>NC_066314.1:14359134-19359134 GCF_022539315.1 Serinus canaria | reverse complement strand
CATCTAATTTGAGAAAATACAAAATACTTACAACATATTCCATTAATGTCCAAGGCAGAGAACAGGACATGACTGTTAGCATGAAAAGATAAAGGGTTATTCCCGAAGCAGGGTAACATGGCAAGTAACCCATGTTTCTAGCTATTGATGAATATAGAATTTCCTGATGAAAGCTGTTACATGCTTCTAAGACAAAAAGAAAATTTTTTTCAGAGTACCGTAAAATTAAGTCAGCTGCAGTAAAACATTAAAAAAAAACCCAATAAAAAAAACGAAAAACCAGGATCCTGAGGAATTAGCACAGAATTGCAAATGATATATAATTGAAGGCAACTGACTGAGAGATGATAAAGAATGTTCTCCACAGTTAAAATGTACATTTTAAAACCTATGTAGGTACTTTTAAAGATTCCATTTTCCATTACATATTGTCATTTATTACATTTTGGCAGGTCATCTGACAGCGTAATTGATGTTTTCATTTCAGGGCCTGTGTGTTTTAGTAATTAGTTGAAGGGGACAGTCGTGTTGTACAATAACAGTATTTGTGAGTGTAATTTGTAATCTGAGGTTAAGCGGAGGATTCCTAGGGAATTCAGTCTATTTTTGGATCTGGATGCTAAAGAGGCTGGAAATACAAACTACAGGTCACATGTAAAACTGTTTTATCGGGAATATTTTTCTTTTGGAGAAAATATCACCTAATTCTTCTCTCTTCCTTACACCCCCTCTACAGAACTTACCTATGAAGAAGTGAATAGCTTTAAACCACCCGACCTAAAAATGGACAGCCTGGAGATAGAACAGTGAATACAGGCAGCTCTGTCTAGCCTTGCTGCACTATGAAGACTGTTAAAATATAACCATACAATTTAACCTGTGGTCAGACATGGATTTTACTATCCAAAGATTTTGGAGAGATGTGGAAAAACAGATGCATTAAACAGAAGCCAGATGTTGTCTGGATTGGGTGGGGGTGTTTTTGCCTTGTAATATGAATGTATTCCCAGCTCACAAAGGGTGGTAAAGAACTGCTTCATTCTGACAAAATTATGCACTGAGTTCTGTCAAGCTGTGTGTTCTGCATGTTTCATTTTATCAGTCGTATTGCCAAAATAAAGGTGACCTTTTAAATTAATTTTAAAATTGTACATTTAAAGCATGAATGTATACAAACATAAACAAGAAGTCCATACAAGCAATCCTTTTTCTTTTGGTGGCATTTTATCTGTCTGTTTTTGTACTATTTATAGTTAGTGCCTTTATGAAGAGAGGGTGTGGTAGTGAGATAGACAGAATATGCATATGTAGTCATATCTGTGGTGGTCTTACACATGTACTGGATGTCTCTCAAGCAATCTTAACACCAGTTGAAAGTCAGTAAAAATAAATCTTTCTCTTCTCTTGCCATTCAAGTGTCTGTTCTCATTATTTTCCACATCTATTTTTGATTCTGCACAATACCCATTTGTGAGATAGTTTTACTTCCTGATGGTATTCCTCACCATGCCATTGCTAGACTGTTGGTGAATTTGCCTGGGTTTACAGGAAGGTGCTTTGAAGGTACTGCAGCAGAGCTCTGTAGACTTCTGCAAGCTTCAGCAAAGACTGTCACAGATGGCAGGAGTGCTTAGTTCAGTTCACAGCTTTGAATTAAATATTCCACATTGTCTTATTTTTCTTCACAAAATCCTTTGGAAAGTAATAATTGCCATTGGAAGACATGACAAAACAAGGAGATTCGAGAATTTAACACATTCTCATTGGAGTTTCTTTTAAGCAAAATTTTAAAGGTTTCCGACTCTGAAAAGTTGGAAAATTAAATTTAAAAATTACAGGATACATAAGATACTGAGATATTTTAAATAATCAAATTTATATGATTCCTTCATTATGCTGTATACAGGAACATAACAGGCATAATAGTGTAAAAGGAACATCCTTTTGGCACATGGCCTCTTGTATTGCATTGCCTGTGTCTTTGTACAGACTTGTGATTCACAGCTGTTTAATGTTTAATTTGTGTCTTGTTCTTGCTTTGTCAGAGTCTTATTTTAGAGGTGGCTTTTTATAATATTTAGGTTTTCTGAAACTTTTGTCATTAATATTCAATTGTATAGCAGTTATATAAGGTAATGGATTCTACTGCATTTACTTTCCTCTGTATTTTTTCTATGTAAAAAGAAAGGCTTTTTCTTAATAAACAGATTTAAAAACAAAAAATCAAGTCCAAGAACTTTGCTTTTTTCAAAAATAGAAATAGGCATTCTATCTAGAAAATATGCTTCTAATTTATGGACTAAGTGATAGATTGTTTTGGCAATGTTGACCAGTTATCCAGTACTTGCATCCAATGAAATGCAGCCACTTGTATTCAACTTTCCCCAGGGTGTTAATCTGAAAGTAAATGCCTGCAGGGATTTCTTGTGACTCCATTGAAGTGCTGTCAGCCATTGTTACTTTGGCTGGATGAGGCTTGTAATGATCATCAAAGACTGAATTTCATGCTGACTAAAATAGGTGAAAAAGTTCTAAATCTTTAAACTATTTGTCTAACTACATAATGAAAATATTCACTCAGTCAAATCTTTAACATTTTTTAAATTTGTTTCTTTGCCAGTTAAAAGTAACTCAGTGCTTTATTTTCTCTGAAATCTGATATTGAGTTTACAAGCCTATTTGGCAGCTCCATTTCAGCTGGAAGGACAAAGATGAAGTAAAGAGATTTCACAAAAACTTTTTGTGTCTGACAATAATTATTTTATTATGGGGTTTGTCCCTTCATTTGTTAAAGCTGGTTTCCTGGCTCTGAGGGTGGCCATTGTAAAATGCTTTAAAGGATGGGTAAAACTGGTTGCCATAGCTCTGCCACTTGAGGTAGCAAGAAAGTTTTATGTTGCTTCCAAAATTTCTTCTGGCAACTCTGAATCTTCCTCTGAATATTTTCTCTGACATTCAGAGATGCAGGTTTTTTTCTAGGAGATAAATTATGTAGGAAGAACATGGTCATAGCCACATTTAAACTAATCAAAAATGACACTAATGGGCAACAATAGCTCAGCCCTTTTTAATGAATTACCAACAAAACCTGTAAATCATCTCATTTTAATGTCAAGAACAACAGTAGGGAGACAGACATCTTTTTCTTAGATGTGCAAAATGAAGGTAATTACTTAGACCTCAAAAACCAATAATTAAAGTATTTTTCTAGAGTAGGTAACCAGCTCCCTTGTGGCAATCCAACATGAGACCATAATTTGATAACTTTATCAGTTTACAACAGCAGGAGAGGGTAATTGGAAAGCCAGTACCCCAATGGGACAGAAAGGTGGGAGGCTTAGCACTAACAATGCTTATCATTTGAACACAGATGGAGGAAAACATTTATCTACCAACTCAAACAGGCAGATGGAGGTAAATATAGAGGAGTGAGGGCTTTGTCAGGATTGGTGAGGCAGATGGCTTAAAAGTAAATTTTAAAGAGTAAGTAAATATAAAGCTTTTATAAAAAAATATTTGCTAAAAATGTCATTAATGAAGGCATTGATTACATGGTCCAGATGTTATTTGCAAAACTTGTAGTGGTTCCTGCTTAAACAGTGGGGGTTTAATCTCCTGACAGCACTGTTACTTTCAGTAGCACATTCGTATCTTTGCAGGTGCCCTCTACATTGCATTTATGCTTGAGGAGAGCAGAGTAGGTTTTAGCCCACACTAAATTAGGGTACTCTCATCCCTGGCCACCTGCAAAGCACAGAGGGGAAGGAGGAGCATAGCTAGGCTTTGCTCATGGAGAAGGCAGCTCAGGCTTCCAGTGGGCAGAATACAGCTGTCCAAGGATTTTCTCTGGTCAATTACCAACATTGTTAGCAATGCTGGTAATTGACCAACCAAGATTTACTTTTAATCTGAATTTATCTAATTTCAGCTTTCAGTCGCAAAAGCTTGTTATCCATCCACCTAGTGAACTGAAATCACAGCTAGTATTTATTATCTCACTCTATAATCAGGGTCAGTGCAACCCCAAGTCTAGTAATTTTATCATCACTGGCAGCAAAATTTCTTGCAAAAGGAAAATCTTTTGCATGCATCTCAGTCTTTTTGACATGACTAAGTATACACACCACTTCTAGAATCTGCAACTTTATTTTTTAAGCTCTTTACCTCATCAGCACTGAAACCCAGCAACAGGAAAAGATATGACACAGCCAAAGCAGACAGGAATAAAAACCTTTAATCTACAATGGACCAATGGAAAGAAAAACCAAGGATAGTTTAGAGGAAAAGGACTGTTTTAGAGGATATCATGTGCCATACCCTGAAGATATGAAGTGGCTACTTGAGTCTGAAATAGCAAGGTTACTAATAAGTTCAAAAATTTACGGGGGCAGGGAGGGAATAGGAAATTAGGTAATCAATAATGATATATTAAAATAAATACATCATTATCAATACGTAGAGTCATTATTTAGACAGCTTTGTTGTAGAATTCCAGGTTGTGCTCTTGGTGGTTTTTTTGATATGGTATAGCAGATGAAAGCAAGAGGAAAGGAGGGTGAGTGTGCTACAGGATCTGACAGTGAGCTCACCCTAAGGGTCAGGAGGGGAACAGACCTTTCAAGGACAAAATGTTGGCAGCAAAAGAAACTTTGACAGAGGTTGGAAGCAGTCAATACAAAAGTTACTTCCTTCCTTTCTTCCTGTCACATGTGCTCCTGGATCATAACAAGAAAACAGACTTCCACTTTCCCCTCTCTTGGGACCTGGTCAAAGATGAATCTGTCCAAAAAGTACTGTACAGAGCTGCCAGCACAAATTACTTAAGTATCCTTTGCTACATCTGTAAATTACTGACTTGGCCCAAGAATCCCTGACAGATGAGCAGTGGTAAAGGTTTAGCTCTCATGAAAAGAGAATTTCACTGTAAGTTGGGTAAACTATGTCTTTTGTTAGCAGCAGAAAGGGATTCAACCTCGACAAGATCAGTCTCCTTGGGAAGGAAGGAATAGCAGTACTTCAATTTGCTTTAAAAAGCAGCCGCTTTTTTGTCACACATTGCTACTACTGCTGCTAGTGTTTATGGATGCAAACACTGGTTCTTAGAAAATCAGCACACTTGCACAAGTGAGAGCACCAAGTGTCATTAATTTATGAGTCTGGGTAAGGGGTTTTGAGGCACTAGCACCAAGAGATTTAGAAAGCTACATTAGTGTTGCTGCCACTGCCTGTCCTTCTGCTATAAAAGAAAACATTGAACTGATACACCTAAAAGGGTCTAAGTTTTCACTACAAGGAGGGAATATATTGTGAGCTTTCTGTGTGAACACTGATCTTCCAACCAATCTGACACTTAATCCATTAGGCCAGAAATTTCAACATAATGAGCGAAACTCTTCAATTAGGCTTCCATCTTGCAGACATACAAATGCTTCATTTTGCATTCCCATATTCCCCCAGCTCCAATTATTGTCACATATTAAGATGTGTACCATAGCAGAGCACAGAAATTTTAGCCAGTCCTTTTAGTTTCCAATTTAATCACAAGTAATACTGAAGGCAGTAGAAATACTGAATTACAGTTGCAGCTCTGAGACAACTATACACTAAATCTGCCATAACTGGCAGCCTCCACTGAGCAATACTTTGTTCCTTATAGAATAATATCCTGTGGATTAGCACCCAGATAATATAGGCCTATTTTATATTAGAGCCTGATTGCTCAAATCAAGAACCCATAGTTAAATTACGTTCTGGGCAAAAATTACATTCAGTACTCCTGTCCTACCCACCTCTCTCATTAGGTTGAGGTGGAAACAAAGAAAACTAAGGCAGCATTGAGAAGGATGAGTAAGATGGGAGAAAGAATGCCATGGTTTGGGTTTAAATAGGAGATGAGCACAACTATGCAGTGACAAATGAGTAAAGCTATCCATCTGTGATATCCATTAATGCTCTTTTCATATGATTTTTGCATTAAGGTTGGGAAACTCTTGAAGAGTGGTTTTTTTGCTCTGTAGACTATAGCATCTCATACTGTAACAATCTGTGATAGTTTACAAACTAAACTCCTTCAGTCTATTGTAAGAGAGGACCTTTGGGTGGATTCTGAGGAGAAAAAGTTAGAAGAGTGTTAAAAGTAGTTGATTTATTTGGAGGTGTCTACTACTCTATACAACTGGCCTCTCTTCCTCCACCAACCTCCAGCAAGCAGGGACAATGCAGTGGTACATAGTTACTTCGTAAGGTCTCACTTGACCTCTTAAAAAATGTAATGTATGATTCGAATTATTTTTTAATATAAAAAAAGCACTTAGGTGTGCATATTTATTTATTCCTTTCTGCTGATGGCTTGGTGACCTTGCAACATGGAAAGGCCCCCAGGAGGGCTACATGTCACAGAAACTGGAACTGAAACAGCCTGCTCATTGGGAAGAGAGATAAAACCAGAAAAGCTGCAAAATACTTGGCAGTGACTCCACTGGGGAAGGGTGGTGACAAAATAGCACAAGAGTATTTTCCGATTAAAACTGAGATTTTTTGATTACTATTTTTTAAGCTTTACTTCTTGTTGTAATAAATAGAATGAACTTATTTCCTCCTTGGCAACAGGCCTAAGGGAGGCACAGAGTATTTTTTGAAGATGGACATATAGAAAGCTTCTTAAAAAATAATAATATTCTAGGAATCAGCTTTAGACAATTCAGCAAGATTTTATGTTTACTGACATTTAATGTTTTTTTTACACAGCCAAATTATTAATATATGAATTAGTGTATCAAGAATAAAATTATCATATGAAAGACAGACATATAAACAGGCAGAAAACAGATTTCTCTCTGCTTGCTTGTAGAGCTTCTGCTCCAGCACCAAAGCTCACCTCCAGGCTGGAGAGAAATTGAGTTCTCAGTTATTAGAGGGATTAGAAAAAGTACTGTACCCATCTCATCTACCTCATATGCTTTGCAGCTGATGGCAACCATCCAGCACATCAAAAGTTGGCTCTTAAAAAAAACCCACCACATTCTGATACCTCTTAAATCTTCCCTTTATGGGATGAGCATTAGAAAAGTCCAATTTTTGCACCATTAATGCATTTATCATTTTTTGTTAATGACGTCTGAAGAAGATCCCTTTTTTTCTATTAACTTTACAATAAATGTATGCCAGAAGCAGAAACATCTCATAGCACTCTTTTTAAAATCCATCCTGTCAAGCACACATTGCCCAGAAGAAGATATGGCTGTAGCATCTACCAGTCCCCTGGCAACAAACTGTCTTTGGGAAAACACATCACCATGTATCCAGCTGAGCCTAGCAGGATGCAGAGACTGGTACAGTTTGTGACATTGCTGTAAGATCTACCAGCTGTGGATGGACCCAAGTTTCTTGACTCATTCCCTTCATAGACATTTTGAATGGCTTATTAGGCAAAGCTTCCCTTGTTATGACAGCGCTGATTTCCTAGTCTTCTCAGTAAGTTTACCAGTATGTGTGACCTGGTGGGGAAAGCTGGTCTTATATTTGACCTACACGGCTATTTCATCCATCTATAGCAAAGTAGGCCTAAATACTTACTGGAGGAAAAACATGGAAAAACCAGCAGTGGTTAACTTTGTCAATTCAAAATGTTTTTTTAAAAGTTGATCTGTAATATTCTCAGCTTCTCTACAAGAATGAACTTCTCTTGATGCTAAATTAGTACTTTTTTTTTATTTTATCAAAATAATCTAATTTCTGCCTTGATAAAAAGCAAGCAGCAAAAAAGTATCACCGTCACAACTGGATAAAGGAAAAGCGAGGGATGACAAGCAGAATTTGTCCTCTCTGTATTAGAAACATATACAATGGTTATTAAAAGTAATTAAACTAATGGATTAGTTCAAAATGAGAGAAAGCTGCTCTATCCTTCATCTGACCTGTACCATGTATCACAGCAGCCAATATCTGAATGGCAAACAGCATATGGGATGTCAGAAATTAAAAAATAATCTCCTGGGGCAGTGGATTTTTAAAAGTAAGCATCTACTATTAATCTGACACTTCTCCCAAGCCTCATGTTAAGTGCTAAATGCCAGAAGGTTGCTCTCCGTTCTTGCTAAACCAGAGATTGGAACAGGTCAGTGGAGAGCAGCGCTGAACACAGGGCTGGAGGCTGGAAGGCTGTGCACCCCAGGAAGAGCAAGGGCTGGGTGGCTCTTCAACATTTGGTAGTCAGGCACCAAAAGGGCTGGGCCCGTGGCAACTACCAAAATGGCATTGGGAACAACAAAACTCGTCCAGATTGCCTCTTTAGAGCTAAACCACAAATTGAACTCTAGTGACGGCAAATCTGCATTATCTAACCTCAGCAACATTGCTCAGGGGTGAAGTCAAACAAAACAAAGGCTTTGCCAGACCCTGAAGGACGAGAATTTTAATTATATTAACACAGAGAACACATAAAACATATTTTAAACCAGGTCTTTGCCTTACAAGTGTTGCTGGTCCAGGCCTATTTACTACAGAGCTACTGGGAAGGTTGCTCTTGTCCATACTCCAGCACTGCAATCATTTCAAGACGCTGCTGCAACAGCTCCATTCCACTTCACTTCAGCCATGCACAAGACCACTTGCTGAGCACCTGAATCAAGTGTGTGCTGGTTTTTATTTAACTATATGAAATATTGTTGTAACTTGTGGTCTGACCCTGGGATGATCTGGGGACCCCAGCTGTTCGACGCAGGGCAGAGGCCATACAAAGGCTCACGTTTGGACTCCCAGCTCTGCCAGCTTCAGCCTCTCGTACTTTTTAACACGTCGATGCAGCTGCCGACGGCACCTCACCGGAACCTGAGCACAAAGGCAAAACGGGCTCTGTGTGAGGGGGGGGCCCGTGGCGAGGAACAGACGGCCGGGAGGGGTTTGGTCCGCACTGCAAGGACTCGCTCGGACAGCGAGAGCCTCGGCACCTGCCTCCCTGTCTGGTCACGCTCCGCCGCCGCCGGGACACCGCGCCCTTCTTGCCCCGGCCTCGGCGGAGCGCAACCCCAGGCTCCCGGGCTGGAGGGGAGGCAGGGCGCTGCCGCGCCGGTGCGGATCCCAGCGCCGGTCCCCGGGGTGAGCCGCAGCGGCGGGCGGTGCTGCCGGTGGGGCTGCGCGGGGCGGGCGCGGGCGGCGCCCCTCGCTCAGGCCCGGCCCCTCAGCGCAGCCCGGCTCGGCGGCGCCGGCCGCTCCCGCTCCCCCGGTCCGGGCTCTTTGTCGGTGCGTGCCGGCGGGGGTCGGCAGCGCCATGTCCTCCCCCAAGAATGGTTTCTACCGGCAGGAGATCACCAAGACCCTCTGGGAAGTGCGGGACCGCTACCGGGACCTGCAGCCGGTGGGGTCCGGCGCCTACGGAGCCGTGTGGTGAGCGGGGTGGCGGGGGCAGGCGGGGGGCGGGCCGCCGGGGGCGGCCTCTGTCCCGGCCCGGGGGATGCTGCCGGGGCCGGCTCTCTGGCGCGTTGCTCCCTGCCAACTTTTCCCGGTTGTTGTGCGGACCCGGGCTAGCCCCGCCCGGTGCCGCCGGCCCCGCGGGTGCAGAGGGCCGGGCACGCTGTTCACCTGGCCGCCCCGGGCCGGGCTGCTCCGCCGGGAGAGCCGACCCGGGCGCCTTCCGTCCCTGGAGCGAGCAGAGCCCGGAGCGCTGCCCCAGCCCTGCTCGGGAGCGCTGCCGCGGCTGCCGAGCCCGGCCCGCGGCACCCCGGAGCGGCAGCGTCCCTGAAGCCCGGTGTGTTTTAGAGCTTGGGGCGGGCCCTTCGGTTTTCTTCTGCGTTGGTGGTGGGCTTGGGTGTTTAGTGGGATTTTTTGTCTTATTTTTAGTTTGGGGATTTTTTTTTTCCCCACTCCGCAGATGTTCCTCTTTAGAGCTTTTGATAATTTCATCACAGAGCCTGGCAGGCTTTTAAACGGACGAAATGAGATGGCTGCTGGCGGAGATGCTCTGGGGAGATGGTCTCCCCCCAGTGGCACGGTCGGCTGCGGGCCGAGGGCCCGGCAGCATGGGGCAGGATGCGGCCTCTGGCCGGGTTTGGTGGGGTTTGTAGACTTGCTTTGGTCCTTGCTCATCTAACTCTTTCTTTTCCCTTAAAGCTCAGCTGTCGATGGAAGAAGTGGTACCAAAGTGGCCATTAAGAAACTGTACCGCCCGTTTCAGTCTGAACTCTTTGCCAAGCGAGCTTATCGAGAGCTGCGTCTCCTGAAACACATGAAGCATGAAAACGTGAGTTGAGTCATTAGCTCAAAACCACAGCTTAGGCACTCTAAATCGAAGAAAATATGTATATTTGGGCAAGACAGATGTGTAGCTGAATGGAATTCTGAAATCTTTCAGCCTGTTTTTTCGTCTGCCTGTCCTGCAAACAATGGTTCACACAAACTAGAATATCCTGTGGGAAACACCACTTAATTTCCACGTAGGAAAAATTGGGTGGGGAAGGTTAGGACCACAGTGCAGTTTGCTCAGTGCTAGTGAGAGGGATTAAAGACCAGAAATTACAGTCTCCATTACTACGTTCCCATGAGTTGCAGGAGAATACAGAGCACAGGTCTGTAGGTCTTTACGTGCCAGCATCTTTTTTTTTTTTTTTCTTTTTTTTTTTTTGTTCCCCTGAGCTTGCATGAAGATGCACACATGCATATCTTTGAGGAGGGGTTAGCATTTTTCTCCTTTTTTATCATTCATGATGCATTTGAACCTTTCAGGCTGGTATAAATGGGAAACAGGAAAAGTCCACAAATAACTAAACAAATTGCTTTACTGTGAAGCAGAGAGTAGGTAATAGAACTCTGCACATAATTCCCATGTAACGTGAAAGAACAGCTGTAGAAAGAAGTGTTGAAAGTGTGATTAAAAGAAAGATTTGTGGTGCCAATACTGTTTAGGAAAAAATAAAGAAGAAGTTTGTTCAAAAACTGTTGTTATGGAGTCTCAAAGCATGGATTCCAAGTGAGAAGAGTCCCGGGGTGGGCTTGGAGGGTTACAGTAGTATTTTTAAGTGCTGTTTGTGAAGAATGTGTATGGGATAAAAACGCCTTATCATTTGCAGGGAGTTTTAAAATTATGCATAAGAGCATAGTTTAAAATGTTAATTGATGTGGAAGATTAGAGCATACCTCCGTTCACAGTGCCTTCACAAAAAACTGAGAGATCAAAAGCAAGGATGAGAGAAAGTGGTAATAACAATAACTAGTCATTGCATTTAACGTTATAATACTAATATTGTGAGTACCAACTAGGTTTGTTTGAAGAATAATTTGAATAATTTCCTGACAGTCCAGAAGGAAAAAGAGCTTTTTGTAGGCTTAAGTCATTGTCTACTTGTTTTAATCTAAATCTTTTAGTCTTATTACTTCAAAGTAACTGCCTCATAACCACTGCTGCATATGTTTAAGAGTTAAAGTTTGCAGGAAACTCCTGTGTATGGGCCTTAATACTCTCAGCATTTTCTTTACTGAACATTTGGGAGTAGAGCAGCCTGTGCAGTTGCCAAGCTCCTAACTGTGTCCAGAATTTTGAGATTATTTTTCTTCCATTTCCCAGAATAATCTGTTGGGTAGCGTTTTCCACTCCTAGCAGGTTTTATGCATTGCGTGCCCTTTGGAATAATACTCTAGAACTCCACTGTGAGTTCAATTGGTAATTAAAGAGTCCAGAAGAAAATGCTCACTGGGGAACCTGAGCACAATCTGTACAAGTTACAAATCAATATATATGAAGGAAGGGAATAATTTCCAATCTTGGGAAACAGTTTCGGCCACAGAAGGAAGCGGTTTATGTACTAAGGAAAAGTTGTAACATGAATTGTTAAAACCATCTATTCATTAGAGAACAAAGACTGAATAAATGATGCTGCAGAGGTTGGAAGCAGAAACACACTGTTCCACCCATCTGTGATGAGACTGACATGTCAGTGCAGCCATCAAGACAATTCCTATCTGCCACCCCAGCCTCACTCCCTTTTGTCAGTCATGTTGGCCATGGTGAATTAGAAGCAGCAGCAATGCCTTTTAGGATTTTCAGTTCCTGAGCTGATCTCTAGGGTACTCTTTTAGCTGCTTCACCCATCCAAAATTAAACCAAAATGGCAATATTGCTCCTCATCATGATTTTCAGCCTGTCCCCTTGGACCCACAACCATTCTGTCAAAGAGCTTCTATTTGCATATTTTGTAGAAAGATGTAACCACAGAATGCCTTGCATTGGAAAGGATATGAAAAATCATCTAGTTCCAGCCCTTCTGCTGTGGGCAGGAACACCTTTTACTAAACCAGGTTGCTCAAAACCCGATCCAATATGACCTTGAACACTTCCAGGGATGGGATGTTCACAACATCTCTGGGCAACCTGTTCCAGAGTCTCACCACCTTCACAGGAAAGACTTTCTTCTGTTAATTTGGTAGTTAAAATTATATCCAATTCACTCTTCTTACCTGTTTTTATTTCAAAATTACTTCTGTGACCACATGGTATTTGATGTTGGCATTTATGGAAAGTGTGATGTTTTATTTGTTTCATGTGATTACCTCTCGATGGACCATCTCTGCCCCTCGTAGCTTTCAGGGAATTCTTGTGTTTAACATGCAGCAGTACATTATCACAGTTTATTTAACCTTATGCCATATTCAGAATGATGGAAGAAATTGTAATGGTCTGACACATTATGTTAAATATAGCAGCTCTGATCTTCCATTAAGATAGCAGAAGATACCATTAAACCTGTGTTTCATGGTTATAATCCATCAGCATGTCAGTGAAGAAAAATGGAGGAAAACTACTGCTTAATACACTAGATGACCTCCATTATATCCCCTTTGAGGAATATGCTAATCTTTTTTATGCAGAACGGTTGTAGGATGACCAGAAGTCCTGCAAAAGCAAATACAGGAGTAATTATACCGAATTTTATTGGATTTGTATTTTACTTTGTAGGGATGCTAAATCACAGGTCAATTTGCTTGCCTATTTAGGCATTTTCAGGAGGAGGTGGCTGGTTGCACCATCTTTCATTAGACCTTTGCTCTCCCTAAAGTCTCTCAAGTAAATGTAGTGAGGCATATTTCTGTATAGACCATGTAGAGAGGAATGTTCCTGTGTAAACCATGCGGACTTGATCACATGGGGCTTCTCATCAGCCCTTGGCAAACAAATCCAAAGGAGTGTTGAGGGCCGAGGTACAGAGGCTGTGTGTGAAGCAGATGAGACTTGTTTGTGAGAGGTAAATCAGTCTTTAATGGTGCTGGTATGCTTTTTTGCCTTTTTTTTTTTTTTTAATTTAAGAGGACGCAGGATGTTTCCCAAACTTCATAAGCTGTTTCTACTACTAAAGAAGCAGTTTTACAGATCAATTCCTAAGACATTGCCAAAAAGAAAAGTTTGTTTCCAGTGGGATAAATTGTTGGATCACTCTGTAGCTTTATAAATAGCTGGCATATGGAAGGGCATGGTATGGAAATGAGGAATAAACACTGCTAAGGCAGAATGAAGAAAGCTCTTCTTAGGGTTGTTTTTCTCCTTCATTTAATCATGTTAGTTTGTAGTATTCATCCCACTACAGCCTTAGCAGCTCTTGATTATTTCTTTCACGTCTTCTGAATCTTGTATGAAGGAACAGTCGTTTTACCTTTAGGAAATATTTTTCAGTAGTGCTGCTTCTGTTCCCTTTTTTTGTCCATTTTGAGTTCATTTGAAATGAGAACCTTTAAAATTTACCTATTATTGCTCTGGCTTAAAACCAATAGCAGTGAAAAAATGGCCAGTGTGCTAACTTTGGCCCTGGCTTTAGCTCTCAAACATTTGCATAGCTCTATATGTGTGTATACTTCTGCAGTTAATGGAGATATCTGTATATGCAGAGTGAAACCCAGACAAGTAAGTGGAGGTGCAGAACCTCTAGTTTCTTTTGGCAAATAACTCAGATTTTCTTACACGTTTGGATTGTGATACCTTGATACTGCTTTTGTTGAAACAAGTGCACAGTTGTTTATAGTGGTCCAGCCCTGGTGCTCTCCTGACCTCCAGTTTGTTAAGAGAACTTTTCATGCAGGAGTGCAGAATAGCTGGCAAGGGGAGACGGCACTGGAGAGAGGAAGAGAAGAGCAATGGCTTATGCTGGTGGCTCGTGTCAGAACAGAGTGTGGATTTTATCAAAGTGTGGCATTTGTACATGTGTATATACTCATGCGTACATATAGGCACCCACGGGAATTCTGACACAGTTCTACCAGTTAGAACTGAATGTGTTTCTGGAGTAAAATTTCTGACAAATGCCCATTAAACATTTCTTGGGTCAGTTAATATTCTACAGATGTTTTCCCTTCCTGTAAGAGGCCACTGCAGTATTTTTTTAAAGGTACTCTATATTATGCTCTCATTCGTTGCTCAGGGTGGAAATTATTCTCTGGTGTATTCCCACATCTGAAGGACCAGTGTGTGTTTTGCATTATGAGAAGCATGTAGCTTTTTTTTCCCCTTTGGAAGGAATTGGATATCCAACAGACACCAAATTATCCGTCTCTCTACAATTATATTTCTGAGGATCATCCACTTTTCGGTTGGCTGCTTTTTAATTCTGTTTTCTTTTTCATTTAAAAAAAAAGTTGAGTTCTTCATTTTCACCTACAGAGTGTCAACCAGGGAAGGAATATTAGTTCCAGAGAAAATAGTTAGTCACGCTGTGTTCTTGCCTGAGAAAAATCTTAAATCTGTCTCCTTTTGCAGTTCATCTAGCTTGACATGAGCAGTGGAAAGCAGCAATGTCTGCAGTGTACAAGATCAGACCAACAAGGGAGTTGTAGATGAGAGATGCCTTAATGGATGCGAGTGTGCTCACTGTGTTAGAAGAAGTTTCCTGCAGCAAGTCCTGCGGGACTGCACCATCTAAAAACTCACATTCTTTGGGTACATATATGCCAGTAAAGTGCATATATTTCCTATCTGGAAGTGGCAAATCTCATTATTGGTCCTTATAAGAGCAAAAGCACAGTTATAACTGGACAGGTCATTGGTGTCAAAGATCTGTAAGGGAGAAACACTCCTGTCTGCCTTTCTGCAGACTGAAAGGTTAGCACATCTAGGGAGCTAACAGGACACTGGATTAATTTTATTTTGGTACTCAGAAGTCAATAATTTAGCATAGGGATATCTGTTGTCTTTCTGCCTGTTTTCCTAACTTTACTAATTGGTGCTTTATGTAGGCTGGGCTTCAGTTGATAGCCATAAAGCAGGCTGATGAGCTTATTCCATGAAAAGAAAATAAGAAAAGCTGCACTGAAACCCAAACTTTCTTTTTTGATTGCCATCCAGTCTAGAGATGAAGATGTGTCTGTCTGCAGGATTTGAATCTGTCCAGTATTACATATGAATCCTTTGAAGGAAGAGTGTGATGATGCTCATGGGTATGGCTTGTGAGTGCCAATGTGCTGGCAGGAGAAAAGAAAAAAAGTATTGTGGGCATCCCTCATCTCTGTGAGGAAGAAAGCTGACTGTGGTACAAGCCTTGGCATTAATAGTAAAAATTTTAAAAAGACTGAGAGTATTTAGTGTAGTAAAAGGATGCCCATGATGAGAACAGCACAGGAACGTGAAGTTAATCCTGCAGAAAATTTAATGTGACATAATATGTAGTTTAGCAAGGCTCTCTCTTAAGAAATGTACTTGCATGTTTAGCCTGAATGCTAAAGCCACTCAACTTCACTGTGTTTTCATGCATAACATCTGCAATAGAAAGCAGCACTTATTGTATGAGACACATAACCTACATTACTTATTAATTTATACTAGATTCGGGTATTTTGATGTACTGCTGCTTACATCAGAAACTGTCTTTTACAGAAATGAAATGGGTCAGTCCTTGAATAGAAGTAATCCAATACAAAGTACAGGGGAAGGCAGAGGTAAGGGGCTATTCACCATTGTGCTCTGCTGTTGGAATGGTGTTTGGAAAAGAAGGCATCTGAGAAGGGAAGGGCAGAAACCACTGTAGCAATGTGAACCTGTTATTTATTCGTTAACAATAGTAAAGTTGGTGAGTGTGGTCAGGGGACACACACAGTAGGGTTAAGAAAGGCTGGAGATGCTGCTACCCACTCCCCACTGGCTTCAGAGTAAATATATTGGGGTGAAAGCATACTTTTGGAAAACAAGTTGGACCAGTAAATGGGTAGTGTTGTGGGTTTGCACTTCAGGAAGATGCAGCATCTCTCTTATGAAGACAGGCTGGGAAGGTTGGAGTTGTTCTGCCTGGAGAAGTCTCTGGAGGAGCCTTAGAGCAGCCTTTCAGTGTACAAAAGAGGGCTACAATAGAGATGGAGAGGAGCTTTGTACAGGTGCTTGTAGTGACAGGACAAGGGACAATAGTTTCAACTGAAAGAGGGTAGATTTAGATTGGACATAAAGAAGATATTCTTTACTCTGAGGGTCATGAGGCACTGGCACAGGTTGTTCAAAGAAGATGTGGATGCTTCATCCCTGGAAGTGTCCAAGGCTGGGTTGAATGGATTTTTGGGCAACCTGGTCTGGTGGAAAATGTCCCTGCACATAGTAGGGGTTTAGAACGACATGAGCTTAAAGGTCCCTTCCAAGCCAAACCAATCTGTAGTTCTATGGAAGTGATGCAGTATTACACCCTGTCCTTGAGATAAAAGCTATTAAAGTACTTCAGTGCAGGCTGAGGAAACGCAGGTTATTTTTCAGTCAAATGTACAGTAGATGCATTCTTTGTGGGAGAAATTGCCTCTTAGCAGAGTTAGTTGGTGTAAAAATAAGACCCTGAAAAGGCAGCACTGCTTCTGATTTCCACAGATGCTTTTTGCTGCCATTGAAGAGTGTACTGGGTTCATTCCTCAGCTGAGCTTCCAACTCTGATAGTGTCAGTAATTGTGCTGGTTAACACCAAAGTATAGAAGGTTTCACAGCTATCTCTGGTACATTTCATATAGTCAACACTATGAAAAAATAAATAATTCTTGAGATAGTTAATAGTGGTTTACTTTAGTGCTGGAACATCATAAAGTTCTTTACAAATACTGTCTTTAATTGAGAGGTTTCAAACAGAAACAGGATTTTCCATCATATTATAAAGGAGGGAGTTGACTACACTTTGTCCGTTTCTTTTCCTTTGCCTGAACAAGTAGCTGGAGTTGTATCTTCCTCAGAGGATTAATTTTATCACATATTTCCCTGTGCTTAATATAGCTGCAAAAACCTCTGGCCTAAATGGAAATATGAATGACTCTGCTCCAGTACAGGAAAATAATCCCAAACCACAGCTATTAAATAAAAATCACTGAGGAAAAGGAAATGGGTCCTTCACTTTATTTTATTTATTCACTTCATTTATTAGTATGTCTTACCATTTTGGACACCAACATGGATTTCAGGATTTTTAGAAAACCTGGTTTGTAAAGCAAGAGAAGTATTCCAAGCATATTTAAAGAGTTTTCTGATTCATTATTTAAAATTCCCTTCTTTGGGAGCTGAGCATTGGTCTTGGTGGGTTCATTCACTGTAGAGGATTTGCAGCAATGATAGGTTTGTCTCCATAAGTTTGCAGCCTTACCTCAGCATTAGTGCACATCAGGCAGCATTAAGTACCAGGAACTCTGTACTTGAATGGATACACATTAGAATGTTAGTGAACTTCATTAGTGTGTTTTGGGGCTCTTATATTGTGCATGGAAGCATGTTCTTCATGCTCCTGTGTTTCACTGGGGGTGCCTGATAATGCCTTGGTGCACAGATGCGTGTGATAGAGCAGCCACATTATTTCATCCTCCTCTGTGTCCCTTCTTTTCATTGTGGTGTCCCAGTGTCTTTCACTGCTATGTTCAGATGTGATGGGATTTATTTTCTTATGGTTCTTGCTTAGGTGTATGAGGGCATGGAAACACTTGCTAAGGAGAACAAAGCAAGACTTTTGAGAATGTGGAGCTTGATAAGGGGAGATGCATATTTAATAAGATTACTTCTAAAATGTTAACTTCCTTCTTCATATATGTACATCTGAAGAGCGCACAACTTTTCTAGTTGTGTGTTTGCATACACACACTGCCTTAGGAAATGCCTGTAGAGCTGCATTATTCTCCACTGTTACAATGTCTTTGTAATCCCATCCTCCTCCTTTCTCTCACTACCTCCACAGAGAAAAGGGAAACCTTATGTAAAACTGTCATAAAGAAGAAAATTCTTATTGTAAGGTTAGCACTAGCGGTATTACTTCGAATAATAACCACATCCTCTGTGGGTTTAATTATTATTTTATAGTAGTTATTCTTCTTTAATTAGTTTCATATAACGGTCCCAAGTAAATATTATTAGTGACTTTTTTTTCAAAGATACATGTGGCTACAGAGAAAGGGAGTTAAAATTTTCTGCCTTCATCTTTATTAGTTTTTCTGTTTTCTTCATCATTTTGACAATATCCAGTCTAACTGTAGTAGTCTGCCCTTAATATGGAAAGACTAAAATGTAGGCAGTAAGGTTTTCATCATGGCTGGGCATTTAAAGCTTTAAATAAAGGAAGGTGTCCTTTTCTTGCATTTCCCCCCTCCATTTCTGCTCATGCTTCTCTTTATTTTCACTTTTTTAAGAAGATGTCTGATTCAGATGACAGTTCTTGATGTATGACCTAATGTCTGTATGGCCACAAAGATAGGATTGAATAAGGTTATAAAGCTTATTATTCTTTTAGCTTGCTCCTGTCAAAGTCCTGCACAGCCTCATGTTACTAAGAACAGCAAAGCTGTGGGTTCAATCCGCATACAGGCCATTCACATAAGAGTTGTACTCAATGATCTGTGTGGGTCCCTTCCAGCTTAGAATAGTTTGTGATTCTGTGACATAGCAGCCTGCACCTGGGAAACGCCACGAGCAGTGTGTGGCTTGGGAGGCTTCCTCTGAACAGACTGAAATGGTCATGAATTAGCAGAAGAGGTAGAAAAAAAGCAGCTCTAAAAGCCTGTGTTATTTAGGCATGGCCTGGATTATGCAGCATCTAAAATCTGGCTTTAGATCACTCTACCTACTTCTTTTTGAGCATTGAGTTCTGTGTATTTAATTTTCTGGTGTTCAGTGGTCTTGAAAGAAGCACTGGTATTTAGTGTAATGCACTCAGTCAGTTTGTATAGTTCTCCCCAAGCCCATGCTAATAGGAAAAGCTGTGGTGGAAAATCCATATTATTAGATTATTATTTCTCTGTTCAGTGATAGGATGCTTTTGTTTGACAAAAAAAAACTCTTTGGAGAACCTGAGGTATAAGCCATAGTAAATCATATAAAGTTCTTGCTAATTTTTTTCTCAATAGAAACAGCTTCATTCTCGTTTCTTCTTTGTACTTCCAAGAAGCTATTGAAGTCAATATACCTAAATTACCCTGTTACTGAAATTGGAAGATGTTTAAAGTGCGCTTCATTGATAAGCAGCAAGCACAGCTAGGTGGAGAGTACTTACAAGTGCTTCATATTATTGACTGATTTTTCTGGTTTATTTTCAAGATGTCAGTATTTAAAGTGATAACATACTGTCTCCTCTTACATAAAATTGGTAGCCTCTGAACTTTTAGTTCTAGTGGGTACTTCTTATATTTTTTTGTCACAGGGTAAAAATGCCATCTGAGTTATAAAATCTAACACAAATTCTAGGGCACTAGTTTAGGTACCATTTCATGTTTATGCCTATAGCTAATGTCTCAATGTGTTTTAGATTATATTTTTTCACTTATTAGGTGATTTAGGCTTTATTGTGTCAAATCAGCCATTATTTTTTTTCTATTTTTTTCTATTTTTTTTTTAGGTCATTGGAATTTTGGATGTGTTCACACCAGATATAACACTGGAGAAGTTTAATGACTTGTAAGTTCCAAGTTGATTGTGTTTTGGGGCAGAGCATTGTTGCTTGTGCAAGATGAAAGATTGTTGCTTTTTAAATAGAGAATTTCAAAATTGTTGCTTCATGGACTTTTTCTGAGTTTCATCTTAATATAACTCTTACATGCAGTTTTGGTGGGCAGGAGTTCTCAGATTGTCATTTGTCAGTTTCCTGTCTTTCAGCCCTTAGTAAATGACAGTTCAGTGAATTCCCTAATCCACTTTACAAATACTGATTTCCAGCTGACCCCTAAGGCCCAGGTTGCTCAAATGCTAGGACAATTCTTAACTCAATCCAGTAGGTGGAAAATTACCCCCATTATGTGGCATATTTGAGTGGGATCCATCCAAATTAAAGGATCAGTTAAAAGTGCAGGTACTGCTGAATTTTTTGGTGTTTATCTGCATTGTGGTATGTTGTGCCCTGTGACTGTTTTCCCTGTCAGTGGTCCAAACAGCACCTGATACAGGTTGTTTCTACCACATCTCCCTGATTTTTGGTGTCATCTCAAACACAAGATGTTTAACATATCTCCTGTTTTACTTGTTTACTGCTACAATTCTGGTGAATTAGAGTTGCTAGAGAAACAGCTCCCAGAAATCCTTTTGGGCTTAATGTAGGTTTCCTGTGTTAGTAAAACTGTTCTGGATTTCATCTAGTATATGTATGTTTCCTAAACAACCTTGTGTATTTATAGTTAGTAAAGAAAGCTATCTGACAGAAGAACGTAGAAAATGAAGTACAGAAAACATGGAGCATGTGTTCATATTGATTGTTGAGCCAAAATGAATGTTGTCCATATTGTCTATTTTAGCATTTTACACAGCATATGTAATAGAATGCACATGTACATGATGACCATTGAAGCACTGTGTTTTAAATGAGACCCTAAAATCATCCTCCAGATTTTTGCACAGTTCAATGGCTGTGCTGCTAGTCATCACTGTGAGATACAGTGCCTTGCATGAATGTCTTAGTTTTTTGTGTAGCTGTCTTTGAAATATCATGAGGCTTTTGCTTAGTTTCTTTCTAAGCTAGTTCTGATAACTAGCAAATTTCCATGATCAGTGACAGAACTGGGCAATACCTCATTAAGACAATCAGATAAAAGCAGAGAGGCTTGGAGGATAGGAGGATGATGAAGGAATTGTTTGGTAAATGGAATAATCTGTAATTATTAATAATTAATATTGTAATTGAAATATAACATACAATTATGTTTTAATTTACATGACCAAGGTAATCAAGTTAATCTGTTTGGTTTTCTTTCTATTTTTTTGTTTTGCTTTGTTTTAAGCTATCTCGTCATGCCATTTATGGGAACAGACTTGAGTAAGATAATGAAGCATGAGAAATTAACTGAAGATCGAATCCAGTTCCTGGTATATCAGATGTTGAAAGGCTTAAAGGTTTGCCAGTTGTACTGCTATTTTGATTTCACAGTCTTTTCCTAGTAAACTGTTATGGAGAACTATAAGTACTTATAATTTAATAGCCGCATAAAATTTATCTCACCTAGTATAGTAAAAAATATATACTAAATTGAAATCATTGTATTCATTTATTATAGAAAGTATTTTTTACAGCTGAAGAATCCTGTCTCTCTCAGTTTCTTGTCTTACATAAGGTGCTCCGGTCCCATAGTCATCATCATTTAGCTTCACTGGCTTTCCTTCAGTATCTCTCTTGAACTGGGAAACCTATAGCTGAGCACAGCACTCCAGGTGTGTCTCATGAGAGCTGAGAAAAGGGGAAGGATCATCTTCAAGATGCTGGCAATCCTCTGCCCAATGCATGAGGCTTTTGGTTGTCTTTGGTGTAAGGGCACAGGTTCTTTTCTGCCAAGCTGGTCAATCTCCAGCCTTGTCTGGTGCATGGCATTATCCCCTCCCAGGATTTTGTTGAACTTCGGTGGGTTCCTGTCAGCCCATTTCCTTAGCCTGTGGAGGTCTCACTAAATGGCAGCACAATCATCTGGGGTGTCAACTTTATTGTCAGTTTTGTATCATTTGCTGAGCTGCTGAGGGAGCCCTCTGTCCCGTCATCCAGGTCAGTAATGAAAATGGTAAGCTGACTTCAGTACTATCCCTAAGGGGGACAGTGCTGGTGATGGGCCTCCAGCTGGACTTCCTGCCACTGATCACAGCTGTTTGATCAAGACAGTTCAGCCAACTTTGATCCAGGCAGCTCAGTCACTGTCCATTAATCTAACTCCTACTTCCACTGTCTCTCAGGGTGTTATGGGAGTTTCAAAAGCCTTGCAAGAGACAGGGTAAACGACACTGCCCTCCTGTCATCCACCAATCCAGCTGTCTTATCATAGAGGGCTAACAGGCTATCAAGCATGATTTTCCTCTGTAAATCCATATTGACTACTGCCAATCAGTTCTTTGTCCTTGTAATTTTTGGAAATGGTTTCCAGAATTACTTGCTTATCACATTCTCAGAGAGGGAGGTGCAGCTGACTGACCTTCCTTGATCCTCTTCTTCAATACCCTTTTGAAGACATGAGCAATATTTGCTTTCTTGCAATCATAAGGAACATGTCCTGATCACCATGACTTTTAACATACTATTAAGTAGACTCCTGATGACATTGGCCAGCTTCTCTTAGAATTCATGAGTGCATCCCATCAGGCTGTTTGTTTAAATGTTAAATTTGTGTTTGTTCAAATATTCCTTATCTGATCCTCCTCCATTAAGGGTTAAGTCTTCCTTGCTCCAGACTTTTCCAGCAGCTTCAGGGACTTATGATATGGCAAATACTACCAGTAAAGATGGATGAAAAGAAGGCATTGAGTACCTTAGTTTTTTCATGCCCCTGGTGCAATTGCCTGTTTTCTCCCTAGTTTTGTTTTTGCTCCCAGTTTGCATGTAGAAGCCCTTCCTGCTGACCTTTGTGTCTCTTACCAGATTCAGGACAAGAGGGCCTTGCCTTTCCAGATTCCATCTCTGCACACTTGGGCAGTATCTCCACATTCCTGCAGGGTGACCTGACTGCTTCCATCTCATGTATGCTTTATGTTTCCCTAGGAGTTCTTGCCTCCTGACACTTTTGCTTGATCTTGACTTAACTAGTGTCTGTTTGTTGTGTGATGATGTTTTACACTGTGAAGTTAAAAAAACATTCATAAAAGACTGTAATGACGCATGCAGATTTGTCTAGTTTTGAACTGTGTAGGAAAGCTTCATCTTGTAGCTCTTCCAGTAAGTCTTGGGAAGAATAATTCTTTTGATATATCATTTTCTTAAATAAAAAGTATAACCAAATGCCATGTGTAAGTTAGTTGTTGGTCTTGTTCATGATTTTGTTTATCTTTTCACCTAGTAAGCCTGACTGTTTATCCTCCATTCCTTCTCAGAAATAATGTTTATATTCATCTCTGTTTTATCTCATAGACATTGCACTTCTGTGGACTGCAGAGCTTACAGCTATAGCAAATAACATAAAAACGTAATCTTGAATTTTACTGACTCTCACAAGAATGATTCTAAATGTATTAGCTGTCATATACTTTGCATGTGTTTCTTCCTCATCTTTTGCTAAATACTGTTTATTTTACCTACTACTTTTTTTTGCTGTTTGGCTTTTAAAAATTGGACTGTGTATATTGAAGTTCATGGTCTTACAACACATAAAGAAGATATTCCTTAAGCTCCCTGTTTTTATCTATATTAACCTATATTAATGTGATGGGAAAATGATTCTTGGTCTATATTAGTTCTGCAGTTCTTAAATTACTGTGTTTACTTTTTGGATGTACTACTTTTTTCTTTTGGTGACACAATTCCAAAAGAAGAAACCCTTGACCTACGTGTGCAGGGTTTATCCAGGCTCCCCTGCAGTAAAGGCTGTTTAATTCTCTTTGCTGCTCTGGAGACACATAAGGAGGCTATGGAATGGCACTGTCTTAAATTGAATGTCATTCCTTGGCTTCTGCTGGCACTGTACAGTTTTGGCTTTACAGTCCTGTAAGCACATAATGTATGGGCAGAAGTTTCCTCTATGCTTATACAGAAAAGTGACGTCAGTGTAGGGTTGTGCTTGTGCAGTGGAAATACAGACCTCATTTTGATACAGGAATGTCTGGCACTTCCATCAGGATGTGGATTCATCCAGATCTATACTTGCATTTCCAAACACTATTAAAAAATAATTAAATAGCAGCACAGCATGCTGAGCCTGGACAAGAACATCAGGAACAGCATATCCACGATTCTGTTGTCCCTCAGCACTTACCAGATACAGAAAGGCAAGTAAATTGTTTTACTCCCATCACAAAACATAATAAATACATTTTCTTGTTGAGTCCTGCATTATTGATTTCTCTTCGACCCTGCCCTGGATTTTGTGTTCTTATTTTAGTAGATTTTTGCTCGCATAGCCTTTTATATGTGCTAAGTAATTATCTTTTGTGCAGGAACTAAAGTCAGGTAATCTAAAGCCAGGTTTGGGGAAATTGGTTTTATTTAAACTGGAGGAAATTCACCTCTAATTTGGATTCTGAATGTGGAGTTACGATTTCAGTTCTGTAATTAGTTCCCTAGTCACAAAGCCATGTCCTAGTAAGTGTTGTCTTAAGGACTGTGTAAATGGAATGGTCTGTTAAGTTACAGCAGGTAACTGTCTGGGAATCAGGTTTCCAGGAGAGGCATGCTATTCACCAGGGATGAAAAACAGCGTTTGTGCTGACTTTACAGGCAAGCAATATGTGAACTGTAAAGAATTAGCTTAGGTTGAGTGTAGTGGAAAGGATGAATGATTAATTTAATTCTGGTGAAATGGCTTAGAAACATTTTTGTCCTAGTGACGGACACTCTATGACAGAGGCCAGCAGAGCAGAACTTGTGGCCCCAAAGGCTGATGCTGAAGTCTGTTGGATCAGTAAATGTGGAAGACAAATGTGGAGCAACTCTGTGCGGTTGACATACATGGGAAGAAAACAGAGCAGGAATTTATAAGGATATATTGGGCAGGTTTATGGCAAGGTTTGTTTGTTAGTGAAGGCTGCAGGGGTGGCTGCTGTTAGAAGACACCAGGAACTGCCTCCGTGTTGAACAAAGCTGGCTGCAAAGCAGACCCACTGCTGGCTAAAGCTGAGCCCATTAGCAATTTTCATGGCATGTCTGTGGTAATACATTTAACGGGTAAAAAAAAATGTTGGCAGCAGCTGTGAGAGGGGAGTGAGAAAATGTGAAGCAGCCCTGCAGGCACCAGGGTCAGTGAGGATAGAGGGGGAGAAGATGCTACAGGTGCTGGAGTAGAGATTTCCCTGCAGGCCATGAAGACCATGGTGGCCCAGGTTGCTCCTCTGCAACCCATGGAGGACCATGACAGAGCAGATATTCACACAGCAACCATGGAGCACCCCATGCTGGGGCCCAGGGATGTGGCCTTAATGAGGCTGCAGCCCATGGAGAGCCAGTCCTGGAGCAGGCCCCTGGCTGGTTTGGTGGCAAGACCTGTGGCCCTTGGGGGACCCACACTAGAGCAGCCCACTCCTGAATGCATTCTGTATAAAGAACACATGCTGAAAGAGTTCACAAAGGACTGTCTCCTGTGGGAGGAACATAAAAATAAAAGCAGTCACATGCAACCAGCTACCAGCAGGAATGCTGAGGTAGTAACTGTGATAGATCTTCTGTAAGAAGTGCTTTACTTGAATAGTTTCTTACCCCGTGGTTTTGAGAGTAAAACTTTACTTACTCAAAATTACCAGCAGGAAATAAAATATCTTTTAGCTACTAGAATGTTTTGTCATTTCTTATTACACAGCAAACTGGAGAACAGTCTTTAGTGTATCTGTTCTATTAAATTTTGAACCATTGAACCATTTCAGCCACAGAAGTACACACCTAGCTGAAAATATTTTTAAGAAATAGGAGTGGTCCAGTGTTGGAGGCACATTCTTGTAGCCCTGTCTGTGCTAGGAAATGTGTTAAGCTGAAAGCAGTGTTGCTAACATGCAGACAAGAAAGAAAATGAGTCAGTAATTTTTTTATTCTTTTACAGATATCAGTAAATTAGCTGTTTAAGAAAGGGTTAGCCAAGTTTTTCATGAAAGTCCTGTACTTTTTAAGGTCTACTGTATCTGGGTTAAAGACAGCCCATCTGTGTTTACTTGGATTGCTTTTTTGGCGGGGCATGGGGACCAAACATACACTTAGCTAGTACTCAGTGGAGGCATTATAAGGGAAAAATGCTTGCAATACCTTGGAAGGGGGAGAATGCCACTGTAGATCTGGAATGCTTAGCCTCTCCTGTGTATGATGACTTTGTTTTTCACCTTTTAACTTTGATGGAGTCTATTCTAAGGAGTTTTTTTTGGTGTTAAAGATGTAACATGCAATATGCATTTGTCCTTTGTAAAGTATAAAGAACTTTATGGTATCTGTGTTTATGTCTGGGCAAAGGCAAGAAGGCTGTTCATCATTTTTGTCACATTGCATATGCTTCTGTAACAACCTGTTTACATGTGACAGTTAAATGTGTATAAGGGAGAATTCTGCATGACTGATGTACTGTGAAGGGATAAGGGAGATTTTTGGTAAGCCCCCCAGTTGTTTCCTTGCAGGCCTAATTTCTACATTCTATCTGTAGACTGGTTCTGGATTGGTTGTATACAAAGGGCTCAACAGCCTTGATTTTAAAAAACCTGTATAAATTGAGGTCAAGACTGAGTTCATGAAGATTTGTATCTTCAGCCTATGCTCTGCAAGTCTGTACAGTTCTTTTTTGTTAGTTCTTATCATTTTACTGTCTTTTTTCTACAGAGAATGAAATATTAATTTTCTTTCTTTGGTGTGCCTTGTAATTCAATGTGATGTGACATCACTTAAAAACAATGGCATACCTCTCCTTTGCCTGTTGCCTAGTCAGGCCTTAGTCTGGTATTAAATTTTGCTTTCATGTGAGCTTGCATCTTGGAAGGATAATTTCTTGCATAATTTCTTTTTTTGTTATTGTTTGACAGAAAAGCTGTGTATTGTCAAAGAGTACAGAAGAAAGGCTAAACATAAGTGTCTGTATATGTAGGTGGAAAGAGACCGCAGCTTTCAGT
Organism: Serinus canaria; assembly: GCF_022539315.1. Classification (NCBI taxonomy): domain Eukaryota; kingdom Metazoa; phylum Chordata; class Aves; order Passeriformes; family Fringillidae; genus Serinus; species Serinus canaria. The sequence continues at coordinate 19,332,193 of NC_066314.1, read as the reverse complement.
CTTGGGTCCCTGTTCTGCAGGAATGCCAGCTGGGCTCCTGTTCATAGAGGTCTGGGGGAGGTGGCTGTCAGTCCTCTCTCTTTATTCATAGTGCTTTGGAAGGGACAGACAGCTCCTGGGCCATACAAACACCTGTTCAAGCTTCTCTTGCATATTTATGGTAAGGTGTATTACTCTAGTTCTCTCCTTTTCTCATTTGTATTTACTGTCTTTTGTTCACATTTATGCTAGATTTTTTCTGCTTCTCTGCTTTCCATTGCCCCTCTGACTCATTTCCTCTTCAGTTTTTACTTCCCTGCCAAGATGCTTTTCATTTTCATTTTGCATGTTGCCTAGAACACATTCTCCTGAGTCTTTGCTAATTCCCTTTTGATTAGCTTTTTATTTTGTGTAGAGATTACATAGAAAGAAGAGAATGCTTAAAATTTAGATGATTGTTGGATGACTTCCTAGCACAATCTGAAGCTTGCATTCCAGGATTTATGCATGCTATCAAAATTGTCTTTAGAATAATGCACAGAGCTCCTGTGCTCTAAGGCACTTCACTTGTGTTAACTGGGTTCTTGAATAAAATATGGTTCAGGTGAAGTGGTAGAAATATTGTGAAGGATATGTCTACTCTGTTCTGAATCATTCTGCCATGTTAAGAATGAAAAATCTGTCAATAGATGCATAATTTAATGAGGAGAACCAGTAAGAACAGGATCCCATGTTCAGAAGGCTGTTGAACAGAATTGGAAAACCTTCTGAATGAAGACTGGCATAGTTCCAGTGTTGCTACCTGCCAGGAGATTATGAAATGCAGTTAAAAAAATACTGCTATTGTTAAAGACACATATGCAGCACAGCACCAGTATTTCAGCTTACAGAAAGGCTGATGTGTGCATTACAATCAGGAATAACTGCTATTTCATGTAATCTCAGTAGTGCTATGTTAAGAGGAGCATTCAGAAAACATAGGAGCTTTCCCCTATGTTAACATGATTTTGGTGCTGTGAACATTCATAAAACCTTTAGTGAGGTGAAAATGACAGCAAAACCATACTCTTCCCCCCGAACAGGTGAGATTTACTTTTAACTGAAATTGTGGAGGGTACAGACCTTTTAATTTCTGTTTCTACATTCCACATTCTTAGGTGCCAAACGAATGGGTCTGACAGCTTTTTCCTTACTATATACAGTCTTAGCATCACAAACCAACTATAGAATATTTTAAGCATCTGTTCGAAAATCAAGAGGCTTCAGTTAGAAGATATTGCAATAATTTAGAATGCAAGCAGATATTGTGATATCCTTGATCAAGATAGTGATGACAGAGGATATCTTTTTCTTAATTTATTGGGAGTTTAACTATTTACAGTTACATTTCTAGTTTGGTTGTTTTAAAGTGCATATGGTCTCCATGTACAATTAACAAACTTCCTCCTCCTCCTCCTCCTCCTCCTGTCCCAATTCACTTCATGCACATCCATGACAGATAAAACATTTTGTAGTTTTGTGTTTGCTGTAGTGGTTTTACAGCAAACATTCTGTGAAGCAGCCATGTGCCCTCAAAGTCTTGTGTCAACCCCAGGAAATCCTGTGGAGGGCTTTGGCATTTCCTACGGGTGATGTTAAACCTTGCCCAATCTGCAAGTAATCTGCAGCAGGAACTGGTCTACTGCAGATGCCAGGACAGACCTGGGCTCTGGCACAGCAGTCAGCAATGTGACCGTGCAGCAGCAGGGCCCTACCACGCCTGGGCTGGATTGGTAAAGTTGTAGGCACAGGGTCAAAGGAAGTGGGGGCTTTTTCCCCCCATCCCTCTTTTCAGAACCTCTGAGACCACATCTGGTGTGGCTGGTCAGGTGTAAGAGAAGATTAACTGTCAGAGATTTTTTCAGTCAATGCTTTAAAAGCGTGACACCCTAAGTGCAGCTCTTGTGCTGCTTAGGTTGTATGGATTGTGTTTTAAGTTCAAAATCTGAGTCTGAAAGGCACATTGATTCTGTCTGAAGAAGTTGGTTTTTGTTCTGTAGCTTTGCTTTCTTTGTCTTGGTGTTTCTCATCAGCTGGGTTATGAGGACCCTTTTGCAGAGGGACTGTTGCATTTGTGAGGTTAATTGTCCATCCTGAGGGTTGCTGGGGAAGATGGTCATTGCTATGGCTGTAGCTGATTTGCAATTATCCTGCAAAGCTCCTTTCTTCTGTGCATTTCTGTGATGTTATGCTGACTATTCCTGATTGGTATTCTCTGGCTCTGCCAGCTAGTTCCCAGTGACCCTGTTGCCACTTGTCCCATTTTTCAGAGTGGAATAAAACGAAAATTCTTCAGGTGAAGCTGGAGGATTTGCATCTTATTCATCTTTTGTCAAGTCTTTTTGTTTAAAAGTTTTATTGTTGTCATGTTTCTTAGCATCACTAGTACAGTCTGTGGGAGTTTCAGATCAGTTCCCCACCCTGAAGGGATTAGCACATCCTAGGCTGCTCCTGGAAACCATGTCCTCAGTTCAGAACAGCTTTCTGCATTTCGCTCTTTGCAAGAGATGCATATGTCTGAGCTAGTTACTAGAAGTTCCCTTTATTGACTGTGATGAAAATAGTCACTTCTAGGGTATCATTCAGGGGTGAGAGAAGCTGCATACCTCAGTGCGGAGCATTTGGGGGCGGTCACGGATTTGAACATCTGTATTTTATCAGGTGTCATCCCAAAAGAACTAGTCCTGGGTGTGCAGTTTGCTGGTTTGGCTTTCGTGAGCCCTTAAATAGGTCACTGAATGGGTGATGAAAATATGCAAGTAAAGAGAATGTCTTTGAACTTGACCTTTCCATTTTCCATTGAGAAAATACTGAAGCATGTAGCAAGAATTCTCAGATAAGACCTTCACTGGTCTTCATCCCAGTCTCAAAGATCTCTTAAAAGCCAGTGCTGCTGAAGCATGTGAATCTAAACTATGATGGCATGCCAGAGACACCTATTGTAGGAGAGCATTTCTGATGTATAAAATACCATGTTTCATTCTGATATATATATATATATATATATATATATATATTTATTATTTATCTATTTATCTATTTATTTATTTATTTATTTATTTATTTATTTATATATCAGTTGCAGTACTCAAACTGATTTAGTAGTTTCTCATTATTAAGGGAAGGAAAGGGCTAATGAACATTAAATGAACATTAAAACCATAGCTAAAGGGATCTTCTGTGCAATTAATAAAATTTTTCTAATTTCAGTTTCCTTTAGCACTATGTAAAAGTATTTTCTCTCCTACCCCAGGCTACTTTTAAACTCAGGACCTTGACTAAAAAAAATACTTTCTCTTTTTACAGTATATTCATTCATCAGGCATAATTCACAGGGTAAGTGGAAAAACATGAAAGATATTTATATTTTGATAATGTGAGTGATGTTTGTGTATAAGCATGCTTATAAATAGGCCTGAAATTCTGTTTATAGGCTTTCTCAGTTTGTTGGTGCCTTTGATTTCTTCTTCAGTGGGAACAAAAGATGGCATGGCTATGTCAGTGTAAACTGGGCACACAAGTTGCACTGAATAACTGAATACAGCTTAGATTTGTGGTTCCTAGATTACTTTTTGAAGTTGAGTTTTAAGTCCCCACAAGAGCAAATAGTGTCTAAATTGAACTAGGTAAGAGTTGAGGGGTTTTTTTGTTTGTTTTTTTAAAATGAAGATTAAACTTTTAAAAACAATGGTTAGGTTTTCTTTAAGTGTTTTATTAGTGTTCAAAGTTTTGGGGGAACCGTAGAAACTGAAAAAAATTTTTCAGAATTCTAGAGACTTAGGAACCTCAAATTTTTTTCTGAGAGAAATTAAACATTTGTTTCTTTTTTAATCCCTTCTCTGTATAAAGTCCACTTAAAATCAGTTCTGCACTATGAAGAAGGAGTTCTGAATGATGCCTTTGTGGTACCAAGCAGTACATCTTCCCCCAAAACTGCATTAGAACAGTAGAAATTGTCCATTTTTAATTAAGTGTCAGGAGCACCATAGGGAGTGCACATTGTATAGTAGCTTTAAGCTGGACACAGAAACTACAGAACTGACAAAATAATGTAAGATATTTATATTCTTATTTTTGCAACTGTTGGGATCATGGTCTAAACTTACCATTGCTTAGTTTTCTTCTAAGGTCTCCCTTGATGACCCTTGAGCTTCTTGGTTTCATTATGGTTTTTTGCATCAAATTGTTTCTCTCCAAGGCCCCTCTGATCTTAAAAAAGATCATTGTATAAAGCAGGTGGATCCCTGTTAAAAAGCTCAGAGAGAAGATACTTCTAAAGATCTTGTGCTAAAGTGAATCAAACAAGGGTTTAAAAAAGCTGAAGGAACATGTATATCTAATTATGTATTTCGGAGTCTCTGATGTTGCAGTATCATCTTAGTCCTTGCCAGTAGTCTTCCCTTTGCTAAACTTTACCACTGTGGAAGATCATTGGAAGTCTCTAAGGTGGCTTAAGAGACTTAAGCCTTCTTACATACTTCTTTCATGTTGCAGTTGCGTTGACTTTTTTAGGAAATTGATTTTTCCACAGAAGAGAACATAGGGTTTTGTGTAAAATCTTGTTTGATCTTTCAATGCTCCTAAGTCTGTCGGGGTAAGGAACTTTTATAATGCATATTTTAATATGGAACATGTACAGTCCAGAACTATATATGTGAATTGTTAACCTTGTGGTCTTGGTATTAAATGCAACAAATTTATGTCCAAACTCCTCTCATAGAAAAATTAGTGAATTCCTTCACTGGCAAGTATTTTCCTGACTTATAGCAGAAAAAATAATTGATTTTTCTTGGAGGGGAAGTATACTGGAAAAAAGCCAAATGTGGAAGTTTCCATCCTTGTTTGTATTTTTTGTATTATGACATCATTTTACCTGTTGCTGTTCAAAATAGTTACATAAAAACTATAAAACCAGAAAGAAAGAAGGAAAGATTGCAAAAAGGAGTACTTTATTGTCTTGCTGTAAAATTAAATCCTTGTTGCAGGATCTAAAGCCTGGAAACTTGGCAGTAAATGAAGACTGCGAATTGAAGGTAAGGTATGTTTATTTGAAAAACCAGTCAGACATGTTAGAAGACAGAAGACAACAGGTGCAGGAGCTGTGAACATGCTGGTTGGTTTCAGTGCTGGACCAGGCTTTTTGCTCTTGAATCACAATTGGCCTGTACGTCCTCACAAAACAACAGGGAATTTGAATGGGGACTTTTGTGTCCTGATGTGTAAGGACACGTCAGATCTTATGGCCAAGGTGTTGTCCCTAAAAGAGACATAAGAGTTGATGGGAGTGATTCAGTTAGGTGAGAATTTAAACTTTAAATAAATAGAAAAAGTCTAACTCTACAAGCTGGGAGATACAGAACATGAAAGGTTGTGAAGGACACTCTTAATTGAATAAAATGTGATGCAGAAAGTGGTTTTTAGCCTGCAACATGCAAACTATATACTTGCATGTAGCCATTGTAATTCAAATTTTGGTCTTTGGAGACTGACCCGAATGTTCCAGGGTTCTGTAATTTTAGTGATTTCCTATCAGACACAAAAAGCCATTGACTTTTCCTGGCTTGGAGGTGGACAAATGATGAGTGGATCCCAAGGTGCTGGGAAAAGAAGAGTCTAGAAAAAACCAGTTGTATATGTATGTCTTCCCCTACACCCCCAGCTGTACAATTATATTTTGAGATGCAAGCCAGGTGTCTCCTGATCTGTATCTACTTATTTAACAAGTCTTTTTCTGCACACTCTCTGAGTTAGTTTATCCAGGCACAGGATCATGTTGCCAGGAATAGTGCAACCATTTTACCCCATGTCTGTGCACTCTGCAGCTTCCCGTGCATCAGGTCCAGTGATGATGAGACTGTTAGCAAGTTGGAACAATTCCTTGAAGAGATAATTAATTAGCTATCAGTTTTTTCCCAGTGAGCTTTCTGATGCTTGTTTCTCCCTTATCTGATGCTCTCAACTCCTACTTAGGTATCCACCTACACAGCGGAGGGTGTATGAGGGGAAATCACTGTCCTTTCTGTCATCTCAAAGTTACAAGTTATTTTTGTTAATGAAAAAAATTAGGAAAATTAAGTTTGCTGAGTCAAAGGAGACCTACCTTTAAGGAGCTGAGGGAAACTGGGTCATTGTTTCATAATTCACAAATTATAAGAAGGATTTTCAAGCATGCTCTGAAAATTGCTGTGGAAGTTCAAGCTGAAATGGTGAAGATTGGAGTGTGAGAATAAAAGTTTTATATGAAGATAGTTGTTGAAATAGTACCATATTAAGTACAAATAAGATACACTTGTTCCTAAGCTTAATGGAATATAAATGAAAATAAATCATGAAGTTAAAGCATAATGCACAAAAATTCTTTCTGTCGTTTTCTACTTCTACAAGTCTACAAAACCAAATTATATTTTAGCTGTTTCCAACTCTACATGTCACAAGCCTTGGTAGATAAAATGCCTAAAAGACTGTGACAGAATAGACTGTACCACATCTGGATTTGACCTGTTACTTAGGGTTTTTTTCTTCCACCTTCCTTGCTGTCATACTGGGAAAATACATGTGCTGAATATTTACAATAAAAGCCATACATAAAGGTTTATACAAAAATTATATATACAAAAATTTTGCATCTAGTAAATCTTCACTTCCCAAAGAATCAGCCACAGTCAAGTGCATTAATTGGTATGAATAAAAAATGTCTCCCTTTGCATTCTCTTTCTGTTTTTAAATTGATTGGTAATCAGCAGTTATGAGGAAAACATGGAAATTATATTTCCAGTATGACAATAAAGATAAACCATAACATTTTGTAGTCTTGTTTTGTGAATGAAAATATAGTTTTCCTTTTTCTTTTAGTGCCAGAGAATGACGAAACTATCCTGAAATATTTTAGAATGCTTAAATGCAGAGAGCATTACATAAACATGACTCTTGGTGTAGGAATGCTCAGGTGTCCCTATTAAAACCCCTGTCCTATCAATAAACATGTGCAGTGTGATTCACATGGCAAACTGTGGCTGCTCATGCAAAGCTTCATGTTTAGTTACCTGTGTGTCACCATGATTTATCTTCAGTAGAACTTGACTTACCGGTTCTTGTTAGAAGCATGAACTTTCCAATAAATACAAACTGATTGTCATGCCAGGAATGGAATTTTCTTGCTGTTTTCAGCATCTTTTAATGGTCCATACATACAGGTAGGCCTTCTTAAGGCAGATTTTATAGAAGTTGACAAAAGGCCATAACATTCATTTTTAATATTTCTGCTGTACACATTGCTATATCTAGAGAAAAATAGCTGAGACTCTTAGAAATAAGCTGAATTGTGCATAGCACTTTAAAAAAATTGCACAGTTCTTGTATTTGTTACAAAAGGTTTTTCTGTAGTTGATGCTGGAGGCTGGAGAATACTTGATGGGACTAAGTGATGGTAATTCCCCACTCTTGTTGCCAGTTTTCAATGTGACCTAGAGGAAGTCTTCCCTTGTATGAGTTATGCATAAAGTAGAGATAACAATACCTTCTTTCTTCAGAATATTCTTGGAACACACTCTTGAATAATTGTGCCACCTGGGATATGAGAGCAGTGGACGCTGTCTAAAATGGGTGCTGTTCTTTTAGCTGTAACTTGATACAATGGTGATTCTGTGCTCAGGGAATATTTGCATTAAATGTGTCCAGTATCTTTTTAATTAATAAGTGAATAATTTATTATTTTCTTTACTGGTCTTAAAGCTTTTGATGGTGCCATAGAAGTATGTAACTTGAAAAAAAGTTATTCAAATCTCTGTGCTACCTCTGTCTTGATTTTTAGAATGAGAACAAGACACTTCAATGAGAAAAAGATACAAAAATAAACTAATCTCTGCAGATTGCTCCAGGTTTTTTTTCCCTACAGTTGTAAGGAGCTGTATGAACTAGATAACAAGCTGTCTGATCTGAATGTGCTTTGTGCTTCCACTGCAGATCCTGGATTTTGGATTGGCAAGACATACAGACAGTGAGATGACTGGCTATGTGGTAACAAGGTGGTACAGAGCCCCAGAGGTCATTCTTAACTGGATGCATTATACTCAGACAGGTCAGTATCTCTTCAAAAGTGTCTTAACAGCTACAAGAAATTTGAGGTGAAAATGACAATATAATTATGCAACATTTCCCTGTAGGTAAATTGCAGGTAATCATGTGGTGGTGAGTTTGGGAATTTTTTATATATGTTTTCTGAGAGTAACAGAAAGTGCCAAGGTTATTAGAAAAAAATTATTTAATTATACAGACATGACAGTCTGGTCTCTCTTCTTGTGCTCCTGTAAAGGTGTGCTGATTTTAATTTGAACAGACAGGGAGAAATGGCAAATTAAGGGAATTCAAATAACACTATGGAAGTTTTTGAAAGTACTGAAGATTTACTTCCTGTGTCTGTTACTGAGAAACTCATTCTGCATATTATGAGATTATCTCCAGTTTGGTCATTAGAAAGTCTGGTAGTTTTACCTGTGCTGTTCATCATACTTGGCAAGGCACACATTTATTTTATAACAGACTATAAAGGTAATTTTTATACTTATTAAAAATATGTTTTAAATTAAACTTTCTGCACATTTAAACAGACAGGTTAATGTGCCTCTTGGTGTTTTTTTCAGTTGACATCTGGTCTGTGGGCTGTATAATGGCTGAGATGATAACAGGGAGACCTCTGTTCAAGGGAAATGATCGTATCCTTCAGTGAATTTACGATACTGATGTAAGAAAATTCTGAGAGGTTGTGATGTGATGCAGTAAGTCTGTTCAAAAACAGATGAGTATAAATTGAAATTAATAGTAAAATGGCTTGCAGCTTTCTCATTAAATTGTTATTTTATATCTGTACCACTTTTGCACAGCTGCCAATTAAAACTTGTATTACTGATTTTTTTCAGTAGAGGTGATCTTTGAATCACATCCCAAATCATCAAGTAGAAAGCTCTGTGATAATGGAAAAGCCTTTTTTTTTCCTAGTGCATGCCATTCATGTGTTGATTGTTTAGATACTCTTAATGTTTTTGGACTCTTATTGTTTTTGTCCAAACAATACAGAACAAGCCTGATTATATTAGAAAATTTTTCAGATGATTCAATCATGTGTTCCCAAATTATAAGATATTTTCTTTGCCTTTTCTAAGAGAAATGGAGAACTTTCATCTTTTGTAAATCTTCTGTTCAGTCATTGAATTAAGATTTTTACATTATTCTCCAACAGCAAAGAAGTGCATTACTTTTGCAGGATGCTTAATTTCCTAATAATGAAAGAATTTGTTCCTTATTTCTGGTATTCAGATCTGGACCAACTCACAGAAATAATGAAAATAACAGGTACACCAACTCAAGATTTTGTTCAAAAATTGCACAGTCAAGATGTGAGTATTCTGATTTGTCAGTTGGTGTTCCATGTCTTAATTTTCCTTTAAGCCATGCTCAGTTCTTAGACAGGCTGAGGTAATACGTATTGACTACAGATATGACCCCTGATGGTCCTTTTCTGCCTTGACATGATTTGTGCACCCACAGTAGCTACTGGAGATGGAGGGTGGAATGACAGAAAATTATCAGAAGATTATTTAGATATTCCAGATAAACACAGCTGAGGTGATACATGGCAACTTTTATTGTAAAGGTACTAAAAACACAAAGATATTCAGAAAACCCAGTTTTTTGCAAATGTCTTTCCTGTCCCTATGTCAATGTCCTTCTAGAATCCTGAGACCCTTTCATATAAAGAACCTAAATTTATTCATTAGTGTAACTGTTCAGTTTAAATGTAAAGGAATTACTGTATAAGGTTCACCTCTAGAGATTGCTGTAAACTCATTATGACATTCTTTTAAGTATTCATACATATTTATTTGAATAAATATACTAGATATGGAGCACTAATAATTAAAGCTTTGCATTATAATTTATAAATAATGGTTTTAAAGTTTGATTTTAAAAGATTCCATTCAGGACAAAGGTGAATATCATCAGAAAAAAATGCATTTGTACAATGTGCTGTCAAAATATTGTTGAGAAAGATATTAAGCATATGGTTAATGTTGTCTCATTACAAAGGTGGCAAAGATCTAATTTAATATCCATGTTTCTTTTAAGGCAAAAAATTATATCAAAAGCCTTCCAAAAGTCCAGAAGAAAGATTTTGCATCCATCTTGAAGTATGCAAATCCTTTGGGTAAGGCTGTTTGTGTGGGTGTGTACAGCTTGTTCTTGTGTTTGCATTGGAGGCAGCTGCATTGTAATTCAGTCATGAGACAGGTGATGTGGTGGTTCTTGGGCTATTCTGTCTCTTGCTTTCCATAATTCATCATTTTGATTGTAGAAACTGAAGTTTAAACCCTGCCAGGAATTAATTGTTTCTTAGAAGCATAAAAAAAATTAGTATTTTGTGGTTTGGGTTTCAGTCTACTACCTCCTTATTGGTTTTACTTCAGCAGTTTTCTCAAGAGCCCTAGCATATCAAGTATATGTAATAAAATTTTCTCTGTACTGTATTTGAATTACAATTCTGAAAGCCCAATCTGATCTGCAGTTGAAATACAAGAAAATGGAAAGCTGACATTTTAGTAATGGAATTAATACATCCTGAGAAACATCTGTGCATTCCTGAGAAACAATGGCTTGGATTCCATAGATTTTAACAGCTAGAAGAGCCTACCAACTGTGCATAACTGTGACATGACCTGAGGCAGGCAGAGCTCTGAAATGGCTCTCCTTAAGCATTATCAATTCCCCAATGATCTAAACACTAACAAGCCAGTTTTGTTAGACTATTATTTAGGATAATTGAATTTTCTCAATTTAAGTTAAAATTTTAGGTTCAGGTACAGTACGAATACATTTGATTAATAAACAGCTCTTTCCCTTACTGCATGGTTAGCTGATGGGTAGCTACAGCAAGCTACACATTTCCATTTAGTTCTTAGGATGTCTTTTATCATTTCTGTGGCCATCTGGCTGCTTCAGGTCTGGAATAGTTTAAAGAGAATATGCAACATGGTCAGCAGAAGTTGAAGCATCCTGTCCCACACTTCTTGAGGTGAAGCATCACTTCCCACACTGCCTCTACTTCCTTTCAGCTGCTCCAAACCCAAGAACATCCTTTCAGGATAGAAAAACAGAAAATAAATTAATCATTCATCATACCTGTTTACACTAGTCCCCTTTGGCTGTCTAGCAATGGACTGAATCCAGAATCCACAGGAGGGAAACATGAAAAACTTTAATGGGTTACTTTGGCTGAGATCAAAACCACATAGCAGATAAAGTTAGCTCTGAAATTATGAGTATGGACAGCTGACCTGTCATAGTGTACTTGGTCTGGACTAGGTGACACAGAGTGCAGTTCTCGTTCGCTGTTCACCTGTTCATTCAGCTGCTGTCAGGGGATGATGTACCTTAAAACCACAATGAGTGGCAGTGGTTAAAGACACCTGGGAAAGCCCCAGGCACAGTGGTCCTGGAGGGAGAAGCTGAGAAGTCATTAGCTGAGATATTTTCTGTATTGCGTGCAGAAGCAAGGGAGCACCTCTGCGTTGCATCAGGCTTTGTACACATCCCAGCTTGCTCAAAACAGTCAAGCAAAGAGGCCCCACTGGCTATAAATGGACACGCAATGATTCTATACTGTTACTCCATGTATTTATTTGAAATACCTCCAGGGCAGTATTACTGTGTAACAAGTAGAATCAGGTGTGTGATTTGAATACACTGTTGGTTTTCTATGCAATAGCTGTAAACCTTTTGGAGAAGATGCTGGTGCTGGATGCAGAGAAGCGAGTCACGGCAGCTGAGGCTTTGGTGCATCCTTACTTTGAACCAATTCACGATCCTGAGGAAGAAATTGAAGCTGAGAAATATGACGACACATTTGATAACATGGATCTTCCACTAGATGAGTGGAAGCGTGAGTTTAATTTTGTGGTGTTTTCAGAATTAACCAGATTGAAAGGCCATGCAGAAATTGAAATGATCCCCCTTACAAATTAACTCCTCTGCTTTTGATCGAACAGGGTAAATAGACAGCATTAAGAGAAATGATACTGATAAGCCAGTGTTCCTCTTATCAAGTTATTTTGGAATGATCTCTAAAGGTTTCTTCTCTGCTTCCTAACAGAGGCTGTTCTCCATTTCCCTAATGTTTCTGTCCTCCCATCTACTGGAACATAGAAGAGAAACCATTTCTGTAACTTGCCTTTCAGTGGATAGAGCAGGTGAAGAGATTGTTTGACTGTTGCCTCTACAGGACTGCAGTGGTTGCTGGCCTTACAGTTAAGAGTCTCTGAGGGAGAAAAAACATATCTGTGTCAGCAGAGATTTAAGTCTCATCTTGTTTTCATCTAAGGTCAGAAGTTTGTAGTTGGGCTTTTAAGTGAGGACCTAACTTTTAAATCTAATGTGCTCAGTAACTCTTGCTGAGGATATTGCCCACTATACTCAAAAGTCAGTGCTCACATCCCATTAAAAGCACCATTTCAGTACTGGGCTACTTTTTCAAATCTGAAATGGTGAAAAAGTCATCCTTGATTCTCTTACATTTTGTACTCTTCCTCTCTTTTTGCCTGAAGAGGTCTCTCTCTTCCTGAGCTGGATCAGAGCCCAGCCATGCTGGGCTTGCACCTTGCTCATTCATGTTTGTGCAGCTCCTTTCTGATTAGACCACAGCAATGCTATGTCTATTCTGTTGTTTTGCAGGCATTACATATAAAGAGATACTGAACTTCAAGCCACCACAGTCATTGGACTCAAAGGAGACAGCAGTATAATGGCTCCGTATTTTCAGAACTCTGAGGAGGGCAGAGAAGTTGTAAATGTTTGTGACATTTCAGGTGTATAAAACTTCTTATAAATAAGCTCTCTATAATCTGTTTCATCTGCACTGTAACAACGTCCTTTACTCTGCATGTGAAGTTGGTGCTTTTGGGCAGCAACTTTTGGGCATTTCAAAAATATCCAGAAACGTATTTCTGCCTACAAACTTCTTCCTTCTGCACAAAAGGACTCAGCCTGCAGTAAGCTGGTGCCATCCTCAAAAGAGCAGGATTAATTCTTCAACTCAGAGATCTGAAGAGTACAAGTTACCACCCCAGGCAAGCTGAGAACACAGTATGTCTGATGTGCTGTGACTGCTCTCCAAGGCCACTGAACCGTCCTGAATGCAAGAAGTATTCATGTGACTTCCTCTGGAATATTTCACTTTGCTGAGATGCCTGGGAAGGCTAATCATCTCCTGTTACCTCAGGGACTGCAGTGGGTAGCAGAGTGAGTGCCTGCATCCCCTGTCCAGTGTGAGTGAAAGAGAACCTCAGAAGTGTTGATGTCCTAGATTTTTTTCAAAGTAACCAGCATAGCAGGACAAGATTTCATAAACTTGCTAGGTGAACAGTCACTGGATATATAATCACTGTATAATATTTTTCCCTAAATACAGTGCATTTTCTTTGTATAGAACACGAGGGATCAATGATTTGCAGGGAGAAATTCTTCAGATTTTCTAAAATTTTGTAAGCTTTCCAACATCTTAGTATTGAAATTATCTCAGACAATCGGCAGTGCTGATTTTAAAAATAAAGTTGCATGTGGGTCACTTTATAGGAAATTAAATGAGGACCAAAATTATAGACTTCCTCTTCATCAGGAATACCTGCAGCAAGCTGGTTTTTTTCACAGTGTACAAAGCTGTTACCAGGTGAAGAATAATAATTATTCCCTTTTTTTACCCATTTGAACTCTTCTTACTTGGAAAAACACTCAGACCTTTTGTGGAGAGGTATCTTAGCAGAAGGAGTCAGCTTCCTGATGGGATAGATAATTTAGGTGCTTCCTGAGTTCCTCTTACTGTCCTGTCACTGTGTTTTCCTAGGTGCTTTGTTCGTAAGGATTTCTGAGAGGTGGGAAAAAGAACTGGCAAACCTTTGTGAAGAATTTCTGTGTGAAATTGCTTGTCTTTCTTAAAGGTAGTATCTTCACAGTTGACTGTTTGGATGTGGGTTATTCCTATTGTAATACACTGTGGTGTGTTACTACTGAGTGAAATGAATGTGAAAGAAGATGTTTGATCCTAGCAGGTAATAACTGGAAAAAAGAAGAAATTACTTGGGTTTTTTTTTGCTTTAATATCCAATATACACCATAAGTTGAATAAAGGCACAGTTATTCTGTTTCTTTCAATGAATGTTTGAATTAAACGCTTGTAAATATTAGCATTTGTTAAAAAATTGTGATGAGAGTTGATTAGCTGAGGTGGACACCTAGAGAGACTAAATAGTAACAGAAACCTTAAATTCATGTATTTGACAAGTCATTAAAAATGACATTTTCAGGAATTAATGATAAAAAAACCCAGAGAATGTATATTGAATCAAAATATTTTTCCAAACTACAGGTTTCTCACAGAGTCATACCCCATTTTGCACTATGGAATTTCTGCTTGGTCTACACTTCTGTGTTAAATAGAAACTTTTCTCTTTTAGAGAATAGATGTTGTCTCTTAGGATCATGTTATTTGGTCTTCTTAAAAGTTGTGGGGGAAAAGCGCCTCTTGGAATTAATGGTGTTGATAGACTGAGTCAATGGGAAATGAAAAATGTCAAACACTTGAAAATGCTGCCTCTATATTTTAAATGGATTTGAAAATCCGAAATTCTAGTAAATGCCTAAAGTGTGGAGATAATGCAGATGGCTCAAATGTTAGTCAGACTAGGAGGGAGCATTTTTTTAATTGAAAAACTGCTTTGCATTTTCTTCCTGAAGGCTAACACTTCAATGGGCATTTCCACAAGGTCAAGCCCTAAAATCTTCCACTGGCTGAGGTGAACTTCTCCCTCTCTTAATTTTAACTTAGTATTGGAGAAGCAGCCAGCACATATGAGAAAGACATAAAAAGATAGTGTTAGCTTTTCTTGGTAGTGGAGAAATACAGAACTCTTAACTGAGTGAAGACCTTGATGCATATGTCAGCAGAAACAGAAATACTGCTGTGCCGTCAGCAAATGGCAAAGCCAACATCAAGCTGGTCAAGAAAATTCTGTGAAGAGATTGAATTCTGCAGAAGTGGCTCCAAGTGGCAATAGAGATCACTAAAAGAACTGTGAGGTGAAAGCAGAAATACTTGGCAGTGGAAGCAGCTGCTACTCCAAAGGGAGAGACAACAGTTCCTAAGTTTTTATTTGCTATTCCTACTGGTGCTAAGCAACTCAGGTATAAGAAACCAATTTCTGTTTGCCTTAAAAGAGAAATGTAAATACATTCTGCATGTTCATGAAATGTGTTGTGACAAATAAAGGTTTTGAGTTTGTTTTTTACACAATAATGCTCTTATTTTCCTCATATGTATTCCCAGATGTATAATCAGTACTGAAAATATTATTTTCGGTAAAGGGATCGGTATGAAACTAGTATTGTAGGTACATTTCATGTAGTAATAGCTGCTGATGCAGTTTCTTTTGGAAGCTAGTCAGACCACAGATGCTAATCTTTCTCCCATTTTCTGAACCCAGAGTTGCCACAGAGCTGATCTGACTGTACTACTGCCACCAAATTATTTCTTAACAGCTTCTTGGATTTTACCAGACATCTCTGCTTTATTCTGAAGGACAGGATTTTGGTTCTTAAATGCAGTTGCATTTCTCAGCCTGATTTTAAAAGCCAGACTGATGGCCATCAAGCATATATCCAACCCTTTGAGTTGGACAGGGAAGTTTCAGTTAGCAGAGTTCCAGTAGGATGTGTGGGGTTCACATGTTCCCTGACTATTTTAGAGCAAGATTGTCCCTCTAAGTATTAGTCTTTATTGTATTGAAGACTTGCCAAATGGTGGGTTTTGATACTGTGTTATTGTGGGCCAGATATGGTTCACAACTTCCTTTCTTGATTATTTTCTTTTTTTTTTTTTTTAATAGGATATTACTGAGGTGCATGCTAATGTGTCCTGCAAAATGTGCTCAGAAGATGCACTTTGTTCTCGATTGCAAATTACTGGGCATATGAGCTGGGTGGGATTCTTTGAGTTTCCTACTTTCTGATCTGCTGTTCAGAAGTGAATACCAGATGCTTCTGGTCTGTTACAGCTAAAGTTCTCAAAGAATGAAGCATCTGTTAGATGCTATCATTCACTGGATCTTGGTATAAAATAGCCATGTATTTTATGGTCCCTGCAGGGACCACAGAAAAGAATAGGGGCTCAAAACACCTGCTGTCTCTGCTGATTAATTCTCCATCTCCTGCATACACTAGCGGCAACTGGTTGTATAAGCCAAACAATACCAGAAGCAGTTTAATGCACAGCAGTGTTTAAATCTCCTCCTAAGTCTTCATAAGAATTCAGAAGCCTGACTTGGAGAAAGATCAAGGGAGGAGGACTTCCATCATACAGACACTCTTTGAAACTTCATGGAGTACCACTTAATGAGCAGCTCTTGCGCACAGATCATTTGTAGCCTGTGGAGTAGAAATGTCTGAAAACTGTATTTCCATCTAGCAGCCATCTGCAGCTCTCAGGCATGGGACTGATGTATGCTTTTTAGCTACCAGGAACAGCATCCCAAGAGGAGGTGAGTGGGGACAAGGAAGGTGTTTTAATGATTCATCATTTTTGTCTGCTGCTGTTTTACTCTGTGATGGGAGCTCCTTTATGCTTACCCTTGCTACTTTTCTAACCAGGAGTTTTCTAGTTTGTGGTCTGCTTCATGAGTAAGCAATGAGGTGCATTTCGGAGCAAAGTTAAGAGTGATCCAGGCATGCAGCTCTTACACCTTTCATTGAAGCATTTTGAATATGCTGTTATCTTTGAGAAGCAAAATAGACTGCCAGTGAAACAAATGAAATGCAAGGAATGGAATTGCTCAGGTCCTGTTTGAGAACATTCTTGGTTTTGCCCCGCAGTGTCCTGGGAGCACATGCTCCTGGGGAGCAGGTAAAGTCTCTTGCTGTATTTGCATGGTGTCAGCAGCCATGAGGCTCCTGTCAGAGTGATACTTGTGATACCAACCTCTAATCCACTTCAGTCTGATGTTAGTGGGAAATTCACTATTACTATAGCATTGTTATAGCACAGCTGATAACAGTAAAACTGTACTGCCTGGAAAACCATGGCCATTTAGTCCACGGGGGCCTTGGCCATGGCAGGTTTTTTAGGCATTTTTTAAGTCCCATTTATACATGATGGTTCCTGCTGACAAGTAGTACAACTTTGGCATGTGCCCAGACATTTTGCTGTTCCTGTGTAACTCCTTACATTTTTGGGTTTGAGCCAAGTTTGACTTTTTGTTTTCATAAAAATGGTAGTGCTCTACTGTAAGGAGAAAAGAAAAACAGCCACGAAATATAATCAGAAAAACATTCACTCAAGTTTTCTCTCAAGCAATAGATCCAGCAAAGTGCTGCAGGCATGGTTCATTTACTAGCACTGACATGGCCACGGAGCTAGCAGTGCCTGGAAAATTGTGCTCAGCCAAACTGATGGCTGCATATGGCTGTCATCTCTTGTCTGTTGTTCTCCAGCCGTGAAAGAGTAACAATGCAGCCTTTGTGAGGAACTTGTTTGGGAAAGCCTGATGGTGAGCTCTGCGGTAAGGGTTTGAGAGCATCTGCAGGAGGTCACGAAGCTTGGGCTGCTGAGACTGGGGGCCAGCTCAGAGCCACTGCAGACAAGGGTGGCCCCTTCCCCACAGTGACCTTGGGGGGAGGCTCCCAGGCACTGTGGGGGCAAACCCTGATGGGGGGAGCTGCTTCCAGCAGAGGCTTTTGCCTTGGCCCTGAGGCTCCTGGCCACCCTGCAGCCCTGTCCCTGTCCCTGCCATGGGTCCCACCAAGCCACCTCCACTCGCAGGCTGATGTCCAGGTCTGGCCTGTTCCCATCCCCAGGGAGGTGCCCCACACCTTGGGCTGGGGCTGTCCCCAGTTGCCATCTGCCCTGACCTAGATATAGTGGTTTACTTTAAATTAGGGCCAAGCTGAAAAGCTTTGTTGGCAGTGCCCCATGATAAATGGAATGAATATGTATTTCTGTGCTGTTGGCAAAGCTACCATAAGTTGCTGTGAATATCCGTTTGGACTAAGTTTCATGACAACATCATTAATGAAGTTTTTCATACATGATGTATTAGTGCAAAAGGTAATTATTAGGAAAGAAAATTTCCACAAGCGAGCACAGATTTCCTTTAATGAAAGAACATACAATGCAGGAAGATTTTTTTGAAGGTGTTACTAATATTGTAAATAAACAATCAGACTCATCAGAAGAGTAAAACCACAGCAGTGAGAATATTGTGAACACTGAGATCAAGTCCTGCCTTGCTGGCAGAGTGGGAGTGCTAGGTCACCAGGCACACCTATAAACTCTAGGTCTCATGTCACCTTACAGACTTCAAGCACTCTGGTAATGCTTTGCATTCAGATTGCTGAATTTTCCAGAACAGATGTGAAACTATGGCCATACAAAAATGAGTGAATATTTGGAGACTCAATGAAACACGTGTGATTTTCTTAATGAGCAGCTCACTATAACTATAATTACTTTTTCTACTCAGTATTGCCATTGCAAGTCCTTAAAACAGAACATTAACTATATTTCCTTAGGTTTCTCAATGGGTTTTATGGCCTCTTATGCTTTATAGCTGGATTAGTGGTTTTGATCACCTGGATTTGATATGATTAATGTTATGAACTTGCCATGTGTCTTCCAGCTTTTGAATTGCTTTCCTTAACTAGTGTTTGGTATTATTAGAGTAATTTGAGACATAAATTATTTATGTACGGGGAAATTCCCTTTATGTTGTAATTTCAGATCTTAGCAGTGAGGCAAGCATGACTTCCCGTGAGAAAATGCTCAGGGATGGCTGAGGAGCTGAGCTGAGCAAGCAGAGAGCATTGCTGTGTCCTACACATACTGGCTTGCCTTAATATATCAAATTCATACTAGTGGATGCCTGAGGGCTCTTTAGGGTTAATGAAATCTTCTCTAATATGGTGTTGTGACATCATCAGCTGGTTCATACATCCTTTGTGATCAGCTAGGAGTTTAAAGAAGCCTAAATCTCTCTTTTCTTGTTAGACCTTAGTAAACATGGGCATGACAGTAGGCTTGCTTGTGAAGAGCCTCTACAACAAATGGTCCTTTCCTCTTAGAAAAGAGAAAAATGAAAACTTGGAAGTAGGCAGAATTTGAAGCACTAATTCCCCTCATTTTTCTATGTTAGTTTTATCTACTCAAACAGTATTCCAGCCAAGAAAATCAAATACAGCTAATCCTCAAAGAAAGAAGTAGCCAAGTCAATGTCCTCACACATGTGGCCATGGACCCAAGCTGGCTTCTCCCACTGGAGTGTTGGGACAGAATCGCTTTGTAAGGACTTCAGTAAGCACAGGGACACAAGTTGTTTGTTCCCTTTAAAGATTGGCATATGTATCTGCAGCATCCCTTGCTGAAGCCCAGATATTAGGGTCAGGCTGCTTTGTTGAGCCAACCCTATGGCAGGGAAAGTACCTCCCATACTGAATGCTTTTTCAACATCATGGACCAAAACCAAACATTTTATAGAATGTTGTGAAAGATAATTCCCCAGAAAGAGTGAAAGAGTGGTCTGTGTATGCTGGCCACCTTTGTCAGTTTTGGTCACATAAAGGTCTGCCATAAGGTACATGAATAGGATGTGTTCTAAGACTCAGCAGAAGCAAAACAGGCAGAATATTGCCTTCCAGGGTATAGTCATGGATTATCGAAACTGTCTTTGCCTTCCTTAGGTACAGAACCTGTCTGTCAGTAACTCCAGTACCCTGGATTGCCTTCCAGGGTATAGTCATGGATTATGGAAACTGTCTTTGCCTTCCTTAGGTACAGAACCTGTCTGTCAGTAACTCCAGTACCTCTGTTTCACTTTGCTAGAATATCAGGGAGAAAAATGCTCTCAGCACGAAGAGAAACACATGGCATTTTCTGTTTCTAAAAGTAGTTTTCTCTCTCACCAAACAATTCAAAGGTCTCCTGAGACAATACATTTATCATTAGTAATGCTGTAGTAGAGAAGTAGATGTAACAAGGCTTATGGGCAGTGGCAATAACTTTTTATCACTTTCATCAGACAGATGTAAGAGCAAAGGGAGAAAGCTGAGGAAGCTGTCAGGCAAATATGTGCCTTTTATGGTGGGAAGCTAGAGCTGCAATCACAAATCCTTTTTCTCTGGACGCTCCAGTCTAATTTCAAAATACCTTCCCCTCTAAACTATTTGCTCCTCTATGGTTTCCATAATGAAAGGAGCCTCCTGTGGAGACAGTTATCAATCTCTGATCACTGCAACCAGCATGAAACCCTTAATGCTATTTAGAGAATGAAAATGGATCCTAAGACCAAAAAAACCATCAGCCTCTGCAGTCTAACTGTAAATTTAATTATTTCTGTTGTTGTGCCTCCCTGAGCTTCATATACTAATTAAAAGTAAACCATAGTTTTAGAAATCATTTAAGTACTGTTTGATTTTGAGCTATATCTAAATGATTGCTCTACATTTTTTATTATTTGCTCAGCTCTTTTTGTTGTGTAGCTATTTAGGATGGATTCACCCATTTTACTTCCCAGTAGCTCCACTGGAAGGAAATGTTTGCCCTGGAATGAAGGTAAAGGGCTGTGAAGACCAAGTGACATAACATTCCACAGGCAGGCCCCACAGTCTGCACCCAGATTAGCAAATGGGGCTGAAGTCTGAAGTCTGCACCCCTCTAATCCTGGCCTGCTGGCTCAGGGGCTCTGCCCAGGTATTGAAATCCAAATAGAGTTTAATCATTAGGGTGGAGACTCCTTTATCAGTGAATTTCTCTTTGAGATAGGGTAATAGAAACCAAATGTCTTTGATGTCAACAGAGGCAGCGTGTGCAACATAAGCCACCACAGAGAAGAGGAAGGAGTCTGCCATCTGCCCTAAGGCTCAGAGAAAGAGAAGATATTTTTTCTTCCCTATCTTTTTGTATAGCATATTGCATCTATGCTTTCTCTTTAAAGACTGATTTGTGGTTTGTTTGGTTTTTGTTTTTTGGGTTCTTTCAAATCGAATTCTCCCTTTTTGCATAGAATGTAAAGCCTTTCATGAATACCAATGGGGCTGTCTCACAAAACAGAGGGGAGGGGATGAAGTGGTTGATTCTGTAACTCTCAGGCTTGCTGTGGGAATGGTTGTGGCAATATGAATTGTCTTTATAGGAACATTTGCTGAGGTTTTACAGATTCTGCAGGCCCAGCATCAGTGTTACAGAAAAGCTCTATGCATTCACCATTAAAATGCATATAAAAAGATTCAATAAGAATACGAGATGCAGAATCCACTTTCTTTTACAAAACTGTTCTAGATGTCTTCTCATACAGAAAAAAGACTTAAACAGTATTTACAGAGATACCATACCATGATAACAGAGAGAAAATCATAAAGGTTCAAATGAAGCAGCAGTGTCTGTGAAGCCATTATCACATTTGAGATCTAGACTGCCCATGATGATCCACCTAATGCCTGGCATGACCTGCCAGTTGTCTGCCACAGTGCTGCCCTCCTGCTGTCTCTCGAATTCTTCACTCCTCACACAGAGGTGTGATTTGGCTAAGCATTTGTAGTCAAAACAGGTTACACATAATGCCAGTTGCTTCATTCATTGAACCTTGAAAAATGTTTTGAATTCCTTGATATATGAGGAATACTGAAAAAAAGTAGATTAGTGGCAGCTGCAATAGCAAGTGTGTCTTTTGTCAGCATAGGAAGGTGCCTTGAAGAGGCTCCCTTTTGAGGTCATCCTTGTCCAAAAGGTACGGGTAAGGTAATATCTAAAATAAGGAGAGTGAAAAAAAAAAATATTGACATTATCAGTGAGTAATCCTTAGCCTTTGAGCACATTGTTCATGGTGCAGAACAGAAAAGAACTATTCCCATAAAATATTTGTATAGCTGTCAGGTAAAAATTATATAACATACCCTATGAATGGACATACTGATTTGTGAAGCAGTTAGTCCTGTAATTTGTAATTGCCACAGTTAAAAATATATTTTCTCAGAATTCCAAGAAGTTTTTTAATATTGTCTATATACACATTAGAGTTCAGGACACAACTATTTGTTTTGAATAGAGTTTAGTACACCTGCACTTGAATTAAAAAGTTTTCAAATGTTTTTAGTTAGAAAGCCCAAAATAATAAATCTCTTTCCAAAACTACACTAACATAGAAACCTAAAGCTCGGATTTATCAAGAAAATATAATTTCCGTTTGAAATTTTAAACTTCCATTCTACAGTCTTAAAAAAAAAATATGAATCCTTGTTTGGACAGAAATTTATAAAAATTTTAAAAAGCTGCCAGGATTCTAATGATCAGAAGCTCAAATTCATGTCCAGGGTGTTACTTTGACTATTTCTTGATAAGCCTTTGGTTTCACCAAGAATATTTGCAACAGGAACGTTTGCTTTGATTATTTAGATTTAAATATATATCCAGTGTCTGGGATGAGATTCCATTATACCATCAAGGTGTGCCAGAGTAGGTTACACTGGATATGAGGAAATATGTCTTTGTGGAAAGAGTTATCAAGTGTTGCAACAGGCTGCCCAGGGAAGTGCTTGGGTCATGTTCCCTGGGAGTATTCAAAAGACATGTAGATGTGACATTTAGGGATGTGATGTAGTGGGACTTTGCTGTTGTAGGATTATGGCTGGACTTAGTGGTCTTTAGGGTCCTTTCCGACCTAAATTATTTTATGAATCTATGAATAATTTTGAGAATCTACATTATTCAAGAAAAAAATTATGCAAATGCCGGAGGGAATCTTGCTTAGAGAAGATTTGGCCATTATACCTAATTCAGGTATTTGAAGCACATCTGTGTATTAGTGAAACGTTACAGAAATTATTTCAATGTTGCTTATTCAACAAAGTATTTAGGCTGAAGTTTGCCTTTTAAACAGGGGCTTCAGTTCTGCTGCTTCCCATGGTGTTAAAGTGCATCGAGCCTGGCCTGCCGTGTGTTGTGGAAAGGTCAGATGCCAAGAGCGTTTCCTGCGGGTGCCTGGGATACACAGAAGTTAAATGCGAAATGCTGCCAAGCGACTTAAAAGGGATGGGCTCCAGGCGTGCTGGAGTCAGCAGAGCACTCTGCCGGGGTTTTACTTGTTTAACTGATAGAGCTATCTCCAGTGGCAGCTAGAAGCCAGACACGATTTTCAAGACCTAATGTGGTTTTGTCTTATCTTGATGATCACTAGTTGGCTACAGACAGCAGACAAAGAAAGAATAGGAGGGGGAGGGGGAATAGACAAGGTGACGATGTTTACTTTCTCAATGGACTACACATAGTTGGTATGTAATGTTAGTTGGTATGTAATGTTTACTTGGAGCCCAAACAGCTGTTGCCCTGTTTCTCTAGGAAAGAGTTCGAGTCTACTTGCATTCCCTTATGTTTGCAGAGGTTTAGAAACAATTCAGTGAGCTCTGTGTTTAAGTTCACTTTCTATTTTATTTGGAGCTGTTTATGACAGACAATGCATGGCAGGGGACTCAGCTGTGATAGAAATTTGATAGAGGGAAAACCAGCATCAGCCCAGTTGCCAAAAGACTGCAAAAGCTGCTTAAGTCTAAGAGAAAGGAGGAGCTTTTCTGTGCCTGAAATACATGATGCTCCATTTGTCAAATAGTCCTTCTTTCACAAAATTAAATCAGAGCAAAACGAAATTGAAATCCAGTAAAACTGTCTCAAGACTAAAAAGAAATATATTAGCAAAACCAGCAAACCAATTCCAAGGAATAAAAGTACCATAAGACATTTAATTTTTTTACCTGGGGGAGAACAGAAAAGAATGGCTATTACTACTGGCTGGATGGGGAAGGTGCCCATCTGGTACATGATCAATAGTGTAAAACCCTAAATTCAAACAGACTGTATTTTGCTCCCACCTGAAAGCCATTATTTGGAATTTGCTTACCCCTGGAGCAAAACCAACAACACTATTGATCCTGCCATGGTTTTTATGGCTGAAAAACGAAAATCCACTTTCTCAACAACAACTGTGCCAGCATTTCTTTCCTATTTTCAGCCACCTTGGAAGCAAACAGCTTCACACAGCATTTGACCACTGTGGTGTTCACCACAAGGCCCTGACATGCAGAACCCAGGGCATGGCCTAAATGCAGTTTTGTGAATGTGCCTCTAGTAAGCCAGTACTGGATTTCAGTTCTTCCTCTAAAATCACTTTACACAAACTGCCCTGCTCTGCATTGACAGAACACTGCTGGGCAGGACCTCCAGAAGCTGAATGGGTCCATGAACATGGTGATGTCACAGCTCAGATTTGTATGCCTGTGTTGGCTCCTGGCTGGTTATAAGCCACCTCATCTTCCTGTGTCCTTTTTTTGGCCCTGACTGACTTGGCTACTCAGAAAATGCTACTTACCCAGTTTTTGTGCACTATTCAACACTCTTTGTGCTTTGAGTGATACTCCTGGGATCTGTGTGGGTATTTACAAGCCCTCTCCCCACTCTTGTAGCATCTGAACACTTCATATTTGAACATGTTTAACTCCAGCATTCCCCCATCATTGCTGACCAGGACAATCTGTGTGTGCAGGAGGACAGTGCAGCAGGATTAAAACTTCCAGAAGAAATGTGGCAGAGTCAGAAACTAAGTTTGGGTCACCCAAAGCATGGAATTTCTCTTTCACTATTAAAACAAACTTTCCTCTCAGTTAATCAACTGACAGTATAAAGGGCAGCACTGAGCACGCCAAATCAGTGAGCCTGTACCAATTTCCATTAGAGATTTATAAGGAAGTATAGTATTTCTGTCCTTTAAAAATGGAACCAATGCTAAAGCCATTGTGGCAAATAAATTAATGAGGCCTTTTCAAAGGCATTCAAAGGCATCCATGACTCTGTCTCTGCTGTTTCACAGATACCACATGTGGCCTAATTATTTTTTTAATAAAGCAAAGGAAATGTTATGAAGTAAATCCTGCACTGCAGATTAAGGATGTTAGTTCAGCAAAGCTTTCATCAGAACAAGGACCACCTCTTCCCTGCCTTCTTACATGGTTACAAGCTTTGATCTTTGTCTGGGAGCCTTGCATCTCTGCCATTGACTCCAGTTAAAAATTACTCCAGCCAAATATTGCAACAAATGTTTAGATTAAAACCAAAAATCCCTACATCTGCAAATTTGATCTCAACCCCCTGCTTTCTTTGAAGAAAATTTCAATCCTGTTTCTTGCTGGGCTCTGATGGGTGGCTCCTGGTTAATCTCTGTCTGTCTCCCTGGTAACAGTCAAAGGAGAGGACTCAGAGGTGGGCAGGGAGGGAGCCTCCAGCCCTGCTCCTCTTATCAGGGTCCATCAGCAGGTGTCCCTTGCTCATATCCAGGAACAATAAATGCAGCCTGTGGCTAAGGGAACCACCACACAGCTTTCTTCAGAAGTCTCAAAGAGCAGTAGCTGGACTCCAGATTTTGAGATCTTTAACTGTGTGCAGGCACTGCAATTGCCATGATAATCTTTTTTTTCACTTCAGTCAGTCTTTGTTCAAACACCCTCTACAGACATATATCACTCCAAACAGTAATACTGAGCCACCAGTTTTTGTGCAATCTGAAGGTTTAGACAGTGTGGCAACAGTAAAACAGTTTACTGTGTTCACATAATCAATCTGTGTGTATATTTGCTTGATGTTTTTTCCCCACTGTGAAATGAGCAGCTGAGTATTTGCAGAAAAAAGGAGAATTTATGGCACAGCAACATGGGTGCTGCAGGTTATGCTTCTGCCAACATCTGCTGACCTGTAGCACTCTCCAGCCAGTGGTAATCTACTCTGCATGCTCACTTTTAATAACTGTTCTGCAAGACTCCTGCTAAAATAAAAATTAGAGAGGCTTCCTGTCAAACCAAGTTCAAAGGTAACATCTGCTCATGAAGAACATGAAAATAATTAAGCCTGAGCCAAAGCACTGTCCCTTACTTAAAAGTGACCTGGGAATGAAAAGGATGTCAAATTGGTCAATTCCTTAATAAATTATTATACTGAAAATAGCACAGGGTAAGAAATTTGACCCACTTGAACCAAGTCACTTCCAGAAGAGAATCAGAAGCTCCCATAAATGATTTCTGACAGAAGATGGCTATCAAAAATTACTGAATTATGGATAATTATCTCACTTCAGAACCACCCTTGGACCCAGAACATAGGCATCCAGCAAAAGCATTTAGGCATATTTTTCTCTGAAAACTGGTGACAATTCTTCAGTCCTTGAGTACACCAAAAGTCAGCTCTCCAAAGGCAAAGCATCAAAAGATAGTTGGATGCCTTTAAGAGACTAAAAGATACTTTAAAGCACAGCTCCACAGTGGCTCACAAATGACCTCCTCCCTGGGAAGCCTGGCAGGAAGCTGTCTGAGACACAATTATTTATTTCAAAGACAGTTCCTATGGAGACTAAGTTTGCCAGAGTAGGTATATTAGATGACCTTTGTCTCACACTCTCTCGTTATGCTTGCTACTGTTCTGTCCATCAGTCGTGATTCAGGGCACCTCTCAAACCAGCAGCCAAGGTTTTGGGCACAGCTCCTCCTCCTGCAGAGCAGCACCAAGGGCACAGCCAGAGACTCAGCACCCTCCTTAGCTGGAGTAACCAGGCTGGGTCAGGTTTTAAGAGGAGTCAGGTTTTCTTGTAGGTTGTGAGACAGTCAATGAGAAAAACACAAATAAAAACATCTAAATAATTGAGAGACCAAATAATCTTTCTTACTCTATGTTTTATACCATTTAGAAATCTGCATGTAATAGCAGGCTCCACATGCAAGAGATCTTTCACCAGAGATCTTGCCACCTACTTTCAGATAGCAATCAGATGAGAGAAGTATTACAGAAGACTATCACTGGAGACAAGGAGGAATTTGATTAATTTCATAAAATTACAAGACAAAGGCCTGTGCAGTTAGCTCAGCCTGGACCTGCCTATTCTTGGGTTAAGCAACTTTGTGAAGTTGTTCACTGAAAATGGCAGCAAGAGGAGCTGTGTGAAAGTGTGCCCTGCAGACATACCTGTGTAGATTTAGCAAGGGTGGGACTCTTACTGCAGGCTCTAGCTGCCTAAGAACTTCATGGAGCACCTGTCAAAGGGAAGCTATCCTCAGGCCTAAGTCAGCCTGTTTAGGTGTTCAGCTCCTCTGCTTTGAGGTGAGCTAAGGGATACAGAGCCACATTTGCTGGGATAAAAACACCATTTGGCAACAAAGCATGAGAAGAAAAACTGACCGTTGTTTTAAATACATTTTTAGTTCCTGAGACCTTGCATGCTGTCATTTTTTTCTACTTATTTAAACAGATGCTGTCATTTTACTATAGGTCAGAGCAAAGAAGGCAGCTAAGGAAGAATCAGTAGGGGGTTGTCTTTGGTTTCAAAGATGCTAGGATTAGTAACATAACCCTTAAGTATAAACATGTAAATTATGTGTGAAACATTGTCTAACCGTGCTACATCTCAGTATAAGCACAAAAAGCTATAGTTTCTCAAGAAGAGTATTTCAATCAAGCATCAGTAATACTAGATGATACACTATTATGAACATACTTATTTTACAGTAGATCCATCTACAACTTATTAATACCTAAACATTTCTGCCAATAAATCATGTGAGCAGGTGTGGAAATAAAAATTAACACCCATAACTAACTGGAAAAAAAATTTCATCATATAAAACATCTCCACAAAATGCTATGTTTAGATCTTCAGCTTTTTAAATTCATAATCTGACTTTTCTGTTCATAATATGTAAACTATGCATTACTCAAATCCTTTTTCATCTTAATCAGTTCCTATCTTCTCTATATCAAAGAGCTGTACTAATAGTGATAACACCATTTTTTTTGCTATGAACAGGAAAAGTACACATCTGGTATAATTTGCTTTCATACACTTTAATATAATCGTAATTTATTAATAAATAGTTGAAATGATGCATTATTTGAGCATTTTTAAATGTAGACAGCTTCATTCAAAATAATAAAAATATGTTACTGCTTTTTTCCTGAATAAATACTGATAGTCACAACAGTGCTACAAATTCAATTCTGTATTTTCAGGTGTCTATTAAAATTAATAGAAGTTGAGTCTTTTCGCATGTCGCAGAACAGGAATCCAAATTTCCAGTCAAAATACTCGGTTAATGGCAGATGTCTGTCTCTTTTACAGTGCTTGACAAAAGAAAGTGCCTCTTGTACATTGTAAAACCGTGGAAGAGACATGGGCCATTAGCACAAGCAAAACATTTTCACTTGATAAGTCAATCTGGGCTGGTTTTTCTGTCATGTCAGCAGTGTCTGAAAACAAAGGAGACACAGAAGCCCCAGGAGACAGCATGTCTGCCCAACCCTTTTTCTGGGGGATCTCTTAATTTGTTTTTGAAAGCACAGTGAACCTTCCAGGTGTCAAAGTTTAATATGCTACCTAGCATGCTGCAGCCAGTGACACCGTGGGACGTGGGAAAGGCTCTTCCAAATCAGTGTCCTTGGGGAACATGCATCTAAACTTTTTCTCCACCTCCCTGGCTGTCACAACAATCCCTTGATTAGGCAATAAGACCTGGTCTTGTCTCAAGTGATTTGATAAGCAGTTGATAACCAAGAGTTCATTAAGCTCGTGGGATATATAAGCCACAAGGTTTTCAGCATGCCACTGCACTTGAGTGGTTTGACAGCTCCCTGTTCAGCAGCCCAGGAGTCACTGGAAGATGTTATTGACTGCAAAGATACTTGTTTTTGCCGTGAATGGTTTCCTAAGAGTGGCAACAGCCTTGGACATTGGATTATCCACAAAATGCGTGGTGATACCCAAGGAGATGGGCATGTGCCACATGATTGGATACACTGAAATGAGACTTCCCAACTTGATGGGACACACAAGCATGGCAGAAGTCATCCTAAAATCCAGCACCTGGCAGCACCTCGTACAGACAGACTGTCACCCCCACGTGAGGACGTTCCTGTGCTCCCTGTTTGCACCCATCTGTTTAGATACGTAAGTATCACAGCCCGGCACAAAACTCCAGCCTTTATTTGCCAGAACAGGAAGGAAATCAAATGAATGTTTATCATAATCTAAAGGTGATCTCTACTTTTTCTGAAGTAATTCTGTTAGCTTTTTTGTATTCATAAAAAGAAAAAGTACTGAAAACTTGTTCCACTTCAATTTTAGTTTGCCTTGGGAACATGAATGATGTTGTCAAAGGATATAATGTTTTATTTTGTTACAGCTGAACTTTATTCTTATTCATTTAGCTTGAAGCACCTACTGTGAATAGAATCAGGCTCATACTGAAGCTTTTCTCACGTTGTCATAAATGCATTTTTAAAGTCATAACTAAATATTGTAAGCTCAGTCCATACAGAGACCGCTTGCATAATTTGCACAGCTGCTGCTTCTGGAATAATATTATTATTGAAGGATGTTAAATGTCAGCAAGGCTGTTGTACTTTGCCCGGGAATCAGAGCTGCGATAGTTTCTGTTACCCCTGAGCTCCCTGCCTGAGCCCGGTATTGCTCGCACCCAGGTTCATCCATCCCTGCCGGAGCATGTGTGCCGCTGTCCGCGCCAGCTGCGCCCCCGTGCTCCTGTGCCACGGGCAGCCCTGGCCGGCCAGCCTGGACTGCGACCGCTTCCCTGGCGACGAGGACACGTGCCTGGCACCTCTCACCAAGGACTATAACTACCTGCACAAAGGTAGCTGGGAGGTGGGGAGGGGAGGGTGGCCATGGCCCGTGTTCCCGGGGACGCTGTCCCAGGACAGACATTCCGTGGTTGATCAGCGCAGCCCGGGGTGGCTGCACTGCTGCGGTGTCCGTGCGGAGGGGCGGCGGAGTGCCCGCGCTGGCACTGCCAGCTGCAGCAGAGCCCCGGGGCTGCGGTAGTGCAGGAAGGCAACATCACCCTGCCCAGCTGTGGGCAGTGCCACAATGCTGGAATTGCTTTGAGGTCTCTTAATAGACTTATCAACGGCCCTTGTCACAGATGATTTTATGTGTACAACAAACTGGTTCTCAGAACAGCTTAGGAAAATTGGGATGGTTTTATCTGATTTTCCTTAAAGAAACAGGAGTTATCTGGCATAAATATTCAATTCTTCAAATAAACTCACATTTACTATGGAAAAGAGTAAGGTTGAGTTGCTGTTAGCACAGCCAAATTCATGTATATTCACAGGCTTAGTGCAGCTGAAGCCAGAGGGACTGACAGAATCACCTAACCCCTAACCTAACCCCTTACCACCCACTGTAGTTGTGTTAAAAATTATACTGTATCTGTTAGCTTATTTGTTGCTGATAATTGATCTTGTCAGTCAGAACAAGGGCTGAATAGGC
This sequence comes from Serinus canaria, assembly GCF_022539315.1. Taxonomy (NCBI): domain Eukaryota; kingdom Metazoa; phylum Chordata; class Aves; order Passeriformes; family Fringillidae; genus Serinus; species Serinus canaria. The sequence continues at coordinate 19,301,780 of NC_066314.1, read as the reverse complement.
ATGGAAAATGAAACTCTTTTTCATCTCTAGCCTTGTTTTCAGAGAAGTTTGTTGACTTTTTACCTATTATCATTTGCCCTGTATTTGATGTGTATTTTGACTGTCCTTTCTGTGATTAAACAGTGGGTTCTCAGCTTTGGCAGCAGAAAATTAAAACTAATTATTCTAAAAGATAACAACGAGACTTTGTAATTTCTTATCAGTCCTACCAAAGCCTACCTGCCAGACTTGCCCAGCAGTGGAGGAATTCTTTACACACAAAAGAGTTCTTGAAGTTTTCTGTGACAGTAACTTTGGTAAGTCCTTGCTAATGTACCTGGTGTTAAAGAGACTAACAACTCTTCTGAATGCTTTAAAAGTAGGATTACAATTAGTGACAGTTTCTGCAGGGATTTCAAAGGATTAGGAGTTTGGCTGCTAACTTAGCTTTAGGTTGATTTTCAGAATAAGTTATTTCTAATCTTAATATAAGGAGGATTTATTGTGCATTAAAGAATTATCAATGATCTGGTTTCCTACCAAATAGCTGTTCTGGTCTAGTTGGCTACAGTATGCTTTATGGAAAATATTTCTGTCAAAAGCAGCCAAATAAGCAAATTTGTCTTTTATTAGCATTTAAACAGAAAGTAAACCTTTAGTGTTTTACCAGTATATAGTGTATCTTTGCTACTTTTGTGAACGAGTTTTTTTGTGATGCCCAACTTACTGAGGAGTGGAGTTTGCCCTAGAGACTTCCTGGAAAGCCTTTGATGGTAGTGCAAAGACTTTCATCAACTTTGGATGGCATTAGATCAAGAAATACAGACAAATGTCATGCTACAAAGTGTTGATGGAGTCAGGTGGGGTAGGTAGATGCCTATAATGAAAAGGGAAAATTTAAATGGCTGGTGTCAGCAAGCCATTTTTGCCTAGGGGTTCCACACATGGACGAGGTGAGTATCAGGAAAATTACTTGGGCAGTTTTGTCATACAAGAAGACCAACAGCTTACAATTTGTAATTACTCAAAGTCTGACATAACATGGTGATGGTAAAAATAAATTACTCATGCTTGTGAAAATATTTTTTCCTAGTCACCTAATTCAATGGAAAAAACCCCCTTTACTACATAAAACTTATTTTTGAAAAATATTTTCAAATTCTGCTGGAAAAGGCCTCACTATACTCTGTCATAATCATAAATTATGATCATATTTTTAAGGAATTTTCACTAGTACTGTCTTCTATTGCATTTGAGAAATGGTCTGACTTGCACTTTCTTTTCCTTTTTCTTTAGCAGTGAAAGTAAAGCTGTCCAAGAAGAGAACAGCATTTGAGGACCAAGAGTATAACATTGAATGCCAGGTGGAATTCATTACCCAGGGCTCACTGTTGCCCTACGAAACCCAGAGTATGATACAACAGTGGCTGCTAATTAATGAAAAATGTATAGAGAGGATGACTCCAACCCACCGTCCCATGGTGTATCTCCTTGTGGGGAACATTGAAGAGGGCATCATTTTAGTAAAACAGGTTTATCGCTGGCAGAGGAAGGACTCCCAGCTGACTTTGGCCACTCAGAAGTGGAGACACCATAAATGCTTGTAAATATTTATCATATTATTTGTAAAAAGATGATTATATTTCTCATGCCAAACCTGTCTTGTAAATAGGAATGTATTATAAGTTGAATATAAAGCTTTCATTTCCTTTTAAATGGTACTGTAAGTTGAACTCAAACCACATTGTTATCAGGCTTCCTTTTGGTAATGTTACAGCTACTCTCGTCCTGTTTGAACTTGGACAGCTATGGATAAATGTTTCTTTGAGTTATGATTAAAAAAATTGTAATATGTGCAAAACCCAGCATAAACCAGTTTCACATCCAGCTGTTTTCAATGCATTTGTCTATACCACGTACTCTACAATTTTCTCCAATTACCTAAACTTTTTCTTGCCTAATGTTTAATGAATCGGCCTCATTGTTTCCCGTTGGAAGGAGGCAGCCCTCTGCTGGTTGCTTTCGCCGGAATCAGAGTGGAATAAAGAGAAGAATAATTAACACGGTATGTTTGGCCCCAGTCGCAAGAAAATTTGGTTACTGGGTGTCATAAATCAGATCCCTGCTACTGAAAATTCCCTTTTCATTTTCAAACACATTTCAAAAGTTAATTTATAAAATTTACCCGTTCTCCAAATAATCTGCAGGGAACTAATGGAGTCAAAAATATTTTACAAAAAATTACAGTAGGCACATGATTAGCATCCTCATGGTCAGTGCAATACACTGAAATTAAAGGCTACACGAAGATGGACAGAATTTGACTTAGTTTTATAAATGTATATAATAAACACAGTAACAGGTGGTAATACATAAATTAGAAACTATTTTAAAAATACAGTGTCTATTATTATACTTTCTTGACACAAATACAAGGCAAGTTTATGGACAGTAGATTTCTAAAATTGGCACCTGTAATGATCTGGGTTTCAGATACATTACCCAAAAGTGCAGGTTTGTATCAGGTTATGAATTGAATGTGATGACACCTGTTCCATCACTTTCTACCATGAACTGGGAAATCTAGTAGAAAAAGGCGAGGAAAAAAGCCGTCATTAATCGGAGCTGTGTACACGGCCCGGCCCGCCTCGGAGGGGCAGGAGAGGCATCAGCGCCCGGACACGTCACTCTGCGGAAATGGAGGAGTCACCCCTTTGGTCCAGGCTCTTTCTTTATTTTTCATTATGCCAGAGGATGCCACACAGCCCGGGGCTGGGGGTTGTTTCGCCCTTGGGTCAGTTCCACGCTAAAACCCATCCAGCGGTTGCACTCCCCGGAGCGCCGCGAACCGCGCCGCGAACCGCGCCGCGAACCGCCCTCCTGCGCGCCCGGGCGGGGCCCGGGGCGGGGCCGCACTCGGCGCGCCCACAGCCGGGCCCGGGACGCACCGCCTCCTGGCCCTCCCCGCCCTCCCCGGCCTCGGAAGGCGTCGGCCGGGGGCTGGGCTGGGCTGGTTCCGTCAGAGGCTGCTGGTTCCGTGGTGGGTGAGCGGACGGGCTCCGCGGCCGGCAGCGCCCTCGTATACGCTCTCTGCCCGTCGGCTTTTTTATCTCTCTTCAGCGTCTCTCTGGGGTTTGTGAGAGATCGATGAAGCTCTAAACCAGACAGATCCCTGTAACTGTTGTCTGCGTGGTGTATGAAATCCTGTTGTTCCTACTTTGTGGCTTTGTAGCTCACGCTCTGCCCCGCGGCCAGCCGCACAGGTAAGTCTGTGTGCGACGGAGGGAGGAGGCGGCCTGGGCTCGGAGCCTCCGCTGCTTGCGCGGGGCGTTCGGGGAGCTGGGTCGGCCCCCGCCAGGAGTGCCCAGCTCTTGGGCATTCGGTCATTGTGAATCCTGCCTGCCCGCACCCAGTTTCGGTGGGTGCACTTTTGTCAGAGTCCTTAAGGTTTTCCTTTGATTTCGTTCTGTAAGTGCTGTAAGTGTAAAGTACAAAGTGTAAAGTACAAAGCTGTCATGGGGGCAGGTATGCTCTGTACTTATATTCTCACTATCTAGTGTAATAGTAACTGGTTTAAGTTTCTTCTGCTGTGAAATATGTGTCCTGATGTTTTTGTTCTGCTCAGTTGTAGCAATGGCTTCAGGAACAGCGCTGATTTATGATGAGGAGATGACCAGTCACAAACTACTTTGGAGTGAGTAAGTCACTGCTGTTGTTTTTATTAATAGATTCTTATTAGGACTTGTGAGAGCACTACCAAATAAATGCATGTTTTGTAAATGTAATAGGAAGTATCTGGTGACACTTCCTGTCATTTCCAAGTAATAAGAAAGTCTTTCCTTTAGGAGGAAAAAAAAATATTAACAGTTTGTATCTAGATATTGTAAAGATTATCTGAAACTGGATTTGAGAAGCTGCAGGCATCCAGTCTGGGAGGCCTTAACAAGAGTTGTTAGGATGAGGTGTCTGAGTAGCCCCCTAAATAATGTGCTAAGCTAATTAAATTATTTATAAAATAAAGTACCATTGGCTTGGAAAAGTGTGTAGATATACTCACTCAGCTGAAACATGTCAATTACATTCAGTTAGAAATTGGTATATTACTTAAATTTGCAGAAATTAGAGGAGTTCCTTTGCAGTGCTCAGAGTAACAATCCATTGTTGTCTTCTCTCCCACACCTGCTTCTCCTCTGTTCACCTTCTTTGTAACCTACAGCTTTTAATTGCAGCATTTCTGTGTCTGTAGTTAAGCATTGCAACTTTTTACAAGTGAGAGAAGATATAATTGTATTTTTTGGGTTTGTTTTAAGATTCGTTTTTGCTTACACATTTTAGAATCAATTTCTGACCCAGTTCTGAAGCAGAAAATACTTAAAAAGTTTTTTTCCATTTTTACTCTCATGTATCTCTCTTGGAGGGTAATGAATTTTCTTAAAATGGGGAGTTAAAAGCTAGGCTTTATGAAGTGTATTAGTTACCTGTGCTTGTATAGTATTACAGCAATGTAATTATTGTTTATTTTTAGTCCCATTTGTGATATTGAAGTGCCAGAAAGACTTTCATCCTCCTATGAGCAGCTTAGAAGTTACCATCTTGTGGAAAGGTGTGTCCATGTGCCTGCCAGAGAAGGAAGCGAGGAGGAGATCCTGTTGGTTCACAGGTCTGAAACATAACTTTCATTCAGAGTAATTCAATGAAACAGCAGATCTCATACCTCCAGATTACATTTTGATCCATTTGAAAAGAGTGTTCCTCCATTAATTATTGGAAAATGTGTCACAATGTTGAGTATGGCACAGGTGCTGAATTCTGAATCTGCTGTTCCACTAAATCTACATTCTCACTCTGTGGAGTCTTAAGCAATGAATGGTGATTTATACATAGGAATGCAAGTAAACTTCTAAAAAATATTAATAGTTGCTTACTTAAGTGTTGTGTTAATCTCTTTCCCTTGCAGTTTTGAGCACTTGGAAGTGGCAAAAAGCACTCAGACAATGAATGAGGATGAGCTGAAAAGGGTCTCTGAAAATTATGATGCATTTTTCTTTCATCCGGTGTGTAAGTTAAACTGCTTCCTCTATTGGGAGTTACAACTATTTGTGTTACTGCACCTTAGTGGCATTTTTCTAAGAAGGAGAAGATTAAAAATACTTTTTTTGCTGCTGGTGTAGTCTCACATTTATTTATGATATTGTAATTTTCTGTTTCTAGTTTAGTATAATGCTGTAATTTAAATTGTTCAAGTATCCTGTCATCTGTTTTGTAATTGTATCACACCAGTATCATGTACTACTCAAATTTTAGCTCTGTTTTTGTCACTTAATGTCACTGGAGACCATTAGTGACCTCCAAATTATATTTTGGTAATAATTGCTCTTAAATGTTGTTCCATGAAATGGAGATGAAGTCTTCTGTGCTACGTTTCTGTAGAGTTTCATTCCTTATTTTCAAAGATGCCATGTTATTCCACTCAATACATCCATCTCACATTTTTGACTGCTCCACAAAGAGCATCCTTATAAAGATTATAGTGATCACTGGTAATCAGAGGGGAAAGAACACTGGAGCCTGTGTTGTAAGGTTCTGTTTCAGCTATCTTTGTATAGCTTCAGTGGGGTAGAATTATGTCAGGACAGTTTGCTGTTGGGATGCTAAAGCATTCATGGGTGCCTTGTTTAAGCTGATGAGTTTCTCTTTCTCAGAGCAGTTACCACTGTGCCAGACTAGCAGTAGGAGCAGCTTTGCAGCTGGTGGATGCTGTGATGGCAGGAAAAGTACGCAATGGAATGGCATTAGTCAGGTAAGAAAATAGGTGAGGAAATTTCACTTAGCAAAATTTCTTCTGTTGTGAATAATTTATAAAATTTTGGTTCAGACCTCCAGGTCACCACAGCCAGAGGAATGCAGCTAACGGGTTCTGTTTGTTCAACAACGTGGCTATTGCAGCAGAATATGCAAAACAGAAATATGGTCTGCAGAGGTAAGTGCTTGGTTGACTCTAGAGAAGCTTTTCATATGTAAACAACAGTTTGACATTGTACTAGTTTAGATTAATGTCTAGAGTTTTCTGGGTGTCATGTTCCTTTTGGTTCAGAAAGGATTTTTCATATATACCTTCTGTAGGTTAAGATGCTGTGTCTCTTCCTCTGAATGTTTTCTTTTACTGATCTGTACAGAATCCTAATTGTTGACTGGGATGTGCACCATGGGCAAGGAACTCAATATATATTTGAAGAAGATCCAAGGTTTGGAGGGTTTTTTTTCTTATTTAATGTCAGCTGTTAAAGATTCCTTACCTTTCTAGAGAATAAGATTTCTTAAACTTCTAAAACTAGAATCTTGTGAGACATTCGCCTTGATACTTTAGTCACTCTGTTTTTCATTTGTTACAAATCAAAATAAAATGTAAAATCTGTTCTACTTTAAAGAATATCAAATAAATAAGCAATTTGATTACCTTGGTTTGCCACTATTTAGGTAGTACTTCTATTCTCTGTTCATGAATCTCTCAGTTGAAGTCTTCAAGTAGTAGTTGGATAAAATATGTGAGCTTTATTTTTTTTTTTTTTGAGAAGTGACATAAGTAGTTTCTAGAAACAAGCCTGCTGTTCTGAAAATTCCTTGTATTTGATCTGTGTAGAGTATATGCTTACAAGACATTTTTAGCATGTTAATTTTTAGGTTAGTTTTGGCATAGGGCCTAACTTTAACAATTTTCACAGTCTAAGTTCTTTGAGAGCACTAAGGCAAAAGGATAGGATGGTTTTATTTTCTTGCTTTCAGGCAATGCAGTCACCACGTTTAGGATATAAAGTAATTTTCCACAATCTTTTTGTCAAATTGGGTTTCTATTTTTTTTATTTTCAGTGTTTTGTACTTTTCTTGGCACCGCTATGAACATCAGGAATTCTGGCCATCACTCAAAGAATCTGATTACGATGCTGTGGGTCTGGGAAAAGGAAAAGGTTTTAACATAAATTTGCCTTGGAATAAGGTAACTACTGTTTACAGCACAACAAAGCAAGTGCAATAGTTTTGTATCTCATCCTTTATGTAACACTTTGTGAGTAAGTGCGCTGCTTCACTTGCTTGGCAAATGTCTTACACAGTGTGTATCCTTCCTGTCAGGGGAAGGTCTGCTGGAAAAATATGGCTCAGAATGTGATAATGTTTGAACAATAAAAGGGAGAGAAGAATTTACACATTCATTTTTACTTGAATATCTTGCCTAGCCATCAAATCAAAAAGTGTTTCAGGAGACAGTTACATCCATCCTTATTTAGCAGAGAACTGAAGCTCTTAAGATTAAAAATGGTGGATATTTATGCACTTTACTTAGAGGCTTTTTTTACTGTACTTCATAAGATTCTCTCATATTTAACTTTTCCTATCTTTCCCTAAAATCTCAAAGAACCTTAGGAAATTGATCATTCCAACTGGAAAACATGCCCGCCCTGGGTTTTTCATATTTTTCAGGTTGGGATGGGAAATTCAGATTATCTTGCTGCGTTTTTCCATGTGTTGCTTCCGATGGCTTTTGAGGTAATTTTTTACTGCCAAAGAGCACTTCTTAAGTGTTAAGCAGGTACCATTGAATATTTTAAGAAATGCAGTAATTACCAGTAGCACAGTTAATGCACGTATTCTGTTGATATGATGTTACCTTGATCAACTGAATAGTATTTATGGAATTTTAGCTATTAAAATATTCAACACAATCATCTGCAACTTCTCCAGCAGAACAAAAATAGTGTAAAAGGGTAATGTATTCAAGGAGAATCCTTACTTGTGTTCATGTTCAAATTGAAATAACAGCTGATTATAGTACAGTTGAAATCCCATACAAGACTGAAAAGAGGACCTAAAGATGTGCTGCAACTGTCTCTCTTTTATAACAGTTTGATCCTGAACTGGTTATTGTCTCCTCTGGATACGATTCTGGAATTGGTGACCCTGAAGTAAGTAACTTGTGGTCTTTGTGTTGTCAGTCATTAATCTATTAGGAAAATATTCCTACTGTTTTAATGTCCTGTGATTGCTAAGTGAAATTCACTTTAATCAAGCTAAAAATACATGCTGGAATCTTAAGGCTGACCCAAGTTCATTCAACATTACAACAAGACATTTAAAGACAGGCTATTCCATATGTGTAATTGCTGTGTTGGTTTTTTTCACCTTCCTTAAATGCAGTTGGTTCAGCATTCTGTTTGATATAATGCGAGGCAAGTGTTCTGGTCCAGCTTGTTTGTTTGGGTTTCTTATCAGTGTTTTTGAATCAAGGTGTCATCAATTTTTTTTCTTTGGTTTAGGGTCAGATGAATGCCACTCCTGAGGTTTTTGCCCACCTTACCCATTTCTTGATGCAGTTAGCTAATGGAAAGCTGTGTGTCATCCTAGAGGTAAAGACTTTTTAAATGTACTCCCAGGGGAAAGGTCTTTGTATTAGCTATTTAGGGCAAACTAGAAGCTAGGAAGCAAAACTCCTTAACAAAATAATTCCTTATTTTTATCTTTGTTTTGAGTATCAGGAATGCAGAAATGGCTAAGATTTGACAGCACTCTTACACTATAGAGTTTTGAAACAAAGGAGCCATATGCTCATCATTCAAAGAAACATGTCTTCCACAAATCTGTTCAGTTCTTGTGAACAGGTATTAGTCTACTGCTCTTGACAGTCCCAAACTCATTAAAATGTATTTAGTGAATAGGCTGTATTACCAATGTGTTTACAAGTGTATCGTACTCCAGGAGATTTTATAAAACCTGTAACTTAAATATACTCTTACTTAGTAGTGGAACACTTAGAAAATTTCCTTTTTTTTTTTTTTTTTGATTTAATGACTGTATGCAGGCTTTAGGAGCTCTTTTTTATTCTTCTTTTAAACAATTAAAATGTTTTCTCCTTTTGAAATCTAGACTTCAACCCCCTATTTCTACTGCATGTTAGAAAAATAGTGGCTTTTCAGGTAAATAAATGTGTGGAAATACTGCTGCCAATAAGGTCTTCAAGAGTGAACTGTACATTAATTGATTCACTTGGCCTTTTGTTTTGTATGACCCTTCTTCCATCATCCTTTTCAGTAGCAGGTTATGGATATTTTTTTCTATTAGCTGGAGTGCAAGTAAGCATTCACTCCTACCACAGATGGTGTGACTGCTCCATAGGTGGATAGATGGCTTCCTGCAGGTCACCTACCAATCTTAAATCCATCTTGTTCTCCAAATTCTGCCAAACTATTAGGCAACAACGCCTTAAGTGTCAGACTGTGGGAGATTTCTCTCGAACAGCCATTTTGGAGGACAGTGATAGCATTTGCCTTCTAAGGAGTGTTTCACAAGGATTGTTGAAGATGGCATATTGTGATGGAAATGGAGAAGGCATTTGTTTTTATGGCAAAGTAATGACTGATTTCTGAAGTTACTTAAACTGTGACAGAGGGAGTTCAATCATGAGATGCCAGTGGTTCAGCAGGTGGTCACAAAGTTACTGTTTTCATATTGAAAAATCATTGACTTAGATACACTTGCATATCATCTGTTTCTGTAAATGAAGATATATTTCAAAAGAATAGTTTGTTTTCTACGTTGAAATTCAGAGAGATGTTAAAAGTACTTGTCCCTTAGTTGACACAAAATACTTTTTAGGGTGGATACCACTTGAAATCATTGGGTGAATCAGTGTGCATGACTGTAAAAACTTTGCTTGGAGATCCTGTGCCTCAAATAACTGGAGAAATGGCACCTTGTCTAAGGTAAGCATATAAAGAATTTTAGAACAACCAATGTGTTTTTTAAAGAGTCTAAAGACATGCATGCTTCGAACATTTTGCTCAAGTAAGGTTTTAATATATTAGTTTATAATATATTGTTTTCTACTTCGGATAACTTGCATTTTTAAAAAGTCATCCAAGGTAGAGTTTTATATTCTTTTGTTTCTGAAATTACTTCAAGTTGCGACATCTTATAGCATAAAACTATAAGCCATTTTATCCTTAGGCCTTGTTATCCTAGAGAAATCCATCTCACTCAAGGCTGAGATAATCCTGCTGTAATCAAGGTAATACCAGTTATCTACAGCCATCTATCTATGTATTTGGGAATGTATGCAAGTGCAAGGATTAGTGCATCAGACCCCAGAGCCACTTCAGTCGCTGTAGTACAGCAGTAGCTGGGGCAGGCCTTTCTCATCAGTGAGAGCTGATGCTATGCAAGCCAGTCTTGATGAATTCTTGTGTTTCTGGAATTTGGAGCATGGAGGGCTGCAAAAGCACTTGACTATGTAGAACTGTACCAAGATAATTAAATTTCAAGTCTAACTTCTTTTTGGAGGCACTAAGACTGTGTGTGTACAGCGGTGGAATATGACCTAGTAAAGCATTCTGAACCTTGGGCCTGAATCAGTCCCATATCTAAAAAGTGTTTTTCTCTCTACCAGTCTGCACGATCTCCTCCATATCTCCATGTTCTGTCCTCCATCTTTTTTCCCAGCTCAGTAGCTGTCCCTATGCTTTTTCTAGCAGAAATGCTCCTCATGCACTTTGGTGGCAGCACCTCCCAGTTGGCTAAAACACTTTGGTGTTAGTTAAAACTCAGAGCTTGGATCAGTCAGAGAAGCAGTGTGGATATACACAGATTGTGGGCTGAGTTTCATTTGGTAAACTGATGGAGCAAAACAGGTTATTTTGCTCCTAGCGTATCACGTAATCCCTCTGTGTCCTCTTTTTCTTTTCTGCCAATTGTGGTATCTCAGATTGCTGTCATCCTATGTCATAGAGAGTTGATTACATACTTATCCAGCATATCAGTCCAGCTCCTGAACACCTTACAGGTAATCTGCAAGTCTGTGGAATTTCTTCTGGATTTAACACAACCTGAATCATGTTTGTATGATAGCTGATGCAATGGGACCTTTTGCCAATAGTGCTGCAAATACCAGTGATAATAAAAAGGAGACTTCAACACAAAGAATAGCAGGGGATGTGATTTACCTAGTTCCTGAACAGATTGTCTTGCTTTTGAGTCAATCTAATTAAATCTTTACATTGTGTAGATAAAATCTCTTGGCAAGACATTGACAGGACAAATTTTTCCTGAATTCATACAGGTGTGCTTCCTCCAACAGCAGGGTTGGGATTTCACTCAATGTGTAAATGTGTGTACATTGCTGTACACACATTTACACATTGAGTGAAATACACATGCTCCTCACTTTTCTTTTTTGACTCTCCAGTCTTTTCAAGCAATGTGCCTATTGACTCTTGTTCTGTTTTGGATTCTTAGAAGAAATCAAAGTTTGTTCATTTTCAGTTGGATTTTTTGGTTTTAAGTTTTTGTTGAGGTAAGTTATGATTCCTCTTATGATTTTCATTGTTGCTAATACTGTTAATCTGGTTTATTTTTTAGTGCTGTTGAATCTATTCAAAATGTGAGAGCAGCACATAAACCCTACTGGAAATGGTTGGCTTATGAAGGTAGTTTCTCTTCATTAAAGCAAATATTATTGATAAATGGATTTATACAGAAATTGAAAATTATTAAAACTAATACCAGTGGTCTAAACTAATTGAACAAGCAGTTATTCATCAAGTGACTGATGAAGCAGTATGGGGCTTCATTTGAGGTCACATCTTCAGCTGGTCTGAAAAAAACTCTCTGAAGCTGGCAAACATCATGCCAAAAAGTAGCACTTTGATATCTTTGTTTGAGGATGCTGTTTTCTTTGTCAAAAGTAGGGGCATAAGCTTCATTACAATAAATGACCTTTCACTAGATGAAAACAAATGTAGTAGCACTGAAGAAATAACATCTGTGTCAGGAAACATTGTAGGTAGTGCATAGGAATAAATATGCATACTATGAATACTGATGTATTCCATTTGTGAATAAATATAGCCAAATATTAACACATTGCTTAGAAACTAGAAACTAATACCTGTGAAACCCATCTTTCTTTTCCTCTAGATACATCATTTGTGCAAAATTTGAGCACCAAATCACACTTAAAGAAGGCTAATTCAAATCCCTCCACAGAAGATGAATCTCAGATAACTAAAAACAACACTGTCAAAGTGGAAAGGTTTTTGGAATTGCACATGCAAAATATTCTATTTCCAGTGCCTCCCATCAAAACAGCAACAACTGGCTCTGAAGGTTCAGAACATTTGCTTCCTGAACACGTTCATCTGGTGAAGGAAATGGACAAAACAGAAATAAAAGCTCTTGTCAGGTTGGTCCTGTTTATTTTATTTTCCACAGAGGATGAGAGGTCCCTGTCCAGAATGTCACCTAGCTCTGTGTCTGCCATGGTCATCATTTTGGCCTTAATCTACTCAGTTACAGCCAGAATTTCTTCCTTTATAAATAAAGATATTTGTTTTGTATAGTAGTCATAGCCTGAAATCCTTTAAAGAAATAATCAGAATACTTTTATAACTCTTTCAATAGGGATAGGACATCTAATGTGACTGTATTAATTTAGAAAGAGATTTTGCCAGGAAGCTGTCTTAAAGCTCTGTACTCACTTTTAGCTGGAAAAAATACCAAACTGCTCTGATTTGAGAAATGCAATGTTTGGTCTTGACTCTGTTTCCTGAATATCATCGGACATTTTTGTTTTCTTTCCAGTGCAGAATGGAGACAGGTTTAGGGAGATGAAGACTGTCAGGCACCAGTGTTGTCATCTTCCTGCTAGAGCAGGTTTCTGAGAATCAGTGTGTAGTACTTATATAAAATTGACTTCATTAATACTAACTGCAAAGCACTTTATCACTGTCCTCTTTGAAGACACTATTGCCTCTAACCTAGTTTTTCTTCATATGATTTCTTTTACAGTGACTTTTATGCAGACCTTGTGAAAGAGGACAAAACTTTGCTCTCTCTTGGCAGTATGTTTGTGATCCTAGATAAAATACTTAAGAAGGAGGTAATAATATACTGCCTTAGTCTTGGGGGTGAGGGTGGAGTGGGACTCCTCTGATTTTTTGCTTCTATATTGTTACCCAGATACTAGTTATTATTTATCTCCACTAATAGTGGAGATAAATAATATAGATTAGATAGATTAGTCCACTAATCTCAGCTACAGTGTGTTTGGCTATGAGAGTGAGCATGCAAGATGAGAAAAGGACTATTTAGGCATAGCTGTTAACCCCAATCCATCTTTCTAATCATCTTTGGACAACTCATTGTCAAGGCTTTCTGTAGGTAGTCACAGAATATGACTCCCCAAGAGCCTACTTACTGCTCTCAGACTCACGGGGGAGCCAAGCATTAAGTCTTCCAGTGAAGGGGAGCAGAGATTGCTGTATCAAGCACCAGTAAGCAACAGCAGAAATCTGAAGAAATGCCAGACTTTCCTGTGTCAACATGCAAAGTTTCCACAGTAAATTTTGACTTACATGTGCATGCATGCACATACTCTTTAGTGGTGTTTTCAACAGCTCTGCTGTATGCTCTGATTGTGAACAGAGTAATTCTAGTTCAGTGTTTCGATTCTTGCAGGGTCAGGAATGAAGAGAGGGCAGGTTTAAAGGGTGCATCTTCATATTTATGTGTAAAAACATGGATGATCATAGAAGAAGAACTGAAAACAAGTTTAAAATATTACATCATAATAAGTCACTCTTCCTTTGAGTGAAAAGCTCTCTTTAAGGTACCAGGCCTACATGGAAGAGTAACTACCACAATTGCCTCTTCTAAGGCATTGTGCTCTTGGAAGGCACCTGTAAAGATCCCGGGGACAAATTTCTGACATTATAAACTGCACACAGCTCCAGGAGAGCCTATGAATAGATTTTAAGAAATGGTTACTGGTAAAAAGAAGTAGAACTTCTAATGAGTTGCAGATGTAAGTTAACTGTTTGTGCTGACAAAGAGGAGGAATGAGGGGGAAGCATATCTTTTTGCTTAGCTTTTATGTAGAGTTCAAAGCACACACCACAAATGAACACTCAAGGGTTGACTGAGTAATGTGGCAATTGTATTTTCCAGAAAAAATAGCTTGCCTAGGTTAAAGGAAGAGTCAGAATATTCAGGAGCAACCTTCTTTTCATAGAGTGTATTTTTCTGCACAGTTTGCAGACTATTCTAGAGACCCAGTAAACACGGCCTTCCTCTGGAAAAGTTATTTTTACAGTTGCCTTCTGGTATAGCACCATACTTTTGAAATAATATTGCAGTATAGGGCATAATAATCAAATACGGCCTTTTTGTAGAAAATAATTAATACAGCTGTTACACTTTAAAAATGACATGATCTTTTGCAGCATTGCTTCTGAATGAAAAATTTGTTTTGTAGGTGTGCAATGGAATTGCAGCATCACCCACAGCTGCTCTTTCTGCTGCTGTTGCACTAAGACATTCTGTTCGTTTTGGATTTCAAAGGTGAATTTGTATGTTTGCATTTAGAGCCCGTTGACAACATGTTAAAAGCAAATACTAAGGGTGGCAAATATGGCGAATTGCCTGTGAAACCTTGATTTTAATATAAATAGCATGCTCACATGCATAGCATTTTCAACATGTAATCCAGGTAACAGTGTATATGCCAGCAACAACCTTTTGCCTTTCCAGAGGCAAAAAAATTGTAAGGATGATGGCCGTGATAGCCTACACGTTGTCAGATTTCAGTTGGCTTTGGCCTGGGGACAATTTTTTGATTTTTGTTTTTCCTCCCCAGTATTTGATGGAAGAAATGGGGTTCCCTTGAGCTGTCCTAAATGTATTTTATTTCTATTTTTAATTGACCAAATTCAGTATACATTCTTCTTAATGTTTCTAATCTACACACAAAGTTTTATACAAATTGCACTAACTGGAAAAAAAAAATTAATTGTAAATATATGTAAATTTTTGTTTCCTGCAGAGTGCTTTGTGTATTTGTTGGAGACATGCAGATGATACCCAACACAGAAGATGGGTGAGGCCTCCCTTTACATTAGGGGGTACAGTCCCAAGGGCTTTCTGAATGTTCATAGGTGTCTATATGTGTGATGAAATCTGCACTAAGGAACCAGTCATGAGCTGACATTTATGAAGTTTAGCTTGAGACATAATACAAAACATCCCCAAATACATCTTCAAAGAAAATTTTCTCTAAATGCTGTTTCATGCATTTGGTGGTAGGTTTAAAGTATAATCCTTCTATGTTAATTGAAATTTAGATTGCTATTGAAAATACAACATAATAAATAAAGCAATTGTTAATTAAATAGGAGACCTATCTCCCCCATAACTTCAGAAGGCACATTGTGCTGATGTAGAGTTCCTTATTCAAAGTCTTCTTTACTTACATATAATTCTTTTCTACCTTCACTTTTTCTTAAAAGTAATTTGCCAATAGTCTTTAATCATCTCTTTAAAAATACCAAAAAAAGGATTTCAGTTTTAATTGTTTACATTTTGGAATGTACTAATGCAAATAGTTATTTGCTCCTGAATTTGAATTAGTATTTAGACAATGAAAAACATCCCCTTTTTATCCCATTGGAAAATTTTTGGTTAAATACTCAAGTGGGGTTTTTGTTTACAGAAAAATGCTTGTCATAAACATCTGTGAGAAAGAACAGTCTAGAAAGACCAGCTCCAAACACTATATTTCTCTAAACTGGAAAGAGGTAAGATTCACTTTCTAGAAACGACATAGGAGAAATTTTTTTTAACAGAAATAATAGAATACATTTAGAAATTTATAAAATTACATTGAGAAGTACACCCCTTACTCCACTTTGGACCTTTGAAATTTTTTCCTTTTTTTGGCCTTGACACATTACTACTCCTTCCCAGAGCTTTAGAGTGTATTAAAATGCATAGGTTTGAGGAAACCTCCCATAGTTCCTACAGTTCATCTTCAGCAAGGCAGAGTTACACTGCAAAGACACGAAGGAAAAGATGAATAATCCTGCCTGTTTAATATAAAAATTGCTGGGAAAATAGATCAGTATTCTGTTTCCTAGGCCAATCAAAAGCTTTATGAGAGTCACCTTTCTGTTTTGTTTTATATCTGGAAATTTGGGGCTTTATATTTGTGCTAACCAATTTGTTGTTGTTGTTAAAGGATGCTGGAGGAAATGATTTCTTTTCTGCTGTACTTGGATTCATTCTTCCTGTAGCATATAGTTATCAACCAAACCTAACAGTAATAGCTGTTGGACCAAACAGGAACCTTGGAATAAGTGGGATTTCTCTGCTTGTTGCTTTACTACGAGGATTAGCTGAGTCTCGAGTTTTTGCTGTGATTGAGGTAAGAAGTGGTGCTAAGCCATGGTACTTCAAATTGTCTTGCAGAGACACCAGTAGGAACTGCTTCAAGCCTCCCAGTAGAAAATACTGGCTGTATTTATGCTGTCCTTGGTACCCCTGAGCTCACAGCACAAACTGCCCAAGGTTCTCTGTCCTGAGAACAAGACAAGGCACAGTTGCACACTGAGCTCTGGGCAGCTGTCACAGCCTGCACAATGGAGAAGCTGAGGCATGAACTCCAGCCCATGGTGATGTGTGTGGACCATAGATGTTCTGTCAGTTTGCCACAACTTCCATTTTTATCTGGGATCCACAGCTCAGTTGTCTCCTGGAAAGAGGCACTTCCTGTCTGTTAAATCATCTGGCCTCTTTCCATCAAATGTGATTGGAAGCAGCCTGCTGTTCTGTTCGTAACAGACCACTAAATTTCCTCTCATCTCCCTGGTGCTGTGCTTTGTCACACACAACTTCCAGCCTAAAGAACACAAATCAGAAGGGCATATATCCTTCAGGTGAACTTTATTGGAATAATACATAATTGAGGGCCAGAGTACGCCAGCTTTGTGTTTCAGGTAGAGAGCATGGGAAGGAAAATAAAAAATATAGGGACTTTTCCTAGGCTTTCTCCATATGCTACCACACTAAGGATGCTTAAATTTAGGAGCTGGAGGCTGTATCCAGAGCAGTGATCAGTGTCTCTGAGTGTGTCTTCCATGAATTTGTCTAATCACATAAAGAACTCAATTTCCACTCTTGGCCTCTCCAACATCCTGTGATTGTGAGTAACACAGTTTATCTGTGTGATCTATGAAACAGTAACTTTTGATTACTTTTGTGCCTTCTAGTTCTTCTTCAATGAGAAACAACAAAAAATTGTGCATGTGTGTTTATTCTAATCTGTTTCCCAGCAAGTTCCAAAAGCCATGCTATTCATTAAGCTGCCAATTAAGTGGATTTTTGACATAATTTATTCTGTAATTTTCTCAAATGTTGTTTAATTTACAATGCTGATACATAAATTGGCTAAGCTAAAATAATTTGTACATTGATATGCAGTATCAAAAAATAATGTATTTGCACTCTACTAATTAGGAGTATGAAATGGAGAGAATTACTGATATTCTGAAGTGTAAACTCAGACTATAAAAGGATATTAGGCATACATGTTAAAAAATGATTGATACTTTTATCAGGTAGCTCTATAACAGGATCATGATTTTCTAATGCATGTGTATGGCTTTTTAGAGTACTTGAAAAATGCTTCTGTCTCTTAAAAACAAAATAGTATTACAGTCTTCCAAATGTAATCTTCATAGAGCATCAACATTTCAAATCCAATTTCTGCAAGGACATGATACTGATTTAGACTGAGAAGTCAAAAAGAGTAAATTTCTTGAATAAGCAAAAGACATTACTATTTTCCACTCATAGAAAGTAAATGATGCATGAAGTAAGCAAGCTCCATGCTCCCCTTAACCTCATAAGATTTTCTGTCTTTAACCCAGCATTATTTCTTTTCAGTCATAAAGGGAAAAGTGAGATTCTTTCTCCATTTGAAAGAAACAAGTTTTACAGCAGATGAAAATTATTTTACATTTTTCAGAAAAAGCCTCAGTTTGAACACATTTTTATTTGAAAATGGGAGTTGCTCATTCCTGCTACTAATGCTAGCAACTGAATTACAAAAGCTTGTTTTAAAATATTTCATGTATCACTGAAGAAAGCTTGGTTCACAGGGGTATTTTTTCTTCCTAATTAGGACACAGAGATAAGTTTAATGCAAAGTGTAGCCAAAGCATTAGTGGGTGCTTCTACACCTCCCTTTGGAATTTATGTACCTCCTACCCAAGAAAAAGTAAATACAATAAAAGCATTAAGAGACCAGTTCCAACAGGAATGGAAAATGCTTCAATGTTCAGGTAAGTTGTCTGATTTTATCTTTAACTCTTATATACTGTAAGTTTCTGAAAAGATGATACATAAATACAGCTGAGTCCTGTATGTCAGTACGACCAGGTTGATCTGGTGAAATGTGAAATTCTGAATGTTTCTAATGGTGAAACCCTCAATGCTTCTAATTCTGCCACTTGAGCTGGAAAGCACCACATTTCATAGCATAGCAACTGTACCCTTGGGACTTAGAATACTGTTACTCTAAAATTTTGGAATGAAATTACCAAAATATGTGCTTAAAAAATGGATAACAAGATGTGCCCTGGCTCTGATTGCTGATGTGTTTTCTGAATGTAGTGCCAAACCAGATGATATTTTTAAATGTTTACCTTGTCTATGAATAACTCAATAATGATTAGTCATGATTAGATAGATGCAAGTACAGTTACAAAGAGCTGAGGATCAGGCACTGCATTTGTAGAGGAATCAGGCCAGGCAGGTATGTATGTTTTCAAGCATACTTGTCTAGAAACATTTCTTTGCTGAATGACTTCTGTTTTTCAACAAAAAAAGCAATTATCCAGGTGGGTATCTCTAAAAGAAAATGTCATTCTTTCAGAAGAAATGTCCAATACCAGGGGTCTGGTTCCAATAAAAATATTCTTGTTGGGTCAGGAATCATGTAATGAGCTTGGTTAATAACTGGTTTTCTTATTGCTGTTCTTTTCAGTGAAGGATGGGATTTCCAGAAATTGATTTCATTTCAGAATCATTTTACAAAGAAGAAGAAAAGGAAAATATGAGGACTTCACTCTGCCCTCTTTTCAAGCATAAATTGCCAGTATAACAAATAACTCCAAATCTCCAGAGACATAGTAGTGACCTAAGGCCACATCATGTAAATTCTCAAAATTAAACAAACATCCAAGGCAATAGCCATGATATGCCTTGTTTTGTAGTATTCCGGGTATTATTTAGGGATCATTTTCAAGAGCATTTTTTTGTTATTGTGACTTCAATAATTTGACATTTTGATTTCAAGCACTTCAAATGATGTTTATACTAGTGATCCTACTGGGTTCAACTTTATATCATGTGGAATAAATAAATCTGTCTTTGCAGCTGTCTTTTTTAATTGTTCAGAGTGCTTTCCTTCTCATTTGTTTTAGTTTTCAGATATTGCTGGAGGGGAAATTATACCCATCCTTGACCATTTTGAAATTAAAATCTCTTCCAAAAGAAAATAAAAGCTATGTGAAAGATTTTTCACAAAGAGCTGAAAAGCATTAAGATGTTCTGTTTCAGTTTAGTTTCTTTGAACTGACCTTTGAAGTCCAAAAAAGTATTTAAATTGAAACTGGCTAGTGGCCAAACTTTAGCTTCAGCATTTTTCCTTACAGGAAATTTGTTTCCTGACAGGAGATTTTGCCATTCTCCCCTCTCGCACTGTCTCCCCTAAACATCTCCTCCTCCTCCCCTTTATTTTTTTAAGCAGCATTTTCAATGGAAAAGCAATTTGAGTAATAGCTCAGCTCTTTCTTCTTTCCCTGCCTTTGTTCAATGGAATTTGTAGTGTTTGAATCACATTAATACTGCATTTTGATATGATTAAGTAGGGAAACAGCGTACTGTTGGTCAATTTGTTTGCAAAGACGGTCCCAGGGCTGCAGCCGTCTTCCACCGCCCAGGCCCAGCGTGGCTCACTGCTTTCTGGTGCTAGAGTGTTGATAAATACTTGTCAGCTGCATCGCAGCAGTTTAGGGTCAGTATTGCAGGAATGGTTTAAAATTCATGACCTGTCCAACCGGCGTTTCCCCTGTCGCGGTCCGAGGTGCCGTGAGGCAGCGCGGGGGCTGAGGGCCGGCCCCGCGGGCTCCCTCGGCCGCCGTGAGGCAGCGCCGGGGCTGAGGGCCGGCCCCGCGGGCTCCCTCGGCCGCCGTGAGGCAGCGTCGGGGCTGAGGGCCGGCCCCGCGGGCTCCCTCGGCCGCCGTGAGGCAGCGCCGGGGCTGAGGGCCGGCCCCGCGGGCTCCCTCGGCCGCCGTGAGGCAGCGCCGGGGCTGAGGGCCGGCCCCGCGGGCTCCCTCGGCCGCCGTGAGGCAGCGCCGGGGCTGAGGGCCGGCCCCGCGGGCTCCCTCGGCCGCCGGGCGGGGCGGGGCGGGCCTGGTCGCGCTCGGGTGACGTCGGCGGCGCCGGGAGGAGGCGGTAGCTCCGTCCCGCTCCCGCTGCCCGGGGAGCGCCGCAGGTATGGCCCGGGCGGCGGCGGCGGCGGAGGGGCGGGAAGGGCGGGGGCAGCCCCGCGGGGCGCTGCCGGTGGTGGGGGGCTCGGGGGACTTGGCCGGGCTCGGGCCCGGCTGCGTGCTCAGGGTGAGCCCCGCCGGCGGCTGCTCCTCCGGGGCTGCCCACACCCGCCTCTCGTGGGTGAGTGCTCCGGAGCGCCCCAGGGATGGCGGGTGCCCTCCAGCCCAGCCGTGCGGCCGCCTCCATCACCATCGCCGCCCGCGGCTTGCCCACGTCCTCTGGCCCGCGCTGCCGCGGCTGCAGGCACCGCATGGGGAGGGAGGTGGTGGATGCCTCCGGGGAGTTGTTCCCGCTGGAATCCGGGGGTAGATCCGGACAATCTTTTCTCTTTTATTTCAGCCTGCCGAGAAAAAATTGGCATCTGGAATTAAGCTTCCTGCACCATCACTTGACTGATGATAAAAGTTAAAGTGGGTTTTTTATAGCTCATGTTCTAAATTTGTGGGAGGTCAGTTTTCTTTTCTTTTGGCCTGTCTCAGTTCAAGTTAAAGCATATTCATCAATTTCTTATACACCTTATGAGTTTCTTCCTTCTCCTGATATTTTTTAGGTGTTCCTTCCCATGAAATCAGAGACCCAGACCGTACCTGCCAAAACCTTACGGTTTCATCTGAAATGGAGAGCATTACACAGTTGTTCAATGACTTGTGTGAAGCACACCTGACAGGTTTGCCATGGAAGGTTCATTTAGGCAGGCAGAAGATCAGCAAGAGAAGGGCTAAGCAAAATTTGAAAAGGGTTGCTTATAATGCCCTGTTCATGAACCTTTTTCAAGATGAGGCTCGTAAGCTACAATCAAATGTTTCGAGACTCCCAGTGAAGAACAAAATTTTGATGCTGTCTTTCAACTTGAGAGTCGCTGGCCTAGGTGCTCAAGCAGATAGACTGGAGAATCTTGTGGAGGAACTGGAAACAGCTGAATGTTTACCATTTACTGAAGTTAATTCTGTCTTAGATCTCCTAGTACAGCTTGCTGGAACAGGTCCTCCTCAGCTGGTACCACAAAAAAAGGACTATTTTCTGAACAACAAATATGTTGGGAGGAATGTCAAATACCAGGGTTACGATTATTATGATGTAAGTGTGTTTGAAGCTGACATACAGTCTCTGATAACAAACGAAGAATGTCAGTTCAACGATGCAATCCAGCAGACACTTCAGATAATGGAGGCTGCCCCTGGCACTGGGCTCCCTGCCATAGGGCTGTTCTCTCAGAGCTGTCCTGCTGGGGACAAGTTTGAGAAAGAAACGCGTGTCTCTCTCTTCGGTGCTCTTGTCCACAGCCGTACCTATGATATGGACATCAAGCTGGATTTACCACCAGTGCCTGACAATGCAGATTTGTCTGGACTTGCAATTAAAGTATGGTATCATTTGTTTTGGACTAACCAGTCTATGCATGCTTTCATGTGTCCCTTTGAAACTGTAGTTAAAACCATAGGTAGTAGTTTAATTGCTGATAGAAGCACACAGCACTGGAATTTAAGATGGAGCAGGGATCCTTTCCTTTGCAGAGAACCAGATAAGCTTTTTGGAGATGTATAATAACAAAAATCTTGCCCTGTGGCTGTGTCAAAACCCATAATGTGTCCGTACCTTTCCCACCCCAGCAACCTTTTGCTTGCATTTTTGCCTGCTTTGTCTGTTGAGTGTTGAGCTCTGCATTGTTGCTTGCTTGTCAGTGCTCAGACTGACTGCCTAAGCATCCCTGTCTGAATGTATGTGCTTTACTGTTCAGATTGCATTACCTAACTTGCTGTATTGTTGCCTTGACTTGTTATTTCTTAAAGCATTTTTTTCTGTTTTTTTTTTTTTTTTCACTGAATGGCCTAGTTCTTATTGTCCTATTACTTTTTCAGAGTGTACAGTTTCTACTGTGTCTTTTTTCCCCTTTTACTGTCCGTTCTGTTTATTTTTGCTGGTTTATTCTTGTAGAAGTACTAGATACACTTACAGAGTTTTTCTTCTTTCTTTCCATTTTTACTGTGTGTAGGTAGGCTTATTTATAGCCTACCCTTAGATCTTCATCTTGTTCCCTTTACTTAACATATGGAAAGATCTTGCAATTCCTTTAATTCAGGGTCTGAACTGAAACTTGAAGGCAAACGCATTAAATAGAAAATCCCTGTGCCATTCAGTGCTCACATGTGGATGTAAATTGTAACCTAGAGGAGGCAGAAGCTTTTTTAGTGCTGAACTCTTTCCATCAGACTGGAAAATTTGCAATTTCATGAGGAATATGCTGCTTTTTACATGGGTGTGATTGTCTTTTACTAAAATTGAGGACAGTTCTGCACATATGGGTCCTGTTGAGTGGGAGTTGAGGATGTGGCATATACACTGTTTGAACACTTACAGATTTTCTGCATATGAATTAGGGAACAAGCTAAGTTAGTCATAGTTAACAAAATGTTTACAAATTTGAAGACTCGTGGCCTGGAACCTTTGCCTGGAACAAATGGTAGAACAATATGATTGTGTTAATGCTACGATTGTTGAATGTCCATACCACAAATTCTCAATTTGTAGCACTATATACTTGCCAAAGAAGAAAGTTTAGAATTTAACTTTCAAAATAGTATATTATTTTGAAGGTGATTTGTTTTTTATGTATGGGCATTAATACCTATAGAGACTCATCAGATTAAAAGAGTGCCTACAATAAAAACTTAAAATTTATATAAAGGGAGGGTAGGTGAGAGACCGGGTCACGTAGAGTCATTTGGTCACGAATGATAGCAAAACATCTTTTTCATTAACAATGTGTCTTCAGTAAAATGTTTTCATGTCTGACATTTGAACTCTTTCTGACAGGTTCCCCAAAGTATAGACCAGTCAGAAGATGAGGGATTCCAGTCAGCATCCAATCTGACTCCTGATTCTCAGTCAGAGCCAAGCATGACTCCAGACATAGATTTGTGGGATGCAGTGCTTACATATGGACCCAGCAAACGAAGATGTTGGGAAAGAATTGGGTAGTATGTGTCTGATCTTACTGGTAAACTTATTATGCACCATATGCAAAAATGTAAAGGTGCATTGCATCTTAATTCCACATGACTTTGATATAAATAGTGAAATGAGCATGTCTAATTCACGGATTTTAGTACACTGCATTAATAGGGATAAAGGAATTAAAGTTGTGTGATTTCAGCAAACTGGTTCTTAGAGTGCAGCAGTTTTGCAGGAAGAGATAAAATCACCTTTGTCAAAAAAGGAAGGGATTAAGAAAACACAGATTGTATGAAATGCAACATTTTTCTAACTATTTTGACTTCTTATATGCTATGCAATTTGTCCCAGTATAAAATGACTCCATATTTTCAGTTTCAAAAGAGACAGTGGTAATGTAGAACAGTAGAAGAATTAAACAAATATCTCCCAGTATTGTAGAGTATTGTATTCCTTTCCTCATCCTGTAGACAAACGAGAAAATTGTAATAGATTTCTTGGTGGTCTAGTTAGGCTTGTAGTTCTTTTGGCTTTTGAGTAGAAGATGCATCTGAGACAAAGCTCTCTGCAGTCCTTTTAAGGGTTCCTGGCTCCCCTAAAATGAAAGACAAAATAAAAGGCAGGTATGGCAGGTATCCTGCAATTTCAGATGGACAGTCCTGTGCCTGATTCTTGGAGAAGCCTTGCTCTGTATGTTTTGCGTAATTTTAAATAATAATCTTGTGGTGTGCTGTTGCATTGTTAAACAGTGTTTTTTCATCTCTGAGCCTTAGAAGCTCAGAAACTCAGGACTTCCCCTGTTCTAATTTTTCAAAGCCACTGTAGCCCACTTGAGCTTTTTTTCCTAGAACAACACAGTTTTTCTTGCTGCTATTTAGACTTTAAGGGTCTAAGAGTCATATATAGACCATATGCTTGACAGATTTTGTGTAATACCTGCTACTAGAATTCATAGTTTTTGGAAGAATTGGAAATAGAAATTGTTTTGGAGGGAATAGTAATCTTCACTGTAAAGAGGTAAAATATGTTAATAGAAGTTCATTCTAGCAGTTGGAGTGTATTTCTCTTCAACTTACTTGAATATTAGTATTAAATGAGCCATGGAAATATGGCATATATTGGCCTTGTTTTCCTAGTGTGAAAACTGCATCAGGGAGGGCCATAAAAGCAGCTCTGTCAAGGATTCTGTCTCTGAACTGATGTTCAAATTATCTACATATTTGTAGTCTGCACTGAGTTTGAGCTATGGTTTCATTGACTGAATGCACATTCCCTTACAAATGCATATTACAAGTAACTTTTCTGTGAGGAATTCTGTCTGTGCAAAACTCTGAAATGCTTTTTTCTTCCTGTATGACATGTATTTCCTTCTTTTCACATAATCACCTTGTAATGTTGTGTTTACTCTGACACAGCCCACCTGGTAAAAAAGAGGAGCCGTATCTTACTGAAGCTGGGAGAGAAGCTTTTGACAAATTTTATAAACTTCGAGAAGGGGAATTGCAACTGTTTACTAATACTGTACTTCAGCTTCCTCAGCTTGTGCTGGTGAAAGAACCTGAACTGGTTAAGGATGTCTTGAATGTCCTCATTGGTGTGGTATCCACTACATTTTCACTCAATCAGGTAGGGAAGATTTTTATTTGCCCTTCCTAGTCAAATCTTTTTGGTTTTTTCCTTCATAGAGTTTTTCTCTTCAATACATATATTTCTGCTGAGATCTTGAAGTTGTGACTAGTGTTAAGAAGTTGAATGTTGCCTAATGTCAACAGGGCAGTATTTATATATTGCAGTAATTATGTTACTGGAATAGGCTAAGAGCATTTGTACTTCTCTAAAGTGAAAATAGGTTTATGAGTACTTGGAAAATAGATGTGTAAATAATTTTGTAGAATTGGATTTTCTTTAAGGAATTAATTAAAGAGTCTTATTCTGTATATTTGAAGGCATCATTCCTACTCCTCCAATTTTGCTACAGTTCAATATTTGTCTCACTGTCCTAGCTATATAGTCTCAGTCACCTTAATATCTAAACTGGGAATTTGTCTGCTATTATTTTTGTCTGTGTTTACTATTTTAAATCAGAATACAGCTCTGAAATCGTTGGATTTTCCTGCCTTTTCTTATTTTTTTTCCTCCCTATATCCTGTCAGGCTGCTCAGTCATTTGTGATAAAGGAGGGGGTGTATGTGTCTGGAACATCACCAGAGACAATGCATAACCTGCTCTCGGAAGTTGCAGAGTATGGAACCTATTACACACGGCTAAGTCGTTTTTCTCTTCAGCCAGTTTTGGATTCCTCATACAGCAAAGGACTTGTGTTTCAGGTAAAACAATTGCATTAAATCAACTAGATTTAATGGATCAATTATCTGAGGTAGAGAAGGTGACTGATTTCATGTTAAGCTGGAATTTCTGTGTTCTGCAAAACCGCAGAGTATTTTTAGTGTAGTGCTCCATCCCAGGTCAGCAAGGAACAGTGCTGCTGTATTTAAATCACAGCTCTCTGTGCTGAGGGCTTGCTTGCAGTAAAACATGCAGTAAAATGTCTTTGTTACCCTTTGTTTAGTCATGTTGTTCTGTTGTGGACTAAAGAGTTATAATTTTTAAATGCTTTAAAAACATTACTTATTTATACAGAAAGATATATAAAATTAAAATACGAGAACTTTCTTCTACACTGTGTGTATATATATATATATATTTCAAAAATAAAAACTGAGGCAGAAAAATATGGTATTGAATAGCTTTAATTACTTTTCCTTCATTCAAAATTAAGTGCAAATTTTCCATGTCAGTCCTCTGTATATTATGTTGAGCTGTATGTGCACTCTGTAATATCTGGTGATTTAATCTCTTCCTAATGCACAGAATTAAGTTAGGATTAGTTATGAAAATCTATTCATTCTGAATATTTGATTTACAGCAATGTTATTCAATTTCTGTTCAGAAGGTCTCTCTGTTAGATAAAGTTCTAGATAAGTGCTTTGCAGTTAGGCAAAAGTGCTTTGCAGTTTAGGCATAAAAGTAAGGAAGCAGGTTTCCCTGGGTTGATATTATAGAGAATGAGGATCTCCTCAAAGGACAAGGCAAAGAATCTGAACCAAGATGCTTTATTTCACTGTGCATGGCTACAGGCTCTATGCACTGCATGTGTGAAGAGTATAGAGGCGTCACCTGGCTCATTGCAATGTCTGAAGTTGCATGGACCCTCACTTGCCCTTTACTTTGGTGTACACATCTCTCTTACCTGCATATGCCATTTATTTTACTAAAAGGTTTGTTTTTCATGCTGATGCAATTTATGAGAGACGTTTACAGACTGTTAACAACTTTCACATTAAGACTTTAAATATTTTCTGTTCATACCAGGCATTCACAAGTGGACTGAGAAAGTATCTTCAATATTACCGAGCCTGTGTTTTGTCAACACCTCCTACTTTAAGTCTTCTAACAATCAGCTTTCTATTCAGGAAATTAGGTCGTCAGCTCAGGTAAGAGAATGGTATGAAATATTTAAGCTTTTCCTTGCAGAAAAAATGCTATCTCTTCATATACACTGAAAAAGACTATATTACATGGGCATTCTTATTAAGTCTATCAGTATTTTTCCTCTGTTGTACAGATTTTTTTTTTTTTATATCCAGACTGTTCGAGGGAAAACAAACAAGGTCTTTATACTCAGTTATTTCTTTGTTATGCCTGTTATCATTCAGCATATACAGTGTGATTGTTGTGCGATATTGAAATTCAGTAAAGTTCATCACTGATCTTGGAGACTCCTGGTTGAAATTTTTCTATATGTTTTAATACTTTTTTTAGGTATTTAGCTGAACTGTGTGGCATTGGAACAACAGCACTGGGAATCAGTGGTGGAGCCGGTGCTTCATTTCCTACGGTGATTTTTTGTTTGATATTTTTATGTTTGTTTTGGGTTGCAATGTTAATATTCTTCAAATATGTTGGATTTTATATTAAATACTTAGTTCTGGTTTCTCTACGAGCAAAGCTATGATTCTGGACCTCCAGTTAAAACACTGTAGTCCTTTCTCCAGATACTTAAACATTTGGAAATTTGTCCAGGGTTTTCAATCCCTAAAATAAACAAAGGGCTCAAAATTAGCCTTCTAGTCATGTGAATCCAACTCTAAACATATCTCACTCTAGAAATGATAAAGTGAGCTTGAGGAAACTTGCTCAGGTAAAGTGATCTTAACCTCAAATAGATGGAGGAAATGAGATGAAACTGCCTTCTGTGTCTAGTGAAATATGTCAAGCCATGTATTTTTGTTGTTAAAGTTGTTGTGAAGTGTGTTGCCTAATGTTGAAATATTTTTCATTTATTAGGGTGTTAAATTGCTTTC
Organism: Serinus canaria; assembly: GCF_022539315.1. NCBI lineage: Eukaryota > Metazoa > Chordata > Aves > Passeriformes > Fringillidae > Serinus > Serinus canaria. Next base: position 19,274,055 of record NC_066314.1, on the reverse strand, counting down.
ATATCTGTACAAAGAGGCTCTCAACAATTGTAGCAATGAGCATTATCCAGTTCTTCTGTCTTTGTTGAAGACAAGCTGTGAACCATACACCAGGTGTGTCCATACTGTTCTCTGCATAATTGAGTTTAAGTATTATGAATTGGTAATCTGGTGAGTGACTCTGTGTGTTTAACAGTGGCTTTTAATATTTTCAGAAAAAAATACATGTCGGTATATGCAGTATATATTAAAATTAGTTAATTTTGCTGTTCTGTCCCTCTTAGCTCAGTAGCAATATAAGGGGTTATGTGTGGCTAGATTAGTAAATAAATATGTGTAAATAAGACTTAATTCTTGCTGCTGGTCATGGAAATTCATACTGGAATATAAGATTTGGATGAACTTTTTTTTTTTTTTTTTCTTCTCATACCTCAGTTAAAATCCTGAAACTGGAAACTGACAAATTTCTTTTATTGTACAAACTGAGAAAGGTCATGCATTTTTCCACTGTCTTTTTGTTGTGGGCTTTTTAGTAAGCAAAAATGAATAAAATATCTGTTGTTCATTAAGTATATGTAACTAACTGATAATAGGAGTAATTAAAAGTAGAGTTCCTTGGATTGCAGCAGTTTTGTTAAGCAGTGCTCATCAATTTAAAAATTACTAGTTTACAGACATCTGAAGAGATGGTCAATTTTTTAATAGCTATTTACAGGAATTATATCTGTAGCCTACTATAATCAGTTTGCAATGTTACATAATAGATGTAAAAGTACTTAGAAGAGAAAACAAAAGTCTGTCAAAATGCTCTAAATATAAGGTTCCTTCCATGGCCACTCTTCTTGTGTTTTCTTCTTTCTACATGAAATGATCTTCAGAGAAAGTTAATTTCAGATTTACCAGAAGCCTCACTGAAATATCTTCACAGCTCTTACCCTGCTATTTATAGAAGGAAGTCAGATTTCTGAAATACCAAGGGCATCATATGGAACCTAAAAAAATCTGGATTGCTGCATTGATTCCTAAATTTGCTGCAGATATCTATTGAAGCATCAATTATACATGATCAGGACTACCCTGGAAGGAAGCCTCTATTACCTGCATAAAGTATTACCCACTCACTTATTAACCTGAAGGAAATTAAATAAAACAAGTTGTTGCTCAAATAAATCATAGAAGCATCAGATTTAATAATTTAAAAGTGCTTAACTTTTTACATACAGCCTTGAAGTTGAGCAGTGGTTGCTGTGTCAAATGCTTCCTCTTTGTCGCACAGTGTTAAGTAAAAATTTTAAAAAAAAAAATTCTTCCAGGACCTCCGAGGCTTTTTACCTATAGCCTCAGATTGTATAAAAGTAGTGGGTTTTTTATGTCTCCAGAAGTTTGGCTTACACAGAGAAAACATGAAAAAGCATAAATAAATATGCCAAAAAAGTAGTTCTCATCATTGCATGTATATTAAAAATGCTTCTGGGTCTGGGGGAAAAGTGCTTGGTATTGCATCTTTGTTTTATACCCTTTTAGTTTCTCCCTGCTGAAATTACTTCAGTTTAAAACAAATCCTTTCTGATTTTCTCTTGCTGTGCCCTTGATGTGCTGCAAAGTTTTCTGTATATTTTTTATATATATTTAGTAAATTGATATGCAGGAATGAAATCATTGTTTTAATTGAGGCACTGTTCTCTTATCTAAACTAATTATCACTAAAATAGTCTATTAAAAATAGTTTAAGCAAAGTGTAGAGCCATAATTTCCTGTATATTTAAATGTCAGTATCACAGCACTTAATTGATGGCTTTTTATCCTGCCTACATCTTGTGTCTTTTGGGATTTTAAAGAGCATATTAACTCCTTGGTTATAATAAAGAAGAGAATGCAAGAGGATTGATTTTCAATATTGTACAATTTTTTTTTTCAGATTTATCTATGATTGGGTATATAGTGGTGTATTCAGAGATGTTTATGGAGAATTTATGATTCAGGTGAATGAGGATTATCTTTGTTTCAGAGGTACAGTATATATATATATGGAGCAGTTTGAGTTTATATAATTTGTGCTGTTAATTAAATAACTAAAATATGTATTCCCAATCTTTTTGTTACACAGATAAACATTACTGGACTCATGGTTATGTTTTGATTTCAAAAGAAGTAGAAGACTGTGTCCCTGTATTTCTTAAGCATATTGCTAATGATGTATACATATGTGGGAAAACTATAAACTTGCTGAAATTGTGCTGTCCTAGGGTAAGTTTTGGGTTGCTTCCTTCCTATTACATTAATCTCTAGAGCAAGAGCCTAGGTTTTTGGCAAGTTCGCTCCTTTATCAAAACTTGGTATTATGTAAGCAGGATGAAGAAGGGCAATTACTTGCTCTCAGATTACTTGTGAGCTGATTATCCACTCTACTTGCTACCACCTCACTGCAGAAATATACATTTTAATACCATCAAATTTATTGTATACAATGTACATGATGTATTTTTTTTTCTTTGTATTGAAAGCAGAAATGTTTTATGCATTCAAAAAAGTGCCTTCCACTTCTTTCTGGTTTAAAGCTGCCTCACTTTTATCAGGTCATGGCTCAGTTCTGCACAGCTCTTTCAGCTGTATCACTGCATTTTCAAGAAGTGCTTAAATAGTTCTGTTTATTGGTGTTTTGCTGAACAATTCTTAGCCTTTTTAAGAAAAACATGTTCAACTACTTTATGTCTTCCCTCTTCTCTCCATATGTCCAAAGATAGAACAACCAGAGAGGTGTCTAAAAGTCTGTGGACATTCCCAGGTAGCTAGTGTTCTCCTTAAGATCAGAGCTGCTCAGTCTCAGCAGAGCAGAGCAGCTCCTTATCAGCTCTGTAGTGTCACATACAAGCCTAATACCTCAAGTGAAATGTCCCTCTGCCAGTTCTCCTGAGTCTGCTCTGATAACCATTTCCAGAGCTTGATTCAGGTGTGCCAGTAGTACTGGGCTCTTTAGAATAGTGTCAGCCATCACCTCCATGGTAAGTTACAGCTTTATGTGTTACTAATTTAGTAGTATCTCCCCCCAGGTCATATGGCACCCAGGTTCAATCATCTTCCATCTGTCTCAGAGTGCCAGGCACATTTCATCCCTTTTTGATAATGCCCTCAAGAGCTGGCTCTTCCCTTCTGCTCAGGCTAATACATTCCCAGGAATACAGCCCTGGGCTTCCATCTTCTGGCTTTTACCAGTAGACTGGGGGAATCCAGTGTGAGCGTGCTTGTGCACTTGCTTGGTTTTTTCCTTCAAGTTATCTATTTCCCTTAGTTATCTGTTCTGTGCACTGAATTGAATAGCTTCAGAGATTTAGGGTTGTTGAGGCAGAGGAGGAAGACCAGGTATAGCACCACACTCTGTGGTGTGCACTGGCTGTGGTTTTGAGAGTTTTGTCTTGTGCAGAGGTCTCTCCTGTAGGGATGTTAGTTCTGTCTTAGAGAGTTCCTGCTGAGTGGGGATCTATGGAGGATGTAAGTGAACAATACCTGACTTTTGTCAGGAGAGATGCATTCAGCATCTCTCCTGACAAAAGTTACTCATGCTCAGTTAATTTGGATATTTAGAGTAGGAAAATTTGAGACGTTTAGAACGTGATTTGTATAAATTTATGTATGAGACTTTCAGCAGCAAAGACAGAACTCTAAGAATTTGACCTGTGATGCAAGTTGTGGACCACTGTACCTTTGTCTCCTACTTTGAATTAATTATATAAATGCCAAAAGATTGTACTAATAGAAGCTTTAGATCCTGTGTGGTTTGTGTCAGTGTCTTGAAGCATAACTAAATTAAAAAAATGTATAATGTGAATTTGTAATATAAAATTTTACACTTTTTAAAATGTATGTAAAAGGAAATTTCTCATTTTTCAGCATTATATATGTTGGTCAGATATACCTGTTCCCCGGATTTCAGTTATTTTTTCCCTTGAAGAACTGAAAGAAATAGAGAGAGATTGTGCAGTGTACGTAGGTCGAATGGAAAGAATTGCTCGATACAGTTCCATAAGCAAGGAGGAAAAGGTAAATGAATAAAGGAACAAATACCTCATTGTGGTTTTTTTTTAAATAGTCAATTTTCATATTTGTTATAACCTCTAAAGAATTTGTATTTACAGTCAGATTTTTTTCATGGGTAAATTGCAGTTTTAATTGCAGCAAATAAAAATTATAAATATTAAAATTATTTAATACAGCTTTTAAAAGTGTAAGTGGTGTGTTGATATTTTTTGCCCTTTTCATGTATTAAATGAGTGTTAGACTTCGATCTTAGTTATTTACATTAGGAGGTTTGTCCTCTTACTGAAAAGACTGTTAGATTCTGATTTAACAAATGAGATAAGCTAATTCTAACTAGAAACCAGATTTGTGATTTCCATAGCTAATTGTTTTTTCAGAACATTTTGTCTACAAAGATATGTCTGGCCTTCAGATTCCATCAATTTAGTTTATATATCAGATGGATTTGGTTTGTGTTAAAATCTGTAGTATTAACTTTCAAGACTATTTTGTAGATTTTACATTTACTTACTTGTTTTATTCATATTTTTGTTGTAGTAATTGATTAATAATCATTATAAGATGTGCATCTGTCTTTGCAACTGTGTATGAGTGTATTTCAAGTCTAAAATAATAGAAGAAATTCCACCTTGTTTTTTGTTGTTTGTTTGTTGGGCTTTTTTTAGGATTTGCGCATGGAAATAGCCAAACAAGAATTAATTGCTCATGCTCGGGAAACTGCTAGCAAAGTACTGAAAGCCATTAGTGGTAAGTTAAAGTGACATTTTATGTGTTTTCTAGGGGGTTTGTTAACATAAACTAACAGTATCTTTATTTTAATACAGACAAGCAAATATCAGAACGAATGGCTTTGGATGCAAAGAAACGGGAACAGTTTCAGAAGCTGAAAGAACAGTTTGCAAAGGACCAAGAGGTATCTCTCTGTGATTCTAGAGGCAGACTGTATTTCTTAGGCAAATAAATGAATGGATATGTTGTACTGAAGTTGAATTAGTAGCTCATAGTGTACAAATAGAACTTCTTCTAGATGTGTGTGTTACACCTGGTGTTGGGAACAGCTTTTAAAAGTGTTAAATATTTATGCAGCGTCGTCTTGCGATAAAGCAGGAGGAGATTGATGATGATTTCAGCTATGCTCGAGAGCTCAGAGAGAGAGAAAAAAGACTGAAAGCTTTAGAAGAAGAACTGGAAAAAAAGACAAGGTAAATGAATCTGAGTTGTCTTCAAAACTGTGATAAAGATCTCAGGAAAAAATAATTGCATCTTAAAATTCACAGTACTAGTAGTTCACAGACATTGTTCTACAAGGGTAGTATTTGCAGTTAGACGATGGATGTAAGAATTTTTGGTAATCTATGAGCAATTTTGTTACAAATGGTTAGTGGCCATAAAATCTGGGACCCACTCATTTGTGCCAACCCTATGCAGTCTGGGTTTTGCTATAATAAAAAATTTCAGGAAAAAAATTTGACTGCATCTTAAAATTTAAAGGCAGAGCCCACAGCAGAAATGGTCACCTGTATGTCAAAGCAGAAGTCAAATGCAGTTGGAGTTAGATTGGTATTTCACTTTCTTCTGTTTAAACTAAAGTTACTTAAGCCAAATGAGTGACCTACTAAAAATAGTTACAGAAATACATGTTGACTAAAAATGCAGTCCTGTGTTTTCCACCTGTTTATTCACTGTGACTGAAGCCTCTGGCTTCTACATTTTAAGAACCAGTTCTCAGTTCTGAGGGTGCTAAAAAATCTTATTCTTTAGATGGGAAGATGAAAATGATTGTACAAAAATCTGTAACTTAGCTTTCTTTTTACCTTCATTTAGGCAGGAATTAATTGACCATTATAGCAAACTTTCTGATGATGCAGCCCGTAGGGAACAAAGAAAATTATGGAAAATCCAGCGCCACAAGTTGGAAACAGCCCGTCTTAAGTTTCTGTCAGAAGATCAAAAACGCATTGAGGTACTTCCTAAAAAGATTTAAGTCTAATTTAGAAAATTTGATACTTGGTACTTAAAGACTTTTTTCTTTTTTTTTTTTTTTTTTACTTGTAGGAAATGCTTGAAAAACTTCCAGATGGGAGCTACAGGAAAAAATTAGATATTATTCCTTATAAACAGTGCCCACTGGCTTTGGATAAAACCCCTGTTGAGAAAGAGCCACCTTCACAAGTGAGTTTATTTTCTTACATAAACTTCAAGTTGCTGTTCCAGGTTTCCCTGAAGGGACTTAATTTCATGGTTCATCTCAGTTCCGTAAACACAAAGTTCACTGTAACAGCAAGGTGAGTAGTTATCACTTACAGTACATCAGAAAAATTGGAAAATTTTTTAATCCTGTAATTAAGTGATAGCTTAATTAGTAGGTTGATATGTGAGGTTGATACAGTGTAATATTATTTCTTTTTTAGGTGTCTTTTGTGAAACCTCTTCCTTCTAATGAGACAGTTGGCAGAAAAGAATCTGAGACTGAACAGGGTTTTGCTGCTTCTGCTGGCAAAGCACTGCCTATGCCAGAGCCAACAAATAATAATGCTGATGAACATTTTCAGCCTAAAGCAACAGGATCTGAAAGCAATCTCCAAAATGCAGAGAAACCATGCAGTTCTCTATACAGTGCTGAGTCCTTGCCTGAATCCAATGTGAATATAGAAGATTTCTTATCAAAGTCAAAAGATGAACAGTCTATTGCTGTCAGGATGCAAGGATCTTTGCTAGATGAAGCATTCCAAAATATTAACTCAGATCTTTCTGAGACTTTGCAAGTGAGTGAAAGTCAGCCTGTCTTGAGAGGAGCACCCAAAGAAGACAATGCACCATTGCATCAGCAAAGCGAGTATGATTTCAGTACAGTTCTCAGACCGTCTGCAGCTTGGCAGGGACATGTTAGAGTTGGGGAAAACGTGTTTGATGTGGATGAGAGAAGGCCTCGGTGGAATATTCATGGGCATGCATCTGATGCCAACATTAGGGTGGGAGAATATGTACCTCAAGTGGACACTTACCAGCCACATTCAAGTCCTTATGGGCATTCTTCAGATTCCCATATAAAAAGCAGCAGCTGTATTTCTGAAGTTGAGTCTAGGCGACCTCGATGGAATGTTCATGGGCATGTTTCTGAAGGTCATATTAAAATTGGGGAATATGCTTCAGAGATAGAGACCTCAAGGCCCAGGTGGAACATCCATGGTCATGCTTCAGAAGCCAATATTAAGATTGGGGAGTATGTGTCAAATGTAGCTCCTGCAAGGCCTCGATGGAGCAGCCATGGTCACGCATCTGATGCCAATATCAAGGTTGGTGAAAACGTGTCAGAAGTGGCCTCAGCCAGGCCTCGTTGGAACATCCATGGGCACGCCTCGCAGTCGCACATCAGAATTGGAGAGCTGGTTTCGGATACAGAGCCTTTGAAATCCCGTTGGAGCCCCTTTGGACACGCATCCCAGTCAAACATCCAAATAGGGGAGTGGGCCCCATCTACAGAAAATGATCCCATACCTCACCGTAAAGCCATTCCAGGTGCTTCATCCGACTCCACAGTTCAGACACTTCTGTACAGTGAAGAGTTACCTCCTGCTGAAGGGAGCAGAAAGGAAGCAAAACCATCACAAGTTAAGGAAGAGACTTTGCCACAGTCACAGACATCTGGCAGTGTTACAGACTTTCCTGATGCTAATATTAAAGATGATAAAAAGGAAAATACAATAGAAAAGAAACAAGAAGGTAAAATAACATAAGGTTTATTCAGTCAGCATTTATTTAAGGGCTTGTGAAAGTAACTCTGAATATTTATTTTCTAAATGGGTCCTTCTTTCCTTACTTATTCCACTTAATTCCTTGCATTACTTTTGATATAGTCCTAGAATTCAGAGGAAAGAATTTGAGCTTAAACTTGTCTCCTCTATGCAAGAAGCAGAGCATTAAAAAATGAGAGTTTTAGCCTGAAATTTTGTGAAACAGGACCTTTAGGGTCCTGAAGTAGAGAACATGCATAAAACTACCTGGGTGGGGGTATGGGGAGGCACTGTTATTGGTGTGGTTGTGATAGTTTATACAGGAATTTTGAATAACTTTAGGAGCAGATCTGAGGTATGAATCAAGTATTATAAGCAGGTCTAAGTAAGTGCTGACTTTATTGTATTTACAATAATTGCAGATGTTGTCAACAAGGACCCTTCTCCAGATTCCTCACAGAGCTTACAGGTAAGAAACAAAAGTGGTTGTTGAGATAACTTATTTTTCTTTTGAAAAATTGGACTGATAGTTAAGGTAGTAAATTTCTCTCCTAATCTAGTAGTCACTGTAAAATCATATTGTTTTTACATGTCTGAAACACACAGGTGAGTAGGCTCTTCTCTTTTCATTTGGAACAGCTAGGCAGTTACCTGTAGGAACACATTAAGCCTGAACAGACAAAGCAAGTATCTCTCATAAAATTTATCCATTAATGAATTTTAGAGAGAAGAACCTGAAGAGGCCATTTCTCAAGATACTGTGCCTCAGGAAACTTTATCTTCAGAAGCTAATGCAGCCACAACTAAGGAGAGAGAAGGCGAAGAGGAAGATGCATGGAAGAAAGAACAAGCCTATTTGAAAGCCTTATCGGATCAGTATTGTATTGAAAAGTACCAAGATAGTTATGATTTAATGTGTGAGTAGAACTTTTGGAACAGTAGATCAATAGAAGATGTTGTAAATTTGAGCTAGAAAGCTGAATGCTATGACTTACCACTAAATTACCAATGTTATGAACTGCAGTAGCCATACAATTTGCTCCAAGGCACAAAGATGAGAAATACATTTTGAGATGTGATGATTTTCTAACCTAGAGGTGTTTGTATACAGAGTTTAATAGGAACATATTATTAAGCTTCTTAAATTATTAACTTAAATTGTTTGTATATTTTTAAATGTAGCAGAACCACCAGTTTCTCATCTCTTGCATCATGTGATACCAAGATCATACACATTTCCTGTGGATCCTACAGTGCAGTCTGCAACAGATGAAACTGCTGTACAGCTGAGTGAGCTCTTGTCTCTGCCAGTGCTGATGAAACGTTCTATTACTGCTCCACTTGTATCTCAGTGAGTATTTGTTAGGAATTTTGCAATTAATGTATTCTGTTTTGAGACAGGAGTTGCACATAGGTGTCTTAAATTTGCTCTTAGGTTCTAGAAGTAATTCAGTAAATGGTCCATTTGTCCAATTAAAAAGTTCAGATCTGCATGATAAATAATAACATTATTTATAATAACATTAGACATTTATGTGCAAATTAAAAATTTGAATGTCTGTTTGGAATATAAGTGCTCAGAGGGAAGTCTTGTACATTATGCAGCAGTGATTTTGACATCATTAATTTCATTGTTCTTTTAAAAAGGTATTCTTTATAATATGTACGCTAGTTTGTATTTGAAATATGAAAGCTAAGGGGGTAAAATAAATCTTCTGATTCTTGAAATCTTATATTGATCAGGATATATTTCATGCTTCTGTGGGAACTCCAGCTTCAAGGCTGTTTTGAAGTATAATAGAAGCTGTTCTTGCTACTATTGGGATATAAGGAAAGCACATACATGTTGGATGGTTTAATTAGTATATCTAATAATATTTTAAATAAAAGTTTTTGTTACTTTGTGCAAGATTACCTTTTGTCATGAAAACAATTACTCACACTTTTTTTAGAATCTGCTTTCCTCTAAGTTTTCCTCTGCTAGTTCTGAGTGTGCTATACTCAAAGTTTGGTACAATGTAGAAAGAGATTATTGTCTAACTTAATTTTAAACATCTAGTTGGCTACCAGAATAATCTGTGTACAGATTCACACATTTAGAAAACTGAGCCTGAGTTTTTGTGGTGCCAGAATTACCCTATCCCTGATAGGCAAGTTAAATTATTTGAAGATAAATTGAATACCTACACACTACTGTAGACTGTGTATAGATCTAGATACTAGACTGTGGTGTAGATCCTAATATCTGGTGTCAGTTTTTGCAATTAGTGTATTCTTACTGGGGATTTAATAGTCTTTTAATTTGTGTAGGTGACAGAGATCAGAATGCTATTGATAAAATGTTGATCCAAGTCCAGCAGCATATTCTAAAGATCACTGTATGCAGCCAGTCTTAAAATACTTCCCCAGTATTTTTCAGAACCCAATTATCTGAAGTGGTAGGTTTTAATTCTGGTATATAATGGATGAAGATTTTTTTGTCTCGTGTTTTTTGCCTAAATGAATAACATCTTAGATTAGCAGAGTTAAGTACCAGAGCATTAATCTGATGTAGCCACAGCTGAATGTTAACATTAAGTTAGTTGCATGTAAGTGTAATACCTTTTCTGTGTTTTTATTCTTAGTGTTTCTCTTGTGAACAAAGCAATAGTTGATTACTACTTTGTGGAGCTCAATGTAGAGAAGCATTTTGAAGCATTGAGACACTTTTTGTTAATGGAAGATGGGGAGTTTGCTCAGTCACTCAGTGACCTGTTGTTTGAGAAGGTATTTGCTTTGTTGTCTTAACTCCAGTGTTTGGGTTGTCTGCTCTGCCTTCATGCCTCTGAATTGATTTGGATGGGAATGGGAGAATGGTGTGAATTGGAATCCTGGCTTGTGGAGTTTTCCTCTTTTGTACTGTCTCAAGAAGTCTGTAGCAAGGAATTCTGTTAATGTTGTAAGGATGGAGAAGAAAGGTCTTGGACAGATAAGCAGTCCTGGAAGGGTACTTCACTCTTCCCTGTGAAAACTGCTGCACTATTGCTGTCCCCTCCTGTCTGCTGGCAGCAAGGCTGGAAGAGCCTGTTGCCTTTTGCTAAAATCAGTGGAAAGCTACCTATTGTGTTGCAAACTACCTACTCTTACCTTAAATATCCTCAGCTAGAGAGCAGAGGGGAGGCCATGTGAAGAGAGTGCTGGGCCCTCTGATGAGGCAGTATTTTCATGATTTACTGCTGTGTTCATGGGGAAGACAGCAAGGTAGGACAGGCAGCCTGGGTTGATATAGGTGGTTGCCCATGGAGATAGGCAGCTGTAGGAGAGTTAATGCACTTCTCTGAGTCCTGAAAATGCTTTAGACCCAACTAGGGAAAGCACCTGGGGATTTATACTTGATGAATAGCTTTATTTGTAAACCTCTGAGAGTGCTGAGGTGATGAGACAGGCAGATCCAAGTCAGATAAATTCCTTGGGTCCCTGGCTTTCTAAAGACTCTATTTCCTGCAGGAGGAACTGAACCACAGCCGACATATGAAAATAAATCAGTGTAGGTATGAGATTACCCTTCATGCTGTGAACAGAAAATACTACAGAAGTTGCTTCCTATGCTGTTTGTACGTCCCTATGGCAGAAGTAAAAACTTCCAGTCAAGGCAGGGTAGTCACCACTTTATCATTGTGCTTTAATTCACCTGTGTTCAAGAGCCAAGACTTTTTATTAATATGGTGTAATTAGGGTTTTTTTTTTTTTTTTTTTTTTTATCCCTAGCTTGGATCAGGACAAACACCTGGTGAATTGCTGAATCCACTGGTTCTTAATTCTATCCTAAATAAAGCCCTACAGTACAGTCTTCATGGTGACACCCAGCTTGCTTCCAATCTTTCTTTTGCCCTCAAGTATCTCCCAGAAATGTTCAAGCCCAATGCACCAGATGCTCTGAGTTGCTTAGAGCTCAGGTACAAGGTAAGAGGTCATGGAGCAAGGTAGAATACTGCAGTTATGCCATGCTTTTTATGAACAATGGTAAAGTGAATATGTTAGTAAGAATGCAGTATCTAAGAATGGAGTAAATTAATGTGTAATGGAAACTACAGGATATACTTAGCCTGACTATTGCATTACATTATTAAAATACATAATAATTGTTGAAATACTTGTATTTTAAATAATGTTATAATTTCTAACAAAAAATGTAGTATGATCAGCACTGTTATTTCTTGTAGGTTGACTGGCCTCTTAACATTGTCATTACTGAGAGCTGCATGAATAAATACAACAAGATTTTCTCCTTTTTGCTTCAGCTGAAGCACATGGTGTGGACTCTCAAGGATGTTTGGTTTCACTTAAAGCGCACTGGTAAGTGTGACTAGTGAAAGAGAGCATCCTGTTTAAAATGCAAAGGAAGATGTTTTAAGAAAATTGTGGCTTTTGAAGTTTGACATGACTGTATATAAGCAATTGTCTAGCCAAGGCTGCTGAAGGCATTTTTAACAGGATTAGACTGTACTAATAAAAATCTAAATTCCTTTAAAAATTCTGATTTTAGATGGTCTCTGTGGCTGATAATATATTTCTGCTTTTATTTTCAGCTTTAGTGAGTCGTGCATCAGATTCTGTCCAGTTTCGACAGCTCCAGCTGTATAAACATGAGATGCAGCATTTTGTGAAAGTAATTCAAGGTTACATTGCTAATCAGATCCTTCATGTTACGTGGTGTGAATTTGGAAACAAACTGTCTTCTGTGGGTAACCTGGAAGAAATTCACAGAACACATGCTGAATACCTCAACAAAGCAATCTTCAGGCAAGCTACCATACTTACTTTTACTTCAAATGCATGTTCAGGGAGTGGCCAGTCCTAGCCTAATGTATTTGCCAGTGACACATTAAGTAGTCTTTACATATGAAAGTGTTCTTGTGTAAGAAACAAACTTCATGGCATCTTCCAAGGTCTGTACTTTGATACTTTTTCTCAGCTATCCATCCTTTTCATTTCCCTGGACTCCTTGACTCCTGCTCCTGGTCACCATGCCTCTGCAAGCTTCCAGCTACTCAGAACAGCTCTAAACTAAGGGCACACATGCTACAGTTCTTTTTCTTTCACTCCATCCTTTGTAAATTTCTGCTGTTTCATTCATCATAAGTAGTGTGCACAGTAAGCCTTACTGAAGAATGTGAAATGCATCTCCTGTACAATGTATGTACTTTTAATACATGTGCAGACCAGGACTGGACTTGAAAAGGACTAAATGATGCCTCAGTCTAGATTTATGAGCAGTGCAAGAGACACCTGTCTTTTAGGAATCACAGGCTTTTAGCTCCTTAGTTACTGTATGTGAGGCAGAGGGGTGGTGTGGCTAAAATGGAAAGAGCTAGAGTTTATTTGGTTTCTTCTTGAAGAGTGTAAATTGAAATGATGAAGTGGTGAGATGGAGTGAGATGATACAGAACAGAAATTATAAGCAAGAAAAGAAATTTCTCCTTTCACGTCTCTCTTTTTGAGTTTTAATCAGAAAAGACTTGCCTAGAGCTGCTCTTTAGATAGAAGGTGGTAGGATGAGAGAAGATTAAAGTTTAAGGAACTCAGAGCATGTTGTTGTTAAATGTCATCTCTTTTGTAAAGGCAGATGTCATCCTAGAAATCAGATTCTCTAGGGCAGATAGAAGTTTCTTGGAAGTGCAAGTAAACCGTGTTAAATTTAGGCACCTTGTTTAAAATTTGTTGGCTGCAGTCTTGGGGATTTTTTAAAGCAATTATCTTTAACCTAAAGGGTTGTCACTCCTTTGTATTTGTAGTCTTAAAACTAATAAATTACATCAACCAATTTCTGAAGCTGTTTTTGTTCTGTTAGGGGTCTGTTGACAGAGAAGGCAGCCCCTGTGATGAACATCATACACAGCATCTTCAGCCTCATTTTGAAGTTCCGCAGCCAGCTCATCTCTCAGTCGTGGAGCTTCGATGCAGGGAAGCAAATGGCTGTTCATCCCAACTTTGGTCTGATGCAGCAGTCCTACAATACCTTCAAGTATTACTCCCATTTCTTATTCAAAGGTAAGAAATTGCATAAATTCTAGATAGAAGAAAAGGCGAACTGGCTACTGGAATATTTTGGTAGTATAATGTAAAAGTAGGAAGATTTGTATACTTTGGGAATGTTGGAAATATAGTTCCCAAATGACAACTGCATTGTTGTGGTTTGCCAAGATCTGCATGTACATCAATTAAAATGCACAAGAAATCTAACAGATATTTCAAAACTGTAAGTTTTTGGTGATACTTACAAAATAAGTATTTGGTATTTAGCTGTACTTTCATGCATACATTTATCCTTTTCTCTGGAATTGAGTTCTGAAACTTTTTATTGGCAGCAGTGAGAGATAGTTAGATTCCAGTCAGAAGTAATTTTAGATATATATGCAATAGTTGAGTTTTGCCACTGGTATGAGATTTGGAAGTTCCGATTCCCATGTTGGACTAAAGCTCAGAGAGCCTTCCAGCACATGCTACAGGCAAGTTTTTCAACTGTTTGCCAAATATTCTTTCCTTTACCATTTCATCTCACTGTCAGCTTAGGCTATAATGTACTGAAGGGGTAACCTTCCATTTGTCTTTCAGATCTTGCTTGTGTTTCAGTACATTACTTATCCTTCATCTAGTATAAAGGTGGTTTGTGGGATCTGGGTTCCTTTTTTTTAGAAAATCTTGAATTCCTGAAGGAGGTGCATCTGCTTTTCTTAGATCTATTCTACTAGAATATTTTTTCATTCAGACTATATTCTTAAGGAAATGAGCTGCCCTTTTTATTCTTTAAGGGTGTCCAAAAATGGTATCAAAGGACCAAAACCAGATATTTCAGGATGAGTTAGAATGGCTGCTTCCAAATTCTACAGGAAGTCAGAACACCTGTGGGAGCCACCTAAGCCCATACTACGAGATCTATGGTTGCTTCATGGACAGAGATTAATAGACCATTCTGTAAGGAAATCTGATGAGTGACCCAGTTTTTTACACCCTCTTTGTTAAGCACTACAAAACAAATATATGCTTGTTCCACTTGTACCCTCAGTCACCATGTATTGAAAAATGCTCTCTCCACAATGGGTTGATCCAGAATCCATTGAAAGCCAATACAGAGTTGTCTGGACTTCAATGGCTTTGGCTCGGGCCCTAACTTCTAAAAAGACACCTCCCCTTCTTCCTTGCATGCTGCAGCTGCTTGCTGATTCCCTTGATATTGGTGCATGGGATGTTTGTGAGCTTAGGGAGCTTCTATTGGCTTTTTTCCTTTGTAATTAAGGATGTTGAGAGCAGTTGGTGTGTTCATTCATAGAGTGTGAGGGCTTTGTCCTAGGAATTTCTCTTTGGTTTTCTCTCTCACAATGAACTTCACTCAAGACAACTTCAGCAGAGCTGCTTCTTTCACAGAGGTCTCCTGAGGAGATAAACATGCTTCCTGGTCAGTTGAAATTGTGATAGGAGCACACCATCTTTATTGTGAAAGATTCTGTGATTTCTTTGTTTCTACGAAAGCAACTTGATAAGGAAATGCTTTGTTAGAATAATGCACTTTCACTTAGAACTGACACAGTCTTTCTTTTGTATTTATTTGAAATATTTTATAATTCCATAAATATACATTTGTTCTCAGATTTCTGCATTACGCTTTTTTTTTTTTTTAAGTTAAAAGCCACAGATGCTGTCAAGGATGAATTTAAATATTAATCTTAATTGAAGCTTACTTCATTTCTTTTCTTTTCTTCCAGTGGTAACAAAGCTTGTAAATAGAGGATACCAACCACATCTGGAGGACTTTCTGCTGCGAATTAACTTTAATAACTACTACAAGGATAACTGAACTCTGTAGAGTAAGGATCACTGATAACACAGTAAACCAGAAACTATATGTATATGCTTATGATTTATAGAAGGTTATGCAAATGCCATGCAGGAGGCATTTTTCTTCAGTGAAATAATCTGCTATCTAAAAGCTTGAAGGCTATAACCACCATACACAGAGCATGATGATGCTTTAAATCCACTAAACCTGCCAGTTGTTAGATCTGCAAAAAATTGATATTGTCATTATTGCAGAGCTGAGTGCCTGGTCTTAACACAGGAAAGAGTGCAAAACTGTATATCTGTGAATGTGTAAATGTTGTATTTTCAGTGTTGTGAATTTCCTTTAATGTAAATACATGTATGTGAAATAAATGAACAGATACTTTCTAAAACTGTTGAGAGATGGGTATGAGGTACAAATGTTCCCACAGGTATTAGTACCTATTATTTGATGTGGTTTATTTTCAAACTGATAATAATTTTTAATCCAAACATAACTAATTTCTTTAAGACTCATAGTCACAGTGGAAGAGAATGTGATGTGGCAAGGTGGTCTGTTAGGTGATAAAATATTTGATTATTCAAGCACTTGGTGATTGTTGGAACACTCGTGCCAAACTTAGTTTCTGTATCCTTAATTTAAGCTATGCATCTTATTTTGTGATAATTATTTAAAACACCTAAAACAGAATTTCAGCCTCACTAAGGCAAAATAAAGCTGTAAATCCCAATATATTCAAAAGACTTCTTTCAACTAAAGGATCATATTTGCATAATTTTCCTTTTCCCACTTTTTTTGTTTTCCTTTATATTGTGAGAAGAGACAATTGAACTTTCAGTGTCATAATATGAGAATGTTATAGAGAGGCAGTCAGCATTGAAATACTTTGGTTTTGAGATGAAGTCATGGTTGGTTAAAAGGTGGATATATCCATGAGGAGCTCATTGTCTGATTATGGGACAGTTATTTAAAGCTACAGGCCTGACTAGCATGTTACTGGGACTATGGACTGTTGAATAAGATTATTTTAAGATGTATAAATAAATTAATGATTTTTTTTTTCTGAACGAGAAATAAGTATTGGAGACAGAACTTAGCAGCTGTGAAGCTGACCTGAATGTTTCTGCTCTGAATCCAAAGTCAGTGTCGAAACATGGTAATGCACAGTTGTAACATACATCTTCTACACTGTTTCTTTATCTGTGCTGTGTCTTACTAACTCTCTGCCTTCTGTTCTGCAGAAAAGGGGATTGCAAGAGCAAGTGGTTTACAGACTGAGCTGTTCTGTTGCCCAGGGAGGCAGAGACCTGTTTGTTTACCTGACTTGTTCTTCAGGAATTTACAGGACTGGGTGTGTATGTGCAGGCTTGGCTTCTGGTGCAGACTGATGTCTTGTCTTGAAGCCACTGGACTTCCCACCCAGTGTCTTTAGGAGCACTGTATGATGTTTGGGACTTTTTTGCTTGGCCCTACACTGTTACTGTAGAAAGACCCATTGAACATTGTTTGAGTCCCGTGGTTTGCCTGGGGCAGATCTTTAACATAAGCACAAGCAGTAACACACAACAAAGATGATCATATGGTTGGACATATTTAAGCATTCTTAGAATTCCTCCTTCCAGCAATGACGTTCTAAGTGACACAGCCCTGGGCAAAGCAAAGAAAAATATTGTTCCTTTTAAGGAAAGTAGTTCAGACTAGCGTGAAATGGGAGGATGGAACAGGTCTGGTTGCTGTCAGGAGCGTGACGCGGCGGCCGCGCTGCCCCCTGGGCTTCGAGCCCCGTCCCGCTGCCGGCCCGCGGGTGCAGCTGCGGGCAGCGCCCTCCAGGTGGCGCCTTCTCCCCGAGGCTGAGCGGGCGCTCCCGGCGGGCGGAGCGGCCGCGCCGGGGCTCGTGCGGGGTATCCCCGTGCGATGGTCGTGTGCTGGGCAGAGCCTCTGGGAGCGGAGCGAACTTCAGAGCCCTCCGGGGAGGTGCTCCCGGCTGTGTCCCTTAGCCTCTGAGATCGCCCTGGCTCCGCCCTGCCGAAACCTCCCTGGCGTCGGGGGATAAATGGGAACTCCGCCACCCGGCATTCGAGCTGCGAGCCAAAACCGGGCCCGGGACAAGAAGCGTCGGGAATCTTATCCCGTGTCATCGATCCTGTGGCGGGGGACACGACTCCGCCGCCCGCGGAAGGCGGGATGGGGATCGAGGCTCCGCACCCTGGGGGAGACCGCATTAAACAGACCCGGCCCGCGCCGGTGATCCCCTCTGTGTCCCTGCCCTCGGTCCCGCTCCCCCAGTGCCACAGACTCAGCCTTCACTGGCTTCCCATGCTCAGAAATCCCGCGGCCCGCGTCTGCCGGCACCGCGCCCCGGGCGGAGCGGCTGTGCCGGGGAGGGCGGTGCCGAGCGCGGGCGGGCGGGCCCGGAGCCGCAGCCCCCGACCAGCTGGGGATTCACGTGGAGCCGTGCCGTGCCGTGCCGTGCCGTGCCCTGTCCTGCCGCGGAGCGTCGCCTCCTTCAGCACCAAGAACAGCTACAAGTGTGGCTACGCGCCCACCCCGCTGAGCCGTTCCGTGCCGTGCCCATCTGAACGCTTTTGTAACCTATTCTGCATTCCCCCCCTTCTTTGGCTCTGCTATAATTTGCCATCCTTAAACGGTTTTCATGCAAGGGAATTGTAAGCCACTTTCTGAGTCAGGGACCACATTTCACAGTGTTTTTCCAAGAACTGAGGGATAGAGGCCTGAGAGTTCTAAAAGAAAAAAAAAAACCTGATCCTTGAGAGGGACTTGTGAAGTCACTTCAGAAAGACGAACTTTTTAATTCATGTTTCCACGGAGGAGCCAATGAGTGAATACAAAGAGCATCCTAAGTTACCAAAAGGGTCGGAGCAGCAGTGTCAGTGCTTAGAACCGTGCTCTAGGAAATAGGTGGAGGTATGGGAGAGGTCGCTGTAGAAGATGAGCAAGTAACACAGCTTGTGTTCATTAGCTAGTAGAAGCAAAGCTTTGAAGGTACTTGAGGTGATTACAGTTCTTTGGGTAGATGGTACGGGCAGATATCTGTAGCACGTGGATCCTCAGGCAGCAGCTGACTCCTGTATAAAACCTCACCTGAAGACTGTGGATTTTACAGTTGCTGGGCCCTGTGTCCACACTGTCCTTGCTCCAGGGGTGCTCCTGGGACTAGGACTGGTCTGGTAGTGAGGGGTCTGGCTGCCCAGTGAAGCTGGGGCACAGCTTCTGTTCTGGCTCCATCGAGGGGCTGATCCTGCTGGTTTGGTCCAGGACAGCTCTGTGCTCCAGTGCCAGTGGTGAACAGTGGTGGAAAAGAGGCTTGCATCAAAATAACAGTCCTAGGCTAAGATGCAGACATAGACACGTGCAGTGAAAGCCATCCTGGAGCAAGTCTGAAATTAGGGCACTTTCTTGATGTCAGGGAGTGCTGGTTTCAGTCACTGGGGGAAGGAGCCAGGAAAAGGATGCCTTCATGTGCTTCTGTCATGGCAAATGAACAGCACAGCTACAGGGTTGGAACTCCCATCAGTTTCTCCTCTTACATAACTCCAGCCATTTATTTGCAATTATTTGCAAATTTCCTTATTTCTTAATGTGTTGAATACAAATTTAAAAAAAGACAAAACAAAACAAAAAAACAACCCAAACTAACAAAATCAATAGCAAAGCAATCTATTAGTTAAAGGTTAAAAAAAAAAAGAAATATTTTCATAACCAAGGTAGTGGCGGCATTATTTAGAATTCAGACTGTGTCATCATACACTGGATGTGACACCATTGTGAAATCCTCTTGCTGGGTTCACATCTGCAATCAGTATTATTAACTGTAAAACTTTCAGGAAATGGGCATTAGCAAAAATATTAAAATTGCAATTTTAATTAATTTTAATAAAAGAATCAAATCTGTAAACTTATTTGGAAAAAAAACAAACAGACAAACAAACCCAACCCAGAAACAAACAAAAAAAAACCCAAACCCACACAACATTCCAAAATAAGAGCTGACATTAAAACATCCTGCAACTGTAGATTTACAAGCTCATGAAGCAGAGTTATGGTGAGATCTAACCAAGTCATGAAAGGAGTCCCACTATCATGTGAGACTATCCAGAGACTCATCTCCAATAGGTTCTCATTTCAGTTTTGTAATCTGGGTACCACTTCATTTTATGTGAGGGTACTTTAGAATATATGGTATAGCCACAAGATTAAGCCTAATCAAGTATTTCCACAAAAAGCTTTTGATAGGAAGAGTCACCACTCCATTTTGAGCACAACTCCATGGCTTTTATATAAACAGAATATTTGACCAGTAATAAAATTTTCAGAACCTATTGCAAATACAAGCAGTAAAAATCAAGAAGCAAATTATGATTCAAGTATTTAGATTCCTAAATGCTATAAACTGCACTCCCTTCTCTCTGGAGAGCTGAGCTAAGTGATAGCATTCTAATCTGGACAAAACTTGGCCTAATTGTGCTGCAGCTCAATCTCCTGCTTCCACATTGCTCCAAGAACAAGAACAGAAGAAACTCACTTTCATCAGAGATCAAACTATGACCCACCTGCTGAAATGAGAGTGCTGGAAGAGCACAAGCATTCCACTTGGCTCTGGACCATTATGCTTCTTCAAACACAAAGCACTGATATTACTGCATGTCCTGGGGAACTGAGCAGTTGGATGTCAGTGCAGCTGAACATGTGAAAACCTTTTGAGTTTCTACTGCTGGTGAACATCTATTAGACATACAACTTTACTGAGTGGCACACCAAGGGGCTGTATTAATCATTCCAAACCTGCCAGACCTCTTGCACTTATCAACATGTAAGCAAAGCATATTTAGCAGCAAATAGCACTGCATTTGCAGTTCTCACTGTAACATTCATTTTCCCTTTTAAAGATAAGATAATTGCTCATAAATTATTCCAAAGTGTCTCCTTCCGTGATTTTGGCAATATAGGTGCACAGTAATTTGGTAACTAATCCAAATTCTTGTATGTCCAAACACACAGTTATAATATTCTCTGTACCACTACTAATAGAGACCTACTCAACCCCCCCAAATTATTATTAGAATGCTGTTAAAAAGACTTGATACTTTAGGCATGGTTAAGAATCTTTACTTTTTATACCATTTTGGTAAAGAAAAAGCTTGGACAGCGCTCCTCTAAAACTCTGTTCCCCTCTGTGTCCCAAAAGAAAAGATATAAACTTAGAAACAGAATCAGCACAGTTATGTTGATCAGTTTGGAGCAGATTCTCCCTGCTCCATTACTCCCTTGTGGACCAGGCACACTGTAAGAGACCACAGGTTCTGCAAGGGGATGTCTCAAGTGTATTTCAAATTGCCAGCACACTTTCTCTTCCTGATGCAGTCCTGTTTACCCAGCACTGACTTTCTCTTAAAGTTTCTATTAAACAGTTTGGTTTCAGTAACCCAAATTTAAAGGAAGGATAATCCTCAATGAAAGCTTCAAATTCCCACAAAAATGGATTATTCCCAGCAGGCCTCTTTCAACTACTATTCTTCAATGGGCTAGGTAACACACCTAGTTTGTCCTTTTCTTTAAGGACTCCAAAGTCCCACAGAAAGTGCTGTGCTTGTGAGAGATCATAGTTCATCACAAACCAGTTCCTCCACCTCCAAGACAGAGTAAATGCTTACATTCAAAGCATGCCCTATGTCCTGTGACAGTGAGGAGGACAAACTATTAGTACAGATGGATAAGCAACAGTCCAACTGTTCTCTCTGTCTGCTGACAGCTCATACTGAGGAAGACTTAAAAAACCACAATTCAACCCCAGCTGGTAACAAGTTTGCATGGGGGTAGCAGAAGAATTTCTATGAGGACACAAATCACAGTGTGAGACAGTGGTCTCTTTGGAAAGAGAAGCCTTTGCATTAAACCAAACCTTTCAGGTGTCTGAACTAGTAACAGTCCTTCTAAATGAAACTCACAAGCTAAGTAACAACTACAGAACAACTCTGATGATGTGACAATATGTTAACCAAATTTCCCCTGAAAACCTCCACTGAAGCATTTTAAGTAACTTGCAAGCAAGTCAGCTCCTCTTCTCCTCCCACATCCTCCATTATCTTTTAGCCAAGCTCATTCCTAAATGACCAACTTCCAGCCTGAAGATTTTCAAGGACCATGGAAACAAACTAAATGGTGCAAGAGTAGAGAAGGAACGGAAGAACCCCACTGACCTCTGTGATGAGCAGGTACCTCAGCTGCACACTTCCCAAACAGGCAGACTCTGTTAGGAGCACAGAAATAAATACACAACAAACCTGGATTTGAGGGCTGGGATAGTTTAAGGCTCAAGCTAATTTGGCTTATGGATCCTGCCCAAGGCAACTGGGTTACAAACTGCACTCCTGAGTAGATATTTATGGATGTTGTGTGCAAACATACTGAACCTGAATAAACTTCACCACCAAGTTTTCAAGTGCAGATGTATGTAACCTCCCTTAATTCTGCTCTTTAAAAAATTCAATTGCTCCCCCCAGATTCTAGCCTGCACACATTCTCAGAAAATAATAATTATTAAATACCAATCTGAAGGTTCACAAGAAATGAACTACTTAATTAAATGAAATATAGCTTCAAACAAGCAACACTGAATCTGTTCCTCCATTAAAGAGGACTAAAAGTTTCTGCATAGAGAAAGCAGTAAATAAATATTAGAAGTACTATTAGTTAAGACATCAGACAAAACCAGATCAGATTCCTGACTTGCTGGTTTTGTCTTCACATAACAACAGATCCATTTGGATGACTGAAGTTCAGCCTGCCTCAGCATAAAATCCTGCTTTTTACTTGCACTGCAGTGAGGATAAAGGAAAGACTTTGGGTCTTTAAACATTTAGATTACTGATGTGTACGGGCTGTTGATTGTCACTGGTTTGTTCCAATGATCCACAATTGCTTCAAATTAAGCACAGTTGAAGCCTGCTGCAGATGCATCCAAATGTAGTGTTGTTTCAATAACTTAATAGCACTTTGATGTTTGCCTTGCTGAATTCTTCACTGCTGAAGGAGGATCAGAGTCTTCAGTTCACAGCAAAAAACAAAACAAGGCAGTTATGAAGATCACGTAACGCAGAGCTCCGAAGCCCACAGCGGAGGTTTGCTGCAATATGATTGTTTGCTTCTGGTCTCTTGAGAACAAACAGCTGCTGTAGCAGTTGCTCCCTCCTCTTCTGCATCCTCCTTTACCTCCTGGAAACCTTCTGCTTCTTGGAATGGATGTTCTAAAAGTTTCAGTACATTTCTTACCTAGAGAGAAAACATAGCACGGCTATTAAGAATTTAGGAACTGAAGGCAAAATGATATGGAGAAGAACCTCATGCCAAATAATGAGCAAGTGTATTGTATTTAATACATGAACTCCAGACAAGCCAAATGTTAAACAGATGAACAATATATATAAGATGCAAACTGTAAAACTGTACCTGGCTGTTTGTACGTGTATGGGACTCAGGTTCAAATAACTTGAAATGCAAATATCAAATACAAATTCTTATATAGTTTCTCAAAACAAATTAATTTTCCCATGTTCTGCATGTAATGTCCCACAAGCTGAAGTCAACAGGTGAAAGCTGAAAATTTTAAAAGATAACTTTTTCCAGAAAGGAACAAGTATAAATTAATCCTCAACTGCCTTCCAAGCCACTCTCAGGACAGTAAAAGCAGTTTAAGTGTCTTGTCCTGAGGTCAGCCTACAAGAGCTGGTGAAGTTCATTCAGATGCAAAGTTTTGATTCCATTATTTGTACTGCAGTCCTTAAAATTACAGTTACAATAAAATCAATAGAGATCTCCTGAACAGTGAATTCCCAATCCCCTTACTGCCCAAGATTCCAGATTAAATTTTGCCTGGTATAATGTCAGTCATTGACAGCACCAGTACACATCCACACAAGCTAGAGAGAGAGAGCAATAATAGCATACCTCTGAGAAATCCCCATTTTCAGCTGCTTCTATGGCATTTTGGGCAATATAATTCCTCAAGATATATTTTGGATTGTTTGAATTCATGACCTTGACACGCTCAGTGTTCCAGGCATCAGCATTACCAACACTTTCTATTTCTTTCTGCAAACGGACTCTGAAATTAAGCAGGTGACAATGACTGGTTTTTACCAAAAACCACTTGTAGAAGTTGACACATTTTCTTGTTTTGAGATACTTCATTTGCAGTTCTTAAAAAATACTACATCATCTATAATCCTCTCAGTTTATAAAATGGAGCATGCCAACAGACTTGAAAACATCACTTAGTTTAAAAGCAGTACTAGGGACAGTCAGCAGGTCCTGACACAGCTTGAGGAAGTGGCACAGCACAGCTCTTCTGTTCTCCAAAGTCAGATCAAGACACAGGATATGGTCTGTTCTGCATTGCTCTGTAATGACTGACACATTCAGGTCTTGTCTTTCAAGTATTTCTATACTGTTTATTGTTTATCAGCTGTTCTGGTAAAAACACAGGGATGCAATACAGCAGAGGCAGTTTGAGGTACTTGCTGTAAGTAGTATTTGCTAAAGCTCTCAGCCCACTTGTTCTCATCTAGAGAACAAGATCATTGGCAGCCAGGTGAGGAAAGATCTGCCCTAATTCACACAGTACAAAAAATTAAAGTTCTATTCAGGGGTTTTCATTACAAAAAAAAAAAATCTCTTGCTAACACATAAGTTTTTAGGCTTTAGAACAGTCTGGACATTTGTTTTTCCTGGTCAGGATTTCTGTTTTTACTCTTTGATTAAGAATACTTGCTTTCTGTTTAACACATAGACTTCTCAATTGGAAAAAAAAATTCAAAGGACAGAATGCTTAGAGGTCAGTCAGTTGTAATTACTGAGCACTTAAAAGTTCACAACTGGAATTAGTCAATGGCAGAATCAACATCAACATTGGTGAAGCACTTTCCACACTAGATTTGATGCTAGGTGATTTCTCCATCCTCACACTACTTCAAAATCTAGCAAACAAAATAAAAAGATGCCCTTGAACTTTCACAGCAACAAAGACACTGGTCATGGCAGTAGATAATATTCTTCAGTTGCATGCCCTCCTCACCCTCCTAATCCGTATTTGAGACAGGGTGTCTTTTGTGAGACACGCACATTGTTCTCAAAATTCAGAAATATAATATCAATGCTGAGATATTAATACTGAGAAACCTTACCTGTATTTCTCCAGCCATTCCTTCCAGTGTCTTTTATTTCTGCTAACTAAATCATCTGCTGTTAACTGCTGCAGTTTAGAGGACTGTTCAATGCGTTCCAGTTCTTTATTTATACTAGCTTTTGTTCCAATTAATGCTAACAGCTGAGGATTAGACTGAGCCAACATCAGCATCATTGACAGCTGTCTGGGACCAATAAAAAAACCAAACATGTTAGATACTAAAGTTGAGCTGCTCATCAAGAACCATCTCTTTGAAATCAAAGTAGATACAAAAAAACAAATCACAACAAACTGGGATTTCACTAGAGAGCTTAAGTGACAGAAATTTGTAATTAGCAAAACAACTTTTATTATAAATGATCCTAATTTTACTGTTTCTTCTCCCTTCTTCAGTGTGTTTAATTCATATTCCTGTGGTATATAAAGTGCAGACAGTAGATTTTCAAAATTACTGGTTTAGTTGCACAATTCTCATCAAAATACCCTTTGAACTTCAAAAGGAATTTGCTTTAAAAATTTTGATCTTATTTAGATATCAAGATAATACAGAATTCACAGATTTTGTTGTTTGGGGGGGTTTTTTATTTCTTCAACACCTACTATTTCTGCCAGTACTAAAAAAACCCTAAATGATACGGGGGAAAATACTTCATTTAAGTCACATGAGACCAACACTGTGTTTGATTTTTTTAGTTAGCCAGTCTAAATCACAGACTGAGACTTATTTTCTGGTAATAAATTCCAAACAATATTTTGCTGCAAGTTTGACTAGGATTGCATCTTTTAATAATTCACTGTGTTAGCTGGTGCTGTACAATAGCTTCACCTTATTTTGCAATACTATGCTAGCTTTTATTTTTCCTGAATTAATAACTACACCATAGCATAAAGTAAAATAAAAACCCAAAGAGTTGCAGCATATCAAAATACAAAGTGTTTTTATTTCCTCTGTGAATGCAGTTTTAAGCAAAGGACAAAAGAAACATTTCTCCTGACTTCAAAACAGACAACTCATTTTATCAAGCTGTATTTTCCTACTTTTAGTCAGCAGAGATAACCCAGGTGCTTTGATTTCTGAGTTTATATAAAGTACTATCCAGATCTGATGTACACATCTGATATGCCTAGATCTATGATATCCAAGTGCTGGGATTAAAAAAGTTATCAGTCATGCACTCACTTTAATAGAGTAGTATTCCCCTCCAAAATGTCACATCCCTATCATGATGACTTATAGCTACTTTTTATGTTTCTCTAGTCCTGAATGCAGTGTTTAAAAAACACTGTCCCATCTCTACCACACAAGCTATCTCTGCATTGTGCTATCAACACACAGCAAAAGCTGAAAATTCTGGTAGGTTCATTACCTTCATGGAGCATGTACTAAAGAGGGGGGGAGGAAGAGAAGTATACCCAAAATACCTTTAATTTTTTCCCCATCTCCAAAAAGTAAAAAACTGCTGCAGTCACTGTTTAAAGCAGCAGATGAACATGAGTTATTATTTTACCATGCTCAGAGCAGTTGGACTGCAGAACAAATGGGGCATGGACTACACCACCTAAAGGTTATCCTTAGGCCAGAACTTTGGCAGGTGAAAGTGACTTTGCTGACAGTATACTAGCAGAACACAGTAGCATTGTAGCTTAAACCAATTTCTTCTGTAAAATACTTCCATATCACTTCATTATTAGGCACTCTCATTGCCTCAAGTTAGCAGAGACAGCGAAGGAAATGAAAAAAAAAAAAAAAAGACAAAGTTGTCTGAGCTTTTGCTTGAACTCAAGATCCCACTGCTGAAAGTTACTGTGTGTATCGTGGTGCATCTACTTAACAGTGACATTTCCAATCTTAAAATCAGTGAAATATTATATACCATGCAGAGTTCATTATGATTATAATGAAACTAAAAGCAAAAACCAAAAGCATTTAAGCAGAGTAATACCTTGGATCCATCTGTGGTTTAAAAACAACTTTCAGTTCTTCCACAGAAGCACACTGACTTGTAAGCTCTTCTAAGAAATCTTCAAATTTTGAAGGATCAATACCTACTGAGAATGAACTCAGCAAGTAAAAAATATTTGTGAAGTCTCCAGCTGAAAAAAAAATTAATTTTATGAGTAATGCAACTAATAAATCAGCAGGAAAGCAGTTCCCACACCTCCTTCCTACCTCCTCCCACAGCAGTACAGGTCATCATTCTAAAGAGGCAAATAAACTGTTCTCTCAGTGAGGGTGCAAATGTGAGACAAAGGCCCTGCATAAGGCAACAACTACTCCACAGTTCACAACAAGGTAATTATTTTCAGCCTTTTGTTCTTCTCCCAGATAACAATGTAGTTGCACAAGGCTACTTTCTTTTAAGGTCAAGATATAAATTGTACTTTGATTTGATAATAGATTCTGATAGGCTATTAAATAAGCCCCTTCTGTGCTGTTCACCAACCTGTGAGATGCATGGTTTCAAGCAGTTCAGACACCAGCTTACTATCTTCTTCTAATTCCAGTTGGATTAGGCCTAGTTTTTTTCTCATCTTTTGCAAATAGTGTTTCTCAAATTCTGCATCATATTCCTCTTCCAGGATAAGTTGGCTTATTTCCAAGGGCAGCTCTGGAACTAAAGCTTCAGCAAGCTTCCCCAGGTTCCACTTGCAAATCTCGGGCTGTTTGTTGTAAGCATAGCGCCCTGCATTATCAGAACCATTGCACACGTGCTCAGGGTCATACCTGCAAGAGAAGAAATTGTTAGCATTCTTCTGCTCATCTGGACACCAATATTGAGAGAAATAACATTTTATTATTTTAGTCTGGTTTAGGAATTAAAAAATTTGAAAGGAAGCACTCCTTGATTCTTTTCCCAAAGCCACAGGCTACAAGAACAGTCTAACAGCTAGAGATGTTGTGAACACAGTTTCAAGTACATTGACAAGAAGAATTACAGGAGAACAACTAGAATTACCTTAATCTCCTTTGCCATAAAGATAATTCAAAAGTCTACAGCTAAAATATTAAAGCAACCATGAACACCAGGATTGTCCTACATAGCAAGGACAACATATGTACATTGCAAACGCTGATGCCACACTGACCTGTCCATAAAGCCAAAAGGGCCATAGTCAATGGTTAGTCCAACAATACTCATGTTGTCTGTATTCAGCACACCATGGCAAAACCCCACACACTGCCACTCTGCAACCAGCCTCGCTGTCCGCTTGGTTATCTGAAAGAAAGGACCTTGTTCATCTGGCACCACAACAATGTATTTCCAATACATTCATGTATTTCCTAGTCTGAACTGATATTTCTACAGCTCCAGTGGAAGCAGATTCCGGCAGTATGCCATGCACACAAACACCTTAAGGACAGCTTGCCTCTCTCCTCCTGTCAGCAGCTCTCCTGTTTCCCTGCCCCCCATTTCCATTTGCATCCACTTCTCTCCTTCCATGCTTGACTTGCCAGTCAATTGAACAGCTTTCAAATGCTCTGGGGACAGGACACTGAAATAAAGTAAACTGTTTGACATCAGACTTGCATACTAATATAGTCATTATACTAATATATTCTTTTGCCTAATATTAATTTTAAGAGTAACTACGGGCAGGAAATCACATAAGCAAGTGTAGTCTTTTGGTTTACCTCATATGTAGGGGAGATTTCCAAGGAGGTTAAAGGGCTGACACAAAAAAACTATTCTGTGCAAACAGGTTTTAGCACTGATATGCATTTCTCTCCATGTTCTGAGAATGGAGATAAGGCTACAAGATTAAATAAAAGTATTGCAAGAACGATGATTTTATTTAAATGCAATTCTTCCCCGAATGCATGTTTCATCAGTAATTTTCCACTGCTGAACTGAGAACTATTTGCATGGAATCAACAAAAATGACTGCATGTGCCCCGTCCTTCAAATAAATAGTTCAATATTTAAAGCAATCCTAGCTATTTAAATACATTAACCCACCTGTCAACTACAACACTAAAAATCTACAAGTCAGGAAGATAACATGGTTTTTAAATAAAACTCGTTGCAAATACTTTACTAAATTGCTGAAAGTAAAAATTTTGCATAACCATTCACTAAAACTTTTAAATCAAATTATTTTCATTGTTAAAATCATTCTTCTTTCCAAATAGCTAACAAGGCATAGGAATTCAAGACAACTATTTGCTCCATGCTGCGGTGTATTTTATTAAGGTTCAAAAACAATCCAACTGTTTAATTAGATGTTTCTATGCCTTTGTGTTGAAATCCAGAATTTTTTTTTAAAAAACACATGCAGTCAAGTAAAGAAGAAAAATTTAACAAATCTTGCCCTGACAGGCAGTGAAAACCACAAATTACGCATGGAACACAACCTTTTGGTCTACCTTGAGATCCCACACTTCTGTGTTTTCCAATATTCTCATGGTAGGTACTTTACATATCTTTCCTGAACACTGATTCATGGGGCAGCTGGAAGCCAGCAGCCAGCTACACGTGTTTAAAACTGATTACCTAGGCCATGACCCAGTAACAGAGGCACACCCTGCACAATGGCTCTGTGCCAGGAAAATGTAAAATTTAAAAATGAAAAAGCCCTGGCCACCAGGATTGGGATGAAAGCACTCCAGTGGTAAGGCAGCCCATGCACTGCACTTCACCAGGGTTCTGGTGAAAAGAAATCACCCTGATGAGAGTGCCCAAAAGCAACTAAAGCTTGGGTGCCACTCAAAGATGAATATATTGATAATGAAGAGACAGCTTTGCATCCTCTTTGAACTTTATTATTTTTGATCAACATTTTTCTACAGCTAGACAAACTAGAAGGCAAGTATGGTGTGTACATAAAAGAGACTGTCAGCAAAATAACATGCTCATTTCAATTTAAACAACAGCTACAAATTATTTGAGAAGTACAGATAACTATGTCTGCCTTTTAGACAGTGCTGTGAAATGCAATCACCTGTGCTTTTTCTCTCCATTTCCTCCACAGTGCAAAAAGAATGATAAAGCAAGATAGAGTTGAAGTGACAGCAGTTCCCTACAAATGGATGTTTGCTAATTAAAAAAGGACTGGGGTGATTTTCAGGTGGAGGAAAGTCTGGAAAATCTCCACTAAGGATGAGAGAGAAAACATGAGGAGGCAATGACAGCACAGACATGGAGTGTGGACAGGCAGTGGCACAAGGAGCACAACAAACAAAAAATGGATCTGGGGAAACAAGCAAAGGATGCTAGGAATAGGGGCAGGGGGAAGGAGAAGAAAACCAGTAGTAACTGGGCCAAGAAAAGCAGCCAAAAGCAGGAAGAAGCAGGACTGGGCATATACAGACACCCACAAAGATCCTCAAGTCCCATGACTTTCCTGCCATCAGGAAGCAAACATGCCATCAGCTACAGAGCTAGACACACAACAGAGTGAGTGACAGCCACAGCTTTCCTCATCAACCCAAATTGTTCACACACAAAGGACTTGTCCACCAGAGTTAAATTCTTTGGAACATAGTGGTGAACCAAGCCACAGATTGCTTTGCAGAATTAATGCAAGTATGCACAGGTTGTGGTAAAAAAAAAAAAAAAAAAAAAAAAAAAGCATGAAACCGAACTGTAGGATGTCAGCTATCAAGTCTGGATTTTGAGCTCTTACTGGTCTGTTATGAAAGTACATCATGCTGCAGCCATTCCCTCAGTCCACACCAGATCATTTCAGGTTTCAAAGCACCACAACAACTTTCAGATAGACTAGTCAAGTATCTGACACTGGTATTTTTTAATTACTATGTTTGCTGGCTAGTTATAAAACTGCTCAACTGCCTTTAAACATTTCAGTTCTAAAGTCTGAAGTTAAACTGATTTGCAGGCAACATTCCTGTTTATAATTTGGCAAATGAGACTCAGGATCTAGTATTTTAAAAAATTATGCCTTGCAAGTGATGCCTCAGCACCATCAACTCATCATCTGACAGTCAGAGCCAGAACTCCCTCTCCCAGTCACAGACAGTCCCAGAAAATGGAGACAAGCCTTTGGAAGCTCCCCCAAAGCAAGGAAATCATGATTTGCCATTAGGAAGGTTACACCGTTTTCACTGGTTAGATCAATAGCAACACTGCTTTCATCAATAAGTGGGTCTACAAAGAGGCTTTCTTCAAAGAAGAGTTTAGACATTTGAGTGATACAAAGTATTGTGACTCCAGTCACCTGTGCCTGCAGATGGACTTCCTAAAGACGACTGGTATGGATTTATGAAGAGAATCTGATCTTCCTTACCTCTCTGAAGAAAGCAGCATTCCTCTGAACAGTGTTGTCTGAATAAGCCTCCTGGATTTCTGGGTAGAAAGTGCTGATCACATAATCAAGCATCTGTATTCGAATGTCATTTCGGTCCTGGCTGGGACCCTTGCGTCCTGTGTATTCATCAGGGGGCTTAAAAATTTCAAAAGAGCCAAACCTGTTTCAAAATAAAAACACGTTTGAGAATCATCTGATACTATCAACACAATTTGACATTGCATGTAATAAAAACATTTACTGTTGTTGTAGTAACAGCACATCACCTCTTAATAAAAATTCTTCAGGTGACTGAGAGAAAAGACCTGCAAGTTACCTACACTGAATGTGGTGAGGCTCAGTGACTTGGTGAAAGGAAGCTCCTACATCCTCATGTACCTAAACTGACCAACCCTGCCAGTACTGAACACCAGCTCATTAAAGTTTCTTATAACTCCTCCTACTGAAAATTTTTATCCTGCAGGTATGTAGAAGTTGGACTTATTTTAAATACTAGACTGTACATCAAGCATACCAGATGTATTTCCAGATATGTAAACACACAGGAATGCACACAAATATACACATACACATGAAAGCACATATTCTTCATACCTCACCTTCCTCTAATATTCTGTAACCTTAGAGGAAGCAATGCAGCTTCCTGAAATGCCTAATAGCTTCTGCTGGAGCAGGAATTTCATATACTTCTCAGGCAGAGAAAGTACCCCCAAACTTTCACAGAACTTGGTAGAATTTTCACAGAACTTTACAGAACTTCACTTTCACAGAACTTTATATTAGAACTGGAATTAAGGATCGAGGTATAATCCACTACTACTACTACTGTTAAAAAAAAAATAAAAATCATGTATTCATATACAGGAATAAACATGAAAAATCTCTTCTTCTAAGTCTGCAGAACTTACTTCTTTCTACCAGGTCAGCATCCCTAATATCTGTCTCTGTGCAAAGACAGCAGCCCATCCCATCTGCTGAGCAAGAAAAGCAGATTCCTACAGCCTAGCAAAAGAAGTTCCAAGCCTCCAGAACAAGAAACACAAACGGTGCTGTTAGGGAAATACACTTTAGAAGACTGCTTAGTTTTAAAGGAAAAAAAAACCAACGCAAAACTGATCAACAAAATAGGCTTCTACCTTATAAATGTAGAGGCTATTCTCAGAACAACTGTACACCTTTCTTTTTTTGGATTCCCATCATAAAACACATCCCGAATGACTGTGGAGTCCGACGTCACGCAGGTGCCAGCCCGAGTTGTTGGTATTCCCAGGTGAAACATGGCCTCGCTGCACAGGAACTCCCGGATGCTGGACCGCAGCACCTTCCGGCCATCAGCTTGTCTGCACCAAGGAGACACGGGTGGGTTTTAGCCTAAAAAGGCAGGATCTCCTGTCTCCTCTGTAGCAGCAGAGAAATAAAAGCCTAGAAGTAGCACACTCTGTCCATGGTCCCACAAAAAAAGTAGCGGCAGATGTGAAAAGCTGGACCTCCAAACTTCTGGTAAAGTTCAATTAGAGAGACACAACAACTTGCAGTGAAGAGCACACATAACAGACTAAACCTTCCAGGTACACATATCCCTACTAATCATTAACTATGTTTGTTTTAAGCAATAGTCTTTCCAAATTTTTTTAAATTTGAACAGCTATAGCTATTTTATTGTATATCAACTCAGCGGTTTCCTCTTCATTAAATGAAATATAATGAAAAATATTATTTTGAATCTTTCCGGGTAAGCAATCTATAAAAAGGGTCCTAAATGTGAGCATGCACAACAGCGGCACTAAAAAAAAAATAAATAACAAAGAGAGACAACAAACTAGCTTATTTAATAGATACTAAGCAAATAGAACAGCCACAGGTGGTTCTCAGCCCACACTCCCAGCACTTCCAAAGCCACAGGCAAGCAGGAGAGCTGCCCAGGGCACACCTACAAAGCTACTACCATATCTGGGATTTACACTGAGATTTCCTTAACCCTCACAGACCTGAAAAAGGCCTTTAAAGGACCACATACATGAAACTAAGGTGTTACTGGGACTGTAGGGCTGGAACAGAAAATATGGGAAAGGCAAGTGGGAAAAATTACCTGAAATATTTAAAGTATTTAAAGGCTAATGTGACTAACACAGATACCCATCCCTTGCAGGGATTTGGTCAGTATGCCATTCTGGGGACTTTTCCGCTATTCCCTCCTACAGCTGGGCAGAGTAGGAAGAAGGACCAGCAGGACCAAAGCGCGCACATTTAAATGCCATCTGTGTGGGCAGCAAATTACACACTGCTCTCCCCACTGCCATCATGGTTTGCATTCTCCCAGAGGGGGAAGCCCGCACAGGAGGATAACCAGGGACAGAAGTAATGTACCAACTGAACGATGCAATGAGATGCAGTTACACTCTTGTTTTCTAGCGGAAAATTTTGCCACCTCCTGATCCGGCATCTAAGCATTACACTCGCTGCTGCCAAAGTTAAACAAAAAACAAATAACCACGAGGGCTTAAGAGATGACTTTCGCCTCAGGGAATGATCCTCAGCACGGCTCCAGCCCCTCGCTAATGCGACCTGCGGGCCGCCAAGTCTGACTGTCCCCGTCCTCCCCACACAGAGCCTGAGCCGCGCCCGCCGCCTGCTCTGGCCCGTCCCGCCCGGCCCTTACCGGGAGAAGGGGGTGATGCCGGCGCCCTTGAGCTGGATCTCCCAGCGCTCGCCCCGCGGGCCCAGCACCTCGCCCAGGTACATGGCGGCGCCGTCGCCCAGCTGCCCCGCGAAGCTGCCGAACTGGTGGCCGCAGTAGCAGTGCGCCGCGGGCTCCGCGCCCGCCAGCACCCGGTTCCCGCTGAAGAACAGCGCGGCCTCGGCCTCGGCCTCCGCCGGGTCGGCCGCGGGCACCTCCAGCCCCAGCAGCGCCAGCGCCGGCAGCGACATGGCCACGAGCCGCGGGTTCTGCAGCGGGCTGGGCCGCACCCGAGCGAAGCAGGCGCCGGGCACGGTCCGCGGGCCGCTCTCCTCCGAGGCGTCCACGGGCAGCGAGCGCAGAGCCAGGTTGTCGAAGCGCAGCGCTCCCAGCCAGCCCCCGCCGCCCTCAGGCTGCTGCATGGCCGAGCCCGACACCGCCCGCAGCATCCGCGGGCCAAAGCGGCGAGCGCTACGCAGCATCGAGGCCATGCGCCCGGGCCGGGGGCGGTGCCGCGGGCAGCCCCGCCCATGGGGACAGCCCGGACACGGGCACAGCCCGCCGATGAGCACAGCCCGCCCGGAGAGCCGAGAGCGCGGCCGGGCCCGGCGGGTAAAAGTGATCCCCGGGCGGAGCAGCGCAGCCAGCGGGTCGCGGGGGTGCTGGACCCACAAGAAGAAAAAAGATAAAAGAATGTATGCCACAAGTCAGAACTTATTCAGAATGCTCCCGTTTTGTGTTATTTCAATTAACAGCAGCCACTTCAGTGGTGGGTCAAGACCAAACCCCTCCAAGGTGCGCACATTTACTTTCTCTGAAGGGTCCAGTGGATGCCTCCACTCAAACCCGGCCATAGCTGGTAAACCATGTGCAGGCAGTAGATGGCACTAAATTATTACTATTACTGTTATTACTTGTACTTTCCAGCTAAACTCAATCGTGAGTCTCAGCTCTAAAGAACTGGGGTGTAACCATTACGGAGAGACAACATGGTGATGGCAGCAGGGAGAGGCAGAGGAGCTGCCCAGTGGCAGGTGATGCACACCCACAAACCTGTTTCACTTGTACAAACCTGAGCAGCCTTGCCAGGCTTGCCCACACAGCTCTCCCGCAGGCCCTGGAGAAAGCAGATGCACAGCTTAGTTGCTGCAGAGACACATCACAGTAATAACCAGCCCGCTCTAATCAAATATCACTTTTCATTACTTTGTCCAGTTTGTAAATAATCTCTGTAGCCAGAATCAGGGACATCTTACCTCTGAAAGAATGTCACCTAGCTGGGATAATTTTTTTCCACTTTCCCTCATGCATTACTCATGATACACAAGTACCAAGCATCTTGGATAAGGCAAGTGTGAAAGTAGCTGTGTGCATCTTTCCACCTGCCCCTATCATCGCTAGAACTTTCTGGTGTCATACTACACAAACCGAGAGACAAAACATCCAACGAGCAAGTGTTTGCTCACTTTGCAGCACAGTCACCCCCAGCAGGGAGCTACCGAGGAGGAGCCAGAGCCAAGACAGGCGTAAGGACGCAAAGGACAAGGGCTTGTGATGGAAAAGGGCATACACTACCCCCCACCCCAGCTCCCAGCCTTTTCTCTGCTGGGAGTGAGGGTAAGGGTAGTCCCATCTTTGCTGCTGTTGCCTCCCTGTAATATAGAAAGCTCCACTCTGCAGCAGGAACAAGGCAAGCTACAAAGGAGGGGGTAACTAACTACACAACGCCCAGCCAGCTTCTCCAGCTGGGAGTGGCTGAACAGGAGAGCTGCTTCAGCTGTTCCTGGGGTCCTCCCATCCACATGGACACGGGAGACCTGCTGGTGTGAGGGTACACACAGCTGGTGCGTTTTTGCACCCAAAGAGTCAGTAGACTGATTTCAGGGGTGTATCTTTGGAGCTACTTTTGTCCTGTGCTTGATGTCTTCCATGTGTCTTCTTTCTACAGCATGGGCTTGGCATCCCGCTGAAGTCTGTCCATCAGTCAGACCCACGCCAGTGACCCTGCCAATACTTAAAAGCTCCCACATCTTACAAAAATGTCAGTCTTAAAACACTCAAGTCTAAAATTAAAGTTTATTTCAGTTCTAAAAAGAAACAGGGAAATACATACATGAGTATCTTAAGAGTTACACAAGTAATAATGTGATGTTTCTTTTCCATGTGTAGCTCCCACTGCTTGGCACTCTGAGGTAACTTGATATGTCCCTCACTTTCTTAGGTGTTTTATAATACACACAGAAATACAGCTTCCAGTGGAAACAGCGACATTTTAATCCACTTCAGAAAGTCAATTTTTAAATTTTGTTCAGTATTTGGTATAGAAAAGACACCTCAAACGTGACATGGGCCAGCAGTGTGCAATGTCATGCTGAACCATACACTCCCAAACCAGGGAGCTGCCTGAGCCTGTCTGACCCAGCACTGCTCCAGAGCAGAGTTGCTGTGCAGCATCCTCTGCCACTCCCAGGGACAGCACAGCGCTACAATAGTCTAAGTTTTTTCTTCCACCTACATGGTTTTACCAACAATTCTTTG
Organism: Serinus canaria; assembly: GCF_022539315.1. Taxonomy (NCBI): domain Eukaryota; kingdom Metazoa; phylum Chordata; class Aves; order Passeriformes; family Fringillidae; genus Serinus; species Serinus canaria. The sequence continues at coordinate 19,237,804 of NC_066314.1, read as the reverse complement.
CAGCCATGGCTCCCATTGCAACTGGAGGGAACTCTGCCTGATCAAGGAAAAAAGGGCTGCATTTTGCTTTACACACAATCAAAAAAAGATGGACCACTGATTGACAAAGGGTACACACAGATGACATTATCTGTATGGAACACAGCTTACCATATATATGAATACAGGGTTGTGGTGGCGTTCACAGGGGTCCCAGGATGAAGGAAGAGACAAGAATCTTGACTCCATGTTTCAGAAGGCTGATTATATGTTATATTAAAAGAAAATTAAATACTAAAACTATACTGAAAGAAAGGATTTCATCAGAAGGCTAGCAAGGAAAAGAAATGGAATGATAATAAAATCTTGTGACTGACCAGAGTCCTGACACAGCTGGACCTGTGATTGGTCATTAAGTAGAAACAACTCACATGATGCACCTGTTGCATTCCACAGCAGCAGATAATTATTGTTTACATTTCATTTCTGAGGCCTCTCAGCTTCTCAGGAAAAAAAATCCTGCCAAAAGGAATTTACATAAAATATGTCTGTGACACAGGGTCTTTGTATTAATATATATTTTTTCAAGTAATGGTCATATTGATTTACCTGTGTCAATTTGAAAAATAAAGCTCTTTGCCACTATTCAACATCTTTTGTACTTAAAGGATTTTTATTTCCCACACGGGGGACAGCACTTTAAGTACAAATGACTGTGCCTGATGTAAAGCCAATGTTGGAGTGCTCTGCTGGACTGGGACTACAGCTGTCAGTTCCTTGCAAGACTGAGCACTGGAGACATGAAAAACAACAACAACAAAATCAACTCACAGCTCCTAACTGTAAATTTAGGTTTTCTGAGCAGACAGTCTCCCTGTGTTCAGTAGGACAGGGAAACCCATCCTTTTCCTCTTAACTAGTTCCATGGGGTAGGTAGAGAAACTAGTTCCCCTGCTCCAGCATTACACTCAGATGCCCCTCAGCAGAAAGTAATTAGTTCAACTAATGTTCTCCAGGAAAATGTGTCAGATGGTGGAATTATCCTGTACTAGATCCAGCTACCCAGTGTTTGCTCTTAATAAAAATACTGGTTGATTAGGAAAATAAATACCTTCAACAGAAATGGTGGTTAAAATATTTTATTTTTTATATAATAGAACATACTGCTGTTTACTTTAAATCACTTTAAAGGCACACATTGTTAAAAATACTTCAAATTTACATCACATGTACAAATGCATAAAACAGATGTACATGTCACCAAAAAAATACAATATGGCTTCATAAGGTTGAGGCGGGGCTGGGACAATTCAACATATACTTAAATTTTACAGGATGCTGCTAACACTGAAAGGACTGACTAGAACAGAAAAGAATGGACCTAAACCATGGATTGTTATATAGACAGTACAACACATTGAATACACAACATCAAGAGTCTGTGTATGGATTCATAGAATTGTAGTCCTGGAAGTTCATCACTCTCCAGTGCCACTGAATAAACAGTGCATGCATGTGATCTGCCAATTTGCAACAGTGGGAAGATAAACTGCAAATCCTCCAAGAGGTTCTCTGAAGAATCTGCTGATATGCTTTGTTAAAAAAAAAGAAAAAAAAAATTGAAACAATAGACTTAAGGTACTGACTGAAGAGTATAACTGAATAACAAATGGACACCTTAGATGGTAATCACTTTTGGCTAAAAAGCATAAAACATCAAGTTTACAAGAATGCTCCATGACAATCATTTAGCATTAGTCCCACCCAAGATTAAGGCTCCTATCTAAAATTTACCTTAGATTTGTTTTCCTTTGTGTAAAATTACCTGAGCACAGATATCAAAGATCTACAGAGCTTTTAAAATACCTGTAGATACTTTAAAAATCTGTAGATAACTTAAAGCAAAATATCCATATATTTAATTCTACCGGCTAAATATTCTCAAGAAAATAACCAACAGAACAACATTTTGGTATGTCAGTAAAGACAGGAGAAGAGTGAGCTTAAGCTTTTGCTTTCATCTTTTAAAAATGTACATAAAATGTAATAGAATTATTCAAATAGTACTGCTTAATTGTAAACAATACATTAAATGTTTTTAAAAAACAAGAATCAAAAATTAGGCAGTCACTCTACTCTTCTATAAATTGTTTATAAATGCTGCTTCTCCTCTTGCTAGAGATGGCTGGTGGTTTCTTAAGCAATAATAAATAGAAAATAAAAGGACCTGCCCCTACTGTTTTCTGTATTATCATTTACACTTTGTGTCCTAGAAGCATGAATTGCTGTCATTCTCATTTGCTAAGGTTTATTCCCTGGACACCTGTAAGGCCCAGACTCAGAAGAGCACCAAGCATCATCTTAAGAGCTCTGCAGAATCAGGTTAGATTCAGTAAGGTTTAAGATAAATATGCAGTTTAATAATTTGCTGCACTGGAACTCATACAATTTTCAAAGAGCAAGGCAGAAAAGCATCAGGTTGCATGGACAGACCAGCTCCCAGCAAAGTCAATGCCATCAGAGAGAGGAGCATCAGGCCCTTAAATTTAAAAGCTCAAAAAAGACTACACTGTACAGAAGACAGATGTACACTTTTAGCAAATAAAACACTGTATGGAACTATTTCCAAGACAAGCCTTTGGAAATATACCCAATTAAAAGTGGTTTCTGGATTTTATTGAACCAACTGAAAAACCACAATGAAACACAAACCACAACATCACCTTTTCCTCCTCCTGCCTCACATATTGGTTCCCATCTTTGATTCCCTAAAGAAATTAATACAGATAGAAAAACATCACTTTAAGCAATGAGCAACTGTATATGAGCCTGAGGAGCAAATGGGACTTTTCCACTCAAATACATTGGGTTAACTTTGATATGACAATGTTATCTGTGTTGTTGAACCAGGACTAGCTGATTGCCAAGGGCATTTTACAATCACTGACAATCCTATAAAAAGGGAAGGTACCAAAACATTCCAATGAAATAAGAACCCAGCATTAAAAATAAAGAAAAAGAAAAAGATTGATGATGGATGAGTGTTCCAGATGATTAAAAAAGAAAGTAACAGCAGTCTGTAGTACCCATAATTCTGTGTATAAATAGCAGGTAATCCAAATAAAATGCTACATTTGGTTGAAAAACTAAATTGAACACTGCTTTCCTATTAAATAGATTAAAATATTCATCCACCAAGAAATTACATTGATAAATAAAGTATTTTCATGTAGCAAAAACAAGGAGCAGATTAATTCCAGGCTTTTTATGCCAAATATGAAAGGTCTGAGAAACAAAAGTAACTTGTACAGTAGTTCTAGCCTCTTAAATTTACAATACTGGAACCAGCAGGATTTGGCTAAATAATACAGTTTAAATAAGCTAATCTAAAGGAACAGAGAGTCCTGTAAACATCTGACACAAACCACATTGCATTCTGATGGGGTGGCTATACCTTCTCTATGCAGGAGAAAGACAATTCAACTGGTGGTGGTAACAAGGGATGCAATCTAAAGGCAACATTCCTGTTCTTCAGTAAGGCTTGTAAAAAACTCGAGCCGTGTACGTATGACAGCCTGTACAATTCTGAAATTTCTGGAAAGCTCTTAAGTTTAAAAAAAGCCTAAATGTTTAAGGTATAAAACACACATTGAGAAGATGTCCTTTTAAATTATGTGTAAAAGTGTCTGGCACCAGAAATGAACACTTGGTATTATTATATCTAAGAAAAAAGCAAAGAATCACTCAAGTGTCCCTGAACTTCAGAGGAGATGCAGCTGATTAGGATACTTTGTGTTGTTCTTTCTGCTGGAAAAGGAGCCATAAACACACACCCTTTTAAGCTGCCTGTAGTACATAATCAGTTATATATATATATATTATATATGATGCATATATATAGCGTACATGTATATAGTATGCATATACAATATATATATATATATATATATTTGCATACACATTTTTTTTACCTCAATCTGGAATCATCTGGTTTCATGCAACACACCTATCAAGAATCAAAACTATTAATTAGATCATAGCTGGTGTAACTTTAGTACCAAATCTTTTATTATATAGTGATTGAGTGTTGCTCAGCATCAAATCAGGTCTGACTAGAATCCTCATCCTTCAGTCCAGTTCATGCATTGCCTCCATCACCTTTTCCTCAGCCACCTTCTTCACACAGAGCCTCTACTGGTTGTTCACTGCTGAGGCACCTCTGTCAGCCTCTGAAGATAGCTCTGTGTTGCTGGCATTGAGAGAACAAACTGAACTGTCCTGTGACCTATTCGGTAGCAGCTGTATCCCAGCAGTCCAAAAACTGTTGCTTTTAAAACAAATTTGAAAATCTTACTTGAAGCTGATGGAGGAGGCACACTGAAATAAAAGATAGAAAACAATATTAATATTTGCATACCTGGAAACAGTAGGCATTTTCCAATTAAAAAAAAGGATCTTTTCTCCCCTTCCTCCCCACAGTGCAGGAAATTTTCACGTAACAGACGCACCATGAATGAACAATGTATTCTTTCATGTTCAAGGGCTACATACAATTAAATAACAATAAAAATTAATAAACACTAACAAAGTCCTTTCTACTTATGCCACTCTTAATGGCTAGGAACCTTTACTTGTCCATCACTCTGCCAAAATAACTAAGTCAATATTCAGACTTTTTGAAGAATACTAAAAGAGAATATTGAGATTTTCACAGAGCCACTTGGAAGTCTCTGGTGGCACTGGCCACCTGAACCAGAACAACAGGCACATCAGGTCTATCCCCCAACAATCAAGCAGTCTCACTGTGGGCATATGAAGCAAGCAGTTAATATTACCTTCCCAATAAAGTTGACTTTGGAAGCACAGCCACATGCACCCTCACTAAGAGGCGCTGCACCCACAGCAACTCATAATCCTCTCACAGGCAAGAGGTTTCCATATACTTTTCAAAGGAGCCTCAAGTTATCATTTATTTATATCCAGAAAAAGTTTCTAATGTATTCAGAAGTAATCAGTTATAATAGTGCAAAATGTGCTGAGATAAGGACACAACTAGACTGAGTTTAGATCCACGTGCTCAAACTAGGGAAAAGTTATCACTGGTAAGACTTTCCTGTATATTGCTGTAATGTGCAGAGTTAAAAAACAGCATATGTATTGATCCAAGAATGGTGTAAAGGCATCTCTTGACAAGTTCTTACACGTTTCTCCACCTACTCTTTCTCAATTCTAATACCTCGTCACAATTTAAAAAAACCCAATTAATAACAGCGGATCATAACACAGTGTAAAAAATGCCCAGGTCATGGGTTCAATCCCTGTATGGGCCATTCACTTAGGAGTTGGACTCAATGATCCTTGTACATCCCTTCCAACTCAGAATATTCTGTGGCTATTTTTTTGGTGACATGTGGCTGACAGTAAGGTCTCCTTGGAGTCAGGTTCAATGCATGAACTTAAAAACTAGAAATATATGTATGTTTTTATCCAGAAAATTTTCAAATTCACGTTCCAACTTCTAAAATTTAACAAAATACCTGAGAAAGCCTAAAAAACTTGCCATCTTAGAGCAGTGATGAACACTAAACACACAAAAGAAAGCCCTAACTCTGCTCTGCAACTGCAGTGTAACAGCAGGAAGGGCAAAAAAGTTGAAAGAAAAATAATTTGCAAATGTAGCACTCTTATGAATGCCATTTGCTTCAAATTATTTCAGAAAATGAAGTCAATGCAATATTAATGTCTTGTGAAAGATATTAGAAACTCTTCTGCTCAGTTATGGCACTGGCATGGCAAAGACAATCAATTCAGAGCATAAACTTTGATGAGAAAGACCTTCTATGCAGTTTTGAAGACATGCACTTGGTCTTTGGGCTGTTCAGTTCTGTGTTGTCAATGATGCAACCAACAGCCACCACACAACTATACAGGTTATCTGCAAGGGTGCAGAGGAAAATGGACATCTAGTTTGTGACTCCAGGTGAGGCTTAGTCTTGGAAGATACTTATAAATGGCTAGGCAGAGCTTCTATACTTTGCATTCTTAAATCCAGACAACAAAAGTCCCTCTAAATCATATTTTAGGTGTCTAAATATAACATTTATGTGGATGTCAGTCTTTTCTGGTTTTCAGAGCCTCTGAAGAGATGGGTGAGGTGGTTACAGAAACACAATAAACAGATGTGATAAGGAAAGTGTGAATATATGAAAGACTCCATAATCCTAAAGCCCCACAGACCAATACTACTAGGTTGTATTATAATCTCTCCTGTATTTCTGAAGTCCTGACCTTTGTGGCTTTATGGGATACAGAGTCTGAATGCTTTGGTTCTTCAATTCTGCCTTTTACAAAGCATATAATAGGTACTTTAAAGCAAGAGTTCACGAGATACATGGCTTAAAGCAGCTCATAATTAGTTTGGTATACACATTAAAACAAGTCATTACTTAGACATACACTTAAAATAGGGTACAAGCAACTGTGACACTAAGCTTTCCAGAGCCAGCAGTGTCCTGACAAAACAAAAGCTTTAAATCCAGTGATTTACATTTACCTAAGTTAGACTAAAAGCCTTGCTCTGTTTTCACCATCTTCAACAGCCTTCACTTGAATTTTCATTTTAGAAGACTTGAGGACCAATTAATTTTCTTTTTAGGTAAGGGCATATTCTCATCTCTACTTCCCTCCATATTCAACTATTTATTTTTTTCCTTTGATATTTTCTTTTTCTTTGCTGTCAGCACAATCTGCAAGCATTGCACAGCAAGTCAGCGAGCTGACAGGGCAGGAATGACAGTAGAGATGCTTCTTCAAGCTGCGACAATCAACCAAAAAACTCCAAAGAAACTTCTGGTTTTTAGCAAAAGAAGCTGTTACATCAATATGTAGGAAAGCACATGTTACCTCATTATTTCCTGGATCTTTAGGTCAGAATTCCAGTTCTTTTCAATCCCAGGTACGTGACCCATGCCAACAACACCAACTACAACAGCTGGGATATATTTTCTAGGTTCATCTGAGAAAAGAAATATGAAGAGAAAGGACTTCATAACTGTAAAATAACTAATTTCAAACTATAAAGAAGTAGCCAATGTGTGAGACCACAAAATTGATTTTTTCAAAATATAGGGGCTACCATATATTGAAACCCTGTTGGTGCATACTGATCTCACCTACTGCCTCTTTCATTGAAAGTCTGAAAAAGTCAGCACAGTTTCTAGATTTTCAGGAATCATTTATTTAATAAATAGACCTGGCCAGGGCTCATACTTCAGCCTCAGGTTGACAGGCTCAGCAGATGCAAGCTAAATGAACTTTTTTCCTTCTCTGTGTAGGTCATGTTTCTGTGCTGCTGCTGAGGAACACCCCTGGTCTTTGCTGTCTCTTGAACAGAGAACTTTCTCTGCCACTTTGGACAGTGGCACCTGGCACACAAAGTGTAACAAGATCTGGGCTCACAATCAGAGAACAATGCTTGAGACCACACCTATTCCTCTGAAGCTCTCTGTTAGAGACCTGGCCTCAGCAGCAGCAAACCCAGGCCAGTGACATCCAGCAGTTAGCCAGCAACCATCAGACCAATGCAACATGTGCCAGCTCTCACCCTCACCTCCCATCTACCACCCTTATTTCACAACACCCAAAATATGGTTTCTGGAAGTTTTCCCCAATGAAAAATATAGCACCATGCCACAATAAAAATAACTCACAAAAATTTTCAAAGGAATAATGATCAGGCTGCTTTCCTATGGGGAAAATTCTACATAATACATAAATATAAAATACAAGTTCCACTGTTTTGCTTTAAATATTCACCCTTGATTTTTCCAGAAAAAAAGTAAACATGTGAAGAGCAGCCCACTTCAAAATAGAACAAAACTGTATTGAAAACACTAGAACTATTACACATATTTACCAAAATGGTTTTTCTAAATTTTCTTTTTCTCTTTTTCTCAGTCTATTCTAGAGTTGCTCTAAAGCAGAACTGCAACTACAACAGTTCAGCACTAAAGTGATGACAAACACTACACCTTTTAAAGATATTAAGTAAGAGGTAACACACTTCATTACCCTTATCTATAGGAAGGGCATGCCAATTACATATGGCAGCAGAATACTTCCAAAGATTAGAGAAATACTATTTTTCTATATGCCTACACCTTGCTGAAATAGCAGTCACATATAATTATTACTACCAGATCAAAGTTCCTAGCAGCCCAATTTACAATTATAAAAAAACCTATGAAGAGTACTGAAATTAGAGAATTAACTTATCAAGAAATGAGTCCCTCAGCAGCCAGTGACAACAATGAATTTGGTGAGATAACGGGATGAGCGGGATAGACAACTGCCCCTTACTGTGCTGTCATACCAGATCCCTGCCTTTTGAAATGGTTGGCTGGCTAATTAGTACTTACCAGTTTTAAATAGCACAATGAGAAAAGGAACATAATTTAGAGTCTACTGCTCTAGGTGGTTTCAACAGAAGAGAAATACCCCTTTTAAATTTTTTTAAGCATTGTATCTTATGTGACATGTGGCATTCATGAACTGAACATCCCAGATTTCCTAAGAACTGAACTTTGGACCAGTACACAAAGAACACCTTGCTGCTTTAAAACAATTACTTTCTGAAGCTCGAGGTAGTTCTATCTGCTTTGCTGCTTGCTTCAGCATGTAGGTCAAGTAAATATCTCGTTCGGAGACAATCGTTCGATGAAGGTCAGGGAATTCTCCAATCATTTCTGCCATCATCTGTTCCAGTAAATCCTTCTGTTTGCATTTCTCCACATCATCTTTACTGAAAGAAAGGGAAGTTTTCTCAGTATCTGTTATGCTTTTAAAGGTCAACACAGACAAACCGAGGAATAAAAACAATTGGGCGTTACACCTAAACACAGTCTGCAGTTCTCTTCCCCCAGTTTTCCTCTCCAGAAGGAAAATAAATCTCCATAAACCTGTAAAACTTGTTACCTAACAATGCCTCTGCAGTGAAGGAAAGGGAAAGAAAAGAGGTCACTTGCCTTTAGCCAGTTCAACTGGATTTTCTCCTTTCCCACCTTAAAAGCTGGCAACTCAAGTCAGCAAAACCACTAGGGTTTCAAAGGCAGGAGTTACCATGGTGCCCCATTGTCAGTGTGCATTAATAAGCTTAGAAGAGCCTACACACAGCACTTCTGAGGAAGCAGATCTGATCACTGAACACACAGAGACTCTACTTAAGGAACAAAGAAGGCACACTGTAATGCACAGTATTGCTAATCACAGGTCTTTAGCAGGGATGTCAAAGTTATAAACCAATTTGCAGAATAGAAAAATAGCAAACAGGCAGGAAATGCAAAACAAGAACTGCAGGAGTAAATGTAATGGGCTTTTATTCTTTTCATAGATACTATAAACCCTTCTGTTAGCACCCCTAGCTGTGGGTCATAGCTTGTGGCAATGAAATTATCTGGTTTGGCATCACTGTCTATCAAAGAATGATGTCAAACAGGCTTCCTTTAGTTTCCAAGATGAAAAGAACACTGCAAATGTCAGCAGGGCAAGCTAAAGGAGAAATGCTAGCTTTCAGTAGACCCAGAAACATCAACAGACTGACAATTTTGATGTAGAATTACTTCATTTTTCATGGAATCTCATGTTGATGGCTAGATGTGGAACTCTTTAAGAACATACAAATTATTGTACTGAGGCCTTTACTCTCTCTTATTTACAATATTCCCACACAGTAGTGGAAAAGATTTCATTTTCTGCATAAAAATAATAAAATAATAAAGAAATTTTTAAAGTATACTAGGAATTCTTCAGCATCTAATCTTACACTTCACCTGGAAGTAATGCATTGAAAGACAAAGGAAGACCTGACAAGATAGGAAAGACAGCTTTCACTTCAAAAATAGATATTACTGCAGGACAGATATTCATCCTTCTCACTAACTTCAAATTTCATTGCATCAGGTGGGTACCCTCATACTGAAGTCAAACTGAAGAATTGAATAATCCACCCCAAACATAAAACATATGGGGTTGCTTATTCATACCTGATGGGGTCAGATAAGAAGCAAAGGCCCCAAGCAAGCTTCACTTTTTGCCAGAAGGAAAGTGCAGCAATTGCTCTCTTAAATGTAACAGGGATGGGCCGGTCACCAAGGTGGAATTTACAGAAAGGTACTTTACTGGCCTGAAAGGGAAGATACAAATAACTAGTCAGCATTTCATACTGCAGCACAGCACATTCTAATTCATGAACTGTAAGGATTTACTGTGTTATACAAGGTATCTTAAAGAGCAAGATATTTCATGCTTCAACATAAAAAATATTTTGGCTTTGCAATAAGTAAAATTTACAAAATACTAATAAATTACTTCATCAAGGAATAAATCCACAGTGCAGTTGGCATTCCATTAAATTGTAATGCCACACCCTTGAGGTTACTTGTACTGAAGTACAAAGCTTCTGAATATTACTACATAAGGTGACAATAGGGCTCAATATCTATCTGGGCCTGAATAAAGTCTGAGGTGAACCATCATTGGTGTCATCATTTTGCTTTCACCTAGTGTTTGTCAGGATAATCAACCTTACAGCTGGTCATGGTAAAAGATATTAAAGAAGTGCTGATGAGACAATAACTGATGCCAGATACCACATGATAATGTGAGACTTGGCTGTAGCTCACACTGACACATTTTAGCATAGTATAGAATTTCTAGAAAATTCTTTACTATGGATAGTTGTTTAAAAATTTCCAGCAATCACTTTAGAATAGGACAGAGCTAATTTTTCTTTCCTGCTTAAAATGGGAAACACTTAAAATGTTTCATTCTGGTCTAGAATGCTCAAGAAAGTAAACCTTGAAAAAGTTTTCTTTTTATTAAGGATAAATATAGCAAATGATTCCAGATTATATATCAGCAATGTCTCTCAGATTTCCTTACTAGTGCATAATTTACATAAAAATAAGCAAGATACATTCTGCAAGATGAATGCATATACAGAAAATAGTGTCCCAGTATTTCCAGACAAAAAAATTAAGAGTAGTGTACACCATGGCTACTATTTAACTCCAGTATCACTGCTGGCAGTAGTACAAAAGTTGACATTAAAAGACCATACAGGACCAACAGATCAGTCAGATATTTGACTTCCCCAATCTTTATAGATGAATGGAGCATGTCAGATCTCAATCCTTAAGAGCTGGTTTTCACAGCCTGAAATCCTGACACCACCAACAATGGGACCAAGATCAATATTGCAAATTCAAAAATAATTATTTAAAAGAAACTAAATTATTAATGAAAACAAACGTCTTCAGAATTATCATCAGGAAAAAGCCTTATTTGAAGAATTTTTTGAATTGCTTTCCTACCACTTATGTCTACAAATCTTTGTACCTTAAGGTACAGTTTGAATTTGAAAATGATTTTTACTACTTCATTGGCTTCAGCAGAGGTATGGCCAGAGTGCTCTTTTCTAGGCAATAGCAAAATGGTTTTATTGAGTTCAACTCTGGAAGCACAAGGCCAGTAATCTGACCTCAGAAAAGCCATTTCAACTTCGCACCTCTTTGAAAGCCTCCCTGAATTCTCCTCCTGGGGCCATTCCCAGCTGTTCTGTGATGTGAGCAGAAACCTTCAGAAGCAGCATTTGCATCAATCCAGACATAACTCCGTTCTGGCAGAAGGAGAAAAACATGTGAAAAAACAGGCTGAAGAATGCACTGTTCACAGAAATGAAAAAAACATTAATTATTTTAATGAAGAAACAGCACTGAATCTACATTTTGGAGCCAATTCATTGATCAATACAGCCCATATATCAGTTTTTAATCAGTTTACCTCACTGTGGGCCCAAAGTATTCTGCCCTTCAACAAAAATGTACAACAGGTTAAGAAAATAAAGAAAGATAGCCAGATTTATTTCAGTCTGTACTTACTCTGTGTGCTTGAAGCAAGTGTCTGAATAACTTAATGGTTAAACAGTTCTGTGGTATGGACACAGAAGGGATAGTGGAAGTAGAAAGCCAGGGAGAAGGTAAGAAAAAACCTGTCTGATCAGTTTGGTTTGAGCCAACTGTTACTGCACATCTCCAGGTTATCCACATTTGAGCCAGATACCAGTCTGCACCATGGTGCTTTGATTAATGGAAAGCAAATGGGTGCTTCTCTGCAAACAACTGTAAGGGTCTTGAAATTCAAGGAAGAGCTAAAGGAAGTCTGGTTTTAACCTGAAGCAGTTACTTGATAAGCTGTGGATGCCAGTGATCCATTGCAAATATGTATGTTTCATGTCTACATTCTGCTCAACTTCCAGCTTCAATTAAGAGCAATGAAATCCAATTTCAGTACTTAATATTTAATGTGATTATAAAAGGACACCATTTGGGCTTTTTTTCCTCATTTCTAAACTTAAGGATGAAAGTTGAAAGCAGCTTTGAATTTTAGTGTAGCTTTTGGGCCCGTCTCATTTCAATAAGAGGAGGCAACTAAGGCATAACTGAGCAACTTATCAACTGGTCTGATGTTTATCAGAGAAAAACAAAGACACTATAATTTGGCATGAGACAGTTGGACTGTTCTTCCTGGTTTTCCCTATATAATCTATACTGTTAGTGATTCAAAGGGGAAAGGTCAGGGAATTTTTTGATTGAGACCACAGATAGAGAAATAGGTTCTTTAAAAGGCCCAATGTTCAAATTTTATTATTTGCATTATTCCTGCAAATAATGTAAAGGAGACTAATACTGAGCTATAAGAATAGGAAGGATTCTTGCAGCATTCTCTGGCTTTGGAGCCAATAGAGACTGTGTTTTCTACTGCCTGCAAGCAAGATCACTTCAAGCCCTGGTAGGAAATGGTAACTGCAAAGTTGCCAACATGACTTTACATCACAGAAGAAAAAAAAGTCTGCTATTTTGTTTTCATTGTCCTTTTCCTCTTAACACAACACCAACTGTCGCATTTAGCTTTGATATTTAAAAAAAGTTTCTGTGCCTGTTCACAAAGTCAGAAGACCCCCAGCTATGCTGTTCCAGTTGTTTTGAATGGCATTTTGGCTACATGCATCAGAATAACCCACTTTACCTAAGATAAACAGATAGATGCAACAATTCATGCAAGATGCAAGTGTTTTGCAGTGTCTTTTCCTTTGACAGGGCATAAACAAAGAAAACAGGAAAGATGCATTATTGCCTCCCTCAGCTAGTCAGAAAGCCAGCTCTGAGACCCTTTGTGTGAGCACACACACTGCATAGCCCTGAGCCACTGCAAGGGCTTATGCATGCATGCAAATTGTATTCCTCTGCGGGGAGGGTACAGTCCTGGAAACTCCCCAATTACATCAATAAAGCAATTCCAATATACAGTTACCACACAATCAAAATAACAATCTACAAACTTCTTCATCCAACTGGACACAGAAACTCTTTACTATTGACCAAGCACTGTCATTCTAATCAAGTGTCTTGTCATTTTTTAAGTCAACTTTGTGTCGTTGCACTGTGCTGAGCTTAAAATCACTCAAATACAAGATAGCTAACTGGAACTGAAAAAATACAGGATTTTTTTTTTTTTTTGCACACAAATCCAGACATGTCCACATCAAACTGCCAGAGTAGTTATAATGTGAAGAGAATCCCACACGTTTTAGCCCAAATTTTTCAGAATCCCCCTCGAGGGCTTACTGTCAATTAGAAACTACTCCAAAGACAAGTGGATAGGTAGGAATTAAAGAGCAACACACTAGATTGAAGAAGGAATGCAGCTAAACAGAAAATACCAAAATTAAGTGCTGTTTAATAGTTGTGATACAGATGCAGATTGCAGGAATAATAATCACATTTAAATATATTAGCAGAGCATTACAATTGCAAAGTTAGACTTGTGTCCTGCAAATGCAGGTGCTGTTAAATGCAGCTGTTAAATGCAGCAGGATTCTTGTCAAGGTCAATAATTTGCCCAACCCCATTGGGAAAAAAAAGTCCTCAATGCTCCATCTGAAAACAGAAATAACACTCAAACTTAGCTTTGCCACTGTAATAGTACTCTCACCTACATCAACAGTATTAGGTTCCCAGCTCGTGGGAACACTGGTTTTGATTGCAATCTGACAAATTGTTCTTAAAAGAAACCTTTAATTCTCACTGTAGGAATCATACCTGTTTTATAGCTTGTTGAAGTTTTTCCAGATTTATTTCTTTGGCTTCTTTTAGTAATGTCTTTTCATCCATCTTTAACATAGATACTCTGTACTGGCACAGTTCCACCACAACTACATCAGGCTGCACTTCTTGTATTGTCTGAAAAAGATTAATTTATTTATACTGCTTTAGAAAGGAATAAACAAAAATGGAGCCAATACCAACATTTTAAGGAGAGAAAGGACCTTAAAATCACATTCCAATAATAATTTTCAATTAAAACCCAGTAGAATCGCAAATAAGAGCTCTCCAAACAACTATGCATTGACAAAAATATTAAGGAAGGTGACAGCAAAATGTCTTAGTTACTGGATGCTTTGGGAGAGGATAATGGTGAACATACTGTGCTGGAGAGGGGAGCAGGGAAGAAACACTTCATGTTAAACTTTTCACATTCACAAAATTAATTTGACTGTTCTCTGTGGTACTTTCCCATCTGAGTTAGAATACACTTTATGCCAGAACTGTCAACCCTGCAACCCTGGTTCTTACAAGATTCCTCCACCTCCGGAATAAAGGCAGCCTGAACTGCAGAATTTGCAGGAGGTACAATATGAAATAGCTTCTACTTGCACTAGGGCTTCAGACCTATTTGCAGCTTGAGAATGGAATCCAAGTGTTATGCAGGATGGTTTTACAGCCAAATACTGTCCAGGCAATGTAAGCTTCACTAGTGAGATTTCTACTTTCAACACTGATGCTTTATCTGCCTTTTTTATTGAAGGGCAAATAAAAATATTTGAGCTGGTAGACCAATGTATTGCATCAAAAATAATTACTGTAACATATCTACTTCTCATCCCATAGTGCTGTTAGCCCTCCAACAGCCAATCAGAAAAAAACAGAGCCTGAAGGTTACAGCACAGAACAAGTCAGAGAGATGGACTTCATTCTACTTAGTGCTAAATTGAAACATTATAAAGATGCTGCTGAAGCTCACACTGAGTATTTACCTTTACTACATCCTTTTTGCTGCTGTCACTGAAGTGGGCTGTTCCAACCACATATACTTTAGAACCATCCTCAGTATTAAGCTCAGTCACAGTGCTTGGTAAAGCAGGCCTTTTCTGCCTCTTCTTCAGCTTCATCTCCAGGAGAATTTTAAATGCATCTGCATCAGCTATAAACGCAAAGAAAAATAGAAAAGAAAAGCACCCATGATATAAAGTGCAGGTAAGTAGAGACAGAAAATAAAAATGTCGCCACTAAACAGCAGAGCAGAGCTAAAAGGCCATTGATTTACCACTGTAATCTTACATTCAATTCTGAAGCTACATCATTGAGAGTGCCATCACTGGAGAGGCTGCCTCCAAGCATGGGTCTCAGTCCAGGTTTCCTACCCTGTGGACACTGGGACAGGTTGTCCACGCAGTTCAGTAAGGGAAAGAGAGAAGCTGTGTGGCAGGTGAGGTGGACAGAGAAGCAAAGAATACTTAGAAAAGGTATACACTAAATTAGAGAAAAAGAAAAAAAAAAGCATTTTTAAAATTCTAAACCCAAAGTGTTCCATTTTGGGATTGTTATCTATATAAACGATAGCAACACATGGACACTGGTGTGAATACGATGGCAAAGTCACCTCCACATATTGGCACACACAGGATGACTACAGTAACAACCTTAGCCTTTTCTGTGATAAACACACCAGGGATCAGTACACAAAGGAAAATTAAACCTCAAGAGGTATTTATTTAGGTCAGGAATCCAATCATTCTTCCCTAGATTCAACAACTATTTAAGATCAAAATGGTACAAAGTGAGTTTAGCTCCTCTATGTCAAGCTTCCTGTATGGAAAACAGGAGTATCTATCAGCTTTGTCACAGATGCTCATTGCCAGGTAGCTTCATTGACTGAGACAGAGAAGCTTTAACACTATATCAATGAGAAATTAAAGATGTTTTGAATGAGTCATCTTAAAGCTGTAATGCATCTTAGGAAAAAAAAGTATTAAGCAGGAAAGCAGAGTTTTGTTTCCAACCAACTCTCTTTCTCTGGCAAGCTGCTGTACAAGTTAGCAGAAGTCACAAGTGGTCTCCAGAAGCCTGGAATAGGATCATAAGCCCAGGGGAACAAAAAAAAAAAAAAAAAAAAAAAAAAAAAAAAACAAAAAAAAAAAAGATTAGTGAACAGTTTCTAGGCAGGATGTCAAAGATGCAGATAAATTATAGCCTCCTACCGCATATTGATTTTATGAATCTGGTTTAGCTGTGTGGCTCTGGCCCCAGCTGTGTTCCACAAATATTAATCTTGTAAGACTTTCTGTTAAAAAAAAAACAACCCCAAACCGAAACCAACCAAACAAGAATCCCACCAAATTAAAAGCAAACCAACCAAACAAAAGAGAAAACCCAAACCAAAAAACCAAAGCAACCGTACAACATCCTTCTTAGCATTTGAGCAACCTGCTACTTCATGGTCAATACCCAAGAACAAGGTGTGCTGCAATCAGTACTGTCTGAGCTATGGCATTGTTGCTGCCAAAACAGATGGTGATGCTGAGGAGGAAGTAAGAAACACATGACTGAAAAACGAAGTAGAAGTAAGGCTGTTGCATTTGTAGCACTCTCAGCCACAGAATTATAAAAGCAGCCATAGCAGATGAACAAAAACCCACCTAAGCAAATATCCCACCTCCCACTATGGTCAAAAGTAGATGCCTAATGGAGAACATAATACATGGGGAAGTGTGTTTAATACCTGTCTCAAATACTTTCCTAGCCTAAAGCCATTTATGATTCAGATTCCCCCAAATAGAAGTGGTTTCAACATATTTGGTAACCCTTAAAGAGTGTAATTTCTATTTACTTTTCAAGCTTCCACCTCACACATATACTCAGTACTGGACTGAATAATGTTTCACGTGAAAAAAAAATGTGGCAGTGGTACGGCACCAGATGTTATAATTTAAGGA
The DNA here is from genome assembly GCF_022539315.1 of Serinus canaria. Lineage (NCBI taxonomy): Eukaryota > Metazoa > Chordata > Aves > Passeriformes > Fringillidae > Serinus > Serinus canaria. The sequence goes on along the minus strand of NC_066314.1, from coordinate 19,220,715 downwards.
CACAATTAAGGAAAGCATTCTCAGGAGCAACTATGGTCTTTATTGAACCAACTTCTATATCTGGAAAAAAAGTCACATAAAAAATTAATCAGCTTCTATAGGTCTGCATAGCTTTAGTCAAGGCTCTGTTTGCTCGCATGAAAGCTGAGATCCCCAAGAATTATTCAGCAGTGTTATTGTTACAAACTAATTTTCCCTGAGGTGCTTCAGAGCCTATTATTTGCCAGAAAGCACAATCTGAATGCTCCTATTGTTACAAATGAGCACCAGATACACTAATATCATAACAGTGTATCAATACAGATAAGGTAAATCCTAAGAAGACTTTGTTTTTTCCTCTTGAGAAAGAAATGCCTGACATTATCTGATCTTGCCAATAACAGGAGAGAAAAGATACTCTTCCTGGGCTTCACAAGACAGTTTTGGTTGGAATACTTCTATTGCCACATTCTGCAGGCTTGCCAAAACATTATCATGCTAGCATGGGCAAAGCTTTCCATTTGGGACAACTCATCACCATCATATCACTAGATGCCAGACTGTCAAAGCAAACATATACTCATGCATCACTGGCTTAGAAAGCAATAGCTAAGCTTAAAACAATAGCTGAGTATATCTATTAAATCTAAAAATATTCACTCTTGTAAGTATGGGATCAGCAAACTGACAATCTATATGTCATTGCTCTTTCTAAATTTGATTTACACAACTGGGCCTTGAAACAAATCAAGAACAGATTAAATCAGCTATGACTTCATTAGCATCTCCTTTTTTTGCCAAGAGCCCTGTCATTTTTAGGTAAGGAAAAGGCAAGGACATTTAGTTGAATACCCCTTCCAGAATAATCACCCTCCCCAGTCCAACCAGAAACATACAGATATTTTGCGATATACTTGACGTTCCCTTTGGGCCATCTTCTGGTGCATCAGAGGACGACATGGGATCTGCAGCAGCCTGTATGAAACAAATTCAAAAGGAAGCTGGGAATTATAATGAAATGTTTCAATAAATCCTTCCTATTGTGAGTTTATCTAATTTCATCCTACCAATAATATTCAAGCAAGTAAATAATTTAAGCAGTGTCACAGTTCAAAACATCTGTGATTTTACAACTATTTTTTCCTAGCTGCCTGAGTATGAGATAGAACATCTTAAAAATGGACTACTTCATGCCTATTTTAAGAGATAATATTTATACCTGACGGAGTTTTAAAATAAATGGGATTCTGGACAAAAAGAACAAATTTATCTCTAACACTACTACAGTACTACAGCTACTACAGCACTTTGTGTTGAAAACTAAAATGCGCACTGATTATTTTATACCATTTGATTCTACCAGTCAGCATTAGTCTGTCAGGAGTCTGACAAAGTTAATCAGTACTCACAAGACTAAACACATCCATTCTAGAAGAGTCAGGCCAAGTATTTGTTGGAATAAGGCAATTGCACAATATGCACATCAAATCTTACAAAGTTCATGCACATGTTGACTTTATACATATCAGAAATCAAAGACACGAGGCACCTGCAGAGTTCTGCTCTCTAAAGGAACAGAAGGCAATTGAAAAGATTCACAAAGACGACTCTTCGATATTATCCCTAGAAATATGTGATACAGGTCTTTGACTAAAAAAAACCTTTCTTATTTTTAATTAAACAGCAAGTTTTAAAACCAATACATAGAATTTAAATAATTCCAGTCAACCAGCCAATGTCATTCAAGCCAGAGAGGCAGAGTTAGTGCAGAAAAGACTCAGGAGTAAGGGAAAGCTGAATTATAAACTACTTTTAGGCAACTACCTTAATTCAAAGTTTAATCAGGATAACTACTGGAAGAATTTGGAATTTCTGAACAACATTAAGTCAAAAAGTTAGAGATGAGATGAGAACCCATCATCATTTAAGTTCTTTCCAAAGGAAATAAAATATTAATGAGTCAGCAAGCAGGCAGCCAACCTCTCCTGATGGATGTCAGCTTTTTAGCTAAAATGATTGGTTTATGTTTACTTTGTACTTAACCTGGTAAGGTTTAAAGCAAGGCTGTACAAAGCATATCCAAATGCTAAGAGCTTCCTATAAGAGTAATTATTTTCTTCTTGCATTCCATAATGCCAAACAGGAATTTTGAGAAAATAAATCCTGAGTCTTACCGTGGCCCCACTGAAGGCAAGGAAAAATTTATGATACATTTCATGGACTAAACTCAAAACATAAAACAGCTTTATAGTGCAAAGTTTAAAATAGTCACAGCAACACATCATCCTTTCACTACAAAGCAGAAGTCTGTTCATTGACAACTGCAAACTGCAATTACACTGCAAATTGCAATTACATTCACAAATCTAATTTAACACCAGCTCAGCTTTTGATCACAACATATGGCTTGACTACTGCTTGCATACATTAAGTCTAGTCACAAAAATATTTTGGAAAAATTTATCCATCTGTAACATATGGAATTAATCCTATCACTTATGCTGGCTTTGTCATCACAACATCACAACACTGCAATGAAAACAGCACTAAGCCACCATGTTAGGAATCTGTTGTTCTTTTTTTTTCATTAACAAGACAAAAGAACTGATGTTCTTGTACTTCATAGGATAAAAATTTCCTGAGCTTCACTGATTACACCAGAAAAAGGTTTTGAGATACATGGATATGAAAGAAGAAAAGGAACAGAAAGGATAGAAAAATCATCTCAGTTTAATTTGTGAAGGAACTTCAGCCATGAGATTATTCGTATATAATCAATTTCTGTAATTAACTCACAAAACCTTTTTTCCTCCTAAAGGTTTAATCTCACAGGTTAAGCTATTTTATGCAATTCCTCAATTGCAAATAGAATAATAGAAAAGACCCATTTTAGATTTTGCAACTGGATGGAAAGAGAACCTGAAAAGAACCTAAATGTATCAAGAAAAATAGCACTCAGCTCTCCATCTCCATTTTAAAAGGGGTTTCACACCAGCATTCTCAGCCCTAAGACTTTGCAGAACTTGCCCAAAAATAAGCAGAAGAACCTGGCTGATTCACTCTTGACCTTCCCTGCGATTGTACTGAGATACAACTTAATCTCCAAGCCCTACCTCTTGCTGTTGCTCCTTTTGCATTCCTGCAGCGTAGGCTTATTTTCACCAACCACACAAGAACTGCAAGAAGTAAAAACAAATGGGAGAGAATTAAAAATTATTTGCATAACCCAGAATATTTTCTCAAGAACTGTCCAGGGAAAAAAAAATATATATGCATCTCTACAGTCTCTAATAAAGGTTGAGTAATAAAAGCAGCAAAGTGAAGAGGCACAAATGTCACCTCTTCAACTCTACTGCCATTAAGAGAACCAGAACAAACCAACAGCAACTCCCCCAGGTAAAACCAGCCTGTTTCAGTATGGTTCTTGAGGTGGCTCAAGCCAGAGAACAGTTTCTGCAACAGCAAAAGTCTTGCTCAACTTAGTAGCTCTGTCTAGTTTGTATCAACTACATTAAGACAGTTTTTAGGCAGATTCTAGGAATCATCTATATTTCTAGTATTTTACTGCTGCACAGAATATGAGAGCAGTCATAATCTTAACATTCAACTAGAGTCAAAAATGTTGTTTTATCTGCGTCATGTGACCACATATATTTATAAATGTGTCAGTTAGAAGATCAGTCAGCTAGTATCTGTGTGACAAACCCATGAAAGTAGGTTTTCAATCCCTTACTGAATGGTCTCCATGCTTTAGTTTAACAATAGGGATGAAGGAATCTTAAAAGTCCAAAGTTCCCCCTGATGCTGGCAGAGTGCTGTGATTGGACTTGGGCGGTGCTCTGAGGCGATTACACAAGACACTGAATGCATGACCAGTGCTCATTCTGCTTACTCTCACTGGCATCTACTAATACTAAAGCACTCTAAGAAAGTGCTGCTTCTTTACCACAGCATTTTGTGCTACTTCCATTTGAGCTATTTCACAGTACATGTGATCGGTGTTTTATTTTATTAAATAAAGAGAGAGCAATCCTGAACAACTTAATCATGGAATACATATGCAGTCCTGCTCTGAGGAGTGGACAGACAAGTCTGGCTCCTGTCCTATGGTCAGATGAGGATGGAGAAAAGCTGGCTGGCATGTGGGTGACAGCATACTTCAGCACACAAATGTGATGGCAAGCCTCCCCCTTCCCCAAATACAGAAGTCTCCTGCAGTTGGATCAGTGCTCTGCATTCTGGTTTCTAGAAAGCCATTTTACTTTCTAGCTTTGCTTAAAATAAGTTTCTTTAAAAGAGGATTTGCCTGGGCAGTATGAAGCAAGGGAGTGTAATTCTGTCCACTGGCACATCTCCCACCATGCAGCAGAGGGATTTCAGGATTTTGCGCCTTCTCACTGTCCACTGCTCGTGGTCGGCCAGCAAATCTGAGATCACAGCTGCAGGCTGGGCAAGAAAAAAGCGGAGTGGCCAAAATCCTGGCTTCAGCATGGTCTCTAGAGCAAAATCTCCATGAAACCCAACAGATTCCTACAGCTTGAGCTGGCAACAGCTACAGACACAACTCCTGAGCTGCGAGGCCAATACCTCACTAAACAAAACAAAAAAATACACACTGCACACAGTCCAAAAAGTTCATTAAAACAAATGATTCAAAAACATGCAAGAAGTCTGCACAGGCAACATAAGCACTCCAGTGGTTGTGCTACAAGGCACAATTTTAAAACCAGGACCTTCCTGCCTTCTAAGGAGTCAAGTCAAGGAAATCTGGATGTCAGAGTAAGCTGAAATAGCAGGTGAAGTTGAACTGCTCTTCTGCTTTAGTAATACCCCAGTTTACAATCGTGGACAGATCTAAAGCAGTACAGCAGAAATAAAGCCCTGCCTTGACACCTGCAACCTGAGTGGGACTCAGCAGCCCACAGACACCTCACTCAAGACAGTCCCTCAGTTTTGTGGGGTTAAGTAAACTCGGCGCCTCTTTTTAGCCTGTCCTGTCTCTGATAGACTGGCTTAACTACTTGTTGACTTAGTAAACCACAGTGGAAAGCAGGCTCAGTTTAAAAAAAACACCACTTTTCCCCCGCCACTCTACCAAGGCATTTTTAGTTCAGATGATTAAACAGCTGCAGGAAGAACTGCAGCACCAAAACTTGAGGAACAGCATGAAGCAGAGATGCTGAAACCAACTGCCCTCTGAGAAAATACTTGTTTAACTACAGCATCACTCAGAGTGTACCAATACTCTGATGCTCAGCTCTAGGCTTGGTTCTCAATTGCTTTGTGTGCAAAAGACCACAGTGTTTTTCTGTCAGTGAGTCACCTGGCCCTAAATACAACCTAAAGTTCTAAGCTTGATTAAGGTCTACTGGCATTTGAAAATATGGCTCTTATCTACAGACTACTCTTCAAACTAATGAAGTGCAAGTTTTGTTTTAAAAATAGACTCCTATACAGAAGCACTACATGGCATTTTTTCCACCAAGTGACATTTTAGAAAACGTCATCCCATTCCCACTACTAACTAAATTAAACGTCTAATACTGGTGGGGGTGGGGGAGAGATCATCTTTGAAGCTTACTCAAGCTAACTAGCACCGGTTTTTAACTGACCTATACCTTTGAAGAAAACAAGCTGTTTCCAGCTCCAGCCTCTGCAGGGAATCCATGGAACAACACTTCCACCATGAAAGATGAGAGAATGTGCAGCCACAATGACAGGCAAGTCTGCCACCGTTTTCTTCTAGGACAAGCAGGCCCATGGGAATCTCATGAGGTTTAGTAAGTGCAAGGTACTACACCTGAGTTGGGGCAACCCCCCATTATCAGTACAGGCTGGGGATGAAGGGACTGAGAACAGCCCTGCTGAGAAGAACCTGAGAGTGCTGGTGGATGAGAGGCTGGACACAACCTGGCCATGTGCACTTGCAGCACAGGAAGCCAGCTGTGTCCTGGGCTGCATCCAAAGCAGTGAGGCCAGCAGGGTGAGGGAGATGATTCTGTCCCTCTGCTCCGGTGACACCTGCAGAGCTGCATCCAGCTCGGAGTCCCCAGCAAGGGAAGGACACTGACCTGTTGGACTGAGTCCAGAGGAAGCCACCATGATGGTTAGATGGCCAGAGCACTTCTCCTGCAAGGAAAGGCTGAGACAATTGTGGTTGTTCAGCCTGGAAAAGAGAAGGCTTTGGGGTGACCTAATTGCAGCCTTCCAGTACCTGAAAGGAGCCTACAAAAACCATGGAAAGGGACATTTTACAAGAGCTGTAGTAACAGAACAAGGGGGAATGGCTTTGAACTGAAAGACAGTAGATTCAAATTAGATATCAGGAAAAAATTCTTTACTGTGAGGGTGGTGAGGCCCTGTGAGAGTTCAAGGCCAGTCTGAATAGAGCTTGAAGCAACCTGGTCTAGTTACAGGTGCTTCTGTCAACTGCAGAAGGTTGGAACTAGATGATCTTGAAGATCCCTTCCAGATAAATTCCAAGGATTTTATGCCCTTGTTTTCAGGTGCTTAGATCTGCTCAAGTTACATTGGAGCTGACATTTTCCATGCAGAAGACCTGTTTCTAGACTCACCAGAGTACAGGCAAGGCTGGGTACTCAGCTAGCAGCATCCTCCTCAGCAGCACTGGCAAAAGTCCATGTATTTCGGAATTAGTCAAATACCTTGGACTCCAGGCTGATCTAGCTCATCCATGTGAAAGACACTATCCTTGCACTTCTATGTCTTCACAGAAGGAATGTGAGTGCTATGATATCTGAAATATAATTTGAAGCCCCTGAGAGAAGACCAAATATACCTTGCTGTTACATAGATAACCAACTGAAGTACACAAATCTGTATGCACTTCCTTTCACCATGCCCAATAGCAAGAAAAGGGGCCAATTCAGATCAAATTCGGGCATCATTTGAACAATTTACATCCATGCATTTCAAAATTTCTTGGAGTTTAATTTTCCAACCTGTGTCCTGGGCTTTTTTTTTTTCCTTCTTTTTTATTTCAAGTTTACTTTCCTAAAGAAATTACACAAGGTAACAAGGCATCTTATTTGTTTGTGCTTGTTCACCCAGAGGTGAATTTTAAACGATTTTGGCAAGCAGGGAAGAGTCTCACAGTCATTCAGAGGTGCAAAACACAGTGATCTTTTTCTCCTGCTCCTCCAGGAGAAAAAGATCACTAGGATTAGATGAGGTGCTTGTGAAAAAGAGGTGGTCCACAGAACTTGCCAGGGAACAGAAGGAAATTCAATCCCAAACTGAAAAGCCACAGGCAAAAAAAAAAAGAAACCAAAACTGTTCAGACAATTATTTACAGTGTTCCATAATATGTATAATGCAATATCTCATAACCTCAAGTTCTACTTACCATGAGATTTGGTATGAATATGGGAAACCAATCAAATTCCCCTCCTCCAGCTACTTCAAAGGCCAGGAAGAGGCCCTTGTGAGATCTATCATACACTGAAAATCTCAGACATGACAGGGCACTTCTTTCAGATGCACTGGGAGACACAGCTTTCAGGCACTCATAAAGATCAGCGATTAGGAAGTATTTCTGTTCTCTTATCTGCCAGGAGACTGTCTTAATCAGGGATTCATTCTCCTGATTCAAGTACTACCAAGAAAATTCCTAGCTAGAAGAAACAAAGAGGGGTGATTGATGATTGAATCTCCACCTCAAACACCTTTTTTCCAGGCAAATGGAATTCTTGTGCTTATTGCATCTTTGTTAGTCCAAGGGAACCAACCGTTCACTGGGCGATTAAAAGTTGTTGTTTATTCACATAGGTATGTGAAAACCTGAAGCCCTTTTGCCAACTCTTAAAATTTTTGAGACCACAGCAAAACTAGAATTTAGCCATACTCATCTCTATTGATAGGCACCTATTTCCTCTCAAGCTCTTCTTGTTCCTACAGCACAGACAGGACAGCCATTGCTACTGAGAAAAGTACTGCCAAAGAGGGGCTGAATTCTTCCCGTGCACATGGGCATTATTCTCTTCCTCCCAAAATAGCAAGTTTAGAAAGAAACACACAGAAAAGCTCAACATCTTCTAGCAATGCTTACTTACCCTGCACAGATGCTGGCAAAGCAGAGGCAGAAAGAACTCCCTACCATGCTATTTCACATCAGCCCTCCAGTTTTCCTAATATAAACCTGCTTCAGCAGCACTTCTTTGCACAAAATCTTCTCATGAACTCATTCTTCATACTTGATTGCCTTAGTCAACCAAAGTGTTTCGGTTCCAGCTTCATATTTAGGCATCTGAAACTCTCCTAGCTTGCAGTCTCAAGAACACAAGAGGTACATGCACTCACAAATCGGCTTCTAGCAAGGCAAGTTCAAGAACAAAAGGCCCTTTCCTGTTTAATTTCAGTGAGAAAATTCAAACACCACACAGACAACTCATTACAGTATCCTCCTACAGTAGGGCTAAACTTGTTCCTTTAATGTCTTGTCTAAATTTACTTCCTTCAGACAGTGATTCAACTCAATCAATAAAAAAGCTCTCAAAAAACCTCTCATGCTCCTACCTATAAAACAACATAGTCAGCTACTTTTTAACAAGATTTTTATTGGATGTTTTCCTCCTTTTGAGCTATACAGAAATTCAGAAGCAGTACTTTGTTTCCTCAACATGTTGACACTGCAAGAGGGAAATAAAAGTTGTCCGTAGTCTTATAATTGCTCTGTATTTTCTATGCGCTGAACACACATGAGAATAGCTAGTAAAGAAACTAGGAAAGGAGTTACCAAACTACAGCTTGTTCCACCTTTTGTTGAAAGGAACAGGCAAAAATTTCTGTGTTTGATCCCTTCAACAAACAAATCTAAATATATCTATTAGAGCTTTTGACAGCTACAGTATTCACTAACATTGCAGAAAGTACCCACATCTCTTAATCTCAGTGTTAATCCTGTAGCCTCTGAAATAGGATTGCATATACGTTCCTGTTTACAAACAAGTAACTGAGGTATATGAATGCTTAAATATGTCTACAAATCTGACCTCTGGCAGCTAAAAAAGTAGTTAGAAGGCTCATGGAACTTTCAAAGCATTTCAATTTTGCAATCTGAATTTTCCTTTCTTTTTAATCACTGGTCCTTCTAGGATCCCTACGCATCCCACAGGACAGCACTTCCTCCTAGTAACAAGGCACTACCACCCATCCTTGCTCCTCTAAAGTTGTTGTGGGAAAGACAAGAGAGAGGCTGAGGACTGAATTTGAAAGCAAGCTCTTGAACAATAAGGTGGGAGTCTTCCAGTGATAATATAGCACACTTCACACAGGTCATGCAACAACTGAGCCAAAACTGCCCTGAACTGGACATAAGCCACAGGCACACACAAAAGACTATGTCACAAACAGACTCATGTCCTCAAACACCAGTAACCCTGACCAGAACACAGGTTCCATCAGCTTGGCATGAGATGCAGCAATAAAAATTTACCTGCATCTATGTGCATTAAGAGCGCGGTGCTCCTTTCATCCTCTAAACCTGCAGTTTCACTGGGATATTTGACTTAGCTGGTATAGCCTGTACACTTTACATTCATATTATGCGCTGCATAAGCACATCTCATTTGAATACTGCTACTTTTTAACAGGGTCACTTATTTTATGTAAACAGAAGAGGCATATCAGTACTTCAGAATATACAGACCAAACTTTTCTCTCACTGACAAACTGTTGTACTCTTTACTTACTGTCTGAAATACCGAATAAAGCACCTTCCATGCTTAACATTTAACCTACTAAGAAGGCAAAACCAAAATAACAGATAACCTCTTAGATCTCATACTCTACAACAAAAACAGAGTATTTAAGATTGATGAGGTTTTTTCCATACTAAAGCACAGAAATCTCATAAATGTTTACAAACAATCATAGCTCCAAATGGTGTCTACTCTGTTGATAGCCTGTTCATACTCAGAAGGATGCATCTGTGGAGACCTGTCTACCAATTAATGTAACAGCCACAAATTCAGAAATTGGAATGTATTTCAAAATTATCACCAAGGTGACCTACTCCACATATTGCATGTTATCTCTTTGACACAAACCTACGCCTCTGAAACTCAACTGAGCAATTGGTTCTGTAACCACAGATGGTTGTAGAGCATGGCTCTGGTTTCTCACGACTCAGTTGTTCACAAATTTCAAAATGCATATTTTTACCCTCTGAACATCAAAGAGGTTTTCTTGCAAAATGAACTGTGCAGACATATGCAGCCTAAACTCAGGTACTGCACACTAGAGTCAACATCCATTTGCATACTTTGGTAGTTAAAACATAAAAGCCAAAGACAACTACATTAATTTTGCTTGAAAGGAGGTGTTGAAACATGAGAATATGTGGCCTGGGACACTGAAAACATGTTTATCAGTGAAAGACAAGAAGGCATTCTCATATGCTCTGTGGTTTTACAAGTTATTTCTAATTACACTGACTGGGGCTACTTGATGAAATGAGTAAGTATGAGGTGAATCAGGATGCTAATGCACTGCATTGCAGATTTATGAACAAACTTTATTCTTTTAAGAGGTTGCAGAGGTTATAAATATACTGCCAAGTTTAGGAAACACGGGACAGAAAGACTACAGTGCTGTGGCTCAAGTCTGGACAGGCACTCAGAAACTGACAGTTTTTTAGAACCTACACATCTATTCAAGTCACTTTCCTATTGCATTACAATGTGAATTATGTGAATTCAGCAAAGATGTAGAACCAAAATAATTTTATTAGACTTTCCTGTATCCAGTAGCTGGGGGTAAGATATCAGTACATCTCTCTCCAGACCACATAAAGCTATGAACAAAGTGATACTTCTGGAAAATCCTCTGCAAAACACTCCCAAGCAGAACAGCAGGGAAATAGCACAGCTGCTGCGTGTGTATGGAGTCCTACAAGAAGCAGCTCTTCCACTCTGTTCATAACCTACAAGCAGCAAGCAAAGGAAACAAGTGAAGAAGTTCTGTAGTGTCAATGGCTGTCTGCTGAAATATGCAGAAGCTGCATCTCAAAAGTACCAGCAGACACATTCACTTTTGTTATAAACACTTTGAAACACAAGCCTTATGATGCTAAAATTGGAATTTCAGAGGACAAAATAATTTTGCCCTACTGCCAAGCACATTACTTATCAGTAGTGTTCTTCTGCCTGTCCCTTTCATCCTACTCTCCAAACACTATCTGTGAACAAGCTGATCTATTCTTTCAAAATCATTAGGTGAACACAAAGCTGAAACCAGTTACATTACGTGGGCCCATCTTCTGGCAAGAAGTAAAGAAATACAGCTCTACTGTGGCAGAGAACTGAAGAAAAACTCCTCAGAGACAAAGCTCCAGGGTGGCAAATTCTAGCCTGCAGTCACAGAAGCCCATGATAACACTAACAACTCAGTACTATCAACACACTCACAGGAAAGCTGTTCTACTCCCAAGTCCATCCAGCTGTTGCACCACTCATTTAACCTGTAAAGGACTCTGCACCTAACCAATTCAGTATATTCACAGAATTCACAGAATTACTAGTTTGGAAGTGACCTTAAAGATCATCAAGTCCAACCCATGCCCTAACACCTCAACTAAACCATGGCACTGAGTGCTGCAACCAGAATTGGTGAAAAAACTTTTTCAAATATCCAACCTATATTTCCCTTGACACAGCTTGAGAGATTGCTCTCAAATTGCTCTGGAGAAAGTGCTCTCCAATTGCTGCCTGGAGAAAGAGACCAACCCCCACCTGACTACAGGCACCTTTCAGGGAGTTGCAGAGAGTCATAAGGTCACGTCTGAGTCTCCTTTTCTCCAGGCACCCCCAGCTCCCTCAGTCGTTCCTCACAGGGCTTGTGTCCCAAGTCCCACACCAGCCTCGTTGCCTCCTCTGGATGCACTCAAGCACAAACTGAGGGGCCAGAACTGGACACAGCACTCAAGGTAAGGCCTCACCAGTGCTGAGTACAGGGGAAGGATGACATCTCTGCTCCTGCTGGCTACACTATTCCTGATATTGATATATATATATATATATATATATATATATATATATTAAAAAAAAAAACACCTCTATTTCCATGACTATCTGTGGCCCTCCCAAGAAATGAGAAAACCCCTCAGCTACTCCTGATGCCAGTTCCTCACACACAGGCCTTCTTTACAGAGTACACTGTAATGGGCTGTCTTGCTGTGCTTCTAAAGGACAGCTACCAGCGCAACATGCAACATATGCATCCTAGCAAGGCAAGACCAGGATCTCCAGATGCAGCATGCAGGTGACTGGACACTTTCTTCAATTTCACCAGCAATGACCGTGTTGTTCAGCCATGGTGTAGGCTCTTGCTCTCTCTCAAAAGCGAGCACACCCTTCCTGAGATAGACAGACTTCTCAACATAAGAGCAGGACGTTGCACTATCAATAGAGACAGAGTAATTTAGCAGACAGCCTGAAGGGCTTACCCACTGGAAGACACACTCCCGGAGCTCCAGCACAGTGCTTGACATGCAGGGTCATCAGGACATTTAAATTCTTGCATGTGGACATGCTAAGATCTTGCATCCCTCAGTGATTTCAACCAAAACTGCAAGGCAGGTCAACTAAAGGCAAGGAAAGGAAGGAGGCAGGAGTAGAAAAGAGCTCCTCTACTTTTTTTTTATTATTAGAAAAAGAAGTGTACAGGAAGAGAACTTGTCACTGAGTGCATGCATGTTTTCATACAAATCTATAAACTGTGGTTAATATTAAAGTTATGTTCCCCTAGTCCTTTATTAGAAGGCGAAAAAGAGTTTTCACTACCAATGTTTTCAGTTCAAATACAGAACTGCAGTATTAAGTGACATGTTCAAACTGCCCGAAATTTGAATGGCCCTTTAAAAAAGCATTCGATAACTGAAGGCCTGATCTCAGATTCAAGTCACATAAGTATTTGCAAATATGTTTCTAATCTAGTAACAACTATCATGAAGAGAATATATTGGTCAGATTTTGTACTAAATCATCTATGAAAGACAGCCAGTGTCCTGTCTCCTGACAGGACAAGGAGAGCTCCAGAATCCTTCTTTCCTACTAGCACTGGCTGGCAAAGCACATGCTGTGATATCACTTCAGACAGACACAGTTACACACCACTCCCATTAAATCTGGAGCACACTTATCTCCGGCCTGCTCTCATTTCTACATTTTCAAAGACTGCCCCAAATCTCACTCTGCACTCTTCCTGAAGAGCAAATAAGGAAAAAGAAGCTGCTTTCCAAAAAGTATTCTCTTAAAAAAAGCACTCGTATGACTCTCCCACAAATCCACGTGGTTCATTCACAGTTGTGGTGACAGCAGCAGCAGTGTTTCATCATTTTTGCCATATGGAAGAAAGAATATACTGAAAAATCAATCTAACTCTTCTAGCACCAATCTACACAATATCCAAGTGGTGTAAAGTTAAGATGCCAGAGTGCCAGACACTGTGAGGACTGAAATTTACAATAAGCAACCTAAAACTGAAATTTACAATAGAATAGTCAATTCAAGTCACTGAATCTTGAAAGACTACTGCCACCGACAGCAGGGCACAAACCAGTGCCACAGCCACAACCCAGATTTTTCAATTAATAAACTTATTTAGCTTAGAATAATTAAATGTATATGTTTTTCCCCTACTAAAATACAGACGAGAAACCTCTGGAATCTGTTTGGTTTGGGTTTTTATTTTTTTTTTTTTGCCTTACTCTGTTAACTTTCTAAGAAGGAATACCTTCATTAATGAGGTGGACAGTAGTTGCACAGATACACAACTCTACAAAATGGAGAAGTGTCATTCCAGACACCCTGGGTATTTTTGTTTTTACTAGTATTGTCTCCACCACATTTGTGAAACAGTATCCAACTTGTAAAAGACCATTCTGTTCTCTCGCTTTTCCAACCCACCAGTTGAAACTTTGGAGAAAGTTTTACCAAAGAAAAATACTCCCTTTCTTCCTGAAAGCTAGCAAAAATAAACACCTCTGTTATATGGACCTCTGCATCAGTACATCAGTACAAGAGAAGAGCCCAGGCTATGCCTGTGACACGAGTTATGTTCAAGAGATAGGTTAATTTGAACTATTATCAGACGTGAATTCAGAAAAAGCCACAACTGTTTAGAGACCAATAAAGAAAAAGAAGGAAAACTGTGAGTCTCGGCTTTTCCGTAGCTCTCCGCCAGAACCAAACAAATCCCACGCTCTTATCACCAAACACCTGGATCAGGAGCGTTGTGCCACGTCCGTGAACCCCCAAACCGGTGAACAGCCATAACGAAGGAGCTAAAGACACGCGGGTCCGGGACCTTACAAAAGGCTGCAAAAGCCGCATTTTCCCCCAAGTTTCCTGCCCAACTGCAGTTCCCCGGCCGGCAGGGCAGCGCGGGCCTCCTCGCGGGACGTCCCCGGGAGGCGGCGGGCACCGGCCCCTCGGCCTCCTCCCTCCCCGCGAGCCGGGCCGATGGCCGCAGCCCGCCCGCGACGAGGCGGAGCTCGCCCGCCGCCGCGAGGCCGGCCCCGCCGGAGAGGCCCCTCGGCCCCGCCGCCTGCGGGGTCATCGGCGGGGCAGTGCAGCCCCGGCTGCAACTCTCTCGCCAGGCCCGGGGAGCGCTCCCAGCAACGGGAGCGAGTAGGGCCGCCGCGCCCCGGCCACCTCCCTGCCAGAGCGGGCGCTGCCCGGCAGCACCTCCGGGCCGGCACCTGGAGGGGCAGGGCCGGGTGCGTGCCAAGGGAGAGCAGCGAGGGAACACGGCCGCGCCGCTCGTAGCCCCCTCCCCTTCTGCGGGGCACCGGGAGAACGCGGTACCCCCCCCCCCGCTTCCCCCTGCAGGCGCCCGCCGCGAACGGGGTCGGCCCCAGCACGGCCCCGTCGCCCCCCGGCCGGAGGGACACGGCAGCGCGGCCGCCCCCCGTCCCCCCTGACCTGCCGTGCTGGGCGATGGAAGCGGCACAGCCGCCGCTGGCCGGGGCGCTGCGGGCGGAGCGGGCGCGGGGCGCGTTAGCCGGACAACGTGCTGAACGAGTCAGCGCGGGGCGGGGCCGCCGCGGGGCACCCTGGGCGCTGTAGTCCTCCTCCGCTCCCGGTTGCACGGCAGCCGGCGGCAGCGGACTACAGCTCCCAGCCCGCCAGGCTCGCCGGGCCCGCCGGGCCCGCCCCTCCTCTCTCTCCTTCCTCGCTCGCCCCGCGTGGCTCCTCCGCCGGCTGCCGCTCCGCTGAGGCCCGGAACCGCGCGGCCCCCTGTCCGGGCCGGGTCCGGCGGCCGCTCGGGTCTGTGCCGGCGGAAGGGCCAACAGGGGCTATCGGGATTTCTGCGGGAGCCCGGAGCGGAGCGTGCGGGGCTGCCATCAACGGGTTTCCAGGCGCCTTCAACTTCCGTGGGGGGCGGGGACCTTTCTGGCAGAGAATAGAGCCACGTCTTTGATGCTGCTTCTCTCTGTACTGGTGAAGCAACTCTGCGGCCACGGCGGCCGCTCTCGGCCGAGCCCGGCTTGGTGCAGGAGGTCCGGCTTGGCAGCGACCTTCAGGCCCTAGCCTGGGAGCCAGCAGCGCTGCCCAGATGTCCGTGCCTGCTGGGCCGTGCTGGCACACGCCTGACCGTCCGTCGTTGGGAACCAGCTGGAAATGTGTACAGGTGTAAGGAGTGAGGGAGAGCCCTTAGGGGTGGGACTGCACGGGGTGTCCGTGTGAAAACCCTCCGTGGGTCTAATGAAGACTGAAATCGCAGGGTACCACACTCCAAACGATGTAATCTCTGAATTTATCCATTGCTTCCTCGATGTGCAGCCCGGCTTGCCACTGCTGTTCCTGCCCCTTTGCTTTCTCTCTTGCAGTGTGCCTCTCCTGCTGGAAAAGAGTTAAATGTTTCACCCACAAAACATGGAAAATCTGTGTTACACCACCTCTCTAAGTACAAGGGGTATTTGGTGATACTCCAAATTACTAGGCTGACACAAATATTTTACTGGTCAAGAAAATATTTGTTTTCAGAAAGATGTATCAAGAGTTGATTATAACAACTGGTTGTGTCTAGAATTGTCTCTACCCTTTTCCTGCTTCTCTGTTCTTTTTCTGATAAGTCACAGTTCAGTGACAGTATGGCTTAAACACCCATTTAGTCTGAGCACACATTTGTTGTCTAAATACAGTTTCATTTGAACAGATGTGAAGATTTGTTTTCTGATTTTTTCTTACTTCACATCCTGGGTTAGTTTAGGATTAGGCTGAGCTTTGCAACTCTGTGGTATGTGGAAATCAAGTCCAGACATATTGAGACAGTTGGGAGTTTTACTTCCTGTTTCAACTTGCAATGAAAGCACAGAGCAGGCACTTCATTCACTTGTGAATGAGCCAAATAAGGTGCAAGCTATGCAGACCTTCAATTCTGAGGAAGAGCCATCCAATGTCTGACATAAAAGGAAGAAAATTTCACTTTGGGTGTGCTGTACACTGATTCCAAAGACCTTTGTGGGGTTTTTTTCCCCACAACTGGTGAGTGAAGGCCACCAAGAAAGATGGGACAGTCTACTGGATCAGAACAAGTAGATTGATGCTTTTGAGGAGTGTGCCCTATGGCTTCATTGGCATCCAAGGACATCGGCCCTTTGCGTGGTGTAATTTCACATGCAGCTCCTCCCCCTGGCCACAGCTGCTTGCTTCTGAGTCTGCTTCTAATATCACCTTTTCCAATCATCAGCCTTGCCCAGCCACAAGCTTTCTGTGGTGCCAGATCCTCCATAGGTCTGTCCTGTAGCCGGAAAAGCCCTGTGAATGTTGGCTAAGCAGCACGAGAGGCCCTTATGCTCAGCAGCCTCTATATCAAGTTTCAGTAGCGTCCCTTACACAGCTGATCACAGATTTTATCCTCAGATTTGCTCAACTATCGGTGTGTGCCAGGCTTATACTCAAGCCCCAGCTATTTGCAGTGTCATGTGTTTGGTTCAAGCTGATACTGATACTGAGTAACAGTTCAGTATTTTTTTGACTGCAGCTCCTCCTACTACACCACCAGTGGTGTTTTTTTCAAACTCTGTGAGCCCCTTGACAGACTGCAGATCTCTCCCCAGGCTTCCCACTGCTTCAGATGCAAAAGCTCAATAATTTTTTGGTCAGAGCATGGGAGCACTGCTTTAACCTGCAGGAAATACTGATCTGATCTGATCTGATCTGATTGACAAGCCCTGTGCTTTTGGGAATACTGTGAACCTTTGCTGATTTTATTTTAGCTTGTGATGCTGCACCCTGATTATGTCAACAGTGTCGGTACTTTTGTGCATACTTACTTCAGGCAGTGTTCCCTTTGCTGGCTCAGCAAGAGCTGTGGTGGCTGAACATGCCTTTACAAGGACTAAAGTAAGATGCAGGTCTCTACTGACACGAAACAATGTGGCTGGAGATTCTGCCACTGCTGTTTCAGCTTGGTTTGTGGTGCACAACACTTCTGAAAGTGGAGAGGGAGGGCTGAAATGGGAGGAAGTTTGTCAAAAGGGAGGACCTCTGCCAGCAGGAGGTCTTAGAGGTTTCCTTGTGCCAGGACTGGGCCAGGGATCCCTCTGACAACTGTGGAGTCTCTGCAAGAGCCTTTGTGACAGCAAGTTGTGTTCTGCTCCATTGTGAGTAATGAATGAGAGAGTTGTGGTAATTGAATGCTCCATTAATTAGCAATTGCAAGATGAGTCACTGGTGTCTTCTGAGAAGCCTAATGTGACATGTAAATCTTGTTCTTAACATTTAATGCACTGAATATCTTCTTTAAATGCTGCTATTGATGTGGGATTGAGATCAATGGCAAATACCAGTAGTGAAGAGAGGGCATGGTAGAAATTCCTGGATTTCTTCATTCTTTCAACTCTACCTAAAATGCACTTCTTTTTTATACTGAAACTGATCCTCATGGAATGGTTACCAGCCACAGCACAAAATATGTGAAGTAAGTTTGTTGTGTAATGAGCCTCATGAACATGCCACTGTTCTTAGGCATGGAAATTTCCAGGAATTTTTGGGATTTCCAGGACTAGGAACAAGGAGGGGAAGTTAAGTGCACTTCTGCCTGCCCTTCCTTCCTCTCTTTCCTTCTTTTCTTCCCTCCCTTCTACCTTCATCTTCCATCCACTCTGCCCTCTTCTTTCTCTTTCTTAACAAGTTATTTTTACATAAGGGTTCTTAAGAATTGATAGGAGTAGTCGTGACATCAGCCAGAAGAGCTCGATTATCTGCAGTGATCTCTAGTTTGTAGCAAACAGAGACCCAGTGCAACATTTGAATCGGCGCCTGAGCAGATTGCCAGGGAAGGTACCAGGCTGTTTCCTGGATGGCCATATGTCTGTCCAGGTCATGACAGGATTTTAAGAACTTGTAATAAAGGAAAAATCACCACTACCACCCAAAACAAAAAAGCTTGAGCATTAGAAACGTTATTCAAGCATCTGACCTAAACTGGTGTTTGCTTGTTTCCAAGCCCAGTAGCTGGTGCTCTGTGGGACTGGAGGACAACTTCCCCTTTGTAGCAGCCTTCATCTGTTTAAACATTGTCGCGTCTTCTCTCGCCTTCTCTAGATCAGTGAGCCTTAAGATTTTCTCCGTGAGTCCCAGCCTCATGGGTACTTGGCTGGGGTTGCTCCTGCACACTGCCTGGAAAACTCACCTGGAGCCATCACTGCTGAGCGCTCCCCGATCAGCAGGATCCTTCCCCACCACCTCCGGCGTTTCCAGCCCCGGAGCAAGGCGGGGGTGCTGTGACCATGGCTCGTCGGGATATGTTTCATGGGGAGCGTTTCCCGGGCACTCTGGGGCAGCGGCGGGGAGCAGAGGGAAAGGGACAGAAGGCAGGGAAGAGGGGGCGGGGAGCCGAGAGCAGGGAACAGAGGGCAGGGATTAGGGGGCGGGGACACGGCGGGGCTGGGCCCTCCCGCGGGGCTGCACCGCCCCCTGCCGGCCGCGCTCCGTCAGCGCCCCTCGGCGGTGCTGCAGCCTCCGCACCCCTTCCTTCCTCAGTCTTCTTTTCTGGGAGACACCGTCTATCTCAGACTGAGAAGTTTCTGCTTCTCCGAAGAAGAAAGGCAGAGTGACTAGCAGCTTCGTGGAATTTCTTTGACGGTTCTCCCTGGAGGAGACGCGGGTTTCTGTCATTTTGAGCTCACTCGCTGCATGTTTGTTATCGCTCAGCAAAGTCCCCGAGGGCCACCTCCAGCGTGCTTCACTCCCTCCGATCGGGAGTGTGGCCTGTTGCTCCTAAACGGCGTCATCTGAACATGCCAAGAGGGAAGTTAGGGGGCGATTCTGCTGCGCCCAGGAGGGATACGGCAGTTGTGTCACTCGAGAAGCACAGAGATGGCAGCCTGCCATGTCAAGAGTGCCATCCTGACCCAGTGGTCTCCGTGCACTGGTGTATCTGCTCCTGAGGCGGGGAAGGTCTTGGAGATGTTCCTTCTACACTGCTTCTACGACGGACTTGCTGTATGTGGCTGGAACTAGCTCCAACAAAGCTGATTTGGTAAATCAGAAGAACCAAACCATGCACAGGACTACTGTCTCTAGACTTTACAACTTTCCCTTAAAATTTGCCTGAGATGTGGGGACAGTTCATCATGAGTGGTGGCTGTGAAGGGAAGCTGATAACTGTGAGCAAGGCTTTAATAGCTCGGGTCCAGCCCTAGCTGCCGTGCTGGTGACTGCGGCATGGGCACAGGCAGGTGCGCAGTCCACAGCGTGCATGTGGAGGAGGATGGTGCTGATGGCAGAGGGGGTGGACAGGCTACAGCTCCTTTGTTCTTCCTCTGTATCAACCCCACCCTCTGCTCTCCCCCTTTCCATTAATTTTGTAGCAGACCTGCAGAGCACAGTGCATTGCAGAGGCATTCCTAGTGCTTGTGGGTAACACAGCTTGGATACAGAAGCTGCATCGGCACAGGGCTCTTTGTGAGATCGTTTGTGTGGGAGGCATGTGGAGCAATCAACATGGCATTGCTGTGACAGCAAGGTGGGTGTGAGACACCGACTCTGGGCTTTCCTTATCCAGGAGGCAAATTAGCCACTGCTTCTCTACAGGAAAGGCTGGAAAAGAAGGCAAAACAGATTGTACACAGATGTACCTCTGTGAGGAACCCAAGGATTGCACAAATTAATCTTTCTGCTCACCAGAGGTAAACACAAGTCTCACAACAAAGCCTAACCCCCATAAGCTTTGGAAGACAAGGAGAGACAACAGAGCTATTATATGTGGTCTTGTTCCTACACATGAACAATTAAATTGCACCGTGCTGTCTTCAGCCAATAACAGACTGGATTAGAGCTACAGAGCAGAAAATCTGGGCTAATGCCAGTTTGCAATCCATAATGCACACTTGTCTGCCTCAGATTTGAAAGCTGTATGGCATTATGGGAGGCTTTGGTTGTAATCCCTGCAAATAAGTAAGCAAAGGAGTTGAAGACAAAGACCAGTTAATGAAGCACTGAAAATCACTGCTGATGTCAATGTGAGATGTGGACACAATAAATAGAATGAGAGGTCCAGATACTTGGTTTAAAGTTGTACTGAAAATCCTGGTTTGTCAATGGGATTTTTTTCTCTTAAATTCCTCTGTTCTCAAAAGCCTTGGGACATACATATACAGTAACAGCTTTTCCTACAACAAACTGAACTGGGTGCTTTCTGCTCTCCACTGATTCCCCAGGGGTTCATTCAAAGCAAAGAACAGTAAGTTAATTTGAGCAGGTGGTGCAAACATTTTTCCCACATACTACATCCACATGTGGAATCAGTGAAAGTGCTGTAATCAACTTGCCCACTCATCAGCTCCCTTATTTGCATGAACTGTAAGGCTCCTTATGTGTACTTGCATTCATTTGAGGACATAGCTTGCACAACTGAAGTCTCTGGCAAAGGTCTCTCTCACTTCAGTGGCTACAGGACCTGGCTCCAGGAGCTTGCTGTGAGTGGGATAAAGATGGAGAGTCTCAATACTGTTAGTATTGTATTAGTCCAATTATGTAATTGAAAAGAATTGAAAGAAAAAAATGGAAAGAAAAATCAACGCTGTCACATGATTACAATCCCTTTCTTAATAATATCTAGAATTACTCTGATTCACAAATCCCAGCTGCTTTTACCTTCATAGATTAGATGGAAAAGTGCTTAACACATGAAAGGTCCCTTCATAATGCCTTTCTCCTGAAAAAAGAATTAAGTTGCTTATGAAATCATTAGGGCACCTATTGTTACATTGTGTTCATATGTACATGTTTCAGTAGTAGGGAGTAGTTACACAATGCAGAATCAGAACCTAAAATCCAAATTTATACCTACTACATACCATAATATTCAATTGCCTCCCATGGATTTGAGTCAAAACGTCAATTCCCATGCCTGTGTCCTCTAATGGACCTTGAAACAAAGAGGTGGAATTTCCAAGAAATTAAATGTTTTCAAATTTTCTGCAAAAAATCCTTGGGAATACACCTAAAGATAGTGAAGAGAAGGAAGGAGACATCCTCAAGATTTCTGAGATGGAGAACTTACTGGTTAAACACAAGCAAGTTTGAAAAGGACTCTATTAGGAAGAAAAATGAAGAATAAAATTACCACATGGTTGTAGGTACGCAGTTTGTGGTAACTCGGAGAGTGGCTGTGGCAGAGCCTCATTCCTAATGCGCTATAACTGTGAAAGGCAGGTGAACAGCATTGACAGCAATGAGCGATGGAGTGCCCCTGTGCACTGACCAACCACCAAAGGACACACAGGTGCAATGCAGGAACATTAGACTATAAAGGCTGGGCTAAAGAACAAGGAGAGCAGACACTTCAAGCTTTCTGATGTGGTGTTATTCTATATGGGCAGGTGCTTGAAGCCTTCTGATGAGGTATGATGTTATTCTGTATGGGTGAATCCTTAAAGCTGTCTGAAATTGCATGGTGATACTCTATGTACCATGGCTGTCTGACTGTGACACGTGCTGTGACACAGGGTCACAATGAAGAGCTTCTGCTCACCTGCCCTTGTGGTCCTGGTAGAGTGGTTTAAAGAGTTATCACCCTTCAATCAGAGTTATCACCCTTCAATCATTAGTGCCCCTAATGAATTTGAGTGGGTTTATGCAAATCCATCCAACCTGGCATGACAGTTGCCTAGAAGCACTCTTGTAATCTGTCCCTCCATCTCTGGTGAGAATATAGAAATTAACAGCAATAACTTCCAAGCTACTTGCTTAAGGGCTACCTGCATCCTGCAACAAAATTTCTCCATCTGAAAACCTGAATAGTCCCCAGACAGATTACTGCTTAAATTGTCTGCTTTTCTTGAGAAAAGAAACCCAGACTACAACAATAAAAATCGTACTGTTTTTGTATTTTGGACACATTCAGCTGTGTGTGCTGGGCATTTTGTTCAGAAGGATACTGTGACAGACTGTACTGAAAGCTTTGCTGAAATCAAAAGAATTCCATATCTACTGTCTTCCCTTGGTCAACTAGATGGGTAACTTTGTCATAAAGGAAAATTAAGTTAGTTAAGCAGGACATTCCCCTCATGATCCCATGAAGATGAGTATTTTAAAAGTACATGAAAAGTGTCTCACAAAAATAAAAGAAGAAAGTTTTCAGCAATTCTTCCTATGGGAAACTATAAGAAAACTTCTTGTAGTTCTCATGTTTCTATCATGCTGATTAATGCTTTACTGTCTACAGACAAGCTGTGGAATGAAAAATGTAACAGGCATTTTTAATACAAAATTGTAGTAAGATTACTTAAGATTTTATCATCTTAAGAGAGCAAAACAAGATCCTTCATATCTGAGTATCAGAGAGGACAGGCAGGCTGACAAATTATTGTCCTGACTAAAGCAATGATGCCAGTGTGGGGTGTTGTTTGCATGCAGGCTGTTTCCTTTGAATAAGCCTTTCCTGACCTTTACAGCAGGCAAGAGCAATGCTTGCTTGAGGACAGCACAGTTCATGTAAGCAATTCAAGAAAGCTGTAAAAGAACATGGATCCAGGCCCCAAGGCTTGGAAAAACCTTTGCTGTTGTACTGTTGTTGCGTTAGAGAAAAGCCGTAACCATTCACCTCAGCAAGGACATGGGTTTGAGTGACCCCAGCATAAGAGTGCTGCTCTTTCACCAGCCCACACACAGTGTGTGGTCACCTTGTCCTCTCCTGTCATGGCAAGATCTGCCAAAACACAGGAGCACAGCAGAGACAAAGAAGATACGCGTGCAGTTAGGAATGAGCTGGTATGTGTGGAACACCTACCTTTTACTGGACCTCTGTTTTCTGCTAAATGCTTCAGCTGTGCAATTATCCACGAGATTTCCCAATTCCTCACCCAGGGACACAAGAAAGCATGAACTTTGCTTGTAATCAAATATTCTTTTTCCCCACTAACCTTGTGCCAAGCACCAGTAGGAAGTAACGGACTGCTGATAGGTATTTTTTGATAAAAACACATTACAGGGAACATATAGATCACCTCTATACATCAGGTTGTGTGCATTATCTTTTCTATATAATCAGCAATGACAGATGCTCATTCCATAAGGCTACACTAACAATATCACTAAAAAGTCTACTGTCCATTGATTACATAACAAAATAAATACATGGTGTATTGGGGTCTGCTTTATGCATCCAGAGAGGATCCCTTGCATCAGCATTTGTGAACTGGAAGCCTCCACTGTTGTGATAAAATTATCAGAAGCAGTTTTGCTAAGCATTGTGACTCCCTAATTTACTCTCTTTTGGATTGGCTACTCCACAATTAGTATCATGGCATTTGTTTAAGATAAGACAGGAGAAGGGGCTATAAAGAAATAAGGTCATTAACTTTCAAACCCAGCAAAAGATGATACAAAATTATACCAACCAAGTGAAAACTGGAAGAAATCTTTCTTGCTGCAGATCTTGTAAATCTCAAGTATGGAAATCTGTATTGATAAGTGTAGGTAAATATTATATGAATGATGACTTGCCAAGTACACTGAACTGCTGTCACTATGCACATGACACAGATCCCATATGTGAAATGCTTAATACCCTCAACTCCTGATACAAGTGGAAACAGAATTAGTAGAAATATGTTCAAATATTTTAAAATTAAGTGTAAATTTTGCCAATGTTGAATCTTATCTCATTCTCCCACTGCTCCCTGAAAAATGTAAAGATTTACATTTTTTTAATTCCTTTGACATGGTATTTTGACATGTTACCACCAACCTAGCCTGCATGCTATTTGGATATGCTAGTGTTGAAATGCATCTGATGTCCAGCATATAATAATTTTCTGTGGGGTCAGTGGAAAGTGCAATGAATTTTGCCTTGAGAGACTTGCTCAAGGCATGGATCATATTTTCCTCTAGTTACAGGGAAGGTACAGCTAAAATTAAATTTTGTGCTTTATTTTAAGGTTAAAAAACACATTAGAAGTAAATCATTAATTCAAAGAATCTCTGATCATTGCTATTAATAGCAAAGTAACTGCTATATAGCAGAGATTGCACGCCTGAGTTCCTAAAATAAACTTGCTATGAAAAAAAATATAGCGCTCATGCTAGTACAGTTGGTGAAGAACATTAGTACATTCCAAGGATCAGTAGGTTGAGTTCTTCCTTAGGATCATAGTTGCTGCAGGTGGAGACATCTGCTCAGCTATGCAAGCTGGTAGGAGCCCCACCTGGATGCCTCTCTGTTCTGCCCAGGCTGCATCTCTGAGTCTGCTGATGAGCAGAAGCAGTTTATCCAATATTTCCTCTTGGACCAAAGGTTTGTGAAGGCAAGTAAAATGTGGTGTTTCATAATCTATTAATTTTCCCTGGAGAGATCTGCAACTAGGAGTGAGTTCTGTTAGGAAATGTTGACACATTTCCTTCTCTGAATGAATGGAAAGATTAAGGGGAAATTCTCTTTCCCCAAGTTCATCTTTTCCCATTCAACCTGGATTTGCACCACTTCCGTGCTGCACAGCCCTGGGAGTCTGTAAAACTATGACTTCTGTTTCATCTGATTCAATTTAAAATAAAGATAACTTTCAGCTTTACATAAAAATAATTTCAACTGGAATTAGATAACTTATCTTACACTGAAACACTGCTTTCCCTATCAACAGTTCTGTTGAACTCAATGGACTTGAGTTGATGGTGTAAAAAATCACTCAACATGATGAAGCATTGCTATATCAGACTTTACTATAGGGGAGACTTTTGTTTTGTATTTACAGGGATCTCATCCAGTAGGCACCTTGTCCATGGGAGGAGCTCTTAAGCATATTGCCAGACAATAAACTACCAATAATTAATAGTTACAACATCAAAGGTACACTAGTATAACACCAGCAGAACCTGTGCTGGCATCATAGGACTTCTAGTTTTCCCCAAGGTAAATATGCAGGTACTTTATCAGCTATACCATCTCTCTGTAAATCATGGCATGACAATCTCCTTCAGGTGTCTAAGGAAAATACACTTGAGAACATTAAAACCAATACTTTTTTAAGTTACTCTTGCTGCCCGTATTTTTGTGGTAGAGCTCCTAACTACCTGATCTGGCTCTCTGTGCCAGTACTGCCACTCATTCTTCCAGCCAGAGGCACCTTAAACAGTCATGAACTAAGAACCACAAAAAGGCTCAGTTTGCTCGAAAAGCCATGAAGAATCCCTGCATTGTTCTTCCCCTCTGTTACAGAGTGATGGGAAATAGTCACTTCAGGATTTCAAGTGTAAACTCCAGAAAAAAAAAAAAACAAACAAAACAAACCCCCAAAAAAACAACAACAAAAAAAACCCCCACCACAAACCAAAAAAACAACACAGGAAGTCAAGATGTTCACTTTAAATCAAAATCACCATGCATCTGCCAGGTGATCTTTACTCCAAACCAGAAGAGTAAAGAAACAGGAAAATTCATGCTTCAAGCAGATTTTGCTTTTCCTTGCCAAATAGTATTGCAGAGCACTGCCTAATTAGGTATCTCCTATCAGCCACATGGCCTTCAGATGCACCGTTTGGCAGTTTCTTGCTGTCACTAAGCACCAGTTTTCTCTAGGATATATTAGTTTGCATTTTCCAGGGTCAATCTCAGTGTATTTCCTACCCAAGTCTGTAAGCACTCTTTGATAATTGGTATCCCTGCTCTGACTTAGTGGGTTAGGCACATCTGAATCCTCCCTTCTTATGGTATTTCCACAACACTTTGCTTTCCAAAACAACATGGAAATAAACATCACTTCTCTTTCATCAGATTGTCAGTCCACATACCACATGTAGTATAATAAAAATTTATTCCCTTGTATGATTTCATGAGATTCTTTAGCCATTTTCTTACTAAGATGTAAACATAATTTATGATTTGGCTAATGTCTGAAAAATCAAGCTATTCTAGTAAGTTTATTTCTCAGACACTGAAGCTGTTTCATCATTTATGACTTCACATAAGCTCAAGGAGTCCAATCCTACCTCCTCTACTTACCCAAACAGTTCCAGGAGCATGGATGATGAGAATGGACAGAATTCAAGGCCTCTAATAAAGCACAAGTGATGTTTCAGTTATGATTATGCTATATTAATGGTTTGACAACTATGAGTTTCTGGTTGCACATTAAACCTGTGCATTAAGATGATACATGTAAATCTGTAACAGAAAGAAACCAATAAAATGTTACCACTGAAACACAATTAAACCTCAGAATTCATTCCCAAAAGGGTTTGATAAAGACGTAAACTACCACAACCTGCTTTTTTTTGTGTGACTGTTGCACATACAAATGAACCCCTGGAGATGTTAATTCTACCTTTGACAGAGACACCGTCTCATTTACAATTTCCTACTAATTTTTTTTTAACCTGACTTGTAGGAGTAGCTTATCTTTTGCTCTTTTGCAATGAGACTACATTGATGATGGAATCTCTTCTTGTAGCTTACTGGGCCACTAGTTATATAACAGTACTTTGCCGTGGTTTTATGTCTTCTCAGCGGCTCTGTGTTATCATGGGCTAAATCAAATGAATATTTAACAGGGCCAGGCCACACTAAAAATAGTTTCCATCTGGAAAATCTAAGCTGAGTGACTGAATGTGTAGTTAGTTAATATTCAGGTTCAGATTTATGCTTATTTCTACAAAAGGTCCTAATTGTACAGCTTGAT
This sequence comes from Serinus canaria, assembly GCF_022539315.1. Classification (NCBI taxonomy): domain Eukaryota; kingdom Metazoa; phylum Chordata; class Aves; order Passeriformes; family Fringillidae; genus Serinus; species Serinus canaria. Next base: position 19,193,591 of record NC_066314.1, on the reverse strand, counting down.
GTAGTAAAAGAAATAAAAGCAAAACCTCTCGTTATGCTTCCTGTGGGTTATCTATGTGTTAAGTATTACTCCTAGTGCTTATAGAAGTTTAGTCCCTTGCCCAGGGTAAACCTGGGCTGCAGCATATGCCATTAAAGTTCAACACCGAACTTTCCTGTTACAGAATGTTTTCGGCCGAGGGTCCGCGGTGCTGCGGGCATGGGCAGCTGCCAGTCGCACCCATTTACTTCGCCCGGGGGAGAGTGGAGCCCAGGGACGGCGGCCGGGCACCTGCTCGACCCCCCCCGGCCGAGCCCCGCAGCGCGGCCAAGCGCCGCCGGCCCGCCCCGGGCCGCGCCCTCAAAAGGGGCACGGGCCGGAGGAGCGGCGGCACTGGCACCGGCAGCTCCGGGCTGCTCGGGGAGCCGGCGGGGCCGCACCTCGAACGGCGCCGAGGCGCCCGTGCTGCGCACCGCCCGGCGGCACCGACGGCCGGGGAAGGCCCTCACCGTGACCGCCACCATCCTCCCAACGACACCAGGGCCCGGGGGCACCATGACTCTCCTCAAGCTGTCCCTCATGGCCTTCAGCTTCGTCTTCTGGGCAGCGGGGCTGACCATGCTCATCATCGGCCTCTGGGCCAAAGTGTCTCTGGGCAGTTACTTGGCGCTCTCGGCCAGCGACTGCCCCAGCGCCCCCGCCATCCTCTTGGCCACCGGCGTCGCTGTCATCATCTGGGGCTTCCTGGGATGCTTCGGCGCCGCTACGGAGCACCGGGGACTCCTGCGCGCCTACAGCGCCTTCCTGGCCGCCGTGCTGGTGGCCGGGCTGGCGGCCGGGCTCTCGGCGCTCCTGTACCGCCAGACCCTGGCGCAGGGCTTCCAGGAGGGGCTGCGCCGGGCGCTGCTGGCTTACGGGGAGGACGACGGCGTGGCGGACGCCGTGGACGCGCTGCAGCGCGCCTTGTCCTGCTGCGGTGTGGAGAGCTACCGCGACTGGCTGGGCTCGCCCTGGGCGCTGGAGCAGAACGGCTCGGTGCCCCTCAGCTGCTGCCGGACCCGCCGCGGCTGCCAGCGCGGCCCGCCCGACGCGCTCAGGCTGCACCGCGACGGCTGCTTCGGAGCGGTGTCCGCCTTCGTCGGCAGCAACATGCTCTGTGTTGCCACCGCTGCCCTGGGGCTGGCACTGCTGCAGCTCGTCGGCATTGTGCTGGCCTGCCTGCTGGCTGCCCGCGTCCCTGCCCACCTGCTGGGCATCACCTCCCCTCGCTGAGATCCCCCCACTCCTGCCCCTAGTCCCCTCCAGCTCTCTTCTTTCCCTCATAACTCAATACGTCCCACTGGGAATATCCTTCCTTCAGATTCACCATTTCCACTTGAGCATCCTCCTCCAGGGTCCATTCCTCTGGAGCCTGTGTTAGGTGTGCTATGAACATCTCAAGTCCTTCAGAGGGGAAGGTGCTGGGAAGGTGCCTGCTGGCCTGGCCATGTGTCCTGCAGGGCAGCAGGTCCCCACTGGAGCCTCTGGACCACTTCTGAAGGGAGTGGTGGCAGCATGGACAGACATCACTCTCTGAGGCAGCAGGGACATCTGAGGCAAGGCTGACCGGTTTTCTGGGTGATGTAAAAACCAAGGGACCTAAACGTGGACCAGGAAAGAGTAGAGGGTGTAGGAGAACAAGAGAGGTGTCTCTTGACATTACATTATGTGAATTTTCTTCTGAGACTGGAAAATGACGTTACTGGAAAGCTGCTGGAGTATACGAGGGGCAGGCCTGGTCCAGGGGTGCCCAGTCAGCCATGCCAGCAGCTGACACTGGGAGCTGCTTGAGGGACTGTCCAGCAGCGTGCATCCCATTGCCGCAGATACCCTTCCTTCGGTGTGAGTGCATTCAAGCTGTCCAGCTGCTACGGCTGCTTTTCCCGCTGTTGGTGTTTCCAATGCCGATTTCTATCTAAAGGTGGAGCTGCAGCTCTTAAGTGTTACTCCCTCCTTCATGATATGCCTGTCCTCGTAGCCAGTGTGTGGCTGGTTATAGATATCTTTGCAGGGCTGAAAAGACCTAAAACCTTGGTCCCTGTTGTCCAGGAAGATGGCAAAAGCTGTATGATCAGATCTGATGAGGGGTGGCAAGAGGAGGGAAGGCCCTTCATAAGTTTGCTTTGGACTTTTACTGTTAACATCGGGATGAATGGAACAGGCTGACTGTTTTATAGAAGGGTTTCTAGAAAACAGCCCTCAGGCTCTGACATTTTTCCTCTCTCAAAGGATCTGTCTCTGAAGTGTGCCTGCACCTACATTTTTAAAGCCAGACCTGTATACAACCTGACAGTAAATGGAGAATCCCCAAGACTTGCTGGGTAGCCCTGGGTGTATTCAGGTCAGACAGCAATATAAATCTCCTGGAATTTGTTTTTTTTTGCAGCAGGTCTGGGTTTGCATTTGGAGTTTGAGGAAAAGCAAGCCATGCACTTCAGAGAGTCCTGAACCTTCATAGCTTAACTCTGTCTACTTTCCACTTCCTTAAAACCTGTGAACTCTACTTTTACATATTTCTCTACCTCGCAGCTCAAAGACATGCCCACCTTAACCAGCAAACAGGGGAGGAATGGTTTCAGAAAAGAATTAAACAACCACAAAGAACTCCAGAACATGGCATCTCTTAGGAATGTGACTTGCAAAGCTGTGGAAAATGATCAAATGAGTAAAGAAGATGACTGGTAACTTCATGGGAGGAGTGGAGCAACTTTGGGGGAAAAGCTTATTTTCATGTATTAGGTGGCTATTTAGCTATGACAGTCATGTTCCAGGTTAACAGTGTAGTGTGAACAGTCTTTGCAGTCATTTGAGTATTCATCTGCATAGGGGGACCCTGGAAATGTGCTAAGAATCTCCATAGGCAAAACAGTGCTTTATTTTTGAGGGCAGATGTTTATTATTTAACAAAATATATTTTTTATTTTTGATAGTAAATGTCCCTGTATATATTTTTAGTCATGCAATAGTGGAGCTCCTGTTATTTTCTGGAAGTCAAGATGATGTTGTACAATTTTAACAATGGGAAAAAAGTATAGTTTGTATTGTAAATGGTACTTGGGAAATAAAGTTTAGCAGCTGCTAAGAGCAAAACAGGTCACTGTGTCAATTCAGAGTATTTGCATTGTTGAATGTCTACACAAGGTGCAAATAAATGAAAGCAAAATGAAGTGTACATTGAAATGTAGAGACAAAAGCATGTTGTGGGTTTTAAAAATTATTAATTGAAAGATGCATTATAGGTGCAATAAGACAGGCATTTGTAGAGAGTGTGGGAAAGGAACATGGAATTGCATTGAGTTTATAAAAAGATCTTCTTTATTTGAGTTAATAGGCTCTGAAAATTTACAAGAATATGACATTGCTCTATTTTTACTTCACTGATGACTAAAATGATTTCTGATTTTGACCTTTGTTGCTTTATGAGACACATAGCAGTCAGTCAGAATGAAGTACTGTGTTAAAACACTTTCAAACACAGTGTAAATGTGCACTTCAGTGAATTTGCTCTGGTTTTAAGTTGCTAAGAATATCAAAATAAGAATAAGAGCAAGTTTGAAACCTACCAGTGTATGTCTGTATGGTGATTGGGTCTGAATCTAAGGACATCAGCTGATGTAATGAATAATTAAAAATGTAAACCATCACTCTGCACTCTTGCCCTCACTAAAATAGGATAAACCTTGGTAATGACCACGTAAATGCTAAATATATTTCTATCCCCAAAGATTTAATGAACTGGCTGTGTGTGTTCGTTGCATGTTTATTGCCAGTTCCTGGAGGTAACAACATTAACTTTTGTAATTGTGAAGAAAGAAATGTCATTCTTCTCTAATTAATTTCCAGATTAAGAGATTCCCAGTAGCTGTTTCAATTGTCTGGAATTCTTTGTGTTCAGTGATCAAATCTTACTTTAAGTTTTAAAATTTATCTGGATTCAAGGTTCATTTTGTTCTGGATGGTCAGAATGGCTGTAACTGGAAAATGTTACTCTGGACAGTACCATCCATCCCTTGCTGGAATATGTGTTTGTTTTCTGTCATCTGCTTCAACTTTAAAGTCACTGAATAAAATGGTATCTTTTAATAAAAGATCATACCATTTCTTACAAAAGGCTAATATAAATTTTAACATTACTGGCTATTCAAATCAAAGAGCAAGCTGTGTTGCAGTTGTAGAAACAACAGCTCTGTTGTTTGGACAAAGTGAGATTTAGGATTAACAGGGTGCTAAGATTAGACCGTTGTTATGAAACAAGGACTATTTTATAATGCTGATCTAGAATGCCAAGAATATAAATCTTTCAAACTTCAAAAGTGCTTTGATATTTCATCCAATATGAATTATTTGCTGTCACTAAACTCTGTGTTACAGAAAACCAGAACTAAAAATGACCTTTATTACAGATGCATTTTAAAATAAGAACAGGTGAATTTTTAAATAAGAGATGGCTAACCTGGGGTTAGAAAACTTAAACAATTGGCCTTCCAATGTGTGCAAAGTTTACTTTTAAATGCCACTGTTTACTTTGTGCAACTTGAAAAGTTAATGGAGGTCACGTTGTCTCCCTGAAGTTTAAGTTTTTCAGGATGATACTATGGAAAGACATTCAAAGCAAACTAGAGAGCAAAACAAGCTAGTGGTAGGATCTCCTGTGATTCTTCTGTTTCCTTCTATTTCAGTCTTTGTAGGGTAAGCCTTTGGAAAGCAGTAGGGAATATTTCATTGGTCATGTATCCATTGTGCTTCAAAATGATAAAAAATACATATTTCTACTCAACTCTATGTGATTCAAACCCACAGATTTCACTTTGTTCAATATGCCATTTTAGTTTGCTGAGAAATTGCTTAAAATATTACAATTTATTCCTGCTTTGTTGTGCCCTCTGCTGTCGCCATCTGGGCCAGTAAAATGCAAATATCAAAGGATTTAGTGTCCCATGTTATCAAAGAGAACACCATCACACATTCACATTCTTCAGAAGCGTATTGGTCAAATACATGGATTTGCTTGTGGATGAGACAGAAAAAAAGAAAAAAACTAAGGAACCTATTGGGTCCTTCACATTAACTTTGATTTGCAATTAACACACACTACTCTGTTGTAAGGAGGAAATCTTTTGTTAATGATTTTAAATCTAAAAAATATAATTTATTAGAGCATCTTCTGGGCTACAGAATTAAAATTATCAAATTAAAAATTATTTCAAATGCTCTAATTCTATGAAGATCTCTCTAATCTACCTGAAGTGGTTTCTGTGCAGCTTTGCTTCTCCTGTGCATTCATTCTCCTTATGTCTAGAGTCACTCTAAGGTTGGCTAGATTTTGAGTTAAGTAGTGTTTGAAGCTTCAGTCTTAGTCTATTCCCATTTTGTAGATGTTATCCCTAATTTGTCATATTAGGGTACTCAGACTGATACATCATGAATATAACATTTGTATTTGTTGGTTTTGAACAGTATCTTGAGTCTTAGGCAAGGCCACAACAAAATAAAGGGAAGTGCAATGTTCATATTGACCAAAACAGACAACGCCTTGGGACTGATGATTCTGGAAAGACTATCATATTCCATCCTAACACTACAACAAATAGATCAAATACTGCTTGATAATTCATGTTTCTAGTTTTCCCAAAATAATGGTTTTACAGCTTTTCTCAGTCTTAGTTGAGATGCATTATCCTGAGGTATCAGCACTTTAGAGCAGTGGTGTGGTCTCAAAACCTAGGAAAAGGAATATTTCCTGCTTATTGTTAATAATTTCAGACAGCTTCACTTCTTCCAGGTCACAGAGATGGGGCACTGAGAGTAAATCTGGTCACTTGTAGGACTGACTGGAGGGTTGGGATTGAGAATATCTTGGTTAAAATGTCAGCATCAGTAACAGCAGTTCTATTGCATTACTGCTGTTCTGAGGGCATCTTCCTGGGCTGTTTCTCTGCTTTTGGTTCCTTGACTGGGCAGACAGCTCTGTGTAGTGTGCCAAAAGCCATCTCTAGGACAAGATACTCTTCTCAGGAGCTGTGCTGGAGTATTATGTCTTGTTCTTTGCCATAGTGTACTGGTGTCCCAGTAATCCCAGGTATTGCCATTCTTGCCTAGAAACTCTCAGAAGAGGTAGAGGTGGAGACTTGTCAGATGCAGTAGCACCTTGAGTTTCAGTGCAGAGTTCAGGCAAAATAATAATGTAGGTAAAGCACAAATCCAACAGCTAAATGTACTTATCTCATAATTTGGAAAAGGTTGTTACCTGAAACTGGTAAAGAAAACATCAGGATACCTAAGGTATGAGCAGAATTGGAAACTCATTAATACTGCAAAATTTCCCACCAGTGTGGCATGTTCACACTTTCTTATCCATTTTGCCCTTGCACCTACCTCTCTAATTCCACTTCTTACTCCCAGAGTGTAATGACCTGTAATGATCTGTAATCTCAGTTATTAGTTTTCTGCTTCTCAGTTATTAGTTTTCTGCTACCTTATGGGCTCCCTTGAACAAATTCCTTTATTTTCTAGCTTCCCACCCCAAGGTCAGGCAGTCCTTCAAAGTCTGAACTCCTTGTTGGAGAGGTTTTTGAAAAGAAGCTTTTTGTTTGCCTGTTTTAGTAACAGCACTTTTCTAGCACTAGTAGTTTATAATTATATGAAAAATTTGGCAGAAAGTCATAATTAAACAATAATTTCAGATAGATATTTTTCTATTAGGTATTTGTTTCTTAGCAAAGCAACACTCCCTCTCTGCTCTCCTTGCAACACTCCCTCACTCGCTCTCTGCTCCCCTTGCATATATCATCTTTGTTGGCTTGATGGTGTTGTTGCTGTTGTTTTGTTAAAATGATAATATTCTGGGAAACTTAGGTAGAAGATAAACTAGGTATTTTACATGGAAATAAGTGGGTTTTAATCACTCTAGTGATTACATAAATAATTTAAATTATTATGTTTAGATGGTTTTGACCATTGAGGAAACTCATCAGAAAATAAATGTGGTATGAGATACTTAATTGAGAAAAAATGAAGGTCCCAGAAAAAGAAAACAAGTCTCATGGCTTAAAAGCAGAATACAGATAATTTTAGGTCTCCTGGTAGAGGGCATTAAGACATACACACGGTTCATACAGCTGACAAGTAGAAATGAAGAGATGATGTGAGTGCTGTTTCAAAGCCAGCTTTCTAGCATATGTTGTATATGTCATGCTTCTAGTGTGTCAGGGATGTCATCTTTTATTTCCATTCTATCTGATGTTCCTTGTGTGCTTATGACATTCACATTTATTTCTTACTCAGTTTTTGCCTTAAGACACTCATCATGCTCTTTTCCTTTAGCAGGGGGCTTAGCAGTGATGTTGAAGAACCATTCTGTCCATGCTGGTGGATCCAGTAAGATTTCTCCCATGCTTCCTACATATTTCACTCCTAAAAAGGACATCACTATTTTTCTCTGAGCCTGCACTGTTCAGTGTCTTGTTTGCTTCTAATTTATAATACAAAACATAGATTAATCAGCTTGTCCACAGAGACTATTATAAAAAATAAAAAAGCTTCCCTGTAAGCCATTTGTTTTTCAGGCTTTACTCAATTGTACCATCTAAGCTTCATTAAAGTAATTCCCCTGCTGCTGCTTCCTCTCCAGCTTTTAATTATGACATTGTAGTACAATGGTCAGATCCTCAGCTGGTACATTTTTGGGAATTAATTTTTTTGTTCTTCCCTCTCGGCTTTTATCATATAATTTCTATCTCATATTTACATGTTTTCAAGGTATGCTATTCTGCTTCAAATGAGATTTAAAGAGTATTTGACACCCTTTTCTCCCACACAAGGATGAGAGGAAATGGCCTCAGGTTGCAGCAGGGGAGTGTTAGATTGGATATTAGGAAAGATTTATACACCAAAAGGGTGGTCAAGCATCGGAACAGGCTTACCAGGGAAGTGGTTGAGTCACCATCCTTGGAGGTGTTTAACAGACATGTTGATGTGGCACTTAGGGACATGGTTTAATGATGGCCTTGGCAGTGCTGGGTTAATGGTTGGACTTGATCTTAAAAAGGACTGTCCCATCTGCTGGCTAGCAATGGGAGCAGGCAGACCTCACAGTCCATCTCATCACAGCTCCCAGGTCCCTGCTGATTTATTCAGGGGCTGTGGAAGTAGTGTGGTCAGCCTGTGGTGCTGTGTTTCCCTAGTCCATGCAGTTTCCATCAGGACAGACCAGTGCAGTGTTATCTGTGCTGTGCTGGCACTGTGCTGCAGGGGCTGTTTGCTCACATGGGTGAGCACATGCTCAGGAGTAAGGAGCTAATGTGAAATGGGAATGTTACCTGAGGGTATCAAGTCATCAAAGTGCAGATTCTAGAGATAATAAGGAAGCATTAAATTGTTCTCCTTGGGATTACTTTTGAAGGCTTTGGAAGTTTATTCCGTTCTCAGGTTTGCAGAAAAAGACCTGGCACCTGTGGAGGCTGGGTCAAAAAAGAGTCAGCAGGGTACTCTTGTGACAAAGGTAGCCAACCACATTCTGGGCTGTGTTAACAGAACTGTAGACAGCAGGATCAAAGAAAATATTAATTCTCCTTCTCTGGCACTCCTGAGGTTGTGTTGAGACCAGTGTGTCCAGTTTTGGACAAGATACAGTTGATGAACTGTGACTTCTCTGGCCCAGGGCCACTAAGCCTGTTGGGAAGCTAGGCAACATGATATATGAGGAGAGGCTGTGGGACCTGGGTTTGTTCAGCCTGGAGACAAAAAGGCTTGGGGGGTCATCAAATAGCTCTCTTCATGTTTCTCATGACATGATTTAGTATGCCCAGGATGCAGTTCTCTGGGTATCAGAGTTGCCTACATTTGCAGATGCTGCATTCTTGTGTTTAATCACACAGTGGTCACTTGTAGGAACTGACATGCATGTAAGTCACACTTTAGGTTTGAGTCAAAACTGAGGAGAACAATCATTACGTGAGCAAACAGTGTGTAGGATATTGCCACTGGGTGGCCAGTGCATTGTAATGTGTCTTTCTTTACTTGCAAGGAAGGCAAATGCTCAATTTCAGTCCCACTATGCCAGAGACAAGAAGCAGTGATTTTTTTCACTATCTTGTCCAGCAATTTCAGGACAAGTCAGTTAATATTTGTGTCCAGAGATTTTGTACATCATTCATCTTCTATTCCTATTCTCAGGCTGGACTGACTTATTTGATGCTGTGCTGAGTGCAGGCACTTGGGTTGAAGTGGTATGAGCTCCTATTGTGCAGCTGTCCTTCCCTCACCCATTCTTGAGGATGTTTTCAGCTAGAAGGGCTGAAGAATCATGGCATAGCCAGGAGCAGAAACCCAGACAGAGGACAGACTCCTCAGTTGGTGAGTCCCATATAAATCTGCCCAGCTGGGGCCGAGCACATGCCGGCATAGCTCACCCTGCTCCTGGTTGCAGTGATGGCTCCCACAGAGCTGACTGAAGCATCTCTGCATGTCACTTCTGGGGCTTACTCACTGCTGTTACCAGCTGGGGAGAGTCTGTACCCATTGTGAGCACCAGTCAAACTGCTGGTTCATAGAAGGATTGGATGAAAACTCTTGAAAAATATAACCAGATGTTAAACAATAGCCACTGAGTACTAACAGATGTGACAGGCCAGTCAAGTGTTCTTGAGGCCTTGCCTTGGCATGCAGCAGCTTTTGTAATAGAATATGGCTAAACACAATCCTGTATTTTTATTTTCTGTATAATGGGAATGTGTTATACACTGAAGAGGCCAGGATAAAAGCTGATTGCAAATGCGTTATAAATTTTAACCTGCTAAGAAAATCTTGATCTTGAAAATGTGTTACAATGCATTTTGGAACATTTCAGCTACATTTTGCTCACAATAAGCTTCTGTAGACTGAGTGGATGTTACATTAATAGTCCTGTACTTACTGAACAGTATGCCTTGAGCTTATAGCTGGGACTTTTATTGATGTGGACACATTTTAGAAAGCAGAAGACCAAAGGTATCATCTTAGGAGGTACCCTTAGGCACTCTGTACCCTCAGTATACTGCCTGCTGGGACAATGCTTTTTGGGAAATAGGAGTTTTACAGGCACAGCAGGAAGATTTCCTTTCAGTGAAATCCTTTGTGCCAGTGCAGATTGCAAGCAAATTCAGGGAGTTACAGTGTTGAACATGTAGACTTCAACTGTTCTGGACTATAGAGAAGGTGCTGAGAATGCAGGAGGGAATGGTTTGGCTGTTCTGGGCCACAGATCTCCCTGGGAGAGATGAAGAGATTACTGGAATTCAGAGTTGTTCTGATCCTTATTTCTGTTGATAATGCGTCACCTGACACAGGGCCTGAGAATTGGGGATGCTCCAAAACTGGGGATGCTCCAGATCAAAGTCCAAGCCACCATGTTCCTAATTCCTTTACTGTCTGACAATGCCCTGCATTCACTGGGTGTGAGTAAATCTGAATTTTGGAATCCAGGCAGCACTTTTTTTGGTATAAAATAAGAGGCAGGAGAAGATAAATGCTTATGCTAAATATTTAAAATTTGGATCAAATAGAGTAATTCAATAGGTAAATGAAACATCTCTCTGAAAACACTTATAGAGCACCCAAGAAAACATCAATATCAATGTCATGTACCCTAAGTTTATCTTACCAATGCCAGAAACCTTTTCATAATGCCCTTATGTAAGGATTTCCTGGTTTGTTGCTTGTATTTTAAACAAGCACCTGCAATTAAAACAAGCAACTTCTAGCTTCAAAATCCCTTAATTTTACTTTTTTAATAAGTAGAGCACATAAAGTGCCTTATGTAAAGAACAGACAAGAAGCCTGTTGTTCACCTTGCTGCCAGGCATCTCATTTCCAGGCAGATTATCTTAAGTGTTTTATAAAGTTTGATGTAAGAAGATGTTTGCACTTCAACAGGGCAGGTATTAACACCATTTCTGGCAAAAAGAACTGTACTATACAGTTTCATGTTAAGTTTTTCTATCTCTTGCAAATCTCTGCTTTTACCCTGGGCTGATACCAAGACTACAGCCCCAAATACCAAGCAGGTGTGGTAGGTTGGAGAAATCACTGCTTGCAATGCTGCTTGTCATTCAGATTAAAATGGTGCATGGACACATTTTCCTAGAGGGCCCTTTGCATGGGATAAAAAGTCAGTGCTTGACATAATTGTATTAGACATTGGAAAGCTGACATGGTTTTTTTTTTTTTTGGATGCAAATATCAGTTGTCTGCAGGTTTTGTGCTCAAAAATTAATTCTTGTCTCCCTTTTTAGAGACCATCAGGCTGAGAAATTTTTAGTCCCTTAGTGGCTGCACAACTGTTCCTGTTCATCACATGAGCAAGTTTGGACTGTTAAATTCTGATGCTGTTATATTGATTGTTGTTATATTGGTTATTAATATCAATATAACTGATGTTGTTATATTGTTGAATATTGATTTTCTGAGAGTGTATTAATATTATTATAAACAGTAATGTGTATACAGGTGGAGAAACTCTGGGGAGCTTTTAACAGTACAGTGGACATATCCAAAAGCTAGCAGGGGACAGATCAGGCAGCTGGATACCATGTCACACTACTTGGGATTTCTGGGAAGCCCTTCCAAAGTCATGTATAACAGAGGCAGACTGCAACTCACTCATGTGGACCCTCACTGCATCACCAGATCTAGATGGTTTCGGATTTGGGTGGCAGCAGACTTGTATGTCACCAAAACCTCACAGTAAACAGTCTCAGACTACATACTGAGGGGGAGGGTTAGAGGACAACCTCTGTGACCACAGCTGTGGAAAGAGACAATTCCTCACAGGCTGTCTCCCCCTCACAGTGTCTCAGAGGACTCAAATTCTTGCCAAAACCTGGCAAGATCCTTGCAGATACCACAGTGCTGTTTTTTGATGTGCCCTCTAAGCTGCCCTAATCCCTATATTGTGGTTTTAGTTCCTCAAAGATTTTAAGATATAGCACATCTCTAAGATTATTTTTGTTTCCTTGTTTTGTATCTTGTTCTCTGATGTAAAAAAAAACAAAACCCAACAGGCTGAAACCACCACCACTTTTCTGTTTCACTGGACTCAAGCTACACTTGTAACTTTTTATATTTTTAGTTCAGGTGTTTATTCCACCTACCAACAATTTCTTTAGTCTAGTTCGGATTTTCTGAGCAGATCTACCTTTGGGAAACTCGGGCTGTCCCGAACAAATAGCGAAACACATCCTTTAATTTACATCCTTTATTTTCATGGGTCACTGATGCTGACGTGTGATGTGATCCAGTACCCATCTTTTCAGAGACTGACCTTGCCCATCAGAAAATGTACAAATAAAATGTGTTTCATCCTTGCTGCAGACAGAGAGACAGGGCCCTGAGGGAGAGACTGGCTCCAGCAGCAGTGTGGCTGCTGCACACTGTGGCTGCATTCTGCACATGGGCTGAGCTGCCAGCTGAGCTCCATTATCCTACCTGGAGCCATGGAATGCCAGCTGTGAAACTGCCCTCCCAGAACAACGGTATAAATTTTGCTTATGCAGAACCAATATTTTCCTAAGAGGACTTTAACTTTAGTTTCCAGAAAGCCTGCCTAGAAAGAGCTGTTTAATTTCCCTGGGGACTTTTGAGATCCCTGGATATTTATGAATGTACTTCTTCAGATAATTTAGAGCATGAGGATGTGACAGATTGTGTACAGAGATGTGGAAACTCCTGAGTAAGTGCTTGCTTGGGCTGATGTGGACCAGCAGGGACCCATGGGGCTTCACAGAGCTGGGCTTGGGCTTCCAAACAGCCCAACCCAAAACTGCAGTATCGTGCCTCAGTGGGTAGTTTTCCTGCTCAGCAGTTTGGAGGTAGCTCAACCAGAGCCAGCCCCACTCTCTGTGTGTTGACTGCCCAAATCCTTTACATAATCTCTGTCTCTTCAACAGATTGGCTCTTATCTCTCTGTTCTGCTTCATCAGTTCCCATGCTGTGATGAAAATTCTCTGCTGCCTTCTGTCCCTGAAGCAATCCCATGAGACTTAAAAAGAAGTGTTCTATTAGCCTTCAGTCCTGGGTAATTTTCACCAGGTGTAATTACAGCCTGACTTCTCTCCATTCCCCCTGAAATTTTGCTTTGAAATTGTCTGACATTGCTTCCTATTAGAAAAGCCATTTTACCTCACTTGGGGTGACTGCACTTCAGAAATGAGTAAAGTGATTTCTAAATGCAGCCTGAAAATGCTTTCAGCTAAGGGTTACTCTGAGTTCTTTCTTTATTTTTTTCCAGAAAGAATTCAGTAAATTTGTCAGCCAACAAAAGAGATGGAAATTTAGGCTTTATATGTACACATCAGAAAGGAGTATGGCTCATGAAGGGAAAGGTGAAATTATTCCTTCTTCTTTGAGAGCTGACCTTTCCTCTGGCAAGGTACATCGAATTACAATAACAGCACTGATTTCATTGCAGTACCACCGGGAGCACTCCAATTCCATAAAATAAATTAGCATAAACACAAAGCACACATGACAGGTATATGAGAAAATGTTCCAAGTTCTTTCTGTGCAACATTAATATGTTATTCACCAGAGCTGTGAGTGAAGTGAGGGATTAATGTTTTTAGCTACATTTGACTCATGATAGTGAAAGAACAAACATTGCTGTTTACTGTTAGGAGGGTGTTCTTTCCAGACAACTTAGTAAAAAAGAATTTCTATCCCTGTCTATCATTGAGATTAATTCAGATCATATTACATAAGCTTTTGGGAAACACATTTTCTCTATTTCTGTCACCTGCTCTGGCGACAGTTTTAGATTTCATGTTGCAATATAAAAATTTAGTTTTGTCCAGAAACTGATTATGAAACTCTTGATAGAAAAGACTGTACAACACATGCAAAGATGTGTAGTTACCTTGGTTGATAACAAATGGTAAGAAAAAAAGTATGAAAAAAATCAGATAAATGCCTGTGTCTGCAAGTTCCATGCAAGACCAATGCTATGATTATTTCTCAATAAGAAATTACATAAAAGGTGATTTTAGCTTTAAACTGTTAAAAAAGTATTTGCTGATTCTTAAGTCTAACTTCAGGGAAGTACAATGAATTTTCATTGTTGCCACTGGGTGAATGCATATCTAATGCAAAATGCAGGATTAATTTCTCTTATAGATCGTTAAGAAATCCTGTTATTAAACCTAGTAACCAGGATAAGGGCTGAGATTGTTACAAATACTTATCATACTAAATCATGCCCAATGATAGAATGATACATAATGAAACAAAAACATTTCATCTCTTTGAATGATGTTAATAATGGATATGTGTGAATATTAACCAGAAAAACTGGACATCCAGTGAGTCTATACAGAACTGGTTTGATGACATACAAAATGTCACCTTTTGGATTAATTTATCAGAAGGAATAGAAACTGGTTCCTTTTTGAACCTTTCATTTCCACATGAAATGGTTGTGATCAATGCCTATGTTGAAGTTAATGGAAACATTTCCATGTGTGTACCAAAGGCAGCTCCTGCCAACAAACACTATTAAGGTCTGACTTGTGGCAAGAGGGGGAGAGGAGCAGGAGCAGCTGGCATGAGCTGTTTGGAAGTGCTGGCTGTGTGCTGTGTGTGGAAATGCTGTTTCCTGCACTTACCACCTGCACGGATTGTTGGGCAGTCAGAGCTGCCGGGCAGAGCTGTCGGCTCCCAGCAGGCAGCAAATGAATACTGAGCAGCACCTTGCAGCTCCACACAGCTCAGGCACAAGCAGGTCCTCTGCCTGGTCTCTTGTGTAGTCTCACTCTGTCAGACTTTCTGGCTAGAAAGAATCTTTCTTACTGTAAGATTCTTAATGAGCAGGACAGTTCTAACAGTAAAGGAGTGCTGGTGCTGAGAGGAAGGACTGCATCCCTCTTCAGAACACTGAGCCCTAGAAAAGGGGAGAAAATCTGTCTGCTTCAAAGTCCTTACCCACTGATCCAAAATTGCTAAGGACATTTTAATTGTATATTTTTCTAGGAAACATAAGAACTGAACAGAATTCCTCCCTTCATACCACCATGGAAAGGCAATGGAATTGCTGCAACTGGTGAATAAATCAGTGTACCTACCTGTACTCATATTGTCCACCTTGAAAGTGTCAGAGGTGGAGAATTGTGGGGTTTTTAATGTGACCTCAGATAGTGCTGGAATGGTTCCTGCAGGTGTGACAGGTGTGGCATCCTGAAGCAGCCTGGCTGGAGCCTGATGTCCTGTAAGTTGGCAGGCTTGTATGAGCCATTAGATGAAGAAGAAACCTCAAGAATCAGGATACAGTGTAGGTGTGCCCAGCCTGCATTGTTACCTCTGAATTAAAAAATGTGAAACCCCTCAGAGAAGGAGAAGTTATGTTTGCCCATATGAATTTCTTTGTGTATGGTAACTCAGCTGGCAACAGGCACATTCATAATAAAATCAGACAAGTTACAATCTTAATATCCCAAAAGACACTGGGGCTTCTACCCCCAAATCCTGTTCCCCAAAGCAGCATCTGTTATCCACAGTGTTCGCTGTGCTGAAAGCAGCATGGTAAAGAGGTGATGCAGGAAGGTCAGTGAAATCTCATTTCACAGAGCAGTGTCGCACCATGGCATTTGACCCTGACATTTAGTTTAGGTATAGCACATAGAACCTCTTTATTTTACCTGCACAATCTTGGGTAAAAATACAACTTTGTGCAAGCTGCTTGCCTGTACAAAATTACAAAGCTGTTTTTATTTCATTATCTCTGAGTTTTCATTTACTAATTTCATATATGTATCTGCTGTCATCTCTATTTCCATCTTGTACATCCCTTTTCCTGTACATGTGTCAGGTATTTTCATCCCAACATTTTTGCAGCAGACAGAGAAAGCAATACTTCAGAAAATATTTTACAAATCTATTTATATTTTTTTCCCTCACATGTACTAAAGTAACGAGCTCTTAGAACTCTCTGGCTAACCTTAATAACAAAATAATGAAAATAATTCAGATTATAAAAAAAAGTCCTGTGCCTGAATAAAGCAGTCCATATTAAATTCCCCCTGAATTTCTATGGCCTGTGATAGGTGGTTTGGTTATGCCTCTGGAGTAGAGGCTTCAGCTGACCAAGTTTGCTGAGATGGAGGACACTCAGCAGGAAGGTGGCCCTTCAGTCACAGCCTGTCTGGGGACAAGGGCCAATTTGCTGCCTCTGCCTTGCTGAAGACAAGTGGGCCCATCCTGACAGCCCAGCAGGACTCCTGCCAGCAGGAGCAGCTCCTCATCCAGCCCAGGTGATGGCAAATAAATGGCCCAGGCTAATGGAGAGGAGAGTTGACTCCATTTCATTTGTAAAGCTTTTGCCTTTGAACTCTAACTAAAAGAAAAGTATTTATTATTTGGACACAAGGGCAGATACATATTAACATTTCAGGAGGTGATTAAGGGAGCTATCAAGAAGAAGATATTTTGACAGAAACATTTGGAGGTAATGCCTCCTTGGAATAACAGTTCTACTAAATACTGGGCATTATTCTCCAGGAGTAAGACATAATTGGACCAGCACATGCAAATTCCCTAGTGCACATACATAGTTGGTTAGCAGATTGCTAACAGAAACAATGTTATCTTATTCATACATTTGCTGCTTTTATTAACAGTCAGCAGGAAGAAAATGGAAATGATACCATAAAATCCTCAGTTTTCATTCAGGTGTGCCAACTTCTATGCCATAAAATCTGTGTGTTTCAGACATCCATGCTAAACAGGTCTTGTCTGTGCTGCTTGGGAGCCAAATGCTTTAGGGCTTTATTTCTGATATAAATCTGCAGGAAACATCATTAAAGCTAGCTGTTTGTGTAGTCATTTATTACTCTAACCTGATAGATTGCTCAGAACAATCATAGCTTATTTGGACACATTTGGTATCACTTATCACATGGTTTCTGGCTTCCTAAGCAGAAACAACAAATGAACATTTAAAATTTCAACATTATAATGAAGACATTAGTATTCCTGTCTCTAAGGAGTTTCCCAATGGAGTCAATTCCAGAGAATACAAGAAGCTGGTGGGGAGGTTAGAAAGTGGGTTTGGGAGGCATTGGGTATTCTGGGGCAGGCAGCCTTGTATTTGTGTCCATCTTGTGATAAAGCAAAGCTTGCTCTTCAGTGAAAGTGAGAGATGTATTTAAAATTTAGCATGGAGCAAGAGTAAGCACACCACATAATTTTCACACAGTAGTAAATAGGCTGTAAATTTTGTCTAATTTTACCTCACAGAAGCTGGATGTTAGCACATTCAGTGGGCAAAGCTGAAGCTGCTTCACATTCAGTGAACAAAGCTGGTAAACTCCACTCAGTTTGGCTCTCCAGAGCTGGTGAACAGTATTGGCACCTGCTGGCTCTCCTGTTTTCCTCATTGCTGGGAAGGTTCTGCAGCTTCTTCTATGGCAGCTGTGGTGATGAGCTGCAGCCAGGCAGATGCTTTGGTGAGGCAGAGCAAGGTGCTTCCCACCAGTACAGGATCTGTAGCTCTGGGAATGAGGATGTAGCTCTGTTGTTATGAGGATGGCTGAGGGAGAGAAGACAGTGTAACAACATCATCTCTGGCAGTTCAGCTTCAAGGAGAAGTGCGATTCTGGACAAAATTGCCTGTCACACCTGCCAGCTGCACATTGGTTAATTTTGCAGAGTGAGTCTGTGGTGATTGCAGCTTCTCCAGCAGAGAACCGCCCTGGAGATTCTACCAGAGGAACAGACCAGCCCCTGGTAGAGAAATAAGGCTTCAGACACATGACAAGTCTCACACACATGCCTGGCAGGAATTTTTGGTCCAGGACAGCACATTAAATGTCATCTGAATTTAAACTTCCAGACCACAGATGCTGGAGCAATGAGGAAATCAGCACCAACTGCTTCTATTTACTGCTCTGCTCCTATGGTGCTGTGTCACTGGTTAATGAAGAAGCAGGCAGTGAAACCTAGGCACAGGATCTGTAAGAATTGCCTTGAGAAGAACAGTTTTTATGTGCAAAGAGATATAGGGTAGAGAAACAGAGTGGAATGTCAGAGGAGGGCTCAGCAGGCAGGGATGTCATAGGCTTTGGGTGAAGGGGAGGGGACAGAGACAAGTCAGCGACTGGTCCAGCTGAGGATAAGCATTGTCTACATGTCCCTTGGCTGTGTTTGCTTACCAGAGGATGCCTGTCACCTTTGGTAGCCCTGGGCTCTGACCCACCCGTGTTCTGCTCCTCTCCTGAGAAATCAGTAAGTCAGGTGACACCTCCTGTGTCCCCGTGCTTTGGACAGCCAAGGCTGCAGGTCCGTGGGCTCTCATTCCTCACTGGTAATGTTTTGTCCTGCAGAAACGAGGAAGTGGGCAGCCCTGCTGAATGGAGAGTGTGTTCTGATGACCAAAACAATGAGTGCTTGCCCAGGAGCCTTCCAGGGAGGGCTGTAAGCTGGAAGCCCAGGCAGGCAGGCAGGCAAAGGCAGCTGGGCAGGAGCAGTGCAAAGGCTCTGGGCTCGCTGGCTGCTCGGTTGGAGCAGTTCTGACAGCAGCTCCCAGCACTGCTGCTGTCCAAACGCTAGGAAGGAACATGTGCTAAATTAGCAATTTATCTCATCAGAAGACTTCTGCTTTGATTTTGCACATGAAATCTGTCATCAAGTATGTTGCAATTTACTATTAGCCCAAACATGAAGTATTTATAGAACCCTCAGAGTTTTACAGATTTTAACTCACTACATAACTCACAAAACTTAATTATACTACTAAAACTTGAAGAAATTAGATAAAATTTTATGGATTTGTTTCAGTGCTTAGTATAAAAATTAAAAATCCATTCCCATTTGTAGTGAAAATAACACATCCCTATTTTAACATGTATTTGCCAAGGAAGCAGTACAACAGAAGACCATAAAGTTTTGATTATAACTGTTTAAAATCCAGGGCCAGGACCTCCAAAGGAGACACTTGGTCTGCTAGGAAAAAGAGGAGCATGCCAGCAGGGGAAATTTCAATTGTCAACCCACATTTCCTCTGCCGTTACCCAGAAATTGAGGGTAACATAAACCTGCATCTTGATGGTAAAAGGAAAATATGAAAAGAAATAGCTCTAGCTTTAGGTCTGAGTGTCTCTTTCCAGGACTTTACTCTTGGATCTGCTCTTGGTCCCCATCTTGCCATTACTTTAATATGAAACTCTGTTTAAACAAAGACTTATGGCAGGAGACCAGGCCTCCCCAGCAGCTGAGTAGCAACTGAGGATTTAGAACAAATTAGGCAAGGCCAGCAACTCTTATAAGTAAAGACAGGCTTGCAGAGGAACACTGACTGCTGCTGGGGGACATTCTGACAAACCCATGGTAAAAAGAGTTAAATAGACTTTTGAAAAGATCTTAAACATAGAGGGAGAGTTACATCTCTGTATTTACACTGTGTTGCTGGCTGATATTCTGTTTTGTTGACAGGGAATTCCTTGATTTCACATGGTCACATGGAGAGGTTTTCAGGGAGCTTGGTGCCAGGGGAATGCAGGGGGACAGAGGCATTAGGTATGTTCAATGCCATTCCTTTTACAGCCACTGCCTGTCCAGCTGAAGGGTTGTACTCATTGTCCCAGCTCTCTCAGCTGTTCCTAATAGGAGAGATACTCCAGTACCTCCATCAACTTTGTGACCCTTCATGCCTTCTTCCCAAGCACTAAAATATTCTCTGTCATTGCTTTGGAGTAATTCTCATGATACTTAAGCTTCTCACAGAAGCTCTTCTGACTCTTCTGCTGCTTCTGTTGTCATGGGAAGCATTCTATGAAGAAACCTGGGATACCAGGGTTCTCGGACTCTCATCTTTGTAATTCTGGACCATTTATTCTTTACAGCTAGTCTGAATCTAGATATATCCTATTCTAGTTTAAACTCTCTTTTAAACCCTTGTCTAGTTTAAAACCATTACACCTTGAAATATTGCTACAGACCCTATTAAAACCTGTCTCTATCTTTCTTATAATCCCCTTTAAGTATTGAAAGGCCACAATAAGATCTCCCTGGAGTCTTCCCTCCTCCTGACTATTAATTTATTCTAGACATCTAGTCACTCCTTTATATTGTTCAAGGCTTTCCAATAACAGGATAAATCTGTCAATGTGAACTCTGCAGGACTGTACACAGAGGACAAATAGTACAGAGTTTTCTTAGCCCCCATTGTGGCACATCCTTTTTCCAAGTTTGCATGGATGAACACATCCATCACTTTGCAAAAGAATTTCCTGAACTGCTCTCAGAAACTCTTTTCCTCAGCAACAAAATGTACCCATCTGTCTCCTCCGCTGTGCGCCTCAGGGTCTGGGCACAAGCTTGTTATTCCAGAGCAGGAACTGGTAAACTGCCATGGGGTTATTGCCATGCTATAAAAGCTCTAAGAGCAAAAAACTACTGGTATAATCTTCTAAATGTGAAATTTTTCTTT
Source organism: Serinus canaria (assembly GCF_022539315.1). NCBI lineage: Eukaryota > Metazoa > Chordata > Aves > Passeriformes > Fringillidae > Serinus > Serinus canaria. The sequence continues at coordinate 19,173,124 of NC_066314.1, read as the reverse complement.
ACAGGCACCCATCTGCAGAGGAGCGGCTTGTGGGGTGGTTTTCTGTCTTATTTCAAGCAAGACGTCAGATTTTGCTTGTGAATCATACATTCCTCTTTCAGGGATTTATTGTAGCCTTTGCTGTCCCTGGATGTGTTTGTGGAAAGCTAGACTGGTGACTGCTATGAGCGCTGTGATTATAAAGCAAAATGAGGTAAGCAAGAGTCAGTAAACTTCTTTGCTCTCGAGAGCAGCAGGAGGCCCAACAACTTCTTTCAGTTGAAGCTGGCACTGACACCAGGCAAATCCATTCTGTGAACAAACAGCAAATCAGTGAAGCATCAGAAGACAGAAGCATCCAAAACCACTGAGGACAACAGGACTGGGAGGCCAGCATTTCCTTGAATCTGTCCCGCAGGACCCTGAGATCCTTGATGGCATGGAAGTAATTCATAATTATTTTTGCTTGTACAATGTCGTAAACCAGTTAAAAATTGCTAACATCTGAGGGAATAGCAAAGACTGAAGATTTGTTTCTTGTAAATAAAGTACACAGAATGTTTTGCCATTATTTACTGTTGGTTTACAGACAGAGTGATATATTAATCATTAAAAGCCAGAAAATATTGGAAGATGTCTCAAAAATTATTGGTAAAAATTCCCAATGTGCTCTTTGGCATGTATTTTAGCAGAATTATTTTAATGAGAAAAGATGTTGAGTCTTTAAAATGAAACATTCCTTGATCAATATTCCACAATGATTCTGTCAGAATTAAAAAAAAAAGATTTTTTTTTCTAGTAGGAAGAGTGTTCAGAGAGCTTTCCTGCAGAACCCAAAACCATCCTGACCCCAAAACCATCCTGACCTGCTTTTGCTGGCAGGCAGTACCTATGGCATATTGTCAGCTTTAGATTAGAATGCTTGGACACAGCTGGAGTAGCTTTGGGACAAATTGTTTTACTTTCTTGTGCCTCAGTGTCTGTAACTGTAAGCCAGGGATAATAAGGATGAGCTCTTCTGGAGCTTCTTGAACCCTCTGACTGAAAGGCTAAAGATGGGTTTCACTATTCCTATTAATTATCTTCTGTGATTGTGATATAAAGCTAAGAATTTCCCCTAAGCAGTGCTAGGTCAAGTGTGTTTGGGGCTGTCTTCAGTTCCCGTTCAGTCAGTGGCTTTAGGAGCCTGGGCTCATGCTCTCAGGCTTAGCTTTTCATTAGTGCTCCTTTTGATGCAAGCCTGAGAGGGCAGTGACAAGCTTGCTTCAAGCTGGAGATGCCATTCCCTCAGTGCAGCATCTCTTACAGCCTGCCAGCTCTAACCTTGCTGTTCTTTTAAATGGAGATAACCTGGTGGCTGGGACAAAGTGACAGGAGCTTCATCTCTGCTTTGCTTTCCTCTGGTCCAACGCTGGCTTTGGGAGCCAGCTCTGGAGATACAAAGGATGTGCAAAGTGACTGTCAGCTGTAAAAAACTGTGCCCCCAGCAGCACAGAGATAAATTCTACCCTGGGTTTTAGTGCCAAGGAGTCACAGGAAGTACAATGCAGAGAACAGCTCCCACGATCAGAGCCTGACTCACTGACAGTATCAGCCCAGCAGGACCAGAGCATCCTCAGCAGCAGGCTGAGCCCTGGAAAATGCCAGTGGAGTCAGCAAGATGTAACCAGAGGGGTTGGCCTAATATGTGATAATGGGAAATGAAGGGAAAAGAAATTACTAAATATAGCTTATTTACAAAGTGAAGTACAGAAGGTGAACATTCCTATGCAAGATGCATATTTGCATGTATATATAGAATTTGTAGGCGAACAGTTGATATATATAAATGTATATTTGTGCATGTGTACATTTACTCAGTATGGCTAAATATTAGTAACATCAATACTAAAATCATTATTGTGTTAGAAAACTCCCCACAGAAGCACTTCTCTAGCTGCTGTGAGACAGAATGGTTGATCTCCTGCTGGGTTGATACAGCCTAAATATAGCTCAAAAGATGTTTCTGACACACTTGTCTCTCTTTTTGGTTGTCAAATGTACTTTGAGTAAGAGCACCCTGGAGAAAGGGGTTTCTGTGCTCTCAACATGCAGTCCTATTTCCTGTGAAGTAAATGGGAAAGCAGCCTTGAAGAATATGAGTCATCAGATCTGTCAAGCTGAAACCACTAGGCAGAGGCAAGGCAGATGGAGATGTAAATGCAATCCAGGCTGAACAGACATTTAAAAAATGCAGCATTATCTCATCTTTCTCCTCTTTGGTCTTTCAGTTTAAATAAGTCCCCTTTGGTGGGCAGGACACTAAAATTTTCCTTTCAGTTCAGCAGAGCAGTGTGTGCTTTGTGCCTGCATCAATTATCTACCCCTACATCAGCCAAGACTCACTTGCTGCCTGCTAGCTTGGTCAGTGAAACACCTCGTGTGGGCCAGCACGCTGCCCCCAGCAAGCAGGTACTCTGTTAGCACTGAGCTGGGTGCCTGACAGCAGCCTCCAGCTTGTGAAAGGCATTGCTGCCAACCTGCTGGAACACAACATGTAGAGATGAGTAAAGTGGGTGTTCTCTGAGTTTAGCTTATCCCAGGGATGAGGGAAGGTATATGGTTTCCTTTCTTTAGACAGGTCCAGTCAAGTCTGATATTGATTTCTACGAGGGCAGCAACAGCTGCTAAATCAATAGGAACCAGCAGTATCACAGAGAATGACTTTGTCCACACAGACTTGAGTCCTGCTCTTGAATGAAAAGGCAACATGTGAACCTTTGTGGGCACCTCTTCCTAGAAAACCCCACCCTCATCAAATGAGTAAGGGTACATGCCTGAGAATTCAGGTCTGCATTTTCTGCATAATGAAATTCTCTCCAATTATTGAATTTTGCTGCTTTCAAAACACTTCACAAAGCGCAGATCCTTAGTTTTGAGAAAATCTGCTTTGCCTGATACTGGTACTTCCAAATACTGGTAAAAATCACTCCAGACCAGTACTGACCTATGTTACTGTGGAGAGTGAATGGGCAGCCTCAAGGATTCCCCCACACAGCTGTGAAATCGTCAGCTGAGCTGCTGTAGCCCACAAGAAATTCAGCACACTGCCGACTGACAATTGAAAGTACAGTGGCATAAGGAAGTTACATCACTTTAAAACTGGCCTCAGGGTCCTATTCTTTCACCTTGCTTTTAGTAACAAGTCTTACGACAGTTTGCTGGTTTTTTCTCTTTTTTTTTCTTTCTAATTATTTATTGGCGTCTAACAAGTTCTGAACTATAATGGTTTTAATTAATCTAAAAAATTGCAATGGGGCATTTGACTCATCTCCAGAATCTACGTGACATTGCTTTCAGGTGACTCTGAGTGAGTGGCAGTAACCCATCAGGCCAGGCACTGACCTTGCCTGCAATTCTCTCACAGGCGATGCTCCACTCCTGTACCTTGAGTGGGATGAGACCCAGGCTGTGCAGGTGCAGATTTATTTGAAGTCACACCAGTGCCTTGTCCCAGGGCTGGAAGGACACAAGCCAGCAGGAGCCATTGCAGTCCCACCTCCCAGCAGCCCAGGACCAGGCTCCATGTGCCCCCTGAGCCCCGTGCTGCCCTGCTCCGAGAGCAGGGTGTTACAGCCAGCTCCTCCAGCTGTCCCCAGCCTCTGCCCTGCTGGCAGTACCTGTCCTGTGCCTTGTGCCATTGTGGGCTGTTGAGGCCAAAGAGGCCGTGCAGCTGGGCACAACTGAGGTAATGTGAGGAGGAATGGTGGCTTTCCACTATGTAAATTACAGGTCCTGCTCACTGCTCATCATAAAATCCCCATTGTATGTAACGGTGTGGGATGGACTTTGCTTGCATGGGCTGGTTGAGCTCTGCTATTGTTTCCCTCATAACGTGGGACTGATGTCTTAAACAAAGCATTTTTATACCAGATAAGGTAAAAGGCTTTTAAGAAGCCTGTCCTGCAGAGATGAGGCAATGCTTTTCATCATACCAATTTCCTCTCCCCCAGCAAGGCTGAGAGCATAAAACTCCCTCCCAGGGCAGGTGCTGGGCACACACAGAGGCCTGAAGCTATTCCTCCCTAAGGAGGCACAGCTGGCACAGTCAGAAACGGGGCCAAAGAAGCAATCATGTCATTGGAAGGGGCCATGAACCACCACAAGACCCCCAAAGAAAACCCCTCTTCCCTCCCTGGGGGAAGGACTGGGACATTCCCACATAAGACTGAATGTATATAAGCTGTCAAACTGTGTTGTGTGGGTGCTGGCCCCAACAGATCAAGACTGCCATGATGACTCCAACCACGGCCATCAAAATTGCAACAATCAAGTCTTTTTGCTGGATCCACTTTTTGCTGGGCGGTGACATCTTTCCTCCCCACTATTTACTCTTGTTATTTCCTTCTCTTTCTTTCTTGTCTTCATATATTTTCTTTGTCATGTTTTTTATAATTGTATGGAGAAGAAACAAAATGGCTCCTTTCCAGTGTAACCAATTTGTTTCAAAATAAACTTGACTCAAAAATGTACTCTGGTAATTCAGTGTCATTTTACTCTAATCCACCCCAAGGGATCTATTGACAAGAACTTCAGTTACCCTGCTTTAGAGGTTGGTTGTAACACTAAGCTAGGAAGTAGTACACATTAAAATATTCAGAATAATAGGCATTTATTTTCGATACTATTTTCATTAAATATTGGTATAATATATCCATGTCTGAGGTAATAAATTAAAAATAAACTCAAGATTTCAGTCCCATATTTGTGCTGCATATTTTTTTTCTACCATTATACATAATTTTGAAGCAAACACACACAGTCTGTAATTCTGAATGCAGCTAGGAATATTGTTTTACACAGTCACTTTTTGTTTCACTATAATTTTGCTGAGAATGGTTATTGCATGATACACTTTTAATAGACGTTTTAGTTATACTAGAGTTTTCTATTAGATCACATATATCGTAATTATAGGAAGATGGGCATGAAGATGTGCTTTGAGCCAAGGATGGCAAATACTGAATCAGTGATAGCACATACTGCAGCATTATTGTCTGCCTTCACTAGAGCCCAGATCCAGCAAAGCCATTTCAGTGTGTGCTTAGTTTTAGACATCAGTCATTTCAGTGTCATCCATGGCCTTAATTTTTGCTGAATCAAGGACTAGCCAAATCTGTAGAACTGAATTAATAGACTTCTTTAACTGTGTGTTATTTGAAAACAGGTTTGCTGGTTTCATATTTTGTAAGATATTTTGTAATGACCTCTGTAAGATTGTTCATATCAGTGAAGCACCCATGAAAGTTTCTAACCTGGTTCATAAATACACTATGAAAAAATAAGCAGCTACAATGACTCTCTTCTACACATTTTGTTAAAAGTAACACCTGGTTTGAAAAGTTATTAAAGTAATTTTTTTCATGGTAAAATATATTTAAAAAAATAAACTCTTAATTTAATCATCTTCCATCAAACATATAAGCATGTTAAAGGGCGGGGCATAATTCAGGTATTTTCATTTATAAATGCAAGAGATTGAGTGTGTCAATCTTTTGCACTTAAATGCTGGTGGTAGTAAGGCCCTTTCAGCTAAGTCTTCATCAAGCCCACCATCAGTGAGCTAAATAAACAAACAAACACAAATTTTGCTTGCATATAACTTTTTCATAATCCTCAATTAAAAAAAAAAAAATCCTCCCTGCTTAGAAAAGAACTCTTATTTAACTGCTGCCATTAAAAAGTATACCTCACTTCCATGTTAAGTTTAGTCAGTGACTCTGAATGCAAAGGATTTAAACACTCACTAAAATTGCTGTGGCATGCCATTAGACTCTTAATGTTCATAAATTGTGCTAATTCCCATTTCAATCAGGAAGCTATAGTTTAGAGTTAGAGCTAATGGTTGTCTTAGTGTTAAAGGTCTATTTCCACCAGATTTTCTTTATTCTATTTTGCAAATGACTGACAGTGCTTATGATGTGATCCTGAAAAACCGTTTGGTGTTATTACCAGAAGCTATAGTCCGTGAGAAAACTCTCCATGCTCATGCAGTGAGTTGCATTGCTGGGGGAGGGACCGTGGCCAGCGCCGCCGTGCTCTGGGCAGGGCCCTCAGTACTCCACCGAGCTCACCATGGCCATGGGCTCGTCAAACGTCGCCAGCCGGATCTGCTTGGGCGTGGAGAGGGAGAGCATCTCCCCGGGCTCCGCCGGCGAGTGAATCCCATTGTCCATCATGCCGGACACCTCCTCCTCATGGTCCTCGTACAGCGTGTTGATGTGCAGCAAAGGGTGGGCCGGGTTGCAGCTCAGAGCAGGAGTGGGCTCTGGCTTGACCTGGTTCAGAGCCATACTGGTGGCAGCAGCAGTGGTGGCTATGTGGTTGTGGTTGCACGTGACAAAAGCCGCAGCAGCAGGCACAGTTCTGCATGTCTCGGATGAGTACAGGATCTCTTTTGCAGGATGAGGGGTGTCTGCAAGAGAACAAAACAGGCAGATAAAGGACAGGTAGTCTCTCACCATTCCAGTCCATCAGCGAGGACTGTCCTGAACCAATTAAAGTCATTGGCAGTCTTGCCACTGATTTCAGAGGGACCAGAAGAGGCTCCCAAAAGGAATTTTCTTGGGACCCTTTCAGAAATCCTAATGGGACTGTTTGAAAACAGGGTTGTAAGCTCAGGGAAACAGGACAAACAAGAAATGGGGTTTCTAAATCTCACTCTTTTTTATGCATGCTCATGCTTCCTTATGTGAATGGTATTTTTGTAAAATGAAGGAAAAAAAAACCCGAACAACTGAAAACTATATTTACTCCCCTCCTAGTCTGGCCAGCGTTTTCTAAACAGAATGATTTAATGTTTTGACAAATGCAATGAGTATTGAAATCTACAGGATGGAATACAAAAAGCATTGATATTTTCAATGGGAAAAACCAGTGGTTACACATTGTAAGCCACTTGTGTTTAGAAAGAACTCAGCAATCTGTCATAAACTGAAGCCTCTCAAGAATTTATAAGTCTGCCTTACCTGATGGACTGCAATGTAGGTCTAACTCAGAAACAAAGTTGAAAATTTTTAATGTGAATAGAGAGTCACAGAGCCCCAAAACTCCAGTTATTATTTTTTGCCCTTAAAATATTCAAGCACTAATTTAGATTAAGGTAATTGAACCAGAAAACCCCAGCAGTTTTGAGGAGTTGAAATCAGAGCAGGTGACTGGATAAAGAATGCTGTAGAATAGCTCACATGCACATTGGGGAGTTGGAGAACTCTAAGGAGCATAGGGATTTGGAAGTGACAGAAACTTTTATACCTCAAATCACTTCTTTGCTGGGCAGTGGGGTGACGGTAGAGGTCAGTCTGTCGAAGCCCAGAGGGAGGTCTTAGCTTGTAATGAGATGAGAGCCATTGCTTTAAGTACGTACAGATTTTTCTGTAACTTCAACTGCATAGTGCTTCTTTCTTATGTCAGTAGCTTACAAAAATAAACAAGAAGATATCTGTCTATCAGTTTATTTACTGATCTATCACTTTTCTTAATGTTCAAATGGCTTTCCTCATCATCCCAGCTCATAGCAATTACTGATAGATGTGAAACACTCCCTTGAGTTAAGAAAGGGACAGGCTTTATAGGACCCACAGGGAACCGAGGCACAGAAGGAGCATCTCCTGTGAGGCCACATGGGAAGGGAATGGCAGAAATCCTGAATCCCTGACCAGCACCCACACCTCAGAGCATCCATCCTCTGGTCCACATAAGACACAGGGCAATTTAAAGTGTGCGTGAAGAACAATGTCAACAAGCCGAGTTTCGATTTTCTAGGTGACAAACATATGACAGCCCCTGAGAATTGTAGTCTAAGAGATCTTTTTTCCACAGGCAGCTTTAACTGCCATTAGTAGTCCCCCACACCCCTAAGGGGCTATTACTGCTCAGGGTATTGGTCATCTACCATGGCAGTTTCCACATGACTTGAAAATAAGACAGGTTTGAAATGTGCCAGGTGCTGGTGGAGCAGGAAGGGTATCATGGAAGCCAAACGCTCCTCACTTCCTTGGCAAGGCATGATCACATTTGTAGTTGTGAAAACCTGCTTACAATTGAAATATTACCCACACCAACAGCCTGCAGTCTGTTTTGTACAGCTCTACCTGTAATTATCCTTACCCTCCATACAGTTGTTTAAGAGAGAGAACCTCCATTTCTGAGACCTGCAAACCTTGAGATTACTAGCTATCCCCAAATCTAGCAAGGTAGGTCAAACAGTTTCAATAAACTCTGAGTTCCTTAAGATTGCTATGTAAATTATGGCCTGTGAAGGTGGTATGGGCATTATGGCATACTGTACCTTTGAGAGAGGAGGTAACATGCACTACAACATTCTCTTCCTGGTTTAAAAATCCACCCTCTTGGCTTTTTGACGTAGGCATCGAGGGCATGGCTTGAACCTCTGGCTTGGGTTTTTTGCTACTGAGTATATATGGATGAACATCCAAGGAAAAGTGCCGTGTGTGCTTTTTTTCAGCGCTTGTGCTTGGGATGGCATTTGGCTCGCTCTTGTGAGCGGACGATTGCTGTGAGGTCTTTGCAGCAGACTCCAGCAAAGGAGCTATAAGGCTGTCTGTCGCTGTTTTCCTCCGCACAGGCTTCGGCTTATCAGGCTTGTGGTTCTCAACCTTCATAATGGCTAACTGCTCCTTGAACGGCTGGGGAAGGGGATTGGTAGTCGGGATCCATTTCATCTTCTTCCTTGGCCTCTTAATGATGAGCTGTTCATTAGCATCAATGTCTGCTGGATCAACGCTTGGGTCTATGGTCTGGATCCCTGAATCCCGCATGGTTGGAGTGGCGTCGTGGTTGGACTGGGCCAGCGCCGCGAGCAGCTGGCGTACCACGTTGTCATACATCAGATCGCTCTCGTTTGTAATAAAATCCAGACGGTTCAATGATTTTATGTGGTCCCTGTTTTCATTACAAAACATGGCCAAAATATTAATATCACAAAACTGGGACTTCTGCCACTGTTTCTTGGTCTTTATTCCGACTTTGTTCAGTTTATCAAATATGAAGTTAGACTTGCGAAATATGAAGAGGTGAATCAAGTTGATGAGGATTATCAAGTTCATGAAGCAGAGGAGAACGATATCTACACCAGCAATAATCCGCTGCAGCTGGACAGATGGCAGTTTACAGTTCACTCTGATGTGCAATTTGGAGCTGCTCGTTTTGTCTGGAGGCTCACCTAGTGCACACGTAAATTCATTTTGCTTCTGTGTAGCATAGTAGGTGGATAAGTATGTGATTGGTATGATGCTTAAAAAGATGATGAACAGATGTCTTGCAAGATAAAGCTTAGCTAAAAAGTTACTTCGTCCTCTTCTTTCCAGATATTTCTCAAACAAGTTCTGCTCAGGGCTTTTTTCCTTTTCTGCATTCTCAATGATTTCTCTTTTCTCTCTCTCGGTTATCCCTGGGCCTTTGGACTGAATCTGTTTCTCTATTTTTGGTGCCCGCCCTTCAGCTGCACGGTGGTAGCAGTTATCGATCTCCTGAAGCAAAAAATTAAGCTCCGAAGTCAGTCGAGTGGAGGCCAGAAATTCCCAGCCCAGAGCTGGAATGTACATTATCCCAGCAAAAGCCAGCAGTGCATAAGGTAGGAACTTATGCTCAAACAAGGAGGGCCAGTGGCTGGCATCAACTCCTGGCAAGGCATCTTTTAATTCTGTCCAACAATATCCTCTGGCATACAAGGCTTGATCGCGGGTGAAGTTGTGTGGTGTGTTAACAGTATATTGGCTCCTCTGTATAACAGAGAGAAAAGTCACTGCTGTGCATTTAACCTACAAAAGGGGCTCTGGAAAATAAACATTTCAAATTATATCAATTTTATTTTACTGTATCTTCTCATGACCATTAAGCCCTCCACATCTATTAGCCAGCTCAGGCTGCACACATCCTCACAAACCCTATGGCAAAACTATTTACCTGGAAGTTTTAGAACAAGCCTGAGTTAGAAATGTCAGCAAGAAATACATTTTTGGTTTAATGACCGCTCTGAAAACAATATCCTAAGCAACTCTGATGTGAACTCTGTAAAGCTAAAAGACCTGATATTCACTACAAAGTCAGTAGCTGAGGATGTTCCAAGCAAATGCTGAAAATTATATGAAATTTAAGGTTCATCCCAGCTAAGCATTCTTCTAGAGAGAAAAAAATTGGACATAGCTTAAGGCAATGTTTTTAATAATTAATAACAAAGTCAACTCATTTGATATCATAGAAAAAATGAAACTTGAGACATACAAGGATTTAGTCAACTGTACCCCTCTCAGCTAATATTCTTGAATAAAAGTGTGACTGACCAGGACAGAATCTGGTTTGTTAACTATTTATCAGTATGAAAATTTAATTCTCCATTTGAAATTGTAACTTTGGGATTTTTACACAATGCGTAATTAAATGCAACTCGCCCTCAGACAGTACTATGGAAGAAACAAATACTGTGGATCAAGAAAGAAGACAAAGTAACAGGAGAGAAAGTATAGCAAGGATTATTAAATTCACAGTGATGCAATTTTTGTCTCAGGAAATGTTTCAGTCATATTCTGCTGGAGGATGGAATGGTTTGTCAAAGGAAATAACACCACATACCTGTCTACTTTAACACTCCTTCCAAACATTTGTATTTTACCATCATCATCAGAATGCTGACATAAAGGTCCTGACCCAGTAGATAATTCTTACATGATAATTTTTTTTTCTAGTAATACATGAAAGAAAGAGAGAAAAACTTGTGAAAGCTAAATTAATTTCCCAAAGAACAAGGACCATTATGAAGACATCCTTTTAAAGAGGAAGACCATGTTTTCATGTTTTGACAGGTAGAACAAAGAGAATATATTTTACAGCGTTCTGGTACACCTTTGAAAAACTTCCCAGAATGAGACCCATAGGAGGAGGCATGCTCTCTTGACTTGAGAATCACTCAAGAACACCAAGCCTGCTCTGGCTCTGAATGTAGTCTACAATTCAGCTCAAGAACAGCTCCCTGGAAGAGCATGGTGGCACTGTTTATAATAAAAATGAAAAAAAATCATATTGATAACAACAAATAGAATATTAGAAATCAATAGGCAGCTCCCACTAATCTTTCTGGCTTAACAAATGACTCCTACTTGACCAGTTACTTTTCACGGTAAAAGTTAGTTCTTTGGTGTGGAGGTACAAACATCTTCTGTGACCTAGAGAGAATTAATACTACCAACTAAAACAGAGTTGACAGAATAAGTGCTGCTACTCAAGACAGCATGTAAAGTGAGCATGCCCTGCAAATACTTTGATATAGTTTTTGAAGACTATTTTAAAATTATCTAACTTGAGCCTCAGAGGATAGCTTAAAAGCACTTCCATTTAGACGATTTTTGAGTACTTACAGATATATGCAATAAGAAAAATGCTCATTGACTTCCTTGATTTCATAACTACACCGCCTCCCAAGCCTACCCATAAATGGATGCATACAAAAAATTTAATCTCCTACTATCAATGACTTATTGTAGAATTGCCCAGGAGACCAAACAGATTTCTGTGTAAAAATGTTCCCATGGAGAAAAAAAAGGCAAAGCAGAATGCTATGTTTCTCATAAGCAGAAATATTTTTAATTGGGTATCCCTAAGCCCAGTAGAACTTTTCAATACGAAATCAAGTTTTCTGTGCCATATATGAGTTCATTTCTCTTAGGTCTCAACATCACAAACACTTGGGAAAACTGCAGCAAGTATTCCTACAAATCAGCCATAAGGATTGTTTTTCGATTCCTGCATCAGTTACTACTGTAAAATAAATTGATTAGTTCATTAAGTTCTCTTCACTGAGACCCAAAAGCTAGGGTGACTTTTGCCAAAATTGTGTGTGTGTATATATATATATAACAACTATGCAATATCTTTTTCCTTTATAAATGAAAAAAAGAAACAAATGAAAATATCTTAACATTTTACATTTACATTGGACAGATCACTGAGAGACTAACTGCACTCCATCCATTGCCACTGCTTTGGTGAAAAATGTCTAAAGAGCTTCAGAACTTGAGTTTGGACAGACCAGCTGCATTACAGGCTACAAAATGAGGCTGTCCCAAACAGTAGGAAAAGCAAACGTCACTTGAGAGAAATTTGTTCTCTTTTCCTCTGTTAAACTTGTTTTTATCTGACCCAATTGCCTGTGAGGTTGCAAAAGATCTCTGATTTATTTGGTCAGCTGAGCATGGTGTCCCACTCTTACTCAATGTTTTGTACCTTGTTGCTACTAGTCTAGTATTTTCTTTGCATATTTTCAAAATTGGCATGATTTTCACTGTATAACATGTAAATCCCATGATCCTTTAGACAAAAACAAATCATCTGTGGAGCCAGTGAGACTTCTGATAACTAATTAGAGTGAGAGCAGTGGGGTTCCAAGACTATTTTATTCAAATAGTATTTTCTAATACAGAATCATAGAATCACAGATTGGTTTTGGCTGGAAGGGATCTTAAACATCATCTAGACCCAGCTGCCCTGCCATGGGCAGGGACACCTTCCACTAGACCAGGCTACTCAAAACCCCATCCAGCCTTGCCTTGAACACTTCCAGGGATGGAGCTGCCACAACCTCTCTTAGCATTATCTTTGAGCTATATTTACTGTCAGAGAATGTCATAAATTTTAGTACAGTTATTCCACAGGGATGTTTAGCTTAACCCTCTCATCACAGGACTTGACTCACAAAGCATTGCATCAAACCTGGAACCTCATTCCCCTAGAAAATGGTCCAGACAACTGAGAAGAGAGGAATTCCCTTCTGAAGTGATTCACAGCAAAAGACTCATTTAGCTGTTGCCTGGATGAAGAATCTGCCTCTCTGCACTGACAAGAGGCTGCCAAGCAGGATCCACACCAGGTTTTGAGTTAGTTTTTGTGAGTGTTCCTTAGAGAGTGGCACCATTTAACCTGGCATTTAACAAACACCCTGAAGGTGTTTGATCCAGGTACAGTAGGGTATGGGACTGTTTCTTCTCTACTGCAGCCTGTGTCCATCCTTAGTTAATGAAAAAGAAAAGCACCATGTCAATAACTAATCCTGTTGAAAGCTGGCAATGATGTATAGCTGGATATTAAAATGCAGATATGATGAGGACAGCACAGGAACAAGTTGTTCTCACACATATAACTCACTTAGCTGTGAGATCTCTGCTTAATGCATTTTGAAGAAGACCCAGCAGATTTTTTTTTTGTTTTTTTTTGTTTTACAATGTTCTCCTGATAGTCAAGTATGCATTAAAAAAAGATTTCAATGGTGCTGAAATCATAGCCCTGATGTTGGACCATGCCATATACAAAATACATTTGCTTTTAACTTCATATTCATAAATATAGAAAGTTTCTACTGATACTCCTATTTCATGTTGAAAATCCTTATGCAGTTTATGAAGGCCCTTTTTCATATAACCATTCCAGCCACCATAAAACACAGCTTTTTCCCGAGATGCCACAGTTTAATTGCATATGGCAATGAAGTAAAAGTGATGTAAAGAAAAATTTTTAAAAGCTTCGGGAGCATTATTATGGCTGAGTGGATTGGTCATCCTCACAATGTTGTCTAGTCTAACGCCCATAAAAAGAATGTCTCTCCTTGAAAGATATATTCCTAATAATTACTACATTGAAAAATAAAAAAAGGCTTTGATGGTAATATGTGATGGTTTTTCATACTAACTTAAGCTTAAACATGCACGCTAAGAAGCTTCATTTCCCTTTTTTCAATATGTCAGATGTTTTCAACAGTTGTACATAAATACATTTTATCCTGCTCACTATTCACCTAAGTAGCTTCTAGAAATCTGAAGAACTGTCCTCTAGGATAAGGTATGAGAGAGATCTCACTGCATTTTTCAGACATGCAATCAAGATGAAATAAACAACACAGAATTACTTAGTTGTGTAATACAACTGATTGTGTTTTGCCACTTGAGAAATTAAAATCCCTTGGCAGATAAGTTTTTTCAGGGGCTTTATTCTGCAACATCTCACCCCATCCCATCATTTTAAGCATTTCTGAAAGGGAGAGAAGTGACTTGAGCAAGGTATTGTGGTACAGAAGTCGCACCTCAGGGGAATAAAAGTGCATGGCTGCAGAAGACATTCAAGGCAGGGAGAGGGATAATGGAAGGGGTTGTGCTCAAAATAAACTCTTTAGAAAGAATCCAGACAGTATGGAAAAGAGTGAAGTAAGAGCACTGAAGCTAGGAGCTGTCAAGTCTGCTGCTTTTAGAAGACTTGGAGAAATGCTTGTGGGCTTCCTGCAGGCACACACTCCCACTCCTACTGCTCCCAATCCAAGGTCAGCCACCTCCTTTCAGTGGTTCCCAACCTCCACATACTTTAATATACATTCAACTGTCCTCTTTGAGAGGCCCTGAATTAAACACCATTTTTTCAGGATGCAAGTGCTGGGCATGAAAATATGTTAGAAAAATAAATCTGCTAAATTTTAAACTGGAGTTATGATACTCCAGGTTCTGGATTCGTCAGGAAAGGAGCCAGAATGCTGAGGTTTGGGGTTGGAACCCTTGTAAAACTTCCCACTACAGAAATGAATCTCAGATGTGGAAATGGAAAAAACAGAGGAAAAATCTGATGACTGCTGTTCCTAGACCATTTTCTGAAATTATACCCCAATGCAAAATCACAGAAATGCTGAGTCCCACATCCCACTCAAAGTAGTCAGGACTGATTTCAGACCAGCTTGATTAGGGCTTTGTCAGTCTGAAAACCTTCAAAAGCTACTCAACCTGCCTCTGCATCCTGCTCATGCAGGGACAATGCTTGATTGTCCTCAAAGTGAATTTTCATCTTCTATAGGTCATGCCCAGCAAGAAAGGCTGATCCATGCAGCAGTATTTCTTTCATTTTTGAGAAAAAACCATTTCAAAAAACAAATGCAATGGCCAGCTGCATTAAGAACACATCCAGTAAAATACAGCTAGAAAGCTGTCACAGACATGCATGTGGCTGGAGCTCAGGCCTCAGGATTGCATCTCAACAGAGGGAAGAGGTGCCAGGACCACAGCTCACCAAGGAGGCCGTGGCAGGGCTGTGTGTGTGTGTGCATACACATGTGCATTTATTTGCCCATCTATAACAAGAAACACTTTGCAAGAAATGTGGCCTAAAATGACACTGTCAAGAAGATACAGTGAAACTAGATGTGCATCACCCTCCACTGTTTATTCAAAGTTAAGATTTCACAAAGACTTGTGAAAGTGAGTGAATTGCATCTAACACACTCACCACTCAAAAATAAAGGTAACAGTGACAATCTCTTGGCATTCAATGCTGTGAAATTCAGATCTGCTCCTGAAAATACTTAAGCAACTGCAGGCATTGGGCATTTTCCTTAAGTCAATGTGACTACTAACAGTGCAGGAAATCTGGCATATGCATCCATCTTTGAAGAAATGATGCTGTAGCTACAAAGCTTCTAAAATATTATTATGAGCAAAGTTATTTAAATAAATGTGGACAACACATTTAGAGTGCTTTGGCAGGCATTACAAAAAAAGGAAAATATTAATAATAAACAGTATATGCTCCCACATAACAGGGCAAATGATTTTTTTATACCTTATGCATTCCCAGTGGAAAAAAGTATATTTGCCAAAATATAAACCATGACAACAAATTGTAAATACTTCCTGTGACCTCCAGCTTTTAGAATTTACTCTAGAAAAAGAAATCACACTTCATTAATCTTCCCACTGAAATGCATTATTTAGCATTCCAATGCAATTATTGAGTAAAGCAAAAGAAACAGTAAAATTTTCCAACAGCAGACAGAAAAAACAAAACAGTTTTGAGAAAATACAGAAATGTAAAAAAAAAAAAAAATTCTTTCAAGGCAAGAATTCAATTCAAGGCAAAGGTAAGTATGTCTCTTGTGTGAAGATTTCTTCAAGGATCTAGTTAACATTCAGCATGACTGGCACTACCCCACACAGGTGTAGGCAGCAGAACTGGTGATTAGGTGCTGCTGAGCAGGCTGCATCTCCCAGGACAAGTGCCTAAACACTTGAGCTGGAGACCCAAGCTAAGTGCCAGGTAAGTATTGATAACTATAGTTACTGAGTTAAATATACTGCAGACTCATGCTAGCCTAGTGCTTCCTAGCAACTGGCACTCTGCCCTCTTGAAGAGAGCTCTACATCATCCTCATTCCTGTGCCCAACCTGCCTCTGAAGATAAACTGGCAATCCAGTCAAGATCTCTGAAGCACTCCTTGTGCAGTCCTCTCCACTCACCTCCAAGGAGAAATTCAACATTTAGGTAGAATCTCTGAATCTCCCTGCCCATCACTTCCCAGCACCCACATTTCTAATAGACAAAATAAATTAGAAACTCCCTGAATTCAGCAATAAATGCCAGTATTTAACAAGAGTATTCCTTATCATACTGCTTTGTGGCACATACATGTAAGCAATCTGACATACATGCCTCATTCAGCTTGGGTACTAAAAGGATTGCACAAGAAAGCAGGTAGCAAACTGTTTATTTTTAGAAACAGAAATAATTTATTTAGTACTTTTTCAGCAATTTTTAAATGGAAAAGAAGAAATGCCCTGAATCCTCTTCTCTCTGGAAAAAATGAATAAAGAACATTTATGTTACTGAGGTAGAAAATGTTCTCTAAGAAAGTACATTATTATCTAAACATTATACATGTCTTCCATCCCAGTCACACAGTCCTCAAGGAATATGTAATTCTGCTTCTGTTTTTTGAATGATTTTAACAAATGCTAGCTAATACCCAAATTAACTGTCAGCAAAGGGAAAAAACTCACATAATTTAACTAGTTTATTTCAACTACTTTATTTAAATGTTAGAAATTAGTACAGGGTAAGGATGGATCCTTGAAATAATTTTGTATGTCGTACAGTTCTATTTAACTCACTGAGCTTACTCATATTAATGAGAAAACATCCATCAAACTAAGCCTTAACTTAGCCAGCTAATTATTAAGAATTACTGAAATAAAGAGGCAATACTTTTACCTTTGTTAGGAAATATTCTTTCCAGTCTGAATACAGGTTCCATGCCCATGAAGTCTTCCTAAGGTACAAATTTCTCCATGATCAGCAAAGCCTTTTTTGCCCAATCTCTGAAACCACTTGTCCTGTTTAAGAAAAAAATCTTGAAAAGAAAGTCCCTAAAAAAATGAGACAGGAAACCACTGCTGCTATTAGGTTTTATTGGCCTATACTCTGTAAGGATTAGTCATAAAGAGTGAGATGTAGATAAGCAATTTCAAAGACTGATTGGCAATGGCTCACCCACAAGGGTAACTGAAGTGCAAGGATAGCAGCAGGTCTCCGCGTATTTCCAATTTGGGTCTTTTTGCCTGGCAGAACTGCTGTCTGAACTACAGATATTTCGGATCTGTAGAGTTAATGAACTAACAATGCACTTTCCTAGTGTACATATAAATTTACAGAACCATATTCCCTGTATGTAATGGACTCTGGCTCTTCTAAAAGTAGCTGGTGTGCCCACCCTTCCGGGAAATCTGAGGCTTCAGGCTTTGTACACCTGCCCAGGTTAGTCAGGAAAAACAGACACCTCCTGCTGCTCCTCTGGTGTGTTGGAAACAGCAACAGTTATGAGGAAGGTGCAGAAACACTTAGATGAAATCCCTTAGGCTGCTCCAGCAGAGGAATGTGTCCTCAATAATGAGCTGCCCTCTACCATGTAGTGGCCATGCAGCACAGTGGTAAAGTCACTGAAAAGAGAGCTTATTTATAGTGACTGACTATTGGTGCCAAGATTTGAGGGAAGATTAGATCTGAATTTAAAGGAATGTATTAATCTAAATATAATTAACAAAACTCAGCCATGCAGTTAGTCCTACAAAAGAGATCTGAATAACATTTACTTCTAAATTTAGTGCTTGCATGAGGAGGTGAGTGGAATTTCAGTGATGTACAGATCTTCTGCACAGGAGAAGTACTAAAGTGTGAAAATAATATTTTAATGTTCTGCAGAGGTCAAAAATTGCCTGCTAGAGATGGAACCCCAAAGCAACTACATGCACTCAGACAGTGTGATAATGTGAACTGCAGTAACACCTGAAGGAAACTGCAAGAATAAATGCTGAAATGAAATGAAACATGAAAATCCAGTGAAACTGTTGATACATGAACAATGGTGGCTTCTTAAATCAAGGGTCGAGTACAAAATACAACCACAGGAAGCAACAGGAAACAGCATGTTCTTTCTATTGAATTATTATTATTTAATGACTAGAAATTAAAAAGATGGCTTGTATTAAGTACCTCTTGGCATAAACACAGCACCCGGAAAAGTTCATATTGAAAAAGAAGAAAAGGACCAACAGTTAGCTCATTAGGTAATAACATTATTTTAATAACATAGTATTTAGTGGGCAGAGATGGCTGGTCTACTGCTTTTGGAAAACTGGTTCCTCCATGTGTAGAGCAATTGGGTTTTGTGAAGCATCAGAACTGTTTTGATTCATCACAGAAGAGACAGAACAATCTGCCACCTGAGGCTCCCAAGGGCTCTCCCACTTCCAGTGTGGAGGTCTCCTGACCTCCTGAGGAAAACATCGGTCTTGCAGAAGATAAGGTACCTTAACCTCAAAATGTGAAATAATTACTTCATCATAAAACTAAAACTAAAACTAAAACTCCAGAAATAGTCACTGGGCACTGAGCTGCAAAAACCACACCCCACATCTAAGCACCTGGCTGCAGCACTACTCCATGAGCCTGCATGATAGCCTTGGTGCCACCAAAGAAAAGCAAACAAATCCCCACAGCTCGCTAACTATGCCTGCTATCACAGTGAACAGCTGCACTTCTCCATTCAAATGCAAGAGTATAATACATGCCTGGGACAAAACCCCCAAGGATGAAATATGCGTCCTGGTTTCAGTGTTTTTCTTAGGATAAATCCTGTATCATGTGAAAAAGAAGGACATCTACAAGAATTATGCTGGTCTACTGTGAAATTATTCAGCTTTTGTAATTAAACATATACACGTACTGAGGGTGTCCACTGCAGCTATTTTTAATACTGCAGTATTACAAATACTGCAGGAGGACTCAAGGAACTCAGTGATGATGCAGATTCTTCCTGAAGACTTCTACGGATGTAAGAAACCACACAAGCTGAAATTTCCTCTACATCATGGATGCATGATTTCTATCTAGTTTAGAGACAACAAAGAGCCTCAAGTACTTCAGGGTAGCTTTGAAAACCAATTTTGACCTTACTCTTTATTTATTCACAAGGTTTCCTTTTGTCAAAAGTGAATAAATTAAACAGCTCTTAAACAGAAATATTTTTGGCCATCTGTTCAAATCTGTTGGTTAACTGAAAGCATGTAGTAAGCTAAAATTCATCCGTATTTTGGACCTCTTCCCACATATGACACTTGAAAAAATGAAGGGGTTAATAATGCAAACAAGTCGTTAAAGACATGATTAAAAAATGATGATGCATGTGTGTTGATGAAGTCTGAGAAATGGAATTTATGACATAAGAAATACCTGCAGTCCCTAGGAACTGCAGTGGAATGCATGGCTCATGCATTTCCTCAAGAATACCATTCTATTTGCTTTCCACCTGTGTAACTGCAAATCTTTAAATGATCAAAACTCTCAACATGATCAACACGAGTCCCAGCTAGTGTATCCTGTGCACACCTCCAGTTTGTGTGTGTGTAAAGGGCCCTTATCCTTTGGGAAAAATTCCATCAGCAATGCGAACAGCCAGCAGCCAAACTGCAGCCAGCCTGTGGGTGCTTGCATCATTTCAGCCCTTTTAAAAAATACGGGCTAAGAAAGCACTTCAGTGGTACTGTTCCGCTCCCTAAATTCTCTTTTCTCTGCTAATATCACCTCAGAACAATTTCTGCAGTAGTGTCATCAGTTTGTCATACACTAAACAATCTGGCTCTGTACTCTTAGCACTAAACAAAGTCACTTGGGAAAATGCCATCTTCACTTTCTTCAAGTGCAGTTGGAGAGAAAAAAATGGAAAATAAGATCAAAAGCCATCTATTAGGTAAGTCACCTAAATAAGCATATGTAATTATCCTGACACAATTAGAAAAAAATACAAATTAGAAGAGTGACCAGAAATACAAAATAAAACTCCATTTCATAATATAAAAATATGACATATACTATTTCAAACATACCGCAGGGTGAAAAGTGAAAAAGACATTAAACTCAAGCACATACTATATTACACAATAATGTAAGCATTGCTTATGCAAATGATTACAAATCAGAAAATATAAAACCTTGAACTGATACTTCAGTCATTAAACACTGTTTCCTTCCATTGCTTTCTTATGAAAATTTTCTAGCAGAAGGATGGTAGAGGGCTGAACTATACAACTGCTAAGAGACACAGAAATACAGCATTTTTGAGCAACCTCTTTTATATTTTGTAGGCACTCTTTTAAGAACCTAGCATGAAAACCAATGCCAAAGCTTGGCTTTTGACTAAAGTATAAAAATCAACTGAATTAATGCTTTGCTTTATTTTAATAAAGGACCGGCATTTAACAGCTCGGGTGGGAAAAGCAAACATGAGTGCAATATGGAAAGAATAATTCCCTGTTAACAGAAAGTGTGAGGCACTGTACAAGAGGGATTTGACTCAGCAATACCATTACAACATCAGTTTGGGAACCAAAATATTTCAATATTGTGAAGATACCACAACAAACCCAGCAATGTAATCTCCTTTGGAATGCACCATTCTCTGGTTCCTTACAGAGAGAACTTCCACAGACATTATTGATGGGGTTGCTTCTCAGCCCAGAACAATACTGGAATATTTAAACCACTCACTAAAAAAACATGAAGTGATACAAAAGAACTAAGCAGCACATCATGAAAGCCAAGTGTCTCTCAATCTACTGGATTATAGAACAGTGTCCTGGGGATTCAGCAAATGCCAGGAGACACTCAGCACCAAAGGCTGCCACCTGCTGCTGCAGCACCATTGCCAGTCATGGAGGAGAGGACACAGCACGTGCTGACCCAGCAGCATCCTACCTGTGCCTGCAACTTGTGTGTACTGATGCCATGGCAAAACCAGGGACAGTGAAGGATAAAAAACATATGGAACATCAAACAGACGCACCTCAAACTGGCACTCTAATACTACACATTCTGTGCATTTTGGGAAGGAAATGAAAATGGAAAGGCTGATGGGCTGATCTTGTTGATCTATATCCATATCATTCCAGACTGACCATGCCTTGACTGAAACTTTATAACTTAAAAGCAGTTCTGAAAACCAACACAGACTACAGCTGGACTAAGACTATGTACCTTAAATCCTTACCCTCTAAAATTTAATTAAATTTGGTGTATTACCATTTCTTTCACTAAATATTAACCTAAGGCTGACTTAGGTTAACAAAGAAACACTCCCAATAAAAAGAATCCCCAAACCTTTATCATAGGAAAGGGAACAATTCAGGAGGCTTCAATGCAGCTAAAATAAAAAGACGAAAGTGACAACCTATACTAATAAACATAAAATTTGCTTTACCACCAGGAAGTATCTGGTACAGTCACCTATTCATACACTGTGAGAGCACAGTACTATCAAATCTGAACTCTCTGTTCATACTGCTTGTATTTTACTTCTAGTTTGCACAGGAATAATGAACTGCTAGGAAATAAAAAGCTTGGTGTGGAAATCAAACCTCCAGAGTCAAATACAAGCATGGATCTCTGCAAAGCACTGCATACACATCTGCATGGCTGCTCCAGAAGATGCCTAAGACTATATAGGGTGTGATGAGGGTTATGTCACTGTTCTGACAGAATTTCAAACACATTTGCTCTCATATTTAAATAAAAAAATTAGTTGTTATCTTTAAAACAGTAATTTTCAAACAAAAGCATAACAAACCAAAGTTCCCTTGGGACCACCCACTGCATGCATTGTTACCTCAACAAGGACACTGCTATTGGAGAGATATCCTTTAGCCTATGCTGCCTTCTGAGGGCCCTCTGACTCCAGGAAACCAGAAAACTCATAGTTAAATATAGATTCCATCCACTAGGTGAGAGAAAAATGCCTCAAAAACTTTCTTCATTATCCTCAAGGTCATCATACATTGGCCTCTAAATAGAGGATATGCTAGTTTTATATGAAGTCCATTCATGGTTGAGTTTTAGAAAGGAAAATAATATTCATTCTTCTTTTGTGAGTGCTCATGTAGGTTTTCTTTATGTTGGGTAGCTGAATATTGCTCCTAGATGACTTTATGATGATCTTACGCTCTGTAAAAATATGGCTCATAGATTGATTTTAATTAACTTTCTCGGGGTGTCCTTTCTGGAATCACACTGGTTTGCTTGAAAAACAAAGGAGAATTAGGAGACTCAGAAATGACACTGCAGGAGGTTAGCTACACGACTTTCTTTCCTCTTTTGAAAAAACTTTAGGAAGTGGGGGCCAGTGCAAGAATCATATCTTACTTCAGCCATCAGAGTGAACTCTTGTCCCCACTGAAATCAATGGTCAGGCTCTTATTGCCTCCTTTGCAGCCTGAATTTAACTTTCAGGATCACATCCTAGCAGTGTGTCTGCCCTTTGCCTTCCTACTGCAGAGGAATTTCACCCCAAATGCACTGCCATCTAGTAGTGAAGTATGGAAACAAAACCTTATCTCCCAATACATTTTAGCTATGTTACAGTTTCATTTATACAGCAAGAGCACACCAAGGATGACAACCCCTCTTTCCACCCTGAGCCAGACTGTAAGGACACCAAGTATCCAGGGCTGCACAACACGGAGCGTGGCCAGCAGGTCGAGAGCCCTCCACTCTGTTCTCATGAGACTCCAGATGCAGGACTGCTCCCAGCTCTGGAAGCCCCTGCACAGGAAACATCTGCCTGAGTGAGACCAGAGGGACCATGAAAACGATCAGAGGGATGGACAACTTCTATGACAGGCTGAGAGAATTGGGGCTGACCAGCCTGGAAAAGAGAAGATTCCAGGAAGACCTTACTGAGGCCTTTTAGTACTTAAAGGAGGCTTTTGAGATGGGGACAGACTTTTTGCAGGGCCTGTATCTCAAGACAGTGGTTTTAAACTGGAAAAAGGTAGCTTCAGATTGAACACAAGGAAGAAGTTCTTTACTGTGAGGATGGTGAGGCATGGGGACAGATTGTCCAGAGAAGTTGTGGATGTCCCATCTCTTCAAGAAACTGTTTCAAGGCCAGGCTGGACAGGGCTTTGAGCAGCCTGCTCTAATGGAAGGCATCCATGTCCATGGCAGGGAGTTGGACTATATGATCTTTAAAGTACTTATGACCCAAACCGTTCTATGACTTTATGATACATGTAATAGAAGAAAAGCACAATATCTAATTTAAAGTCTTTTGTAACAATTAAGTTCAGATGAATTGTGGTTTTTTTTAACAATATTGGCATAGTATCTGCTAAACAATTAGGTCTTGCTTCTTATGCTACCAAAACAGTAATCTGTCATTAAATTTCTCAAAAGAAATGTAAAGATCAGAACACTGCAACTCAAGGGCAAACAAATCACTTACATGAAGAGCACATGTGTTTACCTAACCAATGACTTTGCCCATGGCACTAAAACAACATAATAACTACGAGGTAGCATCTGCAGCCACAGGTAAAATAGAGTATACAATATATTATGCTACAGGCATAATGATTTTTAAGGTTGTCAATTAAAATCTTTTAAATAAACACCATGCTCTTTCTTTGTCCCCTGATGTCGGGCTGAACTTTGCTTTTGTTCATGCTTCCTTGCAGCCTCTGGCCCCAGCAGACTTACTGCTGCCTGGGGACTCCCAGGCTTCCCACGATGATGGGGAGCCTTCTGCACACCCCCAGGGCAGGGGTGCACATACCCCTTCTGCACACCCACCCTGCCTGACCAATTCTCACCAGACTTGTTGGACAGACTGTACAATTGGTCTTGACTTTCAGCCACACTTTGCACACACATAAACTAGACAAGAGGCTCTGATCTCCTCTACCCATGATCATGAGGGCTCTTCCAATCCCCAGCAAAAGTTTTGAGAAACCACTGCTTTTAGACAACTACATTTTCGTGTCTCAAGTGCACATACCACTGTTCCAAAAGCTTTACCAATACTGATTAAGTAAGATGGTACCCCAGAAAAGGGACTTTCTTTCAGCTTAGTGGCATGATGGTATCTTCACATAGCTTGAACTGGATATCATTAACAGAATGAGAAATAATGGCAAGTATCAGATGAGCACACAAGGGCCCAAAGCAAAGTTTGGGAAGCTATTATGATATTCACAACCAAAAAGCAGTAGGTACCTTACTCAATTTCATAGGCAAAGTTTGTACCTGCATGGCTACTATTTAAATTGCACAGAAGGAGAAGTATCCAAAGCAAACAAAGTCAGATTTTTTCAAGATTGGTGGTAGTGTATGGGTGAAACAACACAAACTGTAGACTAAGTAGTAAGCATGAATCCAGCTGAACTATTGTTATTACGAGGGTAATAACAATAGTTCAGGGTCAGGATCTCTGGACATGCATGACTTAGCAAAGAAGTCTGAGTAAATACTGTTTCATTAAAAGAGCATCTGATTAAGATCACATTAAAATTAATGTAAGTTTTGCTCTTGAACTCCGTGGAAGCAGAACTGAATTCATTAACCTGGAACTCTTGGACTTAAGCTTAAAAAAGTATCTATTTAGTTTTATTAGATCCTTAGACCTTTTCTATTACATTCTCTTGCATAATTTTTTCCTTTCCCCATATTATTTTTCTAACTGCAGTCCATCTGAACAAACATGATGTGATATGAGAGAAGAACATTAACTCACGCTTTCCCAGAGATGTAAGGGTGTTTTCTGTGTTATCTCTCCGTTTTGTCCTGGCAGGACACAATAGGCTACTGTTCTCTATCTTACTGGGTCAAATCAGCATACAGAGTCCATAAGTAGACATATGTGACATTGCTTTTAGTCCTTCTGAAAAAACAATCTGAAACACAACTGTGAGCCGAGATAATAGTCTTCCACAGCACAAAATAAACTCAACAGCAGAAGTATTGGCAGATGGAGCAAATTCAACAGGCCCTCTTCTGTATGTGTGGGGACTACAGTTTAGCCTTGCAGAGGGACATCCACTGCATAAATCTGAGTCTCACACTCGATACTTGTCCATGATTTGCAGCCTCAGATGACTTCTTCACATGGAGCAAGCTGCTGCTGTCTGACCAAGAAACGAGGCATCAAGGGGCTTCTGCTAGCAATCTTGCCCTATGTCAAGGAACACACATGAAGGGGGCATGACCTTGCCTGCATCCAAGGCCGTCTTTAGGCCAGCTGAGGCTCAAATCTGTGCATCTCAAACAATATGAAAGCATATATGTAAGCAGGCACTCTTGTGAGCTGCTGTAGGACTGCCTTTTTTTTAGCTTAGTTCTCTGCAAAGGAAGCAATCACAAAACTTTTGCATCCCACAGATGACCTTGAAACCTGTCTTTCGGTTGCTATGAAGAGCCAGTTTTAATGTTCCATGTAAACATGGTTTCTCCGAGATACCTCCAGAAGAGCATCCAAAAGATGATGTTCTTACTAACTGTGGCTGAAGATCTTGAGCTATAAAACTATTTTTTAAAAAACTGAGGTAGATTGGAAAAGTTTTAACTATAATTAAGAAAAATCTCCAGACTCCACTTGTAAGCAGTTATACTTCTACGTGATTTAATTCACCTCATAATGAAAACAAGTATTAAGGACTGGAAGTCAATCCCAAAGCAGCATGCAAAGCAAGAGCCTGTTTCTGGTATGTTTAAACTGGTAAAGTACAGCCAATTCTCACCAACCTCACAAGCTACAGACTGCCAGGTCAGTCCTGCATACTAAAGCACTAATAATTTCCCATGGATTTTCAGTATGGAACTTCAAGGGACATTAAAAGCAGTCATGCACTGGCAGCTACACTCATCAAGCCTACAATCCACACAGCAAAACAATGTTTACACATGTGCTAGTGGCCCAAAAAGTGTCGTAACAGTTTACTGGATCAGTAATTTTCAAGGCTCACCAAAACTTGACCTTCTGAGACTGGTGGTGATGGGCATTCAAACCAGACTTTTTAAACCGTTACTAGTTTCTGCAAGATGACCCTCAGCAGAAACAGATACCAGTGGTTTCCACGGTCACAATCCAGCAAAGCACACTGCATGGGGCTCCATATATAGTATCAGTCTCCATGAAAGCATCAGCCTCTCCCGGGTAGGCCAGTTAACACTCATGCTATAGAAGAAACATCAGGACAATGCCTGACATCAGCCAGGGTCCAGCTCAGGACGTATCCAGGATCTACCTCAAGCATTATTAACCTGCTCTGTCACCCGCCAGCTCTCACCTGCTGCTGGGCAGCACCAGCACCTCCCCACCACTCGCCTGCCGGCCAAGGCAAGAGGCAGCAGCTGTCCCCGTCAGGCACCGCCCTGGACGGCGACACTACGACCGTGCCCAGCAAGGCAACAGCACTGTCCTGCCCGCCACGACGAGGGCCAGTGGCCGCCTCCCGATCACAAGTGGCTCTCAGGCAGCGGCCACTGCTGTCCTGCCGCCTTCCCGACCCGCCAAGTCGAGGGCTGGCTGACACCTGCCAGCACCAGAGGTCTCGTTTAGCATGCACTGGGACACGACCCTGCCCGTCCTGCCGCCCTTACCGGCAAAGTTCTTGGTGAAGACGAGGGTGACGAGGAGGATGGGGATGAGGACGGTCCCGATGGTGACCACGCGGTCGAAGGGCAGCTCCAGCTTCAGCTGGAGCAGCAGAGCCGCCAGCGCGCCCGCCTTGTCATCCTGCTGCCCCGGCAGGATGAGCTCCTTCAGCTTCTCGCCCGCCAGCAGCGCCGTGGCCATGTCGGGGTGGTTATCGATGATGTGTTGCATAAGCAGCGGCGGCGGGCGGCCTCACGCCGCCGGGCTTCCCCGGGGACGGGCGGCGCCCGCCCGGCCTGCGGGGACAACACCGACAGCGGTGACGGCGGGGCCGCGGCCGGGCCGCGCTACCGCAGCGGCACCGTGCGCTACTCCGGCCCCGCCGCGACCCCGGCGGCAGCGGCAGCGGCTGTGCGGCGCACGGCAGCCTCCCGCTCCCCGCAGCCGTGCGGAGCCCTATCACGAGAGGCGGGCGGCAACACGAGATGCCCGGTGACAGCTGTGCCATTGAGCGCTGCCTCTGCCTCGCAATCCGTGCTGTACAACAGCGGCGCAGCAGCCATGCAACCAGGCAGACCGGAGCCGCCTCCCGAAGTGCTGCAGACAAGGAAGGGGGCATTTACCTGGCAACTTCGGTTCCCTCGGCTCCCGGGGGATGGTGAACAAAACCGATGGCCGGTACAGAAGAGCGGAAGCCGAAAATAAACTTACACTGGACCTTCCTGCCGAAAAATTGTCCCTGCACTACGACAAGTAATGAAATCGCTCCGGGCTCGGAGCGGGAGGTGGCTGATGTGCTGATGCACGTTACAGCAGCGGGCGGCTGGCGCTCGCATGGAAATGCCCGCCTGCACCGAGCAGCGATAGCGTCCGGAGCAGTTCAAGAAGGGGCTCGCAGCCGTGGGGAGGAGGAGGCAAGGACAGCCCGGAATGAACTGCGGGAACGCAGGGGTCCTTTAAGGCATCCCAGCGAACAGCTGGAGCCTGCGGAGCCGGGCGCGGCCGCAGCAGGGCGGCCGGGAGCGGCGCGGCCGCAGCAGCCGGTGCGGCACAGCCCATGCGGGGCTCCGAGCGCAACACGTCGCGGCGGCGGCTCCGGCGCCCGTGTCCCCGCAGGAGCCACCGCGCGGCGGCGGCACCGCGCATGCGCCGGGCGGCCCGGGGAGCACGGCGGGCAGGGGCGGCCCCGGGAAGGTCTCGGACACGGTCCGGAGGGACACGGGCGGCACCGGGACCGGTGGTCCCGGCACGACGGGGCACGGACTTCCTCCCTTCACCTGCCCGGAGCCCGCAACTCAGGCACGGGCACGCGGGAACTCCCGCGGCTGAGGGATAGAGAGGGTAGTGATGAGGGAAAGGGAAACCCTCACCCAAGCGGGCCCTGAAGGTCTTGGATCTACGGGCACCTCAGGATTTAAGTGCCGCCAATAGAAAGCCCTTCCAGATGCTGTCTTTTTAAAGCACATCTGGGGTCGGCCACACCTGGTAAAACAGCCTAGGAGCAGAGGACTTGCCGAACATGCAGAGGGCAGCTTTCACCCACAGCCTCTCGTGTTGTCCAGACCTGTGTCTTCACAGAGATGGCCACACCTTGCTGTCCTTCTATGGAACAGACTGGGAACGGAGTACGCATTAACACTCTGGGAAAAAGCTACACCACACAGCATCAAAGGAGGCCATATGTGCTGCATTATAGCCTGCAGCAATGGTGTAAAAGACAAAAGCTCCAGGTCACAGATCCTGCTTCTTGTTTATGGATTTTATATTTAGCAGTACTTAGATCAAAACCAGAGATAAATGTAAACAAATATTGCTGATATTTCTCTCACAGATTTGCAGTTGCCATCTGCAACTCACATGAGTAAGGCAGGGATTTTTATCTTTGCCTTGAAATTTTCATTTCCCTGGTCACTGTGAACAGTATGATGGCTATGTTTATTATTCAAGTTTAAATATTAGGTACAAGCTTTAAATACTTCTTGGCAGGGGTCCTTCCATCCAGGCAGGGAGATAATGAGCAAGGCAAGGGGGATGTCCTGATGACTGAGCTAGATCCCAGGCAGCAGACACAAAGCTGTTGGTGCCACTTGCTCCAGAAGAGTGCTGAAGATCAGAAGGCAATAGAGCCTAAACAACCTGTAACCATCACTCATTTCATTTTCCCTGCTTCTAATCCTCCATGGGCTCTGCCTCTGTTGGTTTTCTGTAAGGACTGACACACAGTGTCTGCCTCATAGGCAGAAGGCAGGGAGGAGAGGCACCCTTTTCTCACCCCCTTGTCCAGGTACAGTGGGTACTTGTGATGTAGTGCAGCAGAGAATTCTTGGTCACCAGCTGTACCCCAGGCAGGGCAAGTTAGGAGGCAGAGCAGTAAGGATCCTGGTGTGGTGAACTTGGGAACAGAGTATAGCCTGTTTTGTTCCCACAGCTGAGGAAAAGTGGGGACAGTTTCTGGCTCAGGCTTCAAGCCTCAATAATTCTAGCTACCTGTGATGAGGGACAGAGGCATCAATTTCTCTTGCTCTAGCTGCATTTGGACTAGATTTGTATTTTATTAGCCTCTAATAAAGGGCTTTCCATTCCAACAACAAAGAACCAAAATACCTGATGTTGTTACTGCTGCTGCCAGAGGGATGGTACTGAGCATGGCACTGACAGCCTGAGGCAGCACAGCTGATGTGCAAAACTTTTGCTCAGATTTTCAACACTGTAATTGTTTCCCCATGATTTGTCTGCTGTTGACAATTTTATCCTGCTCCTTGAGACTGCAGCTGAAAGACCACTTTTCTAATTCTCACTATGTCATCTTCTTTTTAAATCCTCTTTCACCCATTCACTTACTTAATTCAAAACAATCAGCTTGCTTTTTATTTTCAGAAACTGCCTGTGGTATTTCCCCTTTCTTCCCCTACCTAAGCCCTAAGCACTCATCTGCTATCTAGATGCTGACTCTAGATGCTTGTTCATGTTTTTCCATGAAGAAGTAATGCTTGCTCTAGTAACCATTTCTGAGGAACCTTGGTCTAAACATCTACAAACTTTATGAGCTTAGAAGCAGCCACCTACTCCCTTACATCTCCAAATGTGGCTGCAACTAGTCAATTAAGGAAGTGTTAAAATGAGGTAGCCTTTGTTGATGCCTTTCCCTAACTGTCCCAGCTTCCAACAATGTTGAAGGAATTTCCTGAGCTTGTGATGGTTTGATAAACTCCAGAAGATCTCAGGGTATTTTTTCTGGTCTCCTGTTATGACTGTACATTTTTGGCATCCACAGCCTCTTTGTTAAGGAATTCCAAAGGCCTACAACCTGTTGTATCCAACCTACCTTGTTCTGTTTGCTTCAAATGTAATCAAATCATCAAATTAGACAGGGCCCTATGGGAGTGTATCTGGATCGATCCCTACCCATCTTTTCCATGACGTATATACTTCTGTAGACATCTACTGTATCTTCCACTTATATCTAGTTCCACATTTAATATCCAAGGCATAGAAGACTAACCATAAATCAGACACTCTGCTTTTTAAAAAAATGTGACATCCAAGAGTGATTAAAATTTCTCTTATGAAGCTTGCTTCATTATAATGCCATTATTTGATTTAATCATATTGATTTAGTAATCCTGCTTTGCAAGATTATGTCTGTACAGCAAGCCAAAGAGACAGGGAAGATGGAATGGTATGTCAGACCAGAATATGGGTAAACAAAAACCCATAGTAAGGCAGAGTGTGGGACATGGAAAGTTACTGTCACAATTTACAGATAAACAGCACAGCCAAGTTTCTCAGTAATAACATCCTGGCATATATGCTGCTGGGTGATCTAGACAATAATCAGGCTGTGATAATATTCCTGTGCTAATAAATATTTCACAAGTTGCTGGTAGGGTCAGAAATTGATTGACAGATCAAAGTGGAAAGTCATGTGAAGGAATCTTAATTAGTTCTAACAAAAGATCAAAAAAGAAGTATTATTTTTTTAGTTTGAATAAATCACTTGTTATCACAAAGAAAATACTGATTATTGAAGGTAAAGTGTGGGTCTTTTTTAAGTCTTGTTTTCTGCAGTTCTGAGGGTTCAGAAATTCAAAAGCAAACGAGAAAAACTGAGATTGATTTCAAATTCTGACAGGGACACTTCTAGCACCTAGAATTTACCTTCTAAGCAGAGGGATACTACCTCTAGATGTAGGGTGAAATTTATCTATCCAAATATGAAGGCGCCTGAGCAAGATATTGCAGAGCACTATTCCTGAACAATGTAGGAGGAGAAATAGCTAAATGTAACAGTGCAGTTCATGTGACCAAATGTACATGTTCTCTTCCAACTGAGATGAATCATTTACACATTGTAGGTGTCCAGAGTTTACACATGAATCCCACTCACTGTCTCGATTACAGCTTGTCTTAGCTTAGCCACTTCCCCAAGGGTGCCTGCGTGCTGTCCTTGTCCTTATCAGTTCCCAGTAACATGAGAATTGCTGCCTTTTAATCTGGAGGTTTTAAAATTGGTCATAATACCATGAATCTTTCATGCAGTTCCTCACGCCAAATTTATGGGAAGGATGCAGTTTCCCTGTTAACAGTGTCAAGGAGCAGAAGGACTAGGAAGCACTTACGGAGTTATTCTTACCTTCAGCCAGGGCTGTCACTCAAATCCACAGGGTCTCTACCCCATCAGCCCACCTTGGGAATCACATGACTCAGCCTGGAGGTGGTGTGGCCCTGCACAGACCAGCTACTCCCATGCTGGCAGGGATGCTGTCCCCAGTGCAGGTTTGCAATCAGTGCTGCCATGGCTGTGCAGGTGCTGTCTGTGTGAGC
The DNA here is from genome assembly GCF_022539315.1 of Serinus canaria. Taxonomy (NCBI): domain Eukaryota; kingdom Metazoa; phylum Chordata; class Aves; order Passeriformes; family Fringillidae; genus Serinus; species Serinus canaria. The sequence continues at coordinate 19,141,545 of NC_066314.1, read as the reverse complement.
AGCAGACACAGCTTTGGTGAGTGCAGCCATGCCTCTGCAGAATGCTCCCAGTGAGACAAGACTGTGTAGGGTTGGAAATGGCAACTGGCAGATGGCAGGGAGCTGTGACTGGGTCTTAGCACAGAGGTGATGGTTTTGGTGGTAAAGTGAAGTGAGATGCCAGATGACGGTGGAAAGGAGCAACTGGCAATGCAGCCTGGTGTTTTGGCAGTATGGTTGCTGACATCAATGAAGTATTTTTTGCTGCAGTGCACATCTCCTTGCTAGTGGGTCTCTTCTGGAGTTGTTTAGAGTAGAATAGACCATTTCAGATTCAGTGAACATCTAGTCCAACTGCCTGACCATTTTAGGGCTGACCAAAAGCTAAAGCAGACTGTTAATTAACACCCCTAAAACACTGACAGGCTGGAGGTATCCATCACCTCTCTAGGAAGCCTGTGCCAGTGTTTTTCCACCCTCTCAGTAAAGAAATACTTCCTAATGCCCAGTCAAAACCTCCCCCAGGGTAGCTCTGAACCATTCTTATGGGACCTTATCACTAGATACCATGGAGACGGGATCTGAGTCTCTTCCTCCACCTACCTTCCTCAGTAGCAATGAGGTCACCTTTCAGCCTTTTCTCCAAATTAGACAGGCCTGAAGTACTCAACTGCTCCTCAAAGGACATTCCTTACATCCTTGCTGTGAGCCATAGACTCAAACACTGGGCTTCAAAACCAACTAATGCCACCATGGGAACCTGGAGGGTAACCAAAGCTACTCAAGGGAAAAGAGATTGTATAAGAACAAAATAGGTTATTCTGTTGCTCTGGTATGCAAGCTGTATCTGCATAAATCAAGTAACTGCTTGGCTTAAATAGCTAGTAGGGAAGTCAAGGCTGAACTAAGATAACATATTTCTGTTCAAAAAGCATATGGTATAGAGGAAATGTAACCAGCTTGAACGAGGGTCTGAAGGGAGTTTTGGGACTATCTAGATAGCAGTATGAGCAAGACCATATTATATCAAAGGTGCCTGGATAACAGTGTTAAAACCACCAAATGTGGGTGTGAATATAGCAGAATTGGGACCAGTCAGGAAAAAAATAATCAGAAGCATGTCATTAAATAGGTCCTATTTGTCTGGGAGGACCCTAGGCAGTGAAAAAGAGGTGCAGGGTTGGTGAAAAGGTAGGTTCAGGAAAATAACCACTAGGAATTAATTAAATAGGAAAAAAAGCCCAGGAAATAATAAAAACAAAAAAACCCCAGGTATTAGGAATATTCCTGTGGAGAACAAAGAGGGATGAGATATTCTGGTTCTAGGAGTGTGAACACCTCCAGTGGTAAAGCTATTCTGTGACTCCAGGTCTCCCAGGATGGCAGACAATACCCCTAAGACAACAACCAGGAGGTTGTTGAGGCACTGTCATCAGGTCTGTGTCCAAAAGACTTGGTGTGCAGGGTGGGATGAGAAGGGACAAGCTTGTGTCCAAATAGTAAGTGGAAAATGGAAGGGAACTGTGGCATGATGGAGCTTGCATAGCAGTTGCAAATTAGCAGAACTAGTAACAGGCAAACTGTTGTCTTGTAGTGACACAGCTGTGAGTGAGTCCTGCTCTTATCAGACATTTATTCATTAGCCAGTTAAGGTGGTATCAGTCTCTTACAGTATGTACATTAAACAATAGTTATGTGTACATTAATCAATAGTTATGTTATCAGGTCTAAAGGAGCAAAGTCAGACACATAAGATATCACAATCATTATTTTAAAAGCTATTTTATATGCAAAAATCAAAAACCATTTTATTTTCCCAAGAGTTTCTGATTATCCACAACAATGAAGAAAATGAAATGGGCAGTACTCTTTGTCCTGTGATGTGGGGCTATTTCAGCATTGGCTTAATGCTTTTTTCCTAGTGTCATTATAACATTGATCATTGTGGAACCAAGACAGTTTGCAGTGGTGCAAGCCCAAAGTTTTGAGTGGGCTTAATACTGCAGCTGAAGACACAGGGCTGAAACGCTTCAGTAGCAGAGACTGCAGCTGCATACAGATTGCTTGTGGCCAGAAATGTGCACAGTTGGCATGGCAGTGCATGGGACTTGGAGATGGAATCACTGATGGGAAACTGAAGAGACATTCAGACAAGAGCCCACTGAAAATACAGAAACTAATAAATACCAAGGGAAAAAAACCCCCAAGAAAACAACATCTTAAAAATTTATTTGAATTTAATTTTGGCAATTTGTATTACTTCAGATGAAACTAAAGACATCAATAAATTGTGTATTTGTGCTGGTTTTGGCTGGGATAGAGTGAACTATCTTCACAGTAGCTAGTGTGGTGCTCTGATTAGGATCTTTGCTGAAAACAATGTTGTTAACACTGGGATATTTTAGCTGTTGCTGAGCAAGGCTTACACAGTCGAGGCCTTTTCCCCTTCTAACACTGCCCCACCAGAAAGGAGGCTGGGAGGGGACACAGCTGGGGCAGCTGACCCCAACTGACCCAAAGGATATAGCAGATCATATAGCATCATGCACAGTATATAGAGCTGGGGGAAGGAGAAGGAAGGTGAGGTCATTTGGAGTGATGGAGTGTATTTGTCTTCCCAAGGCACTGTTATATGTGATGGGGCCCTGCCCTCCTGGGGATGCCTGAACACCTGCCTGCCCATGGGAAGTAGTGAATTAATTCCTTGCTGTGCTTTGCTGGTGTGCATGGCTTTTGCTTTACCTTTTAAACTGTCTTTATTTATGAGTTTTCTCACTGTGACTCTTCCAACTGTCCCCCTCATCCCACCAGGGGAGTGAGTGAGTGGCTGTGGGGGGATTAGCTGCCACCTGGGGTTAAACCATGACAATGCTGACTTAAGGGTGGTCTTTATACTTGTATCTTTCTGCTGACAGAGAAGAGCTTGTTTCTTGTTTTAGTCTCTTGCTTCAAAATTTTAAATTCTGACAAAAGAAAGCAAAGCACACACTGAACACTTTGCTCTCAGTACAGACTGCAATCAGCAACATTCTTTCAAACTCTGAAGCTTGCAAAGGAAAGGCTTCATTCTGCCAGACGGTGGTATGGAGTATCACATGGAAGACAGTCATAATTCCAGTTCACTGTAGCAAGGAGTGTTTAAAGTAGAAGTAAACTTGTAATGCAAATGAAGAAGGAAGCACAGATGAGATGATGATGGTTCTTTTTGTTAAGCCTTAAGTGAAGGGATAAGAGCCCTCATTTCTGCTCTAAGTCCTGCTTGTTTGAGCATCCCAAGCTAAAATATAGAAATGTAATTTGGAGCCAAGGAAGAAAACTCTCCAGAACTCATAAACTGCTGGGAGTCCTCATCTTGCACACAGGTCCCCTATAGCTTGTCCCCTCTCCCTGGTCCCATTAATCTTGCACTGTGCTGAACTCTGGCTCTGCTTCAACAAGGCAGACGGAGAACATTGCTGTAGCCTATTTCATAGCATGATAAGGCATTTTATTGAGAACTACATATTCAAATTCTTCAGGCTGAAGAGGGTTGAGATTTTTCACTTCCAAGGATAAGTGAAAAATCCCTAGGATATCACACTGTCTCCTCTGCTACTAGATTTCAGAATTTTCAATGAAAAATAAAGGAAAATGCTAATGTAATTTTACAGTTGCTCAGAGTGTTCTGTTATGATCAATTATTACCCCGCTATTTCTGTTCTTTAACATTCAAATAAATGGTATATTAAGAGGAAGGAAGGTGTTAACCCTACATTTTGACATACAGAAGTATTATTGGAAGGATTCCTTCTCTTGCTTGTTTATTAAGGAATTCTAGCATGGTGGGTTCTGGAGGGAGCTCTCAGATCTGCACAATGAGTGTGCTGCCAGAAGGCCAAGCATCCTGCTGCTACCCGGGTGTGGGCTTAGGAGGAGAGCTGTGGAACATTCTGCCGCAGAGGCAAAAGAGAGAGGCTGTGTTCCAGGAGGAAGAGAAAAGCAGGACAAACAGAAGAGAACTTAACACAGGTTTGTGGAGTAAGGAGAGTTTTCTTGTGGGTCTGTGATCCTGTTATGAGGATCTCATAAACAGGGTTATGAGTACCCAGGTCCCTTCTCCCTGCAGTGGGGGTCTGACCTCTCTACCTCACTCTGGTGACGGGCAGATGCTTTTCACTGCAAACATTCTTGTGCAGATGCTTAACAGGGAGTTTATCTGGCCTTTATGTTTTTGCTACTGCAGTATGAAGGCAATTCCAGGGAGGACAGCTCAAGCAAATGAAGGGGAGAAACAAGTCTCATCCAGGCAGCTTCTAGCCATCCTGGGACCACATATTCAAGTAAAGATGTAAAATGGAAAGGAAATGAGAAGGGACGAGAAAATAAGTGAAGCTCCTCCATTTTTCATCACTTTTTGTTTGTAGAGACTGCAGTCTTTTTGATAGGGACTGTTAAATGTTATTACCGAACAGCTGATCTAACTACACAACTATTTTAACCCCCTTTGCATACACTGACAAAATGCATACATGTCATTGCTTGTTTTTAACACTTAGCATTGTCCATTTAATTGTAAGGAATTAAGAAGGAGCGGCTGTGCCAACACATTATTATTAATGTACTTGAAAACAGTGAATAATCTACACAGCTCAATTATAGGGATGCCATGTCCCAAAGAAAGGAATTGCAAAGATTTACATTTTAATTGATATCTTACTCTGTAAAGAAAAATAAAAGCCCTCAACTACCTAAGTCCTTACAATTAATTAGGCATGAAATACTCCATAAGATTAACAGTGCCCTCATCCCAGGAGTGCTCAAATAAAAAAATGCCAAAAGGCAGAACATTAAAAAACTGCAAGTTACCAGTAAAAAATGTCTAGTTTTGCAGTTACAGAGTGTGACAAAACCAACATCATGGCTGTATGTACAGTCTTAACATCCAGGTGATTTTCAAGTCAGTACCATTTTGCTTTTGTGCACCACATGCACAAGCCAGCCCCACCCTGAATCTTCTAAATGTACTGGATTGCCAAGTACAATAGCTGAGAGCCTGTTTCAGTACTTGAATGGACTCTGTCAGTCGTGTTCCACAGCCCTGAAAGGCTGGAGTACCCCCCTTGCAGCCACACCATCCTCCAGACACTGTGGAGCCTTTACTGGTCATCCCATGTCAGCAAGGCAGTACTGTCCCACCTAACAGGCCGTGTCTTGTTCTACTGTTCCTGAAGTGTTGATGGATGAGAATGCAGCATTTGCCTTGTTTGCCAGATTTATTGTATGCTCTGTGTGCAGTCTCCATACTCAGTGAATTCACATAATGATGAACTGTCCCTCTGATCCACCATCCCAAACCACAGCTGCCAGTAAACACAACCAGTGTGCAGGGCCTGCAAAACCATATGCCTTGGCAGCCCAACAAACTTTTGCCGTTGAGCCTGCTACAAAAAGCCAAGTCTCACAATGCACCACAGGGACATGTCCTCCTGGGAGCAGTTCTGCATTCCCATGGAGGAGGATGGATCTGCTCCTTGCAACTGCCACAAGACTGTCAGGCATAGCACGACCACTGAGAGCTGCTGCCTGGAGCCTGTCAGGCATGACAGCATGCATGGTGCCAAGGTAATTTACTTGTTTCAAGCTTGGCATCCACATGTGCAGATGTGTGGATACTTGCCAACACCTACCTACCTTGTAAGGTCAATTATCAGGCATTGGCCTACCCACGAGACATGTTCCAGTGTAAACTGAACATGGTATCAGTGTCCAAGAACTTCAGTTGGTGACATTCCTCATCTTACATCCCAGAAAAGGTAATGCAGAACCAAAATACAATCTTCAGTGGCTGCTGCTAAATGTTTGCAAATGGCCATGTACAAATGGAGATTTCCTGGCACTAATTTCCAGATGTAGGCCTGTTTTCTCACAGATGCCAAAATACATGTCCAACAAGATTTTCAGGACAAAAACTCCCAATAAAACCAGTGCTTTGTTAAGTTTATAATACAGCAGTTTTGAATAAAAATACAGCAACAACAAGAAAGAGTTAAAATATCTGGTTTTACTATTCAAAAACTCATAATCATATTTTCCCCTTTTACTATTGCTTACACAAGAATATTTTGGCTTAGTTTCAGCTCAGAGATTTAGAAGTGACTGACGTAAAGAACTAAGAAAGGAAAAATTCTTGCAGCATTTCCCAAAAATTTAGAACTCAAATATATGTGAGAAAGAGTAAATTCTTAAAAGCAATGAGCAATATCAGAACTACTAAAAATCCAACTGTATGTGGCCCTGAGTAACCAGACCCTGTAGGACAGTCTCAGAACAGGGGGGATGAACTAGGTGATCTCCAGAGGTCTCTTCCACACTAAACCTCTTCTGAGGCTTTATGCTACACAGGTAGCATTTCATGTCTGTCTTATATCTGGAAAGATGCCCAAACCCAGAAAGAAAACATCCTTTGGGGATGTAGTGTGGATAAGTGCTGTACAGTAGCTGCAAATCATGTCCCTCCATTCCTGGCTGCAAATACTGAGCTTTGTAAGGGATGTTCCCCCTAAGAGCTATTAGGGTGAGATTACATGCAATGCATGTAAGGAAGAGCTGGATTCTCATCTATCAATATAACAGGTTTTTTCCTTTAATCCTATGAGTGAAGCCTTGGGCAAAACTTTTAAAATTCATGTAGTGTTTTGTTATTTTTGGCAAACCTGCTGATGGTTACCTCCTTGCTTTGTACCCAAAGTACCCAATGCAAAGTACCCAATGTACTTTCTTAATTTTATTGCCCTACACAGCCAGCCACACTTTAAGAAGTGAAAATACTGTCATTAGTAAAGCTGAAGCACTGCACATGTGTGTGTAAATGGTCTGCACTTGTGCATGGCTTAGCAAGTGGGCTCTTGCTGGATGCTCTGTAATCTAGGTGTAGTAATGTGGAGATCTCCAGGAATATCCTGTGTGAACTACTTACCTCTGACTAGTAAATATCAGTGCTTGCATCATTTCTCACTATTCTGAATTTATATTATGAAATACTAACTTGAACATAAGCCCCTATTGCTAGAGCATGCCTAAGGCTATAAGCTTAAGTCACAGATCAAATCCATTTTGTCTGTCCAGACAGAGACAAGAGGTAAAGTTCCTTATACAAACTTGGAACAGATGGAACTCTAAGAGCTAGACAGCAGAAACAGTGGGCAGGGATGGTGAAGTTGGTGAAGCAGTTATGATGTAGAAAAAGTTACACTAAATTAGCTTTTTTTTTTTTTTTGCAATGTAGCAAGAAGATCAAATTAATGTATTGCATTAAGAGGAGATAGTTTTATATCCCATCATTATCTTCTAGAGGTTATTAAAAAATAGTCACGTGAAACCCCCCCCCCCAAATTAAAGGAAACAGCTAGTCTGCAAATTATTTATTAAGGAGTTGATTAAAAAGTAATCTGAACTATTTTCAACTTAACTGCTTGAACCCTGAAGTTCTATTAAAAATGGAACACAGCCCTCCCTCCCCATTTTACATGGGGAACTATGGGCCATGTAGTCTGCCCTGAAGAGAAACTGTAGAGATCACACTGTGTAAGTGTCACAGCCAATGCCAACCAACAAGGTAATGGCAGACACCTCCTGGTATGAAGGCTGTGGAAAGGATGTGCCTTCTTCCTAACCCTGCTATTGTCAGATCATGTCATGTCTTCTGCTGGCAAGAACTGAAAGCTTTCCAGCTCTTCACATGCTGGAAAGCTTCTTGTAACTGATGCATTTTGGTAGAAACCAGAGAGAAGAGCAGGACTTATACCAGGAACTCAAAAAGCCACATCTGAAGCCAACTGTATCAAAGACACTTGGACAAAATGACAAATTTGGTTGATATACTCAGAAATAATTATTTGATGTACTAGATTCTTTTGAAGGCTTCTCTAAGATATTTTATACATATTAAATATGTATTTGTTAGTTTTTTGATACAGAAAATTACAGCATATGAATAACTTTCATGCTTATCCACAAGCTGCTAGATATATGACAATAACAACAAAGATATTGGATGAAGAAAGGTTAGATACATATTATTATTAAATAAAGCTTCTGCTGGAGCAGAATTAAATTTGGATATAATGACATTTTCACATAAGAAGAAAAAGTAAAGTAAAAAAAAAACAGTCAAGTCAAGCAACACAGGTAATATCTGCAGAAAATATAATGCTGCCCCTGGGCATTCAGCTGTTTGTGGGCTATAGCTCTTCATCATGACTCTAATGCCACAAAAGGAAAATCTGTCTTTATGATATTAGATCCCAGTATTTTCTTATGTGAATGTAAGACAAATACACATTTTTGATTAGTAAAAGAAATAAAACTAGAAAATAGTGTTAAAGGAATGTCAACTAGTAAAACTTGCAAAAGCCTATTTTCTGAAGAAAGAAACAAAATGCCATGTAAAACTTGCTCTGTATCACGCAGTGGAAAGCAGGAGTGACTCTACCAAAATCTGAAATACATGGCATGGAACTGCTGGCAGCAGGAACTGGATCAGGCTAGATGGTTTCTTTAAACACAATGCTTTTGTGGCTCTGCAGAGGCTGTGCAGTAATTCCTTGCTCTGCCAGGGACAGGGAAGTATGTGCCTCCCCAGACGCTGCTGATGCAGAAGATGTCAGTGAGGTGGAATAATTGCTGAGGTACCTGTCTCATTCTATCTGTGCTAATGGAACCACTGAGGTGTTAATGAATCAAGACACTGCATACATGTACCACAAAATAGGCAGCAGCTGCTCAAAAATTCACACTGAAACTGTAATACTGTGGTAAAAGGGGAGAAAACAGATTCAATGTGTACCTGAATGGAAGTCATCATTTACAGGTTTTCAGTCCCATGCATGCAAATACACACTGATGTAGAGACAGTGCACTTTGTGAACATTTAAAAAAAAATCATATTACCTCCTGGGCTTTTATTGGGATTTTTAGCTTTGCAGTCAGTGGAGAGTGGAGAATGTCCATACACAGAGCCTGTACCTGCACTGCATTAAGCAGATGCATTTCAAAGTATCAAAAATATTCAGTAAGAAAGAAGTTAATTTTCCAGGGGCAAACAGCACACAGATATTTTTTAGAAGGTAATGTTTGGGATAACCTTTAAAGAGAAACTGGGATGGTTTCATTCCTCATGTTCTTAAACATTTTTGCATTTCCCAGTCTTTAACATGAGGTAAGTAAATCCACAGCTCCACAGGCCTGGCTGCATGGAAATGGTGGGTTTATTCACACTTTTAACATGCATTAGTTGTCTGTGTTCACATATAGGCACTCAGAGTACTGCTTTAACCTCCTCCTCACATGTCGTGGGACTTTCTGCATACATACCTACCTACTGCACAAAAAGGAGACAGGGAAAAATAAAAAAGAGTTGAAACTCTTAAACAGATCTACAGTTTCAAAAACTCTGTAAAGTCCACAAGGTGGAAAGAAATTTAAATTACATTCCTCTTTGGGCATGGAGTACTCAGCCCTCTCTAGGAAAATGAATTTCAATGGCATTACTGAGAAGAGTGATTTACTTCTTTGTATCTAGGCCCTATCTTCAGACTGCATGAGGTAAGTTCCTGAAGAGTGGATTTATCATTCAGCAGAAGGCTTGCTGATACAAATTTTATCTGGAGTTTTGTTTCAATACAGATTTCGGCAACCTTAGGCTTGTGAATTGCAAGGTCAGATGTGCTATGGGTTTCCAGCCACAAGCACAGTGCAAAAACTCCAAGCATAAAAAAAAAAAAGAAACGGCAAATTCATTCTACAGTAAGAGCACAAGGAATTACTAAAACAGATTATTTTTGGAACACAGGCTGCTCCTGAATTGCAAACGGAATTTTATTTGGTAGGAAATAATGAGGAGTTTGATGCACTGGGGACAAACAGAAGAGAGAGAATGCAATTTTAAAGCACTTCACTGTATTCAAGAGATTTTTAAAAAATGTACCTACAGTGTTGTGAGGTAAGAATTTATTTTTCCACATGGTTCACTGGAAAATTTACTCTTAAAACTCTCTGAAACACCATTTATAGAAGGAACATGTTTGGAACATTAACACGAAGTTCAAACCACTGTCACTAGACCTATGCTATTGTTTCTTCAGGTTGGTACATGCAAGGCTGATTCCTACCAAGTGTTACTCCTTAGCAGCCTATGACCAAAGGCAGCACTCTGCTCTTGCCTGGATGTACAAGGAGTGACACAAACACTAGGACATGAGAAACAGAAGGAAACTATGCTGAACTGTTCACATTTCTCATGGTGAGGAAACAACAGTAACTTATTCTAGGGTATCTCTACAAGCAGGCAGCAGGACAATACAGATTGGCTTTTAAATCCGGACCAATTCTTGTTAACTTCAATTCCAGGCAGATGTGCAGTTTAATCTGGATAAAGATTACACAGCAATATAAAACATAGCATTAAGGTGTTTGTAATGAATTCAGTAAAAAATAATTATGCCTTTTTTTTTGGTACATGTTTTATTCAACGTGTATCTGCTGTGAGTCACTTTTTTTTTTTTAAATCTCTTTTTGGAGTTTTCTCTTGCTAGACTTTTCTATGGTGGTAGCAATGTCTCTATACTCAAATGAGGCTCATGTACAGGGCACTACCATAGAGGCCACTGTATGCAAGCAGCATACAATCATTTTTAACACGTAAATTCTGGATATAATAAAGTAAAAAAGGGATAATCTTACTGTTACCATTTTCAGTGCAAACATGACAGAATGTATATGGAATGACTTATTGCCTGGCTAGCAGTACTTAGTATAACACACTTAAAAAAACCCTTGATTGTATTACTCAGATGAAGAAATCTGACAGAAGACTGGCAAACAAATTGTTTTTAAAAATGGGTGATGGCTTAAGTAAAATAAATGACCATCCTGAGAAAGTTAACTGCAGCTATTTTCTACCCTATTACCAGCAATTCCTTGGGTCTAAAGTTAAAAATCACCACATCTGATAAATGTCAAGTCTTCCAAGAGGAAAATCCAGCACAACCTCAAGACTACAAAAATTTGGACAGAAGAAGTGCATTGCCTGCCAGAAAAATGACAGCACAGCACATGCTGAACTTGACGGGCTCTGACCATGCCAGCACCTGCCCTTTCTGCACAGGCTGCTGGACTGGTGGCAGAGGTAGGGAGCCTATGGAAACAAGCATGGTATTTCAATGATGGAAATACACATCTGGAGTGCTACAGGCACAATTTTTTTCCACAGCAAGACCTGAACACTCTGCAGAGAGCTCTTCCCAAAACGGAGTGATGCAAGGTGAAAATGCCTTTTGGCCACTATTCTGTTCCACACAAAGAATGTCTTCATTTTAGGCAGTCTAAACAAATTGCTTATGCTGGATTTCTTCTTCTGCCTCACTTATGCCATCTGGGCAGTTTGCTCATTAATTTAAGGGAACCCAAAAGGGAGACTTTCACTACCCTTCTGCTCTCACTGCCTCATCCTCTTCACTGCCCCAGGGCATGGCTCTTAAAAACAGAATAGAAACCACCAAAGGCTCTTGACTTCCCAAAAGCTGTTTTCAGCAAGGTGCCAAGAGCAGACAATATGCATATTTTCGTGCTTCTGCCCTCCGTGCTCCCTGCTGCCAGGGCTGTGTATGGGTTTGGCTCAGCTCTCTGTCCCAGCTGGTCTGGCCACCTGCTCTGTGCCAAGGGCAGGCCTTCCAGTGCAGCAGAAGCTGCACCTTGCTCTGGTTGGGCCGCTTTGCCAGGTCATGCTGCAGGCCCTGACACCCTCCCTTGCCCCAGGGGCCACTCTGTTGTCAAGGACCAATTCAAATAACAAATTAGCACTTGTCCTTGGGAGCACAGTTTTGTCTTTGTGTCGGTATGTTGTTGCTTAAAATGTGTCCCCTTTCCCCCTACAGTAGCTTCACTGCTCTTTTTGGCTGCTAAATACACACATATATTGTGACAGCCATCACCTTCCAAGTTGCGAAAGACTGGCACCATCTCTCTGGTACTTTTATGTGAGATTAAACCCTTTTCTGATCCAGAGATGGGGAAAATGAGAGGTGTTTTAAAAACTTTTATTCTATTTTCAGTCTCATGTGAGGGTGAGAAAATACAGATTTCATTACCCACACTCATACAGGGATCATGTATTGTTTGACAGACAGAGCATCACAGAAATATTGGATAGCCTGGGTTGGAAGGGACCTTAAAGATCATCTAGTTCTATGCCCCCTTCTGTGGACAGGAACACCTTGCACTAGACCAGCTTGCTCAGAATTCCATCCAGCCTGGCCTTGGACACTTCCAAAGATGGGGAAATGCTATATTGTTAGGAATACATGACTCTCTGATGAAAACACACACTTTTGCTAAGCATCATTGCACTAAAAGGCACATCAACAGAGAGCTCTCTCTGTTCACAAAAAGCACCAAATGCCCCAGCTTTTATTGAAGAAAAATCATTATGGGGGCTCTAGCTTTACTGTGTGCTAATAAAGACATGCCCAAGCATGTTAGGACCTGACACACAGGGTATGTTTCATGGATCTCCCTTATGCATTATTATCACATGTGTGGTTTTATGAAAGAACTGAGAAGCCACAAAGCACCACCCAGCTCCTTCAGCCACCAGCCAGAACAGCACCTTTAGGCACCCATGTGCAGATTCAATACTGCTACCTTTCCTTAAAAAGAGTGCACTTAAGTTACAATATCTCCATATTGTGCATTGCAAGGGGAAAAAGCACAGTGCATACCAGGAATGGAAGTGACATGAAAGGACTGTAAACAAGGCAAACAGAAGCTTCCTATCTTTTCCCCCTGCTTCATTTGTTTCTCTGTAGCCTATACTCCTATCTAACACACTTCTGTTTGATACAGAAAGTCATCTTGTTGTACTGGCAATTTTTAAACACAGTGTCTAATTGTAAAGCTACTCCTGAAGTGCTGTGCACCAAGACTTAATCACCAAGGAAAGGACAAGGAAGAGAGAAAAATACTGTTTAATAGGAAAGCACAGTGCCACATTAAGCCAAAAGCAGAAATACTGCTAACCTATCATTTTGTTTTAATTTTGCCAAAATAAAACACAATACTTTATTCTATAGCACATTTACAGGAAGGCAAAACAGTTTTAATTTTCTTTTTTTTTCTTTAACCCACCACTTAAGGCATTGCTCTGACATACACCACAGCAGATGGCTAAACTACAGTGGAAACCAAGAACACCTTGTGTGATCTCAGCTGTATATACAAAGGCCTTAAAAAATTGGAAGTAGGGTTTTGGTTAAGGTTAAATTAAGGTATCATTATAAGTTGAGTGGAGATACTTAATGTGTCATTCCAGTTCACATCATATATATATACTACTGTAATGCTCCCACAACGATGACATACATTTATGTTCTTGGGACAGTCCAGTTTAGGTGGCACTACACAAATCTGAGAAAACTGAGAAGCTGAAACAATTATAAAATATGGAAAAGCTGATGTAGGAGTCCTTCAATACTTTTCTCCTGAAGCCTGGAGGATTCGGGCATACCGTTCTTTGCAGAGGCACATTAATACAGTGTACATTGTAAACAGAAAATGCCACTACTACTTTACACTATTAATTTCAACTTTTTCACTTCTTAAAAAAAATAAAATCTTGGTTGCAGAAACTTCTATCCGTTTCAGAACATGTGCCTCTCCCTGAGGACAAAAGTGCTTTATCTGCTCAGGACTGAATTTCTCATAGGTGTTTTTCATTTCAAAACAGATGAATACCAAACTCTTGAATGCATCTTGAATACCAAAAAACTAGTCACACCTGTCGATTAAAGGGAGTAAAAATCTTGCTTACCTTTGCCATAAACAACAGCTTTGATTAAAAAAATAGTATAATCTAGTATATAATACCCATTGAACACTGTATTTATTACATGTTATCAGAAGGAACATATTTAAATCAAATTTCAAGCACTTTGTTTTTAACTACACAGAAATCACCTTAAATACTTCTGCTGTACCCTCCACCTTAATGATCATCAAATACGTCATTAACATTTGGGGATACATAAGATACCAAAGTCAACAACAGCTCTTATTTAATAATTAATGGTCAGACTCTCCTATGGGGTGAGAGAAAACAGAGTTACATTATGTCATTATGTTTACATAATGTTTACTTAGGAATGCAAAATCCAATCCTACTATGATAACACAGGTTGCTGTATTGATCAATCTTTCAAATGACACTAGCTCTAAAAATACTGTAAACTGATCAATATCTAGCAAAGTTAAAGTGAAGATCAGACTCTTACTTCTGCAGGCGTTCCATCTCTGCGGGCAGGTCACAACCTATATAAACTCTGTTCCTTAAACTGTATTCCAACAGTGCACAAAAACAGGGATCCTACAAGAGAAAATTAATATATAACTGTAATCATGGTGCTCTGTGAAGTGAATTTTCAATCAAATTAACATGGCACATGAATGTAAGAGATTTAATAGGACCTCTTCCAGAAACAGAACTCTACAATTGGTCCTAGTATGGTGCAACATGTCTATAGCTGCTCCCAATTACATATAGTTACATGTTAGGTATCTATGGGGGAACAGTGGGGGAACTGTATTTTCATTAAGACCATTTCTGGAATACTGTTTTCTTTGTTGTTCATGAAGTCAGACATAAAATGAGATATTAAGACAAGCTCAACTTATTCCTGTGGAAGGACCATGCATGAGTCCAAAAGGAGTCCTCCTCCCTGGCATTCATTGCATTAATTGGGAACAATCACTTCTGCCACCCTCCACTTAAAGTGATTCAACTACATTTTGTGAAGAACCTAATTGTGTGAGGTTATTCAGAACATGCTTACTGGACTTGCATGCTGCTGGAGAACTTTAGAGGAGGTCAGAGCCTCCATGCTGGAGACAAAAAGGAGCTACGAGTCTATATGCACAGAGCACAATTTCCTCCCTTGCACTTGGAAATCTACTGCGTGTGTGTCTGTTCGTACAGAACCCATGGAGATCAGATTTTCCCAAATGCAGACCGAGGACAATGTACAAGTTCCACATGTTTTGATGCTTCCTCACATAAGATTAACCACAAAATTATTCAACTGCTGTGATAAATAAGATATACAATTCAAAGATATAAACCCAAAACTTACTTTCACAAGAACGTGAGGATTTCCCACGACAATCAGCAAAGCTTTTGCTCTAGTAATTGCTACATTAAATCTCTTTGGGTTACAGAGAAAGCCCAAAGAGTGTTTCTCATCATCAATTACGACTTTCTGAGATCGCACCTAAAATTAATTAAGCATAGTTTTAGAAATAAAATGGTGAGAACACAACATACCACAGTGTAACTTTAACATAATATTTCCTTACTGCAAAAATATACTCAGTTGAATGACAATTCACAATGTGTCTTTCAGCGCCTTCTTCAGTAGCCTCATCAGTGAGCTATGTCTTAGCATAGGAAAACCAGCCAAAGCAGGTAGTGTGGTAAAACTGTGACTCATTTTTTTACCCACATTTCATCCATATTTGAACATATCTTTGAAAAAAGAAAATTTTCATGACCTAAATAATGAGTTCTTATTTATAAGAGTGTAGTACATACCTAAAACTACTTTAAGGGAGTTCTAATAGTGGATTGAAAAGCTATGGTATGACGTTGAACATCATACCACTTGTGAAAGTAAGCACAGTACCACTGCCCTTAGGAAGAAAAAAAAAAGGGAGAAAATCCTGGACTCTTCCTCCAAGCTGCAAATGTGAAGTAGTATTACATAATTTAAACAGAAAGCAACAGATATTTAATAATCCATATTTTAAAGAGAAGAGTAACTCTACAAGCATGCACTTAATAAACTCTGCTTTCAAATACTGTGATAGACGGACAAAAATATAGCTTCTAAATTTTTTAAAGGCCTATATCAAAAATGAAACACAGAGAATTAGATACATAAAAATTCTCAATAGTATCACAGTAAATTTACGCACTGTTGATAAGATGATAACCATGTACTCCTGCCCTTGAAACTCTTCTACTGTGCCAACCTTTATGTCTTCCAAATCAATACTTCTGAGAAGAAATCTAATTTTTTCCACCTATCAAAAAAAAAAAAAAAAAAAAAAAAAAAAAAAAAAAAAAAAAAAAAAAGAAAAGGGAGGGAATTTGGTGTTACATTTGAGAGTGGACTGCTTCAAAACCAAAACCATATCACATATAAATGTATGTGTTTTAGCATAGCAGTGTCGAAAGGAATGACTACACCACGCTTAGCCATCATTCCCTAGTAAGACTGTCAAATAAAATAGTAACTTTTCCTACAAGAAAGTATCACAACTAATACACAACTAAGAAGGTGAAGGAGTATTCTCTACCATAAATTGAACTGAAGGCGAGAGATTTTTAGTAGTCCGGATTTTAAAGATAAGAATAACTTGGATCCTTAAACCCTCTTTTTCTAATGTGCATCATATCTAAAACTGACAGATCTGGCAGGGCAAGCAGCTTCCCTCAGCCCTTCAAGAAGACTACAAAGATACCACCTTTGCTTGCCAGGTGCATCACGCAGACTGAAAGGCAGAAGTGAGAAATGGTTTTAAGTACCCACCAAAAGAGAAAGAGAACAAGGAGTCTCAGGCACCGGAATCCTGGTACATATGGGATTACTGTACTGCCATCTGCTAAATGTTGTTCAGAGATCATAACTGCAGTGCTCCAAAAGATTTAAGAAGAAATCCTGCCTGACTAAGCTGAAGATTACAGTCCAAGACTACTTTCTAATCAGTGTTCCTGCAATATAAAGTGACTTTTTTAATGCGGGCATTACTATCATATGCTTTGTATTATAGGCAGATGAAGGACAACATCACATTAAATCATATGAAATCATTGTTTATGGAAAGAAATTCCGTCACATCAACAGTATGAATACATATTTGAAAAAGCAAAGAACTGTAAACACAGGCAGGTGCATGCACCTGACCAGCTGGATCGATAAAAGCAAAGCTTTAATTTGCAAGTGAGATTTCTTCACAAGGGCTTGGTCTTTTTCATACACCACAGTGTTTTGCCCAAGCCACATGTGCAAGGTTATGAATACTGAGATGTGAAAACCAAGAAGAATTATGTGAACTGTCCAAAATCTCCTCTACAAGTGAAAGGGGATTAAGTTTATCTTTAAAATTAAAGTAAACATCACATACTTAACACATCTGGATATAAATACATTTAAAAATAAAGCACAGCATTTGAAGTTCACGTTCAACATTGTCTAGAGGTTTAAACAGAATTACAAACTTCAAGTCTGCCTATAGGACAGCTAAGAAGTTACAATAATTGTTTCCTCTAGTCTCAAGACCACAAGGTGTCACGCCATCTACTTCATAATAATTCCCTTTTGTACCAGTCTTCAGCGCAGAGAGGGACAGAAGCAGACTGCTGTTCCAGCTATTAGATAATGAATTCTTGATTTGCACTCATTACTACCAATAACTGAAAAATCTGCTTGTTTCCAAACTGGTCTCCTTAACTGCTTCATTTTTAAAACTGAAAAACCAGTAGAATGCCACTATTGCTGTCATTATTTTAGACTTCAATGGCAGCACTGCAATGATTGATAATACACTGTGTATCAGGATACATCACGGTGGAATTTGAAGATATGCCCCCCTGCTTTAACAAACCATGGCCATTATATATATAAATACATGAGATGAAATACAGCAACTTTGAGGCTCTGAAGACATCAGACCTGTTAAACATTGTACCTGTTTACGGTATGGTGCAATCACTCCAATATCTGTCACTGGTACTGAGGAGTATTCACTTCTAGCCAGCTGGCAGCAGTACATCATTACTTGAACTGCTTCAGCTGGATTAAACCATGAAGGACTGCGACCTTCACGTGTTTCACTGCCCTGTATTGGGGGAAAGGAAATAAGATGATGGAGATCAGGTGCAGAAATGACTACATACTTATTAACACATTATTCTTATACCTCCTGAATACAAAAAGCGTGATGGAATATTATATATAATTTCTCTTCCTCTCTATACACCTTTTCTAGAGAACAAGTATCACCTCACACTTTATATATATATATCTTTTATACATTTATAAATATAATTGATATAACAGTATTTTAAGTATGCAACAAAGGAGTTGTATCTCAACTCAGAACAACATGTTAATAACCTGGCATCTTGCTTTTTTCAAGGTGGAAGAGTTCTAAACCAAGCCTCTCCAAGTAGAAAATATTACCACTTCTTACTAACTTCTGGAAGATTAAAGAAAATTTTTTTTCCCAAGGTACTACTTTTTCCCCTGCCAACTTAAGGTCTAATGATCCTTTAGTTTTAGAAGTTTTATTCTAGAGCATTTATTCTAAAGAAATCAGCAAACTGCTAGCAAGCCTATACAGTTATTTCACTGTATGAACATTTCACATACCTTTATTCCATGAAAAATTAATGGAAATCCCTTCCTGGGCAATTTCTCCCAATTCAAGAAAGAAGTCACTACTGAGGTATCCGCACAAACTTCTAGCTCCTTATGATAAAACAATTTAGATGGTAAGGCAAGCAATGCAGAATGTGACCTGTAGTTCTTTGTGAGTTTAGTGATCTGCAAAGACAAAATCCAAAATCTGTAACTGAAACAGGAAATTGTTCATCAGACTTCTCAGAACACAGCTACTACCTTACCATCTGGTAGCATTTAGCACTTCTAAGGCTGCCAAAGAACTGTATTCAAGGCTAAAACTGCAGTTGTGGTCTTCTGTAAGTAAGAAGTACACCAAAGCAGTTTATTGAAGGACCATCTCCTTCCCCTCTAAAGGAGAAACAAAGAGAATTGAATGTACATGATAGACAAATGGATCATTCTCCAGTTTCTTGAAACATTTGATGTATAGACACATTCTCCTTTTTTTAAGAGCCAGATTATTTCCATGGAGTTTGAATGGATGAACAATGTCTTCTTTTGAAGAAGTCTTGAGACGCAAATGGGGAGCATCTGAGCAGCTGACAAAAGCTGGCCTTAAAACATCTATTTGTCTTTAAATGAAAGAATAATCTTAAGAAAGCATTCCAGAAAGTAATAACCAGCTGAAAAAAACCTAGTCTTGTAAAAGGGATGACATAGGATATTCCAGTCAAAACCTATCCTTAAAGCCCTCCCAATTTCCCAGTCTCTCACTATGCCAATTCTTCTTCAGCACTGTGTAAGGAACACAATGACCAGAGTTTGCACTAAGAGATTTTAGGAGGAAGTGTGACAGGTTTTTCAGCAGGCTGAACCTGATCTAAAGCCCAGGTCCAAACACCCTCACTTTCACCCTTAAATCTGCCATCAAATTTCCTCCCTTCTCTACTTCCATGGTCATCTAGCCATCTTTTGCTCTCAATTTAGTCCTTTGAAGTATGTTAGCATGAGAATAGGAAGGCATCTTAGGAAGCTTAACATCAGCCCTATGTTTTGGGGCTGATCAGTAATTAAAAGCAGCTCAAACATCTCTACTTTTTTAAATACTATGCTACCTCTGCCACTTAACATAGATTTTAGGTCCTTGTCCATACAGGAGTCTGGGGAAGCTATCCTTCAAAGCAAGACATGATACAGAAAAAAGAACAATTTCTCTTCTTCCCTTTGTGAAACATGATGTTTGCAAAATTAATCTTCAAAGAAGAGACTCTGTTTGTCTTTTTATGTTAAAAGCAGACATTGTGCTTTTTCATCTGTGAAAAATGAAGTTATGGTAAACCTGCACTATGAACATGAAAGGGAATTTTAAGCTATTATTTACAACTGTACTTAGTGCACCATATTTGACTTATGATACTTTAGAATAGAGGATCCCTTCAAAGAAAAGTTTTAACATGCTGAAGGACTCAGCATTTTTACTATTCAGACTACATATGCAAACAAATCAAGCATTTCTACAGAATTCATGCTCAAGCTAGACTTACTAAGCATCAGGGAGCAAAATGGTGGTAAGAAACCACAACTTCTTTTTTGATTGAGCTGAAAAAGGTTGATGAAAAGTTTAACTTACCAACAAAGGATTGTATGCTCCACAGGCACCAAAAGCATCCTCATCTCTCAGGTACAGCTCTCTTGATGACAGTCTTTCTAGCAAGGACATACTTAATCCAAAAGACTGTGCAAGTTTAGATTTTATTACTGGCCCTAACTGCTTCGGATCTCCAACGAGAATTATCTGTGTACGAAATTTAGGAACATCCATTTTAGATTAAAACAATTATTACTGAAACTTCATTTTATAATGACACACGTTTCAAAATTCAGAGATCAATTCATATAAAGTATTCTGCTTTCCTTCAAATATTTGTTTGCAAAGGACAGAAGTACGTTATCTTAAACAAAACACATCTTTTACTTTGATATCTCCCACACAGAACCAGTCCTCCCAACATAGACTAGTACTAGATGTAAAGAAACTTGTTTAAGTGTTAAGAATTGATATAATGCATGAATAATCTCTATTAAAAAACTCATAACCAGAAAATGGCTGCTTGCACTCTACATAATCCACAAAATATGACAATAATAAACAAACGTTTTCCCTTTCAGTAAATGATGTTAATAGAACTACCTGTCCATCAGCTTCTGAAATCAATCCAATAGGAATAAGACTCTCCGGTTCACTTGCTTGACCTGCCTCATCCAGAATCACATGAGTGAAATGTCCAAGCCTATAATTAAGTAACATTAACCTGAAACAGGGCTGTTTTCAAATTAGCTCATTCTGCCACCCTGTGGTTGACCTCAGCAATTGTGTTAACATCCTTGTCAAGTGTGCCAGGCAACCCCATGGACACAGAGCAAAGCTGGGTATTTCCAGAAGGAAATATAGAAAAAACAACCCCCTAACTTTCATTTTTCATCTTTGATTTCACTTACATACTCTGATATACACAAACTTTAATTAAAGCATTGTAGCAAAGTTATGATACTTAGAAAAGCTTCCCTTATTCTCAGTTTCCTTAAGATATTGAATTAAACAATGCACTTGGTGTAGCAAAGACAATCCCCAAGCTTTGTTTCTGCCAAACAACTCGAGATAGTGAGGCTTCAGACTGTCCTTTTCCGAAGTTAAAGTCCAAGTCAGAGACAACTCTAGTTAAAAGAACTTGATATGATAGTTGTTTACAGTTAGTAAAGGTGACTTGATAAAAGCCAAATACATTGTAATTTTTTGTGTGGCAATCATTTTGAGCCAAAGTGATTGTCAAGAGGAATGTAATTTCCACCAGCGGCAGACAAGACATTATTGTTTCAAAAATCTTAAACATTTTTCAAGATGATTCTTAAATTTACCATGGGGAAAGTTTCTGCTTAAACATTACTAAAACCAAGTGCCTTGCTCTCTTACACAATACAGGTTCATGCAATAAACTATTAAAACAGCCCAAGTTACAGGTCAGACAGTCTGTAAAAGCTCTGGAGTTTGTGTCATGAAGCCACTTCTGCGATACTCCCATCTATAGTACTGTACCGTGTATCTGTTTGATAAAACAATCCTGCACTGCTGCATGTTGTAATTACAATCCTGGACCACAATGCCTTCTGAATATCATCACCATCTTTGCAGTAAGGTTTCACCATGTCATCAATTTGCTGCAGAAACAAAAAGGTAAAACAACTTGCCAGCCTAAAACAGAACTTTTAAATTTGAATAGAAAAGCTCTCTGAAAACTATTTTAAAAGCTGAGCAAAACACAGACTAATACGCATTCATACACCAAAATGAATTAATTAATTTGCCTAAGCAAAATAGTACATATGCAAGACATCTCTGCATTATTTTAAGGATAATTTCTATATATACACACACATATATGTGCATATATACATATACACACACATATGTATATATATATACAAATGTATATCTCTGTATACAGACACTTACATGTAAATACATATACAAGATGACAATCCTACTTGCTTACTTTCTGTTTAAGCAGTCTTAACCTGGACTGATAACAAAAAAAATCTAAATGAAATCAAAAATCCCCACCATTGCCTATTTGCTGTTTGTAGAGTTATTCACAGCAAGAAAAAGGTGAAGATCCTATGCTCATACAATCAAATTAAGCATTATGATCAACTTTCCAGTTAACCTTCTGGAAAAGCTGAAGCAATATAATACTCTGGATGCTAAGCAAACCTAAGCAGCCTCATAGCCACTGAGAGTTAAAATACTAAATCAGTATTTTAAGGTAAAAATATTAAAATAGAAATCTTAAGTGGCAGGTATCTGTAATATTTACCTCTGCTGACCTGAAGGCAGCATTAACTCGAACCATAGTTCCTGGTTTTAAGAGATTGCTTTGATGCAACCGCAAGCAAATCAAATCTGTTGCAGCGTTTGATGGTGCACATACCAAAATCCGACTGTCTGGCAGAGTAAAGTGTATCTACATTAAAGAAGACAGATATTAAAAAAACAAAAAAGGTTATTTGAGAAGCAGTAGTGCAAACATTCCCGTTTTATTTCACCAAATGCAGAACCCATAAGAGTTTTGCACATGTGTGATTTCCATTCATTCTTTTGCAGTTCAGTAATGCTCCTGCCAACAGTCATGACTAAGTAGTCTCAAACTGAGTGTATGCATAACAGAACTAATTAATGATTATCATATTAATGTATACCTTTGTTTCATGAATACATTATGCACTACTGGAATCACAAGGTAGACACTGTTCACTGAAGTTTTAAAGACAAAAAGGCTTGAAAATAAACCATTCAGAATTCTTTTAAATCCATATGAAGATGGATTTGCCTCCTTTTATGGAGCTGTAGAAAATTATTTAAAAAGAGTATTTTGAAAACTCCTTTGGAAAAAAATACGATGGCACTTACAGAAATACTATAAACCTTCCAACATGGAAAAGACTAGAGACGACTGATTTGTTATTTACTACTACCTGTAAAATAGCTTCAATTACTGTTACTGTTTTTCCAGTTCCTGGTGGTCCAAAGAGAAGATAAGGTGTTGGGCGACATTCACCACTCAGTATCCTTTTCACTGCCAGTTTCTGTTGCACATTCAGCATAGGATTGAAAAACTCCCCATCTCTCTGTTTAAGTGCCACAGTTTCACCAACTATAATCAAGACAAGCATATCTCAGAACCCCACATATACTTTTAACGTATGTAGATTAATGCAATTCCAATTCACAATATAGTTCTGCACATTTTTTGTTTTCCTTTTGTGGTAACAACCAATGAATTTCTTTAAAATTCCATTTTCATTTAATACAAAGTAGAAAATAAGCCATTAATATTTCCAAAGTGTACTGGCTCTTTATTGAAAGGCAGAAAAGGAGCATGATTACATAACCAAAAAATCAATAAAAACTCTATTCAGTAATTTTAGAATCCACTTCACTTTCTTGTCCTAGAACAGCAAAACCTGAGCAACTTCCAGTAAGTGGCACTTTGTGAATGGTACCGGTACTACATGATCAGCCTTCTGCTACAAATGTGAGAATTTTTTTTTCTTAATCCTGTCTGAATTAGTTTAGCTTTAGCTTTCCACAGCAGAATCTTATTAACCTTTGGAGAGAAGTGCCTTCTAGGTAATTTCTCAGTAATTCTTTAGCACACTTTTGATAAAAAATGACATGACCACTCTCCTCTTAGGCATTTCGCCACAATGATATTTAAAGTCATACTTTCAAAAAAAAAGCCTAGGAATAATCCAGGATACTTAAAAAAGTTTTAGATCTTTAGCAAAGCTTTCCTAAAGATGAGAGACAGCATCCCAATAAAAAATTGAAAATTCTGAACATGATGAAAAAGTTTTGAGTAAATGACTGGGAAATAACTATTTATTCATTACAAAATAAATCATCCGATGCTTGCTCCCCCTTCCCCCAAAGTGAAGTGTTCAAACCCAGCCTGGACGAAATCTGGGCAACCTGGTCTAGTGGTGTTCCTGACCATGGCAGAGGGGTTGGAACTAGATGATCTTTAAGGTCCTTTCCAACCCAAATAATTCTATATTCTGCAAATTATAGATGTTTAACTAATGCACCAAAAGCCTCCATAGAAACTTCTGGCTAGTATTTCTAGAACTTGTCTTTAAAGGCAGAGCACAAGGACATCTTAAAGCTATCTTACTTAGCCCTGATTTACTGATATGATACTTATTATTACAGCACAGAAAATATACCAAGTTGGCTTGTTTGCAGAGTTACTCTCATCACCTCTGTTATGTTCACCTCCCTTGATGTCATACCTTTTGTCTGCTTGTTCTGCTTTTTTTTGACCTGAAAAGGAAAGGTGAAGATAAATGCATTTATAACCTTAAGAAGACAGGCAACTATCTTCCCTGATACTTTTGAAGTTGCTAAGCTTTAATTTTTTTCCCATTAATCAGAATATCTACCATTAAGAGAGAAAGGTAATAGTAGGTGAAGGTGCCAGGAATTTCCATGTTAAGTTTAAGATTTCTAATACTTTGGCTCTGTTAACATTACATTTATTTCAAAAATACTCTGAAGGCTCAGATGAGGATTTTGAAGCCATGATTACATAATTTGTTTGCTTCCATGAAAGCAAACAGTCAAATTCCAGACCACTTTGAAAGATACATTAATCTTCCTTGGTGGACACGTTCCTTCAGATTGCAGCACAGGAGAAAACTGCTTGTAGGGAATGTGGTGTTGGCAAGGTTCTGCACCTCATGCCTCAAACATCTTAAAAATACTGATTCCAAACCAGATTGCTTGATTACTCCTTCTTGTAAAGCACAAACTCCAGGTGAAATAATTAGGGAATTAGGAAAAAATCTTGAGTGTAAAGGTGATAAAGCACAGGTTATGCAGGCACTTTGAAAACTCTAGACAAAAATAAAGAAATGCTGCCACATGCCCCCAAGCTGACTTGATTTAGTGTTGGTGACAGTCTTGCTTCAAAAAGGAAAGAGAATTAGGTACCCTCCAAAAGTCCTTTCTACATTTTATTAATATATTATAAGTGGCAGTTGAGCCTGGGTAAATCTACTCAGAACAGGATGATTATCTTCTATTAAAAAATTATTTCCTGCCACATTGACTGGACTAACATATCTACTCAACAGTAGCTATGAAAATTAGTCTAAGGCAAATCTGACAATTTCCATCACAATCACACACTTTTTAAATATGCACTTTCCATTTTGTAAGCTTTATAGTATCAGCTATCATAAAATCTCCCATCTCCAAAATTTCTGTCATTAGAATGCAGCAGAATACAACTTTGATTCTTTGACACTCCATTATGCAATTCCCTTCTGGCAATAGCTGTACAGTAAGTATCTGGTACCAATCTGAATGAAGGAACATTTTAAGGAACACTTACAGAATAGTTACCTTACTTTCCTGCTGTGAAGGCTGTTTAGGGCCATCATCAACAGCACAATACTCTGTAGTATTCTGGGTCTTGATAGCTTGTGGTGATTGCAACACAAGCCTTTCTGGAAATAACACTAAATTTAGCAGAGAAAAAGAAAGTAGAGAAATTTCAAACACACGCTTTGCATGTTTCACTGATTAATTTTACTGTTGATACATCAGCTTAGTCTGAGCTGCCAAAATTGGTTTATCAGAACTAAGGTGGTAATATGCTAAATTCACATGCATTCCTCAACTCATGAAACAGGAAATCAGTTTTTTTTAATAAATTCTGAGGTAACACAAAGCATGGCCATTTCACTGGCTGTTATTATAGCAGTATGCATGATTCCTGCATTTCTTGTTGGCTCTAACAGTTCACAAAGCTTGCTTCCTCTCCTCCTGCCTGTGATGGCTCACAGATGAAATAATTTTGACAAAACCTTCTATACTTCAGCACTGTTTTTTCCTCTTAAAAACCAAACTAAAACAAAAAGCCCCTAAGGCATGGGAAACTCCCGTAAGAACAAATTATAGTGCATTCTTCCAGTATGCCCTGATGTGAAAGCAATAAAACCCACCAGACTCCTCACTAAGAAACTCCTCTAGACAGCTTAACAGTCAAATGAAATGTACCTTTTTCACCCAGGTACACAGCTTGCTGAATGGCCAACTGGCATCGCCTGCTGGGAATACTGGAACCAGAATACAGATTTGTAATTAAAGTAAAAGCTTACATTTCCATATACTATGACAGCACACTCCTATAAGTTACCTGGTACTTTTTAGTGCGTATTAAAAAAAAAAAAGGTCTTATACAAAATGTGTATTTAAAAAAAAAAGCATATATTGGGCAATATGCTGCAGAAGTATAAACAGCTTAGCTATGAATAATATTGACACACATAGTCTCTAGCTTTTCAGTGATACAAAGATGTCCTGGTGTTCAACACATTCAAGGAACTTCTTTGCAAAGCTGAATTTACAGAGAAGATTATGTAACTCCAAACAGGTAACAACATCCCATGAATAAAACAAAAGTATAAAAGAATTGGAGGTTATCACCCACTATTTTTACTTCCTGCATAGTCTTGCAGCCATATTAGTACAGAAAAAAACAAACCAACCAAAAAAATCTAAAACAAATACCCCCAAACACCCCACCTCACTCCTCCCCATTTTGTCTGACATCAGTGTGACTATCTAGAAATGATTAAGATAACAACTCTTTGAACACTTTACAGTTACAGTCTTTTAACCATGGTAGTGGTAAAGGTGCGTTGAGGAAAAGAAGTGAAAAAATTGGCAAGATCTTAATTATGTCTTTCTCTGTGTCCACTAAAATAAACAGTTGATGGTCATATTTTAGACATCATTCTACTAGAGGAATCATTCAACACAGCTTTCTGTAAGCTTATAAAAACACCTGCAATGAACAAATTCCACATCCATGGGCTCCAAGTTGTAAGCACGTTCAAAGTCAGCATTAACCTTAAGAGTAACATCTTCCTCACATATCTGTTACAAAGATAAAAAGTCAGGATACTGATGAAGATTTAGTACTTTAAATACAAAGAAGCACTTCTGAAAGCACTTAACCCCCCACCAACTCCAAAAAGTAACTCTAGATTTACCTACAAACAACACATTCCATATCTAGATTATGTTAAAAGTTCTTTCAGAGCAGGCAAAGATTATAATCTCAAAATAATAGGGAAGCCATAGTCATCAAAAATACAACAAAAATACAAAATCATCAGTCAAAATATAGATAAAGTAAACCTATCTTCCCAGAAGTCAGGTTAAAAAAGTCTGTAACTCCAGGAATTGCAAGATTCCCTTATAAAGCCTGTGGACCACAGTATTTTCCAGAGGATAAACACTTTGCTTACCTCAGCGACATAGGCAATGTACTCTATTATATGATCTGAGTAGACCTGACTTTTCAAGATCACCTTATCACCTAGTTGTAAACAAAGTTAAAAGGTAAAATACTGTTACAAGGAATAGTAACATCTTCACTCCAGCATGTAATTTCTCCTTCCCTACTGCACGTTTAAACTAGGAATTTGGAAGAGGCTAACTTCAGCAAAGTTGCTGTATCCATCAGTACTGTTTTGAAATGCCATACGTAGTTGTATATTATAAAAGGCATCTAGTATTGATGCCATCAGACAAAACCTCTTGAAAACACTATTTTGTATATTATATTACCTGAAATTCTGAATTTAATTTTAGCTGCTTTCCCAGCCTTTTTGCTACACTTGTTGCTTTTTAAGCTATTACTACATTGTACAATTTATTTTTGCTGAAAGCCCCACCGATTATTGAAAAAGAAAAATCCTAAAGTATTGAACCCTCTGTAAGAACAGACACATGCAATGGTGCTTAGATAGCAGCCACCGTAAGACCGAGACACTAACAGAGTGTCCTTGTGTCCCCTGTCCCTGGTCCCCTGTCTAGCAGCCTAAATAAATAACTTGATACTCAAATATCTGAAAGACTTCTTTAAACAAATGAATAAACAATATAGTTTTCATTGTGAAAATATACATCAACATGCCATTTGACTTTATCTCACATTCATTTCTACCTGGAATCAGGCGAGGTCTGCCCTCTTCTACTCCTGGCACTTCCAGCACTAACAAGTTCCCATTCCTTTTTAAAGTAACCCCACTCATGTAGTAATCTTTTAAATCCATTTCTGCTTGGATGTCTTCAAGCCATAAAAGAGTAGAAAAGTTTGCTTTATAATTATCTAGATTAAGACGCTGGAAAAAAAAAACATTATACATTGTTGTTGTACACTAAGATATAGAACTCACTATTGCTAACATTAGACAAAACACTTCTTGAGACAGACTGTACAGCAACTAGGTTGCCAAATAAGATACCTAAATATATGCAGCCATGCACTAGATAGTATTTTAAACCTTCTTAACAGCCAAAGTGAGATTAGTCTAGTCTTTGAGCTCAAATACAATAGCCCCTCAGCTAAAGAGTTAACTGAGTCTCTCCCTACTACAGCAGCAGTTTCACCATCTGAATTCAGGGGCAGTCTACAGACTGAGTTCTATGCTCAATTTATGCCCAGAAAGCAAAACATCTAAATACATGGACAGAGACAGCTGAAAAGAGAGAGTCATGTCAGTCTCGGCCCTGGCTGATGATCGTGTGACTTACGGCAAGCTGAAAGAACCTGAATTTTCTCCCTCAGAGCTTAACGAATCTTACTGCAGAGGTATTCTCCAACAGCACCAACTTCTATCTAAGGTTAGGGTGTGGTTAAAAAAAAGTAACCATTAATGGCAGGCCTTCAGTGTAAAATTACTATAAACACTACAGGGCTTTATCTTCCTTTTTGAGAGAGGATGTCTAACCTACTAACTTAATGCTCTGACACCAAGTTTAATGTGAGATGTTTAGTCAGTAGACAATATAGCCTCTTACATTTTAAAAAAGTGTCAGCTCCAGTTTATAAGTACTTCAAATTCACAAAAACAAGTGAGTTGTGGCCGTATTCTACCAGAAATCAGAGCAAAGTTTTAGAGAAGGAATCATTGCAGTATTCTTGTTAAGACTTTATGGATTTTTTGGGGGGTGTTTTATATGTGTTCTGAAACTGCTATACTTGTGGTAAGAATTTGAACAAGATTTAGTGAATTACATCTGAAAATGTTTACAAAACCAATTTTGAACAACCAGAAAAGAATCCTCTGTTATTGCAATGATTTAAGAGATTGTGATTTTCTATGAAATAACTTTCCTGACACCTTAAAAAAACCCTTCCAGTGATGCCCAGAAAGTGAGAATACAGAGAAATCTTTGTTCAGCTTCTGTGATGTACACCCCCAATACACTTCAACTCTCTTTTCAGAGAAGTGTTTCCCATTTATGCTTTTGTGGTTTGTAAGCTTGGATTCTCTATCATACTGAAACCCATGGAAGTTATGGGATCTAAACTGAAGTTTAAGTCTACCTGACAATTGTTATGTCATCTTCTCTTACACTAAAGATATACACTATACATTTCTTCCTAAGTTAAAGGTGCTTGAACAAAAACACTGTATAAAAAAATATCTTTTATATAAAACCTACACTTACATACCTCTGCTAGGAGGGGCTGAAAAGTCAGTATGTCTAACTGCTGTTCCACACATTTTCTTAACTCATCTGGTATGGTAAAATGTGGGAGAAAGTTTGAACACCACCTTCTCTTATTTCTAAAATGAAAATGTACAACATAACATTTAGCTTGCTTAAGTAATGTACATAAGAACCAGCTCATTAACATGCCACATCACCAAGACTATAAACCCAAAACACAGTCACACACATGACAGACTAATGGCTCCTTCAAAGGGACAACTGAGAAGTTTGCTATACTGGGAAGAAAGGCAAGAGATCTTACAAAGATGCTCCTTAACACTGCAGGGAAAAAAAAATTAATGTGGCCAAAGCTCAACTGAAGGTGAAGCTGTCCAGTACTGTGGGGGACAACAAAAAGGCTTTAAAAATATGCCAATAGCAAAAAGCACTGCAGAAACAACATCGGCCCATTACAGGATGAGGATGGTCACTTCAAACACAGGGACACAGACAAGGCAGAGACATTTAATGCTTTCTTTGCCTCTGTCTTCAACATCGATGAGGGGCTAAGGGAATGACAGTGCCCTTAGCTGGAGAGTCATGACTGAGAAATTATAAACTCCAAGTTGAACCTGAACTTCTGCAGGATCTGCTGCTCCTGCTGGATTGATATAGGTCTATGGGACCTGATGGTATTCATCTGAATACTCAAGACCTGGCTGACATCATCACAAGACAGTAAAGCTTTTGATACTGATCTCAGAGGATCCTTCAGGACAAAATATCCAACCCACAGCTGGATAAATACATCATGTGACAGGTGAGCAACTGGTTCACAGGCTGGGCACAAAGGGTTACAGTGAAGGGGGTGACATCTGACTGGTGACCTGTCCCTAGTGGGGTTTCACAGGGCTCCATCTTAGGGCCCTGAAGTGTTTTCTTCAACATCCTCTCAGATGACTTGGAAGCCAGATTTGAAGGTATACTGAGTAAGTCTGCCGATGATACTAAATTGGGAGGAGCTGAGGACTCCCTCAGATGCAGAGCAGTGCTGAAGAGAGACCTACACCAATCAGAAAGATAGACAACCACCAACAAAAGGTTTGAATGAAAGATGGGAGACATTAGTCAGATATAGACATTAAAGTTGTGTAAAGAATTAAGAAGCTTATTGTCTCAGAAAACTATTCTCAGTTTCCCATTTTTTTTCTTAATAACACAATTGTTACTAAATAGAAAACTAAGGAACAGTTTTTTATCTTACTACCACACTACACATTAGAGATTCTGTTTGAAAAACCTACAAAGAAACCAAGCAGTAATTATGAAAACAACCTCTTCTATCAGAAATGTCCACAATCATCTTGTTTACAACTTAAATAAAAACATGTAGAGATTCTCCCAGTTTCACATTTTCTTTCTCAGCATTACAGAACAGATATAACAATACCAAACAGAGCAGCGTTAGGTAAGTATTATTTTATGCTCAAAGTGACAGTACCTTTTGTGTTTAGGGGCAGCCACTGTTGTCTTTCTTAGCTGAGAATCTGGGATATTTTTAGGCTTTCCTGGAGAATAAGGTTGTACAGGTGCTATAAGTAATTCTTCTTCATTTGTTACAGTGGCTTCAATATAGCGGCCAACAGTAAAATCAGAAAAGCCAAGCAACAAGAGCTCTTTACTGTGTCCATGAATCCTTCAAGTAAGCAGAAGTTATCTTCTAAAAATCAAATTGGTCACACTTCATTTTCCCCAGCCGTGACATCTTTCCAGTTACATGAAAGTAACCCCACCTTAAGTTCAATCCAGGTATCCCAAATAATTAAAAAAACCCACCCAACCCACACATCCAAAAAATACCAACTCAAAACCACAGCAAATATCTCAACCCCACAATTTCATCAAAATCTTGGATAAAATGCAAAATTCCTCCACTCAACATACTAGGGCACAGAATTAATACTTCTGTTGCAAGGAACATCTTGGAATTATTACTACTGCAAAAGAAGAGCCAAACAGGTCCATCAGAGGAACCTGAAGCAAATCCCTTCACTGTCTTCAGTAACTGCTTGGCAGCACCTTGTGAAAGGCTACTCAGAACTGAACCCTAACTGTAAACACATGAATGGAGAAAGTAGGAAAAATCCTTTAATTCTGGAAAACATACTTTATATGTGCAAGTGTTGCTTGGGCAGTGACACATGAGAAAAAAACAGGAGGTTTGTTCAGATTGGTTTCTACAAAACTCAAGCACTACGACAGTGCAATTCTTTAACTACATGGTCCAACACTGCTACCACATGTCTGAAACAAACGCATCCCAGAAGAATTCCAGCTTACCTTCTCTTTGGCAGGAAAACCACTTTTGCCAACTAAGACTACCTGCTCAGGTTAAAACTATATCCTGTTTTTCTCTGATATAAAAACTCAAAACAGACACCGATCTGCCCAAATTTATGGTCAACATTTGCAGTCTCTTATGGTCTCTTAAGTGGCCAGCGAACACTTGCTAACTTTATGCTGCAGCCTCCCATGAAGCTTTGTGTGGCTTACTCTGTATTATTAGAAGATTCTAAGACTTTGTGACTTTCATGCATTTGCAGTGAAATATAAATCCTTCTTTCTACATGTCTTTTTCATGGAGAAAGCCATGGGAGGCAAGCCATGCCTGCAGCTCTATCCTTCAAACTAGAGCTAAATCATCCTCCTAAGAAATTTTTTACCTCTTACTTCAGTATTTAAAATGATAAGAGAAGTAGTGTGAATATTATTGCAGCATAATGAAACCTTGTTTTCCTCTGTCCAACTTTTCCTTTACCATCCTAGGAATCAATGGCTGTGGAAGACAAAGTCTGCAGAGCTACAGCTGGAAGCAAGTGAAAGTTACACAAATGTAAGCTTCTCCATGTAAGGTTCTTACTTGAATGCAGGAGCTCCCACAAAGCCCCTTGCCATTCTTAACTATGAATGAATAAAGTATTTTGTATAGCTGAGTATTTTTTTTTTTTCAAGGGTTTTCTAAGATTTGCAAGCCACTTCCTCTGTGAATTACACCTTCAGTGAAGAAAGCTTCTTCTTTCCTATTTCAGCATACATAACTTGAATTTCCCATCACAGAACAGGAAAACTTGAGATCGGGTCATGTAGTAATACAGGATACTAAAGACTAGAAGAAATACATCAGACAACACAAGAATTCCCAGGAAATCTGCATTAGCTCCAGTGCTCATGGATCAATGGATTTACTACTAAGAATATATCTATCTGCAGGCATTATCTTCACCTCACTGTGTCATTTTAGAGATGTAACCTACTCCCACTCATATTGCTTCATTAGCTACTACAATCTTCTTTCAATAAAAATTCAGAATCAAGCACTGAAATGGTAACTACTTTCAAAGTCACACAGATTTCCAGATGCTTTGCTAATACGTATTGGCTTACTTTACACTACACCATGTGCCTGTTTTGACTGGGGTAGAGTTAATTTTCTTCGTCGCAGCTAGTATGGGGCTCTGGCTTGGATCTGTGCTGAAAAGTGTTGACAGCATAGCGATGTTTTTACAGTGTTGAAAAGGGCTACCACAGAGTCAAGGCCTTTTCCTCTTCTCATATTGTCCCACCAGGGAGGAGTCCAGGGGTGCACAAGGAGTCGGAAGGGGACACAGCTAAGAGAGCTGACACCAGCTACCCCAAGGGATAGTCCACATCATAGGGCATCATGCTCAGTATATAAAGCTGGGGGAAGGAAGAAGGAAGGACATTCTGAGTGATGGCATTTGTCTTCCCAAGTTACCATCATGTGTGATGGTTGCCCTGCTGTCCTGGGGATGGCTGAACACCTGTCTACCTACAGGAAGTGAATGAATTCATTGTTTTACTTTGCTTCTGTTAGTGGCTTTTGCTTTACATTTCCAACTGTCTTTATATAAACCTATGAGATTTCTCACTTTTACTCTTCCCATTGTCCCTGTCGTCCCACTGGAAGGAGTGAGCGAGCGGCTGAATGAGGATTAGCTGCCAGCTGGGGTTAAAGCACAACATGCCAAGGAGAGAATTTTGCTCAGAAACAAAACTTTTAAGTCTATTTTCATTACTTCTTGGTTTTGTATTGGTTAGAAATAATGGAAAGAAATACTTACACAGGTGTGCATATAATCACTATGGATATTTTTTCACCTGGTGATATCACAATTTCTGGAGTAATATTGCTGAGCTTAGTTGGTTGCTCCACATGGTCTTTTTGCTCACTTTCTCCACTTTGCATATTTTCATCTTTCACAGAGGAATTTTTTTCCTTTGTCCTTGATAAATTTGTATCTTGAAAATTAATTCCTTCTGTAGTAAATGTATAACAATAAACTTTGTTATCACAATTTCTATTGCTAACATAGGCAAGTATTCTCAAACGAACCTACTGGTCCTTCTGAGGAGCTAACATTCAGCATTCGAACACTCTCATTTCACTATACCTGGAATGACTCCATTCTTCATAATGGATGTATGGTTCAATGACTCACATGTTGTTCCTCCACTGTTGTTAAATGAATTAATTGCAGCTTTTGAGAGGTTTTCTTGATTTATTGGAAAAGATAGTCTGTTCTCACAGTTTTGAGGAATCTCAACACTGAATTGCTTGTCTTTCACCCATCCAGCTAATCTGCAGCTGATTAAGGACTGTGGTACGCTCCCTTTATTCCTAGAAGTAGTTATGTGATTAGTTACATAATTAAGGGCATGGTGAATGTTCTTGAAGTTTATTTCTACCTGAAGTCAAATACAATTGTCTGCAGAAGGTTAGTTCCCCTTATTTCATAATTCCTATCAGAAAGAAATTGCACTGCTGCTTCTAACTAATGAGGACAAGAACCTCTGCTTTATGTTAATATTTCTAGGTTGCATCAACCACCATATAAAGCATATAAAAATACCATGTATAATGTAAACAATGGGAGCTAAAAGTTCATCATTGGGTAGCCAACTCTTAGGAAAGACACAGAATAACAAAAAATGGATTTGCAGGTTTGTTTTCATTTAAGCCTTGATGCCCAGATAAGAAAAAAACCCCACACAGAACCCCAACCAACCAACCCCCAAAAAACGCCCACCACCAAACCAAAACCCTCATAAGGATACATCAACATAGTTCTTTAGCATCCAAGTTCACAAAAACAAAAAAACCAAAAAAAAAAAAAAGAGAAAAATTCTGGTCTGGTTTTAATACACAAATATGCAACAGTCCTCTTGTTCTAAGAGGTGGAAGATGGCAGAGTATCTGCAGCTTAAGTTAAACACACAAGTACAAGCTTTTGCTTCAATCCTTGTTCTCAGAAGGATTTTACTATGATTGAAAAGAGATACAGGACTGGGGAGTCTCAAAGCACTATCTGCAAGATAAATGCTCAATATCAAAAAGACTATCCTACAGACATTAAATTCAGTGTGAATTTAATTCCATAGTATTTGGAGGTTACTTGAACATCATAAATCACAAGGCTCAAAAAGAAGAGACTTCTGAATGTAAAACAGGTTAACAGATAGATAGAGTGATAGAAACAAAGAAATCTTAAAACAATTAGATAGGCTTACTCAATCCAAACCATCATTCTTTTAGATTCCCCCTGCTTCAGAATTCCAAAGTCAGTCATTTTTGATACTTTCAACTCTCCTTTGTCTCTCGTTATGTCTTCATAAGGCTCATCCACATTACCATCATTAGAGTGAGATTGTCTGCAAAAATAATTTTAGGTAGCAGTTTTTAACTAATAGGCTCAGCAAATATCTTTGATTCAGCATAGGTTTAAGAAACACTATACCAAGGCACAATCACAATATTTAGAAACAAGCAGGTGAGACAGTTCATTTTTTTCTCAGCCATTTATACTTCCAAGACAATTAGATTAACTAATTTAAGCAGCAACAAGTCTTTTGTCAGCAGCACAATAAACCAGCATAAAACTTTGGATGCAAGACTAAAATGATTGAGGAGTTAATGAATCCCTGCTGAAGAGCTAAATCAAATGGTGAGTGAAGTAATTTCATTTTCATGGCTCTCTTTGGGAGTGAGCAAAGACACAACAAAGAGCAGCTCCTTAGCAAGAGGCATGATTAGCACTACAGCTAAGAGATAAAATGACTAAACTGGAAGTGTTTCAACTATCCACTTGTGTCTTCTGCTTACTGTTCCTATCTGAAATCAGCAAGTTGAGGACAAAATTAAAAACTAGTTGAAAACCAAATACTTCCCCTGAAAACTTTTATTACATACGACTAATGAAAAATGCCTATGAAACCAGGCATATGCTCTTTACTGTCTGAAACACTGAGCACAGGTATAAAATCTCGGTGTCTTCGACCTGTAAAAACAAATTTTCACATGGTTTCTATTGTGTAATTAAGAAACTATTCATTTAGATAAAGTGGCATGAAAATAATTTAGAAATACTTTAATAATCTCACCAATATGTACACATCCTCAGTATCCCTGACTTATCTGACATGCTGAAGCAGAAAATGAGTGCAGCTGATTTTCATTAGCTATATCAATTTACTAGCCAAGCCCACTAGATGTCTCCCACTGCAGCCTAAGCTGCAGTTTTTGATATGGTAGATGTACACTTAACCTGAGAAATCACCCCTAAGGTCTACTTTTGCAATTTGGCTTTAGTAATAATTTTCTATATAAAATCCATCATTAAGAATAGGTGCAACTGAGAAAAAGATGTCAACAATTTGTACTGTTTTGTAAAATGATGTAAACACCTAAAGTTTCATTTAAGTACAATTTCTTATATCTATTATCTCTAGAGAAAACAGCTTATATAGTTATTTGTAGATCCTTTGAAGACATATATATGACCATGTGGCCTTGGCTAAATTTCCTGGAGATCTCCCAAAGATGATGTTTGAAAGATATCAGAATGTCCTTTTGCTCTCCCTTTGGACTTTCCAATTGACAATTTATTTTTGGCCTGCAGACTTAAGACTACATAATCCTGCCAAGACCTCAGCATGGAAAGTGATAGATTTTACAGTTAAAATATCTATTTATTCAGGTGATAACTGTGTGTTTCACAGTACAGACACTTAAACTCAAAAGACAAATTCCAGATCTTTGCTGAGGTCTGTTGCCCATTTTACTTTTGTGCAGTTGATTATTTCCCTAAGTTTTGCTTCTTCTCCATAATGAAGATCATCTACTTTTTTCAACCTCTTCTGCAGTGTATCCAGATCCTCCTCATACCACATTTAACATCTAAATTCCCTGCAGAACCTTAGTTCAATACTTGCAGGTTGAATGAATCTATTATTAAAACCATGAAACTTTTCCTTTTGGGACAGATATCTGAATAATCACTGTAACTTAAGACAAATAGATTAAAGAAACATGTCTTTTATATAAATTCTACTAAGATTTGTTTTCAAACAAATGTGAAGTCCCTACTAGAGGAACACAATGAACTTGGCATTTTACTAATATGCATGCAAAACTCCTTCCCTGCCTAGCAATATCCCTGAGAGCAGCTGCTACTAGCTTTGCTTCTCTAGTAGCACTCACGTTCCCACCTTCTGGAAAGAGAAAAAAAGCCAGACAAGGGCCAAATCATATCATGCTCTGATTTTTCCAATGGTCTATTATGCCTTCTAGTCAACTAGGGAAATATTCACAGTATTTCTTGCTTAACAGATGCAATGAAATGTCAGCTGCACAACTACAACATGTCTCTAACTGCTAAAAAGAGAACAAAGTAATGTTACCCATCCTGGCTGACTGGCACCAAGCAGAGAGCTCTCCAAACGTAACAGGACTGACTGCTCTCCACCACGATTGTGTTCACTAGATCATGTCTACGAGGTAAGTAACCATCAGGAAGTCTCAGTGAATCCAAAGTGAAAAATATACTGTCATCTATTGTCCCAGTTCTTCCACAGATGCTGGAAATGCGAACCTGTAATTGTTTGTATTTACTGTTACTTGATATTATCTTTATAAACTAACAGACATAATATTTTTTTCACCTGAAGCAGCCCTTCTAGCATTAATAAAAATGTATTCTAAAATTTCAGTTATTCACAGGAGGTAAACACAGAGCCCTAACCCAGAATCACTGTGCCTATCTTCAGATTTAGAAGAGTAAAGAAACACAAGTACTACATATAAGCATTAAGTTCCACTAAAGTGCATACTGCAATATCCACACTAGACTTAACCACAATACCTTTCTTGTGACAGATCATCTTACCTAATTTATACTTCCATACTAGCAGTAGTGAGGTAAATTTTCTTCCTATGCTTGACGTGCAAATATACAATATATAGAGTTAAGACAAAGACTATAAACCATAAACCTAGAATAGTGTATGCATTACTAGAGCAAACAAATGTTTTCATTAAAATAAAAAGGATTGTGGTTGTTTTTAAGCTGAAACACTTGAATAAATTAAACTTAATAAATTCCCCAATCATGACACATCCTCATTATAACTTATAGCAAGAATTCAAATCAGCAATTCATAAGTTAGTTACTCTTTCTGTTCAATGAAAATATGTATGCATTTTCAAAATGCCTGATTACTTTCCAAACATGCTCTAAATGGATGAATTAATACATTTTATCTTTTAATTAAAGATGTGTTATAGATCTACCAATATTTGTAACTGAAACCAACTTAAAACCTCATTCACCCAGGATTCCTATTGCCAAAAATAATGTGTAGAACATTTACCTTGTTTACCTGCTTATACCTCAAAGGCCTTACAGCAACTGCTTCAGTCTTCCATGTTGTCAAGTTAACATAATATTTTGCTTGCACCCAGTCACCTTCACAAGGTTTGAAATCTATACAAAACAGAACATTTCTCAAGGTTAATTACTATTGATTAAACATTTACATTATTCCCCTACAGAATTTGTGTAAGTTAAATAAAAGCTGGAACAATGCATTATTCAGACCCCCTGAGTCCAAAAAGAAGACTGTGCAGTCCTTTGCTTTGCAGGTTATGGCAAACTACAGAGGAGATGCTAATTGAAAAGTACACCTGCTTACATGTTAACATGCTTAAATGCAGGTCGTGCTCAGTGAGAATGAATGGGCAGCTTTCTCCATCCATGTCTGGCTGTTTCACTATGTTTCACTGAATATTCTATTAGAATTTATTTGGGATGACAACTGCAAGTTTATCAGAAGATATTTCTACTGTATCCACAAAACTATTAAGAGGAAACAAGAAGTCCCTACACACCTTCCCAGACTTCTTCCATTGCAAAGTATGTATTCTGATTAATATAGCCACCATCCACAGAGAGAGAGGTAATACTGC
This sequence comes from Serinus canaria, assembly GCF_022539315.1. Classification (NCBI taxonomy): domain Eukaryota; kingdom Metazoa; phylum Chordata; class Aves; order Passeriformes; family Fringillidae; genus Serinus; species Serinus canaria. The sequence continues at coordinate 19,102,742 of NC_066314.1, read as the reverse complement.
CAATTAATGTTTTCTTATTTAGTTCAGAGGCATCACAAGTAGGACTGGAATCTTCTTGTGTATTCTGGATGGTGTCTACCTATTAATACAAAAATAACCCAAACATTTAAACAGTTGACACTTAGAATTAAATACATATTCCTACAATAAGTATACAAAATTTCAATTGCTTATGGAGACAAAGCTTCTTATTAGACAATTACTTACTGTAGCTGTTACTTTTTGGACACAAAAAGAGTAAGTAATAAACAGTAACTTCTCTTTTAAAGTGTCCTGTACGCTGCAGTGCTGACAACTGCTATAATTACAGGCTGATTTTTCAAAACTTTCTCATACATCCCTTGCTCTAGGTCTACTTAAGATTTTTCTTTAATTGACAGGAACACCGCATCCAGCAATCTCTCTGTACAAAACTGGAAGTAGAAAATGACTCAGAAACAAAAAATATGTTTTCAAGATGGTATTTATAAACACATGTATTTATATACAGACTCTAACTTTTTAGTAATTTGATTAAGTAAACCCCTAGAGCTGCTTCTAACAGACTCTTCGTATCATCACCTCACATGTAAGTTTACCGAAGTCTGATCCAATCTGAAGCATACTATCAGACCAAATTTTATATGATTCATTTTGTTGAACATATTAGCATAAGCATAGCATAAGTCCATAGCAGAGCATAAGTCTACCTATATTTCAGAGGTTTGCAGACACTAGTTGACTATAAATAGCTATTTATTTTTTAGCCAATACTATTTTATTGCATTAAAGAATTACTATTACATAATATTTCTTTGACAACATGAAAACTCACTGTAAAAAAAAAAATTAAGAAAAATCTGTACTTTGTTCCAGTCTGACAGACATATCTTCCCATTCACCAGGAAGATCTGAGACTATCAAACTTTCTGATAAGTGCTTTTTATGGCTTCATATGAATAGAACATGAATAAGCAAACTCAGAAGACTAGTAAATTTACATTTCATGTAAACTACACATGCAGTTACACTTGAAAGTAATTTGTAGACCTAAAGAAATGTTTTTAAGACATGAACACACCTTAAAACTCCCAACACACATTTTCTTTTGATACTTCTCAAGTTTTCTCTACCAATAAAACTAAAATTCTTTCTCATACTAGGTTAAAATGGCCTTCCTACTACCTCTGGTAGCAGCCTGTTTTTAAAGCCTGCTACAGAACCTATAATCATTCCATGCAGAGTTTAATTAGGACTGGACCTCAAATAAACTGAAATCCAAACTTTTGAGCCACAATCTTTCCAAACCACATGGCCAGTAGCTCCAAACAGCAGCTGAAACAGTACACTGAGCAGAGGGCCACCCAAGGCTGACCATGCTCTTCCTTAAAGCAAGTAACATAAACACACTGACACCACCGAAGCTTGAACTGCGCCTTCCAGATTTTGCCCCAAACTGCACTGGCAGTGTCCAGGCTTCAGAGCTTCTGTCTGCAATCAGAGGAGTACCTTTTAGATCACTTAAACCCCAAAGGTAAGTGATAACATCTCAGTTATTTGGAAGAAAATAGTCCTGATATTCAAGCATCTTTTTTTCCAGTAGTCATTAATTATGCTTGTCAGGGAGCGAAATTTTCTCCTCTAACTAGGGGTTTGAAAGGGAACTTAGTTCCTCACCATGCAAAACAACTACAATTCAAATACTGTTGTCTGTTCTTATCAAATGTTCACAGTATCTCAAATTTGTGCCACTATATGGAAAGTAAGGCAATACATCATAAAGTACAGAATGGTTTAGGTTTTTATTTATGTTCTTAGAACAGACTTTGAAGAAATTAGCTTTATCTTCTTCCTTATGAATCAAGACTGCCCTTGGACTTTGACTTTCTATGGAGTATAGTCAGCTTTTGACATGAACTTGTTTCAAAGCTTTTCACCAGCCACAAACTACACTGCCAACAGCCCAAGATGCCTGCAGAATTATAGTTCACAAACAGGAATAAGGAAAATCATCACACTTTTGAAAAAGCCATTATCTAGAATACACAGTAAAACATGCCACAACTGCATATTTTAGTTGCTTTGTAGATCCATATGCACTTTCTCAGTTACTAGGTTTATGTATTTTGGAGCAATTACAGTATTTCAACAGAATGGTGAAAGCTGTCAGTCAGAAGAAAAACAAGGAAGAAAAAAGTAAAAGTTTAAATTACTCAATTTTCTGACTGTGTGTGAGTGCTATTTTACCAAACAGCACTGATATTTCTTGTTGGACAAACAATACTTAGTTTTTATGCAAGAAAGTAATTTAAATTTTTAAAGGAGAAATAAAAGAAAGTAAGAAGAGATATAAGGTTATCTTACAAGACACCAGGTTTTTGATAGCACTACAGCTGGTAATACTTTAGAAACAAGACTTCCTGTTTACCTTCCTATGTTTAATTTTGGGTCACAGAACGAAACTGTCTCCCCATTAAGTCTTTCTTTGGTTTCATTTAATCAATGAAACTACATTTGGTTTCAACATGACTTGTGAAGTAAAACTCCCCTCAAAATTCATGACAAGATATAATCAAGCTTGAAACAGGTATACAAATGAAGTGTTAAACAAAAACCATAGCAAAATTTTTGTTTTTGTAATTGTCTATAACATCAAGTTACCAAATTATACAATGAGAAGTTTTAAAATTTCTGTTCTTAGTCACAAGAACATAAGTTACTCTTGTGCAAAAAGAGCAAACTTCGCACAAGATCAAACGGCTTTGATCTTAGCCATTCATATAACAGTAACATAAAATTGACTAGAACTCAGAAAAGTTATACAGATCTGGAGTAGCTATGACTACATTTCTGATGCAATTATCTCAACTAATAGCTTCTTATTCACTACATCTACACCTGTATTCAGACACTCAGTACTAAACATAATTTGAAAGGCAATAGAATGAAACAATGACCCACAAACTCCAGCTCATCCCCTCTAGGTGAACAGCTTGCAATTTCTCGTATTTTGTAGAATTTGTGAGGCTAAAACTATACTAACTTCCAAAACAAAGCCTCAGGGTACTTATGGAGAAAGTGAGACTACTTATCTTCACCTCTTACCTTGACAGCCTTCAGGCCACCTGATGTTTTATCCTCTTCTACAGTGGCAATAACTTCTTGTCCAACAGCCAGCAACATGTTTTTTGTAACAACATCCTTTGTGAAGACTATCGTGTCATCTATCATCCCATAATCATGGCAAAGTCTTGTCACTACTCCTTGTACCCTTTTCAATGCTTTTTCACCTGCATCAAAAGGAAAAGTGTTGACAGAAACACAAATCACTTGTTTATAGAACTATGCAAAAAGTTATGAAGGCTACTAAAACGGACACCCATTCATCCATCCAAAAGGCCAACTGGAAATTAGTTGGCAACAGCTGCCAACTAATTATTTTCACAATTAAGTCTTGAATCTTATGGCAATTTATGATTTCAACCAATTAAGAAAGCTAGTTAAATACAAACATTTTTAAAACCAACATGCTTTAAGCTCCATTTAAAAAAATAAATTAATAGAATATCTCACACTGAAAGAGACCCATAAGGATCACGGGGGTCTAACTCTCTGCTCCTCACAGGACTACCTAAAGCTAAACAGTATGACTCAGCACATCATCCAGATGCCCCCTGAACTCTGACAGACTTGGTGCCTTCCCTGGGAAGCCTGTTCCAGTGACTACCACCCTCCCAGTGAGGAGCCTTTTACCACTGTTCAATTTAAACTTCCCCTGCTGTAGCTTCCTTCCATGTCCTTGTGTCCTGTCACTGGTATTCCGAGAGAGACCAGCATCCTGCCCAAAGGTTTCGACTGTGATGAGGTCACAGCTCAGCCTTCTTTTCTCCAAGCCGAACAATCCAGAGACCTTTCATCATCATCTTGCCCAACCTCCACTAGGCTCACTATAATGGGTTGGTGTAGGTCTTATATTGAGGCATCCGAAACTACACGCAGGATTGCGAGGCTCTCCCAGCGCAGGGCAGAGCAGGACAATCCCCCCCTCACCCACCAACGATGCTGCGCCTGATGCACCCCAGGACACGACTGGCTCTCCTGGCTGCCAGGGCACAGCTCCTACTCCTTACTCCACACTCTCAATACAATAGTAACCTGTCCTACCCAGGAAACGGCAAGAAAAGTACTTCCGGGAAAACTTCCACATGCTCTGAAGTCAAAATGATGCCTTATTATCTCAATCCCCTCCCTACATCGTTTCACAAGGAAACAGGGCTGCACTCAGCTCCAGTCACGTAGGGGACGAACACGCCTCGCGGCTCAGAAGCTGCACCACAAACCCACAACCGGCCCGGAATTCCTACCAGAGGTTGCCCATCTCTCATCTTCACCATCTGCGCGTCTCCAGAAGTAGGAGACTGCCTTAGAAAGGAGACAGAGCATCCCGGAGCGCCTCAGCGAAGAGCCGGAGCCACAGCCTCAGAGACGCCTCAGAACCGCACAGCGGGCCCAGCCGAGGCGCGACGGCTCCCTGCGGAGGCCTCGAGCCCGCGCCGCCGCGGCCAATGGCTCTGCTCGCTCCGGGTCACGCGGCGGTGCCACGCGCCTCGGGGGCGCCCGCGGGCCCGCGCAGGGTCTGCCCCGGCGCCAGGAAGAGCCCTTAGGGCCGCCCTCAGAGAGCGGCCGGGCGAGGGGCTGCCCTCTGCAGGGGATCAGCCGGTGGCGCTTGAGGGCTCGGGAAAGGTGGAGTCGCTTGAGGCTACCGTGGAAGAGCTTAAAGGAAAAGGGTGTGTGCAGCTTGTTGCTTGCTGGTGGTGCTGCATGAAATTGTGGGCGTAGTGTATGACAGCGTTTCCTCGATGGGACGCCCGAAGCAGGGAGAACCCACGGCCAGGCGGTGACCTCCCCTGGGCTGAGAGCTTTCCGTGGCTCTGGAAATAAACCGGGCACGGAGGCCCTCCAGTGTGGTGAAACGGAGTGGGTTGGAAGAGTAAGGACGTAGCACATTGGTGGATTGTGATGCTCTCAGTAGCAGCCAGTTTCAAAATGATAGGATAAACTCTAGAACATGGTAAACTTGCCTAACAGGGAAAAAAGGGTGTTTTTGACTTAATATCATTAATAAAGGATCTGCTGTAGTGCCCGAGGAAATACGATTTTACTGACTTGCTTACTATCTTTGTAGCTTGTATTTTTACCAGTTCTCTTCACACACTTCAGATATCTTGTATAAGGCCTCTTTGCATTTTGTTCAATAAATGCTGTTTCACAAAGGAAAGTTTTTTGACTTTACAAGCTAAGCATCCCAGTATTTTAAATAGGAACTGTCATATAAAGCTGTTAGAGTAGGTGCTTTCAGGAGGTTGAGCAGAGCAGTGTGTAATTTTTTGTAGAAATCAAAAAATACACGGCCTAAGTTGTGTGACTAAAGCAGCAGTTGTCCTTGGCAACTTCTTAGTTTCTGGCTGTATGGTTCACTCAGCATTATTTAGGAAAAGAAGGGCTAGGAATGCATTTCAGATGATTTTACACTGTTAGAGAGTTCTGTACAGTTACTGGAGCAGAATGAATTTTGGTTGCCAGTAACTGCACACAGGTTCCAGTGTCTCATTCTGAAGTAACTGAGATGATGCCATTGGAAGGAGAAACGTGAGTGTCTGTAGTCAGTGCTGTTTTTAGAAAAGTGCTGAGAGAGCATTGGCCTCTCTTGGACACATTGATTTAAAGAATTTTAACAACTGTTTTCTTTCACTGAGTTTCCAGTGGGAGTGCCGGCAGGGGCACTTTGGTTAGTTGGCAAAAATGTGGTGGATGAAGAGATTGTGTTTCTGGAAAAGATGATGGTTTACATGAAGGACTAAATCCAAAGAAGTTTGTATTACACTGGTGGAGCAAATGTTATTCTAGGGGAGCAAGGCATCAATTTGAAGCTATTTGATCTACATTTTGATCTTGGTTCAGTACATGGCCCCAAGACGTGAGCTAGGAAACATGAACTGAGGAAACAGCTTCAGAGAAACAAAATATGTCAAAGAGCTGGTTCTAAAAGAGGTGAAAATACTCAAGAAGGAATACAGGTAATGAGCTAAAGTAGCATAATTAAATATTGTGTGAAAAAACACAAGTGTAGTGCAGCTATTAACTCAACAGAAAGTGGAAGAGCTGGTCAGGATGCTAAATGTAAACTTGCACCAGAGCTTCAGGTGTGGATTTCATTTAGTTTCGGAATGTGTGTGTGAACCCTCATTCAGGGCTAGGGAACATGGCCCAGGACAGAATGCTTTTTCCTTAGTCCTTGATAGCAAAAGTAGGACACTGACAAGTTTATGTACCTTTTTGTCACACTTAAATTATAACTGGTAATCTGTTTTTTATCTTTTGTCATTACTGGGGGGGATGCTTGCATTGCACACAGCCTGTGGCAAAATGACCAAGTATCTGCTACAGCTGCTTCAGGCAGCTGTATTTGTTTAGTGGTCAGTTCTGTGGTGGGAGTATGTAGTTATTCATCGCTGCTCATGGTTTGATTTAATTGTCATACCTTGACATCTTTTGGCCTAACTTAAAATCAAACCACTTAGTTTGTAAATTCTTTTCAGAAGCTTCTGATGTTGTGTTTGAATTGTGATACTTGCTGCAGTCTTTGTGTAAAATTCCTATGCATTCTTTAGAATTAGGAGGAATCTCTTTGTACATCACATTTGTACCTTATCTAGCACTAGAAGGTCTTTGTCAACGACTTGGGTTCTGGCCTTGCACAAAAAAGAGACTTTTTCTGCAATCAGGAACATGAGATGAAGGGAACCTAAAATAAAGGCCCCAGAAAATTTTTAGAGTAGAAACTGAACTTTGAAGTGTTTTTTGTTCATGCTGATGCCAAGTGCAGAGGGTGCATTAATTATGCAATGAACCTCTGTAAAAGAGAAACGGGAAATACTGAGAAGTACACAGGAAAGAGGATAGGAGGAATTTCACTATAACCTGAGAAAACACTGTATAACCATGCTTGAGAGAGGGAAATTTCAGGTACAATACGGGCTGAAACACTTGCCACTGTGAACAAGTTCTTCTAGGGTTTGAACCCTGCTCTGGTCAGTGGTGCAGAACTTTATAAATTATTTTTTATTCCAAGAGATTAGATCAAGTAAATACCTGACTATCTCACCAATTTTGTGTAAAAAATAAACAAAACCAAAAAAAGACCCCACAAACCTTCTCCCTAAACTGATGAAAAGGGTTAAAATATGATTGTGTTTTGTGTCTATGGCAATTTGTGTTAATCAGTTCCTAGTATTCACTGAAAAAGCTGTCAGGTAAGCAATACCCATTTTCTATTAAACCATGGTCTTTGGAAGGTTACAGATAATGGAAATAGTTGTGCAGTGTTTCTTCTATGAGCAGAGGACTTAATTACTTAAGAAAGTTCTGCTTGACTGTACAATCTTTTTCCCCCCTCTTTTCTAGCACAGTTTACAGATGTGTCTATTGCTGTGTATGGTGTACTAATTCCCCTGTTTAAATATATTAAAACAACTGTAACATTTTAATATTCTTTCAGTATTGGCTGACATTATGAAAGAAGGAAATCTACAGTCTGTACAAACTGAGAAGTTGTGCTGTTCAGAAGTTTTTCTAGCATACTTTGAAGGTGATGCCCTTCAGAATACTGAAGATTTAATTGTGTCTTGGTTACAAGAGTGTTTAAAGTTTAGACAAAAGACCCTGTCATTGCTGTAGCTGTCAAGGTGCCAACATCTTGAAGATAAAAACGTCCTTTTTTTCCCCCCTTTTCATTGCTTAATAAGCAGGCGGACTGGATCCAATGTACGCTGGCCATTGCATGTCACTGCTGCCTGCTAGGCTGAAAATATGTTGTTTAGTCATCTGGGTGCTCTGTAAGTGCGAATGACGGCACAATTGAAATGTGCCAGGTTTGTCTGAGCACTCCAGAAAACTGGGGTTAGTGGAAAAAGAGAAGTGTTCTACAGTGAAAATAATAATCTTGATAGATTTCTAACCTCTAACTTGTGAGCTTCTCATCTTGTTGGGGTACTGTAATACTTGAACTTTTATCTGAAGTTTTTTGTCTTGGAGAATATTGCATTGTAAGTACATTTTGCTCTTTTGAAACAAGAGCTTGTTTGTTAGACATTGTGATCACTGGGTATTGTGATAGCCAAAAGTGGAAAAGTGAGGAAACTTTTATTTAAGATGCTAAGTAAGGGGTAGTACTCAAATAAAAAGGAGACATGAAACTTTTAATTTGTTGGTCTGATTTAGAAGCAGCCCTGCGAGATGTAGTACAGTAATTTTCTAGTGTGTTCTCTTAATTAAAATTCAGGAGGCATTTTCCTGTTCCCTGGCTTAACTGAAGTTCTTGCTGTGCTTTTGTTCCATATCTGAATAGATGTTGTTGAAAGCCAAAGTGTAAGGGAGAACTTTTCAAAGCTGGCATGACTCACTGAACGGTGAGAATATCACAAAGTGTACAGGCAGCTGTGTTCACAGGGCGGTTTTAAACTGACAGTTAACTTTTCAGTGGAAGGTAAGCACGAAGGTTTTAACTGTTGAAAAATCTACAGTAACTTAATTCTAATATAAGATGCTTCTCATGGTATTTTAAGAGATTGGCAAGCAGTGAGGTGAACAAAAAAGGATAAAGTGAACAAGAGAAATGGTTGATACTGGGTAAATTAGAAACAGTTTGCTATAGCTGATTTATTGTGGGTATGTGTTCATGGGACTCATAGGGAAGTCTGTCATTTTAGATAGCTGATAAAAAGTGTTGAAATCAAATGGAATTTTTATTGAAACCTGTTTGATTTTCTTTGCTGTCCTAGAGTAGAAAAAGAAAAAAGCTTTGGTTATAGAGGTATGCACTAACTAAACACCTCTAAAACTGGTTCTTAGATCTTGAAATAAAAATTTACTGAGGTATTATAGATACACAAACTTTAAATATGTTGGTACTTTTACTATGTCGTTGTGAACTGTGGCTGTAGGATGAAATGTAGTTAAGGTGTGCAAGTAAGTTGTTAGAAAGTTTACATATTTTGAGATGTAAATACATCCAGTAGCTAAACATAGTATTTAACCTAGTTGAGCACTGATTTTGGTATGTGAAGGATCTCAATTTTTTTTTTCTTTCTTTGTAACTTGCATTATTATTATTTAATTGCCTTTGTGAAGTGTTATGACCAGGGAAGAAGGTTACAGAGAAGAATTTAGCTATGACAGGATGCCAACTTTGGAGCGGGGAAAACAAGAGAATGGAAATTATATACCAGATATCAAATCCAGTGACCTTCAGCTGTCAAAGAGGCTGCATCCTTGCTTTAGTTACAAAACATGGATATTTTCTTTGCTGATGGGAGTAAGTACTTTAAATTGTAGCAAATTTAAAAATACAGGTGAGGCCTTAGTTCCCAGCGCTCTGTTCTGTTTGACATAATTTGAAGACTAAGAATTTGATCACTGATAGTATTGGAAAGAAATCTTTGTAAAAATAGAAACATATTTAGCAAATTTGGAATGTAGACTGCTGGTATTCTCTGACTGTTTTTTTACTAATCAGAGGTGGTATATGAAGGCTTATTTTTATCAGTAATATTAATCATATTAGCAGAGAATAAATGTGGTAGTGGTAAATATCAGCCAATATTTTGTGCCTTTTGGCAGAGTATATAAAGCATGTGGACCATATGCATTCTTTTAAAAATGCTTCTAACTGTTTAATGTACTCTGGCTGCCATAATAGTATTTTGGCATTAAAATGATATGTGGTACTTGATTGCCACATTCATCTATCAGGGTTCAGTAGCCACATAATTATTTGGTATAATCATTAATGTAGTGAAGTATGTACTTGTGCTTCTTAGAAAACAGTGATTTGAATTTTTGTGTTCACTGCTAGAATCACAGGATACTCATCTTGCATGTACATCATGTGCTTCTCCATGTTCTGAGCCAAGTTAATTAAACTTCATTATAGCAATTAGAATTTGATCTTTTTCTGTCAGCTTGTGTGTTTTGAAGCGTACTTTTTATTAAGAACTAAGATTGTCTCACTGTTAATATGGTAATTGCTTGTTTATGCACAGTGAATAAAAGTATTGCCTTATTTTTGTAGAAACAGCTGAGCATTTTTTCTTTTCTGACAAACTGCAAGGCTTGGATTTCCTTTCACATGTACTGTCACATGAAAAGAGAGCAGAAGAAGTTCTGGCTTTATTTTCATTAAACTTTCTCACACTTAATTGTCCAAAAGAGCAACTGTCTGTAATTTACTGAGTAGTTGTAAATTTTTGGAGATAATAATGTTTAATGATCATTTGCTGAAGTCATATTATCAAGAAGAATGAATTTCATGGAAAAACGAAAATGCAATTTTATTAATAAACTCTTAGATTAAATTCCAATTAGATTTTTCTTCCAAGTGTTTAGTCTCTATCAACCCTTTTGAAAGACAGTGTCCAGAAGAGAAAGTCTATGCTGAGCAATGTAAGTCACAGCAAACAGAACCGTCTACTTCAGGGAGCAGTTGCTAACTGTAGAGTAACATCAGAGTGGCTGATGGGCTGGTTTGCTGCAGAAACAATTTGATGAGCATCAAGCACAATTTCAGCTTGTGGTTCCATAGACTGTTCTACCAGTCTGCCAAAATTCTGTGTGTGTGTGTTTACACATGCACATATGCTTTCCTTATTTTCTGTCTTTTTTTAACAAGGACTCTTTAAAGACCCCCGATAATTTTCTAACATGAAAAAAATACCCAAATAAAACAAAAGAGCCCTTCTGTCTCTTACCTTTCCCAGCCCCTTCAAAGAAATGCCTACTCAGAGGAATGACAAGGAAAACCAAAATAATGTTAGTAGAAGACACTAATGGCTTATTGCAGAGTGTGTAACTGTGGTAGTTATGAAATAAGCAGAAGACTTATTAAGGTAAGAGGAGCAGTTGAACATTTTTGGATGTGCCGCTGAATGAAAGCCGGAAGAGAATTTGGAGGGATGTAGGAATATAGTGGAAGAAACTTCATTAATGTATCCCAATACTATTTTTACTGCTGTGTTCTAGTTGGCAATTGCGCAGCTGCCCATATGCATAATGAATGTTGGTGGACTCAAGCAGGGAATGCAAAGTAGAGACATAGCTGAGGCTTCTCAAACATTTTTACCACTAAACACTGCAGTTACCTTTTGACTTAGATTGAGGTATTTGCCAGGTCAGGACAAAATTCTTGATTTAAGTATGAACATTGTTCATTAATAGGTCTTGGTAACTAGCAAAATATCTTCAGAAGTTTGCATATTTTGATATTTTTCTTCAAATTTATTCACACAAAAACTGCATTCTTAAAAGCAGCTCAATTTGAAAGGGATTGATTAATGATTTATGTCTGCCTAGTTTTTTTTAAATACCCCAGTTTTATTCATATCAATTTTTTTTATTTGTTCCTTTGCAGACTTGCCTCCTTATTACTTCTGGATTTTCACTATATCTGGGAAATATTTTTCCATCTGAAATGGATTATTTACGTTGTGCAGCAGGTTCAGTAAGCATTCTTAATTATTTGCTGTGGCTGTTTGACAGCAAATGCAATAGTAAATAATTTTTTTGTGGGTTTATGTCTTTTATTCTGTCTTTTTCTACTGCTTTTCTTCATGGAAGATTTAATTATATTTAACAGTTCATTAAATGGATTTTCATTGCATGGTTAAAGGAATAACCATTGTCATAAAAACAACTGGGTTTGTGTTACCATTTTTGTTAATCAGCTCACCATTGGCATTCAAGATAATCTGCTGAGCAGTTTTTCATGCTTGATTTTAAGAAAATTTTCGTTGCTATGTATTTGGAAAGTTTTCTGGCTAAATGCTATCAAAGTGTATTTCATATTATATCTCAAAGTGTTAATTTTTCAGTTTATTTTGCCATATTTTGTAATGTCCAAGTACCGAAGCAGAATAAAGTTCTCTTGAATATTATTATTTTGTTAGTAAAATAATGCATTAAAGTAAAATAATATGCATTAAAGATGGCTAACATTTTCCAGAGCTCAGTATTTTTTTCTGTACTTTCAGGGCCGCATATACATGTTTACTGTATTATATGTGCTTAATTTGTGCTTTAGATATTGATAAGTCTCATGTACTTGCTTTGTTTAAAGCAGTATTCTGTCATTGTTATTTTCTCGACTTATATATTTGTTTTTAAGTTAGGTCAAAGATTATTTTACTTGAAACAAACTTTACTTGAAACAAACAAGTCCCAGGAGTTGCTCTGTGAATGAGTTATCACTTGGGTTTCCACTAAAGCAGTTAAAATTGGAGCAGTTTAAGTCAGTATTCTCACAGATACCTTATCTCTGCAACATTGGTTTAGTTACTGAGATGTCTCTTTCTCTGCCCCTGATCTTGACTATTTGAACTTCATGTTTGAAAGTTTCCAAAGACCTGGTAGATCTTTGGCTGCAGCAGGTTATCACATTGGGTTTGAAGGTGTGTATGTTTGGTGTCTGTATGTGAGGAAGGTGTTAGAGCTCCTACTGCAGATGGTGACAGAAGAGCAGTCAGAAGAGCCTGGAGAGATGTGGAGCCAGCTGGCCACCAAGTGTCTCGTTTAGCCTGAAGCTGAGTTGCTCTCTAGACTTTCACCCATCTGCATACTACTTGCATTCAGTTGCCTAAACATAATCCTATAGTGTTCTAGGAACTCCTGTATATCCAGGACATAGAAGAATGTTTTAATTATGTTCAGTAAAGGTAATTTAGGTGTTGAGGAAGTGCTGCCAGGAGTTTTACATATCAGTATTAATCTCTTTAGAGTGTTCCACTGTTAAGCCATTAGTGTTCAGGTGTGTGGGAAGAGAATTAGAAATGTGGCATTTATTGTGTGATTCATTATTTAACACAAGAACACTTTTATTATAATTTTAGTAGGCATTTGTGTAAAATAGAGTTGGATCTGAAATGGAGCCATGTCTATTGTGGTGGGGAACAGCAAAGGGATAGAAAAATTACTTTGTGAGACACTTCATTTGTGCATGACTTTTCCATTTATCTTTGTCCTCAAGAAGGGAAACATAGTTCCCAGTGAGCCAAATGGACATCCCAGGCACAATTCTCCAAGTGTGTCTTGACTCAGCAGATTTTCACAAGGTTCTTCAGAACTGTTTTGAGATTAGGCAAATTTTAGCGTACTCAGCAAGGATGATGTCTGTTTAAAGAATGTGCAGGCTCAGTTTGGGACTAGCATTGTTTTCTTCTGCTCAAGGATCTCAGGCCTTCTAGAGTTAATTTAAACTAAGGAAGGCATGAAATACCTCATGAAAGACTTTCTTTTACTCACCACATTATGCTGGGTAACTACCCAGCAAAACTGAGGGATATGGAAGGTATATTTAAACTTCTTGTAATTCTCAGACACTGACTGTGATTAATAAGTTCAGTCAAATGAAACTTTTTCTTCAGAGTTTTTGATCTTCTGTTTGTCTAAGTGTACTGAATATGAATTCAGACACATCTATAGAAGTATATATAAAATTCATTGTGCAGAAGATCCCACTAGTCTTTTCTTTTAATTTTCCCAGTGTATTCCTTCAGCAGTTGTGAGCTTTGCTATAGCAAGGAATAAAATTAATGTGGTAAGTATGAAACTTTATTGTCAATTTTATGTAGCTCTCTATATATCTATATCTATCTATATAATCTATCTCTATAAATCTGTATGTGTGTTCATATTCCCCCTGCCCCGTGTTTAAAATAAGAGAGAAACCCATTCTGAAACTGTTTTTCAGATACCAAATTTTCAGATTCTCTTTGTCTCCACATTTGCTGTTACAACAACGTGTTTAATTTGGTTTGGATGCAAACTTGTCCTCAATCCATCAGCTATAAACGTAAGTTACTAAAACAATTACTAATTGTGTTACATTTATCTTTGTTAAAAAACAAGGCAGGGAGGACATTAGGTGGCTGGAGATCACATGTCATTACTTTGCTGCCAATATCCCAGTATTCCTGCTGGGTCTGTGAGGAGAGATCATACAGCAGTAACTTTACATTTCTCTTTGCCCAGTGTTAGTTACCTGCAATAATATTCACAAGAATCTAATTTATTTACTCTTACTTTTTAAATTTTTGTTATTTACTTCTTGTACCTAGGACTAAGTGAGAAGTCTATCAGTTTAGTTACAGTGTTTCTAGACTCAAACTTTTGCTTCTACTTGGTGCTGCACTGCCAAGTGTGACATGTGGCCTTGCCAGCTCTTATCGGTATTAGTGCTGTGTCAAAACATATCTAAATTATAGGAAATTTTAATCTGGATTAAATTGTTCTGCAGGCCACACATTTGAACTTTTTCTTTTGCCTAACAATTCCTTTATTCTTCATTGTAGCACATTTTCTAGAAGTTTACCTCAATGGCATTTATCACTGTTTGCAAAGTTACTACAATAGTACAGTCTGTTGGGTACAGCAAAGCACATAGTTTCAATTATCATTTCCTAAGCAAAAGTGAATTTCAGCATCTAAAAAGCCTCCTAAATCTGCCACTTACTTATTAAAAAAAGAAAAAATGTGCTGCAAGATACATGTCAGCGAAAGATGGAGATTTCATCATCAACAAAGCAGGTCTGACATGAGGAAACAACATAATTCTGTTCTAAGTTGTTGAACAATGGCTTGCTGTACTTGTATAGTTTAGAATGGTGTCAGTTCTTCCTAGATTTTTGGTACATTGCCCCAATGGCCTGACTGACTACCAGATGTTTTTTTGGTCTGCTGATGGAAAAAACATGGTGCTTTTGAAGACAAGAAAGGGAGATCCACTCTTCCTAACTTGTGTGCCTCTAGGAAATTATTTATTCCATGCAGTGTAGGTATCTACCTCTTTTTATGAGAATAATAAGGAACAAAAGAGCAACATTAAGTATTGCATTCACTTATTTGTCTCTTGAATATGAGCAACGACAGCATCCATGTTTTTGCAATGTAGTCTGCAAGCGTCATGAACCCATGAAGAGTGTTTGTGAATGCTTTACCAGCACTAAGCAGGGCACAGAGCTGGGATCCTTGGTGCAGTTCTTTGGTTTTTGTTTTCATTCAGCATCCAATATGGTAGCACACTGTTTGGGATTGTAACCTAGGAGTTGGACCAGTGGCCCTCCTTCTCCTGAGAATCTTCCATTAGTTGCTGCAGTGTTCTGGGTTCACATAGAAAGGCCTGCAAACAGCAAACATACCCAGCAAACGCTCCCTTACCATAAGCTCCTCTTTTGGAAGACAGTGATAAAATCTTCAGGCAGAATATTTCCATAAATGAAGTAAATGTTTTTTTCTTAGGTTAGGCATTCTGAGAATAATTTTCTTGAAGTTTGTCAAGAGCCAAGGAAATAGATAACTAAGTATGTAATCAGTAGATGTGTCTAAATCTGACAGAAGCTAGACAACCTTTGTAATCATGCTAGACTCAGCCCCTTCCTTTATTTTTAATATGGAAGACATAACTCATTTATGTCTGGGATTTTACTGACAGATAAATTTCAACTTGATTCTACTTATTCTGCTGGAAATCTTCATGGCAACTACTGTGATCATTTCAGCTAGGTCTACTGAAGACTGCTGTACAAGAAAGAAAGTAGGTACCCTTAAGGATGTTAAAAAATTCCCCATTTTCGTGTATTACATATGCTGAAAATTTACTGGGAGCACCAGTATATAACTTTGCTAAAGCTATATTTGAACTACAAATAAAAGTACCATACAAAACAGCTATTTCTTCTTTTATCTTTTAAAAGTGCAATGACTCCCTCCGCAAAATTACTTGTTGAAAATTATACAGCACAGAGTTCTTTGAATATCTTGTGAACGGGCATGGCAAATGTTTTATTTCTGTTTTGTAGAATGAAACTTGATGTTTGAAACATTAGGGTACTATAACTTGTATGTATGCAAGCAATACCTTTTTGAAGCCTGATGTAGACAAAGTACTTCTCTTGTATGCCAGTTTGGTGGTATCTGCACAACGACTCTTGGCTTCAGGATTTGAGGCTATTGATAAAATTTTCTTTTTTCACTAGTGCTTTCCCAAACCCCACCCTCATTTTTCTACAACAGTACTTCTTTTAGAATGAAGCAAACACGATATGCCATTGGGAATACTGGTTGATAAAGCTGTGTAGGGCCCTGTCCTCCTTTGTCTCCTGCTGATCCACATCTGTAAAATCTGAGGGCTCAGGAAGAAAGTATATTCTTTGAAGGTAGAAAAAGGAGACGAGATGAAAATATTTTGTTATTGAATGGCGGCTGTAGAACAGCTAATCTGGTACTAAATAATTTGGTTTTAATGTAATTGCTGTTGTCTGACGCTGGAAAACTCTGTGATGTGTCACTGTCACCTCTTCTGGGCCAACCAGATATTAAATACCACCTTTAGGACCTGAAAGAGTTTGTATAAGATACTAGAAAGAAATGTATTGCTTTGTATATTTTTATAATGATTTTTTTATTCCTCTCTAGAATGCTGCACACGACAGTGGCATTGTTTTGAGCAATGTCAGCTTTCCTGCTCGAATTCTAAAGTCATACTCAGTAAGAAAAGCATTGTTTCATTGAATCAATTTATTAATTCATCTTTGTCAGTGCTAAGGTTCTTTAAAGCCAGGAAGAGATCACTGTAGTTAAGAACTGAAAGAATAAAGACAAAAACAAGAGATATATAGTAAAATATTTCCTTTTAGAAGATTGCAAGATAAATCACAACTCTTCTTTATTGTGGGAAGGAGACTACTTAATGACTTAAGGATAAGTAGTGTAAACGGAAGTATTGTTCAGGGGAGCTAATAAATGAAAGCATAAATATATATAATGAAGCTGATCTTATTTTCACTTAAGCTAGCTAGTGTTTTGCCATATTTTAGGTATGGAAAACATAGACTTTATGGCTGGCTAGTAGCATAAATGCATTTTATTCTTTTCACTAAGGTCCTTTCTATATGCAAGTAGGAACTTTTGTGTTCAAATACATTATTAATAATTTGTGTGGTCTTGTTTGTTTTAGGTAATTGAGGTGATTATTGGAATTTCATCAGTATTTGGTGGAATAATTGCTTTGAATATGGATGTTCTAGTCTCAGGTCCATACCTCTCAGTAACATTCTTTTGGATCTTAGTTGCTGTAAGTAGTGCAAATAGTAGCTACTCTTTTAAAACAGTGGCTTTTTTTGTTCTTTTTTTTTTTAATTTTATTTTTCTCCTCCCCACTAGAATATTTATTTGGCTCTAATACTGTTTGGGAATTGCTGCTTAGCAAATGAATTAGCTCTTCAATATATTTAATATATATGCAATATTTTTGATCTGTTTTGGTTTGAAATACTTCAGTAAATTGTTCTGATACGTTCTCAGTCCTCAATTCAGTAAAATGGAATTGAGTATTAAAACAAGGGTGTTTGAAATGAGGTGTTCTGTCACTGTTCAAAGTCATAGGTTTTAGAATATTTCAGGCTGCAAAAGAAAAAGTTTAGTTTAGTTATAGCATGGTAGAATCCTAGAATATCTCATTTAATCTCTCAGTTTTACCTGTTTTAAAAGTCTGAGACTATGATTGGTAATGCTTATCCCTAATACCAGCCTGTACCCAGGAGCAGTGGACTCATAAAGGATGTTGTGCTACCCTGCTTGCCATGAAGGAACTGATTGGGATAGAAGACAGTGACCACTAGGTTTATATATGTGTCTGTAAAATCCCTTTGCATGAAGTGGAAAAAGTTCTTAAACAAGCTTTTCAGCATTCAAAATTCACAAAAGAAAAAGCTGTAAATAGTAGGAATTACTGTAACTCAATTATAATTTTTGTAATTTTTGAGTCAATAAATACTTACCTTGTTACACTCTTTTGTTTAGTGCTTTCCAAGTGCTATTGCAAGTCATGTAGCTGCTGAATATCCAAGTAAATGTCTGGTAAGTGTGTAAAATTCTTGGACTTTTTAATTAGAATAGCATAATGCTAAGAAACTCTGTTTGATAGTGGGCACTAATCAAGTTTGCTCACTTGTTTTTAGCTGCTTCTACAAAATGTCAGAAATATGTAGCAGGAGTGTTAGCTGGTATCCCTTAAAAGAACTCTGGTAGGTCCTTTGGAGGCCTAATTTCATCAGTTCTAGAAAGGAATTTGAAGAGTTTGGTTGGTTGTTTGGGGTTTTTTTTTTTTGTTTGTTTTTTCCTGTTTTTTTTTTTTGGATATTTTGTAGTGATTCCTTGGGAAAAGATACTACTGTAGAAAAATGACACGCCTCATATGGTATGCCAGGAACTGCTTTCAAACTCCTGAGATGAAGTTCCCTTTTTCTTTCATTATCAGTTGTGGTTTCTGAAAGAAGAAAATTAGGTGTGCAGGCTGTGCTGGACCTAGAACCTATTTTAAACAAATTCATCTTTGTGATTAGCAACAAGAACTAATAATATTCAGTAGAGTGCATTTATTCCTTGAATGTTCTAGATGTGTAGTTAAGGCTCCTTAAAATATCTGTTCTAATTAATAGTCATGTGACCATAATTAAGTGAGTAATGAGGCATAACCACAACTGAAGTCAGAATATAATCCTGTAGGGGTGATATTTGAGTGAAACTCAGCTGCTGTTTTATGGCAGTAAATTTGCCTCAGGACACTCAGATTTATTTGCAAAAGATATTTTAGGTTGCAAGTCTGCAATATCTTTATAATTCTCATTACTTCATGAAAGTTGAAGAAGAAATGGTGGCTTTTACGCTGGCTCCAGATTGGGTATTACTTCCTCTATGTGCATTTGGAAGGCACTTGTAAAATAAAACAAAAATGTCATCATGTGTATTGAATGAAATACGAATTACAACCCAGCAGTGTTTTGGCTAGGAAACTTAGGTTATACAAAGCTTGCTTCTGTATCTTCATGAAATGTGGATGGCTCTTA
Source organism: Serinus canaria (assembly GCF_022539315.1). Lineage (NCBI taxonomy): Eukaryota > Metazoa > Chordata > Aves > Passeriformes > Fringillidae > Serinus > Serinus canaria. The sequence continues at coordinate 19,083,810 of NC_066314.1, read as the reverse complement.
GTATTTGTCTTTTATGTATAATCTTACAAAGTTTTACAGACTTCTGTTATGCTTGCTTCAAGGAGTCATAGCTCACACAACAGAGTTAAATTTTTAGATTATTATTTAACTTTTATTATCTTATTTTTTAGGTTGAAGTCCTGATTGCCATTAGCAGTGTTACCTCTCCTTTGTTGTTCACTGCTTCTGCATACTTATCCTTCAGTATCATGCAAGTTGTTGACATCTTTAAAAGTTATCCACCTGCTGTTAAAGTATGTGTTTTTATGCAAGTTAAAAATGAACTTCTATATGTTACAGTAGCAAGGCAGTAGCAAATTAGGGAATATATGAAGACAAGGTACTGCATTATAAACTCTTGTTTGAGTTATTTTATAATTGAAAGTATGTTACATCTATTGGCACCCTGAAATTGTAGTTTTAAAAAGATAGGATTTTATTCTAAAGGCACAGTAAAAATAATATACAGTATGCTAGCGTCCTTGGGGCTTTTAAAATTTGTGGTATTTAAATTATAGATTGTAGGTGTCCTTGAAGAGTACATTTTTCTGTTTCTTAGGATGTTTACCAATCTTTGCTATTGTAAGCTTACACCTGGATTTATTCAAAGTCTGGATTCGGTCAGAGAAGAAAAAGTTTGCAAAGTTTAAAGCATTTCAGTATGAAATGTTACCTGTGCATTGCTGAAGGGCTTTCTTGGGCTCTACTGGCAAAGTCTTTGCCAATCCCTGATGTTGTTCAAAGAACTACTTAGGGGCATTAGACCAATGTCATTAAGAGTCTCCACTATCATTAACTAGTCTTGCAACTTCAGAAGAAAAGAGGGAAAATGTTTATTAAATTGATATCTCAGGGACTGTAAAATCAACTTCTGAGTATGTGATCCTATTATTCCGGAGACGTGTACTGTGTTGTTGAACCTCAGGAATGGTGACAGCTTACATCCCCTCTTTAAGTAGCTTCTCTTGTCACACATGTTGGAGACAGGTGACTGCACTGTCTAGACAGTTGGTGTGACCCTGCAGAGCATTTCTTGCATTCTCAGTCTGTTTTGTGTGTGATTATAAGAGTGGGCTGCTTGCACAGGATGATGAACTATGGAGCAGAAAGTAACAGCATACAGAGAAAGAATGGTAACTTCACTGGAAAGTCCTACAGCACCCCAAAAAATAGTAAAGGAAAGCAGGTCCAGCCATAGTAGCCAGGTTCAGTGATTTGCAGATAAGTCCACAGTACTGAGGCAGATCCAAAGTCATACAGGAACTCAGGTCAGCAGGGCAAGGTCAGAGCCAGCGAGGCACGGGATCAGGCCCAAGCTTAGCTGTGACATTGTGTAGGTCAAAACCAGCAGTAAGACTCTATTTTAGAGGATAGTTTCCTCAATTCTGTTCTGTTTTCCAAAGGAAAAGATAATTTGACAAATTAACATTTTCTTAGAAGCTGAAGATCTCTTCTACTTTCAGCAAACTCAGGCACTAAAATTTTGGTTGAAACTTTATGCTGAAATAAACCATAAATTATAATTTGATTTAAAAAGTCTAGATAGGAATTTTTAAAGTATAGAGATGGGAACATTGTCAAATATTTTATTCAGGTAGTTAACAACATATGTCTCTTTTCAGCAATCTTATGATGTACTCCTGTTGCTTCTGATGTTGATGCTGCTAATTCAGGCATGCCTTACTATTGGAACTGTAATACAGTGTGTGAATTACAAGACAAAAATGAAACTACAAGATTCAGCATGGACACCATCACAGGTTAAAAAACAGGAATACAGAACAACAGAGGTTTGTATTTATACCCTCTAGAAAATTTGAAAATACCTATTTAAAATACTTTTTTTTGGTAGTGTTTTGTGGTCTTAAATTCTGATCTTAATTCAGACCACAATTAAAAGCTGTTCTATGAAACTTAATTTTGTAATCAAGAGATAATAGATTAGATGATAACTGGGTTAAATGACAACTGAGCATGACATATGGCACAGAACTTTACCCCTTAGGCTTTCCTCTGCTGTACAGAGCTAGACCCTGTGTCCTTAAAGACTCTCAGGGAATAACTCATGCTTACTGCACTAGAAGGAGAGTGCTGGATTCAGTCTAGCACTGGATAGAAAGTACTGGGAGCAGAGACTGAAATCAGTCAAGTCAGTAAACAGCTACTAATGGAAAGTAGAAGCTTTGGAATTATGTCCCTTCAGGCTGCTAAGGATATTTGGTGTAGGTTGCTTATTTCCTGTATCTGTGTCCTGGGACTTAGGTTCTGTATAAAAGAGGAAGCACAGCAGCACTTCCACTGCTGCAAGTCATGTTTTGGAGCATGGGTCATGGCATCGCTAAACAGATCTCTGCTGGAGATTACTTAGAAAAGTATTCCTGGTTTGTGAGTCACTGAGAAATTAGGTGTGAGTTAAATGCTAAAAAGAGCACTTTCTCTGCAAAAGCAAGACGTTTTTTCTTAACTTTTAGTATTTAAACACATGAATAATGTTATAGGTGAAGTTGCAAGTCCCTTTGGCTTCTCAGAAGTCTGTGTTCTTAGGCAAGACCTTACTTTGCTTGCATGTATGTAGGTAAATCTTGCTTCAGTTGTACCACAAAGGGCTGCTTCTGGTTTTGGGGTTAAAGTTTTAGGTGCAAAGGCTTTAAGTCATATTTTAGAAAAAGTCTTGAAAAAATGTCTTAAGTAACAAGTTTAAAATAGTAATTTGGCCAAGTTTCTTAGACCCAAATATTTCAAGTATTATACAATTTACACTGTTATATTTTATATCCTAAATATAAACTCTATAATATACAAAACTATACAATTTAGAAATGTATAGGATATTTTAATAGCTCTGGCTGTACCTATTCACATTTGCATTCTCCTAGCTTCTCTCGGGTATTTATGTGCTTGAACTTCAGTTTTCAATCAAAACATTTTTTCATGTTTACATTTGTCTTAAATTTGTTTACTTTTAGGTTTCCAATAATACCTTAAAGGATTTTGACAAAGATAAAGCTTGGAAAGCAGTTGTGGTGCAGATGGCTCAGTAGTTTGGATTCTACAAATGCAGCCAACACAGCACTATCCAATAAAATAAATCAACTGTTTGAAGGTTTAAAAACTTCAATTTTTTAAACAGCAATATAGTTGCAGCAGTAGGAGCCATGGAATAACACAGAAAATGATGTATCTTTCTAATAATTTTAAAATTTGTTGATAATATTTTTAACACATCTGTCTTTTCTGTTGGTATCTGTAGTCTAGTGTTTAGAAGATACCTTTAGAAAAAGGTAATGAGTCACATGGATTTATGCTGATGGCAAAGTAAAATATTGCAATATGTAGTAGGCTTCATATTTTTGCAAGAGATTGTTATAAGTGCAGTTATGCAGTCAGTGTGACTGATAAATGCTTTTGTAAAGTTATGAGTACAAGTCATAATTGATGTTTTTGCTTATACTTCACTTTTGTAGGAGTTGTAAAGTGTTCTGCATCTTATTGCTTTTATATAAATAAAAGTCTTTATTATGTGGAAACTTGAGAATGTGGATTGATATTCTAATCTGAGAAGTGACAACAAAATACTCTTTCCCATTAAGCTTCAATTTCTGGACTATTAAAAGGAGGAGAGGCTTTTTCTGAGTGCTGGGACAAATAAGCTGCTAGCCAGAACTAAAACATCCAACAAACAGAAGCAACTGGCCAAACAACAGGAGATATTGAAAGTGGTTTTTTTTTTTGGTTTTTTTTTAATGTTTAGATATACTACTTTTAATTTATTTATTTTTCTAACTATCTTTAAGACCTATGCAACTGAGCTGCCCTGAAACAAGGGACATCCCCCATACAGATGACCTTTTCTTGTAGCTGAACTATGGGTACGATTGGCTAGATTTCAAACTCTATTAGAATTTCCAGGTTAATTGGAATTCTGGGGTAACCAGGGTGATAGCTGCTGACAAAGTGGGGAGGTTATTTTTTTCCTGTTTTTGGTGTTTTATTGTTGGGTTTTGAGAGGTTATAGACTTTGAAGTTCATTTTTTAAAAATCTCAAATAACTCAGGTCAGTTGTTCAGCTTTGCATGCTGCAAAGCTTAACTTTGCATTTGAGAAGGGGAAAGAAAGAGAGAAGGGTGTGTAGTGTGTGGAGCCTTTCAGGTATGCATGCATGTTTCTTTTCATTTTGGGAAAGCTGACTGTTATTCTGGGATTTAAATACATAGAAGGTACTCATTGAAATTTAGAGCAGTGCTTTTTGAGAGCACGTATACAGCAACCTCCCCATCCACCTAAAAATAATAGGGTGTGCTTTTGATCCAGACTACTACATCAACAACCACAGGCTGCAGCTGCTGTTTCTTAAATTTTGCAAAATTTCATGTCTGTACTGGTGGTACTTGTGTGAACATTCTCTCAACGTAACAGATAATTTATTGTATATCTTCTACAATCCTACAAAATTTACAAGTAGGAAAAGGCATGTTGATGGTACACTATTTTTTTGAAAGTTGTAAAGAAATAGTTACAGTTCTACCTAAAAATAAACATCTAACTTTCTAAATCTCATGCATGAAACTGGAAAAAGACTATAGACAATGTAGAAGTTCTTAATGAATCTTTTAAAGTTAAAGATATTAATATGTAGAATAGTGTGAATGTAACATAACTGTTTCCTTAATGGTTTGTTTTACTTTATGTGAAAAAATACTTTGTTTAACTGAATCTGTATCTTTAAGAGGTTATCTCTATTTTCTGTCAAGTGAAGATTGGCTTTAGTTATCCAGGTTAGATATAAGTAGATATTACTTTTGTGAATGATTTAGGTGGGAAAAGAAATTAAGAGAAGTTGCACAGCTGATGGAATTTCCTTTCCACAAAATGCTTATACCAAGAAAGCAGAAAAAGGCACTTTACCTTCCTTTTGAGTCAAATGGCTTGAGGTGCTCTCTTCTAAAGAGTGAGAGGATTTTAAACAGCTCCTGATTTTTTTAAAAATTATTTTTGCTGTCCGGAGTGACTATGAAGGAACAAAGCACATATAACAGGAGATATTTGCATTTCTCTTGGGGAACTAAAGTGTCTTAATAAGAAGTGAAGAAAATATCACTCATCAAAAAGAAAGAGAAAAACTAAATAGGGTAAAGAGGATGATTGAGTTAAAATTTGGATTGACCCTGAGTAATAAAGATATATGAGTGTATCTATTTTTAGTCATCTTAGATTAACAAGGGTGAGGAATAGATGGGAATAAAAAAAGAGGTTGTAATAGAGCTGCCAGCCATAGATTCTGCTTTCCATTGAAGATGAACATCCCAGGCCTCCCTGCCTGGCCATGGCTTCCTTCCTGCTCTGTTCAGCACAGCAGAGACGAGACAATCTAGCAGGTGCAGGACTTCTCCCTGCATGCCTGGTAAACTAGGAGCCCCACCTTGGATACCTCTCTGGAGGCTGAATTTTCTCATACCCTGTAAGAAGAAAAGTCATGGAGGTAAGAGGCAGGCTTTTAAAATTGTAATTAATGTAATTTGTGCTGCTGACATGAAAAGCATCTCTCAGGCAGAGAAAGTTTCACTGTAAATCTCACTCGTGTGTCAATGTTTTTGTAACTCAAAACAACACCCCCACCCATATGCCCTTCTTTAGCAAAGGACTTTTTGTATTGATGTTTGACACAGAGTAAATCTTGTTAGCTGGAAGCTTTAATTAGGGTCTACTGGTAGATGATCTGTTTCCACAGCACAGCTAGAAAGCCTGTTCAAAGGACAAAAATCATATCCCTCTCTGAGGTCAGCCTGGTGAGGTAAATGTCTATGTGCCATGTTAGAAGGGTTTCTGCTTGGAAATGTGCCATTTCCTGCCTTGCTGGGTATCACTAGAATTAATGCCATGGCCAACTGCTTAGCTTATACCAGAAGTTAGGTTCCTAGCTTAAAAAAAGAAAAATTTAGCTGGGTAAAATGAAAAAAAGCAGACTGAAGCATCTCCTGAAAAAAATAAATTGTGTGCATGCATATGGTGCATGAATTATTTACTTTTAGTTGCAACCCCTCCACATGTGCTAATAATTCCAGTTTCTCTGAGCTTTAAATTCATAAAAGTATAGATTGGCCACAAAAATTTTGGAGAATTGTGAATATGCTTTATTTTTTATTATTCTTTTACTTTTTTCGAAATAGATTTTTTTGAACACTCAAGTTTTTAGTTTTCTTCTTCAATAATTTTATTAATAATTTCAGAGGCGCCTAAAATGATTTTCTTTAATAATTTAAAAAGACATTTTCTTTATTTTATTTCTTTAATAATGCATGGGACTTTCAGCAACCTAGTTTGGAACTAGATTATCTTTAGAATTCCCTTCTAGCCCAAACCACTTTATGATTGTATGATTCTAATCTTAGGAAAAGAAAGTCTTCAGCAACTGTGGGTAGTGCCTGGGCTGTAAGCAGTGCACCTAAGGTGCTGCATATGTTTGCTGTCACTGCTGAATGCCTCTTGAAGGAAAGGGATGGTGGGTGGGGGAGAGTAAGGGTCCCCTTGAATCACACAGATGAAAAGAGTAGTGGTTGTCTTCAGAGTGTGAGTCAGTAACTTGTTGAGTACAGTACTGGGCAGCTTGTGGTTCACCAGCCTGTCTTGTGTCTCTCTGGGGTATAGGTGCCCTGCTGGTACCTCTGCTGTGCACCTGCTCTGGCTGCACAGGCTCACTCTGGACAGGAGATACAGGCACAATCCCAGAAAAGTGCAGTTCCCAAGCAGCTCTGAATCCCTTGTGAGTATTTTGTTGTGATGACTGTAGCTCCACTCCAGAGCATGCTGGACATGACAAGAAGCTGTTCAAGTTATAATGTCTTATGGTTGATGTAAGTGGTCTGGAGGCACAATGTCTGTTGCTTGGAGCAGGCAATACAACTGCACACAGAGTTAAAATAATAGCCAGAGGACTGTTACAGCATTGTATGTGTGCCTGTGTTGGTGAAACTGGGAAGAACATAGTGATATGTCACAGGATCCTCTTGCAAAATGTAGTGTGAATGTGGCTATTGTGCTGCACAGAAGGCTGGGATTTCTCCAACATGGATGTGACAGTGACATGCCTTCCAGCATAGACATTGAGGTTAATTTAACAAAGTCAAAAAGTAATGTAGCCAAAGCAAAAATCTCTTTGAGTTCTGTGCTTAAACTCCCAACACATCAGGTCACAAAATCCATTTCTGGCTGTTTAGATATGTCTGGTGATACATCTGTCCTAACTTTCATTTTCAAATGTTTCCTGTACAAACTTGACCAGTGGGGAATGATTTTCTGTTTTGAAGGGGGCCAAGTGTGTACCCAAGCATACTTGACTAATTAAGAAAAAAGTACCTGAGCTGATGGTCCAGACATCAAACTTCACCCAAGAGAAAATGGGGAATGCAAAATACTGGATTTCACTCTGTACTCTGAGGTCATCCTGTGCATTTTATTAAAAAACACCCTGAACCACCAAGCTACCATCGAAAATGTGTAAGATTTGGACTCAAACCTTCTTGGAATGTGAAATGTTTAGATTCTGGCTTTTCTGTGTTCTTGACCAGTGCTCTAATAAAGATTTAGGGTGCAAAATATCTGTATTACCAAAGTGCAAAAGGAGGCCGTTCCTGTTAAGGGTTTTTAAAGAGTCTTTTTTCTGAAGATGGAGGGATCATTGGTAGAAACAGAACAGTATCTTTTGCTATCATCCATTCTTCAGGGATAAAATAATGAAAGTGTCAGGCTAAAGAAAAATGTGGATTAAAATATAGGTAAGGTATAGTATCTAACAAGGACTAAAAGACGTCTGTTATAAAGAAATTATTTTCAAAATTATAATCAAGAATTAGGGTCCTATTTGAACAGAGAGCCCAAGAGATATTGTCCCTGTAAATTTCAAACGCATCAATGCTTCTACATAACTGATAGTTCTCAAAAAATGTGGCATGTGTCAATTATACTGTCCAGCTTTTTGTGAGAATCTTAATGGGAGTTCTGAAACCTGATGTAATATAAACAGTGGATGAACACAGTAATTCCAGGATAAAAATTATGCAGGAACAGTAAAGTAGCTAGTTTAGACATGATTTAAAAAAAAGTCTAAAATTAAGAAAATAACAATAAAGTTGATAAAGTTGTTGCCTGTTGAACTTAATTACAGCTTCAGTCCAGGCAGAAACTGTCTTGACTGAAACACAGCTCCTGCATAGAAAGAGTACACTGTTAGATCTGTGCTATTTATTCAGAATGTGACAGAGGTGCCCTAAGAAATACCAGAAACAGTAAGAGAATAAAATTTCTTAAGGTGAATCACACCGTTAACTTCTGTGGAAACTGGAGGTAAATTATACACTAAAGAGAGTCAAAATGGCAGTTGCTAGAGAGTAAAACATCCTTGAACTGCTCACTCCTGAATATTGTCTGCAGGACCCTCATCTTACAAAAGGGTATAGTGAAAATGAAAAGGTATACTACTTACTGTAGAAAATATAAGGGAGGTATGCTGGAAAACAATACAGCTGTGACAATTTTGCAAAGGTGAGATGAAAATGGATATTCTGTATTTTTTAAAGCTACAAGCTTTTGGAAGCAGTTTTAAAATCCAAACAAAGAAAATAAAGACAGGTGAATTGTACCATTCATGGCTCCAAGAAGATTTGAAAACCAAAAGGATAAATAGATGCAAAGTGTTGTTTTACAAATACATTTAAGAAAGTTCCAGAAGCAGCTATTAAAATCAGTGATGTGCATGTGGCTTTTGGATCTGTAAGATCCATGTCATTGGAACTTGTCAGCATACATGTTAAAATAATCCATGGAAGTAGGATATTTAACTTCTTTCTTATTTTTTCTAAGCATCCTCTGATGCTCTTCGGCACAGGAGAGTTGACTGGGCAGATTTTTAATCTTGAGTATTTTTGTGCATAGATGTGTCACATCCCTCTTCTGTGAGTACTCAGGATTCCTTGATGCCCATGATGAAAGTTTTTCTGGACCTATTTGGTAATGGGCCAGGGAGTTTTGAAGGTATTTTGGTGGTCTCAATCCACGCCTTCTGGACTGACCCTTTCTCAATAGCTCCTGACTCCTTCCTGTTATCCCCTCTGTGCTTTATGTGGTCACCATGGACCAGAACAGGGAAGTGGGCCCCAGAAAGGTGCTGCCCTACCTCTGCAGGGCCCCCCTTTCCAGCCACCCAGCCACCACCTGTTCTAACCTGTCTGCTTGAGTGGCCATCAGTGTTTGAGGCATAGCAACACATTAACTCCTTAATGTCCAAGTTTCAATAAGATGACAAAATTTAATTGTTGTTTTTTAACCAAAACATTTTAATTCAGTATGGTAATTGATGCTGCTTATCTAAAAAATAAAGTCCTCTTGGAAAACTGGCAAACTGGACTCTCATGAAGTATCTAAAATACAAGTACAGTAGATACATTGGCAGAGGAGACATTGTATTTTACATGTAAAGCCAGAGATCCTAGCAGATGCTGTTACTTGTATATGCCCCACTGTAACTGATGTAAAGGGTTTTGTAAGAGCACTGAGTACTTGGGCCCTGGCACTGTCCTACTGAAAGACATCTCTCAGTGGTGAGCAAGCCCTCTCTGTGGGGGAAAACTCCCTATTCCCCTTAGGCATGTCACATGTAGTCTCCAGTGTGCTTTTGAAATACTTGTTCCTTACAAAGGGTAGTGGGACTGTGTGAAACATAGCACCCTGAGAGGCATTCCTGGGCATTCTGTTATGCTAACAGGTATTGAGGTACTGTGACTCACTCCTACCCTGCTTTCAGAGTTGGTGGTGTTGAGCTTTGAAAAAACATGCATATTTCCAAAGCTGGAGATAGGCTACAGAACAAGATGCTTCTATTGATACAATTAGATAATAGTGGGAAAAATTTCAAGGCTCAGATTTCTAGGGTGAAAGAATCTGGTATGCCTGCTGATGAAAAAGAGGAAACTAGTCTTCCAAGACCACCCACCTTGGCAAAGCTGATTTTCTTCTCATTGAAAGCACTAGAAAACCAGAAAAATAAGACTGCATTTGAATACCCATGAACTTGTCTGGTACATCACTCTAGAAGCAAAATTCGCATTTACATATGGAACTTAAAGAAAAGAAATCTGTTGAAACTGGTCTAATGCTGATGTGATGAAATCCAGAAGGAAGAGGTTTTTACTGTGATTGTCAGAAATCACTGTTTCCTATTTTTTAGTTTGGAACATACGAAATTAGTTGAGCATGCTTTATATTTCCCAGAACTAGCAATTTTCTGTCTTTGGAAAGTTTTAGAGGGAGGAGCTCAGAGGTGCTGTGGGAGGGACTAAAATTCATATTAAAGTTTTGGCACGAGAGGGAGAATTGTCAGAGTAGAAGGTTTCCTCTGAGGTTTTGCTTTTTGTATTTTTTTTCAATTTAGAATGATAAGTACTTATGTGCAGATCCTTCTAATAATTCTATTTTGGAGTACTGATTGTCAGATTATTCCCAGGATTGAAGAATGTGGACTTTCATGTTCTCAGGTAATCTCTTACTTGTTCCAATTTGCTGTCTATTAATATAGTAGTTATATGCTACCAAAGTAATTGTAGGAAAGGCAAGAAAGCAAAAAGGGAAAAATATTTCAGCTGTCCTGAACATTCACTTTATATTCCTGTCATTCTGAATTAAGTATCCAAAGTGGCAAAAATTACTCTGAAAAGGGGTAGGAAAATGCATCTTTATGCTGTTTGCAACTGCTGCTGTTAGTTTAAAATCTGTCTTTTGTATTTGAAAAAAAAGATTTTGTTAATATTCATTACTTTTCCAGAGTCAGTTTTTACAACAGCAGTGGTGTCAAAGAGATCTGAGAAGGAGGAATGAGAGGTTTCAGAAATTGCTAATTATGTTAGGAATATATGAAACACTGAATTTGCTGTGAATAAATGAATTAAGCATGAGAAAGAGTAAAACATGTTTTTCATTTTGTGGTTTGAATGTAACCAGTATTAAATTTAATGACTTCTGTATGTGCATGAGAGAGATGTGAACCATACCGTCTCTTTAGTAGCTTTGGGTTTGTACGATTCCAAATATCCCCGCAAAGGGGCAGTATGGAGATATTCTGCTCTTCTTGGCATTCTGAAATTGTAAACTTAGATAGATTACATTGGAAGATTAATTTAAATAAAAAGAGATTAAATAATAGGCAGTCTGACTTTTAGGCTTAGTGGAGGATGATAACTGTGTACTGGCTACAGAGAAAGGAAATTGATATTATGAAAGAATTTGGCTATCTGTATAAACTTCTGCTTGAACATGTCAGTACTTGGGACAACCAGTGAGACAGTCTAAAGATTGTTTAAATATGGTGGTACGCCCCAGATATTAAGTTAGTTTATATTAAAGTAATTTATTTTATATTTAATATTGTATAATAGAAAAACAGTAGGAATAAAGATCCTTATAAAATACTAGACTGAGCAAAAAAAGCCCTCTCTATATTTAAATATTCATGTACTATTAATGTTCCTGTATTCAAATTCTGTAGTCTCTATCTATTAGATGTTTTTAGAATAATAAAATATAGCCATAAGAGATTAATCTCTAAATGTACCCAAATACTTTTCAAGAATTTTTATGTACTTATATTCATGAATGCAAATACACATGTATTTTAAATAATTTATGCTCCTTGGTCTGCTGCAATAAGAGTACTCAGAATTCATTAAAATAGAAATGATTTGTTATTCGAATTTATTCCTCCAAAGAGTGTAGAACTATCAGATTCAGCATGTAAAATTCAATCTCAACCTTTTTTGATGGGTTTCACTCTAGGGGATAGGATTTACCTCTGGGAACCCTAAAGGGTGTCTTTCTTTGTCAAACCTTAGGTATGTATATTATGAAGACTGATTCACTAATTGCCTCTAGACACAACCCTGAGGTTTGGCAAACTGGATCCCTTTCTCTACCTTCAAGAGTGTGTCTTACACTTTTCCAATACTGAAGATTGATTAACTGAGAAAGGTGTGTTTTATTTTTCTTATTTACAGGGGAAATACATTGTTTCCATTATAGCAGAATCAATCAATCAATCATTTTTGATATTAGGGACAGGATTCAGTTCATGTTCTGTATGTGATGTTTCTGCTAGTTGTATTCAGTAGAATCTTGAATGCATTAATGACTTTTTAAGACAAAAATGTTTTCTCTGAGGGAAAAACAATGATCTCAACAGGATAAATTACTGCCAGCATAGCATTTTCAATCTAGTACAAAGCACTTTAGTGACATGAACTTTCGAATCTCATGACTAGCTTATTAGAGGAAACTTCCTTCTTTTCCTTTGAAATTATTTTATTTGAAATTATTTCTTTGCATAACTGACCATGATTTGTGGGCTCAATCCTTCTCATGAGTTATTCTAAAAGAGAGCAGTCAGTCTGCCCCATGATGTGTTATTCATAGGGGCACTAGTCAGGGGTTACAGTTTGCCTTTGTCTGTATGAAATATGTGTGTGCTCCCTTCTGCTATAGCACATCAGATCAAAAAGTAGAGAATCAATGACTTATTTCTAGCATTTTCCTTAATGTGATAATGAGATATTGTCATTTTTAAATTATCAGAGATTTCTGCAGCCGCTGTTGTTACAAGTGAATATCATAGAATTTTTTTTCCTTATAAAATTTTCCCAGAAGTTTGTACAGTAAATTTCTCTTTTGCATTCAAACTTGAAGCTGTGTGGTTCTTTATAAGGCAAGGAATATGAAAAACAATAATTTGCATTTTTCTGCATTTTTCAGACTATGGGTATTGTCAGAATTTTTTTAGCAGGTTTAATAACTGAAACTGTTGAGTTTGACCAGTAGACTAGATTTTAGTGTGGCTGTGTCCACTAGATATTTGTGAGCAGTTTTGACCTCCATGGGTACTTCTTATCAGGGTAAAGCACTGGTTGTACTTAGGAGGCAAATAGTGACATAACTATTTTAAGGCATATGACTTGCAAAACATCTGCGTTGATCTGTTATCACAACTTTATGAATTATTTTTACTTTACCATGGGTGTCCAGCAAGATATCCTTGCATTACCTTGTGTAAGGCAATATTCAGGTTTCATTACTGTGACACAAATTGTGCATCTGTTCAGTACAGGAAAGAAAAAAAAAAAGAAGAACATTGGATGTTTATGCCAGTATTACCTAAAATTTTAAACAGTATGAAAAATATACAGCTGTGTGTTGAATGATGGCAAATAAACAACTAAGCTTTTATTATGTGTTATGATTTATTTCTTCTTTATTTTAATAGCTTGGCTTTAGAGCTCACCTGATATTCTAGTATTCAAAGATTAAGTGCTTATGGGAATGGTCTCCATGCCTCACCCAATAGCAAACACAGTTATCAACCAAGTTTCCCTGTAAAAGCATAGGGGAATCCCAGCCTACATTGAAATTGAGTTTGTGCCCTACTCATTTTACAATCCACATTGTTTGCAGGCTGTACACAAAGAAATAGGCTTATGCCAAATTTGATTCAACAGCTGGTAAAGATCAAGAGCACTGCATTAAAAAAACACTCCCAGAACACTATGAAATATTATTTGTATTGTCTGCTATTTAATGCAGTAATGTTTTGAAGTCTATGGATAAAGAAGGAAGCACTAAACTGAATCTGGGATTTCCCTCTAATTATAAAGGTTGTTGGCAGCAAATCCTTGATACATAACTGCTGCTTGTTCCTGCTATTCATAATTAAAACACATGGTGTTTCTTTACTGGATATTTATACTGTGGATCAGTCAATTTTTGCTGAATACTAACACTGCAAAATCAGTGATATGGTATAGCCCTTAGTCCACAAAGTCAGCTGACATAAACTGCTATTCTTTGTTCATTATTAAGCAATTTGTATTTTAAAAGTGATCCCAAGCTCTAGAAAATGGACATGACAATGTGAGTGACATAATTCAGTCACCCTCTAAAATCTGATTGAAAACATAATTTTGGACATGGCAAATGTTAAAGAGACTGATCAGACCTGGCTTCCTCAGGGTGAGTGAGAGAGATACGTCATGAAATCTCATCATAGGAATACAATTCAACACAGACTTTTTTGGGAATGCATTGATATATCTGATGACTGAAAGAGATGCATAAAATATAAGCATATCCTTTGCTAATATTTGCTGAGGTGCAGTACAATCCACGAGAGCATGCCCTAGACAGAAAGCCTGGCGTCTACTTCTCTGCCTGTCACCAATCCACTTGTCTAGCTCTCTTCAAGTTATATAATTTCTCTGGTTTTCACAAGTACAAGAGTGCTGACCTTCCTTTCTGATGTGTCTTAATTATATGTTTTCATTAACTGCTTTGAATACTGTAATTATGAATTAAGTACTCATTAGTTAACACTTCAGGGGCTCGATCATATTGAGTCATTGTATTAGAGTGATATTAACCCATTTGCTTAGGTATTTTTGCTTGTCTCCTCTGCTGGTGCTTAGAAGAGCTGCAATTTAGCACATTTGGGTCTCTTTTCTCTTAGACTGTGTTTCACATTTGCTCTTTGGGTCAAAAATATCTTGGCAATGATATAAGACAACTTCATGTTGTGTCCTTTGCCACTGGTTGGGTGCTGTAACATTTCCTCTTCCCTTGAGAAGGAAACAGACAGTGGCAGGTACAAACAAGGACTTACTGCAGTGTTCCTCAGTGTTACAGCATGTACCACCAGCTCCTAGATGAGAGGTGGAGATGGAGAAAGCTCTGCAATTCAGAACTGGCAAAAAAATGCAGTGGTAGCTTTTGGGCTTTTTCCCTTCTCTCTTCCTCAGGAACTCCAGAAGAAGGTTGCCAGGTCTGGAAAGAGACTAGCCAGTGGAATAGCAAGCACAGAATACAAGTCATGAAAGTTGAGGGCACAGACTTAACAGGTGTTGGAACTGTACCTGACAAAGTGTCTTGGAACTGAAACACAAGGCAGTGCTGGAAGCTTCACCACTAGACATCAGCATCACTATGTGCAATAAGTATAAATCTCCTGCAAATAGCAGGAGACACATATTTGATAAACCCAAACAGGGATATATAAGCAAGCTCAGCAGAAGATGGGAGCAGCTGGCCTTCATTATTGGCAGTGAATTTTAGCTTACAAATCTCTCTCAGTCCTAATCTTAGGGATCTGATCTGTCCTTCAGCTCCATGTGGACACAAAACTAAGTAGTGGGTATTGAGACTTGGAAGTAGGTGCTTTCCACAGCCATCTGATTGCTTTGCAGTTGGAAAATTACTTGTGATTTGATCAAATCTGGGTGGGACAGGTTTTCTAGGAGTGGTAATAACTTTAATGAGACCACATGGTGTGACCTAGCTGGAATTCTTGCAGTAAGGTCTAGGAATAGTTTAATTTGTACTTTTGTGGAGCTGGCAGTGGTGTACCTATTAGATTGTCATGTTGGTTTATACTACTTCATTATTCCTCTCCTGGCAGGATGCCTGTGCATAGGAGAGAGCCACCAGGGATGATCAAAAACGAGAAGGACCAAAAGAGGTTTAAAAGACTTCTTTCTAAGGATAGGTTTGGATGCTCTCCAGGCTTTTTGGCTCAGCATTGAAATACTAGGCTTTGCTGATGGAGGGATGGATGGATGCATGACTAATTTGGACCTAATAAAGGAGTTTCCTCCCATCTTGACCTAAAAATAAAGAAATTGATTTCTGGGAGCCATAAGTTTCCCTGTGCTGTTTTGTGGCTTGGTGGTTGTTCAAACCAGGATTTGAAGTCCTATGAGTTTTGTTACCATTATCCCCAGAAGAAATCCCTAGGTTTTATATACCAACCTGTTTCAGATGTTTTCTTAGTATTCATACTGTCAGAAAAATGTATTTCCTTATAATTTTTTTCCTGATTTTGTTAACATTTATTGGCTATTCTTTGAAAACCAGGAAATTATTTGCCATCTTAAAAATACAAACCAGAAAGTATACCCCAAACTGCAGTGTTGCTGAGGAAATTTCAGACCAACTCTGAACTACTTGTCTGGGAATGATCATGGAACCAATAACTTAATGTATACTCAGTAGTGATACAGACACATCACAGCACTACCCCTGCTTTCACAACCATAGCAATTCAATGGGTCAGAATTTTCTAAGGTTATGAACAGACTGGAAAATCACAGTAACCAGTGATGCTGAGCACTGGGATAGATTGTCTGTGGAGCTTGTAGAGCTCTCCACACACACTCTAAGAAAATATAACCAAGATATGTCCAATGTAGCTCACATATGTCTCAGATAATGGTCTTTCTCCCTCAGGCAGAAATGTAGAGTAGATGTCATATTGAGTTTTTTTAAGACAAGTATCTCTGCTTTCATTCATTCATCCTCTTCTCTTTTAGGGATCTACAGATGGTCCTTCAAACAATATTTGCCTTAATCATTTGGAACAGTTAGCAGAGCCAAAGACCTGTTCTGCTCTAGGGCATGTCTTATCCTTCCAGCATGCAAAATATAGGACTCACCATGAAAACTGTATGGGACATGCAATCTCATTCAGGAAGTGTCTAAGCAAAACTGAAGAGAGCTTTAGTTTTAATTTGCAAATTACCTGTGGGTCTTTCTCTTGCAAGGAAATGTTTCAACATAGTTTCTTTGAATAAGTGTGGTAAATTTCAATAATTTCTGGAAAACTGTTTGTCTTTCTATTGCCTCTACTTGTCTGCATATTTTCAGAGAGTATGAATCACATAAACAACACTATACAGTACTAGATGTACATTCATTGTCTTTTCTTGGAAAAACTTTGAGGAAATAGAATTTATTGCAGTTAAGGATTTTCTATATCCAGTTTTATTTTTCCCTTTTATCCCTACATATGCAAACTTCCTTCATCTTTTCCCCACTTCCTCATCTCCCCGACATGCTGTTCTTTTTTCTATGACTGCAGTGATTTTTCTCCATTGCTTTTTGTATTTTGACGTCTTTGTGGCAATTTTTCATAGTTGCAGTTACCATTATAGTGTGATGCTTCATGCTCAGTTTTGAAAAGTAATATCTGTTCTTTGGGGTTTTCCTCCCTCACTTTCAGCATATTGTGTTTATATGTGATACAATAGAATAATTTTTAGAGCATGGTCATATCTGTGTTACCATTCAGTCTGCCTTTGTAGCTTATTTTCTCTTCCACTTAGAGATTAAAAATCACATACAGTTTTCAAGCAAATGTATGGCATAGGTGATTTTCAGTTAGTGCTATCATTAAAAATGAGACATAGTGTAAAGCAACATATGAAAGTAGTGAACACTAATGGGTTTATTTAGCTGTTGTAAAATTAGTAGGATACTACTTTGGAAGCCCTTCTCTTTGACCTGTGCCTCCTTTAATTTCCCTGTGCTAAGTTTAGCAGCTACAGTACAAGGAGGATACATTATAAAAAGGTAAACTAAGTGATTATTACAGAGATTTTTTTCCCCCTTCCCCATACCCCCACAAAATTATGATTAACCCCATTAAATTATGATTAGTAAAATTTTTGAGAAATAGACATATGTAATAACATTTCAAATAATCATTTGTATTGGATATTATTTATTTCTCTTTAAATTTTCCAAATTTATATTTAACTAGCTTCTCTATAAATTATCTCACACTGCAAATGTTTCAGCTACAACACACACTAGATATTTTCAGTAGGCTTTCTCTACACAGTAAATCTTGAATGTTTTAAATTTCTCATGTATTCACACAGCTAATTCTTTCAGGGAAAGGGGTTTTTGGCTGTTCTTGCTCTTGATGGGAGAGCAAAGGCATGTATTTTGGAATTCTGGTATAGGGTTTCTGATGCAGGATTCAGACTTTCAGACATCATAATAATAGAAATATGAATAGCCAGGAAAAAGTTCTCTCTCAAAAATTTTCAAGAATACAGCTGAAAAAAATTTCATGTACTAAGATTTCCCTCATCTTGTTGTGGCTAGAATTTTTCTGTTACTCAAGCAAGCACTTTTAGAGCCAATCAGGAATGTTTAGCATTGTCTTTAATAGAAGCAGTTCCTTAACTGATGCTGTGGCACAGGAAGGAATGCAGAAGCCTCCCAGGACAGTCATCTGAGACCACCATGGCTTCTACCATGTCCTGTGGGATCATTTGTATGGCCTTACATCCTCACACAACATAACAAGCTAAGGCTAAAATAAAACCAAAGTCAGCATTAAAAATGACTTCTCATCTGGAAGAGATATAATCAGGGGTAGTTCCATGATTATTTAAATTTGAAATTTTCTTCTGTTTAAGGAGAAGAGGGAGAAACATCATTTTAATCAGAGCTGCAAAACCCAGAAACATGTGCTCCTGCTTTGAAGGGAGTCTCAGCCCTGAAATGTGGCCTCCAAAGTCTTGGAATTGTTGTAAGAAATTTTTGCCTGGTGTGCTATGTTGTTCTAAATTTTACTATGAGTTTGTGATCCATGATGGCACGGTCAGAAAATTATTTTTTAAGTTCCTGCACCTCCAACATTTCAGGGGAGTGTCTACAACATTCACCCATTTTGTGATGCTGCTGTGTTCCTGTGGTTTTAGGTTATTAAATGTAGACTCAGTGGAGATAATGAAAAAGCATTAGAGTCTTGTCAGGGCAGTATGAGAAACCTGCATACTCAGCATGGTGCTGCATCAGGAAAGGCAAGGGAAAGAGTTAAGCACCCAGTTAGTCTGATCTCCACTGTCTAGAGACCACAAACCTGAGTTATGAGTGAAATTTTCTTTGTGAAAACTCTCTTCCACAAAGAAGATTTTCTTTTGTGGAGCAGCTGCTGAGAGCTACTCTTTCAAAGTTTCGGTTTCTGGTTTGTTTTCTGGTCACTGCTTAGAATAAAACATAAGAGGAAACAGATCTCCCATGTGAATATTGAAAGCACTCAAAAAACTCAGCTTAAAATTTTCACTGTGTCTTCCCTGTCCTTCACTCAGACCAGCATTCTTCTATTTCCCCACTGTACACTCTGACTGCTCTGACAGGAGGCCTGGGAAACCCTCTCATTTACCAGGCAGTGTGGCAAACAGGCAGCTCAGAACTGCTTCAGTTTAAGGAGGTTGTTGAACCTGGTGGTCCCTTGAGATAAGAACTTGAAAGCTGGAGTATAAAAGGTGGAAAATGCCCATAGTCTGCTTTCCTCTTGTAATGTTTACAGTTTGAAGGAGGCTTGAGCTTTGTTAATTTTGCTCTGTTACTATTAAAACTCCAGCCACCTGCTATGCTGGGTGATGTGGATGTGTCTCACTATGAGTGTCTGCTATCCCTGACATGAGCTAGAGGTCAATCCAGTGTTCTGGTCACAAACTAAACACCAAATTGCATGCATCCAGGGCTATTTCAGATCAGAAAAGGATGTGTCTAATAAGCTTAAGTGCCTCCAGTGTTGTGTGGCAATTCATTGGGTGTTATAGATCACGGTCCTGAGCTGAGATTACCACAGTTTGCTTAAATTATATTTCAGGTACCCAAGCCCTCATTTAGATTTGGCTGACTGAATCCTTTTGAAAATGGCTGAAAACTTTTGCTGTATTTCACTACCCACTAATGCAAAATCCTCACAGAGAAATTGCCTTACTTGGAAATTATGTGACCCTTTTCTCATAGGCAAAGCTGATGTTTGCATAGGTGTGTTGGCTTTGTGAAGTTTTGGTAGCTGGGCTGGGGTGGTTTCTGTAAGAAGCTGCCAGCCAGCTCCAAGACAGACCCACCACTGGCCAAGGTCGGGACCATCAGTGATGATGATGGCATCCTCTGGGATATCAGCTTTCTGTTATCCCCTGACGGAGCAGGTGGATGCCTTAAGGAGACTGGGACCCTGTGGGAAGCTCATACTGGAGCGGAGTCCTGGCAGGACCTATGCCTTGTGGAGAGAGGAGCCACGCAGGTTTGCTGGCAGGATTTGTCACCCTGTGGGGGACTTGCACTGGAGCAGTCTGCTCCTGAAGGACTGCATCTTGTGGAAGGGATCCACTCTGGAAAAGTTCATGAAGAACAGAAGCCCATGAGAAGGATTTATTTAGGAGAAGTTTGTAAGGTCTGTCTCCTGTGGGAGGGACCCCTTGCTGGAGCAGGGGAAGGAGGAATAGCATAAGGAGTCTTCTCCCTGAGAAGGGAGGAGGGCAGAGACAATGGCAACGTGATGTGTGATGAGCTGACTGCAGCCCCCCATCCTTGTTCCCCTGAACTGCTGAGGGGGAGCAGGTGGACAAATCAGGAGTGAAGTTGAGTCTGTGAAGAAGGGAGACGTGGGAGGAAGGTGCTTTAAGGTTTGTTCTTTATTTTCACATTAACTTACTCAGATTATAATTTGGAATAAATTAAACTAATTTCCCCAAACTGAATGTATTTTGCCTGCGATGGCAACTGCTGGATGATCTCTTCTTCTCTTTATCTCAAACCAGGAGCCTTTTGTTATATTCTTTATTCCCTGTCCAGTGGTGGAAGGGAGTGACAGAGGCACTGTCACTATGGTGGGCACCTGGCATCTAGCCAGGGGCAACCCACCACAATAGGCAAAGTAATGTATCCTCACTTGCATCAGATTCACAGTTCATTCAAATCAGTGGAATGTGTCTCACCCAACCAAAGTCTTCCACAATTTCTGGATGTGAGCAGCGAGGCATTTTTCATTTATAAATTTCACAGTGTACGGCTGAGCACTGAGCACTGCTCCTGGGACTGACTCTAGACATATATTAAAAAAATAGTTGCCTAGAGTAAAACAGTGAGGGCTTTTCTGTGTATGCCAGAACACTGGAAAACAACGCCCTGCAGTATATCTTCTTTTTTGCTGAGCAATAGTGTTAGGATAAATGAGAAGACAGTAACTGGAATAGAAAAGTATCTTCAGGCAAAAATAAAAATACATATTTCCAAACGAAATAATTACTGTCTCCATCAGCAGGAGGAGCAATTCTGTACTGGAGAGAATCTTCTCATAATCTTCACTTGAATTCTTGCTATTTTTTTTCTTTCTTCTCTGTTCTTTTGTATGGCAATCTTACAACCCACTGATTCCAGTCACCTCTGAGACTGCTAGTCTCAGTTCTGTCAGTTTTGCTGAGGGAGCTTTTTTCTGGTAGCCTGTTTTGTGCTACAAAGATGATTATAGCATCCTAACCTCAAAGCAACCCTCAAGATTGTCTGCAGGGCTTGTGGAATCTGTGTCCTCCAGTTTTTCAAGAAATGACCAAAATAATTGCTGACTTGATCTGGTGGTGGTGACAGTACTGATTCTAGCAGGAGGCTGGACATGGTGACCTTCAGAAACCCCTTCCACCCTACATTTCTTTGATTCCATTTTATCATCCACTGTATGAGATCTCCAGAAAGTAATTGAAATAATTAATGCTCTGTCAAAGTGTCCCTGTCTCATTGTTATACTAGAAGTGCTGATTTGGTAGATTAGTTCTCCTTTCATGTAGCTGAGTGGTCTGAAATTTTTGACAGTCTGTGTATGGGATGGTGCTGATTTATACCAGCTGACGGTACGACAGAGTACATTTTAATTTTACTGTGTCTATTGTACACTATTCTGTTTTGTTAACAACTTGTGTTAATAGTGTAGGAAACGTGACATCAAAATTATTGACGCTTTTTCTTTTTTTTTTTTTTTTTTTCTTGTTTGGTTGGTTGGTTCTTTTAATTTCTAAAATAAAGAAGTTAACGCATACTCTTGCTGCAAGCAAATTCTGCTTCCAGTCCTGGAGCTGAAGCATACAATGGAACAGGCAGCTTTTATTTAAGACAGTCATAGCTCCCTTTGGTCCAATAAATTTAAAAGCAAGTGGTTTTTATTTAGGTCCTTTTTTGCATCTCAACATTTCTTTTAAATAAAATTAATTTTAAAAAATTAGAAGCAGGGAATATTCTTCCCAGTGGAGAGACCTCAAAGCAATATTGTTTTGTCTGGCTATTCACCTATAGGATAAACGTATGTCACTGCCAAGAGTTCTATATGCTCCTGAGTCTTCCAGTTGTTCTGCTCTGTGAGAAGGATTCAGCCATGTAGCCACTGTGAGAGCCAGAAGATATTATATGCCACATACAGTACTGATAACATATGGAACAGTGCAGTTAAAATATAAGAACAGGATTCTTCTGCATCAGCCAGTGCTAGAGGAAATGCATATGCCTGGGAAAACAGAAATTTCTGTTATACCTGACTAATGGCACGTAAACAGAAGGATGAAAATCGAAGGGGGCTGAAGGTCTTAGTCACATGCTCCTGCACTCCATCCTGCTAAGCTGTGATGGAGCTGTTGGCCTTGTGACAGGGAGCAGGTAGTGGAAGACAGGGTCTGTACCTTTGCACTTACATGTGAAATGGAAGGTAGTACAATGATAATTGGTAACAGTCTCTGCTTGAGATCCCTGTGAAGTCTTACTGGAGAGTGTCAGTAATCTTCAGTAAACACAATTGTGTCTTCCCTGTTTGTTCATGGCTGTTTCACTGATGAGCTCAGAGCCCATCAACTCAGCCCAATGTTACCTTGCTCTGCCAGACTCAGGCCAGCTCTCATCCAAAAAGTGCATGACCTCAATAGCACTGTACTGAGCCTGAGCTTGATATCCCACTTCTCAGTAGCAATTATTCTTTCAGATTCAGCACTGCACTAATGTGATGGGATGTTTTCCATTCCACTTGGAACACACAGAGAAAAGACCTGAAGCTGGATAATGTGTAGACGTGACACAGATGTTTTGTTTTTCGCATTCTGTAAAACAATCCAGCAGCATCCAGGTGTTTTTGTAGTTTAAAATAGTCCAAAATAATGCTTTGCCATAAGTTTGGGTGCCTATTTCTTTTCTGCATGGATAACAGTCCAAATGTTTCCATCTATGCCGGCTTAGCTAATCCCCCTGCATGCTGCTCACATGTATCAGATCACCACATTGTCAGTAAAAGCTGAAGAACAACCTCCTGGTTTGCCAAAAATTGAAAACTGTCATTAGTAACATAGTTTTACCTTGGCAATGAGAATAATTACACTTGATGTCGAAACAAACACTGATGCTCCTTTAGAGAAAAGGTCTTTTGAGGGCACTGTATCAGCAGTACTAACTACAAATTTTTGATAGTTCTAAATTTTCATATTAAAAATATTAATCTCTGCAATTTCTCTGGTTCTTGGTAAATGTAACCACAATTTAATTCACTTGCCAAGTGTGTTTTGGAGGTCTATTATTTTTCCTTTTCACCCACTTCCAAATTTTTGTATAAATATTTGACCATGATATAGTTAAGTCTTCTTTCAGTGGGACAGGAATCATTATGTTATCACTGCACTTTCTTTTATTGTAAAGAATTCTGTTTCCATACATTTGGTAAGATAAATACAGCAATGAGCTTTCTAAGAACATAATGAGAAAAATTCTGTGAGGTTCCAGTCCCCATCAGCATCAATGGTGTGTAAATTGCAAAGGCATTATGGCCTTTATGAAAATAGCTCTGGAAAAAGCTAAAACATACTCAGTTATTTTCCTCCATGAAGTAATCCCTAGATAGTTTCTGGGGCTGAGTGTCTCTGAAAGGAATTACAGTGATTTGTTGATGATCTGTGGAGCTTTTGATACAGCTAGAGCTTTGAATCTTCTCTGTTTCCATCCAATGTTCTTGAATGGTGGAGATGCATATAACTTCCACTGGGGCTGTCCACTGCTCAAAGAACTTTTCCTTATGGCTGTGATTGAGATCACACTGGCAGGCCAGGTTTTTTACTAGGGGCCATGAGAAATCATCGAGGACTCTAAAGGACCAGCCTCTGCAGGCTCCTCCCTGTGTGAACTGAATGGGTGAGCAGCTGAAGAAAGGAAAGCTGCTGCTGGATTGTTTACACAGCAGGGGTAAGTAGCTCCCCCTCTGTTGTGGAGGATGATTGTGGTGTTCCCAACTGAGACAAAGATCAATAAGACTTTAGAAGGCACAAAATGAACCCCAATGTTTTCACAGCTAAGGATGGTTCTGGTTACTCCATTTGGACAGATACATTGAAGTAGAAGAAGCTGCTGAGAAGGATGAGAGTAAGAAGGAAAATCTGGTTTATTAAAGGAGAGGAGTAAAAGAGCTTGGCTTTTACAGTCTCACAAAAAAGCTGAGAGAAGGTATATTACTTGCTGCAGACAAATGAAAGTAAATTCCAGGGTGGAAAGCATCTATTTAAGTGAAAAGATAATGAGTGCAACCAGAAGTCAGTGGAAGCTAAACATTGTGGTCATGTAAGAAATTAAAAGGTTTGGTGCTAGCAGACAACAAGTCTTCTGGAATAGCCTTGGCTCTCACAGCAGTGCACATGAAAGCCTGACCGATTTTAAAATGATGCTTCACCAGTTTTTGAAAGAGATTAGATTATATGGTACCTGTGATTATCAGGGGACTCCACCCGTGATCTGGGACATCCTTTGTATTTGTGTGCAGAATATGATGGATTTTTGCAGAGCATATCCTCTCAATTGGAAATCAAAAATAACATGTTCAGATTAATCATCTTTATTTGCCTTTTAGCTACAATTTGAACATCAGTTAAACCCACCCTTTCCCTGTGATGCAAGCACATAGCATCCCATGCTTGCTTTTAATGGTGGTTAAAGAATATAGATTGTTGGAATAGAGGGAAAC
The DNA here is from genome assembly GCF_022539315.1 of Serinus canaria. Taxonomy (NCBI): domain Eukaryota; kingdom Metazoa; phylum Chordata; class Aves; order Passeriformes; family Fringillidae; genus Serinus; species Serinus canaria. The sequence continues at coordinate 19,059,167 of NC_066314.1, read as the reverse complement.
ATCAGAATATGGTCATGTTCCTTTCTCTCTGCCTTCTCTGACAACTGAACCTAAAGTAGAAATGTAGCTAATAGCTTTGCCAGTAAGCATTGCTCAAAAGGGAGGATTCTACAATCACTGATTAATGTAGGTATCTTAACGAATGAATGTTAAATGTCTGACAACCTGGTCTCAAGCAAAGAATACATTTCAAGGAATTTTCAGGCTTCTTACTATTCCTTATAGAGCTGTGGTAGAGTTGCCAGCAGCTCTTCAATGAACAAGTACAACAGAACTAACAAGTAGACTGTGAACCTAATTTTTCCTCAGACTCTTTCCTGCCTGACAGAACATCCAGGGAAGAATTTCCACAATTCTGCACTTGATTTAGTGCCTGAAGATATGAGAGGAAATGGGAAGCAGATTTGATCTTTGCTTCTTTTGCTTGGCAATTTGAATTCATGCAAACACTCTCTGTGCCCCTAATCCAAGTCTTCCTCTGCTGATCTCACTCTCTTCTCTACAGTTGTTAGAACAATGGGATATTACAATTGTCTTAGATTGAGGAGAAGTTGCTGTGCTAGCTAAAAAGTTGGCACCACATCTTCTATTCAGAATGCTGCATGCTGGTGGTGTCTGTTCAGATAACCTCTAGCTACAGTTGAGTAATACCACAAATGGGGAAAACCCCAGAGAAATAGGAAAATCCCTAACTGTTTGTGCATTGTGTAAGTATATTTTACTTAGGCTCTTTGCCAAAGAAGATATGAATCAAAGATTCTCCCTGTATAGGAGTAAAATGTGCTATCATGTTCAGGATCTTATTTTTGCATAAAAGATGCCCTAGGCATTTGTAAAAAGAGAAGAAAATTTCCATTCCTGTTTTAGTGTGTTATGTTTTTTTATTGCACTCATCACTGAAAATTCCTGAAAACAAAAGATATAGAAAGTGGGAGAGGAACTTGGTTAATTCATTTGAGTTATTCTTTCAGACAAATGGTCTCTTTGGACTGTTTTGCAAAGTGATTGTAAAAGAAAATGCCACCCCCACCCACTTGGTATTGTACAATAAAAAGAAACACTTCTTAAAAAAATAAGAAATTGGGCTGTGAACAAATATTGCTGTAACTGGCAAGTGTTCCTGCAAATATTTGATTATTTACATAAACCTTCCCAATAACTCCTCACCCAGAGCACAACCAAATGCCCAAGAATGACAAAACATCTCCCAACCAGATTAAAAGTCACTGAAGGATGTTTCTTTCTTTCCTGTGGAAAGGACAAGAAAATAAATGTAAGAGTTCAGATAATAGGATTCCTCTATGCAAAGTGAAAACCAATAATTAATTAGGATAGACTAAAAGGTGTATAAGAGAATAAGGTATAAGAGAATTTCTTTATCATGCCACAGAAGTGGGTGTTTTAGTTTTTCCCCTGCAATATATGTAATTTAATTAATTTACATTCAGTTTTCAATTTTCAGGTGTCATAACAGGGGGATGACCTTCTCTAATCAAAAGGCTGAATCCTTTGATATTTGTGAGATTTTTTTTGTTCTTTAATTCAGCGTGATCTTGATTTTTTAAAAATATATTTCTTGCACAAAGGTTGTAACCAGAAGGAATGGTTAGAGAAGTTAAAGATGCTGTTCTAAGAAATTTTGACTGGCAATTGGGAACTCTGTCAAGCCACCTAACCAAAATATTTTCAACAGTCTAGCTGCAAAATGGGAAGTAAAAAATATGGAAGTAATTTGCTGAATGATCAGCCTCATGAAAGAATAATTTATTCCAGTAAGTAATGACTGAGAAATTAGCTGATCCAGTAGTTCCTTTCAAAAATAATTAATAAATAACTAGTATTTCTATGATGCAGCAGAAATTAGGTCTTATCAGTTACTGTTTTCAGTTTTCATGGGGATTTGAGGAAATTATAAAACCTTTGAAGCAGAAGTATCCCAGTTTTAGAACAGTTATGTGAAGAAGTTTGGTCTACTTTATAGAATCATAAAATGGTTTGGGCTGGAAGGGGACTTTAGAGCTCATCTAGTTTGTCCCCTGCAGTGAGCAGGGATAGCTCCAACTGGATCAGGGTGCTCAGAGCCCCATCCAACCCGGCCTTGAATGTTTCCACCACCCTCACTGTAAGACATTTTCTTACTTACGTCTGATCTAAATCTACTCTTTTTTTAATTTAAAACAATTACCCCTTGGCTGTTGCAACAGGTCCTAATTTGAGTGTCAATGTATTATGCTATAGAAGCAGCCAAACCAATATCTTTACAATATCACAAAAAATTTTTCTAATCTTTGCCTATGACAGTATATGACCACATCTGTCTTATTACAAAATGTTGTTTAAAAATACCACCTTTTATGCACTTGCACTTTTTTGAGTCATAGTGCCAAATTGCCTATAGTAAAAGATGACAACTTATGTCCAAAAGTGATTGTTAAAAAATAGAACAGCCAAAAGGACAGAAGAATGGGAACTGATACAGGTTAGACAGTGGCCACTGGTTTTCTAAAGGCCTCCTTTAAGAAGGAGCTTATTTAGCTCAAATAAAAAGCTGTCATGAAGGACAGGACACACTTCTCAGGTACCCCAGGCAGCTGCCTCAGGGGAGCAGATATGCTGCCATTTCTCACCTGCAGCAATAACATGGTTTTGCTCCACAGCTTTATTTCTGAGGAGCACAGGATTCCCTGTGGATGAAAGCCTCCTGGAAAACCAAGCAATAGTTATTTTATGATGTGCTAATGCTTGCCCGGGCTGTGGCCTCTGTGTTTCAATTAAAGAACTTCTAAATGTCCACCAGAAGAGTTTTGCTGGCTCTAGAGCTCACAGATTGTTGGTTTGTTGACAAGATCCTCAAATGTTTTAAAAGGACTGAGAGCTGGCACCTAGTTTGAGAGCAGAGGAGACAAGGCAATGCCTGCTACTTTTGTGGGTGTGAAAAAAATACCTCTGTCAACAGGCCACTGCTTTTAAGGGGAAGAACATGGGAACATATATTCTGTATGCAAAAGAATACTGGTATAAGGGCTATGCCAGAACAGCAGCAAATAGTATCTGCTGGCTAAGGAATAGCCTTTCTTTAGAATGTCATGCATAGCAGTCAAAGTAAAATTTGTTATTTTTGTACTCTACAAAATTTTAGTGTGTGGTTAAATGTTTTACTGGGAAAATGGATGTAGTCTGTCTGAAAGATAGCTGGAAGCATGTTAAAAATCTCAATGTGAGGTTCACTTTGCCTCTAACAAAGACACTTTCCCTTGAACACAATAAGTGCTGTGGCTGAGTAATTTAATTTTCAGTCTTCTAAGCCAGATGTCTGAAATAAAAAGTCTTATTTCATTTGCAAGTGCTATAATGCTTCCTTTCTATTAGGATCCTCTAAAAATAATTTATATTCAATAATGCTCTAGATATCTTCCATTATAAAATCATTGGGTTTCTTTGCCCTGGTATGAACAAATCCACTGTAGAGTTTAATGAAATAATGCATGAGCTCTTGGTCAGTAGGAATGGTAGTAACTGATAAAATAATGTCTTTATTTGATAGAACTCTTATACTTGTTAAAACAATTACACACCTCAGTAGAAATACATGAAAATGAGGATAATGCTGATCTTGTGTCCCCATATGTATCAGGCTGTCATATGCAGCACTGATGTGCTTTTTCACTGTATTGGAAAATAATTTTTTTAACCTTGAAAATTTTTTCAGTTGTGACCTATGAATATGTTTATTTAAGGTATGTTTACTTGTGAGCAATGATTGAGTGATATTTATTTTTATTATTACCTCATATTTCAAAATATTTTGTTTCTGTTTGCAGGGGATTCACTGTAAAAGCAAACCTTCTGGTGAGTATACATAATTTACATTTTTACTATGTTTGCTTTTAAAGATAATTTAGTAAAGATATTAAATCCATTATCCTAGTGACATCAGATCACTGTCATTACTGGGTATTTACCACCAGTTCTTTCATAAAAAACATTGGAAATTGGTAGGTTTTGATAAATATTAGGTTAGCAATGACAATGGCAATTATAGTTTTCCTTACCATAGCAAAGGAAAGAGAGTTTGCTAAGTCACTTTACATGTTTTTATTGCTTCTACTCATTATTGATATTGCCTACAGTAACAATACAGGGGCTTGAATGACCTGACCTCTGCAGCCTCCATCAGTCACTCCTCCAGTGCACACACTCATTTGCAGGGAAGGACGAGGCAGCTGCCTCACAAGTATTCCCTCCTGAGAGGACAGTCACAGTCCTGCCTGAGAGGACTGTCATAGTCCCCACTGAAAGGGCAGTCCCAGTCCCCACTCAGAGGACAGTCAGTCTCCCCTGAGAGGACTGTCCTAGCTGGAGGCTGAGCTCTGAGCACTGCTGGTGTCCACTGAGCCTTTTCTGAATCCACGTGGATTCAGGAGTGCATAGACAGGGGGAAGATCCAATGCTGAGCTCAAGCATGTGAGATGCTGATGGGGCATGAACTGAATGCCAGCTGCCATGAATCCTTAGTCAGAATGCATGGCATTTATGGGATTGTGTTGAGATGGAGAGAAAGAATATGTGTATGGAAGGGATGCAGTTAAAAGTCCCACCAGAAAAAAATCTCTAGTCTTCTGCTGGTCAGCAGAGTGAACCTTTGGCTGCTGATTCAGGGGTTGTAAATGAATCTTGTTAGGATTAGGCAGCTGAGCTGCTAGTTGCACAAACTATGTAGAAGGTAGAAGAAGAAACAGGGGTGTTGACCCTTGCTCTGCTAGCTGAAGCATGCCTTTACATCCTTGAGCAGTACAGGCTGAGAAAATCAAGCCCTTCAACCTGTTCTCAAAGGGAAGAACACCTATAATTTTGTTGGTTATGAGTTAAAATCTCTGCTGGGTGTTACACAAATGCAGACATAGATAGTGGAGACTCACAAGTACCACGAGGTGGTGATTCATTCCATCCACTTTAGGACAAGGAGATTTCTATGCTGGGAGAGAGGCAAGACAGGTTGTCACTCTGTTGACTGCTGAAGTTACTCAGAGCACAGCCTGGCTGAAGTCAAAAGGGGCTTCTGGGAGTCATCTGGTCCAAGCCCTGATGCAGGGACATGCAGATGATGCATGTCAGATAAGCTAGATGTTTCACTCAACTGGAAGGGCAATGAAGGGTTTGTAAACTAAAGATCCATATCTTTGAAGATGATATACATGAAGCTGGTTGAAGGTTTTTCAGTGCTGTCTGGAAATAAGTTATCAGCTATCTTCAGCACAAGTAATATGTAGAGTGACTCAGCCTTAGAGGGGTGATGAAAAAACATTTTTTGTCTTCATCCTAATTCACTTGTGCAACAGTGGGTGTATACTCCTTTACATACTTCCTTTTCTATATTATCTTTTAAAATTATTTGTTATTTGAGATAAAATTACCTTAAAAGACCTTAACTCTATAGTAGAGGACTTTTGCAGTAGTAATTTCTTTTAGCAGCAACAAAAAGATATTTCCTAAAATTTGCAACCACGGCCTCAGCAGTATTTGGCAGTGTGACTTTGACTCTGCCTTCTTCCTCCTGCTCTCCTAGACTGTTAGGTAGCTACAGAACTACTGTAGTATTTGAAATTCACTGCAGTATTTGAAATTTGTAATATATTCATACATGGATATCAAAGTATCAATGATTTTAAAAAAATTACATTTTCAGAAAATGTATTTGGCACAGTATATCACAGTGTTGTTCAATATCTCTAAAAGCTTGAAATGTTTTCTGAACACATAACCATGAAACCCTTTTAATTTACTGTGCCTTGCAATCTCTTGTGAAAGAGAGGCTGTCTAAAATTTAATCAATTTCATAATTGCTGTAAGTACTTACAAGTAGTGAATTTTGGTACTTATTAACTGAAGTGCACCACGTGATTATTGTAGGACAGCATATCTCCTTTGCTGATGAATTTTGTTGAATCATCCTAATGAATAGATGCAACAGATACTGTGGTAAATCATATGCAAATAGGTTTGAAATACTACTGTAATTTATACTCATGGATTGATGTGCCAGTGAAGCAATTCTAGTAGGCTCTGGAGATGCTCACAGATTTAGCACTGTCAGTATCCTTAAGTAGCTGAGATTCTTACAATACTTGCAGGGAAGATATATCAGATAAAAAAACAGTTAGGATTTTCTATTGGGTGTTGTCTCAGTCTTGTTATTAATAGGTTTTCTCTGCCTTTTTTTTTCATGCTCTTGTCCAATTTCATCTTCTTACCTGAGGCTTCAAATTATCCATCTATTCATTTCTTTTGCATATCCATTGCTCAGCTCTGGCTTCTATTATCCAACTGTACATAAGGTGTGATTTGCTGTTGTGACAGTTCTAGGTTGATTGCTGCATCATCAGATTAAAATATTATCTGCTGTGGTTGAGCTGATGGCAAAAGTACAAGGAAATGTCTACATGCTGAATAATAAGCCTTGGTTTCTTTATGCCTGGGCTTATATGTGCCCATAATTAAGGAACCCTTTATTAAAGCAACAATCCCTCTCTCATGTAGGGCTAATTACAGCTATTATTCATAAACAGAAAATTTAGGTAAGATTTACCCAACAGATGGTTTGTGTAGCAAGATGTATCTTTATGTCTTCTGTGGTATAGATAAAACTACTTGTGTGAAAAGGAAAATGGGGTGTGTTCCAGAAGTAAATATCTTAAGGGGGGATTAAAAGATGATAAAGTAGGAGTTTACTGAAGAATTAGTCAGAAATGAGTCTCATACTGTGATGATTTATACAATGAAAATTATTTTCTGTCAGGTCATCCTTGTGTCATACATTTACTGTAATCCAATGCTAGTATCCTCATGCATGATATGATCCATTTAAATTATTACTAACGAGTTTTGCAGCATGTTTTGCAATTCTCAAAATCTATCATAAAATTAATGGAAAAAAATCCAAAGTGGAAGCATATTTCATGTTATTCAGTGCACAACACATTTGTTCTCAGTTTGAAAGCAGAAACTGTGATCAAGGAGAACAGTGTCTCTGCTGGTGGGACAGCAGAGTGTTTGTGAATCTGATGCTGATCCCGTGTCAGTAATGCACCCAGGTTGACTTAGAATTTTCATGAGATAGTTCCAACCCTGGGACATCGGATGATATCATACCTCAGGCTGTAACAGCTAAGGAGAAAATTCACCTAAGTCATGACACTTCCCTCCCCCCGCCCCCTAAAAAATAAGGTCAAATACACCCAAACAGTATGCTTTGTAAAGACCTGTCCACTCTGAATATTTATCTATCTATCTATCTATCTATCTATCTATCTATCTATCTATCTATCTATCTATCTATCTATCTATCTATCTATCCATCTATCTACAAACATTGCCCTCCCCTTAAATAATTTCTATACAGACATGGCAATGAGTGAAGTTATAAGCCTGGATCAAGAAATTTACACCAATAACCAAAGCTTAAGCAGAAACAGTTACTCCCAGATACCATTGGGCATCCACAACTACATCCCATATGATGCAGTCAGGAAAATATATATTTTGAGCAAAGAGACAGAGCTCAAACTAATAATCACTTATCACATTATTAGTAATAATTACCAAGTAATTCTGCAATATGATAAACTTCGAGTTTGTTGTGGGTGGATTAATTGAGTGTGGTGCAATAACTTTCCATCCTGAGATACCTTCAGGATTATTACACCACCCATTCTTGGAACATGTAATAATACAGTGTTCATATCATACTGTGCTTCTGAGGGCTGTCTCATCTCTGGAAATGTTTATAAATTCTTCAAAAGTCAAGGTACTCCAGCTGCTTTTAAAGCCTTATGTGTGTATTTTGAGTGATCTGTGTTTTTTCGTTGGTTTGCATCAATTGCCTTTGCTAGTTGTCAGTATTTCTTTGGATAGTCCAGAGTTGACCTACTGCCAATTGAGATAAAGTGTCCTTGTTTTCCCATGCTTTTCCACTTGGTTCTTATCAGCATGTCTTGTTGCCTCCAAAATAGAGTCAATGACACAAAACCAGGCTAACAGTGTGGAGATTTGGGTGTGAAGGGTTTGTCTCTTCTGACTGTGTGTATGTGATATGTATCACACAGGACTTATTTCCCCTGATACCAGGTGTCAGGGCACTTAAGACCTAGCAGATTTAACAGATTTAAGTGAAGGTGCTACATTTATGTCAGCCTGTCTTCACATCCTGCAGTATCAGTATCTGATCTTTGACACTGGCCTACAGCTGCAACTGGACGCTGGGAAAATGAGGATCTCATGAGACAGGAAAAGTCCTGTTCAGGTTAATACACTTTCAGTCTTTGAATTTAGAGCACTTTCCTTCCCTGGAAGGGTTGGAAGAATAAGTAAGGATAAGCTTTGTCTTTCCTTCTTCACCATACCTTCCTCTCTGAGAACTGTGGATGTCAATCCATGTGAGACAATGAGCAACCACACTTGACAACAGGTCTAGGCTTGACATTGAGGGATGTGCCCTTTCCTGATGATTCTATTAAGAGTGCTATCCTGAATTTTATGGCAAGCACAGTATTGTGGCACCCCTGTTTCATACTTCCATACCTTTTGCCATACTTGTTGAACTCCTTCTAGGAGCATTTTGAACAGGTGAATTATATGAATCAATTTTTTTTTGTTAGTTTTTTTGTTGTTGTTGTTGTTGTTGTTTTTGTTGTTTTTGTTCTTCTAGCCTCTCACCAGGGGAAGGAGAATGGTCAATAAACCATTTAAACCACTTTTTGTTTTTTTACTTGGGTGGTTTTTAACTTTCATGCTGTGTATGAAAGGGAAAAGGCTAGGAAATATTTCAAAGAAATAGTAGTTACATAGTTACAGCTAAAAAGAGCTGTGCTGCATTGCAATACCACAAAGCCAAGGGACAAAACCTAATTCACTGGTTATCTGTTCTGATAGTTTCTTGAATTACTAGTTTTTTGGGACTGCAAACAATGGATGTGAAGTAGAGAAGCCCAAGAAATACATTGGGGATTAAATCTACTGTACCAATATAGTTTCATAAATAAATAACTGATTTCTGTGTAGGGCAGACTGAGAAGTAGAAAGAGATGAAAAATGCTAACTGAAGAGCTTTGGGACCATAAGACTATTTTTTCCTTTTATACAAGCCTATAGTTTTAGCTCTGCAAACCCATTTCCTAAGGCTTTGGAACACAAGGAAATAGAAGAAGACATAGTAGCTGTGTTCTGTGCCTATGGATTACTGTGTTCTGTGCCTTAAAGAAGGCCTGGATAATATTTATTCTGCTCTTGTTCTGGTCTAAAGCAGAAGAAAATCCTGTAGGTGCAAGGTACTCTTCCATGACTAGGAATGCAATGGTGCCCTCTTGTGTGAAAGTGAATTTTTAACAGCAATGGAGACCATCAGAAAGTCCTAAAATTAAAGTACTATTTTGAGAGTGCTCAAAATATACAGGTAATGGTTTTGAAAAAAGTTTATATAAACTATTAGTTTAACCATGATCAAGCAGATTTAATTAATTAAAACCAGTATTAGTCTAGATGTTCTGCTAACCTTAATTGTTAAAAGTGTGATTACTTCCTCTTGTGGGTTAACATTTCCCTAAGCCTAGAAATTTATTCCAACCCCCTGCATAGCCATGTTTGCTGTGTGAAAGTCTTAGGTAAAGTACTGGCTTTGCTGGTCACTTTCTTACTGATTTCAGGAGAGCTGGAACTTCCCCTCTAGTGCTTGCTCTCCCCCAGACATCCTGTGTGCAATGAGCTTTCTCTGTCCTTGTGTTTGCATTTGCAGGTGGCATTTTTAACAGCTTCTGCCATGATGCTCCTGCATCTTTATCTTCTATGGTACTGAAAAGCATGAAGATCTCAACAGTGATGAAATGTGTCCAAGGAAGCCCATGCTCTCTTCATTTAAACATTAAAGGAACACTGAGTCTGGATGGTAGGAATCAGCTTTGCTACTGAGCCCTTTCTGTTCACTTTCTGTTTGTGGCTGTTCAGCCAAAATTTGTTCCATATTTTAATATTTGGGACCAAGCTGTTTTCATGTAATGTTCTCAGAAAAATATTTTTGTGAAAGCATTTTACTACAAAACAGGATGAAGTTGTGACCTTTCTCAAGTGAATGAGAACTGAGATAATGAATTCTGGCTTCCAATATAACACATGTAACTTGTCCTCTGGCAGTGCCCCAAGCACACAGCTGCCCTTTTCTTTCTTGTTCTGACATCCATGGAGGCACACACACTAATTCTGTCTGCTCTGATAATCTGAACATGAGTGACTGCCCCTACAGAAGGAGAAATAGTTTATTCATCTGAAGTTACAGTTCTGCACTGCAGGAAAATGAAAGTACATGAACTTCCTGTGCATAGTCTATTTTTACTATCACCTTGTCATTCATGTGCTTCATATGTTACCATTTAGATATTTCTTAGTTGCTTCTCTCAGAGTTAATAGGTTTATTTTTAAACTTGCATAATTAAAGCTTCATTTATAGCAATCTGTATAAAATCCTTGTTCCTACTCCTATGTGCGAGTTATACATAATGTCTCTTTTTTAACAGAGATACATGTGCCTTTCACTTTGAAGGAAAGCTTATGATATGGTGTATTTTAATTTATGTTTTTGATCTTAAAGATGCTTAAATTATATTCTTGCAATCTGTTCCTAACTCATTTCAGAGAATGTCCGTGGGCTGGAAATATGTTCTTTTTCACTGGACACACAGCAATCTCAATGCATAAATGTGAGATTCACTAGGAAAAAAAGCAAGATGCTTAATGGAAAGAAGGTAAACTCCTTTTTTGGGGGGGGGAGTAGTTTTTCATTTAAAAATTTACAAGCCTTTGGAAAAGAAAAATCTTTTGCATCCCTCTTATTTATTTTTTTATTGACTTTGTGGAAAGCTACAGTGAAAGATATGCTTCAGCATAGCCCAATGAAACTCCACAACAAAATTCCCTTTTGCAACATAAAAATTCAATTTTCCACCACCTTTTTACTTCTTCTGCTTACTTTTGACAAGGGAACCTGTCTCTGCAGAGCCTTATTTTCATACCAGTCTTGCTAGCTTTCTTTTTGTGCCCTCCAAATTGTGTGGAAGCTTTTCTGACTCCAGTGTCTAGGAAGAGCAATGCTACAGAGATTTTAAATGCACATTACTTCAGTCAAACCATATCACTGGAGTTTACACATCTAGAAGACAGACAGGTGCCTGAGCACTTGTGCTCATCTGTCCTAAGCCCTTGGAAGGGGCAGTATCTCTTCAGGGGAAGTATTTATTGCTAAAATTTGCAAGAAAAGAACCACCCTTGACCAACTGTTTGAAAGAAAGGAATTTTTGCAGTTACTGGTGGACAATGGTTCCTAATCCTGTACACCACGTGTTGCTTCATGTGCTTTGTACACGTTACAGTGATTGCACGTGTGGAACAAAGTTCTCCCAAACTGCAGCTGCAGTTTGCTCTTGGTGTCTCTCGATGATGGAACATCCATCCCTATGGGCAATGCAGGGCCACCAGTCAGCAAACAGTAGCTTTTAAAGTAAGGCAAGTTTATAGGCAAAAATCAACAAACATATTTAATGAAATTCTCCTAGTTTCAGTTCAGTGACTCAAATGGTAACATAAGACATCTTTTACCCTCCAAATGCCTTTTACCAGGTAGGAGACTATCCAACATGACAACCTGCAAGGAATTTACTGTTTAACTGATAGCAGTGAGGGAATGACCTGCTATAACTGGACCTCAGCTTTTGTTCCTTAAATGACTTTCTGTTTCATAAACTGTTAGTGTAATTAATACATTTTCTGAAGTTGCCATTAAATATTTAAATACATTTTTTAAAGACTTAAAAACTTAAGACTTTTTTTCCATTCTGCAAATGTTTGTGCTTGTAAAGTGCATATAGACTGGGGCTTTTGATATTTTTATGCTTTTAGGATTATTTGATATCTTGTAAATATTTGGATTTCTAAAAGTGAAGGTGATAGCAAGAAGAAATAATGATATTCCTTGAAATCCTTTTATCAAGTTGATTCTGCTTCTTTTACATTCCTATGGCTACCTTATTGACTGCTTAATTTTGCTTTTAAATGTAAATATATCTGAACAAAGAATATTTTTTTTCTTTAATATCTTAACCAAAGGTTTTTCTGTATCTGGAAGTCATATGTGAACTCAATTTTATCAATGTTTTAAACAGGTACAGGTACAATTCAATTGCATTGAAGTCAATGTAGCACAACACATCTATGTGACCATGAAAACTGTACCACATTACTGTGAAGTCAAGCTGAGTCAGCAATACTATGTTGAAGGTAGGAAACATCTTAAATCAGATGCTTTTCAAGAAATATCTTGTAAAATAAAAAAAAACCCAAACCAACAAACCAACCAGTAAAACCCCTCAAAGGCAGAAGCACATCCAAATCACATTCTTGGATATGACCTGGCACGCTGACCTAACTGATGGTAGCTCATGTATGCCAGGACCAGTCTTAGTTTATGTTTCAGTGATTTTTTTTGGTAGCAACTAAAGGTCTTGACTTGATATAAAACCCAGAGTTTATGTCTAAAGGTATGTGGAAAATGGAATTTACGCTATGCACTTCTCCCTGTTGCCCTTCTTGTGATTGGCACTGCTCTTTCTCTGCCTGCAGGTTCAGCCCTGCCTGCTCTCTGTGCCTCAGATGGAGCTTCTGCTTCTCTGCAGGGGTGGCCCAGGGGTGGTTCAGAAGCTGAAGGAAGCTTAATAAGAAAGTCTATAGAAATCTATTTTTACTTTCATTAACTACCTGTTCTATAGCCTGTTTACATGTAACTGGAAAAGGTTAGGTAGCATTTTTCCATGTTTTTGGGGTGAAGTGCCCATGAATTTTATTCAGATTTTGCCATGTGCACACAAAAATAGATCCAGCACTGTGGTCCAACCAAGATACAGGGTGGCCAGGGAAGGAAAAAGCAAAAAAATGACATGAGACCCCTTGTTCAATCCCAGGCTGGGACTGTCCTGCCTTCCCATCTCCAGAGCCCATGGGTGGATGGCTCTTGCTCTTGCCCCTTGGTGCAGTGTCATCCCTGCTGTATGGTTTGACACTTGAGTACAAGTAAGGCCTTTTTGTGCTTGAAAGGCCTTTAGTTTTCTTATCAGTCCTGATTCACTATTGAATTATATATAAGTACTTTGTGAACAAAGAGGGGAGGAAGAAAGGTTTTTTGAAGCCCAAAGTTTATGAAGACTACATATTATAAGGGTGAGTGAACAAATGAAAATAGAAAATATTTCTTGGTGGAAAAGGACTCAGTGGGGAAATTAGAGTAAAGCGCTGCTCCAATATTGCATTAATGCAAGGAGGGGTGAAAGCAACACATGAGAAGTTGTTTTAATGTTCTTAAGAGTTAAGTTTTGGAGATAAATATACCAGATATTCTGAAAGTGTTGCCTGGCTTCTACTTCTGGTAAGCTCCCTAGGAGCTAGGTAGGGTGTTTCTTTCAAAGGCTGGAGTCAGAATAGCAAAAAACCAGAATTATTGATAACAGAGAAATGAGCCTGATAAACAACGGGAGTTGTTTTTTTTTTGAGGAAAAAGTAAAAAAAAAATAATATTATTACTCAAATTATTGTTAGGTTCTAAGTAAAGAAGTGTAGTGCTCTATCCTCAACTGCAGCCTTAACTGCTGATGAGGTTTCCCAGTAGAAACCCCAGACAGGGGAGATAGGTCCTTAAGGCATATTGTGATATAATCTCTGTGTGTGGGAAGGCTACTGATCTTTTTTGCTGTTTATCTAAAAATGTATGCAAGTCTGCCCTTAAAAAGAGGGATGAGAGAGGTTTCCTGTTGGGAATCTACTGGATAATATGGCAGTTTGTTTACACAGTTATATGAATAAAGCAGCTCTGAAACAGACTCTGCCTTCTACCTTCCAGACTGCAGAAACAGTGATGTGGGAAAATATATTCCAGCTTGTTCAGGTGAGCTGATCTCCTTTGCAGCTTAGAGCTGTGAGATATTTCTGGTGACCTATACAATGACATGTTTTCATACTTAAATGAGCAGGGAGAAAAAATTATGATTTCCAACTACCACTACTTATAATTACTATGTAGTTGATAGGTAATGTTCTGTAAATGTATATCTATGTATTTATATTTAAATGTTACATGGTAATGTTCTGGAAATATATTTCTATTGAAAATGCTACAGGGGAGGTAAAGGTTTTGATATTCTATTTGATTTCTAAGCTTTTGGAAACAGATTTGTGTTCTTTTAGTGCACTTTGGATTGCTGGTTTTATGCTCATAAGTAGATTGAAATTGATTTGCCAAACTGATTTGCCAAACTGCTATACAACTTTTGGCATACTTGTGAATATATGTATAAAAAATATTCCTTCCACATATTACACTTGTCTATCATAGTTGCACATATTCTCTATGTAAGAAAATTACAATCTTGGGATAATCAGTCCTTATAGTAGTATTAGTGTGTATAGTTCAAATATTTGTACATAAACTACATAAGATTCCAAGAACTAAGGTTGAGGTAAAATTGGCAGGTGTCTTGGCCACTCAAGTATTACAAGCTCTAAGCTAATTAATGTTGAATGAAAATTATATATCATAAAAAAGGGAGGACTATTAGGGTATAAAGTAATAAAATTTCAAATATTCTAGGTAAGATTCTATAGCTGTTAATTTTCATCTCCATCAAGTTATGAAATATATTCTGTACTGTTTATAAATAGATAAAATAGAAATAATAATGTTATAAAGGAACAGATGCCATAATTTCATTCTTGATTTTTTTTTTCAGCTGGAAAATTAGATTATAATTTAGACAGGGCAAGGAAAATTGTAACAGTGAATGTATCCAACTTTCCCCGAGATCAAGATTATTACGTTCGCCTGTGCCACAAATGGTTCACCTGTGAAGATGTTGGGGCACTTGCTGTGGTGAGTTAAACTCCTGCTGCTTTGGGGAGCTGGGGGGTGCTTGCAGGTGGCAATGCTCATTAAGGTTATAGTTACAGGAAATGCCATCTGTGTCTATATCTAAAGCTATATCATCTGTATCACCTACACAATCTATATCTGTATCTATCTATATCTATATAATCTCTGTATATATTTATCTATATCTGTATCATCTATATCTATATCTATATTTGTAATTTAGCTTTATTAAAAGAAATTTACTGTCCTGGATTTATGACCATCTTTTTCATTTCAGATAAAAGGAAAGGAATCTTTTAAATCAGTTTCTCTGAAATATTCTCAGCTACTCCCTTGTCTTTGCATTGAGGTAATACAGTCTGGGATTTGGTATATATTTGTGTTTCTGATTGAAGAAATTTTATCAGGCATTTGTGCTAAGAAAGGAGGAAAAACCTGAAGAAAAAGGCTCTAGACCCAAGTTTTTGACGAAAGCTTTTTTTGATCTTAGAATTAAGTAAATGTAAGGAAGAGATTTTTTTAAAAGTAAATGTTAATTAAAACACGGCAATCAGAAGAAAATGGAATAAAATTTATAATAATTTATGGAATGTGTTGTGTAATAGTATTTTGACTGGTTTTTTATAAACAATGAAAAGACAGAAGACTTAATCTGACTGAATGTCAGCAACATTTGATAGAGTATTGCATGAGAGACTGAAACAGGAATTGAGGAAACAGAGTGATAGCAAGATTTGAGTGGTAGATAATACTTGGCTGCAGGGCTAACTCAGCAACTGTTGGATGGGCCTGTGCTGGTAGGGAGGTTATTTAAGGATGACAATTAGAGTCATTCTCATATAAATGGTTTCATCAATGTCTTGGGGACAAAAGGCATGACATGGGGATTTGCTGGAACACAGTTGGGACTTTTAATCAAAATAGAAGAGGGTCAGGGTGATTGGAAGAGACTAGAGATCTTCATATGTGACATAATTGAAGGATGATGAAGTGTAAAGCATGAAGTGCAAGTTCAGTCTCTTGCTCTGATAAAAAGAATTCTGGCTGTAAGATGAGAGTCCTCATTTAGAAATAACAGTGGGAGAAAAAAGATCTGGGTGAAATAGTTGATCACAGGGTAATTAACTAGCTTGCTTCCATGATGTCAAATATAAACATGAACAAAAGTCTAGTGAGTTAGATTATTCCAAGCTAACAGGAAAGTATGGGCAAGACCTTCTTTGAAATACTATAAGGAATACTTGTATCCATATTCAAGAAAGATTAATTCAAAAGGAAGATGCACATAAAAAATTGTAGTGTTTGAGGAATGAAGAGGCTTTTACAAAGGAGATTCAAATACCATGTTTCCATTTGCCTGGTAAAACACATGCAAAGAGAAATTGTGTTTGCTGTGTAAATACAGACCAGAAGGGTCACTTATAAGGAAAAATAAGATATGTTTTAAATGAAAGCCATTCTTGCAATGAGAATGAAGGGTGATAAACTTCATTCCATGAATATGCTCAGGATAGTTACAGATTTTTATGATAACCTCAGAAGTGAGATTTTGGAATGTCTTTCATACAAGGAATAAAAGGTCCCACACAAATTTAAAATTATCCTGATAACATAGAAAGATGCTATGTGAATGTAGTTTTCTCACTGAATTTTGGGATTTGATTTACCTTGCAGATTAAGATACCTAAATGTAGATATCCAAATACAGATATCTACATTTGAATTAGGTGAACAAACTCTTAAAGTCAATGGAGATCTAATTAATACAGTCAGTTGCTCAGCTGACCAAAGGTAGATGGCCTATTCTTTTGGGATGTGCTGGATGGCACTGTAGATTCCACTGGCTGCCCTGGCTAGGTCTTCATAAGGCTACTGTGGCAGTAATTTGGGCACTTTGGTGACACTTAGATGTGTACACTCTGGGACTAAAATCACCTACCTAAATAGGCAAGCTGAACCACAAATTCTTGTTGAAGCCTAGGGAATTTTTCATTCCACTTTGAAAATATGAGATCATTAGAAAAATTTTATTTCTCTCAATGTATACATAGAAAATTCTGCAATAGGATTGCTGAGCAAACAGATGGGAACTCCAAATAACAGAAACATTTGCACATGAATCTAAATAAATAGGGCATAGCAGCAGCCATACACATATACTTGAAGACTGGGTTAAGTGTAAGTCTTCAGATTTTAAAGATGCATCCTTTACCACTGCCCAGACCAGGAGATCTTATATTGTCATTATTGAATGTTTTGATTTCCCTAGAAAGTAATGACACTGTAAGAAACTTAATGAAAATCAAACTGGAAGATTTTCTAAATGAAATTGGACCAAATATACAACTTAGAAATGGGAATATAGTGTTAGAATGGATCACCTTAGTTAAATGCCCCTATGATAAGCAACAAAATAAAAAAATGGTGCAAAACTTTAAAAAATGACCTCCAAAGCTTTCTAACAAACATAGCATCCTTATCTTTGGCAGGAAAATTTTCTGTCACATTCTACCTGAAATGTTAAAAACATGTGTCTCTGACAAGCTCTAACTGATGTCCACTGTTTGGTTGTAGGGTTGGCTGGCACTTCCAGATGCAAGGAGGATACAACTTTGCCCCTTTGAAAATGGCAAGTACTGTGTACTTACTCTTTATAGGAGTGACTTTCAGCAGCCCCATTAGTATGTCATAGTTTAAATCAATCTACACTGAAAATAATGTATTGCAAAACTTCAAGGAAATAATCATATGGGTTTGCTTTACTGTAGGTAGATGAAATCACTTACTTTCAGACCAAATAATTCACTGAGTTTATGCCAACAAAAACACTAAGTAACTTCTTAGTCATTTCCCACATTTTCTTAAGTGACATGCAAACTGGGCAGAAAGAATAAAAGGTCAGCTTAGAAATGGTGTGAAAAGAGGGCTTCCAGGAGACATTTGAGGGTGTCCAAAACCCAACTTAAAGGAGGGAGCAAGGAGTTGAAAAAGGAAAAAGTTCACTATAAATGAGTTCTATGCTTAACAGGAAATTATTCACACAAATATTCCAGCAATATCAGAAATTGGTCTGAGATGACAGTTCAGAAAGAAACAGCAAAACAAAAAAAGAAATTGTCTTATTTGCACATATGAAAGTAATTGTTTTACCAGGCAAATAGAAAAAAGTGTGGGCTAAAAAGTGTTTTATTGTGTAAAGTCCAAGATTTTGGTTTAAACCACATGTAGAGGTACCAGACTTATTAACCGTGTTGATTCCTGTCTGGACATTTGGAATAATGTTTCCCTTCTCTCTTTGTGCACAGATACACAGGTGCTTTGGGACAATATTGTTTATAACCCATCAACACAAACCCTTGCCTGGGAGCCAGCCTGTCCTGTCCTTGTCATGGTTAACCTATGCAGGTTTACCAAGTCGAATGACCATTGTGAAGATATAGAAAAATCTTTCAAAAATTCTTCTGAGAAAGTAAGAGCTGTGTGGATTAATTCAAACTGGGAGATTGAAAGGCATCACCAAAGGCATAATGTGAAGAGCTAGACTTTGGAATAAGAGCAGTTACAAATTCCTCTCTTCTTCTCTGATAGTTAAAACTATTCCTAATCACAGTCTGTTCTTGCACACTAATCACATGATTTATTCAAAATAGTCACTGACTCATTATAAAGAAATAACAAGTGGAGATGACTGGGCAGCTAGTAATGTTTGCTAAATTCTTTGGGGTAAATAGGATCTGCTTTTTATTTATAGTCCATGTCAGGTTCCCTTTAAAGTAAGGGAGACAGACACACTGTGAGGACAACTCTTCTCATCTGTAGATAGGCATAGTAGGCTGGTGGGATTTCTCTCCTTCTTTTACTACCTTCTTTTTACTGTCACAAGAGTCTCTTGTGATTAGATCAGATGTAGATGTTTAACATTTAGACACCAGAAATATAAATTACATGAAGCTAAATCACTTTATATATTTCTAGAGACATAACAGTACTTTGTAGGGCACAATTGTTTTGTAATTAAGATCTTCTTGAAGTGCCTTCCTCAACCTGGTCCAATGTCTTGAAACTGTGGGTGCTGAAATATTGTGTCCCTTAGTTCTTCCTGCACTAATTTTCTCAAGTTGAGAAGGATTTTCAAATGCATATGTCTTGAATGGCTTAACACTTCAATCTGAAATCTGATGGTACCGAATGCTCTGGCTTTTTGAGGTACATTAGAATTCGTTTTACCATGAAAAGTAAGTTTCAGGCTTGCCTGATTGTGGAGAGAAGGCAGTAAACTTAAAGTAACAACAGAAAAGGCAAAAAAAAAATCAAACACAAGAGATTAATTCTGAAACTTTTGGATTGATATTATTTTTCTGATGACATGACTGGGGAGGGGGTGGGGCTGACTCAAGACTGTCAAATGCTTTTGTGATTAGGAACTCCTGGCCAAGCCTTTAGTGATTGTTCAGATTCATCATTTATGAGTTCCAACAAAGCTTTGATCTTGAAAAAACAGATTAATTTAATTCTAGATGTGAGTGATCCCTGTGGGATTATTCATCAGCTGGCAACAATTTATTGCTGGCAGGAGAGAAAAAGGGAGAAAAAGAAAATAAGACTAAAATGGGGTCTGGCTGGTAATGGTTGTATCTGTTACTGGAGCAGAAATCAAATTTATTACAGAGTATGAGTGTTTTTCTGTATTTACTGACTGCATTTAATGACTGAAAATTAATAGTAATCATAGAATCATAGAGTGTCCTGGGCTGGAAGGGACCCACAACATCCATTGCCCCATTTATTGTACTGAATTTGGCCTATTTATTGTACTGTAACCCTGAAAACCATCTCTGTAGTATGCTGGAAACTACTGCAGATTCCTCAGATGGGGCCAGCTGCCCTGTAAATCCAGACAAGGCCACACACTCTAATACTGTGCACATGTACTGTCTTAGGCACAAAAGCTGCATCACTCCTAACTGAGGCTGGGGCTTGCTCTGTCAATGACAAAGCTGTCTCCAGGTCTGAGCAGACTCTACAGAACTGTCTCTTGGGACACTGTTGTTATGTTCTCAAAAGAAGTTACAGGAAGGAAGTGTTTGGCTGAGTAGGGTGCTCAGTCACTTGAGCAACAGGGTTTATTTAGGTAGGATCATGTGTAGAGCAATGTGTGTAGCTATTGTTTATATAAGACAAGGCTCTTTGTGGTGAAGCCCTTGGTGGGTAAACAACTGTTAATCAAGAAAGAAACACTCTGTGGATTGCTTAAGTGGATTTCTAAAATTCAGCCTACTTTTCACTATTCTGAAATATGGGTATGGAAAAGTCAAAGATTTCTCAGTTGATGGTGGAATACTTTTGGATGTATGTTTAAGTGTTCTGATGAGGTCTTTAAATAAGGGGTTGAAACAAGTTGACTTTGTAATCAGAATTTTGCACAAGCCACCATAGAAACAATTAATTCAGCTCTAATGGATCAGTCTGACCATAAAAAATGCTACATATTGCAGATAAAAAGAAGGAAACGATTCAGTAATTCAAAGCAGCAGTTGTTTCTTACCACTTTATCTGATTAACTTCCTGGGATGTTTATGAATTGAACAGACCCATTACCTTTGCAGTAATCAAGCCATGAAAATCTCAGTAGTTGATTTTGTGAAACTAGTTAATAAAACTAGCTAATGCTGAGTGCTCTGGCTTCCAGCAGGTTAAATATTCTCGTGTGGACACTCACCCAAGACTTTGCATGAAGGTAAAGGAATTTCTTTGTAAAACACATATTAACTGCCCTTCTATCTCTAAAATAAATGAGCTGCAGATGTTCTTTATGATCAATTTTTTGTTTCATAGCTCTGATAAATGGGAACTGGAATGAAGGAAAAGTAAAGGATTAGATTAGAAGGTGATTGTTTTGAAGTGCAACAGCAATGATAGATAGGACACAGGTCAGATTGTTCCCTTCCTTTTTGTTTGTTAAATAAAAGCAGAAAAAAAAAGGTTTTGGTCAATGCAAACTCTGTGCTAAACTTAACAGATAAAGTTTTTTATAGTAAATATTTGAAAATAAAATGATTTATTGTTGATACACAGTACATTTAATGGAGAATCTCTTATTATTCTAGCTGAGAAGAAAAAAGCCAATTAAGGCCAATACAGGCATATTATTGTTTTCTTTAAGATTACTTTTAAGTCAATGGAATGAGATATTTCTGTAAAATATGCATGATTATAAATACCTGAAGAATTAGGGGATCTAATTTAATTCAAGGCTTGGAAGATACAATAAAGGAGGAAAGCTGTGAATTAATTTTCTGCAACTTTCTGGAATGCCCTGATCATCACTAGTTGAATATTTTGCCACAGATTGAAATGGAAAATCCAGTTTTCATAACAGATTTCTTTGCTTTCAGTTTACAACCAAACGAGGATCTTGGATTAAATGTCCATTTGCTCATGGAGAATTTCCAGGTAAATATACATTTTTAAAATTGCATCACATTATATTGTGGAAAATATTTAAATGACTAGATATGAGCTGTCTCTTAATTGAGAAATGTTCAATGACACTGTGAATTGTAAACTAAGTCAAAGAGACTTGACAGCTTGTTACTTCTATGTATCTTCAGTAGATCTAGTGTTCATCAGTATAAAAAGTAACTTGTAGGAATCAAAATAATTGCTTGCATATCATTAGATAACACTTAAAAATACAAAAAACTTTTATTTTAAGCATAAATTTTAGAATATACTGTATGGTTCTTGTACATCTAAAAGGAAGTATTTTCCCCTAATATCAGCCTGGAAAATGAGGACTGCTGCAGTTGCAGAACAGATACAAGTTTTCTTCACATCCCAAAGCAAGGCACAGTTCTCAGTGCTTGTGTGTAACAGGACGCAGATGGCTTCGTGTGAATCTCTTGGGATGCACCATTCAGTCTCTGTGGTTTGTATATATTACTTCTTAAACATTTTAAGGCTTTTAAACATACCTAACTTCATTCATTTATTATTCCATATATTGTTCTGCAGCTTGAATCCATTAATAAACCATGTACATATTGGAACAATTACTGGAACATTTTAAAAGCAGTTCTAAATCTGATCTCACACTGGAACAAGAAATAAATAAAGATCCTAAAGTCAAATGAGTCACATCAAATGGTGTGACTATTGAGTGGAACTTTAATATTCTTTTAATGCCATTTTTGTAGTGTGGTATTTAAATTATGTATATAGCAAATGTTACTGTTAATATTTCATATATGGGTCACTGATATAGCTGACCTGGCAAATCACACATCATGAAATGTATGAGGCATCAATCCATGATGAACTCTAAATATCACAGCTGCCAATACAAACTCAACGTGCAAAAAAGGTTTGTTTACAGCCAAATTATCTTTTTGAGCCAGCTGATTATGTGGCTACACAACTGCTTCATCCAACAAAATGGGGACAGAGTGGGGAAGGATTATGGGAGGGTCAGATTTCAGTTTCAGGCAGCAGCTAGTCATGAGAGCCTCCTTCCTCTCTTACAGCTTAGTCTATGTCCCATACATTTTCAGTGCATTACTGTGGTTTGCTCTTTAACCCTGCCTATCAGTTACCTTTTTGGCCCAAACTGTGATCTGCTGAGAGACACATCTAGAAAGTGAGGTCAAAGAGCAAAAGAGAGGCCATAGTATTATTTTTCAAACAGGAGAATTTTAGTAGGATAGATCCTAGTAGCTACTAGGACCACCATGCTGAAATACATCCATCAGGTTCAGCAGCCAGCTCCTCAGTACTCTCAGGTGCTCCTGCTGTCTCTGCTTCACTGACCAGGTACATGAGCTGGCACATGATGAATTTTGAGAAATTTGAGAAATCTAGATATTGTGATTGGAATTGTTTCTCCTGGCTATGCCTGTTGACTTCACTCCACTGCAGGGAATGTGCTTTAGGACACATGAGCACAGCTCCTACATCTGTCCTCTCTGTAAGGTATATGCCAGCTGTACTTATTTGTCACTATGCAGGGACACATAAAAACTGAGCCTTTTTCAGGTACCTGTGATTCTTATAGTGGGAAGAGTGCACATGCCAGGCAGTTATGAACAAGCACTTCTTAACATGATGGGCTGGACACTGAATGCTGAATTTGTTTTCTAATGAATAAGTTTAGATTGTTATTGCACCTCTGGTGCTGAATGTAACAGAACAGCTGATAAAAAGAGTTTTCCAACTCAGCTCAATCTGAGGACATGCAAAAATGGAAGATAATAACTTGCTTCTCTAGGAGATCCCAGAGCTGAATAATCATGGCAAAAGGCCTGGGAAAAAAAACAGCTATCCTAACTAACACAGACCACAGAGGCCATTGGTGGTAATATCAAAAGTCTATCCTAAAGGAAAAACTGTCTGGAAAATGCTGTATTACTGGCTGAGATGGAGATCTTGTAGAATAGTTGTCAACACTCAGGGAAGGTTCCCTTCAGCTGGTCTATTTCACATGAAATCTGTGGAGTTTATATTTTCTGGTTTTAAAGGCTCCCTGTGTGAATAGCTAAGTGAAAGGGGTAATGGTGGAGCACCAATAAATCACAGCTAGATACCGAAGTGTGTATTTCATGGAGGCACTGATGCATTTAAAAATGCTGTTTTCTTCCCTTTGGTAAAGAGCTGTTATGTCCTCTGCTACTGTGACAGAATGGGACCCCATGTAAATTACATACAGTTCCTGTCTCAATACCATGAGCAGTATACACAAAGTTTTCATCAAGACCTCACTCTGTGTTCCCATCAAACCAATGCTGATCCTCTAACTACAAATTCCTCTTCAGTTATGCTTGGATATATTCACCTAATTTCCCACAAATTACTTTAGGAGTTTGCCACCCTGAAGAGAGTGGTGTAGGATGCATAGCTATTGGTGGAGTAACAGGCATTATTTTGAGGACAAACCATAATCAATCAAATACTAAATGTCAAGCCAGTCATTCTGGACAATTTTACCCTAAGGCTCAGTTTGTTCTCTGCATACAATGGGATGGGAAGTCCAGAAGAATTGTAAAGACAGGGTCATTCCTTCAGCTCATGCACCAGGGAAAAGAAGTGAAGATGATGGGAGGAAGTAAGCAGTGGGGGGAGACTGTCCTCCTTGTGATGCTCCACAAAATGCAGTAACATTAGCCCTCTTCCTGTGCTGCCACACTGTGCTTGGCAAAACTACACCAGCTACTTGTGGTCATTGAGATCTGGGGTTAGCCCTGAAAATAAATAACCTTCCATTAGTTTTCTAACAGTGTAGACCACTAATAGCATTATTGGAAACCAAAGCAAAGAACTGGAGAAACACAGTATATTTTCTTTGTTTCTGGATATGGAAAATAGTGTTTTTCAATTTCTTTTTTTTTTTATTCATTAGGGAGATTCTGTTTCAATCACTATGTCACAGGAAATGTGTGGGTCAACAATTTGCATTCAGGTATGTGTCTTGCTTTTTGCCAGGTACCCTGTACAAAATAAACTAATAAACAAATCATTAAAACACCAAGCAAACCAGCAGGTACTCTCACTGCTTTCTCCTCCCAGCTAAATCTGATTACTGTGCAAATTGAGCTGGCAAAGAGCATTATTTAAAGCTTGGTATGCTGCCACCTCTTTTCTTTGAGATGGCATTAATGAACTGAAAAGTTGCTCTCTGCATTCTTGTTCCTTAGTCAGTGGCAGATAAAAGGATATCATCAGCATATTGCTAATCCTGTCTTTATGTGTTCCTTAAAAAAAAAAAAAGTTCCAAGCTATCAAAAGATCCAAATAAATAAAAGATGAATTTTCAAAAATTGACATTGACTAGAAAAGGTGAGGCATATAGTAAACAGCACGGCAAGTGCATGGTGTCCTAGAATTAGCACTCAGGAAAGTAGAACTGAGCAAATTATTTCTGACATTTCTGCATTTCTACACACTATTGCTGTAGAAAAACTTCATTAAGAAATTTTGTTCATAGAAAATGAGCATGAAGCTGATAGGTTTATGCCTCTCTGGAGTTAATGTTCTCAGCAGACACTGAAAGAAATGAAAGTGGAGCTCTGAGGCTTCAGTAGCTGCTCTAGAAGGACCTTCTCAGCTTTACTTTCTGCTGCTGGGAAGAAAGAGGGAAGATGAAAGTGAGATTGGTAAAAGCCTTCTGAGTAATGAGAGTAGTAGTTCTTTCCCTAGTGAGAGATGAAATTTGGTAGGGAGACAGATAATTTTCTGCATAAATTATTTATTTTGTAAGTAAGATGTTAAGTGTCAGGCAACAATAATAAAAAAAATTATGATTAGCTCTATCATTTAGAGACTTAAAAGTGATTGCAACTCACTTTATCTACACTAGACCAGCAATTTCCAAATGTGTATATTTAAAAACAGATTCAAAATGCAGTCACTTGAGTAAACTAATAAAGCAATCTCGTTTTGTCAACACAAGTGCTTAGTAACAGCTCTGCTGAAAGGGGAATAAGCCTCAATTCTTTCTTTTGAAAGGGCTGGAGAACAGATGTAGATTATTCAGTCCCACTGCAGATCTGCGATACCTACTGTGGTAAGTTGGCAGGTTAACAAAAGAAGCTTGGGTCTTGATTCTGCACAAGAGCACATTTTAGGTGAAGTGTGTTTTCACTGGGAAACTGAGGTGGGATTGCCCTGACTGAATGTGGATGTGTGCATGAGAGCTAGACATGCTCAGAGTCCTTTAGAGACAGTGGACTCATATACTCAGGAGCTAGGTTAATTAGCTCTGCAAGGGCAGCTTGTGTGCTGGCTGCTGCCTCTGCTTCCTGGGTGACTTTTTCACCTTGTGCCAGTTTCTCTGTATTTACCTTGGTGCCAGTACATGAGGTAACCAGCTAAAATCACACCTTGGCAAGAGGCACACACTGCTGCTGCTGTAGTGACTGCAGCACAGCCCTGCTGTCAGTTCCCCCCCTGCAAATGGGACAGCAGCATTTCCCTCCACTTCCCAGCAAAGAGAAGTTTGCTTTTGGCTATTGTTATTATTATTTTTGTGATTTGAGGTACACTCAGAGCCAGAATGTTCTAAACCCTCCAAGCCATGAAAGCAAGGTGTTGTAGAAATTAGTGAGTTCAGAGCAAACTGATGCTGTGGGGTTTATGGTGAACAGTACAGCAGTGGATTGACTAGTTTAGAACTAAAAAGTCTAAAAGGAATCATGATGAGAGAAGCCTCAATCTGAGCATTGCCAAAAACACTTCCCCAAACTCACACAACCAACCAACCAACCAACCAACCAACCAACCAACCAACCAACCAACCAACCAACCAACCAACCAACCAACATCTTCTAGTTCACTGCAAATATAGTAAGTCCTGTGACAGATTTTCCCTGTTGTCTAAAAACACCTGTCAGTTAACCACAACTTTATATTTGGAAGCCTGATAATAAAAAGAAGGGAGCTTGAATTTGTAGTGTGAGTGTAGATCCCTGTGTAATCATTTGTATAATGCTAGTTTGGGTTTCTTCTCCACTGAAAAACTTGTAACAAGCCAACTCAAGATGAATGAATTAAATACCCAGTGTTGTGGTTCATACAGTGTGGATGCGTTTTCATTTTTCATATTTTCCATTTAAAAATGCAGAGTAAGACAAAAGCATGTAAAATAATTAAAAGCTCTAGAGATGGCAGTCTTAGAATTTCCCTGCACCTCATAGTAGGAGAGAATGTGTCTGTGCAGTAAATGAAAATAGCAGAACATTAAAAGCTGACTAAAGAACTTTCTGTGCACAATATTTGATTGAAATATTTAAATAGTGAACTTTTGCTCACAAGCTTATTTGTTTGGTTTGGTTTTTGTTTTGCTTGTATATTTTATGGGGGGGGTTTGTTGGTTGTTGTTTTTTGAGTTTTTTTTCCTTCTGATTAGGAATTTGTGGAGATTCAGAAACAAAAGGAAAAAATGTGCACTTATCAAGAATGTCAGAACTTTAATATGGGATCACTGTGTTTGTTGTACATTAACCTCATGCTTCATGGATGCTCACATAATTTATGGTTTTGGGATAATGTGATCTACATTAGTTGGTAGATAATTAATCTCTATCTGTGGACCAGTGTTCCCAAAATCTCCCTGAAAGCAAGATGGTAGAAGTCAGTGTCAGAGGTGGGACACTGAACTGGGTTGGTCTGTCTCACTGCAACAATTCCAATGTTCTTAATGACTCATTGGAAGCCACCAGCTGCTTCTCAGGTGTAAGGTTTTTAATGTATCAGTGAGAGCAAAACTACTAAGGGCTCTTGTATTCTTAAATGCATATTTTCTATAACAAAGATATTTCTTAAACACTAGCCTTTTAAAATCAGGATGTGATGAAAGTTTTTTAAAAGAGTCACCAAGGGTGATAATTGTTACACTGGGATGCTATTTTGTTTGGGCCTAAGACATTAAGAAAAGCCATCCATGTAAAAGTGAAGGTAATAATAACCTTGAGATTTGTCTGTAATCCGTGAAAACATGGTTTATACAAATGTCAAAGCAAATGACAAATAATCTTGTAATGTCAGAGTGAAATAGTGAAAATAAATACTGTGCACATCTTTGCAAAATAGAAATGTGCATTTTGAGTGTTACTGTTAAAGATACCAAGCACTGTCAGTGTGCTCATAAGACTTATGATGTTATTAAAAAACAAGATTCGAGTCATAACAACGTCTATTATAAAAAAGTCATTGTGTCTAACCATCAGGAAGGCTGCTCTTTACCCAGGCTTTAAGAATAGCTTTCTGGCATGTATAATTTATTATTCTACAGTGGATAGCATTTTTCTATAAAGCTGTAACTTATTTTTTTTCTATATTTTCTATAAAGCTGTACTTTGGGAATTACAATGGCTTGGTGTTGTTTACTCTACAATGGATGGAAATGGGAAAATAATGTGGTGGGTTTTTTTTAAATTTGCATTTAATAGCATTGACTTGGAGGCAATACTTTGTGCTCCTTTCAAATTTTCTGTTTCTTTGGGCCACTTTTCTGGATTCTATTTAATAAAGCCAAGCATTTTGAGACATTATTTCCCCTATAAAATAAGAAATTTATGTATTTTGTATGAAACAATAACCCATATCAGTTACTCTGAGAATAAATATGTGAATCATAATGAAAACAAAATGGCAACCTATATTTGAACTTGTTCCCTCAGGTTTTCATGGTCAGTCATACAGTGATGGAAACCCACCAAAAGCCTTGACACACAGGTATCCATCTAATTTACAGTTTCAAACATCTGTGGGAATGGATGGAATTTTTAATCTTGAGACCATATCACTGGCCTTGTTACAGGCACAGAAGGAATATTTGAATGAATTTTGTATATAGCTAGAAGGAATATCAGGTTCTTAACTGTCCCTTTCACACTGAAGACATTCCCTGCTTCTGTGCTCTCTCTTCTCTTGCTTTCTCTCTTTGCAGTTTAGTCTGGAATAAGAGGCAGCTGCCTTGCTGCCAAAGTGAGGAGAAAGGGAGGCAAATAACCATTGCAGTAAGAGGTTTGTAAGGTAACAACACAGCCTTCAAGAGTCCTGAAACAAGCTCAGATGTGCTGTGCATTACTAGCTCCTGTCCCTTGTTTTCTCACTGACATTTGCAGGCAGGTCAGACCCCTCTGTGCTCTCACTGATTAGACATGTCTGCTCAGCTGTTCCAGTGCTGCTTCTTATTGCCACAGTCCTTCACAAAACACCTCTCCTAGGCTATAGACAAACCAGTAAATAATGCAGCCCATGGAGGGATAATTTGGTAGACCCCGAGCCCTTAAAAATTCTCTTCCTTTAAGGACACCTTTCAGAGGCAACCTGGAAAAGTGGGAGATACCCAGAACTCCAGAGAAAATAGAGATAATCTGAAAGAGTCTTGTTCAAAGATGGGGAAAAAATGAAGCCTTGCAAAAGCGCTGCAAATCTTGTGGTTGAAAAGGGGCTGCCATCCTTGCTTTGAGGCAGTCTTTGGCTTTTCCCTTGTCAGAAGATACCACTTAGAATAAAGTATCTGGTTTTGTTCATTTGTTCATATAAGCACTGTTTGAACTGTGACAGTCAAGTACACAAGCTGTAGACAAATGGTTAAATTTGTTATTTTAAACCAACTGTATAACAGTGAACTCTTTCACACTTTGGAGAAAATAACAACAATCTTCTTTCCTCTTCTGTTTTTATCCTAGGATGAAGAGTGTGGAGTCCTTGCATTGAATTTAACAACATTTTTTCAAGGTCCTCAGTATCTTCTCAACATTGTATTTTGGTGCAACTTACAAATCTGGTCTAACTGGTCATCTCTCATGACAGTAGTTTCCAATTACTGTGAGATTATTCTCATGAGGGAAGAATTTAGCAAGTTGAGCCTACTCTAATATGACAAATTCAGATTAGAATTCTTTATTTCCCAGTATTTAAAAAAAGGGTCTTAGATCACCTAGAAAATCAGGTCCACATTTCCCACCTAAAGTTGTATTTTATACAAAACATGCTATAAGTGAATACTTTCATGGTACTTTGTGTACCTATAGAACAAGTATTTCAGATCTTCTTGTTGGTAGCTTTCATCTTTAAACCATAAGCAAAAGTTTCTGAGAAATTAATAATGGAGGAAGTTTTCTCAGCTTTGATACATTATTCTTCTTTGCAATTTCCTGTCTTGATTTTCTCATGCCATTATGATGATCTCACCATGACAGACCATGTTCTTTAAGTATATCTCACAACTGTGCTTGCATTTGTGTTTGCCTTGGAGGCAATTTTCCTGTTTGTCTGAGGTGGTACATGTCTTTGGTTTGATTGCTATTTAAAACTGTCTTGTGGAAATCTGGTCTAGAAGGAAACAGTTTAATGGAAATAATGGAAATATTTTTCCCCATTATATCAGTATTTATACTCAATTGTTCAGGATAATATTACACACTGTACTGATTAACAAATATTTGGCCTTTATTTCACTGAATAGTCCTGTCAAACATGCTTCCTGTTGTGTAACATTGGAATAAAGTAAAATGAAAGATGATTAATAGCATATCCTGAAACCATGTGGAATTGATCATGTGAAATCATGGAATATGGGTGAGGAGTAAGGGAACAAGGAGCTGATCAATAAAAAAATATTTTCCATTTGAATGTGTGGGGTTTTAAAAATTGTTTGTTTTGTTTTGTTTCAAGACATTCATTGACACTTTTACACAGTATGTGTAAGAGACATATCCACTGCATTGAAACACAAGAGTTTTTGAGGTGCCCTGGAGAGGTCAAGCTCTGCTTGACTCCTTTAATAGTAAAGCTTTATTGTTTAGACTGCACATCTATTAGATTTAGTCTCATTCCTAGCAGTGCTGCAGCTCCAAAAGCAGACGTGGCAGGGCAGCATTCCTAGAGCACTTGGTTACTTTCTTTATGAACTTGAAGCTCTGACCTACCCTGCTTTTCCTCTAATACTTTCAGGCTGCAGCCAGGAACAAGACACTTGGCCATCCAGCTGAGAGAGCATCCCAACTCTACTCTCTTCAGTCTTCTGAATTCTTCTTTCTTCCAGTGGAAAGGTCTTTTCTGCAGGAAAGGTTGATTTGTACAGAGTGATTTTTATTGCCATGATATCTTCAGATCAACTTTATAAGTATGCCCTCAGACTGGAAATTAATTAAAATTATACAGGTGTATCTAAGGCTAAAGCAAAACACCACCTCCAATGACAAGCTCATCTGAGATCCTGAAGCAACAACAGCTGTGCTTTCCATGAGAAAGTCCTGTTTCAGCTGCAGAGAAGCTGACTCTCTTGCAGTACATCATCTCTTGTTGGCTGCAGTGCTGAAAATACCAAAGAAAACAGACACACCAAAGCATGGTCCTGTTTTACAGGAAAATTTGGACAGGGGACATAGCAGATGTCATTTAACCTGAGAATAAAGTGCTTATCCAAAGATAGTAGTCTAGGCTCCCATGATGGCCACTGCAGAGAGACAGGTAGTTTCCAGGCATATTTCATTTTGCTTGGGTGCTTGTTTCAAGGGAGCCAAGGCAGCTCTCCACCTAAATGTTTACCCTTACAACATTCCTGCTGATGGCAAATGTTTGCAAATAATCCTTAATAGTACTTCTGTACTTTGGCTCAGGTCTGCCTATGTGCATTTGTGTAGTGAGAAAAGTGCTGGTAGCTTTTCTGACTGACTCCAGAGCAGATCTGTATGAGTCCTTTTCTAATACTTTCACTTCAGCCAAACATTGTCTCTTCTAACTAAAAAATTCCTGCTCCCTTTGGGAGCAGCTTTCCTGATCTCCCAGATGGTGACTGGACCATCTCATACATGTAACATATCTGGAAGAAGTTCCACTCAGGTACAGTATTTTCTAGAGAAGTTACAGACTCTTCTGTTCTTGTGGCTTTATAGTTGCAAAAGTAAAGATGTTTAAATTTTTTCACAAGACATTTTAAACTCTGGTAGGTCAGTCCTGAAAGAAGGTAGTAATAAAATCTTTCCTAACTCTATAAGTATTCATTACACTCTGCTGATCATTGAAATGTTTTCTTTCTCTCACACAAAATATGCAACAATTTTGCAATATTGACCAATGTACAAGTAAATGTGTTGTAGCATTAGTCAAATGCAAAAATCCCCTATGTGTTGCTTATAGAATTGGCTAATTGTCTAGAGCCTTATTAAACTTATTGTTTAATAAGTTTAAACAATAAGTTTAAACTTATTGTTTAAACTTATTAAACAATAAGTTTATTGTGGACCCTATTTTGAGATAACCTGCATGTATTTGTTTTTCATTTAATATCTACAATCTCAGTATTATCACAGAGCATTAATATCCCAGTTCTTCTAAGATCTTAGCAGGTATCAGAATATCATTGAGTATAGTAAAAAAGACTGATAAGATGCTTTCTAGGTATCCTTTTAAGACTTTCCATTATTTCTAGTGCATTGCACAAACCTGAAACTAACATTTAAAGTTAAGACTTAAATTAAAACAATTTTGTTCCGCTTACTTAGGAACTAATTTTCTTGGTATGCTGACATGTGGTCTGGTGTGGGAAACCAGCCTGGGGCTGCTGCAGTATTCTTTATTTGCAGTTATAAACACATTTCCTAGGTATCAGCAAGTTACAGTTGCCGTGCCTGAATTGCCACATCTCTCATTAGAGTAGCTCTGTATTCACCAAGCTGTAACAACAGCCTGAGCAGAACTAGTCCTGCTCTGCAGGCTCTCTTCCTGACCTGTCTCTTTTGGACTTCTGATAAACTACTTCAAAGAAATAAATGGGAAGAGAAATTATGACTACTTTTGTACTTTTGTATTTTACTGCTGATTTCACTTCCTGGACTACTAAATCAGGCCTGTGTGATCCAGCAGAAGGGAAGCAGCCCAGGTCTAGGGGAGTGCAAACTGTTCTGCTCATTAGGTCCTTAGGTGGCAGACTGACTGAATTGTCATAACTGACAAAAGGCTTGTACCTGAAGCCTAACACACCTGTGTTTAACAAACAGAAGAAAATGTACTTGCTTCAATTTAGTGTGAAAAGTTTCCCTTACTCATATCCTGTAACAGCTGGCCTCAAAAAATGGTGAATTTTTCTTATATCTCATATCCCCTGTAAGTTTCTTTATTGTACATAGAAATGTCTTTCCTGGATTAAGAAAACAATTTCTCTCTTATCCAGAAAGCCCTTTAGTGTAAACATGTAAAGCTGCTGTGTTCAGTGGACAAGTCCACTAGCAATGATGGGAGTTATTCCTCCCATCCCCCTGCTGGTTTTCTACCCCTTCAAGCTGTAGGCACACAGTTTGTGGTGACTGGGAGTGGGGCTGTGGCCCAGCCTCATCCCCAGTGGGCGCAGCTGTGAACAGCTGGTGAGCAGCACTGACAGCCATGAGCCATGGAGTGCCCAGGGGCACTCACCAACCACCACAGGGAACAGAGGGCACACAGGTGCAATGCATCCACATGGAAGGAATAAAAGGTTGGGTTAAGAACAAGACAGGCAGATCCTTGAAGCCTTCTGATGGTGTTACTCTGTATGAGGCTGTTTAAAGCTGTCTGAAGTGTATGGTGATCCTCTGTGTATCGTGGCCATCTCCACTGTGACATATGCTGTGACAAGCATATTAAGCCAGTATTGCTGACTCATATTTTGCAGAATCAGGCCCTTTCATGTGGCACTAAGTGCCATTTTTGAAAACCTTTATCTAAATGAGTAAGGGTTAGTTCTGGTATTGGATTCACAAGCACTCTAGAAATTATTATTTTCTAGGAACGATCAGACAGATTAATTGTCCATCTAGTATAGATCTAAATAACTTCTTAATGTATAGCTGATACAGTAAAACCAGGACATCTTATCTACTGAGAAGCAGATGGTAACTCCTAGACTACTTTTTTAATAGGTGAAATTTGTCAGCTATATTTTCTGTCATTGACTACATTCTAAAGAATGAAGCCTAAATCATCCTCTTTTAAAGCTATATAAGTTCCTACCTAACTTCTAAAAGTCAGTTTTCAAAATCAGCTGTGGATGGGATTGTGTTCTCCATTTCTGTCTCCACATAAGTGCACTGAGTTTGTACCTTTTCATATCATAGCTAATAGAACAAACCAACTCTTGCCTTTGAGTTGATAGCCACTATTCTCATGTATTTCACAGGTTCTACTGTCTGATCACACACTGCAGAGATTTCCAAGCTTTGCTTACATTGCTTATATGAATTCTGAAACTGGATTTGTCCTTGATGGACAGTTTTGTCATGAGAGATTCCCTGACAACATGTGTTTAGAAGTTGAAAGGATGAAAAGCAAAAAGAATTCGCAGAGGTAGGATGAGCTAAAAGATGGGGAAAATGTAGGTTTTTTTTATCCCAGAGATAAGAGATGGGAAGAATGTACTTTGAGTCATCTGTGGGCACAGGCAGGGAGATGCACTCAGAAGGAAATGCCATACAGCCTGTAGAAGGAAGCCCATAAAGGATGCAGAATGATGCAGACATGCAGAAATCAGGGTGGGGTGACTGGAGGTGGGGCAGGGGAGATGGGCTGGAGAGGACAAAGACTCTGAGGTGGGAGAGGGAAGGGAGAGGTGAAGTTGGCCAGCCCTGGTGTCATTCACATTCCTGACTCACAGCTACTCCTCACTCAGAACCTCTGGGTAAAATGGGAAAAGAAGTAAAGAGTAACCACAGACATGCTGCTCTGCACCCAATAAATACATTTTCCCTACCTAGCTGCTTCTCACCTTCATGCTTGTTCTACATTATCTTGTTGCCTTCTTCATGGGGCACAATGCTGGGATGACTGGGAGGCAAACTGACCCAGAACCTCTCTGTATAACAGGGAGTCTTCTTCAGTGAGTCTGTGGGCTTCTTACCTGTGGGACTTCACAGTCTGTTGCATCTGTGGAAACTGCCTGTCATTTTTATTCCTTTCTCCAATTATAACCATCCTATCAGTGGTGAGAGAAAGCAAAGGTGGCTCAAACAAGTGGAGAAGCACCAAGGTGCACAAGAGCCACACGCCCTTGATAGTTCTTACATGACCATTTTCCTCTCTTAAAACTAGTGAAACTTTACAGGGCTTTTTAATTTTCTTTTTTTTTTTGCATTACATCAGTTTCCCTTAACTTTTTAGAATTAAATTTTCACTTTAGTTATGTAATATTATAATGAATTTTACAGCACTAGACTTCTGTGGTAGTCAGCTTCCTTTCAGGTGGCTCTTCCTCTTTTGGTCTCTTTCACATTCCTTGTGAAATCCAGAATGTCTTTCTACACCTGTAGTTTTATCTTACTGAGATTTTTCTGCAAGACCCTGGCCAGCTGAGAGGCTTCACATTGGACTGTTGCCAGCTCATTCTGGAAAGGCATGGTTCTCTGTCTGTCTGCAGACACCAATATCAGAACAACTCTTGAATGTTCTGCTTGTTCCATTGCTGTGCTCTTTTGTCTACCCAGTTCCTTATCTGTGCCCTACCCTGTTTACACTAATGAACCATGAGTGTCTGAAAATGTCAGAATATTTCTAGACTGTACAAGCATTTCTGTCTTTGATCTAAGACTGCTGAGTGTGTAACTGAGTAGGAATCATTTAACTGTATTTCTGTGTGAATATGGCTAATCTGAAAAGGTTTACTGGAAGTCAGGATTTATTAATTGATCAGCACTAATGTGGTTTCCAGACTGAGGATAACTTGCTCTGCAAGAGCACAGACAGCAATCTGGTATCTGTCCTTGCTTTATTATATAAACAAAATACCAGCCTTTTTTCTGGATGTATGTTCTGTAGTGTTGTTTGAGATGTGTTTCCCAAATTCACCCTTTTATTCTTGGCTTACTTAAGGTATGAGACTGAGCTGAGCTGAATGAGCTACCTCAGTCACAGTCCCATCCTTCAGAAACTCAAGCTGAGGCTGTGAGTTAAGGATGACCAGAAAACTGTCATAAATATCAAACCTGAATCAAATCCTGTGTCACATGTCCAGGCAGCTCACTTCTGTGGTGTTTTGAGACCATCAAGCTTCTTTCACGAGGCCTATTCCTAGCTCTTCAAGGCTATGCTACAGATGACATTGTTTTGTAAGCACCAAGGTAACCAGACTTATATCTGCTTCTATGGTCAGGGGAATATTCACCAAATAACCAGTTGTTGCTGTGCTGCAGCATATATATAACCTAGGCTGCACAAGCAGACTAAGATTTATTCCATGAAAAGGATCACAAAGATAATATAAATGTATTTGTGAGGGCTGTTTGTTACTCCTTGGTCCAGAGACATTGGATATCACAGGAAATAATCGTACAAAAACTGCTGCTGTTGTGTTACTGCCTCAGATGAAAGAGGATTCTGTGATTCCTGAATGGATGCTCTGCTGTACTCCAGCTTACCAATGCTCTGTTTCCAATACAAGAGAAAAGCAGAGACTGTGTTTGAAGAATGCACTGTGTGTGTTTCCAGTATTTTAAAAGACTCAAACTCTACAAGTTGATTTATTTTGGATTCTCACAAGGTTCCATTCTCTTTCTTCAGAAAATACTCCAACATATTCTTTCCAGCTCACAGAAATGAAGAACCATTGAATCAAGTCTTTAATGGAGATAATTTTTGTAGGACTCAGCATGCAGGGTAGCAGCATTCCCTTATCTATTTTTTAAAGTCTGTAAAGAAATGGCTTTTAAGCATAACAGGCAATTTTAAGGAATTCTGAAAAACTACAGCAAAGTGGGAGTGTCACTAAAAGAATGTTCATTGTAATATAATCCATAACCACAACTCCCTATGTCTAATCTGATAGTTGGGAATTTTTGTGAAGGGTGTGTGCTGCTCATGTATGTGAAGCTTGAGACAAAGGGAGACAAAAAAAGAACATTGCAAGAAACTTTCTCTTGAGTATCCTCTGCCCTGTGAACCACTGCCTGACAGCAACAATTTCCATGCCTGCCAGAAACAATATTGTTCCCTGCTCACTTAGTATTGTCACAAAAAAAACAGATATTGTCCTGCTCTAGGAAAGTATGCCTTGAATCTGTAAGCCATCTGTAGTAATTAGTAGTAGGTTCCAGTCAAATATGGATTCCATTTTTCTTTTGTATTACTTTTTGCTTGGCAATATGTGCACACTACTGAGTTTCATTTCCCAGAAGCACAAAACCTCTTAATTCTTCTGTGAAGTCCAGTGATTCATTTCCAGGTAAATGGAAACCAAGTTTTTACACTATGAGGCATACAAAAAGCTTTTGAAATGTTGGTAATTAGAGGTTTATTTCAGAGAGAACAAATCATATGCATGAGGAATCAAATCTATTTCTCACTAGGCAAATTTTAATCGGCTTTGGATCAGAACATTATAAGCTTCTGTGCTTTTGCTGTCATACTTGCTAGTTCCTGTAAAGGCTAAAATTTATGTCCCTGTTGATACTAGTCAGGACAAGATGCTGTTTGGATACTTTTTGGGTTTGCACTCACCTTTTCATTGTGTCCTGTGACAGAGATGCTCCTCCTTCAATCATGTTGCATCTCATGATTAGACAAGCTGCTTCCCTTTATGCCATCTCCAGATCAAGTCCACCCTGAGGGAGGATTGTGAGGCTGGAGCTAGAGGCACACGTTCCCATTTCGCCATACAACAATATATTTTGTCTCCTGTTAGTGTAGCCCAGATGGTTGACATCTGGGAAAACTGATGGTAAGGAGCTGGAAGAAGCAAAAAGCACTGTCTGGGGAAAGTTGGAAATCACAGACAGTTAAATCTTTTCCCCCTAAAATCCCATCCCTCCCTATCTGCTGCAGACTGCTCCTAGCCAGGAGCAGAGCTTCTCTGAACCATTCATTACCTTTTCCACATAGCTATCCAGGCACCTCGGGCTTCCCTAACTTTGTGTAAGGACATATGAGAGTTTGTACTGTGTCAAATCAAATGATTGTCTATTTTATACTCTGTCTTCAATAGGTTCATCTGCATTTCTCAAGAACTTAATGAATGAATTATTCTTATGTGTTTAGTATATCTGGAAGGGTTTTTCTGATAGAAATTTACCTAAGTGTTTTTTTTGATTCATGTAAATCTTGTACTTTCAATTACTCATTTCATTAAACTCCACAATTTAAGCAGGTGATGTGTGAAGTATCTGTCCTTGCTTTAAACCTGTCACCAGCCACTACGACATTGACTCAGCACTAATGTTTATGTCAAAAAGAACAATGAGGTGTTTCTTGGTACTTATTTTCCCACGTTCTTTATTCTTTATTGACTGCTGTGTTATCTTCTTTTGATCTTTTTGTCAGTTTGAAGAATTTAGGTCTATTTAGTCATTCTTAATATGGCAACCACTTGAACTGTACACAGTATTCAAGATATGATAATGTATATGTTTATACAGCAGCACAGAGGTGTTCTGCCCTGTTCTCTCTGCTCTGTCTAATAATGCTGACAACTACCTGTCTGTTTTTAACAAGTAATTCTAAGTACTAAACTGCTGACATCACAGAACTCTTAGAAATCCAAGGTCTCAATCCTTAGTGCTTATGGCTAAATACAACACAGCACTATATTACAAAAAATGCAGCTTTATGCTTTCTTCAGGCCCTGCTTCTTGTAGACTGGACAGAAGAGACAGATGCTTCATTAATATCCCTTCAACTAAGCAATTTCATAAGGAAAAATAGACAACTGCATTAGGGAGTTCCCTTGCATTAGACAGTTCCTGGTAACACTTCCATGAATGTTAATATGCCCTGTGCCAATCTGCAGGGAAGACCCAGGCACATGATGTCCACTCTTTACTGGGATGTTAGTACTGTAAGTAGGTTGCTACAAATGGTATATATGGTGTGGCCTTGCAGTCTCTACATAGCTGGATTTGAAGGGAAAGAGTCCTGATCCCCTAGTCCAAATCACTTCTGTCTAGAGCAGCAGGCTATCTGATAGTATCAGATGTGGACTATAATCTTTTTCTGCAAGACAGGCAGCTTTAGAAAAGTTTTGCAACTTGCTCATTATGGTAGGTTGGTTTTCATGAGTGTACCAAGGCACGGTGAGCTGGCACAGGACACATTCTGCATTAAGGTTCATGGTAGGAGTGGTGATGGTTGTGGTGGTGTCAGTGGTGTTTTCTGTAGCTGCAGAGATAGGATCGGTTTTTCTCACACACATCACTTTATTTATCAGCACTGAGAATCACCTATCATTTTATCATCAGCTGCTCACTGTTGCAAAACCCATTTGTAATTTTTCATGTTCAGCTTGAATACCTTAGGCTCATTGGCAAATGTTTTATACTATTAGCTAGATATTTTACAAGCATGTTGAGCAGCTGAGAAATCAACATGCACTTCCTCTTTACCCATTAAAAATGTACATCAATATCTCTTTAATTGCTGGATATCTTCTCCCTTCTCCACGCCCTCTATCTTGTCCTCATATTTTTCTCACTAGAGACATCATTGTCTTCAGACAGTTTGTTGACATCCCAGCTGGGGACAAAAGGGAAAACTGTGGAATAGCATTGCACTGAGTGGCAATTAGCCATGGAGGGCTCCAAAGGGAAGTGGTCCAAAGGGAAGTGTGCTGCACTGAATGACACATCTCCCTGTATTATCTCTTAATTTATGCAAAGCAGTGGTTGCTTTGGATTAGTCTTTCTTCTTCACCTTCTCGGCTGTGATTTTTATCAAGTCTTTCTTAACAGTTGCGTAGGTTTAGCATTTATTTGATTAATTGTGAAAAACTGAAAACAGCTTTTAAAGCCTGATGACTGGTAAGGAAAGAATAGACTACCCATTGGGCCTAGGCTCAAGTCTTGCTGCATTTGGGAGTCTGATGGGGAAATTTCAACCTGTGTTGAAAAGTACTTCCACAATTGCATAGTTCCTCTGAAACTGCATCACAAAATTCTCCACACAAGATCCAGGACACTTAGTTGTCTGCTTTGTTTTTCCTTTCATTTGTTTATTCATTCCTTGGCGTCCTTGACAAAGCTCTGATTTTTCAGTGGGTCCACTTGGAAAACTTTCTGGATGCCATTGCTCTGTGTGTTTTCAAAGCCCAACAAGACTCCTCAGCAGGAATTCAGCTTCTCTTTCTCTTAAAAGTGGTGAAGTGAGAGGGAAATGGAGGCTTTCCCTCTCTTGGTGTACTGGATTACTGAAAGCTACAACGTGATGGTTTAGAAGTTACCAGGAGCTTAGCCAGTAGGAGGTGAACCCTGGTGATTGCCAATGTCTTAGCTCTGGTACTGACTTTTTATACTGTCCTGTCTCCACAGTTTGGGAAATGTGCAAATTACCTATTGGATCTGAGAGAAAAGAGGAGAGGGAAGATGGACCCCCATCCAACTGTGCAATAATAAATGCAAAGCAGGGTCTTGAGGTACAGTGAGGAGAACAAACAAGGTTGGAATCTTCCTCTGGGGACTGGTGAGACTGAATTTTAGTGCAAACTTGTGATGATCAACATCCCAAGAGTGAAGTGTCTTTGAGCTGCCTATGCCTGGTGTGAGTAACTCATGGGCAGGAGCAGGATTCCTTGGTCAGAGCCTCAGAACTGGCCCTGGATCACGTGGCTCTGCTGGGATATTTGCAAAGGCAGCACTGCAGCTCTGTGGCAATGGCTCTGGGGCAAGCGGGGGATGCAACATTGTGGTCCAGTGTGCTGGAATCAGACTTCAAAACCTGGTGTCTGAGCCAGACTGTAGATTGAGAAAACCAACTGTATACCAGGAAAACATCTCTGAAGCATTTATTTGGGAAAGAGTATATATAATAGGTAGATGAAATGCTGTGCACTCCTGTTCTAACATGCATTTCATGAAACAAACACA
This sequence comes from Serinus canaria, assembly GCF_022539315.1. NCBI lineage: Eukaryota > Metazoa > Chordata > Aves > Passeriformes > Fringillidae > Serinus > Serinus canaria. The sequence continues at coordinate 19,018,895 of NC_066314.1, read as the reverse complement.
TGCACGTGCCATGCTGGTTAACAGATGAGGTACAGGAGGCAGGCCCAGGTGTGGCTCTGTTATGGCTGCTGCTCATTCCAGAGGAGAGTTGCTCATCCTGAGGTGGAAGGATTACTCTGGGGGTGACTTCTCTGCTGCTTCACAGGAAAAGAAATCTGGGTTCATAAAAGAAAATGAAAGCCAATACAGATTAATCTGTTATAGCTATTGTTTCATGGTATTTGCTCCTGAGGATGATTTTCCTTATGAAAAGCACTGGTGGCATTGCCACGATGGCTGGGGGGCTTTGTGGGACCTTCCAAAGATTTGGCTCTTTTGATTTCCCTAGTGTTACTCCATGTACAGCTTTCAGGGGAAAAATGGGCGCAAGGCTGTGAACTGTCACAGAAGTTTTTGCAAAACTTGAAATCCACAGTTATAGACAGTTCCCTTTTTTTTTTTTTTTTTTGACAAGGCAACTAAACAAATTTTTCACATCCCTTTTGTTTCTCACATATCTTCAGACACCCGTTTCCCACCCACCTCTATCTATCCTCAGCAGTTTCCCTTTCATGATGTTTCTGTTTCATCTTCAGGGCTCCAACAACATTTTTTCAAACTGAACACTTCACCGCAGTCAAAACAGCAAGCACTGCCATTTTTTTACCTCACAGATCTTACTTTTGATTTCTGACTAATCTTATTAATATAGCAACATCAGACCTTGCAGGAGGTCCTTCCACTTTGAAAGGGCAAGCATGGGAACAAATGGGAGTTTGCAAATTTTTTTTCCTGTAAAAAATTTCAATTCCAGTCAGATGCAAAGGGAAAAAAGAGGAAGGTTGAAAGGATATATATGAGAGGAATGCGCATGAGAGGAATGTGCAAGGTATGACTAATGCAGCACCTTTTGAAACAATATATAAAGGATATATCTGCTGTCAAATTATCCCTTGTTATGAAGTTATGACTGAGGAATGAATTGCACGTCCAAGTCGTCAGGGACCACACAAGCACACAATAAGACATAGTTTCTAAGGAGAGGAAATTACTAGATTGTGAAGCCTGGCTTCTTGTGTTACAGAGGTATTACTTATTAGTTTATATTAATGCATCTCCCATTATTGCATAAAGAATTATCTCTGTTTGTTTATAGCATCCTTGGATCTAGCCATGCAGATCCAAGATTTGCTTCTAGCTCTGCATTCTCACTAGCCCTTCTTTTCTCTTAGTTTTCATTTAGTAAAAAAAAAAAAAACAACAACAAAAAACCCATAGAGATAATATCGTTCTATTGCATTGTGATGATACGCTCTCTTTCCTACTGTTTTCTCAGAGATATTAAAATATTTATTTTGCCTTACGTTTTCCTTGTGCTGAAAAACTGGCTTCAGATGTAGGTTTGGTGTTTTCTTCTTATCTCAGCTATTTTACTTTAGTAATTTGCTATCTGCTTTGCTATAGTAATTTGCATCCTCCAACTGTTAATGTGGGAAGACATAAACTGTCACTGGGGAGGAAAAGGTATATATTATCAGTATTTGTCTTTCAGGTGAATTTTAATTTATTGACTTGTTGCCAGAATTGCTTCCCTTTTAGGTAAGAATCTAAAGACTATAATCAATCATCTTTTCTTATCTCTTTCATTATCTCTTTCCTTATTTATTTTTTCTAGACTCCCATGAAAATTGTTCGAATTCTTAAACTTTTCTGTCTTCAGGCTGAACTCAAGGACTGATTTTTAACTGGATCTTCACCATCAATGGCAACCATTTCAATCTTAGTTCTCATTCCAGAATTTTTGTTTTTAGCTTTAGCTGATTGCAGATGAGAAAGCTTTCAGGTGAATTCCAGGTACTCTTTTCAGCAGATAATATGAAAAAGAGGATTATGCCAGAACATTCAGAGGGAAAATTAGTGGAATCGATGCCTGTGCCATGGTGGTTGTGCCATTGCAGGGAACAGCTGATTGCAGCATCCAGGTAATTATGTTACTTTCCTGGCTCTGATAGCTGCCTGCAATGTTGGGGAACTAAGCCTCAGTACAGAAACAGCAATAACCAAGGTTATCAGCAGAAATACAACCTGTTATAAAACTGGTTACCCTTTCCAGTTGCAACACAGCCTCTTTTAATTTTCAGGGGATGGTAACTAAGGGAAAGTAAACCAGGTTATTCTAAAAGCACGACCTGTTTCCAGTTTCCTATAAGGAAACTAGGCAAATATAATATAGACTGTAATCTGTGTAAATTTATTCAAAGTTGGGAATTTCTGCTTGACAAACACTTTGTGGTGCAGTAAAAAAAAAAAAAAAAAAAAAAAATTCTGTGAAAAATAACAGTGGGAACAACAGTTCCCACTGTTGAGTTTCCAGTAAGGTTGTCATGATAAGACCAAGGCAGCCAGTGCTGGGAACCACTGACAGAACTACAGAGGAACACAGAGTGACAAAGGGAGAAACTACCACACTGCAGCAAATGCCATTACTGTCAATCATTTTTCATGTGGCTGTGTGAGGAAGTGTGACTTCCTCTTTGCTGGTTATAGGCTATTTCATTTGGGAAAACCCCTCGAAATTTGCATAGGTGACACCAAATTCTGGCCTTTGCAGGCTGGGATCTTTCTGTGCTCCCCAATGGACTGCACTGCTCAGGGTATGCTCATCTGAATGATCTTTACTGGTTTGTTCTAGAACTGAACAAAAGTCACTTGTCTAGTGGAGGGCAAAGGTTCAGTCTGGAAGGTCTGAGTGACTGGCATTTTTTGTCATGCTAACCAATCATGTTCAGTTATCAGCTACTCAAATCACAAGATTTGATTAATTACATTAAATTTAAAAACGCCCAAACATTAAAGACCTCTACAGATTTTATTTTTCCTAATGATGTCCCATGAAGGGAGCAAGACATGGAACCTTCAGAGGAGGAAAAGCAATATGGTATACCAAGTCCCTGGGTATCTGGAACATCTGTAAGGAGGAGGCTTTAAGTGTAGCATCATCTAGCCTGTATTGTGATGTTGGAAACCACCCCTTCCAGTTGGGTACTTTCTGCAGAAGATAGGTGGAAGGATGTGCAGTGGTTCAGCTGATGGTTACCCACTCACATTTTACACTGCTGGGAATCTGAAATGGGTATTTGGGGTTTGCTAGAGGATCACACATGGAGTTCCTGCTTTTAAGCTGCAACAGTCAGAAGATGCTGTAATAGTTCCATTTTCTACAGAGCTCCAGCTGTCTCAGGGATCTGGGCATCTGAGGACACTCATGTTGAGCATACTCCAAGCTGTGTGGTTTATAATTGCTCCTCTCCAAGGGGTGTTGAGGGAATGAACCACCCTTTTCACTCTTAGAGAGGCATATCAAGTATGCAAGTTGAGAGAGCGATTGATTACAGGCAGATCTGCTCCATTTGCTGTAGATGCTTGCCCTTTTGCAGGCCAGCTCCTGCCAGGTTTTTGGATGATGACACACCAATATGAATTATGGAAATACTTAGCAGGAATTTATTGCTGATATGCAGTAAGCCACAGGAATGTAAGCAAGTCAAGGGTGATAAGAAATGTCTATTTCCTCTTTTTGGGTGAACTTTTCAGCTTTCGTTTGTAGGCTGAATTAATTATGCAGTGCCAGGTATTAAAATGCTGTTCCTTGGCTAATGTACTGTGTAATGACTTTTTGGAAAAATAATTAACTCTGAACATATCATTCTGATTAGATCTATCTGAAATAGCAGTGACAAATTTATGCTAAACTGGAAATGACAGTAAGTTTTTCCAGCTTTTGAATCATGGTAGTGTTGATCACAGTTATAACACGTAATTCAAATCCAGTATAGAATGGGAAAATTGGATTTTTTTCACTGTGTAAAAACTCATTTAGGGTGTATTTTTGATCAGTTGTTCTGGTCAAGAGTTCTCTGAGACAAAAAGTTTGCTAGTAGGTACTTTCATAAAGGACTGTGTCCCTTAATTTAATTTCTTACATAGAATTAAACAGGAAAGAGTAAGTTTAGTATGAGCTTCTTTTTTCAAGCAGGAGCAAATACAGCTAGAAGAAGAAACTTAACAATTTCTCTGTAGATGCAGGCAGTTAAAAGTCCTCAGGGGACTGTGAAATAAAAACAGAGGATAAGAAAAATTCGTAGACATTTCCAGGATTTTTAAGACCTAAGTACAACCTGCTGGTTTTGTACAGATAGAAGTGACAGTGAAGCACATGGAGTTTTACTTCAGGAACAGCTCTGGGAATTGAAGTGCAGGTATCACCAGTCTGTTGCCCTATGAGCATTCCCTTCTGGCAACACCCGGCACATGCTGTCCAAAAACTTTTTAAGAGGTATCCTCAGGCAGCTGCTCGCTTTTGTGGCATGCAGAATGTGTGCTGTGTTCCTCTCTCTCTGTAGCAACTCCAGCAAGGAGCTGCCTCCTGCAGCTGGAATCTTCTCACCAAATGACACAGTTATTTATAGAAATTCTTCCTTCTCCCTCAGAAGGCTAATATCTCCACTTGTTTTCTTCTACTCTCTTCCTTTCCATGGACATGGTTTAGTGGTAATATGGCAACACTGGGTTAAAAGTTGGATGTGGTAATTTTACAGGTTTTTTCCAATCTTAATGATTGGATTGTGGAAGGTGGTAAATTTTTGCCATCTGGCAATACCAACAAAAAATGCTTAGATGCAATTCCTTTTCAGTAGTGTAGATGATTTGACTAACAAGCTAATTTGTACGACTCTTCATTTTATCTTAATAAAAATATTTTTGCAATTTCCATTCCTCCTAAAAACAAAAGTACTTCTGTGTTACCTAATTCCTAGCATGAATTTTACCAAGCTGGTTTTTGGTTATATCATCAGGTCCTTGCACCCCTTTGAAGCTTCTTTTGGTTTATTTCTGGTGCTCACTGTCTTTGCTAGGCCAACTGAAAAGTAAACCTCAGCCTACAGAGTGTAGTGAGCATGGCCAATGCATGGACAGTGGGTCTCCTGGGGTGGCCTTGCTGCACAACGACTCTTGGCTCTGAAGCCCTGTGGCTCTGTAGCTAGCAATCACATGGCTTTGCAGATGAGCACCACAGATCTGTCAGCAGATAATGGATTTGCAATGAGGAACTACACATGGGTCTGGGCATTGAGATACCTGACAACAGATAGGAGGCCTGTGGCTCTGAGTGGAGGGGGTGTTAGGAGGGCCAAGGATTAGAAAAGGGTTTTGGGTAATGCCGAAGAGAAGGGGATGAATTGGTACACTGGCAATTTTGGAGGTAGGCTGCTGGTGCAGCTGTTGGGTCTGGGGACACAGTCTGAGGAAACACAGACTTGTTCCTGGATGTACCTGCTTTTGCCTGGCCTGGCAGGTAGGGCCCTGACCCAGCACCTCCCAGCCCAGAAAAATGGGCTAGGTGCTGCTGTGTGTGAAAAAAGCACTCTTCATAGAATCATAAAATGGTATGGGTTGATGACCCTAAGGGTCATCTAGTTCTGATGCTACCGCCATGGACAGGACACATTCCACTAGACCAGGTTGTTTACAGCTCCATCCAATCTGGTCTTGAACACTTTCAGGGATGGGGTATCCACAACTTCTCTGCACAACCTGTTCCAGTGCCTCACCACCATCACAGTACAGAATTTCTTCCCAGTGTCTAATCTCACCCTACTGTCTTTTGGTTTGAGGCCATTCCCCCTGGTCCTGTCACTAAATGCTCTTGTAAATGTCCCTCTTGAGCTTTTTTATAGGCTCCCTTCACTTACTGGAAGGACACAATTAGGTCACCCTGAAGCCTTCTCATTTCCAGGCTGAACAACCCCAAATTCTCCCAGGCTTTCCTCATAGGAGAGGTGCTCCAGCCATCTAACCATCGTGGTGGCCTCCTCTGGCCTCGCTCCAACAGGTCGATGTCCAGAGCTGGATGCAGCACTGCACATGGGATCTCACCAGAGTGGACCAGAGGAGTAGAATCCTCTCCCTCATCCTGCTGGCCACACTGCTTTTGATGTAGCCCAGGATATAGTTGGCTTTCTAGACATAGAGTTGGCTTTCTAGATATAGAGTTGGCTTAATTGACATAAGATGCTATCACACAAATCTGAAATGATTTCACATTTATTACATTGTTTATTGCAATTGCTCTGAACCATAGTTCTCTGCGAGGAGTCCCCAGTCAGTCTTTAAACATAAAAATGTAAAAAACCCAATATGATTCCTCAGGGTGTCTTCCAGTATGATAAACCTCTATCTACAAGATTTTGTACAGAATCTTAGTTATAGTAATTAATATTTTTACAAAGACAATAAAAATGATGTGTTTTCACAGAGCTGGAATTTGGCTGTGAAAAACCACTCCTTCTCACAGATTTATTGGTCCATAAAAATTACATGCATAAAAATAGCCTTTGGATTTTTCTGAAATCTGTTTAAAAATCTAGCAATATAAAAATGGGTTATAATTTGTGGCATCCCTTAAGTTACCAAAAAGAACTGAATCAGGGCAAACCAATTCAAATTTAAGCATACTGTCTACAGTGCTGCCAAAAGATAAAATCATGCTTGAATGCTACAGCCTTATTTTATAGCTTATGCCTGAAGATAAATGTTATGGTTCAGATAAGGCCTTTTGAAAATAGACATTTATGACCCTTTTATTAAAGAGGACTCTTCACTGGGCACCACTGTAATAAAATTGTATCTCTGCAAAACAGACAATAGTGTCACTTTGACTTTTACCATGCAACAGAGTGCTGCTTCAAAGCCTAGCCACAAACCCTACATAAAAATGCTCCAGTTTGGATGGGCAAGTGTTTGTGTTATTCTTGCTGTGGAAACTGTACATTCCCTTTAATGCCAGTTGTCCTAAAATTAAAAGTGAAATTTTGACATTGGAAGGTTTTGGTTTTAGAGAACTTATGAGCTATGCATGGTTTGACTAGATTCCAGTTCTCCAATCCACAAGTTCCCAAAGCCAATGATGGACACATTTTATTACAATCTAGAGGTACTCCCTACTAAATGCACAAGGGCAAGGGAGAGAGACTTTGATTATTCAGTCTGTTTAGCTGTAGCTTCACTGCATGGCTCTGGTTCGTCTCTCTCCTATCTGCTTTAGCAAGAACACAGCCCAGGCATAGCTCTGGGGACAGTTCACTCCAGGCTCTTTTCCCCAAAATATACTGAACTATCCTGTCTCCCTTCCCCTCTACAGTCATTCCACAATACACCAGCACTTTTGCCCTCCATTCACTGCTGCAGTATATCCCTGGGCATGCAATACACACACTACATCCATTGATATCAGAACACCCTGATGGACTGCAAAATGCAGCATTTTGAACACTTTCAGCTGAAAGCAGCAGATCATATAGTAGCAGAGTTTTAGAGGCACCAAGGTATGACTGAGGCACAAGGATACCTGCTCTGAAGGGAGCTAACCTTTACTGGTATGGCCACAAGCCAGTTTACACTGCTTAGAGGCTTCCACTCAGTCGTAGTGAAAAAAGGCAAACTGCAAGCAAACTAAACAGCGCCAAGGCTTGGCTTGAGAAGTAACATCTATCAGTCCTACTGTCTGGTGTTTACTGGTCCCCCACCTGGCCCACTTTTGCCATGTGACCTTTTAACCAGCACTGCTTCAGAAGGTGGCCAGGAGTGGTTTGAGGGATAACGGGAGGTCAGAGACTGGCTGGAGTACAAGGTGTAGAGAAGACCATGCTGTGGAAAGGATCCAGCTGTGCTGCTGTAAGTAAGCCAGGCCATCCCATTCGTTTGCATGGTCAGAAAACATACCCCAGTCATCCAGCTGTGGCCAGTATTTCATTGTAATCAACATCATGGTTTGTTACACAAATGTGAAAGGAAAACACAACAAAGCTGTTTAAATATGGTAGGTTCTCCTTTGCTGTAATGTCCTTTTGTAACTTTGTGACCTAATTGGCTGAATTCAGTATGATTTTAGTGCTGTTAAACAGAGTCCAGTTTCAATACCAAGAAAAGTTCCAACATTTCAACACTGTTTTTATTACACATGAAGAAAAAACGTGAGCATGTCGTTCTCCAGAAAACAAGATGTTCCCACAAATTTTAATTAAAAATCTCAACGTTTTCCTGCTGTTTTTAAAATCTAAATGAAATGTTATCATAGACCACAATCAAAAAAATCCACTTTGGTTTACTGAAGTGAGCCCAAATGATTCATATTAAGATCTTCACCTCCCATCATATACCCAGCATAATGAAGTAGTGTGACCATGCAGACTTAAAAGAAAACATGTATTCACAATGAAAAATGTAGGGATTGAGAAGCCTCTAATCTAGGACTGGGGTGACAATTTTGATGATGATGGGTTCCATCTGATCAGGTGTAGACATCTACTGCTGAACTGGTCGTCTGCTCTCTTATTAGAGTTATTGGAAGGAAACAGACACTGTTTGGAAAGTGAACAAGGTTCAGTTTCTGAATGTAACTTAAGCACACAGACTGAGCTAATGATATAATTCTAGGTAATTTTAATGAGTAGAAACAGGCCTTTTGGAGTCAAATCCTTTGCCAATAATAACTTCAGATTGAGACAGAAAAGGACCCAGAGGCAGGCACAAAACATATTTAATTTGCATTTCATATTTTTCCATACTTGGGTAAATTTCTGTCAGGAATTTTGCTGCCCAGGACACAGACATTCTTTGCAAACTCCTCCAGCAGCAGAGTTTGAAGCAGCCCAGAAAGCCTGTGAATGATGTCTGTAGCATCTCTGCAGTTAATCAGTGTCAGTAATTGTCAGTGTCAATGATAGATAATGACAATGAAGTGAAAGGCAGAAAGAGCTTTTCTGAATGCCAGGAGGTAATGAAGCTTTTGAACTCATGCATATGGCATCAGATCACTTTGTGCTGTAGTTATTAGAACAGTCTAGGGGATATCTTAATCAGGCACATCTTTAAACACCACAAGTAAGCAGTCACAGATTCTGAATAACAAGGATTGTCTTTGTACTTGCTGTAGGTTTGACTTATTTGCAGGACTCACCAAGAAGAAATGCAATTATTGTTTTAACTTCTGAAGATATCGAGTTAAGAATGCCTTGCCAGTGTCTCCTGGACAGTGGAGGAAACTCTGTAAGCTTGCTCTCAGCTTCTGATGGCTACAGCTTTTTAGAAAATCACAGGGTAAGCCCATCATTCCACCCAACCCAAACTTTCTGTACCCTATTCTGCGTCCCAGAATGGAGGTGAAAGGAAAAACATCCCATCACCCATCAGCCTAGAGCTAGATTGTTGCTGTGATAAATGAAAATCCCTTCTCTACTAATCTTTGCTACCTTAACTGTCTTCAGCAGAACCGTGATAGGCAGAACTACCCAGCTTTACAGAGAGCTTTTTATGTCTGAAAGACAATATCTAACTTTGTGTATTGCGACTTTTTGACTACTGCCTGGAGATGTAAGAAGCACTGAAGCAGCCTGTTCCTAAACTGCATCATGCTATAATAGCAGTCCTGACTTACTGGACAAGAGATTTCTTAAAAATCCACTCTGTTGAAAGAGAATGGAGTCTCTTGGATAACCTAAAAAAATCAGTTATGTTTTTCCACAGAACTATTTTTTCCATACTTCCCATATAGGAATAGTGGCATCAAATTTATGTATCCCATGTTTTAACTTTTGGATTCTAAGTTTTGGCTTTCTCTGTGAGTGCTGTTGTTGGCCATGATGGAGGCAGAGGGTATGCCAAGCTCCAATGCTAATCGCCAACTATTTAGAAACTCTCCAAAAGGACCTTAGGTTGCATAAAGAGCTCTTAAAAGATGGTCAAGATGGACGTAGTTGTGAATCTAAGAGTATTTTTTTCATTTTTAATGGACTATTTTCTGTTGGTGTTACCATATTTACACTTTTCATATGCAACAAAACAAAGCATCAGAGATGTTGCAGCAGTGTCAGTGAAAAAAAGACATTTGAAAAAGAAAATATAAATCTCTGAGGACACTTTAATTACAGAAGCCTCTGAATTTAATTATTGGCAAAGCACTCCCATATTTACTGTTCTCCTTCACCTCTGTATATTATGAGTTTGGTGTTGCCCACAACAGAAAATCCCTCAAAGGGCTTCCCTTTTGAGATGTTTTCTTAAGGTAACTTCTGTTACAAGAGCTGGAGTTTTTCAGACTGTGCTTGTTTTCCTCTGTAAGGAAACAGAGATGTTTCAGGCACAGGGTGTCCTTTGTGCCCCCATCATGCAGCGTGAGCCCCCAGAGAGTGCATGACTTCTGTGAGTTGATATAGGCAGGCACAGACAGTTACACAGCCACACTCTTGTCTCTTGAATATACACAGCAAAGAGGCCAGGTATGGGTGCCATGCATATGCCAAGAGTTCTTGCACAGTTCCAATGAGTTCTTACTTCTAAAGCTGCTTTCCTCTTACAATCTCATTGTTGTCTTACAGCCCAGTGTCATGATAGCTCTGGTATCATCACTCATGTAACTTTTCTGCCAGGGACTGACTGGCAGAAAGGCATGACTCAGTCACTGGTCTAAGCTCAGACCCTGGGGTCCCTCATAAATAAGCACAGGTACACACTGTTTGGCACTTCCATGCAGAATGGTCAGAAAATTAAACTAAATTGGGTACAAAAACCAAAGTCTCCAGGCTTTGAAGAAAAGGTTTTTCCTCAGTCATAAGCAATGCACAGTACAAATGGGTGTAAGAAAAGGGAACATAGGAGGAGAGAAACAAAATACGTCATGAATATACCCAAAGGCAAATTACCACCCCAGAACATACCACTGCCAGGATAAATCCTAGTTTCTCCCCTGTCAGTGTGGAAGCAGAACAGTGACTCACCTCAGACAACCACAGCAGCCACCACCTTGTTTGCCAGTTGTACTCTTGAAGCATATTTTGCAGCTCATGTCTGAAAATCAAGATCTGTATTTTCTTGAATAACTCTGAAATTATTTTTCTCTAAGCCAGCTGCCAGTGGAGAAGTAAAGCCATTCTAACCTGTGATACAACATCTGAATGGAGGACAAGTCACTTTATCAAATTGTTCGTATTTTATACAGCAAAGAGTTTGAAAGAAAATAACACAACAAGAAGAGCAAAAAGATACATTTGATGCATGAAACAACTTCTCAATTCAACTTTTTCCACTGCAAATGATAAAAGACAATCCCCTTCATAGGAGTTATTGACCAGTAATTTTTCCATGGTAGAGGCTTCGTAGTGTTGCTCTGTTGTCAGTCCAATATAGAATGGGCTGTCTTTGCTGGCCTCCCAGGAACTGAGTATTAACTTCAGCTGTGGCAGCTTTATCTCATGAACAGGAATTTAAGCGGCAGCAGAGCTGCCTTTTAAAGTTTTTTGTTTACATGGTGACTAGAAATTACCTGGCCAGCTTCATAACCAACCCAAAAAGAATGTAAACTTGTGAGTTCTTCCTCTGTAATTCAATGTCAATTTCTTTCTGTACCTTCCTGCATAGGGGAGGTTTTGAAATGTCTTAGGTACTACAAGGTGCTCATATGATTTGGAAATCCCTGATCAGGGGCCAGTCTGAGCTGTCTCCCCCACTTCTCCCAGCCTCTCACACATATTCCAAGGCTCTACTCAGAACAGCTATTTTTGGCTGTTTCAAAAAGCTGTGTTGTTTATTCCAAGAACCCGTCTGAAGCATTTACACATTGGAGCCCACATTGCCAAGAATATGGAAATTATAACTGCAATACAAAGGACAGTTAATAAAACCAAGACATGATCCTAATGAAATAAATGCTTATTTGTGTCCAATCTAGGAAGCAGGAGATCTTTATGTATGCAAAGGTATAAGAAAAAAATTCTTGCTGCTCAAAATGGTGGCATAATTATTTTAATAGGATAATAACTGGGTGAAGACACATTCAGATGTCAGTGAGATTATCTTTTACAAGTGGAAGTGCAGAGACTGCACCTGTGAATGGGAAGACAGTGTTCTTGTGACTTGTCCATAAACTGAGGACATGGTCCTGCAGCAGCTGAAATGGCAGGAACTGGCTTTTATGGAACCATGGTTCTAGCTCTGTTTGTGGAAATTTGTTGAGTTTACACATGAGAATTAGCATCTCAAGCTGATAATAGTTCTTTTCCCCCAGTGCAAGGCACATTTCAGAATTGATATCTTGCCAGACTGGCTATGAAATTAAAGTTGTGGTGAAGTAGTACAATGAGAAGCATCAAACAGTGTGATGTGAAAGGGTGTGAAGTAAGTACGCTGCAGAAGTACGGTACTAGTGTTTGGTGTTGGACAGGAAGGTAGGCTAGGTTCTAGAATTCTGGCCCTTACTTAGTTTATGACCTAGAATGGGACACTCAATTCTTTTGCTTGTTACTGCCTGTACAAAAGACACAAAATTGTTATTCACTTCTTCCTGGTACACCAAGGAATGTGTTAAAAAAAAAAAAAAAGACACACCGAAAACGAAACGAAAAAAAGAAAAAAAAAGAAAAAGTTAACCCCTTATGCAAATAATGATTAGCGCAGTTCTGGGACACGCTCCTGGAGATCATCAGCCTTGGGTGGAATTCCCTTTTCCTGAGGCAGCCGCTTCCCCAGACCCAGCCCCTCGCCTCCAAACACAGAAACTCCCTGTGCCGAAACGCACATATTCGGGTGCAGTTTCGCCCCTGGGACGACCCTCGACCTCTGCAACCCGTTCCGACTAGCTCAGTGCCATCGGGGAACGGTCTGACATGGCATTGCTGGGATTCCAGCTGTTCTTGCCTAGGAGAAAGAACACCAGGTCCCGGTACCGAGGAGGTTCGTTGCCCTGCCCCTCTCCCCGCCTAGCCGCCGTTGTCTCTGGAAACAACGTGGCTCGGGCTCAGCAAGACGGACTCAATTCCGCAGTGTCTCCCGCCCGATCCAGCCGGCGGGGGCCCTGCTCGCAGCGAGCGCGGCCGGGAGCCTCCGTGCCCGGGCGCCGCCGCGCCGCGGCCTGCGCGCTCCCCCTGCCGGCGGCACCGCCCCGAGCCCGCCCGGCCGCCGCGGGGAGAGCGGGCGGCCTGAGCCCGCCGGGGCTGGGCTGAGCGTGTGGCGCCTCGATTGGCCAGGAAGGCTGGACAAAAACTGCTCTCCAGGCTCCCGGTGCTCATCATGGAGCGAGGTTTCCTATGGGTTGTTGAAGAAAGCTGAGCTGTGTAGCAGTAGCAGCGTTCCCTTGGCGTTCTGAGCGTTCTGACATTACAGGACAGGCCGGCGGTATCCAGGGGCGGCCCGTGCGGTCTGTTAGGGCAGGGCATCGCTCCTGGAAGAAACAGAAGTAGTTTCCATGCTGGGCTTTCCAATGTCTGCCAGCTATAGTGGTCTGCCTCAGTGGTGACAGTGGAGGGCACCGTGAGCACTAGCGAGGCCTTGCACTGGTTGTGGAATTACTGTCTGCGCTCTGGGCCAGGGAGGTCCCCCTGCACCCGGGGACTGACTGGGTCGGTGACAGCACTGCCAACAGGACCTGGGATACAATAAATATTATTATCGAGAAATGCATCCTTTTGGAACGGTGTCCTGCAGCATCCTGGGCTCCGCTGGGCTGGGTGCTGCAGCAGATTGAGGGAGATGTTACTTCTCCCAGCTTGGCTCAGCCCAGGCAAGACTGCAGTCAGAGTGTTCTCTCCAGGCCAGGGCTCTCCAGGACAAGAAGGACATTGACATACTGGAGTGAGCCTTGAAAAGGATCGCTGAGATAAGCTGAGAGAGATGGGACTGTTTACACTACAGAAGAGAAAATTCAAGGGGTTATTATCAATGAGTGCAAATATCTGAGCAGGGACACTAAAAGAGATGAATCCTGCTTGTCGGCACTCAGGACATACCTCTGGGAGTCTGGAGTTTCCTGGGACCCTTGCCAGGGGGCTCAGAGACCCTGGCACACAGCCCAGAACACCAGCGGGTTTGAGTACGAACCATGGAACAACTTAACACCTTTACATGAAGAGATAAAAGCCACGGCAGTTTAGATAATATAAAAATAAAGTACTCACAGAGTGTAAATGTAGGTTTTAGGATTTTTGGTATAGGGGTTTCTGGTGACAAGATGGAGGGATTTGGGTGTATCTAGCCTTTCTTCTTCTTCTCTACTCCATCTTGTCTGGTGATGTTGGCACTTTTGGATTGGCCTGGAGTGGAAACTCACTGTCTGATGTAGATGATAGGTATTGGAAAATAACTGTAAATATTGTACACATAGTTTGTAGTATATAAAGATAACACCGCCCTGGGGGAGGGCGGAGTGCCTCTGACTGTCCTGCTGAACGAATCTTGGCTGGACAGGGAGAAAGAATTTTATAGATAAGATGCAATAAACAGCCTTGAGACCGAAAAAATGAAGAGCCCTGACTCCTTCTTCAAGCACTGGGCTGGGAAAAGAAACTTTTGAACTTTTCTCGGGGTCACTCTGACCAGCTAGAGAGAGAGAGACCCCGGCACTGCTAAGTGGATCCAGTGAAAGAACAAGAGGGAATTGGCACAAACTGAAATATGAGAAATCCTGCTTGAATGTAAGGAAAACTTTTGAATGGTGAAAATGCCAAACACAGGCAGTGTTGTTGATAGACCGTGTGAAGTTTGTAATTGTAGATGCTTGAAACGTGGCTGAACATCATGTGCATGAAGCTGCTGTAGGTGACAGTGCTTTGAGCAGAGAGATTGGACCACATAATCTCTGAAGGTCCCTGCCAACCTCAGTCATGTGTCTTCCTTTTAAAAGAAATGTGAAGAAGAAAAAGGCAGCAGGAGAGGACAGTGTTTCCCTTGCTTTCTGTATGCTAAAGACTGAAATAGATAATAGGTTTTTTTTCCTCGTTTGTTGTTGAATTCAGTTGGGTGAAACTTGAATGAGGATGGGAGGGGCACTGGTAAACAGAATACTTCTATTATTACTCAGTCAAGAGGATTGCAAGCCTTAGAGGGGGACTTCCCCCCCCCCCCCCCCAGGCCTGTAAATCCATTTGGAATAACCTTGTGTTTTGGCTGGCTGCCTTTTTCAGCAGGAAGATTGGCAATAAGTTTATTTGTCATCTTCAGGCAGGTATAAGCCACGTTTAACATTGAAGTGGTGTGTGTGGACTTGTTCACTGTAAACTTTTAAAAATTAATTTTAACTATGAATTTTGAGTGCCACAGAAATGAAAATGAAGTTTTAAACTGCATATCTGAACATGGATTTAGAACATCTAGCAATACAGGGTGCAGTCATTTGTTTCTGCAGTCCAGTGCCCAATTGGGTGCTCCCTGAGGTTAACTGGAACACAGCAATCAGCCTCTCTTTGTTAAACTACACAGTGTAAGATCCTTACTCAAGGCATGTCTCATCTTCAGGCTTTGTGCAACTATTAATCCTTTTTGTAGCATTTCTGTAAATACTGTGTAGCTAGTAAATATAGAGGCCTGACTTTTGATCATGTTGGTCTTTCAGGAGACATCCTGAAACATGTATATATGATCTGTAATATATATTATCTATTTATAATGTGATCTGATTAGGAAATGCATTGGACACATACTGGTGTTAATCCACATTCCTTAGTCAAAATGTGAATGAAAGAAAGTGTCATGCTCAGTAATTTGTCTTTGTGTCTCAGAGCTTGCTGTGGACTAATACTGTCTGCTTATGAGACCATACTTTGCATAGTCCTGCAGCCTGTAAAATGGGGGTCCATATGAGGCAGCAGAAGTTGCAGAGTTGCTGTGTTGAAGCAGCAGGAAGCATATCCTTCTTTTCTGGGTTGTGCACACTTGTGTTTCATAAAGTCAGCCTGCCAAAGTTTTGATTTCTTCTTGTACATGAAGATGAACTTTGTGTGATAAGCCAGCTGAATGCTTATGAGCTAGGGTTAGTGGGCAACCAACAGGTGTGTTAGAGTGGGTGTCTTCTGCAGACAGGAAGAAGAAGTAGATGAGATCTCCTCACTAAAAAAAAGTAATAAAGGGACATAGAACAAGTAGAAGGAGGGTCAAGTTATTCCTCCAAACCTTGAAGGAACAAAGGCACTGTCTAGGTATGTAGGAAATCAATGTGGAAAGTGGAAACCCACCTGAAATTGTGCCTTTCACAGCAATGTGAAAACAAACATAGAATGAAATAAGTTTTAAATTTGAAAAGCTGAAAATGTTACTGAAAATCACAGTTTGGAGGATTTTTCTGTATTTTCATCTGTAGAGAACTATAGAGGGAATACCGAAAAGAGAAAAGCTGAGACTTAGCTTTTCCCTTGGGTGAAAAGAAGATGAAAATGGCTTTTGCCTCATTCTGCCTAAGCTGGTTCTTAGACTGAAGTACCTCAAGAGTTTGTTTAAGCATAAAGTTGATTGCCCATGCCTGAAACAAAGTTGAAAACATTTGCAGGTCAATAAGCTCAAGTTAAAATTTGTGGGAATTACAAAAATATTTAAGGATATTCCTAAACATACAGATTTTAGGCTGGCGTACTCTTTTGGAATGCATCTGTTGGACTCAGGCTCTAAAAATGTTTACCCTGTCTGATATAGTATCTCTTGAATTCTTTTTAAAAGTACTTGAAATTAGAAAGATTATTCCCCAGAATTACAGCATTCCACAGCTCTGCTCTTCCCTATTCTCTGAATGTGTAAGTACACTTGTAACTCCATTCCCAAGAACCTTGGAACTATTTGGTTTTATTATTGAACAAGGCCAGTGGAAATAAATATTCACAGCCTGGGTAAGAATAGTTTTATAAAATACATGTTGCTGAATGTTTCATTCTGCTTTCCAAGGGAAGTACATCATTCCTCTTGAAGCTGATAGGATTGGGGTAATGCTGGAAGATAATTTTCTTTTACTTTTATAGAAGATTTTAAAAAAATAGAATTACCTCTTGCTTGCAGCCTGTAAAGGAATATTTGTAGGTCTTAAGCCATATACACCTTTTGAAGGCTGGTGCAATGTGCCCTTTACATATTTATAGTTAAAATGCCTCAGGTCTGTATTTTGAACAAGTTCTGATCTTATAGTACCAGCAAACTGTAGATTTGCTTTGAATTGTATTTTGGTTTGGATATGAGTATTGGGCTAGATTTAGAGTTGATGACAGTGTTTTGTAGCTGGCTGCCTGTTTTGCATGGCAGGCATTTTAGTACTGCTCTGGTATTTCATATACTTATTTAGTGGGAAGACCAACATTAACACCTCTCCCGTGAAGCAGCAGTGCAGTAAAATGATAGCAGAAAGGCCTTCCTGCTTGTCAGCAAGTCCACTAGATGTCCCTCCAGCTCTTTGTGAGACACAGGTGATTTAGGCTAAATGGATCTAGGATGAACAGCACTGCATTTTATGTCCCATATCTTGCATATGTATCTCTTTTTGGATTCCTACAGCAGTTCTGAATACAACATGAATCCAATTTCAGAAGGTGATGGTAGGTGTCTTCTTTCTGTATGTGTACACATGTGATTTTGATCTGTCAAAAGCAGTCTTTCACTGTATGGATAGTGGGCAGACACTACACTGGGGTGGAAAAACGAATGCATTTTTAGGTTGTGCCTAGATTTTTACAGGAAAAAATGACAATTTAGCTCAGTCTCAACATTTCCACTCTGCAGGTGAAGACTAGTCTGAGAGGCAAGGTAACACAGTAGTTTAGTTGGTGACCTTATCAGACATTCAGTCTTACTGTGAAAGTAGTCAGCTCAGAAACCTCAGAAAAGTTTAAGATACTTTTTCACTACACCCTAAAATATGAAGATGAATCTGCTCAGAAATGCTGTTAGCTCTGTTCCATATTTTCAGCTGCTACCTCTGAGTCTGTAATCTTTTCAAGCATGCTGCTGCCCTGATGCTTGTGACATCTGGAAATGCAGTTCCAGAGTTTGAGTAAAGATCATGTGAGATGATAGTTTATTTTGATTGAATATCTTTACTTCTGTGTTTTGACACAGAGAAAATTAATATAAGTCTTGTTCTTTGTATTTTTAAATCCCATTGTCTCTTATTCACCTGCTTTCTAAGGAAAATAATCCTTAAATTTTTGTGATTTTTACCAATACACCTACTCTCTCTCATTACATTTTCCTTGACTTTTCTCCCTCAATTTCTGTGTGTTATGTTTTCCATTGTGGGGTGACTAGTGTAGCATGAATTTCTTTAGATGACAAAACCACAGATGTTGGCAGAATAATACACTAAAAATATTAGTAGTTGGCAAAATAAATTAGTTAAGGTACAGAAAAAATAGCTCTTTGTGTAACTTCATCTGCAGCACTACTCATTTACTGATTACACAGACTGATAGTTACTTTCAACAGAGATAAAATTGTTTGAAGATAAGGCCTATTGTTTTATAATTAGGAGGTGCTTCTGTTCTTAAATTTAATTTGACCATTCTATTATCTTTTGCTCCCTGTGCATTTTGCCTCTCAAAGCACATCCTCTGTACAGTAGCATAGCAGTTGTAACTAGGTAATAGGAAGCAAGTGGTCTATGAAACCTTTGCTAGGTGTCAGGTATGTAAATAGTGTAGGACAGATGTTTCCATTTTAATCTTGTGTTGTAGGTGTATGCTCTAATCCGGGACAAGAGGTCCTTGGTTATTTGATGTGGTAACTAAGCAAGGAGACCTCACACCAAAGCCCTGTACAGAGAGTGCTGTTTAGGATCAGAGCAACTGTTCATCAGATCCTCTTGTTCCTTCTGATCCAGCTATGATCAACATATCCCAGTTATGTAATTTAAAATTATTGAGCTTAAGGTGTGGGTGAGACATGCTGGAAGGAATTATTTTCTCTGCATGGAATGTGGCAGATGCCTTCAACATATGATGACAGTGAGTTGGAGTGAGGATGGGGGGGAAGAGAGTATACAAGGAGGCCATGCAGATTTACTTTGGTAAATCAGACCTCTGGACTCTGAATCAGCTCTGACTACTTCAAGTCCTTATCGATAAAATGGGCTAATTGTTATCCATAACAGATGTTGGTAAGACTATTAAAAGAAAATATCAGGTTTTATTTTTCGCTGTAGAGGATTTTACCCAAATCATATAAGACATTTTTCTCTGATCAGGGCCACATAACAAGTTGAGAGAACCACAGTTTAATTCACTGTACTCCAAGTTACGTGTAAAAAAACTTCAACCCCAAGCCAACAATAACAAGATTATGTCTGTGCTTTTAGGATTCTTGAGTAAGGAGAAGTGGTGAAGCTGGAGTTATTGCCCTGGATGAGCCTATGTTCATATGCAGACTGGGTTGCTATGGAGTTTCTTAAGGTGTATCAATAACAAGGGATGTGGTGATTCCCATATCTACATGACACCTCCCTCCTGGTCCTTCTAGACCACTTTGATCCTTTGCACCTGCTGTTTTAGTTATTGTTTCTGTGGTATTGCCTGCCATGGATAGGAAGGAACTAAAAACACATTTTCCCCTTTCTCTTCTGCTTAGCTTTTCTTCCAACCTTCCTCTCCTTCTTTCTCCAATGATAATGAGAAAGCAAACAAGGGAAGTAAGATTTGGGAGGTTGATGGGAAATTCCTTTCCTCTCTCCGCTTTCTGTTCTGATAACATGTACCTGTACTGCTTCTCTAAATCCTTCTTGCCCTGAAGTTATCACTTTATGTCTGTCATTCAGTCACTCAGCTCTGTTTTCCTGTCCAGTTCCTGGTTAGGTTAATTAGTCATACCTATCATAGAAATCCTCACATGAGCAATGTGTAAATTCTTTGCTGCTGAAGTTAATAGTTCAGATCTTGAGAAGTATCTCTTGGCAATTTTGAAGATAGACTTCAAAATTGCCAAGAGTAATTTTTGTTACAGAAATTGGCTTATGTTATTCAAGTACTAAGTAGTATCACCTGCACCAATTTTTTCACTTTGGGTCAGGGATGCACTTGTAAAACATTGAGAGTGCTGTTTGCCAACTCAGACGTGTAAAGATAGATGCATAACTTCTGACCTTGCCTTACTTTGTAATAGAATCTGTGCTCAGTAGCCTACACAGTTGGTCATCATTTATCATGTAAAAAGAAGCATCAAACTAGTTAGGATTCTCTTAGTAATCTTCAGGGTTGTTGCCACAGAGAAATAATTTACTTTTATTTATTTAGAAAATGGCTTTTATTAAATCCCTGCCTATTTACAAGTCTTCCTTAAAAAACACGACAGAGAGCAAATGAACCAAGATAATAACATAGACATGTTTTCCTGTTGAACAAAAATTTCCTGGTTTTGGATTGACTTACAAGAAAAATATATTCTTTTCCTCACTTAGTAGTATTTTAACAACTAAGTAATATTAGTGAGATAATGGATAATGAAAAGATAAACATTATTTCTTAAACACAGAAATCTCTTTTGTTGTTCAGACTCTCATAACAGATAAATAATTCATGACAATAAAGCCAAGAAAGAACAATATTAATTGTTTTAGTTGGAAATATTTCTATGATGAAACTTGCAGTAAGACATTTCTGTATGTCTGTTTTCATTATCTTTTAGAAAGTCTATTATTTGGCAAGTCAGTTCTATAAACTAACTCACAGTAATTGCAATTCTAGTACTTTGGAAAAAAAATAAGTTTACCATTGCCAAAATCCCCTCAAATATGTCTATTTGCAGTAATTTTTACAGGCCAAAAAAATTCAATTATAGGCTGTTAGTGATTTCAGATTGCAGACCTGCAATCTAGTAAGTATGATACAGGGGTGTCACCAAGTTCCCTCTGATGACACTATTTAAATATCACAACTGTAATGAGCTCATTTGTCAAGAACAGGATGTCTAAGTCCCATGCTGGAGAACACGGAGAAACCAGATTGCACCTAGGTTGCATTTTTGGGATTGTCTGTACATGGAAATTTCTTTTGTGCTTATGAAGTGCATACAGTGGTTATACTCATGATCACATGGTACAGTTTATTAGGGGTACAGCTTGGTGAGATCATTTTTATTCCCTCAGCTTTCAGCAAAAAGAATACATTCATGTTTTAACAAAGGTAAATTCTCAATCCATAATTATTTACTGTGTCACAAGGGTGAGAGAGGCCATTGAGATTTATTTTTCTGTCATTCTCCCATCCCTTTTTGTTGGTTAATTCTCAGGAGAAAAAATAAGGTGACTGGAAGTCACCTTAGGAGAGCCTAAACTTCTCCTCACTGCTCTTGGAGAACTTGTCAACCTGAGATTTTATGATCCATTTCTTGTATTTAGTAAGCTATCAGAAAAAGGGATCTACAGTTTGACTTGTCACAGCTTCCATGTGACAGGCAAGGGTTTATAGTATATTTGGTGACACCATTAATAAGTTACCTCCTTTAGGAGGAACCTTACATAGTGTAATGAAATATGCCAGTTTCCTTAAAAGAACTGCAAGAAACATTTCTCCACTCTTCTCTGGCCTGAATTATATCTTTGCACAGTAGAATCTGTGCACAATGGATGATTGCTGTGGGCAGTCCTGGGCACCAAGTGCATGACTTGACAGTGTCTGACCACACTGGTGTAAGTTGTAGGTGACCCCCTTCCCTCATCCTCTAGGCAGAAAACCCAAGCAGGGATGGAGGAGGATGTAATGTTCCCATAGCTCCCCCAAGACAGAAGATTGGGACAGCAGTGTTAATGGTGATTCTGACATTCTCTTCTCAAATTTAGGAAAAATATGTGCCAATAGGTTTATTTGTAATAAAATACATATTGACCTTTTCTCTTTTGCACCCTAGTCTGCTGCCTACATTTTACACTAGTGAGAGTTTACATTGAAAGTGTGGGGCATCTCCTGAGAGAATACAGTATTTGTGCCCATTGTGAAGTGATGAAAATGTCAATACCAATTATGTAGGAACAGATTAACTTTATCCTAATTTCATCAGATCAAAAGCCAGCTCTTCACAATTTTATGCATGAGTGTGACATTAGCAGAAGCTCTACTACTCTGGTTATTAATGGGCGTAAAGGATGTTTATCGAAAGGTGTATAGTTCATTGAGCACTCTCTGAACTGTTTTTCTCAGAAGCCAAGGGTTTGTTTTCTGGGCTGAATGTCATGGAAAACACTTTCCATTTTAGTCATTGTATTTACTATGTGCTGCTTCTCAAATCTGTCATCATGCTGTTCTTCTTGCCTCATGTTTTCATCCTTTTCTCTCTGTACTTAAGGTTATTTTGATCCAGGCTTTTATTTTCTTTCAGTTCAGTAATTAACAGGGCTGATGTCACTCCTTTTATGCCCATGCTGAATTTGCCTCTTTTCTATTTTGCTTTTCAATTCATACATCAGCCGAGACCTCTACTTACAATAGCTTCATTTTTCCTGGAAGCTCTGCGTCATGGGGCCAAATTTATACCTGGTGTATTTTCCATTGACATAAAATTACTCCAAGAATGAATCATCTTTATGTTTACATGAATCTGATCTTATTTTTTTCCTCAGACACTGTTCACTTGTACCAACCATGTAACACTTGAAATAATTTGAATTATATGAAATCAAATTATGTTGTTTTGGGGACTTGGTAAAGAAAACAACAATGAAATGAAATTATGAAAGTCACAAATCCAAGCTAGACCTGTTTTTTTGACATAGTGTATGTAGTACTCAAATCTTATTGCAGTCTCCTTTTCACTGCCTTGAAAAAAAAAGAAATGTAAGATTGGAGAACAGATTTTAGACATAGAATTGCATTTCTGAGTATAAAAGCTCAAGATATCTCTGGCTACCATGCAGAACAAGAAGATGGCTAGCAGTCAGCTAGATTTGAAGTGATCCACACTTTAAAAAAATTATAGAACAACCATTTTGTGATCTGTTATGGGTGCTTAGTATGGAGGGAAACAATAGAGCTTTTCATTGTGTTTGTTAGTAATGCTAGAAAACAAAACATAAAAATAGGTAAATATATCACCAAAGTTGCAACTTATTTAAATCTAGTTATTCCCTCATCAAATGCTTGCCATCAATATTTAGAGAGAAGCATAAGAAAAATGAACTTTTTTGTTCTCAGTTCAATGCCAGTCTTTGCTCTGTTTTTAAGTATCTGATAAAGAGGTAGGCTACCTCTCTGCATCTCTTGGCTGCAGTACTTTCTGTGAGTCTGGGGGGATTGTCCCTGCACCACTGACACAGCAGAAGGAGCTGTCAGAGAGCAAATGAGTTTCTGAACCTGTTTCATTGATTTCCCCTTGAGCTTAGAGGCAGCAGTACTTGGTCAGTTTTTATGTACTCCTCGCTAACAGGCTGATATACCAGCACATGGTGGGGGGATCTGGGTGTGAGACCCTTCCCCAGACAGTGCAGGCAAAGGAATTCTGGAAAGTAACCTG
The DNA here is from genome assembly GCF_022539315.1 of Serinus canaria. NCBI lineage: Eukaryota > Metazoa > Chordata > Aves > Passeriformes > Fringillidae > Serinus > Serinus canaria. The sequence continues at coordinate 18,995,621 of NC_066314.1, read as the reverse complement.
GATTTTATCTGGATCATCATAATGACAGGCACTGTTGTCTCCCACCACACTGAGGTTGAATTTCAAACTACCATGAGAAATTTTCACTTGGGTGCCTTGCAGGAAACACTCTGCAGACTAAAAACAAGTTGTAGAATGTAATAGTTTGATTGATGAAAGAGGAAATCTTCACATGTTAATAAAATGTATTCTGAAAGAAAGTCTTCCTTCTCATATCTATTCTTCAGTATCACCCAGCTGTTTATTGTGAATTCTATTTAGATTTCGGCTTGATAGGTGGGGCACACTCTATTTACAGAAAGAGAAATTATGGGATCTCTGGAGGCTGCTTTATGCATATTAAACTCATTCTGAGGCTGTGTCTGCCTTGTGATGGGTTAGAAAATTACTCTTTGCTTTGTCATTGAGATGAAGTAGATTGTGGCCGGATAAATACTCATGTGGACACTATAGTGTGGCAGGAGGTGAGAAAAGTGGCTTGTAAATAGGTCCTAAACCATGAGGCACAAAGTAAGAAAGAGATGCAAAGAGAAGTGGAGGGGGAGTCAAGCTGAGAGTCTTTTTAAATGCATAGCTTCAGTTTCCTTCACACATATTTTCACAGAAGTAAAACTTGTGATTTCTAATTCTTGCATGCTCTGAGTTTAAGCTATAAATGAAACCAGAAAAAATAGTTTGGGGTTTTATTTTAGTTGTCAAAACTCTCAGCAAATTTAGGCCTAAATTCACTAAAACATTGTGTGTAAAATAAAAAGACAAGCTTTGACAACTGTATTTTTGCAAATTTGTGGTAAAAGCGAGAAGTGACAAACATTGTTCACTAAAGAGCCAGACATGAAAATTACTCTTTTCTTACTTCTTCCTACCCAGTCATTCTGGACTGTAACTTTGGGAGATGTGAGAAACCCAGATTCAATTCTCTTTGCAATTCAAGGGGATTTTAAACCCATTATCTCACAACAGAGATCCAGTGAGTACTGGATGTGTTAGTCCAGAGTGGATTTCTCTCAAGTACTCTTTCTAATGTTGTTCAGCATTGCACTGAATACTAAAATCTTCGCGGAGAAAGGATAGGGAATTTTCAGTCTTGCCTATTTTTCTAACTTTAACCGGGTGGATATTTCATGTAAAGTGGACCTATTGCAATAGGAGGGGTTAAGAACAGCACTCAAGCATACCTTAAAGTGGTTTAGACTGTCCCTGGGAGGTGGGATGTGAGTCTAACTGATTCTAGGAGGTGGATGGGTTGTATATCCTTCCAAATAATCTTAACTCCATATATGTTGTTATTATATGGCAAAGGTTCTGTATTGCTAGAATTTCATACCTCAATGTTTCTCATGGGCAGCTCCCCTAAGCACTAACTCTTCCTTCTTCTCTCAGGAGCCAACTGACTCCAGCTTCCCCTCTCAACCAACCCACTCTTTATAACACTCTTCTTCTTATTGGCTACAGCTGAGACTTGTTAAAGTCAGGCCTGTTCCTAATCTCTAATAATTGGCTCAGCTGCAACTCCTTAGGGGTAAGATTACTTTTTATACTACCTTTAATTTCTTATATTGTATCCCCCTACACAGATATCCTGTATCTTTCAAATACTTTAAAGCTGTACTGTTAGTGTGCGTGATATAAGGAAGAGGTGAATATTTATTTCCTTGAATCTGCATCCCCTTGTATTGCAAGTACAAAATACATTCCTTGTTGTTTCTTTTAAGGTTATCCACCTGTGAGAGACCCAGAGTGAAAGACGTAAAACCTCATTTTGAAATATGTAAGACTGCACTCACTAAAGCCTTTAGGGAACAGACACGAGTGCCCATCACAGCCTTGTAGTATCAACCAAGCAGGAGTGAACAAGCTGTTGTAAAGTAATATTTCACTCAGACTTAACAGGTCCTGCAGGCATGTCAGAAGCACCCCTACATCAGGGACTGATGAGAGATCAAGTAAAGTTGGCAGTAATACTTACTGTTTGAATGATAAGTAATTATAATGGAGAAATGAAAAAAGAGTAAAAGCACAACCTCAAAACTACAAAGAATAATGGGGGCATTTGTACATGAATGTGACTTGCAGTTATTTATCACCCAGTATGTGATCTTGAGCAAATTCAGACCAAGTACTGTCTTTGTTCATTGCTTTAGTAGCTACAAGACTTCCTTAAAGGAAAGACAAATTTACTTTTATCATCTTATCAACTTCATGTGAAACAGAATCTTTCAGTCAAAAAGAGCCTTGTGCTGAAGGTGCTTTGCAAAATAGAGCTCTGTAAAGACTTACTATGCACTGGCATATACACAAATGGAATGAGCAGGTGTGTTTGACAATAACTTTTACAGTGTTTTGTCTAAAATTCTGGAAGAGCTATGCTGCATAGGCTTGTTCCTTTTTTTTTTTTAATGTCAAAAAGTCAGTCTGACAGAACTAGGACATGATTAAAAGCAGCAGCTCTTACATGTTGAAGTGGAACCTCTAACTTGGATTATATGCAGATGGTTTCCATGTGATGGTACTCCTATATTTGTGAGGTTCTGACATGGGAATGCTGTTTTCAGTATGAATTAATGTATAAAAAGCTGTTAATTGGTTGATTAAAGATTTATTTCTTGCAGAACAACTTCTTCAGTGTTTTCAATTCTTATTGACACAATGATGGTAATTCCCAAATGCAAGTATTCTTCCACATCAGCTCAGATGAATGTTATTTAGCTGCTGTTTAAATTTTTTAAACTAAATTTTAGTTTAAAAATGCAGACATCATGAAAGATAATACTTATTTTTAAACAACTGAAAAGGCAGGAGAAGACTGAAAGAAGTTATTCTCAGACTTATTTTGAAGTGGCTTACTGATTAGGGCAGTGCATCTAATTTCAGAGTAAAGTCTTTGTTCTCCTTGCAGGTTTTGGAACAACATGCACATGGTAAATATTTCTTGCCTCTCTCTTTCAAATAGAGATCCAAGGCACAGCATGGACAAATGGGAATTTCATATTTGGATAAGCATGTTAAGCATTTCAAAATTTAGCCCAAATATAACCAAATATATTCCTTGTTGGAAAGAGAGCCTATAATTAACCTACTGAACTTTTTACCATGGGTGATCATGGCTGTTTTCTTTTCTTTTAGGTGCATTTCATTGGAACTATGTGGCATTTTAAACTATGGATAAAACCTCATGGTTTGTGTTTTACTTTAAGAAGACAGATTGATTGCCAGATTTAAGAGTGTGCCTTCTCAGAGGCAATCTAAGAATACAGATTCTTTTAGGAAAAACTAGGAGGACCTACATTCTTTCAAATTTGCTCTCCAATTACAGCATCTAGCTGTATATCCTGAGCAACATGAATCCTAGCTTTTTTGGTTCTCTAACTAGGTGTAAGTATATCAGAGTTTTCTCAGAAGTTTTGAAACTGACTCAGAAGTCTGTGCTACTGGGATTCTTAAATCTCCTTGGACTTTCTTTAAATAAGGCACAGCTTTCCCTGTGTCTTGATATCAATACTGACCTTTTAGGAGTGTGTTCCCTGGCACTGGCTCTTTGTGATCAGCCTAACCAGACTAACTCAAACTGACCCTGGGACAGTTCGAGTGACTTGGAGCCTCCAGGCACAGAAGGGACGATATAATTTGGGGGTTTTTACAGTATTTTCTTTCCCTGAGACATCTGTGTCACTGGTCTAGAAAACATGTCTTAGCATGTCTGCCACCAGCTGTGACTTCAGAGGACCTTATTTTCCTTTTCTAGTGCTGCAGTGCTCTGGCCTTAGTGACTTTATTAGGACAGTTTCTCATGGCTTGTGATTCAGTTACATTCCCACTGATGCTCAAAGGTGATTAAGCTATTCCCTTCCAAAACACACAGCCAATAGATGGTAGCTGCTGATACTGCAACTTTACCCAGCACTCATACCATGCAAAAGCAGCTCTGCAGGGAAGGAATGGCCATGATCTTTTAGTGAAGGTAAACAACAGGTTTGTAATGTTAGGGCCCTCTTTGTTCTCTTCCGGACTTACAAATCATGCATTCTATTCTTTCTGGAAAAACTGTTCAAACAGAAGGGTTGGAGTGTGCTACTCACTTTGTTGTAGGCTTGGTTTTGAGGATAGTCTTGGGAAAGCAAAGCATCTGAGAAATGCCTTGGATCCATTTTTTGTGCTTGGGATATGTACAGAAAAACCATAGCTCACTCAGCAATATATGTCAATCAATCAAGTGGATTTCTGAGCCACAGTTGGCAAACATATGCCATCTTATTAGAAACAATTTGAGATGCTGAGTTTCAGGTGAGCATCTCTTCTCCAGTGTAGAGAAAAATTTTAACCCTGAGTCTGTTGCGATGCCATGCTCCATTTTTTTTGGGTAACTGACTTGCTCTTTTCTGTTTGCTTGTGGGAATGATACAATTTCCAGGAAAGTTGGATTGTCCACACAGTTTCATGCAGCATGCATGCTGTGCTCAAGGAAGATTCCTCCAATTTTGGGAGAAATGGCATCCTATTCATTAGCTTTTCCTACTCACTTGTGTAGATACTGTGCTCATTTATTTATCTTCCATATTTTTCTGTAGTGCTGCAAGATGCATATTGTCTGAAGTTTACCCTTACCAGTAATCCACTATTTTCCTGCCCTGAAGAAAGAAGAGTGTCCCCATCTGTGCTTTATCAGAGTAAATGAGTGCTCTTTTCATGCCCTAAATAGTCCATTGGAGTATTGTGTAATGCTTCTTTTCCATAGAGAAATGTAATCCAAGTTACAATCCTGCTGAAAATAAATGTTTCTCTACAGCCTGGTGTCTTTATCTAAGCATTCAGACTCTAATTACATGAACTATTACCTCTCAGGTAATTGTATATCATAAGGCCAGAATGAGGGTTCCTGGACATTCTGTTATGATTTAACTCACAGGTTGTGCCTTCTTGCAAAATATTACCTGGGCTCAGGTTCCTGGGAGCTGATGCTGTTGTGGACCTGGGTTCATGGGTGCTCTGATTCCACTGAAGATAGCAGGGGATATCATACTGCATGTCATGTTGCAGTTTCAGGGGAGTTTTTGTTACAGGCATTCCAATGATATTCAGAGCACATATCTAATTTCAAGCAAGCTCTGCTAGTCTGGTGCCATTAAACATATTGTTTGCACAGTTGGTAGAATTTTGAGGAGTGTTGAAAGTAACAAGTGGATTCACTTTGGTCTTTAAATTGCCAGGGAAACACAACCACGAAGTCACGTTTTCTGATGGCATTGCCATCCTCAGCCAGCTTTGTTGAAAGTATGTAACTTCAACATGTAAAGTATTGATGACTTCAGTCATTCTCTATCACATTTATAGCAAATAAAAGAACACTGTTTGTCTTTTATAATTACTGAAACTATTCAATGTACATTAAATTACAATCATTGAAGTCAAATGGAGTTTTCTATCTACATGAGGAGTAACAGCACCTTCAGCAAGGCAGAGGGTGTGGGACTTGAAATATCCCAGAAGAAAGGATGGGTGGTCATGGGGAAGGAGCAACAGCATTCAGTGAGCATTTGAAAAGTGTATGCCCCATCTTTGCAAGTAGAGGAGTCTGACTGTTGTTCTTACTCTGACTACAAAGATGTGGGGAAGCAGCTCTAGGCAGCTGTTTGGGAATGCTCCATCAAGCAAGGCAACTGAGCAAACACTTCTGAATCATTAGTGAGTGATTGATTCAGAAAAATCTGTAACTCCTCTTACTGACAGGGGGAATAAGCCTGATTTCTGTCTTCTTTTTGTTGTTTTTAAGTTTTTAATCTTTTTGCCAGTAGCCAAATTCTTTGCAACATGCTGAATGCATATCAGGGTTTTCTTTTTATTTCAGTGCCTCTCAGGACTTGATCAAATGGTCGAGGGACTGGTCTCATTGATACTGTCTCCAGAAAAATAATCTCTTTCTGCTGCTGTGTTTCCTTCATCTCTTCTAGAGGAGATTGTGAGGGAAATTTTAACTGAAACCATCTTTTGTTTGCATTTAGCTTTTGTCTAATTTTATAATTTCTTTCTCATAGGAATTGCATTAACCCTATGTGTTACAGGTCTCAAAAGGAAGGATCATCTTCCACTGTGGAACCAGTGGAAACACTAATGTTCTGTTTACAATGCTGTTCCTGTACTTGCAAGGCACAGTCTGTCTTTAAACGAGGTACAGTTTAATCCAACTAACTGAGAATTTCACAGGCATTGTTACACAAAGGATTTAAGAAAACTGGCCATCTGCAAAGCAACCTAAATATATGTATGTTTTTAAGCAAGTTCACTCCTCTCTATAAATGCCAAAAATTAAATTATTTTTGCAGTTCTTGAAACTGCTGCTTTTCTAGCTTATTCTTATCTTTTTTTTTGCCACCAAGAAGTCTGAGAAATCATACAGTGTTCTTTATACAAAGCCTTGTTTAGTGGATAAAAATGTAAAACCAGCCTGCAGGGGCTTCTTCATTTTCAGCATTCTCTGAGGCTGACTCATGGTTTAGCTTTTTGGTTGTCCTTAATGGATGACATCCACACAGAGCAATCTGTCTAAGCAATATTACTTCACTAGCTTTTAATAATCTGACCTGCACAAGGTCATTTAAAAAAACTTCATATAGACTTTCTGAACAGGTTTTCTGTCCTGAAAACCTCTCATCCGTCAAGAAGCCAGAATTAATATGAACAGCTTCTGTTCTGAAGTGTCAAGGAAATAGGTTTGAGTAAGAAAATGCTTTTAAATGCACAGTCTTGCCCTAGCTGACCTGTGATACAGCTTGCTGTCCGCAGCCTTTGTATTCTATAACAATATTAGAATATGCTGGGACTTCTGTGGCTGAACTTCCTATTGTAAATCAAGGAATCATTTAGGTTGCAAAAGACCTCTGAGATCGTCAGGTCTCAGTTGCTAACCTAGCACTGCCAAGTTCCCTAGTAACCTGTGTCCCTAAGATCCACATGCACAAGTTTTAAACACCTCCAGGGTTGGTGACACTTTCACTTCCCTGGGCAGCCTGTTCCAGTGCTTGACAACCCTTTCGGTAAAGAAATTTTTCATAATATCTCCCATCAAAACCCTCAGTCATCTGAACTGCTATAAACACCAGGTATTCATATAGAGAGAAGGATACAGGGGCATCTGTCTTATCACAGAGGAGGTCTGCTTCATTGCACAGAATAATTAGTGTTACTGTGGATGCTTTTATGGACAAATAAGATGAAAGTCCAGCGCTTGAAAGCACAGTCCTGAGAGTCACTAATAAATATGGACACTGCTTGAATGTATGGGTGCTGCATGCATTTCAGTTCAGTTCTACAAACCTTCTCTTATTTCCCTGCAAAAGGCTAATTACCAGCTCTTATGTATTTCTCTTTGCCTGTATATGTTCTCAGTTATTAGTGTTGTGCTTATTTTAAACAGAGACTTCTGCCTATATATCAACTCCTAGTAAAAGGAATATGTCATTGCTGAAAGGATTCTTTTGGCATAGTGGCTGTTTGATATAATTACATTTAATGAGAAAACAAGTATTAAAAGTAAGTCAAACTTTGATCACAGTTAAAATATTTTTTCATGAACTGAGAAATTGAAAATATTTATATGGATCCCTTTAAAAATCACCTATGTTGCTTCTAGATATTTTATGTAAAGGACTGGGATCAACTGCTCCTCCAGATGCTGTATATCCAGTGTTGTCAAAACCAGTGCTGATTCCTAAAACAATTTCTGAAACAAGTAGTAGGGGGAAAATCTGTTTTCCTTCATAGATGTGTAACTTCCCACCTGCAATATCCAAGTACATTATAAAACAGCAGGTCAGATTTAAAGATACAATATTTGCTAATTGAAGGAGATGCTGTTGATTAATGAACTCCACCTGATAAAATATAAATCAATTTTGGTTTATTTATTTATTTATTGTTTTAAAGAAAATTTGCTTTTATTGGACCTTTCAAACTACCTTCAAGGAAAATTTAAAGTACAAACACAAAGGCATGCCACTTCCAAGTTTCCAAGATCTGTTGCCTTGCATAAATCCACTAAATATTTTATGAGAGAGAGTATTTACAACTGTGATCAAGGAACAACTGAAGACCAAACTCATAATTGATTCAACTAAAATTAGTGTTACGCTTTTATATTGGATTTTGGGATTTTAATAGTCTGCTTGTCTGGATTTTTTTCCTCAAGTTGATGTGTCCATGAAGAAAAATACTTCTAGCCAATGAACATAGGGTTTTTTTGATTGTAATAATGAATCAGTTGATTTTTGAAGGAAAGAATAGAGTGTGAAAGGGTAAAACTACTCTTTAGAGGCTAAATGACCTGCAGGTCAGAATGTCAAAGCTGAAATGTTTGAAAGCACACTTTTCCTTCTCCTTTATTACAGCATTGAGATGTGCTTAGTCTTTTATTCCTTATGCTTTGTATTGATGGCATTTTTGGAAGACCTTCTAGTATGGATTATTTAATACATTTTCAGCTGAGAAGATTGAATTGAAAGAAGTGAGACAATTTTGTGGAATATCTTGACAATAGTTTCTCCAAATACTTTTAAGATGAACTGTAGGTTTGGTCTGCACAGATTCCATCCTGAGGTAAATAAATGTTCCTAATAAAGAATCTTTGTGTACGCTTCTCAGAAATATTTGTATTTGTTGGGAAATTTTTAATCTAGTGATAATATGTTAACTAAAAAGGATGATGTTAACTAAAAAGGATGACTGTTTTCTGTTCTAAAGAGAGATAATTATTTGAAAAATCAAATAGTTAAATTTGGCTTGCAAATCACATATTGGATCAAACTTATCTGTGAGTAGTCACTGTTTCCTATTGTTTGTGTATTTTTTTAGCTGTCTCTTAGTTTACAGTCCATGGTTTAATAAATATTAATGTCTTCCTCTCTCCTAACAGTCTATTTTAAGGAAAGACAGTAAAAATACATAGTTTATTTTACATCACATTGTTCACTAAATTTTGAACAAAGGGAAAGTATTTTTATTTAAAATTGACCTTTCCTGAAACATACCACTCCATTTTTCTTAAAATGATTTTTATGTAGACAGCCTTTAAGATTCTAAATGTCTGAATTCATACCTATATTTTCCCACTGAATAAAAGTAATTGTTTTTAAGATTTTCTTCATATTTATAGTACTTACCAGGGCATATGCTCATCCATTCTGAATGTTAATTGATGGCAGAGTTCAATTTTTCTGTCATCACATGGGATTTGTCAAGGACAGACCACAAAAACTAAGAGCTGGGAGACTGCAAAACATGTGTCTTAGCTGAGAAAACATTGTCTTCCATCACAGCAGGCTTTCTGGTGTATTAGAAAAAAGCTATTATAAGGAAACTCCCTTCAATATTTTCAGTGATTTGAAACAGTGACACTCTAGTTACAAATGTGTATGGTACAATGTTGCTGAGTGTACTAACACTCTAGCCAACACTAACACTCCCACCCGGCTGGATCAATTATGTGTGCACATATACTATCACTCCAAATCTGCATACATTGCTTTTGCATGCAAAATACAGGTTCTAGCACAATGCTTCCAAGTTCAGTGTATCATGTATTGTAGCACTGTATTTTGAAAGTCTGTAGTAGCTGTTATCTGATATTATACAATGCAGACTCTGGGCAGTCAGGTATGTGGGACTGACAGCAATTTTTGGCTATTATTTCTTAAAGGAGTTTGAGAAGCTATGTAGTTTTGAAGGGCCATTTCCAGCCTTTTTCTTCATGTGAGCAGTTCCAGACATGCACCACCCTGCCCATGGCCCAGGGCCCTGTTCCAGCCCCACTGGAGCCATCAGTCCCATGCTGCTGACTCTGGAGCAGGGCTGGTCTCCAGCTCCCCACAGCCTTTCCCTGCTGAGCAGGGCCCACCCACAGCTCTGCATCCCCAGAGAGCTGCCCGATGCCCAGGGCTGGGGCTGCTCCTGCTGCCCAGCTGCTGGCTGGGGTGGGACATGCACTGGCTGACAGGCCCTGCCCAGATGGGTCTCCTGGGGAGCTCTCACCACCCCCAGTGTCTGACCCTGTAGGACCCACCAGCCTTTGTGGTGCTTGGATAATGGGAATGTTTATTAAAAACATATTAATTAAAAAAAAAAAAAGAAAAAAAAGCTAGTAAGCTTTTTCTTAAGTGACACATTTCCCAGAAGACCTTTTCTTCCAAACCAAAGCTCACATTCATAAGACTTTTGTCCTCTGTGGCAATATGTATTAAATTCAATAGCACAAAATGAGTTGTGAGCCACCACACTCTGAGTCATCAAAATACTGCTGTATTATTACCAGACGTTAAAACCAACATCTTGTTTGAGGAGGAAGAGCAGTGCAAGTTTAAGGAATCCTTGTGACTCAGTGGTGTGTGTAGGAAGCACTGTGGTGTTGTGTAATGGGACGAACAGTCTGGAATTGATCCTGCCAGTTTTTCCTGGGGAAAACCGCCAGAGACTTGAGCTGTTAAGTCAATGTTGCGTTTTAATGAAATTTTTGGCACATCTAATGCTAAAAGTGCCCTGGAGGGAAAATATTGTGAATCCAGCTGGTAGTGCTAGAAGTCAGGTTTATAGGTTGGGAAGGAGGTTGTTGCTGGTTGTGTTTGTTGGGAACTGGAGAGAGGTGCTGCTTCCTGTCCTGTGGGATTGGCCCTAGGGAAGTATTGCTGGGAGGTGCCACCTGGCTCCTCACTGTGAGGGGATTTGCTGTGACTTCTGGCACTGAGTTCTGGATGTGACAGGGTTGCAAGAGTACTCGATGGAACCACTGCATGGACACCTGTGTCAGAGCTGCAATAAGGGAAATGAACCATGAGTAGATATATAGGGGAATATACAGCCCATGTGGCTTGTGAGATATGTGGGTTTCAATATGGGCCAATACATCCTGAACTTCACGACTGTGTACATAAGTGAGAAAGGAAGCAGTTGACAAAGTGTTTATACTGAAATAAAATTTTACTTCAAACACTGCTTGTAGGCATCAGTCAGTCAGGGAAAATGTTTTTTTACTTGCCCTATGAGTTTCAGAAACTGTTTTTCAAAGATGCTTTCAGGGTATTTGCACTTGGGAAATATAGCTAAATACACTAGTGAAATATCTCATTAATAATGATGATGATATCAGTTGAGACTAGTGCATACAATAACATTAATTTCCTAACATTATGTGTTATGAAATTAATGTGTGTGCATGTGTGGGCTTTCTCTTCCTAATGGCTCTGAGAGCAGTTCATGAAATTAGCAGCCGAAAACTGGAGAGTGTTAATAATTCCCATGTTATTTATGTATATCTTTGTGCATTGTACAATTTATAGCCTATGTAGAATTATCACTTCTCTGTTGGGGTCCCTCTGTTATTTAACTTTTCTGCAGGATCCCACTGAAAGGAAACAAAAGCACTTCTGTCCCTCTCAGATCTGTACCCAGAAACAATCCCACTTCTGTTAACTCCTGATTATGGAACTGGGCCAGCTCAGCTACATTTCTCTGCTTCCAGAGTATGCAGCCAAATAGTTCTACTAAAAGTAGGAGAAAGTTAGCCAGTGAAACAAAAGAGCACTTTAGAGAGATGATTTTATAATCTTCAGTGTATATTTTTCTCCCATAATGTTATACATCATCAAAAGCTAATTTGAATGGTATTCTCCAGGGATAAAGAAAAGGAGCAGATCTAGCCTGCAGTCTTCTGGCAAGCCCAGAATTCCTTGAGGCTTGTTGCCTCAAGGCCCTAAGCCTGTTTTACTCAGTTTCTGATTGTTTATATTTCTCTTTCCATGTTGTTTTTCCATCATCCATACAAAAGAGTTGATTCTCAGATTGTTCCTCCTTTCCAAGAGTTCCATAGATAAAGCATGGAGAGGTTGTTTTGTGAAGAGCATCTACATGCTTGTTGGCCACTCTGTAGTGTATTGAGAAGTCTCTCTTTGGACAGGTAGAGAAAGTCAAGTGAGACCAAACAATTTCAGAGTGGGAAAGGCTGTGATGGAGCATAGTTATCACATCAATATGGAAGCTTATGAGATCTCAGCATTCCAGGCAAAATATTTTATGTGGAGGTAGAGTCCAGACACCTTGAGACTGCTCTGTGCTATGACTAAAAGTGGGGTTTGATTTATAAATGGAAATGATTAGGAAATTCCTTTTGAAGCTCTGTTCTGGTCAAACTTAAAACAGTTATGTGCTCATATAAAGTTCCAGCTGCTGAACCTGTCTGCAGCCTTGTGAACACTCATGACTTAATGAAGGTAACAAAAACTGCTGACAATTTTTCACATGCAATAGGTGCTTGAGTCTTTGCATCTTTGACTCATTTGTGAACTACTGTACCATTTTGACACTTGCAAGAAAAACATTTGAGACTATAGCATCTTACTTGCCAGAGTAGTATCCAGAGTCTGCACCTTCATTGTGCTGTGGGAGGCAATCAATGAAAGAACTTTGACATAAAACAAAGTATAAACCCAGGAGCAGAAGACAGTTTGATCATCAAAGCTACTGTTTTTGATGGTCTGTAGAGAAAGAGGAATGCAATTCTAAATCTCATTAGGCTGATGAGTGATCTTTCTCTTTCTATTAAATAATTTTGACATATGCTGAAAGCACAGTTTAACAAAATCCTAAGCTGCCTTTGGAAGATCCCACAGGGCAAAACCAATAAAAGTGTGATTTCTAAATCTGCCAATGAAAACTGCAATGCATATGAAAGAATTGAAGGCCACGTACTTTATAACTTCTCTGCAGGAGAAAGGTGAGGAAAAAGAACCTTATAGATATCTCAACTGGAAAATAAAAGTGTATGAGCCTTAGGAGAAATGGCTGTGATGTTGTTCCATCATACTGAAGGCATTAAAATTATACATTTCTTTAGTGTATTCTGGCTGCATTGGTTTAACTGTCTCTAGAATAAGCTCTCTAGCTGACTTACTTGACCCCAAGATTAGCTCTGCTCATTAAAGCATAGTGCTAATAACACTGAGGGTGGGGGTTCAATCCACTTATGGGACTTCAGAGTTGGACTTGGTGATGCTTATGGGTCCCTTCCAACTCAGAATAATTTATGATCTGCTTTAGGTTACCATACTTATATTTGGGAAGAAATCAGTATGTTGAGGCCTATAGAACAGAGTCTTGGTTTGTGCTGGACTTTTCCACACATGGTTTGCTAATGCAGACAAAAGCTACGGATGTGACTTCTCTGTTCAAGATATTTGTAGGGAAGCAAGAGGGGGGAAAATAGAGATTAAAGAATTATGATTCAAAATATTAGATGTTGAAAAAACCTCATAGTAGTTTGAATTCTATGAAATATTTTTTTATAAAACGGTAAGATATTTCTGAATTTTGTCTCTTAAAGACAACTAAAGAATTTTTCTGTTGCCAAAGTTAACTGGGACACTTTGTTGTTCTTTTAGGGACATAACAATTAGATATAAAACCATAATCTCAAAGATTCAGTAACTTTTTTTTACAGGAAAAAGGGATTGAAGTTCTTTTATTCACTAAATTAGGTACAATTCCAATGTAATCGTGAATTCAGTAATGATCCTTTCCAGAGCTGGTTTGGTATATCCCAGATGAGATGTTCAAAGAGATTCCCAAGTAAAATCTATACTTTATTATAAAATCCATACTTTATTATTAAATTAATATTAAAATTTTTAATAGAGAAAACTAAAATTAGCAATTTAAAGTATTTTATTTCACAAGCCCTGTTTATTCCAGTTTTCTCCTGCCAGTTGTAAGCTTGTGTGATTGATGTTAATCAGTTCAGTAGCCTTCTCTTGGCTGTAGCTAACTTTGCACAAACTTTTTTCACCTTGGAATGTTTATTTTTTTAATTGTTTTTCTGTGGGTTTTTTGGGGTGTGGGTTTGTTTTTTTGTGGTTTTTTTTTTTTTTTTTTTTTTTTTTTGGTTTGATTTTTTTTCCCCCTGGAGAAGGTAGAGGCTTGTGGTGGGTTTTTTCTTCTTTTTTTTTAAATTTTAAGTTTGTTTGTGGTTTTTTGTGTGTCTGGTTTTTCTTTTTGTTTGCCTTTTTAAAATTTTTTGTTGTTGTTGCTGTTGCTGAATATCCTTACTACCAATTGCTTTGTTTCCTTCTAGAAGTGATGAGATTCAGACTGTGGTGTTAAGGATGCATTGGCTTCCTACATCCAGGGAACTTTCTGTAACCTCCTGTTTTCAGAGATACATGGCATGGAGTCAAACAGCTCTTCTGTATCTCTTTGAATGCAAAATTCTGCTGCAGTCCTTTCACTAGCTTGGCATAATGTTCAGGCACACTTGCCTGTGTTGTCAGTTGTTCAGGAAGGTGCATAAGAAGTTGTTTTTCAATAGGCAAATATTTTACTGCTTACCTCCTATTTTTGCCCTTTTTTATGTTCTTTGAATGTAAAGGTGGATTTTCTAAAATGTAGGTTGAAGGAAAGCAGACAAGAAAGGTTCTCAGAATTGTATTTCATAGTCCTTGAGTATTTTGGTGCTAGTGTTATTGTCTCTTTTGAAACAGAAGTTTACCTTTATTTACAAGTCTCCTGAAATTGCTTCAGTTTTCTTCATATTTCAGTTAATAAATTAAGCATCTCTACTCTCCCAAACCTGTCTCTTATGATACTCTCCATATATGTAATATTCAGTAAAAGTCTGTCTTCCACTGTTTGCTAAATGTATTCAGTGTTTGAATCAATATTGAGGTTTGCTAGGAACATTGTGGTCAAGTTTATGTTAAATTATCTTTTCATCAATGTTATTAAATGTAGCATTCAGACTATTCGCCAATTAATATGTTGTCATCTTGGAGGAATTTGTGTGAAACTGGATTACACTTGCAAAAAGAATTCCTGTAGTTTCTTCAGGATACAGAAAATTACATTCAGGGTTAATCTTCTTTTCTCTCCACTTCTTTCCCTTCCCCCAATAACTTTTTTCCTTTCTCCTCCTTCTCTGTTGATATACTCATTATTTTCTGAATGAATGCCAACACCGTAGCAGATTTTTCAAAGACTCTCATCGTAGCAGACATTTTGAGCTATGGCTTTGACAGATTGCACATTTTGAAAGTGTGATACTGTAGCAAGCTTTTTAGTAAATTTGGCAGACTACATACTGTCTTGAAATCCACTGATGAAAAGTGAAAAATCTATTAGATGTAGGTTGGCAGGATACATGTGACCTGCTGACAGGCTGTGTACATTTTTTATTCGATTCTAGGAGCAAGGAATCCAGTTCTTGGGGGTTTATGAAAAATTGCAGTAAATGTCACTTACAGAATGAAAAAAACATCTTGGAAGAATTAGATTGAAGAGATGACTAAAAAAAGTATTGCAAAAGTCTTTGTCTTACATACAGGGGCTTTACTTGAATTATAACCACTGAGTTATGAACTTGCTGGACAGCTGGGCACAGAGAGTGGTGGCGAATGGTGCTGCATCCATTTGGTGACCAGTCACTCGTGGTGATCCCCAGGAATCTGTGTAGGGCTCAGTCCTGTTTAAAATCTTTATCAATGATCTGGATGAGGGAATTGAGTCTACCATTAGCAAATTTGCACAACACCAAGGTGGGGGGGAGTGTTGATCTGCTGGAGGGTAGGAGGGCTCTGCACAGAGATCTTGACAGGCTGGATTGATGGGCCAAATCCAACAACAGGAGCTTTAACAGGACCAAGTGCTGGGTTGTGCACTTTGGCCACAACAACTCCCTGCAGGGCTGGGGAGAGAGTGTCTGGATGGTGACCAGAGAGGGACCTGGGGGTGCTGACTGACAGCAGCTGAATATGAGTCAGTGTATGCCCACCAGGCCAAGAAGCCCAATGGCATCCTGCCTTGTATCTGGAATAATGTGGCCAACAGAAGGGATTCCCCTGTACTCAGCACTTGTTAGGCAGGACCTTGAGTTCTGGGCCCCCCAATTTAGGAAGGATGTTAAGATGATGGAGCACACCAGAGAAAGGTAAAAAGGCTGGTGACAAGTCTGGAGTACAAGTCTGATGAGGAATGGCTGAGAGACCTGGGGTTGTTCAGCCTGCAGAAAAGGAGGCTCAGGGGAGACCTTATGACTCTCAACAACTGCCTGAAAGGAGGTGGTAGCCAGATGACCTTTGGTCTCTTCTCCTAGGCAACCAGTGATAGGACAAGAGGACACAAGCTCCACACAGGGAGGTTTAGGGTAGACATTAAGAAGAAGTTCTTCACAGAGAGGGTTATTCAGCATTAGAATAGGCTGCCCAGGTAGCTGGTGGAGTCACCATCCCTAGAGGTGTTTAAGAAAACACTGATATGCTACCCAGTGCCATGGTCTGGTTGACAAGGTGGTATTAGGTCATGGGTAGAACTTGATGATCTCAAAGATCTTTTCCAACCTAACTAATTGTGTGATTCTGTGATTCTGTGAGATGATTGGTAGAGAATAGATAGGAACCACGATAGTAGTGTATGTTATAAGGCTAAAGAGCTGCTTTGCCCTGTTCTTGAAGAAAGAATTTGCAAACAGAGGAAATTCTTTCATTTATCCAGTGCTTAAAAGATAGCTTACACTTGGAGTATTAACTCTCCATTTTTGATGTTGGGGCTGGGATACTCAGCATTCTATGATTACTCTGCAGGAAAGAGCTCTGCTTCCAAAAGCAGAAGCTTGACAACAGCTAATTTTCAGGCAGAATGCTGGTCTGAGGAATTTCCTTTGTGGCTTTGAACCTGTTACACTTGGTGGCTTCTCAACAAGTGTACCTATTATACACATTCTTGTATGAAAGGGTTAATACCTAGTGCATACAGACACCAGAAGCACCCTTTGTGTGTGCCTGTGCTTAACCTGCAGTATCATGAGTTTCATTTGAATACTCAGGTCATGAATCTGGCAAAGGTGTGACAGGACCCTCCTCTGCATCCGTGACAACATATTTTCACTTCACCTCCACCTTTGTACTGGAATTGCCTTTTGGCAGCCTATGGTTAGTTGAACCAAAATGCTAATCTAGCTCAAAACTAATAAAAGCACAAAACAAAAAAGAAGTTAGCTCACAGCTGGATTGGGAGGCTCAGTGGGCACATGGATAGTAGTACTTGGGCAAGAAGAGGAGGAAATCTACTGTTAGTGAAGACAAAGAGTTGAACTACATTTCTGTTAGTGGCTTAACTTTGCAGATTTCTTTTATTCTGAGACATGTAATCATCAGAAAAATAATTGGCTTCCTAATTATTACCAAAATTGTTGTAGGACTTAGATGATATTCAATCACATGTGAAAGTGGAGGCATCGACATTGCACTTCATTGAAGTGTAAGTGCATCCTAATGGTTGCTTTTTTATTCCCTCATAAAAGTCCTACCCTGCAAGATAATAGTAATGAAATATTAAAACAGATCTTACCAAAACAGGTAAATTGTCTACCAGATTTTCTGTCTGTATGTGTTTGGGTCCTTTACATTTTTTGCATTGCATTAAGAATGGACATTCTGTTATTTTAATATTCTGAATTTCCATTGAAAATATGTAGCCTTATCACTAACTCTTTTGTGATGTACTAGTAAAAAAATACATGAAATACTTTACTTACTACTTTCTAATTAACATTTGCACAGGCAGGCTAAAGCAGATGTATTTCTTTTCTTTGAAAGTTTTAGGGATATTAAACTGGGAAGAGGATTGATAATGAAATGATGAAACAGACTGTTTAACAAGAGAAAAGATGATAAAAATTTTTAAAACTCAAAACTTCTGATTTTGGAGTTTTGGAGTCCATAACTTGGATTTTAATATTCAAAGCTGATTCCTGCTTCTGATACTAATTTTGTGTCTAAAAATATGAAATAATAAATGCATGTCTCAGATGAGAAAGAAGATGTAGGAATTATGATTCCTAAAAAATTCTCTGAGTTAAAGCCTTGGGTTCTTCTATTTAAGACTTGAATAAGAGACCTTAGTCTGTTTTATGGATACCTATTCTGTTTTAGAAAGAAAACAATGGCTCTGAATATAGTCCATAACTTAAAATGTCACAGGAAGCTCCAGATAGAAATGTTCTAGGGGACTGGAGGTGTTTAGAGTTTCTTTGAGTGAGTGAGGATGTGAAAGAGAGAAATTAAAGACTTACAAAGATGCTTATAATGAGATTCACGCTGATTTTTACATATGAGACATGGCCAACTGCTGATACACAGTGTGGGTCTCCTATGAGGCACTTGCACCTAGCAGATAGATATCCAAGAGAAATGTTGCACAGTTGTAGACCACCAAACAAATCTTGGCCATGTGGAAAGGATTTGAAGATGCAAGGAAAAATAGATGATGAGAAAAGGTCCCCTTGTCAGCACAGATGTCCTCCCATCTCACCCCAACCCTGCATCAGAAGCTGCTTGACAAACATGGGTCAGGCAGCCTGGTGCTGATGTCTTAGTACACTGGAGAAAGAAAATTAAAAATAGGTGAAGGAAAGAGGATGGGGGAAAGAGATGTTGGGAGATAAAGGTGAGCAGATATTGCTAGTAGGGAATTTGGAGACCCTGGGGTTAAGTGAAAGGAGTATGCATGTAAGAGCAGAGAAGGAAGTATTTGGTGTTTGGCATCCTTCACCTTGAAATGCAGAGGTGGCTGAGTTCTGGATTACTGTTTAGAGGTTAGAGAGGTACTAAAGTGTTGAGATTCATAAGGCTGGGTCTGGCAGGGTAGATGGTAGTACACAATCAACTAAAAAAATCACGATGACATTTCCATTTGTGTTATAAAGGAGATATTTATAAAGAGTTTTTATAAAGAGTATTTAGAAAGATATTTAGGAAGATGATATTTTCTGCTTGCTATAAACAGCATAGTATTTTTCTGTGAACCTCCACTTATTCTATTGTGAAGAACAGCATATCAGACAAAATACAACATTTTTTGTTTTTCTCCACTATGTCAGCTCCCAGCTTATGTATTAATTTAGAAAAATGTACCACCCATCAATCACAACCTCCATGTCTTCATACTTTCCTTTGTTGTCATCTTCAGTCTTAAGCTAGCATGTTCCAAATATGTGTCAGTCTTTAATCAGTGTAGCCAGAATGGCATCCAACCTTTTGCAAGTTCTAGTGTACTTTTTCTGAACCGACATCTGATCTGTCAGATTCACACCTCTTGAAAATGTGAAGATGTAGGCAACAGGGTTAGTATAAGAATTATGTAATTGTGAGACAAAATGTATAAATGCTTTTCAGTAAATTCCTTTTCTTAATACCATATAAAATACTGCCATTTCATCATTTCTAGTAAATGTGTGTTTAAAAAAAATAGTTCCCCAAATTAAAATCATTCTCCCAATATAAACATAAAATTATCATCCTTAGAACTGAAGGCACTGTCTTTGGGAAAAAGAAAATCACATTGATTTTTAAGGAACAAGAGAATTGTAAACTGTAAGGGGTGACTTCCAAAAAGAAAAAAACCCACTTTTTTTTCTCCTTTCAAAAGGAAAGAAAAAAAGGAGGAAAAACACAGAAACACAGATTTCTTACTAGTGGTCTTTGCTGCTCTCTCTCTTTTTTTTTCTTTTTTTTTCTTTAAAAAATATTGTTTCCTCTTTGAATGCACACTAATAGATTTTACTGAGCTATGAAACTACTTTCTTCAGATCACTGGGGAAGAATTGACATTCTTGCAGATGCATGTGATCGAGCTACTTATAGAAAGAATTGAAAATGCCTTGCCATCTGCATGCTTTGTATTAAATTCAAATGTACAGTATCTTTGGACTAATCAGTTTTGCCCTTGTGTGACATGTACAGAGGCATCTGTGCAGACAGACTGCAGCAAATATATTAGGGACTGAGGTGAAGTAGGCATCCACAAGTGACTAAGGGCTAAAATTGCCATGTGAACTGTTCACTTGCTCTCAGGTCACTGTTCAGAAATATGAAGTCCTTAATTGAGGCCTGTTGTGTCTCAGGTGTGAGTAAACTATGCAAAAGTCCTTGGAAGAGCTTGATTTATCAAGCAAATGAATCACATACTGAAGATGATGAGTTCAGTTCATAGTAAAGAAACACTGAGCAGCATAATGGTTAGAGTACTTTTTCAGCAGTGGAAAATCTAGGACTAAAATAATAACTTTTGTTAAAAAGACATGAATCCTGGACTCCCACTTCACAAAAGAATTCCATGGCCTGTATCAGGCTACAAATGAGTCTAAGCTGGCAGGGTGAACAGTTTCACCTTTGACAGAGGGTACAGAATGATCAGCTGAGACCCTGAAGAGAAACAAGTGTAAACCTAAGTATGGACACTGGTGGGAATGTCAGAGAGAGAGGAGAAGGGACGCTGCTGGTGTTGCCTGTGCATTCTGTGGTAAGGACTTACTGAAGGGTTACACCGGCAGCGCTGGAAAACAGGATCACACCCTACCACAGCAAATCCACAAATAAATTGATTGATTTTATTAGTATAAAAATGCCACTTGAAGTGTTTACTTATTCATTTACATGATTCTTGTCCTAATCAGAAGGTTTCTGAATTTGATGAACTTTTCCATTTACTTTTACAGTCAAGTCTTAGGCTGTAAATTTAAAATTGCCTCTGCCTCTTTCAAAGAAGTGTTGTATAACATTTCAGACAATGTTTACTGGTGATGATATGAGTTGTCATTTTGATCACAAAAAGAGGCTCTGCAGGGACTTGCTAATAGTAGCTCTAATCAAGAGGCAAACCATAAAAGACTAGAAGGACTCAATATAAATTATAACTGTGCTTAAATTTACTATTGTTGTCTTACAAAATGTTCTCTGAGGAATCATTTAAAAAGAAGTCATCCATACAGCTGTTTTTAAAGGAAAAGGGACTCTGGCAGAATGGCATTGTACCTGTGGCCAACAAAAATATTTGTATTACTTTCTTTTAATAGTAGAGTGCAAAATAAAATATTTGAAATACCAGATAAGATATTTAAAATTGAAGAACTGTGAGTCTGAATCCTTTTCTCAGCAAAATGTGGTCCCTTCCTTTATTGCATCTGAGAGCGATCCGGTGCTGACCCCAGGCAGCATCAGCCATAAAGTTAAAGTGACAGCACTATGTTCCTCAAGGGAGAATGTGAAGATGCTTCTTATATTTGCATCAAAGATCAAAGCACAGTTTGGGATAGGTGCTGGCTGAATGTACAAAATTCAAAGCACATTTAAGGCTAATAGCTCTAATTAGTAGTTCTCCAGACTGCTTTAGTGGCAGAATAAGAATTTCATACAAAATAACTTAAAGAAGGGAGTATCTGTAGCTGAAATTAAAAAAAAAATCTGATTTCAGACAAAAATTTACCAGTTTTTTTGTGTATGCCAGGAATAGGCAAATCAGATGCTGTCCTCAGCTCATTAATAATGGTCTGAGTCCTTGGGCAACAGGAGTGCTTGCTGCAGTCTGTCATCCTGATTTCTTTTCTCTCCCTGCACTAAACAATATTTAGACTGCAATCAAGAAATCAGGCTGTTTTAAATCATCCTATTATCATATTTATTTATTGAATTTAATTCCTGTGGTGAATTTAACTATCTGCTATTTTATGTAATTTCTTATATAAAGCCTCAATTTTAGAGGTTCCACATCTAGAAATAAACTACTTAAAACCACATGCTCTAGCATGGTTAAAATGACCCTTTGTTCCCATCTGCTGCTTACGCAATTTGAAATTCTGTATGCGGGAAGTAAGGCTATTCAATACCCTGTGAATTAGCTTAGGAGATTGACCCAAAGTGATATTATATTTTTCCTGCAATTCCAATGCATAAAGAAAAAAAAAAAAAAAAAGAGGTTCAATGACTTCTTTGTTTTTGCTGTAGTTTAAAATTTGTCTTTTAAAATAATTTAAAAAATCCTCTTAGAGAAGTGAAGAGAAAAGGTATCAGTTGTGACCAGAGTGTAAGAACTGTAATATAATATATCTAAAAACTTATTTGTGTTTCTCTATTGGCTATCATCTGATTTGCCTTTTTCTATTGGTAAGCTTTCCTATGCTCTGAGCTTAAGCCAACAAATCCTTTAGGGATGGACAGATATGCCTAAAAAGGCAACCTGAAGCCAGAAGGCCCTAGGGATGTTGTGAAATGAGTAGACATTTCAAAAGAGAAGCCCAAATAAAAAGAAAAAAAGATGCATGTTTTGCATTGCTCTTTGAGTTGGCATACCCAGTCTGCAAGCACTGAGCTGCTTAGGCATTTTGAAGGTGGACATATGAAATTACACATGCAATGAGCTGGAATACTTGGTCTATAAGGTTTTCCAAATGCCTCTTGAAACAAAGGGGATATTATGCATATTAAATCAATTTTCCCTCTAGAATCAATAAGTCTATGGTAAAATATGGGGCTGGTGTGGAGTGGCAGCAGTATATAGCAATCTTGTACCTGACTTGAGAATTCAGAAAGGGAGTTACTCTGAGATGTCCAACAGAGCAGTCCACATTTCCTGCCATTTCTGTGGAATTCTGGAAGAGGGTATTTCCATATCTCAACACAGTCTCTCTGTGATACTTTGCAGCAGGTTTTGAGGGTAAGCACTGGATGCTAAATTATGAACACTTTAAACACTGCTACTGAAAAGAGAAGTTTTTGGACCTTTCTTGCTCACCTCATTAAAAGCTGCACAGATATTGGAACATTGCTCTTAGGGGAGATCTGAAGGTGTGCATGAATCTTTTAATTAACAATTTAAAAGAAAAAATATTCTCTTTGTGCATATCAGCTTATTCTTAAAACGATGATCAAAATTATATGCAAGGTACAAAAAAACCTAGTCTGAAAGCTGGCATAACATGCTATAGCTGTGGTTAGATTTAAGATATTTTCTGCATGCAATTAAAATACATTATATCTTTGTACAAGAGCTTATTTAGGAAGTCTGGCATGAAGAAATTATTTGAGGGATTTGATTTACCATATTATGCATTTAGTAGTCTTTGAAAAGTTCCTGTTAAAATGAGTGTCCAGAATTAACAATAGTTTTGCCTTTTAAAAAAAATTTCCAAATGTAACTGCAATAATGAAATCTAATGTATTTTTACAGAAAATCCCCAGTGTTTTTTATCAATTCAATTCAATTCAATTCAATTCAATTCAATTCAATTCAATTCAATTCAATTCAATTCAATTCAATTCAATTCAATTCAATTCAATTCAATTCAATTCATCCCAATGAATTCTTAAATTAAGAATGCTGTTTTTTAAATATTGCCTTTATAAGGATTGTCAGAAAAAAAAGTAGTGATGTAGAACTTGGGAACAGTGCCTTACTATTTATTGGTATGAGATGCTCCAAACTTTCTTATAAAATAATGTCTCTTTCCTGATGTACATATCTTGAATTTCCAGACTCAGTTATTACTTAGCGATGGATCAGCCGCATATTGCTTTGACTGTCCTTTTTCCTTTTATCTTTTCAAGGTGACTTTAGTAGTTATGTCTCAAGACACAGCAGGAGAAGAGAGCAACAGGGAGAAAAGAATATCAGACAGCCTGCAAATATCTGGGCCATAAGCACAATTTGATCTGTCACTATGTACTAACTGGCTGTTAAATTTTAGGGACAGCCAGGAGCTAACTTCACCTAGTTAGCATGTATTAGTAAGTTAGTACATGGACATGGACATGAAAATGGTTATGTTTCTCCCCACACCAAGTACAATTATTCACATGAAATAAATAAAAAGTAAGCTTTGATCAAAGCCATCTAGACACTGTATTAAATACAACTACTTAAGTTATGTTTCCTAATTGTAGCAGCTGTAATGAAATCTTAGGTTAAGAAAGTGACTGAGGAGAATTTAAGTTCCATATCTGCTGAATGCCTACTTGTAGTTTAAGAGGAGAGTTCAATTCACAGCTGTCACATATGGACATGCTGGAGTAATATCAGAGATCCTTGCTCCTTTTCCTGTCTCTACTACCTCTCAGAATCTAAAAACTATTTTATTTACAAGACACGAAATTATAATGAGGAGCTGTCTTAGCATAAGAAATATGGGTCAACATGCAATAGGGCTTAGATAATTATTTTCAGTAAAGCACTCTGGCTGTTTTTGCTCTGAAACCACTTATGACTAAGAACTGGCCTCTGTGTGAAGTAGAAGAGCCCTGCTGATAATGGATTGATGTTTTCCATAGGAATGTGAGCTGCACAGTTTTGGCAATGAAAGCAGCTGCCATTGTGGCCTTTTTTCCCCTTTTCTTTTCCTCTGTGTCTATGTCTCAAGAGCCTAGCTGATAAATTAGAAGCTGTGATTTGTATTCAAATTGGAGATGGAAGAATATCTACTAACTTTCAATTTAATTGCTTAAGTTGCTGAGTGGGTTGTGTTTGAGGTGTTTGTTGCATTGCAGAGTGATGGTTCTGAAGGGAGCAGAATGCTTGTACCACTTAGACACTGCGTGTTGTGCTCAGAGCAGGAAACCTGAATGTATTGATTTATTCCTATGTTTGGAATACAATGAATGAAAATGGTACCTTATACATTCTGGAATCTATGCCTGAACCGAGCAGACTGTAGGGACTGTTACAAATGCAAGAACAAAGCAGTCTGGTAATGATTCAGTTGAAAAAGAGAATGGAAATATCTTTCATCAGCTGACAGAAGTGTCTGAACTCTTAATGATATTAGTTTTGATTCAGTAGAAGAATTATCCTATGAACAGCTGGGAGGTTAGTTTACCATTGTTTACTCTTGGCTTTCTTGACTTGGGAACAAATAGGGAAAGGGAGGAATTGAACGTGTTTGAAAAATTGAATCAATTAAAACTGATAGAGTGAATAGTTGTCTTGTCAAAAGTGTATTTATAGCTCTGTTTCAAATAGGAAAGATGAGAAATTCATCAAAATGAAAGCGGTGACTTGAATGGATATAATCATAAGGGTGTTCCATTACATATACAGTTCCATTACATTTTAGATTTATGGATGTTTTATGTTATACTTCTTCACTGCTTGTGGAAATGAGACAAGAAGAAACTCCTGTCTGTATTTTGCTCACCTAACTGAATTGGCAGCAAACAGAAACCTACTTCTGCTGATTTGCCTAAAGTTTGTGAATTTGGTACAGAAGGCTTGTGGTGGTGCTTCCACAGACAAGAATGCCTGTGGCTTACCTTACAAGTAGAAATGGATCTTTTCTCTGGGTTAACCACATGATTCATGAAATGGAGGCAAACACTAGAGGAAACTAGAAGAACAAGGCTTCTTTACTGACTTTTTAAAACTGCTATATGAATGTCCTTTAAATCCTCCCCAGGGATCCGTAAGCACATGCCAGAAATAAGCAGCTGACCTTAGGAAGAGAATTCTCCCCCGTGCATCTGCTTGGGCTATAGGTTTATTGCAGTACTGAGCTGTGGAAATCAATCTTTTGTAATCTCTGCCCTTTATGCTTTACTCAGAGGGCTGCTGTTGCATCTATAAACAATCCATTTGTGGATCTGTTTGAAGATAAAAGGGGCTGGCATACAAAAAAGCTTTGACATGCTCTCCAGTTATTTATCCAAAAGTGAATACCCAAAACCTGGTTTTGGATTCACCTGATTGATTTAGATGTTTTGTACTCTAAAATGCTGTTAATGCAGATTGCATTTTCAAGACAAGGCTTATAGTACAGGCAAGACTTAAAATTTTATGTTGCCTATAAAATCTTATCAGAATAAACCTGTCTAACTATCCTGTAAGCAAGGGCCCAGTGTATAGAGGTAGCACAAATGAAATATAAAACCCTGCAGGTAGAGCTGTTCATGTCTGTGTACTGTGCTTCCCCAAAGCTGTTGAAGACAGGGGAAGGAAAGGTTGGTAACATTTTGTCATAATGATTGTATTATTCTTAAGTTTTTACAGTTTCAGGTATGTTGACTAATTGAAAACTAGCAATCCTAGGTTAAAAAAAAAAAAAAACAAAAACAACCTAAAACATCTGTTACTGTGGTTCCCTTTCCAGAAATGGTTACATTATATGTAACAGTACATATATGTAATATTTTTTTTTTCATTAACAGCATTTATTTTGAAGTCTTGTTAATTTGCCCCATTGTGGTCCCTCCTCCTTTAGCCACCTGGAACTGCTGCTGCCTTTTGCCTCTTCTCTGTTTCCTTGGAAGAGCAGAAGTTTTCTATATGTGTCTAGGTGACAATCCTTGGATGAAAGATATTTTTTTATTACTTTAAAAATATCTTTATTGTTACTCATCTTTAGGGACAAGATTGTCTTTGCAGCAGACCGCAGAAAGCTGAGGAGCCCTATGACTTAATATGGAGAGGGGAGAGGACTATTACACTTCAGAAGTATGGTTCTCCCACTGTGGGTGTGAAGGGCAGGGGGCCCCTTATCTTGCAGTCTTACTGCTAATTGAGCTGACCTTCTGATAAGTGTGCTTTTCCTTGTGTTTTTTTTGTTTCAATGCTGGATCCATTTGGAGACAGCATTTGTTATTTTACTGAGGTGATAGGGGCTTCTAATGATGCAGAAATCCAACTCTTCTCCACCATTTCCTTTGAAACTCTTAGCTTGCCTGTTTGACTATTTTCAGAAAGCTTTTTGTTATCTTTTACTGGCTTATGAAAATGTAGGAGGATATTTTGAAAGTTGTGTTAACATAGATTCTCTGATTTTACCACAGTTCCTGTCGGTGATCTTGCTTTTAAAACCTAAAGCAGCAAAACAAGGTAGCTGTTTACTGCACCTCTTCCCTTGGTGGGTAAGGGCTGGAAGTGCTATGTAGACAAAGGCTGCTTTCTTCTGTGGGTCACAGAACAGCTCAGTTTGAGGTAGAAATGGTGCTGTGAGGTACCTCACCTTGTTTTCAGCTTGATTCTTATCTGCTGTTTTAGGTACCACTGTTACTTTTGGCACAGGTAAGGTCAGCACCCTTAGTTAAGTGGATGTCCTTGAGTTTCACTGACTTTTGAGTTTGAAAGAGAATTTAATTTTTCAAAGATCTTTGTATATATTGAGTGAATGGTGTAAAAACAAGGTCAGAATTTTTTACTAGAAAAGAAGGAAAAAAGAAACGAGGATGTCTTTGAGTCTGACAAAATGAAAAAGGTCAGGTAGAAAAATGTTAAGTACAATGCTTACTACACTGAGCATCCCAATTATTCAGGCTGATGAACTGACTTAAACTATACTCTTTGCTCTGTGAAAGTATACTGAAATCATGCATTTGTTTCTATTGTCCTAGGTCCTAAAAAGAGCTCTAGAGAAGTTATTGGATTTGCCATTGTTAAGATGGCAGCAGCACTATCACCCTGTGTAAATATTGTGTTTAGCTAAGGTTACAATTTTGTGAGGATGGACCTTCTTCATCCATGGTATTCATAGTAAGTAGTTCTACCAACTCTGATCTCAGCTTCCATTCCCATGGTATTCGTTCCCCTCTTTCACCTTGTCACAGACAAACCAGAGTTCCTCACACACCACTTGGGTAGTTGCCCTTCAGATAAAAGTATTGCAGAGGCATTCTAGACTTGGACAAGGAATTCCTGTTTGATGAGAGAGCTGAATTTAAAAGTACAGCTAACAGAATTGAAAATAAATTTTTAGGAACTATGGTTTAAAAATATTTGCTTTATTTCCTTGCTTTTAACATTCTCAGGAAGTATGAGAATGGCCACTGGTCACATACCTTATTCAGATGCAGTGAGCTCTGCAATAGCGGTGACACAAACATTGGAGTCCTCAAAAAACCCCCAGGAGTGGTATCTGATTGGAGCAGCTGAAATAGTAATGAGAGCAACTATTAGGGCAGAGAGAATTTACAAAGAACATATCTCCAGATCTTCCTTGGATGCAATGAATTGTGGCCAATGTTACAGCCATAAGCAGGTCCATATTGTAGAAACTATCTGTGTCTCTTTGTGTGCAGGCAAATATCTGCTAAAATTGAAACATTTGTAGAAGCTACAAAATGAGTTCATAAAACTTCTTGCTAAGTATATATGGGTGACTGTTCTAGGTTAGCTAGCTCTAGGGATATTTAAATAACAGATCTCTCTGAGATGCTGGAATTAATGGGTTTTGCTGAATACAGTTCTCTGTAAAGTTTTCAGGAGGCTTGATATTACCCTGCAAAAAATTGGAAATTCATCTCTAGCTTTCAGCTACAACAAGAAGGATGTTATTGAGCTATTAGGATAAATTGCAGAAAAAAGTACCTTTAAGTGCTTGATTTTGGTTTGTAATTGAATCTTACAAACTCTGCAGAAGCTCGTTTAGCTTTTGCCTTGACCTTTCTGAATATTTAATATAGGTATTGTTTTAATGGCATACACACCTGAAATAGCTATTTAGAGCCCTCATTATTCAAAGACTATATAATGTACAGTAACATCTGGTAATAGAAGACAACTGTAAAGAGTTTAGACAAACATGCTTTGCTTTACCATTGACAGAAAAAAGAGAAACATATGGAACTCGGTGTTCCTAAAGGAATGTATTGGTCTGCAAATAGAAGTGCAAAATGGAGAAATCCAAGAGGTTAATTTCCATTCTGCATTGTGAAATTAGAAATATGCTGCTCTGAATAGGAACTGTAAAAATGCATAATGTCTTTTGACAGAGATCATAAATCATGGACTTTTCAAGGCTATTAGAACAAATTCTGTCCACATTGGCAGAGCTGTTTTTAAAGTACTTTTGTTAACTAATGACTTGTAATATGTTTTGAAAAATATGGTCTCCTTTATCAAATTATTCAAGTTATTAAAAAATTTAATTTCATACTCGAATTTTCTAAAGCAGTGGTTCTAAATTTATTGATACATAAACTATAATGCTTTTAAAATCAGGATGAAATGCTGAAGATAAAAACTGTGTATGCACTGGTATTATTATACTGTCCACTAGACAGTAAAACAGAGATGTAACCCCAAGAATTGAGGTGGGTTTTTTTTCTGTAAGTAATAATGTGCCTTGCTGTGATTTTTTTGTGTGTCTAGGTTTAAAAACATTTTCAGATAAATTATCTTGGAAAGGCTTTATAAAAAGTTCTGACACTAATAATCTTTCTTGATCAGATTCTTATGTTGATTAATATTTTCTGCAGAAACCTGTTAGTTAAGTGTTACTCAGCATTAATAAGAATATCAAAGTTTTCTTCAGTGATTGCATGGAACATCTTACATTACTGAAGACTGTTAAATGAGAAAAAGGTTTGCAATGTTTGTTCTTCAGAAAACAGAAAAGAGCTTTGGGTGTCCTGAAAGTCAACTGAAAAATCTTTCATTTTATCTCAAAAATGAAAACTAAAAAAGCTTTTATGTGCATTGTAGGAAAGGACTCAATATTTCTTAAAACCCTCAAATGTTTTTTTCTGGCAGTTCATGTGTGTAATTATAAAGAATCCAGCCTAAAAATGAAGATTTGCTAACAAAACAGGACTAAAACTTTTATTTTTAGTTGTAAAAGATAATAAAGGGAAAAAATGATTCATTTGAATATCTATATTTATGAAGAAGGCATTTATAGACTTTGATGTTTTTCCCAGAAATGTCAAAGCATTTTACAAACACTCATATAACATAAGCTGCCAACTAATGAGAGTATAGCAGAGCAGACATTGATTTTCCTGGGGCTGCACACAAAAGAACTGGCAGAGTAATGGAAATAACTAAAATTACTAATTTCTTGTCTGTTTTTAGGCACAAAACCATGGCTTCTCCAGTGTGATTGAAATCTGAGGTTAAATGTGGCAAATGACAGAATGAAGAAAAAAATTAAATGTTGTTTATGTTTCAAGATAGTAAAGTCTCACTTCAGGCAAAATATATGTGAAAAATTATGTTTTATGATTGAAGTACTCTTTCTTAGGGCTTTCTTGGGACACTGGATTTGTGACAGTGTGTTCAAAGCAATCCTTGAGTTCTGAAAGTTGCTCTAAATAAAAAAAGTCCATACAACTATTTGTGAATAAAGTAGCCTAGAAGATTATCCTGCATTTGAGATATAGATTTATAAGACAGTACTTGCTTCTCTTAACAAGAAGAGTCAAGGTAAAGCAGAGCTATCTGCTGGCTAGAAAGAAAGGAATGTTTCAGCTGGCAGTGTTTGTAAAGTTGGTGATCTATGTCCACAGTTTTGTGTCCTCTCATAGCCCACAGCTTTGTATATAAACACCCTTAGGTGAGGGATAGGATCTCAGGCTCAGAAAAAGGAGCCAGAGAGCATTGTCTTGGTGATGAATGCAGGAACCAGAGCCGATGTGGGAGTCTCTGCTCTGCCTCTTTATTGCATGGTCTAGACCAATGCTTACCTGTATTTCCAGGAAAAGAGGAGGGAGAACAAAGGAAAGCACTCTCTTTTCCCATTACCTCTTGTGCATCTGTCTCTGGGTCATTTCATAAGAAAAATTCATCCCAGAGAAGCTTCTTGTTTAATGCAGATTTGATAGATGCAGATATTGGTGTGGCAATGACAATGCAGACCCACAGATTTTAGGCACCTTGGAGGCTACAATCCTCAGATCATGCCAGGAGGAGTTTTGGTGTCAGTCTCAGTTATGGTATTTAATGCATGTTACTATCTTGGCTGATAGATACCACCTATCTTACATTTGTGGCTATTTAAATTTTCCCCACTCTCCTTAGCCATCAAGTCAAGCTTGCAGTCACTTTTAGCAAGTCTTTTTCAGCAAGTAGATCTTAAAAGCCTGTTCTGATACCTAAATACGTATTGCACAGGTCCTGGTGTGCTTCAGGAGGAAATGTCACCCTGACTCTTTTCATGTCAAAGGAGAAAATTGCTTGAGTATCATGAAGCAGCAGCAGCTCACAAGAAAGTGTGTTCAGCTAGGCCAGAGCCTATCCTGTTGTCCTGTGTCACATTAATACTCCAAATAGGATAATCAACAAAATAGTCAGGACTCAACAAGAACTGTGAGTCTGAGAGTCAATATCCAAACCCTCACAATCCAAATGATGTCCCCTACTTCATCCTGAATAAGTGATACTGGTGGAGGCTGCAGCCTGGTTGGTCTTTTTTTAGCTGTCTCCTCCAGACAGGTGACCCACTGCTGTTTCCAGTTTGATTTAGTGGATATTTAGGCACTTTCAGGACTTAGATGTATTTTTTACCTGTTTGTATGTTAGTGCATTCACATGCTTTAATTTCTCAGAAGAGGCTTCTGAAAGAGTTAAAGATCCAGGAAAATGGAGATTTAGAGATTTTGTGACATTGAGCTTAACTTCAAGGCAGCATGAATTCTGTGGAATTGATTGTTACTGATGACACATTGCCCAATATGTCCTGTTTTCCTTCTTTTTTAATACCTTAGAATATATTAAGTCCATAGTCTTGATAACTGAAAATATCCTTAGATTTAGGATTTTAAAATTAAATATAAATAAGAATATAAATTGTTTAGGGGGAAAGAGTTTTCTCTGATATTCTCTGATTAGAGTTTATGACTTCTCTACCTTTCAAGCTGATTTTAATATTTTTCATTAAATTTGGTATAGTCTTTCTTCCCAAGAGACCTGCCTTTCATTATAACCATTTCCATCAATGACAAGATCACAGAGCATTTTTAATGTTAAGTAGGATAGAAGGATAGAAATTAGTACTTAAAGGGTGAAACTATTAGTATTTCTGAGTGCTTCTATGTATTCATCACTGCCTGATACAGATCAGTATTAATAATGGGACCAGCCAGACATAATCCATCTGCTGGATATTCCTTTTCTTTCTATGCAGTGACTGTCTTGTCTTCTTTCTCAGACAGTGCCTGCTCTGGTCTCCAGACAGGAAATCCAGACATGGCCATTCATCAATGCTGCTATAATCTGTCTGATTTTATTAGCTTTTGAATTTTATCACCAAAATGAAAAGGAAGGGGGGGAAGGAGAACCCAGCAGAATGATTCTTCTATACCTATGAGTTCTGCTCAATACAGTAGATTCAGAACAGACAAAAATGTAAAATGGAAAAGGTACCTGGCAAATTAACTACCCCTTGCTACCTTCCTCTCCCATACCCATCCTCTACCCCCCCACCCCCTCATGTTATTTTTAAGAGGTTGATCCCTTTTTTTATTTCTTCTTCAACAAATGCATGTGGCGTACTGCAGTGGAGGTTTCTGCTTGATTGATAGTTTTCCTTTATTTCAGATTTCATGGTGCATATTGAATATTCCCTGTTGTTACAGGGCCTGTCTAGGATTGGATCTTGTTTTGGAGAGCAGACATGAACAACCATTGGAAACTGAGTTGTTTGGAGCTGCTCTATGGATTGAGGAATTCCAGTGCCAGTAGTCCCAGCTGAATAAATTCCAGATGGAATAACTGAGGCAAAAATGTTAAACTATGTAGAGACCAGTGGAGAGAAAGGAGGAATGGACTAAAGCCTTTGATTTTTTCTGGCAAAGTGGCAGACATTGTTTCAAGCCAAGGGACCAAAACAGCAACTCACTGAAGACAATAAATATTTGGTTGCGTTTACCCCCATTACCGATGGTGAGGCAGAGAAGGTAAAATTTAGGTTGTGAAAAAGTGTCTGTCTTGCAGTTGTGTGGAAATGATTAGATTTTCTCAAGGAGAACAAGCTGTTTGCAGGCTCCTTTGGATATCCTGGCAGTCTAGCATTGTGGCAGTCTAGCTGACAGATGAACGCGGATTCATAGAAGTGTGGTGTGTGCATGCAAGGAAGGAATTCCCTACTTATTGTCCTCTGTGGGACTGGACAGAAGTGACAGAGTAGTTGCCTGCCTCCAGTTCTCCTCTCCATCCTGCTGCTGGGGAGAAAAAGGGGGTGAAGGGGGAGAACTACCATTCCTAACGAAAGAAACAACATAAGAGTAATAAATTAGCTTTCAAAATTATATTTATTTGGATCTCCCTTTGCAGGGTATTTGAGCACCAGCCCAGTACACATCTGCTCACTTATGCAGAGGTTAGAAATGTCCACATCATTGAAGCAGAATCTGGAAAAGACATCAAATTGATATCTTTTAAAGGAGGCAGATTAATTTTGGAACTTCTTTGATTCCATGATGAAATTAAAACATTCAAAAGTGGAATTATGTCAGTGGTATTTTTCCAGAAGGCTATATAGCAGTCTGTAGTAGCAGCATTGTATGAGGTTTGCTGGCTGTTATAAATTCACTTGGCATCATAGTTTTAAGTATCATTACTGTGGCTTTACTGATTTTGCACTTTGGCATGGCAAAGTGCAAAATCAGTAAAGACACAAAGTAATGATACTTAAAAAACAGTAAAGACACAAAGTAATGATACTTAAAAACAGTGGAACAGTGGAACAAAGCAGTGAGTATTCTATCAGTAGAGATCAAAACAACTTTTGTAGTACTTGGTATGTCTAGAGTCTTGGTATGTCGGTAATTCTGCAGAGAAATGTCCATGGAAACATCTGTAAAGAGTCTAAAGTTTTTGTGTTGGCATAAGTCTACATGCACATTTATAAAAGCCTTGCACAAAATGGAGCCTACGAGAGACAATTCCTTCTATATTTTCAATTCCTCATTTTTTGGAAAACCAAGAGCTGCTTCATTGCAGTTTATCAGAACTGGAAATACAGAAAGTATAGTTATTTGGCTGATCAGGATTTTCCTTCAAAAATTATACAGTTCAAAACTCTACCTTTTTAGGTTCATAACCTTGCCGCCAGCGGCTTGTGGGGTAGAACTTTTGTATACAGTCACTCTGTCCTCAAAATACCCATGCAGAAAGTAGGAAACTCATATTTGATCTTTTTGCCCTAAAGTGTTCAAAACACTTGTTCAAAACACAAAAAAAGACAGTGTCCTCTGTCTTTCAGAAATTAACTCAAAGTATCATGCTACAATCTGTTCTTAGATTTTGCAGCCTCCACATATCTTCTCGGACCTAAGAAAGTATTTGAAATAAAGGAAGGTAAGACTCCAGGGGCGGGAAGACAAGCAAGAGAATAAAGTGAGTGCTGCTGCAAAAGACCACCTGGCTTTTAATTTGTTTTTCAGTGAAGTCTTGTATGGGTGAAGAGCAGTAGGTCATGGGTCTTGCTCCAAGGGTTGCTCCTTATAACTGAAGTACCATCACTGCTTCAGCAGGTCCATTTGGAGAGGAAGCAGTGCTTTTTAAGAAACCAAGTGTATCCAGAATGTGAGAAGTGTACTCTGTTATTCTGAAGTCAGGCATTGGATAAGAGTAACTGTTTCTGAAAAAGGTTTTAGAACCATAAAAATACATTATAGAATTACTGAAGGATATTTGAAGTAATTACGGCCTAAATTGTGGTTTTAAGCTATATGTAAAGACAGCTGAAAGATCAAGGTATTACAGTGCACACCTTAGAAAACAGTTCTTAAAGAAACAGTTCTCAAAAAAAAAAATTTTTTTTTGCTTTTGTTGTTTTTGTTTTCAGCTAATTAAAAAAAACCCTAATAGTGTTCCTTACGGAAAAATGTATTTAAAGCAGTAGGAACCTCTAATCAAATCCAATGGTCATTTAATGTATGAGGGCGTGTGTAAGGCTGATTATTAATTTGAATTACATAGATGGTTTCTCAAGGACATTTTTCCAGTTTAAGAAAATGCCTGGTTGTAGTGGTTGGACCTTGGCAGGCTGCTAGATGCCCACCTAGCTTCTGCTCTCTCATTTCCTGTCTTCTTATTTCCCTTCTTCTAAAGGACAGAGGAAGAAAAGCAGATGGAAAAGCTTGTGGGTCCAAATGAAGACAAGGAGATCATTTACCAATCAGTCTCACAGCAAAAGAGATGACTTGGAGAAAAGCAATTTAATTTATTGCCATTTAAAACAGGATGGTAACAAATAGAACCCTTCCCTCCCCTCTCTGATATTTTCCCCGGGATTAACTCCTCCCCTTTGTTCCAAATCCTCAATTTGTTTCCCCACTTGAGTGTCACAGAATGGGTGGCTCCTCGTGGCTGCTCCTTTCTTTTCACACTTTCCCTTATTCTATCATGGGTCCTCTCCAAAAGCTGCAGTCCTTCAGCAAACATCTGCCTTCTCTGCTTTGGGGTCCTCCATGGGCTGCAGAGTGGATACTTGTGCTCCACCATGGTCTTGTCCACAGCTGCTGCCTGCCCCAGCACCTGCTGCCAGCACCTGGACACCTGTGCATTGGTAATCAGGGAGAAAGTGAGGATACACCTACATAAGAAGGTATATTTATAGAATCATAGATTCACAGTGTCCCCAGGGTTGTCTGCCAGATTTTTGATTTTTTAACAGGAAAATACTTGATCACATGAAGTTGATAGAGTGAAGTCTCCTACCAGCAATTTAACCTGCAGCAATTCAACATAAGATCTGAGTGTAGAAATGGGTGAGCATGAAAACGAAGGCAGTGAGACGCACACCTGGTAATTACTAGTGTACATACTAAGCATTGTGTGACAGATAGTCAGGCACCCACCAGTTTCTCTTCTAAAGAGATGAAGTCATGCACCAAGGCACTGTCTGGAGCACTCCACTTCCAGTGTGGATGTAGGGTTGTCTACAGAGTGCTTAGCTCCCTGCCCATGCAGTTAGGACTGAGGACTGGAGCACACTCCTTTTCTGGTTAATATGTAACGTGAACATAATGGCCTAGAACAATTGGATAGCAGCAAATCAACTTCCAAGGATACCTTCTTCACACCACCCTCAAAGGTAATGGTCACATTCTGCATACAGCATTTCTTAGTGAAATCATGCTGCCAAACAAAGAGTGCTCATGGAGCTCTCTTTCTGCTAGATAGTAAGAATAAAGAGAGAGCAATTGTTTTTAGTCAGAAATCCTGATTCAAACATGCAGCTCTGAATCATGATACTTTTTTCTATCCTTTTCCAGATTTATCCTACAAAATTATTCACTTTAATTTCTGGGCGTTTCGGATTACTTTTAGCTTCCTACATACATAATTAGTGTCTTCATCTCCTTTTTACGGCTTTCTTCAGGAAATTTCCAGCTTGAATGGCTTATTTTTGCTTAAGGCTACTTAACAGGGATATGGCTTTCCTTGTTTCAAGCTAGCTTGTTTAACAAAGGAAAATAATTGATTTAGCCTACCTACATTCCAATCAGAGATTAGACAGATAAGAAATTTTTACTAAAAGAAGAAGTGAAGAGAAAGTAACGTAGGATGATTTAAAACAGGAAGGATGGAAATGAAATACATATGAATGGGGTCCTTTACTCCCTTGAGACAAGATTATTTACTTATGTCAAGTGGGAAGAAAACATTTCTGTACTTGAAGATAGAGCAAAAATATATAGCAAAAATGTTGTCTCTATTCAAGATGCACATTGCTCTAGTTAGTTCTTAGTTACTGTCTTACCTGTCAAAATGGTATGTACAGGACAGTTACAGTAGACTTTAATACCTTCTACTCCCCAAAACAACAAAATATGGTAAAAAGAATGTAAATGTGTTGTAGCTGTATTTTTTCAGGAGCAAAAAAATATTACTACTCCCTAAGCAAAAGAATTAAGTAAGAAATTGGACTAAAAACTATGTTATCCTTCATATGAATATCTATTCCCACTTTAATGATGATTACCCCTTCACTGTAGTCTTAAAAGGTCAGAGTTGAAAAAGGGCAAGACATTAAGGTCAGCATTTCTTCCAGCAGATGAAATATGCATAGCTTGGCTGGCCTTTGCCCTGCAAATACAGAGAAGTTTAAAAAATGTCATCATTAAGTATGACAAATACCATTGATTTTTCTTGTTACATGAACCATCTGCCTTTTTGATGCTAGGATGAATTATGTCTACTTCTTGTCAGTAGCAATGGTGGTATTTGTTTTTTTTTTTCTCTTGAATGCTAAAAATTATTTTCTCATTGAAGGTCTGCATTCCTGGAGCACTAGAGGTTTCTGTAGCCTTGTGGCATGAACAAACCATCTGGCTTTGTTGGTGGTAAAGTTTACTGCCCTCAGCTCCTTGTTTTTCTGTCAAAGGTTATTGTCCTCAGATTTTCCTGCATGTTGCTCATATAACCACTCCCTTTTTTTCCCCCGAAAAAATGAACTAGGATAGCTTAAATAGTTTAAAATAATAGTTCTGCTGGGCTGCCTTCTTTTTTGATGAGTGGCTTTTGATGACTTTTAGAATCATAGCACCATTTAGGTTGCAGAATACCTTTAAGATCATCAAGTCAAACCACTAACCCAGAACTGCCAAGTTGTCTGCTAAACCAGGTCCCTAAACACCACATCTACACATCTTTTTTCTACTTTCAGGGATGGTGACTCTACTATTTCCCTAGACAATGTGTTCCAATACTACCTTTCCCTGAGGAATTTTTTTCTAAAATCCATTCTGATACCATTCTCCCCTTGTGCAACTTCAGGCCATTTCCTCTTGTGCTATTTCTTGTTTCTTGGGAGAAGAGATGTACCACAACCTTCTTTCAGGTAATTGTAGAATGTCATGAGGTCTCCCCTCAGCCTCCTTTTCTTCAGGCTAAACAACCCCAGCTTCTTCAGCTGCTGCTCATAAGACTTATGCTCCAGACCCTTCACCACCTCAATTGTCCTTCTCTGGTCATGCTTCCAGCACCTCAATGGGTTTCTTTTAGTGGGGGCCCCAAAACTGAACAGAGGATTTAATGTGTGGCCTCACCAGAGCTGAGAACAGAGGGATGATCTCTGCCCTGATCCTGCTGGCCACACTATTTTTGATAGAAGTCCATATTCTCTTGGCCTTCTTGGCACATACTGGCTCATGTTCAGCCACTGTCAACTCGCACCCCCAGGTCCTTTTCCACTGGGAAGCTTTCCAGCCACACTTCCCCCAGGCTGTAGCTCTGCACGAGGTTATTGTGATTGATGTGAAGGACCCATCGCTTGGGATTGCTGAACCTTGGCCCATCAGTCCAGCCTGCTCAGATCCCTTCCTACCATCAGCACATCAACACTCCTGCCCAGCTTGATGTTGTCTGCAGACTGATTGAGGGTGTCCCAGACCTTATCCGAACCATCCATTAATGTGTTAAATGGACCGACCCAATACTGATCCCTGGGGACCATCATGAGTGACCCTCTGCCAGCTGGATGTAACTCCATTCACTACCATTCTCTAGGCCTGGGTGTTCAACTATTTTTTACCTAGTGAAGTGTATTCCCATCTAAACCAAGAGCAGCCAGTTTCCCCATGAGAATTCTGTGGCTTAGTTAAATACCAGGCAGACAAGATCTACAGACTTTCACACATCCACTAAGCAGGTGAAGTTGGTCAAGCAGGACCTCCCTTCCTAAACCCATGCTGTGTGGACATGATTTGGTGTCCTGCATGTGCTGTGTGACCACACTCAAGGTGATCTGCCCCATGACCTCCTCCTGCACTGAGGTCAGGCTGACAGGCCTACAGCTCCCCAGATCTTCCTTCAGACCCTTCTTGTAGATGTTTATCACATTTTCTGACCTCTAGTCAACTGGGATCCTCTTCAATTAGCCAGGACTGCAGGTAAATAACAGAAAGGGGATTGGTGAGCACTTCCCCAGCTCACTCCATACCCTGGGATGGATCCCTTCCAGCCCCAGAGACCTCTTGTTTATAAGTGGTGTAGCAGGTCATTGGCCATTTACTCTTGTAATGTGGAGACTTCATTCTGCTCTCCATCACTGTTTTCCAGCTCAGGGGCCTGTGTACCCCCAGAACATTGGTCTTTAAGTCTGAGGCAAAGAAGGCAATAAGTACCTCAGCCTTTTCCTGATCCTTTGTCACTGAGTTTCCCCTTGTGTCCAACAAAGGATGGAGATCCACCTCAGCCCTCCTTTTGTTGCTGGTGTATTAATAGAAATAACTTTATTGTCTTTTTTGGCAGTGGCCAGTTTAAGTTCTAGTTGGACCTTGGCCTTTTTGATTTGCTCGCTGCATAACCTCATGATATCCTTGTAGTTAGGCTGAGTGGCCTGCCCCTTCTTCCAAAGGTCATAAATTCTTTTTTTTTCCTGCGTTCCAGTCAAAACTTTCTGTTCAGCCAGATGAATATTTGCAAAGAACAGGTCTGTGTATGCCTGAGACAACCACAGGTGTACTTTACTCTTCACCCAGAATTAAACTAGTTTGTTTCCTGTCAAAGGGTATCAGAAGTTAACTAGCTTGTTTCCTGTCAAAGCGTATTATATTTAAGTTCTGGCTATTTACTTTATCTTTGTAATCATGTTTTGGAGTATTTCCTTCAGAAAAAGATGCACTGATGCACCTGTATGTAGTCTTTGTGATGTACATTTCCATTTTATAATTACTGGGTTAATAAACTGTAACTTGGATAAAGTATAAGCTGCTTTCTGAAGTGCATGGGCTTTATGCATTCAGAACACTACAATGTGGTTTATAACATTGAATTACTGTAACTTGCTCAAAATGAGTTTGAGAGTAAACAGATTGTTTGCTACATCTTTTTAGCACAGTGGTCAGTAGTGTCATATCAAAGTAGTCTGGGTGTGTATAATTATGTCACAATGGATAATGAAGAGGGCAAAAATAAGTAGAGAATTTGATCAAATAAGCACTTTATGGAATTTTTTTTCTGAAAGAGTTTCCAGACTGCTGTGAGGCATTAAATTGTTCTGCCATTCTTGGCTTACAAAAATGCTCATACCACTCATATTTTCTCACTGCTGTGTGAAGTATTGAAGTGGAAAAGTGAATTGAGCTGTCACTGTTCTTGGAGCACTTCTGCATTTGGGACATGGCAGGGTGTTTAAACAATCTCCCTACGTCAAGGACTAAACTACTGCTGGATTTCTCAATTCTAATTATCTCAGTATTATAACTGTAATTTTAACCAAACTGTGAGTCAATGATATGCTTGCTGTAGACTTCTTGGCTCAGGCATTCTTAATGGTTTATTGTATATTCAAAGATTGTTAAACATTATGGAATTTTATCATTTATGAATGCATTTTTTTTTTTTAGGGAGGAACTCTTTCAATAAATTAATTCAAATTATCAGAAATTCTTCCTCTTCTGTCAAATTCTGTCATTTGAACACCAAATCCTAATCATGCTAATCTTTGGAAATTGAAACTTTTGCCTGTCTTTTGTTTTTTTGTCTTACAGTATTTTCTATTTTTGGTGATTGTTCTTAGCTTTAGCTCCTGAAGAACCTTTGTAGGCAGATATACCTGACACCAGAGTAGTTTAAAAACTCTCCTTGATTTCTGTACAAACATTTCACAGGTTTTCATATTCAGCAATGTCTGTACAAGTATATAAGAAGCAGCTAAGGGGCCCTGATGTTCAGGTTCTGGTCCAGCAGAACTGTAGGGTCTTGGACCAAGACTCTGAAACACTGAACTTAGTAACAGTTGTTAGCACTGTCTGCTCAGGACTTGTTCAATGATGAGGAGTCTCCTTGTGTTTTCAGCCATCCCCCGACAAAGGGTTACAAAATGTAACTGTTCCATGGGAAAAATAATATATCTTTTATTGCACATCTCAAGTTTTGTTTGTCACTGAACCACACACTTATCTAACATCCACAGAGTCAGTGCCAAGGGACCTGAAATCTCTGGCTGAAGGTAGTTTTAAGACTTAAGGGAATCAATGTTCTTAAGGAACAAACTTCAATTCTGGTAAAATCTTTGTGATGTATTATTAATTTCTGTTTAAAATATCACTGAAAATTTAGATATAACATATCTAATATTATTAGTAAGCAGTAATTCTGAACCATGTGTCTGGGCAGTCCCATTTAACACAACAGAGATACTCATATGACAGTCTGATGTGCCTTCCTCTTTCAAATGGCATTTTAATGTACTTAGGAGTCTTTCTATGGGTTATAGTAACAATTTTCTTTGATTTGAGAATATTAGGTTTACTTTTGCTAATAAGTATAAGATTTTCGTTCTAGAAGGGTTGCTAGGATTATTTCACATGATGCTTTACTGAGACTGCTTGAAACAAACTTGTGATTATTTTGTTTGCTCTAGAGTGTGACTTGAAGGAATCATAAGAAAGGGTTCAATTTTTTTCACTGGACAATTTTATTTAATAATCTTTTGCCATTTTTATAATATAGTATTGTATCATTGATGATTAAAATATTTTCAGGAAGACAAAATATTTTTCTAATGGATTTATTATGTATTTTATTTAGGCAAAAGTAGCTGTAGAGCTCAGATGCAATCTTAAACACTATAACTTCCTGTAGTACCTGCAGTGCCTCTGTTGCCCTGCAAGCTGAAATTTTTTAAGTGCTCAGACTCTTTTAAAACAGATTTTATTGATGCAATTGAAGTAAGGATATGATTATATTTTAAGGTAATTTTTAAGGTGAACTGGTGATTTGTAGTCAGGTATGTTGGTGAAAAAACTGTGAATGGTTACAGATGTTGTCATTTGCGAATTAAAATATGTTTGTAAGTGATGTTGTGGTTGCACACAGATCAAGTCCAAAACAAAGACATGTCCAGACCTTGCTCATCTCATGCAATCACAACAGCTTGATGTGTATAGCCTCCTAAATTAACATTTCCAAACAGTGAGGAAGTTGAAACAGATACATTTTTTATCTACCTCTGAAAGAAAGTCCAAAAGAATGCCCAAACCTGTGATAGGGACATTTATTAAATATGATGAAGGTTTTAGGACTTGTTTGTGTGCTTGATTTGGAATAAATGCATTTCTTTCTCAAGTAGACTGTGAGCCCATGCCTTCAGTCTTTTATGGAGTGCATTTTTAGTAACTAGAACAAAACATAAAAGCAAGTGCTTGAAGAGCAAAAAGAATTTGTTTGCTTTTATTATAAACAGCTTTTTGAGGTCACCTGTCTATATGGATTCAACAACCCTCTGCCTTTTTTTTCTGCAGTAGTCATGTGTGGTACCACCATCTCTGTGGATGTGAAAGGACTCAGGGCTGTGATTCTTTTCCATACCTTCCTTTACACACTTTGAAAGTAGCAAGCTAATAATGTACTCATGAATAATAATGTACTGTGAATAATTAGATGCAGATAGGTAAATAACCTTTTGCTGTCTGTTGATATGTGAAAACAGTAATCAAACACATGATGGTCCTCCTGCACACATGATAGACACATTTGGAAGCATATCAAAGAAAGAATATGAGTTATTTGAATATAGAGGGAGTCACATGGCTACTTTGCACCAAAATAAAGCAACAAAATATAACATTTACAGGTGTATGTGTAGTGATTATAATTGATAATAATGTGCAAGGCAGAAATGTTGGCTGTGTTGTGCATGCAATGACAGTGTGATAGTCTGGTATGCAGGAAGAACCAAATGGCTCATGACCCCCATAATCATGTAGAGAGATCATTGCGATCCCTGCCTTGGAGTCTATGAAGAGTTTTTACTCAGCTCTGGGT
The DNA here is from genome assembly GCF_022539315.1 of Serinus canaria. Classification (NCBI taxonomy): domain Eukaryota; kingdom Metazoa; phylum Chordata; class Aves; order Passeriformes; family Fringillidae; genus Serinus; species Serinus canaria. Next base: position 18,953,342 of record NC_066314.1, on the reverse strand, counting down.
CCACAAGAGCTGAGGGTTTAGTATATGCAAATTAGCCTGACTGCATTTAGGTTTCCCATGTCAGAGGACCAGACTGCACTTTGAAATGACATTTGGGTCTACTTAAAAATAACAGTAACTGAAAATTAAAGAAATCTTAGCTCTAACAAAGCTCCTTTTATCCGCCAAGATGAATTACCCCATTCCTGTATGTTACATTATGTGATTAAAATAGAAAGGCTCATCTCCATGAACACAAAGGAGGAACTACAGAGGCCCAGAGGAACAACAATATTGTCAAATTTTGCAAAACGTTTCAAACTGAACTGTTAGGAATTGTTTGCTATGCAGGGAACAATGCAGGATATCATCTGGGGCAAGGATGTACAGGACCATTGTTGAAGGTGCTTTGGAGTTATAGTGCAGCAGCCAGGGACTGTGGGCACTGAATAGCTTTTGATCCTAAAAAATTACTTTCCCAGATGCCAGTAAAACTATGTAAAAACTATCTACCTAATGTTTCAAGGATGTGGACTATCATGTTCTCCACTTTCAGTCTGATAAAAGTTGAATAATATCACTGAATCCTGTTGTGTGCCTGCCAAGAACCATCTCACAGCAGGTCTTGTTAGGCAAGATAATTCATTAACATAGAAAAAGTACCATAGATTTTTATAGTGCCATAGACTTCTTTGGGGTGACAGTTGCTGTAGATAAAAATCAGTATTTTTAATTGCAGTGGTTAATTTTTTTCTGTTCCTGTCCATAAATTATTTTGGTGTTGCTCCTGGGGTGTGTGTGGATGCCAGTACTGTGTGCGTATTTTGGGGGCTGGAGCCAGGGGACAGAGAAAGAGATGGAGAAAGGAGAGAGAGAGGCAGAGAGGGAAGGAGAAAAAGAGAAAGGAAATATCTTTTCTTAAGAGATCTGAGACTATTTGCTGTACAAAAAATATGTTTGCAGCTGGTGAAAGGTACATTGGCTAAATAAATATCGTTCTCTTTTCTACAAGGTTTTCATCAGGGGAGAATAGCTTTAGTATTTGGTGACTGGTTTTAGAATAATGTTGAGAGGCTGTAATCTTGCAGAAAATACAGATACTTTGAATGGACAGACATGTGGAATAAGTGGCTTATAGCTAATCCCCTGTGAATAGACATGGCATGTCTAAGGCTGGTTATGGATCTGCTATGTTAATTGGTGAGAATGAAGCTGAGTTCTCCAGGAATAAATCAGAGCTGTCAAACAGTATCTAAAATGATAGTCATTTCCTGGTTGGCACAGATAATAATGCTAATGGTTGTCAGTGGAATCTTTGTACAAAGGATATTACATTTCTCTACTATTTTATCTCCTAGTAATGTCCTTATTTTCTTTTCACTGGTTAAAATCTTAAAAGATGCACACTAGTAACCCTCAGCTATTCACAACAGAATCTACAAGTTAACTACAAAGAAGCAGTGGACTGTTTTTTCTGGACTGATTTGTTTGTCAACAATTGAAGAATATGTATTTTGAAGTGAAGTTAAACTGAACTGATTTAGGACACTTTTCTTTACTGTTTTCCCAAGATATTTCTTCCTCTTTTTGGAGATGGGTTTTGAAGACCTCTGGCCTGCAGGATTTAGTGGGTATACCTCGCATCTTCTTAAAGTCCTGCAAATGGTGAGACATTTATTTCCAGGGCTCAACCACCACATCTAAAATAAGTTAGAAAGGACAGGTCATTCCTGTTGACATGGCACAACATTGATTGAATGAAGCATAAACTCCATTGAAACACATAGAAAAGTGTAAGTGAACTTATGCTTTGCTCAGGATTCTTGGAGATACAAAAACTTCCATTTTCTTATGTCTGTGTTATTCATTATTAAAACTTCAGGCTCTGTTTTCCTTACACCATGGTGATTCACTAGAATATTATTTTCTAACATGAATTCTTCAGAGTCCTCAAATTTTTTTCTTGTTTTGGTTATTTTGCACTTTTGCATACGTTGTGAATAGAAAAAAAATGGAGTCTATTGACTGCATTCTTGGGTAGACAGGGAAAACTCAGAAGAGCTGAGAAAGAGATTTGTCATGGATTGCAATGGGACTTACCTTCCTAAAACTTTAGAAACTTCCAAATTACTTTTCTGTGTCTTACAATGTGTCCAACCCTCTAGATTTCTCCCACTCTTTGTGTTTCAACTGCTGTACTTTGACTTATGATATCTAATTATTACTAGCACTCAGGCAGGCTTGGGATGCTAAAAACAGATTTGGGAAAAAAAAATCCAGCTTTAGACTTTGCAAAGGATTCAAAAACTATTAGTTTTAAAACTTATTTACCTAATTGCCTTAAATGGAACAAAAATTCAGATGTTGATATGTCATATATATCTGTAATTGCAGCAATACAAAATTTGAAAATTTCTTCAGCAGTCTAAAAATAGGTTTAACAACTGGAAAAGAAGGAAAGTAGTCAGCGCCTTCATTTCCTCAAGTGGAAATAATGTGACTTAGATAACTGGTTTCTCAGTTAGAGATAACATAGTTAGAACTTAAAGGTTTGGTTTTGGATGTTTCTATTTTTAGGCCCCCTTAATGGCTTAATTTCTGGACAAAATCAGCAGTTTCTTAAACAAGCACAAGAAAACTGCTGAAGAAACACTGCCTGACCAAGGACAGCAATTTGCTATCAACCTGTGTATGGAAATGTGCCCCAAACCTACTTTGGGCAGAAGGGTTATGACTGAGGTGCCATAAACCTCCCCTTAGAGGCTCTGTGACCTCTCTGGCTCTCAAGGTGCTAAAACTCCCATTACAGCCAAGGCAGATGAGATCACAGGTGCTTGTGGCCATTTGAACCACTTAATCATGTTCAGATATTACATGAGAAAATCTGCACTCTTGTGGAGCGGTTCTAGAGGCCAGGAAGAATAACAGATCACCTAGATGGAATTACACTCTTACCTCTGGATAATTGAATTTAGCACCCAGTTAGTATGGTGCAAGGAGAGACTAGGAATAGCTCAGGGGTTGTTGCCCACCCCTGGGGATACTACACCCTAGTCATACTGATCATGTATCAAGGTGCTTCAAATGTAGTGCTTTGTAGACCAGTATGTTAGGACAATAAATTTGCTTTAAAAGAATGTGACTTGCTCTGATACTACTATAATGGAGGTTGTATAAGTGCTTAAGTGAATCAGATATGCAAAAATCAGCTACTTCATCAAAAAAAGGAGCTTCAGTAGCTGAATAAATAATTAACTGAAAATAGTTCTCTTGCCCATAATACCAAAATTGGTTTACACAAACAATGGAGCATATTGCAGGAAGATGTTCTGTTCTGTCACTCATTGAGAAAAGAAGCAAGAATGCTTAGAAATTAAATAATTTTCATACAGAATGTCTTACTTCACTCTAATAACTAAAATATGATCTATTTGAAGTGCTGTTTAGTAGAGGCATTGCCTTGACATAGGCAGATGACATATATGTCTTGAGCTGTCCAAGCTCTTTGCTTCTGACCTTTCTTGGTGTGCACCATGAGTCCTTACTCTATAAATAATGGTCTGTTAGTGACCATTGGTCACCCTGTATGATGCTCTGAGTACAGAATGTGGTGTGACCATGGATTATGTTTTTCACATATAACTACTGGAAATAAAACTTTGCTTCCTCAAAGACTAGTGGAATAATTCTGCAGTTGGGCTTCAGCCCTATTATGTCTTGTGATTTACTCAGCTGTAAAGAGTACTTGCAGGTAAAATGCCATATGATTCAGTATTGCTTTCAGCATGCCAAGGACTTATCGCAGTGATTTTGCAGAAGTGTTTTACTGAAAATTTTCAAATCAAGAAGCTAGAGCTCACTGCATTAGAGGGACAGGAGTGCTTAGACTGCTATGCAGAGTATAGGCATCTTAAAGCACTGGGAAAAACTCATTCCACTACAGTCTGAGTTCAGCCAGGGCAGAGCTCAGTGAGATGGAATTGTGCTAGTATCTGTAACTTTTGTGTTGGATGGATGTCTTGTAAAGTGATCTCTTCAAAAGTACACCGATACAATTATGCAGATTGAAAGAATTCCAGTATTTTGCCTATAGATACCTACAACTGATTATCCAAAATCCACAGATCCTGTTTGGGTTTCACCCTGTTTTATGAGAAAACAGCTAACAGGTCCTAGAATGTTTCATTTTCTTTCAAGGCTAAAAATTTCAGAGGTGAAGAAACAAAAGGATTTTAAAACTTAAAAGAGAAATGAGAGATATGAATACCAAAATTCATAATACTAAGAAAATGTCTTGTCTCCTTGTAAATGACAACTTCATCTTTCTAATATGATATAGGTGAAACTTGAGCTCATTTAGCATTAACTTCTCACTAAAGAGATTATGGAAGTTTAATTCAAGCAAAACCTGATCTTTATAACTATTATATGTGTATTTAAAACTGCCATATACTTATGAATTCATTAAACAATTTTTTTTCATCAAAAAGCTTATAAATTAGCAGTTAGAAATTCTAAACTTTGTGAGTTTCTTTGACTTTTATGGCAATTATCATATAAATATACATACATATACTTAGAATGAACACAATTGGGGAATACTTTATTAATTTCACTGCAGTATGAATTACTACCTCCAGAAAGGTTCTGCAACAGCAGATTGCAGGAGATATGCCTTCATGCATTTTGGGAGAAAAAAATGCTATTTTTGATATTCAACATGACAAATTCTTTGCTTGAATGCCTTCATGCAATTTTCACTCAAAAGCTACCCTGTGCTGTGCAAATTGCAAGAAGTTGAAAAGATAACACACTCCATCAGGAATGTAGTGTAATACACCTGATACTCTTGAAGTGAGGCCATGAAAATGAATTGCCATTAATCCTAAATCTCTTCAGTTAGATAAACTCTCATTTGAAGAACAGGAGTTTCCAGAACCTAACATTATTAAGCATCTATTTGTATGCTCACTTCTGTGTAGATTTTTTGTTTATACGTTGTGCATTGTATTTCCAGATGCAACTTGTACAGGTGTCTTGAATATTTCATTGAAAACAATAATACATTAAACAATAATACATTGAAAACTTTAGGGCATAAACACTCTGTAATAATTTCAGAAGAAAATCTTACTATTAAGAGAAATTCAAATTGAGACATTCCGTGCAAGGAATCTAAATATCTGAAAGGTGGAAACAGGCATGTTTATGACATTGGAGGGAGCAGTATCTATCCCTACAAGAACTTTATGAACCTCTGACACATCTTGAGTTTTAGCTCCCTGCTGTGTCCAGTGTGATGGAGAGCACCCAGTCAGCCACCATGGCCTGGGAAATACCCTGCACCCACCCAGCAGCCCACAGTGTGTGGGAATTCCCACCAGCATTAGTCAGCACTGAGCAAGTACACGAGTGAAAATACAAACTCTGTAACATTTACTAGGTAGAGGCAGGCATTTTAATTAAACTGAGATTATTTTAGAATTTTTTTAAACTTGTTTCAGGTTTCCACTGAAATATCACCAAAGTTTGAGCAATATAGTTTACAGGGCCACTGGTGGATATTACTGACTTGAGCCACTCGCATGCTTCAAATGTCTTTAATACTTTGAAATCTGATATATCATATGTAGTTTATGTAAGTCCTTGACAATCCATCCTATTTTTGATTAATGCATTCCTAGATTTAAGATTCAAATATGATGCTACTGTTTTGCTCATTTTCTTAAAATGAGTAATCAATTTGCAACTGCCATTTCCATAACTATGCAAATAATTTATGTGCTTCTAAAAGACAAAGGTACAAAATTATTTTCAAGTACTAGTCATTTAGCTAGCACTGATTAGAAGCTTTATACATTATTAAGACTGTATAATGAGTTCTTCAGTTTTAAAAATGATTTTACATCTAGATTTATTAGATGCTTAAACTTCTCTATATTAACACTAGAACCAGATGATCCACCCTGGTCCCTTCCAACTTTACCCATTCTATGATTGTGGGAATCCAGGACTTGACGAAACCATACTTGATTTGTTTATTCCTTTTCCTAGAAATACTTATGTACAACTTGTAAGTTCCATGTCTAACTATGTACTCAAAATATGTAATAATAGCTATTATTTATATTTTTATTTTTTGAGACAAAAATGATACACAGATATTCTATGATTCTGCTTTCAGCTGTAATTATACTCTAAAGACTAGAGATCATAACTAAAAGTCTCAAATTTTCAGTTCAGGAAAAAGATTTTATCATTATACTTCATGATGATGTGAGTTGAATTAAGGACTAAGAATAGCTTTTAATGTGCAGACATTTTTGGTACCAGATAATAGCTGAAAGTATTAATTAAATGGAAGTGAGAACTGCATCAACTTCCCCAAGCGGCGTCTTCCAGTAGAAACATGAATGCATGAGGAAGAATGGAACTTCTTTTTCAGCTGACTATTCCTAGCAATTTTCTGTTTGAAAGACTTAAAATAAATTGTGTTAAGCTTATATTACTGAGTTTTTGTTCGAATTAGGACATTCAAGTTTTTTTTGATAACTATTATTTAACTAAAAAATGTAAATGCTTTAGGTTCCACTAAATAATCTGTAATAGAGTTGTGAAACTTTCAGAGAAATGAGATGAAAAACAGTGATGACTTGACTTCACCATTTTTTTTCTCAGATTTCAAATTTAAATTTTTCTCTAAACTCATATTTATCTTTTCAGCTCTAAAATGTAGATTATGATATAAATAGCTCCACCTATTTTTAAACTAATTAATTATAGAGCAGGATTTAGAAGGGAGTATTTTTCCCGTAGTTTAAGGTCCAGAAGTGGGATCAAAGCAATTTGCATCCTACCAGTACCACTGTCTCAGGATTATGTGAAATAGATGGGTTTCCCTATTTTTAAGAATAAATTTGCCATTGAAGCCTTTCAGAGTTCTTGTAGATGCCTAAAGGGGATGCATTGAATACATTCTTTTGGTAAATAAAAATTAAAGGAAGTTGTAATGAACAAAAAATTAATATCAAAAAGCCAGTTAATCAGCTTCCTGGAATAACTCAGTTTGACAAATGATAATTTAGAATATTTATTTTGATTTAAAAACATAACTACTTACAGAAACAAAAATGCAACTGTCTAGTTGGCCATGAAAGTGAACACAATCTGAAATGAGCTCATTAATTTTATTGTAATATCTGATTTTATTTGGTTAATAGCAGAGTAGCACTGATTAATTATTTAATTACCTCAAAACAGACTTCTGTATATGAAGCCCAAGAAAAGTCTGCAGCTTCATTTAAACTCATTAAAATGCTGTTGTGTGGGCACATGTGAATGTCTCTCTGGAGACTGAGAGCAGAGACAAATGGAACTGAAGAGGTTTCCACCTCCTCAGACTACAGTTCAGGTCCACTTTGTCCCCTGGAGCTAAATGGGAAAAGCCACTGACGGCTGCTGTCTTGGCTTTAGTATTTCCCATTTTGTATTAATGCAAGTATAAAAAATGCAAAAATTCTTCTCCAAATGAAGGCACGAAGTAGCAGAAGTTTTCATGCCACATCCACATGGACTGGGTATCTGAGCACTGTAGCCTTTGGATAGCTAATCAAGAGAGTCTAGAAAAAGATTTAGGTCATGCTGACACTAAGTACGACATTGCTTTCTGCCATGACAGGATATTTAGAGTGGGTTGGGATCCCTTAGGGTAACTTGCTTGTATTCCATTTGCCACTCCAGAAGGCTCCAGAAAACTTTTTATAGATCCCATGTCATATCTGCCATTCCCTGAGGTCTGGTCTGAGTCAAAGTCTTGGGGTACCCTAAGGGCCTCGTTCTATTCAAATTTATGATGTGATTTGTGAAAAAAGGAGCACAATCTGTAAGGAGCCAAGAATTTCTTGCCTGTCCAAGTGAAATAGGACCACTGCAGGTGCTGCTCTGGTTAAATTATACTTCTGCTGACAGTACAAACTGACCCATGTAAATTATGGGGATGAAGTGAATAATGAAATTAAGATATATATCTCTATATCTCTATCTATTGAGGAGCAAAAGAAGCAGAGCAGATCTGTCAGGAGGCACAAATGAGGTGCCACAGGTGAACCCTTCTCTGGCCATGCCCTCACTGAAGCTGTCCTGAAGACCATGAGCAGAGTGAGCAGAGCTGCAGTGGTGACAGCAGATCCCAAACTGCAGTAACTTGATTGCTTTGTAACTAAAAGGGTCTGAGCAACTTGCACGGTATGGGCTGAGCACCACAGTTACTGCCTAAAGCTCCATATCTCAGCTGACAGTGGCTTGTGGAGATTCTTTGTTTTGGGAATCTGTATTTCAAACCGCTCCACCCAAGGCGGGTGGCTGACAACTGTCCAACAATAGTACTGAGATAATCACTAACACCATTCAATATGGCACAGTATGAAGCAATGCTAGGAATATTTAGCAAATGTCTTTAGCGTGCCCTCAAGTGAATTTTTTAAAACTTCTCTTACCACTAGTGTTAAAGATGAAAAAATTTTTTACACCAGATCTAAGAATGGAGAATACTTGGGAATTTATGCCCTATTCAATTTACCAATAGTCATTAATCTTCAGCGTCAGTCCCATTTCCTTGGAAAGACATTCCAAATTCTAGATGAAATAGTGGTCAGGGCAGAAATGCATGTTTCTGTGAAACTGTGTAATTATACAGAATGCAAAATTTAAGAGCTCCTAATTCATGAAACAATTGCATTTTACTTCAATACTTTTCATAGCTATTTCATATACAAAACATGTGCATATGAAAATGTATATGAATTTTCTGTATGAAAACTGTGTTCCGTATTCAGGGAATGCAGTTAACAAAAACATAAACTTGCTGTGCTAACATTTTTCCTGACCTTCCAGACTTAGCAGGGCATGTATTTTTATAGTTTAACAAGCTTTCTTATTAAATTTTGAAAAATGAATCTATTATTGACATACTTGAAACATATTCAATTAGTCTTGATTTGGTATATTTGATTTAAAGACTTTTGATTATTTGTTCCATGTTCTAACTTGACAACTTAGAAATGGAATGAAATTAACCTGTCAGGAAGGATTAATGAACAGATATATTTCACAAGTTTAGATGATTTACAAGAATTTCACTGCAGCTGATCTTGCCATTGAACAAATCTTCATTTCTGAAAATGGATTAAAGGTCCATGTGATGGTATCCTATACTTTCATATACTAATTAACATCCATTTATCAGAGGGGTAAAATGAGACTATGTAAAGTGGCAAACTGTTCTGTACTATAATTAAAGCCAAATTATTTCTTATGTTAAAGAATGAACACATTTACAGATTATTAGTGTGTGCATTAAATACAAATAAACATAACTGATGGAATAACTAATTAATTGAATGTTATTTGAGCCCATTTTTATTGCAATAAATATCTTGTAAATGCACTGCTTATCTGCAGTACAGGACTATTTATTGACAAGGTGTGTTTCTCTGCTTAGTGGACTATTAATAGTTCTTAATGAAAAAGTACATCAGAAGATGCTTCTGTAGTCTGCTAGTAAACTGTGAATAATTTCTTAATTCTCAATGTTCAATATTTTTCAAAATCAGTTATCTCTATCTTTGATGATCTGATAAATGGCAGCAGTGGAAGGAGCAGGATTGAATGCACCTTTAAAAAAATTGTTTCCATTCTGCAGACTCCAGCTGAGGAGAAGTAAGGGCAACATCTTTTGTTGTAAAACGTGTTTGGTCAGATTATCAAGGAAGAAGAACTTTATGTTGTAATTTTACTTGCAGTAAGTTTCTTCCTTCATTGCACGTGGGTTATTGTGGACAATAATAAAAGCAGAAAATAATGGTAAGAAATTTCATCTTCTGTAAAAATGAATTAAAAATATTTTATTTAAATATTAAAAAGCAAATTTTATGTCTATTTTAAGGCAACATACGCCACCTGGCCTCTATACGAAAATACATTCTTGTTCTAAAAGCTAGTGATTGCAAAAAAATTGTTTTGCAGTCAGATTTTGACTGAGGTAATTCTCTGGCCCGACTGAGATGCCCCAGTGATGTAATGTCATTAATGCCAAATAAGTATCTCATTTCTGAGCTGGGATCAGCTGACTGGAGACCCTTCTCCTTCCAGTGGATGGGCACAGTCAGTTGGCTATTTATGCCTGGATTACTGCCTAGGTTGTTTTGGGGCTGCATCAATTTGGTTGTGGTCTACAGTCAGGAACAACTACAAGTACAGAAAGGTGAGGAGAAGATGGTAGAACCATGATGAATAAATTGTTTGGGGAGCAAAACAGCGGATAGTGACTGATGTTAGAAAACAAGAGCAAATGGAGAATAACAGCTGAACAAGCAAATCTGGCTGAGAAGCCAACAGGGAGATATTTTATCAAATAAAAACGATTTCCTCCTGTTTCCTATTGCAGCTTCAGTGTTACAATTACTCTGTTTTTAACATAAATTATTGTTTTGGCATTTATTATTTTGTCACAGCCATTTATTGAATTGTAAAAACGCAAGCAAATTTATTGTCATCTTTTTGAAGTCATGCAGAATCCTACCTAAAAAAATTTGTATCCAAATTAAGTGAAATACTCTTGGTGGTTTTAGGAAAAAGAATTAATCTCTGTTTTAAAAAGTACTGGGGATTATCTTTGTGTAGATAATCCTTGATTTCACTGTTGTAGAGTAGTAGATACTTTCCTTTACCCATTGTTCTCTCAGACATACCTTTTACAACCACACTATCTTAAACAAGATGGTGCAAACTCAGAGATTTCATTTTCTGGGCAATGGTTGTAATTTCTTAACAAGCTGCATGTCAAAGGTTATGTCCATTTTCTTTTGATTTACATAAGAGGGAATTTCATTTTATGCACAGCATGTTCATTTTGTATTGGAACGATATTTCAAAAAAGTTCATTAAGTAATTTCCGGGTATTGACAAATGGACAGGATTAAAGACTATTAAAACAATGACTTGTCTGTGTATCATTCTCACCACAATACATTTTAGTATTAGCAAGACAACTCTGGATCTCCTATGGAGGTAATTTTAGATACAGTGATTTCTCCAGGACATTACTTTTGTAAATAGACTTTAAGTATTCAAGTTCAGCAAGTTGTAAAATATAAGTTATCCTGATCATTTAATTGAAGTGCAATATAGCATATCAATATTAGGAAAGAACTCTCTTACATCTAATATATTTTTGCATGCTTTCCATATGAAGAAGACTTGACCTTTAGCCAAGACAGATTCTGGGACCTTTCTTTAATAAAATGAAACTAAACTTTGAAGTAAAGAAGTACCAATTAAGGAACTTGGTAAAATTTCACCAGCAATTTGCACAAATGACTGTTTAAATTTTAGGCACATTAGTACTAATACTTTATCTTGAGTAATCACAGGTTACTAAAAGTTATTGGGCAAGGGTTAAAATAATCCACATAGTGCTTATCTACCTTGCAGTATAATTGATAAAAACATCTTCTAATCCTGGGTAACCCTTCACACTACAAATGTTCCAAGTTCCCATTGATCTTTCCAGCTAGTGTTGCCACATGGCCAGGTGACTTCATCTTTCCTTACATTCATTCCAGTGTCAGCTGAGTAAGCAGCACATGCAGAACATGAGGCCCTGAGTGCCTGGTTACTCTGGATCAAGCTCAGGCAGACTGGGAGACCCAAAGGAGATCTTCAGATTACCTTTCCCCTCTGTAAACCACTCTGGGATTGTTGCCTACAGTTTAACTGCCCTTCTGTGTACCTTCATGCACCTTCATTAATCACAGTGGATCTTGCCTGTAGGTGGTTCTGAACCTCCTGCTCCCTCTTGCCCTGTGCTCCCTTCACTAGAAACATTGCTATTACTTATTCACAGTGTGGCAGTTGAGAAGTGCTCTGGAGGGAGACTTATTCTTTGTATATGGACACACCTCATCATGCTAGTGCTAAAGGAAACTCTGGAAAATACCTTCTTCCATGTGCCAATTTACCTTCTAATTGACCTATATTTTTTTCCCACTCAATACAAAATTTATACAGCTCTAAGTGCTCTTTTTATTTGCACTTTATTTGCTCTTTTTATTTTTATTTCATCATTTCTGAAATGCTGAAATAATTTGTATCTAATAAGAAGACTCAAGTGTAGATGATTGATTTTGTGCTTATTTTACTACAATGAAATGGTACTTAGGTACATCAGATTTCTATTTATACCAAATTAATGCTTTTAGTGTGATTTTACTCTGGGATGAATTAGATATTTAAAGTTAAATATGTCTGAAAGTCTATTTTCAGAATCAAAGCCTCTCTCTGAGTTTTTTTTTAATTTAAATAATTTTTATCTTTTCCTGTCATAGCATAAGGATTATGGAAATGAGGGTCATGCCCATATACAGGGACCCTTAGCAAGGGCTATTTTCCACAGCTGGACTTTTGGTATTTGTAATTTTTAAAGCCACAATCAAAAGAACATTGCAATAGCAGAAGCATTTTTGCAAAGGGAAATAATCAGAGTGTTTATACTGTTTTTAATTTTTTTGCTTTGGGATCTTCAAAAAGACAGTGCAAGAAGATGACAGATAGATAGATAGATAGATAGATAGATAGATAGATAGATAGATAGATAGATAGATAGATAGATAGATAGATAGATAGATAGATCTCCTTTATTAAAATTGCAAAAATTTCTGCAGCCAGGAAAGCAATTTGTGAAAGCACAGAGACAAACATTTTGCACAAAGGAAATTAGTAAAATGTTCCCCAGTGGTTCTGAAATGGGGTTGCTAAAATATTTTCCTTGCTGTGCATGGGATAATGGGGTCATCATAGAAACAGAGAGTTGCACATTTGGACCACAATGGCACAACAGTTCTGCTTCCAGCAGCATTTAACAGTTTTTGCCCCTCTTCCTGGGGATAGGTGGTCTGCAGAGCCCAAGTCTTTCCCATGAGGGTGCTGCCATAGTTATAACCACAGGAACTTGGAGAATCCTTCCATGGGTATGTACTGCTGGAGGTTTACATCTCTGAGGCCAAATGCATTACTTGTATGTAGGCTGAAGGGGAAAAAAACCTCTGTCAGGCTTCTTACTTCTGTCACTCCATGTGTAAATATATTTTCTCCCATTGTTTCTTTACACACAACATGAAATATTCTCTTGAACAGCTGCTTTTGAAATTGTTCACAACAGTGCAGCAAAATAGGACCATCTCTAGCAAATGCATCTGGTAATAAATGTTAAAGAGAAACTGTGGAACAACAGAAAAAGATGTGCAAAATATGGGAAGTTTCAGGGTAATAGAGCTTTAGTTCTACTTGGTGGCTGTCAAAGCTTTCACAGCACGAATGTGACAATTGCATTTGCTCAAATATATTTCTTGTTAGTACATTCTCTAATAAATGAAGAAATTTAAAGGTTGATTTAAATTGAAAATCTTACACTACCTCTAAGAAAATTATTGAAAAATTTATATTTTCATTTTTCTGTTTCAAATTTTTGTGGTTTTTTTTTTTGTTTTTTTTTTTTTAGTGGGCAAGTAAAGACAAAATTTTAAGAAAGTTTTCTGCATCAACATGTGCCTGCTGTTGCATGCACAGAAAGAGAAATGCTTATTTTCCTGTTTAAAAAAAGTGTAGAAGTGAATTGTCATTAATTTATAATTATTATACTGCAAGTAGACTAATGCTTTCTGGGGAATGGAAAAGCAATGAGATAGGCTGATGGAAACTTATAAATTGTATGAAAAGAAGTCTGCTTCTGCTCTAGATAAAAAATATATTAAAAAAAATAAAAGAAAATATTAAGCGGGGAAAAAAAAGAGAGAAAGTAAATGGGATGTGTGTGTAGAAATTGAGACAAAGAAAGATCTGTTACACAGAAAATTTTAAATAGAGTTGCATGAAAGCTTTGATTGTTTCTAACTTGCTGTGGAACCAGTCTGCTGGAGATCAGGACTTAGTGCTTTTTAGTCCCTCTTCAGGCTCACTGAGCCTGTTTGGACAAGTTGAGAACATTTTATAAGTCCAAGCTTTCCCTGGAATCGTGTTCATTGTAATAATGAATAAATTGCATCTCAGAATTCCAAAGCAGTACCAAGTGACTTCTTTATTCAATATTCATTTCTATGCAAATGCTGAGAATTGTGCAGGGCAATTTAGTTTTTTGTAGAAGTGAGAAATAATAATTTGGCTAGAAACATTTGCTTGATCATTTCTCTTTTTTCTTGCCTAGCTTCCAAATCAAGCCATATCAGTGTAAAAAAAACCCGAAAAAAAGAAATCTTGAAAACTATAACAAAAAATAATTCTGTGCTTGTTTTACCAAAAGGACACAGAATGTGAAGGTTCTCTGGAGTGTGCACCCCTTTAAATGAAATGCTTTATTATCTTCTTGCATTTTTACCTCATGCAAACAAAAGCTGTAATACTACCTTAATTGTGAGTCCTCTGGGTGTGAGATGAGAGGACATTCAATACTGGAGATCTGTTAAGAGGCAGCTGTTACATTGCCATGGAACATGATGACATGGTACATATTCCTGATCAAAATGTTTGGTTAACAAGAAGGTCAAAGAAGCAATTAGTGGTGGAATACAGTTCTACTGTGTGCCACGTACTATTTGACTAAAATACAAACTGACAGCAGGGCAATTCCTGCTGTTGGAATCACAGAGGTGACCTAGGGCACTCTATCAAGCTTAGTTTGACCCTGACAGCTTTTGACCAGCTATTTGCTGTCATATCTTTCTGACTGAACAAGATGACAAATATACATACACAAGACCTCATGCTCAAATGCTGCATTCTGTGAAGTGAGACAGATTTTGACCTTTAATTGGTACAGGTCTCTGGGTCTTGTGACTCCACATCTGCTATCTTTATTGTATTGTAGTGGACAGAAATTCTGTTAACTACTGAAGCAGTATGTGCTCCCAGAATAGGAAAAATGTAGCTGTAGTTAAATGGCATTGGAATATTTTTTAATTCTACAAGACAGTCCTTTTTAAAAAAAAAAAAAAAAGATTGCTTGACTTTACAGAAGAAGAGAGGTTTGCTCCAAATAAGACTCTAATGTTTCATGCTACTCAGCAGTGATGCAGAGGCCTGACATGACAAAACAAAAGAAAGAATCTGGGTTCATTCTGAAAATAGTTAAATAAATAAATAACTTTGTCCAGGGATAGAACATTTGAATAAATATATATTTAATTTTTTTATGAAATAAAATTTTAATAAATTTCAGAAGTTAGCCTTTCAAAAAAGGAGGAAGAAATTAATAACTTTTTTTTGTGGCAATACCCAAAATGGAAGCACTGTATCCTTTTCTATAAAGGATTAATATTTTTCATTTGACTTTTAGGACATGTAGATTGCCCAGGCAGAATCACTTACTATGGATGTTTTCATTTGCTATCAAATAACAGTTGGTTAAGCCTTGAATAATAATTTCTTTATTTGATTTCTGTTTGCTTTGTGTGTAGTTACAATTTTCCATGCCTATGATGTTGGCATCTGAGTATGTTCATATGTTTGTGGACTTCTATCTCCCTGAAAACTAAGTTTGCAAACTATAAATTGAGAAACACTGCCTTAGATAAATGAAGAAGTACAGAAAGGCTCTTCACTGGGGAGCTGACTTGTAAAAAAAAAGGTCAAAAATCAATGAGCAGCTCAACAACAGAGGATAGCTTATGAATTGGCACAGAAGAGTATCAATAACTATGTGGCTTCTCATTCCTGCTCTTGGACCACTTTTGTAAAGCCTTTAATGGGTGAGCTGGCTAGATGAATATCTTGTGATCTCAGTTTCTTTTGTCTTGGCCCTTCCACACATAACAGCTCCCGGAAGGCATGAGGAGGGTCACTGCTCAAAGGGATCAGGCATTTTCAAGGTACCACTCAGCTGCATGTCAGTGTCAGAGCTTCTGGCCTCTTGCTCTTACCCGATCCTTTTGCCTGGAAAAGCCCTCAAATAAGTGTTATTTGCCACTTTCCTCTGCTTGCTCTTCCCGAAGTTTGCTGTTCAATCTCCACTTTACAGGTCCTGCATTCAGCTACTGGCTGCCTGTTTCCCTTTCCAATGACTGTTCCTCATACTACTTTTTCCTAATTACAGACTGCTAGCCTGTAGCTAGAGTCTATCTCATGCTCAGTCACATGCTTTTTCTGCTGAAAATTCTGGTTTGCTATTTTTTCCCTGGTTCAGCAAACACACCCTAGAATAGTGCCTCAGTCCTACCTATCCTATTTGGGAAGGATGACAGGACTACCAGTACATTAACACATGTACCACAATATTTGTGGAAGTATACAGACTTATTAGATTTAAAAATATAACTGCATTATTTAGGCTCCAGTGAATCATTTAGGATCTCATAAAAAACTGCTTCCGACATTAATAGAAATCAAGAGAGATTTGAACATATATACATTGCTTATTATTTCAAGCTATTTTAAACTAAAGTATGTAATGATTAATGGCAATGACTTATGATGGGAGAATGTCTAGTGGGTTAGATGCTGTCAGCACTAGGTATTTTTTGTCTTATCAGGATGTAGTTTCTCCACAGAGTCTTTAATCATATAGTTGATTTTAGTAGGCATATAGTAGGCATCACATAAGGATTATTTTTTGGCAAGGATTTTAGCATCCAGGCTGTTGTCTAAGAAAAATGTTAATGATAAAAGCAGGATAAAAAATGTTTTGACAGTAAAACTCTTAAAGTAACAGCCAGAGAGGTATTACAAACACTAGTGTCATCTGGGTAATACAGAGACACCTGCAGAGATCTGCAGAAAAAGATACAAGAAATATAGAAGAACTCTATAGTGTAGGACTGAATGTGGGGAGAAACTAGCCTATAAAACATATATTTAGCAGAATGTGGAAAAAGAAAATAAGTCAGAAATAAAGCATTTGTTTGCAGCAGGAAAAAGACTCATAGCTGGATTTGTGTCATAAGAAATACCACACAATTCAATCTCTTATTCCAAGAGAAAACTGTGGTAACAGTCTTGATGAAGTGTATGCTGTGAATACTCTGTAAATAGTAATCATTTGCAATTATTGCTAGTAGTTGGATGTTGTCTCTTTCTGTTTTACATTTGCATTTGGTCCAAGAAGGGTGTGAAAGGAATCTTCTACTCCAGCAGTTCGGCTTCTTGTCCCAAATAAAGCTGCATGAAAAGAATTAAACTCCCCAAACTTTAAACAGCTTAAAAATGTTAGTTGGGATGAATTTATTTATTTATTTATTTTTAAAATTCAATTCCTATTCTATCTTCCATAATTAGGCCATTCTATCTTTCTAATACATTACCTGCCTGTGGTTGAACACTGGGGATTTTTGTTCTGAAATATTCAGGGCTTTATTCAATTGTCTAAAGATAGGTTTCTAATTAAGATACCATGACTTAGTCACATGCATCTGGCTGGATGCATTTAACATCTATGGGACACTTGTGCCCCTCTGAAAAGGCAGTTGCAGTATCCTATATGGTGCAGTGTGTCTGTGTCAGGCAACTAATTTTTAAGTCAGAAATGCTGAATTTGGATGCAATCAAGCCAACAATATCTCTTCAAACAAAATTAAAATGCTTCTTAATGCAAATTCTTCTTTACTCTCTGTTAAAATACACACACTAACATATAAGATCTGCAGGAGACCTAAATTCCTTGTGTTGGTCTGGAGGTGTATATGGAAGTGTGCAGGTCATTTGGTGAAACAACGTCAAAAGGGAGGTCCAAGTTGGGCTCTTGCCAGAGCACTTCATTGGGGCCCATTCTCAAAGTGCCCAGAAGAAATGGGGTATTGAGAAAAGACTTTAGGACCAATTGATTACCTCTTTCCCAGCTGACCTTCTTCCTAAACAAAAATATTTCTGTTGAGCTGATGTACCACCTGCCCAGTGGTCTTGCAAACCCCTGGATCTACAGACCTCACACCAGTAGTCCCATGGTGATGGACTGGGAATAACATGGTCTCTGCAACAGCCAAAAAGCTGAACAGATTACTTGTTGGAAAGGCATCACATAGGAGTCCAACACATCTGTTTGGATATGGCCAAGTTTATTGGCCAAGTACTGTCATCTACACAGTACAAACCAGCTCATGTTTGCATAAGATCCAAAGCAATGATTATTGTACTCTTAGAACTTTCCTTTTAGCTCTGCTGAAATTCATGCTGAAGAACATCCCTATCTGCAATTTGATGCTTTCTTCTGGGTTATTGTGGGATTTCCTGCTATCTTTATGTTAAGTACAGAATTTTAGCAATTGCTGCAATCCTAGTGCACATAGCAAGGATCCTGGGACAAATTTGCCATCTGCTGTTAAATATTTCCTTTGTGAATTTACATTTTGCTGATTTTGTATTATACACCAAATCATAGCAAGTTCACTGACATCCCAGGAATACTAAGTGGTGTGAGGTTTTTTAATTTTCTTGTTGGTTTTTTTGTGGGGGGGGTGGTGGAACGGTTGTGGTTTTTTGTTTTGTTTTTGTATTTGTTTGTTTTTTGTTTTTTTAAGATATGAACATGAACAAGTTTCTTCTATGTCCCTTGGTAACTTTAACAGAAAAATAGGCTCTCTTTCGCCCTTCCCCCTTTATCTCCTGCTTTTACCTTTCCCTTTGATGTAATTTCCTGGTCCTGTATGCCATATGCCAGGCCCTGCAAACTCAGGTCCTTAGACTGACTCTGCCTTCAGTAATAACATGGAAAACAATTCTGCCTTGATGGTTCTGAAAAGCAGATATTTTTATGACTTAATTTTCCAAAATATATTTTTAGAAATATATTTTTCTGAGACACCATTGTTAACTTTAATTACAATTTATATTCTTAATATTACTGTTCTGTTTCATTTAGCCCATGAAAACAGGTTGCAATAAGAGAGGTTGCCATTTGACTTAAAACTTGCTCCTGCTGCTGATTCCCTTTTAACTCACATTTTACTTGCATTCAACAGAAATCAGTCCAGCAGCCACAAATGGTTTTGCCAGCATGTAGAATATCAGCACAGAAGCAAGTTGTAATATATGTTTCCAAACCAGATGAATGCCTTTTTTCTCTGCTGCATGAAGTAAAAGGTGTCTTCTTGGCATTCCTCACCAAGTAGCACTTTACAATGGAGCAAGATGTTATGGTGCTGCTTTACAGTCAACATATGTAAAATCAGATTCTGTCTAGTCAGGTTTAGACACTGAAAAAGACACCTCTTTTGGCTGTGACTGATATTCAGAGATTATGTGGTTTTGTGTTTATCTTGGTTTTCTTTCACTTTGTGCTCCCATGCCAACTTCTGCTCTTTCCCACTTCTTCAGGTGTTTCGAAAGCAAGAAATCACTGTAGTTTGCTCCAAGAAGAGTGGCATTACTTCCCACGATATAATTCAAAAGGAATTGCTAAACTGTTTGGAATTTCCTCAGTAAAGGTTTTTAGCTTTTGGTGTGTATTTTGGGAGCTTGTGGCTGGCTCTGCTTGCCCTGCCCAGATGCGGCTCTGCCCTTGGCATGGGCAGTGAGGACCGAGGGTGAAAGTCCCCAGCCTTCTCCAGTCCAGCTCCCCAGGGCTCCCAGAGGAAGACTTTGGGGCATCAGAGGGATGCAGACTGCTCATCACATGCTACATGCAGTCACACATATAATCTGTACAATTTATTAAGGATTCAGAGCCTCTTAGGCAGAACTGCAAATGAAGAGAAAGACAGAAAGAGCAGATGCACTGCTCACTCTTTAAACTCTCTCCATCTCTGGCTAATCAAAACCCTGCAATAAACAGGACCAGTTCTGTGCATGCATCTGGTCAATATTCGGCCTGTATTGTTGGTGGTGTCTTGCTGAATTCACTGAGGTTCAGTGCCTTTAGCACAGGCAAGATCAGATCCTTGACTGTAACCAGATGGTGGCATTGTAGCATTACAGCAGTTTTCTAAAGTTGTCATAATTTCAGTCAGGGTTATCTAGAAAACTATGAAAAGCAGAGAATATATTTTAAAGTGGAATTCACTCTAAAAGTGATGCATGTGCATCTAGAGCTGAAAGAGGATGCATAAGCCAAGGGTTCTTTTAATCACTAAAGATAATGAATAAAATTTAAGTTTAAAGTATAATCACCAATAATAATAAATAAAATGTTATATTTAAAGAGTAACCAATGTGTAGAAATATCCAAGCAGGCAGTAATACTTAATTCCTTAATGGAGATTTTTAGTATTTAGAAAAGTTTATGCAACATTGGCTGGGAGGAAAATTTTAGGAAAAAGGAAGGGAATTACACTGGCATATGTCTTAAAATGCATTAAATCTGAAAAGATAAAATTAGAGAAATAATATAATTTTATTATATCTAACTAATTTTTTTTTCTTTTTTTTTTCTTTTTTCTTTTTAATCAGGAAAATCATGATATGTAGATTATGGCACATAAGAATGAAGTAGAAACATAATAATTCTAAATGCAATTCTACCAGATTATTTCGCTGTCATTTACTAAAAGTTATTAACCTCCTCAGCTTCATTCTCTCCAGCTCTGAAGTGCTGCAATGCTTTCAACACTGGAAGTACCAATTACTTAAAATCTGCCAAACATGTTGGAAAGTGTTGTGTGCTAACAATATTTTATCATGTTGTTCACAAATTAGGGTTGCAAGGGAACCACTGTTAACCCATTCTCCAAACCAGCTGCTTTCTGGTGCCTCAATACTTGTATGTGGTTGGTGACATTCCTGGAGGGCAGCACTCAGCCCCCGTTCTGCTCAGTGCAGACCTGTGACTCTTTAATCTCACCACCAGCCTGTCTTTTTTACTGTTCTTTTACCCTGATGAGAATGAAAGCATACCACAAATCTCAAAACTTGGTTTGCAAGAGAAAGCTTTTTTTTAAGGTCTGAGACTGCTCACGGATTTAAACCCAGGGAGGCAGCACAGCAACCTGTGGGCCAGGCACTGCTGTCTCCACTTGGGTGGAGTGGTGTCTTTCCTAGGATAATTTTAACTGAATGCCTTCTAAACAGTAATTAAACCTAAGCCATCCTGTGAGAAGAAGTCATGGGTGCCACCTTATAGAGATTTTCTGAATTGTGGGATTTTGCACAGGGTCTTGATAAGTGAAGAAACTTTATCTCTTCTGCTCAGCTCTAGTCCTACCTGTCCTCTGATCTGCTGCCTGCAGGAGTTATCTGCTGCTTGGCAATTGGGGATGCCCAGAACCAGGCAGTAATTGTAGAGAAAAAAGGAACATGTTGGCAGGCAGTGCTAGAAAGAGCCCAGCAGTTATGGGCAGCTCAGCCCACTGTTACTCTCCCAACAAAGTCCCCAGCTTCCAGCTGGAAGATGAGGAAATCTTTGTTGCCAGTCTCTGAAAGCTGGGGAAAGACCACCATGGAGGAGTGGGATTGAAGTGAAGATGGGAATAACCGAGATGGAGGCTAAAGGCAGAGGGCTAATTTGAGCTTGTGATGCCTTATCACAAGTGTAGGGCCTACTGCAGCATCAGATCTGCAGTCTCTCTGTGGGACAGGATGATGACAGCTCTTGCTTATATGGTACAGGCAAGGTGGACAGGAATAAAAGGAAAAGTGAAAAAATGCAAAATTTTTCTGAAGCATGATGGACTTCTATCTAAAGTTACTGATTCTGGAAGGGACTATGTCCTCACCACGACCCTTTCACTTGTGCTTATTTGTGAATTTGCAGGAATTCAGTGTAGTTGTGAGGTGCACCTTTGCTGTAGCTAGCTTGAATTTGCATACAAATGAATAATTTCTCTCAAATAAATCAGTCTGGGCGAAAACAGTGTCAGTGTAAAATACCATCAGTCTTCATAGTGGGACTACAGGCACCAGTTTGTGTAGCCCATGAGACCTGCAGGGTGAATCCCACAGCTTTTTTTTCAGATGCCATATGCTGTTTTGCTGTACAGGTTATTTCCTCATGCCCTGTGGCACTGGCTTGCGCTGCCAGCCTGAATTTGCATGGTGGGTGTAGGGTTTCACTAAAAACCAATCAAGCAAAAATAACCTCTTTAAGATCTGGCATGTTTGCATGAGTTTTAGCCCATACCCTCAGTGAAGAGAGAGTTTGTGTTGACCAAGCTAAGGCATTTACTGCATGGAGAGAACTTGACACAGGAACTACTACTAACTCAAAATAACTTTGAAGTGACAACAGTCCACAGAAAATGTGATTTGTCCAGGATCACACTGGAAGGAATTGTGACATACATGGCTATAACAACTGGTAAATTTGGCCCTACCTTCTTGCTTGAACTGAATAGCAAAAGCACTCTCTCATAAATCATCCTAAAATAAATGAGGAGGAGGAAATAAAAGGAAGGTAGTCTTCCCTTCCTTTTAGGAAAAGAAGGGCTTAGCATATGGCTTTTGTTTTACCATTGATTTCTACAGAAGCCCACTGAGCCTCTTTTGTGTCTGAAGCTGAAAGGTCACCACTTGTTCAGCTTTTTGTCTCTTGTGCTGGGGGTGCAGGACGATGTTACGTGACATGAAGGCATAGATGGGGACCCAGGTGTTGCTTCTGACTAAAAGCCTCTCTGTTGGAACTTCCTGACTAATTTCTCTGATTACAAAGACAGCAGGTGTCAAACATATCAGAAAAAGAACAAAAGACTTTATCTGTCCATACTTAATTAAAGGCAGAAGAGTGCCTCAGAAGGCCGTGAGGGTAATAATGTTTTAATTTGTTTTAACTGTGCAGAAAGAAAATTAAAATGATTGCTGAGAAAAATGCAATTCGAATATAGAATTATTTTCAATTTTTTTGTTCTGGTTTGATTTTTGTAGAGAAGGATTATGTTTGGATTTCCTCACAGTTGCTTTTTAAAAAGTACAGTGCATGATATAAATTTAAAATATACAAGGTAGCCTGATAAATATGCAGAATTATATCATCTTAGCTTTGGTTTAAATGTCACTGAAGGAACAGGCTTTCAACTCTATCATCTTCAGTGGTTACATATTGGATTTTTACCTGTTTAAATTTTGTATTACACGAATCCTATCTATTCATCAAGTGAAAATGTGGCTCACATATCTTATGCTTCACCTCACGACTATATGTTCTGCATGAATTCAGTCACCCTTTCACTTCTGTAAAGGTCTTCAGCAAAAAGATTAGGAAAAGAGATGTAATCCTTGTTCATAAAAGGCACTTTCCAATGAAAGGCACATTCCAGTGAAAATGACAGTCATATGTTAGTAGTTTAGCTATGTAATGTTGTCATGGAATATCACTAATTTTCATATCTAAGTTGTAATATTTACTTAAATTATTGTACAACAAAACCTCATCTATGCCTATCCTAGAAACATTCTGGGAAAATATAGTTGTAGTGTTTTCATATTATTTTCTTTTTTCATTGCAATTAAAAGACTTAAGATCCCTGCATATTGGAGTATTCCCAGTTAATAATTCAGAAGACATAGAGTGTTTTTAAAATATTAATTAAAATGTAAAGGATCTGCTGAACACCAGGGTTTTAGCAGGGCAGCAAGAGGACATGCTGCTGTAGTAAGGCTAACAAAATAACATGAACTGACTACTCAAAGGTGTAGCATCAACCTAGGGGTTCAAGATGCTTTGAAAATGACAATTACTCTATAAATAAAACTGCTTAACCTTTAGACATATTATTTCACTAGATTTGTAATCATTCCATAAAGACTGTGATTCTACCTCTTGTACTTACCTTAAATAGTTAGCTAAAATCTCTGTAAGGCCTTTTTGAATATTCAGTTTCTTCAGGATTTTTACTATGCTAGAGTGTTTAGTACCATTAGAAGTCACGGTGTGAATTTCTGATTCAAACTTCAGTGACCAGGATGGAAGGGCTCTTGACTGGCTTTGAATCCAATTCCAATGTTCTGATACAAAGAAATGAAAATATTTCAAATATAACCTTAAAAGGTTATATCAGATCATAGGAATTTATATTGGATTCAAGCACTGGCTGAACTTATTTTCTGAAATTAAACCATAACTCACAGTTATCCCAAGTGATACTCTATGGCATCTTCAATGAATATCTGTAATTAGATTCTGCTACCATTGGTTAATGTCCAAAGCCTCAAGCTTTTGAAGAATTGGCATAGATTTAATTTGACTGGTTTTCTAAGTTAAGTAAGCAGTTGTGGTTATGCTGCTTGGGAATAATTTTGGTTGTACTTCATTGTCACTTATGAGAATAACTTGGATAAAGAAATAGACTTGTCACTGAAGGAGTTAAATGTGACATGAGAATACTCCCAAGGATCCTCATTTAATAGAGAATATTATGTTTAACATTTTTTTTAACAATTTTTTTTAAGATGAGAACAACACTAACAGTATTTATGACTTCTTTTCAGCAAATTTTGGAAGTTGGCCTATTTCTCAGTATTAAACACTTAAAAACCCCAATCCACTGGATTTCTAGAATATGTATCTAAAATAGAAAAAGTTATTGTAGACCAGAGAGCATTGCTCTTTATGGAGGAATATGTCTAATAGGAAAATTCTGTATTTTTTATTCTTTTGCTCTCTTTTAATAATGTCACATTTAGGGTCCTTGATCCAGGGTGTAAAACACACAAATGGTGAGGTACACTTTTTTGAGTTTGTCATGATGATGAATGCAAAGTGGGCAAGCAAGTAAAAGCAGCAGATTGCCTAATAATTGAATGCTACTGATATGCATAAGATAACAATCAAATAAAAATTAATAACCTACATGTCAAAATAGTAACTTTTAGATTACCTAGAGGAAGTTAGTCCTCCTCCTCAGAGCGTGCATGAGTAAAGCAAAGCAAAGGGTTTTCTATTCAGAATAGGAAAGCTGAGTGAAATAGGAAAGCTGGTGATTGGGAATATGGTTGAGTTTTCCCTCACTTGGAATAAATGTCATTCCTCTTATGCTTTGGCTGAAGGCAAAAAGTGACCATGGTTATTAAAAAAAAAACATAAATCCCAACCGATTCCCAAAATACAGTTCCAGAAGAACAGTGTGAGACCGGTAGGGTGATAAACAGCATGCATTAAGCTATACCAAGATAAAGTTTTTGACTAAATTTTCCCAGTAGGGTGCCTGTAGCTGGGCAGCTGAAAACATATTTAAGTTAATCTCTCAGGCTACAGTTCAGAGAAGCTCTTCACTACATGCTGAATCAATTTCTATTCAGGAAGTCTGTATGCACAAGACTAAATTTAAGCATGCATTTGTACCCCATTGATCTCAAGGGGATTTAGGCACAGACCTAATAGTAAACATCTGTTTAAATATTCTCTCAAATAAGGACATTATACCAAATGGAATTCAAAGTATTAGTTTTGTGTGTTTCTTTAATTTGTTTAAATTCAAGAGACAAATAAGGATTTTTCCTTCTGCAAAGCATTTTATGATCACATTATATCACAGCCTGTTCCACTAAATAACAGTTTAACTGTTCTCCATTCAGCAGTTAAAATGCTTGGTGGTGTGAAGCTGAGCAGGACCATGGAAAGTAGTTCTGGAAGTGTGGCTGCCAGGCACGTGGTCGATGCATTCTGGGGCATGCCTGTTCTCAGATCCACAGTGCTGTAAGGAAAATGTCTATAGGACAAAGCTTTGAGAGTGGATTTCACCTCAGCCAGCTTTAGTTGTTGAAAGCTCTGTGAAAAGCCTTAATGGGTCATCCTACACCTCTCTTGTAACAAATGAAGAGATGGGGATATCCTTGGAGGATGATTCACCTGACTTGTTTTAGATAAATATTTTAGATGTAATAAATTGCCCTGGGGAGGTGGGGGACATTTGATTTTTTTTTTTTTTCTGGAAATTGCATGGTGTAAGGTGATGCATTTAGACACCCACTCCTGAGATATCTAAAAAGGTTCAGAGGAATACTTGTGCAATATGTACATTCACACATCAAGCACATGACATGGTCATTAGCTTAGCAATGTCGAAGTAAGGGAATTATTTTTAATTAAATAAGTATGTGAAACATCTGCCTGGCTTTTGCTTTCTTGGTGTTTTTTAAATATTAAATGTTGGCAAAATTCCAAATGCTGGAAATTTCTATAAACTAACTGCATTAATTAAGACTATATACAGAAAGATTGTCTTCTGGTCAGTTATAACTTGAATCCTATTAAAACACAAAGTTTTTTGTATTATATTTTCATATTTTCCCTGAAATATTTTGGAAAATAAGAGGACTTTTTTGCTGTCACTGTTGGTATTCAAATGCTGGAGGGTACAACCTCCTAAGTATTGTTGAGAAAAGGGAATTGTGAGAGTGGGCCACTAAGGTGAGCAGGTAGGTGTGCAGTATTTCTAGCTGTTCATCTTCCTTTACCTGGGAGTCTTAGATTAATCTTCCCTCCCTTGCTTTGTCCTGATGTTTTCTGACATCAGAGCACAGAGTACTAAGTGTACATTCTCTGATCAGTTATAATGGTGTGACAATTTCTTGAAGGAGTGTTGCAGTCTAAAGGTGATAAATATATTTACTTTCCCTAAAGGAATCAATTAATCACAGAAGTCAGAGATCAAGCAATCTATTTTCTCCACTCATGCAAGCATAGAATATATTTACTCATAACCAGTCCCAGAACAGATTTTAGATAGAAACTCAAGAGGTAGGTAAACATTAACACATTTGGCAGGCAGCGAATAGTTTGGGGTTTTTTTTAATGTTGAGATTCTTACAATTAAATAATGTCACTGTCTTACGAAAATTAATACAAGAAAATGATGAGAAATTTAAAGCTTCCTCAAGTTAAGTTTAGGCTAATCAAAGAACATCATACAGTGTGTATTTAAAGCCAAACCATCTTGATGTTGTCTTTTCAGGCACACACATTTAGTATCTGTGTTTTCTACACTGAGTTTAGATGTATTCCTTAAACCTGTGCATTCCTTTATACCTTTGTAGCCCTGCCTATGTAACTATTAAATGAAAACAGCTTCCCTTTGACTTTCAGAATAATATATTGCTTTGAGCAATATATTATATATATTATATTAGATATGATATAATATTATATTAGATATAATATAATATAATATATTATATATAATAATATTATACTATAGATATTATAGTATATAATAATATTTATTATATTATTAATAATATAACATCTAATATGTATTTATAGATAGATAGATAGATAGATAGATAGATAGATAGATAGATAGATAGATAGATAGATAGATAAAATATTACTTGAGCAAAGCATAATGATGTATTATGCTTTTTGGTGATGGATTACCACCTGGCCCTTTCTGGCATAGCATTGCATTCCTCCCTCCTAAGAGTTAAAATCTCTTTTCCATTTTAAACAGCTTATATATTCTGGAGGAATATATAAGAAGTGGGGAGTCGCCACAGAGGAGTATGTCAAACCAAGATGCCTCATAAATAACCTGTACTTACTGTAAGATGGCACTAAGATGGTAAAATATAATTAAATGCTAAGAAAGATCAAATTCATTAATTTGTGAAGAGTCCATGAAAAGAAAGAGTAGCTAAGATTTACAAAGGGAGATACTTTTCCTTGTGCATGCAGGCATGCTCCTTAAAATTCATGGTAAATTGTATCTCAACAGTTTTATGAAAAGCAATAATTCATGCCTGGAATCAGTGCTTTAATGATGCTACTGAATTTGGCTGAAACGAAATAATTTTTGGTTGCCATCAGAACACATAGCTCATGGTTTCTCCAATTGTGTTCTCACATGAACTGTCTCCTGCAGAATTGTGCCCTCACTGAAATAAAATAGGGATTTGTTTTCATTTGCCAGTTCACTCCTAACATTTGTGTGTCAAACACACTACTGGAAGTTCTGATTCACAGACTAATCAGTCCACAGCAGATGCAATGTGCTTTTCTGACCCCAGTGTAGGGAATTTTGAAGGTATGTTTGTCATGTGGGACTAAGTCCAGCTTTGGTTTTCTTCCACATTCTAACAGTCTGTCATGATCCAATAATTTTTTCAATATCTCTTCTATTGATATTGCCTCAACTAGACTATCAGTTTTTCTAGACAGCAGCTTGTTAGTTCCTTGACCTCAGGTAGGAGCAATAGCCCTGAGCAAGATATAGCAGCTCTCCCTGGAAAGTGAAACTGATGTTTTCACACACATCTATATATGAGAATTGTTTCAAGACTTGATTCTGACATGCCAAGTCCTGAATTTTCTTGCAGCCAATCAGTTTTGAAATCCTAGAGCTTTTTCAGAACTATTTCAGGGAACCAGGCAGCATTTCTCACAGATTTATACATCTGACTTTCCCTGACCCTGTTGTATTGGCATTCCGCCACACAGAGCTGGGAGCTGGAAAGGATGAATGTTTCCCATCCAGCTCTGAGAAATGCTGGACTGACTCTGTGACAATTGCAGCACACTTTTAACAACAAAGGCTGACATCTAATAAACCAAGAGAGCTGAGACAGAATTATGTGTAAAACCAATCATTTTTGTATTTTATGGAAAGTGTGAAAGAGTAGGAAAATATGTGAGGTATTTTGTTTGACAAGACTGCAGCTGATGTGGACTTTCTGATATGGAATGACATCTTTTTACTTGGGAACTGAACCATTAACTTCTTGAGTCCTAAGAACAGCAATGAAACTTTGTTGCAAAACACTAAATGATCCTATTCTCATTTACTGTCACTCTCTTGCCAGAAAGAGTCTATATCAACCACACAATTAGATTCTACCAGCGTTATATCCTAGGTAAGTATTTATGGATATAATTGTTAATGAGCAGACATTATTTCTGTCTGGATCATCCTCAGTTTAATTAAAGCCTTTTAAAACCATAGCTCAGCTGTCTAGTTGAGCTATAGTTGATCCTAGCATGACCAAGAAAATATTCCTTATGGCAGACCTTGGCTGAAAAACCTTCAGGAATCTTGGTGTAGATCTTACAGTCTTTAGGTAAGATATGTGCTTCTACAGGTTCTTTTGTGAAAATTGGAAAGAATTTTAACTTAGAAGAATCTTTATGCTTCCTTTAAAACATTTCAGATAATTAATGAATTCCACAATTCTTGTGGAACTCCAATCTAAAGAAAGAAAAGGCTAGACCTTGTCATAAGATGATGGAAATTTAGCTCTCACAATCTCTTGCAGTCCAATAATTACTTGCTGAAGTTAATCTCTTCCTATCTATTGTCCTCAGGAAAAAGAACTACAGACACAAATCCCAGGCCCAGTGACATGTCCCTTCCCTCTGGGCAGATAATATTTATGGATATAAAAAGTAAAAGCTATGGGGAAGTGGTTTTTTTTTCTGGACTTTTTCATGTAGCATTAGCAAAACCTATTCTCACTGATTTGACTTACAAAATCAACTAGAACTATTCAGTTGCCCAATGTAATTAAAACTTCCAATGGAAATTACCAGCTGAATATGAAAATGTTTCAACAGTTTAACAGTAATCAGATATTTTTAACTACAAATACTTGGGGTTTTATTTAGTTTCAAAAATAGGAACTTACAAAATGCCAAGAAATGTCTTCAGGTTTGGTCATTTGATATTTATGATAGGGTTCAGTACTACAAGTAGTTCCAGTTTCTCTCTTGAGAAGAAAATATTGACAATGTATTTGAAATAACACTGCTACCTAAGCAAGATGATAGTGGGACTGCCATGCTTTTTTTATGCAAAGAATCTTCAAAATATAATCTTATGTGGAGGAAGAAGTAATTCTGTGTAGAGGCATTCTAACTAGTTGGTTTAAGCTGCCAATTACTGTGGATGCTAATTTTGCAGTGCCGCCAGGATTTTATGTTAATGTTATTGAACAAAGCCTGAAGTATATTTTAATTTAAAACTACTGAACTATAAAATTGAACTATTAGACTTTCCATGAATTTAAGTGGAGAAAGAGAATATTATGTCAAAGTCTTAATTCAGTCACCTTCATGCCATTACACCTTTTGAAATGTGAAGCAGTAAGTTGATGTGGTCTATTATTTTAGGTTGAAGTCCTCCCATGGTCTCTGCTACTACCCTTAAATAAACTTCATTCTTCCCTACACTCAATGCCAAATATTAACGTAGAGGACTTTAAATGAATACTCTCCCTTCTTCTTTGGGGTACTCTCAGCATGCTCAGACAACTTGTTTCAGGGCAGCCTAATCCCATGAAAATGAAGACCTTGACTGCCAACTTCACCTTTGCATAACCCTGCAGTTCTCCACACTTTAGCAAGCACAGGATTCCAGAATAAGGTGGAACAGGCTGTCGACACCCTGTCCTCTTTCTTGCCTTCTGGGTGTAAAGCAAAACTGGAAGTGCACTACCTGGGCATTTACATGTGTGTATTGCTTCTGTTCTCTGCTTATTGTCTACAAAATAGACAAGAAAGCAGTAAATGTGTCATTGACAGTACCCCTTTTGTGTGCCTGGTTATGAAGTCTGATGGCTTAATTGACCTTGTGCTACAGCTGCAACAATGCAAGAGGAAGGGAACTAAGGACTAGAGCAGTGCACTTTGCAGAGTGAACTCTCAGTCTTTTCCAGAATTTGGGAATGGGAGTTACATCTCCAGAGAAAAGGGTGTGAAACTGAGTGCCCTCAGCACTGAGGGCCAGGGCACAGAAGATGTCTTTAACTCCTGCAGCAGACTCTGAACTGCAGTACTAAACACAGAGCCCTATTTATGAAACTAGACAAGTGTGCTTATGCAGTTGTAAGGAGCAGTGGCACACTTGTGGGAGCAAGCTGTGCCTCATTGCACCCAGCACCTTTTCCCCTTCTGGCAGAACTGAGCCATCAGGTAAATTACTGTGGTTTAATAATAAACCACAATAATTTACCTGATGCTCCAGCTGGCATCTAAGCCCCACT
Organism: Serinus canaria; assembly: GCF_022539315.1. Classification (NCBI taxonomy): domain Eukaryota; kingdom Metazoa; phylum Chordata; class Aves; order Passeriformes; family Fringillidae; genus Serinus; species Serinus canaria. Next base: position 18,922,487 of record NC_066314.1, on the reverse strand, counting down.
CAGCAGCTTGCTAAGTGCCCCCATTTGTCATCACTTGGTGAGATGGGGGAGAGAACCAGAAGACAAAAAGTGAGAGCACCTGTGGGTTGAGCCAAAGACAATTAAAAAGGCAAAGCAAAAGCTGCACACCCAAGCAAAGCAAAACAAGGAATTAATTCTCCACTTCCCGTGGGCAGGCAGGTATTCAGCCATTCCCAGGAAAGCAGCAAACGTGGGACAGTTACTTAGACACACAAAATGCTGTAACTCTGGATGTCCTTCCTTCTTTCTTCTTTCCCCACCTCTTTGTACTAAGCATGGCACCATATGGAAAAGCATATCCCTTGGATCAGCTGGGGTCAGCTGTCCTGGCTGTTCCCTCCCAAATCCTTGTGCACCACCCACAGCATCCCTGCTAATAGGGTTGGGTGAGAAGGAGAAAAGACATTTATGCTGGGTAAGCTCTGCTCAGCAGTAGCAAAAACATCCCTGTGATAACTATATGTTTGTTTTCAGCACAAATCCAGAGCACAACACCATGCTTAGCTACTATGAAGAAAAGTAAATCTATCCCTGTCAAAACCAACACACACAGTAAGTGATTTTTCTGACCTTTACATGTGTCTGAATTTAGAGACTGTAGCTGCAACAAGAAAGATATATACACATATAAAATTTTAAGAGCCTATCCCATTTGTTGCTGCACAGTAATTTTAGAAAGAGACCTAGACAGATTGCAATGCAGTCACGTGTGAAGATGGGACAGTGGACTGGATCAATGATTTAATCAAAATGTTTGAACCTTTTATTGCATTCCAGTGGAGGAAAAATGCTTTTGAGCACCATGTGTTCAACACTTGCAACCAAATAGCAGATGAAATATTTGATTCATTTGCAGCAGACCTTTGGTTACTTTCCAGAAAATGCTTGACTGTTTTTTTGATGAGATCACTGCTAAAGTTGTTGTTGAGGACATATTGTGGTACAGGCTGAATGTTATTCCAACTCCAGTTTTCTACATTTTCTCCTCTCAAGGAAGAGTAGGCTACAAGTTTTATTATCTTCTAGTGATGTAAGCAGTTAATATTTGAATTATGTGGACTCTGCTGTAGGATATAAAATCTATAGGAAATTGATTGGCTCAAGCTACAATTCATAGACCACTGGATAATCTGGAGAGTTTGTGTGTTCTCTAGAGAGAGGCCAGGGGTCTGCATCTTTTGACCCTTCAATCCAGTTCTCCATCTTGTAGTTTTCATTTTCTGTAGAAAAATACCTGACCCCAGCTCTGTACCTATTGCTGACCTCAGCAAGAGTTGGGTGTAGATGCTGTGTGCTTCATCTAACTAGGACAGGAAATAGTACATCTTGGCTCCCTCTGTGAGTCCTACTCTGGGCTGCGTGATCCTTGGAAAAAAAAGTGGCATCTCTTTCCTTTATCTGTATGAGGCAGTGCGTGATTCACATGTGATTAATTTGGGGAAAGGAAATAGGGTAAAGTAAAAGTAGGGCAGCAGAAAGTGCACAGTAGATGTAAACTCCAATGATTACACAACAAATCCAGTTCAGACAACATCATATGATTTGACAAAATTAAACTAGGCTGAACAGTAAGTGTTTGAAAAGGCACATCCTTTGTCTATGAATTTAATACAGAAAGCTACATGTGAGTAAAACAGAACTCAGCTGTGGCCATATATGTCTTTTTTTTTGTGACATTTCTCAATGAAAGGAAAGATTTGGTGTTTCTTTTGAAAATGTTTGTTTTGTGAGCTAATGATTTCGCAAAGGTGTTTCCATCTACATTGTTCCTTAGGCAGTGCTCCAGGAAGGTGATGTTTTACATTCCCCATTCCTGTCTGGCTTTGATTTTTATTCCAGCAGGGAAATATGAAGCAAAAAGGGACAAAATTTAGTTCTGCTTAACTGTGGCTGAACATGCAAAATGCTGCAGATCTATTTAGAGGTAAAATGTGACACACTGGTAACTAAAGAATTACCTCTTTTCTTCCGTGTCTCTATAATTCTTTATTCAAGGATCTTTTTGTCTTCCCCACCCCTTCCCCATGATATTAGGTAGAATCAGATAATTGTTGCCATCTGTCTTGTAAAGCCAGAGAATGGGTAACAGCTTATCTTGTCTTCCTACCTGTGTATTTGTATAAATTGAATACATTTACTTAAGACTCCAGAAAAAGTCTGATTTACAGAAGAAAAACATCTTTATTGGAACCCTACACATACACATAGGTTCAGTAATGTGTGGAAGAAAGTGAAAAGGGATTAAAAAGCATGATGTTACTTCTCTATCAACTAGCAGCAGATGCCAGGGACTAGCAAGTCAATTTAGTTTCCTGTTGGGGGAGAAAAAAAAGCAATGATTCAGAATCTACAAAATTTCTTTCTTTCAGTTATGTCCTCTGGTTCCCAGAGAGAGCTGTTTGCACTTTCTGGTTGTCCCTTCATGCAAGAATGAATGTCAGTAAGCATGGTGAGCAAGTCAGCTCCAAGACTGAGACTGGAGAAAGTATGCTTACCTGAACTGCCTAAGCCATTCTCAAACTGAACTCACCTTGCCACTACATGTAAAGTTCTGTAAGTTTTCTTAGAAATGGAGTTCTGTGGAAAAGTTTTGGCCTTTCTGAAATATAGGGCCAGTTCCAAGTCAGTGTGGCCAATCATTTTTCTCTTGCATGAGTATAGTCATTACCTGTGTCCTGGGTATCCTAAACATGTGAAAGTCAAAGACACAAACCAAACCACCAGGAAGAAATATTTTTCTCCCACTTTTTATATCCTTTTCTTCCTGTACTTAAATTGCAAAGTCACTACTTCCTATCCACAATTTTTCCCGAGTTGCACTGTTTCTAAAATTCTGTTTTTTTGTCTTCTCTTCATTGAGTTTTGCAAATGTTTTCTCTGCCTAGCTTTTCAGAACTCTACCTCATAGTGGAGGCTAAGGAGAGGGAGACACAATTCCAGTTCCTCTGCACAGGATATGTCCCTTCATGGCTGGAGGAGAGCTGCATAATTATGCTGGTAGAAGGAACATGCTGCAGAATGCACTGGGGTGGGTCATGAATGATGGAATTGCTGAGTGGCTGGAAGGGAGAGGTATAAAACCAAGCTGTGTCAGGAGAAAGCTAAGAAGGTGACCACAAGTTTAAGTGTCTGAATAGTAATTTGAAGTTCATAATGTAGAATAGTCTTGTAAACAAAATGTGAAAAATTGGAAAGCTTTCCTAGTAGAAAAAGAGTCACAAAAGTTGGATAGACTTTGCTCTGTAAATGTGAAGAATGTCACTGAGTTTGCCCAATAAAGTATCTATGTTCAGATGTCTCTTTGAGGGTGAGATGTCAAGGCCTCCATTAGAGGTAATAGTGAGCCAGTCAATACAATCCAGGGAAACTTGAGAGCAATTTGGATGACCAGCTGACCTGTCAGTTCCTGTTTTAGAGCAAGCTGAAAGTATAGACTAAATCTCAGTTGACTGGAATGGATGTCATTCTGGATGCAGTCTAAGCTTTCAGCCAAACTCTCTGCTGTCAACAGAGAAAAACCAGTCTTGCAGAACTATTTCATTATAATCAGTCTGTTGTCCCTTATTTTGGGCTCTCTGACTCACTCAAACGAAAGCCTTGATTCTGTTGCTCATCCACTAGCATTCCGTGCCATTTGAGATATCTAAAGGAATCTTGTCTGGTTGCCAGTGACCACACAAGAAAGGCACGGGTTTTCTATGGCTAATATGTCATATCTGTCAGATCTAGGCCTTTCAAATGGGACTAAATAACTATGGTGGAACTGAGCCTGAAGGTCTCATTTTAAATTATTAATTGAAGTGACTTTCATGCTTAATCCTCATTGTTTTATGACATGACTGTTGGAATTATTCAGTCATGAAAACTACTTTTCATCGTACTGCTAAAATGTAACTGATTGAATGAATCTTTTATCTCTGTGTATATCAGCTGAGAAGAACCCAACATCTTATGTCATAACTAGAGAGATCATCCCTCCAGTGATGGCTTATAACAGGTGGTGTGGTATAGACACAAGCTTGGCATAACTGAAAGCAGTTACAGATTTCAGTTTTATTAAGGTCCATGAAAAAGCAGTCCATTGAGTGAAAGCAAAGTTGCTATTTACAAAAGGGTCAAAAAAATACCCAATATTTCTTCAACAGTTGTAATATACACACTTAGAAAAAGGTCTTGTTTTGGATTTTTATATAATAATTGATCTTATTATAAACCCTATATATGTAGAGGTATTAAGTGAAAATACAGTAACGTGCTTTTATTGCATTTTCTTATAGGTAGATTCTGCAGTCTGGTGTATGCAGCAGAAAATGACCCCCTGAGAATCTGTGTGCATGACTTCTAGAATACCCCTTGGTTTTCACTATGACATAAATGAAAATGTTCAATTTCAGTGTGCTAGAAAAGGATGTTGCAAAATGATGAAAATAAAGTAAAAGTGATCATTATATGTTGTAAATAGAAAGTAATTGCATAGTAACTTTGAAATTACTGTCTCACTCATGAAATTGAAAACCTTAGATTAGTACTATTCACAGTATAGGGAATTGGAGATATTATTTCTTAATACGGGCTAGCTGGGGAGAAAAAGGGCCCAGTTTTAAAGGGAAAGACTAATGCCACAACCTTAGTGATTTAGTTGTTGAAAATGACACTGGCAATGGATCACATTCATAATGACATTCTTTAGACATGGTATTCAGATCAAAAATTCTCATTGAAGAATTGCACACACTTGCATCACACAGAAAATACACTTTTCCTTAATAAATTAGTTTGCTTCAGGCCAAGTTGGTCCAAGGAAATATTTAGCATATTACTCTGCCTGCTGTTCCATAGTATTTTATCACACTGTTTAGTCTGAAACATAACTAATTTGGCAGAGATACAAAACATTATTTCTGCACTAGACATCTCAGACAATAAAAACTAAGGTGTTTGGGGGTCTCTTCTGTGACAGTTTCAAATAAAGCTACAGTGACTATAGGTCTGAGAAGGAAATGCATTACAGAGATAAGCAAATTAAATTCCACACTATTAGATACTCAGTGTATTGCACATTAGTGGATAACAAGTGCAACTAGGAGAGAGTGTTAAGAGCACAAAGACTACAGACTCACTCAGTTTTTGTTTTGTTCTATGAACAGTTCGTCAGATATCAAAAAACTCAATATAATCTATTTTGATTTAGAAATGACTGTGCACTTTTGTATATTTCACAGTAGGGGACTTGTAATTAAAATCATTACTTCTGTTAATGACAATAAAAATAAACTATATAACTGTTTACTATCAGCAGAGTAATAAACATTTTTTCTTCAGAGTATGCAGAACAAGATCTGGTCAAAAGCGAAAAGAAGACCGGTGTTTTTAATTAAACCATAACTTGGAAATTACCCAAAGATGACACATGATAATTGAAGTTATGATACAACAAGCCAAGGAGTAACACAAAAGGTTGACACATCCGGGCGTGAATTGTATGGCATGCTTTGTTTTCTGTGCTAAAAGAATAATCCTCCAGAAAAAAGTATTTCAAAAGACCCTCATTAAGATAATAAGGGACATGCCTCATTATTATATATTCCATCTTTCTGTCTCCTTGTCCCAGTCTCTTCAATCAGACTGTCACAACATTTTCATAACTTTGTCGTTATCATACACAAGTAGAATATCAAAGATGAAAGAAGGGATAGAAATTAGATGGCTGCAGAGTATGCATGTCATTTGGTCATGTCAGTAGTGGCTAATTATCCCATGTCTTAGCACTGTATAGTACAAGCCATACATACAGCCCAGCAATGAGCTGTTCATTGAGTATTCTGTTAAAATTAGCTGTGGCAACTTAAACCACAAAACCAACCAGTTTGAGAAGAGAATATTGTCAATAATTAGGTCCTTTCACCATTGTAATTACTTACCTGAACTGGTAACTACCCAGACTACTATCAGCCACATCTTACCCAGCCTATTTTTTTTAGCACTTCTCTCAGTTTGGTCCTGCATGACAACATATAAGTGTATTGAATATGGATCTCTTCTGCTGACTAGGTTCTCCTTTATCAATTTTTTTGAAACATTTGCATAATTTATGGTAAGCCTTGAAGTGTTTGATCAGTGCTCTCTCCTGAAAAAGGAATGTCTGAGATTGTATGGTGATATTTTCTTTTATCAGAAGAGATAATGAAAATAGAGAGATTTAAAGTTTATTAAATTATAAAATAGGAATTTGTACCTTAAGACAAAGCGAGGGAATTTATGGTGTCATTAGAGTTGAATAATCTGGTCCATACTGACATAACTGAAATGGTGTGGAGAAAAGAAATACAGACACACCTAATCATTCTTATGAAGACTCTACTGGCAAAATAACCAGGCTTTTAAAATTACCATGGACAGGGTAGTTGTTTTTAGGTGATTTATAATGTCTTGAATATCACTGTGCCTATACTCCACGTGGTTGTGCTGAGGAAGGATCAGGGAGTCATGCACTGACCTCCTACCACCAAATGCCTCCTGAGTTCTGGCAAGCACTTCTTTCTTTCCATCTAGCACCTCATCACGTGTGAGTAAAACTGAACAAAACATTTCTGATAATATTTCCTTTGGGCAACACTAGCTCTCTAGAGGGAAAAATTTTTGGTAAACTGTGCCAAATGTGTCGGATCTCTGAGAGGGGTTAGCATCTGGAAACAAGGACCTGGCAGCCCAAAATTCTCCATCTCCTCAGCAGCTGTGGTACCAAGGGACCACCCGGGCAGCCACAAGCATGTTTTGGATTTTCCCAAACTCTAATTTTTAAAATTTCTGTTATGTATCCAATTCCTATATGTTTTGATCTTTGAATGCATAGTTAAAATAATTTTCTCAGGGTAAGCCTGCACTGGCTGAAGTTGAAGAGTTGCTGGGTTAAAAAGGAGAACTCGCTCATAGCAGCCATTGAGTCGTGCATGAGCAGTGCTGGGGACTCTGAGAGCCTGGCACATGAGGACACTGCTGCTCTCTGGCAGGGTTTCAATCCTGAAATCCAGCCAGAAACTGTACAATACTTCTGCATCAAATAATGCCTTACCTTTTCATCTGTATTACAAAAAAAGCCCTCCAATCACAAAACCTGTAATTTCACCTTTTTAATAATGATTCTATCAGCAAAAAATATTAATATCAAATCTTTTGGATAGAGTAGGGACTCCTTTTCTCCTCCCTGTTAACATGACATGTTCTACCTCACATATAGGTACAATAGTCTCAAAATATTGACAAGCAGGTAGTAAATAATGAGCAAAATCACCACCCTCCCCTGCTAAAATCCTGTCTGGACAGTTTTAGTGGGGCAGGGATGCATTTATAAGGGAAATGTGACTGGAAGAGTTGTTCATGTTGTGCAGGCCCTCTGCTCATGGAGTGCTCCTGTGCCAGTATCAGAGTGGTGAGTTCATTTGTTACCCTAAAGAGCAGTTTTGCTAAGAACTGAGGCAAAAACAAATGCCATACAGGTTCAGAATAAATTACTAGTGGAAAGAAAGCCTTAACAAAAGTGATGTTTGCTTCTTTTCATGAGTGGGCTGTGAGGATGTGGGATTTCAGCTTCCTGGCCCTGATTTACTTCTCTTGGCTGACCAAGGGGATGTTGGAGTGTTGTGTAGAAAATTATCTGAGGTAAAAGCAGTCATGAACTAATTACTCAGATTGTATCCCCGTTATAATTGGGTTTTCATTTGATGTTGGGTGTCACTCAGCTCCCACCGAAGTTGGGGAAAAGCCACTCTTTGAATTCAGCTGCTGTTGGATAAGACTGTGGGTGTAGTGCACTGGCACCTATTTCATCTGTCAAAACTTTCAGCCCCTGCCATACAAGTGACAGTAGATAAAGCTGGATTCAAAAACTGAGAAGGCGTCTTGGTTTGAAAGACAGGCGTCTGCTAGGGAAGGCAGGAGCCTCCCTTGGAATGGAAAATGTAAACTCCCTCCCTCTGAATATTATAACACTGAAATTAAGGGGCTCTCAGGCAAAGAGATGAGAACAGGAATAGCAGTTCTTTGCTAGTGTGTATAAAAGGCAAACCAACAAGAGCAGCTCTGGCACGGACACAAACGGAGCCCGGAACTCGGTCCCGGCGCTTCCCCTCTGGTGCAGTTCCGGGCACGGCCAGCAGGGGCGCTGCTGCTCCCGGCGGGCGGGGCAGGTGCGGTGATTCCCCCGCGGCTGCAGGGGGCGCTGTGGGGTGGGCTCGGAGCGCCGGTAATGGCGGCTGGGCCCAGACGGGCAGGGAGGGACGAGAGGCTTTGCTCCACAAACCCCGAGGCACCCGGTCCCGGTGCCCCAGCAGGGCTCTCGGAAGCAGCAAGCTGGACTGACAGGGATGAGCAGAAAGCCCGGGGCAGTGGACGAGATGTATTGGAAACTCCGCGGCAATAGCTGGACGCTGCGGCCGGTCCCAGCAGGGCAGGGGGTGCGAGGCCCAGCAGCAGAAGAAAGGCGGGTCCCGGCTGGGTTACGGCAGTGCCAGCGAACTCCTTTCCCCAGGGCACAGCCGATTGTCCTCTGCCGAGGCCCAGAGAGAGAGTGTCCCCAGCCTTCCAGCCCTCCTCTTTTTCCTGTCTCTACTCTTGTGGGATCTCTGTGCCCCCAAGAAAAACTTACAAAAACCAGAGGAGTTCCCTCTCCCCATGTCTTTGTCTCAAGCACCCAGTCATCAGTGCTTCTTAGCAACTCAATGGGAAAAAATTCCACAAGTAACAAGGAAAGAAAAGGAAGGAAAAACCCAACCCCCAGCAGAAGGAAATTTAAATATGTTTCAACATTTGCTGTATTTGGAAGCTGAAATGCTGCCAGCAATGTGATGTGTGTTTTCATATGCTGTACAAGCTTACATTTTTGTTTGGTTTTCACAATAGAACAATAATCAACAGACTGTGGCCTTAGACTGGGGCTCTGACAATTCTTTCTGCTTCCACTTTATGATCATATGGAGCTCTGGCTTTGCGCATTTGGTATTTCATTCTTATCGCAGCATAATTACTCAGATACTGGTCTGAGAACCACCAGTAATAATGCATCCTGCCATTCATGATCCTGTGGTTTTGCCTAATTTCTCCTCTCTCTTCTGCTTACTATTAAAATGGTGGCAGCCTGTGACCTTTGACTGATTGTTCTAGGAGCTGCAAGCAAATACACATATGTATGACTGATTGTTCTAGGAGCTGCAAGCAAATACACATATGTATGGACTTGTGTCTGGTTATAAATAGTGCAGGCAGCCAAACATATGCACCTAAGTTTTCATATGCATCTAAGGTTTCTCAATGACACTATGAGTTGAAAAAGCTGAAGGTTGCAGTGAAGAGATGGACAAAGTGCAGTTTTTACCTTCTTTTTCACTTCAGTGGAGGGCAAAAATGGTCCAGCTGTTTTGTGTATAGGCAGCTGTGATGTATTTCAAAGAGGTAGAACCATCGTCTGTTGATTTGCAGAAAAAATTAGGAAGCCAATTTAATTACCATAAGCTTGTAAACCCTGAATCCAGGGGCAGACATTGTGAAGTTTCACACAAAATGCTAGAGGCCTCGTTTAGGGTCAAGCAGAAATACCAACATACTGATCACAATGTTAGCAATAAGTTTCATAGAGTAGAGAGATGAACTTAGATGAACTTCATATACAATATATACAATATAATAATTTGGATTGGAAACGACCTTTTAGAGGTCACCTAGTCCAGCTTCCCAGCAGTGAGCAGGGATATCTTCAAGCAGACCTGTTGCTCAGAGCCCTCTCTGGCCTGACCTTGAAGGTTTCCGGGACAATGGGGCATCCACCACCTCTCTGGCAACTTGTGCCAGCATTTCACTCTTGTGAAAGGTTACTTTCTTATACCTATTCTAAAACTACTTTCTTTTATTTTAAAACATTACTCCTTGTGCTATCACTGCAGGCCCTGCTAAAAAATTTGACTCCATCTGTCTTATAAACCACCTTCAGTTACTGAAAATCCATAAAAAAGTCTTGCTAGAGCCTTCTCTTCTCCAGGCTGCTCTGTTGGCCTGTCTTCACAGCAGCGATGCTCTCCCTTTCCCCTTTGTGGCCCTTCCCTGGACTCACTCAAACAGGTCAATCTCCTTCCTATGCTGAGGACCCCGTATCTGGGTGCAGCACTGCAGGTGAGGTCTCACAAAAGCAGTGTCAGGATCACCTCCCTTGCCCTGTGGGGCATGCTGCTTTTGATACAGCCCAAGATCTGAATGAGCTTCTGGGCTGCAAGTGCACATGGCTGGCTCATGTCCAGCCTCTCATCCACCAGCACCTCCAAGTCCTTCTTGTCAGGGTTGATCTTGATCTGTTCTTCCCCCAGCCTTTTTTGATACCAAGGGTTGCCCTGACCCAGGTGCAGCACCTTGCACTTGGCCTTGTTAAATCTCATGAGGTTCCTGTGACCCACTACTGGAGCTTGTCCAGATCCCTCTGGATGGCATCCTGTCCCTCAGGCGTATCAGCCACACAAAACAGCTTTCTATTGTCCTTTTCTGTAAAAGAAAGGGAGGGAAAATGAATAACTAACATGACATTAACTCCTGAACTTTCCCTGTGATAGAATTAAATCTCTATAACTGTCCTTGTTTTGAAAAAATAGTGGATCCTGCATAACAAATTTTCACAATTTGTGTGCAGAATAAATTGACCTGTTTGCCCCCCAGGAAGTTGAGTGTAATCGTCTGTACACAACATTTGGCAACTCCTGCTCAATCAAATGTGTGGGAGTGACAGTTGCACACTGTGATACTGGCTCTTCAAAATACTGTGTGACTTCAAACTAGTGCAGTCCCTACACTGGGAGATGTGTAGATGTATGCTTCTAGCTAAAACCTGTCTGGAAGAAAGGAAAGCAAGCAGGTAGGTAATCTGGTGATAAATGTGTTAAGTGTGTTTCTGTAGTTTCTGTATCTGCGTGTGGAGTTCCAAAATGAGCAGTGGCTAAAATTTTTGTGAAAAAAAGTAATTGCCTCAGAGCTATCAACACATATGCTTTTATTTCCTTAATTACAGTACCTTGCAACTGCCATTGCTTTATGGTTGAGTTTCTCACTCCCTCTTTAATACTTTGAATTTTTAACTACACAGAAATTATGGAAATCTTTATTTGGGAGATTCTAAGTACTTTAGAGGGACTCAGAAATTAATTTTATGGAAAAAACCCCAAAGAAACAAGCAGAACCTCCCCCCTCCTCTCCCAACAATTGCAACAAAAATTAAAGGTCTAAATATGAGGGTTAGCTCGAACTGGAATTGGTAACCTGGATATCATTTATGAAAATTCTGTTGTGTTTTTATTTCTGTCTGGAGCAAACTTGGAAAGGATTAGAAATATCAGAGAAATGGGACCCCTGCCAGCTGGGAATTTATAAAGAACAACATTTTATTGTACTCACACAGCTTTCCTTCAGTCTTCTGAATTATGTTTAGAGACAGATTGATTTAGAATACTTTCTTTAGAACCTGAGGGTAGGAAGCTTATTTCATTTTGCCAAAAAAATGTTGTATGTGTGGGAAGAAGAGGGGAATCTTGTTAAGTAGGGAGACCAGTGTATTGTACACAAGGACCACCCTTCCGTGAATGAAAAAGCAGAAGTTGAAAGCCTTTCAGATCTTTCTGAGGCAGGGTATGGAGCTGTCAGCATTGTCAGTACAATTTATTCACACTGTTCCAGAGCTTATGAAAGCTACTGAGCAGCCTGATCTATAAGTGATTGAACAGAACAATGCTCTGGAGCTTTGAGTACAAATAAAAAGCCACTATTTCAGGCTCCATGCATCACAACTAGTGCTTTCTAGGAACACTGCCAGTCTAAATAAAACACAATCTTGCTGTAATTTTATACAACACTTGAAAAGAAGACTAAGGCAGTGCCCTTCATGAATGCTGCTCTACCACATTTTTCCATAACCAAGTGATAATTTGATTTGATGATGTGCATGCCAGATTTAATTGTGCTTTCATATTCTCGTTTCCATCAACTATTACACTTGTCTTTGTTAGCTGATTATGATACAGAATTTCACTTTATTATGCCAGGATTTCCTGATGCCTCATTTACTCAATTGAGTTGAAAAACTAACATCTAGCTGAGGTGTTTGATCCATTATGCATGTGAGTAGTGTATGTGCTATACAACACACATTTCATTCATCAAGTCTGGCCATTCTTCACAGTATAAGCCTGAAAGTGCAAATGCTCTTCCAGTCTGAAACTAAGACAATAGTACCAATCCTTTTATCTCTCTTGGGTCCTTATAACACTCTCTTTTGAGGTGAGGCTGGAAGTAGCCATGGAGGGCAAATCCTTAGTCCTCATTCACCTGAGAACAACTTTCTGTAATGCACACAACTTACTCTTTGTGTGGCCCTTTTCTGTTCAGAAGAGCTCTGTCAGAAAAGTTTTAGCAGACTATTCAGAGGATGGGAGCTTAGCTGATGACATGCAATAGTTTGACAGTTAATGAATGGGATATATCTTCGAAGATGTACATTGGAATGCAGCTGTGCCTGTTATTTTTAATTCACTTGGTAATACAAAGACTTCACTTGTGTGCTTGGATAGAGAATAGTGTATCTCTATAAGACACTCTTCAGAAAAATATTGTAATTGCAGTTTCTTGGAAAGTCCAGATTGTTGGGGTCTAACCTGTCATATATATATTCTTGCTCCAAATATATTGGGGCGATATATATTCTTGCCCCATATACAGTTCTTCAAAAGAATTAGTTTAGTCTGTGAAATAATTTGTGTTCATATATTGATAAACCAAACACATTTTTAAACTGTTCTTTCAAATTGCAATCCCTAGTATTAAAAATTAATGGTACTGACTCAAAAATTACGACCTGAAAGCACAAATTGCAGACAATTTTTTATTTAACTTTTGTTTTGATCATTTAAATTTCATATTTTCAATAGCGTTTTTTTTCTGAAACTGCAAATGTGGATGATTTATTTTAACAGAACAAAGGTGACAAGAGATAATCATAATAACATGACTTCAGAAGGAGAAAACTGAAATTCTCACGAGACTAAGATATAATAGTGAAAATTTGCACTGTTGTAATCTTCAAAAAGGCTGCTTTTTATTAAGATGCTGAAATAACTCTTTAACTGTAGGAGGAATCTAGTTTTCTCTATAAACCAGATTAAGCTGAAATTGACTTCCATTAAATAAGTAATGAATATCAAGGCTTACTGACATGAGCGTTAATATTTTGCTGAGGTAAAGTCAAAGTCTAAATTTATTTTGAAGGACACTAAATCTTTCCCACATTAAGTTAGTAAATGTCATATATTAATTTCCTTAATTTATCTCATTACTACCAAGACTAAGTAAAAAGAAAATATGCTGCAAAGGTATATTTATACACTGCATACTGAAATAAGGTATTAAAGTACTTCACAAACATTAGGCAATGGTGAAGTAAATGGATGGTCTTTAAAAAACTAAGCACTGGTGCTTCCTGAGCTTGATAGCTGTTATCTGTTCCTAAAAATGCACTTCTTTGTGTTAACTCTTATGCAGTGCTGGTGACACAGTGTTTCTCAGGTCACCAGGAACATAGCCTGCATGCTGTAATCATCAGTAACACTTTGTGTATGCCAGCAAAAAGGCAGTGGAACCTATGGGAGGGTCCCTTTTTGCTCATGGGGGAATCCAGACTATGCATGAAGTAATTCTTAAGTTAAAATGGATATTTTAAATTGTTCTGAAGTATACCCATTATTCTCACTGTTTGTAAAGGGAGCCCAGAGTAGCTGGATCGTTTCAGAAGCTGCTGTTTCTGTAAGTAGATATATGAAGAAGATGAATGCCCCTCTAGGTCTTCCTGTTATCAATCTCTTTTGTTTTTTGTTTGATTCTGGAGATCTGAGCAGCTGGACAAAGTTGCCCATTAGTTAGCTCAGCTAATATCGACCTGACATGGCTGGGCTAGGACACCAGACAGTCTGCTGTATTGTTTATTGTTTTACTGTTGAAATAAGAAATCTCATGAATTTATATAGCGGTTAAAATTTACTGAAAAATATAATTAGAAAAGAAAATCTATTGGACACCTTCTGAACCTTCTGCCCCAACCTAATAATGGGCAAATAAATGATTACTGATAAAAAACCTGCAAACATTGGCAGGCTAATATAAAAATTTCTCTCCCTCCTATTTTTAAAATGGAAACTAATTAATTACATTTGACTTTTAACTGACTTTTTTTTATTCCTACAGATTGAAAATAGCTGAATTGAAACTACCATGTTATAAAAAGGCCTAGACTCCATTTTTGTGAAAATAAGAAAGTTGTTTAGAACACTGTGATAAAAAGGAAAAGAATTGGAAATATGTTGTGACACAATCTTAGCTCTTGAAGTGGCATTATGTTTTTATTGCAATGAAATTCTTAAAAATAAAAGGACCTTATGGCGATTTCACCTAGTTTATTTTCACACTATTATAGATGTCTGTAATTTCACTCACTTCCTTAGCTGTAGTTTCCACTGCTTATATATTATCTCATTACTAGGACCAAAATCTGTTTCTTTGCTTCTTTCTTCTCTCTATCTCCCCCAATTATGTAAAAAAATATATAGGGCATAAGTAATATAAATCAGTTAGTTACAGAAGCTATGAAGAATTTAGATAATGAATTTCATAGCAATTCTTAGGCCTTGAAGACTGAAAACAACTGTGCAGCACTACACAAAGGCATGAAAACAGGTCTGATTGATAGGCTTCACAGAAGGTTACACCTTGAGGTGATGGAAACTTTACCAGTGGTTGTTGACAACAAGTCCGTATTTCCTATGGGAATATGGATGTTTATAGCAATGTTAGTGGAGGATTATCATTGTCTAAGTTTCACCACTGTTGCCAAAATTGTACAAACTGCAAAGTGTTTTACTATAAACTGGTGAAGAGAAGAAGACCTGAGGGCACAGGTGCTTCTCTGAAGAAGCACAGTTAATAGGAAGGAGGGCTGCACTGCAGGCTTTACTCAAACTACTGATGTTTGACTCATAAGTCAGACTACTCATAACTACTGATAAGCTGACTCATGACATCCTTTTACTCTCTGAAGTTGGTTACACCTGTTTGAATACCTGTCCAAAGCAGTTTTGAAAGGAACTCTTTCTATTCCTGGGAAAAGGGGTATGTTTTGCTCCACTAACACATTTTGTGCTTTGTGGCTGATATAATCTTTCGCATGTGTGTTTCCTTCTTTGTCATGTAACATTCTCCTCTGTAGTTGAAAAGATTTTGAAACCTGCAAAAGTGTGTGAGGCTATCATGCATTTCCCATCCTGCAAAATTTCTTTTGGAAAAGTCTAGAAAAAGGAGAAAGAGGTTTGAAATGAGAAGCAACCTGAGGATAGTGATGAGTCATAAAAATTGCTGAGACTTGGTGTTGAAAGGAGGGAATTAAAAACTGTGGTGAAAGGAGACACGATGGCATCTTGGTGTGGGGCAAGAAAAACTATTTGGAAATCATTTCTTGCTGAGAGTGCCAAAAATGGTTTTGAGAGAGATTTTTAAATCCTCTCCATCAGGAAGAAAGACTTTTAGGTTTTGAAGAAGACACTATGACACTTTTGATTTGTTTGCTTGAATGTATGTAGATGATTCAAATAAACTTGGTTGAGAAGACTAGAAAGAAGGATTATTAAAATCAGGGAAGGACTGAGGCATAAACATAGGAATATTTGTAATACCTGTTTCAGATGTTACTCAGGGACTGGCCTATGGTAAAATATACTATAGGCTGTACTCCTGTACTACAGGAGGAGAGTTTATTGTTAAAAGGTGATTAAAAGCATGCAATGCTCTCAAAATTTGGAGGAGCTGTCTAAGCAAAATGACTGAGAATATGGTTGGAGGTGACTGTTTCTCATCAAACACTCGTCTTAGGAGGCCATGGCTCTTAATGTCATCAGACTAGGACTTTGAATGATAAACTATTCCAAGAGAAGAGAGAAAAATATGTAGCAGACAATCACACAAACTATGTAGCAGACAATCACACAAACTAATATGGAATAAAAAGAAATGTACTAAGATAGGCGTAGTTTAATAGGGCCAGTCTACTGACTGATGTAAGAACTACAGAGGACCTAAATAGTTTCTTATAACATATAAATCCATATGTTTCTTATAATATAAAAAATTATATGAAATATTCAATGCAATTATGCGTCAGCAAGCCTAAAATAAAGGAAAAGAAGCATTTCCCCCCATAACATGTAATTAAAAAACCCCAAAACTTGTCACTACAATATGTTGTGATAAGAGCATTAGGCAAATTTATGGAATAAATCTTGGTCACAGAAGTCTAATTGAAATGTTCAGCTCAGGAGCTCATAAACTCCTGATTTCCAGAAATGGAGTTAAGTGATCAAAGGTGTATTCACTACATATGTGGTTTCTGTTTATCTTTTCATGTGCATCTTCCACTGGCTACTACCAAAAATAAGATATTGGAGTAAGCAGAAAATTTAGTCTTAAATAACGGAAAGATCAGTAAAAAATCACTAGAAAAAGATAGACTACTTTTCTCAAAGCAATACACTAATAAAAACAAACAGAAAACTCTTAGAGATAAAACAAATGGCTTTTTTCTCAACAAGAGGAGTTGAGTGAAAAACCATTTGAGTTCAGTATCCCTTTTCATAAGGATGTTATAGTAAATGTTACTGACCTGCCAGAATATAATTTTCTTCCTTGTCTGTGTTTAGGAACATTAAAGCTGAAATAAGTAATCATTTAAAATATTTTCTCTGATAAGAAAAGAGAAATGGATTGCTTTTGACTGTTAGAAAAGTACCGGTCAAGTGAGTTGGGTAGCAAAAAGTGACCATCTGTCACATGTTATTTTAGTGTTAACCTCAGCCTCATAAAATGGGGCCCTCCCAACCCTCCCGTGGTAGTGTAAAGCTATTTCAATTCTATTCACACCCTCTGGGCATCAGTGTGATTTGGAAACCTAATAAAGTAAGTCATCAAAGAACAACCCATGTGTCCACAATTTGTATTACTACACTATAGGGAGCCCAAGCGGTGCTATCCTTTAAGCCATATGTCTTCTAAAGCTTCATTTAATGACATAGAAATCAATGTAGTTTTGGTGAAAAGCACCAAAAAAGACTAAGTAGGAAGTATTACACAGGATGCTGACTCTGCACTAAAGTACTTCTTCCAGAGGAGCAGAAATGTACTGGAAAGCTCTGAGGGCCAGTTGTTCCATCTTCTTGAATCAGAGGAATCAGCCACTGCCCATGATTTCTGAATTCAGTAATGCAAAAAGGAAACAAGGCTTTTCCTCCCCTGACCCACATTTAAAGTTATTTCTGGAAGGAGAAAAATGAAAACCCCTAACTTCTGCATTTTGGTGTGACAGTTAAAAGAGTCTTTGCCCATTATCTTCATAGGATATATTTGGAAAGCCTCTTAATATGAGATTTGACTTGTCAAGAAGAGACCTGAGAAAATCCTGTACTGCAGACAGTAGCTATTTCATGTCAACACATAGACTTAGACTTCCTTGATTGCCATGGGAACCTAGTCATTTTAGCAAACTACAATAATTATTTTTCATCCTGAACTAGCAGTTTAATAGAGATTAGATGAACTACATGCTGAAGATGTTAATTTTCTTTCATCAGCTGTAATGGGAATATATGATGACTAGCTAAGATGCAGCTGTGTGTATTCTAGAAGTGTAAGCATACATAAGATGAATCTTTCATGTATCGTTCTCCATCTTTCCATGCCCCACCTCCTGGAGCAGGTGAAGTCGTGTGGAACTGCATAAGGATTCGACATGAAAGTCCCTTCTTGATCATGAACTCAGTCAATAATAGGTTTAAAGATAAATCTGGCAACAAAAGCAAGATGATTTTGGATGATCAGGACTCTCATTTTCTCTGATCAGTGAAATATTAAAAAACTTTAACATTTGGGAGGCTCTTTCTCCTTCTGGAGTGCTTCATCAGCCGCAATTGCTATAAGTAAGAAGACTGTTCAGTTCTTTTTTGGTTCTTAATACCTAAGAACCTCCGCATCATTTCACTATGTGACAAGAGTCACTGGATGACAGAGGGGTCCAGATTTATGGGAAGTTCACCTGTAACAGTGATGACAGACATATAATTACATACAAACCGTCCAGGTCTCAAATGATCCTTCAAATGAATTCCTTTAGAATTGAGGATGATCATGAATCCAATTAATAGGTAAATAAACCTACAACATACTCTTTAATCCAGTACTATCCTGAATTAGGCTTCAGAATATTGTTTCGCTTTCATTACAAGTTCAGCTTGTAAATGTTTAATGAAAACACATGCATTCTTCAGAATGACATTATTATACTTCTGCTTTTTGAATACACTCATTTATATAAAAGATCTAATTCCCAAGGAGAGTGTCGTAGCTCTTTCATTCCATTTGTATGGTACACAAACATTTCTGAAGCAATATATTCTCAATTTTCTTCATAAATATTAAAGGTGAATGTTGAGTGAAGCTAGAGCTGAGTCAGCATTTGTTAACTTTTGTTTGAACTCTCACAGACTGGCAGGTTTAATAGTGATTGGAGTAGGAGATTACATATCCAGATTCATAGGCTCTTTTCACTAATATTTTCTTAAAAATTTTTGTCTTTGACATATAAATAAAATTATGTAGCCTCTTAGTACCTACAAAAGGCAGACAGAAACAAAACCTCCCAGTTCCTCAGCTTTCAACTACAAGAAAGCCATGTGAGGGCACCTTAAGATAGTGCTGAGTTTAAGTGTTGATTCTAACTGTAGTTCATAATTTTGTATCCTTCTTTGATCCTATGTTCATTGAACCAAGAGATTTTTAATATGTGGTCCTAGGATGAGGTCAGGACCTTCTTGCTGAAGAGATTCAGTGGTGCTAAGATTTCTGCATTCTCTACAGAGGGAATCAAAGCAAACCTTTCAAAAGATCTGGCTCATTACATACCTAAAACTTTAGGGCAAATTCAGTGTCTATGTTAAATGAGTTGGATCCTATCTTTGAAGTTAATCTCATTTAAAGACTTTGACAATACTGCTAAAGAAACTTTCTTGTTGAAATGCCAAGTCATTTCTAAAATAAGGAAAATTATTTTCATTGCCATGGGAGATTTAAAAATCCCTAAAATGTCTTCTAGTATTTAAAATAATTAATTTGAAACACAAAAACATCAAAAACATTTTCTGAGAATAAAAATAGTTGTTTTCAAAGTTACATGAAATGACACTTCTGTATGAATTTGGGAATCCTTTTCTTGTGTGAAAAATGTTTTTATCACTTTTCCAAAAGGTTTAAAGTTATTCTTTCTGATCACCTTATTTTCTGATGATTGTTATTGATATTCAAAGTAGGAAGAGTAGATGAAGAAGAAAACACCATGAAATGTTTTGCCCAAGATGGGGAAAAGTTGTGGCATTAGTTTTGTTACTTGTAGTTGGAACCAAGGCAATTTTTTGTAATTAAAACAAAGAAAACTAGTAAACCTGTATGCCTGTGGTATTCCTGTTGGTGTCATGCCAGAAAAATCACAGTGAGACAGGGAAAACAATGAAACTTTGCCTGAACCTTCTCTTCTAAGCATCATGACTCCTGAGACCATAAACTCTGAACATGTCACAATCAAAGCAGTTGACATACAATATATCCTGGGTATTTTATCCCTCTCTCTGTGGAGGCAGATTACCAGGAGCTGATAGAAAGCCTGCTGAAGTAAATATGGATCTTTTAAATGACATTTGTAGGCTTGGAATGGGTTCTTACTTCAAACATTTGTAGCTCAGGGGAAAGTGTTTACACTTTATCATCACTAACATGTCACAAGTTTGAAAATGGCATTTGCTCAGAACAAGATCTTCAGTGTAATACATTAGAAAATGTGTCTATATTTTGGAGGAAATTCATAGACTGGAAAAGGGAAAGAAATATTTTTCCAATAGATGGAATTTTTGCTTATGGGGGTTTTTTTGGATCATCGAAATCAGTCTGGTGTAAGTGGACTAGGACAAGTGGAGCAGGAAATAGAATAAAATATACTACGACTTGTTCAGATTATGTTTATGATACTTACAGCCTTGTTTATTCCAACAGCATCAGCTTTGAGTGGCTGTGACTTCTGCCAGTCAAAAATTATCAATACTCTGTAAATAAAAGCAATCCATTTTGGTACAGATAATAATATTAATCCATGTTGGTAGAGATAATATAGTTGTAACTAGAATAATTTATACCTAAATGTTAGATAAATCCTGCATAATATGTTAGAGTGTAAGACTGCCACAGAAGATTTTAGAGCCCTGACAAGTGAGACTGCCACTGGCTTTGGAAGGCTGATCCATAGGCTTACAGCTGATCTCTCCTGTGAGAGAGAATGCTTTTCTATAACTGTTCAAGCAAGACAGTCAACCAACTGTGACCCACTGGGTGCTCCAAAGAGTCATATGTTACACAAAAGATGTGCAAATTTTAACACAGTCTTAAAATGGTCTCCAGGGTTTAATCATAATAGCAGTACAGGAAGCAACAGCCTCTGCTCTGGGTTTTCAAATCTCCTTAAATCTCTTTCTGTAGTCTGTAGTATATGGCTAAGACAAAATAATTTATATGGCTTCAGTGCCAACCAAAATGAGGAGGGAACTCTATTTATTATAGGACGAATCCTTTTTACCACCTTTAGATGCTGCAGTCTGTCCTGGATAGATGCCTTTTAATATGACTAAATATTTTATAATTTCAAATTGATATGCACTGTTTCTTAGATTAAAGAAATACAGAAATTAAGTTATAGGGAGGAGGAGCTTGTGTTTAAGATAGGAAGACTGTTCTAGGTTTATTTCAGAGGAAGCTGAGAAAATTCCCTGTCTAAATTCAGGGATTAGAAGTAGGTAGTTAATAATTCTAAATTTTGCAGCTTTTTTTTTTTTTAACCTTTCTGCATTTAATTAAGCTCTGTTGCTTTAAAAAGATATTGTAAAATTTCATTATAATCTAAAGTAGGCAGTTATAACTCTGTAATTGTATGAAATTTTGAGTGGGAGAACAAAAGCTTAATGGTGTTTTGGGGGAAGCAAGCCAAATGTAAATTTATCCCTGCAGCTGATTCCTCAAGGGCATTGGCACGTGCCACTGTGTATAGCAAAAGGAACATGACCCACCTAATGCATGCATGATCTCCATAATGGAAAAGAAAAAAGACTAAGGTCTATTGAGGTCTAATAGAGGGCAGGGACCAGAATTCTGAGCAGATGGTATTCAGGGGCCCACCGGCTGCTTGAAAGCCAGGGAGTGGAGAGAATAGGCAGATAGTAATTAGCAGAAGGTGATAAAAAAAAAAGGGCAGCCAGGATCCCCCAAACATCTGTTTAAAAGAATAAAGAGCCTGATCTGACCCTGAGCCTTAATGATCTTAAAGGATACAATTTAATTGCTTGGAAAAAAAAATGTGTACACACAATGCTGAGCTACCATGAATCCTGTTTTGAGAGTGTTGCAGGAGTTTGAGTAATTAGTAATTTGGTGTATTTGTTTTAGAAAGACTTTTTGCAGCATTAATCACTAAATGAAGTAGTTATAATAAAACCTGCCAACTGTCTTTTCTAGGAATCAGCAGGCTCTTAACAAAACTTTGTATTTCATATAGCTTAAAAATTAATATTACTTGCACTGCATTCTAAAATGACTATTTTGGCTTGTCATGTATTTTTATGGCTACATCTGTATTTTTTCCTGTATTATTTTCTTTTATGTTTTACATAGAAAGAACCTAGATCCTTAATTTGTTTATTTGAAGTATTTTGACCTCTGTAAATAGCTGCTAATTACAGCACCAGAGATCTGATTACAGAGGTAATCATTTACTGATGACCAGTTGCTTAAGAAGTACTGCTGAACATGACCAAGGAAAGTCATGATTCCCAATAAAATTTCACCTGATTTTCTCCCCATTTCATTCTAGCAATAGTTGGATAACAAATTCCATGAACAAGGTGTCAGAAAGCATTGTTTACATGACAGTTAATTCTTTGTCTTACACAATCTTTGAAAATGTAGCTTTTAATAATTTAAAATGGTCTTTTTTGAGTTCCTTGTTGTTTCCCAAAACCCAGAATGAATAGCTTAATTTAAAGCTATTAAAAAAACCCCAAACCAAAACAACACAGACTTCCCTTTTCCAAACCAATGGTAAGCAGCAGTGCATTGCAGTATAAAGCTAATGATTTTCTGGAAATAAGTGCTTATGTGTCAGTGTGAATGCATGTGTAAGACCTGATTGGATGTTTTAATTTGCATTCTGGAAACCGGGTAAAAAGCACTTTAAGAAAAATCACAGGTGATCCTAAATTGGATGGTGTTGTAAACATTAGAAAAGAGAAAAATAAGTCTAAAGGGATCTGAAAGAGATGAGAAACATGAGAAGAAAATAACAGGGTATGCCCTAAGGAGGCTGAAGTGCATAGTTTGGTTAGTAGATGCAGTGGAGGTGAAGTAATTAAATGTGCATATGACAGCTATCATATAAAGCTATTTCCCTGCTCAGCATTATTGAAGTCACCTTTAGGATAAAAATAAGTAAATTTTAAAGCAAAAATTTCAGAAGTAAGAAATGTATTCAAAAAATCTGCAATGGCATACATAGAAATTAAGGATTAGCAAAACAGCATATCCAAGATTCCCCATGAAAGCATTGTATTAAAAATATAATTTTTCCCTGTTTCAGAGATGAATATATATTAAAGATTGCATACAAAGTTTGCTTCAGAACTCTGGAATATAAAATTTATTTATTTAATATAAGCTTGGATTTAAAGTCAACTTTCACTTACAAGCACATCATGAACCCATCAGCACTGTGATCAGTTTATTGTGTATCATTCATTGTTAAATTTGGAAACAAACCCACAAGCACTGAAATTCCAGTAGGTTTTCGAAATTATACATTGAGAACCTAAATATAAAAAGGAAATGTCTGCAAATATGATCAGCTCCCTTGAAAAGTCTTGACCTTTGCAGTTTCTTTAGGATTTTACCTCTGAAGTGAATGGAAAAATGTAAATAGATTCTTGGACACACACTGATCTCAGCAAAAGTTAAAAAGAGCCCATGCTCCACAGGATGCTTCTAAATTCAGAGTAGCATCAGATAAGAATGGAAATGTGATTGTGATAATATTATTTTGCTCTTGATTCATTACTTTTGTAATAAGCTTTCACCACAATCAAAGGAGAATAAATGGAAAATTTAGCAATACAAAATGTTAATGAACTGAGACCCCATTTTTGTGTTGTCTTTTGTATGGATACATTCCATAGAGTATCCTTTCCTTCTTTCATCTCATTCCAGCTCGGGAAGGAATTCTGCTTGGGAAACTGCAACACAAGAAAAGAGGTGCTATGAAATGGTGTGAGCCACACATTGGTAATTAGGTGCAAGTCAGTCTGACAGACTTTGTAAAAGAACCCACATCAATATAATTTACACTTTCTTGTACTGTGCCCCTTGGCTGAGTTAACCGTGGGCTGAAGTGACAAATATAACAGCATGGGTTTGCACAGCAGTCAGTACTGGAGTGCATCTGCACAAAATGCAAATTGTTTAAAATTTACACAGTTTTTGTTTCTTTTCATTTGTTGTTTATTCTTTTAGGAAATTTTAGTCATCTTAAAGGACAGAAAAATAATTTTTTCTTTAGAAAATGCAATTCTTGTTGACTTCTTGGTTGCAAATCCAAGGCATAAAAAGAAATACTAGGAATGGTGAAACTTATTAAATTGGGGAATCTGACCACAATGTGTACAATGTACAAGGGGTGGAGGAGAAAACACACCAGCTCCTTTGTGTAAATCCTCTCTGAATTTTCTTTGTATTTTACGAAACCTTATTTCCTCACTATTTTAATTTTTCCTACTGTTTCTAAGAATTATTACATATTTGGCTTGCAGTCCTTACATAGGGTTTATAGCATAAACAGAAAAAGAACATAAAAAATTATTTGTGACTCTAATGATATTGCATTTATTTGTTCCTATTGTAGTATGACAGTCTAAACATTTTTTATCACTTCAAAGAGTTTACATAAATCTTCTGATTTCTCCTGGAATGTGGCTTTTTGTGATGTGCTTGCATTCTTTGTGTGCAAGCCTCACAGGCATATTTTTCACATCCCAGGTGATGGAACTGCAGGCGTAATTATTATAAACTTTGTAGCACTTACATAATGATCAACATTTGTGGTGTAAAGCACCTGGAATATATTTTGATAGTTATAAGAATACTTCAAATGATGAATTGCAAGGCTTTGATTAAAAAACAAAATGTAAGAGCCCCTGATTTTCATTTTCCCCTGTATCACTTTGGCAGAGAAGAGTTACTTTCAAGCCTTTATCTAGTTGCAGAGCACTGGTAAAGGGCATCAATGTAAATCTGCTTCAGAGTATCCTGGAACTCTTATTTGTGTAGAATTACTTGTGAAAATGTGGATGTTGCACAGTGTCAAAGGTATACATCCCTTTGTGGGTGCTACTCTAGCTATGATTGAAAACAATCCTGTCATCAGGCTGTTGCATGCCATCGTCAACTCAGTGTGTCAGTCCGAGGATGTGACCTGGGTTGGAGGGCATGGGGAGGGATGGGGAGAAGTGGGATTGCACTGAGCTCCAGGGACATGTTGGCAGCAGACAGGGCACACCTGGCCGAGAGTGGCCCCTCGAGGACAGTGGGATTTTCTCGGGGAGAGCTCTGCCACCCATTGTGGATGAGGAAGAGAGGTGTATTGTAGGTTCTGGGTGGGCCATTTGGGAAAACACTAAAGGCTGCTGGATGAGCTGGCTGGTAGCCAGGCAGGAACTGTGAGTCAGTGAGGGCCTTGCATGCTCCCAGGCTCTGCCCTGGGCCCCTGCTGCTGCCTACCCTCCTGTTTCCCCACCTACCTGCCTGCCTGCCCAACTGATTGCCCATCTACATACCCACCTGCCCACCTGCATGCCCACCTGCCTGTCCACCTTCCTGCCTATGTGCTTACCCACCTTTGTGCCTTGCTGCCCCCCTCCTGCCTGCCCATCCAAGGCTTGTCCCTGGCTCCTGCCCAGGGGGCAGCAGCAGAGATCCCTCTCCAAGGTAAATCAACTTTCAATTTACATAATCCTCTTGGCTGCCTTGGTGAATTAGGCACACCAAATCCAAGTAAGTGAAGGCTGTCTCTGTCTTACTGAATGAATTTAGTATCTTTAGCTACTGACCAGTTAATGACTCCCCCGACTTCATCCTTTCACCTGCTCTGCCACATGTGACACAGGAGCCCCATGGTCAGAACACCCCTGGCAGGGTGAGCAGCATGGAACAGATTCATCAAAGACACCAATGCTAAACATAGGATGATGGGGCTCAGGCACTTCTGGTTAGGTGAAACACCATCTGCTTAGAAAGCAGGTCACACATAATTTGCCTTCCCTAAATTCATTAAAAATCAGTGGATCAAAGTCAAATGTGACAGGTAAGAGGTAGAATGAGTATAAATCATGATGAAAGGAGCATCATCTGAGAGAGCAGCTACTGGAGCTCACGTGTAGCAGGGTCTTTTGGAGGATGTTTATGCTGCATTGTCTTAGTGCAGATGGGACCCAGCGTGAGCTGTGAAAACAGACAAGGGAGATGCTAACAGTAAGTATTATTAAAGCACAGATGCTTTTTGCTCTGTAACTCTAGGATTGGGACTAGTATAATACAATTCTGATGTTGTTTTACACATATATGTTATAAATATATGTTCATACACAAAAGAACTTTATATTTAGCTAGATAGAAGGAATATATCTATATATATATTCATGTAACAGATGTGAATAGTTCTCAAAGAATGAGAAAAATGTATTGGCATGTATTAGGCCCAGACAGACCCCGGTCTGGGCATCAATTACCTTTTCCTGGTGAGGAACTAAGGTACTCCAGCACTATAAAATCCTGCTTAGGCATGAGTCACTATCTTTGAATTTCAAATTAATTGAAATGCAGTTCTTGCTTACTTGTTATACTCAGTACTTGGGCTTCTGTGTTTTTCTCACACCTGCTGATGACAGCATAATCCATCTTAAAGGAGGAAAAAAGTCACAGAAAAATGCCTGTACTCAGACTTGTTTGGGATGTCATTAGTCACAGGAAAATGCAAAATCTGCCAGAGTGAACACAGAATTTTGATTAGTCCTTAAATAATTAGAGAAGAATCTAAGAAACTTTAAGTACTATAAACAGTGTTAGGATGCAGACACTGGAGACTAGCTTCAAGGGTTTCAGTAAACTAGGATCTGAAGAGTCCACTTGTGTTTTCTATGTGCTTATTTTGCTTCACTTTTTTTTCTTTTTGATGTGTTAAAAGCCATGCCATGCTGGATTTCAGTATGTTTCAAGTAACCTACTGTACAGTACTTTGTATTGCTGTATTCAGGAAACATATCTATACAGATGCCCTTGGAAATATACTTGGATGAATCCTGTCATGTTTGGTTTATGGGGGAAAAAAAGAAAAAGAAAATAAACTCACCACACCTGCACCTGGCAATCTGTAGAAAATGACTGAGGTCTTGGCCCCATCATTGTTAAGTCTAGACTGGACATTCATGACCAGAAGCTTAGGTGAGGTGTGAGCATCTGTTTGTACAGCTATGTGTTTCTGTTGAATCAGCCAGAGAGCCTGATGTGGTGTTTATGCTGCTGATCCCAGGATACCAGATTAGTTCCTAGCTCACTCGGTTCTGTGTCATTGGGAGGCTGTACACGTGCATCGCACCCAGCAGATGTCTCCAGCTCCTGGGCAGCCAGTGGTGAGGAGACCCCTGTGATCAGGGTGCCAAGGCCCCACAACTCCCTGCCTTCATGCACCTCTAGGGCAGACCTTCCATGTCCATAGTCAGTCCCATCTTTGGAAGTGCTCCCTGGAAGATCAGCATGAGGAGGATGCCTTTGCATCTGCCTTACACTGCCGTCCATAGCACACGCAGGCTGACAGCTCCCCACATCTTTGATCCCAGCTCCAGGACTCGGTATTATGCCATGTGAGTTCATGGTTGGCAAGGCCTGTGAAAGTCCCTGTTTCCAGAAGGATCAGGTGATGAAATTGTGTTTGAACAGGCTCTGCTGGGAGAAGCATTGCCTCCTTTTCAGGGGAAGCATACAGTGACAGAGGATAAAAGCTGGGAGAAAGAACAAGAGAAGAACCAGATGTCCTGCTAGGCTTTTGTTCCTCTGCTTGTGAGGAAACACAATTAAAGCTGAAAAGCATGTATTTCTGACTCCATGGGACACCTGCAGCCATGAGAAAAGCAATGCCTGTGTAAAGTGTCATTCTGAAAATGTGAGAAGAGCACCAGTGAATGGGAAATGCTGAGGTGAAAAGGTAATTTCAGGAAGGTCTTTGCTTAGTGTGCTTGGCAATTCAGCAGAACATCCTACGATGTTCAATTTAGTATTGAGAAGAAGACAGACTTTTTCATTTTGGAAGATGACAGCTCCTGATGTACAAGACAGCTCCTGATGTACTCCACTTCTGCTAGCAGAGATCTGAGGTAGGAATGCTGACATCTATGCTGTGAATTAGGAGGCAATATTTATCTCTTGTAAGGTTCTTGGTCCATGGTACTTGTGTGTCACATGCACTAAAAAGTCACACCCATCAATTAGTCAGGTATTTCCTTAGTTTATGGGATGATCATCGTATGTTCTGCCATTTCCCAGTTCTTGTTTTACAAGTGGTTCTCTGTTGTACTGATAGCCATTGTAATGATCAAACAAGTGCTTTGCTGTAGTTGTTCACTGCTTGATTACCCTACCTCTACTGATCTTGCCTTTTAGGTAGTAGTCTGCTTATGATGGAAGATCCTGAAGGTGGGTGGTTTACACCGAACCATCGATGACACTCTACTTCTTGATGCACTTGCAAATGCAATTACTTGCCAGGAATTGAGCAGTTAGATCTCTGGAAGAGATTCTGACAGATTATCTTAGAGTGTTATTCTTATGATATCTGTGCAACTGTGCTGAAGTATGTTTTTAACCCATTGAAGGGGAGCAGAGGGAACTGATAGTCAAATTAAGCCTGATATGATATCCATACCAGGATTCTACTTCTTACCTTAGCTGAAGCAATACATGTGTGATCGAAGAGGTGAGTGGAAGATGCAAGCAGAAAGCCAACACAGGTACAATTGGCTGCTGAAGTTTATTCATATTTCTCTCATCTGGCAGATAATTTGTGCTTGACTGCTGCTTGTGATTTTACTGATAAATATACTACTGAGTTGCCACAGCCTTCCTCAGGGCTCATCTCTAACCATCCAGGTCCATGTACATTCATTCCAACTTTGCCTGTCCTTGGCCACTCTCACCAGCAACTCTGCTTTTTCATTAGGCTCCCAAAATAACCCCTCTATGAATAGAAGTAGAGACCTTTGTGCAAATAAAGGAATAGTGTATTTTGTTCAGAAAAAAAACCCCAAAATGTTATTTATGGAGAAGATATTATCATCCAGTCTGAAAACATAAATCTGTAGGTTTTTGGCAGTGAAGATTAAAGGGAGAAATACAGGGATTTGGTAAATAAAAAGTGGCAGAAAAACAACATACTTTTTAAGGTTCCTACTTGAATTCAGGAGAAGTAAATTTTTCATCCATATCTGAAGCGATCTAATGACTGTTTAAAACAACAGCAGAGTGATGGGATGCTGTATAGAGGCAATGAATTTTTACACATGCAAAAAATATCCTTTAGCAAGAATTACTTTAAAGTACTCCAATGCATTTCTGAGAGATGCTTTAGAGAAATCATAAAATACAGTCCTTAATCTAGAATTTGAGAGTGTTTTGAAATCATGTTCTTGACAGTAGCCACTTTATGTCTACTGGCTTATGAACAGACTGCACCTTTGCAGGATCAGGACTGAAGGCTATAGTGCTGCAAATGTTTATGCATGAGTAGAAAGTAAGAACTGAGTCCTAAAAATCACAGCATGCTGTGAGTGAGGAAAAAAAATGTAGAGGAAAACCAGAGAAAAGTGATATTTTTCAACCATAAATAATACAGTATCCTTCAAGACAACCCTTTCATAGAATTTATGTGTGAAATGAAACTTCAGCTTTCATAAATGAATGACATTTTAGGATTATTGCAATGGAAGAGAAAAATCTGCAGCCATTCAGCAACTCCAGAACGTTATTAAAAGAATAATTAAAAACCTAGAGCATCTCCCACTTGCCTGCCCTGCTCCTGTCCTGCAAAGCACTCTCCTTGCTTTTGTGAGCACAAGCAAATCAACCCTGTTAGTACAAGGTAGCTCTTGTTTGAATTGTGTACCTGGAGGTGCATAATTAGTGCAAAGGGACTGTTCCTGGGGGGAGTTCAGATTCAGAGAAAGGAGAGAAATTAAAGTGCCCTACATATGTGTTCTGGATCCTGAGAAGAGAGTGAGATAAATTAAATACAAATAAATTTTGTGAATTTGAACTTCATGCATAAATTTGGGTCAAAAAGCTATTCACCCAATGCTTTTTACACCTGAAATTTCTATCTGTGGTGGATAATTTTTATGGATAGAAGGCTAATGACATTCAGTAAAGGTTCTGTTTACTTCCAAAGAGGTGCATTCACAGCAGTGTGTATAGATCCAAAGTGCTGTCTGGGACTCCTCAGAATCAGAGAATATTTAAGTCCATTAATTTAACCAGTAACAAAAATGTGTTTCCACAGTGAGTTGAAATAAATTGCCAGATTCTTTTCGCAAATATCTACAATAATAAATTCAGAGGATCTGAAATATTTAATTTTAGCTGAAGTACATCTTATATTGGTAGGAATTATTTGAACCCTTTTCAACCTTGACTTGTTTTAGATTTCTGCCGCCTGTAGAGTGAGAAAAGAAATCTGGAATAAGAATTCGTGACTTCATATGGAAAATGCTAGAATATAAAAGCATAATGTATTGAAGGAAGAAGAAAGCCAGCCCACAAATGCCATTCTGCCTTTCTATCCTTTGCATGTTCCAAGCTCTTTATTCTGATTCCTTGCTCCTTACACACAGGTATGCCCTCAGTACCAAGCTACCCCTCAATTTGGTTGCAATCAGTCTGTGTCATTTAAGTCACTAATTCAAGAGGCCTGGCTATTCATTTGAAAGAAGCCAGCACATGATACTTACTTTCCAAGGAGATGGTCTGTTGCAGGCAGTGTTTAGAATTTCCCTCCCATCTTCTCTTAAAGCAGCCCTATTCCTGTCCTAGGGACATCTCCCAGACCAAGGAGGGCAGCCCTGCCTATGGCTCATTGCATCAGTGACTTCTTACAGCCTCCAGACCCTTATAAAGTCAGAGGGCATTTAATTACTTTAGCCAGAAAGAAAGGTTCTTAGGAACTCTCTGTCTCCTAGAGGTGTGGATGGCTTCTAGACTGGCTGCATTTCTGTAGTTTAGCCCCTGCAGTGTGTTGGACTCATCAGCTCAGTGTAGCTGTGTGGCCAGGGTAATCTCCTGGTGCAGTGAAAAAGGCTGCCTTGTGCAGCTGGAGTGAGTACTCAGGCAGTGGCCCTGCATGGAGCCCTGTGCTGCCATGAGTATCTGTGCCATGGCAAGTCAGCTATTCCCAGAGAATTAGCATGAACATACTGACAGGAACTTCAGTCTCTGCAATACTACCTTCATATCTGATTTGTGGCAGTCAATTACACCTTACATTTATATTTGTCAAGCAAAAATGTCCCACATGTCTTAAATGGCATAGCTGAAGTACCCTTTTGGTAACTTGTTCTGCTTGATGCAGCCACTGTCCTAATAATTACTGAATAAAAGTCATGGCCAACATAGGTAGTATGTACCAGTGCAGAAGAATCTCTTGTGTAAGGAGTGGGGAGTACAGTGAATTGCTGAAGGCTCATGCTTTAGTCTGATTCCACACAACCACACAGACCTGGCTCTGAAGGAAGGTATAAATCAAGAAGAAAGAGCAGTGGTGGAGTGTATTCTGAGAAACAGATTTAGCACTGGAAACAACATATCATCTCCTGCTCTGTTGCTGCATTCTCATCTCTGGCTGTTCTTTCTCTGTGTTAAACATTTGCTCTGCTAAGATAATATTTTAATGTGTTTCGTTTATAGTGACTCAATTTTCTTTTAAAGGAAGCGTAGTGAGTAAAAGTCTCTGTGGTCAGATTCTAAGCATGCATAAACATACATGTACTTTTGTTCATTCCACTTTGGGACTGGCAAGTGCCTTCTCAAATACCCAGCAGCTGCTTGAATATTCCATGGCTAAAAGTTCAAGGTGATGACCCTGAAGCTCTCAATATATTGACTCACAAATGACATAGTTCTGACTCTGTTGAAGGTTAGAGTACAATACACACTAATTAGTATGCTACAGCATCAGGTTTCTCTATATTTTTCTTATCTATTTATTAAAAGGTACAGGTTTTTGCTGTTCTCTGCCACTGATTTTGTAATTTCCCAAACTGGTTTCATTTATGTGAAACTGGCCATTTTATTGGTGACTTTTATATGGAAGAACTGGGGAAACTGGTGGTGTCAGAAAGGTTTTTGTAGCCCTCAAAACACTGGAAAATGTCTGTTTCACCCAGCTTACAGTCACACAATAAGCAGTCTCTAAGCATTTTGCCATGCCTAACATTTTGCTGCCATCGGCAACCACTTAATCTGCCTACACAGGAGCTAGCCCTGAGGGGATGCAATATGTGTTGGAAAGGGTAGATTTATACTAAAACATTACTTTTCAGGGCTGGTAGAAAAAATAGCTGTTCATTTGAGATTTCCTGTTTCATTCTCAGCTGCTCCAATAGCTGAAGTGTTAAAGATTTCTACAATCAATGTTTCACATGGATTGCTTCTAAAAGCAGGTTTGTTTCCACCTCAAAATCAGTACCGTATTTCTGCTTTGGGTTTTACCCTTTTATCATATAAGCATCTTCCATATAAACCAGACTTGAAAGGGACCCTTGTGAACCATGAGAAGACCAAAGTGAAAACCTATGACAGCCAGTTGGAAAGGAATTCAGCTCTCATGGTTTGACTCTCCTTTTTGTTTACATTTGCATTAAGTAGCACAGCAGAAGGAGGCACTGTGCCCAGGCTAGAGGGGGAACCCCTCTCCTTTGGGAGGCAAAGTAGACACTGAGTCTCCATTTAAACCTCATTATGACATCAATTCATGTGAAAAAAGAAAAATCACAGGTTTGCGGTTAATGCCTGTAATAAGCCCTTTAGAAACAAGCTGCCCTGGCAATGTTATTTAATCCTTGCTACTTCCAGGCTTTTTTTATAATTACATATTCCTCTGCCGTAAGAAACCAGGATCTGTTGTGAATCAGGTCACCCTGTAGCTGTTTCACTTGAATGAAGAACTCAATTCACACTGCTTCTTAGAGTCTGTTATGACTCCTCTAATTTAAGACTACTACCTGAGACAGACGTATTTTATTTGGCTTTTTCCATGTTGATGGAATGTGAAGTCTTGCAAAATTATCTCCAAGTGCCTCTATAGAATAAGACTCATAAGGCTCATTGTGATAAGTGAGAGCAAAGCAACCATAAAACTTCTCAGGTTGTCTGCACTCCACATGAGATATTTGGGTCTCAGTGGAATCAAGCATCCCACTCCTCTCACTGAGTGAAAGAAGAGTGGCTTGCTAAGGTTTTTTTGTGAAAGATTTTTCCAGGAAAGCCTTGCTCTCTCAGATGTATGTTAAACCAGCCATGAATGACCAGAACTACTGCATTCCCATGTCTTAAGAAAAGCCACGATTCTTGGAAAAATGAGTTTTCAGCTTCACAATGGTTTATATGTCGTATTCTTATCCTAATCAATTATTGTTATGATAGCTAATAAGCATGCAGAATGGACAGGAAAGGTGTTCACTGGCAAAGAACAGCCTCGGTTTCGGGATTTGAAAAGAGCAGGCTGGATCTCCAGGTAGTGAATACACTTCTTTCCCCTTTTCCACAGGCTGTGGGCTTGATTTTTAGCTCAAGCTGAGATACAGACATTACAAATGAATGAGAACAAGCGTGGTTTTAGGCCACCTTTGTGTTTTGTTGTACTTGCACTCTGGATGGTGGTGGGGTTGGCCTGAATTACAGCAGCTCCAAGGCGAATCTAATTTACACTTGGATTGCCAAAAGTTGTTCTGGCAGTTGAAAATAGTGACATCTGCCAAGGGTGCAAATGCAGCCCTCTGTGCTTTTTTCTGATCACGTTGCATGGTATAAGAGCATATGCCACATCAACTGCTACTACTGGCAGCAAAAGCAGTCACATTTTCCTTCCATCAGCAAGCCTTCAGTCTCCTAGGCCTCACTTGAGGCATCTTATACGATGGATGTGGTAATCACGAGTGTGCTGGATTTGTTTCTCTGAGAAAAGTTTCACATAAGCCGAACATTTTTAATGTTCAGTCTTTTCAATCATGTGTCCTCTTAGGATCAAGTTATCAGAAAGAGACCATTAAAATATTGACAACCAAGAAATTATGCTCCTGTCTTGAATCTACAGGTTTATGAGTAATGTGACCTGACTCCTATATCTCAGTAGAGGAAGCTGTTTGTATATATTAACAGTAGTTCAATGTAAAAAGAAATGAAAATCCCTCCTTCAAAGATTTTTTTTTTTTTAATCTAATTCTCATTCTAATTCTCCCCCAAAGTCTGGGACTAGACTTTTGCTAGGTATTTGTTACTATCTGAAAGCTTGTTTTGGTCATTCTGGAGAGTTAATGCATCTGAGCTCACAGATCCTGCTAACAGGCATGATCCAAACTTAGCATGTATTTAATACAGTAATCTTAATTTTCTGAGTTTGGAGATTTAGCAGAACAAATTAATGATATGATAGAGATCTGTGAAACCACGAAAAACATAAAAAATCTGTATTGGGACCAATCACCTTCCCTTCCAATCCAAGAACTCAGGGTTATTACAATAAACCAGGAGGAGGAAATATCTAAGTGAACAAATGGAAGTGTTTCTTCAGTGTCTAGCTAAGCTGTGGAAATCCTTTCCACATGATTTGGGTGTACTAAAAGCTTACAGCAGTTCAACGGGAGTCTGGTGCATTTCATTGGGAAAAAATAAAAGGCATTATTAAACACAAATTATTGAACAGATAAACATCAAGGTTAGGAAGTCATTGAGGCCTTGGTAACTAGAGTCTTGAAGATTAGCTAGGTCAAGGGTAATTTGTATTTTCTTGTACTCTTCCTTGGACATCTGATTTTGGCCACTTTTACAGCCAGAATGTTGTATTATATATGCTTTTGGGCTGATTCACTGTGGCTGCTCTGTGTTTCATTTTGTTATTTGTTGCCCTACAGATGCCTACAATATGTTTTTTAAATACCTTGAATTGATGTGTAAGTCACATGCAATCTTCAAAGGGCCACTTTCTTCCCAGGGACTAGCCTAAGGTGACAAGCTGAGATTTTTAACTCTTAATTACCAAAAATTAGATGAAGTGAATTCTTCCCTGCATGACATAAACATTTCTTAGAGGAAAGAGTGTTTCTAGTTAAGGCAAAATTGACTGAGAAAAAGATTGCTTTCTCTCTGTGTTCATGAAATTCTTTTGCACAAATAAAGCTTTGCAAGTAGGAACCTTCTCAAGGAATGAGCCCTAAGTCAGTCTGAATAACCTGGATAAAAACTTATATTTGAAGTTAGGTACCTATTTATAAGCAGATTTATATACTATCCAATCAACTCTAGGCTTCTCTGAGCTTTTGGATTTTGGGGGATATGAAGGATATGTTGATATTAATGTTTTAATTTGTCTATGCCAATATAATATCCATCAGTCAAAGATTATGATTGAGCATTGTGAAATTTTTTGAACAAACTGCTTCAGTAGCCTTCTTTTATACACATCTTTAATAGTCTTCAGACTTACATGCAGTTTATATTAAACTAATAATTATGTATAATATGCAGTAAGTTAGAATTTAAGTGAGACTATTAATATAAATCAGAAAACACCCCTTCACTATTTTATTTTTCTGTGGAGTAATTAATAAAAAGTTCACATAACAATGTAAGAGGGAAATATGGTGTCTTTTCATGGCTTGATTGTCATAATTGTATGATATTTAATAAGGTGCAGAGGAGCACCCTAGATCTTAGAGCAACTTAGAAAATTCCTTTTGACATACTTGGCTGACCCTTTCTTTGCTGGTGACCCTAAGTGACAGAGCAAGTAATGCTATTAGTGTTTTCCTGAAAGGTCTCATAGTAATGGTTGGATGTTGACATATTAATGAGGTTTAGATGTAGGTGGAAAGAGTGCAGGCTTTGGAGGCAGCTTGAAGTGTTATTTGCTAATTAGTGTCTTTCTGTAGTCATGCAGCCTTAGAGCTGATGCAGGGCAGGCCTGGAGTGGGATAGGACATACTTTGGTGCAGATTTCTTGGCAGTAATCTGCTTTGCAACTGTTCCAGATGGTTTACAGCTCTTGCTCGAGCTCTTTGAGTTTAAGAAAGTGTTGGATTAGCAGAGAGTAATACGCATAAAAAGTGTGTTAGAAGCCTGTTAAGAATAGAAGCCAGGAAAGACCCAAAAGTTAGGAAATGTGGGAAATAAGGTTGTCTTGCATGTTTTTACTGTTCTTTCTCTGTGTGCACATTATATCATCCTTAATTATAGGAACACATTATGCTTCACGAGATCACAATCTCAGTCACTGCTAACTTACTAAGCAGATATTCAGTATATTGTTTTCATTCTTCAATGTCTGACCTCTCATTTATTTCACACCTCAAAATCCCCTCTAGAGTTCTCTTTTTTGCTTATCAATGTGATATTGCTATTTTCTAGACATCACTAAGTCTACTTCCCTGTATTTGTGCAGAGAGAAGAGATGCTATTCTCTTTTCCATGGATAGAAAGTTAAGCATAGCAGCTGTATCTGAGATGGTCAGTCCTAAATGCAGTGTGTGCTCTCTAGTTCTGTACCCATAACTTTTTATTTCCCTTGAAGGGTGCAGGACTCCTATGTGAAACATAGCCATTCATTCCTCTGAAACAGGAAGCATAGACTTTCTAGAAGAATCTGGGTGAGGTTGTTACCACTCAGTGCCAGTCATGTGCTGTTTCTGGCTATGACTGTACCAATAACATAGTAGAATCCAAACATAAAATATATCACGGGCTTGACTTAGCTCCAAATACCCAGTTTCTCAAGGGCACAGGTTATTCTCACCATGGACATCTTTGGTATGGTAGGAAGGAGAACAGAGTTGTGCCTTGGCAGCTGCCCCTTGGCAGTGGATGTTAGGGTCAGCAAAGGGCCTGTCTGGTTCAGCAAAGTATATAGAGACATTGGAAAGGATTAATCTCTTCTAATTTATATGTATGCAATCTTGTAACAGAACTTAGGTTACTTTTGAGCTGATCAGAAATATAAAATTTACACTAACAAAGCAAGTCTTGAGACCTCAAGACCACTGAATAAAGGCCATGAGTCTAGTCAGGGAGATTTGATTTTAAAGGTCTGTGATACACAATTATTATTCTTTCAAAGAAGATTTAGAGGGATGGAGTGTTAAATACAATATTTTCTCTGTACACTGAGTTTAAAGCCAGACTCTTCTCAGATTTGCATAGTGATGGGATGAGACACAATGGAATAGGTTTCTTTCCCAGAAAGAATGATGCACTCCCAGCCCTGGTATAAGAGTATGGTGGATGTCATTGCAAGGACCAGGAAAGAGGATGCATGCTTGGGACATACAGCGGCACTGTCTTTCTTGTTCCTTCTCAGTTTCTTTATTTCTCCTCATAGTTCCCTTGTCCAGTTAACTTTTTACCTTCTCTGGATGCTCAATCAAATAATAAATCAAAGGTCTTCCCTTTCCCTGCCAGCCCATCTCAACAATAAGACAGTCCACCAATTTCCAGTATATTTCACTTTAAAAATCATTAAGATTACCTTATTTATCCAATTTTTTATCTTGCTTCCTGTTTTTTTTTTTTTTGATTAATTTCTATTTTCCACATTCTGAACTAATTTGATCCCAACCTACTTCATTTTCCTGTTCATCCAGAACCTATCCGTTCCCTCTCCTACTCTCATAATGTAGCTTCCACAAGCTGCTAAGAGTATCAGTGGCCAGAAATGACAATAAAGAGGAGGAAAGGACTGTTTGTTCTAGGCTGCTCTCACTGTTGAAACTTGTGAAAAAGGCAAATTTTCTTGTAAATGGGAGAAGAAACAATTTGTGACTTGCCTTACCAAATTACAAGCATGAATTGCCCTTAGCTGGTCAAAGACAGTTAAGCAAATGTTTTAATATTGGAAAAAATTATATATTTTTCTACTTTTAAAAATATTTAACGTATTCATGTATTTTTTTAATTGAAAACTAAATGCTCAGCAGGGAAAATTTCCAACTCAGTGGTTAAAAACTGGCAAAATTTTAATTAAAATATGATCTTATAATGGAGCACGTCAAATGACTTTAACTCTAGAGTTATCAGGGTTTAATGGGAACTACCATGCTCTCTTTAATGCACTATTTATATCACTCTGTAGAATACCAGAGTCTCTTGAATCTTGTGTATTTGTAGTATGAGTGGCATTGATCATGAATGAAAGTGGTGCTCCATTCCTCATTCTGGTGCACAGAGGATGTAGTAAAGCACGGGAGCAGCTGAAAATGTGCCAGGCAGTAACTGGAAACAAGCCCATAATCCTGCCTCAATGACTCCTAGTTCACATTTTTGGTAGTTCTGATTGTCCTTTCTTACTGCCCTTTCAAACCCAAGGGAAATTAAAACTGTTCATGAATGCTTCATAATGAAGACATTCAATTTATTGTTGTTTTTTGCTGGCAGTATGCTTCAAGAGCTGGGTTTGGTACTACTCTAATTTGCAGATTAAATTAATGAGAGACAACTTTTCAGGCTTGGAAGAAATTTTCTCTTAGAAGTTTATTACATAATTTTCCCCTGTGGCGCATTTAAACTTTCTTATGGAGAAGTTGGTGTTCCTATTGGTAACACAGTAAGCTTTATTTTTAAAATAAACTTGCCAAATGAAAACTGCAGCTCCATCAAACCCTTGTGTTTTCTCCCATATTCCAGCTTGAACATCAATGAGTACACATAGTTGCTAATGCTCAATGTCTTGTTCATAAGCAAAAGAGACCTGCTATTCATCTCCCTTATTGTTGCTATTTTCTGAGAGCTACAATGGAAATATTTTAAGACTTCAGGAACATGAATGATTAAAGACAATTTTTATTTAACATTTTGCCCAGGTAGCATGAACCATCAAATAGAACAATCAACTAATTTCTTAAAGCTGAATTGAAGACAGTACTTAGTATATGACCCACTGATCAAATTGCACAGCACTTAGTGGACAGCAATGTATCTGAGCAAAACAGTAATGATTTTATATCTAGTGCTTTTGGAAATAGCGTAATCAAATTATAATCTTAAGTGAAAAGAATATTGAGGTACTTATTTCAGAAAGGATTGAAAAATACCTATCACAAAATTATTGGTTTCCTGCTATCTTTCCCTGGAGAAGATTTCCTATGATTTAAATTTTAACTAAGTTCTAGATGAATACTCTGCTGAAAGGCCCTAGGACATGTGCTGTTTACTTTAAAGCAAGGAGATGTATGTTCAGTTCTCCTCTTGAACAGTGCACAGTTTCCCTGTGAGAACTCTGTAACAAATCAGTACCTTATTGAACCAAAGAAAGAAGGTGGTAGTGTTCTGCTACATGAGAGTGATGACAATCTGTTTCTCTGAAGTTTGTGTTGCTCCTGTGCTTCAATTAGATTATTACTGTATTTTTTAATGTGGGGCCAAGTGTTTTGTAAAAGGGCCTGTGCATTTTCACAGTTGTATTTATTCATGCCAAGAGCTCCCAGCTCTCTAACAGACTCTTTTGCATGCTTAGATGCTAAATATGTGAATGTGGTTGCAATAGTTGTGAACAGAGCTTTTAGCATAGTTAAATGTCTCTTAAGTTACATGGCCTTAAGGAAAAAAAGTCTTGCATGTTTTTACTTTGGTAGTTTATCGATAGCATTTAATAGGATTTAACATAATTTTTACATGAAAAAAAATCACTTATGATCCTTTAGTAAACATTTCAGAGGCTTGGTTTCTATCCACACTGAAGTATGTATTCTTATTTCAGATCCCGTACCCAGAGTCCATAGTGACTTTGTATACCTATTAAAGAGCTAAGAAGCTCTGCCATGGTAGATTTTGTCTGGGCAATTTTGTATTCTTTGCCTGCTCTTTCACACAGAATACACCAGATGGCAATTTCATTTATCCCAAGTCACTTATGTATAGCTGGTCCTCTCCCTTCTTGCCCTTGGTGTGTTAATGTGTGGAAAGTGAAAGAAACAAGTTTCACTGTAGCAGTGTTCATGACTGCATGAACTGCCCATTCCTATTTTGATTGGTGCATCCAGTGTGAAGAACCCAGACCTGAAAGACAAGAGGGATTATTTTATCCTTCCTCCCACATCTAGGATTTGAGTTCCCCTTGTAATCTCTTAAAAGAATAATGCAACACTATCCTCTCCTTAGCTTGGATTTAATTTCCTACAAAAACAAATAAGTTTATACTAGCACAAAATACTGATCTTGTATGAAGATAATTTCATAATAGCCATACCACAGCCCTGTCTTTTGATTTAGAAGTTTTTCTGGATGGAGAAAGACATGGCATTTTGTAAGGCAAATAATGAGGGAGTTGAAAATGATGTCTTTAATGTTGTTTTAAAAGTGTCTACTTAACATCACGGTTACCATTTAAACTGCTAGCTGCTGCTAGCAATGCAGTCAGCAAACACTCACTGCATTAGTTATAGAGTATTTAGCCACGGTGTGTGTAGGGATATGACAAAGTCCATTGCCACTAAGCAACCCCTTACTAAAGAGAGAGAGAGATTTTCTTGGTACATGGAGTTAACACCTTGTGTTTGAGTTTTCAGCGTGGGCTCAGCATCTGAGTAAAATGGCTATTGCAGATGAGGCTAAAAAGACTTCTCCCTGTCACTCAGCCTGTTCTGTGTTGTGGACTTTGCTAAGACATGCAACTCTCTTCATTGAGTGCTTTTCTCTGCAGTGCTTTAAAAAAAGGCTTCTGTGAAATTCTTTCTCTCCTGCTGGCCTGTGATAAATTCCATGTGTCAGAAGTTGCAAAGGCTTTTAAAGAGGGTAGCTGGAAGTGCACAGCATCAAATAATTATTTTTCCATGTAAATGAAAATTGCAGGGTTTTTACACCTGAAATCAACAGGAGTGGCAAGACATCTGGCAAACTGCTTTATAGCAATTTGACCTTAGTAAAAATGTTTCAATTTGATTGTAAAAGAAGTTAATTAGTTATATTGATTAATGTGCAGCCTTCATTATGAACCATTTTTGAGTACCTCCTAGTTTCAAAGGATATCTTTTTCAGTGGTTTAAATTTCTGCTTTTTTCAAAGCTCTACTAATCACCAAGAAAAAGCTCCCTCCTCTGTGAAGTAAGGATTACAAGTAAGGATTACCTTTGGGGGACTGAATTAGCTGATTCAGCAGAGATAGTGGACTTCAGCAGAGGAAAATTGCCTAATCCTTCTCTTTTCATTTAACTGCAGAATTTTAGTATGAGACCAGGAGAAACCAAAGAGAAAAGGGCAGAATATTGATGAGTTTCCAGATATAATAGCAATGAAGACTATAAATCTTTTGACAGAGAAATGTTTACAATGCAAAATGATGAGAAATGTTTAATTTATATTTATGGCTGAATTGTACTCATTGTAGAGAAAATTGTTGATGCTTTTTCTCTTTTTATGGCTTCTTGAAATAGACTGATATGCAACTACTGCATCCTAAGCTATAGCTTATTTGTCATCTAGAACTTGATGCATGAGCAAATTGTAATGACAATAGGAAGATGATTAAGCATTTTTTTACCATCTAGAATGTGATCATTCTTCCTAATTATCTCTTTACACTTCCAAACTGGCTTCCATAAGACAAATAGACATTTACATATGATCCAATAGATTTTGAAGTGACTGGGACATACTTCACTTATCTCAGTGATAGATTTCCCCCTGCTTATGAGTTTTATCACTTTCACATTTTTGTTCTTCAGTGGAAAGAAGCGTTTATATAAGGATACTGAGAATAGCCCTGAGTTTAGTTGTAGAAAACCACAGGATATTTTTGTTTACTGTGTATGAAATTATAGCTGAAGTTCTTGGTCTGTCTTAATTACGTAACATTCATACAAAGGTAGAAATAAAAGTCTTAATAAAATCAGTCTTACTAAGAGACACACTAAAGATTCAGGAAATATTTCTCACCTTAGGATGCTTAAGCACAGATTTACAAAATATTTCGATATTTACTTCCCTTTAGAATCTGTAATATTTAGTTCACAAATCAGGAGACATGAATTAGTGTGTTCACATTCACTCGTGCTAGGCACCTCCACCTTGCTGTAATCATAATCAGTGGGTATCAGCACAATGCCTCAGCTGCAGGAATATGGATATGAAATATCCTGTGAGATGGTCTATGGTTTCACAAGTAGACTCCAGATGACAATCTCAAGGAACTCAGGTCTTCTGTAGGAAGTGGCACATTGCCAGGACCTTAAAAACCCAGGGAATCTCAGTTGTGTTTGATGATTTTGTTCAGCCAACTGAACCAAGTCCCTAGCCAGGGACTAGGGACCCCGAGAGGGACACAGAGAATTATTCAGCTGACCAAATTTTAGTATCAAGTTTAAATTCCTAAATATAAGCTAATGGCTGTCTAGTTGTCAGTTGTCATTTTTTCCATCTGAAAAATGCTCTTGATCCCCCTTTTCTTTTGGTTTGTTGTGGTTTAGGAATGGTTTTCTCTAATTTAGTGATCCCATTTAAACCATGTGCCACTCCCTCACTGCCCCCCTTCCCCTATACTTCCCAATGGGGTTGGAGGAGAGGAGAACTTGAGGTACAAAGAGTAAATAAAGATCATAGGCTGAGATAAGAACAATTTACTGGAACCAGCAATGAGATAGAAAATTACCAGTAACAGCAACAATGCTAATGACAGAGGGTACAAGAGAGGAGCAAATGCTTCACACTGAATGCTTTGCAAGGTGTCCAGGGGGACACCTCCCTGGAAGACTCCTTTTCCCTGCCCAGCAATGACATCAGGTGGTATAGGATCACCTCCTGTCCCCAGCTTTACCTGCTCCTAGCTACTGCAAAAATTAACCCTGTCATGGCCAGAACCAGGACATGGTTCTACTAGCATGTGGGCATTTTTAAAGCTATAATAAACAGTCATTCCTGTTACCAGTAATTGAGGTGAAGGCAGTGAATTGAATTTTCCAGAATTCTCAAAACAGGGTCACCTGGGTTGTTCACAGACTTGTCCAGGTGGCTTTTGAGTATTTCCAAGGATGGAGAGTCAACAACCTATCTAGGTAATCTGTTCCACTTTTTAACCTCCTTCACAATAAAAAAATATTTTTCTGATGTTAAAGTAGAATTTTCTGTATATCAACACCCATCCATTGTCTCTAGTCCTTTGATAGTACCACTAACAAGAGTCTGCCTCCATCCTCTCTACTGTCTCCCATGAGGTTTTTATACACATGGGTAAAATAATCCTGAGCCTTGTTTTCTTTAGGGTGAAAAAGTCCAACTCTCTTAATATCTTCCCATGTATCAGATGGTCTAATCCCTTAATCATGTCAGCTTCCTTAAATCACTAGGTTCCTTCTATTCTCTTTAAAACAGTTGTATTTCTTATTTACA
Source organism: Serinus canaria (assembly GCF_022539315.1). NCBI lineage: Eukaryota > Metazoa > Chordata > Aves > Passeriformes > Fringillidae > Serinus > Serinus canaria. Next base: position 18,879,590 of record NC_066314.1, on the reverse strand, counting down.
TCACACTTTCAAAACCTATTTTAATTTGAAATTTCCCTTCCAGCATTTGTGAAGAGCAAACAACATTTCCACTTTTAATTATTGCTTATTTTCCCTAATTTTCACCTCTAGACATAGAATTTCCTAGTTGCCAAACTGTCTAAGGAAGCTGGAAGCATTCCTGAAATGCCTGGCTGATTTTTCAGTGTCCACAAGCCAAATTATTTTGTTTTGAGTACTTTCTTTTCAAACTGCATTCGTGAGCTTGGGAAGAGAAATTATTTTTTATGCTCAAACAATCTGCCAGGAAGCTTTTAGATGTAATTTTGAATTTTCTTCTCCATTCACAAGCTGCCTTTTTTCCCCAGTCCAGTTATTACCACCTTTGCCACCAACAAAGCTGGTATTCAAACAGAGAAAGATGAAAAAATAAATGCATGATATTTGCTGAATGATTCTATGGGAGTTAGTATAATTTATGCAAGTTCCCTACAAAGACACTAACAAATGATTCTTTGAGGTGTAAAGGCATAGCCCCATGGAATAACAGGCCATCAAGGACAACTAATAGTACAAGAAATATGTTCAACGGCAGTTGGAAAGACTTTTGTCAATTTTTTATTTAAATCACGTGTAATTAAAGTTAAGGAAAAATGTTACTAGGTAAACAAAAATTAGTCAGATCCCACTCTCCCAACCTCAGGGTGGCTGATGAGCTTAATGAATAACCAAAGCATCTTACTCTGTTCACTTTCAGTTGTCATCTAATTTTACCTGCTGGCCTTGCAATTGGTCTCTAGGATCAAGCAAACGATGGCTACCTCAGTTTGGTATCTTCCCGAGGTTTTAAAGGTGGTATTTCCACACTGTCAGTGGAAAGGAATTGCCACATCACCTCCTGTGTGAACCTGCACTTAAGGAAATGTTCCACGGTGATGAATCTGCAAAACCAGCTATGTACATCAGTGTTTGGAGATGAGCATCAATAGATTATATCCAAGAAACTTAAAAGTTCATTTTGCGGTTAAGTTTAACTTCACTTTGCAGTTAAATATTTATTTATTTCAAATGACACATAATTAATCTCATCCTATAAATCACACATGAGTGAATAAGAAAATGTTTCCGTGGTATACAGGCAAACAGGCCAATTCACAGGGACTTTACCTAGCCTGTCTAGCTCATGTAGTAATGGAAATACTATAACATGTTCATGTAGTAATGGAAATACTATAACATCTCTGGAGTTGCTCTTTCACATGACTATACCAGAGCATTCTCTGAATTCTAATCAATATTCTCAATATCCCTGTCAATTACAAAGCACCTGTTTTGCTGAGACAACTATAAAAATGTAAGTGATTTTTATAATTCAGATAGGGAAGAGATATGAATAACTTTGTAGAAGTGGGAAAATGGAAAGAGCTGTTCTCATTTATATATTTCTTTACCTGTGATTAGATGTCTTTGACAGGAAGGATTTGCTGCTTTTTTTGATTTATGCAATTATCTTAATGGACATAAGGACTTCTGAATCCAGCATAAGAAATAATTTTGCAATTTAGATTGTGCCTTTTTTGGCTGTCCTGTTCCTTGCCTATGTGCTGAAGGTGTGGAAAAGCTCAACTGATTAGGCTCATTATAAAACCCTTGAGTTATAGAAAAAAAAATCTAGTCATTATTAGCATTGAAGAACAACAGACTTGTGTTTATGGGGCTTGTCCTGAGACAAGAAATGAAAGAATTGAAATGTAGTCTTTTGAGAAAATCCTGCTGCTTGGTTTCAGAAATGACAATCCTTATAAAACAGGTTTTATTGAAGCCTGAAGACTATTAGCCATGCATTCCATATTATGCACTTTATTTTCTGTTAATTGTGTTAGTTATGGTGGGTTTTTTTCATTTGTTCACTTATTAAATTGTTTTGCTGCTGAAAACATGGAAGGAAATCAGTACCTTCTAAGAAGCAGAATGGTTTTCTGAATTGTACTGAAGTCTTCTTCTCTATGGAATTTTGTACTGGAATCTACAAGGGAGCAATTGAAAATAAAAATAAGCAAACTGTACCTACAATATCTGTGATTCATTTATTAATTTGAGACGGGTTATTGACATTTCTTATATCCTACAGTAGCTTTTAAAATCTTGTAAAAATATTTCATTAATTCTTTTGTAGCTGAAAGGATCTGTTGCCTCCCTTGTCCTCCCCCTCAGCTGACATAAGAGATTTCATTGAGGAAATTTCCTCTCCCAATTTTCCCTAAGTGTATATTTACCTCTATTAAAGAAGATGTTTTCTTGGGAATCAATGTTTGTCAACCTTCTTCTAAACCAAAGTGTGCTATACATTGTGGTATGAATGTATAGTAGTTGAATTTAAAGTAAGGGGCAATATTTTTTTCTGCTAATTTTTATTTGGAGAATAAAAAAAAAATGAAGTGTAAGTTTCAGAGAATTTCCAGGTAAAATCCACTAAATTGCAGGAATATTTGAAAAATTGCAGGGAAATGATATAATGGCAATAAATTTGCATGTAGTGGTACAGCAGTGGAAGTTGGGTATAATCACATTTAATAATTTTGATCATTTCACAGGAAAAATATTTTACAACTTGAAAACCTATTTTTGATCCAGAGATCCCATGGTAACAGTCACCAAAAATCAAATATAAGGGAATTCAGATGTGGTAAAGACTTCATGCTTTTACTATTTGTCTATCATTTAAATCATAGGTGCTCCAATCTGGGATAAAAATAAATTTTGTAGTGGCATATTAATGAATCTGTCCTGAACAATTATCTTAAAATGATGAGGATATAAATTAAATTTTTATCTACTGTTTTGGAGGAATCTTCCACTCAATTCAACTGTCAAATCAAGTCAAATGTCAGCGTAATTGGTTGCAAAGTAGTCCTTAATAAGTCCTTAGTAATCAGTATTTCAGCTGTCAGTCTAATTTAGTGTGACTGCAACGTTCATAATTACAAGAAGTTTTAGAGCTACAGTTAACCACTGGAGAGGCAGGGGGGCCCACAGAATGCTTTGGTGAGCTGTCAAGAGATCAGAAACATTTTAAAATTTGAATGTGCTTTTAACCATTTTACTGTGTAAAAGGAGTATGTTAAATGTCATCTTTAAAGGCATCTCTGTGATAATAGCATGGACCCAACGAGATGTGAATAATACAATAATTTGCTGCCATTTTACTAAGTGATATGATAATAACACTGTGCCATTACTTGGAATACTTCTTATTAAGTGCTTGAAGATTAAATATCAAATGCCCTATTGTTCTACCTAAACAACTTATCCATCAATTTTCTGATATTTTCATCCAAAAGAAAAGAAAATTTTATATGTTACCATAGAGTTCCTATAGTAACAGTTTTGAATGGAACACATCCACTGTGCTGATAATAGGAGAAAACAAAACAAAACAAACATTGCTGAATTAACATAATAGGCACCAAGCTGCAGGAAGATTTGCTTCTGTGACCTTGGAATTCCTGGTTGTGACTTGTCTCAGGGAAATTAAGTATGGCATTTAGCAAAATCTTACAGAAGATGATTAATTTACAGGATTGTTTTCCCTTTCTTTCCTCTGGTATTATTTAATGCTGTTTAACAGTTCCATGGGAGAGATGATTCCAGTAGAATATGGAATTGTAATTCTTTGTGTGTATTGCCACAGCTCCTAGAACAGAAACAGTTACTTAACTGATGTCACACTTTTACTGAGATTTGCTAATTTTTTTGGCAAATCCCACTGGGTATTTAAGAAATTTTACTTGGTGCATCTCCCTCAGGGGTAGGGAAGTGGGGCCTCCTGGTTCCCAGGCACCTGGGAGGATATTGCAAATAAGGTATATTACTTAGGGCAAGATACAGAGGACTCAGCTGACCAAACCTGGACCTCTACCAACCCTAGCATCTTTAGAGTCTGAAAAATACCCCACAGAAATTTTGTGGTATAATTAGTCTATCTTTTTTAGATGTCTATTTGCAGATATAATGAACAGATCTTAATTAAAAGTACATATTCTTTCAGTCAACCCCAATCTAGGTGAGGCGAGTCCTATGTGAAGAAGTTAGTTGTGTGTAACTAAGCATCTGATTTGCTTGCAGCATTCATACATGCACATTCCATATTCTGTTGGAAGTTCATTTTAAACTTCATTGGAATTTCTGAAAAGAAGCTAACAGTAGGACACAAACATGGAAAATAAAATTCTGAAGAGAAACATTCAACTGCAGTGTTGGCAGAATCATACTCTGGCTGCAGCACTGATGGAAGGCAGAAGCTGCAACCTATGAAGGTGGGAGAAGTTTTCAGTACTTTATCCCTATAATTTTCAAATTTAAAATCAACTTTATAAATGAAATTCCACAGTTAAAAGTGTAGCTACAGCAACTGTATGTTTTTCATACACATAGTAGTCACAAGTCGAAGTTTGGCAAATAGTTCAAATTGTACATTAGTAGCTTTCAGAAAAACTTAATAAAGAACTGTAAGACTTGGCTTATGGTGTCAGGAAAGCTAAATCTACAAGCTCCTTATTTGTAATATTATTTCACATATTTTTAATAGGTAAGAAAAACCCCATGAATTTTTGTTGTGTAGTAGGCTGCAAATGGGAGTCGCAGCTTTGTGAATCAAACTGACAAGGACTGTGGATGAGTTGTGGTAATAATGCCAAAGTGGGAGAACTTTCCCTATAAAAATTTCATTCACCTCTGCAACAGTGATGGTAATTTTGAAGTAAGAGACTTTACACTTGTGGTTGGTAGAAGTAAGAGCAGAGTCTAGCCCACCTCTTGCTTTTAAAGGTCTCCATCTTTATAAATTCCTGGGAATATTTGTTTTAACTTCTGGATTTTGATTAATCTCTCTAGCTTCTTTGGAATAGCCTGAAAAACTAAAGTAAAGTAATTAATTCCATTAATTTTGTATGTCATAATTAGTAATGTTTGGGGCATTTTTTAATGTTTTCCAGCAGTAGGTTATGTTCCTGTTTGAAAGCTGTCAAAGCAACTTTAGCACATACAGATAGTAGCAATAATTATAGTACATTACAGGACTGCTTTTGCTCCAAGAAAAAAAATCTCATGGATTGTGAAATGCACTTATCTCTATTTTAAAAAAATGACTTTCTGTGCTTTACTTAAAAGACTTGAGTGCTTTTTTTTAGACAGCATGGAAAAAGGTTTCATTTTAACTTGTAAAGCCAAATACAAATGATACGGTTTAGAAATTTTAATCAGAATTAATTTCTTTTGGTGCCAGATGGTGTAAAGCTGTCAGATTTATGTGGTTTTTTTTAAGATGTTTCTTTCCATTTTCCCCTGATTGCCAAAATATCTTTCTAGACATTACTGCACACTGTGGCAGTGTGTCTCAGGGCAGCATGGTGGGGGTCTGTCCATGCTGAAAGCAACTGGCAGGCAAGGAATGTTTTCTTTTATTGCTGCTTTGATGTGTTACAGCAATTCAGCCAGACACTTTATACCACTTACTTTTTTAGAGATGAACATGCAGCATACAATTTCCAGCTGTGAATCTGAGTTCTCTTTGAGATGGGAGAACAGGAAAAGGGAACAAAATAGAAAAACCCATCATGTAGGATTTTATATTCATAAGTTTGATTTGTATATTACAGAATTAAAAAAAAATAATTTTTTAATAAGCCTTCCTTGGGTGATTGTTTCATATAGATGCAAGAAGTCAAAAACCCATTTGCTTTCTGTAGAGTTTGTTAGGTACCTCCTGAACTTTTTGTATCATTTTAGATTTACTGAGCATGGTAGCATTTCAGTTTAAATGATCAAGTGGTACAATCTCACCTCAAGTACTGTGTGTGGCTTTGTGTTCAACATATAAAGAACATAGAAAGCTGTTGGAAACTGTCCAAATGAGGGCTATGAAAGTGGTGAAGGGCCTTGAGGGGAAGCCTGAGAGGAGTGGCTGAGGGCACTTATTCTGTTCAGCCTGGAGAAGAGGGGTCTGAACAGACCAAATCTGAAGCCTCATTGGAGTTACAACTTCCTTGGGAAGGGAAGAGGAGGGGCAGGCACTGCTCTCCTCCTCTCTGGTGACTGATGACAGGACCCAAGGGAATGGCCTGAGGCTGTGCCAGGAGAAGATTACGTTGGATGTTAGAAAAAGGTTCTTCACCCAGAGGGTGTTTGGGCACTGAACAGGCTCCCCAGGGCAGTGGTCACAGCACCAGCCTGACAGAGCTCAAGGAGCACTTGGGCAATGCTCTCAGCACATGGTGTGACTCCAGGGAATGGTGCTGTGCAGGGCAGGAGCTGGACTGGATGATCCTTGTGGGGCCCTTCCAACTCAACAGATTCTGTGATTTTACGCCTTATTCAAAAACATGGTACATGAGGATTTCTTAATGCTTTTGAAACACAAGGATAGTTTTGTGATTGTTGTTCAAGTGAAAGTATTATCTATTCTATATCAGAGAGATATTTTCTATCACAATCCTCTTTTACTGCAGAGGTGGTATCTATTGTAGATACATTTTGTGTGCCATGTCTTTGTGATTTGAATAGCTATAATTACGTGAAGTTTTACCTGGTCATAATATGGGGGGATTTTTTTTTTTTTTCTGAAGTCAAAATAATAAGTTGAAAGAAAAGCAGAAAAGCAAAACTCCAGTCCTTGGTGGTGATTCATGCAAGTGGAAGTCTGTATATGAAATAAATCTTATTGGAGACAAGAATATTGTTATGGTAAGAATACAGACTACATGGTTCTTAGTGTGAATTTTTTTGCTAGATTTTAAGCTTTTTAAAATTTCAGTGCAGTGAAAACATGAGCCTCTTATGATTAACATTGTCTGTTATTTGGATACAGTTTTCATATGTAAGCCTTGATTTTGTTTCATGCATTTTTTAATTTATTTTGTGCAATTGTTAATAACTTGTTTCTGCAGACAAAACCAGTCCATTATATAACTAAGAATAGTGCCAGAGTGCAGCTCTCAGGGTGCAGGAACTTCTGAGTAACTGTATAAATTACAAGTCCTTTCAAGATTTCTCAGGCATTTCAGTTAGGCTACCTTGAAGATAACCAGGATGACACAGTGGATCACTGACTATTTAAAGGGCCACCTGGGGAAACAAGGCATAATCAGGCTTGGGTTTATTCACTGTCAGTGCTATGCACTCCTCTGCTAGAAAGCCTACCAGTAAAAGTTGAGGCTAAGGCAACATGTCCCTTTAAAGCACCTGGATTTGAAACCAGACAGTTTCCCTCCTCGACCCAGAGCTAGCAGTGCTCCAGCCTGGGCATCCTGCAGGAGGCTTTTGCTGGTGGCACGGCCCCACAGGCTGGGGCTGCAGGACAGAGAGCCCAGTGCATAGTGTGGCACTGCAGGAATGCCTGAATCATATGCCTCTGGTGGGGGGATGTGAGGAAGGTATGTGGTATTTGACCAGGGGTGAGGTCAAATCTCACATACCTACCTCAGAAGTGTAGCACCCAGTGGAGGGGTTGTCCTGGACTCAGGTCTAAAAAAAATAAATCTTTGCTGCCTTTCTTAATCAAAGGAGTGGTGGTATGTTAGGATAATAGTTCAGGTTGGATGGAACCTAAGGAGGAGTCAGCTTGAGCTTGCTCAGGTGCTTCAGGGTCTTGTCCAGCTGGGTCTTGAAAATTCCCAAGGATGAAGAGAGGCTCCACAGCCTCTGTAGGCAATTTCTTCCAAGGTTTAACCATTCTCATGAGGGAAAAATGTGTAACCAGTCTGAACCTCACTAGTTTCATCTTATGCTGTTTGGGTTTCATCTACTCACCATGTCCCACTGCAAAGATCCTGATCTATCTTCCTACAGCCTCCCTGTGGGTGCTGGGGGCTGTTCTTTGCTCTGCTCAAAGCCATTTTTTCAGGCTGAATAAGCCCATCTCCCTGCCAGAGTGGCTGCCCTTTGCTGCTAATCCAGTCCATCACCCTGGTGCCTTGTATCAGGCAAGCACAGCTGAGTACAGTGCTCCAGCAGTGGTGCAAGGAGTGCTGAGTGGAGGGGGACAATCCCTTCCCTTCTTCTACTGGCTCTGCTCCTGCTGATGCAGCCCAGGACATTGGTGGCTCTCTGCTGCCAGGGCACTGCTCAGCTTCCTGCCCACATGAGTAATTTAAATATCAAAGAAATACTGTTGGGTTTCTATTTTTAGCCATATAACTTATTTTTAGCTCTCTCCCTTACAAATGTAGTCTTGCAAATATGAGTTAGAGAAAAATGATGTCTGAAAGCTGAACAGAGGAAACGTTAATTTTAGCCTTCAAAGCCTGGCTAGTGTCCTCTACATATCTATTTAAATGTCTTCCTTTGAGAATGAGGTTATATGTCACCCTATATGTTAATTAATTTGGGGGCTTATATTACCCAGCCATCACTCTTCTATAGCTTTTGAGACAATTTCCTGTGCCAGTTTCAAGAAACTATTTTAGAAAAACTGGTAAAAACAAATAACTTCTCAGATCACCTCAAAATCCTCAGACCAGATCTGCTCTTTTGGAATCTTGGTCTGGGTCAAGCCAAAGAAATATCAGCTGTCATGAAAATGGCATGAATTATCTTAGATTCCTTGATTCTAGTTACGAAACTAATATTTTATATGTCAGCATAATTGAAAATGACAGGAACATTTTCATTGTCTCTGCATGTGTTGTTTTTAAAAATTCTATGTGTGACTGCTGTGGTTTTCCTGTGTTTTGTAGTTTTAAATGTCTTCTGGGAAAATTAATCATATGCTAGTAAAGAATACTAAAATATATATTAACCAAAATGAGTATTTTGGAGAAGATTCTTCTTGTTTTTCTGAATGGCAAGGATTGATTATCATAAACTTTTAAGGCTTTGAAGGTAAAATCAATATTAATCCCCCAGTCAAAATTAGAAGCATCAATTTAGTCATAGTCTAATCTGCCACATTTGACACAACTGTCTCTTTAATGAGAAAACATCATTAAAACCAATGAGATGTTTCTTAAAATCAGTTCTTGAATTGGCTAATGTTCATACCTTGAAAAAAAAATTGATGTTCTTATATTCCTTAGTTTGGACACAATTGCAGCTTTTTTTTGAGTCCTGTTGCAAAATGAGTTTGAACTGTATCAGCAAGCAATAAATAAATCTTGTACTTCATGAAAGTGATAGAGTTGCAACATATCAAAAGGTACAGGTTTCAGAAATCATATTTTACATACATATGAAAACTTTTTCCTTAAACTGATGTTTTGTTATCAGCCTTTTTTAGCTCTTCTGGGCATGGGGAGAGTTTGTGGTTGTTAGAGATTTTTTTTTAGGACTTGCAATACAGATTACAAAATCAATAAATGTTCATATCTGTAAAATTTATCCCTTTTTAATAGTGGAGTTTAGGAATGCAAAATAGTCTTTTTTAATCTTAGCCAACATGCCTGTTTCCTCACTACTATAAAATTTACTACACCATTATCTTCAAATTTAAATGCAATGTTTCTTATTATTTACCAGAGAGTCCCACCTGGTTACTTATATGTAAAGTGACTAAAGTAATTTAAAATTAGCACTTTTCATTCTCATAATTAATGCAAAGATAGAATATGCTTTATTAGGTATAATGTGTGTGACAGTGAAAAAAATCAAAGTGCCAGGAATAATGTATTGTTTACTGAATTTTAATAAGAGCACCTATCTAATCTAATAGAAACAAATTCCTTAATGCACATCTGCATCCTCTTTCTTTGAATCCTTCTCAACCTTTAAGCATTTTTTAATAAAAAGACATTTAGGATTTTTTTCATGTAGAATCACACAAGTTCCTTTGTTTGATTACAGCTATGACATTCTGAATTATGATGAGTTTTCTCCTTCATGCATTTTGTTGAACCTTTTTTTATTTTAGCTAATAGAATAGCCTGACCTATTACTTTTAAATCATAACAACAAAATGCACCACTTACCATGCTCTTTTATGCTTCTTAGTCTTCCCAGTGCCAGTGGAGCTTCACCAAGCAGTATAGTTCTTAAATAAAAACAATCAAGTCAGAACACCTTTCAAATGGAAATCCTAAATGATGGATTGTTTCTAGCAGGGGGTCTATGCAGGCATCTTATAAGCTTATATTAATGGCCTTACTCTAAAATCTTGCATGGTTCTAATTGCATGACCTATAAATAAGGTGCATATGAGAACTGCAGAGCTTTCAACAGAGGAAAATTCTCTTTATAAAACATACTATGGGGAAAATCTATTAGAAATAAACTGGGTTTTTTTTGGTTCTTTGCATTTAAGAATGGTTTTAAGATCCTTGTATAAGGACCTGAAAAGTGCCATGCTTTTTGCAGTTTTACAATCTGCTTAATTTCGGTATGTCATGAGTATACAATTTCAAAAAGTTTCTGATTTATCCTGCTGTAAGAATGACTGTTGTGTATTTTCAGTGGAGAGGAGTGGGTTCTAAAAAACTAAAGAGGCCAAAATCTAGTGTGAGGAACAGACTCCAAATACCTGCTCAATCCTTGGTACTCTAGACCTGCATATTTTTGTCAAGGGATAACAACTTTTTCTTTAAAAACTTCTGAAATGGTTTTGCAGTTGGTAAGATAGATAATTTGGTTTGGGGTTTTTTACCTTTTTTTTTTTATCAGAAGAAGGAGAAGAAAAAAAATCAATACTCTAATCAATCAGAAAGGCACTGAATGATTCCTCTGGCAGTCCCCTACAACAGCAGTTGATGAGGTCAGATAAGGACATGACAGACTGTCAGTGCTGGGTAAACCATTTCTCCTGGGTGAATTAATACAATCTTTGTAGCTGCAAGGAAGAGCAGCCATTTCTGAATGGTCCTTGAAGGGGTTGCAAGAAGGGTCAAATAAAAGTTATCTCAATTAGCCCTATAGTTAAATAACAGGTCAGTTAGGTGACCTTAAGTCAGTCAAGATGGAAAGAAACCAAAGCCAAATAAATAAAAAAACCAAATCTAAATGTGAAATTCCATCTTCCCAGAATTTTGTCATGCCCTCTTTTTTACTTTTCTAGTCTGGTTTTTAAGTGCAGTGTCTATTTGCCCGTTGTGAAATCAATGTGTGGGCTGTGTCAGTCACATCAGCTGCAGGTTCCTTGCTTTCCCTACAGGCTGCCTGTTATGCTGTGTCATGTAAAGATTATGTATTAAGGAGTAAAGATGTCTTTGCTGTCTTTTGCCTTTGGTAACTTGGATTCTTTCAAATTATGGTGATGATAAAACGACAGAATCATCTCCCCCACTTTATGAAAGAAACTACTCAGAAGTCCTTTAATCCATCAAACCCTCTCACAGGACAAAAGGACTGCGTAAGGTAAACGTGAGAAGGCTTTTATAAAATCCTTGCTAGTTTGCTACAGCCTGCATTCCAGTTGACCTTTATTTTTAAATTTGTATGTGTTTTTAATGCGTGGCAACAAGAATATTACACAATGACAAGCTAAAGCCCTGGAGCCCTGTGTGTTCTATGGAGTTGAAAGCTGAGCTGGGCATTGGGACAGGGGGGTTATCACAGGGCTGTTATCACTCAGATGTGTGGTCATTACTGAGTAGGGCTCACTTGTGAAACCAGTGCACTTGTCAGCTTTCTAGGTCACTGGCATGAGGAGATTAGCTGGTAGGAAATGGCTTTATGCTCAGCTACCTTGCTGGGTGAAAGAGGATGTAGAAGTAGCAGATGATCTCTCACTCTAAGAGCAGGGGCTGCAGTTCTGGTTATGTGAAAATGGTGTTTGCAAGCCTTTTGCATATTTCTTCTTGGTGAGACAAAAGCCTTTAAGGAGAGCTTGGCAGAAGAGTTTAGCACTTGGCTGAGTTTAGCACTTGGCTTTTGGAGACGTATTTAAGAACACAAATGAACTGCAGAATTTCTGCCCTGTGGGTTGTTTTTTTAACTAAGAGAGAAGCTGTATTAAATACCTATACTATGCTACTAGAGTGTCTCACACAAATGTTTGCCCAAAAAACACCACCCTGAGATAACTTCTATTTATTCTTAGAAATAAGAATCAAAAAAGAATCAACAGACAAAGTGTGCAAAACTGTAATTTAAAATTGATGTTCTGCATTTTCTCCTCTCTACATTAAAAGACTTGAGGAAATTAGATCCTTAGGCATCTGTGTCTGGTGATATGAAAACCCTTGCTGGTGCCCAAGGTGAGGATTTCTGCCTTCTGTCAGGAATGCCTAAAAATGTGGAGGCAAGTGATTAAGCTTCTTTCACAGCTGATAAATAAACACCTAAAGAGAGTGTCCTATCTTCTGCTACAATATCTTATCTAAATTAAGTCAGATGAACCTTTCTCTGGAGGTGACTGTTTCACTGATTAATGAAGTAGATAAATCCCACTTTTGAATCCATATTTACCTAAAACCCTGTTTTGCTCTGAGTAATTGTAGTGAAATATCTGATACCTCCATTATCTGAGCACTCCCCGAGCATCACAGCTATTTTCTACTTCTGTTTGTGCCTGTACATGTGTCAACTTAATCTAGACAGCTAGGATCCACTTAGGAGAATCAAGAAATCAAGGCAAACTGCGTCTAAATCCTCTGATGCTCCACAAAACAACCACTGATTGCTAAGAGAGTACATCTATCTCAATTTCTGTAGAAATTTCTACTCACTTGAGATGCCTTATTTTTAGGCCTGTCTCTTCCACAGCTGATCATAACTCAGATTTATCTCTTGAATGCATTTAGACATGAGTGAATTGCAAAGATCATCAAATTTTATATGGGAAGCATGCTGAGAACCTGAAGCATGTGAGATCCCGTGTCACATCTCATCCTGAAACTATATTTTTTATTTGCCTGTCACTCAGAGGTGCAAAAAAGATCACACTTGCATATGTCAGTGATATTCAGAATGGGAATATTCTTTTTTTATTAGGAGCTGAATTAAAACACCATGCCAATGATCCTGCACAGCATTAGATGGTTAAAATTCTGGATTAAGCATGGGAGGGAACACACCCTTCTTTGTCAGTTAGAACAAGAAGTAGTTTCTAGTACGTGACAAATTACATAGGCTGATCTAAGTAGTCCAGCAATGAGAGAGTGCTTGTTACAATAAGGGAATCTGATTATAAATCAGGAGAGTGTTTTCTGCCTGTCCCTTTTGGTACCATAATTTTGCTGCTGTCAGCCTTTCCTTCAAGAACTGAGCTCTGAGCTGCCCTAGAGAAAAGGGCTATGCCAATACTAATGAGAAGGGTAGGAATGTTTGGTACTACTGGGGAATAATTCCTTTTTGTTTTGTTAGCTTGTGAAATAATGACAATAAAGATAATGCTAATGAGGTACAAATCTTCCAAGCATTAGTCCTATTTGACCTTGGCTAATGAAGAGCAGACAAATCCTCTTGAAAACTGCGATACCGAGATTGCTGTGAGATAATGACCAACCCAGTTGGGTAGCCTGTGTGGTCACACACTGGGATACAAATCAAATGTGTTGGATATAAAAACTAAACATATTTTTTTAAGGTTAGTTATATCCCATGCAATATCAGAGACAGAAAACAAAAAGCACTCAGACTGACACAGCTGCACATCACTATAAAGCTAAAGAATTCCACGGTTAAAGTGTATGCAAAAGATCCTCCTTTAAACCTTGTTGAAGATTGGGTGACATAAGCTTTCTTCCAGTCTTCCAGTGCATCCCATGATTTCCAAAACTTCTGAAATATTATGGAAAACCCTTGCAAGAACATCAGCCAGCTCTCTCAGAACCCTTGGGCGGATGATGTCTGTCCCCATCAGTTTGTGGGGTTTGAGCTCCTGCAATAGTTCACACACCAGCTCTTCTGTCACTGAGGGTGGATCTGTTTTTACAAAGATGTAAAACTGCAGTTTTTAACACTGGGGGAAAACTGATACTGCCAGCAGAGGCATAATTTTTTTTTAAGGATATCCCTATGATAGCACTTACACTTGTGAGTACCTCTCTTTCTACCCCCAGCCTATGTTTTCATGATTCTAGTCAGTCTTAGAATGATGAGTATCTGAGCAGGGTTTGCTATGGTTCAAGGGAGTGTGGAAAAAAATAGAGAGGTCAGTTCAAAACTTAAATGATTACACTTGGGTCTTTGTCATATAGCAGCAGAATTGTGTCCTGCTAAAAATATGTCAGTATTTTGATACCTTGGATATGCCTGCTTTTTCCTCTTTATTATAAATGTCTTCAGAGCAATTTAGAGAAGTAATGTTGGAGTTGTGCCAGGGATGTTACATATTCCAGAGATTCCTTCAATCAGATAATGCTCTTTTGATCAGATATTCTGGCTTCACGATTGCTTTACGTTTGCAGTCACAACAAGCCATCAAAAGCATACAAAAATTAATTTTCTGTCTCGTGATTTTTGGATTATCTTGCTTTTAACATTTTGGTGAAGGATATAAGGAGGGGTTGAAGGGGACATCAGTGAACTTTGCCTATCCTCCAGAATGCTTAAACAGGATGCAGAAACCATAATTTTATGAGACCTATATAATCCTATGTCCCTGAGGTGTTGGAGATTGCTTTTGATAGTTTCAGTTTAGCTACTTACCCATGAGTGAACGTTTTTGAACTCTGACTGACTGACACTGGTTATTTATAATGTTACACCAAAAAGTTCATTTTTAGACATATATTAGCTTTTTGTTTTTGTTTTCAGTGCAGAAGTCCTTTATAGTGTTTGGAAAATATAAAAAGGCCAGATAACCCCTTGCCACGTGTCCAAAATCTGGAGCTCCTGATTAAACCTGACACTAATGATTGTCACTGAAGTGAGAGATGGGTACATTAAAGTTGATTACTCAAACTTAAAATTTGTGGATTTTACTGTAAACACAGGGAGTTTTAGTGTATATGACTAGGTTTTTCTCCAGCAATTGTTGAAAGAAAACATCTTTATACTGAAGAACTGCACATTAGATCCATGGAGGAAACCATATCCACTGAAAATTTAAATAAGTTTTGTTCCACTTTTTCCCTTAATATGCTTTCTATGGCTGCTATTCTGTTACTGTGAGGACTTGCTGTATAACCATTTAAAGATATGGATTTTTACAATAAGTAAGACAGAAATGCCAATTGACTTAAAACTGTATATCAAGGATAGAGGTTTCAAGACGCCCTTCTATCCTATTTTTCTCTTAGTAATTTTAGCCTCTGCTAAATCAGAGATTTCATTATGCATATTTGTTATCAGTGATTAATTTCACAAAAGCATATCCTACAAAACAGCTTTAATCTTCTGCATATGGATCATCACATATCTTAAAAGGCAGAATTAAGGAAGTTAAGAGACTCTTCCAATTATTGCTTAATCATGACACAGGTTGAAGAATTGAATCTTTTAAGAAGAAATATTTTAAATCAGTGTGACACTTGAAAATTGCTTTAAATTACTTCATGCATTTTGATCTGTGAAATTATTCTTGAGGCACAACAGATGAAAAGAAATATTACAATAAAAAATTCTTAGAGCATATATTTTATTAAATATTTGCCAGCCATTCAAACTTTAGTGGGTTTATTCTGCAACTGAAGAAGAGACTTTGGGGTTTACATCTGTAAATCTCTGTGCTAGTGCCTACTAAAAATGAATAAACTCAAGGGAGGCTTCTGCCACAGTTGTAAATTACTTAGTAGATGAATTTAGAGTGCAAATGTTCTCCTGTAAATTTTAATGGTTGAAATAAAACTAAAAGTATTAAATAAAAATTAATAAACAATTTCTTGAATGCAACAGAAATTATAGATGCACTGTATTTGCATCATAAAATAAATATGATAAGCACATTGTGCAATTTGTTACTGGCTCTTCAGGGCACTCTCTATTCCTTGGAAAAGAGGACAGAACACTGGAAAGGAGAGAACTGATTTTCCCAATGCACAGTTTTTCAGATGGGGCTATGCTGAACTAGTCAAGCATCTTAAATTTTTGGATCAGAATATACTTTTCAATTGCAGTTAAAGATATTACATTTACTTGCTTTAAAAGACACTTTCATAATTTTGTTTTTTTTTCTTATCTAGAGGCTTCACCTTCCAGATCAACAGCAACTGGCTTTTGGGCTGAAAATACTCTTCATGTATCTTATTAGTCATTTTACGTGCATAATATTAGATACATTATAAATGCACACAGGAACACACTTGGGTCATCATAGGGCACTTTCTCTACTGTTGGGAGCAATGTAATTTGTTTAAGTGAACAAAATCAGCTGGACTACATTAGATTCTAACTCAGGAGTTTTCCATATGTGTGTCAGTTGCAGGAATGCTGCTTTTATCTTAGTAAATGTGATTTTATAGATGTTATTCTTAATTTTCAGTATTGCTGTTTTGTCTCAATCTCCAGAAGTCAGATACCATGGAAAAGTCAGACTGTTTTACTCACAAACCATAATAAAAGTCCCATAGAAGTCTGTAACCTATCCTGTTCTGTGAGTTCTCTGCCTCCCATCACTTCTGGTTTCTCCCTTTTTTGCTAGACACATTAATATAAACATTTTAATGTGGGGTACCATATAAATATTTAAGATGGTTCCTAGTTATATAAGTATTTATTGTTTCTGTTGTTGGTGAACTGTTTGATACTGATTTGAGGTAGGTGCTTTTTATTGGAAAAAACTATTTTTCATGAAACCTGGCATGATGAGGAGGGAACAGAGCTGACCAGAAAGTAGCTTTTTACTTTGTGAAAAGTTTGGAGTTTTATGAATTCCTTAGATACTTTTCTTCAGTCTTTTCTTGAGGTTTGAATTTCTGCCAAAGATATTTCATGGATGAAATGGTCTATTTTTCTGGAAAAGTTTCACTGGAAACTATTAAGACAGCTTTAGGAAAAAAATCTAATTTAAAAATAAGTGGTCACATTGTTCTGCATTTGGAGAAATACAATGCTGAGATAATGCAAAAGTACTTTATTCTGCCCAAGTGTAGCCATTACACCTGCACTACTGGCCTTGTGGTGCTGGGGACACATTTTCCTGGAAGTGCCCCCTGCAGATGCAGATGGGTGCAGCACCCCCATCAGCCATGCAAAAAAAGTCAGATTAAATTTGTTGATAGATGGGAGGAGGAGCAGGAGTGCCTTGCATGTCAGTAGATAAGTTTTGGGCTAAAAAATGCATGGCAAGTATTAGGGTCCTTCCCTAAACTGTCTACCTCTCTTTGAATGAGAGAAGGACAAGGGTCAGCTGCACCTCCTCATACTATAATGAAAAATAGGTAAATTTTGACTGACTTGTCTAAAGGCTGCTTGCCTTCAACATCATCACATCCAGATGTAGAAAAGATCTCGTTCTGGATCTGATTCTTTATGTACTCCACAAAGCAGTGTCACCCGTCTTGAGGACACGTGTGGGGAAGGTGTGTTCACTGTTCTGGTGTCTGCTCTTAAACACCCACAGGGCTTTCAGCTCATCAGATAAAGCTGAAGGATCAGAGGCACTGAGGGCAGTCTGTACTTCTAGGTGGTTTGTCCAGTAGGGCAGCTGCTCTGCTTACATCTGCTCTATCTTGTGCTTGGGATTCTTCTGTCTTCCAAAAATTCAACATGCTCCTACCAGCTGATCTTTATAGTTAGAACAACTCACCCAATTTTTACATGGGGTGACAATGCACTAAGACATGAGATGTGGTTCTTGGGACAGTCTATGCAAGGCCAGGAGCTGGATTTTCATGATCTTTGTGGGGCCTTTCCAACAGAGGATAGTCTATGATCCCAGGATTCACCTCAGCTTAAGTAATGTATCTAAAATAAATGAAGAGAGTCACAATTTGAAGACAACTTTTTTTAAGTAATGAGAGCTGGAGAAGCAAACTAACACTAAAAATCCTGTTTTTTGTCATCTAAGTTGTCTGAAAGTGATTTTCATCCTTCAGCTTGGACAGCTGGCCTGTCTGTGGCTTTTATCAGTGGTAAGCAGGAACAACAGTGGACTCAACCAGTTAACAGAGAGGAACTTCCCGAGCTGTCTGCATGACAAGGGCTGACACAGTTTGCACATTGTGAGCTTTTGCCCTCTTTAGTCTTGTTCTGCCTTCAGTCAAAAGTGATTATCACTGTAATCCCACTGAGGTTCAGAGGTCCAGCACGACAGAGCAATACCTGGGTGTGATGCCTTCCAGCAAAGCCTCAGCTGCAGGAAATGTTTCCACATCACTGTGAAAGGTTCTCTTTTTTCTTAAAAAAGCGTGGTAATGATGGCAGGATGCTGTGGGCAGCAGCAGTGCCTGGGATACTTCTGGTTTCAAGAGCATCCAGCCATTGCCCTCAGCTGATTCTCTGCCCAGCAAGGGGAGCCTGCAGGGCCATGCTGCCAGGGCTGGCTGCAGCTCTGGGGGTGTCTGGTTGCCAACAGTGGGGCAGGCAACAACCTCTAGTAAGCTGGCAGTGCTAAGGAGAGGTACACTTATCCTAACTGTTTCTAATTTTTTTTTTCTCAGCTGCTCTAGAAAGCAGTTTGTGGAAATGCAAATGTTGTGAAAACGGTTCTGTGCAAGCTGATGGAAGTGTTTGATAAATTAGGTGAATTGCAGGCTAGGTTTTCTCAGCTTACAGGATTTTTTACTCTTCTCTCTCATTTTGACTCATTTTTCTGGCACATACTGTGTAATTTTATTTCAGTAGTCTGCTTAAAATTTCTGGTTGACTTTTCACTCTTGATTCATATTAGTCTTCTGAACTGTGGTGTGTAAGCTGTGGTGACAGGGACTTTCTTTTGGGGGTGGTTTGGAGCTGTAATCACATTTTCACCTTATCACGTCTTCATATTCTCACTTTTTCAGTGTGCTGGCCCCTGGCAGTTGATTCATCATGCGTCCCTAAGCAAAAACATAGACTGGGACATAGAAAGCAATAATAGAGTAGAATAAATCATATTACAGTCTCATGTCTGGGGGGAAAAGATCAGAGAAGGCATGCTAGCTGTGAATGTAAATGTATTGTATGGCTTCTGGTTTGTCAGCTCAATTGGTGTGGTTGTGAATTTATTGAGTCTAGGTTTTGAAAAATGCAGCACTGTCTACTTTGTTCAGAATCAATACCAGTCAACAGAATGAACCAGATTTGACTGGTCAAATACTCTGGCAAATTATTTCATGTGTGTTTCATGAGAGAAATATTGTATATGTTGTTCCTGCTGAAGTAATAATTGCAGATGTAAACTGAAATATTAAGTGCATGCCCATTGCACTGGCACATGCTTAATATTTTTATAGCAAGTACAGGCAAGAATACACTCTTAAAAATTGAATGAGAGCAAGAAATGAATGGGCAATTGCATCACAGATATTTATTTAGGCACTCATTTGTTTGTTTTGCTTTTTTCCCTCCACATAATTAGGTGCCTAATTGTGTGAGGAGACCTACTGGATTTCCATGTGTGAATAGCAGTGATTCATTGAAGAATACACTTGCTCTAAGCATTTGTAGTACATTTTCTGGAAACCTGATGTGAAAAATTACATTTCCAGATTTTCTCAAAAGAGTGCACAATTTAATAAATAAAAATCCTTCCTATGAATATTCCCACCACTCAATTTGAAAATGTCATAGGTGGAATTTAGTACCAGACATCATAAAATTGTAGGTACTAGGGTTTACAAACTGTTAGTTTCTTATCTTTGTATCTAAAGCTACAGCTGCCTGTTATGGAACAAATAAATTCAGTGCAGCCTTTACTTGTAATTTTTTTTTCTTATCTAAAAAGTCCCCATACTATATTTCACTTCCAAAATACATACAAGAAGAGGGAAGATTTCTTTTAGTCTGTACTCTTATATCATACACATTTGCTTTGCTTTGGAAAAATAAAAAGCAAAGGGCTATCTCTCCTCTCTCCAGACAAACATGTATTTCATGAAAGTTTGACAGCATACTGTAATACCTAAATTATAATGAACACAGGCTGCACAAAAAGAAAATGTTAGTACCATTTGTTGAGATGACAATGTTTTCTTAAAGACTGAAATTATGCAGAGTTGTGAGTAGTCCTGTCAGGAATATTTAACCCTTTTTATATTTTTGATGGTAGATTTGCTGCTATTTTTTGGTTAGTTATCTCTTCACTAATTTGCGTGTCCAAAAGTCCTTGTGTACCAAAAGGAGAGCAAAGTTGTGAACATGATATGCTAAGAACATAAGCTGTGAACATGAGACATACCAGGACATGTTGGAGAGTCCATTGGAGGCCACAAAGCTGATTAAGGTATAATCCTTTGGCACAGGAGGATGGGCTGAGACAGCCAGGCTTGTTCACCCTGGAGAAAACTGATCAATGTGTACCTGGTGATGGGGAGTGTGGTGTGTGGTGGCAGGGCCAGAGAGGCTGTGGAGTCTTGGAGTCTTGGAGAGGGATTGTCCTTGGAGAGGCACAGTCCTGGGCAAACAGCTCTGGCTGACTCTGCTGTGAGCAGACTGGTCTTGACAAACTACAGAGCTCTTTGCCAACTTCAGGCTTGCTCTGATCCTGTGATTTGTCCAGCCTTTCCACTTCCTGTTTTCTCCCAAGTGTCATTACACGATGATCTTGATTTTTCTATCCATTCTTTATTATTTCTTTGCATAATTACATGCAGCATATAGATTAACCTAAATTTTCCTCAGGTGTGATAAGCAGATGTATGGTCCTATGTCTGTCACTCTGGGCAATGTAAAAAGGAATGATGCTTTTTATCTTCTAAATGCTTTATATGATTTTTTTTTGTTGTTTCTGTCATTTTTGCACTTCAAAATGGATTTTATTATATTTTTTCCAAACAAAGGTTGGTTTCCTCTCCCAGGTAACAAGTGACAAAACAAGAGGAAATGGCCTCAAGTTGCTCTAGGGGAGGTTTACATTGGATAGTTTGAAGAATTTCTTCATTGCAGCTTTATAGTCATTAGTCATCACCTTCACTGAAGGTATGATCAGGCTTTGAATCAGGATGCCCAGGCATGGGGTGGAATCACCCTCCCTGGAGGTTTTCAAAAAACCTATGGATGTGGCCCTGAGGGACATGGTTTAGTGGTGAACAGGGCAGTGCTGGGCCAACACCTGGACTTGGTGAGCTTAGAGGTCTTTTTCAGACAATTCTGATTCTGAGAGAGGAAAAATCTCACAAAATAGAAGGGGAAGAATCAATGGGTACAAGCTTTCCTGTGACTCTCCTTAAGTAACTACTCCTAGCCACAGGTCAGCAGGCTGTGGAGATAACTTTTCTAAAGAAGACAAAGTAGTTTTTTGTATCAGCCATTTGTTTCCTCAAAAAATCCCCCCCTAACAATCTACCCAAACTCACGGTTTATTTTTTTTTTTTTTTAATTTGTGATCCCAGCTAGGTTCAGAACTACTTGAAACCTCTGGGACAGGAAATGGGGAGAATGAAGACTCTAAAATGCTGACAAAATCTTTTATTCAGAACACTATGATTTAGTGGAGTTAAGTTGTACTTGCAAATGGGCCATAAGTATGTACAAGAGTATTCAGTTTTAATAAACAGGTGCTGGAAATACACGTATTTGCATTACCTCCCTTAAAATCCACAGGTGGGGATTATAATCAGTTTAATCTTTGGTTAGTCCCCCTCTCAGAGCAAATGGTGTGCTGTGCTTTTCACAGGGCCAGACATCTGGGGAGCTGTGACAGCACTGAGATCCAGGAGCTGAAGCAAAATGTTCTTTAAAGAAGGTGTGTTTCAAGTTTCAGAATGGAACTTGTGTAGTGTTTATATTAAAATATACTGCATCTTACTGGCAGACTTAGTGTTAGACTTTGAAACATTTATTTAAATTCTTTTTGCTTCTTTTGCACAATTGACTGATCCCTCTATCTGAATACATTAGGTCAGAAACCAAAATGCTGCCTCTACAATTTCACAATCTGTATGCAAAAAGAGCACGAATGGAAGTTATAAACACCCATTTGGTTTCCTGGATGGTGAAATGTTCCTTCAGGCTCTGCTGGTTTAATCAATGCATGAAATAGATTACATTTGTTTAGGGTGCTGATAGCCTGACTAATGCATTGACTTCAGCTGGAAAAAGAATAGCCAGCAATACTCAGAAGAGGAACAGTTAATCCACCCACATTAAAAACATAACCATGTGATTTTGAGAGAGAGTGCCTTGGAATTGCTATGCAAATTTTGTACATGTTAATCTGAAACAAAAAATAACTTAGTCATGTTTCAGGTAATAATAAATAAAACATTATCACAATGACTTACTCAAGTATTGAAAGTATTGTTTAAAAAGGTTTGCTCTTCATTCCCAAACTCCTTACACATGTCTGGATTGGGAAACTTGCATTATATTATTTATTATCTGCTGATGAAACATGATGGGGTTTTCTGATTTACTTGTCAAGTGAGTAGAAAAAAACCTGGATTATTTGTGATTGCTCCAGTTAGGGAGATTAATTAATAATAGAGCTACTTCTGTTTCAGGAAATAGAGAGCAAACTTTTTTCTTCTCTCTGATTCCAGTGCATTTGATGCTATTTTCATTAGAATTCAAGCCAATAAGGCTACTTTTTCAGCCAGCCCATGAATCCAGAACTGGTTTCATAATGGAAATCACAATATTTTGGTTTCAAAAGGGCCGTGTGTTACAGTCAGGCATGCTGCTCAGGCTTCAGCCAAGGAGGGGTTCTTTACACAGTGTGTGGGGGAACACAGGATAACACTGCATGGTGTGTGTTTCCATTGGGCTCACTGACAGGGGAAATGGGACCTGGTGTGTGTGAATACTGGAACATGTCAGGGCACCATAACCAGTTTAATGTCATGTTGAATGGAAGGGTTCAGTTAAATTACAATTGTGAACATAGTTTTAAACATGTTCCAATAGAATATTATAATAACCCAATCTATCTTAAGAGCTTCTCAAATTCATTTTTATTCTTTTTGTTAAAATGAAAAAGGTAATAGTCTGATATCTTATATAAAGAGAAATTCTGAAGAAAAGTCACAGCAGAATTTATAGCCAGCAAGGTGTACAAAACCAGTTTTCCTGCTTTTTGGGGACTTCTAAGCATTCCAGATTAGATTTGATGGGTTGATTGAAGTTCAGATTAAGCAATTAAAATTTAGGAGGACATATGGGTAAGCTGAGAAAAAAGTGTAGAAAAGGGTACAAAAAAGATCAGAAAAATTTACTGGAAATGAAAATATTTAATTTGTTAACAGGGATCTTAGGCAATTTATCAAGTCTAATATTACTGAGGATGCTTTCTGAGCTTCTGTTTGAGATAGCAAGCTCCACCTGGGTATTTGGTTCCTTTGCCTTACACTGAGGTGGAATATAAAAAAAGTAAAACAAGATATTTCTGCTTCTTGCACACTGATGGCAAGAAAAGATGATTATACTTTGGTAATTATTCATTGAAATGGAATAATGAAATATGGCTATAACCAAAATAGCATATGAAGTAGCATATATTTTTTCCTTCTAAGTTCTGTAATTTGGGGAATTTTTTCTGATATGAAAAGCTTCCTAATTCCTGTGCTATGAAAATTTCCCCTTCTATTCTCCATGTGAAGTACAGTTCTTCTTGGAGCATTTTTATTACTTTGATTCCTTCACTGATGGTACACATTCCCATCCAGAATTACTTGGGCACTATATTTTCCTGATTGAATTACAAACTCATTAGGCTTGGCAGGTTATTTTGTTGTGCATTATATGAAATACCACACGTATCTAATATTTGATTGTTTTTCACCCTCATTTTCCAACCACAAAATGGCTGGCTGTGCCTGCTCTATCTGATTTACTAATAACTGTTATTGTCACAATATAGAGTTGCAGAACAAAAGAACCTTTTAGTAAAGACAGATGTGATGTTTTGAAGGAATTATCATTTATCTGCAAGACCTCAGATGAACCTCCTCTTTGCACAGGGGGAAACCTGAACTGTTCTAATCCTTACAAGTCAATTATCATCTAAACTGCTCATTTCCTGCTGCAATTCAAGATTCATAAAACCTGAATGGGATATGCATTTTTAATGTTATGGCAGGAACCATAAATATTGTTCGCCTTGTTTGCCAGAATCTTAATACAATAATGACTATAAAGCTGCAGGAAGGAAAAATATCTAAGATGCATTGATTCAGTTTCATAACCCAATAATTCTGACAACCTTTTCAAATGATTAAATGGGCCTGGAGAAATCCAGGCCCTGAAGTATTATCTCCATTTGTGAAACCCTAAATGTTTTTCTGTTGATTTTTTTCCCCCCTTTCTTCTTTTAAATAATGCAGGAGCAGGTGCTGGTGTTTCAGTTCAACTAATTAGTTTCTAATTTACTGTAAACATCTTAGAATTCCATGAGCATGTCTCAGTGGTATCTGAGAGGAAACAATCTACTGGTTCAATAAATCTCTCCAGAAATACCACTGAGAATTGATTGCATGAAGTGTATGGCCTTACTTAATATATCTGAGTTTTTTAGAATACACTGAAAAGCAAGATAAGAGTTCCAGGCTTTCTCTGGTATTATCATTATCTCTGCAAAGACAATCTCAAGGAACCTTGTGTTAATGACCCATTGTTTTAATTTTAAAAAGCTATGAAACATTGCATTGTATTTCAATGCACTATTGGAATTGGTCCAGACATTAAATGTGTTTGTAGAGATATTGCCACAGGAATCTTCAACAATACTTTGCAGTATTTTTACATTCATGTGATTTGTGTATCTAATTTGTAGATCAAAATGTAGACATAAGTATTTAAATATTTCACTTGTTTCTGCATTATTGACCTCATAAAGTGGTTGCATTTACAATGAGAAAACTTGGTAGTAACCATTCATTAAAATAAACCAGGAACTTTATCTAAATATCTTTGTTTTTAAAATGTTTATGAACATGTTGTATATATACACATCAAACTTAATTGGTTTTTTTTTCAAGATAATGTGAATTGGAAAAAATGCTTGAATTTCTGATTTAGTTCTTTTTATTCACATGGTAATTGTAGTAAAACATCTTAAAATAATGTTGTCTCCTTCTGTTTTTTCTTCATTAATTATTATCTTTAAATTAAGATAAATGACACTTTAAAGATACAGAAGGGTACTAATTTATCCAAGCTTATTGTTTCTGACTTTGCCTTAGAAAGCAAAGACAGTTGCCTTAGTACAGATGGTAGGATTTACATTTCACCATTTGGCTGGAGCCCTAACTTACCTCCCAGTGTGTTAGCAAATCCCTCAGGAATGCTCTGGAGCTGAACCAGTCCTGGTGACACTGAAATCCCTCTCTCAGAGCTGCTACACTTACCAACTGCTTGGCAGCATATGCACCTTTCCTTTCTCCAGTGCTCATCAGCATCATTTGCCCTGGTAGAACTATTCTGGCAATTTGCAAAGAACTGAAAAAACGACTGGCTGAGGCTAACACTGTTTGTGTCCCAGGTTTCACTTATATTTTCTTATGTTCTGGAACCAGAAGCAAACTTTCCAGGACACTTGAGAGGGTGATGAGGGAGGACTGAGTTGCCTAAAACTTCAGAGTCACCAGAGAAAATATATTTATAAGCGTACTTTCAGAGACAAAAAGCTGGATGTGCAGAGTCCTGCTGAAAATGTGTCAGAGCCTATTAATACAGGAGTATACCAGCCTTTTGGAGTAGCTATTCTTCTTGAACCTTAAAGATACTAATTTTTTATTGTATTTGAGTAATTCACTCTTGTAAGAATGATGTTTTTCCTTAACATTGCATGGGATATTATGTAGGAAAAAGTGAACGCTGATAGAAATGTTTACTGTCTGTTTATTTACAGACATTTATTTAGTTTGATATTTTGGATTCTTAATCAGTAAAGGAAATTTTAAAATTACCTGCCATAGATTGTGTGAATGGCTAAAAAGTTGATACCAGCTGGGAAGAAAATGTGTATAGACAACTCTGATGCAGATAGTGCTAATTCCTATGTTTTTATGCAGATTTTTTCATCTCTGCTTTCATTTGATATCTAATTTCTTTAAATAAATTCTATCTTGCCTAGAATGAGAAAATTTACATTGTCATTAAAGTAATGTGTGCTGAGTAAAGAAAACAGCTGAAAGATTAGGATCTGTTTGGAAGAGAGCTGAAAAAAATTAAAATACATATAGGTTTATGTGCAGGAAAAAAGTGTTAACTGAAAATGATGTTGATATACATAGGAGGAATCCAAATTGATCTGGAGTGAAAAATTATGTAATTGCTACCCTTTATGCTGCAGGGCTGGACACATAAAGGGATAGAATCCTTTCTAAGCTCTTTCAGATGGGTTTTCAGTTACTCTGGAACTGGAGCTGCTATGCCCTGCACTGTCTTTGTGCCAGCACAAGAAGCTCCAGCCCCTCTGGCTGGAAACATTTTTCTCATGGGATCACTTGTATTCTTGTTTCAAGGTTTTCTTAGCAGATCATCCCCTGTCCTATACCCTAATATATATTGGTTTAATTCTAACTAAGTTTGATTGATTAAACTGAGAGTGATGTGTGTTCTCACTGCATATTCCATGGTGAAGGAGGAGCCTCTGTCCTATTCCACAGGTTTTAAACTTCCTCCCATTGCTGATTACTCTGTTACAAGAACCAGAGAACAACATCCCTGCCAAGCTTAATTACGCAGATGCAACTGTTTATGAGAGAAGGATTTCCCCCCCTACAGTTATGAGAGTTAGAAATTTTCTTTTTAATATCCTGCCAAATTTCCTGAACTGTTTCCAAAGTGAGCTGGACTGTCATCCAAATAGCCCCAGGAAATTTTATTGCTGCATATCTTCATACTGTAAAATTCAAGTCTTTAGTTTTCAAGAGGAAACACTGGATTTTTTTTCCATGCATAAAAGAGCAGAACAAGATGTTTGAAGTTCCTGGTCTTCTTCCTATCTTTACCATAGATGCTGGGAAGTAACAATTTTATTTTTGGTAGAAATCTGAGTCAGAGTGTGTGATACAATTAGATTGTAGTGTTGAACAAGTTATTGAACAACCTCTGCCTCTCTGTCTGTGAAACTGGGGCAAGTAAAGGCCATTTTAAGGCTAATAGCAAGCTATTAATTAGTGTTCCTTGAGCTACTTTGAATTCTCATAAGGAAGATTTTATTTATATGAAATGATCAACTGGGGTTCTCTCAGTGACCCTTTTTGTTTCTCACACCCAATTTTCTTCTTTTTACAGCTAGGCAGTGGAGGATTTTGGAGTGTGATAGACGAGTTGTATCTTTGTGGAGAAAACAGGGGGGCCTGAGATTAGGTAAATCAATCCTTACAAGCACCTCAGTGAAGAAGCACTGCAGTAGGAGGCTACCTGGGTCTTTGCAGAACTGAGACCTAACAGAGTCATTTAGCAGGGGCTGCTGGATTGGTTTGGTGCCTGAGATTTAACTTTTGCATCTGACTGCAGTGGTTTTTTGTGTGGTAGTGGTTGTCATTCTTTCCACATGAGTAGCTTTTGGCTACATGTACTGCTGTTATTAAGTCCTCAAGTTATGGCTTGATGGCAGTGGACAGAACAATTTCTTAGCAGAAAATTCTTAGCAAGTGCACTAGTGACTGCTCAGTGAAGCATTGTAATTAAAGTAGTGATGGTATACAGTCTACTAAATTACTTCAGACTGTCAAGGTGGTAAAGCAAATGCCAGCTCAGAGTAATAAGCTGAGCAGTAAACTCATAAAATAGTTATTCTTTTTTCTGACATGGCTCATTTAAATCTTTTTCTCCTAATTCAATACCTAGAGAGAATCCTATAAATATTTTGGGTAGACATAAAAATGTTTCTTTAATGTAAAATTATTTGACCCTTTTACAGAAGGCAGCAACTGATAGTTGTTCAGTACTGCATTCCTACTGGTGATGATTTCTAGCAATGGGATGGTGTTAACCCTAACACACTGGGTTTTGTTATGTGAATGTGGGAGAGATGTGTGTTCAACTATTACAAATTCCTGTTGCACTGGGGTTAATGTTTTTTGTTGGCTCTTTTTTCTGTTTGTATTTTCTTACGTTCAAACATTTATCCTAAAAGCATCTGTATATATACACTATAATTTCATCCATCTTTTACAGGGATGTAATTTACTAATTTCATTTCTTTTATATATAATGAGTTTGTTTGGATTGTTTTTGTTGTTGTTGGGGTTTTTTTAAATGTTTTTTTGTGTTTTTTATTTTTAAAATCAGAACACATTGTAGGAATAAAGTAAATCTCTTAGGCTTTGTTTTTATGCCTGTGTGCTTAATCATTGTCCATACTCATTTTGAATATGTTCAATAGAGCAGAAGGCAATAAGCACAGAGTGGCTAAAGTGAGTGGATCACAATCGCTGTCATTCATGAGTACGAACATTTACTGACTATATTTTAAATTTTTTTAAATTGATGGTGAGTGTGGAGGAGAAAATATGAAGTGGTACTTCTCCCTCGGGATATCCACTTATTTCTTGTATATTTTTGTACAATTGGACCTCTGGCCATTGGACTTTTGCTGTTTAGTACTATTTAAAGGTAATGTTTTTAGCACTTTTTCCATATAATTAATGACTCTGGTATTCTCTTGGGTGGCATGTAGGTTTGAAAGAAAAAGCAATTATTTAACAAATTGATGAGCTCTTGGCTCTCTGATTTTTTGAAAGCTCCTGGAATTGTGGCAAGAGTTCTTCTGTCCCAAATGTAAGTGTCTGAAAATTACTCATCTGATTTGTATCCTAGGATATTCTCACATTAAAAACTACAAACACCTCCAAAAGGTGAGTCACCTTATTTTAAGGCTAGATGTGGAATTAATCTGTTCAGATGGCTGTAAATCTCCACAGAGACAGGCAGTTTTAGGGTAAGATTCATATCTCCTAAAGCAGGCATCTGAAACAGATCAGATGAATCTACATTAAGAGAAAAGAAATATTTTTCTTGCCCTAGTGCAAGAAAAAGAAATACTGTTTCTTGGCATTTACTATCCAGGGCCTTAGATGATTAGCTTAGACTAGAAATCTAGCTTGGAAATGCATTGAGTTGATTGATACTTGCAAGACAGACTGATTGTAAACAACAGCTCTGCATAATGTGGTTACTGGTTTGCATAAAGGATGTAAGAATTCAAAAGAACTCTGTGAATTCACAACACTGCCTGCTCTTTCATTGGCACAAATCACTGCAAGTTCACAGGACTGAAAACAGCCATGCTGCTTTACAGGTGATAAGAGGTTAATGTAGTAAGTATATTAAATATTTTGGTTAAACTATTTTAGAAAAGCTTAGCATAAGCTTGCTGTGTCATCTGACCAGCCATTCTCTAACATAATTGTCTGAATGCTGGAAACCTTGAGCTGTATCATCAGCAAATATTCCTTAAAACATGTAAATGCATACTGATTTAATTAACTTTACACTAAGGTATAAAATACCCCATAGACAGATACTGAGATTCCAGAATTCTGGAATTTACACAGATTTCTACTGTCATTCCATTGTTGAAACCTACATCACTCTGCTCTTTGGTTCTTCTGTAGCTGATAAAGGTGATGTGAGACAAATGTTCAGCAAGGACTAACCTATGACATTAATCTATGTCCCTACTCACAATTATCTCCCCTCCTCCAAACTCTTATTTCCTCTTTTTTTTCCTCCCATCTTTTCCTGCAATACATGTGAGTGAGGCTGTCTGCCATCAATGAAGGTTCTGCTTTCCAGTAAAGCAACTCTGGAAAAAACCATGGCACATTACCTGCATCTCAGTTTCCTACTTTATTTCTGTTATTTTTTTGGAGAGACATTCATAGGCAACATGTAGTAAATTCAAGAGATATTTGGCATTTGGCTCTTACTGTTCCTGCACAGACCACCTGTGTGGTGTGTACTCAGTATGTCTGAGACCTTGGGCTCCTTGGGTACCCTGCAAAGTCCATGTGCACATGAACAATGAACATTATCCCTGTTGGTCTGGCAGCATATTCAGAGTCACTGCCCTGACTGTACTGTCCCTAAAGGCAGTACTTTCCTGGAAGGCCCAACCCTCAGATGCAAGTCTACATTTACTGCATTATATGAAAATTCTCTATCCTACCTCCTGGTAACTCCAGTGGAAAGTTACCAGGTTCAGTAAAAGTCTTCCTTCTTGGTTTCTTGGTTTTACAAATGGACACCTTTTCCTTTCAGTTTTTGGCTGGCAGCTGCTTCTCATCTTGCTATAATTATCTTTTATCATTCTTCACTCATTTGAAAGCCAGCTAAAGTTTGATTAGGATGCACTGACACTATTCTTCCCCTCAGCAGGATAAATAAAAAAGAGAATATTAAACCTGCAATCTGATTGTGGAGTCCCTGCATTTTTCTCTTGTTTGAAAAGCAGAACATAGGGATATTTATTATGGGAACAAGTTTTCTGGGACTGCCTCTGATGCATTGACAGCTACAGGATCTTTGCTGAAGACAACTCTAGCACGAGCAGGAGAAATGAAATACAGAGCTTAAGGAAATCTTAATTAGATGTCTCTTTTATATTCATTTGTGATCTGTGTCATGCCAGACCTGCTTCTTCATCATGTCTTTAAGCTTATCTTTTGCCTGTATTTTAAATAATAGAGCCTATGTCCTGGTTTTTTCTCTTGAAATTGGATAAATTCATTTATACAAACTAGTGTTTACTTTTGTTCCTGCAAAAGTGTGTGGGACTCAATTCAGCTTACACTACATTGAATAAACTACATTTAAACATGAGTAAAACCAGTGCTTTAAAATATTAGAGCACAAAGTTTAACCTACTTTATGCCAGGTGATGTCATCCATGACAGGACTAATGCTCCTTGAGCTATCTTCCCTTCCCTTCCCTTCCCTTCCCTTCCCTTCCCTTCCCTTCCCTTCCCTTCCCTTCCCTTCCCTTCCCTTCCCTTCCCTTCCCCTTCCCTTCCCTTCCCTTCCCTTCCCCTTCCCTTCCCTTCCCTTCCCTTCCCTTCCCTTCCCTTCCCTTCCCTTCCCTTCCCTTCCCTTCCCTTCCCTTCCCTTCCCTTCCCTTCCCTTCCCTTCCCTTCCCTTCCCTTCCCTTCCCTTCCCTTCCCTTCCCTTCCCTTCCTTCCCTTCCCTTCCCTTCCCTTCCCTTCCCTTCCCTTCCCTTCCCTTCCCTTCCCTTCCCTTCCCTTCCCTTCCCTTCCCTTCCCTTCCCTTCCCTTCCCTTCCCTTCCCTTCCCTTCCCTTCCCTTCCCTTCCCTTCCCTTCCCTTCCTTCCCTTTTTTTCTTTATACTTTTTCTATATTTTATTGTATTGTATTAACTGAAATCCTGTCTGTACATTAAAAAATCTTTTTTTTTTTTTAGAATTTGGATAATGCATATCTTGAAATATACTGTGCAGTGATTAATGTGTACAGCATACACGTGTGTCAAGACTGGAAAGCTTCACAGTGTATGCAAAAAAAAAAATCTATACACTAGTTTTTAGTAGGATAAATTTTTTTCAGTATGTTTATAGATTGTTCCATTTGTTTAAAAATATTGTCACATACAAAATGGTCATGAATAATTCAGCTTCCCAGTTGTGATATGATAATAAAGTATTTATTTCTATTTTAAATAAGGGAATTCTTTAATTTAAAGGAAAGAGTAGTCAGGTAATTTTTATTTGACATCTTTATGAATTAAAATTGATGTGTTTCCTAACAACATCTTTTCTTTGAATTTTTTCAAACCTAAAGTTGTCCACTCAGACCAGCTTCATGTAATTCAGCAATCTGGATTATGTTCAGTCCTATAAAACCTCCCAGACAGACCCATAAAAATATAATAGATCATCTACAGAGTGAACACCTCTGCTATTACACTGTTGACAGCAAAAAGTGATTACATACATTTCATTGCAATGGTATTAGTAGTGACCTGCAGAAGACACAATTTCTCCCAGCACACTGTGAAGCCTGATGAAAAGTCATTAATATGGTGGTTTGACTGCTATAGATACACAAACATATAAACTGTTTGAGTGATGAAAATGGTAAACTAAATCTTTATGTAGTACATAACAATGTCCAGTACTTCTGCAGGAGAAAAAGTGACCAGTGATGTTGGACCGGTGCTGTCTTTTGACACATCAATAAATTTTGTCCTTTATAAATTATCCATGGCAAATATATCTTTAAATGAATGAAGAATCCCAGTTATGAAGCAGACCTTTCCCCAGTGTTATCCTCAGTGAGCAAATGTAGAGCTGAGAAATATCTTTGATTGCTTTGTCTGCCTGTAGAGAAAAAAAAAAAATCTATTACACAGATCTGTTGTAACTGTTCTCTCTACCTTCTCCTACTGGCATCCAAATTCTTCAGAGAATTAACTCATGGCTGATAGAAATAATCCACCTTGATTTTTCAGAACAGGGGAAATAGCCCTTACTATTGAATGCAGATTTACACTGAGAACACTAACACCTGCTTGGTACAGTGCAGGAATGCTCCTGACAAATCCCAAACACACAAAAGCAGGCAACAGGTAGAGATGACAAGAAAGTGATGAAACAAAAGGCAATAAAAGGCAACATTGGTCAGGAGGATAAAAAGCTGTCACTCTAAACCATCTGCTGAAACAGTATAAAGAAATCTGTAGTCATAACACTGGACCAAGTATTTGTCTCATCTGTATGGTCTGCCAAGCCACTCAATATCATTTGAAATTTGGGCATCCTCCTCAGTAAACAGGAAAGTTAGGATATTATTTTAGGCTTTGTACTTTGACAACATAGCCCAGACCTCACTCACTGGTGGCTATTCCTGTCTGATCATTGAATACCTGAAACAAAAAAATCCTGTGGAGATATTGCACCTGTGTGAAGTGTGGAGGTGTCGTAATTTTATCCCTTAACTAATAAAATAAAGATGGAATGGTATTAATTTTTTCTTTTTCTTTCTCCCCCCTCCTCACCCTGCCCACCCCTACCTAGATTTTATTGCTAAATTTGAACAGCTTGTGCTTAAATCAGATAGCTGACAAAATTAAACAGGGCAGCTGTTTAGTGCCAGCCATCAGATCACTGCTATAATTTTAAAAAGTGAAGAAGTTTTATCTGACGTACAATAATAAGGTGTCTGAATGTAAAGACAAAATTTTCTGAACTTTGGTTGTTCAAGGATGGTCTATGAATCTGGGTTTGGGAGCTTTGCAAGACTAAACTAGTAGTAACAATGGACTTGGAGAATTGCACCCCAAGTAGCACAGGAAAAGGTCCTGACTGAAATATCTGGGATTAAAGCACTTGTGTAACATCCAATTTTCTCTCAGGGTTTTCCTCCCAGAGAAAGCCATAGATCAGGAAGTTCTTTTAAAGATGTTTCAAAATTATGAGCATTTAAGGAAACTATTTTTTGAGGCTCTTCTGTAATCTGAATTAATTCTGTTTCTGAGGTGATGTTCATAACAAAGGGAGATCATTATGGTTTTTGGGTTTCTTGGTGCTTTCATTTCAGAATTTAAAAGCACATTTTATATTTCCTAATGCTTAAAAAGCAATACAAAATATAGATATATGACACTGTATAAGTGTAAAAGTAAGTAAAAGGACCAGCTACCTACTCCTTTTAGAATTAAAGGTTTTAACTGTTTTTTAATGGAAGAATCTCACTACAATATCCACAAGCCCTGCCCAACTTTCTTTCTATTTTCTGCTCCCTATATTTTCTCCCTTATAATTAAACTTTATTTCTTCAACCAAATACAACTTATGCCTTGAAACTTTTCAGCATTGTAGCCTCTGAATTCAAACAATATTTTTTTAAGATTTGGAAGGCTCAAATGGTACAGACATAAGGCTTTCTATATTTTAAGCTTTTAGAACATGAATTATATTACTAGAGATATCTGAAATATGGTAGGTTTTCCAAATACAGTGAAGAAGCTGAGTGAAACAATAGACATTGTTTTAAAAATAGATCGTGTCACCACTTAATTTACTTTTTTTCTGGAAAAACAAACATGCATTGAGGTGCCCATTTGAAGCACAAATCCCAAATACAAATCTGTAGTCCTGGGACCAGTGTATGTGCAGACCATTTGTTTCCATCTGGAAGCTCCATTTTTGAGGTAAGGAATGTGCAGTCTTGCACAGATAAGAATCATTCTACTGGTTTCCATCCAGGAGCCCATATTTGCAGAGAAAGTGGGCAGGACAATAGAATTGGCTCTGCATGTATTTATTAGAGCTAATTAATATGCTGTTCTGACAGCAACTGAGAAGATGGAATTTCCAGGAAAATTATGCATCCCTAAAATTTGGGTTGTGAGAAAGCCAGGTCTCCTTACTTGTACCAGTTCATGGGAGGTTTTGTTCTCTGTGCTTCTCCTTTCTCAAGAAAAAGGTCTTTCCTTTTGGTCTTGTACAGAGCAAGCTGATACATGAACTTGACCCTGCTCCTAGGAATCTGTTATCTATCCCATGGCTGTCTGGACTTAGGTACACTGGAGTCAAGGAGAATATCATAGAATCATAGAATGGCTTTGGCTGAATGGCACCTTAAAGATCATCTCGTTCCAAACCCTGTGCCGTGGACAGGGACACCTTTCACTGGACCAAGTTGCTTAAAGCCCTTTCTGACTTGGCCAAGGATGGGGAGATGAGGCATCTGCAACTTCTGGGGGCAACTTCTTCCAGTGCCTCCTGACCCTCACAGTAAATATCTTCAATACATTTATTCAGATATTCAGACAACTTGACAAGCAAACATCCAAACCACTTTTTCTTTCTTTCTTTTTTTTATTTTCCTTTGGAAAGACATCCCTCTTTTGAGACTATTAGGTAACTGTGTAATAAAACCCAAAATCTTTGTTTTCACATGAAGTTTTAACATACAAAACAATTTGTATGTAATTTCATCCCACTGCATGATAGATTACCAATTCCAGCATCCATTTACAGATTTAATTTTCCAATCCCTGCCTTTTTCTTTTAATCTTGTTCAGTGTTTTTAAAGCAGTTACTGCAAGTCAGGCTTTTAAAAACGTAAATTATGAGACACAATTGCTTTCAACCACATTATCAGCAAATGGTTAGAGTGCAATCAAACTAAGTGCTCCTTCCTGCTGTCTTTTGCACACATGCACTCACACATGCACCCAAGAAAGGAAATCACACTCCAATGCACTCAGCTAAAGCAGCAGATGAAACCTTTTTTCTGCTATGCCCATGTGACAAGTGAAAATACGATGGTGTC
The DNA here is from genome assembly GCF_022539315.1 of Serinus canaria. Lineage (NCBI taxonomy): Eukaryota > Metazoa > Chordata > Aves > Passeriformes > Fringillidae > Serinus > Serinus canaria. The sequence goes on along the minus strand of NC_066314.1, from coordinate 18,844,425 downwards.
CCTGTGTGGTGGCACCATTCCTTTCCCTACAGCACTTCCTTCCTTTTGCATGGTTGGGCTGTCAGTCCCACTCAGGGGACTGAACACCACTTTGGAGGGGTCATGTTTCCCTCCCACAGCAGCTGCTGCTGTGCTTTTCCCCTTTCACCTTCTGTGTTCAGTGGTCCTTTCATTAGTGAAAAAACATCAGACACCCCAGCGCCCTCAGCTATGCCACTGTGTAAGAGTGTACACAAGTCAAAGGATTTTGAATCTTTTTGAGCACAATACTGTGATCTCAATGCAGGACACTTCCAGGCAGTGGCAGGAGGTGGTCAAGATTGTTTAGTTGGGAAGTTGATTTTCCATGCAGTATCACTGCTATAAAAGGCTGCTATATTGTACGACTGTGGAAGAAGAGAGAAAAGATAAAGTACTTCTCACCTTGTGTGTGGGAAATCAGTATCTCATACAATACTTCAATTCTGACCAATGGTTCAGTTTAAAAAATGGCCACATTTCAAGGATAGGCTGGTTTCATTCACTGAGATGGAGCAGCGTCAGGCAAGCGGTTTGTAACCATTTGCAGTGATCTCAGTTGAATATTTTTCTTGATAATGGTGCTGATCTGATCACTAGGGAAGTCTTAGTCAAAAGGGATACAAGACCTACATCCAGAAAAATATGTAAGTGTGCTTCATTAAAGGTTGCAATGCTTACCCCCAGCATAGCCTGGTCCTTTTTTTCTTTAAATCCTGTTCCTATCTAGTCTAAATCTTTGAATTCCTTCTAGGTCCTCATTTGGCTTCATGTGTTCACTTCCTTCTGCATTTTTCTATGAATATGTCTTCCTTTAGCCTTTCCCATTTTTGAGATTTCTTGACAGTTGCTTCTCCAAGTACTGTGCAATCTTCTGTACAAATTTGTGTCTAAAATAATGTGTGACTTCTAAATTTTTAAGTGCATGGAGGTCAGGAACTGAGAAGTATGATGTGGTATTCAAAACTGAAGTTTACAATCCGGCTGTACATCCTTTGAGTTAAGGTATCTTGTATGGAAATGACAGATCAAGATACATAATGCATTTCTCAATCAAAATGAACATGCTTCCATTGTTTTTCAGGAAGAATTTTGCATACTGATATAGTAAGTAAAATTCTATATTCTATTCTATTCCCTTTCAGGGACAAGAATTTTTTTACTTCTTCCAAAAATTTTCCTGTTTTATTTCATTTACCAATGTAGCAGCTGTTATATTTTTCCCCCCTCAACCTCTCATACCTAAAACTGTTACTCTTCTATCTGATGACTAATTTAATTTCATAGTCAATAGGTCAATAGAATTATATATCTTTTTCAATTCGGAAATAGTTTAACACCACTCAAGTTGTGCTTGCTGAAATCTAACCAGTTTCTCCAAGAAAATAGTTAAAATAGTTAAAATAAAGAAGTAAAACCTGTGGGGAAAAAATCTCCAATATATGTACTGTCATTGTTTCACTGAATTGAAATCTGTCTGAAGGAATCTAAATTCATGACTTTATTTCCATTTTTTACTTAGTAGCCCAGATGCTGTGCAAGGAAGATAACTGTGTAATATTCAAAATGTTGAGTCCCATGTTGATGTCCAACCACAAAGGCAAAGCTTTGCATCTGTTCAATGGCCTAATTGAAATTCAAGCTGCGCTGCCAAAAATTACTCAAAAAATGTTAAACTTCATCCATCTTTACCAGGGGACTATAAATGAATATATGTCATGATTTTTGAGCTGGAACACTCTACACAGTTTTCTGGCAATATTTGCTTTCTGAAAGCAGTTGTTTGACAATATCCATGCTATGAAAGCATGCTGAAAACAGGGCATTATACTACTTTTAAACTTGACTCATGGAAGACCAAATCTACTAAGCAATCAATCTGAGCTGGTACAATGGTGTATTTTAGAAAAGTAGCATGGCCTGGGTAGGAAGAGTGAATGAAAACATTAGGAGGGTGTGAGGAGCACTCCAAATTTTTGTTCTGAAAAGGGCTTTGTCCCAAAACTAATGATGCCAAAAGGCAACAAAAAAATTTCGGATTGGCTTAAACTGACCGGTATCTAAACAGGAACCAAGGGAGTAGCAATAAAACTCTCAGGAAAAGAATTAGCTTTCAAAGCAGCACGGGAGAAATATGAAGATCTCTAACAGGGGAGAGACCCCAGGGAGCAATTGGGGCAGATGAGGTGGGCAGGCACTGCCCATGCTATGTAAGTCAGGCAGTGCCTTTTCTATTGCTGATTCCTTTCCTGAATGTAGAGTTCTCCCACTGGTTAATTTCATCATTAGTAAGTCAATAAACTGCTTTCATCCTGATTTCATTTAAACCATGCAAGTTAAGCTGTTTTTCCCCATGACAAAGAACCAGTTCTGCTGTAGGAACAGAACCTTTGATGCTGGAAAAAGTGATCATTATAGCTACAGGGCTGGACTAGCTGCATTAGTATGTCAGTGACTGGCCATCAAATGTGTTTTCAATGCTTCTAGCATCTCAGTCCCTGTGATCCCACAAATGTGGTTCAGTAAAAAAACTCAGCTAACTTCTTGTTCCCCTCCCCATCCCCAAAGGCAGTGAAAGATATCCTGGGTTTCCCTGAGCAGACCCAGTGATTGAATACCTGCCAAAAAAAGACATTTAATCAGACATTGCAGTGGAGATGCAAAATATACAAGAAAGGAAGGCAACAGTGCTGAGTTGTGCTGGGGCGCCCACATATTTATAGCTGTGAAATGTGCTGGCTTGACAAAGGCACAAAGGCAGCCAAGTGTGCTCTAACAAATTGCAGTGTTGGCAACTGTGTCCAGGGACAATAGGTACCAGTAAAAGTTCCTCATGTGGAAATCATGGCTCTAGCACCTTGATATTTGCTTTCATTCTTTTTCTGATCTTTCACATTTTTCTACTGTCTTATCCAACTACCATTTATTTTTGTAACTCCTGGCAGAAGAGGAGACCACATTTCAATGCTGTGTCCAAAAGTGCACCAATACTTATTGATGCTGTATGTGCACTGTGTTGAATCTATGCAATAGCAGTCCTAAAATACTGTAAGAAGCTGTAAAAGAATTAAGCTGAAGTCAAAAAAACTCTTATTCCTCTTCAGATACTGTTTTGTCTGAATACTATTTGATGTAAATTGTGTTTTGTAACTATGGATTTTTAGGGGGCTGAAAATTTGCATTTGTTAACTTAATTCAGAGGGCAAAATAGCCATCATATCTGTGGACATGAAAACATGCTATACATTATTCTCTGTATAGAACAAAACCCAGACTATCAGGATTGTATTAATTCCCCATGGGTTGTAAACATGTTCAAGTCTTCTGCTTTGCCATACTAATCTTTAATTCCTTTCAATTTCACCATATCTAGCTTTATTATCTGTCTTGGTTTTAATTTTTTTTCCTCCAGAATAATTTAATGTCTTCTTTTTTCTTTTTCCTTTTTTTCCCTACTATTAATTCTATCTCTCCAGCTTACTGTTGCAGCTGAGGATCCTCATAAAATCCTTTCATAGAGGCATTACATGAACTGTGAGGGCTGTATGCCCAAGTCTGGAATCTGTGACCTATGCCATAAATATAGCACTTGGTTAAATGGTAAACCTCTTTGTGACTCTAAACTAAAGATGACAAAAATTTAGATGGATTAAAAAAACAATATGATAAATGTCTGGAGAAAAAAAAAATCAGTCAAAGGTAGTTGAACAGAAGAGTATTAAATTTGGTGTTGACACCTCCTAAACTGCAGAATGGAGATTGTACCTGTAACCTAAGAGATTGTAGTCTGAAATATATCACTGAATTATTCCAATGAATTATTCCACTGAATTATTCCAATTATTCCTATTTCTTATACTTCTCTGTAAGCATCCATTACTATTTATTTTTGAATGTGAGACAGCAGGCTGAGTGCTTGACTTGTGATGGTATGGCTGTTCTTATATAATCTTATGTAGATGCTTATGAGGGCAGTTTGCAAAAGTGAGATAATACTCGCCCATGGACTAAGAAGAGCATGGACTCATTTCTTCACTGTCAGGTTATAATGATATTTTACATTCTTTCTTAAATGTAGAATTGCTCTAGAGGAACAAAAACCCTAACATTACAATTATTTTTCATCAGCACATGCATTAAATATGAATTTGTATCTTTCCAATTATATTTTGCATGGTGAATATGCTTGTGACTGGTATTTAGAGTTGGCTGGTGCAGGAATCAGTGGATTAACTGCTGGTAGGGTACTGACCTGAGCACAAGAATAACACTGCTCCTCACTGTCACTCTAATGTACTTTGGAATGCAAAGATCACTTGTTGTGTTTCCATGTTGGTCCTTTGTTCTCTAATCACAGATGCTGGGTAGGCATACAAATTTTTCTTCCAGCTGTTTTGATTCTATCTAAGTCTTATTAAGGGCCGTGACAGGCTTTAAAGACCTTAAAATATCAGTTGTCTTCTTTATGTCATCACAATAAAAGAGAAATAATCCCTAACTGTAGTTCTATGAGGAATTAAATATCTTTTAAAACATCTAGATTTCTTTCTTATTTTGCCTCATGTTGGCTGATCTTTTCTGGAACACAGACCAGCTTATCAAGGATGTGTTTTCTCTTCCTATGGATCTAATTTTTTTGGTTACTGTTTGTTTTTTCAAGCTGTATCTAAGGCATAGTCATAAATATAGTATGGTCTCAGAAATGCAATGTAAAATATGGTGAAACTCAGGAATAGTAAGAAGTGTGGCTTAATACCCTTTGCTAAGGTGCACATGGAGTCAAGTAAGGCTTATGGTAAAACACTGACATTACTGAAACAATGTTGTCTCTAAAGCATCAATATCTTCCATTCTTTCATCTTTAGGAGTTTAAGCTATGTAGGTGGACATTGCATGGATAATATTTTTCAAATTTCATGAACTTTATTCTTTTACTTCCATTAAATATAACTTATTCTCCTGAAACCAATCTGTTTCATCCATCCTTGCAGCTTTCAGAGATTAGAAACTGACTAAATTCTTGCAAGAGCTATTTAGTCAAAGGCAGGTTTTGTTCCAAAGCAGCTGCTGAAAGGAAATGGAGCTTCTCAGGACAGAAAAAGAGAGAAAAAAATTCTAAATTGTCAGGAAAATAGAAATTAGTAAAATCCTGATTAGTAGTAAGTTGACTGGCTCATACCATGACATCCATTTCAATACATTTTGACTCAAATTCCATGAACAGATGTTAGTTGAACAATTTTAACAGGAAAGAAAATATTACTGTTTGAAAACTATTTGTCCTTTCTTTAAGAAATAACTTACCTGTGGAAAGTGCCATTTATATATACACTTTTTCCCACATGCAAATTCTCTGTTGTGGATTTCATACTGGTTGAAAGAGTTCATTGGAATAATTGATTTTCCCAAATCTTTCAGAAATTCACTTCTGTAGAATCCAACAGATTAGAGGAGTCAGGGCTGAGGGTGAGCACTCAGCCATAATGTCAGCAGCCCAGGCCTCCCTGGCAGGAAAGGCCAATGCTGGCAGCTCACTCTGAGCTGCCTCTTTTCAGATGAGAGGAAATCTGTGGCAGACGCTGACTGCAGCTGTAGTTTTATTGACAGTAATGACATTTCTGTTTTCAAGTAATGGAAAATCTGTTTGTTGCTTTCAGATCTGTTTGCCTTCGGGTCAGAGGTCTTTTCTCACCTTTCATAAAGGATCAAAAAATACAAATTAACTTGTCTAAAATATTAGACCTACAGATTATCTTCAATGGTTGAGTATCAAGTTTATTCTTACCAGAACTTGGTGCTGAAATATTCTACGCAAATATTTTATGTTTATGAGTTAAATAATTCTGCAGTTCTCACTATTCATTTCATATTTACAGAACTGTAAATTATCTGATTATAACAATAAAGCATAGCTGCTGTGATATTTAGTTGTCATGCCTAATAGTGTGGCAGAGTTAGTGAAACAATATAAATATTCCCAGTTGATACAATATAATTTTTTATTCGAAATATCAATATAAACATGTAATTTCCTTAGAAAGGGAAAAATAAATTCTTATAATGGCACTTTTTAGACAGAAGTTTGAAACATAGTTAAATTAAATTACTGAATCTTGTGAGACAGGAGTTTACTGAGATCCTCTAGTTTAGAGTCTATTGTTTGAAATCCAGTGGCATGCATACAACCCTCCATCCATTTTATTCTTCCATCCCCCCAGCCACCCTTTTGTTTCCACTTTCTTTATAGTGTACTAAATAGTGTCTGATTCACAAAGGTATGGAAAGAAATTACTCTGGAGAAAGGGAAAACAAGTAAAAGGAAGATTGTAAGGACAGAATTCTCACAAAAGCTTTTTAAGCCCACTGATATAATTTTTCCCAGGTGTTTGTATAACCTGTCTCCATAGTCTTCCTATGATAGAGATTTCCATCACCTTCTAAGACTGTTCCAGCACTTCGTTATTTTTGATGCTTGAAGTTTTTATCATGTCTCTGTTTTAATCAAAGTCAATTACTTCTTTTTTATTCCTCTATTTGTGTTGAATACTCATGTTTGGACAACAGCTTGCATAGAAAAAAAGGTTACCATGTCTCCTCCCTGTCCTGGAGGAAGCTATAGAGGCAGCATCATGAAGGGACAAACACAGCTACCAAAGAGGAAAATTGTTCTTAAAAGGTAAAAATGTGTTAAGGATGAAAATGTTAAAAAAAAAGAAAGAAAGAAAAAAAAAAGACTTGGGTCACAGTGGTCTGTAATGCCAGTGAAAATAATCTGAAAATATTTATTGAATCTATTGCTACACTAAAATGCTAAAAATCTAGTTTTAAGACAGTTGAATAATATAGATAATTCTTAAACCTTTACAGTTGCAAAGAGGGGGAATATTTATGGTGTTTATCTTTGTAAGTGAGGAATTGTATTTTTAAAGAATGTGTAAAGTGGCAGATTTATATAGGAGACAATGAATTCAGGCTCAGTTGCATTATTTGAGAATCATTCCTTCTGTGGCTAAATTCAGAAGAAAAACTGGTCCACAAACCATTCACAATCTACTTTTACTTTTTACTAACCATTAAAATACTAGATTTATTTATTTACCATTAATTTAATATTTTCATTCATAACCCTATCATTGACAGAAATTTGGAACTTTGAGGCTGGACTCAAATAATCTTATAAAATATAATCCTAATTTTATACTGGGGAAAGTAAGAGGAAAAACTGGGTTCTTAATAACATGATATAATGTCATATAATGTGCTGGAAGGATTCCTTTGCAGAAATAATATCCAAACATTTGCAAAGGCATGATAAGCTGATAAAAAAAACCCAGAAATTTTCAGTTTTAAGGTAGTAACACCAACAGGAAAAAACCCAAAAATTTGTAGTTGAAACATAGCTAACTTGACCTCAGTGCTTTATCTTTGAAGCTTAATTTAGACTAGAAATTTAGTCAAATGGAGAAATCTTGGTGTAATTTACACAAAGAGAAGAATATTGTGATTCTGGACTTCCAGTTTCTCAAATGTGTTTCAGTTTCAGTTGGTGCTGAAATGCTGAATTTCCCAGCTTATGCTGGTTTATTCTCAGTGCAGTGTGACACTGAGAATTACTAGAAGGGTTCCTTTGATTAGAGTCCCTCAGGTCACAGCCCCTTCCACTGCAACACAGCACTGCTTCTATTCAGCTCAGACCTTTTTCAGCAGCAGGGCTTGCAGTAGCAACAAAACCTCACAAGTTGCAATAAGTCTCTCAGAAGTCTTCAATCACATGGTCACTGAGATGGGAGAAGAACAGGGTGAAAAATGATCGAATTTGCTGTGAAGAAGCAGCTGGATATGGCTCCATTTAAAACAATAGGAATTATTCTTATTTACCATTAGAGGGCATACATACAGTATAAAATACATGATTAAAGAGTATTCCAGTTTACTAGGTGAAAGGTTAATATTTCTGTCCTGTAATAGATACACACTAAAGTCTCCTAATAAAACTTGTTTCCAGTCAAAGTTGTTAAGTCTAAAATATCTGGGACTGTATAAATTGAACACCGTTAGATGACAGGACAAATAAGTCAGTGCTGCCAGAAGTTCTGCGGCTGTTAACTCTACAGCACTGCTGTGTTTTCAGCTCTTGCAGCCCTCTCTCACATTTACTCAGTTCAACAAGGATTTGCTGTTACTTTAAGTTCTATACCAGACTCAAAATATTCTCCATCTCTTTCTAGTCGGCATCTGAGTAAAGGAATCACAAAAAATAAATTTGCGTATCAGAAGCCCACAACAAATAAATTAAATGAATACCTAATGAAAAGGAAATGCCTGAATTTTTTCTCCCACTGAGAGTGCTCTTCTAAATTCATAAGTACTCTAAGACAATCTGTCATACCAATTTAGTAGTTACTGCAACAAGGTGACCTGCCAAGCACAAGGAAGATACTGCTCTAAACTGAGGGAGGACTTGACATATATTTTGTGGTCATCACATTGTAAGAGAATAGTGCCATGGTTTATGCTATGAGACATTCCTCCTGGCTGGGTCAGAAAGGAGGGAATACAGCTCAAGGCTGCAGTGGAGAAAAGGACGTGATACTGGCTGGGGTTGGCAGGATCATATTTTTTGCTCTGAAAGACTTTGTAACAGGTATATTTCGTGTATATGTATAGGAATATACCTGAATGAATGAGATATAAATTTCATTTTATATTTTGGTGTGCTAAGCAGCTGTTCTTGGCTCATTGGGCTGAGAAATGATCAGTGTTGTTCTTCAAATGTAGGAAGCACTTGGCTAAGAAGTGGGAAAAGACAGAATATTAATGTAAAGCTAAAGCTTTCTTAAATGTATGGAGACACAATTAAAGTCAGGAGGAGACCTAGTTTAGACAAAAACTTGATATAGGCAGCTTGTCTACAAAAAATAACCCCACTGAATGTGCAGAGGATCTGTGAGTGTAATGAAAGAACTTTTGGAGGATAAAAATAGATATATTCTCTCTCATGACATTATTCTCTCCTGCTTTTTAGCTGATCAGGTCATCCTTACTCACCAGATAATATCTTAGTAGCAGATACCTGATGCACAAAATGTCATGATGTCTTAAAAGCTGTCTCTAAATGAAACTGTTTCTTCCCTTACTTGTGCTGGAATGGAATTTGTTGAAATTTGAGGCAGTATGTGAGCACATTTCCACAGAGATGCATGCAGCAAACAAGATGATTTACTGATATTAAAGAAAATGGCTGGGGTGGTATGTTGCATAGCGCCAAGTTTTAGTACAGTTTTGTGTAGTTCAAATAAGCTCTTTCAATTAAAGGTACTGTGGATCTGAGAAATGAACATTTTCTCTAACAGCCTAACAATGACACAGTGAAACACATCCTGGATGGACAAATAAAAGCCTAAAGTAGTCTGGAATTAAAGTGTAGGTGTATTAGGGATGAATAGGTGCCAGACTAAACAATGTGTTTCGTTGCTTGGTTTGGAGAGTGTTTTTTTCCAAATCTACCATAATTTTTCTTGATTTTTGTCACCCAAATGAAGATGTTATTAAAAACATCTTTGTCTGCATTTCCGAGGTGTAGCACCTGAACTTCTATATTCCAACCTAAAAAGGGGGTAAGTGCAGCAGGTTTTGCACTTGTTAAGTAATGGAATTAAGGGAGTCCCTCTAAGTGTGGGACTGCTGGAAAACAGAGGTTATGGAAGGCTTCAGTGGGTTGGAAGACTAGAAATATTTCTTGATTTTTTTTTTTTTAGGTCTTGTCGCAAGGAAAGCCTACTGAAGTAATGTAGAACCTATTGAAATAATGTAGTTCAAATGAAAACAGAATCAAAGCTAGTTATTGATCTACTAATGACATGAAATTAGCCAATAATCAGTGAATAATGTCCAACAGAGCAGCAGTTCTGCCTGATCCAGGCTTAGGTTTAGATGCTGAGGCAGCTTGCCCCAGTGTCAATCCAAGTTTTGACTGCTGCTGACTCTGGTAAATGGTCTCTATCCCCCACTACAACTGTTCACACTTTAATGCTTCTTTTCTAGTTGATACCTCCTGTTTTTCAAAAATATTTGTAATTCTCTTCTTTTAATCTGATCTGTTTGGAGGTGAATGCTGTTCCAGATAGTTTTGAGCATTTGAGCCACTTGCATTGGATATTGGATATATATCAATGTCTTAACAAGTGCTGATGTCCAGGCCATTTGCCAAAGGTCAGCTCTGCAGTCACTCATCACAAAGTTTCTAGCTAGTAGATAATTCTGATGTATTTTAATTAAATATTTTGATCTGTGCTCTTTTCAGAGTTACTTTGGGCTTGCAGACATATGCAGTGTTCAGGAAAGATGAAGGTCTTGCCAATCTTTTCAAACTTGATTAAAAGCTGGGAATCAGAATTTTGTGGTATATTTTAAACAATTGCTCACATAAATAATTATTCATTACTTATATCATTGCATGTGTTTATATTAAACCAAGTGAAAACTGGAATTTCCATCTTCTAGGAAATATTTGCAATCCTTAGGGAAAAAAAATCCCAGTTGAAAGCAAAAGGTTGGAAATGTGCTTTCCCTTTCTTTATCCTCTTTTAGGAGCCTTAGAGAGAATGATTGCTTTTTGGGAAAGGGTGAAGAGAAGAGGTGAAGTTTATTTATTTTCTCTTATCAAGTCCCATCTTGGCAGCACACTGCTTTAGGGCTTGAGGGCCTAAGATATGAGAAAGTGAACAGTCCTTGCTCTCTGAAAAGATCTTGGGAATCTGTGCTGTGTAAAAATACTGATTAAGTCACAAGAGCATATTTGGTAAACTCCTAAAATGCAGAGGCGCTGCAGGGATTTTTTGTTTCATAAATTGAATTTCTGATGCAGGAGGAAAATGTCAGTGTTCATGAGTTTTCTTATTTGACTGAGTTTGAACCATGATCCTTACTGTGTTTACCTCAGTTCAGTTATAAATTCTGCTTTCTTGAAGGGAGTGGAGATGGAGACAATCAAGAGTAGTGCAAACACACAAAAGCCAATATTAGAAACTGGATTAGAATTTTTTTGTTGTTGTTAAAATCACCTTCTCTGCTCAAGTTTTCTAAACCTGCAGATCCATTTTCTTCCATTGTCTCTATAATAAAAGTACTGCCTTTATGAGTAAGATTTTCAAGGTTGAATTTATCCAGCTCTTCCTTTAATTTATTTCCTTATGCCTTTTGTCAGCAAGGGAAGAGTCCCTCTTTTTGTCACAGGTTTTTTTTTTTCTTTGAATGTAAAATATCTCTACAGAGTAATCACTTTCAACCTTTTCTTTTCTGATAACTCCTGAAACCTTCCTTTAGAGACCTTGTTTTTCAATGCTTGACCACTTCTGCATGAGTGTCTTTTCTCTGAACTCTCTCCAGCTGATTGTACAGCTTTCTTGAAATGAGGATTCAAGGCTGAGCAAGAGAAATTTCTCCACTCTGTAATTTACTTTATCTTTAAGAGTGTCAATTGTCATTCAGTTGGTTTTCTTCTTTCTTATCAGAACAGTGCTCTGGATGTTCAGGTTGAAGTTAAAAACAAGCTTTGACATGTATGAGTTTTAAAATTATACAGTTTTTTCTCTCTTGAATTTGTTTTAACAGATGATCTTGAAATGCTGTCGCTTCCTGTGGGATAGAAATCCTGCTTACTTTTTCAAGGCCATTGTTCTATTAGATGGGCACCAATATCACTCCCTGTAAAAATGAAATCTCCTCTCAGCTTTGTAAGAGAAAGCAGGAAAATACCATTGCATCTTAATTAATAAAAACATAGAAACATTTAAAGAAAAGAAAAACTACTCATTGAGTAGAAGAAGAAAGAGAAGGGTGAGGATTGGGATGGAGGGTAAGAGAAATAGTGCTTGTGTTATGTAATATATGGCCATATCTGACCTCAGAGACTCATTTGTGTTTCAATAGAATTTGGTGAATTTCAGGGGAATAAATTAAAAATGAGTCATTATTAAACTCACCATTGGTGAATTTCAGGGGAATAAATTAAAAATGAGTCATTATTAAACTGGATGTACTCATTGTACATCCAGCCTAACTTATTTTCTTGTGACATTTCTGCTCAAACGTATTTTGTGGTTTTTATAATGTATACTGAGGGATTCTACCATTTTAAATCTTAGCAATTCTGAGTGTTGTAGGTGGCTTAGGACAAAAGTAAATTGACAAATATAAGTGATGTAAGGCCATTGTGATCACTGCTTTCATTACATGCTCATTTATGTGATTATTTGGTATAGAATTAGGAAGGAGGCCATATGTACTTGCCCTAAAAAGAAAAAAAAATATTTTACAATTCACAAAGGCTTCAGGTTTCAAGTTTCTTTTCTTTGGCTTTGTTGTGGAAAGATGGAAAGAAAAATGCTAAATATTCAGTTTTCTCACTGATAGTTCCGTCAGGAGAATCAACAAAGAAAAATACAAACCTACCATCCAAGTTCCAGCTAGTGGGGCAGGGAGCAGAGTTGCACAGCTGGCAGGAGAGGCTTTGAGGGTAGGCAAGGAAAGGTCCAGCCAGTGGAAGCGGGACTAGGAACAAGAAGGTTCATGAGGAATAGGAGTGACTGTTGAAGAAAGGCTCACTGTAAGATCAATGGCAGCCTAAATCAGATCTTGCTACCCAGCAGGATTTACTAATTGTGCTGCATGTGATCCAGCTGCAGAAAAGGGAAAGTAGCTGGTGTGTTTGCATCTGCTGATTTCAAAGTAATGTAGCTGTACTTTAGGAATCAGTCATTGCATGCTGCCCTGTCGTGTGGAATCCTTTCCTTCCTTCCTTTAGTAAATCAACTGTTTTTAGGGCATGCTTTAAAACAGTTCCAAGATTTCTAAGACAGAAATCTACCCCTACCAGAAAAGTGCCAAAACAAAAGGTATGATCTATCTGTGTATGTCTAAAGAGTCATATGGTTATAGAAACCAGAACTGGTCAGTCAAGAAGTCTCATTTTCTACCTGTCTGGTTAATTAGTCCAGCAGGTAGAGGAAAACAAGAGATGAGATTTACTTTGGCTTCAGTAGGACTGCTGACATGCCCTGCACATGTAAAATAGGAAGACATGGTTGGGTGAAATAAGTGTAGAGTAGATAAACAGCTGTTTAAAAACCTATGCAGCTATCCTTAGCTTTTGGCCTAATATGGGAGGAGAAATTTAATGAGGGCTTTGATCATAACTGTTACATGAGTGGTATAATAGGAAATATCCCTTAAAATGCTGATACAATGCAAGATAAAATTAGCAGAGGGAGGAGCAGCAAGATACAAGTTAAGAGTTTAAAATTTTGTGAAAATGAGGTAAAGGATTTCTAATATATAAGATGAAATTCAACACAGCAATGCAGAATGATTATTTTGTAGGACAAACAAAATGTGCAAATACAAAATGGGCAATAACCAGCTAATGATCTGTGCTGCAGAAACTGAACTGAGCCTTGAGCTCTGAAGTCACAGGTGTTAGTTAATGCAGTGATCTCTCAAAGAGGCAAATACCTAGCTGGGATGCCTCAGTGAAACCTCCAGCATCCAGTTACACCTCATCCAGCAGATAATTCTGTCATAAATAAGTAAAGTCTCATCTGACAACTCCAGATCTGAGCTCCAGATTGGAGACCAACAATAACAGAAATAAAATGACATGTGAAGGAAGCTTAACATAGTGAGAACAGTGTAGGGGGGTGGAAGATGAGGTGCTTAAAAAAAAAAAAAAAAAACCACCAAAATCTTCAGAGGGAGACAAGGAATTTGAATATTACCAATAATTATTAATTAGTCAATTAACTAATCACCAGCTTCATTGTCCTTTACATTCATTGGAGTGGAAAAAGTAATGGGCTTATTTATCAACACCAAAGGTAAAGGAGAGAAGAAAGTGGGTAAGAGCAGGAGCTGTGAAACAGTGAGGAGGCTGCCCAGGCTGGTTGGCCCCGAGCCAAGGTATCTAAAGTGATGTGACCCAACTGCAAACTGTCTGGATCACTCCCATCAATTCCAGGCTGGGAACCATGGTCAGGGAGAAAAGGGGGTGATGATTGTGGTGGATAGAGGAAACAACTGTCAGGGAAGCACAGCAACCCAGTGTCATATACAGTCAGGAACATTTGACAGGAATGTCTAGGCCTGATATTCACAAAGGGGTTTGATCACCCACACCCAGAAAAATCTCTGTGATCTGTTCAAGGTACAGTTGAAGCCTTAGGGCAGTTTCAAAGGGATGAAAATACAGTTTTGCCAGATGCTGCAATGCTTTCTATGGCATTAACAGGCTTTGCAGGGGAATCTTGGGTGTGGTGCATAGTAGACAATCTACTTTCATCATTACCTCTAATAAGAGATTTATTTTTTTATAACAGATGGAGTGCAAATCAAATTGCGATGCCAGATCCTTTTCTGCCTCCTGGCCAGTAGGGCTGAAATTCCTCCTTATGTCTGGGAAAAGTGGGAAACCTGGCTGACTGCCAGCCTGCAGATTAGGGCTGCTGAGATGCTGTCAGCAGCAGTCTTGATGGTAAATATTCATGAGCCAAATTGTGCCAATATTCATGTTTGGTGTATTGCATATTCAATGTTATTGTCTATACCACTTTGGAAAGGTCATCCTGGCATCTAAAGTCAACGGAAATGACTGATTCACTGTAAAAGATAACCATTCTCTTAGAAAGTGTGAAACCTGTGCATTTTTGAGTAGTCTATGTGGACCACTTGTAAACACTTCTGTTTCTATTATCAAGCGACAGTCTCAACATATAGAGTAGCTTTAATTTAGCAAGAACAGCTGTTAGTCCTGCCCAGCCTTTCTTGATTCTTGTTATGCCTTATTTGACTTTGAGATCATAAAAAAATGCATCTAGAATCTCATCATTTCACTCCCTTGTACAATGGGCTTTCATCTGCAATGCGACGCAGAAGAGCTGGCTTTCCAGTTTTTGAATATTGAACATATTTTATTAAAAAAATTATAAATCACTCTACTTAGCTTTAATTCATAAACTTATTATTTTGGGATGGAGCAGGGAAATCCCACATTAATTTTCAGCAACAGGAAGATATTGCTGTGGGTGAATTTCTGTCAGAGCCAAGGAAATGATTTTTTCAGCCGCAAGAATTCAGTGCTGGAATGTCATAAGAGCACGTAGTTATTATTCTGAATGCTATGCAGACTGTAACATAAGACAGAAAAAAGTGCTCACGAGGAACATATTGAATTATAATAAATCTGTCTCGTCTGGAGACAATGATGATCTGGCACATTTTGTCAAGTGGCAGTCACATAGGATGCTGTGCACTGCATACATATTACTGCATTAGCCGTAGGCAGCAAGAGGATAGCACCAACAAGGAAAGTGCTCGGACAGATAGGTTGATCATTTGTATTCCAGAGCTCAGCAAGTACTCAATTCACTGATCCAAACCAAACATGTTGAAGTCAAGGCCTGTTTCTCTAACATGTTTGATATACAGCTGAGCAGTAACTGAATCAAAACAGCATCTCACTATTGCTGTCTGGTGTCGTACTGGGTGGTGAAAGCAAGTGAAGCTTTTCCTGGCACTGGGGGTATGTTGTATGCAAATGGACCATTTCAGTGGTAAATCTTTAATGTGGCAGACAGAACATTAATTGCATAGCTCCCCAGGATCATGTTGCATGCCCAGTTTCCTTAAGTTAAATTATTCCAACGATTCTTCTCTTGATAGAGAATTCCAGGCGTTGCAGTCCTACTGTGTGCCATAAATTAACTCTTCTGCTGTTCAGCTTCAAGTCCTGCCTAAATCCTGGGGCAAATGCCATTCATATTCACTGGGTGTCTCTAACTGGAACAACCCAGTGTCTTTGCTACTGTCCATATTAATATTCTGAAGTACAAACTAAACAGTAATGTATGTGATATAATGCCTATGCATTTGCAGAATAATCTCCTTTTTGTAGGATACCAATTCACCTTACGAAAATGAAAAACCTGCTTATTCAAATCTTTAAACAAGAGAATGCCTGAAGTGCTCTCCCCCTACATTTTATAAAACCAGTTCCTGACATGTACGCCATAAGGATCAGCACTTTGCCCTTTGAGTCAGTACTATATTGAGGCCATACAAACATAGACAGATGTGTACACGCAAGTAGTCAATGTTTTGGTCTGGCAGCCTGCACTGAGACAACCTTTCCTTTTATTGTCTGCCCATAATTTAGTACAAGCTTAGTTTTTGCCATGAGCAGGGTACAGCAATTCACCAGAGTCAGGGGTTAACAGCGTGGCAATGAAATCCTTTATTTCCTCTGAACATTTTCACCCCTTTTAATCTACCCCCATTCACAGCAAGGTGAAGATCTCTCAGAGAGAAACTCATTTTAAGAGCTGCTCAAATTTCTATGTATATGTAGCAAACAGTCACTTTTGCTCTTCTGGGAGAGTTCTAATGTAGTCCTTTGCACTGTAATGAAGATGCACGATTTTAGACAATTAGCTCTATTTGCAAAATGAAAAAGAAAGCTCAGTCCTTTTCAAAAAGAAAAGCTCAGCATCTCTTTGGATAGATTTTATTTGATAGTCTAATACCTTGGCCTTGTTCCCATGGTTCCTTATTACAGTATACTTTTATCCTTCAAGAGAATTGGTCCTTCTGAAAACACAGCAGGTGTTAAAAAAAAGCAGACAAAACAAGGGACATTTTTAATAAAAATTTGGACAGAAAGATACATGGTTAAAAATGGGAAACGATGAGGATTCTATAGAAAATATACAAAGCTTATTTACCAAAAAAGGATTATTTTTAAGCTCCAGAGAATTGCCTCTTACACTCCTTCAACAATACAAGAGATGGAGGTACAAGACTGTCTGCAGTAACAGGTAAGCAAGGAAGACATGTCTTTCTGAGAAAAATGTCTGGGAGAAGGGATGCCCTCTGTGACTAGATTTATGTCCAAGACAAGCAGCAATAGGAAAAGAAGTGATGAAAAAGCTTAGGTTAAGCATGGTTTAGTTAAAAATTTACATGAACAAACCAACTAGACTATACATAGAAGGGCAAGAAAGCCTAAATCAAAATGGAAAGTATTCCCTGACCCCATGGCTGTGGGCTGAGCACAACATAAAGAGAAAAATACATCAGTAAGTGTTCTTGTCAGCTTGACTTAGTTAATCTAGATGTTTGGAAACAGAAAGTGCCTTGAGCTATGCAATGAACTGTCTGCTAGATTTGGGTTTGCAATATTGAGCACAGGTTCAGTCTATGGTTAACTCAAACTTCTACAACAAAAGTAAGGGACAAATAGTACTTTTTGTGCAAATCTACCTGCTTGTAACTTGTCTGATACTCAGATCAGCAGCTTTTAATTTGTTCTGATCATATAAAAGAGAATGTCTGTTTGCTTGACCATATTAAGCTCCTTGCAGGGATAGGATGCTATTGTATGCATTCTTTGGAACTGTTAATCTCATACCCATTAAAGAAAATTTACGTCTGAAATTGCCCCCTGCATTTATGTCCTGCACTGCTAAATCTTTTCCAGACTTTCAGTTAATGTCCAGTGGAAATGATTCTAAAGTATATAAAGATTGTGACTGATTTTTTTTGAGACTGACTAGAAAAGGCATTCTGTTGAAGCAGGTCCAGACTAGGGCCATGGAGTTTATAAGAACTAGGATTTTCCAATCTGGAGAAGCTAAGGTTTCAATGAGACTTTATAAGAAAGATGGGGAATTAGTAGAAAATGGAGGCAAACAGTTTAGCAGGGTCTGTTGTGAAAAAAGAAGAGGCAATGGTTTTAAGCCAAAGATTGGTGGATTTAAGTTAGATATAAGGAAGAAGGGGTTTTTTTGTAATGAGGAAATTTTTATAATGGTAGACTGAAACAGAGATGTGTTAGATACCCCATCTGTGGAAACATTCAAGATTAGATGGCAATAGGCTCTGAGAAACTTCACTAGTAGAGGTTAGACTAGATGACCTTCAGAGGTCCTTTCCAATGCAAGCTATTCTATGATTCTATGATTTATGTGTTTCTGTATCTCTGATTCATGTACTTGTCTTCTCAGGCAGGGGGAACCTCAGAAATGGCCTCTGAAGTGATACCAATAGAGATGGTTTGAAGGCACTAATATTTAGGTGTCAGCCAATTCCCAGAGCTCCTAGGAATAAGTGGAAAGAGAGGGATGAGTGTTAACTTCTAAAGCCATTTATTCATGCCCCAGAGTTCCCTTGTGGAGGTTCTGCTCCTTGGCCCTTCTAATGCAGACCTGTGCCTAAAGGTATTAGTTATAAAAAGCAACATAATGTGTGCAACACAGCAGTCATTTTTAAGACTGCACAACATCAGCTTGAAGAGGTTTCTTTATAACATATTTAATGGCTGATTACGTAAATAGAATAAAGTTCTTTTATTTTTTTTTTTGTACATGAGCATGTAATCTTTAAATGTTTACAATCCAAACGACTCGAAAATGTTGGCTTTTTCCCACTTTTAAAGGTTATACACCCCAGTAATCTCCACAAATACCAAACTGCAATAACATGTATTTAAACTTCAAATGTCTCTGGCAAAAGTTCTGGTTTTAATCATACCCTGGTAAATGTAAATGCAGTTTCAGGGGTGACAAATGGCTTATGGAAAGCCAGGTTCTCCCTCCTTTACTCCTACAAATTGGGGCTCAGAAAAAAAATCATTCTATTTAAGGAGTAAAACCCTTCATAAGTGAATAAAAGTGGTAGGAACACTTTCCCTGTTAGCAGATGGCATTTTGATAGCTCTATATATGGCTCTAGATATCCCTCTCCCTGGAGACAAGAGCTATAATTTCATTACAGTGTTCTGAAAAATGGCACAGAGACATTGCATGGTCTATAAAACCTCTAAATGCAGCAGTGATACTTATGCCAGCTCTTCCCTTTCCTCAGACTTTATGTGAAATAGAGACATTTTTTGTTGGAAAAATTGACAGTCCCCATTAGTATCTGATCAAGCTGCTGAAATGACATGATTTGACCCTGGACTCCTGCTTGGACCCCATTCATTGATGTGTGTGATTTCTGAAACAGTGTATTCTGATCCCAAATCTCTGTTTCTCTTAATAACTACAGGTTCAGAAAGAGACTGGGGAGATGAGAAGGAAACACATTAACATGAATTATTTCCTGTTGCCTTTGTAGGTCCCCTCATTCCTTTCACATCTGTTCAAGCTTTGCATGGTTTTTATTTACCAGTCTAGTGGTAAACATAAATTTGAAATAACAGGTAACAACCTGACCCCCACCCAATGGTTCTTGGACAGTTTCTTTCCCCCTCTAAATTAATCTCTCTTTGTTAAAGGCAAGATTAGTGTGAATCAGGAGTGAGAACAGAAGACATTGGTCATTCTACAAATCTTAATTCTTATTTTTTTACATGGATATTGAGGGAAATGATGAATGATCAAAATATTTGGTCTTAAAACTTACTGAATTAAAATCATATCTCATCTGTCTTCAATATGTATTGATCTACTTATTCAGAGCGACTAGTTCTGTCCTTTTCAATAAATAATATCACTGGCGGTTTGGTAGATGAGGAAGAAAATCAGATGCTTAGGAAAAAAAAATAAGGCATTTTAAATCCTAAGCTTTCCTTCAAAATTATATTTTCCTTCAAATGCTGTTTCTAAAGCTTGAGTTTAATTCCTGATCAATAAGCAAGTATAAATATGAGTAGTTCTATGTGAAGTATGTATTAGGGAAAAACCAAGGCAACTCATTATCTTATCACAGAGCAGGAGTTAATTTCAGAACTTTAAAACTAGGACAGAATAATATTGTTCACGGCTTTGTTTTTTTAATTAATATTATGTTTGAACAATAAATCTGATGGCCCAGTCCTCTGTAAAGCAAGTAAAATAATTTAGCATATTAGAAAAAGGTTAAAGATTTTTATCTCATACATTTACTATATTTATGAAAGATATGTTTATATATTTCATAAATTGATTATGAGTTTTTAAAACAAAGCGTCAAGCATGTTTTCTGCTACAGAAAAACACTCAGCCATCTCAAAAATGTGTATGTACCATATACAATATTAATTTTTAAAACTGGGAGTGAAGTATTTGTACTTATTCTAATCTGCAAATATTTTCATTAGAAACATTTATGAAGATGAACTAAATCTTGGCAGTTTATATATCCTGCCAATTTGCTTTAGGTGCTGATAAAACCTCTATATAAGGGTATCAGAAATTATTTGTAGATAATTGCTTATGCCTTAAAGATGATCTCTGCAGACTGAAACTCCAGGCATCTGTTACTTTTTGCCACACTGTCAGCCATCTTGATCAACAGATTTGAAAACTCAGAAACTTGTACAGCTTTGAGAAAACAGTGATAGACCTAAATTTTGTGAGATGGTCTGTGTGAAAGTGGAACATTTAACCTGAACACTTTGCCAAAACCCAACAAAAATAGAAAAAAATATTTGCAAAATTTCTCCTCTCGTTCTGAACCCTATTAGCATTTCATTAAAAATTGACTTGGTGGAATCTTATTCACACTGTCTGAAACAACTCCCATATCAACCAAATCAGGATTGAATCTTGACAGAAGAATCAGACCTGTGCCCATGTAGAATTCTGCTGGGTAGCAAGCAGCACCTCCAAGGCTGCTGTTTCCATCCACCAGTCCTGAAGCTGGGACAAAGCACAGATTGCTCAACTGAAACTTTAGTTTCTGTGGAGTGCATAATGTATGCTAAAGGGCTCAAGGAAATAAACAGAGGATAATGGGTCCTTTGTTCTGCTGTAGCTGGGTACAATTTGAAAAGAGTTGTTTAGTTCTGACTGATTTTCTTTTGATATCATGTTTGCATGTTTTTAACCTTGTCGATGCTAGTGAGCTTTCAATTCAATAGTGGAAAATATCCTACTGAAGTTGAATGCTTGTCCTGCAATTTTCAGGTTATTGCATGCAACTTGCAGAAAGATTTATTTTGTTAACTCTGCCAAGTGCATAAATACTATTAGTGACTAATGGTTCCCTCTACTAGACTATTGACTCAATACTGACCTACTGACCATCTTCTCTTCATCTTAAACAGTATGATATTTTTGTGTGTCTGCTTGCCATCCCAACGGAAAATATTTTTGTAGCCAAAACCTTTTTTTCCGTCTTCCAAAACACAGAATTACTTGAGGAGTCTGAAGATCACCATTTGCAGAGGTTTGTCACTTTCTACAAAATCTGCCCTGAGTAGTCATATCAACAGAAGTGTCTTTGTGATATATGTATGATATAAAACACAAACAAAAACATAAGATGCAAAATACAGAAATTAAAATATAAAACACTATCTATACATAAACAAATATATATAGATACTACATATGAGTAGTATGTATATATGCTTTTTTTTTTCTGGAGTGCTAAGCAGTTGTATATCTTCTTGCTTTAAAACAAAGATGATTCAAGCCAGAAAACTTCTTGTTTTCACATTACTCAATCAACTCCCTAAGAAATGAGTGATCTTATGAGTGATCCTATGTTAAGCTCTGGCCATTGGCCATGTGTTATCATTTGTTATATGCTACTTTCTGCACTCTCTTTAGTTTCTAATCTTACCATTTTATAGATACCCATTACTTAACTTTTAATGTACAAAGAATGTATTATTACTGCTCATGTTTGAAGTTTAATGTCATTTTAGTCCAAGGAGGTGACCCAGGGATTCCCATTCCCTAGTATTTTATTTGCTCCTATGAAGGACATTTCTATCATTGAAGACAGAGCTGTTTTAGTTGTGTTCAAATTTGTCCGTGTTGTTATATTCAAATTGCCTTTTCTCAGACAGGACTTGTAGTTCCCATGTGTTTTTTTCAAAGAAAAAAGAAATTGTTAAACTTCTAAATGGCTATATTCACTTCAGTGTTTTCTGATCTTTTGTGTTCATTATTTCAACCATGGTTGCCCACTAATCATGTCCCAGACAATATGGTCTCACATTAAATTAGGTGGAGACACACTCTTTATTGTTAAAGGTGAAAACTAACTCATTTCACATTGTCAATTTTGAAATACACTTGGCTTCCTCATCTACTAGAATTCCGCTTATTTTGTATACAGCATAAATTTCTTAGTATGGATGGGTTATGACATATAGGAAGATTTTTTTTATGGTGTATTTCCTAGATCATTAAATTATGTGAAGGATTCAATAACCTAACAAAACAAATATGTAAAATGTCTTAAATTTAAAGTCAAAGTTCAAAATGGAAATCAATTTTACCTTTTTTTTTTTTTTAAAGTGAGAATAACAAGATATCAAGCATAACTCCCAGAGGGTAGGCTAAATCTCAGGCAGGCAAAGCCTTTAAATCTGGTCAACAATCTAAGCAGATGCAAGAATCATTGTCTGAAAGCAATAAATAAGGTTAGGCTGAATGGCTGTTGTGATCCCTTTTAAACTCTCCTACCTGTGAAAAAGAAAATTACTGTCTCTGATTGTCCTGCGGCAATTTGTTCTGTCACATACTGTACGTGATCTTGAGACGAATAAAACCACAGGAAGGAAAATATGAAGCCAGTATTTGCACTAAAAAATGCAACAGATGTTAAAATGTTAATATCCAGTCCTGTGCCTGCCTGTTCAACATATGTCAAATATTCAAGAATCCAGACACTTGAACTTGTAGTGATTGTACACATAAATTTTTAGAAATAAATCTCAAAGTTGTTTTAGGTAATCCAATAAAAAGGACAAAGGTCTGATGTTTGGTCCTCTCTTTGCCCTGGTGGGTACAAAATGTTGTGCTGTAGATATCCACACTCTTTTGAAGTATCTGAAAAATTTTGCTGGTATTCCCCTTAGCTTAGAGAGGTACAAGTAATGCTATTGGTACTGTCATTATGATGCCATGTAAATGGTCTAATCATGGTTCAACACACAGTTTGATTTGTCGTTGGCATGATCAAGTAAAGCAAAGAGTTAGGTTCAATTTAACAAATCTATCAGCAATATGACTTTTTACACCTGCATAGATTTGGGAAATGAGTAAATGCTAGAAAAGCTTTAATCCTGTTATTACTTAAATTTTCAATTCAGTGGTCAAAATTAGAAGTCATGCCTCAAAAACTGCATCTGTGAACTTGTTTGAGAGCTTGTGAAGGATTACAAAAGTCCTAATCACCCTGAGTTCTATCCATAAGCAGAAGAACA
The DNA here is from genome assembly GCF_022539315.1 of Serinus canaria. Taxonomy (NCBI): domain Eukaryota; kingdom Metazoa; phylum Chordata; class Aves; order Passeriformes; family Fringillidae; genus Serinus; species Serinus canaria. The sequence goes on along the minus strand of NC_066314.1, from coordinate 18,821,216 downwards.
GCATCTCTGCAATGTCTCTGCTTGCAAAGATGAGGACCTGATGTGAGCACATTTATTTTTCAGTCTGGACAACATGTATTAACAATTCTAAAAGTCTGAGGTAGTCACACTAATAAGGAATGAAATGGTAGTTTTGAGGTAGCTGACCATCCCTTTTATCTCCTTGCCTCATTCACATCTGCCCCAGAACAGCTAGATGTGAAACGTTGCGTGAAGTAGATTAAGTGACTTGTCTCCTCTTACGGAACTCTGGAGCCACAATTTGTCTTGGCAGCTACACCTGAGTGCTGCCCACATCTCAACTTTCAGAATCCCAGAGGGGCAGCTTGCCCTCTGTAGCAGTACTAATGGTCTAGACAGTCTTTGTGGGAGGTGGTGTGTTAAAGAGAACAAAACTCTTTAGACTGCTCACTACCCACCACACATTGGTGCTGACTGGTCACAAGATTAGTCACAACCAAGTTGCTACTGCAACTGCGTCTTCTGCAACAAGAAACAGGCAAGCAATGTTGTGCTATATTTCAATGTCATCATTCCGCTTCCCACAAGCTTCCACCACACACTAAAACATAAAATAGCTGGCGGATTTTTATTTCCTGGGTCGTTAGGTGGTCCTTTTAGTAAACAGTTGAGAAATGCAATTATTGTATTTGGTTCTATTCCTAGCAAACCTATTTGCTAGTAAGATGCACACCCTTGCTGGAAACAGGTAGGGTGACCAAGAGATAAAAAGTGAAAAAAACCCACCTTCTTCAGAGAAGTAACTAAAGAAGTAGATCAGGAAAAAGAGAAAAGGCTTGAATGAAATAAAGAATGGTGAAATGTATGCTTTAAACACATAATTGGCTGTGTTGCACTAGGAATTTTAAATGTTGCCTACCTTAGTCATGCTTTACAGTTGGCCCATCTTTTTCTATGAATGTTTTCTCAGTTATTTAATGATTTTCACTTTCTCCTTTTTTGTTTGTTGGCACTGACATTGACCCAGCCTACTCATCCTCCCCCTGTTGTCTTAAATAGTTTATCTAGGAACCAGGTCTCATCAGACATTTGTGCAACACCTAGCACAATAGTGTAAGGACCCAACACAAATTGTGAATAAATAAAATATGGAAGCTGTTCATGTCTCTAGTCATGCTCAGGGGCAATGGAAGGTCAACATAAAATCTAATTTCTACTTGAATTGCTCCTTTAAAAAATAAAATCTATTTTAATAGTACTAAGATTTCATGCTCGGTTTTAAAGTTACAGCTGAAAGTATACCAATTAACTTCCATATGGAGCCTTAAATTCATGGTCTTTGTAAAAGAAAGGAATTTTTAGACTATGCTTTGATCTTTCAAAGTGGTAGTTCTGAGATCTGAAACCATCCTTGTTTTCAATAGGTATAATTAAAAAAGATTGATGAAAGTGGAATCATCTAGGTTTTCTTGATGAAGAAAGCAAAATAAAAACCCTGGATCCGATATATTCTGAATCTTCTGAAAAAAATGTAATTAAAAAAAAAAAAAGTAAAAATATGTAAAGACAACCCCACACAAACATACATACACATGTACACTCACACACACACATACACACACATGTACATGCATATACTCTTGGATGTTTGGATTCATTACAGGCAGGGGGATTGTGTGAAGCATTATTTTTTTTTTTTTTTTTTTTTTTTTTTTTTTTTTTTTTTTTTTTTGGTGCTCATAAACCAGGAACACTGAGGAAGTTTTGGCCCCAAGCCACTGCCCATTTCTCAGTGCAGCAGTCTCACCCTAGTGAGGCACACCATGTCTGCAAATGCAGAACTGCAGGGCTCTCAGCTCCCCAAAAGCAATAACCCTGACCTGACTGCACATCCCAGGAGCTTTCCTGCAGCTTCAGCCCCATACTATGGTTAGCTTGGCTTTCTGTAGTGCATCCCCACCTGCTTAATGACAAATGGTGTGGCCCTTTTTTTATACAGCAAGTTGTGTTTTTCACCTCTTTGAGAATTGCTGGCCCTACTTTCTCCATCTTCTTCTTAACTGGGACATTTTTCAGGACAGTAGGGACTGTAGAGTACCAAGAGACTTGGTTTTAAGAGGCAAGTGACCGAATTAAGCACAAAGACTTCAGTGTTGAGTGTCCTGATTTGTTCATGCTATAACAAGGGAATAGATCCCACTTCTTTCAAAAAGCTATTTTGAACAGTCAGACTAAAAAGAGGACTACTGCTTTCCAAGACTTCTTCTGCTCTTTATGCTCTCTTCCCGACTGTGTTTCCTCACTACAGACTAAAACTATTGCCTTAACTGCACAGAGCTGTGCTGGCTTTATGAAGCCATTAGAGTGAACAGACAATATTTTTGTACTTGTAAACCCAAAAATAATTGTTTAAACCCCATTAGTAATCTTTTCACTAGCATGACTGAATTCCACTCAGAACAGCATCAGGCCTTCATGAATGTACATGCACAGAACTACAGTCCATTGTCAGACATTACTATTCAATGTTTTCAACACTGCAGGACTGCAGGAACTACAGCAGTCTCGTACAGGAATTTCTTCAGCTGAGGCTATCTCAGAATTCAAGAGTGAGGAGAGTCTATATTTCATAGAATCCTAGAATCATTTGGGTCTGAAGAGAGCTTTAAGTTTAAAGATTCCAACTGCAAATCTAACATTGCTAAGTCGACCACTAAACCCTGTCCCTGAGAGCCACATCTACACATTTTTTACATAACTCCAGGGATGGAGACTGCAAAAGATGTGGAAAAGCATCAGCCTAAAAATTGTAACCCAAGATAATATAAAAATAGTATTTCCAAAGGAAATGTCTATGTAAGTTCAGTTTAATAATGTTTATATGATTTCAATCAACTCATGATTTGGGTTGACTGTTAGCTTTTTTTCTTTTTTTTAACTAGCTGAATCTTTAGCAATAAATAAATTAATCTATTTTTGGCAGTTATGTTCCAGAATTGCAAATCATGTAGAGTAGCAAAGTGACTCATTTACCTTTCAGTATGATCTGCTTAAAATCAATAGCTGTGTGTATACAGTTTTGCAGACTTAGCTTTCTCTATGTTTGCGATTACAGACTATTATGTGGAAGCAACCCTTTCAATTTAGGAAAGCTCCAAGATGGAATTCTCAACAGGCTAGGGTATATTTAGTATCATGCACTAAAACTGCTGAAGACTGAAAAAAGCTCTTCATGTTTATTATTATCACCACACAGTATAAATCACTAAGAAGTGTTATAATGATTAGATCTATAGGGCTACAAAATGTTGCGATGATTACTATGAGGTAAAAAATCAATAATATCCAACTGTAAAGATAAATTTTGTGTCTCTTGCATTAGTTGCCATCATAGAACTCCACAGTCTATTTCATAAGAACTTCAGCAAACAAAAGCATCAGAAGTTGCATCCATAAAAAGAATCAAAAGTTTATGCTTTATGTAGTCTCCTAGATGTAACTACATTTTGATATCTCTGATTAATGTCTTTGAGATCATTGTACTTCCAGTGGATTTTTTTTGTTGTTGTTCATAGATCCCCAATGAACAGAAACTAAAGAAATACTGAAGATTATTATGTTGTGTGAAGATTTTGTAAAGGGATGTCTCTAATGGAAATACTGGGCTGTTCTTAGCTAGGCAAAGGGCTAAGCAGTATAATCAGCTTATATGCCCAAACCTGCTGGGGAATAAAGCAAGATCCCACAATAGATACAAAAGAGTTTTCATATTTTCAGTGTCTCAGCTGGAAACCCATCCAAGTAACACAGAAAAGCAATTATACCGTTTTTATTAAAATGTTCAGACTATTTCATGTTGTATTGGTTTTTATTAAAAAAAACCATATACTCATAGATCTTCAAAGCTTATAGATCACAATGGAGTTTTAAACCAGAAAGTTAATGTCTCTGCAGGTGCCAATGGGTCCAGAGGCACCCCAAGTATGGGCCCAGCTGCGTGTAAAGACTGTGCAGCTGATGGACACATAGTTGTCAACAGCAGTGCAGACAGAAATGTTCTTCATTTTACTATCAAGACACTGTAATATCTCTTGTGAATTAGAACAAAAATAGCCAAGGACTAAAAATTTTCCAGCTACTATCCAGTAATGCAAAAGTTAAGTTGGTTTTGTTTACCTTCAAAAAGTACTGACCCAGGGAACTGTCAGCAAATAACAACTGTTGATATAAACCTTCACCGGGTGGAAGCAATTTCTGGTTTTTATAAAATATTGCTGTTTGTCGCTGTCACCTAGTGAACCCAAATGCCAGGCTGTACTCTGTTCTGTGACGCTAAGTGTCATGAGGTGTCTAGTTCAGGATAACTCTCTGTACAGAGGACATGAACTCCTGATCTAACACAGATTCCTTTGAGACGACACTAACAGAAGTTATTATTCTGCACCAGCTCATGTCTTGGGAGCAGTCACCCATTGCAACTCTCCAGCCTCTAGGAGGCAGCTGTAGAGTTGACTCTTGAAGTTTGTAGGAAATTTCTTTAGCTCCTGGGATAAGGATCCTGAGTACTTTACAGAACAACAGCCCACCAGCTTCTTTTGACTTTGCTTAAGCTGACCTACTGACTATTCCTAAATGAAGCAGGACAGTAGTTGTTTTCTAGCTCTGAGTTCATGTCCTAGCTCACACACCCTTCCTAAACACAATTGTCACACATCTTTAGGAATAGTTTCTGACATGTACAGCACATCCAAACAATGTCCAAATGTAATCTGAATGAGGAGTAATTTTTGCATAAGTCAAGCTTGTGTTAGGGACTGTGCTGATATTTAGCTGGTGTGAATGTTTGTGAGCTGTGGTCTGTTTACTAGTATATAGCCACAAAAGCCTCCATTCTGCTGCTGTTTAAATAGACCTCTGAATGGGCACCTATGTGGTCCTGCTCCCAAAGTGCTAAATAATGAGAATATAAGCACAGGCCCAGAGACCTCAGCTGGACAAATCCTCTATGTATTGAGCCCCATGCAGCCTTTTTCTGTGAAAAGCATGTCTCACCACAGTTAGTCAAGAGGATTAGCTTGTCCTTCCATGGGTGGTGACGCAAAGAGAAACTATAGCCTCAAAAAAATTAGCGATGAGAGAATCTTGTGTCAGCAAAACCTAGTGAAAACAAAACTGCATTATCCTAGATGGCATTAATGCAGATATTACAGTGAGGATAGAGCAATAAATTTCATATCAACTTTGCCCCTCTTAGTTAACACAGACCCAAAAGTCAAAACAAGCTAACAGTCTCTCATTGCAAGGACCAGGGCAAAATAAAACAAACTCAAAATGTAGGCTTTCTATATCTGCTCTACAAAAACTGCCAGTAAAGACACTGGAATTCTAAGAAGGTCCCTCAGTCAGAAATATGCTAGTTCTGGTTCCTGGCCTCCAAGGGCATCCTGTCACCTGGCCAAGTGGGGCAATTGCCTTGGGAACAGGGAAACTGTTGATAAAGTTTTCACAGCAGTGCTAACTATGAGAGTGCAGAAGGCACAAAACGATTTCTTCAGGGTGGTGAACCAGGCAAGGTTCATCAAGGGTCCTCTGTGGATGGTGTCCTGTACCCCCTTGTGCTTCTAAATCATAGAGTAAATTAATCAGTGCTTCCATTGTCTAATTACTGGAAGATAATTAGAAAAAATTAAAATTATATATACAGGCATATCCTTCTTTGGCTTGCTTATTTCAATGATTAATAATTTTAGGCATTTTTTAAGCAATTAGAGGAAACCAATAAGGTAAGGAAACGTGGCTTATTTTGGCCTCTACAATGAAACTCCATAGTAGCATAAATGGAGAAAGATGACAAATCTAATGTGGAGGCCTCTTTTCTGGCCTTTTCCAATAGATCATTGGTCAGCTGGTCTTCTGTTTACTTTGTTTTTAAACTGATATATATAAGAAACAAGTATATATGTTTGGGTATTTCTACCCTAATAGAATCTTAAAAAAAGAAGCTATAGATCACAGAAGCTTATAAACTAAAAAACAGTGCTGATGGGAAGAGAACAGAGATAATGTGGACAACAGTAAAGCCAGAAATAAGGTGTGAGAACTTCAATTATAGACACCCCTATCTTGTGCTGCGGGTTCTTTAACCCTTGCTCAAAGGTGGCAACCCTGGCACCAAAGGTGGTTGCAGTAGAGTATTAGAAGTAGCAGCAGGTGGTGTGCTCCTCACAGCACGTGTTAGAAATTGCCTAAATGAAGCTCTGGGTGTTTTGTTGAATAGAGAAACTCCCATGTTCAAAGTGAGATGGACAGCAAGTTGAAGAATGCGAGTCTAAAAAATTTTGTGCTCTTTGGTAAATTAGCCACATGAAAAAAAACCAAACCAAACCCGATAAAACTCAAAGACTGTGTTTGGGAAGAATTTTCTTTGCCTTTCTTGGCCCAGCACTTTGGCATTTTGTACTAAATTGGAATGACAAAGCAAGCACTTTATTATATTTAATTTTATTTGCTTATTCCTTGTTTTTTTTCTTTTTCTTTTTGTTTTTGGACTAGTAACCTACCTAACTATTTCTATAAGGTAAGCTAGCAGATGTTAAATATGCAGGAAGGAAATTTGCCATCAGAACCTGCAGGTACTTCCTGCTTAGGAAATTATACAACACAGCACTGTTCTTGGAAGAGAACTGCCCCTCTGTAATATAGATTACAATTTAGGATGCAAAGTGTGCTTTTTTTCTCATTGATCCATAGTGAATTAAATACCAGACTCAAAGCAAAGTTTGGGGCCTGTTCTGAAAGTAGGATGATTTTTCTTGTAAGTCAATGCTGTAGCTGGGAATCTTCTGGAGAAAGCCAGCTTTACTTTGAATGCTTACAGATGACATTTCTTTAGAAAATTAGGAGAATGTGCATTCTCAAGAAAGAGCATTTCAATTTGCTGGATTTACAAGCACTTCATACAAAGTAGAAATTTTAAAACTGAAGTGTATATTAACATGTAATACAGACAAGTGGGAGAAGATGTACAGAATGAGAGTGACAAGGAACTATTTTACAAATATCAATTTCATGCTTTTCCTTAACTTCAGGCTCACTGCAGAATGCTCCATTGGACCAAATGCCCACTGGTGACTGGAGGGCACGTGGTTCCATCCTGGGTCACATTTTGCAGATTAATGTCTTCCAGAAGGTTCAGCTCAAGCTCACAGAGCTCTGGTATATGGCCAGTATCCACATGATTGTCAGAAATGCAGTCCTTGCCTGAAGTAAAACACTTCTGTTGGTAAGTCCTAAGCTTAAGGTTAGATTAACCTAGCCTGAGTTACCAGCTGCAAACCTAAAACAGTTCAGAGTTCAGTACCAGAGCCTGCAATGCTTTGTGTATGTGGATATATACCTTGCTTATGTGGAACCCCAAATGAAAAATGTACTTCTCAGGGCTATACTGTGCCATGCTGATTTTTGTGTAAATAAGGTTGTGATTAAAATTGTCTAGTCAAACATATTTTAAATTTTACAAATAAAACAAAATTTAAAAGTAATTTCAAGTTGGACTAGCATTAAAACAAATTTAGAAAAGGAAAGTTCAGAGGCAAGGCCTTACAATACCTTGAAAACTTTATTTCTTGCCCTGGATTAACAAGACTAAATAACGGCTTGTCCGCACTTGCAAATGACAGAGAGGGTCCTTTAAATAGGGGAATCACAAAGTGATTTTTGCAGATGTCTTCCAGCTCTACTTCCTTGGGTTTAGCTGCACAAGTTATTTTGAGAACTTCACATTTATTTTTTGTCATAATAAAATTAATGAGCTTTAAAGAAGAAGTATCAGTGAGGATTTTTATAGGGTCTTAAATATCCACTTCCAGTTTATATAAGGGTTCATGCTTGATCTTTAATTCCACTGGCAGATAGAGGCAATAGAAGCTTTTGCAATACTTGTCAAAATCAAACAAACCAGAACGACACAGATGTAATAGGACAGATTATTCTGATTTTGGTAGAGATAAGTATTTTGGTATTGATGTCTCCACCATTCCCAGAGAGTGGACTGAGGTTCATGTGTATGTTAGCCATAATCACACAGACTTCACAAAGCACTATATGTGGTCCATATGGACACCATGTGAGTGCTTTTTGTCCCCACACAATGATCACCTACTGTAAGATAACTTACATTTAGTTTCCTCTGGAGTACATGAAATGTGGACAAAGGGAACAGCATGTGCTGAACATTAATTGGCACCAGACAAACTCATTATTCTCTGAAAGATATTGTTCATCAATAGGGAACCATCTGCATTGTATTTACATAAGTAACTATTGGTTTCTCTTTTAATACCATGCTGGATCTTTGACAAAACAGAAAGATGTTCCTAACACAACCACTTTGATTATACATTCAGTTGAACAAACCAGGCAGTAAAGATGTACAATTGAGAGTTAATTTTCTGATGGTCAAATGAGTTTCTGTCAAAAACAGTATGGAAAAAAAAGTAGTAAAACCTAAGAATGTTTGTTTTGGTGAAGTGAGGAGTCCTTCCAGGTCAGAAACCTGTCTCTGGTTTTGACAACTATTATATATTTAAGAAAGAATATAAGACAAAGGCAGTCTCTCTTCCAGATTTTAATATTTGAATGCTTAAAGGTTTCCTTAAAAAAAGATGAGAGCTATGATACTCTGATAACCCATGATATTGTTTGTCTACATATGCTTTTTGACATGAATGAAAACATAGTCTTTAGGTTTTTTCAGTTTTTTAGAAAATTTCTTTACTCTGTATAATTATCTCCAACTATATCTACTGCTGTATTATTTATGAGCAAAATGCCCTTGTGCCCTTGTGCCTAGTCTTATGGATCTTATTGTGTGAACCTGAAAAATTTAAATGTTGTCTGGTTGGATTCAGTCCTACCCTTCCCTCTATTGCTGGTATTCAAAAGTAACCCCCAACTCCTTATCTAGATAACTTATGAAGTATTCCACTCTTTCCTCATGCAGGTCAAACTTTGGTCTTTTCTGGCATCACAACCCATCTACTTAACTCTGCATCTACTCTCAGTTTGGAATTGTAGGTGAGGATATCTCAGCTACAATTAGTATAATTTGATAGTAGAGAATTCTTCCTAGTATGTGTGCTTAATTTTGTTTTCATCTAAAAAGTAAAAAATCTTTTAATAGTAAATTTTAAAATGTAACCTACTATTTCTGAACCTTGATAATTGATTGAAACTGAGAAAAGAATTTATCACCCCGTTTTTAGAATAGGAAAGGCCTCTTTTTTACTGGGCTTATTAGGTACAATTTCTATTTTAAGGTCATGTCAGACATTATGCAAATCATATAGGAAGGTCATGTTGACATTTATTGACATCCTAGTTCATTGGACAGTTGGAAGAAAATTCTTATGAATGAAAAATTATTCCACAATTGGCTGGTACCTTTTGTTTTTCTCAAAGAAACTATTCCTGACATCTAATGTTCAATTCTATTGATTAGTTAAAACTTTTTTAGAGTTAACTTTTCTGTTAAAAAATGTGTAAACGCTTCATTGGTTCCTGTCAATTTTTACAAAATATCCTGATGGTTTCTGAGGAGAGAAATGTCTGAAGACCCTTTCAAGTTCATTACTTTTATTGTCCTGGTACTCCAAAAAACAAGTCAGAATTTTAATTTTTTTTTTAAGAAAGAGCAGTAGAGAAAAGTGAAAAATCCCTGTTAATCTGCATTACTTACTGTGACTGTACAGTGCTAATGAAACAAATTAGATACTGACAAGTATTACAGATACACTGATGAGCTACATGGCAGAGTTCACACTGAAAAAAAACACAACTTAATTAGCAGTGTGGATACACCAACTGCACTTGATAGGCTTGGCATGCTTACATTTGCCTACTATTAAAAGGCATGGTTTTTCATTTAGTACTGGTAAGTGACTTCTTTCCTCCTGGTTTAATGTGATCTGGATCAGACATCTGTGTGGTTCACACTGCAGCTGCACAATGGACTTTGCTGAACTAAAAGAGAGAAATAAGAATAGGAAGCAGAGGTTTGGTTTTTTATAGTGCCATATTACAAAGTTTAATGTAGTGGTGGTGGAACTACAGCTTTGCAGTAGTTCCTCATTTCACTGCTCATCTCTAATACCTGAGTTCCTGAGCAAAACAGCACCCATGCCACAGCATTTCCACAGAGTTTAACAGGAAATGTAGCTTACCACTATTTCATTTACATTTGGTGTGCTTATAAAACATAACTAACACAACAGTTTTCCAAGTTCAGGTAAATCCTTTAGAAGCCAGATAAATGCAGAGTGATCTTGGGGGCTGTGTTTTGGCTTCACTCACACTCCTTAGAGTCATGACATGTTAATGCAATGCTGCACCTTGTCTCCAGTCTTCGTATGGACATTATGGAAAGAAGTATTTTGTGCTAGACTTGCAGGAGCAATGACAACGTGTAGGAGATGTTCTTTAATAAGGTCATAACTTTGTCAGTCTAACTCCCCCAGGGATCACCTCCCAGTGCTGCTTAGAGTATAGGTCTTTGTTTCTGTCTTGCATATTTCCATCTCCTAGCAGGTGGGGGGTGGGCAGCTGTCATTCTTCACCACTCCAAACCCAATTTCAGTTCTTTATTTTGACCCCTACAGTCTTCCCATCTATAAAGGTTAAGAGGTGAGAAAAAAAAAGGTCATTATTTCATTTTCCTGTGTGAAGTGAGAAGTGTTGCTGCATACTGTTACCTTCGCCTGAATATGAATGAGCAGTTGGAAAGAATTGTTGCTTTAACCCAGACTTGCCTGTTTTAAGTAATGTAATTAAATAATGAATATAGCCTGTTAATGGGAATCAAACTACTACAAAAATGCAGGGCTTTCTTACTCAGGGTGGATTATTGATGCTGGTTTCTGCTGCTCTCCATTACTTTGATGCTGCTAAAATTACCTTGGACAGGAGTACTGATGATAAAAGTTTTTTGCAAAATTTTTAATGGAATCTAAGAATCAGAGCATTCAAGACTTTAAATTATCCTTATAAATTTCTTCTCCCATACAACTGTTTTTCAGAAAATTTAATTCAAGCCAAAATGTCTAATCCTATAGAAATTAAAGGGTTCTATTCCTTCTTAAATGAGACTAGAAGGCAAACATCTGGTCTTGAGTTTAAGGGATTTTTCTTACTGCAAAATATTAAAATAAGCAATCTTCAAAAAGCTCATTGTTGGAATAAAGATAGGAAAAATATTTTTGTGGCCATACCTACTTTCACTTTTGAACTTGTTTTTTTGCTAGTGCGTGTATTTCCATGCATGAAAAGGAAATGAGGTGTGGGCACTGAGAAACATTTATTTGTGGGAGAGTAGAAAAATAAATTTACTTATGCAATTTGAATCTGAGGGGAAGAAGTCTTGGAGATCTTTTGCAAACAAGGAGGATGGTACCATGGTATCTGCTTTTGGTGGTGTTCATGAGAAGCTGTGTGGCTGCTTTTTTTGTTTATGTCCCCAAGAAAAATTGGCTTGTATTAAAATATAATTTTAGTTTGACTGGTACAGGTTTCTGTTTAAATGGTGAGATTTAATAATGCCTCTTTTCTCCTTGAAGCATGTAAAAAGAGTATAAAACCATAAAATAGAGAAATTGATCAAAATGTTACATTCTGATTTTGTTGTGTCAAATTTTGTCCTGGATTCTTGTAAACTCTTTATCAATTAACTGAGTTTGAAGAACATAACAGGCATTTTCAAAATGTGATTTTTTTTTTTCCTACAGCTGTCACCGACATAGTTTATGAAAAATCCTTTACTTAGGAATTTTCCTCTCCTGAGAGCTGAGAAGCCTCAGGAACAAACTGTAAACAATTCTTATCTGCTGCTGTGGAATGCCGCGGGAAAATCTCTGATTGGCCCCGTCGGACTGTTTCCAGTTGAGAGCCTATCACGGAGCACCTGCCCAGCGTCTCGGGCTGGGAGATTACATTCTTTTCTATTCTTAGGATAGCCTTGGTAGTGAAATCTCTAGCTTTATTCTTTTACTATAGTTTTTATATCTTATATATCATATTATAATAAATCAAGCCTTCTGATGCATGGAGTCAACTGTCTCGTCTCTTCCCTCATCCTGGGACCCCAGAAAACCATGTAACATACAGCCACTATAATTACAGAAGAATATAAATTTAGACTTGATAAATGATTCCCTATTTGCAATATTCAGTGAGTAGACCAGGTTGCTCAAAGCCCCATCCAATGTGCCCTTGAGGACTTTCAGGGATGGGGCATGCACAACTTCTCTGGGCCTCCTGTTCCAGTGACTCACCACTCTGAAAACAAATATTTTCTTCCTCCTAATACCTGGTCTAAACTTACTCTCTTTTGGTTGGAATTCATTCCCCTTGTCCTGTCACTACGTGTCTTTGTAAAAAACCCCTCTCCATCTTTCTTGTAACTCAGAATCATCTTGACTATCATTTGTGGAGGTGTTTTTATGAACGGATTACAAGAGTAGGATGTGTATGTACAAGATGTTCACAGACTAATTTTATCAGACATGGAGCAGTGTAGTAGGCGGACAGCTGAGGCACTGCTAATTTTACATTGAAGCTCAAATTTTATACTGGAGAACATCAATGGCCTGAGAATTTTTCACTGATAGCTTTCAAACATACTTAAAGTTTATTTATCAACAGTGGTATTTGAATAAACAGCTCAGAAGAGTATGTGCTGCCCTTGCTGCTTGGATATGAAGTCCTGTGCTGGCTAAGCTGATTCTTTATCAGGAAGCAAGGGCATGCTGCTGTCTTCTAATCCTGCTGACACTTCAGAACCAGCCTGGTGTGTCTTTCCTGAGAGCAGAGAAACAGGAGAAGGAGTTTTGCCATATCACTTCCATTTCCAAGGATGTATATTTTTCTTAACTGCCTTCTTCTATCTTCTCCTAAGAGGAAGAATAAGAGTTTATTCTACACAGGAGGAAGGAACCTGCATACCTCACTCCAAATCTGTCCTGTATTTAAATAATAGTAAAAAAAAAAGTCAACAGAAATGTGATTTCATTTCATTAGCTTTTTTTATTACTTGTAGTTCAGTAGAAAGCTCAGACTCAAAGAGAAATCCCAGTGCTTCTACCTACTGATTACAGATCACAGTGAAGGTTTAGATACAGCAGTGCTCCGCTGCCCTGGCAGAGCTCTCGTGGATTCTGCAGCATGAAAATACCACTGACACTCTTTCAATCTGTTGAAGGGCCTCTGTCCTAAACTTTTCCATAGGCTATTTTCCTGTTGCTATTTGCAAGAGGCCACTCTTTTATCATACACATGTTGTCTTCTTCTTGGGGGAACCTTCGGAGCTGTAAAGTTTTGAAATAAGGGGTATTTAATCTGTGCAGCTCAAGTAGGATTGGAGATCAAAGATCTAAGTGCAGTTTAAGCAGCATGTCTTCTACACCTGCCATTTTAGGAGAGAAATGATAATACAAGCTAGGCCTGAGGCCTCAAAACCTTATCATACACACACTGGAAAACATTTGGAAAACATTTGGAAAACATTTTAAAATGTATTTTTTCTCTTGCAAAGTGAAAAAGCAACAAAGTAAATCTGCAGTTTTCTATTTCTGGAGAAAAGAGCTGACAACAAACATGGCTGGTGCATTCCCTTTCTGCAGTAGTATCTATTCCCATAATACTTTATCCATGACTATGTCCATCATTTCCATTTAAGTCCTGCTCCCCTTTTTCTCCTAAGATTGTTGCCCTTCTTTATCCCTTTTCCTTTCAGGAAATTCAACATCTCCTTCTTCCACCTTTCCTGATACAATAGCACCCACTCAGTTTTACATCCCTCCACATAAAGTGTACCAGCTGAAACTCCCAGGAAGCCATGAATTTTGCCAGCTGTAATGAGATGGATATATTTTTTATACTAGAAGGTTTTCTGACTGGGACATAGGTCAGGGCAGGTCAAACAGTGTTCAGTGTCTCTCAGGTGCTGGGAGATAAGTACATTGCTTTTGAGATCATGTGTAGAAAACTTACACAGGCCTGTGCTAGACTGAAGGGTGACAGATGTACAGAGACATACAGGGCTGACAGGTGGATACCTATCCCTTTGTTGGGATAAAAGGGAAATTAGTGAGACAGATGGAACTGAGCATGGATGGAGGCAGTCTTTATTCAGAGTAGCTGGAACTGAGAAGATCCTACTGAGATGTTGGAAATGCAAATTTGAGTGAGGTGCAGATTCTCAGGGCTTCACAGTGCCAAAGGGTAAATATTAAGCTTTGTAATTTTGTTGATCCCTGTTCATCCTCACACACTTTTGGTTAAGGACAGTCCTGCTGAACATTTACCACTGACAGTGTTTTGCAAACAGCTATATAAATTTGATAGATTTGCAAACAGCTTACAACAAAGCAACCATAATGATTACCAGGCATGCTTTTGTAGTTATTGCAGCCCATATTAGCAATAGAATACCCAGAACGTTGCTGTAATCTCTTATAAATTAAATGTTTTGAAAGTTTTAATGATGTTTTAGGATGTAGATGTTTTAATGTGTATTGAAGCCTGATACTGAGATTGCATTGATGTCCTTTAAAGAAGATAAAATTTTATTACTAACATTAAAATTACAAACATTCTTGAATATCTCTGGGATTTTTTGAGAGTGAATGGGTATTTTTCAATTTGACACCGGAGTCCTCTCACTTTTCAATCTAAAAATATTGATTCAAACCAAATAGTACTGAGTACACACTTTAGGAGTTGCACTAGTCCAAGCAAAAGAAATTGTGCACTTGCACACACAAGCTAAGGACCTTGCCTTTTGTTGCCTGTCAAATACAAGGACATTGCAAGTTTTAAATATTGGGTCTGCTCCAGCTGTAGGAACATTTCTCTTCCTCTCTTGCTGCCTTTGCCACACTCACATCAGAGATTCTTGGAAAATATATTTCTATTAAAAATTTTTCAGACAGCTAACTCTCCTCCAGATCGTTCCTGTTCCTCAGATATGCTGACTTTTCTGGGCCCTCTGCAAAAGACATCGCTAGGGATTTTGATGTAGACTCAGAATATTCTTCCTTCCAATAAAAGAGAGTATGTGTCCAGCTGTGTCTCTGGCTTCTTGAGCTTCAGGCTGATTCCATACCTTAATTTTAATGTGTGATTAAGTTCCTTATGGGGAAGACTTATAGAGACTTTCAGTGTTCATATTACAGTCCAGCTAAACACAATTATTGAAACAGAAACCATTATAAAAAAACCTTTTGGGGTTTTTTCTTTTTTGTTTTTCTCTTTTTTTTTTTTTTTTTTTTTTTTGTTCAGGAGGAGCAGAAATCTAATTACCTTACCCTCTGCTCCCATTCTTGCACAATGGAACAGTTGGAATGGTAATTCTTTTCTTCCAAAAAAAGAGCTGACCTGTCACTTACTGCACATTAAGGATTGCTTAGGACCTTTGCTCCAGTCATATTCGAATAATGTAATACTCCTTCTTGTTATAAACCTAAAGGCATTTGAAGGCTGTTTTGCCAACCACTGGACACTGCAATGATCTCCATGGGGCTGACTATGAGATCCTGAGCTTGTACCAGTCAGAAACAAACCTTACTCAGCATTTTTGCAATGCATTCAAGGAATAATGAAATGGCTTTAATAGAAAAACTTACTTTCTTTTGTTAGATTGAAGAAAAGAGAGAATTCTTTTTAGGCAGTGTATTCAGACAAGGACTGAGTGATTTCCAGCAGTTTCCCATATATGTAAACTTATGAATATTTTCAGCCTAAAATGTGCTATACAAAACTATATACATTTACACAAAATAACCCATTACTTGAGCTGTGTAAAACTGCTATTTCTAAAAAGAGCTATCATTTGTGAGGAAGATGGGATTGGCAGTTTAGCCACAGAAGGGCTTAGTCTGTGTCTTTCAGGCCGGTGAAATCTGATATATTGCTATGACTAAATTTATACATCCATAATGTGAGGGGGCAGCTTAAAAAACTGGAGATGGAGGCTTTCCTAATATTTTCTTGAATTTATTTGCATCACCTGAATGAATATCTTGCTTAAATGGAAGTTTCTTTGTCCAATATAATTATTAAAATCCTGTTTATGGGCAAAAAGATTATACACTGACATATAAAGGCAAGATTTATTGTCAGTAAAAATGAAATCTTAGCAGTCGAATTAAAGAATAATTGCTAATGAAATTGTTAGCCAAAGTTATTTGTAATTTTTGCAAAAAAAAAAAGACAAGGGAAAAAAATAAATTAAAATTGTTATGCATATCAGTTTCTATCCCTCATCATGGTGTTATGCCCCATATTCACCTGCTGCTTTGGTCACTGAAAATAAAATGCTGTTCATGTTATCACTTTCCCCTTTCTTACTGTAGGGCCCACCTGGAGTAATTTTAAAAATGCTTGCTGGTGGGCTTTCACACCTTTGCTCTTTCTTAGCTGGTGTGCAGCTACATGTTACACCTGAATTTACTATGAATGGCATCATGGTGCCATCTGTATTTGTTGGATATTATGTGTTCATTCTCCTTGTTAGTTCTGAAAATACGTCTGTCCAGCTCCAGGTTTATACTTCTGTTAATTCACCACTGGCAAATTTGTTATAGTCATGAGGTTTCCAGTGCCAAGCCCATGTCCCACTTCTTACCACCTTAATTCCATTTTGCTAGATAAATTGCTGGGTAAATGTCTTATCAGCCTAAAGCAATGTTTTTAAGTCACGTAAGGTTGAAAAAAATGCTCATTTGAAATTCTTATAATTAGTTGCCATTTTTAACCTAATTCTTACTAACTGCCAGAACAGCTGTCTTTGTTTGAAGTCATATCTCTTTGAGTTGGTTTTTACTGCTCAGCAACACCAACAACTTTTATGGGATTTTTTCTATGCAAGGAAATATGAAAAAGAAACGACAACCAGACCTTTTGTTTTGACACTTTTTCCCCCTATTCTTTTGTCTGTTGCATGAAGAAAATACAGTTTCAGAGTAAGAAGCAATTTGGGCTTCTCTCTGGGGGACAGTTTGCTGAAATTATTTTGGCCTGAATTCTTTCATTTCTGGAATATACTTACTTATCTGGGCTTAGATGTCTGCAGAGATAACTTTTCCTCTTTTTTGCCTCCTATTTTCTGCAACCATTATGACATGGCTTGGTTTTGAGAACTGTTCCAATTACAAAACATAATTCAAGAGGCACCTTAATAACAGTAAAACATATCTGTTTAACTGTGATTTACAACTGATTGCTTTTGGTTGGTAACTTCTTAGAAGACAATATAAAATAAGGTTTACCTATGACTAAGTAGGATCTCTATTTTTCTAAAAAGCAAGGAGTCAATAGCAGGAAGGAGTAAGAGATAAATAGGAAAAGATAAGAAGGGAGGAGCTCTTGTTTTTCTGTATGTGTAGAGGTGATGTTTAGTTTCCCTTTCTCTTTAGTTTTTTCAGTGTGCCTTTTGACTTTAAAGAAAGTCCTATGGTTTGTGTGCTAAAATCTCAAGTGTCATTTAAACTGGAATATATTTCCATGCCATTCAAAGTCTGAAGCTATTCTGATATGTTTAACTCGTTCTTTATAGAAAAACTATGGCAATTTTGTTAATTATGAGAAGGGTCTGATGATTGGCACAGACACACTTATCAGAAAAGTGTTTTCATTTGCTATCAAAGCTCTCATCTCCTCAGCCTGCGAAAATCTTAAATCTCAACTCAGTTTTCAGCTCATATAACCTGTATAGATAATTTATCTCAAACACTTGTAATTTAAAACTATAGTTATAGGTAAAAAATGGCCCTGTTTTTTGCTACCAGAAATCTGGATATAACAGAGCAGCCCAGAGGTTCCTGTCTGCTGAGGGCCTTGGATTTTGATGCATTTTTTGTGATACTCTAACACTGTGTGTTACAGAAGGACAGGCAACAATTGGAATGGAGGGAATAAGTTATAAATTCAATTTTTTCTAGTCCATTGGAAATTTAAAAAGAACTTTCTCTTAAGACAGGTAGACCTCACTCCAGAGGAAAAGCTTGAAAGAAATGCTGTCAGACAGTTCTGTTGAATGAGGCATTTTGTTTCAGTTCTGCAGGAATGATGCATGGCGGGGAATTCTGTTCAATCCCACACCAGAAATGTACTTTCAGACCACACCTATATTCTATGCTAGGCAAAATTTTCACCAAACATGCTCTTCCTTCCAAGTTTATCAGTGTGGCTTTTTCTTTTATCTTCTTTTTTTTTTTTTTTTTTTTTTTGTTTTTTTTTTTGTTTTTGTTTTGAGAATCATCTAGAGCTTCTGAAGAAAAAAATTCCTTGTCTATGACAGAAGTCAGGAAGATTAAAACCCAGTAGTAATGACAGCTTGGTTAATGGCCATTGCTCAGTGGAACAGGTATCAAATCATGGGAGTGAAACAACCTGAATGTGATACATGCAATTACCCTTCTACATTTCATCTAGATTTACAGCCCACTGCAGTAAACCTTTTTCAGTAATTTTTATGCTCTTTTAAAAAGGCTTCTATGCTTCTTATTTTAGTTTAAACTCCAGCTTGAATATTTTAAAGGACTCTTCAATTTTGTCAAGGGGAATAATTTAGAAAATGCCTTTTTTTGCTGTGGTTTTATTTACACTCTAAGTTTGGACTGTGACATACAAGAATAAAACACTCACCATAATCTTCTGTATAACAAAATTTTGTAATAAATCAATTAGTCTTATTAGAGTAATAAACTGAAAGAATGTATTTATTTATTATGTTTTTATAGCACTGATTTTATATATTGGATTAGATGCTATAACTCCTCAGCACAGTTTTCTTAGCTCCTGATTAAGAGTCATGTGGAAAAGCATTCATGTAGTTAATGATAAACAAATCTATTCAGGAGGACAGAATGTTTATAGCTAGTTTATCAGTGACCTGCAACACAGTGTGAAAATTAGGTATTAGCGGTGTGCAATGTGCAATGCACAGGAAAAAGCACAAGTATTTTTAGATTCTTATTAATTTGCTGTGATTATAAATGTGTGCCTCTTCAGTAGCTACTGAAGACATATTTTATAGCGTGACTGAGCATTGTTTTTACACTCTCTACTCTGCTTTTAATTATAGTACCCTCATGTGAGTGTATCTGGAATTAGAGCACTGTAGCTGTAGGCCAGCAATAGCTTAATTGTTCAAGATCCTACATAAACTAATCGTTGCTTGTGGTGAGCTTTCTTTAGCAAAGATTGCATTTTCAGATTGAAGGAAGCGGGAAGTAAATGAGGGGATGCTAAAAATAATTATAATAAAGAGTCAGAAGCTTTCTAAATTAAGTTCCTGAAGGCTATTTAAAATCACTCATATGCTTTTCCATTTAACATTGCCCTTCTTGTAGCTTCCATTTGACTGTATCAATGCTAGGATATTTCTTATGGTGCCCTAAGATTTTCAATATTCAGGACAGATAATTCAGACTACTGATTTTGGTCCTGAAAATGAACACATATTTAATTGTTTGGAATTACCAAACATTTTAAATTTAGTTCTTAAAATTGCTGAAATCAGAAAAGCAATCAGTTATAGAAGAAATTTAAAATTTAACAGAAATATCTAAAAGCCTTTTCAAAATATTTAATTGCTAAACAGCAATAAAAATAGATATTTGCTAAACATCTACAAATGTAGATATCAGCTTGATATCTACATTTTGCCTGTCCTGACAGAACCCATAATATTTACAAAACAATTTTTAAGGCAGGCATCATCACCTACTGAACATTTTGACACTTCAGGCAACACCTGGCATTACAAGGTATTTATAAAGCATATTAAAAATATTTTCCTATGAAAAAGTGATTAAAATTGCCCTGAATAAATAGCAATAACTATTTAAATTGTTTGGAAGTAATAAAAGATATGATTCATCACATACTGAACATGTAAATGAGGTTTTCTCTTGATAATTGTGACTGAGAAATGTGTCAAGGGCATTTTTGTGAACAATATTATTGAAAGTCAGTTTTTTGAAGGTCTCTAATCTTTTCAGTTAAAGAATATCACTTCTAATAACTTTGATTATTTACTGTGAACCTGTTCTCTTCATTGCCTGAAAAGTTAATTGGTTAAAATGACCAGTTTTTGTAGCCTTGTGATCAGCATACCTGGCCGTGGATGCGCGTGTTAAAGCGTGTAGCAGAAGACACACTTGTATTTCTGGTCTTACCTAAAAGTAGCATGAACTCCTTCCCCTCTCTATTGCTGAAAGCTGTGCATGAGTTAGAGGGAATGCAACACTTACACTAACTAAATTCTACTAAGGAACTACTCAGTCATTTGGAGAATACAATCATTAGATACTGTTTACACAGAAATGTTTTGGAAGACCACGGCAGTGGCTGCTTTGGGTTAGAGGAAGATTGCTGACTACAAATCTGATATTGGTTTTCCACTTGAGTGCTCAGGTTCTTCTGCACAGAAGTCCAAACAGAGCAGGAGGTGAACCCCCAGCCATTGTAGCTGTAGAGTAAATTGACAAGCCAAAACAGAATAATGAGAAGAAAAAACACAAGAGTGTCAGTTTGAAGATATTGCAAAAACTTCTTATTTTTTGTATGAAAAGTAGGAATTTAATATCTTTTTTACTATTTGGAAAAGGAAAAGAACTGATTTTCTAATTTGTTATTATATCTAATATAAAAAAAAGCAAAAGGACATACACAGACAGAGGAGAAGGCACTCCTTATTGCAGAAATTTAACATACATCTCACATAAAGCCCTTGCTGAAACTCCTTATGCAACCATTTATGTGAGCGCACTCAACTAAAGTAAAAATCAGCATCAGGGGCCTCTCTGCTTCTTTTCCCACCACAACCTATTAATCTTTCTTCTCTGAAGTGCTTTACTGCTTTATCTAAGGGAATGAATTTGTCACAGACACTTCCTCAAATGGCTGCCAGATCCTTTTTCACACACAGTTGTCTTTTGGGTGAATGCTGTGTCCAGCTAGCTGAAGTGTCACCCATTGCTTCCTTCTCTACTCTGCATTCTGCTTCACACAATTCTGAGTTCATTCCCCAGGCTTTCATTCTCTCAGCTATATTTTTCATCAAGTTTTCTCTCCCATCACTACTTTCTGCAAGGCCAGGTTGACCCATTCAACTAAATATCAGGATTTCAATTTTTTTCCCAATTTTCCTTTATTTTTTTTTCTCTCTTGCATATTTGACTGCAAATAAATTTCTATTCATATAATGCACATCACTGGGAAGGCCTATTCAGTAACTTTTGAGGATCCACAGTGGAGCTGTTCATGGACTGCAGCTTGTTAGAAGGACCCACGTTGTAGCAGGGGAAAAGTGAGAGGAAGGATGAGGAGAAAGGAGCTCTTGTGGGCTGACTACAACCACCATTAGCCACTTGGAGCTGAGAATGAAATTCATCCTGGGAAAATTAGGAGGAGAAGAAGTTATTTAGTTTTTGTCTGTTTCTTGCTATCCAAATCTATTGTAATGAGCAATAAAATAAATTAATTTTTCTATGATCAAGTCTATTTTGCCTTTGATGCTGACCTCCAAATCTTCATCTTGACCCATGGGCCTTTTCATGTTTTTTCTTCCTCTATTTTTTTGAAGATGGGAAATGAGAAAGTGGCTGTGGGAGTGTCTGGCTGCAAGTCAAGATTATCCTTCACATGTGCATAAGCCATGTAATCTTCCAGATATGTCTGTTGCCTTTTAGCTTGGTTGAAAATGAATCACAAGTGTTGTTGAAATGGAAGCATGGCTGGATTCAATTTCTCAGCACTTTAGAAGTGGAAAGATTGTTGATGGAGTCCTAAGTCCAAGTCTGACATTGAGTCTTCCCTTCCTTAGTCGTGTCACTTGCCTTCAACTAAATTACTAGTTTTCAGGGCTCACTCTGTGCTTCATGAAGCTTCATTATATGCTACCTGTAATACTTTGCTATGTAAGAATAAAAATCCATCACAAAATTCCCCTGACATTTGTTTGGCTTGCAATATACAGCACACCTCCACTGCTGTAAGCATGGAAGGACCCTGATTTGCTAACACAGCTGAATGAAACACTACTCTTAAATTCTATGGATTTTTTTTTTTCTGCATAAGAAAAATATTACATTTGTCCTAGAAATGCATGACCTGACAGAAATTTTCCTGAGCTTTTGTTCCTATTGATTTGGATTTCTGACCAAATGCAGCAAAGGCACTGGAAGAGCTTCTGTCAGCTGAAGAAACCTAAGATGAAGACCTTATTGGGGGATTTGGATTTCATAAGCGTATGAACGCTTGAGTGGGCATTGTTAATTATGGATTAAAGTGACTTGAAATTAGTTTCAGTATAGAGTCTTTTGCCAGCCAGAACCTCATGATCTTGGAAAATGTGAGTGCTTATCCTTTTCAGATGATGGGAAAGGCCGGAAAAGTCTAGGTGCCAAACATGCAGGTTGCATATGACAAGCCCCTTATGTTAAATCTTATTTTAAAACCTGCAACGTTTATCACACTGCTTGAAAAGAATATTTTTTGTTACTCTCCTCTGAGGAATAGCTCTCCACATTATACAGCTGCAAGGTCTTATGATTAACTTTAAGCACTATAAACTTGCAGCAGGACTAGCATTTATATAGCTAAATTTAGCTATCGTGCTGCTGTTGGGTGCTGATAAGCTAAAATTACACTCTTTTGATTTGTCTGCCATTTAAAAAATATTTTAGAGGCTTATTAAGTTCATAATCAGAATTATCACTGTCTCTCCATACTGAATTTAGGTCCCGTGGCTGACATGTGATTTCATACTTGTCTATCTTTGTTTTTACAGACAATATGCTTCATAAATTTAACTCAATGAATTAACGTTAAAAAGAGTGACAAAATGGATTCTATTTTTTGAAATTGTAAAAGGTTCTTCAGCATATTTTGTCAGAATAATGGAAAAATATGACAAAATATTATTAAATGTCCAACAGTCCCCTATTGGAAAATAGTAGCAATAGTTCCCATGATATTTTCTGGATGGCTGCTTATCTTATCTGTATAAATTAATAATGTCTTTGATAAATACGTGCAGAGAGTTTTCTTGGGCAGAGAATTTCTGGAGCGTGAAACCTGTTTTTACATCTAAACAATTTGCCAATGATGGACTCATCTTCTGTTCTTACTCTCCCATTCCTATCTGTCCCTTTCAGACATTTTCATAAATGGAACTCCCTAAGAAATCTCTAGTAAATCGTATGCCTTTCCATTATTTACTGAGCTAAAAGGAGTCCTAGAGCACCAGATGTCCTAGAGGTCAGCTATTTAGTGTTTCTTTTGTGACCTGCTTGTTTGCCACCTTTCTCAGATGGGGTGATAGCAGACCATGCTGCAGGGACAAGTGATGAACCTGTGAACTCCTTATGATCACTGGGCAGATGTTAAAGTCCACTATAGAATTGCTGGGATACTGCAGTGTTTTCCATGTCTTCTTTTCATCTCAGTGAACTGCCCCAGTTTGTGGAACTTTTGAAGTGGAAACACATAGGAAGAAGATGACAAATTTTTGTCCTCCTGCCACATAGTGTGCTTAAGGTGGGATGGCAAAATAAAGAGGCTACAGGCCTGGCTATGCACTATTGCCTAAATTTCCACCTCTTCAGCCTTGAATTAAGGCATGCCAATATTGCAGCATATCAAAAGAAGAAAAGATTACATAAGATTTGCAAACCTCAAAGGAGAAGACTAAGGCCCATTTACATGGGAGACTTCCAGGCTAGCTTTCACAGCAGACAGGATTTACTCACAGCAGCTGCTGCTGCCTTTCAACATAGTGCCATAGAATCTGTATTAATTCTTTTGAGGTGCAAGAATGGAAAATGTCCATGTTTAAGATATTTCTAAAAGCATCTGTGATTGTACTTAGCTTTGATTTGCAAGACTGTAAAATGACTTTTCAGTTTTAGAGAGTTCTGAACAGGTCGAAATTAAGAGGATGATTTGTTTAACATATTTGTACTGGTAACAGTCCTTGGTTATAAGTAGAGGGTAGATTAAGTTACCACTAATAAAAGTTCTAGGCTGAAAAAGGACAAGTAAATTATGTCTGGTAAAGAAATAAATTCAGATTTAGCATCTCTGGAAAATAAAGCAGATTCTTGTTGTCATAGTTAACGTGGAATTTCTCAAAATATTCCAATTCATAAAACAGTCTAGCACAAGAGTCACCTTAAAATACTCTGCTACCATGTCCTGCCTTCAATGTGGGGATAGATTTCACTGGAAAACAATTGTCTCTTTTGTATTGTAGAAACACGTTTAGGTAAGTAAATAAGTTTCTGGGTCTCATCTTCACTAAACAGAATCATGTTGATGCTGCCCTGGAATGAATCTGTCTGAGATTTGCTTATGAATCTGAATAAAGATCTACCTTTATATGAAAAACAACTGAAGACTCAGAGGAAAGAATTCAGCTGAGCTTAAATATCAGAGACATTTTCCTGAAAATTGGTCTTCTGTGTTCTTTTGTGGTTTGGTTTAGTTTGGTATTTAAGGGCCTTTTTTTAGTGCCAAAGTTTGCTATTCAAATCATTGCCTTAACACTGAGGCTATAACTACTCAGATTAAAAAAAAAAAAAAAAAAGAGGATCTTTGATATGATTTGTAATAAATGCAGGTATCTTGAACAATTTTCTCATCTTAGAAAAATCTTATTTGAAAGCCAGTTGTAGATATGATAATGACCAGTAAATATTACCTGGACACTGTAAAGAGTTTAAAATATCACAATGGTGTTTTCTCATTGTCTGTGCTTGGTTTGTGTTATAGTAGAATTTGTAAGTGTATTGGCCTTTACAGGGAGAGAGACATATTTTTAATATATGCTGAATACCTGCTGTTTGCTGCTGCTGCTGCTGCTTTTTATCTCCAAGCTGTCTTTCTCTATCCTTAACTCAGCTGACTAGAGAAAGGTGAGCTCTGAATATTTTATAGCCACATCTTTTTAGAAATCATAAGAAGGCTCCACATATTATTTGGCTACAATTTCTGTCAAGGTATCTATGACTTTCAGTTATTTTGATCATCTATCTTAGTTTTGTCACACTGGAAATTAGGAAAACATATACCTCAGTATGTAGGCAACTTCTTTTTTTTTTTTGTAAAGTCTTGATAAATAAGAGTCCTTTTCCCTCTCATATGGTGTAAGGGAACAGATTCCAATTAGGTGAGGTGAAAGATGTTTGTCTTGTTCTATAAAGGCACTCACAGCCACAGTCAAGAGGCAGTGGTCATCAGTACAAAGCATGAATTAATTTTGGATCAAAATAAAGCTGAAGTGTGCTAGCTCTGATTTGACTTCACATACATCAGAAACTTAAAACCATCTGGATTTGAAGCAAGACCTTCAGTCTTTCTGTACTTATTCACTAAAAAGCTTAAGGAGCACCAAGCCTACAGTGCTGTGGTTGGTGGTTAGCCTGAAGCCCATTTGCTGCTCCTGATGCCTTGGTGATTATGTCCTTTTCAGAAAGTTTTCAAAAAGGATTTTTGATTGTGTCCTTATGGTTTTCTGTTGTTTTGGAAGAGAGAACCGGATGATGTGAAGTACATTTAATGCATATTCTATACTAGCAAGTTCAATATGTCCAGGTATATTCCAGAATAAAGGAAATGTCCTGCACCTATGGTACTATTTGTATCAACCACCAAAATGGACAGGCTTCTGATGAGCTGCTCACGTGCTGAACCATGACCCTCTGGAGGAGTGTGAGTTGGCCCAGGCCAAAAGCTTACCAGGGCTGTTTGTTGAATGGCAGTCAGTTCAGCTCAGCCAGTGTGGAGCATGTGCAGGGGCACAGGGTCTGCTCTTGCATCCAGTTCTACCTCCCTCATGCTCTCCAAGATATTCAGCTCACTCACCAACTTGTGGCACAGCTGTAGGAACAGCTTGCTGTGGCCATGTAGCAGCTACTTCCTTCTGCCTGCCCTCTGCTCTCCAATCTACTGCACTGAACCACAGCAGAGGCCACTCCACAGAAGTCATCTGTAATTTATGCATTTTTGCTGTCAGTGGATTCTCAGCTCTAACATCTTCATTGACCACGTAAAATGGAGGTGCACAGCTATTTTTCTAAGGATGTAGGGTCAAAAGGCACCTCAGGGCCATGAACTGAATTGTCATTGATGTTTCTCAGATACCATTTGCTGCTCATCTCCTCTATACCTGGATTCAGACATAAGTTATTTTTGCAAGAGTTTTCTTTTTATTCCTTTTTTCTTTTTTTTTCTGAAGAGTACAATAGATCAGTCAGACAACATTATACCCACCACTGTTGGCCATACAGAGTTACAGTTGATTAAATCCCTACTCTGAGCTTTGGACCAGTGTTCTGTCCTTGTGCATCCTCTTCAGGCTTAAATTTTTTATTAAGCTTAAAAAGCTGCATCTGACTGGTGTGTGGCCAGCCTTTGTAAATGAGGCCTTTCATTCAGCCTGAAGTTACTCTTTTACCACTACTAAAAGTTTGAAGTTTTATTTCTCTACAGTGAAACGCCTCAGATTGAATGTTTTCCTGCTGGTCAGATAAAGTTCCATCTCAGCTTCCTCCCTCCATCTGGGATTTCACCTTGGTTGTTCTTTCATTCCCTTTGATTCCTCTGCTTATCTTCTTAATTAGTTGTGATTCAGGTGAATGCAAGCTGAAGATGCTTCCCCTCTGGGACTGCTATTCTGTCACTGGATCAGGTGCAGATGGCAGAGCCCTTGTTAACTTAATTGATTATTAAAATGCTGACATATGGAAGGAATTGCTTGCTTTCACTTTTCAGCTTGGGGAAATTGTCATGCTATGTGAATAAACAACTTAGGAAATTCCTGAAAATAAAAATTATCAATTTTTTAGAGGGAGGATTTTGGCCTTCTTATGAGTTCTCACCTCTCTAAAAATTGGAAGTTGGCACTTGTTACTACCTCGTGGAGTTGAATTTCTTTTATGTTATGTATGAAAGAAGTTTGTCTGCAGAATTAAAGATATGTCTTCAATGTAGTTGGATCCTATGAAGAAAACAAAAAAAAAATTATTGATGTAGCAGTAGTCCAAGGAACACAAGAAAGTTGGAGAGGAGATATTGTAGACAGAACATGTTTATTTTGTCCCATATTATATTGTCTGAAGTTTGTACTTCCTTATTGCTATTGAAGTGTTCTGATTTTCCTCACTGTGTTTATAACCAAACTGACTAAAGCTGTCATAAAGAGGTTCATTGGAGCTTGAATGTGTTGAGATTGTATTCATCCAGCTTTCATTTCTGGTTACATATCTCTGCTCACATTACACATATATGAAGTGTTATCACCATTAGGACAGTTTATGGACTATCCTCATGCACACACCAGGACAAATTGCAGGCAGCATCTTTCTCTGATGTCAGCTTGGATCACTTGTATGTTGAATTTTCTATTAGCTTCATACTTTTTCTCATGTTGCCTCTCATGCTTAGGAAGAACTTTCTGTAATACTGAAAAACACACCACCTTCTCTAAATTATCAGTGAAAGTTTTCCTGTGAGAAATCTAATAGCCACTAACCTCTCAGATAACTGATGTTGAGGCTATTATGCTGAGATTTGTTTTGTTTTTATCACAAATTTGATATTGGAAAAAAAGACCGTAAACTCTTTGGAATGGAAAATAAACTCTTTCATTCATAGGTTTTGCAAGAGTTGGTGTAGGAGGATCCTGGCCACATGGTATTGCAGGAACTTACAGCTTTCATCTTCTCCTGTGCACAAATGAATAAGAAAATCTGCTCCTAGTGTCTTTCTTTTTTCATAATACCAATTAATTAAACAAAACTGATAAATTTAAATTGAAAATTTCTGTCCACTTTTTACCTCACTGCTTAAGCCAGCTGCCCATGTATGACTGTGTAGTGATTTTAAACTGAGTTGATACTGGGTGTATGAGTACCTGGGCAGTTGGAGAGGGAATCTAACAGTGCCATGCTTTCCTTATTCTGGCTGGAGGCCACAATGAAGACTTCCCAAAGACTTCTCTAGTCCAAACTGAACACTCCCAGCTCTCTCAGACTGTCTTCACAGGGGAGATGCTCCAGCTCGCTGGTCATCTGCAAGAAAGTTTCCCATAACTGCTCAGTGGAAAGTTCCTGCTTGAAGGTGAATGTCATCACACACAATAAAAACTGTTATAAATGAGTAACAGTGTTGACTATTGCTCAGGTAGTTATGGAGCTGGCATATATTCTCTGAAAACTGTAAACCCTGCTGGTTTCTTTGTATCTACTGGTGCTAGTCAAATGTGAAATATAAAATTTCAGATAAGTGTTTTCCTTCACTAATTCTTCCTGAGAAGAATATGAAGTAATGAAGAGGACAGAGAACAATTTCAAAAATGAATTCTGGAAAGCTACCCAGACTGTCCAGCTCTCCTCTGCTGTTGGCAGAGGTTCCAATAGAGGCTGGCCAGGGAAATTGAGGCCCACTGCAATACTTGTGACCCTGACCCATGCAAAGAATTATTAGTTTCATTCTAAAAAATGTTGCTATGAAAGAATTTAGTGCACACATGCCATGATATCAGAATATTCAAACTAAAAGCACGCTTACACAGTGCTGTAGGTGCACTGCAGGTATCCTCAGGGGATGAGGCCAGTCCATATCCCTGAAGGATGTAGCAGTGTACATGCAAACAGTTGCTTTGCAAACAAAGCTAAACCAGTTTTGTTCTCTAACGATACAGCAGAATCTGAAATGGGGCATAATTCGATATTTGAGGAATCTTGCACCCTGTTTAAAGTGAATGGACTCTTTATCATTGAGTTTAGTGTGATTCGTGTAAGACTTATGCTCAGCTGGAACTAAGCCTTGTTGTTTTAGCAAAGGAAACTCAGTGTCCTTGACGTATTTTAAAATAATTAAGGTTTTTTGGCACTGAAATTTGAAAACAAATTTTATACATATAATAGATTTTTTTTAATGCAGTTTGGTTTAATATTTAGGCAGCTTGAAGATGATTGTATTTTTGACATATAGGTCTTTTCAGTGTGGTTGCAGATTGAACTGTGCATGTTTTGCTATCATTTACAAGAAGTTCTGGTTGTCTATTCTTTCTGAAGAAGAATAATTACATCTGTTTTAACCAGGAGAGGAAAGGAAGTATCCTACCCTGAATCATGCAGCAAATCAATTATGAGCAGGGAATTGACCAAGCTCATAACTGAAAAGAATGCTCACACTACATATTTAATAACTGATCTTTTTTTCAACTAATGGATTAGATCTGGTACTTATGGATGCTTGGAATAAATCTGTATAAATTATTCCTGATAGCAAGAGGATATGAGTGTGGCCAAAAGCAAAAAAATCCCCCAAAACTCAAAACCCTCCAAGGGAAGCAAAGAAGTGTGGGAAAAGCTTCCTCAAGCAGAAAAAACTTGTCACACATAGCATGTATGTAGTGAGGAAAGTGGCAAAAATATTTAGTGCTGGATATGATTCGCTATGGAGTATATTCATGGTTTTCATAGGAGGCAGATGCACATTAAGCAAAATAGACATGCATGAAAGTGATTTAAAAAATAAAAATTTGCTGATAAGTATTCTGTATATTCTGTGGAAATGCACTGCTGTGGAAGTGCACTGCTGTCATTGTTCCTGTATCCCAGTTCTCTTTCCAGGTTCACATAAATGATTGTCTTTTATGAGATGTATGCTTCCATTTATGGGGAAGTTAGTGAATAATTTAATTTACTGACACATCTAGCCTCTACCACTGTAGCTTTCCAGCAGCATAACATGATACATATGAATTTACTTATTAAAACTTACATGGCTTTCTCTATGCTGGAATATATGGAAATAATGTTCTAACTTCACAAAAAAGGCTGTTTTCCTCTTTTCTTCAAGGGTTAACTATGTATTGTTAGAAATTCAAATACGTATTTTGCTTCTTTTTGTAACCAGAATTAAAGTAAGAGGTACCAGTGAGCTTCATTTCTGATGACTGGCTAGACTTTAGGAAAAAATAAAAACCATACAATTTATTAATATTAAAATCATATAGTATTTTTATAATTAATATATAATAAGTAAAATCACTAAATTTTTTTTGGATCTTTCATCTATCATATCTATCTATCTATCTATCTATCTATCTATCTATCTATCTATCTATCTATCATCTATCTGTGCACATAATTGTTTCTTTCCCTTTACTGTTAAAATTCTAATAACTTTTGAATCTTTTTATTCCTGGGCTCATGTGCTACATTCCTATTCATACAAACTATAAATTCTGAAAGAGAGGGTCGATTTCCCTCTCAGTTTAAAATAGTGTGTATATCTTCACTTCCATGTTCATCACATGGAAGTGAAGACATACACACAATGAACTGATATTTAATACTTGAAATAGCTTTTCAAAGAAGCTTATTTATGTATATATCCTCAGATTAAAAGCACGTATCCTCAAATTTAAAGCTTTTGTTGAAATCATTGGTTTCTGGGCTGCCTTTACCAAGAGAACAGGATTTTCCTGAAAACCTGGCAACAGGAGCAGAAGGCAACACAAAAGAGATGGAGGAATGTGAGAATGAGGGACAGAAGGAAGTGCCAAGGGAAAACAGCTGTTAGATGAGACTTCAAGGGAAACTTGAAAAGACTGACAGATGTGCTGCACTTG
Organism: Serinus canaria; assembly: GCF_022539315.1. NCBI lineage: Eukaryota > Metazoa > Chordata > Aves > Passeriformes > Fringillidae > Serinus > Serinus canaria. Next base: position 18,790,555 of record NC_066314.1, on the reverse strand, counting down.
TCAGGACTCAGAAAGCCCTCCATGGACTGAAATACAGCACTCACCTGCTTAATAAGGTCAGACTGCAACTCTGCATGCTATCTTTTCTTTTCTGATAAGACTCAGGGTACCTGAATCTACCCCTCTGCCACATCCATCCTCTTTTTCATTATGTTTGAACACATCTCAGACCATAGTTTTGCCTGAAAACAAAAGTAAGGGCTGACACTCAACTCATGTTCCAAAATATAAGTATTTTTGTGGTTTTTTTTTTTTTTTTTTTGCCTGTTTTCTTTCTGGTGTGGTAGGGTTTGAATGACAACCTCTAGCTACTAGTCTCCATTTTTTTGGTTATATTTTAATAAAATTGTCTCTCTTTGTCCATAATAGAATTGACTTTTACATTACTGTCCTGTTTTCAGCTGGGGTGGAGATCACTTATTCTCTATAGCTGTTACAGTGTTGTATTTTGTATACTGTATTTAGGATGGAGTTGATAACACACTGATGTTTTGGTTTTTTGCTAAGTCATGTTCACCCTAAGTCAAGACTTGCAAGTATCCTAGTTTGTATAAATATTGAATGCTTGTATATTTCTGTGAAATATGAGATGCTTTTATTTTTAGATGGTTTCTAAACTACAGAATTAAAATATTGTCCTAAGGTTCTCATCCATCTAATCCATTAGTCCATTAGTTAAAAAAGAGGTCTGTTATTGTACATATATGTAGTGTGAGCATTCTTTTCAGTTATGAGCTTGGTCAATTCCCTGCTCGTAATTGATTTGCTGCTTGATTCTGGGTAGGATACTTCCTTTCTTCTCCTCTTCAAAACAAATGTAACTTTATCAATTTTTTTTTTCCTGCAAAGCACTTTAGCTCTGTCAAATAGAGAAGTGTTGAGAAGCGTTGTTCTTCACTTTTCATGTTGGCCTTTTTTTTTTAAGACAGACTTTAATTCCAAACATATTCTTCTAAGTATATTAATATTCAAAAACTGACCAATAGATATAGATTATTACCAGCTGAAATACTGGAATAGCTAATCCACTGTTCAAAGGAGTTTACAGAACAAGAAATGTAATATATTTAAGTAGGAAAGTTTCAGTGTATCAGATTCTCACAGAATGAAAAAAGGAAATGGTGGTGAGGGCAAGAGGAGTAGTTAACTCCTTTTCTGAAGAAAGTTTGGGAAAGTTCTTCCTCTTCATTTGGAATACATGTAATTCATTTGGAATTACTGTAATTTCAGGCAGATTTTAAAACCATTCTTACTGCAGCTTTTAAAGTAAAAAACTCTGAATCTCCAAAGTTTACTTGCTGAGTGATAATGACATTTATTCCATCTCTGAAAATTTTCTCATGAATTAGCTTCATATTCTGAAGCCTTTTAGTCCTTGTGTACCATGTCTTACCATTTTCTCCAGTTCATTCCCATTTGTGATGGTGCTCCCTCAAAACCAATAGTCACTTGCCCCAGTGAGACAAACTGACTTCAGCTTGGTGTACAGTACCCAGAGCCAGATTTGTGCCTTGCATAGTCTCTTCTCATTTATGGAGAAACAGTCTTTGATAAGCAATTTATGGAATTATTTTAATATCTTTGTATAAAAGTGTAGATAAAAAGAAATATAAAAAGAAATTTCTTTTGTAAGGAGCTATGTATATTGAAGTTTTAAGGATAGGTTTTATGTTTAATAATATGCTCATTTAGAAAAAAAAAGTAGATCAGTAAAAATAACTTACCACAGTAGTTTGAGGATTGTCGTGCATGCAGAGCAGAAAGTGTGATAAGGTTCTGGCAAAGAGTGACTTTGTGATGCTGTTTATTTTTTTCAGTCAAGAAAAAAATGCTTTTATGTCTCTCAGAAATGAACCCTTTCCTAAGTTTTTACACATTATATGCTGGCTTTTGTGCATTTTTAAAGATGTGTTTGAGATTGTTGAGGTATCTTTCAAAGAAAAGGTATACTCAGGTGTAGTTCACAGAGAGGCTCTCTGGAGAAGGATTGAAATGGATGTGTTAAATTTAGAAGAAAGACTACCTTTACACCTCTTGTAAATGCTTCCCATATTTATTACAGGCCATAAAATTGTTGTAAGCTTGTGAAAATTATAAGTATGTGCCTGTACAATATTATTTTTATGTAAAGTAGTATTCACACCAGAGTAATACAAACAGTGTGAATCTACACTTTTATAATAGTTTGAAATGAAGGTAGGCTGTATATTAAGATGCAATGGCTTATTTTCAGACAACCAACCACAAAACACCAATTTATTTTAGTGAGAATCCATGTCTCACTTGCCCAAGACGTATGTGTTATGTGTTCAGTTTTGTTCTGATGGCTTATCATTTTCTCTCTGATTAACACCAATCAGCTAAGTTCTGGCTTTGCACCTAGACACCTCTAGACAAAGAATGCAAGGGTGTTTTTTTTTACTTTTAGTCTTACTGATGTAAAGCAATAAACTGTATGGATCTGACCCTGCATGCACAGGAAATGCTCACAGGTTGCAGCTTTGGGCACATCACGTGTACCTGCGGCTCTCCTGTGCATCCTGCTGGCTCCAGCAGTTGCTTTGTCATGTGTCATGTCTGATTTGCAGTGTGGGGTTGTAGGGTTTTTGTAGTCCTTCATTTTTCTTTCAAAGAGGAACTGAGGAAGAGTAGAGAAAGGTGCTAAAGGCAGGTGGCATGTCAGGAAAAGGGAAAGCCATGAAGCAGCAGAGCCCGTGCCAGGTGGGCAGCGCAGCTCCTGCAGTGTCCCTCGGCAGGACTGCCTGTCAAACCACAGCTCTCCAGGATGCCCCAGGCCTGGGTCACAGAAAAAGGCAAAGGCACAGATGATGTCTTATGGAGGAGATGTCCATGCATGCAGAGCTGCTCCCAGGGCTCTGACAGGGTGTGACTGGCCCATAGGAGGCTCATCCACACAATCATGAAGGAGCACAGAAATGCAGTGGCAGGGAGAACATCCTGCAGAGGCAGGGACACTGTGCCCTGGCTCCTTCCAGGAGAGCTTCAGCTCTGACTGTGAAACACTTCAAGTCAACGAGAGCAGACCTCAGGAGGACTGTGCAGAATGAGTGACATTAGAGAATACAGGGAAGAGCATTTAGGGTTTGTTCAAAGATTAGTATGGGTTGTTCAAGGGAAGGAACCAAAGGTAAGGAAAGAGAGGGATGAAGGTGATTAGGGGAGGATCAGGCAAGGGAAAGTAAAAGGATAAGAGGTTAAAAGGGCCTGGATGTGTTTAAACTGGACTTGATGGTACCCTTGTGTCACAGTGTCCTGCTCCCAGTCACTGCCATCTGACCTGGTGGCTCAGTAAACTCCACTTCTATTTTCCTGGGTGAGGGGGTCTCTATTCCACATGCATCTGTGTTAGTGGAGTTCTAGGTGTCAGTAACTGCAGCTGGAACAGCTTTCTAAGGGCTGGGGCTTCTGGGACCAGCACCTGGAATGAGGATATGCATATCTGACGTGGTTGCTGGTAAATATCAAGTTGGACCAGCTCCCAAGTACATTAAGTAGCTTGGTAGCCACGCTTTGAAGTGCTTGTTAGTCCAGGACAGATATGTGTGTGTGTCTGGGGAGAGGCTGACTGCTGGAAGGATGGGTACATGCCAGCTACTGGGCAAATTGTGGAGTCTGAGAATTGCTTAAGACTCTCATTTGTATGCACCTGGTGATGTTTGCAGAGTTGACATGATTTTATGCAAGTCTATAATTTTCTTTGAACTGGACATACTAACTCACATATATTAAATCATGTGTTCAGCATATAACCCAGCCATACACTCCTTTCATGAAATCCTTTTTGCTAGACTTCAAAACCTAAATACTTCTGCCATCACAAGTCTTCCCATTTTCTCCATTTATTCCATTAAACTTTCTCTGCATCTGTTCAGATTTCAATATATGTTTTCTGACCATTACTCATTCCAGCTGTGCTGGTTCTAACTGTGGTGTCATCAGTGCTTGCACACTGAACTTTGAATTGGTCTTTTTATGGTGTCACCTGGTGATGATGTCAAATATAGTACTTTTTTCAACATACCCCCACTCCCCCTCCAATTCCTAATCAAAAATGTAACATTGTTTTCACCAAAAAAGATAGCTGGTGATATATTCTTCCACTAACAAACTGAAAATAGCTGAAATTGTTACAGATTACAATGCAATTTTAAAAAACATATGTTAGAAAAACAAAAAAAAAGAAAATCAGTTTGAAAATGATAAGTCAAGAGTTCTATAAAAATTTTTCATGTTTCCAATACCCAAATAGAAGCATAATGTGTTGTACTGCTTGCATTATTTTTCAGTGTCAACCAAGATGAATGAGCCCTTGCCTCTACTACCAAAGAAACTTCAGAGGTTAAAAAATAAAAAGAAGAAGGTCATAAGATATATTTGTCCCCTTTAAAATACTTTAACAAAAATGAATTTTGTTGCTTTTTTTCCTGCATATATGAAGATTTTTTTCTGCTGCACAGCCTGTGGGATATATTGATTCCTGTTAGAAGGGGATATCTTCTTTTGGGAGTCTGGGTCCCAAGAACAAGCACCCAGCTACTGGGCATGTGATTTTGGGGGAAATTAGTTGGTGAAGAGGTCAAGGTTCTAGTGGAGCTGTAGGGGATTGTTGGCAGAGAGCTCAAAGTGGGCATCACAGGTTGCTAAGGCTGGTCATTGCACAAATATTAGTTACCATACAATGCTAGTATTTCAAATTCTTGTGGGTTCCACCGGAGACTGCTTTTTCCAAATTACATGTAATTTATTTTCTCACATTTTTCAGTAAATTCCAGCTACAGCTTATTGACATCAGAACATATCTATTGATATATTTTAATGTTCAAAATTAGCTTATAAGATAGGTGGCTTCTTTTTCTTTGCTAGACAAAAATGAAAAATAAGGTAAGAAATTAATCCTTCATTTTTAAGTATTACTGGAGAGCAGAGAGGAAGATTTTTGAACCTCTAACTAAAGCTATTTTTAGGAACTGGAATTCTTTTGCTTAGTATATAATAATACTTAGTGTTATTATATACTAAGCAAAAGAATTACTTGTAGTTAGTAAGAGATGCTTCAGAAAAAACTTGACATACTTTTATATGAAGATTGTTTCCTGTGAGAAAAGGCTGTAAGAACTTTTCAAAGCTATCCTCAGCTGAATAAGGGCTAACATGTACCACTCAAAAGAGGAGAGAAAAAAGTCTGTTTATCCATCACATCCTACTGCAAAGCGAGGGTCAGAGAAACTGAGAGTGAGAGGAGAAACCTTCACTCTAACCCTCCCAGTTCCAAGGTATGAAAAGAATTACTACACCTCAGATGGCAGGAGTTAGCTTGTTGCTGCTTCTCTCTCAGAACCCAGGTGAAGGAAAGGTGTCAGTTCTCTTTACAGCTCCTCTTTGGGTGCCTAAATTGCATTCAGCTCAATTCCAGCTCCCCGAGACTAGAAGCTATTCACTACCAGAAAAGTCATACCCTTTTAGAAAAATATGGAACATTTTCCCCCTTGCTTCTATTTGTTTAAGGAAGAAATAAAGTGAATGAAAGGCTGGAGGGAAAAAAGTGATAGAAGGGAGGGAAACCTTAGGAAGAGAGAAATATACTTGAATAAGAAACCATGCTCTCTCAATTTACAGAAATACATGAGAAACATTAATATGTAACAACGTTTTAATTTGACTTCAAAGCTTTTTAAGTGCTGGGTTATGAAGAAATTGGAGTTTGTGAGAGGAATTAATCATCAGGTGTCCTTGCTGAAACCTCTTCAGTTTGCAGAAGCTGACTTTAAAATTGTTTTCCTTACCCTTTTGGAAGAAGTAAAATCTATTCCTTTAAGCTGCCACAGTGTGAAGACTTGGTGTTCCACATCAGATCTACAAGTACCTAACCCATCTTCATGTATATGGAGTAGTACATGTCCTGAGAAATTGTGATTATTTTTCTTTGCATTGGCTCATGGCTACACCAGTAGTTAATTTTCTTGCTTTTAGCATTGTATGCTAGGCTGGAGTTTGTGCATCATCTCTTCTAAATCAATTTCAATTGCAAAAAATAAAATTATGCACAATTTTAATTATGTAGAGATGTAACATATCTTTCTTGCCTGTTTGAACTCTACATTTATTCAGGTACATTATCTGTAATTACTGTACTGGCTTGTCATACCAAAATATCACAAAACTGTGGTTAGGATTTACTCATGTATAAATAATCCTTTCAGCAGACACATCATATGAAAACAGAATTCCATGTGATACTCTAGTACTCCTTGTAGCCAGATTGAGTGTTTCCATTGCAAGAGTCTTACTTTTGGTTTCCATAGAAACCTTTTGCTACTGAATGTAACTTCATTATTAATAGACTCTTCATGTGTTTTGTTTTGCAGTTTTGGGTCAGTTTTACAAATACCAGCCAGTTCTGAATTTTGCAGTTAAATTTCCCTTATGGATTGCCTTTCTACATCTGCTGCCATAAAAAAGGAGAAGGAGATCTAAAATACTAACACAATAGTCCTCTTGAAGCTGGATAGGCTGCCTTATCAGCCAAATTTGATGTACTTCCAGGGTAAAGTAGCTTCATGAAAGGTCTGACTTATTGTTCTCTTATTCTACTTGGTCTCCCACTCTGTCATCTGAATACAGAGATTTGTGTGTGTGTTTGTATGTTTCTGTGTTTGTATAGACATATCTGACCTTCAGCTGAGGAGAAAATCCAGCATGCAAGACTGCAAGTGTTTGGTTTCAGTTTTCTGTGGATAATTCCAATTGTCGTTTTCTTGAGTATGGAATTTTTTTCTTATTTGAATTCATAAATTAAAGTTCAGTTCTTGGGAACATTTGGTCCTTCCAACAGCTAATCTGAGCTAATAAGATCTGTCAAAGCAAAGTGTCATTTCTCAGTCTAAATATAGTCTTTTCTCAGTTTCTAAGAGAAATGCCTTTATTGCATCTACTGGCCATGCATTATTATTACTACCTGGCATTGTGTATAACTGGACAAAAGGAGTGGTCCCTTCCCTGGAGCAGACTGTGAACCAGCTCCACACAGCTGGCCTCATAGGGGGCAAACAGCTGTAGCTCAATGAAACATGCTTCCTGCCTAAAACTGGGCAAAACTACTCTTGATTTCAAATCTCAGGAGAAATTGCTCATGCACTGATACTGGGCCTTCTGGAGCAACTGCAAAGTGGATCAGTCTGTCTGTTGGACACATCAGCAAATAAAGCAGAAAACAAATGTCATAGAATGCAAAATTAATTTTTTATGCCTTTCAAAGAAAGAGTTTATAGAGCAATGCAGACTGTCTCAAGTTTTATTTTTTTCGTTTTAGTTATAGTAAACTTGGAATTTGATTTTAGATTATTGATAAATAGAAATTAGAATTCCTTAGTGTTCTTGCTCAAATAAAACACAGCTACATCTTTTTGACAGATGTAGTGAAACATGTTTGAGAAGCAATCATGCTCAGTGTCCAGCTGCTCCTCCAGAATGTGGATCTGCTTGTTGACCACTGAGGCTCCCCTTGTTGGCTTTAGAGACACAGCATGGCATATATGGTTTGGATCTTAACATGGTCTGATATCCCAGAAAAAAAAAAAAAAAAAAGATTCTTTCTGAGTCTATTTATAATCTTATAAATAGACTTATTTTGGATTCAATATAAGTCAGAGTTCTATTTTGACTGAATTGGCTCTTTTCTCCCTTCCCACAATTGTTAAAATTTAATAAGGCACTAAGTGAATTTAAGATGTATGCCTCCCTTTTGAAATTTACAGGTGCTGCTTTGGCATCCATTCAAAACAATGCTTGCCATGCCCTTTTTTTAATAAAAACAATGTGTGCATTTACAGTAGAGAAATGACATGACCTTGAAAGATGATCACCCTTCTACAGCAAAGGAGAATATTCTCTTATCACTCACTGACCAATTCATCCACACACTTTCACATACTGTATTGAAAGCTTCTAGCAGCATTGAATTTATTCACCCTCTCTCTTTTAATAAATGTGTTACAGAGAGGATTTTTTGTTTGGCTGGAATGAAGCTTGCCTGGATAAAACACAGGAAAATTTTCAGCTCATTTATCTTCAACCACCTTAAATTTGATGTCTAATCTGCACAATTTGTCTAGGCTTCCTCTATAGCTAAGAGGTAAAAAAGAAATTTCAGATAATGATTTTTTCAGATAAAATGTGTCTCAGGTGAGATTGATTTCAGGACATACAGATGTGTATTTTTCCTTTTCTTTTTAAAGGAAGGAGTCTACATGAACAGCTTAAACTAGACATAGAACTTCTGGCAAACTGAAATAAGATGATGCTAATTTTAGGCATGCATCTTGAATTAATTTTGGTATATGAACTAGACAGAGTTTCTACTCTGTAAATTCTACTCTGTGTGTTGCTGTGTAGGAAAATATTTCTTAAAGGATAGAACATTTGCAAGAAAGGCAGAAGTGAGGAAAAGGGGGAAGGGAGAGCATGACTTTAGAAAAAATAGAGAATTAGGTAAGCCATTCTATTTCCCCTTGTTCTCTCCATTTCCTGAGACAGAGTGCTCTGTACTTCAGCTGCACTTTGCCCAAGAGGAATTCTGTGATTTCCCACAGGAGAGCTATGGTCAGCAGAAGAGCCAAAGTGATGTGAAGCAAGCGGCCCAAGAGCAGTTGAAAGGTCACTGTCACACACATGTGAACACTTTGTACCACACTGGCTGCTTGAACTGATTTGGAATACATCAGAGATCCATGAAAATGTCTGGTTCTCTCTCTGGAACAGTTTGGGCAAAACAGGCTCATTCTCTTATCAGTTTGCTTCACTTTTAAAGACTTCAAAATTCTGTCAGAAGTTTCTTTTTAACCTCTTGAACTTCTAGCTGCTTAAAAATGTACCTCGAGCTGCTTTAGGATGCTTAAAGCTTCATTTATGGCAGAGATTTGAACAAATTCTTCCAAATATTAGCATGAGAGACAGTAAGGGGAGCTGTGGTAGCATTACTATTTTATTTTCTAAGAGAAATGTCAAAGTTTTCAGACAAAGTTTCAGACTGAAACATCAAAGAAAAGAAAACTAAAGTGGAAACTGCTAGTATAATCAGTAGGCTTTAATAATGTGTAGAAATTAATAAGCATCAGTAAATTTAAGGGACAAGCTTTTACACAATGACTGTATAACAGAAAATCTCATCAGAGTCAGCGATAATTGCCTAATTTTTAACTGAATTGTGTGTTAAATCCAGACTATATGTTCCTTGCAAGCTTTTATTCTGCAGAGAATGAATGAAAACGTAGGAAACTTGGAAAAGGATCCTGATTTTCTCTATTTTAATGTATCTTACCTTTTTAGTTTTACCATAGATGAGAAAATTCATATGTGATCCTTAAGCATCTAAATCAGGGTTGTACAACTTTATTACATGTAATGAATTTATTCAGGAGGGTTTCTGTACACCTAATGTTCTGGGCAAAGAACAGCTTAAATAAACTAAATTTGAAAAGAAGACACAGCTTTTCATTGCTATACCTCTTCTAGCAACCTAACCTGGACACTAGCAAACTTGAAGTGGTAATGAAATCTGGCTGCTTGCCTGTGCCACAGACTCAACTCAGTGCAATGCTAAATCTTATGTAGGAGCCTATGGCACAGTGACAGAATTACTCTCAGCTTGGCAGGAAGAGTATAAACAGACTTATGGACTGAGACTACAGGTGCACAGGAGAAGTGTAAACAACTTGACTTCAAGAATCCCAGCTGAATAACATATCATGTTCTACTACAGTTACATTGAATGTAACCTTCACAAAGGATAAAAGCCACAGAGAAGGTGGCATGTTTCTCATTCCTTTGTGCATCAAACACAGAGAAGGATAAAAAAAGATGTTGCTTTGAAAAAACCCAAACCCCTCTACTCTCTTCCACTCTTGCACATATACACACACACCAATAACAACAAAAAGACAGGAAAAAAAACTTATACAAATTGTCCTAATTTGCACTGGTAGTTAAAATATTCTCCTATTTAAGTAAAATTCTAGATAAATTCTGGCTTTATGTCTTTGCTATCTGACCCCAGCGACAACAAAAGTTAGTTGCTTTCTCAAGGTAGGAAAGGGCAGCTAATGATGTACATTTGCTGTCTAATGATGACTGGTATTCTCAGAGAATAAACAGCCAATTGTACAGTGATACCAGACCTTTTTTTATTTTTGGTAAGCTTAACATCAATAGGATGCATCACTGTTTGGTATTGATAGCACACCCTTAAAACCATTTCTTTGGCTATATTGGAATGTGTCAGCTTTTGTTTTGCCTAAAAATTATGAAATATGTTTGCAAATGTATGATCAGTTAATGATTCAGCAGGTATAGAAGGAATGACAAATAAAGTACTTATCATTTAAGAAAACATCTCTATTTTTGAGTACCAAACTGTAACTGTTACAGCTGCAAGTGTTTCCACTGAAACTATTGAGACTGAAAATTATTTCATGTGACCTGCCTGCAGGTTTAACTATCTAATAGTGCATGCCTGCAGATAGACAGAACACTCATAGAAGCCACTCAGGTGTGCTGAGGCATGCTGCCCTGATATAGACCCTTCAAAACAAAATACATTGACTACATGCCTGTGTTCTGATACCATACACCATAAGCAGTCTGTAGGCAGGAGGCTGAGAAACTGTATCTTATTTGAAATATAGTTAGCATTTTCAGATTTGAGGCTAAGAAATTATTGACCCACTGGAGAGATCCTTTAGGCTTCTAAGAGTGAGTTATATGTTATAAACTGCAATTTTCTGGGTTTTTTTATCCCTTAAGTGGCATTGATATAATTTTAGTTATATATTTTTCAGATTGATTATTTTTCAGAGTTTTACTTGCCAATTAGCTCTAGAAGCAACCCATAAAACTCATTTATTCTGAAATCATAAAATTATAGAATAGTTGGAGTTAGAATGGACCTTTAAAGATCATCTAGTCCAGCTCCTGTGCAATGAGCAGGGAAATCTCCAACTTGATCAGGTTTCTTAGGGCCCCATCCAACCTGACCTTGAGTGTTTCCAGGGATGGGACACCTACAATTTCTCTGACCAAAACAAGACCCAATACCTACCAACGGTTTGCATTTTCTTCTGAAGTGATCATTATAAACTGAAAAATAAGCTATAACTTTTCATAAGAAAATTGGTTCTTAAAGATGATTTGGGGGTATTATAAATGTCACTAACTTATGCAGCAAATTTTCATCACTATGAATTCAGCAGCACAAAAAGATGACTCGTGAGTCTTTGATGACTCTCATAATTTATGAAGGCCTTACTGGAAATTCCATTTAATAAGTAGAAAATTAATGATCTACTGTGAAGTCAATAATTAAAATGCTGCACATAATTGCAAATATATTACTAGGCAAAATGCAGAAACCATAGAGGAAATACAAGTGTTGAGTGTTCTGCTATTAATTTTTAAATTATCTTTGCTAAATAAAGGCCATACACACATACAGCATTTTAAGGATGCCATTGTAGATTGGTTTTTAAATGATCACACATATTTTAAGTCACTTGTTATGACCTGTTTACTTGGAGGACTGTTGTTGTTCTCCTTCCCTTCTCTTTATTGTCTACTGATACTCTAAGCAGTAGTGAGGGCTCTAAAACTTGGGAGCAGGAAAGAGAGCTGATGGTGGTATTGGGATATTTTTTCCAAGTTTGGTGATTCTTCATCCAAAGGCAATAGCTGAGGCTCCTTAAGATTTTTAAGACATTAAATTTACTATGGAATAAATACTATTTTTACAGCAAAAAGAAGGTAATTCTGATTTTTAACTTGTAAGCAACACAAAAACATGAGGAACACTCTTGAAGAGAGAGTACTATTAAGGGGCATGAGGACATTCAGCTGTCATTGGACCTGGTGTTTCTTAACTCTTTAGATACTAACAGATTTCTGCTTCATTGTGCAATATTCACTGTAGTCCCAATTGCTGACTATTTGTGCCCACTTAAAAATGAAGTGTAATTAGTTATATTAAAAAGTTCATGAGAGACATTTAAAATAGGCACTTTCACATTATCTTCTAAGATTTGAACTGCAAAAAGTTCCATGCTTTCATTTGCCAAAAGTAATGTGAGTTTTGATAGACAGAAGAAATAAATTTTCCACCTGAAATTTCATATATATATATATATATATATATATATATATATATATATATATACAGAGAGAGAGAGAGAGAGAGAGAGAGAAAACAGGTTATGATAGTCAGGATTAATATCTAATGTACAACTGCACTGCTATGATTTTTAAACTAACACTTGAGCTATTTTTGTGTCTCTAGAATCATCTATGAGATAAGAGGAATTTCAAAACAGGTATTCTTGGAGAACTTACTTTGTTGAACTATCTACTCATTGATAGGGCTATGGAGGATCTCAGGGAAATTCCCCAACCTCCTTTCCAACTCTTGGCACCAAAACAGGTCTAAGAAATTGAAGGAAAATATTTTCAGTTCTCTAATTGATGCTCAAGGGATGATGGATGTGTGGAAAATTGAATTTTTTTCCTTCAATTAAAGAGTACTTAAACAGGGATTTTCCAGGAACTTTCATATAGCTTATGAAGAAGATGGAAAATACCTTTGTCCCAATTTTTTCATATCACTAGTTTTTCCTTCCCTCATCCAGAACTACAAAAAATGCTAGAACTAAAAAAAAAGGTAAAAACTTTCTTATTAACTTTGGCAAGATAATATGTGTTTCTGTGTCTTAATCCTCTAAAACAACAGCCTTTCTTTTTGCTTAACTTTGTGTAAGAGGTAAAACTTGAGAAAGAGTTTTAGTAATGAAAATTTCATCCCTGGTGATCAGGCAAAGTAATAAAAACTGAAGAAATTGCATGTAATAAAAAGTATTGGTAAAGTCATTTCAGCCTAGCAGAATCTTTAGTTCTGCCTGTTATTAATGCACACAACTGAAACACCTTGTTCCTTTTTTTTTTCCTTCAAGTTTGTTTTATAAATCAAAATTAAAAATAAGTGTCCGACACCTATTTATGTGGCTTCCTTACATTCTACCTATAGAAGATATAGCTGCATGTTGATTTTGTGAAAAATTGGAGATGTCTCATGGTTTGAGAAAAGACCAAACTGAAGAAAAATATACTTGGAGATTCCAGTAGGGTAGGAGTGGGTTAAACCAAAATTTCCCATATTGAAACTCGCATTCCTGGTTGTAAGTTGAAGTCAAATTAGTGTCTGAAACTCCCGGAGCTGATTCCAAGAGCCAGTTTCAATGTGTCAGAAACGTCTTGAGACAAGCAGTTTTCATAAACTTTTGCCTGACACCAAGTACCAGTGTCAAGATTCACTGACACAGGTTTTTGTCCTTTCCTGTGTAGGAAAAATCTTTCTAAACCGGGCAATTTCAATGTGTATTCTGCTTGGGACCTATATCAGGGAGCCATGGTAGCTCTGATAAACCTAATTCACATCATATTCCATCCAAAAATTGTCCACTTTCACCAGAGATTTATGTTGGTCTTTATTATATTTGTAAAATTATCTTATAAATACTTCTTTCTAGAAATGATAATATTTAATTTAATTAAAAAGCAGCACTGTGCTTGCTATTGCATGGAATTTTATTTGCATATTCAAAAGCAGTTTTGGAGTAGTGTTTTGGAAACAACAGATTTGTTTTTTGTTGTTGTGGTTTATTTCTCATGTACAGTATTGTAGGATTTTAAGCAAGTAATTATTAGGGTCAGGGTACTGGAGTGGAAATTTTTTTACCCAGTCTCTCAGCTCTGTGGCAGAAATGTGATCTCAGATCATTCATTTTGCACTTGGGTGAAACATGAAGTAGAAAACCAGCAAAAGCATATCTGATTAGTTTCACTTTTATTTTAAATTCTTCTTCACATCTCTTTATGTGAAAGCAGAAACAGATGTAAAGGCATTACATACTATCAGTCAGTCATGGTATAAATGGTCTAAAATTCATTGTTGAAACCACACAGACATAAATAATTCTTCCTCCCTCTTTTTTTTTTCTTTTTTTTTCCTTCTTAAGTGCAATCCCCTGAATATATTTTAAAAATATATTGTAAGGTTTTCTGTTAGAGAAGACTACATATTTATCTCTTAAACTCTTGCTTTGGTCTGACCACCCATCTTACTGTATTACTTGTTTTATGTGTGAAGTTATTTTACAGATCAGTTAGTAATATCCTTCAAAGTGAATTAATTAGCTGCATAAGTTTGATAGGTTTTCAGAAATGTGATTATTAATGCACCATGTGATAGAAATTCAATTCTAATAGTAGTGCTTTTCATGTAATGCTAATATAACAGTTTTTGTAAATGAAAATTTTCCCACCACATATGTAAAATTCAGAAATGAAACCAAAACAGTGTTGTCAGATAACCCTCAGTGGTCAGGGATATAATATACACAAATCATAACTGAGATTTCCGAAATGGCTTTAAAGTAGTTTAAAGTTTTCCCTCAGGCTTCCATTCAGCTTGCAGGCTGAAAATCAAAGCTAAATAAGGCAAGATGCTCTTGCCTGTAGGATCTTGTGTCACTTCTTACAAAATTTGATGGATATAAAACAGGTGTGGTCAGGGACTGCACAAAGCCTGCCCTGTGAGTAATATGATTAAATCCTGTCTCAAACACTAGGACCAAATCTTTTTGGTTATGCCTTAGGGTTGTTTTGTATTGCTTAAAAGTTGCCTTAAACTTTTGCTTCTGAATGAGGTCTCTGCAAAATTGTTGGTAAATTATCTTTGAATACATGTAGCCCTGAGCAGGGCTGCATAGTTCTAAACATCCAGGACTTTTCAAGAAAAATTGATGAGCATTTTGGTCTCTATCTTAGTTCCTTATCTGCAATTATGATCCTTATTGTTTAGCTCACAATATTGGGCTGAAAGTGCATAAGTATTAACAAACTTTCAAATATGACAGTGGTGCTCATGGTAGAAAAGGCCGTGAGCAAAGGGATGCCTTTTACTGTGAAAAATTTTAATGGCATGCAGTAGACAAAGCACAGAATGCCATGAGGACAAATGAAGAAAGGCAAAATATTAAAGAGCTCCTTGTTAAGTGAATACAATTCATCCTGTGGGTTGAGCTTCCAGTCTTATAGAAAAATATTACACTAACCAAGAATAAGGCTTTTCTATACTGGATATAGAATGGAGAACTGCATTATGAATACTTGGGCAAATTGTCATTACTTGAGTTTGGAAAGCTCAACTTTGCAATTGCTTTGTGTTTCTTTTTTTTTAGCATCAGCTTTGCAGGTGTTACATGCCTATGGACATATATGTAGAACTTCTGTGTTTTTTATATTGTAAATGTCATCTGTTATAGGGAGGAGACAATCAGTATAGTAGTCTAAACAAAAAGAAAAAAATTTTGGACTGGGAGGTATATAAAAATTTGAGAAACAGGTTGATCCATCCAGTTGTTGATTCCTTCAAGAAAATGTGATCAATATATTTCCTGGCATAGATTGTGATAAATAGAAAGAGATTAGACTGTTTTTTCCTAGTTTAAACTCATAAAGAATCTCATTGCAGAGGTCTGGACCCTATTTACAGTTGGTAGGATTTTGGTGTTTTATAATTTGCTTCAGTTTGTAAAAATTTAATCTTACTTATTTTAAAGAGAAGGAATTGACTATTTTTGATTAGTAGTTTTGAAATAAAGCAAGTAACTGCTGACTGTGTTTTGAAACAGTCAGGGAAAACAGATGCTCATCCCAAATAAATATTATAGAAAGGGCTCTATAATTACAGCATAACCTTCTAGTAGTACATTGTGACTTCACTCTGAAGGCATTTCACTTCCAGTGCAAGTGCTATGTTTTCATCAATTAGTATGCCTGAAGGATTTTGAAGAGGTACTTAAGTGATCATTAATAGTCATTTACCCTATATAATGTTTTACTATATGAAAGACAGAAGCATAGTTGCATAGTTGTGTCAAAAACTTGCCAAAACTGTAATTGCAGTGAAAGAAAGGAACTGGCCAGGCACCCAGCAGGTAGATGTTGAATTCCTCGTTTAGTATGTCACTCTTGCAAGAATGAAGACTTATTCAGAACTGGCAAAAAACCCCCAATGAAATAAACAACTAAAAACCCCTCAAAAAGCACATTTTCATATGTGTTGCCTGATGAAATTCAAGTTCTGCTAAAATTCAAAGACTTAGAGTACTGTTAAAAATATGTTAAAAATAGTGATACTGGAAGTTGTCAGATATCTTTTTTTCCATCATGTCAGTGCAAGAAGAATGACTACTAATTAAAAGAAGGAAGATTTAAGACCCTGAGGCATGATGGAGGCCAAGAACTTGATGACATTTTGAAAAGTTTATTTATATCTATCACAGCTACAAGAATACCTATTTAAAAAAAAAAAGGCATGCAGTGTAAAGGAAAATAATCTTTGAATTATAGACACTTTAAAGAAAAAAAAAGCATTGTAAATTTCATACAGTACAAATTTATAATAATTGTTGAAGGTTTCTTCTGGTTTCCCTTTCATAATTTATTCCAAATGATTTTTTTCAATTCTCCTTCAGATGACAGCAGACACCACCGGAGTCACAACAGTGAGCTTGTGATGATGCATTTGAATCCTATAAACCTCATTCTGCAAAGAATACCTGCCAATATATTGGACTTATTGTATTTATTGACAGGAATACTGTCATGCTTGATTCTGTCAGAACAAGCAGAAAATTTTGATTTAGGCATAGGATGCTCCCTCACTCTCTATGGTTATTTAATCTAATCATTATGTTCTTTTCATGTTTTCCTGTTGACTTAATTGAGGCCATTATCTGTCAGTATAACTTACATAAAAATATGATGACATTGCTAATGTTGGCAATATTGAAAAAATAGAATTAAATACTGGATGAAGATATGGAGGGGAAATGACAATGCATTTAGTGTAGCTATACTGCACAACGTTAATAATGAACTTCAATAATGAAAGGAAAAGCATGTGAACACAAAAAATGCTACTTCTTTTGCTAATATCACAATAAAATTTTTAATTTTTGTTAAAATTAACAAAATTTATTAATTTTGCTTACCATTAAATATTCATTAAATGTCTTATAGAACTGTTAACACATTTTAGATTGTCATTTGAATGATAATGTCTAGCACATACAAAGTATTCTTAAAATACACATTGTGCTACACTACTTCCAATGCCTTCAAACCTGAACCATTAAACCATTATGAAAAAAGAAGATGAAAAAAAGAAAGGAGGAATTTTATTTTCCAGAACTCCAACAGCTATAAATACTTTGCTAATGAGAACATTCAGCCTGTAGAACACTCAACATATTGAAAACTCAGTGGCATGACCAAGAAAGTAATTCAAGAAAATATACAGTGCAAATCTAGAATATTTTGCTGGATTTTATAATTTTTTTTTTTGGGGTGTAGACAGAGATATCATTAAGCTATTCCCTAGACCAGGGCAAGGTTAAAACAATGCACATGAAAGCAGCCATTCATAAACTGCTTTCTTTACCATATGAAACAACTTTTACTATATTTTTTTGGAGGAAAGAAACAAAATGTGACCATTAATGATTGGTAATACCTCTGAAAGTGACACGCCATTTCCTTGAAATCTCTCTGGGTACGTGGATCTTTCAGTTGAATATTACCTGATGTAACACAAAAGCTAAAGAGAGGTCAAAGTACTGAGGGAACATAAAACGTTAATACTCCATAAAAACAAAAGAGATCAGATTGTTACAAATCTAAGAAATAGAACTGCAGAGGAACTAGAAGTGACTAAAGAAAAAGATATGAACTGCAAGATACTTCTGGGTAAGGAATAACTGGAATAATTTTGAAAGTGTGTTTACTACTCAGCTGTGGAGAACAAGTGTTTGATTATGTCTTTTCTTCTTTTTATCTTTGCTGATGTCCATCACTTAAGGAACACAAGGGAACTAACAGTTCTCCTTGCTGTTTTAATTATTTTAATTCTACCAGCATTAAAGAAATTAGTTATTGATTTTGTTGACATTTATAGCTAATCAATTTTTTCAGTGTTTCAGAACAAAGTATCTGTTGCCATGCACTTTGCAAAGTGAAATTCTTCAAATAACCTAAAATAATGTGGGCCCATTACTACAGCAGGCCAAGATTGTTTCTGTTTGGAAAATGCCAATTCAGGTAAATCAAATTTTGCAATGGAAATTTATTGATTCCAGCAATATATCTGAAAAATTATTTTGAAGGTCTTGGGGTTTAACCCCAACCAGCAACCAAGCCTCACACAGCCACTTGCCCCCTTCCCCACTAGCAGGGCTGGGAGGGAATGTAAGGGTAACTGTGAGAAAATCCTTTGGCTTAAATGCAGTTTCATAACTAGAGCAAGAGCTGCACAAGCAAGCAAAGCAAAACAAGGAATCATTCTCTGCTTCCCATGGACAGGCAGCTGCTCAGCCATTCCTAGGAGAGCAGACCCTCATCACCGTCAGTCCATGTTCCTCCCCTTCCTCCTTCTTCCTCGCACTTTCTAAAATGAGCATGATATCACATGGTCTGGAATATGCCTTGGGTCAGCTGTGGTCACTTGTCTGGGTGTATCTCCTCCCAGCCTGCCATGCAACCCAGAGTCCTTGCCAGTGTGGCAGGACAAAGAGCAGAAAAGGCCTTGGCTCAGTGTAAGCCCTGCTCAGTAATAACAGAAACATCTCTATATCATCAACACTGGGTTCAGCACAAACTCAAAACCAGCCACTGTGAAGAAAATTGACCCTACCCAAATCAAAACTGGCACACATATTACGCCAAATGGGAAGGGAAAAAGGGTAACACATTTTTGGCCAAATGTGAGAAAAAAATTACATATTAAAAATCAGTCAGGTCATAAGCCTGAGATATGATAAGCAAGATGAAATTCCTCTTCTCTCAGATTCATAGCATGTACTTAGATGTCTCACAGGGAGAGTGCCCTAGTCCTCAGCTCTTTTATACATGGCTTCCTCCTCACTAAGGCTTTGTAAACTGTTCTGTACTTTCTTCAGTCTTGAACCAAGAGACCCATATCAGTGTTTTACAGACTTCAAAACTTGTTTCCCATCCATATTCATCTGTAATCAAAAATTTTATTTCTCCTTAGGTTGAAGATCTTCCCTTAAGTTCTTGAAGCATGTTGAAAGAGAGAAAGATCTGCAGGTGCTATTCCATCCTCTCACTTACCAGTAAGTAGACTCACAACCACATTTTTTTTAGCATATGTTATGGGTCTAAAGAGGATTACTCTAAAAAGGTCTAAGAGCCCTTCCCTAAGCCCCATGGAAAACAAAAAAAGGTTCTTTGATGCAGCTGACTTCACACAGTAGTGACCACCATGACTGGCAGCTCACGGATATACAAATTCTGGGCAGAGGAGTTGGTTGGGTTTGGAACACCAAACCCTCAGCTCTTGTCTCCCTCATAAACACCAGCTTTTTTGCAATTCAGTGGGTGGTTGACAATTTATTCTCTATTAGCAAACCTGCCATCCCACTATCCTCCTGACAGTGTTTCCAGCTGAACTGCTCTCTGAAGTTAGGTTCTTCATAATTTAAGGTAGAACTAGGAGAAAATATACACTTTTGGATCAAGGAATATGTGTTTGCAAGTACCACTTGTAGGTTTTTTACAATTTATAAATAAAAATTTCTGAGAAAATGAAGCATTTAGTTTTTTATTTTGGGAGACTCTAAAGATATCAAAGCTGTTTATTGAGTCCTTTTAGAAATACAATCACTAAGTTTGTGCTGGAAAGCTAAATAGTCCAGGAATGGGTCAAGAGCTCTCTGTGTTTAACAGAACTGTTAATTGTTAGCATGATCCCTAGCTTGGTTTTGTTCTGTGCCAGCTGTGCCTGGATACACTTAGGGAGTCACTAGGGACAGGAGATCATTCCTAATAGGCTATTTGGACTTGGCTGCTGTGTTCTGGAAGGGAAGAGTGCTTAGCTCTATGAACCAATAAGAGCTGTGCACTGCCAGCTGGCTTCAGGTCCACAGAATGATCCATGGCCCATTTAATTCACTGGTGTAGATGTAACCAGTAGAACTGTGGCCAGCACAAGAATAGATGAAGCAGGAAAGTTTCAGTAGTCAAGATTTTTTTCACCTCAACATGAGCAGCACTTCAAATTGCCTTTTCCTAGACCTGCCTATTTGCTTCTATTCTTGAAAATATAAATTTTAGGTCATAAAGAATTATCTTAGCCCTTTTAATTTAAACTGCCCAAGCTAGGGAGTGCTCTAGGGAAGCATTTACATGGTGCTTTGAGTGATTTCATACCTATCTATTTAATTATCTTCACTTCATAATAAACTCTGCCTTGTAACAGTAGGTAGTGCTCTACCTTGTTCTAATTAATGAATCAGTTATGGACAGTTAATGGACAACCTGCAGAGTCAGAGTATGCTAATTTAGAGAGCATCTAGATAAGTTGTTGAAGCATACTGCTGCTGTTCAAGCTGCCCAGCAATTGGAACCATAAAGTAGTCCTTCCAGACAGAAACTGTTAGCCACTGTCAGAAAAGCTGGAGTTAAAGACTAAGTGCTGTTTCTTTAAATCTGTCACAGGGCTGAGACATATCACCCTTCAAAATGATGCTTCTTTAAAGAAATTTCATGAATAATACATCAGAGACATGAAGATTGTGAATCACTTGTGATTCTGTATTAAGGTATAGTTCTGAGGCTTATGGCTCTTGGTGCTGAACCCATTCTTGAGTATTGACATCAGATGGTTCTGTGGTCCTGAGGCCACAGTGGATAAACTACAGATAACAGACTGGGAGCAGAGTACAGTGCTGGAAAGCCCTCAGAAGCTGGTGTGCCTGTGTTTTGGAAGGGAGGGTATCATGGGTACCAGGCAAGGGTCTCGAAATTACTCCAGACAAACAGATGTCTTCCAGGATATGGAACTCAAGTGATGTGACACATAAAACAGGCAATGAAAATGTGCAGTGGTAAAATGGAGTTTGAATAGCAAATGGCTCAATAGAAAAAAATAAATAACATTTAGTGCTACACTTTATACAGAAAAGCTTCTAGGGATTTAATTTGTTGGTTTGCATGAACATCAGGGAGAGCAATTAAAGAGAACATTACAGGGAAGATAAATTATTTCTACCCCTTTTCCCCTCTTGAAAAATAATAGGGATCAAGTATTATCAGAAATGAAGACGCTCAGACAAATTGATTGACTGATGAGCAGCAGGTCCTGAGCACAAGACTGGACATGTGCCTCAGTGCTGGAGTTTAAGAGTGAGGCTGCTGAGAGTACAACAGAGGTTTGTAACTTCTAATTAAAGACGTTTGTAGTTCATAATTCTCAAGTTTGTGTGAGTGTTTGAGTGGATGATGTGTATGTCTCCAAAATTGCTTAGAGAAAGATCTTGAACACTGAATACTGATAAGTTTTCTTTGAATTACTTGTACAATGTAAACAGTAATTCAAAATATATTTTCTAGAACATACTGGTGAAAGGAAAATAAACAAGCATGACTTCAAACAAGAGTACAATCTTTTGTCTCTAAAGATTTTCCAGTGTATGCAAAAAAATGGCAGAAAAAATAGGATTGGAAACCTTGAATGGGGTTTTCAAAATGCTTGCTAAATCCCACATGGAAAGTCCTTGGGGCTGCTAAGTAACAATTGGTTTACAGCTTTGCACTACTGTCATGGAGTAATAACCTGGTAAAGGATACAAAAGACATTCAAATTTCATTAAAAAAAAAAAAAAAAAAAAAAAAAAAAAAAAAAAAAAAAAGAGTGAGGTTGCCTGGTCTTTCATTTTGTTAATAACTGAAGGAAAGAGAAAAAGGGGGCAAAATCTATATATATGACACAGCTATTAATATTAACTAACTCAGAAAACTTCAGAAAGACCTAAGAACATTAGAATAGCTATACTGGGTCAGATTATAAATCACTTTCTCCAGGACTCTATTTCTAATAGCAAACATGTGGGAAAAGAACATACCAAGAAGAAAGGCAAATGTTAATATTTCTCCTGGTATACCTTCTTAGCTTCTAGCTATCTGCACCATAGAGACCTACCAAGAGAGAATACCCATCTGAGACTTTGTATTTAATAGGTTCAGGGAATCTAATGAGTTGTGCAGCTTGATGGCAAAGGAAATTCAATAAAGATAAATGCTAAGCAATGTATATTCCAGTAAATAATTTAATTTATACACATTACTGGGTTTTAAATTAGCTAAAGTCACTCTGGGAAAAATAAAAAAAATTCTAAAGCACCAGTGTGAACCCTTTATTCTTTGTCATTTGTATATTAATTATTTGTATTGCAACAAAATCTCCAGACACTGATCAGGCCTCTACTGTGCACATCCATTACATACAGAGAATAAAAAGCCTGTAGCCTAAAAACCTGGCAAACTGAGTGTACCAACAGACAGGCAGATGTGAGAGAACAAGGAAACAATGAGGCAGTATTGATCAGAAGGATAAGCAGTGGTGTCAGATTAATTGACCTTTGCTCATTCTGCATTGGTGGTCAAAAAGGAAACAACATGTTAGCATGTATAATGCCATTACATGAATCAATGAGTTCTAATCTTACCATCTCAAAAGGCTACAGTAAAGCCAGAAAGAACTTAGAGCCACAGGACAGAAATTCTGAAAACACAAATGTGGGATTCAAAGGTTGGGAATAATTAATTTAGGCGGGAAAACATGGTTTCAAGATGTGAAATGATAAAGAAATGGGAAAAAATGACATGCAAAGATTGTCAAGTGGATGTCCCTAATTAGCTATTTACTCATGTAGGGCATAGCAGACAAAAATTCAAAAGCAGCAGTTGAAATGTAATTTTTCCTCTCATACTGCTTACTTAATATATGGGATGGGCTGTTATTGTCTAATGTCACTGTGACTGAGGTCACTTGAGCTCTATTCAGACTGGAGCTGCAGGTTAATCTGGATAATGCCACGTGTAATTGTGATTCTCTTCTTTTAATGGTGCACATCTCTATGCATCTGGGCATTGTCCAGTCACCATCTCCTTCCATGAAGCACAGAAAAATATTTTCCTCATGGGCAGTTTAGCCAATAATTGTTCAGCACTGTGTTTCTTGCTGCTCTCTCTGAAGCTCTTAATGCTAGATACTCAACATGAAAATAGTGGTCTGATGTGGACCTACAATTGCTGTGACCTTTAATGAGAAATTTAATTAAATCTCAGAATTGAGACAGTAATGTATGCCTATAACTGGCAACATTCAGAGCCTTTAGCTAACCTGCATTTAGTTTCAGTTCTGGCTCACTGCTGGACTGCAGAGAGCATTTCAGGAATGTCTTTCCTTCTCCCTGCTTTCTCTAGTACTGTGGAAGGAGGAAGAGAAGAGAAAAACCGCAATGTCGAAGTGATTTACCTACAAATGGTACTACTAACTTCAAGAACAATTAAAAACTGCACAATGAATAATTCAGCATTTTGTCACTTCAGGGGTTTCCCATTCTGCCTTTATAATTCAGAACACTTCCTCCCCTCCCCCTTCTCATTAAGGAGAAACTGTAGCTGGAGAAGCAGTCTCCAGGGACTGCCTGCTGCTTACCATGCAGGTGGCATTCCCTGGGGGCTTGTGGGCAGCCCCAGCTGGGGAGTGAACCGAGTGCATGTGGGCCTCTATGGAACACACAGCCTGGCCATGCACACCAAACTACCAAACTTGAGAAAGCATTTTCTGGTAAAATGTGTTTTCTCTCTTATTCCATACATTGTTTGAGGAACAGGATGTAAAATGAAATTAAAGAGAAACTGCGCTATCTGAGAATCCTGGACTGCAAAATATTTACAAGGCATATATATGTGTGTGTGTGTGTCTATATATATATATATATATATTTTTATTCATTTGTTTTTATTTTTTTTTCTCTAGCAGAGAAAACTGTTACTCTGTAACAACAAGGTCTGATTAAAGACAGGAAAAGTAAGAGATGAGTGGGCAGACAGGCACATACTATAAGTGCAACAATTTTCTAGCACTTATTTTATCTGAGAAGCTGAAGACCTCTTGTTGTCCTTCAAATGAAATTGCAGGCATTCAATGATGTTTATATGTACAAAACACCCAAATAAACAAACAATAACCTTTTCTGCAAAAAAAATCTATTCTGCTCTAGCTACTACTCTCAATAGGAGCATTGCATTGCTGTTACAAAACATTGAACAAAGCAAACCTGCACTTAAAGTAAAGCTTTAAAATAGGCTTCCAAGGACAAGATATTGTTGCAGCTCAGAATAGAACTCTGCTTTTTAAAAGTCAGGGTTTGCGACTCAGTCTATTTATAGTGCCAAGGTTTATTATTGTGGTGCTCAAATTTATACACAGAACACTAAATATTATGTTATAAGGGGATAGTCAGTGCCACCAGATGAGTGCTTATATTTTGTGATTTGTTTATGTATTTTTAAAAAAATTGTACAGGCATGAAGCATAGTTTCTAAGGACATGTTTTAAGGAATTATTCAAGCCACATTGTGGTCCATAATGAAAATGGGGCCAAAATCACTGCACTGATTGCTGCAACTAATGAGTGAATCTTTATTAGCTTTGTTATTCTTCTGTCTACATATATATTCCCATATAAACATCCATCTCACATACTAAAAAAATGGTTCACCTTGCTAAACTTCTCTTCAGAGCTCATGGGCCACTTCAGTCCTTTCAGAGTACAGGAAATATGATGCAGATTAGGCTGATTGCAGATTAGGGCAGACATATTTCTTAGCACCTCTTCTGCAGTGCTGTCTTCCTAATGTGTCCCTTTGGCAAAGCACTCAGGTGAAATACAACAAGCAGTTTATTGAATTACCTTAGAGCTATGGTTTCATAAGCTGTGGTGAAAGGAGCAAACTCCTCCTTTGCTGCCAGTGAGGACTCTTGAACCACTCACTGCGGTCATCCAGATCATGAAGTTCATCCTATTAAAAGGCAAACCCAGTGGAAAATAAGTGGCTTTTAGCAGAATAGTCCCTGAAGTGTCTGATTGCTTGGTGGCACAGTGTCATGGGGTGGGGGTGGATAGGAGCACCACGTGGGTTGGAGTCAAACTTGCATTTCAGATCAGCTGTAGGCAGCTGTGCCTTCAGTTACTTCCTTTGATACATCTCAGTTCCAGGACTCCACAGTGTTCCTAACAATCAACTAAAGGTAAAAGGTGATTGTTTGTACTCTTCAGTGATGCCAAGCCTTAGGTTATAAGATGTTAAAACTTGTGAATATTGAAGACTAAATATACCCCTGTGGCATTTCAACAATGTGTTTGGTAGGATGTTGTGCTAGAGAAAATGGCTTTCAGGAGTTTTATATACTCAGAAGGCTATTTGTAATGTGAAGTTGACTTGTCTAGATAGTAGAGAATAACATATGTCTTCAGCATTACTGACAGTTTTGCCAACTTTTAGTATTGCAACACTTCTGCAGATAAGGCTATAAGAGTAGGTTGTTTGAAGAGCCACAGAACAGATGAAATTAGTCATTAGCTGTGACTACCCAAAGCTGTGCACATTTGTGTTTGCCAGTCAGTACACTTGGCTGACTGGCCAGTAGGTACATGTGTTCTGCTGCCAAAACAAGACATGTAACAGATGAATTCTGCCTGTGTTTCCCTTGCTGGTGTTCTCCTTTAGCCAAGCAATATTCTTCATGAAACTTGCAGGAATTTTATTACCTTTGACACCTCAACTTCTGTTTCCAATTCACTGAAAATTAATCAATAATGCAAAATGTCATGAGTTCGGTCTGACAAGGAAATGTACTATCAGTTAAGCTGTATATGCTTTATTAAAACCAATGTCAAAATATACATTTAAAAGAAAATGTTGCAGCAATATCGAAGACATTGAAACATAATGTTAATATCAATTGTTATGCACTTGAGCAGAAAACAGTCCAGCTTTGGAAGGATATCCAATAGCTGTTGTTTCAGTGTCTTATCTCCATGTGTTTTTTGTCTATGCTTTTCTATTGATGTTTAACCACTCTCCTTTATATCCCCAGTTACTGTTTTTTTACTGCAGATCACATAACTTTAGGCAATGACAATATTATTGTGCTAATATTGTTATAATATGCTATTAATCAACATTATATAAATATTTCATAAGTTAATTGCCTGGAATTACAAGCAATTAAAAATCTTAGAAGAGAAACTCCACATAAGTAGAGAGAATGCAGTCAGTTTTCCTGCTCTGAAAGATTTTGTCCTTAGAAGCCTATCTATTGCTTCCCATTATGTCAGGTAACTTGATAAAAGATAATTCTTTCTACAGTGTCCATTCTTCTCATGTGCCAACAACTATTTTGTCAACAATACTGCTGTGTGATGACTAACAGTGCAGTCAGCCCCTGAGCTATGCTGCCTTCTGTAGGGAAACCAGTTAGCTGATTTTGGGACTTCTGAGGCCAACATACAGCTTAGGATAACATTTGTACCACTTTATGTTATTTAAAGAGGCAAATTTTACAAGAAAGCAAGTCTTAAACTTTTTTTCTGTGGTCCTACCATCACTTCCCTCACTTTTGTCTCAAATATGTTCTTCCCAATATACGTATTTTCAAAAGGCCAGCTTCATTCTCTTACATATTGCATCTCACTCTGTGGATAGGTTCTTCCTAATGAAGTGCTAAGCTCTCTTGTATTTCTGATTGACAGCTAGTATGTCAATCTATAAACCATTTTTAAAATTTAATAATATTTTCTTATTGTCTCCCTTAATTTTCATGTGTATTTTCATTTTTATATATTTTCTTGACAGATCATCATTTTTTATCATGCTTGAGTAAAGACCATTACTGTAGGCCTGGGTCCTGCATGTGATAAGGAGCTCCTGTGTATTAGTACAACACGGGGACAATGGATGCAGGAGGGTAGAATAAACCCTCTCTTCTAGGGGTGTTCAAGAGTAGAAGCAGAAATGGAACATTCTCACCAGTTTTGTATGTTTTTAAATAAAATCATAGAATATCTCTAGCTGGAAGAGACACATAACCATCACCTAGTCAAAGACCCAGCTATATAAATACGTACATGGATGTATATGTGTGTAAGAGAGAAAATAATATTCAGTAACTCTCCCCTTTTCCTGAATTTTGTTGTGGTGATTCTGATTTTTAATTCCAAAGCCCTGTGAACTGTGTCAGTACCACTGACAGATGGCTGGCAGAACGACACTGAGATCTACTCAGTAAAAAACATTTAGAGGGAATGGCTGAATTAAGCATGCGCTTTGTGAAGTTGGGTAGAAGATAACAGAATGTTATGACTAGCACATTTCAACAATCCATTTTTAGAAATGTCATTTGCTCTGAGTTAGTCAGAAAACAACAGCCCCTGGCTATGCCCAAACCCTAACCCTGAGTTTGAAGGACAGTCATGGCTAGCAGCTGCCAGCAAGTAGTAGGTGTGAAGCTGAACACCTCAGAACTGTTCCTCATTCTATGTGTGGCTGGTGGAAAGCACCACTGCAGGTTATACACCGTGTGCACAGAGAACTCAGATTGCACACAAAGTGCAGGCTGATGCCTTAGATTGCACAATATCTGGAATAACTTTAATATAGACTTGACATCCATTGTCTCAGCTCATTCAGATTCTTTAAATGGTCCTGTCTTTCCAATTTTGGATCCTTCCTTGTCCCAAAACTGTCCTCACTCAACTAGTCCTATTAGTACCACACTTTGTTGATGTTGAGACTAATATATATATTTTTTTAAGTAATTTGAACAAAAAATTAGGTAAATAATTCTGCCCATCATGAAAATTTGACAGATTCCCATCTGCAGAAAGTGGGCAGGGGAAAATATGAGGAAAATGCAGTTATTTCTCTGTTCTTGCCCTCTTCTTCCATTCTCCTGGCGTAGGCTTATGGTTACTGGGTTAGGTGAACTCTTGGTTTGAAGCAGTCAACCTGTTCTTGCCTTCTTCAAGTGCTTAGTCCCCTGATCCCCTGAGTTCTGTAGGTAGCTTTTAGTCTGGTGTGGAAGTTCAATAAGTGTTGTGTGTTTTTCTCCAGTGCAAGTGCAGAATCAGATGAACCTCCAGTTCCTTCAGGAAATCCATTCTCCTTCAAGATTTCCAAACAAGCCAGCTAATCAACACTTCTCATAGTGAGTAAGAACATTTGCTTAGGCATTGAGAGACCCTACTGCCCAGGAGACTTATAGTCTCTGACATTCTTGAATGCTTGCATGTACTCAGTCTCCTAATATGGCCCCAAAGCTACAGCTTTCTTTTTGTGAACAGAAATGCTTATTTAGATGCCAAAAATATTTCTGCCCAGACTGTAAAAAATCCCTGATTTTCAGCCCTTCACTAAGTAGTAGAACTGTCCTGGTTTGTTCAGGCTTTTCTCCTTGAGGCACTTAGCATATATCACAGAAACCTGAAACTTTATCTTCCACTTTTCTCCAAATTTACAAGCAAGCCTACCCTGACAGACTGTATCACAACTACCAACCTTGCAGCTTTGGAAGATTAACTGAGAAACCCCACGGAGCCTGCTAACATCATATAATTGACTGAGGAAGCACTTCTAAGGAGTAGTCTAAGGAACTCCCTCCCCTCTAGACTCTCAGCATTGGCTGTTTGCTTTTGAAAAGCTTTTTTTTCGGGAAGGGAAGCGCGCAGGGGGTGGGAAGGAGAATGAAGCCTTGACTGCACTTTTCACTGCTTTCAGAAGGAAAATCTCAGCCGTATTCATGCAGGTTGTTCCTGTTTTGTCACTTGTCTGGATTGTTTGACTCTGCTTGGAAGAATTAAAGCATTTTCAGAAAAGTAATCTTATCGCATGAGAGGGCAATTAAACATTTCGTAATCCTATCACCCCTGTGCTGAAATTACCATGCCCAGTTAGCAATAATTCTGCTTCTAAGAACAGAGTGAGCAGCAGCACAGCATGAATTATTTAACTCGATTCTGTGCTTCCTGTTTTCAAGTCACTGGAATAATACTGGCACCACAGACAGTAATTATCCCCAGCATAGAGTAGAAACAGTTAATGGAACCTGCCTTTTACATCAATATTATTAATTCAAGGAAAGAAACAGCATGTACTATCTGATGCCTATGGAGTTTTGAACTGGGCTTGATGTCACGCTGAAGTAAGTGGTTACCATGGAGATTGGAGCTTGTGTCTGCGTATCCCTCCCTGCCAGGGAGCTGTGAGGAGTGTTTTTGGAGAGGAAGTGCCCATCTGTAGTCAATCACCATTGTTCTGGCAGAGCCACATGCCAGCCTCGCTGCAGCCCTCTGAACTGCGTCACCACACAGCAGTGTCAGTCCCTCTGAATAAAGACTCCCTGTTGAACCAGATTTATCCACCCTGCCATTTTCACTGTCAGTTGATTATCTGCTTGTATTTTCTGGCTGTGTTAATGTAGTCTCTTAGCACTGTTATCATGGGATCCCTACAGCTTGATACCTTGCAGTTCTGGATGGATCTTCTTGTGTTTCCTTGCTTTCCTTGTCACCCTCTTCACTTAATCAAAGGAAAGCACCCATACTACATCAGCCACTTTGCTTGTTTTCTTTACTCCTAGATGCAGAAGACCTTGAAAGCCTAAATGTGCTTTCTCTCCTGCACAAATTCATAGCAACCAAAACCTGCTTGTAATAGATCCTTTTATTAAATTATCATTATTAATTGCCAGCATATGTTTCTGGAGCAAAGACTGGCAGTTTGGCACAGTCCACCATGATTATTGAATATACCTGTTTATTAACCAATTAAGTAATGGGCTAGTATGCCAGTGTTATATGAAATCAGGGCATTATTACTAGCTGGAAGATGTCAGACAAAATTAATTCTGTTACCTGAAGACAATGCAATGAGACATCTTCCTGAATATCAGGTGGAGTTTGTGTTCTTATTTTATTTTTCCTTCTTAAGTACAATACTCAAAGTAAAGTCCGATAAATTTCTGCCAGAAATTCCATGAAGTGACTCTCTCGAATACTATGCACAGCATAAATCAATTATGATGAAAAAAGAGGATTTATTTAACTATTTTCCCCTTTATTTTACTTCTCTTCACCCCCATTTTTCTCTTCTCTATGCCTATTTTGTTTATCTCTTATGTCAAATAAAGATGCATTCGAGCTATCTGGGGTTCTGACTGGAAGTGATGCAAGAGGTTTTCAGAACAGCCATTGTATGCATCCTCTTCTGCTATCATTGTTGGAAATGACTGAACATTTTTATCAGAAACATCAAAATGAATCAGCTTTAAGCAGATACATGGTATGAAAAACTACAGGAAAAACAATCAAAGTTTAATAAATTCCAATAATGATAAACATTTTGATTGTGAGGAATGTGCCTGCCAGGGCCGCTTGGTTCTTACCTAGCCCCAGAATATTGTCTACGTACTCTGCTACCAGTGGTAGGTCGATTTGCACTTGAGTACTTCCAGCCTGGGTACAGGTGTAGCTTCAAACCTCAGCTTGCATTGTATGCTAACTTTCCTAATTACATGATGAATGCAGTTTCATATTTGCAATCTGCCCTACTGCTATAAACAACGCAAACATTTCTTTGTGGTGCTTCAGGCAGGACTGCTGTGGATTGCCAGCTACAGGGATGCTGAACAGGAAAAGAACAACTTTCCCTCACTACCAGCCGTTCCAACATGTTTTATTTATATCTCTTCCATTCCAGCTGGCATGCACCCTGGCAACTCTGGGATCTCTGACCCTGAACTAAACTGCTGCAGTGCTGATCAGGAGACTTGACAGGTACTTGGTGAAGCTGAACTGCTCAGCAAATGGTCTAACTTTACTGACTATGAATTATAGGAGAAGTTTGAAAGGGATGTTTCTGAACACTTAAAAGTTCTAAAAGCAAAATATTTTTAGATTTCCAAAAGAACTGTCATGTCATGTTATTTTTCATTGTGGGGTTTACTGTGTTGTTAGGGTTGACCAATGATTCTTGAGCTTTCTAGTAGCCAGTTGGGATGAAGAGTCCAGCCACACCTACACAAACAAAGCTAATTTGAAAACGGACCAGCAGTATATCTGAGCTAAGCAAGGAAATATCAGCTTTCACATCTGAAAGTGCTTGGTAAGTTCAATTCCTAGTTATGGAGGGAAAAAAAGAAAGAATTACTCTTCAGGTGAAAACCCCTGGTGCAAGGAAATCCCATAGGGTTAACAGGGAAATAAACAATATTTGGAGAGATGGATGAATGTATTTTAAATTATATTTAAACTATCCACCAGAAATGCGTAGAAATTGGCATATTCTCACCGAACATGTAAATGTTACTGAATTTTCATTTTGACAAAGCCTTCAAGTAGAAAGCAACTAGACAGGTTTATTTTCTTCTATACAAGACAGGATTATTTTCTTATACAAGGTTGGGAATTTTTTACCTGGTTGACTGAAAGTCCTACCATATCAGCTACAAGAGACCTTGGATTATTTGTTTTTTTTTTTTAATAATTGCTCAGAGTGACCACATGACATCTGAGATTCCTGGGGTTTATTGGATCTCTAGATTTAATGTAACCTGCAAAGGGGGGAATCCAACTCTCTCTGGGCAATTAATAAATAATTTTGGGAACCCGTGCGACATTTTTGATAAAGCAGGACATATGCAGGTAGAAGTCACATAGGATTCTAGACAAGGGTATTTCATCCTCTAAATCAGGTGTTATCACCAGACACTTGTCACATTTGAACCACATTCATTGATTTAAATTAAATATGTTCCTTGGGCAATGTTCATCTCTTGTGCAAGAGATGATAAATTCCACATGGAGGAAACTCTTTTGTTTCTCTAGCCTGAATTGCTTGAATTTTTGCTGTTCTATTCTACAAAATACCACCAGGAAAGAGATACAACTGCTGAATATAATTGTAATATTTTTTTCTAACTCTGATTTTTTTTCTGTTCACTGCTGTCTGTTATACAGCAGGGAACTAAGATTTTTCATAAAGTGAAGGAATCTGTATGAAAGCTACAAAGCATATATGTTGGTATTGATCAACAATTTTGAGACACTGACGTGTGAAGCAATTTTGTGATTGCTTTTTCAGAAATTGGACTTCCAAATTCTTCTAGAGTAATACATTACCAGTTTGTTTATTCATTTTATTTTTAGGAAGTTAATATTTTTAAAGACATGGGCAACTCTTTGATTTTATATTATAACCATAGCAAAGACTTGAAGCTTTGCTCCAAACTTAAAATGAATGAAGAATATAAATATATGTTTTATTCCTTGTTTTTACTATTTTTTTCAGTCCATTTGTATTCTTTAGCAATGCACTCAAAAGGACACATTCAACCTCTGTCAGCAGTCATGGCCTATTTTATGTTCTGAAAAGTCTTGCCAGAATGGCTCCCTCAAGCAACTCATGGCCCAATTTATTTATGACAGTGCCAAAAAAACTATTTCCAGGATGTTCGTAGGTCAAGAGCTCCTCTGAAATAGAGAATGCCTTAAAGACCTATTGCACTGTGTATTATTTAGTGTGTGTGTGTGTGTCACACTCATGCCCCAAGGCCACAACCAAAATCAAGAAAGTTGAGGAAGAATGAAAGGATGATGATCTTTCCTCCATTTTGAGACTCTCCTCATAGCTTTATCCATGTACTGTCATCTCCCCTAAGTCATCAGTTTACCCTTCAAACAATTTTCTTCTTAAAAATTTCCTTTCATTAGCCTCCTATTTCTGGTTTTTACCTGACAGCTGTCTTGAGACACCTATTTTACCATAATGGTTACATCCAGTAAAAGAATGTTTAAAATGCATGACTCATGACTTGTCTTTTTATATTCCTTCTTCTTTTACATGCACACAAATTTGTATATGATGTGAATTAAGTATCTCAGCAACTTTTCAGGGTTTAAAAAGATTTCAAGATGACATTTTTTAGGAGGTCTTTAGGAAGGGAGTTGCTGCTCTGTGTACAGAGCTGCAAGGCACTTAGGGAAGTAAAGCAGTGTTCAACAGTCCTAGTGAGAAAACCCAGCAGATTAACTGCTTGGAATAAGATCCACCTAATTCTGTTTCTTTGTTTAGCCATCTCCTTCCAAGTTGTCCTGAACACTCCTTCTGGCTTGACCTTTCCTTCAGTCATGCAGTGAAATCATTCTGGGTGACTAAGACCTGCCTTCCTGCCCAGAGACATTTTACAGGGAAAGTGGAGAATTTGTAAGCAAGGCACTGAGAGTGTAAGAAGGATCTAGTGGTAGTTAATTTTTCAGGTTGAATTTTTTGTAGTAAATATAGGTTTCCCCCTTTTTAAACAAATCTATAGAAATCATAGTACATATACTGCAAAAATTCAAAATTGAGGAAAAAGCCTATTAACAAGTATATAATACTTGCCAGTGTTTGTGAGATATGATGGTATTTCTACTTGTTTAGCCCAAATTTTAAAAAGATGACAGCATCTAATAATGAATACAGGATTAATTTGTCATACTTATTGATAAACACGTTGCAAGGAATAATGTAACAAAAACCAAACTTTTAGGTTCTATAGTGGAACAAAACATAGGTGAAACTTTTTGGCCTCCAGAATTCACATTACTGTTTCCTGCTTTTGAAGAGGAAAGATGGGTCTGAAGGGACAATAGGATGAAGGGGAATATTTGATGTAATTTTGGAGAGTTAGAAGAGCGATCAGGATTAATCTGTACTTGTTCTGGTTTAGGGATAATTTTTGCAGTTTAACACATTACCTAACATCATGCTCTGTTCATTTCTTCTTTGCATATCTTGTGGAGATGACTGTTATCCTTTAATTTCTTTTTTCCTAGTGTAAAATGTTTTCACTTGGTGGGACTGGGGTCCAATTACACATTGAGGCTGGAATTTGTATTTCTGAAGTTTGACTCACTTGAAGTCTTCTTATGCTCACTTTTGGAGTCAGCATAGCAGGATGAAAAATGAGGAGGCAGAGCAATGAGACCAGCAGAATTTTCAGCATCTGCATGCAATAATGTGATTTGACTAACTTGTATGGACCTGAGCCCAAAAACTGCAGGAAGGAATCATTTAGGCCATATTAGCTGACATGTGGAAGATGTTCCTACTATAAAAGTTATGCTGATTAAAACAGGCAATCATTTTTAGAAAGGCAGATAGGCTTGTCTTGGTTTTGTGCCTTAGTTTATGTTTCTCTAGCCAGTTTCCATCCTACTGTATGTAAAACAGGTTGTACATCTTTAATAATCACATAAAATTGATTAAGAAAAACATCCAAAATTCTATTCATCTGTACTGCATGGAGGTTTGGTTCATGAGCCTCTGAAGAGAGACAGAGAGAGAGAAAGCATACAAAGTGTACTGTATTTCCAGTACAATTCAGGTTACTACACAAAACCTCCTACTCACCACATTTTAGTGACTCATGCATGAAAAGCATAATGATTCCTCTTTTTTTAATGTGCTCTCATGCAAATTTTCTCATTTACAATTATAAATGTTACATTCACTTCAAAAATTTGACAAAATCAAATTTCCAAAAATATATAATGGAATAATTCTCACTCATTGTCAAATCATTTTTTTTTAATTTTTTTGTACCTTATTGTAGCTATATTACATTAACTTTGTACAGTATGTGCCATGATAAAATATTGGGAAGGATGCTATTACCTGAATTTTTCAATGCTCTTTCTGTGTGAATAAGTTTCATATTACTGAATTTGAATAAAACATTGATCATAGAACTGTCAAAGGAAACTTCTACTAAAATCTTGGCTAAAAAAGATTCCTCTTCGATTGTGCCTTATTATTCCTCTTTTCCCCCTGCTTTGTAGTTATATAACAGATTTCTTCCTGCCCTTTTGGATGTATTGTTCTTTCTTAATATTCCAGGAAAATGAGATTTTGAGTTCACTTGTATCCAAAAACTGATTTCCATGTTAAAATGAAACCAGAGACCTATAGAACATATATCACCTTCAATAATTTGCAGTGATGTACAGAGATGTAGCTCTGTAGTTAAAAACTCCCCTCACCTCTGTCTGCCAGGAGGAGCTTTTTGCTGATTTTTATGATGTGTATAAATGTCCACCTACAAAACCAGGTAAGGTGCTGAGAAAGGCAGTAGTGGGCAAGCAGAGGGCAAAGTATTTTCTTGATTGTCTTTGAAGGATCGTAAAATTCTGTCTGGGTAAATGGAAATTTTGCACTGTTGTGTCTGAACAGTCTTCCTAAATATTACAGAATTCAAAGTCAAAATATTACAGCAGTGTAACAGAATGCAACAGTTTTACAAACTTTAATATACAATATTTTTTCAAGTTCAAATTTTCAAAGAGCTCATGGGTCTTGCTATGGACCCATGAAATGGTGTTCAAAGGTGCCCCTGGTTCCTGTGGCAGGTTGGTAGCACTGAAGTCAGAGTATTCTCTCCCCATGGCATGAAGCCTCACAGAGAAATAGACATTCTGAGATGTTAAAAGTTATTCAGCAAGTGACGCTTAGTTTCAGACTTGACTAAAATTAATGAGAAAGTTTATTTTCTTTTTGGAGAAGACGTGAACTTGCTTTACCTGTGTCCAAATTCAAGATGGTACAAGCATGTTCTGGTCTGAAGGGCCTGTGCTTGATCTGCTGTGGTAAGCTCTGGTGGGTGCATGGCAGTGTTTGCTTTGGAGTTGGTAAACCCCCTGCTGTGATGAAGTGCAACCAAAGGAAGCAGGCGTCCAGGCACCAGACTGAAGATTTACAGTGCATTATTTAAAGGCTCAAATACACAGTAGTTCCTTGACCTTGAGGTAAGATTTTTGGAGATAAGGGGTTTCCCTTCTTCAAACAGATATGGGAGACAAATAATACAAGCTAAATTAGAGAAAAATGAAACACCATGATATATCCTTAGGAGCATTTTGCAATAATCACATTTTTCAGAGACTATTAGCACTCAGAAAAGACTTGAATGAGCCTACATAATTCATAAATCAAGCATTATGTGTTCTGGTGCCTTTTTTAGAGCCTTCATGGTAATAGCACCCAATGTGTTCTGCTGCTTGTTTTCTCTAAGTCTTTCTGCTGTTTCTGGTCAGTAAATTATTTGTACTGAGGTTCTCAGATGCCCGACAAGAGAGGCTAAGTCAATACTGGTGATGATTCGTTGTGAAATAATGCTAGGTCTCTTGGACCCTCTCACTACTTTTGTCTACCTGAAAATTTCCTCTTTTACTCTCAGAAAGTTGAGTTATTATCCGCTGTACTCAGTAGAGAATCAGTTTTAAAAATATGTTAAACCATTAAAGTAAGAATAATAGTCCCAAGGAAGTATCTATACCTTTCTGTTGTCTGGAGAGCAAATTAAGCAACTACCTTAGATTAGAAGCTGAAGGCAGGCTTCAAAAGGCTAAACATATGTATTTGTGCAATTTCTTGCCTAGAGTATTTCATATGTCTGCAAAGCTAGTGAATATGATTGGTGGTGTAAATAGAACACAGAAGTAGCTAGAAATTGTTTGAATAACTCAAAAAGCTTTAGATATCCATGTTGAGAGAGACTGAATCACTAAATTTACATGAATACAGCTAGGTAACTGCTTGTGAGCCAGCTGTTTAAGTTTCTGCTATAACCAGTGAGAGTGCAACTCAGCTGCCTAGCACACGTTACCTGAGGTGCTCCAGGGTTCACAGCATAGCCTCCAGTGCTGTAACCAAAGGGTGTGGGCAGCCCTATTGGCACCATGCCATACCTGACAGCTTTCAGCTGGCATCCTGGACTTCTGGCGAATCTCAGATGATGCAAAACACCAAAGATTATACAAAGATGAATGTCAGATCTAGTCCATATAGTGAGCAGAAGTTAGGAAGTTATTCATCTCACCCTGAAATAGTCATCCACTTTTGACCATCTCAGTAGCTCTCTGTACTGCCCTGAATCAGCTGACTAGATTAGGAAAGACTATGACTCAGCTAAGACACTGAATGTACACCTAGTTGCATGTCTGGCTCTGGAGCTGAAATCCACCCTAGCTGATGGAGTTCTGAAGTTAGGTGAGATGAGTCCCTTTCCCATCAGCCATGACAAGAATACATGACAGGCAATTCTCCCACCCTTGTGTTACCACTGTCATCCTCAGTTTGAAGAGGCTTGTCAGGCTGTTAGCAACAAGCTGTTTATTTAAAATGTCAGTTATGTAACTTAGGACTCTTTAAATAGTTTTTTCTTTATATTACAGTAAAGTAACATAATTTAGGAATTAGTCTTTTTATTCACTCTGAAGTTTACGGAGTTCTGATTTTTGCTAAGACATCAATAAATACAATTTAAGCAGTCTGAAATTTCAGCAGCTGCCTTTTCCTCCAGTTTCCTTTTTTCTGGGCTTGGTTTTTTTTTTCCATGGGGCAAATACAATGTTTGGCAAAAACAGATCACTCATAATAATGCTATTGGCTATGCAACTTCGGGGAGAATTTTTTCTGCAATGTTCTCTATGTGAAAGAGCCTGGGCACACACATTATTTCATAGATGAAAACCTAGCAGACTAGATGACAACACCCTCCCCCCAGTCTGTCAGGTATTGAACTTTACATTGGATTGATTCCAAAGAGTAAAATCATGTGAAGTATAGCACTGGCACAAATCAATGGTACAATTCAGTTCATCTAAACACTAGTTAGTTCATATAGCTATACTCAGAAAATATTGCTTTCATTAGAGTCGCTGGCATAGGGATTGTCATTGCTAACAGCCTAGATGTAAATTCAATGAGTTAATTCAGAATTTTATAAACAGAAGTGGAGAGAATATATGCTCTTGATACATGGGCACTTAGAGCAATGATAAAGGTGAAGTAGAGCAGTTACATGATCAAGCAAATGAATTCTCTTAAAGACTAAAACTGCTTTCCTTAGTTATGCCCTCATTCTTGCTCAGAAGTGCTCCTTTAAAAGTCTCTTCTGATTTATTCTGTTGAAATTCAACATATATATGCACACAAAACCCGAGTGCAGGTAAAAACTACAGAACAGATTTAGCTACAAAGGGGCACAGAAAGAAACCTGACCTTTTAAATTTATATGTCTATTTACATGATGTGGAAATGTATTTTTCTCTTCTCTGAAGAAAGGATGTGTAAGATGCAAGCAGCTCTCTTGGTTCCTTGATCTACACAACTGTGGTAGGATTGATGTATGTGATTTGCAGTAGCAAATGAGACCCAAAAGCAAGGGGGAAGTGGATTAAATTGTGGCTTCTTAATTTCTTTCCTAAGGCACTGATGGCCAAATGCAGCCACATGATACTCTGTGCTGTACTACTCTGAAAAAGCCAGCTCCTAAAGCATAACAGGTCTATTTTTACAAACTGTATTTTGCTCTTCCCTAAGCACATTGTTCTGCAAAATCCACTGTGGTGTGTGCAATAGTATTTGGTAAGAAGGGATTATTCTACAAAAAGTCTTTAAATGTATGTATAAAATAGAGATATGGCAATATTTGTTGTAATTATGCTAAACCTGTCAAAAGGCTTGAATGATACCAGGATATCAAAGGCAGTACAGGACCCACACTGCTTATGGATGTAAACTGTGCTACAATTACCTCTGTATACAAACACCTCTTAATAAATTTCCTGTCATTTGTACACGCAGACATAAGCTGGACTCTCCCATTGTAACATCTGTGAAGAAAATTTCTTTTATATTTTGTTCTGAAATTTCTTGATCATTATGCTCTCTTAGAGCAGTCTATGAAAGCTTACTCTGCTTGTAATAGTTATGTTCTACTTCTGCTATACGCTGTAGATACACAATAAGGAACACTTAAACTTTTAGACAAAACAGGCAAAGAGCCGATTGAGCAAAATCCATTTGTGAAAAACAACACACTGACCCCTAATATTTAAATAAATAAATTAATTACATTTTATCTTCAAATTGTTTGTTGAGAAAGGAAT
Organism: Serinus canaria; assembly: GCF_022539315.1. Lineage (NCBI taxonomy): Eukaryota > Metazoa > Chordata > Aves > Passeriformes > Fringillidae > Serinus > Serinus canaria. Next base: position 18,751,577 of record NC_066314.1, on the reverse strand, counting down.
GAGGTGAAAGGAAAGAGACAAGGTAGTTTGAAGGGTTTTGTTCTGCAAAAACCAGAACTAACTGCAGCATTGTATGTCTCTGTATATCAGATACCTTGGCCAAAGGTTGTTATAGAAAGAGTCTGGGCTTCACAAACTCTTTCTCTGTGCTCTGTAGTACATTAGCTTGCACTAATGGTATTTGAGATCTAGTTCAGATATACAGCCAGCTTAAGTCAAGTGCCCCAAAAAATCTGTTTTCAAATTACTAAGGTAACCCATTTCTAAATAACCACAGAGCATAATTTAGACTAATTTTATTCATTTTGGAAATTACTGTGGTATTCCATGGTTGCTTTGTATGTGGAAAAAAACCTGAAAACTGTACAGGTAAAAAGGATTATTTAATTAATTTTTGCCTAATACAACTGCAGAATTTGAAATTTTGCTCTTTTTCTTGCCCTCACAATACAAATTAGTCAATTTTAAGTGTAATTATTATGGTGCTCAAAAAACAAGAAATGTGGGACAAGTAGTATGATTTAATTTAGGAAAGCTGAGATAACAATGAACAATTTTCAGTTAAAGATGAAGGAGGAATATGAGTTACTGGTCAAAGAACGAAAGAGGTCTTAACTAATAAATAGAAAATCAGTGAAATCACATTTACCTGGAGCTCTTAAAACTCAGTTTGCTCAAGAGTTGTCCAGAAGACAAATGTGTATATAATTTCTATTTGCAGCCATGTTTGACTCCTCTATATATGAGAGATTGTATTTCTACTACAATATTTACCTTTTTATGTTTTACCATTCCTGACCCATTTGAATAAAAAAAAACACCTCAAAAATGTAGAGGGAAAGGAAGGAAGGAAGGAAGGAAGGAAGGAAGGAAGGAAGGAAGGAAGGAAGGAAGGAAGGAAGGAAGGAAGGAAGGAAGGAAGGAAGGAAGGAAGGAAGGAAGGAAGGAAGGAAGGAAGGAAGGAAGGAAGGAAGGACGGAAGGAAGGAAGGAAGGAAGGAAGGAAGGAAGGAAGGAAGGAAGGAAGGAAGGAAGGAAGGAAGGAAGGAAGGAAGGAAGGAAGAAGGAAGGAAGGAAGGAAGGAAGGAAGGAAGGAAGGAAGAAGGAAGGAAGGAAGGAAGGAAGGAAGGAAGGAAGGAAGGAAGGAAGGAAGGAAGAAGGAAGGAAGGAAGAAGGAAGGAAGGAAGATTGGTTTTCTCTTGTCCATTAAGTGATTAATATTCTAAAAATCCTCTTCAGATACTTACAAGCCATTATTCTTACTTATTGGATGTTATGCTGCTGCCCCTTCTGCTTTCTTTGACATTTTAAGGTCTTAATATGCTCTCTATTGTCTATGACACTTGTAACAGGTGATCAGATTCAAAACCTGTTTGGTGCTATGACTGAGTGCAGAGTGTGTGTGGAGATATGCATTGGGAATATTTCTTGTGAATGTTAATATTTCTTGTTAATGTTAATAATCACAGAGAAAAAAATCTCTTTGGCAATCCCAGCCTCTGCCAGTCTCTGTACACTGACTGGTTCTGGCAGAGACCTAGCCCATTGCCTTTTCATTACTCTCCTAATAATACAGTGATGAACATCAGTTTTAAAGAATTGAAATGTGGGTTTAGAGAGCAGCAAACCCCAGGAAATAGTGTGCCACCTTTTTCAGTGACCAATATTTCCATAGAAATTTTTGCTTTCAGCTGACAGTTTATGTTATGACATTCTGTAAAGCTTACAAAGACTCAACACACACCTGAATGATGTGTGTGGCTGCAGAGACACAGAGTAGTTATAAAATCAACCCAGTAATCTGAAGTCATTGCATTTATGCCTATTAGCTGAAACAAAGCATTACTTATTGATCACTGAGGACAGTGGATGTCTGCTTGTAGGCCCTTACTTCCTGTGACATCCAGAGATAAACATGAAGGTTTTTAATCAAATTGATTTCTACATAAATTTCTACATAAATTTCTCTTTCTCCTCTCTGTCTCCCAGTACTGCTGAAGTACTCTTCTGCACACTCAGTGATTTCAGGAATTACTTTTCTGTATGCCCGATTTAGGTTCCTGTTTTTAAAAAACTTGACAAAGGAATGGCTTATTGGTTTGAGTTCTGACCTGGATTTGCTAGAAGCATACTTGCTGCTGCCATCACATCTTTCCAATACACAAGAACTTGCTGTTAATGTGAAGAAGAAAGACAAATTACTCATCACGGAAGAAATAAGCACAAGTGGGCCCCAGAAATACTGGCTGCTATATTTAGCTTATAATACTAATATTTGAACGTCATAGTCGTGCCCTCTTCCCTAATGGCAGCCCTGTGAGATTCTATCTAGATTTTATGATCTTATATGGAAAGTAATTCAGCTATGTGGGGAACTGTGCTCTGTGCATACAAACAGTGAGACTACTTACGTCTGTTCTCTATGTTATCAGTACCATTAAAAAGTCACATCAGTTGGGAGGATATGCTGCTTTATAGTTTCTGCATTTGCTTTTATTGTCTCTAAGGAAACCACTTTACTAACCCACACTTAACCATGCTTGCCACAGCCACAATTTACAAACAGGCAGGGCAAAGAGAAATAGTACATCAGAAATTCTGTTCTTTATGAAAATATGCCGCTAAATGTATCAGTATTGATCGTCTTTATTGTGTTCTTTAAGTTGAGGACTCTGGTTTAGCAGAAGTCCTGCACTTATGTAGGTTTCCACAGGAGTGAGCTGGTATGGAGATACTGTGCCACAGGTCTGGTCAGCACTTTGAGGGGAATTTTTCTGTTACTGAAAGCCATAAGGACTAGAAAGAACTGTGTTTTGGTAAGATAGACAATGAATGTAGGGGGAAATGATGAAATAGTCTAAGGTTAAAATATACATTAAAACCATTTGAGTTTTCTCTTTCTTCATTTCTTAGAAAGACTCCTTGTGTTTATGAAATTTAAGGGGAAACATTTTTTTGAGTAGAAATTCATACTCATGACAAGATAAAGAGAAATATTACTTCCACATGAGTCTACTTCTCTATGATTTAGTAAGTGTCTTGAGGGACTACTTTTCAAAATGACAGTTTTTGTCCCACTCTGATAATTTTACATCTTTCAAATTTTTTTTAAGCTCAAAAAATTTCATGTCCAGCAGAATCTGACCACACTGAAACTGTCACGGGCATTTTTAGAATAGTATAGCAATTTGAACAAGACTGTTGGGAGTTGGAGGAGTGGGAAGGGAGCTGGACTTCCTTAGTGTTTCTGGCCTCCATGGTGCACTTCATTTTAGCAGCCCAAATTTAAGAAAGCCTAAGGAATCACTATTGTGCTGAAGAGAAGAGGATTTACTAACCTGTGATTCTGTCTTCAGGAGTCCTGAGAGGTCTTATTTGAGAGAGTGGGTATCATGTCCCTTCACAATGGGACAGTAACTATGTCAGTTAAAACTTCTCAGTTTCTGAGCTATTGGTCAGAGACATACTGGTCTTGAATTATGGTAAGTTTTCGATAAATATGTTTACCCAAAACGCTGTCTGGCCAAACATTTCAAGCATTCCTTCCAGATGGAAGATGTAGAACTATATTGTACTCATGGAAGACGTCATTTCAACACAAGCAGAAAAGAATTTACAGAGATTTTATGACAATTTTTTTAATGGAAGTTCAATTTATTTAAATAAATGTATAAGAAAATGTTTTCATTTTAATAAAAGTAATTTTTTTTTTTTCAGGAAAAAACCAATATTTTATTTCAATATTTTAAATATATTGAAGAGCAATGCATCATTTATTAGTGTAGTCCAAGATGGATTGACATAAACTTTTCCAATGTAGGAAGAAAAACATCTTTTTTTCTGGCTAGCATACGGTAGAAGTGGTGATAATATCTACACATTGAAAGCAATCTGTCCTTTAAGCAAAAATTTCAAACTGATGATAGAGAAAAGGTAATACAACAGTTTAGGTAGATTCCTTGGGTAGGGTTAACATGAAGCTTCCATTTTTTGGGGTACAAAGAAATATAACAGTAACATATAAAAGGATATTGCACAGGTAGAGATTACATCATAAGGGTTTACAGCTGCAACCTAGCTAGAGTGTGTATTTATAGGTACAATAAAACCCTTAAAATTGCCTTTGTAGCATTTCATAGTTCCTGCATTTAAAAGCATAAAGCTGACATAATATTAAAAATATGACTCATAAACACATTTCTGAAAAAGAGTTAAATTGATCTCATTTGTGAAATATTATGTACTATAGGTATTCAGTCCCCATATAGTATAAATTAATATACTTATGAAAGCCTACAGCTGAATGTAATTTAGTATGAATGATTATCTGTTTGAAATTTCACTCGTTATTAGCCGTTTCTCATTTTTTATTCCAGTCATACTGTCATGGAACCAAAAAATGTTGCAGTTCTTAGGTAAGCAGTCACAGCAAGATTCATTTTCAGTATGTGGAGGGAAAGTATGTCCTATGGGACAATCACGGATTATCAGGGTGATGAATCCCATGCTTGCAAACAACTCTAATGCTTGCAGAAATAGGGAAAGGTTTCCTGATAACCTGAGAACAAAAATGCTTGTAACCATGCCAGTTGTTAGCTGTGCTATAGCTATTGTTTTAACCAGTTTCATGTTTCAAGATGATTTTTAGACTTTTTCTACACTTTGACTGTACAAAGGCAATTTGGAAACCTCAAGGTCATTGGGGATGGAGACTGCATTTGTTGATTCTCCAGGTCTTTCTTCTACTCTCCTAGGCACAACACAGGACAATTTCAGTGCTCCAAAGTGAGACACTGTGCAAACTTGTTTATTTGGGGCTTAAAGCAGATGTAAACAGATAGAGGTTAGCATGTTTTGCCTGAGACATGACACAGCCAATATGATTGTGTAATGCAGACCCTTTTTACAAGCAATAATATCATGGAAAATATGACACCATAAATTTTTAATTGAGCCCCATATCATTAAGCAGTAGAGTGAAAAAGTACATGCAGTATCCCTGCACAGCTACTTGATGTTATCTGTCTGCCCTTTCACATGAGCCAGGAGGAGAACAAGAACATTAACAAATAGCTTCTATTCTCCCAACTCAAAGCAGGGGAAGAATAACAAGTTGCGCAAGTGGAAGAAGAAATATTAGGCTTTGTGTTACTCCTTTCCTTTTCCCTCTTTTCTGAAGTGTTATTAGTAACTGAGGTAAGTAAAAATGTTGTAAAGGTTTAGTGTCCTGTTACCTGCTAATTCCTATATCTTCCTCAGTTCCTGAGATTTTACAACCAGCTATAAGGAGATTACTTTAAATCCTTTTCTGTCACTCTGAAGAATATTCTTAAAGAGACCCTGATAGGAGTTGCAGATTCATATTTTGATTTGGAATTTTGGAATCTGGTAGAGAGTTTGAGTTTGTAGAGTCTTTTCAAAAATAATTACTTTTTTCAGGTATTGAAAATAAAACCCCAAACCCAAAACCCTGATGTTGTGTGTTGTAACTTTATGTTTCTTGCTCAGCAGAGAGAGGATTATTAAAATAGATGTCTTTCTTTTTGTCCATGCCACACTAACTTTCTTTATGTTAAAGACTCGTGACCGAGGAATAAAAAACCCCAAAATGTTGCAGTAGGACATTCAATTATTTCTCCACAATAAGTAAGAATTGCCCTGCATTTACCAGCAGGATCTGCAGGATTCATCCTGCATCCCACCAGCTCTAAGAGTGTCTTAGTCACAAGCAAATAAGAAACTCCATTGTCTCAGAGACTCCTGCTCACCATTAAAACCTGATGGAACCAGCTGAAGAATTGTGTTTTCTGATACTTTTTTAACAACTGAATTCATATACTCATTATCACTCACTATGATGACTACTATATATACAAATGAATATAAACAGATAAATACATGCAAAAATCATTTAACAGAGGGTTTTAATAAAGAAATAAGCAATCATTACAAAGATGGCCATCCTGTCTCCTGTCAAATAGATGCAGTGGAACTGACTTCTGACCTCACAAGACATATTACATAGATCCATGGCAACACTTTGATCTTTTCTCCTTTTATAAATCATTTATAAATGTCCACAAATAAAGGTGTACTTTTACTTTTATGTCTGTAATACAGAACTATTGTGTGTTAAGTCTGTTTTTACCAGGCCTTGCCTCTGGCCCAAAATTGAATGCAATATGGCTCCTGCTGAAATTTCAGGCATGTCTATATTTTAATTGTTTTTTAATGCCATATGGCCAGAAATACTGAAATATAATACATTGTCATTTACTGACTTTAGGGAGCTCTTTCTCAATTTAATTAAACAGGATAACTTGCTAATGCAAGTGCTGCCTATCACACATGAGGAGTCTAATATGATCAATGAGTTACAAATGAAGCCCTTTGTGGAAGTTAAGACAAATTCTTTTGACTGAAGAGATGAGCTCTCATCTGCAAATATTTTGTATTTCTACTTTTCTGACAGCCAGGGGTGAGCTTATATAGATAAACACAACCTTTTAGCTGCAGAAAAACCTGCTGGTAGCTTGCATTGGATTAAGATGGATTAACGTCTCTTTACTTAAATTCCCATTGTCATTTTTTCAGTCGTGTACTTCACACTGGGAAAGAACGATAGTCATAGTTTGCATTTATATGACTGAGGGTTTGTATTTTAAAGAATCCAAGTCCAGGATATTAGTGTCCTTGCCACAGTTTTTCTCTGACTGGTTGAATGGGATCTTAGTGAATTATTGCAAGTGGATTCAGGAACAGCATAGATTTAAGCTGGCATCTTTCCTTTTCTTGCCCTGATATCTTCAGTTTTCTTGATCACTTTCCTTGAATCCTAAACTATATAGTGTCAGAGGGCACATTAAAGTCTGCCTGTCCAGTACCAGAAGAGAGCTATGAACTAAACCTGGAGATCAAAAGGATCTAATTTAACAATTGTCATTATAGTTCAAACCTCTTTTGCAAAATAATGTGAAGGACATCATTTTCAGGCCAGCGTCAGAATAAAATATCAGAAGTCTAAACCTTAAAAAATGTAGTTAAGTAGGATCCTTGTCCTAGTTTGGGTATCTTACAAGTATCTGAAATCCTGGATACATATCCCTGGACTGTCCCCAAAGTGGTGTGTGAATATGGAATTACAAAATCCCAGATCACTTTGGGGATATTCCAGGGGTTTTTATTTGGCATTTCAGAGAGATACAAGCTTTCTTAATTTACCAGAAACAATGCCAATGGAACTGGATTGTCAGGAAGAAGTAACAAGGCATGTGAACCGCATTACCTGGTGATGCCAAATATGTTTGTGTGGTTTTATGGGGCTTCATATTTTCTAACAAAATTGTCCAGCTTTATTGCCCAGTTTACGTATGAAATAAATTGCTAATATTTTATCTATGTTTACCATGAAATTTGTCATTAAAATGTATGTCTCTTCAATGAAAATTGCACTTCACACTTATTTCAAGGGATCTGTATCGGAAATTGTCAGCATGGCCCTTGCAATGCTCTTCTGGGAGCCCACAGTCTGTGCCAAAAAAACCCAAAAAAACCTCAGAGAAATCCAGTCAGATTTCCAGCCCTGGGGCCCCATAAACTAGGATTACTCATTTAGGGGCTAAACAGGAGCAATGGTTGCTACATGTGTCTTAGAAGGAGGGCTGCCCCCACTCGCCTCACAGTGCCTCTGACAGCATGAGAGCATTGTTTCCCAGTGCCACCTTCTAGCATTGCCTTATGAAGAATTTATATATTTTGAGTTTTCCTTCATGGCAGGCATCCAGCAGTGCTGTACTATAAACCTGCCACAAAGAGTGAAAAAGCCCCAGTTTTCAGTTCAGCTGGGGCCCCAGACTGATTAGCTCAGACAGGCCAAACTTCTAAAGGTTAGTGAGTCTGAACCTCAGCTGATTCACTGAGCACCATCAAATTATGTACGACTAAGGAGGTAGCAAACATTTTAGAGGACTAATTGCTTGAGAAGGTTGTGGAGGGTGATTAATACACTCAAATCCTTTATTAGAGTTCTCTTGAGGAACCCTAATGAAATAACAAATTCAGAGAGAGGACAAATTATTTTCCTTTTTTGGCAAGTAGTTATTTGAGCAGAACAATGCTGCCAGCTGAAGGCATCATTAAAGGGATGGCTTACTGTTGCACACCAAAACCCCTACTGTGATAAATGGCAAATAAAACATGTCTTTCATCCACGCATCAAGGCAGTCGAGGACGAGCCGAGCAGGGCTACCAGGACCAGGCTCTTGGCGCTACCAGGCACAAATGGCCTGTAGAGGGCTCTCAAGGTCCTCTGCTGAGCCTTCTAACCCAGTTTCACAGGCTGCAGCTGGAGGTTTTCTAAGGTCACCGAGGTCCGTCTCTAAAGAGCCAAACAAAAGGATCCTTCAGCATAAGCACGCATTTTTTTTTCCCTTTTCTATGGCCTTGCTGTTTCTATGTACTATCTCTAGCCACAACTTTGCCTGCATTATTTGCTTTAGCAAACAGATGTTAGAAAGTCACTGCTAAATATAAGTCTCCCCTGTAACAGTCATTGTGGGAAAAAAAAGGAAAAAATGCAGCAAGCTTGGAATAGGAATGAACGGTTTCAGTATTTTTTGCTTACTGTCATCTTTGAGGCAACGGTACTATAGACACACAGAACACAGATTACTTGTTTATATTTAGTTAGCTCATTTTGTTCAGTTCCTAGAATGATCTGGGATGTGCAGGAACACAAATATTGCATTGAATATCATTCTTTAAAGCTGACTTTACTGCAGAATACACGTAATTTTTGACACATAAAGTGAATAGCAGAACCAGCCACACAGATTACTTCTTAGCATGCTTGTATTAAAACCCAAAACCAACCTACGAGCAAGTGCTATACATGTACAAGAACATGAAGCCTGCAGCAAATTAAATTTACATATATATTTCATGGCAATGAAACCCTTGTCTTGTGAGTTAATAACATGTTTTAATTGCTTGCTGGTATGGTTTTCTATTGTAAGAATATGGTCTGTACTGGAGGAAGAAAAATGCTCTTTCCCCTTTGAAAATAGCTGTGTTTTAAATCCAAAATTCTTGCTGTGATTAGTTATCCATGTAGATCTGGAAAATTCAGAAGGAACAGACTATTACAACAACCTTAGTTCCTGTCTTTCCTTGTCTGGTTATACTGAAAGGAAGAACCCTCCAAAATTAGGATAATTGGGCTGTTTTTTTGTTTCTAGTAGATTTCCTTTATGGAAGGGGACATCCTGTAGCAGTCCTTGATGGCACCTTCTGGCATTACTTGTTTGTTTGCCTTTTCAGGAAAAAAAGGTTTTTTTTCTATTTTATTACCTTTACTTCATGTTCCTATTTCCTTTCCTTGTAATACCAGGGTGCCTTTAGCTAGGACAAAAGTTATATATGAAAAACTTACATCCTGTTTTTGTCCCAGTATGCAGAAACACAGCTGTAGAAGTAGTCTTGTAGTTTTTCTTTCTTACAGGATCTCTGAATAAGCCATTCAACTTACTAGTTGGTTCTATTCTCCTTAAATGTAGTGGCAGCTGCCACTGAATTTCTGAAGCTGAATTTGCTGGGACTGTGCAGTAACCACTGGAAAGAAAAAACACAATATTAAGAGAGAGAATTGTAGGTAACAACAGGAAGCTATAACCATGTCACCAGGTGTTAGAGACTTGCAAAGCACGTCTCAAGGCACTGAAGGACATGCACAAAAACCCACGACTCTTCAGGTGTTCCCAGCTTTATAGAATTTTACTACTTTTTCTTGTCTTAAATCAGCTAAGAGTAGAGAACCATTGCTCTCCATGGTAAATGGCTGTGGGCAGTGAGATCTGTATATAGTAAGACTTTCAGGCTCATGTACAAACTGTTTCTTTGGACTGCTATATAAGCATCTGTAAGTACCTACTGACTGGTACTGTTGAGAAGATTTTCAGTCCTAAGTCTGCAATATTTTCAAATTTTGTGCAAAATTTCTAATCTCCTGGAGTGTGGGAAACTAAATTCCTTTAAGCAGTCAGGTACTGTACATGTGAGGGGAAATAGTAGACCTTTCTTATCTGCCATTGCTCCATTGCTCAGGAGTCATACAGCATATGCTGCTGCTGGAGGCTGGGAGACTGAGTAAGGCAGTGACTAAAGTTTTCTGAAAGTGTTACAGTATATTTAAGTTTTCCTGGATATGTTCTGGTTATTTTGGGCAGAGATTTTCTACACAAGGATTTTGAAGACTTAACATATTTTTCCAGGCTCCAGTAGGTTGGCAGATCATGATCTGCCAACCAAGAAGCACACATCTGGAATTCTTCAATAAACTTCAAACCAGCTTCATGTGGATCAAACCATCTGCAGATGTGCAATGTGGTTTGTTCTGTGCGTGTCCAGGAGGTTCAACATGTCCTAAAAATTCTGGGTTTACTGTGTACGTGTAGAAGATATATATATGCTGATAGATTTCCTGACCAGATGTACTGAGATGCTGTGCACTGACAGTGACAAAGGTTATTGTGGTCTTGTTCACAGGGGTTCCAGGATGAGGGAAGAGACGAGAAAGTTGACTACATGTATCAGAAGCTTGATTTATTATTATATGATAGATAATATATTAAAACTATACTAAAAGAATAGAGGAAAGGATTTCACTACAAGGCTAAGCTAAGAATAGAAAAGGAATGAATAACAAAGGTCTTCTCTCAGACCGAGACCGGCCCGGACAGGTGATCTGTGATTGGCTCTTAATTGGAAACATCCTGCTGAGGCCAATCACAGATTCCCCGTTGCATTCCACAGCAGCAGATAAGAATTGTTTACAGTTTGTTCCTGAGGCCTCTCAGTTTCTCAGGAGGGGAAAAATCCTAAGGAAAGGATTTTTCATAAAACATGTCGGTGACAGGTTATATTGGAAATTTTGACTCTGCAGTGCTTTGATCTGAAGAATATTCTAGCCTTTTGTGTTTCAAGCTCTAATCCTCCATGTAATTTTCTCTAGGCATTCCATGAAATGTCAGTAGTCACCAGTGAGACCCTAATACCAGTGGAGCTGATAAACATCCATAGTGTCAATTGGATACTGTCACAGGCACAAGGTTCAGGTTCATGGTGTTTCTTGCATTCAATGCCCATTACCAAATACCTTCCTGAGCATTATGCCCCACTCTCCTTGCTAGATCACAGAGAAAGGTGCATTGCTTCCTGGATGCGTGTTCTCTTGGGACAACAAGACCAGGCACTTTAGAAGAGGCTTTAGAAGGTGTCAGTCCAACCTGCTGCTCAAAGCATGGTCATCCTGGCCAAACTATTCAGTTTCGTCTTGAAAATGTCTCAAGAATGAAAAGTTTCTGAAATCATTGCTGCTCCAGACTGCAAATCCCAGCTCTTGGTCTCTCCTCATGGGGCATCAAGAGCTCTATCTCAATGCCATCCTGGTCTCCCACCACTAGATTCATTCCAGTTCACTGATCAGTTGTGTACTCTGGGGTTTCAGACTGTACACAGATTTTCAGAGCTGTTAAAGGTAAGAGGCACAATCCCTTCCCTGATGGCTGTGCTGCTTGCTGGTACAGTCCAGGAGGTTGCTGTTTTTCCTTGCTGCCAGGACACACACAGAGTGGTTCATGCACAGCTGTCTGTGTCAGGGCACAGTGAGGGCTGGCTGTTCCCTGAGGAAAAGGAGCTGGAATTTGAGCTCAGTGGCCGGGCCTGCCGGGCAGGGCCTCTCCAGCCATGTCAGTCCCACATCACGGGAGCGAGGTGAGTGGGGCAGGCCTGGAGGTGGTGCCCAGCCTCCAGCACAGCCTGGTGGTGGCCAGACAGCTCCGTGGTAACAAGGCAGGCCATTAGCTGGTTTGTCCATCAAGTGCGGTTCAGAGGGCCATGGACAGGCACAGGCACAGGCCTGGATGGTCAGTCTGTGACTGAGACAGAGAGCCCTGACTGAGAGCGGCTCCCAAAAGTCAGAGGGTGGGAAGTCCTGCTGTGTCTTCCTGCAGCTCCTTTTCCACCAAAGCTCTGTTCAGGCAGCTGGTCTCAAACACAGCCCCTCTGGCACCCAAACCCTGGGAGGGCTGGGGAGTGCATCCAGGATACTGACAGCTGTCTGTGGAGCCCCCAGATCCTTTGCAGAAGAGCTGCTCCCCAGTCAGTCTCAGCCTGTACAGCTGAATACATATTTCTAACCCATGTACAGGATTATGGATTTGTTACTGTTGAATTTCATTGAGTTCCTGCTGTTGCATTACTCCAGTTTGGATAGGTGCTTCTGCCCTTAGATGGTGACCCAATGATCTATGCATGACTTTGCTGTCATCCACAGACTGCATGAGTGTGAATTCCATCTATTCCAGACCAATGATGAAGATATTACAGTCGGGCAATAGCAGTATGAACCTTAAAGAACTTCATTTTTAACCAGACTTGAAGAGTGAACCATCAGCTCCATGATCTCACTGAAGTTCAGTGCACTGGCTGTCCATCCAGACCATAGCATCACAACCTGGATAAAACAGAACTGTTGGGGAGCATATCTAGAGTCCTTTTGAAGTTGAGTGAGAGACATCTACTAGTTTCTCATCAGCTCCAGAGTTATTTATCACAGCAGACAATCATATCAAGTCTCTCATGACCACACAACTCTGCTTCATTCCTTACTTGCTGTATTTTTGACACTTGATAAATATTAACTAATCACTCAAGCCATTGTTAACTATGTTACGTGTATTTTGTTCTTCCAATATTATCTTCATAAAAAGACACGAGGGAAAAAGGGCAGGAACAGATAACAAGGGAACATCTTGTGATAAGCTTGTTAAACTTCTAGATTTAATAAAGAATACAACAACGTGGCTTTATGGATCAGATGTTCTTGCATTCATAATTCAGGGATTAAATGGGAACATTCTTCTTATTTCAAAAGGATAGGATAATCACTTGCTATTTTATATGCTCAAGTTTTGAATTTCATTTTAGAGACTTTGAAGAATATTCCTCCTTCAGCCTGAATGGCTTTTAACTTCCCTTTTCAAACTTTGAATTCTAAAAAATGCATAACAACATCTCCATTTCTTGTAGATCTTCTGTACTAACTTCACTATAATAGCAGTGATCTAAAGCCCGTTGAAGTGAGCACAATTCTTCCTTTAACATAAGTCATTTCTGGATCAAGCAGTTACTGACAAAGCATGCTAGGTTCATTTTTAATTCTTTTACCTGTGGCTTTCTGATGAGGATGTACAAAGCCACATATAGGATGTAAAAGAAAAATTTGTGGTGAATAGCAGCTTCCCTTCATGTCCCAGATGCCTGAGCATAGACTATTGTTCTTGAATTACTTGTTATAGAAATTTAATTTTAATGTTTGTGCAACAAGCTTATTGTCCAAAAGTTCTTTTGAATGTTTGATTCCTGACTGCAGGCAGAAATCTGCTGCCTAGTTGTGAGCTACTATGTTTGCCATATGTTGATTCTTTGGTTAGAGTAGTAAAGTTCATGAGTGAGTCTGGAACATAATCAGGAAGACTGTAGCTATCTTACATGCAGCAGACAGAAAAACAGGATGAGGCATTTTGAAAAGTATTAAGCTGTGGAGGGTAATCAGATGCAGTTAGCTCTATAATGCTGTGCCTGAGCTAACAAGCCCTGTGTAGAAGAGGGACTTAATTGTTTAAACAACACTAATGCCACTAATTGCACTAATAGCAGGTGATTCTTGTCTGGTGAAACAGCAATAAGTGAATAGTATCTGCACATGGCCAAGAGGATGACTGCTGTGTATTGACTATATAACCCAGGATAAATTCCCAAAGTAGTGTCCTGAGGAATATTATGTTACTTCTACCTTCAGTGGCTTGGGAGGTACTATAGAGAAATATACATTGCCACACATATATGGCAAAGTTTGGATTTCTGCTTTGCTGGGTTATCTTCAGAACTTGTAACACTATCAGCACTTTGTCCTCATTCCCTAGGCTGGTACTCCTCCAGAAATTCAGCCAGGAATCCAGTGAGATCTTGTCAACAGCAGCTGTATTGGGTTAAGTGTTGGGTTCCACAAATCATCGCATACCAATGAGATTTTTTTTAATTGAAAATTCTCATCAGCACTACTGATGAAATCTTCCAGCTCACAAAGGTAATTCCAACACACAGTCAATAATGCTAACATGTTCTTCATAAGAAGTATGAATTTAAGTATAATTTATGGAAGTATAAATTTATATTTACCTTTTACAATTATTTCTATGGACAAAAATCCAAGCATGTCTGAAACTAACTTATTTTGGTTAGAGTGCAGAACATATTTTTTTGATGCTAATACAACTATAGCACAAAACCACTGGGTTATTTTACTATAGGACAAGTTACTTGAAAACAAAACAGAAAAAACCCCACCAGGCATTCCTATCTGGGTTTAGATTAATGTTTCAAATATTTACCAAGGGATTATGATTTCTGGAATTTATTGTGCATAGTTGCTACCGAAATGTAATGACTGTATGAACCCCAAAGCTCTATGCCATTTCTAAATTTTGTTTGAGCTATGAGTTCATCACACTTTCCTAATGATGTTATAGTTTGGCAGTGGCCTTGAATAGTTCCTTTACTTTTCTTTTGTCTTAGAGAGGCAACCGTGTAGCACTCTTTTGATGTAAATTCAAATAGCAGGCTTTCTGTGACAGCTGCAGGTAATGTGAATGCTGTTAATGCTGTCAATCCCAGTGCCACAAAGTTTTCTTCTTGTAGCAAAGCACTGGATAAAAATTTCCTGATGGAGCCACTCCAAGTTTCTGTGTATGCGTCAGACCAGATTAGGAGCCTTGGGAAATTCTTAAATTTCCCTTAAACTCAACAAATTACTGTATCATCTCTCCTTTAGGACTTGATAGAATGGTTTCTAGAATGGTTTATTCAGTGGAAGTTACTTGTTAATCTTGCAATGAAGTCAGGGGAAAAAAAATAGGGGTAGGACACAAGAGCAGCGGATTTTGCGAAGGCTAATCAAAGCATGTTTTTACCTTGCAGTGAAGTGTGGAGTTGAGTCTCAGGCTAACCATTGTATAAACTAGTGTTTCCACACCTAGTGACATGTTTGCTCCAGTCTTGAAAACTATAGTTGACTCCTGACAAAATTTGGCTGTTTTGGGGTTGGGCTGCTACAATTCCTGATTTCTGGCTTGGGTCAGTGCTACCTTAGATACTACATATCATATGAATAAGTTCCTGGACAAGTATTTTTTGTTTTATTAGTACAAAGGACAAAAAAATTAAGAGATAGATTACTTTCCTTATTTTTCTGACACACTATGATATTTTGACATACCTACACAAGTGAATATCTTCTTTTTAATTTTTTTTCAACTTCTGCTGGAAATATTTAAGGGTACCTGGGAAATAAAAATTGAAGGGTTTAGATTACCTGTGTTACATTTTGGAAAAGTGCTAGAAATTCCCTCAGAAGTTCCTGGCTATAGGGTGTACAGAAAATTTCCCCTTTGCCATATTTTTTTTGCCTCCAAATCACACTGCATAAGGTTCCCTTTAATCTTGTTTCATGTGAACTTAAAATGCAAAATAATCTCTCTGCAAACAAGCCTTTAATGACTCCTCTCCAAGCTTCAATTTTTTTAAGAGCTGCTATTCGTATCCTTCTTTCCCCAGCCTCATTGCTTCAAGCCCAAATCTGTTTCCTGTTAAGTCCTCCTGTATGAACAGTCTCCAGTGGTCCTCTTGTTTTGAGGAGACTAATACAATCCTTGCTGATGTGTGGCTTATTCCACAGCTAAATGGTTGGTATTTAACATAAGAGTTTCATGCTAACTCTGGGATTTATTACTTCTACCAATGGATTTCCAAAATCGTCATGGTTTTATGAAGAAAGAAAATGAGAAAGACAGGAACACTTCATGGGCTCAAAATGACTAGCTAATGTGTAGTAGCCATACATGTCAGAGCACATATTTCTACAACCAGCTTGAAATTATCAGATGCTTTTAGTAACTACTGTCGATATGAAAGATCCTAATGGACAGAGTTAGATTTTTTTCTTCCTTGCTTTCAGCAAATTGAAATGAACAAAAGAGAAATTTTAGATCTGAGCAAGAATAGAAGAACCCTTATTAGATGATTTTAAAATGCTGGAGAAGGTCTTGTGACTAATCTAATTTCTGTCAAAAACATTAGGACAAACTCTATTAGAGCTAATACCTTAACCTCCCTCTGCCTTCGTTCTTTATTGTCTGAGAGTGCTTTAGATTGTGCTGCGAGGGAGCAGCCCAACTGCTGATTCATAGAGTGAGCTTTGGCATCAGCCTCTTGACTGCTCTTAGGACTTGCACATGAGCACTGGAAGGGAATAAAAGGCTGTATTTGGCAACCGACACTCCTTTAAGCCATGCAATTCAAATCAATGGCCAGTACATTTGAGTAGAGCTTATGAGTAGTTGAGTGGGGGAGGATTGAAGTAGCAACCCTGAGCTCAGGTGTTCCAGTAAGAAAAGCAGGGCATTGAAGAATGAGCCCCTCATACTTTTGCTTGATTTCATCTCAGACTTGCTTGAGGTTTGAAAGAAAATTGAAATTCCTTTTAAAGAAGCTTATTGGGATCTACCTTACAAATCTCAAGTATTGACAATGGCTCCAAAACCTACATGATTTTCATGTCCACTGGAAATACATTTCTTTATTTAGCTTTTATTATTTCTAGAAATTATATTTAATTTTTTATAATTGATAGAAATTCTTTCTATTATTTAAAATTAATATATTACTGAAACTGCTGTTCTTGCTCAAAGTTATGGAAAGTAAATCTATATTTGGTATTTAAGACAGAGTTTCTACATGATTCCTTACCACTATTTCGAAGGAGGTGTGAACAAATCTTGAATGAGAAATTTCAGCTTGCCAAAAAAAACCCCAAAAAACAAAGAAATGAAAAACCCTAAATACACACAGAGCAATACCTAAACAAGTGCTCAGTTATTAGGTGCTATGACTTCAGGGTGCAGCTCACAGCATAATTGCTGTGTTAAGATCCTGGCTGGTTGGTATAGCTGTCTAACCCAGGGCAAAGCATTTCAGAGGCTCACTTGTGCACACAGTTTAGCTTTAAACTAAAAAAAATATAGCCTTGCTTGTCTACTTGGGTTAATTAGCCCAAATTAGAGATAATTAGTGAGCTAGCTCAGGTGGAACAGTATCCTGCTGCAAACATCTAGTTTCTGGTTCTGAACCTGGTTTCCCCTGAGGCAACTCAGTGCTCTCTGCTGAGCTGTGTGGTGAGAGCTTGCCCTAAATAACTCGTCCAGGTTCAGCTGAGTGCAGTTCAGAGCCAGGAATAGAACTACCATCAGTTGACTTCATGACCTCCCTGAAACCATGCTATTGTTGGTTTTCTCAGAGTTCTTGATTTTATTTTTAAAAAGCCTTCAATTTTTCAGCTGAGCAGCTTGAGGCATAAAGAGGTCAGTTAATGGTACTACTGGGAGTAGCACCTGGTATCCTTTAGAGACAATATCCCCAGCTCTTTGGCTCTAAGCAGCAGAACATGCAGCCTCCTTCAGACTTACTCCAGAAATGATCTATAAATAAAACAGCGCCAGGTTTGTTTTGAGCCCACACATAAGGAGTTTATTTGAAGGCACCCTCAGGCAGCCTTTTCAGTTATGAAATAAGTTCTGAAACTGCTCTGCTGTGGCTGAGACTTTTTAGATAGTCTCCGGGTTATACAGTAAGTAGTACATCATTTTAGTTGCCGTTAAGGTTCCAGAATGTGGCAGTTGCCCAGATCTGTAAGATAACAAGCTGGCATTCTTCTTCCCACGTATTTGTGCTTTCTGCCAATTGCAACTCCTCCTTCCCCCTTTTTTTAAAATTTCTCCTCTTTTCTCCCTGCACCCTGTTGGGAAAAGGAGAGCTGACAGAAGGCAAGAAAGGTTGGTGTGAGCTCCATTACAACCCGTGCCTGTTGATGCTTGCTGTTAAATGAAGTGTGAAGTGGATTGTTAATGGCCCTTTTTTTCCTTTTCTTGTGAAGGATTAGCTTTTTCCTTTTATGATAAAAGAGTGATTCACATACACATTACTGTTCAGATCCAGATGCTCAGCTTTATATATTCTGTTTCTGATATTAACTGGACAAGTGAGATTTGTTTACAAGTAAGGGTTAACAGCCTGCACGGCAAACAAGATTTCATAACTGTTTTCTGTTTTTTGCTGGGTCCAAGGTAGCTGAAGGCTAAAGCTGTATGTTTATCTACATTACCTGATGCAGTGGCCTAGTAATCTTTTCACTGGTGTACTCAAGAAACATGTGGTCTTATTCATCTTGTAGTATATGATAGAGATCATTCATGCTTTGTAACTGTATAAAAATTATATAGCTCCAACCATGCCTCTGACCCCCATGGCCAGAAGCAGGGCTTTCCTTTCTATTCAAAAGATTTCCCAGACTCGCCCAGATAAAATCATGACCATTAACGAATGAATAAGTCCTTCATGGGTGATCATTGACCATCTCCCAGGAATGTCCAGAACATTCACAGAACAGCACCTGGAAGAGATTACATCGAGGAACGAGGAACGGAGATGTCCTGGCTACAACTGAAAAGAAGACTATCTCGAGGAGCCCAGACAGCCATCCAAGCCTATGGACTGACTTTGTACGGGACTGAATCTGTATAGTCCCCGTTATACATATGTAGGGACTTACAGAAATCTTAGGTCATTTCTGCTGCAAGCAGAATAAACTGTATATAAGTTGGCTACCTGGAGCAGTTGGGGTGACACTCTGGGGACATGCTGACACTACGTCAGTTTGCACCAGGTTCACACAGCGTCAAAGTCTGGGGTTGACGTTGTCTTGGCTGTGGCGGTTTTATAATATTCTATTTTTGGTTGACGATCTAATAAATTTATAATTTTTTTTTTAATAAATTTGGCTGCCGATTTGATCATTTACAACAATCTTGAAAAATAATAGGAAAGAAGCTACATAATGACCAAATACGTCATGCACTAAGTAGCAGGTAAGTTGTCAGATTGTGGTGTCCACATTGTGGATGAGATGTTGTAATATATACCTGGATAGAAATTTATTCAGTTTAAGGATATTTTGGATTTAGGCCTACCACAAATCAGTTTAAAAAGTCGTGTAGTTCCCTGTTTTTGCTAAACAGAGATGGACTATAAGCCATTTCTCAAGGCTCAATCTTGGAACCATTACTTAATAGTTTCACTAATTGTCTTGCTGTGTTGAAGTCATTAATTCTTATAAATAGTGTTGAACACACAAAGTTAATAATCAAAATCAAATCAGAGGTGTGTTGGGATATCTTTAAGAAAAATAAAAAGAATTAAAGTAATTGAAATAGGATAAAATATTAAAATACAGAAAGCAGTCTCTGTACTGAAGAACAAAAATTAATTTCTGTTTGGGGTGATCAGTGGACTAGAGGGCACATTTTACAATGGCAAATAGAAAGATCTTGGCTTAAACCACAGAATGGAGACTGAGAAGAGACAATTGCTCTCTAAATGCATCAGAGGGAAATAAACAGCAGGGAGGGAGGAGAACTAATTAATCTAAAGGACATTGCTGGCACAAACCCAAAAGTTCATTATAAAATTTAAGTCAGAAATTAAAGGAACTATCAGATGAATGAGGAATGTCCTTCTGATAGAAGTAATGGAATCAGTTTCAGGGAAGAATCTACTTATTTTATAACAGTAATTCTATGATATGATTGTCTGTAACAGGAAACAGCTAGACCATATGAGTCAGAAGTCCTCAGAGAGTCTTATGCCCAACCTCATCTTCAGCAAGTGTTGATATTCTGTCTAAAAGTTCACAGAGGGGAGAAACAATGATCAGCCATCACCAGGTATAACCTGTGTACATAAGAAGCATACAGCCTTTTTCATGTGGTGATAAATTTCACATCAATGGACTTCCCTAGGGGCAGGATGAGATCAAGGCAGAATATTACCTTGAAATAAATAATAAAAAAAGGATCTGAATTTTAATATGATTCAAAAAACCCTCATAAAGTCAGTCAATTATAAGTGTAATGCCCATATTTGAGAATAGACACAAATTATGTCAGAGAACATATAATAGTCTAAGTCAATATTGCACTTTATATAATTACTTTTTCCTATTGAGAAAAACAATGTACCATGTCTAGGATTCTGTCCATTATGTTCTACTTCTGCTTCATTCTTTTTCTTATTTGCCTGCTTCCCCCTCCCAACCTCAAATGCTGGTAAAAAAGTTGGCTCTGATCTTCTATGGATGGGCTGAAGACATTAAAATATTTTGCTTTTTTAATTTTTTCTTAGTGCATTGAAAAGTCAGAATATATAGAAATCACAGAAATAACTGTGATTGTATGTGTCTTTGCCCATTCAGTACCCAGACTCTTGGTGTATCAGGTTGCGTGCATTCTAAAAGGATAGAAAATAATAACCTCTTTTTTTTTCAGCTTACATGAAGCAGTTTTTTTCCTGTAGAAATTAGTGATATTATGCCACTTAAAAGTGGCACAGAAACCAGAACTAATATCCATAATTGCTGTGAATAACATTTATTCTATGGCTAAACAAGGATTTTGGTTTTCAACATTGTCAATCTGGCAATTTCTGCAAGTCATACATTGACCTTTTCTGTAGAAGTTTAATAATTTATTTCCTCTTTTAAATGTAAAAGTGTCCAGCCTTTGTCTTCAGTTTGATTCAATGTTTAAAAAAGAAAAGCAAAGAAAAATCTTCCTTACAGTACATATGCCTTGACCCTTTGGTGCTGGCTTGATCTTTATGAGCTGGCAAAATAAAAAATCAGAACTATGGTACTACACAAACACTGGTAAATGCAAGATATTTACGATTTTTTTTTTAGCAATACCCTTATACTTTTGCTTCTCTACTATTCATGTAGTTTTGAGTGATGCTGTGACTACTATTACCTTATTTTTTGTGATATGTGGTTTACTGAAAGTAGTGACCTCAATTGTCCAAATGCACCAAAACATTCTTAGTTCATTGCAAATGTACTAAAACTATCTGTTTACATACACTTTTTTTAAGATACACATATGTAAAAGTCATAAATAAAAATTATTTAAGGGATTTAAAAATATTTCAAGTTTTTTATATGTTTTAAGAAATCTTAGCTTGGGGATGCCAAGGGATTTGTCCATCTTCTCTCCTCCTCAGACAAAAAAGAGAAATGATGATGGAAGAAGAAAAATCTGAAACTTTTGTTGCCATGCAAAACAAACTCTTAATTAACAATACAGTATTAACTGAGTTATGTGTCTCATCTTTCAGGGATTTATGTTAGTATCTTCAAAGGAAAAATAAAAAATCACTGTTTTGCCTAGTTTTTATTCTTTTTTTCACTTCATACTTTCCCAACTATGTACAGTAATTTCCACAGAGACAACATTCTGATCTCAGAGGCTTCACTGTGAATGGGAGATGCAGGCATTAACTTCAAATGGCGTTAACATATAATTTGAAAGGCCATGAACTAAAAAAGACAAAGACAGCTGTTATCTAGAGGATTACAAACCCAAAAAGTTTGAATTTTTCACAAGAATTGAATAGAAGAAAAAGAAATCCCAAATTGTTTTACAAGACTTATGATAAATCATATAAAGTGAAACTTTTTTTTTAAAAAGAAACCCTACTGCTATTTTTCATATTTGTTCTCAGTACCCTTAAAAAGTAATTTTTGAAGGAGACAGGGCTTTAGTAAATCCCAGTCCTAACGCTGGACAAAAATGTGCACTCTGAATGATACTTATGCATTCTCTGCAGAAAAGCCAAAGTGTAATAGCTGACAATTTTTTGTGCTAAATTACATTAACCTTGTAGAATAAGTAATTAACTGTTCTTTCCTATACAAGCTCACTGTCTATATTTCAGCAGATTGTGTTAATAATTGAAATATAAAAAAATATAGTACACAGTGTAAGAGGTTATTAATTTTTAGAGATATGCAACCAATAGTGTAATTGATATGTGTTTGATAAATGAATGCAATGCACCACCTTATGAAATGAAAGAGTTGTGCATTATGGGACTTTTTGAGTAAATTAATTTGTGAAAAAGTAAACACAGGCTACAGAGCAAATTCTCACCTTGAGCTGTGTAGGTGTGTAGTGACACTTGTACTCTGCACTATTAAGCCTAACTGTTACACTGGCAGAAACGCTGCGCTTATATGAACTGGGAATACTTCTGGATTCAGTCAGGATGAAGACTGAGCAGAATGCTTCTTGCTGGAATGTGAGAAGAATCAGCAGCTCTAGGAAAGGATTTGGAGCAATGCTTAAAAACAGTTAATGATCTAGTATATGAGCAGTATATACATGAAAATTTTAATTGTAGTGATATATAAAACATGTGATACATAAATATTGAGAACGCTCTGTTCAAGGACACTTGAGAATGTTGTGTGCTGGTTTTTAATAAAAGATGGATAACATGAGAATGCTGTTTCCAAAACTGTTTATTAAGGCAGCTGTTAAAGATGATCAACTCCATATTAAAGCCTAGTAAAAGCTGAGGGTTTGTTGTTGCTATAGCTGTTCCAAAGTATTAGGAATGCCACAAAACTGACTTTTGGAGGCAAATTTTGTTTGGTTGTATTTGGGTGAGTTTTTTGTTTGTTTTGTTTTCATTGACACAACAGAGATCTGACTTGTGGTAGGCTTCCAGGCACTGAACCCTAAAAGAAATAACTGTTTTGGGCAGAATGGCTGGCAGGTATTAGGGATACCCCAGATTATTCTCAGAAAGAGGACAATACGCTCCTAGTGACAAACTTTTTTTAATGCACATCAGTGTATTATGGAGGAATGTCAAAAAGTCCAGTTCCTTTCACACAAGACAACTCAAACATTAAGATATTGGTCCTCATTTTTCCCCATTCCAAGCCATTTACTGAATGATCTCTGAATGTATAAATGGATGGAAACTTTTAGCTGAGGAATGTGCTAGAAGAGTGAAGTCTAGACCCTCATGCTTGTTTTAATTAAGGAAAGTGGTAAGTTTCCCTGACCTTTTAAAAGGGCAGTAAAAGTGCATAATTGCCTCTTAGGCTTTGAAAATGTGTCACAGAAAACCATGGGAGTAAGACATTTAGAAGTGTATTGGTTTTGCATGGCCTAGTTTTTGGTAGCAGGGGGCTTCAGAGGTGGCTTCTGTGAGAAGCTGCTGGAAGCTTCCACCACATCTGGCAGAGCCAATCCCAGATTGGTCTGAGGATAGACATGCTGCTGGCCAAGCCTGGGCCAGTTAGAGATGATGGTAACGCCTCGGTGATAACAGATTCAGGAAGAAATCAAAAGAAAAATTGTGGCAGAGTTTTAATTGTGACTAGACAAGAGAGGAATGAGAACAACTGAGGAGAACAACTCTGGATTCACCAAGGTCAGTGAAGAAGGAGTGGGGAGAAGGTGCTCCAGGCACTGGAGTTAAGATTCCCCTGCAGCCCTTGGTGGTGAAGCAGCTGTGCCTCTGCAGCCCACGGGGATCCATGGGCGATGCAGAGATCGACCCACAGCCCATGGAGGAGCTCAGTGCTGGAGTGGGTGGATGCAAGAAGGAGATTGTAATCCAGTGGGAGATCCAGGGAGAGAGGGGCCCTGCTCCCAGACTGGAGCAGCCTGTCTTTGACAGAATGCACCCTGTGGAAGAGTGACCCATGCCTCAGCAGTTGGCGGGGGTGCTGTTGCCTGTGGGATGTACTCACATCGCAGCAGTTTGCAGAGAGGTATTGCACATGAGATGGACTCATGTTGGAGAAGTTCGTGGAAAACTGTCTCCCATGGGAGGGACCCCATGGTGCAGCAGATGAATGATAACTCCTCTCCCTGAGCAGCAGGAGAAACAAAGAATGATGAACTGACTTCAATCCCCATTCCCATCTCCCTGTGTAGTTGGGGGAGGCAGTAGAACTGGGAAGGAGGGACAGGTGGGGGAAAGGTGTTTTTAAGTGCTTGTTTTACTTTCGATTATCCTGCTCTGATTTTGTTAGTAATAAATTCATTTTGTATCTCTAAGTTGAGCCTGGTTTGCCCTTGATGGTAACTGATGAGTGTTTTCACCTTAGTTTTTAGCTCAGGAACCCTTTGTTAAACTTTCTCTCCTCCATCCAGCTGTAGCAGGGGAGTGAGTGAGGGGCTTTTGTGGGTACCTGGTGTCCAGCTGGGGTCAACTCATGACAAGTAGGTTTCATTTTTTGATTAAGTCAATAATATTCCTTATGAATTATAGAGTTAAGGATTTTGAGCTTGATTTAATGACTTATTTAGCCATATGTATGCCTGTTTAAAATGCAAATACAATTGCATGCATATTTTCTACATGTAGGCAATTATCTTCACAGATATAGAGACAGCATAATTGTATCTGCAAGTGTGCATAATTCACTGTGTCTATGTATATAGTTATCTGATTTGTTAATGTAACTGCAATAATTGCACACTCATATACTGAAATGCCTGAGAAATCTTGCCTGATGTGGGTTTTTTGACTTCCTCTGATTTTATTATCTAATGAAAACAAGTAGTGTGTAAAACAATGAAGGTGTGTTAAAAGTATCTTACATTGGTAAATTCTAATCCTTTCCATATGATTGTATTTTCTATGTTCTAAACTTAATACTAAACTTGAGGCCATTGTTAAAGTGTTAGGTATCAACAACTGCAGACTTTTCTTGTTCTGTAAACTGGACAATCTATTGGGCAAAGCAATCTATTATCCTGGGCAATTGATTGCTAAGGCACTCCCACACAATATGTAGGCTTATAAACTATGAAAACTGAATTTCTTAAATCTTGTTTCCCTACAAAAGAAACTGAAAATACAGTTTTTACCAATATCTTTTTGTTATTGATTTTAATTCAGAAGAATTCAAAAATGAAGAAGAAAGCATAAGCACTTTTCATATGATTTGTGGTGGTATGATGTCAGGTGGAAGCTTTTTGAGATTACTTTTTTTTTTCCTCATGTGTGCATCCCATGGTTGTAGAAAAGAATCTGGTGAATCTTTTAGTCTGGTAGACAAAAAAAAAAAATTGAAATCATATCTATCATATTTTTGAGGCTCATTGTTTCTTTGGAGATTTGCAGAGACAATAAATGCATTTCTAGCATGATACATTTTGCTAAAATTGCTATTTTTTCTAGGGGTTCCTCTTTTAGATAAATCTGATGTTTTCTTTAAACACTGTAAACTCAGTCAAGTGTAAACTGGATCAAGTGTATTACTGTGTAAAACTCTGCATGTTTTATATTGCTTAGAAAGCATGGTTAAAGGATTACTAGAAACTTTGCTAAGCAGTCAATCCACTGGTTTTTGTTCAGGAAATATAGTTATTCTTACCTTTATTCCTGTATGTATTACTCATTTTCTTCTTCTAAATAATTTTTAAAATAAAATTCCCAATACTGGGTGTGAGAAAGCACTTGTCTACCAAGTCCTGGTACATTTATTTTAAATTCTTTCCACACTTCCTCTTATTTTGATATTACTAGTAATATAAGGGCACAAATAGAAAAAACCTTCTGGAAAAAAGCTTTTTTATGAAACCTCAGAATATACTTAATGTGGGAAAAACCTAAATGAATGGAAAACTAATAATAAAGATAGAGAAAACAAAGCTATATTTGATTCTGCTGGTATATGAACATATGGAAGAAATTATTTAATAGTTCTTTTCAGAGCCTAATTTCATCTGTCATGCAGAAGATAAAAATCTACTATCAGAGACTAGTGAAAATATATTGATGGGTTGTGACTATGCATTTTTCTGTTTGTTCATTCCACTGAACACTAGAAGGGCAGCACAGAAATTCTTTACATTACATATCCCGGATGAATTCCATGAAGTATTTAAGTCATATGAAAGCATCTATTGTAAACCTTTCCACCCATTAAGACCAGTAAGGAAGTTATCCAAAACATTTCTGAAATTATTAGCATTCCTTTATTGCATTAAACTTAATGTACAGACAGAGATATTAATTATATCAATTAAGCATTTGAGTATTTAATGAGATTGATATTAGAGGAAAAATTAAAGAGAATCTCGAAATAGTGCTTGTCTATTTTTACTACTAAAACAATCTTTATCTACATCTACTCTAACTGCTGGTCTGTAGAAGTTTCATTATGGTTTTCTTCAAGATCCATATTCAGTTCACAATTTTAGTTTGGTTGCTATTCAGTTGCATCTGTGTTCTATATGCATAAAGTTTCATGCACATTTGGCAAAAAAAAGCATATGCTTGACTAATTTCCCATGTAAAGATGAAAATTTGAAAGAAACAAATTCAGTGTCTGTAAGTGCAGCTGTAAAACTATGCAGTTACGAGATTGAGTTTGTAGCATCACCTTAGACTAACTTAAGGTATCACCAAGGAAGGCATGTGTTAGAGTTTGATGTGTACCTGCAACTGAGAATCTGAAGTGCTCTGCAACTTTGCACATCCATAGGGTGAAGGTAGTCTGACAAACTTGTTTATTGGTTATCAGTCTTCATTTTAAAACAGACTGAAGCCAACTCTCCAAGTCTGACTAGATATGCAAATGGTTTTAATTGAAGTATACTCTCCATATATATTTACTGAGTTTCTGCTTTGCAAAAAATGAAATTTTCCCATTTTCATCTAACAAACATTTTCATAGCTGCTTACCCTTCAGATTTCAAAAAATTAGTTACTCTTTCGGTAACTATTTAATCTGTACAGTTTGTTTTCAAGTATTTTAAATATTCTAAATATCCATAAATTTACTGGTTTCAAGGTAAGAAGTTACAAGTATTTCAAAGCAAATTGGAAAACAAAAAAGAAATGAAATAACATCCCTAGTTCTTCTTCTTAAGACTTGACATATCTTTGAAAGATAAGAGTTAGGTAGAAGAGAAATTGTTGAAAACAGTTCAAGAATAAGGAGTTGTAATTCAAAGATGTGTGTCATCCAAGGCTTCTAATGGGGCCTTCTGGCCTTGAAAATATGAATCCCTGAGTATAAATCTCTGAAACATAAAATGAAATGTTATCGAGATTTTGTCAGGCAAAATATTTTGTCACTTTTCACAATGTCAGCTGCAGCATTTTCCTAGAATATAATTCTCAAGAAGATGCCACTTTATTTGCAGAAAGAAGTTTTCATTTTAGCTGGTTAATGAAGCATTGTGCTTAGAAGTGCTTCTTTTTCAGTGAGCTGTCAATCTGTTTTGCTTAAAGGGTTATAAAAGCACTTATTCATTGTGTGAATTCACGCTTCCAGGTATTTTCAAAATCTGTTTTCCTCATCACCATCTAGGAGAAAAAAGAAGGGAAGGGAAGGCCTTAGGGACGTCACAGACGCTCTGTGATATGCTCATTTGAAGTGTGAATGGACCTTGGCATGCCCTGGACCTTGTCCTGTATCTTATTTGCCTTTTTGACAGTATGAGGGAGACAAGGATGCCAGAAATCTTGTCTGTCAGTGCAAATAACCCAGTCTGAATTCTTACTGGAACAATGTGGGTGTCACTAGATTTTGGAAAGAGCTCAGACTTAGACTACAGCTGAAACCAAGTAGTACAACTAAAAAAGAGAATGTGGTGAGTTGGGACACAACTATAATAACAATACATAAATGCAAGATGTATGAGGTCTCAAATTTAAGACCAAAAGGGCTTTGAAGTCTAAGAATCATCAAGTAAGAGTTTGCTGTAATGCCTGTCCAAAATATCTTATACTTCATGCCAAGATTTATATTTCTAGGCATATGTTCCTCTAGTTCAGCCCTCTTGATCAAGGTCTTTTCCCATCTGGTGGAATCTGCATTAGGAGGTGTCAGTCATCTCCTTTTGTGCTCCTGAATCCTATCTGAAATCTTGCACTTTTTCCTGCAGTGTAATCAGTGGTGGATGGCATTGAACCTTTTCCGTTCAAGAGGCAAGTAGAGCCACTTGCCCCAGCTCCTCCTTGGACACCCGATGGTGAGAAGGGTGCTGGTCATCCCTGCCTGAGGAAGGGCTTGGAAAATCATGTTTGAAAAAGGCTATCAGGCAGACAGCCCAGTCTAGTATGTGAGCAATACTCCATTGTTCCAGAATTTCATTGTTCATACTTTTTAATAATTTTTTCTGACCAATTTGACCCTCTGCTCTTTGTGTTAGCTATGATGGTCTTGTTCCCAGCTCATGTCCCACCCCAGCCTTCATGGTGTGTGTTGTACAGTCTCTGCTCGGTGGATTCCAGGACTAGAGCCACAAACTCAAATCCAAACATGGCAAAACTTCAAGCTTTGAGTCATTGTGCAGCCCAAAATCTTTCTGAGGCTAATTTGAGCACCATTTGACTGGTATTTTAGTGACAGTTGGTTTCTAGGGTACAAGTGTTAAAGGCCTTGGCTGTACAATATAGCTGGTTTAAAACACAAATTTGTGTATTAGTACTATATAAAGTTTACCAAAGTATACCATGCTTAAATTGTTAAATATGACACACACATTGCTTTCTAGAACTACTGTCCTTTTAAGAAAATCTTAAACATTAGGAAAAAATAATATTGGGAATGGATGACAGAGTAGAGATTGATATATATGTGTGTAAATTCCCTCCCCCCACCTAAGGCAAGACAAGTCTGTTCCAGAAAACTCTGTGGGAAAACCATGCTAATATTGGGATCTCTAGAGTTTTATTAATGAAAAAAGGAGGTTATAATGTCATTCCTTTCAAGAATAATATGCAAAGGTCTTCTAAATCAGAGAATATAGTGAAAATAAAAGCCTGATAACAAACCTTTCGTCTACCAACAACCTCTGATCTCCTATGCAAGAGGCTACAGATGTTTCTTCTTACTGAAAATTGATCTAAGACCTGCACCTTGTTAAGAAGAACACTGAAAACAATGTTAAAAATAGCAGTTCAGTTAACAAAGGACAATAGCTTTTTTGTGGTTGGTTGATGGCATGTAAAAGCCCCCAGGCACTGAGACCAGGCATTTGAACAGCTTAAAGCAAAAAGGAAACACTAGATCATGCACTTTACCATGATATGTCAGATGGAGAGATTTCACCCAGTAGGGCATGCTCTGGACTGAATCAAGGATTATGCTGATCTATACCTTCATTTTATTGAATTGAACTTTCCATCCAGGCATATCAACAGTTACGAGACAAAATTTTCTCTCGATAGTTTTCTTCATTAACTTATTCCTGCCAAGGTTAGAAGAGTGCTTCTAATTTCTCATTTGAATTTTTCTGGTTTCAGTTTTTTGCCACTGGATTGGACACTCTTCAAAGAATTTTTTCACAAGAAGGTTTTTTACAATGCATTCAAATTCCCTTTCTGTCTGCATTTTTATAAAGCAAACAGAAGGTCTTCTTACGGTCTCTCACAGAAAGACATTTTCTCCACCTTTAAATATGTTTATGGCTTGTTTTCTGAACAATTTGATAATGTAATTTTTAAAAAATAGCTAGCTAGAAAATGCTAGCCTTAACTGATTCTGTAGTGTTACAAGTATGCTTTTTTTTTCCATTGCAGAAGACTGTTATGCAAACCACTGAAAATGAATGTCAAATTGCTCATCCAGCACTTCCCAGCTGAATCTCAGCTTTCCAGGATATAGTCCATCATTCTGTAAGTAGTCACATCTTTGTAGATTTTTTTAATTTGTATTTAGTGGTGTTTAAATTAATTCTGTGAATTTTTCTAAGCAATACAGAAATGCTTTATGTGGTTGTCTTGGTCCACTAATTATCCATTCTTACTGAATGACTTTGCAAAATAGACTAAAATCAATACTGTGTTTAATTCTTGATCAATGACAGAGGTGCCAAATAACATGGAGCACTGATCACCACTAAACAGAATTCCCACACTGAACTATACCTATAGCAAATTCATAATCTGTTCAATGTACGTCTTGCTTATTTTGTTCAGAGCTTTCTTTTAAAGAAAAAGTGTGTCATGCAGTACAAAGTTAAACCCCAATGCTCCTGACAGCTTATGTTATGCAATTGAGAGGCAGATGGAACTAAAAACTCTGAATGGAAAAAATCTTTGTCAGGCACTTTGCTTCACAATTAACAGCTGGGAAATCATGCTGGTTTGACAAGATATACTTTTGACTGGCCTTAAGTAAATCCTTATCTTTCCTGACTTTTAGTTGATTCCCTGGCCAGATTTTCCATTAGCCCTCTAGAATATAATAAAATACCTTAAATTAGGATTAGATTAATGTTTACTTTCTGGAATGCCTGGTACACCTTTTGATCTCCATCAGTATAAAGAAATATAGGATAATTGACATATTTCAATTTTCAGTCATATGCCAATGATTTCAAATAGGAGTTTTTAAAAGAAACCCTGGAAAAACATTTATTAATTTAAAATTTATATTAAACATTTTATTTTCCTTGTAAGAAAGGATCTTCAATGTATTCACTTTACTTTTTAAAAATAGGAGTTTTTTGTTGTTTTGCAGATTATTACCATTAACAAATGTTTGCTGTGGGCAGTGAAAATCTGGTTCCCATTGGCTACAGTGGTTAAAAATGTACTTTTGTTGGAGATACAGAATATTTAATGTGGTATGATATCAGTTTCATATGGGAAAACACTGTATACTGCTCCCCTTTAATTGTAGTCTCATAGTATGTCAGTTTCCATGATGACAGCAGTGACAACCTCTTGATCTCCCTTGCTGTGCTAAATGAGCTTTCATGAGGTTGGACTCTTGGCTGAAACAGTGAACCAATGCAGGCCAAAAACACCCCAAGGGAAAACCCTTTTGCTTTCAGGCCAGGTGAGTTCTCTGATCTTGGTGGCAGTGCAGACCTGCAGACAATTGTGCCAGCTCAGCTGTGCTGGGACGTGGGGTGGGGGCACACACAAAGGCAGCTGGGACAGAGATGCACACAGGGAACTTCTTGCTCTTCCAATCTGGTTACACACAACTGGCAATGTTGAAGCAGTGTGAGTTTTAGTTAAACTTAGCATGCCAATGCCAATACAAACATTTCAGATCAAGATTTGCCTCAGTTTCTGGGAGGGGAATTTGTCTTTAAATTACTGTCTTAGTTGAGTTGGCATGCCTGGATGCAAAACATGGAGATTTTTGTTCAGTTGTGACAAAGAAAAGTGGCAGCACAAGTCTTCCATTCAGGGGTTGTTTAAATCATTCAGGCCTTATAAAGGATCCTGAGACCTGTTCTGCTGATGTAAAGGAAACTTCCCTGCCCCATCATGTACTTGGTAGTCACTCTTGCACCACCTCTGGGCAGTGATATGGGATCAAACCCCATTTACACTGGCACACCTCACACTCAGTCAGACCTGATCTCCTTACTGACTTCCCTACTGGTTTCCCAGAGCACAGTCTTAGATGTTCAGATACTCAAAACACTTTAGTCAAAATGCAATAACTAAATAACAAAATAACAGCTTGAGCTGGGTGACTTTGACAAGGGGCCCTGAAGAAAGGAATCCCCATGGGCTTTTATACCCTTACAGGGCAATGGTGACAAAGTCTGGGCTCAGGCTTAGGCTGCTGCCCCCAAAGCTCAGTCTTCCTGCACACAGAAGTTCCTGCACTGAGTGTATTCCTCCACCCTAAACAGCATAATGCAGTGTTAATGCTAAGTGAAGTCAATGTGGCAGCATTGAATAAATGTGGCTTAAAATGCTTCCATAAGCAACTCAAGATCTGATATAATCTTTTAAAATTCTGTATAGCTGTAAAAAGAAAAATTTCTTAGCTTAACTAAAGTTATTAGTGTTTGTCTAAAAACTACTCGGTAACTTGCATGGCCAATGGACATATGTATGTATTGTTTCTGCTGTTTTCTGTCTATTATTGAGAGCTCAAAATGTAAAACCCCAGGACCAGATTTTTCTTTTTTGGTCATATCCAAGTTTTTTTTGGTCAAATCCATCCTGATTTCAGAGTGTCCAAATTTTTTATAGCACATTGTCCAATTAGACAGGTTTTAAATATTTTTTCAGATTTCAATAATGTAATCTTTTCCAGAGGATGCCATCCTAATTACACGTAATCAGATTACACGTACATGTCTGGCAAAATGGGTTCTTATTCCCTTCTGTTACCTAACCAAAGAGATATACAATTCATCTAGTAGGTGGTTGAACTTAAAAACCCACTTTCTTGCCACCAGTTTATAATACTCTAATTACTCTGTTAATTGCTGGGATTTTTTTACTTTTCATTTGCTCAAAACACTTTTGTGTGAATGAATATAAATATATATTTTCCTTTATTTTGCCAGGCTTAATCACATAATTTTTCAGAGTGATGTTAACTTATGTCAGAATGATTATTATAACCATTCGTCCACGTCTGTCTTGATTTTTGTGTATTACTATTATGATACCCTTTTGCATAATGAAATAGCTTTGTCCCACCTTACATGAATTTAGCCTCACATCCTTCTGTCAATCTCTCTGTAAATATTGAAAATAAAACTGGATGTTTGAAACAATTTTTAAAATATGCATATTGCATATATTTATGTAGAAAATAAAGTGACTTCAGTAATAACTGGCAGAGACACCTGTACCATGAGCAAATTTTAGTGGCATAATTTTCCACTTCATTACACATGTATTTTTTCTCTTCAGTTGAAGTAATTTATTGCCCATTTTCTTCCTATAGTTTGTCAACCTGTTTGTTTATGTGAAACACTATAAATACTGTCTCAGCATGTTGCCATAACAATTGTTTTATTTTCATGCATTTAGTAGAAGCCTGATGAGATTGTGAAACTACTTTATAAACAGTTTGAAGGACAAGTGTCTGAGATGTATGATCACAAATAAGTAAGGGTCCATGTTTTCTCTATTTTCTATGCTGTTTTATTACAAGACTGAGCCTAATATGAACCATCTTTAAGCTTATTAATAACTTCACTATAATGCTATTCATTAGAGTGAAGAAAGAGAAAGCAGACTAAATTTTATAGTGGGCCCTATGGAGACACAGGATGGTTTTATTTCTCTCCCCACCCCTCTTCAAACCTCTGATGAGAGTATGACATCTGTGGGCTCAAAAGTGCCATATGTAAATGACCAAATTCTTCTGCAGAAGTAGCTAGATGTGGTGGTTGCTGTTTAAAGGTCTGGCTGACACTGTGATGACTTATGCATGTGACAGCTCCGTTGATTTCAAGGCCATTTGAAGTCAATGGGAA
Source organism: Serinus canaria (assembly GCF_022539315.1). Lineage (NCBI taxonomy): Eukaryota > Metazoa > Chordata > Aves > Passeriformes > Fringillidae > Serinus > Serinus canaria. Next base: position 18,718,351 of record NC_066314.1, on the reverse strand, counting down.
TACTCACAATGTGTAAAGACAAAATGCAAATTCTTCCTCCATCACAAAGTAGTTTCACATGAAGAAAGAGCTGCACTGTCAAATGGCAAACACAAACTCTTAAATGGTAGTGTTCTAGAAAGAGAGTATCTGAAACTAGAAATTATTCATTCAGTGCAGCTGATCATTGTTTGAATAATTTTTCTAAGTAAAAAAAATTTCTACTAATGGTCAGTGTGGAAATCTCAAGCAGAAATGTTAAACAGTATGCATATTTATCATGAGAATTATGTGAATGAGTTTATTTTTCTGCTTTTGTGCATTTTCTACTTAGATATTTGTAGGGCAATATGATACTCTTCCTAGACAAAGTGAGACATTGGGTCAGTTTTGGCTATTGACCTAGGAAAGGTCTACACCTATCTAGAGAAATTGTGCTGCAGGGTGTTCCTGTGCCGGAACTGAAATCAATTCGGCATTAATATATTTTGAGACAATATTAAAGACAAGAGCACCTGCTGGAAAGTCACACTTGCTGAAAGAGAGTGATAACAGTGAACATTAATCCAGCTGTTCACCAGCCACTTGAGCACGAACTTTTGTCTTTCTGTTGGTGCTATGGATTGGAGAAGGGATTTGCAGATTTTGCCATTCACACAATGATAATCACTTTCTTGGACTTTAACATCAGAAGAGACCAATTCATGTAGTCAGTGCTGCCCACACAAACCCACGGTATTTCCTCTGAACCTGTCTTCAAGAATAAGAGAGATGCATTACCTAGCAAACACCTTTTGGAATCGCAGGCAATCTAGATACTTAAAATTCTAGTAGAAAAAAATCCACACATCTACTGGTGAATTCTTAATTCCAAGTATTTTTTATCTTCTTTCTTACTTAAGCTTCCCTTCACCAAGATCTTGTTCTGTTGCTATTTAGTCCTACAGTGGACTTCACTAAGACTAGAGGCTTCTGCTGCACTTCCATACCAGCTTGCTGTATGTCATATTTTTGTGTCACTGCTTTATTTCTTCCTCTTCATCAGCAATGCTTCAGGCAGCATATCTGCTATATCTGTCTAACGATGAAATTCCTTAAAATAATGTGTTTTGGTTTTTTTTTTTCATTTTACATGCACTTCATAAAAGCATCTACAGATGTAGTCATCCTAATTTCTTGTGTAAATGAACAGACAAAATCAGCACTAAATCTGAGCCCATTTAATGTTGTATCTATTTGAACATGACCTGTAAGCACTGCTTATGAGTTGTTGGTGACAACTAATACCTCTTCATTTTCCTTCCTCCTTTTGCTATCTGATCCCTTCTAAATAGTAGAAGCAGTGGTTTCTAAATATTTCATCACACAAAACTTCCCAGAAGGATTAAGTAAAATTTACAGCAATGAGTGAGCAATTCTGATTTCTGTCCTGTTTATTGTATTGGTGGATAGGAGTTAGAACTGCTGTGGGGTTTTGTTTCCTTGCTTTCATGTTTTTGGGGTTCCTCTCAATGAAATCAACATCTGGGTAATATGATTACTCATTTCTTAATCTAAGAAACTGACTGTGCAGTCAAGTAGAGACCTGATGGATAACAGTAAGGGCACATGCTATGTGTTAGTGTCACTTACCTTCCAGGGAGGATGGACATATGCCAGGGATGCTATGGAGTTGTTACTGAAACTCAATAATGCAAGCCATTAAACAGCCAGCACCACCTGTTTCAGTTCTTTGCCTTGCAGACACATCTAAAATCAGCCATGGGAGGGACAAGTTAGCTCCATATACAGTATTTGGGTCAATTCATTGAAATAATAGCTGTGAAACTGGGAAATAGGAAACCAAGAGCAAATGGATGAACAGTATAGGAGCATAAATGCCTAATTAACTGCAGGCATTTTGGTGATCATGTTCAGGACAAATTTCAGGAATTGTCCCCCAGCAGCAAAAGAAGTTTTGAAGAAATTGTTCTCAAATGGTAGTTTCATAATGGAAAGGTATTTAACAGCAGGAGAACTTTCTGAATGTAGGAATCCTGCTGAAAAATATATCATTGTGAATTGGATAAGGATGCTTAGGACTTTTTATTGTCTTTCACTCACTAATATGACATAACTGTGTAAGACATTTACAAAATAAAACATATTAAAAATCAGAAAATAGGAAATTATCCTCATTCTGCCATTACTTTGAACTGTTCTAAATCAGGAAATAAACCTGAAAAATTAAAAAAAAATATTCTGCTTAAAACTGTTTACCTTTTTAATCTCAAATCTCATTTAGAGGTCAACATTTATAAATGTTTAAGAAGTCAGATTTAAACCTATTTAATGAAAAAAAAAATATTTCAAGATCATGCAACAAGAGAGGGGTTCAACTGTTACTTAGCTCTTTACTCAGTTATTGAAAGGGTTAAGTAGCATGCTATCAGTCATGCATATGAAATTTGGAGTGAGAGGAGGCAAGTGGATTTGAGGTTATTCTCCTTCAGTTCATTCAAGGTTCACTGAATAGGAAAGTGAATTTTTATTATCACTTCCTGTGAATGAGCAGTTGACAGGACCCATCAGGGAACTGCCAGAAACCTCAAGAGTTTCAAGTATGAAGCCCAGAGTCCACTGGAAAGTTTCCATGACAACACTCTCATTAAAATAAAAGGAAATTGTGCCTGATATTTACAGCTTTCAGCATACAGTTGAAAGCCTTGTATCTCAGATTTCCAAAGTATTTACACCTGGGACCCAAGAATGCAGGCTGTCAAGAAATAAAGGGTAGTTGTAACACTTAGCTGTGAAAGTGGAAAGGTTGTTTGCAGGTTAGATTTCAGCATTCTTCAATTTCTTGAATTGTAGTAAACATCTCTTCTGTCTCTTTCTGTGGTGTACTAAAGGGTGAAATGGACTTAATATTAGCTTGAAAACAGACTTGAGGGAAGGTTTTAGTGAGAGGAGTTTTACTGAAGATAGGGATATTCTTCCAAAACAAGGGACTTAACTCTGAAAATAATAAAATTAAATTTATTTAGCTAAAAATGTCTAAGTTGTGAAAGATAAATCATCACTGATATTTCCTCAGGCTTGGTAGCAATCACTTACATTATAGTAAAGAACTACAGGGATGAAGTGCAGCAATAATAACATAGGTTGTTTATTTGAGGTACTAAAGTTCTACTGAGTTCTTTTCTTTAGTATCCCCACTCCTTACACTGCTCTTTTCCACCCTCTCCCTTAACAATAATTTCAGCTTTCTTTGTGTGGCTTTATGCCAAGTTATTTTATTTTTATGTAGGTGAGGAAGCTCACAATGGAGATAAAATAATTAAGTGGAAAAGAACAGGGGTGCCAAGACAGTAATAGAACTGAAATAGAAAGTATTGTCTGACCTGGGCCAAGCACAGGTCTTGTTGTCCCTGATTCTTCAATTTCTGCAATCATGCAAGAGGTCAATCTCTAAAATGAGTGTTGATTATTTTGACCTTTGAATGGATGACTCTCACATTTATCAGTTAACAGTAATCCAGTACATTACTCTTAATAGATATCATAACGAATTAAAGAAAAGCAAGAAACCTTACAAATAGACACAGGCACATGTAAATACACCTCAAATTACATATTTGCCCAGCATACCCCTTGATCATCCATTATAGTGAGTCTTCCTCTTCCCTGGCTGCACAAGTACCTTAATGCCGGCTGCTTGCCCAAGCAGGTGTCAAATTGTAGTGTGTAAGTAATGTCTTAGGTGAACAAAAACATCACTGAGGGATGTGTTTCAGCTGTTTGGGAGGATATGTTTATAGATGGGATTATATCAGAATTAGCCTATTCATAGCTTCTGATTTGGTAAATGGCCTGGAAGGTCAGACAGTCGGACCCCTCTCTTTCCCTTGGTCCCAGTGTTTGGGCTTTGGTGTCCTCTGGGGCTCATTTGATGCTGCAGCATTTGTTGCTTTCTGTTTTGCATCTGGTCAGGCAGAGCAGAGACAGACCTCAGCAAGAAATTGCTGTCCCTGACAGAGAAGTGTCAACAGTTCTGTGCCTTCATAGGAAAGGAACACATTTTTATGTCTCCTCAGTTCATCAAATTTAGCCATTTTCTCAAGAAATTTTTGAAGGAATCTTGCAGTTTCTCTCTCTTCTATCCTAAGTTTGTAGTCTCCTCTTGTTTCTGATATCTGCATTTGTTCATTTATAGCTGGCTGCTTTAGTTTCTATGGTTTTTATATTTAGTTGTCTTTCCCTTGCACACTAAGACAACACTCTCTCCCCTCTGGCTTCCTAGAAATCCTTGCTCCAGTACTCTGGTCATTGCTTGGTTGCAGATAGAGTAGGAGCACTGTTTTGCTTACTGGAGGAAGGTAAAAGTCCTTCTAATCTCAGGACGGTCTTTTTCTCACCTGAAAACTTTCTCTGAAAGAGACACCCCTTCCAGGACCTCCTTAGAGGTACAGACCCTGCTAATAAGCCTGTGAACTCTACAGCTCTCTTTGTCAAAGTGCACTCCAGCACCATCTACTAAGTTTTTTAATTTTACCATCTTCATACTATCAGACCACAAACCACAGCCACTGCATCAACCAGACATCTAGCATTTATATGTAACTGTTTCTTCCAGATGTATAACTGTGACCCTCTGGTTGGTCAGACAGGAAATATGAGACAAGAATACACTAAACTAGTTGGCTGTGTATTAGAAGAGTCAGCCAGTTCATAAAACCCTAGTGTAATCTCAAAGTGAGCACAAATCAATTCTCAAAAATAAGCGAATAACTTTTTCTCAGAGTAGAGATTCTTGGCAATGTCCTTCCATTTCTTGGCCCTGCACAGAACAGACTGTATCTCAAGACTTTCTGCTTCATTTCAAGGCTTGTCTGATCTCTAACAGAGCTTCTGACAATAAATCTTATAGGAGCTTAATGACCTGTAGCCCTTTTCATAGTGCTGGCTTTTTTCCCCCCGTACATGAAAAGTAGCATCAATCTTCCATCCTTCAGTCATAAGAAATATATCCTTGAGACAGTCTAGAAAAGAACAAGAATGAGCTTGGAAAGACAAAAGAAGTGATGAAAGTTACAGTGGGAAATGAGCTGGGAGGGTGATCTGGAGAGCAAGGGGACCTTGATAATAAATATCCTTTTTATGATTCTGATTTTTTTAGGACTCAGAAGGATACTTTAAATAAATTAGCTGAAATATTTGGTAGGTTGTTTCAAGTATTGTAATGGCTTTGAAAATATTGGAAATACTGACAGTGTTTCTTAAAATGTTCTTTACATGCTTTTCAACACAGAAGCCACTGACTGTGTGGAGGTAAGTGTAAAACATACAGAGGTATCTTAGTGAGAGAAAGAAAACTTTGGTACATGAGGTCTTTTAATACTGTTCAGGATTTTTTAAAATTTCTGTTGTCAGATGAAACCATTAGAAAATATTTTTATAAGTAACATCTAGCAGAGCAAGTATTAAAAAAACAGTACTCAGTTTTCACAGTGATTTCATTGTCTTGTTGGTGTAAATCAGTGCAGACTGAGCTTCTGTTTTCCCAAGATCATACATCAGTTTTGTGGAAGCACTTCACAGACTGGAAAAAAAAATTAGAAAGCTTTAAAATATAACACCACAGTGAAGGGATTCCCTAGCAGTTCCACTGTATTACAGATGTCAATAGCTCCTTGAGCTCTGGTGTCATGCTGCCTGCTTGCTGTGTGCTGTAGACTAGCATCACCCGCTCCATGGTGCTAGGGGGAAATTCAGGGATGTACCCAGAGTGGCTCAATAAGTTTTCTTATGGACTTGAGAGATTAAGAGACTGTAAAGATCCTGGATAAATTCTATGCCAAGGACTCTCATGGTGCTGGGGAAGGTCAATAAACATTGCAAATATTAGCAAATTTGTGGTGATGGACTTGCTATAATTGCTGCATGCAGACTTACAGGGTGAATGTAGTAGGTGTCTGCAAGGTCAGGTGCCCCTTAGTCAGCATCCTTGGAAAACTCCCCATTTTCTGAACTAAGAGTCATCTCACTTCTCTGGCATTTGAGCTTTCTTTTCTTCACAAGCATCATCTGACAACACTCAGCCAGTTAGCAGCTTGTAATTAGCCTCTTCCCATACTAAAGGCACCTAGATCTTAGAGAGTAACCACAGGCCTCACAGATACTGGTTTTCTGTCTGTGTATAGCAGATTCTAATAAAAAACATCTGCTCTTATTCATTTTTCCCTTCTCTATCAGAAAGCTGTCCACAGAAGTCTGTGAAGTGATTTGGGTTTGGGATTTGAAATTTTTGGACAACAGAGGGCTCTCACCATGACTGAAGAGACATACACTTCATGCCAGAAATCCATGCATGCTGTCTTCATCACTCTTCTAGGATATGGTGGATAGGCACCAGCATATTTTGCTAGGATTTATTTTATGGAGTAGGGATTGGGCTGATGGAAAAAATTGCCCATTTTAAGCTGAAAATATATTGGAAATGCCATTTTGATGTGCTTTGGATAAAGCATGATTAAAAGACATAAAATCCTGATGTCACAGGGATATTTGTAAGGAAGGTTTCTGCTAGAGTTCCTAGAGACTCAGCTCCTCTCCAGGGCTGTGCATACAAGGAGTAGGAGGCTGTGAACTTGGGAAGTTGTGTTAAGTTCTAGGAAGATCAGAAGAGTGTCTCTTTGATGTCCTGTACCTGCTCTCTGTTCCAGAAATCTTTGCACTGTCCCAGCTACAGAACAGTAGTTGTCATTTGATTCAGTTTTGTGGCCGAGTGGATGATCTATCTCCTCCTTGCTAGATCTGAAATGGAAAATGATAGTTGCAGGAAGGAGTGTGTTTAGGGCTACAGGGCTTTTTCATCACCTTAGAAAACAAATTTTTTGGGGTAATATATCATGTCTAACTCTCTAACTTGAACTTTAAGACTGTTTTTTTACATGATCTTATTTTCAAGTGTGAATTGTTCTGGATGTGTTTTCAAAAGACATTTTTGAAAGTTTTGATGAAAAATTGCTTTGTAGAAGAACTTCACAGCACCATCTAGTTCTGGCTCACACTAACCGTATGTCAGTACAGCTTGGAAAGAATACTGTTCAGAGGAATCAAAGAGATTGGGAACTGGATTCCAATACATGAATACAAAACTGTCATTAATATTTAGTTGAAAAATACTAAAACTATCATTTTTGCCTCCTGCTTTTGAATAAACCCATAGAGACCTGAATTTTGTTTATTATGATTTTTTTTCTTTCACAATTTAAGTTTTTTTGCTCTTTGTTAATGAACTTAACATCTAACAAACGTTTATTCACAGATGGGGACTTGTGTGTATGTCATTTTCAACACATATACATTGTGCAGGTGCTGTAAAGAAAAGTAGTCCCCCTCCTTACATTATTTATGGCTTTTTCATGCAGAGACACATTAAATGGTTCAATAACTGTCTTCTATTTAATTGTGTCAGCGAGAAGAGTCTATTCTTTTCTGTACTTTCCATTCTCCAGTTCTCTGATTTTTTCTGGCTGTCTTTGATCTGTAAAGACACAATCCTGTCTTCCTGAAATTGTATCTTCAGCAGGGATAGCAGGTGAATTGGATCAGATAAAATAAAACCTGATCTGAACACAACTCTAAAAATCAAGCTGAATCAGAATAGCTCCAACTGGCACCAGTGGCTCTTTGACCTTCAAAATCGATGCAGCAAAGAAGTTACTACATTCCTAAATTACATGGATGTCATTGTTAGTTAGGCACATTTCAAAATATAAACATACACAAAGCACTTTATTAAATTTCCTGCAGACCTGGGAGCTCAGAGTAAAATCACCCATGAAAATATACTGCAGATGCATCAGAATTCTCATGGCTTGGGAGAAGATGAACAGACACAGAAAAAACATTAAAAGTCTTCTGTGGTGCTTTTGCTACTAGGGCCACAGTTCTTAAAATGCATTCAAAAAATAATTATTTTAGTTTTTTACAAATGAAAGAATCTGTTTCCTGGTCAGTGTCAAGCTACAGTAAGTAAACTACTCTTAACCCTTTCCCTCCCCTATAAGGATAGTACTGTTATCACTAATTAGTATCTTTCCTTTGGGATAAAATTAAATTTTCCAAAGTCTATTAGATGAGAAAACTAGCAGTGAGAAGTGTGTAACTGCATCCATTCTTCCCTTCATCATGAGAAAGCCCCTGGAGGTGGGTCCGACAGGTGATGTGACCCCAGCAATGGGGCTTCTTCAGCATCATAGATGTCCTCATAACTCATCAGTGTGCAGAATACTTTTATATTTCTTTTTTTAAATGAAATAAACTGATGAGAGTACAACTAATAAAACATAAGAATTGTTTGAATAGAAAAAAGTGTGATTTTGTGTTGCCTCATTGGAAAAAAAATTAAATTGTGTTTATAGAACCAGTTAACCAATTTGACGCTCACAACAATAATTGCAGGAGTGATAATAACTGTAATCATTGTGCTATGAAATGAACATTGGGGAAAAAGGCTGTGCTAACCAGAGTCACTGGAAGAGACAGCCACTGGAGCACGTAATCTAACAAATCACTGAAGAAATCACCATAGCACTTCTTGGATCAATACTACAAATGGTTTGGTACTTACATAAGTGAAAAGAATGAGAGCAATTAATTCCATTGTTGCAAATCATTGATCAGCTGCCTTAAAAAAATTGTGACTCTTAAAACCTAAAATATTCCTTTGTGTCATGAGTCCTTGTGATGAGCCATTGAAATTTGAAGTATATTTTCAGCTGGTGCAAAGATATAAAACTTCATTGAAGTCAATGGTATCAAGGCATCTTAGATTAAGGACCAAATACCTTCAGCTTTGATAGAGAAGCCTTGAAGAATGCCACTAAGTGGGTACTTAACTTCATCTTTGATGGCAATGGCTGTCTGGATATTGTTTGGCTCCTTAGGTAACTGGATGAGTTGGTAGATTCAAAAAGGCCTCAGAAATAAGGGAAATAAGATTGACAAATGGCTGCAACACAGGGGAAAAAAGTAGAAAATAATTGTATAATAACTGAGAGAACAAGACGGAGAGGAGGCGGAGAGAGAGTAAACTCACAGGACAGGACTTTCAAAGGCTCCTTTGCACTTACCATAAAGAGCATTGTGATTTTCAAAAATTTACATATTTTAGGGTGGTCACATTAACAAGAACACCTCAGTGTCTAAACTCCATGCTTGGGCATGATGTAACAGAGGTTAAGGCTGTCTGAACTCTTGTCAGGTCACTGCCAGTCCATTGGCAGCTCAGCTTGGAAAGATGTTAGTTCTCTTTTCTTGTGTAGACAGGAAAAAGTTTTTTTGTGTAGACAGGAAAAAGTTTGGAAGAAATTGGCCTGTGTCTAGGCCCAGGCTGAATGGGAATGAGACAGCACCTGGCATTTAAACAGCTGTGAAAATTAAATGCCTTCCAAGTTTAACAGCACCTGACCAGTGATCTAGGAATTTAAAATCTGGGGTTATGCTCTAAGTCCTAGCAGGGTGCACCATGTTCCTTGGTGGATCTTATCTAAAAGCAAAAGTGTCTAACTCATGTCAGTGACATTTCTTAAGTTTAGTTGGGATCTTTGAAACCCACATAATAAAACAAGCAAACAAGCAAGCAAGAAAACAAACAAACAAACAAATACCTTAGTTGAAGATTATTTACTAACCAGTTCAATATGCTTATCTACATTCTTTGTGCAACAGTGATATTAACCCAAAATTATAAACTATTTTGTTTTAAAGAAACATTTGTGTTTAAATGTCTTAGCTTTGATATATTCAGCTAATGAGCATAATTATATCTTTAATAAAATTATTGATTGGACCAAATTGCTAAAAATGTTACAAAGAAATGGCAAGGGATTCAAGACCAGTGATTAGGACAACTGAATTTTAACAAATTTTTACAATTAATTGTTTTGAAATTCAAAACAAAATATAATTAATAACTAAATATAATTAGTTATATCGGCTACAAATCAAAACGTACATATTTTAATAGTCTGTATGATTTTTGGAGTTACTTAGATCCTATATAAGTCTAATAATGGATATTCAATCTTGGATGGCTTTGTCAAGAAGAGCAAGTTTCCTTCCCCTGCTATAAAAAAAATCTAGAATGAAAGAGTCTTTCATGTATATAAAAAGACCCCAAACTTTGTCACTGTCTTTCTGTAATATAAAAGATGGCAGAGGTAGAAGTCAATGGTAATTTTTCATCAGAAGGGTTTTACCTGTATACACATTGCCAAGGCAGCAAAATGGAGCTGTGGGAGATTCTTTACAGTAATTGCATTAGTTCTGTAATAATAGCTGCAAAGATACCATAAACAGCATTATAATGGAAGCAAAATCCTTATTCTTTCAGTTATATTGGATCCAAATGTTTATTGGAACATTTCTGGTTGTAGCAGCTTTCATAAGAAAACAAGATTGATGAGGACTAGAGTGGGAAACAGAAGTAAAACAAGTTATTCATGATCACAAAACAAATCAGTGTCACCAGCCAGGAATAAGATAGCCAGTCTTTCTTACAGACTTCTTTTCATATTGTCCATCATAAGAATAGCATAAAATTATTAAAATGAACTAGAAGAATGAAAATTAAATTAACATCTGTAGGATTACCGTTAGCAAATCATGCATGAATTTTTGCTACTTATTCTAAATGTTAAAAAAAATGTACTCATCTCCTTAATGTTCAATCCTTGATTCTGTAGTATTTGAAGCACTGCAAATAAAAAAATAAAACCATGTTAAGGGCAGTTATCAGCTGGCTAGATCGAAGATCACATTTGTAGAGGTTTTAGGTATTTATTAAGTAGCTTTCTGGACCCTGATATCCACCTCTCACTGCTTTATTAGCAGAATACATTGGAAATGAAAGAGAAAAGAAGCAGAAGCAACACAAGATTGACTTGCTGATTTTAGGAAAAAGAAATTTTTCTGTAAGAAGTCAACCTAAAGAACTGTGGTTTCCTGTTGATCTGCGTGCTTTAAATTACTGTACTACTCAAAATCCTATTATGTTCCTATATTATCCTCTCTTAGCTCCTCTTCTCTCCAGGCTCATCTAAGCTGTGCATTAGCTGATTAAACAGTTAGTTGTTGGCAAACAAAATGTGTGATAAGCAAGCTTATTTTACCTTTCTTCACTAAGGGCCGAAATTGGCTTTTATTTCTCGTACTTAGTTAATTTCCACAAAATTTGTTGAAGTTTTTTTTACCTTTATTCCACTGTCAGACTGGACTAAAATTGTCTGGGGGGTTTAAAAGTCACTGCAGTCAATTGGACAGATATCTGCACAAAGAAAGACGACAAATCACATCAAGATTGTTTCTTCAGGAAAAAAATAGCAGAAAATAGATGTAGCAGATCTTGCTTTATTTTTGCATTCTTACAATTTACTTTTTAGTTTTTAGTTTTACTTTTGCAAAGATGAATCATAAATGGGTGGTGATTATTGTTCTCATGGAAGACTTTTGCTTCATCTTATTCATGCTCTGGGAAGTCAGTGTGGCTTTGGTTTTCAAACAAATATCCAGGATAATTCAAATATAGCTCCTAGATTATATAAAACACTGAAGGCTAATTAATTCACGATTATTGAAAAAAAGAAGAGAACTAAAAACCATTATTTTTTAGAGCCAATGTCCTAACTGCATCATGAACATTAAGTAACCAAGAACTATCATCCCAGTTTTCTGATTATTAATGTAAAAATAAATGTGAAATTTTGCCAAAATATGGATCAAATATTTTCTTCAGTTCTTTTATTTTCCTTCTTTCTTGAGTGTCTGGAATTTATCTCAGGACCAAATGTGCTGAAATAATGAGGGATGATATTTGACATAATGAGGGGATGTTATTCAAACCTGAGCCTTTATAAGAACATTACATGACAATTGCAGCCCGAATTTGTGAAGCCAACAAGTATTTGTCTCAAGTTCTAAAAAACATGCAACATGCTGATGGTTTCCTGAGGAGGAAGGAGCATTTAATGAAGGTGGCATTGAGAAATATAAATGCTTTTAAACAAAAATGGGATTCCACACAACACAAGGAAATGCAGACTGAGTAAGTGCTGCATTTACTAACAATAGTCCTATTTGGCAATGAAATATTCTGTCCAGAAGAGTGGCAAAATTAGACTGGATGAAACACTGAGGAAAGAATCAGAGGAAACAATAATGTATTAGCAAAAAGGACAAGATGATCTACCCAGTGGACACTTGTAATTGTTGTGATTCAAATCAGAATCCGCTGTAACTGAGAATGTCTGGAGTCATTGTGTTCCTTTAAAAGAGGCAGACATGCTGCCAATTATGACAATTGTTGGAAAGTACTACATTCACTGAAAATCTTGGACTTTTTTGATGTTTCTGGAGGGTAATGCAGATGTTTTTCTTTATTTTCATGTAAAAGGAAACAAAGAAGATTGGAAGAGAGACATTTCTGTTCATGTGCACCATATCCTCCAAAGGTGGAGACAGGGCAGGAAGACTCAAATTAATAAATTCAGGAATAAGTAGTGGAATCTGACATGTGTAATCAGCAGCTCATCCTGAACCTGAGAAGGAGAGTTTCATTATTGACAGATTTGTCTTTATAATTTAAATGGTTTCACCACTGAAGAACTGAGCTGCCCAGGCTCTCCAATGGGAAGTGTTTAATAGTGCTATAAGAGCTCTATGCCATCTAAAGCCGTGTTCAGCTGCCGTTTGTTCATCCTCTGTAATGCAACAAACCTGCTAGAATGCTCCTGCACCCAGCCCCCTAAGGCTCCTGTCCTTATGTCCTCATCTGCAGAGCAGATCCTGGCAGGGACTGCAAAGCTTGCACAGGCCCACAAAAACTGTTTTTCTGCTCAACAGGAAATTAACCCCAGTATCTTTGCTTTGTAACAACTGTTCACATCCAGGACCTTGTGATACCTGTCACCCAACTTTCTCTGTCCCTATATTAGACAACTAAAACAAATAATTCTGTCTGACACTATGATCCCTAAAGATACTGATGCCAGCAGGGGACCATTCATCACATTTGAAAGGAAGGGTTTGAATACAGTGAGCATTTGATATTGATACTGAGAACATTTTCTCAGGATGTCAACAACTCTGCTCCACTGACTGTAAAAGATCTATATCTCTACAGTTATCTGTCTATATCTCTCTCTGTTCATCTGCATCTCTCTCTCCCTACCTCCATCCCAATCCTCCATCCACCTTGTATTTTTATCATCTCTATAGGTGAATTAGATGATGCAAAAAGTTTTCCAAAAGTTAAAGATACTTGAGGTAAATTTGAGCTTCATTTCCATATTCTGCTTTCCATGTAGAATAATTTGAGATCACTCTAACAACAAAAGTGTCAAAATGGTAATTCAGAAATTCTGGTACAGCAGTTTGGAAGCCTTGGTTTACCTTTTCTCTCTGACATCTGGGAAATGGGTCACATATTCCTTCAGGAATACAATAGCACAGGGAGTGGCATACCGAATAAACTGGATCATTTCCACTGCTTTATGCAACACTTGGTTTCTAGGAACTGCATTGAAAATACTTTCTAATGGGCAAAATGGTGGTGAAAAGCAGGTTTGTTTTCCCATAATATTATATACACTAGCTCCTGTCCAAGAATATCTGTGCAGGAAGACGTGGAGCAGTCAACTGGGAAATGAAAAATGGGAGTACAGAATTAGATTAGGAAGGTAAAGGTATTCTGATCACAAAGGGATCTTTTACTTATAAAGTAAGGGCACTGCTGAGACCTGAATCAAGGCTAAAGTAAATTTGGCTAGTCTTTTGGCCACAGACATCCTAATAAAAACCTGAAAGTCTCATGTTAGCAATCAAGAGACTGTAATTTGCAGTACAAAATAAATTCATGAAATCATTATGAAACTTCAAAACAAGATCTCATTCAGAGTCTCCAAACTGCCTTCAGTAACTTTATTTCCTTTACAAGGGATAGAAAACTGTGAGGCATTGAAGCAGAATAAAAATGATGAAGGTTTTTCAATGAGCTCATTGAAGGAATAAAGAAAATAAACTATCAAACTGGCCTTTATTGTCAAGGTAAAGAGACATTTTTGTGCTGAACGTTTCTACACTGATTTGTGAGACACACTGTCTCCATGTAAAGTTTACTTCTATATCCTATTCACATTTTGGTCCTGAATACAGCAAGAAAAAATAGGTTAAAATAACTGGGAATTATTCTCCAAAAAATTATGTCACCATTACCTCAGAGTAAATGTGTCTTTAGTTTTTTGTTGCTCCTTAAATAGCTTTTTTGTGCTGCTGGAGTTTAAGCACTGCTGGAACTCTGTCAATTCTTGACCTTATTTTTTTTTTTGCCTAAGTAAGGAAAACTCCCAGCTGATTGTAAGAGTGCTCTGTTGCCATCACAAAAGACCCTCTTCTTTGGGAAAAAAAAAAGCTGAATTTCCGGTGTGAGATCATCAGGTTCAAGAAAAGGAGAAAAAATGCTCTTAAGAAAATAACTGAAGCAGACAGCAGAGCAGGAATTGGTGATTATCTGGCAGACAGTCAGATCAACACTCATGGCAAGGAGCGAGGAACACTGGCTCTGCAGCTGCAGGCTAAAAAAAAATTGGTGAGTCTAAACAGTGAGCATTTATCAACAACTGGAAGCATTTAGACAAAGGAACTAATTTTTCATTGTTCTCCTTTATAATCATTTTTTTGCTGCATTCTTCTCCAGTCAGAAAGGCAATTAGCATACAGAGTTCTCATCAGTTCTTCTGAGAGCTCTCTCTCCTTTCCAGGACTGACAGGACTGACACAGTAGAGCTGGTTGCACACAAGCAGGTTTTGGCATGACTAAAAGATCTGGGGGCAAGGCAGATAGTCTGCATAATTTATTTATTTTTAAAGGGATGACAGAGGCACTGTTCCAAACAAGCTGAATTCTGGTGGGAAAGAGCTTGTTCTTCCCCAGTTATGCTCTGTGTTCAAAAAACTCTTTAGAAGTTTAGGGCCTTGGCCAAATAACACTTGGTCCCTTTCAGATGCCTTGGGCTATACTGCTGAGACAGAGAGAAGCAGAGTTCATGGATCTCTTCACAGAATTTTAGTTTGGAGACCTCACAAACTTGAGAGAGGCACCACAGACTTGCTCACTTCTGTTCCTACTGCGGCTTCTCAGAAGGAGGTGTGCACTGGAGTTGTTAAAACTTGGGGTAGGAAGAAACATATGAGTATTAAAAGTAAGTTGTGAGTGGTGGGATGAGTTTTACTTCTACTCTAATCAAGAGGATAAAGTCACAGAGCAACGACACTCTTATCATGAGATATCCTTATCTTACCCCTTATAATTTCTATTGGCATGTGGGCCATGAAGGTACAATCTGTCCCTATCCTCAGCATTTAACAGAGGCCTTTTTCCTTTCTTTTCTTCATGAATTCAGAGACTGTACACATAACATGGAGGCAAAATGCTTTGGAAAGTGCTGTATTACAGAGGGAAAGCTCAGCATACATGGGAGTGTATCCCAGGCACTGGGGCCTGTAAAAGCATATTAGATAAACACAAAAAAATATGTATGTCCCAAAGCAATTTTTTCAAATGGGAAAAGTGACTGGATGTTCTAACCATTTTTTCTTATCTCCTGTCAGATACATCAGCTGAGGGCTTGGTCCTTCATTTATACTAATTGTATGTAATTCATTGCATTGAGAATTAACTAGGTGGCAGTAATCACTCAATGATCTCAGATACATATCATAAAACTTACGAGTTTTCTTGTCAGATTAAAATTGGGGGAGGGGAAGGATGGACAAGTTTCAGGTCTTAAAAGAATATTTTGTCTTAACTGAGCTTTGCAGCAGCTTATGTAGCAGATTTATGACTAGCACAAAGAAAGCATTCATGGGTCCTAGTTCATCACTGACATTGCAGATGCACAGAGCCTTTAACTCTATGTGCTAAAAGGAACTGCTGCATTTAGAGAATTTTGTGTTTACTTCTCAAACTGTTAACAGAAAATACATAAATACACACCGTGCAGAATATTATCCACTGTTCCTTCATCCTCCCAGGTACATCAGTGTTCCACAATTCTTTACACTAAATGTGTGCCTCATAGGAATGCATGGGGAGAGGAAGAAAGGTACTGTTCTGATGGAACGGACAAAATAGTTAAAAAAGAATACAAAATATGGTGTAAACCTTGATACAAGCCTTTGTCTCCTAAAAAGCATTTATTATGAAATTGTTATAGACAAAAATTCTTTTCTTCAGTCTGTGTCAGTAGTAGCAACTGGGAGGAGAAGAACAAAAGTAAATTGTAGGCTATAAGAGCCTTCTCATTGTACAGCCCAGGATAGAGGCTCCACTAGAAATACAATTCTGTGAAGTTCTTACTTCAAAATCTTTTGGTGGGAAGGTAGTCAGCCTCTGCCTGTGAAAACTCTGGGGTTTATTCGTCCTGCAGTCCATAGTTTCCCCCTGAATGTTGGGAGATTGGCTGATTTGTAGACAGATTTGAGAAGGTTGCTTGGTTTTATTTGTAAGGACTTTTTTAAGTTTTCTCAATTTTGAACTAATTTGATTCAGTCAATATATGTCTAGTCTGGGACTAGATGTTTTCAAATGGTGTCTGTGAGTTCATGTTGCAAAGCTCTTATTAGTTCTGTGGTAACACTTTAGAATATGTTACTGGACAGGTATGAGAAAGGAAAATAGAAATACAGTACACTAGACAGAAATTCTTCTGAAGGAATGTGGGAAACAATAATACTACACTGATATTAGGGCAATGCCTGTTATTCATGACAACATGTATGAATGGAAGGAAGAACAACATATGCATCTCAGTAGGTCATTAAGCATAAAAATTCTCAAGTAAGTTATGATCCTATTTTGGAACTGACTGTACTCTTTCTGTAATATAAATCCATGAAATTAATTTTTTTTTCTAATAAGTGTACATTTGCTCCAAGTAAAATGGCAAAATTAACGATTGGTTGCATCTGTACTAATGAGCAGGAAGTTGTGCCCAGTCTGGTTGGAAGTGATTTGACAAACAACTGTGAATAAACTTCCACAGAATTTTGAATCAGAAATGGGGAAACCAGATGAGAGAATACGTGTTCACTCTTTGAGCAGGGGAATAAACCACTGGCATGCACTTTTGTGGATGAGGTATTATAACAACCAGCAGTAGCAAAATATTCACACAAATTGCAGCATGGAAGTGTTTTGGACAGATGCTCTTAAAGAATCAAACACAGTATCTTAGTAAATATATATTAAAATAATTACTATTTCTGACTAAGGATCCCCTGTGAAACTTACAATAAAACTTCAGAGTAAAAAGAAAAATAACCAGAAGACATTTATGAAACTCTTAAAAAAAAAAAATGATACTGTTAATGTAGCAGATTCTTAAAATAATGTGTGACTGAGTAGAAATACTTCTATACAATGACTGCAATGTAACAGACACCCACATCACTGTAGTGCAACTTTCCCCCTCTCACATTTTCCTTGGTTGAGTACAAATTTATTTCTTTTTGTCATAACAAAATCATCAATAATATGGGAGTTATTTTTCTTCTTTATTCATACACATTAGAAACCTTTTTTCTCGCTGATTATAAACGAAGCATCATTTGTGTTTCACTGATTCTGCATGGTGAGTGAAAGGAGGTTCTTTATATAATTACCAATAAATAAATAAAAACCCAAACAAATAAAAATAACTGTGTGCAGACGTCTGTTCCTCATATTTATTCAAGGCTCCAAATTATGAGAGGATTTACAAGGATCAGTACAGCACCCAATAGCTGTGCAGAGCTGATGGGGAAGAAGTGAGTCTCAGTGTTAAAGGGAAAGGGAAGTAGGAGATGAGGGAAACACAAGCTCTGCACTATTTTTTGGCATTGTTTCCTACTTACTGCACATTGAATATTTACTCCACTGCATATCTGAAAAGCGCTGGGTACCTTTGTTTGTACCCTCAGAGGATACCACTGTACTTTACTGCTAACGGTGTGAAGCATAGGAGAAGGTTGCAATAGTCTTTTATCATATCCCAAATACATGTTGATGTGCTACAAGATGTCATTTTAGTCATTAGTTTTACAACAGTGAAGATAAAACATATAATTGGAGGAACATGCATAAACACATATGTATGTATATAGACATATTTGTGGGACAAGTGACTTGGATTTTTTCAGGCGTGAGAAAGCGTTGAAGTTTGAAAATAGGTTTTCCTCATTTTATCTTTGACATTTGTGGTTCTCTCTTTACAGCACTAGATTCAGTGTTTATATTTTGAGTTTTCTACTCTTCTTAAGTACTGCTGTTTAAATAATATATTCGCCCACCAGATTAGTATATTTTACCACACAAAACTTTTATTCAAAAGAGAAGCATTTTCTAAACTATGTTGCTGAATAAGAGCTGACATTATACTTCCAACATTAGGAAAAAAAGCCCCCCCACCCTTTTTGTTTTTACTTTTTCTCCTAAGTCTGCTATGAATATAATGTATGACTTTTTTAGTATTATTTTCATCTTCCTTTATTTCTTAAAGTATCTCTGTAACAAACTTTTCTCTTGTTTTACAATTTACCAAGATAACAGAAACCAACTGGGTCATTTCTTGAAGGATTTTTTTAATCAATCCATCTGATCTTTATCATTTATGAAAGAGGGAGATACATTTCTTTACTCATGGGGTGCTGTATTGCTTAATTACATTTGAAGTATTTTGAAATTCATCAATTGTCCATGCTAGGGAATAGTTAAGATTGTTAAACTTGATAAAAATATCAGAGGGCTTTATCAATAATTATCTAGTGAATACAAAAGATCTGTGTTACTTTGATAAAATTTTGGGAACATATTTTGAGTACCCCAAAAAGAACCAATTCCTGTTTATATGAGGAAGGTATGTAACAGTTTTAATATTATGCATAATTTTATGTCAGCATTATTAGCCTGATAATGTCTATTTGAGAAACCTAGTAATGAGGATAGTTAAAAGCATATTGTAACTAGTCCCTTACTATAGAGGGAATTCAAATAGTCCAACTGATCAGCATAATAACTGAGGGAATATAAATATATGAAGGTACCTTATGATTTGCTTTCTCTCTTTTTCACTGTGGATCATGGATTAATTAACCTCTAATCATATTTGGTTCCTTCATTCAGTTCTCTCAAAGATGAGAACTCCAACTAGTTTTCATCTTTGTAAGAGGAGCCAAGCAAATGCTAATACAGAAGAATTTTCTCCTCTAGATAAAATCACAATATATATTTCAACTGACTAATTATATTCAGTCTCTCACTGGCCAGTGAGTCAGTGAGACTTCTTCTGACCACATCCTTCTGTTTCTATGAGCATCTCAAGGACTCTTCAAATTATATGGTCTCTTTCACTATGAAAGAAGAATTTTTATAACACAGATAAAAGAAATAATTTAAGCCACATGATAGTCCTTCTGCAAGATATATTATTGCAAACACTTTAATATAATGATAGGATTATCATATTAATGTTTTATGCTTTAAGTATTCAAAAATGTCTCTCATGTTACTCTATTGTAGTGATGACACAAAAGTATTGCAATAAAAATCATAATTATAGTCCTTCTACTAATTGCTATAATATATTTTAAGAGCATTAGTCGGTTTAGGGATTTTTTCTTTTTTTAATTCCTGAGACTACATGCAAAAAAGGAGAGAAAATTGAACTACATTCTAGAGTCATCTCTACTAGACCCTATTGTTTTCTGGATTTCCTTATTGCTTTTTTGCTACATCATTCAGTGATCACTAGAGGATCATCCATTATATATTAAGATCTTCAGAACATCTGCAGGATTTTGAAGTCAATTTTATTATCAGGAAAGCCTTCCAGGAGAGAGAAACACAACTAATGGAAACACAACTTTTATTCTTGCTCCTTTCTTAATCTAAAATAGATTATGTGAGAAGGGGAATTTGCTGAATCTTGAAGTCATGCTTGCAACTCATTTTATGCCTACATTTCTCTTCATAAAAGTTATTGCTTGTTCAACCCTTAAGCAAAGTTTCCAAGCTGAAAAAGGCAAACTGATGGAAACCAAGACATCACTCAAATATTCCATCCTTAAACATAAAGTCTTACATTTTATGTTTAGATCAGGTTTTTGGGACTTGCTTTATATATTAATTTCTTAATTTTTGGAGACCTTATATGTTTCTTCATCTTGGAAATAAAATGTCTTTGCTGTACCTTTGGACATCTTTGGACCTGCATAGAATAAAATGTACCAGGAAGACACCAGGACATACTGGATTGTTTTCTTTGGTGTTATTTCCAGATGAAATTTCCAGGTTCATATACTATCACTAAAAATTATTAAGATATATAATGATAGATTATTTGAAGTTGCAGCTTATCATGAACGGATCTGAAAATCCAGAACTGTAAACTCAGCTGTCTAAGATCCAGACTCATACTCTGTTAAAATTTCACCTGACTGAATAACAATTGCAGATATATTTACATCAAATTTTGAAGCATTTCATGACTGCACATTGCCATTTTAGGGGAGAAGAACAGTAGGGTCATTAAGCACTCATTCTATTAGAGGTAGCCAAGTCATTCTCTGAGAGAAGGAGATAAGTTAGAATATATAATTTTTACGTGAGAAGGGATGTTTGAGGAGGGATTTGGAAAAATAATGGATGAATGCCAGTGGCACAAGTTTGGAAATTATTTTCATTTTATTATTCTGATCTCTCTGTAACAAGATTATAAATTTATAAGTTACTGAGATTCATATAAATTATATACAAAATCTCCAAAGAAATCTTGCTACATTAAAAAACATGAAAATTAAAAAATGTAATTCCTGAAACAGAAGAATGTCACTACTTGAATTCTATCTCTGTACATTTGTGTATTACAAAGCAGCCTTAAATTTGCATGACCATTCACTAGCATAGTCACAATACTTTGTGATTCTTCCATCCACTGGGTCAGACTGCTAATTTATAATCTTTTTTTTCTCTCTATGCAGTCTGTTCCAGATTTTGCTCCATCTACTTTATTTATCTGGCTCCATACCGTGCTCATCCTATGATTAACTGATTGCTTTCACCTCTCAAGCCACCATCAGTCAGGTTCTATTCCCTTTTGTGTTTACTATTCTGATTTTAGAACCATCTGCAGAAGTATTGGCCATTTACTCTACGAGTATGCATGGACAAATCAGCTCTAGAGGTGATGGCAGGTGAGGAGCCAATCTTATCTTAATGAGCGAAGAAAAGCTAATTTTGTTCCTTCTTCTGTCTAAAATGTAGGCTGTAAATTTTTTTTTGTCTTATTATTAATAGCTATTGCATCTCTGGGACCAGAGCCAGTCTGGGAACCAGAAGAGACAACATGAATGCACTGGAATTGGAGCATCATTATCTGCAACTCTTTGGACCAAAAAGTCCTGTGCTGAACTGATCCTTTATTGAGGAAAAATAAGAAACCAGCATACTCCTTTCCCTAAGCAGCAGAGCACTGTGTTCAGAAGAGTGCTTGCAAGAGTGATCTTTTATTGCAGACATCCACACACCGTAGGTGCAGGTCTCTGCTGCCTGTCCTTGAGCAGTGTAGTTGCTCTCTGGCTGGTTAGCATTTATGCAGCAATCAGCAGGAAGAACTAAGTGGAGCTGCAGTGTTCCTGTGTAGCTCAGCAGAAAAATGTTGTGTGCTCTGCATTGCTGTGGACTGCTCAGATAAATTCTAATCGACAGGCTTCAGCAGCAGAGCCAGTACACGTGCACTCACCACTGCATGGGCCAGGAAAGACTGAGCTGCATGGAGTGCTAACAATGAGCAGGCCAAAATTATCTTGTGGAGGTGCAGTAGTGAGATTTTAGAATTATACACTTTCATGGATTTCCACAAAGTATTTAAAGGATTAAAAAAAAAAATAGCCAGGAATGATCATAATGTGGGATTTTCTTTTCGTTGGTTGGTTTGTTTATTTGGAAGGGGGAAAAGAACAAATGGTATGGAAGCAGGGCTCTTAATTATTGAATATAACATTACTGAATTCATAAAGGACAAGATAATTTTTCCCCCTTGAAATAATTTAGTTCAACTACACTTCATCCACTGCAATGGCAGATGGAAGTGGGAGGGAGTTAATGCTCTCTGACCCTGCTCTGAGAGATGGCTACATGAACTTTACCTGCCTGTCCTTCAAAACAAAGGAACAAATTTGTAAACAGTATGAGGGATCCACCCAAGAAAAATCCTTTGAGTCATCAGCAGCACTGCATTGCCTTTTTAGTTCAACTTGTTCATTATGAGACCTTTTACCCAGTTCTTCCAGAATGCAAAAAGCATTTCTCTCTGGCCTACTTGTAACAGATTAAAATAAATTCTTCAATGAACATCAAATTATCCATGGTATTTTCTATCCAGTGCAATGAATACATTTACTTAACCTGGATAACATGTGGTTTCATGTAATCCCCAGATGATAATTTGACTGAAATATTCTAGGGAGTCATTATGAGTGTCTTATACAGAGAATCAGAAAGGGAAATAATTGTGTGCACTTGACAGAATGAAATGCTTGTAAAAACCAGTGATTTTATCTGGTACCCTTGAATACAAGACAGATCCCATTTACTTCATCTAAATGGAAAAGAAATCTCAATGAAAAATCTTGTCTTGGTGTTAATTTTGTCTAGTTGCTTAAATGCTGGGTACCTACACTCCCCACATATTATCTTCTTCTCTGCCAAAATACTCTAAATTCTGCAGAAACAGCTGGTATCCTGGCACAGTGCCCTATACAATTCTTGTCTCCCAGTTTCATTTGGTTAATAATTTTATTTTTGCCTAAGCACCTAGACAATAACAGTTTTACTCTCAGCTTCACCAATATTATTCATACTGACGATTCTCTTTTCTTTCACTTATATATGGTTTCATTTATTCTTGCTGTCAATCTTTATTAACTACAGGAAGAAGCACTTATTATTATTGGCATTAAAGCCATTAGAGTTTACCGGGCAAAATTTTATCGCTTGCTCTTTTAGAATTTGCAAGTATTGGATGCCCTGTTCTCTACAAATATTTCATGTTTTCTGTCTCTCATAACATGTAATTATGTATAAAGTGTGTTCTGTGGTGGCACAAAGAAGCTTTGTGGATATACTTACCATCACCATAAGACAGTTTTTTTGTAGATTAACAATGGTAAGAATGCACAGGAGTTCAGAGTTCATAGATCTAATGCCTATAAGTGGCTTTCAGTTGGAAGTTTAAGTGCTAGCTACTGACATTTTTATAATGAGTCTGCAGCTCTGAAAAGGAAAGCAAATAATGATTAACCACACTGCATCAGAAAAGAAAGAGAATTCCCTCTGTGGGAAGAATGTTATTGTGGAAGTTAAAAAGAAAAAAATTAAATGTTTAATAATGTTCCTCGCTGAATGACTATTTCTGGAGACCTGCAATCTGGAATGTAAAAAGAGGCTGCTATAAATATTATGATCTATAATCTCAAAAAATGTATAGACGGGAAACACTTTTATCTTGTTGTGTGGCAATCAGGCACACCTCTCCAATGCACTTAGAAATCATTCTTCTTCTTCTTCACTGCCTCTCTGCTTATTCTTATTTTTTGGTATCCTGGTAATGTTCTGGAGTTTTCCCCTTTAGTCTTTCAAGAACACATATAAGCCTATGTTTGTAAACAATCCAAAACAAATAACGATCACAATCCTTTTTATGATATGAAAATATTGCATTGTATTGGTATTTTGCCTGAGAAGCAAAATTTTCCTAGATAGACAAAATTCCCCTAGAATTTTAGGAAAACAAAATCAGAAGGGATAGATTAGGGGCTCTTTCCCTATTCCCTGATTTGTTCGTTTTTAGATTTAAAGCTACCTAAACTGAGATTGCTTTGCATTTAATTCCTAATAGTGTTGCTGGCTCTAATTTTTACGATCGTGGCACTGTTCAGAACCCCAGGCACATTATGACCCTGTGGTGTTTGTCAGTGCAGAAATACAGAGGAGATAAATGGTTTCTATAGCACGTTCAGGGTCCCTACCTATAACAGCCTATTACCTATAACAGAAAATGGAAATACAGGTTAACAGAGAAGGAGAAAAAACAGTGATCTGGTCTTGTCCTTGGCATATTGGGAATTTAGCAACTATAGGTTTTTTTATATGTATTGCCATTATAGAAGTGATAAAAATGGAAAACAAAACCAGAATGTTTTTGAAGGCTTACAGGGAGTATGGAAGGAAGATGATACAAGAAAAATGATCGTGGACCCCCACAAAATGAATGAGTAGCAACAACAAGTGGTGACATTACAAAAAGTAGAAACAAGTACCCTTTCTTCAATGCAGCAGAGAAGTTGTGAAGATTTTGCACCAGATGTGCAGTTTAAACTGATGGCTGTAAGAAGGTTTTTGATAGCAGCTTCATGGATGGCTGTGCTCATGGTAAGATTGCATGCATCAGTGACAGAGAAATAAAGCCACAAAATATGGAACATGTTTAGTTGTCCAAAAGAATAGGAAAGAGTCTCCAGAGCTTAGCTGTAATGAGGACATGAAGACTACAAAAAGGTTTTAATGTAAATTTTTATTTCGCTTATGATCTTCCATGGCAGTCTCTAAAATGACATTATTGCCACTGATTAATATTATACTAATTAGGTCTAGCTTATTTTCTGTAGAAATTTTTTTTTTATATTTTGTGACATTTTTTAAAGTAAAAATATTGGAAATTTGTGCTTTTTCCTTCTAACTGAATAACCAAGCTAATGAGCACAACACTTCAAGAGGTAGCTATGGCTTCCAAAACTACTTTCTGAGTATGTTTCGCTGCATGTGCAAATGTTGTCATTAAAGAAATGGTAACTCAAATAGGAATGCTGTAAGATATTAAAAAGGGTTGATATGGAGTTCATATGGCTCCCTCAAGACTTCATGTAGTATAATCTGTAGTGATAATAGACTCTCTTCCACTGCGTGTTTGGTGTCACAGCTGAAGCATTTTGTTCTCAGAAAAATATCCATGTCCAAGTTGGGCCTTGCCAGTTCAGTAGGAAGAAATAACCCAGAAAGTACTGAAGACTAGATTTGTGTCATTTTTCTGTTTTACATTGAGCTTCTCATTGAAGAAAAGGGGTTATTCTGGGTCAGCATTGATAAAGAGAGATAAACAGCTTTCTTTTTGCAAGGTGTGCCTCAGATATATTCCCCATGGTTACAGCCAGTGCCTGGCAATTGCTTTGTGCTGGCAGGTTCTTCATTCTTGATTTCCGCTCCGTTAGACAGATGTGCAACATACTTCTACTCAAATATTTTATCAAAAGCTCAATGCAATATAACATATTAAATCTGCAAAGCAGTATTCACATAGATATTAGGCTTGGTATGCTTATGTTTAGCTATTATGCTCCTGTACACTGAAAGAATTGGCCTACATGTACAGAAGTTATATTTATGCATATTGAGTTTTGTTTATGAAAAGGTAATGGGCTTAATTCTTTAAGGTAACAGTAGCCTTACTTCTGCCTGAAACCAGAATCAAAGCAAGATACAAATGAAACACTCTGAAAAAATGTGGAAATCCTAAGAGAAAGCATCAAGAGGGAATAAGTTTTTGAGCAAAGTTCAAGATTTAAACAAAAATCTTAGCAGTTTCCAACAGTTTCCACAGAGGCTGTGAGTTCAGAAATCAATGTATAGATTACACTGATCTTTATATGACATTAATATTGATACCCTTCTCCCTGTTACATAAACATTGCAGAAGATTTTAATGAAGTCAGCAACTTTTTTCCACTGAGTTTCTTAGCTGGTAAATCCTTTTTAACAAAATAAGCAATTAATCTAAACCAGCATCATCTAGGAGACCTCGGGAAGGACAAACATTTATTTTGATCAAAGAATTGCTAACAGAGATATTTATAAAAATTAATAATGAAACAGAGTATCTTAATTACTCTGTGGAAACTTCAGATGAACATACCATATGCACTGGGGATAAAGAGTGTGTTGGTAACTTGTCATTATAACAGACAGATAAATATAGAACAATTATGAATATGGTTCACTTTATTTGTGTTCCCACTTCTGTATCTTAATTGCTACAACCAATTTATAAAATTTCAAGCTTTAATTTTTTTATTGCAATTAACAACCAATTTATAAAATTTCAAACTTTAAATTCTATTTATTGCAATTTAATTATTGCTCTCTGCCATGGCTTGGGCCTTTTATACACATAATGTGCACATATAGATCATGAGCAAGGGTTAGACTATTGGGATCATCTATCAGGAATATCTGGGAAATGGAGGAAACAGGAAATGGGAAAGTAGATTAATCTGTCCTCATTCTGCTGTTTAAAGAATTCACTCTGTGGTTCATGGAGAGAAATAAGGGTATAGAGCCAGTGATTAATTTCTTCCTAAGCATGAAACAGATCAAATTTACCATGCTCTAGTGAAACTATTTCTTTCCATTGATTATCACAGGAGTCCAGGATGCCTGGCTGCTCCTTAAACACCTTGTATAAGGTGAGAGAAGCTCATACCTTGGGACTCTTTCCTACTCAGGCACATTACCTTAGCAGTAAGATTGTCTTTCCATTTCAGCTCTGAAATTGGAATTAGCTCTAATCCCTAGACACATCATTATTTAAAGTATTTCTTAGAAATCTCAAGAAGCTACAAATTATCAGAGTGGAACACTAGAATTGAAATGAGGACTAGGAAGTTAGAGTCATAAAACAAGTCAGGACATTATATCGAGTTCAGTTACAGTATTGATGTGTGGACAACCATATGTATAAAAAACTCTTTCATGATTGGGTTCAGAGGACAGAGGTTAGTGGTTGATTAAGTAGCTGGAGTTTGGTAACAAGAGGGGATCTCAAGAGTCCACTGTAGTCTTATCAATGACCTGGAGGAAACATCAGTGTGCACTTTTATTAAGTCTGTAGATGACACCAAACTGTGGAGGACCAATCAAGATACTCAAGTGCAGGGGCACTCTCCAAGGGACCTAGATAGGTGGAGAAATGGACTAACAGGAATCCTATGAAATTCATGGAGGACACATACA
This sequence comes from Serinus canaria, assembly GCF_022539315.1. NCBI lineage: Eukaryota > Metazoa > Chordata > Aves > Passeriformes > Fringillidae > Serinus > Serinus canaria. Next base: position 18,691,227 of record NC_066314.1, on the reverse strand, counting down.
AATTCCTGCACCTGGGGAGGAAGATGGTATAGGCTAAGGACAGAGAGCTGGGAAGCAGCTCTATGGAAAGGGAACTTTGGGTCTGCTGGACAGCAAGGCGAGCATGAGCCAGTGGTGCCCTGGCACAACAGCCTCTTGGACTGCATTATTGGGATAAAAAACCAGTACATAAAAAGGAGGGGTTGGCCCCTCTGCTTAGCTCTCATCAGTTTTATTCCCCCCAGCACAAGACAGTCATCAATATCTGGAGTCAGTTCAGCTCATGGCCACTGTAATGGCTCAGGGCTAGAGAAATTGCCCTGTGAAGAGAGGCTAAGGGAAAGGTGTTGTCTACCCTGAAAAACAGATGACTTTGAGGGAATTGAACCACATCACTAAATACCTATGGGGAGGCCATTAAAAAGGTGGAGCCAAGCTTTTCCAGAACTGTATAGAATCAGAATCTGAAAAATCATTACAATTGGAAGAGACACACATCAATTATATAGTCCAGCTTGTCTGCTGAAGCAGAGTCAGCTAATGAAGCCTGTCCAAAATTATACAGTGAGAGGATGACACATAAATTGAAAGAAGGGAGATCCAGTTGGATGTAAGGAGAAACGTTTTTCCCAAGAGTACTGTCAAACATTGTAAGAAGTTACTCAGAAAGATGATGCAGACTCTCTTCCTCTTTGAGGATCTTCAAGATGCAACTCGGTGTTGGATCTCCTGAGGTTCTTTATAATATGAATAATTCCGTAAGAATTATCCTTTTCTGAGGATGGTCAGAAAAAGAGCTATAGCTAGTGGTCAAATTTTTGGTTCATTAATCCCTACTTGGGCACATCATGAATTTGTTAGGGTATATAAGTTTATCATGTTCTACTTGAAAAGGTGCTAAAGCTCTTAATAAAAGACAGTTTATGCTGAGCATCTGTGCTTTAATTGTTAGAAATCTCTACTTTGTAGCCTAAATTTATTAATGGGTTTTGAGTTCTGTTTTTGTGCCAATTTAGTTCTTAAACTTAAGTGACTTTTGTTCTTCCAGGCATTTACCTGCTTGGTGCATTTATAGGCAGCAGTGATGTTACTTTCAGTTTTTACTTTGTTAGGCCGGATAAAGCAGACACTTACCTGTCTCAGGGGAAATGTTCTCCTTTCCCTTCTTCACACTTGCTGCTTATTTCAGCACCTGCCCCATTCATTTTTTCCTGAACATGTGGCCAGGATTTGGTGCTGGTCTGTGCCCCCTGAAAGATTCTAGTAGTAGAGCATGACACATGCTACCTTCTCAGACAATCTCTTCCTCTTTGAACAGTGTCTTACAGTTTCATACAGACATTGCATAATGCTGGGTGAAACTAATCAGATTTTGGCTCCCCTGTCCTGCCTCCATGCTTAGCCTTGTGTGCTGCATTAACAAAGGAGTGCTTGAGTGTGTGGAGCCTTAGGGCCTGTCCCAAACTGTGAATTTGGATGCACCAATATTTGCATGTTCAGTATATGAGCTCACAAAAGAAATAAGCCATCTTCTAAATGTGTCATCTCACAACAGAGCAGTCAGTGTTTGGAGCATTTTCATCTGTATTGAAATGTTAGACTTTCTCCAAAGCCAGCAGTAGCTGGGAAAGAAAATTACTGCAGACACTCACAAATCAACAGGTATCCAGGTTTTCTGGCCTTCTCAGTGAATTTTCACAATCTGGAATACTTTGAATAATGAAACACCTATTGTGTAAGCATGACAAACCCAGTGACCAAAACATTATGACACATGTCCCAGTTCCAATGTTTTTTATTGCATTGGCAAAATGTTAATATATAGAGTCCCTTCTCCTCTTAAAAGTTGTAAGAACTAGGTAAATTATTTATGTTGAACTTTTGTGAATTGCTTCTGATTCAGTTCTTTAAAGTCTGAAAAGCACATCTGGACCTGGATCAGTAAATAAACAGGCCTGAAACAGCTTGTACTTTGGAAATAACCACATAATTTGAGATCAGGATGACCCTGGTGTTTAGTTGAATAGCATTAAAGTATTCCATCAACAGGAATTAAAAGATCCAAGCCAAGGTCAATTTGCTGACCTGATGAAAACTGGGATTTGCAATGCTGATTTGCTATGATGGCAACAGCCTTATCCAGTTAATTGCATAAATAAAATTATCAGTTTTCTCCTTCAATATTACAGTTGTCCTTAAAAATTCTCAAAACTGGGGCATTTGCAAGCTATTCTGGAGAAAATAATATCTTACTGTCTGCAAGTGTGCCAGCACATCTAGACTCATGTTAGTATGTCCAAAAATGAAGGATAAAAATGGAAACTGTAATCTTTACAATCCTATAGCAGTCACATTAGATATGCTTCCTATATGTAAAGTTTAATTTTTTTTGCACAAGTTTGTGTTTTATTAAGATGAAATAGAATGTAGGTTTAAGAAGGAAAAAAATTACCTGAGATGACACTAAAAATAACAGGGACTTGCAACTGCTTATACACTTATTGAAATTTTCACCATTAACTCACCTATATTTGTTTTTATATGCAAAAGGGGGAAATTAGGAAGTCACTTAAGAATGATGTTGTAGGACATACAAAACACACTCACATGTAGAATAATGTGCAGATGTTGCATTTTGTTCAGATCTTTTGGTGGTTTGCAGTCTCTGAATCATTGGATGAAAGCCAGATAGGACACCTCAAATTAGAGAACATGGAGCTGGAACCTTACGTCTAAACAAATGAATACTACCTTGATTTCCTAAAAGATGGGCATCTAATGCTATTTACTGTGCCATAGGATATCCTACCAGGTCTCTATCTACAGCCTGAGTAGGGCATGGGTTTTTCCTGAGTTCCAGGTCACAGTGTCAGAGCAATGAGTCTGTTTTGGACAGCCTTTATCTCAAATGGCATTGGCTGCTTATGTTCAGGGAGCTCAGTCAAGCCCAAAATGAGAATATCTTGGTTAGTGTACAGGTTGACATTGAACTACATCTATAGGTTGTGTCAGCCTGTGAGCTGGGTATCTGGTTTCAGTCTATAATTACTGTTAAAGGAAGTCTATGAGTCAGTGAGGAAATCTAAAGCACAGGGAATTATTTGGCTGAGCACAAGTAAAGACCATTGAGCTTCTCAAGTAACTGGCTATTTTGAAATATCCTGTGATATAAGAGACATCTACATGGGGTTTGGAGATTAGACACAGGATGTATGGGAGGTCCATGCCTTTATGGAATGAGACAAATGCCCCATGGGATGGCCTAATGTATTTGGTGTTTCAGTTAAGATCCAATTCCTGTGCTTGAGGACAATATCCAGGTTGGTGATTTTAAGATTTCTCACAGTCAGTGGGGAAAAGGACATACTTTCAGGGCCTGACTTGACTGTTTGAGGTATCTCACAAGAAGGGATAAATTACTTTGTAAAAGTGACAGATGGTATGAAAGGACTTTAGACAGCTATCTTACAAGTACATGTGCTAATTGTAGCTATGTACTTTTTGCTGTATTGAGGAATGCCCCCAGTGCAGGTAGCTCGGTACCCAAGCTGCACTTTGTGCCCTGGGTGGTGAGAAATGGATGAAGACCCTGAAATCAGCTGTGGATGGGCACTGAATTTTGGCCTAACAAAGGGCAAGCAGAGCTGCATCACTGGCCAGACAGGGGCTGGTCACCAGAGACCCTGCAGGACCCAACTGGAAATAGAGAAGAGCCCAGACCAAAATCTACAGCTGGACCAAGGGGCCAATGCAGGGCACATGAAGAGTGTGTGCATAGACTGTAAGGGTATAAAAGCCTAGAGATCCATTTGCTTGGTTTCCTCCCTGGAGGCACCTGCTTGAGTTATGTTGCTGCACCACAATTCCATTGCTTAAGAGAACCAAATGAGTGACTCTGAGACTGTGCTTTGGGGAACCTGGGCTTGAACCTGTAGGGAACCCTGCTCTGACTGTGTGGGGGTGGGTTGGGTAGGGACCCAGGTGAGACCCATTTACTCACTGGAGCCTCCCACTATAAAGGGGCTTTGGACACACAGCCCCTTTATATTTTAAAGCCTTGGATGGAGTGACTGTAAATCAGAAAGTGGATCCTGAACTGACAGTGAAGTTCCTTAAAAAACAGATTAATCTTGTAGATGTTTGAAAATCTTCAACTGCTCTGGAGCTCCTCTGTGAACTCTTAAGATATCTCTATCACTTACAGATCTCCCTTGTCTTCCTCCAAAAGCATTCCAGTCTGTCATAAAGCACAAAGTTCTTAGCCAAACTTTGCCTGAGACAATTTGCCCCATAGCTTCTACACCTGAGCAGATAGCAAACCTAGCTGATGTGATATGAGCAATGTAGGTTGGCAAGCAGGACTTCTAAACCCAGCAGAAAAACACACCAAAACCACAAATTGTATTTAGAAATGGCTCCAAGCACTGCAGCCTGGATGGCTCAGAGATTTTCCATAGGATTTTTCGTTTATTTGATTTGGTTTCCTTTGTTTTTTTTTTTTTTTTGGTTTTTTTTTTTTAATTTATTTTTATTATTTTTTGTTATTTTTTGACTTTTTTTTTAAATAAAACCAGATGGAGTAGTCAATAAATTGAGGTTATTTCTGTTTGTTAGAATGAGCTGATATATTCATAATGCTATTTTGATACATTTTTCTTCAAACCAACGAGACTTAAAGACATTCTCAAACACATATATCATGAGCAAGGTAAATTAGTTCAACACTGATTTAGAATCATTGAGTTGTGTTTGTGCAAGCTAAAGGGCAATTTGCTTTCTTGTCTATATTCAGCAATTTATGAGACTGCTTCAGGACACTAATCAATAGTGCAATAGGCATTCTTCAGGACCAGCCATTCAATGTAGCTCATGGAACTGTGGTCCAGCATACATGTTATACATATATATAACTAAAGATGTTTTTTTAAATGAAGGAATACATTTTGAGAGCATTGTAAAATGTACAAAATTATAGACATCTGTTGATAGACAAATGAATCAATGTTTGCAGCTGCTCTAAATTTATTTTTTTTGTTTCCATTAAATCTTTTATTCTCTGAATAAGTGGCACAGTTTAGCTAAAGGCAATACAAGTTTTCACCACTCGTAAAATAATTCTCATGTACATTTTTATACTACAATCCTACCATACAACTCTCCCTCTTCCTAAATATTTTAGATTTAGGCTTTAGAAGACCAGTAGTAAACTAGCTTTCCTGTTGGAGATGGGAGGGATTTATTTTGTATCCACTCAGGTAGCTTTCTTTCATTTCCATTAGACATAAATAGGAACTGTAGTGTTAAAAAATGACATTTTTGAAATACTCAGAGTTTTCAAGCATTTATGGAAAATGTAACACAGAGATTTCCCTCTGAGGTTTTAAGACTTGCCCTCATCAGTCAGCATGAGGCAGACCATCCCAGAGAATAACCATTGCCAGTGTCTGTACTTCCATTTTTGTTTGCTGGAGTCCATCCCTAACATGTTGCTATAACTGAGCAATGTTTACCCTCTAATTAGCAAAGCTGAATTATGATAAAATTGTTGGGTAGACAGTTGCAAGATCTAGGACTTAACTGTAGTGTTTGTGGTTTAATGTGCATTGTGATGGGCTGACCTTGCCTGGCTGCCATCTGCCCCCCTCAGCCACGCTGTTACCCTCCTCATTAAGAGCACAGGGGAGGAAATAAGATCAAAAGCTCATGGGGTGGAATAAGCACAGGGAGTTCATTTATCATGACCACAACAGGCTCAAGCTGGGGAAAATAAATTTAATTTATTGCAATTAAACCATATTTGCATAGTGATAAACAAAATAAAAAATGAAAACACCTCCCTCACCCTGCTTCCCAGGTCCATCTTGACTCCTCCACCTCCTTCTCTCACCTGCATGTCTGCAGGTCTGTTCACAATTTTTTCCTCACTCCTCTTTCAAAACTTCCATGCAGCATTTTTTTACCCTTTCTTAGGTAAACTTTCTCACCAGTGCTGTCATTTTGGCTGGGTACCTCAGTCATGTCCCACTGTAGGTGTGTTCTGATACTGCCTGGAGCCATGAGGAGCTGGGTGAGCTTGGCTGGGTCAGCCCTGGCCCCTGGTCACAGAGCCCCATGGCAGCGCCCGGGCGCCAGCCCCCAGTGCACACACAAGGAAGCACGAACAAAAAAAGTGAACAAAAAGGTGATAAAGTGTTCAAAAAGTGTTCAAAAAGGTGCTAAACAAACAACAGCTGCAGCTTCATGTAACTTGCAGCAGCAGAGGTTGATCTGATTTATGCCAGTTTAATGCATCCTCAAGAGATTAAAGGGACCTGTTTTGTTCTAGGAACCTTTAGTGACGTCCGTGCCAGGTGTCTGAAGGAAAGTTTCTCTGGGCTCTTCACTGTGTGGCTTTACAAATGGAACATGTTCTCAGCACAGCTTTAGACATGTGTGCAGTGTCTATCTCAGCTTCTTACATCCCTCCCCATGGTCACACTGAGGTTCTGAAAACTTCCCAAAACAAAGCAAGCAGAAGTGGGTGATAAACATTTAACGCATTCTGTTTCCTGCAGAGTGGAAATCAGGGGTGCTGTGCACAGCACACATTTTAAAATGTTTCCCTAAAACCCCTCATAATTTCAGTTCTAGTCATAGGTGAAGATTGATACTTTGGTTTCATTGGCATGTCTTAGCCTTTTATGTCCTCAGTTTTATTTTATCTTAAATGTCAAAAATTATAATATCTCTCAGAGGTGTTTGGAGACAAATTAGAAGTATCAGCATTCTGGGGAGTCTAAATATTTTATCCCTTCAGTTTCTAAGGGTTGAGATATATAATAATTTATTCAAAATCAATGAATAGTATACTTTGGAAAGGATCTGTGGAGAACAAAACAAGAGAGTGTCCAAACATTGAATTTGTGTCAATATTGCAATATATTCGTGCAGCATTTTGTAAAATTGTGTGCCAGACCCTTGAAAAATGTAATGAACTTTTGGATGAGGAAACAAAAGCAGTTCCTGAGTTGCATGCAATTTCTCATTACTTTAATATGTCATTAAGATTTAGACATACATTTAGAACAGTGACATCTGCAGTTTGAAGTAATTGGAAATGTGGCATTCACAATACAATAATGATTTTTTTTAATAAGTGAATTTAATTTGATGAGCAAATGCAGTGTCACACAAATGTAAGTTTTGGGGCTGGATCAAGCAGCAGCTGTAAACCTTTCCAAGTAGATGCAGCTCTATTCAGAGTTTAATGGAACATGATTCACAGCCTGCCATTCGAGCCTCCCTCACAGCAGAGATGCAAAAGAACAGCTTGGCTCTGGAGTCTGGGATAAAAAAGACATTAGGATAGCTGAAGAGAGCAATTACACATGTCAGTGAAATTATCCTTTGTGCTTTGGATACGAGGGTTCAAAGGTTACAGACATAATCACCTCATTCTTCCAAACCACTGCTGAATCTGTGTAAAATTATCATACTTTTCTTTATGCAACAGTCTAGCAGTGCCCTGCATAAAGGCAGTGGCAGGCTGTCATTGACACTAATACAGTTCAAGACTAACATGTACTGAAGGCATTTCTCAGAATACCCATGAACTACACCTGTTTCTTTAGCTCTCAAAGCTTTTTTTTTAAGTGTGCCTGTTATATTCATTACTGTTTGTGGCTTTTTAGCAAAACTGATAAAAATTATTCAGAAATCTATCAAATAGGGAAATGTCTTCACAATAAACATTTCTAAAAAATATTAGCAAGGTCTAGTAAACAAATGTCATGGTAGTAATCTCCTAAAAATTTATAATCTACAAAGTATCACACAATATCACATTCAAGTCAGTATAGTCAGACTTGATTTCAGGTTTGTTTGTCTCTAAGGCTTTCCAGCAATTTTTCTAAATGCCAAAGTTTATGTGCTTAAGAATGCACAGAAATATTATCCCTATCTCTACTATACCTTTAACATTATACAGTTTGAAGTGCAACATTGTCTGTAGTCTGCCTAATTACCTTGAGAAAAATGTTTTATCATGTACTTGCTGCATATATTTTCAAGAATGTCCTTGATTAGGCCACATACAGAATATAGATTATGTAATCTTCACAGCTTGTTTATCTCTGTTAGTGTATTTGAGGTCAAATGAGATTCAGTTCTTTTGAAGGTTTCTTAAGGCTTTAGTTAAGTTCATTTTAAGACCCCTCTGCATCTACTGATTGTTGGAGAAATAGAAATGAGAACTGATGGCTGGACAGCAGTCAGATTACTCACCCTCAGGAGCCAGGACAACTTGTAGAGCACGGGGACCTTGAGAGGAAATGGACACTCTCTAGGAGTGTTATAGATGAACAGATATACAATCCAGTTATGAGCTGTGGTAGCATCTGGATTACCATGTTTGTTTGTTTGTTTGTTTTTATTAAGAGCCTGTTCTGCTCAGGGCTCTTTGGTTCTGACTGCAAGGAGGATGGTTTCAATAGCTGAGGTGGAGAACCTCTCTTCTCCTGGAAATGCTTGCATCTCCTTGACAGAAACAGCTTCAGCTGGTACAAAGGAGCTATATTGTTGCTGCACAGTTGCTGGAAACAGGTTATACATTGATTATATCTACTTTAGCAAAGAGTATAATTAAAAAAAAATTGTATCTGTTCAGGGAAACAGGTGGTCCCAACATCCAGTTTTATTTGTTTCAGGATTTCTTGCTTAGGCTAAGCTCTACTCTGATTCCATTCCAGACTGGATTCTCATTAGCAGCTGGGTTGCATTGGCTGCGCTCCATGAGTGTGTCATTTGTCTTAATTTCCTCCACACAGGATCCAGGTAGCACTCTCAAAATCTGCTCTGCCATGCAAGCAGTGTACAGTCAGTGCAGATGACTGAGAGATTTTCTCTGAACACAGTAACTCCAGCTCTAAAATTTGAGCTAATGTAATACCTTAATTGGTTGTGAAGAACTGGGATAAGTGACTTACATTTTCTCCAAAGGGTTTCAGGTTATTAGCCTGGTGTGATTCAGTTGCCTAGGGAGAGGCATCTAATGCCATTTAATTGGCCCAAGATATTCTCTTTGCTCTCCAAATGCCTGTCCTTTATGGCACAGATATCCCACAAATCCTGCATCCCAATGGTCAGCTCCACCTGGGTGTTTCCAGGACTGAGGGACTTTTCAGATGCCAATAGATACCTGCCTTTAGACAACTGAATGAAGTCCTTAAGCACTTTCAGGTGCTTTGACTGCCTTTCCCTTCCTGTTTTACAGATGGATGAGGCAAGGTTAAGGGCAGTGTGTCAGTCATGTTGTGTCTCAGACCTTATTTAGAAAGATCATCCAAGTGCTGGAGGCATAGCTCAGCATCTTCCCCTTGCTGTTATAGATTATGTTCAGGGATGTAGAGTTCCCATTATTCTGAAAGTTTTCCATTAAATAGGCTATAGAGTCTGCTGTACTCAGGTGCATATATATGATTAAAAAGATTGTAGGAGCGGCTGAAAATTCTTCCATCTGCATATGGAAAAACTAAGTATTTTGAACAGAAATAGCAATTTCCTGTATATCTCCCAGCCTGACAGGAACTCTAATTAGTTCTGTGGGTGAGCAGTAAAAGTTTTGAAATTTTGCTTTCACTTTGTAAAACATAAAAAAAAAATAATTAAGTTAATATTTGTATTTGTCTTTTTGTGGTGATGATATCAGCCCTCCTTATGGAAAGGAGTTACCCACAGCCAAATTAACGTAGCCAATCTATGCTAAAAAGCAAAAAAAAAAAAAAAAAAAAAAATCCAACCAAAAAAAAAAAAAAAAAAGACATGCAACTTCAATATATAGTTTTCCCTCAGATATCTAGATATTGGAGGTTTGAAATGATAGACAATCACTTCCATTCTTCTTCAGGCCAGAAAAATGAAAGGTAATAACTACTTAGTGCAGAAATTAAGACCATAAAATGTGAACATTTTTAATTTTTCCTGATAGTAGTCATGTGCCGTCATGCTTGCAGCTGCATTATGGAATTTGCATTCTTTTCAGAGATAGTTTGGCCAGTGCCAGACTAAGCCATGGAGGGACAGAAGAATTTGAGAGCATCCACATAAAATAGAAAAGCAGCATAGAAACTCACCATGCAGTACAAAATCATAAATGTATGGCTTTACCTTTATTGTTAGATGAGAACAAAATCTTGAACTCTTAGGTCAGATTATTTCAAACTGTAAGAGTTAGCCACATAATCCTCTAGAGTTATTTGGAAAACACTATTTTTCTTGTGGCAGGGGGCTGTTGTGTTGCTTTGTTTTGGGGTGTTTTAACAGAATGTGCAATATTCTTTTCATAACACAGTGAAATAACTCCATGAGAAAAAGGATTTTTAAAGAGTTTTTTTTAGATTTGGCTGATATTTTGATTTGTTAGATGATTTTTCCTACTCAGCAGTTTAACTTTGAGGAGACATAGAATCAGCGTACACAGAGGATATATGGTGTACAACTGGTAGATTTTATGCATAAAGCACAAGAATCCTTGGTACTTTGTGAATTTTACTTTACCTTGAACCCTCATATTCAGTTTGCCCTAGCAAGCACAAAGGGTTTCTTTTCCTACTTTTGAACTGTGGTGGTCACACCACAGATAAGTTTATTAATTCAGTGAGGATTGAGACAAGATAACACAATTGCTCAGAGCTCTGCAGCCCTGTATGATTCCTATTGTTAATATCTAGTGATGGTTTTCTCTGTCAAAAGGAGAGTAAATACCAACTTTAATTAAATATTTTTTTTTCACAGATGTATTTCATATATTATGAAACATTTACTGGTGTTAAATTTCAAGTATGAAACATTTTATGATCCTCTAGGAACTAGGTACAGATATCTATTATATGAAAGTTTCCTCTTTTGTGTAAAATGTCACCTAAAATATATAAAAGTTGGGGAAAGAAGGATCTGTTCTACATTTGCCATGGCAAAATGAGACGTGGTGAAGACTTAGAAATTCTTGTAAAATAATCCAAGCAAAAAACCCCCATTTCATACAGTGACATTACACTATTTACAAATACATTTACTGTGCTATTTGGAAATACTCTGCCCCTGTGCTCTAGATTGTTTGATTTTGAACTTTCAGGGAAGTTACAGAGCTAAAAGAAACAGGCTGAAGACCTTTGTGATCATTCCTCATGTTATGTTTCATTGTAGGGGTGTCTGATTTGATTTCATGAAGACCCATAGATTAGGTATACACCTAAAATTGATATGTCATTTTTATCTTGAGTCTTTGGTTTTGATTGTTGCTACTTTATTTATTTAGGCCATTTTTATGTCCTCAGAGTTTAGTAAAAACCTTAAAGAGTTTTCCTTTTACAGCCTCAAGAAGCAAAATCTTTGTTAAAATAATATGTTATTTTAAATTTAAAGAGTTCATTGTTTGTGGATTTTTACTGCCTGTTACTTGTAATGGATGGAAAATTGTTTCCAGTAGCATTATTTGAGACCAGAGAGCCTTTTGAAGCCTCATGTTTCTTTGGAACTCTTCAAGAAAAAAAAAAAAAAAATTGAAAACAAAAAATTATGTTTACCAGATGCTTTGAAAGATGTTTGGGTTTTTTTAAATGATGTTGCTGAATAGAGCAGTAAGTGTTTTTATTTATTTATTTTTTTGGGAGATTATCTGTCCAATTTTTCAACAAATGAACAGAAGATTAAAGAAAGACTTTTCTCTTCTCTAAAACAATATGACTCAGAAACTTTTATATTAAATAGTTACATGCTGAGCCAAAGTATTAGGGACATTTTCACTTGAATTTACCACAATCTTTAGAATTGGGGTTCTAATCAGTCATTAGAATCACCAACATGAAATAAAGCAACCAAAGAGGAAATCCTCCTAAATGAAAAGCTTGGCTTTAGATTGCCATGCACCATTACTCAAATCCTAGGGATTCTAAGACCTGTGTAATTCTTTTGTGAGGAGTCAAATGGATCTCTGTGGCACCAATGGTGCTCAGGCACAGGACCTCTGCCAAGGGATGGAGTGCATACACAAGTAATCTGTTTTGCAGTGTCTAATATAGTAAGAGAGAATGAAGAACAGTTCAAGTAATTATGAATGTCTCCTTACTCTTGCAAAACATAGCACAGCTCTAAAGCTGAGAAAGAAGGAAATTCAAAGGCAAATGGCTGATTAGCAAACCAAACAATATCAAACCCTTAAATAGCATGCACATTTAATTGCAAAAGAGATCCCTTGTGGCTGTCATTCACATGCAGCCTGGAAATGATCATCTAAGTGTATAAACCAACCTCTACTGCCATTTAGTTCTCTGCTGTGACAAACAGAAACCTGTGTCCAGGAGAAAGTTCATAGATACACTTGGATTTAGAAAAAAGGATAAATGAAAGAACTTCTACAAGGCTCCCACATACATTATGGAATAACTTACCATTTGAAATATAGCCCACTTCTAAAACAGTTTAAAAAAGGATAAGTTTGGTCTTATTATTTTAATTTTCTTAAGTTTTGCCTATCAAAACCATAGGCAAGTCTTCTACTGAGGTTTGCATAATGTATGAGGGCAGATATATTGCCCAGAAGCCTCAGTGACAGACATTCTGGAGAATTGTAGTCTCATTAGCAAACCTTGTTAAACATAGCAGGCTCAAAATGAAAGAATGTAGTATTACCAAAATCTTGGTTTATATCATACATCAAATGTGAGAAGATTCAGCATTTACAAATACTATGCTACTTACATTAAACATCAACACTGAAATAGTAGGTGAGATCTGTATTCTGAATAAATCCCATATTGAATGTGTTTAGCTTGCCAATTACTTTTCTCCCCTAATGCTAGTTCCATGATAATGGACATTCTGCAGGATAGAGCAAACCTTTGCCCTTCTATCATGCTCAGATTATTCCTCAAGGAAAAAATCCATTAACTAGAAAGATGGATCCAGATGTTACTTTCAGATTCTCCTGTGCTGGTGACATCCATGTGGAGGGAAAAAACCACAGATGTTCTGTCAGCATTTTAGCTGAATCTTTGGAATTTGGAGGTAAGGGAAGCTGAAGCATGGTAGAACTGCATTTTAACAAGGTGGTTAGTTCCCCTTTCTGCTGTATTTTAAAGTTCTGCAGAAACACAAACACAAAGAAGGAAAGAAGCTCAGATTTCTCTTTAAACTTGAGAAGGTTATTTTCAGTGCATTACAGATTTGAAGTAATTGCAAAACATCAACATAATTCACCATAAAATGTTTGCATTAATGTTTTTTTCTTTAATTGAAAGGGATTTTTTCTCACTGCCTATGCATTTTAATACAACCATTTCTGCAGTAACACATTACTCTGAGTTTTTAGTGACGCTACTCAAAGAATATTTGCTTTAGAAATGTCATTATTTCCCTTTTTGGTAAAGACAAGTAAAAACAACTATTCAAATTTCAAGTCTGCACTGACATTCTGGTTCATTAGATATTACATTGCAGTGGTTTCTCATCAAAGTGAGTTCCACCATATTAATTTTAATGTGTTCTAAATTGGTTGTTAAAATCTTGATGTTGCAATTATTTTGCCCTGAATGAGGAGGGTGTGATTTTACCTAATTGTTGTGAATTAGAAAACAAACTGGATATTATTCCAAGAAAAAAATGGAGATTGACAGACTTTATTATATTTCAGATAATTAGCGTTTATAATAGAGGAGAACTAATGATCTAGAGGAAGGAAATTTTTGTGATGTACAGCTGTAACTTTGTGTAGAAGTAACAACATTAGCTGTAATGTGGATGCCTGACAACTTTGTGTAATATAATAGGATTTTATTAGAAAGAGGAATATATAAGGAATATTTGTGGCATAATCTTGATTTGAATAAATATGTATTAGTCAGAGATATAGGGGTATGAATTTAAAAAAATAAAAGCCTACTTGAAATGCAAATACAATGCTTAAATACAATGCTGCATTGTATTTAAAAATCTCAGTAGCCAATTCAATAAAATTGATAATTCTAATTTTTGTTTAGGACTGCCAGTATACAAAGGGTTTTTTTCAATTAAAACCAGTCTATTACTCAACTTTTTACACAGCCCAACTCTAAGGCCTTGAAAAAAACCAGAGCTGGTCAGCAAAATCAAATTTAAAGGTGAGAATTGGTGATGGAAACCTAACTCAACCTCAGTGTGAACAGACAGAATAACCCATTTTGCTTGTGTAACCATGATGTGCCATGTGAGAGCTTTTTGTGCCTTCAGAATATAACTGTATTTCTGTGGGGAGAAAAAAAGGCACAATGGCATTTTTAAGTGAGCAAAAGCAGACAATTTGTGATAGCTGAATGATTTTGTGAGCTAAATCCTATTATAGAGTCAATTTAGGACAGCAGGACGAGAAGAAAAATCTATAAATGTACGAGATGAATCAATAAAAATCAAAATTATTGCAACTACAGTAGATTTCTTCATCAGAGCAACAGGCCTGCTAAAACAATAGCTTTAAAAGGCCCCCACAAAAAAATATCAGTGGTGCCTATGGTTTCCCAAAAGCAAGGCCTAGATGCTACTGTTCTCCTTGTGAGTGCATTTGACTTGCTCAGGTGGCAGGAACAGAGCTAAAAGCTTCAGGCTCCATGAATGGATCCCTTCTGGCAGCTCCAGAGCTCTCCAGCCTCCTGGCTCTCTCCTGATGGACCATTGCACCTCTCTGCTAAGCTGCAGATGTGCTTACAGCTGTTTCACTTCTGCCACCTGTGGGTACCCCAGGCAGGCGTGCCTGGCTCTGGGCTGGCCGGCAGAAATCCACACCAGCTGCTAACAGCCACAGTGTCAAAGAAACTGCTCAATAAGCCCATGAGGGAGGAACTCCTTTTCAAAGTACTTAAGAGCTTTAACGGTACAAATTCTATTTCCCACCAGTAATTTTTGTCTTGTGACAATCTTGAAGTCAGAGCTTGCAATACTGTCATGAAACAGAGGAAAGACAAAATCACTCTGTCTGGGTGAAAGACTATTAAGGATATGCTTGCATTGCCTGCAGTAAAGAGTAAAATTGTGTGGATTGAATGGCAAAAAGGTAATTGACACATAGAGATTTTTTTTTTCTAGAGACAAAGATCATTCTTTCACTGGAGTAGGTGTGTATACATCCATATTGCATCAACCAGCTTGTGACTCTGACCTCACTATCTAAAATAAATATCCTGTGGTCAAATGTCCCTTAGAATGATGGAGATTTTGTACAAAAAACAAAAAAATTCTATTTTTTACCTCAGTTCCCTAGTTAAGCAATATATTTACAGAAATACAATGACAGTAAGCTATAGACACTCTAGGAAGATGACACTGTGCCCTCATGGTAAAGTCACTGACATGTTTTAATGTCCAGTTTAAAACTGAATTCTCTCTGTGCTCTTCCAGCTATAGCAATGCAAGAGATTCTGATTCTTCTGTGACTGCTGGCAAACTAAAGCATAAATTATGTATGTTTGTTCAGTGCTTCACACCAAGAAGACAGTATTCTTTGTTTATAGTCTGGTTTTTTTATTGTTTGTGAACAAGCAAAGAAGATGAAGAGGGAGTACCAGCCAGGAAATAGCAATTGAGAAAGACTTTGGGCTGACTTCAATGGAAGGAAACATTTCACATGAAAGCACAAAATGAAAAAAAACAAGGGAAAATAAATATTTTTCTGTCATGTGCTTTGTCTGCTTACACTGTAGAATTCATGGTTCTTAATGCTTGCACTTTGAGAAGCAGGAAGATATTTGTGTGAAAAAGTTTACTATTTAAAAGCCAGAACTATTAACAATTAAATATTTTGGAGAGTTTTTAAAAAACAAATAAACTATTAGCAGCAACTCTTAGGATTCCAGGGGAAATATGTTTTTTCTGTTAAGAAATCTTTTTCATAAAAACCAAACATTTTGTTTCTGATGAAATAAAAAATTTAAGCTACAAACACACCTTGTTGTATTTTTCGTATATCTTCAAAATGTAACATTTAAATGAAATGTGGTGAAAATATGTTTGTTCCTTTTGTAAACAGACCTAGGACACCAAGTTTCATCCTATAGCCAATTTTTATGTCAGAACTAAAAAACAATGAAAGTGTAGTTCTACACAGGAACATTGACAAAACACTAACTCTATTGAAGTGGCAAAATAGCACTCTAATAGTGGCTAGCAGAGCATTAAAAACCACAAAATGAATCAGCTTGTGCACCATAATATTTAAATTATTTTAATATTTAAGATTATTATTTTTCAATTTTTTATGAATGAATCTTATCATGAATATTCATCTTGTTACGACTGAAAATTACTTGCCTTGTTAACTTTCAAGCTTCTATTTTTAACATGTTACATTTCTATCCATCCATTATATATTACCCCTCTTTTAATACATGTAATTAATATGTATTTTATATATTGTAGCATCCAGCCAACAAAGAAAATATTTGCCTACTGTATCAGTCTGAACTTTTTTTTTTAACATTAAATTAGAGCAATTTTTCTTTTTTTTTGAATGAGTGAGAAAGTGAAGATGGGGGAAGGGCATAATTCTGGTTGCTAAAATAAATTTATTCTTTATTGTTCAATACCACATGTGAAACAGCAGAAAAGAAAATTTGCATTGCATTACGTTCATAGAAATATTAAGGACTTATATGCTTTCTCAAAGCCTAATTTAGCTCTTCTTTTTCTTAATAACATGAAATGTATTCATGTTGAAAGGCCACCAAGTATTCAGAAATAATGAGCTCTGAAGCTTCCAAAGTCATCTGAGCAATACTCAGCTGAGTTTTAATGATGAATAACTAGGCCAATCTTTTTTTGGTAACACAGAGCTCGGGATAAAACTTGGCCAGGGCAGAAGGAAAATGAAAGAGAAGCTTTGTGAGACCATTTACACTCCCTCTGCACACCATCCACTAGATTGCTGTGCTGCTTCCAAGTCTGCTGAGCCAGGTACTCCGAGCCATCCCTCCCTCCCTGTTCTGTGCCCATCCAATAAATTTCCTGGCCTCGGGTTGTCCGTTTATGATTTCTTCCCAGAAACAAGACGTCACAGCCCAGCTGCTCTAGACTTCATAATTAAGGCTGTCTGCTCCATTTTCCTGCCACCTTAAATGTACCTTTTCCCAAAACCTCACACTCAGTTCTTCAGGGCCTTGAGTTTAATGCAAGGTGCTTCCATCTGAGCACACCACTGCATATGAAACAAATGAACATAGCCTGATGAAACGCTAAACTGAGGTGCATGTGTTTGTGTTCTTCAGGTAGACTCTGCTCTGGAGCACTTTGTAGCTGAATAAAGGTAATTTGCAGATGTTTACAAAGTCTGCTCATTTTCCTTTTTTTTTTTCAGCATTCAGTAGTAATATCCAGCTCTGTAAAACTCTTTTTTTTTTTTTCCAAATGCCTTTGCATCACAGATATGAATTTACAGACGTGCTCTTCACAGATTTGTTTCAGTACCTAAGCTGCAGCCTATCAGAACTTGCCTACCAACTGCCTTTGTCAGGATATTTTACTCTGTGCAGAAATGATTTTAGTACATTTTAAGGTCTCCAAACCCCATTCAAAGTAGAGCTTGACAGATAATAAACCAAAGGACTGGACAGTCTCTGGGAAAATGGGTAAATGAGATGCCATAAACCCCTTTGCTACCTCAAGTCAGCATGATGCGTGTTGATACATTTCTTTGTTTAGACAAACATTTGTTACATTTTAAATTACAACAAATAAACTCTCCCCACTTTTCATTGTGAAAAAGGAATTTGATTCTCTTACAGTGATTTCAGGCTTCTCTGCTCAAATATGAAAAAAAAGTCATATGAAGTGTATTCATAAGTTCTTTGGGTAATTCTAGGAGGTTTTAATGCTGTTTGTTGTTACTCCTTTGTGCCACCATTGTGAATTCAGTGTACAGGTTTCCTTAAGCTAGAAGAAAACCTGGGGTACATATTTAAAATACAACGTATGAATTTATCTGCATTAGCCCTGCTTAAGTCAGCAAAACATTTAAATCCTCACATATCTATTTGAAAACATAACTGATTTTGTTAGACTACAGTGGAAGCTGGATTGTTTCAAAGCCTTGAAAGGGAGAATTATACAAACAGAAGATGTTTTGAGTTTTGAATAACTTGATGTTTGCTATGTGGAGAAAGAGATATCTGGTATGTACATTTCACCAATTACAAATCAAATTATATACATGTTATTAATAGAAATGTAATACGTGAAGTCAGACAACCATAAAAGCACATTGGTCTAACTTTTAGCTAATCTGTTGGAAATCAAACAAAATGAATTTTAACTGGAAATTTTTAACTCATTGTCCTTCTAATATGGACTCCTGTCAAGATGTAAATCAGCGTCTAGGATGTATGTTGTATGACTGTGAGCTGGAAAAGAAATTTGGCAACTTCCAACAGGTGTGATGTTAACAATTTAAGTTAGTTTACTTTGTACTGAAATGAAAAAAATCAAAGGTCACTGCGCTTTGGTTTAGGAAGTTAACCAATCCTGAAATTCCACTGCAATATAAAACTAGATACAGAGTAATGTCTTGGCCTCTACTGTAAGAGATGAAAATAGTTCAGAGCCTGTGGAAAATTTCAAAAAAGTCAGAGTTTTTCTGGGCACTACTGCAACACAGGTATATTGGTCCTACATAGACTAGATTTTAGGTAGATCATCAGTGATGTTAGGATCACCAGGAAGTTAGCCTAGATTTATTTTCTTGCAATATGTTTCATAAAGGATATTATATCCAACTTTCCCAAACAGATTTTCTCCCAGCAGGAGAGATTCAGCTCATTCCTCTCCACAGTGAACACAATTCAACACTTTCAGCATGGCATGCTGAGTTTGTCTTAGAATTCTGTACCATGATCCACAGTTTTTAAAAGCAGTGATTAGTCTGTCTCGCTTTATAAAAATACAAATAATATTGTGAGGGTGTATTTTCCATTATATGGTCATTCTCAGAGTCCTAAAGCAAGATTTCATGGCATAAAGACTGAGGTTTGTTTAAGAATCAGTTCTAGACTAGTCTTATTGAGCAATAAGTAATAATACATTAAGTATAAGGAGCAGAGACCTCAGATTTGGAACGTCAGCACTTAATAACCTCGTCTAGACCTGTATCATCAGTCAGACATACAATTGATAGCCAAGTGTGACTTAGAGAGGACCTGAGGCTGCCAAGTAATTTCCAGGTCCTCCTACCAGTCCTGCCAGGCTGTCTTTGCTGAGGTGAATCAGCACAAGTCAATGCCAAACCAAAAAAAGAACGTCTCGGGAATTCTATTTTTAGGACAATTGAGTCAGTCGGAACTGACTAGCAAAGACCTGTTCTAGTTGGAAGATAGATTTGAGTTTAAACCAAAGAAAAAGAAAAACAGAAGCAATCAAACAAAATCCAACAATTTCCCCCAATGCTTAGAATGCAGAGGAGGTCTGTTAATTTGCTTAGCTATACTACATGATCTTACATCACAGTTGAAAGTTAATTCGATTTTCTGACCAAGTAGCAAATCTGGAAACAATTTCTTGGTTTCAGGCAATCTTTAAACATATATTCTGGAGATGATGTTAGCTATTATTACCTGCCTTTTCTTTTTAAACTTCCCAATATCTATTTTTACTGTCTCCTTTAAAGAAGATTAACATAGAACTAGTGCAGCAAAAATTTATTTTTCATAAATTATCTTTGCTAAATCACTTCAGGGAAGCATTCTGGATGGGAGAATCCATTCCAGCCAACTAAATATCATGCTTTGAAAGATGAAGTACTGGTCTGCCCAGGGAGGTGGTGGAGTCACCAACTCTGGATGTGTTTAAAAAAAAGACTGGATGTGACACTCAGTGCCACAGTTTAGTTGAGGTGTTAGGGCGTGGGTTGGACTTGATGGTATTGAAGGTCTCTTCCAACCTAGTGGTCCTGTGATTCTATGATTGTCTCTAGGAATGACATTCTCAGGGACTGTCACATTTGGTTTTGGTGCTGTGCTGGCATGGGAGACTGATGGGCAGTTACTGGCTGTGACAGTGTTCGCTGGGGTCTTAGGAGGAGAGAAGAGACGAGAAAGTTGACTCCACGTTTCAGAAGGCTTGATTTATTATTTTATGATATGTATTATATTAAAAACTATACTAAAAGAAGAAAGGATTTCATCAGAAGGCTAAACTACGAATAGAAAAGGAATGAATAACAAAGGTTTGTCCTCTGACCGAGACAGTCTGGACAGCTGGACTGTGATTGGCCATTAGTTAGAAACAACCAAATGAGAGCAATCCCAGATCCACCTGTTGCATTCCACAGCAGCAGATAACCATTGTTTATATTTCGTTCTTGAGGTCTCTCATCTTCTCTGGAGGAAAAATCCTAAAGAAAGGGTTTTTCATAAAACATGTCGGTGACAACTGGCCTTGACTGTGAAGGAGCAGCTGGACAAGGCAAGGCCAGCTCACCACCCTTCCTGGGGACCACCTGCATACCCAGGTGGATACTGCTCCCAGTGGTCAAATCTCTGAACTCCCAAGGCTCAAGAAGACCAACAAAATTGCATCATGGCCTTTTACTTTCTACACAGATAATGCTGCACTTAGTTATAGAATGCATCCTACTATGTTTATGATGAAGATGTATGTCTATTAATTAGTATTGGTCCCACTTGAACCAATATGATGAACTCTCAAGGGACACCACCCATTACTGGGTTCCACTTGAATCTGAGCCATTGACTCTAACTCTGTGGATGTGCCACCCAGCCAGTTCCTAACCCATCTAACAGTTCCATCTAATGGAAAACCCACTATTTTGCAATTTAGAGGTAAGAACGTTGGGGAGGGCTGCATTAAAGGCCTTAAAGAAGTTTTGATAGATGACATCCATAAATCTTCCCTTGTCCACTGATGTCGATGCTTCACCATAAAAGGCAGCTAAGTCAAACAGATGATGAAACCATGTGTTCAGCTCCCTGTCTTCTATATATTTTGACCCATCTTCCAGGAAATTCTTCTTCTTGGACTTATCAAGCACAGAGGTGAGGCTGACTGGTTGGGAAAACTGCTGGTCATTGGTGAAACCTTCCACAACCCAGGCGTTCAGTCTGTTTGCCAGCTGGTTCTTAAAAAGGGCAAGTCCAGTGTGAATAAATAACTGACTAGGATTAAACCAATGCTTCAAAACACAAATATAAAACCATGCTATTTTCTCAGTTAAAGGATGAATTAAATTACCTTAACAAACATGTACTTGATACAAATGGGCTAAGCTAGTGCTATGTGAGATTTTAGCAGACTAAGATTCACTATGGAGTAGCCTGGAACCTGATTGTTTCACAGGCCCCAGAGTCTTGCAAGAGTGTGCTTTGGCCAGGACCACAACGTTGTTTCTGTTGGTTCCTCCCTACTCTCTGGTCTTACCCAATACAGACTACTGTGTTCCACCTCTGTTATGCAAAATTTCTTCCATCCAGTGGGAACTTTAGAGTATCTTCCATGAACAGCTGATCCCTACTTTTTATTTTCTTCTAGCTGTTAAAGCCTCAACTGAGAATACCTCAGTTTTGTCTCTTGGCATCATTTGCAAGTAAAGCAGCCCTTGTTCCAAGTCAGCTTTTTTTTCTCTTGGCTAGTAACTTCCTGGCAAGGTTGTTTTGGTCTCAGAACATTTACAGCATAACAATGGCTCTCACTAATTTTATGAAGTGTGTTGCAGCTTTCAATGTGCTACAGAAAACATTTATGAGTATCTAGTTATACTGCAACCCCTACTGACAATCTTAAA
The DNA here is from genome assembly GCF_022539315.1 of Serinus canaria. NCBI lineage: Eukaryota > Metazoa > Chordata > Aves > Passeriformes > Fringillidae > Serinus > Serinus canaria. The sequence continues at coordinate 18,669,461 of NC_066314.1, read as the reverse complement.
CTTTTATCAATCCCCTAACCTAAAGTAGGGGATGCAGTCTAACTATATTTTCTCTCCTTTCTTTAAGCTTCTTTCATATGTGGAAATTCAGAAACCTACACTGTGCACATCCTCTCTGTAGAAAGTTATACATAAAATAGAAGAACATGCTCCACAACAACCCCAAAAAATACTCAGAAAAATCTTTGAACTAGGAAGCTGTGCTTTGGGATTTTTTATTTGTTTGGGGTTTTATAATACAAATTTTCTTGGAACTTTTAGGAAAGGGAGATTGTTTTATTATTTTTGCTTTTAAAATTGAGCCAATTTAGATTCACAAAACAAATTAAGGGGTAGAAGAAATAATTGAAACTCAAAGGATGTCTGCCTGCCTTTCCACCTGGTCCCTCAATGACTATATTCCATCCTATTTCCCTAGATAATCTCTTTTTTTTCCATTTGAAGCTCTTAGCTTCTGGGAATCTGCCATGTCAGGTATTTGGAAAATATCTGGAAAAGTTGAGCACTTCTGTGTTATCAGAAATAATTAATGATGCATCTGCATGCTTCTGAACTGTATGCATGCTACAAAAGCAATAAAAAAATTACAAATGGGCAATATTTTAGCAAGGAATTACACTCAGCATGTCTCATTTGTATAGTTTTGCTATGACAATATAAAATGCTTCTGAAAAAAGGGTTATTAACTATCCACTTAAATGCTGGGAATAAATATTTCTCCCCCCATTATCAATCTCCTTCCTTCTAGTTCATTAAATGTCTCTCTCACTGCTCTTTGTTTGTGATCCACTGAAGCAATTTATTGTGTGATAATGAGCAATATTCGTGCTGGGGCTTTAAACAGATTGCTGTGGTAGCTCTCTGAAAGACAAACAGATGATTCCAATCATAAAAAAATCTATAAGGTCATCAGCCGCCTGTGTAGTTGCAGCATGTTACTCAGCTCCTGATTGACTACATTTGCATTGTATTGATATATATGTGGCACTGATAATATTAAAGCTGTGTTCTTAGGAGATATAAAATAGCCAACAGTCTGTTCTCCACCATGTCTTCTAATAGCTTCCTAAGTGACTGTTACATATTTGACTCCCTTACTTTGCTTACTGGTTTATTAATTGAGGTACTTCTACATGATAGTGTTATCCTTTGAGATTTTCTTTGAAGTTGAGTTTATACCTTTGGTTTCTATAAGCCTTTTTTGCTTCTAAGAGCCCTGGGCTTTTTTTTTTTGACAAGAGAATGTAAAGAATAGTCACAGAACGCTGTTCACACATATTACTTTACTGTCCACTTCCTATATTTGTTAAAAATGTTCCTTTCATTTATACATTTATTTTACTTTTTCTTGTAAGCAGTCAGAACCTCTCCTGGTTCAGTTGGTGTCTGTCCCTTCTTGTTCTCCCACAATACATGTTTGTGAAGAGCTGGACTTTGCCTTGGTGTCTCCTTCCAGGTGCAAGGGGCAGCTGCTTTTCCTGCCTGAGGCCATCTCTGCTTCAGGCTGGACCAGCCTTTTTCCCTCAATGTCTCCTCACAGTGTGTGTACTCCAGCCTCCAGTCACCACAGTGGCTCTGCACTGAACTTCTTCACGTTTATCAATGTTTGTTTTAGGTTGGGGGAACCAAAACTGGGGACAGTGCTTTAGCTGTAGCCGAAGGAGTGCTGGGCAGAGGGGGATAATCCCTTTCCTCAGCATGCTTGCTTGGCTATCTTTGCTGCCAGGGCACTGCTGGCTCATCTCATTGTCCACTAGTCCCCCAGGTTCTTTTTGGCAGAGCTTTTTCCCAGCAGGTCAATCTCGACCTTGTACCATTGCAAGACACTTGCCTCCATTTGCAGAGATTTTCTTTGGCTTTTGTGAATTTCATAAGGTGCCTCTTGGCCCATTTCTCCACCAGGTCCAGGTCCCTCTGGATGACAGTCCTGTCCTTGAGCATATTAACTGCTCCTACCAGGTTTTCATCATCTGCCAACTTGCAAGAGTGAATGCCACTGTCTCTTCCAGGTCATGGGTAAATGTGTTAAACAGGACAGGTCTGAAGACAGACCACTGGGATCCTCGACCCTGGAGTATCCCAGCTGGTTTAAACTGGTCTCCAGCTGGATTAAATGTCCCATTAACATCTTTTTGATCCGATTAGCCAACTGTTTTTTTTTACCAACTTGTTTTTTCACCTATTTCAATGAGTAACACCCTAACTGGGATAAAGAATATTGCAGGATGCAGCATGAAAAGTCCTTTTAAAGAACAGCCCTCCTCTCATCCAAAAATCCAGTTGATTAATTGTACAAGGCATACAGAGGGAAAAGAAATTGTTGTGATTATTTAGTGATAAAGCCAAAACTGGATATGGACGGTTTATTGGAAGATTTTTTCTGGGCCTTTAAGTGCACTCATGGTTGGCAAAAAACTGGGGCTCTTTCAACACACAAGACTAAATGTTAAGTCCCTAATTCTGTGATATGTTTCTTTGGACAACTTTGTGAGTATATAAAACCCACACATTTGTGTGGAATTACCTCATTGAACAGGGCCTAAGTCTCCCACAATTCTGTGTTGCTTTATGGGCAATTATTGCAATCTCCTTTCTTTTTTCTGTGACATTGATGCATGTGTAGATTTGAGACACCTACCCCTTGCTGTTAAAGACAATTTGCTTGTGCTTGGAATAACTTACATAGCATAAGTAGTATGACAGGAAGAGTAGTACCCTTTTAAAACACAATCAAATAAAGCAGCTGTAACTGGTTACTCTCAAAGCTGCTGGTGACACCACATTTCTTAACTTGGAAATTGTACACCTTACTGCAGCCAGTCACTGCTCAATATGAACATATATTTTTATAAAGCCAGGAAAGCTACTACTTCTTTTTTCATCTTCAACTACTTTTGTCCAGGCTAGGAGAGCTGTTTAAAGTACTTCCACTTTCTGAGGTTTGAGGGGTTCTTTTGGGTTTTTTTTTTGTTTGTTTTTTTTTTTTTCATTCTGCCGCATTATAGAAAGAGGAAGACTAGTAACTCCATTTCTCCAACTCACCTTTCAAGTTTAGCCTAGCTTTTCACTAAGGTGTTGTTTTCTTTTTTCCCTCTTGACTCTCTTCCTTTAGCTCATGATTTCCAGCTCAAACTTTCCATTCATATGCTTTTTTCATACTGTCCTTTCTGTGTGTTTTTTCTTTTTTCCCACTTCTGCCCATGCTCAAAGCAATTGCATCTCATATCCTTAACAATTTGTTCTTCTGGCATAGTGCACCCAAACTCAGCTGCTTATAAGCCTCAGGCTCAAGTACTGCAGTGTTACTGTTTGTTTTGCAAATAAGCTGTATTGAAAGGAGTCAACTAAGCCTAAGACTTTTTAATTCAATGGCATTAATACCTGTGGAAAAAAAAAAAAAGGAAAAATTAAAGCAATAATAAGAAAACTGTTAGTTGTTTTCAATTGTCAAAGTAGCTATATTTTAAAAGGTGAAAAGAAAACCCCATGTTGCCTATCTTAGATTAATCAATATTTCTGAAATCCGCAAAGATTGACAGAAAATAAGTCTCTCATATGGGGGGTTTCTAAATCTCTTTTTTCTTAAGTTAGGTCTGAAAATTGAGGCCATGATCCCGAGAAACCATGAAATTAAATAATAATTTATATGTACAGTAGAAACAAGTAAAAAGGGCTGAAAAGCATGAAAAGCCTTTAGATAATTTTGGCCTCTTGGAAACCAGTACATGAACCCATATATCATCACCTGAGCATGGGTGACAGGATTTGTGCACTGTTTTACCACCCTGCTAAGAGCAAGAGACACAACTTCATGCTGTAAGAACAGCTATGTTGTGTAACTAATACACTAATACTTGATGCACCCCTGCACACCATTTGCAGTCCTATTTTTGAAATGTTGTAATGAAATCCTTCCCATTTCGAGGAAAGCTGGATGCTGTCATTGTCATTCTTTAATATATTGACAATTGTCATTCTTCAATATATTATTTTTCTGTCCATTTTGAATTTGGATGGAAAGTAGTGCTTTCAGATGCCTTATCTATTTTCACCACTTCTGTTAACTTTACCTAAAACTTTGCCTTTGTACCTTTTTTCCTAAGTCTTAATTATGATTAATTGAATGTGTATGCACTCATAACAGGTATGATATTTGTCAGTGCAAGTGTGGATGCAAACACAAGACAAGCTTCAGGATTTCTCTGTCAGATAATAATGTATAAAATAGAATTATATTTGAAATAGCATTACCTTTGAGTTTGCACATCTTTACAGCTGCCCCTTTGCCCCTAACCCTAACCCTTTGACAGTACTTACAAGTTACCTGACTCTTTTCCTCCCTTTTTGCTTCAGCTAAGCTCAAGATGATTTTTTTGGTGTAGAATAAGCAACAAAGGCATGCTTCTGTCACAGAGTCAGAAAACCCCGAGTCAAATGTGTACCACATGCTGCCTTGCCAGAAGTACATCTTACTGTAATGACAGCGCCAGTGATCTGACAGCTTGTCTCCTGGGCCCTTGCAAGGCCACCTTGTCTCTGAGAGCACACATAAAGATATCTTGTGCTTTCATTTTGAAAGTTCCCTGGAGAATTTTTGGTAGGATTTTTCCTGCCAGGGATTGCTTTTGAAATGTGCAAAGGGACATTCAAACAGAAAAAAGGAAATCATTACTGTGGAAGTTTATGAAATATGTATTCTGTTCAAAGCTTTGCATTTCCTGCTCGCCAAACACTATGTCCTTTGCAGCATGGAGTAAAAACAAACAAAAATCCAAGGGGATCAAAACAAGGGTACAGGCATTTAGGTTATATAAAAGACCTCCTTTGGAGATAACTCACCTCCTGAACTTGATGTCAAAGCATTTCAAACTTGGGTGCTTAATGAGATGCACTAAAATATCATGTGCTACTGAAAAATCATGTGTATTCACAAAAAAATTTCAAAATTTGAATTAAAGAACTTCATTAAGTTGTAGCTCATATATTATAATTTTCTTGAGTATTTTTCCCTCCCTTGGTATTTGGAAAAAATATTTTAGAAGATAAATCTTTCAAAGTATTTAAAAGAAGGAGTATCAAACCTTCATATTTCCATTATATACTTCAACATTCAGCACTCAGTGCTCAGCATTCTTCAAATGTCCTGGATGCTGAACGTTGCAGAGGCTTTTTTTGTTTCATTAACATGTTCCAATAGCTTTAGGCTCTGAAATCTGAAAATACTAGTCTTAGCAAGTTATTTCTCATTTTTGTAGGATGTTTAATTGTATTGTCTAAACCTTTTGCATCTGCCTGCCTGAACCTGTGAGGAATTAGTAAAATGTGGGATACAATTATGTAAAGTCTGCATGCCATCATCCACTTCAGGTTTCATAGACTGTAAACAGTTGGTATTAAAGAAATATTTTCCTTTTTGATTTTTTTCTATTTTAATTCTAATTAGTGCTGCATCAACAAAAACAAAGGAAGAAATTGAGGGAACACTTAAAATTAAAAAACATGACTTAATTGCAAATATATGTGAGTTGATTCAGTTTTCTTTAAAAAGTGCAAATATTAGTACTAGAAGAACAAATTTCTCATTCACAGCAACCATGACACATTTTCCATGTAGCCCATGCATACACAAATTAACTACATTTATTAATTCTATAAATTTTGGTTTAATAGTAGATTCCCCAAAAAGGTCTGAGGTCAAGACCTGATCACAGGAATGAACTGAAAATTCCTGGAGTCCTTTATAGTTGTACTCCCACTGATAACACCAGATTTTTCTCTACATTTCAGCTAAATAAAAGGTAAAATTCTGCCAAGACTAGAAGTGTAAGGACATTGCAGTTCTTCAGCAGACTCCTTGGTTAAATCCAGTTGAGGCCATTTGATTTAATTGGAACATCTGTTCTATGAGGAAAGATCAAGAGAGTTGGAGTAGCTCAGTCTGGAGAAGAGAAGGTGGCTCTGGGGAAACCTTACTGCAGCCTTTCAGTATATAAGAAGGATGGAGAGAGACTTTTCACCTCAGGTCTGCAGTGCATTCCATGTAATGCAGTAGTTGCATTCCATCTACCAAAGCTTTAAAGGTCCTGATGTTACAATGAACATTTTTATATTTTACAGATTACAGGTCATAGTTACTTGCAAATTTTTCAACTTGCAAGTGTTTTTGTGAGTGTGTACACATGTGTGGAAAAGATCTTTCTTTTCCTCATATGTGTGCACACTCACAAAAAATATCCAAGTGTAAAGTAACTGAGTCATCACAAGAAATTTATTACAAGTACTTTATGACAAACTATGTATAATGCAGTGTTTATATAATTTCTCTATACCTCTGTATTTAAACTTCCTTTCTATATGCTAGTGGAATAGCTCTTCTTAGCAAGTCTGATCTTTAATGCAGCTTTTAAGGTTTTTTTCTCTGCATATAGAAAAACTATTTACAATGTTTGTAAAAAGAAAAAAAAAAATAGATCTTATATTTACAGCACTTCCCAGAACGGCTCGGCTTTGGTTTTCAGTATTGTTTAAAAGGCTCATAAGAGAGGGTTTTATCTCAAGAAGTAGACAAGCAAGGGAGCCATCATAAATATAGAAAGCACTCAGTACAAATGCTGAGACCACCTCAATGGGCCCTTCTTCCAGTTCCTCATAATACTCAGGAGTGTAGCTCTTTCTGTTGAAGATATTCACATTTTGTTCAGCCCAGTGACCTATTTTTTAGATTTTCCTTCCTTTTAAGATCCATGGAGGAGCACAGGAATAATTATGTCTCCTTTCACCTCTGTCTCTCATTCTCTGTTTTTAAATAATGCCATACAAACTCTTTCTAGTTCACCTGAAAAAAAATATTTTTGTGTTCAACTCAATTCACGTGAGTTAGTCCACTGAAGCTTCAGAGACATGTAAAGTTTAGTATAAATCTTGCAAGTAAAAAACCACCCAAGGGGTATGGTGAGACCTCTAAGAAAACATATCACTCTGACCCTGCTCAAAGGCAGAATCAACTACATGAGCACCTTTACATGGCTGTTCAACATATTCTGAAAAACCTCTACAGAAATAAAACAGAAGTATTTCAGCAATTTACCTAATTGCTTACCAACACTCATGAAGCTGTTATACAATATTATTTGTCATTCTTGGGATTCAACCAACTTATCTATCCCTGTGTCAGTGTTCATGTTTGCACATTTATGAGTCCCCACTCAAATCAAGTGAGGTGTTTAATACACTTGAGTATTAATGCCCACTCTGAATATTTTTTCATAAGGAATTATAGTATTTTTATTTGTATTCCCACTGTTTGCAGATCAGAAGCAAACTCTTGCTAAATATCTACATCTTGGCTGTATTTTTAAATACAATGTTACTAGTACTGTCTCTTCAAATTATTGCTATGTTCTGTGAGAAGATTTTTCAGTTGATAGTTACCTATTTTAAAAAGAAACATAGTAGAACCATAGTTTAATTCAATGGTGAATAATCTAAATACTGCTTTCTGTTCTGCATTCCTTAAAGTTTATAGATGACTCTTGAAAATAGATCCATGAAATATAATTCAGGGGGAAGAAAGAAATGGAACAAAAAAGTAAAAATCTCAAACAAATAATCAGTGAAGCAAACAAACAAACAAACCAAATCTGTGGGAAGTTAAAATTTGCCTTATAATAGTCTTAATTTCTGAAAAATTTTGATATACCTTGGTTTACATGTTCAAATAAGGGATGGAATCCAAATGTTTTTAAATTTGGGAACTATGTTAGAACATCCTTCACTTAATGGAACTTTGTTCCAAAATAATGTATAAAAATGAAGGTCATCCCATGACAGCTTCTAAATGGATGCATAGGACAAAATAATTTTTGTCCTTAGGGATGCACTACCTACGTGGATACTAAAGAACTGTAGCAAAGAAACCTGAGCCTCAAAGTTAAAAGCCTGTATTCAGCATCTGCTTGTGCAAGGAAACAATAAATATCTGCCTGGAGAGTTATTTCCTCCATGTATTCTGATAGAACATCTTACAGAATAAGGACTAAGCATATTAGCAAAGTCTTATGTTAGAGAACAACATGAACAAAAGCCTCCTTCATTTATATATATATATATATAAATTATATATACATTAAAAAATCACTTTCTCCCATCTTGCATAATGTCCTGTTTATGCCCAACACAAAACATTATATGCTGACTAAGTGTTTTTCTGAGACTGGTCTTGCAAAGATTTATTTGTTTAAATTAATTCATCAGCACTCTCTTTTCCTTCTGATAGCTAAAATCCACATGCACATTAATTATGTTTGCCTTGAGTTAGATATCTAGACTGCCTTAGAAAGAGTGCAGGATGATTATGCATTCCAAGCAGAGTTTCTTATGCTCTTACCACTCTAAATATTTCTCAGAAATATTTACCAAAGAGGGAAAAATCTTTTACAATCTCATGCAGATGGTAAATCAATGGAAGAATGTTTCTAAAAATAGTGTGTGAAGATGATTGCAAATTGACTCTTGTTAATCAGTATACACAGAAGTGGATAAATATGTGTGTTGGCATTTTCTCTGGATAATTCAATATTTTTCTGTTGGCAGATACCCTTGAATCCCTATGCAAATTTCAAGTATGAATGACCTCAATCCCCCTGGTAGTAACAATAAACATAATTGTGAATGGATATACTTATATATTTTTTTTCAAATGAAGATGTAAGACAGCTAAGTTGTAGCATGATAAGAAATCAAATATAAATCTACTTCAAGAATCTTGCATCATTACCTCCTAAAAAAATATTGTTCTAAATTTTAACAATCTCCTTTTACTTGAAAAATAATGTATTTTATTGTTTCCTTTGTCTTTCTCCCTTTCACCTTGTTGCTCACAGCTCTGGCCCCTGATAACATAAAGAAAACTCATATATGTCTTTTATGCCAGTAAAACAAATTGAAAATGTCATCATAAACACTTTACCTCAGACAGCTAAGCAATAGTTTCAGGCCAACATTGCAAATGGCCTGCTATAAATCAGCAGAAACTGATTTCTTAAACCACGTTATGTAATCTTAAAAAAAAAAAAAAATCTAAGATTAAATTAAATGCCATGCCTTTGTTATCTGATGTTCTGATGACAATGGATAACTTGACATAAATTCTTTCCCATAGGAAAAAAATATCTGATATATGAGTTACAGCCTAATTTTGCCACAATTGGAAACTGATGAGTGCTAGCCCAGGTGATCTACTCAGAAAGACATTTGATCAACAGCTCAGATTTCAACCATGGCTCCCTGTCAGACACCATGACATCCTGTCAGGGTGGAGTTATTACTTCAAAGCTGTTCAGGGGTCATGGGCTTTCCAGACACATATCCATTAATAAACTTAAATTTAAACTTAATAAATTCTTTAATTCATTGAGATCCTTGCACTAAATAGCTGAATGAATGTTTTTCCTTGCCTTCCAGTTCTTTTTTCCATTAGACACATTGGCACAGAAGAAAAGTTGAATAGAGGCTTTAAAAAGATTTCTAGATTAGAGATGTGCCAAACTACATACAAAGCAGGGGCAAAGCCAACAAACTGACACACCTATTGTTCTGTGAAACTGTTTCTGGTCTGTTATTTCTAAAGAACCAGGATATCTCTGCAAAGATCATGCAGGGTAACAGCTGAAAGAAAAGGACTTCAATCCCTGTACAACTCCTCTGCCTCCTTGTACATTTGCCAACCTAGTTTGCAACTGTGGCTAAATAAATCAGAAAAAAAAGCATGTTCAGAAGCATAAATCAGAAAAAGCATAAATCAGAAAAAATGCTTATTTTTAAAGCTTCTCTGAGTTTTGTTCATGCTCATACGTTTGTATTCTGACTGGGGCCTTTGAACACAAATCAGTAATAATACCACTGGAGATGGATCAGTTAATCTTCCTGGTTTTCTATGCCCAAAAATTAGGCATCTAAGTTGAAATAAATCATAAATCAACCTACTATTGGGAAATTAATCTGTCCTAACCTAAACATCTACATTAGGACCAGACCACTCTCTCTTTAAACACTTTCTCTTCACTGATAATAAGGAGTCAAGAATGGTTTGCTCAGGGTTTAGATGGTTTCAGTACCCTAAAGGGAGCACTGCCATTCTGAAACTCCCTCTGATTATTTCACAGATATCTGAATCAGCTAGAGCTTTTAGGTTGCAAGAGAATATGGGCAGTAAACCCATGTGTGTAAAGCCATGTAAATATATGTGTGCTAATATATAGCTTCTGTTATTATAGATATCTTATATATATGTATAAGGCATCAGTCTTAAAATTAGTTATCTTTCCCAGTTTTAATCCTTCCCTTGTGCAGTATAAAATCAAAGAATCTTTAAGAAATGTTTCTATAGGTGTTGACTCCATTACCATAGACCTTGCAATTTTTAGTGTTAGTGTTGCAACAACCAGGGTCAAGGAAGAGCTGATTTATCCTTACTTAAAGATCAGGAAATTAATATATTCATGTAATAGGCATAAGAACAGTGATTGAAGAAAGACTAAATAGTTAGCTTAAGGTCATACATGAGGTCTGTGGTGGATCTGGAGCCAAACCCAGACCATTCTCCTCAGATCTGTGTCCTGAATTTGGGACATTGGAAAAATTCCCATTGAGATGAGTCAATATACTGTCTGAATAAGGAGAAGTTGAAGGAAAAAAAAATATTTTTTATTAATGCTGTTTACTATGATAACAGGATATTAGAGGTAAGAATATAGACTCATGTTAATTTCTGCATATAAGAAAAATCTTCGTTAGTGTAACAACCTCTTCACACAGATTTGTGGGGTCATTACACACCACACATCAGCAGAAACATCTGAACAAACGTGATTTAAATCAGCTGGTTTTGTCTTTCGAGTGTGTGGCATTTGCTGTAGACTTAATTTTTAAAACTTGCTATCCACAAATGTTTTAGATCAAAATTGGAAACTTTTAAGGTAATTACCAAGTCACATTACAGACTTGAAATGGGTAGTTCTGCTAACCAAAGGCAGAAGCAGAAAATGCTTATTTCTTTCATTATGAAACTACTAAATGTTTCCATATTTCTGAGATTAGCACCATTCAAAGCAGGATGGTGGTGGGCTGGCAATTTCTTTTGTTTGTCACCAGTTATCTCTGCTATTGATTCTATTGATTTCAAAACCAGCAAACTCGTCTCTCACATTTGTATTTTCTGAGAACCTGTTTTCGGTATCTGTAGCATATAGGTAAAAGATTCTACTGCAGGGAGGAATTCCTACAAATGCATTCACATAGAATTGTATAAAAAAAAAGCTGCAAATCCCTTTAAAGATGAGGCCAACCGAGGGATGCAAGTGCAGTGATAGGGATCACTATTAAACTTAGCCCTCACCTTTGACAAAGATTAAAACTGGAATGCAATGAGAGGTACCCTTGTACATTTTCTTAACACTCTTCTAAATTTCATTCTTCTCACATTGGTATTGAGTTTAGGAGTTCTCAGATGTCATAAAATATCTATTAAAGTCTGAATATGCAGCTCAAGGACCATCTGATAAAATTTCTTACCTAGCATATTTACTTTTTTAATGAGAAGCTGTGAAATCTTTTTTTTTTTCATTTACAAAGCTTTCTCTAAAGCCAGTAACAAACAATCTGTGGATGCACTGAGAAGGTTGTCATGGAAAACTTGGCCCAAAAGTAAAAACCAAAGTTTTTTTGGTCCAAAAGTCAAAACCAATGTTCTTTGCTGAAGAGCATTTTTCTGTGATTGCCTTTTATGCCATATTCAGTCATGATGTGAAGCTTGTTTTGATAAGCCCAAACAAATCCAGCTTTTGAAAGGCAAGTAGTTGTATTTCTGTTAAGTGCAACCACTGTGTAGCTTTAACATTAATGAATCAGGGAGTGCCAATATTATATTTTTATAACTTTTCTCTCGAATGTCCAGTGCAGGCATTTCTGCACTTCAGTACAAAATAGAACTTCTCAGGGAACTACTTAGATCAACTAGAGGCATCCTAGTCAAGGTGAACAAGGAGCTCAGTTTGGGTTTTTCAGCATGGCAAGGTGGTCCAAGCATTAACCAAGCATCCACCTGGAAATCTCATACTCGTGTGACTTGCAGGTTGCTTGGAGTGTATCTGTGCTGCATATGCATTGTCAGTGTCCATGTGGTTATGGTTTGTGTTCCCCACAAGGTTCTTCTTTCATGACTGTGTACATTTGCTCATGCAGGACAAGGAACATATCCTCTGGAGAAAAGAATATGGTAAGAAGTGATAGGTATTGTAGGAGAGAAAACAGATTATTTTTCTTCCTTTTCAACATTGATTTTGCGCTCTTAGTATTTCTTTGAAATACTGATTATACTATTTTTTCTCAAAGAAATGAATTAAAACATGTGCCTTTATATGATCCAGATGTTTTGCAGTAGAAGGCTGATTTCATTGGTTTCATGCAGGAGCTAAATGGCATTCGTTCAGCAACTTGGTAGCCAAGAAAATACAGCAGCTAGAAGATGCCTGTCTTGCTTTGCTCCAGCTCCAATTCTGATTGTAAAATGCATGCACAGGTCAAATCTATAGTCCTTGTAATTAGCCCTATGCAGCTAAAAATTCACCCAAAGCTACATTGGAGTATAAATTGTGCTTCCATAAAGGTTTATTTTGAATGATATTTAATTTCAGTTTCTCTTGATATTTTATCTTAAGATACATTTTATAAAAAATGTCTTAATTCCTATCCCTGACAGTGAAAAGCAGGCCTATGATCTTTTTCTGCAACACTGTCTTCAATTTAATATCTGTAAGCCTCAGGCAGGAGCCTTGGCTGCCCTGGGACACAGCTAAAATAAATATGTGTGCTGGCTCTGAGACGCAAGGTTCTGCTAGCAGGAAAACTATAGGGCTGGCTTCTCTGAGAAGCTGCTGGAAGCTTCCTGCGTGTCCCAGAGCCAATGCCAGCCAGCCAGATGGACTCACTTTTGGCCAAGGCTGAGATAATTGGAGGTATGGTTCTGTCATAAGATATTAAAGAAGCTAAAATAAATTATTATGCATAAGTGATTATGGCCAGAGAAGAGAGGAGTGAGAATGTGTGAGAGGAAGAACCCTGCAGACACCAGGGTCAGTGAAGGAAGATGGGGAGGCAGGAGGTGCTCCAGGGACCAGAGCTGGGATTCCCCTGCAGCCCCTGGTGCAGCCCCTGGTGAGGCAGCTGTGCCCCTGCAGCCCAGGGAGGAACAGGGGGAGCAGAGATCCACCTGCAGCCCCTGGAGAGCCCCAGACCAGAGCAGGTGGATGTCCAAAAGAAGGCTGGTACCTCATGGGAAGTCCACACTGGATGTGTGGAGAGAGAAACTTCTGGACCTATGGAGAGAGGCAGGATTTCTGGATCCATGGAGAGAGGAGCCCAGGCTGGAGCAGGTTTGCTGCCAGGACTTGTGACCATGCAGAGGACTCACAGTGGAGCAGTCTGCTCCTGAAGGACTGCACTCCATGAATGGGACACCCATTGGAGCAGTTGATGGAGTCCTTGGGAAGGACTCATGCTGAAGAAGTTTCTGCTCCTGAAGGACTGCACTCCATGAATGGGACACCCATTGGAGCAGTTGATGGAGCCCTTGGGAAGGACTCATGCTGAAGAAGTTTGTGGAGAACTGTCTCCTGTGGCAGGGACCCCATGCTGCATCAGGGGAAGGACTCCTGTCCCTGAGGAGGAATCAATGCCAGAAACAAGGGATGAACTGACCATTACCTCCATTCTTGTCTTCCTGTGCTTGGAGGTGGGAAGAGCCCGAGGAGGGAACAGTAGGAAGAAGGTGGTTTTAAGATTTGTTTTACTTCTCATTGTCATGACGTAATTTTGCTTAGAAATAAATTCAATTAGTTCACCAAGATGCGTCTGTTTTGCAAAGATGTGATGGCAACTGGTGAGTGATGTCTCCCAGCTTTATCTCAGCTCATGAACCTTTTATACTTTCTCTCCCCTATCCAGCTGATGAGAGTGATAATGCAGCTTTAGTGCCTGCCTGGCATCCAATTGGGGACAAACCACCACAAGGCAATATCCCATGTATTACTAAACACATTTCAGGCAGAAAATGTCTGTATGAACAGAAAAATGTAGTTAAACTGAATTAAATATTGAAATAATTTCGAGAAGCAGGAACTTTGGTATCATTCCACCCTCCATCCCACTCCAGTAATACAATTGTTCTGCAAGATTTAAGTAATGTTTTGGGGTTTAATGAAAAAGAAAGTTAAATATTTAATAAATCAATGCAGTATGATCATTTAAAGTATTCAGTCTGTCCAGAAAATGGATAGCGAAACCATTTAAAGAAGTTTTCTGAGGCTTAAAGGTGAAATTATAGTCTCTCAGTGAAGCTTTTGACAAATAGACTTGGTGATTGGCATGCCCAGGGAAATAGAACCTCTTTGAGTCTTGTCAGTACCTCTTTTAACATGCAATATTTTTAGATTCTCTATGGCTTAGAAAGTAAGAAACAGAGGCATTCCTTATGTTCCACTCTTTTTAATGGAACAAGCCTATGATATGTTTACATATCTTTGAGTAAACTGCAAAAATCCTTTTGGAAATGATTTTAATTATAATAGCACTAATCTTAACTATACACAATTTTTCTCAAAGCCTCTAGATTCCTCTCTGCATATGAATTAGTGCTCCTGCCCATCCACAGCAATTGAAAGTTGATATTTATTATGTATTTTTTAAAAAGTTTAAATAAAATTTTGTCAAGACTTTTGTGCATTGCTTTGGAAAGATCTTCAGTCAGACAGTGCCTAAGTCAATGCATATTTCATGGCTCTTCACATCATTTACTCAGTATTATAAATGTTGTTTTGAGTGTCACCAGCTGTCAAAGTGAATTTATCCTGAATTAGTAAAAAGAATGAACAAACTGAGCACCAAACCCATGTAAACCCCTTTTCTTGTTATTTTAACTTCAAGGCCATAAAGTTCTAATGAAAAAACGGACCTTTTGGAGAAGAGGAATTATTATAACAATAATTCCAACATGTTCTTACTAAATTCTAATTAAATATGCTAATAAAATAATTTTGTTCCACTTCAAATTCAATTACAGAATTGTTTTGGATGGAAACCCAGTAATTTATTCCTCCCTTTAATTATTCATGAAAAATTCACTGACACAGGTAAGATTGCATGTGGAAACAGAGTCTTAACATGCAATTTTAATCCTACAGCTGATGCCTTTTAGCCAGTAAGTCTTCATAGTGTGTGCTGCTCTGGTGAAGCAAGAAGTTTTTAAGCACCTGAAATCCTGCTGTGGGCTTGTGGGCTCTGGTAACATATTCCATCTTTAATGGATGTCACTTGAAACACTTTTGCAATCATGCATGATCCTGCTTATATTCCCAACAGATGCAGACTAAACATCTCAATTGACTTCAGTCAGCTCCAAATCATGTGAGGGCTGCTAAATTTGAGGGCATGGAAATTTGTTTACAGCATTTGTGCACAAAATCTTTATCTCTTCTCTTCAAAGAATTAATTTTCCACTTCTGTGAGCACAATGCATGACGTGTCCATATCACCCTGCCTTACAGGAATAGCCCCATCCAAGGAAATAAGGGCATTTGTACTTGCCACAGAGTCCAAGCTTCCTCCTCAGTAAAATAGATTAAAGCTATTTCTAGATTTTTAGCTACCCTGAGAAGAAATTTCCCCTCCTTGACAATGCCTAACCATTTTGTAAGGAGATTGTGTTAAGTTCTGTGAGCTGATGGGCCTGGTCAGGATAAAGGATAGGTCTGTGAAAAGTAAATTTCCCTCTGGGGTGACAGAACTGTCTCTGCTTCTTTCCTCAGGTTGCCCGAATTTATTGTAAAAATGTGTAAAAATTGAATTTATTTTGTAAAGTAGGTTTAAGATTTGCTTACCAGAACTTTGTTTTTCAAAAACACCACAAAAATTCTTATGACAGAATTCTTTAAAAGATCTACAAGGTTTGCAATAGTTATACAATGCTATATTGAATGGTAAAGGGCAAAAATTAAGTGACTATGATGATGAAATGATTTGATGAGAATCAATATTTTTACGATAAGTAGCAAGAATCACTCCTTAAACAATATAGTGTAAGATATTGGTGTATAATTGTATTTAATTTATTTACAAAATGAACTGTTACATTAAAGAGAAAAAATAGGCTACATATATTTCCAAATTATTTTTAAAGGTAATTTAGAACGAAGTTTCCTTTCAGTTAAATGTGTGTAAAAATGCCTCTTCTGTGTTTTACATGAGAATATTTCAGGAAATCCTGAAAAGCAAGAAATATTACTTTTTTTTTTTACTTTTTTTTTTTTTTTCTGTGGTCTGTAATTTTGAGTCTCAAAGATTTGGCTGAACTAATAACGCTATGGTTGACCACCCTTTTCTTCCATCAGCTGAAGACAATTTGTACCTACCTTACTACATTTCTTTAAAGAAGTGTATGACAGTTTAAAAACCTACCAGTGTGTTCAGTAATACTAATGTTTTCATATGTTCAGTGTTTTGAACTTGAGTAAGAGTTACAATCTTTGGCTCATAGTTCTCTGACCAACACAGGCAGATATTTATTGCTAATAACCTAACCACAGCCCCCCAGGCTGGTACTGCAATAAGGCATTTTGCACCACGTCTGAAGTGGATGTACCAGAGCCAAGATTTTGCTCTCTGCATTGCTAGAGTTGCTTCATAATCCAGATATTTTGGGAATAAGTGTTTGGAGAATGCAGTTCTGTAAGTGTTATTAAATGGAAAAATTCTTAATTTAGGATGGGAATTCACCTTTGTTGGTGGCAAAACCGACAGAGAGTCACAGCCTGTGATCAGCCCCAAAGATCCAAACAGAACATTTTCTACACAGCACTTTACATATTAAAATGTATGTTTGAGATAAAATTTTTATCCTTTATATCTAAAGGCATGGCACACACCACTTATAATTCTCATTCTAGTCTGTCAAGAATTGAATCAGCTGTCACTTCAAAGGCAGTGAACCACAAGCAATCCAAATAACTCTCGAAGGTTTTAGATATTTTTGATTTGATTTTTTAAAAAGGAAAATTGCTGTGTGTTGATATTTCTCAAACATTTTTAAATGTACTAACACATCAGTTATTCAGCAGACTTCTTCAGCAATAAACACTTTCCAGAAGATAAAACATCAGCTAGAAAGGTTCAGATTTTCAAAGTTGCCTGAACGACTCAGGAACAGCGTCCATTAGAATAAGTGGAAAATATGTTCCTTATTTGCTCCAGAAAGATTTCTAGGTGTCAAGAGTGTACTAAATGTGATGAAAACAGGGATATACACATTTAAACTTCTTGAGACACACCTGGAATTATATTTGGAAACATCATTGATTGTTGAGAAATACTCTGCATCTTTAAAATAATATCACACAACAAACTTCAGTAAACTCCAGTGAAGATATGTTTGTTCAGCAAATTGGTGCAAATAAAAAATAAAATTATGGAGAAACTTTATTAATTTTTATGGTGCTTGATAAAAGGTTGAAAATTTTAGAAAGATTTTCCCTCCTTTTTTTAAACTTAAAAAGGTTGAAAATTTTAAACTTTTATAAAGTTTAAAAATGCTTCATTATTTTTGGAACCATAGAATGGATGGGATTCTTTTGTTTCTACTTGATTTTATTCCCTCTTAATATGGTACTCATAAACGAATGAAAGAACCACAGCTGATTTTTCAGATAACACAATTATATTTATTGTTCTATGTCATCATATAGAAGCATAATAAAGAATTAGAGGTGCCAATTATGGGCACTGCAGGAATAAGTTTTTTCTTGTAAGGACTTAAACAGTACCCTTGTGTGATGTTATCAAACCGTACATTATTTCTGAGTGAGAAAAGCATGCAGTTTGGCTTTTTAGCTGTTAAGTACGTGTTAATTGCAAACATTGATATTCTGAATTACATTATCTCTAGAGTAGTTCAGTGATGTTATGCAAAACTTGGCCAAAATTGTTTAAATATGCAGTAAGGGGGGAATATCTGTAGGTTTGTGAGTGAAACTGGAAGTTTTTCTTCACTTTTTTTTGTGCCTTTTTTGCATGTTTTGGGTTTTGTTGTTACATTTCAGTCAAGCAGGTTGAAATTTATATCTACTTTTCTTTCTGTGTATTTAAAAAATCTCGTGCAGCAAATATTTACATGTGTTCTAAATTTTTTTACAGTGAATAAAGCCATTATTTCAATGACCAATTATTTCTTTTTACACTGAAGAAAGCCATTATTTCAGTGAACCACAAGAGCACATATGTAGATAACTGTAGATAAGTACATATATAAAACTTTTATAGAATCAAAACCCATATGAATACATGTATTGTAAAATTCATGGTGCTCTGTCTAAAGTAACAACTTCATTAGTAATGCATGGTTTACACCATTTCCTTCTTATAAAGCATGACTTTCATGACACTCATTAAACTCAAAGAGAAATCATGTTATCTACCCGTTCACCAGTGTAAAGCATGTTTTTATTATTATCTTGTAAGGTCAAACTAAATCCTTTCACAGACCATACACTCTCTCTTTTTCTCTCTGTCTCTCTGAAAAAGATATTATGCTTGCATTTTTGCTACTTTTTTTTCTTCCTTCACTTTGCCCTTCACTGTCTGTTCACTTCCCTGAACCCCTCCTTCCTGGAAAAAGTTAGTTTAAATTCAACTTTTTGCATCTCTATGAGAAGTCAAACAAGAGTGAATCAAGCACCCACTTGAAATATTCCTGAAATTTTTACTACATTTCTTTTGGCTTTGATAAGAAAGAGGTACTCAAAATGTGTGTAAGATTTAAGTGAATGGCTAAGGAAATGAAATGTAGATTTATATATATAAACAATCAAAGAAGCAAACAAAAACAAAAACAAACAAACAAAAACCCAAAAACCCTTTGAAAATTTAACCCCACTTGTTGAAGCTACTTATTTAGATACGATCTCTTAAAAAATCACCCAGAACTTCAGGCTGAATTCCATGTAGTTTAATCCTTGACTTTCACAATTTCTGGGAGAAACAATCTCTGCATGTATTGCATGATCATCTGGGCCATGGTTTCTACCTACAACACTCACCATTTTTCTGTCTCATAAATACAAACATTTTCTGCCTGGGGCTGTTCACGATGAAAGTTTTCTACCCACAGACAATCTTGTTAGTTTCATGATTGCTTTCCCCCTCTAATGAATGCAGAACATAATGAATGCCAAGCCAATCTTTTGAGTCCAAATCCAGGGATCTGCATCAAGACAATGAATGTGCATTCATTTAATAGAACCATGTTGAAAGTACTTCTGCTATAAATACAGTATAATATATTTTCTTTAATGGGAATGTAGTGTTTTAGCACATTACTTAATTAGGGATGAGCAGAAAAATGGAGTTAATTCCTTCAGCTTCAGCAAGTACAGCAGAAGCAGTAGGTTTTCATTCATTGCTTAGGGACCCATTAATTACATTACAGGCTGAATAAAAAAAAGAAGTATTTAAAATATTGTATATGGTAAAGCATAATTTAATAATTTTAAGGCTTCCTGAAAGGATGAGGCTAGATGGAGGTGGCATTATCTTCTTAAGTGTCATATCTGTGGAACTGATAAAATCTCAGATTATTTTTATGGTCTTGATTCTCTATTGGTGCAAAGCACTAGAGAGTTTCTCATTTTGGGAGAACAGAAAGAGCCATAATCATGCCATTCAGTAATTAAATCCATTTACAATCTTTGTGGGAAAGTCTGAGCTGGACAAACCAAGACTAAAGGTATTCTTAATTCCTGCTAGTTAATTTGAAGTGTATTGATAGTTTAAAAAGTTAGAAAGCTGTGCTTAAAGTCAACATTTCAACTGAGTTCCCATGACTATTAAACACTTGAGTGTTAAATCACTTGGGTTCCTTTGTGCAAGAATCCTGGCCACTGAGTATGAAAAACTGTAGTTGAAAGGAAAGAGTGTCTACTGTTTCCTCTGAAAACTGTAGTAATTTTAATAAATTGAACTTTACAGTAACTTGGAGAAGAAAAACTCTACACTCTGAACTCCACAGTACAGAAGGATGTCCCACATAATTCTTCCTATAAGAGTGTCTTTGGGTGTTATACTATTTGGTCTATAAGAAAAAAATATGTTAAAATGATCATTCAGGTAGATTTCACTAAGGATATTGCATGTGATATAACATTTAACAAAATGAAAATATTCTGAGAAACATTACTTAGATTGTTCCACAGTATGTTTAAGTCAACCCTTACTTTCTAAGTGTTTTCGTTTTGGAAGAAAGGGACCACTCTGGTGAGAGTGTTCTCATTTTTATGACTGGTAAGAGTGCTTCTGTGTGCACTGAGAACTTGCTGGTTCACTTCCTTCTCCAGGGATGTGAAGCCATGGTTTTCCCACCTCTACAAGTCTGTCCCATTTTCCCTGGGCTGTTGTGAAGAAGCAATGCATTCTGCCATTAATTCTCTGTTGACATCCTTCTACAGTGCACAAAGGCAGGAACATTCACTGAGGTCCAGCCCATCAGTGGAAGAGACTGAAGGCAGCATTCTATCCCACCACAGCATAAGCCACAATTGTGGTTGTAGCCACAATTCTCTTTACAGAGAAAAGTAAGGCACATTTTCCCAAGAATTTCTTCTGGGAAAGGCAGTGAGAAAACCTCAGAGAAGAAGGGAAAGCAATTCTTATCTCTACCTGCTTCTCCTGTTGTTTTGCACATGTGGAATGCATTGGAAGATTGTTAGCTGAAAGAATTTGGTAATTGGATTCTGGTGGAGATTGTTTGTGTTAATTAGCCCATCAGGTCCAAGCTATGTGGACTGTTAGTCTGCAGACTGTCATGAGTTAGTAGTTTATAGTATAGTATAGTATAGTATAGTATAGTATAGTATAGTATAGTATAGTATAGTATAGTATAGTATAGTATAGTATAGTATAGTATCTCTCTTTAATACAGTTATGTTATATAGTATAGTTTTAATAAAGTGAATGTTCAGCATTCCAAAGCCTTGGAATCAGATGCCTGTCATTCCCATGATGGTGGCACCCTGCAATTTCGATAGCTGGTGTAGCTCCAAAGGACTGGGGCCACAGAGGACTGGAGAATCTTTCCTATGAATATAGGATGAGAGCTGGAGTAATTCAGCCTCAAGAAGAGAAGGCTCTGAGGAGACTTCAGTGTGGCCTTCCAGTACTTTAATAGTGCTTATAAAAAAGAGGAAGAGTGACTTTTTATACGAGGAGATAGTGACAGGACAAAGGGGAGTTTTTTAAACTGAAAGAAGGCTGGTTTAGATTAGATGTTAGAAAGAAATGCTTTCTTAAGTTTTAAGGAAACTTCCCAGTGTGACCATTCTTGAGCCTCTCTGGCAGTCACACTCCCAAGGCCAGAGACTTTCACTGCTGGGACTGGAGCCCCTTGGCAGCAGCAGCAGCTCCAGTGCCCGAAGGGAGCCCCCTTGACTCCCGGCACTCCCCACTCCCAGCCAGGCAGACCAGGTTTCCTCACCACTTTGACCCCCAGGCTCTCATCACAGTCTCAGGTGTCTCATTCCCTAAAGCCATTTATTCACCATGCAGTGACACAGAAACAGCTCCAGCTGGTGCTGCTGAGGAGGGACCCCCAACAAAGGAACCCCACTGGAGGCTTTTACACCCTCACAGTTGAAGCAGGCACAAGTCTTGCCCTTCCTCCAAGCCCTCGACCCCTGCTGTGTCTCCTGGTGTCCATTCACCTGGCTTAGCCACTGGTCCTTGTGTTCTTTGTCAGGCTGTCTGGAGCTCCCACCCAGAGCTCAACCTCCTCAATCTGCATCTTGCACTGCAGCTTGCAAACTGAGATACCTGCACCTGGTGTATTCCTCAACACTCAGAGGGTGGTGAAACACTGGAACAGGTTGCCTACAAAGGTGGTGGATGTCACACTTCTGGAAGAGTTCAAGACCGGGTTGGCTGGAGCCCTGAGTAATCTGGTCTATTGAGTAGCATCCCTGCCCATGGCAGTCGTAGTGAAGCTAGATGACCTTTAAGGTCTCTTTCAACCTAAATCATTCTGATTGTATGACTAAAGCCAGATGAGAACTTCATCATGTATTCTTCCATTTATCCAAACATAATCTGTCATTGTTTCTGCAGAAGGGTACTATGTCAGCAAATTATTTTTTATCCCTTTATTTCCCAGCCAGACGGGTCAAATCTATCCAGGTGATCACACCAAATAAATTGCTCTTGAGGTGTAGGAAAGGGTGGCACCAGTTCATGCCACATTCCACTGGATGCTCAGTTCTAATAATGATATCAAATAGAATAAGAAATCTCTTCCTAAAATAATAGGACTATGACTGAATTTGTGGTGATATAGATGGGCACGATTTTAGGTGCAATGATGAATGGCCAGTATCTTACTGTGAAAATGTATTATTTTTCAATAATTTAAATACTATGTCAGTAAGCATGAAAAACTGATAGTAGTGTTGTCATCTATCTTGTGTGGTGTCTTCATTCATAAAGAGGTCTCAATGACTCCATAAAATATTTAGTATATACATATTCAGTTAATTGGCTTCATGCCTTTAGTGGACATGTGATGTTCTTCTGTGAGCATGATAATAAACTACAAGCCTTCACTATTAATAAAAGGCTCTTAACTGAAATGCCACTTCTTTGTGTTATTTTATTTACAGGAGGAGATGACATAAGGTAGATTGTTAGCTTTCAACAGCAAAGTAAAATTCTTAAACACATGAACAGCTCTAAAAAGGAGTTCTGCCAGAGGTTCTAAAGATGCCAGGGCCCTTGGTAGACAAAAAACTATGCTGTTTCTCAAAAGGCTGCAATTTGGTTAAGTAAAATTTTATAAGTAAGGAAGGTGAGGATTTGCTTCTTTGAAATTTACATAACGTACTTGAATTTCCATTAAAATATGTAGAAGCTCATTGTGGAGGAATTTTCAATAAAATGCTGATAATGTAAATATTACATAAGGTAAAATAAATTATGAACCTTGTTTTCCTGCCTTGTGCCATGGTTCATCTTACCCTGAATGCTGCAGAACAGATAATGTCACAGCTATAACTACAGTTCCAATATTAGATTATGAAGCTGCCATTTATCAGTAAGAAATGAAATCACAGCTGCAAGGAAGTGAAAGTTCCTGGTGATAGATCACATTGGTTTACATTGTCATGTCATTCTTGAATTCCTCACTGTGATATGTATGATAGTTCTGGATGATTAAACATTGAAAATAAGCATGAATTGCATCAGCATCAAGATCTATTTAAATGCATGAAAAGAAGTTCACTCAATTATTGCTCGGGAACATAGCTAGTTGAGAAAAGAAATAATTGTACACAGGATCACATAATACACATTCATTTGTCAAACAGAAGGTTGGAAACTGAGCTCAAAATGGTTTTTGTTTCTCTTGAGCATCAACAGACTTCAATGTAGGAAATCAAATATAAGATGGAAGTGTTATGAAAACCAATATAAATTTATATTCATTCTACAAGTCAAAAACTTATCATGGCCAGAAAGTTTTAATAAGGTTTTGAATACATTTCTGAACAATTTAAATGAACATGACCTCTTACAAAAGAATAGTGAATTAATTAGTGGATTAATGGATAATTAATTAATTAGTTAGGAGAAAGTACTCTTGCCAGTGATATAGGCCAGGTGGGAGGTACAATACATTGGGGGGAAAAAATGCTGCTGGAGCATTTGCATGAAAGAACATGAAGAGAATCAGATGCAGTTCCAGTAGAGCTATTGAATTCACAACACCACCAAGTATGAGACAATGCAAGGTATGAGATAACCTGGACAAACTTGTTGGAGGGATGGCAGCATTTTTAGCTTACAGGTAGAGGTGCTGTTCTTGGAAAGTGAAGCTGAGGTTGCATGTAGAAAGGAGCACCAGTTGTCTGCTGTTTTGCAAAAGAAATCTCCACCCTCTAGCAGGCACGCAGGTGCTTTCCCACATCCTTTCAGCAGCTTCTTTGGTTGTACAAACTCCATCCAATATTTTCTGAACCTTTGGGAAAACATCTCTCTGTCACTTTTGGGGCTTGCTTTCTCATTTGCCTCCTGTTCCAGGTAAACTCTCAGCTCGTCTCAGGCATCCATGAGGGTGAGCTTTTGCAACAGGTTCTGCCACTGTGCCTCCCCACCCTCCTGATATTTCTGCCAGCCATATGCTTAATTGTCCTTCAAACAGACACCATTTCCTGCTTTCAAATGGACATACAGGCAGTCTTTTTGACAGCAGCAGTTTTAACACAAGTTTGGGTAGTGTCCAGAGAGCACCTGCAATTAAAAAAAATTTAGAATATGAAACCATGCACCATATGCTGCGGAAGAACCCTCCATGCTTGGTAGGGTCAGTATGTTTCTGACCTATAAAGAACCACAATGCTTTATTTGCTTCATGCAATGCTTTTAGTATTGAGCCTTAACTGTCTCAAAGTGGCGCACTCAAACCTCATCAAAACAATTTCTTAGGGATTTTGGCTCATCATCCCTGATGTTTCTAAGGAGCACATACTTCTCTCCTGTTCTAGAGCAAGGAACAGCTGAAAGAGCAGTGTTCTTTAGACACCTGAACACCTGGAGAAGATAAAAAGAAGAGGGGTTTTTTGTAAAAGAGGTTTTAAAAATTATAAGGTTTGTAACAACATATAATCTTGGCTAATTTACATGAATATAAATAGTCCTAGGGTTCCTGTTTACCTAATATGAAATAGTTCCTGTTTACCCTTAACACAGTCAATTCCAATATCAGGGTGCAAAGACTAGCACCTAGGGAAAGGAAAAAAATAATAGGAGAGCAAGAGACTTTATGTAAATGCATTCCATGGTGTTAGAGATGCCACAGGATGCTGAAGCATTTCCTGGGAGCTGACTCTTTTGCCTTAGCAAGGTTGCACACATTTTTTTCTAGGAGCTGAAACAGCAGTGTTAGCAAAGACGTGGGAATCAGATGGAGAGGTAGGGAGTGAGGAGCAGCACCAGGCAGAGGTGGTGGGAGGAGATGCCAGTGAGGCAGAGCCAGGATGGCACAGAAGCATCAGCAGAGGCAACTCATGACTCAGAGAGCCAAGTGAGCCACAAGCAGCAGCTGCAGCAGTGAGACAGCCAGCAGGAACAACAGGTTGGATCAATCTGAATGAAACCTTGATCCCCAATGAGAGTTAAAAATCTTAATAACTGAGTGAAAGCTACTTCAGGGCAGGAAAGTCATGCCTCACAGTAGTAAAAGGGAAAACTCTCAGGTTTTGTATTTCATAAACTGTTTATATTGCATATGTTGGGGTTTTCCTTTGGAGTTTCATTCTTTTAATAAAGTTATTGTTTGAAAACAATTTCATTATGTTTATAAGTGGAACATATTAATCATCTGAGTACTGGAACACTCACTGTACTTTTCTCAGGTTTCTTGAAACAGGACTCACTTGGTGTTTTTTTAATAACCCTTTAAAATAATTTTTTAGCTATTTCATATATTTTGTACTGGCTTCATAGCCTTTTCATCATCCACAATTCAAATTTAAGGGGATTGTCTTTTCTCTCTATGTGACAAGATCTTCTGTATGGTGGTTTCCCTTCAAAATAAGATCAGCGACTCAGTTGTGGTTCTGTTTTACTCTTCATTCTTCCTCACTTCTGGAATGAATTTGAACTCATTTGAAATCTGTCAGCAAAATAATTTAAGGTACTTTTAGTTGCATTTCATATGACCGAGTTTTAACTGCGGCTATTTTAAATTCATTATTTATCAGCCCTCTGAAACTGTGTAAATAGTCCATTGTAATGTATGACTGATTGATTTATTGATATATATACCTCCTTCAAGGAGGAATTTGGGTCAGTACACATCATGCAAAGGCTATTAGGTTGAACCTCATTGCTTTCTTAGGGTGTAGTTTGACAAAATAAGTTCCAGTGAGTTGATAGGTTGAATAGTGTATCTGCTTCAAGAGGCAGGGAACATTAGCATCAGTGGAGTCTTTGAAAGTAACATTGGAATGGGAGTAATAAAACCTGAAAATAACAGTCAGCCATGCAGTGCTGGCAGATTAGAAAACCTCCTACCATTTTAAATATCTGTGTTGCAGTCCTCTGAAGATGAAAAGTGCACCAAGACATGACTAGAATTCTGTGGCCTTGACAGTGACCTGCATGCTAATCCAGGAAGGAAAGTGTTAAACACTTGCTGTGTGTGCAGCAGTGCTTAGCAGTGAACTTTTTCTTCCAGTACAATTAATACCCCCTTGTGTGTTTCTTTGATCCTAGCTCTTTTGATTTTAACTCTTCTGATACAGATGTCTAGACAAACCCAAACGCATTTACAAAAAATGTAATCTGCTTTGAAGGACATATGGTTCTGCTCTAAGAAGTACTGACAAGAACTGGTTTTGTAATGTAGTCTATCCATCACTTCCAGGTTGGAAAAAGCAGAAAATAGCCAATCCCACTGAAAATGAAAGTCTGTGGATATTTTTTCTCTGTATCTGTAAGTACATTAAGCACAAAAATACAAAGCTGCTGAAGGCTGATTTATATTTTTAATCTAGAGTTCATAGTGGCATATGGTCACATGACTTAAAGCTACACAAGCTTACAGCAGTGACAGTTCTCAGGACCTTTAAAAAGCCTTGGAGGATGTTGCTTGATCCTCAGAAGCTCCTGGAAGCTTAGAGATCACCTTGTTTGCACAAACACTAATCCCATTTAAAAGCTAACATAAACTGCCTGACACATGGTATAATATTTGAAACAGAAAAAAACAATGTGGGAAAGTTTTAAGAAAGGAAAAGAGATGGCAGAGAGATACTATTTTAATGGCAAGTTTGAGATTACATTAAAGGTCTAATTTGTTCTGAGATACTGTCAATCAAGCTAGGATAATCATCTCCCTCCCCAAAAGAGGTGTGAAGAGATGCTGTTACTAAATTGGAATGGTTAATCAGCTGAGTTCACTCCACAGCATGAAATCACTGAGTACATGCTTGGTCATTCTTATTTTTATGGTCAAATTTCTTTTTATGGGCAAAAAGTAAATGCACATCTGTGCAACGAGATCATTCTTACTGTGGATAAATTTAAGTAGCAAAAACATGTTCAGATCTATTTGTTGCAGAAAAAGAAAGAAGAAATAGAAACAAAAAGAAAGAAGAAATAGAAAGAAAAAGGAAAGAAGAGTAAAGAAAGAAGGAAGGAAGAAGAAGGAAGGAGAAAGAAGGAAGAGGAAAGGTGGAAGGTGAAAAATCTGACAAAATACCAGTTAAATTTATTGCATATGATCTCCCCAGCACATATTCCTTTCTGTGTGGTGTTCACAGGATCAAAAGACCATTAGCATAAAAAAAGATGGCTAACCCAGCACTGCCATACTCACCATTAACCACATCTCCAAGTGCCATGTCCACACATTTTTGAACACTTCAAAGGATGGTGATTCCACCACTTCTCTGAGCAACTTGTGTGGAGAAACGAGTAGCAGAAACAACATGTCATGTGATGTAGTAAACTGACTACAACACCTATTTCCCTCCCCCTGTTCTGGAGGGAGGAGGTAGAGAAACTGGATGTAAAACTGAGGCAAGGAACAGGGGGTAAGAATTTTTAAGATTTGGTTCTGTTTCTTATTGCCCTCCTCTGATTTTGATTTGTAAATAGTTAAATTAGTTTCCTCAAGTTGAGTCTGTTTTGCCTGTGATGGTAACTGATGAGTGATCTCTCTCTCTCACTGTCCTGATCTTGTCCCATGAGCATTCCATTCTGTCTTCTCTCCCCTGTCCAGGTGAGGTGGGGAGCAATAAGGTGGTTTTGGTGGGCACCTGGCATCCAGCTGGGGGCAGCCCAATGAAAGCCAAAACTGGCTTGGCCAGATTTGCTAGTCTCTATTTCCTTATCTAAAAACTGTTGAGTAGTTTATAGCCTGGAGTCTTCAGCATCATCCTGAGGTTCCTGTTTGGTCATGCCATGGTTTGTTCTCCTATACACTGTGTCCTATAGCCCTGCTTGCAGGCCAAATTGATGTTCTTACACAGTGTATCCATCACATGTTGAAGACATGCACAGAATAACTACTTGCTACTGCTCTTAAGAAAGGTATGTTAAAACATGGAGGAAGCAGTGCACATAAAGTTCAGTAGGTAGAGGTGACCCCCTGAGCTTTGCAAAAATTATTGTTGCAGCCGAAGAAAGTTACAGAGAGTGGCCAAAAGGAGTTCAAACAGAGCAAGCTGAGTAGTCTTCAGTGTTTGATCCCTGGCCAGTTAATTCAAAGCTTCTGGACACTGACCAGCAAGGCTAATAGTGAAGACACTGAAGTAGAGTGCTCCATTATCTTCTTTCTACCTTGAAAACTCTTCTTTATTCTACCCCAAGAGGATGTTAAACCTAAAGGGAGTAGAACCCTAATTCTTTCCATTTTCTTCACTAATAATTCATATCTTTGTGCTATCTCCACATTTGCCTGGGCTGTCAGGAAAAAAAAGAACTCACTTATTTTCCTGTTGTCAGATAAAACAGGAATAGTATCTGGAATATTAATCTCATTTGGAGAGGTTTCTTTCAAAACAATTGATATTTTAAACTTGTGGTGAACCCCCCTTATTGTGGTCTGCCAGTGACTAGTCTCAGCAGTAGAAATCAAAGACTATTTTGAGTGGGGGTGAATTTTATTCTGCTGAAAAGATGATGCTGGAAATTACAGAAAGACCATTTAAAAAGCCACTGCCTTCAGCTCGTGGGAGAACCTGCATTAGAGTTATCTTTGCAACATATGGTGCAATGCCCACAGTTGATTGCTTGTGTTTTATCCCCAAACCCTCATCTTGCCTTTACTATCACTGCACCCCAGCACTGATGTCCATGCTATGACTGAGGAGAAGGTCCAGCACGAGCCTGTGATACTGCAGGGGCTGCCAGGCTTTTCTCAGCACAACTGCCAAGAACAGCCTGGGAGCCTTGGTTGCAGCCTTGCTCTTCTGAAGTGTCGCTTGGCAACAAAATATGCATGCAGTGATTAGTTTTTCCAACTTAAGCATGTTTTGTGGCTGAATTTACCCAAACTTCTCTGACTTGAACATTTTTCTGCTTGGTTAAAAGGACAGCAAAAGCTCAGTCACAATGAGTTATTTTAAAAGGTACTGAGCTTTTAAATGGCATTAGTAAAGTACTACATTTGATGCATTTCTGCCATGCATTTGTATTTGCATAATTAAAAGGAGAGATTTAAATATAGAGAGGGGTTTTTTATTCCTTTCCTCTAGAGTTTTTGCACATAGGCTGTCTGTGTTTAATGCTTTTGGCAGAAGGCAGAAAGCTGCAAGTTGAAAAGAGTCATAAGGCTGAATATTAAATGAATTCAGTTACAGGTAAGGGAAAAGAAAAAGAAGATTGGAAAATTAAATGCTCCCTTTTTACCTGTAGATTGGGCATACATGAATCTTTAGTTCTTACAATGAATCTTAGATTCATTCTTAGCCTTACCCACTCCTGTTGATGTATGCTTTTGTGGGTGTATGACATGCATATTCAGGATGTAAAGGAATGTTCAACAGGTTCCAGAGCTATTAAGCTTCATCTTCTAATTCTGTCTTTTACATTTTCAGTTTCTGTGGCAATAATTTTCATCCCACTGCTGGGTTTATAGCCAGTAACAATATGTAAGTGCCAGTTTATCTAAATTCTTCTACTGTTTATATCAGTATGACACTGAAACTTTTCTTTTGACATATATAAATCAAAGAAAAAAAAAGAAAAAAAAATCAAAGTAGTTGTGATTCAAAGGGAAAAAACCCAAAAAACCTGAGATCAATACTTAGAAAATGCCTGAAAAAAAGTAACGCTAGTAGGGAAAGGTGTGGGAATGAGGTTTGGAATCAAGCTATATTTGCCCTACAGGGAGGATGCAGTGGGAGCTGTATCAAGTCAAGTATGCTTTCTTCTGAAACATGAGCTGTAGTCATGCAGAGAAAGCTTATGCAGGTTGCACCATGGAATTTCTTTCTTGCCTTTTCTATATGGTTCTTTATTTTCCAGCATAGTTCCAGGATCACTGCCTTACCTGTTCCACCTGCTTACCCCCAAGTGGGGAGCCTGGTATTCATCAAGCCACTCCAAACATCTTTTCTGGGAAGCAGTGCATGCAGATGGGTAAACAAGGATCAAAGGATCAAATAATCATTTAGATTGGAAAGACCTCTAAAATCATCAAATCCAATCATAAACCTAATGCTACCAAGTCTATCAGTAAACTGTGTTGCTAAGTCCCATGTCTACATATCTTTTTATTACCTCCAGGGTTGGTGGCACAACCACTTCCCTGGGCAGCCTGCTCCAGTGCTTGACAACCCTTACAATGAAGAATTGCTTCCTTATATCCAGCCTAATTTTCTCCTGGCACAACCTGGGGTAATTTTTTGTCATCTTAACTTGGGTAGGCTTTTGAGTAAAAGGACAGAACAATGCACCAGTATCTCACACTGAGGTGACAAAAACCATGATAAAGTAGGGAACTGATACTAGAGACAGCACTTGTGAAAAAGCCTCAGATATTTAATGACAACAGCCTTTGAAGGACACAGCCTCAGTTTTCAGCAAGTGAGGAGTAAATGTCACATTTGACTGAATCTTTCCCATCTCATACAGGCTTTCCCTCTGCTTTTATCATGCGTGAGCAGAGTTTGGCACAGTAAAAATGGCATCCTCCTCCTGTCGAGTGTATTTGCTCCTACAGTGCCTGTGAATAGGCACTGTCCAGGATGATTCAGAGAGTGGAGCCTCCTCCAGATAGGCATTGATTGTGCTGCTTTGAATCAGGCATGGTGTGACTTTTACTTACTGCTGTAAATTCACTTTGTTTGCATATCTATGTGTCAGTTTTGCCTACATAGTAAAATGTCATCTGCCTCCAGTTCCTTCAGAAAGGGAAGGTGCATGTCTCAATGCATAAGGACTATTCATCTAGGGAGCACTCAGGTCAGGGTCTGTTTTGAAGACATCTTTCTCTACTGGAACTGTTGCAAATTCATATCCTTTAAAAAAGTATTTATTGTATACAGGTTGATAGCATCAGAGTGCCACAGCTGCTTAACACACTTTAGTGAAAGAAAGTTTGTAGAGACTGTTTAGATGTTTCAAGTTCGGGAAGGTGGTGGTAAGAGGGTGAGGACACAGGAAGAAATACCCTTTCTGATGTGGTGAATCCCAGGTGGAACACTTGTGGTTTCATATTTTTATTCCTTTTACATACATCTCACAACCCTCTTAGCAGTTGAGTTGCAATCTGACCATGATATCCACTGGTATGGGAGGGACATTCTCTGATATTAACTGTCTTATTTTTCTCCAGACCATTTGTTCAAATAATTTTTCTAAGCATTTAGAAAAACAAGAAAATGTTTCTGTATGCTTTGTTTTTGTGCACATCTGCCAGTCAGTCTGTCTGGGTGTTCAGTGCTGCCATTAAAGGCCCAGCAGTCAGTCTGAAGCTCTTGTGTTGTTACACACAAAAATCAGAGTGGGATTGCTTCTCAAGCTGGATGTATTACAGCTTCGTGAAGTGTGAAGAGGAGATGAAATGTCAAGGGTAATCTCTTGCCGCATTTCTGTAATTATTTTATCATCATTTATGATTTATAGCAGATGTCTGTGAAGCAATTATTGGAAATAACACTCTGTATGTACATTTGTGAGTGAGAGAAAGAAGGAAAAAGATTACTCTTTGGTAGTACAGTGCTGTTTATAAGCACTGGTTATAAGTACTCGACATGCTGAAGTGATTGACATGTCTGGAGACACCTTCCTTAACTTGTGTTTTCTTAGAAGAAGATGTAGAAGTTATTATGAATAGGGTGTTAGGAGCATCATAAAACAAAATCAGATCAATCTTTAGAATACATTGGATACCTTTAGAGGGAGCACTAGAGGAAAATCATTTATCAGAGAACAGCACCAGGCATACAGCAGCATTTTTTAAAAGATATATATGTGAATATTATCTCCTTGCAGGCCTGGAAGGGCTAAAGGGGCTGATAATGCATAAATTCAGGCTAAGAAAAATGATAAATTTTTGAAATGTAAAAAAAAACCTTTTAGTAGGTTTTATGAAAAAAGTTGTAGAGAGGAATTTCCACAGTTTCAGGGTGAAGTAGAGATCACAGACTTTGTTTTTTGTCCTTTAGTCACTTTGACTCCTGACAGGAGATACCATTTATCCTGATGTCAAGGTATTTGTGTTATAAAACATCAGCATGATTTTCTGAAAAAAGCTCTGCAATAGATCAGTGCCCTGCTCCTGTTTCCCACATCTTTTTCACCTCTCCCTTAAGCTCTGTTTTCTGTGTCTTTACTTCCTCATCTCACCCTGTGCTTTCCTGCCAGTCAATATTGTTCTCACCCACCCTTAAATGTCAATTTTCACCAAGCCATTATTAGATTGGTTTCTTGCTACAGTTTAAGACTCGATCAGCCCACTGTAATTCAGTCTCCCATGTCTCCATCCACTATTCCTGCTTACCATTATTGTTGCCTCTGTGAATATATTCCTTGCCCTGTTTTTCCTTATCTCCTTTACAGATATTAGATGTTTTTTATAACATCATTTCTGGGCTTCAGTATGCTACATCCTCTCTTGGGGGGTAGGACGCTCCAAGTGAATAGCTGTAGCCTTGTGATGCTCTTGAGCTCCAAGCATGCTCAAGAGCATCACAAGGCTACAGCTATTCACTTGTTTTGTGCTGAAAAACACACATTACCCATGGTTTTCCAAGTCTTGCGCTTTGGCTGGATAAAATGGCTTTTCATAGGGGCAGTAGAAGGTGTACCATCTTCAAATATGGATCATCCTAATACAGCAAGGACTTGCTTCAAAGCACTAAGGAGTTAAAGGATTCTCTCAAGCAGAAGAAAAGAGAAAGAAACCGGAAAATTTTAGTCATATATTACATATAATCTTTCTTTTTATTTTGAATTCTAAGAAATGTTTTGTGTGACACTTAGAAAGCAATGCTTAGCATGATAGATCCCTTGGATAGGAAAATTAAGGTCCAGACTTTAAATATTTCATTGAGTTCTAAACTAAGAGAAATTCTTTTACTGGGAATTGTCAAAGTTGGCAGTCCAGTTTACAATCAAAGTGTCTTTTATTGGTCCTTTAAAATCAAAAAAAAAAAAAACGTTGAATATCCCTGCATAGGATTTAAGTGACTAGGTTTTTTTAGCCAGGGAAGAGCCTGGGGTCCTCCAGGGCTGAATTCTGTGAGACCAGGAGTTGACCCTATGTCAGAAAGAACCAGTTCAAACTCCCAAATAGACCCACTGGTCCCCAAAACTGAGCCCATCAGCAGCGCTGGAAAACACCTATGTGAAAAGTATTTAAGAAAGGGTAAGAAATTATGTGCAGCAGCTGTGAGAGAGGTGTGAGATAATGGGAGAAACAGCTTTTCAGATGCCATGGTGTCCTAGGGTGACGTTATGATGCTTGTATCCCCATTCGTGTGTGCTGTTTATGCTGGATATTATGATCTGTGCCTTCAAGACTGGCTCTGAAGAGTGAGTTTTGTTTTGGTTTCTTATCAGCTGCTCCCCCACAGCTGGTGGGACACAGAGACGGTGCAGTAGATAATGCTGCTTTTGCTTTTTGCCCTGCTTTCTGCTTTGCTCTTGCTCTTGCTTCTGCTTTGCTTCTGCTTGCTCTTGCTTTTTGCCTCTCCTCTTTAGTTAGTTTAGCTAAGCAGTCCAAATTTCTTCCTGGACTTTCTTTCTCCTTTCCTTTCTTGGACCTACTCGAACCTGCTCCAGACTGGGACCTGGTAAACACCGAGAGAGAGTTTGCACCTTGTGGCTGCAGCAGCTGCCCCAGTGCTGGAGGCACTAATAACAGAGCAACCGCCCCAGGAGTGACTTTCTGAATTTGTCATCTTTTTTCAGACTGGTGAAAGAGTGGTGTCATCTGGTATTGTTCATTTTGTTTGCTGGGGGATGCTTTGCCTGTTTAATAAACAGCTTCTTTCCACTTCTCTCCAAGGAATTCTTCCTGAACCGGTTGTGGGGAGGAGTCGTGTGGGTTTTTTTTCTGGAGGGACCCCCTTTTGGAGGTTTTCTCCCAAATTTGCCCTAAATCAGGACACAAGGTCAGTGAAGAAGGAGAGGGAGGAAGAGCCCTAGGTCATGGAGCAGAGATTCCCCTGCAAGTCATGGAGAAGATCATGTTGGAACAGATATCCACCTATGGCCCAATGAGAAGACCACAGTGAGGCAGAGTGTCCCCCGAACCCGTGGAGGAGCATTTTGGAGCAGATAACCCTCTGCAGCACATGGGATACCCTCGTGCTGGGGCAGGTAGAATTGCCCTGAAGGAAACTACAGCTGGATCTACAAATGGATTGAAAAATATCTGAAGTAGCATATGGAAGCAGGGGCTGAGGGCTGTGCTAAACTGACTGGTGATCTGTATGCTCCTCCTAATTACCCAGGAGGACCATACAGATTTGTAAAATGATGTTAATAATGTGAAGCAGCTCAGCAAGCCATCCCAGCAACATTTGTGTTTAGGTGTAATAGAATACTATCGGAACTTTGCTTTTTAAATCACTGCTCTTCTTTTTTTTCTGAGAGTGTGATTAAACTTGTACTGATGTCAGCAGAAGAATTTGGTTCAAAATAAGCATGTAACTCATATTATCATTATGTTACAGTAATCACATGCATCATCAAAAGCAGAATGTGCCCCTAGGTGTGTTCTACTGTAAACTCTGCAGAGTACTGTACACACATTTTGTAGCTCATTTTAAAACCTTGAGATATTTTTTTTAATGGGAAAATTGCCGATTTGGGAATGAATTATAAATCAGGAATTATTATTACCCGATATAAGTGTGAATTTCCTTGTACTACAAAAACCTGTGAATGTCCCTCTGTATCTTTACACTGCAGTGTGGAGTTGCCAGTAAAGGCAAGAGTGAGCCCAGATATTCCAGCTGAATGTCAGGTTTGTGGAATCTATAGATCTTAACCCAAAGGCTTAGATGGTAGCCTGAGCATATCTAAGTTTCTGGATGGCTTTTTTCTCCCTGAATCTGCTTATCTGTATTATACTGGTACAGTCAAGTTTCTCTTAACAAGATACTCTAAATCTCCATTAAATGTTGAGTTAATGTTTGACTATTTTATTTTTTTACATATATCACTTATGTTTAGAGCTTTTTCATAGTAATGAATGAAGTTACTGCTTTCTGACCTCTTGAATATTCTTATGATATAGTGCATTACCTCTTGAATATTTTTCTGATGTACTGCATTTCTCTCCTGTACTAGTTTCAGAGATGGCATCACCTAAGTATTTTAGATAACTTCCTGGTTTATGTGATACTTTCTGTCTTGTTTCTTTCCCTTTTGTAATGGTCTTCCAACAGCAAAAATGTTTGTATTTGAATCTCTGGCTTCTCACAAAAATAGATACATTAGAGAGTAAAAATATGTAATACAAAATCACATATGTCAATTGTGTTCTTGCTCAAGTTTCCCTCCAGATAACCAAACCAGGCTTAGCTGACTGACATGCTGCTCACAAGCAATGTGTAACAAGGCTGAAAGGCCACTGAAAGTTAGTCCTATATCAAAGTATTCAAAATAATGGGATGTTTTGGTAATTTTGCTGGTATTTCTAAGTGCCATTCCAGGCCATGTCTCTCTCTATCTGATTGAAAAGCATCAAGCAAAGAAACTTAAATAAGTAACAGGAGAAAGATGTAGAAAAGCTGTGTCTTAGCAAAAGTAGTTTTGTTTGAAGAAGGGAAGAACTTGTTTTTTATCTTCAGGTACTAGTAGGAATCTCCACATCATTAGTAATTAGGCACAATGATTTTCCTCTAAATTGTTTCCCAGTGGGCAGTCAACCCAGTAACTGTCTATTTCACACCACAGATGCTGAGACACCCAGTTCCTTAACCAAACAGAAAGTTTCTCAAACCTGTGCTCCTCTCTTTATCCCATGAGCCTGACTGGATCCTGTGAAGTGCAGCCAATTTGAATACAGCTGCTGCCAAAAGCAGATAGCAAACCAGAAGCAAATCTACTATTGAGTAATATGTGCCCAAGTGAGGGAAATGCCCGGTGGAAGCTCCCATCGGAGCTGGCTTGGTGACTGATTTTTGTTGTTCAATTCTCTGCTAGCTCTCTATAAAACACTTTTCTGGCAGCTGCCTCACTAAACATAGAGAAGTAAATATATAGTGGATCTTCACTCTGAACCCCAGCTTCCCACTTAAGCTGGGCCTAACAGACAGCTGTATTCAGCACTGGTTCATGTTGAATACATGTAGCCAAATAAAGCTGAGTTTTATGTGCTGGAAGCAATGACTGTTACAGTAAATCTATAAAGTCTTAAAAGATTTAAAAAGAAAAGAAGAAAAAAACCAGAGAGTATTAAAAGTTCCATTTGTACTTGGAATCATTTTATAATGGTGCAACCCAGAATGAAACATTTATTCAAAATAACAGGCTAGATTGAACTATTATGTAGACAGTTCAAAGTTGCTGCAACTAAAGCCAGGATAAATTAGGCTGAATGTGCCCTGGTAAATGCTCTGGAACATAAATTTAAATACGTTTTTGCTGTGAATACAAATTTTGCCCTCCACCAAGTGAATACAAGCTCAATTTTCAATATATCATGTGTCTATTCAATGTCACATTATGTAAGTACTGCTAGTCATAATGTTATATTTTGTTTGCTTTGTAAGCAATTGCTCAGAGGGTCCTCAACAAAATTAATTTGGCAATAATTCAAAAAGCAGAAAGACAGTGGGTTACACTGTCCACTTCTTAAATGCCTAAACAGACAATAGAGCATGGAACTGGTTCCACAAATTTTGTTAGTTATAGTGCATAATATTTCACTTAATTATCTTATTCTATTTTGTAAAATCAAACTCAATGTGGTAAAAAATTGAAAATAACCATAATGAATTTTTAAATATATAAATCAAAGCCAAAAGAACTCATATGCTTGCTTTTCTTAGTTAATTTTAATTTCTACAAATGTTCTCACAGTTTTATAGGATGCCACACAGGAACTTATGCTTTTAATGAGCCATTTATGAAGTAATAACTATCTGAAAATGTTTCTAAACTCAGGAACCTTCTTTTAGAAGATGAATTGGTGTGTTCTCCTTGCTAGAATTTTCTGCCTGCAAAATTTCCTTCATTAGTTACTGTTGGAAAGTGAGAGAAACAAAGTGCTACATTATGAGTACTAATTGTATAATGACATATCGGCAAAAACTGAAGCTATGTAGAACCTATTGAACAACTAAATAACTGAAATATCTGGAAATTAGTTTAATTTAAATAAATGAAGTCACATTTAAATAAACTAATCTATGGGTGGAATATTTTAATTTAACCTGTAGCCATTAACATTAGGTATCTAGTCTAAATCAGCTGTCCCAGTCCTTTTCTGTTCCACAAAGAGCTAGGCATCTCCAGAGACAATGAGGATAAATCTGTCATTGGAAACAGTTATCTCCCTTTGCTTGCTACTTAGAAGAAGCCTGACTTTAGCCTTAACATCCAACCTTTAGACTATAAAAACTCGATTATCTGAGGCCCATTAAATGCTTTCAAAAGGGGCGGCTCATAGAATGAGGTAAGAGTCACTCTTGGAAGGTAGTTACAATTGCCCTTCCTGTTAAACCCCTTACCTTTCATGTTTGATGGACAATCAGATGGATGAGTTTCTTGTGTTGCAAGCTCAGAATTGTTGATTAGCACTAATATAATTAATGGAGAACATAGTTCTTTCATAAGTGAATTCTGTAAGAACTTTACATAACAATTCATTAATGGTACTAAAACAGCAGGCCCAAGAGATCATTATGTAAAATCCAGTGTACATGAAAAAGAAATGAGGCAAATGGCTATTTGTTGTGAAATCTATCAAAACATCTTGCAGCAAAATAAACAGGGAAAAATTACAAGGCCTGTTTTAAATGTAATAAAAACAAAGCCCAGAAAATAAAAACCAGAACTTTGCTACCCATTTTCATTCTCTTTTGCTGAAAAAGTTTGAGATACAATGAAATAGTCTGGCACTACAACAAAAATGTGAGTAAAAATAATAATAAAAAATTCCTTAAAGAGATAAACTGAATCCAGTTTACTCTGAATCAAGTGTATTGAGAATTATATTAACAGTTATAAGCTAATTTTTCACAGATGTCATACTAGTAATCTATATACCTAAAGAGACAGAGACTGCAGCTGAGTTTCTGAGCTATTGCAGGTTCTGTTAATTTTTTTTGAAATTGGAATTTTCATTAATTTAGTGAAACTAGAGGATTAAAAAGATAGTTTCCTTAAATGAACAATGGATATATTATGGCAGAAAAGAAAACTTCAAAACAGTAAAAAATTAGTTAGAATTTTTGTATCGTGCAGAAGTCTCTTGCTTGTGTCCTTCATCAGTTCAGAAAATAATTGCTGAAGAGTTTGCTTTAGAGAGTTTGCAAAGCAAATGCATTTCAGTTTGTGCACTATTAAGTTTTTCTAATAAGTGCTAAATTACAAGACAAATTTTTAAAACATACATATAGTTCAGCATACATACAGCATCATTAGGCTAGGGCTAAAGACAATTTAATTTGCCTTTAATTTTGAAATAGAATATGTGTGACTGATCAGGTCTCCTCATACTAGTTCTCATTAATTGTTGATTAATTACTGAATTTTGACTTCCACATTTGACTAATCATTTATGTGAGATTTCATCTCTGAAAGAACTTTCATGCTTCTTTACATGCAGCCTCATGTGGGGATATGCTCTCTATAAGCATCAACCAGCTGAAATATTATGGAGATCAAAACTGCTTTTTTATTTTATGGCTAATAGAGTAATTAAGCTGTTGTAGCACTAAAACTGTTGTATATTGGGCTTTCTGTTGTTGCCTTTATTTTTGTATCTGCTTTGTGTGTTTGGGTCCAAGTGTCTGTTTTCCCCCATGTCAGTTTTTTGGGAAGAGGTTCACTTGATTTCTCTGTAAAGAATCTGAGAGAATAGGTGTTAGCAGATCCTATCCATCTGATTGACACTAGGCAACGTGGTAATAACAATGGATGGGGAAATAATTAGCTTGTTCAGAGTTTGGTGCTAGTTTTTTCTATTATTGCTATGGTAATATAAGAGTATTTCACATTAGGTGCCACACAAAATGTATTGTTATACTAGGGCAAACCCAAGGTTCACCCAGCTCTGTCGTCTTCAGTCATGAGCAGAAGTAGATGCTTAGGGGAAGCACAGAATAAAAGTTCTGTAAACTACAATTGTTCTGAGTAGTCTTCCAGAGACTCCTGCTCAGAAGTCCCTGAATGAACAGTTTCTTTATATCTAAGAATCCTCCAAAGATTTCTGTGCAGTGAACATGACCTTTGTCCAGCTGAAAGCATGTACACTTTTGGTGTTACAAACTCTTTGGCAGGATGTTCCACAGTTTAGATATGTGAAGTCACTAAAATAATGTGATATCTCTCCTACCTGAATTAACACTAGAGGTTTGTCATTGTAATACACAGTTGTCAATGCATTGGACAAGGTGCTTACTCACATACTTGTAGCTTGGCACATATTTCTCATATTTTTGTTCCCTTTGATATGCCATCATTTAAACGATGTATCACAGCAAGATTCTGTCCTTGGCACTTGCATTGCTGCTTTCAAAGCAAAATAAAAAATACAACTGACAGCATTCTGCAGCTATAATGGCTTAGTTGTAAGCTGCCTTCTGTTACCTAGAATATGAAAGAGGCAATAGAAAAGGTTTGTTCCATCCCCAGAACAATTCCTAACAGGATCTCACAAGATCTGTCATTTTGATGGAGATGCTATGATACGTTATAAGGACAGCTAAAAACAATCTCTATGGACTTTCACTGAAATTTTTCCATCATTCTTTCATATCATAATGACATCATAAAAACAATAGTAAAATGTTTACTCTCTTCTGGCTGTTTTGGCATCACAAAACACAACAGATTTGGACACAGAAATGTCACAGAAAATCCACAAAAATGTGTAACTAGCCACTGAACATGATGCCAGCATTTCATAGTCAAATCGTCTTCAAGATTCCATGTATTTCTTTTTAAGGAAAATTTCATGGGGATAAGGAATGGGCTTTTCCCGTATTCAATTTCCTCTTGTTTTCCTGAAAGGTACAGTTTGTTCTTCTCTTCTAAAACTGAACAAGTATTCCGGTCACAAGTCTCAAACAAACCATTTACAGAGGTTCACAGAAGATTTTCAGCTTTGCCAGAGTTCTTGACTTTCAAGTTGCTTGGCAGTCAGTGTGGTCCTTGTTCATATGGTCTTCAGTGAGCATGTGTCAGCTTCTACCAAATTGCTGTGATAGTTATGGGTGATCATAGCTGATCCCAAATGGCACCACTCCTAGTGGAGGCCTTTGTGTAGAAGGTTATGTGGTCCTTGGAAGACAGAAATGGACTTTCTAAATTTGAGGAAATGGTGAAGTTGCAGCAGCAGAGATGGATGACTCCTGCTTTCTCTATGTAGATGTGGAAGGCACGAGTAGGCCCTCGGTCTGTAGGTGTCCAGATTATTATCTTCTCTTTGGTATTGCCAAGACTATTTAAATAGGCTGAAAAAATATGTGTTGGTGGGAGTTTTTCCTTCACTCCTCTCACTCATGAAGCAAGAATTCCTGATGTAACCAAGTGCTCTCCCACATGCACTGACAGGCACCTACTCATGGCTGATATTGAACTGAAAAGAAGAGAACAAGAACAACAAAAAATAGAAAGCAGTCCTCCAGAAAAAAAAGTGAAATATTGCATCTCTGAAAAGGGGGAGCACAAGCCCTAAACCAGAAACACGTTTTCATGTTCAGTAAGACCTGGCTTTCTCTCAGGGATGAATTTTATCCATGCACTGGGATAGCCCTTTAAAACACAGAAGTTAAACTTTAGGCAAACACCTGTACCCAGGCTGACTACGCCCTTTCTATCTCCATCCTTCTTTCTTGTTGTCACCTCACACTCCATTTGCACTCACCACTGTGAGCAATTATTGACAAAGATGAGTTCTTTGTTGCTGGAACAGAAGCTGCTGGTCTTTCTAGGATTTTGTGGCCAAAAGACAAGCTATTCTTGTCTTTTGGCCTCAAAAGAAAGAAGCTTTCTTGCAGCCATTTGCTGTTCTTCATGTTGGGCTATGTAAGATTATCTGGTAGGCATAGTTACTAACACTTTGAACTAAAGGAAAATGTGAGATGACACAGTAAATGAAAGAGACAACAAATATACAGAAAATTGTCTTTCCCTTATTAAATATTTCTCATTAATACTTTAAAAAGAATACTTTCCCCCCCTTTTTTGGTACCTCAAGGTACTATTTAAGTATGCAAATGTGCTGTGTTCCACAAATCAAACCTGGCAACTCATAATGACATCCTGCTGTATATGATTTGATATTCATAGACAATCATTGCCACTGACAAAAGCATGCATGTGGGAGAAGTGTCTATCATTCTGCTTTACAAATTAATCAATAAAAAATTGTGCATGAGAGTGCTATGAATAGAAGTAGGTGTCAGTAGATTTTTCCTCGAGAAAATAGATAATTCATTTTTCCACTTTTTTACTCCATGTCTCCAATGTGGACACTTTCTACAATACGTAGCTTAAGCCTTCATTTTTTTACGTTTTCTTGCTCCTCCATTTTCATAAATCATAATATTTAAATATGGAAATATATACTAAATACAGAGTATTTTATAATATCTTAACAATTTGCCAACTAAATTTCTTAAAATGTGTTCTCAAATAAAGTAAAAGATCCATAGAGAGATTTGTATAATATTTTTTCTGAAAGGATAACTATATATATGGTATAATATAACTAATATAATATAATATAATATATTATAATATAATATAATATATTAATGTAATATGATAATATTGTTTTTGTTATTTGAAGGTATCAGATTAGAAGAATTTTGCTTCTTGAAAATTATCATGTTGTGATGTTATAAGATCCTTTTTCTCCTCTGAAGAGTCAGCCCAAATGGGCAGTGCTTCCTCTTAGCAGATTCACCTATGTTTCATGGGTCTTAGGATAGCTTCTGTCTCTCAAACAGGAAAATTAACAGTGAACTATTTTTCAGATTTAATCAGTGATCCCAAGGTAAAATGCATTAGAGAAATATGTTTTCTTCCTTGTTATAAATTTGAAAGATCAACTTTTGTCATGTTCCATTAACTCTTCATATTTTCTAAAGCATTTCATGTGTTTTTTAACACTCTTTGGGTGATCTGTGGGTAAATCTGTTATATATCCATAGGCTGACATACAGTTTGGATGACATGCATGAGAATATTTTCCCAAATCTTTAAAGGCTGTGTAGAAGGTAGATACTGATCTGGAGGTGAGGGAAGAAGGGACGGGAAGCATGGGGGAACTTCCAGGACAGCAATAATTGTAAGGAAGCCAATTGTTTACAATAAGCTGTGTGGAGAACCATGTCCTCCTCCATGCCAAAACCCACCTTGTTCTTCCTATTCAACACTCAGCTAAAAACTGTGCCCACTGTTCTGATTATACAGCTAGAGAGACTTTCACTCACACTACAAGATCATTCTGTAAGTGGAAGAAATCAGCTTACCAACATAGAAATTCTTTTTCCAGTACAGGATGTATGTATTCCCATTTTCTTTATTCAAAGGTATTCTGTGTGGAAAAAGTAAGCAGATTGTTTACTTTTATAAACTAGGCCATTGACCTCGTTATGAAGGCCTGTTCTATTAGCCAGCAGCTAATATATTTTAACCCATTACATCCTTTAACATCAATGTTTAAACATCAAATCTTTCAATATTTTTTTCTGAAATAAGGCTTGACTTTAATCTGTTCCCTATAGCCTCTGCCTTCTGTCAGTACTGGAGCTTTGCTTTCTTCAAAAAATAATGGATAAAGCATAGTTTCCCTGTGCATAATTAGTTTAGAAAAAAAAGTAGTATTGAAATTAAAATAAAAATTTGGCTTTCAACCTGTTCCAATCTGCTGCTGTACTATGCTCAGATATTAGTCTGAACACAAATAATATATTAAAATTCCATTCTCTGAGGATGATATTCTATACAGACAGTCATGTGTTTTTAGTGAGGCTAAGGTAGTGTTTTGCAAAAAATTAAAATTTCTTGCTTTTGAGCTTTTCTGGGACGGCTTTTTATTATATGGCTGTACACATCTGTTATCCATTCAGAAATAATTATCTGTTGCTCTTTTTTATGCTGAATTCACAAGGACTATTGTTAACAAGGTATTACCAATTTTTTCTTAATTTTTCTAACTAGAAGCCTGTTGGCTGCATTGCATAAACAAGAACATTATGAAAAGGATACTTTAACATTATCACTACAGTGCACTACAACTTTGACTGAACTTCAAACCATTTTTCATAATCATGTTGTTTCTCAGTGTTTTAGTTCTGACATTGGAAGAGGTTTGCACTATTCCACCTTAGGATACACAACCTGTTGATTTTTGCAGTGTGGGGTTTTGGGGGATGGTTTGTTGTGCTTTATGATGGTAGCTAGGTTTTTTTGTAATAATTCTTGCCTTCATCTTTACAAGATACTCATAATTGTAAACTCAAAAAAGCATGTGGAAATTATAAAACTAACAAAATGTACTTCCAGTTCAGATTATTTTTTCAAAGAAATAGACTTGGATGAATTGAATTTATTTGTAGATATAAACTACTAGGAAATGCAATTCTCCTCGCTCTGATGAGCCACTTCAGACAAATTGCTTTTAGATCTCCGGCCTAGAAGTTTGTCCACACATCTTGTTTTTTAATTCCTCATATTACTTCCATTTACCAGTCCTTACTTTACCCTAAGTGGAGTACTTCAGAGAGAAAAAATCTTTACAGCTAGCCATTTCTAAAAAAATTAGATGAAATTCTTTTATTTTAGTATTATTACTATAATTGCTACAACTGTGATTATTTACATTTAGATTCAGGAAGAACTCCATCCACAAGAGATCTTCCAATTGATAGTTCTTAAAAACATAGATAATCTATTGTATTCTAATTAAATTGCTACACTGACCATTCTGTTCATTATGACGATTTTTGTGAGCAAAGACTGGAATATGCTAGAAAGAGTGTACTAAAACTACCTTCCACTTTTTCCTGGTCTAAAAATGTGGAAAGGTTGTGCTGTTTTAACACTAGAAGAGAATTATAAGTAGGTGTTACTGCAATAATCACCCTAGAGCAACCAGCTATAAATCTAGCCATTTACAAACTATGAAATATAAGGCAACCCCTCATTAAAAAGGGGGAATACATTTGGTGCAAAGAAGAGATCAAAGACACGAAGCCATTATGATTTCATGTCCAGTTGCCACATACATTGTTTAAAAGTAGAGGTTCTCATACTATAAGAATTAATTCTGTTGGCTCAGAGACATTTAACATATGCAGAAAATCCAGGCCATTCC
Organism: Serinus canaria; assembly: GCF_022539315.1. NCBI lineage: Eukaryota > Metazoa > Chordata > Aves > Passeriformes > Fringillidae > Serinus > Serinus canaria. Next base: position 18,624,859 of record NC_066314.1, on the reverse strand, counting down.
TGTTAAATTCAACAAGTTCTGAATTTCACACATCATGGTGTAGCAGTGCTCGTTAGCATATAATAGGATCTAAATTTGGAATATGCAAATGTGCAAAGACAAAAAGCGGCTTAATGAGGATGAAGATCCTTGCTGTCACTCTTTTTAGTAAGTAATGAAACACTGAGAACATAGCTTTCCTTTGTTTTTGTAAGGATGGCTTTTATAAGAGTCAAATCTATGTCCCTAAGTAGTCAATACTGGTCAGGCAAATGCAATGGGTCCTGTTAGTTTGTGTTTGTAAAGCAATGACTCTTTCCAAAGCAAGTGTGGTAGATAATACAATGTGAATGCTGCACAGAAAACCAAAGGAAAGCAAAATGGTTTTGCTGTGTAAGTAATAACACTGAAATGAGAATTTTTTAAAATTCTCTTTTAATGAAACACAAATTTGATTTTGAGAAACACCAATGAGTTGGAGCACTGCTAATTATGGAGTAATTCCAGAAGCATTCCAGTGCTTGTAAGCTGCAAAGTAGATCCCAGTTAGTGAACTGTAACAAAGAAAATGTTGACTGTTGAATATGGTTTTAACACCACATCCTTCATTCTCATTAATCATTCAATCTATCAACATATTAGTCCTCTAGATACTTCGTTTCAATCTAAATAACTAAAATTTCACAAAAAGGACTCATTTATTCAGGGACTCCTATACAGATATTACACACTTTGTGGTGAATATGAATAAATGACAAGGAAAGAAATAAATACCATGCAAAATGGAAAGTGCTGAAGTGAGTTTTTGCAAGGGAGAAAGACAGTAGGATTTAAAAACAACAGCACATAGGGATTGTTTTCTGCCTAGGCAAAACATGCATTGGCTGAGATAATATTTTTTCACAGTTTCCTCCTAGCAGTGCCATTGAGAGTGATTGGGATAAGAAGTGCTTCTTTTGAAATCAGTTACATGAGATTTTCTTCCTACTAAGTATTTCTTCTGCCCTATGTATAAGCAAGCAATGTTTGAAACTGTGGGTATCAACAATCCTGTAAAATTACATTTATTTTCAGTAAATTCAGTACTTAATTCTTCTGTGAGTTTATTACTGTGAAAAAACCAGCTCAAGGTGTTTTTACTCTGTGACCTCTATGTATTTCCTTGATGAAATTATGCCTTTCAAACTTGTATCTACATCACAGAACTAATTTCTAGTAGTTTCTTAGAAGAAACAACTATGTTTCTGGAAAGAACACCTGGAAAGAAAAAATAGTCAAAGTTATTATCGTTTTAACCAATGTCATGTAAAATGACCCGTTCTTCAGTAAATTTTAAATTTGTTTTTATAATTCTAATTCCTGAAAACCCAAACTGACATTCTCAGATCATACCTAATAGTCCAAGCATGGCATGGAAATAAAGAGGAAAGATCAGAGGCTTCATGGCTGGGTGCAGACAGCTGCACACACACAGGATTTGGGCAGGGGTCTAGATCTGCTGAATGGGAATAGCATAGTGTTCACTGTAAACTGGGATATCTGCCCTCCTAGTGAGGCTGATTAGCTCAGGCTCAGCACTGCTCTGCTGCAGCAGGCTGGCTCCCAGCTCAGTCACAGTGCACACATGCAGTAGTTTTACCAGACACGTACTGTTAGCCCGAGGCAGCATGACCTAAACATTGCATTCCTAGAACTAGGATTTAATATTTCTGTTCTCTGGAAGGAAATCAGACATTTCTCTTCAGATAAGATTCCTGTAACTGTTATGTTTGGCTAAGAGAAAGAAAATGTCTTCTCCATCACTGGAATTCAAACGATGTCACATGTCAGCTACTTAAAAACTGCATAACTAAATGATAGGCAGTGCAATTTGTGTTCAGCTGTAACAGGTTTTTTGAATCTTCAGCTGCACACACTGTCATTAAATTTCAGCATTCACATTTTAATCTTAATATTCCAGCATCTGAGAAAGTTTGTTGGAAAGAAGAGAACAATCTTGACTCAGTACTTAGACAGCCTATGATCTGAGAAGTAGAAAATTATGCTGGAACTTCTCATGGAAAGGAAAGAGATTGTTTCTCCTGTGCTAAGAGAGCATAATTATTAAGAGACATGGGAAAATGTACAATATAGGGAATTACCATACTTGGCCAATTAAAAATTATATATACATTTGGCTAACTAAAGAGTGGTCTGAACTTTGAACTTCTAACTCATAGCTTTAGCTGAATCTCAATATTAAACACAGTTCCCTCAGAAAAAAGTGCTTTTTTTAAAGTAGCATATGGCAGGTTCTAGGCACAATGAAACCAGCCCTTGGTGAAATTCAGTGGGAACATCTGTTCAAAGAACCTACTTGGAAATTAGCCCAGACATTTGGACAAACCTCAGTTCAGTGTCCAGCTGCTCTGGTGCCAAATACTGTAGGAGAAAAAAGGCAGGAGACAGAAGCAAAGCAAACCTGGAAAACACATTTCACACAGCACTGGACTCCCAGGTCTACAAAGAAGTAGCACTACTTACTAGGGAAGATAAACACTTATAAATGCAGGGAACAGAATCAAGGATCTAAGTTTAACTGAGTTGGTTTTCCATGTAGCTAGAATCTTTCTGACTTAGAAATAATCAAGAGAACAAAACCATAAAATGTGATTATATAGTATGAACTGTATGAGCTTTGATATACAGAATTGAAAATACCACACTTTGTAGTGCCAAATTGTGTCAAAAGTTATGTCATCCCTTATTTCAGATTATAGGTAACAAGTAAAGCAGAATTTCCAGCGTCATACACACACATAGGATGCATATGCAAATGTTATGATGAAAATAGATATGACTACTGTATGAAAATAATTTGCAATGCAACTAAGAACTTTTGCTTTCAACATGGAATTTCTAAAGCATTCTTCATGAGTAAGGCAGAGAAGGTGGTGATGGAGGAGGATGTAAAATAAAACTGTTGATAGAGGATTGTTTAGTCACCAGGCTTCTGTGCTACACTATTACTAAGGAGAAAAGAGTTATACATGCAGGATGCTTAAATTAAAATCTGTATGTTCATTGCAGGGTGGGATACTAATTTAGGTCAGGCTGGTATAAAGTGAATCACAGGTTTTTACTAAGCCCCAGATACATCTACTGACTTTCTAAGGCATTATCTGCCTGAAAAATCATGAGCTGGCTTTTTTCTTAACTTTGGTTAAAGTTTTGCTGTTTCCTGCAAATGAAAACTGTGGTGTATGATGTTTTAAATAGTTCTCTTCTGCTTCCCAACAATACTTAATATAACAAGATTCAGTGAGAAAAAGGTAAAAAGGATTCCTCAACAAATCTGCCTCATCCAAAAACCACTTCCCCATTTCCATTTACTGCACAGGAGTCCTTATCCACATCACCCCATTCACTCACTGAAGCCCCAGCCAAAAGACCCCATGGAAAAGCTGAACCACTTTGAGCACCATCCTTTAACTCCGACTGCCCTGCTGTCAAGCCTGCAGACGTAAGGAAGGGGTTGTCACTGCTCAGCTGTCTTGACATTTTGTGATCTGCAATCAGGAGGAATCCTGGGAGGGTGGGAGTCTGGATTTTGGTTATTTGACTTTTTGTTTTAGATGGTTTTGCACTGTCCTCTCTCCTCAGCTGAATCCCCTGATCTGTCTCTGGGAGATTGACCACCCCTTGCATGTTATGCTGCTTCTTAAGGCCCCTTCAGACTTTTCAGACCAGCTAATTGTTTCTTGGACATCATGTAAAGGCCTAACAATAAAAAAGCATAGTTAAAACCACTCAGTAGATTTTAATTTATGCATGTTGCTGTTTTGGGATCCAGATTTGATAAAAGGCAAAATACAAGTATTGTTTATTTTCTTTTCCTTTTATGGGGCCAAAGAAGAACAAAATTATAATCGCTTAGGTGTACAAATAATATGCTCTGGTATTATAACACGAACAGCTCCCATCTGTGATTAAGCTTCCCCTTAAGCAAACCATACCAACACATACTCTGAATCACCCTGAAGAATATAAAGTTAAAATAAGCACATACCAAAAAACAGATGGCTAAAACTGGTTTTCGTTAAATCAAGCAGTTAGAGAGGAAACAGCAGCAGTTCAAAGGTCTATGTTAGGTAAAACTGCATCCATTTCTACATAATAAATATTTTGGATCTCCTTAATGAGGATGATCATAAGAAGTAAATGTTATATTGTGGCCAGATGCTGACAGACCTTACCCGACTGAATTTCAAGCCATCCAGATGTGATCCGGCTCAAATCCTGAATGCAAATAGACACAGCATCAAATCACTGGGCCTGAGCCAGACAAAGTGCCCTTCCTCAGCACACTTGGATCTGATGATGTCTTTTGAAGTAAACATGTCTAGACCAGTTCTTTGGTGCTATGTACAGAGATTACAGGAAACTGAGCCTAGCGCTGGTTCGAATGGCCCTTGGAAACACAATGACTAGCAGCACAGAGTTATCTTATTTTGCCTGCTGTTGCCCAGATCTTATGAAACACATTGAAATTTCTCATGGTTTCCATCTGAAAACATTAAAAAGCCCTCTTGAGTAGGCAAAACTCAGCCAAGAACGTCCCCAAAACTGAATAGACCTCAAGAAACACGTTTGCAAACCCACACAAACATCTGGATTGTAACAAAAGACAAATCTAGCAAATGTAGCCAAATGCCAGCTTTTGTTAAAGACATTTCTTGTAATTGTAAACAGAGTTGCTCATTTGATAGACAGCATCTGTTGCATTTTCATGAACTTTGAAAATGAGTTCCCCACTTCCTGGTTGGTTTCACAACTTGATGGCAACCTCCCTTTGCTTTTTATTCTCATTGTCCTGCCCTATTTGTATACACAAGATCAGTCTGTTAAAAATTCAGAAAAACAATCTCCTGGGGCATCCAGCAGTAGTCCATTTTGACTTGTATTTGTTTCCCAATTAAGTCTGTAATCCTATGAATGAATGATTCTAATATAATTAATCAGAACTGCATGCATTCAATTCGCTGCTGTGGACAAATGGCAACACAATTGTGTTAAAGATCTTTCACTGAGCAGCTAGGTCTGGCTGCAGTTGCAGAACTTGTACAATGTTAAAGATGGTGGAGAAGGAGATGGGGTTTTTAGGAGGAAGCTTTATAAAAAATAAAACTGCAGATTGTCTGCTCACTATTAGCAGTACTCTGGGCTGGCACCCAAAACTCGAGAAATGTTTTCAATCACTGTCAGAACCATTGTGGAGAATTGTAAGCAGCTGATAAAGGCCTTTTGATCTATTTTTTCCAAGCCTTCTATTAACTGTCTTTTGTCCTTCAGCATATATAATTGGAATGTATAAATCCAATGCATTTTAAAGATTAGCCATCCTAGAGAGAAAGAAAAAATAGTTTTTAAACATTTCTCCTATTCTTCTAAAACACAGTGGAAAAGCATCATAGAATGAAGTCAGAATTATTTAGGCTGGAAAAGAAAATCATTGAGTCTAACAGTTAACCTAGTGCTACCAAGTCCAGCCTTATCTCTAAGAACCACATCTTCAGGTCTTATTCCTCTGGGGACAGTGACCCCACCACTTCCCTAGACAGCCTGTTCTGAAGCTTGAAAAACCTTTCAGCAATGAAAATTTATAAATCCAATCTAAATGTAATATCCAATCCAAAATTCTTCTGGCACAACTTGAGGCCATTTCTTCTTGTCCTATCACTTGCCATTCTCTTGATTTTTTCCAGGGGACCAGGACTGAATAAAGGATTCAAGGTGTGACCTCATCAGTTCTGTATGCCGGGGGACAATCACTGCTGTTATCATGCTGGCCACACTAGTGTTGATCCAAACTCGGATGCTGGTGGCCTTCTTGGCCACCTGGGCACACTGCCAGCTTGTGCTAAGCCAGCTGTCACCAAAAGATGTACTAGAGATCTTGACTGCCCTGTTCTGCTTCCTTGTGCTCTAACACCACTTTTTTGCAATCTTTCAAACTGCCAGGTGCATGAATGCAAGAGAAAGATATTATTTTTGTGCTGTAGATCTTACATGGAGAAAGATACTTCTCTTTAATAATCCAAAGCCTAGTTAAATTGAAGCTGTACAATAAGACTTCTAATAGTGCACAATATCTATCTCACCAAATGCAAGCCCTTACCTAGAACACATTCTGTATAATGGAAGGAAGCAGACCTGTTCCATGCACATGTAATTTGTTCACCAACATCTTTGCATCTTATTTTTCAAGTTCAAGCTGTGTTTTCACAAACAATTTATTTTGAAGAAAGAACAAGTCCAGTTTCTGAAAGTAATGCATCACTGAGGTGATGGCGACACCACCACTTGCAATTGCAAGTGAAGAAGTGAAGAAACATCACTCCAACCCTAAGTTGAAAGCTGCTTTTACTGCTTTAGTTTATGAAGGACATATGGTAGAAAACAGACTGACACTGGTTTCTTCTTATTTGGGTCATTGTGCAGAATTTAGGAATAATCCATGTTACATGTATTATATATTATTTGCAGTATGTGGAGATTGTAATTATATTATATTACATGCCTCAACATCAGAAGGCTCTTCTAAGGAGACTAGAAGCTCTATCAAAAACTAAGGAGAGTAGAAAATACGTCAGCAGATTGTGCAGGCTGGAAATAGATTTGCTGTTTTGCTTTTGCCCCAGTGTTTACCCCAGCATTATTCATTACCTGCTTTCATTTTTTTTAATACTACTTTTGCGTTGACATTACATTATCTGTTCCAGCTACTCTGTTTGTGTGACCTAAATTTGCACTTAATGCAAGAGAATTTCAAGCTACTCTGGAAGAATATGTAGAACTGTCTGAGATGATCAAAACTGCATAGTGATTCTGAATACTTTATAGAACCATAGAACACTGTGTTGGAAGGACACCTCGAGGATTGTCTGGTTCCATATTTCTTGGCAAAAGCACTGCCTAGAAAAGTTTCCACTGATAGGCTTTAAAGAAGTTTAACTTTCAAAGAGCAGATCCTTCCTAATGTGAGATTAGTACTTTAGGAGTCTATAGTTAATTCAAACGACAAAGCAAGATGGAAAATTTGAAATCTGTTCCAAAAAATTGTGAAAAGAACAACATTTTCCTTACTTTCTTCTATTAAAGATAATTGGATTGTCAAAAATAGGTGTAAGTAGGCAGCTGTTGAAGAGATATATCACTGGTATCAGTAACATTTCTCAATTTTAAGCTCAAAGTGATGATCTCAAGGATGTGTCTCCATGGCTCAGACTGAACAACTACTCAGGGCTTGGTACTTGCCTGAAAATCAAGGCAAGTTGCTTGTTTAAAATTTCTAAGTATTACTAAGGATTTCTGTTCATTTGAATTATTGACAGCTATGTGTTAGAAACTGATAGCAGGTACCTTTGGCAAGAAATTATTTTCAGTGACTGCCAAAACAGATAAAAGAAGCAAGAAGTTGTGCCAGAATTTTCAAAATGGACCTTTTGAAAATAGAGACAAATTCCTTACTTGCCAAATATATTTAACATCCAGCAGTTTCCATTAAAAAACCAATTTTTCTACCATTTTGTCTGGAAATGCACTGATAACTGATATATCCAAATACCATGATTAAGGTGCCTGAGCTGCTTTCAGTCTAGTAGCCCATTTGATGTGACTAGCACATTTATATATGGATATTTACTTCCATCCTGGAAAAGCCAGCCCATGGACATGGTCTAAAGAGGTCATTTAAATGGTTCCTTTTGGATGATTTCTCCTGCATAACACGCACATCTTGAATGCATAATAAGAATATTCATAGAAATTTTACAGCTAATATATTGATAGGTTATATAATTTGTTTATCTGTGTTTCTAAGTGACTTAGTGCTATCAGAATGAAATTATTGAAATTGATAGAAACATTTACATAAGACCTGGCTGTCATAAAAGACTTTGAGACTTGCTAAATTAACCCATAAAATCTTTAAAGATTGTACAAAAAAGGAATGAACTTTGTACACAAGAGCTTTGAAAAATGCATGCATTACAGGTATCACCTTTTTCTTGTGGATAAAAATAATAATTGAACTCCCTCTGCTTAGAAACAGAAGACAATAAAAAGTCTTCATGTATTTTATTATTCCTAACTAAAGAAGTTTATATCCAGAGCTAAAGCTGAATCCACATGAAAAGCTTGCAGAGGACATTTGTGCTTCATAGAGTGAGCTGTACCACTGTCTCAGTTTTACTGCACACACATGAATTCCTGCCTTCTTTTCAAGTGGCACTGCCAAGAGAAAATACCATTTATATCTGTCACACCCCTTGTCCCTTCATCAGCTTAGTCCTGCAGTCTTGCTGTGTGCTGCTTTGCTGATTCAGTGGTGGAGGGAGAGAAGGAAGGAATCTCTGTTGATAATGAAACTGCTCATAGAAGCTCCTTGTGCTGCTGGACAGTATGTCCACCTGCAAAGCCTTTTCATTTCAAGCTCAAATCAAAACATAGAAGTAAAAGGAAACATATTTCTCTCACTGGCATTAAATTTAGAGTAGCAAAGGGACTACTTAATAAGCTGATGTATACACAAAACACAGGTTTTAAATAGCTAAAGAGACTTTTAGAGGTTTTTTTTTTTCCTTCGAATTAAATTTAAAAGTTTTAATTTCCTTTAAAACATATCTGTAAAAAGCCTGACAACATTTGCTCAGATTTTAAAGTGTTTCAAAGAGATCCTTTGGAGTTACCAATACTCTGAAAATATTATGAAGAAACGAATTTTCCAGAAAAAAAGAGAAATTTCCCAAATAAATATCAAGTTTATCTGCTGATTAGTTGGATATTCATGTCTGTCTGAACTTTCTCAGTTTCTCTCTTTCAACTCTTATTTGAGAGCAATGAAGAACACTATCAACAGAATATTTGTCTTCCTTTGAACAATATTGTGTCTGAAGCAGAAAAATAAATCAGAACAGAAGCCATAGAAGTCCTGCAATATGTGCAGGATTTTCAGCTGGGTTAAAGCATGTTGAGCCTCCAGATTGTAAACAAAATATTTGGCAAGGAATGTGTCTAGCATCTCCTACTCCTTTTTGGTTGTTAATATAACTTATAGAAGCCAAATTCATACAGGAGAATTGACTTTATTCCATTGCTCCATGCTGAAATAGTAAATGAATAATGTTTACAGGACTGAATTAATTTTTTTAAAGTATTGTATATCTCTGAAAAATGAAATTGAAAGTTGAGAGAGTTAGAAGTGAAATCATGGTTCACCTTGACACATGGTAAAACCCAGTAATTCCATTGCATCATCAGTTTAGTTATAATGCTTGCAATCAGTAGAGGTTACTTAGTGTCAGACACAGATGCTGTTGCAGGTAATTTCTTGAATGGGAGAATCAAAATTTGTTGTAAAATTGACTTCTGAACCATTCAGCACAGAGGCTTCAGTTGAGTGAGAAAAAAAGTCCTTGTAGGGAGGTTTTGAAAAATTTGTGTTTTATTGACAACTCCATGCAGAGGAATGGCTTAGCTGCTGTGAGGGGCCTTGATGAAACAAATGACTCACATATTACATTTTTTACTCAGAAGCTTTTATGTCTATAGGAAATTTAGCCTCATATCAGACATTTTCTGCAACATACACACAGTTGTGTATCAACAGGAGTAGATGGAAATGAGAAAACAAGTATTATGTATTTCTTTCTGATACCAAGTGATTTGATTAAGCTGGATTTTGAAGGCAAAACTGCTTATCTGGTGCATGGGAGTTTTCTTTTAACATTTTTGAGATGTAGTTTTTAGGAAAGCCCACTTAATACAGCGTATCTGGAATCATTCACTGGCTTTCTTTTCTACATACATACTGGACAAATCAAAAGAAATACCACCTGAACAAAGAACAGCAGGATTTAACTTAGCAAAAACTTAACCCACAGAAAGTTTATCAGAGTAAAAGTAACATTTCCTCACTACTTTCCAGTTTATCAGATAACCATGAAACTCTCAAAACAATCCCTTTCTTTTTTCTGTCATTCCATTCATGTGTTGTGTTTAATCATCTTCATTTTCCCTAAAATATGCTGTTTTCTTCCCTCAAGTGATGGGCTTCAAGTCTGTATTCTCTCATCCTCTATATTCCCATCTTCTTCCCAGCTTTTATGTGATGAATCCTGCTTTTCTTTATGCATTACCATGATGTCCGCTATTCTTTTTTTCCTCACTTATTTCTCTTTTATTACCTTAACTCTAATATGATATTTTCGGACATGCCTCTCACCAGCCCGGTAAAAGTCTCATCACTGAGACTTGTACTCTTGTCTTGATGCTACAGGTAAATGCAGTGTTTAATGTTGTTTCCCTAAAAGGAAAATAGATGTAGAAAACCACATGATTTTCCACAAACAAAATTATTTTAATAATTATTAAACTATCAAGAAATAAATTGTATGCAGGTTAATGGCTTGGTGCTTCTTAAACGAGATATGAATAAATATTCAGTTCTTGATTTTTTATTGCTTAGTTTTCCAAGAAAAATATATTTAACTCCCATTACATTTGTGTATATCATATCATAGCTATTTAAATGTGACTACTCTATGATTTTGCAAGTTTATACCAACAGTAAAGCTGCCATTACATCAGTAATGGTTTGGAAAAGACTCAGGAGGAAGCTCAGTTGTCCAAAGGCATGTAATGACAATTGTGGATATGCTGTGGTATCCTGCCAACACCCCACCTGTTGATTCAGAAAGCTGCAGGTCTCAGACCACCTGGGGCACTCCAGGTAACATTATGATACACTGATGTCCTGTTCGGGGAGCTGAATTTTACTCTGTGCCTTGGATATCAATATTGTATTAACGTTTTCTTAATTTGGAGCTGAATCTCCTCCTTAGTGTAACTTTCCACATTGTTTCAGTGTTACAGTTTTCTCTGGTTCTGTTTCATATGGGACATAAAATAGGGATACTGGTGCTGTCTGGCTACTAGTGACTACCTGGAGTTCACAATTTTAGTTGCTGCAACTTGTGTCATGTGGAAATTCTAGGTTTCCTATTAAACATTTGCATTTATTGTGGTTGAACTGGTTCAAAGCCTCTGGAAGGTAAAAATAATGACTATGTATTATACTTCAGATACATGTAAATATGTGTGAATGCATCTAGCTTTTTAATCAAAGGGAATTAATGATTCAATGTGGATAGCTGAGTTGCTCTTTATAGTTGAATGTTTTATTCACAGTTGAGGGAATAATAATTTTGAAGTTTTTAACTGCTACATATACATGAAAAATCTCAAGAATACTTGTCCAAGTAGTATATGGATTTATTCACCTCAATTCTTTATTCCCAGAAGAAGACAGAGTTCAGGCAGAGTAAATCAGGACAGTGGCAGTGAGGAGGACCAAAGCAAGATTACCCTATTTAAATGTGGAACATGTTTTAGGACATATAATATAAAAATACAGAGGTGACATCTGCAGTTACCGTTTGATGCTCACTGGGGCATGTCTAGTTTCTGTTCCTCCACAGAGCTGGTTCTCAGATGTCCTTGGTGGAGAGCACTGTAGTTCTTACCTTATCAGTTTATGTAGCTTCCTTAAATTTGTAAATCCATGTCCTGGCCATATACAAAACAGAAATGCACTGGGGTGTGCTGTCAGACTAAATGCAAAAGTGCTTCTGTATCCTGTGGTCTAGGTGTGGCCAAAACAGCCTAAAGCAAACAGTCCCAAAGTGTCTCCTCTGCAGGACAATACATTTGGCACCTAACTTAATCTTATCTGATTAGGACAGATTTCATGCAGTCCCTGCCCAACACAGAAAGTGAATTTTTGCCTGGCTCGTGACATGATTTATTCATTTTCCCTATGATATTTCTAGGTTAAGCCTTATTTGTGAATCTCTTCAATGCATGGCTGTTCATACAAAGGGTCAAACAGGCTCGTCATCAAAGTCTACCGCCCTGAAAATGTGGTTTCAAAAAATCACAAATGAAATGCCAAAGACTTAATTAATGCCTGAATCCACAGGTAAAAAACAAAGCAAAACAAAACCAAATAACAACAAAAACACAAAAAAAAAACCCTCCAAAAAACAAAACAAAAAATTAATGAGAATTTCTCTAAAAAATAGAAAGCTCTCATTGATTTCTTTTGGTTCAGAAGAGAGATAAGCTCAAGTTCTCTTTGTTAGTGGGACACCCAGTGTTCTTTGATTATGCTGCTAAAAAGACATGTGGGCTCTGTTTGCTGAAACTGGCTATTATTCAGCAGAACTGAGCCAAAACCCTTAAATTCCCTATAAGCACTTCTCAGTCAAAGCTTTACCTCAGATCACTGGCAATGGATTAAAAAGGAAAAAAAAAATTAAAAATGAAAAGATAGCATAAAATCGCCACCAAATCTGCTGTCAGATTATTTTAAGAAGTCAGTTCCAGTCAGTTAAACTGACTCAAAAACATGCTGCTAAAAAAACAGTATAGTGGAAATGAACTTAGTGAACTCAAAAGAAAAACAATAGCATCAGACAATGTAGACTGCTTCCCTGAGCTTCCTGTCATACAGTTAGTCCCTAAATCCCAACAGAGCCAGTGAAGGCAAACAACATTTTATAAAGCAAACACAGAAGTCTGGGTCTTTCCTGTTTTTCATAATGAGGTCACCTGAAAAATGAGCTAGATATATCTCAGGTATTTGTTTTCTGTTGTCTCCAGCAGCTGTTATGCAGAGAAAGGAAGAGTTTTCTTTCCTGTTATTTGGTTTTTTAACAGATCCTGTGCATGTCAACACTGAAGAAAGAAAGCATGCAAAAACAAGCATGGGCTATGCAAACAATTTCTCCTCATACAGGTCATTGATGCCATGAGTCAGAGGAGGAAAATGGAACTCAGGATGCCAGGCAAACATTAAAATTACTCACAAATGACTTGTAAATTACCCTATTAAAGAGGCAACAACAAGTTTGTATGAGATGTTTGAATAGCAGAATATTATTCAGGAACTGCTTGCTATTGAGTGTTGAAACTGCAATAACATAACCTCATGTATTGTTCAAAAGCGAAGGGAAGTCCCAACAAAGTTCTATACAATTCTTATAGTAAAATAATAAATTAAATAACAAATTCTCAAAATATCATTTAGTAAAGTTCTAACTCAGGCAAAATGTACACTGGGTCAATTTATACTTGACAGGCACTAGAATTTGGCAATCTTTCACTGAGAAAAAATTCTTATTTCTATCCATGTGACAAATGTGTTGCACAAGTAACATTGATCCAGGCAGCATATAGTCACTTGAAATGGGATACACTATCCAGAAATAACTATAAAGTGGCTGTTAAAATAGTCCAGTCACGATGGAGGTCCACAAAAAAAAGGGGAGAAAACAGCTACAGACCTAACATAAAACTTTAAGGGGGAAAAGGGAAATCTAGTTATTAACACTTATCTTAACAGCAGTTTTGCACCAATATAATAATTAAATTCAGTTTGGCTGCTTCTTTTGTTCATCCATGAGAGCTAGGGAAGAGCAGAGCCTACAGCATCTCCCTGAACAAGCCAGCTCTCTGTGCAATGAGTTCTTTTAATAGTTCCTAAAACTGGTCTTTGAGTATGTGAATTATCAGTGACTATGTCCACCAATGTGTAGATATGTAGCAAATTAATGTTTATTTTTAAATGATGTGCATGACTTCACCTAGAACGTAGTAAAGACTTTCAGAATATAAGCTTCAATGCTGAAAAGTAAGTGTTGTAGTTTTCTGTACTGGGAGATTTTGGGGTGAGATTTGTGAATCAATAAACTTCTTCATGCAGCTGTTTATGAAAATGCTACTTGATAACAATAAAATATACACAGAGAGATTATTATTATAAAGTTGCAAGAAAGATACTTGCTCTTGGTTCTGCAGACTAAAAGGAGAAAATAATGAAACAGTTTCTATTTAATTTCATAGAGCCATTGTGCTTTTTGCCTTGGTGAAAAACGAACGAACAAAACCCCAAAATGCATCAAAGGTGATTATATTCATTAAATTTTTAACTGCAGATACATGCAGACATTTATTGCGTGGTTGGATTCTGAAAGATTAACTCAGCATAGGAGCCACAAGTTCAGTTAGATAGCTACAGTGGCTAACATGGTTGATTTATTGCTCTCAGGGGACAAAAGGAATTGAAATTTGACAGACAGGATATGCTGAATCCACTTACTGGAAGAACATTAATTCCCAGAAGTCAGAATGTATGCATTACAAGCAATGCATCTTTTCATTTTGTTTTGTTTTTCAAGCAGTATACAGCTCAAAATAGCACAGACGATGCCTGAATGCCTGAGTAACCCTTTATAGTGGACTGGTGCACAGGAAAAGGAAGTGTGTCTGTCCAAGCAGCACTTCAAAGAAGGCTTGCAAGCATGCTTGATTTAATGCAACGTACTTGCCAAATCTCTTGAGCTGCTAAGGAACACATGTCACTTTGTGCAGCATGCTTTTCTGGGGAAAAAAGCATGCAAGATAAAGAATGTGTGAGTTATGGATATAAACTAGGTTACAACTTGAGAGCATCTGTAAAATGTGATCCAAAAAATGCCTAACATACCAACCTACCTCCTTGCTTACTGCATTTGACTCATCTAAATCTTGCAGCGTACTTGCCTATGAGGAAAAAAACACAGAGAAAATGCTGTTTAAACTTCTGATACTTACTTGTGTAACCAAGTTTTTCTTCCAGATGCATAAAACCGCATTCTTTAAAATTCAATGTCTTTTAAAATATGCTCTAAACATTTTAGTTGAAAGTTTTCTTGGCATAATGTACTGTAATGCCAAAAGGGAAGATATTTTTGGGACCAGAAGCTTTTTTGACAGTATGATAATACCTATTCTAAGCAAATTAGATCAGCTTTATTTTGATAGAAAAGAACCTAATCAGAGTAGAATCAAGTCAGATCCATGTCACCATTGGAAAACAGAGTGTGCTTACACAGCTAAGCATATTCTTTGTGCACTCACAGGAAGTTTGTAGTAAAGACCACAAGAGGTAGCAATGTGAAATTCAAAGACTTTGAAGGCATTTCTGGTCACTTTTGCAGCACTTTCTCAAAGACAGGTGATGAAACATTTTAGAGAGCAGTTATAATTGACAGAAACCCAGAGCCCTTGGTGTTGTCCTCTCCAGCCTTGCTCGGGTTAGTTAGGAGTCCAGTATCACACCCCGGCACTCAGTGAGCCACCAGTACAACCAATCAAGCAACTGGAAGTTTTCACTGAGAAGTCTTCAACCAATTTCCTGTAGCTGCTTCATTTTTTCTTCTTTCACAGTTTATTAATGCCTGCAAAATACTTCATCTCTGTTTTGCCCCGAAGATGGAGTATTTGACCTAGATACACTTATTACTGGATTTTTTTCCAGCTGTGGCATGCTGGGTTTGGAGATCCTATTTCAGTTAAAAACAACTTACACTGGGTGAGAGCATAAAATATTCTGACTAGATAGTTACTGGTTTATTGTTGCCAACAGTGGTTTTCTAATTCCATTACTATAATTTCCAGTGAAAATTCTGTTTACAGCACTCTGTGTTTGGACTCCAGGTAAACGAAAGTTAGCAATTTAGTGCTGTGAATGTGCCACACTATTCCCATCAACAACTTACTTGTTATAGGCCTTCTTTCTTTCATTCTTTCTAGGAAAAAAACATATACTAAAGAAACAATTGCCACACTTATTTAAGAAGAAAACAAATAAGAGGACTTTAAGTGTTACACTACATATGTCACATGAATTATCCTCTATTCTTAAATGTGCACTTCAATTTAAAGCCAACATGCAGTCACCTATTTTCCACTGCTGCTGAACTGGATTACCACCTGCCTTGACTCCATCCTTTGGAAGGCTGCCAGCATTGTTACAATTTAATGCTATATCCCACTGTGTCAGGAAAGACATGCCTCCCCAATCTCACTGTCAAACAAGTGCTTGTCAACATCCCTTAATTACTGCTATTATTAGGAATGAAGGTTAAATACATGTGCTTTGTGAATGGTAATTTCTATTGTCTGGTTTAGTTTTCTTTGGTTCAGTTGTGCTACTATGAAATAAAGATTTAATTGAAAGATGATTTTAGCGTCAGGTCTCTCAGTTTATATATCATTATTTGTAGTGATTTTTGTGCAATCTGTGTTAACATTTACATTTCAAAATGCTGGTACAAGAGGGGATAATACAAGTTCAGGAAAACCTCTTTCTTTCAGTAAACAGAAAATAAATATCAAATTTCTAAGACACTACATGGGCTAAGAAGGATACAAGCGACATTTTCCTTCCAGACAGGATGAAGACTATGAGAAAATTAGAAAGTGGACACAGCTCCATTTACAATGTCTATCTTTGTACCCAGTTGAATAGCTACTTCTAGAAACTGTGGCCATGCAACTGGTCATCAGATGATGATAGGTCAGAGAGGGTTTTTTTTTCTCAGTGGAAATAAGTAAATTCTTGTATAGTTTTCTCAGATATGGTCAAGCTGCCCTCCAAATTACTGCTAATTTCCTATTTGTGTCCAGAATGTGGCCAGTATTTGAACAACACAAAATTATCATTCACATTTTCAAGACATATCACTAAGAACGTGCTGTAATCACCTCAGCATAAGGCAAGACACTGGCTCTAGAAGCAGCTATGTTACCTGTGCTGACATATTAGCTCAGCACAGAGCTGTTCAGCTCAGCACAGAGCTGTTCAGCTGCTTATTTCTTCCAGCCTCTCCTCTATCAGTGTAGCTCCTCTCTTTATGTAGTCCCACCTTCTATCTTTCTGGCTCTGATGCACATTAGATGCCTTTTGTTTTCCTCTGCATTAACTTTCTCCTCCATTCATGAATTCAGCTGGCCCATGGAGGGAACCGCAAGCCATGGCCAGTGCAGGAGAGAAGGAAAAGAGCTTAGCCAAGAAGGAGAAGGAGGAGGAAGCAAAACCTCCTGATAAATTCACCTAACCTATATTTCTAACAAATTGTTTAACTTTAGACACATTCTCCAGAAGCACAGTTTAGGTCAGAATGAACTACCCTGTCAATCTGCTTTCAGGTACCAAGTCAAGTTCACTGTGTGATCACACGACTTCCTGATCTGGAAAGATGGGAGTAGAGGGTGTGTGGCAGTAGCTTAATCAGCCATTCTTGTCCCCTCAAGTTGTCCCTGCAGCTGGTTGGGCCAGGTGGCAGCACCTGACAAATAGGTGGTACTTCCAACAGGGTGACCCACGTCCCTCTGCACTCCTATGACACAGCCAGTGATCCCAGCAGCAACTTGACTTGCTGCACACATAAATTAGGAGACACTCAAGCACAGCATCTTAACAAGGGAGGCAGCTGAGGAAGCAAAACACAATGCTTTAGTCCATATCCCAGTGGACTAAAAGAGCTTCTTTGCTCAGTCTAGACTAGAATATGAAAATAGTAGAAATGTTTCATGGGCTCAGGGTATGATTTGTGTTGAAAGGGGCCTTAAATATCACCTAGTTCCAGCCCTTCTCCCATGGGCAGAGGTGCTTTTCTTTGGACCAGGTTGGTCAGAACCCTATCCAACCTGGCCTTGAACATTTCCATGGATGGTACATCCACAACTCTTGGCATCCCGTTCCTGAATATTACAAATTTAGCTAGTTAGCTGGAAGTTATTTATAAAAGGTGATCCAGGTGATCCAGTATAGTGACTGGGGATCTATTCACACATGCACAATAACTGAACCAGAGCAGTACACTGATCATTTCTACCCAACCTGGGTAGCAGAAGAGACATTCCTTTTGCAAAGTTAGTTTCTGACTTGAAAAAAAGTGGACACTTTAAATGTATCCTGAGAAAAAATTGTGTTTGGTACCAAACTTTTCAATAGTAGCCAGGTATCCTATATAGTAATCCAGAAACAAGATCTAAGTTTAACCTTCTCAGTTCAAGGACTCAAACTGCTATTTCCCCCTTTCTATGAAAGCAATGCACATGCTGCCTATCAAGCATCCTTTGCAATATTAAATGAAAGTGCCAGTTGAATACAGGCACCTCACCAGCCAGGCAGCATGTGAGAGGAGGTTTACTAGACTTAAAGGTCTAAATTCCTTCCAAGTGCTATCTTAGGTCCTGAAGAAAATGGTCTTAATACTTGAGCCAAAATGTTTGCCTTCATTTACAAGGAAGACCAGATGAAGGAAGTGAAATATTTCTCACATGGTTGTTTTAGTGATTATTACATCCAGTTTCTGGGTTGTTTCTGTAGAGAAATGTAAAAGGAAAATGGAACTTAAAGTCCATCTGAAACATTTCAGGAATTTGAAAATAAAGTAAAAAGTCTTCTATAGTAATTATCTTCCAGGCTTATAACCAAAATAGCCATAACTTCATATTATTTTTTTTTAAATCAGGAACATGCAGCTGACTAGACAGTGGCTAGTTTGAAAGATATAGGAAATTGATAGGAGGCAATTTCAAAATATGTGAATACAGAGTATTTAGAACAGATGAATTAGAGAAAACAAACTGAAAGTATATAATATTTTGTTAGTTGGTGTCCCCAAAGAATGGTTATCATGATTATATATGTTGAAATTAGTATCTGCTTATTCTGCAAAACTTCTGCTTATAAATCTAAACAGTAAAACATGTCTAGAATTTTGGGAGTTTGAAAATATTTACATGTGAATACTGATAAAGTCAAGAATTCTTGCTAGTATTCAGCATCCTTTGTATTCTATCTGGACAACATATTTTTCTCTTGCAGAAAACAAAAAATTATTTTGATGCATTAACTCCACCAGCCTATTAGCATATACTGTAAGATGGAGTTTAAAACATTAGCATCAATCAAAAATTTAACTTTATTCTGGAAGCACTCATTTTGTTCATTTCATTGAGATTTAATCCATCAGTCAACACCATTAATAACTATTTCCTACTTATTCAGTAGCAGTGATGTTTCCCTCATTCCTTGTACCACTGACCCTACAGGTGGTTTTTTGAAATACAATATCTTACACTGAAGTCCATCTAAAGCCAAATTTTGTGAACAGAGCAGAGTTGACACATGGCTTGTGTTACTCAGGGCACTCCTTGTTTTCAGCCCACAGTACATTTTCATTGACAGCACTGTATCCCTCAGTCATGGCCAGTCCATCACAGACTGTAACCTACCATTCATCTCTTTCCAGCTGAGTCAGTGTTTTCCTCTATGTTCATTTATGGACTGATCCTGAGAGGCAAAGGACCTGCATCTGCAATGAAGTTCATTACACTTCCTGACAGGATCTGACAGTTGATTATTTCTTCCTCTTTTACACACAGTGCATCTGTCTATGTTGGCTCTCATTTCATTCCAGTGGTTTTCTGTAATAATTATTGCCCCTTTTCCTGAATCCTTCTATGTTTAGCATACTGTCTTATTTGTCATTTCCAGTTTTAAATGAAAATCTTGAATGACACTGAATGTAAAATAGCCTCCAGTATGGAGGCTTCCTGCTAATTTGATGATAACATCCCAGTTATGCTTTGTGATTAACCTTCAAGTCAAAAAGCTTTTTAAATATGCAGTGTTCCTATTACATTTACATCCACAGTGTAAATGGAAAATACATGATCTACCATCTCTTTCCACCCACTGGCCTCACAGGATACTTCAGTCTGCAGTTTTCCCAAAACTTATTTTCCACACCTTGTACTCAGTTAAATCTCTCATCATTCAAATAAGTTATTAATATAAGCTTAAGGCATATGAGCCAGTTTAAAATATCTCCTCTTATAATTTAAAATTACTGTTCATCCAAATATTTATTTTCTACTTTATCACCAAACATTTAGAATGACCTAGTGTGATCCATGCTGCTTATTGAATTTATGTCCAAATGATAAAAAAGCAGAAAGAACCCTAAGCCAAGGAAGTGGTATGAGCAGGGCTGCTCCCTGAGGGATGTGGAGCTGGAGACAGGGGTGACCCAGTCCCATGGAGGCTGGCCACAGCCTGCAGCTGCAGTCACTGGCCTCAGAGCTCCCTGACAGCCCCAGACCAGGCAAATCACAAGCCAGGGCAATGCCCAGTTGAGGGAGTGGAGCTGGGAGCAAAGCAGATGCAGTCAGAGACAAGGCTGGAGCCTGGCATCCTAGAGCAACACCAGGGCAGGCACCAAGAGAGCTGGGATGGGCTGGTATAGTGATGAGCAATCATCAGGGAAGGAAAAGCTTAGTGATATCCTCAGGGTTCTGGCAGCAGCTTGGTACTTAATGGTTGCTGCATTTTTGTGCTGCAGGAGTCCCAGTATGCAATAAAATATAATACATGTCATGCATGATATAAAAATGTGTGTTTCCAGGTGTACTCTGCTTTTATTTTTGTGATAGATATATGATATATTAAGCACATATTTGATACGATTTTTGCAGTCCTTTTTTTCAATATTTATATTCAATACCTTTGCCACACTAGTTATAGAATAGGACAGCACATGAAAAAAGCATTTCTTGCTGACATTGTTTCAAGTTCATATGCTTTTACATTAAATGAGTTGTTTATAGAAACCGTTGTGATCCATGAGTTAAGCATTCAAATAAGTTAAGCATTGTGTTCTTTGTCAACACAATGTCAATTGCAAACACAGAAGACATCTCTAACAACTCAGTTGAGTTTCAAGTCCTCATGATTATTGTGCACATTTTGTTACAAAGAATGACCAAATTTCTCTAGAATCTCGTTTCAAATAGCTGGAACGCCTGTGTTTAGGTGTAAAATCTCAACTAATTTGTTAGCTTAAAACTTTAATATTTCAATGTGAATGATACTTTTTGGTACTCAGTGTCATACAAATACATTTCCACATTTTCTGCTCTTTGATGTAAAAGCAAGTTGCATTGGGAATAGTAGAATTAATAATTTTGAGTGCTACATCCCTTTTGCAACAATTATCCAGCAACACCAGCCCAGCTGAGATACTGACTGGATGCTCTTTGAATCCCTCGTGGTAGAGCTGGAAGCAGTTCACATTCTGCTGCTTAGTCTCCACCTAACCTTGATGTCCTCCCTTTAATTGAAATACTGTTTTAGCAGAGCTCTTCTGAAGACAGAAGAGCTTCTTCATGGACAGATGCAAGATGAGTGACTGAACTGCTGAGAACAAAGACCATAAAATGACAGTAGATAATCTGTTGGGTGCACCTCAGTGACAATTTCAGCAGAAATGGAAAGAAAATATTTAAAAAAAAACATTGCTGTTCATTTTTAATGAAACATGGAATAATCTTCTCATTTCTGGTTATCTTTCACTCTTTTCATTCTTTCTTTTGACCACTTTTTAGAAATCCTTCATATTTAAACATCTCCTATAAAGAACAGCAAGTAAATTTTTAAGTAGAAATTGATCTAAACTTGGGCTTTGAGGCAACTTTTGAATACTGTGGGACCAGTCCCTTCTATTTTTATTTTCTTTCTTCAGAATTAGATACAAATATCTTTGGTGTGTTTGCTGCTCATGTACAAGTCAGTTCACCGTTAACAGTAAGTGAAAAAACAAAGGTTAAAAATCTTTTCAGTTTTATCCCTTTGCTTTACTGCAAAACCCATTATTTAAGAACTAAGCTACCTCTTGCCTCTTTACTTCTCACATAATGAAAGGCTGAACTTAAGAATTTTTACAATGACTCAACAGGCATATTGGCTTTAGTAAGTGTTAAGTTATTGTGAAACCAATACATTCAAGTTCACCATATTTAGCTCATATTCTATTGCACTCTGATCATAGCAGAATGGAATAGAGGAGTAACAGCAAATTTTAATGGATTCAGAAGTTGTGATTTTATGCACTACAATTTAGCATGCTCATATTTTTTTCTCCCAAGATGTTTCAAAATATGAAAGGCCTAAATTATCCAGTTTTGAATGTTATTTTTTTCTGTGAATGTATCCATCCTCTCTAGTAGAACGTATAAGTATCCATTGGTGAAACTATATGTTCCTACATTAGAAAATGCTTCATCTGAGAAGGCTTAATAAATTAGTGTCTTGGATTACTTTGTGCATTCAGGACTTTCTCAGCACTTAAAATTACCCATTTATCAAATGTGTTAATCCACAAATCCACAGCTCATATTTAAATTCAAGAAGATCTAGGCTTAAGGTTTTTTTTCCATGACAGTTTCTGTTTTATCATGAAAGTTCTGTGGTTTTGGTAAAAAGGATCCAGTATTTCATAGTTAAATTTTAAAATCCTTATTATTAATGATGTTACTGTTATTATTACAAACAGTCTAATTACCTAAGATAAGATGAATTCTTGGTGTTCTACAGAGACAGAGCCAAAGACTGTGAAGCACTAAAGGATATAAAATTTCAGGTTCAGTTCCATTAACATCCATTTATATCTGTAAGCTCTAGATGAATTTGAGAACTGAGTTGGAGTTGACAAAGAAAAAGCTGGAGAAAGGTGGTCTGATAGTCTACTGGTCCATTACTTCCATTTAGTCAGTTGTCTCTGGAGAATTGGAAAACTGGCTGTTGTAATAATCATCTTATACTTCAGTGGAATTCTGAGTAACTGATTGCCTGTGAGACTCATGAATTATCTCTTAACAGATGTTTTGTATTTGTGCAAATGCCCTTGCTTTTCATTTAAAAGTAGCAATGTCACTCTCATTTGTAAGGTCTTTGTTTTTATCAGTGTTAAAAACAGAAGAAAAAATATGAATGCTATTTAGACTATAATGAGTGAATAAGACCTAAAGTAACCTGACATCTTTTGGCATCAAAAAGACTGAAATTTTCTTTTCTTTGCAAGAGAGTGATTGTATTTCTCTGCATGGGTCTTACACAACTGACACTGGAGGAAATGGCCATATGGCTGCCATCACCACAGTAGGGAATTGCCAGATCAGTCATGAAGATAACTGATCGAGCTAGAAGTCAACTCAGGTATGAGGCAGCATTGTAGTAATTCCTACAGAGTGTGGTGATGGACTTTTTAATGAAGGGGTTTTATTTATTTATATAACCACCTACATAAATAATTATGAGTAGATTTTTTTTCCCTTGGAAGACCTTTTCCAGCTTCACAGGAAAGATTTGTGTAGATAAACACCGTTAACAGGCAAGCCTTATAAACACTCATAAGGGTCTGTATCTCCACTTGCATTTCTTACTGTGTAGGATTTTCTTCACTGTTGTGAATATTCAGTGACCCTACTAGTTACTGGAAGAAATTCTTTGGTCCCTTACAGCAAACAGATTGACAGCTGCTAATGATGTGCTTGATGAGAACGTTGGAAATTTGCCTCTAAAGTGAAGATTATTTTATAATCAGGGTGTGTTTTTATTCTGTCCATAATGCACCTTGTCCAAAGGGTCGCTGTACCTTTCTATAACAAAATCCTTTATTGAGGTAGATTTTCTGTTGAAGATATGACAAAGAATTCACACATACACTCTACATGGAGGCTTAACATTTCTTCTCCTACTGAGGCTACAGGAAGGCATGCAGGCTGCAAACACATGAAAATTCTCCTAACATGGAAACAATATAACTGGTCCTTCTCACTCTCACTAGATGGTGCTGCAGAGTAGTTTTCTGAAAAATAAATAAATAAACATAAAAACAAAGCTAATTGTTCCCAGAAATTGCTGGTTTATGTTTCACTTTCATAATTGTTAAAATAGTGGAACAATTATTAGAGGGGAAAGAAAAATCATAGGCAATGTAGGTGTGATGGAATTTGAATTCACAAACAGTCCAGATGTCTAAACTCTACTCCTTTACAGAATTTATACGTCAACTAGATTGTAACTCTTGGAATTAAAATACTAGGATTGCAATAAGAATGCTCAGGACAAGTTTTTCATTGATTCTTACAGTGCTCGGCCATGGCACGTTATTTGTTCTGTCTTTAATTACCCATGCTAGCGTCCTTGCAGAAGACCTCAGCAGCATGGTGTGTTCCAGTTAGGTATGTGGGATTCACAATTAGGTTTTCCTGTAGACATTTTTCAGATTCCTCTGTGGAATCTCTTACAGGCCCAATTTAAAGTTCAGTAATACAAACAAGAACACAAAATGTTCAGTAACAAGAACACAAAATGTTTTCATTCAGAAACAGAGGAGGAAAATGTGCCTTCTGTAAGGTAATTGCTGAAAGGCTTGAACAGGTTGCCACCAGCTGGGAGGCAAAGATATCCTGACTTCAACCTGAGCCGATGCAAGGGGACACAAACTCTCTCCATACAGAATGTCACAGGCCAGGGAAGGCAAAAGGGTAAAAGAAGAGAACATTTACCCCATTGCTGGGGTCATGTCAGTGTACAAAGAGAAGAAAGGACTTGTGAAGGGTGGGAGACTAAGCACAAAACACAGCTTTATGCAGTTCTTTATTGGTGAGAGTATTCACAGGCAAGATTTTGAGGAAAAGAAGAATCATTTTGGGCTCTGATTCAAACATTTTTTGTGCTATTTTTATTTAACGGCCTTAGATAAGTATGGAAGCTGCAGAGAATGAGGACTAGAGCTCAGGCTTTCTGGAGGAATTCCTCACCACTGATGTACATGTTCAGGTTCCTTCTTGTGCTCTCACTTGTATTCACCTCCCTGTCTTGCAGATGCATCCCAGGAGCAAAAAGTTGATTTCTGCCTTTTCCAATAGAGTTGTGCGAGGAAAGGAGAGCCTTGAGAGTTGCATAATACTTTCCATAGATCTTTCTAATGCTGGGCTGCAGGTGAACAGATGGGGGAATACTGAGATAGATAACTTTTTCTTTAGCATTTCTAATGATTGTTTTCCCTGTTTAGCATGGTATATTCATGTGCATCACATTCTGTGGTCATTAACTAATATACTATATAGGGAATACAAGTATTTCACTCACATCCCACTTCAGTAACTGGAACCTAATAAGAAAAATATCTGAACTCACATGAAATTCTGGTGAGAAGACTTTAGTTGAAACACTAGAAAAGAAATCATGGTTGTAAATTGTATTTATCTTTGAATAAGATTCCCAAAATAAAGAAATCTATCTAATCCCTCACCAGCCAACTTTTAAAAATTAAATACATCAAATCCATTAGAGAAGCAGTGTTTCTCTTTCTCCTCTCCTCTCCTCTCCTCTCCTCTCCTCTCCTCTCCTCTCCTCTCCTCTCCTCTCCTCTCCTCTCCTCCCTCTCCTCTCCTCTCCTCTCCTCTCCTCTCCCTCCTTCCTCTCCTCTCCTCTCCTCTCCGCTCCTCTCCTCTCCTCTCCTCCTCTCCTCTCCTCTCCTCTCCTCTCCTCTCCTCTCGCTCTCCTCTCCTCTCCTCTCCTCCCTCTCCTCTCCTCTCCTCGTCCTCTCCTCTCCTCTCCTCTCCTCCCGCTCCCTCCCTCCCTCATCCTCATCGCTCGGTCCTCTCACTCCCTCCTCTCGTCCTCTGTCCTCTCCTCCTCTCCTCACCTCCTCCATCCTCCCTTCCTCGTTCCTCTCCCTCTCTCTCCTCTCCTCTCGCTCCCCTCCTCCTCTCTCCATCTACCCTCCTCGTCCTCGTCCTCATCGCCTCTCCTCTCGCTCTCTACTCCTCTCGTCCTCTCCTTCCCCTCTCATCCGTCGCAACTCTTACCTCTCCTCTCCTCTCCTCGCCGACTCCTCTCTCTCCTCTCCTCTCACTCTGCCTCACTCCTCATCCTCTCCTCTCCTCTCCTCTCCTCTCCTCTCCTCTCCTCTCCTCTCCTCTCCTCATGCCTGTTAAGTCCTATGTGTTCTGAGTATGGCTTACTCTACATCTCAGTTGCGACTCTTTTTTCATGCTTGCGTTGTTTGGGGTTTTTTCACTTTGACAAACATAGAAATAAATATTAATAAGCTATCTGATGTAACTATTTAGTAGCAATCTGTCTGTCTATATTGAAATTAGGGTTAAAATCAGTTTAAGAAAAATTGACAATATGTCCTAATATTAGTGGGAGGCTTGGTATTAGGAAATATACTGCATATCTTTGAACTGGCACTCAGGGGAAAAATGATACATCCTTGTAGATACCATACCAATACAAATGCAAACACAATACAGACATATGTAAATGAGACACACATATGTCTGGTGTAAGAATGACCCATAGAAGCTGATTTCTCCCCAATGCCTGTTTTAAATCTGATTCCATTAATTGCCAGCTGGCTGTGAGCTGGAAGAAGGCTGTCAATGGAAATGGCAAAACCAGATTCATCTCTTGATTTAATAAGGATGGTTTAGTACACATAGTCTGTGCTATGCATTTATTCATGCACTTTTCTAATTGGTCTGTTCAAATTGTAGAAGATTATATAATTTTAGTTAAATCATATGGGAGGGAGACAGAGACCAAATAGAGAGAAGGAGATAAATTATTAATTTATATTTTATTTTAATTCACCTAAATGGAGTTAGATATTTTGAAATGCTTAACATTAAAATGAAAGACAAATTAGAAATGCTTTGATTTTCTCTTAACTCCAAACAGCTATCACACACTGGAGTCTGGAACACAAAGCAAACTACATCATGTGTAAACTAAGAAAGACAGAGCACATGTTGACATATGGTGACTAACAGGAAAAAGAGTTTAAAAATAAAAGGTTTTAAAAAAAATAATAAATTAGGATTTTAATTGGCTCAATGAAAAAGTTGCAGGTTCTCCTCAAGCTCTAACACGTGTTTAATTTTAAGTGAAACCAAAGATCATAAATATTCTGTCTCCCAGGTCTGCATCTAAAAGACATTCAGGTATTTCCTGAAGTCTAAAAAAATCAGGTCATGCTTCAGTGACCATATATTTAATCCTACTGCAAAACTGTTTGGTAAGAATACAAGTCTTGGGTCATGAGCAGGATATTTGGCTGTTGCTTTGTGTACAAGATCCCTGATTTAAGCTGTAGGCAACAGATCATGATTCATCTGATGAAAACTTAGTCAGATCTACCTTTGTCAGCCCTCCAATGGAGTTAAATACATAACATAACCTGCAAATATGGAGGAAAGAAAGAAAGTCACTCAATAAAGTCAGTTGTGTGCATCTCAGAAAAAGTCAAGGTATCACAATCATGCCTGACCATAAAGGCCAAAGCCTTTCACTTATGTCTGTTCCATCATTTGTACAGTATATTTTATCTTCCTTGTATATGTAGAAGTGGAGCTTTGTTTGGAATACCTATATCGTTTCATTTAGAAAATTTTCCCCTGTGAGAAAAGTCTTTCTATTCTGTGGACTGCTGCCACTTTATGCAAGACTCTTCCAGATTCGTAGGGAGCAGTACTGTACTATAGCTGGTCTTGGAAAGTGACAAAGTTAAAAATTTCCAAGATACTTTCCAGCTAATGTAAAATAAAATAAAATAAAATATGTAACTGTGAAGTGTTATTCTATTGTATATGCTCAACTTTCTCAGGGAACTACTGGGATTTTAAAGTGAAGTTTCAGAAGCAGTAAAGTCTACCGTAGGATATTTTTAAGAATATTTGATAAACTGATGAGAGTTTAATATCCAGAAGACACTTAATGTTTTGTGTATTTTTTGGGGGGTTGAATGACATTTTCTTCACTTTGATTAGATGAAAAGGAAAAGCAATTTGAAATATCAAGATTCAAACACCTTGTCCCCCATGTTCTTGACATGTCTATGAAATTTTCCCCCTCACTACTATTTGCCTGTTTCTATGCTCAGTGATGATTAATAAATGTAGTAGAGTAACATTTGTCTAAAATGAAATTATGAAGAATCTGACAATTACATTGTCACTGACATATTTCAAAAGCAGTTGTCTTTTTAAACTTGCAGCAACATCTTCTTTGAACCATTGAGGTTTTCTGCAGATCTGAATCCTGCCTTACATTTATATACACAAATATGGGAGTAAGAGAAACATATTTTATTTTTAATGAGGTTTCACTATTACATGGCTACTTGAAAATTCCCATTTGTGCAGCTATAAAATTGCAGTATATAAAATGCTCCAGTAATAAATTAATTAACTGGGTATAATTTCAACTTTAATATGCTTTTTATTTTATCTGAAAACATTAACGAAGAGTGCAGATTTCTCCACAAGAAGCTGTTTATGTTTTGCAGAATGAATGCAAAAATAAGAATTTTGTTTTGCTGTGCAGCAGGCAGGTTTTGGTACAAACAGAGTGTTCGTTTTACATATCCTTCTTGCACACAGCAGTGTTTGATACCATTCATGTGCATGACTGGTTTCAACAGTCCTTGATGTCAATAGGACCTTTTCCATGTACTTAAATGGATATAGGAAGAAGAGGACTGGTTACATATTTACAGGATATATCCTGTTAAATGACCAAAGAATGCTTTACCATCTGTTTTGCAGGATACTGGCCTTTTCTTCTAAATTATTTATTTTCCTGCCATGTCACAGCTTTAGGACAATTACCTCAGGGTCTACTGCAGTGCCTGCAGGCCATGGCATACGCCACAGGATTCCCCCATGGACATTCTGCAGGCTGTACATAGCATAATTGGGCTGCACTGAGTACCTTGCCACTACAAATTACTCAGGGGAAGTGTTGAACTTTCTGTACCCACCTTTAAGTGTAAAGTGTCTCTAAACAAAGACCAAAGCACTGTGTACAAGCAGTGAGAACTTTTAATTTGAATTTCCTCTCTGACTTTTAGAGACCAAAAACTACAAATCACGAGTTCATTACACAGTTTTTGCCAGAATCAGTGTATTGACTTTAGAGAAGGCATTAAGAGACTGAACTGCAACTAATTTCTGTAGTAGAAGTCCTGCTAGGTCAGACCAAGTATATGAGAGTTTGGAACTGTCTGCCTGTATTCATCTGCATATGCATTTTTAAAAGGCCACATTCTACAGTTGTGAGAGTTCATTAGGTCACCAAAGCATCAGCATTTATTTGAGAAGAGACAGGAAAGTGCAAGTAAACTTTTGATAGCAAAGCACAAATGTGAGGAAAAAAAAAAATACTAAACCCTACTGAATTACTGATGAGTGGGAATGAAATTTCTAATGTCCTTAATGTGAGCAGGGTTTGTTGTTGAAGTCTCCCAGTGACTCTTACCCAATAGCAATGTCTCATTTCTCATTGAAATGTATCCTGTAGGTTGTGTATCTCAAAACAACAATTTAATGATTCAGAAGCAGCCATGGGCATGGACTAGACCTTTTGGAGTAGTTGTAGCTATGACAGTAGCCTGAGGTAAAATGCATTAATTGCACTCCTCCATTGTATGATAATATTCCATTTACTCCAAAATGTAGCTTGGTCTATGATCGGTGGAAGGAAGAGATAAGGAGAAGAAACAGAGAAAAGATGGATCCTTGTTATGAGGATGCATTTTTCTTTCTTATCCTTACTGCTTTTATCCAACAAGTAGCTCTCCTGAAAACAATGCTTCCCAAATGAGCAGATCACTGCTGAAAAACTGTGAATTAGCAGAAATTGCTAGCCCACCAGGAACTAGATACTTTTTCCTGTTTTGCAGAGTTTGTAAAGCATAAAATCCTGAAGCCTAATGTTTCCTTGAGAGAAAAACATCACCCTTTCGGAAGCAGACATGCTTGTTTTTTGTCATTAAAATGGTCTGGAGAGAAAGAATTTAATTGTTCCTGTCTCTTCAGGTTTAAAATAGATCCCTGAAGTTGTTGGCATAACCTGATTCCCCTCTGTATCATTTACTGTCAAAGGGATATTGCCTTCTGGAACAAGGTTCAAATTAGAGATCATTTCAACAAGAAAGGAAAAAGATTAATGTATAAGCTTTTCTCCCTTTTTATTCTATCTTGAACTGACTGGAGCCATACTGTGTTTTAAAAGATATGCAGATACCTAGAAAAAATAGACACTAATGTCAAAAGAGCATGGAAATTTTTTCTCCACTTGTCTTGTCTCTAATTTTGTCGACTTTTGGTGCTTTATCTATTCTACTCTTCTCTTTAAAATAAATAGAGGGATTATTTTATTTTTTTAATCAAGTGAAGCCAAACTGAGTTTGCTTTCATTTTATAACTGTTTAAATTACTGGAGCTGTAAAAGGAGGAAATGGTGTGAACAAAAACTAGGTCCAAAAGGAGAGATACATAAAAATATGTGGGTTTTGAGAACATTTCCTTTAACTATATGTGGCTCCCATATGATGAGGATTCATAACCTAGGTTTGTCATCCATGTTGCCATCCACTATAAGCAGAGAGTAAAGCTGAGTGGAATCTGCTGAGATGAATATATCAGGTAGAGCAGCTGCCTAAGTAAGTCATGCCTCACACCTCTAGTGGGGCATGCCTGTAGCATTGAGCAGGATATCTGTGCAATATCGTGCTCACTTTCCCCTCTCATCTTAGGTGTTTATACTACATGTTTAAATTCAGATGGTCAACCCACCTAAATATTTATCTCACCCATCTTGTTCTCTAGAAACCTTTAAGCAATAGTCTGACAGCTGAAGGACTGGATCAGGAAATTAAGGATCTTGGTTCCTTCTCTGTCTGTTACATAGTTTACGTGGTAAAATGCTTGTGAGGGGTTCAAAAGGGAACAGGATTTCTGCTTGCTAGATGAGTGGTCCTGTCACTAACCAGAAAGACAGGCACCATGTCACCTGCATTCTCCTTCTCTGGATACCATTAATTTTAATTTCCTTTCTGCATTGTAATATCAGCTAAAGAGAAGACAGTAATGTTAAATAAGTCACTTCAAGCCTGATCTTTAGAATAGTGGAAAGGCTAAGGATAGTCAGGACAGATCAAACTGAAGACTTGCATTATATATAACTTCACATATCTAGGGTGAATTATCAACTACTAATTTAGTTTTCTGAAATATGGATTGCCATTTTCTGGATGTGTTTATCATGGACTTATCTGTACGTGTTTTTTAAAACTAATAATAGATAAATTCTAGAAATCCAGTCAAGCCAGGATTTTCATAGAATACAAATACAGCAACCTTTGGTCCAGAAGTGAGATTCATATCATGCAACTTAAGTGGTACAATATGGGTCTAAATAAAGTTACTTGTCTAGCATTGATGAAGATAAAGTCACTGGAGTCAGTAGAGAACAGAGACAAAACCATCTAGTCATGAAATTTGGGATAGACATTTAAGGAGTTGTGCTGCTGGAATCTTACCTTCTTCCATGGCTGAGCAAAGCTTTTATGGAATCCTAATCTTTCACTTAGAAAGCTGAATATCATGTTATCCCCAGTAAATTTTAGGAGACTGTGAGATTTCTAACCTGCTGACATCTAGCAAACTGACACGTTAAAAAATGTCAATGTTTACTTTTTGCTAGGGGTTTGGGCTCCTACCCTCAGTGGAAAATAGAAGCAGTTTACCAGTTGCCTATCAACATTTTAATCACACACCTGTTACAGGTTACCTGGGTTCACAGGCATTTCAGAGTTTCTCCATGTCTTTCCATTAATTGTAGACATAAATATATATTTTGCATGGCAAAAAAATGATTGTAGTGAATCTGAGTTCTGTGTTCTGCCTTCAGTCATCTGTGAGCTAGATCTAACCTCAAAGTCATGTTGCAGTGGCTGCCATGCCAAAGGGCTCAAAATTTTAAGCTCTGCTGAGTGCCAAAGTTTATTAGCTTGGGCTTGGTGCCACACTGACACAAATGTGCAACACCTGGCCAATTGAGAGGGCAGGCAGGGAATGTCTGGATCTGCCTTCAGAAGGCCTTGCTGACAAAATCCTTAAAGTGTTAATGCATGGGTGGCAGTGTCTTTAGCTCTACATAACTGGAGTTAGGGCTGTGGAAAGAGTATATCCAAGTGCTTTAAAGAGCTTGGCTGGGGAGAAGTGGGAAATAGCTGAGCTTCAGTCCATGACAGAAGGAAAGTAGACTAATGAAATATATGACTAGGACTGCTATTATTGCATTTTTCATAACCCAGGATATGCCACTACTGAGTGTGGTGCTTTGGAATTTGGGATGGTCATGAATGTCCTTATCAGTGCAGGAGTACTTTTCCTTTTACTGTGGTCAGGGTACTGCAACTTTCATACACAGGCCTTGCTATCAGACACCCACATCTGTATTGTTTTGAGATGACTGTAATGTGTATGCCCCTGTGTAGAACTGCCCACTTAGAAAATTAAATGAGGCAGAAGATGAATGCTAGTTATTATATAAGGAATGGTTCAAAATCTTTACTCTGTAAGTTTAAAATACAACATATGCTATACTATACCATAATATACATACTATTATATAGTGTGTCATCAAGTCATTTGTATTTTTGGGAATTTTTAGACCTGAATAAATGTTATGTTACTGAAGATAAATGAAAGCCTTTTTTTATGGGGAACTATATTGTTTTGTCCTATGTTAATTGTTAGGTATGTGCAAATTGTTATCTTTTATGCCATGTCTTTTATCTTTTAAAATACTCTAGAATAGAGGGTTAATAAATCAAATACAGCAGCAAGTGCATTTTGGATACATGAGTGCATGGCTTGCATAAACCTCTGCCATAAAGCAATTTATAATAAATCAAACTTTTTTTCAGGCATTCTAGTAATTTATCAAAAATGAAATAAACTGCTTTATTAAAGTAAATAAGTGGAACTGAATTGTGAAAAGGAGTTTCTTATAAGTCAAGAAAGTAAAATAATTTTCAGGACAAAATTATTGAAATCTGTTTCATTGATTCCTAGTCTTGAGCTTGTATCCCCAGCTACAAATTTGAACTTTGCTGTCAGCACACTTAACATCTTAATTTGAAGGCTTATTCTTTCAACTAGATACACATAAGTGTTTATAAAAACCTATTCACTGTGATTTCTTTACATGTTTATAAATCACATTTGCATCATCCCTTCAGTCATTTAATTTTCTTGTAAGTTTTCATTTATTTAAATTTCTCCAAATTTTATAATTTTTAAATGCAAATGCTTCTGAAAATCACTGTTTCTCCTACAATGGCAGAAAGATTTTATTTAAAAAAATACTGATATTATTTTTATGTTTCATATCTGTCTGATATACTTCTGGGCTTTTTTAAAGCTTCATCATTTATAATTTGGAATCAACGAGAGAATCTGCATTTAATTTTCATTTTATTAGACTTTCACTGAATCTCTTTGGAAACTTTTTTGGATATGACTAATCTAAACTTGCGCCAGCATTTTATTTCTCAGAGGTTTTAGAAGAGTATTATTCCATATGATACAATATGAAAACCTCTTGTCTAAAAGCACTTTCATGTCAGTATAGAAATGAAGTCAGTTTACCCATATGGATAGAAAAAAAAAGAAAACTCTTCTTTACTGACTTGTTGAAATCATAAGTAGACCATGGCACTTTAAGATCCTAAGTACAGAGGGCACAAGCTTTATTCAAAGGTTGACCAAAGGTGGCAGGTTAAATTGGAAATTAGGAAACTGGAAGAGCCAGAAAAATCTTTCAGGCTCCCTGCTTGAACCACTAGACACAGGCCATCCCATAGTTCAATTTTCTGTCAAACCTTCTGTCTGTAATTAATCTTTCCTTTAACACAGAAGTAACTCTCTATAGATGCCTACAATTTATTTCTTGGAATCCCACCTTCTGACCCTTTCCTGGAGGTCCTTTGTAACTTGAAATAATTTCACCAGATGTCATTACATTTCTTACTGATGGGATGTCATATGCTTAAAGTACTAGTAATTTCTTACATGGCATGGCTCAAAAAGACCTAGTAAAGTGAAAAAAATGAAATATATTTTCTAGTCTTCAGTAACCTTAAAGGAAAGGTATCTCTGTATATAAAATCCACCTTATAAATATGTATAGATCTTTACATGTTGATGACTAAAATTAAAAAGAAACCTACAAAATTAGCAGTGTATCATTTGAAATCATAGTATAAACATTTTGCAATGTAAAACATGACTTTGGGAATATTAACACTGTGCATATAGGTATATTTGTTTCTGTTTACCTGCTTATGATCCTGAGTGAGTGCTGATAGATAAAATGAAAAAAGTTTGGGGAGTTTGTGATGTATGTGTAAGGAAATTGAAAGCTCCAGACAGCTCACTGAAATCTCTATTAATGTCAGGTTGACCTTAGCAAAGAACCAGATTTTGTTAATGCAGTGTCTAAAATGTGCATGCAGAGGTTAAGTTTTCAAAATCAAACTTCAAGTTGTTGGCAGGGCAGTTATGGGGAACTCCCTTGCAGCTGTTTGTACCAGACTTGGCCTGTAGTCTATGTTGAATAAAGGACCACAGTTTCCACTCCAGCTTTCAGACAGCAAATGTTCAATAAGCCAGAATTATTTATAATGTACTAAAGACTACTTAATTTATGTGGTGCTGGTCTTGATTTCAAAATCTCCATCACATAAAATAAATGCAACCATTCATAATAAAGTAGATTGCAGGAGTAATTTTCTACCAGCCATGAAATCTTTAGAATATCTCTCATGTATAAGCTAACATCTAACATCCAACAAAAAGAGAACAAAACTAAATTTGCTTTAAACTACTGCATATTTTCCTGAAGTGCAACATAGCAACAAATTTACCTTACTGTTCTGAAGAGTCTGATCAAAACAGAAGGTTGTAATAATCTTAGATATTCAATCAATAAAAAAAAAATAATTTAAATTAAAATGAACATTTTGTCAAGAGTAATTCAAAGCAAATTAGAAGGGAGAAGGTTTTAACAGGGATTATTCCAGAGGATGCTGGCAACAAGATCCATGATACCAAATTTATAAAGCTGTCAAGTAAGGAAGTAGCACATTGAGGTGTGGTTTTATTTTGTACCTGGTTCCTAAAATGTATTTGTTGAGGCCTTATGCTGTCATTTTACTTCTCATTGTTGAAGATAGAAACTGAATGATGGATTAGAGATGATGCACATTTCTCATTCTTTTTAAGAGTCAAAAACATTCACTATTCATGCATTCTTAATTTATTAATCTATCTGGATACTAATTTACATGCTTTGTTCAAGGGAAAAAATCTAGTTGGTAGTATGTAATTATTTTTCTAAAGGTGCATGAATAATTTGTGGTGATTGAATTCCTACAACAAATTAATTTTTTTTTTCTGTTACTAAATGTCAAGACAAAGTCACAATTTTAGATGCAATACGTGGTAAAAATATTAGCCTCATTATTTTTCCATCAGTGGTTCCTTTAATATTCAATAGCCAAATTTTTTTGCTATTGAATTTTTTTGGAGGTACCTGATCAAAGAAAAGGTCAAAGAAAAGTTTTGTTTTCTTTCCATAAATGAAGAAACTGTGTTCTGCCTGTCATGTCACTTCTTCTTATGTGATAGATTTGTGGAGATGTAAGGGTGTGTGTTGTCACATTTTTAAAGATAATGCTTTTGTTCTGGTCTTATTGACTAAAGATGGAAGAGCTGAAGCAAAAAAAAAAAAAAAAAAAAATACAATGTATTTCAAGCTTGTTATAGACACCATTCAGATTAATTAATATTTTCACAGTGGTACTACCATGAACTTATTATATAGGTGATATTTCTGAGAGTAACACAAATGTCCCATCGCCAGAAAAAGCACAACTGCTTTCAAAAACTGAATTTTGCTATGAATATTGCTTATCAGGAAATACATTGGTTTGAATTCCTGACAGACCTTTTGAATGAAACTCTCAAACCCTAAAATTGTGGCAGTTTAATCTCACTAAGCAAAACTGTAAAACATGGAAAAACATTGAAGAAAAAAAAAAAAGAGAATAGAATTTATGTTGCAGGCACCTCTTTCCTCTTCTGGGATCTTTTTGAAGTAAAAACAAACAGAAAAAAATCAGGGTAAGAGTAACAAGTTTTTGGGTAGAGTGTTGAGCTGTTAAGTAGCTAGTCAATTCAATTACTCATGTAAATGAATTTGTTAAGGATTTATAGCTGGTCATTCCCTAGAGACAAAGCTGGTCTTCTTAACCAAAAACATGGATGTGATTTTAGAACTTTATTATGGAAATGGCTGCATTTTCCACTGTAATTACTGCTTGTTCTTTCAGGGACATAGCTTCCAGAATGCTTTACAGCAAGCTCCTTCATCATACACCAGGTAAGGAAATTACGCTTTTCTCTTCATGTTCCCATGTTCTCAGTCTGGTAATCAATTTCACATCATGGGGATTATAAGGTGTCAAACATACTATTTTTTACAAAAGACAGGAAAAGAAAACAAGAAGGAAAGAAATAAATCTATAGATATCGCCATGTTAAAAATGCTCGCATTACCTTTAGTGGCTTTTAGTGTATTGAGCTAAACCCACTTTTTTTTGCTACTCCTCATGAAACTCTCTTGAGTTTTATAAATACCTGCTCCCTTAGCTAGACATCCCTGTGATCCTGGGCTTCAAAGTCTGGTTTTATGAGGAAACCACACTGTCTCCCTGTCTCAGCATGCAATCTTTCCTGTCACCCGCTCTGGGGGCCTGCTAAGCGTGGCTCGCTGCACACAGATTGTTTGTGAAGCTGCCAAACGGAAGCCAGCAGCTCAGTTCAGCTGAAAGAGATAAAAACAACATTATTTCATAGCTATAAAAAATCACAATGGACTTGTAAATGGTGCCTTGTACAAACAGGGTTTTTCTTCAGGAAAAGAATAGGTCCTTCAACGAAGACTGAGACATCTGCATTGTTCATTCAACTCTTGTGCAATGAGCTGCTATTAATAGCTCTGCATTAGAAAATCTTGCTATAAATAACATCTGAAATCTACTCCCATAACACCCTTTATCTTTAATAAGTCTTCTTTGGGACACTTGTGTATTTACCATGAAAAGGAGAACAAACAACTTTGGATAAAAAAGGGTATGACTATATTGAATGATTCAGTTCCTCGGATGGCTTTCATTTTGTGGGAGGAAGAGAAGGGAGAAGAAAGATATAAACAATAAACATCTCTCTGACTTTTCTCCAATATTCTAGCTAGACTAACAGGCAAACAGACACAGCTTGACAGACAGATGATTGTCTTATAAACTGAAATCAACTTGGAAAGAGTATATCCAATCCTCCTAAAATAGCTAATTAATTGGGAACTAGTCCCTCTGTTATCTTGATAAGGGAACTTTTCACAGCAGATGGTCTGTTCCATGATACAAATTGTACAATAGTTTTCACTTCTTCCTGAAATGGAAGTCACTTAACAAGCCATTCCATATGAATGGTACCAGTAGGAAAAGGCTGATGGTTTATTTCAGGAGGTAAAGATTTGAAAAGTCATTTTAAAAGTTTCATTTGTAATTTTGAGTCTTTTAGTTTGCATAATGGTTTTGTTTTGTCTTTTGTTACTTTTTTTTAATTTCTGAATCTGAGGAATACAGTTTGCTCTTTGCTTTTAATGACAGTAATATTTTTGCTAGGGTGAAGCTAAAGGAACTATACAGTGTCCATTAGTGGTTATTAATCTGAAAGAAAAAACTCTTACTGAATTTTAACTTCATTGTACCTTCTCCACTGTGTGTCTCAAAACAGGCTATATTTTTTTAGTTGAGGACATAAGAATGTGACTGCTACTCTTCACAGTCTTTAGAATAAAGGATTAGAAGAAAGCAGTGGAAGAAGGAAGATTTTTTTTTTTTTCTTCATTCACACACAATACTTATTCCACCTTTCATTGTTGAACTGAACCTGGTTTTACAGGTTTTGGTTGATATCTCACTGAAGAAGCTCCCCATAAAATTAACACCAACTTGTGCTACAGCTGTTTGCCACAGCTGGTTGTTTGTTGTTTTGGTGACGTTTGGGAAGAAGATACTTTTCCCTTCTGCTTCATTCCTTTCAGATGGTGTCCTACATACAGGATTACAAAAAGTTTCACCATTTGTAATCCCTCATGGTTTTGTACCTCACCACATTTCCTCCAGGTGTCTCTGCTGAGCACCTAGAGGAAGGGGGCTAGAATGAGGGTAACAAATTTGAGAAACGTGATATACTTCCTGAGCCTCCTTTTTTTGATTATATATGGAAAATAAAAATCATCTGGGTATGAAATCCCACAATGGAACAGCAATGCAGTACTGTAGCTAAATCCTAGGCTTTCAGCTCTGTTTGGTAAGATGTCTCACTTGCAGAAACATAAAAAATAATGTTAAAGCAAACAGTAAAAGGGACAATATATGTGATTTTATCTCTTCTGTCTTCAGGTGATTCAGCTTGCAAGCATCACTTTTCTGTACGGCAGCATTTCTTTTCCAGACATTCCATAGTGCGTGTGCGTCTGTGTGCGCACGCAAGTTCTTGTGGAAACAAGGTTCTGAAATTCTCCAGTCCGCACTGCAACTCTGTGGTTCCAAGATCATCTACAACTGCAGTAGGTTATGAAATGCCAACTCCTTCTTTTCACACCTCCATCAGTTAGCTGCTCTGCGTAGCCAGTAACGCACTGGCAGTCTATAATTACATAGGTCGGGTATGTGCTCATCATTAGGCAAGGCCTGTATCTGATTGATTGAGAGTGAGTCAGAAGTGGCTGGTGAAAAGAGACCACACCAGCAACATTTTGCCCAGCAGAAACAATCAGATGCTCAGTTCAGGTGAAGGTGTTCAGAAAAATCATGTGAGACAGAATTTCAGTTGTGAATAAATACTAAATGCGGTATCTTTGGGAACTTTGTCCCTTTCATAATTAACTATTTGTGATGTGGAGTCTGGGCATAGAAGTTATATTTTCTCTTTCTTAATTTAAAGTAGGTAATTGACAATGTTGAACCCTTTGGCCAGACCTACGGTTAACAGAGCTAACTCATAATAATTATTGTAATACATATGAGTGAGTTTTCTAGCAATAGAATAGAATTTGACATGCTGTGTGTGATGACAGAGGGGCATCTTCAAGTTTAAGTGTATTTGGAAAATATTTTAATGTCTCAGTTCTTGAAATTAATGCTATGTTATGAGTAATTGTGAACAGACAGTTAAAAGGAGATTAATTTTTCCCCATTATCCTGAAGGAAGCATATTTATTCATAGCAGGAAAGTAATTTTCATCACAAGAATTCTTATTCTAAACAAATTGTTAACTTGAAACAGCTATTTTTGTAGTGTTGTATGGCTATAAGAGATTTTCCCAAATTTTGTGAACCTACACCCAAATAACACTGATTTTATGTTATAAATTTGAATTGTGACTTGTTGTTTTATTTAAACACTTGGGTTCATGGAAATAAAGGTATTAAATTCAAAATTTATGGTGTAGTAAATAATTCAAACTCTCTATGATAAGAACCTTTATCTGCTGACCCTGTGATAGACATATATAAACATATACACATTACATATTATACACATATTTGGTAAAACAAAAACCCAGGATTTTGGTTTGTGGAATACTCAAAGAATTATATTACTGTTTGTACTGTAAGTAGCTGGGGTCAATAGAAAGATTTCCAAAGCAGACAGCTTGTCTCTGTTTGTTTAAACATAAGAGAAAAAATATTTCCAAAAGAAATCAAGCAGTGTTGTTAAGCTGATATTGAAAATTTTATTTATTATCAGCAGCCAGAATTTTTTACAGATTTGTTTTTCAAGGGAAACATATTTTAAAAAAGAAGACCTCTTTAGTGATGCATTCTTCTTTTTCTGAGATTATGAATGATACTAAAAATTTTAAATCCACATACAAACTAAAAATGTATGGAACATGAATAAAAGATTTTGTTCTTCTCTCATGAGATCAAGAGGTATTTGAGTGGGTTCAGGAGGTTGTATCATTTGTGAACTGTTTTGCACAAATTACCTAATTTTCTCAAGTAAATTTTATAAAGTTTGATTACGTTGCATATTGTTGCTAAACAAAATGAAAAAGGTACTTCAGAAGAATTGAAATTACAACTTTTGATGACTATTTTTGCACCTCATATTGAGAGAATGGATACCTTGGCTATCATGAATCCATACTTCTACAGCTTTGAAGAAGCCATAAATTCCTAAATTGATATAAGATATATATACACCAGATATCAAGTGTCACATTTTAGCATACTTTAATGTTACATGACATAGACTGTTTTACAGTGTGTCCTTGCCTCTGCATCGTGTCCATGATTGTGTAGCCTGTACATGCTTCTCAAGTTTCATATCTTCTGGGAAAAGATCCTTTTGTCAAGTTTCAAATCCCTTGTTTTTCTTCCATAGCATAATATATAAAAATTTGTTTATTTATTTTGAGCTTTTTCATTGGTGATTATGATAGAAATAAGACTGCTGAATGAGACACTCTGGCAGATAACCCCCTACCAGAAAATCACCAAATTTTTAAGAATGTCAAATTTAAAATTTAGAATATAGTACATGAAAGCACAGAAGGAAGAATCTGAGTTGCTAAGAAAAGAGAAAATTATTGCATGAAGACAAAAGTCTAATGGAGATCTAAAGAGATTGCAATTTACAATATAGACAGAAATATATTTTCCTTATCTGGTTCATCCAGAAGTTTGTGTTAATGCTTAAAAAAATGGCATCCTGGGGTGGCCCAGAGAACATTGCCAGCAGACTGAGGGAGATGATCTTGTCAGCCCTGGAGAGGCCACATCTGGAGTGCTGTGCCCAGTTCTGGGCTCCTCAGGACAGCAAAAGCAGGAAGTTCCTTCAGTGGGTCCAGCAGAGGGCCTCTAAGGTGATTAAGAGACAGGAGCATCTCTTTCTTATGAGAAATAGCTGAGGGAGCTGGGCCTGCTCAGCCTCAAGAAGAGATCACTGAGAGGGCACTTCATCAATATCCATCAGTATCTGCAGGGAGGGGCCAAGAGGATGCAGCCAGGCTCTGCCCAGTGGTGCCAAGCAATAGCACAAGAGGCAACAGGCAGAACCTGATGCACAAGAAGTTCCATCTGAATATGAGGAAGAATTTTTTTACTGTGCAGGTGACCAAGTGTCAGGACAGGTTGTCCAGAGAGGCTGTGGAGTCTCCCTCACTGGAGATATTCAAGAACTCTCTGGACACAATCCTGTGCAATGTGTTCTCACATGACCCTTCTTGACCAGGAGGTTGGACCAGATGAATCACAGCGGTCCCTTCCAACCTTATGCATTCTGTGATTCTGTGGTTGTCTTATAAATAAAATACATGGAATTTGTTCTCATTTTCTTCTTGCAGCAATTCTCTTTAAGTACGTTTTAAAATTTCCTTGCAACTCCCTATATTTCTATAATTATTTGTTTGTTCCTGTAAGCATTGTCTTCAGATAATTTTGAGGATAATTTTTCTTAGGAATGTCTACTGGTTTTCATTTCAATATCTAGGCAAGTTATATTAAAGATTGTTTGTTCCTGTTTTGTTCTGTTTCATTTTGCTTATAAGGCTTAATATAAATCAAGTACAACAGTATATGCTATCACATATTCTTTTTCCAAAATTGATACCTTTTACCTTTTCCAGAGTTGCTTTGAGTTTTGAAGATGTCTTGACACAGTCTGTGCTACATACAAGAGCAACAGGCAGAGCTATATATCAAACACAATAAGTTCAGACAGCTCAATCCATAGTTACAGCCATTTCCAGGTACTTTTGTGGTCCCTGTGAAATCAAACCTCTGAACTGTGCCAAATTTCTATTTTCTGATTTTTCTCAGTGTAAAACCTAGACAACTCTACTAACACCAAACTTTTTTGACCCTATCTTATTTTCTTGCTAATACAAAAGACTCCAAAACTACTTGGACAGTAAGAAAAAATAGTTGTATTTTGAATCCTTATTGATGAGCAAAACCTTTTCTTATATAAAGGATTATATTAATTTCAGCTTTTACAACATTTACAAACCCTCTCAGAATTCAACAAGAGAAAGTGCATGGGTGATGCTTAAGCCAACTACTAATTTCTTTCTAATGAATTCACATCTGTTTCATGTGAGTGGGTCAAGATAAAGACCCTGTGTATATCTATGGAGTAGAGCAATTCACTTTTAGGTCCATAAGTGCATATTTTTGCCAGTCTGGGCTTAAGAAATTTTTCATTCACTGCTGTCCATTAATTGCTACTGGAATGTGCTGTCTGTACTTGGAGATTCTTAGTCTGGTTAAAGAAAATATTTGGAGGGGGTTATATCATTTTAGCTGTTCTTTTCTAAACCAGAAGTTAAAAATGATGTGGGACAGCACTACTGGACACCACTTAAAATGTTTTACTGACTTTACAGCACACTGCAGAATGTGTGTACTTTGTTGAATCAGTGAAACAGTGCTCAATCAGAATCCTAGAATTTAACCCCTTAAGTTTCTAGGTGGTTCGTGCAAATAATTATGGATAGCAAGGGTTTAACATGGCAAAGCAAGTAATCATGAGAAGCTGCAAGAGAATTCTAGTAGATAATTATTCCAACTCTCTTGAAAATCTCAGAATTCATATTTCTGGGTGTAAAGGTAAGCATTTATATTTCAAAGAATAAAAGAGATTATTTTGTACTGAAATTTTATACAAAACAGGGAAGTAAGTTCATCCCTTAAGACTAAATGTGACCTTCATTATTGATCTGCTTTAAATTCACTTCAGTTTAAAATTGTCTTACAATTTAATAATGTTTTGATTGTTGATTTTAATTCTGCTACAATCATTCTTCTTAGATTCTAGTCTTGGAAATCAAGAAGGTCTATGAAGTGTCTTGGAAAACCAGTGAGGAGAATTTAGAGACTAAACTAACTTAAACATTATTTATATGCATAAACACCAAAAAAGAATAGGTCAGCCCTTCTGTCCATATATATTAGATTAATACCAGTGCCCTGAGAAGCAATTTGGCCTTATAAATTGCTTGTAATCAGACACAACTC
Organism: Serinus canaria; assembly: GCF_022539315.1. Classification (NCBI taxonomy): domain Eukaryota; kingdom Metazoa; phylum Chordata; class Aves; order Passeriformes; family Fringillidae; genus Serinus; species Serinus canaria. The sequence continues at coordinate 18,582,146 of NC_066314.1, read as the reverse complement.
AGGGTCCTCCCAAGCCCTGATATAACCAGACATTAGTACCATTTCCAGTATTTTTTCCATCAATATAAACTTGCTTGGACATCAGGACAAAAGAATGTGAGAGAATGGAAAGCAAAGTGCCCTTATGGTGGATGTCTGAGGCCCACTTACTGTGGTCTTGGCTGAAGTCTGGAGCTCATTGAGCAAGATGACTCATAAAGAGCAGGAGACAGTCCTTGCATTTGTTTGGAGGCATACAAGCAATCCATTGGCCTAGACATGACTCTTGACAATTTCACCCCTTATTTTCCAATGACTTCTTATTGAAATGAACCATTAAGACCAGTGCATGAATATGAACTGCATATGGCACATTACCTATGTTGCATTTTGGAGCATGAGAAATGTGAAAACGTTCAGGCATCTGTGAACAGAAATTGGAAGCTGTGAAAAATAACCCCCTTTGTCCTAAAGAGCTTTCAAGCAATAATTCACTCTTATAGAAAGGTCTATCCTAAGGTCATGCTATCTTTATTTCTTAGTCCCAGAACACAGCAAGGAAGTGAAGCTGGACATGACCTCTTTCATCTCCTTTTCATCAGAGCAGATGATACAAACAACACAGGCCTTTCACTGCAAGGCCTGTGAACCAGCTGGAATCATGGTATAATTTTGCCAGCAAGAGAAATCAATCAAATTGGAAGCAACAAAGCTTATTAACTTGTGTATTTGTTGAAGTTATCTTTACCCAGAATTAATTGCTGTATAATCTTAAAAAAAACCTGGTCTCAGATAAAGCATTCTCTAACAGGTTTCCCCACTTAAATGAAAATGTACATTAAGTTTTTGTAGTTTAGTTGTCTGTTTCTACTTAACCCCATTATTTCAGTGAGACTAATGCTAGTTAGCCTCTACAATGAATAGTATCAGAAACAGGCCATGGAGCTCTAAGGATGTTAAAATCTTCCCTTCTGTTTGTATATACAGAAACAGAGCTAGTCCTTGCTTCAAAAAAGCAGACAGGCAAACAAACAAGGTAACCAAGAGAGATTTAGGTAACAACTAATTTTATTTTGAAACAGGTAGGCCCTGGACTGTATTCAGGCACACCTTGTGTTAATTTGGTGTCTGTTTTCCCTGCTGTGGTAAACCAATGAATGTCTTGCAGACTGCTGCATTAGACTCCATACACTGTGAGTAGACTCATAGAACCAGTCGTAGAATAATAGAATGGTTTGGGTTGGAAGGGACCTTAAAAATTGTATTGTTCCCAGCCCACTGCTATGGGCAGGGACACCTTCACTTAGAGCAGGTTACTCAGAGCATTATTCATCCTGTTCACGAACATCCTTAGGGATGGGAAGTACATAACCTCTCTGGGCAACCTGTTCCAGTGTCTCATTACCCTCCCAGTCAAGAATTTCTTGCTAATATCAAATCTAAACCTTTCCTCCTTCAGCTTGAGGACCCTCAAGGTTCCCTCTTGTCCTATCACTACATGTCCTTATAAAAATTCCCTCTCTGGCTTTAATGTAGGCTTCCTATAGGTACTGGAAGTTTGCTTCATGATCTCCCTGGAGCCCTTTCCAGGCTGAACAATCACAAGCACCTTAGCCTGTCCTCTTAAGAGATGTTTTCCAGCCCTCTGATCTCTTTTGTGGTTCTCTTCTTATCTTCCTCCAACAGGTCAACCTCTTTGTTGTATTGGGGGCCTCAGACCTGGATGCAGCACTCCAGGAGGGGTCTCATAAGGGCAGAGTAGAGAGACAGAATCACCACCCTTGACCTCCTGGTCACACCTCATTTGATGCAGCTCAGGATGCTTTTGGCCTTCTGGACTGCAAATGCACTTTGCCAAGTCCTATTGAGTTTTTCATTCCCAAACACCACTATGTTCTCCTTCCCAGTGCTGGCCTCAGCCTGTTCTGCATCCAGCCTGTACTTGTGCTTGGCATTTCCCCAATTCAGGGGCAGGACCCTGCACTTGGCCTTGCTGAACTTCACAAGGTTTGCACAGGCCCACCTCTCAAACCTGTCCAGGCTCCTCAGGATGGCATTGCTTCCCTCCAGGGTGTCACTGCACTCCACAGCTTGGTGTCACTGGGAAATTTGCTGAGGGTGCACTCAATCCCACTATCCATGTCACCATGGATGTTAAAAAGTGCTGGTTTCAATACTGATCCCTGAGGAACAGGGCTCAATATCATGATATTTTTAGATGTTGAGTGTCAATCTTCCACTGTGCACCATTCAGAAAACAGACTGAAGAGCAGAGCAAAACCAGAAAGCAGATGATACTATTTTCGTTTTATTCCTGAAAAGTGGTGACAGCAATGTGAAGCACTCTTGCTAACCTTAGGAAGTGATCTTTCTTCTGAATGAAACAGTGAATTTCCTGCCTATTTCAATCTTCTGTAGGTTTGAACCACTGCTAGGGTAAAACACCAGGGTCATATTACTTTCCACAGTGCAAAATTATAGAAAATTCCTGAATACACAAACCATGCCAGAGTAGAGTTCGCATTAGCACAGAGCAGATGTCACTTCTTGGTTTTGTTCTTGGAAAGTGGCACAAAGAGCCTGATTCTGTACCTCATGCAGTGATTCTCAGTGTCTTCCTACATTCTGTGGGAAAACATGCAAGCTGATGGCTTACCCCAGCTGCAGCAAGGAGTGTGGTACCAACTACTTTGGTTTAGCAGCAGTCTGTGCTTGCAGAGTCATTCAGTGCACTGCAATGCCAGGAGAAGGGGCTAGGTCATTCACCATTGCATTGCTTTTTGCTAAATCTTAAAAGATCTCTCTGGGAGATTTATCAGGACCACAGAGTACCTTTAATCTCAAGGCAGAGCAGGTTTTACTAATCTGACTATTTCTAACCCCTGTGCTATCCCACTGCATGGGTAGAACAGGACAGGACAGGACGGGACGGGACGGGACGGGATGGGATGGGAGGGGAGCGGATGGCCATTTGCTGTCTTTTATTTGGAACACTACCCAAACAGATGAAAGATCTGGCATATCTTTTGATATATCTTTCAGTATTTGTGACTTTTTTCTATGTACAGTTTTTGAAATATGGTATATGAAATTCTGAAAGGTGTGGCCTAGGAAGACGGTTCACTTTTCATTCGAAGAGAGATATCACTGGAATTCAACCTTACAAAACTTTCTGGATGTTCATTTTCCTCTTTGTGTAAATAATTCCTAGCGGCTGACACAGCTACAGTCCTGGCTATGACACAGCTTTGGTGGTGTTGTTGGTGGTGTTGTACTGGTTGCCTTTTGTTTGGTTAGTTTTGTTTATTTTATGAAGGTTTTTTGGTTTTTTTTTATTCCTTCTGCAGACAGATGTTAGGCTTTCCATTGTTTGCAGAGGTTCTGAAGAAAACAAACTACACAAAAGGTGATGATGACACTGTCTTCTGATTACTGGATTGACAGATTTTTGGGACAGATGACACTGGATACACTATAGAAAGCACAAAGGTAGCTGGCTGAAAGACTCAGATGTACAGGAACTTACCTTGTAACACAAAAGAAAGAAAATCTGGAGAACAACTCAGACACTTAAGCATCTGGTGCCTTTCATGTACCAGAAGAGTATCCTCCCTGGCCCCAAACCATGTAAATAAACTCTACTTCTGTGCATTTTATGACAGCCCATGCAGATGTCTAGGGCACCCCCCTGACAGTCTCTAATGACTCAGCTACTCTTTTTGATTATTAAGTAGATTGCAAGCATGGAAAACATGCATCCTTCTCCTTGTAATGTGATCTCTATGCATTCCTTTAATCTGTTGTTAAAAGAAAATTACTTCCTCTGGGCCAAGGGATATGTTTAATTCAAGATTTAAATCAAGGAGAATGCTTGATTTCAGAAAATTTAATGGAGAACCCCCAAAAATTTTACTAAATGCAAGAGGTCTCTGACTACTGCTTTCCATCTGTTCCGTAGCATATCTGGTGCTCTCTTTTACACATGCACATTGGATAATCAGATTTTTCCCGTCAGTCTGAGCAATTAATTACCTCTTTATGTACAGATTTCATGCATCCACAATGTAGATGACAGGTTATAATGTAAGTATTCTATTAATTATTCGTATTCAATCAGCTGCATGCTTCAATCATAATCTTGTGAATAAAAAGCTCTTACATTCTAGAAGTAGAAGTCTTTTTACCACTCTCCACCTCCAGGCAGCATCACAATTATCCAGAAAAAAAATAAACAAAAATGCTAACTCTTTTACTGTAGTTTTGTTACATTATTAAGATTAAAATATATATTATTTAAGAAAAATTGGATATGAACTATAAAAATGGCTTGCTTAAAATGAGTTCTGTTTTAAAAAATGAAGAGAATGTCCATGTCTAAACACTCAAATAAAGGTGTTTAAACAGAAAAATTGATTTTACTACTTTACTTCTTTTATTGTTTCTTTAAATATTTTAGGCTTATATAATACTTATTCATAGCAAAGATGTATTTGCAGTGATGGATTAAGCTATTCTTTAAAGCAGTCAATGGTTTGTTTCAGGCCCAATAGCCCCTAAATAATTTGTCAGAAACTGCTGAATTTCTAAAGAAGTTTCTTTTCACTTTATGCTAAATGTAGAAATTATTTAAATAAGTAGAAAATGACCCACCCACAAAACACAAATGCACTGGCACTATTTTCTAATTGCTGCAATTGTGTTGCACATTCTTACTGGTATCAGAGCTGGTGGCTCAGACTGGAGAAGGGATTAGTTTCACTGCATCATGGAGAAGAGTGATGGCAGAGCTCTGAGACGTTTAAGCAATGTCACTGCCCGGAAGAGCTTTATACCAAGAAAATAGGAAAAGTGCTGGTGGTCAAAAACTAGTGAAGAATTGAAGGTTTTCATCATGTGTGGGTTTTAGCCTGTGTTCCAGTAAGAAATTGGTGAGCTGTATAAAATGTCCTTTGTCATGTGGGTGGGAAAACTAATAATGGGGCAGCCAGCAATTGACTGTTAAATTGGCAGTTCTTTAATTGTCAATCTAGCAATTTTTCAGTTTATAGAAAAGTGGCAGGATCTGTTTAGGTGGCACAGGAGCTGAAACTTCTTGCTCCTGAGAAATCCAACTGACAAAATTAGATATAACTCACATGATTGAAATGTATTCTTATAATCAGTGTGGAAAGACATCAAAGGAATTATGCAGCAATGGATAGAACTCTGTAATAAACACATTATTACATATGCATCTATATTGTAACAAATAAATTTAAGGGAACTAGTTATTTTTTTAAATATTAAAATGGGAAAAGGAGTAACACAGATTCAGATCTGCAGTTTTTTTCTGTTCTGCTTAATCTAGTCATGAAGCTGACACTGCAGACGGGGGTCCTGGGCAGCATGATGTTATTGTTTCACATGTGGCATTCACCACCAAAATAGAAAGAACAGAAAAGAACCTAAAACTCACAGTTTCCTTCTAGCTGTAGAAGGAAAACCCTTCCCAACCCATAACAAAAGCACTTTACAGAAGTGAGTTCCCATGAGGGAAGCCTCAGCCTGACAACCATGGAAGTTCACAGGGTAAGAAGATTTTGCATTGCCATGTGTCTGAAGACTACAGAGACAGCAAAGCAGCTTGAGTAACAAAGAGTAATAAAGGTGTTCTAGATGTTTGAGGGCACCCAAGTTATTTAGGGGTGAGGTTTTATTAAGAACATGAACGAGCAAAAGAAGAAAGCGGGAAGGATTAGGTTTTTTTCTATTTCTTCCAGTGCCATTGCCCATTCTAGTTCTTCTGAGAACCTTGTATTATAAGACTCCAGAGCTTCCAAAACCCATTTTTTTCATATAAAAAAAAAAAGAATTGTATTACCTGAGCCAAGCTGATGCCAAGGTATTTAAGGTATTTGGTTTTTTATACTCTCCTCCTTTTTCCATTTTTTAATACTTAATAATGCATGGCAATTTTTTTTTAATTATTTTTTTTTAATTCCTGAAATCAAGTCTTAGGGAGGGACTCTGTCTAAATCCATTAGGTAAACTAGATAAGATCTAGGTAATTATTGAAGAGGTTCTGTCTCTGTAGTCATTGAGTCTCAATGCAAACCTGGATGTGATGCAGCTGTTGCTGGAGGGAAGCATCTAATGTTGAGGTTTTTTTATAGTAATCAGCTTCTGGGGAAATTGGGATTCAGGTGCCTGCTTGAATTTGGGAATGGATCTCCTGTAAAATAAAGAAAGGCTTACATCAAATTAAGTCGGAAAATAGTGAAAAAAACTTCTAAAACCTTTTGTCTGTAAAAACAGGCTATTTAGTCACAAGAGACTGTAGCTAGGGCAACATGTTGCAAAAACTAAGCCAATTTGTGAAAATTTTACTACCCTAACATAAAAGATACTATTCTTGCCATAGTGTAGCTTTATGTGACTTGGTTATTTTCAGATTAAATCTTGCTATTAATAATTAAATAAATATCTACCAGACTAAATTTGTCGATTTCCTGCATACTAGTGAGCTGATTACTGATGACTTTCAATTTAAAACATGCACTAAAAAGGAAAGTCCAATCAATAGAGAATGTTTTATATCAACAAGGAGACTTATTTGAGAAAATGGCTGAAAATAGCTAAAAATATCAAGACCTCAATCATAAGAAAGAAGTTTGATGCAAACTCATTTGAAGCAGGAGCAGGGAGAACAAATCAATTAGATATGAGAAAGCAATTTACTGCTGACAGAAAGAAAAAGAAAGAGCTGTGGAGATAAATGAGAAATTGAAACGTGGAATGAAAATGGGGAGGTATCAGAGACATTAATGATTAAGAGTAAAAATAATAAAACTTGTGGCAGCTAAAAAACATCAAGTTGATTTTAGCAGTATTATGGACCTCTTCATCACAAAACTACTAAAAATGAACTTAAAAAGTAGTGTACAACAGCTGCATCTTTGATTTGAGAAAAAGCAAGCATAGCAATGTATTTCCTAACAGACTACATGCACTAAACTACAAATGATGACTTTTAAACAACACCTTCTAGTGATGAGTACCTTTTTATGGATAGAACAATGTAATATATCTCTATGAATCAAGAATGATCTGAACCAGGGGACCTTATAGTCTGCTGATAGTTTTTAACACATTTAGCAGTGTTGGAGAAGTCCTAAAGGAACAGGAATGTGTAAATCTTATGTCAATATTTAAAAGAGCAAACATAACCTGAATAGGTATAGCTGGAAGGTGTGCACCAATGTAGGGCTTTTAATGGAATCCTTAGAAAATCCAGTGTTGATAAAATTATTTTAAAACTCAGCAAAGGAGAGCATTTACAGCACAGTTTTATTCTAATGACACAGAGAAAGGATGTGGACTTAAATGTTTTTTGGTTTCCTAGTGATTTGCATACTCATTCCAGCTACAGAAGATCTGATCCATTCTGTCATCTTTGTCTGAAGGCATTTAATTGCATTGCCCAATTTCAGGAAGAATGCTGTATCTTCTTCATCACAAAACTCAAATGTAAGCTTGGGGTCAAAATTCATGGTTTTCTGATCAGCTGAGTGTCCTCACCATTAAACTTGTACGCTCTGCTCCCTCTTGCACTTTCTTGACTTAATAGTTCTTGAATTCATGTAGGATGGCTTCACTACGTCAGTGTGAGGTCTTTCATTTGGGTCAAGTTCAGTCTGCTGGTAAACCACAGGACAGATCAAATGAAAGTGTTATTCCTTATGGCTTTAGACATTCTCTGCCTCTTAAATCTGGATGTCTTCACTGAGGAAAACTTATCTCAAATGTAGTTGATAAATTTACTGCCAACCTCACACAGTTACTGATAAAACAGCTGATAAATTCATCACAGTCATCAGGAAAAAAGGGTCCATTTCCTGAAAGTAGGATGTGGCTAACTCAGGGAAGGGGTGCCACTAATGCTACTAATGAAAGATTGAGTCCAATGCTGTAAATCAACACCACCAAGTCACACAGATCTGTCCATATCAAAGCAGAACACAGATTCATAAGGTAAACTATTCTGAGAGGGAGCCAGCTGATTACTACTACCATTTCACTTTGCCCAGTACATGTTGAAATGTGGTTACTAGAGCTAAAGAAATACTCAGTCTACTACCTGTATAAATAGGCACAAGATTTTGTATTTTTTTAAGCAAGTGTGAGTTCTGGGCTGTTGTGAAGAATTCAAACTCTCAGATGTCAGAGGGTGCAGAGCTGAGAAACCAATTTCTTTCTTGCTGAACTGTGTTTTAGCATGCGTTCCCCATTAATGTATTTCAAAGCTGACTGGAGCTAACAAAAAGCCCTCAAATGGACATTGGATCAACCACTATTAAGGACCAATGGTTCTGATCAAGAAATCAATGTAAAGATTTATCAATTATACGATATCTAGACTAATATATATATATATATATATATATATAGATATAGATATAGATATATCTATAAACACAGACTGATGATAAGCTATACTGAATTTTGGTAAAAACCACACTTCCTGTAGCTGCATGCTCTAGAGAAAATTTTGAAAAAACTCAGAAATCTAATTTGAAGCTTATAAGATTTGAAATCTACTAAAAGTTTGAAGTTAGTTTAGATGTTTTTACCTACTCTTCATCACACTTCTATTCTGCATTCATGGCTGTAACTCTCATCCTGTCTCTTAATACCTGGGAGAAGAAACCGAACCCCAGCTGGCCACACCCTCCTTTCAGATGTGGAGAGTGATTAAGTCCCCCTGAGCCTCCTCTTCTCCAGGCTAAATAACTCAACCCCCTCAGCTATGTGCTCCAGATCCTTCATCAGCTTTTTTTGTCCTTCTCTGCACTCAATGTTTTTCTTGTAGTGAGGAGACTAAAAAAAGAATGCAGTATTTGAGGTGCAGCCTCATCAATGCCAAATACAGGCGGATAATTACTGGCCTGTTTCTACAGGTCACATTATTTTTGATAAAAGCCAGGGTTCTCTTGGCCTTTTTGACCACCTGGACACACTGGGACATCATTTATTTGATTTTTAGAGTCACCTCTTGTGGCACGTGTTGTGTATCCCTTCATTGCAAAAAACATTATCAAAATTAAAGAATCCCACAGCATTTCAGTTTTACCACTTGAACATATTCCCACTGCAAGTCCTTTGCTTTGTTGTTGTACCCTGTATTTCATTCTCAGATCCTTTCATATTGGGAGAGGTGCACAAACACATTACTTGTTACATGACATGTGATTTTACAGTAGAAACTATTGACTATATACTGTTGATTATCACCTTGTGGGCAATTATTTTTACTTGGGGTCTTTTTTTGCTTTTGTAATGAAGTCTATTTTCCTGAAAGTAAAAATTTTAAGATGGTATTTATTCTATTCACAAAAGTCTCCCACCCTTTTTTTTTTGTTATTTTCTCTTTGAAACCTATGTTTTGACTAGCATTCTTTACAAGATGCAGCAAAATTAGTACCATTAGCTTCATTCTACACAACATCTGACCTAGAGACTAGAGCCCTTTCTTAATCATCAGCCTCACTAATTGACCCTTCTTTTCACAAGGGTTATTGCAGTTAGGCAGCATTTCAGCCTGCTAGCCTCTCTAGGCTATTTTCTTCAATAAACTCAATGTCCTTTTTGTATAAGCTGAGAGATAGATAATCATGTTGACAAGCTGCATTATATAGCTGTTAAACATACGATCCTCTTTTATCTCAGCCTAAAATACATCTCACTGACAGTAAGAAAGCAGTGTTTTTAACAGGTACAAATACACACCACAGGCAATCATAACAGGGAGAAAAAAATGTTTCTTAAATAAAAGTTCCTGGACAATTTCTTTTATTGGAATATTATGTTAGAGGGCTTATGTGTCTTTTTACCCACAAAAGACACTTGATTATTAAATTCACATTTAAAAATGAGATTAAAAGATTAAAATCTCAATATGCTTTCTATGGTCAGTATCTTGATTTTGTCACTAGTTGAACAATCTGGGTTTTTTCCCCTTATGTAGTCTCATGCTGTTTCATGCAGTTATGCAGAACTATGCAGACTCTTCTTTTGTTACAGGAGGAAGTGACACAGGAATAAGATGCATGATGAATACATGTCCATGTCCAAGAGAGAAAAAGGGGGAAAACCCACCCTGAATAGAGACATATTTAATGAAACTCCTCATCTGATTATTCTGAACCTGCATCTTACTAAACACTGTTTTTCCACCCTCCTCTGAGAAAGTCTGTGAAGGTTCATGATCAGACTGATGGGCACAGGCACCATGTAGGGGGCTGGGACCATTCCTCTTTGGAGCCAGGACTGAAGAGCCAGTCTGTCCTTCTGGGCACCTCCTGTTCTGGGGCAATGCCTGGGGTCACCTGATATCAAGTTTTCTCTTCTGTGCCCATCCCAACTGCACAATTTCCTGAATATAACCTTTTGCTGACTTTGTAATGCTACTCTCAAACCCAGACAGAGACAGTCTGTGTCCTGAGGGGTTGAGAGTAGAATTTGGTGCTTTTTCCCCACTGTAGGAGAATCAGCACTTTTAATAATTATGCTAAAAAATAAAATACATTTGTGTATTTTATTAATTTTCTATAATTTAATATTGCCTCAGAAAATGCTATTCAGTCAGGCAAGCAATTTTTTCTTTTGACAGGCCAGTAAGATATCATTAATTTTTCATTCTCATCAATCACCATGGTAAAGGCCGCCTGAGAAGGTTTTGTGCTTTGACTAGTAATTTGTCACGACAATTTTGCAAGGTTGTTTTAATGCCTTCTTTTAGCTGATTGCAAATGCCTTATTTACTTCAATTAGTTTTACCAGTGAGACACCATGGTTTTATATAAAATGAATTGTTAATTGCTCCCCAAAGCCTAGGTAGACACCTGCTTTTCTATTAAAACACAGATCAAACTGCATATGTGGTGGGGGCTAAAATTAACTCCTTTGTACAGGCAAAGAAAAGAGACTTTGTGCCTTGTAATGTGTAATACAGTTATCTTATTTGTGACATAAAGAAATTTCTGATTTTCAGTTAAGTATTAGTTTTGCAATATAGAAAAAAAAAAAAAACAAGCAGAAGCTGTTCTGGTTTTACTTGTTTTCTAGAAACTACTACACTAAATATATATGTATGTATATATTTGTACTGCCCTAAGTGGTAAGTGTTTCATAAATCCTTTGTAAAGCTGGTGAATTAAATAACCTTTCAATGACAATATTTTAAGCTTAACTACTCAGCTCTTTATAACCTATTTAATGCTGGCATATGATAGAGAAAGCAATAAAGAAGATTTAAACATCTACATTAAAATGTTCAAGGTCACACAGTCCAGTCTCTAATCACACAGGAGTATTTGTTTTCTGTACATACTGCATGCAATTCTCATAATTACATTAATATTTCCACATGGTGAGGTCGTACTACCACAGCATGGAAAACAGTTGTCTACAGCTGATTTCACTAGGTCACAAACACATTCTGCAGCTGGTATGAGGCCATAATTACTGAAATTAATTAGCTTTAGGAAACTAAGCCATGTGACCTATACTTTATTACACATACTCGTTGCTATGGTAGCCCAAATAGGAGTATGTCTCAAGCTGTTAGAGGCCCTGGTTGCCTTTCAGAATGAACAGCAACAGTGTGGAGGTGCAGACAAAGCAAACCTAGTTGCTGAATGTGGTAAACTGCAACAAATAGTAAATGAAGTGAAACTGGTACCTGAAGGCATAGCTTGATAGAAAACTAAACGTAGCATTTAAGCTCTGTGATGAAGAGCTTCACTATTTTCAAACCTCAGCCATTATCATAATTTTATGACACTGGTCAGAAACACTAGAGGTAAGTTAATGTTGTGGTGATGTTTTTCCTTAACAGTATTGTTTTCTTTCCTTATATTCCAAATTTTTTCTAAATGCAAACAAATGAAAGCTTTTGGGCAGATGTGTCAAAGAGACCTTTTCAATTTTGGATTTACAGTTTCTTAAACTTTCTGCTACTTTCAGACTGTTCCCATATACTTGCCTCATTTTTTGTTTCCATTTCTCTACAAAATCCTGTTTACCTACTGCATCCAAAATCTGTTACAGAAAACCCCTTGTTAAATCAATGATAAAATATCACCAGGAGATCTATTCTCATGTACTGAAGAATTTATTAATATTGTTTATCAATAATGTGACATGGCAAAGTTTTTCAAGATGCGTGTTCAAAGTTATATTTCTTTTGAAAAATTAAGAAAGAAGACACCCACAGACTTAAGGCATTCATGGAACTTTGACTGTAGGAAGACTTCATTTTAAAAGAAGGTCCCAAGATTATTTTACAGTTTTTTGTATTTCTTGCAAAGTTTCTGCTTGCTGACACAGAATTTCTTGATGTTGGGATTTAAAACACTATTTTCAAAATTATTTTGACTATGTGACCCTAAACTTTATTAGTCAGCTCCAGTAATTTCAGAATCTTTTAAAAAAGACAGAGATGAATGAAAAATTTGTTCCAGTAAGTATAGTGATACATGTTGAAAAGATAAAAATAGTACGGGGAGATAGCTTGAGGTCTCATGCATTATACTTGTTGGAATACTCTATATAATTAGTAAAATTTAATTGTTGGTTATATTTAGCTCCTGCAGTATAGGGCTGGGTAGTTTCCCAAACATTTATTGAGGTAAATGGTTTACTTTCTAGCAATAGCTTACATAATGCCTACATTTCTGCTGAGATTCAGTTTACCTCCTTTTTATAATTATCTGAAAGATAACCTGGGTACCATTCTCCTCACAAAGGTTCAATGTCATCACTGTTAAAAAAAAAATTGCTTTCCAGAGGACTTAAAATAGCTGCATAGTGAGAAGCTCTTAAGAAGTTCATGGATAATTCTGAAAATATGGAATAGGGAAAATGCACCCATAATTTTACCCATTCCTTGCAAATGTAAATACTATGAAATTTCTGAGTGTACAAATTTAAACTTTGGTGATAGGGAATAGGGAATGATTAATTTGCAAGCCAGCACAGCACAGTGGGTAGGGGCTCCCTGAGGAAGGACCTACACTGCCCTGGGCTGGACGTGTCCCATCCCAGCCAGCCCCACCTCACCCACTGCAGGGCACTGCTGGCTGTGAAAATGCATTTAAGGGAGGGCAAAGAAATGCCACAAAGGCAGGGGAAGAAGGAAAAATATGTGAGAAATGTGAGACAGCAAGGTCAGACAAGAAGGAGAGGGATGGGGTGCCCCAAATGCCAAAGCAAGATTCCCCTGCAGAGACCACAGCAGAGCAGAGGGGATTTCCTGCAGGAACTGAGGCCCAAGGAAAACCCACACCACAGCAGGATTAACTTGGAGAACTCCAGCTACTGGAAGCATCCATGCAGGGGGAAATGGTCCTTAGTGCAGGTGAAAAGAGAGGGAAGGAGCAGAGAGAATGATGTTTTACTGAGTGACCAAGTGCCCATTCCCACCCTCTATGCTGTGTAGGGGGTGTAGAGGAGTCAGGAGGAAACAAGTGAATGGGCAGAAAGATGTTGTTTCAGCATTTGTCTTTGTTTCTTACTCCCAAAATCCATTTCAATAAGTTCTGCTTAATTTCCCTGAATTGAGTTTGTTTTGCTTGTCATGGTAATTGGTAGGTCCTGTTTGTGTCTGCATCTTGACCCAGGATCTTTGACATCCCATATCCTCCCCCTGCCCCTCTGAAGAGAGTTTGGCTGCTGGGCAAGCCTAACCCAACACAGTGACTGAAAGGCTTGGGATGGGCCTCCAACTTGAAGCAAACCTGATGCAACTTTTAGCCAAATACATCTCCCTCCATCTAAGAAACTATCATAGATGTTAAAGAACCTTATCTCTAATGATAGTAATTCTGGTTTGCATGACAGCATCTAAATTCAAATTCCATCTATAAATATGAAACTTTAATGTTATATAGAGGTGCTTGGAGGAAGGTTCTTCTGCATTGTACAGCAGTGAAATTAGATCTCAGGTACAACAAAGTTGCAACCAAACTAGCTGATTTACCTGGCTGGACACTGATTTCACATTAATCTGTACCAGCTGTAACTCCAAATCCTCTTATTTATGTAGTCAGGGATCAGAATAGGACCGTATGTATATATATATATATATATTGACAGGGTACATGAATTAAATCAGTGGCAAAACTTTCTAATTATGGCCAGGTTTTCATCAACTATGTTTTTTATGTCACAGTTACTAATTATAAAGCTAAACAAAGCAAAATAAAATACAGCCCATTGCTAGTCTTTTGAAGGAGATGTGAATTTAAAAAAAAATTTAAAAGACAGGGCATTGAAAACTAGTAATGCAGACAACAAATATGAGTAAAGATGAGTGTAAGGTTAAAGGAATTAAAGAACAATATTTTCTCAAATGCTTTTTGGAAGGTGCATTTTGATAAGCACTTGGAAGAGGGAGAAGACAGTGATGCAAAAGAAATTGAAGAGTGACTAGGGACAGAGGGAAGCTCAGAAAGAGAAGGGTAGAAAAATAAAGGAATTATAAATAGAGGGTTTTTTGAGTTGAAAAGAAAACAAGGCAAAAGTGACAGACACATAATAGAAGTATTAGAATGAATTTGATGGGAAAATCTATCACTGCAAGTCAAACAAACTAGAGTTTAAATTTCAATATGTCTATCTATAAATGAATTAAAAATTCCACAGAATTAAATTCATATTGTTTGTCTTGTATGGATTAATAAACCATGCTCAGCTATTGCCTTTATGTACAAGAATTAAATACACAGAAATAAAAAAATAGCAAACATTTCATAAAAAAGACACTAAAATGCAAATTTCTATTGGTAAAACTTACAGTATTCTTCAAAGGTTTAACAGTACTTTAATGAAGTAGTAATGCATCAGACTTTAAATAGTTAACGAAATACAATTAGTACCACTAAAAGTAATAATATAAACCAAAATACACATCTTTAATAATTTTTAAGAAATTATCTAACAGTATTCTCTGAAGATATTAAGATTATCTGACTTCCTCTTTCTCCTTTTATAAGGCACTTCAATATCTTCAAGGAGATCACTTAAACTTCCTGAGGCTCAGCCCATCATATTGTCTCACTTCTGCCACTGACTTGCTAAGCAAGACTCCACCTCTGTTTTCCTACCTGACTCATTTTCCTATCTAATGTGATAAATTCTCTAGGGTAGAGACTTTCCTTCACTGGGTATATGTATACCAGCTATGCCACTGCTAAGCAGTAACACAAATAACAATGAATATATTATCCCAATATTGGTGTCATGGTTTTACTTTGTGACTGTTGCCCTCAAAGCATGTTCTGTAAGTTTAATATTTCCACTTTTCAGAAATAGAGAAAACAAGTTAGAGGTGAAAAATTACTGATCTGGTAAACAGTACATCATCTTATAGTAGTGCAGAGAGCTGTATAAAATTGTGTGTTGGCTACTCAAACTGTGAAATGTCTGACCTACCCCTTCCTTGCCTCTCCAGGGACTAAAACATGAGTACAAAAGAAGCTGAAGTAGGTCCATTAGTTTGACCTAGGAAGTAGACAAATTACTTAACAAATAAAGATGTGAAAACTGATCCATCTTCATTCCTCTTCTTTCCAGGAGTGTAGAGAATCACCCAACGAGAAGTCTTTCTGTTAGGTTGTTTGAGTGAACATGAACACAAAGGAGCCCGGTGGAACAATGACAGTTGGGGAACACCAAGAAACTTATCAGGAGCCCCTGACCTGGCTCCTCCCAGGGCTCTCCTGGAAGGATGATCAGCCCCCTGGCCCTGGAGGGTGTGGCACTTGTCAATTCAAGGCAAAGGGAGAGGCTTTTCCTGGAGGAAGGCTGAAGGAGAGGCTTTCCCTGAAGAAAGTCTTTTAGACTGGATATGGGGATAGGGGCTACTGCTACAGGGTCATGGCCTCATTATGGGATGCTGTGGAAGAGCATTTTGGGCAAGACTTGGCATATTTGGGGAAAAGAGCCAACAGTCAACAAAGGAAGGAATCAAGGAAGAGGAGCAAGCATGGGGAAACAGGGTCAGGGTAAAAGAAGCCAGCTGAATACTAGCAGAGGGACTGGTGAGTGTGTTTGCATGGTCATGCCCTATGCCTGATCCTTAAATCTTTAACTATCTTGGGGGAGACTTCATTCTGTGCCCATGTCTATGCATGGAGGTCTAGACACCAGCCACTGGGTAGGGCAGCAAGTCTAGAGACCCATGCATCTCTGGTGCCATCACCTAGAGAAACTGGGGTGTGTGTGCAGTGTGGGTGTGCATGCCAGCATGTGCAGTTACCAGAGACATCTAGCTGGTCTAGCAAGCCAGCAGGATAAGAGATTTGAGAGTCAAGTTCTGGAGTAGCCAAAAGGCTTGGTCAGATGTTGGAGAGTGGGTTTGAGAACTGGTACTGGAGGGACCTGGAGGTCCAGGCCAACTCCTGTAGAGACCATGAGGTCTGAAGTTTGGCTAAGACCAGAAGTGGGAATCATCTATGGAGAGGCCTGTTTATATGCATTTGTGCATGAAGTCAGAGTGAAACCCAGGGACTGGGTAGACTGAATGGGCACTCAAGCAAGTTACTGGAGAGATAGATCATGTGTCTGTGCTTTATCAAAGGTGCTCTGAGTATCAGCAGCTGGACTAGGCTGTGGCCTTGCAGGCTCATATCTCCAGGTGCCAGTGATGGGGAGACCTGTGATCCAGGGGTAGCTGCTGCAGAGTCTGAGCCCAGCTGCTGGAGGGACCCACACAGAGTGTGTGTTTCACTAATTGACCTTCATTCCCATTAGTCAGAGATGGGAACAGGGAAAGAATATTGATGCTGTTTGTATGAGTGCATTCTCGGTCCATGCTATGGTCTGTGCGACCAGCTGTGTGTACATATATATACATACACACACACACACACACACACACACATATATATATATATACACACACTTGGTGTGTATGTGTACACGTTGGAGACTCAGCCTCACTGCTGGCTGCACCTGTGAATGTGAAGCTGTGGCTGTCTTCTCTCCATTTCCCTACTGGATTAACTCCTATAGCTTTTTCCTATAGGTAATTAGCTAGTTTTCTTTCAGTATTACTCCTTTTCCAAATAACAGTTTTCATACTATTCATAATCAGTGTGAAAAAAAAATATTTTAAGCAGAAAAAGAAACAGCCAACCATTCTGCTTTTATATGCCTTTACAATTTTAATTCTAGATATACACAATCTAATTCAGGATAATGATGAAAAGGTCTACAAAGATTATATGCTGAAGTAAAAACTTATAGAAAAAAGCACAGAACGTGAGAATTTTTGCCATGCTCTTCTCCTATTTCTACTCATGAGTACTACTTCAGACAGCAATGCTATGCCATTGTGTTTTGATAAAATTAAAATCAAATCTTGATTTCTCTAGTGGTATGAAAGTACTCACCTGCATCTCATTACTAACATTACACTATCACAATCCTGTCAAGACATTTTAAGGATAATAGTTTTTCGTCTGAGATTAGTTACATTTTTTTAGATCATCCACTCTTACATATAGCTAAATAAAAATGCACCTGCAAAAACTACTATTTCTGGAATAAAGATAAATCTGTTCCTAAAAATGCATCAGTCACTAACTCTCAGCCTCAAGAGTTCAAAAATATATTCTTAGGGTATTTTCTTTTTTAGGGAAATTTCTATTACTTTGAATAGCAATTTTTCTTAAGGAATATAGTGAGACTACCTAAAGCACAGTGAGGCTGTCATGCTCAACAATTGTTTTGTCCTGCAGAGCCAAGGGTTAGTGTTGGCTGTCTTTTGATGCCTGCAGCTTCTTTTAATGTCTTGTTTTCTCTTGTCAAATCCCAAACTATTCAAGAGCCTCTTTTCCTGATCTCATAGGGCAAGTGAAACAAGACAAAAGGGTGAGAGGAGGTCAAGTGATTAGCAAAGGTAAGTAAAACATTTGGAAACTGTCAGGTCAATGTAAATGCCTGAATAAAAGGATATAATTAGGTTTTATTAAAGTAAATGTGAATACCTGAGTGCTTAAATGCAGATAACCAGGGATGCATATTATGGTCATTTGCTGAGTCCACAGGATCAAATGATTAATAGTTCTTTTATTAATGCAGTTCTCTTGATATTTGAAATGTTTCCCAAACACCATCTAATTAGAGAAACTTAATGTCAACTTAATTAGTCAATGATCACACCCTGTGTGATTAATAAGTGTTTTATAAATAATTTTTGTGCCTAACAAAGGCGCAGGGACATCAATATTGGGACTAGAAATCAAGATAATACTCATCAGCCTCCTTCTCTGTCCTGCCTTCCTTCTAGGATTGTAATAGGAAGTTACATGGCACCCACTTACAAATGAAACTTAGATGCTTCTGAGCCTGGAAGAGTCCAATGTAACTATCAGGCCCTTCTTTGCAACTTCACCTCTTTATCCCCACCAAGCATTTAACCTACAACCATTATTTAATAACATATGGGACTCAAAGCATAGCCTGGAGTCACATTGCGTCAGGCATTCCATACATTTGTGCTAAGCTACTCTCTGCAATACACAAAATAGGAGACATTATAATTTGTCAGCAAATATAGGGACACTGACAGAGTGATCCCTAGTTCCATTTGAAATGTTATTACCCCGTTGTAAAAGATTCATAGCAAGAAAAAAATATGTCTGTTAAGTAAAAAAACTCAAAACACTAATTCAAAAAACTCTGCCCAAAATTCAAAGCAAACAGGCATAAAGTATTGTCAAGATAGCAAGAAAAAAACCACTGTATATTATTATCTAGATTCATGAGAAACTTTGCAAGAATACAATGGCATGTATTTCAACATGTAGAGCCAAAAAATAAGATGAACAAACAATTTTTTAATGTCTTGAAACTGCACCTATTAGGTTTAATCTAGAGAGCGCTGACTGCTTGCAAGGACAGAGGCCAGTGGGGCAACAGATAGTGTACTAGGGGTGATCTCTCCTTACTTTACAAAGGACATGGAGGTGCTGGAGTGTGTCCAGCAAGGGCAACAAAGCTCATGAAAGGTCTAGGAACGTGTCTTAAGAGGAGCAGCTAAGGGTGCTGGGTTTGTTTAGTCTCAGGGAGGAGGTCATTGCTCTCTACACCTCTCTGAAAGGAGGCTGTGGTGAA
This sequence comes from Serinus canaria, assembly GCF_022539315.1. Classification (NCBI taxonomy): domain Eukaryota; kingdom Metazoa; phylum Chordata; class Aves; order Passeriformes; family Fringillidae; genus Serinus; species Serinus canaria. The sequence continues at coordinate 18,563,009 of NC_066314.1, read as the reverse complement.
GTGGGGACCAGTCTCTTCTACTGAGCCTTCAGTGAGAGAGCCAGAGGAAATGGCTTTAAGCTGAGACAGGGGAGAGTCAGAATGGAAAACAGAAAAATTATTTTCATTGTAGGGTGGTCTTGCATTGGAATAGGTTGCTTAGGGAGGTGGTGGAGCCACCGTCCCTGAAAGTATCTGGAGCTGGTACTGCCTGATGGGTTAATGGTTTAGGGGTTACAGTGCTGGGTGGATGGTTGAACTGGATGCTTTTTAAGGTCTCTTCCAACCTTGACAATTCTATGATTCTATGATTCTTAGTCAGTTTTTGGGCATGTATTCATGAAAACCCCTGTCAAGCAAAATTTTCTGGCAGTTTGTGTAACATGAGTTAAGATTCAGTTTAGCTCCCCATTTAGACTCCAAGAGAAGCTTGGAAATAGATTTTGAGACATTGCTATGCCTTTCAAAGCTCAGCTGACACTGCAAGCTGGAGCATGTAAACCTTGAAGGCAAAGTAAATAAAAATGTTGGTAGTTAGGCCATAATTTAAAATTTGTAAGTGTCACTGGGAAGTCTTATACAAGGAGATATTTGTGGAAATTAATCTGCAAACTTACTCTCTCAGAAGGATAAGTGGATGTAGAGTGGCAAAGATGTGCTGGAAATGGCTAAGTAAGTCAGTCACTATTTTGTGGCATGCAAATAGAAGATTTGCAGAAGACGGAAGAACTTCTTTGGTGGCAATTTTGTAGGAAAGAAATGGTTCCTAACTGATGAGCATTATGGAGGTTCAGACCCTACATCAGAGGCGTAAGATGGTGTTAATGAGAAGTGACATAAAATATTATGTAAGATATGCTTCATGTCAAAAAAATGTATGGTACTTTAACCATGGTTCAGGCAGTTTTCTCGTTCTCTTTCTCCATTTACAGAATATAGCTGTCCAGACTAGTGGTATTTATTCACATGGAATGAAACAGCTCAGTGTAGATGAACCAGCACAGACCCCAGGAAGAAGCACAGCAGCAGCACTCTGACACTGTGGCCCAGCAGCCTGATTTGAGAAACAGTCTGCTATTTCTTCAGCAAGCTCATGTTTGTGCATTAGTGTTGTCAAAGCGGACCAACAGCTGACCTGAACTAGGATGTCAGCATTTACTAAAACTGTGTGGGTTTTGTTTTCCTTTTGTTTGTTTGGTTTGTTTGTTTTGGTTTTGGGGTTCTTTTTTAATTTTTTTTTTTTTTATTTCAAAGGTAAGGGATGGACAAGATGCAGGTGGTCTCATAAGAGTCCTCTAAGAAACCACTGATTGTTAAGAGCCCTTGAGTTTATTTTAATTTGCTCAGGCTTGAACTATTGGGAAATCTTGTGTATTCACTGGAAGCAAAATCCTGACTTTCTATAAGTTTCCCTCTAAAGCACTCAGTTAATTGGGTTATTTGTGATGGGTAAAAGCACGTCTTTCTTGGAAACACTTTGTCTTGTTTCCAAATGCATTATGACATTCTGGATTCAATGAAGCTTTCAGTTTATCTGGGGCCCATTAGCACATGTTTTTCATTACCCTGGACCAAAGTAGAAAATGGCCTTATTTTTTATTCCTAAGAATTGTTAATGTTAGGTGTGATAGTCATTAAGTCTCCTGATGTAGAGGAAATAACAACAATGATGTTTTTGTTGGGGGATGGGGAGTGGCAGGAATCATGAGGCTGTACAAAAACTGTAATCTCTTACTGGAATGTGGCTTTGGACTATGCTAGGAATTGCTTACTCATGCTGAGCTGCCCCTAGGAGTCATATGAGACTTTTGTTGTGGTCACATGCTTGTAATCACCATGGTGTAGGATGTTTATCAAAATCACTGAGGGAATAAAAGCACTGTGCTTTTTAAAGCAGGGTTGGTGGTATGAAATGCAGTTGCTTCATTTTCTGTAGAATGATGAGCTCACAGAATCTTTTACCAATGTTCATTTGAATATAGTCATCCCCTTCCCTACACAGTCTTATTTTATACTTTAAAAGGTGCAGTTACAATGTGCTTGTTCATACTAAAGTGTTAAAAGCACCATTAAATTATAGAAGATGGCTTGTATAGTTAGTTTTCATTTTAATCTTATTTGGATGTTAAAAATCAGTACAATAGATTACAAACTACTCAGATTATGTAAGTATGCAATGAGGACTGGGACTATTTCATTAGGAAAATAAAATCCACTCTATATTTTAGATTAATACATTTATTGTTTTATGAATTTTATCCAATGGGCCAAAAGCTCACAACAAGATATTTATACACATCTAACAGTAAAGAATCCTAGAGAAAAATTTCCAGTGACTACATCTGCTTTCCAGAATATTTGTGGAGGTGAAGACAAATCCTTCTGTGAGAGATAAAAATTGCCTTTATAAACATATTTGCGATTACACCTCATGTTAAGTTCAGAGACCTGAATGAAAATCCCACATGCAAATATTCCTGGAGCTCTGTGTTAGATGAAAAAAAAAAAAATTGAGATTGGCTCAGGTTAGAATTAACACAACAAAAATAGGTAGATTCCAGAGCAGCAAAATTTTAACTGTTACTGTGTCACCTCATTTAAAGGGCTTTAAATCCTTGTTTGCATCCTCCAAAATCTTCTCTCACGTGAAGAGTTCATAAATTTTACAATTTACTTCTTAACCTAGGCAGATATTTGAAAGAAAGTCCCTTCTGAGGACTGGTGAATAGGCCATTACCGGGCTGGCAGGTGTTATCCCAGTTGGATTGTTCCTAATATTCAACACCTTTAATATTTCTATAGGTAATGTCCTAATTAGAGATATACTCTGCAACAAAATTTATTATGACAAGACTCCACCTAATATCAATGTAAAAGCTTTTCTCATGTGAATAAATCTTCTGATAAATGGTCACAGAGGTCACTGCGATATTTCTGCAACACAGAAGAAGTGAGTGCTTTCAGAACCTTACATAAATCAAAAGATAAGAAGAAAACAATATATTAACAAACTAGAACCCCTATGCCAAGCCTGTAACTAGGGAATCACAGGCCATCTTTCTGGCTTGAACTATCTGCAGCTATTAATTAGCAGACACGTTCCTTTAGCAAAAATTAACAAGCAAGAGATTTTAACGAGTCATATTTGTATAAGTATAGAAAAGGACATGTAGGATAAGAAAATTTTAATAGATCCCATCCTACTTTTGCTTACCTCCTTTTAATCCTTTAAAAAGAGAGGTTTTAAAGAATCATTTTAAACCTGGCTAAGGATAAATCTTAGTATTAAAATGTATATAACAACTTCATAGCTTTTAATCACATATTGCAAAGGCATACATATTACTCACTGAACAGAAATGTGCTCTCTAATAAAGGAATGATGATTAAGCTAAAACCATACCTTTTGTATTGATTAAACATTACTCTCAGTGTTAGAATCATAGGATGAATTAGCACTGCAGCATCATAAATTCAGAGACTGCCAAATACAAGTGACTGTACTTCTAGTGCCATCTCTGATAGCCATATCTGTCTGAGGGCTATCAAATAAACCTATAATTAAAAAACACCTGTTCCTGAATGATCTGAAGTTTTTTGTTAAAGAATAAAAATATGGAATCAGTGCAGCACTTTGATCTAAAAACAAGTCTCTGCCCAAAATAGACTTTATTTTTTGTGGACTGATTTTGAACAGCTGTTTAAAACAGTCTGAGTTTAGATGGGAAAAAACTCATGGGCATCTGGATTAAGTATTCTTTGGTGCAGGAAATGAAATTAATATGATAAAAGAAAATAGTCAGTGGGTATCTTGATTGGCTGCTAGAAATTTCAAACCATAGCATGTCCCTGGCATAAGATCAAGTGTCACATATTGGATGCTCATCACATGTGAAATACCAGGATGCCAACTGCTTCTCATTTAGCCAAGCAACTCTTTGGCCTTCTCCCAGCAGCTGGCTGGTACCCATTCAAAATTCACAGGTTGGTGGGACTGTGATCCCAGCAATCTTTTATTCCTCAATTTCCTTCATTTTTTGTTCATGACTTTTCCTCTCTCTCTTCTTGTTTCACTAATGATTGCTAGTTTTCTTCTTTTTTCTCATTTGTGCATATATTTGTGCCATCTCCTCTGTACTCCATAATCCCTGCCTTTTCCCCTTTTTTCTTTCCTTTTTTATTCTCTCTCTTTTCTTCCTTTTTTAGTTCACCAGGTTTTTTTCTTCCATGTTACTTTCCCTTCTCTGCAATTTTGTCTAAAATTTTGGTGTGTCATTCCTTCAATTTTGTCTTCCTTTGTAAATCAATTCAAGCAAAGCACGCAAATGTATTACATTATCATATATTGTCAATATGTGTACAATACACATGTCATCTGGATAGAGGGGTGTGATGTACTGTGGTTTAAAACCCCCTACATTAAACATCCTTCATTTTGTCTGTTTAATCTTTTTTTACCATTAGTCTTTTTATTTTCTGGTAAGAGTGAACTGCCAAATTTCAGCGTACAACCACAGAGGAGTTCTTCCTATTCTCTAGGGTTGTGTGATTATTTTCTTAAATGCTGTCTTAAAGAAAAGCCTTATACTATGTTTTTATTCATCACAGTGTTGATGATTTTAAGATCATTTCACATAAGGTGTATTTCCTGCCTTCAGTAGTCCTAGGAGGTCATTAAACAGTTGTAATATGCTTATTTTGCATTTTCACACCCCATGTTTAACAGTGTTGTGAGATATCCATCACATTACTCACAGCAGTTACTTTTAGACCATTATAAGTTTTCTCAGTATGTTTTCTCTGCATCATTCAATAAATATTGACATCTTGAAGCTATGTGATTAATGAGTGAAACAATGTTATATTAGGAATTGAGTTGAACCCTGAGCTCCTGTATCTCATATTTTTGGGCCTGAAGTTGAACAATTCATTTGGTTGTTACAAAAATATTATTCATGTGAACTTTATAGAACTGATCCTGTGAGCACTAGATTTTCTTAGGATTATTCTCACCTATTCCTACAGTCATAAGAAGCCATAATTAGACAGTCTAGAAATATCATCCTTAAGTTCTCAACAGTAATCAAACAATCTGGAAGCCTGAGAAGCAGCAAGCTGCAAGTAAGATGATGTTCACTTCTGATAAAGGATATTTCAGAGAATGCTTTTATAGATGCACATTTCCAGAATCCTCCTAAATTTGCATAAAGCACAATCTAGGTGAAGGAGTCTGGGTCAACAGGTCATCCTTGCAATCACCACTTTTTATTATTTTTTTGCAAAGACTGTCATCTATTTCCATGAGTGCTCTCTTGCACTGTAGTTTAACATGATGTAGTTTATATCCTTCATCTTCAGTGTATGAAGTGGCAGGATCTTTTACCAGCTGATACACTCTGAACAGCTAAGTACCCTGCACTCTGCCTATATATTGTATTCTGAGGAGAAATTTATAGCAAACTGGATGTTCAGAGCCCATTTCACTTCTTAAAGCCTAAATATCATATGGAAATGTCTCAGGTAATAAGTTTTTAAAATCATAACTTTAATAGTCTTTAAACTGAAGTCTTAGGGAAAGAGGGATAAAAATTACAGCTAATTAAATTTCCAATATTACATCTTTCTTTCTTGTGGCACTATCCTGTGGTCAGAAATAGTGTGATAACAAATTAGTGCTAATGAACTACGATTACTCCACGCCTCTAGAAAACATTCATCTCATCTAGTGTTACCATCAAAGGATTAAGGAAGGCCAATCTATTTGAGCATTTTGTTCAGAAGTAATCAGTAAATCTACTATTGCCTCCTGCTTTTGCTCTTACCTGATCATTGGCTTTCCACCATAGTAAATTAATTGAGTATTAAATTTTAAACAAAATTTCTTGTGGTATCTTTTGTCCTACTTCATCAGCAAGTGGGGTATGTGCTCAGAATTGCACTGATAATGTAAAATGCCTTCTAAGCTTTCTTGATATAATCTCAGTGACTGAAGCAAAAACCTCCTACTTAGATCATGAAAGCTTTAAAAAAAAGATGGTATCTGGCAAAGAATTGGCTCAACTATTCCTCTCTTGTCTGAAAAAGAGAAAGAAGACAGAAAAAAAGAAAGTAGTATATGTCATAAAGAATTGTCTTAAAATTCTTCATATATGAATGAGCAAGGGCAGTACAAGATCAGTAGTAAATAAAATATGTATATTAGCTATTTGATTTGAACATCTACAAAGCAGAGGGCTGTATTTGAATTAGTCATCCTTGCCTCCCTTTTTAGTCACTCACTGGAGAAAAATAGGAACTTCTAAATTGTAATTCATGCAATTTATTTTTAGGTTTTACATAAGGATGAGGATGAGATATGACAGAAATGCCCTATTTTTACCTTTCCACTATAAATGGAGTTCTGACAACCACATTTCAGATTATTATGTCTATAATGGAAATGTCTTAGATCATGTGGTATCAGTGCATAACAGTGGAAGAGGTGGACCAGTACATAAATGGCAGCTTCCTTGGAGGGTTATTACAGTAATAGGGAGGGGAAAAAAAAGTTTCCTGCAGACACAGATACACAAAAGCACTTGAGCAGATGGTGGTGGAAGATCAGCCAGAACTCCATGTACCTACATAGCCAAGCAAATGTGCAGATCAAACCTCCTTCCTTTTCCGAAACACAAGTATTTAATCAGAGCAGAGCCATCATTCTGCTAATGAATTAATGGGTTTACTGTTGAAAAAGAAAACAAAACCAACCCAAAAAAGCTATTGTAGAATTTGTTATCTTTTCACGGATCAGAGGTTACAAAAATTACTGATTCCTTCAGATAGAGGACTGGAAGTTATGGTGTGGAAACAGGTGAAAGCATCATCTTGCAAGGAATCACACTAATTGAATTCAATACTGTGGAACTCCCAGTACACTGAACTTGGAGTTTTCCTGTTTAAGAATGCTTGCCTGGAAGCAATTACACAACTCATACTGAAATAGTGATAGAAATAAAGAATGCTAATGCAACAATTACAGGAATAGAAACGGAATCAAACCATTTTCTGTTCTATGTAATATTTTGATATTTATTATAGCAGTCCTATGTAAGCATTTTTCCTTGTTAGATTCAATAAAACTACTCATAAATTCCAAAACTGCAAGCCAACAAACATTTGTGCAATGTACCAATATTTTCTTTCTATTTTCACAGCAAAACTTAATTTGTAAACCAACGTACTCCTTTCTGCTGAAGTTAAACCTTTGTGTGAAAATTTTTGAAAATTTTAGTCTTCACTAAAATTTTTAAATCTGTATGTTTTCCTATTAATTATGTTACTCAGGTTAGGTGAGGCTGTTTCCTCAGCACCCAAAATTATTTCCTTAAAAGAGCAAGAAAAGGTCCAAAGCAAGTGTAATTGGGATACATCTATAGAGAAATGTACTGAAAAGTGAGCAGGGTGAAAAAGGGTGGTGCAAGACAAAGGAAGCCAAATATCTTTTTAATTTTTAAATGCAACAGAATTTGAAGACATTAAAAAATTGTTATACTTTAATGATATCTCTAGTTTGCAGGATAAAACCTTGTCTGGTAATGCACCCAAATCCCATCACTTTGCAGAGTTTTGCTAACGCTACTCAATCCTTGCAGATAAGAAAAAGTCAGCCAATCTGTCCAATCAACTAATCACAACAGTTTAACTTATGATATCTATTGTTTAAGTCCATTCTTGTTTTCTTGCTGGCTTTTAAGTGGCATGTTCTTTCATTTACCCAAAAGAGTTGTGTAACTTCCATAAGTAATGACAAAAATGACAAAGGAAATATCAAAGTGTAATTGAAAAAGAAGTACAAAAGTGCTGATTTGGACCATAAATCATGATTTACACTGAGCTCAGCTTCCAATAATCTAACATCCTGTTGAAGCATTTTATTTCAAAATAAAGCACTATATGAGCTGGAGGTAAGATTTGCTCTCTGCTTGTCTTGAAGGTCAGTTATGGCCAACTATTGCTGCCCCCAGTGTCTCCTTTTAAAGAAAGACCCACTATATAAAATGCAAGCTCATTCTGTTTTAGCAGGGGATATCTAATTTATATTCTCAGTGTACCACATGCAATTGTTGACTGTGTTATATGGATGAAGGAATATGTGAATAACTCTTATGTGTTGCATAGAAAGGTAGTGCCTAATATACAGTGCAATGACAGATCATCTATTTCAGAAAAGAATCAGACAGAAATCTTACAAAAACTAATAAACTCCCAAAACCCTTAAGTATATGCTTTTCGGGGTACACATGACATTTTTAATAGTATCCACTGGAAAATATCAGCTTTAATATTTAAGGTCCCAAATTTACATATCAATTCACATCAGAGGAGGATAAAACTTAAGAACGATTTCTATAAATGGTTATAAATCTTTGTCCAGTTACTTCCAGACATGGATATGTATTTCACCATAAATATTCAAAGTCCAGTTATTTCAGAATCTCTTTTTTATAATTTATTTACTTCCTTCTTTCCCTTATTTAAAGCAAGTCAACTGTTATATTACTTTTCCTTAAAAGGGTGGCTCTTAGTGATCTGGATCTACTGATCTGTCTTTTCTGCACTATTTTCCTGACACTGTTTACAATAATGGCTTCTGAGGAAGTTTCTGGCATACAGTATATAATAATAACTTCCTTGGAAACTTAAATGTACTTTCTACTGGCACTAATTGTCTCTGTCAAATGAACTGATGGTTTCTAATTGGAATGCATTCACAGAATATCACTGTGTTTGGCACTAATTGGCACTTCTGCTCAGAAGCTGAGAGGCTAAGGACAGAGTGAAGACTGAAGTGATCCTTTAATTTCTGGAAGATGTTTTTATATATGTCAGAGTTCAAGTGCATGAGCAATGTAAGACAGGGGTCTAGCTGATAGAAAAAGACCTTAAGACTGTAAGTTTTTCAAGCGTTTTTGCCACAATTATTTTGTAACCTCTTCCCCAAATGCTCAGCAAGAAAACCCTTCTATCTGCCCACAAACCCTTAAATGTTCTCATTTTCTACAGGAGATAAATGTCTGTCATAGAAAATTAAGTTATGTAAAATTTACTTCTATCAAATTGATGCTCATATATATATATATATATATATATTATATATATATATATATAAAACACCAACTGATTGGTTTTAAGGTGTTTGAAACCTGAGGATCATACCTGTAGTGGCCAAAATGCTTTATTCTGGCCTAGAACAAAACAAATCTTTCAAGGTAAAGTATGACATATATACAGAAGCTAAAATATAAAAGTCTTTTTCTTTTTAAAAATATCTTCTTCCATTAATGGATATCTTTGTTTTAATAATTGAGCTATTATAAGATATTATGAAAGGCATGAACTTGCAAATTAACAATGCAGATTAAATCAGTTTGAGTGCTCTGGGTTTTCATCTGACAATTGACATTCATGAGCCTTTTTTTCAGTAAATCTCCTTGAAATATCAGTTCATAAGCTTTTTTGAAGTGTTTGTAGAAACACCCAAAAAATGGTATAGAATCTGATTATCCTTAAGGATTCAAATATCCCTATTTATACTGTTGCTCTGTGCACTTTTCATTATGGTTTTGTAGTTCAGTGTTCTATTAGATACAGCACTGTACTTTGTTGGCTGGTTATTTTTCAAGGAAGGATAAAAATATTTCCAATATATAAACATTTCCTCTACAGTAATTGTAATTAGCATATAATCATATGTAACATTGTAAAACTATGTGATATTATAGCAGGTTACATCACAGGCGTGGAATGTTCAGCCCAAGCAGGAGAAAATGCAGGTTCCATATTCAAAACCATAGACACCCAAAAGAAGCTCATGTATCTCCCAGGCAGAGGAGAAGCAGAAGGCAGAAAGAAGCACCAGAAAAATGGTGTTGAGTTTCTCCCCAGTGATGTTAGGTTTTGTGATGGAGACAAAGAAAGAGTCAGGAACAAATTAATCACTAAAGATGTTCTCCAAGGGAATTGCCAGGGCTATAAAAAAAAGAGTAACTCTTCAGAAAGAAAAAATGGCCACATGATATGAAAGGGATCATGATTTCATAACAACAATCATTGATAAATTTCATAAGAAGAAAAACTAATCTGATTTGTTATGAAGGTTCAATCTACCTGGTTTTGTTTCTAGTTTATTAGACTCTGCATTTTTTGTGCTACTTTGTGGCTGCTTTACATTTTTCTTATGTTTTATTTGTATTACTTTTTATTTTTTTTTTAAGAAAGTGCCAGTTTAGGTTTCATTGATCTTTTTTTATAGTAAGAATAAATTCATATCTTGCTATCAGTTGTGCACACACAGGCAAATTAGCTGACCCAGGTTTATTTGTTATTTGCGCTGATGTAGGAGCAGAAAGTTTAGCTTTTCTGTGCAGTAATAGATTGCAATTCTTTTATTTTCTTTTATTATAGCTCTCCCAAGATATGGTCCAGAATGCTGCTTCTCTGTTTCACCAAAAAAAAAAAAAAAAAAAAAAAAAAATTGGAATAGCCAGATATTATATCTGTTTTTAGTTGCTGGCTGTAGCAATAATTTCATGATGGGTACCCTTACTTGCTAATTGCATCTTTTGTGTTGCACTGTCTCCTTTAACATCCTGATTGACAAACAGATAAATAAATAGAGAGGTGGATTGAAAATTACCTAAATTGCTGGTCCCAAAATGTTGTGATAGGAGGCATAAAGTCCAGTGGGAGGTCCATCAATAGCAGCATACCACAGGAGTAATCAGTGGCACTGATTAGCATCTTCATTAATGACTTTGATAATAAGGCAGAAAGCATCCTCAGGAACTTTGCAGGTGATACAGAATTGGTTTCTCTGGGTCTGGATTGAAGGTACTTGAGATGGTAGTTCATGTTCAGACTCAGGTGTTTATTATTTCTTATCAGCCTCACAACCATGAGTTCGACAGCTTTTCATTAGAAGGCACAAAATGGCCAACAATCTCTTGTTACAAGGTCTTTTAAGACTAAACTATCCAATTAAGAAAGGACACCTAGATTATTTTCCCTTGTAACCCAATAACTGATCCCACAGAGCCCCAATGCAGATTTTCTGTCCAATTACAAAACATCACCCAAACCCATGAAGAAGAAGGAAGCAGAAACATGAAGAAGAAACCCAGGATGATACCCTGTGCCCTCCATCTTGTTTCATCCACAACATACTAAAAATCCCAAAACCTAAATTTTTCACCCAAGTAATACATCTACCCTACTCTCTATAATCTATTGCACACTTTTGTGGATTCTAGTCTGTCTTGAAGTCTAGGAAATTTTCTCCATGAGTGAGGGTCAAAGTCAGTTCTCCCAGAACAGGGGGGCAGGGCACCCCAGAACAGACAGAGGAATATTCCCCATGCCCTGGGTTTCCACAATACAGAATTGTGAGGAATTTTTAGTGCACCATAAGGGTGTGCTGCCATTTGGAGGGTACTGACAAGACCAGAGAAATGGACCAAAAAGAGTCCCAGGAAATTCAGTGAAGGGAAATGTCAAGCCCTGCACCTGAGGAGGTTCAACCTCATGAACTGTTCTGTACAAGGACTGACTGGTCCCTGGAAAGGGCTGGAGGTTCCGGTGGACAGCAAGTAGAAAGTGAGCCATCAGTATGTCCTTGCAATATGGAAAGCTAGTTGTACCCTGAGCTGCTTTGGGAGTGTTGCCAGCAGGTCAAAGGAGGTGATCTTGCCCCCCTATCCAGCATTGGTGAGACATATCTGGTGTATTGTGTCCATTTCTGGGCTTCCTGGTGCAAGAGATATATGAAGATGTAAACCCAGTAGAGGGACACTGAGAACAGAGAACAAACTTTTGTATGGATTTTCCTTACTCCTGCCCCCAGCAATGAGGTGAGGTGGTGTAGAATAATCTCTTAGTCATGCCCACAAAGCTCCAGGCTCTGCACCTCATGAGTACCATAAAAACTTAACTCTGTCAAGTACCAGGACACTTCATTATCACACATCCTGTTTAAAGTGGCTTATCTCTCTTGTTAAGCAATGAACTTAAACATGCATAATTTTAGGAGTAAGATTAATCAAATTCCCTAAATAGGATTATTCATATTTTAAAACAAGCACATATGCTTGAATCAGGGTCCACATGCTTCAGCTATTCCTCCTAAGGTGTTTTTGGATTGGATCAAGTCATGTTGTCATGAGCCTCATGAGTAATCATACAATGGTGAATCATGCATTCAAAAAAAAAAACAAGACAAATCATCGGGGTTTTTTGTTATGCAGATATATCATCTGACTAGCTCTAGATGTCTCTGAATGAATAATTGATTCTTGCCCACTATCCAGTGCTGTAGTCTGAGGTTTTTTGTCTCTATAGTCCTCTTTTAACTGGACTATAAGGGCCATTCTACGTGATTGGGTTTTATTGATAAAATGATGCCTTTTAAAATATTAAGAAACTGGAAACTCCTTGCATTTAAAACACTGGAAAAAAATGTGGAAAACAGCAATGATGCATGAGGTTTGGTAGGTGGGGATATAATAGAGAGATGCTTCCTTTTTTGAGACTTCGCAGAATTTCTCTTTCACTTTTTATAGTGAGTCAAAGCTCTGCTTCTTTGGAAAAAACTGTTGCACATAGTATTCTGACTTCAAAATGCCACAAATGTCAGCAAAAAAAAATCAATACTTCCTTGTGCAGATTTTTCTCTAGCTCTGCATTTGTACCAACCCTCTGTACACTCCTCAAAGACCTGGTAAACCCCAGACTCAGTTTGGCTTATGATCTTTTGAGTGCAGCAGTAGTGCATTTTACTTCTACAAACACTTTTTCCTCAAATCTGTTCTCCTTTGGTTTCTTGTCAGTTTTCAGGTCACTGCTTTATGTTTTGAGCTAAAGGGGCATCCTTTGACCCAAGTGTTGTTTTTTACGTACTCAAATGTATCATCCTCAATGGATCAAGTTTTGTTTGTAAACTGCTTTACTTTGTCTAGAAATTTCAGAGTTCGCTTAAAATAATCTTTTATTTATAGATGTATCTTTATGCTAGATTTTATCTGCCTTCAAAAGCTGTGGTAAACCACTTCACACAAAAGAATAGCTAAAAGAGGCCATGCTGTATGCATAGCAGCCTTTTTTTTCTGTTCAGTGCTGTGTGAACAGCTAAACTGGTGTGGAGCATTACTGCAAGTGCACTGCAAAACAAGTCAGTCCTTATTTTATCCTTGGTGCTTCTTTTTTTCCCCCTTGATGTCCCATTTACCTTTGACCAGCAGCATCTGACAGTTTGGATTTATCAGAGGCACTCAGAGTAGAGCAGCTCTGTGTCACTGTGTCTTCCTGCTATCAAAGGAGCTGGGCGTAGAAGAAAATGGTTTCCAGGACATTGTGACCATATTCAAGGCTGGCAGGGCACCAGCAGAGATCAAAACTAACGGGTCTTTTATTAAAAATGCTGTATAACTGTGAAAAGCTATCTATCCTTCTTTATGAAGTAGCAACTCTGCTGTTGCTGTACTGTGACACTGCTGCATAAATACTTTGAAATGATAAAAAGTAAATATGAAATCATTCCAACAAATCTTTTGTGTGTCTGTGTTAATTAATGATTGCTGCTTGCCCTAATTTATTAAAGAAATAAAATAAATCGTCTGACCCATTTGCAGGTGTTTCACCTTCAGCCTCGGTAGAAAACACTTGTCTCTACAATAATACGTGTGTGTCAGCTCCTCCTGCCCCCTCCATGACTGAGGCTGCTCTTGTGGTAAATGTCTCTTCGGCGTGACTGGCTGCACTTTGTTAATTTACAGTGAATCAGTTTGTTACTCTTTCAATTGTGTAAGCTCTGAGGCACAGTCCGACTGCAGCAGGCAGTGGGCTATGAAGAAGGGTGGTTCCAAGCACTCAGTGGGAGCACTTAGGCTTAAAATGCTAATTTCTGCGAAATGTGAGCTGCTGACTCAGAGGCTAACAGCATCTACACAGTTTTATCTTTCACAGCTTTACAATTCTCTCTGACACACACATATTTTTTAAAATAGCAGAAGTATTTTTTTCAGCAAGTGTATTGCTCACAAAAAAGTGTTTCTGCTTCACCGCCACTTCTTAAGAGATTAATTTTTTATTACACTGTTAATCAGAATATTAACACATGGAAAAAATTTATGTGACTCAGAAGGGTGCTACTGTGGATTGTGAAATAATAAATGTGTGGGTGAAAATAGAGAAAAATGAAAAATACAGTATTTAACTTTGGTGTATCCACTACATTGGGGATTGATAATAATTCATAGGTTATCAAAGCATTTAATATACCTGGATTATTATTTTTCATGCATGGTGCACTTCAATTCAAACTGTACTGTGACAGTCAGTTTAAACCAGATATATCAAGGGGGAGAGCACTGAGAGAAAGTGTCTCTGTCCATTTTGTCACTGAAGGGGAGGGAGCAGAGCTGGGGCACAGTGTGACCAGTGCTTACGAGGCACAGGAGCATCATATCATCCAGAGAACTGTGGAACTGTGGAATGATTTGAGTTATAATGGACAACCCACCTGGTTCATCCTGAAGTTCAAGTCCAGGGCCAGAACAGACCAAGTTACTCAGGAAATTGCCCAGATGAGTATTAAACCTCTCCAATAACAGAGATTTAGAGATTTCACAGCCTTTTCTCTTTGACTGCACTCATGGGGAAACCTTTTCTTTTCTAATAACTAATGGGAATTTCCTGTGTTACAACTTGTGACTCCTGACTTCCATCCCAAGACTGTGCTCTTCTCAGAAGAGTCTTACTCCATCTTCTCTATAGCCTTCCAATGGATGAGACCATGTTAACCTTCACTTCTTAAGATTCCCTTAGCCTCCTCCTTTAAGAACAAATCCAGTTTTCTCAATCTCTTGTTTGTGCTGTGTGCTCTAGCCCTGACTATCTTGGTTGTCCTGCGTTAGACTCACTCTGATGTTCCCGTGTGTTTCTTGTACTGGGGATCACAAAATGGACACAGCACTCCTGGATTCTAGAGTTGAGTAAAAATTCTGGTGTTGGTTTTAACTCAACATATGCAGCCAGAGACAGTGGCTACAGTGTCATGTTATCAAGCCTTCAGAAAACAAATTTCCAGTATTCACTGTCCTTTGTTAACTTTCATATTGTACACTAAAGCCACTTATCTGACTGTGCTAATAATTCTGTAGGCAAAGGCGATCACCACTGGGTATTTTTCTCTCCTATGATATCCCAAATGGTCCTAAAGAATCTTAAAGATGCAGATAATGTGTATTTACACTTACAGTAACTTCATTTAGCTCATCACATCCCAAGTCAGACCATATTTACATGAGTGGGAACACTATGGTAATCAAATCAGATTAGAGCAAATAATGTTTTGGTATCTCAGCACACTTAATGGATGAAAGAGAGGAAACTTAAAAATGTCAATCATTAGAGCTGGAAAAGAGTGATTTATGACAGTAAAAACAGAAATTGTGGCATTAAGTAGCCAAATAGGATTTTAATTATGCAATATAAGCTAAAACCCTAGGATAATAAAACAATTCCTGAAAAGGATTTGTGCAGGACAGGCAAGTTCAGCTGGAGAAGGGTCAATAGTAGAAACTGCATTTCAACTGAGTCAAGTACAAGTGACTTTGGAAATTGCTAGGAAGTATTTCTGTATGCAGTTACTTGCTTCCATTGATTTTCAAGTATTGCATTGTGAGACATTATCTCAACAGGAAGGAAGGAAGGAAGGAAGGAAGGAAGGAAGGAACTGTAGTACCATTCAAAAAGAACTAAGGCCTAGGAAATTATGGTCAGTGACTGCTAGCAGCATAAAGTTTGTTTGGTGGCAAGAGTCCTTTGTGGTCATTTCCAAAAAAAAAAGGATTTTTTAGGAGCCTTCCACATCTCTTCCTAATAAAACCATGGCAACCCCCACGCAAAGTATGTGAATGAACGTGTTGCTGAATGCCTGTTTTGTGGGGAATGGCTGGCAGTTTTGGAGCTGTGGCCCTGGCAACAATGATGCCTGAGTGTTTTCCTATAAGGGCTGGAGTTGTCTCAGACTCTTGGAATGAAGGAGCAGAAAGGACTGTTCTGATCATTTACCCTGACTGCCAGCATATTCCAGGCCACAGAACCTCCCTCAAGCCTTGTCTGCTACAGATCCTGTTGTGCTTAAAGAGCAAAGATGCTGCTTTTCAACATTTATGGCACGACTGTGAAAACATGCTTGTGAGAAATAGCCATCTTGGCAATTCCATATCAGTTAGAAAAATCTGTGACCAGGCTATTAAGACATTCCAGAGCCTTTTGTTAAAGAACAACCAAATAGCAAATAAAACAAATAAACAAAACTAAAATAGAGCTAGACAAAGTCTGTAGGAAATAATGGCACACTTTTTATTAGAAAGAAATTTATTAGAAATTTATTAGAAATCCATTCACACTTAGGAAATACTAAAAGAAGTACAGCTGTAAAATATTGAAGCTTGCCTTTGGCATAGATTAAAGAACTGAACACAATGTTTTGACTTAGAATCCTTAAACAAGAAAAAAGCCAGAGCTCCTTAGTATCTAAAAAGAATTATAAAATTAAAAAAATTTCCTTTTTTATTTTCTCCATTTATATGGAGCAGTAATTAAATTGCTGAATGGAATTGACTGAAATAGGTGAAAAACCTTTAAATAATTTCTAAAATAAGTAGATATGATTTTGTAAGATATAACTGTGTGACTCTACACCTGCAGCTAAAGGTGACTGGTTAATGATCAACATGGTAATTTCTCACTCTCTGGCTAGTTTGTTGAGGGTTTTATAAGACATAAGGGACTAGTTTTATAAATAATGGCAGACTCAATAACCAAGTGCTATTTATAAAAAAAACACAAACAAACAAGCAAACAAACAAATAAATGCCTTGGGTGTCTCAAATCTTCACGCAGAAGATTTGGAAGGAATTGTTCCAGAAGACAAAGGACTGCAATGCAAGCCTGAAAGGAGGAGTTAATTTTCAACCTCAGCTTCTTCTTAAAGTTGAACTAGAGAATGTTTTGCAGTAGCATGATGTGATTTTCAAGGGTCAAATGCTTACAGTGACCACCATCTTAATTTATCTGGTCCTTGAAATACTCTTTTGCAAGGTTCAGATGTCAATTTTTGAATTTTTTCAGTCAGCTTTCTTTAGGGAATAGAAGTTGTAGCATGAATTCTATATGTTTTTTGAGGATTTATCTTTAAGGAAGCATGAAGATAATCTTTTCTACATCCTCTTTGCTTTTGGGGACATCTCTAGGCAGTTCTCCCCTTCATCACATGACTATGGTTATGATTCTCTCCCAATTTTTGACCAAAAAAGGATGTCTTTTTTCACTTGGATTAGGACAAGGACAAATTCCGTAAATCAGTTTATTTTCCCCACCACCTTGTTCTGATGCCACAGTCTCCCCTGTCTATGCTTCATTTGTGGTGACATGCTGTTTTTCTTATCTTTTCCTCTATATTATTGGATCCAAAGGTACTATAAATTTAATTAAAAATAAACAAAAAAAAGTCTATAAAACTTAAAATATTACTGAGATGCCTCACTTAAAATTTGAGGGTTTGGTAAATACAGAGAGCTCTTCTGCCTTTACTGCCTATGGCTTTCATGTTCATCAGCTGCAGAGAGCCATTTATTGCCTTGTAAACTTGCAGGCAATTACTTTTCTGCTATTATACTGTCACATAAAATGGTTCTTCTTTATTCTTTCTCTCTGTGTCTCTTCTCAGTGTCATTATCATTTGACAGAAATGTCTCTCACTCTTGGGATGCCTATATTTCCAGTGTTCCTATAGAGAGTAATTTCTTTCCTTAAGAAAGAAATTAGAATTACAAACAAAACACAACATCAGAATTACTTGACAAAGAGAAGCATTAGCTGTTTAAGAGTTTTATTAGTGGGACGGTAAAAATAATGTTCATTTAAGAGTTGTTAAGTTGTTAATAAAATTAATCACAGTGACATCCACTCCCTGTATATAATCAGTCAAGCTTTCATGTAGCAATGTAGGTTATTTTGAATAAAACTAAAGAGTACCCACATGGGAAAATAGAGTAAATATGTAGATTATGTGCTGAAATCAAGTAGGACAAATCTGCTGGCATCCAGTGATTTAGCTTCACAAAAAATCATGGTATTACTCTTCCTGAGCCTGTCTTGACAGGTCTGTTTGGGCTGCAATGACATGGAAAAGGGGACAATTCAGTCCACTAAAGAGAATTATGCTTCCTAAACGTATAGTCAGTGGGCATTTTTTCAAATTTCTCCTTTGGAGTACACTTAAGGGTTTATAAAAGAACAAAGTAGTGACAAATGTGTTCTCTTGTCACTTGCTCGGAAAATTGAGCTCTGTTCAGTGTTGTGAACAGAACAGAAAGAACACAGTGTGAGCAGGAACACCAAGACCTGAAAATCTCACTTTGATCTCTTTCTTAAGAGCTAACCAGGAGCGCTGTGACATTCTGTAAGGAGGCAGGAGATTTCAAAAGTTGCAGTTGTATATGATGGTGGCTTTTACAAACAATGGAAAAGTAGTCTCATTTGAAGTTCACAGCACTTTTTTTCCTCTGATACTATGCAGTGTGAATCCCTTTCTTTGCCAAAATGCTCATAAACCAGGTCTACTGACAAGATCCTTTTACTTCTCCTTTTTTTTCAAACCACGTAATTACATGAATTAAGCTCTGTATATATCTCTAGCTATCTACAGGTTGTGGGTCAGGCCCTCTTTAACCCCAAATCTTATTTCTATTATCTAATCCCTTCATGCTGTCCTGTTCAATGCTGGCCATTCTACAGTCTTCAGGAAAGAGAATCAAAAAAGGTCATGAAAAAATACTGGAAGCTCTCATGTATGAAAGCTAGGAGACAATATATATTTTGACAATATCAGGAATGGAGCATGGAAAATAAAATAGGTACATAAACAGCTCTGTCTGCAAATAGAAAAAGGCAGTAGATTTTAAATTATACCAGCTGAATGATACAATACAGTATATTTCTAAATGCTTGAGCCCAAAAAGAGGAAAGAAAATGTGAACTGGATTTATTTTTAAGTACCCTTAATTTGTGGTCTCACTTAAAGTCTTGGGAAATATTTTGAAGTGGTTTTTTTCTTTCAATCATTTTTTTCTCCATATCTCTTTTAAATGTCCTTTTTGATCTCTCAGTTGTTAGCCATATGAAATTTGTGTTGCAGATTATTTGCATACTCAGTTTCTGCTTAAATGTTTTGTAAGTTAAGTTTTCTAAGAATTTGCACTTAAACCAAAGATAAAAGTGAGCTATACTGACAAAGAAATTATATCAAACAAAGCAAGCTGGCCTTATCTTAGGAAACAATCTGTCATTATAGGCAGATTTAATTTGAATTATTGAAGTAGAATTGTTAGATATTAAAAAGACTCAAAGTGAAAGAGTCATACTCATTATCCGTTAACTGGAGTCTCCAGATGTTACTATATTTTCACATGACATAAAGGTCTAGTTCCAATCTTTTATTGCTAACTTGGATTTGCCCACCCTGCAGGAAATTAGTTTTCAGATTAGCTTGAACTTTATTATGCATTTTATCATATTTTTCCAAATGTGTAACACAAATCCCTAGGATTGTTCAGTGGAAGGGGTTTAGATAGCCTTTCTGGAAAATTCCTATATAACTAAAGTCCATTAAATATTTTGCTTTACGTAGGATTTGAAATACTGTATAGAACTTCACCACAGAGTGTAGAATTCTATGAATAATTATATAAATCTTTACAAAAAGTATTGTCTGCTGTGTTCCTTGAGTTTTAGCCCTTCCAATCTGTCAGTGCAGAATGGAAGTCTGAAAGACAGTTCTGACCACAGGAGAATTCACACTGCTTGTGCAGACCACTTGATATGAACCAAGTAGATGGGTAGTCCATGCCATCTTCCAAAATTTTGTGAATAGACTGTGACAAAATTATTATGCCATCCAGGGACAATCAAGATGAGTGCATCTGGAGTAATGCCACACTAAGCAGATATTCTAAGAATACTGCCAGTAGGCTATTCATAATTGGAACAGACATCAGGTTAAGTATTTTAAAGAAAGAATGACTGTGGCTTCCAGGCAGCCAATATCTTTGGGCTTCCATACACAATCAAAGTGGTGATGACTCTGTCACTTCCTTACTGCGCCTCTTAGCCATGAATTCCACAATAATGTCCCACACCCTTTAAGTGTAATTCTGACAGCACCTCTGCAAGTTATCTCTTTAGGTGTTTTCTATAGTACACAAGAAAAATGTAATATTAAGTAACGTTAATTAAGATATATTTGTATTTTTTAAATGTCTGTGTTGTGAATAGCACACATTGCTCAAAGAAGAGTTCAAATAACTGAAAAGCAAATTGTAGAGTTTATATCAAAGTTCTGCAGACAGTAATTATTAAAAAAATACTTGAAACAATCACGTTTCCTCACTCACAAACATCTTCCGGTACTTTGGCTATCCAAGAAGCCCTACTAGAATAATTTTTTTTAATCATATCTCAAATTTTAATTATTTGTGGGTTTATGTCTGTAAAACTGGGTTATTAAAATTGCATTTTTCATGACATGATTCTTAAAAATATTTTGTTCTCTACAAAAGTCCTGAATGTGCCTGACAAATTAATGAGCAGAATTTCCTAAAGGAACATATTATTTCTGCAGCCTGTGTTCTGTGTTTGGAGCCAAAAGATTTTCAGAAGTTGAAGAATTGCTTTTGTCTAATAAAGCATTAAATAATTTTGATTCAGTTTATACCAGAAAAACATCTCTCCTCTCCATCCCCTGCCATGATACAACAGCTTCTATTATTTGTGGGGCTTATGGTAACAGCATTTGGGAGAAGTCATCCTTCTCTTAGTATTTTGAAGAGGTTATTTATGTGAGCAGACTATCTAACGTGTATGACCAAAAAATGAGGCACAAAGCAGGAATTCTTTCTCAAAGGGGGTTGGATTACATGATCCCACTGAAATGGGGATTATTTATTACTTAAACTTCAGTGGTCTATGATGAAATTACCATTATCTGAATCCATGACTTTTAATGAAGTAGCAAAAATATTCAAAGCTCTTGCACTCCAAAATATCAAGACATACCTTGGCACACTAATATTGGGAATTACTGACTAACAGTAAACTATTTTTCAATCATGAATAGTTGTTTAAAAAGCTGTTAACTCATGCACAAGTAATCTATAAATCTCTTACTCCCAGAATTTTCAGCACTGCTTTCCTGTGCCCATTATATAATGGGCGTGACTAGTCGTGACTAGTTTTTGGCTGCCTTGCTTGTATTTCTAGTTTGTAAAACACTAATTTTGTGTCAGTTGACATTTCTTATTTCAGTTTATCTATAAGTAACTTGTCTTTCCCCAACAGATCCAAAAAACTTCATGGTTGTTCTTAGCAACTGACTAAAATGCATGAGGATTTGTGAAAGAGTGCCAAGGAATGTTAGACACTAATTGTCATTCTTGAGAAATGGTTCCGCAGTAAGATTAGGTGATATACAAAAGACAGGAAAAGTGTGAATTGTCCACTTAATCCTAATCTTGGAACACTGAAAATGTTCAGATGCATTGGAATGAGCAAACAGACCTTGGAGGTATGATACACACTAACATCTTCTGCAAGATATAATATTGCAGTGCATTGTTAGGAGTACGCGGGAAAAGAAATCCAAAAGCAAAATTATTGTTGAAAATCTTGCCAGCAACTGATAGACATTTTTTTAAAAGATAATAAAAATTGTAATTATCAAGTAACATGATCTTGTTTTCTATATTAAAAAAATCTCTTTGCAGTCCTAGAGCCATTTGTGATGTGCAGTGATCTGCGCTGTAATGCTGCAAGAAGTATGAAACTTCTCTGAGGTTTAATAAAGAATTAAATGACTGCTCCCAGAGGTGAAACTGACTTACAGCACTGATGAGATATGCTTCAAATAGAAAATTTATTTTTGAAAGAAAAGTGATTTTCTATTCTGAAATTTTCCAGCAAACCAGTAAATAGTATAAAATTCTCACTACCATGTCCTCAAATTTTCAAGATGTATGTTACAGATATGGAGCAGGATATGCAACAGACATTTTTATGCCACACTCAGCATAATGAGTAGTAAAAATAAATCATGTTCCCACTATTGCTGGCATTTGAATAATCATTATCAGCAGAACTGGTAATGAGACCTAAACTGCAAACATGATCCATGTGGAAAGATACCACCTAGCTGACCTCATGAATGTATATCCTTTTATCTTTATTGAGACTTAGACAGATAGATATAAATCAAATCATAGGTCTGTTTCAGTGATCTGAGGACTTACACATTTCAAGTGTTGAACCATGCTTTTGACATTTTAATACTGATATACTTGATGCAAAACGAAACAATAAAAATCCTGGGTTTGTATACCAGTTCTTAAATAAGCAGAGCATGATGAGTATGCTAAATATTTTGTCTACTCCATCTTGCAGAGAGGGAAGGCAAAACCAGAGAAGAATAGCTGTTGTGAGCTCCATGTTTGTCACAGGAGAAGAAAGTAGAATAAGAATGAGAAAAAGAAATGCAAAATTGTAATATTGAGCTAAAGAATATTTTTCTAAAGCAAATGCATTTAATTCTCACATTGCTCAGGCAGTTTCTGAAAACACTAAGAATCAAAAAAATTTGCTGTTACATAAACATTCAAGCTTACCTAAGCAGAAAAAGTTCATCCACAACTAATGAAAATACGTTCCTCATTCAGTCATTATTTTCTCATATGTATGACATTCTCTTCAGTATGAACAAGAAGCCTGGACTCAAATGAAATATTTGATCTATGAATTTTGCAAGAATACAATTGATCAGACAAAAAATATTTTGTATGTTCAGGTTCAAACACGTAATCAGCCATCTCAAATGACATAAATTTAATATAGGCACAAGTATCTACGTTCTTGGATTTTTTCAAAGCCAGGTTGAATAGAGCTTTGAGCAACCTGGACTAGTGAAAAGTGTGTGCCCATGTCAGTGGGATTGGAACAAGATAACTTTTAAGGTCACTTTCAATGCAGGGCACTGTGATGATCCTGTGAATGAGTGGCTTTGACTGTCCCACTATTTAAAGCCTTGATAAGTGTCTAGTATTATGTTTGAAGGCATCTGAGAATTTCAGTAATAAATAGAAATCATAGATTCTCTACCTTGAGATACCATTCCACATTTACTAGTCCTGACAGCAATTGACTTTCCAGGGTATGTTTTAAAGACTGGGAAATTCTCCTTTTACTGTAAAAAACTGGAAAGTAGAGAAAACTGGATTTAATGGGCCTGTGAATGTTGAAAATTGAAGAATGCCCAGTACTGAGTTAATAAAATCATACACACACAAACTAAAAAACAACTGAGACTAAACAACACATCGCTAGGAAAAGTCTAGTCTATGCAACATACATCATAACCTAGAAGAGACAAATAGGTGGTCAAAAGAATTAATATTAGATTTTTAATACTAAAATCCCATGATTTCTTGCTATGTCATGCAACTTGTGGAGCTTCTACACAAATGAGACTGTTTTACAGACTAACAGAGGGAACATCTCCAAAAGATAGACGTCAGAAGATGAGGAAACAAGAATTTATGCTACTTCTGAAAATCCAGTCTTCTTCTGGTGAAATCATCACAAACTTCTTTGTGAACTGTGCCTGTGGGACACTGGCCAGTGGTCACAGAATGTGGTCAGAGAACAAAGCCTGAATGTTTTCAGCCCAGGTAGACACTGACAATCAGGAGCAGCTGTCTAGAAACAGTAGGATAGCCACACTCCAATTCTATTCCATATACCACACAACATACATTGGTTGTGTGTTTTCTCTTATTCCTTTGGCAGAAGAGCAAATTATAGCTTTGGAGTGATTCTTCTGGTTTTCTGTTGACCAGCTGTCATATGTAGATTAGAGGTGAGCCTATCAACCTGTAAGTGCTTGGTATTATTTTCCTTCTGTCTGGAAGCAGTAAAAACATATCTGTAGATGGTGTTTTTGGCAGTGAATATCTGTGGGGCTGAGTGGGGGATTAAAAATTTGTCTGTGATTATATTGACAGAATGTTACATTTTCAACTCTCTATCCCTTTTATGCAATGGTTGCTCTTCCTAAGAGAGGCAAAGAAGCTGTAAATCTAGTAGAAAAAGGTTCATTTTTGTCTTTTGGAAGACACATCATAAATAGCATT
This sequence comes from Serinus canaria, assembly GCF_022539315.1. Lineage (NCBI taxonomy): Eukaryota > Metazoa > Chordata > Aves > Passeriformes > Fringillidae > Serinus > Serinus canaria. The sequence continues at coordinate 18,538,752 of NC_066314.1, read as the reverse complement.
ACAAGAGTTCTCAAGAAAACTGCAACATGCATGAGTCACTTTAAATACAAGTGTTAATTAAAGTAAGTAACAAAAATATTAATAAAATTGTCTTTAAAAGAGAGCAAAAGGGCAAAAGGAAATTATTTAATCCCTTCTGCTGCTCTATGATGTCTCAATGCCCAGCTGCATGAAGTGTGAGGGGTAGGTAAACATTAGCATAGAAGAAAAATAAGGTCATCCTACACAAGCTTGTAGAAAGGGCAGGTCACCCAGGGCAGCCACCCTGGATGCTGCAGATAGTCTTCTTCAACAATAGGAAAATGAATGAAGTAGCCAAAAGAACTCTCCAGGGCCAAGTGTGTATTGTATGGGCTAATTACCCAGCAGTGGCAAAATAGATAACGCCTGGAACACCCAAAGAGAATCCTTTTTGTTAAATATAGCCTCAATACTGATTGTCATATCTGTTCATGACCCCTATCTCAAATCATAGTTTAGGTAAACACCATTCTACTCTTAAACTTTGCTTTGAGATAAGATTCCTCCTGGGTAGTCGGACAAATGAAGAGGCATTGTACCCTGGTGGGTGTGCCAGTCCTTTAAAGCAGGGCAGTACAAAACTCCTCACTCTGTGCTGACCATCTTGGTATATTTAGCCAGAATATCTGAAGCACTGGAAGACTTTTGTTGCCTTACATTTGTAAGGCCTCACAGTAATTCAGACTTTCTGAAGTCTGTGATCAATTTCTGGGTTCTTCTAGTAGAGGTTTTTGGAACATCTCCAGATATAAGAGGAAAATATATGATCAGAAGGGAGGGTCAATCAGATCCCAACATGAGTTAATAGAAATAACTAATAAATCTAACAGTACCTGCTGTCCTTTTCAAAAGCTCTATCCAGTCTGAAATCACCTGTAATGAAGTACTGATTTAGTTCTTTTCAAATACATAATGTCTTTCTTGCCATATAAAATGCTTTTTCTTTGCATATTTGTTTTTGTGGGTAGAAGAGTCATGTATTAAAACTATGTGATGTCAAAATCTTTGCAAGGAAAGAGGAAAAGTGAGCCAATGGAGAGCACAAAAGGATAAATTATTTAAGGGATAGAGAAAAGTTCAGCAGAGATTTTTATAGAGTTGAGTGCTTAATATAAGGAAAGTTGTTTCTAGCTGGGGTGAGTGGGTAGGTAATGCAGATATGAACTGCATGTAACCTATACTGAAAGTCTGAGGGTTCCAGAGGGGTGACAGAAAAAAAAAAAGAAAAAAAAAAAAAAAAAGAGAGAAAAATGCATCCAAGAGCCATTTGGCCTGAATCTTGGAGACTGAGAATCAAGCATAAACATAAGAAACTAAAAGTTCTTAGTAAACATTTCTGTGCATTAAAGATGCAATTCAAATTATATATGCTATAAACACATATAAAAATTTAAAATTAAGTTTTTATGTCTAGTTACCACTAGAGACACATTTGTAGACCATTCAACTAATTATTAAAAAAAAAAAAAACCTGGGAGAATTTGTTTCATTTCATTACCTAGCCCTATCTCTTAAATTCTATGGCAGTCTTTCACTAGATGTTTTTATGTCCAGTACTATAAAAGAGAAAGTGGTGTATAAAGGCAGAGTTCTGTTTGCAAAGAACAGAATCCTCTTGTGTTAATTTAGATAAGATAGGCTGTGAGTGAGCACATAGCCATATTACAACAAATGCAAGATCCTAAGATTAGATAGCACATTAAAAAGTTTCCATTGTTTATTTAAAACTGATGTAGTTTACAGGGCACAAGTGCTAGGTTCTTCCTTGATATGCTGTTAAAAATAGAATTAAGAAAACATAAACCTAGCTAAGAAATGTTCAATCTGGTTACAAAATATTGGAAGAGAATGATGGAGTGAAAGATTCAGGTTCTGACAAAAAGTCTTTCCAGTTCTACTGTGATTGGCATGTTGTATGGGGTGCAGATTTTGCAGGTTTTTCCTATACTGAAGGGGAAGGTCTGTTTGTTGGGGGTCTTTGAATTAGGAGCTTATGCATTTGTGAAAATGAGGCATGGGTTCAAAGCAAAGGTAACCTTCATGTTATCTTTTGGATAGAGCAAGGAAACAGAAAGAGGAATTGCTTTGAGGCCAGGACATGTAAACAAAAAGATAAATAATTATGTGCTTTTTACTGTGCAGTCACTTGCCCTGTGATTGGACAAATAGGTCTGGGGTAAACTGTTTGGGAAGTGAAATTTGTATGCTTTGGAGTTACTTACACAATAATAGATGCTTCATAGTTTGCTGTAGCAAAACCCCTAAGGAAAGACTTGCTTATAAAAATGACTCTATTTCTATCTCAAGTTGCCAAAAACAGAAAAACAGGAAAATAGATGGTAATTTTCTCACAGCCCATGCCTATGAAATGCCAGAACATGCATAAAAAGTGTTGAAGACATACTGACTATTTGGGTTTACAAAGGAGAAATTCTGATTTTTGGAAGTGACAAGGTTATATACTTTGATTTGAACTATTCCAAATCTCTTAATAATGTTAGAAGCCCACTATTATGTCAAGCAATGTTTGGGACTCCTTGGGCACCTGGCTTTTAGGCAACAACCAGGATGGGGAAGGCAACCTGCAGTTCCCAGTCTGTGCAGCCTCAAGGCAGCCTTTCAGGAGTTCAGGCCTTAGATTTGATGAAAGTTAATCAAATCTGAGATGTTTCAGACAAAACATTTGGAGTTTATATATCAGTACTTTTCAACAAAGCTACATTTCATAATAATGTATCAGATAAACTGTATTGCCAAGAGCAGTTCTTTCTCTTTGTTCCTTTGCTTCCCTTTTGCTTTTACTCTCCTTGAACTCCCTTTATTTTATTGCTCCGCTTCTAGCCTTCCCTTCTTCCTGTGCTTTTAAAATCTGCTTAAAGCATTCTTTTATCTCCCCAATCTCAAAAAAGATCTTCTGTGTCATTTTGCCCTCAAACCCTCTATCTCCTCAGTGAGACTAAGCAGTCTCATAGTTGTCAAGCAATCTCTTGGTTTTCTTACACAGAGGGAAAACATTGGTCAATGCCATGAAATAATTCCATCTTACAGTTGATTCTGCTGAAATAATAGCATTTTCCACCCTAAAAATGTCTACAAAATTAATTTTGTAATCAAGTTTTGACTGACACAACATTTCAAATGAATTTGCATCAAGAGAAAATAACTTCAAGTCCAAATATGCAATAAGTATTTGAGGAGAATGTCAAATTTTGAGAGCACTTCCCTGATAGTAAGAAGCTTAATGGTAGAGGATCAGCTGGGAAGGAATAGGAGCAGTAATAAATTCAGTTGTTTAGAAACAAAGACTTATCAGAATGAAGGGTTTTTTTTTCCCCTCAGCATCAAAGATGTCTTTACATGTGTAATTGATAAGTGATAATACATGACCTCAAAGATTCATTGTTTCAGAAAGAATTTTGTCACTGAAGTACATCAGAGATCTGGAACATTTACTAAATAAAATTTATATTTTATTGCTCTCCAGGAGTGGAGAAAAATTAAACGAAAAGTTGCATCAGGAAACTAATGCCTTTCTGTAAGAAAGATTTCCCAAAAACATTTTTAGATTTTTGTCATGCTTTTTGACTTGAAAAAGGCTCCATTTAGCCACTGTAAAATGTTGACTAACTTTTGGCATCTCCTCTTTTAATTCTAGGGCATTAATTCTGTTACAGGTGTGGTTAACTAACTGCAATGAGCCACACTGGTGGTGTGTGATACACAATTATCTTCCAGGTACCACATGTTTTACTGACACTTGAAGGGTCTGGGGCATGCAGTCAGATCTAGTTGAAGTATATTGAAAGTGAGTGACATAAAAAGAGGGAATTTGCTAATGGACAATATGCCTTGCCACTGTTTGCACAATAACAGAAAGCAGTGTGTGACTGCTGTCCTCACAGAGCTAAAAGAGAAGAGTAGGCAGACTCATTTGCAGTACATTGTGATGTCTTTCTTATGTAGAGTTCTTCATGACAGTGTGTATAATACCTTTCCAATAGCTCAGTGTACCTGATTGCATGTGCTAGGTTGTTCAGGTGAAATCTGATCACAGTTTCATTTCATGTTTTATTAAATAAATGTCCACATAGGAGACAACTGTGGTGAAAATATTTTGGAAATTCAGAATGTTGTCATCCAGGTCTATAAAAATATCTAGACAGAGGTTTTCATGCTCAGAGAAGAATTCTAGAATTTCCAGCACTTTTATGAAGATATCAACAAATTCTAGTTGAGATATTAACACATACACTTCTGAAGTAATAGCAAAAATTAGTTGTATGCTGCAGCTTTTAGAAATGCATTGGCCTAGCCACTCAGATGCTGTCAGAAAAAGTAATCGAAGTTATACCAAATTGCATTGAAAGCCTGTATTTTTATTGGTTTCCCATAATTTATTTTCTGTGTTATTGATTGTTGATATAAATGTGATTTTTTTTGAGAGTTGTTTTGACATCTCTCAATACATTGTTTAACATAATGTGCTGGCACAGCTTGGCTGGGCAGCCTCCCAACAATACGTCACTCTCAGAAGATGACAGAGAAAATGTTAATAGTATTGGAAGACAGGGTTTTAAAAATACACTTATTGAAAGTAATGTCATTGGAAAATAGTGAGTAGTTGTCAAACAGAGAGATTAAAAATCCTGCACAACAAGAAAAAAAAATTCTGCATCGCACAAAATAATGAAGGAAAGAAGAAGCACCGAAAGACACAGGGCAGGGAGTTGGAAAGAGAGAGGTCTGTACAGGGGCTATTACTGCAGCCACACTCTTAGAGAAATAAACTGAAGCATGTACAAGGGGAATGATGAAAATGTTACATTTTGTGTTAGCTTGCGGAAGCTTCTCTTTTACTTCTATATCTGCATTAAGTAGAGGAGTAGCTTGACAGATACTGTAGGTTAGAATTTCCTCAAAATACATCTGAAGCCCTCAAGGGGATGTCTGACAGCTTTTGGCATGGATAAAAGCACCTGAGATTTTAAGTCCTGATGCATTTGTGTTGTGTAAGCATGCTTACCATTGGCTGGTAGTGCAGACAGATACTTAAACCTGTCATTACCTGCCTTGATGAATTTACTGAAGATGTATAAACCCAGCTCTGGCCTTTACTAAGCTCCTGCTTTGCAACCAGTCCACCAGCTACTGTTATACTGTGATTGCCAATAAATATAGCACTTTTGAGGGACTAAATTGAAAGGCCTATTTCTTTGCGGATATCTGGACTTTATTAAGCTAAAATAATACTTTCACAAGAGCCAACATATGATATAATCAAACTATTTTACTCTCAGTATCAGTTTTACACATACTGTACAATGTTTGACTTAAGGGAAGATACAAAATTAGGCTCAAGTATGTTGTTAATGCTTCAGTTCCAAAAATGCAATTCAGTTTCATACATATACAGCATACATAAAAAGCTAGAAATACCTAAAATTAATGAAAACTTCCTTTCTTAATCTGAAAATCCACTGTCTCTCTGAAAACTATCCTAATCTGGGCACCTGTTTTCCACTCCTTTCCATTTTCAATAGAAAGCAATCTTCTGACATTCTGACATGTTTACTCCTTTCATTTGTTTGATGGTTGCTTTCTTAAATTTTTTTTACAAAAGCACATTGCATCTGTAAAAGACAAGATCAATGGATATTAGAAGTTTATTTTGTATTGTGTGGTAGTTGTGACTGATATAAGATTGATGACAGGCAAAAATTTAGAGCATTCCTGACAAAGTCAACATGAAGAATTTCTGTTGAATATAACATTCTTCCAAAAAAAAAAAAAAAAGGCTTATGATAGGATTTCTTTTACTTATTAATCAAAATGTAAATATATTGGATTATTTACTGTGCAGGAATTAGGAATTTTTATGGCTTTTGTTTCATTGGCTTTTTATAGATAACAAAATGGTGTCCAGATTAAATATATTTCAACAAATAATCTTGACTATATTGAAAAGGCTGTTTATAACTTTGCCAAAAATACAAGGTTAAAACCTTTTTAAGATGCTTAATGATAATACTAATCTAAATATATGTACAAATTTAAAAAGATGTATTAGGAGCAATTAACTAATTATACTTTCATATAAATTACTATATTTCAAAACATACACTGTTACATTATTGTAGGTAAAAATGTGGGTAAATACGTTGTGGTGTTTTAAGTTTTTACTTTTTATTAAGATGTATTTCCATAAAATTTTTTAATGCTAATGGTCATTTATACAATAATTTTACCTCAGTTAGCAATGGAAATGTTCATCCACACCAGTGCTATTGTCATGAGGGAAAGATATTGCTCCCTCCATGAAATCAAATAACACTTAATCCTATCAAATGAAAACATAATGCAGTTTAAATCATTGGTCTGTTTAGAGATTGGGATATCAATTTCTATTCCATCATATTTATTACAATAGCAGCAAGAAATATTTATTCAGGCAGCACATATTTATGTAGGCAGCAGTGATCAAAATCACTGGGAGGAGATGACCACCATTAATTACAACTGAAGTGTTTTACTGTTGCACCCTAACCCTGCATGCTTCTGCTCTCCTTTCTTGCTTTATTATCCCCATATTGTTCACTGCTTTCTTTAATCTCTCAATTCAAATCATGACTATGCTATAAGGGATTGAAAGCCTATCTAGCCTGTGCCTTGGCTCCAACAGTACCCAGTAGCAAGCACCATATTTATTTCTGCTCCCAAGAATTTATGACTCCCCCATATTTGGAGCCAGAGGTGGTTTGAGTTTGGTACTCCCAGTGGATTTTCTCTCTCATTAAGATATCTAATCACCTTCTGGATCCATGTAAACTTTTCCCATCTATTATTTCCCCAAACAAGGAATTCCACAACTGAATTCTCTCTCAGAAAAAAAAAAAAAAAATCTTTTTTTTTGGCCCTGACATCATTTTTTCACTTGATGTCTCCTGTATGAAATACAAGGCAAGTAATATGATCTGTGACCTCTAGACCATTCCTTATCACAAGATAACAAAACAAACTTCAATGAAACAAATGTGAACTCAAGAGAGAATGAACTTTCTACTGCCCTCTGATAGGAAAATAACAACCATGTGTCTTCCATCCCTTGGGTTATTGACAAAACATGACTTACCCAAAAGCTAGTATTTAACACTCACTACATCTAGATGTTTACTAAACTACCTTGTTTTGCTTCCTTTTTTTTTTTTTCTCCTAAAGAATTTTCATTTTTTTGCACTTTTTGATTGAACAATACCTGCTATCCAGGCAGCTTTGGAAATAAAAAAATCACAGAACATCTATGAACACATGCAAGAATGCCCAAAGTTTTCCTAATTTAGGAACAAGTAATTATCATTTGAAAATTTGAAGATGAACTTATTTATTTGTCATTCATTCTTTCTTAGTGATTCTTATTTCTTATTTTAAACATTTTAGTGAGTCAGAAAACAACAGGACAAAGAACAGCTGAGATTCTCAGCTAAGTAATAAGAATAACAAAACCCTAAAAACAAATACTAAAAATTTTAATAAACAAAAGTTTTCACTGTGAAACAAAGCTGAGCTATGAATGAATGCTCAATGATTTGACTTATTAATCAAATCAATCAAATTGCTTTTTGAACAAAAAATCACATAATAAATTACTATCTGGTTTAAGGGTTTTTTGTTTGTTTTTCTGTTGTGTTTTGTTTGGTTTTATAGTTTTTAGTTTGGTTTTTTTTTCAAAATTAACTGTTGAGTTTCTCTCTTTTGCTTATTATTTTCTTCTTATTCGCATTTGCTTAAAAATGTTTTTGATACTTATAATTTCTTTTAGCACATCTAAATGGCATTTTTTTCTTCAAGGTCCTGTGTATGTTATTGCCCTTCTGAACCACCAAACTATTTTTCCTTTCTGGAAAATAGATAGGAGGTTTGGGGTTTTTTTTACCTGAACATAAAGCCCTATTTTTTGCAAACACAGTAGAATACAGTAACTTACAAGCAGTGGAACATGGGAAATCACCCGTCATAACTTCATCACTGCTAGACCCCAGAGAATCCATGTCTTAAAGTCAATAACAGTGTTCTAATTAAAAGCATAAAGCACCATCATGGGTGTGTGGGGGGGAACCTTTACAAAGAACCCTCAAGTTGACTGGTGTGATCCTGAAATGGCTAATTGCACTGTGACTTGCCTTTATGTGCTTATGTAAATAGCCCTGGCTGCTGCAGAGAGCTCCCAGGCTGCCCCTGCCAGGAGAGAGCCCCTTCCCCAAGGGCTTCCTCTTTGTGAAGCACCAGCTGCTCAGAGCTTGGCGTTGTTGGCCCTTATCGCCCGTGGCAAAGAGGGGGAAAAATTAATGAGGGAAAACTGCCTGATTTTATCTTTTTTTGTTTTAATAGAACCTTGTTCCTCATGCCCCTGTTTCTCTAAACTGAGCTTTAGGGGCCTGCAGCACACTTTATTTATCTATTATTAGTACACATAAAGATAAGGTTCTAGCGCTGAGTATTTCTGCAGTGTGTAGTGCTCTATTCACAGGCAGTCTGCAAATGTGTTCAAACATTACTAGTTACACTTTTACCTCCTCTGAAATCCTGGCACTTAATCCAATCACTTTCTGTTTTCTGCTACTTAAAATGCAAAGGAAAGACTGATAAAGAGAAAACATTTAAATTCAGGAACTTCCTCCACTTCAGAAGCACGCAAGCAAATGTTAATATGGCATGAAATGTACACTTGTGAAATATTAAGTTTACTGTTAATAAGCTCGTGAAGAAAATGTAATTACATCTGATGATGCCCTGGTTATTGTGAAATTAAAAAAAACAACCAAATCCTCAACTTGATCCTGTGCAAAAATACAGCTCTTTTTTACCACCTTTTTTTTATTATCCAGTTATGGGGGAGGGGGAATGCTGCTAAGAAAGGGATTAAGTATATATTTATTTTCTTCAAAGTCTCATTTATTATATTTCTGCTATAGTGCTCTTCATGCACTTCAGGCCCAAAGTGGCAAAACCATGTTGTGCATCTGGCAATGTAGAATTCCTCTTCATAGGGCTTTTAGTTATGTTACAGCAAGACCTGTGGTATTTATTTCATGATATGAAAGAGAACTAGCCCAAATGATCAAGGCTATGATTTCTGAAAGTTAATTGATATAAAGCTATTTTATTAAATCTAATGATGAAAATAAGAATGAAAGCAGAACGATTACAGATCAAAGCTCTGCTGTTCTTGCATTGTAAGAATAGCAATGCCAGCACTTTGTAGAAATAATAAGAAAGTAACATGTGAAAAATTATTGTTTCTTTTTCTACTATATCTTTTTTATTTCTTTTCTGTGCAGATGTCTTCTGCATTCTGTGTTATGCACAGGGATTTACATGATCACATTCTGTAGAACTGTTTATTGAAGCAAAGAATCTGACTGTTCACATGTCATTATTTTCACACTTTTCCCTGGTCTCTGTAAACCTTCTTTAGAACTAACCTCTAAAAAGTAATTTTGCTAGGAAAAGAGAAAGCGTAGCAGAATTAATTCCTGGTGAAAAGAGCCAAGTATTTTCAAGAGGTAAACTGGTAACACTTCATCCAAATGGCATTATGCACCATTTCAGTGATTGAACTAGGAATAGTGGTTCCACAACATCAACCTGCACATATTTGCTACAGAAATATTTGTATTTATTACTCTAATTATTCAGTGACAGGTTTTAAATGGTTTGTCAAAAGGAGGGGACTGTGCATGCAGTTTGTTCTCAGTTTGAATGAGGAGCCTTGGAAAGATTTGTGAAGGTAATGGTATGCATGATCCAAATGGTAATTGTGATTGTACTATGCTTTTTCTTTTTCAGTGACTTGGTCTTCAGCCTGGCTGTATTTATTACAGGGATCTACAACCTTTGAGACTGAGATGTACATGTCACCTTCTTTTGATAGGACCAAGCAGAGAAGTGCAACAAGAAGTCTCAGTGTAATGCTGACATCATAGTTCCAACTAAAAGATTTCCCTGTGCAGTTCAGCTGAACTTTTTAAACTTTCCACAATGTTCATGCCTAAGTAATAAAATGAAATATATAAACCAGCACTTTTTTTTTTTTTTTTCATCTATAAGGGACAGTTTCCCTAGTAAGATAATTTTTTCAGGAGCATTACATGTAAAAAACAATGAATCAGAATAAAAAAATTTGATTTGCTATTGCTTTGTTTAATAGATAAATAAGTCTGTAACAACCTCTCCAAAAGAACTGCAAGACCTGTAAGCACTTTTATTTCTTTCTTTAGCAATTCAGTAGCAGATGACCAGACAAACACATTGGTTAATTGTGCCTTATCCTGCAGTTGGAAAAAGAAAAAATTGTATTTTTTAAGGTTTTCAAAAAAGTGTGTATTTGTTTCTTCAGGCACTTGAGCATTCTTAGTGACACTTTCTTAAAAATAGATCACAGAACTGTAGACAAATAAAAACAAATATTATAGCACTCTTATTTGCTTTTAGGTTTTCATTCTTTAAAATTAATGTTTTCTACCTTGCCTTCAGAACCACAAGATTTACTTTACAAATAAATACTCCAGTGCTTAAATAATATACACTCACCCTTTGATCAATGCCAACTAATAAAGGATTTAAACTCTTGAGAATTGCTGGTATCTATTTTATTCAGAATAGGCATAAGCACACAAGGCTATTTCTCTACCAGTTCAAGCAGAGAATGGAATATGATAATGGTGGGGTTTTTTTGGTGATTTTACACTGACTTCAAGGGAACTCTAGAAGATTGAAAGGTTATAAAGTCTGTCAGGAAAATCACTGTCCAGATTTTTGGTGGTTTCTTTTTTTTTGTTTTTTTTTTTTTTTTTAATAACTATAATTTAGGGCATGTTTCTGCAAATTGGTAGTCTTCATTGTGTGACAATCTCATGTAATATAGGTGTTTTTTTATATGTAGTGAAAAATTGCACATTGCACTTCATGAAACCATGTTTCAAGTAGAGGAAGCTCTGCAATAAGATAGTCAGCAATGATTTTTACCTTACCAGTACTGAAACTGAGGCACTAAGAACACCACACCTGTCAAGAATGGGATGCCACAGAAGCAGAAGGAAATTTGTTTTCTATCAGCTTAGAGTCTTTTTGTTTTGCTTAGATATTACCATGTTAAAGAAAGGAAATTCAATAATTAAATATAGGAAAATAGATCACTGGCCTCCTAAAGTTGAAACACCACACGATTAGTAAGAGGTCTATTCAGACCCAAATTGTTGGTTATATAAAAATGAACTTATTGGGATCCAAATAGTGATATGCAGCTTCAGAGAATTCAAACAATCAATAGAGTATTTTCTTGACTTTTTCTTTTTTTGTATTTCCTTTCTGTTGTGAAAATTATCAAAGGAAAAATGCAGTAAAATAATATAACACTTATGGGAGAGAGAAATAATAAAAGACCTCTTCATGATAGTAGGTGATTAAATTGTGTAGATCACTAAACTTCTAATTTAGTAATTCTTTTCATAATAGAAGGCAATGATTCTGGCATTGGATGAAAAAAAAGGGGTAGTGTTTATTAATTTAGGCTTCTGAGCCAAAGGCCTTGAAATGTATTAGCTTCAGTCTTAGTTAGCAGCAATCCTGAGTTAGAAAGAATAACCCTTGTCATTATTTCTATAGTGACATCCTAAATGAAACTCATATTCCATTAATTATGAGAGAAAACTCTGAAAAATTATACATAATAATAATAACTTTAAAGTGAATTTTAAAAAACCATGTATTTAAATAATCCTGACTTTCTTTTCTCTTATTTACATTGTTTATCTTTCTCCAGTCTAACCTCAGAGGCTTTTGACTATCTTCACAAGTTGTTGATAACTGTACATATTTGTATACCTAGCTTTAGCTGGAAAGACCTGGTTTTTATCCCTTACATTTGAAAGCTGTTTACAGATATGCATAGTGAGCTCATAGCAAATTGTAGAAAAGAATGAGAAATATCTAGTTATAAATCCATAATTATTAGTGTACACTAATTGGGTCACATATTCATAGTGCATAGTTTGGATACTTATCTGACACGCTGCCTGCATAGGTAGAAATGTGTGATACAAACTTTTAACTATCAGTAATTAAAAATGAAAATGGTTGCTCTCCAGAAAAAGAATGACTAATTTAATAGAAATTAATTTTGAAAGCCTGTGAATGTCTTCAGGAAAGAGTTTTCTTGACTTAAAAGTTCCTTGTATTTCATACAATAAATTGAGCCATGGCAACCACTGTTAACTGATATCAGTTTTTCTGTTATAGATATGTAGGAATAATGCATATATTACAAATAAATTACTTCCCCCAGGAAGTACATTAGATTTTTTTTTTCTGTGAACTAAAGTTTTACAGATGGTAAAAGTGTAAAAGAAGGAGTTTGGATTGATAAACCATATCTTAAGCATTAACTGAAGTATTTATATTGGACTTCATTATAGAAATGGCACTTTCTAAAATTGAACTTAACTTTATTGCCCTAAGGGTATCTTTTAAAGTTTGAAATGTTTAGTGTAGAACAATTTGTTAAATGAAGGATACAATGTTACTATGACTATGTGATATTTATTCAAAAGTTTCAAGAAACTCAGATATGATAGTTTGGATTTAATGTATGAAGCCTTACTTAATGTTGTCTCAGTGCCAAAAGGACAGAATAAAAAAGATACTTTAAATTATTATTATTAAAAAAAAAACATTTTATAAGAACTTATAAAACTGCAGACTTTGATCTCCATAATGTGACAATTAAGACAAGAAAAAATGTTAGGAGGCTCAGATAAAGCATATATTAGGGAAGAGTGAGTTTACCTTTTTTAGAAAGAATAGTGATTGCTTTTACACAAGTAGTTTATTCATTCACTTTAATTCAGTGTAAAAGAGACATACAGCATCTGTCATTTTTGGGTACAATGGGGTATTCTGCTCAGGTTTGGTTGTTACTCCCAGACTTTTCTCAAATCCTGTTTCATGACTGCTAGCCCTATGCACTTGTCTGGGGTCCTCCTGCCTGTCTAGGGGATCTCTAATGGCCTTGGCTGCATTAATATGAGTGCATCCAGCCTTTACTGCTCAGAAGAAATGCAAGTAAAATGAGACAGACATTCAATATAAGGTGGGGAAGGCAGAGCAGGAACACCCATTCCCTTCAAATCATTTTTTTGACTTATTGACACAATACACCACCCACATAATTTTTAAACGGAGCAATCTGGCGCAATTTAAAAGATATTTTTGAGGATTGATTAGTGTCATTGTACCTGCCTGTACCTCCAGAATTGTTATGGTGACACAAAGTAAAGCAAGGATGACTTAGAAAAAAAGGAGCATGGAACCTTAGTCAAATCCTGTGCATATTATTTGGTCCATATGATGGCTAAGAAAAAAAAGTCTATGAACATTATTTCTGAAGTTATGGAGGCTGATAATCAAATAGTTGATTGCAAATCATCCTCTCCTGAAACCTGTTTTCATTGTATCTTTAAAAATAGGGACATTAAAAGTATTGTTTACACCATATTTTAGAAACAAAATTCAAACCATAGATTAATATGACAAAAAAGAGGAGGATATTTATGGACTCATAGCCCTTTAAATATTACACTATGTCACATCTCAGAAGTGTAAGACACACCATTGAATCATTTCACAAAAGCAGTGCTCCAATGAGCTTTCAGACAGATTTCCATATCTTAACACAACTCTATTTCCTTTATGTAAATCGGTGAAACCAACTAGCTGCTACTAAATAATATTAAAATCCAGCTATTTTTCTCAGAGAAACATTTAGGAGTTACTAATTGTTCATTCTAGAAATAGTCAGGTTTTGAGCGTATATATATATATATATATATATATATATATATGCATGCCCATGTGTTAGTGACAACCATTAATTATACTTGTCCTTTTACTTGGTCAGAAAAGAGAAAATTAAACCCAAGGGTGACCATGGACTTTATTCTCCAGTTGTATATGTCATATAGTCATTTTCAACTCTGCAAGGTGAAAGGGGTTTCTGACAGTGTTTTAAACTAATTTTGCATTTTATTGCTTTATATGAATACAAAAGAGAGGCAGCCCTCAGCATCCTTGTGTTTTTCCTCTGCTTTCTGCTGACTTTTTTTTTTTTTTTTTTGGTAATATGTGGAACTTAAAAGGAGCTTGTGAAACTTTTACTTTTTTCTTACCAAGGCAAATCTGATGGAATGAAAGCAACTCCATATGCAAACTAAAGAAAAAATTTGGGGGATAATTTCTTCAGGTATGGACTGTCTGACCTCAGGAACCTGACCGATATCACTGCAGAATTATTAACAGTCACTCAGGCCTCCAGGTGGAATTAAGGAAGCAGGAATGGCCACGCATTTCAATCTGTGCAGTTAACCTACTTAGATTAGAATCTATTATTTATGGTGATTATCAACCACTGCAGCTCTTGTAAATGGCAGTAGGTCAGTGCTTTGATAATAATTAAGGTATTCATTATAAGATAGAAGCCGAGGTCAGCTTCACTTCTGTCTTTTGAAACAGAATTGAACATAAGGAATTACAACACTGAAGAAATTATTGCCAGAAAGAACCAACATAATTTTTTCTTCATCTTCTTTATTCTGAAGCTGTGTTTTCACACCTTTCTATATTCATGGTAGCAGTATAACTAAAAGGTCCCTAATTCCTTCTTTTAAGGAATTCATTAGAAAGCTGTTAGTGAAGTTTTGTGTATTTTTATTACTGCTGCACTCTGAAATGAGACACACAATACCTACAGGAGTCTGAAAAATGGGAGGAAATCATCCATGCAAAGCATATAAACTTTGCACTGTTTTCTGTCTTTTTTTATTGCACTTCATGATAAAACCCCTTGTTGTTTGAGCATATACACTACTTTATTCTTTAATAATGCAACTTAAATGTCATAGATACCTTACAAAGCTTATGCTTATAAAATTTATTGGACAGTGATATGGTAAATGACTCTTCGGGGATCTGGGTATTGCTGAATGTTGGAAAAACCATAGGTAGGACTAGCAGATTTTCTGCTATTTACCTACTGAACTAAATCAACCTGAAGAAATACCATATTTAGCAATTAAAAAGAAGAGGGGAAAATGATTGCTTTTTACTGCATAAAATGTCTGTTAGGAGTCATAAGTCTTCTAAATGTTGTTAAAAAAACCATCAAATTTTAATGGAATTAATTTTAGCCAGTGACAGTGTCCATTTTTCATAAGATCTAGACATCAAAATATACTCCTGCATATACATCAGAGAAGTATAAAGACCTGCCAGTCCAGTAAAAGTGCATACTGTTTATAAATATTAATGTTATGAAGAAATAAGAAAAGTAAGAATAATTTGTATTATGTTCATATGTTAAATTCTTTCTTTATTCTCAGATATAAGAATTGTACTGGTTTGAGAGCAAAATGTTTTAATTTGGATGAAATTGTGAGTATGAGAGTCACAGGTCAGTTTATCCCATATGTAAAAAATTATTTAACTCCCCCCACCTGTGCACCAACATCCTTCTCAGATTTCTAGTGGTATGGAACTGTGGAAAATAAGAGCTAACTACTTGCTTTTCCTCACAAACCTAGAGGAATGGACTGAAGATTGAGTAAAGAATGGAGAATGGACAAAATCTCCACAGGATTACCTTGCACATAGCTCTGGGAAGATGAAACTCATTTGGATTAAGTTCCTCAGCCAGAATCAAATTATTGACATTTTGAAAAACTGTTCCTTTCAGGAGATGTAAAATGGCCTCCTCCATCTGTGTTTTGTGTCAATGTTCTCTAAAGATTGGAAGTAAGCCTTTTGTTGTTATCTGGGCACACATATTCCATGTAAAGGCAAGAACTTACTGATTGTATAGCCACCCATTAAAAAAACTCTTCAGGAAATATCTTCAAAATAATTCCAAATGTATATTATTTTTATTTGTTTTCCTAAATGTCAATAATTATTTTAGGTAAAATTCCTGTCTTCCTTTCCTAAGAAAACTCAACATGTTTTTGTAGCAGATGGCTTTAGGACTGCACTATAATTTAAAGGAAGGGAAAAAGAAAAGAGATAAACTGTTAGATTTCTTAATTTGAAAATGTCAACAGAAAATGTAGATAGGAAATATAGAGGGAGGATAAAAATAGCTTCCTCAAAATATTTGAATGAGCATTAAAATCTTTTTGTACAGGTCAGAGTTTCCAATACATTTGTAATATTTTTTAAGTTGATGTTGTGACTGTGTTTTCCAGTAATGCTATGTGGTTTCTACATTAATTCTTTTACAGATTCTCATTTGCCATTAACAGAAAATGCTGATTCACTCTCCTTGTAGCATCAGATTCTGAAAATTACTAAAATAAATAGGCTGGCATGGTGAATGAAGATAGGCAAAAAATTACAATATCCTTAAATTTAAATGCTCTTCCCAGGAATTTTAGTGTAGTCTTAAGTCCTGTTTCATTTTAAATCGAGTTGTTATAATTTTTTTTCCAAAGAAATAATGTTGGAGAAAGGCAAGCTCAAAAAGCAACTCATCACTAGCCCTCCTAATCCTCATGGGATGTTTTCCTTATACTTTCTCTTTTCAGATCTTGAAAAGATTCTTATCTAAGAAAATAATCAGACAACATTTGATTTCAGTCTTTCACTTGTTCATAGTTAGATTAAAAAATCGGTTATTTGATGCTAAAATTATTTTATAAGGTATCTAACACCTTATATGTAATAAATAGAAAGGAATGGGAATGGTCCGCTGTTTTTCTTTCCCAAAACTTTCTATTGCATTACATTCTTTTCATTTTACTTCTCAAGCCTTCGCTTTGCCAGTCTGTAGAGTCAAAAATCTCTCAGCTTCTCCATGTAGCTCAGATCCTCCAGTCCCTTAATAATCTTCATGGCCCTTCTGAACTTGTTCCAGTCTGTCCACGTCACTCTGGTACGTGTCAGTCCCTCACTGGACGCAGTGTCTCAGACAAGTCTCACAAGCACTGAGTCAAGGAGAAGAATCATCTCCCTTGACGTTAGCAATGCTCTGCCTAGCAGAGCTCAGGAGCGTGGGGGTCTCTTTTGTTATTGTCTCTGACCTGTTTGATTTCTTTCCCTAATGTCTTCAGTTTCACCCAAGCACCCTTCCATTCTGCTGCTTCTCTTCCCTGCATCCCCTTTTACTTCTGTTACCTTTCTACTTCAGCACTTCTCCTGCTTTTGTATTCCTATGGAACCCCCAGTGCAAAGAAAAATGGACAAAGTATATTCTTCTGTTGATTTTGGCTCAAGCACTGTATTTAGGAGCCACAGACTGTTAGTCAGTTCTCTCTTCCCCCTGCTCTGCCTGGTCTGCAACCTGGGAAGAGGCTCACATGGAGCTGTATGTGACAACCCAACCCAGTGCCTATGGAAGAGAAGTTCTATGCCAAGCTCGGTCCTCCTCATATCCAAGTTTAAGGACATTGGAGTCATTACACTTTTACATTTGCTCCAAAATGAATCAGCCAATTAGTCACATTTTGTTTAGAGTGAAATTCAAATTAGTCTTCACTGAAGTCACCAGAATAATGTTGTGCTGCAACTGCCAGAATGCAGTGTTCATGAGTCATGTTACAAATGTTATGAAATAAGCTAAAAATTACGCCTTTTAAAATAGTACATGTAGAGATTTATTTAGTTTTGATATTTTTTGTTTTCTCCACTCCTCCTAAACCTTCATTTTCATGTTTTCTTAAATTTATCTCTGAGGACTAAGCCCAGACTATTTTTACTTTAAAATTATAGACTCTGTTGTATTCAAGAAGCTTCAATGTCCAGTCTTTCAAAGGGACTCTGCTTATCATGAGGTTTGGCAATTTTGCCACAAGGCTTTATTCCTATGAGTACTCTGACAGTCTAAAAGCAAAGCATAAAACCAGTACTTATTAAATCTCTAGTAGCCCATATTTCTTTTTCTGTATTGTTTTACTGAACATGTATTTTGCTGTCCTTAACTTTGGCCATGTTACTATAAGAGTAGAATACTGGCATGCATTTTTATGTCAAACCCAAAATGGACCCAGCATGAAATATAAGGAATGAAAAATTATTTTTGTTAACCATCCAGGCTAGCAGCAGTGAAACTCTAGAAATGTTCAGAAATGTCAGTTGCTTCATTTGATCCTCCTTCTGATAGGCACTCCATGTGAAAATATAAATCTTTACTGGATATGACTAATTTTGTAAAAGAAGTGATTTATTGGTGTGCTGACTGCATCAAAGTTCCACAAAGTTGTTTGTGACCTAAAAGTCATCTCTTTCATTGAGAAGTAGATGCTCAAACATTTTTTTTAATTGTGGTTCTGCATTTTCTTTCACTATGTTTGTTCTTTCACTGGTGAAGTAAAAACCATTACTTACTTTGACAATTTCTAATATAGCTCTTGTTGAAATCTTCATAGCCCTGTCTTGTAACTAATAGGAATGAACCTAATGGTTTCAAGGTATTTAACCTCAGATGCCTGGAAAACATTGAGAAGATTTAATGTATAAAATCATTATTCTGTTTAGTTTTTTAACCAATACAGTCTCTGATCATGTTATCTTGATTCCTAAGATTTACACTGAGCACAGAAAAAAGGAAAAAGGTGAATAAAGCAACACTCTTTCACAAATAAAATAGAAGGAGAAGGATCTTTTGTCACTTAGCAAATTGAGCACTGAAGTGTGGTCACTGGGTCAAAGTCAGCTCTTGAGAAAAATCAATACCATTCACTTCCCAGGGTTTTCTCTTCTTCATCAGTCCCTAGTCTCCAATGGCAGCCAAAATCCAAGTCTGTGCTGGCTCTTCACTATGAGGAATACCCAGATACAAAAGAAAATGTTGACATTTCTTCTGTTCAACCTGACAAATCATCATTCAAACTGTGCAGCCAAATAATGAAAATCAGAGAATGACAAGTGAAAGCTCTAGACAGTGCATGATCTCACCTATACAATTGAAGGGAAAACAGTCTCCTGTCCCTTTTTTTTTTTCCACTCTAAAGCAAATTTTCTAAGAAATCATCTTGTAGAAGTTTTATTTGGACTTTGGTGTTTGTAAAGACTTAAATTGTCTTGCCAATCAAGAACTACTGGGAAAAACCTAAATCAGCAAATTCAGGAAAACATAATGTCCTCATCTGAAAGTGTTCTAAGAAATATATATACATACCCTTAGATTCTCCTTGTAGTAAATTATGTCTTATTCATGCAAGATTTTCAAAATTATTCTAATGATACCTGGAGCTTGACAATGGGAATGGCTGTGTTGCTATGCAGAAAGATAAAGGAAATGCCTTCTAAGTAGGTTGCTTGAATATTGAGGCTATGCACACATAGTAAAGAGGACTCTAATACATATTTATTCTCTCAACTCACCCCACACTGATGAGGAAACAGAAAGAGAAGGGGAGAAGTTCAACAGAACCAACAATTCTGTGTGTAACACATTAGTCATCAAATCTGAAATGGTACATGAGAATTGATAATTTAAAGATGCTTGAAGTACCCAGAGCATATGACAAGACATGGCATGAGCCAGATTCTCTTTCCTGACCAAAACTGATTTGTCATTTGTTCTGTGAGAATAATAGCGATACTATACTCACAACAGAGTGAATTTTTGACTCAGTCAGGTTCCACGTCCTCTCTTTCCCGAAGGTATACTACTGTAGCTACCATATTAGAATTTCATTATTATAAAATTTCTCTGGAATTAGTTTAAGAATATAAGTTACCAGAAAAAATATAATGCATAACTAGTCACAACTAAAGGACAGGACGCTCTACATGGTTTTTAATTTTCAAAGTCTCCAGCCTAACTGCAGGCTGCTGTGATGTCATAGAAAAGTCTATATTGCCCACTGGATGTAGCTTGTGCACTTCCATAAAAGCAGGGCAATTCTTCAATATCCTTTGTGGTAGAGAATGCAATAATATGTGTAATATGCTTATTTTAAAAAAAGATATCTCATGGGAAATCTAAAAAAGACAGTATGTTTTCAAAGCTTACTAATTGATTAAGTAGGATTTTCACAGACTTTATAAAAATGTAAAACCAGAAAAGAAATCTATGTACTTGTGCTTGGAATTGCATCCGCTTTTATTTTTTTATTATTACCTTGGTGGCATATTAAAAGAACTTGGTTCTATTTCTTTCTTTTATATTCACAGCTGCCTTTATTAACAGAATGTAAAGCAGGAATATTGGAGGTGTAGTGCTTGTTTGAACACACCAAAAGCTGTGTTCTGTTAACTATGCAGATCACTTCTGTTTGGGAAACTGAAGAGGCTGAGTGAGGAATGAGGTTGTGCAGACACATTCCAGACAGTGTCACTAAAAGAGTAATTTCTCCTTGGACTCATCTACAGCTAGGAAAAAGCCTCAGAGCTCCCTGTAAAACAGCAAAAGCAAACCCTTCAGTCTTTGGAATTTCATTTTTATTAGAGAGAACAATATAAATTAAAAAAAAAGGAAAAAGAAAATAAAAAATAATAGAAAGAAATTTCAAATTGATGCCTAAATAATTCTAATATAAATGCAACTGATGTGAATTGCAACGAAGACCTCACAAACTTGTGATTATAATTTGGGGAAGGAAGTGAAAAAGGCATGACATTAATGCCTAATTTTTTTAGTTATTTAATTTACAATACTGAATACTGGGATAAAAGGCCAAAATGTACATCAGAAAAGTATCATGCAGTGAGAATGAATGAAGGAGAAGCAAGAATACTTCTCCTTTGAAAAGGGCATAACGAAAGTAATATATTTTTGTATAAAATGATGAAATTTAACAGCAGGAATCTGGTTAAATTGGTGCAGGTTTTCCATATACACAGACAAGTTACAGGAGGGGAGTCTTTTCTGGATTTAAAACCCTCTGTTGATAAAAGAATAAATTATTGAATATGAAAGTCCTTTACTTGATATGCTAACAGTATCATTATAGGTAAATGTTGGCTAAAAATCAACTACAGCAACAATTGAAATGAAACTTAATAAAATAATTTTGTCCAAGAGTAAAACCATAAATCAGAAGGTCAGGAATAGATGCTAGGAGTTTAGTTGATACGTGAAAGAATAGATTTATCTCTTGCTGAGCATCTGCAAGTTCTTGTATCTTTATACAATGGCTATTTTGATCATATAGGCAGTTTTTGATCTCAGACACTCTGCTGTAAAGTTGTCTCTTCAGCTGCTAAGACGAAAATGTCATTTTCAAAATGTGGCAGATCATACTCATGTCTGTGTAAAGGCAGTTACATTCTGATTTTCTTATTAAAAAAAATAAAAAGGAAAATCTTGCTAAAATCCCTTCAGGACTTCATTAAATTTTCACCAATCCCTCAAGATATTTCTACCATGTCATATTAGGTTACAGGACAAGACATATTTTCTCATCAGTACGAGTCATTTGAGCAAGAGATTAATTTAATTGATTTTAAGCGTCTCCGGTGTAGAAATATGTGAGGAATTATTCACTTTAGTTCTCTTCAATAGCCAGAGAAAATTACATAAATACAGTCAATGGAGTCCTTTCCACAAAGGATTTTTTAAAATATTAGAATAAATGTCACAATTAAGCACAAAATTATTTCTTTCCAACCTCTAGAAAGAGAACTGAGGACTGCTTTTTCAGTTTTAGACAACATTTGCCATTTAAAGTCTCATAATGTATTTTTATTAATAATGCTTGCAACCATCTGAAGTAATTGAAAAACTAATTAAAATACTAATTTTTATGTTCTTATAATATCTTCTTTTATTGTGATATACTTTCTTCTTCAACTAATTAAGTTTTAACTTAGTTTGCTCAAGAGATTTTTAAAATAATCATATCCAGGTTTCATTCACTGCTTTCTGTAGTATGTTTTAAATGTCTCAGTGTTATCTCCAGATACTACAATAGGAAGAAGGAAGTCATGTTTTGCATTTCTGTTTTGCACAAGACTGCAGTACAACAAATTAGATGTGGTGGGAATTGAGACATCCAACACAAGAATGGTTTATGAAGCTGCCTGGTTTATGATACTACCTGGGAAAAACTCTTTGTCAAACAAGGAAAAGTATGAAAGAAGGAGCTATATGAAGGGAAGTTGAAGAGTAATAATTATACAAATTATATTCCAGAAGACAGAGGGCTGAGTGACAAGAGCAAGGTCAAAGGTGGTGAATGATATTTGTGAAGAGACTTGGAGACAAACCAGAAGAATTGGATGTGAATTGCACATGAGTCAACAGGCAGGAGGTAATTTGAGTATCATAAGTGTTCTATGACAAAAGATTCAATTTAAACTCAGAAAAGTATGCCTCTAAATTCATAGGTAATTTTAGGTTGGTTTTTTGTGAGGTCGTGTAAAGTGTTATTGTCAGACAGATAGTTTAATATTTCCATGAAAGACATTATTTCAGGAGTACTCTGAGGGTAGCATGTTGCTCCTCATTAAAAGAGACATTTCAATAATGAGAAACATGCTTTTCTTATAAGGCCTCTGTGGGAAATTTTAGCAAGCATTAGCTAATGTTCAATAAAACCAGGGATTGAAAAAAGAAATTCTTAACATAGACGTGTACCTTGTAGCTCAACAAATGTGGAGTTGCTATTGCTGTTGCTTGTAACAGGTCACAGACTGTGTGCTAGGCTAACAGAACAAGCATCAAGTCCTGTCAGGCTTTGTCAGGACTTCTTTTGGCCTGTCTAGAAATTTGTTTCAGCTTGTAACAGCATTATCTAATACCCAGAGAACTGCTGTTTGTGTTGTTTTGGCTTTTTCTTCACTTTGCACAATGGTGCAGTGTAACACTTTTTGGGATACATAATGGACACTAATATCAAGTGAAATTTCTGCGTAGAATGAACTGTCTTTGACCCCAGAGTAAAATGCAGCTGTGGGTGAGCTGAAAGGGGAGAGCAGGCACAGGGTGATGTCAAAGGCTGTGAAGCACAGGCACAGATTGATACTGCAGGCCCAGGATTGTAAACACTTCACCAGTGCTCAATTCCAGGTCGTCAAAAGAAGAAACCCACGTGTCAGGTATATGTACCTTTAGAGATAACAGAGATAATAAAGTACAAATATACTAAATATTTAAAACACATCTTAGAAAGTAAAGTTGAATGTAAAACTAATTTGCAGACAAAAAAAAAAAAGAAGAACAAGGGGTAAAACAAGTCAATTGAGAGAAGAAACTGGCTCCAAACAGATTCTAAAGGAAAGAAACAACCAATATCAGCACCGTACTGCTCCAAGCAAAGATCCAGACATCTAAGCCTGCAGTTTCTCCCCTGCATAAAGCCATTGGCCTTACAAGAGTGAGTGTAGCACCTGAGACACACACAGAGACTGAAAAGTGTGTGTATGCACCATTTTAATGAGATACAATTTGAACCATCTAATCATAATTATAGCTGGTCTAATAACCATGTTTTATTAGACAGTTAATACTTTAGTTAGACTAAGAGTACATGATTGGCTTTGTACACATAAGGTGCTCTTATTTTGGCCATAACTCTTTTAAATAACACAAATTGATGGGAATACAATCAGTTTCTTCTGTAAACTGGATACAACAAACTGGTAGCATACATTAATTGTAATTCTTGCCAGTAGTTCAACTTTGTAAGACTGTAAATGCCATACAACAAAGCCCACAGTTATTCATTTCCTAAAAGAATCTAATCTTTTTTGGTTTTATGTAAATCTCAAATTTTGGTTTGTTTTATAACTGTGAATCATTTACTTAATCATTATCTTAAAGCATTGGATCTGTACAGGAAAAGCTAAATACAGTCATTTGTTTTCTATTTAATTTGTTTTTACCAATAAGGTAAAACCAAAGTGCATAAAGTATATATATATAGGGTATACCAATAAAACTTGGAATATTTCTACAGTAGTTAGAAAGCTTTAGCTATTATGACACTCACCAAGGAAAACTTTTACACTGGATGAACAAATTAGTTTAATGGCAAGAGATGGGCAAGGCTTTTTGCACTTTCTATGCTCTCCTATTACACTGTCCATTTGCAAAAGGTGTGTGATGGAATATGATAGGAGGTTTATAAATTAAGAAGTGCCAGAGAAAAGGTAGTTTGGAAGTAATTATTTGTTATTTCTTACAATATAGAATCTTGGGCCTCTTCTCAAATGTCATTTTTCACTGTCTAATTAAATTGTACTACTCATTTAAACACCAAATGAGAAATAAAACAATTTACATCAGTTCTAAAAGCAATTTGATTAATTGGGGAAAAATCTGTCAAGAACTCTCAATTTCTAAAATACAATTTTTGACTCATTAATACCCTTGTAATACACATCAATAGCAGAAGTGCATTCTCAAGAAAGTGTGACAAAACCATCTTATATTTGCTCCATTCTTCTTGAGTTTGACCTCAGATATGGAGATATCAGACACAGCTGTTTTTAAAAATTGCTCTTCCATTTAACTTTCCCTATAGTATTGTAAGACAGAGTTTACTTTGAAAATATCAACCATTATTCTTACATTCCTCAATACATTGTGTTTGTCACACATAGATTTGAAATAGCTTTGTTATGCATATTTTATTTATCATTCCAATTATTGCACACCATTACTAGTAAAATTTATTATTGAAAAGGACCATCAACAAAATAACCTCAGAAATTATTACTTTATTTATTTATATATTTTTGTTTGATGGGTCTGAGATTTGCATTATTGATTATAAAATTTAGTTTTTTTCATCTGTTTCTGTACAAATAAATCTATTAAGCATTAAAGTTGTGTTGCCTGTGTGTTGTCTAGTTTTTGAACCTGTTCACTGATTATAAATTTTGACAGATTGGAAGAGGTCTGAAAAATTATAAGTTTTTAAAAATTTGATGATGACAGATAACCCTGTTGCTAACTCCAGTGAAGAAGGTGCTTTGAGAACTAACTCTTTATTAGACTCAAGAATTTACAAGGCAGCCAGAGGTACTCAATTATTTTAAATGCTTTGAGCTGAGTTTCTGACTTATTTACCAGAGAACACAACCAACCAGCTAAAAAGCCAGACTTTTTCACCTTCTACTGTTTTCCTTGCTTATTGTCTTTCTAACATTTATTGTCTCTCTACTACTTCCTGCTCTCCAGTCTTTCAGGATACCAATTCAGGTTTTCATGGCAATTTTGGTGAGCTTTTTTGCCGACCCCCCCCCTTCAGCATTTCAAGACTTGTAAAGATCCCTTTTCAGTCATTGAAGAAGAAATAAAAGGAATAATTATCAAGATCAATATTTTCTTCTTCCTTTCTCTAAAAGGAAGAAGAAAACAACATACTGTAGCAGCAATCTACATAGTTTTGTTGGTATATTGGTATTTTGTTGTAACCCCAAATATTTTATAAACCTGCGGGGATTTTCAGTCATCATTTTGCAAAGTTATTTTCTTTATTTTGTTTTTAATTAAATGATTTTATCAGTGTAGGGCAAGCATAACTCACACCAACCCATAAGTTCATTCCAATTGTTCATACACCTGCTTCTATTGGATTATTTTTTGAACAGTAGTCTAGGAGAAGCATTTTCATACTTGCATGCTATATTTTTGTGTATGTTTGAAAGAAAATATTTTTCTTCCTAGGTTAGGCAGTGGAACATCTGATGAGGCAAAATATTGTTGTTTACACCTTGAACAGTCAGTTCCTCTAAAGTGATGGGAAAGTCTCAGAACAATCTATGTGACTTCTAATCTACGATACTTAAGCTCAAGGGCTGTGAGTCCCTTGAGCTTAAGTATCTTCCTCCAACTTGGGATGGAAATCTTTCAATTTAATTAGTTATCCTATGGCTATTTCTCTATAAACTCTCCTCTGCTAAATCCCTCCTGACATCTACAAACAAAACCTCACTGCCTTGGAATGAACCAAAACTGATTCCCTGTGACTGATCTCACCAATAAGCTTGTTGTTAACAAAGGCCTTTAGATCTGACAGCGGGTCTGTGCCATGGGGCCTGAGGGTAAGTGCCGTTCCCAGGTCAGGGTCCTCTGCAGTCTG
This sequence comes from Serinus canaria, assembly GCF_022539315.1. Taxonomy (NCBI): domain Eukaryota; kingdom Metazoa; phylum Chordata; class Aves; order Passeriformes; family Fringillidae; genus Serinus; species Serinus canaria. Next base: position 18,512,659 of record NC_066314.1, on the reverse strand, counting down.
CAGATGCTTCAGCTAGCACTGTCTGTTTAATTAATTTCAGTCTGCTTCACCTATTTAAGCTTTTCACTTGCCTGCTGTTTTCCCTATCAATAAATATAAGTAACAGATTATAAAAAGATAAGTTCTGTATAGAGCGGGATGAATCATTTATGCTAATATGATTATCCCTTTCCATCACTAAACTTGAAGTTTTGCATGCAGCATATCAAACACATTATTTGAGTATATTATATTCCTGATATAGTTGAGGTGTTCATACATAAGCAATACATATGATTGTAAATATATGTATGGTATCTCCCTCTTTATATAAACAGACATGAAAATATATTAGGATATATCCTTTTATATACAAACAGCTTTTATTACTAGACAGTTAAATTTTTTCCTAAATTCACTTAAACATGATAAAGAATTCAGTTTATCAGAATTTGTTAAAATTTATTTGTATTAGAAATATTTTCTGTGTCAGGTAGACCTGGAACTCTGTTTTGTTAAAATGCTACATAAGCAAGTAAGTCTATTAATTTTGGTGTTGGATTGGTGGACTATACTAACCTACTGTGCCAGCAAAGCATTTGAGTGAAAATCCCAACCTTACACAAAATGTGTTTTTCTAGGATACTTGAGCTACCATTTCCAAATCCATACTAGTATTAGAATTTTAGCTTTTAGCATCAGTGGTCCTGTCTGTATAACAGTCCTATAAGTAAAGCCATGGTTTTAGGCTGGGATGAACAGGAAGATAGGAAGATGGGATGAACAGGAATATAGCAACCTGTCACCACTGAAAATGGAGAACTTGAACCAAACAGCTCTCTGTCCTTGGGTGAACTTATCTGCCATCTGGGAAAAGAGTCTAGTCTTCTTAGTTGACTCAAAGAGCTGATTTAAGTTCTTAGAAACTGGTTTGTTTCCTGCCTGGTCAGTTAAACAGCCCAGGGCGACTGGGAAGTGCACTACAGATGGCACAAGGGAGGAGGAGAATCTGTAGGATCACAAGTAGAGGCAGACAAGGAGAGGCCAAGGCAAAGAGGGACAAAGGAGTAGAACTGTCCTTTCTCAATGTAGTGGATGATGAGACCAGCACAGCTGAAGATAGAAGGACAACTCAGGTATTTTGAATGATCCTAGCCCAGCAAGTGGATACAGGAGATACAGAAGGGTATTGAAGAGTGACAGTGACCAGAAGACCTGGTGACCATGATTAAGTAAAGCAATATTGGTCGATTTTGAACAAGCCCTTTTTGTAGTACCTTTTGTTTGACTTCAAAAATGCAAACACATTAATAGTAGTTATGATAGCCCATTAGCCTTTTTGAGAGGATTATGCTGCATCCTTTGTCGTGGAACTTATAGCCACTAAATTCCCATCAACAGTCTTCTGAATATAATGAAATAGTGTAGAAAAGAACAGGAAAAGTGATGGTACTACTAAAATATCAAAGCATGGGAGGGAAGTTATAAAACTACTTTTCATTACTTCCTTACAGTGTTGCATGATGTGGGGAAACTATGCAACTTTCTGTGAATATCTGTTTTCTGTGTTAGAACAGTGATGTTCATTGAGTATGAGGGAGGACACAGCTCTTGAAAACGACACCCAAGGCTCAAGACAGGAAGAAATTCTGAGTAAATGGATCTGTGATTAAGGGAGTCTGACAGCTCTTTTTTTCCACTCAAGGCATAAAACCTTTCCAGACAGGGACATGTTTTCTAACTCAGAGTTTACTAGAAAAAGATTTTTTTTCTCAAAAAAAAAAAAAAAGTAATTAAAACATTTTTATAATAAGTGTGATAATTTTTGTCATATAAGTGAAGAAAAGCACATATGAGCAACCTCATGTCCTTCTTTTTCCCCTGAATAACATAACATTAACTTCTTTCAGTTTTCACCTGCAAAAAGGTATTCTAGACCTTAAGGTCTAGAATAAAAACCCCATAGTTTCTAAATGTTGATAGTATCTTTTAGTTAGAAATTGCATGACACCAAAAGTGTGACACATCATAGGAGTCTCAGTAAACAAAAAAGCATAGCTTTAAAATAAGTGCTGAAACTTAGCTCTAAATCAGTTTTACGCAAATGATAGGCAGTTCAAATTATCAATTTTAATTTTCATTTAATAACTTTTATTTAACACCATTTTGGCAGAAAAATAATATTTTAATTAACTTTCTTGTTAATACTAACCAATATTTCCAGCATGCATGGATTATCCTGTTCTCATAACTTTTCACTATTTCTAAGCCCAAAGCAGGTGACAAGCACTGCAGAAACAGCTACTCATAGCAAGCAAGCTGCTCTCCAGCAGTCATACTTTTTTCAGCTGTTGGCTATATAAGCACCATTTTACTCTAATTTGTCAGAGCAACAGAAAAATCCCAATTATCCAAGTGATTGAAAGAATGTGCAATAGACTACATTGTTATTTGCATATTCTAAGTAAACCTGCTGTCATATTTCTACAAGAAGTTCTTTCAAATTAATAAAACATCATAGAATGACAGGTATATTCATCTACAGTTGATGGGTAGTGATGACATGACAAGCAGAAGTGAAATAGTTAAAAATGTTGTCATTTAAATTAATCTTCAAAGTTAACTCCTCCAATTAAAATGAGTGGAAGATGTCTAGAAATATTTTAGTGCTTTTTTTTCAGTCTTTACTAATTGCCATAAAGACAAAAGTACCAGCATTTACATTATTAAGGCTTTCTTTTCACCTAAATGTAATTAAAATGAAAAGCCAAGCTTTGAATCTTGGAATACAGCATGAGGAAAAGTTTAAAGACACCTTTTTTTCCAGTAATAGCTTCCTGCGGTCCAGTAAAATATTTTACCATGAAAACCTTCCAAGCTCTCCACCACTTATGTGTGACTCTTGAAAGGCTTATATTTGAATAAACACCCACAACATTTCAACTAGGGAAAAATAAGCACATAGTACAAGAGATAAAGAATGTTGTTCCAGTTCCTCCATATGGGGCCTCTGCAGTGCAGTCTGTATGTGACTCTCACAAGATGTCTCAGAAATTCACACAGCTGGTGCGGAATTTGGCAGCTTGCTAGCTGCGTGGTACATAATTGGTACATTCTGGGGATGTCTGGCATTTCTCACTGCCTCCTGAATTGATACAGGGTGCTGCATGAGGTCCTGATTTCAAAGCCTGTTGTGCCCTGACACTGACTGGCACGGGAGGGAGGCAGCTGTTCCCCAAGAGTGCTGGGGAGGTTCCTCAGCTCAGGTTAAGAAGCTGGTAGCTTGTATTTGGTCTGGTTTTGTTTTTTTCTGAGGTGCAAGTTAGACTGGTAGGAAGCCAAAAGAATGAAATATATTTTGAATTCTGAATTCTGTATTCATGAGCACTCTAAAGGCAAGCCCTTACTGAATGCAGAGACTGAGAACCAGCATGCACTTCTCTGTTCTCACCAGAGACAGATTTAGCTCACTCTGGAGAGGAGTCTAGATCCAAATTAACATTTACACAGTCATACGACTCTAACAAGTGTTACTAATAATGTGGCAATACAGACAAATTGCAAGAGCTTTAGCTTTCCTGCAAATCTGAGTTGCTCCAGAGGCCTAAATTAAATACAGTGCAAGAGAGAAATGATGCAAATTTGTATAGCTATGCCTGGATGAAAGGGTGAGATGAAGGCCACATAGAAGCACTAAAAAGAGAAGCAGCAGTTGTTGCACCTACAGCAAGGAATATTTTCTTTAATAAATGTCTATGCATTCAAAGTAAGTAAAAAACTCTGAAAACAAAAGACTTGTATCTGAAATACAGTCTCAAAATGAACGCCTGGCATTAATCCTATTCAGTAAAAGATTCACTTTGTATCTTAGGAATGTCTGCATTTTATCTCACTTTGACCACCCAAGTGGGATTTGCTGTATGGTAGACATCAATGTTGTTTAAACCATCAGTGGAGAAAGATAGCCACCTTAACCTGGGCAGGGTCTCCTCAGAGGAGATAAAGCCTCCTTTGGATGTATTATCATTCTCCATAGGCAGAAATGAGCCTGAATGGCCATCTTACATCCCAAGCTTAGCAGCTAGGTAGCTGGATCTGGCTGAGCTGAATCCCACTGTAAACTCATGCAGTCCCACTCCCTCAGCCTTCCACATGGTTTAGGAGAAGCTACAGCTGTGGATTATTTATTTATTCTTCAGAATTGGTGGGATCTTGACTAAATATGACTTTCCAGCAAGTTTATGAGTAAAGATGAGTCAAGGGGGAGGAGATTTTAATTTCTACTGGTATTCTACCAAAGAAAATCTGCTATCTCCTCTTTCTACAGCACCAAACTTGGAGGAGTATATCTGATTCACATCTACTTTCTGAATGACTCAGGAGTCATCCTAAAATCACAAGATATTCCTCATGCAGAATCCTTTTCTAAAAATATTGTTGCACTTTTCTCTTTTCTTCCTCCTCCTCTATCAGTGGTGAAAGATCTTTTTATCTTAATCCTTCTTTATCTGCAATTTATGTAAGAGGTAGTTTGTAAAGCTTTCAGTGGTTCTCCATGCTGAAACTGGAACAAATTTTTCATGTTGGCTGTACTCATTGTTCTCTTTCTCTTAGTAAGAAAACGTACTGGCTCACAAAAGTAAACTGTTCTATTGTCATCTAGCTTTTTCATCTATTTCTCTCAGTTTCTCTTATTAAAACAAGACTTTGTTTATGCTATATTTTATTGTGTTCTCTGTATGACTCTTCTGAGTTATACAAGGCTTAGAGGATTACAAATTTTATTGTATTTTCGTTTATTTATTTCTATATTTTTTATCTGCTGCTCTATTTAGCAGCTGCACCATTTAACATTTAGCTCCAGTTAGCATGCTTAAATTTGAAATAGAATGTTATATTTACTTAAATTGCTATTAGAGACATCATTTTCAAATTGTTCTGTCAGGTTCTGTCAATTACTTATATATCTTCATTTCAGAAACAGTATTTCTTCATCATAATTTTTCTGTTAGATTTTTGTCCATTGTGTTTGGAAATTTTTTTCTCTGCCAACAATTATTAGCTTTAGTAAAAGACTTTGCTCTTTCTGGCAATTTGACATTGCAACAACTTGTTTTCCCACTATCCTATTTTTCTCTTTAATTTTGTATGTTGAAGATTTTAAAAAAGAGTTAATATTTTATTCATTCCCTTTAAGAATGTAATGCCAGTGTGAAGTGTTATGATAATTCATTGCCTTTTTGTTCATCCTTTTAAACCTGTTAAGAGAAGGAGCTATGTCCAGTGGTTAAGCAGCAGCAGTTACAGGTGAGAAACTGGCCATTCAGTGTCTCTCTCTGGCATGGAGTTTCTAAGTAGACACAAGCAGGCTGCATCAGCATTACATGAATGATGGACTAATACAGTCATACATGGAAGGTAGATACAGAACCAAAAATGGACCAATTTTATTCAAGTGGAGATACCCATTGCATTTATATTTGCATATAACATCATAATAAGTGTCTGTCCATGTAAGTGTCTGTCTTGGTAAGATAAAATGGCATGGAGTTATTTAAAAAAATTTAATTTGCTTTTTCTATGAAATTTCCATATTCCCTAAGAGACACTTTTTTCACAAGGACTATAAGAAATAAAGAGGCATATTTTTGACACTGCTAGTTGCTATGCATGGAAGTGGACTTTTCATCTTCTTCCGTATATTCCTCGAGAATAAAAAAAGATTTACTTCTGTTATCAGGCTGAAGTGGTTGCTGCCATCTAAAGCTAATTTCATAAGTGCTTCTATTGAAGCACTTATTTCTGCTCTTTACCAGAAAAAATGAAAGCATTTTAGTATAAGTGTATTATCTTATTTTCATCCTTCTTCCCCTTATTCTTCTCACAGAGATTAAGAGTATAAAGTTCATAAGGATCTTCAGTTCCTATCTTCTGACTCCTATATGTGCCAAATTACCCCTGGATTCGTCCCAGCAGCATTATTGACTGAAGTACAGCTTAATTTAGACCATGCCTCATTCAAAGTCACCTCTTTGTGCCTCATCATAAGACAAAGTTCCAGGACAGACAAGTTCTTAAACTCTCAATATTTTTCAGTAATTCACCCGATTTTACAACATTCTTTTAAAATGTGGATGCTACATCTCTGCCTTGTGCCATTTACTTATCACACTGACAAAAGAAGTTCTGCAGAAAGGATTCATCGCACTTAATTGAGATATCCACTCCACAGACACCTACAACTGAGGTTATCAGGATCCCTTTGCAGACAACAGAAAGAAACAGGCACTTTCAAGGCATGTGGCTTTTAGCCTGTTTTAAATGCCTATCTTAGATAAGATGAATTATACTTCACTAATAGGCTGCAGAACTTTTTCATACTTTGGATGTTTTCTACTCATTACCATTCTGTTTATGCACTGCAGGTGTATTACCTTTTTTTTTATCTGCTACTACTAATGAGGCCTCTTATTGAGTTGCTTAACTAAAGGGTCTCCTAAATTCTTACAGAATCATGAGTTTGTGATACTTTTTTTTCTATTTCTATAGTAATTGTTAAGTTCCTTGTATCAAAATATATTCAGTGATACTTTTTGTACTACAGTGGAGGCTGGAAGGCTTAAACTTCCAGCCTCCACTGTAGTACAAAAATTGTCTTTGGCTAGGTCAAAGCAGCAGAAAAAGTTATTTTAATAGAGAACTGCTGCTTTTCTCCCATGAAGTACCTAGTTGCTCACAAACAAGGTGAGCCATCTTGTTTAGATTTTATTTGTTTAATATTTTTTAATAAAATAATATTTGCAGAGAACAACCTAAAATACATATCAGCTAAAGTTTGGAAACTTCAGAACTAAGAAATTGCTAGAATTATTGAGACATAAGAATAAATTAAACAAACTTTCATTGTCTTTTCCAACCCTATAAATCTGCAATTTTATTAATTAATTATTTTTTTGTATAACTCAAGCTTTTTAGATTTTCAGCAGAAAAATTTTAGAGGCATTCTTCTATAGCAAGAATTCCATTTTTCAAAAGCCATTGGAACATACATCCAGTCACAAAATAGTATAAAAATTATAATTTTTCTCTTTAACACTGTCTTTAGTGCTCCAGTATAATTACTTGAAAGGGTAAAGTTATAAAAATGAAATTATTCAAATTTATAAGGTTTAACAAAAAAAGAGTTTTAGAGTATTCAACAGAGAAGTGAGAAAAGTACTCCAATTTCTTTGAAGTCATTCAAGATCCCATACTAATGTTTGTAAAAGGAATTGAATCACCCTTAGAAGATAACAGAGGGCACTGAATGGATAAAAACACTGGTTAAAAAACAGAAAAGACTGATTGTAGGTTAGTAATTTTCCACAATGAAGGAAGGCAACCCGTGCAGTATGTGAGCCGTCTCAGCTGGAAAAAATGCTGCTTATTCACAAGTAATCTACAAGAATGAAATTTAAAAATTTTAAAAAGTATTTCAGTCTATTCAAGCAGTGTAAATAAGAGGACTGTCTGTAAGAACTGCAGGCAAATTTGGTATCTGAGCTTGACCATTTGCAATGCACTGGAACTGAACATAAAGTGAAACTGGTGAAGAAATGACCTTAACCTAATGCCCTATAACAGCATTGTGAACTTGCAGTAGACAATTTTAGGAAAATTACAGATAAATCCTTTCTGAAGACCAAAACCAAGTAGCAGGATACTGACCTGGGAATAAAGAACTACATTTATACATCCATACATCCATAGCACTCACATTGGAGGACTGACTAAATACACAAGGACACCAAGCTGGGAAATGGGAAATCTGTCATGTCTGAGGAACTGTAAGGGACATTTTCCTCTCTCTCATTAAAAGAACGGGAGCTAAAGTTCATAAACAGGTTTTTCAAAGCAAAAAAGAAAAATAAATCATCTCAAACTACATTGTGAAGATGAAAATCTCCCCGATGAAAAGCAATGAGGTTGCTGAATGCTTGCACACCTTCAAGAATATGTTGGACAAGCCCATGAAAGCAAAATAAGTCCTGTTGTGTACAATGACTCTGTCTTATGTTATCAAGAAATTATTGAACCACCAATTGCCAGGAAAAGGAAAATTGGTAAGAAAAATGCTACTATGTATTGTGCCTGCTCTGATATTTTCTTCTAAGCCTCCATGTACAAGTGTTGTGTTTGATGAAACTTGCAGTCCCTGCAGTCTTCAAAAAACCAACCTAAAGCTTCAGAATTTTATACACAATATGCTTTAAAACAGAATACAAAATTTTGTAACATGATTGTGCCATTGCATTTCTAAAGAATGATTTTAAAAAATTGTGAAAGATTAGGTAGAAAATCTACTATGAGTAGTTTGATAGCTTTATTCTGTTTTATTGAGACTGAGGTGATTTTCTAAATGTTTATGGTAAAGATTGTGTTGTAATCTGCAGCCATAGTTCCATAAATCCATTATACAGATAAATTTGTTAAAGTAATAGACAACAGAAATAAATTAATAGAAGAATCAAAGAGATGGTCCAAAGATCTGCAGAAACATTTGATATAGAATTTAAATGGCTGCTGAAGCTGTTAACATTCAGATTGGAAAAGGATAAAAAGCCAATGTCTATTTATGAAATAGGACAACGATGAACGTTACAATTTTATATACATATATTGAAATCCCCTACACTAGATAAACTATTTTGAATGTGTTTGTTATAATTCCAAGTATTTTAAGTTGTGAAGAGAATGAAAAATGGAAAAAAAACCATGGTACAATGTTTGATACTGAGATCCTGTGTTGCATCTGCATGCATAAAAGATAGTAAAAATGCCCATATTAGATGATGAGGGTGAGTGAATCAGTCTATGGAAATGGAGCAGCACACTTGTATATAAATGCAGATTCAGGACAAAAATAGTCTAAGGACAAGAACAGATAATTAATGTAGCATTTTTCTCCTGTGTAAATCTCTTATGGGTCATGATTATTTTGTTAAAATTGTGTAATCAGGAGATCTGACTGTATAATCTGATGTCTCCAAATTCTGAAATTGCTGCCCAAAGACTCTTTGATGTGCCATAATCAGCAAGTGTTGTCTTTCTGTGCCAAGCATTATGAAAGGAAAGCATTTCTTCATCCTCTACTATAAGCTCTTCATACCTGCTACTTTGCGGTCCAATGGATAGTTACAGATTTTTTTTTTTTTTTTTTTTACAGTTACTTATTTGTGGCAACTCTAAATATTCTAGAAGTAATTAAACAGCTTAAGGATGTCTTTTTTCAGAGAGAAAACACTATTATTATTTTAAACCTTATTAAAACACTATTATTATTTAAACCTTATTTATTTACCCAAATAAATATATCATTATAAGTATAGAAAGAGGTTAAAGGCACATGTGGTATGCGGAAGTCAGATAATTATCTTTCACTAACATTCAGTGAGAACTGAGTGCTTCACTCTGGTTTATGTCACTGTACCAAGCAGATATTAAGGGTAGCCATGAGGAAAAACTTTCTGAAGATATAGGCAATGAAACACTGCAAAAGACTGCAGAAGTGCTGGAGCAGACTGCTGGCCTTTATTGTTGGAAGTTGCACAAACATCTGTCTCCATTGACCTAAGATGATCCTGTATTGAGAAATAAGGATAAATTAAACAAACTTCCATTGTCTCTTCCAACCCTACATATCTGCAATTTTATTTATTGAAATATATGTTATAACTGGAGCTTTTTAGGTTGAGGGTTGAGAAAGAAACTTATATTGAAGTGAAGATAATACAGGGCAAAGCTTATAAACAAGAATTATTTTACAGAACATGGTATAGAAGAAAAGAATACTAACTGAAATTTGTTGAAATAGTTCGGTATGTCAATGATCAGTAGAATTATTTTAAATTTTGATAAAATAATAGAATGTTACTTAGCCTATAGATATATCACCTTATACCAGTGATATGCCAAAAATGGGGTGATACCTCTTCAGATATTCAATTCTCCCAAATGAAGAAGGGGTGTTTCAATTAAATGAATCTGAATAAAACACCAGAAAGTGTTTTAACTGAAATTAAAGACATTGAGAGAATTATTTATAATGCAACTATATTGTAAAAATAAAAATCTGTACATAGACTTTCTTTTGTTGTGAATAAAAACACCAGTGAATTAAAATGACATTATTGTATTGAATTAAATGATGTTTTTGTTGCAGGTTTCTACTTAGAATATTGAATATTCTGTTGAATACTTCCTGCTATATTATCTTTGGTGATAGCTGTGATAATCAAAGATATTTATATCACATCTTTCTTCACCAGAGGAGATGGATGGTTACCAAAACATTTTTGCATCTGTCTTTCATTTCTGAAATATGTAAGAGCAACCATATATATATATATATAATATATATATATATATATATATGTGAGTGCTAATTTAATAACCTGGACAACAGGAACAATAATAATTGCTTTATAACAATATCACTATCATAGCATCTATATGACCATCACCACACTGGGTGTCTGTAGAGTCCATATTAACCATGTGGGATCTGGGAAACTGAATGTGATTCCCTTCTGATCATCACATTAGTGAAGTAAGAAATTTGATGAAAGCAGATGAGCACATCAGTAATGTAATCAGAATTGGCTTGAACACAGAAACATAACACCACACACACACTTTGCTGGCTGAAAGGCTGTTATGGTCGAGTCAAATTTATGAACTAAATGTACTCAATGGACTTCCACAGGGATAGTCCATAGACTATGGAAATTATATCTGTGTGTATCAAAAGACAGGAAAGGTGGTAGATATTGGGAAGTGTGGAACATGACATAACATAAATGATATGGAATAAGAGATAGATACTGTCCTGGTTTCATCTGGGACATAGTTAATTTTCTTCATAGTAGCTGGCAAAGTGCTGTGTTTTGAATTCTGTATGATAATAATGTTGATAACAGATGGATATTTTGACTGTTGCTGAGTAGTGGTGACCCTAAGTCAACAGGGCTTTTCCGTGTCTCATGTTCTGTCAGTGAGCAGGCACACAAGAGCCTGGGAGAGAGCATGGCCAGGTCAGCTGGCCCAAACTGGCCAAAGGAACATTCCACACCACAGGCTACTATGCCCAGTGTATAAACTGGGTGTGGAGTTTGCTGTGAGGGACTGATCATTGCTGGGGAATGGGATGGGCTTCAGTCAGCAGATTTGGATCAAATGTATTGTGCATCACTTGTTTCTTGGGTTTTATTCCTCTCTCCCTTTCCTTTTCTATTAGTATTAATACTAGTAGTTGTATTTTTGTATTTTATTTTGTTTCGGTTATTAAACTCTTCATACCTTAACCCAAGATTTTTTAATTTTTTCTTCCTATTCTTCTCCCCAGTCCAGCAGGGACAGGGTTGGAAGAGTAAGTAGCTGAGTGATACTTAGTTGCTGGCTGGGGTTAAACCATGACACCTGGATGACTCAAAATTGATGTCCTTCTAAATTTAAAAAGGATTAATAAAGAGAGATTCAACAAAGCAGGTACATCAAAAAGGCAAAAAAAAAATTACAAAAGTAAACTACAATAGAAAAAGTCCATCTGTGTGATTCATGGTATGAAAGGCATTATAAAACACTTTATGACAGTGTTTCGATGATACCCACTTCAAAAAACATTTTCAAGAATGCTGGAGAGTATTTATTAAGGTTGAAAAGGGTTTTTTTGCATCTCCTTGGATCTGCCTTCACTTGTAAAATACGAACACATGAAAACTGATAAAGTATATATATTTAGGGGTAATAATGGAATCCACTAGTTGTGAATTTCTGTGAAATATTCTTTCAAAATAAAGGACACACATCCATCACAAGTAGGTAACAAACAAAGAAATGAGAAAGAGAAAAGAAAGAAGAGAAGAAAAAAGAAGAAAGAGAGAAAACAGGTATGAAAAAATAAAACTTTTAAAATGACATATATTTGTGAAGTATGCATCAGAATCTGTGACCATTAATTTCTGGAAAATACTTCTGGAAAATACTCAGAATTTTACTTTTTTTACAAAATGATTATCAGAACAATTCAAAATTCAGATGCCTTTCACTTCAGGGCATCTCTCTTTGAGAATCAAATAGTTAATTGAGAACAAAGTATTGTGATTTTTGTGTGCAGAGCTGTTCAGACTCTTTTGCCTTCCCTTGATCTACTTCTGAGGTGAAAATAGTTTAGCAGGAATTGTGACCAGAACACCTTCAGACTGCCTAAAGCCTTGCTAGCATCATCATCTAAGACAATAATTTCTTCGGGTTCAAAACTGGAATTGCTCTGAAATACTTTGATAAAAATTATTTTGAATTTGAAAGAGTGATGACCAAGCTATGTTGTCAGTGAGATATTAGTCTCTTATAAAATCTGCATTATTAACTTTATGTTAGAATAAGATACATAAAGCATTAAACAGAAAATATTTTAGATGTGTATGTATGTGTGTGTTTGTATTTACAAATGGATTTATAGACGTTAGACTAAAAGATTCAATATATGATCATTAAATATAAAAAACAGCTTTAAAATATAACTAAGATAACTAAATACCACTGACTAACTTAATCCCCTGGTTGCTTCAGGGAATTTTACTCAAACTATGTGCCAAATTGAAAGCATTTATCTGACTTAGAGGTTTAAAGTATAATTGTTTAAAAAGTTACTAATAGGCTGAGAAAAAAGCCTGACATAAACAAGAAATTGTGTGGCAATTTAAATACCTTTCAACACTTAGAAACTCTTGGAACTTGGCTTTCAATACCTTGAAAAAATTCAGCAATGGTAAAAATTTCGATTGTTTTTCTTCCTTTAATACTGAAACTGCAATTATAACTCATATTAAATTTCATCAACCACATTAAAAAAAGGAATTTATATTGGAGTATGGTTATGATAGGATATATGAGGTTGCTTTGTAGTTTCATTATTTCAGCATTTACTGTTATCTTGAAAGAAATTTGGAATTGCAAAATGTCTGTTCTTTGCAGAATTCTAAATTTTACTCTATTTCCTCTATTCCTAAAAACCATCTCAGTGAAGACTATTTTAAATCTTTTACTTCCCAGAGTTTCCTGGTAGATCATAAGCTATTTTGCTTTTTTAGCCATTTATACCTTCCAAAATACAACACCTTTGTGAGAAGTGCTGCAGTGGGTGACTCCTTGCAGTTGTTTAGACCCCTAAGGGACAGTCATGTCTCCAATAATTGTATGTGATTTTATAAAAGTGACTTTTTGACTTTCTGCGTTCTTTTCTTTTATGTAATATAAATAACATAAGCCAAGTCACATAAAAAGCAGGTATAACAACTGGAGAAGAGCAATTCAGAAGTAATGTGACACTTTTTTTTCTTAATTAATTGTCTGTAACGGCTAATTAGAAGGTGCTGATAAGAGGAATTGTTTTTCCCATCTATTCTGAGTAGTGTTAATAGTCTAGCTAGAAACTCTAGGTAATTCTTGTGTTAGTATGTCCAGCAACAGCAGAATTAGTGTCCGGAGCTCTATCAAGCTGCACATGTCTCCAGAAGAATCAAAACCAATATAAATCACTTCTGAAACTTTGAAGAAAGCCAAGGACGAGCTGCTCTGATGACTCTTTAAAAGCTTGGAACTGAGAAACGCTTGGCTCAAAATGTTCAAAATGCTGACTTTTAGCCAAGTCCTGCACAGTAAGTTTACTTTTTGGCATGCTATAATCAACTCAGAAAAAGTACAAGGTGAACATTAAGAAAAGGTTGAGGTAAAGCAAGGGCAGGAAAAATAAACAGTTAGGACATGAGAAAGAAAATCTGTAGAGTTCAAGAGGTGGTGAACATTTTATTCTTAGATGAAGAGACCTAATGTTAGAAAAGCCTTTATTTTATCAAATTTACAGATTGCACTTTGTAAAATAACAGATTTTTATGTTCACAGCTGTGTGAATACATGTAGTCCCCAGGATTTGAATTAAAATGATGCTGATTTTCAGTGCTGTATTTCAGTAAGTTTCAACTGCTTGATACCACAATTTCAGTGGACATCAGAAATGCTAATACATTCAGTCTAAAATCAAGCACAAAGGAAATATCTGATCCCTGCCAAGGCAGAAAAGTTCAAGCAACAAAGTCTGGAACAGAACTGGGACAGTAATTTGCTGTTTGCTTAAAGTAAGTGAATGGAAAGGATCCTATATTCTAAATCAATCAGACCTATTAGAAAAAATTTGAAATTTATTGATATTTTTACTACTCAAAGAAATAGGGACAAAATGTATAAGATTGCAAAATTGTGGACTGTGTGACTTAAATATCTTAAAATATGATCCAAACATAATTTAATTAACAACGACTCCCTTATTTGAAATTACTACAGCAATGGAATCCTAGAAACTAGTGTTTGAAATAAAAGAAATTTGTTGTGTTTTCATTATTGTTATTATTTATTTATTTATTTTGAGTAAAGCCTTATTAGACAGCAATAACCCCAAACCCTAGTATTATTTTATTGTTTTTAAAAGACATAGCTGATGTATCTTATGTTAAAAATTCACCACAATATGACTATAACTCTCAGTTGAAGTGCTATCATATTTTTTATTTTGGAATATGCATAAAGGATGTATGTACTTCATGAATATTTTTTCGTTTTATGTAAATGGGAAAGCCGTGTTCCAAACTCTAGTTACATGGTTTATTTTTTTAGATATATTCCTAAGGATTGGTCTATGAATTTGATTTTAGAAGAATGTATGGTCTTAGAGCTATGAGTATTATCCGTTAAATTTTAAGTCTTCCATCGAGCGAGAGCTTTAAGGCATTTGGATAGCCACATCCAGAGGGTGGATATCAACAACTCCATGTCCAGATGAACCCCTAAGGTGTCCATGTTGTGGCCAGCACTGTTTAATGTCTTCAACAGTGAAGCAGACATTGTGATTGAGTACAGTCTCAGAAAGACTGCAGATAACACCCAGGTGGGTGATGCAGCTGAGATGCCTGAGGGATAGGATTCCATCCAGAAGGACCCCAGAATCCTTGATACATTGACCCGTGGGAATATCATGAGGTTCAGCAAGGCCAAGTGCAAGGTACTACACCTGAGTTGGGGCAACCCCCCATTATCAGTACAGGCTGGGGATGAAGGGACTGAGAACAGCCCTGCTGAGAAGAACCTGGGGGTGCTGGTGGGTGAGAGGCTGGACACAACCTGGCCATGTGCACTTGCAGCACAGGAAGTCAGCTGTGTCCTGGGCTGCATCCAAAGCAGTGAGGCCAGCAGGGTGAGGATTCTGCTCCTCTGTTCTGTTTTTGTGAGACCCCCACCTGTAGCACTGTATCCAGCTCTGGGCTTTTCAGAACAGGAAACCGCAGCTCTGTTGGAGCAGATCCAAAGGTGGGCCACAAAACCCATCAGAGACCTGGAACACGTCTCTTCCGAAGTGAGTCTGAAGGAATGGGGGATGTTCAGACTGGAGAAGGCTCTGGGTAGACCTTATTACAGCTTTCTAGTACTTAGAGGGGGCTTATGAGAAAGATGAATACAAATTCAACTTAGGCCCTCTTTCTAGCAGGGCCTATTGTGATAGGACAAGGGGTAATGGCTTTACACAGAGAGAGGGTATATCTAGATACGATATAAAGATGAAATTTGTATGATGAAGGTGGTTAAACATTGAAGCTGGTTGCCTGGGATGTTGTAGAAGTTCCATCTGCGGAAACATTAAAGGTCATGTCCAATGGGGCACTGAGCAACCTGATCTAGTCAAGTACATCTCTGCTCACTGCACAGAGGCACATTGGACTTGGTGGTCCTTAAAAATCCCTTCCAACCCAAGCTAGTCTATGATTTTATGGTTCCATGATTCTATGACAAACACCTAAAATATCAAAAAGTATTTAGAGATGTGACCATGATTTCATTTTTCCTATTATTCAGTGAGTTTCCTTTTGACACAATTAGTGATGATATAGGATAGCATAGTGCTAACACTGTCAAAGTGGAAATATAGTCTTTTTTAAAACTGGCTTTAATTCAAACACCTAATTTGAATAAAAAACCTGGCCTAAGTATGGATGCTTATAAAAGACAGGATGATTATTGGCCTGACTCATTCAATCTTGCATCTACATATAACCTCACATGTGTTTTCAGCTTTCACAGAGTGCCTGATGTACACACAAATGCAGAGAGATGGCTAGAATTTGAGAAGGAGGAGCCACTCCTGATATCTTGAAGAAGCTGCATTTCAGCAGATGTTTATAAAAGAGATGGTATTACATTCTTCATTCATTATTGCAAAAGCATTGTCAAACATAAACAGAAAAGCAGATGCAATTAAATTTATATTTAGTGTTATACCTCTCCCAGGCAATATGAGAACATAGAAGTAACTGACCTTCTTTGATTTATTGCAGCTCACACTTCTTGTCTCCTTGCAAGTCAAGAAGACTTGGGTTGTATGTTCTTTTTCTCCAGTATTTTCCTAATATTAGTGTGTAACTTCACTGTGATGACTGTGAGGCCACTATGCCTCAAATAATATTGAAAGTGAAGAAAATTAATATCCATTCCCAAGTCTTGTGGTGGATGCTGAAATGAGCCAAATCTGCACAAGGAAAGAAGAAAATTATTAAATATGCATAAGAATGAACAAATACACAAGTTCAGCATTGGATGACTGTCTTGTGCCATGTTTGCCTTATCCCAGGATTTTTCAGTCTGTATGTCATGTTAGGACATGATAGGAAAATACATGTAATAAGTACACATTGCATCAGTGGAAAAGCTTTTAAATGGCCTATATTTAAATTATTATTTATAGATCACTCTATTTCTTGTCTAACTTTATAAGTATTGGTTTTATGTACTGAAATCAAATAGAGTTTTGGGAAGATATTAATGTCTTTTTTCTGAAATATACCAACTGGTACAACTGATAGCTGGACTTTAACTTTCTTATCAGCAAGTACTAAAGAGATTTTCATTATTATTTATCTCTTCCATTATGTACAAATTTCTAACTGAAATCAAAACAAGTACCTACCACACAGGTCAGAAAGAGTGACAAAATTTAGCCCCATGCTTGTAAATATAGGTAATTTTTTAGAGGCAGGACTTAAAGGCAGCAAAATTTGCCATTTTAATGAGTCGTTTGACAACACAGGGCTCAGTAAAACAATTAACAACATATGAAGAATAGAAAAAAAGCACACAATTAGGAAGGTAAACAACAGAATAAAGACTATCTCCTCTGGAGAAAAGTAAGCTGCAATTTTCCTGCTACCTGAGTTTGGTTCATTACTGAAGGGAGTGCCGAAGATCTCCCTAATGAAGGAAAATCATCAGACCATAAGGAAAATATATAATACTACATCTGCTCCATTAGGGATGGCAGCTATAATTCTTTTAAACACAAAGGTTTAGCTTGAATCAAATAACTTACTATCACTCTACTAGAAAACATAATCCTACCTCTTCTTAGAAGCCTGGGTGAAATTTAGCAGACTAAGCCCACTTTAGCTTGGTAATGCTTTAGAAAGACCAAATCCAAATTAAGAGAGAGAAACCAAAATCACAGGATGAACACAATGTCATAACACTCCGTTTACTATAATTTATTCCGTGACAAGCTGGAGTCCAATCCAGATTGTTCTGTAGTGAGTTCCTACTTCAGTAAAATTTAGATCAGATCCTTCTGACATAACAGTCTTGCAGCCACGATATATTTAGGTGTGCACCTCTACCTATCATGTCCTCGTATTATACCATTTCTGTATTTTATAATTTAATAAAATAATTTTTTACAGTAGTATGCATCCCAAACCTGTGTTCAACGGACTATCTTTAAGATTTGTCGATTCAGTGATGTATTCTGAAAATGGTGCTCTCTCTTTTTTTAAGCATTTCCTGTGAGGGGCAACACCTCTGATAGTACAGTATCCTAATAGAGCACTAAGTATTGACTAAATTCATATTTCTGACCAATTAGTTTAGTGTCAAAATTTTACTCTTATGCTCACTTTCTGGGCCACCTTATACCATGAACTGGGTTGTTGGTGTTAGCAAGATTGTATACACAATATAGAAAAATAGAATATTTTTGTAGTTGCGACCTGATCTTGTAAAATTTTTTTAGTAAGAAAGTTCTAATTGAATTAGGTATGAATACTTCCTTCAATTTCAGTGCAGGACAAATTCATACCAACACTAGAATTGTCTTCCATAAAAATGGAATCTTAAACTTCTTGAACTATGAATATGCTGTAAAAATAGAATGACACATGTTTTTAACACCTTTAAAATATTTTCTTCATTATTAAATGCTTATAGAAGATGATTGTTTTATTTTTCTTATTTTTAATTTTTCCCCCCTAAAGAATAGATTCAGCTTGGAAGTTTATCTTAAATGTTGAATTTTATTCTTTTCAATTAGAGGCCATAAGCAATTGCCTCTTTTGTATTTGCAGTTTTTTGAACTGCCTTTGAATCAAGATCAGGGACTGCAATAAAAGAACTTCCTACTGTACAGTTTTATACCATTTCATGTGAGATACTTAACATGCTGAAAAACTTAATATTATTCAATATTTGTTGCACTAAAAAGAGACAAATGTAGAAGTTTGCTGTCACTTCTTTTCATATACTTTGCTGGAGGAAAAATAAATTTTCAGGAACAAATATAATTTACAAAAATAACGTTTTGAAGAAGGGAAAACAGAATTATTTTATTATTTCTTCTCATTGCTCAAAGAAATAAAATGTGTATAGCAAAAAAACAGAATAAGGAAAATGTTTTTCTGAAGGAAAATTGTAGTCCTGTTACTGTGTAGGACCCTTTCCTCTTCCAGATACTCATTTTACTTGTCAGCAGCTTAAATATTTTGGGCTCTTGAAGCTCTTCGTGCCTTGCATATTTTTTTCCTTGTGGATTTAATTTGCAGGGATCTGGGCTGCTGATGTAACTGCAGGCGAGCCCAGGCCGGCGCGGGCGGCGGATGAAAGTGGCAGCCTTGCCTCCCGTGGGGCGCCCGCCGTGACCTACTTGAGGGCAGCCAGACTGAGCGCGGGCACCGCGTGCGCCCGCCCGCCGTCAAAACAAACCATTAAACCCAGCAGCTTAAGGCTGGCTTAGGACCCTCTGGTCTGTGAGTGGTGTCTGATTTTTTTTTGATCTGTTAACTGATCACAGGTGGATGAAAGGGGCTCGCTGAGACAATTAACCATGAATTCGACAGGTTCGCTGCCACAGAGGAGAACGGTTAGTGTTTGGCCTTGGAGGGCGTTGAAAAAGCAGCATTCAATGATTGTCATGACAAAAAGATGAAAAAGTAAAGCAGAGGATGAAAACATGGTCAGTCCATATCCATGCAAAAAATTCTGCCCAAAGTGTCACATCCTCCTGATTGAATTCTTGGTTCTACCCTCAGTAACGTTGTGTTTCTACAGCATCAAATATTCTATGACAAAGAAAAGCACAGCTAAAAACAGCTGGGAAAAACATTGAGCATAAAAAATCCCTAGTGGTGCCTGAGAAAATCATCATTTTTCAATAAACTACTGATATTGTGCTCAACAAAATTAGCATTTTTTTAAAAAATTATTCCAAATGGACTAGGTTAATAATTAAGGTAGTTTCTTCTTTGTTGCCCTCCATGTGATCTGAGAATTACGCTTGGCAGAGGTTGAGTAAAGCGGCTGAGGCAGGGCACCCATGGTAACATTTTCAAAGGGTCCTAGCTGAGTTTTGTTGCAATGGAACTACAAAATCATTATTATTTATTTAACAATTGTTATCATTATTTCATTGTTTTTATTATTATTTTATTATTCATCTTATGTTATTGGTAATTTTGAATAGTATCAAGAGTACATAATTGCATCCCAACAGCCACTGATAGATAAATTCCATATTCCACACGAAAAAGATGTGAGTATTGCTCTTGTCTTTTTTTTTTGTCATTGACCATGGACTTTTTCTTTTTTGAAATGGAAAGCTGGTAAATGAAGCCAGCAGACCATAGAAATCTATCCTACTCTATGCTTAAGTACTAAAATAATGTGTCTTACTAGGACCTCTTTATATGAGAATTAATAGGTTTGAAAGAATAGATGAATGCTGCTACTGGTGGTGGGCAGTAATTTATTGGCAGTTTGTGAGAAAGTTGTAAAATACTCAATTTCATGCATTTTTTTCTTATTTATACCTAAAGTGGCTGTAAAAAAAAATGCTATTCTCTGGTTTTAAGAATTGAGAGTGCATAACATGACGTTAACAGTAAAAGGGGACAAAGTGCATCAGATACACAACCCCTCATCTTTTTCATAAAAAAACAGAAAATGCCTTCCTCTTGTTCATTGAAAAACATCCTTTCCTAAGAGTTATAATTATGTGTATCATTGGAGGCCACATCTCAGCTGATATTCTACAATTGCTGGCATATTTGCCTGAGTTCCATGACACAACTAAATATCTGCTATTTTGACTCATTTTAGGAGGGGTGATTCTCAGACAAGGTAAAAAGACAAGGATATCTGGCAACTGAACCTGCTCACAAACACAGGCAGGTCCACCAGGGGTCATCTGGCTTGGCAGAAATGCAGCTTTGTGATGAGAGGAGCCCATCACTCTGGTGCAGTTGGCCCTAGAATGCCCAATCTCACACTGGGTTGTTTCTTATTGCGAGTCTGGGTTCTTTGAATCACTCCAATATGCCATGGACTCTGGACCTCCATGATGCAATGTTGTGCCTTTGGGCATAGTAAGCTCTCAGAATAAAAAGCAACTGCAGTGAGTAGGGTGCCTTTTGTTATCTGAATCTCTGTTTTTATAGTAATTTTGCTTCTTAGGACATGCCACAGACATAGCCTGAACACATCTGGAAACTCCTGCTCATGTGTTAAATGAGGCAGGGACAACCTAACAGCTGATCTAGAATCTTTGTCTTGGGCAGGATTCATCCTTTTCATATTAGATCCCTAGAACTCAGGCTTTTGGTCTAACTTTTATATCTCTAAAAAATTAAGCTAAAAAATTATACAAATTCTTACTGCTAGCAGAGAGAGAGACTTTCAAAAAAAACAGGTATACCTGTCTAAGATGTGCTTAAGAGGAGGAAGAACCTTCTAGACATATGTATCCCTTTCTGCAAAAGACACCACTTATCTGCAAACTTTTCTCCATTGTCAAAAAGAAAACAAAAAAAAGGGAAAAAAATCAGACTGAAACCAAACTACAACCCACCAATCCTACAAGAAAAACAAATTATGTCTTGCTCCTTCTCAGCATTCTTGGCAAGGAACTCAAAATACTTTTAGGAGTAGAAAAGACTTTGTGATGAGTTTGGGCATTGTTATTTTAAGCATCCCCTTAAAACTTTTAAATCCCGATAAAGCATACATGTTTTGTAAAAACATGGTGTAGTGCTGTTCCAAGCCAGGAATTGGACTTGATGATCCTTGTGGATCCCTTCCAATTCAGTACATTCTGTGATTCTTTTTCTGTGATTCTATGATTTTTTTACAAAAGAGATGATTGTACTTACATAGAAGACTTTGAAATGTTGTCAATTTTACTGAAAGTATCTTACAGCATGTAATTATAATTTCTCAGTGGTCTTTTTGGTATTTAACAAAAAAAAGGTGGTTTTTTTTTTCATTGTTTAATATTGCATAATTCTTTTTTCTGTTATTTATCTAATGTAATAGTTGCTGCAAAGAAAAAATTGGTAACATTCATTACAGAGAAAGCCTTGGATGTTTTTTTATTCTATACTTATTTTGGGAAATGAATACCTGTTTATTAGACTTATTTAGACAGTTAGGCTGTTAACATGTACATTTTCTACAATAACTGAAAGAAAAAAATACCTTATAAAATGAGATTAAGTAAAAGTAATGATAATCACTCCATTGTTGTTATATACTGATCTCTTTAAGGTTTTCACTACTTCTAAACATCTCTTGGACTACTCTTTTTACTTCTGGGACTCTTTTCAAGTCCCAATATTAGGTCCAAGGAAAATAAGTAAAGAAGTCTGTTTAGTTTCCATCATACTTGGCAAGTGAAAATTCTGGAGAACTGGAAGTCTGAACCAGAATAACAGCTGTATCACTCAGTTTTTTCTCTTCCTTAGAATACAATTTATATTTCAAGGACACAGAAAAAAAAATTTAAAAAGTTAAATGCAATATTTTTTTTCTTATTTGTTTGATTTTTTAATTTTTTTTTATATTTTAAAAGAATGTTCTCATAAAATTTTTTTGTTTGAAAAAAATCTTTCAGACCACTGAGTTCAACTTGTAACCCAGCTCTGCCAAGTCCACCACTAAACCATGTCTTAAATGCCACATCTACACATCTATAAAATACCTCCGGGGATGGTGACTCAACCACGGCCCTGGGCAGCCTGTTCCAATGTTGGGCCACCATTTCTGTGAAAAAATTTTTCCTAATATCCAATCTAAACCTTCCTTGGCACAACTTGAAGTAATTTTCTCTTGTAGATGAGATATTAGTCAATATTTCCACAATAATTAAAGAATTCTAAAAAAAGAAAAAAAAAAGAAAAAAAGAAAAAAAAACACGATAAGATCATGGACCAATAAAACTGTGACACTAACTATGGTATCTCAAAGTATTTCAAAGTCTTTCTTTAACAAGTGGTAGCCCTGGTAGCCCTCCACCAGCTACAGTGCTTCATGGGACTGCTAAGGAGTACAATGTTAATTAAACAGAAATGCATTTTGTTGTTGTTTTTAAAATGAGAATAATTCTAAATGAGAGGTACAGATTGATTTTGCTATGCTGGTCCCTGTGAAGATTATTTTTCAAAATATTTATATTTCTTGCATTTTGACTAAATCAAAACATGATTTCTGAATAAGCTGAGAGGAAGAGTAATTTAACAATCTAAATATGTTTTGAATGAACAAAATAATTGTATTGTAATTGCTGTTAAGAGTGTGTTACTAAATTGTTTAGACTGCACCTCATTTTGCATGAAGCTGTATTCAAACACCATGAACACAACAAGAAAAACCAAACAGCCCTCATGCATATGACGTGCAAGTCCTTAGAGCAATAGAGTTTTTATCTTTTATTGTCATGCAGCAGAGTCCTAATTGACTTATGTCTTGACTATGCCAACCACTTTGCCTCTCATCTGATTTTCTTCATGTTATTATGATGGAATGTGAACCAAGACTTCCTTGTTTTACTGCTTTTAAGTACTAGTCTCAGACACTAATATCTGCTTCTGTTGTTCTAGCCTTTAATTTAGTCTACTGTACAGGAAGTGGCCTATTTAATGTCCTCTCCCTTTTAGTTGACTAAATCTAGCTTGAAATTTCTAAAAGGAAACAGCTGCCCTTTGGTAAAACACAAAAATCACTGGACACATTTCCCTATCCTTCCTGGGACTGAGGGACAAGGATGGGTTGCTAAATCAGAAACAGACATTTATTGTGCTAGCAGGTGCCACAACCTTTTGGCCACACAAGATCCACATGTCATCTTTGTCTAAGACCTGGTTTTATTCATGAAATTGGCCAAAATCTTGGCACAATTGACCCCACAAGTTGAAATTCTCAAAGTTTCTGGGGAAAAAAAAAATTAAAATTGAAGTGAAAGGTCATAAAATGTAATCCAGATTTTGATTCTCCAGTAGTCTTTACCCTGGCTTGCTCAGACTGCATGGTATAATTTCCAGAAAAAATTCTTATTGGCTTCCTTATGAGTCAGGGTGCATAACAGAAAACTGCAACAGTGTAAAAGTGAGCTGACAGGCCCAGTATCTCAAGTACTTGTGGAGAATCTGGAGCATCCAGCATTAACTACAGACCTTTCCCATACTATTTCTAAACTTTGCTATTGGGAATGACAGCTGCAGTCAGATCAGGTATTCTTAGATATTTTGTTCCTTGTTTTACTCGCTGTTATCACCACTTTCCAATGTAATGAGAAGTTCTTGCCATGGGAATTGAGATGAAAGCTCCCTTTGGGCTCCAGTAACACGAGCCAATGCAGAAGGCGTTTTTGAGAGAGCATCTTATGGGGAGGAAAAACCTTCCACTGATGGCCCCTCACCTGTGGTTTGTGACTCCATTGGGTGGCACATAACCAAAATGGGTTCTTTGAGTTGAGCTGTGCATTCTTTATGATTTCTTTTGAAGACAGGACTCATCATATTACACCAAAATTTATAAATTTGGTTTATTAAAATAGTTCTAATTATTTATCCAGGATATCCTTCTGAGGCCTTTTCAGAATGTGTCTGTGTTTCTGTTGAACAACTTTTCCTGAAATAAAAGGAAATATGTCTTCTAGGAAATTGCTGTCCTCTTGCCTACTCATTCTCAGCAACAAAGCATGCACTGTTAGTGTCCTGGCTATCTGAGACCTTCTCTCTCCCAGCAAGTGCTGCTTGTCTGAGCTTAGTCAGTGTTTAGTGCCTGGGGACAATATCTGAGAGCAGTTGCAAAGTGCTTCTCTTTAAGAGAATTGCATATCTACTCTATATTCATCTTTAACCACATTTTGACAAATGGGAAGAACATCCTCATACACAGGAGGACTTTCTTTTTATTTCTAACCTAATACCAGTGTCAGATTTCATACAACCAGAATCCAAGGAAGCAAGTTCTCTCTACCTACATCTATAATTCTGTCAGCTGCTGATAATTCAGTAAGGATATTCAGAGTAGTTTCTAATGCAAATTCAGAGTTATACGTTGAATGTTCATATCTGAATGTATTTTACTATTGGATTGGATGCTAATACTTGCTTCCCTGCTTGACTTGTTTATTGATAGTGTGGTCTGATGGGCTGTGGGCCGGGAGGACACCACATTTCAGCATTGCACAGCTTTCTCTAGCACTTCTGCCATTGGCCTGAAGAGCTGAGGAGATGCTGAGATGTAATGGAAAGGCAGGAGTTCCCTAAACCTCTTTTGAGCATGAGGACACAATGAGATACTGGTGAGGCAAATTGCCTTGGACCCCACAGTAGATCTCAGTCTCTGGATGAATAAATATTAGATTCTTTTCTGTGACTGTCTTTTCCCCTTAACAGCCTGGCACAATTCTCTAAGGGATGTTTAGTTCTAGTCTTTTGCTCCCTTAACAGAAAAATGGAAACTAACCTTCTCAGCAGAGGTTGGTGAAAATGTGTAATTCTTTTTTAAACTTTAACAGATTTAAGGGTTTTATTTTTGTTAATGTTAAAATTAGATCATCAGTGAAACTGCAACAGATAGGTATTTAGAGGAACACCTGTAATAAAATAATTTTGGGGACAGAAGTTATAAATGTCAAATACATCAGGAGATACAGAAATTTTGGAGGAGATCTCCATGTCCTTCCTAAGTTTGGCTACTGAGGTTTTGCATTCATCTTTCACTACAGAGTAACTTTTCTCAAGGTAGGTTTTCCTTGGTATAGGTCTTTGTGCATAACCACAGTACATTGAATACCATCAAACTTTGTGCTGGATTGCTACTAAGTATATTTTTCCAAGGGTGACATTTTTGTTGCTGGACTTTTGGACCCTTCTATGTTGAATTATTAGTACAGATGAATATCTATCCACTATTCATAGCACATCTATCTTGTCTGGATGTTTTAGACAGTTTATAAATGTTGATAACTGGAAGCAATTTTTCACCAAAGACAAATCAGAGTATTTAATAAATCTTTCAAAACAATAACAAAAATATATGGGGGGAATTCATAATTCTCAAGTTCAGACACCTTATTCCATTACTTGAACAAGCCAAATGGCTACATCTAGTGCAGGGAAAATAAAAACAAAACTGGGACAAAACAAAGACTTAAGGCACATTATTCTAGGTGATAGAGGTGATATTTCTTTTAATGCCTCTGTGGATGTCTGGAGCTCTCCAGAATGTAACTCAGGTGATTTTAAATAGAACCACTTTCAATTGAGATTTCATAGAATCGTAGAATGGTGTTAGTTGGAAGGGACCTTGAAGTTCCAACCCTCCTGCCATGGGGGATTGTTTCTGGGTTCTGAGAAAACTAACCAAGGAAGATATTACAGTAAACAAACAGCTTTGTTTACTGTAGGTAAAAAAGCTGTGTGGGTAGGTTTCACCATTTACTCTGGGTATATAGTCTTGTGTACCAACTAGGCAAGGTTTAGACAAGCAAAACAGCGGGGGATGTTTTGACTGAATTTTTGGGTCTGTTTACTTTTTTCTTGCTTTAAAAAAATGAAAGTGAAATCAGAGGGTCTCACAATTTTATCTCTGAGATACACCTTTTTAAATTCAAGTTAATCTGTCACTTGTGGCTTCTTTGTAACTGTGGACTGGAAAGACAGTGTGGATAATCAGAAAAATTAAAATGAAAACTGTTTTTGTGGAAGTTCTTTTCCTTTCTAGCCAGGAAAGTTCAATAGACAAATTTCGTACTATGCAGAGCATACACAAAAAAAATTTACAAGGACTTTAGGGGTAGCTATATAGTTTCATGTTTATGTAAAACAGAAAAAAGTTCTTATAAGAACTCAAGTCAACAGTCAAAAATTTAAAGTGAAATTGTGAATAAGCATAATTATAAAACAGTTTAAACCAGAGACAATTTCTCATCTCGCCCCCAAAGCAGAGTTTAAGTGTTCACTGAACAATTTATGAAAATGATATCAAAATATAACTTTGACATTCTATCCTAAAGGAGGAATTTAATTAACTGTATTTACAATCAAGTGTTTGGAGACATTGAATCAGTTACCAAGATGTCCCTCAGTTCAGCATGATAGTGTGTGTATTATGTAGGCAGCCTTAAAAGGAACTGAGGTTCACATTAAGGTTTTTATGCTATTACTCAGAGCTATTATGGAAAGTATCCTTCCTCCACATGTAAGTAACCTGCATTGCATCCAGTGGTTCTCAAGGCTGGGCAAGGAATGCATCTCTGCTAGCACAATAGCCAAAACACAATTGTCTCTCTTCAGGGTGGGCAGAAAGTTGGGAGCAGCAGCTGGAGCATTAGAGGAACTGACAAGTTCTGGTTTTATGACCTGCTTGAAACAATCTGTTTCGACATTTCAGGAATTACCACAGCTTCTGGGAAAAGCCAAACATGTAGTCTGATCCCAACAAGCCAGTGCTCTGTGTTGAAGTTTAATTAAGCCACCTACTGAGAAAGCTACCATAGGGGAAGCTCTTCTCCAGCATGGGATTTGCAAACCAGTGGAGAGCATCCAGGGAAGACAGCAGTTTCAACACCCAATATATTTGCCCTAGTTCCTATGAATTACACGCCCTACTTCTTATGAATTATGCATATTGAAAGCTCAGTAAGGGATAATCTTCACAAATTTAACTATTACAATGCAGAACTAGTCAGTTTATCAATCCATAAATAAAGTATATATTTTACCCACCCTACTAGTTTAGTTTTGTAGTTGAATAGTATAGTTAGACCTTAATTAGTTTACAGATTGTCATTACCATGATCTATTTACTTTTTAAGCTTCTTCTGGTTTAGTTTTAATCCATCACTATCAGTGAATTTTCAGAAAGCTTCATGATGTGATGCAGTATGTCACTTGTGTCCTTGGATGGCATGATATAAGAATGAAAACAGGCACCACGCCAGAGAACAAAGATCATTAGATGGAATTAAAGAATTTGCATGTAATAGGTGTTCATTTATATTACATTAGAAAATGAGCTCTTAACTATAAATTATTTTAAAACAATTCAGTTATATTTTCACAGATTTGTTTTTTAAATTTTTGGTACAATACGTTGTGAAGAAATTATAAATGATTTTTAAATAAACACTGTGATGATGTCAGTGGGATAGTTCCTGCAAGTTAAAATTCCCAAGGCTGGGGCCAGATATAAAAGGTTTATGTGAGGCTTTTTAAGTGTAAGTACAGCTTGGTACTCATCAGAGCTTGCTAAGATTAGTTTGTAGACCATAAAAGGAAGTGATACATGACTACACTCCTCTTTCTTCTTGCCTCTTTGCCTTCTCACTTGTTGCTGTTTTTAGAATCAGTCCCATGTTCTACCTGGTACATGAAGACTGTTTTTTAATTTTGAAAGAAAATCTATATTGTAGTTTTGAGACATCTCTTTAAAAATATCTTTCCCAACACATTTCTGCTTTATTGCTTCATCTCCTTTATCCTATCCACCACTTTAAAAGGTGCCTATTTGTTACAGATGGTGCCTTATTTTAGTTTACAAGGAATTCTTTTATTCAGGAAAGCAAGATAACTTGTGGATATTTGGATTATTGTCAAAAGCCAACATTTTTTGTTTGTTGGTAGTGATCAACCATTTTCTAAAAGTGGGGAAGATAGGGGAATTCTATATCTATTTCAGGTTTAATCTTATCCTAACAAAAATCCTGAGGATGTTAGAGGGTGCTATTTTCCTATATGGGCTACATAAATACTTAGAATTCATCTTTCACTAGTGTTGCAGCTCACCCTGGGGAAGCCCTGTCTGCCAGGAAGGCTGGAATTTTTAAAAACTTAAATGTCATAGCTAGAAGTTATGAAATAGATAATGTTTTCCATAGATGAATTATGTTGCCTGCCAGTCAAAGGTAGTGGTACATTTGTCTATGAATATTTGGTAATTTAGTAATTTGTGCAGAATACATGAAGAGGGGTAATGAGGTTCCTCAATTTACTGGAAAACCACTGGCAGGATTTTTTGAAGTATGAAGAAATTCAATGGCCTGGGAGCTGTTTACTGTAACAGCTTCCCTTGTTTGAAGATTGCAATGATATTTCTCTGTTTCTCAGTTTAAAAAGTTAGAGTCAATCTCTACTAAAATCTCAGGTTGAAAAAATACACTGTCTTCCTTGAAAAATAGAGGGACAATCTACTTGTTTATCTACTACTGAAATGTTCCAGTATTCTTTAATTCTTCCTAATCATAACTTCAAGGAAAATTTATTTAAACCATTTCCTGTTACCCAGATGTGGCAACATTAAAAAAAAAGTGCAGCAAACACTGCAGACTTGAAAAACTTAAAAATTACTCTTGATTTGAAAATATGGTATAAAAATGCTTTTTCTTCATAGAAAAAAATTTTAAACACATTTACTAAAGAAAAGACATGAAATAACTGCATAAATGATACACACCTACATGCAGTTAGACTGTAAAATTACATGACTTTACTTGCTGTAATTTAGAGATGTTAGCAGAGAATTAGAATGAGATATCAGCTTTACAACTCTAAGTAACAATCACTTTTCTCATTGAAAGGTTTTTACATTCAAAATTCCATAGCTTCATTAAAAAAAACGAACTACTAAGTGTTCACACTGTACACATATGTATATGTTATGAAGTAGTTAAATAAATAAGTAGAACTAATAAGATTAAGATCCTGAAGAATGGAGTATACAGGCAAAAGATCCCCAGATTAGTTTGGTCAGACACACACAGGTTCTTAAAAGAAGCTGCCTATAAGCTTAAAAGCTTGAGCAACTGACAGCCAGAACAGGAAAAACAACATAAGACCTGAGATAGCTGGCTCTAAGTCACATTTAAACAGCCAGTGGATGGATCTCTGCAGAGCTGACCCTTTAGTATCTGCAGGTTTTACCAGACGTGCCAGCTGCCAAGGACACGAGCACGAGGCTGGCTGCAGGGAGCAGAGCAGGATCCAGGGAGCAGCTTTGGCACAGTTGATGTTCAGGAGTCATCTGCTCCTCTTGGTTTTTGTGTTGTGGATTTTACCCACAAAAATGAAACCAATGGACTAGGTGAGGAATGACTATAGCAGCTCCTCCGCAGAGCACAAAGCACAGGCTGGCAATGCCACAGAGTCCCAGGAGGGAGAGTTTATCTATATATAAATAATAGGAAGTGAATCAGTGACCCAATTTCACTTGGTTTGATTTAGTGTATGGGTTCTTCTTTAGAGGGTTGCTAGAACAAGATGAGTTTCAGTCACCTGACTAAGATCATCTGTTTGAGAACATTGATTGGATTAGTTACTCACTTCAAGGTTTCTTACACATGACCCTGGTACACTTTCAGAAATACTCTTTATCCAGTTAGAGATTTTGTGACAACAATACGTATCACAAGGTGTTTTTAAAATTACAAATTTATGCTGAAGGTGCTATAAATGTAGTTTATGATCATGTTTAAAATTAAAATAGCTACTTACACTTCAGTTGAATTAGAGGAGAAAGCATGCTTGGGCCTTTTGGTTTTGTTTTTGCCATGTACAAGATTAGGATAGAATCTTAAGTAAATTGGATTAGTGTCCTTGTGTAGTCTGCAAGTAGGATATCTATAAATAACCTAAACTCTTAGTTTAGTTTGTATTTTAACGTGTTCCAGGATTGTGAGAACAGGACCAGAGTGAGAGTATGAGGTGACCATGAGGTAAACTTTTATATGATGCAAGAAAAATGACCTGGGGTTGTTTCTCATGAAGCTAACTTAATTTCAAGGCCATTCTATAGTGTTTCTCCAAAAGAGAAGGATAGTTTGTATCATTTTTATTCCAGTTGACCAGTAGCTTATTCTTGGAGCACACTGTCTGAATTTAGAAAATAGAAATAAAGATAAATTCACATACCAAAGAACGGAAGGTGTAATAACAACTGACAGGTATGTCAGATTATTCATTTGTCATAACATCAGAAGAGCTTCAGCTGAAAGTCCAGAACAGTGGGGAGGTTAAGGTTCATGCACTATTGGGACTGTTTTGGGATGACAGCACGAATGTTTGTTTCCTTTTTCAATGAGTAATGACCTTCAAAGTGCTACAGGAATGAAGACATGCAAATGTCAAGAGAAAGTCTCTCCTCAGGAGACTGCCAGTGTTACAAATGGTTTTTTGCTGCTTGTCTGAGTTTCAATGGAAAAAGGAAAAAGACAAGTGTCATAACCAGGTCCTTTGACTTTCTTGCTTTTATTGAAAGAATTTTTTTTTAATCAGAATTTGATATTTCTTTAAAAATATTTGCTTCATGCAGGAAGAATTGCCTTGATGACCTGTTAATCTGATTTTGGATTCCAGAGCTCTTTTGCCACCCCAAAAAAGAGCAAGAGGAGGGAAACCTGACAAAAATCGAACTATGCTATGATTTAATAAAATTATGGATATTGATCTCGTACTGATATCCAACTGTGATGGACAAAGACTCTCTAACAGTTTAAAGTTAGAAAGTGTATGTTTATTGCAGCAGGGCAGTGTGTGGGATGGTTCCCAAATACACACCGCAATTTCCAGGTGATTACAGAGTCCTTTTATCTACACAAGAATTGAATACCCAAAATACAAATACATATTCATAACTTTGGCACATCCCATTCCCTGCTTTGTATGGTAATTAGTTCAAAAGTGATTAAGCATGCATAGTTTGTTCCTCAAAATGAGTCAGTGGTCTTTTTCATGGGGAGGGGTCTCAAAATGAGGAAGTAAATGAAGTCTTTCTCGTTCTTACCTTTTTACCTTTTCAATGCAAATATGACAAATGAACCCTTGGTAGAACTCCCATTCCCTGTCTTCAATTGGTTTCAGAACAGAGGAGACCCACAATAGTCTTAGATTCCTAAGAGCTGTTTATCAGTTTCTATATTCTTCATCAAAAACCCAGCTAACCAAACAATATGTTGACAAGCAATCAATTATCAGTTAACTAATAATTGATTGCTAACTCTTAACTTCATCAAGGCCTACCCATTTATTTTTATTAACTCTAATAAAGGTTATCTCTAACTAAGACCTCAGCTCCTCTAAAATCTCTAAATTCCTTAAAGTTTATATCTCAGCTAGTGTTCACTGGGACCTGCAGCACTTCAGATGTAGTTCAGACAAACAACACCCAAATTAATTTTTCACTAGTAAAGGCAGCAAGAGTGCAGCCTTCTCTATGTTGTATTTTTCAAAAAGTCTATATGAGTAGTAACAACTATAGACCTAAAAGTGACAATTCAGCCTTATCTCATTAGGATTTTTCTGGACACTCTTTCCTCTGAGTTAGTTTCTGCAACAAAAAATTCTAGAGGGATTTACCAACATCAGAAAAAATACTCTATTAATTTGAGAACACAAGGATGCAAGTACTGACTTGATCACAACATTTTTCAAATGCAAGGTGTGACTGGGAAAACTAACTACATTTAATCAGGGAAGGACTGGCATAAGATTTAACCAAAAAGAAATTTTGCTTTATGATAAAAATGTTTTGAGCTTCATTTTTTTTCTTGTTTCTGTTGTCCTTTAATTTTAAAATTGCAATTGAAGCAGAGAAGGTGTTTTTTGAATTGCAGTGTGTGGTTCCTAGAAATGCATTTTTCTGTTCATTTGTAGTATTTAGAGACCACAAGAAGATATTAGAACTGCTTTAGTGATGTTAGACTTTTATGTACGCTTCCTTCCTGGCCTGCTAGTAAGTTTTGCCTCTTACCTTTGGGTACTTAAGTTCAGTGGCAGTGGTTTGTTGTTGTTGCTGTTGTTGCTGTTGTAGTTACTCAAGGTTATTTCAAGTCTCATGTTGCTAGCAGTTTCACAAAGCCTCAAGGTCTGAATAAAGAGGTCACTTAAATCAGGGTGAGTATTTGTTCATTTGTTCACTCCTGAGTCACTAAATGGTGAGCTCATGGTCACTAATTTAAAAAGGGAAAAAATAATTTCTGTTACCTGTCTCTGGCTTAGTGAGTTAGCAAACAGGATTGAGTAAAAATAGGAGGGTTAATCATCTGTAGTACAGAGAGCAAAGCTGTTTCTGACTGGGAAGCGGTCACTTGTGCTCTATCACATCTCAGTCACTGTTTGTTGTGCCCATGTTAGAGCAGCAATGGAGTTATTGCCCACAGGTAAAGTCAAACAGGCTCACAGAGCCCTCCATACTCCACCATCCCCTCCTAATCACAAACTGCTTCCCTCTCGGAGCAGCAGATCACAAATGTAAACCTGGTGTGGGGGGGGGAGGTGTCTGTGTCTGTGTCTAAAACGAAACAAAATGTAGCAAATCAGGAATGCTATTTAGATGAAACATCTGTAAAGATACAAACAGACTTGTATGGACTGAGCCAGTCCCTTTTTTGCCTCCCTACCTGCAAGAAAGGTGACGAGAGAGAAAGATTAGAAATGACAACATTTGTGGATTCTTTTCACTTGAAAGAAAATGAGAAGAGTCATAAATGACTGCAAAGTAGAAACGATGCCCAGTATTTTAGTTGCTGTGGGCTATCTTCTTGAACTAGTTTCTTTTCAGATATTCACTTAGTGCCTGATTCTGCCTCACTTGGAGCACACTAAGGAGCATTTTAGGGAAAATCTGTACTCAGGATGGACATTGTCAATTTATTTTGAGATGAACACTATGCTGTGGACACAGCCTGTGCTAAAGGCTCAGTGCAACTAATGAGACTCAGGGACATGAAGTATTGTTCTGACTCCAGAAAATGGGGCACCTCTATTGTGTGAGAGACAGCTGCCTTTCAACTGTGCAACAGCACATTGCAGATTTCTGTACATAGGCAAATGCAGGCAGGGGTTGGCTGCTCCTCCTTCAGCATACAGGAACTTATTATCAGGATGATGGACAAATTAACTGCCCAATTAACTCTCTTCCACCATCATCTTCCACAGAGTATTCAGTGTTTTCTTCTATCTCCCATATCCATCAAAAATTGTGAGTCTTTGCCTTGTAGTTTCAAAATATGACCACAAGTACAGTTCAGATCCTTCCAGAACTAAAGCCTCAGGTACATTTTAAATAAAAGATGATTGTCAGCTTTGTCATAATCTTTTGGGGTGACTGCCTTTCAGATCTTCAAGAAGTCAATAAACTGAAGCTGAATGAATAGCTTGTCAGTGGAGAAATAATCTATATCAAGAAAGCATAGCAGAATAATGATCTAAAAAAATATTAGTTATAATTCATGCATGAAAGTGACCTGGTGGCTCCTAAAAGATGGGCTATGATTAGACTAATTTTCTTTCAAGTAGATTAAAAATGAGACCTTATAAATATCTAGATAATAAATTCATGCTATAATTATTAACCTGATTAATTGCTTAAATAGGATAGATCATTTCAATTAACTCTTCAAATATGTTACAGGAAAAAATAATATCACAACCTCATAAAAATATTATTCTTTTATTGAGTTTTTTTAACATTTCATAGTTCATAAGAGAGCAGTAATTATATTTTTTTGTTTTCAAATAATATATGCAGATACAAGGCTACACCTTGTTTCATTTATATGGTCATGTGTGAAACCAACAAACAGTGAGATTGGGAAATTTCCTAATCGAGATCTGAAACTGGTACTTCTTGCTATTAAAGGAAAAATCACATATTTTCATCTTCTCCACTTTTATATAATTTGTGTTTCACTCTTCAAGGAATTCAATTTTTTGCAGCTGAAAGACAGTTGTGGATATGAGATCACTCTTCAAGGAAAGGGTAACTTTACACTTTTGGCAGCTAGTGGTACTCCATGTGCACATCCTACCAAGACCAATTGTTAAAAAGTCTTTAATTAGGTATGGTATGATAGGTGCTCACTCCCTGATTCTTCCTCACGACAAGGTCAATACTGAAGGATGAATTTCATTCATTTTATTAATTATATACTGAGAACCTAATAAACACAAACTGAACTCTATTTACAATACCATCCATGAAAATATTGTTATCGCTGCATTGATTAAAAGGTTATGATAGGCTGATCAAATTATTGAAGGAAATTCCCTGGAAAACAACTTGCAAGAAAACTCACGTTATTTCAGAGACCGTCAATTGATTAAATATGTATACATAGTTCCTTTCTATAATTTACAAAATCCTTCTTTTGAAATGACTGGAATTAAATGCTGGAAAATGAGGAAAGGCTGAGAGAACTGGGCTTATTCAGCCTTGTGAAGAGAAGGCTTAGGGAAGATCTTATCACCATGTTCCAGTATCTAAAGTGTATCTACAATGAAGGTGGATACTCCCCTTTTAGAAGGAGTCACATAGCAAAGGCCAGGGGTAAAGGAGTATAAATTATTCCTGGAGAGATTTCATTTAGGCACAAGATGAAAATTTTTCACAGCAAAAGCAGTCAGCAATTGGATCAATCTGCCCAGAGGAGTGGTAGATTCCCCAACACAGAGCAGTTTTAAAATTAATCTCGACAAGGTGCTGGACCATCTTCTTTAGACCACACTTTTGCCAAGAATGGTTGGACCAGATGATACTTGAGATCTCTCCCAACCTGCTATTCTTTGATTTTATGATTTAAAGTCAGTGTGGAAAAAAAATGTTTGTAGACCTTAGTTACAATACAAATATTGAGATGCTGGTGACCTTTGGCCATTCTACCATCTTGGTAACTAGTCTGTCTGCAAATTGGTCATGCTAATAATGTTCTTCTTCTTGCAGTTTGTATGCTTGGATTTTTTAAAATTTATTAAAATCCATCATTGCCAGATAATTATGAAAGAGGTCTAAATATCACAGGGGGAGGTTTCTTTTTTTTCTCCTATACAGCCCCTTAATAAAGTTTCTGATTTCATTTCTTTCATTCAAAGTCAGTAGTGCTTCTTTCCTAAGGCTGGATAATGCTTTCATCATGATGGGTTTAGGAGTAAGGTACTATTCAACATAATGGTTTCACTGTCTACCTTATGTATGCTGTTCATTTGCAATTCTTAAATGTACAGAAAATCTTCCTTAATCTGTTGTAAATCAAAATTAAAGAATTAGAAGTCATGCAAAATCAAGGATAAAAAGAGAACTCTTGTGATCCCATAGTTAACAGCTTTACACCAGTAAATGGAGTAAGTCCTTACATGAGTGGGTCTATTTTGAATATAAACAAGTTGTTCTCAGTGTTGGAAAAGGTAACTGCTCTTTTGCTCCTGTTTTCCTCTCAAGATTTTTATTCAAATAAGTTGTGATGAGTTTAATGCTAGAATCATAAAAGAAAGAAACAGAATATCAGACATGTAGCTATCTAGAGCAGTTGAGGCAGTCATTTTTGTGACTTATTCAAGCTACTGATGGTGTACCACAATGCCTGTTGCTACTGAACAGGAAACAAAACCAATTGTGTACAATATGTATATTAATATGTACAGTGGGAAGAGAAAACAGATGGCAGGGATGCATAAAACTTTAATGTCCTCCAATCTGTTTACTTATTTTAATCAGCTATTATAATCATCACCCACTGTGTGCTTTGTTTACATGGGGAAGTGCTGGTGTGATCAAGCAGAAGTAAAGCCAGAGAAGTATGCCAGATCCAAAATCTGGTAATTAGAATCAGGAAGCTACTGTGTGCTGCAAAGGATTAGGACAGACCAGAAGACACCATGAAGAGTTAACACTCACTCAGGACTGCATTCACTCACAACACAACTGAGGTGAAATCTGCCAGCACAGATGTATCAGGTGACACATAT
This sequence comes from Serinus canaria, assembly GCF_022539315.1. Classification (NCBI taxonomy): domain Eukaryota; kingdom Metazoa; phylum Chordata; class Aves; order Passeriformes; family Fringillidae; genus Serinus; species Serinus canaria. The sequence continues at coordinate 18,476,261 of NC_066314.1, read as the reverse complement.
GAAGAAATCCTCTATTAGCACTGGCCTGTATGGCTCACATTTCTACACCCCTTGAAATGCTAACTCAAGCTTCTTTTCTAGATGCAGCATGTTTTTATCTCAATTCTTATTCCCTCCATAAAGTACTTAGATGTTTCCAGCAAAAAGTGTAAGATGTAATCTTCAATATGATTTCTGATTAAAATGTGACTTGTATGGATAAAGTGGGTTTTTTGGGGGTTCTTTTTGATGTACTCAAAATTAAATGGGCAGTTCATAATTCAGATGAAAACATCTCTCTTCTAGTGCTGAAGGTGAAAGAACCATACTAAAAATCAAGCCCTTCTGAGATTTAAAGTTTTCATTTTTGTACACACCTTTACAAGCCCAATATGGACTTTAGGAGAGTGTTTGACAAATATCTTACTCTGGACATGGTCATGATGAATAGGGTAGAGGAGTCTTCAAATAGATGATAGGACATAACAAGTGTATATGGTATTGTAAATAGCACATTTATTTTAGATTTGCATGTTCTGCTCTGATTGTCAGTTGTTTCCTGTTGCAGTAAGGATTTGGTTTGTCTCAGGCTAGCTGTATAAGATGTTGTCCAAAAAACCAAAATTTTACTGATTGTAGGAAAGACAGGTGGTGCTCTCCAAATAATTATGTTTTCATGACAGATGCCATTTTGTATTCAGTATAAAAAAAAGGAGGGAAAATGATGGGTATGAGTTGTTAATATTTTAAAATGCGTCACAGAAATAGGTTTTTATACTAAATCATTTACAAACTGATTATATGACACTTAATAATAGAAATGTTTAGCCAAAATTTTCTCTGAGAGGAAGAAAGTGGTGTAAAGGAAAAAAACCTGGTGTTAATCAAGTTGTTCAGAGCCCCGCAAATTCACTTCCTTGTCCAAAGTCAATAGAAGCTCCTTCTTCCTCTTCAGGAAGGGAAAGGAAATGTACCTGCTAGGGACTTTGACCCAGATTTTGTCATTCTTGAGTTAGGCAAATCCTAGTCTATAATTAAAAGTGAAGTAGCTAATAAATTATGAAGGAAATAATCTTGCTATAGAAACAAGCACCTGAGAGGTGACTGCTGACCTGCAATCCACTCTGCTGTGGGCTGCAGAATTATCTGATGGGAATGAGGAAATGCATCCGGGGAAGGACCAATGGCAAAACTAATCTTCGAAAGTCATTCAGGGAGGGATATTCCAATTTTCCTCCTACACAGATTCTTTCAGGAACATTGTCTATGTCATTATTTCCTCCTCTCTAAAGGGGGTAAAATAACAATTACCTTTGAGAATTCCATTCCATTATTACTAATTCCAGTTAGTAATAATGTCAACAATAGGTTCAAGGTGCCCGTTTAATGCAGGTATTTATTTAAGAAATTAATATTAATCCTTTAACTTGAACAAAGGACTAAAATTCTGTGGAATTAAAAAAAAAGTCACTGACTGTGGCTGGATCCCTTCTCTTGATGTGGAGTTGTCCAAGCTGAGGCACAGTTCTTCACAGCAGAAACTCCCAGCAGCAAAACAGGAGTGAATAGAAGACTAAATTAATTTCCTCTGTCAGCCTTTATGCATTTTCTAGAATGTGTTCACTCATCTAAAAGGCATCAAAGAGTTCCTCTTCCCTTAATTTGTAGGGTTTAGAAATGGAATTATGACAAAGGCTCACTAGGCTGTTTCTGTTACCTAACAGTCCTCTGCCTCCTTTTATTTGAATACCTTTTTTTTTTTTTTTTAATTGAATAAAGGATAGCATTTAATCTTTTTTGTTTTACTTTTATAACAGATTCCATGGAGGGAAGATATTAGCACCTCCAGTATATGAAGGTGTCTTATTCCCAGATGACTAATGCTGAAGATCTAGGTAGAAATGCCTGTTGGAAAGCAGAAAAGTTTTTCAAACATCATTTCAAGATGTGTATTTATATTATCAATCAGATTCAAGACCTGTAAATAAGCTATTTCACTTTTCTGTAATTGCCAGGTATCTACATGTTCTTTTATTTTTCAATTATAGCTCATTGCATTAACACCTACATTTATGGCACATTATATTTGAAAGGCTTCTTGTTTATTATTATAGTTAAAGTTCATTGTGCATTCAACAGTGTGTACCCAAGTGTCAGGTCAGCTGAGGTGACTCTTGTGCCTCCTATCTTAGCAAATGTAGTTGAAGAATGAAGCAGAGGAGTTGAAAGCCAAACACAAACCTGAGCACATAGCTCAGCTCATGCATGCCATGAGATGGACACAAACAGATGGGCAAAACCTTCTCAGATAAACTTCAGCAAACGTGATGGATTACCAGAAACACCAAGCCTGCCCAGTGTCAGCTGATTGATGGCAGGTTTGATGCAGTCCCCAAGAAATCATGCATAAGGGTTATAAACCCCTCAGTCAAACAGAAAGAAGAAAATCTTAATATTTGGGTTACACCATTTGACTTTTCCTGACAATAAACAAACCAAAAAAGCCTTGGGAAGTGACTGAAGAACATCAGATTGCTAACATGAAGATTCCTTGATTAAAAAAATATATATATATTCTATCCTTGCTTGACTTCTTACTTAAGTATTAGGCTGCATGTCAGCTTCTGTCAAGATTATATGTTTAGAAATTTTTGAAAGGTTGACTCACAAAGCTTTTTAATCACATACCCTTAAATAAAAACCTAATGCTGACCTGCCATGACAATCAGGCGCAGTTTAAAATCAACTCACAGGAAGACAAAGTTATGTTTAGTTTGGAGAGTTTTTACATCTACTTTATATAAACTAACAAAGCTGTTAAGAGCAAATGGAAATGACATGAGAGAAAGAGGTTATACCAGGCAAAGCAGATTTCTCAGTTTTCCTTTCTATTTTAGTGCATTTAACCAATGCAAATTTAACCATTTAACAAATGCATTTAACCATTTAAATACAAGTCTGTTGACATAGATGTAATTGCATTAATCTCAGTTGCATGGAAGGTTTGACTTATGACAGAAGGAAGTGTCTTCTGTTTTCTTTCATTGTATGCTATTAGTTTGACCTGGATCTCTGCCTTTGTGTGAACCATATGACAACAAAGTAAGATATTTAAAAATGTTAATACTATATCTTGGCACACAACTTCAGAAATAGAAATATTAGAACCATGAGTTGATATAATTCCCACATAGAGTACAAAATTGTTCTGTTGCAAAGAGGAAAAATTTAAGATGCAAAACAATGGCATGGAAAGACTCATAAAGCATTCAAGAGCTTGTTTTACAATGACAATCAGTACCATGTGCCATGGTCTGCTTGGAAAAAAAAAGCTTTTGAAACTGAAGCAAGTAGGCTTTTATACACTCATTTAAGAAGAAATCTAATCAGCATTGACACATACAAATAAAGTACATAATGCATAGTTTAAAGTATAAAAGATAAGTGCATAAAACTATGATTTTACAGTATTCAGCAGGTATATGGTGGATTTATGTGGAGCTGCAGCAGACAACTCTGATTCATTCAGCTCTGTGATGTGAATTTTATGGTAGAGATCGCAAATAAACTTATTCCCATATTCCAGCCTTCATTTTCTATTTTTCACTGAATTGAAGATCAAACATTACAAAGTATAGAAGAAGCAAGGTGAAGTGAGCTCAGCTTTTGAGGAAAATGAGACAGGAGAAAGAGACAAGGACTGGAACTTCACCAGATGGATATTTCTTTGTATTTAATACCCTATTCATCTATCAACTTTTGTTTACACATAATACACAAATATATAGAAACTCATTATCAACACATGCAAATCCCAGTGTTGCAGAGCTTTATTAAAACTGCAAAATCATACATCTGAAGGCAAAGAAATGCTGGAAGAGGGTTACCTGGGAAAAATCCATTCAGCAGATTTTTGTGGAGGTTTCTGATTTGTACAAACGGTGATGTAATTTTAATTAAATGATTTTTTTTTTTCAGGGGACCCCTGTTTCATTCACAGTACAGAGTGGACAATGCTTGCTTAATGAGCAGCTGCTCAATACTGGTTTTGTTTCATTGTTCAGCATGTGTGGTCCCATTTGTTATTTACTAGACACTAACAATCCAGATCCCTACTGAGGACTATTAATTTCCTCACAGCCTTTTCTTTTCTGATTCCACTATCATGTAGGAATACATCACATAAGTCTTCTCAGCACCCTGTGATACCCAGGATGATGTCATTCCCATCAGAGATGAAGATTTGATATGCAGAGGGATTCAAGTCCAGAATTTCTATTGCATGGCCAGCTTAAGACAACAGTGGGTTCTTTATTTGTAGGCTAAAGCTCTGTATGTTAGCTCTATTCAAATGTATTTCACACCAACTTTTGCTATAACTGGGGACACCAAATGGTTAACCTAAGTTTGGTTTAAGTGACTTGAAAACCATCCAACAACATCTTTTTGATGATGATAGTAAATGTATTTCTCTGGGACAGCATTCAGCTCCTATAAATATGAGATAGTTTTCTTTTCCTAACAATCTGCCCTTTGCTTAGGAGCTGTAGGACCTTCATAGTGAACAGCTTCCTTTTCCTCTATGGTCTGTGATGATTGAAATACTGAGCTGTGTCCTGGACAGTTAACATAATAAATATTCACAATGGGGAAAGTAAATTCAGATTGCATCAGCAATCTTATTTCTGATGTGTTGGCATCTGTCTACTCAGTTTTATAATCCTTGTAATATCTTTACCATACCTTTCACATATGGCTAAAAAAGATAGAAATCTTAAAGCAGAATCCTCCTGACTGCTTATCACTGTTGCTTCTATGGATTTCAGTAAACCAGTGCTGCTTTAGGATTAACAGATAATAAAGGCTCTTATCCTTTTTCTACTCTCTCTTTTAGTTCCCAGTTTAAACCTCCTTGCCTGGCTATCAGAGTGAGACAGAGTAAGCAACAACCCATACTGGAGCTTGGTACTGGGTATTATTTGAGAACCATCAAGATTAGTGCTTCTATCCTGTGTGTTTACTGCACTTCCTTGCTCCACTGCTGTGCTATGCTCACTGGGTCTCCACTTCTTCGCTGGCAGGTCTCTGCTGGCCCTGGAAGATTGGTCAGAAAGCTGTGCAGCTGGTCATAACTACCAGTCCCTCATGCTACCTGCTAGTGTCCCAGGAATTTCCTGGCATTTCTGTCAGGTTCCTCACTTTTCCTTTTTTAGACCCTCTTTTTTTTCCAGTGGCAGCTTCTCAGAAATCCTCCTTTTTGGCATTCAAAACCTTCTCTCAGGAGTTTATCTTTCCCTCCTAAATAATGTATGCACTGGAGCACACACAGTATGTGGTCTTCCCCCTAACTGATGAATGCATCTTATATCTTTAAGTAATATCAGAATTCAGAAGGTACTTCTCCTGTTTAGTCTAGGTGTTACCAAAATTCATGACCAGCTGGTAGGAGTGGCATCCAGGAGGTAGAAGATTCCCACTTTGGATTTCAGAAGTTTGGTCAGGCATTCATCTCCATACAGACATATACTCAACTGTGTGTCACCTGTTGGTATTCAAAATTTAAGGTACTATCAAGCTCCTTGTTTTCAGGCTTCATGCTCAAATAAGCTCTCCAAAGCCAAAGGATGACTATGAGAACTATGGCCCTTATTCTTCCTTTTTGCAGCAATGATCATTTATTAGTTTGAGAGTTGTTGGATTAACCCTCCCACCACCCACTGGCCAATATAAATATTTTCCTTCACTTCATTTCCTTAAGCATTTCAATTAAATTGTGTAGTGATGAGAATGATAATGGCAATTAAATTTCCCTTTGGTACATGTCTTCAGCTCCAATTTAAATGTCAAGATGTCAGGCACAAATTTCATGCTGAAAAAATATAAATATCATCTATGCAGCAGTCTAGCATGTTCCCATTATTATTTTAATGCATAGGGTATAGATTGTTTGTGCTATTCTAGGGATGGAACATTTTACCTAAAGAAGCAGAACTCAGTGACAGATTTTTAGAGATTTCTAGGAGAAATAGGACTTGGCTAAGTCATTGTTTCGGTTCAGTTCTGTCACTCAATAATATTGTAAAATATTTCCTGCCTAAATTACACCATGGCACCATTTTTGGAATGAGAGCAGCTCAGCATGCATACTATCGAGCCTATATATAATTAACAGAATGCCTTTTGTACTACATTCTTTAGTAATTCTAAAAGGTTTATTTGAATGTCCAGCCATTAACTGGCTCCAGAATATCCTACTACAAGTAAAAGAAATTTTAAATTTTCTGGAGTTGGGAGGGATGTTTGTATCATGGACCATGATATTGTCTGGTTCAATTGCATGCTGTGAGTTTTATAGGCATGGTCAAGGACTATTTCATAACACAATAAAGACAAAATTGTATCATTTATATCACTACAGTTTCTCTGTACCCACCACAGTTTTGAACACAAATTTGGACCTGATTACAAGGATTACATATTGATCACTAGCATGGCAATATTGAATTCTGATATGCTAACATGTTGTCATGGTTTGACCCACAAAAGCCTCTTGCTCACTCTTCTGCTGCAGCTGGACCTAGGAGAAAAAATCTAACTAAGGGGTTCTTGAGTTGAGATAAGAACTGGAAGAGAGATCACTCATTAAATACCATCAAGGGCAGAAGAGACTCACTTTAGACACAGAAAGAAAATGTATTGCTAACAAAATCAGAGCATGGTAATGAGAAGTAAAATAAGACCTTAAGTGTATCAGGGAGCAGTACCATCAGTTGAGCATGAATTGTACACTAATAATAGTCCCAAAGCTTACTGCACAATTTTAGATTAGTTATTTCTGGGCCTGCTTCCATAAAAAGATTGAATGTGCTTTGCTTTTGTGGAATCTAAGTCTGAATTAACCATTTTGTAAACTCCTCTCCCAGTTCTTATCCCAGTTGCTGCTGAACTGGTTTTATATATGCCTTCTTTCTTTTCCCAAGGGTACATCCTTTTCCAGAAAAGAATGGTTGGTAGGTTGTTTTGGGGGTGCTTTATTTTGAACCTGGTAGTTCACTGGCAGTTACTGAAATCCAAAATCACATGTTCAGAACCCTGACTCCTTACACATAATGTACCAAGAAGGATTTTGTTTTTAGCAGGAATAAAGACAGTACCACCCAGAGAGTGAGGTGTGTCTTTTGTGCCCCAATCCACTGATTGTGGGACAAAGCTGAGAGTAAATATCATATAAAATTGTTACAGAGACCAACAGCAAAGACTGCAATAAGAGATCAAAGATACAATCATGGTGCCCTAAAAGACTTCATGGTTCAAGAACTTTCTAAGACATACATCTGCATGTTTAATTGCCCTTGACAGATTTTGCTTTCTTGACTATGTACTCGATAAAATTGTTCTTGTTCATGAAAGGAGTTAAAATTTAGTCTCAAATCAGGTCTTAACAGGAAGGATTAGGATACTTAATTTTTCTTTGAAGGGCTGTTTATGTGTTTTACAATAATTTTCCATTGGTTGAAGCAAAGTAGAAGCCCAGGGGGATGTGGATGCTTTTCACTTAGGTGAAAGCTCAGATACAATCACCCTCCCTTCAGGGCTCTTCTTCTGGTCTCCAGAATGTCTAATAATTTTCTTCACAGTAGCTTGAGAGAGAGAATGGGAAATGCTTGCTCTAGGTATACCAGTGCTGTATGCACTGTGTAATTTTGAGATTCTTGGTTTGAACCTGTCAGCCTATGGTCTTTGAAATCTGTCTCTTTAACCGTGTGAATTGTGTTCAGATGAGTATGCATATGTACATATATACACATATAAACATTTGTAAAACATAGCTACACTCTAATCTCAGATATCTATAAATTTGAATAATATCAAGCAGCCTTACTAAATCTTATTATAAATTATTTTTCTTAGCATATTTCCCAGGTCAAATCCAGGCCTGTTTCTCACTTTTTCATAGTATGTCTCAGTTTTGTAGTCAGTCATTTAGCACTGTACAGGTTAGATCCAAGCTGACAGTCCTGGCAGTTGGAAACAAAGATAGAACCAGTAACAACAAACTGAGGGATTTCAACTATTGCTTTAAGTGTTTTTTAAATCATTTTAAAAATTTATCAAGGTGAAGTGGAGAGCACTCAGTTCATGCAAAATAAATTCAGTATTGTTAATATTATAATACACTGTTAACATTCTAATATTTGCTGTCATGCATTGAAATTAGGTGTGTTTAAATTGGTGGTATAATTTTCTCTACTCCAAAAAAAGAGTAGGTCTTCTGATATACTGAAGATGTTGTTGCAAGCCCTTGAGCTTTTTGCTGCCTTCAAACCCAGTTACAAAGAAAATAAACTTTCTAGGAAGTGGAAGCATTGGTAAAGTGTTAATCTATTTTAAGCCTCAGGCTATTTGAAAAATTACAAATATGCCACGTGTCTGCAGAGCTAAGAATGAAACTAGAACAATACTGAGAATCCCATTTTGTGCACTGCAGTCAAAAACAGTAGAAAACACAAAAGTGCATATTAGCTATAAAGCAGAACATTTTCTTGTTTTCTTGCTTTCAGCCCAAACTTTCATAAATGAAACATGCTTCATGTCAGCAGGAAATTGTTAATTTTTTTATGACTTATAAATATAGGAAAAAAATGTGGTAATTAGAATTTACAAATGTAAATTTGACAGATAAATATGCATAGAAATATATGTGCCTACACATATGAAGAAATGCTCAGGTAAAATATTACTGTAAGAACTCTTTCAACACAAAAGGTTCCTGTTAATGTCAGTGTGCATCAGCTGGTGGTCAAACACAGGAACAGATTGCCAGAGAGGCTGTGAAGTTTTCTATGCAGATATCCAGATCCTGCCTGGACAAGACCATGACTGAACTGATCTAGGAGGTTTGGAGTGGGGAGTAGGAATAGATTATCTCCAGGAGTAAATTACAGCCTTATTATTCTGTGATGGTACTGTTCATTAAAATTATCACTGAATCAAGGTTGCTAATATTTTTCAAGATAAGTTAGAAAATACATTTTCCTGAATCTTTTCTTACAGAAATGATAAAAAGATCTGCCTAGAAGGATGTTTCATGTTTTCTGTCAAATGTCAAACCATAATACTGCTGGATGAAAGTGAGAATAGAATGCCTGATATTTTCCTTATTTTCATGTTCCATTTTCTTTACTGCATGATAATTTTCCTTTCCTGAGAGCCACATGGCAACAGTGTCTTCGGAAATGAACCTCTCTGATGAGACTGGCTGTAAGGAAAGATAAAATGAGAAGACAGTACTAAGGAGACACTAACTAATAGTGCAGAAATGAAGTATTGTGGAGGGTTTCTTTCCTCATTCCCCTAAGGAAATGTTGATTTCAGCTGAAAACAATATTTTTAAGTAGTAAAAGATTCAACTTCTTAAGTAATGCAAAACAAAACACTCAAAGAATTCAAACTGGTTTTCTATTTTATTAGATTTTTTGGTCAGATTTATTCGATTTTTTTTTTGAATACTGGAGCATTCATTTTTTTTCATAAAATTATAATATTACTAGTCTATTGCCCCACAGCTCTATAAATGCAATTTTCTCTTTTCTTTTCCAGATCTCTTTCTGTCAGGGGAGAATTTTTCCTTTGGCTGATAATTAACAGCAAAATCTTTCATGTCTTTCTTCTTGGGTAGCAATGAGATGCAACTCCACAGTTGCCTTCCAAGAGCAAACTAGCAGTCCTGTCATTTAATATTTTTCCCCTAGCTGAGACATTTTCAATGACTTTAATACATTTCTGATAGGGATCATAAAGAAATGCTGCCTTGATCTCTTCTCTTGGGACAGCATTAAATGAAGTTCCTAATTTTTGGAGGTGGAATGAAGATGGGATCTAAAAATATCAAAGACCCCACCTAATTTTGTAACACCCTTTATGTATCACTTCAACCCATTTAGTCACTGTAATAACTTTTTTGTCATGTTCATGGAAAATTATGACATATTTAATAAAATTTTTACTTCAGTAGTTCTGTAGTAGTAGTTGTATATAGTGATAACCAAGTCCAATGTGTTTTTAAACTTTCGAAATCAAATCAACATGTTGTGTCACAGTAAATCAGGAGATTACATTCAAAATGCATCTTTGGTTCTTGGCCAAAGGTGTTGATTTGTGAGGAATAAGTATTTTCAAACTATTTCAGTGATTTTGGACTATGGAAATCCCAGGTTGTGAATAAAAAAATAACATCTCTTGAAAAGAAAAAATATAGTGTCAGATAATTTTCTTGAAATAACATTACTAAGGGAAAAAAAGGAGTAATTATCAGGGAGTAGACCTATGTATGAAGCACCAGACACAGAGTAAGTCATCTTATTTTTACCATGTCTGAAACCTGACTACTTTTTAACAAAGCCTGAATGTAGCAAACCAGGGATAGACAAGCTCAGCTCAGATTAATGGTGCACTAAAACTTGTCAAATTATACATTATGTCTTGTCATGACACAGGAAGGGCAGAACCAGAAAAAAATAACAGCTGCATGGCCCTTTTTTTTATTTTTAGACCCTTTGAGCAGTAAAACATGTTGCTATCAGAAGATGTGCCTGGGTACTTAATGTCAGTCGGGACATTCATAGATTCCACCTCACTCTTGCCCAGCTGTCTAGGCTCTTCTGTGACAGCAGCAAATCTCCCTGTGTTAAAGACATTTTGAAGCATTTTCATTGAATGGAATGATTTAAAGGTGGCAAATTAAAGAAATTTGATGTAAAAACTAATAAAAATCAACAATGAAAGAAATTAGTACTTCATTGACCATTAACAGAAAAGTTTACTTTGCCTTAAATTGTTAACTGAAGAGTACAGCAGATGTCAAAACCGGACTACAAAAATAAATGTCCACACTAAAATTTTTCAGAGATTAAAAATACTCCAAAATTCTGTAAATATATATTGCTTAGTCTGTCTTCAGACTGCCCTTAGGCAAAGCTAAGATAAAATAACATTTATGGGAATCACTGTGTTTCTATCACCAAACCCAGCTGCTAATTTATATCACGTTGTTTTCATGAAGGAACAAGTACCTGAACATGAAATATTTAATTACACTCTAAAAGAAATGTGTAAAAAAGGTTAAAAAAAATCTACAGATCAATAGAATATTTATCTTATTCTCTGAAAAGACCTTTGTTACTGCCTGGAAATCAATTACATCTGAAACAAAGTGGGTATCTTTGATTCGGTTGTTATATTCTACACAATTTTGTATCTTTTGTAAGTTGGAGGAACTTCAAAAGTTTGTGAGATTTAGGTCAGTTGAATACTTAAGTAGGAATGTTTTCCCTGTTTTTAATCAAAATGTTTTGATCCATAAAACTAGGTTGAACTATCGCAAAAACTGCTTATGGGGGAATTTATGATGCTTCTATTTCTGTTTAGCTGGGAAAGTCACAATAACAGGCACAGAGAGCAAGTGCTGAATGGATGGAAGAGAGGAGATAGAAAACTGTCATGCTTGTAAATAGCTTAATTTCTTTTTCTGTCTGTGTGTCTTTCTCATTAAATTTGCTTTTGTCTATATTCATAGGGTATTAAATAAAGCCACACATTCTCTAAAACAGTTGAAATAGATAAAGCTATCTATTTCATAGATAGCTTTAGAAAATAGAAAATCTCTGTGGATCTCATACAGGTGTGTAGAGGACACATAATGGACCACACCCAGGAAATGATGGCACTAATTGTCATGATGGATACCAAAGCAAATCCTAACTTTTATCACAATTGTGTAAGAGAACTTCCTGCAAGAACAGAAGAGATAGAAACCCTTATTCTTATTTGGCTCTAGTATAAATAATTATTTTCTCTCATCTTGTGAAAAAGGTTAAATATCCAGAAGGTAACAAGATTCCTAACGAAATGTGTAATTTTCTCTGCTGCAAAAATCCTAACCCTAGAAAACAATTTAAATGAGATTATTTATCAGAGGGGCCTCTGATTACAGGGGAAAAGTAGAGCAGCTGTCTGTTGTGGAAAAACTATACTTTTTGCAAATCATGTTTTCATGAGATCACATGGATCAGAAGGTACTTGATCTGGCTAAAATGTTTTAAGTGAGGATTGCTGTGATTTTCCAGAAATAATGGTAATATTATTATCTCCATTATATAGCACTCTTCAATCTATTTCAGGCAGTTTTACAGCTAAATGTAGGCAGCACTACTGAAATGCAATTACCAGTGAGGTGGAAATCTCAGCCATTCAAAATGTAACACAACGGTGGAAACTCAGAATGTTTCAGCTGAGGGACTTTTCAAAGTTCTGGGAAAAAAATTCAAGAAGAAGACAGTATTAAAACAGATCAAATCAGACCCTGGGTTTAGAGACTTCTGAAAGAACTACTCATAATAAGTGCTTTCCCCTCAGGCTGACAGATTAGGAAGGACCTGTCCTGAGTCATGTGCTTAACTTTGGTAATCTGTGACTCCTGATATTTTGAACCCTAAACAATGCCATGAAAAATCACTAATGGTTTGGCAGAGCAGTGCATTATAAGCAATTTTCTGCCAGTGTGCCAGCTTTTTTATAGTTACTCCACATATTTATGCAGCTCTGACTGTAATAGCTGAAATGATCTGTAATCAGCTTGCATATTCAACTCATGGCTGCTTTTCTCCTGTCACACAGAAACATTATTTTTGTGAATAAAATTAAAGCAAAAGTTATTTTAAAATGAGGGTTTTTAAAATGTGGGACATGTCAGGAAACCATGCAATAAACAATGCAGCACACACCCTTGAATGTCATTTTTTGTCAGTAAATTTGTAACTCTATTGGCAGATGGATAATTCCATTTAGACAATGAGACAGTGGAGCTTGTCCTGTGAAAGTAATCTTAGGTTTGCTGCACTTGTTAATATGATGTCAGAATCACAGAATCATAAAGCTAATTTGACTCTGTGATGTGGCTTTAGTTGTATCAGACTCAGCTCAGTTTAAGCTGGCTCCACACCTAAGGGATGATTCTTCATATTTCCAGAAACGCTGGAGCTCAAACATAGACACCTGACAAACTTGAAAACAGGGTTCAAAAACAATTTACCCTTGAAGGGCATTTGCCAGAAACCTGGCAAATGGACAAACCTTTCCCAAAGGACAAGCCTCTCCAGTGAGAACTTAGCACAGTGATGCAGCAAGGGATGGTGCTCTGATTGGAGCCTGGCAGGACCCTGTTGTAGCAATACTTGCACTAATTTTGCAAATCATGTTCTACCTCCCTAGATAACAGAGAGCCGATTACAATCTCCTAAACAGGATTTATAATATTCCTGTCTCAACTCTCCAAGTCCCTTATGTGTTCAGATAAATAGAAAGTGCATCTTAGAGGGTTATTCTCCATTTCATCCTCCAAGTTCAGTTGTTTTATACTGAAAACAATGAAATGTTTCAGAAGAATACTAAACAATTAGAAATAAATGAGCATTTTAGAATTACAGTCGTTCATATTCTGTTATCTTAAATTAGCACTTTAAACTGCTTGATTTTACCCTACTGATATTGATTAAACTCACTATGTGCTCATATATAAAAATGAGGGGTTTTTTTTAAAGATCTCATCTAGCTTTAATTACAACCTGCTGTGTATTACACAGGAAACACTGTTCCAAAGTATTGCTTTCAGTTCACGTTTGATATATTCAAATTAATTAATGGCTGTAATTTTAAATGACTAACAAAGAAACAAAGCTGAATTTGATACTTTAAATTACTGTATGACCAGGTACTAGAGAATGAGATAATTATTGTCTTGCATGGCATATCCAGTCTTAATTTTACAAATCACCTTAATTCACGTAGACAATGTTGACTTACTTTTGCTTAGTAGAATGAGAAATTAGATTCCTTTTTTCTTTTCCTTTGTATAACTTTTTCTCTTCAAATTAAATCCTTCCAGGAAAGAATTTAAACATGAACTTTAAACCCTTTTACTTCAGGGCTTTAATTCTGAAAAGTGATTAGGTAAAAGTACATTCCAGAATTAGGGCCCACTTCAGTCTAATCTTTCGCTCAAAACCAGTGAGGAACTTTATTTCTTCTATTGATAGTGTATAACACAAGGCAATGCAAAGTCCACCTAGATCTTTATGGATACCTTAGCTAGTGAAGCTAAGATAGTCTGGTTATTAGATTGTGGTCACAAGAACTGTTCTGAGACCTCTGCCCAGCCCTGTTTTTGCCAATCACACGGGAGAAAGTTTTGTGGTTCATTCTCTCATTAGGTGACTAAAAACTGTGACCTCCCTGTATTCTCCCAATGAAAACCAAAACCAAAGTAAAGCTAGAATATTGTCTGAAGTATATCTTGGAAATTTGTGGAAAATCATTATTTATTGAAAATATTCAATTGTATCCATTTCCTGCCAGTAAATAACCAATCAAAAAGACCTGACATTCAGGAGAATAAAAAATAAAAATCCCCTCACCCCCCAAAAAAAGAAACCCCAAATAAAACAAACCCCATAAAAAACAAATCAACAACAACAGGCATATGAACAAAAGAAATCAACCCCAACCACAAAAGAAGAAAAAAAAAAAACCACCAAAAACCAAGCAAAAATTAGGGACAAATTGAAGCAAATGACCTAAACTGTCTGACATCTCCCTTTAGAGACCAAGTGCCTGCTATCTAGGTTTTGGGAAATTAAATTAAACACGTCAAGCAAGCAATATGGGTCTTGGTCAAAGTCAATATAGAAAAAATCACTATATAAAGTCAATAACACAGTCTTCTATATGATAAAAAAGAATAAAAAACTCAGATAGATATCAAACTAAAAGAGGAGATTACTAAGATAAAGAGAGATACATAAAAATGTAAAGAAATAGATTTATCACAGAACCTATTGAATTAGCTACTTTAGGGAGAATCTGAGTGTGCTAATGAGTGTGAGGATAAAACTCAAAATGTAATAGGCACACAAAGCAAATTTTTCATTTAATGATAGCAGTTATAAAAGAGTGACTTTTCAGCTAGGGAAAGTCAAAGACTGGCATGGAAATAAGAAGCCTTACTTTTTTTACTTACCTAAAAACACTTCAGATATTTGATTCTCAGAAGTAATTAGAAGACAAAAACACCTCTATAAATGACATGCTGCTCTCAGGATATATTTTAGATAAAGTAATAACAAACAAATAAACTGTGTGCCAGCAGCTGGTCTGAAAGAAAGGTAAATCTCCAGGAACTGTGGATATCCCCTTTGAATTTTATAGCATGTGCAAAGTCCCTTGGGGGGACCTTTAATTCTGTTATACTTTGCTACAAAGACCTGATCTTATGATGATTTTACTTGGCCAATCACCTGTGAATCATAAATAAAAATAGAAAGACACAATTCAAGTTAGATTCCACATTCTCTGTCTTAGACACAGTTCAAAGTAGATTCACAAAGGATGAAACACTTTGAAATACTCACAAGATTTGCTTATGGTGTCAAATAATAGGTAATTTTCTATGTTTTCCCTGAATATAAGCACATTGGTACTAGAGTAGGGCTGGAGTTTTAAGTTTTATTTTAAGTCCTATTCCATACAGAACCCACATTTCCTGCTCCCTCCCAGGCATGGGAATGGCTTATTTGCCTTTATTTACACCTAAAACCAGCTGCTTGAATCAACAGTGTTGAATCTCTCTTGTTTGAATTGCAAGAAGCAGGTCCATCATCTCTTTTGCTGTTCTCTGTGGCAGGGACCACAGAATATTTTGTAGAGGACAGAACCCCATGAATCCATCACAGAGATCTGACATGGAAGAACAGAGCAGAAAAAAAGATTATAAAGTGATGATGCCATGTTATTTTTATCTAACCTGAGGAGTTGTTTAAAATAAATGCATAAAGCAATCTGTGATTTTAGGAAGTGTCTGGCTACGTAGTAAACAATGCCTGATAGAAAGTGCCAGTTAAATCAGAGAAGTAAGAGAACACTTGGATTTGATAACATATTCAAGAATTAAAATTTCATGAATTCAAGATTTCAGTGAAAAAGAACTACCAAAACACTGATATACTAAATAAACAAACAACATCTGAAGTGCCAAGGAGAAATGCTATTCCTTAGCATGTGTTTTTATTTTTGGAGGAACTACTCATTTTTAAGTAAAGATTTCATCAAGTTATCCTTTTAATTTTAATTTTATCTAAAAATCCACTCATATAAAGCTTTAATAGATCAGAGGTATCCATTTAAAATCAAAACAGATTAGGAAGAGGAAAGTTCATAAGAGTAACACAAAAATTATTTTTTTAAATGTTACATACTGCTGTCAAAGGAGAAAGATCAATGGGTAAGAGGAATCCACCTTTGAAGAAGAGAAACCTACATTTAAAAAAAGCAGCACATCACCTAGACTGTGTTAGGAAGAAATGGTGCCATAGATATAAATTACCTCAGAGATTTCCTTTTCACCTTTAGATTTACCCACTTTAAAAACAAAACACAAATTGTTCTGGTAGGCATCACTAAAATCTGTATTTCAATCTCTTTTTTTACCATAGATTAACACGGAGCTTTCTGAACTAATTTTAATTTGAACTAGATTGTGCATTGAACAAGTAACCCATGTGGATCTTAAAACCATCAGTGAAATCACTAGAAGTCTGGATAAGTTATATAAATGGCTAGTTGTCCTGCTGAATGTAAACACTTTACTCTTAACCTGAACTGCTCTACACTTCCCCTCTGGCCACTGGACATAACTTCAGCAGCATGTCACTGGGCAAATGCTAAGGAAACTCAGGTTCACTTGAGACTCTTCAGTTTATATATCCAAAGATATCATCTGATATACTACAGTATTCCTTATGCTAGATATACCAAACTACTCCTTATGCTAGCCATATTCATGCATTTAGTGCATATGTAGAACATTTCTTTGTCTGAAAACACATTAAATAAATAGTAGTTCAGTGACTCCTGTGTTTCTGTCATCTTCCACTGCACTGAGGACAAAGTGTCCTGTTAGAAGCATCATATTTGTTTAACCTGGGTGAGGGCCTAAATGTACTTTTTCTACATCTCTTGGCAGTGAACAATGTCAGAAAACCAAATATTTTTCCTTTAAGCTATAGGTATGAGCCTTCAGGTCTAATGCCTATGTCACTACTGCTTTTTGCAGAATTCAAATGCTGCTTGTGAGAATGAATGGTTCTGGAGCATTGTACAGGGGGACTGTTAATGCTTTGGCATGTCTGGCACAGCATCTTTCAGCACAGGCCTTTACTTCATGGGGTTTGGTTTTTTTTCTGAAAAGAATCTGCTTAAGAATATTGTGGGACTCATACCTTCAGGAAATTGAATTCTTGTAAAGACTCCTCATTTTTCAGAGAAAGAAATATCATCTTTTGATTCCAAGTTGTTGGGTTTTTTATTAAGTGGAAGTCAGTACATGCAAAACTGCTCTTAATAAAACAAAATATTTAAGAAATCGAATTTAGTTTCAAAACTATTTAATAAAATATTCCCGTGTAGACAATTATACTTATAATAGGGAAATAAGACAAAATCATAAAAATACTTTTCCTTAAGTGGGACAATTTTCTTCCTATGTCTGTTTTACATTCCCATCCATCCTTTTGAAATTATTGTAGAATCTTAGCATTAAATGAAATAAAGATATTTCAAGAATTTGTAGGCACCTTGTAGGCACCTTGTTTTCTTTTTCTTTTGCTGGAAGTTGGATCTGAAGCAGTTGTGCTTCCATGAACACACCTCTAATTGTGATTTCCTTATTTGCATTGCACTGGATAGCAAGTAATTTAGAGATGAGAGGTGTTTGAATAAATTAACTAACCTCTCTCCTACAAGAAACAGCATTCTGGATGAGAAACTAGTAGCTGATCATGTAAGACTTTTTTTTTTTTTACTTTTAAAGAATGATTGGATCAGCAAGAATAGGGCAGGAATTCTTCACTTCCATATGTGTATTGCCCAGCTTTTAACAGTCAAAATTATCAATTGTCCCTAAAGACAAAAAGAAGCTTGAAGTGATTTTTTTTTTTCTGTACTTCAAGCATATAGAACAGCAATCTCAGTTCAGGAGGAGGGATGCTCACAAAGCCTGATGTGGTCTCCTCGTCTCTCTGAACTGGTTACTGAACAAGAAAAGCTCTGGCTGAAAATTGATTAATTCATGTCTCAGTCCAATCTTTTCAGCTGAAGATTAGTGAGCCTGAGCTCCATATTCAGGCTATTCAGGTGAACACTAACATCCCCTGCTTTTTGACTTTGTGAGTTCCCCTCTGGCTAAACCTGAGGCTCTTAGATTCTTTTATAGCACTCAAATATTTTCATTAAGAGTCATGGGGGCTGTAGAAACGGTGTGAGCCTCAAATCCTCATTGTAAATCAAATGACAGTAGGACACACCAGGTGTTGCAAAATGGTGAGTGAATGCTGCTAGCCAGGGAAGACAATAATGTGAGGTTGCTTAAGGTGTTGCCCTGTCATATTAGCATGACAAACCAGTTGTACAATGTTTCTGCTTGAAATGCATGAAGGTATGATGCTACATTTTTCACACAACATTCACTATGCAGTACCTTGTGGCCATTGCACTGTGCCCACACACTTGAATAAATCTTAATCTTTCACATCCTTTCACTGTAAGTGCTCTTGTTCTGATAATTCACATGGAGATACTGGGGGTGGAAAATGCCTTTCAGAAACTACACATGATGGGCAGGTTTTTTTATATTTGAAATTCACAGTGTTTAGATGCAATATTCAGTTGATTTTTATGGACAGATGTAGAATTAATCATTAATTGATCCCTTTATAAAAGAGATATGGTTTTACAGGTTTCTTTTAGGAATCTTCTCAGCAAGATGTTAGACTTCCAACAGTTAGCACTGAAATATGACAATTCTGCAATCTTGTGACAAAGAGACCCTTTGACTTCACCAGAAATAAAATGCTAGATTAAATTTTCTGTGTGTAATTTTCAGTTTTTAAATCAGAAGGAACATCATATCTCTCTTCTTCTTTTGATACTCAACATTTGCAAACTTATTTGTAACTTTGAAGTGTGTTTTGAGCTGATAACATGACAGCTACTTCTAGAAATGGAAAACATTTCTGGTAAATAAAAGCCATTTAGAACCAAATGCATACAGTAGAATATTGAATCAAGGTGTGTTTTCAGCTTTTGTTTCTCCACCTGTGAACTTTATCCAACAACTTGATAGACTTTGTGTTGTAGTCACTGTGTGATGAAGTTATGATTCCAGAATACCTACATAAAACTAATGTTAAGTAATTAGCCAAAACCTAGCTAGATCTTTGGCCAGGGACAGTAAACAAGAGTGATTATGTTAAATGAGTCATTTCCTGCAGCAGTAGACAGCGTGTCTGTTCTGATCAAAGATGAGGCAGGAAAGAAAGCCACATCAACCCTTATGTAAGTTGCTGTTAGTCATAGTTTAGCAGGGATTTTATATCATGTGTATTGTTGTACTTCTCTGCCTAATATCAAGCCAAAGTGTAATTTCACACTGCTTGTTGGAATACTAGATTTTTTTTTTCTCTTCCTTTTTCAGCATTTGGAGAGAAATATCAAGAGGATCTAATTGTTATGTTGGTGCAACTGAGTTTGAACTGTCTTTCCCTATAAAGAACAGCATTACCTAAAACTTTAGTAAGAGCCATTCTCAAGGGTTCTCTAGATCTCCAGAGAGTATTTTCAAGGAAAACCTACCTAAACCAACACTTTAATTTAAGAGATAGGATCTATAAATTAGAAATAAATAAAGGATATTATTTTTGAAGAGACAGCCTTGGTCCAGCTCCTATGAAGTGCTGCAGTGCCTGGATCAAGTTTCTTAGAATATATTCTTGAAATTGGATGTTTTAGTTAGTCAGGAAAACTGCATTAATACACAACTTTGATAACCTTATCATCACGAGTGATATTTTCCCTATAAATATGAATGCAGTGTGGTTAAAAAAAAGTTGAGTCATAAAGTAGACATTAAAACACATGTGAAAGATAAATCATTGGTAGCTACCATTTTCCACTGTATTTGTGATAAAATATTCTAAGCTAGCCTCAGAGGAAGAAAACAGAAAATCTTTGGCAAAAGTACAGTTACTAAACAGATAATCTGTGCTGATTTCCCTGAAAGAGACCAGTGCCAGAAACTAGAAAAAGGTTATTCCAGTTTGTAGCCAGCTTTGGTATGAGAGTCCTTTGGTCTGGTACTAATCACAGCAACACATTAAACCCAGTGCTCTGAAGATACCCCACAAATACAGTCAAAATCACAGAGAATCTAGAGACATTCAAATTCAGTTCATTTCTGTGCAGTGTAAGAGTCAGCTTTGAACTGATTATGAGCAGATCAAAATTTTCCCAGAGGAAGAACAAGAGCAAGGATCCCAAATCTTCATTGGGAAAGGTTTTTTCCTTGAAATAAAAGCATTTGTCAGTATTGAGCAGCTGATCAGAAGGAAAAGGGGATTTTTTTGCCTCACACTTCTTTCTACACTATGAGAAAAGAAGTCTGAGACAACTGTAAGGCACCAAACCAACTAAAATGATCTCAGATCACTCTTAAAAAGTAAAGTCCCTCAGGAACATAAACTGAAGGCTTTCACATCTCATCTTCTCTTAAGAAAACAGCATGTCTAAAAATTAGAATGCACTAGAAGGAATAAAGCATATATTTTGATTGGGTTCTTAATTTGCCTGTCTGGAAACTGTATGGATGTGTGTTATTTGATGTTTTGTGATTTTAGCACTCATGTAGGTATGTCAAACAAAGGAATTAATACTTTCCTGCTTCAAAGTTACTTCTCTTGTAATTTGTTTTCTGATATTTCAGATAATTAAAGTACTAGTCATAACTATTTCAAATAGTTAAAAATGTTTCTGATTTGGATTCCAGGTGACACACAACAACATTTTACATCACATTTGTTATATCTTGAATCTACAACTCCTTTCAAGTCATAATTTCCTAGTATCTTTCATATTAATAACTTCACTTACAAAGAAACTGAATTTAGTCTGTGTGGAATTTTCCATCAGTGTGAGATTTTTACAGATAGTTCCCTCCACTATGGGCAATAATGTCATTAAGTGGTACTTCAAGGCAAGCTCATGCCCCAAAAACATCCTAAATGGGATAGCACAGAAGAAGAACTTTCTCCTTTCCTATTCCTAGCATGAGGGTACTGAAGCAGTGGGTGCAGTGATACCATCATCCTGTATATTTCTGAAATAATACATATTTCTGAAATAATTTTTAAAAATAAAGGAACCTGTGTTTGGGTGTTATTTTTCCTGGAAATGGCCTTTATTAAAGGCCATATCCTTCATGGCAAGATTTCATAATAACTTTTAATATTTGAGGGGATAGTTGAAATAAATTATTTAGGTCAAATCATAGTCAGTGCAGTTTGTAGACTCAGAAACTGGCCCAACAGTTTATTGTTCAAAAATTATCTTCTGCACAGAATCACAGCCATTGCACCAACAATCAAAGAGAATAAGACTCTTTTAGAGAGAAATTTTCTCCCTAAGGGAAAACAAATGTAAATATTATTGAAAAGGGAAACTTTAAAGCTACTTGTCCTACTGTTTCCCACAGTGAATAAAAACTCCTATGAGCTGGGCACAGAACAAACTAAAATAATGAGTTACTGAGTCAAAATTGTTTGAGACAGTGTCTGTTGTGAAAAATTAGGCAAATTCAGTTCCTGTGTAAATAAATAATGTGATGAGGGAAAAAAAGTAGGCGTGTTCTTACATTTTAAACAATTACATAGAAATTGTAGACTACAAAGTTTTTGGAGTTTGCTGAAGTGGTCAGGATGTGTTCCAGCTGTCTTGCAGACTTTAGAAGAGATACAGTCAATATAGAATTCTTGATAGAATATCAAAAAATACTCTCAGATTAGTAACAGTAATCGTAATAGCAATAATACTGACACATTTTTCCTGAGAAGCCAAGAAATGATATGAATATGAAAAGGTCTCATATTTCCTTGACTCTGGTCGAATCTGATCACAGCAACTAAAGAAATTAAATCAGTAAAGATTTGGAGATGTGGGCTGTTAGAACTGCCTAAGCCACAGATAAGACTCCTGGAATAATTGCAGTAGGATCCACTCACAGCTCTTCACCTTCTCATGAGAAGCTCTCATCTTTGTAAAAGAGACTTACTGAACATGAGGCAAGAGTTGAATTTTGCATTTTGAAGCCTAGTACAATAAACTTGAACTGGTAGTTGGTTTGATTTTCCTTATTATGCCAGGCTAAATACCTGCTATGCGAGCAGAAGCTTTTTCTCTTGCAAGAGAGGCAGAGCTGGCACTAGGTGGCAGGAACTTCTACAGCTCTTCCAGTTTGCTGGCTCCATTACCCCAAGGCCAGCTGGGTCGGCTTCACGTGTCAGTGTGCAACAGCAGTGGTTGTCCCGACAACTGTCCTCTGATTCCAAATCAGATGAGTTTCACTGGCTAATGAGTTCATAAAAGCAGATGATCCCAAACCTGTATATCAGAATTCAAATGTTCAGACATGAAAATTGGTTTGGGTTTTTTCTTGTGATAGAGGGGAGATTATCCACAAAAGTTTTGATGAAGTTTGGCTGTTTAACCAACTTTCCTTTCCTCTGGGGTCGAACAAATGATTCTTTCATCTTGATATGGTTCACCAATCCTTATACTGATTTCTTTCTTCCTAAGATCTAGAAAATTATTCTTAGTCAATAATTAACAAATAAACTGGAACCTGGAGGAGAGAAAGCTTATTGGCTGCTTCTTCAAAGCTAAAAATGTTGTGCTTGATTTTTAAAATTAAACAAGCTGTTCAGTAACTGACAGATTTTCCATCCTTCTGTCTATTGACCTACTGATCTAACGAGTAATCAGTCAACTGATCTATCTTTAAACATATGGAGTAATACCTTGTCTATCCAAGGATCTATAAGTCTGTTTCTGTCTTGTTCCACCAAAATGAAGTAATTTCTTCCTAAATATGTTTTACATCAACATTGTTCTTTTCTTGATTTTATTGAAAGTAGTTCTGTGCCGTTTCATCAGTTATGCAGTAATTTGTTATGATAGAGTCATAAGGGCAAAAAATAAAAAAAAAAAAATAAAGAATGTGGTACAACTGCAACACAAATTTAAAAGACATTCCTGTTCTGTAATATATTTCCAAACTGGCAGTTTATCAGAAACTTTCTCTAAAAAAAGAACCTCTCAGTTAGCAAGCCTGGAATAAACTCTTACTCAAAACCAAAAGGTCTGACCCAGCTGTTGGCATTATTCATATGAAATATTTCAC
The DNA here is from genome assembly GCF_022539315.1 of Serinus canaria. NCBI lineage: Eukaryota > Metazoa > Chordata > Aves > Passeriformes > Fringillidae > Serinus > Serinus canaria. The sequence continues at coordinate 18,452,944 of NC_066314.1, read as the reverse complement.
TGGCATAATTAAAAAATACTTTAATGTTTTGTTTCAAGTATTGTTGAATGCAAATACTGCAGGCCAAGCTCCTTCTTTCAAAATAAATGAGCAGTTGCAGAACAATAAAAACAGTTGAGGCATTTATGCTAAGACATGAAAAGCGAGATGCCAAGGCGGGTTTCTAAACCACATTCCAAGCATTTTAAATGCCTTTTGATTGTTACCACAAATCCACCGATTGTTGTGAAAAGGGTATGTGTCATCAAGCCACAGGCAAGGCCTTGAATACATCTGGCTCAATGTTTGCAGCATTGATGTTAAAACACCATTCAGTCACAGTTATGCAGCAACTATTCCCAGTCCCTCATCACCATCCTTTTGTAGGAGCATGTCTGACTCTCTGCTAATGGCACAAATTAATTCGAAAGATCAGGATGAATTCATGCATACTTCTCTACATAAAACACATTTATGATTTTAAAGCTACACCGCACAGTGAAACTGCATTCTTTCATCAGACAGTATTTGCTGTGATATCTTAAGGCTCCAAATTCCCCTAAAACTTTTTTGTCATGGAGACACACTGTCTGACCACATGGTAAGATGCTCCTTTATGCCACTCTAAGTGCCAGAATACGAGCACAAATAGTTTAAACTGAAATGCTTCCAGAATAAATTTCTGTCACTCTCCAAACAAATAGTAGTGACAATAGCAGAGTTTGGGAGGAAGAACACACAGGTAGGATTTTTTTAATCCATTTTTCCCCAAATACTTTTTCTTCTGCACCTCAAAATTTCTTTTGTGGTGGAAGGAAAATATTTAGGGTTTTGATTGGGCAGAAGAAAATCCTCAACAAATAAATTCTGCACTCACACACTGATTTAGCAACCAAATTGCATTTGATCTTCACTGTAAAAAAGCAAAGAACTTGGTATTTCCTGTGTTCAACAACCACATTTCATTTGATCTAGAAAACCTATCAGTGTATGTGTTTAAAAACAAGTATCACTAGTCCTGTGCATTGTGGGTTCAAGACATGTATATCAAGACTAGTATGGTCAAAATTCAATTCAGAATTTCCTGGATCAAAATATACAGTAAATCCAAGAAATCATGCTTAACTGTTCTAGATCTGATAAAGAGGAAAAGCCCTTGAACAACTTGTTCAACTTTGTGAGATTCTTATCGACCCACTTCTCAAAATTGTGCCGGTATCCCTGGATGGCAGCTCTCCTTCTGTTGTGTCATGTGCACTGCTCAGCTCTGCATCACCTGCAAACTTTGTGAGGGGGTACTTGATCTCACTGTCTGTCATTGATAAAGATATTAAAGAGCACTAGTTCCAATAAAAAGCTCTAAAATGTGACACCACTCTTCACTGTTCTCCCACTGGACAGACCACCATCGAGAAAAACTCTCTGTGTCCCTCAAGGCAATTCCTTATCCACCACATCCATGTCCACCCTTCAAATCCATGTCTCAGTGTGGAGAGAAGGAAGTTGTGTGAGATCATCAAAGGCCTTACAGAAGTCCAGGTAGATGATATGGTGCAGGCTTCCCCTGTCAAACATTTCAGCCACTTCATCATAGTAGGCCACCTGATTGTTCAAAGAGCATTTGCATACAGAGATGGCATTTAACGCTTTAGAAATAAAATAAATATCATGACATGCTTTGTTTTCCAATGTGGGTGCAAAAATGGGGAAACTGAACATCAGCTGTAGGCATTCACCTCTAGATAACAATATGTCTGTGATGAAGATATTGCCTTTACCCTGCAGAAAAGCTCTCTCAACATTATATCAAAGAGATGAAATTAGACCTCAGGCAGTTGATTCCCTGTCCTCTCTACAGACATCAATTGGCTTTAGGAAGTAATAGACGAAAATCTTTAATTTAAAGTAGTATTGGATGGACTTCAAATGATCTAGTGAGCCTTGATACTTATCTGTTCCTCTTTGATGAGATGTCTGGAATAATTTCCTGCTTCTGCTGTGATCGAAAGTATTGAGACATTTTCCAGAGTAGTTTCATAACTTTTCACTTCTGATGTTGCTTATTACAAGGAAGAAGAGTCTTTGAAAATCAGGGGAACTCCCTGATAAAATGTTCCAGGAATTTTCTGAGCTTCCTGGAAGTTCAAAATTTAGCTCAGTCAGTATTAGCAACATCTTGAGTCGCATCTTAATTTTTTCCTAACGTGTCAGATCTTGTGTTTTTTATTTTTTGGGTTTTTTTTATTCATATGTAATAAAAGAGCAAGGACTAAGAAAAACAAACAAACAAACAAACAAAAAAAGAAAATAGCTGTCCCATCATTGTTTCAGAAGTTCAGCTTTAGTCTTCTTTCAGTAGCCTCACCTGACAAGACAGAACAAGGGTGTGCTATCCATAGCAGGGAAAAGGAGATGGAAGGGCATGGGGGAGAGATTTTTTTCCTATCACTTTAACCCTATGCCTATGTTGTTTGGGGGAATTATTTTCCTTTGAAAATATCTATTTAGTGAACAATATAGTTATTCTACAGAATGTGCCAGTGTGCAATCTGAATGGCCAAGGAGCTTTCATTGTATGTACAACACTGGGTATCCTTCTAAAGTCTATGCACTTCAGTGAGCCTGGAAACATAATGCTATGACCAGAAATCATGCTTGTGCTTTCAAAACACTGCTTTTATGTTAGTATTTTTTCTATTAGAATTTATTGAATTCTCATACGTTTAGGTTAATGAATGCTATCCAATGCATCCATTAAGGTTAGGACAACATCTAGAATTATATGGACAATATTCATATAATTGTTCTCAAATCCTTTGCAGGAAGTTTGCAAACCAGAACTACTATTGAATGCTTCAATACATCCATACAAGTAATAAACAAGCGAAGGAAAATGCAATGAGAACTGGAACCTGATTTCTCACCCAGGCAGTGTAAATGCTATCTATATGACAGCAACAGAATGAAGCAAGCAAAATTAACTCTAGAGAAAGCATAAAGAATGTAGGGAACACACAAACTTTTAAAAACTGCAGGTCAGGTGAATAAAGATATCAAAATGTATGGCTGGGGCTGCATATTACAAAAGAAAATACAAAACAGGCCAAATACTTTTTTCTGAATTAATATATTATTGACTTAATTTAATTTTAGAGCTCCTATTTTTTTTTTCTCATTGACATGTTCACACTCAATGATTTTGTGTTGCTGGAAAGGAGAGTAAAGTTAAAGAAAGAAACAAAAACTGGATCTTAGAATAGAATAGACCGGAAAGAACAGGACAGAGGGGTCAAACACTACATGTCTGTATCCAGTAATGGAAGCCAAGAGGACAGTTTCTGTTGAAACTTCTGTATCTATTAAATATTCTTACTCATATGGTAGCAGTCAAATTCAAAAAATGCAGTTATTTCAGACATAAAAGGGATGAAAGTGACCATCAATATTTGGTCACCAAACAGATGTTTTGTTGGATAGAAAGTGCTTTAGGATGTCTGGGTTTTTTTCCTAACCTGCAGTATTAGACTGCCATTCCAAAACACAGCCAAGTATAATTATGGTATTTCAAAAGATTGTAAACTAAGATTAAGAAACACCAAAATTATATTTTTCTGGTCAATTTGAATTAATTTCTTTTGTTTGTATGCAGGTGTTGACAGTCTTTAATGATATCACAGACATTATTTTTCAACCTCTTTGGTTGCTCGAGATGGCTGTGGAGGTGATTCAGAGTTGAAGATTGCACTGCCAAGAGATCTCCAACCTTGTTCATGAAGAAGCTGCTTTGTTCATTGTTTGCTAAATAAGGAAAAATATGAGTTGAAGATCTGTGACAGTCTTGAATTCACTTAGGAGACTCCTGGGGAATCCAATGCCTCCAATAAATCCAATGCTATCCAATGCATAGTCTGCCCGTAACAGACTATGGCTAATTTGATACTTTCCATTTTTCCAGTGTCCACCATAATGTCTTTGTCACAGATTTTTAACAATACAGAGCATTAGCACCTCCCCCCTGAGTTACAGTGAGCTGTATGTTGACATTTTAGAGTGTTTAGCAGTGCTAATTTATCTGGAAAAACAAGCCCAGGACTTTTCAGTGTGGGACCCTGTATTAGTAAAATTATTTGACCCCTATTTAAACTTGTGACAAGCATACCAATGAATTTATATGCTACAAATAAAATAATTTTCCTTTTGTTGAAATATTTCCAAGATTAATCCCCAAGTTGTGAAACATTCATATATGATAATTATAAATATTATTGAAAACTCACAAGAAAATTAGTATTCTTCCTTTTTGCAATGATTGAATAATGTGCAAGAAGCAGGATATTTGGCTACCCAGTGAACAATAAAACAAATTGTGAAATAGCTTCTCATTTAGGAAAAAAACAATCTATCCTTGCACTTATAGAGGCAGAGTCCCCATGAAGAGGAAATTTATATGATCACTTAATTGAGCTTTAATGTACCAGAAAATGCATTAAGACTTCAATCTTAGCTCTTCATTTTTCTTGACATGTGAATGTTTCCCTTTTAATAGTATTTTCCCTTTTTAGGCCTTTTTATACATAATTTTGTATTTTGGTGAAAGAAATTTTCCCAGAACCATTTTTATGTGTAAATTCTGTGCTTATTAAATTTTTTTTTCTGTTCCCAGTGTCAAAATTTTTATTGACATAAATAGCTACATCAAGATGACTTGTCAATATGTTTTCCTGGTTGCTCACTCCCAGATTATTGTAGTCTGCTGTTCGAACATCCAAATGTCTCACATTGTATAAGACTGCAAAGCCTTTAGAGAATTAGGGCTTTTTGGTTTACACAAGCCAGGGGTAGTAAAGCAGAAAGAATGAGATATGTAAGAAAGAAAAGGAGTATAAATTATTTTGCCATGGAAATGTCTCTGCACAGACAAAAAATTGTATGCACAGCTACTCTTCTCATGCAGCCTGGAGGTAATACAGTTTATTGAAAGCACATGGAAATAGTAATCCAGAAGTTAATCTGGTTCAAAATGTTAATCTGATGTCTTGCAGAGCCTTCCCAGTAAAGTACTTGGGGACCTTGTCTGGAGAGATCCTTTTGAAAAGATGTAGGTAACAAAGCCATAAACAGGCATTGTATGAAGCCTCTTCAGCAACACAACATGGTGCAAGCATAAAAGGTAAGCGAAAAATTAAAGTCAGTACTTTGACATAATTAGTAAGCTGAAACAGCTGGAATGCAAGGGGCATTTAAACCTTCCTGCAAAAGGTCAGGGCCAGACTGAGAACTGGCCATGAAATATGTAGCTAAGGCAGCTACAGATCCCTTAGCCAGACCATTCACTTTTTCTAGGACCTTTAAGAGATTTTTACAAGCTTAGCACAGGACAATAACAACTGATTGGGTTCCTACAGGTGAGGCAAATTCAACAAGCAAACTGCTTCACTTATTTTTAACAGTGATGAATTTTCATGAGAAAACAGCTGGTTTTGAACCACAGGCCTGGCAGTTAAAGCCTCTCCTCATATCTGTCAGCCTGGTTCCTAGCAGTGTAGGGTATCAGCACAGCAGAATAGCAAGTAGCAATTTCTCAGGTGGCAGCGGGGTCAGGAGCCAGCACTGTGTGCATTTGTAAGTCTAATGACCACTAAAGAGCAGAGTGCTTTGCATGTTGCGTCAAATTTACCTTTGCAATTTACAGTGAGCTAATCAGACAGCAATTTTAAAGCCCAAACAGAGAAGGAAATGTTTCCAGCAGATAACACTTTTTTTTATAGCTATTTTCATGGCAAAACAATACAAACTCTGGAATTCTTCCAGCTCACAGGAATGTGACTGACTTCTGAAGATATCTCCAGCAATTATGATGGCTATCTAAAAGCATTAGAGTCATTGTGATAAGTTATACGTTAAGAAAAGTGACTACACCAGCAATTAAAATCCACTCATGGCAAAACAAACCAAAGATTGAACTGTGTCATCCACTGGAAATGAAGAAAGCTTTGACAAGCAGATTCCGATTTAAATTTTAGTCTCTTTGCTTCTGTTTAATGGTGGTTGCATGATTGAAGACAGTGCAGTTAGCAGTTTATACTCAACACAGACTCTTCACACAACTCACCCTATTGCAGCCTGATGATTACACCACAAACCCCTCCCTAGTGTTATGCATATTTCTCTTCCAAAAACACCCTGTATTCCAGCCTAGTCTGTGAGTACTATGTGAACAGAATAGTTTGTGGTGAGCTCCATAATCACATTGTAGGTACAACTACAGTATGGAATAGAATAATTAATAATTTTTACCCCAATTATTGCCAAAACCTTTAGATTTTCAATTCAAAACTTTATTCCCCTCAGAGGGAATGCAAAGACATTAATTTTAGAAGCTAGGTTTGAATTCTTCAGTTTGCTTCACATATAAAAGCTGATGCAAGGTATGCATGTGAAAAGTCATGAGTAGCAATAGTTAGTTACATAACTTATGAAGCAAGATGTGCTGTTTTGTTTTCACAGCTTTCAAAAGAATGCGTTCAACGTTATCTCAGTGCTATTTGAAAGGTGTTGATGTCAGCCTGAGCTATCTCTATACCATTAAAGTACCCTCTCATAGCAAGGGGGCTGCCAAAGGGCACTTGAGGCCATTAAAGGAAGCAAGTTTGGCTTTTGCATTCCAGACAGTTTTCCAGAACTCTTAGGAACCTCTTAGTGAGGTTCCTTTGACAATACCACTCGAACATTTCATAGCTCTTACTATCCAAACTGCACTGGCCTAGGATTTTTCAGGGTATTGCTAAAGAGCAATCACACACACAGAAGTATTGTGGCATTAGTCATCATCAGTTATGTGCTGCATGTAGCTGCGAGTGTGTTTAAAAGCAAAATTAAGATTATAATTCCTCATACTAGGAATACTTCAGAAGGGGAAGTTTGAATGGCTTTTCTCCCCTAAGAATTCATATTTCACACTGTAAACCAGCTGTACCCATGTAGACCTTTTTATTTCAGTTGTTTCCAGAGTGTCTTAGATCATGTTCTGCTCTGATCACTCTCCTGCTCATAGTACTTTTGGCACACACCAGAAACAATTTGAAATTGTAAAGGGACCTACTTCTGGAAGGAATCCCTGTGTACATTCTTGACACTGTTCAGACTGCTTCCACTGAAATTATGCAGCTGCACAGGTATGTAGCAGAGAGAGATGCCTTAGCAGGAAAGACCTAATTTTACATTTATTTGCTAACAGTGAATGAATAAATATTTCTTGCAAAGAACATGAGTATGTGTGCCAAGAGAAATTTTCTCACTCCCTGTTTATAGTTCTGAGGAAGAGTTTTGTTTAAATAAGACAACATGTGATCATACTTTCATGTTCCAAAAAAGGTTATCAGATCTTGAAGTAAAAATGAGTCTTGTGAAAGGCCTAGGTAAAATATTTCCTACGTGTGTCTCAGGTGTACAGGTGTGAGGCAAAATCAAAGCAAACTCTTCAATGTTAAATCACTCTCTCAAGAAAGCAGGACATCCCTTCCTCAGAACTCCTCCAGAAAGCAGAGGGAAGAACATGAATTTTTCAATTTTATTTTCCGAAACTTTTTGTTTAGGGCTCTAATTTTTGAAAATTTCAGCTGAAGGTCTATAAGTTTTACTTTGGAAAAAGACTTCCCCCACCTTTTTGTGCTGCAGGTTGCTCCCTTCCCTCACTGGTTGTCTTCCTTTCTTTGTCATCCTTACTTTTCAAGGGCCAACTTTAGAACATTTTCCCCCTGTCCAGGGTCTGTTGCAATGTCTCCAACTCCCTCTTTCCCGGGGAACTAAGCTGGCAAAGCCCAGGGAGGGACAAGCTTGGGAACACAAGCAGGAACAAGTACCTACCAACAGAATGTGGGGAAAGACAGGAAGAGAAATCATTTGGGAGTGCCTTAGGAAGATTTCATTGCCCAATAATGAGCCTTATCCCAATTATCTTTATAATTATATGCTTGAGGTCAGCTGAAGTTGGTTGAGTATGTTAATAAAACTTCTGCCATATTTTTAAAAGTAGTATTTGCATCTGTAAAGGGGGAAACGGTGGAACATGGGAAGAGAGGAATTGGTTGTTGGTTACAACTGAAAGTTAAGTTTGATTTAGCTTTTTGCAAAATTCAGCCTGAATTTAGACCCTCCTCATGGAGGCAAAACATTAGCGTTTAGGTTCTAATGTTTGGTATTCAGGACAGCAAGTGTGGCACCATACATTGTCTTGTAAATATTTAAATTTGCTAGTCCTTGCACTGCTTAGCCAGATAAATTTTGCACTTGCATAAGCAAAATGACTTTAGTTGACCTAAGAAAATAATCAATAGGTTCCAAGGGAGTATATTTTAAAGATCATGTATCACCTTTTACCGACCATTATCAGTCCAGTTATTTTCTGAAATAGCCTGAAACCAATGACATATACCAGTGTCGAGAATTTCTTAGTCTGCTCCTAGAACACTTTTTTTAAGTGATGAAAAAGTTTTGAAGTATTTTGTTGTTAACCAAACAGACATAGTCTAATTGAGGTTAGATGACTACCTTATTTCAAAATACAGACTAGAATTTACATGTACTATATATTTTGCTTTATACATTATCATTGTCAACACAGCACATTCAAGTCTAAGAGACTAAGAGATTTTTTATAATGTTCCTTGCAGAGACTTTGAATTTTAGGTTATATCAGCAGCCCAGTATCAAATTTCACTAGTGTGCAATTATATTTACATAATAAACAATCTATTAATATACATTGGACAGTGACAATAATCTGTTCTTATCCTTGTCAAGTTATTTGTGGTTAATGAGACCTAAATTAATGAACAAATACAGCTCTCACCATCAGAGTTCCGAGTAATCCCATTGAGGCTAAATTTGCATGATGACAGGCACTGATGTGAAACTGTAGAAAATAAGGAGGAACATTCATTCAGCAGAAAACATTTGCATACAACTGTACTGGGAAAACACAGGGATTTTTTTTTTTCTTATGACAGAACAGGTTTCTCATAAGGACAAATAAAAAATAGCAAAATGAAACACAGTTTCTGGAAAATTTGCAATCTTGTCCAGCTTGACATCAGTAAATTAATGGTATAAATAGTAGACTACATGTGGCAACTTAGCAGCATGTAGTCTGCTATGTAATACTCAACTAACACATTTTATTCTGGTCAATTAATTCACAATTTTGCTGACAAAGTCAATAAAACGATCAGACCTGTTGCTAAATTATCAAACAGGATTCTTCATCATGGATTTTCTGAGCACTTCTATATTTGTCTCTCCAGTTGTTGATCAGCCAAATGCAAAGCAAGGATTTCCCTCACCTACTGAAAAGCTCTCTATGATTCTTCTCTTTAAAAGTAAAAGTTATCCAGCCCCCATGCCATGATTATATGTAAGGAAAGAGAAAGATTCAGAGGGGCTCTATACTTTTGCATACAGCTCATTACTGAGAAAAGGATTTAGGAGAGAATGAGGAAAAGTGGGATTATGTGGAATTCAGAGATTTTCTGCCTCCTGTTCCCAATGAGCCACTACTTCATATAATGACATAAATTGTCCCTCTGATGTATGAGTATCCTGTGCACCATGAGCATGTTTGGTCTAAGTAAATCTTCTTTACACTATGCTGCAATGAGAGGAGTAGAATGCTGCAATTATGTGATCATTACTGGATATTATTATTGCAACAATTATATCTGCTAAAGAAGACAATATGCTAAAAATTTATACAGTCATAATATTGCTAATTGAAAGTGTCTAATGAGGGAGTAAATGCCTAGCTGCTGACTTTTTTTCCTTGAGGGCAGAAGTTAATGTATGTATGTGTCTGTAAAGTTTAAAAATTGCTATTTATTTTGACTGTCCATTCCCTGCTAAGCAGCTATGTTTCCTTACTCCAGGCTCAGAGGAAGTCCTTAAAATCTCAGAAAAGGTTGTTCAGACACACATTTTTATGTGACTCCGATGTTTGAGACTGCAGGCAAGATGGAGATTGTTTCCATTTTCTAAATGTAGTCTCTGAAGTGTAATCTGAAATGCCCAAAGGTTTGTGAGACATTCATGTGTTGTTAATAATTTTGATAAAGGACATAAAAGTGGCTCATGATTTTTTGCAGTGGCAGCCATAGGCAAGACAAGGTGCCTAAGAGAATCTCAGAACTAGATGACCCTCTCTTGGGTCTAAGATATCTAAACTCATATTCAGTCAGTGGAGTTTAGTTGATACAGTGGCATCCATAGAGCCATTTGAAGCACTCTTCAATAAAAACAATTTAGTGAACTGGTGTTTAAATTAACGAAACTAGGTTTCAATAGCTGTATCAATTTCATAAATTTCTGTTGCCCATAAAGAAAGTCTAGACTATAATGACACTGTAAAGTCTACAAAGTATATATAAATATTTAAGTATCTTGATCTGTAAGCTGAACCCTGTATGACAGTCTCCAGAAGAGTTTGAGTGCCTTGTGCCTCCTATGTCTTATCTGGAAGTAAACTTGCTGGATCTCCAGGGACAGCTTAAGGAGTCATTGGCTCTCTCTGCAGGTAAATGAATCAAACCCTGGATGTCTTAAGTTAGGTGAGGTTCATCTCTTCCTGATCATCTCAAATTTATCAGAATTATTTACTTGGGACTTATACTTTGGTATTAATGAGGAGTCAGATGCATTTTAATACATTTTCTACAATAAAATCAAGTAGTAACCAATAGAAAAAAGGCAGATTAAAACTTCCACAATGTAAAAAAAAAAAAACCCACTGAGACTATAACTGTAATTTTGAAAGCATCTTTTAGTGACTGGTTTTCCAAACAGGAGTAATTGACATAATTGAGATTTGAATAAATCAGTGATAGGTGCTTAGCACCTAGCTTTATGTTCTAACTAAAGGCATTGTAAAGAGGCTGTTGTTCCTTGTCATGTCCCTCAAGATATTTATTTTGATGTAAATTACAAAAGGAGAAAAGGAATGCAGTTTCTATCTTAAAGAAAAACCTTGTGGCTCTGGGATATGCTAGGGATATATTTGATTTTTCTCAATTTCATAAATCATGTTTATGTTGATTATGGATATTCAATTATTCCAAAATAGAAAACATTTTACTGATCTTGTTGGTTAAAAAGTAGGACAAGCAGGACTTTGCTCCAGTCCTCAGCTAGCCCCAGCAATGACAAGAATGGTGATGAACTGCTGACATGCAGCAGGAAAACCAAACCCAGAATACAGGTCTCTGCATCAAGCTCCACACATTATGGCATAGAGGTGTAGGCTTAAGTCTTTCTTTAGGGAGATATAAGCCTACATTTAGGCACTTAGTTGCTTACATCTCTTCAAGTGCTCTGCAGATGGGGACTCCTGCAGAGAGATTTTAAGAAAGGTCTTCAGTGTGTAAGGACACCTAGGCATGATAATCCCAAAATAGGTCCCAGCTATACTTCCAGTAGTCCACTTAAAATGCTTTATTTATTACTATTTGAAGTAAATTTTGCCCTACTGATTGCTGGAAAAAGATGAACAAGTATGCATTTCCCTCCTCTGTGGCACTTACATCTTTAGATGAGAAAGGTCTAAGAGTTACTGTCCTAATGACCCAAGACAGAAAGATGGAAGAAAGATTTTTGAATAACTTTATTCCATTAAACAGACAGATGAAGCTTTTGAAAATTTTGCTGTGAACACAGGCAATCTAGGACATCGAGATCCACACTAAAACAGAATAAAGCGATACTAGAAAAGTCAGAGACATTTTATAACACAGTCTTCTGATGAAAGCACATGTAACATATGCATGTTTAGAGACTTATATTTCCAATGACATCTGCTCTGTTTAGCACTCCTGTCTCTCTGCATGGACCACAGATGGCCTGGCACAAAACTAAGCATGACCTGCCCATAGATAATTTATTTTTGATATATTATTTTTGATATATAGGGAAGGAACACACATTTCTGAAAAACATCAATTGCCAGAAAAAAGGAGCATTTGTAGGTCTCAGCCAGCTCTCTCCCTGTCAATCTGCAACAAAGAGGAAGACTAGCATGATTGGTAGATGTGGTAAAAAAAGGGCAGCCAAACTCTTGGACTAGAACTTGTAAGAACAGAACACCTGGCTTTGACACAGGCAGGCTTCCTGCTAGATTTTGACCCTGATGTCCATTAAGCTTTAGGACTCTATCAGCAGAATGTTGTGACGTGTCTTGCACAGCAAAGCTGCAAGGAACAACATCATGAGATTATTGAAGTCTGAAGAGGCATGCAGAAAACAGTCTTGTCCCTTTTCTCCCTGCTACACAGATTAACGACCTGGATTTATACATTTTGTGTGCAGCAGCCAACCCTGGTGCTACCCAACATAAGGCTCAAATCATTAGTATGTTTTCAGTGTTCATATGCTTTCGGGATAACTGGTGAAGGAAATACTTTATAAAGAAAATGAAAAATGCTTTAGCACTAGAGGAATTTAAAACTCTTATTGTACTAATAAATCTTGTAGACTAGGCTCTGTTTTCTGGACTTTTATTCTGATGAGAAAGTACAGTTCATGGTGATAATGTCTTGCCTTGCTTACCTTCAAAATTGTTGTGAATGGTCCTTGTCTGTGCAAAATCTACTGCTCTTCCTATGCATTATTGCAAATTAGCGTGACACACCAGCAAGCAGGGCTCCTAACAACTTAGTGCCTGGTCCTTCAGCTACCTTCAAATTTGGTGGGCTATTTAAAAAATGATTGAGCTTAAAAAAACACTATTTGCATCACAAGACAGGAAAATGTGAAATAACCATATTTTCAGAAATTCGTCCAAAAGCATTTTGACACACATTCCTTTCCCCTGAAATGTCAAATCTCACATTCCCAGTGGATGTCTTGGGCTTTGCCCATTAGAGAGAAGAGTAATCTCGAAAATGTCAGGTATCTCAAGGGAAGTGCTCTTGATCAGAATAACTGGTAATAGCTAACTCATGACAGAACCTGGTTTATGGACAGAGTTTTTAAGCAGTCATTTTATACATCGGATTGATTCCTCCACTTTTCTTACAAACAAATTACTGCATTTTGCTTTTATCTGTAAAATTTTGCACGTAAAATGTTTTCCTTTATCAAAATATATTTTGGGAGCTGAAGGGAAGCAACAAAACATAGTTTTATTTTTTCTTAATCAGGAAGAATCTCACAGAAATTATTTTAATTTAATTCACCCATTGTTTGCAAAATTCTTTGACAAGTGGAGTCTTTTGACTAATTACATTTATTGACCACAGTTTTTAATTAACAAAGGAGTTAAAGTGAATTTTTGAGTGCTCTTCCTCAGAAAGGTAATTTTTTTCTTCCTGTCCTCTTTATCTTTGTCTCTCCCTCTGGATGTGAATACATACCACATCATTGCTGGTTGTATGCCAAGCACAGATGCTTGGGGCTGTGGCTGCCTGATTCTTTGTTCTAGCATGACTTCCCTGGCTCTGAGCAGTTAGTGGGATGCACTAACTCTTAGGCACACCTATTTGCATTGAGTATTTGCATTACTCAGCATTTTCCAAGTAATTTCATTGGAAACAGTAAATATTAAACCATGCTCTTGGAATTTGTCCAATAAATTTCCAGTGAAATACCTTGAGTGTTGTTAACAGTATTGTTGTACCATACAGAACACAGAGTGTATAGTATGTGACATTTTGAAATCCATTATTGTGGTTTTGAGGATGACATATATTTTTGTATATGTATGTATGTATCTTCAACTAGCTAAAAGTAATACTCAGAGTTTTTTAAACAGGATATGGTAGGTTATCAATTTCCAAGTTGATTGAATTTTTTTTACCCCTTTCCTATAAAAAACTTCACTTTTTTTTCTCAATATTTTCATTATATTCACATTTCAGACATTTCAGTAGACTCCAGTTTATAAATACCCATCAAAAAAACTTTTATGTAGCCATGGACCTGGATATCAAAAACACACTTGGTAGCTGATAGGAAAAAATCATGGAATAGACACAGCTTAGTAACTTCTTGGAAGACAGACTGAGAGCATAGTGCAATGTGAAACAAGACACAGGTTGTGTTACCAGGTGCTTCTGTGAACAAGATAAAGTGTTGCTCCATCAGTAATTAAACCTCAAGGAAACTTCTCCCCTTGACATAAAAGACCCATCAGGCTGAGTGTTTTGCACACAAATATGTTTAACAACCTTTTCAAAACTACTGTACGTACTTAGTACATTGATGTGGAAGACAGCATGTCAGTGGACCTCAAATATCTGAAATCTTTGTCTTAAAAACCAAAGATGTATTTTAGAGATTCATGGTAATTATAAATCTGTTCTAAAATTTGTAAACTATCACTTTTCTTCCAGAAAAGGAGAGCATTACTATTTGTATCTGATGATATTCACCCTCTGTTCCAGCTGAAATCATTATAGTTTAGGGGACTAAACAAATATTTCTTCAAAACATCTCACTATATAATAGTGAGTCACATATACTCTGCATAAATTCATTCTCTTTCCTTAATAGTCATGATATACAGTTCCAAGGGTAAATCATGGCTCCTGAAATATATTTTATACAGTAGTCTGGTTTCTGTTGCCATATTATAGAATTTTGCTTCAGTTTTGTAGAATCAACCATATTTTTTTAAGGAACAAAAAGTAGCACTTTACTTTTGCTAACATGATTAGCATTAGATTTGGCTCTCTTTTCTTACTGACAGCAACACAAAGCAACACAGACCTTGGAGTTCAACATTTTCTTTGTCTATTGTATTATAAATAAGATTGGGTTTGTCCATAGAACTTCTAATAAACTATCCGTTTTGACACGCATTTTTAATCTAGCGTTTCTTTCAAAACTGCCTTAGTTTTTACAGAGAACTGCTTATCCTTTATGATATGAGGTAGGAGAGGAGATTTCATGATTCATTGCCAGTTTAGTCCATTTTCCATCCATTTAACCCTGGGACAGAAGGCTGGTGGAACCTTTGAATTTACTCCAAATAAAGTCAGGAGTATTGCATTAATCCATGTATCTTTACAATATTTGGCCTCTGCCAGAGTGCATTTTCTCTGTAAAAAATACCTTGTTCTGGTTCTGTCTCTGGCTATTTGGATGTGGATGAAATCATTCCCAATTCCTGTTTTTGCATGAGTGAATGCTTACATGTAGGCATAATCCATGTTCTGTTACCTCATCTCAATGCCATCTGACCATCTCACATTCACTAATGAACTCTATCAACACAATAGTTCTGTTTCTAAAGATGAGACATTGACATACAATGAAAGATTAGTCCAAGGTCATGTTGGGAATGTGTCTGCATTGCATACTGCAGGACAGAATGGAAGCACTCAGGGTTGTCCTACCCTTCTCAGCAGTTCAGCATCATTTGCTTCTGGCCCTCTCTGTATTGTTTTAGATACAGAGGTACTTTGTCTGTCTTTAGGCTTTTCTGCAAATTTATGCAGGTTTTTTTTATGGAGTTATTCAGAAATAGCTGCTGCAGAGAAGCAACTCCTTAACAAATATTTTGGATTAAATTCTGGAGCACAAGAAACTAATTTACTTCAAAACCTGATAAATTAGCTTTTAAATCCAGTTTATTTTGCAAGTGCAATTTAATTTTATTATTTAATTTATTTATTTTATTTAATTCTTGAAAAGAATGAATAAAGGCTAGCAAGCAAATATGTAAATTTCAACAAAGGGAGAAAACATCTGAAAATTATCAAAGGTCTCACCTCCTTTTAAATTATATTTACAGCACATGTTTTAAAGGTGTACATTCCATTAATGCATGAAATAATTATGATGTAGGGTCTGAACACTGGTAAATGCTAACAGCATGAGACTAATACATAGCTCTGCTTATACTAGAATTTCAAACTTCTGGGTAGAAATAATAATATGTTGATGGAAGCTTCAGGACACACAGAATCAAAGTCTTGAGAAAGGTGGAAAAGTCCCTTTACAGTACAGGAAAATTTATGGAACAAATGTGAATACTCTTTGGAGGTTGAGATGATCAGATGCTTCCTTTCTGCCTTCTGATAACCAGGACAACGACACTCAGTCTTAGAATTTCTCTTCGTTCTATCTGTCTCAGTTGTTTCTTCCAAATCTGATTAAAAACACATCCATTCAATCACAGACATTTTTCAGAATGCAATAGCTGGAATTCTATTGTAGAAGAGACAGCACTGCTCTATGAATTTGATTCTGTGTGTTACCTGACACTTACAGATGCCCTTTGACACATCATTTTGAACACAAATTTCAAAACCAGGAAGTAATTTCTGAAGTTAAAATTCAAAATTTTCAGAATTTAAAATTTTGGTGTTTACTGTTATGCGCTAAAAAAGATATTTCTAAACAGCTGAAGTGTTGTACTTCAGATGGAAGTAGTGAGCTGCAATAAGTTACCTTCCTTCTCCTGTTATCCACTTGCCTTTTTTTCTTTCTATTATTTTCCTTTGTTTTTCATTTACTTCTTCCAATCAAGAGTCTTCATAATTTCAAATTCCCATGAAAATTCAGATGGGAGAGTTGTTCAGAACTTCTGAAAATTCAGAGGTTCAATGCCTTGTGTTGGGACAAAAGATTGTGTTGAGACAAAAGCTCTTATAAATTTTGGTCTTCTCTCTCTTTTCCTCTCTTCTAAGTCATGTATCAAACATGGATGGTTAGATCCTCATCAGGAACAGTGCCATAGAGGAAAGCTAGAGAAAGGAAGTTGGAAGACATGAGGCTCACTCAGTGCAGACCATTGGGTGATATTTGAATAGTCTGAAATATTTTGGGTTTTTTAAATGTTTGAGAAAAAAGAACCTTGTTCTCTGCTGTTATTTTTATGAAGATGATGCCATATGCATGCTTGTTTGCATATAATTGGTGTGTAGTGAAAATAACACAGCTGCTGTAAATAGCACAGCTCCACTGACTTCAGGATATACAATCTGTGGATCATTCCATATTATCTACAGCCTACATCTACAGCTCTACAGTTGTGAGTTTGAAATGAGGACAGATACTGATGTTCTTTACAATTTGTGCATGAAAGGATTGATAACACTTTTCCCTCTCCACATTGAGCCCTGATGCTAAATAAACTCATTAAGGTGACTAAAGGAGAAAAACAAAACAGCGTCACCTTGTAATCAAGATGTTTATCTTCTATCTGCTTCAGTGGAAAGAAATGTGTACATTAGCTGTGTATGAATTTATGCATATTATATAAATATACACACATTAAAAGCAGCATCTCCTTTCCTCATTACCACTTATATGTTTTGGCAGGCACTACAAAACGAACAGGTGGTCTGTTATGAACTGATAGTGTTGTCAAAATCTGAAGAGCTGAGGGAATTCAGACTTAATTTGCATTCAGCCAGACTTAGCATAAATGTTATTGGCATTTATTGCAATGAAACCTGTCAGAGGTGGAAAGATTTGTCACTGTGTCTGGCCAAGTGCAGGAAGTAAAGAACAGAAATGTTTCTAACCCATTGGTATTTCAAGTTCTTCCAAGTGGAAAGCCATTCTTATTCTTCCATGTTTGTTTATAAGGTGTTCATAGGTTATGAAATGTAACAGAACCTGGCCAGTTATATCACAACAAAGTACAGACATCTGATGGAAAACTACAACCACCAGTGACCACATGTTGTGTCTGGATGCTCTCTCTAGCTCTGCATCCTCCTAATATTAAACCCCAGATGCTTCAAGGAAAAATGTGTTCACTCAATGTGTATACTGGAATGGTTCTGTGCATAGAGAGAAAATTCCTTCCTGATTCCACTTGTTTAAGCTGTACCCCAAAACATCTAGATAAATAGTGTCTGTTACAGTGACACTGCAACCACCATTTTTATGTTTTGCCTTATGATGTGTTTAATTTTATTTTTTTTTTGGAATAAGTGTTGAAATTTTGGAGGGGAAATACCGGTCTTCATGGTCACTTATCTCAGATTTCATGTGTTAATTATATTGTGAGTAAAAGAATTTCTCCTTTCTTAATACTTCTTAAAAGCACACACCTTCTTGAGACATCACAGTGCAGTGCAGATGTGTCCTGATATCACACGCAGCAGTGTACCACAGAAAGTCTGTGCACAGCCTCCCTCATGCCAGTGAAAATGAGGGACAGAATGGAGTCAGTACCTGGAAAAGATTGATTTACATCTTCTCAGCATGAGAAATGGCATATCTCAACCAATGGCCTGGGAAGAACAAAAAACCTGAGAAGATTTTAGACTGATTTCATATACACCCTTTCTTTAGTGGTGGGCAGGCCTCAGGATTGAAGCTAAGACCTATAATTAATTTTCCTAACAATCACTATTGAAACACTCTTGGTAGCTGACCTTTGAGGACATTTTGAACCTATTCCTGCATGTGTTGTACTACCACAGATTCATCCACAAAGAGTACATTTTTTTACCCTTTCCATAAATTAGCATGTTCTTATTCACAGAATATCAGGATCATGGTGGGAGCCTGACTTTCCTTTCTATACACTGAAGAGTTTTGTCAAGAAATTAGGAGCTGCATATTTTAACTTTGGACTGCATACTGACATTTTTCAACATATGTTTATGTCTAGCATATCCAGTGTCAGTCTGCAAAACAACATGATGAGGGCTAAATTGCCAAGAAATCCTCTTTTAACTACATGTATATACATGCAACTCTCATATTCGTATGAGTGAAGAACTCCATTCAAGCCAGCCCTTTAGAAAAGCAAGACCTGCATCTTAGATAATTGTTTCAGTTAAAATTTCATTTAGCCATACACCACAAAATGAGATGTTTCAATCTTCGTGCACATGATCATTCATTCACAGGGACAGCCCTTGTAACTAATTTCCTGACAGGTTTCACAACAATAAAAATAAAATAAATCTTCTGAAATACAGTCATAAATACTGTTACATAGATGGTTTCGCACTTAATCTTATCAGCTAACTAGAATACTAATTTATTAGTAGAGTGGAAAAATACATTACAAGCTTAAAAAATATATTTGCAGATACTGTACTATTAAACATTTCATTTCTCTATATCTGTTATACTTTTTTTATCATCTTTCTTTTTATTCTTTCCATAAAATGGTCAGAAGAAAAATCAAAATGCAACATGGTTGATGTCTGAATGACATGAGACATTTTAAATGAAATGAGAAGTGCAGATCTGGTAAAACCTGTAGTACAAAATGTTGGAAAAAATACTGTATTTTGTTTACAGAAAGCTTATGTTGCCACTTTGAAAGTGGCAACCTTTCAAGGGAGAAAAACAAACAAACTAAAAAACCTCCATAGTTTACATAAGTACTTTCAGGTTACATTTGTTGCTTTCTGGTTTGGCTAACCTTTCTTGTAGGTAATGATACAAGTGAATCTGGAGACTAATGCTGTTTTTTAGTTTCTAGCCAGCCAAGAGCTTTCCCAGATTTTGATCCTGTCCATCTCCTCCTATAAGACGCATAAAAGACAGGGGAGAGATAAAGGAGAAGAGAAGGAGGTCAAATGATGAGGGTTTTAAGTTTGTAGGAGATTGCAGTTGGCAGTCTTTTAGGAGTTAAAGGACCAACTTTTAGGAGTTAAAGCATAAATGCTGCAGCTGCTGAAGTGCCTTTGACCTTTCACTGATAATTGTGTGAGCAGAGAAGCGCTCCACCATAGCAGCAGGCGATAGTCGAGTCCAGGAGTCCTTGCAGAGGTGCTCTGCTCTTTGTAACACAGCTCAGAAACACAGTGCTGTCCCTGTTCCTCTGAAACCCGCTGCAGACAGCACAGTTAGTGTTCACAAATACACTGGCTGGTTTATGAAATGCTCTATGCAACTGTAAACAGTAATTTTGTTCTAACTTGGGGAATGTGCCCAAGGTAGCAATCTCTGGCACGGCCCTGTGCAATGAAATCTGAGGAATCATGAAAAGGAAAAGTTCTCCATGCAGAAATGTATATATAGTTCCAATGCATGATCATCAATGAGGGCACTCTCAGGCCTCAGCTGAACTACAGAGCAGCATGTCCTGTTTTTATCAAAAGGGAAACCTATATTCCTGGGGGTCAAATGCCCATTTGTTAATCAAATGCCAGTTACATAAAAACACTTGGGGAAAAGAAATTCAGATGAACTGGAAAGAAACTGGAAATTATTCATCAGTGTATTGAATCCCAGTGAATCCCAGCTAGAAAATGGGTTCTGGATGGCATGGTTTTTCTCAGAGTTTACCTAAAACTCAGTATGAGCCTACAAACCCAGCTCTCTAATCACTGAGGTATTGGGGTTACCTGGCTTAGTTTTACACTTGAGGTCAGGGGTGTGCAGTCAGAACCTCTTAATCACCTGCACCATATTTTTGCCCACATTGTGAAAGTGAAGTCTTGGATGGATTCTTTCAGATGAAACTAAATTGTATGTAGAGCCTCATGAGCATACCCATCACACTGCTGCCACTAATGGGCAATTAGCAGCCAGGGCCAGGCAACAGACAAGCCAAAGTAAACCCCTGAAACATGTTTAACATAGTTATGATGACTTCAGCTACAGCTTTTCCCCATACAGATCCACTGCACTGCATGCCGTAGGCTCAGTGAACTTCTCCTTTGTCTGAACAAGTGTGATGATAAAGGGCTGCCTTTCATTTCTAACTCAATGAAAAAAAAATTACAAAAAATTACGGTTGCATGAATACTAAGTGGAGAGAGGCATTTCACTGCACCTCAAGCTTAGGGACATCTTTGTAGCAGGAGGATTAAGACACTCACTTCACCGTAGGTTAAGTGTAAGCAGCTGTGTTAGTGTCCTGAATTTTATGGTTCCCACTTTTAAGTAACCAATTGACCACAGACATAACAACAACAGCTACTTGAGTCAGAATTAGGAATGCCATAAAATACTATGTACCCAAAACCTGGTATTTTAGCTAGCAGTTAGGATTTCTTAATAACAACAACTGAACAAGGTGCACTTTAACAAGTCCGATGGCACTCACAAAGTTTTCTTCTAAGAGGATGAGGCAGATTTTGGGACTTCGTTAAAAGTACTCAAAGAAATGAGCTGGCATGACTTGTGCTACCTTGTGTTTGCCAGAGGCTGAGTGTACATGTAAACAGTGACTGTAAGTCAGCTGATACTCTTGTTACCTTGTTTACTTGCTTGTATGTCTGTATGTTTGCAGAGGTATTCAAATTAGACAACTGTGGTTGCAATGTTTTGCTGCCCAGTATCAGTGGTTGGTTTGTTGCAGGAGTCATTAGTAAAAAAAGGGCCGTTGAGACAGGAATCATAAAAGCTAAAGACTAACACAAGCCCTTGCATTTGATACTGGATAAATATACAGAAACTAACTGCATTTTAAGTGTGTGGAGCAGTAAGTCAGGTTTGAACTCAAAACCATCATCCCAAAAACACTCAGTTGGAAAAGGTAAATTTGATGTACAGCAGTCCATTAAATAATCACCCAGTAGCCATTTCCACAGAGAGAGGGAAATTTAAAACCAAGATAATTTTTCTCCACTTCAGTTAAGAAGTTGAAGTAGGAAAATCAGGTGAAAGACAAAATGGGTTCATCTTGTTTCCTCTTGTCTACCTCCTGAGAAGCAAAGCATGTACTTGATAGAAAATATGGAGGTTCACATTCAATGATGTCAAACTAGAATAGCAAATTGAGTCAAAAGCCTTTTCTGACTTGAAAACCCTCTCTAAGATGGAATCCTCTACTTTGCTGACAGCATGGTGCTGATGGCATCTCATCTGGGTTTAGAGAATCTGAGCACTGCTACCTTGAACATTTCTCCTTTCCTAAGGCAACCACATGGTATGAGAACATACCTGGAAACCAAGTATATCTCTAGCAGCAGCTACAAGTGGGACACTGATAAAAGTGAAAATGACCCAAGTCTCAGAGCTGGAGTTCACTTCCATTCATCTGTGATACTCATAAAAGTCACTGTATTTGTATTCTAAAAAAAGCATAAGTGGCAAGAGTGATCATAAAAATCTGTCTTAATCTCCTTAAATATTATTGGCTGCTCCACTGAACACTTCTGAATCCCTCTCTTCCTAGACATGGTTGGGTTGACTTCCATCAGCATGCACATTTCTTGCCCTTCATCAACAAAGATCTAGACAACTGCTGGGAATTTGCAGCTTCTCTTCCTGCTGTTGAGAATTATTCTAGAACATGTACAGGCATCCCACAGAGCATTGCTGTCCTGTTAGGTCACCTATTCTGACTAAGATGATTTAGGGGTGATTGCAGACAGACATAAGAAAGTTGATTTAGAGGTCAGACTGTGCTGTCAGCAAGAGAGGCCAGAACTGAAATTTGAAGAGCTGAATGTATATTCAGGAATGCCAGGCTTCTCTGCCTTTATTATTTTGTAGACTTGTTGAAATTTATCATACAGAGACCAGAAGGTGAGCACGATATCAAATGATTACAGAATCTTCCTTTATAGTGTGATGTATTTTTGCTCATTTTTGCATGCTGAATTTAAGAATCCACCCAAACCCTGACTTTTTTTTTCTTTGTTTTCTTTTGTTGTGTGCTATTTTTGAAGACAGATATGCAAAATCAACATCAGTTATATAAAGATACACACAGACACAAAAGGAAAAGAAACAAAAAGGGAGAAAAGTACTAGGCAGTGGAGTCTGGAATGTCCTCAACCAAGCTATAAACTTACATTGTTCAGAAGAGCCAAACCACAGTCACTGCTGATTTAAAGGAACACTTGTACTTAGTGATCATCTTCATGAAGCAGAATGCATGAAAACAAACATCAAGGTTTATAAACAGAAAGTAAATAAATGGTGCCCAGTGTTGGTCAGCAACAATTCATTTATAGACTGCTCCTCTCAAACCATCTGCCATTTAAACCAAAAAGCACGGAAGAACTTTGAAACTTCAACTTTTATTACAGAGTATGAAAATATCCCAGACAAGCTGAAACTGAGCCCCCTTGGCTCTGTGTATATGTGTGCATACACATGTGCTTTCTTGTTGACATGCATTATTATAGAGATGAGCTTCCTACAGACATTGGCCTCCTCTTTTACACCAGCTATTTTGAGACCTAGAATAAACCAAGCAACACTTTGCAGACATCAATAGTCTGATCCTTACCCAGAAGGTCATCATGAACCTCCAGTCATCTAAAGAGCACTTGAATTTTGCCAGGTGCATATGAATGTGCCTGACCTTAGCAGTCCACTCTTGTTCTTGTAGATTCTCTTTGGTTCTGAAAGAAATTCCCCAAAGAATTGTCTACAAGACAATGAAAACAGCAATCACATTGGGTGACTCTGATCCTGGTAAGAGCAGGTCATTGGGAGGTGTCATTGAGTAGAGCTAATATTTCTCACTGATTCTATATACTTTTCTATATAAAATAGAACAGGGTGCAATTTATTTTCAACCCAGTCAAAAATGTATAATATTTCATAGCTGTTATATTTCTGTTGAACAATATAAGGAAAAAAGTGTACAAGTATTAAAGATACAAACAGGAAATGTATATTCCAAACCCATTTGAATTCATTGAAGCCTCCTGCAGCGGGCCTTCAATTAGAAATAATTACAAAAATGTACATTGACTTCAGAATAGTCAAGCTTCCATACCTAGTAGATTTGATCAAACTATGAATCCAGGAAGATTTTTTTAAAATAAATTTTCAAAATTACCCTTATAATTTTAAGTTAATAATTTGTGAATAATAAAATGTGTCTTGTTCATTATTCCTGTATCCAGTGGAAGCATTTAGAAGCAAGACCTGTTATTTCAATAATAATATGATGTTAGGGTGGTAAAATGGTGTCCTAGAGAGGATTCTTTTAAGAAAAGAATTTGTGACTTAGCTGGTCATCCTCAGCATTTAAGGGTGCAGATTGTTCTGAATTTTCTGTTTGCAGCTAAACTGCTGCTTGGTTCCCTGCAAAGAATGGATTTGGAAACCCAGTGGAATTCACTAGAGTTTTCTTCCTGCCCATGGACCCAAACATCTGCATAAAACTGAGGCATGTAGAAGGGTGGGACATACCCGTATCTCAGTCCTGAAAGACACTGTGACTTCATAGGTGTTGTCACCGAGCCCTGGACATCTGGATGAGCAGCACAGTCAAGCTGGGTTTAGGAAGGGCCAGTCTTGCAAGCAATGGATGTTTGGGGAGTTGACATTTCCTTTTTAGGATGGCACTTCAGACTCTAACAGAAAGCCAAGTGCCGCTGTCCCACAGAGTCTGAGGCACAGAATAACTACACTGATGTGGGGCTAGTGCCCAAATTAAGAATATCTGTTAGATTCACCTGAAAAAGTAGTAATTCTGAATTTGTGTTACTCTCTCCACTGCTGAGTTATGATTTAATAACATTAAAAAAAAAAAACTACACAGAATTCTGCCTTAATTTGTGCCTCCAGTGAGGCCCAGTCTTTGTCTGGCAGTTAGAAAACCACAGGAATATTCGACTGCATATTTGTGATAGTTGCAGCCTATTAGGGAGATGTTGATGGCTGCTGACTTGCTGGAACAGGTGAGATCCACCCTGCATATAAGAGATATAACCACAGCCATAGGGAAAGGAAGGAAGAGAAACTCAGTATCTGGAACAGATACTGTGGGAAAAAGCCTGTTGAGGCATTTTTCAGTACAGTCACACTGTTATGAATTGTTCTTCCTCCTGGTAAAAACAAATTCCAAACACCATGACTTATCTAACTACAGCAAGTGTCACGTGGAGATTCACCCTATTCTTTTAATATGAACATATCCAGCTGGGAGTGGAAGAAGAAATATAAGCCTAAAAGAAAAGAAAATGCTGTGTTTGTAGTATTTTCACCTTAGACTTAAGCTAGAAAATACTGCATGTTTCATGGAAAATGTTGTTTGCATGAGGTCTTAATTTCCATGATTCTGAATTCTGATTAATTTGAATACTATACCAAATCAGGTTTGCAAACCTAGTCAAATATCTCTATAACTATAAATCTGATCAGAGTGCTACACCTAGCCCTTAAATATTCATAGCTACAATTCAGTAATTGTGTTACATGAAAGAAAGAAATGGATAGTGGCCAAAATGGTGAGTGGTTATATTCCTATCCAGTAATTAGAAGCAGTGTAATAAGATGTAGATTTTTCTGCAAAACCTGACACCAGCTCAGAACTGAAATTTGTTCCAGAAGTGGAATTCTGAAAACATTCTTCTTCAAATCAGATTTTCCTTCTTCCTTAGTAACTTTCCCCCTTGTCCTGCAGTTAATTTCACCACTAAAAATATCTGAGAAAAAATGGATTAACATCTTTCCTCCTGTGATACTGAAGAATTGTCCTGGAGCAACAATGTGAAGTCTTAATAATCACTCTTATTCAGATCATTGCCTGGAGTTGGTCAGAAGTCATGGAAAGAGGAGTTCAAGTTACTGGATTTTGAAATAGCTTGGTGAAAGAAATGTATGCATTTAGAGCCTTGCTCAATAAATACCTCCTAGGGAGGACAAAATCAAGTGAAGATCCATTAATCTGTACCAAGGCTAAAGACAGCATCATTCCAAATCTTAAATTACTTCTGGCAAGCCAACAGCACAAGAATCCAATCTGTGTAGAAAATGCTAGATAGTCTGGGGACTACCAAAGGCATTTGGCCCCCCAGAGTGCATCCATTATACATCTGGTGTAATAGGAGCATTGAATTACAGATAGTCCAAACCACACCATTCAGAAATCTCACAACTTTTTCACAGGTTTTTAGGCCAATTTTCAGATAAAACCCAGAGTTCTTTCTTAGATTTTTATTGCTGTACAAATATACTATGCAGTACCTAGGTGTGGTCTGGTCTCAAACCCATTATGGTTTTTTTACTCTACCGTAAATAGCAACAGACGCAAATGTTTACAAATGAGACTTTGTTCCCATATCCCTGTCTGTGCCTTGCCAGCTTCCTGGAGAGAAAGTCAGTGATGCAGAACTTTATTCACTGGAAACTTTATGTGCCTATTTGCAAATGAAACCTTTGCATGTGATCTGAAGCCGATCATTTGCCTACAGTATGTTGTCATCCCAACTGTGTTTGTTAACACCAGACTGAACAAATCAGAGGGAGTACAAATGTCAAAAGCTCAATTGAAGACTAAAAACCTGGGTGTGTCTAAAGCATTCACTATTGTTTATCAACAAAGTCACATATTATATAGCATGACATCCTTTGTGCCTATACAGCAAATGAAGATGGAAAGTAAAAAGTAGTAACTTATACACCGTGGGCTTACAGTCATTGTAGGGCTAATCACTGTTTTATTTTCCTCTGTAGTAAGAGAAGCTTTTGAAATAGCTTTTCTGATTTATTTGAATGCATGTGCTCTGCTACTTAAAATTTATATGGTGGGCTCACTCCTTTTTAAGGATTAAAGATTTTCTTCTCTTTCATCCTGTGAAAAACTGGCAGCATCACATTGCCTGAAGTGTCTTATGGATAAAAACATTAGTTTGCTAAGCCACTTTACCTGCCTGCTTCCTTCATTTAATTCCTATAAATGCCACACTTCCCTCAAAGTCCATGTTTAATCCAGATCATGCATTTTACAAGTGCTGTTTTCCAGCGCTCAAGTGCTCTCGCCTTTCTATACTAACATGAACTCTCCTATCAAATATTTCAGAAGATCTTTTCTTGCAAACAAACAGGAATGGAGAAGGACTGTCAAAAACAGAGCTCACTTTTTCATGAAAAAAGCCAGAAAAATGGTACTGATCCCACTCTGGCATGGAGCTCTTGTGGCAGAACTCTTATCAACCTCCCTCCTCTTGCTGGCATGTGCAAATCTCTGGTGACCAAGGCCACATTAGCATTATCTTTACCTTAATGATCCTGGCAACTGTATAGCTGAGAGTCATTTGCTGCCCTGAAAACTTGTGTCAGTCAAAGCTTCTGTCTGTCCTAATTCAGGGTCAGTAGACTGGATCAAGGCACTGGTGGTGCTCCCACACGGATTGCATGTAGGACACTTAACTATGGTTAACACCCAACAAGGGCTCCAGAATTCTCAGCTGAGGGACCTCATCATCTTGCCAACAGCAGACATTGACTACAGCTGGATTTCAGACAGGATCTGTGAAGCATCATGCTTGGAAAGAGTTTAACCCACAGATGGAAATATAACTATGCCAAGAGAACAGCCTAAAAACATCCTCCCTGTTGCTTAGCTGTTGCAAGAGAATTTGTGCACTGTACCACTGCACTGACATAATCGTATTGCTCCTGGGACCCTCTGCAGAGAGCTGTATTGGGTCATAAAGGTGGGCAGCTACTTTAAAGCAACTCAAGGATCTCTCATGAGCTTATTCCTTCTGAGGCAACAGGTTCCAAGGCTGCAGACACAGTGGATGATCCATGCCACAGTGGGATTTCTGAAGTAAGCAGATAAAGTAATTTAGAACTCTACAGTTAAAGAAAACTCCTAAAATGATTTTTGAAGTCTGAAATGTGTCAGAAGCTTCTGCTTATATATCTGCACATAGATATACCGTGATTTTGGAAACACCCTGTTTCTTTCACCATATTTAGGGCAAAAGTGGCAGCAATAAAAAAAATATCAGGACCCAACATATTCTGCAGACTGAGTTTTCTTCCCCTAACAGACTTTTGCTGAAGCATCATGCTGCAATATAGAAAACTGTATCTAACCAGTAAAAGACATTATACCAGAAAGAATAGAAAGAATGGATGAACCTAAGAGAAGCACATCTCCCCAAACCTCCTGATCCGTAGCATCCCACACATCAGATCTAACCTAACTAATCCTAACTAGAGGAATGAATTTGATAGATGGGTTCCACAGGAAATGTTTCAGTGTGAGGTATTACAGTACTTAAACTTACAGGTTACATTGCTCTAATGGAGAATTGGGGAAAGAGTATTGACTTCTTTCTTTGTTTATACAGAAAGGCAAAGGTTTTGACTTTATCTTTAGACACAGCTGAGTAGCAAAGGATAATTTCAGAAGTCTTCAGAAAAAAAAAAAGCATAAATTCAAAGAGGAAAACATCTGGAAAAACATGGACCTGTATCTTAGGAAAAGATTCTCTTCCTGCAGAGAGTCAAAAGAAAAGGGACTCCAAAGGTGTCACCCACCACCCCACCAGGAATAACAAAAAATTACAAGACAGCCATTTTGAACTTGAAAGCCTGTTTCACCATTCAGCCTTTGGAACTTTTAGCTTATTATCGTTATACAGACCTGAATCTACATCTTCTCTTCAACTTATTTCTACTAATATGCTTTTATATTATTACTGCTTCTTGGTCTTTGTTTCCTGATCACCCTTTCTCTCCTACCTTCTTTAGTATGATTTTTAGGCCTTGCAACCTGGAAGACGTTTCTGAGGGCTTGAAAAGATCCCCCTGCAATTATTCTAGTCAATGAAACTGTAGAGACACACATGTGGAGAAATGCTAGATCCTCTTTTATCCTCTTAGTCAAGAAGTTATTTTGTTTGGGTCAGTCAGATCCTTTAGGAAATTATTTCTATGCTACATGTCCAAATAAAAGTAAATTTCATCTGAAAAGTCCTTCTGTCAGGTCCTACTTTTGTCTAGAATTCTTATTTTAAAGCAATTATAATTTAAGTCCTTGAAATGAATGTACCTTTCTTATGAAGTTATTATTCTTAGTGTTTTCAGAATGAAAAACATATCTGCTATAGGTTTAACTTCTGTACTTGTCTACATTTCAGATTCAGATCAAATAAAAGGCAAATCTAAGAATGAATTGAAACACACTCACATGTGGTTTTTGTTTGGATAAAATATGTAAGAAATTCTCCTGAAGCCTACGTTTGCTTCCACTGTTAGAGCTACTGACCGAAAAACATAAGGGAGACAAATAGGTGCATAGTTTTTATTTTTTCAGTTTATATATCTACTTACATTAAAGCTGGAGATATATTTAAATACTGCTATAAGCATTTGACAGGATAAAGCTGTAGTCGGAAGAAAAAACTCCTGCATTAATAGAGATCTAACAAAGCAAGTAAGCCACTGATACCTTGTCAGCATTGGGCTACTGCAGCTGTCCAACAGCAAAAGCATAACAGTCTCCAGAGCATGCAGAGATTGCATCCAGAGAACATCAGTTTTGGAATTATTATTTTTTCTTACTTGAAATATAGTACACATGAAGGGAAAGTGAAATGTTGAGCAGTAGTAAATAGATGCTGAGTTTAAGCTACTAAACCAGGAATGTCTCTATGTTCCTTTGGGAAGGTTTTTGGTCAGACTCCTTTTCTACACAAGGAAAGGTATTGACCATGTGGTATATTGTGTTATTCTTGTGCAAGAGGGCTTCATGCAGTAGATACTGGAAATTACAATCTACTCTAGTAGTTCCTTCTTTTCAATCATTAAATCCCTAATTTACTTACCTGATGAAAGTCGGCACAATCTAATTGGGACTTCTGTTTCTTTTCTGTTTTTAACTTTTTTTCATGCTATTGGGTTTCCTTGCTGATTTACTTTTAGCAATATGCTCTGTGAATAATGGTGATATGATCATGTTGTTGTGGTGGAATATTTTTGTCTGAGAACTCTGATGATACCAAATGTGACACGTTTGTCTTTTGATCTGCTACAACACAAATTGTACCAATTGACTGAAGTTGATTACAGACTTATGATTTTAATATTGGTGAGCAGAGGATTTAAAAGACCTAATTTTTTTGTTGTTGTTGTTGTTGTTGAGTAACAAAATTTAAGTCTAATGAAGAATAACTAACCATCTTCATATTTTCAATAGCCGATTTTCTTTTAACTCTGGATTTGGCAGTTTTAGCTCACAGAGGTGACAGACATCAAGAGTGTAAACACAACCTTCCATTTGATTAAATGTTTATTATCCTATGTTTACTCTTAATGTATCAAAGCTAATTCCACTTAGAAAGGTGCATTTGTAACAAAATACCGCCACAAGCCAAAGTCTGGGTTACACAAAAAAAAAAAGTCAAGGAGAGAATGTGTTACAGAAGAAAATTTTTTGTAGAGAGATCAGTTTTACTGAAGTTGATATCAAACCCAACAGATGAAAAAGTAAATAAAAAGAAAATACTGTTGATCTATGAACTGTAATATTACTAACATATTAAAAAAATATTCTTTTAATTGAAAAATCCACACTTCAGGTGACTTCAAGCATGCTTTGGTCAGAGAAATTATCCATCTGGAACTCAGTCTCTTTCCTAACTTCCTCTAGTGCATCATATATCAACATGGAAATCCCTCTCACCTATTATTCTAATTTCTACCTTAGTAAGACCATCTTGAATTTTAAACCTGACTTTTGGAACAGTGGATAGAGACAATTAAAGAGTGAAAATAATTACAGGAGGAGGAAAGGCTACTGCACATGCTACTAAACATAGAAAAACTACTGTAAGCCATCATTGCAACAATGCAGAGGCATTTTGAAAATAGCTGTCCAAATATTTCTCACTCTTTCACCCAGTTTTATTATACTGAAAATGAGTACAGAATAAAATGTTTTGTACTCAGTTTTGAAAGGCATTAATGAAAACCTATCTTCTCCCTTCCAACTGAAGATCCATTTCCTGCCAGATGAACCATGGAGTGGTAACAGCTTGGGGCAACATTTTTGATATGAGAGCTCTCCTAGAAACAAGGCTTTGAGTGAGAGTGAGAACCAGAGACACCCAAAAAAGAGTACACAATGGAATTGATATAATAAAGGGCATTTTTTGTTCTAAGAATTAAAAAAATATTTAAAAGGAGTTAATATATTACACAAATAAAGCTGATTGATTGCATTTGCAGTGTGGTTAAGCAATTTGAAGAGTGCCAGATCAGTATTCTTGTTCTATAATGGCCATGATAACTCATCATATTTGCCTTCCTACTTGTAATCATATTTTATTTTCCTTACCAGAATTCTACAAGTAATTGCTGGTGGCATATAGACTAAGTCACAGATGTTAGAACAAAAGATAAAACAAGTACACTGAATGTACATTTCACATTTACACCCAACAAAGGTTGTCAGCTGTTTCTTCCTTGCAGCTGCTTAAAGGTCTTACTGTCCTCTCTGTCCTCTCCCACTGGAACAACTATCCATTGCACAGATTTAGAAGATTTGTAGAAAATTAATTTTTTAATTGCCAATTAATAACAGAGGTGGATAGTGTGAAAACAAAGACACTAAACTACCTTTCTCCCACCATCCCCCTTTTGCTCAAGATCAAGTTCAGTCCTTCATTCCCCAACTCCTCTACCTCCTCCCCCCTAAGTGGCACAGGACAGATAGAGAATAGTGGTTTATGCTCACAGAATCATAGGATCATAGAATGGCTTGGGTGGAAAGGGACCTTAAAGATCATCTAGGTCCAACATCTCTGCCAATGGGCAGGGACACCTTCTACAAGATGAGCTTTCTCAAAGCCCCATCCAACCTGGCCTTGGATACTTTCAGAGATGGGTCATTCACAACTTCTCTGGGCAATCTGTTCCAGTGCCTCACCACAATACCAGTGGAAAATTTCTTCCTGACTAATATAAACTTACACTCTTTCAGCTTAAAGCAATTACACCTTGTAATCCATAATAGTTGTTATGTCTTGTTATGGTCAATCTATAACATTTCTTCTCTGCTGCTCCTTTCTTGTCTCATGAGTCCTCTCCATGGACTGCAGTTCCTGCAAGGAATATCCTCCTGCTTAGATATGGGGTCCTCCACTGGCTGCAGGGGAATCTCACCTATTGCATGTGGAGCATCTCTTCTCTCTCTTACTTTTCTGACCCTGGTATTCCCAGGCATGTTTCTCACATTTTTTTTCCCCTTACTCCTCTGTTGTGCAGAGTCTTGAACTTGTGGCCTGGATGAGGCAGTCCCAGCCTCTCATCATAGAGGCTACCCTGCCTGAGGATTGGGAGAATAAAGTCTGTACATGTTATTTTATGTCTTATACATGTTATATATATGTTTTATATAAATATATTATATATTTTACTTTGTCCCTTAAAAAGTTAACTGAATAGATAATCTGGGAAAAAAAAACAATGGAACTTAATTGTTTGTGGCTGCTACAATAATGAATTTATCTCCACATTTTACACTTTACAAACAATAACAGTCACACACTATAAGAAATGAGAATAACAAAGGAAAGGAAAGAAATAATGAAAAGCTGTGTATCCTTCAGACCATTATGTCCATAAGGAGAGTCATAACTTGTGTTTTTATCAACTCATCTAGAACAGACAAACACAGAATCATTAAGGCAGGAAAAGACCTCCAAGGTCATTGAGTCTAAACTCTGTCTGAACACACACCACCATATCAACTAAACCACAAGTATACAGAAAAGAGCAGGTTTTGATATGATTCACATATTTTATTAGATTACTTAAATTCTTCATTTTCTCTCATAGACTAGATTCAAAGACATGGTTGTCAAGACTGCATAACAGACCACAAACTATGTAAGTGAACAGTAGATGAAACTACTACCTCATTCCTGCTTGTGGCCTTCCCATTCTCCAGATGCCCTGACCAAGATCCTTCTGGGGAGGTATTGAGAGCTAATTTTTAGCACCCATGAAATCTCCACAGGGCTGAAATGGCAGATGATAGGCAAAAGAAATCTAACTATGTGCCATATTGTATCTGTCTCAGCCCAGTCTACAAGTCAAGTAGAAGCAAACTGAGATCTGGACTAAAAGGCAAATTTTCTACCCCTGAGATTAAATGTACGTCCAGTTATCTGAACACAAAACTTAAAAAGCAGTGCAAATGCAGCCAGGAAACCATTTTGAGTCTGATCTTAATGCTCTAGTAATGGGTACAGACTGAAGAGATATCTCCCACAAACCATGTTGTTTATAGGTCTGATGAACATCTGGCTGATGCTTGGTGACCGTGAAGAAGAACTCACTCCAGAGGAGGAAGGCAACTGTGAGAATAACATTTAAGATGCATGGCTGCTCCATTTTTATTTATTCACCACTTGGTCACATAAATGTAGCTCCAGTGAGGAAGTGGTTGTTCAGTCAAAAAAAAGCTGGAGCCACTGCATGACATAGGAAGGATACAGACATCTGAAAATGCTGAAACAGTTTTATCTTCTTTCTTTCCAAGGCAGCGGCAACAGATATTCCTGAGACAACACTGCCAGAGAGAAAACAAAGCTATTGCAGTAATCTCAGCTACACTATGCACATCAGACACATAGTCTACCACTGCAATGCTGATTATGCTGATATATGACAGAAGGAACATCAGTACAGGCACAGGTCAACTCACTTCTGCTGTGTGCTTAAGCCAGGGTCAATTTTAGCAGCAGCCAAAACATTTTCATTGCTCGTCAAATTGAGTTGTACAAATCTGGTGTTTCTGCAGCTGATAGAACGTTATAGACTGTATTACCTATAACACAGCTTTTGAAATGCTGCTTCATCAACTTCAAATGCATTTCTGTTAGTTGTGTTTATTCTTGTTTGGAAACCCACATACATGAGCAACACTAATAAAAAGAAAATAAGAAAATAAATTCCACAGAAAAACTATGCTAGCAAAATTAAAATAATGTATTGATTGATAAAAACCAAATTTTTTATCAATCAACTATCTTTCTCATTTTTCTTTCAGTTGCACACTGGCTCAAAATTATTTTGCTTTAAACTGCTCACAGCCATCCTGCACTTTGTTCTTTTACAGAGGCACTGCCACCTTGGTTTGAGGGGCTCTGCTGTGCCCTATGGTGAGGTGGTTGGAGCTGGCTGGAATCTCTGGCCTCCTCTCCCAGAGCCCACAGCCTCTGCCTGCCACTGACACCCAGCATGATGTGGGGACGCCAAAGGGACAGAAGGCAGCTCCTGCCTGGCTGGTGCTCCCCAGTGATTTCTGCAATCATGAGAACAGCTCACCTGTGAAGAGTGGGCATTGCCACATAAACAGGGATGAATTTCTGAACAGGCAGGCTCAACCAGGGCTCATGGGTATTACATTTATTATTATTATTATTTCTCTCCATGAAAGCACTATCTCCTACACTGCACTTTGGGTAAGACTGTAAACATATATCAATTACTGGCAATCAGTAACAGCACAGGGACCTCAGCAAAGCTTCAGTTCAGACAATGTCAAAGCAGTTGTATCTGCAAGGCTAAGAGTTCAGAAAGCAGCTGTAGCCAAAAGCACAGTTCACAACTAGGAGAAAAAGGAGGCCCTCCTGCCCTTCCTACCCCTTTGCAAGCTTCTGCTGCTAACACGAAGCTCACCTGATCACCCTTCAAACTATAACTGAGTAACAGGCAGGGAGACATGAACTGGCACCATGTAAGGGCACAAGCTGGCTGAAAGGAAAGAAAATGTGACTGAAAGCAGAGGCAGTAAAATGGAAGCACAGTGGAGGATGAGGACAGAGTGAAAGGATGGAGAATATGGGAGGTGAATGTCTGCTGACATTTAATAGTTCAGCATAGGTATAAGATGATTCCTGCAGTATGTTTCACTGCATCTTAGTTATGTTAGTTCCAGAACCTGTAGCAGTTTTAGACCACAGGTATGATCTGAAGCCCAGACATTTATCTATATTCAAAAATATTCTCTTTATTAATTTATTTTGCACATAAAATCTAAAAGGTGAACAGAATCACCTTTACATTTTTTTCTCAGCTTTCTACAAACATTTTTCCTTCCATGCCTGCTAAATGGGATTTTTTTGCAGTATGTAGTGGCAAATGTAAATTTCATCTGGTGTCTGTTTTCTTGATAGCTACCACCTCCCTAAGCTATCAGACAATTTGACTTGAGAACCATCAGAGGCCAAGGCCATCTACCCTCTTGAACTAGAGTGCCTACAATTCTGCCTTACCTACGACCTGATTTCTGCAAAGAAACCAGAGAAATAAATTTTTTGGCAAAAAACCTGCATATTGAACATTCCCTGTTTTCCATCTCCCTAACTCATATCTGCATTGCTTGTTTCCTTTCATCTTCCCTCTAATATCTTCTCTTCTTTACATTTACATGCATTCAACATACTGATACATGGGCATAAAATAAAGTTAGCTTAATTCCGAGTTTATTCTTCAACCTGTCTTCAATCTACATTAATACAAATGTAAACTTTATTTTTCCCTGTTGGGCCTTTGTAATCTTTTGATTTTGTTGTTTGTAGGAGAAGCAACCATTTCTGTGTACAGCAAAGCTAATGAAAGCATGAAATATTCATATTGCATCCCTAATTGTATAATAAAGTGGAACATGTGCTGTTATAGTTGAAAACCTCCAGTCTAATTAGCAGTAGCCTAATAAATGCTTAAGTGAAACATAAAATGTTTAGTGCTACTCAACTAAATCTCTTTCCTCATTCAGTTGTATTTAAAATGACAGTAATAAGATAATTTAAAATAATACAGAACATATGTGCAAATATATGTTCTTATTGTAAATATCTAAATTTTAACTAAGGAGTTCCTTAAGGGTTTCATAATCAAAATATTGGCTTGTCCCACTATTACTTCTGCCATAAATTTGTGGCTTTTTATTTTTCTTTACTTTTTTTTTAAGTGCTACTGTTTAATTTATCATCAGCTAGTATAATTTTATGTATTGTGGGAACATAATATACAGTTGGAAAAATCTATTTCAACTTTTAATTTACTCTGTAGCCCTGGAAAAATAATCCCAAATTTATCCTTTAAATCTAATCAAACAAAAATTTTTTGAATAAAGAAATCTGAAACTCCATGGTCTTCTTTTCTTTTTCAAATAACTCTGCTGAAAAATCATTATCTGGTTTCCAGGAAATATTTCCTGTGTAATAGGTAGGAAGACAAGGAGCAAAGTGACAGTTTCTGTGGAAGACCCAGCAGTGCAAAACTAAAAAATGCTTATTTGTTTTCTCAAAGGTTATACGTGGTTTCAGATGAAGAAAAACATTTTGTACAATGCAAAGATGCTTCTACATTTTAAATATCATAAATAGAAATTTTCTTTGACTATCCAAAATACCTTCAAACAAAATAAATAGAATACATTTATTCCCCCATTGACTAATGTAACCAATACTGGAGCAGCAATTGGATAAAAATGTGCCCTTTGGCCAGGGTTTTGTACAAGTGTCTATTACCTTGATTATTTTCTCTTTCTCAGAATTTCCTGATATCAACCCCTGAGACACAACTTCAAACCAAATTAATCTGATGTAACAGAGAATAATATTATTTTTTCTCATTGCAATGCTTCAGTGTAAGCGCTTCATATACATACAAGCTAATTACCTCCTTTCCTTGTTATTAAAACCAACAATAATGTTGATATTATGACCTGATAAAGGTAGTGTTTTATTTTCTGTCATTTTGGGGAACATTTTTTGCTACATTACAAGGTTTCATGTGCAATTATAACAAGGTAAATATTAGCACCTTTTGGAAGTGTTGGTGTTCCCTTTATTTATGTAATCAAAGTTGGATTGACATTTAATATTGTCAATTTACTGACATTTCTTTCCAATTTATTTCCCTTTTTCATGCACTGTGGACAAGTGTACCTCATTGTTGAATTATTTATTCAAAATCAGGAGTTGTTTGACATCGAAACAGTGTCGAACAACTTTATCTAAGTGAACAAAGAACAGATTGATGAGGAAGTCCATTCACGTAATGAACATCTAATCTATATCTTTGTGAAATACTTCAGGATTATTTTATCTAAAAATCACAGTGAGCATGACACTATTTATTTTTTTTTTATTGCTTTAAAACGTGGGTTAAATTATGTGTCGCTTACAGATTCTACTGAAACCAATATTGACTTTTCTCGCTCTAGAATTTCCTCAAGGCTTTCCCTCCTTCCTCTTCGTGACGCAGAATTTGAACAGAATATGCACCTATTTGATTTATGGCTTTATGTACCATAGGTAAGCACTGAATTCCACTACAGGATAAAGCACTGAAATCAGTACTCACAAAATCCTCCAGGGGACAATTGCTTTTATTAACAGAGGTCATGTTTTGCTGAAGTGTCTTTTCAGTTGTTTTTAAAATCAATGACAATTTTTAGGTACTTCTACTCTGTTTATTACTAATTTTTGTACATGTAAACAATTTTGATGTCCCATAACAAGTAAAAAAAAAAAATATAGAAAGAATCTACTACAAAGTAATCAAGTTGGACCCACTAGGAGAGTTCTACTGACAGCCAAAACTAGTATTCCTGTTGCAATTCAAGTTAATACCAACTTCAGTGGCAGGTTTAATCAGATTAATACGTGATGAATACGACATGACATAGGGCCTTAGATCTTTAATTGTTTAAAGGATCCCCAGTCCATTTGAAGCTAATGTTCACTGTAGAGGAGAAGGAAGAAGATTATGAAAGAGACATAAGATGTATTTAAAATGTAGCCAGGAATTTACTGTATACTTCTCTAAGTCCTATGTGCAGACCAGTCCTACAGGTCTCTCAGAAGCCAGGAAAACCTCCCAGCTTTGTGTTGTCACCAAAGTTGCTGAGGAGGCACTCTAACCATTCGTCCAAGCTATTGATGAATAATTTCATAGTGTGCCCAGTGTTGAACACTGGGGGACACCACCAGTGACAGCCTCCTAGCAGACAGACCCTGTGACACTGACTACAGCCCTCTTGGACCTGCTGGTCAACCAGTTCTCAATCCATCTCACTGTCCACTCACCCAGTCCACATCTCCTGACTCTGTGCGTGGTGATGTGAGATTTGCTTTCTTCCAGTCACCTCTCTTAATGGCCACAACCGCTCAAAGACCACTGGGAGTGACCTTGCTATGACCACCATCTCTCCTGGCAATCCTGGATGCACCACGGCCCATGGACTTGTGGATGTCAGGTTTGCTCAGGTATTCTCTAATCCAATTTTCCTCGAACAAGGGAAAATCTTCATTTCAATATTCCTTTACCCTGGCCTCCTGAGTCAGAGACTTCTGAGAGCTGACTTTGTCACTGTGCAGCCATTCAGACTGACCTCAACAGGTCGGAGAGATGGACTTCTGCTTTTCTTGCTCTAAACTTCATCTGTTTTTCTGAAATTCACTTGATTTAAAGTGTCTCCCAGCCTTTTGTCATGAGTAGCATACTCTTACTCTTGGATTGAAGAACTGACAGCTACAATCACATGGCACTCCACATCTATAAATACATGCAGGTACATATGTCCCAAACCTATTAACACACCTCACTGTTTTGGAAAAAGACCTATCTAGAAACTGCTTCCTACAGAAAGCTGTCTCCTTTTCATTGTTCACTGTAGGAAGACTTATGCTTTTCTCATCAGTCTAACTGCCTATGCTTTATCCAAAAGGATTCAGTGAGATTGCAACTCACACTGTTCCAGCTAACATGTTACTGTTTGTTCCTTCCCTTCACAGTGGTAGCTTTTGCAATTAGTCTAGCAGTGCCTAAAGAAGCCCTTAAGCAGAGAATAATCACAGCCAGATCTTCTATCTAGCAATGTTCTACTTATCATTACAAATTTTGCAGTAAAATGAAACACATATAATTTAAATGCTAGCTATAATTTGTTAATCCCAAATAATCTATTTTTCTAAGAACAAATCAGTAAAATAAAGTGAGGCAGTGTATTTTCATGTGACATTTGCCCAGCCACTGACAGGACATAATTTTTTTTTTTAAAGAAAAATTTCTAAATGTGAGCTTAGCATATGGTTACTAAATTATTATTTTAAAGATATGACTACAATTTGACAAATAACTTTATAATTTGTAGTCATAGACAGCAAGTGAATACAATTCATTTTACTGTGGTGTTCATAATCATCCATGGCACATACCATATACACCTGTAATACACTTGAATCTTTCATTAAGAATTAATGAATCCTAAATAAATTATGTATACATTTACCTTTAGCGTAAGGTACAACCCTGAGGCTGATGATAACCATGAAGAATTGAATTCAAATTCTTCAACAAATTTTCCTCTGTTAATCCAAATTTTCTATTAAAAAAGGGTTATTTAATTGCAAGTTAGGTAAAACAATTGTAAGCCTTTATTATTACAACAATGTCTCCTTCAGGACTTGAAGATAATGATGATAGTCCCATTTGCAGCCAGCTGCTTCCCTGAGGTTGCTGTGGTAGAAAATGTGCTTCTTTATGCAAGTGAATATTTACATGCAACAATAGCAGTCTGGAAATGCCATACTGAGCTTAAATAACTCTGAATATCAATGTTTAGGAATCACAGTGCATATTTTTCTCATTTATCCAGTAAAAGCATAGTGAATCAGATTTTTATGATTGAAGATGCTTCATGAAAAAAGGCTTTAAGGTTCTTTATCAAAGTTAAATGTTTCTTGTTAAAAAAATGAAAGAGTTTAAAGAGTTTATTTCCTTCCTTCTGTGAGTAGTATCACCTACCTTGATGAACTGACTGTCCTGCAGACTCAGTTTCTGATGTCTGATTTTTCAAGTTCACCTGCCATCCCACACAACTGATCCATTTTAAGAAATGAGGCATCTTGATGTAACCTACCTGCTTCATATTAAACTAGGATTCAGAATCTTGTCTCTTTTCCAAGAAATGCCAAATTAGAACTCATTTTTCCTAACATTCTTGTGTACCTAAATTGCAAAAACTTTCTGTTGTTCTTTTTACACACCATCCTATATCAGGAAAGAACAATGGTATCCATCCAGAATCACCCTCAAGGCTTTTACCATGGTGATGGAAACCAGCTGTTTGACTCCTAAAGTCTCTGGAGGCAAGCATACTTATTTATTTAAAAGTCATCTAGATTGCAGAAGAGTCAGAAAGGCTCTTATAGCTGATCAAATAAAGCAAAAATGATTTGTTGAATAATTTATTTGACAAATACGGACAAAATCTGGCCAATACATTGTTCATCAAATAGTGCTTGCACAACTAAATTGAAAAATACAACCCTTAACAGACATATGCCAACATACGTAAAAATCTGTTGCTGGGTTATACTGAAAAGAATTGAAAAAAGATTTTCTGTGAAGGGACCAAGGGACAGTTTCACATAATTTGGGCATTTAAGTTTATTGGTGCTGTAATAAAATTCTCTCTCAAAACCTTTAGGTAGGGAAAGTCCATAAATATCCTGTCTTTCATCACTATACCCCCTAAATAACTAGCTGCCCTCCAGAATTAATTTATTTTTATCAGATCTAACAAGTTTTGTATATATTTCACATTTAGGATCCACAGACAAGGTTTCCCATGCTTGTTCATGTTGAGGACTCTGTTCTTAGGACATAAATATGAATTCCTCTGGGGACAGAGTCCAAATATCATGAGGCCCTTTGCTTTTATTCAAGGCTCCAGGGAAGGAAATGTGACCTCACTTACACAATAACTTATAGTTTAAGGGTACAGGAGGGAGAATTTTTTTTCTTTCTGGAGAACTAAAGCACTTATATCCTACTTCCCAGGAGAGGGTCTTTAACTACTCTTGACTTTGCCAGATTGAGAATGAAACAAATGACAGGGAAACAACACAATCATTAGAATCCCTCCTTAGTCTTAGTTTTTGTCATTATGCATAGGCTGAAAAACTACTCTATAGAAGTTTGGACAAGGCCAGACAATGTGATCTGAGGAAGAAGCAGAAAGCAGTGGGATGTGATGTAGAAATGCAAGCAGCAGCCACTTATGCTTACATCTCTCTCTTCTTCTTTCCTTCAACACTGTCATCCTCCCTCAGAAGTAAATCTATGACTGGTTAAGGTTACTCCTTTACCAAAATATGTTGAACAGCCTAGTTTTTCACTGTGGTGTGAAAGATAAATTGTCAACTATCTGGAAAGACTAAAGCTGCGGCTGAAAAACCTGTGTGCACAATGTTTGTTAACAGTGTACTAGATGTCTCAGGTAACTGATGGAGGGAACATTAAAAACTATGAGGTTTTTTCATCCAAAAGTCCGTTAATAACATTAATAATATGTTAATCTTTTTTTACAGTCCATTTTTTCAGGTAGGGATAGCTATTCTCTCCTGGCTTGGACATGAGAGACACTTTGAAAATCACAAGGAAAAACAAGCTTAAGTTTCCACCTGTGGTTCAAGTGGCTTTTTCTGGGGAGCACTTTGTAGAACATAATCTTGCCTTGGATTACTTTAGGTGATACTTATGGAAGTGTCTGGCAATGCTGCACTTTTTTGTGTTCTCTGACTCCTTGATCTTTGGGAAGCAAAATGTTTTTTTGTAGCTGAGGTACATAACTATGTAGTTAGGACCAGGAAAACAAGATGAATTCATAAACTATCTGTCTTCTACATCAATCTTATTTTGAAAGAATGATTGACCTTTGTTTCAAACAGTATGCCACCAGTTAAATTTCTTTCCTTTTTCCTTGGGTTGAAATACAGGTATAACAACTCTTCACAGAGCTCTTTCCAGACCTATGCAGTGTAAATTGTTGCATGCAAAAAGAATTCGAATTAATATCTCAGAATATTTAAAGGAATAAGTGACATAATGGATTACATTCAGCCCAGGGCTCTTTTACCACAAGCAGTGTATGAAAGAGAGGAAGGAGCCCAGGAGCTGCCTACCTCATAGCAAACAGCTGTACAGTCATCAGGAGGGAGAGCTTGCCATACTTATGGACACATCTGGTAGCAGATTTTCTTATAAAGGAATATATATCAGGCAGTGACAGATCACTTGCTGAAAGTAACCTCCTGAGCAATGTTTGGCTTCTCAACAGCTGTGTTTAGTAGAGGATTCCAGCTGAAGATAGCAACATTTGCAGACACTAGAGGCTGAAAACTGGGATTAAATGATTAAAAACTTTCTTTTATTACTCAGCTAGATTATTCATATTAATTGCACTGAAGAAGATTTGCATACAGTCTAGATTTACGTAATTATTTGATGTAGGTATATTAAGTATTTACTTTAAGGGAGGATTGCAGGAAATGTAGATGTGTATTCTTTCTTTACCTCTGCCCATCATATTCCGTTCAGCTTTCCACACACATGCTGAATTTTTCAGTCCAATTTCCTCTCTTTCTAGGCTTGTATGACTGCTTAGAAAATATGTACTTCCAAACTAAGACCCCAGAAGCTCTAGCATCTGCTGCATTTCTAGTAACCATTCACTTCAATAGCTAATGTGACATAGATCAAGAGAAAGAGAAAGGCAGATAAGGTAAATTTTCCATTTTCAGTAATTAATCCAGTGAATTTTTTCAGATAAAATATTTGTATTTCTTTAATTTTGCTGCAAACTCCTAGAACCATGCATGAAATATTAAAATGCAGAAGGACAGCCATAAGAAATGAAAGGTATACCAACACTTGAAAAGACCTTATAGCTCAGTCAAAAACAGGGAAGAAAGCTCAAACAAAACCCCACAAAAACACCTTTAAAGAAACACCAGAATAAAAATCCTTGTCCTACTCTGCCTTTAGCCAAAGAGCTTTCTGCCCTGGACTCAAGACTGAAGATAATTCTATTATTTTGAGCACTGGTAAAAGTAGGGTGGTTTTGGTTTTTTTGGTTTGTTTTTTGTTTGTTTGGTTGGTTTGTTTTTGGTTTTTGGGGTTATTTTTTGTTGTTTTTGTTGTTGGTTTTGGGGTTTTTTAATTTATGTTCAGTGAAAAGAGTAATCTGCTTAATCACTATTCATAGCTGAAGTTCTTGCTATTTAGAATCAGGTGTTTTGTCTGCAGAAGAGATTAGTGTATTTCAAATACCTGATCACACCAGTTAGACTACAAGCACTTCTTCACCTCACTCTCTTGCATGCTTTTTGATGTGAGACTACTACTCTGATGTACCAAAACTGAGTCCCAGATAAAGGTTCTCCTGTGATTTTGCTCTGTCTGGTGTAGGTTTTCCCCTAGGAAAAAAAAAGTCTGACTAGCCTTTATCTGTGTCTGCATGGAAAACTGCAGGTAGTTGAAAACCAGTCAATGTGACAAAAGCCATCACAGCATCAACGTATTGCTTGTCCTGAAATAACATACCCTGAGAAGAACCAGAAATACCTGCTTATGCTGCTGCAGTAAAACAGACACGTGATTTCTGGATTGATGTCACACTCCTCAGGTCCTGCTGGCTCAGAGGTTGCATGAAATCTGTCTGCCTGCAATGTCCCATGCAGATGTGCATTTTGATTGACTTTTCCCTGACACTAACTTCAGTGCAATTTCCTCAATCACAGGCTTCAGCAGGCTGAAGATTTCAGAGTATCTTGTTTTCTTTTGTTTCTAATTTCTCTAAAGTCTGATTATAGTGCCAGCTCTTCTGCCATACCAGAGAAGTCTACTAGTGTTTTATCACTTTAAATTCCAACCTAAATATTATTAAAGAAATGCAGCACATTATAGTTGTGGCATTCCTTATGTGGCATATGTAGACTCCATATGTATTTTTAAAATGGGTTGTTTTGACTAAAATATGTGTGTCCACATGACTATCACATACCTCCTATAATGCACAGCTCTTCAGCATGTCTACATCTTCCATCTTTCCTCAGCCACCAGTGCAAACTGTGGAAGTGATCTGGGACATGGGATAAGATGCTGCCTCTTTCAGACTCCTTATACCTAGCAAGAGAACTTCAAGAGGAGTTCTCTTTTTCAGAAACTGAAACACTCCTATATTATTAATTTCCTTGGGGTTTAGGCTCTGTTTTCAGATTTCCAAAGTTCTCTTTTTCCTTAACCACTGCCATGTCTGTCACTTTCAGCAGACACATCCATGCAAGGCATTTAATAAAATGGAAGGTCTTTTTAAGTGATGATATGTCACATTTAGGTTTCAGTCTGTTTCATTTCTTGTGGTCTTGTAGCAGAGAGGAAATAAAAAACCATCTGCATCTATTACTGAATATCTTAACAAGTTGTGTTAGTTATCTTTTAGTTATGCAATCTATCTTTTAATT
The DNA here is from genome assembly GCF_022539315.1 of Serinus canaria. Taxonomy (NCBI): domain Eukaryota; kingdom Metazoa; phylum Chordata; class Aves; order Passeriformes; family Fringillidae; genus Serinus; species Serinus canaria. Next base: position 18,409,028 of record NC_066314.1, on the reverse strand, counting down.
ATGCTAACTGATTGTCTGTAAGTTTATGCAATGTAAACTAGTTTATTATGGTACAAGTAGTCTTCTATTAGATTTAGTCTTGATTAACAAAATCTGTAACCAAAAAAAGCATCAAGATATTTCAAAACAGCAAAATCTGATCAGTAACAGTTTAGAGACTTTACTTGTGTTAATATATGTAGTCTTTTATTTCAAGTTATTTAATATTTTGGGGACATGAGAGTACTTGGACCCCATAATTTTCCTGTAAATAGGAGATGAATGTAAAGTCATTAATTTCATAATTCATTTAAACATGCAACATATAAGCAGGTTTTTTAAATCAGGGTGCTTGATTTAGCAGTTCTCTGCTAAATCAAGCATCTTGATTTATAATAAAATAAAAAAAAGTATCCTACGTTTACTTAGATATTAATGTTCCAGATTCTGCCAGAGAAGAAAGTTCAAAAAGCCAAGTTGCCATAGAGTACTTCCATACCTTTATCTGTAGGTATAGAGAAGAATGTGCCATACTGGGCTCCAGATTGTGCTACTCCTGTGTGCCTTATTCTGAGTCTGACTGACACAAAAGTTACCTCTTAGGATGTGTGGTCTGGCCTGCCTTTCCTTTCTTTGAAAACCAAGGAATTGGTATTAGAATTGCCTCATTTCCAGCTCTTCCCCTGATGTCCTACTGACCTATTATTTGCTGTTGCAACATATATACCATCTATGATTTCATTTCCTTCTTGACAATTTATGAATGATTTTGGAATTCGTTGTGCATCTCTTAACACAGACACTGATTTCACCACTTCAGTTTTAATGTTTGTACAGGGATATTTGCAAGGCAATTTTTTTATATTAGAAATTAAAGCATTAACAGATTTAATTGCTGGAGCTACATCTGTAGGTTGGAGTCTTTGTTTCTGGAAAACTGATCTTTTAATAGGTTGGCACTATTCTTACGACTAAAGACTATGAGCTTAAGCAACACTTAGTAATTAATTAAGTAGACATAATTGGGGACAACATTAAAGATGAGCAATTATTCTTTAAATTTGCACTAAAATATTTCCATGTCTTACACTTAGTTCATAGTTTTTATAATAACCCACAGTTTCCAATGTGACAGCAGAAGGTGGATCTTCTGAAGCTATCATGTTTGGTTTTATCAGTAGAAAATATAAATGTAAACCATTGCTTTTCACAGGATCTATATATCTTTCCATCTGAATTAAGAGCTAACTACTTAGACTAGAGTCAGTAAGACAGTTACATCCATCACTTCTCTGAACTCTCCATTTCCAGGTTATGAAACATTGGAAAGAAAGAATTATTTTAGATCAGACATGCTTAATTAAGAGAACTCCTTTCATGAACACTACAAACAAGTCCAGCAAGTGGTTTTGTTTTTCCAAATGGTTAAGAAAGAGCAGAATATGCACAGCACAGAGTAAGGACAGTAGTTGTCTTCATGGGAGAAAAGATCAGTAGGAAGATTCCCTAAAAACAGGTGATTATTTAGGAAAAATAATTTCAAGTGCATCATAGGATGGCTGGGGGTTTGTGTGTTTGTATGTGTAAGAAAAGATGTGTGTTTTAGAGGAAAGACTAATTTAAAAGGCCAAAGAAGCAACACCACTTTTTTTTTTTTTTTTTCAGGCCAGGTTACATCAGGAAGCTTTCCTGAATTGTTCTCTGTGATTTGGGTTTCACAGAAGTGGTTGGTCAGTGCTGTGAGCTTAAATGAGTGGATGAAGAAGTGACATTTGCAAAGACCTTTTTAAATATTCCCTGCTGGTAAGGCGGAATATTGGTACAGCAAAGGAATGTTGCAAAGAGAAAGAATAAAAAAAGGAACAGGACTAAAGTAATGGAGACTTTTTGCATAATTTTAGCACACCAATGGGCATTGTAATATTTCTTGAGGGAGGGAGGGAGGGAGGGAGGTTCATTCAGGACTATTTAACAGCATTTAGTTCCTCAGATGTACTTAGTGGTGTACTTATGCAATCAATTTCTTCGCTGGTAAAGCCCTTCCCTGCTCTCTCTGACACCAGGACAGTCTTGCATAGAATAACTGCCCTGGGTTCAGCTGGGATAGAGCTTGTTTTCTTCTTAGTAACTGGTACAGAGCTGTGTTTTGGATTCAGCATGAGGATAATGTTGATAACATATTGATGTTTTGGCAGTTGCTGAGTAGTGCTGATAATGAATCAAGGAGATTCAGTGTCCTATGCCCTGCTAGAGAGGAGTTTCACAGGAAGCTGGGAGGGAGCACAGGTGGGACAAGTGACCTGACCTGGCCAAAGGGATGTTCCACACCACAGAACACCATGCTCAATTTAGGAACTATGGGAGCAATCATATTGTACACCACTCCTTTCTCTCAGGCTTTATTTACATCTCTCTATTTTTCATTGTAATTATTATTATTACTATTATTAGCATTATTATCATTATTAGCATATATTTTTAAATTTAATTTTAAAACTTTTGTTATCTCAAGCCATAAATTTACTTCCCCCCCCCCAGTTCTCTTTTTGACTGGAGAAGACAGTTAGGAGAGAGTGAGTGGCTACATGATGTTTAGTTGTTGATTGTGGTTAAACCACGACAACTTTTTGACTCAGTTTGACATACTAAAACTTGTATTGGTATGAATGTTTATGGGTCAAAATCATTAAATTGCTCTTGACTTTAAAACACCTGTCAAAAAAAGCACCAGAACCCAGATAAAATCAACCCATCTCATCCAGGCCAGTAGAGAGCTGTGTAGAGTTTTCCCTGGTAATGTAGAATGATTTCTTAAAATAACCTTGCCAAGGAAGGATACTCTTTCTATAAATAATTCTTAAGAGAGAGCTTAAGACAAGACAGCTAAGCCAATCACTATGAAAAGGTCCTGCTCCTCTTCTCTTCTCACTTTCTTTCCTGTTTTTTTTTTTTGGTTTTTTACTTAACCAGTTTGACTCAACACAACACTACATGCTTTAATTCCAGGGTGTTAGAAGAAGGATTTTTTCCATTGTGTTTTTTACTGTTTTCATGACAAATCTTCTCATCATTTAGCTCTAGAGACCATATAAGCAAAGAAGAATAGCGGACTGCTGGAAGGAGAAATGAACATACCTGCTCTACATTTTCTATAGCTGCACCCTAGCTATGTCTGTGGATATCACCAATGTTTACTGGCAGTGCTATGTGGACCTGACACCTTGTATGTAATGAACCTTGGAACCCACTTAACTGAAAAATCAATTATAAACATCTCTACTCCCCACCATATCACACATCCTCTAGACATCTGAATGTCAGCAATGTCATCCTTCTATATTCTCCCTTTAAGTTAGAAAAAAGGTCTGATCCTCTCTTTGTACCATTTACTTTGACAAAAATGATGAAAATATGTCCTTCATTGTCTGATCACATCCTGTTAGTCACAGGCATCTTTCCAACCCCTCCTTAAGGATGCACCACTGAAACAATCAGCCATACTAGGGAATGGAGAGAGATGGTACTATGGCAGGTACTTAGTCAGAAATGTGCAGTCCTCAGTTGAGAAAATAGTAAGGTGGAGCAGAATGAAGAATTTTGGCATATATTTTCAAAACTTTTCCACACATTTTCTTTACGGTAAATATCACTTTGAAATTCATTTGTGCAAAATAACGTTGCTTTATTTCCCCTGTAGGCTGATAGAACCACCTAGAACTTGATCTGACTCTCCTGTAAAACCTTGATTAACTTTAATTGCTGATGGAAATTGATTATAGAGTTTGTCTTAATGCTGACTCATCCAATTGCTTTTAGAAGAGACAGACTTTATAGACCTCCTATATTGAGTCTATGTTTAGAGATGATGAGAAATAAGGATACAAGAGAATCTTATAAGAGTGTTAGAAGTTAAAACCGACAAGGACCTATGGGTGGCCACAGATATTGAAGAAGATGGGAGAGAGGAAAGAAAATATACTCCAAGGGTGTGGTTTCATCACTGGATTAAGGAGCTATAAAACTGGGCTGCTGCTACAAATAATGTTCCTCCTCCCTTCCTGAGATCCTGCACTTGTTAGATGAGCTCTCTGACTCAGGTGAAAAACAAGGGATTAATTTATCTGCAGTCAGCTCTCTGCCACTTTGACTCACTGAGAAGCCTCACAAACCCAGGACTGATGCAAGTGATGATTGTGCAAACTACCCTAAGGGAATATGATGGAGTTTCAGAAGATCAGAAACTCTTAACATTATTGTCAAGATTAATGCAAACAAATAGTGTGTTCCTCCTCTCAGGAAGTGACTGGTTTGTTTCTCTGAGGTTTAAAGTCTCATCTCATTAACTGTAGTGATTTTAATTTCTTCTCTCCAGTTTGAAAAATCTACATTGTGACTAGTTTTAAAGGCTGTTTCATAAACCATATTTATTATTCCAAAGGATTTTGTTATGCTTTCCCACCTGCTACTCATAGTTTAGCAATTCTGAATAACTGGCAGAAGACACTAGATGAAAAATATGAGATATTTATTCACAGTTTCACCTTTCTTTATTAAAGCCTGCAATCTGTGGTGTACCAGAATTTGTCTTGGTTGGCAAGTGTCACTCAGAGTGGCAGGCCACAGAACAATTCTGCCAGCCTAGAGAAATCATGTATAGGGGAAAGGTGCCATATATGTTCCTATGCTACTGACCTTCACAGACCCAGTATAACACCTTTGAAAACCATTGAAGCTCCCCAATATATCAATTGCCATGAACTGAAGCAACAGAAAAACTCCTTAATGGCCAATTTAAATAAAAAATAGTTTATAATTACATTAATTAGCAATTTTGACCAGGCTTCTGGCAGCTTTAATTAACTATGGATGCCAATAGGTCCAATGAGCTATTAGGGATGTCAGTGACTTGCCAAGTTAAAGAATGCTTTGTTTGCCTATTTTTCCTTTTTTAGTTTGACCACCCTCTTCACTCTGTCCTGCACACAAAAAATTTGTGGTGAAAAGACTTTGATAAAAGTATTTAATATCAACTAAATTCTCTGAATAATAACTTACTTATGTAAGTAGGGGAAAAAGAATAAATCAGTCCTAAAGCCACAGGGTAATGACAGAGGACTGAATAAATTTCCCAGGTAAGTAGGAGTCGCAGAAGATGGTGTCTCAAGACCATGATCACAGCAATGGAACAAATGCATGAAGCAGAGGATGTCAAGCTACTATCTTGAAAAGCTTTATGGATTAAGATATCCTTAATATAACTAACTTTACAAATTCAGGTATCACTCTATGTAATATGCTACTAGACTTGTAAAATAGCTTCTTACCAAAACTTTGCTTTTCTCTTACATGTCTTTATTCGAGAACTTCTTCAGCTTTCTTCTGTCTATCTGAGACTATGAAGAGATTTTAAGTGTGGCTAAATATTTAGGGTTGGTATAAGAGTTTCACTGCTGTTGTGACTTGAAAAACCAGTAGGATCAGACTCCAGAGGTGCACTCATGAGTGTGTTCTGTTGATAATTCATCTGAAATTTTCTCATCTCTGAACATTCTGATCTGGCAGTGTCTTAAATCTTGAGACACTCAGATCAGTAAGGACACTCCAAGTCCTACATGCTTATATAGCTACAATCACTCCTGGCATTTCCAACTTCCTTTATTTTGGCCATAGCACACAGTAGAAACTCAAAGCAATCTTAAAAGCACTTCCTTGGCCACTATGCCCCCGGACTTTCTACTGCTTTTTGTTGTCCCCTCTAAGTGTACCTCAGTGTTTTTTCTCTCAGTCACAAATAATTTGTGATCTGGAAAGAGCAGAGACTTAATTTTTTAATATGAAAATGAGTTTACAAAGTAGATTGAGTTTGTCGTTACAGAAACAAACAGTTCTTTAACACAGTCTAACTAGAGAAGTTGTCATTTCATAGTTATGTAGTTGTGACAAATTCAAAAAAGAACAAGAAGCTTCAGTACAGCTTAATAGCTCCAGTACAGCTCTGTTCATAGCATAGAGTGATGCCAAGAAACTGGCATCTCAAGGCAGTATTATCCTTCCAAGTGCATAGCTGCAGAGCAACACTATGCAAACAATAAAAGTAAGTTTGTTTTAATTAGTACAACATGGGTTTAAATACCATTAATGAATTATATTTAATTTGCTAATTCAAACTTCCAGCACGACAGGAACTTATTTCAAATTCTGCACTGAGTTCTCAAATACCTACTACTAGGCCAGAGAGAAAAAGAAAATCTTATCTCTGCTTCCAGTGCAGCCATTTCAGGATAAGACTGGTGGACAGTCTGAGTGTTTTGTCCTCTTGGTTCACCCTTTCCATCCTGACTCTGTGAAGGCCTATGCCAAGGGTTGCCTTGCCTCAACCTGTAACTATCCAGATGGAAGGTTTCTAAGCAAAACATGCAGGTAAGAGACAACCCCTGAATGGCCACACAATGGAACATCATGCAGTGATATTTGTGGCAATTCCAAATAACCCATCATGGCTTTTGGCACAGGGTAGATCCAAAAGCAGCAGATACTTTAAAATTTGAAGTTGCAGCTGAGCTATATGACAGGGACTTTAATTTGTTTCAGCCAAGAAGTCCTCATCCAAAAATAAACCCTTCAAAAGAAAAGAAAAAGAAATGAGATTTGTCCAGCTTCATAAGCTAAACCTGTAAGAGGAATAAATTGTCTGGAGTACACAAAAATAAATACAGCCCAGTTTGCTACTGATTTGTGTCTTACAGTTGGCAGGGATCTGATTGTAGATTTCTCCTGTGTGTGGACAGAACCTGAGTCTCTCTCCCAGCCTCATATTCTGCCATATGTAACAAATGGACAATTCACCCTTTTCCTCTGCAGGAAGAAATCTAAAGACTGTCTTTCCTTTTCTCAGCTGTGTGTTTTGTTAAGTGTTTGGAAGCATGTTGTTGTCTTCAAGATTCCTACTACTTTCTAAAATTTATTTAAGTCAGTTATCATTTAAAAGGATTTATTTTGTTTGAATTTTGGAGGCTTTTTAGTAGTGAGGAAGAGACAGAGAGATATTTCTTTAAAGATATATTTGTATAAGCTGCATCTTTTTAGTACATAGGACATAGCTTTGTTTTCTAAAAAAAGTGCCTGTGCTCTGAAAGTTCTTCATAGCTTTAAGATAATGAGCATGACATCAGTACATACAAGTAACTGTGCAGTCAGCAATTCACATCTAAACATTAAGGCATATCTAAAATGCTTAATTATTATGATTATAAGTTCAAATGTATAAGTATAGGTAAATAAGCATAAGTAGACATGATAGTATATCTCATACTGAGCTGTTCAAAGATTATCAACCTGTAACACCAGAGAAAAAAAAAAGTTAAAGACTAGCATTCAAATCAGAAACAGGAAAAAACAGAAATTTATTGCCAGTCAGGAAAGTAATCAGAACTAAAGCAAGCAAAAAAATTGATAAATCTTGAGTTAAATTCAGTTTTAATTTAATGTAGCAGACATTTTGATAATACAACACAAACTAAATCCTTTGATAACTCTTAGAAGTTTTACTTTTTGTATGAAATACATCAAGAATAAAAAATGTCTGTGACATTCAGTCATCTTGATGAAGCATATAATTCAGGTCCATCTTTTTTTTTATTATTACCTTTGCTTGTACCCCAAGATAAAAAGCAGAAAAAAGATTTAGAGAAAAACTTCAGTCAGGAATCTGGGCTGAGTATCCTATGACAGTATCCTAAAAGGTACCTGAGATTTTTTAAGCAAACCAAGCACTACTATGAAATTTCCAAAGGCTGTGTCTAATTTTTTAAGGATCTAGAAACCCTAATCTTAGATTTATGAACTTTTTCAAGGACTCTCCAGAGTCCCATGGAGCCTCAGGTTGGCATTGCTGAACTCTGAGGCACAAGACTTAAATAGGTTTATTTGTCTTGCAGTTCTTTTAGAACTTGACCACACTGGAAAAAAATGGGAACTCACCAACTTTGTTGTCTGCTTACTTTTTTTAATGCACACTGATGGGTTTTGTTTATACTAGGATAGAATCTCTCCTGCTACTGTAGAATTTTTCTTCAGATATTTATAAAATTTTTAAACACTGCAGGAAGGGCAGACATAATAATGGGAAAATAATATAATTTTCTGTTAAGTTAAAAATAGATTATGAAATTTTTCACGTGGAACAAAATAGAAATTATTTGCATCATTTGGCAAACTAAAAACCTAAAATTTTACTGCAAAATAATTTATTTCACCTGAATTTGACAATTAAATCCTACTTGTATATTCTCTTTATTAAGTTAATATATCTTAATTACAAGACCAAGCCCTGCCCCAAGAAACCCTTTGGTATAAACATATAATAAATTCTGAAAATTAAGTGCTTAGTTTAAAAGATATGGAAATTAAATTACTAGTCTCCTATGGAAACATAGGCTCTCACTTTCTTAAACTAACTGCTCAGGAGCCTTCCACAAAGATTAAAATGAGGATTGAATAGATAAGGTTGATAGAGAACTTTGAATGGTTAGAGAAAAAGGGAGACTTCATGGAGCTTCCTGGCAGACCAGTCTGGAGAGGTTTTGTAGATAGACAGCCTGAACCTACCAGTGAAACTTAATGACTCTTGCAAGATATACAGGGCTAGATACCATCAAAGGTCCTGACCATCAGTCATTTCAGCTAGAACCTACTCTCAGTTATTGCAGTTTTTACTTTCCTTTTTAGCCACTCTTTGATGTGTTTATGGGTAATAAGAGAGAGAGACAAATGGGATAGATAGATAGATAGATAGATAGATAGATAGATAGATAGATAGATAGATAGATAGATAGATAGAGATTATTTTTTATACTATATAAAACCACAAGGAAAAAAAATGCTGCAAAATATAGGCTGTGTCAAGAGCAATTACTGAATGTCTTTAAGTATAGAAGTGTTCCCAAGGCAGAGAGGTGAAGTTGGTGGCCAAAGATCTGCTTCATTTTCTTCTTGTCATCTCTGTAGTCTTAGGCATGTGAGTGATCAGTAAATAAAATTAGTTATTTAAAACTTTTTGTTAATAAACTGTATATTTGTTTAAGGAGTTCACTGCAGATGGTAAAATAAGAGTTAAATTATATCAAGAGGACCATAACAAACCAGAATCATACATTTTATTGACTATGACCCAGGACCACAGCAACTTGACATGAGCGAGGACTCTGAAAACAATTGCAAAACAAATGGCAGCCACCAGAATTATCAAGTCACTTGTCTGGGATTCCTGAAAACAATTAGGGAATTCCATACCCTCAAAAGGCAATTTAGCACTTTCACATGAAACCAGCTTATGTGACTGCTTACAGATGATACTTTTGCTTCATTCTACAGTAAAACTTGTCGCAAACATTCTTGCTTTCTTACTATATGCATTGAATGGAACTAAGGAAGTATTTCAATTATTAATAATGGTGAGTAATAAGCTACAGCTTATTTTCCCAGGTCATTTTCCTCTTTTATGTGGTGATGAAGAAGAAGTTTAATTTTGTCACTGTCATTACCAAGACAACAACAACAGAAGAACAGTAAGAAACCTGTCTGTATAATCAATCTGATGTTTTAATATGCATGGGTTGGCACATTTGATTCCAGGGTATAATCTTGAAATAGAACCAAAGCTGTATTTTGCAGGTTTTGAATATTTCAGTCTGATTTAAAACTACAAATCATAAAGTAGTTTTAAAAGCAACAAATTTACTTAAGAAATATTTTAATGGCTAGTAAAAATAAGCAAATTCAGGAAAGCTGTTTAGGTAGCTAGCCCTATTATAAGAATTTAAGGCTAGTCTACAGAGTCTGATGAGATTAATCCCTGAGTAGTAAGAGAGTTGGGTGAGGCAACTGTGTGACCTTTCTCAGTTATTTACCAATGGTATTGGAGATCTGCAGATATCCCAGTCAACTGGAAGCCAGTAGATGTTTTTCATACTTCAAAAAGGGCAGGAGAAGATTCTAATAATTATAGGCCTGCCAGTCTTACTTTGGTGTCTGGTAAAATTACAGAGATGATTATTCTGTGAGGTATTGAAAAACTCATGAAAGACAATGCAGTCATCTGTCAAAGCTGACATGGGTATGTGGAGGGAAAGTCATGCCTTACTAAGTGAGTATCCTATTATGAGTATCCCAAAGTTACCTTCCTCCTGGATGGAGGCAAGATAGCGAACATGTTGTTGAATATTGGGGCTTTTTTCATTTTAACAAAGCTTTTGACACTGTCTCTCACAGTATCCTCCACGACAAAATGTCCAGCACACAGATAGACATACATACACTGCAATGAGTGAACAACTGGCTGAAGGGTTGGGCTAAAAGAGTTTGTAGTAAGTGGAATATCTGGCTAGTAGCCAGATATTATTGGGATTTCTCATGACACAATTTTAGGGGCCCTTTTATTCTCTTCAATGTTTTTATCAATGACCTGAACAAAGGAGTTGAATGCACACTAACTTTGCCAACAGTACAAAATTAAGATAAGCTGTTGATTACCTTCAGGAGAGATCTTGATGGATTAGAGCCTTATGGGCAGGCACCAACCATATGAAATTTAACTAGGACACATGGCAGATTCTGCACCTGGAACAATGTGATCCTGGATATATGCATAGAATGGGGGAACAAGGGCAGGAGTGCAGAAAGGAATACAGGGGTTTTGCTGGACAGAAAACTCAATATGAGCCAACAATGTACCCTGGCAGACAAACAGTCCAATCATATCCTGGAGTGCATGAAGTACAGTTTAGCTAAGCAGTGGAAAGGAGTGATAGTCCCACAATACAGCATTGGTGCAGCCTCAACTCACATCCTGATTGCAGTTTTGAGCCCCAAAATATAAGAAGGATATAGAAATATTGGAATATGTCCGGAGGAAAGCAGCAAATATCATTAAAGGACTAGAGGACAAGACTCAGGAGGAGTGGCTGAGGATATTTAGTTTGTTCGCCTTAGAAAAGAAGAGACTGAGATGTGACCTCATTGCTGTCTGAAACTTCAGAAAGAAGGTGAGTAGAAACAAAGTGCTGATCTTTTATCTCTGGTGTCTATTGAGGCATGTGAGGGAATGGCTTAAGAAACTGTATCAGGGGGATGCATCTATTCACATTGGATATTAGGAATATGCAATTTCCTGAGTAGGTGGATCAATCATTAGCACAATCTGCCCAAGTAAGAGTCCATGGCCCAAAGCTGGTGTTTAGTGTTCAAGATATATGTTTACAATATTCTTTGATATATGTTTTTATCTCTAGTTTTTTTGTGTGGAATCAGGATTTGGACCTGATCTTCTTGTGTCCCTTCCAAATCAGGATAATCTATGATTCTGTTATTCTAATGAGAGTCTACACGCTTCAGGAATTGGTTCTTAACAATTTTTAGTTGTCTCCTTTTTCTCAGCAGGTTTTGTGCTCATAGATGCTGTTGATGTGGGAAAGACTACATAGATTTTCTGATTCCTCTAGGGAAGGAAATCTTACTGTAAATATGCTATCCTCATAAAAGAAGGATTGAGACAGAGGATGAAACACAAAACACCGAGATCTTGATCTGGAAAGTGAGTACATTTTCTTTCTAATAGGCAGAGAGAGAAGAAAGAACAACTTCATCACCTGATGAAAGCCACATCAAAAATATGGAAATAGAAAAGAGATTAATCTAGTTTTCTGTTCTTTCTGACAGGTAATGTGGGTTTTTTTTAATTGATCAGTTTTACTTACAAGATTATTAGTTACTTTCAAGGATTAAACTCTTCCCACATGATGAACATTTAATGGGATAAATAAGTTCATTAATACATTACTGGCCCCATCCCAGGAAATTATATTGGTTATGCTCTATTATAGAATGAACTTTTTTTTTAGTGATGGTAGAAATCTTGAAAATCCTTGCTAAGTTGTAGGTAACAGACACTCAAATAACACAAGATCCACCTAGCCCATGTCTTCACCAGTACAGTGCAGGGGTCCTTTTCACACTCTGATAGGTGTCAGGGACTTGAAACATACAATTTATAGCACAGGAGTTCTGATATGTACTCAATCCAATACTGTAACTTTCCAGAAATTTGCTTGCAGTTTTTACTTAAGTTCAAGACCATTTTTCATTGCTTCTTTATAGAAATATAAATAACCTTAATCTTAAATAATCTATCTGTTGTCATGGGTTTTACATAATTTAAATATGAATAGATCTTTGCATGTTTTATCTTGACTATTATTTAAACATGTTAAATATATTATCTAGCTTTTTCAGTCTTTCCCCCATGTATCATTTCCTCTACCTTCTTCATCATTTCCTCTACCTTCTTCATCAGTTGTGTGACCTTTTTTGCCATTTCCTTCAGATTTGTCAATATCCCTCACTAGTGGAGAGACAGAACTCATTGTAATGGTTTGGGTGTATGTTCTAAGCAGTTACATATCAAAGCATTATGAGTTTGTTGATTTAGGTGTGATGATTTTTGTCATGAAAGGATGGCACAAGGTCATTAAGGCAGACTTTACTGGGCTTTGTGCTAAAAAAAAAAGAGTGAGGTCATCAAGACCTCAGGAACTTGAGCCATTAGAGTTACACAGGCTTAGGTCAGTGATGCATTTACAGTTTTGGAACATGGATCTTTACCTAAACATTCTTAATTAAGGAGGTTAAGCAGCTGTAAATGTTGCTGACTATCAAGTTTATTTCAAACTATATTTTATTTCAATACTTAGGGTATTAAGACATTATTTTTCTGAAATCAAAGACATTTTACCTATTGTATTGCCTATATTCAAACCCAAAATCCTTCTTTGTTCTCTTTTCCTCCGTCCTTTTTTTTTTGGCTGGTAAGTTTGAATTCCCTCCTACAGTTGTGGCAAGGATTCATTTTTGGTGCTGGTTAAAGCACTCAGCTAGGAAGTACTGTCTACACAGAGGTGATTGAAGTTCAGTTTCTTTGGCAGTGAAAATGTTACCACCATTAAATTAGTGGGGACCAGAAGAGAGGCAGGGTAGGAAGCAGAGCAGTTGCCTTGCATTAATTCATTGTATTAATTTGAAGTCATTCAGTAACTACTAAAAAAGTCCTCTGACTCTAGCTACTAATCTCCCTGTATCCAAAGGTTCCCTGTCTATAAGATAGAAAATAATAGTATATTCAAATAATCTAAAAAACATTTTCCTTGCAGAGCTAAAATACGGTTGAATGTTCTTGAGATTTCGAGATACCACTGCAATATGGAATGAGGGATAATTAAGACCCTTCAAGAAATAGTAGGAAGCCTAAAACTCCATGGTTTTATGTGCTGCTCTCTTTCAAATCAGAGTTAATTAACTCTCTACTTTTAATTAATCGTTCACACTTCCATGGGTTTCAAAATTATTCCTTCATGTTACTCTCTCGTTTTATGTATACACACAATCTATGCATGCGTAGAGATGCAAAATCACTTATTTCCTCAATGCTGAAACATAATATCCTGAACTGTTGGTTTGGTTTTTTTTCTTTGTAGCTTATGTTTCCATGGGATCCCATCCCATATTTATATATATATATATATATATATATATATATATATATATATATCTAAAACAGATCAACAGATTCTCATTTGTGAGTTTCATTAACATGACATTAATTCCCTTTTCCAGTTCATTAACAAAGATGTTAACTACTACAATACTTAACATTGATTCCTTTCCATACTATTATTTGTTTCTTCCCATTCAATACAATGCCATTTACTACGAATATTCAGTAACAGACCTTCAAACAAGGTAATACAGGTAAAACAGACAATGCATTTTGATTAAAACAAGATGCTCTGGTCCCTTCTCCTGAAGATTTGAGAACAAGTGGAAATGTCTGCTAGAACTCAAATTACTGCATTTGCAGTTTTGACTAAATGATCTCAGAGCAATTTATGAATGTTCAGTAGCTAGAGTTTCAAAAGAAAGTCAATCTGCTCCTGAAAAGATGCAGGGAAATATTCATTATTAAATAGACAGTCCACTTCTAAATGCAATCTCGCATCCGTACTGTGTCATGCTGTACCATCAGTATCTTTTTTTTCACAAAGCTGTCTAGACATCTGCTAATGTTCTTGGCTTTGATGACAACTTATTGCATATGTGTCCTGTCTCAAAGAAATTGTACTGCCTGAAACTGGCATTTCTTCAGCTTTCTATGCTTCAGATATTGTGTGTGCTCTTGTTTTGAACCTAAATACCCCACTCCTTGATTCTAACCTGTGAACTCTTTGAAATTCAAAACAACAGATGTGCTCTAACTTGTCAGTTTTAATGCTTTGATACCATTTTCCCCTGCGTTTTTCCTCTTGCACCTGTTTCAGCCATAGGACATGGCTCACAGAGGCCTCTCTCTGACAGCCCTTCCCTTCTGTCTACATTGCTTTACTCTCTTGCCCTCCTTCATTCCTGTTTTATTCCCTGCCTTCTCAGCTCTCTTTCTTTTACTTCTGGCCTCTGTGCACTAGGCCTCTCCCCATCATTTTTTGCTTTACTCCCTCCTTTGAAATGGGAGGACAGGAGGCTGGCAAGGTGTGTGTTTCAGAGCAGAGCAGCTGTGAGGCTGCAAATCCTCCTCTCACCTGCTGAGCACCAGATGGTGCCTCAGGAGGAGCTGCCTCGACAGCACAGCAAGAAGACCTGATCCCCTTGCCACTTGCACTTGATTTGCCCAGATACCTTGATGGCTATGGATGAACAGCTGGGCCCAAGAGGGAAAAGGACCCAGGAGGGGCAGCCCTCAGTTTGAGTGGGTAGGCTGGGGCAGTGTAGAACAGCAGCCTGTCTCCTGGTTGCACCACTGCCCTTGTCTGCAGCTTTCTCTGTCGGCTGTATTTGCAAGGACAGGAGTGGATAAACTCCTGCTCTCCCCTTCACTGCCCCTCAACAAGCCAAACAAATTTGCCTGCTGGGTTTAGTTATAAGTCAACCATTTTACAGAGGGATCTGTGTTTGTGTATGCAGTGACAGCAAGGATGTAAAGTGAGCCGCTGTTCTAAAAAGGCTTCCATGAAAACCTCGCAGCATTGTTTGATGCCCTGGAGAGGTTTCTGGTGCTAACATGACTACAGCTCTCTGAGTAATGCCCTCCTTAACAATATTGCCAAGTGTTAATTAAAAAAGAAATGAGAGATAGTTCTTTGACCTGATTGTAGTCCTGCATTAGAATTGAGTTTGCAAAGTGATTTTGAATTTAAAGGGGAAAAAAAAGTGTATAAATCCTCTTGTGTTTTAAAAGGACATTGTAATTCTATATATTATGTATCATGGCCCAAAAATGTCTTGAAAATACAAAAAGAAAGAGAAGGAGAGGTATTATCCCCATGCCAAGCAATACATTTCATTGGATATTAATTTGTGGGCATTAACCCCTTTTAATTGACCTTTGGACATATGATTAGGCAGACAGCGAGCTCTGCTGACCAGCACATATATAATTAGCAAATAGCAAGGTGAGGTAGAACTGGTTTAATCTTACTTCATCCCTGAGACTTTATCACCATTTGGCCTAGTTCCCTTTATCCAGAGATAACAGCTTTATTCGGCAGTGAATTAAAGAAGCAAGTAGCTTTGCATTGTAATATAGGTCAATGAAAACCAGCACATTCGGTGTTGGATTGTTTGACAAGCAAAATGCCTGGAGATTGTTGGGGTGGGAATAAAACAGTTGCAAAGGGCTGTAGAAGATTTTTAGTCTTTAAATAGTGCAAAAAAAAAAAAAAGTCAAAGATTTTAGTTTGAGTCCTTCAGCAGGTCCAGTGGCAGTTCATTTTGCCATCAGGCTAGAAATCAGAATTTAAATTCCAAGTCAGCTGCCAAGGACTTGGAGCAATGTGAAGATTTGGGCAGTGTCGGGGAGATTGCCCCTCATGATAATTTTAAATAAAGTCTCCTATTTGACTCAGGAGTAAAAATCTGCATGAGAAGGAAGGTGAGCCTTTCAATCCTTCAGTTTCCACATGAATAGTAGCACTGGTAAACTTGTCTGAAGAAAGAAAAAGATTATATCTGAGATCATGTCCCCCTATTCAGCTGATCTTTTCAATAAAAACAGCCTGTTTTCTTACCGACAAAATAATCTAAGCATTAGGTTATTAGATTCTTGCTGGTCATCCTGATTTGGTGCTCAGCATATCCAGTAAAGAGCCCAGAACTGATTGAATAACTTCTGTGATTTTCAAGATTTGTAAAGTCACCTCTGCCCATGGAGTATAATGGTATTAACTCATCTGATGCCACACTGGGTTGTTTCAGATGCTCAATCCCATGAAACTAAAAATATTCCAGTGACTCATAAAGCACTTAGCAGGTTTTATTAGAATTTTTTGCTATATCATTTCTTTAAAAGTGGATGGCTGCAGGTATTATTCATGAGCATCAGATAAGGTACAGTGCTACAACTCCCACTCCTACAAGCTTTCTCAGCTTCTATTGCAGCTGTGACTGTCTGTACTCAGTAATCTGTCCCAGACAAGTGTGTTGCAAGTTTTGTTCGGATTTACTAAATATGACACTGTTAACAAACTGATCTGCAGAAGCGTGCCAAAAAATTAGGGAAAGAGCAACTGTAGGTAAAGTAGATTTGGAGGATTTTTCCTTTTTATTTGATTATTCACATAAATAAAAATACATTTCTTTCTGGTATGAGGCTAGAGAAAGGGAAATAGTATATCTTTGATCTGTTGCTGGGACAATCCCATTATTGGGACTTACACCAATGACCATTAAAAAGAACTATCTCTTATCCAATGGGAAAGCATTCTGTGCCTCTCCTCAGAACACTTAGCAATGGGTTGATCACTGACCCAGAGCTTTGCTAGGGAGATTGGATCTAGGACATGTGGCTCTTTGGAGTTTAGTTCTTTACTGACTGTCATCTAGAAAACCACCTTGTGTCCTTGGTTGCAGGAGAGGCAGTGGACCCTCCACAGCCTTGACTGTCTCCTGAAACTCAATGCTTCATGTGTGTATTTGGACATTAAGCATAAACATTGGGTTAAATTACAAGTACAAGCCTTATTGGTGAGTCTGGGTTCATGTGGGAAAACACTTTCTGCATATCCACGTGCTCTGAAGAAAGCGACATCGGCTCCCTAAATTTTATTTGGAGAGCTAAATACCCAAAGTTCTACTGCGTCTGCACAAGCACAATTTATTCTATGGATGGAGATTTAGTGGGGCAGGAGGTGGTCTCTAACTCCACTGAAGTAGCTGTGTAATGGAGCAGACAATGTTCTTCAATTATTCCATGTGCTGTATGGAGGCGGCCCGTGGTTGCATTGAAACTCCTTCAGACTAATTTAACAGAAAAAAAAAAGGGAGGGCCTAAAGCTGCCTTCATGCATCTATGCATGTTTTTAATAGAGAACTAGGCTACAAAAACTGACAGAACAGGAACAACAGAAACAAATTTAGAGTGGAACTTTAATTTGCAATCACACTATTGAGGATGCAAAATCAGAAAAAAATAGCTGTGAAATGTACCCTAGTTAAACAGGAGTAGTAATGCAATTTTTAGAATTCAAGGAAGCTTAGTTATTTTAATTTATTTTCCTATTTCAATAAATTATGATATTTAATTCTGCTAAGTCTGATATGTTAGTGACCTCTGATATTGTAGTGTAACCTTTGGTCCTAAAGATATTAATAAAAAATTTTGAATATACAAAGACATTTTAAATTATTCTGCAAGGAATCAAAATGTACAATAATGCCAATAAAGATTATATTCTTTCAGATTTTACTTCTACTATTGTTTCTGAGAATTGGGGAGCAAAGGAGTGTGTATAAGGAGCTTAGTGTCTATTAGCTGCTAGGAAGATATTAATGATTTTGTTACTAGATTTCAGAATTATGTTCCTCAATCTGAATAAGCAGATAGATTTAGGTAGATAGTTATGATACCACATGCATAATCCAGTGGATTTAGGGAGCTTCTTACATTACCCTGTGTGAATGCAATATAAATACCACTCATCAAAGAGCACAAGTTTAAAAAGATGGCACATGCACATGGTACTAATAGATCTTAATGTGTTTTTTTTCCTCAAAGTAGCACATTTCTGGTTTATATGAAAATGTCACGTAGATAAACTTTAGATTTTGAAATCCTCAGTGATGAAGGAGAATCAAAGAAAACTACCTCAGACTTGCCTTAAAGTGCTAAGAAATGTGTCTGATAATCTGAATTTCTATGTACTTTCTCTTGGAGTCTATCAGATAATGAATGTAACTTCTACAACAATGCAAACAAAAGTAAAATTTGAAATATGGCTTTAGGAAGAAATGTCAACATAATAAGATTAATTACATAAAAATATCATCAACAAGAAAAAAAAAGATTTGATCCTTCCAAACATACCTCCAATTTTTAAAAAAGTTAAAATAATTTTGGACAACTTATCCCTCCCTTTTGCTAACATTCAGGTAAACAAATGACATTTCTGTAAATGATTCCAAGAAAGCAATATTGGACCTACAGATTTTAGTCATAGAACAAAATATATTTCGTGACAGGAGAACTGCCTAAATTCAAGATTCACATTCCAGACTCAGACACATAGAGCTAATCCACACACATTATGGCTCACTTGAGATGCCTTACAGCTTCACACTGCACTTCCTATTTCTACTCCTTGTAAGTCTTTTAAGAACAAGATCATGCAGCCAATTCTTGAAATCTTACAGCCCCTAAAATGAGCAAATTCTTAAGACTGCTTGTATAGGAAAAGTTGGGTACTTCTGTTTGTCCTTCCCATATAGAACTGGTGAGTGTGCAGATTTTAGTCTCCTGTTTTGCACAGCATGAGAGCAAGCAGGGATGTAACCCATCTAATGTTCTGAATCCAGGGTTTGGTCCCCCAAGTCTGGTGCAGATGTGGAGCTTCACACTCTAGTGCATGGAGTGGTGCCTGCCCTGCAGGGGCACAGCCCCCATCCAGTGACACACTGTGGTGTCCATGGTCTGCCTCCTGCCTTCCTTGCTCCTAAAACTTAAGCTCTGAACAGTCCCAAAATAGGGTTGGGTCTCATTAGTGCAATTTAAATCTACCTTTTTTTTCCCCACAGGAAGTTATGCATACAGATTTATTTCCTATGGTTCACCCTCAAAAGACCATAAGTTTCTACACAATTATGCAGATGACTGAATAAAAGGCTTACTTTTATTAGGAAATAAATGCCATTTTACTTCAGTCAGGACATGAGAGGGAAAAGGTAAAGTGATGTGACATAAAAGGACTACAGCCATTGAATGAGAAATTTTGAAATTATGCTGAAAGAAAGAAAGTGCAAAATAGGCCTTGCAATGAAATCCATATTTAACTGGATTAGCTAAGGTTCATAAGCCTAGATTTTTAGAAATTTTGAGTGCTTTCTTTTTGGTGCTCAGCTACCAAATTTTAAATTGGGCTCTGGAAGATGTTTATTTTTTTTTCAAAAACTGTATGCAAAAGAATATTTACAATATTACTTTAGTTCTGTAATACCCCAAATTGTCCCTAAACACCAGGGCTTCACAGATAGCCAAACTGTGCCCACATTTCTCATATATTTTGGCTGCAGGATGTCACTATGGGATTTCTAGATTTCTACATGTATTTCTGCATATAGCTTAATTTAAATCTTGTCCAGGAGTTCAAAATAGAACTGAAAATAAAAGTTTGGTTTATTTTGCCTTCTAAGCAATCTCAGAAAAAATATCAGGAAACACAGAGAAGTTGAGAGTTTTGAATTCAGAGTCCCAGAGGAAGGAAAATTATTTTAGGGTTTATAAACATGTCAAATCCAAGGTATACTGTCATTGCTAAGTGACTCTCCTACACACATTCATTTGGCTCAGAACTGTGAGTGATACTGTTGTTCATGCTATTCATTTGTCTATCAGAAAAAAATAATAAAAAGGGAAAAAATAATGAATGAATAAGGTTAAAGAATAATATGGTGTATGAAAAAGGCACTCATCTTGGCAGAGTAGAAGATAATTGTTGACCTGAGTAGCCAATACTGCTCATTTTTTTTCCAGGTAAACCTTTACTATTTGCCATCCCTTTGATTATAAAGTTCACTGATTCCAATACCACTCTTGGTTGTGCTTCACTCTGTAATATGTCACATTATTTGAGGATGTTCAGCATAGATAATTAGCAGATGACCTTTAAAGTTATCTCTAAAACTCTTCTAATTTATTTTAACAGAAAAAATCTAATAGTGCATGTGTAAGCCACCCATGCATCAAACCCAGTCATCTAAAGTAAATTCCAGTTCACCTTTAAGTATCAAAAGGTTTAAGGCTATTTACAGCTTGGATTTACTAATATTTAGAGAAAAAATATAGTTTAGCAAATCCTGTCTGAAGTTAAAAATCACACAATTCAATGTTGACTTTTAAATGTCATATTGAAGGAAGCTACTCTGGTGGATGAGAGAACAGTATGATGGTTAAAACCATTTTTTAAAGAATCCTTGAGAATCAAGATAGAAAAGTGGTGTATGCTTAAGGCACACATCTTTGTAAATGAGTGTTTTCCTTCCCTTTAACCACAACTTTTGACATGAGTAAATGTCCTGAAAAATTATTTATTTGGATTGCACTGTACATATGCTCTTCATTATTTAAGATCCTCAACATTATGAGGAAAATAAATTTGCTTTGAATATCTTTTTTCAGGAAGTGCTTAATTTTACAGATTTTTCACTTCAGCAAATTGTACTAATATAATGTATAAAAGTAATGTAATTTCTGTTAAAAATAAAAATTAAAAAACACATTGCATTGACCTGTTCTTCCTCTTTTCCTTTCATACATACTGTAATAGCTATCATACAAACATAAATACTCAAAGACTTGAACACATCAACTTGTTCTTATAAACCCTAAATAGCTCAACAAACAGTTACATTTGTTATACCTATTAAAATATATATTATTATTTTATTATTTAAATAATTATTATTATTAAGGACCCAAAGTGAAAGGCTTAAGCTGAAAGACAATTTTTCATGTCAGATACTTTATGTACTTTAGGGAAGATACAGGATGTTGTAAATCATCACAATGTTTGCTAATGAATGTTTGCTCCTTTTTTCATAAAGATAGGTCCAGAGTAGAACAGAGTAGAACAAAAAAATTAAATTGTCCATGGCCCTTCTAATGCCCCCTGGATCTAATATCTTCAGCTTTTTTTTGCACTTACCTAGATCTCAGTTAAGAAGATGAAGCAGTTCTCTATAGCTATGATGTAAAAATAGCAAGGAACTGCTCTAATCTGTTCTGACTGTTACTGAAGACATTATACTGGTGTTATTTGGCCAAAAGTAGCAAGATCCTACGTTACTGGGAGGGCATCTCCCAGTTTGAAGGGTTTTGATTCCTTCAACCTTCTTTAAAGACATGATTGAAATATTATCTGTGTGTGATGTGAAGTACTTGCTTCAAAAACATTGAAAGTCCTGAGACTTTGTAGAAAATATGAGCATATACTCATTTAAGAGATCAGCCATAACTGTCTGAGATTTCTTGCAAAATGTAGATAATTAACTCTTTCTAGATGATGATGATGATGATGGTGATGATGATGATGATGATGATGATGATGATGATGATGATGATGATGATGATAATTCTCTACGATATCTTGGCCTCTGTAATATAGAATAGATAGAACCACCTATCGGTATAACTTTTATCAAGATATCATCTTGCCTTATTGATCTGTTTGACAGGGGACATCATCCAGGAAAAAGAATTTCCTGGCCATACTAACAACTAATAATGTACCAGTTGAATGTGCAGTATAGCTACACACTAGCAAGGTTTCTGCTGGCTTGTCCTCACCAGCTGTGCTTACTTTAAACACTGGGCTTTAGTAAGAACTCAAGAAAAAGCATGTGTTACACATACCTACCACTCTGCTGCCTTAGCTGGATGCCTTAGCTGATGTAATATAAGCTTCTGCAAAATAAGAAAAATTATTTCAACACAGCACTCTAAGATTTGAGTAAAGTATATTCAAATGCTTCATACTTAGACCAGTCCTCCTACTATGCCAGTGATGTCATCTTTAATTTCCTTTCAGAGAACTGACATTTCTGGTTCACAAAGTGCTCAAGACATTCTCAGATCTAAGCAAGTTCTAAAATACATGAGACCAATATAAGCAGTAAGAATAATGCCTGTAAAAACAAATGAGAAGGATTTTAATGAAAACCTCTGCATACATTTCAGCATCTGAGAGCCTTCCTAGGAATTAAATTTACAAAGCAAATTTTCTTTACTCAGTTTTCAAAACAGTTAATTATCAACTAGGAGACCAATGTCTCACCACATGCAAAATGCTAGGAAACTTAGAAAACAACATTAATGCTTTAGATTAAATTTCATAGCTCATTATAATGTGGCTATATTCTGTGGAAGTCATTTACAGTGCTCTTTTTCAGCTGTATAAATATCAGCTGCATTTTGCAGTTTTGGTCTTTTTCTGTTTCACAAAAAGAACAAATTTCATCACAGCAATTCAGAAAGATATTTGTATTTTACTCCATCTTTTCAACTTAAGACCTCGAGAACAGTAGTACCAAATCAAACTTGGAGGGCTGTTTAGTATAGGGTCTTGTATCTATTAGTCTAAAATGGATACTGAAGAATGAGTCTATCCCTTCTATACTCCAGACAGCAATGGCTTAAGAGCTTCTTAACTGGTGATTGTCTGCAGACCATCATCTTTAGCTGACACCAGTGGACCTCTTACCATGCATTTGCTTAATTTTTTTTTCTGAATCCTCCTGTATTTTTCACTGTATCACCTTATTTTTCAATAATAAGGCAAGAAAATTCATAATTTCATTATTAATTGGATGGAAAGAATAATTTTAGTAGTATTAAAATTTTCAGCATCATGGGATTTTTGATGCACTTAATACTGAACAAGAAATGGTAAATACTTGTTTTCTATTCATTCTTTCATTTTGTAATCTCAGTCATCTTTTTACTAAGTAGAAAAGCTCCAGCTTGAGTTCCATTCACAGGAAAGCTTCTCAACATCTCATTTAAAAAGAGGTTGCAATTTTTAGTTCAGCTTGTCAAAATAATTTAAGCCTGACTTCCTAAGAGTTTGCATTTAATTTGTTTCTTCTTCATTCATTACTTTTAGGTACTGCCAAAATTTACAATTTCTAAACAGGTCTCTTCTTTTGGGCATCACCTGCTAGAGTGCCAATAAACTCCACCTATCTTTGTGTTTGTTTCTTTACATTTGGGTAAAAATGGTGGTTTGGGTGTTTTTTTGTCAGGCAGGGATATGCATGAGTGCTGAACAACTGATGTGTTAATTGTAAGGAGCCTAAGTTTCAGCTGCTACTTAGAATGGCATTTTCATTTTAATCTCATTGCCTTACTTGAAGGTAGACAATGCAGTGTGCATTTCTATGTCTTCTTTCATCCAACCAAGATGATGAATTTTACACTCCACACTCACTATGAGAAAATGGTTCTTTAACAGCTACATATGGAACTGCACTGCTTAAAATAAAATCAGGAATTACTAATGTTCTGACATATTTTTTGAGTATTTTCTCTTAGTAAGTGATTTTTTGTTTCAAACACATAGTCTGTGCACTATGCCTCTTCATTATATTTATCTTATTTACTTGGGTAAATAACCAACCATTGGGTAAATAACCAACCTAAAGAACCAAGTTTACAACTGCTATTCCTTTACAGCTTCACTAATTCCCCTTGACACTTTGAAGTCATAACTGCTTTATTAATCAAATTTCTGGCTTTTTAAATCTCTGAACACTTCTTATTTGGGCATGAAAGTTTAATTGATCTTAACTGGATGGCACAATTTGACAGTATAAACTTATTCACTTTAATTAAATAATCATTTTTTTAGTATATCTTGTTCACTAGAACCATATTAAAAAAATGTTCCTGTCAACTGATGTACAAGGTGTATGGAACTTACCCTGTCAGAGCAATCCCAGCCTGGATCACATAACTGCCTTGAAAGTCAGCTTTCTGATGTATCTCCAGACAAAGCTGCCTTCTGGCACTTCAGGAACCTGGAAAGAGTAGGGCTAATGTTGTGCTTTTCCACTCAAGGAAATTCCTGTGGGAGGTGGTTCAAAGGCCAGGGCAAGTAGAAGTAGCTCTTCAACCATGATGTCTGAAGTAGCTCTTCAACCATGATGTCTTCTGTATGGGAAGACATACAGACTGGTGTGTCTCTAAAACACCTACCATGACACACTGAGCACATGTGGGGTGTAACAAGGGGTTTGACTCTTTGCTCCTGTCTTTAATAAATTGCCAAATAACATAATTAGGTCATGAAAGGATCAAGCATATACTTTTGATATTTCACACCATTTTTTTGGAATACCTTTACATGTATGGGGTCCAGGATGTTTTCTCAGTGCATATGGAAAAGTAAGCCTAATTTTGTCTTACAATCTATACTAAAATTTTACAAAATGTACAAGAGTATTCTGTGTTCAAAAGTTGCTTTATGGGAGAAAGAAAGAGTAATTTTCTGGTCATCGGGAGAAACAGAAATTAAAGGTATAATTAATTTCTTCCTTTGCAATTTTTTGAACACGTACAGTAGTTTCTAACATTGTTATTCTAGCCAATAACATGTTGCAGCAAAATGTTTTGTGAAAATAGAGGTAAAGGAATCTGTTTTCTGAGTGTTTTTCCATTATTATTATTATTATTATTATTATTATTATTATTATTATTATCATCATCATCATCATCATCATCATCATCATCATCATCATCATCATCATCTTCATCATCATTATTATGTATTTTACTGTCTCTTATGAGTTTCTGCATAAGTCCTGGACAGGCTGAAGCTAATGAGTCATAGTGCAGGCTTGATTTTCTAACTAATCTTTAAAATGGTTTGTATAGTTTCTGTTCCTAATTGACTACATTTTGTTCATACTTTTGACAAGCAGCAGCTGCCCAGTGTTGCAAAGGCCTAATTTCACAGCAGAGGCATGCAGGCTGAGCACTGGAATGCTGCTGTGGCTGCTTGGTGCTTCTGCCAGAATTCCAGCTATTTACTGACAGCTGAGGTGACTAGGAGTCCACCCCACATGAAAGGGGTCTTATATTTCTTGGAGAAGACAATTTAGCATGTATGTGCACATGTTTTTAATGGTTCTCTTCTGAAAAAGAGAGAACTTACATTGGGTCGGACAGCGTGCAGACTGCACAAATGCATTATTTATGGGTAGTGCTCAGAATGGCTTTTGAGAAACACACAGGCAAGCATGTTACAGGCCCTTAGCAGACCTGACAAAACCAGTGGGAGCTGAAAACAATAGATGGAGAAATGAACAAACAGACAAATGTAGCTTTCAAGATCAAAGGTAAATTAGATAGTTTATTATATGGGTCCTTCCAAAATATTTCTTCACTCTGCTAAGTAAGCCAGTCCAAGCCAGTGGCATTTCCTCCTGTTGCCAAAACCCCTGGAACTACTTTCACAAACATCTCTGGTTTTCAGTCTCTAACATGCACAAAGGGACTCCTCCCATACATCTTTCCCCACTCCCCACCCCACTCTGGACCTCACATCCCATGAAGATAAACTCTCTGTGCCTCTCGAGTTACACCAAGGGCTGTGTTCCATTAGCTACAAAAAGAATGCCACTCTGAACAAAGGTCATACCTGATCTCAGTGAATTTGGATGTTCCAGGCGGCATCAGATGGGACTTTGAGCCACCTGGTCTAGTTGAAGGTATCAAAGCCCATGGCAGGAGGGTTGGACTAGATGGCCTTTAAAGTCTCTTTCAACCCAAACCATTCTATTATTAAAGATATGTCAAAACAGGACATTACTTTTATTGCAGATTAATGAGATTATGTCACTTAATTGCCATGATGAAGGTTTAGGAAGGACAAACCTTCAAAGCTCTAATTTTCTACTAGAATTAATAATACTCAGAATGCTTACAATATCATCAAAGCCCCATTAGGAACTTTTCAATAAAAATGTAGTGCTCCTAAACTCCATAAAACATCTGAAAATCAAGGACACTTCCCCAGTAGTTCATCCACAGCTTTAAGAACAGGTTTCAAGATGTTGTAGAATTCAGCTACTGATTTCTCAGAAAGATAATTAAATAACAGCAACATCCAAAAACTCTTCTTCGTCTTCCCTTCATTTTTGGTGCTACAGAAATTATTTATATTTTTTAAAATTTAGGCCTCAATAAGCCTTCTATAGGCTTATTATTGTCCCTCATATAAAATTGCACTAAGCATAGCTGTTTCTGCTGTGCTTTCTGGGAAATAATG
The DNA here is from genome assembly GCF_022539315.1 of Serinus canaria. Lineage (NCBI taxonomy): Eukaryota > Metazoa > Chordata > Aves > Passeriformes > Fringillidae > Serinus > Serinus canaria. Next base: position 18,382,692 of record NC_066314.1, on the reverse strand, counting down.
CAATGGAGAAAATGGCTATTGGTTTTGTGATGACAAATTATTGATCACACATGTCTTATGAATCACTTGACACTATGGATTTTTGCTGAGACTATTAAAGGAGCAGCCTCAAGCCCTTTGTGTCCTGTATATACAACACTCTCACATCCAAATTTATGTGCATGCCACTAATGACCACAAAGAGAAAACAAAAACTTAAAAAGACAATTTTGAAGCAGGCAGTTTAAATAAAGGAAATTAGAAAATAATTTTAAATGCTTAAAAACATGCAAAGTGTAGCTAGCCATTCAAAAAGAGAGAATTAGATGAGTGTTCAGAATGTGCATAGTAGTTCTAAACAAGCTTAAGACTTCAGACAAGTAAAAAAGAAATCAGTGGTACTAATGTATATCTTTCATATTTCTTCAGAAATCTTCTAATTTTCAAAATCTTTTCCTTGGATATGGATAGAAATAATTTCCAGCTGTATTGGCACTAAAGAATTGGGCAGGTAGGCTCTTAAGACCTCTCTCCTAAGGCTCAGGTCAGAAAAAACACAGAACTGATTCTAATTTATACTCTTGTCCTCCTGGAAGCTCTTGACTGCCAAACAGCACAGAAAGCAAGTCACTGGCTGCCTCCACACCACCTGAGGTTCTCCAGGTAAGGACACTGATATTCTGACTACAGTCTGTCTAGGTTTATGAGGGGGACTTCCTTCACATTCTCCTTCATCTTCTCATTCAAACTACAGCTCTTAAAATTTAGCTTATAAGTCATGCTATAGAACAATACCATGTGTCAAACTGTTGTATTGTATAAATTATGAGCTTGAGCCTTCTTTTCATGAAGCCACATTTGCAGTTGTTTATAACTTTGCCCAATTTTAACTGTTTATGCTGAACATTTCAGGAATGGGAAATTTTAACAAAACTATTCCAGATATTTCTCACACCATTCAAGAAAGAAAATGTTACCAGTTTCTTCTAGGCAGTAAGGAAATGAGGCTTAGCTCAGGAGAGGGAGCTGTGGAATTCATGTAAAAGGAAGACAATGTAAGATCATTATTTGTTGCTACCCAATTGATTGTTTGATAAAAACCTATCACTGCCTCTTTACTTGCAGAGAAAGAAACAATGACCAGGCATGTGGGAGTCAGTCACTTTACACTTTTGACATCTCTACAAGAGATACTGAAAAGTACTCAACTTTGCATCTCTTGAAAGTCTCACTTCATACAAAATCAGTACTTCCTTCCACTGACTCTCAGAACAGTCTATCTGCATGAAGGACTAAATTGAATATGGAGAAGACTGACAGCAACCAATCTGTAGAAAGCTATGGGGGCTTCTCCTGAGAATTCATTTCATCTGTCCCTTTGGTGTTTTGCCCTCCTGATCTAGAGAAAGAATCAGTAAAAAGTGTTAGACTCAAATTAAGAAAGACCAGATATGATCAAAAGAAAAGGAAGGATATTCAGCTACAGGTAGGGTGTTGGAGACTGATGGAGAAAGGGTAATGCAGTAAAATCATTTGTGCAGAAAGCTGAGTGATGGGAAGAGAACAAGAAAAAGATGTGGAAGTTTCAGAAGAAGGGATCAGAAGGGAAATGTGGTCATGTGCAGAAGATGAAGTCAGAGCCAAAACAAAAAAACAGAGGAGAGAGGGGACTGGAAACCCCAGGGAATAAGGAAATTACATTCTATAGCATCTGTAGGAGTTTGATATCCTCCTCCAGGAAGTCAACTAGCTAACAGAGCAGGGAGGGGGTACAGAGCAAAGACCTGAAAGTATGCTGGAAAATAATTTGTGGAACTGGAGGGCAACAAAAATAAAATCACCAAGAATTTTAGTTGGTTATATGAACATATTTGTTGTGACTGAAGCTTCAAAAACCATCTTGTATTTTCTGCATCTTATATTTTTTGGGAAAGCAAATAGTATAATTTATTCTTTTTATTCTTTCTACTATGTCCACTCCCTCCTTTGAGCAGTTCCTAACTGCTTATAACAAGATTTCAGATGGTTCAAATTGGCTAAGACTCTTTAACATGAGTATGTTTAAACCTTTATGTAAACCTACACTGTTTATAAAGTTTCTTAGAGACTTGGACACAATTGCTGTAATTTGCTGAATATTGAGAGTTATTTTATGGTGAAATTTCACCCTCTCATGATGTTATTAAATTAGTAACAGGCTTCAAAAGAAATTACATGATATCACATGTACAAGATGACAAACCTTAAGTAGAAATAGTTGTGTAGGAGGTTCTCTTTTAAATGGGAATATGCTAGTCTTACCCACCAAAACTACAGAGTACTGGATAATTTTTTGTTATGTTATGCAACATTCTTTCAAACTATAGACATTTGAGAACCAGTTTTCATACACAACTCTTAAGCAAATACTCATAATCTCATCCTGCAAAGAGAAACTCAGCAAAAAATTGTTTAAAATCCATATGCTACATAAGGAAATTTACCTGGAGACATTCTACCCTTTACTGAAAATAGGCTATACAAAGGTGATGTTAAGGTGCACATATTCCTCACATACTGGAAGCTTTAAGAGGGCTCAAAGCTATTAATAATTTCCAATTTGCAGCCCTCTCTTAATGCTACTTCCTTTAACTTTTGGGTTGACTCCCAGGACTTTCAGAAAGTGAATAGACTACCTGTGTGTAAGAGATTTTGGATAAGGCTGCAACTGACTTCATTGTTTGCATTTTTTGGTCTGCATTTCCTGCTAATGTGATTTGAATAAGCCAATTACATTGAAATTTGGTCCATGGTCATGCAAATAAGTTCATGAGTGCGGATCTCTCTCTTCTGTGGATTTAAGTGGTGAGTATAAGGGGTTTGCACAGGATACTGGGGTCATGTTTTGTGTTCTTTTCTAAGGCTCCATTTGCACTACATTGGAGGAAGATTTCAGGAAAATAGGATGTTCAAATAAATAAAGAAAGCCTTTAAAAAATACTGAATTGCTAAAAGTATAGGCTGAATTTTACTTTCTAGATGCAGGCTGCAAACATGAAGTTTAAGCACACATTTAAGATATGAGATCTATAAAAAATGCCTAGGAAATTATCACTGACAGCTTGATGAAAATATTCCCAAATGCCCATTGTATACAGTAAAACACTGATCAAAAGCACTACTGTAAGAGTTATATTATTTAACTGTAACATCTTTTTATCAGTAACATCATGTGCACAATTAAGCTTGATTCACACCAACCAAGAACTGCAGAAGAAAATTATTTCTTTTTCAAGGTCATGGAACTTTCTGCTACTCTTTAAGTGCTAGTGACCTTAAGACAGAATAATTTTTCAGCAAGCACTTCTTCACAGACTGGCACTGACAGCAGTTTTATTTCTGTGTGTTGTTACACTTTCTTCACAGCTCCGAAGTGATTCCAAATGAAGTCAAACAGTTGGGATTTTTTCAGTAAATTATATTCCAAGCAAAGAACAACAATCTCTGTTCTCACTGAGGGAGACATTCCTGAGACACCACAGTAGTGCTCCATGTGCAAATGCTGAATTCCTCAATTAGTCTGTAAACAATGGAGATGTGGGCTAAATGGAAAGATTTGCCAAATTTGCTGAGGTAAGGGTTGCTAGAAACAAACAGGAGTAAATATAAATGCTCTGGTATGTGAACACCTACAACAACAATTATCCACTCCCTCCCAAGTTTAGCAGGTTGAGTTCCCACATTATAATGCCCTTAGTTTTGGGAGAAAGCCAGGTTTCAAATTCTGTTCTAGAGAGGAAAGAAGGAGACCAAACCAATTAGTGTCTGAGATACTGCATTAAGAATTGTACAATGTCATTTTATATAAAGATACACAGTCAAATGCTGCACAACACAAACTTGATCTCATCTTTCAAAGACAAAGCATACCACTGCAACTACCTACACAGATATGTAGGGTGTTGAAATGAGCAGTTTGAGAGTAAAATCATGGACACATTGAAAGAAAATATGAATTTTATTTAAAAAAAACATTTTGAGGAGAGTACAGATATTCATTATACTAGAAAACTTAAAAATAGCATATATACCAAGAAATTAGATTTTTTTTCAAAGTACAGTTATTTAACATTCAGTTATTTTAACTGATCTAAATGGCTGTAATAATGCACCCAAAACAAGATTACTATAATGATCTTTATGATATCATGACAAAACCAGTTCTTCTCCTATACCCTATAAGATTGAAAAACTAGAGGAAAAAAATTCAACAAACTTTTGCAACACTCAATTGTAATCCTTTCAAAATATAAACATCACTTTCCTTTATTTCTAAATGAAAACATATTCTAAGTCTCCAACCTTAATGTAAATCCTTTTCAAATTTCTTTTTGGTAGTTATGAAGTACCCTAGAAAATGTGTGATTACAAAACAAGCTTGTTTTACATAGGAGGATTTCTGACACCATAGTGACAGCAATAACACAAACCTCAAAGTAAGTAGATCATTGTTTATTTTCTCCCTCAGCTTCCTATTTGTGTTCCTTGTGGGAAATTTATGTCATTAAAAGCAGAGCAAGGCATAAGAGGCATAGAACACTAGTGGGAATATTTATTGCATATTCATTCCAAAAAGCATTACAATTATTGTTACCTCAATCATTATTTTACCTAAATAGCAATTTTACTTTTTTTTTTTAATCCAGTGTCTCTTTTTTTTCTAGAATAGCTAATTTTAAGTCTCTTACACACATGTTTTGTGATAGCAAAAAATGAGATTTTCAAGAGGTCTAAACCCAGTGTCTGAGCTGTTACACTCAAAGCCTGAAGCTCCTGGCGAGAGCTCACAGCACTCATACACAAATGCATGTCAGGAGTCCATCCAGCAAAATATCTGTCTGTCCAAATAACTGTGACAAGCAATACCAGCCTTTGAATCAGGACTCTGCTTTCTGTTAAGTATATTTTTATGCGGTAGGAAAATGATCTCAAGATCTTAGGGGAAAAAAAAAAAGATGCTACTGTACTCAGACCTCCCAAGGAGATCAAGGCCCAAGAAGATGACATTTGATCTTGCACATACTTTTCTCCAACTTCCCATGGCCTTCTGCTGCAGGAAGTACTGGTATTCAAATCAGCAGGACTTCACACATGCTCAAAGACAGGCATGTGCACAATGGCTTTCTGATCTTGAGGCCATCCTTTAAATTTTTATTAAATAAGAGAAGCCTGTAATCTGATGTTAAACAGCGGCCCAGACCTCAAGGACTTCTCAGCTTTTAGTTAGTCAGAGACTGTTTGACTGACAACCTTAGGGTTTGGCAAGCCTGATATTTTCAAAAAAACTTCCTGTAAAGTATGTCAAAGCTGATATGTCCTCTGGTTCCACTAAGATGATGGCCCTGAAGGCAAGAGCAGTAAATCAGTTGCAGATTAGAGCCAGGTTCACTTATTTGACATACAAAAGCTGTTCTTAGTATAAATGGCTGGGAAAAATGCATACAAGTATGACAGAACTAAATAAAGTTCTTCCTCAGTAACATTAACTGCAACACAAATTTATCATTAATGTAAGGTGGGCAATACTCCCACTGTATTCCAATTCAACTTTAAATACTCATAAGTCCACAAAATTACTAAACAGCATCCCTTCCCTTCCCGTCCCTTCCCTTCCTTCCCTTCCGCTTCCTTCCCTTCCCTTCCCGTCCCTTCCCTTCCTTCCCTTCCCTTCACTTCCCTTCCCTTCCCGTCCCTTCCCTTCCCTTCCCTTCCCTTCCTTCCCTTCCTTCCCTTCCTTCCCTTCCCTTCCCTCCCTTCCCTTCCCTTCCTTCCCTTCCCTTCCCTTCCCTTCCCTTCCCTTCCCTTCCCTTCCCTTCCCTTCCCTTCCCTGAACTTCCCTTCCCTGAACTTCCCTGCCTTCCCTCCCTGAACTTCCTCCCTGAACTCCCTTCCCTGAACTTCCCTTCCCTGAACTTCCCTGAACTTCCCTGAACTTCCTGAACTTCCCTGAACTTCCCTGAACTTCCTCCTGAACTTCCCTGAACTTCCTTCCTGAACTTCCCTGAACTTCCCTGTATTTTTTTAAATGGTGATAAGAAAACTTTCTCCAATAAGCTACTTGATACTCATGTTTATGACTAAAAATATGCTTAATTAAAGTCAATGTCAAGAATAAGAAATGTTTTTTAGCACTTTGGAGACCAGAAAATATAATTCTATCAAGATGTGAAATACACCATTATTTGTGTATGTATTGGGTAAGATAGCTTGTGCTCCCACACACCTTTTTCCTCTCTTCTGCTATTAGTTTCAAAATCAGTTTAAAGTGGTTTCTGCATCTGAATAAATTGTACCAGAACTGTCATTTGAATAATGCATAGCTTCCTACTGAAACTAAAAATATTTATTTAAATCATGGAACAAGAAAAAAAATAAAGTATTTTAAGTGGCTAGAGGCTGTCCTGCAAATTGCTGGAACTAATTCTTACCCTGACATATACATTTCCAGGTCTTACTTTTCATGTCTAGCACCATACAGACATCTCAGCCTTCCCATGCCCCTACTTCCTAGTCTTGCCACAATGGGAGCACCTGCTCTGATCAGACAGGTTCTGTTTTGAATTCATTCTCCAGTTCACTGCTACACAAGCAAGACAGTACTTCACAACACTGCTTAAACTCATGTGCATTCTGTGTGCCTGTCTCCTTCATTGAAACAAACAAAGGTACATAACAACACATCTCACTTGAATGTGGGAATCCCAACACCTTAGGTGGGCCAGGTGTGGAAATGAGAAGAGGACAAAAAAATATACAAATATTTCATCTGTTCAGGTAAAATCTCTGGGTTCTGAGAGGAGTGTTTCCTCTTGCTCGTGTGCAGGAAACTCCAGCACTTGTTAGGATAGCTTAGAGAAATCCCACAGCTTGTAATTTCAAATCATGAATTTAGAAAAGAAATCTCAGATTCTTGTGCTAGGAAAAAACCCTGGCAGAAAAAAATAAAGACCTCCCTACATATCACACATGACTAGGTCCAACCCCTTGGATGCCCCCTTTCCCTCCCATTTCCTCCTCTCCCCATGGGGATACAGTGCCTGGGACCTCTCCCCTCTGTGCCTGATCTGGCAGGATTACATAGCAAATGGAGGAGGATATGAGAGCTCCACAAACATATGCCTTGCCTGGAAATTTGAATAGACCCTATGAGGCTTATTTCCTCATGAGTGAATTGCAATCAGATCTCAGTTTCATAATTCAAATAACAGCTTATATAACAGGCATGCAGTCTGAGGTGGAGGACTGAGGTTTTACAGTAAGGGGACATGTAATATATTATCAAGAGATCAGCACAGAAATCCCCCCCCCCCTTACTCCACCCCTTTTTTGCAATAAGGTCTCAAACTATCAAAACCTTTCCATTGTTACAACTTCAAGTAACACAATCATTTCACGTTTCTTAACTAATGAACTGCACACCTCTCCTTCCCTTTCTCTCCTCCTTCTCAGAAATGCAATGACATCAGGAGATTATGTTTAGTTCAAACAAGTCAGGGAGATACAAACATTCCTGAAAATATATTAATTCCTTCCTGCTCAACAGATTAGCAGCATTTGATTTGACGTGACTATAAGTTTACACACTTCAAAGAATTTTTAAAGTAATACCTTCTAAAAAAGGAATGAATAAAAAAATGTTCTTGCACATTCCACATGACTAAATGATGGATGGTTTTTTCAGCATTCACAATCTATTTTCATGCCTTGGTGCTAACAGTCGTGAACAAAAATCAACTCCAGTATTGTACCATTAATGGGGAACAGCCTGGCCTCCACCTCACCCTGAAGATAATTATGCTAAAACAATAGCAATGAGCATTCAGCTAACTAGCTATAACAAGGAAAGACTGCTGCTGCCATTCATCAAAAAGGCCATTTGGATAATGAGGAGAGATGGCTACTGACATATTTCAGCAGGGAAGGCCATCCTGCTGGGAATTTCTTTCATAATGCCAAATTCTATCTATTTAAAAAGCAAACATCATGCTCTCTATGGTTTGTTGGGTAATCTTGAGAGCAGAGACAGAAGACATACAGTACTGTCCAAGTTGGAATAAAGAGCTGGAAGACACACTGAAGAAGAAAAGAAAAGAAAATTCTGTAGTGTACGTATAATTGTAATCTTCAGTCTCCAGAAAGGACTAATCCTAATTATGAGCAACATGACTGCTGTCAGTCAGGAAGGGCAAATCCCTTGCTTTCTGTTAGAAGCTACTAATCTGATTATTGATTTACAATTCTGGAGATAGTTAGAGAATGTGCATCTCAAGGAATCTGAACATCCTGACTGGACAGACAGTAAAACAGATGTTTAGAAGTGTTTTGCTTTAACTAAATAAAATAGCAGATAAACCATAGCTTCCAAACATATTTAGACTAGCAAATGATTGTGTGAATAAAACAGAACGAATGTTAACCAATATGTCTGGTTTTGTAAGTAGTGTCTAATATGACAGCCGCTTCATCACAGCAGAGGTCACAGATTGCTTTCTAAAACAACAACAAAAAGGAAGATAAAATAGTGATGGACTTTTCAAGTGAAAAATAGTACAAATGTGTTGTACTGTCTTGTGTTTCCTGTCTGAAGACCATTTTTCCCATTTAAAACTGGTATTTTCTGTGATAGTAAGGAAATATATTTCAATTTGTCTGTAAAAAATATGCTTTAAAAAAAGTGGTTTTCATACAATAAAAGGAAGCAAAGGAAATATGACTCCTGCTTTTCAGTGACTTGCCTGAACAGAGGTGCTTTCCAGAATAACAAACAAGGACCACATTTAAAATTTCTCCTGTGCCATCGATTTTCAGCTGCTGAAGACAATGAAAATCTCAGACAGCACAATTTCAGCCCCTCTGCTTCTAGGATGTCAGGGTCCTCTCTTTCACTAGCTCCTCATACAAGGGTGGATACACTTACTTCCTTAAGAAGTTCATTAACAAATCCATGACTGTATGGCAAAGAAGATATTAAGATGATGGAAAAAGAAAGACTCCTGGAGGAGAAGAAATTCAGTGGGATGTTTCTAAAAGAAATAGTGAGCCCAGATCTAATCGCCATGGGTTTCTTCCACAGTCTTCAGAAGGTATTATAATAAGCTGCTCCATCGTAGTTATTCAGAGTGGGATTTTGGCAACTGTTCCTGGAAGGATCCAGGCTCTATGAGACTTATGGAACTTGGCTTTATTAGGCTAAAACTCATCTCTTGTCATATTCTATTCAATGAACCCACTCAAAAATGACTGTGTTAAAGAAGCATCTATTCTCTTCCATTTCAAAAGAGTCAATTTCAGAGAAGCATTTTGGGATGCTAGAACTTCTAGCTGAAAATTAGAAAACCTTCTGAGGGCAAAATTATTTTTTGGATTGTGCTGGACCTTGGTGTCAACAAGGGTTTGTATTCCTTCCCTAGAATTCAAATAAGCACATGCTTTTCCAGTACTGATAAAATGAGTCATAGAATCATAGAATACCCTGAGCTGGAAGGGACTCAGAAGGATCATCAAAATTCAGCTCCTGACCCTGCACGGGACCATTCCCAAGAATCACACCTTTTATGCCATTACACTGTCAAGAAATAGAGTATTACATGTAAACATGTAAAACATATAAGAAGCAACTAATAATTCTAAAATCTAAAAAACTTTTCATACATGTAACTGTGTTCAGTTGCATTAATTGGACTCTGTCACAGAACTGTGTTTCTACTGAACCTTCTCTGTTCATGCTGGAGTCATTGCAAGAGGCTGATCATAATGTACTTGGTTTCCTCGAGGTGTTGGAAGTCAGGAGAGAACATTAGACAGCAGATTAGTATTAGACAGCAGATTAATAATGTTATACCTTGGGTAAAAACTGTTTATTGAAACCAAGTACAAACAGACTTCTTTTGGCGCAGCATTGGGTTTGCAATGTACATTTCTAAGCTGATGAACTCTGCAAAGACAAGCTGTTAAAACTGTTTACACTGTGTATTCCTTGTACTGATCTATGACTTAGTGCTATGTGAAAAAAGAAGAAATAGAGAAGGAAAGATTATTTGCTTTCTTTGTGCAATACATGATCATGACTAATTTGATACTAGAACTGGAATCAAAGGAGATTAGTAAAAGGTTCCATATCTAATTCTTTCCCACGTTCAGTCTTACCTTGATCTCTGAAATGCTTTCATTCTCTCCTTAGGGCGTGAACACTTGTTATTTACATGTCTGTATTTTTGTAGGAGAGGCAAATGAGGGCAAAAATTCTCAACAACAAAGTTCCACAGTGAAGATAGATAATTTCATATTTCTAGCCATACTGAACTCTGGGAAAATAAAATTCACTGCAGCTATGTGTAAATGGTCACAGAAGTACATATTGTCTCAAAACCCAGGCACACAGCATAGTTTTGCTATGATAAAGTTAACTGTCCCTAATATTTGGAGCCAGTAACAATAACTTTTCCACTGCAATCATGGCCTTTTGGACTTTATAACATTCAAATAGAAAACTAACAAACCCCTCACATTTCTCTGTGCACTAATGACAAAAGAACAGGGTGGTGCCATTTTGGCAGCACTGCTGGATTGCTGACACTGATCTCTGTCATTTTTGGCAAATAATGAATCAACTTGGCCCCTCTGAAAATTTCATGTGAGGTTGGAGATATGCTATTAGTGTAGAGCTAAAAAATACTGCTGTGGTGTTTACAGAAATCCCTCACTCAGATTATTCTATTTGAAGTCAATTAGAAGACTCCTCTGATCTTACTGGCATGGGTTCTCACAGCAAACACTAGACAGTTGTTATCACTAGCACTGAAGAATGCAGCTATCCTGGGAGAATGCAGAGGCTTGTTTTAGGAGCTATTCACTATCTCAGCTGATGCTCATTGCATATATGCCTGTTTTGCAAAGTGAGATCAAAATCATTGCCTCTAACCATTATGCAGACAGGCAAAGGTTGTCAAGGACCTGCCAGTTTTCACAGTACAGTTCACATTTCTGTTGGTCATTGTGGTTCCACACAGTGTTATTCATTTCTAGTGTACCTTCTGAAACATTAACGGTGCCCAACACACCACTGCTTTGAAGAAAGTACCAACTCAAGAACAGAAAGAGAATGCCGACTTTTTAAAATTAATTTTTGTTTTGCTTTTTCTGTTTGCTTTCATTACAACCTCATTTGTGAACTGTTTTCTGTCCACTTTGGTGATACTGAAAAACACCTAACTGTAAAACTCTCACTTATACTAGTCTTCCAAACCAAAACCAGGTTGCACAACATATCTGCATCTCCCTCTCACTATATAAACACAGTAAAATATAATATGCAAAGTCACCACATCCGGCACATGCTTGACAGGCAGAAGAGAACAATATTAAGATGTTACATACCAGAGTGCAGGGAAAATGTATGAGCAAGGAAAATCTGAAAGTATTCTGAGGTAGAGGTGTTATCCTTTGGTTTGCCTTTTCTGTATATTTTGTTCAATGCATTTTCATGCTGCTCCTATTCAAAGCATTTCTCCCCAAACACTAAAGCCACCTTGCCCACACAAGGGAATATCTCCAGCTACAAAGCTTCGACAGGAGATGCACACCTGATGTCACTTCCATTACTTCTGCAAGTATCATGTAACATGAGATCAGATTTGCACTCATTTTCTCATTTTCTTTAGCATTATTATAAGTTAAAGGACGTTCCTTATATATTGGTTTGCTCTTCAGATCAGCAGCTCTGTTGAATATGGCCCTTTCTTTTTACAGTTTTGTCTTCTGCTCCTGAACTCAAAAGAGACTTCTCAGTGGGCAGCAACATCCATGTTGTGGAATCCTGCTCTCAAGGCATTTTGCAAAACATAAAGAGCAAAACCAAAGGGATCAGAGGCAGAGAAGAAAAGGATTTTCAGGTTTTGTAAGCTAGGTATTGGGCTCTTGCCGCTGCCAAGTTTGCATCACATGTATTCTGATTTTATGAAGTGAAAAACAGTGGTTGATTTCAGTCTTAATTCAGTGTTTCCCTTTATAAGCCTAAGATTTATATTCATGATGTTTTCTTAATCTGACTTTTTAAGAACACGCTGCTATGTTTCTTATACAAAACCCCCCCTTTCCTAAATTACTGTGTTTTGAGAGATCAAATAATATACCATGATGTACAGTTCTTTCTACATACCACCAGATATCTCTGAGGAATTACACTGAGACATCCGCCTGGCATTTGAATGTTAAAACAGAAGCAATAATGTTAATAACAAGTCCTGTTAGCTATAGAGCCAAAACGTTTTCACTGATTTTTACGAGCCAAAAAAGCCTTATAATTCAATTTATGTCTCTAGTACACATGTACACATGTGCAGGCATCTAGCATAAAATTTTGCTACTTCAGATAAAGCATTTGTAAAATAGAATTTTATCTGCTGTTATGTCAAAGCCTCAACATCTAATGTGATTGCTGGTAGATAAACAGCTTTCTTTATTGGTTCATCCTTAAATATATTGAGTGATTTTTGTTAATTTCAGAAAATATTGTGCATCTGCTTTCCAAAATTTTCCTCTGCCTTGGTTTCCTCTATCACTGATGATTTCTGGGAATATAGACCAGCACTATAATTTGCATCATGAAGCAAGAACTGACTTTTGATTCGAAAATTCAAATGGAATTTTAAACTGATCTAACATGGCACTCAAATTCATGAAGTGTTCCACATTTTTTGACTGTGTCCCTGGCAGTGGGATGGGAAGAAGATAACCTTTAAGATAATTTTCAGTTCAGGCCATTCTGTGATTCAATTCTGTGATTTTCCTATATAGCAAACATTTTAAAATTTTGATTCAAATTTTAGAAGTCTTTCTGGAAACAAGGAAGATCCTTCCACTTGTAGACTGTATGATCTGCTTTCTGAAGTATCATGTTCAGACAGAAGTCTGTTCATTCATCTGGCTCTGGAGAGCTGAAGGAGCAATGAGATACTTACAGTGACTTATTTTGCTGGAGAATTAATTCAACAGGAAAGGAAGCTTTTTATCTTGCAGTGGACTATTTCAACTGTTGACAAAAAATTTAAAACACTGATGTTTTTAGGACTAATGAGGGGTTTGCTTTTGCATCCATTTATGCATCTGATTGCTGTTAAAATTACTATGTAATTAACTTTAAATAGTAATGAATAAAAAGCAAATATTTAATTTAAACTTCCATTCACAAGCAAAAACAAAGCAGAGCTATGGATAAAACACACCTAACATATCTTCAACAGTTTATAGCAACACAATAAAACTTATTCTCCTACCCAGAGAATATCACTTTCTTGATAAATAAAAATATGTTAAACTTCACAAGACAATCCTGTGAATTCAGAATACAATCTGTTCAATGTTCCTCATCAGACTATGGATAATACATAAATCCTCTATTTCCCAAACCAGAAAAGAAAATACTCCACTTATCTATTTTTACTCTCACTTCTATCTCTTTTTTTGTTCCTTTTGAAAAATGAATATATCCTTTGATTTCTATTCAGTACAAAGGTATTTAATCACCTATTGCTCCTTTGCATATGTTTCTTGTATTTGACAATGTAATCAAGGATTTTTTAAAAAAAGAAAAAGAATAAAAATGTGAGTAAAAATATTGTTTGGGGCTTTTTTTAAGTAATATCATGACTGAATGAAATGAATTTCATCGGACCACTGTCTTCCAGAGTCTGCAAGCAGACTAAAATGGAAGTAATGGGGAACTTTCCTCACAGAATTAACTTTGGAGCTTTGTTATGGAGATTTAAATGCCTCTACTGCTAATTTCTTCACTAATTGTTCTAGAATAAAGAAGTAGAAAGGAAAAAAAGGTGCCTGTTTTACAATTCTTAACTATTTTTAATTCTTTGCTTGCTGACAAACTAGAAAGCATCGTTTGCAATGTCTAATTTCAAAGCTTTTATCAAGTCATAATGGAACAGCTAACAGAGTTTTGCTCCTGTTTCTCCATGGGCACTGATGCTCCCAGGTCTACAGAGAGCTTGTGGATCCATCTATGAAACTAGAAAAGGTGCATTAGACTCCTGTGCTGTGTTTGAAAGACTTGTTCTTTCAGCAATTGGACTAGGACTTATATCAGACAAGATGTGCATGTCTATTTGGAGTCCAGGACTCTCTAGACTGAACACACTAACAAAAGATATGTTTGCCTTTTCACTGGAAATTAAACAACTCAAATATTCTGCTCTGATTCGATCTTTTTGGTTGTTTTTTTTTCTTTCTCTTTATTCATTTCCATAAAAACAGAGGCTACTGTAAAAACAGTAAAAACTTCATCACAGAAGCCAGGGCATCATTTCAACCAGGGAATACACAGGGTCCCTCAAATCCCATTGAGATGTCTGACTGCTCCTTATTTCTGCTGATATCTATCCAACAGAGCATATAACCAACTTAACCAGTTGATTCCTCTGCTGAGACTGTTTTCCTGAATTGCAAGAAAAAAAAATCAGGGAAGAGAGAAGTAAGAAAAAATATTACACATAAAAAAAAAAAAAAATAGATATGCATTGGAAAGAATATAAAAATCAAATTCGAAAATAGCTTATAGGATGGCATCTTTTTTAACTGCTTAACCATTTCTCCTCTCCTTTAAACTGATGTGGATTCTGTTGAGGAATTTAAAAAATCCTAGTTTAACTGCACCATAAAAAAATGAAAGCAACAAGAAAATTAACTGCAGGGTTTTTTTATATTTGATGTAAACATTTCAAATTCCAATCATGTTCTTTAGGACAGCATTTATTATTTAATTGCACATAAAAAATGGCATGAGGTACAGAATAGTAGTGGGAAAAATGGGTACAAAACAAGTGACTCAATGATTTTCAAACTGTTCTTCTAAAACAGAGAATATTTATTCTATATTATTATAGCTATTATGTCATGATTATTATTACATTAATTAGAATATAAAAGTACTATTAAACTGTTGCAAAACTGACATCAGTTGCTAATTCTGTGTCTGTGGTCTGTCAAGAGCTGTGCTGTTTCAGGATACAAAAGCAGGCACTTTTTGCCAGTCCTACCTACAGAACTCCATGTTAGGGGTGTCCGTGGGACAAATTTCCCAGACTAAGCTGTGGGGAAGATGGTAGGGCTGCTGCTGGCAGTGTGGTATGTAGGAAATCAGCTCCCCTTCATTCCCTTGCCAAGGGGGGTTTTAAATTTCCATCCTACATGAATCATACGAGATTGATGTTTTGCTTAACAAAGCCCCTTTGCTTCAGTGACATTTGAAAACTGAGGTATCGTGTACACCCAAGGATAGCAATAGCAACTTAATATTATCTTTTATGTGTCTTCATGCTCAATAAAGTTCAAAAAGTACTTTTTCAAAGATATTACTTTCATATTGCTGGACTAAGGACCATAGGTATGCCCAGGATATTTTTCTAGCCAGTATCAGGACCAAAAGTAACACCCCAGCTTCCAGGCTGACCTGCTGCACTGAGATTGAACAGACAGCCCTTGGAGAACTATCCCCTCTGGGCCATGTGGTGTGCACAAAGATGTTGGATAAACAGTAATCAAAAGGTTTTAATGAGAGTAGGGAAGACTGAAAATTTGTTTTGTGTTGGACTTCTGAATTTCAACAATTGTTTCCAAACTCTGAAAATATTTCATTTTAGTAATGTTTAATGTTTTCTTTTTTTAATTAAAATTTTAAAGTACACTTTTTTCTTGTGTAATGTTTTGCTTTTTAATAGAAACTTAGACATTCCTTAAAAGAAAAAAACAAAATATTTTGTTTCAAGAAGGCTGAAATGGAAATAGATTTAGAGCAGTGATTGTCTATGCTTATTTTTCAATGGAGATGCATGAAAAAGGTAATCCCTTAATAACCTTCAGTTTATAGTGCTGAAGTTTTGCTACTGCAAACACATTCAGGAATCCTATTTTAGACAATAATCAAGATTTGCAAAGCCAGCTGAGGAATGTAGGACTACAAATTTCACGGAAGGCCTACAAGTTTGATGGAAGTCATGCAGCAAAATAGCTCAAAACAACTCTGAGCATTTCAAGAAATGTGTGTGTATTTAAAAACCAGAATTTGCCTCATTGAGTTTAACTAAGGAATGGGCAAGTGACCCTGGATACTGAGTGAGATTGATAAGACAAATAGAGCAGTCAAGAATGACAGAACAATAGGAAAGCTACTTCAGATCCTATTTCAAAATAGATCTACAAAGATTTGATTTTTCAGATCTAAATCAATGATCTGAAGAACTTAGAGATTTCTAATCCCTCTTAAAAGTCAGAAAAGGCAAACAAAAACTCTCACCCTCAACCTCCAACAAGTACACCAGTAATGACCTTTTAAGAACTAATAGCAAAGTCAAAAACCATGAGAAGCTCGTGAGAAAAAAAAAATATGTATAATCAAAACATCAAAGAGAGTGTCACTTCTATTTCCTTCTGGGGAAAATTCAGTTGGATCTTCTCTGACCTCCTTTGTCTGTTTGGATTTTTTTTTTTCCTAGAGTTATGCCAAATTATCTGAAGGTCTTTTCCAGCGTCAGAGACCCTGAAGAGCTGTTAGTCAGAGATGCTGCAGATGTGGCTGGATATTCACTGCTACAAACACAGCTCTCATCAAATTGCGTCACACCGCCCTGAATTCTCAGTCCCCAGCAGTGCATGAAAAGCAAAAAATGTTAGGAAAAAAAGCTAACTGCAATACAATAGACAAATTTATAGCATGTTTGCAGTCATGCCTTTAATTTTGTCCTGGGTAAATTTTAGAAAGTCTTTATTTTTAGAAAGTCTTTATTGGCCAAGTGGTTTTAATGCCTAAATTATGGCCAAAAGAGGTGAAATTTGATTCATTGTTAGAAAGGCAGAGTCACAACATCGCTGGTTGTTCATAAATCCATTAAGCTCCTATACAGAATCCTGCTCTGAAAAGTGCATTTCCCAAGTGTGACAGTCTGCTTGTTTATACTCTCCCAAGTATCTCTGCCAGGTACATTACTGAGTCAATACGTTGAGAAACAGGAAAAGATTTTTAAAGGTTCCTATCTACGCAAACGTCTAATATGTCATAAAGCACCTCATGAAACAACTGCTAAACAAATGATCTCTGCAAAGTCAGTGCAGTGTTTGCATAGCAGGTCACTGCATTTTAGTAGAATTCTCACAGCTCTGACGTGCATGCAGTCAGAGAAAGAAGTTCCCATAAGAGATTATCACAGGAAAAAGACTCATTCATGTATGCAATTGTTTGTTATCAATATACAACATGTACTCTAATTTATTTTGACTTGTTGGATTTGATTCACTGCTTTTGTATGTTTGCTTTAAACTGGATAATCAAATCTGGCTGTGTATGACCTGAACTTTTTGCCTCTATGAAAGTGTGCATTGACCATTTAGTGGCATGTCTCCAAAGGGAAGTACACACCTTTCTCATCAATGTGACCCTTTCACCTTTCTTCTCCTTTCTCAGAGCAACAACGGAAAATTTCTTCGGAAGGCTCAACAGGTAATGCACCCTCCTCTAGTCAGACTAGAGAAAAAGATATTTATTAGGACATTTGCCTCTTTGCCTAGACAAACATAGTGTATACAATCATGCTCAGGGTCTGTCTCTCCCTACCTAGGTAGATGATAAAGTTAGTGATACACTATGGAGGGTAAAGGTCTGAAGACAAATAATTTCTTTCAACTATGAAGATAAATGGCATGGGGAGTCTAAATGGATCAGAACTGCCAATAGGCATGTTTGAGTGAAAGGCTCAGGTGCAAGACTAGAGTTAAATACAACAAAATCTTCATAAATGTCCTAATTGAGGTGTCTGTCCCACCTGTTAAACTTGGTGGCCTAAAAGGCAGAGTTTTGTAGGAGACCACACTTCATTGCTGCCGTTTCTCACAGGATCACTGTGAGCTGTTGGTTTGGTAACAATTGTAGGAGTCTTATTCGTGGATTGGAAAATTTTACCCTGGAAGGATGCTCAATATATTAGTTGCAAGAGAGACAAACTTCTCCTTTTGGCATCCTGATTCAGGGAAAGTGGTGCAGAGGACACCACCTGGTCTCTAAAAATACTGTGGCTGTAGCAAAATATGGCCTCTTGAATATGCTATTTATTTTCTAAAGCTTTTTCAGGAGGCATTGAGGAAGAATCCTTCCTGCATTCTTTCTGGAGCTCTGACTGAAGGGTAGCAAGCCTGAGCAGAGTCTCTATTACGGCAAGCTTAGTCATTAGGATGGAGTCAGCAGCAAAACTCTCTCAGCAGGTTCTGTAATCTCATTGCAGGATCTGGATGGAAGTGGCTAAACCTGCTGCATGGCGGGGAGAAACTTCCTACCTGCCTCTGTGGGTCACCTTTGTCTTGGCTTTACCTCACCAGGGTGTGAAGTGCACAGACAACACAAATCACCAGCTGCAGGCCAGATGTCACTCAGGCAGCCTTTGATGTGAAAGTGTCACAAGACAGCTCATGCCTGGGAGGAATCAAACCTGCATGAGTGAGTTAACTGGAACCGTGCCGAGAGACCATCATGGTGGCTGTGATAACAATTCACACTCATTTTAAAGACACCTTGTCCCACTTTCCCTTCTCTGTAAGACAGGAATACTTGTAAAGGCTTCTGTATTCCTCACAGAGCTATTGTTAGAAATTGATCATTTCTGACATCACAGTACACAGAAGAATTAACATTGTAAAAGAACTGAGCATAATTTTAAATGCACTTTTTGTGTTATAATCTACATACATCCACACAACACCATTACTGAGCATGTATATCCACTTGCCAACAAACCAGTTCTTGCAAACATGTACCACTGTACCCTGGATGATACAGTGTTCAGAAACCCCATGGAGATAGCAGCTGCATAAATTCTATCAGAAGATGCTGTTGTGTTCCAAAGCATTATCAACTTCCTCTGCCAAAGCTGGAGAAACATATGAAATGTAGAATTACATTATTTTGTGTTTCTACATTTTCACTGAAAATAAGATGAGTTCAATTCCCATTCCTGAAATAAATGCAACAAATAAATGCTTTGTTTTATTATCCTTTATGATTCTTGACTATTTATTGCAACTAACCTTAAGGGGTATTTTTGCTGTTTTTTGAATTTTTTTTTCACTTGTTTGGATAATATAGAAAGGTTTTGGATTTTTTTTCTTGCCAGACAGTGGTTGTTATGAAAGTAGGTGGGTGAACTGGTGGTAATTAATAGCTTATACTTATAAAACATTTTTCATCAATAGTTATTCTTATTTTTTTCCAGAATTTTGCCAGATTTTCTGTTGTCTCCATTTTACATATGAACCGAAATATTTTTCAGGACTAAATGTAGGAGAACAAGTAAATAATGTGTATCCTAAATATCCTGCAGAAGTGTAAGCAGATGAAAAAAAACAAAACCAAACAATCAAGCCACACTACAGATATTGCTCGCCATTTCATTGATTCACATTTAAAACCTGAGACTTTCAAAAGTGATTTCCTTTGCCATGAAAGGAAATTACTGTTGTCGTTTTCCCCCTTTGATACATTTTTGAGGGACCATCCCCGAGTGTGTGACTACCACGGCACTACTTTGAAGAGCCTGGTGCCGCTCGGTCCCGGCCCAAGAGTCGCTGTCCGTGTGCGCGCCTCTGCGCGGGCTCTCTGCCCACGCCACCCCTTACACAACAGCAACACCCATTCCTCAGTTTCGTGCTGCTCATTAGACAACACGCTCCTGTCAGGTGGCAGTGTGTTTTGGCTCCTGCACACACAGCTGTTTTTACTACTCAGGGTATTTGAATGCTTACTCCACCCATCTGTTTAATGAGACCTGTAATCAGCTTCAATTCCAATAGGTCATTAACACCTCACCCACAGCAATATGAAGCCAAAATTGGACAGGTTTGTTATGCCTGTTACAGCATGCAGTGGCGATACTTTCTGCAGGTTTTAAAATGTCTTTATTATAATTCATGTTAGTAATAACTATGAGCCATTCTCCTTGCTACAGCAGCAACAAAAATAATAACTCTTCTGGTCTTTTTCCTGTGTGATTATGCTTTGAAGTCTATATCTTTTTCCAAACTCTTGAATTTCATTTTATAAGTTTATCAAGCAAATAAACACTATCATGAAGGAGTCTCAACATTTTGGTCCTTATAAGAGAAAAATGCAAAAGATTAATAAATATATGGGAACTACATCTGGCTCAGTTTGGCTCATTAAGCCCCACTTAGTAACTGGTGGAAAAAAAGGTGTCATACCTATTCTTGTAATCATCTGACAGTACCTTAATTTCCATGACAAAATACTGAGCTGGATGTAACCTGTATGGCCTTTCTCTTGTTCTTAAAGGACAAGAAATAGTTGTTACTTAACATCTGAATTCCACCTGCTAAATGCACCTTAGTATAGGATGTAGCACCAGGGAGTTGGCATTTCCAGAGTGGAGAGTGGGTATGTGAATGACACACCTTCATTCTTGTCTCTCATTTTCTTTTTCCATTCTGGGAATAAAGATGAGGCTATTAGTATGGTATCTGCTTACGAAATGGGAGGAACATGACAGAGTCAAAAGGGCAGGGTGTGGAGAAGGAGAAGATATATATCCCAAAAAGTGACCTGTGCAGTAAACTGGGAAATCACTGTTTCTTTACATTGAAAAGTTTTAGTATATTTTAATTAACTTCAGCATACCTAGGCATTTTGTAGTGAACTGCTGCTGTTACATGCTATACAGACTGAGTCTGTAAATAAGGGTGAGTATTAGAAAATGCTTTGAGTTTAACAATGGGCAGAGAAACAGCACTGCACACTCCAAGCCCAGCCCCATGCCCAGGACATCTCCCTCACCTGTATGCTCCACCTCTGTATTTTACTGGCAGATTATACAATACTTGTATATAGCTATACTCAGAAAGTGACTAAGATCTATAATTAAGGGATAAGAATGGGTTCTCTTTCAGTGGTTTTTCATCCTGACTTCATATCTGTTCACTAGCCTGATCTGGAATCAGAACTAGCTGAAAGAGCTGGAACCCAGCAAGAAAAAGTGAGCTGATTTCCAGCAGCTGAACACGTGGCTCTTTTCCTCTAAGGAAAAAAATAATATATATTACATAGATTGATATAGATGGTTTTGAAAGTTGGCCAACATAAGGCATTCATGTGCAAAAGTTTGTTGGGTTTCTTTGTTGGTATGTAGGGTGCAGAACAGGAACATAGATATTCAGTCCAATTGGAGTTTGGCAATTGTCAGTATGACAAAATCTAGGATTAATTTTGGTCCTTATTTCAGATACCTTAGTGAAAAAACCAAGGACAGAAAGAGAAGATGGAGCTCCACCTCTCCCTCCCAGACATTTTCTCTGTGTCACAGCTCAGCTGGTCTGCAGGGAACATACAGAACTTTCTGACTTCTCTGGCTAAGCCTGTAACTCACCTCAGTGCTCAGTCTCCATTGCTCTCTAAATCGTTTCCCAAGCTCTAAATTCATTTCATAATAGGGACAAAGAATTATTCCTGGAAGTATAAAGAGAAAAGTAGGCCAAGACACAGACTTACTTTGATGATCTCCCTTTAGCACTTTTGTGTAGTTGTAATTGAACTGTCCTTTTTAAAAGTGTGCCCTGTATTTTTATTTTTAAATTTTTTTTGGTGACAAGTCAGCTTGGAAATGAAATGCATTATGTCATTCAATTTTTCTGCAGATTTGCAGCTGTAATTAATTATTTCATTGCACTTCAGGTTCTTTAGAGCCCATAACAAATGGTCTGTCCTTGGAAATATAATGAGGAGGTGAATGGGGTAGAGTTCACTTAATTTCTGCTACATACATTGTAAAGACATATATAAACTTCAAGGTAATCATATAGGTAATTTTCACCAATGAAACATGAATTTACTTGCCTAGTGGTACCGGGCAGGATTTTCTATGTTACTCACATACAAAAGCAAGCAAATAAGTTGATAAAAACTATGGATTTGGAAGAATTGGGAGGATATGGGTCTTGGAACTCCACAATATTTTCATCTGCAGATTCTAACAAAATGGTTTATGGTTTTGACTGAGCTTTACAGACATTGTTACAGTAGAACTGTAATCAGTATAATAAAAAAAGTCATCAGTGGAGAATCCACATCACCTGCAGCATTCTTAGCTTCCTTCTTGGGGACCTAAGGTTGTTTAATGGAATGTTTTTAATTAGAAAAAAAAGCCCCAAACTATTTACCAATTTAATTTGTTAATCCCATAATTAAATAAAAAGAGAACATTGTGTTTTTATATTAATCATGTAAGGCTGGATACAGTTTGTTGTTTCATGACTTTAGCTCTTCCTTCAAGTTCCCAGACAGCACTTCAGAGAGAAAATCCAGGCCTTGAGTTTAGTACTTCAGCTGCCACAAAAATAAGTGTAGGTTATGTGACTCAAAAAGATGATGTACGATCATCATTTTAAACGATGCAGATAGTTTTTGCACTGTTTGAAATGTCCCATTGGCAAGACTAGACTAGTATAACCATACAGAGAGGCAATGGTCCAAAAATACTAATCAGCAAAGGCAGAAAATTTGCTTAATTTGGGTGCAGATGGCTTGGGTTTACATGATGCTGCCAAGCTATTTTTATCATTGTAGTCTAGGTCTTGGCCAAAAGTTAGGAACAAAATCTAAGCACATATAAACTTTAATGATCTTTTAGATCTGAGCAAAACACAAGCTTTGTTGACCTTTCCACATCTGAGTTCTGAAGCTATCAATTTTATGGTATTTTAAAACCATTGCATAAGTTTGTACCTGTAAATAGCACTTGGGAAAATAAGCAAAAGTCCAGTCAGCTCTAAGGATAATCTTAACAGATTTTTTTCCTGTTATATTTCCAGTAGGAAAAAAAAAAAAAAGAAAAAAAAAAAAAAGGAGAAGAAGAAGAAAAGGAGAAGTGTAACCATATACCATTAATGATAAACAACAAGGTGTGGTCCTAATTTCCTAATTTGTGTGGAAGAATGATGGCTTGTTTGTAGTGAAGATCTGTCTCTTAGTTTAAAACTTCAGTTAGAAATTACATTGATGGTTAGTCAGAAGGTGCCTTGGTTTATAACAATGGTATAACAATGGTTCAGGGTAATCTGTCTGTTCTACTGATGGATTCTCTTCTGGTTTGGTGACTATTCTATTGTATCTGTATGAAAAGGCTGAACATTTGAGTGTCAAGTTTGCCTGTTTCCTGTGATATTACTTTGAGTTCATCTTGATCTGAAAAAGTACAGGATTGGCCCCAAGCATAATTAAAAACTTAAATTTGCATGGTTCTCTATGACATGGAACCCTGTGAAAAAAGTGTTCAGTGTGTCAGAACCAGTCCTTTGTTTTGAGACAGGGAGGCATCTAAGCAATAGGACAGTGACTTTGACAGCTCAGCAGGGCTGGGCAGTAGCTATGCCCTAAGAGAACTCCATGCATTTTTTAGCAGGTAAGGCTGTTTTGTGAGAGGGGGAAGAAATGCATTACAAAAAATAGTAAATATTTTTAAATGTCCTGCCAAATTCCTGGTGACCAAAACAGAGATGGCAGTTGGACTAGCTGGTCAATGGGGGTCCCTTCCAACTGAAATATTCTATTCTGTTCTATTAAGAAACTAAAATCTGACTGTGATCCACAATGTACACACATCTTGCTCTAACTGTTAACACATCTTTCATATATGTGCAATTCTGTGAATGGGTGAGGTGCAACTGTTAAAGTATTTTTGGATTTATAATAGAAAACGGCTTTAAAAAGCATGAAACTGAAAGTTGCAAAATTTTACTTCAGATGCACAAGTTAGAAGGTCTCATGAGATGGTTATGAATATATAGCATGCATAAATAACAGGTTAAGGTCCAGAACTTGTTCAGATGGGTTTTTATCTCTTTAACAGCATCTTATTACATGAATAGGGGCTGGAGTCACTAGGGCTACTCTAATCTTTAATGGTTTTATGCCATATGATAATGAAACTACCAGCATGCTTCAGAGCACCACTTTCATCTTGTGTTCATTGTCTGTATATATATTGTTGTCCAGTACAGATATCAAAGTTTTGCCCTTTTGCCATACCCTTTTTAAAAACGATGAGACACTTCCAGAGGAAAAAGACAACTCACTTTGAATTAAGATAATGGAGTATGACTCCCATTATAGGAATAACCTCTTTCATCCTTCTTGTGATCTTGTGATCACAGGGTACAGTGATGATGACAGGGGAGGGAATGCACAGAGATTGCACTCATGTGGGAGAAATGCAGCACTCTGTGTTAAAAGACCTTCTCTAAACAGTGCTCCAGTATCTCTGAGGAGAGCAGGGCTCATTCAGAATGCAAATCTAGCAGACACACCCGGCGGTACAGCCGCTTCTCTGAGAACCGAGCACAAGTGTTTACTTTTTTTTTTCTCTGCTCTGAGGAGTAATTTATAACAACAATATTCATCCTGTCTAAGCAGTCTCTGGCACCAGAGTATGCATATCAGCAATTGTAATACAGTCATTCACTATTGGCACTTCAGGCCAATAAAGTTTATTTCACTTGGAGTGCTGACATGGCTGTCTGCAAACAAGGCTCTGAGAGCTAAGACAGCTGGAATGTCATTAAAGAATATTGACTCTCCCTCTTCTTTTTTATCTGTTTCCCTTTGGTGGAACTTTAGGGCATTTAAGAATGCTAGTTGCCTCCCAAAATATGAAAGCAAAACAGGTAAAATCAATTTTTGTATGTTCCTTCATGTGTATTGTAAGTAACATAAATTAGTGAAGAAGATTAAACCATGAAACAGATTTGGGGAAGAATAAAAAGGTGCCCAGATGTGCCCAGATGGTTACACCAGAGTTTTCATGAGGGCTTTTTGTGAATTTAAAACTGGCTGCATAGGGAGGGGCTGACTATTAATAATTTAGCACCTTTGGCAGGATCAATATGACTAATTTGTTATGTCTGCAGAGCTAATTCCTATTCCTTTGTGAACTGAAGCCTTGAAAAATTGAAGTAACAATTTAAAAGGAAAAGCACTTATAGGGATTAAGGGGAACTGATTGATTCTGGTTTAATTTTTAAAAGAATTAATAACCTAAAATTAGGGTGTTCTTTTACAGTGTAGTAAGTGAAACTTGAAGAACTTCCTACTTCACTGTCTTACTGCTAGAGGGGGTTTCTGAAAATTAAGCTTCACAAATGCTGCACATTTCAGTTATTTAAAAAACATCCCTGCAGTAGCAACACCCCTCTGGTTTGGTTCTGGGACAGCTCATAGGAAGAGTTCCAAACACTCCCAGAGTTTAATACAGACAGGAATGTAGGAAACTGAGTTCTAGGAAAAAGGGAGGGAGTTTGATAGAAACTGGTCCTTGTCTCCCTTTCTTGCTTGAACTATTCAAGTAATTAAACAAAGTTCATGCCACAGTAATTGGATGTGTCCTTCACAGAGGTTTCTGTGCTGGCACAGATGCCACAGAGAGAGCCCTGAAGAATAAATGTCACAGGTAAAGTTTCATAAGGAGAGAAAGCTGCCACACCCTCTCACTCAGGGAGAGGTGAAGGACCAAATCCATGGTTTGGAACTACCAGACCCTGCTACCAGTCTGCTATCCATCTGCTCCATCTACTGCCTCAAGCACTCACCTATGCTCAGCTCAGAGTCTTTGGTGAGAACTTTCCCCAGCTGACAACCTGTGTATCAGCAGTCCTCTCCCTGGTGACAGCCATCCCAGTCACAGGCAGGCTCCTTCTCATTGATCCCCATTTTCATGACCTTTGAATTAGCATTTCACACCTCCAGGTCATTCCCTGTGGGACAGAATGCCTGTCTCCCTGCTCTTGTTGTGGATGCATCGTCTGCTACATAATAATGGGAGAGCACTTCTCTACAGCGTGGATTAAAAGGAAAGACAGAAATAGACTAGTTTATGAAGAATGAGAACAAAACACACACACACACACAAAAAAGACATGGAACAATTGGATCACACTCAAAAGGAAATTTCCAAGAGAAATTAATGGTGAAATTAACCTCTTGTAACGTTTACAGCCATTAAATACAGAACAGAATATTATATTTGGCTCTAGGAAACAGAAAAGAACTATTACCCAAATGACAGTTTATAGAGTGTCCTAGAGTGGCTTCTGTTTCACACAAAGGAGAAACAAAGCTGAAGAATTCTTGAAAAACCTTTAAAGAATTCTACCAAGTAGTTATACTATACAATGCAGGGAAATTAACACTTAAAACTGCTTGAAGAAATGCTAGTAGGGACTTGCACTACTCGGAGCAAAGAAAGCTGCATTATGCTGCCATAATTAAAGATTTAAGTCATCAGGCACTGGTAAAGGACTGTGAAGCACAAAATATTTCAATGTTTCAGTGTTAACACCTGAACCCTGGAAGGAAGGTTACACTAGGAGCAGTCTCTATTAAAAGGTTCAACAAGCTTTTTTTTTTTTTTTTTTTTTTCCAGAAGGCTGGTTTCTGGGTGGGAGGGAAGGGGTTGGTTGTTTTTTGGTTTAATAATTGGTCAATTTGTAGAGAAGACTGGACATTTGGGCCCTTTTCTAATGTTTTATGCACTTTATTTGCTTGCAAGTACATCACTAGCACAAACATGTACATATATACATGTTCTTAAAAGCAGTAAAACCTGTTACAGCTAAAAGTCTCCTGGCTTTGGCTTATGAAGTGTCCAGAATAAGACTCTGTAGATTGGCACAGTTATGTTCTTTTCTATGCAAAAGTAGCAAGTATGTAAGTTATTAGAAATATGGGAACAGCCCCTGCAAAATAATGCCATTTTCAAAGTACATCAAGTAATTTTACTTCTAATTGCTGTGACAGTGGGTTTAATAGGTTTCCTAAATAAAGGAAAATAAATGAAAATAATTTTTTATAATAGTGCAAAATGATGTGGTTTTACACAAGGATAACCATGAGCCTCAGATTATTAATAAGAATAAACAATGCATAAGTATGCACTTAATTTACTCCTTTGAATACATGTGCTAGATATAGAAGCATTCTGCTTTTCACATACACCTTGAAATTGTATAAAATTGTATAAACAATAACACTGTGCAAGGCAATAGGGAGTCTAGGCCCTGTATGCACAGTGGAGAACAATAATTTGAATTTAGGCTAAGGGTAAATGAGAAGCCTTTCTTTGACAGAAGTAAGAGAACAGATGTTGATGGAGAATCCTGTCCAATGTGTCTTCTAATGAATGAACAGCAATTATCAGAAATAATAGAATTTTTTCTTCAGCATTACTTTAGAGGTTTTCTTATATACTCCCTGAATATTCTTTATTATTTGTGGTTCTTATTAAAGATTATATATTGTTTGATCAAATTCTTAAATGATTAAATGAAGAGATTGACATGAAAAACATGACAGCTTTCTAGACTTTCTAAAATTAAGAGCTAATTTTGTTCAAATTGTTTGCCTTCCAGGATTGCCCTTACATTTCAGACAATTAATTCTGAAATTGCAACACCCTTTCACAATGTTTCTACCTTTTATTCTGTTCTCCATTGCAAAAGTAAAATGTAATAACTTCAACCTTCAAAACATTTGCCTAGAATTTTTCTTGTCTGAAGCACCAAGTAGCAAATTAGGACTATGACTGTCAGGTCAACTAAAAAGACAAATTTCATGCTGAGTTCTTCTCAACAGTACTACATTAACAATTTTTTTTCCTAATTAAAGGGCCTCAGCTGATCTAGTACTTCCAGAACCCCACCATGGAGATTTTAGTTTTTTTAGAAAAATTGATTACAGCAAATAAATTTACCAGCAGAAACACACTGATTACTAACAGAACCTGACAACATCCCAAAGCCCTTGTGTTCCAAACAGAGAAAACGAAAAGCCTGAAAAAAACTACTGGAAAAATTATTTCTGGCTACATCTAAAACAAAATACAACTTTCAGCATGCTGAAAAAGTCATAAAAAATCTTCTTCAAGACTTTCCAATGGCTGCTGTTTGTCAAAAGTAAAAAAAGCCCAACTGCATGATGTCCCAAATTCCTGGTGAATCCAGCTTTTGTTTGTTTTTCTATGAAATGTATCAGAACAGCCTCTGGATTGTAGTGTTTCTGGAAACTTTGTTTTGACAGATCTAGTCTACATGTATAATTAGGAAAATCAAGATGAGCCCGTGGGGGTTTTTATGCAGTGTATTGAAAATGGGCATAACCAAGTTACAAAAGCTACTGAAAAAGTTGTACCTGCATGTACTCAAAACGGGAGTAAATAATCAGTTACCTGTTGTAATTTTTTTTTTTTTCCTTGAAAATACAATACTGTTTTAGTTTGCTCAGGAGTTTTTACAGGTTTTCTTGAAAGGAAAATTACTGAATAACGAGAAACTACAAAGGCTTGAAGATGAGCCATGAAGTGCACATTTTAAAAGTGCAGGTTCAGTATGACCTCATTGCCTTGTAGTTCTGGTGGCTTATTCGTACCTTTTAGATAAGAAGTTACTCCCAAGTCTGTCTGTAACTTGAAGACAAAGTGCCTCTCTCACCCCATAATATAACAGGAGTGGTGCAGGAAGCTGTGAGAGGCTGTAAAAAAGAGGCAGCAGAGACAACTCTGTAACCCCT
Organism: Serinus canaria; assembly: GCF_022539315.1. Classification (NCBI taxonomy): domain Eukaryota; kingdom Metazoa; phylum Chordata; class Aves; order Passeriformes; family Fringillidae; genus Serinus; species Serinus canaria. The sequence goes on along the minus strand of NC_066314.1, from coordinate 18,354,059 downwards.
GGAAATAAAACAACCAGAGCCTTGCAGAGCTGCTGTAATCTCTTATGTGAGCTATTTCTGGAGGTCCCATTCCTCTTGGTTGTGGATACACCTCTTGTGACAGAGACACATGAAGAATTTCCTGTGCAGCTCATAGGACCTGTCAAGTTGCACACTCCTCTCAGAAGAATCTCTGTGCAACGCCAAATTGTTTTTAGCTATGTTTCATTTTACCTCTTAGGAAAGGCCAACAGCAGACTGTGAGCCAATTTTGCTTTGTACTCTGCTGTGTGAGTAACTATGTTGAGGCACAATGTATTTATCCTGGTAGAAAAAAGAAAATACTAATTACCAGAAAGACTTAATTGCAGTTCTTTTAAATCAATATAAAACATTTAAATTATGTGTATTATCTCTACCTCGCAGAATCCTTTCTCTTCAGTCTATTTTCTTAGCTTTTTCAATTAGTGTAACAGATCAGATCAATAGATTAGTTTCCATATATAAAATCAGCAAAGCAGGGTCTTCTAAATTGCACTACTAAAGAACAGGCCTTTTCAGCTCATTAGACCAATTCCAGAAAATTTTATTTGATTCACGGGCTTTATAATTTTTTTTCTCAGATGACAGAATTTTCCTCTATCAAATTTAGCTTAATAGTAGGTTATTTAGAGATAAGTAAAGAAACAATTTTCAGCTTTCCACCAGAGACTGATAAGCTAATTTGTCTCACTTAGCTCTGAGAGTGCTGAGAATATCTTCACACTTTCTAAGGCTCTGGATTGAGCCATTAAAGCAAAGTCTCATGCTGAGTGAAATCCCAGCACTGAGCTTTAAGGGAGCACAGAAAATACACTGTAAAAGGGGAAAGAAATTAGTTTCTCTAATCTTCGACCTGCCATGGCTTTAGATCCACTGTCTCCTGATAAGGGAGGGAGCTGATTACTGTATCCAGGAACACTGGCCAGTCTTTGTCCATTCATTCCTTGTCCTGTAAATCTGGGTAAGAAATGAGAAGATGCTAGTCCTACACATTGTAGTTAATTTTGCTTTTTGCCCATTGTAGTTTTATTCCCTTAGTAACTTGCAAATCATTTCATGTCCTACAGCAATCCCACACAGTATGGAATGTAATGCATCCACAAGGAAGGAACATTTTTCACCATAAAATGATTGTTCTCGATAGAAATCTCCATTTGTAAAAATACCCTGTTCAGGAAGGATACATAATTTGTGAAAGAAGGAAGCCTTTTTCAGTAATAGAACCTTGGAAAATGTCTCTAATTCTCTTGAAGGCAGATCATTTAATCTAACTAACTGTTGCTGCAGAGCTGTGGAAAAGCAAGTATTTCTGGGTAACTTGACCAGAGGGAAAACAATTAGGCTACATTACTGAACTGTAGTAATATGTTTTTTTGGCAGCAGGCCTTCCTCTGTGGTTACTGCCACATATAATGTACCCTCTTTAAGGACTAGAGGCTGGAAAAACAAACAATTCAGAAGTGTACTGCACTAAGTCCCACACACTGAGTACATGTTCAAAAACTGTATTTCAGTGGTGGACTCATAGCTTGCTTTACCTCATTTCACATGTACTCAGACCTGCTGGTTCAGACACTTTTATATTAAGAAAGAATTGGGTTGAATTTTCAAAGCTCAATTAAATCATTACTGAATTCCCCTAATTCATTGTCAAAATGATGGAAGGAGAAGCAGTGAGGAAGTGTGACAAAAAGAGTAGTGAAAAAAGCAGGTATTATGGCTGCATGAGACACACACACTTGTATCTTATAAATACTCCTTCTATGCCTAAATGTACATGAAATGCTGTTAGAACTTTATTAAGACAGAAGCAGCTATTGCTCAGAGTTTAGAATAAACACCTTTAAGATTGCCTACTCTAATTCAACCTTTTTGTATATTTACATTATGGCATTAATCATAATTACATGACTATGTGCTCTTATTTTTAAGGCTATTTATTGCTTAATGCAAATGAAAGGAGATGGTTACTCATTTGGGAAAATGACTAGAACTGTGGCTTGGGTTAACCAAGTGTAGTTATGAGTGCAAAAGACCAATGGCTCAGGTTTTTTCTACTTCAAAGAATCCTTATCCTACACGTAAGCAGAATAATAATTTTAAAGTGAATATTTCCTACGCTGTTCAATACTAGAGATGAGTACTTGATCACGACACAAACATTCCTAAATTTGCTTCTACAACACCCCTATTAACCAAGGCTATTTTAACCTCCAATTAGCAAATGCAAGACAGGTTAGAGGAAAAGGGATCAAAGGTCAGAACGTCCACACTAGTTTAAGGTGCCAGCTTGTGACACTTATTCCATTTTCCCAAGAAGCTGATCTTCATGTTTTTCAAGTTCAGGTTCCAGTAAGTTCAGCTGTAGCTCTGACTGTAGAGAATTTCTCATAGGTCCAATTGTCGCATGCTGAAAATGTAGAACACAAGAACATGCAATTAGTGATGACCCCAGAAAAGTTTTGTGTTGCATGTCTTGCTTAAGATGGTAACAACGAGAGAACTGAAATTCCTCAGAACCATATTCAAAGATTTGAATCAGGAAATCCTCACTTTTCCATTTGATGTTCCATTTTAGTTACAAGCAAACTCTTATTACTAAGGCCTGATTCACTCTTTGAGTATGCCTCTTATGCACTAAATGCATGAGGATTCTTGGGGAAATGATCAAATCACTAAAGACTGTTTCATAGTGCTTATGTATAAGCAGGCTGAGTTAATATTATCCTAACAATTTTATCTTGGAATTTTGAATCTTCTGAATACCTTAAGTTTGGGGTTTGCTTTCTTTCTTTTATGTAGGTACATACCATGTATCCATGTATATGTTTTGTGTGTGCATGTGTGACTTTGTGACTTCTTTCAGCTGTGACCTGAAAACAGAGACACTCCCTCTCTGGGCATCACAGTGTCCTGAGCATGGATTGTGGTCTGGAACTAAAGGAGTAACTAAAACATGGCAGTTGCAGGTTTTAAGGCTCTGTGTACAAGAGATAAGTAAAAAATGTCACCCACATAAGTGCTTCTACTAGCAGATAGAAGAAATTTGCTTATAGAAGAAATTTGGAATTAAAATCAAGGGTCCATCCTGGACTCTAGCAGAAGCTTCTGTTTGCTCCATCCATGAGTCAGATCTTTGTCCCCCTCCAAGCATCCTGTTGCCATTTCAGCAACCTGGTTTCTTGTTCCTCCCTGTTTTCTTCTTTACCCTTAGAGCCAACATGGCTCATTTGCTCTTTCCTTGAGTCTTTTGAAACTGCTGAAACAAAAGCAACAAAATCTCCTCTGGTTTACTCTCCCTACAACCTCCTTTTCACAGACTGGTTTTCCCATAATACTTGATCCCTTACCTTCTACCTAAGTTTTCCAAGCAATCCTGCTTCCAGCCTGCTGTATCATGTGGCAGTTTTATCCTTCACCTCAGCAAGCTGTCCAATCATTCTTTCCTTGTCATTCTGTTTCATCAAACCAAATACCATTTTCTCCCCTGCTCCCTTGATTCATGCTATTTTTCTTGTCAGACCAACCTATATGTTGTCTCTCCTCCAGCTTTTGGATGCAATCGCCCACTCACCAGACTCCAGTCTCATTCTTCACTGCAAACCTCATGTAGTTTTGTTTCCCTCAGGCATCCAGTCTCATGCTTGATTAGTCCAATTTTCTGTTTTCTGACTGTTGATCCCAATTCTCCTCCTTCCCAATCCTATTGTTGCTTGTACTTATTAATTATTGCAATCTTATTCCTCCCTCACTCTTCTGCATTTTCCTTTATACTCCTTGAAGAAGAGCCTGAGAGAGGGCCAGGGGCAGATAAATCAGACTACACAGGATGGGCAGGTTCTCTGTCTGTGGTTGTGGTGGTAGGCTCAGTATTCCTGCTAAGACATTCACATAGGTATGATCATACACAGGTATTCTGGATAATAAGTCAAAGCAGGCTCTACCAAACCCAGATGCAGGAGGCAGGACTGCTGTCCACACATAAATGTACTTACGTGGAGAAGAGTCTTGCACAAGGAAAACACAAATGTATGAATAATTGGCTCTTCCTGTGCTATATGACAGATTAAGTATGTAGAAATCCAGATGAGGATGCAAGTACAATGTAACATGTAAGCATCTTGACTTCTGTGAAAAAGGAGGGTAAAAAAGCTTGCAGGTCTCAGAAATGCTTAGTGGTGTTGTGCCAATACATGGCTAGAGCATACAGGAGTCAGACTTGTCTGTCAGAGTGCAAGTGTGTAAGAGCTCTACCCTGCACTCTGGGCTTAGTCCATGGTCGTTCTCTGAATAGAAATTGTGCTGGAGCTCCTGAACAGAAGATCTGCCAGCACCGAGGTTCCTGAGATTATAACAGTGACACGAAGACCAAACTGTCAAATGCTAAACAGGTCCAAGGTCAGATAAAAGCAACTATTTATGGCTTTTCTGAGTTTTCCCATTTGACCTGTAAAGTCCAGACAGATTTAAAACCTAGGCAAATCTGTGCAGCCTTTCCTGCAGGTGGCAAAAGGAACATCCCTGATGGAAAGACCTTTTCCTTTTCCTTCAAAAACCTTTTACTTTATTTCAAAGGAAGCATTTATCTTATTTAATATGAACAAAGAAATATATTTTCTCAAGCTTCATTTTCAGAAGTATCCAAATCATTCTGACTTAAAATATATACAAAAATAATGTAATTTGGCCTAAGAAAGACAATCAGCTTTTGAAACGTCAGCTCAATTATTTAAAACACAACAAAATTATAGGTTGCAGACTGCAACAACTTATAATGGGAATCTTAATAAAAGACAGTGTTACCACTTCCACCTCTAGCACTGAAACTAATTTAGTGTGTTATTTTCCTAGAGGGTGTTTTACCTATTTTGCAACTGTTTCTACCTTTGTTTGGTTTTCTAGCTTTTATCACCACTGAAGAAAAAAAACAATAAACAACAATCAGAAACAGCTTACTGTTTACATTCGGATTTCAGTCACAAACAGGTCCATAGTTACTGAAAGCTGGGCTGTAAAATATTAGGTAGAAACAGCTGCCCATCTGCATGGCTGCAGAAGGGATTACCCTTTACAGAACAGATTGATCTTGGGACTCTCTTTTAGTAAATCAAGCCACACAGAAATTCATCCGTAGCAAGAATCTGCAACATCAGCAAATTCTTTTTTTTTTTTTTTTCATATATGAAATTTTGGGCTATAGAGGAGGTACAAAATGTTTCAATTTAATTTCTTCTCTTCTAAAATATTTTAAAAGAATTTTAAATGCTCCTGAAATATCTTTCAATAATCTGCTTCCCAGTTCTTGTCTGCAAAGGGATGGCACAGCTCGAGCCTTTTCATGACTCACCAAATTTCCCCCCATAGTTCCTCACCCCAGCACAGCTTGTGTTTCAGCAAAAACAGTTGTAAATCTCCTGTAAAACTTTTCAAAAGGCTGTCTTGCCAGCCTGCTGTTTCCATTATCATGCTCCTGTTCAAACCTTGACATGGCCTGGGTTATGGGACCTGGTCAAACTCTAACAGCTGGATGTAAAACAGCAGAGAGTGGAAAATCAAACAGTAGGAAAGATCTGAAGAACTCTGGGAAGATACAGGTGGCAGAGCTCTCACAAGCTGATAACCTTGGAAGGTTCTTTACTCTCTGTCTGTCTAACACCCCTTTTATCAATTTAGCTCAGGGATTAAATACATTGTTTTGGAAAAATCAAGTCAAAATGAGATGGAAAATAAACCAATGACATTTGGAAGATTAGAACACATTTAAATGGTAGACTTTTTGTCTGCCTAATTTAAATACCTGCTTTCCCTCTCAAAATATATGTGTATACACACATGAACATATATACATACATGAATATGCACGTTCTATTTTGTTTATGGAAACCCTCATTTGCACACTGATAGCATAGTCAATTATTTCCAGTGAAAATTGTTTGAATTTTTTTTCCTCTCAATTGTACCTATTTGCATGCGATATCAAACCTCACAATATTTAATTTAGTACTCCTCCAAATACTCCTTAAAGGGTGGGACTACTCCTGTGCCTGGAGAGCTAAAGAACAGAGAGCTACAGTCTAAGTGATTACGAGAATGTCTCCAATACAATAGGAACTGAAATAGGATGAACAAGCACTTCAAACAGCTCCTGGCTTTTGATATTACAATAAGGGCACAATGAAATGTCTCTTTTAACTTAAATATGAGTAGATGTAACTTAAAAATTAATATTCCAGAAGTTAAAATCTTATGATTCAAAGTGATTCCTAAGGCTTCACTTTTGAAAGATTTAAATTGCAATAAATGAGTTGACATCTTTGCAAAACCCTCTGAAAATATACAAATCTTTTAAAGAATCCTTTTGTTCTTTTGAAGACAGACTTTTTTTTTTCCAGTTGCATCCCCAGGTTCTCCAGCTCCTTCAAAATTCAGCTCCTATTCTCTTCAGTGAAAGTTCATTATTTTAAGACTGGATCTAATTGTTGCTGTGCAAGTCCATACCAATGACACAATGAATGAATACAGTGTTCAAAATGTATTTTATTGATGCTGAGAACATCAGATAAAAACATTAAACCTTGTTATTGCTGAAAAGGCCAAACAGCCACAGGAAAAACAGGAATAAAAAGGAAATGAGGATGATAGGTGTTTGAAAATATTTTCCCACCTTATGCCTGAAATATATATTCTTTCCTGCCATGCCCAAAGGTTTCAATTACCTTACATAGGAGGTTGTAGGTGTTGTCCATTGTTACCTTTTTAAAAACTCCAGAAGCTTACAGCTCTGCAAAGTTCTTGGGAGGTGTGTTTTGTACTATTAACAGGTGCCTGTGGACATTCTTCTGTTCTGTCATAAGGGACTCTGGTCAAATCTGCCACATCTGAGAACATTTTCAGAACTCTTTTTGTCTGAAAGCTCTTTACCCAGACTTCAAGCTTTTTGCTTTGATTTTTCACCAGAGGGCAAATAAAGTGCAGAGAGTCAATGAGAACCACAGCATTCTTAGAGGCTGGGACCTAAATGCCTCCATAGAGGGACCAGCCTGAAAATTAAATAATCTTTTGCCAACAGATGGTCTTTCATGTGATAGATGAAACAAATGGATAAAGGAAGATGGCAAAATTAAGAAAGGGGCTAGCTCTCTTAAATTAATTGTAAGGCATATGGTACATTTCTCTTTACATTGCTCTCAAATGTATTAAAACACTCATGGAAATAAATTTTTAAAAATATCAAAGAAAAATGCCACTGTACATTTGTTTTTCTTTGACTTTTTTTCTGTCAGAATCCAATTTACTTGCACTTTTAATGTGCTATAAAAGTACACTGTTATTTCTATGCATATTTTTTGTACTCTTCTCCCACCATAAGACATCTACACAGTGTTTATTGAATACTTTCTATTTATTATATTCTGAATGAGGAAGTTCAGAAGTCCTATTCTTTCATCCTACATGATCACACTAGCTAGTCTCAGCCAGCTTCTCAATAAAAGCCCAAAGTGGGGTTATCCATCCTATGTGAAGTTATGCAGTTATCACTGCTGTCACCTGTCTTGTTCAGTGTGCACATGGGGTTGGGTGGGTAATTAGAATGAAAATCTGTACAGCATTGACACAGATCAATGTTCCTTTCTCAGCAAAACAGCAAACCCAGATGGCACTATGTCTTTGCCTTCACAGTGTCTGGGTGCAACTGAAACTTGGCACTCAGATCAGATAAAAGAGAGATAATTAATGGGGACAGGAGGGGGAGGAGGTGGGCAGTAAAAAGAAATGTCAGGAACTGTGTTTCCTCATATAATCATAACCAAAGCTCATCTTTCTCAAATAAATTCATAGTATAGAGCTCTGCTGTACAACTTATTATAATTAGTTCTTCCAGTACTTGGGTGTTGAACACTTCTTCCACCTATGGCCAGAATTACTCTTTATAAAGCATAGTTTTTTGCAAGATAGGAGAAAACCCCAACCAAACAGCAAACAAGCACAGGGTATTTCATAAGTGCTTCAGCATGTGGCATGCTGATTCAATTCTGTACATATTCAGGATGTGTCTACCCGAGAGGCAACTCTTTAGTGCAAGTGTTAGGGCAGCAGTTCATTTTAAATATATGGCAAGAGCAATGCCCACACAGCAGACAGCCAAGTGCTTGGTTAGGATGCCATGGGAGGTGATTCCTCCATGTCCCATCATATCTCAAGGGTTGAGGTGATAGATGGACAGCATGCTAGTCACCAGAAAATGTGTGTTCCTTTTTAACATTGCTCACTATCAATTTCCCAGAGGAAGATTTTACACAGTGTAAGCAATGGAGACATAAAAAATATCCTTCTCTCATATGGCACATATTAAAAAATAGTGACCTCATTATTAAAAATTAAATGTTTAAATATATTTATACATAAAATATAAATTATTAATGTATTAAAAAATAGTGACCTCATTCCTCAGGCTATTCTGAAGTGGTTAAACCCAGAGAGCTTCAGTTATCAAGTCAAGGCTTTTGAACCACTAGTCTTTCTATCCAGCAGCACTTACTCCTTCAGACTCAACACTGTTGTAATGCCATCACACAATTTGTATCCCACTATCTTGGGACTGTCATGGGCTGACAGACTCCTGTCTGCTCCAGCTGTAATGTTTATAAGTACCTTGAGTGAACCATTAGCCTGTGATGCAGCCTGTATTGTCCTCATGCCTATGAAGCAGGGAGCAGTTCTCATATCTATCTCAAAAGGTCTTCAGGGAAAGGAGTCTGAAGCAAGGACTTTCAGAAACACTTTCTACCACACAAATTATGAGACAACTCTGAACTTCACCAATTCATACTGTGTCACTTATCAGACAAAATTTATGCAGTTGATATTTAGAGAGAAGGATAACTTCAAAAAATACAATAAATGTGCTGATCCTCTATCATTCTGCTCTTGAAATAGTTAAAAGAAAATCAGTGTGCACTAACCTCAGATGGAGGGCAAAATTAAAATATACCAGTAAAAAATACATTTTTTTATACCTACATACTACTACACCTTTTTTCTACATCACTTTTCAAGTTAATTATCTCTCTCCTAGACCATTAATAAGCAAAAGGGAATAAGCATCATCAGCAGGAATATTTTTTCTGCTTTCTCTGACTTTGGCTAAATGTATGTTTATTATGTAGAAGCAGTAGAGCATGTTAATTTCTCTTGAACAAAATGACAATCAGCAAAGAAGAAGAGGAAAACATGGATAATGATGTGCATGAATCTGCTTATTAATGCTCTGTGTGGAGGCATGCACAAGCAGCATTTCTGGTAGCCCTGTGTGAAAGTTACTGTTGGTGCACACAAATTAGTGGTACAGAGCACTTTAAATTTCAATAATTGACTACAAGGTCTACGTCTGCAGTCCCTCCTGGGAGTTCATGAGGACATGCATCTGGTACAATGTTAATCATATTTGTTCTGACACACAGCAGTGCACTATTTCCCCTGGCAGATTACTTTCTACTACCCAATATAAAAATGGCTGACATCTTCAAAATGCTAATGAGAGATATATCAATTTTTTTAAGAGCTTGGATGGCTTCCAAGCATTTTTAAATGTACTCAACAGATTGTGAAATACATTCAGTATATGGTTATAAATGCAATATGTTAACTTTCTTTGTTGTTATATGCCTTGTAATCTACACTGGCAGAGATTAAATATGACTGGATAAGTGAGTTCCAGTGAGAAGTGGAACACTCTACAGCAAATTCAATCCTAAGAGCTGCAATATTGTCTTTTCTAAGTTTGATGTTATGAACAAAGTAAAACTACTTAGTAAAAATAGCTTTTTGTTAGAAAGAGATAATTGAATGACTTCCTAGATAGTGAATGTGTTGAGAAAGTGTGCATCCCCCAGAATAAGGTTTAATTATTACATAGAACTCCAGGAAGTGGTTTTGGAGTTTTTGTTTGTCTGGGGGTTTTGGGGGTGTTTTTTGGGGGGTTTTTTGTTTTGGTTGGTTGGGTTGTTGTTGCTGTTGTTGTTTTTAATAATTTCAACAGTAATGATGAAAGCATCACAACAGTAGAATAAATGCATACATGGCAGAAGAAACATTAGTTTTAGCAAAAGTGAAAGGTAACTGTTAAAACACCACTAAATGCTTAGCCAATGCAATAATTTTGAGGTACATCAAAAAGTAATAATTGTGTCCACAAAAGTGTGCAGTAAACTAAAGAATTGGCTCATGAAATTATCCTGTAGTACATAATAAATAGTTAAATTAGTTTCCTATTGCAATCATAGTGAATAACAGTTTTTCTAAGCGGTGTAGACTGAATTAAGACTGTATAATGTAATTTCTTAGATGGTATGCATTCATTCTGAAAAAGCACCAGTTATAGGCAAAAAAATTTGGCTTTATTTCTAAAGGATCAGATGTACATCTCAAGACCCTGACCTGCAAACATTTCTACAGTTAGGAATAGAGTTGTGGTTTTTATACCCTAAGCTTTTCTGATGGTCTCTCAGGGCCTTCTGCATCAGTAACATCCTCAGAGGACAGAAATTAGTGTCAGCACTTCAGCCACCACAGTTTATAACCCAGCATATAAGCTCAAATGTACCTTCAGTAATGCCTTCAGCTATAGCTTCTGGCTGCACTCTGGCCCTGCTGTGGTGTGGACATGTTTTATTGATCCTGATGTGGGAGCAGGAAGTTAAGGGTGGATAAAGCTTCACTCGTCTTGGTAGGAGCTAGGGAAACTCCTATCAGCACATCAATCTTTCAAATCTGTTGGTCGGGGTAGACTGAAATCACAGTTCTCTGAAACAACCATTTCTTAGCTTGGCCAGAGATGCTTCAGCAGTTTTATGAAGACTTATTTTAATAAACAAAACCCGGTGAATGTGTTTTTCTAGAGTAAAGGAGGTGAGGAAGGGCATCTTCCTAAGGCATGCAGATGCTTTAGGTCTCAGTAGCACAAGATCAGTGACTTGTTATGAAGCTGTCACACTGAGAGCAATCTCTTTGCCCTTGTGATACTGGGACACAGAAATCACCTTGCTGCATAAAGAGAAACACTACAAATGGCCTATAAATAGATTTTGATAAGCAATAAAGAGGACAAAAAACATACAAGACTGATAGAATATGTAAAGCTAAGAAGAGGATGGTGGGGACGCATACCAAATGCATAGACTTCTCTTGGAAATGCATGAAATTTTTGCTATGCCCACAGTATAAATTGGTCAGGGATGTTCCAACACTTTGCTAGAACCTCAGTTTAGATTTGCAGTCCAGAAACCTTGAAGCTGAATCCAGACATTAATGGACTGTTCCATCCCCAGAAAGCAAACAATACATGTCCATATTTGAGAAAGACTGATTAAAATAGATTGATTTACAGTAGACAAAGACCAAGCCTGCTATAAAGACTTTTTTATGTGCTCACCTTAAGAGTAAATGACCATGTAAATAACCCAAGACTCCAGTTCACTGAGAAGTCCTATGACACACATTTTGTTCTTCTTTTCAATAATATCTAGATTTCAGGCAAATATTGATACCCAGCCACTGAAGAAATTTTAAAATACCATGCAGAATACCAAGTTCTGTGAAAAGCTGAAGAAATCTGAGGCAAAATCAAACAAAATGCTCTTCAAGAAGCACCTCTATTTTACATCATAGAGTGTGTTCATGATTCTGATAAGAATTTTTACATGATTCTAATGTGTGATAACACTAATAAAAATGTGATATTACCTTATATAACAATAAAAAATTAATTTGGTTTAGTAACAGGATTATAACTTATCCTGTGTATTAATTTCCACTAATACAGAGCTGGTGTTTATTGTACAATTAATTTTTTTAATAAGTTTTATTATTTTTATTTTCCCTGGGCACGTTAGACCAAATAACCAAGGGATTATAAAACATTTATGGCAAATATCACTTTGCCATTGCATTGTACAGTTGTGGCCACTGAAGGTTGTCATGGTTTGACCCCGGCCATCAACTCAGGAGCGTGCAGGTGATTCACTTACTTCCTTCCACTTGCTGGTGGGATGGGAAAGAGAGTCTGAAAGGTGAAAATAACAAAACTCATGGGTTGAGAAAAAGACATTTTGATAGGTAAAGAAAAGTCATATGTGCAAGAAAAGCAAAACAAGGTATTAATTAATTTTCCATGGGCAGGCAGGTGTTCAGCAGGGCCTCATCACATGTAATGGTTACTTGGGAAGATAAACGCCATCAGTTTGAATACAACCCCCTTCTTCTTCCCACAGCTGTATTCCTAGCATGATGCCATTTGTTCTGGAAAATCCCTTGGGTCAGTTGGGGCTAGCTGTCCTTGCTGTGTTCCCTCCCAACTCCTTGTGCCCCTCCAGTCCACTTGATGGTAGAGTGGTGTGAGAAACAGAAAAGGCCTTCGCACTTTGCAAGTGCTGCTCAGCAACAATGAAAACATCCTTGTGTTACCAACACTGTTTCCAGCTCAATCCAAAGCATAGACCCACACTAGCTACTGTGAAACATTTTCTCTGCTCTACTCCAAACCATCACAGGGCTGTAGCACACTTGGTAGAAGGGTGCCAGGAGAAGAGCAAATATAAACTGTTGGAAAAGTAACAGGTAGCTGTTGACCCTCTCGCTAAGTTCAACTAATTTGCTGATAACTTGTTCTTAAACTCTGTACCTGCTGAAAATAAAGCACTGCCTTGTTGCAGCTGTGAGATAGACAAATTGCTGCAGAGAACAAACGAAGTCCGATAAGGGAACTCAGTTGAACCCATGGTCAGCTGATTACCTGTGGTGGGACCTCTTTCAGTTCATAGCAGTTTTGGCACATGGGTAAAGTACTGGAGCATGAGAAATGGTTATCCTACAAGCTGGGTGGACATTTTTGCAGTAGATACATTATTTAGTAAAAGTCGTCTTCTCTGCACTGAATAAATTATTTTAAATAACTTGATTATATACAAATGTACCTAATCAAATACTGCTAATTAAGTAATGTATTTGAAGAATAGTACCAAACATTAATTGAACAATTTGCTAAGGATCACTTTTCCAGACATTTAAGCAATTTGTGCTCTGGTCATGCAAAAACTGGTCTCTAATGATAGCACCTATATTTATGTGAATTCCAACTAAAATTAATAAGACTGAGATTATATCTGTACTACTGTAGTAAAAGAAGATTGCATCTCTTCTCTTTCACTAATGAAATTTAGTACTACCAAACACACTTAGTCTGTGTGACAAGAAAATCTCTTGCAAACTACTGTAGTCCTGAACTCTGCTGCTTCATTCACCTTGGCCAAGTATGGTTTTAACAAGGTAGAATTGCAATATCACATACACCTTCTATATAATTTATACATTAATGATTAGTGAGTTCCATGTGTAGAACACATATTTTTATCATATTTTTGAGTCATTGTTAGGATATAGGGCTTCAAGCTGTTAGTAGAAATACATGCTGCTGGAGACAGGCAGTGATATCAAAGCAGTGCCTTTAGTCCTTTGAGTGAGATGCAGGCATCCTAATCTTGTGGGGTTCAGAGCATTCCTTACTGTGTCAGTCATCGAGGCCTCCAAGGAGAAGGAAACTGTGGAAGAATGCTTATAACCATGTGGATGAGCATGTGACACGATGGGAAATGAAGCAGTGGAACAAAACATGAGTTATCAGTGCTTCTTGAATGGGCTTTACTCTTGCTTTTATGCCTGGGGGTCCCTCCTGGACAGCACTAAATAAATAAAGAGAAAATAGAATGTAAAGTTAAGCAAAAGCTTAAACTATAAGGCTGGGCAGAAGTCGGTGTTTATTCACCTGTTTTTTCTTTTGTTGTCCTCATCTTCAAAGACTTGATATTTTGTGGGGGATTTATTTGACCATTGGACAGAGGTGTGGCACACAGTTAACATGACAGCAACTTGAGTGCAGGACACCTAAAGTTGGTAGAGATTCAGTGTGTCAACAGAAAGATCAAAAAAATGGGGTATTAATTCAGTGGCTTCAACACACTCTACAAGGGATGCTAATATTAATATCTCAGTTTTACAAATTGAGAAAATGAAACAAAAAATGTACCAGTTTGACCATCTTATGCTACTATCTGCCATTGTAACATCAGATAAAGATTCAATTTCAAGATTCCTAGCCCATGATTTTATCAATATTTTTCAAAGGAAAATATTGTGGAAATCACATTTTGGAGAGCAAAGCTCAAATCAGATCTTTCCTTCACCCTTTGCTTGAGAGAAATGAAAATTTCACTTTGCAAAGTTAGTGGTCATTTGAAAAAAATACAGGATATTCTGATTTGCCAAGTTTTTTCTATTCAAGTTTCTCAATTCTCCACAGATAGTTGAAGTCTGCAGGGAGGTCTTCTACTCATTGCAGTTTCTGTGTCCACAGGAAGAGTTTAAAGAAAGTTCATGTCAGAAGGTTTTTTACAGTTACTTATAATACATTTCAGGCAGGAACTTCTGGTTCAGCATCCAGTTCAGATCAAACAGACTTTCTATTTGAATCTGAATCTCTCACCTAGCAGGTGAGAGATACAAACTTTAATGACCCTGCTTTTTAGAAAGGGTAGTGTCCTTGCATGATATAGAAACTATTAAAAAGATCAGAGAAGAGTGACTTCAACATGCTTGTTTTAAACAGGAAAGGAAATTGAGTTTTCCTGCTAAAATCAGAAAATGTCAAATTCCACAGAGTTCAAAAATTATTTCAGAATAAAGGAAAAGTATCTGCATTCCACAAACCATATGGGAAAAATATGAAAATTCACTAGAGGTTTGTTCCTTTTCAAAATACCATGAAAACCTCTATTGACACATAAAGGACAATTTTTTGACAGCACTGACTGCCTACCCAATGCCTATAGATTTTCTAGATTTATCTACATTTGAAAGTAAAAATAGTGACACCTCTTATCCTGAACTGCCACAGAAGTAAACAAATTCTTTGAGTATTCACAAAGATTCACTGCTTCATTGTTTTAAAGTCATTTTCTTCATTCTCATCTATTAAGGTATTAAGACATTAAAATCACCACCACACTTAGGTAATACTGGAGAAGGAAGAAAACAAGTCTGTCTCAAACTTCTCAGCTGAGCTGCAGGAGCCTTTGCTGCTGCTCCACAGTGTCTGTGCTAGCGTGACTCTCTGGGAGCCATGACTGATCACTCAATTAACATTTCTTGTTCTTGCTGCTGCACCAGACAGTCCCAGATGTTTCATGAATAAAATAATCATAGTGTCCCTGAGAGTGTCAATTTTTATTTATCACTTCTCTTTCAGCTGAGAAGAGCAATCTCCTAGAGTTCATCCCAACTCCTTTAAAGCTGGTCTGTCCACATTTCTGTCCTGTAGGATACCCAAAACCATAGGATACAACATTCAAAGATTTGTTCATTTCAAGGTCATACCAATGAAAGAACAGATTTGCATCCAAGAGACAATTTGAAATTTATATTTTAACAGTGGTCAAACCCTAAAAAAAGTCAAGTACTTGATTCCACTAGTTACTCTCTCATCCTTTTCAGGATTCAGACCCCTGTACCTGAAGAATGCTGAGTAGCCAAAGAAATGTACAAACTCCTCTCAAGGGTCCTGAGTCTGAGCTGGAGATTTCATTTCTGCTCTCTATTTTACTCAATATTTCCCTTTCATAACAGACTAACTTGAAATAAGTTCAGTGTGATCCCAGCTAAAATATCCTGAAGAAGGCTGGTACAAAGTACTAAACTATGTTCTTCCAAATAAATCATACTCATCAGAAGAGATTCATGTCCTGCCATTAATTATGTCGTTACTTTTACATTTATAAGAATTTTTTGTCAGATTTCTGTGTCTGACTTGATGCAAATTCCAGAGAGAACTGTTATATCATATTATTTCAACATTCCTGATATGATGCCATGGATTTTATTTGGCATGTTATTTTCTCTTTCCAAAGAATTTAAAAGAATCAAAACAAGATAAAACAGCAATAGCCAGGAAACCACTTTATTGAATAATAAAGAGGTCTAAGTGGGACAGAACATAGAAATTCAGAATAAATGAAATGTAAGTGGTCAGGATGAAGATGAGAAGGAAAGAAAATGAAAAAATGTCTGACACCATATTTAAAATAGAACGCTATTCTTCTAACAGAGTTTGAGAAGAAATTTTAAAGTTGCCATTCACAAAAGGAGGAGTTGTCAGTAGTGGTGTGAAAAGCTCCTGACTGGAAAAAAATTAAGTGCCTATATGATAAGCCTGTAAGATAAGCTTTACTGTTGTATTTGAGGAGGGGTGGAAAGTGTTAGGAAAAGCTTTCCACTTACAGGACTGTTTATTCTCAACTTTGGTTCTCTAATTTAAATGTCACAGTTGAAGGTTTTTATCTCTACCTGTGTGAAAAGTGCAGGCAGGCATTTCACTTAATCTTCAGCTTGTTTCTGTGCAATGATTAACCTGGGTAAAACTTTAAATAGCTATTGATCATTCCATTACCTAAGCACCTAATGGAGCAGAGGTTAGATTTATGAAAAAGTAACAAAGTTTTGCCTGGTTTTAACCTCTAGATTCTGTTCTCTGAATACATTGTCTCAGATCTACAAATGTGTATGAACTTTTTGTCCCTGAAGTCAAGGATATTACTTGCTTACTTAACATCAAATATATATTTAAGTGTTTTGATAGATAAATCTCATACCTAGTATAGCACAATCAAGCTTACATAAAGTTAGTGTTAAACTTTATCTTAATTTATAATTCCTATGGTTAAGAATTTATAATTCCTATAGAGGAATTTAACTTTCACATCACAATAGAGACATTTTTTTAAATGTTTCTTGTAGATTGCCACCTTTCAGCTTCTCTCTTTTGATCAGGTATGTGTTTTAGTGAGGCAGATGATGTTTGAAGAGCAAAAAGTACACAGGAAACATAAACCAAAAACTTGCATTAGAAAAACTTGCACTTCTTCTGCATCATTAAACTGTGAGGTTCACAGTTATAGTGTGAGTGTTCACAGACATAGTGTGAGGATATTCCTATTGCTGTAATATTATTTATTTTTTCTAAGTATGCTACTGGGAACTCCTACTTTCCTTTATATTTAGTGAATAAGACCAAGTTTTATAAGCAGACATCTAAGAATACCTGGAAAATATTAGTTTCTTCTCACTTGATAGAAATCAAGACAGAATGATTTGCTCATGTCTAATCACCTTTATCACCCTTGAAACTAAACAAGAGTTCACTCGAGAGCATCCCATCATCTTTCTACAGTGATCATTTATTTAATTACAGGTAACAGTGGAAGGGATAAAGCAGTCCTCAGTGTTTATGACTGCAGAAGACTGTACCTTCTTGCTGATATATTTGAGCCAATATAATTCAGTCCTTATACTAGCTCAAATAACAAATGGGTCACTCCACTGCTGAAGAAGAGACCTAGAACATACTAAGATTTAAGGTATGATATGTTTTTCCCTGAGAGTAGAATTGCTACATGCTAACCTTTCTCAGGGAAAATTGAGAAATGATAATCTAGTTAAATAGGATTTGGTTTTCCTCTCTTTTTTATAATCAATATATTCAAAACACTTTCTAAGCTAATATTCCTAATGTTGCCGTACTTTAATCATATTTTACACAGGAATAGATATAGCTGTAGCTATTAAGGTTCTCTTTCTCTCTGAAAGGCCTATCCTATAAAACTGCTTCACTGAGTAAAGATAAAACAGTAGGGTACTGGCTTCTCATCCTAATTTTAGTAATGACATTTTACACTACAGAAATAATATCTACAGCACACAGGCAGTGGTTTAGATGGGCAGGTTTCAACTTAATGCTCTTCTTAAAAAGTGAGCTTGGGAACATCCTAAAATCCAAACCTTTTCTACTTCAATCAACCTACATTGCCACAAACCCCCTATATTTTATTTAGTGTAATAATGGAGGAACTGACTTAAAGAGATCCATTTCATGTTCTATCCAAGAACTTTATCAAAGTTTAATAATACAAAAAAATGTGTTTTGTTGCATGTATCATAACTTCTACCTTCCATCATTCTAGCTCTCTCTGTTCTTGCAAAGCCAGGACATCACTGGAAGTACAAAGTTTGTAAGATTGATTTCTGCTTGTGATACTTTCCTAAAGGGATTACCAGTCCTTGATTTAAAAGAAATTAAGAATATTTTAACAAGATTTCATTTAAATCAGCATTGAGAATTCAGGAATGAATTCAAATCAGCATTCAGATTATTTACTGCATTGAGAAGATGTGAGGGGGGTAAATTGGAGGGAGAGAAGGAATCCCCACAACAGTATTCTAGAATATTAAATATGTGTATTCCAACCTGCAGGATATCTGCCATTCTTTTTAATCTGTTTGGATCTTAAGTTAGAGTTCATCTGTTACTGAAGTTGTTGTTTTCAATAGACATTCTATCAGTATTATAATTTGGATTTATCCATTGCTCATTGTTTAATTGACTTGCAGGTTTTGAAAAATGCTGCAAATATATTGTAACTGCACTTTCCTAAGTGCAATATCAGCCATGACAGCATGAAATATAGCAATGTTACTGTTGGAATTGCCAGTACTTATACTTTTAAATATGAAGACTTATATGTTAAAATACTGAAAATACATTTCCCTTTTGATTTTAACTTGATATGAAGAAAAATACTAATTGTCTAAATATACTTTTTACCAAGCATAAATTATGAAAACCAAACATAGCTGTTACCTGTTGCTGCTGGGTTTGGGTGTTTGAGTTGTCTTTGGAGTCTTTTTTTAGTTTAAGCCACTTATAAATTGTATTATGATTATCCTAAAAATCCTCAATAGGAGAAAAAATATATCTATTCAAATGGCTCCTCTATACTAGAAACTTAGGTTTGCTCTCTCTTGCCTGCTGGATGCATATGCCAGCTATGTCTTATCTCTCAGGCAGCAAACTCCTTGGAGCAGGAACTCTTGTCCTCTCCTTTCAGGGGCCTACACAATGCAAAACTACTTGATTTAGCCTCCACATGTTCCTGCAGTATACATTGTTTATAGTAATGTTCAGCTGTCAGAAATAGGCCATTAAGGTAATTTTTATTTTACACATAGCTTTGGGAAAGACATGAAATTATCCGATTTGTGACAGCTCAACACAGTATTTAGGTGTCATTTGTTTCTCATTTTAAGGAAGGCATTGATACATAAAGTGCTAGGGATTTTTGAAAGGATGAAGCAAAATATGTGCCAGACAATCTGACTAGTGATCACATGACAGGTGATCTATGCTGGTACCACCTCAGCAGCCCCAGCTCCAATATTTGCTGCTGTAAGCACCAGCTGAGCTCTAGATCTATAAAGTGATCTGAGCTTGCACTACACACTTAGCTTCTAAACGTCTTCTCCCTTCCTGATATTGGAAAACTATTTAGATTTTCCCCTTCTCTATGGACTTGCATTTTAACAAGAACGTTTTGCTTCTTCCATTGTGGTGTTATGAAATGGTCTTTTACTCAGTTCTCATCGAGGTGGGAAACCTTTTTCAATAAAGCAGGTTTCATGCTTCAGTAAGACAACTCATATGCCTGAAGTACTGAAATTTTTTGCAGAATGCAGATACTAGTTATGAAATTATAGTTTTTTTCCTTCATCTTTTTGGACTACAAAAGCTCAACTAGTAAGGAACATTAATTCTTTCAGCTATCAAATCTCCAAAGGTTTTCTTGTATGAACCATTTCCACATACTTGTTTCACGAGACCTGAATGCACTAAATCTTTTGGCATGTGTCATACATTTACAATAAATTTGCAAAAGATGTGCCATTATCTGTGCACAGAGAGAGAGAGAGAGATTTTTTAGAGAGAGTAGCAATATTTTGAATCCTGTAGAATCAGTCAAGAATTAATTTCATGTACATGAGTGATGCTACTAACTAATCAGCTTGTATTTGTTTATGATCAGATCTCTCTAGAATATCAATCTGCCATAGCTCATCCTAATGGGAGATATAAAAATTAACATAAGCACTCAAAAACTTTGAATGTATACAGAAATTACTTTGAAATTAAAACAAACAGCAAGATTTGCATTTCTGTATCTGGTCACAGAACTAGCAATTATTCTTCAAAGCCATTAGCAGAATACCCAAACCAAGGAAAAAAATTTGTACCACCTTTGACATTGATTGTCTTATTTTTGGAAAGTCAGCACAGGACTGCTCATTTACCTCAGAACAAAGTCTAGGACAGATGTACCATTTGGCTTAGGGAAAAAAACAAAATTATATGAGTCAAATATTTATTAGTGAACATATATGCAAAGGTAATGATGCAAAAAGCCACACATAATCTTCATTATTTGTCTGCTAGATGCAAAGAAGCCGTATTTATGACTCTATACTGAACACCTTTCTTTCCTCAAAGTAATGTCAAACTGCTTCCTGTTCATGGTAAGTCTCTGAAAGGCAAAGAAAAAGGAGAGGTGGTAGTCTCCATTTACATACAGCAGCATTGAACTGCAAGCTGTGGATCACAGAGTCAGAATGATTTGAGTTGGAGAGGAACTGAAAGATCATCTTGGTCCAGCCCTCCAGTCCTGAGCAAGGACACCTTTCAGCAGACCCAGTTGCTCAAAGCCCATCCAGCCTGGCCTTGAGCACTGCTGGACTGCAGAGCACACAGCTTCTCTGGGCAACCTGTTCCAGTGCCTTGCCACCCTCACAGCAAAGAATTTAGTCCTGATATCTAATCTAAACCTCTCCTCTTTAGCTTGAAGTCATTACTCCTTGTCCTGTCCCTACATGCCCTTGTAAAAAGTCCTTTTGCACCTTTCTGGATGACTCTTTAGGTACTGGAAGATTATTATTTCTATCATCACTCTTTATGGATGCTTGTGGCAACTGAACAGAAGGAAAAGGAAAGGATGTGTTCTCCCTCTGTCTCATTCCTTCCTACAACACCTACCAAATCACCTGACCAGAGCAATGAATTGGATGGAGTACATTCCTATCAGGTTTGCAGCTGGCAGCAAATTGAGGGGAGCTGCCAATGTACTTGAGGTCATGGCTGCCATCCAGAGGGGCCTTCTGGAGGAATAGGCTCAGAGCAGCCTAATGAATTCAAGGACAAATGCAAATCCTTGTACCTTTTTAGCTGTGAAGAGGCCCTTGAAACAGTACAGACAAGGATGGGGGACAGATTTGTAGAACAGCCCCTGGAAATCCTGGCAGACCTTGAGCTGGGTGTGAGACAAGAGAGCCTGCTCTGGCAGTGAAGGCAGCCAACAGCATCCCAGACTTTGTGACACAGCCCGTCAATTATACAAGTGATTATCTCCATGTGCACATAACTTGCTGGGCTGTCTTGAGCTCCTGCCCAATTTGGGCCTTCCAGTAGGGAAGACACAAATATACTGGACTGAGTTTGCACATATTATTGGCAGGGCAACACTTGCCTTGTCAGGAGAGGCTGAGGGAAGCTGCTTCTTCCTCCTGGAGTAGAGATGACTTCAAGAGAAGACAGCAGTCCTCAACACCTACAGGGAGGGCACAAAGAAGGTGAAGGTCAAAGGGGCAGGACAAGAGACAAGAGGCACTGTCTGAAATAAGCATATGGCCAGATAGAAGAAAAAAACTGTATCATGATGTGAACGTGGTTACTTATTTCCAGGGCCAAATTAACCAAGCCCTGAGTAATCTGTCTGCCCTTTCAACTTGTTCTGCTCTGAGCAGGAGGCTGAACATGACATCTCCTGAGGTCCCTTCAACCTGACCCATCCTATGAGCAGCATCAACCAACAGGGCTTACCTGACTGAGAATGGTTTTCACCAAGGAAAGACTTTGTGGTCTTTGGGAGAAATTGGAGTGTATACATTTTTGTTGTTTGTGGGTTTGTTTTTTGCTTTGTTTTGGTTTTTTTTTGTTGTTTTTTCTGGTTTTTTTGGGGGGGGTTGGTTTTTTGTTGTTGTTGGGTTTTATTTTGTTTGTTTCTTTGGGTTTTTTTGGCTTTTTTTTTTTTTTTTGATTCTTGTGTTTTTCCGCCACAAATCAAACACCTCTTCTCAGTAGAAAACAGAAGTTTGCTGAGATTAAGTGGAATACTGTGTCCCAGATTTTTTGCCCCAGAACAGGGATGATAAGTATCCATGCATGTCTCTGAAGCCAGCAGCTGGAGACTGCTTCCCAGGCCAAAAGTTCACACACTCATATAGGAAATAGAAAGGTATGGGAAACAAATTTGTAAATTTGGCTGGTGATCTTGGTGCAGTGTGGCACAGTAGCCGCTATTTGAACAATTTTCATTATTAGAAGAAAGACCTGCAAGCTGCACATACTGGATTTAGGGAGTCCTGTTGCTATATCAAATTGCATGCCTATCCACATCATAAACATGTTTTTTTTAATTCTGAGTCATAACTGAACTTCCAGCGTATTCTCTGAATGTGTATTACTTTATTCTTAGATGTAATATTCAAAAATTTTGAACAATTCCTTCTTAGTCATATGATTTTGGCCTTGAAAAAGAAATTTTATTCTCTCCCTATCCCTATTTGTCAAAAAAATGCATTACAGTTTAAACATGTTTCTTATTATAACACTTAGTTTAGCTACTTTTTATAGGGAGAGCTAATCCACCAACCTATGCAAGGCTATTTGTGTGCAATGTGGGTACATAGGCTTAAAGTAAATTTATTTATTAGTTTGATTGCATGAGGAATTTAGTATATATCACTTCTGCACAGGAAATCACTTAGCTTACAGAATTTGCACACATGTTTTCAATAAACAAAGATGTCTAGTTGTTTATTATGATGATATTCTATCCACCTCAAACATACAAAGCAAATTTCTGGAAAGCTGGAAGTGAAGACTGCTTGGGGTTTTTTTGTTTGGTTGGTTTTTTGCAAGTGCAGCAGCACTGAATCACAAAAAAACCTGATTTGCATATATAGAGAAGGTAATCAGATGGGTGTTGCCTCAAATGACATCAGCATTGGGTTGTGCATCATAAATGGGATGATTAAATGATGTCTGTAAGGTAATGAAGCAATATGTAACAGGTTAGCAGAAACATTGTAATGACTGACCTAACACTGGGGTAGACATGAAGGTAAGTCAGGATGCATTTAGGGGTGGCATGTGACATGATGCTATTATTAAAAGTCATTTACAAGCTTTATTAGTCTTTTTTTCCAGAAGCTACTTTTGAGCTTAAACAAAAATTTGAGTCTGATGCAGAAATTTCTGGGCAAATGTATCATCTGTCTTACACAAGTGGTCATATTATTTAGCTAGAATGGTCCCTTCTGGCCTGAAAATCTGCAACCTTACAAATGCATTGTAATTAACCTAATGAGTTGCTTTAGGTGTATATGGTAGTATGAAGCCAGGCTACGTGTAAGCATGCAGATAGATGATGACCATAAGTGCGTGTCACCTTCACAGGAGTCTGGACATTACTCTGTTGTGCCATAACAAATGGCAATTTTTGAGCTTTGAGGCAAATGTTTCCAACCCATTTGGGTTCCCATCCCTTGAACCTAAATGTGTAGTAGTCATTCACAGCTTCTAGTGAAATTGGGAGATGCAGAAACTTAGCAGACATCAGGCAGACATGAAAATCAGGCTCATAAAAATCAGTAGGTATTTATTTCCAGAGATAAAGTTGAATGATAATCTCATAATTAAATTAAAAATCCTATCCAGTGTAGGTCTGGTTTATGGTACACATAAAATTTAATGAACATTAAGCAATTGACCTATTTTACTTAGTTCTGCTGGTATCTTATACAAAGAATTTGTGCTTTTGGAGGCGTTTATGGCCAAGCAAACAGAGCATAGAGAGCATGCAGACTTTAGCTGCTTGGTTATTCTAATGGCCTCATGCAGTGATAAACTTATTTCATTGCAGTTTATTCACAGGTAAGTTGGTCAGACATACATTATCTTATTTTCAGATAGAAATACTCTGTATGGTCTTGATTACTGTACTGAGGGCTAATCAGATGACAGCAGTCTAGGCCAATGTAGTGTTGCTTCCCCAGGCCTTTTAGAAAACATCTGATAGCTTGTGAAATATTTAAACAGCTTAATTAAATAAAGCACACATTTAACTGTGTTAAAATTGGAGCATTCTTTCTTTAACGAGTTTTTTGCAGAGGATGCTAGAATCATCATTTTCATTTTATTTTAACATTTGAAATAGTTTGAAATATGAGTTCACATTTTTTTTACAGTGTGAACAGTTGTTACAAATGTTGTTTGCCTCAGAACTTATCTGAAATAAACGTGGCTCAAGAAGCAATGAACATATTTATTTATGCTAGTTTACCCTGTTTTCACTGTACTGAAACTTTTATTATCCTAATGGGTTTTACTGCTTAATTGTAATTTCTATTATTTATTGCAGCTAGTAACACACTTACTCATATCATCCTGTTCTTCAATTTGATCTGTGGATTGAATTTTTCCCTGTTGTAGAACAGGGCTGCATTTTGATGCTTTTCAGACAGTTGATGTGGGGCAGAGAGTAAGAAGGAAAAGGTTCTAACTTTTCCTGAGCAGGACATTTAAGTAGCTGCTTGAAGTTAATTCCCATTCTAAGTGGCTTACCCAGAAGTTATTAGCTTAAATATATGATTCAAGATAAGCTTTTACATGTGTGATGAACTGAGTCAATGTTTTGAAGACTTGGAACTGAATTTGTTAATGCACTATATAGACATAACAATGTATTTTTGCAAGATACATTTATTAAATGAGATAAGCTGAATTGTAAGTAAATGGTCTTCTATATTGCCATGTCAAATCTGAAAAGATAGAGACACAAACTAGTCACAGAGAAATATAATGTTCCTGAAAAAGACTGAATTTTCTTATGTGTTTATTGAGCTCTCCATTTTGGAAAGCAACTCAATTTCCCATTAAAACGTAGTTAATCTTTCAGATAGGAAAAGTACCTGGTAGGTACCCAGGTAGGGAGGACAAGTATCATCCCTAAAGGAAATAATTTTAAGCATAATATTACAATCTGATCTATAACTATGAGGTCCCTTTGGCATTAACATTTCAGGAACTGAAGAGTAGTTTTGAAAGGGCACTATTAAGTAACAAGGATTAAAGTCTTCTTTGTTTTTTAATTAGTAGCCATAATGCAAAACATGGGTTAGTTCTATCCTTTAGACTCAATTCCCCTACTATAACAGATTCATGAGGTGTTGCTCTAATGAAGTCAGAAGATTTATTCTTCATGTACACAAAAAGAGAAGAATTAAGTCCTATGGTGTAACACAGACCTTCAGTATCTTAAGTTTAATATTTTATTTTACTTTGGTATGCTTAAATGTATTACCACTTCATTCTAGCTCCTCTTCAGCACATAATTCCTGTATAAAAGAAATGTTCTTTCCTCAGGATTCTATCAGAAAGACTATCATAGCAGGAAACTGAGGACTTATGCAAGCATAGACAAATGGATGAGTGGATAAACATTTTATACTTTCAAGTAAGATTAAATGGGTACCCCATTGTTTCACAGGTTGCTAATATCATGCTACAGTCTCTTTTAGAAAGGCATGGGAAGCACTTATTGATTTTTACTGCAGAACTGCAATTACTGCTAGTCTGCTTTTTGTATCCTGCAGGATGTTGTGCAAATGATTTCATTGCACATAGCCCATTCATTTCTAATGATGGCTTCAGTTGAGATTCGAATGTTTTCCACTACATTCTTTCTTTTTTTACATAGATATGGAATAACACTCAACATAAAGCAAGCAGAATATAAATTTCAAGCCATTATTTTTTATTTGCACAAACTTGCTAAGTGGAAGCAATCACTTAATATTTTCTTACCAAATTAAAAAAAAAAATAGGTCAGCACTCACCTCTGCAAATCTGATACAATCTATATTTATTTTAGACTGGAAAGTGATTTTTCATGGGGTGCTAATCTTCTGCTACATAATAGTATGTGAAAATGTGCTCCAGACTGTGAACTTGTGTTTCTCTTAACAGATGCCCCACTGAATTCTGTCACATTTAGTATCTCAAGGACATATTGTCAGCTTTTCTCAGGGAAAATAATATCCTGTTCCATGAGCTGTCCTCTTCATATCTATAGACATGCTATTGAATATAGTAGGTGAATATAGCAATGAGAATTCTCTATGTCCAATGATCATAATTTATTTCTGCACTGAGAATTTTAAAAATAACGTAAGACCTCTTTTTTTTTCACCCTAGGTGTTAGTGTATCTTTGTTTCAAACCCAAATAGTATGTGCTATTATAACCATAGGAAAATGCTGATTTATAAGAGATTTCACTGCATCTGGCTAAATCACTGCACAGAGTCCCCCATAACATCTCTAAAACTGGAAAAGAAAAATTACAATTCAACTAATTCAACTAATTCTTTGTATCATGGACACTACTGTGAGTAGATTTATCTGAACTTGGCTGCTTGGCCTAAGGACAGAAGTTAAGATGATGAAAAGAGTAATATTCACCCTGACTCACAAAATCTAAGACTACGCTTTGCCCTTTTTATACCTAGACTTGGCTTTTCACTCCTGTTCCAATTTATGTACACCAAACAAAATGGATTAAGCCAGATGAAAAATTCTCAAGTGCTTGATAACAATATGTGGGGCATAATTTGTTACAGGATTTGTATAGCAAAGACTCCAAAGGTGACTTCAGAGCATTTTGACCAGCCTTCTGGTCCAGTTAATGTTAGGAGAAGTCTATATTCCCACAAGGTCATAGGTGACCTGCTGGCTAATTTAGGCATCTAAGCCAGAGGCATAAAGTTATACAAATGTAAATATTCCCCCATGCTGCTTCAGTCACTTGCATGATCCATAAATTCTACTCTCAACATATGGAGACAGAATAGAAATCTGATGTAGTGTTACCTACTGTCATAAAATCTGCACCATTTCATTCATCACACTCCTCTTCTTTCTATTTTTGTGTAGTCTATTCTACTCCATTCTATTCTATTTATGTTTATTTTATATAGTACACATACAAAAACAATTAATGCAAATCTTAAATACTTTTACATATAAATACTTAGAACCATATATTATACAGTTACTTATATTCTTATGTATTGCAATATATTCTGCACGCTCACATACCTCCCCCTAAATGTATGTTTTGGGTTTGATGTTCCAGCCCTAGAGGATACATCTGCAGAATTATATTTCAATTTTCTAATTTCACCCCTCCTTCCACTGAGAAGTTATGTTACAGGGGAATGGAGAGATAGAAAAACACTGTGACTTCAAAATGAAAAGCATCTTTTTCTGCTGATTAACACCTCATATAACACAGAAAACTTTATTAACAGAAAATATATCTTATATATTCCCTTAAAGGAGGTTAAGTCTTTGGTGGATAGAGAAGAGAAGGAACAGGATAAAAAAGAAATTATATGTATGAAATGCACGACTCCTTTTAAACTGCATGTATTAAGACCAGATGAGAAAGTAGAAGGCAGCATCCAATTGAGGAAATGAATTAGGGAATGACAAAGTGAAATGACTATACTGCAATAAACAAAGAACAGAGGCAGGAAGTGAATGAAGCATCAATGAAAATAGTGCTAAGGTAAATGGATGCCCCATTACTGAGGATGCTTACAGATGCAATCTCTCAAGATGACATTCTCCAGAGCAATCTTGCCTCCAGTAATAACAGCCAGGCAGTCCTTAGCAGAACTGTTTGGATTAGAACCCCTTTCTTTGTCAAGGCCTCAGCGTTTTCCCAGTTTTCTTGAGTGGTAAAGCAGCAGTGGAAAGCCCATATGATAGACAGACCCTTTTTATGTCCAGGACACAAGATATTAAGGAGCTCTGTGTCTTTTGAGGCTGACATACACAGAGAAAAGACATATAAAAGTGTAAGGAAGACATTGTTGTCACATTTTCAAGCAGTAGAAGTGTCCCTTATGCCAGTGTAAGAGCAATGGACCAGGCAAAGAAAATGGAATAGGGTATGCCAAGCTATTGTTTGGCTAGAGAGACAGCTGTTAAATCTAAGGGAGAGCAAATGAGCAAGAAAGGTACTTAGCATAAAACACACAGGCTCTGTCTGAAATTTCTGAAGAATGTGTTAGCCTGGATGCTGATTGTGAACAGCCTGTTTTACTAGAGTGGTCTTGGTAAACAAACACCCTCCCCTGAAAAGTGAGTCTTGACAGCACAATAGGTGGTACACCAAGATATTAATTCTTGGTATGTTTGGACCATCAGACAGTAAATGTTGAGCAAATGGATCCAGAGTATTCCTAACTGTAGACTGCCAAGTTGCCCCTCAAAGGACATCTCTTACAAATATGCTTGAAAGAATCAACACAACAACAAAAAACTTGTTGGCATTATAAATGTAGACTATGTTGCACTAACATATCTTTTGAAATATTTCTCTTCTGTTTCTTACATACAGCACAGACTAGAAAGCATGTCCCAATATTCAAGCAGTCCTGTGTTTTTATAGGCAGGAATTGAAGGGTTGAAAATGGAAATAAATTATTTTTAAAGGAAGTAAATCTCAAATTCTGAGCAATACTATCTCCAACACAGATTTCATTTCTCTAGTTTAAATTCTTCCTCAGGAAAATTCCCAGAGAATTTCTTAGTTGTCAAATTAAGAAATGTAATAAAGAGGCAAATGACCCAGTATGCTTTATTATTTTAATTTTTAAAAAATATTTATATTTCCAAAATTTTATGGTGCAAGAAGAGAAAAAGAATCATGTCTGGGTTTTAGAAATGATAACCAGTGTTTCCAAACTTTAATTTATATTTTGTAGGCCACTGTCAAACCAAAGCTATACTGACAACCTTCTACTTCAAGGAAATGTGGATTTTTTGCTAATGATGTGACGTTCTTTAGTGCCAGAGTCACAAACTGATCTAACCACAATAATGATCTCTGGAAAGCAAAAAGTTGTTGATACTGGCTTCTTGAAAATTTCATAGGCCCTCAAGGCTTTGCCTGGAGGTTAAGCCCTTGAGTGAGATGCAATCACTTCCTATTCCTCCAACCTTCCTGGTCAAAGCCATGCTTCTGTGTGGTGTTTATCAATTTATGCATCTGATTGGCAAGAACCAGATCTATATTTTTAAGGAGATTCAAAATTTATTCTGAATTATATTAAACTGGATTATGGCAGATGTTGCCTCCAACATAAACAGTGTGAAAAGGGGGAAAGGATTCCAGCCTTGAGCCTCCTGGGACAGACCTCCTCAGCTGAGCTCTCTGCCTGGTGTCAGCCCTACAACAACTTAGCAAAAGTCAGGATGAGATCAGATTAAAGTTGCAGAGCCTGACATTGGAAACCTGCACAGTGGGAAGTAGGTTCCACTGCAAAGGAATGTAGGAGCCTGAATTTTTCCATGGGATGCTGTAGACTCAGAACAGTCCTGCATCGAAGTAGTGAAGATGTGAAGAAAGTTTGGGCTTGAATCAGGACTCAGCCTTCTTCATGTAGCTCTTTGTGGAGCAGCTAAAGCCATCTGTATTCCCATAAATCATTTCAGATGTGTTCTCTTCCTAAACATGAAACATTTAGCAGCTGCTGCCACTATTGATGACCTCCTCTAAAATAATGTTAAGCAACAATATTAGCTTTGTTATATGGCAATACTGGATTAGTTCATTACAAGACTGTATTTTTGCCATATAGGATAAGACCAGGGATTAATATTATTTTCTTTGCTGTAAGGAAATATGCAAAATTATTATTTCATAATAAAATTTATCTGTTTTTTAATACACACACCTTTTTTGTTTGTTTAAATGATAACTTCCCATCTGCAAGTAATCAGTCTCAGCACTTTCCTTTTTTTGTTATTTTCATGGTTAATTTCACTTAACAAATATTTATCTTCAATTAACCACTACAGACTGAGTCCTTGACAAAATGAGGCAACAACAATCTTGACCCCCTCTTGAAAGAAGGTTCCTCTCAGTATGACGCAAATCTTGGCCTCTTCATCAGCACTTGCAAAACAGTTGACTCATAAACCTGACTCTTCCCATACCTGTTCCTCATAAGAGGACAAGTTTCATTCTCCCCAATAAAAGTCAAGGGAAAGAAAATAAAGCACAAGTCCTAACACTACAGTGAAAAGAAAGACTGCTAAAAGGAGTGTGAAGCCTGAAGTTTCTCTGTTTCCTCTGTACTGATGATGTACTCCATTTTCATTCCATTTACTTCACAGAATTGCAGAATATTCTGAGTTTGGAGGGACTGGACTATAAGCATCATCCAGTCCAACTATATAATGGGCCATACAGGAATTGAACCCACAATCTTGGCAACCCTGTTCTAACCTTCTATGCTACTCTTTTCAGACTTGTTGCTTTGTGAAAGTATTATTAACTCTTAAACAGATTTCAAGAATTCTGCCAAAGAGAACCTAAGTTTTTGGTGAAAATATTTCTACCATCAATTCTTGACCTTTTCACATGTATATAACATGCTCTGGGGTGGATTCAGGTTACCCACATGGGGCCAAGCCTGTGGCCATTTAGTAGCCTTTCTCACAAAAAGAAAGAGAATGTCAAAAAACTGATATCACTTTAAAAAGGCACCTGGGAAATCCACCTACATTCAAGGTAATTCCTTATTTTTTCCCCATTTGTTTTCACTGTTCAGACTAGCAGAATTCCCTCACATAACCTCAGGTTGATTTCAGTATTTTATTTTCAGGGTGGAGCACTACTATGATTATTTTCGGTAAAGTGCTGTACAGTGAGATTGTGAAAGAGAGGGTGAGAGTACTCAGCTGTGTAACTCTGGCACAATGAGCAGTTTCAAGGGATCAGAATCTTTGCTATGATTTAGGGTGAGTCATGTTGGAAATTATCCAAATTACATAGAAATCTTCCTTTCCCCCCTAAATCCATTCATTTCCTAAGCACTGGGTACAGACCGTTGAAGTTCAGGCTCTTGCCTGTAAGCCACATGGAAGGCAGGTCAAGAAGCAGGGTCCTGCCTGCAACACTTTTCCTTGAAAACAAGAAATATCAGTTCCTCCTTATTTCCAGGATATTTGAGGTGGTATAAGTTAATGAACTGACTTCCTAAACATCTGGGACTTTGAAGACTAAACTTATTCAGCATAACCACAAAATATTCCTATTGTACACATTGGATACTGTGGTGTGACTTATGCCTCAATAGAAATCTACAAAAACTTAACAAGAAAAATTGTTGAGCAGATATGTTTTCACTTTTTTTTCTCTCTCAATAAAACATCACAAGTTCCCACTACTTACAGGCTGGGGCAGCTGCATATCACTCCAGTAAGTTACTCTGGATCATCAGATTTTGTCAACACATATACGTGTCCTGGTTGCCAGCAGTAGAATTCAAGCAGAAGATGTTAAATCCTAGGAAGAAATTAACATGTCAAGAAAAGAAAAAACCAAACTCCTAAATAGATCAACAACAACAACAACTAAACCAACCAATCAAGCAAACAAAAAGCCCCAGAGAAAAACAAGGGAAGGGTTTATAGATCAACCATTAACAAAATCCATATTATTACTGGCTGGTAAAATGAGCATCATTTTTGAGAAGCCAAACCACTGCCCTACAAAAAAAACTGCTGGGCACATTCTATGGAGAATATTAGAAAAAACATCAAATGGCCATTTGATCTAGCAGCACTTAAAGGGAAAGAAAAAAATAATGTTGGAACAGATTGTGCTGTCTCAGTATATATGAACTTCAATGCTATTATTTGTGGCATCAGTGCAGCAAGGTACCTAAACTGCTGTACAACTAATACTAAGAAAGGTTAATATCATGGCTTGGATGTCCTCAGCATTGTGAATTACAAGATCTTTATTTGAAGTGTGCTATTAAACAATATTTCTGAATATTCACTTTCCAATTACATTCACTTTCCATCTTGACTTTTTTGCAAACTAAGTAGCACTTCATCTTGTAGGAAGTCTTGTCAAAAGGGGGTTTTACTTATAAGCCACTGTAATTAAGATAAATAAATGTTGGCTTTCCCTAACAGAGAAAATGTTCCACTCTATGCCGTCCCTTCCTATTTTCTCTTAGAATCACATGCTAATCAAGAGTGCCTATAGTTCAGCACTTCAACTGATTGCAGTCTCAGTATTTAAAACCAGATCTTCCACCTGCCAGCTTGTTTACCTGAATGATTTGTTCACATTATTGCACTGCTTGTACTTAACTGTTTTGTGGGGAGCTTGCTGTTGATAACACAAACTTCATATAACCATCTATCACTGTCATGTTCCAAAGCAATTTAAATAAATGAATGTAGCCATGGGTTAGATTGCACTGTGCACCCAGCCTGGTTATAGAACAATTGAACTCACTCTGAAAGAGAACCGATAAAGATTTGATTAACTTTTGGTAGCAGATGTCCACCTGTATTTCAACTTGAAGTAGAGAAAAAATAGTTGGAAAACACTAAACCTAAGGTCTCCCTCATCAACCACCAACATTTCAAGTTAAATATATATTAGTAAGTGTTTTCTAGCTCCTGATGTACATTTTCAAAATCATTAAATGGCCTGGGGCTTATAATACGTTAATGTAAGTATTACAATTATTTTTTTTCAAAAGCATTTCTACTTGTACAAGCTATAGTAATTTTAAAGGATTGTTTTTATGCTATTTAGAGTGCATTTTCTTCACTTGCACTGACAAGTAAAAAAATTCTTGCAAAATGTTAAAATTCCAGTTTGCAATGGAGTACATTTTCCATATGAAGTGTGCAAAATCACTTTCTCTTTCACAAGATCCTACAATACAGATCTTCTCTGGGTTCTGGAATCTGCAGCAATTTCTAACATTGGTGGTTCTAATCTCCAGGATCCCTTACTTTCTTCTTCTTCATAGAGATATGAAATTTGAATTTGTCTTACAGAAAGTAATCTTTGTTCCTTGCCACATGATTCTCTTGGCTGCAATGCTCTGCAGATGTATTTCTACAAAGAAGAAGAATGATGAACTTTATTCAGGCAATCTGATAGGAAAGTAACTATGATGAAAAGAACATGAAAATTTAAAGGAAATAAAGAAAAAACAAAGAACAATTCTGCCTCCTTACTTTACAGGTCTGCCAGTCTTTGGCAACTTAAGGTGCTGCTGAAGAGAAGGTGCCATGATGTCTATTAGACCTGGCCACTGCAGACAGTCTGTGTAATTAGCCACTGCAGTGTTTGTATCCCTGCTGCTTTCATTCTGTTCCTTGTTCCAGATTTCTTAGAGAGATATTTCCCACTATTTAGCACAGTTAGGAGTAGCCATGGTCCTTTGCAGCAATTCAATAAGAGGTTATCATGGAAGGCCAGGCCACAAAGGCACTCAAGCAAAAATAAGGTATTAAGCCTCTAACTACAACCTGCACAAGTCAGCATGGAAAACAAAATCTTTTATTCCCAGTAGAAGACTTTGGAGTTTGTTTGGTTTTTTTCCATACAGCTGCAAATTTTACTAGGGAAAAAATGTCTGAATTTATAAACTGTCCTAGTGACAGAAAGAGGAAGAGAAAAAAAAGGTGAGGGATTTATAGGGATTTTTCAAAAAGGGAGTTCAGACTGGAAAGGGAGTAGTCACAAACTTCCTCATCTCAAGAAGGCTTGATGCTACCAAAAGAGAGAAAAAAAATGTTGCACACTTCTAGAAAAAAAAAAAAAAACCAACAAACTAAAAATGCACAACTTGTTTAAAAATAATTGGAATAGATTGTGATCTTTCAGCAATTTTCTTTCATGTGACACATTTCATAAACATTGTTTTTTTCTTTGACCTTTGACAAGCAGAAGTGGATTTTCTTCTTCCTTACCTGTCTCATGTGCACACACATATATACATACACATATGTACACACACATACATCTGTAGTGAAATGTAATAAACTACCATTGCTTTCAGCATAAATTAGATGAAGTGGGATAAAACAAAAACAGTATCTGCTGAGGTAGACTTTACCTGTGCTCATTAACAGAGAATTTTAAAAGCAAGTACTTGATGAGTATCTCTGAAATAACTACAATCAATTACTATCCAGAAAATTTAGCAGTGATGCAATGCTTTACTAAAACAGTCACATGCCTGGTTTTAAATACCTTCATAGACCTGCAGAGTAAAGCCCTGTGTCCCACTTCATACTCCATTCCCCACGTGAGTGCTCCCAGTACTGCATGGCCTCTCACGTTGCTGACGTCAATCGTACACGTTTGCACATCCAAAAGTTTTGGTGGGCAGATCAGTTCACAGGCCAGTTATTTCATTCCATCAGTGGAAGCAGTGTTACATAAGAAAGCAGAGTATAAATGTTAGACAAAGGTTGCCCAAATATACAGAGCTTTAATCCACTGAAATGTTACCCTGACAGAAAGCATCAAAAGAAGACATCCACTGTAGAGAAAAACCAGTGATGTTCTTCACAGAGGTGATCAATACATTAAGAGCACTAAGTGTGGAGTTGCAAGAAATCTAAATTACTAAATGACCAAGGGGCTTGCAGAGATTCCCAGAAGTTGTCTTTCAGGTCCCCACTGACTGGATCCTACTCTGCAAGTATCTGTTCTGCTGTTCACAGTGAAGGGCCCATGATTTTCAGGTGAATTATAATGTTTACAACCTCTTGCTAAGGGTTTGCACAGTCTGTACCCAGTTTCATTTATTCTGACCCAGGAAATGCTGTGAACTGAGAGGAGAACAATTAAAGCATTAATTGCCAAATCAGTTTAAGTTATCACTTCAAGCTGTTCCAGAGGTCAGGGCTAGCAGTGTGCTCTCGCAGTGGTGGAGGCTTAACAGCACACCGGGCTGTATCAACAGGAGGATAGCCAACACATGAAGGAAAATGATCATCCCATATCACCTGGCACTTTTTAGGCTACATCTGGATCCTTGCATCCAGTTTTAGGCCCCCAGGACAACAAGGATGCTGATAAAGTGGAGTGAGTTCAGCATAAGGTGACCAGGATGGGGGGGCTGGAGCAACTGGCTGGTGAGGGGCTGTGCTTGTCCAGCCTGGGGCAGGATGGGACTGACCAGTACCCAAGGGCACCGAGGAGATGAAGCCAGAATCTGCTCAGTGGAGGAGGAGAGAAGGACATAGACCAAGCCTAGAGGGGTTCCAGACAGATATAAGGAGATGTTTTCAACTGCAAGGATAACTAAGCATTGAAACAGGTTGTGCAGAAAGGCCAGGAAATCTCCACCTTTGTCAGAGCTGGCAAAGTCCTGAGCAGCCTGATCTACTTTCTGTTTTGCCCCTCTGAAGCAAGGGCACCCTAGGTCCCTTCTAAACTGAATCACTCTGTCATTTGGCAGTCCAAATCCAACAGAGAATAGAGTGGGTTAAGTAAGAAGGACAGTGCCTACAGCAAATGATAGATGGAAGGACAGAAACAGGCAGGTTTAAAAACAACATTATTGCTTTGAACAGTGCTTTTATAATCCTTAACTTGTTGTCTTTTTTATTCATTCTGAATGAATGACCAAAGAAAATACTTCAGTGCTAGTGTTAAGAACTAAAGGTTTTTTATTTTCTTCTTCAAGACAGAGGTTTGAGGACTTGAGATGAGGGTTTTTTTTGTAGTAGGAGGTTAATATTATTCAGAAATATTAAATTACCAGGATAACTCACATTTAAAGCTATTAAAGAAATCCAGTGGAGCCACAGTATAATACTAAATGAATTAGTTTGGTTTTGTTTTAAATAGATTAACAAAGGCAATATTAAAACCAGGACAGTTGAGTAAAGATGGAAAACAGGTGGTTACCTGTTATTTTACCTTCCAAGCAAAATCTCTGGTGAAACTACATACAGT
This sequence comes from Serinus canaria, assembly GCF_022539315.1. Lineage (NCBI taxonomy): Eukaryota > Metazoa > Chordata > Aves > Passeriformes > Fringillidae > Serinus > Serinus canaria. The sequence continues at coordinate 18,318,191 of NC_066314.1, read as the reverse complement.
CCAAGTTTTAAATTAACTTCTAGTGTTACACTCTGTGTTACACTCTGTCCTTCTTCTGCATGGCTGAAAGATGCAATTGTTTTCTGTGGTTTATTTCTCCCTGGCATATTTCTCACTAGCTCATTCCTTCTTACTTTTAGTTGGCTTCCTGGTTCATAATTCACAAATCATCTGCATTTAAAGACCACCACCATTTGAAGCATTATATCCTCTGGTCTTTAAGCTGCTAAATTTCTTCTCTCCTCTACTCCAAAGGTAGACAGGAGGATTTGTTTATTTTGTTTCCAAAATAATAGTAACTATGAATAGGATAAGATGAGGCCTTCAGTGATACTGAATGTATATTAATTTAGAAATGACTGAAAAGTCCAGCTAGTCTAGAAAAGGAGCTAAAATTCATCAGTTTAGCATATAGGTGGGATCCAAGCAAATGTGGGGTAAACATAATAGGCTTGTACTGCCCTTTTAGAATAAGTTATTTAGTGTGTTAATGTTTTGATCTTCATTAGATGAAGCTATAATGGTTATTGGTACCAAATACAATAACTCTTCTAATTAATCTGAATCTTGTGGCCAGATCATGAAGCAACAAACAGTACAAAAGCAGCAGCAAGGGTGTATGAGCACATTAAAATAAAGATGCAATAAGCATTGCCACCTTAGGTGCAATGGCCAAATAACATGAAAATAGAGCTGGCAGCACCATTGCATAAATACCTGCATGGGATAGAAATTTAAGCATGTAACCAAGAAACTCCAGTGTACGATTTCATAATATGCTAACATTCTGCACCTTCAGCCTGATCAGAAACCAGTGGCAGCACCTCCCAGCTGCTATTGTTATCTTATTTCAGCTATATTCAAAAAGGCATAGTCAGACTTTGGCTTGCATAAAATAGCCATACCCTGTTTCAGTTTCAGTAGAGAAACAGAGTAGAGTTTGCTCAGGGGAAACTGTTCTCACCTGCTGAGACTGGCATGGAGGAACACTGGCAAGCAGAACTGGAGGAGGGAAGCACTTGCACAATACTAGGAGCAGGAACCTCACTGGGCTATTTTGGCTCTGAAATGTTGTACTTGTTGTACATAGTATAAATGTATACTATGTATACTGCATATAAATATGCAGTATATGGTATAAGTTACAACTCCATTCTGACTAAGCCATCTGGCAGACAAACAGTTTTTGTGAATACTAAATTCAGAGAAAAGTTAGAGAGGTCACATATTTGTTAGAATTTTTTCTTGCACCTAATGAAACAACAGAAGTTAAAAGTATTTAAATATAAAGGAAACCACACCCACAAGTCATTTTAAAGGGAGAAACAAGTATTTTGGAGATATAATTAAAAAAAAAATCAACCTGTATTTCTGTATATCAGGAACGCACAGAATATTCACTTGCAACAGCTACTGTTGCTTCTCTGATTTGAAACATGTGCAGAAGGGTGAGAATTTTTAAATCTGGCATGTTTTGTTGTTAGTTTCTTTTCCTTATTCCCTGCAGTGAGTTTTATTACCAGGTGAGCTCTTCTGTCAGGATCTCAGCTCCATTTAGCAGGTTTCTACATGTTTCAGAACTTGAAAGACTCACCCAACGTATCATCAGTGTTCCCATCATCAGTCACGTTGACACTGGCTTAGTCCCAAATCAAACATGAATGTCTTTTTTCCTTCTTACTTTTTTTTTTAAGTTTCTGTAAAAGAGATTAGTCAATAAAGTGTAAAAAAAAAAAACCCCAAAACTAAAAAACAAACCTAAAAAAACCCCAAAACAACAAAAGCCAAAAAACCCCACTTCACTTTAAAATAGTAGGTAAATACATTATTTCCATCTTAACTCTTTAAAGTTCACAAAGGAATAAATATCTAAAAGAAGTAAGTAGGAGATGCATCAGAAGCAGAACAATGTGGGTTTTTTGGATAACAGTTTAAACCAAATAAAGGCATGTAGTTCAGATCACTGGTAGTGATTAAATGTATGTGGTTACTCACCAATGTCTTCTTACTGGCCTCAATTCAGCAAAGCACTACACATGACTAATTAGGAATATGAGCATGGAAATAGGATTTAAACTTTAGAACAACCATATTGGGCAGTTACAGCATCTTACTAAATAAGGGCTTGGAGCCTTAGCTAGCTACTTTATTCATGTAGTGTTTTAGTCTCCATTTGTGGGAAATGTCATCCCTTCAATCTCATGATTTGTTTTTTTCTCTTGTGCTCTTGTATTCCACATGGCAGGGTTTTCATTTCCTCCTACATGCTGGGGAAGAATTTGAAAGCAGAAGACAGTCAATATGTATTTGGTTAATTTCTATGCTTATATTTGACACATATAGCAATACACTACTTCATTGTTTATACAATTTGGTTATTTCTCACAGAGTTTGGTACAGCCTTGTGAAAGCATGCATTTTTTTCTAAGTGCCTCAGTACCGGATTTGAGGGCTAGAAATGAGAGGAACAATACTGTACAACCACAGACTTCTGAGAAAAAAAAATACACTGCATTAAAATGGCATTCTATAGCTGCTTATTGTTTCTAAATAATTTCCAGATGAAATCTGAAAACAGGGAGATGGTTTCCCTAACTCCCAACGCTGCAGACACAATGTGGGAGAGTCATGCAAGAGTTATATAACTAATTAAAACCAAATTAATTTAGTCAAAACCATTAGACACTCATTACTCATGCAGCTGCATGATCTTTTCAGCTCACCTTTATCCTCTCCCCCCAGCTCTAGTGGTTACACCCACCTCTTGTTTCTGAAAATAGAGAGTTTTTTAGGAAAGGAAATGCATCTGTGTGTGTACCAGCATATTACCTGTCTTGATCTAGATCAGGCACAACTTTAATGCAAATAAAAACATGAGTGGAAAAAGACAAATATGAACAAAGTACATAGGTAACTTGCTATTTTTTGGACATTATTCAAGACAACTAATTTGAATCTTCTCAGCCACTCATTTGGTAGAGAAATATTTTCCTAGAACTTGTGGTCAACCATAGTTTCTCTCCAGTCAGAAAAAAAAAGAACCTATTAATATGATGTAAATTTTCACCTTGAACAGGTGGATAAAGATATTTTATTCAGCCAAGAAGTCAATTTCTGAAATCAGACACCTTCGAAACTGGGTGAGGTTTTTTACAGAGCATTGAGAAACTTCATATTGCTTCAGAACTTTGAAGATTAGTTTTATTGCAATGAAAGCCAGAGGGTTTACAAGTGAACATTAAGAACAGGCAACATTTATTATTAAGAATAAATTTTGCAGACGCTGTACATAATTTCTACTTTGGGATTATTATTTAATGACATGACGGAAAGAAAGACTTTGCTTTTATTTGTATGGTGTTCTCTCTTAGAATGGATGCTCAAGGCAAAAATCTCACTTGTAATGCAAGTTGTGCCAAGTAGGGAAAAGAACACAGGCAGCTCCTTCCTTTTCCTCATGCACCCATACAGGTTTGGGGCAGGATGGTGCCACACGTACTGAGAGACTTGAGGAGCGAAGGGGTGACCTGCAGCACCTAAGTGAAATTAAAAATGTGGGTCACTGTACTGGTTTGCAGGGAAGGACCCCTCTCACGCCTCCCTCCCTCCCTCCTTCCCCCTCAAAATGCCTTTGGGCATCTGCCCAAGGCTGTGTCTATGCCACAATAGAGGGACATGATGGAAACCCTAGGAAGGGAGACCTCAGCCGAAAGCACATCAGGACATTCCCAGGTTTGTGGCCCCGGACACACTACAGGTGCAATAGTTTATGCTGTATCCAGGGCACTAAAGATTGCCAGAAAAACATTTTAAAAGAAATAGCTAATACTATCCCAAAGAAATGCCCATGCTAACCTAGAACAGAAAACAGAAGACCAGGAAATATGGAACCAGGGTGCCTGGCTTTGTGGTGTACAAACTTGCAAATTGGAAAGGGTCAACATCTGAGAACTGAGAAGGTCAGATTCTAGCTGCGGCTTTGCCACCTCCAGGCATAAGTTTGCCTTTATGCTGCCAGCTCAGAAGTCTGTGCATGATATTCCCAGAAAGCTTCAGGAAACTTTGGAAAGATGGAGATACATTTGTCAGTGCAAACTCACATGCATGTGGCACTTGGGGATATGTTTTACTGGTGAATGGCAATGCTGGTTTAATGGTAGGCCATGGTGAGCTTAGAGGTCTTTTCCAGCCTTAATGATTCTATGGTCCTATAAAGAACATGTTGAGCATTGTTTTAAGTACTTATGTCATGAAAATCAAACAAAATCTGGATTCATTGAACTTAAAAAAATCATTATGATCAAAAACGGTTGTGTTTGTTCTGTGAAGAACAAACATAATTATTTAACAGAAAGTGCAACCTGAACTTCGGCTGTATTTACTTAACTTTTTCTGCAACACTTTTCTGAACCCTTTGATAGACACAAAAATTAACCCTGTTATGATCACAATTACTCAAATTACTATTTTGTCTGAGATATAACACAATTCCTCCTCTCTGTCAGAAAACTTCCAATTTGGAAAACTCTCCTATCAAGGTCTGAAAAATTGTATAAAAATTAAAGCTGCTAAGTGAAAGCTGAGACTTATCTGTGTAATAAAGATCTGCATAACAAAGCATTCAAAGTCATTAGGGATATTCTGACAAGGTATGGAATTGGTAAAGAGGCATGAATAGCAGAACATCCTTACTCACCTCAGTGCCTAAAAGGAATGAGGGAACATAAGGTCTGCATTTGCAAACAAATTTTGTAGCCAAAAAGCCAGTGGGATGCTGGAGCAAGACCCCTATAAGACCAATTATACCTCTCATTTGAAAAGGGATTCTGAGAAGAGGAAATAATTTCCTATGTATGTTACCCACATTCACCTAAATTTTCATGTTTGTGGAAAATAGAGGAAAGATACAAAAAAGATCACAGGGTCTTTCAGCTGTTATGAAGGAGCTGCTGTTGCTGAAATACGACCCCAATTGTCATATTCAAGAGAAAAGAAACTGAAAATCATAACATATCAAAAATGAAGAATTATCTTCTTAATCTCCTTGTAATTTCTTCATAACAAAATAAGTCTGCCCTTGTAAAAAAATATTATTAAAAATAGCAAGAGGAGAAAGAAAAGAGAGAAGTGATAGTTCTTTCTTTTCATTGGTAAGAGGGGAAATCATTTCACAGAGAGAAATCACTTCATGTTAATATGACTATACAAGTGTACAACTGGTATGAACAAAACCTCAGTCTGGCCCTGTAAATCAAGCTGAGACTGTTTATATTTACCCTATTTGCTTGGAACATTTCTCTTTCAGAGTTTTTAACTTCCTCAGCACTCAAGGCACTCCAGAAAATTGGGCTTGTCTGTAAGAAGTATACAGAAAATTTGTTTAAAAGTGAGATTTGAGGAATAGCAAATGTCCAAATGAAAAGTTTGAACTTATGAAGCCTTTGCCCAGATTTTATTTGACAATTTTGATGCTAGTGAGTAGTAGCAAAATACCAAAGACAGTAAACTGATGTGGTGTTATTCTCTGGGTAACTCAGAGGGGAGATGAGCCCTTACCAAAATTATTGTCACTGACACCAATGATGGATCTCTAAACTAAATCACAGACGAAAATAGGGCCTTGAGCAAAAAATATTGCTCTTTTTCTTAGTTTTCATTTTTGTTGTGGGAGCATTGTAAACATCAAAATGGACCAAGCAAAGACATGAAATGGAAGATTATTGTTCCCAACAACCAATCTCAGCATAAGAGTGAGGATAACTGGTCAGTGATGCTTCTCTGATTTTTGATATGTCACCGTTCGTGCACAATGTTTTATGCATCCCACATGCTTTACTGGGTCCACATTGTAATAGTACTGTAATGTTCTTTTTTGGAGGGAAAAAAAGATAAATTTGGGGGAAAAAATCCCTTCTGCAGGAGCAGTGACACCAACAATGGAAATGCCATCAGGGTCTATGATTTCATGGATCTCCTCTTTAAACACATAACCATCTTAAGGAAACAGGGAAAGTGGAACAGAGCAGAAAAATCCCTGCACTCATGAAACTGAACCTCCGGATTTCAGCCATCAACTTAACTTTAGGATCTGCAAGCCAAATAACACCACTCAAAATTTGACTCATGGAATGATATCCCTATATGACCATGGAAACATTTTGGACACTGTTTGTGATGGGTATGAAATGCTTATGAGTTTATGAGTTTCCACCCCTTTTACCCCACAGTTTCAGTGCCCTACTGTGTCATGTGTATTATACAATAGATAGAAAAATAATTGGAAAATTAAGAGTTTGTCTGAGTACACTGTGTTGGATGACATCAAGAAGCAATTTTCAATGTAATGAATCATTGTAATTCCATTAACCTCTCTGTGTTCTAGGATTTTGAAAATGACAGGTCTTTAAGAACTTCATAGCCACTTTTACACATGTAAATTACAGTTGTTTCTTGGTTGTTTTTACCTGGTTTAAATATCACAAACTGTCAAAATTGCTATCTCCCTCTGCTACTAGTTCTTCCAGAAAACTATAAGTAATTTTACTTTCATTTGTGGTTATGAAAATTAAACATGATAAACTAATTTGAGATCTTTGCTGCACTGTATTTATAAGCCCATATTTATATTTTTTATTATGTGATGAGACTGTTCATTTAATCCAAATCCCTTTGAAGGCCCCAAGCCAAACTTTTAAGTGTTGATGAGAATATTTCCTGATTATAGGTAAGGATCTTGTTCTCTAGACTCTTTTTGCTGCCAGTTCAGAGACTTGACAATGGTTCTTCACCTTTAAAATTTTAGCATGTGTCTACTTTTTAATTATCATAGAAGAAACAGAAAACCCCAAAATAAATCAGGTTATGTACAATTAAGCCATTGGGAGGAACTCAAATTAAACCTTAAGGGGCAGTAATGGTTTTCCTCAATACTTTAAAAATAATCATTGCCCAGACACCAACATATAGAACATCTAACTTATAAAATCTCTCACTTTTCATCTTCTTAAAAGCTATTACAGAAGAGGTCTTTCCTCAGAATACCTAACACCAGGTTTTGACTGATTGTATTTAATATATGAGGGGTCATTTTCATATCTAGGACAAGAAAGCTTGGATGTAAATATGATCTTCAGCAAACTATATGGAATATATAGATATATGGAATTTATTTATATTATGGAAGAATTAAATAGTATATCCATAGGCCTTTCTGCATTGAACTTTTTGTGTACACATAGACACATATATTGGCCTGAGTCTTTAAAACCAGAGTTGAGCTGGATGCAGTTGGACACCTTCTGGTCCAATTCAGGAATTATGATGGCTAAGTAAGTTTCCTGGGACAAGACAAAGGGCAGAAGCCACATGGAATGGAGGGAATACTTATATGGAAATCATAATGTGGAAATTTACTTGAAGAGCACTTAAAACAAATACATCTTCTGAGAAGCTTCAGTGCTCTGGCTTTGCTTAAAAGCAAAATTTTGCAGAGCAGTAAAGGGACAGAGAAAGATGTGCTCAGTAAGTGCTGCCTCTTCACCCTGGGCTGATTTGCCCACAGCCCCTGACACCTCTGATCTGATCTGATGGTGGGGCTATTACACAAACACTTCTTTGCTCCTGCCAAGTGAACAGACCAGGCTTGTAAACCCCTTACTCAGCATCACAGCTGTGACAGCTGCCTTGACCAACTCTTCTCAGCCTGGGCTACTGAGGCACAGGGAGCTGAACATGCCTGAAGGGAGTGTTTCTAGGACAGCCTCGTGGTTTCAAGCTTCCTGCAGTGGTTATTGCAACCAAGCCACATGTTTACTGTGAGCCCATCCACCATAACAGCGGCTTTTCAAAATTGTTTATACCTCTGGTTTACACAACATTCTGCATCAGTGAGTATCACCATTTAGTCAGGCATTGTGTGGGGGGAAAAAAGCGTTTTTTTATGTTTTATTCTTGCTCATTTAGTCCTGGTTATAAAGGATTACAATACAGATCTGAAACCGATGCTGAATGGGAGGCCAGCAACCTCTCCGAGAAATGAAGGACTGAAGGTGGTTATGATCATTATTCCAGTGAGATATCCAAAGGTCTGTTTGTGGTCTTACATTTATTTGGACAATTCAGACACTTAATTAGAGAATCTGATAGCCTATCCATCCACTGAAAACACAAAGCAGAAAACTTTAGAAAATGTTTACACCAATTTCCATTTACTCCAATTTCCTCTTTAGAAATTTCTTTGCATTTATATAAATGTGACAGTTTGTCAGACTTTGTACCTGAATGAAATAAACAATCAAGTGAGGGCACTTCTGTTGGCATATTTATGCTACCATTATTCAGCTAGGATAGTGATGTTGCTTAGTGCAGTGATTTTTAATGTGCCAAGTTACTTAGTTATGCTGGCATAAATTTAACATATAGACTAGGCTTTGCTTTTATTTCTTTCTTCTTTTGTTTTGCTTCATTTAGCTCACATTCCCTCTTAATTTACCTAAACCAAACTAAAATAAGCCTTATGTACACTGAAAAAAAAAAAAAAGTATTTTTACTGGTTTAATTAGCCAGTTTCAAAAACAAGTGCTAGCTTAAACAAAGATAGATCCTTTTAAAGCACACAGCAAAACATCCAAAATAATTACAATAGGGATAACTTTGTAAAATGTGCCATGAACACATGAACATAGTATAGAAGAACCACTAAGCTTGGAAGAAATGTGGGGAAGTCAATTTTATGGGAGGTTGTTTGTTGTCATTATATGTTAAGCACATTAAAGAAATCTAAAAATTGAAGCAGTGCAGTGAGTCAGGTCTGGAGAGGTGCTGACATTAGACATCAGGACTGCAGGCCATACAGAGAGCGTGCTGCCACAGGAGGGATCAGTGGAACAGGACGTGCCGGGGGAAGGGCTGAGGCTTGACAAACTCATATTCCTCTTCTTGCATATCTATCAGCGGCAGCTTTTGAACCTGTTTTTGCTGAGTGCAAAGATATTCCCAGTCAGGCCTTAACACTGTACCATTATCTCTTTTAAGGACTCATCTCCACTCCCACTGTTTTCTTCTACAATGCCGGACTTGCTGCTGTAATTACTGTAACAGCTGTCTGTGTCACAAGTGGTTTCTGTAAGTTTGCATAGCATTTATCCAAAATGAGGCTTTGGTACTTCTTGGGGTCATTAATACATCACAAGCAAAGAACATAATCAAATGTTTATGTGGTATTCCTTTCCATGTTAAATTTTATTTTATTTCATTTTTATTAGATTTTTGAGCCTCAATTTATAGCTTTAGTAAGATCACTCCAACATCTTTCTGGAGGGTAGCAGCTTTTGGACCTCTTGTGAAGGGCAGCTAGGGACAAAGCGATGTCTGACCCAGAGAACTCTGACTATGACTGCAGACCAGAGGGATATGTGAAGAACTTAGGTTAACTCTAAGTATTGACAGAATTAGATAAAATTTCTATTTATGTACTCTAAGATTTTTTTCCCCTAGTACACATTATTTCAGCATGGCAAAACAAACTCTGCAGTTTTGTAGGGCAGTCAAATAATAAGGAAATTTTTCTTGGTTTTTGTTCTTCAAGAATGGCTGTTCAGACTTCTGTCACAGACTGCTTCTTCCATATCTGCCCAGTAAAAAGACAGGGCTTTTCAACAGTGTCAGAGATTTAGGAAGTTTCTATAAATATTAGGGATTATATTTCTATAGTAAAATTACCTATCTCTGTAATTAACAAAACTCATTTAAACCAAATGCGTGTACTTTTGCCCTGAAAAATAAAGTACTTCTTTAGTTCTTTCTTTTCTCCCCAAGTTAGCTGAGATACTTCCATGAGTTAATGACTTAGTGTTGCTGTTACAGAAACTGAATTGCTTGCCCTTCAAGCACCTTGAAGCACACAAACAGCTATTAGCTTGCGTTAGTCATTAGCAACACACCGGTCTAGGCCCTTGGTGCTGCACTGAAATAGATATATTGGGACATTATTATGTGCTTTGAATTCCACTGATTTAGCTAAGTCTATGGAAATTGAAGATTACTTGTCATACCATGTATATTTGGTAACCTTTGGCTTTTATGAATTAATGAAAAAAGAATGAAAAGACTCTATTTTTTCTTCAAACATAAGAAATCTCTGCTCTATGCCCACAATATTAGGCATACATGCAGCATGCAAAATACCTCTACTATTATTTATGACCTTCAGAAAAGCTGATACAACAGCATATATTCAGAGTCAAGTACAAAACCACCCCATTTCTATTGGACTCCTTTGACAGAAGAATTATAAACATAATGACTATGTACACACTTGATAAGGATACCATTATGCCATTTATACTAATATATGGTTATATCAGCATAAACACTGCTTTCAACATATACAGAGCACAAGACACACCTACAAAAATCTTGTAAATAAGACTTTTACCAATGCACAGCTGCCAGCACTGTAGGGTTTGCAGGGTATGTGTGCTTTGCTGTTTCCTGTCCTTTCCTGTCCTTCCCTGTTCCATGTCATTGATCCAAGAGGTACTGAGGCACAGAGTGTGCCATAGGTCAGTACCTCAGAGTTAAACACCTGCTTTAAAGTACAGATGGGTCCCAGACTGGTTCTCAGACCTGAAAGCAAATACAGGGAAGGGGCTTTCACTTCTCACAGTTTCTTTCCATTTTCCCTTGAAGTTTTGAAGTACTTTTTTGAAAGTCGTAGCTCATTTTTCCTCTGCTGTGTTTTTCTTGTCAGAAACACAGAACTGTGTGATTAATACTATTTTTTTTTAATTCCTTTTAGAGAAGGAGTTAAACTTGTGAATATTTGCAGAATACCGTGTCCATCCTATTGACCTTCAGTATTACAAAGAAGATTGATAAACTAAACGGGGGAAAAAAAGGAAAATCTGCACATGTTATAGGCATTCAAAGCCAGTTACATATATCTATCTGGTTATCATGACCCAAGAGATGAGGAAATGGACTTATACCATGGGGTACATCTGAATAAAATACCTGCTAGTGCAATTTTTTGTTGTTGTTCTTAGGACTATTATTTCACTATGTACTAGTTTTATAATACTTTCCCTGACTAACATTATCTTCAAGACTTGCTTTGCTTTTCTCAGCTGTAAATATTTATTACTAAATCTGTAGTGGGTATGTCAATTTGCTTCATTACAATTTATTTTATTTAGCTCCATCTAGTAAATATATAACAATTTATAACACTCTTTATTGGATAGCAAAATAATGAGCAACTAAATTGAAACTAATGCATTTTGACATGTATCAGCACTTACAAAAGATTGCTATTGAACTTCAATTATGTTAATTTAAAAGGTTTAGGAGATCCTGCTAGTACTGATTACACACCATAATATTTATTGTCATAGCTCTTGTGCTTCTCCACACTCATGTTTAGTATGGTAGGGATAAGAACGCTGGTGACTGGCATCTCAGGGGAAGCAAGGTGGTGTATAAGTGCATGTACTTATGTACACAGAAGTGCTCACAGTATGAAAAGTTATCTCAGAGTTTTACTCAGTCCTTTCTGGATGTAGTCACTGACCTCCTTTGTCTTCCATTAAGCAATTCCTGTTATCCCCTTTGTCATCATCAGCAGCCTCTTCAGAATGGAAAATCTACGGAAACTTATTCTCCTTTGCCTGCTCCTAATGACCACCCTCAGCAATGATGGGTTTGTGAAGAACATGTAAAGCCATTTATTTATTGGTTTTTATATACTTTCAAGGATAGTGAGAAACTGCCTAAATCCTTTCTAATAGAGCATGCAACCTGTTAAGGTTGCATCAAATCTTAAGAAAGCTTAAGTTAACCAAAACTTGCTTTTGAATTATCTAGTTTAGAGAACAGCACATGGCTACTGTGAAAGCCTTTAGTCATAAAAAGGGAAAACTGGCTTGTTGGAACTCCCATAGAATAGATGTAATTAGATGCATTGCTAAACTGATTGGAAGCTACAGCATTTGTAGATAATATATTTCCTCAGCTCAGTGCCTAAACTCAGAAGGGCAGGAGACAAAGCTGTTTAACTACACTTAATTTTTTATGCCATTCTTCACCAAGAATTATTATGATAAAATATATTTTCTAAGGGAATGAAAAATAGTCAGCCCTTCCTCTAAAGGTATCAGGAAAGTAAGAGCATCTATAAACTCCTTTCAATAAGTTGCCAAGGCCAAATAAGACATTGCTGCACTAGGGGTGGAAGAATAAATAAATAAATAAACAAATAAATAAACCCTGAGTAAAAAATATTTGTTACCAAATGCTGATTCTGAAAGTTGGAGAAAAATGCAATAACCCAAGCAAGCACATATTTTTACTTCTGTCTAAGCCTAGAGGTCATACTAAATAGAGTAGCATTTTCAAAAAAATTTTTACAGTACATGGAAAGAAATGTTTCAGCATGAGGAAACCTTTTTACTAATGTTATTTCAGCCAAAAACTAAAGAAATTAGATACATTTTTGAACTCAAGAATGTTTTTTAATATTACTAAAGGTTTTCTGAGCCAAAAGCTTGTATGTTTTTGAAGTATCTGTTGCTATGAGAAGAGGCTTTATGTCTTCATAAAAGATATGCTCGATGGTAAGTTGGAAACATCTTGGCTACAATCCTTCTGTTACAACTTGCCTATGAAGTTACTTCTTAAAATCTAGAAGCTTCAACAGTCTCAGGGGTTCACTGAAGATAATATTTTAAGTGTTATATATTTATGCTTAAACATTGGATTCAATATTTCTTCAGCAATATTTACAATGAAATGATTTTTATAAATATGTTGTTGGTTTAAGTTACTTTAAAAAAAAAAAGAAAAAAAATTAGTCTTTCTGCCACAAAACTGTGAAAACTAAATTAGTCTAATATATTCTTATTTTCACTTAAGATAAATTTCACTTGTATGTTTTTCTTATCAAAATGGAAGCATTTTGTTTGTTGCTCTAATTCTTCAAAGTATTTTAGTGTTGGAATGTAGTTGTAAAATGTGCCCTGATCATCCTCCATCTATTTCAATATTTGTTTTTGCTCCTTCTTTCTTGACACAGGTTCCTGAAACATTTGACTGGGAGAACATCTGTGTTGATATTATTAGGAAGAGGAAGATATTTCACTTCTTATACCACAAATTTCTAGTGAAAAAATAAAATTAGTAGCTGAAAAGCTCCAGATAATACTGTTTGTAGTCTGCTTGCTTCAGTTTATGTCTCAGTGTCTTATGGTTGTGAGAAGGGAGAAGGGATAGATTGGCAGTCACTAGAACAGGCCCATGGAGCTTGTGACATTGCACTCACCAAAGAGCTGACTCTGCCAAATCCAGTCCAAAGGAATCATCTGCTGTCATAAAGCATATTTTCCTAACATACTCAGAATTACAAATTCTAGGACTGAATACTTTGTTTCTATGAATTTCTGGATACAGCCATTTGAAACAATGGGTTTTGGTCCATTGAAACTCAAAGTTCTTAAAAGGGTGGAATAAGAAAATATTTGAGGTTTGTTTTCTTTTTTTAGCTTTGGTGATTTTAAATGGATAAATTAGTAATTAATTTTTCCCAATTGCTTTCATTTTAAGAACATTTTGAGCATATTTGAAAGCAAATTGTTGTTTCAAATTACTGAAATCAAGTATATGGAATTACCTTTTTAGTTCCTGGAAAAATAGGCTCAAAATGCTGTGTTGGTTCTGGTCAATCATCATGTGTCCATTTGGGTGACAAAACAAAAAAAAAAAGGTAGAAGAAAAAGATTTCTAAGTTATACATTAGTCAGGAATACTAATAGAGTCTGTGAGCTTACAAGAAATCGAGACATTTGCTCCAGATATTCATCTGCTAAGACCTTGGGCATTAGGATTGAGAATTGACCAGGTCAAAATACATTCTTGCTCTTCCCTTGATCAGTTCCCAATAGAAGTGTCTTACATTATTTATTATTAAAATATAGAAAAAATGCAAGGTAATAAAAAACTTTTGTTGGTGTAGTTATTGACCATATTTATCTGGGACTATGAAGTTATAGTAATGTCAGCTTTGGTAAATATGAATTGAAATAGGATGAGGATGTGGATTTTTTTCTTCTTTGTTATCTTTAGTTACATAAATATCTCTGTGTTTTTGGAAGAAACAACTAACAACTCACTACACCTCTCTTTCTGGATGCAGAGGAGAAACCTTCACCATGTGGAAGATATCCTATTAGCATCAGAAAGGATGTTCTCACAGAAAATTCCAACCAGTTCCATATGTTTCCTCATAAGAAAGAGTTCTGTTTACAAAACCATTTTTCATGTATTTCTAAAATCAGTGTGTAAGTAATATTTCACTGCAGCTAGGACATATGCAGAGCAAAGTTCATAAGCAAACCAACAAGCCTTGTATTTCATTAGATCAACAAGTATTGATGAAAAGTTTTCACAAGGCTTCAGACACAATTCATACTTCAAGCCCCAAAAAATACCTGCAGGAAGAGGATAACCACAGCATAATCTTGTATAACCACAGTTTTGCTTTATTTTCCTTCTATTATGCTAAGTAGTCTTATCTAAAGCATTATTTCTATTTATAAGCTTTTCTGTGTTTTATCTTTCAGTGAGACAACTTGTGTTAGTACTTCATAATGAAAATCTACTCTTAATCATTAATTCAGGAGAAAATATTAATAATTTACATCATGTATTTCTTCTACAGAATTAAGTACAGTTTAAAGTAATTAATCTTAATCATTTTGTTTATGAAATTTTCTTTATGATGACAATTCTTCATGCTTCTGCCCAGAAGCAAAGCAAAAAAAACCAAACTAAACAATCAAAAAACCACATTTTAATGTCTTAATAAATAAATAGAATATTTGTTTATTTCATTTTCTTATTCCACGGTCTTTTTAGTAACTGCCTTCCAAAAAGTCTGTAATTTAAGAAAGAAAAAATGATAAAGAAATCCATATTTCATTACCTTACAATTTTCACTCAATATTTTTGTCCTTTTTTACATAGATACCATTTTCTCGTTTTCTAAACTTAAAAATCTTCATACATGCATTACATTATATATGTTACAGAAGTTGGTACAATGTTAATTTGAAGCATGACTAGTGTCAAAGTTGTGTACAAACATTTTCACAGGTAATTTTTTTCAGTTTCATTCCATTTTCTTAAGCTGGTATATAACAATATGTTGGTAGATATGATTAGAACTGCAGTGTTTAGAACTGCAGATATGATTAGAACTATAGTGAGGTTCTTGCTTATGTGATTATATTAGCAGCAATGACAAAAATAACTGGCCTTATACTGGTAATTGTCACCCTGGCCCATATTGGACTTCATATTGGGAATAATATTATTTTTTTTACTATTATTTAATATTTAACTCTGGTTAAGAGCAGCCCTCCTCTTCTACGCTGGGTATTTACATAGGTTTATGGAATGTGGCTAGGGTGCTCAGTGCCTTACAACATTGAATCCAAATATTCTGCAGCAGTCACAGCTCCCTGAGGTTCAAAGAGCCAGCCTCATTTCTAATATGCAAAGTACATGGCTAGTGAACAGAAAATTATGGACAAAATAGGGGTAACACTTTTGAGAGTGTGGACAGAGCCAAAGGGCTGCAGGCTGTTGGTATCCTCTTCAAGCAAACAGTCAGCTGAACTCCAAACATAACCAGGCACACATCCTAACCTGGACTATGGGATTCAGATCTCAAAATATACAAAAAATTTTGTAGTTCTCTTGGAGAAGTCCTTCAAACAAGGCCCAAACTAAATCTAGTTCCCAAATATCACAGTGGGAAATGAAACTAAGACAATGCTCTATGTGTCCTACGGGATTTATGTTCAAAAGCCTGACAATCTCTTGAGAGCAGATTCATCCTTTGCAGTGTAAGGGAGTTTTTCTCTCTAGAAGTTGTCCACAAGGAAAACATCTTCCATCTCTGACAACTGCTATCACTTCACTGAAATAATTGCAGCTATGCTGTTCTGCAGCAGTCAAAAGTTTGGCTATTTATACCTGATGTAAAGTAGTGCATATATGTATGCAGCTCTCTTAGGGCCTTATGAAGTACATTCTTTTGCATTTTGCATCCACAGGGACAAAGAAAATTTGTTAATTGCTTCTATTTTAATTGGGCTGTCTCACCGAGGGATACAAAGGGATGGGTTCTTTCTAGAGGAGAAAGCTGAGCAGTAACAGACACTGATGTCAAAGCCAGGTGGATGCAGTGACTGTGGTGCTGAGCAGCTGTAAGTGTTTGCCACCAGCCCAGCACCCCTCTGACACACATTGACTGAATGACTGAATGTGGGTTAACAGGAATTGGGATAAACAGGAATAATGGAATCATTGCAGAATTTCTGTTCCCTGCTTTGCAAATAAGTGTCTTGGTTTCACTTCTGTCTGCCACAAGAGGCAAGTGGCTTTCATTGATATCACATGTCTATTTCCATACTGGCAGGGTACTTGTGCAGCTCCCTCAATAATGTTCAGAGAGTTTAAATTGTTGATAAACAAATTCCCTAATGCCTTTCTTAATAGCTTCTGAAACAGTTTTTTTTATGTAATGGAGATAAACAATTAAGTGTAATTCTCTGATATCAGAATATCTCCATGGTTTTGGAAAGTTAGAGCAATTTCTTCAGAGTTCCCAATTTTCCTATGCAGGGTGTGGTATTGAATTCAGCAGTTCTTTTACTGGCCAGGACTGAAGCACCTTAATCCTCTGCAATACTTAATAAGTGCTGTTGTTTTGGTTTTTTTTGATTCTTTTGTTTCAGTTGTTTTTTTTTGGTTTTTTGGTTGGTTTATCTTTGTGTTGTTTTTTTTTTTCTCTCTATGCACCTTCAGTTCTCTTTCTAGATACTTGAATGGTTTTTGTATTCTTTACATTTTACAGTTCTGTGATCTGAGTGCTTATTCAATGTGATCAAGGTGATCATCATGTTAGGTAAAGATTTTCATTGGTTGATTTAGGTAGAGAAGAGCAAAGAATTTAGCAGACTTTTCTATTTAGCATTACTCACTGAAGCAGAAACACAGTCTTCTCACAGGATACAGCAAAAGTTCAGGGCTATGCAGGAGCTCTTTCTTCTCTCTCCCAGTGTGACAAATGTCATAAACTGTCACCCAAATCTTATCAAGCATGAGAGAGAAGATTGTAATATTTTTTTGACTATTTATCTTTAGATAAAGCTTGTACTTGTTTTTATATTTTTGTTTTGTTTTTTTCATGATAAAAAAGTGAAAACCTGTAGAGATTTAAATATAACAATATTTCCACCATAAATAGAAAATCTATTAGATTTACCTTCAGGCTGTGGAGTTCATTTTCTACTGTGAAAACTCACTGGTTTTGGAAAATGTCTCTAATTAAAAAAAAAAAATAATAAAGTGCAGCTTGTGACATTGCAACACTCAAAATTCTTTAAATAGAAGTATGTAGGATGATTTCCATTATGAAGACACTTGTATTTTTTGCCATCGTCACAATTAGTATCTTGCCATTTTGTACAATAAAATTGGAGAAAGAACAGGATGAGCTAGCTCTGTTCAAGTTCCAAAAGCATACAGAAACAGAAAATGTAGATCAACTTCTTATAATTTTATATACATAGCTGTCATGTTAAGTCACTCTACTGCAAAGCAGTAAATTACCAAAGCATATTATGTCAGAACTTGAAATCTATAATACATTGCTCCTGATGCTCTAGACCCCCTAAGGCAATATTACAGTCTGCAGTTTCTAGCACAGATATTTACTCTGCAATAAAGTGGTAATAGCAAAAGCTCACAAAGTCTTTTGCTCTTTGGCTTCCTGGAGTTTGGCAGGCTGTTGATCCACCTGACACAATTAATCCCAACAACTAGACAATGGAACAACAACAACACATGAACTTTTTCTGAGAACCACTTTATCATATGTTACATAAAAATATTCAAGGGCTGGGGAATGGTTGGACTGAAAGTTCAGTTCATGATTGTTTACAATACAGCAAACTTTAGTCTAAACGGAGACTGTGAATAGCTTTGCCATCTGTTGTTTAAAAAAACAGAAAGAAAGAAAAAAAGAAGAGAAAAATGAGTTCCATTTGCTTCAAACAGCTATGGGGTGGTCAAGCTAGAATACTTGGCACAAGAGATGTTTAGACTTGAAAAGGAGTTTACATCTGGTCTCTGCTCACAGCTTATTTAACACATCTGTAGCTGCCTTTGTTATCCCAAGCCCTGAAATCTATTTCTGCCATTCCTCTTTGGGCTTGCTGCAGCTAGTCCTGGCTACCAAGAGCAGGGATATGAAGCTGCCCTGGACTGTCTGGGGCTGTGGCAAGCAATCCAGGCCAGGAGCTTCTGCAAGTACAGCTTCCCCTGCAGACACAGGCTGCCAGAGCTCACCCAGCTGCTGAGGCAGACATCCCTGCTCCCAGGGAAAACAGTGGCAGGGAGCAGGACCCCTGCATACAGAGTAGGAACCAAGTTCTTGAGGTAAACTCTCTTTTTTAACTCATAGGGCTACACTGGCATTTTACACTGTGGATGGTGTTTGGATTTTCAACAGAAGCAATTTTGGGCACCAATGACCTAGAAGAAGGTGATCTGTAGTTCCCACTGTCATCAGAAGTCCTTAACTTGGCTGTGTCAACCCATCTGACACCACAGCTGGAGAGGTTTCAGTGGTGGCAGAGCCTACGCACGCAGAGTCACAGTTTGGCCTTAGGAGGGTTGATAGCACATCATTTGCTTTGGTTCTGGAAGAAACCCCAGAACTGGGGTTTGGACTTTTGGACGGGAAGACATAAGTAGAACCAAGGTAGATATTTTTGGCTGTTGAAAAAGCTTCCTGTGGACTCCTGTCTGAAACCAACAGTTTGAAAATCTCCATGCAAAAGGTCTGAATATTTTCACAGATTTTCAGATGTACGTGTGTTAGTGAGTCATATCTACACTCAAGGAGAGCCAATGCTGCTTGTCTTCCATTGTACATCATTATTATTATTATTATTATACTATCAGAACATAGAGAGAATTCAATATCATATAAATATATAGAATATAGTGAGCATTCAATATCATATAAAGTTACTAGAATACATAATGCACAAACCTTCCAAAATTAGCTATCCTTAAATTTATCTGGCTTTCAGCTAACTTTGAAGTGTATAAAAATTGAAAATTCAATGAGGCAAAATGTGTCGGAGATACTTTCTGAAGGTTTTTTTATGTAAATCACCAGACTATTCTAAACAGACTTTTTCCCCAGGTGATAGGTACAATAAAGACAAATTTTCATTTATCAAATAATTCAAGCATAATATAATAAAAGTTACAACTTAAAGTTTAAACTTTTCATCGTATTTTACAAATCTAAAAAAACAGGATACTTATTAAAAATAGCAAATTATTTGTACTTTGACCAAATATTGAATTTTTGCCATATAGAAGTTTCCAGAAATGAAAACTATGTTCAGTATTTTCCTGCCATGAACCTTTTCCCTCCCTCCTCCCCTCCTTTTTATATTCACTTACTGGCCTGCTTGGCTATGGTCTAGACTGAAAATGAAATCAAATTATACATGAAGATACAGGTCAACATTTCTAGCTCATTCTTTTTAAGGAAGGATTCTTATGTTTAATTCAGATAAGGTTTGGCAAAGTTTCTCTGTTTCTCAGCTGAAATAAATAAACTGTCAAAATTTATCAAGGTTAGACCAAAACTAGCAATCCTGGGCAACAAATACTGAAGAGTTTGAGGGTGGTGTGTTTGTACTGCTATTCCTGGGAAGTCAGATCATGCTGTTATAGTTCCTTCCCTCCCACATCTCTGGCAGGGTACATCCATACCTGCTGTGTGGATAGTAAAGGTGATTGTGTGAGAACCCCTAAATGTGGTGCAATTCATGCCTGGCTAAAACCCCCTACTTTGCTGTAATCCTCTTGCAACTGTTGAACATGAAATTGAATGGAGCTACAGCTACTTTCCTCATGTCTTACTTTAAAATATTTTGATCTTGAGGATGGACTGTTCCACAGTATCACACATTCATGGGATCATTTTGATTGGAAAAGACCTTAAGACCATTGAGTCCAACTCAAAGCTAACACTGCCAAGGAAGAACTAAACAGAAACCCTGCAAAAGGTTGCCAGTGCAAAGAGCAAAGTACAATAGGATTGCTGCAGTTGTCCAGGCTCTGGAGCAGGTCTCTGAGCCAAGAAAATAGAGGGACTGCCTCTTGCCTTTTGCCCCTCTAAGGCAAAACCAGAATTTAGGCTTAGACGGGGGCTTCAAGTAAAATTCAACTCTCATCTACAACAAGGAATCTGAAGGCAATGAGTTAAACACCTTTATATGCAAACTTGACCCATAAATTAAACTAGGCTTGTCTTTTTAGATTATTAGTAAAATAGATTATTCTGCATTTACTGATAAAAAACACTCTTATCCAATATTCAGTGCTGTTAGAACCTGGGATAAAAATAGCTCTGAAACCCAGGTGGGCCAAGGATTTTCTTATTGCACTCTTTTGCTGCATAAGGTCTATGTAAGGTGTTTTGCTGCATAAGGACTAAGTAAGGTGTTCCACAAACTTTTAACCACTATCCTGTTTATTTAAAACATTTCATTCTTTTCTTATATAATTTATAGGTTATATATGAAAAGAAGAATTATCTCACCCTTTTCTACACCTTTTTGACAGTTTGAGTAGGACTTGAGGGATGTCTTAGCTTCAAATGGAAAATATTTGCTGAAAAATCTGTTGAATAATTAGGAGATACACAGAATTTTACCTATCAGCTGGTGTAAAAAGTCATTAATCCATTACAGTCATTCCAGATTTCTGGTGTTAAGAGTAAACTGAAAAATTGCCCTAACTTAAAAAAAAAAAAAAAAAAGTTAAATGTAGCTTGATTTTAAAACTTGCTGCTCTTTTGAAGTTGTTATATTTGCCTGTGCCAAAAAGAGAAAAATTTAAATACCTGGAACTTTCTTCCTATTTTCATGTGTCTTATCCAGGAAGACAAATTCCTCAAATCATTGTGTAACCTATGTAGCATCTATTGAATGCAATCACTACCTGCAACAAAGCTTTGGCTGGGACACAAAAATTTCTTACCCTTGGGATGAGGGGTCAGCCATTTACACACAGATTGTGAGTAGATTTGCCAACGCTGAACCTCACCCAAGATCTCCAACATATGTTTTACATTTCCTAGTCAGATTGAGGATTGTGTTGTTGGGTGCCTTATATTTTCCTTTCCAACTGGAACAGACAGTCACAGGATAAGAGAAGAGATGCCTTGGAATATTATTAACCTCTATCTGTCACTGCCTAGCAAGTGATTGTTCTTAAAATACCTTTTTTTGAAAACTATTTTTCAACTTTCATCTAATTATAGAATTCATACATGTGAGAAGGTGTTTCTATTACTTTTACAGGGATTTTTTTCTATTGCTTGGTATTTATTTAAGCTTGAAATTTATTTTTACCTCCAAAACCTTTTTTTTTCCTATATAACCACCGAATTTTTGTATTGTTATTCTGTAATTACCTGTGCTCATGCAGCTCAACCAGCTCTATTTTTAATGCTTACTAAGAGAAATCAAACATAGTGCTTTTCAGATGACATTTTGCTTCAGAGCTTTCCTAGCTTTTTGGAGAATTTTAAGTCAATGCATTTCTGGCAACAGCTCTATCATTGGACAAATTTATGAAATAATTCAGGCAGTGGTCCCAGTGAGAGAAAATGGTGCTATCCTATGATATGAAATCAATGCTTCTGCAGGACTATTATGTTTTGCAGAATCATGAAAAAAATGTATGAAGGTCATCTAGTCCATCTGCTTGATTTGATCTGCTTTCACCTATGGCAATTCTGGCAGATGTTTGTCTAACCTTTTTGTAAAGGTATCCATTATCATCCACAGAAAATGGTTCTTTATTTCTCCAGTAGAAGTGTATGTCCATTTCTATGCATGAGCACACACAAAGGTGTGTTGGGTGAAACTTTGAGCCTCTGGATCCCTCATATGTCATAGCTAATTTTTAGAAAATTTTTTCTATGAAAGCAGCAACACTTTAAAAACCAAAATTCTGACAGATGGTCATTTTATCTGTGTGACAAAAGCAGTGGTCAATAGCTGTATGTTCGGGAAAGAATTAATAAAACAAAATGGAAAAAAATTTCTCCAAAAAGAAATAAGAAAAGAAAGCAAGACTGGTATAAAATGTTCTCTTTTTTTTCTTTAGTTTATTAGTGATGTCTGTGTTGGCCAGATAGAATGGGATAGATTCTCATTTGGATTAAGTTGTGTTGCTCAATGCATTTAAAATTACTCACATAACTGCCTCAACATTTAGGTCTACATAGAAAGAGAAAAATTTGTTTGATATGTTATGTTTCACAGATCATGTTTTGAAATATTTTTCATTGAAATTCAACATATTCATTTATAAAGATGAGCAGTATACATATTAGTACTGAGTACTGTGTTCTTTATCTCTTTACAAACAATTTCGTGTCATGGTTGACTGATAGAGAAATACCAGGCAAACTAAGCAGAGGAAGAGCACCAATAAAAGCAATTATTCCTGTCAAAGCAAGTGGGATTGCTTCCAGTTATTCATAGTTTAGATTCAATCAGTGCATGTCTAATTTAAAGTCAGACCTTTCCATCCTGTGTTGTGCTTCTGGATTTTGATTCCCTTTATCAGTTGTGATCATGACAGTGTAAAGACACTGAAGATCATGCCTTACTTAAAACAGACATTTAGTTCTGATTTGTGTTTGCTTGCTACTCTGCAAAAGTGACCACTCACAGAAGTCTCTCGAGGGAAATGAAATACAGTTACAGCCTGCATACTGGTCTCATATTAAGCCAAGAGACTTAAATCAAAAATATTTAATGGAAGACAAGTACAACGAGCCTAATGGGTTATAGAAAATTTATCTACAACCCTATCTAGAAAAACCCTACTGTTTATTTCAGTGTATCACAAATCCAGTTGATTGAAACCTACAGCAAGTTCCTGTTAATTTGGAAATTTATTTAACCAGAGTATAATTGTGGGTAATGCAAAGCTGGGTGGCTGTGGCTGGCCTGAAATTTGTTGTCAGCAGGAAGAAGATTAATTTCATTTACTGTCTTTGTCATGTCTCACTGGCTTCCTGTCTTTTTAGCTTGTTACCCCCAGTGGGCTGCTGCTGTCACTCTCAATTCACTTTCTACTCAGTTATTTGTTATCTGATGGATCTGTCTACACGTTTTCCCAATACCACATTTTTCCCATCCTGAACTGCAACCATTATCACAAAGTCCACACTATGAAAGAAAACTTACACTGAACTTAAAAAATTAAGAAAGAAATAAAGAATTACATTTGTACGATTCTACAACAATGCTCCTGTCCAAGTACTCTGGCTGCCTGAGGAAAATTGCCTTTTTCCCTGTATTTTTTTCCATGTAAATGAAAGAAGCAGTGATAAAGTATGAAAGCATGTATTTATAGGTTCCAGACCTTACGTCTCAGTCCCTGCATCTGTGAGGAGGCCCAAGAATAACAGGAGTACTCCACAGTGTTCAGAATAATATGGTACATAGACGAGGAATTGTTAAGAGTATGTTTGGAGTATTTTAGTTCATTTGCAAAGTGTTCTGGAATCTGAGAACATAGAGCGTTCTGCCAGCAGTGCTGAGTTTTAACAGGATTGCCCTGTAAGGGGACGTCCATATTTCAAAATGTTTATCATATGTGTACGTACTTGTGCCTGTGGACATGCTGTTTCAACTACATTATCTCTGCCTGACCTGATATAACAGATCTCTCTTTAATGCAGCTCTGCAGATGCTTAGGGACAATAAGGGAGGACCAGGGTCAGACTGCCTTGCTCCTTCCACAGGGGACAAAGAAAAATCTATTCTACCATTTTATAGCCTCTGGCTGCATATAGGGTATGTTTAAGTACTTTGCTAAATTGTCCTTAACAGTTGGGATAAATGAAATCTCTACCATGCCAAGTGAGTGACAAAAGGCTATTCTCAGTGGCTATTCTTACAATAAGGTTCTTAACTCTATAGTTTCTCCTGAAGCTAAGAAAATTTTACAACAGAGAATGACCTTTTAATATGCTTAGAAATCATACAGGTTTTGTTATAGAAGTAACTTCCCAAAATTACACAGGAACAAAAGTTATGTAATCAGACATGTCCCTGCCTTGTCATACCCTGCTTTGGTGTAGGACAGAGGCTGTTCACCAAGGCCAGTTTGGTGAAAGACTCCAACACTATAGGCTACTTTTAAGGCCAGAAGAGACAGACATCTGAAACAGGCATCCCTGAGAAATCTTGAAATTGCCTCCAGGAGATGTCTTCCTCACTGTTGACAACAGCATCGGTCTGTTAATTCTTTTCAGTTTTATGTACCTCCAGTGCTGACCAGCTATGTGACATTGATTTCAGGTGTGTTTGTGATTAGATTTATTTCAGATTGCCAGAAGATGAGAAACAGTTGAATGATCATATTGAGGTCTAAACCTGGGCAGTAAACGTAACAGTGAGAGAATATGAAAAATGGGTAGGGGTATAATAATGTTTTCCCATGACCTTCCAATTTTCAGTAATTTGTGTCTCAGGGAAATACAAAATGACCAACAGTTTAAAATTCTTTAAAATCAGTTCTAAAAAGCACTGTGTGTGAGACCACTTTCTGATCTGCCAGCCTTCCTTCTAACAGTGTAAAATTTTCATTTGGGGGTGTGCCCACAGATATATCCTGACAGGACTAAAAGAAAAGCACTTGGATTATCATAGAATCATATCATAGAACAGTTGGAAGGGACCTTAGACATCACCTAGTTCCAAAATCCCTTACATGGCTAGGAGCATCTTCCACTAGACCTTGTTGGTCAAAATCCCATCAAGTCTGTCCAGTGCCCCACTGGATGGCATCCATTCCCTCCTTGGCATCCCTTCCCTCCTTTGCACAAGTCCAGGCAGATGACATAAGTGGCTTTTCTCTTTTCCACCAACACTGTAACCACACTGAAGAAGGCCAGCCAAATTTGTCAGGCACAATTTGCCCTTGATGAAGCCACATTGGCTCTCACAAGTCACCTCCTTCTTTCCATGTGCCTAAGCATAATTTCCATGGTAATCTACTTTGTCTTGCCAGCAGAGACATGAAACTCACTCGCCTGAAGTTCCCCAGGTCTTCCTGTTTTGTTTGGGTTTTTTTGTTTTTGTTTTTTGTGGTTTTTTAATGGGGTTTATGTTTCCCCTTTTCTAGAAAGGAACATCTTTGCTGGATTCAACTTCTCAAATGCGGTGGATAGTGGCTTAACCACTTAATCTGGCAGGTCCCTTACGACCCACAAATGCATCTTATCAGGTCCCATGCATTATGATGGATGCAAACTCAGTGAATCACTTGCTTTGCAGGAAGAAATAAAAAACATATAATCCAAGTGAAGAGTTCAGATCATGCTTTAACTGTTGCATAGGATGCTCATCTCCAAACTTAGTCATTACCTACAGTAAGCAGAGTGCTATGCCAGGAACATTTCTAAAGAGAAAGTTACTTAACACTGCTAAAATGCAAAGGAAAGTTCTCTCCCCACTCCTGGAGTGAGGGAAATGGGAGTGGGGAAAGCCCTTGGACTAATTCTGGAATGTGAGCTTGCAACACACAGCCATTTACAGCTGTGGCAAAAACCCCCTAGCACTACTCTCATAAATTTTTTGCTGTTACCCAAATCAGCTGGAAATTTTCTGCCTGAAAGTTGAGTTTTACTGTTCTTTAAAAACTAAAAAATGAACCTCTGGTACCGCTTCAAATAAAAGACAGATGTTTTCTATTACATCAAAGTGGTAGCTTTACTACCGTGAAAAAATGCTAGCTTACTTTTTAAAAACTTTAGATACATTTATCAAAGAGAAACAGATGCTACAACTAATTTGCTTTGTAGGTGAGGTATGGTTCATGCAGTGCCTTTTTCAACATGCACCAAGTACGTAAGTACATTCTCAAAGTATCCTGGATGGTGAGGGTAGCTAACAACAGCAAACAAATGGAAAAGGAGATCATTTTTCAGGCAAAAGAATATATAAGGAACTATAAAAACTAAAGCATTAATTTTTAAACTAAAGTAGGGAAGCTTAGAGAAAGAGCATAGTTTGAAATAATTTGACAAATCTGGAGACTGTAATAAATTTTGAAATTGGGGTGTGCCCTTTTCTTTCCATAGCTTAATACAAAAGAGTCAATGTTGATAATATTACAGAATATTGCCCTGTGACCAGACCTAACAGTTATGAGTTTTAATGCACTATTCAGTTTCACTTTTGTAATCTCTGTAATGACTCTAGGTGCCATTCATGCTGTTAACCCACACACAAACCAACCACAATGTTTTTTCAAAATAGAGTTGAGAGACTGTCTTTGTTTTGCAGAGTTTGGGCAACCAAGAAAACGCATATCTTTCCAGTATTTTTCTACAACTGTCTATTAATTTGTTTGCCACTTTCAGTTGCCATCAACAACATCATTGTTCAGCAGAGTAGAGGAGCATAGGGTGGTAGCTGTTTCCTGAAGCTGTATTTTCATCACACTTGATGCAAACATGTACAGGAATCTCTGATCCTATACAGATGAAGGTTTCATGTTCAACAATCTTCTTATTCTAGTTTATGTCACCCCATAATAGTTTTCTTTTTTTTTCCTGCTGTATTTACTACAGGCAAGAAGAAATGAAATAAAGTATTGTTGTAGAAAAGTTTTTGTTAAATCTGTACTGTTTGACATATGAGAAAAATGTATCTTGGAGTAACAGAATTATTTTTTAAATAACTGTTAGGGAATAGGAAAAAATAATCTACAATATCCACAATGACATCTAAAGAGTGAATTTAATTTATTACACATACTTTTCCCATATGAAAATCAGGCTCTTTCATAGTAGCCAAGTTCTGAGAAGGACTTATGAAAGGACTGATCTCAGCTGAATAGCTAGAGTTATTTTCATACAAGGAGTCACTCAAGCACAATGTATTTATATATATATGTTTATAAATCATTTTGGGCAGGCTTCATTACCTTCCAACTGGAGAACCAAATTACTAGCAATAAAACATTACACAGGACTAAAACATTATACTATATGGATGGCAAACACCACCTTTATTACAAAATGACATTTTAGAATGCTTTAAAGCATTTGCATTTTTATTGTGACTGCTTGTTGTAGCCTTTCATCTATAAAACCAATTTCCTTGGACACCATCAAGCCTTTTTCTAGAAGTGTCATCACATACTCCAAAACCTATTAAACTTTTTTTATTTTAATGTCTTGAACTGCAAAATTTTGTGGATGACAAATCTGATATTGCTGGGAAATTCCAAGGCTAGAGGTGAATATAAAATCCCAGTGAAAACCTGGATATGTCTTCTTTCCCAGAATGGGAACCTGCACTGGCAGAGTAAAGAAATAAGACATGAATTTTCCATCTTGAACCTTAGGATGGCATATCACTGACATGTAGTTTGGGGCTGCCACTGTTTGAGGAAATAAGGGGAAGACATTTTTTGCCAACACATTTAAAAATATATATGTCTAATTAGGAATTTGGGAATTTGTTTACAACCACATAAAAGAGTAATAAAGGAAGAGTATGAATGTAGTAAGTAATGCATAGAATAACAAGAAAATTATATATAGCACAATACCAAGATTTATCTTATTTAAATTGCTAACATAAAATTGTATAAAGGTGATACTACTATCCTGCCTTTTCTCAAATCAGAGACATCTAAATTTAATGTAAAAAACCACATTCTAGGTTGTTTGGGTTTGTTTGCTTGGTTGGATTTTCTTCTTACTAAGAAGTATAGGCAATAATTTGCTAATAAAAATGTAAATTGAAAAGTCCAGTGTAAGAGAATTCACAGATAACAAAATAATATTTTCTGAATCTCTTCTTTTTCCATTTTCATGTCATGAGTGCAATGACAATGGAAACTAGGAAAACATTTGTGATCATGATGTTGTTTGGCCCTGGGCAAGTCAGTCAACCTCTCCATTTCTGTATGCTCAACAGTGGAACAGAGATAATAAAGCTGTATATATACTGTAAATCCCTGAGAGCTGGATTACAGCATCCTGCAGAAATACTTTTAGAAGGGATTAAAAAGCTTTGCAATGTGGCCCTGACACCTCTCAAGTATTGCAAGAAGTGCTGTGCCTCAGAGTTGGCTGTAACACCTGCATTAAAAATCTGCAGTGCCAGGTAGTGAGGTTTACCAATTGAGTATGGTATCAAGGAAAAGAGTCAAGACCTTTCTACTCATCTATAGAAAGGGTAGTTACACATCTGAATTAAGGTCATGCAGTTTACCCTGATTCCCCTTTTTTTCACTTTCTGTACCTGTCCTCACATGAGAACCCTGGCATCAAGTGGATGTGCCCTAACCTTGGGATCCTTTACCCAGTGCTTTCCCCCAGAATTCCTTTACCACACTTCATTCTTCCTCACCTCACCTCTCCTTTTTCTTTGTGGCTTTCAGAACTCGTAGAAAGAGCAGTGCAGAGCCATCATGCCAAGGATAAGGCTCATCTTCTTATATGTGTCTTAGAATATGCTGATTACCTTTATGAATTTTGCATGAAGAACTTAATTTAAATGAAAAATACAATTACCTTCTCTCACAAAATTGTTGTGAGTATTAAATAGTTAATGACCACTAGGCTTTGTTAAGTATCATTTTGCAATTTTGATTTCTCAATTCTAAAGTGTTATTCTAGCAGGTATTGCATCTAATTATCTGTCACCCCTGTCTGGAGCAAAGGTCATGTATTTTCACTGGACTACTATTGCAGAATCTTCTGTGTCTCACAGCAAGGTTGTTACCTAATTTGGGATGAAACGATTAAACATTAAATGTTCTTTTCAGATCCCTTTGCAGACTTCAAGATTTGAAGCCAAGATATATTTTTGTATGAGACTCTTTTTAAAAGAAATCATTTGAACTTCGAATGAAATTCTGGAATTCATGTGACCAATAACTGGTAATATTATGTGACCAATACTGGTAGTAATACCAGACTGGTATTACTACCACCTTGACATCAGTGCACTTTTTTCCATAGGAACTTAAGCTTTCTTTTTAGGAACAGCAAACTGTTTAATAAAGCAGATGTTTTCATTAAAGATGCTAAAGAGCAGGAGCAGGAAAGAAAATGCTTGCATTATGTCAATGAGCACAATATCCTTTGCAACTTTTATCTTCTTTAATTGAGTAAGAACTTTCTTCCCACATTAGACCTTGCTCAGACATTTTTCACTGCTAAAAGTTTTATTATTAAAAACAAAGATTGGCACTACCTGCACAATATAAATTAAGACCAAATTCAATCCTAGGAATATCTTGAACAATTGTCCATTTCTCAGAATTACAAAAATAGAGAATCTATTTACAAACCTATAAATTTCAAATTTAAAATCTTGATTCCTTGCATCTTAGTGTATTATAAGAATTCTATTACTAAATTACATGCTGAGGAATATATTTAGCAAGTTACTTAAGAAAAAAAGTAGAGGAAAACAGAATGAATATGAGAAGAAATGGGATCCTAATAATCAACATCCTGTAATCTAATTGCAAAATAATCTGACCTAAGACAACTGGAATAAGCTGTACAAAAGCTTTTTACTAATGTATAATTAGTTAAAAAATTATTTCTTGTTTAGTCTATACTACAAATATTTTTCTCTCTTAATTTAGGAAACAAGGTTTTTTTCAAAAGGGTATTTCTGAATTTAAAATCATACTTCATGGTGTCTGAATCATATGTACTCAATCTTTCATTTCAAATTTTTTCATGGGCACTGTTTGAAAATTCTATTTGTAAATATAAACATAATTCAAAACATTATTCTGGTAGAAGAATAATCAAGGGTGAACACCCAGGAGCCTGGAGAATGAAATCACTGAATGGCAGAAACCAAGAAGGGCTTGAATTAATCTGCAGTAAGAATCCTCATTCTCCTGTGGAGAAAACCAGTTCCAAATCTGAACCTGGCTTCTAAAACCATCTCTCACTTTTGTACTGGACAAAATACATTTTAAAAAATCGGATGAGTACTATCCCTAAGCACTGATGGCAAGGACATTTGGCTTCCTTGCTGGGGCACAGCAGTGGTCTAACCCCACCTTACTGGCCTCAGGACTCCATGTGAGGTGCTGAGCTGTGAGGTTTGGATGGGAGGGTCCCTCTGGACCCAACAGAGCCATCTCGGCCTTTTGTTGCTCCAGAGTGGTAGAGACATGCCCTCACACATTTCAAGTGTAGATTGTTTTGGGCCCTCTCCTTTAAACACATCACAGCACCTGGATCTTGTATCGTAGTCTGATCTGCAATTAATAAAAAGTGCAACTGAAAGATAGGAATTCTGCGTCTCACTTCCATTTGTTCTCCAGATTTTCAGAAGTCCCAGGCAGATGTTTTCATTTAACATAAGAAAGATGTGCAAAAAGTAAAAATCAGTGTGTTTGCAAGAAGAATGTAGAACACTGTGTTGATTGAATGTTTTGAGCTACCTTTCATACACTGTTCAGTTGTCATCTCACCAGTAATTTATTTTAAAACAGTCATCACACGGAACTCTTCAAATCAAGTCAACAACACTACCCAGAGTATCAATGACTAATATGTGGTATTTAAACAGTGCTTGTCCTCTTCAAAGCATTTTACAAATACTGATTCATGGTCTACTGAAGAATAGGAAAATTTTGGGTGGACTATATTAATGTATTATCTTTGAATTAATTAAGATTTATAGTGTCAGTCTTGCTCTTGACACAATTCTGGGTACTTTTGTTGGAATTTGCCTAGGAAATTTGTCTTCACCCACTTTATTTGCCCATCTTCCTGGAAGGTGTTAGTTTAAATCTGAAATGCTTATGTCTGGAGTAGCATAGGTTTTTATTCTATGTTTTTTGTTTTTATCTCTTTGATACAGATCTGCTTTGCAGGTTTTGAACCCACAACTGAAAGCAAAAACAGACAAATATGTGTTTGGGCAATATAAAATTATCCTTCACACAGCTGATTAGCAACAGCCCTGGTGATGGGGCCTCACCCTGTGCAGCTCTCCAGGGGCAACAACAGCTCCAAACTGGGAACACGAGTAAGGGCTGAGGGCAGGTGGGAAGAAGCTCGTGTGCAAAGAGTTCACAAGGAAAACTTCCAGGTTACAAATACTGCAGAAGAGCAAGGAAAATCACAGAGCCATAAGAATGAACTGTGCTTCTCAATTATTACCTGGAAACACAGCGGAATAAAAGATTACCAGAAAGCTTTTACCACCTGCTGTAGCCATTTTGTGCTGTTCTTGAGACAGAGAATTGCTGTGGAGAGGTCCCAGGAAAAACTCTTTGGTGTGAATAACAGCCAAGGACACTGTTCTTTCAGGAGCTCTCAGAAATTCCCAGGAGAATAAACCAAGTAGGCCAATTTTTAGGTTTTGGGATGGGTTTTTTCTGTGTCTGATCTCTATCCATCTTAACCCTGATAAAATGTCTAAAGCTCCTGCTCTGATGCAGGCTGAATTTTCCTACGGCTGACTTAAATTTCCTTTCTTATATTAGATTTCTGGAAGATAGATTGACCAGATGGGAAAATGCTCTCATCTATTTCCTATCCACTCACAGATCCTCTCTTTTCTTTGACATTCCCTCCTGTTGTTGAACATGTGTCACATGTAGACAGTGATCTGAGGAAACATTGCTTTACTGCAATCTCCACTTGTTTGAGCCAAGATAGACAATCTTATTTCTGTACCTCTTTTACCTATGTGTCAAGAGCCTTTATCTGCCTTTTTTTTTTTAATTTCATGTCCCCTAGTTTTATAGACTAAATGAACTCAGTTGATTGATAACTTTAGAATAGCCACCACTAATGGCCCAAGAAGAGGTGCTTTTTCTTTTCGTAGTAGAGCTGCACTGCATCTCAAATGTTTTGTAACTATTTGTCAAAATCTACATAAATTAATCTTATAAATAGATGGTGTTATCCTGGCCTTATTGTTCTTAAAAAAAAAAAAAAATTCCAGTATTTTAATGCAGAATTTTCACTTAAGTAGTGTACCTCTGGCTTGCCTATGTGGTGGATTGATATTGCAGTGCATCATCTAAAATATTTTGCTATTCCCAATGATGAAAATGAAACAGTCACCTGGCAACTGAAAGGACAGACTTCAAAAATAAGATACCAGGTAGGAGGCAATAGTAGCTTTATAAACATATGTAGGCAGAGTACAGGTTTCCTTAGGAATAAACATAGATCATATCTTTTCTTTGGCATTCCCTTTTGTCATAGAGACTATCCTTATAAAGATACACAGCAATATAAAGGAATTAAATTTCTGCCTGACCAATTCAGGATTCAACTCATTACTGCAGGTTGTTTTAAAAAAATATGGGATATGTCAGCTAAAAAGTATACAAAGATTTAAAAAAATAAAAATAAAAAAAACAAAAGAGAAAGTTTTTCTGAGCATTGGTCTACATTTTTTAACAGTATATTAAACAGTTGGGTTTTTTCTAAATTTTACAAGCACTTGCTTTAACACAGAATATAAGACAGACAGTTTGTAAGGAAATACTGTTTTTCAGTATCATACTATGTCTTTTTCCTTCAGATGGAGAATTGCCTGTTTAATGCTTCTGCAGAATCTGGTATACATTAATTTTTCTAGCTTCTGCCCTTCTGCCCTTTATGATACAAAATCATGAGATTTTTTTTTTAAGCCTTGCTTCAGAAAGTTAAAAAAACCAGGCATAGTCTTTTTCTGAAATCTTCCCATCACAGTTGAACACCAAGCAAGTGGCAGGCAGTCATTAGAGCAGCACTCTTTTCCTGATTCTTTGAGTGAACCTGTTGGAAATTTCACAATGGCATTCAGTTGCCAAATATCAGCATGGACATTCTTTTTCTTTGTGGTTGTTACAAGGTTTAGTAATCATTGCAAAAGATTTATACCTACACTTATCCTGAAACAATCTGTTGCTCCACTCCAAACATGCAATACATGTGCTATTTCTTATACTTACTTTTTTTATCTCCCACTGTTAACTAATCAATCTAACCAAATAGATTGAAGATTTTTTTTTTTTTTACATCAGTTGAGTTTCTTTCTTCCTAGTCTTTCACATAACTGAGACAACAGGTAACTATAAGCAACCTTCAAACATCTCTTAACTAACTAAATTTTTATATACCTGCCAGCTACTGTCAGTTCCAACAAAGGCAATCATTCTTTTTTAGCACAGAAAATAAAAAAAAAAAGGAAAAATATTCATTATACCGCAGTGTAGTTCAAAAGTCCAAATGAATTTTTAAAGTGCTTAACATTTAATTAAAGTTTAGCTGATAGCTCGATGGTCTGATCTGAGTACTTGCTCTAGCCTTGAGTCTTCATCATGCATACGTGTTTAGGAGATACCAGGAAAATAAATATGCAAAGGCTTTGTGCTCTTTCTTCATTGTTACTTCCTGGCAACAGTCCCGTTCCTGTGGCAAGATCCTACACCTACTCCTCTCGTCAATGGACCTACAACACTTTAGACACAAGACAGTTTCTTTTCCATCACACCTTTCATGGTACAAAAATGCCAAAAGTCCATCTGTGGAATGAAAAAAAGAAGATAGTAGAGAGAAGGGAAAGAAATTGTATGCAGATTTGACTTGAAATCTTACTCTACAGAGAGTAAGATTTTCCTGTTGGAAGTTACTACATTACTACCTGAAGGGCTTCTTACTCTCAGTACTCTGTGTAGAGAGAGCTGATTACAATATTAGCTCTCATTTAAACATTTCATTCGGGTGGGTAAAATCAAGATGAATCAGAGCTTTGGAACTGATATTTTCTATTGCTTATGTTGTAAAACAAGCTTTGGAAACACTATTGGTGTTCTCTCCTCTGACAAGCTCCACCTTCAAAAATGCTTGGGCCTCAGCTCCTAATGGCTCCAAACCAGTGTTTTCCAAATTTTTCAAAGATTTTCCAAGTATGGATTTTTAACACATCCACCAGTTTATATGATGAAGTTTTCTCCAAAAAAAATTAATCCCTCCAGTTAATGAACCAGTTTGAGTTTCTCTGAAGGTGCAATCTAAGCACTAAATGTATGACCTTGTGTTGCTAAGTTGATTTGTTTGTAATACAGCAAATACTTATAAGACAACTGGATACAAGGCAGAAGTCTGTATATGTATATAAAGTTTCATTTAGGTAACAAAATTCTGAATTATTATTAGAATTTTTTCTGTCTGTGCTAGCCTTTAAAATAAAAACGTTAAGCTGGGAATGTTTTTCTTGGAAAGAAACCAACCCACCAAACACCCAAAGAGTCCCCCCCCACTTCTTTCCCCCAGAGGGCTGTCTACAGACATTGTTATAATTCAACATAACCTTCAGAGGACTGAAGTGCCAGAGCAGCCTTGAGGAAGATCGCGGTGTTCCCTGCCCCGAGCGCCTTGGCAGCGCTGCCGGCCCAGCGCGGCTCCGAGCGGCTCTGCACGGCAGGGGAGCTGCCATCGCCCTGAGCAGCACCTGCCTGGCCACCAACAATGGCTCGTCACCCTGCTCGCTGCTCCCTTCGTGTATACACACACACTAAAATAATAGAAACTCTGCTTCGGTGCCAGCCCAGACGTGTGTTTCTAAAGGTCAGCTTAATTCATCAGAAATAGTTGAAAATATGCCAGTTGAAAAGATGCTTTTCCACTGGGTCTTTTTTCTCTTGTGAACAAATGTTTCCTAATGTTAAATACCTACATAAAGGGCAAGTTCTCTCTACAGAACTGCACAGTGCCTATATTACTGATACTGGGCTCTCACCTCTCACCTAGACTTTTCTGCTGCACTGGAGTAATAGTTCAAATATAAAGCTCAATACACTTCATGAGGGACTGGGGAGATTTGTCTCTTTTCTCACCAACAGAAACTTGGAAATAAATGGTGGTATGGCCTCCTTTATCACAACATAATGCTAGTGTTTTAGCAACATCCAGAATACCA
Source organism: Serinus canaria (assembly GCF_022539315.1). Taxonomy (NCBI): domain Eukaryota; kingdom Metazoa; phylum Chordata; class Aves; order Passeriformes; family Fringillidae; genus Serinus; species Serinus canaria. The sequence goes on along the minus strand of NC_066314.1, from coordinate 18,283,104 downwards.
ACAGTCTGTCACACTGTCTAGCACATAGATGCCATGGAAGTACAAAGGGGATTTGGAGATCTAAGATGAGCACTGGTTGGTGAGGTGCTATGTACAGGAGGACACAGGCTGGAGCATCTTATTTTGACTCAAGGCTCACACCAATGCACTAAAACTTTGCCTCTGTGTGAGAGAAAGGTAATACACCACAGGCATGGGGGGACAATCAGCACAAACTAGTTAGGAGTTAGAAATCTCATCTGCTTGGCAGGCTGCCCAAGACTCTGGTTAACTCAGAAAAGGGAAGAAGCCAGAGGGACTTCAAAGCTGTTTCTGGGAAAAACATAGCAATGATGACAACAACAGCAATATGAGCAGGAACTACATATGTATTTACACATTCTTGTATATATTATATAACAGTGCACTACAAACACATTCATTTGTAAAGACAAAGGAATTCCTTAATTTTTAATCATTTACTTAATGGAATGTTTCTGACAAATCAATAGTATCTGCATGATTTTCCTGGAAATCTGTTTGTTGGGGTGTTTTTTTCAGGAAGGTGGAGCACTAACTGAAAGAAAAAGAAAGAAAAATTTATCTTTAATAAAAAGTGGCTATTATTTGTTATCATTGTATTGTTAATTTTTTTGCAATTACCAGAGTTTTAAAAGAAGTAGATATACATAAGAGATGTGAGGACAAGCAGCAGAACACAGGAAATAACTTTGGTAATAAGAATAAATCTGAATCTTATGGTTAGGTCTGAAAGGGGTTAAAAGAAAGGGGTCACAGTACCATTTTTCTAATAAGTAAATATGCTAGAATATCAACTACAGAAAACCATTAGATTTAGGTGCCATTTAACTACACAGGTTACCAAAAGCTAAAATGAGTCACCCATTGCTTAAGATTTCTGTATTCTTGTTTGCAAACAGGGCAGTTAAAAAGAAATTTCTTTCTGAGCAATAGAAATACCTGAAGATAGTACACAGAAGCAATCACAGATTCAACTCCTGAAAACAACTTTTTGTATGCACTAAAGTAACCACTTTAGGAAAGGTGGTGCGGGATGGTTCTACCAGTCTTCAGGTGAGTCTAACGATGCAACTAAGCACCTGTTCTCCTCCCAGCTCTTTCCAGCTCCTCACCTCTGTGCCTCCAGGCCCTGCTCTGCTCTGCAGAACAGTCATGCCTTGCAGACACTGCTTCTCCTAAGCTCCAGCACTATTGCATGCAGCACTTCTGGGACCAGCAGCATGAGAGCAGACACACCACACAGGGACCCTGCCTCTATCAAGGGCACTCAAAGGAATTTTGGCATACATATAGGTTTCACAAGAATAAGCTTTGGTGTATCAGCATAACTTCTCAAGGTATTTAGATAATTGGCTATTCATAAAAGCCATTTCATGAGCAGAAATAGAGGATGGTCCTTCCCTGTCTGGGATACCAACATCCTTTAGTGATGAGTTGGCCATAGGACTCCCAACACAGCAATTCAAAACCTGGACTGAAAATTATTATGAGCAGGTTTTAGTTTCATTGCCTTCTATGATTCTTTAGCATAACTATTCACATGTCTATTTATACTCGTGAACATGTCCTGGAATAACTTTGCCACTATACTACAACATCCCCATTGTAAATACTTTCCAGCAGGAACAAGAGAAGCCAGTTTCTCAGCCAAGAAACCAGACTTCAGCAGGAAGTGATCTCAGTAGGCATATCCTTCATTTCTGGAGTTATTTGCTTGAGCCAAAAGTCCAATGAGGACACATCTAAGCATACAAACTAGTGTAAAGAAAATGTGCTACAAATTAAAAGGAAATCAGTCAACAGAGGACTTACAAAGTACATTAGGCTCTCTTTCTTTTGTCAGCAATGCACACTTCTGCAATTAAAATAGCAATATTTTCTAATTAACAAATTGAAATGATAAAGCATTATTTATCTCTAAAAGTCTTTCAGATGTTCTAGTGTGATCTAAACACATATGTGGATTAAGGGGTGTGTTAAAAAAAAAGTCTGTCTTCAGATGAAGTTTGGAAAATCTTGTACAATAGTGTGAAGCACAGTAACATACACACTGAGTTCTTGCCAGGATGCAGAGATCTTTCCTTTGCATGTTCCTTATGTTTGAGACAGTATGCAAAAGGTAAGTTACAAAGACATTAGACAGCGATGACTGCAAACCTCAGAACATGTAAATATCTTACTGATTTGTGACTGCTCCTTTTGCTTTTTTGCTAATATTAGATGACAGTTTATGAATCACGGCTTCATAAGTATCTGACAGTTTTTAAAGCATTTTTTTAAAACACCAGGATTACAATTATTTTTCCATAGGATACCTACTTACCTAGTAGTTATGATGGAAAAATACTTCAAATATTGTAATTGATACTTTGTGGTTTCTATCACTCAGTATGGAGCCCTGTATTTCCTGTACATCATGTACCTTGTAATACATTATTATCTATTTCTTTGTGATTTTTTTTTTGTACTGTGTATAATGCCTGAATATACTGGAGATGGTCATGAGCACTCTTGACATCATCTCTGTGAGATTTACTGGTGTTATTATTTCCACATCTCAGGGACAAGAGTACTATTGTTAAGAGTCCAATATATGCCCAAGGAAAGTGTTTATCTTCATCTAGCTTTCACCTTGTCCTTTACCCTAATCTCCTTGTCATTTCTACACTTCCTTTAGCTTTTCACACCCATGTGAGAAATCAACAACTGTTGATTTCACACATTGGTGCATCCTCCCTTTGTAGGCAGCAATACAGGAAACAAAGGACAAGTTCATATCTATTTTCCAGTACCTAATATGAAAATAGTTCCTGACAGCTGAAAGGGGCACCTCTAAGGAAAATTCTGCTCACATCTTCCAGTCCTGGATTTTTACAGGCCAAGTTCAAATTAAATATGCAGATAGTTTCTGAACATCAATAGTCTCTGTTGCGAATGGGGCTCTAATGAGACACTTGAGATTTAAGAAGGTTCACAATTTGGCCAAATATCCACAGGTGTCACATCAAAAGTATTTCTGACATCAGAATGACCTCACTGTATTTTTTGACAGAAGCTATAACTCAGTGCAATACTTATTGACATTGGCAATTAGATGAGGTTTACCCCTCCTCAAAAAGCCCCACACAAATCACATTTGATTGAAATTTGTTCCCCCTTCCATCACTAGTGTAATTACATGGGAGGCAACATTTTAGTTCAAACAGTTAAAGTTTGGCAGACATGCAAGCACATGAAATTCTAGAGTTGAAATTATTGAACAACTTTATATTGCTTCTGTGTGCATTCTCCATAAGAAAGTGGCTAACACAAAAAAACTAGAAAAAGCATTAAAAAGTGACAGGAAAAAAATTGTCTCATAATTTTAGAGGAAATAAGTCAGAAGAAAGTGAAGAAATTAATGATTATCTTTTATGGAAGTCTTTGAAGAGAATACAATTCTCAGTTGGAACATATTGATTTTAAATTTATTTTCTATCTAAATTTTCCTATATCATTATAATATAATACTTCACTCTTAGAGACTTGTATGAAACATGTATGTCCTTCTTTGAGTACATTTCATGCTTAATAGATTAGACATAATTGTGTGAACACATTTAATCATTTAAACTCTTAAATGAACAATGATTCATTCTAAATAATAACATATATATATATAACTAACTTCCAAAACTGCCAAGGAATAGGACAGGAAAAGAACAAAAATGTATTTTACTAATTTTCAACACAACTTTCTTTTTTTATATATTTAAGGAGCAGCAAATATTTTATTAAAAAATCAGCAAAGAAGATTGGCAGAGTGTATCACAATACTGAACTGTGACATCAGAACTTGTTTCCTGCTGAGTAACAGACACTTCTTGAGTGTTAAGATTTATGCAAATGAATTTCTTTTGTCTTTATTAATTTAATCCAGGTTCTTAGTGATGGTGAAATAATATGTTAAACTGTTTGTTCCCCCAGAACTTCCAATCCAAAACATTTTAACGGTTACTCAAATCTTACAAGAATCTATTGAGAGCAGAAACCAAAAGGGTTTTTCAATCTCTCATGCAATATTTCTGATAGCTTTTTTTACCCATAATCAATATTGAACAGCTGTGTACATCAGTAGTGAGAAATCTGTTAATTAATTATATGAATATAATAAGAATATTTCCTCCTGGCATTTAGCTCCAATGATTAGAATCAAGCAGCAAAAAATAGGAATGAGTAGGGAAAGGGGAGAAAATACTTTCCAGAAAGCAAGAAATAATGCTTTGAGATTTGTACATATTCTGGAAGATTAAAATAAAATAGGAAAAAGATAAACAAAGAAAACAAAGCTAAATGGTCCTGCAATCCTTCTTATTCAAATGGCTCTTCAAGGAAATTTAATTATGTCCTTTTTTTGCCTGTTCAAGGGCTTAGGGCTTGACTACACTGCAAACTAAGATATTTTTACAAAATCAGGAGTCATAGCTGTACTAGTTTAAGCTATGATAGTAGCTATGATAATGCAGATAGCAACAGGACTGAAGAGGAGACATTTGTTTCAGAAAAGTCTATATAGAACTGCCAAGAGCTATAAGGAAACGTCCATGTATTTTTCTGCTGCTGAAGTTTGTGGCTTTTATTATCAATTAAGTAAATTAAAACCAGCACAGATATCATTCTCTTCTGTTCACTGCACAGATGTACAAAAGCAGGAGTACACAGCCCTGAGTATGACAACTCATTTCAGCTGCAGTGCTTCCATCTATCTCCCCTCCTTCTCAAAGGCTCACCAGATACTAGCCAGGACCAACAGCAGATTTAAAGCTCTGGCAAGCTGCTTTCTAATGCCATTTTCCTGGAAAATTATGGTCTCTACTCCAGCACACAACCAAATTGCAAGTGTAACTCTCACATGACATTCATCAGTCCCAGCAGTCCCATAGGACTCAACAGACCAACAGGCTGAAGAAAGATGGTGTCCAAACTCAAGGGGCTATTCCCAGAATAATTAATCTTTCACAGTGCCACTTCCTCTTCAGTGATTAAAATTCTGTTGAGAAAGAAAGTGGTCAGGAAAAAAGTCAAAATACTGTTCAAATAGCAACATGCCACCTCTGGCTACTCTTATTTCCAGAAACTGTACAAATGGAAAGATGTGTTGCCTTCACATAAATATAGGCACATGTATGGGCAGTAGATCAAAGCCCAGTGTTTTCATATGTGACACATCCAATCAAGAGGGGAAAAAAAAGTATCATCGTGGTCTTCAGGAGCCTGCACTGGAGTTAAGGAGGCCTGCTCTGGCAAGAGAGTTGGCCTGTTGTGCTCTAAGTCTGCCCAGAATTGTTGCTTTGAAGAGTTTGAAGGCTGTTCATAGAGCATAACATTTTGGAAGGAAATTTTGGAAGGAAATCAACACTTCATTCCCTATTTAGCTATTACTATATATAATGATATATTTTCACTTCACAATATATATACTCATTATTTTCATTAAATAAAATCATATCCATTCAGAAATCTATTTGTACAATTTTAAATTTTCCTATTAACTTCAGATGTTAAAAAAGTCTATCTTCACTAAGCTATTACACAGTAAAGTCTGCCTTTTCTACACATAGTAACTTGCTAAACAACAGAGGAAATATTTAGTACATGAATTAAACATATATACAGGCAGAAAAGGATATTAGAGAGGAAAACAGGATTAGAATCTGGAAGAAATCAGTAATCTGAACTAACTAAAATTTAAATACATACGAGTAAGAAAATGTCAGGAACAAATATCAAACAACAGAAAAAATTAATTCCCAAAAATTAGATTTCTGGTAGCTAAATAAAAATTAGGGGGAAAAAGGAAAAAAAAAACCCACCCAAATTTACTTCCCATGGAAATGCATATGAGATCCCTTAAAGTTTAAGTATACATATGGGATAAATTTATTGAAAAGGTTTTGAAACCAAAATAAACAAAGACACAGGGTATGGATGAGACCCTTGTAGAAGAATGCCTAACTTTTAACTCTTCCCCAAAGAATTTTGGGATGTTGATACTAATACTCAGATCTTAGAATGAGGTCATATGTTTCTATACAAGCAACTAGTCTTTCTGCAGATTTAAGTGGAATATCAGAGCACTGTCTATGCAGAAGTTTACATTTGCTCTAAATTAGATGTGGCACCACTAAGAATCATGACACATTTGTAACCAGCAATAAATTTATAGCAGTCATAGGGTCTCTCTTTCCCCAGTTGCACTTGTAAATATTTCCTTTGGCAGTAGGCTGTGAAAGAAGCCATACTCAGTATTCATGATGAAGTCATACTATACAGAAAAATATCATAGGAGAAAAAGTGAATAAATCATCATTCCTGTACAAATAAAAATAAATAAATAGATAATAAATAATAGATTCACAATTATATACAAAGCAGGTTGCATCTAAACCAAGTATATATTTATGTAAATCTTGCAGACAAAACTGAAATTTAAACTTGTAAGAGCAAGGTTGTCACCATAATTTATGGTTTTCCCAGATAAAGATCTAATTTTTAGCGAAAACAGGTCACTCATTGTTTGGATGGAAACCAGTTGTTACTCATTATTATGCTGGTTATGACTCAAAGAGGAAAATCCTTCTCCAGACAAAATTCAATGATATGGGTGGAGCTCTCCTTTGCATTTTTGGTTTGTTTGAACTCAGTACTCAAAGTTAAACTTGGGGGATATGAATCCACATGAAATGAAAATGTTCATGTGTACTTCTTTTAAACCAATTTACTAAGATTACACAGTCTTTTCTATAAAGCCCCAAAAGAGAAAATTATTTCAAAAATGTCCAAAATTCAGAGTAGAGATGAGACATCTGCAATAAAATTTCTGGAATGCTCAAAAGTAATTCCACAAATCAGAGAATACTGTAATCCAATAAGAGGTATTAATTTGCTCTAAAATACAGGATGTCTCTAGCTTAACTCAATCCACATACTGCATACAGAAGAGATACTTTACAGAGCTGGCAGTGAAGCTAAGTAAAATCCTAGCTTTAGGAAGATATTTTGGAAGTTGAAGCCGTTGTCCAGGTGAAAATGATAGCTATGTCCAATCAATCCTACAGCACGTCCTCTTCAGAAATACAGCCCTTGCAATTCCTTCATGAACCTGAGTGCATATTGGTCAATCACTCACATGATGTTTTATAGCAATAATATAATTTTAAACCCACCTGAAGTCTATGAAAGTTGACATTTCAGTTCAGATTTTAACTGAACTTTGGTTCAGCACATGAAACATTCTCAAAGTGTGAGAACAGGTTTTCCTATGGGGGAAAATGAACAAAAGGGTTCCAATTTGCCCACTGGCCACCTGGCCCTTGGAGCTCTCATGGGCTTTCTAAGGACCAGGTAAGCATGAAGGGTTTCTAAGTGCAGCTGTGGAAATCATGTCACCAGCACAAGCTGTCTTGCTCCACATGGCTGGTTCTGTTCAGTTATATAAGTTGCTAATGTCACTTTAATGTCCTTGATTTTGTGCATTAGGCCTAGACTTTTTTTTTCCTTTTTTTTTTTTTTTTTAATCCAGTAAGGAAAAGTTTTTAATTGCAACAATCTACTATTTTTTCCCTAATCACTTCAAGCAATAAGTTCTGAAGTTTTTGAGTAAGTCTACATAAAGCTAACCTTTCTGGTCCTTAACAGATGCCTTGAATTACTGAATGCAGCATGTAAATTACTTGAAATATTCTATGAACATGTTTAAATACCACCAGGGGTACACAAGTAACAGAACACATTCCGTGCCTGGAGCAAGCATCTCAAGAAGTTTCAGAGTGCAACTGCTCTATGTCTTTCCATGATGATGTGAAGCATAACCATTTGTCAGTGAAAATGTACATCAAACCATCGCCAATCTGTGAAGATAGCTTAGAAGCAAATAACCCTCAGACTTTTAGGTCTTAACTTGGATAGATGAGAGTAAAATAGATGCCATAAATATGAATTTTCATACAGGTCAAAAGTAATCTCCAATTCAAGAAAATTCCTAAAAAGCAGTGGATTTGGGAGATTTTTAAGATGGAGCAGCATAGTTGTGTGAGAAACAGTTGATTATTTTGATTAGATAAATTGGCGTCTAAGACTGATCTTCACATGAAGAGAATATGATTAGAAGACACCATTGGTCTGTAGTATTTTTCTGTCTTCATTCTCCCTTTATTTCACATGGAAAATACATATATGTACATCCTTACTTATTTTGCATCACTATCTGAATATTTATATGTTTATTAACATATAGAAGTTTTTTGCTTTGACTTTACTTAATTTCACTTAATTTTCCTCCTTCCCACTGTGTCTGTATCTTGCCTTTTGCCATTCCTTATGACTTCTGCATTTCTGACCATTTTCTCCTCTCTTCTGGCTACTCATTTCATAGACTTGTTCAGTCATTATCAGTCTTTTTTTCCACATGCAGATACATCTGGGTGTCTTCTGTTTCAGCATCTGGATCCAGTAAACTCACTGCACATTTCTCTTCTCTCTGTGTGAGATCAGAGACAGCCCCTGATGGCAGTAAAAAAAAAAAAAAAAAAGAAAGGAAAAAATAAAAACAAAACCCAAGAATGTTCCAGGCTACTAGGCATCATTTTTTATTGTCTTTCCCCAGAAGGTGTCTATTCATTTGGGTGTGATTAAAAAAGATAGGTTCTCCTGGGCAGTAATGACAGATCCTTGTTTAGGGTTTTGCATCCTCAGTGGCAGCTAACTGACCTATGTAGAGATCATTACACACAGGTACTCACAACAATGAGTATTTCCAAATTTTACTGCATTTAAGTCACAGGTGCTTACAAGATTGCATTAGTCTATGGAAGCTAATTTCACCAGCATTGTCCAATGGATATCACTCTAAAGGGAGTAGAATGTCCCACCAGAGCAACATTTTCACAACACTGTTTGTTTAATCTAACAGTGAGCTACAACTGGTCATCAAAAGGCAAAGATATTTTTGTTCCTCCTAAAGTATACCTCACAAAACTCTGTGATGGGTCAGTTTTGTGGTACTGAACTAACCAAAAAAACTTTTTTTTTTTTTTTTTTGGAGCACCAGCTTCCAGAGGCACCAGGGATCTGATTGATCATACTCCCAATTGCTCAGCCTGGCAAATGGATTGTGCCACTACAGACAGGAAGGTTCAGGCACAGGCAAGATGACAAGTGACTGTGGTCACATCCTGATGGGTGCTGATAATTAAGTCATTGAGGAAGGCATTTTCAAGTTATGCAAATAATGGCAAAAATATTTTCCACTGAAGTATTCATTAAATATCCCAAATTTCACCAACATAAAACTCTAGCAAGTAAAATATCTAACACTGAAGATGTTATCCATTACATGTATTATACCTATTATACAGAACTGGAAAATGTAGGATATTTCATCAAACAATTAATAATATTTCATCAAAAATAACATATTTTTCTAAATAAACACAGTGCAACCAGAGTCAGTATATTAATTTGTAAAGTAAATAATTAATTTTGTCTTGCTTTAGAATATTAACAAAACCTAGTTGAAATAAAAATTTGGTTTATGTTTTCTTTTACTTTATTAGACTCAGGAAAGTCAACCTCTACACTTACTCTACTTTTACTCATGTTCACTTCTCAAGCTATAAACTCCAGGTCCAAACCAGATTCAAAAGAGAAGAGACCTGGCATTTTCATCTAATTTTTATAACAAGGTAACTAAAAAGGGATAGGAAAGAAAAGCAATGTATTATTTGGGCAGCTTGGTCCTGGTGTCCTTTGTTATTTTTCACATTTACTTAGCACAAAAACCTGACAAAATATGAAAGTAACAGTTGTTTTTAAAGGTAAACTCCTTTACCATTTGGTCAAGACCTTAGATCCCAAACTGCAAACATGCAATACTTTTATTAAAAGCAGAACATGCAATCAAGGGACATTCAAGTTTTACAAACTGAGTATGGTTACAACCATTTAAAAACTGGATCTAAAAGAAGTCATGAACATCATTAGATCCTCCATCCAAGCATTAAACAAAACAGGAAGTTAAAATACAGCATTCTTGATATTTTCCAGGTATAAGAACAAGTGCAAGAAAAAAGATTTCTAACAGACATTATAAACTATTCCCATCAAATATTTTAGGTCAAAAAAAAAGAGAAAAGGGGGAAAACAGAATCATCTATCATTTTTTAGCAAGGCAGTTACTCAGTGAATATAAACATTACAGAGACTGATCTCTCAAAGGCTTTTTTTAATTTTCTTTTTACCCAGGTGAGTAAGGCTAAAACTTTAATATTTTTTTTATTGAAAAGAACAATTTTCTGTAATCAAAGGAAAGAACAACACAGAAGCTCTTCTTATAAATATTTTCTATTTGTTTTATTTATTTATTTGTAAAATTTCATTCTCTTGTGAAAAAGCATGTGCATTTCAATTAAACTAATATCCAGCTTAAGAAAGGTACTTCAGCCGAAACCATGTTGAAACCAGAAAACTGTAGTTTCCTTGTCAAAAGCAATTAAAAAAGGAATCCTTATTATTTGTCTACAGGACACAGTGACTGCACAAAAGCCAAGAGTCTACTAACATTGCTCAACATTGAAGTTCCCAAGAGTTAATAAAAGTCTTGCACAGGTTTGGTTCTCAAAATACAACAAATACTAAAGGTCATCTTCTCAGGTAACAGCGTGATTGTAAATGACAAATGACATGAATGAAGCAGAAAGTTCTTCCTCACTTGGAAAAATTCCCTGTCAGATTTACATTTTGTGTTACCAAACTTTGCGTTACCAACTGAGTTTCAGTCTGAATGCTCCTTTTAAAAGCAGAGAGCACTAAAGCTTTGGTATTTACTCACTACAAGAGAGCAACAAGCATAGAAACACAAGGTCTCTTGGGTTGGAACAAACCTTTAAGACTATCAAGTCCCACCATTGACCCAGCACTGCCAAGGCCACTGCCAAACCATGTCCCTCAATGCCACATCTGCATGGCTTTCAAATACCCCCAGGATCTGTCTGGTAGGCACTTGACTCTCCACAGGTCTTATCCATTTATAGTTGCACTCAATTCTAATGTCTTCAACAAATGTTTGACTGCAACACATTTCTTAACCTAGGCTTTGAAAGTTTTAGTACAACTCCTATATTATAATTTTTCCTACTGATTTTAATAAAGTTTCAGATGGCTTCTGTCTTCATAACCATATTCTTTTCTACAATACTTTAACCATTATCAGCCAACTACCACAAATTAAAGGATGTAATATCAGATCAAGCATCCTAAATTAGTCAGTTGCAAAACCACTTTGCAGTACAGAACCTGAGTCAGTTTTACCATTTGTCAAATCATTTTGCAGTTCTTAGTAAGGTCACCTACTCCATGTGGAAAAAGATGGATTTTAACAGAAATTCTTGCCAACTGTAAATATACTTCAAAGGAAGGAGACAGGAAGATGGCTCCACTAAATTATAAATTTAGAACATAATCGTATTTTAAAGGTTTTTAAACATTTTCATTTTTAATAAGCAGTGAAATTCTCTACCTATGACCTTAAGTATCAGCAGGAGGAGCTGGGGGTTGGGTAAGGAACAAGTGGGTTAAAACAGAAGTTCAGCATTAACTTTGTATAACCCAGGGACAATGGCTGAAGCCCATGTTAATCACCTTTTTTTTCCTTATTATTGCTCTCAAAGTGATGAACTTCCCATAACACCATAGATCAGTGAATGTGTGTAATCCTCCCACTCCCAAAAGGCCACATGAGTTCTGTCTTGGCACTTTATGAAGGCTTTCTTCCTTTAATTTCAAAACTAACAGTACTTTTATTGGGGGCATAGCTGAAAATTTTCACTCTTGCAAGCCATAACATAGTACAAAACACTGATGAATGGAAAACAAACAAACAAACAAACAAAACCCACAAAAACCTAAAAGGAGAGCAGCTGCCTAAATTTAGTAATCTACACATATTTTTCTAACAGTTAATCAGACCAATAAATTTTGTGTTAAAATGTGTTTAAAATTATTGATCAAAAAACAGATCAGCCTCTTCTAACCTTTAGAGTAGTCATATTCCATCAAACAATACATTACACAGTTCAATTTGTGATATAATAATTGGTCGGAATATCTATCCATGCATCAAGACATAAGAGAAAAAAGAATCCCCTTTCACTTAATGAATGCATCACTAGGTGCTGCATATCATAACTTACCCCTTCATTCATCAACATACCTGCCACTTATTGGAAAGAATTGGGCAGAGAAGAAGTAAAAATTGTCTTAAGGAATTTATTTAAAGAGTTTGAATACTGCCACATGCATGGAAAAAGTTAGGAAAAAGAATAGACTTCCAATAACTGCTGGATAAAAGGGGATGCTGCTGGGGATGCTGCAACCCTCCCACAACCCCTTTGGCCAGTGTGGCTGCAGTTCTGGGGTTTACAGTCTCTCTTACATGCAATGGCTTCTTTATAAACCACAAACAGTCAGTTTTGCCCTGCCTGAAAAGCAGGATTTCTGGCATCTGCTGGGCAATGCTGTCTGAAAGAGCCCTTTCTGCAGGCCAGATCACCAGTGCCATTCACCAGTTCTGTAAAGTCTGGGTGTTTCTTAACCCCTCTATGCCCCAACCCTTCATTTCATTTCAGCCCTACCACCTTCCAGAAGGGATTTGGCTGTGCTAGAGTCAAAACCAAACTGTGGTTTTCAACTTTGTGCTCAAACTAACAGAGAAAAGGATTTATATTAAAAAAATTACTTTTACTTAGGGTTTTTTAAAAATACCAATTTGGGGTGAGAGTTCAGAAATATGATAAAGGCATTCTATAGCTAAATGGATGTTAATATTGTTATTTATTAGATTTCTGAAACCACTGTCAGGTAGGCTGATGAAAAATAAGTCTGAGACGTAGTGGTGAACATCAGCTTTTGACTCCTTTGTGTGAGAAAGGTTCATATGGGCAAATGTGCAAAGTACTGGAAATCTCTAAATAGTAGATCTGAAAAGGGGTTCAGAGAGACTGGGTGAAAGGTAAAGAAGTTTGCCAGGTTAATTTACAGTGAGGACATTCTTGCACTGGAACACAGGGAGCAGAGCTGCAGAATCCTACATGGACAATATTTACTTTAGCCAGTGCAGGTGACATGGTGCTGGGCAGTGTTACACCTCTACTGTCTGCTCTTTCTGAAGATGTCACCTAGGCAACTTCATCACAGGAACCTCATAACCAAGTGCCACAGTAAATAATGTCAGGTTAGTTTATATAATACACATAGCAATGGATGCCTGCTAAGCAGTCAGATAGAAAAATCTGCTGACTGACACAGCTCTCTCTTCATGTTCAAACACCCCTGCACAAATGAAAGTTTTCACAAATTGTTACAGTACTGACTCTGGAAGGATTTTCACATTAGAAAATTGTGGAATGTCCAAACAAACAAACAAACAAACAAGCAAACAAACAAATCTTGAGCCTTTTTCACACAGCTCAGACACAGAATAAAAAAGCCAACAATCTGATATTTTCTGAAAGTCAGAAATCAGTCATGTTTCATGGAGATTCTGCATCCAGATACATGTTATTACCTACACAATGAGAACATTAACAGACAGAACTGAGCTCAAAGCATACTGGCATTTTAGGCAGTTTGCCAATGACCAGGAACTGCAGAAAACAGAAGGAAAAAATCAAAGTAATAATATTTTACTAGGATTCTATGAAAAAAAAGCTCCTGAAAGCAGTGAATCCACAATGATATAGGCTCTCAGAAATTGAGAAGGAAGGCACGAAGCCAATAATGTACAAATGGGAAATAATGACATAGCTGAGTAAATTATTGAAATCCTTTTAGTAAGTCAGATGAACAATCAATGGCACACTACAGAAAGTCTCTCTAGTAATACATATGACTGCTTAAAGACCAGTCAAAAAGAGCAAAGCAAAAGCAGGTCAAAGCAATTATGAGAATTATCTCTCTGCTGTCACATACTACAAGTTCATCCACACTCAGGATCTTTTAAGAGGTGCAGAATTCTAAGGGAATTGTGGTGAGAGAATTGTTTGCATGTTGCAGTGGTATTGAAGTACTGATTATGCCTATTAAAATCTACAAAAGTTAGTGAAAAGCTGTAAATCAAATACATTTTGTGAATGTATTTCCTGGAAATATAACACAAGTGAGGGAATAATAATTAATTTTGTAGAAGCTATTCTCTAAAACTTCTTGAAATCTAAGATTCCTTCTGTTTGGTTCCTTGAGGGGACAACCACTGCCCACTGCTTCACCATACTTCTATGGAGTGGGATGACAAACATGGTCACTTTGCTCTGCAGAATTCTACACAGCCTGGCTTACGAGCAGCCCTCAAGCTGCAGAACATGATTCTCTTTTGTGTTGATTTTGATGAACATCCTCACCTATATATAACTTTTAATATATTTTTTCTCATTTCATGATAATTATAAATGGCTGTAAAGGTGTGTAGGTGTTCTTTGAAATACTCTGTCACTGCACTATTCTTTTTGACTTATTACTACACTTACTACCATTTTTTACACATTGAATGAATCCTGATAGAAAAGAAGTTGTGTTGAAAGGTACATACAACCAGCCATAATGGGAGGCAGAACTTGCTTGAGCTTTATTTTTTGCTTGCTTTTTGCCATTCTGCTATTCTAAATTATGACTATTTTATCAGCTTCTCACCTGTGAAACTTCAAGATGTTTGTTTGGTGGTGTACCCCAAGTACTGATTTTTCTGACATCGGAAAACTCCTACTTCTGTCATTCCCCAGTGTGACATCAGTTTATGTTGCTCTTGGGCCTGTTCTGTCATGCCTGGGGGTATGCAGAACTAGCAGCAATAAGATTATTTAAGCAGTGATAATATAAATCCTATTGTGTTACAGTAAATTGATTTTTTTATGCTTATTGCTTTATCTTTTCTCAATGTAACCTTTCTCCTTAAAAATCAAAAATAGCTCATCCGTAACCACAGAAGACAAGCTGAACTTTCCCACTGAGAGAGAGTTTTCAGTTCAGCCTGCAAAGAGCAAACCACATATTCCAAGAATGCATTCCCTTGCCTCTGCTATTTTAAGTGCACCTTAGGAAGCTATAATAATTACTGTGCTCATCAGCTGTAGTAATTGTAGGGAAGAATGTTCATATCAAACAGAGTTTGCACTGCTATGGCAACACAGCCAGTAATAACAGTGTGGACCATTTTAGAATGGGGATCCCCAGTCAGAGATCTGAAGCACTTGCAGGTGCAAAGGATTTTTACATGTGCCAGAAATCCTCCTCTAACAGCAAAAACCACAACAATCTGAAGGGAAAGAAACAAATGCAAACCAAAATCAATGAAACACCAAACCATGAAGTCTGTAAGGGCCTATACTAATACTGCCTTGCTTTGCTGTTTGAACATCGCTTCTGGAATCAGAATAATTGACAAATAAAATAGCCTGTGACTGATAGAAATACCTCTTTCACCTTTCTGGCAGTGTGCTGCAGCCTAAAAAAATGTGTAAATTTATAATGCAACGTGGATGCTAAATTTAATCACATTCACACCCTCTTTAAGGATCCTTCATGTTACAAGAGCTACAAAAGAAACTTAGACTTATCTGCTTGTAGAAGTTATTCCAAAATAAAACAAAGGCCAATTTTAATGTGCAGTGGCTACTCTGAAGTAGATCCCTGTGTGGGAACTCTTTTTCTGCAGAAAATTCCCTTTGCTCTTCTTTCAAACTTACCTTAATCCACTTGAGATAACCAGAAAAAAGTCTATCTTTGCAAGCTATTCTAATCAATTTCCCAACACAGCTTTTTACTGTAAGTGCAATCAAACCAAGTGATTCAAAGTACTGGTTTTAATGGTCTATTCTACAGCTAGGACTTCCAGGAATAATGAAAATTTGCACTATGAGAAATAACATAGAAGTAGCAAAAGTCAGTTTTCAGAAACAGGCAGCCAGTTTTTGCTCATTTGGGAATGAAGGCCACAGCATGACTTCATTATGAAAGAGTTATCCCTGGATGCAAATTTTCTATCATGGTTATTTTTACAGAGTGTAAAAAGTGTGGTTATGTGTTGGAATCCTTCCACAGCAGCCCATTAACTAGCCAGCCTTGCCTGCACCTGGATTTTTACTTCCCCACTTGTCCTACAGCTACTGTTTCCTCAGTCATGACAATCACAGGCACACTCTGTAACACAACTGTGTGATTTAATATCCATGTATTCTGGTTAGTCTCTTTTTTACTTTAGTGGATTACTTTAATGGTCTGGTTTTGATCACAGCCTAAAAACAGGCTGAATTTATAAAACTAGGTAACTGGTAACCTTGGCCAAGATGGATGTGTTAAGACCATGGGAACTAACTACTGTTGACAGGATCCTCCTCGGTCTTCCCCAAGAAAATCTTTACTGTTAGTGAGGAGTCAATTACAAAGTATAAGCAGAAAAATGGATCCAACAGATTGAGACTAGAAGGTTTTGCCTTTTATGTTTGCACCTAAATGCCATTCTGTCACCCCAGCCAAAACAAGGGAAGTGATCACAGTGCCCTTAGGAAATGGGCACAAACCCAAAGTATTGCAAAGACAGCCTGCTCTCTCTTTTTTTAATTTCAAGTTTTAGTTCATCCGAATTTCATGAACATGAAGTTAGGGCCAAAAGCACTCGGGGCATTTTGGATATGAGCTGCACTGCTGACTGTTCACACCAGCAGAGCTCTGGGAAAGCCCCAGCCCCAGCAGAGCTTCTGAACAATATTTCAGAGCTCTAGGCTTCACTCAGAAGCCTGTAACAGCACAATGCTTTCTTCCTATATTGCAACCTACAAACACGTGGCTCACCGTAGCCATCTCATGCTATACACTCCACAGACCACAGGAAATTAGCCATGTTTCCATGCTGCTCACATTCTGACAATACTATGGGTAAGGACAGAATTATGGATAAGGACAAGAGGAATAAACCCACACCGACTTCACAATTTATGAATTCATGTCACAATTGGTTCTAGTTCTTGATAAATTACCCTAGAATGAGAACTGGATGTTAAAGGCTTGATTTCACTGAATATTTGGCTTCTAAGACTACTGGGTCAGTTTGTCAGCTTTGTACCTCTAGATTCTGATGATTCAAAGAAATGTGGCTTTCTATCCAGTACAGATTTCCTACTACAAAGGAGATCCAAGTGGGAAAGCAGAACTGGCCCTAGCTATACCAGACAAACATATATACATACCTGAGCATTCCAGCATATTGACTGTTCTGGGGAAGGTGGAGGCCTGTTGCAAATCTTTGGTCCTTGAGAGATTAGTGTCATAAAAAGTCCAAAGCAGTCAGTAAAATGCTTGGATCTGCAGTGCAGCTGATCCAGAAATGGTCTTGATCACCTTAAGGAATGAAAAATCTGCAAACAGACCTCTTTTAGTCACCAACCAGGAGAAGACAGAGATCACATCATCAGGTCCATCTAGTTCAAGATAATTGAAAGTTCTTCAAAAGCCCTCAGGATTTTAATTTAAGAGAAAAAAAGAATCTTATTATAGTATGCTAGATTACTTTAGCCATGGAAAGATAGTTGCTATTCTGGTATTGACTGAGTTCCTAGAATAAATTCTTAAGTTTGGCTTTTGCTTCACGTTATTCTTTAAACTGAAGAGAGAGATACAGATGATTGGATTGAGTCTCAGCCTAAGCATGAAAAAGAACTTTTAGAAAAAAGAGGGACTCACAGAGACTATAATATGTCACTGTTACCTTGTCAGGTGGAAAAGAAAAAGATCTACCTATATTTCTATTTACACTCTCAAATTAAGAATAACATAAACTGAACCATAAGCAAATTTTTGGCCTTGAAAAGTCAAATTGAACACTAAGTATTTATTTTTTTTAATTACTGATTGTTTAGCCTCACTTATTGCTCATAAAAAATAATTTATACTTTTTCTCCCATTAATATAAAACTATATAAATTTTATTAATATAAAATTTAGACACATTCTTCAAGAAACCAAGACAGTTATTTTGTCTTTATCCCTTCCTTTTTTTCTTTTTTAAACCCCAAAAAAGATTTTCAAGATTTTATTGACTTGAAAACCACTAACTTACTAACTAACAGGTCGATGTGATTCAACGTAGAAAAAGCTTTGCCTCCCATCTAAGTCTGTTCTATTCAGGATACATGGTTTAACACTTTACTTCTAAATTCCTCACAGCATGGATAGCCAGCCATGTGTCCCTGCATACCCTTTTATATCATTACTAATGTGGTTCTGTGGACTGTGTATGCTGTTCTTGAAGTTAAGACCTGTGCATTTCAGGTCAGTAATCTTAGTTTTTTCTAGGTTTTCCATTACTTGCTCCAAAGTAACATTACCAGATAGAACTATTCAGTTTCCACTATCAGGAGTGGAAGAATTTTTTTTTTTAACTTCATCTTCCTTCCTTGATTCATCAAATCTAATTTTTCTACAAGTATGGCTTTAGGAAGGAATTTTCTTTTTCTGTTTACATGTTTCTGAGAAAAAATTTGCCTACATGTTCAAAATTTGAGCAAGTAAAAATCATTCCACCAGAGAATTCAAAATTCAAATTAGAAGACTTTACTTTTTATTTGTTTTTCCCCATGCAGCTTTAAGCAAGTAATCTTAGTTTTTATTTTTAGAGAAAAAAAACTCCTCGGTAGCGTTCAGTGTTCATGTTTTTCTTGTCCTTCTTCTGCTCACACTTTGCCTGAGCAGATTAAAATAACCCATACATAGGTTTCAATGCTGTGTTGCTCTCTAATAATTCATTAAATTCTCTGGTTAACTGAGTCTTTTTTTTTTTTCTCAAAATGTGTGAGAATGAAGAATTTGCAACCACAAAAATGTCATTCAAATAGGCAGATAAGCATAAGAAGACAACAAAGCATGAGTACATAACATCAGATATTTAATACAAAAAAACGAAGATTAAGTCAAAATTATTTTAAGAAAAATTTTTAGGGAGCAGAAATAAATACAGTTAGTGTTACTGAGGACATCATTAGGTGTAAGCACGTTACATAAATGTTAGTCTGTAGTGTCTGTGCAGGTATTTAACTGTGATTAGCAATTTCCAGGAAATGTCTCCTCAGCCTCTCTGAGCTGGTGGCTGTCTCTCTCCTGAGTGGCCTCATTAGCCCCATGGGAGAGAGGCCAGGCCAAAGTGCCCTCTTTGTCCCAGAATGTGTCACCTCTCACGTTCTCCAGTTCTTGGTTGTTGGGAACAGTTGCACCTGCGAGCCAAGGCGGGGACCCTGAATGACTGCAGCTGCAAAACCGCGAGCACTTGCTGCTTCAAAGGGCACTGGGCACCCACGAGTCCTTTCCCTGGAGCCAACAGGAGGCCAACATCCAAAATGACCATCACAGGCATCATTGCATCTTCTAGGGTGTGACCAGCACAGCTCTGGCAGGGCTGACAAATACATGCTGGAACAAAAAAGAGGCATGGGAACATACGGTGTGATGATGAAATCCCAACTGTGTGCAAGTCAGTTGTCAGAATTCAAGTGATTCAGAGGTGGAATATTGCCCCTTGTTATTAATCAGTGTATTTTTAACGTGAGTACATAGGCATGCATATGTGTACCTATACACATGCATATTCATTATGTACCTGAAGCCATAGTTTGCATTCACTGAGAATGTTTTATAATTAAAGTGTTTGCATAATTAAAGTTCTTTCTTGCAGAAATATTTTCTATCATGGTGCAGTAAATGACAAAATAGGAAAAAAGGAGGCAGAGTTGGCTTATCTTTGAATGATATAAACATTATTTGATGCTTTGTAGAATCCATTTATGGCAGATTTAAAAGCTTGCTCTATTTGAAATGTGCAAATATAAAAAATTTAATCTAACCATGTTCCTACTTTAGGCACTATATGTTAGTAACTTTTTATTTCAGTGCCAATGCTTAATTAGGAGAGCCATTAAAAATCCCTGATATTTATCAAATGAAAAAAAATCCAGTGCAAATACCTTTTTAAATTATTATAGTATTTACAGACATGATAGAGATAATAAAGTCAAACATAAAAATTAATAAGACTATGAAATGAACCAAGCCTATTCTATACAAGTAAAAATAGAAGGTTATTTACAAAATTGGCAAACATAATTGATGAGGACAGCATCTGCATTAAAGGCTGATTTAATTTTACTTTTGTAGTATTAATTTAAGATTTTACCTCCTAATCATGTCATTGGTCTGGGCACAGCTTGGTAGAGTGCTTTGTGACATGCATGTGATGTGCTTTGATTATAATCCCAGACCTAACTGGGTGGCCTTGGGCAATTGACTCCTGAACTTGTTTTTTTCACTGTCAGTAGTGTGTAGGGGAAGTAAAGTCTTTGTTGTTTAGAGGTTTCTTTACTGCTAAAATGGCAATGTTCATCCTTATCTGTTATGTATAGATGCCACAAGGATTTGGCAGCTAATATGTGCAAACTGCTTCTTGTAAATATTAAAAGTAGACAGTTATGTGCTATTTATTTGGTTTTACAGTTATATAAATTATTTTATTTATAAAAAGGGAAGTAGAAAATAATATGCGGTGTTTTTGAAAAGGAGGTCTTCTCATGTTCCATAATCGTGGTATGGTGGGAATTGGTCAAAGCAGATGATTTTAAAACTGCAAGAGTGTATGCACTAATAACTATGCTATGCATGATGTAAGCTGGGTTTTTCTAATCACATCTCCATTTATTACAATTTTTAAAGCAGAAAGAACAAGAGCCTTCATAATGGAAGGAAATATCAGCGACTAGTAATTATGAACAAAAATAACAAATACTTTTCTCAGTTAGGGACCAAGATGTGAAACAATCATTAATTTGTATGGTTTTGGAAGAATGGTTTCTGGTAAGTCACACGTGTGTTGTGCTGTCAAGCTAAAGGGAACAGATCCAAGTTTTAAGAAGAATTTGTTTCATCTTGTAGCTGGAGCATTTACAAATATTGCCATGCCATTTTCTCACTGGAGCTCCCCTGTCAACTTCACAGCTAATGCACATGAACAGTAAATCACCTGCATCACTCCAAATGATCCTTCCAAACTATTTTTAGTTTAGATACCTGATATTACACTGCATGGGATAAAAACCCTCATAGTCTTGGTTATCTGTGGAGATTTTAGTAGCAGAGAAGTGGAACAAAGAGCTTCACTCTGACCAGTTAAACTACTGCAAAGGGTTGGCAGTTGATTGCATTCCAAAATCTTGCATCTACAAGAAACTACAAGAAGACTGCAAAGAGGGAGAAAATAATTATTTCTGAAACAAAAATGTAGTTAGTTGCAAATCACTAAAAGTGATGCTTCTAAGGAAGAGCAAGAAAATATCCCAGTCAGACTTTGACTTTGATAATCTTATGGGTTTCACAGACCTTTGAATTTTCTGAGTGACAACAGTGAGATCTCTCAGATGAAGAGATGGTTCTGGACCAAGTGGCTTTTGGCATGGGAAGCAGAAGAATGAGAGAGGAAGAACAGATCTGGCAAAAGAACCAGCAGAGGAAACTTATTCCTGCTGTTCTTCCTCCTGCAATTGTGGCCTGGGAATCATGGCTGGTTTGCTGCTGCTGATCTTGTATACTACCAAGTTTGGTCTTAGAATAAATTTTTTGCATATTGCAAAATAATACTAACTATCTGTCAAACCTGCTGTCCCAAAATTTTAAAAACCTGTGAAGAAATAGAAACATTCAGCTAAAACGAATCTCTTAGAAGTAATCAACATTTAGGGGTGATGAAAAACTTATAAATGACCCTTGATCTTAGATAAATTGTCCACGTTCTGAAATTATTACACACTGAAAATTTGTATAATGTCTCTCTATTGGGCAGATAGATTAACAGAGTTTATATAAATTAAGCAGGTGATCGAACATATTACTGTAGCTATTTTTGTAGATTTATGTTATTCTGCAAAGTGATGCATGAGTAGTTATTTGTTATTAATGATGACACAGATATTTCTGTGTGTACATGTTAGACATAATGTTTTAGTCTTGGGAAATTTTTATTTTCACGGGGAAGACTCCATCAGCCCATTTGAAACATCTTCTGGAAACAGTCTTCAATAGAAAAAGTTACAGAGTTCAGGACTGAGTGATGACTCTGCCAGGCTCTGCGTGGTACATGCCAGGTGCTGGAGGGAGGCCCTCTCTGATGGACACTGTTCTACCACCTCCAGGAGCTCTGGGGGACAGCTGGGGCCAGAGGGAGGCTGATGGAGCTGTTTGCAGGCTGGGTGTGCTCACAGGGCCCAATGGCACCCCAGGGCTTTCTTCCACTACCAGTATTAAAGAAGCACATTTGGTGTTTTATGGAGGCAGCCCTTGCAGACCTGCTGTCTCTGTGGTAAGCGTCTCTGAAAGTTTACTCAGCACTTCCAGCCTGTTTATGTTCTGGTTCTCACAATCATTTACTCAATAAATACAGTCATAGACTAACAAATCTACTGCTTAGTCATATTTCTTCAGCAACTGAATAAAAAGTTTTGGTTTTTTTTCCAAAAGGTAATATTTTCAGAAGTTCCATAACTCCCACTCCTGTCCCACTCTTTACCATCAGCCAGGAATATTAAATAGGTCCTAGCAGAGACCTTTCAAGTTCTAGTGGAATCAGAAATACTCTGTGGTTCAGTTTCTGTTGTTGAACATCTCAGATGTGTGTTTCTGAAAAATTACTAACTAGATAGAAATCTTTAAAATAAAAGCAATTATGCCCCCAGTTAGCTTCCCTGAAATCTAAATAGTCTGTAAACTTCATTCAGAGCCATAGACTTGTCTTTGAGATTGAAAAAAAATTGGACTTTGCAAAAATTTCAATTTCCTTACATCACCAAACACTGTGATTACTCCTATCAGGACCACTGTCTTACATGTAAAGTGTGTGCTGGAGCTGGGAGGTCATTTTAAAAATCTCAGGTAAATGCCATGGTTTAACCCCAGTGGCATATAAATACTGTGCAACAATTTGCACATTATCCCCTCTCCACTTGTGGGGAGAAGAATTGAAGAAAAAAAAAATAATGGCATGGGGTGAGATAAAAACAGCATAATAACTGAAATAAAGTAAAATATTAAACTAATAGTAACATTAATTATACTAATAGCAATAACAATAACAACAGAAATAACTGAGAAAAAAAAAATGATATAACAGAGAAACAATTCCTCATCAGCTGCTGATGGATGAACAGTGTTCCCAAGCAGCAACTGGCAGCTTCCATGGGCCAGCTTCCCTCAGTATGTGTAGTGGTAATCATGCTCTGTAGTATGAGATATCCCTTTGGCCAGCTTAGACCATGCTCTCTCCTGGCTGCTTGTGCACCTGCTCCCTGGCAGGGAATGAGACACTTGATTTGAATGAATACTCCTTAGTAATAAGTCAAACATCAATGTGTTATGGACTTTATTCTCATACTAAATCCAAAATACAGCACTGTACCAGAGACTAGGAAGAAAACTCCTAGCCAGAAGCAGGACAGTAAAGAACTGAGATTTTGTGGCATTAAAAAATACAAATTTCTTTAAAGATGGGAAGACTTATTAAAGGTGTACCCAGAGTTTGTAGGCTTCTTGTCAGTATTTCTTCCATACAGGCAATGGCACCCTGACAGTGTCCATCCTACCACCCCTGTGTGGAGGGGCAGACACATCCACTGCTGACTGGTGCTTTCACCTGCTCTCTCTGCTGCTTTCTGCAGCACCAGCTGTACTTCTAACACTGACAGCTCAAGTCAATGCTTCCAGTTAGGTTGGGTGGATGGAAATGTCTCTGCTCTCATTCAGGAAGGGACTTTGCAAGAAGTTTATAGAACAGCATGATCAGATCAGCAGGGGAAAACAACAGGCACAGGTTCCCCCACATAAGTTGTGAAGATTTATACTTGAAGGTGGTTCTGCTCTGCTCCTTCCCACTGAGTGTCCATTAGTTGCTGCAGTTCAGAG
The DNA here is from genome assembly GCF_022539315.1 of Serinus canaria. NCBI lineage: Eukaryota > Metazoa > Chordata > Aves > Passeriformes > Fringillidae > Serinus > Serinus canaria. Next base: position 18,259,068 of record NC_066314.1, on the reverse strand, counting down.
CGTTCATCCTGGAGCACATCTCTGAAGTTATTTTCATTCATCAGGCTGCCAGAGCACAGTGGGCACAGGCAGTTTTGATGGTTCACCTCAAAAACACATTTCAAAATCGAAGAAAAACACTAACACGGATGCACCCATATGACTCAATTCTTCTTCCCTAATATACAACAAGATTTTTTTTAAAAAATGGAAATCTATCCCTCCCAAAGCCTCTTTAATTTTACTCCCTCGTTTTCATCTCCTGTTTTTTCAGAGCTGTTTGACTACAGGAGAATTTGGGCTTTTTTTAATGCACAACTTCCCTCTGTATATTATGTAAGTCTTGTATCTCCTTTCTTTTCTCAGTAGATACATTTGTCTGCACAGTTATCACCCGACTGCATAATGCTTTGGCAGAACAACTGCTGTGTCCAAGCTTCCTGTATTAAATCAGCATTTCTGAGGGTGAAGGCTAGAGGTTGTAAAAAAGGAGGTGGTGTTCAACAGAGGGTGGCACCTATATAAAATATGCTTTGGGGTTTTTTACTAAGGAGACACAAACAGAATTAAACTTGTTTTTGTTAAGTGTGAGAACAGCGAATGAAAAAAAAGCATTTCATACATACTTGAACAAAAATTTATTTCATTTTACTTTAATTGCTATACAGTCAATGCTTAAATTTTACAATCCTTAGTCACAAAGGACTAAATTTAAGGTCATGCTGCAGGCAAGACTCGTTCCAAAACTAAAGTGGCAAAATACATACAGCATTTTGTACTCATCCCCTATGCATTATTTGAATCTCTTCCTGGAAACCTTGGCCAAGTCTCAGTCATTCTGCAGCTGGACATTTGCACTGGGTGGTGAGGTGAGCCAGGTGCTGTGTTAGCAGCATCCCACTCCTGTATGTCTGTACTGAACACCCAAACCCATAGGCTACAGCAGCTGAAACTCCCTACTCATCTCCAAAATCCTTGAACTAGCTTTAGCAATGTTGTAAGTTTTATTTTGGAGATTGAGCTTTTACCTTCTAGGGGTTCTGCTCACAGGAACTACAGGTCTGTCCTGATAAGGACATTGCTCAGGATTTTCTCAATTATCTGTACAGTTTTGGTGGGCCATGCTCACTGGCATAGTTACAATTACAGAGGATTTATAAAGGGAAATAGATTTATTTGCAGATTTTTTAAAATTATTATTTATTTTCTAGATTTTCTCCAAAGCATATTTTGTCAAAATAACTCTCCTGCCACTATTGGCCTGAGTGTTTCTGTATGTCCCTTGACTGAATGCTTGTAAATTTTCAAACAGAAAAGCAGATATTTTTTATTGAATATTAATTCTTTTTTTAAATTGAAAATATATTAGAAGACTTTCAGTGCCTTTCTTCTTATAAAAAGTCTGAAGACTCTGCCAATTACAAAGCACTTAAACTACATACTCTATCAAGCAGTTTGGGTTTTTTTTCCCCATAAAATTCAGGAGGCTGAATTAAGGCTGTAGAGATGAAATGCTGGGTTTTGTGGGTGTTTGCCTATACAGTAACATTGTAGATTGAAAGTATGCATCTTTTTTTTATATGATAAAACTTAAAAATTCAATGTATGCTTTAAAATATTGCTAGTTGAATTCATCAGAAAAATGTTCTTCCTGGCATGGAAAAACCAGAAAAGGTCCTCCTCATTGGGTAGCTAAGAATATTCAAGGTGTCTGGAAACACTTGATGGAAGAGGAGAGAAGTAAACCTTTGGGATGGAAAACATTTATTCTTCATTGTATGGCCAGCACTTTTATTTTGTACTCCATGATGGTCTTACACTATCATGAATTTTTAAGCCTTCCCTCATCAGGGTCACAGGAGGGAAATTGCAACACATTCAGACCATTGCAGCATTTGCCTGGAAAATCACTTTGCCTCTAGCAGGGACCAAATTACAGGGGACCATTAAGTATGAAAATTCTGGTACTCATCCAGTGTTGAGCTTTTCTGAGTATGCACCTTCATGGCAGCAACAGTAAGTCTGTCAGGATGCCCACTGAAGGTTTTCTGCCAGTTCTTCAACAAAACACTCTGTTCATAGCAACACATTACCAGCAAGGATACTGTGAGCTAAATTCAGATATGGGCATTTCAGTCTCCAAAACTTGGCTTAATTATGCCCCAGGAACCTGCAAGGATCTAACAGGAGTCTTTAAAGAGATACACTGACTTGGCTGAGTCTTCTCTGACTATGTCAATTCATACCACTGTCACAGACATCAGCCAGATTTTCAGAACCCTTATTTTGCTGTTTCCTTCTGGTGGTAGATGTTTACAGAGCACAAAGAAAAGAAAGAAAAGGAACTGGAGGACTCTGGACTGGAGTTTGGAACCCAGTGTCCTGCTCCAGACCTTCTCCTGACAAGTTTCAAGCCTGATGCACACACACAGTGTTGTTGTAAGAGTTTGTTCAGGTTCCCGAGAAGAGAAAGAGATCTTTGGGAAAGACTAAATTTTGGAGGAAGGGAAAAGACATTTATGGAGACAGAATACCTTTTCACCTGTGGCTTGATGGCAGATAATAACACTTTTTGCCAAGAAAACCAAGCACTTGTATACACAATACTTTAGATGTGTTTAATAGGAGCAGCAATGGGGAAGGTTACAACTGCCTATCAGTACTGCTTAGACATTAGACAGTCTTGTTCTTGTGCTTCTCAGAAAACCACTGGGTAGCTGTGTGCCCTATCATTATTAGCCTAAACTAAAAGAGCAACTTTCTGTCATATCAAAGTGGGGTTCCAAGTGTCAAAGACTATAAAAAGATACCCAAAATTCTTAGTTCTGAGTGGTTTTATTGCTAATTTGTCTACATCTAGGGAGTTTTTCCAAATTAAGACAAGAGTTACAGTAAGGTTTGGCTTTTCACAGGAGAAAAATCATTAACAAGGCAGTAAATGGTGAATAACCCAGTGACTGATTTCAATGTAGCCCATGGACATATGACATTAGTAAAGATCATAATCTTTAGAAAGAATGGCCTGGTTTAGTATCTAATCTGGTAAGGGCATCTGCCCACACTAAGCTCACAGCAAGAATATGGCTACAGAGAAGAGTGACTCACTTTGCATTCAATAGGAATGGACCCCATCAGCACAAGATAAAAGCAAGTTGTGTTCCTCACCCTCCTAAGCCCCTTTGAATATCCCAGCCACTGTTTTATTCTGCCAGATGGGTTGATGACAAGTAGCAATCAGAAACTCTCTGGCTCAGTGCTATTAAAATCATTACTGGAGAAATTTGGGAAAAAAGCATTCTTTTCTTCATCAGCATTCTTTCATTGCATTAAAATATTCTGTCTTTTATGAGCTGAGTCATAACAAGCTGAGATGTATTTACTACTTAGACAATTTTTAAACATTATAGTGTACTTGCTCCGAATATTACTACCACGAGCAAGACAATTGACATTTTCAACTTTAATATGAATAAACTCCAACATTAGTACTGCAACAATGCAAATGACTGCAGTACTTCTTCCACTAATAGTGCTCAAGCAGGAAATTACTTTAAATGGTAGCTGGCATGTCTGTATCTTGTATTTATAACTTCCCAGCAAATGCAGCTCAGAGTGGAAAGGCACATTTAACTACTATAAGGTGAAACTTCCTTAGTTGTAGGGTTTGTTTGTTTGTTTAAAATAGATGAGACACTACATCTCTCCTACTGAATTTCACCACAAGAGCTGTTAGTAGACCATCTGAATTCTGTTTTCCCATCCTATACCAGGATCCTTCTGGATCAGATTTCTTGTTGCCTTCCCTCAATTGCTCCAACCCACAGCAGTCTCCTCTCTGATGATGAGGGCTAAAAATAGTTCCCTCCTGAGCCCAGCTCAGTAACTGTAATATCCAGACACACAGAGAAGGCAGATGTGCTAGCTGGTAGCTGAATATTCTTTCACCATTTCCAGCCAAGAAAAAAGACCTCAGTGCTGGGCTCAGAATAAGGACTTCAATCTGAAAAACTGGTGCTGGATGTGCATGGCAAGCTGCTTTTGAACAGTGGGAACAAAGTCAATTACAAACAAACAGGCAACTCCAGCACAAGTAATTAACTTTGGTGCAGGGACAAGCAAACCCTTCAAAATAAATAGACTAAAGGGTATGTCAGCTCACTGAGAAATCAGTCAGAGTAACAATATTAGCAATACAGAGTTATTTAAAATCTGCAGGCATCTTTTCTAGATTGGAAATGTATATTTTGAAATATATTTTTTGTTTATTCATTATTGCCTGCCATAGTGAGAGGAAAGAGACACCAGTGTCCTAATCAGTGAGTGATCCCATTGGAAACTGGAACTGGGTTACCTGGTAAGGAGGGCTGCAAGATATATGTGGAGCCAACTGTATATGTGTTTTCTTCTCTCTATTTCTTTTACTAATCAATAAAAGCTCTTTAAGAAAAGAAAAAGTTCTTCCCAATAATGCAAAGTAAATTATATTTTTTCTATGATGTTTTACAAATGCTGCAAATGCTTTGCAGTTAAGCTCTGTGCCAGGATTCTACTTCACTGGATCCCTACTTGTACAATTAGATATGGACAGAGCCCCCCAAATGAAAGCACAGTCAAGCATCCTCCCACACACAGACATGCTAGAGTTCTTTGGAGAAAATATGCAGAGGTCAATGCAACTCCAATGACTCTATTCTGGACATCTTTTTCAGATTTTGCTCACAGCAATGCTTTTTGCAGAAGACCCAGCTTCAGCATCCAGCAAATGCAAACATCAACACTGCATTTGAGTTTGGTCATACTTGATACCAGGTGTACATAAATGGTGTTTATGCCATCACATGACATCTATTATCATTCAGTGGTCCTGTGCAGAAGGATGGGACACTCTGTCCAACAGATCCAACATGCAGAATGATTACACTTGGCAGTATGAAGAATAACTCAGTTTAATTCAACTCATTATTTTAGAAATCCTTTAGTGTGGACAGCAAAGGAAGGCAGACTACACAGAATCAAAGTTCTACAGAATCAAAGTTCTACAGTGTTCAGAATGACACTGAACACCCTAAAGGTGTGACTAAATTAAATTTTACTTGTGGCTTTAACCTTCCATGGTAGTAAACTGTTAAAATATTCCCCAGCAGAGATTTGGCAGATTCCAGTTACTATAACCCCCTCAATTTTTCTGATTTTATTTAGCTGCTGTAACTAGCCAGTGACAATTGCAAATAAACCATTCATTTGCCTTCTTCTGGAAGGGAAGCATGTTTACTAGCACTTTGCACTGAAACCTAGAACATTCCCAGACATGTTTAATTCACTTCCATAGCCAAAGATTTGTAATCATTACTTCATTTTACGTGAATCTTTTCTATTTCTTTAATTAGGATACAAAGATAGTTGGGAGTACAGTAGGATTCAGGATTCTAGAGTGGTTTGCTGCCTCAAAAAGAGCAGATGTGTCTGAGGCTGATCAAGCTGTTGTGGGAGAGAAATTAAGAACAGGTTGCTGGGTAACAAAGGGTTAGTGGTATGAGAACTGGTTTTGAATACATATCCCCAAGAAAAATTTCATCATCACACCTTAGGCAAAAAAACTTTCTTCCAGGGCTGCTTGCTGTTTACCTTTTGGCTGTTTTTTTTTCCCCTGGTTTCCTCTTTCTCTGGGAACATAGCCAGGAACATGCTGCTAAAAAGATAGGCTAGCCCTGCTAGTCCTGGTCCAGACCTGACAACCCTGGACCTTTCTTCTCTGCCCAGCTCCAGTGATTTTGCTTAGGCTTTGCTATAAACTATGCCTTGTACTCATAGCAACCTGAAGATCCATGCTATCCCTTTCCTCTCATCACCTTTCATCCCTCCACATTACCACTATCATTACAGAAATCACATGCATATACACACAGAAGAACAAATCACTTCTTCCTAATTAGGATTGCTTGAATAAAAATTGAAAAAAAAAAGTCAGTAAAATGAAGTGAGTGTAGTAGTTTGCAGCTTACATGTGTGTTTGATACTTAATCAAATTGTCATTGATTGTGTGTAGGATTTCTGCTAATACTTCAAAAGCTGGAAAACTGGGACTTATCTTTAACCTGAACTGGTACAGAAATATCCTCCAGATGCTTGTTCTTAAGATGGAAGGGTTATCTTTTGGCCTTCCATAGATAGCTGCTTTTACACTGAAGGATGGAGAGAGAATTCAAACACCAAAAATTGCTGTAATTATCATAAAAGGAAAGGGCATCCCTGGAGTACTGTCAAAGGAGGGCAGACAACAGGATCTTCAGGAGTATGCTGATAAAAGTGTCACAACTCACACAAAGGATGACCTCCTGAGGATGAAAGCAGCTATCAAGTGCAGATTCAGCAGTGCCTGTCTGAAATACAGTTATGCAACTTGGCATTGAGTGGCTCAGAGCTAAACTGCCAGATGATTCAGGAATGGCTGGGCATGGTGTTAATAAGCACAGAGCCATGAGCCAAGGGCTCTGGCTGTGGACAGCCACTCTGTTCTGTGCCACTGGAGATCTGCTCCCACCTGCTCTTCATCACTCTGACCCCAAACTCATTATCTGTTCTGACAAGGCTGGGCTTATGGGTGTTGCCTATTCTGCTTCTGCCAAAATGAGACAATGAGACAGCTTATCTTAAACCACATAAACACTACTGCCTAATCTTTTTTAACCCAGCTCATTTTAAGTGCAGCAAGTCACAGTAGGTTTATTTTGAAATGTCTGATAGAAAACTGAGCTGACTGACAGACCTGCACACCGTCCTGCTCTCCTGTTGTCCCACTGGTGGCCTTTGCCAGGGAGATAATCAAAGCTTCCCAGATGCTGTAACACCAGAAGTCCCTCTGAGGAGAAATATCAGATGTGTGTGCCCACAACCCTTAGGATACACATTGGTAAAATTTCTTCCAAGTGTGGCACTTTAGACTAAGCCAACTGTTTTACTAAGAAAAAAGAAAGAAGAGGAACAACACAAAATTCTCAGAAATTCCAGTCTCTACCCTCATTCTTCTTAGGAAAAAAATCTGTCTAGTGACATTACTGCTCAGAATACAGCTACTGTAAAATGCCCTCAACTGTTTCTGAGAAAATGTCAATTTCCTCTACATCTATTACTTCTAATTTACAGACCATAAGGCTTTTTTGTATCACAGTAAATTTATCTGAGCTATCTGCAACACATAAAAAAAATGTAAATAATTTTCTAACATTGTTGTTTTATGAAGTTATTCAGAGGACAGGAAAAAAAATAAAAACTGCCTTGTAGACAAAGAGAGGGTAGGAAGAAATTTATCCTCCTACTTCCCTATTATGTAACCAATTCTTATTCTTAAGTGCAAAAATAAAATAAGAGTAAATTGAAATAAATCAAATAAATTACATTTCACAGTTTCAAGCTCTACATTATGTCTTGGCTGTAATAATATACATTATCATTAATGGCTTTCACTTTACAGTGCTGAAAGTCAGATTTGTTATTGTCATCTTCATTCCTTGACCTTTACTATTGGCATTGCTCACATGAAAGTATTAGTCTGCTGTCACACTTCAAGAAACCATGTAATAAGGTCAACTATGCATCACTCTAAGTCATCTAAGGCTATTTTACCATATTTGCTTTGTGACAAATGTGCAAGATCACTGCAATTATCTACAGTGATAGTTAGACTTCATGCTATATACCATTCAGATTTTAATCATATTAGAAAATACTAGTGCCAGAGAACTAGTGCAACATTTTATCACCATGAATCCAATATCCATTTAACTGAGATGCAACAATGGACAACTTCAATTTCTGAACTGAATACCTATATTCTGGAAAAATGTATAAATGAAAAAATATTGTTATCTACCCTCCAATTAAAAGTGCTTGTCTGCTCTTTGGTTTTGATACTCATTGGGATTTGCAGGGTTTGGGGGAGTAATGAAGGTTAGGTTTCATATAAGAGTTCAGTATTGAGAAAATAGTTTTATTGCTGAACATTTAAATTCCTACAGAGATTTGTGGTATACTGCAGTATACAAAAGAAATCTGCATTAAGAGTATGCTTTTCTTTATATTAAGGGAGATGGCAGGAGAAAAAATTCTCTGTTCAGCAGCCACTGTCATAAAATAATATAAATGCAATTACATTCCCAAGGGACATAATTTTGACAACCTAAGAAGGCAACCATATTTTCTGCTCATAATGTATAAAAGATCCCAAGCACTTGAGTCTCCTCAGTTTTTTGAGCTCTGATTGTTATTTCTTATACTGAAGAGGGAGGATGCTTTTATTCTGTGGTTGAAAAAGAAAAAGGAAGACACATTTGCAGTGGCAGTGGATGAGTGGAAAGGCCTTCCTAGGGACCATCAGCAACTGGCTGGACATTTACATAACCAGAAGAGGTCCAGTGCCATATAGATAGTTGGTATCTCTGCTTTGCAAATCAGAATGCACAGTGGCTTCAGCTCCTGTTTCTAGCCCTAAATAAAACAGCCAGGCCATTGGATCACTACTTATCATCAACAACACAGGAAAGGTCAAAAACCACTTGGTTGAAAGAACACCTTATGGAAAAAGGGATTTAAAACATACTGCATGGGTTTTTTCCCCCTTTTCTGATCTTGAAGTTCTGAGCAGGTCAAATATTGATTCACTGGTCAATTGCCTAGTCAAGGATTGCCTGGTTATTTATGTTTTTCAGCAGCTAGAGCTATAAACTACCAGAAATGGTATTCTGAGATTACCTACGCATGTACACATCACAGGGTCAGAAAAAGCACAAAATTCCTTTCTTGTTCAGCTGTTGTAAAAAGATAAATTCAAGCAGCTTATGTAGTTCTTACATCCACATTAATAGAAAAAAAAATTCAAAGCGAAGAATTTTCAGGAAGGAGCAATAAAGCTAGGTGCTAATTTACTAAGAGAGATTTTAAAAATTAAGTCTTGCCCAGAAACAGTGTAACAGAGACATAGTGTCAGATTGAATATACTGGATGTAATATTAATTATTTAGGGTTTATAAGATAAAATTAACAACAGTGAATAGAATTAATATCAGGAAAAGAAAGAGGAAGATCAACCCATGCTGTAAGAGCATTTTAGGAATTGACTCACAGTCACTTTTATGCCACTCCCAGGAGCAGATCATTGTATTGAGCCCTTAGGAGCATTCTCAGAAAACATGACATGCTCTGCCAGGAAGAGTAGTCAGTTCAATGGCAAGGAAAAGCAACTGCTTTTCTACCTCTGATTTTTATGCCTGTTAGCTTTCTTTCCATTCCTGCTGTGGAAAGAACTATTGGCAATAAAAGGCATTCAATATAAAACATAAATTCCTATAAAGTTACCTATAGGCTTTGTAGAAGAGAAAAGGCAATTATTTTCTTCTCTGGGAACAATTAATCAAGGTTTCTGTAGGGAAAAGTGTTGAAAGCACATAAGCACACATTTTTACAGAAAAATTAAGTTTTCTCTGAAGAAATGGGAATTATTACACATTTGTTAATGTTTATACTGTTGTCATTATTTATTTTTGTTTTCATAATGATGCCTTATTTTAGAATAGGAAATTGCCTCTGTTTCTGTTTCTTGCATTACTTGTGCAAAGCAGTTGATCTGCTAAATGAGCAAAAGGTGGTTTTACAAGTGTACTAACATTTCTGTCTCCTTCCCATTGACCTAGGGCTTTCACTTTTTAACCCAGTTCAAGGCTTGTTGCAGAGAGCTTAGAAACTTTGGTTTTTCCAATTGCCTCTCCCACCCATATGTATACTACCTACAACCCAGTGAATTAAGAAAGGACACATCCTTCATGAGGATCCTGAGCAATTCCTGTGCACCTCCCATTCCTAAGTCACATGGAATGATACGTACATGATACAGGGCTGGTACTGATTTGCTAGGCAGCTGCAAACACCTGTGCTAGGTCTCTTACTTGCATGCCCAGACTGTACAAAGAAACCTGTGGAACTCCTGATCAATCCATGAAAAACAATGTAGTCAGGTAACTGCATAGTATTAACATTATTTGTTCAGGTCTAGATTTCCCAGCTAAAAGCCAGGCTCCAATCTGCCAATGTTATGCACACATCATGGTAAAATAACATCTGCACTGAGGAATCTACAACCAAGGCATACCAAAAATACTAAGAAAAGAAGAGGTACATGCAGGAGTAACTTGCTTTTATCTAAAGAGCAAAGCCAAGATTGAGAAGTAGGTCAGTACTGTGGTTAATCAGTAGTCATCTAAAATACAGCTCACTGCCATTAAAACTTTTCTTTTGTTTTTTAACATGCCATAATGCATGTAATAAAAATACTGAGAAATTAGACTTATTTGCAATTATGTGCTTAGTCATGACATTATACTTATCAAAAGACTATGATTACATAAGGCCCATGTGTCAAAATTTATACTATTTAGTTCTAAAAATAAACATATATATTCACATATTCAAACTCTTTTTAGAGTAAGTTTTTATCAGAGGACATACCATTCTACATAATTCTGCTGCCAAATAATCTGAATGGGTATTTTGCATAGTTAATACTGTATGAATTTGATGTGCACAGATTAATGAAACTTCATATTACTTTACACTAAGACATCTAACCTAGCTCTGCTTTATTTCCCTGGGGAGTACAATCAAATTTTGCATATGGCAGCCTAATTCATGCCTACTGGAGATACTGATTCAGTATTCAAGGTATAGTATTTCATGTGTTTCCTCTAGCACAATTCAGCTGGAGTAAATACAAAATACAACTTTGAGCTGACAACACTGGTCTCAGTCCAGCAGAAGATATGTGCAGTCTTCCAGATCATTTAAATACCAACAGGCTGGATTTTCTCATCACACAGCATGTCTATGTCCTGAGGGAAATTTCTCCCACAGTCCAGTTTCATGATCTGTTTAAGACAACAAGATACAGAGCTGTGACTGAAAAGGGCCATCCCACCCTTTTCTTGCCACCAGCCTGCTCAGTTTCATGACACCATGTATTCCCTTGGGCTGCAGGAAGCATTTGTGCAACTGCACTCAAAACTAGTCAGGAACTGGTGTTTGTTCAAACAAACCCCAACACAATAAAAATTCGTTGGATTCCATGGACCAAAATAAGAAATTGCAAGAGATTGATGCCTTTTCCTGGTCTTAAAAACAGAGTCAGACACGGTTGAGGGATTAGGGGTTTTTACCTGGGTATTGTAATAAAGATCCTTATGGTGCCCCATTTTGCAAAGATGGGATGCGCCACAATGCGCATGCGTGATAGATCACGTAGACAATTTACAGACCTTACAAATCAGCATACATCACAAGGATGCCCCAGTGGGAGGCCTGGATGAATGGTGTGATATTCCCCCTTCTGTGGCATTCCCCCCTGGCTGGGCCAAATCTCTGGTTTACAGGATATGTTCCACAGAAGACCTTGGTTTCCCAAGATAGCATGGGGTTTTCCAGCCTACTCCCATGATGCCTTTAGGGTATTTGGTCTAACAAAATACTAGGGCTGTGCTAATTTTTCAGACTTAATTACAAATATGCATGCTAAGAATACTGAGGATACATAAAAGTTGTATAAAATGTATATAAAAGAAAAGGCAAAAAATCATCTTGGCATCAAGATGAGGAACGGGTGGAACTGTCCCTTTTGTTGGATGATCATCCATAGTTTGAACATATTTACAGTCTGGGCTTATTTAGAAATTTATCAAATGTGTTTATTTACTCAAATGGTAGTGTTTTTATTAAGATATTTTTTATTTTGCCTATAGATATAGTATCTCAGTTATCTGTTCCTCAAAGTACTCTTCCTATCCCATCCCATAAATCCATTCATAAGCCTGTTCACAAATTACTGGTGAAAATCAACCTATGGCACATGCCTTAACACAAGGTGCTTATCTACCAGCCACATGGGAAGTCCAGCTGTAGGGCTTCTGGACTTCATGACTGGACTTTTTCAGAATGTCTTATATTAAAAGCCTCAAGTTACATGTTGGTCAAAAGAGCCTTCTCTTTTTGGATGTCCAAGATTTTGCATTCATTCAGAGTACCCCGATCTACATGTCCAAATCAAGGGATAGTTCACTTTTTCTCAGCTTATCGAGAGAGGATGTAGAACATACTAGCACTATAGCCACCAAGTTGATTAGTGCTAAAAATGTTTTCTTTGTGTAATTAAAGTTCTTGTAGAGTACCTTGGAAGTAACTGTACCCTGCAGCACTACTAGGTGGGTCTTGTCCTGACGCTGCCATTTCTCCTCCTGCCAGCCATGAGCTCTTCAACCTTTCAGAGCTCCCCGTTCTGACTTCCAGGCCTGCCCCATCTTTTTGCAGCCTCTTCTGTCTCCTGGCTGGCTACTGGTAATGATTCTTCATAAACTTGAATTGACTTTACTTTTCCCAAGTTATATACTCCAGAGCACTTTCTTTTTAACAGGAGACTCCAGAGGAAATCATATCTCTTTAAGAATTGAAGAGGATGAAGTCCCATGCTTTTTATGATGACTGAACTAAAGGTTGGAATAGGAATTTATAATTCATTGCAAAAATGTGTTGTCCCTTCATGGCGAGTTGACGTTGGCTGTCTGTGAGGTGCCACCAAGCCTCTCTCTCAGTCCCCCTCCTCAGCAGGACAGGGAGAGAAAATAAGATGAAAAACTCATAGGCTGAGAAATGTGGAAATTTTTTTCTTTTTTTTTTTCTTGTTTCTAATGGTCAGTATCACAAGAAGTGTTGATATAGTTATTGAACAGACACTTCTTTGTAAAGCACCACAAGCTTAAAACTGCTTCAGTAGTAAGACTTCAAGATCAAAGTTAAAAATACTTCATTTAGTTGTGATGACAATTCTGTTAATTGAGCAATTTCAAAGGTATGTAACTTTTGCTATTGCAATTGCTTGTTTGTAATTAGGGACTTTTCAAAGAGCTTGGTCTCTCTCTGCAGATCCTTTCAACTGACCACTCTGTCGGCCCCATGACAAGATGAGTGGGAAGCTGGTCTCCTGAGAGAAGAGTCATCCCATATTGGTTAATCCAGTCTTTTGCTACTATAAACCAGTCAGTTCTGCACAACAGAAAGCCCTGAATTTTCTCCCTGAATTTAAAAAATTATTAAATTTTAAAAAGAACAGCAAGAGTGCCTTTGTATTAAACTAATTCTCTATGTAGCTTGAACTCCTGATTATCTCTGCTACATAAATGATGTCATACTCCTATATTCCTCAATTTGGAAAAAATTCCCATTATCTTCAATGAAGAATTCAAGATTGGGGTGTTAAGAGGAGACAATGAATGAACAGTCCCTTCAACGTGTCATCTGAATATCTTGGTATTGATATTTACCAATTGAGTAAATTGGTATTTACCAATTGAGTCTCCAATTACTTATTATAATTTACAATATCAATTTTTTTTCAGAATTTTATTGCATTTCCAGAGAAGAAAATAAACTTTGGAGGAGAAACAGACAATAGTTCTTCTCTTTTTGAAAAACAAAAAAAAAACAAAAAAAAAAAAGCAAAAAACAACTTAATAAAGACTTAATAAAGAAATAGTCTGCAACACCATCTAGAAAGAAGTTATTTTATCACTGCTTGAAATAAATGGCCACTCAAAAGGGCATAGCCTGGAATGTTTTCTTGCAATTCTAGTTCAAGCTAGTAGGATAATGTTTGGCAGAGCTCAGCTGTCTTCAAAATAAAATGCCTCTGCACAAATATTGTTCATTACAAATTAAAAACAGTGGTGCTAAAAGTTACAAATATAAAGAAAAAAGACCAAGAAACATCTATCTCTCTTTGAACAAAAGTTGACAAAAGAAAGATTATTTTTAAAGTTTATATAAAATTTAATTTTAAAAATGAGTGGTTTTAATTATTGCAAATGAATATGCAAAAATAAAATTACATGAGTTAATCTAGAAGAAGAAAATGCATCACAGTTATAGACAGGAATAATAAAAACAAATGCCATACTGCAATCTTAAAAAAATTAAAAATGTTTATTATATTATGATCTCAAATAAGAAAAAATATACATGAACAATAGTTTTCTGTGGAAATATATTTCTATTTGGTTTCCAAAATAATTGCTAAATCTCTCTTTAGTAAGTACTTTTTTTAATTAAAAAAATCACAGTAAAAACAGTTCAATGTTTCATTGCTTGTTTGTATGTTTATATGGTTTATAAAAATGTCTATTTGAGGTTCCTGTGGTGTTTTTTCTTGCTGAAGACAAGATATTCTTTAAAACATATTGCTACTTAGAGTTTAAAAATTCTAAAAGGCTCAATTTTGATGTTTTATCTGATTTTGAGAAATTTGGCTCAGTATTTGTTGCTCATAAGGATTTAGAAAAATTAGAGGGGTGAGAGATTTTCTCATAAGTGCATGACATCTTAGCACAAATTATGAATTATTTTAGTAATTTCCCCCTGTCTCTTAATGTCTCCCTTTAAAAGCATACAATGATGAATTAAGAAAAGTAGTAAAAAAAATTATTTTACCTCACATTTGTCATATCCCATCCTGAGACCAAAACCTCATTTCCTGCGGTACTATCTATGGGATCCAAACCAGGGGACATTTCAGAGCTCTGCTGCAAACACAGAGAATTCCTACAGCAGTATCCATTGCCTTCCCCTGCTGCCTACAAGACCTCAGCCAGAGCCCACTGAAGCCCATTGTAAGCTTTCTACTAATTTTGAAGGCCAGCAGACCAATATTTCAGCTTCCTTTCATCGTGTGCTCTTCCAAGCTGTGCTCTTCCCCTCCTGTGGCTCACCATACCCCTCTGGAAATACCATCAATTCACAGACCACTGACCTGAATCCTCTTTCCCCATCCCTGCACTTCCTGGCTGCTCTAAAGGATGAATCTACTTTCTTTGTGTTGCCCAAATTCTCAAAGAGTTTCAGAGTGAGACTCTTGGTTTGTGTGAGTTTCTGCACCATGGATTCATTCTCCTGCTTCAAGTCTGGCAGCACAGCCAGAGTCTCCAGCCCAGCTGCCAGGTGCTTACAACAGAAGCCATCAATTTAATAACTGAAAACTTGCTGACAGTGCTCCACTTTGCCTAGCCTTACTTAGGATCAACCTCACTCACACAGGCTCCATAAAGAGGAGCAAAACCAAAGCAGGAGATGGGAATCCGAGTTTCCACAGCCAACAAACCACCTTACCTCAGGAAGGTCTACTGCAAGGCTGTGGGCAATGACTAGAAAAATGAGCAGCACACCTGCTAACAAGGACAGCCTAGACATGTAATGAGAGGGAAAGCTTCTAACCCATTCTCCATGCCAGATACGATCAAAATCACTGAACGATGGAGAAGTTCACTATCTTATGCAGGAGAGGAAAGATTTGATTTTGATAGGGAATAACAGAGAAATTAATTTCTGTGACATATACAGGCATCAGATTTAAGACTTTGAATATGACCAGAAATTATGTCTTACTTTCAGGAGCTTTACCAGCCATAATTTTTTTTCAAATTGGAAATATTATCTTGGGAAAGTACCTTAACTTATTGATTAAATCAGCAGTATGGTCTCTAGGCAAGCTGGCCAGTCACATCTCCTATGGCATGCATGAGCCAGGCACTGAAGAACGCCCACCACAGGAGCATGGTGACAAGGTTTCCACATGTGCCTCCTTTTCTCTCTCGAGCTCTCTCACAAGGCAAAGAGGGATCCTGCTGGAGTTCCCCACCTCCCCTGCTTTCAGCAGCACCACAGCGCACTCACACTGTACAGACTCATGTGTGAGCTTTGGCTCGGTGACATCTCAGATATTTCTCACCCATAGTCCAAACCTGGATGTAGCATAATGACACCTTTCCTCACACATGCACTCTGTGTTAGGCCTTGGACTTACACTATATAACCCAGAGCACTTGCACTTGTTAAAATATATATAACCCACATCTGGGCTTTCCTCTTATGCCTTCTCAGCTTTCAGATATGGGTCTCTTACAGTAAACTACTTGCTTATCTAAAAATTCTACTTTAGAAGCTCACAGCCAGGAAAGACACTGTGAGCTTAGCCCTGCCTTGTAAAGCAAGAATTAACCTCCCTTTAGAGGGAATTATTTTTAGAATTTATTCCAGACATGTTTAGTCTACTTCAAATATGTTTGCACTCTCTCTGTCTTCAAAAAACATGATGTAAATATTTATTACAAAGTCGTGATTGTAGGACTTTTTTCTGATTGCAAGTGTGACATGCTAAATCATATCTTTACATCTTCTCATACTTAGGGAAGGGAATTAGTATAATTTCTTGACATGTTTATCTCTTTCAGATGGATCTAGTTAGAAGTGCACTTATAAATCGTAGACATTTTCCATTAACTTAACTTATTGCAATAATCATGCACGATATTATTCATATAAATCAGAAAAGAAACCAATGTTGACAGTTTCCATTTCTAAGAATATTATTTCTTTATTAGTTGGTTTCATATAGTCATCGACTCTTTAATGAAGGTCCATGCATATTTCCAGAATGATTGGTAATGTAGAGACTGTGTTAATAACAAAAAATCAGCAAAAAATACCTTCCTGGATTGGTCTACAGATGTGGAGTAGTACAGGGCCTGATCACACCCCAGCCATCTCACTCTTCAAGCCCTGTTGCTGTTGGAGAAGCTTTACACTGTTTTGCAAATGTGACATGTTGAAATAGTGTACATCTACCCTCTGCAATGCATACAAAGGCATAGGCAAAGAGATTGGCCTGTAGGCATGCAGTGCTATAAAAAATGGAATCTAGGCATTTTGCATTCTTGTAAGGAATCATAACTAAACTGACCAGAAATCTTCCTGTGCAACAATTTTCTCTCCCCAGGAGATGCCAGTTCAGTGACATCAAAACATTTCACAGGCTTCTTGCCCAGTTTCTGCTTACCCACCTTCTTAACTAGTAACATGGAAGGTTCTCAGAAGGAAAAATTCAGCTGGCAAGCCAGAGCGACTTGAAAAGCTGCAAGTCCTCAAAAATCTGCTTTCTGATCCCAAGGTTTTTATACGAGGTCATCAGAAAATTGTCTTTTATAAAGTAAGGAGGCCAGTCTTCACAGGTTCCTTGGGATTCCCTAACTTTGGGAGATAGATGCTTTTCTGCCAAGGCAAGGATGTTGGGAACTTCACAGATGTTCCACAAAAAACAACATTATTTTATTATAAGGACTGATAAACTTTATTTATTGTTCTTACCTTACTCTTATTGCTATTTTCTTTCATCTTTCAAATGGCATACAGAGTTGCAGTGACTGCAAAGAATATTCTGGGTGATCCTCAGCATATCATACTAGAGTCCTATTTGCCCCCCACCATCTTTCATCTGTCTTTTGTATGAAGAGAAATACTGTCTACAGCTCTCTTTACATGCCATGACTGGCACAAGGGGTTTTGGGGCTCTGTTAGTAAAAGGTGTGAAAAGGAGTTTTCTTCATTTCTTTTCAGAAATTTTCTGTAGTATTCCCAAGTGAGAATACTTCAACATCTCCCAGCTGACTTTGCAGTAGTTAAACTTTTGAATAAGAACACCAGCAGCCCCTGGAATAGCACCAGCACTGTAATATCTGTAACCAGTGCACAGCTGAAAAATAAACAGGTTACTTCAGATTTCTTGAAAGGGGTCAGAAAAGCAACTCTAGTGGTTGCAGTCTGCTGTATGAAATCTTTATGTCAGCTGAAGGCCAGTAAGGCCGAGCAGACACTGCCCCACAAACACTTCCCAGCCCCACCTTGATGGAGCCAGGGCAATTATCTCCACGTTGGCTCCCTCCGTGTGCTCTGCTGCGCTGCCAACAAGGGGAGCAGTTACTGCAAGATGTTGTGGTGGTTTCTGCAGCACAGACACTGGTCTGCCAGGAACAAGTAGTGCTCTATTGGCACGGAGGGAAATGCCAAATTGCCCCAAATTGCCGTATACAGCCACACCTGGAGTAAGCACGGGCTCCTGCTCAGAGCCTCTTAGATACAGCAGTGCTTGCTGCCTGAAATACATGCTGTATCCAGCTCCTCCATGCTCAATAATGGCTCATTATGGATCAAATATTTCTCTTGCTTCGTAAGAATTAAATATTGAGAAATCATGGCTTCTGCTGCTGCTACTAAAAAGGGGGGGTTTAATGTAACGTAGAAGTAATATTTTTCACAAGCATATGTAATTGCTGGTTAGAGGCAGCTTCTGATTAGTATTCCACTCCTGCTTTAGCTTTTCACCCAAGTTTTTTGGGAGTGTCATTAACCTACTATATAATTTGCTTCTTTGTTCATTCAGCTCAATCATTCGGTTTACTGTCTTGTGGAATTTAGTCATTTTAGTATAACATTTTCCTGCGAAATGTAATTAAAAAAAAGACAACTGACAAGGCACGTGAAAATTTAGAAATGCACCATGAGAAAACAAAAGAGAAGCTTTATCCCTATTGTCAACTTATCAACTCTACAGAGTAATCCACTATTCTTACCACACTTCTAAATGGGATAGGAAGAGATGAGATAAATGAAACAATGAAACAGTGAACAACAGTAAAAATAGACTCCTCCAAAGGCATGAATATAGATGGAGAACAATGTAACTGAGTTGATTCATTTATAATGAGTTTATTTCTCCCTTTCTGATTCCACTGGAAATTAATACTTAAATTTTGGAAGTACCATAAAATAATGCTTTCTTATCTTTTATTTTTGCACCTGTATGTAAAGGAGAAGGCTCTGGAGGCAAAGACTATGAACTCATGCTTCTCTGTTTCCACAGAGCATTCTTAATGTGAGTATGAGCATGATCACTCCCATGTATTCACAATCATGGAACCATAAAACAGTTGAGTTTGGAAGAGTCTACTGGAGGTCATGTCCAGTGACCCTGCTCAAGGAAGGTCACCCAGAGCCTAGAGCTGTCCCAAGACTACATTCAGACAGCTTTTGTTCTTCTCCATGGACAGAAACTTCACCACCTCTATGAGTAGCTTGTTTAAGTGCTCAGCCACTCTCAGAGTAAAAAAAGTATTTCCTGAGGATCTGACAGAATCTCTTGCATTCGATTTGTCCCTATTGTTCTGCTACCAGATTCCACTGAAAGGAGCCTGGCTCCATCCTCTTTATCCTTACCCTTTACACAGGAATCTCCCCTGAACCTTCTCCAGGCTAAGCAATTCCAGCCTTTCCTCATAGAAGAGATGTTCCAAAACCATAATCATCTCCATGATTGTTTGCTGGACTATTTTTATTATGTCCCATATGTATTTAAAATTACTATTCATTAAAAAATATGTGTCATTGATTGCAAACCTTTTAATATATTTTTCAAAATCTGATTAATGATTCACAATTTGTGCAAGCACTGCTCTAAACATTCTCGTCAGAGCTATGTACTGCTCAGATGAGGTACAGCTGAGCCCCTGATTGCAGACTGGTGCAGTTGGAGAAACCAAGACCCTGAAAACAGGGAAAAAAGGCACTGAGATCTCCAGCTTTTTACTATAGATTCACTGTCATGCTCATGAAGCCAGCAAGGGTGGAATGTGAGATAGGCTCAATTCACTACACCAGAAGGTGTCCCAAGCATAGCTCTGTGCTTTAATAGCAGGTTTAAGGCTAGACTTGATCATTCATCACATCTATCCTGTATTTATTAAGTATATTCTTTGGACTGGATTTAGAGCAAGTGGAACATTAAAGGGGAAATTTCTTCCCTGCAGTTATATGCTGCTCATGTCCCTTTCACATATTGTCAGATCAATCAATGCCATGCCATCAAGCTGTGCAGACAAGACAGCCAATGTCTGTACAGCCAGATCTTGAGACCATATCACACTTCAGGAAACCTGTGGGACTACTCATCCCATGGGACTAGTTCAAGTGCAGTGCAAACTTAGCCTTTGAGCCCAAGCTGCAGTCAAAGTACAATCAATTATGTCCATCCAAAGTATATTAGTCCTGAGAGACCTGACCCTTCATCCCCCTCCTGAAGCGTATTTAAAGTCCATGATTCTCATTTAATATATATTCACTGAGGGACATGGAAATTCTTTGGCCATCACCACCCACAGCAACATCTGATATGACCTGAACTTCCACTTCCCACAGCTGTTCTCATCTCTGCCTTCCCTCATCTCTCCAGTCTCTTTACATCAGAACTGAATTCGCCCTTTTTTCACCCCTTTGTTAAGCATCAGCACCTTTTACTAACAGAACCAGCATGAGCAGATTCTCTAATAACATTCTAACATTCTTAGACATAGAAAAATACAAAATCTGTTCTGATCATACAGCAGAGGGAACAAACCAGCCAGATTTGGCATAATGATTTCAAGGAACTATTTACAAACTCACTGACATCAAACACCTTTCCATTAAAATCAGTAGGCTCTGGGTTAGGCATTGGATATTTAAGCTTACTCATGGCACTTTAGTGTGGCTTTTGTGTTTTTTAAATAGATTGAGAAGCTCCTAAGAACTTGTTAGTCTTTAGCATTGTTGATTCCTAGCTAAATAATCTAACACACAAAGAGATAGCTTGATCCCTATGCATGCCATATTATTCTAAATACTGGTGTCCTCTGAGTTGGACCAGGTGTTTCGTGTAGAGTGTGTCCTTATCAGCATGTACTGTCAAACTTCCAATCTTCCTTTCAATTACAGTGCAAGTCCACAGAGTGAAAGTCTACAAAATAGTAACAAATTTACCCACAAGGTCACATATCCTTCAAGTTACAGCCTTCCCATAATAAAGTTGCACCTAAGAATGGGCATTAATGTTTTATGTGCCTGTAAGTAATTTCAGACTGCTGAGATGGTGCTGCCTGCCAGTCTTCCTGTTGCAGACACTGAGTCAGCACAAAGTCTAATAGAATCAGCAGTCAAAGGCATCTGTAGGTATGTGCAAAACAGTGTAGGAGAGAAACACTGTGTTTTTGTTTTGTTGTTTGAGGAGGTTTTTATACCAAACAGATAGATTTTCTGTCCCAACTTTAAAGGATTCAACTTATTTTCATTTGGGAAAAATTTTTGGTTAGGGTTGTTGCCTTTTTTTTTTTTTTTTTGACCTTAGCTTGCTCATCTCTAGAAAAATAATTTTTTTGAGAAATTTAATACCTCTGTTTTCAATGCATTGACACGGTTCATTCTGCATGACTCAACTCAGTTATGCAAGGAATAAGTTTAATTCCAAGTAAAGGGTACTGAGATTCCCAGCATATACACTCAGTTCTTAAAAATATGGAGAAAAAAAAATACGATTTTAGTTTCATTTATAGGATATTTTTTAAATTACCCCAAAATTTTTTATCAATTTCAATAAGTATTTCATTTGTGCAATGTTGGGTTTGCCCTAAATGATCACAGAGAATGTTGAAAATATAGATGTAACAAATTCTAAAATTGGGTATTATACTAAAACAAATTTAGAACACATAAAATTGTTCTAAATCCCTTTAAGCAATATGAGCCTGTTTGATTATATAATTATTTTAAAAATCCCAGTACTTTAAGAAGAGTTTCTGGTGATCAATACTGATGAAAAACCATATGGGTTTTATGCCATCTTAAATAAAACATCAGTTGTATCCTTTACTGCAAACCCAAAGAGGACAAAACACATAATCCAGTTTGTTTTATGGTTGGTAGCAAACACTGGCTCAACAGCTCCATTCTCTTATTGGATGTGAGCAAACCACCTCTCTGAAGTCACAACATGCTGAGAATATTAGACCATACCAACATGGGATGAATAAATTAAACAGAAGTGAGGGAATGATAACCACAAAGAGGTAGAATCTTTCAGAACATTAAGACAGATCCTTCAGAATCCATACCTGAGAGAAAGCAGAAGAAAGTGAAGAAAATTGTGGACAATAAAAAATACTAAATCAGGAAGAAGTCATAAATACCAAAGTGTCACAGGGGTTAAAAATCTATATAATACCAATGTAGAACAGAAACATGGCCACTTGGTTTGTTAGGATTTTTTTTTTGCCTGGCTTATTGGTTCTATGGCTTTTCTATGACACAGCATCCTGTTGTATCCTTCTTGCCTCATTTGCTCATAAATAAGGAGGTAGTAATTAGTTTAATACTCGGTGTATGTTACTCACTACTGTCACTATGTCACAAGTTGCCCAGTGAGATTGTATTGTACAAAGTTATGGGATTCTTTCAGAATCCTGGCATCCCTGCAGATAGACAGAAGCTGTCTGGACATAGATCTGGCAACTTGAAGTAACCCTGCTTCAGCAGGGGCTTGGACCAGATGATCTGTCAACCTCAACCATTTTGGGACATAATGTTAGCATAAAATTTTGCTTGGTAAAACCAAAACTCTAACATCACAAGTAACAGAAATTAAGCTTTCCCATATGCTACGAAATGTACAGTTGCAGGTTTCAGACTTCAGATGATTTTACTCATTATTTGCTCTGTCAATGTCAGATTATATAAACAATCTCATAATATTTCCTGTCATCTTCTTTAAGTTAATATAATGCTCAAGAAGATGCAGCTGTGACAGTTCCAGGAAATCAAGCCTTCTTTCCACATAAGGGTACATTGGAAACAGCCGTGTGAGCTCCCTAAGCAAGATGGGAGAATTTATTCTCAGAACCTGTTTGACTCAGATTCTGAAAAGCAGAGATTCTCTTGGGAGCATGGAAGAAATCATGGTATAAATCCTATTTCTGCCAAGGACAAGATCTGAGGCTAAAAAACATCACAGTCAGGAAATATTATTTTTTTCTGAGATATATCTGAAACATGTCTCACTTGTCAAGTGTAGTTATGATAAGATTCTGGTCACACAGGAGCTCTTTTTCTGAACAGAAACCCTACCAATTCATATTAGAGTTGAAAACCCCTGCAGTGGCATTATCTTCATTATTTCTCTTACAGCCTCGAAGTAAAAGTCATTGAGGTCTTTTACTGACACAGTGATCCATACCTGCCTTGCAGGTCACAGTTTGAATTTCTCAGTCTGAATGTAAACAAACACCAACAGGAATCCAAAATTTTCTTACCTTGTACTTCACAGCAAGATCTGAGCAATGCACTGCAGGACAGTGTTCTCCTTCTTTTCATTAATAAATATGTTCTTCAGGCATTAAAATCAATACAAGCTGGAATTAATTTCAGTTGTGCAGCACATTTCTTGTTGATGCTGTTTGCTGTGGTGGATATTTAATGCTCCCTCTGCATATTTCACTTCTTCCATCTTCATCTGATTATTCTGTCTGGCTTGGTAAAAATCTCAGTACAAACTGTATTTCTGGGAACCACAGTTACCTTTGAATGCTAAGGTTTGTCTCTCTGTCTTTAAGAATTAAACCTTCTGGGTTGTTTGTTTGTTTGTTTGCTTATTAAGAAGAATAGAAGAATCAACCCTAAAAGTTGTGGGAGCTCTTGCAGAACTTTCCATGGGCTTCTGTGCAGTAAGAACAGATGTGTCAATAATGACTACCTCTCACATTAAACCCATTGGTTTTTCCACATCTATTACACCCCCTTGTCTATAATTAATTAAAAAATGATGAATAAAATCCATGGATATTATTATTGGTTTTTACACGAGTTCTGGTTCTTCAAGCATTGAAATTAATAGCAAAATTCCCCTAGTTACAGATAGTGGAGGATTTACACTAGCACTGCAGTAGCAGAAAGGACTTTGGTTCATTTCAGTAGTTAGTTCTCACTTAGACAGAAGATTTATAATTCCTGCAATCATCTTTTTGCAAAGTGCCCATATTGTTAAGGAAGAGTAAATATCACCACAGACTGAAAAGAATCCCATAACCCAAAAAATATCCTAGCAATCATTCTACAAAGCAATAATTATGCAAAGTTCAGGGATTTAATATCGTACAGTGTCTAATTCATTGCCAGAGTACAGAAAATTATATATATACTCAGGTTGTGTTTTAAATACAGAAGGATCTATTTATAATCACGTCATAGACAGTCTTGAATTCAAGTCTGTTCATTAGTTCCAGCCATGCATATGGGTAGCCAGCTTGGAAAAAATAATTGTCATCTACAGATTATTTGAGACGTGTGTTTAAGTGAAGACTGTTTATACCAAATATACAGGGTCTGAATGCAAACTACAACCTGTGCTTAAGGCACTGGGCCCACTGGCACTTTCTCCATGAACATGTATAAGCTGATTATTGTGTGAATTTGGAAACAGTGGAATGAGGTATGTTGCTGTGCTGCTCCTGGATGGAGCTAATGACAGAAGCTCTCATGGATCATCATCTACTATAAAAATCAACAAATTCTCTTTTGACTTATCCAAAGTTCAAGTTTCCCTTTTCTCTGCAACTTACTAACTAAAGTTACATTATCTGACTTAGCTGTCTGTAGAAGGAAAGTAAATATACAGAAACCTTTCTCTGGCACTGGAAGGAGCTGGCAGGTCCTGGCCAAGAGGTCAAGAAGCTCTCCCAGCCCCCACGAGAAGATGGCTGCATGAAAACTGCCTGCTGCCAACAGCCTGACTGGTCCATGAACATTTCTGTCCTGTGCCCAGGAATTGCTTAGGGAAATACTATTTAGCTCAAGCCAAAAACCATGCTGGGGACTGTACTAGCAAATTAATGATGTAGAAAATTTGAGTTCTAGAGCCTGGGAAAATTTCCTGAGACTGTTTCATTTACAGTGTGGCTGCAGCCTCAGACCTAGGGCTTCCTCTAGCCTTTTGTCTCTGTGGAAAAGCCAGATAAGTTCCTTGATATTGTGCACTTTAAGCAAACATTGAGCCATATGGCACTCCAATTAAATGTAAACATCTGCTGCAGCACCTATTGCTAAGAAACTAAGTAATGATATTTCTTTCTGTCTTTACCAAACTGGCAAAACATAGTTGCTTATGGAGTTGGTTTAAAGTGACTGGTACTTTTCTCAGTGCTTCTGGATCACTTTTCAGAGGCACCTATTACCCTCCATTATGTCTGCAGGGAGAAGGAAGTTGGTGTTCCTGCTCAGCATGTCACCCAAGCTGCATGTTACTGTCCAAAATAGCAACACCACAACTGCAAGGCACTCTGCCTAGGGATGGTAAATGTTGATCAGAGTCAGCAATATTATATAAATTTATTTGGAAGACTTGCAGCCCAGCATATCACTGCACAGCACTTTTCAAAATGTGCTAGTCTCCAGTAAAAAAATCTGCCCTCCCAAAAGGTACAGCACAGATCCTTCCCAGGACTGCTGTAGGACTAGTTTGTTCAGCCCTCTGAGAGTTTTCACAGCACACATCCTTCCTGCAACCTGTTACTATAAGGAAGAGTTTAGTTTTCAATTACTTACAATAGTGTAAACATGAGTCACACACAGAGTCAAAATTAATGTCACTCATAGACCTTGCTCAGTGTTACATTCCTTGCAAAATGCCTCATGCTGCCAAATGACAAACCCATGTTCAATGCATTGCACCTGATAAGGCAAGCTTTCAAACAGTTTTCTAACTAATTTTGACTGTAAATGACTACAGAAAATAAACTTTGAAATGATTACATTTTTTGCAGCCCAGACTAGTGCCTAATTATATTCCAAGGAAGTAGTAAACTCTTCTATCACTGATGAATGGTTGGCAACATCGTTTATTTTAATGGATATATATTACTTTGAACTAAGTCTTTGCCATCTGTTCTGCTCCATAATTAGGAATGTAAAAAGAACATATTTCACAATTACATCACTAAAATGTATAATGTATTTTTCTTTCATGCATATGTATGTTCTCTGTACAATGTAATATGCATCTGTGATGGTTTTACCGTGTTTCAGAAATAAATCAGGATGGACAGAAGCTACTTAGCCATTACCTAGTAATTTTCTTGACTGTCAACTTTGTTCACAAAATTCAGGACATTATAGTAGAAAGATTCTACTGTATAAGCACTTTAGGCAAGGTAAAAGTAAACATGTAAAAAATGGGAATACATCCAAATGAATAATTTTAAATTCAGTGTGTTTAAAAAATAAACTTATCAAGATGTAACGACATTTCTGTAACCATATGTTTCCTGCTGTTTAATGGACAGCTCTAAGATTTTACTCTAATCTCTTGGGATTTATATGAATAGGAAAACTGAAATAATAATTTATGTAGCATTAGTATACCTTAATGCAAATAAGAAATCCTGGGGCAAACTTGCTTCACTTATATTCCTTATAAAAGTAGTATTTTCATACTTCTTTGCCCAGAAGAACAAGAAAAAAAGAAGAGAGAGAGAGAGAGAAAGACAGAGAAAAAGAAAGAAAGAGAGAAAAAGAAAGAAAGAAAGAAAGAAAGAAAGAAAGAAAGAAAGAAAGAAAGAAAGAAAGAAGAAAGAAAGAAAGAAGAAAGAAAGAAAGAAAGAAAGAAAGAAAGAAAGAAAGAAAGAGATTATCAATTTTACCATTT
Organism: Serinus canaria; assembly: GCF_022539315.1. Lineage (NCBI taxonomy): Eukaryota > Metazoa > Chordata > Aves > Passeriformes > Fringillidae > Serinus > Serinus canaria. Next base: position 18,232,673 of record NC_066314.1, on the reverse strand, counting down.
TAATTGTCGTTATTTATTATGACTTGTTTCTCTTTTTTCTTACATGCCTATTCGTGGAGTTACTCTTCATCCTTAGCAGAGAATAATCAAACATGGATTCTGCATTCAGCAAAAGTGCCATCAACTGAACAGTATCTGAGAAGTTCTTATTCTCAGTTGGAATTTGGAAGCTAACAGTTAATTTGTTACAAGTTTTCAGTAACAATGCATTTTAAAATAGACAGTATTAGACTGAAGTCAAACAGAGATTTATGAGTGTTTCTGCAAAAGCTATGAAAATAATTTTTTAACCATATGCTAACTTCCTAGTCCCATCATGTCCTGAGACTTATGAAGCCAAGTTAAAAGCCCTTATTAGTCCCACAAGCCCTAAGTAAGGGTAGTGGCATCATATGTATCTTCACAGTCCTACCATACTCATGCTTCCAGAAGCACTTCCATAGAAGGATATCATGATTTTAATATCAATGTTCAATATTTCAGGTACCAAGTTTCTACCTAACCCAGACAGGACAGCATATGGGAAATGCAACAAGTACATGCATCACAGAAGAACTATGGTACTGTGATCATTCTAGGAATCTTTCACACTAAGGATAAACAGTGGAATGAGTCATGCCTTCCACTTCTGCACACTGTGTGTTAACTGTATATTGGAAAGTACCTTGCTTAGATTGTACCAGAGATTTTGGATAATTCTGTGAGGAATTCCATCTTATTGTCTCAGCTTGCGTGCCATTAGCGGAAAGGTTTGTGCCGCAAAAGAGACTCCCAGTCCCTGGGAATCACAAGGCTTGAGATTGTATCATAGACTGAAGATGACAGTTCACCATATCTTTCCAGGGCCTCTGGATCAACCAAGGTCCCTGTGTGGGTAGCCAGTAGCACTGTGATTATACCTGGTAAAGTGTTGCTCTAAGGTAGCCAAACTGACTGAAATATGAAGCGATAAACACCTGAAAAGAAAGCTCCTTAATTTCTGCTACTGAATGGGAAAAAAGAGAGAAAACCAAAAAAGCAACCCACAATCCATGTTTCCTGTTCAGGAAAGTGAGAAACAAGTGCTGCTGCTCTGAGCAGCATACTGAGCATGTTGATCATTTCTGGCTTCAGCAATCATTGTCAGTGTATCCAAGAGTACTATCAACAAGCTCAGGAACATGTGGATAGTTTTCTCTATTTAAAATGGATTTAGGATGCAGAAGAATTTTCACAACTGATAGATTACTACTCTGGGCATCTCAAATAATTATCTGGTAGGTCATTGTTTAATCTTTTTTAAATAGTGCACCAGCAATGCATACTACCTCTCCAGGTGTTCTGCTCTGACATTTTATAAATAGACCAGCTGACTCAGTACTACTCCTCTATGTTTTCCTCATCACTGATATAAGAGAAAGTATCCCTTACAACCTGTTGCATGGCAAGGTTGAAAGAGTGATGTTCAAAAACCAGCTCATAAAGGGTGAGGTCAGGCAGCATCACACACAGAATAACTGTCTGGAGGTCAAGAGATTTGGCTTCCTGTTTAGACTCTGTCATTGGATTCAAGCTGTTGGTCTCAAGGAATCCACTCACTCCTTACCTTTTTACTCTGTTTCTTGTTTTCAGATTAGGGAGTGAATTCTATCCCATTTGGCAAAGGTGACAGCTGAAAACTGGAAAGGCCTTTTCTCCACATTATGTATTGACTCATTCTGATATTAGAAATGAAGCCCCATAAGGCGGCCCTGTGGGGCACCAAGACAACTACCTTTACTTGGTGTGTGATTTTCTACACACCACAGTCTCCTAGGATTAATTTCCTCTTTTTTACCACCTTTAAACCCAAAATATTAAATTCCTGTGTTTAGTGGCATTATGACCTGGGATGATTTTGATAAGTATCTGCCAACAACTTTAAAATAAGAGGTATGGGTTTCCCAAAAGTTCAAAGCTGCTGTGTGCACCTTTCAGAAGGTCTCAGTGACAAACAGTATCTTTGGCAGAGGAAGCACCTCATCTTGCTGACATCTATGTATCAGGGATGGATTGGGCAAGGGGTCTGTCAGTGAGTAACTGATGCTCAGAAACCACCCACCCTCAAATTAGATTTTTCTAGAATTTTTGAAGTTTCTGGCCAGTTGAACAATTAGAGTTGGCCATAGGAACAGTAATGTAACTCTTCCCAGACTTAGATAAGAGCAGCTATTGTTCCAGTTACTTTTCTTGACACCATCAAAGATGTAGATCAGAGGCTGTATTATTTGCATCACTTTATTTAATGGTGTTCTGGCTACAGGAATTTTACACCCGGGAGGTCCTAGAGACTGCGCTATACTGTCATAGACTACTGTGAGTGTGTTACACTGACATAGCAATAATCTTAACTGAGTGTTGCAGTGGTTAATGAGGGCTGTTCATAAAGGGTTTAATACCTATTACAGCTTATCTCTTTAGACTGAGACTGAAAAAATTATCTCTTTCAGTTTGCAACCATATTAAATTTTTCAAGACTGTTCTGCTTTTTTCTGTGACATTTCCTACAGAGTGCAATCAAAGGACATAATTTTTAAGAAGGAAAAAATATGCAGTTATTTATCAATTCATAGAAATATTGTTGCTAAGAGATTATTGTAAATTACATGCACCTCTCATGCACATCCCAGCAGGGAACTGTTGCAAGGTTCCAGGGCTGTTGCTGAAATACAGCACTCTAATTAAGAAAATGCTCAAGCTCTGAATATTCCAGAGGTGATTTTCTTTGTTTTCAGCCATCTTCTTACATTACGAGAAAAATGGTGATTAAATGGAAAACATTTAACTTTAGGGTTAAGAAGAAAATCCTACTCTACTTGTTCAGAATTCTCAGCTCCAGATCACTCACTGAGCTTGTTCATAATTCTGACCTCCAGATAATTTCTTCTGTTGTCAGTCAATATTTAATCTTGGAGACTGATTACAGAACACAGTAGTGAAAACTCTAATGTGAAGTGGCTAGACTTGTAAATACAGCCCTTTAAAACCTCCTTCACATTTCTCCTTTAAAATTTGTCTAACAGTACTCTTAATTTTTCTAACAACAAAAGTCATATTAAAACTCTGCAGGAGAACACAGGCACAGACCATAAACTTTCAAGCCTCATTCTTTGGTATGTGTTTGCTTTACATACATAAAAGACTAATAAAACAATTAAAGAGCAGACATAAAATATTTTTATTTAGATCTTTAACAGAAAAAATCATGTTAAATCTCATTTTAATTATTTTAGGCATGGCTCTCCAAAGTGACTATCCTATCAGCTTCTGGGAGACTACTGTCCTTGGAAAAGACTTGCAAGAATAAATAAATAAAAGTCACTAAATAAATCCAAAAATCAAACCAACAAAAAAAAATAGGTCAAGCTTCTTAAGTGTCTACAACCATAGTTTTGACAAAAACTGTGGGATAATGTCTTGCAGCAGGCAAACACTCTTTTTTACTGTTTTTTTGAACAGGATAATTGGTAGAGAGGTGAGACAGACATCTGGGGGAAACAATTACATTACAAAACCATTACAACAGGATTCAACAACATCTGGTTGATCCAAGAAAGGTACAAACACGAGGAGAACAAGGTGTGCACAGCTGAGATACTGTTTTGAGCAAAAACAACCACTGTGGACATGGTTATCCCATTTAAAGAGAAAACTTCAGTATGCTCAGGAAGAGTAAAGTAACACTTCACTAGCCTTTAATCATTACATATGGATTACAACAGCATGTAGCATGGGGAAAAGAAATAAAAACTGACTTTGCTATGCAGTTGAGTTAACTCAGACCTTGCTAGTCCAGTCTCTGGCAAAATGACTCCAGTAATCCTTTTCAGTGTGGTTATTGCAGGGTGTCTGCTTTCCAAGTACGTGCATTGGTGCTGTGCTGCAGACTCACGCATATCTGCAAACAATTTCAAATATCCAGGACTTTTGTCAAGACCTCTGTTCACTGTTTTGACTTATCTGAAAGTATGTGTATGTTTTACAAAAAGTCATTTATTAACAACAGGGTGATTTTAAGGACAGGCTATAGTCTGAAATTGCCCTTGCACCTGCAGATTGAAGTCCGACTCTTAATCTTAATTGATAATATTTTGATAGGTGAAGAGTATATATCAGAGTGTGTGTGCATGTACACATGGGATTTTTAGGACATGAACACAAATCTTCCTGCATAGTTAGAAGTTAAACTGTCTTATACTAGTCCAAATTCTGTCATTATTTTAAACTAAAGATCAGATTCCAGGCAGATTCCATTGTTTGCGCAAAACAATGCCATAGTAATGACGTAACCTGAATCTTCAAAGATCAGTTTTAAAACCCAAGACATAAACAGGAATTTTACCTGAGTTAAAGGGTATAATAGTGGGGGGTTTCCAGTTTTATATGTTCTTATCTGTGTAACAAATGTTACTTCTGCAGTTGAACAACTGCCAAAAATGGGTAAGAAATTTTCCTACTCTAGATAAGGCTTAAATACAAATGTTCTATTTTCTCCATCAAACTGAAGAACATTTTCTCTCTCACATTTTCTTTCCTCTTTCCCAAAGAGGAAAGTATCCAAAGCTATATATTGCTACTTAGTAATAGCTTTGACTAGAAGCAGAGAGTACAGGAGTGCTTTGTGTTCTACAGCCTTCAAAATCTATTACCAAAAGACAATATTTGGATCACCAACTGCAGGTTTTTGTTACATAATATTATATAAGCTTCTTCTTAAAGTGACCAAGCTCATCTTAACAGTAGTTCTTTTTTTGCCACCCAGAAGACTGTCCCAGAGCACCATTCTTTTTTGAAAAAGTCTTTCTAATTCAAAGTCTAAACTGATTTATGACTTTTACCTTGGGCCATGACCATCTTTATACCTTTTCCACCCACCAGTAATTAGCTCTTTGATACAAGAAACATTCCAGTCTCCCTTAGATCTTCTTTGGCTAGCCTACATTTAACATGATGGAGTTTTTCTTACAGTAGCTCTTTATTTCTTCACTTACCCAATGGGCTTTGTTTGAGCCTTGCTGAAGGAATGACTGCAGCATGAACTCATTCCATGAGAGACACCGAGAGCAGAAGAAATGCTATATTAATATTTTCAATCAGAGCTCATATTTCCAGGAAAACAAAGACAATCAAGTGCAATCATACAAAAAAAAATATCAAACCAAAACAACCCACAACAAACAAAAAATATCCCAAGCAAAACAATATAAACAAGTTCTCATTTTCTGGTACCCCTAAAACTAGTTAAGCAGTTTCCATGCAGCAACTCAATTCCTACTATTGGGAAGAATCAGCAAAAAGGAGAGGGCAGTATTTCCACTAGATTTCATGTTCTTCTACTTACTTTTCAAAAACACCAAATTCTTTAAAATTTCCTATTTCAGGATTACATTACAGTGCCTTCTGAAGTTTTACAAACTTTTTATGTTTACCTGCCCTATTAAAAAAAAGTATTAACACGTTTACAGCAAAACTTGTAAACGTAAAGGAACATTTCCTTTCAAAAGCATTAAGGAAGAATACACTCTCTCCCTTTCCAGTCCATTTCCCTTTGCCTTATTCTAGTTGTATAAAGGTTGAGGTGTTGGTCTAAGGTAGTTGGGTAACCAGACTGCTCCTACAGTCAGAGCAGAGATACACATCTCGGCAGGGCAGTTCAGTAGGTGTATAAAATATGTGCCCTAGGCTTTCTCTAGACTTAATGCAAAAAAGACAGACACATTCAAAGATCTACCACAGATGAGGTGAATCTCATTTTCTTTCTTCCACCACTGTCTACAAGGTATAGGAAACTGGACTGGATCACGATCTGAACAACAGTGTTCATTAGCAGTTGTTCCAAAATAGCAACCAGAGAAACATGAATGTAACTCAGCACAACTCAGATCATCATTTGGCCCCCGGTGTTGAGTAACTCCCATACTTTCAAAATGAAACAGTTTGCAAACCACCGAAACTGCAAGCCAAAACTTGCCAGGTTGGCTTGTCATCAGAAGAGTTGTTGTGGGAAAGTGCTTAGGGAATATAAATCTGCCAATCTATCCTTTTACTCGTAGAAAAGCACATCTCTGTCGGTGGCCCTAATATTAATTCTGGTACAGTAATGCAAATTAAGAGGATATTCCTGCATGAAGGACTGAATTAAACAAAAGGCCTTCAATTTTTCTCCAGTTATACAGTGATGGATGCCTGTTACCATTATTAATCTATAATTCTTGTTAAAGTAATTTTCTTCATGGAGAAATCCTTTTATGGCAGCGTAGTAAACAGTACAGAAATGCTGCACACACAGCATAGTTTGCATATTTAGTTCATTATAATTGCCCCAAGGTCTTTTGGACAATTCTTCTCCTATATCTTGGCACTATTCAGGCTGTGCTCCATTGCTTCAACATTTGAGTTTTGCAACACTCCACATCTATTTGTTGTGTACCCTAGAGTCAGCTTAAAATGTGCAAAGCTTTCATCAAAGTTGGCTTTGATTTCTGTTTTTAAGTTCTATTTTAGATAAAGCATTACTTCCTTTTTTAAAAGTTATATATATTTGTGCCTTGAGGGATTTTTGTAAGCATTGGTGCGAATGAATAATCTGCGTAATTAGAAAATATGTCTTAATTTTTGGCAAATTACTAAATTCCCCCCTCTTCCTTCTCCATTAAAATGAACTGTTTAGAAATGAAACATTAGAGTATTTACCAACACAATTAAACAGTGTGTAGTGATCTCAATTAGTATATTTTACAAACAGAAAATAGCTTTGACTCTTCTTTGATTGGCCAGAGAGAATTCATTAACATAATTGGCTTTCACTAATGGCAAAATTTACAACACAGCAATAATCTACCGAATCTACCATAATACCATGCCAAAAATAGGAAAAAACAATCTATTCAATTTGTAAGATAAAGATATTCAAAACACAATTCACTAGACAAACTTTCCAAATTGCCAACTGTTTCTTTTAGGTCATCTTGCAGGCCATCCCAATGTCAAGTCTGAGAAAATTTCACTCCTTATAATTCACCAAATGCAAAGTGGTAGCAGTTTACACAATAAATCAACCTGCTTTAAATATGCAGCACACAGGCATGGTATAGCAGAGATTTAGATGAGGAGGCAGCATTATAAAACAACCTCTTTAAGTCTCTGTTTGAGCACTTTCACTCCTCCAGATGACAATTATTTAAAAATATTATTTTCTATTCTAAAATCCTCTTAAATTTTGTGGAGTTGAAGGACCTCATTTGATGCAAGACCTTAATGAAACCAGAAGGGTTCTAATTCTGATTTGTGTCTTTAAAGATCATTTGAGTGACTAAAAAGGGGAGCAGAGACAAACAAACAATTTTTAAAAATCTACTATATAACTGCACAGTATCAGATAAATCCGATTAAATGAGGACCAAGGAAAGAAACATAACTTGTTTTAAAGTTGAGCTAGATAGACCTAGAAAAATAATAAGCTGTAGTTTCTATTGATACTGACCCAGAAGGTCCCTTTTCCATATTGTGCTCTGAGAAGAAAAATATCATTAAAATGAGAAAAAGAAGAGATGATAAGGACAGAAACTTCCTACACCCAGTAGTTTGCTGAGAATGTGCTGAGGTGGAAAAATTCTTCAAGCATTAACATATACAGAAAGGGACCCCTTGTTTACAGTAAAAAAAAAACCCAACAACAAAACCCCCATTCTGAAAAATACCAAAGGGAGAAGGACAAGGTAGGAGGGGGGACAGTTCACAAACCCTGTGAAACCAAAAGTACAGTTCACAAGGTTCACAAAACCTCAAAACAACACAAGGTTTGCCCATCCCTTACCATTAGTCATCTCCAAGAAATGTTCCTGCCTGACCTCTGATGAATCCACTCCCTTGCACAGTTGCTCCTTCTGCTTCTGGATATGGTGCTCTGTGTTAGGGTGCTACACACACTAACTTTAAAGGAATCTTTGTTCTGAGAGTGAATCTACATCTACCAAAAAAGGAACAGGTGACTTTACTGAGTAGACATGGAAAACTTTATGACTGAGGAGACAGGAGAGATTCTCTGTGTGTTATATGGGAATGTAGCAAAATTCTGCAATAAATTAATTTTCAGCAGCACCACTGAAACATGGGACTTTGCTCTCCACAAAGGTGAGAAAGATTTCAGCAGAAGGAAACATACTGACAGCTCTCCCAAGGAGACTGACAATTCACCTTATTTTTATCCACCCCGCTCTCTTTCCTGCTGTTTTGGGACTTGAAGGAGATCTAGACATGCTGTAAGAGGTCCAAGCACAACAAATTTGTGTGGGCTCATGACCCAGTTTCACACACAGAAGTAGTTAACAGGGTTGATTTTCCTTTTCAGCCATAATTTTAATGAATTTACCTTTGTCTGCAGCTACTATTTTACACTAAAGACAAGAGAGTTGCATCACCCTGCAGGGAGTACTGGGACAGAAGGAACCAGATTGCTTCCTGGAGCTCTACATTTGCATTGGAAACATGAGGTGTGATTTGTGACGCCCTTAGCATAGATCAGCATTTCCCTCTAGCATGAGCAACCACTTCTGGTAGCCTGTCTGTGGGGGAGATGAAGGTGTGCTTACATGGACTGACAGCATATTCCTTTGAAATACTTCCAGGAGATCAAACCCGCACATTCTTAAACACAGCAGATACAATCCTGGATGCACAAAGGCCAACAACACAGTTTGGAATGGAGTGAAAGGGACAATTTATTTCCAATTAAAAAAGGAATATCATAAGAATTTTCTCTCAACATCATTTGCTTCCCAAGACAGATTTTTGCAATCAAAAATACAGCACTTACAATTTACCCTCCAAAGTCTTGCTCTTAAAGGTATTAGAAACCAACTTGACACCAGGTGAACATAGAAACTCTCTGAAGCAGCCTTGTATCCTTGCTCGGTAATAATGGGAGAGGGTGGAGTCACATAATGTTTGAACAACAAAGCAAACTATGATAAATAAATGCCTGAAAGAAAACACCCTGGCCCCACCTTTGTCTGATTCAAATGAAAAAACACCAGTTTCACCCAAACCACAAAGGCACACATGCACACACACACATACATACAAACACTGCAGTTTTAAGTTCCATGATTTGATGACTGAAGCATTTTGAACAGGTGAATTATTACATCATTGAAAACACTGCCCTGTTAATGAGAACTTACAGTATTCACAAAAAGCATTTCTTTAATGCTTTTATTTTCTAAAGATTTTAAAATTTCAAAAAAAAACCAATTCAGATTCTGCCATCTCTATTTGTTCTTAAAATCCTATGTAAACATTTGTATTGCTTTTACTATAGTTTGCTACAGTGCTGACTGCTTCCCTTTGGTACAGTGTCTTCCTCAGTTTGTGCCTTGCCTTACTAATAGATTACTTGTTCCTTTGCTCTTTTTCTATCAATGAAGAGCATCTACCCTACCTCTTCATTGTATTCCCGGCTTTCATTCCTTTCTCTCTTGCCTGCATATGTAGAAAGGCCAAACACTTTTCTTCACACTTTTACATATTTCTTCAACTTCTCCCTCTTCTTGACTGCACATGGCCAGAAAAGTGAGAAGTATTTCCCTACTGAACAAAAAGCTGCCAAGTCACAGAGTAGCTGTGGTCCTCCTGGAGCCATATAGAAATAAAGGATAAGAAAAATCATAACAGGTAAAACCAAAGATCTCCTCAGCCTCATATTCAATTCCCAACAGTGATGATTAGCAGGTGCCTAGGGGAGAGCACACAAACAGGACAAGCATAGAATAGTTAAGTTCTGTACATTCTCACAGCCTCCAATAATCTGTGATTCAGAGATATGATCATGTCTTCTATCTCCAAAGAGGCTGAAGAAGCCTAGGGAGATGAAGAATGAAACATGACTCAGAGAACATGCTGTTAAGTGAAGCACAAATAACTTGAAAGAAGGAAAGAAAATGTATCTATAAATTAATTAAAATATTAAAAGTTGCTCTAAATAAGTCTACTTCAGGTACAGGATGCAGTCTAGCCACAAAAGATATAGAGTCTGAATTCTGTAATGTAGCTGTGCAGAGCTAAGGTTGACACATTCAGATACACACCTAAAAGGAGTCCCGAACACACTTTGGTCAAAATAAGTAAGTTACCTTAAAGGATTTAAATAGCATGTCTTGCTAATACTTTTGTCTGAAGTGTGTTAGGGATACTCACAGATCTACAGTCTAGCTGCATTCAGAAGAGAAGCAGTAAGTTCTTCAATGGGCATAGGCAGGCACGACTGGCGCTATCAATCCACAGCACTAGAGAGTAGGAAGGAGAACAGATATACCCCGTGGCAGCCAGTGGTACAATGGTTCCCAGTCTTCCATCATCACACTGTCACTGGAGATTGCTACACCTACAGTTTTCCAAAATGGCATGCTGTAGCAATGGATAGTCAGTCAGTCTCCTGCTGGTAAAGAGAAAATTCATTTGCTTTATGAAAGGTGGGGGTCATTAGCAGAACAGCTTCAAGTCTTTCCCATGACAGCACTCCTTTACCAATTCTTCTGCTCTAAATTGGCTGAAGTCTTTCCTAGCTTTTTTCAAGCAACATCAGCCTTCACATTGTTAAATAAATTATTTGAAATAACTTATCTGATTGTGTCAGAAGAAAGTAGAAAGAACACATGGAAATTTCCAGCTGAAGTTCAGGATAAGATAAAGTATAACAGAATTAAATTGTATGCACCTGGAAAGCCATAGTAGGTTATCTTGCTTCAGTTGCAATAGCTATTTGTAGACCATCCATGCAATCATAATGTCACAGACAAACCAGGACAACTCAGAATGCCTTTACTTAAGGCACTGTCAGTTAGTACAAGTTTTGATCAATGATGCAGGTATTGGTGAAGGGGAAAAAAAAACAACAAAAAAAAACCCCATAATTAAATGACACTTAGAGAAAGAGATTTCCCTCCCTGCTCAAGCTCATATTAGTCAAAAATTTCTGCTCTCAGGCTGCTAGTCATAACTAGCACAATACTGATTGTGGTTTACCAAATAAAGGTTGTCCCAGTTCCTCCATTGAGTGAGGTGACAGGCTAAAGAGGAGATTGGATTTTATGTTCAATGATTCTTTCTGACATTGTCTGCTTATTGGATTCTATCTACATTGCAGAGAACTTGGGATTCTGCAAATTACAAAATCTGGAAACTGAATGTTGCAGTGTTTTGGAATTTGGAATTTGACATTTGGACAAACAGATTTCCTCCTACTAACTTATGGGATCTGAACAGGGTGTTTATATTGCTCTCCCACTGAAGAAGAGAACTAAAGTGGCTCCACAGAGAAGGATGGGGTACACTACCTTTCTGACTCCACAGGAAATTCATCCATATTCCTTCAACTTCCTCCAGATTTGACAATCCAGAAGGAATACTTTGTGGTGCAATAAGTATTGCCTTGAGACAATCTCATGTGGGGCACCTTTTAGACAGGCATGAGCACCAGCATAAAGGTGAAAGTAAAGTTATATAGCCAACAATGGAGGGCTGAACCATGATATTTGGTTTAAATAATCTCTTGCTGCCACTAAACAACACTCAAAAATGTGGCTCTACTGCAGCCTAAGTGAATCTAATTGCTGGCTCTTGAGGCGCTATCTTTGTCTTGCTGCTCCTGATCATCTTTGATGACTGACTTAGACAAAGTACATTTAAGTGCACTGAGACTGGCTATTTCTTTACTAGTCTCATTCTATAATGACAAAGGGATAAATCAGCCATGGTTCTACTGCATGCTAATATCAATGAAAGAAAGCACTGGGAATGGTGTGGGTCGAAGCATGTAGGGAAGGAAAAAGAGCACATCCTTCCACAATAACACCATTTACAGTCCAGTCAGGAGTATTAAGGCCCATTAGAAAAATAGGTATTCTTACAGGAAAACTGATGGTCCAAGGAGAGATCTACAGTTCCAGCGAAGGTGTTACTTGTGAAGATAGCTGAAACACTGAGAGAAAGAATAGATGAATAGGATACTATTATCCTAGAACTTCACATACTTTAAATAAACATATGTTTTATGTAACTGTATAGCGATGCTACCCAAACCTAACTTTTCTGAGTGCCTCAGCACCTACGTTCAAGAGTCTCCTCTTGATTTCTCAGAGAGCAAGAGTTTCAAAGCAAATCCAAACACAGCCTAGATATCTTAGGATGCCCTTGAAGACCTTACCCCAGCCAACATCCAGAAGTTGTGCACTACTGTGCCTTCACACCATATAAATGTGCTTTGGTCTTTATCCACTCCTTGTTTATTAAAAAACTCCACAGTATCTGAACAACAGACAACCCTCTTTTTTGTAATATAGTACCATTGGGTCAAGTCACACTTCCAGGCACTTGCAGCAGGACTATCCTGGAAAGCTTTAATGTACTATTTCTCTCTTGTTCTTCACTTTCATACAGAAGAAAAACAAGTAAGACAACCACTTTGCCAGAGGAAATTATTCTTACAACAAGGCCAAAAACCTTCAGTTGACAGCATCGACACCCTGCATACAAAATATTCTAGGAGAGCCTTTTATGTTCTTGACAATGCATAATTACATCTTTGGGAAGAATAGATGTCATCACAAAAATAAGGAGGAAGCAATAGAGAACAGTTCCACACTCAGGTATCTTGGGACAGACAGGTTAGAGGATAGGAACCCTATTTGCTGATGAAGCTGTGGATGCAGCTCTTCCTTATTGGGATAAGAGCAGGCACACCAGGAACCCTTGGAATTAAAGGCAATTTAATAAGTTTACATTTGCAATTTACTGAAGTAGTATGTATAGTCTGTAGTAGACACTTGGTCCATCACAACATAACTCTCATCTTGTTGACAGTATGAAGACATAATGAAGGCATCCATAGTGAATTTTGAATACCAGATTTTTGCTGTCTTGCTTCTGTATAAAGGAAGCAGTGGGCAATATTTTACCTTTTTCTGAACATTTAGGAGTACAGTTTAATACACAAGTGTATCAGGTATTTCTGTTCCTTCATACATTATGAAAGCTGATTTGCTCCTTGGTATGACATTCATTGGTACTAACATGATTATGGCATTAAGAAAAGACTCATTACAGTGACAACTAGTCTAAGAGGAAACCTTTTCCATTCAATTCAATGCATTGTATGATTTCTTATCATGCTCTTAAAGACCATCATGCCAGTTTCATGTTATACAGCAGATGCAATGTGCATTATGGCAATGTTATCTGCAATGTAACTCTGAAATCAGATCAAGCAATGAATTGCATTTGTTCTTTAATCTTTACACTGATTGTTATTTCCTGTCAAAAGGCAAAGTTCAGCAATATGGATAACCATGGACCTACACAAAAAAAACAAAAACAAAAACAAAAACAAAAAAAACCCAAAAACCAAAACAAAAAACAAGCAAACAACAACAACAAAAAAAAAAACACAAAAAACCCCAACCCCAAAACCAAAAGCAAGCAAAAAAATATAATTTGACACATACCACAAAAAATGAAGCTAAGTACAAGATATGTGACTGTACTCATTTAAATCTATTTTTCAGATATATGACCCTCAAGACTGATAAATTGTTATTCTTTAAGCTTTTTGACCTGAGATGAAAAAAGGGGTAAAAAACATGCCCTTTTGTTCCAGGAAACTTAAGTATGAAATAGGAATGATAAAAAAAAACAACAGGATGGCAAAACCACAACTGCAATTGTCTGCAATTTGCAGATGTGTCTGCAATTGTCTTATTTAAATCTCTCTGATAGCAATGAAAATCCTTTTTAATTCAGTGGAGAAAAAACATTATTTGAGAAATTAGAACTGAGCCTGAAATCTTTGTGAGGTGGGAACAAATAGAAAAGTGGCAATCATAATACACCAATAAATGTCAACAGATATTACAGCCTCTTTTAGGAATTAGAAGTGGTCAGGCAGAACTGGCACCAATACACTTTGCTGCTCTTTACTTGCACAGAATTGAAATAAACCATAACTATATTATATTTTTTTATAACACAAGACTTATTATTCTTGGGGAAGTTCTCAGCTAAAAGGATTTAGCCTTAAGATGCTTTATGTTAATAATTAGACCAGCAAGTGCATCAGCCAGCTTTGTCCCAAGAGTGGCAGTGGCCTTCTTAGGGGCAAGGCACAAAACTGCAGGAGGTAATAAATATTAGATCTTAATCTGGTGCCTCAAGTTTGTAAGTATTCTCAGACATGTAGTTTTTACACACCTAAATATGGTCTTCAACACTCATATCATGAATTTAAATCTTCTATTTCACTGCAAAGTTCATCTTCTAGGAAATGGTATGAAAAGTAATTGTGTAGCAAGCAACACAGCATTGATTCATTCTCTTCTTTTTGGCTTCAGGACAGATTTGTAATTATGGAGGTTTAGATTTAAACTTCAGAGTTTAAATACTACCTTCAAGCCATGTATTTCCTACATTTTCAAAATGTAGGAAATTATTATTAAGTTTCTCACATTTTTCTTTTTTTTAAGTATCAGTAATACAGAAAACCCAATTTCCCTGCAGACAGATGGCAAAGAACAGTAATTAAATATGGAATCAAATAATGTAAAACATTACGTTAAGAAGACAAGGTAACAGGGGAAATTAAAACTATAAGAAGAAAAATTCTGCATTCAAGAAGAATAAGTACAAGAATTGATTTTTAATAAAATTTGGGAGTAAAAGAAATCCTGGTTCCTGTGAATGTTTTTACAGAGTAGCATGAATATAAATTACATCAGAAAAGGAAGACAACAAAATTGTTAATGATGTGGGAAAAGGCAGAGGTGTTCAGTATGTTTCTGTTTTGTATCTGGAACACAGCTAAGTGTGCTTTTGTAGCATAAAATAACAGTGATATATATATTTCCTTTTCCAATATTAGCTAAGGATGATGTTGAAGAGAATTAAGTAAAAGTTAGCACAAAAAAGATAAACAGGCCTGAGTTACTTTCTCCCAAAAATCGTAAGTCATCAGGATCCTTGAGAATTTCATCACAGTTTGAAGACTCCAGATTGCCTTTTGTTTTGCCTTTCAGAAATTTTTTTGCCAATGCTTCAAATTAGAATAGTTATGGTGAAAGGGAAACTAATGGTACAGCTGCAACAGGACATAAGTTAAACGGGGAATTGTGAAAGTCTATTATTTAATCTTACCAAATACCACTTCTGCTTCTTGTATGATAGAATCATTTAGGTTGGAAAAGACCCTTAAGATCATTGAGTGCAGTAATAAACAGTCAAGTACTGCCAAGTCCACCATTAAGCCATGTCCCTAAGTGCCATATCTACATACCTTTTAAAAACCTCCAGTAATGGTGATTCACCACTTCTCTGGGCAGCTTCTTTCAGTTCATATTTATATGGTCTAAAACTACGTGAGGGCAGTATATAAATGTGTGAATTCCTGTTGGTTGCCTCTCTGGAAGCATGACTGATATCTCACTGAAGTGTTACAGCAAGATGACTGCATTATTCCTGAAAAATTGACTCAAAGTTTATTGCTAGCCCACCTAACTAAATGCATCAGGACTTCTGAGTGAAGCAAGAATAAGAAGCAAATAACACAGAGGCTCTCCATGTGAGGAGGAAACCCAAACTCTACACAGTAACAGAAGCCACAGTTCTTAACAGAAAGTACTAGATACCTTTGTCTCTGACCCTAATTAGAACTGTCTGCAATGGCTTTCTCATGTATTTTAAACACAAATCCTGGACTACTTAATGTTGTCTGACTTACTATCATGACCAAAGTCTTCAGAAGCAGAATACTGTTAGCTGCTCCTGCTATTTGTGGAAGAGAGAGAGTGGTGTGTGTTATCAGTTTCCTTCTTGAGTGTCATCCAGAAAAAAAGGCCTACTCACCATTCCCTAGCTTAAGAAGCACTGGATATACCTCTGGCTTTTCTACTCAATTCTTGCAGCCAAGCCATTCAATCTTTTACAGTTTCCAGCTCCATCAACCAAGTAATTATCCATAGCTTCTACTTCAGTACCAACTAAATGACATTCTTAGTGGCATATTCAACACTGCTATCAGCTCCCTCAGTGCCCTTTTCCCTGTATCTTTCTTAAATGCAAATAATTTTGTTCCTTTTCACCTCATATGAAAAATACGTTTCACATCTTAGTATAAATGCCCTTTTAAACAACAAATACAGAGATAACCTGTACCAGGATTTAGAGTCCAGTATTCCTCCATCACTCAAGACTTACCCTAATCAGGAAGGACACAGTCACAATGCTTCAACTGTGATTTCATTTAAAATTTAAATACTCAAGGCTCAAGAATAATAAACACTGCCTACCGTCACTTTACTGTTGAACATACCCAAAATAAATAAAAGTCATTAGTGGACTCCACAATGGTGTCCATGGAATCTTGTGCTCAAAACTACACACCCTTCATTTCAGAGACTGCTACACTCAGAGTACCATTAGCCTGGTAGAAGAACTTCCTCAGAAGCTACAGCTGTTCCATGTCTTAGTTCCAAGAGTCTAGAAAATAGATCTTTCCTTCTTTTATAAGGCCTTAAGCACTGGGGTATTTTAGTACTTTCATCACAGAACAAAGTTTCATTCACAAGCAGATGCTTGTTGTTGCCCTCTGCCAAACTCTATTAAAGACATACGCTTCTTCTTGATGAATGTCCGCAGCAGGACTGAGAGCTGGTCAAAAATGACTGTCAAAAAATTCAAGTAATACATGATCTTCTTCAACCAGGGTGGACTTATTGTCTTGTATGTCTCATCTTCGGCTGCCAAATTGTGTTATCCTTTCTTGTTTTTTCCGAGGAAACATTTTAAATCGACCTAAGAGACTTACCAGCTTGAAATATGAGTGAAGTCATCCTTTCAGAAAGTGCAATAGCATGGTAGCATATTTGTTTCTAGATTTTCACATTTAGAAAACAATTTTAAAAAATATAAGACACATAGACTATTAACACAAACTATTATATTCTTTATAAGTCCATGGAAACATGACAGAAAATGAAATATTATTATCATAAACTTAGTACACTACTACAGAAAAGACATGCACAGTAAGGCGTTCTTTGATCATGCAGTCATGTGGTTTATGGTACATATTTTAGTTATCTATGAATAAAACACTGAGCAAGGACAGTTACTACATTTTTGATTATAATACAATTACTGGAGTGCATTCAGCTGAGCCTTGATCAAAGATCATTTATGGATACTCATTCCTTCCCTTCTTTTGTTATTATTATTTTAATAGTACATTAACAAATCAGGTACTAACTTTTTCATATATGCTAAATGGAATCATTCTTCTCATAGACTTAATCTAACTTCAAAAAATAAAAAAGGCAGATTATTCTGGCAATAGTAATTATACTTACAGGAAAATTTATTCAATACATAACCTTCTCCTCCACAGGAACTTCTGTTTTCAATTACACTAGCACAGTATTGAGGAACCTCAGTTTGCTAAAGATGCTGTTCTGTGTCGAGTACCAACAACAGTAGAAGTGACTGGGGGCAGTTCTGCAGAGGACTACACGTGGGACGCAAGCGCAGGAGGGGAGTTTTTCCTGGTTAATATTTACATCCTTTTAGATTAGCAAAGACCAGGAACACCAGTAGGTTGTCAATCACAGAGCAGGGGCACACCCATACAAAGTAATCTGGTGGCTCCCTCCTGTATATGGTTCAAAGGACAGATCTTATTTCTGTAATTACAGTAACTCCATAATATTTTTATCATTACAGAGTGGTTGAGAAGCTGAAGCAGTGAAAGTGGAAGTGGAAGCACACAGGTAGTGATGCTAAAATAGTAGGAAAGATCTGAATATCTCCTACTGCTGAATTTTGGCTCATCAACCATTAATTAGGAACTTACGTAGTCATAAAACTGGTTGACAACTTAAACTGTTATGCCAAAGTGCACTGACCTATCGCATTTGAAATGTGAACTTATTCTATTATGTTCATATTACAGCTACCATATTATTATAACAGTTCTTCATTGAACTTGCCCACCAAGTGTCCTTTCAGTCTCCTTTAAATTAACCTTCTTGTTTTTAACTTAAGAAATGAATCTATATATTGAGTAGAAATAAGTAACATAGGTCCACATAAACATAATATTTGGTTTACAATGTTGGTACTAAGCTTGAATTTAAATATAGTGTCGAGATTCAAGAAAGATCAAGTGGAGAGTTGACAGCTCAGTATATTGTCTCTTTTTGCAAGACTTCAGAAATTTTATTACTTATTATCATTCTAATTATTGAAAACCAATTAAACTTTTCTATCCATTCTCAAATATAGAAGGAAATATTTATATTGACACTGTCTGTTATAATGAATTTATTATTAACAAATTGCTGAATTACTTTACTGGGAGTACAGCCTTTTGGATCAACTCACAGGTACAATGGAATGATCCAAATCTTATAACTATGGTGGTCACAACTCAGATAAGGCTTTTGTATCTTCAAACTTCAAAGCGAAGGTAGAACACAATCCAGTTTCATCTGTACTCTAATATTTCTATAAAACTCAAACACAGTCATAAAAAAATGGGTTTTTTTTTCCTTCATCCCATACAGCAATGATGCAACAATGATACAATAAATGTTCCTCTAAATTTTTACACAAAATCTTGAGATCAAATGTTCCAGTGTTTCTTTAATTTTAATGGAAGGATTGTGTATTCTCCAACTTTTGCAACTTGGTAACTTTACAAAATAACAAATAGAAGTAAACCTTGGGGTTTTTTGCTATTACATCTTTTTTTCCCTCGATTTTCTTTGGGGCATGTGGGCAAACACAAAATTCATTGAACAGTTTGTGATGTCTTACTATTTCCATTAATACATAGATTGGAGGTTGAAGACCACTCATTTTGACTATCCCATTAAACAATCATTGAACACAGATCAATTTTTCACATCATTGCAGCAGCTCAGATATAACACTACTGGCACAAACAGAATTACAGGAGCAAATACAGGACTTTCTTAAGAATTGCCTTGGTACACAAACTACTCTACCACTTTGGCTTACTCTATATGAAGACTCCGGAGCGGGCAGAGGTGGATCAAATTCCTTACTCCTTGCCTATATTCTTTATTCATTAATTTGCTGATGACAATATCAACTCATTCTACAAGATGTAAAGTTGTTTTCCACATTGAAATTTGATACTTAATAGCCCTTCTACTATTTTTATCCTCCAATTATAACTTTGAATATACTTGTTATCACTAAAAATACAATGCTCTTTTTAATCTTGTTACATTCTTGGCCTTTGTGACTTGGCAGTGAGTTCCATGGTCTAATTACAAGTTTTATATATAGAGGTAATTACAGGTTGGGTTTGGGTATTTTTTCAGTTTTGAAAGTTACCTTTTAATTCTCCCTGGTGTTTCTCAGCTCATGTTAAATGAGAAAGAAGACATTTATCTGATCTTTGGTACCTAGACCATTATTTTACTGTATCCCCTTTCTTGATCTTCCCTCTAAAGTGAAAAAAAGACCTAATCTTTCAAAAGAGGTTTTTTTTTTTTCATATCCTCATTCTCATTACCTTTCCTTGATCCCACTTTAGTTCTTCAATACACTTTTTGAAATAGGGAAAACAGCTGCTGAAATTGTGCAATCTCTCTGCTGAATACAAAGTGCCACCTGCAAAACAGTGAAAGATGAGGTCCTGAGAACTCAGTTCTGTACAGAGCCATGCTTTTTCAATCATAAATATTAATACTCTGGAGACTTTCCAGTCTGACTTCACTTGACACAATGTCATGGTATCTAAGTTCTTTATACTCACAAACATATCTTCCATTATTTTAAATCCAGCTTCAATACCAGGTCTTCAGTTATGGGAGAACTATATCCACCGTAAGGCTCTTTAACCCACCTGTCCTTTATTTCTAGAGTTTGTTGTTTTTTCAGTTCTCAGCCTGGGAAAATCTTCCTTTGTGAGATTTAAAGAGCTAACAAATACCAGGTGGGGAAAAAATAAATAAAGTGCAGATACTTCTAGACTGTTAAGGAAAGAGGTCAAGTAAACAAAGTAGATTGAGCTAGTGGAGCTTCATGTTTTAAGTCCTAACCGTTGTATTCCCTTTGGAAGCCCTTTCAGTTTTCAGCCTTCTTTTAACAGTCCCTCAATACTGGTCTCACTAATGTTTACAAGTCAACTTTGATTTCATACACTCAGGATATTGATTTATAAAGGGAAAAGAACGTGCCATATGTGAAAATGTATGGTGTGTTGCTGTATTGTGTTACTACATGTTTTAGCTGCACTGGGTTGTACTTCAGTTTACCGCAGTACCCCTGTTAGAACGGTTCTGCCCCGGCTGCCTCCTCCCATCCTTTTAATGTCGATCTCCCTACCCCCTCCCCCTGTTCCCCAAAAGGGGCTAAACCCTTCCCTTAACCCCTCCCCAGTGTCCTGCCCTTCGCTGGACAGCTCATTCCATCCCTCTAGAAACTTCTACCAAGGATATCGAGAGATAGGTTCAGGCACCGGGGCCCCTCCCTCGGGTGGCCCTTATTGGTCCCCCAGCCTGCCTGTTTCCCGGATCCCCTCCCCCATCCTCCTGGATCCCCATTGGCAGGCAAGCAAACCCCTCCCTGGTTTACCCACCCCCCCTTTATAACACCCTGTAGACGCCAGCTGGTTTGGTCCCCAGAATCAGAATCTGGGTTAGGAATCTTGTTAGTGCTCCGGAATAAACCTGGGCTTTACCCCCACCTGGAGTCCACTCTCCTTTTTCTACCGACATCGTGCAAGTGTCTTGTCCTGAAGGCGAAAGCCTCAGCCACTCTCCCAACCTCCCGAGGAACGGGAGAGTGTCCCCCGCTGCCTGCTGTGCCAGAGCAAGCCACGGTGACTCCAAGCACACACTCGGAGAGGAACTCCAACAGTGTGTTACTGAAGAAGTTGTCCATTTCTTTCTGTTCATCATGAGCCAGCAGTGCCCTGGCAGCCAGGAGGGCCAGTCATGTCCAGGGTTGAATCAGGCGCTGCATCATTGACTGGGTGAGGGAGGGGATCGTCCTACTCTGCTCTGTACTGGGACAGCCTCACCTCAAACCTAGGGGCGGTTTTGGGTGCCACAACATCAAAAAGACATTAAGCTCTTAGAGATTGTCCAAAGGAGGGCCATGAGGATGGTGAAGGGTATGGAGGGGAAGCAGCTGAGTTCATTTGTTCTTTTCAGCCTGGAGAAGAGGAAACTGAAGGGAGACCTCACTGCAGTCTACAATATCCTCATGGGGGGGAGCGAAGGAGCAGCCACTGATCTCATCACTCTTATGACCCGTTACAGGACTCGAGAAAACAGGGAAGGTTTGGGTTGGATATGAGGAAAAGGCTTTTCACCCACAGGGTAGTTGAGCACTGAACAGGCTACCCATGGAAGTGGGCAAAGCACCAGCCTGAAAGAGTTCAAGAAGCATTTGAATAACGCTCTCAGGTGCATGGTGTGAGTCTTTGAGTGCTCTGCGCAGGGCCAGATGATGATCCTTCCAACTCAGCATACTTAACAATTCTGTGATTCTCTAATCTTTCATAATTTCAACAACATGTTCTTAGATGCAAAGAAATGAAGAGAGGTTGTGGCTTCACAAGACACTGGTCAAAAGAAAAGCACTGGAGTTGCTGAAAGAAGTGGCCTAACAACCGATCTGTAAGACCTGGCAGAGTAATTCACATTTCTTATACGTCCTAATTTGCAAGTAAACAGCAAAATATAGCAGAAGCCTTCCTTAGCAGCACAGGGTATATATGACTGAGCTCAACAACAAAAAACAAGCATATGGGAGGTGGAAGCGGGGACACAATGAGTGGGAGGAGCACAGGAGCATTTCCTGGGCAAGCAGGGATGGAATTAGAGGGGCAATGCTTACATGTAGTTAAAATTGATGAAGGATGTCATGGGTAAGGACACTTTTGCAGCAAAACAAGAGACTGACAAAAATCTAGGCCAGCTGCTGAATGCAGCAGGTGACTTTGTGACACAGCACACGGGTATTCATTTTATCTGTTTCTACTGGCATAGGCTGCTCTCAGGGATCCCAGAGTTCCATGTCAAGTAGCAAGGATTTAGTCAGGGTCTAATTAAACAAGATAGAAATGTCATACATGTCCATGGGATTGGACAGGATACATCTGAGAGTACTAAGAGTGACAGCAAAAGTCATTGGAAGGGCACTCTCAGTCCTTTGTGGAAGGTCACAGTGATCAGAGGAGGTTTCTAACAACTGCAAAAATGTTACATCTGTGTTAGGAAATTGCAAAAGGAGGATCTGGGTGGTGAAAAGATGATCAACCTTCTCTCAGTTGCTGGGGCAATTACAGAGCATGTATTCACAGAAATCATTACCATGACAACAAAAATGTTGTTGAGGACAGCCATCTGAAATTTCCCAAGGACAAACTGTGTTTAGTCACTCTGATTGTCTTCTACAACTACATTACAGGTTTCCCAGGTGAGATTAGAGTAGGTGTTGCTCCCCTTGCCTGTAGCCAGAACTTTGATAGTTTTTCAGCATCTGCAGCCAGACTGGGACAATATAGGTACTACAAGGTGCATTAAAAACTGGCCAGATCATGGGCCTCAAAAGTTAGCTAGTAACTGTTTCAAGTCCAGGTGATTCCAAGGGATGTTTCTTAGGATCAATAAAATAGCAGATATTATTTAACTTTTTCATCCATGACCTTTGGAAATACAAGGTGATACAAATCAAGGGGGACTGTTGATATACTGGAGGGTATAGCTGCTATTGAGGCCTCAACTAGCTGAATAAATGTATAACACATACATCTGTATTGGACTTCCAAAAACAAGAATGCCAAGATCCCACATGTGGGACAGGACACAGTTAGGGAGAGTGCAGGCTGGAACTAACGGTTCCACAGGAGAAGAGCCAGTGGACCACAAACCAACAAAGTCAGCAGTGTGTGCCTGCAGTAATGAACACTGACCACATCTTGGAGTGCCACAGCCAGCAGGTCAAGGGACATGATTATTGCCCTCTCGTCAGCACAGATGAAGCCACATCTAGAGCACAGTGTTCAGTTTGTTCTCTTGCCAAATGAGAGACTGAGGAGAATCAAGCAAAGAGTCATTAAGGGAGCTAGGAGCTTTGACATATAAGGAGGCTGAGTGACCTAGAAATACCAATATTCTTGTAAGTTTAATGGACAGTTACTGCCAGAGCATTCTTAGCAGCATTCCTTATGGTCACATTACGAGAACAGATGCATTTTGGTAGTCCCATCCAACACTACAATGGCTATAAGTATATATTAGAGCCCATTAATATCACTGGTGCAGTACCTGATGATGTGCCACAGCAAATTTTGAGCTGGGTTCCATACAGACATTAAAAGGTAGCCTGAAGGTAGTACTGTTCTGCAAGCAGAAAATTCCATGGATCTTCCCTATTCCTGTGCCTGACAAACTCACTCTGCTCAGGGACTGCTGCACAGAAAAATGAATCCTAAAGCAAACTGGCATCCTACTCATGAATGATTTTCCATTTATAGTTGCAAAGCCACTGTTAAAGTGGCCAAAACGAGTTTATAAAATATTTCTGCAGCTATAATTGTTTAGGACCACTGAACTGCATGTTCCAAGCCAGATCAAAAGGAGCACCACAAACCCATGAAAGGCTTATGTGTAAAGACAGGGTAAATTCCATGTCTGGGATCCGTCTGTAATTCTGTCAAACCAAGAGTGCTTGTAGCTGTACACAAATTAAATGTCTGTCTGCCAAAATTAAGTGAATGAAGAACAAATACCCCCTTATCACCTTTTTTTCTTTTTTTACAGTAACTATCTTGTTTTCTTTAATGTTAAATGTAAAATAACCTTCCTTTCATACTGGTGTGAAAATACAAATCAGATTGGGAATTACATCAATGCCAGGATTGATCCCAGAATTTTCAGATGACCATTTTGCTACAAATATATTTGTGGAAAATATATTTGTATGTCATGTTTTTTTAATAGTTGTCACAGCTGAAGATGTAGCTTAAATGCAACAGGATTTTGAGGGAACTGTATTATTTCCTAAACAGGTTCAAGGCATATGTATCACTGATTTACTATAGATTGGCCACACACAGAGATGAATTTAAGCAATACTAAATATAGTTGGAATGACAAGGATTGATGTTTTTATGTTTACAGATTAGTGATCCGTGCATGATTTTTCATGCCTGATCATGTAAAAAAAGCAGGAATTAGTAACAACTTGCAGTCTTAATACCCTAAATAATTAGCACTTAAACATAGTACATGTATCAATTTTTAATAATGTGATTTGAGACAGCCAAAAGGCAGGATCTAACAAATTAAAAAAAAAAAAAAGAAAAAAAAAGAGCTTTTTTATTGCTTTGTCTCATAAATCCGTATCATTAGCTTTAAGAAAAAAAAAATCCATAAAACATGAAACCTCCTGAATTCCTCAGCTATTCAATAAACTCAATGGTTTATTTTGGAGCCTCTGCAAATTGGTCTGTATGAGAAGTAGTAACTTTAATAGCCCAACAGATCTATCTTCAAAAAATACATTCTGGGACATGAAGGGTTGAAACTCCGCCTGCAAACTTGACCTTTACATCAGCTGGTCTAATCTAATAAAAGATATTACCTCTCCCTAGAAATCCTTGCTTTGTTTATGGGCACGACCGCCCGAGATTACAGCAGTACTATTATCAGACAATGCCAACTGCTAGGCTCTCCCCGAGAGCCCCGGGTGGGAGGGGCTGCCAAAACACCCGCCCGTCAGGGATCCCCGCTGAGCTCCGCTCCCTCCGACTCCGCCGCTTCTCCCCGCCGCGCACCGGGCCGCGGTGGGTGACAGGGTGCGGAGGGGCGGGCCTGGCGGTGACAGAGTGCGGAGGGGCGGCCGCCAAGCTGTCTGCGAACGGCGGGGTGCAGCCGGCCTGAGCGCCAGCCCTGGGAGCGCATCTGGGCTGGGCTCTAAGTAGCTGCTGGAGCGGTTATTAAGATATTGTTGCTCATCCAGCATCGCAGTCAATTTCTAAAGCAGTCGCCCGCAGCTTTGGTGGACAGAGACTCGGCAAGATGCCCTCGATGCCCTCGGGCTTCTCCCTCCGCCTGGGCGCCCCTAACTGTCTCGGTGTACTTTCAGAAAAGGCCGGAGCGCGGTGACTGGCGCGGCCTCAGGGCACACGGACCCCCGCCAGCCCGGTGGGACGGGACGCGCCCCCATTCCTGTTGATGCAGCGCCCCCTGCGGGGCGGGGGGCGGGCGGTGGCAGCACCGCCGGGCAGCGGAGCAGCTCCGTGCCCTCTCCAGGCGCGGCGCCTCGGCGGGGCGGGAAGCGCTCAGCTCCTCCGAGCTGCGCCGCTAGGACTCCGGCGCCTGCCGTCGCGCCGCACCGGCCCCGCGGGGCTTCCGCACAGGGGAGGTGACTGACAGAGGCAGGCGCGGAGGGCAGGCGCCGGCGTCCCCCCGCGCTGGCACGGGGCCGAACTGCGCCGAGGCGAGGGGGCAGCGCTGGGGAGGAGGAGAAATCGCCGCTGAGGGCGAGGGAGCGCGCCGCGTGCTCACTGGGGAGCACCGGCTGGCAAAAATAAGCGGGATCCGACCACCATGCCGGGGCTGCTGGAGCCCCAGACGGACTCCGGAGAGCCGCGACCCACCGTGCCCCGGCGCTGTTGGCGCCCCGCCTCCGCGCAGCCCGGGACGCGGGGGCTCGGAGCGACCTTCCCGCAGCCCGGGGCGGGGCGCGCCCGGCGCGCCGCGGCATTCCCGCCCTGCCGCCGCCTGGCCGCGCGCCGCATGCAAATGAGGGCTCTCCTCATTGGGCCGCACCGGGAGCCCTTTGAAAGGGTGCCCGGCGATTGGCCGCGCGGCAGCGTTAACGCACACGGGAGGATCTCCCCCCCTCCTTTTTTTTTTTTTTTTTTTTTTTTTTTTTTTTTTTTTTTTTTTTTTTTGCCGCTAATGTGTGATGCGTTCCTCTCAGACGATGTGTAACTCTGCGCGCCGGTTACTACAGAACAAGTAGTTCCCAGCCCCCCGCCCTCCCCGTGTCCGCCCGTGCGGTGGGGCGGGATAGTGCGCTGCAGTCACGGCCGCCGCCCCGCGGGGGCTCCGGCGCAGAGGGGAGGGGGCGGTGGGGACGGCGGGGAGAGGTGTTTCCCCCCCCCTCCCCCGCGGAGGGATATTCTCGGCGCGCTCGCCGCACTCTGCCCGCACCAAAATATTGGGAGTTAAGAGGCGGCTCGGCGGCGCCGCCGGCTCAGAAGCGCGCGGGCAGCTCGGCGGCGGCGCGGTCTGTCCTCCGCCCGCCACGGCTCCACTGCGGCGCCCAGCCCGCTCCTGCCACCGCGGCCCCCGCAGGGGCGGGCTTCACGCGCGGAGCCGAAGCCCCCGGACTTGTCTGCCTCCGCGGAGGGCTATAGTTCTGCCTGTGCCTGCCTGCGCCCCGAGCGGCTCTCGCCGGGTGGAAGAAGAAACGCGGGTGCGGCGCGTTCGCTGATTGCGTTTCTCTGGAGGACTTTGTGCGACCGACACCTGGACTACTGCCGGCGGGGACGGACCCCCAAGGACTTCGTGGGTTCCCGCTCCCGGCCGTAGAAGGAGCCGCGCAGAAGCTTTCGGCGGCCCGCCGCCCTCCGCCGGCTCCGGAGAGTGGAGAGCCGCGCCGAGCCGAGAGGACGCCGGCGGAGCTGCCGCGGGGAACTAACTCGACGTTTTCCTCCCCCCCTCGGAAGATGTTGCTTTCCAAGTTCGGCTCGCTGGCGCACATCTGCAGCCCTAGCATGGACCACTTACCGGTGAAGATCCTCCAGCCAGGTACGAGGCTGGGGTGTCCCTGCCAGCGCCGCGCCGGAGAGGCGCGGACCGGCCCTGCGTTACCGGGGCATTGAGCTCGTCTCGCAACTCCCGGAGCTGCGTTTATTTTTTTTTTTTATTTTTTAACAGAAAAAGGTTTTTTGTTTTTTTCTTTTATAAAGCCTTGGTCGGAATCAGGGCAGCGCACACAGTATGGGTCTGCCAGGCAGAGCGTTTGTGCGCCTTTTTTTACATTATTTTTATAATTATTATCATTATTATTGTTGTTATTCGGGTGCAGCGCGGTTGCGGACGTTAACGCGGGTTTTTCCCTCTTGTTTACGCAGTGAAAGTGGAGAAGGAGCCCTTTGATAAAGTCTACCAGGTGGGCTCCGTGCTGGGCAGCGGGGGCTTCGGCACCGTGTACGCAGGGAACAGGATCGCCGACGGGCTGCCGGTGAGGCGCGGGGCGCCCGGGCGGGGGCGGCGGGCGGGAGCTTGGCGCGGGAAGCAGCGGGCGCGGCCGGCCCGGCCCTCGGCGGCGGGGCGCAGGCTGAGCCCGCCCCGCCGCTCACGGCGCCTCCGTTCTCCGCAGGTCGCCGTGAAGCATGTGGTGAAGGAGCGGGTGACCGAGTGGGGCACCATTGTAAGTACCCGGGGGGGCTCCGGGGGTGCCGCGGGGCTTCGCCGCGGCGAGGCCATTGTGTGGGCGGTGGGGCCCGCCCCGCTGGCGCGGCCTCTGCGTCGGGAGGGAATTTGGCGGGGGTTCGCCGCCGCAGCGCCGCGCCCGCCCCTCGGACTGCGGCAGTGGCAGAGGGGGCCCGTCGGCCGCGCCCTCCTCCCCGCCTCCCTCCCCTCAGCGAGGGGGTGCCCCGGGCCGCGCCACCCCCCGCTAACCCGCGCCCCTTTTTCTGCCCAGGGCGGCATCATGGTGCCCCTAGAGATCGTCCTTCTCAAGAAGGTGGGCTCCGGCTTCAGAGGGGTCATCAAGCTGCTGGACTGGTACGAGCGGCCCGACGGGTACCTGATCATCATGGAGCGGCCCGAGCTGGTGAAGGATCTGTTCGACTTCATCACGGAAAAGGGTGCCCTGGACGAGGAGACGGCCCGCGGGTTCTTCCGGCAGGTGCTGGAGGCGGTGCGCCACTGCTACGGCTGCGGCGTGGTGCACCGGGACATCAAGGACGAGAACCTGCTGGTTGACCTCCGCACGGGCGAGCTGAAGCTCATTGATTTTGGCTCAGGGGCCCTCCTCAAGGATACAGTCTATACCGATTTCGACGGTACGTGCCTCCCACCCTTCCTGTGCCCCTCGCGGGGTGATGCCCTCCCTAGAGCTGCCGCTTAGCCCCTTTGCAGTGACCAGTGACAGCAAGCAGAGCCCCTTTTGCGGGGATTCATATCAGGTCTATCAGTAATGGAAACCTGTGGACCCGAAGCCGCTTAGGGGTGTTCAGTTGCGTAGGAAAGAAGCGATTCCAGGCAGTGACGCAGCAGTTTATGTTTCCCTGTCTTGGAAAAAGCGGGGTTTTTTTCCTAGAGGGCGATCTGTTTACATGGAGGTTTTGCCAGTGTCGGATGTTTCCATGTGTGGATATGCAGTTTTTATATGCAGTGTTTTTTTTAACTCGGAGTGGTACCTCCCCCGCTCCCATTCTGCCAGTGTCCTGGAAATCCCGCATTGCAGATTTTAAAGCGATGGGGACAAATGCACTCCCTCGAAATTACTTGCTACAGCAGCTGGGGTCGATGCTTTAGAGATGGGAAAGCTGAACATAAGCCAGCATGTGACCAGAGGGAGCATTTCCCCCAGTCCTTGGAGTACGACTGATGTAACACCGGGGTCTCGCTCCCCCCCGCCCCCAGCTGCCGCACTCACATCTGTTTGTTGTGAAACCCGAAGCCCTGCCGCACGTGACCCTCGGCATCACGAATTCCCCGTTTTGTTTGGTATCCAAGGAGCCCTCGGACACTGGAGGGAGGAGAAAGGGGGAGCGAATTGGGAAAAGCTGCCGCATAGAAGCCCCGGGGGGAGGCCTTAAAAACATAGAAATCGTAAGCGGCCCTATTTTGTTTACTGCCCTGTGGAATTGGATAAAGCAGATTAGCCCCGTGTAATGCGGGCAGACCTGAGTTTCACCTTCTTGTCGCCCTCTCCTCCTCCCTGCCAGCCCCCTTTGTCCTTTTGTGTCTATTTT
This sequence comes from Serinus canaria, assembly GCF_022539315.1. NCBI lineage: Eukaryota > Metazoa > Chordata > Aves > Passeriformes > Fringillidae > Serinus > Serinus canaria. The sequence continues at coordinate 18,203,635 of NC_066314.1, read as the reverse complement.
TGGTGTGATGCTGCAGACGCCACGTGGTCAGTGAAAGGGAGCTTGCCTCAGTAAACAGTCAGCTGATGGGGCTGTGTTATTCCTTGCAACAAAATAGAACAACCGGATGGGCCAAGTCTGTTATGGTGTAACGCTGCAGATGACCTGAAATTACACTGCTAATGGCTTTGGCTTGTGAAAAATTTAAAGCTGTTTAGTTTTCTGGGTTTGGTGTTGGTTTTTTGGGTTTTTTGGGGCTTTTTTTTTGTTTTTTTTTTTTTTTATTTTTAAATTCTTAAATATCAAGTTTTTGAATTTAATTTAGTTCTGCCAGAAGGAGCTGAATAGTAGGGAAACAGTTTAAACCTTTACTCTAATTGTGTTGCTGGTTTTTTTTCCTTTCAGGAACGAGAGTGTACAGCCCTCCAGAGTGGATCAGATACCACAGATACCATGGGCGGTCAGCAACAGTATGGTCTCTGGGAGTTCTGTTATATGACATGGTTTGTGGAGACATCCCTTTTGAGCAAGATGAAGAAATCTTGAGGGGGCGATTATACTTCAGGAGAAGAATTTCACCTGGTAAGTTCTGCAGAAGTCAAATGGGTTTTTTGGTTTTGGGTTTTTGGGATTTTTTTAAATGGCCTTGTGCACGTGAGCTTGTGTGGGTGGATTTTTGTTACTGAGGATTGTCTTATTTTTTACTTTTTTATTCTAATATGATTTTCTTTTTTTGTTACAGAATGTCAACAGCTGATCAAATGGTGCCTTTCACTGAGGCCTTCAGACAGACCAACACTTGAGCAGATTTTTGACCATCAATGGATGCACAAATCTGAAGTAGTGAAGTCTGAGGACTGTGACATAAGGCTACGGACCCTTGATACTGATGTATCTAGCACAAGTTCAAGTAATGAGAGTCTGTGAATTACTAAGGACCTCGCACTGGGAGGGGGAGCTTCAAGCAGAAAGACCACAGTGCTGCTGCCAATACATAGGAGGGGCTAGAAAAATGCATTCATTATTCTGTAGTTGAATCTTTATCTGAGGGACTTGATTTTGTTTTCCCCCTTTGCTGGTTTCTGCTTTGAAATGAGAGATTTCCTTTGGAAACGCTGATGTTTGGGAGTTGCAGGTCAGTACTTAGTCAAAGACTGACCTTATTAAGAAAGCAGTGACCTCTTGAATACATGGTAAACTTTTTTGCTCTCATAGAGCCTGGACTAGATTTTATTTGCTTTTGAGTGCCTTTTTGAAAGCTGCTTCAGTGGGACTTTCTTTTTTGAGCTGTCTATGTCCAAAGAAGATCCAGTTCATTATAGGAATTTGCTCCCTTTAGACTCAGTGCTGGGGGAAGCAGCTCCTATGATGCATTGGAGAACCTGTTCGGTGATTGAATGAAGTAGTCCCATCCACTGGTGATGGAATACTTGAACACAGACATTTCACTCCTGCCCCCCCGCCCCTTACAAATCCAAGCCACCTCTGCTGCTCAAAATATTTCCTATAGCCTGCACAGAAATATGAACAGGTATATCGGCTTCTTTATCAGAAACATTTATTCATGTTTCCTTTTATCATCTCTACATTGGGCATGAGAAGCCCCTTTCTCAACTCCCCCTGGCCTTTTGTCACCCTGCGAGTCTTAAAGTATGTATGGGCATGTTGAATGCACAATCAATGCAATATTCAAGGACTTCTACTTTTTTTTCCATACCTGTATAATGTGTTTATGTAAACTTGGTTTTTCCCGTGTACTATACAGTTATTTATTGTTTGGATTTTAGAAGACCTCCCACAGTTTTCAACTGTGGCTATTTATTTGGTTAATTTATTTGGTTAGAGTTATTCAACACTGTGCTTTCCCCTCCTTCTCCCCATGGGAATTCTAGTGGTTTGCCCATGGCACTTTTTTTCCTGCATTCCTGTCAACTTTTGGTTACAAAAAAATAAAAATAAAAAAAAATTTCTGACCTTACCAGTTTTTTGTTGGAAGATGGGAAATTGTTGTACAAAGTCTAATTTAAGGGAAATAGAATGACTTTTTAAAGTTAGTCAGTATGCCTTTTGTCTGGTATTATTGTACCAGAAGTGTAAAGTAATGCTGTTTGGAAGGGTTTTAAATTATTGACATTGTACAGTCTCCGTGCATTGGCTCTGGAAGGTAGAGTGGCAGAGTCATAAACCTTAATTTATTTTAATAGCTGTGTTTCTGTGATCTGGTTGCATTTATGCAGCTTGGATTTGGATTTTTTTCTTCTGTTTAACGGTGTGAAATGTATGGAGATCATATTTTTTATACAGGTATTTCAATTAAACTTTTTGTATATAACAGTTCTGTGTTTGTGTTTTTACTTTTACCTTCATTGTTACTTGTGATGAGCTGGGAAACCCACTCTGTTACCATCTGAAGCCTTGTGTGAGGCCTGCAGCAGCTGAGCCGGAGTTAGGAGAAGGTCTGTGCCATTAAGCAGTGACCATTTTGAAAGAATTAAGCAATCCTTCACCAGAGCTCTATCTGCTCCTCAATCACTGCGTTTGATGTTGGACTGGGGAAGGAGTACAATACAACAGCACTAATGGCCTGCATAAAAGGGAATTGGCCCTGTAATTGTGGGACTTTTACCTCTGTAAACACTGAATATCAGTGTACTTGTCCCTAAGTATAACAAGGAAGGAGCTCTGTAGCTGCTGGTGGTTACGTTTTCACAGTTGATATGTTTACTTTCCATTACATTCAGTTTCCTTCTTCCCACTTACACCTTCCTTCTGGGGCTGGGTGAGGACTTCTGGTAAAGGGACGGCATTCTTGGGGATCAGGGTCATTGTTTTCCTTCAACTCCCTTAGATTATCAAAGACTGGTGCGACTGTCACTTAATGGAGTGTGATACAGGGGAGCATGTGCTATTCTCACCTACAGCAAAGGACAAGAGAAATGTCCTCAGCATTTATCTTCACTTGTTGGGAGTCAAGTCCTGCAGATTAAGGATTTCATCCTCGTTTCTCTGCAGCCAGAGACTTACCTGATTTGGTCTTGTTGCGGGGGTGGTAGTGATTACAAGATTTAACTACTGCAGAGGGATCTGCAAGGTGTATTTAAGGATGTGTTCAGTCATTAAAGGTGCTTTGTAGTTGTCACACTTAAGGGCTAGACTTGGAATCTTAGTTTTATGTTATTTCCCTTTCTGGGGATCTGCCAGCTCATCTGCTATTATTTTGGTTCCTGTGGGTAATATCTCGCTGGAGTCACATCAAGCTCCTGATGCTAACTAGTTTAGACTCAAAATGCCAATAGATAGCAGGAGGTAAATCTGAAGAAAGAAGACCATTTTTAGTCTGTGCCCTTTTCTGATGACACAGAAGGAAGGTGTGTGGCCTTTTCTTGGCTGTAAAAAGCAAGCTCAAAGTACTCTAGTTGGGGAAAAAAAAGCCCTAACCACTCTTCTGTCCGTCAATTTATTTTCTATGTTTTCTGATTTTTTTTTTCCTTTTTTATTTTGGACTTGTTTCCCCAGTTTTTAATGAAAATCTGTATATATGCTAAACCTAGTCCCTGAAAAACTCAGTTCCCTATTGTTGGAACTCTATTCACAGAAATAAAAGATTCTACAGTTATGATTGCTTAGAAAAATCACAGTGTCATATTGGAAGACCACTTAAAAGTGAATATTTAGAGTTTTGCTTTGGAATGAGAAATTCCTTTTGCTTAAGAGGGGAGGATTCAGGTATGCTACAAGAGAGATGATCCCAGCACCTAGTGCATTTCTTTAGGGAAACATGTTTCTAACCACAAGAGGTCCCTGGAGAAATTCCAGTAGCTGACAGTAATTAACGTCTTCCACTCCAGTGATTTCACATGTTCCCAGCTGTTCAGAGGGATGGCAGCAGGGCTGTATGGGTGAGCTTCAAAGGGCTACCAGAAAAGCGATTCTAAAAACACATTTGTAAAGCTATTGTTGATTGCTGAGCCAGGGACTTTCAACATTTCCACAAGAGCTGATGTTACTTTCCTTAGCTTCACTGAGAATCAGAGCTGAAACGCTCTGTTTTGAAACATTAAAACTAGGTTTTCACCTTTTGCTACTAAGGCAAAATGCATTAAAAGGATAAAGGTCAAAAGGACACGAGCACAAGTGCTGACTCCCCTCTGGGATTAGCTCAACATAAAAGGTGCACTTTCAGTGCTGCACAGGCAGCTTTGGTTGTGAAACTCCCCTGTACACTAATAGAAGCCATGCGGCTGAAACACCATATACTGAAAGTAATGATTTGTAAAAATAGCTTTTCATTACAGTTGAAAGTTGGAAAATGATGTGTTAATACAGTTCCATTAGCTGAGTGTTTCTGCCAAAATGAGCAAGTCAGTGACAGCTCTTGGTTTCTCCTGTGCTTCTATCTGGTGTTAATACCATTAAATGTTATTTCTCTGGGATCCTCCTCTTCATGTTCTCTCCCCACTAGGTTGGTTTTCCACAGCACAAAGCTTGAAAAATAAAATTCAGCAGGTCATTCAAAACACTATAGTTTAAATCAGGGCCTGTTTTAACCTTGAAAAACTGATTTAACAATACTCCTACCTATGCATGTATGTATGCTACTGGTTTCATAATAGATATTTTAAATTAATTCTGATACTGAAATATCTTTAGCAATGTAGTGTTTTGTGTAATCCATATCCTGATTAAAGCTCATTTCCCTGCATGCATAAGCATACACACTATTCTTTTTTTTTCCTCTCTTTTTGTTAACTGAGCTTATATTTACTGAAGCAGCTGAATAAGAGCCCTTTGAAAATAACTATCAAAAGATGTTAGGAATATTGACTAGGGTGTGTTCCCACCGAACACTTATGGTTCTCTCTCAGTGGTTTAGTGACCTCTGTTGGTGAAATAAAAGTACATGTTCCAAAAATAATGATGCATAAATAGGGGAGATTTTAAAGCACTGCTGGCTGATATTTTTAGATATGAGTGAGTATGGCTGATACTTAATTATCCCGTAATGCTTGAAGGGATATTTCACAAAAAATGAAAAATTTTAAATTACTACAATTGCGAAAATAACTTTTCGATAAAAATGGGGGAGGGGATCATGTATTCAAAAGGTTGTCAAATCTGCATCTGATGTTACAGTGCTAACTGGCCTGGTGTGCCCCAGTCACCTACATGACTCTTGGCATGAGCCTTTACAACCCTATTAGCCCTCATTCTTCCACTTCATTTCAGCAACCAGGAGAGTCACTTGTCTTCTGGCATGCAGATGGGCAATAATTCTCAGTGGTGTAACTAGACAACAGAAGGTTGTGGCCCTATCAGCCTCATATTAGGGGAATTTTTTTACTAACAGCAGTTGATGCCACAATTCGTGGCAGAAGTCAAGATGACAGCGTTTCAATTTCAGTGCAATAGTTTTTGATACTGTCCCAAAAATTTCTCTGCTTGTAAATTTGCAATTACTGAGTTTCACGGTTATCTGTGATTTAAAAATATAATATGCTTTTGCCTACAGCGTTTCTCCAGGTAGCTGATTTACCAGAGACATATTAAGCTTTGGTTATATTGCAGAACTGCTAAACAAAGTGATAAGGAGGCCACAAATCCATGCAACTAAAAATTAATTTTAATCTGTATAAGACAGGATTCCTATTTATTTCAGAGAATGCTTGTCTCACAACTGGTGAATTCATGTTATCACTAAAAAATGGGTCCACAAAGACATACTAACTCTTTTTTTTATGAAGAGAAGTGACCAGAGAACTCTGGAGCTGAGGTTTAACTCAAAGCAAAATGAGAAGCAGAAACATACATCCATTAAATTCTTGCAGATATTTTCTTAGCTTGCAATTCCACCCCTGATTTTCCAATGAATTTAAAAGGTATTCAATCTTTCTGTCCTTTACTGTTCGTAATTATTATTTGTGATACAGCCTGGCACACTCAAGTTTTAAGAAGCATTAAGTGGTTTGCCATACTCTGATAAAATAGCCATGTTTATATGTCAGATGCTGGGATTTCCTTTTCCTTAAAATGCTGTGAAGGAAATGACTTGCCTGCGGAAACCTTCTGCTTACATAATAACATAAATTCAATATAGGTCTCAGATTAGCTGTGTTTAAGCTCTAATTAATATGGTCTTAGTAAGAACGTTATCTATTATGGCTAATACTCTGCTAATTGACTACACAAACCATTATGTAAAAAGCTGCTTATACTAGTCCACTAAGAGAATTAGTGAGATGCATACTTTGACTTGCACTGTTTCTCAGGTAAGTCTGTGTTAAACATCAAAATTAGAATTAAGTCATAGTCAGAAAAGTGACTTGTGGATCAATATGAGTCTTTGTTTACTACTGTTGACTCAGCAGTTGCTTTAAGTCTTCAATTAGGAGTACAGAAAAATTACAGAAAATTGTATTGAAAACTGAAGTATTTTGGTATTTTGCTCCATTATATACAAAATCCTGAAGCAAATGTTTTATTATTTCATGAACAGTTGTCTGCTAGGTGGATTTTTTTCTTTTTTCTGTAGGTTAGTGCTGCTGAAAAAAATGCTCTTTTGTAGAAATAAAAAAAGTTTTGCTTGAGAAATTTACTCTGGTAATTATGAATGGCCTGGTTTCAGGGTTGAAGTTTCTCTCTCCCCTTTTCTGCTTCCTTTCTTTTAGGACAGGAAAATGTAAGCATCAAATATCAGTCTATTTGAATTAAAATATATAAATATGTTAGCAAGCATATGTTATAAAAGACTCATGTGATGATTCCCCATATAGTATTTCTTTCCCAGAAATTTCCAATCCTAATATAGTCATAAAAGGTAAAAGTCTCTTTTAAGATCATCCTAAGGAAAGATGTCCATTACCTGTGGGGAAATACCCCTGTGTTCAGACTCCATGCAAAGATTGTGGGGGAGAGAGAGGGGAGGGGAAGAAGAGGGCAGTTTGTTTGTTTGTTTGTTTGTGTTTTTATAATGTCTAAGTAATATCAAAATCCTTAAAATATAAAGATTTACCAGCATTAAAAAATGTAAGAAATCACTGCTTTGCAGAGGGGAATTTGTCTATTGTCTGGGCGAATAGAAATGAATAAAAAATTTAATCAACAGGAAAGCAGATTAAGTTGTGATAAGGAAGAGTTTTATATCTGTAAGGCTAGCTGAACACCAGAGTAAACAGACTATGTAGTATAGTAAATCAATATTTTTAGAAACAAGCATTTTTCAGAAATCATCTAGAAGATACAGCTATTTTAAAATTACCTTGAATTTCTTCAGCTAACGATCTGGAATTACAAAGATGGATTTCAGTCACAACATTCATCTGCTTCTTGAACCAATATAAAATTTATTGACAGTGCTGGTTTTGCTACTGGCAAAACCAAAACTTTTTAATGCAGATTTGACCTAATCAATAGCAGTAGTGACAGATTTTGTCATGATGGTGAGGCTATGGTGCTGCTGACCTTTTCTCATAGCCAGCATCAGCTAAATTGTTCCTCCCAATATCCTTTCCTTTTGCTGGTGCATTGGTATTAAGATCAATACACTGATCTCTCTGATAGCAATCCAGCAGAAGTGAGGGAATATGCACAGCTGTTTGGGTCTGGGATGTGATAGAAGAGAGATGGTATTGCTGAAGAAAGGAAATGTGTAATAACAAAATTTTCCTTAGTCAGTACCATCAAGCATACACCCTAGTTTCTATTTGATAATTTCTGCAACAAGGAATTTGTAAAGAACATGACAAATCTTGCTTTTTTAAACCTCACATGCAAATTATTTTAAGTGGCTTTTCTTCAAATCAGGTGCTGAGCATTTGTTTGTGAAGCATCAAGTACTGATGAAGTGAAAGAACTCAGGTCACTCAGTATCCTACACAGGTCAAAACTTAATTCATGACCATATTTTTATATCTTAGCAGTATGCCCTACTTTTTGACCAGCTTCACAGGTACATTTGCAAATGATAAAATACATTAAACATTTCAGAATTGTTAATCAATGACAACGCTTTACAGCTATTCATGAAGAAAAGTTGCAGTGAGAAAAAGCAATGCAAATGAGTTGAGATATCATAATTGCATTTATTGTTTTATCTCAAGGTCTATTGTTTTCCTATTTCTCTGGCATTTTGAGTCTCTTCAGCAGGCATGAGCTCCACTGTCCTCTCTAGGATATTTTTATTCAATATCCACAGTTTAATATGTAGGATTCCAATATACTTAAAGGAAAACTTCTGCAACTAATCATGAAAATCTTGTTTAGTCCCTATCTAAACCATGATTTTTGAGTGCATTTTAAAGATGCACTGTTCCCAGTTTAGTGCTTGTTGTGATGATGCACTCAAGTAGCTCTAATAGCTGAGGATCACCATTTCCTAGCCAAAATACTCTTGGTGGTATGGAACCCAGTTCTTCAGTTCTTGTCCAAAATTTCCAATCATTTCAAGAAAGATTTTGTCTTTGTGATGACTACAGAGATATCCCTTAACATGTGACAAAAGAGTGTCTGCCCTAGAGAGAAAATGAATAAGAACGCCTGAAGTTGTAAAGCAAACCTCTCCTGCAATGCTGAAAAGCAGCAGAAAAAGGAGAAAGAAGCCCTTCTGTCTTTCAGAAGTCATAGCTGCACCTCTCTGTAAGACAACAACTGTTATTTGGAAAGCAGGGGCAAGGTAACTTGAAAGAAAACGAGAGCATAAAAACTATCTCAAAACCCGAGTCCTTGATGGTACTTTTGTTGATACCACAAAGAGCAGTTGCTCACCCCTGAGATTAGCCCAGTTGGTTAGAGCATGCTAACCAACACCAGTTCTCTTTCCCCATGTAGCTGTCTGTTAGTGTGAAAAAGGGTTCATAACAATGTTGATCATAATTTGTACCTCTCTTTTCCTCTGCCGGACAGACCTTCTATGTCACCAACTAGTGGCACAATCCAGCTCCTTTCATGGCCTGTGACAAACTCCTCCTGATACAGGTGATGAGGGGAGTCACAGTTTCAGAACAAATAATGCATACTTTCATATTCTTTACTAAGTAACATCCTCATTATTTAGTATTGTTTTTAAACTAATGTCATCATCACAAAAACTGCCCTGGTGTCAGTGGTTCTTTTCACCCAGATAGTTTTCACAGTCCTTTAGAGAGTTAATTCACTGATTATGAATATATATATATATATATATGTATATATATGTATATATATGTATATATATGTATATATGTGTATATGTATATATATATATATGTATATATGTATATATGTAAATATATGTATATATGTATATATGTATATATATATGTGTGTGTGTGTATATATATATATACGTATATATGTGTGTATATATATATGTATGTATATGTGATGGCAACTTTTGTTTACATCTTACTGCCATCTTATAACTTTCTTAATTCCAGAACAAAGTAATATAGTTGACAACAATGAATATTTAGCCAAGCTATTAACAGACCTGAAATTATTTACTCTTTCTGACAAATTTTTCAGTTTTCTTGTAAAATTGAATTTCTTCAATGGAAATTTCGAATCACACAAGTTCATATATATGGCTATCTATATATATAATAGTTCAAACTCTTACAGTAGGTTTTCTCTAATGAACAGATTAGTTCAGTTGAAGCTCACTGACAACTGAGCACCACAAATGGTGGTCATCAAAGCAATATTAAAAAGTCATATAGAATCCCTGGACAAACACAAGATTATCAAAAGTGCACATTAAATTCTCCCAGGTCGTGCAGGTGGCCAGTACAAACCTTGTGTGGCACTGGTGACAAACTGGAATGGAAGATACTTCAAGTAGCATAGTGATAAGGCATCAAATGACTTGGTGCTGGTTTTCTGCAGGGAAAGGTTACCATGCATAGAAGGCATATGTTTGTTCTCTAGTACTGTACTTCTGCTCTCCAGCTGCTAAAATTGAATATAATTGATTGCCAATTGGCTTAGACCTGGAAAAAAAATACAAACATTTGTGTTGAAATAAGTATCTTGACATATCTAGATGAACATTTACAATGCTGTTAACTGACTCAAGCTAATGCAATCAACTCCGAGGAGCAAAACACTCCAGAATCACAGACACCAACTAAGAGATTGTCTAATCAGACTTTCTGCAAGTACATTTCCCAGGTAAATTTTTGAACTAACAGCTCTTTGACAGCTATGGATAATGAAAAGTGGTTCATTTTCTTTTTTGTCACTAGTTTTATGTAAAGCCTGTTTGGGAACCTTTGTTGGAGTATCTGTTACCCCAATATTTAGCTAGTATGGTTTCAGTTTTCAGCTGAAACCCTGGTCTGGGTAGGTAGATCAGTACTTAGCACAGCCTGATGTCTGGTTCTCATGTATATTTCCATGTAGATTTGCTTTAGAAGGTGATTTGCTTATTTAAAGAGCAGTATGGGGTATGAAAGGGTTATGTAAATATATGCTTTGCAACTATAGTAGTGGCCATTTTAAATAGGTAAATGTCATTTAAAAAATCACAAAGTGAAGAAAAGTTGCAATGGCATCTTTGATTGAATACATCTGCTCACTGATTACCTAAAACTATGGAGCAGCTACTTGCAACAGATTTACCCTCCACATGTATTTCAGTCTAACCATCTCAAAAACTGACTGGGGTATGTTGTACAGATTTTGACTACATGCTGGCCTGCATATGCCACTGTAATTTATACAGTTGATTATCTTCCATTTTCTCAAGGATATTAACTGGCATGAACCTTCGTTTTTTTTCATTTCCAGTAATTAATTCCCTGTAGAGAGTGACTGAAAATACGAAACAAAAGCTTTTAATCAGAAATTATTAGAGTTGTCTTGTCAGCCGTCTGTTAATCACTGTGCATTTTTGTATAAGGAGTGAAAATTGTACTAAACCTTATACTTAATTAAAACATATTGTTTCCATAGCAGATTGGAAAGTACTGTCATCTGTTTAGACTTGCACCCTAAGATTCATTAAGGGTTGGTTTCCTGCAACATGCAGGCATTTAGAAATTCATTCTACTGGGCACTGAATGAAGGTACAAAGGGTGAGGGTTATAGCACATGCAAGAATTCTTTTGTTAAATGTCTTCCAAACCCCCACCGTAATGCAGACTGACAACATAGTAAAGGAATACTAATGAAACTGAATGGGATTAAAACTAGAAAGTGAAGAATAATGAGGGGAAAAAAAGTCTTGCAGATTTTGAGATTCATTGTGGCAGTCTGGTCATGTGAATGACATGGGCACTAGAATTTTGTGTAATCATTCTTGCTTGAGTCTTTATTATATAAATTTTAAAAAGAAGTGGTTTTTTGTAAATTTGCCATTTCTGGGGAAGTGACTACAGTAGCTTATTGAAAGCTAATGAGACCTGAATGCTCTGGTGTAAGATTCCTCTAAAGATCCAGAAGGAAAAATATGGGAAAATGACAATGACCGATTATTGTTTATTATTACAGTGAGGTGCAAAGACTTGCAAAACACTGCTTCTTTTCAATGTCTTTTTAATGCATCAGCACCCTGCTACATCATCATTATGTAGGAACATGTAAGAGGTGCATATCTTATTACTGTGTTCAGGGAAGAATTTAATATCAGCCCCAAGTTCTTGCCAGAGTGAGGTAGACGCTGCTCTATCCATCAAGATGACTGAACTGCAGACAGTCCTTTGGCCAAAACTGGTATTAAGTGTTGGCTTGTAAGACCAACCTTATCACCGTGTCAGCTGCTTGTTGTGTTTTGTAGAATCTCACTGTTATCAAGCTTGACAAGTTCTGCTCTGTTCCTGCCTGCTCCTTGCCCCAGGGTTCATCTTCAGCTACCTGGATTTCTTATCTCATCACTATTCTTTACCATTTTCACACCACACCCTTTGGTTTCATAGTTCTCTTGACTACCTCTTGGTTTCTCTGTCTCTTGCCTCCAGCCCCAAGGTCAGGGATTTGCCAGCAGCTTTCCTGTCCCAGGTGTATTGCTGCAGTGAAGACTTTAGAGGGATTGCCCTGGGAGCATATGATCAGATGCAGCAGTAACAAGTGCAGTACCTCACTGAGAGCCAGATGCAGACATGGGTAAAAAGCCATTAATGTTTTATATTACTCCTATTTATCATTAGCAGCTGTTGATTAAGTAAGTAATATGACTGATCTCAGGCAATAAATGCAGCTTTGCTCTGAAGCACTTGCAGTCCAGAAAGGCAAACAGCAGGCAAAGTGTAAGGGGTAAGGGATGAATATATATTTTTTGAAACAATACCATCTATTTCTACTGGCCCTCTGCCTGGCCATTATTAACTCACAGAACTTTGTAGGCATCCAAGTTGGATCTTCCTGCTGTTACTGGAAAATTTTTCTTGGCTCAGGTATGAAAATAATTTCCTTTCAAACTCAACACTATGTTGTTACGATATCCATTTTGATAATCTAATGGTCAAATGTGATGATTGTGTCTTGGAGCACCTCACAGGGACACCATTGTTGTGTGATGGTGACCTTACATCTGGGAACAGCCTTGCTTAGGGCTTCCCAACTCTATCTCTTACAAGGCCATATGACAGATATGTGCAAGGCTCCATGCCTTGTTTAAAAACTCCTTGACACAGTCGTGCCACTTCTGACTCTTTGTACTGCTGTGACATGACCCTGACACTGCAAATATTCTTCTGTATTATGCAAGGGTGTCACTACAGAAGGAGGATTATGTGAGGTCATGGCTAGAGTCTGATCCTGACTCAGTCCCAGATGTACAAGCAGAAAACTGTTGAGTGGATTAGTATGTAAGTGGCTTTTAGAGGCAACTGCCCTCTTATCTGACATTGCTAGGTGAACAGATGCTAGATGTTGCTAGATATTGCTAGGTGTTGCTGGATGGCCCCAATCTGTTCAACAACCATCTGCATTAACTTATAACATAGGATAACCTTGGACAAGAGCAGCCAATGGAACCAGTCCACCTTCGTGACACACATGGGCTTATTTTTATTTTTTCAGGCATGTACACATTACTCTATTTTTATCCCTTGACAGCAATGAGACTTAGTCATAGCTGATAGGTGATCTCATCTCCTCTTCATCAACCAAAAAAACAAAAAAAATTAGTCAGAGGAACCTTATCACTTCTAACAGGAAACTGTACAAGCCACAGTTGGTCTGCTAAAACAGAAGACACACCAAAGCAGAAAACATTGATAAAAGTAGGTGTGAAATGTAGGCCTTTCTTCTAAGCTACACAAGTGGACTTCCCTGGCAGAATGGAGTTGCTGGAGGAGATCTTTCACTGCCTAACCTAATGTTTCCAACTTCATTACATTAGAACTCTAGTATCACAAGTAGCAAAATCTCATCTACCACATATATAGGTGCCTCTGAAGCCTACATGTTCCTGCTGGAACAAAGAGTTTAAGAGTCATTCAAATATCTTGTAAAAACTGTTATTGCTGATGCATATGGATTCTGTGGGTTTTTGCTTATATCTACCCTTGTTAAAATGAAAATCAAACCATACCATATTGTCAGGTTTTCCCTCCATCTCTTTACCCACTGCTATTTTCACTCTTACCAGTATGTTTTTTCTTTGCCAGCAGTTATCTTGCTAAGCTGGAGAGGAAGAAAGAGATCTCAGGTCTTGCTTATTTTGACTTTAGAAATTAATGTTGTCAAGTGAAGTGTTAACATAATGAAGGCAAACTTGACTTTTCAGAAAAATCAGTGAGCTGGAGTCAAGCAGTTATATCTCTTTGGGCTGAAATCAGACAAGTTCAGGGAATGTAGGAATAACTATTTGTTGTATGCAACAGGTGCACATCAGAGCAAGAGTCTTCCCAGGTGTGCTTTGGATCACCTCTGAAGGGCTTGGGAAGGCCTATGGAATGGCAATTAGAAAACTGTCAAGTGGACAGATGCAGAAGCCAACTAAAAGGTAGGTATCTGCCTTAACTGTGTTTAACTGCATGAGCTGTTGGGGCTGGGGGAGACCTAAAGTTTGATTAGAACCTTCCTGCTCTGTGACATTTCAAAAAAAACATTATGTTTGCCTCTGCTCCTCAAACAAAGGAAAGAGTGACCAACAGCAGAAAAGCTCAGAAGGTGAGTGGGAACCAAATGATCTCATGCTGTTGGTGACAATGGTGGATACATTGACGTGGACACAATGCAGAAGAATGATGTCTTGGAAAAGTCCATTCATCACGGGTTTAAGGATCAGTACAGCAAAGATTTTAAGCACTAATAGCACATAATATCACTATCTAAAGTTCTGTCTAGACTTGGGAGACCAAGGACAGATTGTCCTAGATTAGACAGGTTTCAGGGAGATTAGATAAAGTCCTTCAATTTTTTTTTCCTTTACTTGTGATATTAACGAAATAAGGCTCTTATATATCATTTAATCAGTCAGCACTTGCTCAGGTGCAAACTGAAGACATATGGAAATAAAGTACTTTGTCCTTAACAACATCAATAAACTGTAATTTCCTCAAAAGGATTCACTACTTGCTAAACTGTCAGGACCAAAGATCTCTTCATCCTGAGTGCTCAGAGGTAAATGATTTTAACATAGATTTCATTTACGTCCTGGATCTTGAGCCTTTCCAGACGGTTAAGATAAGCAAGGCTCCAACAGGTGAAAATGAAAGGAAGGAGGTTCCAGTAACTCAATCTTCTCTCCATACCTTGGGGAGTCACAATTTTAAGGCAGCTAAAGTACTTTTGTACTACTGCAAAGCACCTAGTCAGTCTGGAAGAAATCAACACTTCAAGAGAACTTCTTCAGTAGGTGTTAAGTGCTCCCATCCTCTCGGGAGGAGATTTTCATCAATGAAAACACCTCGTGGGGATGAGTACAGGAAGAAAACAATGCAGTGCTGAGGGGTGTAAACGGCTTCATTCTCTTTGGTGGGTCCTCATCCTCCCTGCCTGGGGTTATGTGCTCACAGTCCGTGATCCTGTCAATTGTTAGGAGCTGACACAGCGAGGCTTTGGGGTTGTTTACATCGTATCATCATAGCTATCACTAAGACGGTAACGAGAGAAGGGCTCAGGCAGGTTTAATGTACCAGAGACCCTAGATCCTGCAGCCCCTGCTCCTTGAGAACACCCAAGGCTCAATGGAAATGTTCAGCCCTCCCTTTTCCTCCTCTCTTCCTTCCCCCCGTGCATCTTTGCCTGAAGAGAGAAGGACCACTAAGCTGAGATCAGACAGGGAGAAGGGAGAGAACTTTGGATGCCTGCAGTGGCAAGAGGGTCCATCAGATCTTGTTTCATGTAAAAGAAAGCGTTGCAAAGACTACCAGTTTACTTGGGAAAGTGTGTAGAGATTCCATGAGACAGCTGGAGAGGCAAGGACCTTTATTGCCTTTGTTTTCATGAAGGAAGACAGATATTACACACACACACACACACACACACACACTCACTTCATTCCTAGCATGCATTGGCTTTGACAGCGTGTCCCAGGTTTCCCTTATTCCATGACATCCTCACCTTGTCCTGTCTCATGCTTTTGCCTCCTGAACTCCTCTTCCTGCTTGGGAAAATATAGGACAACTCTACCCAAATACCCTTTCTGTCTCAGTGTCTGTTTCCCTTACTGTCTGCTCCCAACAAACAAAACCACATAAAATTCCTTTTTATTTTTCCAAACTAGTTTGAGTACTATTTGAGCTGTATTTCTGGCTGGGTTTAAACAGTTAACAAGCAGTTATGGTGCTTGTCAAAATGTCTATTGCTAGCAATGCAGTGGGTGATTTTAACAATCAATGCAATTTTAGGAAGCAATCTCCTTTGTCCCCTTCTTAACACTGTTACACTTCTTACTTCTGCTGCCTTTACTTAGTAAAAGTTATTGTCAAAACCTGGACAAGGAAGATGCCATCTCTTTCTGACTCTCAGTCAATAGAAACCTTCTCTGTATTATTGGGGGGAAAAAAAAAGATCGGACATATATATTCTTCCAGCCCTTTCATCTGCATTTGCAGTAGGTCTCTGAACATCAAGGTTGCACATTTATTTTAGACTTTTTAGCTGTTAGCCAAATTGCAGCAGAGGAATTTGATCATTAGATAGTCAAGCCCAAGAAAAATGACCAGATGGTTACATGTTATTAAATGATACAAAGGAAGAAGAGAAGAAAATAAATCCCTGTGTATCTCTTCAGTACTTAGAGAAATTTCATCCAAAAAATTCAGTTAGTTCCTTGCACATGTCACATGGAGCACATCAGTTTCACTGCTCCAAGTCAATCAGACTGAGAGACTGCACAGCATTTAGGAAGGAAAGAGGCCAGGGTTTGGCATGGCAGCAGCATCCCAGCATCCTCTGCTCGGGGAGGTGATTCCCAGCTCCTCACCTGAGCTGTGTCTAGACAGCGACAGTGCACAAGCACCCAGCACTGAATGAGACTTCAAGAGCTGCTTCTAGTCATGTTTTTGATCTACAAGAAAAGAAAAAATACATGAATCCCAGAATCTTAGGTGTGTGAGAGTCTTGTTGTGTTGTTTTTGTTGTTTTTTTTTTCTGAAGAGAACTGTCACAATAAAAAAGTAATTAATAATGTCTTTTGCTGTTAGTGTCTTTATAAAGAGTTGATTTTTCTGGCGTGAATTTGGGTTTTTCTCCAAGATAAGATGCTTTTTGAATAATTCACAATACTATCCTAGAGCAAACTGGGATTTATACCAGAAACAACAAATAATATTTTTAAAGGTAAATTGAATCACATGCCATTATTCTTGTGTAAGGCTCTTTATTTGAAACACACCTTGCTCATTTCAGCAATACGAGTTAT
The DNA here is from genome assembly GCF_022539315.1 of Serinus canaria. NCBI lineage: Eukaryota > Metazoa > Chordata > Aves > Passeriformes > Fringillidae > Serinus > Serinus canaria. Next base: position 18,186,870 of record NC_066314.1, on the reverse strand, counting down.
AATAACATCCAAACACTTTATTTATGTAACAGTAGAACTACTACAAGAACAAACCAAAAGGAAATCTAAAGGAGAAACAAAAGGAGAATCCAAAGAGGAAAAACAAAAGAAGAATCCAAATAAGACTTTTTTGAAGAAAAATTGCATTAGCCCCCTACAAAAATGAGGCAGTTTTACTTACACTTCCAACATTAGGATTTGGCAGACCAAATACTAGATTATTTTTTTTCTAGTAAGACAAGTGTTTCAGAGGAACACAAATGACCTTTCTAACAACCCTAAAACATCAATGCCTTTTTAACGTGTAATGTTTAAAAGGCACATGTATGATATAAATTTCCTCATCTTTACATGTTTTCTCACTTGGCCCATAATTTTGTGACCTAAACAGTGCCAGCCCAGACAGTCTGACCTTTAGTAAAGGTTTTACTTGAGCCCAGCTTAATTACCCTTCAGCCCAGTGAGAGAAGGTATATGGCTATAAACCACAAATGAAACATACATTTATATTATCAACTACTCCTTCATAGGACATTTTAAAAGAGCTTTATAAAGTTTATTTAATTTTTTATGTGAGAAATATCAGTTCTTCATTTAACTTTTCCTTATGAAATTTGTTGTCAATATCCTTGCACTGGCAAGATGTCCATGAAACCTACAAGTGGGCCACAAGTGGAAAAGAAAACTCATAGAGGAGGCAGATTTCTTCTTTGACAATAAATAGCCATATTATGGTGGCATTTATCAGGCAGGAGTGAAGACAGTGTTTTGTTTGCTCTCCCACCTGACTACATTAAGGCAAGAATTTATCACTCCTATTAGCACATATTTTTCTGGATGTACATATACCAGTGGCTACTATAAAAGTAACTAAAAGGGTTTAAAATACAAAAGCCGAGTGCTCTTAAAGGTGATTTTCAAGAGATTGTTAAAAATAAGTTTGTCTTTGCTTCTTATTTAATATGTACTAAAATTGCATAGGAGGATTCTTTTGCTTCCATTTTAACAGGTTCAGAATAAAAAAAATAATATAACAAAAATTTAAATAATATTAAAAAAGCACAAAAATGCCACATGCTATACTATGTATGATATAGCTTCATGTTTTCATCAGAAGAGAAAGTAGAAAATTGATTTATTTACTCTTTTATTTCACATTTGGTGCTCACTATATTCTTATTGGTACATATTCAGGCCTGAAAGAAGCACCAGGAGTGAGGTAGCTCTGTGGCAGCAAAGAATTTATCCCTCCCTGGAATTTCTGCCTGAAGGGAGAAGGCAACTTTTCTGTAGCTCTGAATAATTTCTCTGGATGTCATGGTTTAACCCCAGCCACCAACCAAACCCCACACCAAGCCTGCTTGCTTCCACTGGTGAGATGGGCGAGAGAGTCGAAAAAGCAAAAAAAAAAACAAAACTCATGGATGGAGACAAAACCAGTTCAGTTGGGATAGCAAAAGCCACACAAATAAGGCAAAATAAGGAATTCATTCACCACTTCCCATGGGCAGGCAGGTGTTCAGCCATCTCAAGGAAAGCAGGGCTCCATCACATGGGGCAGCAGCTTGGGAAGATAAATGTGATCACTCGAAACATTTCCCTCTTCCTTCTTCTTCACCCAGCTTTATATTCTGAGAATGATGCCCTATGGTTTGGAATATACCTTGGGTCATTTGGCATCAGCTGTCCTGACTGTGTCCCTTCCCAACATCTTGTGCCTTCCCAGCCTCCTTTCTGGTGGGGTAATGTGAGAAGCAGAAAAATCTTTGACTCTGTATAAGCACTGCTACGCAGTAGCTAAAATATCTCTGTAATCAACAGTTTCCAGCACAAATTCCAAACACAGCCCCATAACCAGCTTCTGTTGAGAAAATTAACTCTATCCCAGCCAGAACTAGCCCACAGAGTAACTATGGACTGTGCAGGAAAAGCAACTTGTAATTAAAAATATAGGAATACATTCATTAACATTACCCTTAGAGATTAATCATCTAGGTAGTATTTGTACTTATAGTACTCAAAGATAAAATATTCTGCTATTGTCAGCAAGCTTACGTTTCTTCAAATGTGGAAAAGAGCACCTGCTTAACTCCCAGTCTAAGGTAGAAAGAAATTGTTTAACCAGACTTTATATATTTTTTTGCTCATGTATAGCAAAATACATAGCACACATTGCTTGTACTTGAATTTCATACCCAGACTTAAAAACTGTAATAATATTTCAGTCAGACATAGACATTAAAATATATCAATATATAGGTGCAAATGCTAGTTTAAGCAAAGCCTTTGTCAAAAAGAGAACCTGAGGTTTCTGGCATGATATAGCTAGTAGACAGAGCAGAAAAATGGTCAGGGTAGCAATTTTGCATTTGGGCATTAGAGAATTGCAGAATTATGCTACTTTTGGGGTTTTTCCATTTGCATGGACATCTTGGAAAACCAAAATTTCTAAAAAACTTTGTTTTGGATATTTAATTTATGCTTGCAATAAAATAAAATTCTCCTAATGAGAGGATTGCCATTATGTCTAAAAGCAGAACTTAGTCTATTAGTCACATTTAGCTTCTATCCAAACCACTGATGTTCCCTTCAACTGGCCTTGTCCATGGCTATATAATACTTTTCTGCCTTTTCACTATATACAGCAACAAAAGATTTAACTGCATCTATTTCTCCAAAATGTGATTGATAATTCTAAATATAGTCTGTTAGCTGATTGAGATTTGCTTAAAACAGCATAAATTGTACATAATGGGAATTATTTCTATGACAGAAATTAGTACTTTGAAAAACTTGTGTCACTGTCATAGGCACCATGAAAACTGTGTACTTTACAAATCACCCATGGTCTCAAAAAGCAAAAATGTTTTTAAATAAAATGCCATTTCCTTTTCTTTGTTTCCCCCTAATAAGCACAGAAGGAAGTAAGTGTGTTTGTTTCCTTTCTGGGGGAGCAGAATAATATTTTTTCTGTATGTTCTGTATTTCCTATATTTATTACTGTTTCTACCCATTCACTTCTGACTATTCAACAAAATATTTTTCTCTCCCTGTGTTAAGGATCATGACAGGAATCTTTAATTAATACCAAGTTGCACTTGAAGCCAAAACCAGGGAGATGTGATGTGAAACTCTGCATTCTTTGCAGTCCTGGATGTCCAGTAGAAATTTAAATTCACGTCATCAGGCTGTAATGCTGAAGCAAAAGAAAAACAGTTTATTTGGGCTCCAGTCCTACTTACTTTTGAGAAGCTCTGTATATTCTTTACAGAAAGATGCATATTCTCTTTTAGAAAGAATGAAGAACAGAGTTTTCAAGGCCAAGTAGAATGACAGATGTTTCATGTCAATTCCCAGTTCTACAGCTCAGGAGGAAATTAGGCAGCTTTGACACTTATATATCAAAAGCACAGAAAACCCATGTAAACAATTGCTCAGAGTAGAAATAAGAATGAACAGAAAATACTTTTAATGGTGATAGAGATGCTTGTTGACTAAGTACCATGCAGCTGCTCACTCATACCTGCCCCACCCTTTCTTGGTGGGATGGGGAGGAGAACTGGAAAAAAAAAGGTTAAAAACACAGGTTAGGATAATAATTTAATAATTGAAATAGTTAAAAGATTGAAATAATTATTATCATTATTATTAATAATAAATACAAATAATAGCAAAGAAAAGGGACACAACAAAACCAGAGGAATAAAACCCAAGAGAAATAAGTGATGCCCAATAGAGTTGCTCACCACCTGACTGCTACCCAGCCTGGCTTGATCAACTATTGGCCCCTCCTGGCCAACTCCCCTCAGTTTAAATACTGGGTATGACATTTTATGGTGTTGAATGCACACTTTGACCAGCTTAGGTCAGCTGTCCCAGCTGTGCTGCCTCCCAGCTTCTTGTGCAGCTCCTCACTGGCAGAGCAGGGGACACTGAAAAGTCCTTGACTTAGGGTCAGCACTACTCAGCAACAGCCAAAACATCACTATCAGTGTGTAATCATTATTCTCATACCAAATCCAAAACACAGCAGTGTACCAGCCACTAGGAACAAAATTAACTCTATCCCAGCCAAAAGAAGAACTATTCATAAGGCATGTTTCTGTCTGGTGAGTTTAGCCCACTGTAAAGGGAACTCTGCTGTTCTGCTGGTGTCAAAACATACATATAGCTTTTGAGAAGACAATGAAATGTGTTTTGCTGGCAGAGTCATTCACAGCATCATCCATTCTGTGAGTGTTCTCTGTATCCTGCAAATACTGAGTCAGGGAAATGTCACTTCAACTGTGTTTACATGCTTTTATGTTCATTTAAAAATAGATTAAAATAAAGGTATCAAGCTTTCTAAAATGGCAAATTTGAAAAAAAAAGAAACCAAGACAAACTTGAGCTAAAATGTTTGCTGAAGCGTATTTATTATTTCTATTCATTTCTATATCTTAATTTTTGATGTTTGATTATACAGATCAATCTATCACAAAAGACATTAACATATGAGTTGTGTAAATTACTAAAAATATAGAAATTTTGAATGTTGGTATTGACAAAGAATTCTGATTAATCACTTCTGGACTATTTTTCAAGTAATTAAGAAAAAATTTAAAGTTTCTTAATTCTCTTATGAATATTCTGAAAAATAATAAAAAAAAAATCACTCCCAACTTTTATATTTTCTCAGAATCACCAAATCAATTAGGCTGGAAAAGACCTCTGAGATCATCGAGCCCTACCTGTGACCTAACACCAGCATGACAACAAACCATGGCACTGAGGGCCAACTCCAGTCCTTCCTTAAACACCACTGGAGACAGTGACTTTACAACCTCACAGGCTGTAATATCTAATCAACCTTTCTGGGAAGAATTTCTTCCTGATGTCCAGCCTAAACCTTCTCTGGCAGCTGGAGGCTGTGTGTTCTTGGTACCTGGGGATGAGGCTGGGCCTCACCTGGCTCTCCCCTCCTTTCAGGCACTTGTGGAGTGTGATAAAACCTCCCCCAAGGCTCCTCTTCCCCAGGCTGAAGACCCTCAGCTCCCTCAGCCACTCCTCACAGGACACAGGACATGTACTCTGTTCCACTTCAGTCACAGATGAAAAGATTACTTTCCAGTTGACATCTCCGACTGAACACAACAACTGCTGCTGAGATTTACTCAGGTGTGGCAGATGAAAATCAGCTGTGTTAGGATCAGTCAAATGAAACAGACACTGCACTGCTGCTAGAGAGTAGATAGAAGGGCACACACTGTCTCTTTAGATAGAACCCTACCATAAATGTGTGTCAAATAATAACAGAAACTTCAAAATAATTTGTACATTAAACATTTAAACATTTGCTACAGAAAGAAGCAGGGATGTTCAATGTGTGTTGGAAAAAGTTCTTGAATTCTGTTGAACCCATTAATTTGTGCACCTAATTGATGCTCTAAGAGTGATATTCATTATCTCTGAGAATACAGCTCTCTGTTACAGATGAAATGCAATTATAAGAGGTTTGCTTTTCCTTCTTTTAGAAAAGCTTTCCAGTCTGTGCAGTTTTTCCTTTTGCAATATTGAATACTTTTGCTTTAAGCATAACATGTGGTGGATCTTCTTTGGTTTAGTTATTTAAAAGGAAAACCCAAACCAATAACTATAGGGTCATGTGCCAAGAACTCCCCAAAAATGTGGGACCTTATTTGTGTGTAAATGCAGGTTTGTTTGAACTGGGCAGAGATCTCTTGACACATCTCTAAACTCTAAATGCACTAAAGCAGACTTGCACTTCCTGCTGTGATCTCTCTGCATCTACCCTTGCCTGACATGCCACTACACACTCTCAGGTTTCTGTTTAAAACCTGAAATATTGCAAATTCTGTCCTAACTTTAAAGTTATTCTTTTTTACAGGAAGTTTGAAATTATCTTCTTTATTATGTGAACATGAAAATAACAAATCTTCTCATATTAACACTTAGTCCTGTGAGGCACATTCAGAGTATGACTTTGCCTAACTTATCCAAGTTTTATATTCTGTGGTATAAGCAGCCAGTGTAGTTTCTGTTCCTAAGGATGCATGTGCAATTATGTGTGAGAGAATGTGCCTCTGATTCTCAAAAGGAGAGGAATCAATTTCCTTTAAACAGATTAAAACAAAAAGCCCCCACTAACCTGTTAATAATATAATTAAAGTCCAAGAGATGCAAGGGTAAGTGGCAGCTGTCTGTCACCCTATGATTTTTGGGATGGCCACTTTTAGACACCTATAAGTAAGATTTTAATAGAGTTATTTAAGCAAGAATTTATTGCTTCAGTCTCAGCAGTGTATTTTGCACAATCTTTTCAGGTATCTGTCCAGCATATTGCTAAGTTTTCTGTCACTGGAAGCAATGGTCTCTTTGCTCCCTTTTCCTTGTCCCTCTAGAACTGCCTGCCAAGGAGGGATTAGCATCCTGAGCTCAAGGAGATAGTGGCATTACCACTTTCTCCTTAGGATACCACTGGGAAGGAAGGGTGAACTAGCAGCTTGCAAAACCCTTCCTTGGCTACTGACTATCCCAAACTCCTTTGCTCCATCTTGTTTCCACATGGTCTTATCCATTTTCAAGGTTATGACCACTGCTTTGAATTTAGCCCCTTCTTCTGCACTCATATTTCAGTTTTCCCCTCCTCTTCCCCCATTTCCCCCTTGTGAGCAGGCTTTCTGCCACTCCATGTCCACAGCTTGGGATCCTGCCAAGACAACTGAGACAGCAAGTCTGGAAACAGCCTATACAGCCTTGCTTTGCTAGACTGGAAACTTTTAAAAAATACTCTGGAAAGATTTATACAATGGATTGGCAGCTGATTAACAGAAAAACACACCCAGGAGCCAAAATTAATTTTGAGTAGTGTGAAAGGATGCCAGCTTAACAAAGCTATCCTCAGGACAGGTACAGGACAGGGACCAACTCCACCAGCTTCTGCCACCCTCTCTGGGGAAATCTGATGACTCTGATGAGAAACAGTCAATGTCCCTGGATGTGATTTTTCACTGTAGTAAGACCTGAGGGTTAAAGAGTAAAGGAAACAGCCTCATGAGCAATATGAGGACTTTTTCCTTCTCTGGAGTTCATGGCAGCAGTTTGGATCTCATTAGCATTTAGAGTAGGTCAGACTCATACCACCACTCTGATGTTTTTAATTGCTCAGCAGAACATTTTTTCATCCAAAGAAGATTATAGTCATGTGACAAAAATTTTCAAATCCATCTAACTTCAGGTAGGTTTTCTGTTAAATAATACTCTACTGAGATCAAAAGAATGGACAATGATCCCTGGACAGCAAACATAACTATGGCAAAGAAAAAAAAGTGCATCATGTAATGAAGATATTTTCCACTTAGTTATTTTAATATACACAAAGAGAGTTAAGTCCAGTGTTATTCTTAATATGTCACAAACTTTGGCACTTTTTTGTTGTTCCTTGTGAACTCCTTGATTTTCAGTATTGAAAACAGAATATTACAAGCTTTTTAATAACAGCAGCAATATGTTAGCAGCCATTATTCGATTTTGTGCTCCCCTGTATTCTCTAGTGCATGTTTTGTTTACTAGATTACAGTGATTCTAAGTGTATATTCTTTTGGAATAGCAGCAGGAATAATTGCTCTGATTTATATTATTCCAGTTCTGCAGTTTTCTCAGTATTTTCAAGCAAAAATCCATTTGAAGCACTGAATCAACAAGGTCTTTCTTGTTTTTGCATTAGTCTTGAAAATACTGTTTTTTAATGAACTGAATGTTCATAGATTAAAAAAAATATTAATAGAAAACTAAGTTAAAACACATTGAAGTTTTGTTGCCTACATGTTCCACATTCTTGGAGCTTTTTAAGGACCTGAAGCTTCAACCAGGTATTTAAAAGAATTACTTGAAGTTTTCAATCAGACTTTTTTTCAGCAGAAAACTGGTTTCAATAAAAGCTGTTCTTGTAAAATACTGGCTAGCTTCAGCTAACTTTATTTTTAATGTCTGACCTCTGAAAAGTAAAACATTCTCTTTTTTCATGCAAAATTATAAAAACACTGACCCAAAGCAAATTGGGGAAAGTTACTGCATTAGATAAAAAATATGTTGCTCCTTTTTCCCTGGTCTGACTTGGGGTTGTCTTCCAAATGATAACAAGGCCATTCTTGTATCAAGGTCTTTGTATTTCATTTCTATTTTCTACTTTGGGAAATATAGCATCACTTCCAATGAAAGCTGCCTAAAACTGGTCAGAATAGACTCTTATTTCTGTGAGAAATATTCTATATTTTCTTACCCCCAAAACCAAATAGTCTATCAGATAAAAGTTAAAACCTCACAGACAGTGCTGTCAGTTATTGATAGTATTTTTCAATAACAATATTATTAGAACTTACTTTTCCTTATATAAAAAAATTATATGTCTGTTGTTACTTCTCATTTTTTCTCCCCTCCGTGTAGATTTAAATGTTCCAAGCTGTATCTTGTTTTGCAAAATTTGCTGTGGATAATGTCTGACACTCCCATGGCCTTGGGATGGTCAGTACAACAATTAGTGCTCCTTCTCTTATGGTAGAGGGCACAGCAAAATTCACTTTAGGATTATGGATCATTCCATAAGGAATATGGATGTCAGCTCTATATTCAGATGTCTGTGCTTTTCAGGCTTGGGTAACACAGAGAAGTAGTATTTTAAAATTTAATTTGGAGAATATGTATTTTCCTGTCTTTAAACTTCTGTTGTGCTTTTTCTCATTTTAAAGGACAGCAAAGTAAATTTTTGTAAATTTCTGGAAATAGTAGAATAAGTCTTTGCTTTCACTAAGACTTAATTATGTAATTTAACACAGTATTAACTTTACTATGAAGCTTTATAAAAATTTTCATCTGCAAGCAGCTTTTCTGTTCAGATGTATGAAAGTGCATCTAAACCAATAAAGCCTGATTCAGGAAATGATGGGCTCATTTGCATCCTGGCCAGAACATCAATCAATAGCTTTCATTTTGTTTAAAGGCCAGGGGCCAAATTAGAGTTTAAAAAGTCCTTGTAAAACCTTTGGGTAATTTTGAGATTGAATCTAATGAAAGATTAATGAATACAGGCATCCATTTCTAGCCCATCTATTTACATATGACTTCTACCTGAAGTCCTGCTGAGTGGCAATCAAAGTGAATCAGTCTGTTTCTGCAGATAGTGCTGACTAGCTAAGAATAGCTCCTGCTACCATAGCAGTCTCTTCTTTTCTATGCCTGTATCAAAAATCCAGAAAGCCAGATGTAAGAAGGAACAGCAGGTGCACTCTTTGTTTATCACTCCTAAAAAAATTACCAGAATTTCCACTCTAAGTAGTGGAATCATAGTAAATACCAGGTCTGGTAATATCACCACATAATGGCTCCTACAAGCTCCTACAGAAATGGAGAAAAATTTCCACTGGTGAATGAGAGCACAATACTCTTTGAATCATAAATCTGTATTTCCAAACAAGCTGCTGAGTATATTTGGTTACAGGATGCTTTTTGCAGTCATAATCACTAGATTGACTAATCTGAAGTTTTTTATTCTGTGTAATAAATACATCTAATTAATTTCCCTTTTCAATATTATTTGAGATGCAGAAAGAGCACATATTTTCACTACTGCTACTTTATTTACTTTCATGAAACATTTGATTTGCTTTCTTTTTAAGGGAGACTAAATATTCCTGGTCTGAAATTTTCTTATAAGAATAGTAACTGAAGTTTTTTTTGGTCTGTTTTTCATGTGAAATTAGTTATTTTGATTTTATGTCCCACACAAAAAGAATAAATTGTCTTTTTTGTTATCCAAGTTGCATGATGTTTCTCCTACTACTTAACTAAACTTAAGCTTCATGAGAACCCACCCCTAAATTTCCTCTGAATTATTTTTTTACTTCAGAAATGTTACTTTGAGTCAGAAATTATGAGGATCCTTTATTTTCTAGCCTATTTTCTAAAATAGTGATGTAATATCTTAACATGATGAAAACATTTTTTTAAAGTAACCTTTCTTACAGATGCTCCTTTTTCTTGTACCTTCAGAATTTAAACTTCACATATAAAACCAAAAAATTTTCAGAGCATGCTATTTTTTTGCCTTTTCTCCAGATATTTAGATGATGTATATTTGCTTTGTCCTGATCTTCACCCAATGTTTTAGTGCATCTAAACTATTTTCAGTAGTTCCCTCTCTTTCAAGCCAGTTCCCAGTCATTCTTGCCATCTGTGGATCACCACTCTAGGGACTGGGGGCTCCTGCTAGTTTTGCATTGACAAATCCTTTTCTTGGTACCAGGTGCTAATCAGAGAAGCCACTGATATTGAAGAAGTGATTTTACAGAGTTCTGCTCATTCTCCTGGAAATGAATTCTTTTAATAGACTTAGGGATTAAATGTAAAAAGAATAAAAATTCCTCCCAGGTAAATTCTTGAATGTGATTAAAGATCTTCAAACAATCAATAGAAGTGAAACAGTTTGTTTACTCACACTGTATATACAGAAATGAAAAGGAATATCCTGTAGCATTTGAGTAGAAAAGGAAGAAGATTGAACTTGATTTTATTCTAATTGAAGAATGGGCAATAAAAACTTATTTTTCCTTTGCTGTGAATGTTAAAAGCTTGATTGTTCTAGAAATTTACTTCTAGAAAGTATAAGGCATTTTATACCAGGCTCAAGAAAAAGTACACTCTAATTGAGACATAATATACAGATGGAGGGAAGCTATAACAGCAATGTACCAGTGCTAAAGATACCAAGGATTAGTAAAAGAGCAGAACCACATTCAAATTCCTGATCCAACTGGAATTTTAGAGTTAAGAACACAAGAGAAGTAAGTGCCACAAAAGTAGTCTGCATTAAGAATTACCACTGGCTCAAGGAGCTCTCCTCATTTCCCTCTCAAGGATGCACAGAGGAGTCAGGTCCCCAGGCAAGGGAGGACCTCACCATCCCCAGGGGAATCTGGGTGTGGTAGGGTGAGATTGCTCACAGGAACCCACACCTGGTGACTGAAGGGGTGAAGCAGCCATCGGCAGATTTTTAATGAGATAATCAGGAGACAGAACCAGAGCAGGTCACTGGGAGCTGCAGCAATGAGATGCATCATTCTGTGACCATCCTCAAGGGCCCAAAAACCTATGGACTGATCCTGGCACTGCTTGTGCAGCAAACAGGCAGCCAAGTCCCATTGGTTTCCGTGGAAAAGCACCTCAGGATTTTTCCTTTGTGAAGAAACTGAATTATACATATATGAAAGAATACAAATAAAAGACAACATCCTTTGATAAAAATGGAGAAACTCTCGGTACAATCTTCCTTCTGATAGCTGATTGCAGCTACTCTTATTTTCTGAAGGTAGATGTGATTTTTCAATGTGAACAAATAAAATTTCTAGAGCACTTTGTCATGACATGTAGATATTTCTATCAATGAGTTACGTACTTGCATTGTCTGAGGGAGCCACAAGGTCTAAAAAAGCATATTGTATGAGGAAGTTTTGAAATCTGTATGGTCCTGGCATCCAAATTGTGTTTGTTAAGGCATTAGCCTGTTTGACTGCAAAGCTCAAAGATGCTTAATGTGTGAAACAAAAGACACACAGATGCTCCCCTCAAAAATACACAAGTCCCTCACATGTATAAGTGAAGGGTGCCAAAATACTGCTCACATGAAAAGTTCTGCTTCCCTGTGATCACAATTGTCTTTTCTGTGTAAGCAATTAAAAGCAATCATATGCTGAATATCTCAAGCTCTTTCTGAGACCTTGTCATCTAGCAGAGATAGCTCAACACAATCAAAAAAGGCAGACATTTGACAAGATGATGTGCTGGAGCCTTGTCTGCTCTTTCCAACTACATTAGATTATCCAAAAGGAGATATCATCCCACCACTGTCTTCTTGCAGTTCTCATTGCCTTTTGAAACTCTGACACTGCTCTGCTGGGATTACCTCCCTCATACATGGAACCTGTTCACTTTATCCAGGAAATGAAGTCTGGTAAATAAATACACAGACTTTAAGTGACAGAGATTTTTGCAATTAATTTTGAATAAGAGCAGAAATATTTTAAATCTCAATTGTCTTGAAAAGTGAGCAACAAACTAAATCAAAAGCTTATCATGTCCTTTTACCCTTTTCTTTCAGATATTACCATTTACCTCCAGATATTATATCATTTACCTCCAGATAAGACATTTTTCACCTAAGTGATTCCAATACCTGAAATAAATAAGGTTTATGAAGATGATATTCTGTGAACCATGTAAATGAATTTATCCAAACTCAGAGCTCCACAATATAGATATAAATATCTGACCTTGTTCTCCCACAGACTTTTCTTAATCTGTGGAGAAGAAAATATTCTTCTTGCATGTTATTCATCTCATGTCACAGTAGGCAACCAAAATAAATCAAATTAATTGGACTCTAAATTGTCATTTTTATCGATGATATAAAGGGATGTTAGGGAGACTTTCTCAGATGCAGAAAGCTACAAAGTAGATATTTAAAGTTAGGTGAAATGAATCTCATCTCATCAGAAAATGAATCCTATAAAGAGTGTCTATTTAAGAGCTAGTCTTTAGAAGAGGTTGTGACACCCAATACTTTACTATCTGATTTAATTCGATGAACCAATTATAACTTTACAGACTTCTGCAGTTCCTCTTTCAATTGTCAGTTCTAAAAAGCTTTTGTATTATAATTTATTTGCTAATCCAATAAAAATTATTGCACTTTGATCCCTGTCCTCTTCTCCTCTCCTCCTCTGTAAGTGAAAAGCTTCTGCTCTTCATTTCTTTTGGTCCTGCTGATTATATTAGCTTTTATCTCACAGAATTCTGAGGTTGATACATGGACATATGTGAAAAGTCATAAAATTTAAAGGTATCAAGGAAGGAAAAAACCTTTCCGTCTGGATTTCTTAACAATTTAAAAAATGCTGCTAACTTTTCAATCTTTGGTTTAAAAACAGAAGATGTTTTTTAGAAAAGTATTAAATTATATTCCCAACTGTCCCAGTTTCAGCCCAAATCAGTGGGATGGGGCAGGGCCAAATTCATAATGCTGCTCAATACCACTTAATATCTTTGCTGGGGTGGGCAAAGAAGGACCTTCCCTTCTGGCTGGAGAAATAGAGGCATGGTGGAGTCAGAATCTCCGTTTTCCACGTAAATCATTTCTTTGTCTTATACCTTTTGTTATTAGTATTGTTTCATTTACATTTACATTTCTGTTCCCAGTAAATTGTTCTTATTTCAACCCGTGATTTGCAGCCTTTGTGCCTCAAATTCTCAACTCCATCCTCAGAGCAGGAAAGGGGAGGGCAGCCGGGGGAAAAGAGCTGGTGAGCAGCGTCTGCTTTGGGAGAGTCTCAGAGGGGACCCTGAATTGGGAAGCGCTAATCCGAAACCATGGCAACGGTACGTGAATGTCGTTCCGTTTCAACCAACTAAAAGATACATCCTTACAAATGAGTTAGTTAAAATGAATTGTGGCTGTGACTTAAGGCGATTCTACTCCTCTCTAGCTCTGCCTCTGTATGGAGGGAATAGTTGCTATTGGAGCTGTAATGTCTCTGCAAAAGGGTTAGCAATGCCTTCTTCACTCACTGAACAGCTATGCTTGACCCAGAGCAGTTCTCTGTAGCTCTGGCAATTTTACATGGAAATAAATGTGTGCCCGGAGTGGACAGTGATGGACAGGGTCTTTTAAAGTCAGTTTTCATACTGAAGACAAAATGTAGTTTGATGGCCTTATGCTATTGCTCAGGATTTCCCTTCACTCAGTAAATAGAAATGTCCTCAGATGATAAATAATTTCAACTATTTTTGGCACTGTTGTGAATTATCAAATCGGCAGCCAAATTTATTAAAAAAAATTATAAATTTATTAGATCGACAACCAGATAGAATATTATAAAACCGCCACAGCCAAGACAGCGTCAACCCCGGACTTTGACGCTGTGTGAACTTGGGTCGAACCGACGTAGTGTCAGCGTCTCCCCAGAGTGTCACCTCAACTGCTCCAGGTAGCCAACTTATATACAGTTTATTCTGCTTGGAGCGGAAATGACATAAGATTTCTGTAAATTCCTACATATGTATAACGGGGACTATACAGATTCAGTCCCATACAAAGTCAGTCCTTAGGCTTGGATGGCTGTCTGGGCTTCTCCAGACAGTCTTCTTTTCAGTTGTTCCTCGATGTAATCTCTTCCAGGTGCTGTTCTGTGAATGTTCTGGACATTCCTGGGAGATGGTGAATGATCACCCATGAAGGACTCATTCATTCGTTAATGGTCATGATTTTATCTGGGTGAGTCTGGGAAATCTTTTGAATAGAAAGGAAAGCCCTGCTTCTGGCCGTGGGGGTCAGAGGCATGGTTGGATCTTTATAATTTTTATACAGTTACAAAGCGTGAATTATCTCTGTCATATACTACAGTACTGAAGACAAAATGTAATTTGATGGTGTTATGCTATTGCCCTGGATTTCCCTGCAGTCAGTAAATGGAAATGTCCTCAGATGATAAATAATTTCAACTATTTTTGGCGCTCACAATAGCATGAGATAAGAAGGACATCACCCAAAGATAGCTGTCTTTATTACTTAGGAGGAAGTCTAGACAACCCTGCTACATATCGTAGTTTTGAAAGGCTGAATTTGAGATAACCTTATTATAAATCTCTTAGGATTAATTTGGGTAGGCAGATTTAAATACCCTGGTGAACATACAAAAAAAGTAAGGTACAATAAGAGTTCATCTGGTTGAGAAAGGAATTTAGCAGTGCCTGGTGAGTCATACACATACTGCCAGAAACTAGCATAGCAATTATTTATGTATTCGTGTATTTTTCTTAGAAAGATGAAAATAGGTAACTGTGCTAAGAATTAGTAGATGACCACTGAAGCCTTTTGGAAGACAGTTGGTATTTTTAACTCTTTAACTGAACAATAAATTAACCTTGTGGGACCTATATCAAGATCAGCACTGGACTTTTTAGATTTTTCAGAGGAAAAGACAACACCTGCATAGGGAGGTAGTCTGTGAGACAAACACACAGAGTCAACTTTGCAGGATTCTAGCCTGGGTACCAAGGCAGGCCTGTGCCCTGCTCCCAGCAATGCATGCAGAGATTAATACTCTGAACTTCACTGAAAGAATCTGCCATGGTCAGGGGCTCCTACTGGTCAGCCTAGTACATCTCTTCTTGTCAGTGTCCCTTGTGATGCTCTCAGCTCTTCATTTATTTCTCCTCCAAATGCGTTACTGTAGATTTCCAAATATTTTGTATGTGTTTATCATAATAACTAAAACCAGCTACCCTGGACTCCTTAGAGGAGGCCAGTGATATGACTGCTTTACTTAGGCACACAACTTTCACAGGAAAGGGTAAACACTGTACATTTCTAAGGGTTCTGGATTTGCTGCTCCAGCACAAACTTCTGGCATCTGAAAAGTTCTGTTGCAGACAGCCAGATCTGCAGCTGGGAATATCTTTGTAACATCAGCTTCACTGCTTTAGCTTTCTCAAAACCATGTCCCCACTGATTTTATGAAATGGTAATTCCTGGTATGGCTTATGATACTGACTTTTAATTTCCCTCCCAAATATTTCATCTTTTGTGGGAGATATTCTCAGGGAGAGTTTTACTACTGTTCCTTCAGAGATAGAAAATTGGATTGGTTTAATGTGTATCAACATCACTGCATTATTCCTTTGAAGATATCCATAATTATTTTAGAGACTGAACTCTCTCACCAAGCAAGTAGGTAAAACTAGATCTTCTACCTGATGGAAACAGAAATATTTTTTTGTTTTGCTGCCTCAAAAATGTCAAACTTCTACAACCAACATGTATCCATAAACAGTGGCTGACTAAATATAGAGTCTGGGAACATTTGAGATATTTCTGTGTTTGTCACAGAGTTCATGGGACCAAAGCCAACTGTTGTCTGCATGGATATACATCACAGTGACTTTAGGTGACTTCAGTAAGAGTTCAGACAAGAAACCTCACCTCTGATGGGAGTTCAGGACCTGCAGAACCAACCTGGAAACTCTTTGAGTATCAACAAAATCAGAGACCAAGGCTTTCTTAAAAATCTCACATGTTTGAGTGAAAAAGTTTTAGAAAAATTGAATCCACATCTAAAGGCAGAACAAATAACACAATGGCAATTTCTCTCCTACTTTGAGACAGCTCATCTTTCCTGTTTAGTTTGAGGCACCCATGGATATTTCCATGGTGACTGGCATGCTTGGCTCCAGCAGCCTGGATGTGAGGCAGCTCACTTTGAACTCCTGCAGTTTTTGGCAGATACTAAGGGTAAGGCATTGCCTGTTTGGGATCTCAGAAGCTGATTGAGCAGAGTGTCAGGCAGAGACCAGAGGTAGCTAAGCCAGGCCTTGTTTGCACAAATAAAGTCAGACCTTTTTGCCATTAGAGAAGATGTTTAACATTCCATAATTTTTTTTTAAGATGCAATTTTGCAAGTCCATTAGTGCCCCACGAACAAAATTCTCCATATTTTTTTCTTTTCCTTGCAATTATTTGTTCCTGATCTGTGAAAGTCAGTACATTTGAAAGGAGAAAACACACCATAAAATAGTTTTATTTTCCAGATAATAGTCCTATTACATTTACCCTGTGGTAGTTTCACATTTAGTTAACTATATTTCAGTGAACACAGATATTTATTGCCCCTTGAAGAAAATACTGACCTCAGGTTTGCCTTGGTCAATAGCTTATCTTACAGAGAATTTAAAGATCTCACAAAAAGTAGATATCTGATTATTATTTACATGTGCACAACTCGTAGAAATGCATATTTATTAAAGTGATGTTCTCTCTTATACAATAAAGTGTATTTGTAACAGAGTAATTTTTTACTAATTCAAGGGTTTACCCATGTTATTTTTCTCAAATACTTGATGGTCCTCACTTACAACTTGATTGATTAAGGCTTGATCTCACTCGAAACAATTTGCAAGAGCACTCATGAATGTTCACAATTGCAATATTCTGATTTACTACAAAGAAAATCAGTTTCATCTCCTTTCTGATTGGTCATAATGTCACATATGTTTTATCTTACTGACCTCCAAAAAGTATTCTTAATCCTAGATAATTTGTCACGAATTTCCAAAATTTGTTTTTTAAACTCTGGGTATTTGCAGCTTACTATAGAAACTGTTAAAGCTGATGGATGAATAAACAAGGTCTTGCACCTGTGTGCAGGAGTGGCCATACAGCCTTCTGTGACTATGGGTCTTGACTGTATATGAGCAGTAAATGGGGTTTTTATTCTCATTTTTTCTTCTTATAGTTTGGATAGGTTCAGATCAACAATAAAAAAAATGTTAGTTACACATTGAGCAACTAATTGCTATGGGCAATCTATTAACCCATTACTGTAAACTCAAAACTCTTATATTAGGGCTTGAAATATATTTAAGTAATCAATGTCATTAAAAATACTGAACTTGTCTATATGACATTTTCAGAAGATTGTTACCATTTCAACTTTTCATTGAGAAACATGAGTGACTTCCCTAGAGAGACTTCAAAGATTAAAAGAAATTTTTGGAATGTAAACCCCATGATAATAACTTCTAAGTGGCAGTGCTGACTGCTGCGAGCTATGAGTCTGCACATGGATACTTGAAATTACATCCTACATCAAAGAAGCTTACACGATGCATAATGGTGTTTAATGTTAGAAGGAAATCTCCTTTAGAGCCTTAGAGCTGCTGTAAAGGCACAAAAGCTCAAAGAAACTCACACATTTCAGGGAGAATAAAATGTAGAGTGATTTCTTAATGTAGAGCGTAAATAGCAGAGTCACATTAGCTGTTTTCTACAGCAGGGAAACTTTTCACTTTCTTTCTTGCAATACTGATTTTCCAAACTTGCTGAAAGGGAAAGTTAGTATTTGTACATTCTTCTTGTGAAACTGAGAAGTCCAGCCATCAGGAGTTACA
Organism: Serinus canaria; assembly: GCF_022539315.1. Classification (NCBI taxonomy): domain Eukaryota; kingdom Metazoa; phylum Chordata; class Aves; order Passeriformes; family Fringillidae; genus Serinus; species Serinus canaria. Next base: position 18,168,876 of record NC_066314.1, on the reverse strand, counting down.
ATTTCTTATTTTACTTTTGAAATACACTCTTACTTTTCAAAATCAGAGCCTCCCTGAAGAAACTTCGGTTAAAGACCTATTCCACAGGCAACAGCTGAATTTTATTCATGGACTTGATCTGACTGTTTTTATTTAGACAGCTTGTCCCATTTGTCCCATCCTAAGCAGGACAGATTGTTTTAAATAAAAGTAATGGAGAATAAATGGAGTTAAAAGCTTCTGAGCAAAGTTATGACCTCAGAGAATTAGTAGGTTAGTTCTCCTGAGGAACAAGGCTAAAGAAAAAAGGAAATTTGGCTGTTCCTCACAGAAACACTATTAAGATCACAATCACAAGCTCTTCTTATGCAAGAGATCAGCTTGACTAAATCTCCTGCTCTTCATTAACCTCAAACGCAAAAAGGAAGCGTGAAGAAATTGAAACTAGGTCAGTATATCAGGCACAAGGATAAAAGAACAGGGTGAGTATATATGGACAAAATTAGGAAAACCAAGCTGTGAAGTGTGGTACAATCAGAAAAGACCACAAGGAGGAAAAAGAAAACATCTGTAAACACATTACTAGCATGTGGAAACTCTAGTGGAGAGCTGACTCAGTAGTAAGCGGGAGGAAACTGTAGTCACAGATGTCACCAGAAGGGCAAGATCTATTTGTGTTGTTCCATTTCGTTGAAGTTCTAGCTGCAGTAAATTGCTAAAGTGCAGCAGTGATTTAATGGCACTGGGGGCTCATAGCCCTGTACTCAGACGAGTGTGGCAGGAGCAGTGTAAAACAATCTCTCTGCCTGTCAGTCCCTTCCTCTCTTCCAGGTCATTGTCTTTCAGCAGGAGCAGTGGAACAAGGAAAAAGCAGCTTCAGCTGCTTCAGTTAATGGTTTGACATCTTAATGCAAATGAATCTCCACATCTACTTCACTGAAATGGTCGGGGTATGAAGGTAGAGTAAACACTGGAGTAGCCCTGAGTCTTTACATGTCAGTATTTAATTCTTTTGAAGAGATTGCAAATAACCCTATAAACCATCTTAGATAAACAAATTGTTTTCTGTTCTCTTTGAGAGCTCAGAGGAAAGGTATGAGAACTCAAATTATTAGAAAGGGTAAATATAATGCCTAGGTTAGTAAATAGGAAAGCAATGGGAGAGTAGAGGAAAAGAGAGAGACAGAGAAAGAGAACAAGAGAAAGACAGAAACAGAGAATTACAGACCAACCATCTCAAGTTCCTGGAAAAACACTGGGGCAAATAATCAAACTGTCTGCAAGCACCTTGAAGATAACAAATGAGATGAACAATAGCCAACAGGATTTGCCAAGAACAAATTGTATCAAATCAATCTAATTTTCTTCTATGAGAAAGTAACAGATTTTGTAGAGAGAAGGAAAGCAGAAGATGTAATATATCTTGACTCTAATGTAGCTTTTGATTCTCATGCAGCATTGTCATTAACAAGTTAGGGAAATCAGGTCTGGAGGCAAATTTTATACACTAGTGCCAAAAAAAAAAAAAAAAAATGGGAAGCCACAATTTTAGTTGACATTAATCTACAGGAAAATGCACATATTGAACTGGGATCTTTGGAAGGGTCTCCCTCATCCAGAAATGTTTGCTTTCTCCAATTCTGTATGCATTAATACAAGGTAGAGCTATTAACTGCCAAATACTTGTGGAACAAGTGGTGCAGTGCTGGTTCCTTAAGGAAAGACCCAGGTAGGTGGATCAGAAGCTGAACACAATTTAGCAAGAGTGTGCTATTGTGAAAAACTCAGGTTTCATGTTGGGATTTCAAAGGAGGAGTAGAGGCTGCAAAGCATGAATTAGTCTTTCCTCTGTGACTAGCCCTGGCTAGAAGTAGTTGGATTAATATAGCTGGTCTGAGGTACTTGAGGTGGATTTGTGGCAAGTTCAGAGGGGAGCAGCAGGGCTCACTACAAGCTATAGCCTGCCAGTGAACACTGGAGGAAACAGGGCTCCTCAAAAAGGCTCAGGAGGATGTGATAATAATCCTCAAATATCAAAAGTTGTTGAAAAGTAAAAATAATTTTTTCTTCTTGCCCAGTGTTGATAAAATATCAGGGAATGGGTTTGCAGCAGTAAAAATCTAATGCAGACCCTGGGAAGAAGCTGAGTCTCAAGGACAGCTAAGTGCTCCAGACTGTGAGGGAGGATCACAATCACCCTGATTTGTAGGAATGTCAGCAGTGACGCAGTTTGCTAGGTCCCACCTTGGACTAGATGACCTTTGAGAGTCCTTTCCACATCTCTTCCTTCATGAGGAGAGTACATCTGAAGTGGGGCTGAGAGCCAAAACAAATTGGGGGAAGATGAAGAAGAGATGTAGAGAGCTTTCTCTGTGTTACAAGTTTCTGTAAAAGAACAGAATGGAAAAATCTTACTGTGGGCTGGGATGGGATAAATATGGGCAGTGTGCACTGACTGTGACAGGGAATTACAGACCAAAACTTTCAGGGATTTTTTATTATAAAAATTATATATATATATATATGTATATATGTATATATATGTATATATTATGTATATATATGTATATATATATATGTATTATGTTATTATATGTATATATATTGTATGTATGTATGTATGTATAATATAAATCATGTATTTCTATAGACATGTTAAAAATAATCTTAAGGCCATACATTTAAATTCTATATTGCTATGTGTTGATAAATTAGAAAAAATCTTTATGTAATGCATTTTTATTTTATATATATATATATAATGAATTTTATACATTTATTTTTTTATAATTTAGTTTTTATAACAAGGGTTGTACCAGTCAAAAACATGAAGAGACAGCTAGGAAAACTTTTTTTCTCAGGTATGTGATTCTAAGACCCTCTGAATTTAGTATGAATTGATGCAAAATTTAGGAAGAACATTCTATAAAATAGGGTTTGTGCATTTTGTTTAGCACCATTTTTAATTCTGAATATTGTCTTAATTTTGAATATTATGATCTTAAAGAAATAATAATGTTTTGTTGTCAAAATTTAGGTTTTAAGTCTTGATACCAATTTTTTAAAAAGTGACTGAAGTGTCTGAATACATGTGATTGTCCAGTGTTTAGGCACTTTAGTAGGATTTATTTCTGATCAGCATTAATTCCTTAGATTTTTAATGATCAGAGTCAAGATGCTGCTATCTCCATAATGTCTCCACCTTAGATACTAAAACATTAAATTCAGATGTAAAACTGTTAAAAAGGCTGTCCAAAGCCATGTTTTGATGATTTTTATTGCTGGTTTAAGAAATATTTCAGTTTTCAAGGTTATAGTACTTTCCATTTGTAACAATTCAATACTGGGACAGAGCTAAAATAATTTCCTCTTGCTGACAATCCTATCAGCAGTACCTTTTAACAACTAGTTTATTTGAGATAACAGAAATTTCACTGAACTTTGCTGACAATGAATATATCTTGTGATCTACTGTATCTTTTCCTACCCAGAAAACTGAACTGCAACCAGTAAATATTACAGTATATTCTGCAATTTTTATTTGTCCCTACTTGTCCTTTTTTAAATGTAAACTTTTAAGAGAAATCCAAGGGTGGACATGCTAAAACTGGACATCTCTGGGGGTTATTGGAGAAAGGTCTTGCATTTAAACTCCCTAATCTCTCCACTGAAAGTAAATTTATAGGTGACACTCCTTTAGGTTTTCCCCTTTCCCAGAAGCTAACCTTCCAATTTCATATTCAGATCCACCCTTCACATTGTAAAGCTGGGAAGATGCAAATTGCTTTTACATCAGTGACTTCCAGGCCATAGAGATTCAGTACTTTGAGTATTTGGTTTGTTGGTTGGGTGGGAAAAGCTGAAGGTACAACTTCTTTGCAAGGTCACCCTGGTGTTCTGTGCTGGAAAGGAGAAAGAGATACCAAACAAAGCATTTTAACATGTTATACCATATTGACCAGAGTTCTGGTGTTTGGTAGTAGACTATGTCCTGACATGGAAACTTGAAAGGTGTAATTTTCCTGCTTGGCAGTAATGCTGACTCACTGGGTTGGTCTAAACAAGTCATTTAAGCATCTTTGACACTCTGTTTTCTATGTGTAAAGCAAAGGTTGTGGTGTCTTGTAACAGAAATTGAGAGGAATGGAGAAATGAAAGCACTCCATCAGCAGAAATGGGGTTAGTATTAATTACCCAGCTGACACTGTGTATGAACATTGAGCAGGTATTGTCATCTGTTCTCTAGCACAGCTGCAACACTTCTTTTTGGTTTCTCTTCTTACAAGACTCCATCATTATAGTCTATGAAAGCAAACATTTAAAGATCCTGGTATCAAGCCAGGAGCACCTGACTGAGCTCTAAGTTATTAAAGTTGACAGAGCTACAAACTGATGTTGAAAGACTTCAAACACATAAACTATAGAATAAATTGCTGACTGCTCTTGTGATGCTTCCTGCCATTACATTTGTTTGCTCCTCTTACAAAACAAAATCCTTCATTCCTACATTTATTTCTCTCCAGGGAAAGCAATGAGGCTTGGATTGAAAAATACATTAAATCCTTTGTAAGGCTTTCCAGTACAAGATTGCAAACACTATGGCTACACTACAACTCTGATTTAGTGTATCAGCCTAGCAATTCAGACTTCACCCTGAATTTCTGACAGACTGACTCTTTGCTGCATCAAGTATTCTCCATTTTTAAGTATAAATTACATATTACATTTTTTCTGCCTAATGTAATTTCAAGTCTAGCACATGCCAGCCTTATTTTAGTCTATTCCTATACTAAGAAGTGATGTAGTAACACATAAATCTGGTAATCAGCTGGATCTAATAGATATTTAGCCATATCACACCAGAAGAAGGCAGTTAGGTCAGGAAGGATTACAGAGACATATTAAAATTAAATAAAAATGGGTCAGTTTCTTGTCACATGCATTTTGCCACTGTTTACAGTTCACTGAAGACAAAGGTCACTTCCAAATTTTATGCCATTTAGTTACTTATTTAGAATCTCATTTTATTTTAAGTGAATTGAGTATTTTGCTTCAGCAGTGTTCTTTTATTTCTGTTAAGTAACATGCATTTCTAATATATGGAAAAATATGGCCAGAACAGAAGTCACTGCACACACAAGTCTGGAAAGTCACTTACACACACTAAGGGGCATCCCAGTTTGACCTGAAAGTTCTCCAAATGCTTTCTACATGCCTGGGATGACTCTGTGGTGAGCAGCTGTGTTTCTATTTCTTGCCTGCAGCTGATCAGGGTCCAGGAATGAAGCAGAGTGGCATGCAGGTTCCCAGCTGGGGGCTCCTGAGTACAAAGCAGCCCTGGCACACTGACCACAGGTAGGTGTGGCTGCACAGCCAGGCACACCAGGAACACATCAACAATGCCTGCTGTCTTGTGCAAAACTCACAAAATAATAAAGTATCAGCTACGAGGGTTATCCCCCTGCCACACAGCAAATGAGTGCCTCAGGAGGAGTGCAATGTCAAGTGGCAGTAACAACCACTAAGGCTTACAGCACCCTCAGTCTCCCAGGTAATTTGTGTTTTGCCATCACAGGATGGGTTCCCTAATTCCCAGTTTGATGTCTGACAAATCCACCTGTGACATGCTAATGTAAGTCTTCATATTTTGGTATCTTTATAGGAATAATGTACAATTCTGGATGAAGCTGATAAGAACCAGAGCTGGATTAAGGAGCCCATATGTAATGGCAAGTGAAAAGAGACAGAAAATGACTCTTAAGTGTGCACACTGAACTTCCTTAACATTCCAGTTATCTAGCCTGGAAGAGAGGCTGAGATATGCAGGATTGTATCTGATTGCTTGCAAATTTGTCACCATATATCCTAAGAACTGAGCCCCAGGGTAAAAAGTTACTGGGTTCTGTATATAAAATGAAAAAGAAAACAAGATAAAAACTGGAAGTTTTCTTTGTGAATATAGATGAAAATATAAGGGAGCAAGGGAATACAGTATTTACTACTGACTGTTTAGGACATAACAAAAATTAAACTGGGAATTATTTAATAGCTGTGAGACATGCAATAAAATATTTGTCAAACAAAAGTGAATGTCATTTTTATGGAGATATAACTTGTTCCACGATATATCATACTTTGCTAGCTTATTATTTTGCTTTTTGTGAACATATCTGCACAAAAAAGTAGATATTTTTTCTCTTTTGTTAATCATTTTTTTATTACGTTTCATCATGAAATACCTAGAGATGGAAACTTTGAAGATTAAAAACAGGTTTACTTTAAATAATGTATAAAAATATTGAATCACATTTTTGGTTTATGTATTTACATATTTTTGCTATATGAAAATTTGTTCAGGTTTATTATCCAGCAATAAAAGTAAAATAATTCAAAAGAGGGATATAATCTTTCTTTATTGACCTAACAAACAACTTTGCATATTGTTCATGGCTAAATCTGCACTTTAATCTAAACATGGGCAAAGCAGATTTGCTGTTATTGGTGACTCTTGGTAACAATACAGCCACTCTAGGGGTAGCCCATCCCACTTTTTAGTTTGTGTCATTTCTTCTGAGATTGTTTAAAAAATCTTCCCAATTCATAGCTCCTTCACATGCAGATGGTTGTGCGGCCACAGGATGGGCTGCATCTGCTTGGCTGAAAGTGTCCTGGGAAAGAAAGGGTGGGGGGAATAGATATCTATTTTTTTCTGCTGTAAAATATTTTATATCCTTTTCTTTTGTTGTGTGTTGGAAGTGCAGGTGATAGCAAGGGGATGGGAAGGAGAAGTTGAGCTGATGTGTGGATGAGGCATCCCTACTGCAGAGGCACACCACTCTTTCTGTGACTGGAGGTGCAGCTCCATGGGTATTGCCTTTAATGGCATAGCTGAGATTGTGCTGGTAGAGGAAATGATCTCTGGAAAAGACTTTCCAAGCATGCTCTCCTTTGGTGGGGTTATTTTGAAATTCCTTTGTTTTAAAAGGTTTAGTTTATAATGCAACTATCTCAAACAGAGCCTAGCGACACAGACAGGAAAGGCAGAAATCAGGTAGGGTCAGTTTTGGGCTGTGCTATTAAGAGAAAAAGTTGATTTGAGTTACATCCAAAAAATGTAAATTAAAATTAATTTCTCCCCAAACCAGTCTGGCTTTGTACTTCAAACCTTAAATTCTGGAATCAGGACTTCTTGTGGAAAACAGGTAAAACTGGTTCTTGAACTTTAGTCAAGCAGGTATTTCACAGGTGAACACTGATATATTCTGGCACCTGCTCATACCAAGAATCATTCCTGATTCCACAGCAGGATAAATTGCCCCTAATTATGTATATTTCCCCACAAAAGCTAAAGGAAAAAGCCCATCTTATAAAGTGATTTGATGCTGAGCTTTATTAAGCACTAAGACATCCTGACTCTTTCTTTCAGCTCTTTCTCTCCCCTAGGCTTGTAAGAAACACAAACGCATGCAAGCATGCTGGCCCAGGAGAGTGAACACCATGGAAAGAAGAGACAGGAGAATGGGGCGAAAAACCCAAATATTGCTTTTCTGTGGATCTCCCAGGAGACATTCAAATCATTTTAGCTGTGCTGAGACACCAGTCTTAAGGAGTCTCCAGTGAGCTCTGACTCTTTTGGAGACAGCTATTGCCAGTTGATATCCTGCTGCTCTTGTAGGGGAGCCTCTTGCCACACACAGCTCAGCTGGCAGAAAGGACCATATGCCCAGGCCTCAGCACCATCCTTTGCAGCCTATGCCACTTTGAACTGACTCAGATTTAGGCTTGTGCTTGCACACCAGGCTGAGCTGTGCAGCAGCTGTAGGGGAGACGGTGTGCGCTGGCTGCTCACAGGTACAGCCAGATCACTGAGACTGGCAGAGAGGCAGGTGGATGGCAGGCTGTCAGTAAGTACCCAAAGAGCCCTGGAAATACTCAGATAATTTCATCTGGAAGTACCTTAATATAACTTAATTTTAGGCCTATTCAACCCTATTAAAGATATCTACTAATTTCATTAAAGCAGAAGATAAACTGTACACATAATTTTTCTGTTGGCTTAATTTCCCACCTCATTCCTTTACTTGCTTTCATCAGTATTTTGATTCTACTCCTACCACCTTTCTTCCTGCTAACTGTTCCTTCCTTTTTGTGAATTATTTTTGGATTTATCCAAGAGATTTAGCAGATAATACCCATCATCACATGAGGTGGGTTTGTAAGTACAACTGCTCTGAATGTAAAGAGGACAAATACCACACCAGCCTAAGTGGCAAGGAAAAAAAAAAAACTACAGAAAATGTCTGTGCTTGCCATGGAAAGATTCATGGCTACTTTAAGACAAGTGGTTCAGTCAGCATATTTCAGCAGACTTGGGCTCCTTCAGTTCACTGTTTGCATATTTTATATCAAGTGACCTGCCAAATGTCATGAAGGGGTGAACAGGGAATAGAGAAATCAGTCAAGGTGATGGATGAGATACAGACTTGATTGTTTATTCAAATCATTCCCACAACGATTGAGCCTTACTGATTGCAGACATCATTTTGTCACAATCATTAGGAGAGGGCAAAGGTGACAGGAATTTAATGGCCAAATTAGAGCTATTGAACGGTGCCAAATATGACAATAGTCTAAAACTCTGAACCAGCTTTAATCAGTGACCAGCAACTTTAAGAACTCCTTTCTCTAAAATATCCATTTCTCTGTTTTGCTTGTTTGTTTCTTTGTTTGTTTTTCTCTCCAAAGCACACATCATGTGCTTTGTATTCCAGTTTCTTCAGTGGCTCCCAGGACCTATCCTTCCAAGACCTTTTCCTTAGAAGAAACAGGGATTCTCACTATTCCCTCCCATGCCCTTTTAAATATTTGAACAAATACTTCAAATATGTAATTGCACCCTCCCCTCTTTCCTTTTTATGTTGGTCATGGTGTGGGTGTGAGGGAAGCAGCCAGGAGCAGGCAGCAGGGCAGGGTGATCCTGTGAGGGGATGGGCTGCACTGGGTCCACACTGCCCCTGCCTTCAGAGGGGGTGAGGTCTGTACAAAGACTCCAACACCTCGTACAAAATCACACCTTTCTGTTCCATCTTTATTAAAGACACTGCCATTGTGCTTGGCTTGAAGAGAGAGGAGAATGTGAAGGGCACAGGGACTGTGAAAACAACATCCTTTTTCCAAGTACTCTATGTTTTGTCCTGTCTTTTTACTCCAGAACCACTGTTGTTTAGGTCAGCATTGCATTAAGCATGTTGGTATATCTCTTGTAGGATGATAACTAGCTCAAACTTACATTCCTACTCCAAAAAAGACCATACCCCATCATCCAAAACAGTACAAATCCTTCTTGCCTGGTGAGAATTCAAGTGTTTAAAACACAACTTTCCACCTTATTTGAAAGAAAATATTGGTCTGGTCCACAGACTTTTTTGACAGCATCAGACTGTACCAGTTCAAAGGTACTGAACTCTCATCTTCTATTAGACATCAATTAACACAAAATGTTTCTGAGAATAAAAAAGAAAAAAAAAGTTTCACTATAAAATAATGGAATAAGTGCAACCTAATTAATTTAGAGGAAATTTGTGAGATTTAGTCAAGAATCTAAAACACTATAAAGTGAGAAAGACCTCAAAACATATTAATGATTTTCTTACTTTTAAGATCTCATGGTGAAAAAATCAAAGAAAATGTTTATGCAGAATAAAAAAAAAAGTAAGAAGAGAAGGAGAACAATTTTTTAAAATTCCTAGATATGTTCATAGCCATTGAGAAAGAGACCTATGAGTACATCAGATTAGATGGTAGACTGAAATATGATTAAAAAATTCTCTTGTCATAAATAATTTATAGAAAAGTTCCCTTTACACCACCTTTTAAAGTGGCTTGAGTTTATTTTTGATTAAACAAGGACAGTTACTCTCCTGAGTTCACTTTGATGGCAGGTGTTTATTGTGAAGCAGGTTGAATTTGGATTTTTGCCACTGCTAACTTGGAGTTTCTGCTATGATCCATGAATTCAAAATTTGAAAAATAATGTTTGAAAGAATGCACTTGTGTATATACATTGACCAGAGAATCACTGGGAGTTGCTGGCTTTGTGCAACTGGAAAACAGATGACATCAGGGTCCATAAGCTGGAGCATTTGCAGCACAGTTCAGAAGAACTGCTGACATTATCAGGATTTTCCAGCTAGAGGAGTACTGCATAAAAATCTCACCAGTCAGAAAAGGCAAATTCAAAATGAAAGATGTATGAGGAACATCCTTTATGATGATAAGAGTGGAAATCCTTTCTTATGAGAGCAGCGAAAGCATTTTGTGCTTTTCATCTTAAACAAAGCTAAGATGACATGATGTCTTTGTATACACTTATGAGGTTTGCTGCAAGTGGGTCAAAATTACTAAACAAAATAATTTTATAGCAACAGCTGAAAACAATCCAATTGTATATTTAGACTTCAAATTAAAGTTTTCTAATTTTCAGAGAAGTGAGGTTGTAAACAATTTTCCAAAGAGCTCCTGAATACAAAAGATATTTCTTTAATGTTTACAATTATATACTGTTTATAATAATACTGTTTACAAAATATATTGTAAAATTTATTCGCTTAAGTTAGTGAGGCACAGAATCTGGTAACCCACTCTTTAGTCTCCCTGTTTTCAAGAAAATTCCCCTTTGATGATGAATGATATATTAAATTTGACTGGATTAGACCTTGAAGACCAACTTGAAGTAGTGAAATTCCATATCATCTCCAAAATTGTTAGTAGGACAAGTTTTCTGTGGCAGAAAACTCATCTTCTAGAATTCTAGAATTTCCCAAAGCTTCTAAGCTTCAGGAGTAGAGAGATGCATTTTCAGCTTCAGCTTGCTCCTCTCTCTTCTCTATACCAGATCTTTATTTTGAACTGGCTCACCAAAAAAAAAAAAAAAAGAAAAAAAAAGTATAATTCAAGCTATTCTTTATACAAAATGAAAAATATTAACCATGTTCCTTATTTACTTCTCCTCTGTGCAGTCTTGAAGGCCCCCATCTCACTGCTTGGCTGGTTTTTAAACAGCATATGATCATGGCTTCCATAAATTGTCCTATATGTGGACAGGAGTGGGATTTATCCAAGCATTAGTTAAGGCTTTTATCTCTGTAATATATAAATTTCACTCCACTTTCTGCTTTAAAATAGCATTAACATTTTACAGAAAAGTGTACGGGTTATTTTCATGTCTGTCTCAAAAATTTTGTTTTGATTGCAGTGTCAAAAGGCATTGCAGGGATTGAAAAAGCTCCTGCAGAGTTCCTAATGATTACTCTCTTCACCAGGTGTGAAAATAAAGAAGTAATATGAATACTGAGGGTGAGAAGAGGCTGCCAGGCCCTTCGTTATGACATGTTTTATGAGCTTTTCATTCTCACACAGACAATCTTAGAACCATGATAGAGCTCAGGAAATATTGATTTGCATTGTGTTCAGTAGTGATGACTGGAAGTCAAGTTAATGCAGAGTCAGGTTTGGCAAGCTAAATCTTAATCAGTACTGAAGTAAAACATTAGCTCTTCATTCCTTGTATTTTGTTTGGCTAATCAAAGGCAGAGAAATATAACTCCATTGTGAAGCTTTATTTTGTAAGCCATAGGGGAGGATCTAAACATGTCAGCAAGCAGCAATAATATGAAATAATAATATAATATAATAAATAATGTACAAACTTGTAAATACCACTGCTCCTTTTATTTCACTTATGGAATTCAGCATTCTTGGACCTTGACTATTAACTACTGTATTGAGTTAGGAACAAAGTAAAAATCAAAAATATGTTGCTGAACTCTCACTTTGTCAAATTCCATTGTGAGAGTCTAAATTGCACTTTATGTACAATTTCAGGAAAATTCACAGCCAAATAAATAGAATGCCAAAAGTAAAATAAACAAAGTAACAGTGAAATGAAAATAACACCTGCAGTAAAAATGACAACAGTTATTTTGTAAAGGCAATTATTTGAGTATCTTTATATCATACATCATATGGATGAGAATGGTCTTCCAGTGTTCCAGCACAGTATGGAAAACATCCACTGCAGACATTTACTCATTTCCATTGCAAGCATCATTAAAACAGAGACACAAAACTGAGCAAAGAAGTTTCTCTTGAACTACTCATAAGCTGGCTTTGCCTCTTCATGACCTTACCCAAAGACATATGTTTGAGTTTACATGCACTGTACCTGTTCAGCTGTATTTCAGCAGCAACAGTATCATATTACAATACAACAACTACAATAAAAGATTAATGACTGCTGAACTGTTTATGCTAATGATACTTTTATTATGAGTAATGAACTGTTTCCTTTTCCTGTTTCACCTTATCTCTTTAAAATTAGTTGTACTATTGATAGGATTGCTTCTCCAAGAAAATTAATTCCATTTAGTAGGAGGAGTTGTTTATTTAGTCCATTTTGAAACATTCTCTAAAGTCTGAGTTTAAAACACAAGGTTCAGATTCTTACATATTGTACTTGAGCAGATCAAGGACAGCTCATCCAAGATCCATGAAGAATCTTGGGATTTATTATAGTAAAAATATCTTACTTGGGTTTTCCCAAATGATTTACCACAGCTGATAAATTTGTTATTCTCTTCCCTTCCTAAGTGTTATTTGTCCATTTCTGTCTAGTGGCCACACCATTTGCATCTTTTCACTTAGTTCTGAAAAGCATATGTTCAAAAATCAGTTCTGAATCCCTTCTAAACTGGCAACAATTCATACATAGAATTCAACTGTCACACATTTGATTAACACTGAATTGTTTATTTCAATCATGTCCATTTGTATACATGATTGGTGTTTGTTGGTTCATAGTCTTCAAATATTTACAGGTCAGGAGCCTCTTGGGAAAAAAAAGGCAAATATTTTAGATATATATTTCTGCATTTGTGTTAAAATTCATTTTAATTTCTGGATGCATGTGCACAAATCTGAAGAATCTGTTAGTTCTCCTACTATTTAAAATTTTTCACACTTGCTGCTAAACAAAACTATTTATATCAGAGATTTTATTTGTAAATTACTGTATTTCTCAAACAGCTCTGCTCAGTATGTGCTAACACTGAATTGTATATGACAAAAAATTGTATATGAAATAAATACAAATTGTATATGAAAAAAGAATTTCCACTGCAGTGTTCTGAGCAGAGCAATGGAGCTGGTGAAGGGTCTGGAGTACAAGTCCTGTGAGGAGCAGCTGAGGCAGCTGAGGGTGTGAGTCTGGAGAAAAGGAAGTTCAGGGGAGACATTATCCCTCTCTACAATTACCTGAAAGAAAGATCTTTCCCCCGAAATAAGTGATAGGATGATGGAAAGTGGCCTCAAGTTACACCAGGAGAGATTTAGATTGGATGTTAGAAAAAGTTTATTTAAGCCTTGGAACAGACTTCCCAGAAAAATGCTGGAATCCTCATTCTTGGAGGTATTTAAAAGACATGCAGATGTGATGCTCAGGATGTAGTCCAGTGACAGACTTGACCATGTTAGGTTAATGGCTGGGCTTGATTGTAAAGATACTTTCCATCCTAAATGACTCAATGATTCCATAATCATCTGGTCAGAGGATACAGGAAAGACAGAGCCAGACCTTTCTTGGAGGTGCAGCCACGGGACAAGAGGTGAAGGACATCCGTTACAGCACTGGAATTTTCAGTTTTATATTAAGATTAATTTTTTAATCATTGGGATAGCCAAATACAGGGAGAGACCACACAGGGACATTATGGCATCTCCACCTTTGCCATTGTTCAAGACTCAACTAGACAAGTTGACTTGGTTAGGTGTGCTCTGACCAGGGAATTGACCAGTTGATTTCATGAGCTCTGGTCCAGTCTGAGCTATTCTGTGATCTCATGGCCACTTCAAACACTTTCAGGACCCATTTCCTTTACGCAAGTGCCTATTTGAACAAAGCTTATAAAAAGGCAGTTATCTCTAAGTGGTTTTCCCCTATCAAGCTGTGCTGGAATTAGCCAAGAGGCTGAGCCCAGACTTTCAGAGAGTGATTGCGTGAATCATGTTCCACAAAAAAACAAGCAAAAATGTGTTAATCAAATGTTGGCATGTAGTTCTTTAGAATAGCCCTATCCAGGTTTTATTTAGCTTTCTTCCATCTGAAGAAGTAAAAGATTCAGAGAACAAAGCATCATTGTTGAGAACATTAATTTTGGACTCTCCTAGCTGGGTCCCAATCAAAGCTTTCTTTGTTAGGTAGTAAAACCTTCTCATTCTCTTACAAAGCCAAAACAAAGTAGAAACAAAGGTTACACATAAGGGGATAAAGAGACCAAAACCCAGCTGACTTCCTTAGTGCAGCTTCAGAACAAACTACAGCTCAGATTCACAGGTGGTATCAACCATCCCAAATCACCTAACCATCTGGTCCCATACACTAGCTTAAACAACAAAACCTGCTTATTGAAGAAAAGAATTATTATGACAGCTTGGAAACACAGTGCTTCAACATTTTGGGAGAACTTCTCTGTTGTATCTATATTATCATAGTCTTAACCCTGGAAGTCTTTGTGCATTTGAGCCTGTTATTTTGGCTCTGGTAACCCACATAATCCTTTCACATAGGTGTTCAAGGGCTTGATGCTTCAGTCTCTGCCTCACCATGCTTCAAAATCATCATATATCATCAACATGGGTGACAGCATAAATCTATTTCAGTCTGACTTTTGCTGACTTTGCACTTGAGGAATTCAGGCAGTGGAGCAAAGTGTGTGTCATCAGAGCAGTGAGACACACTCCATCACCAGGACAGAGCAGCTCCAGGCCACACAACAGATACCCTCCAGTGGTTTGGTGGTTTGTAGATCCATTTCATTACTCTGGCAGCCCTGATCTGCTGAATGGCTGGGTATTGGTCACCTTCATATTCAGAAGGGTGCTATGGTCAAGGCTTCTGGTAAGACAACAAGTACTCTAGAGGAGGCAAAGGCCAAATTTGTCCTCTTTGTTTTCCCCTATTTTCTTTCCAATTAGATTACTTACACAGTTTAATAGTAATTTTATTTTATTAACAATACTAAACTCCTTACCTGATAAGATAGAGGGCAATTCCATTTACATAAGTGAGAGACTTAAGGCAGGGTATATCCTTTTTTGGATTAGGATTGCAAGTATGTGATAGTTATCATACTACAAGAGGTAGGTCAACATGCTTAATGCAATGCTGACCTAAACAACAGTGTTTCTGGAGTGAAAAGAAAGGACAAAACCTAGGGTACTTGGAAAAAAAATGTTGTTTTCACAGTCCCTGTGCCCTTCACACTCTCCTCTCTCTTCAAGCCAAACACAATGGCAATGTTCTTAAAGATGGAAAAGAAACGTGTGATTTTACCAAACCCAACCTTCATTCATATTGGTGTCAGGATAAAATCAGTATTTTTCACCATGACATTTCAGCATAAGAACCTGTATGCACTTCATATTTTAAAAGCTGATGAAGAAACCTGAAGATAAAATCATCAACAAACATAAATATAATAATCATAAAACCAAAATGGGACATTCAAGTCAAAAAAACCTCTTCTGTGTATTTTGAGTGACATAACTGTCAAACTTCTATATAAAACACTTAAAGGCTGATTTTGCTAACCCCAAGCTGGATTCAGATTTTTACTTAATGTCTATTTACAAACCAACACACTTGCTACTGCTGTAGTAGGAGAGTTTGTGCTATATTAGGAAAGTGTTGTTGTGCATTTTATCACTGTTACATGCATGAAGCTATTGCAGGTTCTAATTTTAGCTTTTCTGAAAAACTCAGAATTCTTTAACTTCAAAATGAAAAGCCTGAAGAGAAAAATCACTCAATATATTTACTAGCATGTATGTTTCATTAGCTATTGTGCTTTCATCAATACCAATACCAGCCTTATACATATACTGCCCCTTATCCTGTAGTTAAGCTCTCTGTGTGGCTGGTTGTATGGAAAACCTTTTAAGTAAAGGCTATCAAAAAGATTTCTGATAGAAAATGGGGATAGACTTGCCTCCAAATGCGTGAAGATTGGGTATTTTTATTTAAACAAAAGCAAAACAAAACAGAGATATCCAAGGCAGTGCTTTAGGAGAGACAATGTTCACTGCCAAGCAGGTGCTGTGAGTAGAATTGGAGGACAGAGGGAACAGGAACATTTACTGAGTGTGATTGTTTCCAGAAGGTAATTTAGAAAAGGGGCTGTATGAGTCCAAAGTAGCTCCTGAATCAGGAGTGTATGTGGAACAGGAGAAATCAACCTGCAAGTTTCAACTCAGCCGTAAGTTGCTGATTTTGGGGGTTTTTTAAACAGTTTGGCTTTACTTGCCTGCTTGTTATTGCAGTTAGTGTTGCATTCAAGTGTGCACATATATGTGTCTCCCAATGTCTTGATGAGAGCAAGAAAACAACTTTATTTTCAGAGTTTAAAAGGTTCATTTTTTACTGCATGGTTATCAGTTGTGTTGACTATGGCATAAACAAAGGTGTGAGGAAAGAGGTGCATGCAGTTCAGCAGCACTCACAGTTGCTCTCTCTCTAATGCAGGAGGGCAGAACTTACTGAATGCTTTTGGGCACCCAGTCACTGCTAAAATGGCAGCTGCCTCCAGTCAGGGGGCCTCTAGGGCTTACAGTCTGCCCTGATCACCTAAGAAATGGACATGCTATTACAGAGAATAAGCTTGGGGTAGAGCCATGCCAAGTCAGTTATCATTCCAGAGTGGTTGTTTCCAGTTCACTCTAATCTCAGTGAAGAATCACCAATAGACTTCATGGCAAAGAACTCCATTGATGCATTAGATTTTGTGTGGCTGTCAAAATAAGATTTAGGGTTAGAAAATGTCACATGAGCATTGCTTGAGATTCTTCGAGGAGGGAAGTGAAGAAAGCAATGAAGAACTTTGAATCCCCTGGATTACATGAGAGAAGATACTGGGATGTTAGCTTTTCCACTGAGACATTATGATTCCTGAAGTGCTGGTAATTGTCAATAAACAGAAGACAAGAAAAGGCTTATACTTTTCTCCTGTATAAAAGGCCCAATAATTCATATGAAAGAAGAAGATAATATTCTAGTTTAATCTATAGATGAATCTGCCGAAGAAGGAAAATACAAACTAACATTCATGTACAAAAGTCCCTAGAATAGTCTGGTAATCAGAGCACCCGCAATTCATCTGATGGACACACAAAGGAAAGACTTCAGTAAGGATCATTTTATATCTATCACACATCAGGTTTTCTAAACATCTGCACGTGCTATTTCAGACTTCACAGATAAGTATTGCTTGTTCTTGCTGTAATGTGGATTGAATGTAAGGTGATTTCAGGGTAAAGACTAATTTCAAGGCAAACCACTAACATCAAGGCATCATTTCTGTGCAGTGGAAATTCCTGTAACCACAGATCTGCTTTGCTCTTGTGACACCTGTCACTTTGGCTCTCAGAGAACAGATTGGCATGAAGGGACAACTTGCAGGTTGGCATATTAAAAGTCCTGCATGGAGAGTCAAATCAGATCACCTAAAATAAGTATCTATCCCTGGTCAGCTGACTTGTACTCCCCAGACTCTATTTCCATTGACTAGAGTGAGAGCTTGCATGCTTTTCAGACAGAGAAACAAATGGTATCCAGGATTGCATTACACGAATGCTCTGAGAAACTGACAGAACAAGCAAAGTTCAAGAAGAATTTTCAGCAGCCAGCATTTGCTAAAAAATCTTTCAGGCACTGGCAAAGTGCTTTGTGATGAATATCAGTAAAGTCCAAGGGCCCTAAGTGACTGCAAAAGTGCAAACAAGCACATGCTTATGTAAATTAAATAGGCACAAAAAGCCTGGAGCTGGTGGTGCCCGAATCTTTTAAAGAAACCGAAGCAGTTTAGTGACTTCAGCATTGCTGAGTGTGAGCCAGCCAGCCTTTCCTTCTGGAAGGGTGCACCAGTGTGACGGCAGTGCCACCGTAACACGACGCTGCCTCTCTGCACTCCGGTTTGTGTTTCTGCCTGGCACCGCAGCTCACGGTGCCGGCACGTCCATTCCGGACCTTGAACTCCTCTGGGATTTGTAAGCACACTCTGTGTTTCTGCCCCAGAGCAGGCACCAAAAAATCTAAAGTAGGAAAGTTCTGAGCAGCCAATTCAACCACAGCCAAGCTAGGAGAAGATTTTCCTTTGTGAGGAGAAGTACATCTAATATCCTGAAAAATGCAGGGCAAGAGAATTCAGTATTTGTCTAACCATCCTATTATGGCCAAAAGCCCCAAAGTTAGCAGGCATGACAGAAGAGGTGACATGTATTCATGTACTGAACTGTTCATTTGAATGAGAAAACTGCTTCTTAAGAGAACATACTCAATTTTCTGCTACTGAGATTTTACTGCATTACTAGAGACATTTAAATATCCATTTAGACAAAGATGAAACTTCATCTCGTCCTCTTGAAACCATCTGACTACTGAATAAAAGAAGAACATTTCCTCCCTTTTCCCCTGGGAGTGATATCTAGGCCAAGTCTCTCTTGGCACTGTAGAGGTTCCTCAGCATGAACATCAATTCCCCTCAGTTTCCACTGTGCAGCCTTTTGGGCTGGATGGGTCACTGCACTCATACATGCACCCAGGCTGCAAATGGCTCTCCTCACAAGTCCTGGGAGAGGGCTGTACACAGCAGCCTCTCTGTCTGTGACCCTGTGCAACATGGCACACAGCCTGCAGGTATTCCGGATCTACTGATCAGACACAGAAAGTTTCCTATTGCAAGAGGAGCAGGAGCTCCCAGATAGACACAGAAGGGTAGAGATTTTGGAAAAAGCATTGTGCATATACAATGAATTCTAAAGCTTCCCAGAAAGTGCAAGCACGACAGCTTATTTATAGAATATCTACCTGATATACAACACATTCTTTCTGCTCTTGTGGCAGATGATGGAGTATGGGTAGACAAACCCCAACCTAAATGGCTTCTGTAAACAAGCTATTCTTGTCACTAAGACAGATTTTCTGCTGTACTATTAGATAAGCTTGGAACAGGGAAAGACTAAACACCTCGAATTCTAGGAAGTTACTTAGAATATAGGTGTCTCCATACTGCTCTCCTGCCCTCGTGGTTCTAGCTTGAAGTGTCTGGTTTGCATTGCACAGACATTACTGCAGAATAAATTGTATGTATTTCCAGGTACAAGTCTTTCTAGTCTGAATTCTCAGGCTAACAGCAGTCACTGTATCACCACTTGTTTCTCCCAAAAGCATTTGAATATACTATCAAATTTTAGCTCAGCTTGATTTTGAGAAGTAGTGGCCACAGAACTAGCATTCCTATAAATTTTGAAATATGTTGTAGTTGGTGAGATTCAGGAAAAGCCTTCATCATATGCAAGTTTCTAAGAGCAAAAGAATGTCTTAAACCACAACAAACTCAGAGCATGCAGCCAAGCAGAAGGTAAATCCAAAGAAAATGAAACTTTGTTTGTTCTAATGGTAATGCCATTACTTATTCTGCAGGACAAAATGTCAGGTTGACCAGCTACTGACATGACACTGCTGAGGACAGACATGGCAGGAGTCTCCAAAAATTGTCTAGCAAGTAACAAGATCTTCCTGATGGGAGGAGTTGGGTGATTGATGTATTTGAATGTAGCAGTTCATATCAGTTACTTACACCACAGTAAGTAATAAGTTTTTTTAATACAAAAATCAGAGTCAAATGCAGCATTCCAGTTCCAGCCAAACTCCTATTTACTTTGAAAATCAAAAGAGAGGACTTAGTTCTTGTGTGGTCTAATGGTATTTAAGTAGGATGTTGTGCCACTTTCTCACAAGCCAGAATGATCATTTGAACACAAAAGTAAAAATAACGGTCAGCTTATCTGCAGAAGCCAAAGAAAGAATTAAAAAAAAAAAAAAACAAACAAAACAAAGAGAGAAAAACACGGAAGTGATTCAAAACACCAGTTCAGGGAAGAATTTTTTGCCAAACAAAATGCTGGTACATTTTTATTTTAAGGACAATGGAAACACCTCACATTTATGATTGATCTTTCTGATATTAACTCCAGCATCTGCCAGACCAGGACATGAATGCAATATGTGGGGACATTTGCAGTTATGATGCATTTTTTCAACACAGCACACCCAAAGGCGCTGACCCTTAGTAGGATTGTTACTTTCATTGAGATTTCAGCAACATGTTTTCTTTTTAGCCTAGAATCCCAAAGCAGAGCTATTGAGGGACAGCAGATCCCAGCCCTGCCTGCTAATTAGGAGCCCTACAAATGTAGGTCACAAAAACAAAAGCAATGCTTTTCCGGGAGAAGACAAATGCGTGATTTGTGAATGAAAAGCCAGGAAGTTTTAAAAGTGAAACAGAAGTAAATTCAATCAGGCTCTTCTTACAAAGGAAAGCAGTGAAAACTCTTGGCCTTTAGCACTTGAAGAGTAGAGAAAATTTTTTTAACCCTTTGGTCTTTCAGATAAACTGAAACTACAGCCAATTAACATTACAAATATTTTTTCCAGTGTTTACTAAAGCGAGGAATTTGTTTTAGAAGTATCAAACCATCACAGAGCTAACCATTATATAGAAGAAACAGGAAAATAGAGGTATAATAGTCTCTTGTTCCCCTCATTGACATTAAACTACACTTTGTAAGTACAGCTGTAGTCTGGCTCCCTCGTTCAGTAGAAGACACACTTCAAACCTGTCACTGATTATTTAAGTTCTCCCAATTTGCTTTAATTGTGGAATATGTTTTTAGGTTGGTTAAGCACTTTCACATGTGAAGATCCTTCCTTGGCAGAAAGGCAAGTGTTTGTTTTTAATCAAAATAATAATGTCTCCACTATGTGACTTCTGAGGATGCAATTATTCTCCCTTTTAGAGAGGCTGATAAGGTTTCTGATTATACAGCCTCACAGATAATAAAATGGATTATAGAAGAGAGTTTACAGCAGTATGGTTCTAATCCACACATGCTGAATAACTGCCTGTTATTAAAAATCTGACATTCTATCTTGCCCCTTACTGAAGTCAATGTAAGGGTCTTTTCCCTTATGTAATTTATATGTAGACTGATTTACCAAGCCATGTCTTCCTTCCCAGCAAATAACACTTCTAACCATGATGAATGTCATTACTAAGTAGCAAGGCACAGTAGGATGTTAGTTTGTTCTGCAATAACATTGCACTTGAATGGGAATTTAGGGTACCTATGTCAGAGACACCCCCTGCACTAGCTCTTTCTTTTTACTGAGCAGAATTTTTTGCAATATCCATTCAGTACAATTTTTTCCATCTTCCTAAACTCAATGAATTCTTGCTTTTTGTCATCTTAACAAAGTGGCAGAGAATTCTAAAAAAATGTTACTCTCATCTCTCTTTCCACAAGCTTAGCTTTAAGAAGTTATTCTTATTAATTCCTTTTCCTCATCTGTTTAATTACAAAATTTAATTTCAAATAACTGCCATTAAAAGGCATTGATAGGTCTGTCACAGAGACTACAGTAACCCTCCTCACTGTAGTTACCTCAACAACTTAAAATATTCACAGTCAGAGTATAACCTATTTTATAAGTATATAAAAAGAAAAACTTGGCAACTAGATATTTAAATACCTAAACCCACCATCTCTTCATCTTTTTATTTTACCTTAAAACAATGTTTCAAGAACCAAATTATTTCATAGTCCTATCTAGAGTCCAGTATTTATGGGTTGCAACACAAGATAACTGGATTTTGTTCTGTGCTGCACCACAGCTTCTGATCTTAGGAAAACTTCCAAATGCCACAAATTAATACTAAAATTCTGCCTAAGTCCAAAATTGTGACTTTCAAAACCCTTTGCTCAGCTGCTGCCAGCCCTGGGGGCAAATGCTCTGACTGAGTGATTATCTCCCAAGACCTAAGTGAGGACCAGGGAACTGGGCTCTGTACAAAATGCAACAGAAGACACATGGGGTTTTTTAACTGATCCATAATATTTCAGCATTTCATTAGAGCCCTCATCCTATGAAAAAGTACCTCATTTCCCTAAAAATGCTCAAGAACAATATTTCTACAGAAATGTGGAATATCTTGTCCATTACCCTTATAAAATGGCCTGAGAAATTCTTATGGATTGTAGGGGGTCACATATTTACTTCTCAGTAATTATGCATCTATAGCATATTCCCCATTCCACCCACAGAATTTGCCTTTATAAAGACCCTGTATTCTGCTAATAGGATATACACAATACTTTTCTTTGTGTTTTAAGAGTCAAATGTATAATATTTTCTTGAAGTTTAATTCCAATCTGTAATATACAGATAAATGTTTGAGACACTGTTAAATCACAAACAGCCCTACTGACAGACACAGAAGAGGTGGCGAATTTCTTCCAAAGAAAGCAGCAAACAATTATCACATGTAGGTCAGGAGCACCATCAACAAAAGGAACTGGGGATATAAATAAAAGTCCAGTGTAATAAACAGAAAGATGGAATTAAGCCAAAACTTTAATATTTCAGAGGTATTTACTGTAGTACAAAAATATATATACCTTAATCCCAAAATGAAAGTTATTTTACAAAGACTTGGGATATATAGAAAAATTAGTTGCTTAATTAAATTAAACTTCATTATTTTCAGAAATTTAATTTTTAGTAATGAATAATGCTATAAGCCTGTAGATAAATTAATGTGCTAAACAACAAGGATTATTTTTGCTTTCTGACTTTAAAATGAAAGCAAAATTATTTTCAAATATTGACAAAAACCAGGGAACTATATATCCTTAAATTATATGAATGCTGTGCAAATAGAGACTTAATGTTAAAAGACTAATACAGAAGACACTTTCATTTCCAGAGGAATATCTCAGAAAAACAAAAAGGAACAAAAAAACCCTCTTCATGATATAGTGCAACACAGAAGAGCACTAAGGAGGAAAAATAGCTCTGGCTTGGAGTTTAGGGGCATTTTAATTACATAATGAGTCCTGAAATAAAATAAGAGGTTTCAAATGAACAACTAGTAGCAGAAATCATTTTGAAAGATTAAAGTACAGCAGTAGCATCTTTCACATTTTTCTCTGGAAAATTTTTTGTCATTCATTCTAGCAAAAGTATTTCTCCTTAGATGTTTGACCTTATTTTTCCTTTACCTTCTCTCCCTCACATTCTCATTTTTTTCTCAGACCAGACCAAGGAAAATGTTATCCATTTTCTCTTCCAGATGCTCACCCATCTCTCTCCTATCCTTTGCTTTGATCTGTTACCATCCTCTTCAATCATTGCTTAACCACAGAGCTGCCATTTCTTTTGAACTTTAAGTTGAAAGTAAACTGATGTACAGATTAGGCTTTGGTGAGTCTCTTGCTTTGTTAGAGTTTAATTTTGGATCTTCTGGTAGACTGAGTTTTTGCTTTTTCCTATTAGGTTTCAATCAGGATGTGATCTCTTCTGAGAGAACCCCTTAAAATGTAAACTTGGAACTGATCTTGACCTAGGTAAAGAATGAAAAGATATTTTTTCTTTATTACTGTATTTCAGAATGATTCAAATCTTCATTTCTATATGAAGAAATATTTTAACTTCTGTATTATAAATATACAAACTAACATCCTCTGCATGAGGGAAAAGATGCCTATCAGCATCTCTTAAATATTCCCATTGCCCTTAAAACATGAATACCCTTCCCAAAGTTTCCTCATTCTACTGTTCAAAATCCCTCAAGAGGCTGAAGTTTTCGGAAATGAAGTATTTGTTTTCATCCTCAACAGGAGACAAATTTGAATTACATCTGTCATTGAATTGTCAGAATTCTGGAGAAAAAAGCTGCCACAAAAAGATAATTTCTTTTCCATCTTTCCTTATTCTTCTCCCTCACTGGCTAGTGCACCATTTGGCCATTTATAAGCATAGGCATACAAGAGTTTTTCTTAATATCTCATTTGTTTCTTGTCGCATTCAATTGTCCCGTGGTTCCCAATTCAGGAAGTTTCTCTCTCAAGGAATTTCTTAAGCACACATTATACATGAACTAATTAAAGTCCATTAGAAATTTGTGCTAATAATTCTTCCAGCCACTCTGATATTCTAACTTGGAGTGCTATATAAGCCTGAACATTTCTTTCTACATCACAGGGGTATATAATTTTCTCTTTTTAATTTGATGTCCATATTTAAATACGTCATCCAGATAGAAACTATGATATTTCTGTGAAACAGAAAGGTAAGCTGAATTATACAAGTATTGCAAGGTTGTTTTAACAAACAGGTATAAAAACATAAAGTGAATGATAAAATAATAATCTAAGCGAATAATAAAAACCCCTGTAAAACTCAAAATCAATTTTTAAACTATTAAACCATACAGTTTCTTGTGATTTCAGTGTCAAAATAATTTTCTCATCTAGATAGGCAAAATGACTGCAACCTCAACTTGTACTCTGCACAGATATTTTCAACTATAATTGAAAATTGTACTTTTGTACAAATTTCAATTGTACAATTGAAAATGTTGCAACATGCCATGCTAGTAACCCAAACTCTTAATCACTTCTTAAACCTATAAAGAGATGATTCCATTAAACTGGGTAAGGATGTATTTCCTGCTAGAGATTATATTGCTAAAACTTCTTTAATGTGATGCCCATATTGACATCTAGAGATTAGGAAACTTAAAGGATCATGCTTTAGGATTTCCTACCATTGACCTAACCTTGTTCATTATTGATTATAATTTTTTTTGAATTATTTTTTCACCCAACTAAATTTATTTCACTTAAGATGCCATTTGTATAGAAATGATTATTGTGAGTGAGCCTATTTTCATAAAGTCATCCCTTTCAATTCTACAACAGAAGGCCGAAGGAAAGCTCTTTGATACATCTACTTCATTTGCTTTATTTTTTTTTTTTTGCTTATCAAATGTTAAGGGAGCATTTTTATTAAATGTTTTCCACACTCCAGCCACATGTAGAACAGTTCTTTTACCAGTAAACGTTTACAGATATCTCATCACAGAAGTGGGAGGACCATTATTACTGAATGTTGATCACTGGCTACCTTCACAGGATGGTGAGCTGTTATGTCTCATGTTTAGTTAATTCTTCTCTTTGCAAATAAATAAATGTCCTCAAATTAATGAATTCTTAAGCATGACTACATGTCTGCATGTCTAAACAATTAAAACACTTTCTCCAGATAAAAAATTTCTCATGAGCAGCAGTTTTCCTATACAAAGAGTCCTTCAGGTCTGATACTGGTAAATAATTAAAAAATAAAGACTGTGATAATTTAGTTTTGTTTGGTGGATATATGCCTTTAATAACACAGCAGAATTATACTGTCATTTCATAGGTCAAGTATATATTAGACTTTAACCTTCTGTGAAAAAAACCCCAAAAACAAACAACAAACCAAAACCATACACATGAATGGCTATGTTTGTCAAAGTCTGAAAAATTATTAGATTCTCCTGGGAAAATATGTCAGTTCCTACACAGTTCTATGTCACCTTATATGTATAGTAGACTTTCAGGTGAGAAACGAAAGGAGGATTCCTCTGCTGACAGGCAGTAGCCATTAAATCTCCAGGCAGGGAAGCATAGGTGCTAAAATGTTCTATGAAGAGGCAACCAAATATCTCAGGTCAGAAAATGAGTCAATCTCAAAGTCTTACAGCTAAAAAAGCAGCTTAGAAATTTTCATTGTCATCTCATGTCCATTCTCTTCAACACATTTGGCTGTTTTCTCTCACAAAGATTTCAAATAAAATGAAAGCATAGACAAAATTTACAACCAGATATTCAGTCCAAAAATTTCCTCTGCTCTTACCCCAGAGACCTTGAACTAGTCAGCTGTAGAAATCCTACTTGTATATTTGGACTGTCCTCTACTTAGAATCCCTGTTTTAGCTATCAAGTTTTCATGTTTCCATGAAGCTTTTCCCTCTCCACCACTAAGTCTGCTTTTCCTGAAATGGTCTGTCTTGGCTTCAGTCTTTTACCCTGGTATTTGACAATTGACTCCTTAATTACATCTCTTAGAGTAGCTGGTGGATTTTTAACTTGTGAATTGCTACAGTATTGGATCACATTAAGTCAAGGTGCAAGGTCAGTAAATGCCCTCCTTGACTTGATATCAAATAGCAATTGAGTACATAATTTAAAATAAAATTTAAGAGGTCTCTTCTGTGCCCACATAACTCTATGACTTTGGTGTAAGACGTGTTGCTAAACCCTGATAAAGGGGGTGAGGACATGAGCTACTGGGAGTCTCTCTGCAGAGTCAAGGCAGCTGCATATGGTACAGGTGTTATGACCCTGATTCCACAATGACTCAAATACTGAAAAATGACTGATTCGTAGAATCTGTGTGCTTTGGGATGGACTTTCCACTGCACTGGACCAATGTTATGCTGATATGAGGACAAAGGACTCTTTACTGACATGGCACTAATATAAGGATGAATAAAATAAGAAGCATAAAAGAAGGGACTATGCAAATCTTAAAACAGACACAGGAGAAGTTGAGAGCATGTTGCAAACCAGAATCCTCATAGGCAGAAACAGAAAAAAAGTCCCAGCAAGTACTGAAACCAGCCAACCTAACCACCAAAGTTGTACCTCAATATTAGCAAAGAATATAGACAATTCAGCTGTTCAAAATAAGTAATGCAGTAAATCTGTCAAGACTGTATCACAATTTGGATCCCGTGCCATTTTTCCTATACAGGAAGAGCAGCACTACAGGCCATGAGACAACTATCCCAAAAATAGATCAGGAATACACTCAGACAGCTAATAGATAGGAAATGTCAAGTTACTCTCCCTGATTTTGCTGCAGTACACAAGGCTTCAGGTAGATCACTTCCCCTTCATCCTTTCAGACGTGATCACATTGTGCTGGAATAACCCCAAAGAAATACAAGTCAATACCATTTCTGATAAATTTCCTGACCTTAATTTCCTAGATTAGCTAATCAGAAAGTACTTTATAAATTGTGATCATTTATCGCTAACATAACTCCTAATTAAAATACAGAAAACAAGAAAAGAACTGGAATATGAAGAATGAAAGGAACTATAACTGAAAAGCTTATCAAAATGATTTAAATTTTAGCTGTTTCATAAAAAAAAGAGCAATAATTTTGACCTCCAAAAAAGTAAAAAAAGAAAGTTGTGCATCCATCTGAAGTACTTGAAAAAATCAGAATTCATTTCATGCTTAAGTGTCCAATGAAATCTGAGAAATTAAACAGCCACTGCTGAATACCTTGATCCATCTCTTGGCAGCCAGTGATTGGTGCACTTGCATAGCCTAAATAAGTACTGAGGTTCTGTGTGAAACCCGAGATGCCGTGGTTAACATGACAGTCTGTCACATATTGGCACATTCCATCCTGTAAAATGGTTCTCATCTCCTGCTGCAGTAAATGCTTTAAGCTGCCATTGAGATCAGTGAACCAAAGGCAGTCAAGATACTTTGAGGTGTCCAACATGATTAGGATATAAAAGCTTGTAATATTTATCTGTTACTACCAGCCTTTCTGTTTTGAGGCTCACATGATTTCAGTGCAGTAGCAAGTTTCTCCCATCTCTTTCCCCATCTCTTTTAAGAATAAAAATAAATCTTTAAGATAACTACAGACATTATATTCACTTGTAAAGAAACAACTTAGATGGGGCCATGTTTTAAATTTGACATTACTTCCAGACTTGACTCAGAGTTAGTACAAGAACTTTGCTTACAGGGATGACAGCAAATGATTCACTCAGTGCTGTTTTGTTGATCCAGCTGTAGGGCTGAATTAGACAACAGGCTTCTAGAAAGAGAGAAAAATATGATTTTACAGCAGACAGAGAGTGACATGCCTCGGATCTACCAGGATGACTCACATACTTGCAGTGAGAAGCAACCCTTGCCTTAGTCAGTTCACAAATTAGCAATGATTAATCACACATAAAAAAGGCTGGAATGACTACAGCAAAATACATCCCAAATAAAACACAAGTTCTTCCAAAAATACTTGTGAGTTTTTAGCATATTCATGTTTGTTATGGTTAATTCAACCTACACCCTGCCACTGCTTTACTTGCTTGTCGGAAAATGTTACTACAATAAAGAATAGCAAAAAATTAATTTCAAAGTAATATTTATAAGGCTTCAAGTATGTTTGACTTCAAATTTCCGTGTCAGATTTAGGTCTAGAAATTATTCAGAGAATTGTTTACTCTATTAACCAACCTTTTTCAGTTTTATTTTATGCTGCACATGTAGTATAAAA
Organism: Serinus canaria; assembly: GCF_022539315.1. NCBI lineage: Eukaryota > Metazoa > Chordata > Aves > Passeriformes > Fringillidae > Serinus > Serinus canaria. The sequence goes on along the minus strand of NC_066314.1, from coordinate 18,140,599 downwards.
TAAACAGCATTTTTATATCTTCCTCTGGATCTTAATATATTGAATAGAATATAAATGTGTAAAAGTGTTCATCATAACATCTTGTTCTTCTTGAGAGCATCTATCAAAACAAAGAAAGATTAAACAATAGCAAATACCAACATATGTGAGCTCTCTATACCTGTGGCTGAAGGACACTGCCCTGATGATTTCTGTAACCAGAAAACAGATTGGAGGTCAGGTCAGGATCAATCCATAGAGCTAAGAAGATTGGGAGAAGGGAGGTGAAAGTGGAGGAGGTGGAAATCATTGCATTTTTTAGAGAGAGAAGCATGAGGAAACTGCAATCTATTCATAGCTACAGGCAGATGGTTTCATGCCCAAGAAGAAAAAATCGGCTCTGTTTGTCCGGAAATATATACAGTGAAATATTCACTCAGCTCAAGCAATAAGTGGGGTCAGGGTAGAAAAAACAATACACTTATTTTACATTATTTTTTCTTTACAAAGAGGCCATGTCAGTGGCCAGCGCAGGTATTCATTTGAGCTGCTAGCCCAGCCCAGGGAACAGCTGCTCACCTCCCTGCCGAGGTTTCCTTCGCACTCCCCGTGTCCCCAGCACCATGTGCACAGCTCTCAGGCTGCTGGGGCTCAGGTCCTGTCTAGGCCTAGAAGGTACTTAAAATCAATTTGTTCCTCTGTTTAAAAGCACAAAGATCCTAAGGACTGCCTTATCATTTACTCAGAGATGCATTGGCTCAGGGTATAAAGCTTCTACACTCCAGTGGTAGCTGATAAAAAGCATGAGGCAGCTAAAGCTACACTAACTTCTTAGAGAAGCCTGATCCATTAGACATGCTCAGGTCATGCACTGACTTCCACACAACAGTCTAACAGAATAGACTAGCATTTACTATGTGGGAAACCCACACTTTTGACTTTTTTTGGCCTGTGGTGGTTTTGAATCTGCTGATCCCATTTTTAAGAAAGTGTGGAATCTACAAGGCTGTGGAATAGCTGAAGCTAAAGACTAATCCCTATCCCTGAAGATATGAAAGGTGTGATGCTGAAGAGAGGGAAAGTGAGACTTAGGGCACTGGAGCAAGACTGATCCAAATGGGCATTTAATCCAGGAAAGGTAGAGTATCCTAATTTTTAATAGCATAAAATTTGATTCAAAGAGTGGGTTAGATTACAGGACTCCAGGAGTCTGAAGATGGGGAACCAGCACTTTCTGAAAACTTTCCTCATTCACATTCTCTGAGAACTTGTAAGTATCATGGTCACTGTTGATACTTATATGGTTTTTGACACTTTGTCTACTGACTGAGTGTTCTGTTATCTATCATAGCCTGTTCTCTATCACATCCAGGTACTATTATCATAATTCATTATCTAGTTCTTGATTAATTCTACTACTCTTATAAGCACAGTGGGGAAAAAAAGCAGTTTTGCCCCAGAGAAGCTTAGAAGAAATAAAAGGTGTGAAGAGAAACGGCACCAAAGCCTGGCTTGGTGGCTTGCTGAGGGCTCAGCAGGAGTGCTGACACAAGAACCCCAAGACTGTGCCTTGCAGTCTGGTCTTTCAATGTCTAGCATACATTTCTTCATTTCTATTTCCTTTGTTGTGAACATTGTACAAAGACGTGCATTTGCAAACTTTACAAATCCTAATTTGTATGTTTTTCTTTTTCTGTGGTCCCAAAACACCTGTTTAAAATTTCAGAAATGAGAATGGTAAGCTCTTTTGTTTTGGGCTGTTGTTTTTTTTTTTTTTTGCATTAACTTTGTTAGAAATAGTTGCATGCCATATTGTCTAATGCCTCACAAGCTGGACAAAGTACTTGAAACTCTGCATGAGTGTGTGTGGGGCTATATAAAGATTTTATGCTACTTTGCATTAAAATCTTTTGTAGACTTAAATTCTGGACTTCAAAATATCTTTTCTGTGATGTTGATTAGAATTAGTGCAGTGACAGCTGCCATTATTTAAACTATATAACTTGAATTTTGGACATTGATATTGCATTTGTGACCACATCCCAAAGGCTTAAAGAGGGAAATGCTGGATTCGGGACATAATTGATTTCCAGCATATTTTATAAGAAAAATCTATTCATGACTAATGTATGTTTATCCTTTTACACCTTTTAAGGTACATCAAAATACCATCTATTCTCGTTTAAAACACACCAGACTCTAGTGAGCCAGACATTTGGAGCTTATACAAGCCAGCTACTGTTTGACCTAGTTTCATTACAAGCCTGAAACTGCCCATTACACACTTAATGATGAGTAAGATGAAAAATTGAATTCAATCTACCTCGCAGGACTTGAAAAACCATCCAGACAAATCTCATCCAAGAAAAGCAGCTGAAATGAATATGCCAGATTGTGAACTCCAGTGTCTGAGGGAGGAGCTGACACACTCATTTTTTTCTGCCCCTTCCACAGGTGTCACCTCTCACTATGTCCCAGCTGTGGGGCAGGTGAGGCTGTACCTGAGCTCACCTCCGCTAAATTCATCAACTCCTTCCTGCCAGAGCAAGCAGCCTTTCAGTCACCTTTCAAGGAGCAGCAGCAGCAGCAGTGGGGCTGTCATGCCCAGGTTAACAAGCTCTGCTTTCTCAGCAATGGCTATTGACTTGGGTTTAATATTTCACTCACCATGATTGCTGTTTTCGAGGATAACTTGGACTCATTACTTACTACAGCCTGTGATACACATAACTGTACACTCAGGTATGAAATAGTACATTTCACCACACAAGAGCAAAGTCTCTTTCTTCCACCAACATAAAGAAACAAAAGCCCAACCTTTCAGATTCTTCTTAACTGTCATTGTGTGATGGAAATGTGCCTAAAATCTTGTTTAAAACACAGAACAAATCAAGGTCCATCACTGATGAAAACAGACAGCCAATTCTAGATATGCACTGGTATGACTGAGAGCAAAATTTGTTCTGGAGTGTCAAAGAGGTATCACAATGAGTTAAAGAGTGCAACCAATTTAAAAGAAAAATGCTCATTAATGTGAATAGAAAACCATCACAGCAGAAAAATGCCAGCACTTACTGCAATACATCAGCTATTCCCATTAACATAGTAACTAACCATTTCTGGGTAATATGATTCATGGCTAAACAGAATACTGAAAAATTATATCTTCCAGTCACATGACTAAATTAGAGCTCTCCTGTATCTTTATCACCTATCTCTGGGGATATTTTTTTAATATTTTTAGCGCAGACAGTGAAAAAGGTAAAGTTGTTTTGTATACAATGATATATGCATATATGAGTTGCACTGATCTTATATATAAACAAAATAAAAATGAGCAAAACCAACCCAAACCTTTGGATTCAGAGATATTCTCCAAAAGAAGTAACCTCTAACACTGCTGGTTTTAAGCAGACCAATTCCAGACCAACTTTGAAAATCCCAGTCAAAGCACATAGTTTTGCAATAGACTCATCTGGATAGTTTCTTAGCCAAAACAATTTCAACAAAAAAGGCTGGTTCCAGACATACCGTATTAAATAACCCTGAATTGGCAAAGAGTGATGCATACATTCCATCTGAGAGTCTGCTACGGCTCCGGTCAGCTGAGGTAATGTAAGTTCAGTTTCACAGCTAGAAACTATAACAGCATTTTCAGCAAATTGTCAAAACAGTCCTTTTGTACCTTTGGCGTTGAAGCACATATAAAAATCTGAGTAGATAATGTTCCTATTTCAGACTCTTTACACTTTTAAAAACAAAACAGCAGAAAAGTGGGATGAGTGGTTGCAGTGAAAGCAGAAATAAATGTGAGTGTGTAATTTTATTGGCAGACAGGAGTATATGGTCATCATCAAACAAGATCCTGGTTTTTTCCTCAATTATGTCATAGTTCACTGTAATTTTAGTTGCTCTGTGGGAGCTACTCACAGACAAGAATTAAAGCAGTCTGCAAACTATAAAGACGGGACAAGTCCTCATCTCCTCAGCCTAAGTTATTTTTTTCCTTCTTATGGCCTTTTCTCTCACAACTGTGGCACATAGTTTGAAAGTGGGTTGCCTATAGTTTGAAAACAATTTCTATAGTCTGGGTAGAGGTGGATGTTGAAGTGCCAAGAGCAAAGCAGGAGCCCTGCTCCTGGCAGCCCTCTGCACAGGCAGAAGGAGGAAGGGCAGGGGCTGAAAGGCAGGGATCTGGCCCAGCATCCTCATCCTCTCCCATGAGGATCCTTCTCCACAGTACTACTCCTAGAAAATACTCCACAACTCTATGGTTCCCACCTTCATGTTTTATTTCTTTTAAATATTAATCTATCCTAGACTCTGCTACACTCAGTGTAGCTACAAAATTTGGCTTAATGTTAATAGTATATCAAACTTCTGGAAAAAAGCAAGAAACTTGGCATTGCCTATTGTGACGTGCAGTTAATATCTGCAAAACCTTGTGTTAATATCCCCTCCCACTTATTTCTTTCAGCATGATTCAGGGTCAGTCACAGCCATTTTACTTAACAGTCATCTGTAGTAGCAGTTTTCTTGAATCCTTGAAGAAGTGGAAAGATTGAATACAAATACAATGCAATAATACATATGCAAATATGCAACATTTGCTTTGGCAGCCAAGAAAACAAACCCCATCCTGGGGTGCATCAAGTACAGCACAAACAGCTGGTGAAAAGCAGTAGTTATCCCTCTGTATTCAGTGTTGGTGCAGCCTCACTTTGTATCCTCTGTGCAGTTCTAGGCATCACAGAGGAGACATGACACTGTTCCTCCAGCTCACCCACAAAGATCTTTAGTTGAACTAGAGAGTTTCTTTAGTATTTTCCTTAAAAACATTATACATAGAGAGAATATTTCAGACAACACAATAATACAAAGAATCTTTGCATCACTGATAACAAAATTTCACCTGCTTCTAATGGTTCTTGGAGTTGGGTCCAGAGAGATGCATACAACCAAAAGGAAAGATTGCCTACTTGTCAGAAGATTTTTCCACAGAGTTTGAGGTGTGCACAAAGAATAAAGGAAGAGAATGAGGAAGACAAGCACACAGATCAATACAGATTTTTTTATTCCATGTGACTCTCAAGGGCAGTACGTGCAGCACACTGATTTGGCTTCATGAAGTTTGAGTAAATTCAAACTAGCATAGCTTGCATGGCATAGGTAGAATGTGAAAACCTGTTCCTGTGCCTCTAAAAGCAGAACAGTCCTCAATTCACACCTTGCCTACTGTGACCTCTTCTTCTAAGGTTAATAGGTTATTGCCTCAGTAGTGATTTAATTTCTATGAACTATCAAAATCAACTCTTGTTACAAAACCTCATACCAAAAAAAAAAAAAAAGTAGCAAGGTCTAACTCTGACATAGCTTTGAGCGCTATTGAAAAGACAGAGCAGAAAAAGACAGGACTGTAAATTACATGTGATGACTGCTGGTTCTTCAGTGGCTCTTGCATTGTTTAAGGTCAAAATCTGAAAACTAAATGTTTACAGCCATTGATATCAATAATCAAACTTAAGCTCTCAGAAGTGTTAGTGCTGTCAGTTTGAAGGGATATATTTTAGTGCTCTTTGCAGATCTAGGATAGTTTGTATGCTTAGCACCCTGTAAACCTTTCAAATGCAAAACATAACATGGCTCAGTTTATGCACCTCATTTAGAGTCTGTTTATATTGATACAAAGTTTCAGTATGGCATGAGTGTCATTCTAATGCCCTTCAGAAATAATACCTGCATGATGGTAGATATTAAAAAAATTTTGGTTGTTTTGGTGTGGACAGAGCCTTTCAGCTCACCACAAAAATGGGAGACACAAAAGCATATAGATATAAGTGAACTTCACACAAACAGAAAGGGGATAATGGTTTGAACACATACACATCGTAAGACCTCCATTCTTCCCTGACATGCTGTGTTTTCTTTTTTAAATTGTAAACTCCTAAGCACTGACCCTTAACAAATGAGTACCTTGACTAGAATATTAGAGATCAACCTTGTTAGGGACTCTAGATGCTAATGTAATACAAATTATGTAAATAAGTATGAATTGTAGTCTTTAATCTAGGAATGTCACATTAAAAAGTCAATCACTGAATAAATCTACAAGCATTTGTGGAAGCAAAGGAGAGTCTAAGACTTTACGGGTAATCACCTTCTGTGTTGAGAGGTGCCCCTTCCTCCTTTGTTTTCCCTGTGGTAGCACAAATCCTCCTCTCTCTGTGAAGTAGCCCAGCTGCTGTGGAAAGCCACCTCATGGCTGGTATCTATCCCAGTGATTTGCCACTAGGAGCTACAGACCCAGTCCCTTCAAGGAGCAGAGTATCTAGGATGGTGATCAAACTGGTTGGCTCCCAAAACGATGGTGAGTAATTGTTTCTGAATGAAAATAATAACTTTTAGATTTTCTTGGTCCAGCGTGTCAGACACATTCTGAACATGCCTGTTGGTTCACCTAGGAAAGTTAGGAGACATTTAGGAATTTCCCTAGACATTGCTGAACTGCTTAGCCAGAAGGCAGGGGCCTAAATGCACAAACTGGGACATGCACAGGCAGGCAGAGGGTGGTCTTGGAGCTCTCAAGTGAACTGATTTTGGGTACTTCTACAGTAGCCACCCAGACTGCTCTCTGAGACTTCAGCTCTGCAGTGTTGTCCTGTTGCCAGCCTTGACACAAATCAGTAACCTGAACCTTGGTGTGGACTCCCAGTTTCTTTTCTATTCTTGCTGTGAACGTATTGTAGTAAAACTAGACCTCTGGATCAGTTGAGCTGGAAGAACTTAAAAGATCCACATGCTAGGACAAGCTAACACCAATGCTGTCTGAGTAATGGAAACACTGGGTAAATGCTTGCAGAGTGTTTTACCACTTGCAGTCCATATAAGCTGTAAACAGCATGTGTCTAGCATACAGGGTTTCTATTCAGAGTTTCCTGAATAGAACAATATATTCCGACTGTCCTTGAAAATTGTTGCATGTAAGATGGTTTTCCTCAAATATCCTTGTGCTGAACTAGATGTCAAAGCTTCTGGCAAGCCATTAAACCAAATAATCTATTTCCAAAGTAACAGCCCATTTAGCATTAAAATTGGCACTTAAGGATTGATATAAAATGTAAATTAAATGTAGGATATGAGTAAATGAGGCTACTCTTATACCTCAATTTTTGTATTGGCACCAAGGTTGATAATTTTAAGCAAATCATAAGTACCCTTTCTCTTTTGAAAAGTATGGTTTTCAATTTCATTTGTGGCATCGCTTTCAAAGCAGAGAAACATCACCTTCACTACCAATTCACATGAGAGTAATGTGACTATCAATCACAGTGGCTTGGAAAGAGCTGGTAAGATTTCAAAGCTAGGGATAAAGATAAAAGAATTGAATTAAGTAATGCTAGAATGAAGCAATCAAGATTAAATGTGTTCTCAGCTGTTGAGTTAACCGGTTCTGAGTTTTATCGAACAAAAGGTTAAAGAAATGAACCTTTACCAGCAATTATTTCAGTTTAATGGTTTTTTTTTTGAGCTCAAGCTCACAGCAGCTGAATTTCTTCTGTCACTTAAAGAAAAAGTAAAACACCTGACATTATCATGTCTCGTTAATGGCTCTCAAGAAGTTAATTTAACACTTGTGATGATCATGTCCAAACAGGCTTTGTGATTTAATTAGAACCCTACGAGTTTTGAAAATCCCATATAGTAAGTAAATTTATGGGCTGGTGAGTTTAAAAAGGCTCAAAAATCTTGAAATGAATTATTTATTTAAATGAATTAAATTAGACATAACTGAATTAAACTGAAAATAATGAAAATATTTTCTAAATGTTGAGAAAGTCCAATAAATCTTATTTAGTAAATGCTGTCCTGGGAGAAAAAATGTCAGTGGATGATAAATTAACATCATTGATGAAACTAGTGTAAATTCAAACTATAGTTGTCATATCTAACAAGAATTTCCAAAAGAAATTTGAGAGCTCGCAGCTCAATCCTCTTCAAAAATATGTAACATATTTTCCTGGGTAACTGTTGGTTGTTTGAATTCCTTCACCTACCAGCTTCCCCCTAAAACTAAAATTCTTGTTACTGTGGTCTTGCCTTGCACTTGTGGAACCAGAGATGGGTGGCCCGAGAGGGGTACATTTGAGTCAGGGGTCTCATGATGAACACACCTTGGGGTCATCCTGGAGAGCAGACTGCCCCCTCCATGTCTTAGGGACACAAAGGACAAAAGGACATCAGGGCTTCCAGTGGCTCTGCTCTGAGTCATCCACCCAGCAATCAACACACAGCCCAGGGCTGCCTGACAACTGTGGTGTCCCTCCTGCTTCTCAGTGCATTTGTGTGGACAGCTGGTTCACAGGCAATGGAGCAGGGCTGCCAGTGCCCTGCCAAAAGGAAGAAGGCCAGTGCATAAACTAAGATTGGTTATACAAAGCTGGCATTGGAATCACATGGGGTGCAAAAGACCGAAGCACATAGTTCATCCTGGGGTTTATTTTAATGGTCTCTCTCAAGAAAATTAAGATAAATTAACTGAAATGTGAAGTTCTAATGGGGGAACTAAACTTCAGTAAGCTTCAATATAGATATTCCACCTAGAATTATATGCCTTAACCTGGTTTCAGACTTTTGTATAAAGAGTGGATAGCTCAAAAATCAAGTGGGATTCAAAACTGATGTTTATTTCTTTGCCATCCCTGACTCCGCCTTTCCATCCTCATCCCACCACAGTCCCCACATTGTCCCATAGGTGTAAGATCTTTAAGTGTTTCTTCACCTGTAGCAGCTTTTGCAGTGCTGCTCACCCAGCTCAGGCACTGGGGCCCACCCAACATAAAGGATCTGCCTGGGCTTTCAAACACAGTCCCACAAGCTGTCCCATCTCAGCCTCTCCAGCTGAACTCCATGAGACAGACTGAAAAGACCAAATTAAAGACATAACCCTTTTGGAGGGTAGAAAGGAAAAAGTACTCTCAGCCATGGAGAGAGGAGAAGAAGAGCAGATGGCTTGGTGCATTTTCACAATTTATTTAAGCCATTACATTCACAGGCACCTGAAGCATTTCTTCCCCCACCTCAGACAGGGGCTGATGTGGTCATCTGGATCAGGAGCTGATATGGCTGAAAAATAACTCTGTAAATCAGTGAATGTGAAAGATTTATGTTTAACCCAGGTCACTTATCTAATCACGTTCTCTTCAAAGACCTGCAAATGGTTGTACTGACAACATGAGGGAGTGATGGAAGAGTGAGAATGAGTAACCAGAGGTATGAAGTAGTAAGGGTTGCTGGTGCTGCACTGGAGTTGAAAAAAAATATGGGTCAAATGACAGACTTAGTAGCTTTTTTTTAAAAAAAACTTTCACAAAGGAACATCTCGCATTGAAAAAGTATTAGGGAATTTGAAGAAATTGGAAGGTTTGTCTTGTTCACAAGAGTTCATGGATAGATTTTAAAAAGAATCAATCATCAAGATTGTCAGCTTTCCTCTTTCAAACTTGTCAACACCACATTCTCATATACTTAAATCAAATCATTTTCCTCTGAGCACCAAAAAAATGGTCTCCATTTGGTGCCTAAGAGTACTAAGTATGCTTGAGGAATGAGACTCCTGAGGATAGGGAGTGTCTGGCTGCTAATGTGCTTCTTCAGTTTTCAGCATATGCCAAGAGAAGAAGGGAAGGAATGAGCCAAGAATCCCAAATGCTATTTCCCCATGCAACACATTCTGCTGTAAGGATGATGCTGAGCTTGACTTCAGAATTCAAAAATCTTGCAATTTTCTTCCCACACTTGATTTTATTGCTTTTGGGCCTATTTTCAAGACAAATCAATGATGGAGCCAGTTTCTATAGCTGCAAAAAGCTGCAAAAAAGAATTTCAGAGTCAACCATTGTACAAGTAGCTCTCACAGGAAAATGATTGGTGGCAAATAAAAATGGGGAAGAAAGGTAAATCCACATAAATATTGTTGCATTAAAGAAAGGAGTAGGTTTGAAGCAACATTTTATGACTGATCAATTGAAAGTTTAATTTAGAGCAATATCTTTATTTGTCTAATAAAGATAAGGCTTGATGCTTTTAAAAACAGTGTCATGAGCATGTAAGACTCCTTAAATCAACATAAACAGAGAAAGTAAGTGCAGGATTGAGAATCAAACCTAAGAACCAAGAATTACATCCCAGAAAACCAAAGTATGAATGAAAATGCAAAAGGTTACCCAACAAATCAAGGCAAACAGTATCTGAACGTGGAGGTTCTGAAAAGTCATCAATGCTATTCACATCTTGGAGGGAATGTGTAAGGCTCCAGCCAAGTGGTGGCAGAGGTGGTGATTTCATCTTCATCTTTCAGCCCCAGCATGAGCTCTCAGTCTTCCCACACCACTCCCCTTTTCCGATGGCGTATCCCCAGCCTGATCATGCAACCACAGCTTCTTGGGGCCTGTGCTGTGAATGAGATCCTTGAAATATTCCCTCTAAAAAACAGTTTATTTTTACCTCCGTACATTTATTGATCAGACTGACCAAGTTGGTCCAGTGGAACTTAGGAACATGATTTTCTGATGGATTTTGCAGAGCTGATGATCAGACTCAATCATTTTAGAGGTCTTTTACAATGTACATGATTCTATGATTCCACGACTTTTTGTAATAACATTCTCCTTCAATATCTCACTGCCTCAGGCCTTAATTTTGGAAAGGATCTCATTGAATATGCTGGAGTCCTACTGATGCAGGGCATATGGCTAAGTACTTCCCTGATCAGACATGTGCATATGTGGCTTCTCAGATTGATGTCTTAGACTATAACTTATTTGTAAAATACATTATTAATTCTCTGGCATGTTTTGTGAGAACAAGAATAAACAGATAAATAAATAAAGTCAATCAGTTTCTCTATTTTTGGGTAAAGAGAATTTTTTTTGGCTAATCTTCCTTTACTAATTCTGAATACAGTTTAAGTATATCTTTTAACTCTATTTTGGGGTTTTTAAAACAAACAGATTAGAAGAAAGTTAAAATTATCTTTCAGATTTTTAAAGGTTATTAATAATTTTTTTGCTATAAAAAGGTAAAATATTGCCTCTGGCAAAATGTTTGTAGGAAGCACTTGGCTGTTTTGGTACAACTGAAGAGTGATAAAGTCTAAATAAATTCAATTGACTTGACATATTCCTCTTTTTTACATTATTCAAATAATGAAGACCCTATTTACATTCTGTCAGAGACCTCAACAGAAGGCTGTCAATTGTGACAAATTTCACAATGCAATATTTGATGTGTGTTTACGTCTTTTTGTGCTTGTAGCTGTCATGGAGTGACAAATTCACAACAAAAGCTTTATTCAATAAATTTAGGATCTTAATTGTGTCAAGTATCCATGTTGAGAATTCAGTTTTGAGAGAACAATCAATTACTCAGCTTTTCCAGTCATCACTTTTTTGAACTATTTAATGATACAGTCATTCATAGACATTGGAAATGTGGCTGTGTTGTGTAGACATGGTTACTCACATCACTCAAGTGGGATCATTTTGCTCTGATGTTTGTCTGGGCATGGAAAAGTGTCTGGTGTTGTCTCTCCCATGTGCACAGGTGAAATATGTTCCAGTGTTCTGTGGGCATGAAGTTTTGAAAATTCTTCATAAGCATGTATTTCAACTTAAAAAGTCTATTGAAACTTGTATTTCAATAGGAAATGAATTTGAAAAAACCAAACCCTATAAATAATCCACCAAAAAGTCTCTTTTCATTATCACTTATTGGTTAAACTGTTTAACATTATTTGTCTTTCAGCTATGCTGCCTGGACTCATCCAGATTCAGATACCTGAACAAGATATGTCCACAACTGGAACATCTGGTCTGACCAGTCAGTGCAGACAGCTTTGCCCCTTGGAAGTGACTTGGGTCACCCAAGATCTGAGCTGCAGTCTTAGGTTGCCTCTCCCTCTGAACTGAACACGTTGAGAGCCCACAGCATCCAAGCCTCACAATGAGAAGGTTCAAACAGATGTGTGGAGTGTCCTGGATTAAAGCAACACCTGAGCAGCTGTGAGCACTCAGTTGTCTACTGTTTTATTCCTTAGCTAACTAGTGCAGTTTTGTGATAGCTATCAAAAATGAAGCAACAAAAAATGTTGGCCTTTGGAGCTCTTTTATAAGGAGGATCTAGCCTCTGAGCTGATCTGGTTGTTTAGAATAAGTGCTCTTTAAAAGGAATCTGGATCAAAATCTTAGAGAGGTAACCAGGCCAAAGGTGACTTTGGCTTATACTGCTTTTTCATGTGATCAGGCAATCTGTCATGTATTCATAATACAACAAAAATGTGTACACACATTCTGAAGTTCAAAAAAAGGGAAAATATATAAATTATGGAATTGTTTTGGGGAGAAAAAATAAAAATTAAGCAAACATAGCAAATTTTTGAATGGCTAACAGAAACACAGTGTCTCAAGTTCTTCCTCTGCTTTTAATATTCACTGGAAAAGCCATACCACAGAACACAAGAAGCATAAGAACTCTGAACAGCAGATTGAGAGAACATTACACATATCTATATGATTTTGCTTAATTAGGTATCCTCTGTCACTCACAGTCAGAGAGAGGACACTGGTTTAGACTGCCTTTCCCTCTGATCTGATATTTGTTTCATTAAAAAAAATTACTTTTAAAACAATCAACAATCAAATCGAATTTAAGTTGAAAAAATATTATAAGACTGCACCAAGGTCAACCCTCTTTTCACTGAAAAGATTTTCTTCATTTATCTAATACAACTTTAGCTATATTATGCTGATCAATGTAGTTGTTCATTGGCTAAATTATCTCCTTCATTGAAGTGTAAAGTTCATAAGGAAAGATGATTAATTCATGTATGTATTGTTTATGCTGTCTTTACTAAAGAAAGTATTCCAATTATCATTTAAATAATGGTATTTGACTTTAAAATGGACCAAATATGCAAATATTATTCTACTGCTGTTCTGAGCTGAGCCATTTCACTTCAAAATCAAAAAAGGGTGGGCCAGTTCTGCTTCAATTTATGGCTGTGTGATGACAGAGCTGATTTCCTTGTGCAAGGAAAATTACTTTGTGTTTACCCCAGCGCAACAGATAATCAGTTGTGAGCCATTGGAATGAATATCTCTGGGAAACTTTGACATGTTGTCTTCGAAAATATGATATTCACTTACTGTTAGGAATGAATGATTTAAATCACAAACTTGGGGCATTATTTTCCTTGGGCTGTTACACTTTCAGGACGCAAACTTAACTTTGAGAGAATTGCCAGCTATCTCAATTTTCATTAATGAGAGGAACTTCAGTCTAGAAATCTATGCAAAACATTACAGATAAGCCAGTAAACATAGAAAATATGTTTTCATGCTGCAGCCATTAAAAGAAAACTCTTCTCCTGACGAGAAAACTTAAACCACCCCAAATCAAAGTGACCCCCATTCCACAGGAAAAGTCCTGAGGTCAGCAATTCAATACTTTGTTTTTCTTGATCTGTATGGCCGCATATTAATAATGTCTGGGGGTGGGGGCATGTTAACTATGAAGGAATTTGGGATGTTTTCATTATTGCTGGGCAAATAACTCTTGAAAAGTAAGCATCTCTTTTATGCATAGATCAAGTGAACTTGGCAGCAGCAGTGTCATTGATGCTAACAGTGTGTGACAGGAAACAAACCCATGTGACTGCTGTGTTTTGTAAGTCAAGCTCTTGTGTAAGATTCCGGTACATTCTTTTCCAGCTATTCTCTCAGAAATTTGAACTTTTAATTAAAAGGCAACATTGAAGCATGTCCAGCACTGACAGTCTTAATGCTGTTTCTTCTCCACATTAACATGCAAACCAGCTTCAGTCAGCTTGCAAGGAGATACTGTATAATTAGCTTCATCGTCCGTGATGAACAAATAGGTGTTTTGGGGAGGGAGAGGATGTACCAGTGTTTTCTAATCAAATGATCAGGATTTTCAACCCCTAGTAGACATGTCATTTTCTCATAGAAATTCTAATGACTATTTTACTTTATAAGTTGGAACAAAACACAGGTATCAAATTCAGGTTGTTTGTAAGGATATATGAGCTATTAGAAAAGAAAATAATTTCATTTTTAAAAAAATATCTGAAATGTAGCACATTTTTTGAAGTAAATATCTACTAAAATTGTAGCTAATATCAAAATACAAATACACAGCCAGATACTGATCTCTGGAAAGATGAGCCATAGTATGTTTCATATAATATGCACCATCATTTAAAACCCTAGAATCCAGGTCAGTAATAAGCACAGAGCTTTGTAATGTATGTGTACTAAAAATCTTCACTAATATCTAATACGGGTTTTTAGTAGTACAAACATAGGTACTGATATTACATGACACAGTAAGTTTACTACATCAACTGCTGACTTCAGTGTTGGGTTTGAATTCTGAAATTAATTTTGAGTGATAAATTAAAAACACATTAGCTGACATGAAGCAGAGAGTGAAAAATTAAAATATATATTTTATTATGAAGCTTAATATTACTTTTTCCTGTGGTTTGGGGGTATATTTTATATGCTACTCAAATAACGAAACACTTACTTGACAAAAAAAAACAAAGCAAAAGAATCCCTATCATTTCAATTTCTGAATTAAGCATTCTGTAATGGCTACAGAAGGTGATAGGATTAGATCTTGATTTCCAGATTCACAATATTCACATTTTTCTTTTCCTTGGAGCTAGTAATAAAGTAGCATGAAACCAGAATCTCTTCCTTCTCAGATTATTGAGTAATTTACAGAATTGAATTTTTATAGTGCATCCCATAAAAAGCAACATGGCAAAACAAATCCAATATTTTTATAGTTCAATCCTCAAGAAATAAACATTTAAATATCATGTTTTCACCTTCAAAGACAACTACCAATCCTGTGGAAATCAGTCTAGACACACATAAATTATTATATCAAGAAAGCAGTAACTCAAAGATATCAGCATAGCCATTGAGATTTTTGGAGTATCCACAGCTCATTCAGAAAATGACCTGACAGTGTTTGCAGATAGCTTAACAGAAACAACCTAAAAGAGAGTATTTGACAAGAAGATCATGAGCAGGTACAAAATGATCTATCTGTTTATATTCCTCCATAACTAAATCATCAGCCAAATACTTTTTTTTGGATGTTCCCTCATGGACACAAAATTCGTACTCATTAGATATTTCTTCACCACCCAGATTTGCTTAAATGATGGTTTCCTGTCAGAAGGAAACTTGTTTGCTAGTTTAGTTTAACCTCATTCAGAGCAAGATGATGGATCTATTCCTTACTCTTCTTTCTATCTATTTGGCTGACTTGTAATGAAGCCTTACTAAAAATATAAAATAGAAGTTTGCTTCAGATGGACATGCATTTCTTCATTATTTTAAAGAAAAAAGAGGTGGAAAGGAAATTTTGGAGCATCTTTTCTATTATCATGCAAGAATTTCAGTATATTCTGAGAATATTCATAAAATATGCAATCTGCATTATAATGCAGTTAATTTATCTGTGTACAGCTATGTGACAATATATTTAACTGGAAGAATTTTTAATAACTCTAAGTGGCATGGATTCTGTTGGCTTGATTTTACAGAAAATGAATGCCTGATATGTCTGTGAATCTGACTTACAATAGACCAACATCAGTGAGGAAACAATATCCTGATAGGCCGTGAACTTAAAGCTACATAAAAGGTAGTCCTGATTTTCTTCCTTTCATAACATTTTTCAGTCTTTTTCTTACCCCTGAGAAATAGAGGCTTTCCCTTGTTGATCTAGCCATTCACTGAAAAATTAAATATGTTTAGAAAAAAATTCCATTTTTTTTTCCAAAACAAGGGAGAGTATGATAGAGTGCTGAGGTTAAAGTTTCAACATGTACCAAAATATTCCAAGTTCTTTTTCATTTCCTATCAGAACTCATGTCATGGTTACTGCCTTCTCCAAAACTCCAAATAACCTTTGCTGCTATTAGGAGCACAGCTGGTTATATACATTTGATCTTCAGGTAAAATAAATCACTAAAATTTGCATTACATGGATATATACAATTGAGAACCCTTTGGCTGCCTCCTGACTGCATCTAATTGTGAAAGACTCTCATGAAGAAGTTTCTAAGAATAATTCTGTTATCACTGAAAAGCTGAGCAGCTTTGTAAGTGCTGTTAAATGCTCTTTCAGATGCCTAATACATACTCTACCCCTCTGGGATCTTGACCTGCGGGGTGGAACAGGTGGTGTTCATTACTGATGGGATATCTTCAGACAGTTTAGAGATCTGCTGAGTTCATTCTAAACCTGTTCTCTCTCTATGCCTAATGAGAAATAGTATATTTTCTGATAATCACACATTTAAGTTGTGAGTAACACAATATTAACCTGATAAATGTTTAACTGAAATGTATGGTTACAGCATCTGTTGAGAACCATTGCAAAATCAATTAAAATATTAAAAAACATCATTCTTTTATCATATCAGTTTTAGAGGATCTACTTTATAGAAGGTATCTACAGTAGCCTGTTATCAATGCGTATAAGCAGTGACTGTCCAATTGCCCAAAGGTTGTTTTACATTAGACTTCATAAAGATTCAGGTATTTCAGAAAGAAGAATGCTCTAGAGGACACATTTTTTCTCTCACAAAATCCATATCAGTTTGTTTCAACATAATTATGAATTATTCTCATAAGTAACCACTAAATCGATGGTTTTGCCGGCGGAGTTATTCAATTCGATTCAATGAATGCAGGAAAACATGAGTTCTCCTATTCAAGTCCAAAGGCTTTGCTTACACTGAAACTCCTGAGATGCTTGTGCATGGCACAGGATCAGGCACATGGTGCCTGCTTCATTCTCCAGTTGTAAAGTGAGTGAAAGGATTGAAATTTGATAGATGCATTCCTGCTGTGTTTCTGAAGATATTCAGCTATTTCAGTTTTACTTTCGGGGTTACCACTTCCATTCACCTGCTTAACTCATATGCTATAACACCTGTTAAAACTGGAGATCAGAGTCCATAAAATTTTGTCTTCACAGCACCAGTAAGATGTGAGACAGAGCTGTTTTCCCCACGCTGTGGAGGAGGAGCAGAGGTGTGTGCACATGTCTATGCTGTAGCTCCCAGAGCACCAAGCAGGCACAAGTGAGGACCTCTGTCAGAAGCCATCTCACAGGAGCTTTATTCTCCACCCTGCCAGAGCCACACTTAGTGCTGGGAGGCCACAGGGTCAGCTCTGTCAAGGAGTTAATTCAGATTCAAATTAACCACTTTTATAGCAAGTTAGTTTTACCCTGATGACTTTCTTGCTCCAGTTCACTATACAGTTGCACAAACTCTTATGTAATTGAAAGGGAAGAGAGTGCTTGTGGGCAGGAGGGGAAGGAGCTGTGATCTGTGAGCTGCCAGAGTACAATGTACACCAGAGGAGCTTTATGTCAGCTGTTGGTGAAAGTCCAGCAGAGGCTCATCCTTTAAAGTTACTCTGTGTCTGATTTCCCCTGAAATTAGTGCTCTGAACCTATCTGACTTTTCAAAGGTCATGCAAAATGTTTCTAATAGTGTACAAAATTAACATAATTATGTTGGCTAGAATAGGTGAAAGAAGCCATTTCAATCCTGAGGGCCAAGGAAGCTTTACACACACCTTTGGCAATCCAAATCTTTACTCAATAGTAACACCAAAAAAAAAAAAAAAGAACTGAAGAACTGTGGCATAGAATTAAGGAATAACCCATTTGAGAATTTTTCTGTTAATACAATATAATTCCAGGTGCTAAGCAGAAGACAAAGGCACACAGGACTTTTCTTGCTATTGCTGATGCAGCCATTGATTACACTCCCAAGACAGGCCCACATCTTGAATCTTTGCAAGCCCAACCAAGCCTATCAGGAGCAAAGATACCTCAGGGCTTTGTTTATCAACATAAATATGCAAAAACCTTCCAAACCTTAGCCATAACAGGTTTCATTTAACAAGAAAACAGATTTTTTTTTCCCCCTTTGATGTTTATTCTGAGAGTGGTACTGGCAAAGGAGCTCCTTCTCTTGTATGAGCTGTTTCTGCACTGGAGGGAGGAGGGATATCATTAGCTCTAGCAGTGCACCTATCCCTTTTGAGTACAGAAAAACCTTAAGGAGACAAGATACTGGCAGGAGGGCCAAAGTAAAAGATTCTGTTGGGCAGGTATCTGTGGAAAAACAAAAAAATCCCAACTGCTCTCTGGCATATTTTGCAAACAGCAAAAATTTAAAACTGGCCCAAGTTGCCTGAAGCCATCCCTTCCTGATGCCTATTCACAGTGGGATTCTACTGAAGTCAGTTTAGCTTCTTTAGCTGAATCCTTTTTCTGTGTAACTGGAGCTGTCCTGCTTTCTTTGTAGTACAGCACGTACTGCTGACGTTGAGGGTCCTGCATAGCAAAAGCAGGATGGGAGAACAATTTACAACAAAATACAGCCCAGCTATCTTGACAAGTGCTGCATGTCAAGCCAGTCCTTCAGTCCAGTTGCTTCATGGTAAAGTTTTCCTTTTTTTTAGGAAAAGAAAGAGAAGGAAAATAAAGAACCTCTTGAACTGAAGACTTGTGTGTCACATGCGGATGAGAAACCAGTTTCATCCACTCAGAGACAGCATGTCAGTCCTAGGTCTGAAGGAGTCCATTATGACACAACAAGACCAGAGATAGTCACAAAATACTGATAGAAACTGCACTGATTCTCATAAGTTAATTATGTCAGGTCCAGTCAAGTTAATTAGCAAACAATGTTCTTGTTCTGTGATCCTCTGTGTTTTATATCATTCCCTTTTCCACTTGCTGCTGGGAAAATATTAGCAAGCTTAACATTGAGGATGAATTCTGTTTCTCACAGAGCTTTTTTTAGCTTAAGATACATGTGACAAATCTTTTTTAAGGACTTGTCAGTCACGTTCCTTATCCATCCAGCATCCTTAACATCAAATATATCATATACACCCAGCCAGGGCTATGCTTAGCCTGGTATGAAGACACAAATGAAGAGTAAGTAAGGAAAATTTTTTCATATCGTGTTACTCTACATGGAAAATATCCATGATAGAAGGTCTGGTTTGAGTATTAAAAAATACATAGGCACATCTTGTCTCCACAAGAATCAACAGTAGTTTCAGGAAGGACAAGTTAGACTCAAAGACTCTGATAATAAGAGACATCTCTGTTGATGATATTTTTGTATGAATGAAACTATTGTTTGTAAGGAAAGCTTCCCTGAAGTATATGCCCTGCCACATGCCCAAAATCTTTCACCTGTACTGAATTTGTATCACTTAAAAGCTGTGAACACTTTTAATGGCTATTGCTTCTGGACAAAAGTACTAGGTCATGAGGAATAAATTTTGTTTGCTTCCACTCTAAATAATTCAAGGACATTTTATGTTCCTCTGTAGGCAATTATACTTGTCACATCATTTATTTTATTGGGGAAAGCTACAATTTTCCAGATTCTTTGTGTTTTATTATATCTCATTCAAAGGAGGTAGAAATCAATTCTTTTTTTTCCTATGTGTGGAAAATAAATTCCAAACAACTTAAATGTTATTACTTTATTCATACCTCTGAAATTATTAAATGGGGCACAAACATTGACATGATAAAAAAAAAAAGAGAAATCCCAGAAGAGCAGACCTTTTAATTTACTTTTTATTCCCTGTACTCTCTAATTAGAGGTATATACCACATTATCAACTGTGCTTTTAAAATAAAAAGCATTTATTGGGGCCAGCTCTAGAGTTTGTTAGGGTTTTTAGGTATGGCTTCTAAAAAAGGCTGTAAGAGCAGTTTACCTTGAATATTAATATTTCCATGGAAGCCGGCTGTATTTTTCACATATTTTGTGAAAATTGGCATTTTCACCAAAAGCCAGCCACTTTGTCCTCTGCCATCCTTGGCACTGCTGCCTGCACCTAGTGCTGGACAGTCTACAACAGATATGTCCATACAGAAAGAAGAAGTGACTTAGGCAGAAGTGGGGTTTAGTGGGACTGTGACTGCAGTGCTATGTAGGAAACTCTGCAGTGAGGACAGAACTGAGGAGCTGCATGGTGCCAGAGTCTGGCAGCAACCAGTGACCTGAGATCCAGCCCTGTCACCCATATCAGGGCACAGAGACCGCTCCAGCCCTCTCATCCATGTCAGGGCACAGGGGCAGCTCCAACCCTATCATCCATATCAGGGCACAGGGGCAGCTCCAACTCTATCATCCATATCAGGGCACAGGGGCAGCTCCAACTCTATCATCCATATCAGGGCACAGGGGCAGCTCCAGCCCTCTCACCCATATCAGGGGCACAGGGGCAGCTCCAACCCTCCCACCCGTATCAGGGGCACAGGGGCAGCTCCAGCCCTCCCACCCATATCAGAGGCACAGGGGCAGCTCCAGCCCTCTCACCCATATCAGGGGCACAGGGGCAAAGATTAATGGGGATTAATGGGGTATTTCGGGGTACTTTTAGCTTGATTCCATATTCATTTTGACATTAACCTCTGACTCCTTTGCATGAACATTGCTTCAGCTGAAGTCAGGCAGGGTTTGTGGTACATGCTGACTCTGTTGCTTTTGATGACTGAGTGCACCTTCAGCACATATTTGTAGAGATCCTTGTGGAGAGGGCTGGATAAGCCACAAGGGCCAGTCCTCAAGACAGGAGGAAATATCTTTTAACCTGTTTTAAAAGACCCAGACTCTCCATCGTCCTGCCCAATGATCAATTCCTGTGTCTCTTGACTCTTTTCATTAAAGCTCCTTCCCTGGGATTTCCATACTTTGAAATGCAAGCCACCATTTCTTGTCCTGTAATGGATACCACAGGGAGCACACAGGTCCACTTTGCAGCCAATGAAATGGAAAACCCTTTTTACATTCCATTTTCTGTGTTCTGTGCAATAAACAGTGCAAAATATTCTGTCATTTATTGTGGCATTTGGTACCTTGTCCTCAATTGCTTTCCATTGTTTCAGAGCTGTTACAGTGAAACCTGTGTGCGATAATCCAGCTGAGACTTTACAAACGTTCAATGGTGTAGAAAGATTATTTTCTATGACTTGATGATGATCTAACCTAAAACGAGTTTCACCTTTTTGCAAAAGTAGGTCAACACTGCCTTAAGATCTCACTGAATCACCTGTATCTCCAGACTCTTCCTCTATGAACTGATACCTCTTCCCTTGTTCATTCAGATATTTCTTTTTCATCCCAATGTGTGGCAGTTTACTTCTTTCCATAGAAAGTAATCTTTTAATTTTGGCTAGGGTCTCCAGGATTTACAGCTACTCAGCAGATCAGGTTTCTAGAGTTTCCAAAATATGGGAAAATGTTCTTGATATAACAAGGCAAAGGTGATCTGTACACAAGTCCAGTGCTTCTACACTTTGTTATTCCTGCTGTGATCACCAAATCCCTTGGACACATCTAGCACTCCCCAAAAATGCCAAACAGCAAATCTGTCACAGATGGGACTCCCAGTTTTATATCTATCTGGCCAGATCTGCAAGAATAAGGAACTATGTTTCTTTTCCACCTGAGCATTGAAAACCAGCTTCAGACTATAATGGAATTGATACATGTACATATAAACCATTGGCATTTAAACATGACTTAGCACTTTTTCTTTGCAAATAAGCATGCCCCTCACTATGGCTGGTATATTTATAGAGTACTGAAAATACTGTGTGTAATTAAAAAAACCAAATTCCATCTAATTCATTGCATTAAAAAGTGGAAATACAGATGTTTGATTCAGGAAAAGAATAAAAATCAACTAATGCCAATCAGTTTCAACTCACTGATCTCAGATTGTGTTTTTTACTACCCATGGAGTTACAAGTAAATTAAATTTTTAGATGGGATTTGAGTGGGTTTGTGAAGTGCCTGGAATTAGGTTGCCCTCCATTCACCGGGAAAGTGAAGGAACAAACAGAAGTCAGGTCATTGAAATGAAGTCATTTCATCAAAATGAAAAGAATCAATGAAATATTTAATAGAGAGACTATAACAACAATTCCTGTGATTTTCAGGTACCTATATATGAATGTGTACCCATGAAAGTGTGTTGCTAGACATCTGTGGATTGCATAAATATCCTAGCTCTGATTTGTGATGTTTCCTTTCTATACTCAAAAATGCTTGGCTCTGCACAAGAAGTGTGCTATACATGATACAGACACAAATGGTGAGAATGTTCTCACTCAGTACCAGCTATTTATAATTTCACTGTGCAAGCTTATCTAACTTGTGTAGTAAACCATGGAAACATATATGGAGAGCTTTGGCTGGAATGAATCTTTTCTCATCAGCCTTGGAGGAGATGTGATCAATTAACTTAAAAGAGATGATTAACTGTTAGAAGGTAGGTCAAAGCTAAGTGAAGTAAAACCTGTGATGTTTATAACAGACAGGGAAGAAGACTTAAGAAGGTGGGTAAAATTAAAGGTACAGTTTTGAATTCCTACATAAGAATTTAAATATACTCTACATACAAATGCAAGAAAGTAGATGAGATGGTGACCCAGCAGCACAAATACATGTAGATTATACACATTGCTGCTCAGCAGAACAGCTTCTCCATGCCTTTTTCTTGATAGATTTCTCAGCCCTGCATTTCTCTGTCATCACAAGCATTTTTCTGTCAGCACATGAGCTTTTCTCTACATGTCAGTGACAAACATGTTAGCCCCATTTACACTGCAGTGTAAAATAAACCACACTTCAGTGCACAGGTGAGAAATAGATTTATTGCCATGCTGCTTTATTGTGTGGCAATTCATTTTTTGGATTTGTTGTTGTGATATGCCTACTAGAGAATGCAAAGAACACAACCTGAGGAAGGTAATGTTTTCTGGAGATATTTCAGCTGTAGTAAATCAGTGTATTGCCTTTGATTTAACAGAACTGTACCAGTTAATGCAAGAGAGGGTTTGATTAACAGGACTCCTGGGTAGGAAGAAAAGCACATGGTCACTCTGTGGTTACTATCTGTGGTTCAATATCAGCTAAATATCTGCATAACTAAAAACAATTTCAAGAAAAATCCTCCCTTCTTTTCTTTTATAAATTTATACATATGGATTAGATCCACAAGCTCTCATTTCTTTTGGAGCTGAAATGAGTAGAAAGAAAGAAATGAAAAAAAAAAAAAAAAAAAGAAAGAAAAAGAAAAAAAAAAGAGATCGAGATAAAAATGAAAAAGCAGAAAGCCTTAGCTGGCCCTGTTGGAGACTGTTCAAGCAGCTCTTGTACAAACCCCAGGTAAGAGAGATTGTTTTGGCAAGGTGCTTTTTTAAAGAAGTTGTTACTATTTTTAACCATTCAGTGTATCTCTTTTAAGAAAAACACAACACTACACAACAACAAAAGCAAAAAAAGCAAGCAAGCAAGCAAACAAACAAAAAACCCCTAACCTACAGTAAGGGAAGGATTAAAAAGTGTATTTAAGATAAAATATAAAACCAGCAGAAAAGAGACTGTCATTTGAAAGAAGAGGCCTTGGAAGAAAGCATGTGGAAATGTAAGGAAAAGCAGAGCACAAAAGCTACAGCAGTACAAAGGTGAACTAAGAAGCTTGGTGAGCAGCTGGGAGAGAGCAGAACTGGGAAATGTGCCAGTGAGTGGAAAAGATTAGTTTACTGTCTCTGATGCTAAGAAAAGGACAAAATCAAATGGAGGACTCAAACCATGTAAGAAGGCAGATCCAGGAATTTTCAGGTCTTGGATATTCAGTGGGATACTATTTAATCAAATATATTTGAATAAACTCACATGGTTAGGCTCAATGTTCCTTTGAGTCTAACCATTTCAGACTCTAATTTAATGTAAGTTATTTTTGCTCAGAAAGTGACTCATTTATGGAACCAACTCTCAAGATTCATGGGTCCAATTTTGAGCAAGAACTGTCGTGTGGAGAAGAGGTGAGGAACCACACACCTCCCTCTTCCCAGGCTGTTCTTGGCTCATTCACTTCTCTGAGCACCGAATTCATTCACAAATTGAGAATATCTCCTGCTGTTACTTTCTAGCACATTTAGTAAAGTGCTGAATCCCAAATTAGTAGTGTGGTGTTGCTAGGTTTTGATAAATGTTCCTATAAATTTACTGCAGTATTCCCTGCTTTGTTCAGAAAGGCTGCTCCTGTCAAAGGCAGAAGTAAGCTTGAATTAAATATTTTTAAGAAAATATTTTAAGATATATTTTTCTTTATACAGAGCAACAAGAAGACCCAGCTCTATTTACAGAATGATAGCATTAGCTATTATATCACTGGGTATGTAGGCTTTTAATTAACCTTATATTTTGCTGTGTGGCTGATGCATTAACATGTGTATAAGTGAGCACTTGTCCACAAGGAATTTGTCAGACTGTCATGAAAGACTAAGACAGGCAGACAAGGCTCTGGGTAAAAACACCTGGGGATCACAGCAATCACTCTGAAGGGAATTAAAGCAATAGATTAATTGACCATAAGAGCAATATTCTTTGTTCATGAATCTGGATTTCCCTTGGCTGCCAGAATTGTAGATGAAAGTTGAAAACATTCTTGACCTTCTCTGCCAAAAAAAATGCTTCTCCCTTTTTCTTTGTCTGATTTGCAGGAAAGTAGATTTTTTTTTTTTTTTGAGTGATTTACAGGGCCTAAGAATCACAAAGAAAAGGTTTCAATAAAATAGTACCCAGGTTCTCATTTATTCTGCTGTGTCCTGACCCATAAAGGTAGGTAAGAGAATGTTTCAAAAGTTGTCAGCTTGTATCCTTGTAGTCTACCACACTTCCTGACTTCAAAGCCTGTGGAGCACCAGCTAGCCCGTGAATGCAGTACAAATGCTGGAAATAAAACTGCATGGATCTTTGGGAAAACAGTGCTGTCTGGAAAGAGGTGATAGGTGCTTAAATCCTTGCTCTGCCTGTAACTCTCTGTACAGTTCTTGGCAAGACAACTTGTCTGGCTTCCATTTCTCTATCTGAAAAATATCCCTTCACAAGAAATTCAGGTGCTGTCATTAATTAACCCCTAATTAGAAAAACACTTAAACAAGTGTTCAGTTAGACCTTTTTCTAAAGAACAGTTTAAACATTTGCTTAAATGACATCCTGGATTAAAGTTTACCACTTACAAAATGCTTCATATCTAAAGACAAAAGGTGGTACAGAAGAGTTGCATAGATAAGGTTTATTTATACACTGTTCAGTAGAAGAATAAAGTGATCATTTGACAGGACGGTTAGCTTGTTTACCTTTTTACTGATAGTGCTTGCTGGCTCTATGTGCATTATTTCTGGATTAATTATTTTAGTGGACAGAGCTTGAATAAAACACAGGCACAACAGGGCTAAGCTAAGAGTGAACTATCTGACCTGTGAAATATTTTGACATGACAAAAATGTTCCATTTCCATATCACTAGGAAACCAAAACATTTCAAGGCATTTCAGCAGGGGAAGGTTGTCTATGGTAAGGGCATTTCTCTGGGGTGCAAGAGATAAACATTCAAACCTGTGTTTTCTCACTCTCCTGCTGACTGGACAGGTAGCCACAAGCACAGTTCTGGAGTGGGTCATTCCTGTCTGACAAGAAAGTCAGCCCTCCTCTTTACTCTCTCCACTTTTTGTCCAAAACTTTATTTTCCTGTGATACGATTTGATCTGGGGAAATCTGTATATGCTGACCAAATCAGGTTTCTTTAACAGATCTGTTCTCTCACACAACTGGATCTCCACAAGTTTCACTTAGTCTTCTCTGGAGGGGAAACTACTCCCACCTTGACCTAGTCTATGTTTAAACTGCTTCAGTGACTATCACATCAAACATTTCTCTCAGGAGGAGAGATAATCACAAATTAAAAGGTTAAAGCATTTCCATTTGTTTTGGGTCCCCATTTCTCTCTCATAATGGGGTGCTGGAGGAGAGGAGAAAAGAAAAAATAATATTGGAGTTTATGGTGGCAAGTATTC
Organism: Serinus canaria; assembly: GCF_022539315.1. NCBI lineage: Eukaryota > Metazoa > Chordata > Aves > Passeriformes > Fringillidae > Serinus > Serinus canaria. Next base: position 18,114,602 of record NC_066314.1, on the reverse strand, counting down.
TGTTTCAGAGGGATCAGTATCATCAGCAAAGCCAGGTGAGATCTGCCACTGCCAAATAATAAAACCTTGGTGAGCAGGTATTACACCAAGCTGGATTGGTCTGGCACACAGAGACTCCTAAATATTTATTGAACACTTACAAGTAAATTATTTTCTTCCAGTTGCAATAAAAGGACAAATAAAATACTGGAGGTGTTTTGAAGCATCAAACACGACAACTACACACTCAGACAGAGCTCCAATTGGTGAAAAAACACAGCAGCCCATCTGCATAGCAATAGATGTTATTACGAAAGCACCACCCTTTGTCTCTGCCCTCCACACCAAAACCTACTGTATGGAGAATCATTTCCATCTCCTCACCCATGAGTGAGATACAAGTCCAATGCAGAGTCACCGCCATGAAGAACTCCTGAGCTCCAGGGGACACAAGAAGTCCCAACCATACTGGCAGCAGGACTCTTTGGAGACATCACCTATGGGTACCCCAGGTGGCACATGTGTGGATGGCAGAAAGCAGCTCCATTATTGACGCGCTGCCAGGAGATCCCTCTGCCCCTGAGATGGTCACAGCATGCTCAAATTTGGCACAGTTCAACATAAAATGACTGCATTAGCAGCAGCTCTAAGGCCTCCACCAAAATGCTTTTCCTGTGGGGAACAAGGTCGTTTAAGATCACAGTGACCTAAAAATACTGGGAATATCAGCTCTGACAGGCACTGGCAAGCTCTCCTGGTAGTTGCTGTCCCCGACCAACCACAGTGAAATGAACTAATGGATAATCATTTCCATCCTCTGGCCCACCAAATGATGAGGTACAACTCTATGGGAAGGGAAATCTTACGTATGTCACATGTTGGGTGTGGAAGTTTGGCCAAACCTTCCTTGACCAAGAGAGGAACATCCACAGCAAGAAGTAAAATCAATTCATGAAGGCCAGTTCAACTTCAGTGAGACCCTCATACACTGAAAATTCATTTTAAGTGAAATACAAATAACAAAACCATTTTGAGTACAAATTTGTAAAAAACCCCAACCATATACATAAATATGTGTACATATCTGTAAGTGTGTGCAAGTGTGCCAATTGAGAGGAGAAAATGGGACTTCATTGTTGTGATTTTTACTTTTTAGTTACTTAAATCTCTTTATAGATATATATACTGTAACAAAAACCATCTTATTGAAGAGATTATTCTTATGCATTTTTCCTTTCTGAATTATTAGTAAGTATGTGACAACTATTCAGGGAATCAAATTTTTCATTTCTTCCAGGAAAAGTAAAAACCTCAAGACTAGGTAAGGCAAATATTAAGCAAACATCATATAATGCTTGGTTCCTAGTGCATCCCAGTGGCATTTTTTTTTCTCTACTGAATTCCTTGTAGGAGAATAAAGACTAAAATGTAACTCCACAAAAGATTTGAAAATTTCCTATAGTGAAATAATCAAAATGCTTTCTGTTTACTAAAGTAATTAATTGGTTGCTAGAAACACCTTAGAATATATGACGTTAAATTATAACAATATTGAAGTAAATTACATTAATAATAAACATTCCTGTTCAATTCAATGAGGAACAGGACTTCATCAAAAGCTCTTTCATCATTTTCTTTAGGTATTTTGGGGGCTTATTCTCTCTGATTTCCACAGGAAGTGCTCCTAAACTTACTAAAATTAGTGCAACTCTCTTCTATGATCTCTTGTCATCCCAGTGCTTCTGGGATCAGGCCCAGAAAGAGTAAGGGATGGCTCTCTGGAGAAAAGATAAAGTGTATGGAACTGGGACAAAGGAGAAGTCTCAGGAAAAACACAGGGAAAAACCATTACACAACTCAGGCTTAACCTTCCCTGGAGCAGCTGGGTCAGCAGGGCCATTCTCAGCCCAACAGAGCCCTCTTCCCTTCAGTGAGAGCCAACATGAGAAACTGGAGAAAGTTTAAATCCCCAGGCTCCCTGAGCCCTCCTCACAGAGCTTCCCACAAAAAAGGCATGAGGGGGCTGTAGATTTCATATCATCAGCTGCTCACTTTCATGCACCACTGGAGAGAACTTAATCAAGTATATCAACAGAAGCAACACCTAAAGTTTTCTAGAATATTTCTGTTCCCCAAACAGATACTTAAGCAACAAGGATTTAATTTATTATTGATATTTTCTTTAGCTACTCTACCATTTACTTTTGACATAGTACAAACAAGTTAGTGGAGGGGAGATAATTTACCATTGGGTGTTATTCAGAGATTTCTTGTAATCTGTATTATACAAATGTCAGGGGAAAAAAAAGGAGAGAATATTTTCTTAGATAAGAGAATACAATGGGATATAAAAGGCACTCCTAGTCAGACATTCCAGAAAACATTTTAGTGATGTCATTAATAGTTTTTCCTTTAAGGAAAATAACATCACTAGGCTTCATCTCCATGTATTACTGCAGAGTTGCTGGTGCTTGTTCAGTAGAAACAGTTTAAAAGAGTTCAGCACCTACTTGAACTAGATCAGTATCCATGTAAACTGTATGACTGTTTTTAAAAGGCTGCCTTTTTGGTTGAATGGACAGTACACTAGTTGTTAGCTGATGATGGAAACATATATTACCAATATTTAATTATAGCTTTGGAAAGGTTTTTTCTTTTGCAAATCAGAACTGTTTTGACACAGTGTGTTCTCTTGGATGTTGTTAGCAGGTAACATAGCTAAGGGTTTCAGATAACTGCTCATAATTAGAAGACATGTGAGTACACAATTCACATGCTGTTAATTAAAGTTATTAATAACTCTCAAAGCTTTTTCATGTAACTGGCAGCTACCTGGGAACTCAGTACATGATAGTTTGCACCTGTAAATGTGATGCAGATGACACATGATTCAGAAGACCATCTGGTATAGGAAAATCTGATTTTCCCCAACACAGAATAGGGAGCACTGGGAAAACAATGTCCCAGCCTGGAAAGGAGACTTTATATCTCTCTTTATTTTCCTTTTCCTAAACACAAAGATTTTCCCTTACAAAGTGAGTACTGTGAAAATTTTTTACTAGCACACTAACAACACATGAAAACACAGATGAACAAGAAATACAAGAATTGTGAAATGATGCAGCATCACAGGCCTGTCTACAGAATTGCAAATTAGAGAAAGCAAACTTGAGAAGACCAGAAACTATTCATTAATTGATAAATTTTAATCCTGAGTAGAACAGTTATTTTCAGTAATATTCAGCGGTTTATTGCGCAAAACATAATTTGAGATAATTAGCAATGATCAATCTTTCCTTCATTATATTCCAGATTTGACTGTAGCAAGAATTCAGGGTGTGTAAGACAAACTCAACTGAAGAAACAGAAGGTGATTAAAAATCAGATAAATTCAATCTATTTTGTTTAAGGTAGATAGTGTAGTGTACTTTCATACATAACAAAGCAGCTCATGGAGAACATATATGAACAGCTGAGTACTGAAAAACTAGTAAGTGGGAAAACATTAAAGAAAAATATAACAAATGCCAGTTCCTGATAATTATGTGAAAGTCTGCTGTGTCTTATTAAGAAGTAAGTAATGAAGATAGCCCATAATCTCACTTTGTACAGTGAAGGTAGAACAAAAAAATTGTCTACTAAATCTGAATGGTCCTACAATACCCTCCTCTACAAAGAAAAAAACTCAGCCTTAGAAAAGGACAGTTAGGAGTGGTAACTAAGCCAGTAATTAAGTGAAAAAAGTAACAGAGAACAAATATGAGAGAAGATAAGACAAATACAGAGCTACTAGGTAAAAGAGCATATTTGTTTCTTCCTTCTGCTTCTCATGCAAGCAAAACACTATCCAACACTCACCCACTTCAGATTGCATTAGGGTGTTTATTAAGAGAGTCCTAAATCTCTGCCCTATATCTGAATTTCCTGTTTATGCCTTTGGTGGACATTAATATTGCACTGCTTTCATCTGGATGTACACTTTGAAAATGGCTGAGCCAGACAAATACTTCCCTTTGTGAATACATTAGAATCTATGTCTGGGAAAGCAGACAGTCACTTACATGTTTTGCTCCATAAAAGCAAAGCCTGCATTTTGTTACCTTTGGAGGAGGACTACTCAGCATCTCAGGAAACAATAAAAAGTTAATTTGCCCATTGGATTCTCATTTAATCGAATGATTAAGTGATATTTTTTTCTTATTGCCTGGATTTCAATTTTCCTTCTCTTTCTCTAGCTTTAGGCATTGTTTAGCCCTTTTATTGTTTCTCCTAATGGCTTATTTTCTTCTGGTAGATATTTCATCACTCCCTCAGTACAGCTGTGTTAGTATATCTATGGAGATATATGGAAAGCTTTACTGGATTTCTAAAAGATTCTGTCAGGATTTTTGGAGAGAGTGTCCTTTACACAGTGAGGTATCTGCTGACAGAAATGAAGGACATGTTGTAAAAAAGCACTAACATGCAACATGATTTCAACAGAAATTAAGGTCACAACAACTTTCAAAAATCTCAGATATCATAGATCACTGATAGACTGCTGGTGCTAAATGTTCTTTACCTGACCAAGTCACTGGAAAAGTGCTTCATTCCAATGAAAGCAGCAGAGATTATTAATGTGGTTCTTCAAGCCAGTTGCTGGGAGGTGGCAACCCTAACCCTGCTTCTCTCTGGTCAATATTCATATTTGGAGGAGAGGAGAGCTCTCACACTGTTGCACTTCTGCTGTCATGCTCTCCTCTGCCCCTGAAAACCTCCTGGCCATTCCATCCCTACAGTTCTGACTATTGGCTGAATCTTATTTGGCAACAGAATATCAACTGGCAGAAGAAAATCAATTAGCAACCATACACACTAACAATAAATATTTCAATGCATGCTAAATCCCACAACAAATTCAAAAGATAATATAAAATGCTATGTTTTGCTACAACATAGTATCTGAGAAGCAAGAACAAAGAAATGGAAAACAGCTACCTGTGTATACTCAACTGCTTTCTTGAAGCAAACTGGGTTACAACAATTTATAATAGGAATTTGACCCCTGTATTAAATAAAATTACTGAGACATTTGGCTTTCCTGTTTCTTCCTGATTACAGAAAATGAAGAGCAAAGTAACTGCGCAAAAGGCCTGAAAACTGCATCCACATGTATGTAATTGACCTAATGATAAAATTCTCCATGGCCCTTTGCTAAGGGGAAGGAAAGTGGTCAGCATCTTCAGGGTTACATGCCTGAGGAAATCTTTTCTGCCCAGCAGTCTATTGATTCTGAAAAAGGCTATATTCAATCATAAATCTTGAGTGATTTGACACAGGTCAGTGCAGACAAAATATTAACCACTCTAAAGTGCTTTTAAAGATTCTCAGACTGAAATAAAGAAAAATATGATGTACACTTATCTGTAATATAGATTTTTTCTTGTGTTTACATACCTCGCTTGCTTTTTGTTTCAGAAAATTGCATCTATGGTAGCCCACAAAATCCTTCCATCTGCACTCACATGAGCAGGCTGCACAAAAAAGTGATGAGGTAGGAATTTGTCTGTCAGACAAAGTAGATTTATTATTTTTTTAATTACTTCTGTGTTGTCAATTGAATTAATTGTATTTCCCTATCTCTGCCACAGTCAAACTCCCATCAGACAGTTGATTGGGACAATGGCATCTCCTGTCAGACTACAAAAGTTTTCAGAGAAATTTCTCTGTATTCTATCACATGCTGTGTTAGAGTTCAGCAAGCACATATCAATAGAAAAAACTCCAGAATATTCTTTCTGAAAAGGTGCTTTGAAGTCTAAACACTTGTCTGTACTTTCTAAATATATCACCTTTCTATACACCTTGTCCTTATGTCTCCACAGATTCTACTTCACTAGTACTATTGCAACTCTTACCACGAATCTCATAATACGTTTTTTTTTCTTTCAAATGAACAGGAAAACTAAGGTTCTATTGGCATTAAAAGGACTTCACAGGGCAAAATTATTCTCACTTTAGGAAACCTGAATTTGTTTCTAGAAACTTTCATTCATGCTTACTGAAAACAAAATTGTTCTGTAAGTGCAACTTGGTCTGCGCTGATTTGCGTGAGAGTGAACACATCCCCAGCAATGCACAGCAAAACAGCTCACGGCAGCAGGCTGACACGTTGTGTGTCTCCAGGCAAAGCAAGTCTTAGGACAGATCTGAAAGTTCACTACATAATTCAAAACATTGCTGTAAGTATATTAAATAAGCCATTAAAGAAAATTCCTCACTTATCGCTTACTTAAACTCTTAATACAGCTTAGCAATTCATAAATTCATTCTATTCATTGCTCAGTGGTTACAGCTACACCACACTTCACTGAAAACAGAATGAGCAGACGTAGCAATCAAGCTGACCCAATGGGAGCAACTTGTTTTTTATTGTTTGTGGACAATACCCTCAAGAGATTACAGACTCTTAAGAAGAGAAAGAGTTTCATGATATTTTTTATGACAAATCCCAATGGATTTGATCTTTCATTTAACCAGTGGGTCAAAGATTAGCACTGTAAGCATTTTCCTGGTTTCTAGGATTTTTGGTTTTATTGATGGCTGAGGCTATCTTCTCAGGATTGCTTCACCTGTATGGATCAATTTGTTCTGAGAAGCCACGCTGGATATGTTCCTTTTTCTGTGTTCATCTGGCAGCTGCAGAACTCCGGGTGAGGCTGGAGGGGTTCCAGCGTGCTGTGCTCCACACACCCCTCACACAAGACTGGACTGCACAAGGTCCTGAATCACAGGGTCAGCCTGAGCTTGTTCCTTTAAAGCATGAAAGGTCCACATTTCCTAAGTGTAAGGCTATTTGTTTAATAATATATTTGGTTTATCTCTGTTTTCGCACATCTCCTGATTGCTGCCTGACGAGTTTCTAAGGGAAATGAAGCCCAGGCTGGTTACAAAGACTGTGAACTATGAGGAATTATTAACAAGAGTCCCCTGAGTCTGGAGCCTATGACTGCCTGACTTTGGGCCTGCAGCATGTTCCTGTGAGACAAATAGTGCTCAGTGGGAGTTCAGCGAGTGACCTTCTACCTGGGATATGAGGAGGCCTGACAGATGCTCAGGTGCCATGTGTTCTTTGTGACACGTGGCAGCTCTGACTGCCCTTTGCTTGCCAGCAAGATGACAAGACCCAGAAAAACCAGGAGCCTCACAGGTTTTGGGCCTGATGCCAGTTGTAGAGCTGAGTTTGAAGGAATAGCTCGTTCTTTCACCAGCTCATCTCCCGACCCTAATTTTCTTTTACCCTCTACTTTTGGAAAAAGTGCAGAGAAGCAGGCATTCCTCCTCTTTCCTTCGCGTTGCCAAGACTTTTTAAGGTTCATTTCTCTGGACATGGATCCTATTTTTTCTGACACTTCCCATAATAACTCACTTTATGCCTGCTTTTGCCTTCATCAGTCTGCTGGTTTGTTTAGGAGTGCAGTGTTTCTCTGTGCTAAGATGAATTTCACCCTATTCATCATAGCTCCATTAGCAACCTGCAGCTGCAGGGACAGGCATCTGGTGCCCCTGCCTTTCCTGGGGACAAAGTGAAGAGCTCAAGCACCAAGCACAGCCCCAGAAATGTGCGCAGGAAGCTCAGAGCCCTGGACCAATGTGAGGCACATTTTCTTTCTCTCTTTCCTTAGAGGCTGAAAACTTTGCTTGTGTGAGGGATGCCAGAAAACAGAGGCAGCCTGGGAAAAGCTCCAAATTGCTGCTGCCGCTGGGCAAGTGGGAGGGGATGTGGAGAGAAAAGGGAGCCCTTTAACCTAGGCTCTGCCACTGCCAATGTCAGACCTCCTTGTCTCAGTCAACAGGACTGCTAAAGGTAGTAAAGACATTGTCCCTTTCTTTTTTAGATGCTGAGGAGGAAATTCAACTGAATAAAATCTGTCCCATCTTGTTGATTATTGTTCATTACACTATCACCTTGTTTGTTCCCTCCACTCACCTGATTCCACAATCCTTTTCCATTTTTTTAGTGAACTTTTTAAAGTTGCTTTTGGAACTCATCAAATGTTTTATTTTTGCACAAGTGCATGTGATTGAAGCCAGCATCTGCAGTGCAGGTGTTTACAGATGTTGCTGTCATGGCCTGGAGTACCCTGGTCCTGGAAAACCCTCTGAGAAATCTCTCACATGTTTTTAGAGAAGAAATAAACTTTTTCTTGTACACATAAATCAAATTCAAATATAAACCACTGAAAGCTTTGTTGGCCTTGAACTAATACATCCACATCCAGGGTTCGTACACTCCAGTACTATATAAATAAGAACAAGATTTGAATGTCCTATTTTGACTGCAATGGCCTTCAAATATGCAAGCAGTACTTGAGAAAAATGTGCCTGACATTTAAATCTGTCAAGGTTCCTGGATAATTCTTTCCTTTATTTCCTCGTCCCAAATTCTGCTCCTCATCAACTTTTAGATGCAGTTTTCTCTTTTTTTCCCCCGTTCTCTTCTGAAGATGCAGAATAGAGTTTTTGACATGCTTTGGAGCTTTGAGGTGCAATGTATCATAGTTCAAATCTACAGCTATCAAAGCAACTTTAAATGAATTCTCATATTGGAATTTAGTGCAATTAAAAGCAGAAATAAGTAAGGAGAAAATAATACAAAAATGTATTTTACTTAGGATAGGAATATAACTTCTGGGGGAGGGGGAAGTTTCTAGCTAAAAGAAAAGGGATAGCAACTCCTGGTTGATGGGCAATCTTTACAGTCTTTGCTGAGACAAACCATACATCTGTTTAATAGGAGGAAGGCACCACACAAAAGCAGTAGGTTAGTTCACAGTCATGCATGCTTGATTTATTACAGGTCACAGATCATGTTGAGTGCAGGAATATGTCCTTGAAAGGGCAAATAAATTCACTAAGTTTTCTGATTTTACTCTGACATAGTAAACTATTAGCTGGAGTAAGGGATTTTTAGTGCATTTGTACTTCCTTAGGGAGAAATCTGAATTCCATTTTAACTGCTTCAGGGTGATCAATAGAAATGAAGGCTTTCAATGTCTCTCTGGTTTTGATATACTGGCAAGTTAAAAAAAAATCTAAATCATAACAGAGTTTTATTTTTTCACATAAAATAGGAATCACTTGAGGATGATACTTAGAACTTAAAATTCTCTACAAGTCAGAAACATCTGCTCACTTACAATATAAAAAAAATTCACCAATATATTTAGAATTGTGAACAAATAAAAGTAGGCTTTAGAGTACAATTTCAAACATACAATGGAAGAATCAATGAAATTTGTTATGGTCTTCCCTGCTGTGAGAGCAAGGCAAGGACAGTATTCAAATAATGGTTAAAACCCTTTCCCAACCCCTAGTTTTTTGGGTGATGAACTCTCTTCATACACCTATGAATGTAAAACTAGGTTGGAAATTCCACTAAGTAGCAAGCACTGAAAAGTACTCACCCTGAAACTTCAAATCTGAATGATCTCTGAGAAAATATAGGCCGCCCATAAGATTCAGGAAATTACAGTGATTAAACCATTATGTTTACTAACTTTCACTTGATTTTTGTTCATCCTAGGTGTGCTGCTTTTGGCCAGGGTAACTTGGGGGCATACCATACTTGGGTACAGAAGAGGAAATACTTGTCTATATTGCACAATAAATAAAAGCAATACAAGAGAATTATGTTAATCTGTTGCATCCTGTCCATCTGAGATAGACTGAAAGCTAATGCATAGGAAAAGGTAGAGTAGACTAAATCATAAATACCTTCCACCTGGTATATCCTGCAATTTCCTCAGGGGATGTACAGGAGAAAGAACATGGTGTGACTCTTGGGGTCCTGAGCATGGCCAGGAGTTGGACCAGCTGATCTTGGTGATCCCTTCCCACTCTGATATTCCAGATATTCTTCCAATACAGTATATTCTCTGATTCTATGATTTCATTGCCTGTATTAAAAACATAAGCAACAAATTCACATATTTATCCTTGAAGGAGATATCAGGTCATGCTCAACGTCATTTGGCAGGAAGCATTCTGTGGAAGCACATTGTTTTTTTCTGATTGGAAGATGACTGTTGTTGTGAGGTCTTTTACTTCATACATGTGGTCTGGGCTTAACTGACACTTCAGTGAAGATTTTCTTCAGCAATTTCTTTGTTTCCTCTCTGTGAAATGAGGATTTCCCACTTCTGTTAGCCCAAACTATTGAGAATGGAAAACAAGATTTTTCCCTCAAGCATACAAAAAAAACCTAGAACAGTACTCAGCTGCAGTCCATGTCAGCACATGCATAACAGTGCTTTTGTTTATTATCTGCTGGCTCCTCTCAATAGATTTTTCTGAAGGCACAGGGTAATACACCATAATATGTATTTAGATTGTTTCAAATTATCTGCATATGGGGTGAAGCAGGAGGAGAAAAAACCCCAGTCATTGACTTGTTAACAATCACCTTTAATTTTGACCCACGAAACTGTAAGTGTGCCCAGAATCTCCTGTGCCCAGAGTACAGTGTGGCTGGGCTCCCAGCACTCCACCATGCTGCCTGACTGATCTCAATCACCCTTTGTGTGAAAGCTCAGAACAGCAGCAAACATATAGCACATATTTACATTATGCTTCATCCCTTTTCTTTTTTCTTCCCAGAACTCCTGTTCATTGCTGGCCAAAGCCCCAAAAGGCTCAAGAAAAGCAGACGTAATTTTTGAAGATTTTCTAGATGCTTATTCCTGTTAGGGGGTAATTCTCATTGCTGAAATTTAGCTTATGGTACCAAGCATCAAACAGTACAAGTGAAATGGATATAAAAAGAAAAAACATTGAGTACATATTATATTTGCCAATATGCATAGGCACTCAAAATAGGCTAAGAACAATTAATCTAGGGTTTTAATATTCTGTGGTGAAGATTCTGTCTCAGTTCAAAACTGTACTGGATTCAACACAGATTTCCTGTATAACAGCATAACTGAGAGAATAATCTGACCTGTTTTGTCTGATTTTTGGGACAGTGTTTATAGCCTAGAAGTCCTCAGAACACAATTATGCTCAGATTTAGATAAAAGAACACCACCTTAATCCATTCATCAATCAAGATTGTTTAACACATTCTTGCATCATTTTAAAAAATTATTATTTTTCTTGGCATTGTCAGATGTTTTCAAGATGTCTATGAAGTTAGGGAAGTCACTCTGTATGGTTGTCACCTTTCTTCAAGCTACTGGATCATCCGCTGTAGAAGAAAAAAATTACATAAAAGCTGTTTGAAGGATTTTCAAAATAGAGAGATGCATAGTGTATCTGAATCATAACTTTTAGATTATTTGTGGGATTGGAGACAGGTTGTAGTAATGTATATTTAAATCTTAAGCAAGTAAAGACAATATATATTTCTCTTCATATCAGTTTCTCCATTAATAATAAATAAAGGGTAGCTAACAAAAAGAGGAGTAAGCAAAACTGTGAGGAAAATACCCCAGATTTTCTATAGAATTCTTACTACTCCTTATATAAGACTAATAACTTGAATCAAAACAAGTTAAATCAGTCAATCATCTGGTTTAGAGTTCAATAGAAGAGAATAAAATGATTGTTTTAGTTTTGTCTTCTGTTTTCATCATCCACAATTATTCCATATGGAACATAGAACAATGAAAGGAAAGATGTGCATAACCACACCTCCTTTTTTTTTTTTTTTTCTTTCCCCTTATCTCCTGGGGATGTGGGAAGGGGAGGTTGCTTTTCCTTTTCTTAGAAGAGAAAGTGACATTACCGAAAAATAAGGAAGCAAAACCCTGCTGTACCCATAGTAGATTCCTGAGTCAAGCGTCAGGAAGTTGTGACTCTGCCTGTCCCTTAGCAGTCTTTGTTTCTCTTGATCACCTGATTTACCCACAGGAATGAGTAAGCTTTTGTTAGATACTACCAGTGATTCACATGATTAAACTTTTTTTTTTCCACTTCCACAACACAAAACATAATCCTCCAACTAATTAATCTTGTTTACCTACTTGGCAAATGAATCTGGGTGAAGGTGCAAGTGTGAAACAGCACTCTGACTGTTAATATTTAGTGTCTATTTCATAGTAACTAAGTAGTTCCCCTGAGACAAGTAGATAATAGGCTTGTTTAAAGTATTGTCCCTGAGCTTTTACTCACTATAACCCTGATTTCAACAACAGTTATCCACTTCTTTAGGAATCAGTCATTTTGGTGGCTAGGGTGTAATGTATGTTATATAAAAGGATGAATACTAGCAGAATATAAATCTTTAGGTAGGATTTAGCCCTCAAATGAAGACACTAAAATAGGTTTATACAGGCATTAAATATGTGTCTAAACTGGCCTTGTAAATAATTGAGACTCGTTCACTACTGTCTATGAAAAATCGAGACTGATGAACCAAACTTAGGTGCCATCTCCCATGTCTAGATTCCTAAATGCAGCTTTCCTTTGTGATGAGAGCTCTGTGCTTGGGGTGGGAGTCAGCTACCAGAGCAGGAATGGGTGGTGTGTTAGTTCTCTGCTGGGACAAACCTGGGAGCTGTGGCCGATGGCCCAGAGCGCTGCGCAGGCCTTCCGAGCGGCCTTGGCAGTTCGGAGGGACGCACAGAGAAGAGCCTTCTGAAGTTCAAGAAAGGCAAATGCCGGCTCCTGACCCTGGGGAGGAACAACCCCACACCCAGTGCAGGCTGGGGGCTGGCCTGCTGGAAAGCAGCCATGTGGCCAGGGAGAAGGCCCTGGGAGTCCTGGTGGACACCAAGCTGTCCCTGAGCCAGCAGTGTGTCCTGGGGGCCAAGAAGGCCCATGGAATCCCGGGGGGCATTGTGAAGGGCACTGCCAGCAGGCCGAGGGAGATGACCCTGTCCCTCCACTGGGCTTTAGTGAGGCTGCCCTGGAGTGCTGTGTCCAGCTCTGAGCTCCTCAGCACGAGAGAGACTGGGGGAGGGTGCAGGGCAGGGCAGCAAAGATCATTAAGGGACTGGAGCATCTTCTTATGAGGAAAGACTGAGGGAGGTGGGCCTGTTCAGCCTTGAAAAGAGACTGAGAGGGGACCTCATCCATATCTGTCAGCATATGCAGGGAGGTGTCAGATGGTGGACCAGGCTCTGTTTGGGGCTGCCAGGCAACGGAACAAGAGGCAGAAACTGATGCATAGGAAGTTCCACCTGAACAGGAGGATAAACTTATTTACTCTGTGGGTGACTATGCACTGGAACAGGTTGCCCAGGGAGGTTGTGGAATCTCTCTCACTGGAGATATTGCCCAAACGTAATTCTGTGTCTTGTGCCCAGGGATGATCCTGCTTGAACAGGGAGATTGGACCTGATGACCCTCAGTGGTCTCTTCCAACTTGATCCATTCTGTGATTCTGTGACTCTGTAACTCTGTGTTGCTACTCTTGCATCAGGCTGTCCTTTTTAGAAGAAGATTGTCTGCCATTCCTCTGCCACATCCAGCCCCCACTGACTAGCTAAACACTGAAGTCTCAGGCAATATGCATATGACAATATTTTGAGGCAACTGAATTAAGCCTTTCACAGACTGGAGTTAGTAACACTTGCGCAAAATTTGGAATTTATAAAGACAAAAATTAGCGTATGCATGTTGGTATAAAAGGATCCCAGTTTGAAAAGGAATTTTAGTAATTTTGCTCCATATTACAGCAATGGCTTATATAGATGAAGTTGAGACTATCTCCAGGCTATGGGGTTAGAAAATACTGCTTAGGGTGATAGTTCTGCCAGCCTGGAGTAACCAACCCATCTGTGGCCCTATCGAATTCTTCACTGAGGTTTTGGATTTGTTCAGCCTCCATCTACCTCACACACAAATGTTGTTGCTAACTTGAGACAGCTGAAACTGACACATAGATCACAGTAATCTGTTTTTTTTTTCATTTAAATTTTTCATAGCTCTGTTTACCATTTTATCACTGCTTTTCAGACTTATTATATGCTGCTATGCAAAATCCTGGGTTGCTTTATTTTCTTTATTTTGTCCTTTTCCTGGACACTTATCTGCTGTTTTTTTTAGAATATAGTGTTTAATCTCCCACAGACACATAGTCTTTATGACATTATGAGCAAAACATAACAGTATAGAATCCAGTATACAATAATTCAACGGAAAATAGCTGTAATACCCTGCAGATATGGCCAGCTAGAGCAGTGTCCATCTGCTGGCCCTCGTTTGTTTTCTGGTGGTCACCGGAGGTCAGTTCAACAATGCCTTCATTGATCCCTTTCTATCCATTAAACTTTCACTACTAAAAGAACAAAACTGTAAACATACACACAAAAGAGAGAAGGAAGAATGTACTCATTGTGGTTCAACCGGAATTCACAAATACAGAAAAGATCCTCTCTACTGGCTGTTTCCTCCTGCAACTTGACTTCCGAAATAGAACTATCTTTTTGTACAAGACACAAAAACAAAAATGCAAAAAAATCCCACCAGAAAGCATGTGACTTCCAGAATTGCCTGTAGCTTTCCTGGCACTGGGTTGAGAAATATTTCTTCATCTCATGTTGCATAATCATCCTTGACGCATTGTTTGTTCCAGCTCAGTGCTGTTTTCATCAGATAAGAACCACAAATCTAATGGAATATGAGGAGTGTCCCCCAATGGTGTATGGGGGATTTTTGTGTTTTTTTTTTTTTTTTTTTTAAGTTTCATAAATATGAAAGGTATTTAAAAATATGTGCTGGAACAGATAATTTTTGAAACCATAATTCTTGTAATTCTTGTTAGCTAAAGTTCACAGTGCACATTTCCTGTCTTTTTCCAGTAAGCACACTGATAACAGCACACTAAGATCTCATTTGAATGAATGAATAAATGAATGAATGAAAGGAAGAGCTAGTAAAGGAAAGAAATAATCTATATTGGATGTAACAGGCTCCAACAATAAATTTGATTTAGGTAATAATTTATCCTGTAATGGTTCAGTGACACACTCTTAGGGATTTACTCCAAATCCCATGAAGTTATGTAAGTTTTTTGTTGGTTTCAGTGGGTCTGGATCAAGTTTCAGAAGGATTAATTAGCTGCTTATTACTTCTTTTTTATTCACAAAGTAAATAATTTTATGCAGGTAAACCACTTCACTGGATGATCATTTCTTGAACCTTGTATCTGTCATTGCTGTCTTTTCTGTCCTCTGTGAAATTATCTATCCAACATTCAGCATTTATTCTTACTTCAAACCCAGATTGCATTAATAATTGCTCCAAATTTAATATAGAAATCTTCCTTTTACACACACTCAAGGAGCCCTTTGATATCTTTCACGTTCTTTCATTTAATATTCTAATGATTGATTTATTCACCTTCCTTGCCACTGTATCAAAAGCTCTACTTAATATTCCAGAGCATACACTTTGCTCCTTCCATGGAAAGACTTCTGGACACTATTACATATCTAGCACAGAAGCCGATCACAGTGCCACAAGAGAACATGAAAAGCCAAGTTCCACCTGACTCATAGTGTGATCACTGGTTTTCCTCTTGTTTCAGTGTGGAGGGAAGTAAATTGGCTCAATTTACAAATTATCACAGATTGTTCCCTCAAGTTCAAACATAAGGATGCATTTAGTGAAGCTTATGGGATGGGTACCTGGCCCTGATACTTGATATTTTCACTAAAAATCCTGAATGATAGAAAAAATAGTAAGTTTCAAAGAACTGAAAGCATTTTTGAAGATAGGACCAGAATTCAAAATAATTTTAGTTATTTGAATAAGAGGAATGGAGAAAAAAATGTCATCCTTGAAAGAAAAAGACCAAAATCACACCATTGGAAAATAATCTTGATAGGACAGGAAGTGGCAAATAAGTGTACCTTTAGAAAAGGTGGTAAAAACTGTGGCGAGTTACTTTTAACTGTATGTCCAGTGTGCTCCAGACTAAAAATGTCACATGTGTTTTACAACCAATTGTAATGGTTTTAAATTTCAACAAGGGATCTTAATTTAAGGTGTCAAGAAGAGGTTCCTAACAATGAAATAGTGAAACCCTGAAATCTATTGTGTGGGATGATAATGAAAACTCCAGTTTTGAAGGTCTTTCAGGATAAATTAAGTAAGGTGTCAGGAGTCCCATAGACAGAACTGATCCTTTCTTGGGCAAGGAGACTGATTTTCTGAGGTGTTTTCTAGCTCAATTACATCAGTTATGTCTAGCACTATTCTGGTGTTGTTTGAACTGCTGAATCTAAGTCTTCATCTTCTTCTTCTTGCTCCATGTATCAGTGTGAGACAGGTAAAATATTTATTCAAAACAAGATATTCAGACCTCCAGTTTCTGGAGGAAGGAACATAAATGAATAAAGAAGATTAAACAACGTGGGATACTGTTGGATGATTTGAGATGGAACTTTGCATTGTTGCTTTGGGAAATCTAATACCATATCAAGGAAAACTGATAAAACCTAGCTAAGTGCAAGTCCTCTTTTTAAAAAAGACATTGGAGAAAATAAAGGTAGACAAGTAAGCAAGAATTTTGGTCTACATTCATAGGTGCTAACATCTGGGAATTGAAGACCAAACAATACTTGAAAAATGCCATGAAGTTATGAAAATATTTTACCATTTTCAGATTCATTTACCAGAATTGTGACGACCGAAGTCTGAGTAGGTCAGTACCTCTTTTTTTGTTCCTTGAAATACTTTTTTTAAATTCAGATGGTATGGCCACCTTGAATAAAGAAACCCTTTTCCTCTTCATTATAACTATTTTGTTTATGTAACAGAATATCTGAAAGAGAAAGCTGCTGGTTCATGGGCTATTCCAGCGGCTGTACTCAGATTAGGAGAATACTTCTGCAAAAGATACTTTGGTTTTATTAGAGAGTGACTTTTCTGAACTTCCCTTTCTCTTGTATAATCACTTGGACAAGTTTTCTGCCAAAGATTCAAGTAAACTGAAGAGACTGATGATTGCATAGGGAATAATATTGCAACTGTTTTAATCACAAGAAATTCTGACTGAATCATCCTGGGTCTCTTTTATTGCTTTCCAGGGTAGAGGTACCAAAACCAATAGCTTGGAGGGGTCCTCAAGTACATACCATCAAGCAGTCCAGCTATCCATCAGGGACTACTGCACTCTTTTCAGACACTTCACCGAGGAGCTACTCTCAAGCCCTAGGTTCTCAAAACCTCTATGTTTGCTGCTCGGCAATGACTGAAGTCCTTGGGCCTCAAAGTTTTCCTTGATGGTCCTGCAGTGTCCTGGGGAGATGCTGGTGATGACTCCAGTCATGAATTTGCTCAGGTATCAGCAGTTTTATGGACCATAAGTGTAACCAAATCAGAAGTCTCTACAAATCTGAACTGTTTCCAGTGTCCAAAATGGATTGTTTAGTGTTGGCTTAGGCAACTGTGTGCAATACTGCATTATTTCTACCACTAGCAAGGAGTCACACATGTTACCCTTTGCTAAGAGGGAGAGAGGACATGTGTGTTCTCTGAGCTGTGTATTATTTAGGACAATGCACAGGGAAACAATAATAAGACTTTCGACACTATTATTCTCTAAGCAGGCATACAAAATTATGATAAATTACAGGGTGATTCTGATTTACACACACCTGAACAAAATTTTCTTAGGGCAAAAATTCATTTACAAACCCTATTAAAATCACATTACAAAGTAATTTTTACATTAAAAGGGTGAATAAAATAAATATAAATAAATACATATAGTATATACCAGGGTGAGAGAAGAACAAATGTCCTGGTTGGATTTTAAGCTGGGTTTCAACAGTTTAGTCATTTTGATTAATTTAGATGCTAGAAAATTGATTGTAGAGACTATTAACCAAACTCCTCCAATTTGCAATCACTGTGCTGGTCTTGGAGAGTACACAATGATAGTAAGGCTATGTCACTGGTGTCCCTGAACCCGTGGGGTGCAGTTGATAGTGTCAAACATGTTAATTAGAATAGCTGCATACCATGAGGTTCAGTTTCTATAGGCCTTTATGTTCACTTTTGCTGTACAAGTACAGAACTGCACAGAGCAGAGAGACACAGAGCAGAGGTTACAAAGAAAAATTAATAACCAGAGGTTAACTGTTCTTATTTCCAAACTTTCCCTGCACTGAACATGAAGACTAGGTTGCTTGCACTGTGAGCAGGTATCTGTCATGCTGTCCTTCATTTCTTTGAGAAGGAGGTCCCTATAAGTCTGAGGCAACAATTCTCCTGGTCAACAGATCCCCTTTCCCTCTGGGAAGAGTCATGTGCTGCCTTCAAGCAGAGTCAGAAAATCAAGCCAGCTCTCTGATATTAGAATATACTGAAGGGGAGGCCTGAGAAATGGGCCAATTTTATTTGCTCAGCTGACAACATGATAGTGGTTACTGTTAAAAAGAGCTATTGGATGATATAAAAAGGCTCTCTACATTCCCTGCCAAATCCTCCTATCAGGCTTCCATGAGTTCATATCAGGTCACTACGAGATTCTTTTCATCTCATAACACTGAACTCATTAATTTCCATGACTGATCTGAAACAGTAGCATGTACGGAAAAACCCCTAAATTTAGATGTATGACTAATCTGCTTTTGTTTTCCCTTTCCTGGATCCTCTTTCACATACAAAGTGGAATTTCAGCTTTGCTACAAAACATCATTTTGCTTGTTATATTTCCAGAACACTGGCCTTATATCTGGTGTTCTTTGTTCATATTGACACTAATTGATACTAGCAGGGCTGTGACACTGCAGTAAGTTTTCCCACAGTACAGGCAAAAACACTGCAGGTTAGGCTGCCCGCCAAGGCAGTTAATGCTTCTCTTTGCATTCTTTTCAGCTCCCCAGAGAAGAGTTAGTTTATGGACACCTGGCACTTAAAGGTCCAGGACATTTTTGCCACTGTTGTTGTGGCAAAAATTTCTTAAAATACTTACCTGGAAATGGTGTCACTGCACAATCATATTTCAGAAGCTCAACATATGAAGGAAAAATGATCTGAAAGTCTTCAGCTACACAATTTATGATTAAAGCTTTAAGCTATTTTAATTAAAACTATATTAGACCATTAAAAAAATAACACCCAATGCACTGCTTGACCTAGGATTGGTAAACATAATAATGAGTTGAACAGAGAATATTTTTCTGTGTGCAGATATTAACTCCATGGAATAGCAGCTGGATGTATGACAAACTTATTTTTCTGCCTTTTACTGTCCCCACCTGTGCTGCAGTTCCAAGACAAGGAGGAGTGAGAAAAAAAGGCTACCTGGACCATACAGCTGTTTACAAACTTGATATGCCCCATTTGACATAACTGAGCTTGTTGAGTAGTCACTGACCTAGTATCTGCATATACAGATTTGTGTGAGTGTCCTCAGAGTAACTCTAGTAGAAAAAGAGTCTCAAAGCACAAGCAATAAGTCATGTGATGCCTTTTTATTTTTGTTTTCCCATCCCTTAGATCAAAATGTGAGGATATATAATTTGACCTACTTCTTTTCTGCCTGACCTAAAACAGCTTTTACATGCACAAAACAGACTATTTTCTCCCAGACAATCAAATTTTGGATAAGTTCCCAAACACAAATAAAGACATTCCCTTGAGTATAATATAAATATTGACATAACAGAATTAATCAGAGGAAAAGGGGATCCGTATTCAAAGGTCAGTTTTCTAATAATCCTAAACCACACCAATGCCAGAAAGGATAAAGTGTTTATTAAATGGAACAGAGAATTGAAAAATCAGTTCCAGATTCTATACCTGTTGAGTGGGGAAAATAACCTTCCTCTTTCCTGGCTTTTAGACCCAAGGTTATCCTGTTTCAGCACCAACATGCAAGAATCAGGCCAAGCCAGAAAAGCATACAATAAAAGACATGGAAATGATCAGAAATAAAACTGAGAGCAAAAATTAAAATAGTTTAAAAAGCCATCCACCTTTTAACTCTAGAAGACTTTTTCTTTCTGCAAACATCTGTGTTTGACTTTTAAACTCCTTGGGAGCCAGGGGTTCTTCTCTGCATATGTATAGACTGTGCCAGCCAGAGCAGCTTAGTCTCTAATGCTGGGATGCAGGTAGCAGTCAACACTTTGTTAAAATTTTCAGGGAGAGGTGGAGGAGTGTCAACAGAGTGAGGGGACTTCAAACATACTCACATTAAGACCCTCAGAAAATACATCCTTAAGCAGCATCTCTTTGAAAGAGGAGGTGTTGGGACAGCCCCCTCCAACACATGCACATGCTCATATATGCACACAGGGACAGACTCTCTATTTTTCTTTTCTAAAAGTCTGCCAAGTGATTGAAGATCTGTCCGCAGATGTAAGGCAAATTCTTTCCTCAGGCAGGCAGGGAGCTAGTTGAGCAGTTCTGCTTTCTACCCAGAGCTGTTCACTGTAAGGTATGTGAGCCCAGAGGGAAGGACTGGCACCCCAGGCACCCTTTCTCCATGGCAGAAGCTTAGATCTGGCCAGCCTTGCAGTCTTCACCCTCACAAAATCCTGCACTCACACTTGACAGTTGGAGACTATCTCCCCTCTGTTCATGACTGAGATTGTCCTGAGAGAAAGAAAATGTAGGAAGACCTAGAATACTACTCTGAGCTCATAATGTCACACAAAAAACCCTCATGCATGACACTGCTAGTCATCCTCACTGGTTGTCTGTTAGCATAGCCTGGCTCAATTTTTGTGCAGATTAGACCACATTTGACCACATCCTCAGTCTCATGCTATATATAGGCATTGCTCTGATGGGTTGCACCACAACTTCTCCATTTATTCAAGCAATTCCAGTGAGAAATAACTGAATTCATAAGAAAAGATTCCATAAAGGGCTTCAGGAATACCTCTGTTGGATAGAAATTGATGCAGAGCCAAGTGGGTCTGTTACATGGATATGGTCAGTCTGTACAAGTTGGTCTTAGAGACAGATAG
The DNA here is from genome assembly GCF_022539315.1 of Serinus canaria. NCBI lineage: Eukaryota > Metazoa > Chordata > Aves > Passeriformes > Fringillidae > Serinus > Serinus canaria. The sequence goes on along the minus strand of NC_066314.1, from coordinate 18,093,711 downwards.
CAATCCCATGCTTAGCTTTGCTTTGTGGTCTAGACCTGCTCAGTCTCTCCCAGTTGTGACTAAACATTCCCACTCTGAAACTGTCCCTTGAAAAAAGGACTGTGTCCATCTACAAAGGCATACATTTTCTTAAAATAATTCTTGCCCAGTTCTTTGTCCTCATGCTCACTCTCCTGAAAGGGTGTGATAGGAGAGACAGTGATGGTTTCCTGCATCTCTAAGGAAGAGCTCAGTTTCAGGGGAGGGATCAGCTTTCTCTATCTGATAGCTGTAAGCAAATTCCACCTTTGAGTGACTGTCATTCTGGGGTGCCTACCTTGACTTCAGCATTCAGTCCAGAACTTTTGTGCCCTTAACTGTGTCTGGGTCACCTTCTTGACCTGACTCCTAAAATACTAGCTGCCTTAACATCAAAGGTCAGTGCAATCAGGTCTTTCATCGGCCCTAAACTTGCAGAGAACACTATGAAGCAGTCACTAGGAACAGCAGGAAGAAATGTTAGGACAGTAATGGAGCTTTACTCTGGCTTTAGTTTCACCTGTCTCCATGCTGCTCTGTGCATTGCTGGCATCCAGCAGCCCTTAGAAGGGAGTGTGCAGACGGCAGCCTGGCACAAGAGAATGGGGAGTTCCCCCACCTGCAAGCCAAACCCCCAGGCCATTGTGTGTACTGGTGGCAAGAGGAAAAGTGTGTTAGTGAACTGTACCTCCTCTAACTGGAATTTCCCCTTCAGCAGAGAAATCCATAGGTTCACAATGAATGCATTTTTCCAGGTCCCGTGACCCATCGGACTGATTCCTTTTTTTTGTCTCTTACAGCAAGCATTAATTGTCATCTGAAAATATATCCTTTACTTTATTTGGGGCTTTTGTTTGGTTGTGGTTTTACCTGTCTTTTCCCTATCTCCTTTACTGTCACTAGCTCTTCTGCAAAAACTCTCTTCCTCCTGATAGTTTGTTACTGAACTATTTACACCATTCCAATGTTTGGGAAATATTTAGGGTGGTTAGGTAAATATATCACAGAATTCCCAAGAGGCATGTGTCTGTTAGGTATGTATGATCCCACCTCCTCTTGGTATCTTGGTGCTGGATTATTGCAGAACCATGTGGGGCAGTTGTCCCTCTACTGCTGCCAGGTCTGCTCATCCACGAAAGACACAGTCGGGGTGTGGGAGAGGCTCTACATGCTTCTTGCTCAAGGACAGACCTGAGACTGCAAACTAATGGATTTATCCAGTGTATTCAGAGTCGTCATCTACCTCATCTATGTGAAAGTCTGAAGGAGAGACATTTTATTTTAAGAAAAGGAGGGGTACAGTCAAATTTGGAATCTGCCTTTTTTTTACCATGTGTGTTGATAAGCAGATAGACAGAAGCTCTTTCTTCATGGTCATCTTCACTTTCTGTAAACTTCTGTAATATTTTAATTTCCTGCAAAATTTATAACCTTCAGCAATAGACTCAAAAAGAAAGGATTAAATTCACCAACACCTTAGTGCTATTTGAAGTACAGTGGTCCTTCCTGGACACAGGGAGTCATTGTCTTCATCACTTCTCAGGAAATCTGGTTGGAAGGCCATACACATATGTGCACATATTATAATTAATTAAAAATGTCACACTGCAATCTCCTACGAAAGATTAAATCATCCTTCAAATTTTTTTGACATACTGGGTTTTTTGGTATGTTTAATAGTTTTTTGAGACTGAGCTTTGTTCCAAACTAGCTGCTGATAACAGGGTTTGAGGTAATCACATTTTACTGAGTTACCATAAAGAAAGCATGACCAAAAAACAGAGAAATGACCTCAAGATCTTTTACATATTTGTATTTGCTTTTAAGGTATTTTAATTTGCAGGAAGATTACTCCATTGTCAATCCAATGCAGAAAAGCAGTTATTAGTGGCTAATAACCAGGGGCACAAATTTTTTTGACTTCAAGATTTTTAAGTACTGCGCATAATGTTTTTCAGACTTTTAAATTTGCATCTAAGTAATACATTCTAAATTAGATCAACATTATTAAGAAATATTTGTTAGCATTTCTTAAACAATTTTGCCTTAAAAATAATAATTTTCTTTTAAATCTGGAATGTATAGTTTCATTGTTTTTTGTGAGACACACTTTTATTTGGAAATGTTCATTTGAAGACTGAAGCATCAAACAAGAAGAATAATAAAGAAGAAATATAAAACATTTAATTCACCTGACACCACACTTGCAGTGTTATTATCAGTTATACTTTAAGGAGAGGTTTTGCAGGGTAGGGCACTAAGCTCCAGCTGGGACTCCTTTCCCAGTCACTCTTGTTGCCAAAGGGCTGCAGCAGAGAAAGGCAAGAAATGGGGATTTTTTAAATCATGATTGTTTTGACCTAGGAATATTTTTTATCCATTGCTGAAATCAAGACAAAAAAAATTGTGTTTAACAACTTGTTTGCTATCAAGAATGGCAAGGGTATTTGATTACAGTTTCCTCCATCAATACTCAGATTCAAAGCAGCAGAAAAGAAAAAAAGGATAAATTATGAATCAGGAGGGTAAGTTTTGTTGACAACAACGGATCCACAAAATAAGTTCCCTCTTTGCAGCTGTAAACTTCAAGAAAGAGATAAGCAAATGCATCAATGTACCATTTATCTTGTGTCTGAAATGAAAATTAGGTTTAATAGGAAAAACAAACCTACCATCTTCTGCTTAGGAAGTAAAAAACAATCCATTATATCATAATGTTATTTGTTTGAGGATTATGAAGCAGTATAATTCTTTAACAAGATCATGCTGTGTGCTCTTGATGTGGAGAACATTGCTAATTCCATTTTGTCTGCTCTCTCACACAACATAACTTGTGACAAAGTATTGTGTTGTTTTGGTTTTTGGTTTTTTTTTTTTTTTTTCTGGAGAAGTCAGAAGTTGGTGGAAGTGACTTTAACCCCTTCAAGTAATAAAAGACAAAAAATACTGATGAACTTGTGCCACCTTATGATTATAGACTGGTGTCAATAATGCATATCATCAGCCACAGGAAACTTTTGTTATCTTGTTAATTAGATTTCTGTTCCATCAGGGATTGAGGTCAAAGAAAGCAAGAAATTCATCTTTACAGTCAGAATGCAACAGGAAAAAGGAGTCAGTTGACCCAAGCACAGTCATGATATGTCTCCCCTCTGGAAAATACTACAAACAGTTTCTAGCACAAACATCTTTGCCCTCCCATGGTGTCAATAAGAACCATTATCAACCATAAGCTGTGGGCTGGTTCTTGAATATGTTTAATGGTAATGCTGGAGGGGAATTGCATATAAGCTGTGCTGGCAGGAGGGCACTAAAATGTGTGCAGAAATTCTAATGGCACGCATAATGAGAGCAGCTGTGTGTCAACATGATGTTTCATGATACTTCTTTAGGTGTGCTCATGCTCCTGTCTGGACTTTTCAGACAGATTTCTTGTGCTATATTTATTTCCTTGATGCCTGAGGGGGATTTAGGTGTAAATCCCAAAATTAAAGGTAAACATTGTATGCACCTTGCATATCTAATATGCAAAACTGATAAACACAAAGCACATCATTCCTAAAATGGCATGGAGTCAGGGAAGAAGTTGGGAGCCAAAACTCCCAGAAAAATAGTTTAAAGTGGAAGAGTCCAGCAAATTGGAAAAGTCCAGCAAGCTGGAAAAGTCCAGCAAATGCAGGAGAAGTTTAATCTATGCTCATGAGGACAGACTTGTAGGAACTCCTATTAAAAGGCTGCTGTCCATTCCAGAGTCAGGTGGCAAATACCTTTCTGTGCTTCTTTTGACATCAGATTACACATTCTGCAAGTCTTAAAGATAGGTCCTACTCCAGTACAGCTGCTGACTCAGACTGCAGGGAGATAGGGTTTCTGTTTACAGAATCAACGTGGAGCTGAGGGGACGACCCAGTGACATATTGGAGTTCATCTGGGGGAGTAGGGCTTGAAGTGACATTGCATGTGCTACACTGCCAGGCTGCAGAGCTTATAAAAAGAAGTGCTGTGAAGCAGATGGTTCACTTCCACCGCAGACACCATTTTGATAGGCACAGCTGAGAAGCAGATCCTGATGATATGCACATGTATGCATATGTACACACTCTGTGTGTATGTGAGTGTTAGCTAGCAAGTGTACCTTGAATACAGGCTATGATACAGCATTTATACCTTTGTGGCTTCCTGAGGTTTTGGTTTCTTCCTTTTTTTGATTATTTTTTTTTCAATAAGATAGAACATGCCTTTAACAGTTTTATATTTCAGCAATACACACCTTGCAAAATTTCCATTCTTCCACTGCTCACTCACCTACATGCTAGCCACTTGGGAAAATCCCCTTTCTCATCACCTCAGCTCAGAGGAGCAGACCATAAGCTTTGGAACAAGTCTCAAAGAATATTCAGGGATTTTTGGGTGAAAGTGTATAGCCACAAAACCGTTGGGAATAAAGGTGGAGGTGCGGTTGGTAGGGGACAACTAGGAGGTCCTGGGAATTGTAGGCTTCCCCTGTCCCCCATCATAAATTCAAGCTAGGGAAGGCTTTATACTTTTTTCTTGATGTCCCATACTCCTTTTCCTCATCCTACTCTTCACCTCAACTTCTGGTTCACCCTTGTCAGTCACTTCTCATAGCACCTTATGGGAGCATATCCAGGAGTTTTCTGGGAAGGCAAGATGAGGAAGGAGCACTAGGGAAATACTGAAAAGTTGTTGGCTTGTGACAGACCATGAAAAAAATAGTTGACTGGCTCTCCCAGTCCAGGCTTACTTTGCCCTATTAAAGCAGCAACAAATGACACAAAACATTAACGTAAAGTTTGTTGATAAAAGCTTGAGCTGCTAGAACTACCTTAGCTGGTTTTGCAGCCAACTACCTTGCAGTTCAGGGCAGGGATAGTAGAAAAATCACTTTGTACTCAAAATTTGGGTAAAGAAGGAAATCCTCTGGGTGTTGCCTCAGCCACATATGTCTACTCCTTGGACCAAAAATGGAGAAAAGGTAATTGATTAATAGTAAATTTCAAAATTGAAATCGATCTCCTTAAAAAAAGTTGGACGCTAAAAACCAAAAATTGATAATAAAAAGCCAAAATTTAGGAACCATTTCACAAAATGAAATTTTGAAAATGCTATAGTATGGGTCATATGACCTAAACATGAATCAAAACCACTTTGCTTAACTCTTTTGTGGGGTTTTATACCTTTTAAGTTTGAAATGACAATCATTAAAAAGATGAAAAATGGCTAAAAGAGACAGAGAATATTTTTTTCTGTTTTTTCATTTGAAGACCAATTTTCATCATTATTTACATATTATAACAAATACCTGTGAGCTCTCTTTAAAATGGTTTTTCTTATGAAATCCAGATTTCTAAGCTTAGGAAGCAAAAGCCATGTCTAGCCCTTATAACTACAAGGAGATGATCAAATTCCTGCCTGGAAGCTTTATGTTGGATTCTGTGTGACATTTGTGTGACCACTTCACCGGGACCCTGTCAGTATGGCAAGTCAGTTCTTTTGGTCATCTTTAGGTTGTACCAAGTGGTCCTAACAGCTTGTATTTTCATTTCCTTGAGGTGCTCTCTCTCTGCTAACTTATTCACTTGCACTGTCCCTCCTGAAGCATAAGGCTACCTGTAAATTAAGGAGCACCCTGGGATTACCTGTAAAGTAAGGAGCATCCTGGGATTTGTGCAGAACAGGTTGTTGTGCTCACCCTGAATAACTCGAAAACTGAGTTAAAATACACACGAAGAAGGCAGCTCACCTGTGAAAGTGAGCAAAAAAGGAGAGAAAAGTGTAGTAACACAAAGTCTGATGATAAGTGATGAGCTGACATGAGAGTTTAGCTCCTTCTCATGATGAAAGCCATTCCCACGTGGCAGTGCCATGTTTCTGTAAGGAGACACCCCACCTTTGCACCTCAAGCCCATCTGGCCCATGTGCAGGGCAGCAGAGCAGCCACAACACCCACTGGGAGCTGCACAAGGATACAGGGGCACAGCAGTCACTTGAGAAGCTCAAGTTCCTTTGAAGCCGTGGTGGGAATGAACAGGGAGGGCAAACAGGTGCAGATATACATCTGCTCCAGGAAAGTATGTGGAGACTGCCAGGATAAGAGCCACATTCCACAGACACCGTGATGCATTTCGGAAATGCTCTATGAGTGCACTCACGGGGACTTGTGCATAGGGACCAGCAGAGTCACACAAGTGCAGCTGGTCAAGATAACAAAGCTTTGGGAGGCCAGCACGTAACTTTGACTCTTGATCTTTAATTACAAACTTTCTCCATTTGTACTGCATTTGTTCAGTAGCTGGATACCTTATGTTCCTTTTCCGTTCAGAAGAACTAAAACTATACCTTGGGGTACTTATCTCAAATTCCATTCATAAACCACTCTAGAGAACTCCCTCATGGCTATCATTAAACTCCCTTCCTGCACATGCAGGCAGCAGGTATAAAATTCAGAGAACCTTACTTTAGTGCCTGACTTTGCTAACAAGCTGAAATCATTGTATATCACTGTAATATTGTATATATCACTTTTGGGCTTGCTTTTTTTCTTTCTCATCTTTGTCTTTTGACGAGGCATTGATTTTGGTCTGTAGCATTTATACATACATTGGGTCAATGCTTTTAACAAGAAGGTATTTTTTTAAGCAGGAAACATCAAAGCTGGAGGGCACTTCTAGGCTGGAAACTGGAAAAAGCCTGTGACGGCACTTCATATAATATATGGCCTCATGATTTTAAGATGCATAGTATTTTATGGTGCATAAAGGTTGTTGGGAAGCCAATTTAGTCCTGTACCAGGAAAAATTTTTTGCCTTTGCATTATACTATTCAGATAAGATGCTGACTGTTGCTTCCCAACAGCAGCTCAGAACAGGTATCTAGCCTTGTGATTTATCCAGGTAATTTATACTACTTGCTTATCTTGACCTAAACCATTTAAAATCAACTTACGTATCCTCACAAGAATTGAGGATATCCCTTTGAATTCCATTGTAGTCGTACCTTGAAGAAGATAAACAGGTAGCTACACAGAGCCTCTCAAGTTCTGGTCATTTACCATAGTAGGTAACCACATGACTGTAATATAAATCAACAGCAAAAATTATGTGGGGAAACAGTTGGCTTTGGAACTTGAAAATGTATCAGATTTGGTACTGCAGTTTGCTTTTTACACTATGCCTTTTTCTAATCTTCAATATTTAAATTAAAAACTGTTACTTGTTTTACTTTAAACTCTCATCTAAGTATTTTTTTTCATAATTTCACATGGGGCATTCGTGGAAAACGTCAAGCATTGAAATACATAGATAAACAGCAATCCATTAATTTGTTTTCTTTTTCCCATCTGTCTTCCAACCAACTCGGCAAATCCTTTACATTTTTATAAGCCTCATTTTAACATAGAAGGAAACAAAGCACTACTATAAGAAATTGTGAAAAGGGAAACTGTAATGACACAGGCTTGACCTGGATTTCATAAAAGGAATTAAATGACTCCAATTATTTAAAAGCATATGTTATTCAGTTATCTAAATCCATATAAGAGCCAGAATTTGTGCACAAATTTTGACCACAAAATAGAAATAAAATTCTTATCCCTTAAATTTTAACAGCCTGATTTACAACCAGATGCATGGCACATGGGGGGATAAACAGGACAAGATGACAGTATCATAAACACCTCCGTGTTGTAGGCAAGGGCTTCAGTCCAGCCTATATTTAAATTGGTGTATACAACAGAGGCTAGGCCAGCACTTCACAGCCCCAAGGAGACTGCAATTAGCCTGTGGACAACTGCACCCATGTTAGGGCTCCTATGGAGCCAGACAAGTGGCTATGAGCAGTTTCAAGTGACTTCAGGGCTCCTGTGGCACTTTCACCTTGGCCTCTGAGTCAAGCCCTTCAGAATAAATCAGAGTGGCACCAGGCATAACCATCTGGAAAGCAGAGCTGGGAGCAACATGCCAAGAGGGAATTGACCTTTAAAAATCCTTTGGAAGAAACCTCCTGATCACCACTTAGCAGAGCACTTGGATGCAGAATCTGGACCTTTATGTCCTTAAAAAAAATTTCTTGAAACCAATTTTATGGAATAAAATTATTACTGTAAATGTGATTCTTGGCCTAATTTGCCAAGAGTGGTAGGAATTTATTGTTCCTATGGGGGTTGGTTGTCTTCATATTGCTAAGTGGTTTGTTTTCCCTAAAATTGTCAGACAAAAGCATAGTTCCTGCAAAGCAAATTGAAAATATGTCTCACTGTTCCCCAGCTTCAGTGTTTACCCAGCTCTGTGCACACAGGATTGCCTATTCCTGCTATCTCTTCCTCAAGCAGGCTTGTTGTTCCCAGCACAAACACAGAGCAATAGTTTAGATTACCTGACAGTGCTTGAGTGAGCACAGGTTAGGGCTAGAAGTACCTGCCTCACTGAATAACATTAGCATTGATATTTGCTGGTGTCTCATATCTCCTGCTCTCTTATTACAGCTTTGTCAGAGCTGGAAACCACTGAAGAAAATACAATCTAGTGTGTTGGAAGCAGTGTCATAAATGTTTTGGAAGAACTGGCCAAGACTTCATATACAGCTTTCTTCATTTTAACAAAGGACAGAGCCTAGCAGAACGATTCATGTACAAGCTTTGCCTTAAATTCCTTCTTAGCTATACATGTGCATTCAAAATATTTTTGCAATTAGAAGATGAAAAATCCACCTAAACTTAAGGAGATAAAGGAGAGGAAAGATGTTATTGATTATTTATTCAGGGGTCTGAATACGAATTCATCATGTGTCATAGTTAGACTGCTTTGCTATCACAGAGCACCAGATCTGAGAAATTTAATTTATCTTTTGGGAATGAGATGCTGGGAAATTTTGTCTCTTGCACTTTTGAAGCAGTAAAATTAAAGATAATTAAAATTAGCTGTCATGAATTGGCACATAAGAAATAAACAGATATTTTGTCTCTGAACCATGAGTTTTCCTCCTAGAGGCAGCCCCAGGTTTTGAATACCAAGCTGGATTATACAGGTTAATGGGGGAAGAAGGTCTTCCATTTCCACTGAACTCAATGGAAACTGTGCAGACATTGTTTCACAAACTGTGAGATTTTCAATCAAAATATGCTGCAGTGACCTATTTTCTCCCTGCAAATGCCTCAGAACCTCAATGTGATTCCTGTCACAGGGACTGACATGTTTTGCTATCTCTGTTTGCAGATCTTCTCTAATGTGCTAGGTTGATGCTGCTTCATCTATGGATGTCTCTGATGGTCAGTGGAAGCCAAGCCCAAATGAGAATTTTAAATATTTAGTTCAGCCACAAAGTGTCACTATGCTTTTCAGCTGCTTACATCCAGCTTAGATGAAAACAATATTTTTAAATTGTTGATTATTTTGTCCTTTACAAAAGGCCGTATGTTTTATTGAATTGAAGATCCTGACAAAACATGAAAGCACGACAATGATAAAACATGACTGGAGTGAAATAGTGAAATCCTTGTTCTTAAAAATTACTTTGGCTTCTTTAATTGCTTGAAGAGTTTGGGACTGCAGCTTGGCTTTTTACCACACAAACCATCTGCCTGGCACTGGCCTAGTGCTGACTTCAAGGGACAAATCCTGCCTGACTCACCACTGATGAATCATTGTCTCACTTGGGGATTTCCTCTGAATTGTTCCACTCCAAATCATCATGAAAAGGACATCCTACTCATTCAATAGCATAAATAAGAATCAAGAAAAAAAAATTAAGCAACATATAGTTACTTATATAGTAGACTTACTATAGTAAGTATAGTAAGAATAATATAGTAAGTATAGCAAGTCTGCTTAGTCCTTGAGTTTCAATATCCATTTTGCTAAGTACAGTGCTTTCTGCTGAGGATTTTGGGTTGTCTTTTCTTTTCTTTTCTTTTCTTTTCTTTTCTTTTCTTTTCTTTTCTTTTCTTTCTTTTCTTTTCTTTTCTTTTCTTTCTTTTCTTTCTTTTCTTTTCTTTCTTTTCTTTTCTTTTCTTTTCTTTTCTTTTCATTTTTTCTTGGAACAAAGGCCTTCACTTAATGTGACAGTTTTACATATCACTTTAAATCACTTCAGAAGTTTTCTATTTATATAAGCTACTAATTGTTCTCCCCTCAAGCAGTAGCACTGCTCTCTGAGGTGTGCAAGTAATCGATCCTGCTAAAGACATGAATATTTCCACTAAATGCCAATCTAGAAAAAGTAATTAGATCAACAGTGGTAAAAGTGGGGGTCTGTTGCCAGGCAGAGGAAAGGTAAGAATTGAGGGCATTGATATTAAGAACAATTAGAAATGAGCAATGTAGGCAGTGGGAATGTAGCAATGTAGCAGAGAGAGGCAAGATGAATGTTATGGTCAGTGCATGGTATCAGGAAAGGGAAGTGATTTGCAGATAGAAGGAATGACAGAAAAGTAAACAGTGATTTGGATGGAACAGAGAGAGTACAAAAATCTCTCAAAGATCCAGTGTATTACTCAAGTGGGAGAATGAAATGTTTTCTACTACATTGTAGACTGAAAATTATCTTGGGAGGGTCTGCAGCTTATGATGGTTATACAAAATGTCATACAACATAGTTGCTGATGTTCTGTAATGTAACACAGTATAGTTGGAAAACATGCTGCATGTATTAATGAAACAACATACCTTTACCTTCTGTAAGGGCAATTTTCCAGTTCTGGCTCAATAAAATGTAGAGGCAGCCCTAGAAGATCCTCTTTTGGCCACATCTCTCTCAGCCCACACTTCTCTGCATTTTTTTCTGTTGCAGAATAAAATATCCACTGAGAATTTGAATCATTTTTTCTTTGCATGTCACTATTAAACAATGAGGTTTTATCATATAATGCTGATGTTTTAAAAAAATTTAATTCTGGTTCTGTAACTTTTGGCACCTGGCAATATATGTAAGTCCTTATAGCTGTATTTATGCTGAACACACTGTGTCTCAGCATGGTTCTGAGGTGGTGAATAGGACTGTGTGCAGTGCAAGGTATTACCTCATAGAGATCCCAAATGTTGAGATTTGTATTTACGTAATTGCTGCATATTACATAACAGTAGAATATCTAGTAGTTGGCTTTTGGTTTTGTTATTAATTCTTTTTCTTAAGGGAAGTGTCAAATTTGTTCCTGTTTGCTTAGCTGATTTAGAATGGGAGGTCAGTTCATGCTGAACTTCCAAACAACACAAAGCTAAAGAGGTTTTAAACAACCAAAGGCCAAGGGTTAACAAACACAACTGGTTCCAGGCAAGCCTGTGGGCTGGCAGGAGTAATGTGTTACTTAATGGACAAATAATCCCAAGCAGGGATGCCCAGTGGATTAAAACTGCTTGCAAAAATGTTACATTATAAAACTAAATAGGAAAATGGTTAGTAAACTTCAATTTGCTATGACAAATGTAGTACTTGCTCATAGAATAACCAATAACATTATAGAATTTGTGCAACCAGGGGTATCAGAGAAGTTTATTGTCTTCTAATTACAGTATAAAAGTTTACATTTTGGTCTCTTACTTTGTACAATTCCAAATAGAAAAAAGCTCTTATTTTGATCTAACATAAATGTAAAAATATAAAGCTTTGCATCTTTACAATCTTAACTTTATTTTTCATAATAGTAAGGAGCAGCAATAAATGCGTAGCCAATGAACAACAATTTCCCAAGTTATTCCTATATTCCCATGGCCAAATGATAAACCTGATTTTGACTTTGTGTAAAAATCACAGAGGTATCCATTGAAACTCTTTCAAAGCTGCCTTCACTTTACCAAGGATGTGCAAGAAGACTGTAAGAAAATAACAGAAAATGAAACAATATCTGATGTCAACAATTCTGCTGATGAAAATTGCTTTATAATAGTGATTCATTATATTTAAAGTGGTTCATTATATGTCAGGTACTGGCAATATATGTGGCAAACCAGTTATTTCTAGATTGTCCTGAAGAGATTGTAGGTTGATTACCTATGAATAGCAATAATAAATTTAAAATATTCAAAGACATTATAGCTTTCTTTAGTGAGGACACCTACTGCATGTTTTGCTACTAAGTCTGGAGCCTAATGAGACTCTCTGGCTGCCCTCAGTGAAATTAGGATAGGCACCTCCTTAACCCATCTGCCAACTTCCTCTTGACTCTCTCTACACCCAGGTGCTCCAAGGAAAGAAATATCCACTGTGGAACAATATTGTGTCCAGATAGAAAGGGCACTGGCATACGTCTGTAAAGCAGCAGAAAAGCTTTTTTATATATAACTTATTTCTGGCTATCTGTAAAAAAATTCTGATGTTCAGGAAAAATTCTCTTTCTAATGACCAACCAGATTTAATAACAGTAGCAAGTAGCACTGGAGATTAATGTCACACAGGATATTCAGGGACTCCTCTGATTACTACTGTATTCAGGCTCAGTTCCAAGTCTGTTACAATTAGTATGTGTGACTTACAGCAATTAAATTCACCCTTGACTGATAAAAAGTAATATATAATGAAACCAAATAGAAACCAGGGGGTTAATTTTTAAACCTATTTCAGAATAATTCCCTTTTGTCATTTACTTCTATATGAAACTTTGTAATCTTGCAGATTTTTAGGGAGCTTTTCCATTTTCCCATATTCAGATCCTATGAGTGTAGACAGGCAACCTTCAAATCAGGCAAGATTTGGCCTTTTTAATGTGGGCTCTGTGTTTATGCTACAAAGACTGGTTTTCAGTTAGCATAGATTCCAATTTATTAGCAGGGTAATCAAATTTAAAAGTTACATGACGTTTACCCAACTTGTTTTTAAACAACAGAAATAGAGCTTCTTAAATTATGCTGAATTCATCCCAAGGTTTTGACCAGTTGCTGATCCAGTGATGAACAATTTGCACCCAGGCCACAACACCCCCAGATGTGAACTGGAACCTCTGGGAAACACATTGCTTCATCCTTGATTCAGACTAAATCTTCTGCAGCTAAAAGAGACACCTTCAGCTGTTCAGATCAGAATGGATGCAATCATTTTAACCCTACTTAGCCTGGATAAGATATTTGATCTAGTTTCCAGTCAGCAATCACAAGATCACATTCTCAGCTGGTGTCAACCACATTCAGTGGAGCTGTGTCAGTTTATACCAGGTGGGGAATTAGCCTGGGCTTTTGTTTTCTCTTAAATCAAAGTTAGACCAAAGACAAACCCAAAGCCTCATCACATGGATTTGGAGTTTGTTGATAATCTGTGCAGGTGCTGTCTGTTGTGATTTTTATATTGTCTAAATATGAGACAAAGCAAAATGTCTGTGTTTATCATCTCTACTTTTCAGCACTCTAGCTGTACAGATACAGGGTTAGCCAGCCTGTTTGTCTATAGGCAAAACAATGTGTATCTTACAAGAAAGCTCACATAGGGAAATAAAAGGGAAGTGATGAACATCATGTGAACATCTTATGAAGTAGATGTAATAGTTTTAAAGAAACTAAGGAAAAAGAAATAATGCTTATCTTCATTAGAAATATAAATATTATCCATTTTCCAAAATGTAATTAATGGAAGTTTTTCTATAAAGATAATAATTTGTTAATGGAACATAGTATAAATGTCTTTTTAAAACCTTAAAGAAAAAAAAATTCCTTGATGAGGAAGGACAGTTCATTGCAACCAACACATTTCTCAGTAAAAGCCAGAATCAAATATACAAAGTCCCTCTGGAAATCATTGCAACCATTTATGAAACCTCACTGCTCTGCAGACTCACTATCTGGTTGATACCAGCAAGAGATTACTGTCAATCCATCTCATCATCATTAAGGTAGGCCAGCTGAGCATCACAAAAAACAGCAACCAGGAGCATAGAGTCATATTTTGGAGAAAACTAATTTAGTAACTGAAAGTAGAAATCAAAAATGATTGAAAATTTGTGTCAGCACACTTTGGAGGATAATCATATTTTAAGAACATCTCAATCTATTTTCACTTTTCAGAATAAATGCTATTTTCTATTCATTCTGTTGAACACTTTTGCACAGACACATGCAGGCTTGTGTTTGATGCACACATGCAAATGTATTGGGATCTGTAAGAAACTTTGGAAACTGTTGAGTAGAGACCATAGCATGATATGCTCTGCCATCAAAGCCTGAACTGGCATCTGCCAGTATCACTGGGGAGCTGTGAAAACAAAAGTAATTCAGAACAAGAACGAGAACACGTGACCCTAAAGTCCTGCACTCGGGTTAATAGAATTCCAGTAGGAAGAAGCTCATGTGTCACTTTTAGTCACTTTAGTCTTTTTAACAGTGGAAAGAGCCAGCCCCTGAATAAATCACAACTCAGTAGTTTCAAATGAACTGCAGACAGAAGACAAAACTTTGCCTTGTGAAATTCCTCATAATATCTGACTGTTGTTTCACTAGTACACTATTAGGTCTCTGTTGAAACGTTTAAGAGACTCATACATGGGTCTTTTTGCTTTTCCTAAGGGATTCAAGGTGTCTCATGATTCAAGGTCCCTTGTCTTATCAGATGAACACCAGCATTACTCTCTCCTTGCAGGAGCAGTCCTCTAGGGCATCACAGGTTCTGCATTAAGTAGTGCTTTGAAATCCTCATGCTAAATTTCTCCCTTTCCCACAATTCCTCTTTGGATAAGTTGGACAAGTTACCATAACAAAATAAACCAAGTTTCTTTCTCCTAAATTCTTGTTATGGCCCAAACACTGTAGAGCAAGGTTGGATGTTGTTATCTCTGCTGCCAGATCTCAAGAAAACCTGTGATCTTTGCTGCAGCAGAAAACTTCACTGAGCATAACAGTCAGGGACTTAAATAATCATACAATATTTTGGGTTGGAAGGTACCTTTAAAGATCATCCAGCTGTCCCTGGGCAAGAATGACTGCCCTGCAGGCTGCTCCACCTACCCCGGGGACACAGAAAGTGTGGCTGCAGTGCTCACAGGGATTCAGTTCAAAAGCCAGTGGGACACCTACAATCCAATCACTATGTCTCACAGGTGCCTGTCACTAGCCAGAGCTCATGTATGGTATGAAATGAAAGGATGATTTTGTAGTGGGAATTTGAGGAAGTGGGGATCCTGCAGATCTCTCTACTTGCCAGATTTATGGTTTAAGGATGTCACACAACTCCCAAATCCACAGCTTTTCTTGCACATTAGCTGTGTGTGTGTTTCATCCATCACTGGATTTCTGCAGTTATACCAAATTAAGAAGGGCTGACATGCCTTTGGCATTTAACATGAGCCAATTTTTTCTCCCCAGAAAGGCAACTGAACCTCTCACACACTTCAGCTGACACTAGGCAGTATCACCACAGCGTTTGCAGTATTTCCTAGGAATTCCCTGTAGGTCAGAAATAGCACAGCAATGCCAGTTGCTTATCAAAGGAAAAGTGGCAAGGCTGGAAAGCTGACCTCTATAAGAGAGAACAGCAGATTGTGGTCTGCAAGCAGAGTGTCATGTGTCACCAGCACTCAGCACATAGGTGTGCAGCCCCTGAAGCACAAGCCCCAAGAGAAGGAGCTAAAAAGAGAGTCTGAGAACAGCCATGGCAGCTGTTTGCACCCCCCTGCACTGCTGGCTGTCACAGATGGAACCAAGTGGTCACATGCACTGGACTGTGGAAAGAATGTGTGCTGCCTGGGACAGAGAAGTGTCACTTTGTGTGACTTCCCCACAGACAGTGTTTGACAGTAGTTTGCAGAGCCGTCTCCCCAGCTGACCCCTGAGCACAGGGGTTCTCTAGGAGCTGGACCCAGCCTTCTCACAGTGTATCTTTTGGATGTCTAAGGCAGTTATTTGAAGTTAAACAGCAGTTCTTCAGGCTGTATTGGACTTTGGTATGGGCACCCCCAAGCTACCACTAAGTGGTTCATTAAATCAGTGGAGGAAAAATTTCAGTCTTGAAATGCATCACAATAATAGAAAAAACTTACACCCAAATGCATCAATCTGGGCAGACTGCCATGGTCATAAGATCAAGGAAAATAATATGAAAAAGGAGCTCAAGAGGTCATCCAGCTCATCTCTCTATCCAAAGGCAGGACAAGCTCTATCTGAATAGTTATTCCATTCTTTCTAGTATGTCACTGGTGATGGACATCCCATGCCTTTTCTGAGTAGCCTCCTACACCAGTGAACTTCTCCTAATACACTAAACATTGATTCAACTAAGACTATTATTTCTTGACCTAGATGTGTCAGACTTAGTAATATTTATATTTGAATTTATCCCTTAATTTTCTACAACAGCTTTTTTATATATTTGAAGATGACTCCCTCCCACAATTTTTTTCCTTAGAGTAAGCATAATCAAGTGCTTCAACTTTCCTTTCCATGCCAGAGTCCTTTAGTCAGTGACCTGATCATTGTTGTCCCTTTCCTCTAGACACTTTTCATTGTTCTCATATGCTTTCTGCTTTCAGATAGAGCTTGGTGTAGATGTGCCTTGAGAATTCTCTTAGGAAACATTTCATGAATATAGTTTTCTCTATAAGCAGAGCATAAGCAGAGAAGTGGAAGACAAGTGGTGATCACTTGTCACAATTTTCCATGGGGTGTATATAACATTTATAGTTACCTGCCACTGCGGCATCTATAGTTTTGTCAACTAAAACAATTTAAGTGACCTGTGTAGGACTGAAAGCTGTCACAAGGGACATGGCTGAGATTAGCCACCTGAGCACTTAGATTCCCAGGAATGGGTCACTGTAAACAGCCCACACCATCACATTCTTTATCTTCCTAGACCACTAGATTTAAAACTCAACTGGCCATGACCATCCACTCTCTGTTAAGTTTCTGTCAAGTCTTCACTACATCTACTCAGGGGTGTTGAACACTTACACATCCATGCAGACTTTTGGTGAAGAGATATTTGATTTTTTAAAAAAACAATTTTCTGCAGACGTGTTCATGGAAATACTGAGGCTACATTGTGAGACCACCTTTCCTAATGGGAATTATCCTTTCCCCACACATTTGTGGAAAAGGAACAGTTAAGTAACAATGATTCTTTGTTCTGAAAACACCTCACAAAGTGTTGAATTAAAAGCAGCATTATGTGCTTTATAAGCCTGACTTGGCCAAGCAACATAATTCAAACATGGGCAATTCACAGTAAATCCCCAATGCAAAAGAATGACAAAAAGATTTTACAAAATAGAAAAATAATAGAAGGTGTTTCTTTTTACTTATTCTACCAATGTACATATCCAGGACATATCACTTCCATCCTGCTCTGAGAAGGCACATGGCTTGGACTGAGACTGAGCCCCAGAGCCTTGGGCTGGAGTAAGCCTCAGGAAAACATTCACTTCTGTGCATGAGAGGATCACACTGGCTTTACTGAATGGCAGACAAACCTTCCTGAGCGTGGATGAGGATGCAATGTTTAGCTACAAATGAATTTACTTGATTAGAGTTATTAAATAGATCACTGGATCATACCTGTGTTATGTGTCAAGGTCAAATGCTTAGATTTCCCTTGAGTCACAGATATAATTTGTGTAAGAGCAATACCACAATGTAGACTTATGAAACACTTTATGTTATTTTAACAATGTAGCCCTAATCACATGTATAACTTTAGAGTCTAAGAATAATACTTCTTGTCCTTAGACAAAATTCTTCTGATTCCTTCCTTATCTCAGCTTGTCTCCTCTCTGCTAAAAGCATACCCAAACACTTTGTGCCACATTTTTATTTATGTTATAATTAAAGCCTCTTAATTTCTTATGGGTAGTGATCTTGTTCAGTTCAATATGTACTCGGATGATTGCTCTCATAATTGATTGTTGTACATTGTTACACAATTATCTAAATACTCATTATTATAATCTCACTTCTGATACTTGCTTCATTTCTAGTTGCTAGTAAATCTTTATCATACAACTGGTTCCTGACAAATCATTTGCATCAACATAAGATTAACAATGTTCTGTTTCCCAGAAAAATAAATAAACAATAGTTAGAGGTTAAAGTCTTTGTACTATTTTTTTTTAAAGGAGGAGCTTCTTGTCCTGATTTAGTTTTGGGGGTTTTTAGAACAATTAAGTCTCACTGAAATAATCTGATTGCAGTGAAAGATATAATTAATGTATATTTAATTTTTTTTTTTTTTTACTTTTCTTTTATTCCTCATAATAATGTCACAATCAACACTACTATCAGAGAAGTGGGCTCGTGAAAAAGAAAAAAATAAATTCATACTGCAGAAATAGCAAGTAGATGTAGGCGACACCTGGGCAATTATAAGGAGGGCTGGAGAGACAAAAGCCTCCAGCAAATGCTGTCCAGAGGGGAAGACACGAGCCCAGGGAAGCTGTATGTCTGCTCCTCAGTGCACATTGACTTTGCATCTAAAACAAACTGTGAGCAGTGATCTTCTGCCTAGAGACTCCCTCCAAGTCACCTGCCAGCTGTGTGTACCATAAACACAGTTCTGTGGGCACTCTAAATATTGAAACTCTTCAATCCTCGTTTTTTTCCCAATAATTCCTACTTTGTAGCTTTTTTCTTGCTGAAGGCTCAGCAACCAAATATTTCATTGAACTGATGTTTTCAGGGACTTTATGTAGCCTCCAAGCCCAGCAATAGCTAATTGAGAGTCCATCACTGTGAGTGAACAGTGAAGGTTTTTTTTTTCTCCGTGCATAACTTTCCATTTATTGACATTGATTCCATCTGTCATTTCATTGCTCAGTATCATGAGGCTGGTCTATCACTCCTCACATCCAGCTTATGCTTTTACTATCCTGATTAATTCTGTATCATTAAACATAAAATTACCTTTCAACTCACCACCTTTGCACAATGTTTTTTTGTCCAAATCCCTAGAGTGCTGACGGTTCCTTGCTATGAAAAATTATTGTTCTCCCTACCCTTTGATTACTATCTTTTCACCTAGAAATTTGGAAGTGTGTTTACCCCTCTACCCTATGACAACTCCATTTAATTAATGTTGTTTATATCTTTTTAAAAATTTAAGTACTAAGTTTGAATCAGCATTATCCAAATAATCCTTGTCTTCTTCAGAGGATTGCCATAGTTTTGCAAAGTATGGCTTTTTTCTACAAAAGTTGTTCTGATTCTAGTTCAATATATTACATTTACCCTTTTGTCTACTAATTCTTTGTAATTATAATTTCTACCAATTTTTATGATAATCACATCTGACCCACTGATCTGCTAGAGCAAGGAAGAGCCCTTTTTGATGGCTGAATGCCCATTTGCCTCTTTCTATTATTTTGGTGTCAAATTGCAAGGTAACAGTCCCATGAACCCTTTCCAGTTCAGATTTTTGCCTATAGAGAAAATCTGCAGGATAGGCTGTTCCTTAATTTTTCCTATAATAACCATTAAGCAAGAAGAGGAAAAAGAGAAAAAAATGGTGTATAGCGTATAGGCTTGTGTTTGTCTTTCTTTACCACAGTCTTATTCACTAATGAACCCTTTCTTTAATAGACTCTGCTTCTAAATTGTTTTAAATGCCTCTTCTTCCTCTCTTTTTTCTCTCTTTTTTTTTTCTTTTTTTTTTTTTCTTTTTTTGGGAAAGCTTAATTCCATTTCTGAGGGAAGGCTTTTTCTGTTCTTCATATAATCTCCTGTCCTCTGTTGTTCAATCACTAGTTTAGGGAAGAAAAATTGAAGAACATTGTGCTTTTAGGAGTGTTTTTGATAAGTAGTGAAAATTTTCCAAGCTTCTAAGGTGGTGTAAAACCATTAGTATTTTAGCCTTTTAGCTAGGGTATTCTTTTTAACTACTTTTCTCAGTTTAACACAATACTATTCTTTAGTGGTGCATATTGCACAAGTAGGATGAGAATTTTTTGGTATGTTTGTTGATTACTGTTATTGTATTTTTTCATGCTTACAAGGATATGAAATTTGAATAATCTGTGTTCACTGTTGCTTGGTGGCGTTTGGGTAACTCTTATGTTTTATCACATATTGTGCATTAAATTCTGAGATATAAATCTAGATATAATCCTTATTGTGGTATTTTTGACTTAAAGCTGCAATGTGCAGATAGTTACAATGTTGTTTATTGTGAGTAAATTTTATCAAATGTTCAAATAGGTTTTCTTTTAATAATCTAGACTTCTTAATTGTGCTCTGCTTTGTATATCAGTATTCTTTATTGTCTTGCTTTTTCTCTTCTCTAGTCTTCTGCCTTAAATAGGAAGAATAGCACATATTTGTGCTGGGTTGAAATTAGGAAGACAAATATTCTATAATTAATGAATTATAACTGGGAGACACAATGATAATAAGATTCATAGAAGCACTCAAGATAAAAAGCAAAAAGACAACACACTCCAAAAACATCCAGTTTCTGCATACAGTGCTGCTGCAAATATTGTGCCACAATCAGCATTAATGTTTATAGTTTGTATTTTTAACATTTGTTACATGTACACACACAAATTACAAATGATAGGCTTTATAAATAAATTTTGCAAATACTTCTCATTGTAGGGTAAAATATATAGTAAGATAGGGAAGAAACGGAAAAATGTCAGAGATATATTTCAGAATTTGTTTTTTCCCATATTGTAAAAGTGAGATATACTTGTATTTATACTTCTATACAGGAATTTTTAATTGGTTGAATTTTGGTTGCATTTGTAGTCGTATTGACAAAATTTTGTCTTCAGAAGCAATTTGCAGATGGTAGAAGCTGAAGGCCACATCAGGAGGGGAGTCTCAGGTGAAGCAATTTGCTTGGGAGATAGTGCAAACAGAAGACAGAAAGATTAATGAAGAGAAAACTGGATATGGAGCCACTGGTGCAGCAACAGGGATAGGGATGATGGAGCAGAAGGAAAGAATGGTCACCCAGGAAAGGGGTGAACTCTGTGGAGACCTCCAGGCAAGGCACTGATTAGATGCACCAGTGAAGCATAAGCCACTGAAAGAAATAAAAGTGGTTGAGTGAAATGGATGAGCCAGACAATGATCTTTTCAGTGAGGTGAACTGGGGTAAAGCAGAGAGATCTCAGCATGGCCTTGCCAGTGAGCAAACCCAAAGACCCCCAGTGGCAGGCAGAGGTTCGTGGGAAAAGGCAGGGAAATGCATTTATAGTGCAGCAACTGTGCAGCTCAGTGTCTGCAGAGCCACCCAAAACTCAGATGACCAACATAAGTATAAAGCAAGCAGTGTTAGACTACAGGTGATTTGAGGAGCTGTAAAACATCACTGTGTCATGTAAAATCCATTATTCTGCGTCCTGATGTGTCATGAGCAATGATGTAGCCCTATGTTTTGACATATTTGATTTAGGAGACTGACTAAAAACCCTATACTCTTGTTATAAAAGACTGTAACTAAACAAACAAAACCACATGTAAAATACTTGTATATATCAAAAAGAATATACAAAGGCAGTTTTCAGGCAGCTCATAATTTCAAAATCCTATTTCACAGCACTGCAGATCGTTTCATAATGTATGGATTAAGTTTCTATATCTACATATTCTTTAACAATATACCATAAAGGTACTGCTAAATCATATTTTTTCTCAGTCATTATTATTAAAAGCATTTATTTTATAGGCAGTAGGAAACAAACCAGCATATAAGAAAGGCATGCTTTTGAATCATTCTTAGTATTATTTAGTAGTCTGAAAATAGTACACTTATTTTTGCAATAAAAATCAGGTACTGTGTAAAGGTTTTTAGGTTCTTTAATAATTCACATAAATTTATTTTAGATTTAGTTCTAAGAAGTTTCAAATAAATTCTTGGTTTATGTTTTCTCTATCTTACCTTCTGAAGAAGATAACAGAGGCGTTCATCTCACCTCATTTTACACAGCTACAATGTGAACAAGTTCACCTAATCTACTTGTATAACTTCCTTTTATTTCCAGTAAGACATATGGGCATTTCCAGAATGCATCTCATCCCAATAAAGAGATGCAAAATGAGTCAGATGAGTCACAGCACAAATGTCTATTCCTGTGAACAGTTGCCAAAGGAAGCCTTGGTCAGCAATTCAGGTGCATAATTCTGATGTGTAAAGAACTAAAGAGAGATGAAACATATTCAGGAGGTCTAGTGACACCAGCAGCCAGGAAAAAAGGGGGACATAATGAATAATAAGAGACTTTAGAAAGTAGGATGGATGGGTTTTCTCATGACAAGAGTTTACAGGAAGGAACAAATCCAGGAAAGAAAGTTCCTATTTAAGTTCCTGAGATGAGGAGTGCAAGCCACAGATGGCAAAAGCAGAAAATGGCCAATGAAGTTTCATGTCAAGAAGCAATGAAAGAAAGAAAATGAGGAGCCTAGCAAAATGCTCAAAGGAAAATGTGAAATTAAAAAAATGGGATAAAATGGACAGGTATCCCTTTGCTGAAAACAGGGAGACTGGGCATACCCTCTGTTTTACTCCTTTAAAGGGAAATGATTTATTCCTTCTGTAAGGTCTGTTGGAAAGAAGAATGCAAAGAGGCTGGAGCCCCTCTGCCCCATCAGCTCTGCTCAGTGAAATATCTGCACTCCCAGGCATGGGGCAGAGTAGCAGCTCTGATATGATGCAACTTCCCTTTCAGTAACACTGCTACCTCTAACCTGAAACCCAATGTCACATTAATAGCAGCCTCAGATCTCTGATTTGCCCTACAACTCCTTATAGTCTAAGGGAGTATTTTTCCCTTTGGCTTTCTCTGTGGTCAGCTACATTATTTCTATAATAACAGTCTTCATCAAGATCCTGATTTTGATCCAAATTTTCTGTCACAGTTGTGCACTTCTTTCCTTATGTGGGCTTATTTCACATCCTTAGTATTAATTAAATGCAGAGGAGTGGTTTTTTTCACATTAATTTCTTTTCTCAGATTTGTTCCTTTCTTTTTTCTCCAGTAATTGCAGTAGGATTAACTGCAATTGTTAGAGTTCTGAATACAAATAAGAGGGTTTTTCCCTTTCTTTTCTCTGACTACATTTCTATTACTGCAATCATAAGTATTGTTAACAGCATTAAAGCCCACAGCAGATGTGAACCAGGCTATAGTGAGAGAATATTTTGATTCCACAAAAAGGTGCAGCGCTGAAACATAATGTTCTTGCTTCCCAGCTATTAAAGGGCAAACTAGCATGCACTTTTGAAAGTTAATATCTAATTTTCTAGATGTCTGCTGCCAATCTGTTTTCATTCTAGTTCAATATAGAAGGCAACGAGAAGGGATTTTGCAAAGATTACTACTGGGCTCATTATTATTGCACAAGTAATTCTGGAAAACAAAATACCAAAACTCAGCTGATGCTGACATAGTTACACAACAAACTCGGCTGCCGAGAACCCAGAGCTTGGAATGAGCCCCTAGAAGGGACCTCAGTCTCACACCCTTACAGTGTAAATAAGCCCAACTTATCTTTTATGCTATGGCTTTAGTTGTATTGCAAAATGGGATTTATGTAGGAACTGAAGGGTTATGCAGTCTTTAACCTCTCTTTTTACCCTGTATTTGAAAAAAAAACTAGGCCAGGAGTGACCACTGAATGCTGTTGCCATCTCATAGCTGCAGAACCCCTTCAAATAATGCTGCCTGAAAGCAGGCAGAAATCCTCCCAGGCATAAACTAGGTGTCTGTCAGGCATGAGGCTATGGGCAATGTAATGGTCCTGCTGCCCACAGACCCCAGACACTCACAGTTGTCTTGTGAGGCATCTCTCAACTCTCCCCACTTGCTCCCTCTGCTAGCCTGCAGGCAGGGAACTAAGCAAAGTGGCTGCAACATGGCTTCTGTAACACTGCAGAAATTGCCAATATATTTGTACTTTTGGAGTGATTTGATTCTACCACAGCAGACAAATGAAGCTGCTGGCTCCAGGATGGAACAAAGGAGATTCCTTCTTACAGGGAAGACTTCCTGCAAAAAATGAAGGTTTTCTTTGCCCCTGCTTTTGCTAGAGGTGATTTTCTAAATATGACCTGTAACCATGTTTGAATTTCAAGCTGAAAAAGTCTTTGAAGTTTTTTTACATATGCAGTATTTTGTTTCAATTATATTCCAGCTCTTATCCAGCCTCAAATGTTTGATTACAATAATACCCACCTGAAATGTACATTGGCATTTCAAGGCTGGGGCTAGGGGAATCATGAGTAACCAGCAGTCAAACAATAAAGAAAATTAAAAGAAAAAAAAAATCAAACAAAAAGTGTTAGAAACCCATACAAAATCCATAAAGTTGCATTAAAGAATTGCATGAAAACTGAGCCAAGTTAAACCAGAAAAACATTCTGTAAAATGTTCTCTACCACAAGTGGGTACAAGCCTTGCATGTTCAGTAACCCTGAATTGCTGTTTCCTTTTCTAATTAAAGAAAAGAGCTTTCTAGGGATGTCCTCAGAACATTGCAAGATGCTCTGAGGAGATGCCAAATCATAGTGGAAATATGTTTGTTCTCAGTGTGAGTACAAGCACTTGAAAACCCAGTTGTTTAGAGGAACAGTGATATCAGATGCTGGCACAAATGCTTTCTATATTCCTTCAAACATCTAGGCAGCCCTAGATGTTTTAGTCTAGGTCAATTCTTTCAAACACTCAAGCTAACAAATTTAATAACGTCTAGGGCTTCTATGAAGAAATACTTACAGGATCACAAACATCTTTTCAGGAGATACCTTCCCCACTTTCAAGTGGAGCTGAGCCAGCAGAATGTGTGCACACTCATCAGTGCACAGAAAAGCAAAGCAGTGCTGATGGATCTCTTCCTTGTTTTGACAGCGTGCTTTAAGCAGAGGCTTAGTTATCTTACTTGTGACATAGGTCATAAGATAATCTTTTCCCTCATGTAGGATAAGAGATCTCACTTAAGCAGAAGAAGTTGTGAAGGACAAAAAAATATTTGGTAGGTGGCAACAGCAGAGTTGGAAACTGAAATATTTAATTTTCAGCTCAGTAAAACTTCTTTAACTGAAGTAAAGACCATCTTTCTAATTCTATATTTACCTATCTCCAGCACCTTCCCCTCCTCTTATTCAAAGGCCTTTCCTTTCAGAGAAAAAGTTTGTACATGAACTAAAAATTATAAGATAAAAATATTTCTGGGGAGAATGTGTGTTGTGCTTGTCACACAAACAAACACTACACAGTGTCTCCCAAACATGAGATGTGACATTCAGGTGCTCAGGTTCACTAAAAATGCCACTCATGAAAGGCAGAGCTGAAACAGCCTCTCACTGCTACCTGTGCAAAAGAGAAAAAAAATCATGCAAATTATGAACTTTATTCCTGTCTATAATAAATATAAGTGAGAGCAGAATAAAACAAAAGGTGAGCCCCTCCCCAGAAGGAGATGCCTCAGAAGGCCCATGAGCTATTTATCTCCCTCACATGAGCTCACATTTTAATGCCACAAGGCGTACATTAAATTAAGGATTCCTGTCTATGCAATTATAGCATTTTAAAGAGTTTGTTCAGCAGTTGTTGAAAATAAGTATCAGCTATTCTGGGCAATTAAATTTCATAGCTCAAAATGACAGAAGGAGCTTTCTCCATTAGCACAAGCAGTAGGGAAGAAGATATTATCTGAACTTGGAAATTATTCTCACTAAAGGAAAACTGGAAGGGCCATTGTCTCTTGCCAAATAATATTATTATTTTTAAAAGAAATAATAATTGATTTTATATACTAGAAGGATGAAGAGTTCCCAAAACTGTTAGCTGCTCCACATGGCAGTGTTCATATTAGAAAATATATTTAGGTTTTCAGGAATAAGAACTTTCATCACCTGTTTGTACCATTCCCAGTACAACCAAGCTCTAGTACCTGTTGATGGGCCCTGTATTCTACTGTAAGACTGATTATTTTACCAGTATAATGACAGAAAATCTAGTAGGGCTATCATGTTTCCTGAGTTTTCATCATCATAGCAGAACAGGAACTTCAATGAAACCAGCTACATCCTCCCTAAACCACAGGTTTTCCAAACATTATATATTGTTTAAAATTATTTGGTTGATCAACAAAACAAAGTCACCATATGTTTTTTTCATATTCAATAGCTCTCCAGATGGGATGATTAAAAAGGTACTGTAATTACATGATGTACAAAAATCACCATTATTTACATGAATTGCATGAAACCATGACTAATACAGCAGAAGGTGTCAGAGATGCTTTCTGGCAGCAGCTACTAATTTGTGATCCAGAAAGACACGTGCAATATCTATCCAGCCTTGTGTAACAGTTCCACGTGTCACATCACCTTTTGGAAAGTACCTAAGACACGCACAAAAAGATATGGCATGCACAGTTTGAGTCACAGGCAAGGTGAGATCTTGGACAAAAACCTACTCTAAAAATAAAAATGAGGTATAGGATCTCAGTACCTGCTCAACCCCAGAGGGAGAAAAAGAAGAAAAAAGAGGTACAGAAGGCCTCTGCTAACTGGTTGTCCATAAGTCATAATTGGCAAAGCAGTAGAGACTGCACAAGTAAAGTCACATGTGCCTCAAACCCAAGGTGATAGTGGAGTCCTGAGCTTCATGAACTGCTCTGGGGAAAAGGCTTTACAGACATATGGGTGCTTAACACATTTATCTTTATAACTCTAAAATTTTTCTAAAACTTTGTTCTCCAGAGACCAAAACCATATCCTGCAGTTTATGAGGGGCAGGGCTGCCTAGTGTTGCTCTCCTTGTGCCCTCACATGGCTCCTGCAGGACACTAGGATATGCCAGTCTGAGCTTGGATCACTCATCACCCTCCTGACCTTAAATCCCAGAGCAGTTCCAACTCCTACATCAGGTACCTGTGGCACACCATTGGAACAGAGCTCTTTGTTCCCCCTCTCAGCACCCCTTCATGTTTGCTGCTCTCAGCTCACACCTGCAGCGCTCTCTGTCACCGCCCTCCCCTGACAGAGAGTGCAGGAAGCAACATTCTCTATTGTACTCTTTACATCTTAATCTTACCATTTATAATTCTTTACATTTGTTGTACTCTGGGCATAAAGATCAAGCCCAGAATACTTATTTTTTCACAAGAGAGTGCCTTTTGTGTTTTCCCTATAATTTCTGGCTAATGGCTATTCTGCAAAATTTACCATTTTAGTCTCCCTGTGCTATCTTAGGATTTGCATGCATAAGTCTTATCTCTTTTAATGGTGCTTGGAAGGATGGGTATCAATCCCCACATAGAAAGATGAAATAATGTGACTCATAAGGCTTATTTATTTCACACTGGAAAACATGTTATAGCTATTGCAATAATCTCTACAGCTCTCTCTCGATTGGGAATATGAAAGAAACAGGGACTCCATATATTGCTGTGTAACTTCATTTAATGATTACTGTAAAATCTGAAAAACCTTTGCTATCAAAAAAAAAATTATTTCAAGCACTTCTTGAATATACATTATAATATATCCATTATAATATATATTTTGACTGCTAATTAGTAATTCATTTTTTTCTACAGATATATAACATTATTTTCTTGATATCACTTTCATACAGTCTGGATACTGTGCATGCCATTTTGAGTTAATAAAATTAGACTCCTGCAATTATTCTTCACAGAATCCAGTGATAGTATTAATAATTCCTTCAAATTGTTCTTCCAGACAATGTAATTTCTTCCAGTAAAATGTACAACATGTTCCCATTGAACATTTCATTAACTACTTCTCTTAGTGCTCTTTGGATTATCTTTACTACAGCATCTGTGTATTTGTGAAATATTTAGAGCACTGCTTTAAATTCTTCATATTGGGTGTTGATATATGGATTTTTCACCTTTTACTGGGTTTCAAAGTCTTATGTATGCTTTAAATCATACATGTGTAGTGTTCATTTGAATTTCTACTATGATGTGCCCATTTCTTTTCTAGGTGAGCAGATGAAAAATGTGGGTCAAGGGTAACTCTTAGCCAAGTGGCAGTGAACAGTGAAAGCCGAACCTATCTGATCTGGTAGATGTCTGTAATCACATGAGCTGAAATTGCTGTGGATCAGATGTCATTCTATTTGAATATTTGGAGAATCAGCAAAGTTAACTTGCTGCTAGCTGATAAAGATTTGTTAACTACAGTGGTTAATTTTTAACTGAGGGAGGGGGTCTAAAGTTATAGCAAGTTATTAAAAACATGTTTTTTAAAAAGTAAAATGCTTTTTCTGGTTTTCAGTATCTGATGACAGAAAATCAATACCTTAGGGTATGTTCATATATTCACAGATTCAACAAATACACATTCTTGAACTTTAGTCTGCAGGCTATCTAACTTCACTAGGAAGCAATGGTTAATAGGGCTTAGAAAAACAGTGCAGACTGGAAACATTTTCTTTTCTGAAAAACAAAGGGGTGTTACCCCTTGCCCTTAATGAAGATAGTTGTTCAAATATTTAAGTTTCTGAATGGACTCTGAGAGCTTAACCAGTAGATGCCTCAATTCCACTGTGCCCCCATCCATGTTGTACCATCCTAAACAAAGACTTTTGCAGGCATTCAGAAGCAGAGGAAATTTTCAAGTAAGACTCTAGCAGAGCTGTGAGCTCCAAAGTGGGAAAGGAACAGAGGATATTTGAGAAGCAAAGCAAAGGAGACAAAGAAGCAATCACAAAAAGCACAGAGGATCTCTGAGAGGGAGGAGCACCTGGACTCACTGCTAATGGCCACAAAGGCAGCTCTCTGAGCTCCACCTTCAATCTTGCCTGGTGCTGGAGGCCACTCTGCAGTGTCCACCAGGCACTGCAGCCCTGTTAGGGTGTCCCACTTGCCACTCTTCCTCAGCTCTGTGACAGCACGCTGGGACCTCTGCCCAAGCAGGCCTGCCTGCATTTTTGTAATTGTAGCTTATATCAGGGAAATGGGTCCTCAAAGTCTGGGATCCTGCAAGCTGTGGGGGATGCCAAGAGACATACATGTTCTCATCCCAACATGTAGGCACAGGGTGTCAGGCACCACTAGACATTTGGCTCAGTTTCCAAGTCCCAGCAATACTGGAAGGTTTTCCATGATAGGCAGGACTTAGGGAATTTACAAAATTTTCACAGGACAGGGGTGCTGGTCCCACCAAGCACCAAATTTCTGAGCAAGTTCAAGTGTTGTGTGGTACACTACAGAAGGGAAACTGTGGAAAGCAAGCAGGAAGGATCTCAGATCAAGGTAGAGAAGAGCCAGCAGCTGTCCTGTGGATTGTCATCTGGGATGTAAGCAGAGTGAAGGCATTGCTGTAGTAAGGCAGGATTTTTAAGATTGGGTTTATTCTGTATGATCTGATTTGATAGGTGGTGGAAGCCTGCTAGTCTTTTTGGCTTCAATATTTAGATCAGGAATAATGTATAGCGTGAAAAGCTGTGGATTGAAAACACAGAATTTGTAACAACCATTTTCCAGAACACTCCTTTGATGCAAATGCTTATTTTGATACACCTACACAAAAAAGAGTCATCTCCATAGAAACCTCATGAACCTTATGTCTTAAATAACTACTTTAAAGGACTTATCTTGAGAGTTATTGAGGACACTCAGCTCTTGCTGTCTCCTAAAATAGCAATAACTCTGGAAACTGCAGTGCTATTTTCCACTATGTATTAACAAAAGTGTAGATATTCAACTCAGAATAATGTAAAGAGTTCAAGATTTTAATAAATTGAAAAAAAAATCTCTTTACATGTTCAAATCTTCTTTAACTTACTTTGTATATTTTTTCATCTGAGTGCATTCAAATAATGCATATGCAAACTTTAGTGATTTTTCCACTGAATTAATTGTTAGATATTGGTCTCAGATAGTCAATATTTTCTCTGTAGTCAGGGGAGAGAATAGGGTACCTGCAGAAAAATATTGTGCCTAGTTCAGATTCCCTCTTCTCAGAGATTTGGTCAGCATCCTCATCCAGGATTACCGACATGAGAAGTGTTGGGAAATTGTAGGATGAAGTTTCCTTTTTTAGAGATTGCAAAGAACTGTCATGACTAAACTTTTATTTCTCCAAAAGCCACTTTGTGCTTTGGCCAGTAGCTCTATGACATCTATATTACTCATACTATGATACTAAATGCTATTAGCTCAAAACATCTTGATTAAATGCTGTGCCTTTGACAGTAAGCTAGAATAAACCCCATCCTTCTGATTGCCATTTGTAACTCTGCTAACAGGTATCCTCAGTTAATACTGATATCAGGTGATTATCCTCGAGCTCCTCAACTACTCTGAGAGTTTAATCTTTCAAAGTGGAGATTTTCCTTAGTCTGGAAGCAGAGTGAATCATGCTAAAGTCAAATCTTACACTGCAAAGTTCCTGAACAGAAGGAAGGCTGAACAGAGAGAGTAGCATTAGCAACAAGAGGTGCAGAGGAAAACTAACCTGGAAAAAAAACCTGAGCTGCATTTACTGCAACAGCTGCAACTCCCTGGTTCCTGAAGGCCTAGAGAGATTCTAGAGCACGGTGCCTTAAATGACCTGTACAGTCACCTCTCAGAGGAGCATTGAGTGATCAGATCAGACCATAATGCTTTGGATCATAATGCTTTGACACTGGGTTCAGTATCTCTGTGAGGTGATGCTCTGTGCCATGTAGATTTACTGGCAAAGGTCAGCTCTTGTTTTAGTGTTAGGTCTGTGCTCTATATCCACAGCAATGTGTAAACATGCCTGAAGATTTGCAAAAGGTTCATGGCCCAAATGGTAGTATCAGAGGATCACTAAATACATTTTTTTTGGGAAAGACCTCTGGAGGCCATCTATTCCCATTCCTGCTCCAAGCAAAGTTATTTTCAAAGCTTTAAACAGGTTTCTCAGAGTTATGTCCAGTTATGTTCTTTTTCAAAGATATCCCAAGGATGAGACAGCCTCTTCAGACAAGATGCTCCAGTGCATGATGACTCTTATTGTGAAATTTCCATTTCAAAGTAAATAAAAGTATAAAAATGAAGAAGAATAAGCTTTTTTGCTGGCCACCTACTCAAAGCAACGCAAACCTTTTGTTTCAAACCAGTTTTATTTTCCGTTCCTGAAAACCTACACAGCATAGACCTGAAGCAGTGAAAAGGAATGTAATATTCTTTATCAAGGTAAAATGAACAAGGTTTGTAAATAGGTACAGAATTGAAGTCTGCCTCAGATTTACTTATCAGCAAGGATTTCTCTTAAACTCCATCCTAGAGTCATTACTCAGGAATACTTCCCCCAGTGACAGTGTCACAAGTCAACAAGTATCAACCTCCCTGGAAGAAAATTGGAGCAGTTGTGCCATGAAATCATGAGTTCAGAAAAGAAAGGAATAAAATAGATGTCTGCTTGGGATTAGAGTGCACAGGAGAAGCAAGTATTGGTGATAAGTATGCAGGAGCTTATCATTGTAATATCCAAGCAATTTTGGAACATATGATCATTTAATGCAGCCTTTATTTTAAATGATGTAATAAAATGTATGCTCAATTAGGAAGAGACTTTTAAAAATAGCTTGTGATTTGATTGCGTTGAACTTTTTCAAGGATCCCATTGACAGGCTCATTTCAAGAAAGTACTGAGCACTGGGAATTTAGAATTGCCCATCCCTTTCTGTTTGTTGAGAGCTATGCATCCAAAAACACTATTCCCATTATTTACAAAGAGGATTTAGTTTGTATGCATAAGAATACCCAACAGTTTGGCAAAAAATACTCTTACTGGGCAGTAATGAGGAGCTTCAGGCATCTTCTCCCACAAACAGCCACTCTTTTAACCCAGAGGATAGCAGCCTTCCACAATCCCCCACAGATCCAGTCAATAGGTAATGTAATGTCTAACAAGAGACTAAGATGGAAAAGAAAAAGTCTGGCTCTGCTTCAGAAGTTCGATGATGCATTTTCTGCAGTCTACTGCTGCAGAAGTGCATGTACACATTAAATTTTACCTTCCAATTCCACTAAGGTTATGTTAAAATGAATGTAAGTTTTAATTATCTATGCCAAAAAGGGAGTGCTTTCCTTGATTTCCTTTCCCTAGCCACATCAGTGTTTTATATAACATTCTACCTGCTGGCTATCACTTCTTTTGCTAGAAGATAAACTGTAAAGTGCAGGCACCATGTCTTTCTCATATTTTTGTTTTCAGCCTAACACAGCAGGAGCCAGGGGCCTCTGGTTGCTGCACAAAATGCTCCTGATAAACATTTGTTTGGATACTAGGAAATGTGACAGCAGTAAACAGATTTTTAAATATTTTGCCCTGCAGTTAGAATATATGTTTGTTCATCTCAGCAGAGCATGTTAGCTGAGGTTCAGTGACTCACTGAACTCTGGTTGTGGGGTTTTTGGGAGCTTAGAGTGCAGACAGAGGTTGCTCGTGTCTGCCTGCAGTGCATGCATGGATGTACCCGGAGTCCCTTGTGGAGCTCAGTCTAAATTCTAGAGCTGCACAGATAATGGATCTTTGTCAGCATGGTTGCTGAGTCAAAAACTCTGTCTGTGTGTATGTTGTGGAGGGGGGAAGGCAGCAATGTGCAAGCCATGTTGTTTTGTTCTGCTTTAGTGCAAAATGCTTCGTTTGAAGGGAACCCTCGAGGTGAAATGGCTTTCTTTCTGAGAGTTCTGAGGAGCTCTCCTACTTTTGCAGGACTGCAAGCTCTGACCAAATAGTACCAGCAAAAATGTCCATAAGTGTATATTGCAAACAAGACTACTATCATTGCAAGAAGAATCTGGATGGCTGAGTCACACCAGGCTAGAGAAGGTCTGAAGTGAAGCTGTTAGCACAGGGGAAGCTCTTCTGCTCCACCAGATGCTTCTCACCAGCAGTGCATATTGCTGCAGTGTCAGTGCAACACTTTGGGATATCCTTCCTGCTCTCAGTGTGGAAGAGACCTCAAGACCTTCAAAGTTTTCCACCATGTGATCCAATGAGTGAGCCAAATTTCAAAGCAGAAAAGCCACTGCACAGCCCATTTTTCCTCCTCATACACTGCTTTTGCTCTGCCCTATGTATCTCTAAATGCATCTACCTCTAAGTAAGCATAACTACAGAATGCCAAATTTCTCAAAGCCATTCAAAGAGAATTTGTTTTGCTTTATGTTATCAAGACAGATTTAATGTTTAAACTACCAGTCAGGGCCCATTCCTTATTCATCAGCTGGTTTCCTGATATGCCTGTCACAAGAGATGGGCACAAAAGCCAGTGCTTGTTCCCAGCCTCATGGAAAGGAGGTCTGGGAAATTAAGCCTAATGTGCATACTGCATTCCTAGTACACCATTCAGACACATCTGCCATGCCTTAGAGACTGCCCATTACCTGTGCTGGGAGCTTCATTTCAGTGTATTCATGATACAAATTTGTTTTGAACTCATACAATAAATCTCAGTCTTGAAGACTGTTGTAGGAGCCAAAAACTGTAGGCAGCTTGTTGAAATCAGTTTGTGGCTCAGGACAGCTACTTGACACTCTCCTTGGCATCACTGACCTCTTTCCCTTTTTTATTGCTGACATCTACATATAAAAGTTGTAAAAAACTGTTTCTGACATTTCCAAACTACTGTTCTTAACAGATTGCATCACACTTCCTACAGACAGAGTCAATTGCTTGGCCAGCCTGAGGCGGCCTCTGCCCAAGGCACCGAGGGTGCTGGAGAGCCAATGAACTCAGCACCCAGCATGATTTGGCCTCGCCACAACAAGGTGACCTGGTGAACGAGCAACCTGGCTGCCAGCAGAGCCCTTTGGGAACAGGTGGCAGCAGGATCATGTAATTTCCTTTCCACAAGCAGCCTGGCAGGTGCCCTCTGTGCTAGACCAAGAACTTTGGTCTCTGGCCAGCAAAGGTCTGTGAGTCCCTACTAGAAAGATCAAATGCAGCCACCACAGCAAAATTAAAAAAAAACAAAAGCCAAACAAGCACCTCTGCCCTTCTCTCCCCCACAAATATACTAAATGCATGCCTCCAAGTGAATGGGCAGTTGTGTGTTAAAGGTCAAATTCCAGATGTTGCAACTTAGTTTTGCTGCAATCCTGCGACAGCAGCAGCAAACGCTCAGTAGGGAGAGAGGAAACAACTAAGAAACTGCCATATGAAATAGCTTGTTCCTTCAAAACTGAATGGAACAAGAAGTGTTATTACACAAAACATACCAGAAATGGCAACAAACTGGGGAGATTTCTTTACAACCCAACATATAACTTGAATATTTTTGAATAGCATAGTTAGACCTCTTATGATAGCATTTAAATAAAACAGGAATTCTACCTCTGTGTGATCAAATAGACTCAATTCCATGGCATAGTTTTTTGATTTAAGAAGATTCCCCAAAAGTTTATGCACTCAGCTTTCATGGGCTTATCTTCAATAGTTTTTCCCAAAATTACTAAGAAAAGTTTTCTTCTCAGACCAATTTTTTTCAGCTAATATTTTTCAGCAATTTCACATCCAAGAAAATAGAGAAAAATGCAAAAATGTCTGCTCATCTTTAAAAATTGTTTAAACCTCCTTACTGAAAGGACATACCTCTGAGCAGATTCCTAAGTATAGTGTGATCATATTTGCAACATACTTTTTCCTACCCACCAAACTGACAAACCAAATCTAAACTGTATTGTGTAATTATAAAATCTCCGTTCAACAGAGCCTTGAAAGCCAAGAGCAGAATTCCCTGAAGATTTGGATTACAAAGACCACTCTCTGTTCCCTCAAATGCCCCATGTTTCTATTTGTCAGCAAATGAGTAGGGCAAAGACCTTATGAAATTATGGTGATTGCTTAATGAAATACAGAGCACCATTCACACTTGCCAAGGGATTGCATGAGCGAGCTACATTCTGGCATGTAGCTGTATCCTAATGTCTACTTTCTGAATAAGACACTTTTAATAATTCTGTTATTATTAAGATGGTTTAGGTAAAGTGTTTGTGCTGAGCCTAAGTAAGATCTGTCAGAAGTGAGAGGGCTATGTTTGCATTGCACTGTGCTGCAACATTAGAAGATACTCCAGGTAGTGCCACACAAGCTGGGTCTCAAATTGGAAGCCATGTAGCTGTAGCAGCACAAAAGCTCTGCTGGCTGTAAAATTTTGCTGATGGAGTTTTTCTGAGTTTCACTTGTGTCGTCTCTACATGGTGCTAATCAGACATAGCTAGACACTATCAAAAACAGCATCAAAACTGAAGTATGACATTTGTTTTAACAGACAAAGATAAACATCAGTGCAGGGTACATCTATACATTGGCCTATCAAATGTAGGAAAACCTTCTTATATATTCAGGAAAGATCATTATTTCTTAGGTCAAACCACATAAAATTTGAAATTGGTCTTTGGGAGAAATAGGACTGAACCTTTTAAGGAGATATAGAATAATAGTCTAGAACTTAATATTTTTCAGAATGCTGAGTGCCTCCTAACATCAGTGAGAGTCCAGATTGCAGATATAAATCTGAAAATAATGTAGAAATTCAAAGACTTCCCAAAAGATGCCCAAGAAAGCTGAATAACTTTCTTTAATGAGTTAGATAATACGCTGCTGCTAGAACAAGTGTGGTCCAAGCCACATGACTACTGTCCTCCCAGTAGATGAATGGTGGAATGAATGAATGAATGAGTGAGTGAGTGAGTGAATGAGTAAATCATTACAAAGTCTATTACAAGCAGAGTTAGTGTTATAACCAAGCCTGGAAACAACCTTAGTTTTCTTATGCACCTGATTGCATTTAAAGTGGAAAAGCAGCAGTACAAAGAGTCTTTTTACAGGAGGGTTTTCTTGAGAAAACTTTCTTCAAGAATGTTTACCTTTATATATAAGATTACTTAGCAAAGACAGATCACTTTATGTTTTTATCAGCAGTGAAATAAGTCTGTAAATAAACGGAAGGAAAAAAAATAAAATCTTCACCCTTAAAATAAATTTGAAATTATTTCATCAAAATTAAATTTTCGACAGCTGAGATATTTGAGTATGTAATTAAAGGTCTTTGTTAAAGTGAAGCAGGTAATTCAGACTTCATTTCTTGCTTTGCCATACCAGAATTGTGTAACTCAACTTTTCTGGATGGGTTTCTCCAGCTTTGTTCTATCTGTGGCCTTGCCATGGGTCATACATTGCTCAAGTCCCTAATAGCAATTATGGTCTTTGAGACATTCCCTCACTCTTGAAATTAACTGAAAATGGTCAATGCATTCATTGGTGTTGCAATCCCATAAATGGAATTTCTGGAGCTAAATACTCACCCCCCAGAACATGCATTGAGACTGAAACAGACTAAAGATATGTACAGACTCAAACACTCCTGAACTTGACAAAGGCATGAGGGAAAGAGCCCTAATCCTCAATCTCTGCTTTTGACACTCAGAAGGTAGAGGTCTTTGTGTTCCAGCATGGAGAACGTCTGCATGTCCCAAGACAAACTCCCACTGACTTCAGGAACAGTCCATACTACAGTGCTTATTCAGGTATCTGCTTTGAATTTTAGAATAAGAAACCAAAACACTCAAGAAGAAAGTGTTTTTAATGTTTCTTTGTTTTCCCCAATAGCTCTAAAATTTCCAGAAGGCAGAGTGAGTGCTGTGTTGAGGGAACTCAGTGGTGTGAAGAATTTCCAAATTTAGGATCAATCTCTGAACTATGGCTGAAACATCTCATTTAGGTGGAAGCACTTGTGCAGAGAAATATGTACATTTATGCTTATGCACCATTCTTCAGAATCACATAGATGGTGAGAGCTGAATCATTACAAAGGCCATATTATTTTTATGTTACCAAATATCTCAAACAAAGACTTAGAAATTTGTAATAAATTTGCAAGTTACAATGCCTGAATTAAATAAAAGCTATAGCATTCCTATAAATATCATATTTTGAAGTAATCTCAGAGAAAAGATTACTCCTGGAAAGCAGTTAGCTGCTTTTGAATAGCAGAAATTGTGACAAGTAGCAACAATTCTCTATCCTAGTTGTGGAAATGTTCAGTTCCCTATGCAACTATGGCCACTTGAATGAAATGCTGCAGTGATTAGTAACTGAATGCTTCTGGAACATAATCAAGATAATTTTGAAAAGAGACTTCTTAAAATCCTCAATTTTAAAGTATATTTTTTTCCTATGAGTGTTATCATTGCAGTTCTCATCTGCTTTACATTCATGACATTAAAAAAAATACAAAAATTAAATAATCACTCTTTTTATTTTTCTTCTTTTTCTTTTCTTTTCTTTTTCTTTTTCTTTTTCTTTTTCTTTTTCTTTTTCTTTTTCTTTTTCTTTTTCTTTTTCTTTTTCTTTTTCTTTTTCTTTTTCTTTTTCTTTTTCTTTTTCTTTTTCTTTTTCTTTTTTCTTTTTCTTTGTGAAAACAAGGAAATCTTACAGTTCTAGAAAAGGTCAAGGGCCTCTTTAGTCTTCAACACCTAACACATCAAGTGACACTCCCCTGATTAAATCAAGTCACAGGATGTGTGCCCTATGGGTATTGGTCAAACTGTTCTGGAGCTAAGTGGATTAGACTGGCATCCTGCATTTTACTTGAAAGTGTGCTATGCCAGAAAGGTCAACAATATTTCAAGGAAGTTGTTAATTGAAATCAACCAAATGAGACAACTCTCTTCCTGGAGGAAAACTTTGTCCAGCCCAGCTTTGCCTTCAGGATAATACACATCGAACTGGCATTTAGGCATTTTAATCAGAATTTAGCTGTTGATCAGTTTGCACAACAAAAGCAATGGTTCATGCAGTTCAACAATTCTCCCCACATCTTCAGAAAATTGCAGCATTTTTCTTCATTACTCTATAAGAAAAAGAGTATATTTCATCCTGAATCAGGATGACCTGCGGTTGCAAGATTTTACTCATTGAAAGTTTGTAAAATTTCAGATATGACAACTTCTATCATGAGTATCCAGCACATCCTCTGGGATGTTCATGTCTTGGAAAATGGAGAAATAGCTTAGTTTGACTGCAGTTGTGGTTATTCCAGGTTCTTGGGAAGGAGAAAAAGCCTTCTAATAGAGGTGACTACTATGGTGGGTATAATGGAGAAAAATAGATACAACTTCATGTACAAATTTTTTTGATCTACAAGGAAAAAAAAAGGGTTTTGTCAATGTCCAGACCTTAGCTGTGATTCTCTGTTCTCTAAGACTTCACTTTGTAAATGTTACTGCTTCAGAGGGAAACTCTAATTTAAAATAGATTCAATGAAAGTTTAGAATTGCTCTCATTTCTTCATCAAGAATGCTACACTTAGCTAGATAACAACAGAAATAGGTGAGAGTGAATTTCTATTAAAACAAAATATTCCTTTTCCAACTTTTATTTTAAGCAGAAGAATCTAAGCCCTTAGTATTTCCATGGAATCAGAATGCACCTTACAGAGTTCAACTCTCTCTCATTGCATGAGTTGAAAGTGAATGCTGGGAGAGAAAAGTTGCAGCACAATATCAGAGACTGGTGCCAGACTTCCAAAAAGGACTTATCCCCTAAACAAGAGTACTTGGCTCTTAGCCACAAGATCATCCTAGTACATGAGTTACCTAAACGGAGTAGCAGCATGTAAGGGCCATTATAAGCAATAACTTACTTAAGTAAGTTGTTAATATTACTTAAGGAAGTTATTCTCCATCTGAATAGGAGGAAGAACTTCCTTCCTGTTCGAGTGACTGCACATTGGAACAGATTGTCCAGAGAGGTTGTGGAGTCTCCCTCACTGGAGGTATTCAAGAACAGTCTGGACACAATCCTGTGCCATGTGTTTTGGGATGACCCTGCTTGAGTCGGGAGGTTGGACAATGACTCATTAAGGTGGTCCCTTCCAACCCTACCCATCCTGTGTCTGATTCTGTGATTCTGTGGAGTGTACTGTCAGATATGTCTGTCAGCCTTACACAAAGGCAAGCTGCCATTCACTGTAACTACTTGCCAAATGATTTTAGGTTTCTATAAATTTAGTCCCATAGAAGTAGAAAGAGCCAATGTTTATTGCTTATACCATCATTTAGTGGTGTCATGGCTCTGTTCTCTCCCACGCCTCAGCAGGAGCAGGCAGCCCATCTCACAGGTAATCTGTCTGCCTGCCCCCTGACATGCAGTGTTACTGCACTTAACACTTTTGCAGGGCTCAAAGATCTGTCTTTACCTTCATAATACCATGACCTTTGCCTATGACTATTTATTTTCTACAAGTATTTGACAGAAAGGGGAAGGCGTCAGTACACCTGTGCTTTAGTTCCACTTCCCTAAATACTCCAGCTTAAATTGTGCTTGTTTATATGTTCCATACCTCCAGCTGGCTTCCTTCAGAAGGACAACTTAATGACAAAGATGATGCAACTTCAATACTAACAATCCTCCTATATCCAAAGTCTGACTAATGTGTGGGAGCTATTAAATAATTATACTAAATGTTAGACTTGAGTGCCCTTCCTACCATATGTGTGGGTGAGGATTCTTCACCATTGACATTTGTGGGGACAAGAGATTTTGCCTCTGAAAAAAAATAAATTAAAAAAAAAGCCACTGTTGCTAGAGAAATGTTTTCAATGGTTTTCAAATTTTATTTTCAGGAAGCACCCAGAATAGTTTGGACAAGATGAGTCAGAAAGACAGAAGCAGTTTAAGACATCTCTATTGCCAATTCAGCTGGGAGCATCCAAACACCAAAGCTGTTCCCAGATTATTGTATTACTGTTTCTGCAGTTTCTATGTGTCTGGTGACATGATCAGTGACTTCTCTCTGGTAAACCCTTCAGCTCTCTTCCCTAGAAAGCTGTGTTAAGGCTGCAGTGATCTGTGCAACACATGAAATGAGAGAGCACTAGATTAGCAGTGGTGCACAAACACCAGGCAGAGCAACTAATGCACATGGAACCAGGCTTAAAGTCAGCTGTGTTCTAATGCATGTGCACAGTCTAACAGCAGAGCTCTTAAGGCCCTCTCTTCCCAAAAGTGTGACGGCACTGTGACTCTATTTTAAGCTACATCATTTATTAAGCTAGTTATGGATGTTAGTATAATGCATTTGTAAACATCTGCACACACATAATGTATTTAAGTAGTACAAGGTAATTCTGTGCAAATTGACTGGTCATTGTGAAACTGGGCCCTGCCCTGAGAGGTGCCCAGGACAGACCCATGCCAGGACAATGCCCCTGCCACAGCTGAGAGAAGGGAACAGTTACCCTGCCTTCAGTGGCAAAGGGTAACCAGATTTCAGGACTATCTCAGGGTGCTTACCACTCAGCAGGACACCCTGCAAGCATGTGGGCATGAAACAGACCCAGCTGCACTGGCGCTCTCACTTGTGTCTATCTCCACGTGATGCCCTCTGAGCCTCCACACACAAACTCTCCTGGTCTGAACTGCTTTCAGGCATTCTGCCACTTGCTTCTGCAGGCCTGACCCCAGTGATCCTTGCTCCAAATCACATGTTGGTCACTGCAATCATCTGAGTAAAAAAAAAAAAATGCCAGAGTACAAACTGGAATGAATTCAAGCCTCATGTGACTATGTGCTGTTCATTGTATGCTTCATTGACTTTAGCACAGACACACTGTACTAGCCACAGATATTTTGTAAATACCATCAGCAGCATAATTTAAGTCTGTTCTGATGAGGGTGGAAGAATTTTTCTTACGTGGATGGTACTTTTAATGGTCTGGGTTTTGAAAACTAAAAACTTAACACTTCCTTTCCTTAGAACACAGTGAGACCCTTTAAAAACAACACATGCAAGAAATGAAGGCTACACACTGACAAAAAATCAGAACTGTATGTTTTATTACTGTAAACATCATTTTAACATGCGAATACTTATAAATTAATACATAGAAGTAAATAATAGATTAATAGAGAGAAGTAAATGCTCCCACTTTCTTATAGAAAGGATACTTTAAATCATTGAGGAGAAATAGACCAATTCTTGGTTTGTGTTCCTCATGATGGCTTTTTCCTCATAATTTTTTTTCTAATATGCATCCAAACAAATATGGGCCTTTCATTCCCTTACCTACATTGGAAAACACATAGAGTTAGGAAGCAAAAAGAGTTTTATTGCATGACAAACAAACAAAGAACAGTAAAATATGGTCACTCCTGGCAATGTAAACAATATCACCAAAGTACTGGTACATTGATCCAAAGTCCTTTCTGGTTTGCTCTGCTGCTAATGGAGTTATTCCGGGTTTACACCAGTGTACCAAGGAGCAGAATTTGTTCCATTCAAAGATCAGTTTTATCTTTGGATCAGTTGCAGTCCTTTCTGAATATCAGCACTGTTTTCCACAGGCTGGCATTTGAATGTTTAACAATTTCTGTGTCTCAT
This sequence comes from Serinus canaria, assembly GCF_022539315.1. Taxonomy (NCBI): domain Eukaryota; kingdom Metazoa; phylum Chordata; class Aves; order Passeriformes; family Fringillidae; genus Serinus; species Serinus canaria. The sequence continues at coordinate 18,052,430 of NC_066314.1, read as the reverse complement.
GAGAAAGAAGTGAGTAAATATGTTAACTCCCTGCTTAGTCAGGGCGGCTCATCAGTCACTCTGATTAGGCACATTGACTCCACCAGCATTAAGAATACAAGAAGGAGGATGGGGCTCATCCAGCCATCACTAGCCATCAGAAAATCAAGCATCTGCTCTGATAAGTAACTGCAATACAGCCAGAAGTGAGGGACAGGGATCTTGAGCAGGAGAGGTAGTTATATCTCTCCTAAAATCTTAGGAAGGAGTGAGTTTCCCTTTGGATTTATATAACTTTTTTTTTCAATAAATTGTCTTTTCTGACAATAATCTGAGTTGTGACAAGGTCTCCTTTCTAAATGGCTATGGTTAGGAGACCCAAGTCCCACCAGCAAATGCCACTGCCCGAGTGCTCAAGGATATCAAATCCTTAAAGACTAGGCTTCAAATTCTGTGCCACTGGGAGCAAATGGACTGCATCACTAAAATTAACTAAAAATGGGGAAATGGGAATGGAAAATTACCAGGACACAAACAATACCTTTGGGAATAAATTATTTGCTTGTAAATATAGCACTTCTTTACTCCCATATACAAAGTGAACTGATTGCCAAATCTGTGTCTGGGAAGAGATTCTTCCCCCCCAACCCAAACATGTTGCATGAGATCTAAATATTTTTGCTGTCTTTCTTGGGCACACTGAGTCAGGCATCACTTGTTCCCTGAAGAGGGCATGTCCCCATGACAAATATTGGGTGATTCTAGCAAGAGTGCAGACTTCTGGGCATTTTTTCTACACCATCTCTTAATGTTTATGATTAGAGCTTAGCTTGAAGGTGATGAAACAAATAGAAAATTGAGAATAAAAAAGGCTACTTTTTACAAAACATTTTACAAGCTATTCTTAAACCAGCATTTTGCTTCCACAAAGAGCAGAAGTAAAGGCATGAGGAAGTTTCTTTGGTTCATAAATTTAATTGAGCCATAGTTATGCCAATTTTTCTGACTAATTGGGAATGATGAGATGTTGGCAAGCCCTTTAAACACTGCACTCCCACACATGTAACCCTTCACACACCAAAGGCAGGCACCCAATAATAGATACAGATATTTACACACTACAGTTTTTATTTAGGCACATGAAAAAAGAAAACTGCAGGGTTTTTTTTAAGCTGCCACACAAGAATTACCCACAACAAGAGTGTAATGAGGAAAAAAAAAAAAAGATAGAGGGAGAGAGAAATATAGCCAGAAATTACTTTCTTAATTTGCCATTTCAGAAATAAATCAAAAAGGAAGAAACATTTTTCATAATTTCTCTTCTGGTTAGCTTGCATCTGGCTCACAGGTTACTGTTAACCATTCTATTGATAGAACTATCAATTGACAGCCTTTTCTTCTCTGACATTCTATCACCATAGATATTGAAAATCTCTTAAAGCAAAAAATTAACATCATGTTTCCATCACACATTTTCTAGTTTTGAGTTAAGACTAATCCACGTGTCTTCATAACTGGCAGAAAAATCCAAAATAGCTTGTTATTTATCAGTAGCGAAAACCAACTGTTTTGTTTTCAGACTAGGAAAGACAGAAACAAAGTAGTACCATAACCATCAGACTCTGTTTGCTGGAGGGTCTCCTTTGGCAAAATTTTAGTTGTCTCTCCATGTCAAGTCTGAAGTTGCTATGGTTTGTAGCTGGGACAACAGAATTGCTCTTAAACATTTTCTTGTAAGATTTTTATTACCATTTCTATCCCAAGAAGTCAAGAGCTGGGTTGGAACCCTATGGTCAGGCCCAGTTCTCAGTTAATGCAAGGCACCTTACATTCATGAAAATGAATGAAGATAACTCTCTGAACAGAAATAAACATTTGACCCCTAAAGAGCACAGCTGAAGAGCCAAACTAAATCACTTGTAAATGAGCTAAAACAGATGTTCAGTACAGTTTTGTAAAGAGCTGTCAAGAGCGGTCCAGAGCCTCCCTTAAAGTGGCATATGGCCTGACTGGGATGGATAGGATAGGATAGGATAGGATAGGATAGGATAGGATAGGATAGGATAGGATAGGATAGGATAGGATAGGATAGGATAGGATAGGATCGGATAGGATAGGATAGGATAGGATAGGATAGGATAGGATAGGATAGGATAGGATAGGATAGGATAGGATAGGATAGGATAGGATAGGATAGGATAGGATAGGATAGGATAGGATAGGACAAGAAGTGCTGAATTACAGCATCTCCTTTGAAGAGGTGTTTTATCCTCACTGACTGACTCTTAAGTGGGAGGACATTTAGCACACACCTTCACATAATGTGCCTGATAGATACTTCCCAGTGTCTCCTTTAAAATTCTAGTGTTCAATATCAATAGGAAGGTATCTAAAACCTTTTTGTGTTCTTTGACACTTTTAAATATTTTATTTTTTTTCCTTTATATTACTTATCTTAATAGATATTATGTGATTAACTTTTGTGGTTTGCAAGACTTTAGCAAGGATTTCTGGATAAATTATGGAGTGCAGGTACAATAGTTTGAAATTCACTCTTCCATAGAATAAGATTAGAAGAGGGATATGGGATTTAAAATGCACTGTTAATTCATGGCTGAATTCCCCATTAATCAAATATTAACTCAAATTATTTCACTATGTAAAAACTAGAATTCTTCTCAAAATAATGATATAAAACTGATGTACCCATCCACTAATGAAGGTAAACAAGTAAAATTAAATGAAAATCAAAACACTTGGAAACCTCACAATGTGTGACTACTAATAAATGGGACACTAATATTTTACTACTACAGGTTTTTTGCACTGCCTCATCATTTTCCTTTGCAACTCTCACCCTTCATTTGCTGTGTAAAGGCTGTGAATTGTCTAGCATGGGAGCTGGGTCTTTGTTCTGTTCTTTGCAGGGAGATCATATCAATAAATTGTGGGGTAGAATTTCACACTGTTCCCACTGCTTTCAGTGGGCATTTTACACTGAACTCTTCGTGGGAAGAGTATGAGTCATATAGCACAATTCTGAAAACTCCCAACCCTCCATACACGAGGAGTAATAAGTCCAGTTTAGACTGTTCCTTTTCCCTGTCCTGTTCACTTTAATTGCTTTCAGCAGAGGAAGAAAGAAACTTTCACAACCAAGTTTGCAGTTGACATTAGGTTTCTCATTTTTAGGTAACAGTGCTTTTGCAAACTATTCCTGTTACTCAAGTTCGTTAAGCTGATTCTACACTATTATTCCTTCTTGTGCTCTTCTGAGAAGGCTGTGGGGTCTGGTGATTTCAGCAAGTCTTAGAAGCAAAAGGTCAAAGCTCCAGTACAGGAGAGGAGCTGATTCAATGAAAAACCATGACTAAACCATCTTATCCTCTTGTGTCACAGCCAGCTCCACTGAGTCTGGGGAAAAATGTTATGAAGCATGACTTTGGATTAAACTACATGATTCAAACACAGTGGTTGAGATTTCCAAAGCTAATGAGGGAAATCCCCTCAACGAGTTTGGAAACCTCGAACACTTTTAAAAGATCTATTTACATTTTATATGTAGAAAGCACAGAGTACTCTGCAGATCGTTCATTGCATGCAGTGTTCATTACAAGTGCAGGAATTTGGTGTTCACTCTAAAATACTTGTTTCATATACTGCCTTGTCCTTTCATAGTGCCCTTGCAAAAATGTCACTGTCAATGTGTTTTAATCATTATTAGAAACCAGCATGTGAAAGCACAGTTAAACAGAACTTGAATCTTTAAAGGTGACCTTCAAGTGTTTCTGCATTTGTTGTGTTGGAGTGAGTGAATCAGGGACATCTTCTTTCAGCTCATTTCAACTTTCCCCAGTTGTTCTGCAGTTATTTATCAGGAGGACAAGTGGGAATGCTGATTCTGCTCCAGAGGCTGCGCTTTGTACACCTGCTTGTTCATGAAATATTCAGCTTGCTTTTCAGGCAGACAAAATATTGGCTGGAGCTGGAAATCCCTGCAAAACCACACTCTTCCCTTCATATTCAAATTCAAATTCATAGGCAGGCAAAGCCTGTGAAGGATGGATACGGTTTGAGGGTGTAACTTTGCTTACAATGGAGGGAGTATGAATCAGCAAAGGACAAGCACCCACTGATTGGGTGATTTACACAAACCCATAAATCGTCCAAATGAGGAAAGCTACAAGTGGAAGTCAGGAATAGCACATGTGCCATGACACATGGAGCGACACTTAAAGAGCATCTCACAGAAAGATTCCAAGTATCAGCACAGCTATCCAGAATAGCAACCTGAGTCAATTAGGGCCACTGAACCCATGCTTACAAACACTGCAAATTACTCACCATCACACCATGGTGATTATGGAGTTTCAGAAGTAGGTTATTAGCAAGGTTTTCTGACTTAATCCTTCATTTACAAAGTAATGTGTTTGCCTATTGTGAGCTCAGCCTCACAGTCTTGGGGCAGCAATTAATGCTGCTTCTTCCTGAAACACTCACTGGAGGTCAAAGCTCCGGGGGAGCCTTCCAAAAATTCCGTCTGCCTGGACACTGCTGCCACCCACAGTTTAAGAGACAATGAACTACATTTTTTTTCAGCAGCTTTCAGAGCTCTTCCAAGTCTTGATCATTTTTCTGAGCACAGTAATTCCTTCTCCCAGCAGGATTCCTTGGCAGTCAGGTTTTCACACAGGCAGTGGGCGCACAAGAGTAACCTTCCTAACCCTGATGCTGACTGTGGAGTGCAAGTCCATCTTAGCACCTCAATGCAAATTGTATTTACAGAGCAAACTGATACACAGCCTATGAAAGCTCCTTGCTTAAGCTGCCATCAAATCAACGAGGGAAATTATAGATCAAAAAAATAAGAAGTGTAGTCATATTTAACATAGATTAATGTCTACAGTAGATGAGAATTTATCTGTACTCCCAGTACAATTTCAAAGCAAAGCATAGAGGTTTTCCTGCTTGAATTCCAGTAAAATTGTTTGAATTTTTGCCACTAGAGCCTTTCAAGACTTCCTCTGTTTTCCTTAAAAGCTTTATAACAAACAGCGTATGAGCTATTCTCTGGGACATTTCAGTCCCCACAAGGAAACAGTGAACTGTTAAAAACTATTTGTGTCCATGAAAAATGAGCACCTTGCACAAGCTGCTACCCATGGGTCTCCATTTGGTGCAACTGCAGGGACCCACAGCTGAGGGCCAGGGTACACGAGGTGGGGGGGAGGAATATTTCCTCCTGGAAGCCTGAGTATGAAGAAGTCACAGGAGGCACATTACACAAGCTCTCAAGGGAAGCTGTAAACCCATGCAGGCCAGTGCCTAAATGCTGTAATTTTGCACAGAAAGTTGAATTCTATTTATTTTTCTCATTTCCTATTTTATTGGAGCAAAGTTAAACCTGAAAATGATCTATTGCAGAACAGATCTGCAAGTACAAATAGACAATCTTACTGTTGTTTGTTATGTGTCACAGCATTTGGGCTTCTGTTTTACTTCTCTGAAGTGCTGGAGAAAATGATCTGAAGATGACATGCATCTGTGAAACATCTCAGGAACTGTCACCTTTGCAATATTTTTCCTGAGTTGCCTCAACGTTATTATTGGTGCTATTATTATTATTGCTTTTAAAAGGTTTTTGATATTAATCCTGTGGGAGATATTTTGGATTCAAGAAAAACAGAAATGCACAAACCAATATAAAATTTCTTAAAAACGAAGGATTGTAGATGTTGAGCATTGTAGTCCATTGCATTATAGTTCTGGTAATTTACATTACAAGTAAGGCTTTTCAGATTCCTTGCCTTCTATATATTTAATCTTTAATCCTATAAAATCTTTGTATAATGTATAATTTTACCTGTCCCTCAGCTTTCTAGGCTGAAAACATACATCATTATGTGCTTTGTCAATTTCAACTAGATTTAGAATTGAAACATATTCTTGCTCTAAAGAGTATAAATCTACTATCTGCATGCTAAAAGTCTGACCTTCTGAGGGTTTTTTTAACTGGATTGTTTAACAATCCAGTAAACAACTAAAAATTTGAGGTACTGAGTCTACTGTTGCAGGACACTCAGCATAATTTAAAATTATTTTGCATTAAACTTTCACTGTTCTGCCGGAGACAGGCAAAAACTTACTACTCTTTGTAATTTACCCTATATCATACTTTGCACAGAAGAAATGGAGATTGGGCTGGAAATAAAACATTTCTCCACCTTCCTCCTGGAAATGATCGGTAAGACTATTTTCCTTATAGAGTGGAAAAGTTTGCAAAACAGCTATGTGGAAAAGAGATTGTGACCTACTCCACTGCACGTTTTTAAACTGAATGTAAGCCAGTGATTTCAGTAATAAATCATTCAAGGAGGGAAAAAACCCACAGGGCCTAAACCAAACTGCTGTGTTTAAAGAAAACTTATTCAACATTATGGGTTAGTCAAACAAATAATGTGTGTAAGCAGCACAAGGAGTTCCACACATGCTTTACTTCAGAGTCTGCAGACCCCACACTGGCAGCTCACTGCATGAGCAATGCTGCACAGCAGTGGTTCCAGCTCAGAGAACCTCAGAGGATAGAGCTGGATCCAGCTGATGCAAAGGCACTCTTCACATAAAGGAGATGGAAATAGAGCTGAAGAGCAGTGTGGAATTCACTCAATATTAGTAGGGAAGAAATCCCAAGAACACAAATTCTGTATTTTTTGCTCATATTCTTAACCTGGGCCACTCATTTTTTTTTTTTTTCACAGAAGATGAAAACCCATAATTTAATTATATAATTTAGATTTTTGTTAGTTTAATGAGACATTTGAGATTTTTCATCACATTTTCTTGTAAAACTGCACATGCCTGCTCATTAAGACTCTTACTCAAATGCTATAACATCATGTCTCTACTAAATAAAAATGCTTATTTATCTGATTGGCCATCAGAGTTGTGTATCAGCATCAAGATCCTCATTTGTGGGAAATCAATTTGCACAAGAAATTTCTTGTTTCCTATCAAAGAAAATAAATCTTTTGTGCTTCTAGGAGTTGTTTGTTAGCTGGTAGGATCAATTCTGCCAGTATTCTTTGTGTTCCTGTGTGGTGTGTTGACCTTGACTGGATACCAGGTGTCCACCACTGTGGGCACTCCCTTCCTCAGCTGACAGAGGAGAGAAAATATAATGAAAGGCTCATGGGTCGAAATGAGGACAGGGAGAGATCCTGCACCAGTTACTGTCATGGGCAAAACAAACTCAGCCTGTGGAAATTACCTTAATTTATTAACAATCAAACCAGAGCAACGTAATGAGAATGAAAAAAAAAAAATCTTAAAACATCTTCCTCTCTGCTTCCTTCTTCCTGAGCTCAAATTCATTCCCAGTTTCTCCCCTACTTCCTCTCCAGTGGGAGAGCTCAGCTTTGGCCAGCAGCAGGTCTGTCTTGTTTCTGGCTGACATTGGCCCCATTGGACAAATGGGAAGCTCCTGGAATCCTGTAACAGAAGCTGCTCCTGTAACCCCCCAGCTACCAAAACATGGCAAACCCAAGATGTACTGGCTCAACATTTCGTAGTGAAATGCCACTTTAACATATCTATTTAAAACAAGATAGCTAAAATTTTCAAATTAAAAAATGAAAGAACGTTTTGGTGAACAGAGAGTAAAGAGCTTCTCTTTAAACCAAGATTAGGCCTTGTGAGTGTAGCCTGGTGTTTTGTGGAATTTGTTAGGTAATGTAAATAATCCCAATCCTTGTTATGAAATTGCTGTGTTGTTAAACACTTCAGTACACGGCTAGCCATCAGAAGATTTTCCAATGCCTCTCCCCGCCCTTTTGGAAAGTGTTACAGCACAAACAAAAATGTCATTAGCAGTGGATGAACAGTGCTTGAACTAAAGAGAAAGCCCAATGGAAAACCTGTTTTTCTCTAGGGAGGTACACACACACACAATAGGAAAATCCCTAAACCAAAGAACAGAGAAGCTGCCTTTTGTGTCAGAGGGGTTCTTTTTGCTGAGAGCACAGTACAAAGAGAGAAAGACCATAGAAGAGAAAAGGATTCAGGAAAAAGCTTCATGTGAGGAGGGCACCTTGACCCACTCTTACAGAACAACAAAGAACAAGTGTTTGGACCCAAAATCATCCTGCCATAGCTACACCAAGGAAACAGCAGTGGAAACAACCTTCGGAGGTTTCTGTACTCTTTGATAGAATCTCTCCAGCTGAGTAAACAGTTTAAGAGAGGTTCCAAGCACAGGGAACCTGTGCATTTTGCCATACTACCAGTATGGTTCCTGGGCTGGGTCCCTTTACCAAACAGTAGGCTTTCCTGGCATGGGGGTGGCCTTTCTAGCAGGTGGTTTGGATGGAGATTTTTATTTTAAAAATGCTCTATGTTGCTGTATATTCTGTTTGCTCTGGCTGCAGAGTCTGAGAACACCAGAATGTATCATTTTATTGGTATAATTGTAGTCTTTCCCTTTGAGGGTCCTGAGTGCCTCCCCAAGCTCCCCTCTGCTCTGTAATGAAGAAGCAGGCTTGCTTAACATGCCATGCCAGATGTTCATTAGCAAGTTCTTCTTATAAGCAGGCTGGTCTTCACCTCATTTTTTCAATAGCAACTCGGTATTGATAAAAAATACAAGTTAAATCAGAAATATGTGCTCCCACTGATTATCTCTCTTGCTCCATGTGAGGATGGCCATGTAAAACTTTCAGTGGAAGAGATAATGTGAAGATCTATTTGTACCCTGGGAGAGATGGATGGTCCTGTAAAGAAAAGGCAACATATGATCAATGAATTGCCTCTCTATATCTTAACAACAGTTTGGATACTGTGTTTTAATAACCCAGTTTGGCCTCTTTCATTCCATATAATCATTTGTCTAGATTCTCAAGATTCATAGTACTCTTGAACACTTTTACATAATTTCTAATTAAGAAATAAATGGCTTCCAGGAGAGCTATCAAAATGGTCATGTCTATTTAAATATGCAAGAAACTTGACTCAGGCATTCCAACACACCAGGGTCCCTGTGATCAGCTTCAGGAATAATGTGTTCTTGATACTTGACTGGAAATGTCGTTTTATCCACCATTATCCAACATCACAGTAAACTCTGCTTGTGGTCCAATGCTGAGCTTCCAAAGCTGGTGGACAATTCTTCCACCTCCCACTATCCCACTATAATTTAGGATTCTGCTGTTCTCCTGCTTTCCCCCTAACACAACCACCCCTTCAACCACTGTCCAAAGTCACAGAGTCTGATGGGAATTTTCCTGGTGGCTCACTGACAGCGGTCTTTTTTATCTGAACTTGGAAAAGTTGCCTTTCATACGGGAAAATTTTGCAGCTTCTGTTGTTTGCTTAGATCCACAAACACATAGACATTTCTTCAGATGAGACAAATCAGTTAATAAAGTTCAGGTGGTAAATGAACAGCTTCACAAATTTCTTCAAGTCTTAGATGTTTGCTGCAGCACCCTTCCTCTTCCTTGCCAAGCAATTCCTCCTCCATAAGTTTCATTATTTCAGCAGGCCAGAGCATAACTAAAAATTGGTTCACCACCAGGATGGATACTCTTTTACTGGGCAGCTCTTTGAAATCCAAGCTAGAGGTATGTCCACTGACACTGGTACCACCAGAGACTGGGGACACTTGGGCCCACAGATGTGACAAACAGAATGTGTCGGAATGACACACTGGGAAGGAGATTGTCCAATTTTCACAATTTCCCCCATGTTTTATGTTCTAAATTCCTCGTTTGTGCCATACAGAAGAACTGGAAACTCTACTGTGCCTGTGGTGTGACCTGCTTTCCTCGTGATGCATTACTTCACATCCCATAGTGCATTGCCTCAAAAGGTGACAAAAGACCTACCTGGTCTTTTACTAGCAAAAGTGCAAATTGTGAGGACGCGCAGTGCTGGTACAGACTCTCTGACCTGTGGTGCTCCCGCAGCTGCTCAATTTTGTTATCACAGGTGATGAATTGGCAGAAGCATGCACGCCAAATTCTGTAACACAGAGGAAGCTTAAATTAAATTCAGTTCTCATAATACAAATTAGCTGGAGAGCAATGACAGAGATAATATTTTCAATATTAGTCTGAATCACACCCCAAAACTGACAACAGTTAATTTTAAGGGGACAAACATTTTGTACCTCTGGGAATATGCATAGTGGAGATAGTACAATGCCCTTTATTTAAGACTGGTTTCTCACAGCTCACAGCCTGTTATCCTGTAATTTAGATGACTAAATCACAAATGCATGCTCAAAACTCCAATTTAGAATTGGCTTGGCTGTCTCTGTACACACTGTATCTGTCATGTTTAGCTACTGCTAATGTTTTGCTATCAATATAAATGAATCATCCTCTGAATCACTTCAGAATTTCTCTCAGAGATCTTTTAAGAGCCATTATAATACTGTTATTCTGAATGTCAGCTCTCAATGAACCAGAAGGTCTGATGTCAGTGGTAAGACTCACCAATAGCTGGAACAGGCTCCAAATATCACATGGTAAATCTGATTTCCAACAGTCCTCTTTCTATTGCTTTCTCCTTCCTCTGTAACTTCATCTCTTTGCTTCTCCTCCCCAATATGTCTGATTCATAATACTTTGGGATGGCAAATTTCTCTAGTTAGTGAGAAACACTCTAGATGCCCACTTTAGCACAGATATTGGAACAAGTCTGAAGAGCAAATGTAGCTCCCCATCCCAGCTGGACCAGGCACTTTCAGGTTCTTTGAAAACATATCCCAGAAAAATTAAAACACTGAAGTTCACTAGTTTAATAGAAACTGGTCAAGAAGCATTTTCATTTGAACTTGCACTCATGTTTTAAGATCATCTCTGATTCCTAAGATCATCTCTGAATCCTCTCTGATTCCTAATTTCATTCATCAGCATTGATTTCTTACTAGATTCTTCTGAAAGACTGGACCTTTGTCTAATGCTGTTCATAAGAGAGACATTTAGCATGAAAGAACAAGATTAAATACTTGACAGAATTAATTTCTATCAAAGCATGTATTCTTCCTACAGTCATATATGTCAAACAAATTTATTTCAATTATACTTTTAAATCTGAACAGAAAATAATGTGAAGCAATTAATTAGTTATATTAGTATTAGAATTAGTACTTAATATAGCAACAGTTTGTGGCTTTTTCAGTTTCTGAGGTAGAACAGTATTGTTTTTAGAACACCATAATTTCCTTTAGGATTAAAAAAATGCTTTTTTTCAATTAGTTCCACTTAAAAAAAGATAAAATGATGGAACAACCATCCCAGTGAAGCACCTTTTTCTTAATGCAAAACATAGAAGAAATCTTGCCTAAGGCAACAATCTATGACATAAATGCATAATTGCTCAGAAATACAGGGCTGCAGCCAAAGAAGGTTAGTGTTTCTAGGATGGTTATGCCCATATGGATTATGTCCAAAGGCCTACCAGGAGCAGGGAGTGCCGTGAGTGGCAACCTGCAGCTATCAGGGGTGCTGCTCCTTGTACAGCCCCCAGGGCAGCTGGAGGGAGGGAGTCAGTCTGGCACACAGTTTGACCCACATCAGTTCCTCCTGCTGTGATGGATTCTGTGTCTTTGTCACTGTCTAAGAGGTATCTTTTCAAATGACCAGCTACTCAGACCTCAGCCAGGAACAAAGAGAAAGAGCTCACCAGCTGGCAATGCTCCCATCCCTCCGTTCTAAATTTCAGTTTCTGCAAGCTTTACACAGCACATGGTAGGAGGTTTCACTGTGCCTTCCATCACTTTGAAGTAACAGTGTTAATAATAATGCTTAACCTTTGTAGAGTTGTTTCTGTCTCCGCAATGCTTAACTAACATTAGCTAATCACATTACAACGGCTGGGCTTATCATTCCTACTCTTTACAGTGCCATGAATAATCTGATAATTATTTCTTTAGCAGATATAAACATCTTGTCCACTCCTCTGTCATTTTCTATTTTGCTTAAGCTATAAATATCTGATATTAACTAAAGAAATGATGAAGCTCTTCAGGATCACCCTGCACTAAAGCAGAAAATTATGTTAATATGATAGATCTAAAAATAAATATAGGCATTTTATTGCATTTTTAAATACCTATATCCCTAATTATGAGCATCTGCTAAGAATTATATTGTTCAAGAATGAAAACATGTGAACTACTTTGTCTGGAATCTGTTCATATCAATTATTTAAAAGCACTCTGTATTTATTACTTCAAACATTAAGTACTGACATACTATGCCAACAGCACCACACTGTAGCAATGTATATGTAAGAGTAGGCAGAGACTGTGGTTTAAGCAGCTTACAGTTAGTATTCAAACTCTGGTTTATTGTTGAGAAGCACCAGACTCTGTCTTTCTCACACTTTTCTCAATAAATTTATAACCTCATGCCTCAGATAATCAGCAGAAGGTTCAGGAAATAGGAATTGCAAACTTATCACATTTCATCCAAGGTTAACTATTTATGTAGAATGATCTCTCAGTAGCAAAGAAATTAATTTCTAAATTCAGGAGTGAAATTAATTTCTTTGATAGTTAACTATTTTTATGTGTTCTCCTTTTCCAGTGGAATAGCACTACTGCATTATCTCATGAGATCTACCATGTTTTAGGCCATGATAGATTACCAGTCATATGGAAAAGCTCAGCTGAATGTAATGCAAACAGTTTGCTCTGATGGTGCATCTTCTTTGGGGTCCTGACCCTTGATTGCTATTTGAAGACCTAATTGCTTTGAGCCTGCATCCATGGGCCTCTGAACTTTATAGTCCTTGTACTATCAGTGTCCAGCTTTATCCAAGATACAACAAGAACTAGACTTCAACTTTATTGGCATCTGACACAGAATCAGTCATCTCTGACCCAGTCTCTAAGAGATGAGCAGATCCAATCATTATTCCTTTATTAATACTGTTCTGCGTGCATGGTGCTTTATTTGGAACAGATGAGTCACTATTCCAAGAGATCTCACCCTACAAATAAGATGTGCCACGTGGAATGATGACAGTAAAATGACTGAGGAAGGAATACATTTTAACACATGAATTTATTGAAATATTTTGTGAAAAATTCCCTTTATATTTGCATCTTTTTTGTCCAACAAATACTATTCAAAACCAAAAGATAAGGTGCTATGGTCAAAATGGGACTATGCTCATTCCTCTTGCAAGCTCTTCTGTAAGTGCTGAAAGGACAAAACTTGTTCACAAGAAGGTCCTGTAGCACTTTGTCAACAAAATTTTTCTTACCCACCAAAAGAGATACTAAAATGAATAATGACTCCTCTTGCTAGGCACTGAACTTCAGCCCTGGTGGGAGAAGAATAACAGTCATAATGCTACAGGTCTGAAACAAATACTTTTACCCAATTACAGATACTCCAAAAACATAAGTGAACATTTCTCTTGCTTTATTCTGTGAAAGAGCATCCTCCCTCTGCACCAGGGCACAGGGATCTGACAGAAAACCTCTTCCAGCCCTACAGGTGCTCTTTGCAGATGTTCCCCTCAGTCACCCCGGTACCTCAGCACCATCTACTGATTCAAACCCTACCAGCAGAAGTCAGGACAAGATCATTTTTACTTTGAAAGGCAAATCTAGCAATTATTTACTGGGGTAAATGGCAGTTTTGACCGTCCAGCCTGTACATCAATAATATCTTGCACACCTGTAATAATGGACAACAGGAAGTACTTATTTTCCTAGATATTCCTTGTCATGGTAAAGACACAGTTTGATCCTTCCAGCCAAATTAGCACAAAGCAGAGTATTTCAGTCCTTGTCACCTGAGTTGTCACACTGCACACCACAGGAATATTTTGTTGAAATCAAGTTTTTGTTGACAACAAGTAAGAAGGTAGCTAAGCCCAGTGACCGTGAGGGTCAGGAGGAAGGCGCTTCCTGGGAACACCTGGAGGCTGCGAGCACCGGCACCACACAGGACTGCACAGGTAGGTAGAGGAGAGAGGGCTTTTAGTTAGGAGCAAAGAAAGAAAGGGTGACATCAAAAGGAGTCACCAGCACTCTTGGACAGTTTCTGCCTTGTTGTGCTATGATAGACCTGCAAGTCCTGTCTCTGTCGAGCCATACAGGGCTGCTAACAGAGATGGCTCCTAACAGAGATGATGGCTCCCAACAGAGGTGATGCCTCCTAACAGAGAAGGCTCCTAGCAGAGATGGCTCCTAGCAGAGATGGCTCCTAGCAGAGAAGGCTCCTAGCAGAGATGGCTCCTAACAGAGATGGCTCCTAACAGAGAAGGCTCCTAGCAGAGATGGCTCCTAGCAGAGAAGGCTCCTAACAGAGATGGCTCCTAGCAGAGAAGGCTCCTAGCAGAGAAGGCTCCTAGCAGAGAAGGCTCCTAGCAGAGATGGCTCCTAGCAGAGAAGGCTCCTAGCAGAGAAGGCTCCTAGCAGAGATGGCTCCTAGCAGAGAAGGCTCCTAGCAGAGAAGGCTCCTAACAGAGATGGCTCCTAGCAGAGATGGCTCCTAGCAGAGATGGCTCCTAGCAGAGATGGCTCCTAGCAGAGATGGCAGGCTCTGCGGGATGGAAGCGAGCGGCTCCGGCGGCGCTGCGCTGCCGGCTCCATTTCCCCAGGCGTGCGGGGAAGGAATTCAGCCTGGCTCAAGGCACGGCTGAGCTGTAACTAAGAGGAGCGTGTTGGTGTGTCGGGGAGGGTTCCTGGCCCCGAGGCAGCCCCACATGAAGCGCGGTGTTCCCTTGGGACCCCCCTGCCTGGTTCCACCGCGCGGTGCTCGCAGGGAGCCGCGTGTGACGGCGGCGAACAAAGGGATGGCTGCGGCAGGGTCGGGAAAGCCGGCTGCTGCCGGCCTGGAGCAGTGCCGCTAGTGGCCCTGGGCTTATTCTGTGTTCTTACATTGCCACCCTCTGACAGCCCGGTGGATTAAACCCCTGCCCTTCAACCGACTGCTGAGGCTTGAGCCTGAACACAACACTCAAAAGCACTGCTGCTGCCACGCTTTGACTTGAATCTTTGGCTTGAATCTTAGGTTCTTTACTATGTCTTCCTGGATATTAGTCATCTATTGCTGTATGAAAAGGCTTGTTTAAAAGCTTATTTGGGGATGTGTAGCACAAAGATAGTTCAGCCAAAAACCTTTATTAGACTCTGTGAGTGTCCCAGAGGAATCAGAGATGAGGAATGGTGTTATCCTGTGTCTGATAAATGAAACTCTAAGGAATTGGCTATAGAGATGTCGTGCTTTGACTCCAGCCAGCAATGAAGTATCAAGCAGCCATTTGCTCACTATCCTTGTGCAGAATGTAGGAGAGAATCAGAAGAGTAAAATATGAGAGAACTTGTGGGTTGAGATAAAGATAGTTTGGTAGACAAAGAAAAACAAGGACTTCATTCACCACTTCCCATAGGCTGGCAGGTGTTCAGCCATACCCAGGAAAGCAGGGCTCTATCACATGTAACAGTTACTTGGGAAGACAAACACCATCACTCTGAGCTCCCTCCTCCCTTCTTCCCCCAGTTTTATGAGCTGAACGTGATGCCATATGGTCTGGAATATCCCTTGAGTCAATTAGGGTCAGCTGTCCTGGCTGTGTCCCCTCTCAAATTCTTGCACATCCCCAGACTATTCACTGGTGGGGCAATCCAAGAAGCAGAAAAGGCCTTGCCTCTGTGTAAGCTCTGTTCAGCAACAACAAAAATATCCCTGTCTTGTCACCCCTGTTTTCTGCACAAATCCATAAAATACAGCCCCATACAAGCTACTATGAAGAAAATTAACTCTATCCCAGCCAAAGCCAGCACAACAGAATGAGCATTTATTGAGGAGCATTTATTGAGAAGTGGGAACAACAAAATCTTAAAGCCAAACTGCCCAAGTGCATTGTACACAGACACTTTGAGCACTAATCCACCTACAAGAACAGCAGCCACTGCTGCTCTTGAAAGTGTTTACCCTGTATTGGGGCATACATTTTGTCATCCCGACCTACCTTCCCACCAAGAGCTTGTCTGTGAAAACATAACATTTGTATCTGTGTGAATGTCAAATTATATAACACCTAAAGGGCACAAAATGCAGGGCACAAAGTAAACACTTACATCTGCTCATATGAAATGTGAAAGGTAATTTTCCATAATGATTACTTTCAGCCAGAATTGCTTACATCTGAGAGAGCGCTGCATGAAGGATAACTGAAAAGCAAAAAGCTATGCATATGTTTTTGAAATAGGGAGGATTATGTATGATGTGTATGGCACCTTACTTGATACCTTCTTAAATCATTGTATTAGCAAAAGAGAGGCATGGATAAACTGAAAAGAGCACAGCAGAGGTTTACCAAGGCAGTTAGAGGCACAGAACATGGTGTACAACGAGAAGCTGAAGGAACTGGTTAGACAATGCCCCAAGCAATCTGGTCTAGTTTTGGTGTTAGCCCTTCTGCCTTTCAAAGTTAGACCAGACAACTTCCAGAGGTCCTTGCCAACTAACATTTTTCTGTGGCTAGGGTGTACTTTCCTGGGCATGTGGACCATGTTGTTCCACCTTGTGCATCTTGGGTTTACTTCATGGCTTAAGTCCCTCCCTGTCTCAGACAAGAGTGGTGCTGTGAGGCAGGTCCCTGTTTTCACCAGGAAAAAAGAGGAGCATAAAACCCACCAAAAAAAGATTTACTGCAGATATGGAGTGTTGGTCATAAGACAGAGGGCTCTTTGCTACTTTTTCTGTTGGATTGTTTCACCAATATGCAAAGTTTTACATATACATTCTTCTGTCTAGAAAAAGAGAAATTTTGCAGCTTTTTTAGTGGCCGCAGAAAAAGACAAGAGAAAAACCTCTTTTTAAAGAGGCACTTGTAATAATCTATTCATTATCACGATATGAATGTAAGGCCCCCAATAGTTAGCAATAAAATATATTACATATTACAACTTTCACTTGGATGTCACCTTAACTTTATGTGAATTTTGGCATAGTACTCATAGTGGATACAACTCAGAAATAAATATTCTCCCGAATAACTCTTGAGGTTTAGAGAGTGTAGGATGTTTTTTTTAATTTGTTTGTTTTGTTTGGATTTTTTTCTTTAATATTTCCTCTTCTGTGGCTTTGCTTTACCTTTGGAAAGAACACCTGAAGCATCAAAAAGCATTCCTGACAGAGGTTATATGAAATTTGAAAATAAATGGAAACCCTTTAAAAAAGTATAGAATGTGATTGTGAGACTCAAACTCTAGGAAGTGGCACTGTCCAGTAATAAAGGACAAATAAATGAAACTACTAAAAATAGCTTGATTTTCTTTGTTTATAAGAACAGGTGTTTCTGTTTATTCAAGGGAATAATGACTAGATTTTTTACACAACGTTTAATGCCACAGTATTTAACTACAGCTGAGAAAATCCTCAATCACAGTTCCATTATTTACTCATCTAACTTTATATTTCTTTCTAAAAATTTTTGTATACTGCAAAGCTTTTTAAGCATATTGACAGAAAAAACTGAGACACCGAAATTTGAATAAATTCTATAGCTAATAAGAAAAATTTTGTCTGAAATGGGAAATAAATTTTTAGATCTTGAAACACCTATTAAAGGAATAAAATAACCTTTCTAATTAAGAGATATCAATTATTGAGAAAAATTCAAATAAATAAAAGAATAATTCAGGATAATAATATGCAACATTTTAATGAATAATTTTAAAGAAAAATCAAAATTAATTTATTTGAAAATAATGCAGAATTAGAAAATACTAGTAAGAAAGTTCTTAGTGACTACCTTAATCATTAGAATATGAAATATTATTCACACATCGTGTCCAAAATGCTTAGCTTCAGTATCAGCCTTCTTTGTAGCTAAAACTCAGCATCTGATTTTCTGTCATCTGTAGCTGAAAAATTAAATCCTTCTCCTTTTGTCAGTTTGAAATAAAGGTAGATGTATGAGGAAGAGCGTATTACCCAGCAGAACAGACTGCAAAGGATATCTCTGTTATGGTAAACATGGCTGAAGGAAAACCTAGTGAGGCTGGAGAGCATTATGCTGAAAAGACAGTCATGAATTAATATCCTTCTCTCTCTTGCAGTGTCTACTGCTGACAAGACACAAGAAGAGAGGAGACAAGAAGTGACTTAACTTCTTCCCCACAAAGAGAAGTCAACAGTGAAGAAGCAAGGCTTGAGAAAACATGGGGAGGTGAGAGGAAATTTTTTCACTTTTTGTTTCTGACTATCCAAACCTATTTTAATTTGGATCAAATAAAATTAGTCTTTCCCAGGTTGATTTCATTTTGTCTGTGATGATAACTGCCAACTGGTCTTCCTGTCCTTGCCTTGACCCACATGCTTTTCATCCTATTCTCTCCTCTTGTCCTGTTACAGATGGAAATAAGAGAGTGGATGAGTGGGTGTCTGACCACCATCCAAGGTCAACCCCTTGCAATTACAGAGGACAGCTATGTTGTACAAGAATAGTAAGCAATAAAAGAAACTGATCTAATCAGGACTAGGGTGCTAGTGACACATTCATTCAAATAACTGCTTCTGATATTAGTCTTCAGTATTAAAGAAATTACTTCTAGGTAGAATAAATGCATCATTTAAGTATAATAAAATACAGCATTCTGGAGACACAAAGAGAAAAGAAAAAGGTTTAGAGATCAGTAGCAAAATTACACTCATAACCAGAATAGAAAAAGTTGTATGTCCAATGTGATTATTGGAATTATTGTTTTCTGACATCCTATGATTTTTACTGCATAGTTTTAATGATGTATTGACTAGAGAAACAAGAAATATATTTGCCTTGTTTCATCATGGACTTTTTTTCCTTTTTTTTTTTCTTTGTGAAACTAACTTGTTTAATTTTGTTGTCTTTCCTAAGAAAAACTCTGGTCCAGAAAGCATTCATCATAGCAAAAATCAGTCCAAATTTCTCTTGCTTTGGAAAGCTATGAGCACGGGAAAGCAGAAGGTAATAGTGGAAACTGTTTTGCAACTTTAACTACAGTGGCCTAAATGAATGCCTGCTCTTATGTGCAAAGATGTCCCAGGTGAATACTTCTGCTTTAGAAAGTATCATTGTGCTCAAATCCCAGGCAGCTGAACAAAATGTCCTTGGTGTTTCCACTGCAGACAGCACATAGTCTCTGTGTTGTTCTGAAATGGGAGTGAGTAGGTGTACACCAGGGTGCTCACATGGTTTCCTGTTTGGGGAGGTATTTGTCTGATGTTCATTTTAACACTCTGCTTTGGTAATATTTCTTCTAAACTCTCCAAAGTACATAATTAAGGAAGAGGGTTAACTGGTTAATTTAATTAAGTTTAAAACTCTTTCTAAAGTGTGTGCCAGCTACCAAGAAAACATTTGGAAAAGCTTCAGTTTATCCTTACTTTCCGGAGTGGGCATTCTTCCAGCCACTGAATCAAGAGGCAGAAAAACCTTCTTAGAAAACCTTATCGAGTCAGCACACATTCTTCTGTTTCCACATCAATGTCTCCCAGATGCCTTGAAGCACCAGTCTCAACAGCTTCCAACACAGCCCCCAAAACTGGCAATCTTTTGATGGTGTTAGGAGGAGGAGCACTGCTACAGAATCTCTGCTATTCTAGCCAGGGCTGCAGGATCCCACCACGTCATGCCCTACACGAGCACTAGAAGAAGGTCTTGCTCTACAAGAGCTACAATCTAGGAATGATAAGAGCAAAACTATTTCCCTCAAAGGGCTTAACTGAAACAAAGTTTAAAAAACTGGAAGGACAGAGATGTATACTTTTTTCTGTGTTATATATCCTTAGGAAAGCACATGCAACTCTTTCCCCTCTAACGGGTGGAAGGGGTTCACAGCCTCCCGCTGTGACATGGGGACGTGTCCTGTAGGTGTGCTGACCTCCTTCCACTAAGCACACTCCTGGCAAGTTCACAGATGACACTAAATTTGGCATTGATCTGCTGGGGGGGGGGGGGCTAGAGGCTCTGCAGAGGGATTTGAATAGGGTGGATTGGTGAGCCAAGGCCAATGGTCTGAGGTTCAACAAGGCCAAGTGCAAGGTTCTGCACTTCAGTCACAACATCCTCATGAAGAGCTACAGACTGGGGGAAGAGTGGCTGGAAATCTTCCCACTGGAAAAGAACCTGGGGGTGCTGGTTGACAGTAGCTGAACATGATTAGGCATTTGCCCATGTGGCCAGTGAGGCCAATGGCATCCTGGCTTTTTTCAAAAATAATGTGGCCAGCAGAACCTGGGAAATTATTGGCTCCCTGTACTCAGCACCAGTGAGGCTGCACTTTGAGTGCTATGTTCAGTTCCAGGCCCCTCAATTCAGGAAGGAAAATGAGGTACTGGAGCAAGTCCAGAGAAGGACAACAGAGCTGGTGAAGGGTCTGGAGAACAAGCCTGATGAGGAGTGGCTGAGGAAGTTGGGATTGATTGGTCTGGAGAAAAGGAGGCTCAGGTGAAACTTTATCACTCCCTACAAGTATCTGAAAGGAGGTCATAGCCAGGTGGTGGTTGGTCTCTTCTCCCAAGAAACAAGTGAGGGGTGAGGGGGATTAGCCTCAAGCTGCATCAGGGTAGTTAATTGTTGGATATGAGGAAGAATTTCTTCACTGAAAGTGTTGTCAAGCACTGGAACAGGCTGCCCAGGGAGGTGGGGGAGTCACCATCCCTGGACCTGTCCAAGTAACAACTGGATGTGGCACTTAGTGCTCTGGTCAAGTTGTCTGGGTGGTGACTGGCCAAAGCTTGGACTCAATGACCTTGGAGGACTTTTCCAGCCTAGATGATTTTGTGTGATCATGTGATTCCATTATGTTTTTTCTCACAATTACCAATTGCTGTACTCTGTCCCAGCTGAGCCCCTGTCCAGTCTGGGGCATGCTTTGAATGGCACATCTGCCTGGGAGCCTGCAGCAGCACAGGCAGTGGACTTCAGGAGCAGGAATGGCAGCACTGACCTCATGTAACCTGAGCAGACCTTCACTTCTTGTGTTCTCTGCTGGAATGAGTCAGCATGGCATTGGCATGAGCAATCCTCAGAGTCAACCAATGGCACACATGGAAGGAGAGGGAGGATTCAGAAGTAAACAAATATTTAGGCAATGGAGCCTTTTAAAGTTCAAAATGCTTTGCTTATACTGAGTCTCAATGGGAAAGGAGAACTCAGTTGAGACTTGAAGGAGATTAGACAGATAAAAGTTGAAAAAGGAACAGGAAAAAGATGTCAAATCCTAGCAAATAGGACAAAGCAACAAACTGTCAGACAGAAACAGAAGACCAGCAATTATCAGCATAAAAAATAACAAATAGGTAGTCAAAAACCAGAAACAAGAAGAAAGAAAAACATTCACACAGGCAGACTGAGTTCAACTTCCACTATTTTTATCTAATTCTAGGGTCCCTATTAATCAGATTACAGCTAAACCAGTGTTCTAAGAAACACAGTGAGGAGCATCAGGACTCAGCTCACTCCAGGTGGTTCTATCACAAGGTTTGTTCCAGAGTGGGAAATGTACAAACTCATTTTGCATGAAAACATGGCAATTCCACTCTGTGTGAAAATATCAGCAATCTATCTGGATCCACAAGTCTCTTTCCTCTAGCATGATTTTCCATGAGAGAGAGTGAACCAGCTCCACGTTTTAATGCAGTATACCCGCTAGGTTCTTCCTATTGATGCACATAATTTGAAGATCAAATATACCATGTGAGAGAAAAGATATTTATTTCACTTACAATATCAAAATGTAAGTCCTCTGGCCTGTTCAAGTTTCATAAAGGGATTGTGTGACCTATATCTAACATCTGTTTCGGACTTCAAATGGACATTTTTATCCTTGGAAACCTCTAGTTTAAAGACTTGTGTTTTGACACCAGCTGGAGCAATAGCAAGCTCGAATACAACACACAGTTCAGTTTGGAAATTAAATGACTGACACTGGTCACAGTGTGGATGGAGAACTATGAATATGCACCTATTCATGTTAGGATTGACAAAAACTTAAAGGCAATGGTGACAACAATTTTCCTACTATTGGTTTATCTTGCAAAAGTTCTAGAAAAAGGAGGATTTTTTCCCAAAATACTGTCTGAAAACCAACTTTTTTTTTTTGCTATATCCATGTGCTCCATAATGCAATCTTTATTAGTGAAGGGAAATATATTTTACCACTCCCATTGTGGGGAAAGCAGGCAAAATTAAGGTAAGAAGCAGCTGCCTCCCCCTAAAGGCTGTAGACTAATTATTTTGCTGAAAAAGTTCCTTGCAGAACAAGAACAGTGCTGTTCAGATGAGACATGAGAGCCAACATGGCAGACTGCACTGGCATGAGAAAGGAGAGGGTGCACATGGTGCTTACACAGTCCATAAAGTGGTTGCATTGCAATTCCTTTGGTTATTGGGGTGATGCTAACTAGAAACATCAAAAGGCACTTTTAACTGGCAAAACAGTTTTCAGTTCAGTCCAAAACATGGCTAACAGCTTGCACTATTTCTACCTTCTGGGTAACCTCCTTTAACCTCCTTTTTCTTTTCACTTTTTTTTTTTTTTAATATATATATATTTTTTGTCATCCCAAAACTTGTCTGGAAAGTCAGGAAGAACCACACCATTTAGCATGAGAGAGGTTCGTGTCTGTAGCGTCACAGTCTCCTGAATAAAAATAAAAAAAAGGGATTGAGTCATTCTCAATGGAAAAAATGGTGCAAACTTTGTGCCATAGTGGTGTGTTCAATTTTTAAGGGTTTCTACAAGCATCCCAACAGGGCTTTTGTGAACATTGTTAGAAACTTGAGTAACTGTCTAACACCAATAATTCAGCAATTGGCATTTCCCTAGGTTTAATAATGATTTAAACCAACAGAGTTTCTTGGGGACAAAAAGAGAACATGATAACAGAGTGTCTCCAGGGAAGAACAAGATGACCATGTGCAAGATTGCCATTTTCTACCCCAATTTCCCCACAGCCACAGCCAAGATAGCTAACTGCTATCTTCCCCTAACTCAGTGCCTAGGTTGACAGGATTCCCTGTGGATCATTTTATAGGGCTCCATGGGATGAGCTGAAGTGAAATTCACACAAATTCATCACAGCTGCTCTGCTCTGGCCTGCCGGTGTTCTCATTCAGACCCTCAACTGCTGGACACGTCTCCCATGCATCTCCACCCAAAGTTTCAGGCATGTTTCAGAATAGAATTAAAAGTCCTTAGTAAGCCCTCTGCCTACAGCAGAAACACTTCCTAGTGAAATGTCATTTTTTTTCCTCATTAGCCTTTTCCAGCACACCCAGGGCCTCCCATACCCTGGGCATCTTTGCCTGTATGCTTTTAAAAATGAACACCAACCTTATATTCACTCAACAGTAACATTTCATAGCTTATTTTCAAACAGAAAATGTATAAACTGTTGCATAACTGACATGCAGCAGAGGCCTGGCCCATCCATTAATTCCCTCTTTTTCAAAAGCAGATGTAGGCAGAGCATTCATCAGCTTGGCAGGAAGCTTTGTACCTCTCCAGGCATTCTGGGCTGCTTTCTCCTACTTCAGTGTTGGGTATTAAAAGTAAGCTCATCCTCTTTATGGCTTCAGACCACTGGGTTTACAGACATTTATGGCAGCTTTAGTGCCTCCAACATAAATTATAGGAAGTAACATAACAAAGTGATTCCATGCATTCCCATGTGCTCTGTAAGTGACAGGGGGGAAGGCTGTCCAGAGGCAGAAAAAGTACATGGATGACAGTCTTGCTCCCACACAGGAACAAACCAGACTTTGCCACCTGCAAAGTAGCTGCTAACATGATAAAAAATCCAACAGTTCCAGAAACTGTTACTGAAACTGATTTGTACTTAACCTCCCCTTAGATGGTGAGGGCAAAAACCAAGGAATGGAGTAGTAAACAGTGCTGCCTCCCACCCCACCCCCAGCCTGCAGCAGAGTGAACAGAGGGATTACAAGGCAGAAACAGAAAGTCCAGGTCTCCCTGGGCCACTGACTTAACCTTGTCTGTGTGATTGTGGTTTCCAATACAGAATCAAAATAGTTTCTAGTAGCAACTAGTTGTAAATATTTGAGAACCTGATGGTAATGAAGTCACTCTCCAAGGAACAAGCAATAGAGTCATCAAGTACTACAATTTCAGTCCTGTAAATACAACACCAGTGAATATTGGTGAGCTGCTTCAATCTAAACACCTCACTCTGGGCTAATACCATTCTTTAGAAAACAAACACATGCAGATGGGATTTGTTGTCAGAATAGGATCAGGATTGTAAATGAGTGAGGTCATTCCCAATAATGCTGCTGTTGTAGGAGCAGGTCCTTGGTAGTTGCTGGGAACAGCATGCTGTTTATTATCTGATAAACACATAACCTTAGTCTTCCTCTGTTTCAAGAAAAGAGGGCACGCAGCATTTAGAGAAAGAGTTATGTAGATTACTTTTCAAACCTGCAGGGGAAATGTCTCTCCTTTTACAATAAATTTGCATAATAAGTACAATTCTTTGCCAAAGAGTGATAAATACAAATCTGTTGTGACACAGGACTTCTGCTTCATTCACCTCGTTATAATCTCAGGAAATTGAGCCTTGTTGCACATGGAAGCAGTGGAGCACAGCAAGGCAAAATTGCCTCCCAAGGAAACACATCTGCCAGGATCAGTGGCAAAAGCAGACTCCCACTTGTCCAGAGTCTTGAGGCACACTCCCTCTATTTATCACGTTACAGTGTGGAAATTCTTTGATAATTAACAGTTAAGGATAGTAGGAAGAAGTAAGAATACCTGCTCTTTTTCTTAACTAATGATGCACACCTAAATATTTTCATTTTTTAAGACAAATATGAAAGTAGAAAAACATTCTGTAGAAAAGATCAGAACTAGGTTTTCAACTAGATCAAGAAGACTCATGTTCTGTGAGAACACACAAGTTTCAGATTTGCCTCTTCATCCAGTTCAGTTCACCAGTTTTCCTTATTTCCTAAATGTGTTTCACAATAAGAAGATATTTTTTCAAATAGAAGGGTTAACCTGAAATCAAAAGAAATTTGTGTCCTTGATAAAAATGTGCTGTATGAATATGGGGAACAAAGTTCCCTGTCCCTAAACATAGGGTAGATCACAATTCTGTGCTGAGACCTGTATCCTTTATCATCAGCTACCTAGAGAGATACTTTATAGCATAACTATCTGTAGCTACCTGCTTTGAAAATTAGCCAATTATTCCTGGATTCACCTGACCTGATTTAATGGATGAGTCAATGAAAACAAAACATTTGCTCCCTTATATCACCCTTATACAGGTGATAAAAGGGAGCAGATGTTTTCATTGTGTGCCTCTCTCCCCACCTGCTGTTGAGGGAGCCAGGGTGACTCTGCTCCTAACTTTATGTCCCATACTGCACCCAGATGTCACTGAGATGTAACTGTGCCCAAAAGTCCAAATTACACGGACTGGATTCTGATTCCAGGAGATTGTCACACAGAGAAACAAGATTGCATTGAGATTTTAAGGAAGAGTATAAAAATGTATTTAGATTTACTGGGGAGAGGAGGTTTAGCTGAGTATTCCCATTAACAGGATCCTTCCAGATACTCAATTTCTTTCTCACAATTTACCTGGGGACTCAGCTATGATAAAAAGATGTATTGGCTAGTAGTATCATGCACATCAAAGGGTGAAAGCTGGGACTGCCTGTTTGTGTGCCTGTCCAGACTTTCTGCTGCAAAGGACTGCATAAAAGCTGGTTTTTCCAGGAGGGACAGTGAGGAACTCTGCCCAGGCCTCTTGGAAATTCATACAACATACTTCAGATGGGTGCAGCACATTCTCCCATCCCATTCCATATCTGGCTGGATCTGCTACAGACTGTCTGCCTCTTTCCTCACATCCAGATATATCCAAGAGTGGCCTCAGTGGATGCAGCTATCAGCTCTAAAGAATGATGGAAAATGAAGGTTTCTGAACAATCTTGTTGCTTCCAAAATTGTACAAGGGCACGCTGTAGAGCTGGCTGAACTTAATATTATGAATGCCAGTGGAGCTTAAAGATTTTTCTGCTACCTTCAAGGGGAGTAACTGCTCAACTCAGACTAAGAGAGGGAGACAAAGCCAGAGAGACAGAGATAAGACCTCGTTTAAGGAATGACTGACCAAGAGATTGAAGGGAAGCTGGGAAGCTCTGTCAAAAGATTCTTCTGTGAAATAGAACCTTACCTGCTTGTAACTAATAATGCCAGCAGATTTACAGATCATACATAAATTCTCTCCAGGATAGGTGCAGGGCCAGTTCCAGGCTAAGTATCTTAAGAAATTAGTATTCTGACACTTTGACAGCCATGAGTTCTGGCTGGGGGAGGAAAAGACAAGGCAGGACAGACAGACATCTGTCAGGACATCAACAAATGTGGGCTTGCTGCCTCTGAAGAGAACAGATGGCCTCATTTCCCATCCCTGGCCCATAGCTAACAAAACCCACACCTTCTAAGACCAGTGTGAGTCAATGGGGATTTTGAGGTTTGGCTGCCAGCACAGCATGTAGCAGCACTCAGGTTGTTTTGCTGTCCTCTGGAAGTGCATCACTTTCTGAAATTCCACCCTCTGACCAAGCCTGGTCTCAGCCTTGGTGCTGTGTACTCTGTCTCTGTACATATCTTTTTAATAACATTCAACTTAAGCTGTTTGATTTGTTAAAATGAAATCAGATCTGTCTTGTTACAGGCCATAGAAGTGAGAAGGGACCTAGATGAAAATCCAGTCTAGATCTTCAGAAAGAAGTCATTCTGCACTGCTATAGAAGGTCTGGTGAACATGGGGCATGCAAAAACAAAGTGATCTTAGAAAGGTTTGGGTTGGAAGGGACCCTACAGAACATCCAGTTCTAATCCTTCTGCCATGGATAGGGGCACCTTACACTAGACCAGGTAAAAATCTCAAAGAATTATATTATAATATATTTTGACAAACAATTTGAAGTGCTTGGGTGTCAAGGTGATCAATTTGAACATTAGAAAATATTCATTCTCTGGTGTCAAGATTATTCAACCACTGGCTGAAAAAATCTGCAACTACTAAAACTAATTTAGTTCAAAATTAATGCAGGGATTTTGGAGTCACCACAATAAAAAACAATCAGTTAATAACACTTGCAAAATGAGGATTTGTCTTGCAGAAAGACTGAAAAAGATAACTGCTTCTACATGGGGAATTAAACACAACTACATTAAATCATAAATTCACCAATAAAAGGCAATTTGGGCAGAGTTATTGAGGAGGAATGGGGAGAGAGGGATGCCCAAATCTGCTGAGAGCAGGAGCTCCTTTCCATTTTGTTCTGCTGCACACTATCCCAAGCAGCAGAGTTCATCTGCTACACAGAGGATGAATCCTGCATGGATTCCTGTATTCCAGTGGCCACAGGTGCACCCAGCCAGCAGAGTTCAGAGGTGGCTTCCTCCATCTATCCCAGCCACAGCTAGAATATATAGACCTCTGGACTTTTTTTTTAATCTGATATAATAAAAGAGGATACAACAAATGAAGATAAAACTGGATTTTAGATTTACTTTAAATATGACATGCATAAGGCCAATGAAACCATAATTCTTTAAATATGAATTCTGCAGTGATCTCTAAAGGTTAATGCCTGAAGATATGCCCTGGATATTATGTGTGACTCCTTAGTCATCCACTTCTGGAATCCAACCTTTTACTCATAGAGTGTAGGGAAAATTCAGACCAAGAGGGTAGGTGTGTGGGGTAAGAAGAATTAAATGCTGGAAGTTTGCTGGTAAATGTCAAGAGTGTTAGCAATGTAGTACTAATGTATCTTACACCTTTGTCTGAATTTTTCTCATGTCACTTTCTGTTGTGTTTTGCAGTGACAAATTTCTTTTATTTGTAAGATTTCAATGCCCTCATGTGTGCACCTTTTCCTATGTATGTGTACATTTTATTGTGAATTTGAGGTCAGTTTGTAGGAAAACAGGAGTGGTCACAGAGTTCTGAGCTCCATGATAGGTTCAAACCCCACAGAAAATTACTACCTTGCAAGATGAGGCAATTTATGCAACAGCAGCACCATTGTCTCATCTCTTATTATTTTAACTTACTAAAAAAGGGTCAAATGCTTGCTCTCTGGCTGATCCTCTGGGTAAAGATTCTGCACTGTGGACAAAAAAAATTATATATACATACATGCATATATATGTGTGTGTGTGTGTACATATATATACATATACACAAATTTTTATTATTATTTTCAAATGTACTGCACATTCAGAAGAAACTTAGGCCCTAGTGGTTTTATAGCAGGTCTGTTACTGGATTATTCCCTGATTCAGTGCATTTGAAATAATATAAACATCACAGCATTGTCAGAAGACCTGACAAGAGCATCAATTTTAAATTATGGAAACATTTGGAGGCCAAGCTATTTACAATGGACACAGTGAAGCATTCAAAAATATTCAATTATGTGACAGGATGGGGAGAAAGGAATATGATCACCAATTTATTTTCCAGATATTTTGCCAGACTGATCTTCTTGCAATACAGTCAAGGGTTAATATGGCTATATCTCAAATCTTGTTTCAAAATTGGGAAATTTCATGGGGTTTTTGCCTAAGGACACACTTAGAAGTGTCCTCCTAACTGTTTAGCTAACAGCTTGGAGTTAAGAGCTAGTTTTGTCAAAAATGTAAGTTTGCAAGACCAAAACATTGAAAAAGAAAATACTGATGGCCTTTGATGACTGTGGGTAACACACCAACCTTTCCACATACAGAGTTTCTTAGCATTTACTTCAATGGCCCATTTTTTTTCTGTCAAAAATATACCATGAGCTTTACTGTTACATTTAAGTTTCTCTCAATTTCTCTGCAAAAGAAATGCAATTCTATGAGAAAGTTATAATTCTGATGAAAAGATTTCCCTCCCTTACCTTTCTTTTAACTTTTTTACATTTGACAGCCAAGTTGTGAAAGATCAATGGTAGAGCTCTGGGCTCAATTATGCCATCAGATAAGGAATGTATCTCTAAGATTCTCTAGCTAATTTATACACAAGAGATGCTCAAATTGGTTCTCTTGTGTAACTTAACATGCACTGAAAGTTCTGCCATTGGGAAGAACGTCAATCAAATCAAGAAGATCCACGCAGAAAGCAAGAACAGATGGTAGGTGATGAGTGCTGATTTTGGAAAACAGAGAAAATAATATAAAAGAGAGGGTTTTTTCCTACTGAGCCCAAGTTATTTTTTTTCTGTTTGTCACTGTTTGATAGGTAAGCAATTTTTCCTGTTAGAGATGTCCTTTAAAACTGTCCTTTAAAACAGTTTCTTAGTCAACCACTCAGCAGAACCTAGATTACAGATTAAAATGACCATGACAATTGTACATGTGGGTAAGTATGTGATACTGAAATCTGCAAGAACTGAGGTAGCTTTCCCACGTCATTCTCAGGGCATTGCTGCCAGTAATCCTCAAAATTGGGAGTGTCAAGTATTATTCAAGCAAAATACAAAATAAATGATTTGAAGTGAGAAGTGCATTCTGTAAACAGTTTCTACTTGTCTAAAATTTCATGTAAGTTTCAATTTTAGGGTTATAGATTTGTGGATTTTCTTTAGACACTGCATTAATTATGAAAAATCTCAAAATTTGTTATAGATCATGATGTGTGTGTGGATATTACATGTAAATACTCTGCTATGAATGAGAGATCAGAAAGAAATACTCTTTATTGTCCAACAAATCTTTTTTTTTCAGTCTCTTCCTCTTTCCTCTCCAAACAACAGAGAGAGTCTTAGGGTCAATAATAAAGCTGGAAGCTACATCATCTGTTCTCCATTCTTAATCACTATGCAATTTTTTTCTCGATTATTTGTACCTGTTATTTGCTATGGCCCAAATTTCCTTTAAGCCAATATCTGCCATACTGGCTTTCACTCTAAATCTCTCCTTGAAAGTGGCACACCTTGTGAGGAAGGTGTTGCAGAAGTGTAAAGGCAGCCCAAGAACCCCAGAGTGAAGCTTCAGGTGTCAGCTCCTGTGGGGTAACAGATCAATAATACTCTGTGCTGCCAGACAGATGGCTGAAATCTCAGGAAAGAGTCACATGAATGTTCCAATAAATACTTACTCATAAGATGGAGGAAATGAAGAAGCTGTTATGAATAGCCATAATGTCATGGATGTTTCAAACTTCACACTGCCAGTGGAAAAAAAAATCTCTACTATTTCTGAAAACAAGATGTAATAAAAGCACCATCTCAGTGGAATGACAAGTTTGTGTTTTTGAAAAATAATAGGCTGCGAACAAACATTTAAGGAGCTTTGGAACACTGTGTTTGTACTTCCACCAAATATTTAGCAAAATGTCTGAGAAGCACTACAAACTGGCTTAAGCAAATTCTGGCAAATTTTGACAGAATCAGAAATCAATAATGTTCTTCCAATATTTGGAAAGAATAAGGGGGATTTATTAGCTGTGGATTGATTCAATGTGGAATTGTTAAGTGGTTAGTTGGAGATTGAGCAAAGAATTTAAGGCTAGAAATGTAAGCAAGAACAGTTAGTGCATTTATTTCTGTGTCTGCCTGACCCAAATGTCTTGTTATATTTTCTGGAAATATTTTAAATCTAGCAAGAAAATGTAACCAAGTTCCTATTGCAACCCTGCATTTTTCTGAGTTAATTGACTTAGTACCTGGACATTTGACTTAGAAAAATATTTGCTGTACATGACACTGGCAAGGTCTGTTTTTGAGAGACTAAAAGTATTGATTAACTGAGAAATCTTAGAGCAGTCAGTGTGAAATCATTGATGAGTAGGACATTTTCTAACAAAATCCTCCAGATATTAATTCTTGGCCCTATGTTCTATAACCAGTGATGTAAACAGGGATTAATTGCCTTTTTTGGGCTATCTCAAAGACAGAATATTTGAAAGGGTAGTATCTAATTGGGATGACAAATCACTTAAAAGAATAATCTCAATCATGTGCCTAAAAAGTCACAAACAAGAAAAGTGTGTTTTAATTTGACCTGTAAGAAGTTCATTATGGGAAGTGGTGGTCCCACCATGTCTTGAAGTGTTCACTTTAGGAATTTTTGTGGATTTCATTTGGTTTCTTCGGAAAATCCTTAAGGACAATGAATTGAAACATTTATGCAGCATGGTCATGACAATTTGGCTTGGAAATACCTAATGATGGGAAACTGTGAGTCCAGCTTTTTGGAGAGAAAGCAAAACCTGCACTGCCTTTCAGGTTCTCATAATTCCTGAAACTCTGCAGTGTGAAAATGCCTGTAACACATCTATCCCGAAACATCCTGGGGAAATTGTGTTTCCTCAGATAGTTAGAGGTACTCTGGTTTTGCCACTTGCTGGATTAGCAGCAGCTGGATGAGCAGACCACAGAGTAAAAGCTGAGGGAGAAAGAGCCGTAAAGGATGTGATTCAAATAGAGTAAGTTCACTTTCAGGTGAAGGTTTTGCAGCCTCATGGAACTCTGCAGAACAAACTAATCACCATATTTTAGGTTAGGAGCTGATTTCCATAGTTTAGGTTTGCAAGGCTGCAACAGAAAGGGTCCATGGGAGCAGCAGAAATGCTGTGGGTGATGCGAAAGGCCAGCAGACACCCCTGACACGGTGTGGGATGCAGCCTCCACAAGCACTGGGAGATTGTCCCTCAGTGCCAGGGCTGCACACCTCGGGGCTGAGGGACAGCACTGCCCTTCTCATGGAATCAGCCCCAGCTGGGAGCACAAACAGCAGCCACAGTTCTGCCCGCCCTCCAGTTCTGTACAGCCATTCCACAGCCTGCCATTGCTCTTCTGGGTCTCAGGCTTTCTCCTGGTCTTTCCTGCTTTCCCCCCAAAGATGATGGGATTGTGTAAAGCACATCCAGACAAAAATGAGATAAATATAGCATTGGATCCAACCTGTTCTCAGAAACCCAGGTACTTGGATGAAACAAGAGAAAAAAAGTAAAAGCGACTGGAAAAATATTTTCCTCCTGAAGTCTCTTTCAGCTAATTTGTTTGCATGCAGTAATAGCAGATAAAAATTCCAGCTGAAGTGTAGCTTTGAAGCTGGCAGCATCTCTCAAGTTTATTTTTTTTTTCCCTAGCAGTATCAGAGACTTTGATTTGGAACGTACCCAACAAAGGTATAATCTTTCAGATTCAGATTAAAGAAAAACAAAAACACGATTCTTGTCATGTGAAGCCGTAATATTGTCCAGGCTTTTGCTTTTGTATCATCCAGAGTTGGTCACCCGGGATACAAATCATAAAGCTCTAAATCCTGCAGCCAATCACGGTGCCTTTTAAGGGGGTGTTGGTTTCACGTGCTGGAGTGTGTGCACCAGTTTATAGCAGCTAAGAAAAGCTCCTTTCTGCTTGCCATAAACTGAGCTGACTCAAGTCGCTACAGTAAGGTGGTTGTTTAAAGAGGGTTTCTCCAAATGTGGCATCTTGCTCAACATCTGGTTCCAGTTAACTTCTCTTCTGAGGTTTATGTGTAAATGGTTGTGTTGAATCCGGATTAAACTTCAAAACAGAGCTGACTATAAAGCTAGAAGTTCACCTTATTTGTACAAAGAAAATGACTACAGAACAAATGTCATTGGCCAGTTCACACTGGAGAATTAGGGGCTATCACGTGGCAATTTTTGTCCTAAATCTGATGCTTGTAATTTTTGCTAGAAATGCTCATTTAAGCATCCCTTGTAACCATGCCTAAGGCTGCATTGAGGTCATCTTTCCTGAGATCTGTTATGCACCACGTTACACAAAGTTTTCATGTATTGTGACTGCATGTAACTTCTTTTCTGATAGAATCAGAAACCAGCACTTTTACAGAATAAATCTAAAGCATAGTGATTTATTTCAAATTTTTATGTATTAATCATAGTATATTTTTGCTGGAAAATCACATTATGCATCATAGTTTAACAACTGACTTAGTCTTGTAAAAAGCTAAACATAATGCATATATTCATGCCTTTTTCATCTGGTTTAAGGCAGTTAAGCAAATAGAATATAGCTTTTTAGTGTACAGTCTCATCCCACTTATGTACTGGCTGTTGAGCAGTTTTTAGTGATCTCAGCATTATGACACCTCATCTCATCCAGGCAGCTCATCACTCTTGTTCAAGTGGACTGATCTCAACCTAATGAAGCATCAGATATTCAGCTACAATTAAACCAGCCCCTCCAGAAGATATTACAATATATTTTTCCTAAAAAAGTTCAAAAACACGTTCTCACAAATTTCATATCCACAGAATTGACTTACAGAACCCACAATCTAGGTTTCATTTTATTTACAAACTTGCAATGTTCCTTTAATTTCCAAATCTGCCTATTTTGGGGCATTTGATCATGCCTGTTTCACAACACCATCAGCAATGAAACAACATACTTAATGCAGCAGCAGCAGAACAGCACAAATAAGTTTGCAGTCTGCAGCACCTTATTCCTATGTGTATGTCCAGCAGCTGCAGTGAAGAATTACTTCCTGCTTGTGTGGTTCCTCCTTCCTTCTGAACACAGGGATTTCTGTATATCTCTGAGTTTTGTCTCAGCTGGCCACTGATTTTTTCCAGTAGCTGTTCTTTTGCCCAGTTTTTCTGTATTACACTTCCAACCTGAAAATTTACATCTTGCCTCACCAATTGCTTATTAATTCTTAATTTCACCCATCAGTGAAAAAATATCTGAAGAGTACAAGAAGAATGATACAGGTACTTGTCAGTGGTGCCTGGTGACAGGAACAGAGGCAGTGGGCACAAACTGAAACAGAGAAGGTGCCATTTGGGCACAGGAACACTGGTGTGCTGTGCATGTGACCAAGCACTGGCACGGAGTGCCCAGGGAGGCTGAAGTCTCTCACCTTACAGAGAGTCAAAAATCAGCTGGGCAGAGTTCTGGGAAACTGGCTGTAGGTGATCAGGCTTCTTCCCCAGAGGGAATCAAGGAGGATTTCCATCACTGAAAATTAAAACAACTATCAATCAGTGGATTCCTTACGGGATGTGGAAGCAGAGGTTGTTAAAACTATGAATAAAAGTGAAATTGTAGGTGAGCATAAGGGGATTGTGGGATAAGTGGGATCCCACAATGAAAGAAGTGAAAGGATTTCACTCCTTTCACTGTGGCCCTTGCCATCCAAAACACTTTTCTGAGGAAGATCCCACCATGGCCAGCAGTGCACCAACAAACCTCAGGTGTGTGGAAAAAGCCTGAGCAGACTGGTACAGTGGCCGTGTCTCAGAAATATCTAATTAAAATGAGGTCAAGCTTTATATTGTGGGACAGTCAGTTCCTGAAGAGGCTTTTCCTGTTCTAAGCTCATAATTTACTTCTCAAAGAAGTGTAAGTGTCTTTATAGTGTTATTGAAATAAATATGGCTTTTTTCCTGTCTGCAAGTTTCAGTTTTTCTAAGACAACCTGTCTTACCCCAGCCCTCATCAGAAAGGCTGGATTTTCTCTGTTGTTTCCTTTGAACTTCCTAATATAAGAAAAATTGTTTGATTCTTAGCAAGTAGTATTTTAAAAACACAAACACAACATAATTTTATACTTATAATTCAATCTCACTAGGATTTCAAGTTGCTTAAGTGTCCCGTAAATATTTTGATTTATATCATGCCTAGAATACTAATAATATTGATAATGTGGTAGTGTCCGACTATAACAAATAATTTAACAATTAATTTTATAAGCAAAATTGTGTAAGTGTGGCAATGCATACTAAAAAAAAAAAATCAATATTATCTCTTTTTTTAGAGCAATCATCCACCAGTATATGGTAGCTGTCTAGTGCAAGAAAAACTGAACTTGTGATTCAACTGAAAAACTAGTTTATCTGCAAAATTTTCAGTCTAAAAAATGTGTGTACTACATTACCATGTTCTAGACCTCTGAGGTATGTCACTCATTATATATTACAGAGGCACATCTTATTCCATACCTAGAAACTCCTTGCTCTTTGAAAAAGAACCCTAAAAATTCTTAAATGCTCGAAAACTTTTACATGGTAGATGAACATTGCCAGACTGTTTAGTGCTAATGACTTCACTGGAAGTATCAGCATGAATAAGGCTTCACAAGGTAGATTTCAATAATCCTTGGTATCAGACAGGTCCTTCAGTTGAAGCAAGAAAGAAAAATTTCTTGCAAGCAGAAATTTACTTGTTAATTAATTATATTATTAAGAACAGGGTGCTTTGTTGGCACACTCTCCTATTGATATATATTTTTAAAAAGGTCTTGCAAGAACTGTCTTCATAAAATATGTGGCTGATCTGCTGGGTAGAAATACATAGCTACAATAGACTGTACCATAAGAAATGTCTGTGTCTGGGTTTGTTTGGTTTTATTTTACTTCCAGATCATTACTATGAGAAAGCAGCAGCTTGAGCCTAATACAATTGCTCTGGTGGTTTTTATAGAGCTCTTACCATTATTGAAATTGGGCTCGCTATTTCCCCCAAGCATATGCCTGAATAGTTGAAAGATCTGTGCATCAGAGTGGAATTTAAAAAGGGGTAGAACAGTATTTAAAATGGTGCATAGAATAGGGGATGGTTTTTTGCTTTCTCCTATAATATTGTAAGGCAGTCAAGAGACAAGGGCATTTTTTTGTCCTCACTGGAGGTGAAACCTGGTGTAGATGCAACTTGGGCTACAGTGAACGTTCCTGACAGAACATTGGAGTTTTTTGGAATCTGTGTTTACTCACTTCTAGAATAACATTGTAGAATTAAATCTGATTCTCCAACTTTTATGGAAGAATGACACCAGCTTATGAGCTCCAGAATGTCTGCAAGTGCAGGAAGTGTCAGATCATCTTGTTCTTCAGACTATAAACAAAAATCACTACGTCTGAGAGTAACTTAAAAATAGAAAAGGGCTCTGCATAATTGTAGGTTTTTACAACTGACAAAATATTGTTCATTTTAATTAGCGTCTCTCCTACACTGTCGCCTGAAAATATTCTATCTGAGACCTTAGTCATCTGCCTAAAAAGAAGTAAAATATTAAACCTACAATTCCACATTATGGAGGTAACCCTCTACAAAAACATATTGAACCTGTGCATAACATTGCAAAATATTTTGCTGGCAAGGAGTACCTACTTGTCCACAGTATTTTCATGTGGAATAACCTGAAATTTGAGGTAAAAAAATGCTCTCAGATAAATATCCTATGATGGAACAGAATATAAAATCTGGTCTGTAAACTGATAGAGGTCTTAACTCTACTGTATCACCAGGTTAAAACACAAGTCTTAATTAAGGTACACTACTCACTACTGTATTATTCAGAATGCAGCATAAGATGGGCAGGACACAGTTTATGGTTCTTTCAAGAGTTCATGAGAAGGTGTAATAACCAGACAGTACACCATAAATTAAATATTTGGCTTATAGATTGTGGTGGCTTTTTTAGTTCATTGTCCAAAGGAAAAGAAAATCAGAAAAAGTAAATAGTGTGGGGAAAAAAAAGTCTTTCCATTTTCTATTGCTTCTGAACTGCACATTGCAGCTACAATTACACACTGAGTATTCTGTTTAATCTAGTCTATGTGTGTCAATCAGAAAGGCTTTCACTATTTCCTTTGAGAAAATTCTCCATATTCTTGTAGATTTTGCTGTCACAGAGGTTATCCAGAGAGTTAACTCTTGTCCTTTCTTAACTCCAGGCAGTTACCCTGTTTCTGCTCTCCTCAGTCTCCTTAAGTGATTCCTGCCCTTTACTGAGAAAGCCTTTAGAAATTTGCAGAGAGCTCTGTAACATCTGCTCCTTCCTCCTGCCAGTGAGGATTTTCTGCTATCAGTGATGCTTCTGAAAGCAGCTTTTTCAAACACAAATTTGCAATAGGTTGGAGATTAAATTGCATGCTGTTGTATCAGCACACCTGTGACCCTCAGCCAGTCTTGCATCCTGTTGTGCCAGATGCTGTATGGGCGTGATGGTGGGCATGAAACCAGAGCCAGGGGCTTTTCACACTCAGAGGAACTTCTCAGCTCACACTTTACCAACGTGAATTGCCACACCCGGATCTTTATTCCCTGGATCATTACCCCCTTCATGAAGTGAAGGAGACCACAGCAGACAAATTGTACCTTCAGTTTGGATCAGTGCTGAGGGAAACTTCACCACTTCTGAGGGAAGCAGGAAAGGAAGGACAAGTGAGGGAACCCAGGGCTCTTGAGCACTCTGGGTAAACTCTGAAGCTGTCACCTCATGTGGTTTGGTTGGGTTTATTGTTTGGGTTGGGGTTGGGGTTTTTTGTTAACAGGAATTGGAATCTTTGCTGATAAAGCTTGAATCTCAGTGAAATGTGATGGACAAACTACCCTCCCATGCTGAATTCACCCACCTACCCACAGAGTGGCTCCCAGCCCAGAGCATGCAAGCTGCTGTTAGCTGTTGGAAAGGTGTGACTAATGCCATAGGCAATGAGTGGGAGGGTGGAAGGCTATGATCCCAGGTTCCAAAGCCCGTGTTGCAGGTTTGTGCCAGCCTCAGTGGCAGAGAAATGAAAGGAACTGCTCCCTCGAGTCCTTCTGGGGCAATGGGGAGCACATGTTGCACTTCCAGAATGAACCTGTGGGAGCTGGTGAACGAACCCAAGAGCACCACAGGGTCACACCAGCCCTGGGGAGGCTGTGCCTACACTTCTCTTTCTGTTGGGTCTTCTCCTTTCTGTTGCCTCATTCAATCCAGTCCTGCTTTCCCATGGAAGGAACAGGTGGCTGTTTGCTTCTTTCCTTGTCTTGGTCTTGCCTCGAGCACACAGGGGTTTGCTACCCCTGATGCAAATGCCCAGTTTTATTTGTTATTCCCTTTCCTGCAGTTGTTCAGCCCCTGTGTAACACAGCATCTCCCACTGCTCTAACCAGCAGTGCTGAGAGATTTCAAGCCAACAAAAAGCCTTTGAGAGGCCTGAGATCACAGTCAAATGAGAAAGGGTGAGCTCTGCTCTCCAAGCCTTAGCAGGACCCCTTGAAACTCTGACACCTAGAGACCATCTAGTTACAGATGCACAGGAAACGGGCCTGACCACAGTCCTTATGTGACTAGTCAACTTTTTTTTTTCATTATAAATTATTATTCCTCACGGGATCCATTATGATTTAATTAGCAATGGGTTTTGGGATTTTTTCCCCTGTTAATACTGTGTCTCACTATGTCAATTAAAAAGAAAATTTGACTTCAATCACTCAATACAGAGCTGTTAAAAGTTGCTATGCAAATTTTTGTGGGAGAAAAAGTCTTGAGGGAGGAGGTAATACCATGACAGTAAATCATAAATTTATGTTGAAAAACAGCACAGAAATCAAAGAAATAGCCTGTGTTCTTTTTCTGGCACATTTTTGTGTATAATTTTTAAGACATAGTCTTGAAATCTGGTAGCAGCATTAGTATCTTTTGGTGGTTTAGGTTGGGTTTTTGCTTCCAGCTTTCTTTTTCTTGTTCTAATTATCCAAAACAGAACCAGGAAAATCTTTTCATAATTTCCTCTTAAATAGACTAACAGGGTTTACCTCGGTGCAAATTGCCTACTTGCACCATTTTAATCTGACACACTGTTCAAAATATTTTGTAAAGCCAGCTGAGGGAATGGAATAGGTACATTTCTTTGCAGCAGTGAGTCAGTGGAAAGAGACACAGTGACTCCAGGGAAACAACTGACATGTTTCATTGCCTTTTGAGCAGGTATTACCCATCTTGTGGAGATCACAAACTTGATAGACTGCATTAACCAGTGTGTGGCTCCTTTCTCTTAGCTTTACAGTCCCTTCTTATTTCCCATGATTGAACAGAACACCTCTGAACTTATAACACCTGAAGATGACAGTAATATGTCTTCTGCAAATGATATACTTTGGATATCTGTACACTTCCTGCTTTAAAAGGAAATGTTCACAACGATAACAAATCATAGGAAGTTTCTGGTTTAAGTGAAATACTCCATCTTCAGGAATCCAAGGAAAGTGCTGAGGAGAATCCATGGCTTCCCCAGAGCACTGCAATGATGAATAAAAACATACTGTAAAGTTTGATTTATAGTCTAAACTCCCTACCTTCACTCCATGGAAGGTTACATTTCTATTCCCAGTCTAAGAGATGTGAATAATTTTATTATCTGTGCATATGCAAAATCCCACTGGGAGTCAATGCAAACATAAATTTCCCCATGTGTTTTCCAGAACGTGATGCTCTGCTCATATCCATGTGTAGCCAAAAAAGATTTTGGTAAAGAGACAATAATTTTAAATCAAAACTAGAAATTAATCCATGTGTTTCATATTTCCAATCTACCAAGTGGCAACAGTCCTTATTCACAAGGAGAGAAGCATTCCAGTGTAATTATACTCTGTGTCATGGACCAGATCTTGTTCTCCACTGTAATTTTCACTGAAAACTGTTAAAGATGCTGGGAAAAAAATATAAATGAGCTATCATAAAATACTTAATTTATTAAACAGCTAAAAAGCTAGATATATTCATAATTTGTAATTTAAGCTAGATATATTCATGTCAACATATTTTTAGTGTGAGAAGTATGCTTTGCCTAATATTTCTTTTCAGACAAAAGGAATCCTAGTTTGACCCTCAGTTCAACATTCCCGTGCTTTCATTGCTTACAGCATCCTTTGAAATTCAGCAAGAAGAAAGCCCTGCAGATGAATACCTGTAGTGTCTCTCATGAAATTCCATTTGTCTCTGTCCCAGGTACATGTGTGGTGTCATTCCCATCTGCCAGCAAAGCCATGGCAGCATGCCAAAACAGCAATTGAGCAGGAATGCTTGGACACACAGCAAAATAACCAGAAACACCTGCTACATCAGGAGCTCTGTGCAGGAAACCTCCCTCTTGGCAAAGAGCAGGGAGGGAAATATAAACCACCTTCCCTTCCTTGCACGGCCTCAGGGTCTCATTCTCAGCTCTGAAGGAACCATGAGAACAAAGAGTTTTCCCACCTTCTCCGTATAAGCAGGGACCCAAAGCAGGATTTTTCAAATATTTCACAAAGCCAGTACAAGGCCCAAATATATCTTCCCTTGCTAAGATATTCCTCCTTGCTAAGATATTCCTCTACTATTCAGAGTTCAGGCTAACTGGGGATGTTCAGAGCTTGATACTACTGATAACATTTGATAATAACATTGCCACATATACTAACAACAGAATTATTGCCAACCCATGCGAGAGACTGGGAGATGTATCTAACAACATTAAAATAAAACTATAACACTCGTTAAAAAGTCAAAAATCTGTCAGCTAAAAGAGGACAAAATTATCATCTGTTATTTTACTTCAGTCCTGTACCTCTAGCTGAGACAACCCTTCATGATATGGCATGGTGAATTCAGTATTCTTCAGGAGTCTCTGTCCTTCT
Organism: Serinus canaria; assembly: GCF_022539315.1. Classification (NCBI taxonomy): domain Eukaryota; kingdom Metazoa; phylum Chordata; class Aves; order Passeriformes; family Fringillidae; genus Serinus; species Serinus canaria. Next base: position 18,012,029 of record NC_066314.1, on the reverse strand, counting down.
ACTGCACAGGTGGGACATTGAAAAGGATGTCTGAGAATGGGATGACTGTAGCTGGTTAACAAATGTTTCCCCGGCACATTTCTTCCAGAAGGCTGGAAGGATTCTCCAGGAGGAAGTGGTCACTTTTGTGCTCCTGTAGATCCTCCCTACAGAAGAGCTCAGTGTCTGGAGATCTACATGCAGGCAGGTGGGAAGGTGCTCTGGCAAGGGCTTCACAAGGACCTCTTGCTGGATAAAGCTCAGTAACAGCTGTTATTGTTGAGCACTTTAGGATAAAATAACACATTCCCATTGTAAATGGCTGCAGAAGGAAGAAAATCTTAAAGAGGGTTGGGGGTATGTTGAGTTTTGCAGTTCATTTCAACAATTTTCTTCCTGCAGATACATTTGGAGTTGATTAAGGTATACAGAGATATCTGGCACCCTGACTGCAGTGAATTTCCCTTCAAGCAAAGTAACAGTTCTTTTACTTCTTTTCATTTGCTGAGTTCCACCAGATATGAGAGAACAAAGTGTACCTGGAGCCTGAAAAGGGCCCCTATGTCCTAAAACAGTGTAAAAGCCCTCTTCATTAGCACACATCATTAAACATTTCATACAGAAAGGCACCATCTGCTCTTGAAAACTCTGGGACCTCAGCACAGAAGGTGCTGATTGCCCTCAGCAAAGATGGAGAGCATTTATGACTGAACCTTCTAGACTTGGAACTGGGGTTGTTTTGCCAAAACTAGGGTTTTTCTTTGTTGTGTTGATCACTTCTCCCCTGATCTTGCTGGATATCAAGAGCAGTGTCCAGTTCCTTCCCACTTGTTGCTGGGTTCCTGAGGATGGGAAGTCATGGACTAGCTGGACAGTAGTCAAAATTCATCAGTTGTGTGTATCCCTTTTCCCCCTGTAATCTCACAGCATCAGGCAGCTGTACCCTTACACCAGCATACAGAGGCTTACCCCAAAGCAAACACTGGGCTTAATTCTGGCACTGGTTTCCCAGTCACACTCCTGACTGCTGCCACAAGAGCAGGAAGGGCAGGGCCAATGTCACCAGTGGGGTCTCCAGTGCCCCAGCTCTGTCCTACATCACTGTGGCCACACCAGCAGGCAGAATGTGCTGCAACCTTCAGGATCACCCAGCTCACAAACTGAGCTCAGAACACCCTGGGAGTCCCTCAGGACTGGCTGTCAGGCCAAGGAGCTGTAGCTGAGGGATGTGGCTACTGCCACCCCTTTGTGCTGAATGAGTAAAGGTCTGGGTTTTCGGGAAACTGATCACACGAAACAAATTTCATTACACAGAAGAAAGCACATGCATGAAGATTTTGTGTTTCCTTAATGGCCAAGAAACCAATTATAATTAGGGATAAACCACAGTTCATAAAGATGTGAGTCGATTTATTTGGAATATTTGAATAATATTTAAATATCTGTAAGCTTGTATCAGATCCACAGTATATACTCATAGTGCACTCTACAGAATTCTGGGAGTTTGCCCTGTATTTTTGTAAAAAATAGTGTCATATTTTTAGGAAATTCCCCCAAAAAGAAAACTCCTAATAAAGTACACACTATCATGTTTAATGGTGTACATTACTGGAATAATACTGATTTTGAAAATAACATCACTGTTTGAAACTTGTAAATCTTTTATTTAAACAAAACGATATAGTCTTAGTGAAAAAAATTCTAAACTTATTAACACTTTTTTTCCATCTTTTGTACAATCATGATAGAATTATTCATTTCCACAACAAACTAAATATTTTATCAAAGACATAATTTGAAAACTAAGAGATGTCATGTCTAATGCCATGAAAATTACCATCTCTGAAAATTACCATCTCATCACAATTGATAAAATTACCAACTAGGGGTTGCATATCTGGCAATGTCATCTAACCCACAGTCTTTTCCTATTTTCCAGATGTGATAATTTTGAATTTTTTCATGGTTATCAGCCTAATTGTCTCTGTGTTTTGCTCTCTTCTTTAATGCAAGACCAAAAAAGAGATAAAACTTCTCAGCAGCTCTTTTGTTCTACCCTTCATTTGCCCAATTACTTGTTACAAACGCTGGAACTTATCTGAAATGCAGAAAATGTTTTTTCCTACATCATTAGTGTGAAACTGGTTTATATCCCTCAGAAATGTTTCATTTTTATTACTTTTTAAAAAGCATTATTGTAGACGGAATTATTTTCATTTGTAATTCTGGAAGTACTTTCTGACCACCAAATTACTGACATCCCTTTCTTCTGAGTTCTTTTGCCTGCCTAACATCTGATTGCAATGATTTCTGCACTGCTAGGCATTTCCAGTGTTTTATTCATAACAGTTCTTTATAAAATTGTGGAGCCATGTTTCACAATGTAATATTCATTTTTCTTATGTGTCTTTACTTAATAAAGTATATTAACACATTTTTTTAAAAAAAAGGTTCATAAACTTTCCTGTAAAAATAAGTTTCTTCAAGACATTTGGTATGTTGCTATAGTGCACAGTCATTCCTCATCATTCCTAGTAAAGAGAGAATTAGCATTCCTTCAATCACTTATCTTTATAAGAATTAAAATTCTTTCCAGGATATTTAGTTCTTAGGGCATGTTATCACAGCACGTTTATGTTATAAACATGAGCTTTCTTGTTAGGAATGACATTAATTTTCCAGTTAGTTATCAAAGCAAATTACTTCTAAATTTATAGCAGTCTGACACAGATTTACAGAATTAGAGCATAAATCTTCCTTGCTATCTTCAAAAACATAGGATGATACGTGCCTTTACCCAGTCACAGTATGTAACCAGATGTGCTTGTTGTTTTAAGAAAAAAAATTATTCCCTCCTTATCTAAATCATATGTGTCAGTGATTTGATGAACATGTTCCTTCCATTGCTTCATCAGCTTCCCAAGAAAGTTCTTTTCTAGCAGGGAAGACAAGGCACTGACAATATTGAACTGTCACTCCCCAAATTTGTACTGCATACACGAAGTGACCTTGAATTAGTGTCTAAAGCAGCACTGCTGCTTCCTCAGAAGTACAGAACTAAGGAAGTTAGGCTGCCATGAGCATAAAGGGGATTCTACAGGGCAAGTCTAGTGCAGGAATAACACTTTTTATTATTTTAGTGTCAAGATGTCTCTCTCTTGATTTCCCATTTCTCTCACCAGGTTGATTTGGTATTTGCTGATGATTCATTATTATTTTTCTCTTGCTCAAAGCAAGGAAAGCTCTGTCACTCCAGGACAAAACAGAATTCAAGCAAAACACTTCTCCAGCACTTCTGAGTCTCAGCTGCTCTTTTTGCTGCAGTGCATCTCTGGCACTATGCTCACAGTCATGCCTCTGCTCTATTACTAATTTTAGCCTTTGGATACTTCAGCTGTGAGCCATAGCCTCTTTTTAACCACAAATTACCTTCTGGGTTCCTAGGGGCCTGTTCATGTTCATATTTTTCTCTTCTGACTCTCCTTTCTCCCAAAGACCCTCTACTATCCTTTCATGCAATGGCCTTTCTTACTTGATAATAGTTTTCTTCTTTTCCCACCTCCATTTCAGCCTATTTTCTCTCCTCAGTAATGTAAGTACTGACTTTTTTCCTTAAGAACATTTTTTCTAAAAATACCCTCTAGTGGATAGAATTGACTAGAGCTTTGACTTCAAATTTTCCCTATTAAAATTGAATTGGTAAACTGAGTTAGAAATTAGAGAGACAGAGACAGAAAAGAGAGAGGATAGAGAAAGCAAAATATGAGACATGTTTTTTAACATTTTCAGGGGGAAATTTCTATGCTTACCTTAGAAATGTCTTTTGGAGATTTATGCATGATACAAAGTCAAAGAGTGAAGAGTTATTTCACATACTGTAATGGCCATCTCCAATATTGATATTAAATGCCAATATTGATGATCAACTGGCCATCTCATAGAGAAGCCTAACCCATAAACCCTATTTTACATTTCTATTTTCTTTTTTCTATTTTCTATTGCTTTTTTTTTTCATAAAAATGTCTGGTGCATCTCTGATTAGTGCTATAATAATTCCTGTTATTGTGATTATATGAAAGCAAGGTTTATAAATAAATTATTCTAAAGCCTTAACTCCAGCAATTGTAGATATAATGTTTTGAAAAATGGAAACAAGTCAAATATTTGACAAGAAGTTAATCAACTGGAATCTCTGTGGGAAGATTTGCTGTTCTATTATATGGAAGTGCAGCCACACAAGCACCCATACATACATGTGTGAGTAGGTGTCTATATACCATCTGAATATCTGGAATATTTAAATTCCAAACAAAACACAGAAGCCTCTTGATCTGTTATCTCAGTAAGCTCAGAGTGAGCTCATTCACTTTAATGAGTGAGGCATGAGATGCAATGCAGAAAGTAATTACTCAGAAGAGGAAATCAAGTATCATTTCCCTTCCTGATGTAACCAAAGATAAACTGGCAAATGTCACAAAACTTTACTAATGTATGAGGATAATTTGCTGCTCTTGAAGCATCATTATACTAGTGAGTCAAGGGGCATTCTAACATTAAAATACATAATTTAACATAAAAGCTAAACTTTGCAGAGACTTAGCTTCCAACCAATTGTGGCAGTGTTAGCTCTGTGTTTGGACTCGATGGTCTCAAGGGTGTTTTACAGTCAAAATGATTTAGCAATTTTACTAGTGGTAAATAACAAAAATGACATATCTGACATATTTAGAGAAGACTTGAATTGTGAGCTAGGTGGCAATTTTTGATTAAGGTTATTTTCATTAAAACAGAAAATATCTGTTCCATGAAATTGAGATTTTCTAGTGGCTGTCTTCATTTTTCTCTTCTGTTACTGATGAGAGCTACAGCTACCCATGCCATAGCCCCCTGCATTTCATTTTGGGGAAAGCTGTAAAGCTAACAGAACTCCCTGAATGGGCATCAGCAGAGAGGAGCAGGAGGGCAAAATGTTTCACATTGAGCTGCTGGAACCCTAGCTGAAGACTAATATTTTCACTTATGGAAAGGAAGAGGAAAGTGAGAAGTACTCTCTGCAAAAACTTTTTTATTTTTAATTTTTAAAAAAATCTGTTTCTGTGGAAATAAATTAAAAAAATAATTATATATGATGTTGGAAGCTGGAGGAGGGAGGGAGGGAGGGAGGGAGGGAGGGAGGTCTGTTCATCATACTTTTTACCCCAGTTCTGGAAGCCAATACATTCCAAATATTTTTATGAAGCCTAATGGATTTCTATTTTCCAAATATCGAACTATTTGGTCAGATTTCTGACCATGTGCCAAACACACCTTATGTATTTACATGGGGTTTCACTAGAGAAAGATTTGCATGGTTCACAAAAACCAGGCCCTCCCAGAAATCATGTCCCACCCAGTCAGGGTGCTGCTCTCCATCCTCCCTGCTCAGCCCCTCTGCTCATTCCCACCTCCAGAAGGACCTGATTCTTCTCTTCTCACTCTCCCCATGCCATGTGGACCAGCCCCGACATTCCTTCATTCTGCTGATCTTTCAAAACCACTTACTTGTGTTTCCCAGCTATCACTGTTCTTTACTGGTAGGAAAAGGGTCACTCACTTTTTCCCTTTTGGTTTTTCAGGGAATATCAGTGGTTAGATGGAAGCCAGAAATGAGTGTGTGGTTTATACGACTTTTATAGCAGACTTTTCTTTATATATCAGTACCATTTCAGTGTTTCATATAGTGTTGAATTTTTATTCTACTGAAAATTGTGATGAATTTTTTATATTTGTTTTAATTTTATCAAGATGTATATGAACTTAATTTTTTGTCTGATTTTTTCATTTGATAAATATACTTTATTTTTTGAACCATATTTTTTAAAAGAATTAACAATGAGGAGAACACTGAGGGGAACTCATACAACAGTTTGGGCAAAATAAATAAGGGGGCTTGCTATGATTTTCCACAAACAGCATTTTGTGCAGTACCCACTGGAACATGAGCTGAAGAGATGTCTTCCCTCAAAGATGCCTTCCCTCAAAGATGCCTTCCCTCAAAGATGCCTTCCCTGCTGTGCTTTCCTCTCAGTGAAGGAAAAAAAGATCACCAGCTGCCAGAATCAAGCTACTACACAGTAGCAATTAAATGTTTCAGCGCAAAGATGTTATTTAGTTAGCTTATCACCTGGCATGTAGAAGAAAAGAAGATTGTCAGGAGTAGTTAGCGTGGATTCACCAAGGAGGAAGCATGCTTGACCAGTCTGAGAGCCTTCCATGATGACTTGGCAGGATGGGTCACTGAGGGGAGAGCAGTGGATGTTGTCTGCCCTGACTTCAGCAAGGCTTTTGACACAGTCTCATACAACATCTTTGCAGGCAAGCTTAGGAAGTGTGGGTCAGAGGAACAGACAGTGAAGTAGATCAAGAACTGCCTGAGACAGAGCTCAGAGGACTGAGATCAGTGGAGTGGAATCCAGTTGGAGACCTGCAGTCTGTGGCATTCCCCAGGGATCAATACTGGGTCTACTTTTACCCAACTTGTTTGTCAATGACCTGGATGAAGGGATAGAATGTAGATAGACAGTACCCTCAGCAGGCTTGAGGATGATGTGAGGCTGGGGAGAGGGAGGCTGGGATCCACCTGAATGCTTTGCTGCCATCCAGTGGGACCTTGGCTGGCTGGAGAATTGGACAGGGACAAAATGAGTTCAACAAGGGCAAGGGCAGGGTCCTGCCCCTGGGGAGGGATAACCCCCAAGCACCATCTGGGGGCTGACCTGCTGGAGAGCAGCTCCTCTGAGAAGGACCTGGCAGCCTTGGTGGGTGACAAACTCTTTGTGAGCCAGCAGTGTGCCCTTGCCACAGGAGGGCCAGTGATATCCTGGGGGGCATTGGGAAGAGGGTGGCCAGCAGGTCAAGAAAGGAGATCCCACCCCTGTACTCAGCCCTGGTGACACCACACCTGGAGGGCTGTGTCCCATTCTGGGCTCCTGAGTACAAGACAAGGAGCCTCTGGAGAGGTCCAGCAAAGGCCACAAAGATAATGAAGGAATCTGGAGTATCTCTCTTATGGGGAGGGATTGCAGGAGCTGGGCTTGCTCAGTCTACAGAACACTGAGAGGGAATCCCTTTAATGCATGTAACATCTCAAAGGCAGGCCCCAAGACAATGGTGCCAGACTCTTTTCAGTGCTGCCCAGTCACAGGACAAGGAGCAAATGGCCATAAAATAAAACACAGAAGTTTTGCCTCAGCACAAGGAAGAACTTCTTTACACTGAGGGTAGCAGAGCACTGGAAAAGGCTGACCAGGGATGTCATGAAGTCTCCCTCTCTGGAGACATTCCAAACCCACCTGGATGTGTTCCTGTGTAACCTGCTCCAGGTGACCCTGCCTTGGCAGGGGGTTGGACTGGGTGACCTGCAGAGGTCCTCTCCAATCCTAACAATTTTGTGATTCTTTATAGTTATTACTGTGATGACAGAGAGAGAACTATTAGAATTTCAGAGTGAAATGGTATTTCTGCAATTGGTGGACAAGATATCAGTCAAAGAGCTTGACACTAAATGATTTTCCTCAAAGTTGAAACAAACACAAGGTCAGTTATGTTGATTGAATAGATGGGTGACAACATATTAGTTTACCACAACTCAACTCTGTTTGGCTGTGAACCCTGGTCTTCCACTTATAGACCCTGTGTTTCCACCTGTACCACTCATTGTAGTACTATGCTATTAATGCTATTGATGCTATTAATATATGCTATTAATAGATGCTATTAATATTTTTGCTATGTAAACCTGCCACCCAAGTAGTATTCACTGTATTGGGACAAACTATTCCAGTGTACTGGTGGAGAACACCAGTAAATGACACATTTTATAAGCTTCAGTTTCATTATAAAGTGGGGGATTATTAGTTTATTCTATATGTATAAAATCACTAATTCAGAAAAACTAGTTTTGTGAATTAGTAATGCACATAAAGTACATTAGAAAACCAGGAATGTGCATTACTGTGTGTTTACCACCATGGGCCCCAACACATACAGATAGCTGCATCAATGTGCAAAAATAAACATTATGTCTTGAATTTTTTATGGAAATACAAACTTTTTATTCCATGTGTTTTATGTCATAATACCATCCTCAAAGAATCTGTTTCTTACAGATTTTAGTCATTCAGTTGAAGCTTAGAAAGCCTCATCAAAGGCTGTAAACTAATGAGTACACTCTTAAATAAGGCAAAATCAAACAAACATTGGCTTTTGCAGGGGGTGTGAATATATTCAGAAAATAATTATGCTTGACACTGTCAGAGTATGACCTCCTGGAGCCCCCAAAGCAATCATGTACATGACATAACAAGGGAATTCTGACATAATCTCATGAATATAACAGTTTAATAAATTATAACTTGTACAGTGAGCCACAGTACATGGGATTTAGCTGCCCTTGGTTATATACTTAGAGCAACTCAGGTTAAAAAAATACAGTTCAGCTATGAAAAGACTCTTTATGTCTTACTCCTGTGAATTAAAAAAAAAAAGTCCAATTTTCTCAGAACTAAAGGAAGAGCACACTACCAGGTAGGTTCACCTATCCTGAGCAAAGTACTTCCTAATCCATCTCATCTGATATTAGTCTTACCATATTAACTGCCACAGTCACATTCCAAGAAAAAGACAACTTCAAGCATGGATCTGTATTTAAAACATCTTGTCCATTAGCCCAGCAAGTAAAAGAGAGATAACAAAACAACTTTTGTAAAGTCTTTATGTGCTGTGTTTGCAATGTTAAGGCAGTCTATAATTAGAGCACACAGGGAGCTATGACTAATGCACATGAAGCTCCTGTGAATTAGCTGAAGTGTTGTCATTATCTTTGCTCATAGATGTGAATACATGGCATTTTGATGCTGTTCCTCAGAGTGCAAATATTGGCACACCCTGATCAAATACAACCACAGAAAGAAAACACAAAAGGAAGAAAAAAAACCTCCAAGCGCAGATGACGTGTCTTCTCTTAAAGTATTTACAATTAATATGTTCACACCCAGCATGACCATAATTACAACATACACAAAATCTCCATGCCTCCTCTGCAGCAACACATTTATGTGTATGACCACTAACAAAAAGACATCTGTTTTTTACTTTCTCTTACATTGACATTGACTTTACTGCCCTCTCCCTCGACTTTCTTTCATGTTTTTCCCATCTACAAGATCGTTTTGGTATCTTGGAGCAATGGCCGAACATGGTAGGAAACATTGGATAGTTCTTATTATTGTTCACTAAGACCTGAAAGAATGTCTTTAACCTTGCTTTCCTCTTCAAACCAAACAGGACCTGCAGTACTAAACACTCAGTCCCTGGACTGTCAGTTTCTTCTTGGTATACAAAAAGCTGGAGGAAATATTGTGTATTTGCAAAGAACATGGATGTTTTTACTGATTCAGTGGGAGGACAGGACATCTGGCTTGCAAATATAGTCCAAAATATGTGCACACATGACAAAAGAAATATACATTGTCTAACAAAATCAAGATGGCTCCTGTGGATTGCTAAGTATGTCTGTATCTGAACACGCTCTATTATTTTTTACACAGATATATAAAATCTATCACTTCTCATACGCTTTAGAGTTTGGTGAAATCCAGCTCAGTGCCAGGAGCCAGTTATAGGATCAACGCACCTTTGAAGTAGTGCCTAGGTTTGTGTTGACCTTTGATAAGAGGATAAATTTCACCCTGTGTCATTAGTGCTGCCCACAAACATAAAAGGGGTATGTTTGCCTTGCCTTAACATCTTTGATATTTACCCACTGCTTTGCTTGAGATATCAGGTATAAAGATGACCCTATCTTTCCTGGCCATGCTGAAAAGGAGAGATATTTGTATTTAAAATAAGGTTCAAACCTAGGGCGGAAAGATAGTGCCAGCTCTTGCTGAACTTTTCCCTAGCATAGTGCAAGAAGCCAGCAGAGGTGAGCTGATGCAACTCTGCTGTAATAAAAGACATCAAAACCAGACATGATTTGTCAACCCAGAGGGCAAAACTTAGCCCAAGAGAGAAGGTTATGATACCACTGAGATCAGACATTACCCAGTGACCGTGACACCCCACCCAGAGGAGAGGAAAAGCTCCAAGCCAGCAGTTTTCCAACCATTTGAGGGCATGAGGCACAGTGGGTGAAGGCTAGCCCCATCCCTGGGTGCAAACCTCCCTGTCCTGCCCAGGTCAGCCCACTGAAGCAGGTGGTTGAATCTGGCTGTGACCACTTGGGTCTAGCACTGCTTCCCCTGACACTCACATCGATCCCTGGCAAGGGGAGGAGGGGGGCTGAGCTTGGGGAGTGGGCTACAAAAACAAACACACTTTAGATACAAGCTCTTCTGCTATCCGAAGGACACCTGGAAGTGCTACCAGGCAGCTCCAAAGCAGGTAGGTCCCATCCCTTAACCTCAGCCCTGCCACTTCTCCTGCCTACAGCTGCTCCTAAGCCAAAGGATTTCGGAAGGCTGCCTGGCTGGCTGATGTGGTGCCAGCAGAGGAGGAGTGACCGAGGCCAGCTCTGCTTGTCAATAAAACAGGCCTTGACCCATCCTTCCAGCCTGGTGTGCCTGGGGCTCTTGCATGTGACTGACAGACACATAGACAGAGAGAGTGAAAAATTAAGCTGATTTGGGGAAATTGGTTCAAATCATGTTTGTGATCCTTAAGAAGGTGGGTAGAGGCTAAGGTTTAAATTCCCAGTGTCCCACACACAAACACAGACCGTGACCTTCTTAAATGTTGAGTCGTTTTTGACAGAAAATGAAATACAGGAATATGAAGGTACAACTATACATATTTCATAATGTCATTCCTTAAAAATAGTTGCTGGTAAAACAAAATTTCTGCTACAAACAAAGTGCCATATTTGTAGTCAGTTCTCTGTTAATTTATCAGTCCTCAATTTCAAAAAATAGGGGCTATGTAGGGCCTATGTCCCCAGGAGTTCCTCTGGCAAAGGGGTCCCTCAGAATCTGGAAGACTGCCCAATTAAAATTTAAAGAAATTTACAGCAAGGATGACTGACTACAGACAGAAGTCTCTAACAGCACCAGGAAAATAGAAAGGAAGGCTGTAAGAGGGTGATTGTGTGTGCCAGAGCACTTTGTTTTCTCATATGAGTGAAGTGAGGACAATTTTTTTGTTAAAAAAATTAGGAACCAAGGTCCTATTTGCTTTTTTTTCTCTCTTCTTTTCTTCTCTCTCTCTCTTTTACTGTGTGCAGACTCTCTACTAACAAGAAAAACTTACATTGTTTATTGTGGACTCTTTTTAGACTTACATGTGATAACAAAAAAGGGGCCCTTAAAATTCTGCTTTGAGCAGAATGGGGAGAAAATACAACATTGCTTTTAGCTCTGGGCTTGGACAGGGAAGCTGCAGATGTCTTCTTCCCCTGGGAACTAAAAGGAGCTGCCAGGGAGCTGTTGCACTGGAAATTCCACCCAGAGCAGAATTATCAGAGAATTGTTTAGGTCAGAAAGGACCTCTAATAACACTGAGTCCCAGCCATTAACCCAGCACCAAGTCCACCACTAAACACTGTCCCTAAGTGCCACATAGTCATGTCTTTTTAATATCCCCAGGGATGTGATTCCAACACTTCCTGTTCCAGCACTTGATCACTATTTCAGTGGAGAAATTCTTGCTAATATCTGATCTAAACCTCCACTGGTGCAACTTGAGGTCATTTTCTCTCATCCCATCATGTATTACATGTGAGCAAAATTCAGGCTCCCCCTTGCTGAAGCCTCCTTTCAGGTAGTTGTAGAGGTAAGAGTGGGTGCTGCAATAAAGTCACCCCTGAGCCTCCTTCCCTCCAGGCTGAACACCCCCAGCTCCCTCAGCTGCTCCTCAGAGGATTTGTGCTCCAGACCCTTCACCAGCTCCGTTGCCCTTCTCTGGACACACTCCAGCACCCCAATGTCTTTCTTGTGAGGAGACAGAGCTGAACACAGGGTTTGAGGTGTGGCCTTTCCAGTGCTGAGTACAAAGGGGCAATCATTGCCCTGGTCCTGCTGGCCACACCATTTTTCACCAAAGAAACCATGCACCTCTCCAAGCCGTCATCAGTTCGTTTCTCCAGGAAAATGCTTTGGGACACAGCTTCAGGGGCTTCAATAAAGTGCAGGTAAATCCAAGGGTCAATCTGTCAGAGAACTACCTCCTTCCATACCTAAAGAGGGCTTACTAGGAAATTGGAGAGGGACTTGTGGGGTCTAAGAGGGTCATGTAGTGATAGGACAAGGAGAAATGACCTTAAAATGAAGGAAGGTAGGTTTAGATTTGATATTAGGAAGAAATTCTTTACTACAAGAGTGGTGAGACGCTGGACTGGTTTGTCCTGAGAGGTTGTGGACTCCCCATCCCTGGAGGTGTTCAGGGCCAGGCTGGATAGGGCTCTGAGCACCTGGTCTAGTGGAAAGTGTTATTGCTCATGGAAGGGGAGCTGGAACTAGATGCTTTTTAACCAAGCCACTCAGTGATTTTATAATATCAGAGATCAGGATCAGAAGATCAGATCAAGAGTTAAAAACATTTTCAAGAGCTAAGGACTTTTCTTAGCTCTCTTTCTAGTTTCTGGGAGTGGTCCATAGAAAGAGGTTGTACCATTGTGCCTGGAACAAGGATTGTTTGCTCATGCAATCCCATCCCATGGCTAACATAAGTATTCCAATCCAGTATTGAGCTGGTGCAGGAGAGTGGCCAAATGATTCAGAAACATTTAAGATTGATTATAATCAAGCCCATTTACTCTTTTTTATTGCAAATATCTCCTGCCTGACTCACCTTCAAGTGTGGCTGAACCTTACTGTTTTACCCTTGCAGCTTCCAGTCTGACCTCCTGCCTCAGCAGAGTGGCTGTGAGTCAGTGCACTGCCCAGACATGCACTGGGAGCTTCTGGTTAGCAGGCTGAGAGAAAACAAGGCAGTCCAGGCCATGGTGTACAGCCAGGAACCCTTACCACCCTAAACTGCCTGGCCTCACCCATGAAGGGAATGGTCTTTGGCCTGTGCTATCCTATGAAAGGCTTCTGGGTATTATCCTAGGCAGTGTAAGTATGCCAAAACTCTGACATGGGGCTTATTTCAATGGTTACAGAAAAAGTTCATTTTCACCTAGATGGAGCCCATAAACCCTCACAAAAGCATGTGAAAAATCGCTCAGTTAAAAATTTATTTGATTTAGGACAGCTCTCATGATTTCTCAAACAGTAAGGGAGAAACTATGTAGAGCAGTTAATAAGCTGACCAAGTAGATAAATGAATAAATAGATATGTTTACACACTTCTCAAGTAATAATAATGTAACAAAGCACAATACTCATTAGAAATATCTGAGCTATCTACAGGTCAAAGAAAAACAGGTCTTCTCTTCAGGTTTAGTAATAACATGATTAGAACTTATCAACATCTTAAATACTAATCATAGAAATGTGACACTAACATTACTTCTGGAAAAGGATGCTACATTTTATGTAAAGAATTCTGTAGCATAATCCCTTTCCTGTTGCATTTTCAATTATTTGCTCCCTAATGCTACCCTCCACCAAGTTCAGGAGCCTGACTGGATTCTGTATGTGATTAAAGCAATGATAACTTGAATTGCTCTGTGTATCTTCATTAGCATCAGATCAAAATAATTTCAGATCAGTGTCAATTCCCAAGCAATATCGTCATGATGATCTCACTACCTTGGAGGAGAATCTGAAGTGGTTGCAGCCGTGTCCTGCCCTCAGTGGAATGGTGTCATTTGCTTCCTGTGGCTCACCTGCCCACCTTTCACCCTGTATCACCCAGGCTTCCTCATCTCTTTTAGGACAAAAAGCCCCCTGAGTCATGTATGACAGAAATAGGCCATGGGTTATTCTTATGTTGGAAAATGGGTTATCCTTACAAAAGTGAATCCAAATATTTCTGACATACTTTGGATACATACTAGCTAAGGCACCAAACATACTGTTTTTGTGATATTGGCAAAATACATAATTAGGATTGTGCATGTCCATGTTTAATTGACTGATACTAATTTCCTTTATGAAAACAACATTAAGAAAATTATTTTGAGGAGGAATTGGATGAAGTGTGTCATAATATTTAATGATCTTACTTGTTCCAGTGCCTGAATTAATGACATGTCACCTTCCTGAAAGATGGATTTATGGGTGATTTAGATTCAGCTCAGTCCCTCTGTTTATCATCCTTTACCACAATGGGAAACATACCATTCAAACAATTCCAAAATAAGAAAAATAAATAAAATTGATGACGACAGTTTCCCAATATAATTGTCTTGAATGTTTAATATTTTGACATCTGCATTATTAAACCAAATTGCACATGAAACCCCCACCTCTTTGTGATGTGCAGGCACCTCTTTGGGCAGATTAACTGTTCTGTGGGCATTGGCTGATTCAGCACCATGAAAGCAGCTGTGCTGCTTCTTCAGCTGTCTTGGGTCTGCTATTAGTGTCATGGCTTTCACATCATAACCTGTCCAAACTAATAATCTGTCCAGAACTTTACTTGGCTTCATGAAGGATGAGCAGAATTCATGTCCCTTCCCAGAATAAGGAGTCCATAAGAAAACAAGGTGCAGTGAACCAATGACCTCCAGGCTTAGTTACTACAGGTGAGCTTTGGTTTGTTAATTTATTAACAGGAGTTGAACTTTTGATCCTTGTGGGTTCCTTCAGGATTCTATGACTCCGTGGTTATGCTTTGTATTAGACTTCAAGGATTTGGTGTTAGAGTGAGAGATGCTGCTGGAAGCAAAGAAGGTGACAGGGTTGGTACCATGTTGTTCAGGGTGCATTAACTCAGGTGGAGAGCAAATCTAGTGCAGAGCCTGACCTGGAAACTGATGCTGCACTTAGCTCTGGAACTGGAAGCACTGGGAAACATGGGCACGTGGAATGCCTCAGACATGGTTCTGTATAGTTGTAGTTTTACAGTGAGCAGGAAGACAAAACTTTTCAGTTTAGGAAGAACACCTGGAAACCTTTTGATCCAAACATCTTCTCAAAGCAGGACCTATTTTGAAGACAGTTCAGGTTGCTGAAAGGCAGACATTGCACTGCACCAGTTAACACTGGTGGTGTCCAGAATTTTCAAATTTCTAGATGTCCAAGATTCTTTATATTGAATAAACCAGGAAAACCACAGAATAAGTTCACTCTGTCCTTCAGTCTAATTACTGACAGACTGTTTCATGCTAAAATATAATCAACCCAGCTCTAACTTTCCTTATTCCTATGGAAGTTGGGAACAGATTCAATAAGTCAATAGTACTTCCATAATGTGAAATAGGTGAAAGTAAAAAGAAAATCAAAGCCAGATATTTTTTACAGCAGCGATTTTATGGGAAGAAGACTTCTGCTCCATGACTTTTTCCTCAGTCTCCTTCCCTAAGGCAGAATCCAGTTTCCACTCCATAGCTCTCCCAGCCAAGACTGGTGGAAAGGAGAACACAGCAGTGTGTATTGATCCATCCTGAATGAAGAAACTTTGCGATATCTTCATTCCTCTTGCTTCATTTTACTTCATCTGTCACCTTGTCAGACCTGGGGAACACTTCGTGAGCACCCTGGCTTTCAATGTATTCAAGGAGAAGGTGTGCTGGTTCTTTTAGGATGAAGCTTTCTGTATTACAGAGGTCTCAAAACTCATAAGTGTGTTCTGTCAGATAGAATAAACTAACTTTGTATAAACGCCTACACAAAGGCATAACTGAATTCTAGGTTTGTGCAAAGTAGATCCAAGGGAAAGATTAAATCTCTAGTTAAAAAAAAAAAAAAACAAGTTAGCTTGATACAGTTTATTAGATAAGAAATAAAACATTTAGTAAATGATAGTTATGTGTAAGTATATGAAAGTATAGCACACTTAGATAACTTTTAGTAAAAGAGCTGGGAGCTGGAAGTGGTCTTACCACAGCAGCATGGGGTACCAGATAATGGAGCTTACTCCTTGCAGCAGCACAGCAAACCTGGCTGTTCCTGTCCTCCTTACAAAACAGAATGCAGACAAAACATCCATTTGCATTCTTGAGTTTTTAAATCAAGACAGACTGATGAGGTGTATAAATTCATTGCAAAGGGAAAGGCATCATGACAATGCAATCCAGCCCTCATAAAATGAAAGCTATACATAACAGTAGTCCAAAACCTCCTCATAGTTAATTGAGGGGAGAGCTTCAAAAAAAAAAAAAAAAAAAGGAAAATACCAAGAACTTCAATGGTGCAAATAATATAACTCCAGTTCGAAGAACTACTAGTAACTCTATTGCAGGCAAAACTGAGATGAGGAAATCTGTTACATCTGAGTCTGAATGCATTTATTATTATATTTTCAAAGAAGTTTTGAGATCCTTCAGAGTCTGGTTTTGGTTCTCTTTTTGTTGCCTCACAAGTTAGAGCAGCCAGGAAAAACTCCGGCTTTCTTCTGGACAAGGGGTTTTCCAGATATTTGTAGAGGTTAAGAATCAGTTTTGCATGGATTTGGCCTAGAGAAAAGTGTTCAAGAGAACAGAATTTAAATAAGCTAGAATTCCCAAAGCAAAGATAATCAAAAGCTAAGAAAGTGTTGTGGTTTAAATACAGAGTTTGAAAACTCCAGTGAGAGATGTCAGGCACATCACAAAGTCTCTCTGTCTCCATTCTCCAGCTGTAAAATAGAGATAACATTTCTCCTATAATTCTCCAGGAGGTTATAGCATAAATTCATTAACATTTTCAAGGCATTCAGATGTTGTGTGAATATCTGAGAGCATAAGAGGAAACTGTTGTTAGTGAATGAAGGCCTTATAACTTGTTATATAGATAAGTCTTGATCCCTTTTATATTTCCCATGGAAATTTGAACTTAATTCTGGAAAAGAATGCAAGGATAGAAAATGGGTTCTTTGAGGACTAAAGCCAGTGATCATTAATATCTCTAAGGGCAAAAAGGACTAATAACCTCTTAATATTTCCAATCTCAGCTCCTATCCCTGTTCACATTCATATTACTTCTGCCTTTTCTGTTGCTCTTCTATTCCCATTATTTATTATGACTGGTAAAAGAACCCTTCTATGTAATATAATATCAGGTTATTTTAATGAGACTGTCTGAAATTTAATCTTGTTATTAATAAGGAAAGATAAGCAATGAAATATTGGCCTCATTGAGACCAATAGGTTTTTTTCTGTTGATCTCAGTAGAACCAGAACTTCATGCAAGAATCAATACTGACACCTTAGACCCCTTGGCAGCTTTGACATATTTTTGAGTGAAAGTGCATTGACTTTGTTGCAGATCCTAACAGGAAAACATGATTTCAATATAATCTTTTGAGGGTTTATTTTCTACCCAAGAGAAATAATCAGTACCCAGGATAAGGGTTCATTCAGCAGGAGAGTGGTCTGGTACACACTTGTGTTCTGATTCCCTCAGTACTTGAGTCATAGATGAAGGCAAATTTGAGGTGACCTTTTGGTCTCTTTCCTTCTATGGTTGTATGACTGTTCATAGCCAAATAGTAAAATATATTAAGAGCAAGGGGTATTGTCTGACAGGAAGAAAGCATCTCAATGTAGCTATGAAAGGTATGACTAGTCTTAATTAATAATTATTTTAAAAGCTCAGAGAATTTTGTATTTTGTCTGAAGTGCTGGCTTATAAAAACATGGACAGTCTGTAAGATATAAGCAGAATCCACCATAAAGAATAAGTATTTGTATCAGATATTTACAAGATCAACAACCAAAGGAAAAGAGGTATAACATCAAGACAGTGAAACTGGCAAAAAGTGAATAAAAGGTATTAACAGCTTTCCTTTCATATTCTTCTTTCTTTTTTGCTTCTGTATCCAATAATATACTTCAAGCAATTACTTATAAACAAGTAAATCATTGTTTACTGTGATGGCATTCTTTCAAAAACAAGGAGCTAAATGTATGGTCCACATCACAAAGGGCAAGCAGATTATTGTTCTGCTTTTGATAGAGGTTCATTTCCCAGCAACTATTTGTTAGGAAAATTATGTAAATACAGACATCCTTTAAACCCATCAGAATTAAAACGTCTCCAATCTTTGGGCACCTGTTGGATGAATTTGGGGATAAGTAGAACTCTTACAGTTGTGACTGACACAAATCAAAAATGAAAAGTATTCCTTTTGTCAATATGTATTATTTACAAAATAAGAATGATATCAGGAGTTTTCATAATTGCAAAAATCCCAATTACATTCACAGGAAAGAGATATTGTTATAGTACATTTAATGCTCAATTTGATGTTTTCAGCACTGTAGATACCTGTAGGACCCAAGGTATTTGCTGTCATGCCTTAGAAATGTTCCAGTTGAAAGACACACTTGTTACCTTAACTGAACTCTTCTCTGTGTCTTGCAGGTTTTCTTCCTGATTTCAGTGTAAAACTCTTTCCCCAGTACAAGTACATAACAACCTGGGTCCTTTCTATTACATCTAACTTTGTAAGCATATGAAAGAGTATGATCAGCTTTGCACAAATAAATCTGTCACTTTTATCTTTATTTGTTGACCACCAGAGATATAGTGAAAATATTGTATTTTTTCTTTTAATGGTAGGATACTCCTTTGGTTTCTTATTACTCAGATTAATTCAGGAGAAGAGAATTTCCCACCTTTTTTCTTTTTAACAAAAGTACATCTTTAAGTTCCTAGTGGTTTTAGGGACCTGATTTGCCAGCATTGATGATTATGAAATGAACTAAATCCTGCCAATGGAAACACAAGAGGAAAACTTAAGGGGTACCAAAGAAGATTTTTCATTTACTAATTAGAAAGGGATTGGTGTAGGATTTGTCCCTGCTGGTGAAAGCCTGAGATCACAACTCTATTTAGACAGATTTCCAGTGACTCAGTTTTGTAAGGCTTACTCACGAGTACCAGATGACCCCAGAAAAACCTAAAATCAGTTATGACATTCAAATCAGAACACAAAGTTCCCATGGATCTGTGCCCAGAAGCTGCTCCTGAGGATGCCCAGGAGTGTTTTGGTCTGGGGACCAAACAGTTGCCCAAGTTCTGTAATAACACAATAATGCCTTGTTACACTGTAAAGTACAGTCACTGTGTTTTTGTGTACCAAAAATCTTGTTGCTACCTCACTCACCATTTTGTAGTTTTGCCATAAATAATTTAGTGTTTATTAATCACTCTGCTCTGCTAACTGCTGCCACTATCCCACTCTTCTGTCCTTGGTTTAATTTATTTAATTTGCCCTCCTAAAAAAAGAAATTATGATGACTAGGATGAAAATAGAGCAATTCACAAAGAACCAAAAAGAACACATGCACTAAAAGATGTATGTAAAGTGTTCAATATTTTGTGAATTGATGAACAATTCACAAAAGATGCATGTCAAATGTTCAATATTTTGTGAATTGATGAGCAATTCTAGAATGGTGGCCTACTCTAAGAAAAACTGGAAGGACCACCTGGGCACCACAAGACTCAGTCCCAGCTTGCAAAGTGAGGTACCAATCAAAACCTCACAGCAGCATGTAGATCATATCCTGAGCTGAGTTCTAAAAGTCAAATGAGCATTTTAATTAGCATCTCAGCTGCTGAGAAGCTTTCTCCCAGCTGATTGATCAACCTGAGGATCTTGCTCTTGCCTCCCTGTGCTCCCCACAGCACTCCCTGCCCCATCCCTTTGGCTTCTGTACCTTTCATGACTCACTATCATGAAAGGGTGATGCCTCTCAGGAGAGGGCCTGTAGTGCCAGCAAACTTGAGAGACCAAAACTGCTCCATGTCCTTCTTGCTAAAGCATGGCTATCTGTCCTCTGAGAGAGACTGGAGAGGAAAATACCTTCTCTGTGTTTCATGAGAACTCCTCCAGCATCATTTTACAGGTGAGAGTCGCTGGAAAAATATATTGGCAGGAGTTAAAGCAGGAATCAGCTTCTGTCTGTCCCTTTCTCCCTCCTGCCCTTACACATGGTTGACTTTTCCTTGGTGGACACACAAACCAACAAGAAGTTCAGGTATGCTCCAGCCAAGGCTATGATCTAGGTGAGACAGAGAATAGATCTGGAGGGTCTAAGAAAGGTTGGTACAGCCATAACTCCTATAAGCCATCTGTAGAAACTCTTCACATCTACACCATGTGCTGGGCAGGAGGGGAGAGCAGAGAGAAGTATAGAAAGGCATTGACAGCAGACTTATTGTTTTATTTTTACTGGAGAACAATTTGGCCAATCCGAAACAGTAGGAACACCAGAAGGAAGGGATTAGCAAGTCTCTAAAGTCTGTCAACACAAAATAAAATTATACCTGGCAAGGAAGAGTGAATTTCCACATCCATACTTAAATTCAGTGTCATTTCAGCTTGCTATGGTGAACATTGTCTGGGAAACAATCAGACACCTTAACATCCTTTACAGCAGATAGCTTAAAGCAAGTGAAGGATTCCTTTACTTCACCTGGCATTTGCAAAGAGCTTTGAAGAGTCAAGTGAGATGCTTGTCAGAGAGGCAGCACTTGGGGTGACAGTGAGGTGGGGGTAGTCCCTTGTGATTTTTAAAAACCATTTAAACAGCTAAGAGCAGCAGGTGTTCAGTGCTAGTGAACAGAGATCTTAGATTGCACTGCAAGAAAATAAAATACATATCTGTGAGGCAAGGTCAAAGCAGACTGACAGCGCACAGATGCCCAGGGCTGGTCCCAGCTCTTCCATCAGCTAAGCCAGGATTCAGTCCCAGAGAATTCAGCAATTGTATCTTGTGACACTGGGGCACTACACTTGACCTATTTAACATTACAAAATAGATGTAAATTGTATCTTTAGGAAATCCTCCTATTTGCTATTGACAAAGATCAAAACATGACTTCTGGGTCACATGTAAAAACCTCTAAACAGAACCTTAGACCAGTTAACACCAACATGAGCCAGCTGCTATTGCACTGTTTGAAACAAGTTAACAAAAGCCACTTCTTGTTACTTTTTCATAAGGGTTTAAATAAGCAACCATTTGAAACACAATATTTTACACTGAAAAAGCAAGAGAGCCATGTTTCATTAAGAGCATTACTTTCTGACTTCTACTGTAGTCAGAAACAGCACCAACTAGATCAAAGATATGGCTCTTTATTGATTAGTCCTCAGTGTGTGTTTAATCAGTGGCTGGCCTCTTCCAGGTAGGCTGACAGTAAATTAACAGAGACGCTCATCTGTTCTTGGAAATGCCACTTTGTTGGACATCAGAAGGTTCTCTAACTAAGGCCAGTGCTTTTAGTGAAGTCATGTGACCATAGTCTAAATTATCAGCACACAGAGGATTAAAGATGTGTTGGTTAACGACCAATGAACAAGCAAATAAAAACTATTTGCATTATATTATGATACTCTTAACCTTGATGGTCACCTCAGTCTTTTCTTTTTTTTTGCAGTTATTTTCCATAGCTGATGAAACCAAAGCATACCTTCAATTGAATTTATTAGGCTCTGTATTGCTGTTTCTATTTTGATTCAGCTATTTTTGATGCATGGGAAGACCAAGAAGGGATTGTAAATGCTCAATCAAAAAAAAAAGAAAAGAAAAAATGAAATAAAAGCCAGTCTGAGTCTCTTTTAAAAAGCTTTACTCTTAACAAGGTGTTCTCCAATTCCACAAGCTTTGAAGACAGGTCCAGCCTCTATTTTCAAAGGCAATGTAGCCGATCCACAGAAAATGTTCACCCAACTTTCATCAACCTGTGTTACTATTCTGATACCAGAAAGAAACTTTGACTGCACTGGCCATCAGCAATCAGACTACAGATAAACACTTTCCACAAGGAGCAGAAAAGCCCTCTCTCCACGTGACAGTGAACTCAGGACTCATGTTCCAGCAATCAGGCTTTCATTGCTGCATGGCACCAGCACAAGGGCAGCTGGGCAGTACAACCAAGGCTGGAGTGACACAGCACCCTGAGCTGGGCACCCTGCAGCTCTGGGGGTGCCTGGCTCTCCCTTCACTCTTGGCTAAGCTTGTGCTCATCATCCTGCCTGAGATAAGTCTGGGCTTGATGACGTTCATGCTTACATTTACACCAAGCTGCAACAGGTGCTCTTATAGTGGTAAGGGAGATTATGGGTGGCACAGTCTCTTGTTCTCTCATAGATGTAGAAAATAGAATTGTCCATGAGCTGAAGGACAGGCCACAAGCCCATTTTACCTGCTCTTAGCCATCCTGATCGATCTCAGCTGATGCAGCCTCACAAACCAACTGGAATTATATCATGTGTTTGCCATCAGCTCTGTTCTGTTTGTGTTTCAACTGCATATATTTGCAACTGAGGTATTTTTTCCCCAAAATTTACAGAGTAGTTTTCTTTTGCAAACTTTCTTCCCACTTTTTAAATGGGAAGTGCCTCAGACTAGAAGGAAGCTTTGTAAAGGTTCCATCCAGTAAGGTCTTAGACTTTCACATTGCAGTGAATAAGGCAGGGTCTTTGTGACTTTGTCCTTGAGGGTCAGAAAAAGGAGGGAGGGGAGGTTTCACATAAATGAGACAAAAATGCAATCTTTATCTGAAAATTTATTTGGTACTTTTGAGACAAGAGTACTTTTTAATATCCCTAGGGGGTTCAATCTTCAGGACATATTGCTGCTGCTGCTACAGCAGTCTGCTCACCAGCTTGTCCCTGGAGGATATGGCAACTGCTTAAACAAGAAACACCACCCAAACTGTCCAACACCTCCTGGATTTGCACACAGCTTAATCAAGACAGTGTGGGCTAATTTTTCTGCTGTGCTAGGGAAATCTACACAAGCTGCCAGCACAGGAACTGATATCACTCCTGCCATTGCCACAGTTCCGCTGAGGATGGGTACTTGAACATTTCACAGCCTAACAAAGCTCTGCCAAGGAGGGGGGTATTACTCCCTGTTTTGCAGCTCAAGACCTAGGACAGAGATCATGTGGAATGACCTGCATGGCAGAAAATCTGAATCTGAGCAGGGATTCAGCCTTTCATACCAGGATTGCCTTATGCTTTGGAGGGGGCTTTTTCATGCATGGTTGGATAGTAATATGGAATAACATACTTCAGACATAAAAAAACAGGTAAAGGTAATTAAAACATATCCCATAATGAGATCATTATATTTTGATTGACAAAATCCTTTCTTAGGGAAAGAGTGCTACCTGGCTGTTACTCAGAGAAGAAAATCAAAGGGACAGTCATACTGACCCTGCCACACTGAGCGGTTTTCAGGAAATATTAAACGTAATGTAATCATTTCTAGGGCACTGTTTTGGCTCAGGGCATAGGAAGATGAGAAAATCTGAAATTGAAAAGCCAACCCTCCAAATGACATAAAACAGCCAGTTGAATTTGCATCAGTCAAGGTGACAGCACAATTAACAATATAGGCAGCACTTCATTTGAAAATCAAAGGAGCTGTGGATGTATGATTAGCAAAAATACCTGTAAATCTTGTTTGAATAGAGGAGGGAGCTATGTTTTGTCTTATAAATCAGGATTTTAGTTGCTGTGGTAATTTTCCTTGTATAACTTGTCTACATAAATGAAACTCAAGCCCTGTTGTCTCAAGCCACAGAGGATTATAGAATAATGAAAAACAAAACTAAACTGAAGGAACCCAGTCAGCTGAAGACTTACAACTAAAATTTTAAGTTAAACAAAAAGTTACACCAACAGATTAACTCTTTTTGATGTTTTCATTCCACTAAGGAAAACAAACTTTGGAAACTTTACAACTGAAAAGAACAACACTGATGGTAAAACAATCTTGTGCAGCTGTGTCTGTCTCCTGCACCTGCCTCTGGCACCTTGGGTAGATGTCTTTCAGAAAAAACATAGAGGTGCTGACTAACAGCTGGGGATGGTCATGAACAAAGGCTGAGGTGGAGTATAATCAGATAATTGGGCAGATTTGAGGCCAGATAATAGAGCAATCTAACAGTAATCAATGAACACATAGTAATTTTATTTCTTATAAAACTTCAAGGCAGTTGAAATTCATTTATGCTCAGTATTCTGGGAAGAGCAAAACAGACTTTCATAGTTTACTAAATAGAGCTACACCATGGCCAATGTTTTACTGGCTTTATCACTGCATGAAAAGTGTTGTACAAACAGATTGAGCCAGTGCAGAATAAAGCAACAAGTCTGGACTGAGCATAGCTGCCACCCTGCAGTAAACAGCCCTGGTCTAATCATCAAATATTATGAAGCCCTGGGAACAGCTTTTGGAAGACACAACATTGCACTTTTTCCAAGTGGCTGAAGCTGTTGGCTGTGGCAGGGCACTAGTTCAGGGTCCTCAGGGAAATCCATTTGCTTCCCAATGCTCACATCTTTCTAGCTAAAGAGGGGCCAAAAAAAGCAGCAGCAAGTGGACAAATGTCAGGATTGTGTAATCTACCATGGTATTTTTTTCCCTCTTCAGGAAGAAACTAGAGAAATTAACATAATGTATGGAAACCATGAGATGATGACTTATTTCTCTAGATAGAGGGCATGGATTTAACTGTCTCTTACTGCAGTAGGATTTCACAGGCCATGTCTAACCATATAGCTATGCTAACACGTAACTGAATCTTTAAAAGAAAAGGAAAATCCCTCTACTGCACCCCTTTGTAAAATGCAAAATTTCCTGTCCTGACAGTGCTTACCCAGAATGCCTGGGCTACACTGATCTGATTTTGCTATTAATCATTGAGTTATCTCTCCACCTAATTATCTACCTCTCTGACTAACTGCATCTGAGAGGCCAGTAACTGCAAGGTAGAGAAGTTTGTGTCTCTTTATCTCATATTTGCACCTGACAAGTAGTTTAAACATGGGCTCCTCCCATGGCTGACCTAACATGGCATAATATGCCTTTCCACAGGGATTGCATCGAGGAGCTGGCTCCCTTCAGGCTGGGTTATCAATGTTGTACATGCTTTTTCCTCCTTTGAATTCAAAATTCTCTAGGTGTCCCTTGATGCTGGGATCACCTGGTGGCTCTGTCCAATGCTTCATGCAGAGTTCCCAAGAGGAGCTGTACACACAGGCAATGCATAAACCCATATTTGAGCAGTTTTCAGCTATTTACAGGTGGACTTCAGACTGTTGATTTTTGGTCTGCAACTTAGAGGCAGCTTCAGCTGCCACACAGAGAATAGAGAAGTGGAGGCAGAAAAGCCCAGGCAATCCTTCTCTCCTCCCCCAGCATTTAAATTGGATACATGGTATGGAAGAGACCCCTGGAGCTGAGTATAACCCAAATTCTGACTGAATGGAAGAAATTAGTATGCTGCAACAACTCTCTGAGAGCTGGAGGTACTGGCAGTGGAGCCAAAAAGGGCAAGAAGAACATCTAGCAGAATTGCCTCCATCCTTGGAGGCAATAAAACCTATACTGTACCCCCAGGTCCAACAGAGACTGGTCTGGTTGCTTGTGGAGGGCGAGGTGGATGGCATTTCAGAGCTTGCTGTGTGGAGACTTTTTTCATCTATTTTTGAGGCAGTTGAGGGAAGTATGAGCTAAAGGCAAAAGACTGTGGGGGAAAATATTTGTAGAAAATATTTTGCAGGAGCTTAGAGGTTTTTTTAAAAAATTATGTGGCAAGCAAGCAGAGACTTATATAAGTACCAAGGCTGCATTATCAAAATGTTAGTAGGTAAAACATATTAATAAAAATGCTGTGAAATGAAGAATCATCTGAATTTCTTTTAACACAGAAGAGATGGTAATAATGATCCCTGCCTCAACCCACTGCCAATATGCTTCAGGACTCAAAGCTGCACATGACTCTGAGCTCCACAGCTCATCCCATTTGTCCTTGGTTCCAGAGTGCCAGAGTGCAGGTGGGTTCATGGTCAACAGTACTGGAGGCAGCTGACACATCCAAGAGAATCAGAAATGACACCTGATCTTCATCCATAATTGACAAAGGATTATCAGCCAACACAAATATGTGCTGTGACTTCTCTTATCAAGTGGTTTGTAAACAACCATGTATTACAGACAGGATTTCAAGAGAGATCAGTGTTGCCCTATCCAGAAAGAAAAACAGAACAAAAGTGTGCTGACATGAACTGATGCAAAGTCAGCGCTCGTGGAATACAGAGAGTAGGATTATCTGGCCATCTACTGAAGGATCTGGGATCTGACTGAAGGATTTGGGATCAGTTTCCTACAGAGAAGAAATATTTAAGGAAATAACAAAGATCAAATTGAAGCATATCATTGTGTGGAAGAGTGTCTGGTTTAAAACTGGGATCTATTTGGAACACTCTCTGTGTGAAACAGGTTTGGAGGCACTGTGTTTCAATGGCAAAGTGGCTGCCATGTTGAGAATTTTCATATGGCACAATTGTTCCACAGATCAGTCAGAATTGAGGTCATTCTGACTTTAAAGGTATTCTCTGGATTATCCTGTCCAAAATAGGACTATTTTAATTTATACAAACAGAGAAAAGGGAAGGGCTGTTCTTTGGACAAGGAGGCAGCTCTGTGTGTGTGTGCCTCTTCTCTGAGCCCAGAAAATAATACTCCCCCAGACTGTAACCCTAACTTCTCCCTCACACCATACTGGTCCTCAGTCCCTTCTGTCCCAAGCCTTAAATTTCCCAGTCCTTCCTGCCTAAAAGCTCTTTCAAATACCTTCTGTGTTGAGGCTCCCCTTCCACACTGTCCCTTTTCAAGGCCTCTACTGTTTAAAATCACCTTTCTCCCTTACAAAAGCCACTCATGTTCCTCCCCATCTCTCCTTGCTTGGATTTTCTTCATCTCTGACAAGTATTTTCCTATAACTTTCATTAACCCTCTTCCTCCAGAGGCAGTCCTTTCAATCCTCAAACCTCTAAAACAGAGAAATAAGGCCTTCCCAATCCTTTTTGAAACCCAACCTTTCTTTCTCACCTTTCTGTCACCTTTCATCTCCAAACCCTTTATCGAACATTTCCTCAGACCTTTAGTTCCCCTTTCGGTCCCAATTCCCATTTCCTCTCCTGCAGCCCCCGTGCTCCATCCACACCCTCAGTTCTCCTGGGCTCGAGGGGAGGGAGTGGTGCCATTCATTTATAATCCATGTATTACCTCCTGTTGACTGCCAAGGGACAGTGCAGCCTTCTCTTCCACCCTTGCCTCCAGCAGAGCCCTCCCCTTCCTTGTGTTGTCCTCAGAGAAACTCTTTGGAGAGGCTGGGCACACTCTTGGAGCCAGCTGCATTGGTTCCATCAGACATGAAGGAAACTTCCAGCAGCTTCTCACAGAAGCCAGCCCTGTAGCCACCCAGCTACCAAAAACTTGCCATGAAAAGCCAAGACAAAAGTAATTATTCAAGTGTGCACATCAAGTTTCATTTCCCTCCTCTGCCAGTGGGAATTAAAACTCATTTTTCCTCCTGCTTTGTGCTCTCCTTTTCATTTTGTCAGTCTTCTTTTTCCTGTGACTATTCCAACTTCAGCTCAAGAAGATGCAACAAAATATACAAAGCAACCTGTATCTGAAGAGGCCTGATGCTCAATCAAGAAATGAAAGACTTGACAACAAAATTTCTCAGTCTAGCCAAGAAAGGCCAAGAGACAAAAATTCACAACTTTTCCAAGTATTATAAAAAGCTATTGTATCATGTTATGAAGGAATTTTAAAACCCTCTTTCCTCTAAAAAATATTCATAACTGTGTTTTTCAAGCAGCATGATGTTTTGTGTGTTTGTTGTGAATGTTCTGAGAATATATTCCAACTTAAAGAGAGACTTAGGGGAAAATTCTTATTTCTGAAACCTAATCAAGTGTTGAACCAGCTGCTGAACTTCTCATACTGGGGAAATTTGAGATGGGCTGCAGAGAACTGAATTCTCATAATAGTAATGTTAAACATCAAACAGGGAGGCCCCTGGTGAGTTTAGGTATCTACACTGGGTTAGCTGCAGCTGAGCAGGGGATTTCAGCATAATAATTACACTCAGCTACACCCAAGTTTATCCAGAACTTTCTCAGCCTTGAGTCCTTTTGCAGATATGACCTTGTTTTGACTTTTTTCCTTTTAGTGCTCCAAAATCTCTTCCAGATAATTCTCAGAAACACAGGAGTTTGAAGTGGTTTTCTGCTTTTTTCCTCCATACTTGGACACAGGACAATGGTTAAATGAGCTCAGGAAGCTTTATGGAAGGGATCATGAGATGTTGTCATAGCAAATTACCAGCTCCTGATCAACATTGGTGTTGGCTCCTCACAAAAGCAAGAAACTCACGAGACAAGAAAAGCCTCTCCGAGTGAAGAGAGAATGGAGACTCCCTGCCAGAACACTTTTCCACAGTGCAGAGAGGATCACCAGTGGCTGGCCTGGCTCTGTCTGTTGTCCTCTGTTAGGGTAGCACATGAG
Source organism: Serinus canaria (assembly GCF_022539315.1). Lineage (NCBI taxonomy): Eukaryota > Metazoa > Chordata > Aves > Passeriformes > Fringillidae > Serinus > Serinus canaria. The sequence goes on along the minus strand of NC_066314.1, from coordinate 17,983,660 downwards.
GACAGTGCAACTTCCTCTCCAAGTGCCCAGGGTGCTGGGATTCCCTCATGTCCCCAGGCTGGGAGCTGTAACCTCTCTCTACAGAACTATTTCAGGAGGGATGTGGTTTGACAGCTGGACTGACAACTGTCCTTTAGGAAGTGACTCAAATGAAGCATGACAAAGTTGTCATGCAAAGGGTGACAAGTGTCAGGTAACCACTGTCATTGATTTCTGTAGTTATGGTTTTTACAGTTTACACAATATTTTGACTGTGAAATATCATCTAATTGCATTCTTCCTAATAAAAAAAAAATGTTATTTTTTCTCATTTTTATTCCATGTGCTAGAATGTCTTTCCCATAGTCTTTTCTTACACCTCCAAGACTTGCTGTAGTAATTTAATAATTGATTAACTAGCACTGAAAACAGTAAAACAATTTATTCCAACACTCACATCCACATTAGGGGGCTTTCCTCTGGGGCAGATTTGGCTCTCCCATTTAAAGTTTTAAACTCAGTTTTTCAGTTGCAAAATAGAACTTTTAAAGCAGCCCCCATACTGTCTAGCAAATTTCTGAAATGAACCTTCAAGTCTTTTAAAAATCTGTTTTGCCTAAATGGAACTTTTTAATGAGGGATTTTTTTTTTTTTGAGACTAAAAACAAGTGTGAGTAAAGAAACATTACACTGGGCTCTATCACTGGAGTCCCTATTTCTCTAATCTGCTTAAAGCCTAAGAAAACTATTAAATTGAACCTCTGAAATAGAAACAAAATAATCTCAGCAACAATTATCACTCACTTCTGTATTACTTTCAAAAATAAGTTAGGAAATATCTATCAGAACCATGATGTGCTGCAAAGAAGTTTTCCATTTGTTACCTCCCCAAAAAGGATTCTGTTGCTTTTCTAGTAAAAGTTAAATTAAATGTTCTGTAAATCCCTGCAAATGGTTTGCTTTCATTTCATGACAGATATCTATAGCACTAGTCATGAGAGTGGGCCTTCTGTGCAGGGACCACTTCAGACAGCACTGACATTGCTCATCTTTTGCTTCTGATTCAGGAAATGATGATATGAGCTCCTTATTGCTCATCTGATTCCCATGCCTGTGATAGTCTGAATAAAGTGCTTGGTGCAAAGATGTGCCAGGGCTCATCAGTAGTTTCTACACAAATTGCAGTCCTATCCAGAAATACCTGTCCTCACCTCAGCCCTTCCCTCAGCAGAGCTCTGGGGTCAGAGGAACTGGGTCATCCACAGAAACCATTCAGCAGGTGAGTAAATTTGGTCAATTCAAACTAGCCTGTGTTTTGCCACACAGAAGATTCAAAGACAACCAACAGAGCTGGAGAATTGAAGCTGGTTTATCAAGTATCCCCCTGTTTGTTACATGGCAGCCAAAGGTGTGCCCTGATGTATTGGTCATTTGCACTGACCAATGCTCTGTGAAACTTATGTGGTGCCAAAGCTCTGCTGGTAATTGAAATTCTCCTCATATGGATCCTGGAGTCTCCTATTTTGAGTTGGTGGCAGCCAGGCACCGGGCCAGCAGCGTGATGAAATGGGAGGCAGGAACAAGAAGGTTTGTAGACAGAGTATCATCATGAACTGAGCGTGTGGTTACATGCAAAGCACCACCACACATGCAAAATGCTGATTCCATCCAAACCCATAAAGGCTGACTTTAAGCTGATTTAGCTCTGTCTTTTCTGCTCCTTGTTGAGTCATCACAAGGCTTTCTTGTCCAGGATTAGACCTAATCCTTCTGTGACATCACCCTTTACACCCACTAACCTATAAAGTGAGGGCTGGGCCCTGGCCACAGTAGCTCCCACAGATTTGTAAGTTACAGCACACATGAGACAGCTTTATCCTTTCTGTGTTATAAAGTATCAGTTTTCTTTTTTTCCTTTTCTAATTTCTGCACAATATCTTGATGTAATTTGTTCTACTTCGGCGTCTTTTACAAAGTGATTGATAGCAAACCCCAACATTTACAAAAATCACAGCTATTTGTATTTTCTACAAAATATTTGCATTTCAGCAATAACCTCGAAGATAAAAAGAAATTGTTTTTTTCACATCTTATAATGGGGTTCATCTACCTTAATTCTAACATCTAGAACTCTATCACTTCATGTAGAGGCCCTTTATTCTTCTTCTTCCTCTCTTCATGCTTCCATTGCTCATTTTCTCATTTTACACTGTTCTTTTTCTGTGACTGCTTCCATTTCCCCATAAATTCTCTTACTTTAAGCATCTCTCATTCCTCTGTTCTGGCTCTACCATATCTTTCTTTTCCTTCCTTCCTTCCTTCCTTCCTTCCTTCCTTCCTTCCTTCCTTCCTTCCTTCCTTCCTTCCTTCCTTCCTTCGGTCTTCTTCCTCCTCCATTTCCCTCTTCTCCTCTGTTGTGCCAGCTCCCTCATTATCCCTCTTTGTCACATTCCTACTTTTTCATGTCTTTCCTTCCTCCTTCTCTGCAAGATACTCCTTCCTCTTTTCTTCTTCCTCCATTACCACCTGCTCTTCTGTGTATCAGTTTTCCACTTCTCACTCTCACGGCTCTCATTCCCTCATTTCAACCTGCCTCCTTTAAGTCCCTGTGTCTCTTACAATTTCTGCCTGCTCTTGCCAAACCATTTGAATTTGCTTGGGTTTTTTTGATGGCTTATTTTGTTCTTCTTTCATTCCCATTACCTAAGTGATTCTCCAGTGTTACAGATTTTACCAATTCTGTGTGAGCCTAAAGAAAAAAAAATACCTGTTCCCCTAATTTCAGCTACCCAAAACTCCTGAAAGGACATCTTGAATGGTGCCACAGTTCTTTGGCTTCACTAGGCCAATGCTTCACCAGGCTAAAATAGAATTTGGGGTTTAGGTGGAAGGATAGTCCTTCCTTGTTTCTGGTCTTCAGATCAGGAAGGCCTTGTTGTGTAATCTCCCACCTGTGCACTCAGGTTTTCTTTGGAAGGAGTGCTTATTGTGCTCCAGACTGTGCTTCAGCCTGGGCAACAGACTAGGACTGCATCCATTCAGCAGAGCACACGGACACAGCAGGATTTCCAGTTTTCCCAGGCTGGGGGATAGGAGGGGGCAGCTGTAGACCTCAGGTAAGTTGTGCTTTGATTTTCTCTGAGATGTACAGTAAATTCTGCTTTTTCCCCACCATACTGTCCATGTACTAGGCAGTATACAGGACACAGGAGACATCACAGTCCTTGCTTGAAAGTACTCAGGTGTTTTAAAAGTCAGTTCTCTGAAGAACAGGAAAGGGAGAAGCAAAAGGTACTATAGGTTATGTGGGTCTGAAATTGAGCAGTTTTCCTTTTTGAATGGGCCATACAAGTTCAGAAGCAGTTCTTTATATCCTGGAAAGACTGGAAGGCTGCAAAACCCAAAAGTCTAGAGCAATATTGGCTTTGCATTTTACTGCTGTAAAAAACAAGGCAGTAATAGAGTGTCTTCAGCTCCTAGGGCCACTTTCCACTCCCTTCCTACATCTGGAAGCTCTAACTGCTCTATCCATTTAACAGTCAGTCTTCTATCAGTAGGGAAAATACTCTTGGTTTTATTTGCTGCAACCTTATGTGAAAAAGAACAGTCTCACTTCCAACAGCCATTAGGAACTGATGCCTGTCCTTGGTTTCAGTGTGCTCAACCAGCAAAGAGAACTGAGCTTCTGAGCTTCTCTGTCAAGGCCCATTCTTGCTAACTGCTAGGTTACTGCAATCTGCAGGAAGAATCTGATCCTTAAAAACAACCAAAAGCAATTTGTCATCCCAGCAGAGTTTTAAGATAATTTTCTTAAGCCAGTTATGCATATCACCCAAAAGCAAGACATGTATAGACATAGATCCTCAAATATATTTAGATTCCTAAATTCCATTTATTTTGGTAAAAATTTCACGTGAACTGGAAAGGACTCAGTCTGCCCAATTTTTAACAATCCCAGATCCATTAAAGAGTAAACAGATGTAGATAAGTAATTCCATTGTAGCAATGAGAAAAGGAAGGGCTTAAAGGATAAGGCTAAGGTCTGAGACATGAAAATTTCTAGTCACTGGAACAGGATCAATTCAACTTATCCAGGGAAAAGCCAATGAAAGAAGAATTGTACAAAGAAAGAATCAAAGAGGAGTCTCAGGCAAGAAAAGAGAGTAATGTATGTGGCATGGCAAAACTTACTATTTTCATACTACATGAAAAGCCAAGGTAACATTCGAAGGAGACAAACAGGAGAAAAGGCCAAACTACAGATCCTGCACTAGCAGTCAGTAAGAATCTCTTCTCAAGACAATCTTTACCTTCCTCCAGTCAGTTCTTGGCACAGAGATTCCAAACACAGTCTACATGCTCAGGGTTGATGACCCTCCAGACTGGAGAGAGCAGCCTGAGGAGTGATCTGTAGATTGACTAAATGACACTGGAGAATTCTTCACTGAAAAGCCTCAACACCTCTTCAGCTCAGTATGACCACTTTGAACTAAAAAACTCTGAAAATTGATCAACTGACAGCTCTGAACATGCAGACAGGTCTAAAAGAGGCAGAGCAGTTCCCAACAGCAACCAGCACACCCAGAAAAAGGCAGCCAGGAAAGCTTGGAACCCGAGTGCTGGTGATCCTAGATCCAAGTGTCTCGGGTGGATGCATGTGCTGCACCCATCAATCACAGCTTAGATACTCCTCTGGGCAGGTGGAGTCACTTCTTTGGCCAAAGAATGAGCACATCCCTTCCATTTTATTATTGAAATACTACTGGATTTGGTCTGAATTTCTCATGTAAATACACATAGCTGTGCTCAGCAAATTCCTTTTTGCAAACGAGCCCTCGTTAACGCCTGGGCCTCCCAAGAATGGTGATAATGCAGCTGATTTAGTAATAGCAATACTGAAGCAAATTCTTTTGGAATTACATTACTTTAGAGTCTACTGCTGCTCCTCAGCATGTCTCTCCTAAAGAGTTATTTGGACTTTCACACAATTAACTCAGCATCCCCCAAAGTGAGTAAGCCTCCAGATGGTCTCTTCTTTTGAGGTGGCTAAGATATTTTTACTGGGAGGGGGATGCAATTTCTTTCAGACTACATCTGTGAGACATTTAGGAATTTATATTGGTACTCACAAACTAACGATGCCTGTCCTGAAAAATCATCCTGCTCTTTTATGACAGTCTGTTTTAATTGGCTGCCTACCTAGTGTAGCTGTCTTCTTGGCCCACACTTCTGCCTGATCTGGGCTGAGATGTCAAAAATGGAAGAAGAAAATGAATTATTTAAACCTTCATGTAAAAAAGCACCCAATTCTCTTTGTCATTGCACTGATTTTACATTAGTTTATAAAGCTTGCCATTTATACCAGTACATTTTATGGAATCACTTTTAATTGACAGCACTGTGAGATGTCAAACGGGCATTAGGAGGTTGCTCAGACTTAAAGATGGCCCTTTATTCTGATATTTGAATTTAACACTAAACCTTTTTGAACGCTGATGTATTTGAATTCATGGCATGGAATTCTGCATCATGGAATTCAGATCTGAATCAGAACCTTCAGTATCTACTGAAACTGCAAACTCAGTAACTATTGAAAAGCATTGCTCATGCTTTTCTGCAGGGCCTTCTGAACCAAGCTGTCAACAATTTTTTTTTTTTTTTTTGAGTTGAAAACAGCCTCCAGTTTGGTTCCATCCTTTATTTTATTTTGGGTTTTTTATTTTTTTAAATTTTTGGGGAGGGGGCGTTAATTGAAATTTACTAAATTCCTAAAAAGTCCTAAAATGCTCTACAACAGCCTTTGGCATATTTGAAAATATCACATAACATAATTTCCCACAAAACAGTTAAATTTACACTGATATTTATGAATGTCAGATAATTCTTGAAAATGTGTGTGTAAAACTCAATTCAATCTGGCCTTCTGCCAAAAACTTGAAGTCACTTTTTGTTACACTAACTCAAATGACAAAATTATTGTTTGAGTAATTTAAAATAGGTTTCAGTTTGTATATTTCAAAATGTGAACTGTTTCAGTTGAGATTGACAACAGGGAGCTAAGAAGTGGAAATGCTTTTAAAAAGTTTCCAGGTATATAATATTATTTTAGTTAAATAATATTCTTTTTCAGAGAATAAAACTTTGAATAAAACAAAGATTCAAACTGGTATCTTAGTTTACCAGTCCCTCCAACCTCTATTTCAGAGCAACATCACTTTAGTATCACCTTGGTACTAATGGGAATAATTACAAATGGTATCTTAAATACTCTGATTCATTATTTAGAATATTTACAAACTCCAGTATAGCCCCATATTTTGCATTGAAACCTGCACTAAATTTACACTAAACAATCTTTCTACATTCTTATTTCTGAGTTCTTTCTTTTTTTTTTTTTTTCTCCTTTATTCCTCTCTTTGCTCTTACCTGCACTCAGGCTCCTTACCCTTGTTCACAGAGGCTTTAAGAGCTGTTTCCTGACTGTTCTGGTTATTATGGCTGCTTTCTGGTATATCAAGCACATGTAGACATGTATTAGGACAGAGTATTTGGTTTGAAAGCAGAAGTTTCATCATCAATGTGAAGAGTAACACACTGACTTCCTTCACTTTTCTAATTGTAATGATACCATGATTGCCAATTTGAGAATCACAGGGACTATTTTGAAAATATAACCCTCAGCTGAAAATATACCTGGCTTTTTTTTGGCTAATTGCAACACAGAAACACAGGAATAGATTGAGTACTCAATCTCGTTTTTTAGTTGCATAGCATTTTCTCCCACACTGCAATTTTCCTAGGTAATAATATCACCCTCACTTTGAAAGGGAGAGAAATATTTATAAATGTGTCAGAGCCCTAAAAGACAATTCTTTATTGAAAGCTAAAATTTGCTCAAGGAAGAACTTCAGTCATCAAATTTTCTGTGCCTTCTGCTACAGCATGCTATTATTAAACTTTACCAGTGAGTATGAAAAACGTGACACAGTAACCAGTTACATAAACCATACAGATGCTTCTGATGAAAGAGCTAATCACAAGCCCTGCTAAAGGATGCTGAAGCGAGGGTAGTAGGATCCCTATCACTGATATAAAACTCTTCTTGCCATGTGGCTTGTGACTGTAACCTTTGCTGTAGTTTTCTGAGTGGATAACTGGTAAATGGTGGTCCATACATGATGGCAGCAGGATCCTGTCTTCAGAGTCTGTGAGACAGGGAAGATCTGCTACACTCTAAACCTCAGGGGACACTCTGAATACCTACCAAGTTGCTAAGGTGGATGTAGGTGGAATTTGATATCCACTCCCAAAGGAGAGAGGGATGCCAGAAACCTCTATCCCAAGATTAAGTTTCCTCACACCAAACAAATCGTGGAAATGCAGCACTGGGTTGATTGAAAAGTGTTTCTTAAGACTGCAGGCAGCAAGTTACTGAAAGGCTTTTCACTGGAGAAGAAGTTGAAACCATCACTGTTAAACTAAACCTTCAACTCCCTCATCTTATGCTACAATTAATGGAATCATAAAAAAAATGTTATGGTGCTTCCTCTTCTATCCATGTGTAGAAAGAAAAGTGTTCATCTCCAGACCAATTTAGTTTTTATTCCTAGAAAAGCAGAATAAAGGTCTAGATTAAGACATGCTCGCATCCTCAGCATGCTCTGTTGGTTAGTGACGAGTAGCAGTGCACCTGATGTATTTGTGGTTTTGGAATTCTCTCCACAGCAGTTAAACACCTAACTGTGAGTTGAAATATCTGTTCAGGAGGCCAAGCTCTTGTCTGTGAGCTGCTTTAGTTCCTTTTGCTTATCTGGCCTAATGAATTTCTTGGAGTTCTTTAGGGAGATAGAGAGGTAGGATGCTCACAGGGATCATTGGGAACTCAGCATTCCTGCAAGCCAGACCAGTTACCAGAGCAAACCTGTCTCCTCACTAATGCAGAGTTGCTATTCACTTGTTTCAAATAAACATACTCTTCTGCCCTTCCACACACTTTGCATTATTCCACCCAATTTTACAGTACTTCTCCAGGAGGCACATATTCTGCTCTTCCAGCTTGGAACTGAAAGGTAGAGCTGTGTGACTTCAGACATGAGTGATAAAAGAATGAGCTGTTAGTTCCAGACTTTCTTGTAGTGTGTCAGGAGCTCTGCAGTGACAGTGTATCTGTCTTTGGTTTGACAGTGCTTTCTGTAATCTAGCCTGAATCCCACAGCACTGAACCCCAGCATTCTGTCACAAGCAAGTCCTTTGTACTTGTCTTGTCATGGAAATTTGCACCATTCCATACCAGTTCTCCCCTTCAGATGATCCTTAGATGTGATATCAAGCATCATCACTGTGTACTGGAGAGAGAACATGGCCCATTAGAACAAAACATCAATACCCATCCCCTCATGGACTGGAGTGACAGACTCTAAATTCTGGGGTTCTGTACTTGTACAGACAAGAATGGGTGGAATTACCTTCATGTCCATCTTTCCCTTTCACCCAAACAGTAAGGGATGCTGCTGTTTGTAAGGAAGGTGCTGGATTGAAAATGAAACAGCTGTGTGTTCTTGCAGTAGAGTTTTGAAGAACTCCTCACTCAGGTGCAGGCTACACAAAACTCTGAGGAATGCACAGGAACAGGGCTCTGTGGTCAGCATGAGAGGGCAACTGTGACAGAGGGTGGGTGACCCACTCTGCCTGGGATAAACCCTACCTGGCGCAGGTCCCTGGAGGTGGGATCAGAGGCTGCACCAGCTGACATGCTCAATGCACCCAGAGGGCACACCAGAGCTTACTTTCCTTAGGCATTGTGTTAAAGGATTTGTGCCTAGCTGGCCACTGGAAGCATTGCAACGGGACAGGCCAGAGAAGATTTCTTGGTCAACAAGGCAGGAGCCCCAGGATTACTGTGTGTGGTATTTTCCACAAGGGTCACAGGATGAAGGAAGAGACGAGAAAGTTGACTCCATGTTTCAGAAGGCTTGATTTATTATTATATGATAGATATTATATTAAAACTATACTAAAAGAATAGAGGAAAGGATCTCACTACAAGGCTAAGCTAAGAATAGAATGGGAATGAATAACAAAGTCTTGTCTCTGACCGAGACCAGCCGGACAGGTGAACTGTGATTGGCTCTTAATTGGAAACAGCCTAATGAGGCCAATCACAGATTCCCCGTTGCATTCCACAGCAGCAGATAAGAATTGTTTACAGTTTGTTCCTGAGGCCTCTCAGTTTCTCAGGAGGGGAAAAATCCTAAGGAAAGGATTTTTCATAAAACATGTTGGTGACAACTGTGTGAAGAGAACCTACACTGCGCACACATCCCATCTAGGGAGTGGGAAAGGAGGCTGCTTCTGCAAAATTTTCCTGTGCTGACTTGGCCAGCAAGGCTGCACTAAATGGCAGTGTGGTCACTTGGCAGAGAGTGTACTATTTCTTCTACCCTTTTCAGGTCTCATAAAAATAAAAGTGAGCTTGTTGATTCATGTTTTCGTTGCTCAACCATCCCTAAAAGTTGGGAAAACCTATCCATATGGAAGATACCAAGAAACAACTTTAAAAAAAACCCAACCTTAAAATAACTTGCACCATTATCACAAGCAAATACTTAATAAAAGCAAAGATGCTTTACTTGCTTTTTGTGTAAGTACCAAGCAAAATGCACGCCCATTACCTTGTCTTCCAAAAGTAATAAAAGAAATTCAAAATAAATACATGTCCATTGTTTTAGATTAAAAACACTGTATCATTTATTGTATCTTTGAAAAGATCTGGTTTCCTGGAGATTCCTGGTAATTCCAAGGCTATAAAATTACATGTAAAGACAGAATTTATAAAAAACAAGAGAAGACATGAGGTATCTTTTTTACAAAGAAACCATCAATTCCAGCTAGATTTCTTACTTTAAAAACCTGAAAAATAAACCAAACCACAGTCATTTAAGGTCATTAGGCTGAAAAATTACATTTTCTTGGAAGTACTTCCAGGTGTAGTAACACAAGATACGAGGCTCTTTCCTTGGCTGTTTCCAGCAAGAACTCAAAGGGGCTATGTAGTAGCAAAGGAGAGGAAATTTCCTGCAGCTTGCTCCAGGGTTCAAGGGGTTGCTCTGTTTTGATTCTATGCCCATTGTGATCTGGATACATCTCAGGGCTGCTTAACCCAAGCTGAATGGCCAGTGCACCTCATCACAGCTCCTTACAGAAACTGCCCCTGAACTCACAGGCAAATCTTCTTCTGTCCACAAAGGGATGCAGCCAAAAGGCAAAGTGTAGCCACAAAAAATCCCCTGTAGCTGCTCAGGGCAGCCTCTGTCACCCTGTGCATTGCCAGCAGAGCACAGAGGGCTCCAAATGTGGCTGAAGTTGCTGCCTGCAGATTTTATAGGAATGCTTGTGGAAACAAAAAACCCAAAACTAACTTCATAGAAATAAAATTCTCTCATTCTCTCTCTCTCTCTGTCATTTACTTAAAAAATCTTCTGGAATGTGGTAGCATCCAGTATTATCCAAGTATTAGTCATGCATCACTATCAAGCTGAGAGCTTGAGTAAACATGAAAAAAATCACAGATAAGGTCATTCTGACTTGTGAAAGCCAAAAGTGAGCTGGGATGTAACAAGGGCTAAGTGTGGCATGTCCTGTGATAAGGAGGAGCTTAATCAGGGAAGGGCCCTTGTTTTCAATTTGCTAATTTCCTTTTTCTACAGCAGTGTCAATACCAAGGACACAGAGGGCCTTTTTAACTGGAAAATATCTTCTGTCTTCACTGACTGTGAAGTGTCTGCCTGCACTTGCAGGGTGTGGGCGGCATTTTCACCGTTTGCAGTAGCCAACACTGTCCCAGTGTTTCAATGTTTTCTGTCCCTCTATAGCCTGCATTGCAAGGTAAGGCAACCTCATCATGTAAACCCATATTGCCACCAGGGAACATAGAATAAAGTACTAAAAAGGAGATTAACTTGGAAGAGAGCTGCCTGAATCTCTAAGCATGGGGATAACCAGTGTATAAATCAGCTTCATTCTGAGTGGCCAAATTCTGGTCTGGTTTACCCCTATGTGGATCCAGATAAACTCTGTGAAAGGGAAAGGAGGTCCTGGGGAGCTGCATCACAATAAGGCAGAAACAGAATATACCCCTTTGCTTAAATACATCATGCTTTCAGGACTACAAAGAACTTGGGAAGACCCTTTTTTTAGGCTTATGAACTAATGAAAAAGGCAACCCAGAAAGAAAAAGGTTTCCAAGGACTCTTGCACAGTGACCAGAAACACAAATAGGGTGCTACCAGATTATTAATCTCAGAGTTACACTCCTGGGAGAACAAATCCAAATAAAATAAAATAATTTTTAAAAAAATCAAACTCTAAAAGAGTAAAAGGGAAAATCACAATAATAAAATTTTCATTCTGTACAATGAAAACTTTGTATTTTTTTCTTTTTTTTTTTTCCATTTGGAAACAATTTTGTTTTACAACAGGTAAAAAGCACATTAAACTCATTTGTGTGAGAGACACATTCTGCATGGCAAGAAGCACGATGAACTGAGAGCTACCTACTGGAAGTGACACTTTGCTTCACCAAATTCATAAAATATCACTTTTTTTTTCTATGTACAGCACAGTACCAGCTTTCACTGCTTGTTTCATCATACTTCTAGTGGGACAGAAGACCAAAGAACAGAATGCCAGGGCTGGTATAATGTTTTTAGGATAGAAGGAGGGGGGGAACAAAGGTCATTGCTGCTGGAAAAGAACAACCTACTTCACAGAAGCAAGATAGAACAGGGAGAACTGGAAACCAGCAGCTTTGTCTCTGGCTCCAATGCTGCACACACTGATGCTGCCTGTGAATTGTCAGTGACTGGAAGTGCCCACTGATAACAGGATGTGAGGAGAGAATGTCACCATTTTTTTTCCAGGAGCATAAAATGAGAAAGCTAAATCCAGACTAGTGGAGAGATTCTCTTCAGCAAGAGGAGGAAAGCAACTGCAATGTTTCAGAGGGATCATATGTTTCTGTGAATTCAAGCTGTGAGAGCACAGCAGAATGACCTGCTCAGTCACAAAATAGCCCCAAAATCCCTGGCTGTTAGACAGAGCTGACAGATCTCAGCTTTCCTGCAGAAACCAGCCAGATGCTGCAGTCTCTCATATGGCTAGCTGTGTCAGGCAGAACAGGGTATGCAATCCATGAGCCAGGAAAAATTTTGCAGTGTCTTCCTCTGCCCCACTTGTCTTGGTTTCCAAGGACTGAAATAGCTTCTTGTGAACAGAAACAAGTCCAATCCTGAGACATAGGACACAACCACAAGAATTTGATGTTCACAGCTTAGTTTCAATGCCAGTTCTCTTTCTGCTCCCAAAATTTAGACATAATCAGCTCTGGAGAAGTCACGTCAGCTGGAGAAGTCACTCAGCTTAGCTCTCTGCCCCTCCACAGCAGAGTAGTTCCATCCTTGATGTTCCAGAGGGAGAACAGTTCCAGGATCACTCTGTCCCTGGAAACGAGGGCAGGTACCTGGTAGAGTCCTGGGTGGGCCAGTCAAACATACACCAGAGGCTGGGCTGTCACAGGAGAGACCCCAACCCTCCTGCATCTGTGATCCTTTTACCAGGGTACTCATGGCCCTCCAGAAGACCAAAAGAGCAGGAGGCTGCAGGACTCAGCAGTAATGGCACTGACCTGTGGTCACCCTCTGTTACCTGCCATGGGCAGCTTCTCCTCTGGCTAATGACTGCAGTGCAGACCAGACTGGCCCACAAAATAACTATGCTCAGAGGAGATTTGGCTGCCAATGTGATTGACTTTCCATACAATAGTCCCAGTCAAAATATTTAAGATGAATACAAAAAACAGGCAACAAAAAATTCCTGTTCCAGAGGATACAGTGAGGGAGTAACCTTCTAAAGAAGATGGAGCAAATTTCCTAAAGAGACCTTCCAAAACATCCTGTTCAAAAAGCAACAATGTTGTCACAACAAAAGCCTCTGCCCAATCCCATGGGAGAATGGCCAAGGGACCCTGTAAAATCTGCTTCTGGAGAAAGAACGTGCTCAGATCTGATGCAGCGGACAGACTTTTATGGATTGCTAAGCTTTGAAAATTCAACTAACTTTAAATTCAACTAAGAGAAAGACACATAACATATATTTCTTGAGCCCTCTCACCAATTTTCTTGCTTTATTCCTTCAGGGCTCAGTAGGGTTGCTAACCAATTTCCTTTGCATTGCCAGCAGTTTCAGGATTTCAGCATCACTAGTAAATGCCAAGACTGTCATGGTATCTGTGATATTTGAAACAGAGCTTTGGTTATGAGCTTTTGTTTATAGAGTGCTTTCACTCCAAACTCCCAAAATACTGACCACCACAGAAATTCCTGCTCTGGTACTAACAGGAATCCCTTCACTGGTCCCTGGCTTATTAAAACCTCTGGCAAGGCAGCAGCAGCTCTTAATACAGCAGCTTGTGCTGCAGTCTGAGGCAAGAAAGGAATAATAATTTAACTAAATTACATGCAAAAGTCAGCTAGACAAAATACAGTTATCCACATGGAATTTGGACTGAGCACTTGTGTTAACACCCTAGCTCCTGGCCAAAATGCCAAAGCACTTCTGGAAGTTAAGACTGGCCAAGAACTTGGTTTTACAGCTCATGCAAAAGCCCATCATGTTTGCATTAATTAATGGATTATACAGTAATAACCATTTTAGTGACAAGTTGCACCTCTTCATGTGATGATTTTTTATTTTGGCGGTGGTGGTGGTGGTAATGGTGCCTGACTTAAAATAATCTGTTATTCACTGCTGTTGGTTTTTCCAATCCTGAGTGGGTTTAGTCCATTTAAAGTCTTGCAGGCACTCTTTCTTTTCTGTGTCTCTTGCTGATAAGCATTTCTACAGGAGTTGTTTATTCTGAAAAAAAAATCAAGACATATAGGTCAGGTAATTTTTCAGAGAGGAACCTTTAGATTTAAGGGAAATGCAGATTTTGCACTCATCTGCAAAAGTTCACTGCAGTTCAAGGAGATTCTGTGTGACCTGCTCTTAGCAGATTTTAGCAAGTCACTAATCTTTCTTTCTTTCTTTTTCTTTCTTTCTTTCTGTCTCTTTCTTTCTTTCTTGTCTGTCTTTCTTTCTTTCTTCTTGCTTTCTTTCTTTCTTTCTTCTCTCTTCTCTCTTTCTCTCTTTCTTTCTCTCTTCTTCCTGCCTCCTTCCTTCACTTCCTTCCATTCCTTCCTTCCTTCCTTCCTTCCTTCCTTCCTTCCTTCTTTTTGTTATTAGGCAAGTACAGGTGAAAAAATTATGTGAGCAGCAGAATTTATTAGAATCTATTGAGCACCAGGAGAGACTAATTGTAAAGCTTCAATACAAGACTGACACCATCTGGCTACTACAAGAGTTTGCAGGACTTACAACTTTTGAGGGAAATACTCTTTTTGTATCTGGAAAACTACAGTATTTTGAGATCCAGTTCCAAGTGGCAATCCCTAGTGAACAGTCAGCAGCACCTGTGTGCACCCCATGGAAGCTGGAAAAGCAGAGGGCTTCTGAGCAGCAGGCACCCTCCTGCTGCTCCTCCATCACTGCTCTCAGGGCAGGTGCAGGTATTTTATCACCACAGCTCTGCAATGTTGCCAACTAAAGCTGTCCTCTAGAGTAAGCAGTTTCTAGTAAAGAAATTGATTTAGGTTTTTTTTTGTATCTGCAGGGTGAACCTCTAGCTTTTGCAGTATCTTCCCAGGAGCACACAAGAAAATGAGGTGAGAAGCCAGAGTGTTCTTTGAGAAACTGCAACGTTTCTCCCAGTAAATCAGCGGAGGCTTAAGGCAATGCACTTGAACAATGTACCAAAGTCAATGAAATTGTTCGTGCTCTTCAACTGAAATGACTGGATAAGCATTACTGAACAACAGCTTGAAAAACAAATCTAACTAAATGCAACCCATTATTTACCCTATTCCAGTACTGAGCTTGGATTCACAACCTATGAACTTGATTCCTTCCATCAGGAAAGAAAAATAAGATAATGATCAAAATTACACTGCAGTAATTTTGCAGTAATTACTGAAGTAATTTCTCACTTCTCTAACTGCTTTTCCCCAGATACTTGCAGCTGACTTATTTGCATTTATTTTGAGCAGAATTGCTTTTTCTTTGCACTTTCCCAGAAAGGAGTAACACTGACTGCTTTCTTGAGCTCAGTGAGTCAGAATGAGTCAGACCACAAGGCGAGAGAAGGGTCCCTGGCACAGAACTCTCTGCAGAGGGTTTGAGGAAGAAGGGAGTTTCAAACCATACATGGAGCTCCATTCGTGGAGCTTTTGCCTGGATGCCACAACGGTAGCACATTTCCCCAGTCAGATCAGAGCAAGGGGAAATTAAGTCCTTGCCCACTGATAAGGTGAACAATTGTGCTTTTGAGGAAGCAGTAGAGTTATGCAATAAACAACCAAGAATATGATCCAAAGAAATCATCATTGCAATTACACAGAGAAACACTTCAAAGATATTACAAGCAGATGGAGAAATAGGATTTTCAAAAGTACGATGTTTCCTTAATAAGAACTCCATCTGGGATTTAAAGTTTCCAGCTTTTTCTGGTTTCCATAGAAAACTATTTGCGTATCTTGACATAATATAGATTATTGCCGTGGGTCCGCCAAATTTGCTAAAGGAGTGTTCAAACTCTACCCAGAAGAGGAATTTTCATTCCTCACATTGCATGTTGGGTTCAAATTTGTGTGTTCAAATCAAAAAGAGATTAATTTTTTTTTCCTTCCTTGCAATCCTGGAAACTGCATACAAGGGTAAATAAGCAGGAAAGGATTGTGAAATCTCAAATATACTTCCCTTCCCAATAGATGGTCTAGCTTCCCAAATACGTCTTGGAAAACAGCCATCACCAGAACTACAAGCCAAAGCTATGTGAATATCTGTTTGTATCGTTTGGTTGCCAAAAAATGATTAAATAATGAAATAAAAACTACTTTGACCTAAAATGAACTTTTCCTAATTCCTTGGAAGAAACAGACAAATCAGTGAAAATTATTTGAGGACAACAAACAAAAAACTTCTTTTTTTAAACTTTATCTTTCTTTATATACTGAACCGACTACAAATGTTTGCATTTGTAAGTATAGGATTTTTTTTTTCTGAAAATGAGGTAATTGCTTCTTAATCAGGTTACCAGATTAAATACAAATGCTTCTCCCAGTGTTTGCTGTTCTGTGTCCTGTCCTTAAGAGACTTCAGTGCTTCTGACCGTGCCCTATTATTAACATTTCAGCAGCTCTGAGATGGAGTTAAATGCTGCTGTGGGGAGCTGTTATTCTGCACTTTATTGGAGAGACTGGCCTGGACTCTGCTAGGGAAGCACCTCTTTTCTGTCTGGCAGCTCCTTGCTGCATTTATGCGCTGTTTTCTACCTTGTACCAAAACGGGTAGTGACAATTTATTAAAAATTCACACAAGCATTTCCATGAGTTCACACTCTGTTCTTATCACAGATGGACCCAAATCACAAAATCTGGATCCTGAATTAAATATTCTTTTGCTTTGCTATGCCAGATGAAAGGTCTTGCCTCCATTAAGGTAAAAAAAGAAAAAGGAAAAAGAAAAAGGAAAAAGAAAAAGGAAAAAAAAAAAGAAAAAGAAGAAAAAGAAAAAGAAAAAGAAAAAGAAAAAGAAAAAGAAAAAGAAAAAGAAAAAGAAAAAGAAAAAGAAAAAGAAAAAGAAAAAGAAAAAGAAAAAGAAAAAGAAAAAGAAAAAGAAAAAGAAAAAGAAAAAGAAAAAGTGTTGTCATTTCGAATTAGTTAAATAAAGGTTAAATCCTAGCAATGGCAAAGAAACTCAGGTTTATTTGGTTTCTTTACAGTCAACAGCTCAATATTGCTGTGCATCGATTGCTCTGAGTTATGGGTACCATTATCTATCTTCAGTGAGGAAAATACCCAGGTACCTGAGCAAGGCCTAGTTCCAGCCCCAAAACCACCAGAAACACTAAAGCACTGGATGTGAAGATATTTATCATTTGGTTGTGCTGCCAGCACGCTGCACATTGTCAGAGTGCAGTGGTGAGGAGGGATCCCAGGATAGGAGACATCACTCAGATCTCCAGTTCCACGGGACAGAGAAGGAATTCTGCAGCTGACATTAGGATTTTGCTGCTTTGCATGGAGTGATAGGAAAGCATCATGTTTTGCTTATGCTGGTTTGTGACCAGGACCACTAGTAATAGCATTTTTCACACTGTTATTTTTGGCTGGTCTGTGTGTTATAACACAAGGAAGAGAAAATGAGGACCAGTCAAAATGTAGCATAAATTAGATGATTATGATGAAAACACTTAAATTCTGACACGCACTAAACAGTTCTTCTGCACCCAGCAATGCTTGAAAGAAGATGAACATGTTTTGCAGTGATGCCAGATCCCATAATATCACCCAGGATCAGTAATGAGAAGGGCTGCTCTCTCTGAAGATTACTGCAATCACATCTTTCCACGGCAGGTTTAATGTTCAGCAGTCTGTTAGGAAGAAATGTGTTTTAAAACAGAGTTGGGAATAGAAAAGATGATTATGACACAATTATGCAGGAAGAGAATGGCACAGAAGACTTCACAGAGAGCAGTCTGGGAGAAGTCAAAACAAACAAACAAACAAAAAAATGAAGCCTTTTTTTCTGTGTTACACACAGCTTCTTAACAGATACCTCAGTGAGACTGCTACAGCTACTTCTCTGTATTGGTGTATCCTCAGTCTTTTATAAGATCCTTCTGTCCCATTCTGATCCTTCCAAAGGGTAAAATACATAATGCTGGGTACTGCTAAAATTCAGTGGTTCAAAAATATTGGCAGCCAAGGCCAAAACCTTTGGATTGCAGTGTCAGCTTTATGACAGTACTTTGTAGCACCAAAGTTATCTCTTTCCACTTCATAAGCATTTTTTTATTTGTTATGCTTTTTTGTCTGCCTTTTGAAGTCCAGAAAATCTTACAGCACAGCATGCTGTATCACCAGACAATTTTTCCTTTGGAATTTTCTTTAGATATTTCCTGGGAGATTGTCATCATGAAATTTGTACTGTTCTATGATTTATGCTTTTTCCCTGTGCCAAATAGATACATACTAATATATTACAATATATGCCCTTAGTATCACCAAGCAGAAACACATTATGTGTTAAATGTCTCCTAAGTCTGCCACATGAGATCATTTAAATTATGTTTAAGTGACTTCAACCCTCCAAATTCATTTAAAACCCAAAGAGCCAGCATAAGTCCAGAAGCAATGAAGGAAGCCAAGACCTACAGGAGATCGATATAAAATTTTAAATTTAGAGTCTCTGAATCCAAACTGCTGACAAAGAACTCGAGCTCAAAAAAAGAAAAAAAAAGTAAGCCAGTTAATGGCTTTTCTAAGTAAACATCCAACATATTTTTTATCATGCAATGAAGCTTTTTGATATATGTAATCTTTGCTCTTTTCCAGCTACTATCTGTCCATGGGAATGTAATCTTTTATATACAAACAGATTAATGTTCTCAAAAGAATAAAAAAAAAGAGCAAAGGAATGCACTATAGCAATCACTTTTTAGAAACACAGTTAACCAAACATTGAACATTTGACAGAGGATCCTGTAAGGATAGACTTTGTGTCAGAAGACCTTTTCCTTGTTTTTATTTTCCATCAGTGACTAACTATAGAAACAGCACTGCATCTATGCTACCATAATTAATGTGGTGACAGCTTTTCCACTATAAATTTCTGTTTTCAGGGGTTTGTAACTCATCTGTGGAAGACTGTTCCAGGCAAAAAAAAAAAAAAAAGAATCTTTTTGAAGTGTAAAGATCAAAGATCACATTAAACTACATGTTTAAAAGAAAACTGTACCTTTTTTCTTCAGCACAGCAAGCCAAAAGTTCAAAACAGCAGCGAAAGGATAAATGGATCTGGTCTGCTTTATTTTCACTTCACATTGGAAGAAGGGATAGACTTTATATGTCTAATAGTAAACACCAGTACTGGAAGAACATTACACTGATATTGAGGCAGCATGGAGGCTGGCATTCACTATCACTATTTAAATTATTTCAATCCATTGCAAGACAAGAATGTGTCCTAAGAGTTTCAGAAACAACTATTTTAATTTAAATTTGGGGTAACCCTTGATTTCATAAGACAAATGATTTTGCCCCCAGCAGATTGTACACAGCAAAAATTCAGTTTCATGAAGGGAATGTTTGGGTAATAGGGATAAATAAAGTGAAGGTTTATACAAGTGTTGAAAAGAATGAAAATACTAAATCAAGCAGAAAATTAAAAAAAAAATAAAATTACCTGAAGTATATTACCTGGATCTTGTCACAAAAAGCAAAACAACCCTTCTATGCATTTCTAAAGCACTCCTATGTGTTGCTATTTCTGTAGAAGTCTGTAATTTTGCAAGGTAAAACTGAAATACAAGGATAGCTTGAAAACAAAATCAGACAGGCATGAATACCAGAGAGACAAACTATCAAAGAGAGATCTCTGGCACTAAAAAAGCACCATCAACCCATCACACTATGCTGTTTAGTCACTAATATTTTTATAAGCTTTTTAAATATGTGCAGTAGTTTTGATGTTACATTATATATATAAAGTAATAGGTTATGAATCATTAAGCCTGATGATAGTTTTTCACTTAGCATTCGTGTTTTATTGGTGTGATGGATTTTTTTTGCAGTCTGTCTCTAATTATAGGAAGATTTTTTTTTTCCTGTAGTTTATCTGACTTCATTCACCACTTCTCAACATATGCCCTGTTTAGGATGTGATATAACTAAAATTTTGTGTGAAACCATGCCAGTTCTTCCATTTTAGGGCCAACTAAGGAATGTATCCCCTTTAAGTAAGTGTTTAAATCTCCTTTGGTTAAATTTCATAATTAAAATAAGCCCAAGAAGACCACCTCTGTGGAGGTAAAAGTGATGCTGCTGGTAGGATAGAGCTTGGGCAGGTTATAGGAGACAGCCCCAGTGATGGAATTCCTTCAGGGTGAGCTCCATCACTGGGCTCTGCTGAAGAAGCTCAGGAATCTTGCACACCAATCTTCTGTGAGTCCAAACTGATTCTGTGTCTCTTCTTCTAGAATGTGTCACTTTAGACATTATTTATTTAGATATTAGCTATTAATATGTTGACTTTAGACATTATAAATTTGGCTCTTGTTGGTATTCATTCCTAAGCTATGATCAGAAAAGCACAAATAAAACCATTTTAGTATTTTTAAAAAATTATGTTAGCTCTAGCAAATCCTTGGGTGGAAAATCCATATTTAGTTTTGGCTGTTTCTTCCTCTCTCTCTCTCTCTCTAGCTGATAAATTTATGAAATATATGAAAATTCTGCATCCCACCTGTATTTTATAAGCACAAAAGAAATCCACCCTCCAGATGCACACAAGCCAAACCCTACCACATCACTTCCCTGCCAAAGACATTTGCACTTCTTGGGAATCAGAAGCAGAGACTAGAACAAATCTAAACCATTCACTTGAACAATAATGATACTAATAATAAATATATACAGAGTTTGTAACTTCTCTTGTTCCATTGAAAAGGTCAGATTACCCAATCTGTATTCTGACACATTACAGGTCATTACATTTTATCAATTTACCCATCTCAAATGTTTAAATATCTAAATTTAGGACTCTGAAAGAAATGCTCAAAGGCCCTGAGTTCACCTCAGCTATTTATCACATAAAGTCTTTCACTCTCTCCTTATCTGAAAGTTTCCTGCTCCTAAGCCAAGCAAAAGGGTAATTGTTGCAGCCTGTACCCTGTTGCTCCACCTTTAGACAAGAAAGAGAAGGTGGGAATACACAGCTGAATGTACTGTCACCTCCAAAACTAGAAACTAGGTCCAAATCCGAGCTCATCTTTCCAGCACTTGGGTCAAAATGCTCTGAAGTTCATCAGTGATCCTGTTTATAACAGGATCAAAGTCTTACCAGTGTCCAAGGCCCTTTATATGATACAATACTGAAATTATTTCTATTGCTAATCTTGCTGTTACTCTCTGCATTTCCTGTGTTCACAATAGTGATTTCAGACACAGTTCAAATGTAAATAGCAGACTCTTTTATCCCTGGAGTCAGGCTATTCTCCCAGAATACTGCAGAAGTCGGTAGGAGAATTTGCACCAAGAATAATTTTTGGTCTTTCCATTGTTTTTGACACCTCAGACATAGGCAATTTTTTTCATGTGGGGTGTGTGAACCATCTTCAAGAGAAAATGGTCATAAAAGGCACTGAAGAAAGTCCTCCACTGGGATGAGCCTTCCCATGACTGGAGCAGAGCTGTCTCTGCTGCCTGTCTTCCTGCAGCTGCCTGATTTTTGACAGGTGATATTTTGGGAGTCAGGATCTGAAAGGTGTCAAATGGGAGGTAACATACCTCGGCAGATCAGGATTTTCTAATTTCATGTGGAAATTTTCTTCAACAGGTACCCATTAAAGAATCCTGCTTTAGCTTACACTGGGATCAGGCATCCTGAAATCAGTGACCTGCCAATCCCTGCAGCACAACAGTTTGTGTAAGGCTGTGGGGTACAACACACATGTCAGCCTGGGTAATCACTGTCTAATACTGAGTTTCCCTGCATGAACCAGGGACCCAGACACTTTGCAGTTTGCTCATGGCAAGATGGCCAATGTCATCTTCTCTTTGCCTCCTCTTAGGTTCTTGAAGAAAGCTCTCTATGAAAAGCCACCAGGAAGACTTATTCCTGTGAGAAGGCTGGGTGATGTAAACTCCTGATGTCATGGCAACAGGCTAGTGAAGTTTTATGCTATTTTTTGCTTTATTTCAGGACACATGTTAATGCAAATGAGGATTTGCTCCCACTGATTAACACAGTCCGATTTTTGTTGAGTCACCTCACAATAAAACTACTGATTTCTACTGGCTTAGTAGAAAAAGAAAAGATGAAGCAAAGTTCCCATGAAAGTCTTCTAGATTAGCCCTGTGATTGAGGGTGGTGCACAGAGATTACAGTAATTCAACCAAAATATTTTGAATCTACTTAGTTAAAACCCATGTCATTTCCACATCCTTAGAGAAATTTATTTGACAGGATGTATATTCATTTTAGGCACTGGGACAGATTGATAAGTTTTTACAAAAGGGAGTGGGTCCCAGATTATCCAAATGAATTTACAAATTGAAAAACTCCATTTTCACACTGGGGCTGAAACTTACAAATGTCTTTTTCTCTTATATTAACTGAAATGATTACATGAAAGTTACTGAAATTAAAGTCATGTATCCCTGATTACTCTAGAGAAAACAAACAGCTTCTATGTTCACAGTGCCAAAGAGCAGAAGTATGGTGAGGCCATTTCTAAAAGATTTTTCATAAATTACCACACAACTTTCTCACAAATCCAGAAATTATTTCTCTTATCAACCCAGGATTATTTTGGCATTATGTCAGAGATTAACTCAAGCACATCAAAGGTAAAAAGGAGGGAAATGTCTGGAAAAGTAAATCTGGTTGACTCCTGCTAAGTTTCTGGAATGTCAACTATTGTTATAGTTGTACTTTGTAATGTGTGTCTCATAGGTGCCACTGCACTACATTCTAAATGGAAGATGTGATCCCTGACCCAACAAGTTTACATCTGTTTTTCAGTTTTGGAGCACAGAAAACACATAAGAAGAGACCAAAATACAGAGCCTAAAAATCTACAGCAACCAGTCACACCTTAGTTTGATCATAAAAAGGAACATCAAAGATTAGGTTTGGATCTTTCCTAGCTAAGAAAGGAAACTGTTGGAGTTTTTAACTCATCTGTCAGACCAGGCGAATTAACAAGCTCAGATAAAGCACTTGCTCTCCTGTATCCTGTTACAGAAGGATACATGAGCATTGCAAGAGCTTGCAATCTAAAAAACCACTTTTTTCTTTGGCCTTGAACCTGTAGTGTACATTATTACCAACTTAATGGATATTGTAATGGTAAGAAATGGATATTGTGATGGTAAGAAAGACATGCAAACTTGGAAGGTCCATCCTTTCTAATTACTGATCTGCTTGTGTCCTTCCCTTTACACTAGGGCTGCATGGACTCCCATGTCAGTGACTGGTTTTGATGGTAGGAGATATTGCAGGTTGTGTTGAATTGCTTATTACTGTCAGTACAGGAAAAAATGGGAGCAATGAGTTTCATAACATGAAACTGGGATAGTTTCAACCCATCACTGTGATGGTGGGTTTGTTTAAGCCAAAAGGTTATACTCAGCTAGGACACCCTTGGGCAGTAACAGCTTCAAGTATGTGCTTGATATTTAGATCCCCATCTTCCATCTTTTTGCCTAGGTGTGAATTGAACTCTCTTAATTACTTCAGTGGTGTTAAGGATTTACCAGCTCTGAGGAGAGACCAGAAGAAATGCCTTACATACAGATGTAGCGTCTCACCAATCAGGCTGTAGGATTAATCACAGAGGCATGGGAATGTGCACATCTGGGTGTGTGAACATAGGCATTTGCAAGTGTTTAGGGAAGTCACATCTGCACACCATCAGGAGTCAGTGCCTCACTTTGAAACAACTTCAAGAAACCCACAGAGCCTGTCTCAGAGGGTGGAGGACAAGCTGGGACCCCAGGGAATGTGATATGTGAGTGCTTGTTCATCATTCTCCTCATACACGGTCTGCATTTATTTATTTATTCTGCTGGAATTGCTCATGGAGGTCTTAAATCATCCTAAATGAAACATTTGAATAAAAATGCCCGAGAGCTGTCAGCATGCAGTTCCACTCTGTATTCTTTCCTAAGCTTTGCATCCAGCCTTCACAGTACAGATGCTTTCAGTCTGGTGTGTTATAACTTGCTTTTATTTTCAAATAGTGCATTCTTTCAACATTTCAGAGCTACACAACCTCCATCAGGACATAATGACAGCTGAACACAGGTTTTAAATAGCTGTCTGATATTAAGAAATACAGCTTTCTAGGTGTCCAAGATTAACACTGTGATTCATTCAAAGTTGAAAGAAGGAAGGTAGTGACTC
Source organism: Serinus canaria (assembly GCF_022539315.1). Classification (NCBI taxonomy): domain Eukaryota; kingdom Metazoa; phylum Chordata; class Aves; order Passeriformes; family Fringillidae; genus Serinus; species Serinus canaria. Next base: position 17,959,621 of record NC_066314.1, on the reverse strand, counting down.
TTCTCTGATGCACCGTGGTTATGAAGAGGATCTATTTTAAAAAATCTCTGACTAACCAAATTGTAAAGCTAGGGAGAATAGCTAGTGTGCTAAAGAATGACCACTACACAGAAAGGTGAGTGTTGACATACAGACAAAGAGCCATGGAGGTGTCCTTCACCACTGCTCTCCATAAGCTAAGGCTGCATTGTCTATAAAACCTTCAGAGAGCCAAACAATGCCCAGCAAATCTCTCTTTCTGGCCATTCTTTGGCCCACAACCCAGCAGCAAGTGGAGCAGTGCAGACTTGCAGCAGCAAGGTCTGAGGCCAGCAGAGCACCAGGGTATGCTGGCAGTCTCTCAGGACACTCAGCACACAGCTGATGTGGAGCTGATCCTCCCTCCCAGCCAAGAGAGCCCCAGCCCTGCTGGCTGTGCAGCCCTGGGACCTGGCCCCAGGCAGAGCTAGCTCAGGCTCAGAGCAGTGCTCACAGCAACTCACTGCTTCTGTGGCCAAGTCAGCATCTGCATCTAGTGGAGCTGGAGACAAAGCCATCATTCAGATCTAGCTTAGGGCTCTCCTGACTGTCCACCAGTGCAAAATTTTGTCTTGCCTCAACAGTGGCAGGTTAAATCTCAAGAGTCAGGAATTAAATGCTGACTTTGTTATATCTGACTTACTGCTTCAGTGACTCACTGCTCACTACTGAATCTACTGCAGTCTTCCTCACTGGAGATATTCAAGAACCATCTGGACACAATTCTGTGCCATGTGCTCTGGGATGACCCTGCTTGAGTGGGGAGGTTGCTCCAGAGGACCCACTGTGGTCCTTTCCAACCTTATCCATACTGTGATTCTGTATGATCTCGATTTAGTTCCACAATCTTTTTTACAGAAGCAATTTTTAAAGAGGGAGCATAAAAATAGCTACTGAAATCAAATTTCCTAGAAAGCCTTTAAAACTGAGGTAACATTACTGAAGCAAATGTAGTGCTTTTTTGTATAAAACTATTTGCAAATTTTGAAATGTAGCTATTTTTTATAATTGACTACTTAAGAAATGTAGTACAAAGAAACAGGCACCTGAGACAATAAATATCAATCAAATCTATTTTATAATTCCGCAATTCAAAATAGTTGGTCTGACATATTTTAACTGAGGTATTGTAACTATTTTCAAGTGTGGTGGTAAGGAAAAATACTGATATGTAACTTTCCTAAACCAACTACCCTGTTTATTTTTTATGTAAATGACATCTGAGGTCAAGAACTAATGCTTCATTATACTTCAGCTTCACTGTTTTTTAAATTTAGAATGGTTTGAATAACTGGCAGGATAACCCATTATCATGTGGCTCATTCAGGCTTTGGTGGTCACTGAAAGGAAGCTTTTGGTGCCCATCAACCAGGAGAAAATTGGCTTAAATTTTGTTTAACCAATCACTGGCAGTTTAGAGATAGGAGTTTCTAGACATCATACACATCCCTGCCCTTAATCCCTAGATTTAATAGTCCTACTCTCATTGGTACTAGATCTCTCACCCAAATTAAATATCTTTCTAATGTCCTCTGAAAATGTCTAGAATGCCAAGAAAACTTGTCATGTTGGTATGATCATAGATAACAAATGACAGCTGACTGTAACTCAAGATACTGTCAAAATCATTTATTAAAATCTCCTAAATTAGCAAGCAATATTATCCATATAAAAAAACCACCGGCATATCCTGCACCATTCTCTGAACTAAGGGAAGACCATTTATTTATCATATTTGCCAGGATGTTTTTGGATTGCTTTTCTACCAGAGAAAGACACTAGCCATTTGATTCACTGACTCCATTTTCTTAACAGATCCCATGGAATACATGAGTAGCACCATGAATACGGTTTGGCAGGGACATAATTAATTTTAAACATCACTTGCCTTGATTGCTGAAACCTCTTGAGTCATTCCAAGATGAGATTCTGTTTTGAAGAACTTCTATTTATGCTGAAATGAGGACAGGCCCAAGGAAAATCTTCCTATCTGGAGAGGAGAATTCCTTCCAGTTTCAGGCAGCCCCATGGCATATCCAGCTCTACAGGCTGAAAACCCCTTGTGTAGTGCCCAGCTGCCCCTGCTGCCTCCAGCACTGCATTGACACAGGGACAAAACTACTTGCATGATTTCAGGGTGGTTGTGGGGTGCAGAGACAAAGAGAAGCTGGGGCAACAGCCTTGGAAGTGAGATCCTGAAGGTCAAGAAACCACTGGAAGACTCCAGAGCTGGGATAGCAGCATCATGGACAGATCCTTCCCTTTTCACGTGACCCAAGGCAGAGGGGAGAGAGCAGAAGCACTACCATTATATGACCCAACCTGAGAGATATGCAGCTCCCAAATAAAATGCTATGAATACTAAAAAAGAAAGATAAAAAAAAAAGATTAGGTGTCTCCTCTGACACCTGTAAGGTCCATGTTCTCATTTCTTAACCTAAAGAAACAGTTCCCCACTGTGCTGTTCCTCATGTTGGAGCAGCCCATTCCCTCTGCAAACACCTGGGCTGACATAGCTCCATACTGGCTCTAGTTCCTATCTGTCCAGTGCCTCCTCCACCAGCATGAGCAGCTCTTTCTTCCAGCATTCCCAGCACCTGCCTTCATGTGCTAACCCATTGTTCTCACCCCATTCTTATGTCCTAACACTTGCCCATTCTTCCCATGTGGGAAGGACCTATTAGCAGTAATTTAACACCAATCTCCAATCTCACCGATCTCTGGCTGAGAGAAACAATTTAGGAGCCATGGTGACTATTGATTAACATCACACCTCTCTACACTTTGCCATGACTGCCTCATACAATATAAGACCCCTGCCACGTTGTGTTGAATTTACCTCATTATAGGTCATTGGATCAAGCACACAGACCAGTGTGGAAGCAGGAAGCAGAAACAAGGATTTCTCCTTGCTGAGGATGTACCTATAAATAGCAGGCTGTAGACTTAGACACTTTTCTGCTTTCTGTTCTCTCATCAGTTTCACATTCTGCCTATAGAATAAATGACCATCACCACAGTCTTGTCTGTAGGCTGCCAAGGCGTGCAATATCCTGGGAAGGACAACCTGAATCTCACCAGGATGAGAGGAATGTTAAACCAGATCTCCCCCTTTCTGATTAACATCTATAGTCTTGCAGTACTATCTGTTTTCTTTAGCTGTGATTTGGGAAATGCTGGGTGTTGTCTGTGTTGAACTCAATACTGTGTGATAGACAGGTCTAATTTGCTGCAAAATTTGCTTTGATTTTAGACAGGTGCCAGCAAGCTCCCACTAGTTATCACAGCCAGCCTCAAGGCACAAGCCACAGAGCCTGCAAGTGCAGGAAAGGTGGTTGTGCAGAGCATGGCACTGCCACCTGGAGAAACCAGGGACACTGAGCAACCTGGCTGAGCTCTGCAGTCCCTGTGATTTGTGTGGGCCACCTGGCATTGCTCAGAATTAGCTGAGACTGAAGCCTGTGTGAGCAGGGCTAGGCAGGTACACACCAGTCTGTGGGGCTGCTGATGGTGTCAGACAGACACAGCCCCTCCTGGATGCTTCCTTCTCCTGCAGCAGGAAGGGAAAGGGGCACAGCCCACAGGGCTGAGCAGCTTGTGTGCTGGGACAAGCTCAGAAACAAGCCCAGATGTTCAGGTGCAGTGCCATGGTCTCTGTTCAGCAGTGCTTTGAATGTCTGTCTGGTTCTCTGTTCACATTCTCTCCTTAGAGGCATTCCCTCCTTAGCAGGGATGGTCTGAGAAAAACACTGAATATTGTGAAGCTTGCAGACATTTGGATAATGGGGCTGTGCAGCATCCTCAGATGCCTTGTTAGAAATTATATAGCACACTGGTGATTTCTTAGGAAATACGGGGGTTTTATTATTTTGTCCACATAGGTACATAAGTATACAGGGGTTAACACTCCTGAGTCTTGCAACAGGCTAAATCTTTCTTTTCTATTTTCTGTCCCAAGGTGAAGCTTTTTTTAAAGACACTTCAGTAAATTGCTTCATCCATCCCAAAGTTCTGTCAGAGTAAAAATTACATTTTGTTTCTCTCTTTTACAGAATTAGAAGAGTAGTTTTACCATGACAATAACTCAGGAACATTTAGAGAGGAAGAGACAGACTGCCACCTACTAAACACACCACGCAAAATAAAAATACCTACCCTATACTTCATGGCTAGAAATATGGTTTTTTAGTTAAAGGTTTATCTCCACATAAGCAATAACATCAGTTACCATAGACTAAATGGCCTAAATTAAAATGGCAATATCAGGCTATGAAGTGTTCTCAAATAAGGTAAAAACCAGTGTGAAATACTCTTTTGTCTGTGTATATGGTTGAATGAACCAATAATGAGATTTCTTAGAGTCTGGCTACACCCAGGGGACTGGTCTGTTCTGGGTGATTGCTTTTGTATACAAATGGGGCCCATCCTAAGAAACAAGCTGCTGCCCAAAAACACACAATTACCTGACAGTATCCTGATAAAACCCAAGGCAATAAAAGGATGAGGGGTAAAGGCATAAGACTCTTCTCATGACAAAGGATTGGAGTTACCAACGGTCAAATGATGGAGTAGAAGCAAAAGTGTCAAAATGGACACCATGAAGCATATTTCAGGTGTGGTTCCACACACTGTCCAGAACAGACACTGTGGCAATCAATGGTGACATGGCAGTGAGAAGTAGCACCACGTTTATTAACAAATTAAATTTCTTAAACCATATTTAGCTCGAGCTGGGAATTGCCATAACCATCACAAAGCAGAGAGGTGACCTCCAGCAGCCATGTTCATGTGCATATTTGGGGAACAGGCACCCCGAGGTGCCCCTCTCCTTGGTACTTCCTGATGGGATCCAAGCCCATGTCTGTGTCTGAGACCTGTGCCTGGGCAGTTCTGTGCCATATTGAATTTTTACAGCACAGCAGATTTTACACATTTAAAAATCTTTTAGGGGTAGTTGATCACTTGGCAGTACTATGAAAAAGGATATTATGACTGCTTGGTGAGTGTTAGCATGTGCCACAGAAATCTGACTATCTTAATTAAGGTCAGATGGAATAAACACATAGTAACCCAACAAGCAGTGCAGAAAAAACTAACTAAAAGCTCTTCTGGACCAAAGGTTATCAAGATGCCACCATTCTGGAAGAAGCACCATTTAAGAGTTTGAGAGGGGGCTAAAAGACAGAAAATAAAAAATAGGGTTTAAGTTTCACTTATAGGATGGAGAAAATACTGGAGTATCCCCAGGTAGAGATGCTGGAACTAGTTTTATTTAACATTGTCATGAACTACCTGGAAAAGCAAGTATGCAGAGAAACCCCCAATTATCCAGACCTTATGTGTAGTGAAATGCCAAAGCAATGGAGGGGAGGCACAGAAGGGCTTTGCTGACCTGAGCAAAAGTGTGAAGCTCCCCTTGAAAGAAATAATCCCCTTCAGAACAGATTGTATCTGCACTAGTTGTCTTTACTGACACAGCTGTGCAGGAGAGGACTTCTTATGTGGGCAAGGATTACTCCTTCATTGGAGAGGCCAGTATCCATGATATTGTAGCAATAGATGTTCTTTTTTCCAGGGAAAAATCTCAACCTTCATTTTGCTATCAATCACAAATTGCCATATTTCAGAAAGAAATTTAAGTCTCAAGGAGAGCTTGCAGGTCTTTCTTCCTTGCTGGATGAAATGTTGCACAAAAACAGGTTCCAGAGAGGACTCCAGTAACATCTCCAGCTTCCAGACTGAATTCAGTAACTGATGACATCTTATTAGGTGTGAGAATACTATGTTGTTCCATTCATCATTATAAATAAAGCAATGTATTTTACTTTCCAAATTTGAAGAGTTGTGAGGCTCTTTTTTTCCTTAGCCATTCAAGGAAACAAAAATCTAACTCCTTCATATTTTCAAAGAATAATGAGATCAGCTGTCCTCCATCTTAGTTCAAGCTTACTGCAAGTTACTCCTGTCCAAAGTCTTCATCACTGCTAACCCAGTATGATACCGGTAGGCATTAGTGCAGAGCTGAAGCTTTGAAGTCTGTTTTATTTGAAATGGATGTCACTGAATTTTTAGGAGTAGGATTTATCTTTGGATTAAGACAATGAGGTCATGGTGTTGAAATTGTGTAAAGTATTGAAGGAATACTTGAAGGTTCTTGTGCTCCTTTAGAGAGCTTAGGTACTTCAAGCCATTTGGCAGTAGCACGAGGCTCGCTCATGACGCCGAATTTGCAAAATATTTGACGTTTCTTGGAGGAGCAGGTGGTATGTCTCACAAGCATTTAAAATTGCACAGGATCTACATTTAGATAACCGAATCCAGATGCACATGAGTCTACTCCAGAATGGAATAAACTTGAATTTTGGCAGCTTAGATTTAAGCAGCTAAATTTTTGAGCAACTGGCGTCAGATGAACTTTGTTTCTATCATATTTGTTCATGTAAGGAATATAGGTTTCCTCCACATTTTCCTATCACCTCACACTCATTACACTGTGACTTTAACTTTCAGTGATCTCCTGTTCCCAGGTGGCCAAGCAGAGTATGAGATCACAGCCCTCAGATTCACAGCATTAAACATACACACCCTGTATGTATCTCCAGCACGGATAGAAGTTGCATGACGCTATCTCCAGATAGCTTTAGTCAGATCAGCCATTACACTGAAATAAATTCACAGGAATGTTATCCTGGCTCTGGGCTGGGCACATGCTTTCCCCAGCTGCTCCCCCAGCTTCCTCCCACTCAGCAACCGCTCCGCGAGTGGGCACGATCAGGCTGACCGGTGGCAGCTGGCATTGTACTCACAGAGCAGAAGGGAGGCTGCTGGTAGGGTTTAAAATACATGTTTTACAGCATGCCAGTGCCAGGCAGGAGCCAGTTTTATGACATTTGGCTGGTATGAAATGTCTATCCTCGATGCTTTAGGGAACGAGAAAATAAACAGCGCCAAATATGCAAATTGAAATTGTTCTATTCCATACACGCATTTTGCTAGTATGATAGCCTGCCTGGAAATTATGTCCTCAGCTGACCCTATAGCTAGGTAATTCCTCACTCCCCAGGCTGGACCTTTGTGATTATCAGTTTTAAGATTTGTGTTTTGCACTCTGCCTTGAAAATTGTTAAGTTGGGTGTTGCTTATACCTGCCTGCCACTCACTGCAAGCAATTTGGAGAAACATGGTAAGCAAGAGAAGCCCTGTCTTTCCACAGTGGTGTGACTTGGCTACAATATTGACATTCATATTTAAATAATGAACTTTATTTTGAGTTTGATCTTTCTTGAACTCTTGCACTATAAAATATGTATAGGGGAGTATTTATGTGCAATGATTTTTTAAAATACTTTTTAACTACTTTTAGCAGGTTGCAAACCTGATAAAAAAGCTGCTGTAAACAAGTTCTTGGACTCTTGCATTTTTCAGTACTACATGACTTCTGCAATACAATTAAATGAAATCTTTCATATTTTTATCTGAACTAAAGGTAATATTTACTGGAGCATACTTCTATGGAATTTTTCAGCAAAAACCACTTTTGCAAAGACTCAAATCCACTTCACACAGAGATGCTTCAGCAGCTTGATACTTAACTATTGGATGTAAGAGGGATGTTGTATGACATCTGAGGTCATGAAGCAAGTTACAGGCAGCATTCAAAAGCATGTATGAACATAACCAAACTAACTGTATGAACACAAGCACTCTCCATTAACTTGTAAAGCCTGACTGTGAAAGAGTTCATTGTATCTGTGTGTGTATGTGTGTGTGTGTGCAGATACAATCACTGGCAACTGGCCCTTCATGGCAGACCAAATTCAAACAGAAAGTGAAAATGAGGTCATGAAAAACAACCTGCTCTGCAGCCACCTCAGTTCTCCCTTATATTAGTTTTATTTTTTTTTTTTTCGATGAAGATCAATTATGCCAAACAAGCAAGAAACCAACCATGGCAATTATTCACAGTCCAACACAAATATGTAACCAAGCAGCAGGGAAATCACCCCAATAAAAAGGCACAAAGATAAATAAGTGAAAAAAGGGAAATGGTCCATGTTGCTTGGCGTGGATATGAGCAGGATGGGGTAGAATGTGCATAGCACAGGCTATAAAGCACCTGCTCAAAGCCAGGGGTTGGAGCTTTTATACCATATCCTGGTTACTCAGAAGTTGTTTTGTAGTGTGGTTGGTGTAAGCTTAAAGCCACCATGACACCTGATGATGACTCTGAAGCATTGTCAGGAAAGAGAAAATGATGATATCTGGGACTCCCTGGAAGTGCAAGAAGTAGCATATTTCCGACTTATTCCGACATATTTCTGGACTCAAGAGGCCAGGATGTGGTCATCAAGACTGTGGAGCTTTCATTCCCCTTCTACCTGGGGTGATTCACCTCAATCCCCATCAGTACTTAAAGTGTCAAGTCACCCTAGGTGACAACAGAAAGCCACAAAAGCCCTGTTTCTCACTGTGGCTGAACCACTGTGTTTGCTTCCTCCCTTCTGGAATTTCCTTATATAAATTGGAACTCAGGGGATTCCCTCTCTTATTGCTTTTATAAGAGCTGTTCCTGGGCTGTCCTCACTTTCCCCTTCCTGGACACACTGCTGCCTATTATGACACTGCACTTTTGACCTGCAATCCTTTTCTTCTCTTTCTTTTCTTTCTTTTGCTTTCTTTGCTTTCTTTTCTGTTCTTTCTTTTCTTGGTCTTTTCTTGTTCGTTTCGTTTGTCTGTAGTCGATTATATGAGCGTCTCTCTTCTCTTCTCTTCTCTTCTCGTCTATTCTCTCTCTTCTCTTCTCTTCTCTTCTCTTCTCTTCTCTTCTCTTCTCTTCTCTTCTCTTCTTCTCTTCTCTTCTCTTCTCTTCTCTTCTCTTCTCTTCTCTTCTCTTTTTATTTTCTTTTCTTTCCTTTTCTTCTTTTATTAAGAAAAGGGATTTCCTGCTGATTTTCATATATCATCTGGTTCCTGAGAAGCACCTAAACAATCTTGCAGATTTCTCCAGTACCTTTGTTTCTCTGACTGTAACTCAGATTAGAATTGCACTAACCAGAGAGAGTGGGAGTCCCTGTTTATTGGTCCCTTATCCCAGCTGAGAGCTCCTACTTGTCAGCCAGCTCCTGACTGGGAGCCTCCAACCAGTACCACTGTATACTGGGAGCTCCCATAGTTTTGCCAGACCCTTTGAAAGCTTCACAGTCAGACACCTCACCCATCCCATAGGTCAAACTCAGCCAGAGCTCAGATGAAGAAGCCTTCCAGTTGATTTTTACAAACAAACAAATCTCCAGTATGTTCTGAGGGCAGGGAGGGTGCTCATGGAGCCTGGCCCTTGGCTTTGCTGCTCAGCTGAGGTTTGGAGAGTGCTGAGGCAGTTAAATACTTTAAAGCCATCAGCATGATTCTTCATCTCACAAATGCTTTAAAAACATAAGACAAAGATTACAAGTTTTAAAGCAGGATGGAAGGTTTACTCAGATTAACTTAAATCAGTGAAACATTCCTAACTGACTCACAGGTTTTTAAGCTGGACTATTCCCAAAAGTTTTCAAGGCATTTTTAGAGCTTTGGGGAGCTATGGGGAACAATGAACCAAAAAAGTACTCTAAAGCAAGCTGTGAGGAGTTGGGAAGGGGACAAGAATTCCAGCATTTTTGGACCATGTGCCAGGGACTTGGCACTATACTCACCATAATAAAATATCCCACAAAAAAAAAAGGGGAAGATGGTAGCATTTACCCTGAAAAGAAATGGAAAAGGTATTATTGTTTTTACTACTCTATCTCTGTGCTCAGAGCCCTTCTCTTGGGCCCAAGGGAAGCAAAGGATTTCATCCACGAGGGTTTACTCTTTGAAGCTGTCACACCTCTCTAATGAAGGTAAGGGACAGGAAAACAACAGTGGACACAAACCAGGTGTCTCAGCTCTATCTAGAATCCAAGCTTACTTTATCCACTGTTTCTGAATATCATAACTGCATGAGGGAATGCTACATCCCAAATATATCCAGATAATGAATACATATTTTAAGCTTCCTCCTTTCCATAAAAACTGAAGTAGCAGTTTCTTTACCATTTAAAGAAGTATCATTGGATGGGCTCTTTGTGAAGCCAGGTGTGCATATACTTGTCTTGGCAATATGGAAATGATGGGGGTGTGCACGGGTTAAACTTTGCCTGACCAGATTTCATGTTCTTAGCAGGTTTCCCTGTGAACTCCCCTGGAGCACCTGTAGGTGTCTAGACCCAAATGTCAAGGGGACAGGAGGGGTTTTGGGACCCCGTTGCTCTCCTGCTGCGCAGTCAGGAGTTGGTGCGAGGGCAGCAGCTCCTCACAGAACCTCCATCCCTGTCCAGCTGGGTGAGAGGGAAAGCTCCAAGCACAACCTGCTCCTGCCTCTGGGGACAGACACAGGCCAGACCTGGCAACGAAACATTAAACAAACACATATTAGCAACAAAAAGTCCGTGCTCCTGAGCCCCTAAATCCCGCTGCCCGGGCACGGAGCCCGCTTCCCTCTAGCGGCTGCACCACTCCCTGGAGACCTCCCCAGGAGCTCAAAAACATCAAAGGTCGGGTCCCCCCTGCAGGAGTGTGTGGCACAGCTATACTGACTCGTGTGTGCGCTGTGCAGAAAGGGGTAAAGATAAGCACATGCAAGAAATCTTCAGTCAGGAATGTAAATGGTTCTGGCCTGAAGAATGATTATTTTAGGATCCATTACTCACAGGGTTTAATACATTTATACACATGCATATACTTACATCTACATACAGACTTTGTAGTGCTCTTCCATCTGTGTTGGTTTTTAAATCAGCACCCTACTAGATAGCTTTTCCTTTTTATTTAGGCTCTTGCTGTTCATAGACAGACATGAGCCAAAAAGAGATCAGAACAGATAAACATTGCATTCCCAGATTTCTTTCACTTTGCAAAGGGAAGTCCAAAAGCTCCCCAATAACAGGATGTAGGTTTCTCCCATGGAAAACACCCAGGGAACTCCCCAAGCCTTTCGGTAAGCCCAGCAGTTTTCCAGCCAAAAGCTAAAAATGACCTGATGAGCAAGTGGCACCTTCAGGAAGGGAAATGGCAGCAGGGGTGCCTTGACGTGGCCCTCACAGTGTATTTTAAGCACGGATTTGTGCATGATGTGAAAGCCATGCCAGGGAAACTCATCAGCCTAAATTTCTACCACCCCTGGATGCCACAGGTCCCAGATACACAGATGCTGAAACACTCAAGGATGACACGTTGTACCTTCCTGGCACTGCTCAGTTTGTGCTTTTCAGGTAAAAGCACATTAAGGAAATAACATGCAAACACTGGCTTTGCCTCTAGTTGAAGAGAAGGAATAGAAGGAAATTTAATGGGGAAAGCAAAGTAAAAAATTAGATTTGTGCCTAATGTAGTGACTTGGTGTCAAAACAAGCAATTTAGAAAGTGGACTGCACCCATCAATTCAAAATGCAGCACTGCTTTGTTTCTGTTTGCTTACAACACAAACAGGTTTTGTGCCTTGCTGTGTTGGAAGGCTGCTGCATTTCACATTTTTTGTAAGTTACATACTTTTAATAGCACCTAATGAGACATCTTGTGCAGAATGCTCTGTTCATAAACGTGATCCATTCCTTGCATGTGTAGTATCACATACCAAAAATAGCTCACAGCTCCTACCCATATTCTGAATATATTACACAATAGAAGCAGCACACAGAAATAGAAATCGTGGGCAAAGTAAAAAGGATTCTTGTAATTCAGGCTCCTGTAAGTGCATTGGCATTGTCTTTCCTTACACGGTGTCATCCTATTTTTAGTAAGAGTCATTTCTTATTTAGTGCTTGCAGTTTGAATGAGATGGAGATAGGTGAGAAAAAATGTTTTCCAAAATGGCTGTAAGCTTCCAAAGGAAAAAAATATCTCTTGCAATTGAAATTAGCCTTCATACTTTTACTAAGACTAATGGGGGGGGGGCTTAATATAAAACCTAATCCCTTAAATTCATAGAAGAGAGTGAGAGATTTTAATGAGCTCTGAAAGAAACAGGACCAGTTTGTACCACAAAAAGTGGTAAGTGAGGATGCATGGTGAAGTTCAGGAGAGTAGTCATATGGTGAGGAATGTTTTGAATGTTTTCAGTAGTCACCACTTCTCACCCTTTTTTGATAGGGCTCCCAGTCCATCTGGGCTGTCCTCAGTCTTGTCTTTTCCACATCCCAGTCTGAAGTTTGTTCCTAATTTCCCCTGGGATGGTCCTGTTCTCCCTCCTAGGAGGCTGGGCAGTAAGGGGTTAACTTACCCCTACCTTGGCCCCTTGAGGAAGCCTGGCTCCACTCTCACTCACCTCCCAGCCCTCTCACTCCCCCTCTCCACCCACAGGTCTGGATCCCTGGAGCACAGATTTTTAACTTCTCCAAACTCCTCAGCCAGTTGCAACACCCTGGCCCAGGGCACCTCAGTCCCTTCCCCTTGCCTGGCCCATCTCAGAGTTCCACCTGCTGCTTTGGTTCTGCTGCCTCTGTTCTCCCTCTGTCCAACCTTATCTTGCACTTTCATGGTCTTGTACCTTCTTACTGTTTGTTTGCTTCCTTCAGAATTCATCAGCCTCTCTACTATACATTATTTCCTTTCTTACTTTACAGTCCCAGATTCCTTATGCAACAAATTCCAGGTAAAGCAGTAAACTAATCCAACCATCGTAGCAAACTTTTTTCAAGTTTTTAAGTCCTGAGGAAAGCCAGGGGAAGAATGTCAAAGAAAAAGCTCCTAGAGATCCAGTGGAGACCTTGTTTAGCCTCTTTAGTTTCATTAGGAGAGAGTTTATATGTCTCAGGGGAGCCTGCCAAAGAACCCCTATGAAGAGGAATCACTTCTCTCAGCTGTCCTGGAGCAGAGTTGTGGAAGAATGAGTCATTTTTCAGATCAAAAGGTCTGGGAATTGTTCATGTTTACAAGAGACATGGATTCCAGATCTAAGCTGAAAACACACTGATTAGACAGGAGATCAAAGTAGGAACATCAAATACATCTGACCCAGATGTAACATGGCTACAAGGGCCTTTATGTTTTGTCATGTTATGCCAAGCCATATTTCCATTTAAAAACAAACAGTACCTTATCTGAGTAGAATGGGACATCACAGACAAATGCAAGTTTCACCATTTTGCTTAATAGATGTAGTTTCATTTCTTTATCCAGGTGCTTGAATGCATAACATCTGTTGCTTTCATCCCTAATTCCCAAATGATCTACTGCCAAACCACTAAGGATGGAAGTTTTACTGGTGCCATGTGCTCCTAATTCAAGTATATGTCATTTCACTGTTGTTACTGAACTGCTTTGTCCCCCCAGGGAAACCTGACCAGAACTGCACAGAGACACCAAACAAACACAGCCTGCAAAGCTGTGCTGGCCGTGCCACTGGGGAGTCCCCTGAAGGTTACAGGGGGACTGAAGGGAAGCCATCTCTGGGCAATCAAATCACAAACTCCTTCCCCCATCCAGTACAACAGGCTCCAGTGCCACAGCTATGGAGCAAGAGGGATAGCTGTGGTTTTAAAGCAGATATGAAAAGCAGATTTGGTAACATTAAAGCTTATGTAACTATGCATGCTTCAGAGTGACTACATGAATGTCAATCAAAGGATGTCAAAAGGAAAGATCAAGACGTGCAAATGTGTAACATTTTTGATGACTTCTAAATTGCTAATCATAATTTTTGAATGATCAATTAGCAGCTACTGTACAGCAAACAATTACATACATAATGTAAGTAGCATAAAGTCTTCTCAGAAGTAATGATCTGCCCAATTGCAATGAAAAGGGGTTTTATGTTTTTCTTTTACTTACTCCATTCCATTAGGTTAATTAAAATAACAAAGTATAAACAGTTTAAGTTATGAGGTCTCAATATTTGGAGACATATTGGTTTCAAATATTAGGGCAAGAATCAGCTGCAGCTTGAGGGGCACCCTATCAGAGACACCAAATGTATATAAGGCAAAAACTGTGATGTGCAACATCAGAACCTGGCATTTATGAAAACTAGTGTTTGAATCATCTTGCTAAGGACAGCAGGAATAATGACAACTACCTATTAAACACCTGAAAATGTTCTTTATAGTGTTTTAAAGGATGTGAGGAGAATAAAGTTTCAAAACACCACAGTATCAGTCAACAAGGGAGGAGAACACAAAGGATGAATGCATCATGTGCTGACCAGAGGCACTAATTACCCAGTCAGTACAGATGAGATCAACAAGCACTAATGGGGCACTCACAAGGTAAAGCTCCATTTAACAAGAGTATTAAGTTTTACCTGAGCAGGAGACCACAAGAAGGTAAAGTTCTTGTCATGGTCATTACATCCTCAGTTGAAGAGAGAATAAAAATTTTTTGAGCTCTAGAGTGATAACCCATGACCATTTTCATGATTAGATTCCAAACCAAACACAACCCAATAAATATAAAGCCTGGAAGGAATCCTAAAACCTAACAAAATTCTACAGTGCAGATACTCTGACGCCAGGTTGCAGTGGGTGAGGCTTATCATCTAGCAGGCTGAAGTTATACAAAAGATAATGAAAAGAGAGGGATATGCCATTTCCTGCTAAAAATGTTTTGTCTGAGAGTCTCATTTGCTGAGAGTCATCTGCAGGACTTGCTGCACTCACTGCTCCGTGTTTCACACAACGCAGATCTCCCTTTTCTTAGGGAGGAAGTGGCAACAGGTGGCTTCAGTTATTTTTGTGGGTTACATTTGATGAATTGATATATTCTGCAAAAATCTAAGTGCTGTATGTATGTTATAACACGACATACAAGGTATACCATACAATACATACAAGCAATACAACAATGATGTATTCTAAAAATATAAGCTTTTCTTTCTGTTCTTTTTTTTTTTTTTAATGAATACTCAGCAAGTGCTGGATGACAAGAACATGGTATTTTTCCAGTGTAGCTTAATTACTCTGAATTCTGAGAGAACTAGGAATCTCCTTTTCTCCTGTAATTTCAGCAATTTCTTGTCTCCCTGAGCAGACACACCTACCATAGCTTTGCCTAGTTGTAAGTGCAGGAGAGGAGCATATCCTAAGAAGAAAGCAATTTCCTGCTCTGATTCAGTATAAGCAATGTGTCTATAACCCTTCACAGGTGGTTTCTATAGGTTAAACTATTCCTAAAGCTACCCTGAAAACAGCTCTGTAATACAGAGCTCTATTTCTGACTGAAGATGCCTGTGTGGGTAGGGGCCATTTATGGGGTGTGGCTGACTCATCAAGGGTCTTGTGAGGAAACATTGGACTTGCCATGAGTAAGGAGTGGGCAGAGTTTCTGTGGAGAACAGTGATGTGCTTCTCCCACCACCTTTAGCCCAGCCAGGTCAAAGTGGCTCCTACCAGAGTTTATAACAGCACACAGGCTACTTCCAACTTAGCAGGGCAAGACCTGCTAAGTAAGGGTTATGTTTCTAATTAAGGAACAAACTTCTCCTGCTGCTATGCTGTATTCATCCAATTTTGGTGGTTTCTTTGCAAAGGGAATCACTGTCTGCCCTGATGGGTGAATCAACACCCACTTGTCCTGAGCTAAGTGCAACACAGACAACAGAACTGCCTAGAGCTTCTGAACCCCAAGGTTTTGGTTTTGCATGAGGTCACAAACACTCAGGTGAAGATTTCTCAAACCTGGCTGCTGTGCACAGATAAAGCTGGCTTGAGGTCCCCATGCTGCTGCTCTGAAGGGAGCCCAGCGTGCAGACGGGTCAATGCCAAACACAAGTGCTGATCCAGAGTCAGCACATCTACCCTGAGGAGTCCCTGGGCACCTCTTGGCCCTTTCAAACAGCCCTGGCAGTATGACTGTGGGCTATGGCAGTGGGCAGCTTATCACACCGTGCACCCAAGATATTGTAAAGTAGATAGGACAACAACACTTCAAGCCTTTTTGGAGAGACTTGATAGAGGAACAGGTAATTCCTAAGTAGCCCTAAGAGCCATCACTACTGCACACCACAAATTTTGTATACACAAAGGTGAATAAAGAAAATTCATACTTTTTTTCTAGAAGACTTGACAGATATTAAACAGGTGTCATCAAAAATACCAAATAATTTAATTGCAACACATAGGTCTGATCCCAAAAGATACTTCAGGCATTTAACATCTTGTCATAAACTATCCTATTGTAATTACATTTTTTGTTGGTTTTGGAGAACTACAAATCTTGTCCAGAAAGCAGACTCTCAGAGACAATTATTACCACTGATAATTGAAAAGAAAATTATTTCATTAATAATAATGGAAAATTATTAATACAGTTTACTGAATTGGGAGACATACTCAACCAGTATAAGAATAGAATCTTATATTGAAAATATACTCCTTGCATGAGAAACTTCACCCTTGAGAAATGGCACGTTATTTAATAATAACGTAGCACAACACTAAAACTACTATGCAGCTGATGTGATTTGGGATTAATTATCATTGTTATGAACCATAAAACTTCAGCAAGCATAAATTTTTATCAATGCGATAAAATAGATGTTATAAAATATGTCTGTCTGTTGCCTGAGGGGCATTCAGTGCCAGAAAAACACTTTCCAATTAAAAAAGGACACATTTTTCTGATTTTTTCCTTGGTGAAACTGCAATGCAGATCTGCCTTGAAAAATGTATGCTGATCCAGGCCTCATTTGTATCCTTAGTCTGTGATAACCTGCATTCAAAATGGTGCAGTACTTCAGAGCCAGACTTGATTTCCATCATGGCATACCCATTACAATGACATTTCTGCTAATTCAAGCCAAATTAAGCCTCCCTGTAGGACAAAAGACTATTAATTCCTAAACCAGGAGGGACTGACTTTGTTTGCTGAGTGATTTTGTTTTCTCAGCTTCACTGGGGATATAATAGTCTGACTTTGCATTAAGTCTCCTGACACATCCAGAACAAGAATCATCATCAAGATAGCAGCATTTTCTTCACAAGGGGTTCTAGCTTTTGTATTCAGAATTATTATCTGTGGTTTACTTGGGCAGCTGTTTCATAAATATTTCTACTTGCAGTTTTACTCAGCAGACAAGCAGGCTTTGGTAAAGGTATATAAGCACGTTGCCAGCCCCACACAGTAGTGCTTACCTCTTGAAGAGAAAACTGCAGTCATAATAAACAACTTGTGATACCTATGTGGAGCACCTACTGTGGACTGGCACGGTACCAAGAGATTTTCAGCCACTCCAGCCCAGTGCAGTGCTCTGGAAGGAGCTTTTTAAGAGGCATTTGGCACCAGCAGGCCCAGAGATGCAGCTACCAGTGTCACCCAAATTACTGCTCCGCTCACACTCAGTCCTCATTTGCAAGAACTTCCCATGTGAGGGACTAGCTTATAAAGATATTTTGCTTTTTCTTACATGTGAGCAAGCAAACCCATCTGCTATTCAATTTATCCCTCTGTTTAACCTCTACTCTTGTGTATCTTTGGAGTTGAGATTTCTCTTTGTGAAAGAGCCAGAGTAAATAAAGTTTTATCTGTTATGCTATTGTCTAATTCTCTAATTCAGGTATTCAGACAGAAGGCATTTATCTTTCTTCTCTTTTGAGCTTTTGTTCCTTTCTGAAAGCTCATTCACTCCAACACAAGGAGGTGGTACCCACCCGGTGACTAAGGTATTCTCCTTGCAAGAGACCTCTTTAAAGCATTGGCAGGAAGGTGTCTCTTTTCACCCATTCATTTTCAGTGCTCTAAGGTCTCACCTATGCTCCAGTTAAAAGCTGTGGGTAAGTCTCCCACTGACTGACAGCAATGGTAACAACTGACTTACAGAGATACCCCCAAGTGACGAGGCTTGCTGACTAGTTCCATCCCTTCAGGAGTGTTGAATTGCTGTGGATCACCCCAGTTTTTACTGGCAAGGGGAAGCATCCCATTCCTCTCTTTAGACACCAACAGAAGTGAGGTAAAAGAACACCAAGTGTAGGAAAAAAGTAAGCAGCAAGCATTGGCCTTTGGACAGCTGAGGAAAGAGAATGGCAGCAGATAAAACCAAGAAAGGAGAGGGGAGAAATGCAGCAGGTAGGGAAGGGAGGGGCACAGAAAGCCAAGGAGTTAGCCAGAAAGAAAGGGTCCTCAGCATCACTTAATCAGTATGACCTGCCATCTCCAAAATCTGTTCAGTGTTGGAAGGCATTCTTGAACTTCTCCCAGACAGTATGCACAACTTTACCAATTAGCTAAATGTTTGTCACTAACTTTGAAGCTGGATAAGGCCATCTAAATGTAATAACTTAAGCTGTGTTTACAGCTGGAAAAGAATAATAATTTAGTTTGTCTGGTTTCATTGATTTCCACTACAATATCAATTCTGAAAATCAGTTTCTACTTTAAACACTAGTCACTGTATCTAAGAGTTTTTACATGGGAAAACATGTTGTGACAACTGCTAGTAGTAGAAACAAGTATTCTAGAAAATTGTTCATGACTTGTCACCACGAGATACATCACTAGCTATGGAAGAATGAGAGGTTAAGGAAGTTTTATGAAGTTTAGCATTTCTTAACAGGTCCTCATAAGAAAAGTTTGCTTTGTGAAGAAGAACGAATATTTTGTCCTGCTGTTATTGCCATCCCCTAAAAAGTTTTGGTTTTTCTTAGAATTGGTACTTTTTAGGTAAAATAAAGGGAAAAAATTAAAAATTTCATTTGGATAAAAGAAGAGATTGAGACAATATGCATTCATCACGTTGCATTTTATAATTTTCTGTCAATTTATTCTGTTCTTGCTGTGGGCATAGAGCAGCACTAATTCCCTGAATAAGAGTCTGTCTAAATTCCAGTTATGACCATACAACCAAACCTCACATAATCAAAACCAACTCTTTCTCCCTGCCTGTTATTTTCCTTGAATTCAGGCCAAAATTACAGCTGCCTGTCCTCACAAAGTTTACATTAATTTTCAGATTGTTTGAACTGATGTGTGTGTTATGCTCCACAGTCCAAAACCTGGAGTTGTTTCATCATTTTGGACACTTCACACTGGAGTTTTTGAGTGGTTCTCCCACTTCTGTGGTGATACAATTTCACAGAAGCACTAGAAAGAACAAAATCACTATGATCCCTGTGTTCACTAGAGATGTTTGTTTTGCACCAGATACCACTGAGTTCATCCAAAGCCCGGGCTGCCACAGGCCTGTCAGGTTCTCCAGATGCCTTGAATAACAATGCAGATGCCTTGAATAACAATGACTATGTGTGGTCACTTTGCCCACTAAATTTCCTAACTAGGGTCAATGCTTTTAATTCCTGACTCTGACCATCAAATTCAATGAGAGGCACCAGAGATATTCCACCCTCTGCATTAGGAGATGTGCTCTCCTACCTCACACTGGGATAACACTGCCCAGGCCAGTTTAAGTACAGGCCCACCCAAAGGATAAAGCTCAATGAAGAAAACTATCCAACAATCACACAAATAATTTACAGGAAGGCTACACTGAGAACTCAGGAATCTCATCCCTGTCTGCACTCCACCATGGATTTGTGTGTGGATATGTTACCTGAACACCCTACACTATAAAAATGGTACTTCAAAGGTGGACCTGGAGAAACTCAAAGCAATCTTTGTTGAAATCTTGCAGGATGCAACTGACTGACGCCTTGGTGTGCTGCCATTACACCTTGGTCATCTGTCCTTGCTGGCAGGTGTAAGGCAAACAGCTTTGGAGACATGTTCCACAGCTCTTCCTGTGGAAGAACTAAAGTAAAATGTCAGTGTGCTACTGGAATGACCTTGGTGGCAAGGGCCTGCTCATTCCATTTCATTGGTGCCACCTTTTCCATATATTCTGGACTATCCTTATTTTCAGAAGGTTGTGTATTTTGTTCTACATGTCATCACATTTATTTTTTTCCTATAGTCCTATTGAGTTAAAAAAAAAAAAAAAAAAAAGTATTGTTGAAGCTTGCCTAGTTTGGATGCTTTGGTAAAAATCTTCTACTTGCTGCTTATTTGTAGAGGACAGCAGGATTAAAAGAAGTGATATTAGCAATGACAAAACCCAGCAATGACTGTTTCCCACAACTTATTTTAACAAATTCCCATCATCTCTTCCTTCAACCTGCTGCAAAGAATTGTAAGGGTTTTATAGCTTTTTGTAAGGGGTTTAAGGCTTTCCTGTATTTCCTTAAATACAGGCTTTCCTGTATTTCTTTAAATACAGCTGTCATGCTTAATTTGCAGAATTATGACTTTTCTCCTCCTTTTTTGTATTTGTAAATACAAGGACTCAAGAAGTATTGCCTGCCCATTCTTTTACTGGTAAACTCAGAAGCCCACAATCCTGTGATAAAATCCCTGACTATTCCAAAGAACACTGAAACCTTTTGTCACAGCATGAGTATTTCCTGGAACCATTTTTAAGTTCAGAAATAAACAAATTTCCCATGAAAGTTTATTCAACTGCTATTCAAAGAACATTAACTCATGTAGCTGCTTCTTTCCAGTACCATGCTTCTAACTCATATAAACACCATGTTCTTACTTCATATTGAGGGAAATCCAAATATTATTACAATACAGAATGCAAGCCAACATGGAGCATGTACCTCCACTGGTGGTGCTTTCCCTGGTAAATATCAGACTATTTTCAGAGTAATAGCAGATAACTCTTCAGAAGTACTACATATTCTTGTTTATAGAATTCTATGAAAGCTGGCAGGTTTTTAAATTGCTATTAATGGACACATAAGTTTACAGGATTTGAAACACATGCTCTGATGTAGATAAATTCAACAACCATGGATGTTTCCCGTGGAAGTGTGAGATGTAGAACAGGGGTCAGCATCTTTTCAAGTGCACAGTGCCAGACTACTTTTTTCTCCAACTAGAGGCTAAGTGCACTTGAAGAAGCTCAGTGGCAGCTAGAAAATACTGCATCTGAAGGGATGACCTCTCCCCCAATTCTGTCACTTTATGTTGTTGACCCTTGCCTTAGATGGAAACATTTCAGCCATATGCAGGCCTCTCTCTCAGCAGTGAGCCCTTCAGGCTGATGCTGAACCCTTTCCTATTAAATTTAAATCCATCAGTTACAGACTGAGATGATTCATAACCTTAAAATTAAACAAGTAACAGAAGACTAACCTCACCTTTCTTCAGGTAGCAAGAATGGTCACTGTCTGGTCTATACATATTCCAGCACCTAATTTCCTCTTTTCTAATCTCTTACTTTTTCCAACCACAAAATCATAAAAAATGAAATGAAAGAAGTACACTAGACTGTGACCTTCACAAAACCATACATTTTTACTGACCCTTTACATTTCCACAAGGTTTTGGGAAGAAATGGGTAGAATTTAATTGGCTGTAGTGTAAGATGAAGGGTCTTGTACAGAACACTGCTATATTGCCCCTATTGAGTTCCCAGCTTTCATCCACTCATCTGGCTCATGTGGTGCCAGGTTGCAGACTGGTCATAAAAGTGGTTCCACGAGTTTCAGTGCTCTGACAATCCTGGGAGCTCCAGATGCACCAGCAAGAATTCTGAAAAGGTCCCAGGTGTTTCTTGCCACCTCATTGCTAAACTTGTGATCTGCAGAAAACATACAGCTGTAGACAGCAGGAGTAACTGGTGATATAGTTGACTGGCAGAGGAGAAGACTGAAGAACAGTGAGGGAGCAACAGTTGTGCTTTAATAATCTCTGTTTCTACACATGAGTAAGGACATAAATATATTTGATTTTTAGAGAAAGATTATGAGCCTTTAAAAATATAAAAGTAATACTTATAAGTAAGGTTTTCATCACTCTGTCAAGTTAAATGTGCATTTGTGCCTTGTACCTTGACTATCATATCATGAGAGATATGTAAGTTATATATCAAAGACTATTTTTCTTCTTGACATATTATTTTTCAAAGAAAAGATAAAACTCTCTTCCTCTGTTATTTTCTAAATAGACTAGAAATCCATGATCTAATTTTGTGGCTTAACTTGTAGTAAAATTGTGTACAAATACGTAATCCACAAGCCTACAAACTTTTAAGCTTCCTACGTGATTCTAGTAAATTCATTCCATTAAAGGCATCAGAACTGTTGATTTGAATGAAAATGGAGTGTAACTATAAGAATTCGTAGAAAAACAGAATTTAGCTGGGATAGAGGAATGGACTGACAGTGCCTTATGAAACCCAAAAATGACAGTCCCAAATTGCTGCCCTTTGGAAGGAAGATCCTCTTGGAGTGACACCATCTGGGGAGTGAGAGCTGGAGAGCAGCTCCGTGTTAAAAAGCCCTGGGGGTCCAGTGGGCAGTGAGATGAATGTGAGCCAGCAGTGCCCTGGCAGCAGAGATGGCCAGCAGCCTTCTGGGATGCATTAGAAGGAGCAGAGCCACTAGATCAAGGAGGCAAGAAACAGCAGGTGTAAGTTGGAACACAGCAGGTTCAACCTGAACACACAGATGAACATTTTGCCTGTGAGAGCAGCTGCCAAAAGAGGACGTGCAGTCTACATCCTTATGAGTTTTCAAAAGTGGGTGAGGCAACTACTCAGGTCTCTCAGCAACCCTGCCTCAGCACTTGTTTGGATGAGAAACAACTGGAGTACCTTCAAGCCTGAATTTCCCCATTTTTAAGATTGTATTATACTGACAAGATCTTGGTTTGCTGTGCTTTTGGAAAAACAGCAACGCAGGTTTATTCAACAAAGTATGTGGCCTATTCAACACTTTTACTTTGGTACAATGAGGCCCATATAATTAAGGGCTGGCATTTTCAGCCCCTCCCCTCAGTACAATAACTCCGAGGCAGTAACCTCCTGAGGCATCCCATGTAACTAACCTAATCTTGGAAGCTTAACAGTACCCTCTGCTGGCTTAATACTGAAGTTGTGAAAATCTGCAGCACAATATACTGAAATAGCAAGGCAGAGAGAAACTCCTTTTTCTGAGTAGCACAGCTGTGCGTCTCTGCGTGGGACAAACAGCTGTGCTGTAGCATTTATCACCTACAAAAGGAATGCCTGAAGCAACATTGCACCACAGGCCACAGAGCTCTTTCCCGAACAACTGGAATTCCACAGCTGTCCCATTAGAATGACTGTCTTGTCAAATAGCCTGTAAAGTGCCATCTGTGTGAAGAGCTTTAGCCTAAACCAAAACTTATTCTAGGGACACTCTGTTTGTTTTGAACATGAACAGTGCGCAATTAATTGTAACAGAATTATGTCCTAAAAGACACAACAGCTTGTGTCAATGATTCATCTTTTCTCCCTTGCAAGCTCATGGGAAGAGTTTATCCAGTTTCTACAGGCCACACTGCAATAAAATTTCTTGTGGCAAAAGTTGACATCAGGTAGGAAGAATTTATTTTAATCACTGCATATCTTATTATGCATAATGAAAAAAAAAAGTTATGCAGTACTTCAATTGGCAGTTGTTTATCTACGGCACACAGGTCTATATATACCTACCCATGAAAGTGTTTCTTTATGAACATAAGCATTTTGATGTATAGATGAATAAATGATAAAAGGGAGTAGAGAAAATTCTTTATTTCCTAATCAAAATACTAAGAAGCTGCTGCTTCGGTTGAGGTTCTTGGCCCCGTTTTATTAAAGAGCTCCAAGAGATTGCAACTGAAGGTGGATACCTCACCATCCCTTTCTGGTGGTAGTTTCTGATCTTCTTTGCTTTAGTGCTCGAAAATATGACACTGCTTATTCCAGAAAAAAACAAACAAAATGAATCTGAAAACCATCTAAAAGGCTGCATATTTTTTATGCTTAAGGTCAAAGTTGAGTCTCAGTTCCCTGAACAGGTTCCTCTTCCACCTTTTGCAAAGGACTGTCCTTTGTGTCTGTGCATTACCTCAAACAAACGAGCATAATCACAGCTGCATGTGGGAGAGTTCTTGTTTATGTGCTAGTCATTAAAAAGAATTACTATCAAATGATTATATACTTTGATAGATAAAATAATGTGGAATGATGGAAAATACATTACCTCAGCAATTTTTAAATTAGATACTGCATTTCCAAGTGGCACAGAGAGAATTCCACATTGGCGAGGGAAGAAAAAGATGACCCAGAAGGTCTTGCTTGTTAGAATACTGACTAATTTATTCACATATCCCTTTTTTTGGGCAGCCATTTTTATCTATGAATAAAAAAAACTAACAAAAAAAACCAAACCAAAACAAAAAAAAAAAAACCAACCCAAAAGAACAAAAAATCCAGCAAAACAAAACAAAAAAAAAACTCCGAATAAGTAGGACACTTTATTTCTTAGTTTTAAAATATGTATTCCTTCTTCCACTATCTCATTAAAAAAACAAACAAAAAAATCAAACTTTTTTTTAAACTAAGAAGTACTAAAGAAAATCAATGTTTGTTTGGTTTTTAGTTACAGAGAATTTCTTACAGGTATACAGAATGGGCAAGAATAACAGGATCTGGACCAAATTCCTAGAAGCCACTGAAAAAATCAGTGTGAACCAGGGCTGATTTTATTTAAGGAGCTTTTTCTTTTTTCCTCAAGGAAGATAAATTTGCCTAGTCCAAGTATATTTACCAAAACTCCCCCAGAGATACAGAAAGATTTATGAAGTCACTGAATACACAATCTACCAAAGTGATACACTATGAGGGTATCACAATTTGCAAAACATGAAGCACCACCACCAAAGTATCCATAATTTCTCAATATGCTTAAAAACACTGACATAGCAGCCCCAATAAGTATTTAAAGATCCAACTGTTTTCTTTTTTTCTTCCCTCTTGGATTTACTGTGCACTGTGAATACAGTTCTAGTGGCACAACTTTCCAGCTACTGCTCATGCAGTTTCTGCACTGGTGGATGCAGTGCTAGATGTGAATCCTACACATCAAATGCTGTGATGCAAACTGGGGGACAGGTGAAGATAGGGCATATCTCCAACATGAAAAAGATGACCCTTAGTCCCAAAGAGCTTAAGACTATGACTGAATAAGAAGGGCTGGATTCAACAAAAAAGCACCATTAAGTAGAGAGATGGTATTTTTACCTCAGCAGTAGATCAAGAAATGTAAGCAAGAACTATTTTGCCTTCAAAGCAGGAGCAGGACCATTTATACCCTCATATCATTTAAAACGCTTTATATCAGAATGGTAGACCTGGGCAGTTCAGGCATCAGCATGAGAGGAAAGCTAAGGCAGACAGCCCTAGACAAAAGGGTCCAAGGCTGATTTTCAGCAATCACTTTCTGCAATCCTGATCTGTGGGAAATCAAGCAAAGGTGGCAGGAAGCTGAGAAGAATGAACAATGAGCTCCTGACTAAAGCCATAAAAAGGAACACACAAGGTGGAAACAGTGGCAAGTGACCCAGAAGGGATACAGAGCCATTGTCTTAGCATGAAGGAATGGAATCAAGAAAGCCAAAGCCTGCTTGGAGAACCAGCAAGATCTGAAGAGTATTAAGGGTTGCTATAGGTATGTCTGCAGCAAATGAAACCAAGAAATTAGACAAGGTGTGAAGTGCTTCAAGGGATGAGAAAAATTCCATTTTGATGCAAGGAAGGGAAAAAAAAAAACCACAGGTAGTTGCTTTGAATAACCTCAGAAGATTTCTTTCAGAACAGATAAAATACAATCTTAGGCAACAATCCGTAGCAGTCTGACAGACAGAGGGCAGGGAGGGGTATCAGGAGGTCAGCCAGGACCATTATGGACAACTGTCCTTTATATTATTGCTACATATGATCCAAGACTTGGATTTTTTAAAGCTTTTATTTTGTTGCTGGAGGTTTTGTTGTTTTTCTCTTGACACATTTTTTTCAGTTAGTCACTTGTTAAGGCAAAGTTGAATTATTTGTGTGCCTAACTTTGTGCAGTATTAAGAACGGTCTGAAAGTAACCTGAAGGGCAGGGTGTGCCCTGTTCATCAGGGAGAATTGTCTCCATATACCCACAATGTGCCATATACACCAAGAACTTAATGCTAAAATTATGGTTTGGTGATTTTCACATTCTTGGTGGTTTTGCAAGTTGCAAATATTGTTTGACTCTTCAACTGACAACTGCCTGAGTAGTACCTCTCCCATACACATTAGGAAGATGTATGATCAGCTCTCATCACCCATAAAAAGTCCTGAGTTCATACAGTATATCCCATGTATTTTACAGTTGCCCGTGTCCTGATCTTGTAAATGACTTACAGACTTTGGCACCTTTCCTGAAAAAGAAGATTACGATTTGAACCCTTTCAGGTGATTGCTGACTTCCTGAATTACCTAAGCCATCAAGGTGTTCTGCAAAAGAGAATTCATTTGCCCTATTTAGGAATGGATAGTATAACATTTTGAAGAGAAACTCAGTGTCTATTACAGACATGTTGGGAATTCACATCAAAGAAAATATTCAGTATTATGTACCAATGTTTAGCTGAAAACATTTCAGCACACACCTTGACTTCCAAGTTTAGGCACTGCAGGATTGTTGTATGGATGCTGCATACTTGAGACTGCTTTCCTGGTGTTATTTAGAGCCTTAATTGAAACATGAAGTCTCTAAGTTTGCTTGCTCCTGGAACGTGTTTCTGGACCTTCTGTGGAGTCCAGCTATCACATACAAGAGAATCTTGTCCTTTCAGGTGCCTAGATACACTATTGAGTACTATTTCCCACAGCAAAAAACCACTTAGCTTTAGGTCAAGAAAATCCAAAGTAGTAGCAAAACAATTTAGGAAAAGGGATACTGCTTCCAGTTTGATACCACAGTATGAAGTTTACAAAATAAATCATGACAGAAGTACCTCACCAACACTTCATTGAGGCACAAATCTTGTTTGCTGGATTATCTCAGATCACTTCTGAAGTATTTACCAACATACTTTTATAGTTGGACATGAGACCTCTATTTCCAGACAGCCCTAATACAAAGTCTTGTACCACATAACCAGATGTCCTTACAATGCAATGAAAAATTTAATGGGAACAGCTCACTTTCTTTTAGCACCAAAATATTAACATACACAGTAGAAAGCAATGATTGTCTGGACTGACTTGGTTAACAAAATGCACTTTACCTTCATTTCCAGGTTCTGCTAATCAGTTCAAATACTACTCCTCTACCCCCTCCATTCTGATTATGAAGGGCAAAACCCAAGACAACTCAGAATCCAATCCCCACTGTATTCAAGGCAGGGAGGGGAAAAAAAGATTAAGTTCAGTCAAAACAATTTTTTGTTTCAGCTTCTAAAATGGAGCAGTAATTACAGTCTGAAGAAGTAAAATGAGAATACAGAACATAAAAAGGGAACTAACTCTTTCAAAACTCAGCATCAAGAGGGCAGAAGACAGCAGCATAGTGCTAAATATTTATCACATACATACCTGGGCCTATATTTCTTCAGTGAAAGCTCTAAATATTAGAATTCACCTTTCTGGACCCCACAATAATTTAATGCAGAGCACTATGTGCTATATTTGGTGGCTGGAGAATGGAAGAATTGAGGAAAATAGAATATTAGTGACTCCTAATACCCAGGTACTACATCTGTGTATTTTGGAGGGAATAACACTCTGATTGATGATTCTACTCTGGTAATGGAAAGCTGAAAGCATTTTTCTCCAGAACTGAAAAACAGTCTGGTTATATCAGACTACTCATTACTTTTACAGGTCAGGCAAGGAAGAATTTCTCCTCTTAATCACCACAGAAAAACAAAATCTTGAAATTTTTGGTTTTTATCAGTTCATCTCAGAGCTGGACTTAAGTAAGACAATTTAGTTAAGGCTTTCTGTCCAAAGCTTTGGCAGGTGGGAAGCAAATGCTTCCACAGTGTAGTTAAGAACCTCATCAGGTATCCCCCCCAGAGTCCCAAGTAAGCTGATAGGTGCTTAAGAGTATCAAGTTCTTTTTCATAGGGAAGCATGATTTCAGGCTTGGAACATTAATAGAAGAGTTTGTATTGGACAGACAATTCCCTCGAGTGTGAGCTGATGGTAGTTTCTAAACCAACATTCCTGTTAAAATTAACAACCATTCGTACCACAACCTGCAACACCTGGGAATTAAATGTGAGTGAGTGAGTAACATGGAGAAGCTACACTCCTGCAGGATCCTTAGGGGCTAATACTACTCTAACTGGCTACACCTGTTCTAAAAAACCCTAAAGATCCTTGAGGTGTATTCCATGTGCTTCCCAAACTGCCTGCTTTTTCCTCCAATTGATTTAGTACTCATTAAATACAATGCCTACCCTTCAACTTGAAAGATTTTGTGAAAATAGTCCCAACTTTGACAATTACAGCTGAGAAATCACTGAAGATTTCATACTCTGACTGGCAAGTTAAGAAACCTCTAGATATAACAGTTAAAGAAAAGTTAGAGATACCTTAATAGCACTAGGTATTGAAACTACCATGCACAAGATCAGCTTACACAGCTTTTAATCTAAGAATCCAACAGAATCAGATTTTGTACAATATTCACCTAGGTATCTATCACACATACAAATCCTCCATGCACTGTTCACAAACTGAACTGAGACTTAGCTTGAACAAAAGTCTTCAGAAGCATATAAAAGATGTCTGATCTTTACTGCTCAATAGATTAGGTCAATCCTATTCATAGCCTTTTTATGTCCCCTTAGCTCAGTTTGTAACTTCTTCATAGTCAAGCCTAAACAAGCCTAAACTGCCTCTTCTTAGCTGTATTCTACAACTCCTTGTACCCACCATCACAATGTATTCTAAACTTTACTCACTTCTACCAGAGACTGTGTGGATGGTCCTTATTTTATTTACAGCTGTGACAGTCCTACAGGATATATCCATTTTAGCTCTTATGCTTGCCTTTGAGCTTAGAGACAACACATAGGAAGTTTTATCTATGCCATGCTTATAAGCTTTCCCTCTGAAATGGCACAAGAGACAAGACGAAAAATTGATTGTAGTATGCTTGCTCTGCAGTAGGCAGGAAGCTATTACACACAGCAGTAGGTTGTAGTCAAAGTCCTGTATTCATCAATCCTAGACAGCATTCACATAACTATGAGCCATTGCAGGCATGTGTTAGCCAAACCTACTTTTCATCATCTTCTAGTTTACATAGCTGATGCAAGTATCTGTCAGAAAGACCTGTTTACCTGCCTTTGAAAAGTTAAGTTGACATAATTCCTCCTTTAGAGGAAAGAGTGTTTGAGAGAGAGGATGCTGTTGGGTTGGGGTTTTTAGTTCATGTATATTCCAATACAACTGAGTGTTTGAATTCAGTGCTGAACTGAAATACAGTTTACAAGGTACCAGGTTTTGGTTTTTTTGGGGTTGTTTGGGTTGCTTTTGTGGTTTTAGGGTTTTTTCCCTGACTTAAAAGAAAAATAGGCATGACAACACATCAAGGTATTAATATCTTAAAAATTTTAAGGCACATTCCAACAAAATACACTTTTATTGAATGCAATATTAGGCATTCTATTTTGTTCAAGGGAACAGTGCTTCCCTCCCCCCCAGAGAGATTCCCTTTGACAATTTCCAAAAGCTGTATTTCAATTACAGAAATATTTCTCATGATTAGAAACAACAAACTTCAGTCTAAATTTTCCTTGAATTATGAAGTGCAACTAAATTCTTCCAGAAGATAACAGTTTTCAGTAGGCACTAGAATGAGAAGCCTGCAAGTTGTTTACAGTTGCTGGGTAGAGTGTTATGTTCATTCAAATTTTATTCTAACCCATCTAGAGTTTTGTTTTTGAAGAATTTATATAAAAAGTGGGATTTAAGAATAAAGAAATGCAGCTTAAAGAGCAGGTTGTCACCATTTAAAAAAAAAGTCTTAATGGCAACCTGCATATTTCATACCACTTCCACAGTATGTCAGCTAGCAGAGGCTTAGTCCAATAATTTAAAACTTTAGATAGGAATGTCTTTTGGTTCTGAACGCAGATCATAAGTCAACATGTTCAGCATGTGAAGGCTCAGTTGTTTCACTCTCTACTTCCTCTCCTGTGAAGTTAAATAGCACAGTTAGAATACAAATTTACTATCAATTATACATATAAAATTAATTATATATATATATAAAACTCTGATTTTGGAAATTAGGATTCTTTTAAGAGAAACCCAAATTAACATATTTATCAAGACCAGAGAAGAAATTAAGCCATATATAACACCTACTTGCACCATTCTCCTAACCTAAGTTTGCATTTATTTTTTTTTTACCATATGAAAACAAATTTTTTCAATTAAATTGGTATTATACTATAAGAGGAAGGAAAAAAAAAAACCAGCACAGGCACTTCTATTCTAGGTTTTTATTTTCAGCTATTCACAGTGAATTTCCTCTTTTCCACACAACCTGTCAGTAGCAGTTTTGGTATTTGAAAAAGTAGGGCAAGTCCTATTCAGAATTGTTTTTATAGTACAAACTGCTCAGTTCAGATGTTAAAACAACTTTTAAAAAAGGAGAGCAATTTTATTATATTGGGAAAAGCATTATCTAAACAAAAAAAACCTAAGTCAATTTGTCTACCTTTTATTTTACTTTTAGTCTCAAAATGTCAGACCACATTAACAAAAGGTAGTAACTGATACCCTACATAACTGTATTAGAGAAGATTCTAAAGGACTAATAATGTTGAGCACTGAGAGTAAAAGGAATGAACTGAATGGCCTTGAGCAGCAATACAACATCCATCATTACAACTTCTTAGTACAAGATGAAAAATCAGCCTTGGAGATGGAAATGGGGGGATAAAAATACCACCTGAACAAGCTAAGAAGTAGAAAGAAAAAGTATGAAATCAGGTGTCTCTCATCTATTCTCCTACCACTATTATTGCAAAATAATCCCATCTTCCTCTTTGGAATTGTAAAAGAGGCCTAGATGGAGTAATGGAACATTTAATGAATGTAGTTCTTTCCATATGGGTCAACACATCCTAGAAAAAATGACAGTTGAATTTTTTGACCGAAGTTATAATTTAAGTGAAGTGGAACAGTTCTCGATGACTGATAGATCGATGTCTTCCCCCTTTTAATCTTAACACCAGCTCTGGCCCTTACATGATCACAAAATAAACAAATACAGCATTTTTATCCAGCAAAAAAAAATTTGTAATTCTTTTTTCAATTCGTAATTTTCAGAGATTTCAATGAATTGAAGATTGCATGCAATCAGATAAACTCTTAAGTCACTATAATTAATGATAAAGGAAAGAAGTGCAGAGGACCTGCTCATTTTTATGACAACAGAAATTTGCTAGCTCATTTTATGTAATAAAGCCAAACGCTTTAATGACTTAAAAACACAA
Source organism: Serinus canaria (assembly GCF_022539315.1). Taxonomy (NCBI): domain Eukaryota; kingdom Metazoa; phylum Chordata; class Aves; order Passeriformes; family Fringillidae; genus Serinus; species Serinus canaria. Next base: position 17,928,310 of record NC_066314.1, on the reverse strand, counting down.
CCTTGACTTAAGCAAAAATGCAGCAACACAAGAACAGAATGTTTAAAAATATAAACTATCTTTAGGCAAAAAACCACACATCAGAATGTGGCCTAAACTATAAACTACTGATACAGACCACAGCTGTGTGAAGATGAGAAATAATATAGAGGGATTTACAAGTAACTAGACCCTTAGACTTACACAAAACTCCAAGTTGTTGATAGAGCATTTTTTTTAACTTGTCCCTGAAAAGCTACTTACCTGGTTTTACAGTTTGAACACATGTTCCATCCTTATCTTCAAACCCTTCTGAACATACACACTTGTAACTACCTGACGTATTAACACAGTCTTGATTCTCTTTTGTGCAGACCTTTTCAGGAAGGTTACATTCATCTATATCTAGAGACAGCACAGGGAAAGAAAGAGTCCACTGCTGTTGTTTTGTTATAAATCTTATTTGTGCTCAGTCATATAAAGAAAACTCTATTCAAATATGAAAAACACCGAGGAGCAGAAAGCAGCTGCAACAAATCTAACATCTGTTAAAATAATCTAATTCTTCATGATTTGGACTGTTTCAAAGTTATTCAGATAACACCCAGTACTGCTGTTTTTTAATGTTTTGCAAGATTCTGTACAGAGAAATGTATTAAGTAGTTATGTTTATCACAATTAGGCAATTCACTTAACCTACTGAGTATTTCCCCCACAGTCATTTTCTATTTATGCCATCAAAGTATAGCTAAAGGGAACAGAGCTTGTAAGTACTACATCATCACAGTTAATAGCTTCTTCAGATTATGCATATGTCTTGTTCTGTTCCACAGAGGAAGTCTAATTTCATGTTATAATTCACTAAGAATGAATATCATTTGAACTTGGACATTGATGGATTATCACAATGCCTGCCTTTCTGCTACAAAATGAATAGAAACACAGATCTGATGAAGTGGTAAGTAACTGACAAAAGACTCATGTAGCTGTTTCCTAAAGCTACTATAAAATACCTTGTTCCTTCATACCAGTCATTGACTTTAAGTCTTGTCAAGCATATCATCTCAGTAATATAAAGTAATTTATTGAGAATGTCTTTGCAGCTAATATCAGAACAAGTGGGTTCACTTTGACAGGCATGAAAGCAGAAGCACACAAATGTGAATGCACCTCTGAGCTCCTCAGCATGGCTAACCAAGAGTGAGCTAGCCAGCATTCTGCTAAATCCACCAACCTGTACACTTCTCATCTTCCTTCGCGTATCCAGATGCGCAGGTCTTACATTTTTCAGAACCTTCTCCTGTGCAACCTACACAGCTGGCATCACATGCTAAAAATAAAAATTTTATGCATAAAAAAATTGTGTATCTGGGGTTTAAAATACCACCTTTAAAGTCAGACAGCTTACCCACACAAGGAATCACAGAACAGCTTGGGCTGGAAGTTGACCTTAAAGATCATCTAGTTCCACCCCCCACCACAGGTTGGATGACTTTCAGCAGACCAGGTAGCTCAGAGTTCCATGCAACCAGTCTTTGAACACATCCAGGGACAGGGCATTCATAACTTCTCTGGTCCAGTGCCTCAACATCCTCATAGTAAAGATTTTCTTCCTAATATATAATCTAATCTAATCTAATCTATTTCAGCTTGAATCCATTTCCCCTTGTCTTGTCCACTACATGCCCTTGCAGAAAGTCCTTCTCCACCTTTGTTGTAGGTCTCTTTAGGTACTGAAAGGCTTTGGAGCCTTCTCTTGTTCAGAATGAAACAATGCCAGCTCTCCCAGCCTGTCCTCATATGGGAGGTGACTCTCTTCATCAAGATTTTCACAGCTGTCCTCTGGACCCACTCAGACAAGTCCATGCTTGCCTTATCACGGAGGCCCCAGAGCTGGAGTGTCTCACAAAAGCCAAGTAGAAATAACCAGAAATCTCTTGTTTTGCTCATACAATAGGTCTAAAGCCTCATCCTCCCCTGTGCCCAATGAGGATCAGACCACACTGTACCAAATACCTATCAGGCATTTTCTAAGCATTGTCTGTAGCATTAGTTTAGGATTCTAGACAGTACAATACAATAGAAGATTGAAAAGAAACCTTTGCATGAGAAAGATCCATCTGTGTTCAAACAATACTGGTGATCTTTGCAAGGAGAGGCAGCACATTCATCTACATCTGAAAGATACAAAGGGACAAGTTACCTAAAATAGTAGTTATGATTAAATAGATTAATACTTGATTGACTGCATTAAGAATAGTTGTTGCAATGAGTTTGGGGTCAGGTATGCAACATGGTAGACACAGAACTAGCATGGTGAGCACTGTTTTGTTCAGCTTAAACCTGTATTAGAAAACCAAAACTGATCGTCATATACTTTGTAATGACAATAAGAGATTATCAGAAATTCAAGAGGTCAAGTTAAATACCTGCAATCCCTGCCATTTTCAAGTCATGCATTTATGCAGATATCATAACAAGCAAGCAGACACACTATTGCTCTGGAACACTATTTTCTCCTGTACTCCTACATTACCAAATTACAGAGCTTTTTATAGGACTAAAAAACTATACTACTGCACATACACGCACCTCTTAGTATTCAACAGAAGCAAATTGGAACAAAACAAGTTATGATTAGGACCAGTCAAGCTGAAAACCAACTCTACTGCAGAGTTAAAACATACAATCCTTATGATTTTGATAAAAGGGTGCAAGAGTATTTAATTAAAAAATTCAAACAAAGAAAGGCTATTTCAGTCCCTCCCTTCCTGTTATTGCTGTCAATCTCCTCCTGTTGCTGCACCCATCATTCCTACTGATTACTCAATTGATTTATAGTTCATTAGTGACAATAATCATCTGGAAAAAACTCAGCTATACATAAGACAGTACCAAAGCATCTTAAAAATGCCCTGGGAGTGCTCAGTAGTTGCCTAAGCAGGTATTGCAAGAGCTGTAATTTAAAACCAGCTCTCACTGGAACTTTGAAAAGGAAGCAGTGTTCACATAATTTCTTAGACACTGTTTCCGGGCATTATGTTAGAGGTCTTTAAAGGGTCAAATTCAACCACTTAAACAGATTGTGTTACTCTCCCCTAGTGCATTTCTGCCTGGGGAGTATTTTTAGTGTTCACATTTTTCCTGAAGTATTTCACACTTATCTCCTCATAACCCAACGTAAGTGCTAAGACAGAAACAGGTAAGAAGTTAATGGAAGCACTCATCTTGGTGTCTCCTGGTATTTCTGTCCAACAACAGGAGAAGTCAGCATGCATGGCTTTTAGTGAAGTGTTTGAACTCTATTAGGGTTGAGCATTTATGACAAAGTTATGGGAAAGTAAATGTGCAATTAGTACAAAATATGTAGTTGAGTTTATATGAATCTTCTACTAATTGACAAAATAGCCTAAGTCAAAAGCAGGATATTGTTAAGCATACAAATAAACGCCAAGAAAACTCATGTCTGAAAAGAAACACCCCATTTGCTTCTCTATGAATCCCATTACACTAAAAAGACATACAGAACAGTATGATAAAGGTAACTATCATCACCAGGCAATCAGTGGTGAGAAAATACTGCTTTCCTGCAACATTAAATAAGTGAGGAAGAGAGAGAGACTAATAAAACTGTAGAAATCTAAACTGACAGATCATTTCCATGAAATACAATAAAACTTGTAAGTGATGCCATCTAATCTTACTAGCCAGTGTTACTACAAAACCTGTTTGAAGTCTGCCAAGCATTACTCACCCACACAAGCTCCATCTTCATTTTTAATCCAGCCTTCTTTACAATCTTGGCAGTCCTTGTTACTTGAACCAGTGCAAGTCTTACAGGCAGCATGGCAGGCTAAGAGGAGAAAACTGCAACCTGAGTTTTTTTGAGAGATCCCAAGACAGGTTTGGGCACACAAACTCTCAGAGAAAACTATTTAGGATTCAGTGGAAGCTATCATTTTTTAGGAGCTTGAAACTCCCATTTACAAGACAGAACCTCTATATAAGATCAAGATTTAATTTAGAAACATGCAGGTATCTGACCAAAACAACTGCAAAATCCCAAAATACCACCGGAAAGCAAACCTAGCAATTACAGTTTTTTGCACCAATGAAAACACTGCCATGAAGTTCTAGTGACCAGAAGTGGCAGTTCCAATTTCTAAAATATTTGGAAAGAGGAGATCAAGAAGGCAAACTTAGCTCAGCCCCTCAAGGCTGGGACATGAGTTTAAACATCAAACTCTGAACTTCTCTACCTAATGAATCCTCACACAACTTATATTTGCAACTAGCTAGGAGAGCAATGTGTGAAGTGATATAAGTCTGAAGAATTCAGAAGGAACTATACCAGAAATCCAGCTGTATATGCACATTGTATACATAGATTTAACATGCATATATAACACATCCTATGTAACATCTGTATGTTATATATTGTCATATAAAACAAATCATAGAGAAGAATTACTACACAACCAGATTAAAAAACAAACAAAAAACCACCAAACCACAACAATATAGACTATTTAAAAAAACCAATCTTATTAGACCCCAGGGTCAGGATGTAGCTGTTGCAGAATCTCATCAAAGGTCTAAGAAGAATTGAAAATCTGACCAATGCAAAATTTTATTCCTATGGCCTGACTTTGTTTCAAAATTAAACATAGGCATATCTAACTGGAATCTAAGTAGTTTGCAGTCCAGATCAACTGTTTCCATTTATTCCATTTAAGCTTATCTGAGACATGAGGAAAACCTAGCTCTTAAAGCAGTCCAGTATGCAGTAATTTCAGCTCAAGATTTCAGCAGTACTTTGGAAGCAGAGAAGCAAAGATTTTTATGAATTCTTCTTTTTAAAGCTGAAAAAAACAATTTAAAAATCAAGGGCAGTGTGGAAAGATGATGTAGCAAAATCTCAGAATTCCACTTAAGTGACTGACGTCTTTTACGCTTAAAGCTGGCCAAATTGTGTTTTGTTTCTACATTTGTTAGTTTTAAATGTTTCTAGTTTTGCAAAAACTGAAGAAGTAACACAAAGATACAAGCACGCACTAAGATTTTGTTACCTGTACAAACAGAATGTGTCTCATTTCTCAAGGAACTGAAGTAACCACTAGAACAGTCCAAACAAAATTGTCCTGTGTACTCCTTCTTACAGCTACATGAGCCATCTCCACCTCGGGTACCATCACCATCACAGTGGCCATTTCCATGGCAAGGTCTTTCTGATCCACCATGACAAGCTAAAGAAGGATCAAAAGTATTTTTAAATAAGATGTTTAAGGAAATAACTTTCTACTCTCAGACACAAGTACCCAAAGTTCCTCCCTCTTCACAGAAAAAAAAAAAATTAAAATTGTCACACTAAAGCAGGATATAATTTCCAAGAGTCTTTTTTACCCTTGAGAGTAACTAAAAGTCTTGCAATAAGGCAATGCTTAATAATATATTCAAGTATAAAGGAAACTCGAAGCAACCTCCAGGAAAGTTCAGTTATCAATTTTGGGTAAAGACCATGGCTCAAAATTTTATTTATTTTCCTAGCTTCCTGGATAAAATTGGTATCTTTATTTTTTCTGTATCTTTGAGAAGGCTCATATTACATTTGTAAAAATCTACCAGATATCACTTATATCAATAAAGGGAATGGGGACTTAATTTTTACCAGTATATTAAGTGGCCAAAATCAATCTCTTAATAAGGCACAAAGTTTTAGAAATTTATAAATTTTACCCGCTTCAAAGGCCAAGATATCTCTCATCACTTTTGCAAAGACCTTACTTTCATCTCCCACCTACTTTTAACCAATTTTTCTCATTGCCTTTTTAACTGATCCTCAGTTGTAACTTTCTTCATTTAAACCCCAGCAGCATTTGGGTTGTTTTACTCTTGAAACTGGCCAAGGATTCTTGTCTACACAGACTCTGCAAGGCCACCTAAACAACAGACTTCATGTTACAGAGAGCCTTTAAGGATGGGTTAGGTGTGGATTTTAGCATCAGACTGATTGTTTCTGCATATCTTGGTACCATTGAGAGCTTAGTACATTACTACATGCTCCAAAAACTTTTATTCAGGCAGGATATTCCCAAGGCAGCCACTCAACTATGAGGCAGCAAGCAGGTACATACTACACAGCAGCCTGTGTCTCATGCAAAACATCGTACATCATGGATTTGTCTGCCACAGTAAAGACTGAAACAAACAGGTAAAAAAACTGTATCTGCTACTGAATTTTTCAGAAGAAAAATTACCAAGGCAATCGGGTCCATAAGTTCCAGCAGGGCAGCAAACTTCTATTGTTTCAATGCAAAACCACTTAAACAAATCTGGATACTTCTTCTTTCTGTATACAAAAGACATTAGTTTACAAAGAAAAAGAACAAAGATTCTTTAAAAGCCAGCTCACACAACTGACCCAGCACAACACAGGAGAGAAACCTATTGCACATGACAGATTAGAAACCCAATTCTTCTGAAGATTTCAGGAATCAATTTCTAGAAGAAGTCCTCCAATTTGAAAATGTACCTTCTAAAATACAATACTGTTAACAAGCTCTACTAAAATTTTATAGATTATATTTAGGGAAAAAGTGAAATATGAGCAACAAATAAAATAAATTCTTCTTCATACATAAGCACACACTTTTTTTTAAACACCTTACTTTGGGGGAAGGTTTAGATACAGTTTAGACAGTCTTAATTATGTCTTTCTCTTATAGATACTTGCTGTATCTTTAACTCAAGTATACAGAAGACAGCCTGGAAGAGATGTTAACATTTGTTCAAATTATTGGCTACTTGATGATTGGGTTAAAATTCTCTTTTTTTCTGTAGCATTGATTGATTATTATTTTAGAAGTCATGTTTAAAATTAAGAAGTTAGTTATGTGCTGCTTGAGACCAGCATACAGCCCCAATTAATCGAGTCCAGCTCCCTGCTCCTCACAAGACTTCCTACACTAAACTATGTGAGCAAGGGTGTCCTCCAGATGATTCCTGAACTCTGACAGGCTTGGTGCTGTGGGGAACCTGTTCCAGTGATCGACCACCCTTTATGGAACAACTTGCAAAAAATGCCTAAGGTATTCATGGGCAAACAAACTGTCTTTGAAAACTACAGACTGAATGACATTTGGATACTGGAGGTTAAAGAAAGGAAGGCAAACAATCAATTGCATGCACTCGAAAGGTCTATTAAATACAGACACTTTCCAAAACGTAATGTATTTCATGAATTGTTTTGATTATTTTAGGAAGTTTATTACATCAAATTTTCTAGTTAAGACCAGTTCTGCAAATATTAGCCAAATTAAAGACTCTGGGTTGCATAGTTTACCTTTCTTGGAAGGCATGTCCTATGAGGAGCACCTAAGGACTCTGTGCTTGTCTAGAAGGAGGTGGAGGGGGTGGCCTCATTGCCCTCTGCAGCTTCCTGAGGAGGGAAAGGGGAGAAGGAGGTGCCGATCTCTGTTGTACTTGATGACAGGACAACGGGGAAGGGTTCACAGCTGCACCAGCAGAGGTTTAGACTGGACATCAGGAAACATTTCTTTACCAAGAGGGCGATCAAACACTAGGACAGGTTTCCCAGAGAGGTGGTGGAGGCCCCAAGCCTATCAGTGTTTTAGAAGTGTTTGGACAATGACCTTAACATGCTTTAACTTTTCATTAGCCCTGAAGCAGTCAGGCAGTGGGACTAAGTGATCATTTTAGGTTCCTTCCAACTGAAATATTCTGTTTTCTGCTCTGCTATTGTACTCTATTCCCTTCACTACGTGTTAACATATATACAATCCTGTATAGTTAGGTAAAAGGATAAAACAGTCATTTAGAAGAAAGTAAAGTATCAAAAAGCCTTATGCAGTTATGAAACATTATAATAGCAGTTCACCCTATTGAATTCTAGCTAATTAGGAGTGTTGACAGTTTAAATTAGTGAAAAATACTTAGAAGAAATGTGATTTGGAACTAAAAAACCCAAACATTAAGAAACCTAAATGTTAAACTGCCATTCATGCACTAATTATATTTAAGACTAGTATACAAAAAGTTTAGCTATAACATAAATCCCAGTCTAGTTTAAATTGCAGGAAGAAAAGTCAGCTGCTACTCTGCCATCTGTAAGAGATTGAACTTCTACCCTGATCAGCACCAACTATTCTTTTGATTGCCAGGAGAACAAAATGCAGTTTCAGGGAAAAAAAAGCAAACAAAAAAACCCACAAGAACCAAAGAGCCCTTTGCAGTTTTGTGACAAAGGAAGTCATAAGGGACTAAACTACAAAATTTTCCAATGTTAGTTTGCCTTTATGCCCTACTCTCTACTACTAAGTGGTCAGTGTACAAGAAACAAGTGTAGATGCTTTGGTGCAACAGTGCTGGAATTGAAAATCAAAAAGAACATAGTATAGCAGCACATGATACTAAAAGTTAGCCTGAAACCAGCTTTACCCAATGGCAACTCTTGAAAGACAATGAATAAATTACCCATACTGCTATTGTTCAGGCATAAGATTTAACATTATTAGGTCATCCTCTTAGATAATTTATTCACACAAAGATCTCCAACAAGAAAATGTTACTTACAATTTGAACCACCATTTCTCTATAAGTTCTTCATGTTCTTCTACCATGTTGTTACACTCGAAGTTACTGCTGTCACACAGATTCTCTATGATCTCTACAAGACGAATTTCACTACAAGCAGAGAAGAAAAACTATAAATTTAATTTAAACTTTCAATACAACTCAAGACCTGACAGAGCAGCCAGACTTCAGTAAGAATATTTCATCAGTTTATGGGGTGGCCTGAATTAGTTTCAAAACATCAGAGTAAAGAACTAATAAACATTACTTCAGTCAAGAAAGAAACCCAAACCCAGAATAATGACCACAAGAATGTTGTGACTCGCTTGCATTTACTGCATTTCTAGATTGTAGGTTTGATAGATTTTTAGCTTCCCAGAAAACTGGAGTGCAGTACTTTAATGTTAAACAATAAATTTAAGGTATTTTTATTTGACACAAGCCCATGAATCTCACAGCAACATCTCAGTGCTACAGCTACGATAAAAAACCGAATCTGAAATGCAGGACAAAGGTATCAGGTAACTTTTCTCCATGGTTAACCAGGTATGTGTACAGTAATCTGCCTTCTCTTTGGCACTGAAACAGGACAACTCTAGGGAGAAGATACTGCTTCAATTCTAAATCAAGTATTTCAGTACTCTGTACCTTTTATGACTGGCAATAAAACATTGACCATTATTAGATTCATTATTTTAAGACTTTAATAGGTAAATAGAAAAAAAACCGACTATAACTAATAACAGAATTAACTTTTGTTGTTTTCAGAAACAAGACGAATAGAGGCAATAATAAAATTTGAGTCTTTACTATAATCCTTAGATTACAATGTTATCTAACATTATAATCATTAAGAATTTAAGGTCTGGACAGGAGAAACCTTAGCTGCCAAGTTCAATATTGAAGTTCCAAACAAAAACTGGTATAGTGAAGTTACACACAGTGAACACAAAACTCAGCTGAATGAGAAGTACTGAGACAGCTCACCTGGACTCATACTTTGACAGCGTCTTCTCTTCCCAGGCAGTGTTTCCACCACCAAAGTTTTTTTTAGCTGTATCTGCTAAGCCCTACAAATAAAAGGTACCAGGAATTACATAGGGTTTGCCGCTAACAAAAATTAAGGGCAATAACACATGCTTATATAGAAATTATGAAAAGCACCATGCATAAACTACAGCAGAGCTCTCAAGCTGCAGATCAAATTCCTGAGTGAAAGCAACAACTAATGACAACATGAAAAGTGAGAAAGTGTATATTACAGCATAACATGATTAAATTTTCCTAATGCATAAACAAAGCCATGTTACAGTCTTGATTTACAAAAAAAACCCCATGCATGTGAAACTTCACACTCTTCTCCATCAAGTTCTCAGGAAATCTATTATTTATTATAATTTGAACTAAACCTCTGCTTCATTCAGTTTTGGTAACAGCCTGGTCTACATCAAAGTGGTAAGTTAAGCACACAACCGTACAACAGGGAGATCAGCACAGCTGTCCCCCGTCACAGCCGATGCCACCAGAGGACAGCTGGCAGAAAACCCCGCAGCTGAAGTGGCCAGGCGAGCCTGCAGCCGACACGCGTATGGAGAGCACAAAGCACCGGTCACCAGGCGCAGCAGCCCCTCGCTACCGGGGCCGAATTTACTGTGCCACACGTAACGCTGCTGCAAGTGGCAAGAGACAGTCAACGTTTGGGGAAGCTTTCCACCAGCACCTTCCATGGAGCTGGACACACTGCAACGAAGCCAGCCCTTTTACACAAAAACACCTCTGGCGGCAGACACGGAGGAGCTCTGCATCCACCCGCCTCAGCGCTGCGACCGCTGCCGGAGCGGGACCCGCCGCTGCCCCATCACAGGGCCGGGCGTCGCCTCGAACGCGGCTCCGGCGGAGGCGCTCCCGTAGCGCGGCGTCTGGGCACGGAGCCGGCCGGACCCGCGGGCGCTGCCCGGCCATGGAGCCGGCGCTGCCCCTCGGCGCCGCAGGCGCGGAACCACCTACGCCGCTGCTCCACCCCGCCGGGAGCCCCCGCGAATCCCTGACCCACCGCGGGGCCGTCCGCCCGTCCGCCCGCACCCCGCGGCCCACCTGGTTGAACCTGTCCACGATGCCCCGGCAGGTGGAGCACGCCAAGCGCCGCCGCTCACCGGCGCCGCTCACAGGCAGCGACAGCAACAAGGCGGCACAGAGCAGCACGGCCAAGACCACGCGAGCCGGTCGTGGCGCGGGGCCCGGTCGCGGAGAGGGGCCGGGCCCCATGGCGAGGGCGCGGGACCCCTGGACGCGGAGCGGGGCCGCCCCAGCCGAGCCCCCTCAGCAGCGGCGGCCGTGCTGGCCCCGCCCCGGACCTGCCGGCCCGCGAGCTCCATTCAGATTTCCGCGTCAGCCCCACGCGCGCACCGGCCGCGGGCGCTCGTTGGTCGAGGCGGCAGAGCGAAGGGACGTGGTCCAATCAGCGCCCGCCACGCTCCAGACCAATGGGAGCCCCCCGCGTGCCCGGAGAGCTGGGCGGGGGGCGGGGCAGAGCTGTCGGAGCTAGCGCCGCCGCCATCATGAGAAAGGGCAAGCAGGGGCTCCCTGGGGGCTTCAGAGCCGCCCGCCATTTGTATTTGGCAGCCGCCTCGGAGACCTTCTGCTGCCGGGGGCGTGCCCTGCCCTCACCCAAGATGGCCGGCGGGGGAGGCGGTCACGTGCTCGCGGGGCTGGCGCTGCCGCTCCCGCGCTGCCGGCGCCCTCTGCGGGGCGGCCACGTGGGCGCGCGTGCGGTGAGTGCGGCACCGGCGGCGGGCGCTGCCCGGGCCGGCGGGGCGGGCGGCAGGCAGGGAGGGAGGGATGGGTGGATGGCGCAGCGGGAGCGCCGCCAGCTGCCCGTGCCTTTGCTGCAGCCGGGCTAGAGGGCGTTCCCGGGAGCCCCGCCGGGCGCTGCTAGGTGGCCGCCCCAGCTCTCCGCCTCCCGGGCGTGGGAGCTGTGGCGTGGCGGGAGGGAGCGCGGCCGGGCAGGACAGGGCAGCCGCCTCCTGAGGGTGTGCGCGGGCCGCGGTGCCGCGAGGGCTTGGCGGCCTCGGGGCGGCGCCGGCGGCTGCAGGAGCTGGGAGTAGTGCTTGGTCTCGGCCCGAAGCCCTCATGGAGCCCCCTCACAGGGGCGACCTGACACGGGCAGCGCTTCGAACCCGCCCCGGCGCGCACCTGCGGGGCTGAGCTGGGCGGGGGTTCGGGTGCCCCTGCTGAGACCGGGGCTCCCGGGAACGATGGGGGCGCGGGGAGGGTGGTCGGGGTGGGTTAGGGTAGGTTTCAGTCGAGAGCCTTCTGCATGTTTCTTCCCTGGCCCCAAGAGAGCCATTTCTTTCTCTGTTGCTGTGTCGTATCTTTGTGTCTGATAGCGTTCCACGCTGTATTTCCTGCCTCATCCTTCTCTTCTTTTTTTTCCCTCTTAGGGTTTTTTTTTTTTTTTTTTTTTAAAGCCAGTCTCGAAACTCATGAGGAAGTGCATATAAGAATAGAATAGTTAGCTGCAGTTTTTTGCCTAACACAGGAAAAAAAAGCAATCCCAGCAACTAAAAGGTTTAAATGTGACCTCATTGAGGTATTAACTCTAGATCAAAGTCGGAAGAGCTGTTGAAACATAGGAAAAAAGCCATGGAAATTCAAGATAATACAAAATGAGTTTTGCCAAAGCTAGATCACTCCTAGGAGAGAAGCTGGGGTGTGCTTAGATTCCTCTGTGTGAGGAAGTAAAATGACTCTCTAGACAGATTTACTATGCAGTTTGGCTGCCAGACTCTTATCACAGCTCTGAAAAACGTAAGTGAGCTAAATATGGTAGGTTTTTCACGGTAAGAGTAAAAAATCTATGTGAAGTAATGATACTTCCATTGAAAAAGTATAAAACGGCAGCAAACCATTTTTGATGGAAGTACCTCAGCTTATTTTTTTTATTTTTTCAATGAAAATCCAATTTTTTTTCCACCCAATTTAATTCCAGGAAGAGACGAATCCTTTGTGTTAAAGACCCCTCTGCTGTGATTCAGTCTTGATGTAGATTCCTGGGAGGGGGAGTCAGTGTGGCTCTCTTGTAGAGGCCTGAGGCAGATTCTTCTGAAGTTGCCAGAATGTAATCAATGGACAGACATATGTGTATTGCTTGTGATTATCCCTCTAAACTTCATTATTAAATTATTTTTATTAAGTGAAAAGCTGTTTATGTGTTTTGGCATTTAAAAATTAAAAAACTGTAATTGCAAGTATTTGCTTTTATATAGCAAATATATTTTAATCATCAAATTCGGTGTCTACCTGTCTTGATAAATTCTGCTTGAATTTTGATGCTTTTCAGCATCAATTTTCAACAGAGCAAGTTATCTTGAGTCTTGACAAGACCACTGAATTTATTAGGCTTTATCTCAGAAACCTGGGTGTTGTCTTCATGCTTTGGTTTTTTATCTTCAAGCATGATTCCCTTCAGGGAATTTCAGTATTTATAATGCATATAATTATCTCTAAGATGTACAGTTATGCTGTCGTGCTTACGTTTTTCAGGCATAACAAAGGATTGGAGTCAATAAGCTTAAAAAGAAAAAAAAGCTTGTGATAAACTGTGTGTGGGCCATGTAGCTTCACTTCCATTCTGATTTAGGAAGTTGGGGACTGATTACTCATGTGGTTATCAGCTAAAGATACCAGGAGCAGGCTGTGTTGTAGATCAGTCAGAGGATAATGAGTGTGGTATTTATAGGTGATGGTAACAGCTCATTGTAATGCAGATGATGTAGTTAAAAATGAATAAAAATAGAGCTTCTTGGCACTTGGGTTCTTTTATAAGGATTTATTGTGTCCTAAAATACCTGCAGTGTTAAGAAGCTGAGAGTTTGGAGTCAGGAGTACCTACCTTGCAAGGTGACTGTGCTGTTTCACCTGATGCATGAGCTGCTCAAGTGCTGCGTTGATGTGTGCAGCAGTGGATTGATCCTTCAGTGTCTGTTTTTCTCTTCAGTTAAGTTTGGCCAGAATAGTGGGATTCTTCTGCATTTATTGGAAGAATTCAGCAAGCATAAATTGCCCTGTGCAGGAACTTAATTCCTGCCAGACACTTTTTGAGGTGTCAGACCCATGCCTCTTTTCCTACTCCTGTGGGATAAGGATTCTGTTGTAGCATAAACCACGGTTATCCATTCTTGTAAAGATGTAATACTAGGCACAGGTTAAAAAGGCTATTCCCACTTCCTGAGGTGAAGGGTTTGTATAGGCTCCTGACAAGGCTCTGTCTTTGAGCTCAGGCTTAGAGCTTCAATGACACTCTGCAGCAGAAGTAATCATCAGAAAAAGAGATGCAGTTAGTGAGGTTTTTAAAATAATATGCAGATTCATGCAATTTATAGGAAGTACACAAATTTCAGGATTTATTGGTGCTCATTGTGAATACAAGGAATATGAGCTCACTCATTTTTACTAAAAAGCAGCACAAACAACAGTTCAGGAAAAGGTAGCTCTAGGAGGCTGTTGCTAAGTGACCCCAGGAAATCTGCCAACTGTATCTTACATCGGTTTGATGGACATATTTAGACCAAAACATGGGAGAAAACATCTCTAACCAAAACCCCAGTTGTACCTTAAAAGTGCTGGTTTAGAAATTTTTCTCTGTGAGAACAGAGCAAGAATAACCAAAATCTCTTGTCTTTTACTAAATTGTAAACTTAAAAAAAATTGGGAAGCTTAAATTGAAAGAACACGAAATAGATTTGCTCTGGCATCACCTGAACGCATGATTTTATTGTAATGATAAAATACAACTTCCATAAGAATGGCTCAGCAGTGTTGTGACGTGAAGCACTAGGGAGAGAGGGCCTTCATTTCTGGATAGAAGAGTGAGGTATGGGTTACAGAATGTCTCTTGCCATAGTGACACGTGTGGGTGCCAGAGGGGGTTTGTCCTTCTCTGGCCAAGTCCAGCCTGAGCTGCTGGCAAACTCAGGAGATCAAAGTATTCTGTTCTCAGGAATTTCTCATCCTCGTGGATCCTCTCCCACTGTTTTTGGAGTCCTGAACAAATAAGAGGGTATGTTCTAAAGACCATCTGTAAATCCAGTGTGCAGTTAAAGTGAGGGTAGATTACAAGGCTGTCTGTTCCATTAGTCACAGATATTACTGAGGTGACACTCAGCAGTCGGGCAGTATGGAATACAAAGGCATATACTTTCTTAGGTAGGGTTCATGTTGTCTTGAGGTTTTTTTTAGGTGAAAATTAAAACAATTGTATTTACAGATGGTGGCATAAATTCTGAAATGCTTTGAATATATTTTTCGCTATCTTAATTAATTGAATTTAGTAAAAAATTTCCTGGATTTTTTTACTTACTAGTCTTTGTTTGAACTTATTGACTGCTGTAGTACATTTTCCTTGCATCATCAGTCTTTTTTTCTGGTTGTACACTTCATGCCATGTTATTTATGTAATTTTTTAAATTTTCTTTTTAATAATAATAGAAGATATCTGAATTTCAAACCCAAGATGGCTCAGAAGAGGAGCTCAAGTGGGCGGTCATTCCCATTGCTGCTGCTGCTGATTGCAGTGGCCTTTGTTCATTTAACTGTCTGTCCTTTTACAAAAGTGGAGGAAAGCTTTAACCTGCAAGCTATCCATGATGTGGTGTACCACCAGCTGGACTTGGATAAGGTAAATTGAAAATAATATCTTGTCATTTTTGGACAGTGTTAAAGATGGCAATTCCCTGCAGTATCTGTAGGATAAATGTGGTGTGAATATGATTTATTTTCCCTTGTTTCTAATTTGCCTATTTTAAGTAGAGTCTCCTTTTTGCAGTATGACCATCATGAATTTCCTGGAGTTGTCCCAAGAACGTTCCTTGGACCAATTTTTATCGCTGCTCTTTCCAGCCCGGCTATCTACATACTTTCTGTGCTAAGAATGTCCAAGTTTTATTCCCAGCTGATAGGTATGAGAACTTCAAATCCTTAGAGATGTCACCCATTGGAGCACCAGTAAAAACATTGTTGCTAGTTTGGACCAATAGTATTCTTTTCCTCAATGAGGGAAAACCCATACCATGGTACTTGGGGCCAGCATGGCCATTCAGGTCCCTCTTTGAGAGTAACTAACAGCCCACAAAAAGTCTGTGCTAACAAATGTCAGGCAGTGTAGAAAAAACAAGTGTCTCAAGTCTCTTCAGAGAGTTCCCTCCCATGTACACTTCAGAAAGGATTGTTAACTTTGACATGGAAGCACTGACATTTGTGCAGAACTGCCAGACAAGTTAAAAGTGGATTAGTACAGATAAACTAAATGGAATTTTGTTTGGCTTTTTGTTTCTTTGAAGGTAGTTATAGTGTGGTATCTTAAATGTTAATCATCAGAATATCTTCCCATTACGTTATATAACATGGCTATTCATCAGTGATCCATCTGATAATACTCTTTGATTCCTGTTTTTATTCTCCTGATAGTCCGAGGAAGTTTGGGGCTCAGTGTGATTTACACCTTATGGAAGCTGCAGAAAGAAGTTAGAAAACAGTTTGGAGCAACTACAGCATCAATCTTCTGTCTCATCACTGTTACTCAGTTTCATTTGATGTTTTACTGTACAAGAACCCTCCCTAATGTGTTTGCACTTCCATTCGGTAGGTATTTCATAGGAAAAAAATTAAAATTTAAAACTTCTTTTCAAATGTATCAGTAGTTAAAGCACAGGAAAAGTGTGGTCAGACCAAATTCGCATATCTACTTGATTAAATTGTGTGATAACAAGATTAGAAAGCTTGAGATTTCATTCTCTTTTTACCATCTATGCTTACAGTGACTGTTTAATCAAGTTTTATTGAATCTGAGTACATGTAGGTTTTGTCAGATGGCTTTGATTAGCTAGAGGTTTGAGTACACATGTCTAATGCATAAAGCATAGAGCTATGAAAAGGGATGAGGTATACCTGCAGTTCAAAAAAATCCTGTGAACTTGGTCTGCACAGAAAAGGACTTTCAGATGGGATTTTAGAAGAAGTTCCTACTGCACCATCTTCATCTTCCCCTTCTGAAGCTGTCTACAAATGAAGCAGTTTCTATACTTAGAGTAAAAAAATCAATGTCAAGCCCTTCTCTACAAATACAGTTTTCCCCCAGAGCTGATGAAGAGGAAAATTAATCACATGCGACAGATATTTACTGAGTCACTAAATGCTTCCGTGCAAGTTGTTCAGCTGATGACATTGTGAGGTTGATGTAAGAACCTGTATAGATGAGAAATGATAAATAAAAGGAGATGAATTGTCAAAATGTCTCAGACAATTTCTGCATATTAAAAAATACAAGTAGTTTCACGATTTTGTACCTTAGTATTTCTCGTTTCCCTTAGGATCCTGAGCACTTTTACTATGTCGAGATTTAAACTAGAGACAACTTCATCTGTGGAGATATGGTGTGTCCCACCTAATCATGTAAATGAATTTATAGATCTTTCTCCCTCAGCAGTAGTCTGTAGTCTCGTTTTTGTTTGAAATGAGTATAGAATCATGAGTATAGAATATACTTCGCCAAGAGAATAAACTAACTGCCCAGCTGATATTGAACAATAATAATTATGAATCATAGTTTAAGAAGCTTTTAGTACTCCCTTAAGGTTTGTGTTTCTCCCCCTCCCCCAATAGCTATTAAATATACTGCCTAGAAAGAGTTTCCATGTATTCCTTCTGTGGTTATACTTTTTCTAATTATTTAAGCATCAGCAGTATCAAGCTGTGCATTATTCCAAATTACATTTCTCTAAAAAAGGAAGAATTCCTGGACTAGAAATGGTAGCTAGACCAAGAGAGGATTGGTGGGAAGTTAGAGGAACAAGAAGATAGCATCGAGTCTTACCCTTTAGAAAATTAATAGTTCCGTATGTTGGATGATGTGTTTTGGGGTTTTTTATGTTTGTTGTTTTGGTTTTTTTTTTCCAGTGCTCCTGGCATTGACATTTTGGATACAGCAAAAGCAAAGGCCATTCATTTGGTTCTCAGCTTTGGCAATTATAGTCTTCAGATCAGAGCTCTGCATATTCTTAGGCCTCATGCTCCTGGTGACGTTATTAACTAAAAGAATCTCCATTTTCAAGGTGCTTTCCCATGCTGTTCCTGCTGGAATGTTTTGGTTGGGTAAGTTTGCTTGGAAGAAAGCAAATGACATTAGGTTCAAGAGAAGTCTGGAGTTTTGACTGATTTATCTGTTAAGTGGCCTTAAGGGTTGTTTTTGGGGGGTGGAAGTGGAGAGAGGGTAAGTGGGGTGTTGTGAGTTATTATTGTTTTAGTTTGATTCTATTTGCTAATAATATGACAAGAGTTTTTATTTCTTTGAAAATTTTTGTGTGAGGAAATAAATGTGTGCAGAGCAGAGAAAGCTACTGTGGCCTCTGTCTTTAGATGCTTACAGTGTAATGTCGCGATCTTAAAGAGGCTGAGATGTGCCAGTTGACTTCAGTACAATTAATACCTGGCTGTAGGTACTTGTGCATATTATCAGTTGTAGTATCTATTGCCATGGTGATAAGCTGAGTCCCAGGATAAAATACAACTGTGTGACAGACAGAGATACCAAGCAGGAGGGTTTTGGGGAGAGTTGCAGTTAAACTCTATTCCATTATTAAATTAAATTTAACATCTTAAATGATCTCCATGCTGGAGAGGTTGAAAAATTCCCTTGTCTCTACCCATCTGTGGAAGACCTCCTGAATATGCACATAAATACTCTAAGCTGCTTCACCAGCCTGTGGTCTACCTAATTAAAAATGCTGTTGTCAAATATGTGATGATGACCTCTGGCAGCATGCTGTCCCTTGCACAGAGTCCACAATAGAAACACTAGACAATTATGCCAGGAGGCACCTCATGATGTAAGAGTTTGGAGGTCTAATGGGAATTAACCACTGGCACTCCCCTTTCTTATTTGAGCAAAATCTTTAAATACTAGAGCAGCTCGCACAGATCTGAGTGGAGGAGGAGATAGGGCTGACAGTTTTGCTGCTTTCTTTTTGCCTTTCATCCCTTATTCTCATTCTTCCTCCACCTAATGAAAAGTAGCAAACTTTGTGATTGTTTTTTTCAATTATTGTAGCTTTACAATAAAAATGTATTTAGTACTATTAGAAGGTAACATGAGCTTCTTATTGTTTATTACATTTAATGTTCTTAATACTCTTCTAAAACAAATCTCAATTAAACCCTTTTTTTTAAACCTGGGGTTGGAGTGGGATGAATCCCAATTGGATTCATGTCTACCATGCTTCTTTAAAGGCTTCTGTTTAGAAGTGCCTCCCTTCCCTGCACGACAGATATATTCAGCCTTCTCTGTGGTTTTGGGTGAGGCTTACAATGCATGTTTCAGTTTATGTTCTCAATATGCTGTATATGTGCTATTCAGATATGTTAGTTTGCTTTTCCCTGGGTTTTAGTTCATGCAGATTTATATCTCTTTAATTCTTTTAGGGCTAACAGTTGCTGTGGATTCTCTATTTTGGAGGCAGCTTGTGTGGCCTGAGGGGAAAGTGCTCTGGTATAACACAGTTTTAAACAAAAGTTCCAACTGGGGAGTATCCTTTGAAACATCCAGAGAAAAAGAACACTACCAGCCAATGCAAAGACTTGATGTGACTTACTCCTGAGACTCAGGGTGTTAGATTCTACTTTTCATTATTTAAAACTTACGAGACAATGTCTGTCCCTTAGGTGTTACTGCAAGTTGTGAGTCTCCTCTGCTAACTTTTTTCTTGCCTCTTTGTGTTCTACCAATATAAAGCCAGGTTTCTTCTACTTGGTGTTTCATGTTGCTCATCATTAGTGCCATTTGATGTGTCTCTGTTGGGTAATGTGAATGTAATTAAGCAACTGCTTTTAGGTCTCCAAAGATGAGACAGGAAATGAAAGGCTGGAAGAATGTGCACACAAAAAGTATACTGCATATTTGCAAAATTTGTGGATAGTAATGTAAAGAATAGTTACTTTACTTGTTAGCAGTGAAAGCATCCTTAACTCTTTTCACCTTGAAGACCTCTCCCTTCTTGTGGTATTTCTATTCAGCCCTGCCTCGTGCTTTGGGATGCAGCATAATATTTGTACCTTTAGGGGTAACAGAAAAGAGAACTCGGATTTTACTTTTGCCAGCACTGGGCTTTATTTTCTTGTATTCATTTCTCCCACACAAAGAGCTGCGTTTCATCATCTATACTTTCCCTGTTTTCAACATAGTGGCTGCTAAAATGTGCTCACGAATGTAAGTTAAAAATCCTGTTTGTTGGGTTTTTTTTTCCCTCTGAAAATGCAAAAGGAAAACTGTTAGTACTATTTTTATGCACTTTTTAAATGTTGAACTCTGGAACATATTGAAATATTCATATGCTGTAGAAAGGAGTTTGAGGTCTTTGTACCCATTGACTGCAGAGAGAAGTGGAAACACAGAAAAGTCAAATGCTTTGACAGGACTGTTTGGGAAGTCTGGAGGAGAATTGAGAATACAGCCCTAATTTTATTGTTATGTTGTTACAATGCAGTTTATTTACCAGAAAAGAAGACATATTCCAGTACTCCTGACCTGTTAACACAGTTTACCTCAGGAGGTAGTTTTATACACAGGCTTGTGAAACATGGAGTTAGATCTGTTTGGGAGTATTGAGTAAAGAAATTTAAATTCAGAGTTTAACTTCTCTAAAAGAGAATATTTTCATAGCTGAAGTTTTTAAATACAGAAATACTTAGCTTTATTGAAAAGTTTGTCTTACTTTTATTAATGAGAATATTCTAATTTAAATGTCACTAGAAGTTAATCTTTTGGAAATTGGTAATAAATACATGCCATACAGAGTTAATAAAATTTCTATTAATCTTTATTACCTACAAGTGGAGTTTCTGCAAGAGTTGTGTCACAGTAGTCAGTGACCAGTATGAAAGAAAATAACAGTTTATTCTTGTTTTTCTCTTCCTCAACAGTCTGAATAACTACCGGAGATCCTGGCTGTACAAACTTGGATCGTTCTTTATTATAATGCATCTTGTACTCAATGCTGTTTATTCAGGAACATCTTTATATGTTTCACATTTCAATTATCCTGGAGGAGTGGCAATTCAGAAGTTGCATGAGTTGGTACCTTCAACAGCAGGTATGTAAAGCTGGCTTGAAGTGTGTTCATCTAATCTTAATTTCAGTATATCTATCTTTTGATGTATTGAATACTACTTCTTCAAACTAGGTACACACATCTTCTTTGTTACTATTTTGTTAACTTGTTATTAATCAGAGTGGAAGAATTTTGAAACTGTATTCTATTTTCTTTGTTTATGTAGATGTCTCTGTTCATATTGATGTGGCTGCAGCGCAAACGGGAGTTTCTCGGTTTCTGGAAATCAATTCCGATTGGAGGTACGTTCTGAGTGAGGTATTTTCATCTGAGGACAG
The DNA here is from genome assembly GCF_022539315.1 of Serinus canaria. NCBI lineage: Eukaryota > Metazoa > Chordata > Aves > Passeriformes > Fringillidae > Serinus > Serinus canaria. The sequence continues at coordinate 17,907,303 of NC_066314.1, read as the reverse complement.
TAGCCTGCTTTTTCTTTTTTTGCATATGCACAGGGACAAACATTGCAAACACAATTTCCGGTACAGCATATTTATTAAACCAGCTTAAGAACAATGTGAATCTTCTGAGAATTTTTGATGTTTGCCATGCTGCCATTTCAAAAGCACTGCAGTGTTTTTTCATTGTTTTGGTTGATTCTGATTTGCCTGTATAGCATAGAATATTTCAAAGGTCAAGAGGAAATGGCCTCAAGTTGTGCCAGGGGAAGTTTAGGTGTGATACTAGGAAAAATTCCTTCACGGCAACGGTTGTCAAGCATTGGAACATGCTGCCCAGGGAAGTGGTGGAGTCACCACGCCTGGAAGTGTTTAAAGTGTGGATATGGCTCTTGGGGCCATGGTTTAATGGTGAATGTGGTGGTGGTGCTCAGGTGACAATTTGGCTTGATGGTCTTAGACATATTTTCTAACCTTAATAATTCTGGGATTCTAAAGACATCGGAAACAGCACAGAAATTGTTAGCTTACCAAACTTTATACCAGTATGTTTAATGCAGGTAGGTCTGATATCCCAGCAGACCTTGTGAAACAGAGCTTTCTTGGCAGAACAGTGTATATAATTATTTGTCTGAGTGATGTGTGGCAATGTGAGGCTCCTGTACGTTTTAATATCGACAGTCTGGTTTATGTGGAACATCCCTCATATAGATGGCATTGAAGCTGCTGCTGTGAATACATTCATTAGCTCTGAGGGAAGGCTGTTGAGTGCTTTGTGACTATGACCCACAGTGATACACAGACACTTTTTTTAAAAAGAGTTGGAATATTGGAATGAATAGTAGGACTCATTGTGAGGTTGCATCATTTGCTTTTCAGGATGAAAACCAAAAAGTAGGCCCCTTTCTGATTTTTAAGCTTACCTCTTCATCTGAAGCAAAAGTTTTTAATTTAAATCAAAATGATCTTAATCAAAATTATTCATTAGAAGGTGACACAGAGCTTCCCTTCATACTGCACAAAACAAAAGCAAAACAAACAGATTTTGATTTAAGAACTATTCTGAGCATAGAGTTCTTTTTCCCCAGTCACAGTATTCAGGATCAGATGAACATAATTTAATTACTGGTAGGTTTAGAGATAAAAGTACTTTGGAAATAAAGCAGAAGAAAGGGCAAGAATGCTTCCAGGGCAATCACAAAAATCATCGATCTTGCTATGCCTTTTTATTTCCAAGCACTCTCATGATGATGGTACAGACTGTTTAAAGCCTTCACAATTACCTATCTACTGTTTATTTCAAATTGGTTTTTTGTATGCTGAATCTAGAGAAAGTCTTAAACCATTAATTGGGAGGAGATCTTAAACTGCGAGAGTACAAGGGATAGAATGTGCATGATAGCTAAAATGTTTCAATATTTGGGGTTTTAAAATATACTTAAATACACACACTACTCTGAATACAACTCTCCTCTCTCAGTGCTGCATTCCAATGAGCTTTTTGAGTTGGTGAGTATTGGATTGCTTTGGGTTTGTAAGGCCTAGTGGGATTGGAAGGTGAATGAATAATATCCCTGTCACTGATAAATGTTTCATGGTGTTAGAGCTACAGAGCAGTTTCTCTCTCACTTTTAACTGTACTCAGCAAAACAAAGGCTGAAGGAAGGGCTGATTCAGCATAAAGTTTCACGTTCAAAAAATCAGGCAAAATCCACAACTGAGCATCATACACAGGACTGCCACTTGTTCTGACAGCACAGTAGTGCAAAGTTGATTGGCACCAACTGTCCATTTTCTTGTTGTCCAAGAAAGTGACTTCCTTTCAGATGGGTGAAAACTAACTTAACCTCTTCATAGACAGTGTATGTCAGGTGGAAACAGATTAGGGATGGGGTGGCTGTGAAGGCTAATGATTCATAAATAAAAGTGTCTTAAAGTTATCAGCTTTCAGTAGTGTGCTCAGATTAGATCTATTTGCCTCAAGAAAAATGCAAGCAATCTATTATTTTTCTTCAAAGGGTGATTGAGAGGAGCTTGATGCAGGTTCTTACAAGGAATGGGTGTTACAATCTCATCTTCAATTAGTGCAGTCTCTTTGAACCCTGAATAAATATGCTGTGTAAGCTTAAAGTATTTAAAAATAATAAAATTCAGAAATGCATGCAGCCAGATGAAAGGCCTTTTACTTGCTGATGAAGAAAATGTGAAATTAGTAGTTGGTAAGGTTGTTACAAAATAATGCTGTTCCTTCTGCCAGTTTGGATGTATCTACCAACCTAAGGGGTATTGTGATATTTTTGGAAATGGCAGGTGAAATTAGCATACAATTGTTTTGAAAGTAGAAAACACCTGTCCAGTGTGCAATCTAATTCTGCATTACATGGTGTATTTAGTGACACTGATAGAATTCATATCAGCCTGGGGTCCTTTCTGAGTTGCCAAAATTTTGGTTAACAATTCACACAAAACCTCTGGTTTTCTGTAAAGTACTTCCTTCAAATATCTTAAATGTTAATGACTTCCCTGTCAGGCAGAATTATAAAAATATCAGAGATTTTTTTCAGGGAATTCAAGCAGATGAGAGGCCAGGCCTGCAAAGATGCAGGCTGGATTTAAGCCTAGGTGCATTTAAGGGTATGTAGGGCTGGGACTGCACCACTTCCCTGCCTGTATCCACATCTGCAAGGAAAGTCATGGCTTGAGTAAGACACCTGTGAAATGCGTGGAAGGATTCAGTTGCCTAAGAATGGGAGCTCCAAGTGCTGGTAGAAAACAGAACAGGGCAGCAGAAAAGGTGAAGAAAGGGGCACCACTCTTCACTCAGGTTACAGAGCCTAATAGTGGTTTATGGAGTATTTTGAAGTGAACTTACCTCTTTCTTCTCCTTTGAAGTTGCTGGATTGAGGACTTGATCAGGCTGCCATGTCCAGTATGAAAATCCTAACCTTTAAGCTGTAAATTGTACCTGACTCTCCTCAGTGAATGAACAAATAACTATTGCAAAGTAGAACCATGTCCTCATGAGACAGTGAGGGAGATCTGTCTCAATTCCTTGAAGATTAAAGGCTCATACAGCTCTTAAGAGATAATGAACTTCAGTTTTGGGCCTAGATCAGATGAAAACTGGCTGAAACTAGATCTTTCACATCCCTGCCAACTGGCTAAGTCACTTATTTTCTCATCCTGTAAATTCCTTCAATAGCTAGATTGAACATAAATCCTTTTAAGAAATAACTGTAAGTGTACATAATAAATAGTCCTAGAACTCAGTAGTTACTTTTTCTTTTTAAAATTCTATATATAATATATATGTATTCTTGTACCTAAACAGTTTATAAAAGCTGACCTGAAGTGACCTGCCCAAACATGTAGTAGATCAGGGAACTGAACTTAGAAATAACAAGTGCCAAATTAGTACTGTAACTGCCAGGCTCCTTCTTTCCTCCAGCGTTCAAGGAGGTCTTCTCCTTCTCTTCTCTGAGGCTCCTATTCTAATGTATGACTACCAGAAGAAAAGGCTTTCTGCTTAAGTACCACATAAGGTATTTTTAGAATTACTAAAAAACCCCACAAACAAACAAAAAAAAATATAGCAGCAAAAAACCCAAACGAAAACAAACCACCCCCATGTTTCTCCAAATGCATTTCTTGTAGAGCAAAACTTAAAAATTGGTCCAGTTTCCTACAATCTCAGGCTTTGGAGTCCTTTCTCCACTAAATTGAAATAGGGAACTAGTAAGAAATTTTCTCGGAGTCGTGATTTATATCACAATAGCAGCAGAAAGACTTGCATGGAATGACTAAGTCCCTACATTCTTCAAAAATACTGTTTCCTCCTCTAGTACTATTTAATCAGGAGATGTAACTGAGAATGTTAGTTCCTTTTTGTGTTTCATCTTGGATGCTTCATGCCTTTGCAATAATAGCTATCTTTATTAGGTAAAGCAAGGAATAAAAATAAATCTTCTTTATTCTTTACAGGTATGACAAAAGAGAAGATGTTAAACCAGGAGACCAGTTGATGTTTTCTTACACACATATACTGATGGAAACAAATCCTCTTCAAATATCACATTACAAGACAACCCACAGGCCACTGGCAAATATACCTGGCATCAGTAAAATCGGGTTGAACCTTACTGCACTACCTCCTTTTACTTTAAACTTGAAACCAAAATTAGTACTGTTGGAAAAACTTCCTCTATCATCTTGACTGTGAATTTTAAGTAAGTCTTTTGATGTGCTTTTGCTGATGATTGAACTATATAAGACAGCAGCAAATTGTCATTCCAGCACTGCAACTCAGCTTCTGTGGAGAGGCACAGAAAATCTCTGTACCAATCGGTATTTAGCTCTGTCCTGTTTCTTACGTAAATAATACAGTGCATTCCTAGTCAGTATATGCCCAGTATACTGAGTTGTATTGTTAGATATGTTTGAGAGAGGTTGCCTACAAATTTAGTGGTTTAAAGTAAAACCTGTCTACTTGGTTTGGTAGTCTGTTTCATCATGTAGCCCAGGTATGTCCTAATTGTCCTGTATAAGATACAAATCCAACAGGTTTGTGCTAGGGCAGTAATTTGATATGTAATCTATGTGTGCAAAAATGTATTGCTTTATGTATCTGCAGGATTGTAACCCCCTCAGCTGTCAGATTGCCAGTGTGAAACCTAACGATGTTATAAACATAGGAAAGCCATATTCATCATTGCTCTGTCATAATATCTAATTGTGCCCTGTAGGCTACCAAACTAATGAAACATTCACTTACAAAGCACTTGGACTTCTTGACAAGCACTGTTTCATAACAGATTTGAGTACTAAGGATGGAATGTCTCCATTCCAAGTTCTTGAAAAAGCAGTAACTTGGATTTCCTGGGAAAAAGAATCTTTAAAATAATTTTTCCCCTCTTCTGCTGTAATGGTTTCTTTATTTGCAGTGGAAAAATTACCGATGAAAATGCCCACTTTAAGATACATGCTGTTTTCCTTTTTTTTAATTAAGTAATCCCTTTGAAAAGGAGTACTCTAATGTGCCATGTGCTGCATTCTATAAACTAGGGTAAGATTGCATGCTCTGTAGTTTCTTTATTAGATGTTTTTGTTAAGGATGTCCTCATAGATTGCTGAATGGAACAAGGAAAACAGGTTAGAATTCTGGTTAAGGCCAGTTGTAATATGACAGAAGCTCCATTAGTGTAAAATATCACAATGATTGAAATTATCATGGGCAGAAAACTATTCCTTGCTGACTGAAAACTTGAGTAAAATATAATTATGGAATAAAGTGGTGGGGTTTTTTTGTTTTGTTTTGTTTGTTTTCATTTTATTCTTAAACTTGCTTGATTCAGGAACTACCTTTGCCTGTGTATGTTTCAGTTTTTAGGACCATGTTTTCTTTTTATCGTCTAGATTATGTATCAGTGGAACTGATCTGGTGGGGTGGAGCCTGCTCCCTCAAGGGTGGCTGTTGTTGCCCAGGCTTTCTTGGCCTGAGCAGATCTGGCAAAAGCAACTTGCAGAACTTGTTGGTCCAGTCTCTGGCCGCTCTTGAAATTTAAATCATTCAAGCATTATCTAGTTGACTTGTCTTTGGAAGAAAACCTAGCTTCCTCCAGAGCCAGTTTGAACATCAAACAATTCACAAGAGACAGAAGGAAATACATGTGCAAATTTGCTGCAAATTTGGAACCACACAAAGGAAAACGTTTGTTTAAGGATGTAGGTAGGCCTTCATGTTAAGGCTAATCATTGACTTCATGTAACTCCCCCACACTAGCATCCACAACTCAAGAACCCAAACTAAAATTTATCCTGCCCAGGTGTAGACAAATGTCTGTGTGGTTGCTCCAGCTTCCCAAATCCCTGGTTGTCAGAATCCTTCTGCAGGAACTTGCTTCTATCACCTAGAGAAAACCTAGAGCTACTGTGCTCTTATACTGCTATTGCAGAATAAGCATCTTAAGCTACAGTCTGAAGTGACACTGAGTCTGTCCACATGAGGCATTTGAAGAGTTTCATCTTGCTGAATTTCATACTCACATCATAGAGTCTTTCCACAGACTTACTGTGGTGTGTGGGTGCTACCTGTGGGATTTAAACAAGTGATGGTGTTCAGCTGTGGAGCTCTGGTCTACTACTGTTCACAGCCTCATCACCCACAGAAATAGAAGCAGTCAGCTCAAACTGGCCTTTTCACTTGAAGAAGGTGAATAATCAGAGTCTTACAGCCTGAGATGTAGGACATTCTTGTTATAAAACTAAATAAAGTAATTGCATGAAAAAAATGTTGTGGAACTTGCTAATAGAGGACATTTCTGGAAGCTGAAAGTAAAAGCTGCTTCAAAATAAAGGTAAAGAGATGACTCTTGCATCAAGAACCAAAAAAACTAAAGATCAAGAAACAAGTTGCAGTTCACAAAGTCTCTAATATCAAGAGCTGGAAAAAATCAGACTATATTGATCTTATACCTGCCCTGAGTACTTGCTATGGGTCTTCCCTCTTGAGCTAAATTGGGGTGAGGAGACATGGAGAATGGTTGTATTGGATCTGACATCAAATACATTTGTCTGCTACTACTGAGGAAGAGAGAGAGCACATCTCAGGTTCTAACCTTGTTTATCCATCAGAACACAACCTCAATGCAGTCTATTTGTGCAATGCATTCTGAAGCACTGAGCATACTCCTTTTTCTTGCTCCCTGGCCATTTCACACATCCCCTTACTGAGTCTGGTTACACATTCAGAGCAAAGCTTGAGATTGTGCTGCTGCTCCTGCAGTTTCAATTGTTCCAGGACTATTCTTCCTGGATATTTCTAATTCTTCTAATGTTAAGGAACTTGAAAATGGATATGAGTTCTTAGCATTGGTTTGCTGTATCAATTTCAGTGCAAGAGAGAGTGTTTCCCTTGCATCTGACAGCATTTTTTTCATAACTTACATAGAAATTCCAGAAATCATAGCCTAGTGTTGCTTCCCTTTATTACGTGTGCTCAGACTTACGTACTCTCATTATAGCACCACCTTCAAAGAGCATTCCTTCATAGTATTCAAAGGCTCCTTCTGTACAAGTGATTTCACTTTCTGTTTGCAAGAAAAAAAGAAAACTTTTCATCAAGCTGAGCTTATCACTGATGTAAACAAGAGTGTTTAGCCACAACTATCTCAGTGAGCTGGTTACATAATTAGTCTCAACTATGCCAAAACTAATGTTAAGAGGCTGTTATACAGTGAGACATGAAATGCATCACTACCTGCTTAACATGTGACACCAAACATTAAAAGGGTATTTGCAAGAATTCCTTAAGCTAAATAACAAACACCTCTACAAAGGTTTTCTTAATTTCCTATTTATATATGTAAGATTTCAAAGTGTAACTGCTCCATTTTGTATGCAGCTACTTATTTTAGATCAGCTCTTTAGATAACCATGAGCAACTTTTTGGTGCTCATTTCAGACCTTTATGATAGAAAGGGCAGCCAGTGTTTCTTACTCTTACAGGCAGTCTTTCACCAATTCTGCTTTATTTCAGTTTCAGCTGCCTTTGGTTCTGTACCAAGGCTTCATCTGTCAGTCTGTGCCAAGTATAAGGTAAAAATGCTGCCTGAAATGGGGTCCACCTTTTCCTTTAAAACTGCCAACTTAGGAAGCTGGCAGAAGGCATTGATTCATAGGTTAAATAAGAGTCAGGGACAGCTTAAGCAAAGATCCAGTCTTTAGAACCCAAGTTGGTACCTGAGTTGGGGACATTGCTGTGATTACTATTTCTGGTTGGCATACTCATTTTATGAAATCACTTTTGGGTCAGCTTTGAAACCAAGGTAAAGAATCACTCTTTCTTCTTGCTAAGAATAAAGCAAAAGATTAATATGTTTGTGAAAGAGTAAAATGCTTAGTTTATAAAATCTAAATAATCTAAAACTAGAAAGTGTTATTTGTTAATTGTGTATTATATATGTTTACATGTGTGTGTGTATTTAGTTTTCCTGTGTTTGGAGGTAATGAAAGTTTAATATGGTCAGCTCTGAATAAAGGCAGGAAAAAAAGGCTACTTTGAAACTGTAAACACCTACTCTGAGCTGTCATCAATTCAGTCAATTACATCCTTATGCTGGTCTTGACACTGCTCTGGTTGTCATTTCAGCTCTTTATAAATTCAGAAGCTACTTTTGGGAAGCAAGGGGAAACTATGAGTATTGGTAGTAAATGCTCACTGACTAAATTCTGCAAACATGTTTCCTTCACTTGGATTTGGTGAGCAGGAAAGAGACCACATATAAAAAGAATCAAATGTGGGGGAAGCATTGTCTCAGGTTTCTGAAGCATAATATACATCTCAACAAATACTTTCCATTATATACCCTTCACAAGACCTGAGTTCTTTGAAAAGGCTGTTGCAGATCTCAACTTCTTCCCCTTCCTACCTTTATTGCTACGAACTATTTTTGTGCATAGTTGACACACCTGCCTACTTTTAAAAGAAGCAAAAGCTTTAAGATTTTTATGATGACCAAGTATCAACTACAGTTTACTTTCTATGCTAACACTGAAAAAAAGTCTGTGTACTAAATTTATTTCTGAAGTTGCTAATGTACTGAAAGTATCTGTTTAAGTATCACTGTTGCAGGGTCACCATATAATGCATTAGGGAACTTTCTGCTGCCACAGGGATTGGTGCAGCTCAAACTCAGGTTGATGAGAACTGCCACTTTTTACAGTTTTATTAGTCTGAGGGAAAGCACTGTAAAAATTGGGGAGGGTTGGGGGTCTTATCTGTTACAAATTTAAGAAGGGTTGTAAACCCAGAAAATTATAGCAATCACTGAGAATTTACATTACAAATAATGAGGCAAACCCAATACAAAACACAGTCACTCAATAACTTACCTCAAGCTTCAATGAAAGCTTTCAGCCCTTTTGGAATCATTATTTTCTGACAGGCAGCAGTGCCTGATCTGAAGGAGATGCTCCTTTAACTCCTATAGAAGAATCAATGCTTACAACTGAAAACAGCAACTTTATGTTCTCAGTTTCCCTTATTTTTATTTAAGAATTAAGTGCTTCAATCTTAAGGTCTTTTGGGCCTGCATACGGATCTTAAAAAATTCTAACATAAGCATTTAATTTGTTCTTAACCAAGATGACACTGAAACAGTGTGGACTTAAGAACTAAGCCCTTTAAAAATCCAAATGAAACCAAAATGAAAAAGGGAAATCACAGGTATAAATAGACTAACTTGATGAATTTTACTGTTAAAAATAGTGACTAGTTCTTGTGTTCTCAGGATGTTTTGACAAAAAGTATGACTATACAATTAATTATCTGTATGACTAAGAAGCAGATTTTTGGACTACAAAATGCCATCACTACAACTTTCCACACAGGGAGTTTTGATAGGAGCTACAGCAGTCTCCCTTCAGAGGAGCCAAGATTCTTGAGTTCAGAGAACTGATTTTCAGGTGAGCTTGTTCACTGCCAGCATTCCTCCTTGTTTGATGTGACTCCACAATGCTTTAAGTCATAGCCTGTATTTACATTCAAGCCTTGAGTGAAAATTGTATCACTTGTTTATAAAGAAAATGTTTTTTTCATCCTCTCTCCTCTCCACTGGTTTGGACAGATTAAAAATCTCCTTTACAAGGGTCAAGGTTATATTCACAGTTAAAATGTATGAGAAAAAACTGAGATAATAATTAACCAGTAACCATTTAAACATGTTTCCCAATAAGCTCCTTCAAACTCATCTACTTCCAGCTACATATAAACTAGACCAAATTGTTTTATTACTGCAGGAAAAATGTGTGCTGTTCTCATTTAACTTTAGAAGAACAAAGAGATGCTGATTGTTGATAGAAGTAAACATTATCTTTTAAAATACTGCAGGGAAAAAGCAGTATTAGTCTTTCCCAACTGCACTGTGTAGTAATTTACTTAAACTGTATAGGTATAAACATAACATGATGAAATAACACTTGAAATATCTGAAACTGTAAAATGCTTTAGAGAAACAACACATGGGAACCAGAGCCACTTGGGAAGTAATTAAAACAATCCTCCTGAAGTTAAAACAGCTTTTGGAAAATGAAAAGAAGCAGAATCCAGGCTCAAGTCCAAAGAGCTGAATGGAATACCTGTATTTTTAAATAGCTTGTTCTGTGGTATATTTATGATTACAATTGTTTGAATTAACTTTTAGTCAATAGTTGTCTTAAATCCATCTGAAAATAAAAGGCAGTGTTGACTACCACTGGAAAATTGCAAATAAAATGTTTAATTTCAGAAACTGAGTTCACCATTTATAAATACACTAAAACATAGTAAATGCAAAATTAGATTAGGCATAGGTAGAGTATTTTAACAAAGCTACAACTTTTCTAAAAGGTCATAGGCAAATGATGACTTGTTTCCCAAAAATGTATTCAATGAAAACTGAAATGAAAAGATAAGTCTTTCTAGAGAAAATCTAAGGAGAACGTTCCTTTGAAATTAAAATGCTGGCTATTTTTTTCCATCTTATTTGAAGCTTTAAAGGCTTTATATCCCATTTGCCTGATGGACACCAACAGTTAGGAATCAACCCTACTACATAAAGTTCTAAGCAGTGCACCATATCCATAAGGCTATTACTGAAAACCAGATCAGTTATTTCTGTACTAGGAGCTTTAAGAAAGGCTGTTCTACACAACTGAAATTACATTAGGAGTAAGGGCTCAGTTTTTACAATAGGGACCTTATAGTTTTGATGCACTGAAAATTAGAAAAGGCTTCAGAATGACATTAGAGTCTTCTTGGTAAGTTTCTTGCCTTTTTTGTACACAGCATTAAATAACAAGCATTAATTCACAAACTTTGAGAGAACTTCCAAAGACCTTTTATAAATACCCAGAATATTTCTGTAATTCACTTAAAATGTAAAGCCTGAATAGGAGAACCCAGAACGGGAAGTTTTACTACCGATTGCTGTATAAGTGACGTTCCATCTCATGTTAAATTTAAGATTTATTTTCAGATATTAAGTCAACAGTCTCCTGTAAACACATCTTCCTCAATAACTCTTCTTAATCCTTTAAGTACTTTAGGCTTGCAGTTAAAAACACCGTATGATAAAAAGACAGCTTGAACCCCATCTTTCATGTACAGCTTTCTTTTGACAACTACAAAACCTGTTTTCTTGCAATTAAAGCAATGTTCAACTAAAATACAGTACCTGGTTTATGGTTTTTACATAATAATTGAATAAAAAACTACAGAATAGAACTGTTTACATCTTTTTTTTTTTTTTTTTGCCATTCTATTAAAACAAATGAATGAGCTTTTTAAAGTTCATTTACAATTATGGATTAAAACCTACATAATTTTGTATAATTTGACGAGACAGGCTATCTCTAGTGTGAACTTTTAAAAAACATATATACAATATCTGGCCTGAAGTACTATGAATAAGGCACATGTAGACATATTGAAAGCTGCAAAAAATGAATCTAAAATTTGGAATTATAGTCACTGATTAGATGTCATACATGGCCCCTACTGGAGCAATTTAAAAATCCAAGTTATAGATAATTAATATCCAGTGAGCAACAATAGATTTAGTCTAGCAGTTTGTTCATTAGTTTCAATACTGGAAGTATATTAAAGGAAGATTCACTTTCAAAAAGATAAGCTTTTCAAAGTGTTCAATCATTAACCTTGACTGACTAAAGTTGTTGCTTTCATTGGATGTACTGAACAATCTCTCTGAAGGAACAATGCTTGGTGGACAACCCAAGAACCTGACAGCCAATTTTGACAGTACTGGCCAAGATGACTTCTTAAAGTTCCAGTAAGTTAGAGGATCACAGTTATGCTCAAGCACTTCTTCCTCCAAGTAAGAAAGCACCATTTCCTCTGGTAACTTTGCTCTCTCTTTCAGGTCTTTTGTTTTCTTCATGTCACCCATGAGTGACCAGAGATTATCTTCCCCATAAGAATTTGTAGATGGTGAACCTATATCACATCCATTGGAAACAGGTTTATCATCATCTGAGGTAGAACTCATTATTTCCAGCTCCCTGATTAAGTCTTGTTTATATTGTTCAGCCTCCTCTTCTGTAAATAACGATGTTTTATACCGGGGATCCAGAAGTGTAGCAAAAATGTACCTTGGATCATGAAGTGTGGAGGACAATCTACTCACCATAGCTTCTTTCAAAGATTTCAGCATAGTATCTATGCCCATAGTTTCCTCAAAAAGCATTTCTATTTTCCTGTTAAGTATATGAATCATTGGAATCACTTGGCTTAGAGTAGACATGTGTGTACTCATCTCCCTACTTGCAGCTTCGAAAGGTTTGAGAGCGTGACACACTGACTGCATGACTTCCCACTGATCACAACTTATTAGCTCCCGAAAGCTGCACTCTATTGACATTTCATCAATTGCTCTTTTCTGTTCAATAAGGCGTTCAAGCATATGAAACGATGTATTCCACTTGGATGGAACATCTTGTATTAGCTGATGCTGAGGCAACTCATACTCTTTTTGCAGCTCAGCTAACTTCTCTTTTGCTTTTGCTGACCGATGGACGCGTTCACAGATCTTCCTTGCAATACTAAGCAAATTCTGAACCATTCTCTGGCTTTTAATAGCCTCATTTACAATTACATTAACAGTGTGACTAAAACATTGTACACTTGAATGATCACCTTCATTTAAAGTTTTCTCTATACTCTGATTATCAGTAACAGTAATCCCAATCTGAAGTCCAATGGAAGTAATCCACGTTTCCCACCAGTATTCTAGCTGCTTTTGAATACTGATTCCATTGTAGTCACAGTCGATCTGTGATACATTTAATAGTGCTGAGCAATGGTAGTCCTCACACTGTGGTCGAAATGAAGACTCAAATGTTACCCAGTGAGCGGTCAGCGTTAGATATTCTCGTGTTTGGTTGCTCATCCATATTCCAGACGTGAAATGGATCACTCCACTTTCAGCTTCTTTAAGATGTGAAATAATTATTTGTTTTACGTTATCATACATGTCTGGAATTGCTGTCCTAGAAAAGTAAGATGGAGAAGGTAAAGAATACTGAGGTTGCAAATATTCAAGCAGCCTGTTAAAGCCAATGTTGTCTACAAAAGAATATGGCTGAAGGTCAAGTGCAATCATTTCGGCTACAAGACTTGTGATTTTTTTGGCAACTGGATGAGAGTCACAAAACTTGTCATTGGTTTCGTCAAAATTTGAAGATCCTAGTAATTCTGTGCGGAGTGGCATGTGATTATCCGTAGATGAGGATAATACTGTCTCCGGGACATCAGTTTTCAACACATTGTTATGAAACCGCTGTAAATGTCTTAGAAGGCAACTTGTGCCTAGGTTTGTTGGCTTTTTCCCCCTACTTATTATACGTCCACAGTGTGTACATATTACTTTTGTTGAATCTGCAGAACAAATTGAAAAGTGATTCCACAGTTTTGAGGTCTTCTTACTATTAACAGGAAATATAATTTGATTATCATGTGTAACCATTGTAGGCAAGTCAGTCAACTTTGAGGATGAGCATTCTGCAGAAGCCAAAGTGGCATAAGGTGAATTTGCCAAACTCACATCGAGAAAGCTCTTTTGGTTTCCAATTACATCAGGATGGCGTCTATAAAGGTGTCTCATTAAGCAGCTTGTGCCCACATCTCCTTTCTTACCACGACTTATCATACAACTGCAGTATCTACATACTGCTTTTAGACTGTCTGCAGGTGAGAGTGAAAAGTGGTGCCAGACTTCTGACTTAAGCCTTTTCATAATCCTTTTATTTTGCTGAAACACAGCAGTAGGTTCAAATATTAGTGGACCTAATCCCTCACACTGTTTTTCAGGAGATGAAACAAAGGAGACTTCACCTATATCATCAGAAGATGACAGCATTGAGTCTTCCACTAGAGTATCTCCAGAAGTGAGATTAGTATGGATCTCCTCGGAGATTCTGTCTGGAGAAGAGGAAACGGAAGTTGGTTCTTTTATTAGTTTTCCAGGAGAGGATGACATAGAATTCAGATCACTGTCTGATGGTAGTAAAGAAGGCAAGAGAGTAGGAGGGGCGGTATAGAGAGGTGGTATGCTGGTACCACCCCCATTCTCTTGCAGGACAATGGAACGATGGGCTCTCCACATGTGTCTTATTAAACAACTTGTTCCTAGGTCTTTTCCATTTTTTCCTCTACTGAATTCATTCATGCAGTGGATGCAAACAGCTTTAGAATTATCTAGAGGTGATAAATAGAAGTGTTTCCAGACAGCAGATCTCCTTCTAGAACCGGATGCACTCTTTGGAATTACAACTGTTTTTTCTGCTACATTCTCAACAGTGTCATCATATTGGTTGTTGGCTTGCTGTGGAGATGAACCAACCATGACTTCTTCTTTGCTGCACTTTTCAGAGACTGAGAGGTCTGATATTTCTTCAGAAGAAACAATAGAAACAGATTCCTCAATTATTCGATCTGGAGATGGTATTTTAGAAGCCATTTTCTTGACCAGTTTTATGGGGGATAACATAGAACTCAGATCTCCAACATCTGCAGACTGAGGTGGCAGCAATAATGTAGATGAAGAAAAGGAAGATATACCTGGCATAGTTCCATTTTCTTGAATTAGTACAGTGGGATGTGCTCTCCTCACGTGTCTCATGAGACAACTTGTACTCAGGTCCTTTTCATTTTTACCCCTGCTAAATTCTTTCATACAGTACATACATATTGCTTTAGTGCTATCTCTAGGAGATATAAAAAAATGGTTCCAAGCAGGTGACTTTTTTCTGGAGCTTATGTTTCTGCTAGAAAGGAGGCTTTGTGTCACAGCTTCCATTGCTACATCATACAGCGTATTACTATACTGAGAAAAAAGAGATCCATAATCATCTTCATTTTCTGTAGACAAATATTTGCCAGAGTTGTTTGTAATAAAGCTCTTTTCTTTGTCTTCCTGTTCATCACTGCTGTCCGCATGTTTGAAATCATCTTGTTCCGTCTTTATATCCGTTCTTTCTAGAGTACAGTTAATGCTGTCGTCTTCTTGCTCTACTTTCAAGTTATTGATTTTGCCCAATACAAAAGTATCATCCATTCCGGGGCAATCTGCTTTACTCATGTCCATGGATGATAAATTCTTGCGAAGACTTCATTTATTAATAAATATAGATAATTTAAAAGATTATTTAAAATTTGATTAAAATTATGTATCTTGTATATTGAATGAAAAACAAAATATGTGTATGTGTTAAAATAATCTCTGATTTATGAATTCTGTGTCCGTGTTGTGCATAAGCAAATATAATTAGTCATGAAAATGCATTAAAAATTATAGACTTAATTAATGGAATCCCATTTTTTTCCCCAGGATCAGGACATTTCAGATCATAGATGAATGTTCTCAAAGACAGCTACTGCTAAATGCTTCATGTTGTAGATATAATCCTAAAAAATGGATCTTCTATTTTCGTGTTGAAGAAAGCCATTCTGTTCATCTTGATTGGGCAATTGAGATTCTTTTACACCATCTACAAAAAAAAAATCAGAAGACAAAGTTGACTAATGCACATTAAAAAACTCCAGTAAAAGTGAAATGAAAGCAGGCACTAGGTATTCTGTATGTTTTGGGTTTTTTTCTCTTTTGAGATAAAAACAATTCAATGTACTATTGAAAAAAAAAGGAAAAAGCCCAGCATTTACTCAATACATTTACTGTAGGCAAATATGTGATTACATATGCAGCTTTGGTTCAACTTTGACAAAAAGAGTCCAAGCATCACTTTCATATTTGCCTGCACATACCTATCATCCTACATCATCATTCAACCACTGCAAGCACACATATACCAAAGGACACACACACGCACACACACACACACACATATCTAAACCCATTTACTGTATAGGTGTCTACATCTACCAATATATATATGAACAAAAGCAAGCATTTAATTACATTAGCACAGAAATATGTACTTAAATTCAAATGTTGTATCACAGTCCCATACATGTGAGCCCACCATTACTGACAGCAGTCTTTAAAATGAAAAGAAGTAACTTCTGTAAGGGTGTTCAGCATTGTCACACTAATCACTCTCCTTCTGACCATAGTCACACATTTGTGTTCATGCCATAAAACTGCCAGACAAGAGCATGCTAAAGAAACAAGCTACTTTTAGAGTTTTCTGATTAAAAACTGAAAAGTTTAATTTAGGACAACTGAGCTGTATAAATGCCATACAGACAGAGAAGATCTTCCAAACATGTAGCAGCATCACTCAGAAGCAAAGACACACAGAACTGCACAAGCTGGTGCCTAGTACAGCACTGCCAGCTCAAGACCCTCACATGTCCAAAGGTTACACTAGAAAGCCCATTTACAACAAGACAGCTAATTTCAGTTGTGAGTAAAGATTATTCACTACCAATTCCAGTACAAACAGTAGGTTTTTGAAGTTGCATATAAAGTTGCATACAAAAGGGCAACAGCAGCCTCAAAAACAACTGGAACCGAGTAGTCCCTCACAAATATGAAGAAGCTGTCTGCATTTATCAGTCACTTTTTTTTCCACTGAACTCTATTAGAATTTTAAATTTTGCCAAGCTCTTTCTTATTTATTCTTCTGTGTCATTAATGCAGTTATTGATGCCTTCATTCAGGATAACAAACATTTCTGGCCATCACATTGGTTACACTATGCATTACAATTTTTGCAAACTAAATTTTATGGAACTCTTTCCACAGCTGAACCCAAAACACAAATTAAAATTATTTTAAACATTTTCCACAACTTTTATGTGTTGCTAAAACACAGACAGAATTGGGGTGATTCTTGGGGTGTCTTGTGCAGGGCTAGGAGTTGGACTTGATAATCCTCATGGGTCCCTTCCAAATCAGCATATTCTATGATTTTAGCAATGATAAAATTAGCCACAGCCACAAAACACATTAAAAAGGCTATTTTTCACACTGACATTTTCCCCCTCTATCAAGATCAATGTCATATTAGCTTTGTAACCCATTTTAACTAATTTTTCTCTCAGGTTTGTTTGCAAGAGAAATTAGAAATATTCAGTTTCTGTGGATTTCTCATGTATGGAAAGCCTATAATTGTGGTAACTTCCTTTTTTTTCCAGTGCAAGGGAAGGGGCAGGGAAAAGGAGAGGTGATGGTCTTACTGCAGCTATTTTAAGAAAAGGGAGATGAAGCAGTCAGAAGTCACTAACAGGTAGGGAGCAATTCTGCTTTTCTTTCAGTGCAAGTTTTAGTATTTGTGCCTGTCTTTCTTATTCTCGGGGGCAAAAAAAATAATGTTTTCAGGTACCAAAAGATATGAGGGTTGAGCATGAAGAATAATGAAAGGAAAGACTTGAAGAAAAACCTTAGATTTCTCCAAGAAATTTACATTACACAGGACTTTCCTTTAGCTTGTGAAATCACATCAGAGAACAATTCTGGCAGCCAGACTAAATTTACATGACTCAGTATAAAATTGAATGAAACAGAAATTAGTGATCACACACATACTGATGATATGGGATGTATGTGGATCTGGGACAAGAGAGAGAGTGTAACACAGTCGACTTTTTAAAATAGCAATCAATTCAAGAGGATTTTTGTTTCATCTTTACTTTGATCTAATCTGTGAATTTGGAGCTTGTACTGCAAACAGGAAAAGCAAGAAAATATAATAAGGTGTTGAGACTTAAGATCACAGAATAGAAAGGCTCACAAGCAAGTGGTTTGATGCAGAGCTTACAGAACATAAATTATGCATGGAGTGCCAAGTTACAATAAGGACATTACAGATTCCTCGCTAGAGTCACACAAAATAAATGTATGTATCCACTGGCATTGGGTTCTAATGAAGCTGTGTGCAATTTCTTTGACTCAAAACAGGTAATCACATCTTTTTCCTGTGATTCCTGTAATTTCTTAACTATGAAAAGCCAATTCTAGGTTTTAAACAGAAAAATCTGTAAAACCGATTTGAGTGTCCCTGTCCTGATAAGCAGTTACTGCTTAACACGGTGAAGCTTAAAGTAGCTGCGATGGGAAGATCTGAAAACCTGATAAATAACACCCGTTGCAAACTTTATAACCACGCTTAACTAGATTAACATTCATTAACAACACATTGCCGGTGGTTAAGTTCTTAATCATTATCAGCCATTATCACTACATATTCAAACACTTAGCCCTAATCACCTTATCCTAAATTAGCTTTGAGTACACAATACCACTGAGCTGATGCCATGTAGTTAAATACTGATGGCTGTGGTCCTTGACAGTCTTAGTTACCGAAGCTGAGGTAAAGAGGTGAGGGAGCTGTTTGGACTCCTAAGTATAGGAACCACGGTGGTAGACTTCTTTCTTCCGTATGTCTCCTTGCTGTCACTGTGTCTTTTTAATAGTCATACTCTCCTCCACCAAAAAAAGTGGGAAGCAATCTCATCTGCTCCTGACCCTATTATCTTCATTTCTTTAGGACTAAAAATTGTTCTTGGTCCACCTGAAATCTTCCCTAATTATTTTGTATCCTTGGTTTCTGATTGCAGTTTTTACTGCTTGAATTGTTGATTCACATGTTTTTTGTCCTCCTTTTGTGCAATTAAACCTAGGTCTCCCTTTGCAGCTACATGTTCTTTCTGTATCTATGCTTAGCTGTGAAAAAGCCTGTATGCTGTTAACAGAGTTATTTTGCTATTAGCAGTTAGAAAGCACTTACAGATAGTGGTCAGATACACTATTTCAGTGTACTTATGACAATGTAAGATAAGAAAAAATTATTTAAATCGTGTCCATTCTATGGCTGTTACAGGTCTCTGGCTACAAAGCATGTATTTTTCTTGACCTTGTTGCTGCCTTCTAGAAATGAGCAGAAATAGCTGAGATTAGAGGAGACAATCACTTCCCGGGAAATCCCCAGAGTTGAATGCCCCTTAGAAGATATTGAATGAATTTTTTTCCACTTTCTTTCAAACATCTAAGAATTATTTTTGTTGCTTTGAGGACTGGCCAAATGACAGAGCTCAGAGGGTTGCAATCAGCAGGGCAGTCTGGCTAGAGGAAACCTGACTAGAACAAACATGAAACACAGGAGGGACCATCTGAATACAAGGAAAATCTTTTCTTTTGACAGTGACAGAGCATTGGAAGTGGCTACCCAGAGAGGTTCTGGAGTCTCCTTTGGAGATATTCAAAACCAGACTGGACAAAGATCTTGTTCAACCTGCTCCACCTGAACCTGCTTTAGCAGGGAAGTTGGGGTAAATGATCTCCAGAGGTCCCTTCCAACCCCCATCATTCTGTGATTCTGTTATGACCTTACATCATGTAAAATTAAGTCAAGCTCCTTCCCTTCAAATACCCTTGCATGTTCAACTGAAAGTTTCTTTAGAATACAGTCCCCAGAATACTAAGGGTCAGAAACATAAGGATGTTTTTCATTTCCTCCCATGCCAAGTGTATGAAAGAGTCAGTCTGTTTTATTAAGAAACAAAAAAGGATGTTTTAAAATTTTACAGTCACCTAGAATGAAGTATGAATTTGATTATGACCATGTTTACATATGTTTATTAATCCTTGGACCTAAGCTACTCAAAATTAAGGACTACTGCTAAACAAGCAGGATATTCAAGAAGGAAAATGTTTTCACGGTACAAAAAGCTATAGGCAGTTAGCTCAAAGTGATTTATGCTTTTCAAATCTCTACAATGAAATACAGAGATACCCTGCAACGAAACAATCTTCAAAGAAAATAAACTGAACTAAAGAACAACTATCTACTCAAATGCACTACTCTGGACTAAGCTCCTAAGCAGTAGTTTGCCGTGGTAAGAAGCCTACAGAACATTTTATAGGATTTTCCATTTAAAATGGGATTGCTGAAAGCGTACAGTAGTTGACAAGAAATGTCTGGAGAACATCACTGATCCACAGTGCCACAGCAAACTGCCATGACCAGAAGAAATCACTGCTGAAGGAAGGAGGCAAAAAGTGAAACACTGGTGTCTTTTTGAATTGCAGAGACATACATTAACACAGAGAGAAGTATGAAAAGTATGCAAGAACACCAAACCATAAGCGGATTATTTTTTGTAAAGTAGAGAATGGCCTGTAAGCTTTAAACCATTTTAGATTGAATAATCAGGCAATAATCATGAACTTGATTATATCACAGAATCTTGGTGGAAATAGTGGTCTAGAAAAAATTGTTTAAAACAAAAAAATTGTTACATTATTATTGAAGAGCATGTAAGGTAAATACAAAGACACCTGAAAAATGCAAGAACAGTTTTTTCAAGAAAGATGTGAAATGTGAAGACAGTGAAAGTAAAAGCATTTAATAATTTGAAAAAAAAATCAAAAATAGTGACTGATTTTGAGCATAAGATGTACATAAAAGCTCATTAACAGTAATTTGCACAAATGGAGTCAGTTTTATAATAGTGGTAAATATTGTTTATTTTTGGAAACATACAAGCATCATTAGAAATACCTCAGAGAAAGCAATACAAGCAATAAGAAATACACACTTTAAGAAATTATTTGCTTCAACTGCAATGGCAGATACTTTGCTAATAAAGGAATATTTGCTAAAGTGAAACAATCAAACAAAACAGAAACACACAACCAAAAAAACCCCCTCAAAAATCCAAAATCATAAACAAATCAGCAGAATGTATTCGTATAAATGTATAGTCCAGATGAACCTTACTGCTTTTTAAGGTTTTAAGTCCCTTGAAGAAGGAAAACTAAAACCAGTGCATTTTATCTATAGAAATTTCCTATGATAAAATATCAGTACTAGCTCACCTGTATGAAACGACAGAGATTTGCAAGACACTGATCACTAAAAATGCAGAATTAGAAATGCAAAACTGGCATGTCAGTCACACTGAAACAAGGTGGGTCCTAGTCTCAAGTCTCACAGAAGCTCACAGGAATTGGCACAGATGTACAAGCAAGAACTAGAGGTATGCAACAGTTTAATCTTGAATAAAGCACAGAAAGTCACTCTGCCTAATAGAAGACACAAGTCATTCTGGACTTCATGGGAAACATGATTTGTAGAGAACTGCTGGAAGAGAAAAGCATTACTTTTAAGTCACCTGAAAGGCAGGTCTTATGAAAATCAGTAACTGTTGTGGTTTTACAAAGGTTTTCTCTCTAACTTGTAAAACAGCCTCTCACATCCACAACC
Organism: Serinus canaria; assembly: GCF_022539315.1. Classification (NCBI taxonomy): domain Eukaryota; kingdom Metazoa; phylum Chordata; class Aves; order Passeriformes; family Fringillidae; genus Serinus; species Serinus canaria. The sequence continues at coordinate 17,886,108 of NC_066314.1, read as the reverse complement.
CCAAATGCTCCATCTGGACTCAAAGGAATGAAGTGTGGAAACAGCACTACCATAATTGAACACTGCTCCTTGTTGTAGTCTTCTGTGAGCTCCCCAGTGCACTCATGCTACTTGTCAGGACACGACACAGAGACCTCTGATTTGCTGAGGTATAAAGATCATTCATGTCCCTTCATGTTACTGGAAAACTCAGGGCTTGGTGTAAGCTGGGGCCTAAATCAGTCATTGCAGGCAGAGAAAAAAAACAAGGTGTATAACAGAATAACAAGGTGTATAACAGTCATCATTACACTCTGACTACTCAACTCTAATTACAAATAGAGGAATTTAGCTGAAGCAGAGACTAAAAAGATAAAAATGGACACTAAATTTAAATATTCCCTTCTTTCTTGCCTCTTCCCCACAAAACATCAAATAATTTTATGGTGGACACAAATGATTTTAAGCAGTAAAACATCTGCTAGGGCCAAGTTATACTTTTCTGGTTTAGTGGACTCTTCTCTATGTTTTCTATTTTCCCCACCACCTCTAAATTAATAATACTTCAAGAAGGTAACAGCTGAGAACTGAAAATTGTAGTCATTTGACTATTGTTAAATGGACAGTGTTGAATTAAAATGAAACCAGCACACAGAAAACACCTAACACTGGGTGAACTCTAACTCCTCAAATTTAGCTCCTTACTCTTGAAAGACGTTTTTATTTGTACAGCTGTTTTCTTCTCTCATTGCTGTAAACATGGAAAGTCAATGGGATGCTGTTTAATTATAACTTTCAAATAGTCACTGAAACCTCAGAAAAGATTCAAAACTGAAAGCTCCAGCTTTGAACCAATATCTCCATATGGAGATATTGGTACAAACCCTAAATCATCTGCAACAGCGTGCATGCCAGCTCTGCCTGCATAAAACTACACTGGATCATACTCCAATGTGTAAAAGGTTGAAAATAGTTCATGACAATGGTAAAACTGAAGACAGTATGATTTCCAAATTAGCATCATTAAAAAGATACTTTGGAACAGAGACAAAGTGGAAATAGTTATATTTTTAAAGTAATATTTATTTTAAAAAAAAGATCCAGTTCTATTTCAGTTCTTACACTTGCATATCCTCAATAATAAAACTTCTTAAAAGAATTGAGATAATGCTTTTAAAATATGGTACATTACTATTATACAATATTATACATTTCAGATTAATTGAAGTGTGATAGTAATAAGGACCTTCAAGTTAGCATGTATATTATTTACATTGGGCTGACATTTAGTTCTGGTATCCCTGTTCAGTGGCATAGCAGGATGCTCTGCCTGGAATGCTGTGAACCAAATTGAACAATGCTGTTTGCAAACCTTCAAGTGGTAAATGAAGAAGGGAGCACCATGCTGCTTTTGGTGTTGAATAAAGCTGAAACCAGCCTGACTTATCAGTCCCAAAGCTAAACACCCTGATAGTGAGATGAAGGTGTGGTAGATCTGTTCCTGGATAAAGGAACAAACAGGTGATACTACTGATAACTTGTCCAAAGCTGCTGAGCTGACACAGCTGGAGATATCTGACCTGACATCTGACCATCATCAGTCACTTTACATTATAAAAGCCAGTCCCAATTTTTAATGCAGGATTTTCTGACATAAGCCTTCTTGGAGTGTATGTATGGAGATTCCTCCCTTAAATGGGTAACATCCCTCAAGGTTACTCCTCTTATTCCTTGAGTCTGAGCTAAAGAGATTTGCCCAAGGTCATTATTATGGGTGAGTAACATCAATCTACTTAATTGTTTTGCCAGCTTTGATACAACTGCTTCAATACAACTGCTTCATAGTGCACTATATTATAATAGTTGTTACATTTCCTGCACTGTGTAGTAAATAATTCTGTAAATTATTTATACCTAGTCATTATCATAATACATCACATATATTTATATAAATATATATGGTTTGCCATCCTTAATCCTGCAGGACAAAGTTGTACAAAGGTTCAATTACACCTCTGTGATCCTTTAGACAAATTCGTTGAAAAGTCTAGGGCAAGACTGGATCCAGCCATACTCCAGCTCCTTCTCAGAGGAGGAGTTTGAAAAGCATAGAGGTCCTTTCTGCACCCTGTGACTCCATAGGAGGGCTTCTTTAACAAACTTTGAAGCTCCCATTCAGCTCAATGGGTTTTGTAAACAAGCTCAGTACTCAAACGTTTTGTCAGACTCGATGCAGGCTCACTGCACAGCATTTGTAAGAATAAAGCAGGTGTCTGACACAGGCTACTGAGTCAAAGCTCAACCTTATTTCTGCAGAAATCAATCTTCACCACTTACCTGACAATGTATTAAGCATATATCTATTTGAAGCATCATCCTCCACCAACTAGACTTAAGTAACGCTCTTAAACATGTTAAAGCCCATAGCACAGAAATCCCCATTCCACATGGTTTTGAGCAGCATTTATCTTAAAAGTAAAATAAAAATGTAAAGCTACAACAACAAAACAATAACCCTGATCAAAACAACATTACTCCCAACTTTTAGTAAGAAAACAAAGCATGTTGCATTACCACCACACATAACATTATGTATCACTGGAATTAGTAGCACTATTCACACCTACAACCACCTGATAAGCCTTTAATTGTTGCTATTTTTTTTTCCTTAGTGCACTAAAAATACCATGCGATCTCAAATGGAGCTATATCCCTTCACATGTCCTTTACTAACTTCCCATTGCAGCAAACTGTAATGAAAGACCAAAAAACCCCTCAGGTTCTGCACATGCTAATAATTTGTCCCAGCTTCCACTAAGAAATTACTCATAAAAACCAGATCTATCACACTCAGTAAATCATGTCAACATTTGTCTAGGATCCAAACTGTCTCAAGTGTTGAAGTGTTACTTCTCATTATCAGGCATGCAATACTTGCAGGATATGTTTCTGAGCTATTGTTCACACCTAGCAAATGTCAGATCTTTCATTTGTTAAAATGCCAATGTTTTAAGCAATAGTTTCGTTAAAACTTAAAGCAGTATTTCCCCAAGCCTTACACATCAATGTTGCTACAGCAAATTATACCTATATTTTGATATTTTTATCCTTTATAATTCTGACAAATATCATATTCTGATATGATGGGGAAAATCCTAATGTTACAAGAAATCAGCTGGCTTTCTTAAGAAAAAAAAAGACTTTTTTTTTACACAGCTGAAGCATGTATTGTTTGGTTTAGAGCATTTTTAGAGCAGGACATCAAAACTGCTTTTAGTATCACATGCTGTACAATTTGGGGCTGACAGGAGACGAATGAAGGTTGCAGTAACAGTACACAAGGGTAAAATGGAGAAGATAAAAATAAGAACAGAGTAGAAAAGATGCATTGGTATTCACACAGAACAGGAAAAGCACACAACCAAACCAGCAGTAACAATAGGTAAGTCAGAAAAGAATGAAAGGCAAAAGACTAAGGCAAAACTCCATATTGCTAGAGAACAGCAGCCTGCTTTCAGAAAAGCATCAGAAAATTCAAAGCAAAGCTCCACTAACAACTCTTCTCCAAGCAATCAATTCTCTGAAGAGCCCATTAGACTCTTCTCTTTCTACTCCCATGCAACTCACAGCTGACCAACTAAAAGGGATAGGATTAGGACAAGTGATTTTTCTACTGACTACTCTACCTTCCTAGGTTGCAACACAAAAACCCCATACACTTTTGTGGGTTTTATTTTTGTTAAATGTCTATGTTTAAATCCAGTAAGAGGGAAACTTCAAGCACTTTAAGGATTATTTAAAACAGTAAGAAATGAGGCACTTGTGAAGAAGAAAGCTGAATAGGCAGGATGATGAAAAACAAACAAAAAAAAAATCAGTTAGGAGAGACACACCATGTTTTGTGTAGTCAGTCTTCTTGGAACTCTTGCTGAAAACATCCATATAAGTAGAAAGTAGAAAAAGACCTCACAGAATGTAAACTAAGTCCTTTGAAGAGTATCTTGCATTAACCTGTTACAACTATAATTTTTCTGATATAAAATTGAACTATTTGGAACTGTTAAACTGCTAAGACTACCACAGAGCAGAATTTATTTTCATGCTAACCAAATGAAGTCTGAAGATGTCTGTTTTAAATACCTTTCATAGCTACCAATCAACTAAATTCTGTGCTCATATTGATGTCAGTTAGTTATATGTCCTCATATAGTTTCAACAGTGCTATTGAGAGGTTTTTCATGATCTATTTACATAATATTTGTATATGTGTAACATGACATAATACTGTGCTTCTATTAAAAGATTTGTATCCTGGAATGCTTGTGAACTCAAAGTAAGGTTAGAAAGAAAATGCAATTCATAGTACCCAAACCCATAAAAACATATTTTCAGGAGTATGAACAGTAGTTAAATACTTCATAAGGAATTTTTTAAACCTAACCTTAATCTTTCCTTTGTCACAAAACTTAATTTCAAGTCAGAAGACACCCAGTATGGAAAAGAAAACTTCTTTGGAGAATCATTTGCAACTGAGGGTACCTTCTTTCTTCCTCATGTAATAAACTGAAGAAGCACGTCTAGATTTTTTTTTTAAGTAAGGAAAAGATCATCTCTTTACTAAATCTACTAAATAAAATAGAAAACAACATTCACAACTATCCAAAGTAATTAAGAGTTCAGAAATACTCAGTTTTCACCACCCTGCAAGAACTGTGAAAAAAAACAAGACTACAAGAACTACAAAAAGACTACAAGAACTGTAAAAAAAAACAAGAGGTAACTTATGCCCACAACAGGGGTGAACGTCTTATGCCTCTTTCAAGTATTTTTTGTCATTCTGTATTTTCTAAGTAAACAGTACATTCATCAGTAGCATCTGACAGCTTCACCTGAAATCACAGTTTAAAAAAAACAACAATCAGATCTCTCCCTCACAAAACAAACCTTCCTATTCATGAACAGGGGAGAGGGAGGGAGAAATAAGAGTGCATACCTCTGTATTCACTTGTCAACCAGCCTGTTCCTAGCCTCCATGACAACAGGTATTCTCCTCTTAACCTCTTTTAGGGATATATTCTCTTTGTCTTCAAGGTAAGGTGAGATTTTGCAAAGACAACTGACTCAGACAACCAAGCTAAGGGAAGCCAACACTATTTCCACCAGCACCACACTGAGCAGAAAGTACACTCTCCCACCCCAAGGAGACAAATAGCTCCTTCTAAGAGCTTCTTCTCCCAAAAGAAATGAGTTACAGAAGAACCATCCTACTGCCATAGACAGATCTTTATTTGACCAAATAAGGCTTTGCTCAAGAAGCAAAAAATACAAGAAATTTTAAATTAAGAATAAAGTTTTTTGTAGTACTTATTCTAACCAGTGCCGTTCATGAGCTTTAATTAATGTAATGCAACTTGTTTTTTAAGTAAATTTTACATAATACAACTACATGGGTGTCCTATTTAGAGCAGGATCACAACACTATTAGTACAAGAAAAGGTAAAGAAATGGATAACCCTTTCCATTCATTTTATTTCTATTATTATTAATAATTATTTTAATAAACTTAATCTTTTCTGAGGAATAGAAAAAGGAAATAAAAAACATTTCGAGAAAAGGATGAGGACTCTTCCTGTTCTTTATGAGCATCATTGTATTTCCTGCCATAAATGGATTATGGTCTCCCCACAGTTCAGTAAGCCACTGAAGACAACTCAAAATCACTAAAAAAGGAAATGAACAGAACCTCAATTTCTCCCATTTCCCAGTACCAAAGCAAGGTTGCTGCTGACAGCACAATCTGCATACTGTTTGACTCCCTGAAAACTGACCCACTCTTCCCACTGTTTCAGCAGCTATTAATGCAAGTCACAGTAAATGACAACCTCCCATGAAATGAGTTTTACATTCTTGTCTTTTTTTTTTCCTCCCATCTGTACATATGCTCCCATATCATGCTTATCATACTTCCCCCTTTGATGAAGAATAAATAAGGGGAACCATAGAGTAAAAAAAAACCACAAAAATTATATGATTGCCATGAACTATGCCATATTTTAGCACTGGGATTTGCAGTCTCAAGTCTTATATTAAGAAAAGTTGTCATGAGCTTGGAGCCAGTAGTTGGGTGTGAGACAAACAGGCAGCAGTGTTCACACTGCTGTGTTCTCTCCCACCTTCTCAGGGCACATCTAGCACTACCAGATCCCTTTAATCAGGAACTAGGTTTTCTTCAATGATCTAAACTGCACATAAAAATTACTGTATAGCACATGCACTGAATGATGAATTCTTACAGTGGATGCTAGAGGACTTATCTAACACTGCTGACCAACCAAAATTTAAACAGTAAAGGTAACATCTGGACAGCAGAATCTTTCTTCTCATGAGACTGCAATTCTAGAAACTCTATCTGTTTTTAGGGTAACCACTGTCAAGAGAGTGCTGCTTTAATCACAGATTAAGAAAGGATCTATCAGAACACTGAGCTTGCAGTCAACAATTATTTCATATGGGATTATAAATAAAAAAAAAAGTTATTGAAGGTACAAAAACCAGATACTCATTTTCATTAGACAGGTAGTATTAAACAGGATTGTTTTAATTGAAGGCATTTAACCTTGAGAGTCACAATGGAAAGGCACTTTAAGTATAATATACTACAGTGCTTGACATAATAGAATGAAACCGTGCAAAGCATTTAGTGACCTTGAGATGAGTATATTAGAATACAGCATTAAGTACATGGAGAGTGAACTTTTGGATATTCTGGAAAAAAAACATTGTTTCTTTTGTCAGATTTCTTTACAGGGGTCTAAAATGGACCTGGGAGGGTGGTACAAACAACAACTACTCTCTTCTGCTCTTCAGCTCTCCTCTGTGTTTGGAAAGCACTAGCAGCTCATTTTTGCTTGGACTGATGAAGAACAATGCACAGGAGGATTTAGGATGTAATAAAATCTCCCACATTTTCTGTATGTGCCACCTAAGAAAAGTTTCCTTCCAGGAATGAATCTGAATCCTTTTAGTTTTCTCTTCCTACAGAGACCACAGTCTTACAGGGAAAGGCTGTGAAAGTTAGGGTTGTTCTGAAGAGAAAGCTCCAGCGAGACTTTTGACCAGCTTTTCAGGAAGAGGAGTTTGTAAGAAGGATGGGAACAAATGTTTTAGTAGGGTCTGTAATGATAGGAAAAGGGGTATGGTTTTAAATGAAAAGAGGGTAGAGTCAAACTAGATATAAGGAACAGATTTTTTACAATGAGGATGGTTAAATGCTAGAACAGGTTTTCCAGAGATGTAGTAAATGCCCCATCTCTGGCAACACTCAAGGCCAGGTTGGATGGGGCTCTGAGTGATATGGTCTAGTTGAAGATGTCCCTTCTCATGGCAACAGGTTTGACTAGGTGGTCATTAGAGGTCACCTATTCTGATTTTATGACCCCAACAAGACTTCCAAGCTCAACATTTTCTCCATCTTAAACATTCTGTCCATCTCTTGCCAGCATTCATGTTAACCAATAATATAGATGACTTAAAAACTGAACTATTTTACTCAGGGCACAGAGAGGATAGGATAAGAAATGAATACAAAGCTCTGAAACACTATACAAGAACAACATTTATTGTTACTCCACATATAAATGCTTATCTTCATATGGACAAATTTTTCTCTATGGCATTTTACTCAGGAATCTCAGGCTTCCAAAACATCTGTATTCAAAAGCTCAGACAGAATATATAATGTTTTAATACTTTCAGACAAAATCCCTAGAAGAAAATATTAAAACTAACTTGCTCAGGGAAGACATAAAATCTGATTTAGACACCTGTAATTTGAGTACAGTATGAATGCAGCATCTAAGTTATCTCCCCTTTTTAAACGGTATAATTCAGGGTAAGGATGTATATATGCCAGCTGATACCACAGAGTAAGAGGTGCCCCATAAATCACAAAACAGTTACTATTTCTGTACCACTCTAAAGATATCCAGGCTTCCAAACTTAATTTTTAAGGCTCAGGCACTCGTACAAACCTCCTGCTAAATTAATAAACTCCATACAAGTCACTGCACAGGCATACAATTATTCATTACCTTTTTCCATTGTCTACCTTGAAATTAATAAAAATAATGATACAAGACCCAAAACAAACAAGCTTCTCACTAGTTTATTGAGAAAAACAAACTTACACATCTGTTCCACTGCAGGCAGGCGGCTTCATTTGAGGTTAAATACTTGCTACTCAAACTTAATGAGATGATTGTATCTAAGGAAAAGAAGAAAGTAATTACTTTTATTATTTTTTAAACACATTAACTGTCACAGTGGCGACACATGGGATGTTTCAAATTTCTCTTTAAGTGATAGCTCCAGGAGCTGCACTTACATGATTCTCACCTTTTTTCAAATCTCTAGCCCTCCCAGCTATCAAGAAAAATCAGACTTCTTTGCTTCTTTGCTCCAAAGCAAAATAAAAATTAAAAACATAATAAAAACCCCTCAGATGATTGCTAAGACAAAATTTAAAAGTAAATTTTTTGTATTTATTTTAGCACTGCTCCATTTTTTAATGCTTATGCTGAATGAAACAGTCTACATTACATGCAAGATTTCAAAGGAGCTTGCTGACACCTTTCCATGCACTACAGGATTCACCTTGTTGCACCTTCTCTTCCTAAGCTAAACATATTGGTTATACACTGCCCCAACCACATGTATTAATCAACATGCAATAGCACAGAATCAACACAAGATTATCATTCCCCATGGGAAAGAAGCAATTGCAAGTGGAGCATAGTAGATCATGTATTTTGACTTAGCAACTAAACAGACCAAAGCAGTCTATTGCAGGACACCTTTTTTGAGTTTTGCAACTTCAGTCTCACTGATCTCATCAATATACAGACATGAGTGCCATAGTGCAGAGGCCCCAGTACACTGAATAAAACCCAACCCAACAAACCAAGAAAACATTTTGCCACCTTAGAAAATCCATAAACTACAAGGCATTCTCTCTCATATTGCAGTGATTCTCTGATCTCTTCTCAATCAGACTGAGATGTTTAACATGATATATGTATATACACCTATTCAGGGTTTTTTTTCTTCAGGACGGAGATCACCTCTCAGAGAGCAAACAGTCCTGATGACTGGCTTAGTGTGCATTATGAAATGAACTATGTATCACTTCTCTTACTGACATTTTTTACTTAAAAACACTCCTGTAGTGCCTCTTAAGCAATCAAAACACCTCCAGAGCTGTGCTGGTGGCTAATTTGAGCTATCCCTATTAACGCAACATTTAAATAATGTATGCAGAGAGGAAGGTGCCAGCCAAGGGGAGACAGACCCACCAGAGGCAAGGTGCTCAGTGGAGCACTTAGGGAACTCTCTTCAGATGTGGATTAAGCTCCTCAGGCAAAGCAGGGAAGTGAACCTGGCTCTCCCACATTCCTTGCAAGTGCCAGAGCCATCAGACTACAGGCAAAACAAATTACAAATATGCATCTTTATGCTCCCTGATGTCTTGAAAAAATACCAGAACCTCTCAACCCTTCCATTTCCATTTTCATTTTCCCCCTCTCTGATTTGTTAAAGATGACTATAGTTTCAAGTCCAGCCAAACACTTTGTTCACTTCAAATTAATGTTTGGGTTTTCTTGATTACTTATTTTAGTGAGAAGAATAACAAATAAAAAGTAATTTTTTCTGGATCACAGATTATTTTATTTAGAGGCAGACACTGATTCAGTATATAGAATTACAGCAACAGGTAAGCAGAATAATTATTGAAAAGCCACTTCACCTATTTGGAGTAAAACAGGCACAAATTCTTTGATCATTGTCACATGAGAGAAATATAATATTAGGTATCTTTTAATAATATATATTTTGCAAATAATTGCAAAAAAGTATTGCTAAAATGTTCAACTGTTAAAAATCCTATTTTCAGCCTTGATTTTCAAGCTAACAAGTACACTCCAGAACTGGCTTTTATATTAAATATACAAAAATTTTGCACAGTCACTGCAAAAATTACTTTAACACATCAGGAAAAAAAAACATATCTGTAGGACATCAGTGAATGCAAACTAGAAGACAGTGCAAAGAAAAAAAAAAAAGGAAAAAATCCAACAACCTTTCACACAGCTGTAACAAAAAGCCAGTAACCTTCTAAACTTTCAGAGAGGGATTGTCCAACCCTGCATGTCTTTAAACAACAAAGGGGGAAGGGAAAGAGCTGAGAGATGGAAAAGGACGCAACTGCGCAGTAATTGCTAAAGAGAGCACACAAGTTGTGAGTTTAAATAAAGATTATAGTAATATAATAACATTTCTTTTGCCAACATCCACTGAAAACCAGTCTTAGATTGTAGAAAATACTCATACCTCACCTTCCAGCATGTTGTTCAATATTAAAAAAAAAACTCACTATGTATCCTGAATCATCATACTTGAATGAAAAGAAGGGCCTTAAAAACCAAGCTATTTCCTTGTTGTTGCTTTAACAGCCCACCATATTGAGTTCTATCTCATCACAAAACAAACAAAACCAAAACCAAACCACAACCCCAAACCTAAACCAATACTACCATGGGTAAACTATATATCACACTAATTTGGGATAGAAGTTCCTTTGCTTCAGTAAACAAACAAATAAAGAAAGAAACAAAAAAAACCCCAAAACCAAACCAAACAAACACAAAAAGGACAAAAAATAATGATAAAAGCTTTAGTTTTTCTTACTTCTTGACCTGAGAGCTTTAAACTCTAGATTTCATTTAAAAGCTATCGTTAGGCCACATATAAATTTTTCACTAACTGGCTGAAATGAAACAATTCCATAGTTGTAAATTGACCAGTACTGAGGCTGACAATAACAAATACAAAAAAAGTAGTTAAAGATGTGCAGAAAACAAGGCACATCTGCCATATAAGAACTCTTTCTTTGTGAAGTCTGTGTTGAAAGTATACACTACAACAGGTAACATTCTGTAATTTGCATTAACTTATGTTGACATTACTAAAATACAAAAATCATTCTTGCTTCAGAAAAAATGTCAGTCATGATGAGTTAAACACTCTGCTCTATATGGTGCAAAATTCCCCACTAAACTATCTATAATATTCTTTTCTATATAAAACTAAGCCAATACGCATGTATCATCATGTTATTTACATATGGCTGATTATTTTAAGTGTTCATTAAAGGGGCAATCCCATAGCAAAACATTCTCACTTTGAAGATGAAACTCTTATAAAATTAAAAGCAAGATGCAAAAAACCAGGATTTACAAACCCCCCCTGTAAATACTCTTCACTGTGAATGGCAATAAAATGCAGCAAGCTGTTGGGAAACACAACATGTGCATTCTTTAACTCAAACTTCCTCAGAGGAAAAAAAAATTCTCTCAGAAGTTAATGTATTTAGGATTCTAAAAACTAAAAGAGAACAAATTCAAGAAAAAAGTGAGAAGAAAACAGAAAGACCCAGCAGGCTCAAAGGCTACTTCCTTCTGTAATACCTAGATTTTGAAAGTATTTGATAGGATATTCTACTTTAGTGGATGGACAATTTTAAATAAACATATAAAATTCTGTTGCCCTCCTGTATTTTCCAAGGCCCTGTTATAAGTCTTAGTGATGTGTTAATACTTATTGAAGAAGACCCCCTCTGCACTAACCACCTGTGACACTGGCTGTCCTGCAAACACAGATTCTTGCTCTGGACATTCACTCTCTCCGTATAAAATAAGCCACAGTAAAGGGAAGCAGTAGATAGAGAGGCTGCCACAGACAAATTAACAGAAAAATAGCAAACATTACTCTAAGCTCATCACCTGTCTAGCCTTCTGCTGTTCTATACTTTGCCTCTCACATTATCAATGAGGATGCTGCACCTGTTACAATTTTGCCTTATACAGATGTCACGAATGAGTGGTTTGGCCGCTTAAAGAAACACCGTCAAAGGTACTGGCAAAAGCAGGGTTTAATATGGATATGTGAAAATGCAACTTTACAGAGTTCAGTGGCAAGGTTCACTCTACTACTTACTACACAGACTAAAGCATGCAAAGGAAGATCAAATAAGAAGCAATTTGAAATGATTTGTGCAAAAGCAGTAAGACTGCAAAGGATATGGGTAGAAAGATAAGGGTGCAGAAGGATTTAGCAGCACTTAATACTTGAGTAGTTTAACAATTACAAAGTGTTTTGATAGTTTTCACAACAACTATAACAATAAAATAACTATGGAGTTGAAATATTAACATTTGACAGCAATCACAATCAATTCACATACACACAAGTAAATGATGTATACACCTATTTCTACATATGTAAAGGCTAATATGAAAAATTCCCCTCGAATTCACTACAATATGTCAAATACCTTTGCATTTCCCAACAGGCAAGAGTTGCATCTTGAGGAACATGGAGATGGGGGGAAAGGGGCTGACACTCCTTGAGTACCACAAACTTAACGGTCTGCAAGCTCTGGGAGGCGCTGGCACAGGCTGCCACAGTCCAGGCCAGCCCAAACAGTATCACTTAGGATTGCTGTTTAGAGGGTCCCAAGATGACTGACTTTGGCCATCAGTAACCTTCCTTCCTGACCATAAATCAAGTTAGTAACTAGTAAGCTTTTCTCCCCAAAGTGCAGTAACAATGGCACCGTTCCACTCGGGCTACAACCAGGTAAATGGTTTACCAAGGCTACAAGAGGTAATTGCTTATCCTTTGTTTCCCACCTTTACCACACCAGAGCTTCTGCTACGATCAGGAAGTGCCTTGCAGCCCAACTGGTACAGTCAAGGGACACTTCACCACCCAGCTGGTTTGGTCACGACTCACCAGGAGCTTCCAAGAAGGCAGAGCAGTCACAAGGATGGGGGGTGTTACACCACAAGAAGTAAATGAGTTATTGTTACGTAACAGTACAAATGTTTAGAAAACTTTTATCTGAGATGCTTAGTTTAGATACTCCATTTTACCTAATCAATTCTTACATTTGACTGCTCTGGAGAACTCCTATGGAATAAATTCCTCAACATCTGTTAAAGCTGCAAGGTACTAGCTACATAAAGCACCAAAACAAACACACATCCAACTGTACAAAAACTGTCAGCACCTTGCCTGTTGATCTTACACCTAGTAGACAGCACCCAAATTTCTTAAAGTACACAAAAGAATTTCTTTGTTTTGAACAATTTTTTTTCCTCTACAAAACCAGTCTCCATAGTGAATGCCCCGGCCCAGTATTTGCACAAACACAGGCTTCCTAGTAGCAGCATAGTATTTTGGGGATAGTTGATAAAGTCTTCCAGACTTCACTCCCCCCAGTATGTAAGCTACTAATGTCCTCCCAAGGGTGCATGCCTGCTCTTAAAGTGAAACACTGCATTAGTGGAGATAACCTTTAGAAGAAAAGTGCTGTACTCATGCTCTTGAAAATCAACACAGATACACATGTAGAGTGGGCCATAAAGACAACAACATGTAAGGAAAGTCTAGAAAGTACATTCATATTATGGGAGCTTGAAATGCTTTCTCTGCTTAGTATTATAGGTGTAGCATGGCAGCTCATGCTAAATTACTGAAATTTCTCAAAGGACCCCCCCCCCCCTTAGAAACAGGACTTCTTTTAACACAAAAGCACTATGGAGAAAGGTCTCTATACTGCAAAGCCTAACTCTACTAAACTTAGTAATGATAAATATAATCACCATTAACGCAAAAGATTCTTTAACCTTTCAGTATGATAATACATGTTTTAATACTTTTAGTAGGCTGTTTATGCAGTAGACAACTTTAAGGTGTATCGGACACCCTGAGAACTCCACTAAGCATTCTAACACAAGCTCTCTAACATCAGCAGCTGTCTAGTGTAGATCTAGACTCTACAAAAGACACTTTAAAGCAAAAAATTACCACGCCTCAAGCAGAAAACGAGAGCAGTACTACATGAAAGCTAAATTCTGTACTATTCGAGACACCATTTTTGACTGACTCTGCCCAGCAGGGATGGCTGGAACTTCACCGCACACAAGCACAGACGCGGTGCTCACACGGTGGCCGAAGCCGCTGGCGGGCGCCTGTCCACCTCGTGTCCTGTTTCTTGGGGGGAGGGGGGGGAAACGCTTTTTAGGAATTCCCGGGCTTTCCGGTCCCGCCACCCGTCTCGGGAGCCCGTACCTGAGGCCGCCCCAGTCCCAGGCTCGCTCCCTGAGGAGGGCGATGGGCTCTCCACGCCGGGGCTGCCTGGGCCACCTTGGGTCGGGATGGCAGCGGCCACATGGTCACCGCTCCCTCCGCGGGCCCGGCTCCTGCGGCCCCGCCAGGTGGGCGCGGGCGCTCAGCGCCGGCGGATCCCGCCGGCCCGGCCCGGCCCGGCCCGCGCCGCGCACAACGCCGGGGGGGGCTCGAGGCGCACCCGGCGCCGCGGCGGGTACCCCTCCTCGGGCGGGGGGCGGTGGGGTCCGCCGGGCGGCCCGGGACAACACCGAACCCCTAGACACCAGCGAACTCCGTTCACCGGGCAGTCCGGGCCCCCTGCAGGGCCCCGCAGACAATAGAGCCGGCACCGCGGGCCTGGTTCCCGGCTTCCTGCACTACCCTGCCGCCACACGCCCCCTCCCCGGCCTAGCGGCGCTGTCCCGCGGGCGTTCTCGGGAGGGACAAGGCGCTGCCGGGCCCGGGACCTGCGTTCCGGGCCGCGCAAGGCACCGAGGCCGCTGAGGCCAAACGCGGAGGTGGCGGGCACGGGAGGGGGAGGGAGGGTGCGGGACCTAAGAGCCGCACCGCCCTGTCCGGCGCCCTCCCGGTGCCGGAACAGTGCCACTCACCTCCCCGGGCGGCCGCCGCGGGGGAAACCGGAGGTCGCCGCTGCCGCCGCCCGGCCGGGCCCGAAGGAGTTAAGAGGAAGGGCCGGCCGGGCCCGTCCCATTCATTACCCGGCGCTTTGTCTCCGCCGCCGCCGCGGCGCTGAGCAGCTGCCCCGGCTCGGCCGCCGCGGGCGCGGGGCGCAGGCGCGGGGGGCGGCGCTACGCACGGCGCGCGACATGTCAGCGCGCCGGGCCGCAAAATGGCGGCATCGGGGCGGTGTGTTCACGGGATGCCGGGTCCCTTCGCATCAGTGTCCCGGCGGTGTCCCAGGCGCCCGACACCGGCCTTCTCCGCAAGGGTGCGGCCGCTGGTCGCTGTACTCCGCTTCGTTGCAGGGGCGGCTCTGAGGGCGGCGGGCTGGGGCTGGGGCTGGGGCTGGGGTCGGAGTCGGAGTCGGAGTCGGGGTGGTTCCTGCCTGGCGATGCCTCCAGGGCCTCTGCTGCGCCTTCCCCGGGAGGCCGCGGGCGGGCGCTTCGCATTCCCCAAGGGCCGGCCGCGGGGAGGCTTTCCTGGGCGTCGCTCCGCTGGAGCAGGCACGGACACGCTGTTCCGAGCGCAGCCCTCGCCTTGTCAGGAATTTAGCCTTCATTGTTCGTATTAAACCCATCTTGATGGGTATACGTGGTCGAAAGCTCAGCGGGTTTGGTTCTGAGCGCTGTTTTGATGTACCGAGTTTGCCTCGGGAGGGGCCCTTGGCTCGAGTCTCACCTGAGCCGGCATCCTAGGGAAGGATGTTCAGCGCTGAAGAGAATGCCCTGCGCCGGTTCAAGGAAACCGTGCCAGCTAAATGCTTAAGGTCGTGTTATGGTTAAAGCTCCTTCAGTTTCGGTGTTCGGTTGTACGTCGGTGTTTTTCTTCTCCGATTGCAAAACATTAGTTGAGGTTATCAATGGGCCGAGTGATCCAGGCTTTTCAGGTGAGGTGAAGGTGAAGAAGGGTGGTTTGTTGGTCCTTTTGATGTATGTCATTTCTCCGGAGAGCTGAGTGAGATATTATCTTCTGTGATTGTGACATAGGTTTTCAAATTCCCAGTGGCAGTTGTAGATTTCACTTTCTTTGCCTTAAGTGTTGGTAACTCGCTGTTTACCTTTGGGAATGAAAACAGGAGAAAAACCTTAAGAGTACTGTAAACAGTACTGGTTTGGAAACAATGTTCAATTTTAGATTAAGACAGTGTTTAGAAAGACAGTGCTTAACCAAGTCCTTTTTGATCTGAGTTATTTTCATCTGTTAATTTTCTTTTTTCTTTCTTTGTAATTTGAACAGAGTTAGTTAAGAGTGTTTTGGTTGGAATATATGGCAGTATATGAAGAGATCAGTTGACAGCTTTTTGATTTGAAATAGTGGAGCTCTTCAACATTCTGCCATATTAGGTGTATGTTTGTACTTAAGTACTGGTGTGATTTTCCAAATGGATTCTGCCAGTCAACATACAGTAAATGGTCTGTTGTGGTTAATACTTCTTTGGAAATCTCATGTCAGGTTGTTTCTTTTTTTTATTCATACACTACTCAAACTCCCAACAAAACAGTTGTTATGCTGTGTGCAGGCAGTCCTTTTTTCCTTATTACTTTTTAATTTACATTTTCTTTTTTTTTTTTTTTGTAGAGTTCAGCTAGATCAGTGTTTATATATACATACAGACAATAGTTTATATATATAGTATATGTATTAGTTGCTGTAGGTGACTGAGGCCAGAGTGATTTGAGGTGAAGTTACTTGGACTTGCTCAGTTTCCACTGTTACAAAGTGCAGCTATATCAATAGACCTGCTTAAACATGAAGTTGATCTTGGCTTTATCTGCCAGCTAGACACAATAATAGAGGTGTGAGAGCTTAGTTAAGAAGTCTCTATCACCAGGCTGTTGACAGGAAATTACGGCAGTGATGATAGCAACAACTGTTATTATTAGTATTTAAATACGTCACCTCATAAAGCATCTTTTAGAGAACTATAAAATTGCAACAGTTGGAATGACATAGTTATGCTTATCACAATATGGAAAGATTAAATATCAGAGTATGTGGCTTTGTTAACTATCTTTTTTAACAGCTGTGATTTTGGAGAGTTTCACAATTCATGGTTGAAAATTTTACAGTAACTTAAAAAAGACTGGAAATTAATTTTGCACTTTTACACTGCATGTTGCTCTTTCTGTAATCACCTCTCTGTATCTCTTCATTTTTTCAAACATCCTATTCTAAAAATTTCCTTAAGGGTTAGGGAAGTTGAGATTAATGAAAGTTAACTATTTCTTTAAATTATCTTTTAGGTGGCTTGAGAACCCATCAGTGATTCTGTATATAATCTACAAGTATATATCACAGATTGAGTGAAATAACTGGAATTTTTCTGTTCTTGTTGTATTACAAAAATACACTGGTAAGTCAAGAAATTGAATCTTAAAAATCTGAGCAAAGCTGGATCCAGAACATCTTCTCACAAACAACCAAGTAATGTGATGAATAACAGAGGTGGTGATCTGGTAGCAGGCAAAAGAAAGAGTAAGTAACTGCAATTCCTGGAGAAGGCTCCAGACTGCCAGCTTGTGGTGAATGTAGCAGCGCTGGTGTGGTGGTAGTCTGACGATACAGATTTTCCATAAAGGTTGCAGTCTGAGGTGTAAGTATGTGAAGGAACATAGTAACTTAGGAAGACAGATAATTAGGAAAATCTCCAAGGTATCCTCACAGGAAGAACTCAAAACTTCCATTATTTAACTTCAGAAGAGTAATTTTTTTTTAATGTGATTTTTCCTCCATTTATGCATTTACAGTCTTCTTATCTGTTTCAGATATTGTGAATAAACATCTTTATTTGCATGGTTAACTGAACATGACATGAATTAAAAGTGATATGATAATAAATGAATATAAAGAAGTAATTTCTCTCTCCAGTCCCTGGAGCAAACTGCAAGTATCTGGCTCTCCATTATGTTTTGTAGAATAGCAGAAAGCTAGGAGACCATGCTTCCAAGGAAATTGTTTGGGTTCTCTGGAAAAAATCTATTACAGGTTCAGAGAAGAAGGAAACATCACTTATGTAGCTGTAAGTAACCATCTCTCTGTCATTCTCAGTACTGGGGTGTACCTTGAACTTGGAAGGCTCTCAGGGAGGGTATAGCAAGAGCCTAAGACCAGTTGGAAACTAAATTAAATTCTTATATTCTATCTTACTGTGACAGAACCTAAAGTATGCCTTCAATACACCTATTTCAATATTATGTTATTAGCCAAATGTAGATTTTTAGTGCTGCAGACAGAGTTTTGTGTGTTGTGGTCCCCAGGTCTCTCCAGTCACTGGGCTGTTCATCTTAATCTAATTTTATTGCTTCCTTCCTTCCATTTCTTTCTGGGTAGTAAACATAATGTTGATACTGCAGTGATAAATTGATGTAGTTCTGTCTTTCTACATTTGTATTCATTTGGAAACACTAAATGTTGATAATAACAGTGTAGTTAGTAGTGTTGATGCCATTCCCTTGCTTTAGCAAAACTGAGCACTTAATATTTATCTCCAAACCTGCTCTGGTACGCTTATTTTCACTCAAGCCTTTGGTTTCACCTCTAGTAACTTCTGCATCAGTGATGCGTTTTCCATATGAAGTCATGAAGACTAAAACTACATTAAGAGATAATCGTTCTTAAATAAAGCAGAAAGAATTGCAGATTTTTCATATGCACTGAGGTAATACATTTAATAAAATATTCTCCTTTCCTCCTTATGTAGACTACAGGCTTTTCCAGGAACCTATCCAGGCAATGCCAGCTTAATGGTCAAAACCTTAAAATAGAGGTCAGAAGTACTAAATTTGGATGTCCAATTTAGTTTCTGTTACAGGATTATGATTTCTAAGAACTTGTAACATAGGAAAGTACTTACATTTAGCACACATTCCCATTTATTTCAGTTGGTACTTGGCTCTGCTCATTAGATAAGTGCTCAGAGAATAAGGAATGCGCAATCACAGAGTAAGTTAGGAGCAAGCATTCACTGCCAAAACCAGGGTGCCCTTGTGCATTTATATTAATTCCCTCATATGTTACAAGCACAACTGTTTAATCTGTATCATCCTCACTCTGTGGCACATCAAAGGTGTATGTCACTGACTTTTGACTTGGAGTTGAGCACACAATAGCATGCTGACGGGATTTACTCATACTTGCCCTTTATGTGGAGTGAGCATGGTGCTGGAGTATGTCTTTCAGGAGTGGTCAGTTTGAAGTTCCTATTCTAGCATTTCTATTGGGCCAATAGAGATTTTGTCTACCTGATGAAGCCATCAGTGTCAGAACTTATTTACATATACATGAGTTTGGAAGGTCTATTAGGCAGCATCAGGCCTTTGCTGAGGCAGTAGCAAATCTGGGACAAAGTTGTGTAGGGCTCATTACTATTTGTTAAATGTTACGCACAAGTTGGGTTTCTCTGTACAGAGGAAGCTACAGGCCACGTTGGTTGCTCTTGGTGGTTCAGGCTTTTTTGTGGATGTCATGTGTTGAGTCCTTACTTCAGACTTGTTTTTCACTTTATTTTTCCTTCCCAGATTTTGATGTCACCTTCTTGTAGTCCTTCCCCATATAAACAAGGAGGCAAATTTTATTTCTGAATGAGCTGATCTATTTTTGGATTCCTTCTGTGACAAATGACTAGGGATTCTAACAATTGAACTTCCTCCATTGCAAGCCATCTTAATCATCTGCAGACCAGGTTTGTCCTCTAGAATGAATGAGGAAGAGATAGTAAAGTAATTAAGACTGGATTTGGGTCTCATTACTAATTGAATTTTAACTTAATTATATTAAGGCTGAAGTATTAACCCATTGTAAACATTGGAGATTGTTTCTTAGATACATGTTTGTGAGTGAGCTAACTAGGAAAAGAACTTCCCTCAGAACTTATACCTCATCTCATGTTACATTTGTAGGTTTTTAAACTGACAACAGAGGAATTTAGAATAGGGAAGTCACTCTAAGGGTTTCAACAAATAAAATAAACTTTATGCATATTAAAAATTGAGGGCAATGTGGAACTTGTTTTTGCTTGGATGAGTGCTGTGTAGAGAATCCTTTCCAGTGAAGAGGAAAGAGAAGTAGGAAAGAGAGACAGTAACAATGTATTTGCATAATATTGTTTACATGGATTATGCTATTTTAATAAGTTACTTCATTTATCACAAACTCAGGTATCTTCTGAAATCCAAACCAGATCAGAACAACCACAGAAACTAAAAGAAATTGTATTTCTCAAAAATCATTGTGTATCAGATACAGGTATGGAGCACACTTTGTTTTCCATTTGCTGCATTTGATGAAATTGTTCGGTTCAAATAGGTCCTTTTTTTTTTTTGCGTTTCCTTTCTGTAAATTCTGTCTTATATCTGCTACTCAGGTTTCCTCAGTGTGTCTTGTGAAAATAATCCAATGTAGATTAGCCATGCTGTTTTGTAATTCTTTGCTCTGCAAGTATGATATTTTTAGAACTTTTTGCATAGCAATTACTGTTTTGTTTTATGATTCCTACCCATTACCTTTACCCCTAGCTTGGCTCAGTTAGTTAGGCTGTGTGAATTGACAGACACTCCAATTCCAAATATGCAACTGCTTTTGTAAGCTAAACTAATGATGGCTAATAACTGGGGATGCTGAAGAGGCACTCCTAAATCCTGGATTTACTTTGCTGCTGCTCTCTTGTGCTGGTCGTCATTTTCATCTGTTCATGCAGGAAGGCACTCCTGGGAACTAAACAGAAGATTGGTGACTTGTTTATGAAGGGGTTGTTCTACTGGTAGTTATCCTGTGGCAGGAATAGCTTCCCACAAAGACCTTTCCAGGGGGAGTTACTATGCAGAACATAATGAAGGTGCCAAACTGTAAACACTAGGAATTGAATAATTGATATTGAATAGTCAATGACGGAAGAGAAGGGGAATATTATTCTCTTGATTATGGCTCTGTCTACTCTTTTGGAAACAGCAATATCATTATACATAGGAGTGCCAATAACTCTGTTCCAAGGGTTTGTTCTTGATAAAATAGTCTCAAAAATAGTAGATGGTAGTTTTGCTCTTTGGCAGACCTACAGGTCAGTACATGGGCAAGCTCTGTGCTTGTGTTGCAGCATGTTGTAATTTGGGTGCGTTTTTTTGTTTTCTATTATTGAAGCATAGCTTACATATGTTTTCATGTATATCCTAATAATGAAGTTTGGTTTTGCGTCTTTGCAGTGTCCAGAGGAATGACCTCAATCCTCACCTTCCACTATGCAACTGTTATGAGCACATATTGTAGAGAGCATCTTAAAACTGCAAAATCCTGAAGGTACATGATGTGAAAGGATTCAAGATAGTGGATAAGTAAAGCAGGCAGTAGGTTTCCCTGTCAATTGCATATCTCAGCAAAGTGCTTGGTGTATCTCTCCATCAGCAAGTGACAAGATATATTCCTCTTCTTGCAGTAGGTAACTCCAAGCAGTAATTCCAACAAATGCTTAAATGGAAATGGGGTAAGGGCCTTTGCATAGCAGCTTTACTACTTGAAGACCACTCTGTCAAATGATCTTCAAGCTTATCTGTAGATAACATTCCATAAGACTGCTTGGCAGATGCAGCTTACAGAGATATTTCTTAGCAAGCACCCTGATCAAGCATGACTTCTGGTGGAGCTCTGAGGATAAAAGGTCTCTGGACCTTCATCAGTACCATAAAAGGCACTGACACAGCTCCCAGTCTGTTTTTAAACTTGTATTTTGGTGAAGACTGTCCGTTTGGATCGACATGAACTGTTCTGAAGGGTCAGACTAAAGGGTCTTAGCAATTCATAAAAAAAGAACTGCTTTGGTTGTGAGAATGAGAAGGGTGGTATGTGCAGGTAGTAAGAGTTACTGAGGTTGTAAGAAACAAAAAATCCTTGATTCCATAGCAGCTGGTGAACATTATATACACCAATATTACTTAATTTTATTCCCCCTTTTGTCATAATACAACTAAAACTTCCAGATCAGAAGAGTGAGAAGGAAAATCCAGACAGTTCTTCCTAACTAGAGAACAAGGAATATATTCAGTAAACAGGTAGGAGTAAAATGGACTAACACTTTTTTTTAACATATTTGAAGCCAAAAATTTGATCTTCGTTCTGGAATGGTCATCCAGGACTTTGAACCATATATCCCACTCAGTCTAGTACAATATACCAGTCTTTCTTACAAGATATCAATAACTAGGAGATGGATCAGTGATAATGTATATTTTTCTGTAAAAATAAAAATTTGCAAAGATCACCCAGAAGATACAGAGTGATCCTGCACTACCACCCCAGAGACTGAAAATAAACAGCTGAAATTATGTGAGCACACTGCTGTAATCTGTCTATTGATAAGGTTACAGTCTTTTCCAAGGTGAATGCTGTTCTGGCTTCTGTGAGGTCTGCAACCTTTCTTTTGTGAACTTGTGAAGTAATGCAGTGAGTATTCTACCACTGCCACATACCATGACTGATGAAGTAAGTGAAATCTAAAAGCATTCCCATGTAGGATGAGAGGACCTTGGTAATGTGTCTCATAGATGAGTGTGAAGGTGTAAATTGTAAAATGGAGAAGCTGAGCTAGAAAATTTACTGGTGATACATGACCTTAAGACATCATACAGAAGTATCACATACAAGGTTAGGCAGGTCATCATGACAGGAAGAAGACCCACGCATATATGTTATGGTAGTCCAAAACCTTTCTCAAAATCCAGATTGTTGCAGGTTCTAAGGAGTGAGGAGTGAGTTCCAGTTCTTTCTGGTCCCTTCAGCAGCTAGCTGTCCAGCCCAGGAGAGGGATACAAAGTTGCATCCAAAGTAGGTCAGTACTTCGGCCAGTATTTACTGCTACAGTGAGTATTGAGTTGACTTTTTTTAATCTGTGAAACAAAGCTGATACACTTTAGAAACCCGGAAATGAGTCTCATTGATTCTATGAGAAAATTGAGGAGGATGCTGAGGCAGATAAATTGTGATTGTGTTTCTTTGTGTGATCTTTCTTGCAGTGATTCTGTTGCGAATTTGACAGCTAGTGGAGGTGAAAGCTGGTAGGCAGAAGATCCTCCTTCTGTGAAGTTTTCCATGCAGTGAGTCAGCATTGGCAACTTGTTTAACAGTTTGACGCTGACAGGTGTGAGGATTCTGAAGGTCTGAAACTGAAGCCCCTTGCACATGTTGAACTGGTGTGAAAAAAAGGTGCTTAGGGGTCTGTTGCCATCAAACTAGGCATCAGAGGACTTCTTATTTTTGGCTTGAAATTGAACCATATTCTTTTGAGTAACCATGTCTTTCTTGTGAGGTGGAAAAGACAAAGGTAACAGATCTTTGACTTTATAGGCACATGTGCTGAGGACTGGTCAAATACCCCAGACAATACTACATGCTGTTCTACATGGGCTAATGTACCAATACTTAAAATTGAGACGTTGAGCATCCTGCTGTGGTAGCCTGTCATAAGGTCAATGGGAAATTATTTAGAAGTCTAAGACTCCTAATACAGAGGTTTTGTTGAGTCTTGATCTTTGTGCTGTTACTCTGAAATACCATAAGAAGGAATGGCATGAGGTCTGTGTCCTAGCCTGGATGCTCCAGAGCGAAAACTCCACACACCACCTTCTTAGTGAGAGTAACTGGAAAGAATCTAGAGGCATGAATTTAAATTACAGAAAAGTGGTCAAATAGTGCATATACCAGTAAGGAGTACCGCATTATCCAAGGGATGTCCAGGAACTATGGAATGCTGTAGCCCACCTGGCAGAAAAAAGAAACTGGGAAAAAGCCAGACTTGATGTGTGTTGAACACATTAGAATGCGGACACCATCAAGGTTTCTGTGGAAAACTTGTCTCCACTTAAAAAGTATTTGTACAGCTGCACCGCAGATACACATGAATTATCCCTTAAAAGATAAACCAACGTATTTCCTTACCATCGTCTTACTAGGTTTTTGACATTATTAATTTTTATACTCTGCACATTA
This sequence comes from Serinus canaria, assembly GCF_022539315.1. Taxonomy (NCBI): domain Eukaryota; kingdom Metazoa; phylum Chordata; class Aves; order Passeriformes; family Fringillidae; genus Serinus; species Serinus canaria. Next base: position 17,862,246 of record NC_066314.1, on the reverse strand, counting down.
GTGTACATGATATGGTATGGTATGATACTCGCTCTTTAATACTTTTCTATCACAGGTTGTATTCCAGCGCAACAACACTAATTTATATCAGCATGTTGCAAGACTTCTGAGACTGGTGGCAGGATCACTACAACAATTTAACTGGAGAGTAGTTCCTCACAGGCAAGTACACAAATGACCAGATGGCCTAATACAACAAAATTTGTACAACCTATGGAGAAGTCGAAGTTACTTTGTGGGTCTGAGCCTGAGGATCTATTCCTACCCTGAGTGGACTGCACAAGTGTTAGCTGCTTTATTAGCTTGTGTTTTGTTTAGAGATCAGCGTGCTAAGTGGACTCTGATGAGGAAAAAAGAATTTGGAAAGTACTTTTCATATTCTACAAGATTTCCACAGCCTAGTTGCTAATCTCTCTGGACCTTAATTAACTTTCTACAAGTAATAACAGGTGTGTCTATTTCTGATTCCCTAGTCATATATTTATTGTAGGACCAACTGGTTTTTGAGGCAAGGAGACCTCTTACTGCTAGAGAAAACATAACAATGAGTTGGTAAGTTGTTTTGCAGGAATTTAGCTGAGTGGATGTGAAATACTGATGGGTAAAAAGAATCACACCTACTCTCAATCACTTGCTTTTTACTATATGCAGGACTTGCTCTGGATGATCTGCATAGGCAAGTGTTTGTGTTAGGCTGGGCCAGCTAAAACGTTGTTTTCTAAGTATGTGGGTGCAGCTGCCTATGAAGAAATGTATTGCAGTAAAATCCTCCAGTTCTCGAATATGGCTGTAATGGCTGTCTAAAAATAATACCTAACAAAGGGTGTCCTTTGCAGGGGAAGCCAGAAATAACCTTTTTCTCTATCTAAATGTAAGGCTATTATCAGTTAACCTACAAGCAGCAGCTTGACCCAGAGACCACGAAAGAGCTGACTTTAAAGCACATTTTCTACGTAAGGAGTCTTGAGCTTGGACTTCCCTCCCAAACAGATAATAAATACCAGTCGCTTCAACTTTTTAGCCTTGGTTTTGTAACGAGCCGCGTCCCGCCTCCATCCGTTCCCTGGCCCCGCGCTGGGCCGTTCGAACGTTGTACCAGGGACACGCGGCAGCTTCGGGCTCGGGCCCGGCCGGGCCGGGCGGGAGCGCGGTGGTCGCGGGCCCAGCGCGTTCCCGCCCCGAGCGCGGCCGGTGCCGGCCCCGGGAGCGGGGAGCGGCGGCGCGCAGGCCCCGCCCCGCGGCGGCGGGAGCGGCGGGGCTGGGCGGTGCCTGGCGCCCTCACGTCCCTTCCCTCGCTCGCTCGCTCCCTCCCTCCTCGCCCGCCTCTCCGCCTCCCCCCCGTCGGCGCAGCGCTGTGGTGAAGCCGCATTGTTTGTGCCGCGGGGGGAGGGGAGCCGCTCAGCCCCGGGAGCCGAGCGCCGAGCCCGCAGCCGGACGGCGACGCGCGCCGCGCCTCACGAATGCGCCGCGCCCGGCGGCAGCAGCAGCCCCGCACCCAGCGCCGGGTGACCGCCGCGGGCAGCGCGGCCCTCGTAGCGCCCGCTCGGCCGCCCGCGGCTGCCGGACGCGGGGCCAGGCGGCAGCACCGGCGGGGCCTCCGCCATTAACCCGGCCGAGCGTCGGCCTCAGCGGCGGAGCGGGAGGTCTGTCAGCCGCTCCTCGGCGGCTCCCACAGCGTGAGTACGGCCGGGTAGGCGGCGGGGACGGGCGGGCGGGGGCTGCGGGGCCGGGAGCCGGCGGGTCCAGCCGCAGCGGGACGGGAGAGCGGCATAAGGGAAAGAGCAGGGCGGACCGGACACGGTAGCATGCGGGGGAGGGCAGCGGCGGGCGGGCGGAGAGGCGAGGCGAGCGCGGCGGTCTGGGGGAGGGAGGGAGGGCGCCGCTGGAGCTGTTTTGTCAGCCGCCATATTTGTGGGCCGAGTATTTTCGCGGCGGGGAGGGAGTGACTGTTGGGAAGGGCTGGAGATGATGGGCCCGGGCAGGAACCATCCTGCCGGGGGCCGGGAGGGGGGAGCGCCGCGCCGGGCAGGAACCATCGGCGGGAGGGGAGGGAGCGCGTTGGAGGCTCCCTGGGCGTGGGCAGGAAGTGTTGGCGCGGCACCGGCGGGGGCGGGCCCGGGGGCGTGGGCAGCCGCGCGCGGGAGGCAGGATTCCGGGATGGCCGCGGCAGCCGGCGGCATGCGGGGTCTGGCGTCGGTGGGCTTTTTCCGCCGGGCCGGGAGAGAACGGCTCTGGTGGTCCCGCGTGTCTTGGCCGTGCCCGCGCACGTTCGCTGGGCTCCGTGAGCCCCCGCTCTGGGCCGTGCCCCGGGGAATTGCTCCTGCTGCGCGGCTGAAGCGGCGGGTGGTGTGCGTGTAAGCACTGTTTGCTTACCGTCCCTCATTGTCTAGGACTAAGGAGTATTCTTGTGTCTTTCTCTTTCTAATGGTCTGCTTGAAAGTGCCATTAAGAGTGGAATTCCCTAATCCATTGAGCAGGGATCCAGGGACTAAAGACAGTTTATTTGAAGAGGAGGAAGGTAACTAGGGCAGAGATTGTCATTTAGAAGTACATGGTACTGTACCTTTCGTGTTAGTTTTAGCTATCCTACACCTTGATAAATAGCTTTTTTTTTTTTAAATTTTATTTTTGCCTCGTACCACGTATTCCACAACAGCTATCTCAGTGTACTTCTGTTATGGGAAGGAAAAACGTCTGCTGGTGATTTCCTTCCCAAGTAGCTGATGCAATTCTAGGAGATGAGAGCTGTGGATAACTTTCCTGGTTTATATCCCGCGGTCTTTGAGGACAGTGCTAACAGAAGAGCATTAAAATAATTTTGTGTGCGGTTAGTGCAGTATCTTTGTGGTCATTGAATGGAAACTTGTCTTAATTTATGCTTCAAATTTACATCTTGGTCCTCATTCCTATTGATCTACAGGATACTGGGAAGGGGGGCAGGGGGTAGGAGGGAGAAATGCCAGCTGAAAATTGAGTAGGAAAAGCAAACCAATTGTGGCTCATGAATTTGCTATGCAGAACTCTGGTCTTCATCCGGAGTATTTATAGAACATTTGCAAACAGATGAATTTTGGAGACACCAAACACTGCTTTGGCCTCTGGGGCATTTAAGTTATTCACGCTAAATTTGCATGAAATTCGGCCTGAGTACTACCAGTTTCGATTCTGTGCGCATTACATTGTATTTGTAGGGTATTCATTCTGTGTTTGAGACTGTAACTTCCTTCCTAAGTCAGCTGTATTTACTGTTGAGTATTGCAGTATACTTGGGTGCTAGCTCAATAATTTTTTTTATCAGTCTAGTTCCTACAGTTCATTTTACTTTTGCAACAGCCATCCTGAATTTTTAAGCAAGATTAAAGATCTTGGGCTTTTGAGTATTTTCCTCCTATTTTTAATTCTTGCCTGAAGCCATACTCGAGAATCTTGGGAGCAGAGGGGGGTGGAGAGCTTAGAAACGTAGCATTAATGTGTTTTTCAGTGATACTGGGCTAAGGTAGTGTGGACAAGTTACACATGTTTTTGATTTCTGAAGGTCACCTCTCCTCCCTCCCTCTGTATTTTTTCTGAAACAGTCTCTATCCTCAGGAGCCACTACGAACAGATACACAACCAGCTAAAATGTAGGAAGGGGCATTAAAAGTACCAAAGCAGGCTTTTGCTTCTAGACAGAATTGAAATGCATTTATACGAGGTAAACCTGCTGTAAACCTTGTTTCTTGATTGACAAGTAATGTCATTCTGATCTGTAATAAGTTGCTGTACATGGACACAACAGTGCGTTTTAGCTGAAGAAGCCATCATTACTTGTTCACAATAACAGAAATCAGGGCCACTGTAATACATTTGGGTCTCTGAGTTACAAAATCTGTATTGAAACTGGAAACTAATTTTTAGTTTTGGTTAAATTACTGGTATGTTTTAGTGGTTGGACCGTCTTTGGTAGTATTAGTTGTTTAAACTGTTTTCTGCAGTTAAGAAACTTGTATGATCGAATCCTCTATTGTTTTACAGAATTTGATTATTAAATGCTTCTTCCAAAGTTGTTTGAAGAAATGGAACCTTTTATATTCTACTGTTGTTTATAAAGAGCAGAACAGGGATCTGTCATGATTGTCTGGCTATATGGTATAGAAACTAGTAATGAGGGTTAAGAATGAGTTGTATAAAAGTCAGATTTATGAGAAGTACAATTCTTGCATGAATAATAAAACTAGCTTAGGTTATGAAAACAGAGTCTGTTTGTGAGAGCAGACAGATCAAAGCCTTTTGGGAACTAGTCTTAGGGTTAGTTGCCTAAGTGATCTAGTAGTCTTCCTGTGAAAGAAGTTCCTTCAGTACTATGAGGTCTTTAGAAATTGGCATCATAGACTTAAACAAAAGGAAGCAGCATGGAGTAATTAACGTAGTTAGTTGTTCAGTTCTTGCTGCTTTCTTCCTAAAATAGGTATACTGGTCTTTCACAGCAGTTGTGTTTTGATTTCTCTATTTCTCCACTATTTTGGCAATACATGCTAACACTATTTGTGTTATAGTGACCAGCCCTGACTCAAAATGCAGAGTTGAAATGGTGAGGCCCTAATAATACTTTAGGCAGTGATTAAAGATCAAGGGGTTGTATGTAGCTGAGGTTGAATGATGTTATTTATTAGTGATTTATTGGGAAGAAGAAGGAGTGGAATAGAATTTTAGGCTTGACAATGTCAGTCAGGTTTATAATATTTTCAGCTCTTATAGGAGAAAAACCCCACCAGTGTGAAGATGTCAAAAGGCATGAGTATGTATGGAAGCTTTTAACTTAAAAGTTTTGTGACCATCCTAGTCATGGGGCTTTGGAGTGGGGGAGAAAGCTATCTTTTTGTATGGCATGTGATCTTTTTGCAGTAGGTTACAGACTTTAAAATTGTTTTAAAGAGCTTGGGACTGGGTTTGTAAACAGGAAGATTTTTATCTATCAGCAGTTGGTTTGAGAACAGCTCCTGAAGAATCTGTTGAAGGAAAAAACTGTGTGTACTTAAAAGCAGGGAACGTGTTTTGGCCCTAACTCAAATCTGCTTTACAGGTGAAATATTTACTAGTTGCAGTCCATACTGCACCATATGAGGCACTAAGAGTTCTGTCATGTTCTTGTCATGTTGTGAAGAATAATGGATTGAGGAAAGTAAAAAAAATACAGGGCTGTCAAACTGCCCACATGCCAAATGTGGAAGATGTGTGCTTTCCTAGCTTTTAAATATAGCTATAGTAGTTAAGTTGATAATATGAGTGTTTCAAATTGCACTGGAAAAAAATTCAGAGAAAACTAATTTTTCTTTCACAATTGCGTTAGTACTTTTGAAGAGAGGTCTAGAGGACATAATCTGTTGCTGTTGCAGAAATTTCCAAAGTGCTGGCACCCCATAGGTGTTAAGTATTGTATTAAAGGTTTTCTTACAAAGTAACATGCTTTTTTTTTTTTAAAATCTGTGACGCATCTTAAATGTTTTTGTTCTCTGGCAGTGGTCTTGCCAACAGTGCTTCTGGAGGGTTTCTAGCAAGGATTTTGTATAGCTGTGTGTACTCAGGGAAGCTGTTATTTAGAAGATCTATTGATCTTCAGGTTAAACTTGTACAAAACTGAGCAGTCCTGTTGAGTAAGAGTGACAGGCTTTTGGTTTTGTTTACTTTTAGTTAAATATATGCATAGAGGGCTGTAGAACCAAAGGTTTTTTCCTTTACCACAATAAAACTATTATTTTAATACGATTATTTGAAGTTCATAGTATTAACTGTTACTCTAATTTTAGGTAAACATTACCAAATGAGGAGAAAAGGAAGATGCCATCGAGTATCGGCAGCAAGGCATTCTTCTTCCCCATGCAGTATTAAGCACTCCCCGACACGAGAAACCTTGACATATGCTCAAGCTCAAAGGATGGTTGAAATAGAAATTGAAGGTCGCCTGCATAGGATCAGTATCTTTGATCCTTTAGAAATTATATTAGAAGATGATCTTACTGCCCAGGAAATGAGTGAATGCAACAGCAATAAAGAAAATAGTGAAAGGCCACCAGTTTGTCTAAGAAGCAAACGCCATAAAAATAACAAAGTGAAAAAGAAAAATGAAGCTCTTCCGAGCTCACATGGTATACCTGCTACAACAGCTCCTCTTCCAGAACCAAAAGTACGGATTGTTGAATACAGTCCCCCTTCAGCTCCTCGGAGACCTCCAATTTATTACAAATTTATTGAGAAGTCAGCAGAAGAACTTGATAACGAAGTTGAGTATGACATGGATGAAGAAGATTATGCATGGTTAGAATTGATCAATGATAAGCGGAAAAGTGATGGAGTGTCTGTTGTTTCCCAAAATATGTTTGAATTCCTTATGGATAGGTTTGAAAAAGAGTCTTATTGTGAGAACCAAAAACAGGGTGATCATCAGTCTTTAATTGATGAAGATGCAGTGTGTTGTATATGCATGGATGGTGAATGTCAGAACAGCAATGTGATCCTGTTTTGTGATATGTGTAATTTAGCAGTACATCAGGAATGCTATGGGGTGCCATATATACCTGAGGGCCAGTGGCTCTGCAGACACTGTTTGCAGTCCCGCTCTCGGCCTGTAGACTGTGTGCTGTGCCCAAACAAGGGAGGTGCCTTTAAAAAGACAGATGATGATCGTTGGGGACACGTGGTGTGTGCTCTGTGGATTCCAGAAGTTGGATTTGCCAATACGGTTTTTATTGAGCCAATTGATGGTGTCAGGAACATTCCCCCAGCCAGATGGAAGTTAACATGCTACCTCTGTAAACAGAAAGGTGTTGGTGCCTGCATCCAGTGCCACAAAGCAAACTGCTATACTGCATTCCATGTGACGTGTGCTCAAAAGGCTGGTCTGTATATGAAAATGGAACCTGTGAAAGAACTAACTGGCAGTGGAACAACATTCTCTGTGAAAAAGACTGCCTATTGCGATGTACATACTCCACCAGGTTGCACACGGAGACCACTCAATATTTATGGAGAACCTGAAATCAAAAACGGTGTTTGCAGAAAGGAGGGATCAGTCAGAACTGCTAGGTCTACATCAAAAATCAGGAAAAAGACAAAAAAAGCCAAGAAAACAGTGGTTGAACCCTGTACAGTTATGCCAACAGTATCTGCTCCTTATATTCCCCCCCAGAGGTAAGCAAACCATCAAAATATGAGAAACTTTTACTTTATTTAATCTGCTTAATTTTCAACCTGTGCTATTAGATGCCACCTTGAAGTTTTTGTATGTTTTTTTACGTGCTTTCCTTAAAGACCTTTTTTCAGAGAACTACTGTTAATAAAGTACGTGCACTTCTGTGGAGTTGCATTAAAAATGCAGTAACTTCCTCAGAGACTTTACTAAGTGGTCAAGTGATCTGTCTTGTCCTCAGAACGTTTGGTTTGAGTTTTTTTGTCAGACTAAGTTATGTTGTGTTTTCACTTGTCATCCATTGTACTTTGAAAAATTAACTGCTGAATTCTGAATAGTAGATGCAGCTGATCTTCATATTAAGGAAAAAAGCCAAGCTCAAAGTTGGCTTTATTTGTAATTTTGGATCCTGAGCTTATTTTTCTAATTTTAAGAGATCCAAAATGAAAATTACAATTCTGTATATAAGTTCTGAATCTCGTTCATCTCACATAAATTAAGAATAAACTTGGAGTGTAATATCTATGTAAGTTTTACAAAAACCTTCAAGGAAGTGTTTTCCTTGTGTAGGAGAATAACTTCTCCAGAGGTGTTTCTGAAATTTATGTTTGTATGTTTACAACACTAGTATATTTGTTTACCTCTTGAATTAAATTCTTACTAATTTAAGAGCAGTAGTTTGGAAAGTTTCTCAAATAGGCACCAGTTTCATGTGCAGGCTCATTTCCTGTCCTGTGACTGGACTGAATGCACAGAAGTGAGGGCTTTTAATATAATGCGATGGCTTTTAAATAGCTGACTCATAAGTCTCAGGTAGGGAGCAATTAAAGGTGGTGGTTAAATAAATCTAAATAAATATGTGTTTAGAGACTGCAGTTCTTTCCTGTAATAGCTTTTGTTAATGTAAGAAGCTACTTATTGACTGACTTTGACAAACAGCCTTCAGCTCCTGTGCAATGTTTACAAACATCAGATTGATTGCTGTGTTCTGTGTTAGGATTGGCTTGGTAAAATGGTTTTTTTGTTTAGTGATGCACTGCAGAAAAACTTTAGTTGACAGTAGGCAACTAATACTGCTATTTAAACAGGAACAACTGTCCATGGAAGGGAGAAGTTGGTGTAAAATAATTTGGCTTTCTCTTAATTAGGATAATCCTAATTGATAGTGTAGTGATTTTTTGTTTTGCTTTTTTTGGAACACTGTAAGAAAGAACATGAACTAAGAGTTGAGGGTTAGAAAGTATGTTCTTTGTTGTGCCTCTGGCAGCTCATTCCATTGGCAACTTTTAAAAAAACCAGACCCTAAGAAGGTGCTATCATCAGATGGCTTTTTTAAAAATAGCCATTAGATGACAGGAGCAAAAATACAAGACATTTGATTCTTTTTTTTCATGTTAATGATTGACTTTCTTTCCAAGACTGCAGAGAAATTCAGCATTCTTCTATTTATGCATCTCTTCATATTTCTAGAAAGAGGTACAATTCCTATACCGTATGTCATAAGTGTACAAAATGTACAGTTTAAAGGTACTCTAAAGTTGAGCTTTATTACAAATTGCTTGTCTTTGGCTGAGAGAGACCCTTGCTTAAGCACTCTTTGTAACGTGAACGTGTTCTGTCCTTGAAAACTGATCCCTGAATTAAAAGTGAAACAAATGAGTATATTAAAAGGAAAAGTGATTACACTGCAGACCCAAATCTCTAGTATTAGAACCAAAGTTGTCCTGTTTTCTTTGGCTGTTCTTCAATTTTTGTCTGTTTAGGAAACACTCTTGTGTTTCTGTAGAAATTAAGTACATGCCCATAAAGTATTAAAAAATTATTTGGTTCATTTCACAGTAGTCTTCATTTATATTACTCTTTTTCTCTAATCTGTTTTTTAAATACTCTTTTTTTTCCCTTGGAGCTGAAGCATGATTTTTCAGAGGCCTTGAGGAAGAGCAAATAAGCTATTGAAGTTATTAGAGATTGAATATATACACTCCATGTTTAAACACTAGTGCTTTTTTATCTGAAGAGTTTGATTTTAGTATGTTTTCAGCATCTCTGGAAATTGAGGCACACATGGAGATGCTTGGTTTGGATTGCTTTCTTAATACCTAGGCTGTATGCCTCCTCAGCATATTGCTGGATCCTCAGAGTTGGTAGTTGGAAGAGTGTACAAATATGAAGATCATAGTGGAGGAAAGTACGTGCTGGATGCAGCCCCTGAGTACATCTGGTGAAGCTTGAGGAAACCCATCTTGGAATTTATGTTCAGTTTAAGGAGAAGGATTTGTATCCTTTTCTGGATAGTGAGAGTATATGAATGACTAGGCATTTTAGTAACACAATTTTTAATAATTCTGTTTTCCAAAGCAATTATCCTAATGTTCAGGATGTTTTAAAAAGACTGGGTGTGGAACAGCATACTTGATAATTTCAACACAACTTTTGCCGCTTACGAATTTCTGGATCAGCTTTCCTTAGGTTGAGTTTCTGTGCTACTGCCTTGAATGACTTCAATCAGAATTTCTTACACAGATCTCATATTCTGAGCTTTTTGCTTAATTATCTAGTGTCATTCTCTAGGTCATTTATAATCTAATTATATGATCTCTCAGAATTTCATCAGTGAACTACTGATTTAGGGGTGCAGATCAGAAGTTGCTAACTATTGATCCATTGACAATAGGAGATAAATGCTTACCTCCCCTGCCTCTTTTTTTTTTCTTTTTTTTTTTGTAATTTATTTTTAATGCTGGGCCTCTATCTGTCCTGTTGCCTAGGTAGTTTGGAAAGCCTATACCTGAGTATCTACTTGCAAAGGTGCAGTAGTGCACCTTTGCAAGTAGATACTCAGGTATGCCACCTTTAAGGTGGTTTCAGTTTTCAGTGCTGTCAGTATTGACTTGTAACTTGCTTAACACTGGTAATAATGTATGGGACTAACAGGGACTTCTTACGCCTGGAGGATGCATGTCAGACCTGGCTACAGAGATGGGTGGTTTCTTTACTTGAAAGTTCCATTCAGTTCTTATTGAAATACCAAACTCTTGAACGTGGTGGCTTACACTGTACTGTTCATACTCATGAGCTTTATTTATTTGCTTGGTTTTGGTGGGCTTTGTTGTTTGTTTTTTGGGTTTTTTGATTGTTTAAAGGTAGAAATGGGGATCGTCTAAAAGTTGTGTTCCTGGGAAGTTCCAAAGCAGCTGTGCTATGTAGGGAGGAGAGTGGGAAAGGACATCTAAAACTTTTCCACTGTATGGGAGGGACAGACAGTACCTGCTCCTCTTGGCAAATGGAAGAAAGTAGCCTCTCACTGCCACCAGCTAGTTTGGCTGAAGAAAATGGCAAATTTGTTCTTAAAGTATAGTATATGTCATTAGGGATTTGTAATGGTTGAATTTTTCTTAGCAGAGAGATCCCCCCCCCAAAAAAAAAAAAACCAAAAACCACAAACCGAAAGCTAGGTCCAGAATTTTCATGTAAAGAAATCCTAACTTTTACGGTTGTCTTGGCAATCTAAATCTAGCTGCTTCTCTCTGTCAGTTATCTTGCCCTGACTCTGTGCTCAATTTCTTGTGGGTTTTTTTGGTTTTGTTTTTTTTTTTTTTTTTAATCCGCTGCTGCTCATTCTTGTCCTTTATAACTGTTACCTTATTCAGCAAGCAGGACTGGTATTTGAAGCAGAAGTGTTACAATGTTAGCTGGGAAAACTACATGGTTTCTCTTAAGTGGCCGATTTTCTAGTACAAATAGCATTGGTTTTGTGTAGCCTCTTGATTTTATATGTCAAAAGAGGCATTTAAAAAATGTTTGCTTGTTAGCCAGTGTCAATATTCACATTATGTAAAACTGCTGTGAAACTACGATATTGTAGCTATATACTTGGAGGGAAATAGAATGTTATATGAAATATTTAATCTACAGTATTTTAAAAGTGTACACTGAGATACAGTATAATTTGCTTTATTAAAATGCCATTCGTGCAAGTACTGCTCTATTAAATATAAGCTGGCATTAAAAGCATATAAATATTTGCTTTCATCTTTAGTTTCTCTTTCTGCAAACATTGCATGTTTGTTATGTCTGAAATTAAGAAAACATTTGAAATGCAATACTTGTATAGAAAGCAAAGAATAAGTAAAAAAGCCCCACTTTTATTAGAAGTAGAAACACTGTATGTTTTTCCATGAGGTGTGTTGCATCATTAATGTTAGAAGAAAATTATAAAACTGTTATGAAAGTAAGGTAAGTAATAGATGACAACTGAGAGTAAAAATTGCTGAGACGCTTACAAAAACATTTTCAGCTCTTCTGATGGATCAGCATTTATGTGCCCCATCTTAACTGATTTCTCTGTGTTGAGCTTTGGTTTTATTAGGAGGAATACTGTGCCTGGTAGTAAGCTGGATTTCTGTTACTGTGTCTCAAGGCAAAACCAGTATTTTCTTTTGGTTTATAATTTACCCTGTTGAACTATCCTGAGCTTTCTTGCCAAGTAATTAAATGTAGTCCTGTTATCTTAACACAGTAATATTAATTGTCTCTGAAAGGAAGTATGGACCAGAAACAAAAAACAAAAACAAAGAAACAGAAAGTGTTGAAGTGCAGTGTAAGGGAAAAGGAACATTAACAGAGCCTTCAAAACACTGTTAGTCTGCATTCACAGATAATGCTTCTTATTCATAGATGTAGCTTGTGGATTTCTTATGGGGATTTTTTAAAACGTTTTTTAGGTTACTCTGTTTTTTTTTTTTAATATGTTCAGAAAGTTTTCAAGATGGGGGGAAAGAACAAGAAATGGGGCTTAAAATTTAGCATAAAAAAAGCTATTGAAAAATACTGCTGGGGCCAGCATTGCAAAGAACTTGGAAGCTGAATAAATCCAGACCAGTGTCTGTTAGCTCTTTATCCTTGAATATACATGTATGTGTAATTTACAGAATTGTGTGAAAATGCTTATTTTAATTCCAGGGGAGGTAGGTATGCCTTATGACTGTACCTAATACTTGGATCATAGAATCACCTGAGGGGAATTCCAGAAATCTTCAACTGCTGATGTTTCTTGTCTTGTCACATTGTTTGAAATGTTTCTTGTTCATGTGGAAACTACTTCTGATGTCATGCTGATCTTTTTGCTTAAATAAAAAAGTAATTTTCCCTAAATTAAAAAAGCTACTGTGGTGTTCACTAGTTTTGCCTCAGCTGTATTTAAAAAAAGTAAAGGTAACTTTAGAGCATCATTTTGAAGCTAGTTCATCTTGACACTGGCTTATTAAATAAGGATTAATTAATGTGTTCAAAGAAGTGTAACTTATTTAGTAAATTGTAAAAGTAGATTTTGAGTAAAAATAGTACAGTTTTTTCTTTGGTTTATTTTATGTGTACAAGGCCAAGAAGCTTAAAGCAAATTAATATGTTACATCTTTAACAGTGTTTTCTTACCTCTTCAGTTGACTGTTCTACTTTTCCTGTCCAAGAAAAATTTTACACGCCACTTCCTCAAATAGAAAAATAGGGGGTTCACAGTCATGTAAGCAAGACAAAGTACTTCCTACATGTGCATTCAAAATCAAATACTATTTAAATACTGGTAGATGTTGAATAAAGAATAGGAACCTGGAGAGACTTTCAGGCTTCAGAACATCTATCAGTAGATTAAATATAGACTGTTAGACTTTCAGCCTAGGAGAGGAAAATTCAGTAGCTAGACTTCTAAACCATAACAGTCCAAAAGGAGGAAAACCTGCACAGTACTTCTAATTAAGAAAGTGTATTTGTTGCCAGTAGATTCTGCAGACTTGTGTTGTAGAAGTTTAAATGAAATATTTTTCAGTCTTTCCAGGATTTGATATGCATTCTGTTAGGCATCTGTCTTACTTCTGCTTGGTATTAAAGGAATGTTATCCTTTTTCTACAGGAAATAAAGATATGCAGGTGGATTCTGATTTTCACATTGTTATTCTTTGCCTGTGTTGTCTTTCAAGTTGGTCAGAACAGTTTGAGAGGTTTTTTATTTTTAAGTTAGTAAGTCATATAGTAAGTTTTATCTTTTATTGAGGAATAGGATAACAAAGTTGTGGTTTTTCACTGTTAAAAAAAAATGTATTGAATGACAAGTTTTACAAACACTTTCATAAGCAGTTGCTACCACAGGTTTCCATGAGAAGAGTAGAGAGAGTTTCATCTGTCCAGGTGGGCATTCTGGTCTTCAAAAACTGAAGGTTTTGGATTTTGAGCTAGGAGGAGTAGTTGGTAAGGCTCCAGAATTAATTTCAATTCCCCCAAAAAATTCTTCCTAGCTTTTTATTCTAGTTTTTTGCTAATTGTCTGCAAGTAAGTGTCACTGGAATTACTATAATTATCTGTAGAGAAGTCTTGTGTCTTTCCTGCTTCCTACAAGTCTCAGTACATTTTGTGGAACTTTGCTGAACAAGGCTTGAAAATTCAAGTGTTCTGGAAACTCAGTTTACTTTATTGCAACTTGTTCAATAAATTTTTTTAACATTTTTTTCTGACAGATTTTTAAACATCTGCAGTCTTTGTGGGGCAAAAGAAGGGTATTTTATTTGCTCTGTAAACTGGAACATATTTTGATTGTTAATGGTTATTAGCATAGGTCAAGAGAAACTGCTATGTTAGTGATACTGAATGAAATGTTACAGGGTATAATACAGTTTTCCTGTGTTGTGTGTGCCTTTAGTAGTGCTATGCTGGATAAAGGACAATGCAAAATAACAAACTGATAAAACTGTAGACTCAGGACAGGTATGGTAATTAAAATACTAGGATTCATTCACGTTCAAAAATTGCTTAGTTTTAATGGATAGTGGTCTTCCTTTGGGTGTTTGATTAATACAGATTTCCATATTGAGTTCCTTGTGCTTGAGTTACTATAGTAATGTTGTCAAAATCACATACTTGCTCAAGAAAATCTTCTCTCCAGTTTATATTTCAAAAGCTTAAGAATCTTGAGGTATTGTAATACTGAAATAATACCTGTAGAATTAAAAAGCATATATGGTCTGTGCAGTGGTTAGTAAAGATTGATAGAAAAGTGGCTGATTATCTCTCATTGCCAAAAATACTGGTTTCACTTTTCCCTGTAACCAGTTGCCATAGTTGCCACAGTGATATGTAACTGAAACTGGGAGAGCAAGTCATGAGTGAAAGAAGGCAGCTGTGAGATCTGCTAATATGTTAAAAGCACATTTCTTACATTGACAAAATTTATTTTATGCATTTCTGTAAAAGGTGAGGGAGCAAGGACTGAGTAACACACTCAGCTCTCTGAATGCATTGACCAGTGCATTAAGTGTGTCATCCTTTACAGGGTAGATTATCCATCCACTCTCTCCATGTGGGGAGACTGTTGGTGCTATTTCAAAGGTTTGGTTCAAAGGGGACTTTTGCCTATTTAAAGACAAGCAGGGAACCGTGTGATATCCCCATTTGTATTGCACATCAGTGTTTTACAGGGCTGGGGAAAGGAAGTAGTTGGCTGTGGCACAATTAAAACAGCTCTGAAAAATGTTTTTGTCATCTGTGTAGTTTTGGCATGTAGCTCTAAAAAAACAAAAACAAGAATCAGTATGACTGCTAGTGCTAAAACATCAAAAGGCTGCAGTGGTCATCAGCTTGAAACCTAATGCTTCTTTTATGAGACCAGCTAGAGAGTAGCAGTCACTGAGTATCATTGGAACAGTCACCTTTTTAAGAATTTTAAGAATTTTTAAATTCCTCTATCAATGTACTTTGTTTTAAATAACTGGTAAGTTGAGGGAAAAGTATGGGTTTTTTTTCTCCCAGTAGCTGGTATGCTTGACTTGCCTTTAGGAAATAATACAGAAAGCTGTTCTTTTTTGATGTGCTTCTACTGCAAAAAGTGCTAGTGTGAACAGATACCTTAGCAAAAAAATGCCTTTGCTGAGGTATTTTCTGTTGTTCTGGGAGGTGCCCCAACTTCTCGAAGCCTTACCTCTGCACTGGGGATTTATCAGTGTACTGCAGCAATTAATCCTGTCATGTACAAGTCAGATCCTGGATTGTGAAGTCTTTCACAAAATGGTGAACAGCCCTCCCTTACCTAGCCCAAATACATGTTTTTTTTTTTTTTTTTAATCTTCAGCGGGGGGGGGTTTATTACATCTTTGTTGGGAAAAAAAGGGAAGTAAAATGTATGGAAAATTCATTTAGCTGCTGGGAGCTTCAAAATCAGTACCCAGTCTGTGCATTTTACAGAGCTCTACAGCAACGTTGTCTCATTTCCCCAAAATAGTTGTATTGCCCATCAAAATTTGAGGTGCTTGGGACAGTAAAAGTGCCTGGAAGTATCAGACTAAGCAAAAGGATGGTTGAAGAGGTGTCATATAGGTAGTGGGTAGTTAGAGTCTAACAGCAGATGTTACATTCTGCTAGCACTAAGTTCACAGTGTAGAGGCTGTATAGATACCTGCTACATGAAGAGCTTCAGAGCTCTGTATTTTGACAAGTATATAGCTGATACCCATGTGTGTTGTTTAAATGAAATACTTGGTTTAGTTTAGAGGGGACGGCACAGATGAGTAATTTCCAACTACTTTTTAAGTAGTCTCTGCACTCCAAATTACCTTTTGTCTATTTATATTTATAAAGTTGGAGAGTGTCTTCTGTGAACATCTTTCTTTAGCTTCTTTTAACACTGCTATTATATATGAATAGAATGGTTTGTTATGTGAATTGGCAAATGTACTTAAAGCTGTAGTTAAAGATGTTTGCTTCGTCTTGCCACATCTGATGGGCACAAAGCCAAGGCACCTTTCTTCATATTATGATTCTCTGATCTTTCCAAATAGCTGTGTATTTGGCTGTGCTTTTTTTGACTTGGTTCAGTAGGTTTTACCATTTCCAAGAGATTTGTGAAAGCAATTATTTGACTTGATTGCATTCTATAATTAATTGTAATTATGCTATTTGAAGTATAGTAATGTCACATCTGTTTTCTAACTTCTGTTTTGCTGCAATTTCAAGATATTGTAGCCACAAACAGCTGAAGATTTGTTTCAGATAAGCTTTGTTTTTAATATGTTTTCAGAAGCCACTGTCATGTTTGAGACTTGGTCATCTATTTAACATGTCATTATTTGAAAAATAGGAATCAATATTTTTTTGTGTGAGGTTCATAATGCACTTTCCTTGAGTATTTGTAAAAGAGTATATTCATAGAGAATTTACATTTGTTAAAAAGCAACTTTGGAGAAAATACTGATTAATTTTGATTGAAATATTTTGTTAATTGTTTACATCGTCCTCACATCTTCTCTGTTTGGTTATTTTCTTGTATGTCTGAGGTAAAATAATAATTGTTCCCATGTTTTATGTTTTTTGTTTGGTTTATTTGTCAGAAATTTAATATTAATAGAGTAATACAAGGCTTTCATTGCATGTTTTTATGGGAGGAGCTTGAAGATGTATTGTCTGTAAAATAAACTACTAATCTTTCTGTAGTTGGCAACAAATGATCTGATGATTGCCATAGTGATTTGGATCTTTTTATCTGATTTCTTTTTCAATTTGAAAATCATTCTATGCAAAGTGCACATAAAGCTTTATTCTCAGCCCTCGTCTGGGATTGCTCTTCTGATAATGATTACAAAAAAATTTATTCCCTTTAGCTTTATCAAGTGTGTTAATGTATTTGGTAGAACCTGCAGTGTCAAGCAGATGTATTTGTTGTAATTTACTGCTCAGAAGTAATTGTACTGGAAGGGATCTTACTGAAAGAAGTTAGTAACATAGTGATTATTTCTGGTTTTACAGTATACATTCATATGTATGCGATATTTAATTTCCATAGATAAATATGTTTTATGCTTTGCTGTGAAAAATACAATATCAGTTTTTCCATGTTTTAGATTAAATAAGATTATGAATCAGGTGGCCATTCAGCGAAAGAAGCATTTTGTTGAACGAGTGCACAGTTACTGGTTGCTCAAAAGACTGTCTAGGAATGGTGTTCCACTCTTGAGAAGGCTGCAATCCAGTTTACAGTCACAAAGAAACACACAACAGGTATGTGACATACTTTTTATTTATAAGAAGATACTGGAAATTTTCTATTTTATTAAATTAAAAATAAACTAGGAAGCCTAGCACAAAGTAAAAGCTTTTTTATACTCATGACTAAATAAATTATTTACTCTATTCTGAAGTGATATTACCTATTTTGGCAGTTGGGAATTATCTTGTACTTTTTAATATGTAAGATATAAAAAAAATTGTGCAGCTTTTTCTTCTGTTTTTCTGAATTGTTTCACAAATACTGTCATCACAAATATCATAATGCCATTATTCATTTGTAAGTGTTGTAGTTTTTTGTAACCCATTAATCAATGTGCTGTCAGATAAAAAATAAAAGTTATTTTAAATTCATTAAAAGATGCAAAGCAGATGTCTTATTTGACACTTGAAAAAAAATATGGATTTTACAGGGTAAAGGGTTAGACAGCTAGTTTACAGTTTTCAAATTCAGATCTGTATTGCCCATCTTGTTCAGTAATAACAAAATGCTAGTTGTTGATGAAGTTCAAAGAACTGTTTCAGCTTCTGGTTTTGCTTTTGATACAGTTAAGTGGGATTATAGAAAAGCATAAGTTTAGTTGTACACTCCTATTAACAAGTTGCTGAAAAACATCAAAGCAGCAACTCCAGGTGGTCCATTTTCGTTTCAAGTTACTGGATAGCTTAAAAAATAATTAAAACTTCTGAATTGCGTGGATCCATGCATGTAGACTTTGAAATGCTACGAAGCATCATGATGTGGAAACTTTTACTGCATCCCAGTTACCTTTTTTAATGGAATGGAATGTGTAGGTGGGTGTGTTCTTTCCATTCTCTGGGCACTTGACTTCCTGTAAAATAGCTTCTAAAATGTCAGAATTAATTTTATAATAATTTACTTTTATTAAATTGAATTTTTCCCCCTCTGAAGTGGAACTGTTATTTTTGTTAGAATTGTATTTCTGTTTGCTGATTAAGTCATTGATTGATGTCATAAAAAATACCGTGGTCAACACTGCTTCCTAAGTATTTGATCTGTCATGTTTCTGTGTGTTTATTTTTTTAGCTTTTCTTCTGGAAAAATTAATTAATAATTTCCAGAATAATTGAGATTGGAAAGGACCTCTGGAGGTGATCTGGAGGTCATTGTTGGATACAACACCACTGCTCAAGCAGAGCCACTTAGCTGTCCAGCACCATATCCAGTTGGCTTTTGAGTTATTTCCAAGGGTAGAAACTGCACAACCTCTCTGGGCAGCTGTGTCAGTGCTTGGTCACCCTTACAGTTTAGAAAAAAACCATGAGTCTTCTGATGTCTGTTCTTACTTTGTGCCCATTGCCACTTGTGTTGTCACTGGGCACCACTGAATGGAGCCTGGCTCTATCTTCTTAGGAAGAGGAGAGCCTCCTCCCTTCAGGTATTTCTGTGTATTGGTGGGATTTCTGCCCCTGAGCCTTTTCTCCTCTGGACTAAACAGTTCGAGCTGTCTCAGCCTTTCCTCATAGCTGAGATTCTCAAATTTCAGTTACATGGACTCCTTTTAGGTGAAGTCAGCATTGAATATAAATCAACCACTTGTTTATCTTGTTTTCATTGTTTCTATATTACTCCATTTTGAAATTTGATTAATCTTCTACTTCTGCATGAGAGGTTCTGAAGAGTGATACCTGGCAGTGTACCTAATTAGTGTTACCTAATAACAGTTGAAATTAATTTATCCTGACAATAAACTTCTTTTTAAATGAGCTTGAGTCCTTATAAAATACTAAAGGCAAGCACAGAAGTGTGGTGCTATGGTGGCAGTATAGAACTAGACCATTGTTGATGTCTGAAAAATTACACAAGCCACTTTTCTTGTGGGATGGCATGAAACTGGTTCAGCATTACTGTATATTTAAATAATGACCATCACAATACAGCTGTTATTGTAATTGATGTTTGATTAAAATAAAATAGGCCTTTGATATGAGCATTTTAAAATTAAATTGCCTGTTTACCCTTTGGTACGAACAGCAGTTCTTTACTTTCTTTTCCAAATTGAGAATGATTCTTAAATAAGGAAACAATATATTCTAAATAAATTGGAAGCTATTTATATTGGTCTGTTTAAAAGTTTATTCTTTTGAAAAGTAAAATCTAGTTTCAAGGTGAGCTGAGTATTAAATGAGTCTGTTGATGAAAAATTTGTAGTTAGTGCTTTTCAGTGAGTAGCAAGTGTCCTGTGTATGACATTGTGTCTTTTCCAGAGCACTTTCAATGCTATTTATTAAAGCAGTCATAACTGCAAGGCAATATCTGTGTTTTGTTACTCCAAAGTATAAACCAATTTGTAATCAAGACAATAAACAGCAATGGCATAGCTGTTGTGAGAACACTTCAAAATTTTTTAGATAGGCATGATTATTTTGTTCATTTCAGTCCAGATGGGAAAATTTTTGTTTATTTTATGTGAGGGGTCAGAATATCAAGAAACCTACATAGATTTTTCAGTTAAACAAATATAAGCAGTGATGTAATAAGATTCAGGGCTTTTTTTAAAATGTTATTTAAACAGAAAAGAAGTGTTATAATGACTAACCAAAACCCTGAAAATGGTTTCAGGATGTGTGGTGGAAAGTGGTTTTGATCCCTCCCTGTTAGGTTACTAGAACAAATTTGACAAAGGGAGAAGTTTTCATGATCTAGGCTTACTTCCTAATAAATGTGTTTCAGAGTTCAGTTATGGTATGGTTTTGAAGATCTAAGAGTTTTAAACCAGGCTAAAGGACCTGGACTGCCTCACCATTTGCAGGAGCAAGGAACTCTGTTAGAGAATGGTTTATGCTCTCACTTCTCTCTCCACTTGGAGAAATTAAGGAAAAGTACTGGAATGCTCTAATACTACTTAGATCCTCATTATTTTAGTATTTTTCCCTGAACTTTAAGAATGCTTGAATGAAAATAAGGCATGAAATGTAAGTGTAGGAGCTTGCTGCTTCTGTAGTGATGTTAGTTTAAAGCCACTGTTAGAAGAAATAATAGAGAAGGTGCTGATGACTTAAGATCACACCTGCACTGAAGATTTCATTAAGAACACAAGTTGTAATCACTAAATGGTTTTGTCTCATTGCCATACAAGTCCAGCAGAGCATGCTAATAAAACTCATTGTATTGCTCAAGGTCCAGTTTCATCACTGTCATTCTATTTTCGTTTGTATCATATTAAGTTACAGTCTCTCTAAGGAGTGAGGCTGTTCTCACACATTCACACCCAGCATAAGGAGGGATATGGTGCTACACTGACAGTATTCCTGCTGCTGTGGAGACACTCATAGCATACTGATGGTGAGACGAGTTCTCAGCTGCTGCATGTTCTTTGTGTAGACTTAAAAATGGTTTCCTCTTCCCTCAGTATTAACAAATAGGTAATATTCTAGGTAATACTTATTACTTATTCTATGTAATACCTAATACTAGGTAATATTTCCTGGTAATACTATGTTCAGCAAGAACTAAGTCCATTGGAAAATCATAGACTCACAGAATGGTTTGAAGTGGAAGGGTACTTAAAGTACCCTACTTCCCACCCTGCTGCCATGGGCACGGACAGCTTCCACCAGACCAAGTTACTCAATTCCCCACCCAACCTGACCTTGAACACTGTCATGGATGGGGCATTAACAGATTCTATGGGCAACCTGTTCCAGTGTCTCACCTCCCTCACAGTCAAGAATTTCTACCTAATATCTAATCTAAATTTCCCTTCTTTCAGTTTTAACTCATTGCTTCTTTGTCCTATCAGTACAGTTCCTGATGAAGAGTCCCTCTCCAAGTGAGAATTTCTTTATAAATTTTTCTTGTGTCATCAGCCAAACGAAACTTGGTGGTTTTCAAGACAGTTGTAAAAAGAAGGAAGAACAACTTTCCTATCAGAAAGTTAATAGAAACTTTCTATGTCAGAAAGCTAAAAAATTTGAAAGGAACTCTTTGTATGTTAAGTTTTTGCTGGTTGGCTGTTGGAAACCAGTACATCATGCTCTCTTCAACTTCTGTGGACCTTTTAATTTAATTAAGGTGTATGTTGTGTGTCAGATAATAAATAGGTTAGGGCAAAGGAGAGTTAGCTATTAAGCTGTAAACTGTCTGCCAGCATTACTTTGCATAGAAGTGTCAAAAAATTGGAGGCTTGCTAATTATCTCCAAACGAGAGTGCTGTTCAGAAAGGTAGTGCATGTGTGCAGAAAAAAAGGGGATGCAGGGTGGTTTTGATATTTTGGGTCACATCTGCTGATTGGCAAGTATGTGCCTATTACAGGGAATGAAATTGGTAAAACAACTGATTCAGGTAAAATATTTTTATTTTATTTGAGTGCAACTGTACCTTGAGGTTCAGCCAAGTATTTAAGTGTCTAATAAACTACCCTAAGGCCTGCTATTATTTTTTCTTGCTGTATTTAAGTTTCCTGACCCACCCTAGAACTACTACACTTTGTTGACTTAGTTTTCATCAGGCTCGGTTCCCCAGTTTTGTAAATTATGCAGTTAAATAGGGCAAAAGAGCAGGCTCTGAATGTTTTCAAGCAAAGGGAGGGCTAGCCTGCTACTTCTGGCAGTTTAATTTTGGTTCTGACAAACAGAAGAACTGAAAAAATTGTACAACCCAGAGTTGGGTTGCATTTCCACACATGAGGTTTATACTCAGAGATGAAGGGGGTTAGGAGAGTAGCGTTTAGTGCCAGTGTAGACTTCCTGTATCAGTGAGTCTCCTCAGAGTTTTAAGGAATTGAAAATTATTAAAAATATTAATACTGTTATCTGTAAAAATTTACGTTGAACTATTCTGACCCCAGCAGTTACATCATCTTGTGTCTATGTAAAGATTTAACTTGTTTAAAAGAAATTACAACTGTCAGTTGTAATAATCATTGGCAAAGGGAACTAGAAGTTTCTAGCTCCAGTTTGTAGGTTTTGGTTTGTTGGTGGTGGTGGTTTGGTTGTTTTTTTTTTTTCCCCTTAATGAAAAGAGGAACAAGCTGTTATTTCCAGATTGGTATATTCTAGTGCTGAAATAGTTGACATTTTAAGTATTTTCAACTTCAGTGAAGTCAGAGATTTGAATACAACTAAGCTTTACCTTTACAAAGTTCGTGAAGCAATAAAATACAATGCAGATGATAGAATTATAGCACTGGCAAAACTGGCAAATCTATTAGATGATGTTTTTAAGCTTCCAGTTTTTGTAACTCTATTTTTAGAGCCAACTATCTGAAAAATTGCACAGGCTTCCTTAAGAGGACCTATGGTACTTCTAAATTATTATTCTTTTGAGGAATTTATGGTTTTTGGTGTAATAATTTGTAATGTTGTTTGTTGTTCATCTCGTTAGCCACTTTCCTTTATTCCTCTGTCTTCTGTATATAAAAGCTGATGGAATTTACTGGTTTTGTTTTAGGTTTTAGAACGCCCTCCAAGATGACTTAACAGGTGTATATTGGATTATGCTACTTATGGGCAAGCATGCAAAGTTTTGGATATCTCTCAGATATGCTTTTATAAAATACTCCTTCTTCAAATGTAATAATTTTCCAAAGCAGATCTTTCTTTTGTGTAATTGCTACTAATATCAGGTATTCAGTTTCTTTATGGCCTCATTTCTGATGAATTATCAACAACATTTGAATCCTGGAAGTAGTATTCTAGTATCTTCCCTTTTCCTTATGAAAAATAGTAAAGGCAGACAAACACTCTGGGTTTTTTAAGTACAAATCAATCTATATACAAATCAATCTATATACTAGAAGTGTTTAAACATTACTTACTCTGAAAAAATGTGTAAATTACATTCTTTCATCCATTTTCCAAAAGGGTGTATTGCTGCATTATTCACCTGCAATACCATTTGAAGTTACTATATTATCAAAGAAACAGCTTTTCATTTCCTGTGCTCACAAGCCATAATTATTTTGTTTTGTTACAAGTGTGTCCTAGTTCTGCTGGGTGTGAGGGAGGTGGACTCTGTTGATCACATGAGTAATTTGTTTCTGCCAGGCTTGAGCTTCTGAAGAAACTGTTGTTGTTCACCTAGTTTGGATTTTGATGCAAAAAACCTGTGTCATATTTTGCAGCTTGTTTTATTTCTCTGTTACTGTTTGTTGTGTTGCTTTTTCTGATGTCAATAGCCATTACCATAAGATTGCTTTCTAATTTTGATTTTATTTTCAGCTAGACCCTTGAGTAACTCTGGAAGATACCCTGACCAGAGGTTTTCTGTTGCAGCATGAAGCTCATGAGCAAGTGCCATAGCTTGCTCAGAGTAGATTGTCCTTTCATGTGCATACGTTTTGTAGTTGTATAAAACTATCTTATAAAAAGAGATAAGCATTTTTCTTTTCATGAAAATGTTTTGATTGTTTTCTTAGAGAGAAGATGATGAAGAAATGCAAGCCTTAAAAGAAAAATTGAAGTACTGGCAAAGGCTGCGCCATGATCTTGAAAGAGCACGTTTATTGATAGAACTTATACGTAAGCGTGAAAAATTAAAAAGAGAACAGGTAAATGTAGCCCCTTTTAGTTTGGTGAAGCTTTTCTGAAGGAAAGATAATTTAAGTATTCTCACAGTTCTTTCAGTAGAAGGACAGCTGTATCTTAATCCTTATATAGGGTCAAGTAATGTATGTGCATGCTGTGCACTCAAACTATTTAAAATATATAAAATTTTCATAGAATGGCTTGGGTTAAAAGAAACATTAAGGATTGTATAGTCCAACCCCTTGGCAATGAAGAGGAATATCTTCAACTAGATCAGGTTGTTCAAAGCCCTGTCCAATCTAACCTTTAATTTTTCTAGGAATAAGGTATCTGCCACCTCTCTGAGCAGCCTGTTGTTCAATGCTTCACCCTCATTGTAAAAAATTTCTTCCTTATATATAGTCTGAATCTACCCTCTTTTAGTTTAAGTGTTACCCCTTGTCCTGTCACTACACGCCCTACTAATCAGTTTGTCCCCATCTTACCTATAAACCTCCTTTAAGTACTGAGAGGCTGCAATAAAGTCTCATTTGGGCCCTCTCTTCTCCAGGATGAGCAACCCCATTTCTCTCAGCCCTTCATCAGAAGAGAGCTCCAGTCTGATCATGTTTGTGGCCCTCCTCTGGATTCACTCCAACAGCTTTATGTCCTTTGATGGGGGCTACAGAGCTGGATGCAGCAGTCCAGCTGGGGCCAAACTGGGGCAGAGTAGAGGGACGGAATCACCTCCCTTGACCTGCTGGCCACACTTCTCTCGATCCAGCCCTGGATGCAGTTGACTTTCTGGGCTACAAGCGTACTCTGCAGGCTCATACTGAGGTTTTCATCCACCAGTGCTCTCGAGTTCTAGACAGGGCTGGAGCTATTCATCCCTCAGCTGGTACTGATACCTGGGGTTGCCACAACCCAGATGCAGGAGGACCTGGAATTCGACCTTTTTGAGCCCCATGAGATTCCCATGGTACCCACCTCTTAAGTTTGTCCATGTCTGGATGGGATCCTGTCCTTCGGGTGTGTCAACTGCACAGTTCATCTTGGTGTCGTCTGCAGATTTGTTGAGGGTGCACTTGATCCATTGGTCTCATGTCATTGATGAAAGTACTAACTACTACTGGTCCCAGTACAGACCTCCAAGGGACACCACTCATTACTGATCTCCATCCAGAGTCCAAGCCATTGATCACTGCTCTCTGGATGCAGCCATCCAGCCAATTCCTCACCTGTGTAGCAGTCCACCCATTAAATCCATCTCTCTTCAGTTTAGAGAGAAGGATGTTGTTGAGGACCATGTTAGGGGCCTTAGAGAAGTCCAGATAGATGACATCTTCCCTTGTCTGCTTAAAAGAGTTACTCCATTGTAGAGGACCACTAGGTTGGTTAGACCACTAGGTTAATTAGGCAGGACTTACCCTTTGTTAGGCTCTGCTGGCTGTCCTGAATCATCTCCTTGTGCCCCATAAGGAAGCTTTGCCTTGTGAAGTTATCCGTAATGGACTCCAGGAGTCTCCTACAACTTGTCATGGTACTCATCCAGATGTCAGAGTTGAAGTCCTCAACAGGACAGGAACCTGTGAAAGCAGTGCCTGTCTGTAGCTGGAGCAAGAAGGCTTTGTCAATAGGCTCCCCTAGATCTGAAATAAATACCAACCACAGGGTTCCTTCTCTCAACTTGGTGCCTAAGCTTTCAACCTGCTCATGGCTTTTCTTGAGACAACTTTTCGCAGTTTAGTCATTTCTCAATGTAGAAAGCAACTCTGCTGCCCCTTGGTACTCTCTTGGCCCTTCTGACCATCCATAGTCACACTTCAGTCATGGGATTCATCCCACCAAATTTCAGTAATGGAAATTAGGGTGTAACTCCTGTGCTGTGACCTCCAGCTCCTTCTGTTTGTTGCCCATGCTGTGTGCATTGGTATAGAGAAATTATTTAGGAAGACATTCTCTTAGACTTGGAAAAATGATTGGTTTCTGAAGAGCTGTAGAAGATTTGATCTATTCAGGTTTTCTCAATACATGTCCTTATACTTAGTAGCACTTTTATCCTGTCACGAAAAAAGCAAAAATAAAGGCTGCATCTGAAGTCCTGCAGTATTCTTCAGTTAACATTGCCAAGAGAAAAGATTTGAGGAAGTGATAATGCAAAAAGATAAAAGCTTACATGAAAACTGAACACAAAATGTTTGCACTTAGGAGTTTTTAATGGTCCTTATTTGTAAAAACCATTTAATTTTTACTTTTGCAAGCTGTGAACATTCATTGCAAGCTAATATAATTTGTCCTTCTGGAGTGCTTTCTGGAATTCTGTGCATTATTCACTTGTATTCACGTGTCACTTGCTTTACACATGTATTTATATGCATATACTTTACGTATGTGTGTTTGGTTATACTTTATTTACATGTATATATTATATATATGTACACACACTTTAATCTTTCATTAAGAATTTACTTTAGCCACAGCAAGACTGTTTCAGCTCTTAAAACAGCTTGAAAATTAAGCTACAGAGGAATTGAAATAGTGTCCAAAATAAAAAAAGTCTCAAGGATATTGAAGTATTTGAAGATGTTGATTCTGTTTTTTGAAATAATTTTCTTGGAATTTATGTAGAACATTGTCTTTCCAATTACTCTTTGTTTTGGTCTTATGTAGCCTGTAAATCAGATTCTCTTTAAACTTCAAACATATCAGTACAACTGAAATTTAATTTGAAACATTACCTTTAAATTCTTACTATTTTCACATTGTTGGTGAATTGTGAAGCTGTTATTATATAGCATCTTTAAAAAAAATACATTTAAAAGTGGAACAAAATTTTACATATAAAATACAAATTTGTGTTCTGGGAAGCTGGAGTTGAAGGAATGATAAAGGTTTTCAGCTAATGATTTCATAAAAAAAAAAATCAATGTCAGATAAATGCCAGCTGATGATATTGAAAATAGTACTGAACTCATTTACTTAAATGTATTTGTATTTTATATCTTATCTAAAATACTACACTGTTGCTGCTAAACAACTTTAATACGGTCTGTTAATGGAAAATGCTCAGTTGGATAACTGTTACTTCTTTAGGTCAAGCTTGAGCAGGTTACTATGGAACTTCAGCTTATTCCATTCACTGTACTTCTGCGATCGGTTCTGGATCAGCTGCAGGAAAAGGATTCTGCTCGTATATTTGCTCAGCCGGTGAACCTTAAAGAGGTATGTTTGCAGCTGTGTTTCCTGGTGTTTACATGTGGCTCAGTTGCACTTAAATACAGGAAACAAGTCATTACATGCAGAGTTAGAAGCAAGTTTAATCTTCATGCTGATAATTATCATTATGAGTTATGGTCTACTGCTATGAAAGCCTTTTTATGCTTATATACCAAAATAATTTCTGGGAAGTACTAGTATGGAAGTACCCCATTCTTGTATAGAATGTTGGGTATATACTTACACTTTTCAGTAAGACGATTTTGGTAAAGCAGATTCAAAGGATATCAAAAATTGCAATGCAGATACTGTGTTCTTACTTGAAGGTGAAACTAAACAGACTTAGCGTGTATATGTGTGCATTTGTGCATATACTGCATACATACCTGTTTATTATATGAAGAATCATTAAGGTTGAAAAAGACTGCCAAGATCATAGAGTCCAGTCTTTGACCTAATACCAGTATGCCGACTAAACCATAGTGCAAAGTGCCACACTTCCATGGATGGCCACTGCACCACTTCCCTGAGGAGCCTGTTCAATTCTTAACCACCCTTTCAGTGTAGAAATCTTTCCTAATATCCAACCTGAACTGCTCCTGGCACAACTTGAGGCCATTTTCCCTTGTATTATCACTGGTTGCCTGAAAGTAGGAGTACATAAAACCACAGAATTCCCAAGAAAAAGTTGTTTCAGCATCTCTTAGTGGAGCTCAAACTTGTTACCTGAGATGCAGAATATTGTAATATGCAAGCTTCTGTTGACACGCAAGTGTTTGCGATATCTAGATGTGCAATTCTAAGTTACATCTTTAATTTCTTGTATTGAGGTGTTACAAGATACGTTTAAAAAGCAGATCAGTTACTAATGCTACTTTGTCTGTAATAAGACAATTTTACCCATTTGTGCTTTAAATATTTATTCAAAGGTTCCAGACTATTTGGATCATATTAAACATCCTATGGATTTCTCTACCATGCGGAAACGGTTAGAAGCTCAAGGCTATAAAAACCTCACTGAGTTTGAAGAAGACTTCAATCTGATCATAGATAACTGTATGAAGTACAATGCAAAAGATACAATATTTTATAGAGCTGCAGTGCGGTTACGAGATCAAGGAGGTGTAGTTCTCAGGCAAGCCAGGCGAGATGCTGAAGGAATCGGTTATAACAATGAAACTGGAATGCACTTACCAGAACGGCCTAAACTTGAGTCACCCCAGCCTTTCTCTTGGGAAGATGGTAAGATGTTTTTCTTGTAAGATTATTTTGGAAAGTCGCATTTTTTATTGCATGCAGCATGCATGTTCCGTACAGATATTTAGGATTGTTGCTGTCCAGTTTGCTAACTAGATTCTCCACCCCCCATTAAAAACATTGCTTGAAAGAGTCTGGTATTTGTATTCTACCAAATCTGTCATAAGACATCAGTGCTATCTGGATTCTGATTTTGGCAGTGTCAGAGCCTAATTTAACAACTTACATGGAAAAGGTTTTTGAGTGCTTTCTTTCACATGATCGTATATGCTTGTAAGGCATGGAAAATGAATTCCAGTGTTCATAAACTTAAGCATATTCCTGAGTAACCTATTCAAAAAATTGAGCACATTTGTAATACTAGGAATTAATTTTTTTTTTGACATACACATGACTTTTCTAAGGTTTGGCAGTGGAGAATAATTAACACATTTCTTTTATAACCATAATTTTGTCCTTTTCTTTAACAAGAAGGAATTCATTTGTTGAAGTGGGAAGGATTAATTATGTCTTCCTTCTGACCTCTTATTTCTTTACTTTACTACTTAGTTTTTTAGATCAAAATGCTGATTAAGAAAAATAGTAACTATATAGTAGGAATTAATTTCAGTACTTCTGGCTATAATCTGAATAGGCTTTTGACAGTATTCTTTTATTTTGGCATGTGAATTCAGTTTTTTTCCTTTTGTTGGTGTTACTGTTCTGAGAATATACTGGGAAATGCTAACACGTTTTCAATTGTACGTGTTTTGACTTCAGTGGATAGGTTACTGAATCCTGCAAACAGAGCACATATGTCCTTGGAAGAACAGCTGAGAGAGCTGCTAGAAAAACTTGATCTCACCTGTGCAATGAAATCCAGCGGGTCAAGGAGCAAAAGAGCAAAGCTGTTAAAGAAAGAAATCAGCATTATTCGCAACAAACTCAGTCAGCAACACAACCAAGCTCCTCAAATAGAGTCAGGTATTGGAAGTTTCGAGGAAGAAAGTGCAGCATTAGATCAGGATGGAGAAGAAGAAGGTAAGATTGTAAACCATGTTTAAATGTGTACTGTTCTGAGCCACTTCAGTCAGGTGCTGTGATGTGAGTAATAGTGTGAATTAATGAATTTGATCAACTAATACTAAATTTAAAATACTGATTTTAAAATTAAAATAATAGTTTGAAAATATGAAAATAGCTGCCTATTCAGAGCAAATATTTTTAAGAGTAGAATGATCTTCTTAGGAAAACCTCCCTCCATTACTTTTCATGGTAGCAAGGCTTTAAAAACTTAGGTGTTAAAAAATGAAAGTGCAAACAATCTCAGATGAAAAGCAGTTGGAAATGCCTGAGTGGAAAACATCTTTTTACATTTGAAAACACACTTATGTGTCAAAATGTGTATTAGGGATCATGTGAGCCTAGGCCAGTGGTAATGAAAACTCTGGCTGTTGTACTGTGTTTGTACCCTTTTTTATTCACTACTCCAGATTCTAGGGAGGAGGGTGGGTAGGCTTTGGGGTTATTTGTTTATTTATTTATCTATTTTAAATTAAGCTAACTACTGATAAGACTTAACAGATTTCATGTTGTAGAATCAAGTCAGCCACATCTGCCTAGCTCTTCCCCTTTTGCTTCTCTTCCTCCTCAAAACATTTGTCTCAGAACTGTGTCTACTCTTGGCTAATTGCCATTGATTTCAATTAGAGCAGTGTGCTGGAAGGACTAACTTAATATTTTAATTAAATATAATATTTGAATTTTTAGATTTTAAATTTAGTTTCTTTCCATCATTTTTAAATGATGGAAAGAAAATGTGTCAGTCAAATAAGACTATTGACTTTGTTTCATGGTTAGCTTTAAGGAACTAAACTTTTTCTTTAGGAGAGTGAAGTGTTTCATTTTTGAATAAGTGCCTTGAAAAGGAGGAGGAAAGAGCTCAGGGGAAAGTGGAAGCATGGTAATAAATAAAATAATCTCTATTTGTTGAGGCTTGATGCTTTCAAAATTTTTGAAAGGTGAAGTCAATTAAATGATTGTTCTTAACTGCCATTCAAACAGCAACTTAAACAGTGTTTACCTCCAAGCAGAACTTGCTGGAGATTTGAGCATTGGTAGAAAAAGTGTACATGAACCAGCACAATATCTTGTTCTGAGTCTTTTAAGTGTTCTCAAAATGTTTAATGGTTTGAGTTTTTTAAATCTGGGTATTTTTTTAATCTTCAAGTGATGATGGTATTAAATACATTTCTTTAGGAATGTGGGGTTTGGCATCTAAGGAATCCAAAACCTTTTTATTTGTAGCTTAACATTTTGATGCCACAGCCTTTCACTTCAGCAGTTTTTTGTGAAAAAAGTGTTCCAAAGTGAACAGTAGTGGTTTTCTTATATTTACAGTAGGCTTTTTAAATAAAACATGATGAAAGGCACAATCCAGGTTTGATTGGTATGGTTGTTATGGTTCTGTTCTAATGGAGAGTAATAATAATTAGTTCAAATTTCAGTTCTTAAATGGAAGGTACATAGAGGAGTAAAGAAAAGAAATTGCCTAAAAAAAGATAAGAAAAATCCTGTGCCCAGGATCTCGACAGGAGCTGACTTCAATAGAACTCTGAATTACCCCTTTGCAATTCTGTTTCCAGTCTTTGATCATGTGAAAAATACAGTACCAGAATAGCCCCATGAAATTTAGGTTTTATTTCTAAATAATTCTCAAGTGCTTTTATGTTCTTTTATCTTTCACTGAGTATTTTCTAATTAGTTGTAAGAAAATCAGAAATACTGTTCACAAAGGAAGTCACAGTGGAGATTTTAAAGTACAGGATTTTTTAATGGCTGGTAGTTTAAATGTGCTTATCTGACTGTACATTTCATTCTACAGTCTTTCTGAAATATTAGTTACCAATTCTAATACCTGTGTGCCTGCAAATGATGTAAGCACACTCACACTGTATTTTAAAAACAGGTAGTTTTTAATATGAACTATGCTATTGTTCATTAAACGTCAAACAACAGGGTAAAGATTTTTTTTTTTGCACTTAGAAATCATTGATTTCCAAGTAAATATTGCTGGGCCAAAACCAAACAAAATAAACTGCAAATAGAGAACTTAAAAGCTTTGAGGTTTTACACCTTTTTTCAGTTGGCATAGAAAATTTAACTAAGTTTAAATATTTTATGTGATAGCATAAATAGTACATTAGTGTTATACAGTTACTCTAGAATAAGTGTTTCCTTTCTTGCATTTTGAAAGATTCTTTTGGAAGCTAGAAAGATTTTAACATCTTTTTGAGTTGATAATTATTGGTTACGACATCCTTCTATTTGTATTAGGCAATGCTGCAATAGTAGAATGTTTATTTTCTTTCCTATTACTTGTGATGAAAAATTGAAACTACTTTTGTACACTCACTATCATATCTCTATTGTCTTTTCCCAGCATGGATTTAGTGGAATTGAGTGGGACATGATCATATTAAAAAAAATTAAAGTGTGGGGGAGAAGGGGAGAAAAATGATAGAGGGTGGTTTTTCTGATTTCTCATATCAAATCTGCATTATTGAGTGTGTTATTTTTCAACTAGTGGCTAATCAATCTGTAAGATATTGGGGGTGTTGGGTTTTTCTTCTCCATTTTTATTATTTTTTTGTAGATAAAACTTCTGGTCACAACTGTAAAAAAGTTTTACAAATCATGCCCTTGTGTAGATTTTGTAACACATTTTTTCACTCAAGTAGAACAGGTTACAAGTACTTTTTTTTTTTTTTTTTACTGTTTAGCTGATAAAATTTTTCATAGGCAGGTGTGAGGTGAATATTGATAAGGTGAAATAGTATGTTACAAAAAATTTTACTTGAATGGCAGTATAATTGCATTTAACAGATAATCATCCACCACCCCAACTTCCTAATGAAAAAATAGATTTTGTAGTTTTTAGTTAATGAAACTAACATAACTGCATGAGAAGAAGCAAGTACTTATCCAGGTATAAACTGTTAACACCAACTCTAGACGTCTTCTTTTCTACCCCTGTTACATTCCCAGTATAAAAGTAGGAACTACTAACTAGGACAGATTGTTGCTAGACAAGTTTTGGTTTTAAAATGTTATGCTTTGTTTCCAGACAACAATTTATTTGGTGGGCTGCACATTTATAGTGAGTTTTATAATAGACTTTATAACTACAGGTTTTCAAAAATCACACTCTATTTATAATTTTTTCAGGAGATAAATCTCCCCCTAAACTTGAACCATCAGATGCATTACCTCTTCCTTCAAACTTGGAGACTAATTCAGAACCACCAACCCTCAAACCAGTAGAACTCAATCCAGAGCAGAGTAAGCTTTACAAAAGAGTAAAATTTGATAATGAATTATATAGCACTTCCATTCAGAAAGAAATAAATGGACACACTCCAGAACACTTACTTGACAGTAATCTCAATGAGTCGACTGTTTCTGCTGTAGCTGAGTCATCAACTGATGTAAACAGACGTACATCCATTCTCTTCTGCAAATCGAAAAGTATAAGCCCCCAAAAGTCTGCAAAGAACACTGAAACCCAGCCAACTTCTCCACAGCTAGGGACCAAAACCTTTTTGTCTGTAGTCCTTCCAAGGTTGGAGACACTTCTGCACCCAAGGAAAAGATCAAGGAGTGCATGTGGAGATTCTGAGGTTGATGATGAGTCCCCTGTAAAGCGCTTGGATACAGGTAAATGTTTACAAAACTTATTTGAATGGATGCATCTGGAAAGTTAACATACCTGTAGTTTTTACGTACATGTGATTGTTAATCTTCAGATTTTAGCACTTCAAACAGGTTGTCCTCACAGCTGAGGAGTTACAGTTTAGAAAATTATTATTCATATTTGTGTTGGCCCTTGGCAATTAGACTTACTAAACCAAGTTTTGGTTCTTTAGTTTCATGATGCAGTTTTTAAGTACACGTGTGGGTGTATGTGAAACCTGTAGGAAAGATGAATTGGCTGCTTTTTTGCAAATTCCCTGTTAAATTACATGGAACTTGACATGCGATACCAAAACTAGAAGGCTTGTAAGCAGGAGCATGAAAAATACTTGTGCCATGTATGATTTCCTTTTGCTGAGTGTTACTCCAAGCATATTTTTATATTATGAAACTGTTGACTGTGTATGAAGCACTTTGGATATCCATGTATTTTATGGAAGTGTTAAAACCCCAACATATAATGACACTTTATGTGGGGTTTTTTTTTTGTCTGTGCACTTTCAGTAGAATTGAAGGTGAGATAATGCTCTTAATGAGACTTCTCTAAAGGATATTTGAAAGAAAATGTTATCTTCATACATTAGTGCAGTACAAACAACTCAAAACATTAATTATATGTCTCAAGACATTAATTATATCTTTTCTTAACACACCATAGTTCTATTTATTTGAGAAGTTCATATAAAACCTTTGAGGAAAAAAAGCAGTATCAGGAAATTACTTATGGATATTTCCTTAATGTCATCCATGGCCATTGCTATGACTTTTATATTACCTTTGAAATAAATACTCTGTTTCATTGTCATGTTGGGAGCCCTTATGCAGCTATAAAAACAGAAAGTGGAGATTTGTCTCTTTGAATAAAAGAGATAGGAGTTTAAATTAAACATTAGGTGTGAAGATATGCTCCAAAAGATGGGGAGGGATGGATGAGTTAATTTGGGGGAACAGGAAAATGTTGTTGATTTTTAGGTTGTTTCTTTTTTGTTTGGTGGGAATTTTTTTGTTTTGAATAACAGAATATTTTGGGGTGTGGAGCCTTGAGCTTTTTTTGATTGGTTGGTTGGCTGGGGTTTTTTTTGAATGATCAGGTGAGGACACTAATAATTCTAATGCTGGAATCATAGTATGAGAAAATATTATGTAAGATGCAGAGGGGAATTGTTTTTCATTTATATTTTTGGGTTTTGCTTGGTTTGCCTCTTTGGAAAGCCCCAACTTCCATTAATTTTCCTAACAGCTTGGAAAGAGCATGCAGATTTGATCTGATACTTTAGTTCTGAAGTAAGTACCAAGTGAAGGCAGTGTGATAATAGAAATTAGTTAATCTTTATTAATAATATAAAAACAAGTATCCCAATTTGCCAGTGTATAATCTAGATAATTTCATTATGTACCTGTACATAGATTGCATTTTATCATACACAGTGAATTGTTTCATGCTGGGAATTAGTACCAATTCCTTGAAATTTTTGTGTTAAACATTGTGAATTTTTTCTTTAAGGGAAGAAAAGGTTTTTATTTTGTAAGAAAACTAACTTAATTCTTAAAGGGAAAAAAAAGGCAGCAACAAAACTCAACTCCACCAGATTTCTGAATACATTTAAATTCAGCTATTTTTTTCTCTCTGTGGAGTTAGGTATATGTAGAGCAAATATGCTTTTGATTCTCTTCAAAACTAACAATGTAGTTATAGGAATAAAATCCAGAAGTTAAAAAGTTTTTCTATTGTTAATTTAAAACAAAATTATGTAGTTTTTTTCTGAAGTGAGTAAAGATTTAACGAGAATTAAATTTATGTAGAACTAATACTTAGGGGGCATTTATAGTTAGAATTTGTACTTGTTCAAGAAGAGTGAATTGAAACAGCTTGGCCAATTAATATTCACCTGAAAATGTTCTAGTTATTCTTTATTAGTGTCTTGTGTTTTAAGCATATATGGATCATAAAGATGTGGCAGTTTATCAGATCTTATTCCTTTGATTAGTTTGCCTGTTGGCAGGCAAACATTTTGATTTCACATAGGAAATTTTATTCCTCATGTTATTTTCAAATTTGTGTCTCCACACTAATTAAAGTAATTTGCAGTTGGCAGCTATCTTGAGCTACAGTTCAGTAGGAAACCAGCACAAATGTCAGATACTTACCAAGATTTAAAAACAGTTGGGATTTTTTTGTGTATGCAGCTGGTATTGATTCATGTAGATGTCTGTGTTATGATAAAAATGCATTAGGTGATGTATACAGCAATACATTCTTTCACTTTGGTTATTTTTTTACAAAACTTAATCTCGTGCTGTAGCTAAGAATGTTTTTATTCAGTAGAACCCAGCAGAGCTTTTTCTTCCAAAGCCATCCAATCATAGGAGAAGGCATGCAACTGGCTTCTTGTGTGCATTGATATGAGTTATCAGCTTTTTGGGAAATCCCTGTAATTGAAAATGAATTATTGTTGCCCAGTTTTCTTTAAGTGGTGTGAATATTAACTACCCTTAATTTTACTGAATACGGAAAAAATCATGAAAAAGAACCTCACTTAATGTGCCAAGGATTGAAAATTTTAAGTAGTCGGGAGCTGCACTGTCACCTATTTTTTCTTTCTTTCCTATTCATAACCAGTATGAGGGGTTTTGACATTATTTAAGGATGTCTTGTTTCTGTCCCTTACTCTGCAGACTCTATAGTGTTGCCTCCTTTCTTGTCACTCCCGTATTCTTACATGACAAAGTTCAAAGGAAGACTAAAGTTTATTTAGTTGAGTGAAACCACACCTACCTGGTTGTTTCATTATTCTTGTAGACTGTTTTTAGTGTGCTCTCTTGACTTACATTTGGGGTTGATGTTTTTCCAGTTATTTTCAAGAAAGACACATATGGAATCCACTGACACACTCCTTTGTAAGTGTGGTGTCCCACATGCTGTTGGTTTTCATACATGAGATTACTGAAATGCCAGCTCTTTATTGGAAGTAGGGGACTATTGAGTTAGCCTTCAAAGGGAACTAAAAGCAGTTCATTTCCATACTGTCATCTTTCATATGTGAATCTTTAAAATATATGAAGCAGGAGTGTAGTATAATCTTAAATTTAAATTTTCTAGTGTTCTGCATAATCACAGAGTACATCTGTCTTTGTTGTTGCTGTGTAGAAACTGACAGCTGCATAGTGGAGACGTGTTTAAAAATTTCCTGTACATATTTGATGTATTTTGGGTTTGCTTCTCATGGTATCTAGCAGCAATTTCCAAAAGAAGGTTGTTGGTTTACGTAGGAAATTTTGGTGACATCAGAGATTGATGCATTATTATTCTTGAAGGTTGGGCATGTCCAGTCTTAACTGTGACAAGTTTAATGACCTTTTCAAAATACCCATTGTATGCTTACCTTGCTTTTTGGTTACAAAGATGAATCCTTTTTGTCAGGGAAATATTTTGTGCAGTTATTTATCAGAGAAAAATTAAATTGATTAATGGATAGAAGGTAGATTTTACAGACCATTAAAAGTCTGCCTGTATCAGTTGTGAATTAGTAAGATTGCAGATGGAACAAATTATTGTTTCAAGAAACCTTTTTTAACATTGTAACATGATAGATTTTGATCAGATTAAATTCTCCTGTGTACTTGGTGTTATTAGTCATCTCTAAGGTTTGTAAATTTAGGTTTTATAATTCACAGTTGCGGTTACAGTACTCTCTATTTTAATTAGAAACTAAGTATTTAAAATACACTAGCCTAAAACAACCACTGTAACTTACTATAGAATCAGGATTTCAGATAGTGATTATTATAGTGCAGCATGTTGTTTCTTTAACTTATTGTCCAAATGCAGTAGTAGAGAATTTCAGTGAAGTATATAATTTAGTTCATATTTTCGCTTCCAGCTACACAGATTTTCTCAAGGTACTGAAACACATGTAAACAAGTATTTAGAATATGGATCACTGAAGTAGAATATTCACACAGTAAAAAGCACAGAGTGGGGGACTTTATAATTTCTTAATACATACTTCACATACAGTTATCAGTATACAAAAAAGATTCCTTATTATATCTCTTAGTAAATGTTGGGCTGACTTTGTTGCTGCTTGACTACTAAAAATGATGGCAAGTAACCTGTATGTGAATTCCGTTTGCATTTGATAGAATTTAATACTGTACTGAGGACCACTGTTACTTAATTTGATATGATAAGGGTAAACATTGTGTCTGGAGTGAAATGGAATGCAGTGCATTTTTTAAATTCTTGA
Source organism: Serinus canaria (assembly GCF_022539315.1). Classification (NCBI taxonomy): domain Eukaryota; kingdom Metazoa; phylum Chordata; class Aves; order Passeriformes; family Fringillidae; genus Serinus; species Serinus canaria. Next base: position 17,825,114 of record NC_066314.1, on the reverse strand, counting down.
GTACATGATTTCTAATGAATATTTGCCTCTCTGAAGCACAGGCCCATTTGGCTAAAAGTCAGGCTTCATATGCACAGCATTCATTACCATTCACTAAATGGAGGAAGTGAAAGTAAAGCATGCATATCTAAGAAACTTATGTTTTTGTAGTAAGTAAAAAAACTGAAATAAAGGTTCCTCAGGAAAAAAAAAAAACAAATTGGTATAATTTCTCTTGTGGTTAGCATAGACAGGAATGGCAGTATATGTGTGTGTGTATATATATATCTGTATACATATAATTGATATTCATTAATCAAGTGCAACAATATTACTAAATCTATTGACAGATCCACAGTCCTGATTTGTTGTATTGAAATGCATAGTGATTGTTTCATGTGAAGTCTGATGTGAAATTTAATTATTTGAGCCCTTAGTGGTGTTCAAGAACTTTAGCTGCCTGACTCCAGGAGGTTTGGAAACATAAAACATTTCAAGGTGTATTTTCAAGCAAACAAAGTATTAGAGATTGTGAGGAGATTATGAAGGCCTAAAAGGAGTTATTCCCTGGATTGTTAAATTTGTCAGTGTAGAGACATGGGGAGTACAGGAGTCTGACTGTTCAGTTGTCAGGATGTGTTTGGTTAATTGGTCTTCTAGTGGGTTGATAGGCCACTGGGAAATGTAGGACCATTTGCTAAGAAAATAAAGCAAATTAAGAGAAGAAATTAGGAGGGGAATAAAAAAAGAACCCCATTGCATTTCCTAATTTCTTTTTGGCCTACTCAAACTTAAGCCAGGAGTTCTGCCAGGCCTATGAAAATTTCTGCCAATTTAATTTCTGGGAACATTTTGAGAGATAAGGGGGAGGCTTTTTGTAATACACATAGAATAAAATAAGTGCATAAGGCAGAAACATGGAGTAGGAAGCTATTTTATGCCAATCAACTCTCACATTGTGTTTTAAGAACATAAACGTTCCTTCTGGTTTTATTTCATATAAATAATCAAAGTATAAACTTTCTGATGATGAAAAATCCTTTTCCTATTTCTTGATTTATATTATTAAAATAGGGGGAATTTTGAGCAACATAGTTGAGAGTGATGGGGGTTGATGAACACCCGGATAATAGCAGTGTGGTGCTTTTTTCAAGGCTTATGAGGTGTGTGCATACGTAAGGTACATTATACACTAGTATTCTGGAAATTTTTCTTGGGTCTTAAAAATGTTAATATCTTTGAAAGAGATGTGTTTTCGGTTATTTTTAAGATATTAATTATTAGCACCCGACGTACAATTGCCGTGTTTTCTACGATAATTATAACTAAATCTTCTGTAATAATAAACAAATATTTCTGAAAGCCCTTCTGTTTTTCTTGATGCTGTAGGAATTGTGGAGCCTTTTACTCTATTCTAGTTCTGCTTTTTTTTTTATTTTTCTCTTTTTTTTTAATACTTAGCTCATTTCTTGGCCCAGGTTTGGCTTTGTAAAAAATTAAATGTCATAGTCCCCAATGTGCTTCATTTGTGACATTTAAGACTGTTTTTTTCTCTGTGGTGCAGATGATAAACAGAACTGGGGGATTTATTGAAAATATTTGAAAAGTTAGTGAATTCAGAGATCCACACTATACTTTTTGCAAGTGTGTTCTTAATTTATTTAAGAAGATATTTACCATGGTGCTGTGGTTGAGTATAGATGACCTACCTTCAGACTCACAGTCTTAGATATGGTGAAGTCCCCTCTTCCCAGACATACAGTGTATGATTTAGTGAGCTCACCTGCTGAAACATCATAGAATAGTTTGGGTTGGAAGGGGCCTTTAAAGGTTATCCAGTCCAACCCCCACATACTCACCCACAGGTCTGATTTAAGAGGTGGACAATAGAAAAGGTTAATCCAGAGACTCCCAACAGCAGCATCAGGCACTGAACCTGGCAGGCAAAAGTACCAGTCACTTGTGGCCCATTCTGCTGTGAGTGGAGAGAGTGCCACAGTTCACACTGTGTGATTGACTGCAGATTAATGTCTCTCAGAGAAGTTTTTGTGTGGATTTGTGGTTTGTGGTGTTTTTTTTTCCTTTTCCCCTTTTTCCATTCAATGAGAACAGATTAGATTATGCATTTGCATGCACAGAGGAATGTCCTTCATAAAGAGTAGTTATGGTAGCATGCAGTTGTCCATTGTGTCATACACACAGTCCAGTGTTTAGGGATGGTTTGAATTGAATAGCTCTCTGCAATGTTTCTCACTGTAGTACCCAGATGTAATTTCTTTGGCATGCACAGGGGAAGTATACACATTAAGAAGATATCCCATACAAAGAAACATGTAATACTCAAGAACGGTTAAATTGAAGCAAAGTTCCTTTTTTTGTTGCTACCAAAACAGTGGTCATAGGTCCTGCTGTCACTTTGACAGGCCATGCTATCCTAGCGTGGTAATGCTCTACTTTGATTTAATTTTCTTTTCTCCTTCCTTTTATTCTATTTTCTTCCTTGACTTTTCCTTTTTCCCTTCCCTGCAAAGTTGTAATAATGCTCAAAAATTACTTCCTTAACAGCATGGCATTGAAAAAAAAAGGAGACAAAAGCTGATGCTGAGAACTAACCTTCAGCTGATAAGCAAGGCTAAGTCCTGAGTTCTCTAAAAAAATTCTGTGTTGAAGATAAAAGTACTTCAGGTCTGAGGGGAAAAAAGCAACCATGGATTCATCTGATTAGACACAAAGATATGAACATGCAAGTCAGCCATATTTTAATTCTTTTGTTCAATTTTGCCTAAAAATAGCAAAGCTGGGCTGGTATTTAATAGCTCTTGATGCTATTTTAATAGCATCTTCACTTGAGGATGCTTCAAGCACTGTCAGGTTGCATGAGCAGTGCAACATCTCATTTGGTCTTTCCAGATGCTGTCGATGAAGCCAGGAGGAAAATCTTAGGATAGCAAGCACTGTTGATATTTGCTAGGCTGGGATAGTTTGTATTTTGATGTTTCAGTCTCAAAGGACTCAGGTCATGCACTTCCTCAAGTACTCTGCAAGCTATCATATAAGGAGGCTGTGAAGCACTGGATCTTTTATACTGAATCACATGAAGTTTTAATCTCTCTCTCAAGGTAAAAAAGGCCTGGAAAGTTAGGACTGGGAATGCAGCTGGGTAATTTACTGAAGTAATTAAAAGATTTCTATTTTGCTGTGGTGTCCTATATGTCATCTCAGAAGTGGTAGATCTCTGCCTTGGTCTTTCTTTCAAGTAGCAACTTCAGTTTCATTTTCTGTTCCCTATCCTAGAAAGAGGAACAGATTATGCACCAGTTTTCCTAAATAGCTGTAGAAGGCAAATAAATGCTAAATTATTTATTTTTAATAGAATCAGATTGCTGGACCTGCTTACAAAGGAGAGCTCTGGAGTTTTCTGTCCATCTGTTTCCTTGTCATTGGACAGCATACCTAAAAGTTGTATTCTCACAATTGCAGGGCAACCCTTACTTTCAATGAAGAAAAATCTGTGTTGATAAAAGCTCTGTGTAAAATCCTGTAGCTAGTAATTGCCAAAAGTTAGTTCCATTCAGGAACATCTCAGTTTAGGAAATGGAGCAGCCTTTCTTTGTAGGTGTCAGGTCCTGCTGGGCTGCTCTGAAAGACTCCTAGGATTTCATGCAGTGTATTGATAAATAATTGTCATGCTTTTTCCTTATGTAAGTTGTGAATTAAAGTAGTATATATTGATTTAAGTCTTTAAGAAATCTCTAAAGATTTTTTTCATTTATATCAGGATTTTGTAGGTGAGAAAGTAAAAATCTTCAAATGGAAAATTTAATAAAATTTGTTTCTTTCTTAAGGTTCTTAACTGGGCATAAATCAGTAAAAAATGTTTGGAAAAAAGATTCTAATCTTAAATCCTCTTAAGTAATTTTTGCCAAGGTAATTAGAAGTAAATGGTTCTAAATATTACTGACTTTCTATAGTAATTTCTGGAATCCTGAATGACATACCATTGGTCTGTATGTGATTCACATGCACTTAAAGCTTGTATTTTGCAATTAGCTGTTTTGCATGTCATAAACTATATAAACCAAAGCTGATTCAGGAATTCAGTTTGTAAAGTTAGTTTTGAATTTTTTGGATTTTGAGTGTGCACTTTTTAATGGCATTTTCTACCCTACTGGTTCATCAGTCTGTACCACTGGAACAGCTGATACTGTCTTAAAAGAAGTTGTAAATTTTTTTTTTTGAGAAACGTTTCTTCTTGTATGCTCTTTTTTCATTTTAGATTTTTCTGGAGTGTTTTCAAACTCCTCCACTGAGGTTGCCTCCCACTTGCATGTTTTAAAATGTCTTGAACAATCATCTTACAGTACAGAGATCCTGTTGTAGTAGAGCAATGTATGGTCCTTTTCTTATGGAAGTTGTAGTTATTAAATGCTGATTAGTTTTCCTTTCTGTTGTGTAAATCAGATTTTGCTGTTTGATTAGTCTTACCTGATTTGCCAAAGACACTTCTTATTCTCAGATTTGAAGAAAATTAGAAGTTACAAGATGAATTCTTTGGCATTCTTTTGGAACCCATTGGCATTCTTTTGGAACCCATCAAACAGGCCATTCATTGAGCCACGAAACTGTATTTTTTCTGTGTCACTTAAGTCTTTAAAGGTTAAGATTTTCTGGTTAGGATCTTGAAAGGTACCACTATTTACTGTGTAGGTGCCACATCATGGGCTCATACTGAGCTGTCTTTGCTGTCTTTTAGCCATGACCAAGTTTTAAAAGCTTTATTTCCAAGGGGACTCTTCACACCAGCCTTTGTAGTCTTTGAGTAACTGGCTTACATTTTGTCTGCATACTGGAGACTGTTTTAAGTACTTGAAGCTTTGTTGTGCTCTGATATTCATCTGTGTACTCTGAAAAGAAGAATTGTGTTTAATATTCCTACTGCACTTTAGAATTTACTGTTTGAAGTAACATTTAAAGGGTTTCTCTCAGGGTCTTATGCTCTTGCTTTTGAAAAAAAAAAACAACTTAGTGGATGCCTTCCTGTTTCTGCAGTCTGCCTATTTCCAAGGTTTGCATTTTTAAGAATACAGTAACTTTTGATGATTTATTACCTTCAAATATTCCCTTATCCTGTGTGTGCTTATCTGTATATATAAATCCCCCTGAATCAGTGGCATCCCTTTTCTTACTCTTACTGGAGGTATTTTTAGCTACATTTCTAAACTGTGTTCTTGATGCATTTCATGCACATGGAGGTTGTATTCTGTGTTTTCAATGACTTTCAGTATTTTCTTTTTCAAGAAAGAGGCCTGAATCAAAGTGAAACTTCCTTAGATAGTCCCTTTAGAAACCTTAGGTTTTAGTGATAGAATACGTGGGACCCTTGTGTCATTCTCACTGTCTCTGGACACTGCTGTAAGGATGGCTATTTAATTGAAAGCTCTGTTTCCTTTCAGAGAGACTTAATGGCTTTTTCACTGTCTTCCAGGTTCTCATATTAACTAATATCATGCTGGGTATTTATCTCTTTGGATCCTAATTATTTTCTATTATCCTCAACATGGAATGGAATTCAATTAAATGATCATTTTGCAACGCAGAAAGACAATTACATTTGAAGTAATTAATTTGGATCATGTTGGAGACACCAGCCATCCTTAAAACAAATAACAAATAGAAATGAACACTCTTGGAGGAAGTCTTTGACACATATGAAACTATGCTCTTCATTCAATATATTGCCCCATTTCCGTAAGTTACAAAGTTGTACGTGTTGTAGTATATGTGACACACACGGGTCGCAGAGTTTTACCAGTCCCAACATTCTTATTCCCAGAACATGTTCTGTGAGGGCAGATTAGCTAAGAATGCTACATCTCCAACCTCTTCCCTTCCCCGAAAAAACCAGTCTCATCTTCCTTGGAGAAGTGAAATCTACCAGAAATATTTTTGCTTTTTTTAAAATAAAATACACATTTTTCCTCTATTGTATATATATTTTAATGAAGAGTAACATCAGTGTTCTGGGTAAGTGCACAAGTCACGGCTGAAAATGAGACTAAACTGTGTTGTAGAAGTGCTGGTGCACTGTGTGCACTAATTGCTTGAATGCTCCCAGGTTTTTTAGTGGTTGTATCTCAGCCCTTCAAGTCTAGTTTTAGGAAAGCACTTCATCTTACATTTGGATGTGCTTGGTTTTGCATCAAGCTACACATAGTACAGTATTAATTGTTTAGAATAATTTTGTGCAAGTTCTGCTTCTTTCTTTTTGTTTCAGCAGAACTGTAAGGTGTGATTACAGTCTGAAATGTACAATTCTGTGTTCTGGGGCAGCATTTTGTACATTCATGGACATGCTGTGCTGCTCTTTGGACTATACTGAGCTTTGTTCCTCTACCATATTTTCCAAACTTCTGCTCTCTTTTGGAAATTACCTTTTCCTGATTCCATGTATTTAGTATGGGCAAAAAGATTCTAACTTGCTTGATGTAGATAGTCAGTGAAAGTTTTAAATGCAGCCTAAGAACAAACTGGCACTGTTGAGAAAAAGTTAAAACTTTGCATAATGAATACAGTTTTCAGTGCAGTGAGAGACCTGTGGAAAAGTATCAGGCTGATCATCTTTGCTTTACTTTTTTTCTTAGTTAGCATTTCTTTATTTTCAAAATGGTTGTGTTATGCTGTGATTTGCAAGGCACTATATTTTCCCTGTAAATTGAAGTTAAACTGAAGATTAGAAATGGCAGTAATGCTGAATTTACAATTGATAGCCGACTTCATTGTTTGAGAATTCCCTTTTTAATTGAAAAAAGTTAAGTTCTGCCTCTTGAGAGTGGACTGCTTTTTTCAAGAAACTTAAGAACAGAGGGGGAAAGTAAAGAAAATGAACCACTAATTAAAGGCTTTTAGTTTGATCTTTAGGACTTTTGGGGGGAAGATGAGGGCTGTCATTCAGTGGTATTGATGAGGCAATATAAGAAGTGTAAGAAGTTTAGAACCTGACATAAAATTCCACTCCATGCTGTACAGAAAGCTCATTTGATCTAACAAAATCATGAGCTTTTGGAAAGCTGTAAGCAGGATGAGCTAGGTCTCATGGATTTTCTTTATTTGGCCTTCTTAGTTATATCTACTGATTCTATAAAATGTAAGTTCCTAAAAGCAAATGTAGATCTTTAATTTCACTTACTCTAGTAGCTACAGGACATTGGGTGTTTCATGATTCATGAGAAAATAGTTTTCTAATGATATAACAGAAACCAGTTTGTGTAGTATATCTGATCCTTTTTTGCACATCAGTGCTACTACCATAAAGTTCTTAGGTTTTATTGCCTCGTTTTTTTCTGGCAAGTTACAAGGTCACTTGTGAACCACTTCATCTATGACTAGATATGAGTGTGTTTTGTTTAAAATAAGCCTTGAGGTTTTCCTTTCTTAAAATAAGGCCTATTCCTTATACCTTCTGAAATGTGAACTGTATAACCTGGAGTCTCATGGACTGTGTAAGCTCCTATCATTTGGGGCTTGATGCTCAGGAAAATTACTCCTGCTGATAGATTGCATGTTCTTTGTTTTTCATACTTCCACAAGCAAGAGAGAAATATGACTGGGAAGCTCTAAATTCTTTTGCACCTTACTATTTCTTTTTTGTCAGAAATGCTTTGAGGTTTTTTCCCCACTTACCATAGTTTAACCCCAGATGAAAACCAAGTACCACCCAGCCACTCTCTCATTTCCCACTCCTTGGTCCTCACAGTGGGATGAGAATCAGAAAAAGGTAAAACCTCTGGGTTGAGATAAGAACAGTTTAACAATTGAAAAAAAAGTAAAATATAATAGTAATAATAATACAAAAAAGGAATAAACCCCAAGAGAAACAAGTTCTGTGCAATACTGTTGTATAGCACCCACTAACCAATGCCCAGCCCTGTGATCAGCCCCTCCCAGCCTACTCCCATCATTTTATCTCTGGGGCATGGCACTCCATGGTATGCAATATCTTTTTGGCCAGTTTGGGTCAGCTGTCCTGGCTATGGTCTCTCCCAGCTTCTTGTGCACCTGCTCACTGGCAAAGCATGAGACACTGAAAAGCCCTTAACTGTCAGCACTGCTCATCAACTCAAACATCAGTGTGTTATCAACATTCAAATCAAAATACATCACTGTACCAGCTGCTCAGAACAAAATTTGCTCCATCCCAGCAGAAACCAGGACACCACTGTTAGTAAGTATTCTACAGATTGATAAAACATTTTTTACTGTAATCTGTAGTGAATTAAGTGAGTCATTAAACTCACAGCTTATATTTAAACTAGGATAGGGCTGGACTGCCACCTCAGATAGCTGTCTCCATTGCTATAGTTGCATGTTTCTGCCGTATTCCTTGTTTCTTAACGTCAGCAGTCAGGCAATCACATTGTTGCTTTGTCCAGTGTGTTGCTGAAAACTGGCTCTTTACCATTTCTTGGTACTGACTTGTTGACAAAGAGAAGCCAGTGTTGCCAGGGACTTAGAGTGCCAAAATGTCCATTTTAGTGACAGTGCAGTCATAAACTGATTGAAATAATAAAAATACGAAGCCCCTTTTGTCCTGGGTGTGCATGTACAAAACCAATGTGTGTGGAGATAAGCATTCGCGTCACATTTGGCTTATATATGGTTAAATGTTTTGCACATTTTCTTAATACAGGTACTTCTTTCCACTTTCACAGTCCATTGGGAATGTGAACTGTGCCCTTGTTCTGGCAGCAGTCATTATTTGATCTGTCTTCCTGTTTAAAATTCAGTCTGTGATCTGACTTGTTTCTGATGATAGCTGCTTCACATTAGCTAGATGCCTGAGTGATAACTTGAGTAATGTGTCTCCAGCTTGTGGCAGGATGAAAACAAAACAGTTTATACACTTCACTTGAAAGATAAATCTGACAGGATATTGAAGAATAACAAGTAATTTTTGCAGAGACGTAAGAGATGTCCTTTGCTGTATGTTTTTTTAGCTTTTAATTTCAAACACCATGTGAAATATACTGTGATAACTTAAATTCCCCTCTACACTTCTTCATAAAGCATGCTCTGTTTCAGCACAGTCCAAGACCAAACTCCTCCTTAATCTGTAGATATTTTTATCAACTTGCTGAGAGTGAAAACAAGATTAATTAATACCACTGATGAATAGTTTGGTGCTTGTCACTCAGGACAATGCTACCTTTATCATTTTTCTTCTGTAGGAAATCAAAGGCAAATACAGGAGTTACAAAACAAACACTCTCAAATGAATATTTGCAGTGTAAACTAAATTACAATGACAGAGAATGCTTATATGTAAATCCTTAAGAACCTTGAGCAAATATACTTCTTTTTCTCTTAAAAATCTGAAATTGTGTTGATAATCCAAATGGAAGGTCTCCTGGGGTGGAGTGGAAAAACTCTGTAAGTCACTATATGGAAATGCTTGAAAAAATTACTGTATTGTAAAAAGTAACTTGCTAAGCTCAAGTTCCTTAGTTATCAGCTTCCTTTGTCTTTGTAGCAAACAGACTGGAAGAATTAATAAAGGAATTAAAACAATTAATAATTGTTTTACAGTAAAAGGCTCTGCGAAGGGTTACATAGCCTAGTTTGACTGTGTCTAAATGTACAATGGTCATGATGGCCTTCAAGTCTTTGGCAGTGGTAAGGATGGCTGGGATGGGTAGGTCTTTCTTGTGTTGGCAGTGGCATGCCCAGAATTGAATTAGTTTTAAAATGCTGTTCTCTTTGTAGCCTACAGTTTGCAGTGGCTGACTGCAGACTGGTACCATTGCCTTTAGTTGAGTGCATTTCTGATAGTATTCTAGAGTCTCTGTGGGATGCTTTCCTTCTTAGTCCTAATGTCTACACATCCACATACACTCCCACACACCCTGGAAAGTCTTCAGAATGCTATCTTAAAAGTTTTCGTTTGCCTCTTTAAGTGTAGAAATGGCTTAATAAGGTCAATACTGTTTGTACAGCAAACCCAGAGCAGGATTGGCAACAGCCCATCAAATAAGTGAATTGTAATATCCTTTTTAATGTCTTCATTACAATTATGAAATTAAAATGTAATATCCTTTGATGTATATAAACTTTTGTTAGGGGAAGGCTAATTAAAAACAGTACCATGCATATTATTGATTATTGGTGACAGAAGACAGTCATTGTGGTGTCAGTCTGAGTTTGCTAAAATGGAAAGACTACCAGGAAGAATCAGATAGTGTCATGGAGAAATCCATATCAGTCTTTACTTCCAGTGTTTGAAAAGGATTTTAATGATCATAGCATTCCATTGAAATAAGTCTTTTGTTGACTTGGTAATCTGCCTGATTTGCAACATTTTCATTTTTTGGGGTTTTTTTTCTACTTAGCTTTTGCAGCGTGATTGTTTTAATAGTTGGAAACCTTACTGCAAAGACTGATGTGATACTCCTGTTAGTATTTCCCATGTTACAATCTCTGCTTGCTTTTTTTTTTTTTTTTGGTACCTTACCTAAAAGTTCATCCTGTTTTTAAAATCTGGTCAACAGGAACTTCCTATTAATAATACTGCCTTGAAATTACATATTTTGTTAATATTGACATTCTTTTTCATCACACGAAAGTACTTGAAGAACAAAGCAAAAAATGATATATTGTGGATATACAAAAGGTTGTTAATGAAAATGGTGTGGTTTCCAGTTTGATGCAGTTTATTTTTTGTGTTATGCTGCAGGTCTATCAAATGGTTTTGGAGATGAAAGTAAAGAGAGAGCATTAGATGATACTCCAGGAAGAAAAGTTGAACCTCGTCGTCGCTGTGCATCAGAATCTAGTATTTCATCTAGTAACAGTCTCTTGTGTAACTCAAGGTAAAACTGAAATATGAAATACAGATTTGAGACTGGATATATCAGTTTTCTATAATGCTTGTGACCCACGTTGGAGGATTGCATAAAGTTTGGAAAAAAGAGTGTATTTCAGTTTTCTCAGTTATGTCAGATCCAAGATACCTTTCAGGATTGCTGGGATTCTTCTGTTGAATTCAGGTTATTGCATATCCAGGCAGTTACATTTTTAAACTGACTGTGCTTCTCTTGCTCTGTAAAGATACAGATATGTTTTTGCATATAGTATCTTGGCTTAATTGCCTTCCTAATCTGGAACACTAAAAATGCGTGTGTTTATTTTTGTGAGGGCAAGAGGGAAGCAACTTACAAAGCAGAGTCTTGTACAGAAGAGGTAGTTTGATAGCTTTGGAACTGTTGTCAGTCTGTGGGTTGCTGGGTAGGTACTACAGTGTTGATAGTAACTCTGTACCAGCTATTGACTTTCTCATCATGGAGTCTGTTGTTAAAGGCAGGACTGTCAGAATGAACACTTCTGCCACCATTGATGTCTCCATCACCAATGGTGTATCTTCTGAAAGAACACTGATTTCTGGGTAAAGGTAGCTGTCTCCAGTCCTGGGCTGTGAGGATGGGACATACAGGACAGTATAGGGTAAATCTGTTGGACATAAAAAGAGGACTTTATTCATGTGTTCAGGTTAAGGGAATGGTGTTAATGCAGTCATGTCAAACAGGCTTTCAGAAATAAAGATTATTTACTATTGCATCTATTTAAAATGTGATATTCTAGATCAAATTGTCAGTATAATTGTTGTTCACATTCTATGATTTCTTGAAACTCAAGTGTGTAGAAAGCTAATTTCCTGTTTTGAGTAGAGACATTTCACAATTGAAAGACTGGAATTTTTAGTGAAAAATTAGAGAGAATAGTTGTGTTTTCTGTGTAGTAGAACTGTTGGAGCAATGAACCTGTCTTTTGCTGATAACCAGGCAATTCTGTGTTTGAAAATAATCAGAGGTTTGGCTTTTATGTTGTTTGTATTTGTTACTCAAAATATTTTTAGAGTTTGCTCCACTGATTTTACTCTGTACTGATGAAATTTAAATTCTCGTTCAAAATTTTGATTTATAGTGAACAATGTTAATTATCAAGTAATGGTTTTAATATTAACACTTTTGTAGTTTTAGTCTCCCGAAGTGTGGTAAAGGTAAACCTGCCCTGATACGGAGACACACACTGGAAGATCGAAGTGAACTGATATCTTGCATTGAAAATGGAAACTATGCCAAAGCAGCAAGAATTGCAGCTGGTAACTATAAATAATTGAATTCTTAATAGTATTGTATAATTTTGTCCATTTATTTGACATATTCTAACATTCTTATTTTAACTGCTTAAATACATTAAGCCTTCTGAGAGTGTTGTTGATATCCTTCCAGAAACTACTGAATTCTGCTTTTGACTCTTTAAAGACTTTTTAAAGAATCTGACTCTGATTTTGATTAATTTTCTCTCCTTAATTGAGGAAATAAAGAGGTTTTGAAATAAAAAGAGAAGATGTGTTTTCTTTTGCAGATCTTGTGAAAGAAAATTAGTAATCCTCTGTGCTAGATTAGTCACCCCTTACTACCATGTGGAATAAACTGACTAGGAAGAATTCTGAGGCTCTTACTTGTATGTACACCTGAGAAGTCTGAGTCTGGCTGCATGCATCCTGTTAGCTTGTGTATGATTTTCTATTCAGTATTAAAATACCATTTTCTTTGCATCTGAGAGTAGTGTAGATTTCTGTCTTATTAGGTGTCCTGAAGAAGAGGACTCATACTGTTTTTATGTACCAGATACAGTTCTACATACTTTTTTTTTGAAACAGTCTGTAAATGAAGGATGAATTAATTGAAACAGTCATGGCTCTTTCTAACTGACACGTGAATACAAAATGTTACTAACAGAGCAGAGAAACAGAACTTACTGTGCAGAATGACTGAACTAATTTTTTTTAATGTGATCACTTTAAATACTTTTTTATCGCTATTTCTACTTTTAAAAGATCTTAATCCACTTTTTTACCCTGGTATGTTTTGTAATGTCAAGATAGAACATGCATCTGCATGCCACCTTCCATTATAAATAAGCATGCCCATTTGAAATGCACTTTCTCTCAGCAGTAAGTATTGCCTGACTGCTGAAAGAAAGTGCAGCTGCAGCCCTTCAACTGTGTTTTGGTACCAGGTTTCCCCATACAAGAAGTGCTGCCTGACCTTTACAGCCTATGAACTTGGATAACTATTCCCCCTTTGATCACCACCCCCAGTTCCATCTTGCGGTTGTAACTCACTGTCTTCTGATCAGTCTCTGGACTGTATCTAGGGGACCAGTTGTGGTTTTAGTTGACTGAAAGGCTTACACTTGTCACAGGCTTCAATCAATTGCTGAGCAGCAGAGAAGAAAATTGAGGATTCTGTAGAAGTGCCCAGTAACTTAAACTCAGTTGTTTGTTACCTTGCTTTTTGAGAAGAAATAAAACACTAGTGCTGCTGCCTGGAAACCTGTTGACATTTTTGAACTTGTCTGCAGGAAAGGGCAGAGAGAGCAAGAAAACTTGTTAAAAATAAATGGAAATCAAAATGCAGGTTAGAATTTAGGCATAACAATAGACAGGTGTACCAGTATTGCTGAGTTATGAGGTGCTAATCTCAGTCTGGGTATCCAGGTATCCAACACTTGGAAATATATACCATGCAAATTGCATCTTGAAAATTGTCACCTGTGTGACAGGATTGTCATCACAGTAGAAGAAACTTATTTGAAGTACCATAATTTTATGTTTTCTTTGGAGCTTTTTCAAAGGGAAAGATTTTTTGGAATTTGGCAAACACTTCCTAAGAACTAAGATGTTTTAGATATGCTATTTCTAGAAGTGTCTAAACTCTTATTCTTTATCTGTAGGCTTGGAAAAAAGTATTAGTATCATGTAAAGAGCTCTTATGAATATTACCTTGTTTTTGTTGGTATGTGTGTGAAAGTTGGTATTAGTATTCGGATTCTAGGGATCATGAGCTATTGATTAGGAAATCAGGAACTGCAGATTTGCCTGAGGTTTCATTCTGGAACATTTTAATTTTATATTTCTTTGTTCTTAGAAGTTGGGCATAGCAGTATGTGGATTTCAACTGATGCTGCAACATCTGTTCTTGAGCCTCTAAAAGTAGTATGGGCCAAATGCAGTGGATATCCCTCTTACCCAGCTCTGGTAAGTGCCCAGCTTCCAAGAAGTACAGTGCTGACTGTTTCTGGTCTGAAAAGATCATGTGCAAACTTAAGGTAATTGGTAAATTCCCATTCAGGTTGAAGAAAGGTGGCTTATTCTGCCCTGTGTACTATGCACAGAGTTTGTAAAGTTACTGCAATAGCAGATTTTAAGTCAATAATTTCTGCTCCCCTGCCAGGCCTTTGAGATGTGCAATACTGCTGTGTTGTGCAGCTTAGCCTCCTGCAGCCACTCGTAGCTCCCTGGGGGTGGGAGGGGGGAGTTGGAAGAGTGCAAGTGAGAAAAATCTTGGGTTGAGATAAAGACAGCTTAATAGGGAAAGCAAAAGCCATGCAGAAAGCAAAACAAATTCATTCACCATTTCCCATGGGCAGAAGGTGTTCAGTCATCCCCAGGAGCACAGAGATCCTTTACGTGTGGCTTGGGAATACAAACACCATCACACTGAATGTACCTTCCTTCCTCCTTGTTCCCCCAGCTCTATATACTGAGCATGATGCCATATGGGATGGACTATGCCTAAGGTCAGTTAGGGTCAGCTGCCCCAGCTGTGTCCGCTCCCGACTCCTTGTGCACCCCCAGCCTCCTCACTGGTGGGGCAGTGTGAGAAAGGGAAAGACTCTGTGTAAGCATAGCTCAGCATTAACAAAAACATCTTTATGTTGTCAATGCAGTTTTCAACCCAAATCAAAAACTTAGCCCCATACTACCTACTGTGAAGAAAATTGTCTCTATCCCTGCTAAAACCAGCATACTTGTCTCAGTAGTCATTGTTTCTACATTATGTGTTATTTCTGCTGCAAAATTAGTATAAAAATACTCTTGATGCTGCAGTTCATTAAAGAAACAAAAAACTCAATAGCTGGAATAAACTGACTGATTGCAGCCAATTGTGAATGATGTACTGGAAACTTAAAGCTGTTGTTAATAGAGGAGATATATATATGTGTGTGTGTGTGTGTGTGTGTTAATAAAGGAAAAGCCAGACACAGCTCTGCTTACATCAAAGCTTGCAGAGAAAATATTGAGGAATTGTTTGGGTTTAGGCTTTTATGGTTCTATGAACAGTTCATACACTGGCTGGATTTATATACGAGTCTGCACAATCATGACTTTTAATATGTGTGTTCTAAAGACAGCTTGAAATGTAATCATACAGAGACAGGTTAAAACCTCTGGAGGTGGCATTCAGAGCACTTGAGTTTAAGTACCCTCAGTGGGTGACTCAAAGACACTTGGGTCAGCTTCTGAAAATTTGATGATTGTCTCTTGAAAGATGTTAGCACTAGATTTAAGCTGATGAAGACAAAAGGGTTCCTTTTCTGCCTTCTCCTTTATGTCAGCATTGGTGTTTCTGAGGGATAAGTTAATTGAGGAGTTAAACCTCTGTCAAGAGAAGAAAATTCTGATTTCTACGAGCTCTCCACAGTATTAGCTTTCTATTTATTTCCCTAAGTCAGTTTATTGTGGATTAAGATTGGTTCCAGTGTGGATGGTGGAAAAAACAGGAGTTCATGGAGTAGAAGATGGGTGGAACAGGCATGGAGTAAAAACCTCTCTTTGGGTGGAAGCTAAGCACTTCATAATGCTCTGAGCTGCCTGCAAAGGAGTTTTTCCATCAGGATGGTTAGTTTAACATGAGCAGCATTTTCCCTCTCTCCCTCAAGTTTTGTTTAGAAAGACTTTTTGACTGTAACTGCATGTTTTGCTGAAGACTGAGTCATTAAATTGGATATGCAGGATATTTGAAAGTTACAACTTTTTTTCATTTTAAATTTTTGCCCCAGAGTTTGAGTATGGAGGATGTATTTTACCAAAATATTTATACCTTAACATAGGATGGTTCTCTAAGGTACGTGAATTTCAAACCCTAAAATTTGAGGCCAGTTACAGCTTCTAGAAATCGTGGTTTGACTTTTTCATTCTAAAACCTGCTTGTCAGTACAAGTTGTACTAAGTGGAATTCAAATAGGACTTTTAAGAAAAACTGATATGGGTGAAAATTACTTTTTTCAGCATTTTCAGTCAAATCTGCCACTAGGTCTTCACTATGCCTAGTCAGCTTATGTCAGAAAGTTGTATGTAACAAAAAGTCTGTTTATATCCAGTGGCTGTTTAGTTTATTATTTATTTCTTGTTAACTTAATTTGTAAGACCTTATTAAAATGAATTGCATCATTTTAAAAATGAGGAAATGTCCTCTCTTCTCTCTTACAGATTATTGACCCTAAGATGCCTCGTGTTGCTGGCCATCACAATGGTGTTACTATACCAGTGCCACCTCTGGATGTACTGAAAATTGGAGAACAAATGCAGACCAAATCAGATGAGAAACTATTCTTAGTACTATTTTTTGACAACAAAAGAAGTTGGTATGTTATTGAAATGTATTGTTTGATGCAGTGATTTAAAATTTTAAGAACCTGTACCTTTGATCTAGAAGAAAATTGAAACATTGTATTTCCATGGATATAATTCCAATGGAAGCATGAATTTTAAGGTTAAAATTTCATATTTGAGTCTTATTTCTGTACCAAGGTATATATCATCACTGAAAGATACCTTTTTACTGTCAGTTTGGAAGAAAAATATTTTAAGTCATCAATGGTCTTTTTTATTTACAAGCAACTTTCATTTATTGACCTGATGAAATTGCTTCATAAGTTTTTTAATAGTCTAACATTTATCTCTATTATCCTTCATCATTGCTTTCTGAATTACAACACTTCTTCTCCCAGTCTGCTTAAGTGCATTTTCTTTGAATTTTTGACCTCTCTTTAACTCAATGCTTTTTTAACACTTTCACTTAACCTTTTTTTTTTTTTTTTCATTAAACCTTCCCTATTTCCAATTATTTTAGCATCAGCAATATTCTGTGTAGAGCCTGAAGGGGGATAGTTCACACAACAAAACATTCTCTTCCCCTCCCCCATGGTCTTTAGTTTTAGGGCTGGTGGGGTTTTTCTGGGGAGGTAGGAGGAGACATAAAAGGTTTTTTGGTTTTCTTTTGGTTTTTAGGGTTGTTTTTAGTTTTGGTGGGTTTTTTCTAGACATGGAAGCTTCTCATCTATCTTTCATCAAACTATGTATTTCTTTTCTATGTTCTCTGTAGACCCTCTCCTCTCCTAGTTTCCATACAGGTCAAGCTAACTTTAAATCTCTCCATGTCTCATTCTTCTCTTGAATTTGCTTACTTGTAGCTATCAATTTCCTTTTTAGATGATTATATGTGGCATTGAGTGATGCTGCCATTCTCCTGTACTTTGTGCCAGTACACTATCACTTAAATAAATTTCTGCTTAAAATTTATAACTGATGTTTGCTCTTCTGCCCCTTAGATTTTTTTGCATAATTTTTCTGTTCTTCAGTTATTTTCTTCATTAATTGGTACTTTATCTTAAGTATCTTTGTTCAGTTGCTCAGGATTCCATAAGATCCTTCATTCTTCTCCCTTTGTTTGCAGAGAACATCTGCATTTAAACATACTCAGTCTTGTTTCTCTTTTTATTTTTCCTCTTACTGGTGTTGCCAATGTAATGCATGTTTTCCCTGGTCAGTTTCTTAATAATTTTTCTGATTGCTTCTTGTTCTGGGAAGTCCTCTGCAGCTTAAACTTTTCTGATTTGTCTCTATTTGCAAGTGGTCCTAAATTGTGTAAATATTGTGCAAAGTTGTCTCTAATGGGTACTCTGCATAGATGAACAGGAAAAGACTCAATACTTCTTCCAGCCCCTTTCTTCCCCTCCACCCTGACCCCACCAACTTGTTTTGGTAATGATTCTTTTATTGTGATTATTTTGGCAGTCATAATTCCATCTCTGTTGTGTCTCTAAGTCTTGAACCCCTGTTTGTGATTTTCATTCATTTGCAGGGTATCTGTCACCTCCATTCTGTGATACCAGTGTCTATCCCCTATGGATTTTCATATTTGTTTCTTCTTCCCTGCTTATATCTGGAAGACTTGCAAAGCTTTCTTTTAAAAATACCTTCTTAAAACTTCCTTTGATCTGTATTAAAACTGATAATGGTTCGACTGATGCTTTTCATGCTGTTATCAAACTGTCTATGTCCTTGCACTGACTCTTTGTATTTTATTTCAGTGTGTGTGCTCAATACAATAGGGCTCTAGTTTAGAGTCTTTTAGGAAAATTAAAATATTTCGATAGCCAATTTTATTTATTTAAAAGAAAATTTTTGAAGATTTGACTCTCTGATTTCCTGCTAGTTTGGCTTCAAATGGTTTCCCTCCCAAACTAATGTTTTTATACAAAAGGAGGGCTTCTGCCTTTTGCAGGATTGGCATTGCAGACTGCAGTAGCATATCTTAAATATATTCATTAAGTGACTTAATTTTTCTTTTCCTCAATATCTCTAACTTTGCAAAACAGGTTTACAATCTACCTTTATGAAAATGATGTAAATTTAATTTATGCTTTTAAAGTAAATATTTAGAATGCTTTAACTAGAAGAATGGGATGTAGAGCTTTTTCCATTATCACTTCTCCATGCCCAGAATTTGAAGATATTTATGGAGCTTGAAACAGAAAAGTACCCTGAATATGGAGCCAGTGGGATTTCATGCTGCAGGGTAAAAGCATACTAAAGCAGAACTTCCTTGCCAGCTTAGCTTTCCCCATAAAGAACAAATCGAGATGCCTGAAATGTAAGGCAAAAATCCATCATACGAAACCTCCCTGTAATAATGGAAGGGAAAGAATGAGGAGAAACAATAGTGTGCCAGGTGAATCTTGAGCCTTGTCCATTGTTAGTTGCTGCTGCCTATTCTTTTAGTATTTTAGGCTAAGTTTTTTCTGTTGATACTTAATCACTAAGTACATATCACTCAATACATTCTCTGTTTTGTGAAGAGATTTTCTTAATATTTCATGTTCTTTAAATATTTAATGCAAGCAAGCACTATCTTAAGAGGTGTTTTATTGTTTTGTTAAAAGTGGTAAAGCTGATTTGCAATATGAGAAACATGGCACAGTAGCCCTGACATTTCTGGACAGACTTCTTGATTTTATTCTAGATTTAACAGATTTGTTTTTTACCCTTTTCTTACAGGCAGTGGCTTCCCAAATCTAAAATGGTTCCCCTTGGGATAGATGAGACCATAGATAAGTTAAAAATGATGGAAGGACGGAACTCGAGCATACGAAAAGCAGTAAGAATTGCTTTTGATCGTGCTATGAATCACCTGAGTCGAGTCCATGGAGAACCAGTCAGTGACTTCAGTGATATTGACTAACAGAGATTCTCTAGCAAGGCATGAAAAATACCACAGAGACTTGAACTCTACTAATGAACCTCTTTGTCTAAAAGAATGTATTGAAGATACAACCCCTTAATTGTTGATTCAGTGGCTGAGTTCTGCAAACTTGAAATAGTTGAGCAATTCTTCTAAATCACCATTGCCATATTGATTAATTATTTTATTGTGTTGTAGATTGGAGGATTTTCCACTAAACCTGTTAAAATGTCTTGTTCATAGTGTTCATAATTGTACATAAATGTATATTCAACACTTAACTTATTCTGATTTTAGAAGTAGCTCCTTAATTCCTTTTATAATTTTGTTGGGGAGGGAATTGGTTTTTGTTTTTTTCCATGCTTTTTACTTTTTTCTTTCTTTCTTTCTGAGGTTGTTACCTAAGCACCATCTTCCAGCTTGAGGTGTTTAGTGGATCTTAAAGCCTAATATAAAAATGGCATCAAATATATGTTTGCCTAAATCATATACAGTATGGTGCTGCTTGTATCATTTCTTCCTTGGTCTGTAGCTTCTGAAAAAGACTTCTGAATGTTTGTGTAAATTGTTGCTCTTTGCACAAAGTACCACATATTTAAGATTGATGTAAATTTACAATTACAAATATGTATTTTAAGAAAGGAAGTTGCATTATTTTGGAGGGTACTTTGTGAGAAAGACATCAATAAAAATTATACTATGTACATCACTTGCAAATCACCAA
This sequence comes from Serinus canaria, assembly GCF_022539315.1. NCBI lineage: Eukaryota > Metazoa > Chordata > Aves > Passeriformes > Fringillidae > Serinus > Serinus canaria. Next base: position 17,805,047 of record NC_066314.1, on the reverse strand, counting down.
AAACACTCCATTGTTGCCCAAAATGACTTGAGGTTGTTACTGTTTTAAACAAACCTGGCTTAAAGCCTGCAAGCACATTATTTCTTTCAAAACCATATCCCATTTATCTCTCATTGGTTTAATTTTGTTGATATGTGTGCCTCCCTGTGTTTTATTTATTGTAGAAAATGTATTAATTTGCTTTATAATGAAAAAATAAAATTGACAAATATATTGATATGCATTTTTATACAGGCACATGAGAAGACAACTTGCTTTGGGAGAAAAATGTATTGGAAATTGTAAAAAATAACTTGATGGTTTGTGTGTAATTCGGTTTTTTGGTAACTTGTAATCTTTTGTTTCCAATGAGGGGATTTATGTAACTTTTAATTTAGAACACTTTGGTAGCAATAGAAACTTTGGATACATTTTTGTATGGTACATGTGATGTATATAGAATTAGTACTTTATTTTTATTTTTAAGAAGTAAAGCATTATGTTTGGGCAGGGGGAAGAAGGAGGGTGGGTTTCCAGAACTGCATTTTTATATTAAAAAGAAAAAAAAATAAAGTCAAGATATTGATTGTTGTAGCTACTTTATTCCTACCTTCACTGAGATACTGAATTTGTAACAATGAAATGGCAAGGTATGTTTGCAATGTGATTTATAATGGCTCCATTATTTATAAATGCACTGTGTTTGAACTCTTTTGCAGTGATATCGTAAATACTGTACCAAGTTATATAATATGAAACACCAAATAATGCATATGAATGCACGAAGTATTTATGCCCAGCTTTTTTATAAAGGATTAGCAAATACAGCAAAACCAATACTTTTTAAATCTTTTTTTTTAAAACTTCATTGAATAGCATACTTCATTGTTAAACCTGCTTGAATCTTTATTTTAAAGGGACAATTACTTTTTAAATAGTTTTTAATGTTTTTATTCTCTATTGTTTGTAATACCCCCGTAGAAGCTTGAAATAAAATTTCTTTCTCAACTGTAAATTTTGTCCTGAATTTAGCCCCTGAGATTTTGCTGCAGTGCCCATTTTCTTACTCCATGACTGAGCTGTTCCAGAGGCACTGGGCCAAGAAGCTGCATGTTCTCCTGTGGCACCCAGCATTGTCCTTACTGAGCCCTTTGCATAGGAGGTATTCCACTTAGCTGAGACCAATTGCCTGCGATGGACCCTGGTAATTAGGAATGAGTTGGATAAACTTCACAAAAGATCAAGCTAATAGTTTTCTCAGACTTGACAGCAGATACAGCTTTAGGGAGAGCAGGTACCCTGGAAGAACCATCATTGAGGTATGCTGCTCTGATGGCTACAACAGCCACATCAGTTAGAAAAATTAAACTCTGGTTGTTTGCTTTTAATATAATGACTTCAAGGATCTGACATGTAATCATGCTCTTCTTTAAAGGGAATGGAGCCTAATTTGGGCAGTGCTGAGACAGTAGAACCACTTGTCATCATTAGGACTCTGTTAAAGGTATTAAAAAAAATACACTGAATCAGATTCTATTTCAGACTGGTTCCACAAAATGTACTCAGATTTTGTATGTGTAAAACTAGCTAACGATTCACAACCTCGTTTTGGTGCACAGAGAAATGGGCCTTTTTTCTGTCTTGGACTTTGGAAATCTGAAATGCAGTTACAACAGAGGTTGGAAGGTGACAGTACTTGTATGATAAGGATGTTGATACCTGTGAAATACAAAGTGCCAAAAAAAAGAAAGCATTGAGTTGCAAAATGATTCTTCGGAAGGCTTCCTCTGTTCTCAGTTGCCTCGCACGCTAGCAACATTGCAGGGGGGAAAGAGCTCCTTTTTGCAAAACTATAAATATTTTTGAACGTTTTTTTAAATCACATTGTCAGGAAAAGCTGTAGTTTGAATTTTGCTCAGATTTCTGAGTCATTTTATGACTTTTCTGTTCAGAGATCATTGCGTCAGTTCTTGGAGAAGGAAAATGTGCTGCCTTCATCTTAAAGGGGACTGTATGCACTTATGAGAATTATCAACTGGGAAACTTTACTGATTAAAAGATGCTTGTTAAGTATCCTGAAAAAGCATGCTGCGTCTTCTTCTGGTGACACTGACATGAAAGGCTCATTAATTTTTGTTCTGGTTATGCAGTGGAAACTTCAGAAATTCTTCCCAGACCCTGCCGAGAGGAGGTTGCAGCAGTGTCAGTTGCTGTTCCCATACTCTCTGTGATGAAGTCCAGTATCATGCAGTGGCTCTTGAGATTGGGTTAAAGTTTTAAATAATTAATCAGAAATAAATAAACAAAATAGAGTGGAAATTAGTATTGTAATGAAGAGAAAAACTGGAACACCACATTCTGGCTTGCCAGCTTCTTTGGAAGTGTTACAGTTATAAGTACAGGGTGTAAGTTTGCACATTGACTGCTCAGTTCTGGTGTGATCATTTCCTGTTAATCGAAGTGTGAAACCTACATCATCAGTTGAAACAATGTGAAAATGTCTTTTATTGTATCAAAATATGAGCAATTATTGTATAAATATTTTGGGGGAAAGTGTGACTGAAGGATATGGTTTTTTTTTAAAAAGTTTGTTACTGATCTCAGTGATTTTTTGGGGAATGTCGTGATTTTCTGTCTTTTACACTAGAGGGAGCAATGCACACAGACCATCTACATCTGCAAAATAAGTATTCCATTTTTCCTTTTCAAAATGCTGCTATTAAAACTTACTGCTTGAAAACAGTAAGTCTTTTTTGCTTCTAGTGTTTCTAGTCCATCAAAAGTAGCTTTTTCTGTTCTTGCTGCAAGTGGGCTGATTCAGGAATGCTTAATTTTACTAGAGCTAGTACAAGGACAAATAGCTCTGGATTTTCTGGCTCTCATGTCTAATTGCAAGTGACAGATGAGTAACTTCTTACACTTTCATTTAGTTGTTGATTTTCTTTTCAGTTTCATTCTATAGTGTTAGAAAATGACTCTGAGATGGTTGCTGCTGGTAGCACAGTGCAAGTCAAACACATCAATTAACAGAAATACTCAAGTTTGGAAGTGAAGGTTCCAGATGAGAGTTGCTCTGTCCTGCAGCCTGGCAAGGGGAGGTTGTCTTGAGGATGTGTGCCAGGGAATCAAATAAATTCATCTCAGTCTTTTGATCATATGGGTAAAGGTTTTTGCCTATGTGAGAACAAACTTACTCACCCCCACCATATCTGTAACAGAAAATTAAGAAGTAAAATGTAAATGGAGGAGACATTTACTGTCCACATCCAGCTTAGCTCCATTGTGTTACCTTGTTGGGATTTTTGTTTAACGTTCAGTTGCTATGACTTGCCTGTTGTATCAGTACTTCCTTGAAAGATTTATTTCCTCTAAAACTTTAATGTAGAAAAAGAGTAAATTCAATGTAATGGAAGTTTGGAAAATAATATTTTGGAATAGCATGAAGTTAAAAAACTTTATTTAAACATTTGGGAGTTGGTATTTGATGAGAAGGGGCTGTAAATTTATTTTTACCTGCCTACTTACTCAACTTTTATTGGCTGTGCACAGAAACTGCTATCAAATCTCTGATGGTCAGGAAAGAAAATACAAGATGTCAACAGCTGTACTTTAACACTCTTAATGAGCATTTTCAATTGTTTCTATGTGTTAACCAACAGTGCAGTGATTGCAGTCACCCCATTCTATTTTCTGCTTATACTGCATGGAGAGAGGTGACAGAATAAGAATTTTATTTTCCTTTTAATAATTTAAAATATTATTTAAATTTTTTAATTCATTCCCATGATATCACATATCTTCTCATCACGCTGCTGCTCTGCTGCCTTTGTGCTGCTCTGCTTCTTTTTATGTTCACAGTTCCTCCAAGCCCAGCTCTTTTTTTGGTCATTTTGATCTGTTTTGAAGTCTTCACTGCAGCAAGCCAGCACTGTCAGCACACCAGGGAGGTCTCCACCTACTGGGCTAAAGTGGCTAAAGTCTGGCTGTACCATGAAACTTGTAGGATTTTGGGACTTTGAAGATTGTCTAATTTTTTCAGTGTGAAGAGTTCACAGAGATATTGTAGCACTGTAAATTACTTCAGTTGTAAGAAAACCAATCCTGTCTTTTTTTTTAGGAGTTATTTAAAAATATTTTACAAATAAGGTGTGTATAAAGTGTTGCTGCTTAAGATTTTCTGTTTAGCACTTCTATAAGGAAAATGTTCTGAGGAAAATAAGATAATAAAATTATCTTAATTTAAAATAACCATAAAACATAATAATTAATGTAATAGCTATAATATAGATATAATATTTAAAATATGAATCTTAAAATGAAGAAGATAATATGTTGTAGAACAAAGGGATCTGCTTTATTTACCACAAGGTTTTATTTTCTAATAATTCTGATTTTTAATGCTGCTTTAATAATAGTCTCTTGTTCCTCAGCTGCTCCTCTTTCACTGAGAATGACTGACAGCAAACCAATACTTGTCAGGAAGCACGAAACAGAAAACGCAAGATATCACACAGAGGAGAGCAGACATTTGGACAATCCCCATCCAGGTGCTCAGTGCACCAGTGCTTCCCTTGCACAAATCACACAGTGCAGGAACTCCTGGGCAAGCAAACAAGCATCCTGCATGGATTTGACATGTGGCCATTGAAGCAGTGGGGTAGAAACAACTGGGCATTAAAAACCAAACAAAAAGCGTAATAATTTTGGGACAGGGTAACCCTGCAACAGCAGGTCATTGTCCTTCATGGCCCAGAAGGTCTCTTCAATGCTGTGTTGTTAACTCTCAATTGTTAAGCTGCCTCATGACAGGTGAATATGACTTTTTATCTCATTTTCTTAAGTCTAATTTTACTATCAATTATTTTCCTTTCTCTCCCCCCCCAATTACATATATTAAAATAAATTCAGAATAAATAATCAGAATTAATGGTTCCCAGGATGAGAGAAGCAAACATGATGTGGTTTTTGCTCTCCTTTTCATTACTTACTCTCATATTCTGTTTATTATTTACTTCATGGTATTTTGTACTGTTGTGGTGGTGTTTATACAAGCCATATCATGAAGAGATATAAAAAGTTCTTGTTATATAATGATATTTTGAGTAAATAAGATGTGTCATCCAATATTGTAATTTCTTTCTAGTTTTCAGAAGACCCTCTAAAATGGGCTGAAAAATACTTCTCATCAAAATAAAGAGCAAGAGAAAACTGCTAGCAGTTAAGAGAAGTTACTGAATTTGATTTGTCATAGACTACACATGTCAGTCAGAAAATACAAGGAAAAGGTAAAGAAAACTGAAGAGGTAAAGAACTGAAAAAAATAAAATGGTTTTTATTTTAAAAGCCCTAATTTCTAGGCAAGGAAAAAGAGGCTGCATAAAAAATGAGAGCAGGATTCTCAGTTTAGAGTTAGAATAATTAAAAAAATAAGGTCAAAGACAGTAAGAGCAGCAGATAGTCACATGACACCTCCTCCAGAGCCTTGTATGTCAGAGACTGTTGATGCTGCTTATTACTGCAATTGTTCAAAGTGTCTATCAAGTCTCCCATGCTTCATATAAGCTATCTGCATAAATATAAACCTTTAACACTTCCACAATAAAAAGTTTTAGTTTTGAAAACTCTGGTCTTATTTTATATTTAACATTCAGTAGTTTCATTAATCTTGGTTAGTGTGACACTGTCTTCTGTGTCCAAGGTTACTAGAGTTGGCAGTGATGTATTCAGTCAGGTTAGGTGCAGCTAATGAACTACACAAGTCTGTTTTATTACCTGTCTCTCTAAAAATTACTTTAGGGGACAGCCTGAAGTTTGTATTAGCTTTTGTATTCAACGGTCTTTAATGTCAGCTCACTGTGTACAATTACCAGTTAAAGAACAAACAGCCCTGAAAGTGAAAACACAGTTGCAAGGCTGAAGCTGAGCCTGTTTATAGCTGTTGCATTTGCAGCAAGAGTACGCAGGAAACCTTTGCAGTAGATATTGGTCCTCTCAAGCACACATAATCAAATTACCATTTTCTTTTCTGATATTCATGGGATCTGCTGTAAAAGAAGACCACAGGCTGTTTGGTTATAAGTTTAGATAACCTTTTACTGATTAATTTGATTATAAACAAGAGGGAAAACAGTTCCAGAGCAGGACAAAGCAATACATGGCTTCGTGCTGCTACTGCTACCATTAAATTAGTTTTGGTAAAACTCCTGTTGGTGGAAATTGAGTGAATTGTCCAAGGACAGTAGAAATTCAGATTGTTCAGGGCCACAGAGAAGGCCTGGGACAGAGCTAGGAACCAAACTGAATACATTTCTGCCTTAGTGACGAAATTATGTCTTTTTTAATCAGTTGATAGACTTGGAATTTAATCACAGGCTCAGCTTGTCAGTGAATTTTGTCAGGAAAGGAGTGTTGGACTGACCCCAGCTAGCAGCAAAGCAAAGCAGAGCTACTCCATCATTCCCTGTGGGATGTGGGAGTGCAGAGGAAGAGAAAAAACGAGCGAACTTGTGGGTCAAGATTAAACAGCTCAACAAGTGAGCATGGAATATGCCTTTGGGCAGTTCAGGTCAGCAGTTGTGGCTGCATTTCCTCCCAGTCTCCTTCCCTCCCCCAGCAGAGAGGCAGAGTGAAAACCAGAAGGACTTGGTGCTGTACAAGCACTGCCCAACAGGAGCCAAAACACTTGTATGTGTCCAACACAGTTCAGTCACAAATCCAGAGCACAAGACAATATCAGCTGCTGTGACATCCCAGCCAGACCCCGTACAAAAGTTTAAGATTTTTTCCAATTTGCTTTTGTTTTGCACCAGCATCAATGGTCTTGTTACAGTAAATTTTGATTTTTATTTTAAGGCAGAAGTTCTCTAACCTCTTGTTAGAATAGTCAGCAGTGCTGTAGGCAGAGCAGCCCTATGGGGTATGGGAGACAGATTCCCATTTCATCCTGTGGACACTGAACATGGGCAGTTACCCCAACCAGCCATCCATTCTGTAAATAGGAAGCCTTTAACAAAGCCTTGTTGAAATGAATATGCTTTAGTGAAAACCAAATTTTTTACAAAAAGCAGGTTAATAATGATATCAAAAAGTTTTGCTTCAGTACAGTTGTTTATCTTGGTCTCTTATCTACCCATAAATCTTGATACTATCTTATTTCTGTATTGTAGATATGAAACACAATATCAAACTTTCTCTTTAAAAAAACAGATACTAAATGATCTAAATCCATTTACTGCTATTTGACTGCTGGTACCAGTTGTTCCATGTCAATCTATATGGGTATGCTATGATAGTATTGAAATAAACAGTTCCACTGTGCATTCTGGGAATGCTTTTGGGGACTACCAAAGCAAATAGTGTGTGTAGTTAAAGAGTTTAAATTCATCTGTAATGTGTTTGAAGTTATGGGGTTTTACCAGTCTCTGCTTCATTTAGAAACTCCATTCCCATTTTTTTATGTCCTGATAAAAATATGAATGTTTTAACATTTAATTTAAGTTAATTTCATAGTGCTAGATCTCTGGGCAAAAAAGATGACAGGTTGTTAAGTATTATTCCCTAAATACATGTTGAAGTAGTAAAAAGAGAAAAAAAATCCTTATTTTGGAAAAGTGGAGGCACTAAGTTTTAATCAAAGGATAGAAAGAAATTAGCACAGTGGTCTTTGAGGGATTTGAGTACTTAATTCTGATGGATGAGCTGCTCATTTAGTACAAATATACTGCAAAGAGAAAGGAGAACTATGTTAGGCATAATTTTTCTTGTGAAAAGCTTTTCTTATTAAGACCAGCTTATTGTGAAAGCACAGTAAAATGATAAACTGCGCTTATATATTTCGCAAACATAATTAATTTTCACTAAATGAGTACAACTTTAGTTAAATAGTTTTCCCTCAGAAGCAAAATATAGATACCTTAATTGGCTGAATTTTGCCCAAGCTTAAAGTTTGGGCTAAAATTCAGGTATCATAAATAAAAAATTACAGCCATGGACCAAAACTTTTGCAACAAAAACTAAACCTGACTCTTATTCAATTAAGGTTGTTTGCTTGCATGTTTACTTGCTTGTGTTTTGTTGCTCCCCCTCCTTCTGCTCATCCCTTATAATTTCTGATAATCTTTCCCAAGGGTGGAACTGTAAAAGTAACTGCTTGGAGACTGAGATGAAGAGGTCGTGGCCCTGGTTTACATTTTCTGTCTTGCTTCATCTTTCAGATTTCTTAGGGGCCCTTTTAACAGTCATGGTCAGGTTTCCCTTGAGTTGATTTTCTTTATCCTCCTCTGCTGTGAGAGAGGAAACAAAATTGTTAACTCTGAAGGAAGTGAACAGACTGAACATCTTCAGCATGGGGCTTTTACCATTGCACCACATGAGATTAAGAGGGTGCACAAGAACCAGTTTATGTGGATCCTGCTCTGTGCACCCAAACTGGCCTGCTGAAGTAGGCAGGCTGAATTCTGGGCAACTAACATTTACAATTGCATGACAATACCTATCTGATATGAAATTTTAAATTAGCTGCTAGGTTGGATTTCTTATATTACCTATTTTAAAACAATACATATTACAGACAAATACAAGTCTGCAAAGGTGCTGATTTCCAGACAATATTCTGCAACTAGCAGTTCAAACAGAAGAAATATAGACAAATAATGTCTAGTCAAACCAGGTTATTCCTCAGTAAGTATGCCTGCATTCTGCAAAGTAGAACTGACTCATGTCCAATTTGTTTTGGTAAACTAATGCTTTTTAGATAGAACCCTCTTTTTGTATTATGGATCACTTGTAAAAAATATTATAATATATAAAATCAGTTCTTTCACTCAATTTATTACTATTTGCCATGGTTTGATTCATGCAGTTCACAAATGAGAGGGAGTTTGCTCTGAGTGCCCTTCAACTGTAACTGAAGTCACAGAGTTGACTGCTAGTGATGCCTCCAGGATAATGTAGACAATAGCAATATCAGTAAACCTTTGGCAGAGAAAGATTATAATGTTCTAAGACTAAATAATGAAAATTAACTATTTAGAAGGTCATGGGAATCTCTAGGGTGGGACATAATTAAATCCTGACTTGTTCTCAGAGGAAGAGTTGCCGGCAAAGGATAAATCTAGGGCATTAAGCTTTAAACAACTTTTCTGTTTTAAAAAGTTTGTTTTATCAAAAAAAGATCACTTGCTGAATCCCATGCTTGCATGAAATAGAGAATTTTTGACACTGGCTTTGAAAATTAATGTTCTGGAGCCTATTTAATCCATTGTATTGGATTGGAGTGGCAAGGTCTTAGTAGCAGAGGGGCTACTGAGGTGTCTCCTGTGAGAAGATTCCAGAAGGTTCCCCCATGTCTCATGAAGCCAATGCCCTCTGGTTCCAAGACACTTCTGGTGCTGCCCAAGGCTGAGCCCTCCAGTGATGGTGGTGGTGGTGCCTCTGGGAGAACAGGTTTAAGGAGGGGGTGAAACAGCACCACAACAGCTGGAAAGAGGAGTGTGAATGCAGGAAAGAGCCCCGCAGTACAAAAGGAGTTGGAGGAGGTGCTCCAACCAATGGAGCTGGATTCTCCTGCAGCCATTGGTGCCCATGGTGAGGCAGCTGTGCCCCTGCAGCCCCTGGAGGAGACTGATGCCAGGGAAGGTGCATACTCAGAAGAGGCTGTGATCCTGCAGGAAGCCCACTCTGGAGCAGGCTCACAGGGAGAGGAGCCCAGGCTGGAGCAGGTTTGGTGGCAGGACTGGTGACCCATGGGAGATCTACACTGGAGCACAGCAGGAAGGACTTTGGGGTGGGACCCTGTGCCAGAGCAGGGGAAGAGTGTGAGGAGTGCCCTCTCTGAGGAGAAAGGAGTGACAGGGATTATGTGTGAATAATTGATGTGACAGCCCCCATTCCCCTGTGCTGGTGGGGAGGAATTCGAGAAATAGGGAGCAAAATTGAGCTTTGGAAGAAGTGAAGGGTGGGAAGGTTTTTTAAATTTCTTCTGATCCTACTTGGATTCAATTGACAATAAACTAAACTAATTTCCCCAATCTGAGTCAGTTTTGCCTGGGACCTTCTGATCAAACAGCTGAGTAACCTCTCCCTGTAAGTGCTGAGTGATATCTCCCTGTCTTAATCTCAACCCAGGAGCCTTTTTTACATTTTCTCTCCCCCATCTAGTCGTGGAGGGGAGTAAAAGAGCAGCTTGGGTGCCCAGTCAGATCAGGCCCCCACACCTACCAAGGAAGCAACCCTGATGGTCCTGGCAGTAACTATGCAGGATGGATCCGTGAGATAACTCTGTGCCTTGCTTGAGTTTGCCAAGGAATTTGAACACAGCCATGCAAACACTTCCACTGCTACCCTCATGTCTACAGGGCAAGCAGATACTCGTGGCTTTCTTTTCTGGTGGAGCTGCTCAGCTCTGGCAAATTTCAAACTGTTTCACAAAGACTCACTCTGTAAGCCAGGTTACAAACACGAGATCGAAAATGTCAGGATTCATTTCTTCATAAATATTTAATTGATTATTTAAAGTGGAATAACTTTAGCAGTGATAAAGACCTTTCTCATTACAGGCAAAATAATTAGCCATGAGGATTCAAGCTTATCTCTGTGACTTTGCTTTGGAACAAGAAAACTGTGCTGGCCCAAACAGATCCTGTAGTCACCTGACAAAGACCATTAATTTCTGGTTTTCAGTCCATATTTTATGCAATATAATATGTACTGGAGGCTTAAAACATGCTGAAAATGGACAGGTCTCCTTGCAGACTTTCTGAGGCTTTCTGGAGTGAAGGGCATCTCAGCTAAGCAATAACTCTATAGATTTTAAAGAACTTTTGGTGAAAAGCTTGGGTTTAAATCAGATATACAATGTAGATACTTCTATTACTTTCATAGATACTTCTATTACTTTCATTTCTCTTACTTTGTTATAGAGTTTTGAAGTAAAGGCATTGAATTTGAATTTGAATTTTTAAAACTATATGAATAGTCTTCTGAAACAAATAAACTTATTTATCTGAAGAATGTTGTTTTCCTAACTGTCATTTCCTTGCAACAGAAGTCCTACCCAGGTATTCATTGAATGAGCAGATGAGCAGACAAGTCTGCCATGGAAGGATTAGAGTCTAATGCTTTAAGCTGCTACACTTCAAACGTAGAGCTGAAATGTACTGCTGGATCACTCCTGCTGCAGAATTAGCATAATTTGGGAATGTCATTTGGTGACCTTTTTATTTATGTTTTCAAATTTGTTTTGTTTAGGCCACTGGCAGAGTGCTATTATTTCCCACTGTCCACAAGCTGGCCAGCTAGAACTAAGTTCTTACTTTTCCTGCTTCTGAGGGCTGCTGTTTCTGCATGCTAATTCATCACTACCTGTCCAATATATCAAAATGCATTTGCTGGTTTTCTCTAAAATTTACTGAGAATATTGAGTGACTTTCCATTAAATCAATATTTACTGGACTGATGAGCTGTAAATCCATCTGTCTGAAGCATATGTGACCAACACAGCACAATTTGGAAGGATCTGATGCTAAAGCAGATATTTCAAGGTAGTTGCTCTTCTGCTGTTAATGAAGACTTTAAAGTGAGAACAGATCTCAAAGGCTGAGTGGTGGCTGTTTTATCAGTTTCAAAATAGTACAGCTATGCTTTCATATTTAAATAGTCAGTTGGAATCACAAGGCTGCAGGACTAGGTAGAGTAGAAAGGACTCCTGCTTCACACGGAATAGAACAAGCAACAATTTCAGGTATCTTGAGAGTAAATGCCAAATGAATCTATTCATCTCAATTTTTGTAATTATTTGCAGCTCTCTTGTTGAGTCTGAAGCAAAGACTTTAAAAGTTTACTGAGGTCTAGGAATAAGAAACAGTAATAATTAAAGAAAATGTTGTTCTGATGAGTGCCACCTGTGTAATTCAGTTTATTTGTGTCTGCCCATGCAAGGTAAACCCATATGATGTGATTGGGTTCCAAAGGGAATTTTCATTCCTGCTGAGTGCTCTTCATGTTGCACAGACCTCTGAAGTGGATCAAAGCTAACAAATGGTTCAGACAACCTCTAGCCATGTCCCAAGACCCTTAAAGGGCCAAAGCAGCATTTCTGTTCCCCCTCCTCCTGATATGTATTGACATAAATGAGGGGGATTTATTGTAAGATATAAGGCTATAGAAAAAAGCCAGCAAGGAATAGTTTAGTTGTTTTAAGCTCTGCTACCAGTTTTGCAAACACCTGACAATTACTGCAGCTTTTTGACACTGCTGGTCTGGATGATGGCCAGGACCTTCCCTTGCAGTGTGATAACACAAGTCTGACTGCAGGGTTATGGCTCACATAAATAAGATTTGCAGAAAAAGAGACCATATATGCTTAGCATGTGCATTTTTAACAACAACTGGGTGAGAAACCTCCAAGATAATTTTCTCCTCGTGAAGTTACTCTTCTAGTCAGTTCTTTCCCATCCCTTTCTTGCTCTTAATTCTCCTAACAGTAGCAACAGGAAAAGGAAAAGCAGATCAGCCCTGCTGTCCTCATCCTTTGGGAGGTTTCATGCAGTGTGAAGCTGTCTCTGTGCTCAGACAATAGGAAAGATTTCATTTTCAGCAGAAAGAGTATCTGATAGTCCAGCCTTCTGGTGGTGGTTAACTCTGAGAAGCCAGAAGTGAACCTGCAACATATAAAAAGTAAATTAAAACAAAACAAACAAACAAACAAACAAAAAACAAACCAAAAAAAACCCCAAAAAACCAAAAAAACCCACAGCAACAACCAAAAAAACCCTCCAAAACAACAAAAAACAAACAAAAAACTTATTTCTGCAACAACTTTTGTGGACAAGAAGGAAAAAACAGGCTTCAATTGCTGCCAAGATGCATTAAGAAAAAAGCTCCCTAATACTGATACTTTCAAAGCTCAGGTTGAGGTGGCTGACAGATTTTGTGGAGTTGTTATAATTTTATATGTCAAGAGAGTAATTAATTAAACTATTTCAGGTCATTGGGGTTTTTTTTCTCCCTCTTTTAGTATAATAATATTTAAATTGTCTTTTTCTTCAAATGTCATTGTGGTTAAAACTTTTACATCTGATGTGAATAATTTTTACTTTTCCCCTCTTGCAGGCAGTTAAAGAGAGACCAATATGTTAAGTAAAATGTTTCCAAGTGGAAAACTACAAAGGCACACATTAAAAAAGGACCAAGGTTTTAGAACTTTTCAAATAAAAAGACAAACTATTTTATGGGATGTAATTACCATCAATACTTCAGTAATCAGTGACAAGTAACACAGATAAGTAATATTCTTATTTTTGGTGGAGTTTTTGTTTGTGGTAAAAAAAGGAAAACATCAAAGCTAAATGACTCCATGGAAACTGCAGTTACTCATGCTCAAGGCATTCAATTCACATGATCTGTTAAACACAAATTTGTTTTAATTTGAACACTATTTTTATGTTCCTGGTGCTATCCATATTTATAACATTGATACAAGTATTTATAACAAGTCTCATCACATTTCTCAATATTTTAATTGTAAAATACTTAATGGTACTGACATTTAAAATAACATATTCAGTATTACAAATAAAACTGAAATTAATAGAGTAGAGGCAAGTCTAAGAACATCTTTATACTTACAATGACATTGTGTAGCACTTTATTATAATTTTAATAGGAAATTATTTCATTATTATAGGTTTGCTATCAGCTCATAAATGTACCCTGAACAGGGAAGCTGTGTGTGGTTGAAATATAAATCTTTTACCCTAGCTTGATGCTGTAATTCTTATTAGCAGTCTGATAAAAAATTTGCCTAGAAACATTTTGGAGGCTTACCGAAAGGAGGGCCAAAACTACAAATCTAGTTTAGCTGTCACCAAAACCTTACCAAACCTCTCTCTTCATAGAAGGTTTCTTACATCTTAACATCTGTGTCTTAAACCCAGGAGATTCCTCTGTTTTCTACCAGAAATTAGCAGAGTATAGTAATTTGTGGGCTTTTTCCCATGTCAGTCTTAATTTAACTTCACATCCAAATCCTATTTTAATCCTTCCAATGACCATGCCCTTTTTAATTCCATGCAACTTTTACCCAGAGAACATTCCAGCTATGATTTGAGTAAAAACTCCAGAATATTGACAACTTTGAAGGGAATTGTGTGCTTTCCCCCTTGAAGGCCTGCTCTTGATGCTGCAGATACTGCCTTGGGTGGGTGATAACACAGGGACAGTTTTGTTTCCACAAAACGTGTTGCCTGTTAAAATAAATCTAAATGAACAAAGAGGTCACACTGAGCTGGTCCCAAATGTCCCTACAGACATATGTACAGACAGGTGGTTAACACAGCCTCCTGTCCAAACCAGATCTGGAGGGATTTCTCCTTATTCCTGACAGATGGTCAGCTCTTCTCAGAGAACCTGAATATGTTCATTTAAAATATTTATGTGATTCTAAGATGGAACTACGGGTTCTTTGGGTGCAAAGCCACGATCCACCTTTCAAAGATAGTTTACTTGAGACTTTGAAATTAATTTCCTTTTCATGCAAAGAACAACTACAAAAGTACTGAGGACAAAACTTGAGTTATTTAGGGATAAACCAGCAGAGATTAATTATATTGCATTATGCTCTATTTCCATAAGAGCTCTGGGGTGCTGGGGTACATTTGCTCTCCTTCAAAGCCACTGCTGTGCGAGAACAGTGTGTGATTTGGGTATCTGTCCATCCTGAAGAGGATGCAGAGGACACTTCTCTTGTGCAGCAGCACTGAGCCAGGCACAGGGAATCCCTCTGTGTCACCCGTGTTTCTCTGGCTGTGACCACACAGTGCTGTGTCATTCAGCCTCTCATGGTCACTGCAGCAGCTTCTCATCCTTGCCCTGCTCCCTTCATCAGGAACAGGCTCTGTGGGAGCAGCCCAAGGCTGCCTGTGCTGGCCAGCTCTGTGGAATGCAGCTGACATCATTGCTATGGCAGAGCCACCTTCCCTGGTGTTCTGGTCAAGTTGCTTGTACCCTTGGGCCCAAAATGGCCATGGAAAATAACACCCACAGCTTTAACTTTGTTTCTTCATGAGCTGCCAAGCAACTGAGAGGAGCCCAGAATATTGTTGCACCAGAAAAACCCAGCAAGTGATTCAAAAAAATGTCTGTAAAAAGTATGAAGTATATATGTAGTGATGCAGTGTTAATATCTTTTAATCACTGGGTTAACTGACAATTCCCATAATGTGACAGGCCTGTGGGTGATAATGGCAAGGCTCCTGCTTTGGCACTGCTTAAAATTATTGCTCTAATTCCAGCAAGATGATCTGCTTGCACAGGTAGAGAGAGTAGGTACAAAAATGTCTAGGCTTAATATTCAGAGAGATTAAAAATGTGTTCTTTCACAGGCAAGTGTGGATAATCTGAGCCTTTGGGTCTTAAGTCCTGTATTCTGCTATAGAAATATCTTTCAAAGCCTATTCTAAACTAAACCCACTAAAACTTAAAGCTGGTTTGCAAAGAAATTTTGCTCTGTCAGCTTCTGCACAGTGGTGTTTTTAGCATCCTTATAAATACAGAGGCTCTGTTAAACTGAGTGAAGCAGATCAAGTGTCTTTACAGAAAAACACATTTCTGAGAAAGAGCTGGGACATTTTTTAATCAATGAAGGTTTTAAAGTGAACTTCAGCACATGGCTGCAGAAAACATATGGACCAAAAGATGATTCATATGTGTACACAGAAACTCCCAAGAAATCCCTGTTGTTTTGATAGATGAAAATTACTCCCAGGAAACTCCAGACTTGGTTCTGTGCTAAGATGATGGTGATGATGATGATGATGATGATAAAAAAAAAAAAAAAAAATAATAATACTTTGCATGAATAAAGTGTGTTAGCCATGGTCAGTCCAAAAGTCAGATAAAAGTCTAAAACATTTTTAATGATGTTTGATGTTTCCCAAAGGAATAAACCCCACATACCTGTTTTCTAGTATTAGTTTCAAATTTGACATTTGCAGATTACTACTCAAATGTGCAAACAATGATTCTGCCCTCATGTTCCTATTCATTTCATTGAGGAATTATTAGCTGTGGTCCACAGCAGGATTCCTTACATATTTCTCTTTGCAGCACCAGGCAGAAGTGGAATTTTCATTAAGTGTGGAATTTTCTGTGTCCCTGTGTCTCTCTGGGTGGTAACATAAAGTATAAGCTACAAGTATCTTATCTCAGGAGCTCGCTGGTTTTATTCCTTTATGTTCTTTTCAGTGGAAATATTGGTCTCCATGCCATTGGTATTGCATTAGGCAGCTCTTTAAAAAAAACCCATTTAATGTTCCATGTTGAAAGAAACGTTGGGATACAACAGTAATTAGAACTGGAGGAGAATTAATGATTATGTCTTTAGTGTCAGAAGACGCTTTCAGAATTTTGGATTTAATCAGCTGATATGTACAGGGACACTGACAGTACATGGCCTCTTTAGATACCCATATGAAGTCATTTTCTATTGGTACAATTTATTTTCCTTTTTATGATGTTTGATGTCACATCTGATGTTTTCTCAAAACTGTGATTTAACAGAAAGGTGATAATGTAAACATATCAAAATACATCACATGAGGATATGTTATTTGTTATTGTTGTGACACAACATCTGCTCCTACTCATGTGCTTTGTATGAGCATTTCATAATAATTAAAAGTTGCAAAATTGGAAGAGAAGATAAAGCAATAAAGGGTACAAAGCTTACTGCAACAACACACACCGAGACATGGATTCTTTTGGTTGGTCTTATCTCTGCTTTTGTCACTCTCATCTGTGTTCACAGACCTAATACCAGCAGAATGGAGTCTGTGTCCATCACTCTGCTCAGGTGTGAGTGTGCTAATGTGGGAGTGCCTTTTTCCAGCCAAAGCCACACCTTAGGGAGAAGGGAGCCAGCCTGTTTGCTTGCCTTTCTTCTTTTGAAGGACTGAAATATTCCCCCATACATAGCTCTAGAGTGTGCCATGTGTGCTATATTACAGACCTGAGCTTCTCAGACGTGCCCTGATGTCCCTTGAGGCGTTATGTTGTATGTTCTCAAATGCAACAATCTTTTGTACATGGCCCACTCAAGATATTCATGATTCTTTTTCAAAAGTGGAGCAACATTTGTCTTCATTTAATTTAGACAGGAAGAATTTTAAAGCTTCTTAAAATAATGTATGAATAATTTCTACTTGGAAAGTCAAAATAAATGTTCACTGTTAAAATTCATCTGATACTGTGGACACAAATGGTTGAATACATTTGCATTTTTTCAACTTCTGTGATAGAAGTCGTGTGTTTGCTTGAATCTCCTCTGTGTATTACCACACCAACTAAAGAGCAGAGTAAATAGAGCTGAGACAAAGTTAACTGAGAATGAGTGATCATTATATAAAATATTATGGAAAATTGCACTAGAAATCTCTTACAGTTAACTGGCTGATATTATGTATTTAATGCACAGTTTAAAGTGACAGCAGTACAGTATAAAATATTAAAAGAAAGCTTCCATTTATGAAAATGCTGTTGTAAATTAAATGCAAATCAGGCTGATAGTAATTGATTGTTACTGGATCACTACTATGTGATTAGATTTCAGACTTGTTATTGTTTCTCATTTGTAGCTCTGAAATAAAATGCAAAATGTTTAAAGAAAAGTAGTATATCTTCAATAATGTCCCAGTTTGACACCCTCTATATCATGTATCCCCAATATATTATTGTTTTTGACCAAGGGTCCCTTTCAACACAGGCTGATTGGCTTCTCAAAGGAACGTGGCATTTTGAGGTCTCATTGCAAGCTATGCATTACCAGTACAAAGAAGGAGCTGCACATTCTGCAGGGTCCTGGAAAACATAAAACATAAAACAATGCTCTTAGCTTTTATCTATGGATGAAATAGTCTCACTGGCAGCAGATGACAGAGCAGGGAGCAGGGCTCAGCAGTCCCCACAATGAACCTGCATTCTCCAGATGTGCCCTGTTGGAGGGAATGTCTGAGTGCCTGAGATTTCCAAGCCCAGCAATCCCAGTCCAGCAGGGCAGTGTGCTTACAAAACAGTTTCAAAAGTATGGCAATGGTAAACCTAAGTAAATCAAACACACATATATACATCATCTATGTTTATTGGATATATGCTGTCTGGTCCAGATAATGGTGCTTAAAATCTTTCCTTATTACACACATCTTTCCTTGAGAACAGACTGCTTGTTTATGTGTTTTGTTATTTTTTTTAATCAGCATTCCAAAATATATTTAAGTAGGATGCAGATATGTCAAAATATTTTAGATCCAAATACTGAGTAAATAAAATAATTTATGCCCACTAACATTTTTAAAGAAATCAGTTACCTGTGTAACTTGATAGGTGAGCAGTTTTCCTTTATTAAAGCTGCTTTTCTAGCTAAAGTCATTTGGGAGAGAATATTACCTTACCAAGTCACCTTCTGAAAGGTTTAATTAAAATTTTATGTCTAAATTTATAAACCATTAATCATAGTCTTAGAATAGAATATTATGGGTTGGAAGGGACCACTAAAGGTCATCTAGTCCAAATCTCCTGCAATGATCAGGGTCATCTTCAACTAGATTGCTCAAAGCTCCATCTAACCTGATCTTGAATGTTTTCAAGGATAGTGGATCTACAATCCCTCTGAGCAACTTGTTCTTCCATTCACATTGTAAAAAATTTGTTCAGCTGCAGCTGAACAAAATGTAGCCTACAGCTTGTCTAAATGTAGCCTCTTTTAATTTGAAACATTATTCCTTTTTCTGTCACAACAGGCCCTAATAAAAATTTGTCCCCATCTTTTTTATAGTCCTCCTTTAGGTGATAGAGAGCTGCAATGAGGTCTCCAGGCTGAACAACCCCAACCCTTCCAGCCTTTCTTCAGAGGAGGTGCTTCAGCCCTCTGACCATCTCCATGGCCCTCTGGACTCTCTCCAAAAGGTTCATGTCCCTTGTCTGCTGGGGGCACTGTATTCCAAGTGGAGTCTCATCTGAGCCGGGCAGAGGGGCAGAATCCCCTCCCTCTCCCTGCTGCCCACACTGGTTTGGATGCAGCCAAGGACAGGTTTGGCTTTCTGTGCTGCACTTTGCCAGGTCAGCCTCACCTCCTCATCCACCTCTCCCCCAGGTCCTTCTCAGCAGGGCTGTTCTCAGTCCCTTCAGACACCAGGAGTTATAGATTGATAATTCTTGCATGCAAAAATGTTCCCTGTAATTGTAAAGTGTTGATGCTGTAAAATATTTATTACCAGGTGCTATTAATTTTTTGTAAACTGAAATTCCTGATTGTTTCAGGAGAGCTGAACACCTTAATTTGATCTTAAAAATTCATTGAAAAGTAATAATTTTTTTTTTAGAGTGCAATAAATTTGTCATCACTGATCACAAGATAGTAAATATAGATTGTGAAAATTTTCTTTTGCAGCTGCAGTCCACAAGATGGCAATCTTGGACTGAAATTGTCTCCACAAGTTCTGCCGATGGTTTAGCTGCTGTTTCTAACTCTGGGAGCATGTTTGAAGCCTGTTATCCTGGGCTCATGTCTGGGGCTGCCCTGCGAGCAGCCCTAAGGCACGTTCTGAGGGACCCCAGTACCCTCAGAACTGGCAGCTCCAGTAGTGCAGAAACATCTTCCTTCTTTGGTCTAACCAGTTTTCACTCATATTCACTTTCACTCAGGCATTTAGTTTTGAAACAATCTTTTTAGAAGCATAGAGGCTATTTATAAGTAGGAACACCTCTTAATGGCTTCTGTATTTTTAATTCAAACAATAGCCTTGAACATACCCACATTTTGCACATTATCTGCACAGTGTACATGTTACCCGGCCCCACAGCATTAAAACCTCTAATCATATTTGGGAAAATATTGGCCTAAACTGTGATCCTCAGCATTAAAAAGCCACCCCAGTTTAGGTGGCTATGAGAACTAAACTTCTCAGCTATGAGAACTCATGTGGCTCCACTGAACTCAGTGTTAGCACTGTAGTGTACACACACCCCAGAAGGAATTGCTCCTCTCTCTCCTGGGGCACTCCAAGATTTGAAGGCATCATGCTAATCCAAAATTGTCTGCTTGGCAGGGTGTAGTTGGCAGTGTAGTCCTAGGGCATAAATCAGAACTCCTGAGAATGGTTTCAGAAATGGGCAGCACCAGGCCCTGAGGGGGTGTTTGCAGGATGACGGGCAGAGCATGAGTGTCACAGTGTGTATCAGCCCTGGAACTCTGGTTGTCTAGTTTTTTCCTCTAGCTTAAAATATTATTTCAAAACCTGGACAATGACAAACCCTCATTTGCTTATGATAGTGGAAAAAAAATTGTAATTTCTCTGTATTCATTCAATGAACAAGATGCACCTACTCATTACTATTTAGGGCATCTCATCTTTCCAAGGCTTGAATTTGGGACATGGAAATGTCAAAATTCAAGAGTTAACTAAGAAAGGGAAATTATCTGAATGGAAGCCAAGAAAAACAACATTAACAGTTTTGTCTTTTCTTGCATTAGATTTTATTTATATTTTCTGAGTTGATGAAGGCTTCTGAGCATCAAAAAGCAGTTCTATTATCTTTCTTTAGAGCATAAAGTGGACAAGGACCATTGTGACTTCCCTATCACCAGGCTTAGTTAAAAGAATAAAGATTAGTGGAAAGGAAATGAAGAAACCCAGCTTGTTCTTCCATGTCCTTTAGAAAAGGAGACAAAAGCTGAGGCAGTCTCAGAGAACAGTATAGGCTGGAGCCATGGTCTGAGGCACTGCCAGAAAAAAGAGGTGCTGGCAGACTGGCAGGAGTGGGTGCTGCCACATGGTGACAGGACTGTGCCATCAGCTCTGATGGAAATGCTTTCCTGGTTTCTCCTTTTTTTCATGTTTTGATCTACATGAGTCTTACTCAGAGGGATGGGACAGAAATGCCTCAAGTTGTCCCACTTTTTGATACCAAATTTCAAACTTAAACTTCAAATTTCTTAAGATATCTTTTTTTCTTTTTTTTTTTTCCCCCAAATTTCTTCTGATTTTCCAAACTTGATGGAGGAATTTCAAACAAAACTGAATCTTCAATACTTCTTCCCACAAATCAAAACCTTTATATTTATCACTGTCATGTATTTAAGGCTATTTGGATAGTTTCCACTCAGTAGTACTTTGGTTATTACTATTCCAATTGAAATAAATTTTGCAGATATTAAGGTTTTATGAGACATTAGACAAAGTATTTAAATAAATATATCTTACCTTTTATTCATTGCCTGCAATATTTTTTGGTTAGGAAGGTATGAGAAAAATCGTATTTTGCACATTCCAGCTAATATTTCTGGGAAAAAAAAAAAAAAAAAAAAAAAGAAGCTTACCAGAATGCAATATTACTGAATTATAGTGTCTTTGTCTTCCACTGACAAAGCTGACTGTGAGATAAATTTAGAATAGGCTACAATAATTTTTCCTTAGTATCTCAATCTTATTAAAGAAAGGTCTGATTCAGAAATGCAGGTTAGACCTGATCCCCAGAACTGTGTAAAAGTTCATAAAAGAGGTATTTTAAATACTGAGAAAATCTACCCATGTAATTTCTCTTTTTATCTCAAATGCCAGCAAAAAAACACTTCTACATAACAGTGTAGAAAGGTGACAGAAAAATTAGAGGTCTTGTCTTAGTCTTGTGATTTAATGGGGAGGTTTTCTATTGCTTTTAATAAGAGAGAGATAAGGTCTTGAGAATGTAAACAGTGAAGAGTTGTGTTAATTGCTCTTATTCTTAAAAAGCCCCAGCAGGAGCTCTTTTTTAATCCAAACTGCCTGAAGAAACATTATAGTGTGTATACATGAGCAGAGTTTCTTCTCTTCTTTTACCATTTCTTATAACATTGCATAAACTACTGGCTTATATTTCTACACTTAAAGCTGTATTATTTCCAGGATAATTAAAATGAGACTGTTTCTCTGCAGTAAACACTGCATAATCAATATTATCTTTTTATTTATTGCATACACTAAGAAGTACAAGAAAAAATTATGCTTAAAATAAAAGCATTTTAAAAGAGAAATCACTTCAGAGGGCATGTGTGGATTTGGAGGTTATCACAGGGAAACTATTATAAAAAGTGTTATAATTAAAAAACTGTTTCCTTAAATTAATTACTGTGTAAAAAAACCATTGTATTGGAAACAGATTTGTATAACAACACCATGGAAAGCATTTGTTCTTCTAAACCCAAACTATATTACCACTTTGTTTTGCTTTGAGGGAAGCACAGAGTTGGGTGCAGTTGGGCGTCCCCATTGCACTGCTGCTCCAAAGTGTCTCGGCAGTTCTTCCAAAGGGGTCTTGGTTCCTGCTATGAAACTGTGGGAGTGTTCTCTAGATGAGGAGGAAGGGGTAAAAAAAGAAAACTTACTAAAAGATTCTTTTTTTTCTTTTGAAGCTGGGGCAAGAGCTAAGCACACAAGTATTGTAAATCAACGGCGACTTGGACAAAGAGGAGAGAGAATGATGCCTCTGACTCCATCATCAGAAGGCTAATGAATTACCTTATTATACTATACTGTGTACATTGCATCTAAACTGAATCTGCCGAGCACTCACTCTTGCTCACAACTGCACAGAACTGCACTCCTCTCTGATTCTCTCGTGGCTGTCCCCTGACAGTCCCACACTCACACTTCTTGGCCCTGATAGACCAAGGGAACAAACCATCCTCACTTTGGGTAAACAATCTCCATATTGCATTTAGCAAGGCAACAGGCACAGCAAGCGAGATAAGAATTGGGTTTTCCTTCTTCTCTGCTTGTCTCACAGGGGGCATGTGAACACCACACACAAGGACCCTGTGTGTGTGCCCTTTTGCTGGGAAGCTGCTTGCCTATCACAGTGGCAGCCACGGCAGCACAGGCACCTCGAGGGGCTGCGGAGCTTCTGGGCTTCCAGCTTTTCTGTAATTCACCTCATCCTGCAGAGGTGAACCCCACCTAAGGGAAAAGGTACCTTAGTCCCACATGGGTGTGGGACTGTGGCTTTCTACAGAATGGGATAACTGGAGAGTGCAAATGTGACCTGCTCACCATTTGCAAACAGAGCAGCAGCTCGCTTTCAGGACCGTGGCTGAGGCAGGGTCTGCTGACAGGATCTCATCAGGCAGGGGATGGAAGCTGGTGCTCCTTTTGCTCCCAGGCAGTGTGGGAGCTGATCTCAGGGCCAGGAGCTCCTGGCACGCTGCAGAGCCCCCACAGGAGGTGCTGGCTCATGCCAATGCATGAGCCTGTCCCAGGGGCAGGTGCTCCTGTCTTGAGAAGTGACCACACTTGGGCAGTCATGCAGCCCCTCTGCCCTCCTCTGTGTCAGAATCCTATCGACCTCCTGTCATTGGCACTGCTCTTCCTTCCAACAGGAGCTCAGGCTCATTAGTGGGGCAGCTTGTTCTGCTTCTGCCCTGGCCATGGCTGCTTTGTGAGGAAGTCACAAACTATTGATGAGACAGGTCTCATGAAGATTTATTCCTTGTCAAAAATAGAGGGCATTAATACACTTTCTAATTAAATTTCTTCTCTCCTCTCTGAAAGGCTTTTTGCCAGCTTTGAGTATCATATTTAGTTAAGTAATCTGTGAGGATTTGTTATATTATTTACACTGGCATAAATTACTTTCACACAAATTTGGCTAATCATCTGTTGCTGAGATTTTCCACTGAATTACAAGGCATGGAGAACTGCACGCTGGCTTAGAGTGAGGGTCTCTGGCTTTCCAAAACAGAGCCTGTCACTACCATCACCCTGAAAGGACAAGAGTTGATTAGTTTTCTCTGAGGCAATAGCTCATTACATGATGATGAAGCCTAAAAGGTAGATGAATATAACTTGAGCTTTCATCTGGAGCTTTTGGGAACCTTGGTGGTCCCTCCTGCCTCTGAACCCAACACTTGGCTCGTTTTCAAAGCACCTCACCCTGATCAATCCAAAACACTGTTTCAGTTTCTTCAATTGTGAAATGGCAGTAACAGCTGCATTGCCAGCCTCAAAAACTGAAATATGATGAACAGCTTTCTAGAGAATTACCAGTTTGTTTTCAATGTTCAGGGGTTTTGCGGGGGCTCTTGTAGGTTTGGTTTTGTTTTCTTTTCAAATTGCCGTGTAAATTTTTGATGTCACTAAATATTATAGACATATTTTGTGCTTCTTGTTGTAGTTAGAACCTTCCTTGGAAATAAGAAATCAAGACTGGACATTTTCATATATTCACAATATTTACTAGTAAGGTGCTGAAAAAAAAATCCTGCAATTATAGGAAGAAGACAGTTTGCAAAATTATCTGAGGACTAGCTTGCAAGAATCAAATTAATCCTGATTCACAGTCAAAATTGCAAGTGCCAATCAGGATAGTTTTAGTTTGACTTCCAAAGAATCTAAATGGTACATTTACATATAATATGGGTATACTTTAGTGGTTTTAATATTTTAGGTATCCTAGAATCAAGTGAAAAGTAGATTTCTCCCAAGCATTCAGAGACTGCTGTGGCAGAAGACATTCACCTGGTTTTAATAACAAGAGTCTTTTGCCTTCAGCAGAGTTTTCAGATTGACTCTGGTTTGGGATCTGGCCCAAAATGAAGAGGACTCATCCCGAATTAATCTGCTCTTTAAGATATTCTGTTTCTGAGATCTTCACTTCCCCAGTGAAGGTCAGGGCAGTAGGAGGTAAAACACTGTCATGATTAATATTCCCCACATCTGTCTGGAGCAGAATGCCTAGTGCAGAAAGCCAGCTGACCAGAGGGCATTGTTAAAGAAGGTGATGCATTCCTATAGCTAAAAGCACAAAGACTCTAGTGAGAAAACTTTTCTTTTGTAAGGAGTAAGGTTCAGGTCTCAGTCTGGCAAATTCTTATCATCTCACCTTTTTCAGAGATAGAGGGCAGCTGGTTTGAAGTAGGGGTTTTTTCAGTCACAATGAGATGTTGCTTTGTTTCAACACTGAAAATAAAAAAAATCTAAAGCACAATATGAATTTGCTCATTAAAATCATTTAAATTTGTGGGTTGTTTTTTTTTTATTTTTTAATTTTTTTTGTCCCTAGAAAATCTTTAGAATGGTAAGATTTTAGCATTTGGAGGTAATGCTGATAGAATTTCACAGTAATGTTAGGAAAATGATCTGCTAAAATTGTCTTCTATATTTATATGACTTATTAAAAAAGCTGCATGGGACTAAGTATAAGTTTGCACATTTTATCTGTGATTCAGTACCACAGGAAATATTCTGCAGCAGCCCTGGAAATGCCAGGACTCCACAGTGCAAATAAAGTATCACTGTTTTTTTCTGGTGAGGCTGCCTCAATGTCCATGTACACGCCAAGTACTCCCCTACCTGTGAACACCTCATGATGTGTTGAGAAACAAGTCACCAAGTCCCCTGTTGGATGCTTCCTTTGAACTTATTCCTTTTAGTGAAGTTATGATAAGAAATAAAAGAATAGTTCTCAGTTTTTCATTTAGAGAAGAAAATGTTAAATATTTTAAGTAGACTATAAAATGCTCTAAACAGGTACAAAATTCAAAAGTGAACTTTTTCAGTATTAACTTTTCTAATTTACTTTTTCCTCTCCTCCTATTTCATAGGCTAACCAGTTTATTATCTAGATCAAAATGTCAGAGTTCCTAAAGAGTAAAGAGTTTCTAGTTCACATGAATGGCAGTTATTCTGCATTTAAAAATCTGTTATAAAGGGAAATCTGACCTGTGATGTCTGGAGAATAGCTGAATTGTAGCTCACTTGCTGCTTCTTTTCTTCCTTGTCTAAGTGGGGGTAAGTTTAATTCTGCTGCAGAGAATGAAGCACTTTTGTAGGAAAGAATATGTACCAAAAGGTAATGTTTTCCCAGCTAAAGTCACTGCTGTTTAGGTCAGTGCATAAAACACATTAATAATGTTTTGATTTGTCCTTCTCCTGGAATCTCAGAACAGAAGTTCCTGAGAACAGGAACAGAGCTAGTCTCTGGTGTAAGACAGTGCTTTGCACATGGAGGCTGGTGACAGCAGGCTGCTATGGGTTTCCTAAAGAATAATGGCTGTGTTACCATCAGAGCAAGGGAGGGTAGGACCAGTACCTACAGTGCTCCATCACTGACAAATCTTGTGCATTAAATGTCATCAGTGACAGCCCTCACTCCTCCATACCCTCCTGCACTACCAGAAGGAAAAGACAAGGAAAGAGCTTTAGCCTCAATTCATTTAAGTCATGAAGAAGGACAGGAGCTTGATTGCCTCCCTGGAATCTTTGGGTACAAAGTAGAATGCAATGTAAATTACAGGACTCAAGATACCAATAAACATCAGTTGTGACTATACTGAGCAAATGGTCTTTCATGAAATACATGGAAAACCAGAATGTGTATTTTAAAATGTTCCTCTGAGATCCTGTTTCTTCACATTCCGATGGTTTGAGAGGCTGCTGCTGGAGACCTCCCCATTTTATGTTCAGAAAAAAAGAAAAGAAAAAGTAAAGAAAATAAAAGAAAATAAAACTGTAAAGAAAATAAAAAATAAGCATCACTGACATTCAGTAAATAGTTATTTAAAGGTTGACCAAAGCTGTAAGAATATAACTTTTATTTCTTTAATGGTTGGGCTTATATTAATGACTTTAGTCATGTTAAGAGTCGTTTAGAAATGTAAAGCACCAGCAATAATTTCAGGAAGTACTTCTAGTTGTAATTGTATATCCTCTCTATAATGATGCTGTTAACCTGAGATTTCAGCCCCTAAGCTTACCAGAGCTATTTATATGTTTACTTACCTCAAGGTACAAGATGTGAAATTCCTTGAAAAAGCACCATCATTAGCACCCAATTAAAGAGAAAACTTGTGCTAAAAAAACCCAGGAGTTGCTTTTAATGCCATGAAAAAGAAAAAATATTTAATGACTGTATTTCTGGAAACCTTTTGATGTTCATGATAATTAGTTCAGCCCGGCTACTAAATTAAGGGCAGTTAAAGTATTAAACAAACATTTGAAGGTTGCTATATTCAAAGACCTTTTGCAATCCTTTGGCAGTGAATGGCATCTTAACTAATATACAGATTTAGTCAAAGAATGTCAGCAGTGGAAAACCAACTCAGGGATTCTGTTTGGGTTTTTAGAGGCTTTGTGTAAATCTTAGATGAGGAAATCAAGTGAAAATATTTGAAAAGGTAGCTGAATAGTTGCATAAAATTAGTTCCTGCATCTGCAGAAAGTTACATTCTACATTCAAAATCACCAGTATTATCAATGCATTCCACTGAATAATCCATAGAATAACATAGTGAATATAACAAAACAATAGTTTGTGACTTATTTCAACCACAATACATTTCTGAACCATTCCAGTACTGTGCAAAGACCTCTCTCAGCCAAGTGACTTCAAGTGTCTGGTGCTAGTTTCAGAAGACTAACAAATACACATTTTTGAATAGCCTAGATAAGCTTTTGATCTTCTCTCAGAGCAGTTCAAAGGGACAAAATACCTCATTTTCCAGGTACCTAAGAGTTTGCTGTGGCAGAGGTGATGTGATGGAGTACAAAGAAACTGTGCTGAGGAGGTATGGTTCTTTCCAGTCCCTGGATTGTTGTGGTGTGTGTCCAGTTCCCAATTGAGTTATCTTCCCTGTTTTGTATTGTTTTGTGATGATTCCCCTGGTTACAACCCTATACCCAGTTCGATGGTTCAGTCCTGGTTCCCCCTTTCCCTCGAATGGTATCCTCCCTGTCTGGGCGGGCTGCCAAGCCCTTGTCTCCACCCCCGTTCCCCTGGCAACTGCCCCTTTCCCCTCCTCCAGAGCCCCGTTCATCCTTCCAGAAACTTCTCCCTTCCACAGGGGGTGATTGGGCAGGTGCCCTGAGTCCCTCCTTCGTTCGTGTACCACTTGTTGCCACCCCTGTCAGTCATGTTGAATTCCCCTCCTCAGTTTCCCCCTATTGGTTCTTGTGCACCCCTTTATATACTGCTTCTCCCCCTTTTGTCTCGTCTTTTCCCGCCTGGTCGCAGCGGTGTCTTTTCCCGCCTGCACACAGTGGCGTCTTTTCCCGCTTGGACGCGGTGGAGAAATGATACATTAAAACCACTGGGCTACACCGGGCGTGTCAAGACCCTCTTTTCTCTCGGCTTCTCCGCCTTGCCGCTTCTTTTCGATTCTGTTGCTGCTGTCCTGCCGAGGAAGGCGCAGCCCGGACGTCCCTGAGGGATCTGGGTAGTGCCCCCTTAGCTGCTAGCTGCTGCTGTGCTCCGAGCTAGCCCCGGCCGCCTTCCCCCCGCTCGGACGGGAGGGAAGTGCTTTCGACACAGCAGCCGCGGCAGTTGATGTTCTTATAATCCAGAGGATGGTCTGGTAAAAAATGGTGCAAATTAGGGCTAAAATTGCTTTACACTGTATTAACTTTTTCATGTCCCTGTGGCAGCATTGCTCAAGGAAGCTTGCAGAGATCTAAAGCTGTCCTGGTTCTGCCTTCTTCAGTGAAGGCCAGAGGCCACTTTGGCCATCTGTTGTACACCTAACTCACCTTTCACCTGATATACCTATACACAATAGATGTAAGTATAAATAATGAGGGATTATTTTTAGTATATAAAATTATGACAAAAATTGAGGATTTTCTTCTGGTTTATTAAGACAACATTGCTCTCCTTTATCTGTGTAAATTACCAACACAGTCACAACTATTTAGTATTTTGCTTCTCCTCTCCTCTCCCTCTTCTCTCATTAAAATGTATTTCTAATCTTGTTTTTTCCTTGTAACTTTTTTTGTCTTTGACTTATTATGTTAATTCTTAATGGGAACATCTGAAGCGAAACATTTACTGAGCTCAGAGCTGCTGAAGGATGCCTTGATATGCATGAACTTGCTAAAGATACATCTCAACCTCTACAGACCAGATCCTTCAGGATCTACACAGTACAGATCCTAAAAACATATATATCTGTCCCTACAGTGTAAATGGCATCACTACTGCAAGCCATTTCCTTCCTATAGTAAGGAAAGCTGCAGGAGTTTTGATTGTACATTTACCAGAATATGCCCGGGTGCATTTTTGGTCCGAGACACTGCACTGAGCTAAAACACGCTGCTGACCTTGTAGTGAACTAAAGAGATCAAAGGAATCAAATGTAAAAATGCAACATTTCAGGTAATAAGTATATCTCTCTGTTCATGGACAAAATTACAAAAACATCCAAAGATGCTTAAACAAAGTCAAGAAAGCTCTGCCCAGCCGCGTTCGTGCACAGCCGTGAGCCGAGGCGGCTGCTCATCCATGGAGAGCCCGGCACACCGCGGGCGGCAAACCCGGCTGGGGCTGCCACACGCCCAAGTCAGGAGCTGGGGCAGCCCATTTAGGCTGTCTTGAGGCATCCTCGTGCTCAGATCTGTGGGCCACAAATGGCCAAATGGCCATCCTGGCCCCTGCTCCGTGTGGGATCCTGCCCGTCCCAGCCCGCACACCACCGGGCACGGCCGCGTGGTGAAATTGTGTGTAAGGGAGGGCACAGAAAGGCCACAAAGGCCAAGGAAAAGGGAAGAAGGTGTAAGAAACAGCTCTGCAGACAGCAAGGTCAGACAAGAAGCTATGGAATGATGGTACTGCAGATGCTCGATCACATACTCCCCTGGAGAGATCCCGCTGGAGGTGGTTTATCCTGCAGGACTGCAGCCCATAGAATAACCCACTCCAGAGAAAGGATTATCAGAGAGGAGCTGTTCTGTACTGAACAGTCCCCATTCCCCATCCCCTCGTGCTGCTCTGGGGCTGGAGCATTGTTTTAATCATTGTTTCTCACTTGCAAATCTATTTCAATTGTCAATAAATTAAATTAATTTTCTCTGAGGCAGGTCTATTTTCCCCATGACAGTCACTGGTAAGTGACCTCCCTGTATTCATCTCGCCCCATGAGCATCCTCATGCTATTCCTCCTCATCCTGTCAAGGAGGGGCAGTGAGAGAGCAGTGAGAGTGCAGCTGGGTGGGCAGGAGCAGCAGATGGACAAGGTCAGCCCACCATAAAAACGCAGCAGAGGCTGCCAAGTGCTGCAGGTGCAGGATTCACACACACACACTCCTCGCAGGGCTGCCTGCTGCCTGCCACACACAGGAATGGTTCTGTGATCCTGCTTCCGTGTGAACAAGGAGACAGCTGTTATGCAAGTCAGTGCTGAATTAGGGATCTTCTCCTGTGCTGTGGGGCAGTGCTGTGTTGACAAACATACTATGCTTGGATGGGCATTACATGATAGTCAGCACTGTGGTGGAGCAAAAGCCTAGGAAGCAGTCCTCTGCTTGATGTGCTAGATTAGCTTCCTGACATAGAAGAATGTTGCAAATTATACTGCCTTTTTTGGATGGGGTTGATGAGTCCTGAGGCTGAGGCACAGAAGTTTACATAATATCCAGAAATGGATCAATCTTCTGGATCAAATTTTTACAAATAAATCTTAAGGACAGATTCAGACTGACTGAACAGAAAGTGGACACGAAAATATGAGACTCAGATTTCTACTCTATGATGAAGTAATACCTAACATACACAGCAGCACACTACTGCACATCAGAGTAATCAATTCTGCACACTCAGTTTTGAAGAGAAGGGGTCCCTACACGTTTCTGCAGTGTTTGCTACAGTCCTGCATACACAACTCAGAGGTGATTTCATCTACACTGTCAAAACAGTGGGTTTTGCTGTCAAAAATTGTTGCTTACATTAACATGATTTGCTGCTTGTCTGTGGATAACCCTTCATAGGCAGCTAAAGCTTTTTAGGTTTTTACCAGGGATACTTATCTGAATATTTTTCAGACACAATTTTTTAAGACCTTTTCCAGTCCTTGGCATCTCAGTGTTATTTTTCCAGATGGAATTCAGTGAAGGTTCTGGTATGTTCCTCATCACACTGACATCCTGATTTAGGGACATATTCCTCAGGGTCCCTAGAAATTAAAGTATAAATAAATAAATAAATAAACATGGGATGCATTGGATTGTTTTCTTGGTGTTCATCCTATGTTTCATGAACTTTTTATGCTCAGGAATTCCCCTCATGAATTCCAGTCATGAAGGCATTAAGAACTATTTTAGGCTTAGTCAAAATCTCTCTCTTATGTCAAGGAGACTTGTATTCATAAGAACTAATAGCTAAAAGCATTTATACTTTTGATAACTCCTTTAAAACATAACAATATTGGTAACCCTTTTTTTTTTAATATATTTTTAGTAAAGAAAAATATGTTAGAAAGCAGAGAGAGCAGAATATGAGGCCTTTCCTATTTCACCCATCTTGAATGGTGGATCTAGGCATGGCAGTGACTGTCACAGGACAGCTCCTTGGTTTGCTGTGCCAGGCAGGATGCAGTTTCAGATGAGAATGTAAGAGGAAAGTTTATGAAACGGCATCAATGAAACTGAGCCAAATTTTAAATA
Organism: Serinus canaria; assembly: GCF_022539315.1. Classification (NCBI taxonomy): domain Eukaryota; kingdom Metazoa; phylum Chordata; class Aves; order Passeriformes; family Fringillidae; genus Serinus; species Serinus canaria. Next base: position 17,773,614 of record NC_066314.1, on the reverse strand, counting down.
TCTGCTTCTCAGTTCTGAAGCAGCACCTGAATATAAACGTTAAGATTCATCTTCCTTTCCCCTGTCTGACATGAGTAAATTGCCAAGCATCTTTTATATAAAATAAATGAGATTTTCAATGTACATGAATAATTCTCAGCAAGCCTGCAAAAATCCAGATGCCCTAATTGCTCTAAGCAAGTTTTGAAGACCAAAGTAGGTTACCTGTCTCCTCATTAAACAGTTATTTTCCCGATCCTTTGGAAAGAACTATCACTTTATGTGAATTCACTCTAGCATAGTCAGAGAGGGTAAGAGCAGGGTCTTGAAATTGCATTACCTGAATGGACTAAGCAGAGGGATGGTGTGAAAGGCACACACATGAATGCCTTCCCCTGATCCCAAAGAAATCTGTCATGTGGATGTTTCGTGTTGTAGGTCTGCCCTCAATACAGGAGTTGATATTTCTGGCTGTTCAGAAACAGTCTCTGCAATGACCTTTTGTTTTTTTCATGTTTCTTGCATTGAATTTGTTCACTCTGGAGGCTTAAGAGCCTTCAGATCTTATATCTGCATTGTACAGATGCTCTGTATGTCTTTTTTCAACACTTTTACATCTGCAGACCTTCTCTTATAAGGATAGTCTGACTTGTCATTTTGTCATTAATGGTTCCTCTTCTCATACTCAGAGAAATATATTTTTGAACTGTAAGCCTATTGCACAAATATAAAGACTCTACATGGGACAAAAATAGTAACTGAGTAAGAAAAACCCAAGTTAAAGCTTTTAAATCCTCAAACTAAAAATGTTGTTCTTAGCAAAACAGAACTGGCTACCTACCTACCTCTTTATTAGAGAAACAAAAGCTTTGGATGCTTCTATAGTTAAGTGTAGTTTATTATTTCACCTTCTTTCTACCTGTGGAAATTCCTGGGGATCCACCATACAAATATTCTCATGGGCAAGGTTTAGTAATTTTGAGGAGTGTCTAAGCAGACAAAAGGAATGAATCCTGACACTTATTTGCTTTTTGAGGCACTCTAAGCTCTAGCAGAGCAAATTAATATGATTTTCCTAGGGGACTGAGATCCCAGGTACCCTTAAATGGGATTTGATATCTTGCTGGTTAATCAGATTTCTCTACTGTCTTAATGGACTGTTTACAGTGAACAAAAAAGGTCCCTGAACAGAGGGATGAAAAGTTATCAGTCCCCATGATCATATGGCTTGTATTCCTTACTGTATTGTACATTTTGAAAGCAATATACATCTGTTAAATGGGTATGTTAGTTTTGCTACATAATTTTTTTGTTTTGTTTTCATTTAATGACTGGACCACAGAGAGATAGTTGGGGAGATAAGGAATGCAACAGGGAGGAGGAGCTCTCAAAGGGAGAGAGTGTGTTGCAGTAAAGGTGACTGGTCTATGAAGGTTTGGACAGATTTTCTGGAGCAGGCAGCAGGGCTCAGGCAGCGTTAATGAGATTGTTTATTAGTACCGGATGAACAATTCTGCAACTCACTTGACAAACACCAAGCAAAAAGCACCACAGGGGAGCGTCCCACTGCCTTCAGCAACTCCATGATCTGTAGCACAAAATAATCACTGAAGAAAAACAATCTATTTTCCATCTATTGAGTTTTCTCTAACATATGAAAGTGCTTCTATCAGAATTTAAAATCTAGGCTAACCCTGCATGAGATCAGGAGCTTTGTTTAAAACTCAGAAGTCTGTTGTTAAAACAGCAGCACAAACCTGAAATGTTGTGACTGACTTAATAAGCTGTATATGCTGTACTGCAGCTATTTAATTTCTGGGGTTTTAAAGTTCTTTGGTTCTGATTCTTTAATTCAAAAGTGTTATCTTAGCTACTGCATAGCACCAGATTTTCCTTCTACTGAAAACTGCTCTATTTTCCACAACTGTCTGCTTTTCCTGCATGCCACAGTGCTTGAATCTGTTTGAAATGGATGCTTGTCAGGTAACTTCATGAGAGCCTTTTGTTTTTTTTCCTTTTGAATTCATTCCCTCAGGGTCTGCCCGAACTAAGCTTTGTTTGTAGCAAATATGCTTTTTGCTACATATGTACACACACATTTCTATTCACATGAAAATTGTGTATGCATATGTTCACATATACATCATCTTTCTTTTTCCATCCATTTATCCATCCACACATCCATCCATCCATCCATCCATCCATCCATCCATCCATCCATCCATCCATCCATCCATCCATCCATCCATCCACTCATCCAGTTTAAGAGCAATTTCTTGTTTATAGTATAGGATAAACAAAATTGCAGGGTTTTCATCTTTAACTTTTTTCTTTGGTGATCCAAGATCATCAGAAAAGTAAATGTGAAAGGCTGATTCTGCTTCTTTATTAAGTCTAGGAAAAGTGACTAAACTGAAAGGAATTGGTCACACTATGTCATTTATATTTTGAATTAGTGACAAGAGTGGTTGATTCAATTGGTTGCTAAAGTGATTCTATAATTTCCCAGGTCATTTGTACTCAAAACTGAACCTTAGTGTTATAATGGAAGGTATGCCACAGTTTTATAATGGAAGATATACCATTTTGAGGGGATGTGTCATTACCATATTCCTTTTCTTGTATCATGCTTTCTCTCTTGTGATAACCAGATGCCTTCTTGTTTATCTTGACTCCATCAGAATGAGCTGTCATAGTGATGTCAATATGTCAAATACTGAGTGTAGTCTTCCCTTTCCTGTGGATTACCTGCTCCATTCCTTCTTCAAGACAGTGAACAACGCTTTTTTTAACTGAGAAGAAAAGTTGCCCCACTCCTATATTCTTGTCCTTCCACAACCTTGAAACAGACATTCTTGAATTCTCATTTGATTGCAGTTTTATGGGTTTGGATTTAAAACGTTTAGTACACCACAATTTTCATTGCTCTCTAAGGTTTATCTTCCCTGACTCTCATAGGTATTGCAGAAATGAAGCACCTTTGTGTTCAGCAGGAGAAGTGTTGTTGATTGCTAACAAGTAAACTTTATCTAGAAGGAATGTCATCCCTACAGTCAGATCTTTCAGTGAGTAGGAATGGATTGGCAATACCACCTGTGCTGGCACATGGAAGCCATCTATTTATTTAGAAAGCTTTTTCTTATGTGGTTCAACACAAAGCAATACCACCTAGTAAATGCAGAAGGCTGAAACACCTGCTTTAATAACCATTTGGTTATTTATTAGGAATGATATAATCATCTGCCTTGGTAGAGCTGAGGAAGAAGGAGTCCCTATCACCACAAACAAACTTAAGATTTTACTTAGCCTAAAAAAATTTTCAGTCTCCACCTGCAAGGGATGTCTTATTTTAACTCATATGGATATTTTGACTACAGAGAAGTAGAACTTAAAAAGGCAATAAATAGCAGTTATTATTTTATGCAAATTCGAGGTTTAACGCTTTCAATTTAATGCTTTTTGCAAGGTCTTCTGTGCATTGAAAACCCAGCAGATATTTGTTGACTTTTTAAAGCCATAGGCCTCATTAGGAGGGAGGTGAGATTCTGGATGGAACAGGTCACCCAGGAATGTTGCAGCCTCCCCAGTCCTGACAGTGTTCAAGGCCAGGGTAAGGCCTTGGGCAACTGGTCTAGGGAGAATTGTCCCTGCCCATGAAAGGGGTGGTTGAGACTGGATAATCTTTACAGTCTCTTCCAACCTTTAACATTCTATGACTTTGATTCTATGATTTATTAAAGAGCTCTTAGATGTGGCCATCTCAGCCAGAGGGCCAGATGGGCTGTCAAGGCCCATAGCTGTCAGCCAGGTGACTGCACTGTGTCAGTTCAGCAGCACTCTGCAGGCACAGCTCACTGAGGACATGATGGGTAAGGACTGAATGGTGGGACTATGTCCTGGCAATGATTCATAGAGATTACAAAGCAACCACTGGGGCTGTGTGTTGTTAATGAGCAGCAATCTAGCCAAGACTTGTTTTGAAATTTGAAACTTGCCTGGTTTATCAGTCTCTTTAATATTTCTAATCACAGTGATCTCTAATTTTCTGACTGGTATGTATATCTATATATATACACACATCCCCTCCTGTATTTTCAGTTGTAAGGCCAGTGTCAGGCAGTCATTGAGAGTGTGACAGAGAATTTTACCTTTAATCACATATTCTCAGGTTTCACCTACCTAGCTCTCTGCACTTTGGCTGTTTAGTCTTTGCAAGGCATTTGTGGCCATCAAGGGAGAAAGGCACCATCAGACCTCACTCATTCCAACTCTCCTGGACATCTAACTAGGATTTGGAGTCACCTCTCTGGGGTATCTACAACACTCATCTGATTATAGAGAAAGGTTTAATTTCTTGGGCTTGGAATTGCTACCAGTCATTACTGAGCTGTTTCCTATTCCCGGAGGCTGTTGTCATCTTATTGCAAAGCTCTCATACCTTCTCAGTGATTTCTCATGGGCAGCTCCTCACAGCACAGCCAACAAAGTCCAGCTCCTCCCCAGCCACCTAACCCACTCTTTTGTAGCACTATTCTTCTTATTGGACACAGCCCTGGCCTATTAATGGCAGGCCTGTCCCTAATCTTTGGGGATTAGTACAGCTCCAGCTCCTCAGGTGTGACACTACCTTCTGCATTATCTTTATCTTCTTACATTCTATTCCCCACAGGCAGTTGCCTCTTCTACGTACTTAAATTTTCTTTTAATTCAGGCCCCAGTTGTCTAAACATAACACAATCAACACAGATTTTTCAGTGTTATGGACCAGCCACTTGTATCAACTTCAGTAGACATTTTGCTGGGAGTTTTGAATGTAAGCTTACATTTCAGTGGTGAGGAGAAAGCTCAGTCCATTATCTAGTGTGCCTGCAGCTAGGCAGCTGTACTTATTTTATGGAACCAAGTTCAGAGATTCATAGATCATAAAAGCCAGAAGGAACCATTGTGATCATTTGCTGTGACCTCCTGCATAACACAGTCCATTGGAGATTTTGGAATTAATTCCCATATGAACTAAAGTGTTCCCTTTAGAAAAATAGCCAATCTTGAAAGTGTTTCCAGAGATAAGTCTGCCATAATCAGTAGCAAATTATTTTAATGTTTTATTAGTCTATAGTGCTTTACAGTTGATCTGAGTTTGGCTTAGTCATCTAGATATTTGATCTCATTACAGAATTACCTGCTGCACTGATGAATCTGATGTTGTGAAGTGCCTGTTTGTCATGGGGGTATGGCGACCCAAGGCATGAAACAACACAACCTTGCCTTTATTAAGGAAGACTGAATGAATTAGCTACTGAAGGACATGTATTGTGAGAGGTATTTTCTGATCAATAGAACTTGTATAAACATTTTCTACACTATGAACACTCTTCTAATAATGCAGGCCTTGAAGCTGGACAAGACAATATCCCTGCAGGTGCTGTACCACTGCCAAGTACAGAAATACAGATATCTTATCTATTCCAAATAAATATCCTGTTTAGTGAAACAGGATTTATGTGACTAGTTTTGATCTTGCTGTTGCATTTGAAGGTTGAATTAGCTATTAGCTGAACAGGTCTCTTAATTCCCATGTCTTCAGATAAAAAAGAAGAGAAAAATTCTTCTGTTTTTTAAGCATTGGCTACATAAGGATCTACTAAAAGCATTAAAAAGCACTCAAAGCCATACTGAATGCCTGCACTGCTGCTCATTTTAGCATGGGATCTACCCTTAGTGTTAGTGACCTGTCCTTATTGTTTGCCTTTTATACAGTATTATGTCTTCTAGAAGTAAAGTACCTTATTTTATGTCTCCTCTAAGTCTTTACTTCTCTGCAATTGCAAATACATCATGTATTAAAACACTAGCTGCTCTCCACTCTTGAGCAAATAATGATATTTTACCTTCTCTCTTTGGGGGATCGAATCTTTAGTGATCTCAGTTACCTGTCTCCCAGAGCTCCTAACAGAATTGGGGCAATTATTTCCAAGACTATTTCTGAGCATGCAAACCACATTTTTTCCCTCTGAAGAAGTTTCTCTTTCCTTCTCTCTGATACCTACAGAAACAACCAAGGGAACCAAACAACTACCAGGTGAGGTGGATTGCTGAAGGTGGGAGCTGCTCATACCCATTTGTAAAATTATCAGCCAGTTTTAATCCTCTGATAGATATCATATTCTTTTTCCATTGCTCTGTTTTTGTAAGCAAAATGTGTTAAGTCAAACGCCTTAGAGTAGTCTAAGAACACACTAATCAGCTGCAGTTACTTCTGTAACTTTATGAAGACTTAAAATATGATCACAAAGATATTAATGAACATTCAAACATCATAATAAGGTTCAGCCAAAAATCAGACTGAACAGAAAAGCATGACAACAATTCTTTTCGTTCATCAGTGTTATCTATGGTGGAACAGAGAAATAAAATTTAGAAACTAAAGAAAAGGGAAAAAACCAGAAATATGATTACTTTTAGTTCAAGAAGGATATTTAAAAAGATTCAATACAGAGCACACTAAAACAATAAAAACAATAAAGACAATTTAAAAGGGTGTACACTCTCAAATTAGTTACCTCCACTTTTTTTAACCACTCCCTTTTCACCAGTAAGGAGAGATAAATATGAGAATATATAAGTTAAAAAATAACAATTTAGTTTAAAAATGGAACAACAGGTGAAAAATAAAAGTGATAAACACCAGCTACAAAGCTCCTGAATCTCACAGACTTCAAACAAAGAGAAAAAAAAGGTGGATAACCCCCCACCCCCCAAGATGGTGCCCTCCATAGGTGACTGTGTATGGGCAGAGAGAGTGAAGAGAGAAAAGCAACATCAAATCTTCACAATTACCAAAACTCTTTCTTCTCCCCAAATCACAACCGATGGGGAACAAGGACAAAACAAAAAGAAAACCTGAAGCCCCAAACCAGCCAAATGTCCCTTTTATCTCTCTGCTGGCCAGAACTGGGTTGGCAGCTGGAACCTGTGGAGGGACTTCACCTTCTCCTTGGCAAAAGCAGCATGCAGCTGCCTGGGGTGACTGGGACTCCCTGCCCTCCCACTTCAGCCCAGCACTGTTGGTAGGCTGGGGTGGCTGCATGGAGCAGGGATGTTCCATTTTCCTTGGCGTGGGGCTGTGGCTGCTCATCTGCCTCAGCTCTCCTGGCAAGAATGGGAGGGTGAGGCAAGAGAGCTCCTGCCTGAGCGACACCGACCTTAAAAGAGAGCATCCCTTTGCTGACATCGTGGCTCTGTTTCTGGCTGCCAGGTCTTAAGAGAGGGGAACAATTTGGGGTACTTATGGAATACAATAACATTTTGGGTTATCTGTGTCTGGAGCTACTCCCTTCTCATCCTCCTTCTTCAGCGAGTGCAGTACTTTGTTAGCCTATCATAAAGGTTGCAGAATAATTCAAAATCTCTCAGTGCAACACGGAACCGGCCTGACCGTGCTGCCAGATAACACTTAGCACACACCTCGCTCTGTCACACCCTGCTGCTCGCTTGCACAAAGGCTGATTTTCAGGGTGGAGCAGAGCACACAAACAAAGAGCACAAACAACACAAACTGATCAGATTTTGTGATGGTGCTGTGCTTTTGCAGACAAAGACAGATCCTATGTTACCTGCATTTTGAAGAAGGTGTTATTAATCTTTTCACAGCTGGCACCCAGTTACTAGTGTAGCATCTGGGCACTGGGAGGACTAATGACCCTAAGAGGGCATTCTTGTTTAACTGCTCCACTCCGAGCTGGAGCTGTTTGGTGCTATAATACTCATGATGGCAGACACTGCAGACATCCCCCTCTCTGTTATTTAGTCTTTAAAGAGGTTGCATTTAGGCAATATAAAGCCTTAAACATTCCCCAGTTCAGTGCAGAGACAATTCCTTTAGAGAAATAGTTGAGAGCAATAGAGCTGGCAGAGCTTTCTTCAGTGTTTTTGATTATTTAATTAACTTTGAGACTATTTATCTTACTTCATTTAATTATCATTACATTTTCTAGATCTTTGCAAAACCCAGTTCTCTTGCCAGGGTGATTTTTTTTCCATTTTGAGGGTTCTGCATTTTCACTCACTGCTGATTTCAGTGCCATTCGTGTGTGTGATGACTGAAGTGGCACTGGGCCACTAAACACATGAGCACAATGATTCACATCTTTCATGTTTTTTGAAAGAACTCTAACTTAAAAAATAGAAACATCAATTCATTATCCACATAGGAAAAAAGCCGTAAAAGTTCAAGGTGGCTGTGACGAAGAATTTTAACTTGACATTGGGAATTTCTTTTCACCTGCAGAATAGGGTTAGAGTATTGTGACATATATCCAGGCAAAGTATGCGTTCCTGAAGTAACAGTGTGCTTTCCTGAAGCAAATTTTAAAAGTGCTGAGAAGGTAACAAAAACTTATTTCTGATTTTGCAGACACAAGCAATTCTTCATGAAAATTGAGCAATCAATGAATAGAAATTTCATTATGTAGCATCTTTGCACTCCTTAAAGTATGTATGGTTTAAGTTAGGAATATTCAACAGTCCATAAAATACCATATTTAAAGACTCTTCTAATATTCCTGAATTATGAATAGTTCCAGAAAAGGTGGTGCACAGTGTAGAAGGGGAATCCAAATTTGTCAATTCATTCTCAACTGAATTATATATGAAAATTATTATATGTAATTTGAATATTGCATCTTATACTTTGTTCTTTCATTCCTATGATCTAAAAGAATTTAAGAAATTATATTTCATGAAGTAAAGAAACCTGGCTGAGGATGAAATTTACAGCAGGTGTTGTAAACTCAATTTAAACCTCATAAAATAAATCTCTAAATGGCAGTTGCCACGCATGGCCATGTTTGAATGACATGGTAACATATTCAAAAGGACACAATGAATGAATGGCTACCAACAGATAAAAATGCTAAAATACAACAGAATAACTGCCAGTGAAGAGCCTGTGTCTTCCAAATTAGGCACCTTGGTGGTCCAGAGAGTGAACTTCAGCATCTAGAATAGGTCAGAGTCATTTTGTGGAAGTCTTTCTTTGTTGTTAAAAGTGAATTTGCCAAACCAAGAAGTCTTTCTCAGAAATAGTTTCAACTGAAGGTGATTAGAAAGGTTTCAGAGGAGACTACAAATGTTCCAAAGAGAATAAAAGCCCAAACTCCCATTCCCATATGGTGACATAAATCCACCTTTGCCCTCTATGGGCCTTTCTTCAGACAGGAGAGACCCCAGAGCAAGGAGAGAGAAGGGGAACAGTACCTGTTGAGATAAGGGGACCGAGAGGATTTTGCTCTTGCAAAAGCTGGAGAATGGCTCCTGGCCACTCTGAATGCAGAAGCCTCAACTCTTGGTCATTCATGAAAGGTCCTGCAATCTTGCACAGTTATGATCTGCCCAAATTTTTCTTTTGCTTTCCCCTCAACCCATCTAAACTCTGGGGAGCTGCCCCAAGGAATTGCAAACAGTGGCATCCCCTTTAACTCAGTTAAAACCTGCAATTTAAAAATTGTGCGTAGCAGTTTCTTGTGCTAATAACTGTAATAATTCTCAGCATTTTCATATAGCTATTCATCTTCAAAGAGTATCACTAATATTAGCTAATTAATTTTCTGGTTTTCTTCTAAGACAGAGCATTGCAGGCTGTGATCATCCAGACCACCCAGGTATTTACAATTTTCTTTGCATTGAAGATTATTCCAAAGATAATTTTTGTTATTTTATCAAATGCTAATTTGATCTGGTAAAAGTTAACACTAAAGTGATTAAATGATAGAATTTTTGTTTAAAAAATTCAAGAGTGGCATGCTGGTAAATCCTTATTGAAAAAGGATTCTTTAATTTAAAACTTGACTGTTAAGTACTGAAAAATAGCATTAAAGGATTGGTTTTGACACAGCCCAGGCACAGGAGGAGTATAAGAGAATTTAACTTTTATACTATCAGAAAATTATTAAATTAAATATTCAAAGTTCAGAGCAGTCTTTTGAAAATGTTTTCCACAATGATTTTCAGCAGAGCAGCAAGAAGAAATTGGTTCTTTTCACTTAAAAGAGGAAGTATAAAAAGATGCCTTTTGCAACAAATAATTTGGTCAAGATGCATAACACAAGAGCCACTGTTCCACTGACCACCATTTACTGGATTCTTGATTGCTTTTATTACTCTAGTGATTATTGCTTCTTACTTAAGGGACAGCAAGTGGTTAAACTAACAGAGTTAACTATTTTTTTCACCCCTCCTCTAAGGTACTAAGAATTAAATAATAAAAGGCATTTGAAATGAGCAACAGAGCAGATTCCTTAAATGTCTTCTGTCTCCTCTCTCCAGGGACAAGCACAACAAGGTGAATCTCATCATTATTTGTCTTTTCAAGGGCAAAGCTGTGATAGACAGGGCTTAATGTGTATCTTGGTGGAATTGGATTTGATCCTCAGGGCTGGGCCAGAAGGCTGCTTTGTTAGATTTGTTAGATTTACTCTCTCTCCTGTGTTCTCTCTCTACCACAAACAAAATTACCTCTTGGAGTCCTGCATCAGCCTCAGCATCCTGAGACTATCTCCTCTTCTTGATTTCAGTCACATCCAAATCTGTTTAAATTGTCAACATGATGATTTGTGGAGAGACAGGGATTAAGCAGAAGGGAGATTAACACAGTTGTCTGTCTTCTTTGAAATAATATACCTGCTGCCAGTAAGGGCACTCTTCAATTTACATAACTTAGCTCACAAGGAGGGCTTTACTGTTGTTATTGGGTTGCTTTTTTTGCTATCAGCACTACAAACTCACCTTCTACCTGCCCATTTAAAACCTTGACAGTCCATCTCTTCAATTCCTCTAAGACTGAGACATGCTCTCTTCTTTTCCTAGACTGAATGAGATTTTTTGGCATTTGAGTAATATGCATTCAAATAGATTATTTAAGAAATATGTATTAAATTTTGCTGGATTAGAGATGAACTTCAAATACTCTAAAAAAAATACCTACATTCCAGTAGAGAAAAAACCCTGAACAATTGTTTTGAAATGGAATAAAGATCTCTGCTTTTATTTAATTTGCTGAAAGAAGTTGGCAGATTACTTATTATTGTAGTTGTCTAGGAAAAAATGCCATGCAATATCTTCTTTAATACTTCCTTAGATAATTCTTAACAGCAGTAACTAGAATTGCTTATTCAGAATTTTGGGCTAGGCCTTATTGTGGTGGGGAACAAAGGACCACAGAAAAGAAAAAAGAAAATTCTATCTATTCTCTAACCAGGAATAAGAGTATCTATTTTTCTCACACTTTATACCTTTTATCTTTATTCAGTTATAAGGGATAAGGCACTGAGCCTTTTATTCTGAATATACAGGACTTTGTAAAAGAAACCTTGTTTTGAATTAGGAACCAAATTGTGAGGTAGCACCATGGAAGTTAGGGTGAAGCACAAATTTTAAGCCAGAAAATGGATAAATGTACTGTCACAGCCATGGAAGCTGGAAGAGCTGCATATGCAGGAGAAAAAGGAATAATTACATGGGAAAAAAAACCAGCAGTCTCCTAGGTGTGAAACTTCTTTTTTTTGGTACTTTATATTTTTATATGAAATCTCACATAAAAGCTGGTTCATGATTGCCAGGTAGTGTCATGTTCTGTTAGGATGAGGAAACTTCTGTAGTTTTCTGCAGCCTTGCTTCTCTGTGAGTCAAAGCATTTGTGAAAACATCTGTTGCACCAGAACTCGGAAAGTTTTTTGTGTTACAGAGCTTCAGCTTGTTGCTCAGCACACTGCAGAGGAATGAAGGCAGAGGAACAGACAGAACTGTTCTTTTCATCCCTCTCTGGGTCTCACTGAAATGCTAAGCAGTTCTTAACATGCTATAGGGTTGGGGTTTTTTTCAAAATGAAAAAAATGAAGTAATATGAACAACTACAAGTGATGACATAAATAAAACGTATGAATGAGTCCATTTCTTAACCTATTTCCTTGGTCAAATGTTTCTGAGGTCTGAAGAATTTACCTATTTTTCTTTTTGGTTTTTTTTCAGACCTTTTACTTCATTATTATCTTTTAGTGTCTTCAACTGTATCTATTAACCATGCCTCAAGAAACAGATTATTTTCTTGACCTTCCCAGCTAAACCAAGCAGCTGTAAGTCATTCAGATTTTTAGTCAAAAACTGTCAGATAGGCATCCAAACTTTGAGGTGCTTGTAAGTCTTGAATTGCATATTTTAGATTTATCCATTTTTGGTAGAAATTCCAGCAGAAGCTGCTTTTCTATCTTTGCATTAGCTCCATCTTTTAAATAGCTTCTGTGACATGAAATTTTGGTTACTTGACACTTGTAAATGTCAGGATTTCTTTGAGGGAATAAAGACACAGGCTCAGTCCTCAGGTGTGCAAAAGTCAAGACTCTGAGCTGAAAGAGATTATCCCAGTGATGACAGGGTGAGGAGGAGTAGGCAACATTATCAGTGACACACACCATTATGCAAGAGCCTCAGTGGACTCCATATTCTCCAAAACCACACAAAGTTTCTGCAAGTCTTTGCATTGGTTTCACCGCCTTCTGGTTAGTACCAGAACCATTTACAGCTATTATTATTTTTGTTTTACCTATAAACTAGTGCTGGCTGCTGGTAGTTGAAAAAGGCTCAGATGTGAAAAGAAAGGTTATGTCTTACACAGGCTTAGAACAGGTATGGTAGAGACAGATAACTTTACAAGAAAGGACACACAATGATTAACAGAGGGAGAATACTTGATGAATAGATCCTTGCAGTAAAAGAGATTTGGGCAGCTGTATGTTTTCCAGTACATTCTATCTATAGTAATTGTAGTTGCTTCTGTAGGTCAGATCTTATTTTTAATTAATTGAATTGCTGGATTGCTGAATTGGATGTTTTTAAGAAGGACAGTCTTAATTCTAGCCTTAAAATCTTTAAAGGCTTACTCCTAACTAAATAAATTGGTCAGGAAGAATAGGGCATCTCTATAAATTATCTTGGCATTCCACTTATGGGAGAAAAATTATCTGGAAATTACCTTTTATTGCCACAGATACAAGAAGAATCAGAAGTGCCAAAGGGATGCTGAGAAAGGCTGCTGTACTGTCCCTGTCTAGTTTAACCCTATAGTTGGTTTAGTTTCACTCTTAGACTTTTCTGAAAAAAAATTGAAAAAAACCTCTTGACAGAAAAATTAATTTTTTCCTTTTAGTGTGTGAAATTATGCCAGCTGTTGCCACCAAATCTATGATGTGAGAGGAATTAAGAAAGTTTACCTTCTGGAATGTTTGTTTTATTTTGTGCAGGTTTAGAAATCTACAGAATTTTGTTTATGCTTGCAACACCTAATCCAAAACGGAGACTGAAGAACATTTCCTCTAAACTCACTCAGCAAATTTAATTGCTTACAATATTCTCTGTGGGAATAAAAAAAAATTGCATGAATGCCCAGCATGAAGAGGCACTGGGATTAAATACTAAACAATTCACCTTACTGTGACTTCATATGAATGGGTTAAACGTGATAAACACTTTATGTATTCACATCAATTTAAGCTGCTGGGTGTATCAGTGGAATGAATACATTTGCTGTTGTTTTTTTGGCTCATCAGTAAATCTAGTACAAAATCTGATGCTATACCAGTTGGATTTATATTGCTGCAGCAGATAGAGATTATTACTGATGCCAAGAAGACTGATTTTCTGCTGATTTGATTAGGACAGTAACTGTGCAAAGCTACATATTAATATATTAGAACACTGCAGTCCCCTAGAAGCCTGCAGAAGGGAATTTTGTATTGGATTTGGAAAAAAAACAGATCTGTTGTTTCTGCATCTTACTGCATCTATTAGAAAATTCATACAAATGCTTTAATCAGCCTGCTCATGTGTGCTAGGAAATGGGCTCTCCATATTAACCAGGGAAATGTCAACTCAAGGCTATGGGGGCTGGTGCTAATAAGGTTAATGAATAGCTGGCCTGAAAAGCAACAGATGGGCCTAACAGAGCGGGAGCCTTAATGGCATTTGTAATGCCTAGGGTCAACTGCAGTTTATCTTCATTTTTTTCTCATTTAAAATATTCCAACGGAATAATAAAATAAGTTTAAATTTTCCCCACAGGGAGATGAAATTTATGCAGCACTGTTTATTGAATATCAATGTGTTTGGTTATAAACAGAGGACTGCTGCACCACTGCTAGACTGTAGTTGTTGTATATTTGCATCTGCAGAGGAATTTTTCATTTAGCTTATTTGAAACAGTACTCTCTTTTTATCAATTGCTGCTGCAGAACTGTTATGTTTTTTGTTTGTTTTTTTTTAAATTTGATTTTGTTTTGCTGGGTTTTTTTTTTTCTTTTTGAAGACAGCTAACATAGAAGGTCAATTTATGGCTGTATACTGCAGCTAGACACATGACTATTATGCTAAATTTTCATAAAGGAATTTTAAGGGTAGAGTTTGAAGGCCCATATTGTGGTCTCCCCTCAGATGACAGAATTCATGCCCATTATAATAGGATGTCATATGATAGCATAGGGTAGAGATGACAAAAATGTATGGTAGAAATCATAAATGTTTCTAGATAAGGCAGAAAATGTTTCAGATCAAAATATATTTGTTGGATCTAAAATAACTTCTGTGACCTTGTTGTCCTTCATCTCAGATACACTAGTCTTTAATCAGAAGAAATATTCTGCACAAGAGGCAATTGATATAGTCCTCTCTGCTCTAAATACAGGCTCAGGGTGATGCTAAACTGTCATTATAGCACATCTATTGCCTGAATTTAGTCCACAAGATTTAAGCTCTCATATCAGCTAAGGCAGTGAAATATAATGTTGAGGGAGGTTTTAAGACTTGTATTAACAAACAGTTTTTTGAATAGGCATTGCTCTTGGGGAAAAAGAAAACACTGAATTCTTATTTAGCTTATGCCTCCCACAAATAGCTTCAATTAAACATACGGATCCACAGGAGTTTTATTTATTAAACTCACTTTCATGCTTTGCAAATGCATGGAAATAGTTACGAACATATTTAAGTTTGGGGCAAGACTTTTTAAAGCACTTAATCTTGAGCTAATGCTGCAAAATTTTCCATATCAAATGCTTTGATCCCTCCTCTTCTGCTCCCTTAGTGATCTCTTCAAGTCAGTGTTAAAACTTCCTTTGACTTTAATGGGGGCAGAGTTAGGCCAATACTGTGGGCTTTTGAAAATCTCACTTTATGTGGATTAAAAAAAATATTATCAGATAATTCATGATGAAAACCATAGATTTAACTGTAAGTTTGGGAAGTTCAATGATTTCAAAGTATCTGATGACATTTGTCTCACCCAAGCCTAGATGCTGGAAAATTAGGTGTCCAAGTCAAGGCCAGCCAGCATGCTATTCAAGACAAATCTTCCTATTGAAGTTGTCCAGAAAAGAACAGAAGACAGAATTAATTATTTAAGATGTGATAACTGAATTAATTTTCCTACTCATTGCAAAAGAAAAAAAAAAAAAAGGATTTCTGTTATGATAATCTTGACATTTTGAGATGCAGGAATCTGCTTTATAATATTGTAAATTTAAACAGACAAAAATGATCAAAAATTTCAGACGTTGGTTGAATTAACAAATAACTTAGTGCATTTTGCTTAAAGAATATTGTATTCCACATACATTATAGAATGTTTCAAAGCCAGTGTCCTGGATGAGAGATTAATAGATATCTAAATAATTTACTAATTGTCCTACTATTTCTATACATTTGGCAAAAGTAAGAAAAATATTACTGAATAAATTATGTAATGAATTTCATAGAATTTGTCAAGTAATATTTAATCTGATTTTCTCACAGATACCTGTGGTCAGGAGTAAAACTCATCACATAAATTCAAGAGCAGAAACATCTAATTTTATCATAGAATGACTTAAATCTGCATATTGGTTTGTGATGGACTTGTACTGCTTGCTGGTCTGGGAATAGGATCATCCTTGCACTGTACATTATAGTTGCAATGAATGGCAAGTTCTGTAGCTACAGCATAGAGGAGTGGAATCCACTCGCTTTCCCCTTGAGCACCAGAGAACTTATGTGCTTGTTGAACAGGTGATTTTTATATTCTTTCGTGGTTACTA
The DNA here is from genome assembly GCF_022539315.1 of Serinus canaria. Taxonomy (NCBI): domain Eukaryota; kingdom Metazoa; phylum Chordata; class Aves; order Passeriformes; family Fringillidae; genus Serinus; species Serinus canaria. Next base: position 17,757,520 of record NC_066314.1, on the reverse strand, counting down.
CTACCCACTGACAGCCAGTCTGTTCCAAGTCTGGTTTAATGGAAAGCAGTTCCACTTGCATTCTGAAAAATGCCATTGCTTTGTTCCCTGGTGTATCTTAGGAAGTCCCAGTTTTATTTAATTGTACAGATGACATCAAATTTCCCCTACCTGCACCTTCTGTCTTGAGAGCATCGCCTGTCCTCTGACTCACATGAACATTTCCTTTATTTGAATCATTTTAAGTTTGCACAAAGCAGTTAAATTAGTTGAAGGAAGTAGAAACTGAAACTTTCATGTTAAATTGAAAGTCGGGTACAACGTAGAGGTCTTGTACTTCTGAAGTTCTAATTGCATTCAGCATGAGTTTGGGGGATTTTATAGTAGGACAGCTTTTTTTATTTATCCTGCTTGCTGACTTTTCAAGAGAAGAAAAGACACATTTTTTGCTAATGGTTATTTTTCAAATACTAACTTTAAAAAATTGTGCTCATTGATCTGTGATTTCATCATTACTTTAGATGGCACAGACTATATTTGTAAGCCTGTTAGGTGGTAAGTTTCAGAGAGGATTTTAAACTTCTAAGTCCAGAAAATCAGTTGACAACCACATGAGAACAAAGGATAACCAATTTGCTGAAAAAGAATGCAACCAATTGCTATCTCATAAATTGCTGTAGCATTTTTAAAAGATGAGCTTTCCTTTTTTTCCTTCCCACCCTCCACCCTGATAGCTTTATGATTACCTAGAACTCTGCATTAATTTAATGTATAAATGAAGAGTCTTCTGTACAGTTTTTGTAGTTCAAATCTGGAAATTGTTTAGCATTAGAAAATAACACATGTTGCCATATGGAAAAATATAATGCTAATGAAATCTGATAGATGGCACTGTTGGATTGTTGATAAACTATGAGCCTGACTCCTATATTACTAGTATTCAGAAGGATGTTATTGCTTTTTAAAGAACTGTTGCTTTAGAAAGTTTGATAGAAACACATTTATTTCAGCCTGTATTTGCTCAGTAGTGGGACTCATTGTACTGGTCTGGTTGTTATTCTGTAATTTTCTCCTTTTTCTTTCTCCTAGAGCATCTCTGTATCCCATTAAGACTTGCTATGCTTATACCAAGGGTGTGGGTGTTTCTTACCCCACTGCTCCTGGTTAGAGCAGAGATTTTGGGAACTAAAACTTTGATTCTTTCTTCTTTTGTTATAAGTCAGAGCATTAAACATTTCATTACACATTCATTTCATATTCCATTTATCCTTTTCTTTGAGGTCTTAAGAATGACAACCACCTCCTGTGGGATTGCTGGGTACTTACAAATGAATTGACTATGATCATCTGAAGCAAATTAAAGGCTAACTTGTCCAGCTTTTGCACTAACTTAAGATCAGACAAATGCAAAAGCACTGTTGGAACTAGTTCCAGGTAAATCCATTGGATTTCATTTGAACTAAAACCTAAAGCAGCTTTTGCAGAAATATTAGAATGAGAATTTTCTTGATGTATTATTAATATGGAACTTGGACTATAACCAAAAAAAAATTATGCCAAACAAAGAGCAGCAATGAGATGAGTCATCTATCCTTAAATATATAAAAATGTTGTTGAGTAATAGCTACATTAAAGAGTTATTTTATGCACAAGAGGGATTCTGTTATTGAAAAATCTTCATACCAGTTGTGAATTCTATGATTGTTATGGCAATCATAACAAAAACTAAAGCTCGACAGAGACTTGTTGAACATCTGTTTTGCAATATTCATTCTGTTTGTGCTGTGTCATTAATTCTCACTCTTCTTAGCACTGCAGTGAATAAAATTCCACAACAAACTTCTAATATAAACATTATTATATAGTATTATTAAATAGTTGCTCAAATTTTTCTGTTTTAAAATTGACTAAAATTGTGCAATTTCTGTGATTGCAAATAATAGTGAATATACCCAAAATCAGTAAAAGCACTCATCCACCTTAGAAGATCTAAGCAGCACACTGAAGGATGTAATGGCTTTAGGAAGGTAGAGTTGCTATAATTACATAACTTGAAATTTATAATGCACAACTAAAATTTTCCCTGATGATAATGAAAAAACAATGTGACAAAAACATTAGTGATTATCTTCTTTCAGGCTGGAGATACATGGGAAATATGGGGAAAGCTCTTCCCTATTGTAAGAAAAATTGAAAGAAAAATGTAAAGCAGAAACTATCCCTGCAAATTTTCTCCTGGAATGCCTTTCTCCCTTTCATTTCTTCAAAAAGCCAAAGGTTTGTTCTGCTGGAAAACAATTACAGGGACTGTAAGAACTCTGAACTTGAAAGCTGTTGGGAAGCCCAGGTATGTCTGTGATGGTCCTTTGCCTGCACATTTTCTCTGTGTACTGAGCACCTTTTGTTCTCTGTCAGCAGAACATCAGCCAAACTCTTCTTGCTTGGTAGCAGCTGCTGGATCCAAGGTCTTGGGTCTTAAATGGTTTTAGAAGTCCATGAAGGTGTAAATGGGAAGAAAGCACTATTATTTTCCTGTGAGATAGGAAATGTAATGCTGCAAGTCTTGTTTTCAGTCAAGGCTGCCCCCTGGCCTGTGCATTTGGCCTTTGGTCCCCAACAGGTTTTTGGCTATACACAGTACCTGTGTGGGAGCTGGAGAATTCAGATATACAACAGCTTCTGCCAAGGCTTGTCCATTTCCTGTCTGTACATCTCTTTACACAGAGTTCTTAGGGGAATGAAGTAATACTCAGTTATTTTAATAGATTTTAGAGGTTAAAAAAAGATGTTAGTCAGGTACAGGAATAAATCAAGAGGACTGTACAGACATCTGAGTGAAGTACAATTTATTTGCTTTGAGTCAAGTCACCTAGAGAGAAGTAAATTTTATTTCAGCTAGAAGTATTTGTGCAGAAATAGGATATGATTATTATTTACCTCTAACAAGCATTTATAATTTCATGGCTGCACCAAGTTACGAGGCTATTCCAAGAATACAAAGGACTGCACCTAATACAGTGATTCCATTCCAAGAAAATCCTCTAATGGTAGCACATGATAGAGCAAAAATCAGTTTATAATGAAGTTTTGAACTTTTGATGACGTGAAAAATAGTTTTGCTGATGAATTTTGCTTCTTTTATTTCAGGGGACATTTTTTATTCAAAAATTAAATGTTTAGTAAATAAAAATGGATAATTGGGGCAACATCCACTGAATGTGGTATAACTCCTTTATATAACTTTTTAGTAGATCAGATTTGTTCTAAAGAAATGAATCTAAAAAGTACATCTACTGATTACTTAAGAAGTAATAGAAAAAAATATGCAATTGTATAGTTTATGAGTTTGGTGTTTTGAATATTTATGCTTTTAAAGAAATAGTCTGAGAAATGCCAGTTTGTGTCTGTTCTTTAGCTGTGTGATTAAATTCCAGAAATGGACTCTAACAGACAAAGATTTTAATCTCCACAAGCAAATGTAATAGACACCTCTTACCTGAATGTATTCTAGATGACCAATTGCACCATTTGAAAAGCACTGATGTCTCAACTGCTTCCATAACCAGATGCTTAATGTTCAGGAAAAAAAATGTAGTAGTAGATTTTTAAAAAAAATCGACTCATTTAGGTAGAATAAAACAGGTTCTAGGAGTAATTGGGGACCACTTCAATGCCTGTAAGAATTCATCAAGGCAATCTTTTTGCCTAATGATCCAGCCATGGTTGCAAATTACAGCACCATTGTAGTTTCAGCTAGCTTTATTTTTAGAAAAAGAGAAAAAAAAAAAAAAGATGCCTTAGTAAGAAAATTATTTTGTATTTAAAATGATGGTTTAGTAATTTAAAAGATTTGAATTATATTTACTTTCCATTGATATCTCTAGTTGTCATCTCAAAAACATTTCATCCTTCCCTTGAAAGCAGATAAAGCTTGAGATGTCTTTGTCCAGTACTTTAAAAAAGGGAAAAACTTTCCAGTACCTTATGTCAGGGATTCAGATGATTTACAAGAGATTGCCTGTAAGAAGTTCTGTTTAGAAATTTATTCAAATAGTCATGCAAAAATTTTGTTTACTAAATGAAGGAAAGTGGGAAACTTAATATCAACATAACTGTGTCCCAGTGAATATGAATGGATAGGGTAGAGATGACAGATATGGGGTAGAAATCATGAATATTTCTAGATGAATTTATGGAAAGAAGATATTTTTGTCAAAAATGAAGAGAGAGGCTCAAAAGATGGTAAAGTTTGATGGTGCCAGGAAAATCTTCGCTCTGTTGAGGACACACAAAGCTGTAAAGCACTTCAGTGAGAAACACAGTGGGACTGTTAGAACTACAAATCAGAATTAGCTGGAAAGAAATGTATTTTCATGATTTGAGCCTTCTACAAAACATAATTAGTCCTTTTACTTACTGAAGGAAAATACTGAATGTGAGACAGCTTCTTACAAAACTCATGATTTTGGGAGGATGAATATCTAAAAACTTGGATATTCTAATATACACTTGATTTGGAGATTTTCTTCCCCTTGAAAAATATGAAATGCAAGAAACAATTTCTTGCTATTTTTTAAAATTGTAAGTCACTTGAATGACTCTAAAAAGTATATCTACTGATTACTTAAGAAGTAATAGAAATAATTTGCCAGTGGCAAACTGTATTCTGAAAAATTATCAGCAAATGTTATAGACTAAAACATTACCACTTCAGTTCATTTTTTCCTCTTAGGAATGCACTCAAAAATGTATGAAAATACTTTAAAAATTACTTTGGTTAATCCATGTTCTTTTACTAACGCATCATTATTAGAAAAATGTGTATGAAAAACATTTGCAGAAGACATGTCTGCAAAGACTGAAGCTTAAAATAAAAGCCTCTATTATTCAGACTGAATTGAATCAGACATAGCATCACATTTGCCATGGAGTTCCAGACTTTTTTCTTTCTGCTTTGATGTTTTAGTATCCACTTCCCCACTGAAGATCCAGGGGATGTAACCACTTACAGAAACAAGAAATACATTTGGATTTTATTATTCAACATAAACTGCTGTGGGGTTGAATGATTAGCATTAAGAATATTCAGATGGATATTCAGTCTAACCTTGCCATATGCTGCAGTTTATTTTAGCAAAATTATTTAGCTATGGATTAGAAGATTTCTGCTTGTGATATGATTGGTTTAAACAATAGAAAAAGCTGCTGAAAAGTTCTATGTCAATATTTTTTAGAAGGAATAAATAACCTTTGTGTAAGTATTTCTCATTTTCTCCATTGTTTAATTTATAGTTTTATACATTTATACTTAGTGATTCTATTTAAAAATACAGTTATGAATACTTAATGACTTTGCCCTTTATCCAGGCCTAATAAAACTACTTGGTTATTGAAAATAGTTTTTAATAGAAATCTTAGAAAAAGCATACCATATGAAAACAGAAATAATCTTTAAAAATAGGTGTTTTTTTCCATTAAAAAGGAAAATATATAAAATATATAAAAATATGTTACAAGATTTTTGCAATGAAAAGATGTCATCTCATTGTAATTAAGGTCACAATGTGTCTTTCAATAAGTAGCTATGCCTTGATTTTGAGTATAAGGAGAAAATCTATTGTACAATGCCTCATCTCAGGATTCAGAATTGAGAAGGATATATTTGCTGAGCAGCAATACTTCAAACTCCATTACTTTTTCCTTTTTAAGCCTTTTATGACTTTTCCATAAGAAAAAGAAAACCACAGCTGTGGAAAAATAAGGTATGGTCCAAAAAACAGAAACTTGTACATGACTGAATATTTAACACACATTGTCTTTATTTCTAGTTCAGCCACACTGTGGTTAGGTTTTTTTCTGGTTTGTTTGTTTGTTTGTTTGTTTATTTTTCATTTTATAACTCTCTTGAAGCTAAGGGAATATTTTGTAGAAGAAAATGGCTGTGCAAAAGTCCAGGCTCCCATCATCCATTTGTGAGTCAGTTCTGATCCTTGCTGTGCAATAAAACATTTAGTCACCCTTCTCCCAAAGCTTTACCAAGACAGGCTTGATTTTGGTGCAAACAGAGACATTATTGAGTGGCAAATAATCACTGTGACTCCTGTGAAACTGGGAAGTCAGTCATTTCTCACAGGAAAGCTGATTGCTGCCTTCTCTTTTCTGCATCCAGAAAAAGTGCCGATTATTCCCACTTGAACACACACACACACACACACACACACACACACACACACACACATGCACTTATGCTACATCTAATTTTAGAATTAGAAGACTAATTCTAAATTAGAATTTAATTTAGTAGTAAAATTAGAATTAAATTTAGTCTTAAAAGACTAAATTTAATTAGCATTAAATTAAAGTTTAAAAGAATTAACTACAGATTAATGAAACAATTTGGCTTGGAATCAAGATAAATGTGAGAGTTTTGAGATGGAATGAATAGACCTGTCTGGTGAAAATGAAGGAGGTAATGTTAGTGTGGGGGACACTTTGGGCTGAAAGAGGCTGAAGAAAAGTGGCCCTAGCCTGGGAATGGTGAAAGACCTATAGGACAAAGCAGGTCAGGGATAAAATTTCAGGATCTGAAAAAATATTATCTTTGGGAGCAAGAAACTGAATCCTAGACTGGCTTGAGTTGTAAGTGACCTACAGCCCCACCCTGGATTAGGGTTGGTGTTAGGGCAGGTTGTTTACAATTTCCTTGGTCTTGAAACATTGACTCTGGGCACTTCTCATCTGGACATGTAGGGGAAAGATGAAAAGCCTCTTCTCCCCTGCAAGGGACTGAAATTCCTCCCTTACTCCTTAGCACCCCAGCATGTATGAGCACTTAGCACTGCTGTTCTTCTAGCCTTGCATGGTTTCTTTTGCTAGAATAAAAAATATACCTTTAGTTAGAATCTCATGGAAGTTTTGCAACATTAAAAATACCAAAATAAACCTCAAACCAAAATGATGCACTAAACTTTACCAGTAAATGCCTCACCTTTCTAAGAAAAAACATATTAAATATCCTAAAGGGAATTGTATTGAAATAAAAGGTCTGACTTCCATGGTTTTGAAAACTGCAAGAATAGAGGTGATGGCAAGAAATTGTAATATAGCTGTCAGGAGACTAAATGACACTGAAGACCCCCAGATTCTATGAAATAACAACAGACACTGAAAGAGTCATGGCAAAGCTGACAGATACACAATGCAGGGAATTTACTGATTATCTGGGGAAGATAACAAAACACCTGCTGCTTACTAAAGTCCACTAGCTATCAGCATTAAAGAAAAAAAAAAATCAAAATATTCTCCTCATCTGCCTCTATTTTATGATTCATTTCCCCATGATTTTCACAGAGATATATCTAAAAGTAATTGTATACATTCCTTTTTGCATACAGAATGACACAAATGAAGATTACTTAAACTTGCTATTCTGAGAAAATAAGGCCCTTAAAAATCTGTTTTGAGTAAGCTCCTCTATGTAGAACCATTTTAAGTCTCTGATCTGCCCCTTTTGGAGATGACATGGTAAATTTATCATAACTTAAATGAAGGATGTGCTTATGGATTTTTCTTTTGAACAGCAAAATTAGAAGGAACAAAAAAAGGGCTTGAAGAACATTCATAGGGTAGATTTTTGTAGTCACATTCATTTCAAGTCACACTTTTGTCTAGGAATCTCAGTGCTGCTGGAATTCTTTCAGAACATTGGTCTGTTACTTACATGTGAAGGAAGATATGAGCATCTGGACAGTGTTCAATGAGTCTGGAAATATTTTACTTTAATATGTTTAAAGCAGAAAAGCACAGGAAAAGACCTCAATAATTTGCTTGCATGAGTAGAAACTGCAAATGCTTTTTAACCTTGAATACTACTGGTTTTTAAAAGGTGTCATTTTTAGGAAACTGTCTAGCCCAACCTCATAGAGTTGATTTTCTATTCTGATTTCTTGTTCCTTTTTTTTTTTGTTTTAAAACTGATTGTAAGAACATATGAATTAAGTGGTCTCTGATATCTCTTTCTATTCTAATTGAGTGTCCTGGAAGCCAGTCAGATATAGGTGTTTTAGAGACAGTGGGCTGCATTCTACTGTTTGGGGAAAAAAGTATCTTGTGTAATGTGTGTATCTGTGACAGCTATGTCAATCATTTGTGACTCTTCTTCTGGAAGACATTGTGAGTTATTGTGAGCTAGCTGCTGCATCCAGAATGGACCCTCAAATATTAACCAGACAGGGTATGAGGTTGGATAAAACACTTAAGAATTTTTTTTCTATAAAATCCCTTTTTAAAGTGTGTTTGTCAAAGCAAAGTCATTCATCCAAAAGATAAAACTTTTTTATTAATATTAGTCATTTAAACATGGTTGTAAATATTAATTCATTTATGCACGGAATTTTAGCTGTGCTCTTGAGTTGTAGCTTATAGCTATGAAATCTGAACTCACACTGATTTTAAGAACAGGGAAAAAATACCACTTAACTAGTGAATAGTAGAATCACAGTTCTATTAAGAGCGTAATTGTATTAATAGCATTGTTCTATTAATAGCATTCTTGGCTTTTATGGTGTGAGCAATATGATGAAACCAAGAGCCCCTAACTGGTCATTTTCCATGGGGGCAACACTGGTGTCACTGCCCAGGTGCCTGCAGTGGGAGCTGTGGGACAGCCCCTGTGAGGAGAGGATGGGGCTGCCCTGAGAGGATTTGAGGCAGCCCCAAAACAGAGCTGGCACTGGCCACAGCTGGGCCCATCAGCAGTGCTGGTGCTGCCTCTGTGATCACATGTTTAACAAAGGGTAAACCCACTGTGTGTCAGCTCTGCAAGAGGAGTGAGAAAATATCACACAGCCATCGGTATATCAAGGTCAGAGAAGGAAGAGGAGGAGGAGGGTTTTGAGGCTCTGGAGCAGAGATTTCCCTGCAGCCCATGGAGAGATGTCTGTGAAGCAGGTTTATCCTGAAGAACTGCAGCTCCTGGCTGGACCCACACTGGAGTAGGGGAAAAGTGTGAGACAAAAATAGCAGCAAATAAGAGCTTTAAGGACTGCCCCATTCCCTGTCCCTCTGCAGCACCAGGATGGGAAGATGTTGAAGAATAAGAAATGGAGAGGTGAAACTGGGTGGGAGAAAGGTATTGTTTTAATTTTTATTTTTGTTTGCAACAAATTAATTTTCCCCTAGTCTTTATCTCAGTCCTTGAGCTTTTTCATCATGTTTTCTGTGCTCTTGGTGAAGAAGGGTGAAGGTGTGTGTGGTTGGGCAGCTGGCAGGTGCTAGTCATTGTTAACCAACTGCAGTAATGTTTTCAAGTTTTTCTTCTAATGTTTCTGTAATTGTTGTGGTTTAACCCTAGTTAATTGTGCCTAGTTCTTAAATTCAGTCAATAGCATGGAGCAGTCTTCCCACATTTGGAACTCACAGGTTCAAATTACATCTGTAGGCAGAGTGGCAGGGCAGGTCTCTTTCTCTTGGCAGTGTTCAAAGTGCCTTAACACATACCTGTCATTATAGCTAGGCCTCACTGACTGCTTCCTTGACTGTCATGGAAATTTTAGATGCATCAAGAATAGAAAATTAGCATTAATTTACAATGAAAATGCTCTTTTTTCATTTCCCCAAATGTGTTGGTGGGATTTAATATAGTTCTAGCTGCAGCTGCAAGCAGAATCCCTTAAAATGATTGACTCTGCAGCTGGGTTTCACATGCCCTGTGTAGGAGAGTCCTTACAGAGCTGCAATTAATTTCTTTAAAGGTGATCGTGTTTTTTTGGCACATAGTTATGGAAAATGCAAAGTGCCTTTTTGGTGTCACTGTGGTTATAACTAAATAGCTGCTGTTGAATGCTTTTATATTCTGGCCCAAAGAACTGGGTGTAGTGCTCTTGTACTTGATTCTGTGTTACTCCTGCCTTGGCAGTGCCCCGTCTATCAAGAGAGATGTATGCTGCACATTACAAAATGCAGTTTCTAAAACTGACTTCAGTGAAAAGATTGTCTTAGATAATGTGGCCCTCACTTTTCTTCCACTCAGGCTCCCCAGAACAGCTGTTACCTCATTTGTAATGTGTTATCCCTATTATTCACATTACAGTAGTGCCCAAGAGCCAACAGAGAAGATTTTTCTTTGTTCCAGATGTGATATATAGAAGAACAGACACTCACTTGAGGAGCTCACAGTAGGGATTGCAGAGGCCTTAGATATCCTATGAGAGGAGTGACAAACTGTCCCAATCTGAGACAGACTACGAGTCAGCCCAGTGATCTGTCCTGTCCTTCACAATGAGCCTCCTGTAACTCCACCTGACAGTGCTGTGAATATTCTGTTCAATTCCACAGGCAAGGGCAGGACAAGGCACAGCACACACACAGTGGTGGTGTTAGCAGATGTTCTGTTCTGTGCTCTTTGTTGCTTTTTTACTCTATTTTAAAATAGAAACAAATACATACACATAGGTAGACACTTTAAACTGAGAATATGTTTAAAGGAATTTCTCCCTGTTTTCTGTAATCAACAGGAGTTCTGACATTCATTGCCTAATATCTGATGAATATTAAGTCCACAATGATGTATTTCTGACATTCTGGATTTTCAACTAATACACTGTAACACTGAAATATTTTTCTTTGCCTTTCTAGAGTAACAACAAGAACAGTGATTAATAGTCTGGAAAAGCACCACTGTTCAAATTTGGACAAATACATAAACAGGATTTAAAAGATGAGAATTATTGATGTCAATAAAGAAATTCTTAATCAGTGTTACCTGACTATTTATAAATTTTGGGTAATCATTTTCAAAAGTACTTTACAGATAAACGACCTAAATTTAAAGTTGAATTATTTTGTGTCATATTGGAAATACAGAAGAGATTATTCACAATTTTTCACAACTTAAATGATTATTTAATGGAGAATGCACAAGATTAAAAGCTTTTTTCCACATTCTCCTGGGCATATTGATAAATCATGCAGGTAGTTTTATATCTTGTAATTTTCTACAGTGCATGTAAAATCAGCTTCAGTTTACATTTTTTTGGTGGTTAAAAACTACATTTTTCTTCATGATTAAGTGTTTCTTTCTCCCTCCTTCCACATAAGGTTACTGGAAGTAATGGTTATATCTAAGAATGACAGTCATCCATTCTAAGGTGAGGAGTTACCCCAGATAATGGTTATTTTACATACAACTCAATTTTCTTATTCATAACAGCAAGCAGAATAACAAGAATAACAGCTGCCATAAAAACTAAAACCTGCTAGCTGTTACATTAATAAAGGAGAAGATAGAGAACAGTTCTAAACTAAAAATGATTCAAGTGCATGGAAAATTTGAAGTATAATTTTTTATCAATTGTTTTTGCAAATGAAGGGTAGGGGGGTAGTTACAAGATTTCTCTGGAGTTGCTATCTGAAATACTAATGGTTTTATAGTTTGGTTTGGTTTAGTTCAAGTTTTGTTTTTGTTTTTTTTTTTCGAAATAGGAATCTGTAGTTTTACTCAGTTTTTTTTTAGAAAAATATTTGATTTCTTATTCTTCAGGTAAGAGTTAAAGATTTTGTGGCCATCTCATAAATCTGTTGATAGCAATACAAACCTTAAAGCAGCAACACTTATCAATACTCAAATGTGTTTAAATTAAACTATTCCAAAGATGTACTGCTCCTGATGTCTGTGTTGAACATGAGAGTAAGGGGACTACTCTCATTCTCTTCTTTCTTTTTAGCTCCAGGTTGATTCAACTCTTACTGTATAAGATGGGCAAATATTTTTTGATAAACTAGAAGTAAATGTCAGAATGTGTGTTTGTGTCATGTAATCCTTCCGTACCAAGTCCTAGTTTTCTAACAGATTAAGGGACAATTCATATATCACTGCTTCCTTATCTGGTGATTCTGGTATTGGTTAGAGAACGTTATTTTATCTTTTCCATCACTTTACTTGATGTTAAACAGTGTTATGTTTTGTAAGCCATGGATTGTGTTTGAATCATTTTGCACAGAACATTTTGTATTTCCATGAGATTTAAAACAAAGCTCTGAGACATCAAATTTTATATAAAGTCTGTCTGATGAAACAAAGTTTCTCTCTATTAATTAAATGCCAGCGATTTGGCTTTGAGTAAGAATATCTGGATTTTGCAGGCAATAGTAGTAACCTGCCAGGTCAAGTGATGTTACAGTAACAAAAAAATGTTTATTTTTTTATGGAGGTATTTAAACATACTTAGGTAAAAAGACATTAAGCAACTCGGTATCATTATAAAATACATATAAATACTTTTAAAATAATTTTGCATAGGTTTTATTTTTTCTTTATTTAATTTTTTTGCAGTAGGAGGATGAACCTAGGCAATATATAGAATGCAGTGTGCAAGAGTCAAATTTTCAGCCAAACACCTAAGTCTTCTTTCCACCATGTACATTAGGCTAATAATTCTAGCAGAGCCTAATGAAAAGGAATGTCTGAGGTAAGTATTATTACCCCATGGGGTGAGAAGCTACAAATCACTGCTTTATACAAGAGCAGTATGTCCCTACACAATGTCACTGCAAGGTTTCCAACCAGGAGAAATTAAGATACATTAGTTCTTGTATAAACAAGGTGTTGTTTAATCAGACAGTTCCAGGTTCTGCTGGATATTTGTGTTGCACTGCATGTGGGTTTTTTTATGTATTGCACAAATCCCAAGCTAGTCTGCTGCACAGGGCACAGCAGAATACCTGCATCATCTTGTGTCTGTGTGTAGCTACAACTACCCCTGCATTCCCAGTAGTGTTCCAGCATGGATATTTGTTGATGCATTCTGTTTGGAGCACACTAATTTGAGACAAACTTGAAAATGAAGGGTTTAATCTTCTCATCTAGCTGTTGTTGATTTCTTTCTCCCCAGAATGGCTACAGTATAAAGCTGTATTCCACAAGTGAAGGGACTTTGTTTTTCAGGATGGAAGTTCTGAATTCGACAAGCAGGAAAGTTATTAGGAGCAGGATTGTTTCACATGGGAAAGCCTGAAGCTGTTGTTTGACTTTTGTTGTTATACTTTTTCTAAAGAAAAACCCGAGGACTTTCAGAGAAAAAAAGAGGTGAGAGAGTGTTGGATGTTGGATTGGATGAAAGACAAAGGATGTGTATGCAACCTACTGAGGGTACAATGTAAATAAACACTGTTGCTTCAAGGCATGGGCACTGATGAATATAAATATAAGAATCTGTGGAAAATAAAACAGTACTCTTAGAGGATATGGTACTGAAGATTGGTAGCCTTAGAAATGAATTAGTTAAGAGGTTAGCAAATTGTGGCTTTAATCTTGTCTAAGAATATTAAAAATATCCATCCAATCAATCTAGTCTTCAATTTTTGCTATTAACAGTTTAATATCTGATAGTCCTTGGTTTGGGAACTATGTTTTGGGGGCTGGTATTGGAAGCTAGCCCTGCATAGTCTGTGCATTACCTTTTATTAATTGCACTCTTTCCAGAAATGGGGAAAAAAGTAGTAGCAAAAAGAAGAGCTATTTAGGAAGACCACCAACCTCACCACTTCCTATGATGTATTCTCCATGTAGGCATTTTGGCACCCACAGCTGTCATGTCACAGATGGAAGAGGATACATTACTTACTGCTGCTTCCCTGTATTTGTTTCTGGATTTACTGCTCAGAATTTTTTGTACTTTCCAAACCTGCAGATGCTGTCTGCTTTCAAAAACTCCTCTGGTTTTGAAACCTCTAATTCCAGAAATTTAATACATTTTGAAAAGTAATATGACTTTCATTCTTACACTCTGTTCAAAGGAATATTCTTTTACTTGTTTGAAATTGAACTCCTACTGTTTTTATCAAGTACTCCCTGTTCTTGCACTGAGGAATTTAGTCAATTTCATTTTGTATTTGTCTTAGCCACTGACCCCCTGAGTTTTGTAAACTTTGATCATATCTTTTTTCCATCCACTTTTCAAACTGGAGAGCCAGAATCTTTAGTCTCTCTTTGTAATATAGCTGCTTTATTGTTTTTAGCAAATCAGATCATCTCCAACATTGCTATATCCTCCTTGACATGCAGAGACCAGAGCAACGCACCATTTGGGATATGGACAGACACCTGTTGGTTTTATATGACATAAAAATTGTACATTTGTCTTGGTCCCAATATTCTTCCAAATATCATTTTGTCTTTCTTGGCTGCCATTGCATACAGATCTCATGATTTCAGTGAACTGTTGATGATCTCAATGATCTCTTCTGAATTGCGACAGCTACTTTTGTGGTCAGCATTGCACAGACATGGCTTTGTTTATTTTTCCCTAGATACAGTATTATCTTATATTACTCTACAGTGAAGATTAACTAACACATCTTTCACAATATCTTCATAGGCAAACTTGGGAACTGTGGACAGTGAGATGGATGAGAACTGACTGAATGGCAGTCCCCAGAGGGCCATGATCAAGGACATGATCATGAACAAGGAATAGCTAGGGGCCTGTCACTAATGGTGACCCCCACGATTCAGTAGTGGACCCAGTATTGTGTAAGTTATTCATCAATGACTTGGATGAAGGGGCAGATGTCCTCACCAAGGCTGCTGACGACAGCTGGGAGGTGTGGTCAATGCTCCAGAGTGCTGTGCAGCCCTTCAGGACAGCCTTGAGAGGCTGGAGACATGGACAGAGAACTGAAATTCAGCAAAGGCAAATGCAGGGTTGCCTGGGGAAGAATAAACTCATGTACCAGCACGGGCTTGGGGCTGACCTGCTGGAAAGCAGCACTGTGGAGAAGGAGCTGGAAGTCCTGGGGGACAACAGGCTCTCCATGAGCCAGCCAGTTAAATCCTGCCTCAGGGAGCATCCAGTCCTATTCTGTGCTTACATGGAGCTTTGCACAACATGGAGTCTTATTCTTGGCTGGACTGCAGGCACTGTTTTAATGGTAGGAAGTATTTAGGAAGATGACTTGAATCATGAAAGTATGGCCCAAATTGTCAGCCTATATGATCTCTCTGTTCACTTACAGCACACCTTTAATGTCTTTGTGTTTCAGTCTAGTGGCTTGACTGTACCACATGTAAACATGCCATCTCTTGTTTTAAAACTAGCTTGCCTGGGGGCAGACAGCAGTTTAGCCATGATAATTGGGGCTTTCTGTGCTCAGCAGCACCTCATGTGTGCCTTTCATATCTCTTGCAGCTTTGGTACCTGAGCCTGTCTCAACCAAAATTTGCTACAAAATTTTTAGACAAAGGTGCAGAGTAGACTACTGGAAAAAGAAAATCTGGGTTTCCAATAATACATTTTTGTCTGTTCTTTAACTCTGTGGATGCTATTTTCATTCTTTTTGCATCTCAGTAAGGCTTTTAACATATGCTTGATTCATAATTGAGAGCACTAAAGGCAATGGCTGCAATGCGTATAATAGCTAACCTGGTATTACGTGCTGGGGCATTAATGTGCAAGAATACCTAGCACTAACAGCTATAGAAGGCAAGCAGTCTTTGTTTTAGATGGAAATTGCAATAAAATAATATAAGGGAAATGTTCCTTAAATAAAAGTTTTATTAGTTTTACCAGCACTCCACGCTTAAATACTGTAAGTGATAAATTTGGAAAAGACTTAATGTTTTTCTATTAAGCTGTTATGACTCCCTTCATCTCTTCACAATGTAATAGTCTGCAGACAGAATACTAAAGTCAACTGTGGATCATTGCTAATTCTGTTAACAGGATGATTAAAATGACAAGAACATCTGCAAACAACTGTTGCTAGTATTGTTGCTGTGCCTGAAAGCTCTACTGTTACTAAAGATCTGACAGTGCTTCCATTACTAAATCTCATTGTAATCCTCATTGGGTTTAAACCTGGAATTCATTTTCCAAGTCCAAAAGACAGTTTTTTGACAATATCTGGAATTAGCCATAGTTTAGTTACAGAAAAGTGAAAGATCCACAAACACTTGATATTTTTTAAGATACATTGTATGTTCTAAAAGGATTTTAATGTTTCAAAAATTATTCAAGTCGGAAGGTTTTTATAAATATCATGCATTCTTGGTTCTCCTGAATACAGAAAAATGTGACCATTTGAAATTACAAAGTATATGAAACATGTGGATGTAGATTCTGCAGATATTTGCACCTGTACTTAATTTCTTAAACATGAATACACCCTCCCTGTTGACTTAGTGAAGCTGTTCAAGCACAAAAATTTAAATGAACATACAGATTATTTTTGGTGGTCAACAAATTGCCCTGTTGCTCCTGGAGAACTTTATTTTAATCTCTCTGGAAGCCAATCTGTCTGCTAAGAATCATGCTTAATAGAGTCTGATTGCACACACTGATTAACCTCAGTAGACCCTGATTTCACTATCTAGATAGCACAGATAATATCTCTGGTTTTTTTAAATAGCCTACAGAGAGCCAGTGCAGAAGCCTATAAACAAAGTGGTGTCCTTTTTTGAATTACAGATTTGTATTTAATGGAATTTCCAGCATAAAGGCATATGAATATTCTTTTGATACATGTCAGAACTGTCAATTTCCCAAGGACATTTATATATATATATGGAAATATATAAGGCTTCCTTTCTTCCTTAGGAGAAAACAGGTCAAGAGCATTCTTATCAGTTTTACTAACCTAGTTATGAAATGCTGGTCATCTAAATTAAAAGACCATATTTCCAGAGATTCCTAGCACATGAGCCAAAATACAACTAGAAAAAAGACAATACTTTTTCCATTTAATTATTGACAGTATGCAATAAAACATAGTTTTTTCGTAATTATTTTCAGCTAAATTGTCACATTCAGATTCAAAGTATATCCTAATAAGTGAGCCAAATATAAATGTATGAATTGTCCTATAAAGCACTTTGTGTTAATAATAGGAGATAGAAATCTCTTACCAATTTGAATTCATGTGCAATTCTGCTGCAGATTTATTTTAAGAGTGAGGATTTAAATGGATGACAATGACAATTTGTATCCAGTTCAAATGATAGCTGAGTACAGCTGATATATACAGAATATATAGAAAAACTATTGTTCTAGTCTGGTCAACACATTGACTTAATCCGTAAGAGAGTGAAAAAAATTGTCACTATATGGTTTTGAGTCACAAATTGAATTTTATTTGCCATAGTTTCACTATTCAGCCAAATGACCCTCACCCTTTTCTTAAATATAAGCAGCCATGAGTATTATTTTATAGGAGGACTGTAACTAATCCCTCTGCTTGCAGTTATCATCTAATCCTGATTCTCCTCAACCCTACATACACCTCCTAGGAAGATGCTGAGCTTGCATATTTGTACTTTTAAAGTATTAGCACAGCCTCCAAGACTGTGAGGAATCTTGTCAAAATTGAAAAATCAAATCTTGTAATAGGCAGATTATTCAAATAAATTTTATTACAGGTAAAATTAGAAAACCTGCAGTGTTTTTTGTGGCTTTAGATTTTTTTGCCATTCTGTATTGCTCCAGTGACATGAATTTAAAATCACATCTAACAGCAGTTGAATTGGGTCAGATTTTCTTGTATGTTATATTTCAAGCTGTTTACCACTTTTCCTTCATGGGGTTAAGATGTATTATAATTGTGTGAGATCATGAATACTTTTCCATGTAATTTCTGGATCAAGTTTTGATAAAGTGTCCTTTTGTAATTTCATCTTGACTATTTTTTTTTTCAGCTAAAAGGGCTTTAATAAAGGTAAACTTAGTGAGGAAAACATCTAGAAGAAGAAACTGTAACCAATTTTTGATTCTTTTTAGTTACCACCATTTTCTTCACTGTTTCCAAATGGAGTTTGCATTCCAGGGCTTTCCTATGCATTGGTCCTTGTGCTTTGACCTTGGCTTCAAAGTCTCCCACCCGCCTTTGTGTAACTTGAAACAAGGATTACAAGCACATTACTAAAATTTTCATTGGCAAGCAGAAACACATTGATGATTTTGAAATCTAAGCACAGAAATTGTTAGGAATAATCCTCTCTACAATGAAAAAGGTCCCAGAGCTGTTTTTTCTAATCTGCTTTCTTATTACCAGGACACACTGTAAGTAATGTTGTGCAAACAGAATGAAGGTATTCAAAGAAATTCTGATTTAAATTATCTTACTTCATGCAACTGGGTCACTAAGCTGCTTGGCCTTCATTTTGTTACCAGTCAGTAATAACGAGATGACTGCACAGCAGCTTTCTCATTTAATGTGGAAATTGGGGTTTTTGGTCATTGCTCGTATCACTAAATTTGCTCTTAAGTGTAGGAGCTTGGTGTGGATCTTGGCACAATCCAGCTTTTTGTATTGGTGGTTGTTCCTCAGTGGAGCAGGAGTAAATGACTGCTATGCTTTCTGGTGCAGAGGAGAGGGTGGACGGGCTAGAAAACGGTAAAATCAGTTACTGAAATTTGAAGAATCCAGGATAAACCTGTGTTGTGACAATCCTACAGAGTTTGGGTAGCATACTAAATATGGAAATACTAGAAACTGAGTTTGACAGCAAATAATTTCTATATGGTTTTGTTATTATTTTGTAGTTTGCTTGTCTGGTTTTATTGATTTTTTTAAAAAAATGAATTATTATTGTGGAAATCCTCTTAGATAATGGTGTACACTAGTTCAGTTTGTGATCAGGATACATTTACTGCTGTCAAAAACTGCTTTTGGGATTTTGGAGGGAAAAGTGCTTTACAAAGGCAGGCATTATTTAAATAGAAAAAGTCTATTTTCTTTGTAACTACTTCCTTTCACTGTGTAACTTTTTACTTCTTCTTTTTTTTTTTTTTTTTTTTAATCAGACTTCAAGTCTGATACCAAGCTATCGATACAAGGGTGTTGTCAGAATTGGTACTGTATTGTCAGAAATGGTTATATAAATGTACTGAAGGTTTATGCAGTTTTATACATATAATCCTCCTTGAATTAAATATAGACATGTTAAGTGTTTTATATTTACATACATACTACAGTACGACAAAGTAAAACACACAAAATATTTTTATTTCTAAACAAACGAAAAATTATTTTTTGAAAAACAGGTAGAAAACTTAATATATTTAATATATTGTTTTATGGTATAACTGGATAATCATCCTGACTCCCAATCTGAGCTAAGCAATTTTTCACTGCCTTTGAGTATGGCGCTTGAAACAAGTAATAAGTGAAGGATGAAACCCAAAAAGAAATCTAAGCTGAAACTCATGCTGATCTCTACAGAGAGTTAGGAGCCTTTATGCTTTGATGTTGCTTTAATCCACTTTTCTCCAGTTGTCAGATATAAAACATCACGGGGCACATCATGAGCTCATGTAATTTGTTATAGTGCTGTTGGAAGTTAATGGAGCTGAAAGGCCAGCTGAAGGTCTGGCCCTATAACGCTTCAGCTAATGTACACAATCTGCAGAGCTGAGCTATTACAAGTCACTTCCTCAGGAATGCCTTTCTCAAACACTTTCCCACTTGCATTTACAATACATACATTGCATCAGATTTGAGGAAAAAGGGTGATGTCTTCTGCTAATTAGCTACCATAGAACCAAATGAAACCTGAATTGCAAAGTGTAAAAGGTCAACTTCTATGCCTATTCTGGCATTCACAGTGCTCCAATTTATCTCATTTAGCAAACAGTAAGAAGCCAGCTTTAACTTGAAATGAAGTTTCATAGTCCTAGCAATGGGAGTTGGGCAATAGCTTGTAACCAATCACTACCTCCTACCATACCACTGCTTTTTCATGAGTTGGAGATTGTGTCACTGCCTCCAGGAAACTGAAGACAGCAGCAATTCAAAATCCATTTTAAACTGGACTGACAAAGAATCATGTAATAGTCAGCTTTCTGAAGAAAGCTGGCTGTTATCTGGTAATGTAACTAGGAGCGCTGTCTTTTAGCAGACATAATTTTCTTGTATTTCATTTAACGAAATACTGAGGCCAACAGTGTGAGGATCCACTAAAGCATCTGCCTGATCCTGCACTTCTGTCACAACAAATGCAGACAGGGTCACAGGCTGGGGGAAAGCAGCCCAGCAAAGGACCTGGGGGTGCAGATTAACAAGGGCTGAACATTGGCTAGCATGTGCCCAGGTGGCCGAAAAGACCAATGTCATCCTGGCCTGTGTCAGCAATTAGTGTGGCCAGCAGGACCAGGACAGGGATTGTCCTCCTGTACTCGGCACTGGTGAGACCACACCTCAAGTGCTGCGTTCATTTTGGGCCCCTCACTACAAGAAAACATTGAGGTGTTGGAGTGTGTCCAGAGAAGGGCAGCAGAGCTGGTGAAGGGTCTGGAGCACAAGTCTGGTGAGGAGTGGCTGAGGGAGTTGGGGGTGTTTAGCCCAGAGGAAAGGAGGCTCAGGACAGACCTTGTATCACTCTCAACAAGAACCTGAAAGGAGGCTGAAGTCATGTGGGGATTGGCCTCTTCTCTCAGGCAACCAGCAATAGAACAAGAGGATATGGCCTCAAGAGGGAGGCTCAGGTTAGACATTAGGAACAATTTCTGTATTGAAAGGGTTGTCAAGCATTGGAATGGGCTGCCCAGGGAGGTGGTAGAGTCACTATCCCTGGAGGTATTCAAGATGGTATTCAAATGACAGGACCTTAATGCCATTGTCTAGTTGATAAAATCATAGATGGTGATCACTCAAAGGCTGGACTTGATGATCCTGGAGGTCTCTTCCAAACTAAGTGTTTCTGTGATTCTGTGATATTTTATACTCAGGAACCTTAGATTGCCAAAATGGCTGAATTAATATAATCTGTGGGTATACTCTTTACACCCCTTCCCTCCTACTTTGCAGGACATTTGGGTGAGTCACAAATATTGTGGTTCATGGTTTCATCATCAGGACCACATCCTTGAAGTCCAGCTTCATCAATGTACAAGTGTGTTTTCACTTTGACCAGAATATAGCTCCTGAACTTCATATGTGCTCTTTAATGAAAAGAAATGCTTCCATTGAGATTGTAACTTGATTTGGAAATTAATTTCTGATGAGATTATAACTAGCAAATAGAAATTGAGGGTTTTATTAAATAATGCTTCTGAAGACCATTGAAACTTTAATTACATAAATTTAGCATCATGGTTGAACAGAGTCATACTAGCAAAGGGTTGAGTAAGCTTGTTTGGTCTGTGTCCCATGTTCATTATCTTTAAATACATGTGATGTTTATGAAGGTGAAACAGGAAAAAAGAGCCAAGCTCAAGTGTTGTGTATGTTTTGTTTCTCAGCAGCTCTCAATATTTTACAGAGAGAATAACATCTTGATAATTAAATTGCTTCCACATCTGTGCAATGGTGTCAGCAGGATATTGCCATATTGCATATGTTTAACAAATTGCACATAATTTGTCTTTATATTTTCATTATGGAAATTGCATTCATATTATTCATCAAGAACTACCACCATGTAAGAATGAGACAAGAAAATGGAATAATAAAACTGGTTTTGAATACTTGCAGAGTACATGCATTTTAACAAAGACAATAAAAATCCTGCTTTGGCAAGTTACAGGAGAAATAAACAAAGCTGACATTCTGACTAAACTTATTAATGAAAAAATTATTTACTTTTGTACTGTTGGAAGTGTTTATAGCATTAAAAGATAGAAAAGAAAAAGCAGTCCAAGGGGAATGCAAAACTTCAAGGTTTGATGAGGAGTGAGACTTGATGGAACAGCAGTGAATATGCCACAGAGCTTAGGGGCATAATTTGAGTTACTTGAAATTGCAGGTTAAATTTAATTGTGATTGTTATCAATTGTTTAGTGAAAACTGGTTTTTGATAAGTAAACCTCTATGGGTTTTTTTGGTTGGGGAAGAGAAGTAAACAAACCATCCCAAGAATAACTTCAAATAGTGATTGGTTAAAAAAAATATGGAAAATAGGCTCTCCTCCTCTGTGTGATGTAATAAAACTGGTTTTCTTTCAAGTAGCTTTAGTCGATACCCTATGTCTGTAACAAAGAAAGAGATTTTAAATTTTTCTGTTGCTCAAAGCTAACAAAGTACACAGAGCTGATACCTAGAGGTAAGGACAACAACACCTGAGAATACAGTTCCTTATAGATTAAGGCAGGTTGCTCTGTTTCAATATTTACATGACTGCATCCTCTTAATTCTTATTCTATCAATTTGCATCCAATTTAGAGTGGTGCCTCAGGTGCTCATTGATTTTTGTTCTCTGTTACCAGTCTCCTTTCATTCTGGCACTAAATACAAACAGAACATAAAAAATGCAGTGTTCCCTGCAGCTTTTCCTAGTAAATAATTTTATTACTTGGCATTAATCTAGACTTTTAATTAGTGAAGAAGTATACTGGTGAAGGCGTCTCTCTCTTCATACAGCAAAAGATGGGCAGATACCACAAAGAACTGAAGCTAAATTTGGTGGATAGAGTGAAACAGCTCTGATTTCTGTGGACATGTATATACATACCTATGTTAACAGGCTCCAGGCAGCAACACAGCTTGACAGCAGATGAGGACAGGTTCTGGTCTCAGAAAGGGAACCTACTTAATGGTCAGCACTCAGAAAGTGCAGAAAGCACTGAGAAAGGGAGAACTTGGCTTGGCATGAGATGGTATCTTCAGGAGTTATAGTCTCTGCACTTGGTCTCTAGTGCCCCTCTTGGAGACACCCTTGCTCTCTCCTCCTTTAGGAAAACTAAAGAGGATAATATTCTCTAATATATTCTTCCATTATCCACAGAAAATTACAGGTTTTCCTCATTGAATGATTTTTTTAATCTTTGGAAAGCCCCAGTAAATTAACCTTCCTTTAATTTTACACTTAGGAAAATTGTTCATGAACCATAAAAAAGATAATCTGGACTTGGTCAATGGTGATGCCTTTTCCTATTTTATGGTCCCAGGCCTAAATTCTGGGAATGGTACTTAGGGGGTTATGTTTCTTTCCTGTTGTTCCTTTTTATTTATAGAATTTTTTCTCATATCTTTGCCTGAGGGCCCATTAACTTCAGAATTATAAAATTCAGAGGGAGTTAACATTTTCCATTCCAAGGGAGGCTCCTGCCTTCCCTAGCAGACACCTGTCTTTCAAACCAAGACTGTCCTCCTTGATTTTGTGCTTCTTTGCTGATGTAAAGTTGCCATAGTGCTGTTATCTCCCATGAGCATTGTTTTTGCAACTTTCTGGGGGGAAAGGTGCATATCCACATCATCCTACTCCAATGGAGAGTTACTATGTCAGTGAGGCAGGTGGTCAGAGCCTGTACAGAATGACTGCCTATTTATTCAGCCCTGGTGAGACCACACAGGATGTTCTGTGTCCAGTTCTGGGCTCCCCACACAAGAATGATATTGAAGCAGTTCCAGTGAGGAGGGTTACCAAGTGACTTAGGTAAGCATATGATGTGAGAGGACTGATACTTTTCAGTCTGAAAAAGACAAGGCTAAAGGAAGAGTGCTTTTCTTTAATTCTTGAAAGAGAAGTTATAGAGAAAATGAAGACAACCTTGGTTCGGAGGTGTATGGTAGAAGATCAGGACACAGTGGGCACAAGCTGTAGCAAGACAACATGTAACTCAAGGGAGGAAAAAATACATTCTCCAAGAGAATGGTTAAGCTGTGAAAAAGGTTGTCCAAGGCTGTGGAGTCTACATCTTTAGATATATTCAGAGAGTAACTTGACAAGGCCCTTAGAAACTGAATAGAATTTTTAAGTTGTTCCTGCTTTGTGCAGGGAATGGATAAGATGACCTCCAGATGTCCCCTCCAGCAGAAATTATTTTGTTGTAGTGGGACATTTCCCATTTCCCAAGCTGTGTAAGGACAGAACACGGATCTTGCTACCTACCTCAGAGTACATTCTTCCTCCCCCTCCTGGGTAGATTGGTATCCCACATAAACTTCCCAGTGGTACTTCACCAACAGCTGAACAACAGAGATAAGTGAAAGATTATAAAGACCTGATTTTTAACAGGTAGTCATCATTATTAATGAGCACAGCCCAAGTAGAGGTTGGGGAAAGCCTTTTAAATTCAAACTAAAATATAGAAATATTTTCACTGGCTTTGTTCTTTTCTTTTTTTGGGGAGGAAAAAAAAAGTGAAAACCAGTGCTATAGCTATAGCTGTTTTCCCCTGCATATTTAATCCACCATTACCTGCATATGAATTGTGCACAAATGAAGAAATGAGGGACATGAAACACGATTGTTAACACTTCAAAGAAGATTCTTCATCACTATGGGAGGCATCAGACATATATCACTCCTCCAAATCCTTGAGAGTGAAGATCTGCCGCTTAGAATTCAACCAGTGGCTTTCAGCTTTTGACACAGACTGCCTTTATGAAGTAGAATTGAAGGGGTTTGAATGCTTGTAATGGATCCCTCTGAGAAACAGTATAATTGGTATGGCATTGGTCTGCTCTATTCCCTCTGCCTTTAGGGTAACTACTACATTCTCAGATTTCCCTTAAGATGAAAGGACTTTGGCTGACAGATGCCCTATACATTGAATGCATTGCTATAATCCAAACCTGTATGAGGACGAAAAAATTTCAGTTCCCCTTGAGTTTTAAGAACTGTGAATCACATATCTGAAGAGAAATAATACCTTTCTAGCTATAAGTCAAACCTATTTCCCCTTTTCTTTTATTCACTACTGTTAAATCAACACCTTATAGAGGAAGAAATTGCTAAGAGCTACATTGCTCAGATGGATGTTCATGTGCATCACCTTTTGTTTCAATGGTGTTTGGATATTTAGCTCAAATTTTCTCCCTTCACCCAAAATACTGTTGTCTGAATTTTGTGGCATTACGCTGTGAGAGCAGCTGAGCTGCACATGGAATATTTAGCATCCTGTTACGTTGGTAAAAAGTATTTTCTTCTTTTCCATACTTGTCTGTCTTTTCATTAGGCTCCATTATGTTTATCTAGTTATTCTTCAAAACATATTCTTCTTACTAGTTCTTATTTGCCCTTTTTTTTCTTTGTAGTTTCATTTCTATATCCCAGTCAGCTTTTTGTCCTTGACATTTGAATGTTGCATTCTGACCTTATCTATTTATGTATTTCTTCTTATTTATTCCTTTGTTTCTGTTTTTCTTATTTTATCTTAATCCATCTTTGCACCTGCCCTTTCTCTCTTTGCTGATACTCTAATTATACTTATTAATTCTAACCTCTCTTTCCATGCAGAAAATGTCTATTTGGTATTTCTCTTTGGAGTGATAAGTCTGTTTTATACCCTACATCCATTTCTGTTTTGCCACAGATCCTTTCTAGGGAGGATGAGAACATGTCAGATTCTTGCTTTTAGTTACATGTGCTCCATATCCATATATTAATTTTCCATTTTCCTATTCCTTCACTATTGGTCTCTGTTCATCTTCTCCCCTGCAATGAGTGAAATTCCACTGTATAAGTCAGCTATCAATAAGAATTATATATTGAGGATGGTATCATTTTCAGTCTGATTTGTTTCTATTATGCATAAGTCAAAAAGGTCAGGTAGAAATACAGAGACATTCACAGATGAGCAGAATGTTGTGCTCTGCTCTATACACCAGTACAGACTTTAGACTGGAATAGTAGCCTGGATAGATTTTGAATGATTCAAGGAACTGAATAATTAAATTAGCCTGGCATTATCATGAAGAAGCTTGAGAAATGCAAAGGATAACCAACCAAAGCAAGAGTGTAGAGTGTTTGCCTTTTTGAAGATAATGTTTTCTTCCCTGAAATTTTATTTTATATAGTCAGGATCTCTGCTGGGTTATCTACATGAAATAAAGTTTTGTTTGCATCTAGCTCAGACTAGGTCACTTTTTGAAACAGATGAGAAGAGTTTGGGTTATCTCAAAAGTTCTTCACTTTTTGAAACAGATGAGAAGAGTTTGCGTTATCTCAAAAGTTCTTCACTTTTTGAAACAGATGAGAAGAGTTTGGGTTATCTCAAAAGTTCTACAATGTGCTTAGTATTAGAGTAGAAATAACAGCGATCTCTTAATATATATAAAGACCTAATGTTGGGAGAAAAAATTCTAAATCCAATAAAGAAAATTTCACTTCACTGCCAATGATTGGATAATTACAGTGGAGTTCAGAACAGAAGTCAGAGGCAAAGAAAAATTGTAACAGATGTAGAGGGAAAAAAAGGAGATGGCAAAGAGCACACTTCTGTGTCTTGACAGGATTTTTCTTTGTCGATTTGTTTTTCTTGAGGTAGAAGTACTCTTTTTTGTGGTTTGAGTTTCTTTATTTTATCAGCATCTTGCTGAAGTACAGAAAATGCCAATTTTTTCTTCTTTGTTTTTGCCTGAAGTACAGTGTACTTCAAGGAATGGCTTTTAAAGAGGATGGTGCCAAGTGCATCATGCAAGTATTTGCTAGGACAAGTAATAAAGATATTGTAAGGATGAAAGTTACATCGCTAGAGAAAAAGTTTCTTCTATCCAAGAAAATGTATATACTGCAGTTTTTCTTCAAAAAGCTTTCTTCTTGTAGTTTCATTGTTAATTATAAGGCAAGCATTGTTTTGATGTTCTAAGAAACTACTCTGAGAGAATGAGAACACAATTACACTCTTCTGTTTCTGTAGACAAAAGTATGCTTGACATTAGAGCCTAAGTGCCAGAAAACCTATACTTTATTTTGTCTTTAAAATTTCAAGGATTTCTTATAGCAGTTTGCATGGTGCTATGTTTTGGATTTGTGACAGAAACGAATCAGAGTCACCAGTGTTTTAGCTATTGCTGAGCAGTGCTTAATGGGCGAGGGCCTTTTCTGTTCCTCGTGCTAGTGAGAAGGCTGGGGGTGCACAGGAGGGGACACAACCAGGACAGCTGACTCCAAATGCCCCAAGGGATGTTACAGGCCATATGGTGTCATGCTCAGCATATAATCTAGGGGAAGATCATAGAAGCTGGGACATTTGGAGTGATGGTGGTATTTTTCTTCCTAAGTAACTGTTACGTGTGGAGCCCTGCTTTCCTGGGCATGGCTGAACACCTGGCTGCACATGGGAAGTGGTGAATGAGTTCCTTGTTTTTGCTTTGCTTGGGAATTGGTGAATGAATTCCTTGTTTTGCTTTGCTTGGGACCACAGCTTCTGCTTTCCCCAATAAACTGTCTTTATGTCAACTCACATGTTTTCACACTTTTACCCTTTTGAGCCTCTTCCTCAAACCACTGAGGGGAACTCAGCGAGCATCTGCATGCGGCTTAGCTGCCCTGTTAAAGCACAGTAAATACTGCAATCACAATACACTTCAACTTGAAGATGTGGTTCCTTTACTGAGTGCCTGAGAAACAAAAATATGTGATCCTTTCATAATTTAATCACAGTAACCTGTATTAATTTTGGCAAATAGGTCGGTAATTTGAACTACATGACAACAAATAGTCAAGAAACAAAAGCAGAAAAACAACACAGTAGAAAAGAAGAAAGGAAAAAAAAGGTTGAAATACTTCAGAAGAGATTTCAGTCTCCTCTCTCTGGTGCCTTTGTTTTCCTCTCCTTCCATTATCTTTGGTCACTTGTCTAGATCATGGCTCTTAGAGATGTTCAGACAACTGACAGGTCCATTAATTCCTTGAGTCCATTGATTCTCATTCTTTCTTTAAGGGCACTGTCAGGAAGTTATAAAAATTGGTAAAGCTCCTTGGCTCTTGAGGTGCTGGCTAAATACATTCTTTTAGAAGATGTCTAGTTAGATATTTTAAATCTGCAGCTATGATACCATGTAAGAAAAGTTTGAGCCTTATGCTGTTTTTTGTTTTTAATTTCTTCCCCCCGAGTGGTAAACAAAAATAAATGTTAGAAGAACTGAGAGAAGTACAGACCACTGAATACTCCCTCTTTGTGGAGTCTTACAGACCTGTGTCAGATTATTAGCATTTTTCTTTATTAGGCTCAGCAGTAAATATAATTTATATTATTATTATTATTATTATTATTATTATATTATTATTATATTATTATATTATTATTAATATGTTAGCATCCTTGAAACCTCTATCCCATTGATTAGATTTGAGCAATAATTTTGAAAGTTATTAAGAAAGCAGTAGCTACAGGACATGAATATGCAAGCATGTGGTATGATCATGTGAAAAATTTGGGAAACCAGTCTAAAGCAGATGATATTTCTGATCTATCCAGCTACTTATTACAGGAACACTTCATATTTGTTTCAGTACCCTATTTGAAGCAAGTCAAGAGTGTGCTGTCCTTCCAGTATCACCCAGCTCAGTTGCACAGTGTGACAGCTCACTCAAGGTCAGGAAAACAGTGTGTGCTCTGTAAAATACAGGGAAAGGGTAGGGGAGAAAGGGAAGGAATAGGGAGACAGATTTCCTGGTTTAGATTTGCATTAAAGCTTCTGACACTGGGATGATTTGAACAAGTAATGTCCTCGCTTTGGTGACAGGGAGAAGCAGCATGTGCTTGGAGATAAGAACTTGGTTAAATGTGACTGAACATCCCCAGGCTCAGTCCCATGGCAGCTTATCTGAGGGTAACTTTTAATGTATACTTCATGATCACTGTTTTAGTAAACTGGAAAATATTTCTGTCTTTAATTTTGTCAAACCTTCCGTGCACCCTGCAAGCTCTTGTCACTGATCCAGTCCTGATTCTTAAGAATGGAATCCTTCAATCATGTCCCAAAGTATTTCGTTGAACTTTTGATTCATAGCATTGTATAATTTTGGAATTGCATACAAATTATATAGCTTAGGACTGCAATAATAAATTATTGCTGACTGGTTTTCCTTTTAAAACTAATGTTATAAGTGGCTTAGTTACAGTAAAATTTGTATTCAAGTGCTCAAAAACATTAATCCTAAAATAAAGAGCTAATTTAATAATAGATTAAATGAACACATGATCTGCTTCAGCACAGTAGGTGATCAATGTTTAATACACCCTTGCTAGGTTTATGTAAAGTCTAGTCACACCCTTCATTAAGATATGTTGACAGAGAAGTTCATTTAGTTGGACAAATACCAGGATTCAAAATCCAGCTCTTAATTATGTTGTATTATATATGGTGAGTGAATAAGAGTGTGGACATTAGCAGTGAATAAGACTGTGGACAAATTGATTAACTGCAATTAAAATGCTTGTGCATCTGTAAGACTATCCTACTTGTCTGAAAATGAATACTGCTTTGATGTGGAGCAAAGCATTTACCCATAAGCTAACTGTATACAATGCACACTGTAATTAGCAAGATGCATGCTTTGTTTTAATTGCTTCAAACACTGGATCAAACTCAAAAAATATTACCTGAATGATTGTAACATGTTCATTTTCTTCATCATAAATTTTGGGTTGAAAAATAATATCTCATCGAAGAAACAGAAGATTGAAAAGAAAACAAGGGCCACTTTCTTACTGTACATACTTACCTGCGGTAATATCACTGATAATATCATGACAGCAACAGTTTTATTCATAGGATCTCATGAAAATGCCATTTTATACAAAATGAAGTATTATTAGACATATCAAATGTGTAAATGGATTTCCATTAAAATACCTCATAATCACACAGATTTAGTTTCTATTGGAAATAAACATGTATCTGTATGACAGAAAACTGTAGTGTTTGGGGAGAGCTCATGTGTTGCATGTGAGTATGCAACACCTGAGCTGTGGGGGGGGGGGGGGGGGGGGGGGTACACACACCTCAGAAAAGAATTCCTGACTAGTGCAGAAAATGAGGCACTAACTGCAGCTTCACTTTTCAAATAAATAACAGCTATCATTGCATCTA
This sequence comes from Serinus canaria, assembly GCF_022539315.1. Taxonomy (NCBI): domain Eukaryota; kingdom Metazoa; phylum Chordata; class Aves; order Passeriformes; family Fringillidae; genus Serinus; species Serinus canaria. Next base: position 17,727,790 of record NC_066314.1, on the reverse strand, counting down.
ACCCTTTTGATAATGGCCACTCAATTCCTTGGACAAATTGAATATTACCAATTAGATTCAAAAGACTACAGTGTAATTAAATGAAACTTACATAAGAGCATCTCTACTCCCATTTAAACTGCATGAGAATTAAAGAATAAGGAGGCAGACAGAAGCTTCTCACAAGACTTGTAGATACAGTTTTTCCAGACCTCTGCATTTAAAATAAGGTGAATGAATAAAATCCCCTGACTAATACAAATTCACCCTGTCTGCCTGGGAGAGAAAGAGGCACCAGAGGGTTGTCATATCTATTGTGCATTAAGTGAAATATTTCATCACTTATTTCTGGGTAATCAAAAGAGCTTTAGCCCAAGTGTAAGTTTGCTTCATTTGTACCCTATCACTTTTATTCAATGCACTTCCTCTTTATCTTCCCTTTGTAATAGGAACAATAAAAGAAAATGTAATTTATGCAGGAATGCAACACTTACAAAAGTTTTTAGATCAATAAATTTAGTTTTCATGACACAATGTAGAAGGGATTTGCTATATTGCATGCATGAAAAATGCATTGTTTAGTAATCGTTCTGATATTATGTTGTTCTAAATGCAAAGCTTGATGCAACTGTGCTATTAAAATATATTCCAAAGAATATCCCAGGGGTCTCTCTTGTCATTTCGGTTCAAGCTGATGCATAAATTTCCAGTTGTAAAGAAATACTCTAAGTTAATCTTCTCAGGAAGTAGCTGAATGGTCCTCATGAGTCCTTGCAAGGCTTATAAAGACAGTTTCAGGAAGAACTTTTTCTAGCAAGATGTGTATTATATGAATTCAAACACATAATTCTACCTGTAATTAAGTGAAACTGTACTCACAAGTCCAAAGTCCCTGAGTATTTCATTGTAGGCTTCACAGATCAGAATGGAATCCTGAAAACACAAGAAATAGAACTGAATGGATTAACTCTGTTTGAATTTTTATTGTAATTCAAGGTGTATTCAACATAATTAAATATCTCAAAAGAAATCCCCTTTTATATACAAAACTGGGCTTTATCTAGCAAGACAAACATCGTCTGAAATGAAGCATGATCTCATTCATAAATTTGGAATGTAAGTTCTGTCTTAGTGTAATTTTACACGGTTGAAACTGCCAAGAATTAATTATTTATCATTCCCTACTGCATTTTGTCTATGGAATGACACAAATAGGAAAACTCTGGTCATTTTAGCAGTGCTTCATTACCTGTGAAAAGTATCAGGCAGCCAAGTATTTTCACACTTGGCAACAGTGATCAAGGAAACTAACACCAATTTATATCACCAAATATCACAGTGATACTGCGGACCAATAGGCTTGGGGTTTTCTCTGAAGACAAAAACTGATCCTCTTCTGTGGAATCCTTCCAAGAATAGAAAAGAAACAAATATGTAGCTGTCCCTACAAACAGGACATTTGGTTTGAATCTGCACAGTCTTTGTACATATTGGTTGAATATATTAGTTTCTCAAATCCAGAACTATTCTATGAAAGCCTAATTCAAGGAATAGATGAGCCATTATGAAAGATTATTAGCACTCCTTTTTTATTCCCCTTTAAAAAAAGTCCTTTTTAATTTTTTTTTTTTTTTATATTATCATAGCACTGTTTTCCCTTCCTGAAAGGTTACAACATTTCATGCATCTCACTCCTTCCTCCTCCACCCTGTAATCCTTTGTAAGCATATATATCTCCCTTTTCTCACAGATATTCCCTCTAGCATGGATTATTTCCTTTCCCTTTAATCCTCACAGGCTGAGATGCTGCACATAACAGTCTTACACAAGTTTGCATAGAAAGCCCCTGTTTAGTTGATGTGGGTCACATGGCTGCCAGGCTAGCTGGAGAGAATTCAGGCTGGATAAAAACTGTGTATTGTGTAGCAGGGAAAAATAACTAATTTCACATTGTCATAGCAAATGAGGATTAAAGCCATTTCATTTATAAATGATGTAATTATGTGAGACTCAGAACTATACATTCAGGGTCAATCAAAAAAACCCAGATACACACAAATTTATGAACAGCTACCTCTTGCTAATAGACCAAAGTTATTACTGCCTCCAGCTCACACTCACACAGCACCACACTTAGTTACCCCCTTGCCATGGTTTGACCTTGGCACAATGCCAGTGCCCCCATGGAAATACATTCTCCCTGGTGTCTACTGTGAGATGTGATCAGAAATAGAGCAAAGCAGGCTCTATCTTAGGAATAAAAGGAAAAAAAAACTTTATTAACCTACAATATAGAAAAGAAACACACAGAACTCAGGATGAAAACCTTCCAAACATCCCTCCTCCCCCCACCAAATTTCTAACACATCATAGTAAGACAAAACCACGGATTCTCAATTCAGTTACCACCCCTCTGATCACTAACTCTCAGTCCATCTCCACCTTTCAGATAATCAATTCTCAGTTCATCAAGAAGAAAGGAATCCCTCTTGTATCATAGGCTTCCCCAAGAAACACAGTTGAAACCTCTCGTGTTTCCATGACACTGCCCTGTGAACATTTGCCATCGTGATATCTTCCTTCCATGCCCAGCGCTCTCACCACTGTGCATGGACCAGAGCTGCTTCTAGGGTTTTCTTTTTAAGGGTGCTTTGCTCAGTTCCGAAAAGAGCACAGTCTCTCACTTTTGGGGCACCTGTCCCCCCCAGATTTCACCCCCTGGGGCTGAGGGGTCTCGAGAACAGAGATCTTCTCCTTCACTGAAGATTGAAGGCACCACCACCCTCCTCACTCGTCGTCTTTGTTCATGCACTCCTTCACATCACAACACTGCACTTTCTTGGCTCCGAGCCATTGCCTCCTGCTAAATGCAGTCTCTGTGTCACAGGAAAAATGGTTCTGTCCATGGCTATACAAGAAAAGTCCAGCCAAAGGCCACTCCCAAGAGAGCTTCCCCCTGGGAGTTCTCTGCTTTTAACCCTCCTGTGTGCTCAGAGGCATATCCATGTCCTCAGTGGACACACCAGGTGCCAATATTCAAATCTGAGCACCTATTGGTTTGATCACAGCATCCCAAAAAACTCACTTCCTCTCAAACCAGGACACCCCTGGTAGATGCTTAATCCATTGATTGTCCTCTTTCTCTTGGAGACATGGTCTGTCTCAATAACAACCAGAGATTATTTTGAAAAATATTAAACAGGAAGAAAGAAACACTTTAAGAAAGGGAAAAATGGATATTGAGAGGGAAAGAGAATTTTAGAAGTCATAGTCACTGCCTATGTCATAACTGCCTATGCCTTATTTTATTCAAAGACATGCTGAACTCATTAAAAATAGACAGTAGAAATTGAATCTTATCACAAAAAACAATTGGTTGTAATTTATAAACCCAATTGGTTGTAATTTATGAATGCTATTTCTTAACATATACAAACTCTTTTAAAATCACACTTTACAACATAATTTTAATTGTAACAAGACACTCCTGTGTGTGAAATATGAAGTATTATTTCATACCATATTGCACCAATGGCACTTGTCTTTAACTGCATGCCAGGCAAGAAATTATATTCCATTATTCACATCTCCAGTGTCATCTTACTTATCCCACAGTGTCTTTTGGTTCACATATTTTCCTGCATTCTCAGCATTTCACAGGCCACTCTGAATACAAAGAAACAATGCAAGTGCTCAAAGCTCCCATTGGAAGAGTATTTTAGACCTCATCCTGCAAATGTTTTGCTGAGGTTTTTTTCCCCATAGTTAAACTAAGAACAGTTGAAAGTTTGAAAGCTTATGAACCATTTTACAGTTTGTCCACTAACTGCTTTCATTGCACAAGACCATTTTTACTGGTTTTTGATTTTTTTCTTTTTGTGTGGGTTTTGTTTGTCTGTTTGTTTTTGAATCCCAGTATTCTGACCTGTTGGGATAGTATAGAGTGCTTGTGAGGCTTTTCTATTGGAATGTGCAGATGATGTGCAGATCATAGAACTAACCTCACTCTGAAAGCCTGGTCTGAGGAATTCCACCAGACCCTGAGCGCTGACATGCATCAGAAAGATTTGTCATATTCTGAAGTTTAAATATAAGGCGTTGCATTTAAATTTGGAGAACTCATCTGAGTTTTCCAGATTATTTGTGGAGAGCAAATACAATTTATTTAACTGCTAAAACCTTGCAGATCTACAGGAACAGAAGCAATAGCCGCACAGATATAAGTAGTGACAAAATGTGTGGCATGCAAACCGATTAAGAATTGGTAAATCTAAAGAGTGTTTTAAGTTGTCAGTATTCATTTAACACAATTTCAAAGAGATCTGGAGCTAAGCAGTTCATTATGTAATTTTTTGAAACTAAGTAGAACTTACTACATCTTTGCCCAGTTCTTTCCAGATATATGTAGTTCTTTTTTAATTACTTAGACTTTTTCTCTGCTTGAAAGTTATGTTAGAAAATATCTATTGAATTTGTGGTTTTGATCTGTTTCTATGCAGTTACAGATACACAGTACTGCCATATTTAGAGCACAGTTGTATTTAGCTGAAAACAATATAAAAATAAGCTGTAAAGTTACTTCAGTAAGAACTTTTTAACATGAAAATAATATCCTGGGAGATCTGTTGAATGGAGTCAGAAGCAAGGTGACACTTGGCTAAGAAATGAAATTGAAAGGCTTGTTAAGGCAAACCTATGTGTTGGAGCTTGGTTTGAAAAATTACAAAAACAATAGTCCAACAAAAATATATATGTTTGACTAACCCAAGGATCAAGTAGCTGACCAGCTGGGACATGGATAGATGATATTGTTTATCTTATGAACGTAGGAAGAAATATTCCAAGTAAATCACAGAAGTTGGTTTGTCCTTCACTTTAGCAATCCACAGAAGAAAACATAAAATGCAGCGGCAAGAGACTAATAGTATGTTCTGGTTCTTTACATCAAGAATATTTTATTTTCATGGGATAGACCAAACCTTCTTTATGTAAAGCTCTTTTTTAACCATCAACAAATTTTAGCTCATAAAAAAAAAAGTTACTTGGATAGATGTGAAATGCTATCTTTTAATAAATATTATTTAAACCTTCATTTTTTTATTTTGTTTCTCTTCATATTTTTTTCTGTCCTTAAAAATAAATAAATTATAATAATATTAAGATTATTTCATCCAATATTTTAAAAAATAATTAAAGAAAAGGGTTAATGAAGATCCAAATTAATTTCTGTACTTTAAAACCAATGAATTGTAGCACCAAAGGCAAAATCCCTTGATCTCTATCTTCCTTGTAGGTGCTTTAGGTGCTGGAAGGCTGTTCTCAGCTCTCCCCAGAACCTTCTCTTCTCCAGGCTGAACAGCCATAACTTTCTCAGCAGAGGAGACATGCTCCAGCCTTCTGATCTTAGTGGCTCTTCTCTGGACTCACTCTAACAGGTCCACATCCTTTACTTGTTTGGTGTTCTGATCTGGAACAATTGAGAAACAAGATCTTTATTTTTCATGCTAGGCACTTGGAAACTTTGTTTACTGAAGTTTAATATCTGTCATAGTCTGGGAATAAATCTTCAGTAATAAGTAGACAAGAATTTTTAATGAACGATTATGTTATTTTTCTACAAAAACTGTAAGGTTGTTAAAACTGAAGTTGTTCATAGAATCTGTTTCCCAGTTTTGATAGGCTGCTTTCTCGGCTGACAATCCTAGTGAGAGACATCTGTTCCATATTACTCAGAAATACAGTGGCATAACAATGTAATTAATAATGGGTAGCTTACACATAATATGTGGGAAATTATATGACTAATTTTCCTTATTCAATAGTCCATTGAATTTATTACCTCTGATTTGGAAAATTCATGTTCAGGATTATGTCAGGGACTGGAGACCAGCCTTGTATGTTTCCACTTTGCTGTTATAATCACCAACAGAGTGTGATGGCTGTAGCCTCTGCATTTCTTATGTGCCTTACTTTGCATTTAGTGTGATAAGAGTTTGGGTTTTTAGAGAAACTGAAAATATTTTCTGAAAAATCCCCTTTTTTCTAGATACGAATTCTGAAGTACATGAGAAGAAAAGGTAGCAAAACAGGTAATTAATTCTACCATGTCCTCTGACAGTAATAAATTTCCAAGAAGGAGGAAGATAGCTCTGAAGACGTTGCTATGCAACTGCTTTCAAATGTATATAAATCTGTTAGTTGCTGTTGTTTATTTTAATTTTTGCAGCCAGTATTCTCCAAAGGTAAAAGTAAAAAATCTAGACCTGGAATTGAGAAGTGTAGCCCACTGCTACCATTTGACATTATCCATATCAATTTGACATTTGATATTATATAGGTGCTCTTTGAAGCTGAGCAAACTCCATGTTGAAATAGTTTCTCTGGTCAGAAACTGCAGCCACACCACGGCATTGACTTCAATGACCTTTGAGTATAAAGCACAGTGAATTTGAATTAATTTCACCACAGTTTCCCTTTCCCAAAGTGTCTTTAGGCAGGCTCACTCAGTGTCCCCAAGAAACTCATTCAAATGCCCTTTATCACTGAAAAGAAACACTTTATATTTTGGTTTTTTTTTTTACTTAAGGGACCCTCTCTGTCTCAGCCTGACCTGTCTATCGAGTACAATAATACCCTTGAACTGTCTCTCACCCTGTTGCAGTCCATCTCTTTTCTTCATTTCCACAGCACAGTTGTATTGCCTGTGAATTCCCATTACTGTTCTTGGCTGAGATCTGCAGTTTCTCAGACGCTGCAGGGAGAGGCATTGAAGAGTGTAATACCAGATTTAATGTCACTTAACTACTGGGAAAATTAAAGTATTGCTTTATTACTGCTTCTACTGCCAGCCCAGGGCGCACCAGGAGGCCTCCCTTACCTCATGGGTGGAAGGAGTTTTGGCTGCTGGGACTCAGGACCAGCTGAGAGCTGGTGCTGCTGAGGGTAGCACCTTCCCTGCAGTGACATTCTCCTGGACACCATGAGGTGGCCATGGCCAGGGCTGTCCCCCAGCCCAGTGGGGACACTTCCAGCTGAGACTCTTGCCTGCCCTATCACTGTGGGCCATCACTGTGGGCCAGGCCTGGTCTCTGTCTGTCCCTGTCCCACCCCAGCTTTCTCCTTCTGCCCTGATGGCCCTGCCAGGTGTAGTGGGCCTGGCTGCTTGGCCCTGCCCTGAGGCCCCTGGGGTGGTGGCTCCCAACCCCTGGCCTGGCCCTGGTCATCCCAAATAGCAGGCATTGCCTGAGGGTCGCAGAACAGCTGCTGGTGGTGGGGGCCAGGGAAGGTCACCACTTCCAAACTTCTTGTTCTGGCAGGACATCCTGGAGCAGGCTGCCCAGGCTCTGTACAGCTGGGGCTTGAGGGTTTTAATACATCCAAAGGTGTTGTAGGGGCACAGAAGATAAGAAAAAAAGATAGTGTAAAAGTAATCTTACCCCTAAGGAGTTGCAGCTGGGCCAATTATCAAATATTATTAACAGGCCTGACTTTAACAGGCCAGAGCTGTAAGCAATGAGAAGAAGAGCGTTTTATAAAAGAGTGGGTTGGGTGGTTGAGAGGGGAACTGACTCCAGTTCCCCAGGCTGCTTTGTGGGGGTGGGTCAGTGCTTGGAGGAGCAGCCCATAAGAAAAGAAGGCATGAAACTTTAGTGATAAGGGCACAACAGTATGGAACCCCTGCAATAAGATGACAATAGATTCAGGTGACACAAACTCTCCTTGGCTACCCTTGCTGTGGGGTTTACACCTGGAAGTATTCAAGCACCTTATATTCCCAGCATATATCCAGGTGCTGAATATGAATTTAGACTTCTAACTGAATCAAATCTGAGGATTTCATTGTAATAAATGTATCTTCTTTACTGCTGTCTCTTCAGAATTTCTTACATTTCAGACTTGCTGTGACTTCTTCCTGCCTGCTATACCTCATGGTCCAGAACATTTTGCTTGCCTAGAAGCCACGAGTCTCCTTCCCCAAAGGTATCATTTTGACTCCCAATTTAACCTTTTAATTTTAACTGCTTCACCTCCATGGGGTGATGACACCAACACAGTTTTTTGAATAAAATCACTGTTGTGGTTTTTTATATTTAAGAATTTCTTTTTATGGGGAAGAAACAGAAATCATTAAAACACATCTATTGGATCAATCTTTTCAGAACATACAGTGAGAAAACAAACCATACAAACCCTAGCGTGGATGGGTTAAGTTGTTGCAGAGCCACTAAGATGCCTCTGTATATTTAGAGCACATAAATAAATAATAAAATCTCTAAAATCTGTATTCTATAGATTTTTAGGTGTTCTTTACTTTTCAGACTTAAATGTTTAAATTTCCCTTTAAAATTTTTGTGTCTCCTTCTGGATCTCTTTCCTTTCTACAATATAATGCAGTAATAATAATCTGTAATCATATATATATATATATATATATACACACACATATATTTTTTTTCCTTCTTATTTTAATTATACTGTGAACTTTTCAGGACAAGATTCTTGAGCCTGCATGAGATAGTAATAGCAAGCATGGAAGTCTGTTAGAAACACTTGCATGGTTAAGGGCAGTAACTGTGAAAGCTGATCAAGTGGGAAGGACTTTCCTGGTGTGTCTTAGCTCTTATGCTGTTGATTTCTTGGTGGTGACTGTGAGTACCTTAAACTAGTAAATTAAATAACACTGCTGGTTCCCATCATTTAGTATTTTCCTCTTTATTTCTCCATAAAGAAGAATTATAACTGTGGGACAGTATCTTGGTATTTCTTTTGGTTTATATGTTCACAGAGAATTTTTTATGGATGCAAGACTAAGTGGATTTTTTATTAGAAGAAGTAAAATCACAAAAATTCACCTGATACTTGTGTTAGAGAATTTTTATGCCATCAATAGCTTTTGAGCCTGCTCTTAACTCCACTTGAGGGACCCTGACACAATGGACTTTAGTTTTTTTTCTTCTGTTCCTCATTAGAAAGATTACTGATTACAGATTTCATGACAGGGCATTAGTGATCTTTTAGACTACATTTAGATATAAGTTATTTAGATTTTTGATTACTGAGGCACTTTGTAAACCAGACATTTTTCCACAGGAAAACTGAATAGAGTGGTGAGGCACAATTTTTACTCTAGTTTTGATAACTAGAAAATACATTGCACAGATAAAAGCGTTCTGAGTGATCCTAGTAGTAATCTCTCTGGAGAAGTGTATTCACAGATGTTGATTGTTGCTTTGGAAGAAGTTCAATTTGCTAGAAAACCCATTGAATAGACTAATTGTGGAGTACACTGTTAAACCAAAAGACTGCCTCATGGCTAGGAAAATCTGCTAAGTTGTTTTATCGGTTAAGTAGTTAAAGATGTTCAATGAAGTTAGACAATAAACAATTAGTGAAGCTGTGAAGTGTATGGTCCTTGTACTAAAATTCACATTGTCACTTTTGGCATCTTTGTTAGCTGAACAAAACGAGAACAATCCCACAAAAATATCCAAGTCTCCTTTCCACATCAAAACCCCCCCATCCCCCCCAAAAAAAATCCAAACCTCTTAGTGAGAATAGCAGAACATATATATCTTAATACTAGTTCTTTTGCCCAGTAAAGTTTTGGTTGTTGTAGGCAGTCTTCCATCCACATAAAAACTTAACTGAAAATAAAGGTAAGAAAAAAGTGTTTTCATAATATTGATCTCATATGTCACTATAACAAGTGAAAAACAAAATGAACCTTTTTTCAGGTATTTCAAAAAGAAACTCTTAGAAGAGAAGAAGCTATAGAGCCTGAACAAGTCACACGTGGCCCAAAGCACCAAACATAGCTCTCTGATCTTCAGGGCTCTGTGAAAATTTAAGTTACAGAGCAACTGCTTCTTGTCTCTTTCTTACCTTCTCAATCCTCACTCAAAAGCAGCCCAAACCCTTAAGGCTGAGATTATTCTTATCATGTGTGCTGCAGCCATAGGAAAGAACAGGCTTTATCGCTAAAGAGAACTTGAAGATACCACTTATGTTTTTGACATTTTTCAGTAAAGTCAATGAGAATTTTCCTCTATCTATTTTGAATATTTTCACAGGTTTTCAAGATGTGAACAGGTAGGTGAACAAGGTTTTTGCATTATTAAGTCCTGTCTGTTCTTCCCATGGAAGTAATTTGTACAATAAAGAATATCTTCATGTGTTACAAAACTTTCACCTGTTTCTTATCAGCCAAACATGAAAATACTTGTTTGCCACTTTAGCAACTTCAGGTTATACCAAATAGAAAGTTTGCTTCAAATTACCAGATCATGGCTCATCCTGGCAACAATCCAAGGTGTAGTCTTTGAGTCTTTTCATTCTTTATTGAAAAGATGCTATAAGAACTTTATTTTATCACCAATATCAAGATATTCAGAGTATAACAGATTATAGGTGAATATTAAATTTTCAAATTATGCTTAATATTCCTATCTTTTTTTTGCTGTGCAGCTGTGTCAGGTGGTTATTCTATTTTTGCTATTAGGTTATATTTAAGAAAAGAATTGGCTTATATGATAGCAAGTTACTGTTTTCTGAACCACTAGGTTTCTTGCTACCCTGTGTTTCACTGACTCTTATACTCTGGTCCAAAAAGACATTTGTCTATCTGACTAGAGTATTGGACTTTGTTCCTCAACCAGGGTCTGCAAGAAGCTCCGTATCTTAAACAAGTTATCCCTGAGATATTGCTTAATTCTGTATCAAGTCACATAGCACTAAAGCTGTGAATGCCCTCTGCTCCCTCAAAGGTTACTAGGGCTTGTAAGACAGGGATTTAAATGTTACACCTTTGGAATATTACACTATGCAGAACATAACAGCATCAGTTTTTCCTGTGAGTGAAACTGCTGATGAAGTCTCAGAGAAGAGGCAAATTTCTTCCTCCAGCTTCCATAAGCTCCTGCCTTTGATGTCTTTTCTGAACTGCTTACATTGACTTCAATTGCAAATCCTGCTCATTATGTGCTTTGAGCTATTCACTTCAACAGAGCCTTTTGATTAACCAGGATCTAAGAGTGTGACTCTCCCTGGTGTTCCCTAATTCATGGTAAGCATTAAGAACAAGTTACTGCTGTAAATGACAGTGGATCAGACAAAGCTTTTATATACATCAGTTACCTACTACTGCAGGCCTTGTTTGAAATTCCTAGTGCTTCACAACATTCTACCATGCAGCCTTGTGTCACACTCTAAAGGGAGTATCAGGATGACTACACAGATGTTCCTGCAACCCCTACAAAACCCAGGCCTTTACTACAGAGACCATCATCCTCCTTAATGGATTCTATGCATAATAAATACAGACTTAATGATGAATATCTAAAATCATTCAGGATGATAAGGCTATTTTTCATCCTCTGCATGTTGTAAAGGGAGAAAATTGAGAGACATATGCCTTTAAACTACAGAGGGAAAACTGCTAATTTCCTGTGTGTGCAGAATATTTTCATGGTTTGTTTGCTTTTATAAATATTTGTTAGCACCTGAATATCTTTGAAGGATTGGACATTGACAGTCATTCCAAATAGATAAGCTTATTTACAATAGAGATGGTGAATGTTTTTCTGTTTTTTCTATAATATTGTTGTACATACCTTGGAAGAGCTTGGTCATCTAAATATTATCATGTATGAGAAAAGCTGGAAAATCTTAAAATTCTATTCTGTTGCAGATGTTGAATTTTTTTTTTTTGATAGTAAGTAATTGATGAAATAGTTATATTAGTAACTGGATTAGAAATTGAAATATTTATATTGTAAAAGAACAATATTACTTCAATTTATTTAATTTGAGGAATGTTGTGTAAAAACATGTAAAAAATACCAGATAATATGTTGTGACAAAAAGTGTCATATTTTATTTCATTATATTACTTTGACTTGACATAATGCACAGTTGATGTGGTTTAACCATTACAGTATATTAAATTAGCATTAAAAATATCACATTTTGACTTTGTTGAACTAAGTGTTTCATAAGGTCAAAACAAAATATGTTAACACTAGCAGAATATGCTACTTCTGTTATTTCTTGTACCTTTAAAAATTACTCAGGTAAAAACCTTCAATTCCATCAAATCATTATTTTCTAAAATGATGCAGCAAAACCTTCTCTAGCAACAGTAAAATACATGTGAGGACTGTTAGGTTAATGAGCCTCATCTCCTTTGTCTTTATCCAGGCAATACACTTTTACAGCAGCTGAGGAACTGTTCTAATGTTCCTGTTCATCCTCTTGTCAGTCAGTGCCTTCCCTTTTATCATGATGCTGGGAAAGCTAGGTTGAACATCTCAGCTTCACATTGTGGTTTTGGTCATTCTGATCTGTCACAGTGATTTTCTTAGTCACAAGGCAGCTGCTGAGAAGACTGTCTGACACTCTCATAGGTCTTTCTTTGATGCTTGACATTTTCAGTTCCCCAGAGGAATGCAGTTGTCATGAGAGGTCATGATCAGGGGGACTGGGAGCATCTATTAGGTTGCCAGGGCCAGTCACATGCTGGCCTTTAAAGAGAAGGACTGAGAAATGGAGCCTCAATTATATGCAGCTGGGGGCCAGCACTGAGAGCTGGGATGCAAGAGATGCACTTCTGATGGTCAGGTCTTCCAAGAACTTACAGATTGTTGCATTCTGCAAAACATGAATATCTGGAAAGAGAAGGTGAAGAAAAAATAAAGACCTGAAACATCTGATTGTATTCTAGTGATCTAAGTGTATACTGTCAGGGTGCCCTTGAGAGATGAAGCCCTGGGAGGGGAGCAGGGACCACAGGGGTGGCTCACACAGGATGGTTAGACAGGGGCTTCACCATGCAGGGCCTGTCCCACCCAGCCAGGAGCAGGAAACACATGGGACACTGGGGCAACCCTAGCCTCAGGAATGAGGCATGGCCTGAGGTAGGAGTGGCACATGGGCCCATGGACTGGACTGTGGAGACTGGCCCTGCTGCAGCATTTCTAGGGAGGGAGAGATTCCAGGGGGCTGGAATGAGGTCCTGGCACATAGGCAGGATTGGGGGAGCCACAAGCAGAGGTGAATGAGGACAGTCAGGACTCTTGGTGGCCTCCAGATACTGAGAGTTCAGTACTGTGATCTGTTACTGCAGGATTCTCTCTTATTAATTGTAAATCTTTATCAGATGCCTATTGGAGGAGAAAATGAAGCTTTAAATCAGTGATAAAACTTTTTATTTTTCCTGCAAACTAACCTGAGGGGATTTGACAAATATTGGTGAGAATGAAAAGAAGGTTTTCATTAGTACCATCTAGATGTCCTTTAGAAAGATATCAAAATACCTCTAAAAGTCCAAGTTTCCAAAGTCCAAATTTGGTCTTGAACCAAAGACCTCCATGCATTCTCCTCAGAATTTCAGTTGAAGCACAAGTTAGGACAATGCAGGAGACAGCTACAAACTGCCCATCAGGCCCTGAGAATCAGCTGTGGTTCAAAGATCACCCTCTGGAGCTCTCTGCTTCCAAAAAAGTGGGTGATAGTTTAGCAAAACAAGGGTTCCTAAGATCTGCAGTAGATGTGAACAAAGATATACAGAACTGGAATTTTGTGTTCTTTTCTTTCTAGTAGTTTTATTAGAATATGATAAACTGTATCTGAGAGTATTTCTCTCTTAATGTGATACAAAGCAAAAACATTTTCAAGAAACCAGCCTAAACTGGTTTCTAACTTCAGTTGGTGGTAACTATAGGCAAACTCATGTTCAGTGAAAGTTAGCCTTTCTGTACTTGTTTCATGCAAGGGTAATTGGGGTTCATGCAGAGTAAGACCAGGGAAGCTGGCAGGATTCCCTTCACAATGCTACTGCCCAAGAAATAGGCTTTCAGTTGTTTGATGCAGAATAGCTGTTGTCTCTGTGGAAACAAATACCTGTTATAGTCTTGTACAAGAAGGAGTTCTCGAAACTCATTTAAAGTTGTCCCTGTGCTTTAAAAAGGAAATATTGATCTATTTTAAACTTTCAAAATTAAGTTGACTTTAATCGCAGTGATTTTAGTGTCACATGGAAAAAAATTATTTTGAACAAGGTTTGAATACCTCTTTGTTGTCAATAATTTATGATTCATAACTGAAATATACTTCTGTATTTAAAGCTCAGAATAAATATGGGATCTCTAACAAGAAAAAATAATAAATTTGAGGAGTGAATGCTACACACTGTTAATATGATACAAAGAGCTTAGACCCTTGGGAACTATTTTTCAGCCCTAAAAATACCAACAAGGTGGTGTGATATAAGAGTTGTAAAAGCAAAATAAATCTAAGAGCTTGGAACTGACTTTCTAGTCTCCAAGAATATAAATTGCTGCAGCTTCTTGTGTTGACATTTATTTACCATTTTGCAGTATGAGAAAGAGCCTCAAGATTAGAACAGAGAAAATTAAATTATGTTCCTGTTCCTTTGGCTACTGGGAGGATTGTGTTTTAGAGATAGCTTTAAAGGTACATGGTCACTCTTAAAGGCCAGTACCTCAGTTAACGTAGTTTATTCACAAATAAACTGTCCTGGAATCACTCAGCCAGAACTAAAGAAATCAACCAATTTTGTTGCCTGCTAAATAATTGCTTATTCCTGAGGAACATTTAGAAATATAAATAGTATGTAGATGATGCTGTCACTTTAGGGGCTGATAAGAAATTCATATTAAATTCAAAAGTCCAACTGAGGTTGCAGCTAAGACATGCAGCAGTTCCATATCCGAAGCAGCACTGATTTAATTAGGTGAGATTTCCCACAAATAGCCCTGTAATGAAACAAAGATAATTTACTGTGTTCTGGCTAGACTGAATTTCCTGTCTGCAAAGATTCATTGTAGCTCTTTGCAATGTTAAAAGCCTTAAACATCAACATTAATACTGCTTTAGGTAGAATTTCTATATAATATTTAGGCATGTAAATATCTGAGCAAAGATAAGGGGGATGAGATGGTAATAAAATACATAAGGTTCTTAAAAGGAGGGTTGCTGCATAGCTTTGAATTTATATTAGGCATTTAGGCAATAAAAAATTTATACCCAGGTTTCAGTCCTGTAAGAAATGACAGTTTTCATAGCTTGTTTCACTGACAATGATTGATCCAAAATACACTGTTTATTTTATCCTGATACAAAATATATTTTGTTTCCTACAAGTCTTGCTGAATTTATTAATAGATTTTTTTTCTTTTCTGTCAAGTTCTTATAGTCTAAATTTCCCTGAGAGAAGACAGAGAGGAATATGTTAAAATTACCAAATAAAGCATGGAGGTGGAAAATATTAATTAAGTGTTCGAGAACTGACATATCATAAAATTAGTATGAAAAATGAGTAATACAAAAGGAAGCATTGTGCAGCATGAAGTAATTTGAATGCTTTCAACAGAGATCAGTGCCAGAAGGTTCTAACTCCTAATAATAATGTAAGGAAGATTTAGAAAAAAATGGCATCCAAAACTGGGAACCACAGACATTTATTCTGTCTGTTAAGCTATTACATGTTGAAAACTGTGGTAATTCTGGTTTTGAAGACTGGTTTGCCATTGAGAAGTGTGGAGTTTTAATTTAATAGCTGATTTTGCTGGGAAAGGCCAGCCAGCAACACTTCCCTCTTCACTTCCTCAAAGGAAAGGGCCTTTCCATTCAGGGACAGGCATGGTTACTGAGTCTCATATGACTGATGGTGAGAAAAGAGCTTTCTCAAGGCCTCTCCCAGGCATCCTCTGGGATTGTGATTACAGTCCACAGAGATTCACTGAAATCACATGTTTTTCTACAAGTCCAAATCTGTTTCTACTTAAGTTTCCAAAACCATGTTTTATGTGAGAAGCACATGGAGACATCTCTCTAGCACATCTTAGGGTGTGAGCTTTGTAACAAACTAAGAAAAAGCACAATTGCACTTTTAGTGTCGGGCTGTCAGAAAATGTCTTTATATTGTTCTTTACATTGCTGCCATATGTGATTCTTATTTAACAGGAGATATAAAGCATAATCAAAGATAAGAATAGGATGTATTGTGCAGATGTCTCATTTTGTTGATTGCTGAGGAGGGTTCTTGGGTAAGGCAGCTGCTTTAGTCACTCTGGAAGAGCAATTACCTTGAGGTGCAGTCATTCAAATGGGGCTGTAGTGCTAGATCACCTAGGCAGTTTAGGAACAACAAGAAAAATTGCTGTGTCTGGAGCAGACTAAATGAGCTTTCAGCCCAGAATCATGTCTTTGATAGGAGCCATCTCTAGAAAAAGATGATAAGAAAAGGCTTCATATAGAGTGGTGCTTCCATTGATAAATGTCCTTTCTTTGGAGAAACTGTAGTGCAAGTATTTCCTGAGGTGAAAGCTGTTGCTGCATCTTTTGAATAACAGTCCTCAGCACGCTTTTCATCCATGATTTGTGTTTCTGTCTTTGCAGGTATTTATACTTTTGACATGCACAGCACCTCATGATGATGCGTTCCACAGGTTTATGACCTGTGTGGAGAAGTTTTCTTCCTTTGTTAATTTCAAACCTTCAGCTTATTTAACAGGAGGGTATAAAGCATAACCACAGATCAATATTGCAGAGACACAGGGCCATAATGGAACCTCCTAAATATAACTGAGTAAAAATAAGTTAGAAACTTAGAATGTGATTAAGTGATTCATGTCATTATAAATAATCTATTCTCTCCTAAATTAATATCCCTAAGGAAAACAGGATCCAAAAATAAATTGAAGCATGTTAAACACAAATGTACAGCAGGTCAAATGTCTTTCTTGAGTGACCCCATTGACCTCCCACTTAAGCTAACAGAAAGATCTCTTAACAGGCAGCCCAGAACTCTAAAATACTTGTCATTACTGATACTGTCCAGCCTTATTTGTAGTTGTAGTAATAGGAAAAGCTAAGTGAGTTCTCTTCAGCTGTAGGGGTAATTGAGCTCTTTTCATTAGCTTATGCTAATAAATCATGGTAGGTTTGTAGCAGAGTACATAAGTGTTCCCTGTCATGTACTTGAGTGTGAACTCTGAGACTGTCTGAACATGTGCACTAGGACTCTGGGCTGTTAAACCTTAAGACTTTTTTTCTTGTAAGTAAAGAGGATGCAGAAGCAGCTCTTTCAGGAGATAAATCATGGTAGCTTGGACATTCCTCTGAAAACTGGAGGTTTACTGATTCAAGAAGGTTTGGTTTCTTTTTTTTTTTTAAACTTGCTTAGAGAAAGGTATATTTTCAAAAACCTATGTTAAGCTTTTAGAACATGGTGAGTGTCTTTATGTATGAATAAAAAAGGCATCTCCTTTCTACTATTGAAGAAATAAGTGAGCTCCCTCTCCAGTCGGCTGCTTAGAATCTTGTTTCCTTTAGAGATTTCTTTCACAAAATCGTTTGCTCAAGCTGTGAGCCAGAGTTAATAGTTACAGTGTATTGATATTTTGAGCACCTGGTTTTTCAAAGCTATAAAAGGAACTGCATTACAATCAAGCTGCTGCATTTTGCAGGGCTTGACAGAATGACATTTCTCACACCTTAGCCCTAGCTTTTATAATATTCTAACTTTCTAATGACAAAAGCAAGCAACAAAGCAAATCTTGCAACAGAAGCAATAAGTTACACACTCCTTGGTGTCTGCTCACTCAGAATCTTCACACACAACTCAGTGATCTTTGGCTTCATATTTTCCAGTAGCTGAGGCAGCATAGTGGAGGATCTTTCCTGTCATCATTAGTAAAGAATAGACGAATAGACAGTTAAGTTTGCATATTTATCACAACTGTTGTAATTTTGAAAGTTGTACATGTATACAGTAAAATACATGTTTACATTACCAACTTTTTTCTTTCATTTCATTTCCCCAGGCATTTCAGAAAAAATGGGGTAGAAGGGAAAGTTTTTTAATTTTGGAGAGTTTCATATAAAGGCAAGTTATTGTCACCTCTATAAAGGAGAAGGAAAGGAGGGGGAAAAGCTTTACGGGAATTTGCAAATAAAAGCTCTTCTTTCCTTTTCTCTCCCATGTTGGATCTTTGTTTAATCCCTAAACACCTTGAATGTCCCATAAGGGTTTTTATAAATTTAAGTGTAAATTACAACATTTATAAACTTAAAACTAAGGGGTTCACCTGTTTAAAGACAATTTGTACACGCTTATTTAGACCCAAGAAATATGAATTAAATTTAAGGGAGTTTTCTATTTTCATCGGTTAGACTTGATCAGTTCATTTACTAGAAAGTTAATATGGATGGCTCGAATAGTTTAATAATCTGACCAGTGAGCTGAAGGAAAGGTTCTGGATGTAAATAGAAAATTACAAATTTCATTTTTAATATCAGGATATTTCCTTATGGCTGAGAAACTCTGTTGGTGCAAAGGAAGAAGTAGAAAGCTTTATGTGCATTGCAAGCCAAACAAGTCAAAGTCCCTTATCTTTGTTCATTTTGTTTGTTCATTTGCTAATCAGCTTCTGTCCCTGTTGATCTACAAACATCTATGCATGAATACAGATATAAAAAGTGGGACAACGATGCACTGCAGAATGAGTTTATGATCAAGACACTTTTGATCTTGACTATTTCTTATTAGAGATTTTTATTTTCCAGCTTTTGTTAAGAAAGACAAAACAATGTTGTACTACATTGATCTGAGATCTATTGTCATTAAAATAATATTAATAACTAAATGAATTCTACTGTTCTAAAAATTAGATCATTCAAGAATGTAAGGATGCAAATTTATCAAATATTTAACTTAAATGTACTTAAAATTGATAATGAATTCTTCTTCCTTTTTCTTAGCACTTCATGATGATTCTTATTGCCAGCTAAACATGTAGTCCATACTAAAACCAGAAATTTGTCGACTTGTTAGTTAAAATTCTCCTGCTACTGTATCTTCCTCTAGGGAGGATATTATTCAACAAAATCTGAAGCTCCCTCATGTTAAGGAGATAATTCTACCCAATCTACCCACTTCAGTTCCCTCCCTCAATAAAAATGACAATGTCCTAATACATAACACTTGAGAATAGAAATTGAAATAATCACTTATAAATTTATGCACAGCTGACAGCTTTATTAATCTCTGTAGCTGTTGTCATTTGATAAAAAAACAACATATGATAAAAATTCTGCAAATTACCTAATTAGGCATTCTGCTGCAGAAGATCTGCTATTATAACAGCCAGTAATCAGGTAGAAGACCAAAACAATAACATTTGTCTTGGAAGAGAAAAGCTCTTTGATAATCTTCCTCATTTATGATGATCTAGCTCCAATCAAGGAAAGAATAATGATTCATAGTCAATGGCAATATTCTGGCATGTAGCTATTACTGCTAACAGATGAAGAAAAATTTTTGTGTTTGACAGGAAATCCCTCTTGCAAAAATACCCTGGAGCACATTCGTTACAGCATACACATAAATATATCCTAGAACCTGAAAACAGTCTTCATCAGAAAAGCAGGACTTGGAGGAAGGAGATCAACAAGACTTTCTTCTTTCCTCTGTCTTTTGAAGGAGAAACCTAACTAATTTCAGTAGAGATATCCAGTGGAAAGTCTTTCATGCAATTCTTTTCAAGCATTAATAATACTCAAGTCAGTAATGTATTTTGTCTAATGGGGTTGGTTTTTATGAGGTCATTGTTTGGCATCTTAATATGACCTAGTTGCCAAATGTTAGGAGAAAACAGGGCTTTGGTCCTTTGAGAAACTGTGACTAAAAAATGTTTATTTTCTTCAGCTGACAGTAAATGGAGCCTAGGCTAAGTAGTTAAAATTGCAAACACCTGATGTTATGTGTGATACCTCCAGAATGTGTTATGCCTCTGTGTTTGCTGGTGGTGTATATATAATCTCATTGTCTGAGAGTCACAGATATTATAGTCCTTCAATTAATAATTAAATACTGTGGAAATTAAATCACTACAAAGTTTTGAAACTTTCATAAATCTGCTTTTTTTATGTTGGCTCTTTAATCTTGCCTTTGTTTTTGTAAATGGCATCTACTTTTCTTATTAAACTCCCTTTATCTCAAACAGTGAGCTTTTAAATCTTATTTTTTCCTGTTCTATTGAGGAGGGGAAGTGAGAGACAGAGAGGTTGAGATTTCTTGCAGACAGCCAAAGTCAACCCATCGCTAAATCAAAAGCTGTCTGACAGGAAAGCAGTGGATATTTTCTATCTGGGCTTCAGTCAAGACTTTGAGACTATTTTCCATAAGATCTTCATAGAGAAGCTGTTTATATTTGGGATGCAGGAGCAGACAGGGAGGTAGATTGAAAACTTCCTTGGCACTGAGGGTGGAGATGAGCAGCAGTGCTGCCCAGGGATCAATGCTGAGCCCAGTCCAGCTTAATGTTTTCATTAATGATCAGGGTTGGGGTGGGGGTGAGAGGGGCTGCATACCCTTAGCAAGTATACTGATGGCACTAAACTGGGAAAAGTGGCTGATTGACCAGAGGATTGTGCTGCTGTGGAAAAGACCTCTAGATTGGAGAAATGGGCTGACAGTAAAGTCATGAAATTCAGGAAGGGAAAGTGCAAAATCCTTCACCTGGGGAGTAACAAACCCATGCACCAATATGCCTTGATAACTAGAAATTGGAAACATCTTGGTAGAGAAAGACCTGGGGCTCCTTGTGGACACATGGTTGAACATGAGCCAGGAGTGAGGCCACACCCAGAGTATTGTGTCCGATTCTGGGATCCCCAGTATAAGAGAGATGTTTGGATACTGGCATAGTCCAGTATGTCTGGACTATCTTTGTACACCAGAAAGATGATGACAGGACTAGACCATCTCTTCTGAAGAGTGGCTGAGAGAGATGGGACAGTTTTACCTAGAGAAGAGAAGGTTCAGGGACATCCTATTTGTGTTTTTCTTCAGGGAGGGTGTAAAGAAAGGAGAAACAATCTCTTTTCATGGGTGTCCAGTGATAGGATCAGAGGCAATAAACTCCAACTATTCTATTCTGAAACACAAGAGGTTCAGAGGTTCCATCTGAACATCAGGAAACACTTTTTCTCTGTAAGTATGCTTGTTTGTGAGCTTCTTTTTTGACTTCAACATGTGGTCAAATAATGTCTTTCCTTATGTATAATTAAAGAATTTATTAAAGAACTCTATAACAAGAGCTATATATGCACTTAATTGTTTGTTTGTGTATAGCAATTTTAAAAGTTAAAATGGTTAATCAATTAATATCTGAGTCTGGTTGATGTTTCATTAGTCTTTCTCATGAGAAGTCCTTGTTTCTGTCTTTGTTCTCATTGATCTCATTAGATCACTTTAAGCAGAAGACAAACTGAACTGCTTGAATATTGGTATTAATAGGATAGATATGCTTTACATTCTTGTCTTGGTTTGAAAAGACAGGTGTCTGCTTAAGGAAGGCAGGAGCCTCTCCTGAAATGGAAAATGTAAACCCCCTCCCTCTGAATTATTATAATTTTGAAATTAAAAGGCTCTCAGGGAAAGATATGGGAATAGGAATAACAGTTCTTTACTAGGAAAATTAAAAGTACAGATGCAATAGTACAAACAAAAAAACCCCCCAGTGACAGAGTCAGAATATGACCTGAGACCCTGTGAGTCAGGGTGTTGGTAGCAGGCTGATTAAATGGTGGCTGCAGTCCTCCTGGAGTGACAGATGTGGCTCTCTTGAAGCAATGATCCTGTAGAAGGGTCTAGCTTTCCTCTGAAGGTCCAGTCATGGTGTAAATGGGTCTGGACTTCCCCTTGGAGTCCAGTGGAGAAGAAAGCTGCTCCTCTGGGAATCCAGTGGGTAAAGGCTACCTGTGGTATTCCAAATCTCAAATTATATCCAGGTAGGAATACTTGGCTCCTCGCCCTGTCTAGAGCATCTCCCAATGGGATGATGTAATTTTATCAGCCATGCAGTGACACTCACTGGCCCATTAACAGAAGATATCTCCAGGAGAGAAGATTGGCTGTGGAAGAGATAAAGAAAATGGCCCCACCTGGTTTTAACAAGTGGCCCAATTAACAGAGGATAACTGCCTCACCTTTAGCAGATGGTAATTGAATACACACCCACCTAAACCTGAGACCGTTCTCTAACATATTTTCAGACATGATGTGTTTCTTCATTCTGCTTGAAATACTTTGTTCACTCTTGCAATCTGATAATGCTACAAAAGAACTGCCAAGACATGAAACTGAAAAGATACAATTAAAAGATTTTTTTTTTATCCAACACACAAAAAGGTTTTCATTTTTGTGTAATATTCAAGACAAATAGTATGTGTTGATACCCTGGTGTTCTATATTGAATTGTATTGGTGTTTATGTGTTCATTTCCTTCTTAATTATAATGCTGTGAATATTTCCATTTTTCTTTTTAATTCTGGCCAGAGATTTTGGCAGTTTCCTCTATGCCACAACACAGTAAATTGGGATCTTCCAACAGTAGATTACTCTTTGAAAGTGTGCAGACTTTTTTAAAAGATTTTCTTCTTTCTAAGCTACATTGTGTTCCTGTATTTGCTGCAACTTTCTTCTCTAAAAATGTCAATGATAAACATAATTCTTTGGTTTTCAGTGCTAATCTGGGGTTAATATTAAAGCTTGTGATAACAAACTACATTCAAGTTATTTTTTTCCAGGGCTCACAGTGTATTCTCTGTTTATTCTGTGAAAAAAGAACAGATTTTATTCCAGACAGAAAATTATATTAGTACCCCATGCAAATATTGAACAAGAGATCATTTATATTATTTCTACAATAATAAGTTGAGTATTTTAACTTTTCCAACTTAGGCTTCTAAGTACATGTACAGACATGAGTAATACCTTAGAGTTAGGAAGGAGTACAAAAAAAATAGGTTATTTATCTGCTTATAATGTATTTTGATAAGAGACATGGATACAAAAATAATATTCATAATGATAATAAAAATTCAGGAAAATGTATCTGACACAGGTACTGGGTTACTCTACCTGACTAACTCAATTCATACATGCTTAATAGGAAAGCAGAGAAGATAATAAACTGCATTACAAATACATAAGATCATGGTTTTCCTTTGGGAGAGGCATCTGAAACCACATTTTTTGGGATTTGAAAGTGTCCAAGGCTTTCAAAACATGCCTTTATCACATTCAGAGGTATTTTATACCTTTTGAATTTCTCTGGACATAATTTTGTGTTTCTATTTTTACTTACTTTTCTAGATTTCTTTGGAACTGGAAAAATCCCATTATATTCTCTCATAATAGTCAAGCTTCAATTTGCTGTTTCTTAAAGGATGAAATCTACTTTGATGATCTTCTGTGAGCTATTGACTTTTAAGTTCTGTTGACTGTTGACACTTCATTTAGGAAATGTGCCAGAGAAGCAACCCCTACCATATTTTTACAGACCTTGTATTTTCATTCAACCATGTATTTTCATTCAGCTACACAGCTGTGAAAAATCCTTAGCAATTTGAAAAATCCCTTTGTCTTCTCTATTGCTGCTAGGTTTTCAAGTCCAAAATAATGAAATGTTATGAGTAAAGTGACTGGGGAGGATTTTTGTTGGTTTTGGGTGTTCTTTTTGTGTGTGAAAACATCCACTGGCAACAATAAATACAATACAAAAAAGATAACGTCTAAGCAGAAAAAAAATCTTAATATAGTTTTTTCATATTTTTGTACAGTAAAATGAGTACCAATGACATTAGTAAAGCTTGCAAATGTGATCTGTGGTAACAATTACATTACAGTACAAAACATAAGTATAACTTAAAAAATGAGAACACCAAGATGTTACATAAGATTATCTCTTAATTTTCATTATTTTTCTTCCTTTTTTGATAATTCCACCTCTCCAAAGTCCTCTTTTTAAACACTTAATCTGCGAAAGTATGTACCCAAAGAAGTTCTTATCAAATATAACACAGAACAAATGAGAAATGTAAAATAAACTATATATTCCTTTTGAAAGAGTTTGTTATTTATTATTTATGCAGTGAAAATATATTTAGACATGAAATTTCAAAGCCTACTATTATTGTAGTACATTGGTAATGTTTCAGAGCCAAAATGGGTAATCCTTGGCTTTTTTATTTGATTCTAAATCTGTTTCCACACTTGTTTGTGCATTTTTTCCTCTGATATAACTGTGCACCTCTATTTCAAGCTTAGTTTAGTTAAAATCTGAAATGTATCGGGTGATTGATTGGCTTGCTGGACTTAAGTCTACCCTGAAAATTGGCATGTCCTGACCTTGTAATGTTCCATCTCTCTGCCCTGTCACAGCAATTTCAATGAGACCCGTATTTTAATAGCCATTTATAGTGCTCCCAAATGCCAAACCTCGTCAGCTTGGCTATGGCCTTTACAATTATGAGTGGAATTGCTTCCTTGTGCTGAGGAATGGCTTTTACCTATGCTATAACCTGATATAGATTTTGCTGTATTTCCTTTCTTTTTAGAGCCAGAGTGAGAAAACACATATCACATCAATTATAACTTTATTCTTCTTCTATCCTTACCTCCTCCCACTCTCACTTTATGGCTTGATTGTTAGGCTGTTGGTGTCTGGGCTTGTAGCAAAGTTAGGTGTTCCAGATTCTGCTTCTCCCTTTCCTGAGCACAGCACTAACATGGAGGTTCTGTTTCTTCAGTGTCTTTCAGAAAGGTTTTATAGCAGAATGAATAGCAAGCTGTGAAGGAACCCACCCATTTCCTTTGCTTTTGGAGGTATTGAGAGGAGACATTGAACATCAATTTTAATTCTGGTTCCTTCCTATCAAGAAATTCCAACAAGAATTTCAATTATAAGAAGGTTGAAAAAAATAACACTGTCACTAAGAAGTGCTTTTTCTACTAATATATTCTCTTTCCAATGTATTTTTTCAGATATATCAATTTTGCTGGCCTCTGTGAGAAAAGGCTGAGGCTGCCCCTTTGCTGGACACATCCAATTCCACCTGGCTTCAATGAACCACTGCAGGGCACAGCTGCCCTTAGCAGTGATAGTGGTGCCTCTGGGAAAATGTATTTAAGCGAAGGCAAAGAACACCACATAGGCAGAGGAAACAAAAACAGAGGGGGCACAAAAGTCAAAGGAGGAGGCAGTACTTCATGGGAGGAGAGGTTTTCCTTGTGGCCTGTGGGTGACCTGCACCAGAGCACATTTATCCTTATACTTAGTCCAGCTATCTTTTCAATGAGAAAATACCAACATGAGCCAACCTGAAGTATTTTACTACTCACATATGTTTAATGAACATGATTGAAAAGCATGAGGAAGAACAGGAATTTTGTGGGATCTAAAAGTAAAATATTGTAAAAAGTGAGTAATGAAAAGTCTGACAATTCCCAGTGCTCAGAGCAACAAAAATAATGGAGTGAAATGGTAGCTCTTGTTGTCATGCAATCATTATCAGCTCTCTGTGGATGCTGTGTGAAGCTCCAGGGAGCTGGATCCCATTCTGAAAATTCCAGACATGCTGAGGCAATGTCCATGCAACCCTTGTACTGGGTGAATTAGTTAATCAGCAGGAGATGCCTTGTACACAGAGTCAACTGAGAAGAAACTCAACTATCAGGTTTTCTGAAGAAAACTCTCTTTAAAAATCTCCCACTATTGTGTTAGAATTATTGTGTCTTTGTGTTACTGACCTTCCAGGTGTCCACATAATGTGCCCTCTGACTTGTGTTTGAACTTAATCTTGGAAATAAGGCTGATTACGTGTATTTGTATCAGTTCTGAGTTAGGAAATGTAAAACCTCTGCTGAAATAATGCATAACTTTCAGCATTTGCTATTTCCCCACTCTGCCATGGTACTTACTGCACTGTTTATTTCTCTCCAGGTCACATTAGAATGAAATGTGCTGTCGTCACAAGCCATGAAGTGCATCATAAAATGCCACATGTTGGCCCTACCAGTAATAGGTGCAGCTCCAGGACTTCAGCAAGGTGTCCTTGCTCAGTCCAGAGCTGGTGCCTTGAAATATTAAGAAAAATTGTCTCATAAAAATTATATCAAAAGAAAAATAGTAACTCATAAATAAAATTCCAAATTCAAATTCAAGTAAAAGGATTCCAGTAAGCCTTTCTGTAATACCTCTGGACCCAATTTCTTGAAAAAAATCAAGAAATATAGCTATAGGTAACCAAACAGATATTAGATTTTGGTTTCTACATTAAAACTGTTTTCAGATCAGGGATATATATGAAAGTAAATATGTGAAAGTAGAGACTTCAAACCAAAACAGACAGAAGGTGTGAGCTATTGAAAGTATAAGGCTGTTACTAAATTTCAGGCTAAGATTACAGTTGTAGATGTATGAATTGCAATAAGCTTCTGGTAGTAAAATAAAATTTTAAATAATGCAATTTAATTAAAATAGTTGATTATCTCATGGAATTTTATTAGCTAAAATCCTGGAAGTTTTTTTAAGAACTTATCATTGCTTACAAAATATTTAAGAAAAAAACGGAAACTGCAATGTTTTTACTGCAGCGATCTTGTGGTTGATGATAAAAGAAGCCCTCTTTTCAAGAGTTGTGACTTTCACAAGAGCCAAACAAAATTTATTTTAGTTAACATTAAATAAAATTAAAGTAGATAATAAACCATGTGTAGAAGTGGATCTTGATGATGGACTGTGATTGCTGACTTACAAACCAATGCTCAAAAGATTATTGTAGCTGTAATTCTCCAGGAAGAATGGCCAGCTAACTGTTTAGGCTATTAACCTCCATGTGTGAAGTGCAAATGCTTCAGCAGAAGTCCTCTGCTAACACTCCATGATTGTACATAGGTTCACAAGTTGTAACGAAGAGATTATTTTTGAGAATGTTGTCATGGCCTTCTTGGCAAGAGTCAGGGAGTAGGAAAGGAGCTGAAATGTGGTGGTCACAACTCATTTAATCACAGGACCACTTTCTGATGTAACATAATCCAATAAAATGTGGTATGACTCCACTGCTGTCAATTAAGGAGTTAGTGCGAAGGTTCCACAAGAACATGGGGAAATAGTTGTATTAATAAACTGAATTAAGTATGATAATGAGAATGTCTCCTCTGCATCTAACAGTATGATTTGTTGACCCAGATCCAAGGACAAACTTTATAGAAACATACACAAAAGGATTTCTACATAGAACCCAGCAGTATTTTATGAAGCAGGATTCTGTCAGAGATCACATTTTATACTCTTACTGTATAAAAATGGACACTCTGGACAAGTTAATGAATGAATGATTAAAGACACTTCTAAAGCAGCAAAGCGCAGTCATATTTTAACAGCACTTTTCTTGACCTCTTAGATGAAGAAAAAAGTTTTATTTAATAGAAAAAGTGAGTTTATTACCAGAAATGTTAACATTTTAGAGGGATGTCATCAATCTTTCTTTATAATCAACCATCAAATATTTGTCTTGACACTTCTATAAATTGTTCTGTTAATGCAAAAGTTTACGTTAGAAAAATACAATTAGAACACAGTTTTTAAAAGCATGAAATTCAACCCCATCATAAAAGTAATAAAACTTTTAATACTGTATTGCAGTTTTTATTTAGAATCCATTTTATAATTTGTTAAATTATGAGAGAAATATATGGGCTACACTTACAAATATCAAACTTGATTAAAGTAGGAAGTTCCTATTATGCAACCCAAACCTAGTAAGTTAAAGAAATATACATTTTTAGGTGTCCTAGTTTCTGCTGATTTATGTAATATTTGCCTGGTTTTTCTTATATTTTTGTTACTGTAGAGTGCTGTTTTAGTCGAAGTCATGTTCTCTCTTAAAAGAAAACAATTATATATCTTACAGTGTAGAAAAGTAATATTTGTACAAGAGCTTCCTCAATCTGCTGTTGAGTTGGCACTGTTAACATGTGCAATAAATTTCTGTTGACCATCTTCACCTTCTCATACCTTGCCACCTTCCTCATAAGCCTCTTCTTCATGGGTACCATGGATGTTTTCTTCCTCCACCTCCTCACCTCTTGCAAGTTGTGCTTCTCTCTCCATCTTCCATTTTTCCATTGATTCTGCTATAACTGTCTTCTCATGTTCTTGCTCCAGGGGCTCCAGAATCCCATCATCTTCATCCCTGTAGCCAAAGTACTCAGCAATGATGTCCTTCATAAGCTTAGCCCGGGTCTTCCGTGGGGGTGGCAGGGGTTCCTTTCAAAAAACTCTCTAACTTCTGGCAAGTCCTTTGCAGACTCAAAGCATTTGTAGCCTCTGTTTCCTGGAACTTTCAGTTCATGATCTAATGTTTTCAGGCTAATCCTAGCATAATCAGGACCTCATAGCTCCTTTATTCTGAATTCCCAGTGTCCTTTCTCCCCCAGAAGTTTGTTAATTTCACCATTCAGGTCCCAAATTCTGAATTCACCCAATCCAGCATTTTGGATCTGTGCCCCTTTCTTAAAAATCTCCCCAGTGATGTCTTCTCCATTTCTCAGCTTTGGGCAACACATTACACTCTGTTGCAAGGAAAGGCCTTCACTCCTTGACTTTTCCTTCCTCAAGCTGGGCTTGCTGAAATCTTGCCGAGGTCGTCATGGCCTCCTCTGCATTGCCAGCCATGGTCCCGCCCGTGCCCCACAGCCCCTCAGCCCCGCTGAACACACCAGGCACACAGCAGCTCCACGCCCCGTAACTCAACCCAACCCTGCTCCAGAAGGCTGCCAGTGAAACCCTCCTGGCACAGAGTGAGGAGGCAAAGATACTTTTAGGATTGTAACATTGCACCATACCTTTATAACTGGATGATCCTGCGCAGAGACAAAGACACCCATTTCTTTGGCAGGGCTTTTCTTCTGTTTTTCAGGTTTTTCAGCTTCTCAGGCTTTTTGTTTCACACAGCTCTTTGGCTGTATTTTGCTCACATCTCTGGCTGTCACTAGCTCTGGCTGTATTTTTGCAGCTTGTTGCTGCTGGGTTGGGCTCACCTCTGGTCTTTTCCAGCTTTTCGCTGTGGGCACAGGCTCTGCATGCACCGTCCTCTGTCTCCCTCCACTCTGCCTGCAGGAAATGGTTGTTGTCCCCACACTGAGCCACCACAGGTTATGACAGGAGGGGTGGGTCAGAGATAGAGATGTCACAGACCCCAGAATTTTCATGCAACAGCAGTGTATTTTATTCTTCCTACCTCCTTAAACAGGAGGATTTGAATCTTCTGGTGCAGACTGCTCATTGGTCTGGCTTGAACACCAGCTCCTGTGCCAGTGAGATGTCTGCAGCTTAGGATGGAAAATGATGGGGTGAAGTCCCTGTAGGCATTCAAATCCATCCCATCATAGCTCAACCCAGGGGCTGGTTTGTGGAACCAGGCTGGGTTTCTTATTTAGAATCAAATTAATTGCATAGTTACTGTAATATGCACCTTTATCAATTTGGTCCAGGCTGTACGTTTTCTGTCCCACACCACAGGATAATTGTACCAATGGAAAAGCACTTGTTTTTAATTTTCTATATAATAAGAGTAAAAACAGTGCTCATAGTCAGTCACTTTCTTCAATACATATGGTGTTGATCCTCGTTGATCCTCCCTACAGGAGGTGCTCTCACTGAAATACCTTTGCTCCCAAACCTGGCAAGACTAAAGTGTACCATCTTGGTTGGTACTTTCTGTGCTTGAGATGGGCATATACAAGAAATGGGAAAATTATTTCAATAACTTAAAGTAATTTTAAAAATCCTGCCAGTCTGGAGTCTAAACCTCATTTTCTGATGATAGTTGAAACCCTGCTATAGATATATTCAACTTTGAATATGACCTCAACCCCACAGAGATGAATATTTCTCAATGTATAAACTTCAGCAAGTTGAAGACACTTAAAATATTTTCCCAGAAACATTTTCTATGAACTGTAATAATCAAAAGGTTTCCTCTGACTTGCTGTGTAATGAATTATCCTATCTCAAAACAAAAGTAAAATTTAGCTGGATCATAGGTTATATTAAACATGAATGATTTATTTTTTCCCTTGTGGTATTAAAGCAGGACCAGTATCCTAAGATTGCTTTTATACTATACAGTATTATCCTTTAAAATAAATAGAATGCTGATATCTTAGCTACGTAATATAAATGTACGATTTTCTCTCTCTCTTTTTTTTTTTCTGGTCCATAAATGTGTTTCATTAAATGCCACTGTTCAGGCTATACACATATATATTCCTAGCTAGCAGTTATTGTCATAACATACATATAATTATATTCTTAATTTAACTATATTTTGTAATTTTAGACACACAGATTTAATACTGATTAAGTTTTATTTTAACATCATCTTTTCCCCTTTCCTTCCTTGCTTCTATTCTAGTGAGTTTGCACTTTCAGGATATATGCTTCTAAAATGGTATACAGCTTCAAACCCTGGAAAAGTCAATGCCAGTCTTTTCAGGTCATTTTAACTTCTCTCTGAATTAGAGCATGTGTCAGTGCCACAGTGAAGGCTGAACCCAAAAAACAAACAGCAAGGGTAGCATGTGCTTGATGAAATTTACTTTGGTCTCCTTGCTATTCTGTAGGAGGGCCACTTACCCATGGAATGTGAACCTTTCAGAATGGAAGGGCAATATGAGTTCTGCTTTCTTACCATGTCATGGTGGAATGCATACATTACAGTTCTGGCTGCCAGAAATTGTAGTCTCCAAAAGAAGCAACTGGTTCATATTGTGGCTGCTTTCAGGATCTATAGTTTCCTTTGCTGATTAAGAAATGGCTCTAAAAAATTGCCAGTAAATAACAGGTGATAAAGCCCCATCCAATAAGCTGCCTAGTGTCTTCCTTTGCTGCTGAATTCATTCTTGTTTAGGCACATTTAATATGTCCTTGGCTGTGCTTGCAGCCACAAATCACTTGGGAAAAGTCTTTCTGAGTGGTCAACAACTCTCCTTAATTTACCAGAACTGCTTGGACACCCTGCCAATCTTATTTAACACACATTGAAAAGTTACTGACTATTGTGACTTACTCAAGATTTCTCATTTGTATGTTATCCAACCTGTGTTCATTTATCTTGTTAAACATTACATTTCAGTAAGCAAAGTTCTCTGTTCTGGTATCTTTATTATTTCCTATGTATATCTCTATTTTATTCTTCCTTTCCTGGTATCTTATGCTGTAATTTTTGTTGTCTGTCTCATATCAAAATATAATCCTATTTTTTTTCAATTCCTTGTACCATGTGTTTATTAATTAAAAAAAGGAAGCTTTGTATTCTTTTTCCAGGTTCTGAGTTTTCTATTTCCTCAGCCTTTTACCTACTCCCTTCATTTATTTTTTCTTATTTCTTCTGCTCTATATATTTATCACATCCTCTGTGCTGCTGACATACCCACAGACCATCTCACATTTGCTCATCTAGGCATGTTCTCATGAAGCTTATCTCTTTCTGCCACTCTCAGTGTAAAGACTCTTACCTTCCTGCCAGTACCTTCGTTTTTTGCACACATTTTGAAATTCAGTCCAGTAGGTCCTTACATACAAAGATAAGCTACAAAAATGTTGCTAAATGTATAAAAAAATAAAAAAAAAAGAAGAAAAAACCCCACAAACCCAGAGAACTCACTTTTTGGCAGGTTTTGGACCATCTTAGGGTTCTAACCTGTGCATTGTTGCCATTAGCATTCTTTTCTGAACAGTAAAAAAGAACAGTGTCAGATGGAAGCATTACAGAACCTTCAACACTTAAAAAGAAAAAAAGGCTAATTAGAGTGAAATGAGAAATGTGAGCTATCTTTATTAGACAATTGGACAGTTTTATGGTACAAGTGAATTTACTAGATAATGGAAATATGGTCAATCTCATCCATTTGGAACATAACAAAGTGAGAGGCGTAATTATCGCCGGCCGGGGGTTTATGTA
Organism: Serinus canaria; assembly: GCF_022539315.1. Lineage (NCBI taxonomy): Eukaryota > Metazoa > Chordata > Aves > Passeriformes > Fringillidae > Serinus > Serinus canaria. Next base: position 17,695,978 of record NC_066314.1, on the reverse strand, counting down.
CAAATCACAAACAGGATTATTAAGCTTCAAACTCCAAAAGATCTTGCTAGACAAACTTTTCTGCAGCTTAGGGAGTTATCCTAGACAAGTCTTAATACACAGACCATTGTTCTACTCGTCCTTGCTTTTCTACTTTTTAAATAATTTTTCTGCTGACCTATCTCATGGCTATTGCTTAGTTCTAATCACAGTTCTGCTGTCTCTGAGGCCTGCCTTTTGCAGCTTTCCCAAAACCGTCTGATTTTGTGGATTCCCACAGGAATGACCTGCAAAGGTGGAGAGGACAGATAGAACAAAAGAGTAGGGAAAAAAATCAGCTGCAGTGGGAACAGGAATAGTAGAATGCCTTGTATATGATAACAAAAAGGAGTTGGATATTAGGCCTGTTATACCAACAATTATTTGTGTAAGTTATCTTTTGAATATAGTATTGTATTAAACAATAGAATATGTAGCTGCAGTTTGATGCAGCTATCAAAAACCACTAGAGTGGTCTTTGGGGTATTTCAAATATTCCAAGGAATATTTTTCCAAGTATTTTTATTATATGTAAGGAATCATTTACAGAAGAAGGGATATGGATGTCTTACCAAACTAGTGTACACAAATCTGATCAGCCAAGTTGAAGAGAGAATAATTTAAGTATAGAAGCAACAGATTGACTGATGCAGCTGAAAGCATCTCTCTTGTTAGAACAAGCTAAAAGGGCTTGTTCTGCTAAATCTTCAGTGAAGGCTGAAATAAAACATGATCACTCTTTTCCCATAAGAATTTTAAGGCCCATATATCTGGGCAGTGTGAGGACAGAGAAATTAAAGAGTCATGCTTGTATGAAAACAAATGACACATACTGATCAACAATAAATACATGGTAGAAGTATTACTGAATTTTAATTACCACTATAAAAAGAAGTAGAAAGGCTTAGAATCAATTGATTTTAAGATGAAATTTGCAATATTTCTGCACAGGTTTTTGTGACATGATAGGGAGCAGTATTTGCTGAGCTGTGATGACCAATTCAATATCCTCAAGAGTTATGCAAGCTAATGCAATACTGATTCTTCACCCTAAACTTGTAGATTTATTTTTCTTGCTGCAGATCAGAGCCATGATAGATTAGCTCCAACTGCTCATCCAGTTTGTATTGCAGCACCAGTTTTACTGAGGCAAAAACTGAAGTGTGAACTTTAACATGGTCTATTGTTCAAAGTGCATTATACCTTAAACATTATGGTCACTGTCTAACAGGAGCAAAGTAGGATATTTATACTGGCCTGTATGAGAAGCATGTTTTGACATTTGCTCAAACCTTGCCTTCTGTAGAAAACTGTCATGGGGGAAAAGTAACACGAAAGGAGTTTAGTCTCAGAGTCTTTAGAGTTTTGATCTTTTTCTGTCTCTACAGGGACATCAAATCAAAACAACGTCATCAGAAAATGCAGCGATGGAAGCATTACATACCTCTAAAATCCATTGATTACCTATCTCTTCTTATAGTTGCAGCCATATAAACAAAAAGCAAATGAAATGTAATATTACTCTTTATTAAAATATTTGAGGATAAAAAGTTGTATATTTTAAATATTTAAATACCCTTAATTATTCTTAATAAATTCCTGCATTCTGAGAACTTTGGTAAATGATTGAAGATCCCCAAAAACTGCAAATGAAAAAGAAAGATATGTAAATTTTTTCAGTGGTTACAATATTGTTTTGACAAGTGGAAAATTCAAAATAGAAATTACTAGTTAGCTGCACAATATAGGAGAGTTCTCAAATTTGAGAGATGCTGCTGGAAAGGATGAATCTCTCTCTCAGTGAATGAAAGTATAACGAATATATGAATGCTCATAATTACTAAAAAAATAGTGAAATAACTATTTTTAACTGTAAAATTCCGATTTTACAATAGAATTTTTTCTTCAGTCAGTCTGAGTTGAAAATATTTCTGTTTGTAGTTCTGAAAAGGAATATTTCTTCATACAGACAAGTCTTGGAACACCATGAATAGGAGCGGAATCATTCTTTTTATAAAGGAAAGGAAACCTATTTGTGCCATTTCAAGGGATATTTGCTTGCACTTGCCACATCTTATCCAGGTATGGATGCTGTGAGAGGACCTTTTTGGACCATTTGCATTTCTGCCTTTCTCCAGGAGTAACGCAGTGAACATTCTACAAGTGAAATGTGTTGGTCCTTTTTGTTTGAGATTCAGTGTTGGGGAATTGTGTGAAATTTTTCTGAATGTTTCAATGGCAGACAAGCAAAACATTTTTAAGCCATGTGAGTACTTCACAGAACATTAGGACACAGATTATTTACACTATATATTTGAATAAAAACAATTTGTTGGATCTCTTTTGTGTACTGAACTGCCTGCAATTCCTGTCTGGATATAACATTTCCTTCTCCAATACCCCTTACTATTTCTGTCTCTCTTGTAATCTTGTAGGATTATATCTTCTGCTAATGTGACCTGATTTGCATCGCACCTCTAAATTGCAGTTAAGCAGCAGCACCTCAGAGGAGAATAGGAAATGGCATTTTCTCACTTCTGGAGTTGTGTATTGGAAGGTCAAGTTTGGAGTGTGCCTAAGGGAAAAAGTATTTGCTGCTCACACTTTGTTTTCTTTGTGACCATGTAAAAGGACTTCAGTCTTAAAGATATAATTACAGCAATTTACACAGAGACTGAATCTGTGCACGTGGAACTGGTACAATGAAGAATAAAGCTACAAAGAGAGCAAGAAAAACCTTTGGATTTTTGTCTGATTTCTTGATCCTATTGGGACACCTCCCAGTCTCCAAGGCTGGGTAAGAAATTCAGGTCCTGTATACCTTTTATTTTTGTCAACTATAATTGGAATTTGGAAGAATAGGCATCACTGTAGTAAGAAATCATTTCTCAGGAAGTGCATTTGTAACCCAAGCATAAACCATAGAGGTCAATTGTTGATCTCTGTCTAAAGGTAGCAAAATAGAATTCACAGCCTTGAGCTGAAATATTAATCTTTCCCTTTTTGGTTTCCTAGAACTTCCTAAATCAGTGTAATAAATTAAAATAATAAGAAAGTTTTTAAAGCAACACTACAACATTTTAGCAAGCTAAGAGATTTTTTCTAACTGCCTAAAATATTAAATGAAGAAAACTTCATGGAGACATGTGACTTCCACATCTGAAGGCTTGTTAAATCAAAAAGAGAAGCAACACTTGTGTACATTCACATCACAGCAATAAATGTACAGCAAATTAAAAGAGAACAAAGCTAATTACAAAACATGCAGATGCCATTTGAAATGCTTTGAACAATACTATGGTTCCTGGATATTTTTCAGCTTGAAGAAAATTGGTTATCTACTGTATAATAGCAAATGTTGAAATGACATATTCATTTCTGTACACCTCACCATGATAAAGCATTCAGAACACAGACTTACAGCTAAGAAAAAACCAAATCCTCTCAGTGGAGAGAAGATATGGCCTTTTAAACTACGATTAGTATTATTTTTAAGAGGCAAACCACATTTTAAATTTTCTACCTTTGATATATGATCCATCTCTTTTAAAGAACTCCTATTTGTTATTTACTGAATTTAGTCTGCTGATGAGAAATATAATTATGCAAAGAAGTTGCTTAATTAGCTACAACTTTCTGGTTTTGTAATGTTCTCTACAATGGCAAAACATATATTAGCAGAAAAAATAAATTACCTGTAAAGTGCCCAATGCTTGAAACATCAGCACTGACAAAACTGGCAATCAAAATTAGAACTATCCTACACTTCTCAAAAGCTGGATGGCCTGCTTTTTTTGTATAGGTGAGAGAGTTGTGACAGCTGCCTAGTGCTAAAGTAATTTAAATACATTAAAAAAACCCTCACTGGATAAGTTAAAAAATCATATTGGATATGCTCTCTGGATCACTGAATGATAGTGTTCTGCCTGCATCAGCAGAGAGTACCAGTTGCAAGAAATGGTATAGACAATTACAGAAAAAATGTGCTTAGAAAGACATTCTCTTTGTATCATATTTAATTAGTCATTGGTTTATGCCCTGAGGTATAAAGGCTTGAATTCCAATTATTTTATCCTACTTAATATTCACGGTTGTGATTATTCTCTGTCTTCATATCAAATGGAATCTTTCTAGTATTTTACTGAGTTAATATGCATCTTCAGCCATCTGCCTTGTGTTGACTATTAACTTCTGATAATGAGTGCCATTGCTGAATCATGCACATGGCAACAAAGCACTTTCATTTATTGCCCTTAGAAATGGCTGTAGTTTGAATGAATATCCCCTTTTCTTAAATTAAGAAATTATATAGGCAAAACCAATCTTATTTTTCTACCTTTATGATGTTCCTTCTAAATATTTTGTAATCATGTCTGAATGCAGTGGATTTTAACTTTTCTCCTATTTTAGTCTTTCCATCAGATAACCAGTTTCACTATTTGTGTCTTACCTTTTTCATGTCTGTCATATTTTTTCCAAAATCCTAACCTTAGAACTGAATTTTTCATAAGTGGATACTCTCTGATTTTTTCTGTGGTACAATAAAATTTTAAAGATTAGATGTCCTCCCATCTCTGTGTTTCCCAACTTTTTGTCTTTATCACTGGAAGGGGCTGATGAATTCTACAGTCTGAAAGAGCCAAGGCTGCTGTACCTCTATTCTGCCAGATCCAGCCAGGATTGATGCTGAGCATGTTTTCCCAATGATTGACATGCAGTTACCAATGGTACACCTACACATGTGCAGTTGACTGGCCACACAGGCCAACCCAGACAGAAAACACTAAGCACTCACATGAGCATTCCACAACAGTAAAAGCCCCATCCTGGTGCCCTCTCTGGCTAATTAGAATAAAGGTTTGTTAGCAGGAAATGTAAGTATATATATATGTACAATGTATATGTGCAACATGCCCAACACCTCATTGGTGTTTCCTTGCTCTTCTCAATTGTCTCAGATGCAAATGCTCATGTACAAATGAGTCCCAGAAGATTCTCCAAGTCCCAGTGCCTCAGCAGTTTTCCTGAACAAACCCTGGTGTTGCTAGTGCTGAACTGCTGTCTCCCTGTGAGTGACCCACTCACCCTCCTGGCTCCTGGGTCACTGCTCTGGATATTTGCAAGTGATCACACTGTGATGCACACACCCTGATGTGCCCAGCTGCTGGCACCCCAAACACACAGGCCCTGTGATGGGTGGTTTCACTCCAGCCCTGGCACTCAGACCTAAACAGCAGCAAGAGCCCCTTCACTCAGGACAGCATTGAGAAATGGAGTTTAATGAAAAGACACACCAGACTACTGATATAGTGCAGGGTGTGCTGATGAGGGCTAGCCTGTGTTAACCCTTTGTCTTTCTGTATTCCTGTGCTTGATCATACCAAAACCACCTAGATACCTCTCTTCCTTCACCATTGTTTCATCCCTGAAATTTCCCACAATAAATCCTGTACAATCTCAAAATGCTTTTCCCTGCCATCCCATACTGTGTGAAAGCACTTTCCCCTGGCTCATGGGGCCCTGATGGCCCTGATGGCTCATGGAAATGGATTTGGAGATGGTGCAGGGTGTTTGGGCTCCCCCACCCTTCCCTTTGAATGTGGGGAGATGAGCTTTAACTTGCATAGCCAACTAATCACTGCTTCACACGGAGCTCTGCTTTCATGGAGCTGTCAGAAATGACACTGAAGTGTCTTTTGTAAGTTCTTTCCATTATTTACAACATGTCAGTAAGCATAAATAAACTAATTAAATTCTGAAAATCTGCCAGTCAGAAATGGAGTTACTAATAAATATAGATAGATTTAGACACAGATTCAAAACTGCTCTAATAATCAAGACATCTGATTAAGTCATCCACAAGATAAATTTGTTTCTGTGCTGTATATTTTAGCTCACTTTAATTTTTATTAATGTGCATTGGAAATCTATGTTTTAGTTCTGCTGTAACACATAGGCATTCTACCTCCAGATATTTGAAAAGAAGATACAGTTTCAGAAGGCCTCCTCTAAACTAACAGAGCAACAAAGTAACAGGACCAAACAAGTTTTCCACATTTTATTTTGCATTCATACCACAGTAATTGCCTTATGTAATTTTATATTTCTTCCAGAAAAATTTTCTATTTGTCATTTATTATTTTTGCTTGGTTTAAAAAATATTTTGAACATGTATAGCAGTCATTGACCTTATTTCACTTCAGTGGTCCAGATTAGCTTCTTTAACTGACAATCTCTAATCCTTTTGGTAATAAAAATTATGCTGGGAAGTTTGGAACATCTGTAAGTACATGAAAAGGAATGAAAACAGGAAAAGAATTTGTTTGGAAAAAAAAAATCCCTTATTTGTATCCTAAGCATGCACTGAAGGACAGATGCTTGTTGCACTTAATCTACTGTAAGTATCAGATATCACCCTGAGTAGCCTAGCTTTTTTGGGGTTGATGGTTAGTGCTGTCAGAGCTGACTATTTTATCAAATGATGGGATTGTCAGAGTCTAAACTTAATTTTCCATGGTCTTGGAACAGAATGGCTGTAAGATTGTAAAAAGAAATAGAAAACCCTATTCACAGGCTGTGAAAGTTTCATTTCTTTTGTGAAATTAGAGATTATTTTCTAGGAAAAAAGAAAAGTCAGTGTTAGCCTGGAAAGTGGCTTTTCCTACAGCATTTCTTTGAAGTACTTCCTATAATACTTCAGTTAATACAGTAAGTTCCTATTTTACTCTTGGTCATGGCTTGTGGTCAAAATGATTAGCCTGAGAGGATTCCACTTACAGACAAAGTTAATGGTTAAAAAAATTGGGTTACCACTAGGTAATATTATTTTTTGAACAATTTTTCCAGTCTAAAGGCTTGCTCTTAAAATACAGCACAGTATCCACAGCAGGCATTTCATTTCTTATTTCTGTTTATTTATTTGTAGTGAATAGTTAGCTCTTTTCTTGACACATGTAATAAAATTTTAGTGTCAAAAATATTTGTCTTGGTCATTTTTTACAGACCATAGGGTATTCTTCTGGAACGTTCTTCAGTAGAAAATTCCTTACAGCATAAGGAAGAGTTTTCTGGACTGACAACAATAGATTGTCCAATTTACACTTTTAAATGTATTTTTTGAAAATGCTTTCCCCCTAGATTTTATTTATTGCTATTAGAGAGATCTAGTACTTGCTTGATTTCAGAACACAGGCATTCAACAACATTTTTATCTAGAGAAGCTGTCTTATGTTCTCCTAAATCTCCTCCCTATTCCATGACAAATTTATTCCCCTTAAAAAATTGTTAATGTTGTATGTATCAAAATGAAGCAAAAATATGACTTTTGTCTTGTTCTCTTGTCTGTCATGAGTTTTAAACAGGTGGTATTTTGCCTTTGTCATCACTTGCTCCAAAATATCTCTCAAAATGATTGTGTAACAGATGGTTTCATTGAAGAATGTGACTTACTTTTCTAGTCATTGGTGCATAAGTTCTGATGGAGGGAGAAGGGTTCTATACAAGAGTTTAAATTCTTCAGACTGAAACCTTCAAATGAAAAATGAGTGGAGCCAATAATGTGAACAAATTGATTAGCATGTTCAGTGACAGCTTTTTGGATCCATATATTAATTGTCTTTGCCAAACATATTCTAAAAAGTAATATAGCAAAACAGACAACACGCTGGAACATCCCAGATGATCCTTAGACTTCCTAACATTATCTGTTTTGCTGTTAAAAGAGGTTTGTTTGCTCAGGCTTAGAAGATATTATTTGTACAGTTACTGTCAAAGCAAATAAGCTGGAAGAGATACACTGTCTGAAGAGTACTGGAGTGTGCATCTCATCTTTTTCTTCTTCTTTGAAACAGTTTTACATACCAAGTGTGCTTATTTCCTGTGATCTGATTTGTCAGATGGTATTTATTCATTGGGAAAGATGAAAGAAATGAAATAAAAACTAGAAAGATATGCTAACCAATTAATGGGGATAATAAAGATGATGATGAGCAAAAACCAAAGATTTTTCTATGATGTTACACTTTCACATTAGTCTAAGTTATTTTTTAATGAGGTCAGTGTCTTTAGAACTGAATTCCATGCAAGTGTTCTGTTGCTCTCACTGGGAGAAGAGTGAGCCCTGAGATGCTCAGAACAATGCCTTAGTGGTAAGGAGCTAGTGATATTTTTATAATTTCATTTGGAATTGGGCAGAGTCTAAAGAACAAGGAGAAAAGTGTTTTATAATACAAAACACAGTGACAAGTTGAGAAGAGGTGTTTTCATCAGTTCAATAAGAAACATCCTAAGATGGCACGAAGAGTCTGAGGTCTGCTCATGTTTCTGTCAGGAACAGCTTTGTGTACCTATTTGGAAAGAGTAAGACAGTTGTTTAATAGGAATCTTACAGGAACCAGCAGAAGTGGAGTGTCAGAGACAGTGTTAGAAGAACTAAAGCTTGGCCTGAGACTGGTCACAAGCAGGAGAGTAAAACAGCCTAAGAAAGAGAAAAGAAAGAGAAATGAGGGTATAGCTATTAGGGGTTGAACGAGTATTAATTACAAGGAAAGCAAATGAAAATATGGTAGAAAAAAGACAAAGACATCATGGCTTGGAAAAAAAAATGCAATACAAATGCAGAAACAGTGTTGTACTGAAGTATATGACAGGGAGACATCCTGAGATATTTTAGAGGGGCATAACTTAAGGATGCATTCTGCTTTGTGTCAGACTGTGCTGCATACAGGGGTTAGAGAACACCTTAGGGGCAATGCAGCTGCTTCTCTTCTGCCTCACCTGCCAAGCCATGATTGACATATGGAGTCCAGACCAGAGAGGCAGCTGCAGCCCTCCCATGCCAGTGTGTGAGACAGGAGTGCCAGGACAGAAAAATGGGAAGCATGGATTAATGGGTGAATTTAATGCTCTGGACCCGGTATGTGTGAATGATCATAAAAGAAATTGTGCAGGATGTTAAAGGTACTCATGTGTAGAATTTAAGATAGTTGTCCAGTAGGACATTCTCAATGGAAATATATCAGATCCTTTCATAAGTCAGAGTAGCAGACAATGTCTCCACTGCTTGACTTCTGGCACTGAACCTGATGGAAAAGGCTGTGGTTGTTCCATTGCTGTGTTCTCTAGATGGGTGGCTAAAGCTGGACTGCCTGCTGGAGCACAGTGGTGCCAGGAGACACTCTCTTGGGAGAGTGCCAGTTGACACAAGTGATATAGAGGCTGTGCTAATGTTTAAGATAATTGTAGGGCTGTGCCTAGGCTCTGGAACTGTTGTGTTTACTTGGGAAGGTCTCTGATCCCAAGTTCATTCCAAGTTAGGGCACGAACATTGCATCATGGTGCTACCACACATCAAGGCTCAGAAGCCTGCCTAGCAATTCTGGCAGCAATATTAATGTGCTGCTTGTGATTTTTATATCTTTCTTTTCAAGTACACTTGACTTTATTTCACCCTGAATTGTAACTGCAAGAATTTTCAGGGAAGATAGACATTGTCAGGGAAGAAAATGATGTTGAGCCTCAAGGGAGGGCAATGAAACAGACACAGTGTGGGAAGGATCTGACCAGGCTAGAGGGAGCAGTCAGTCCAAGAGAAAGTGCTCTGAAAGCCCAGGCTGTCACTTTATTAATACCTCAGAGAAACCAAACCAATGCTTCATCTTTTAGCAGTTTTGCTCTGACAACTCTTTTCTTGGTCTCAGAAAGGCTGGTGATACAGGAAATCCCCAGTACCACACTAAATCTGCTCCTACTTTGCAGGTGAAAACTTGAAAACCACTGAGCATATTGAAATATAAATGCTCTTTAAAATATGTGTTGTTAGCTCCTTTAAAAGCTGGGAATTTTACCCAGTAGCAGGTGTTGAGGCATCTGAGAGCACCTTTGCCCCTATGGTTTGGGCCCCAGAGCCAGGTGAGCACAGCTGGGGAGGAGGGGAGAGACTCCAGGTGCTGTTTAGCAGCCATGGGCAGGGCCAGCCCCTGGCCCAGTGGAAATATTCCTGGGGGTGGGGATTTTTTTCTTTATGCAAATATTGCTAGAGGTTTAACTTCTTTAATCAAAAACAAAGAAGAAAGTGAAGGGAGATCTTTATGGAAGTGTAACCTGCACATGTACATATAATCACTTCTGGTGCCTGAAAACTGAAAAGGTTTTTAGAATCTGTGATACTTTAATCACAATTCCAAAAATGTGACTTCTTAGTGTTTCTCTATTTAGTTAATGTGGTCTTTTCTCTTTCTTATTGAATAAATGTAAGTGATCCTTGGATTTCACATTAATAACTTGCCTACTCATAATTAAAATGTTTTCTGTCACCCTCCATAAAGAAAGTATGTAAATTCACTCAGGGAGTGGGGATGTGCTGGTTGTGTTGGAACATTTACCATTTCTTTTACTTTTTTTTTGTGCACTTACTTCTATATTGATTATATGAGAAATGTTCTTTTAAAATGCTACTATAACAACATTTTGCTGGGTTTTTTTAAAAAACTTTCTTTTCTTGGTTTTGTTCCCTTAATCAGGTTTAATAAGCCTATTTAACTTCTGTGTCTAGTGAGTCTGTGGTGTCTCTGAGGCTGAAACATGATACATCAGAACATGGTTTGGGAAATGATAGTTTCTAATACTCCTTCATGTCTGCTGGCATCTACAGTCAGAGGATTCTGGGATTAACCACTGCTTTAACTTAAAATATTAGTAACTGTAATAACAAAATTCTCTTTTGTTAAGCAATAGCATTCATTCATAAGTGTTAATTGCTTTATTTTTTCATCTTTCCCTCTTTTGTCGAGATGGCTTTTTCAGTGGTATGAACGATGCACTATAAAGTTTCTAAGCTTCAAACAGACTTTCAAAAAAGAATTTTAAATAGAAGTAAATCAGGAACTCCAGTCAATCACCAGCAGCATTTTTTTTTTTTTTTTGAGACTTGGAGAAGAAATTATAAAATTTTGTTTAACTCTTTCCTGTAGTTGCATTGTTTTCAGACTAACTGTCTGTAAAACAGAGGATTTAATTCCTTGTAGGAGAGGATGGTTAAGGAAAAATAACTGGAAAAGAACATAAAAGAACATAAAAGGGCACCCTGCTCCAGCATCCAGATCATTAATGAAAAATTAAATATTAAACAGGACAGGGCTGTGTATTGACCCAAAGTATATTGATAGTTATTGGACTCCAACTAGATTGTGTGCTGCCAATCACCCACTCTGGCCCTGGGGGTGTGATGTGTGGCCCATTCAGACAATTTTCAAACCACCTTGCTGTCTGCTCGTTCAGCCCATTCTTCATCAGCTTCTCTGAGGCTCTTTTGGGACACTGTCAAAGGCCCCAGTGAGGACAAGGCAGACAGTGTCCATTGTTCTCATCTTCTGAGCCAAGCCTTTTGCCACAGGTGTTTATCAAGATGTCTCAGCTTTACTTCCCATTGGTGAATCCATGCTAACTACTGCTAATGGTTTTTTCTTCCTCCATGTACCTGAAATGTGCTTTATTTCTGATCTTCCCCACCAGTTATATCTCAGCATTTAGGAAGAGCTCTTCTCACTGGCCTTGTCTCAGGGAGATGACACAGGCTGCCAGTCACCCTCCTGGCCACCCCAGCTGCCCAAACCTGCCCTGCTCCCTGGATGGGGGTGGAACAGACATGGCAGGTGAGGCTCCTGCCCTGATGGATCCCCTGTCTGTGCAGATGCCTTTCCCCAGGGAGCTGCTGACCTTGCTGAGCCAGGACAAAATTCTTCTTGGTGATTCTACAAGGATTTCTGGAAGGGGTTTTGCTGCTATGGCTTTAGACAAAAACTTTATTACTAGTTTTTATTCTTTTCACTATTTGCTTCTCAAACTCTTGCTTGGCCTTCCTAGTACTACTTTTTACATCTACACTGTCAAAATTTATCAGGCTTTTTATTTTCTTTATGTCTGTACAACATTTTAAAAACACTTTCTGGTTTCTAGTACTGTATTTTGCTTTTTTGAATAGCCATCCTGGCTTTATATTTTCCTTTTCCAAATCTTTTTTAGCAGATGATATGCATTGTTTCTGTATTTGCTGTACGGTATCCTTCAGAAATTTTCATGCTGCTGGGAAGGTTTATGTATCTTATGTATGTCTTCTGGTTGCAGCCAAGGCTTTCTCTGTGCTCTGAGGTAAAGCACAGTGGTAGTACACTGTTTGGTCCTTGTTGGTCCTGTTGTGATGTAGAAACTATAAATATATTCACATCAGGTTTGGAGAATGGTACTGCTTTAAGCTTTGCACTGCAAGACTTTCCCTACATTTTGCACATAATTCACTGACAAGATTATTGAATATTTCAGTTGTTTTTGCAATTCTTTGAGGAAATATCACACTAGTTTAAATCCCCTTAAGTAGAAAAAGAGCTGAATTTAACAACTCCAGAGTATGGATGAATTTTCTAACAATCAAGCTGTTGTATACAAATGTGTAACCATTCCCTCTCTTTAAAATGAAAGGAAAGGTCTTTATTGCATTCTTTAAAAGAAAAAAAAAAAAAAAAGAAGTGGGCATTTCTTCCAGAGAGGATTGTGGGTGGAGTGTACCTGGGAAAATGATACTTTTGTGAAGCCCTGACCCAATATCTGAATTTTGAAAGGTGACACTGTTTCCTATGCACTTGTGTGTTCATTGCTTCCTCTCAGCTTGCTCTAAATGGCTTTGTGCTTATTGCAGTATCCAGTAGATATTTCAGATAGCCATTCCCACTCCTCTCAGGACACTGAACATGGATTTTAGGATGGACAATAAGCTCTGGGTTCTGGATAAATTGATGAAATACAGACACCTAAAAATGTGGCATTTTTTCCCACAAATTTTAAATGTTAAGTGTTAGACTGTTTAGTTTTAAATTACACTTTAGCCAAAGAGTAATTGAAGGATATTATTATCCCCAGGCAAACTTTACTCAACTCCATTTAGAACATTTTTAACAAGTTTTCATACTCAGATGTTTTAATTTATGTAATGTGACTTCTATAGAATTTGAATCAGAATGACGACAGTAAGTATTTACCTTTCTCAATGCTGTCAAATATTTGGCATTGTTAATGGCAGCAGTTAAATAAAAATGAGTTTCTAAGATCTCAGAAATTCATACTAGGCCTTATTAACTGCTTGTCATCTCCTGTCAAAGGTTCAGTCATAATATTTCAGGGAAATCTAGATCATCAATAACACAAGGAAGGCTTGGGCTGGACATTAGGAAATATTTCTTTACTGAGAGGGTGATAAAGCACTGGAACAAGTTTCCTAGATAGGTGGTTGATCCTCTAAGCCTGTCATTGTTCAAGAGTCATTTGGACAATGCTCTTAATATGCTTTAAATTTTCAGCCCTAAGTGGTCAAGTAGTTGGACTAGGCCCTTTTAAAGTGAAATGTTCCATTCTATTCTGTTCTCTTCTACAAACATAAAAGCAACAAAGTCTCTTTTTCCTACACCCTGTATTCCCAACTGTGAAATACAGAATTAAAATATGAGGGAAGTTCCTGACATTCAAGAGGCTGACAGAAAGAGGATGTGATTTAAAAGCTTCTGAAATATGCTGTCTTTATAGGTCCCTGAATTTATTTACTGTAGTTTACTGTACACCAACTTTTGGATAAGGCTATTACTGAGGATAGAATCTGCAATAAAGTTTTAATGGCTTTTGGATTTTAGGAGGTGCAGCAAAGTAATATCTTCTTACTCTCATTTTGTGTTTTTCTTCAGTGGCTTATTTCAGTCCAATCAACAATATAAAAATTCACACGTCCCAATATATTTGTGCCTTTGTTTATTGATATCTTCCTCTTTTCCAATCCTCTTGTTTTTATATTTTCATCTCCGAGAAAGTTTTTTTGGAAGCAGTTATTGGATACAGTGCTCTGAACTGTGAAATAAAATTTTATCTTCATTTTGTTTATGCTGCAGTATTTGTTTACTTTGAATTCAAGAGCCCTTTTTTGCAATATTCTAAAATCTATAAATGCAACGTTTCATTTAATTCAAAACGTATTAATGTCTTCTGTTTCAAAAATCAGTACAAAAATTTGTGATTAACTGAATGCATTTCTTTGCAACTGAAGTAATCCACACTCTGTCTAAATAACATCTCCACTATTAAATACTGCACTCTCAAATACTTTTCAAAGAGTGAAGGATAGGCTCCTCTGCTCTCTTTATTTTTAATAATATGAAGCATTCTCAGCCTGTAAATAAGTAGTGCTTGAAATGGAAAGAAAGAGAACAGAACATTTACTAAGTATTATCCCTTTAGGAACAGTGAAAATGAAATGCAGAGAATTTGAAGGACCTGCTCCAGCCCAGCATCACAATTATGGCTGGAAAGCATAGTGCTCAGCCTCCTCAGTCTGAGGTACACTGACTCCTTCTGTCAGGAGAGGTAAATCCCCGCTCTTGCCTTCTGGTTATGAAGCACTTCATAAGGCATCAGAACCCTCTGGAATGACTACCCAGGGAAGAAGTAGCTCTGCTAATAATTTCAGTTTCCTTTCAGCAAGGCTAGCCTTTGAATAAGGAATCGTAGAATGTTCTGGGTTGGAAGGGGCCTTAAAGATTACCTATTTCCAGCCTCCACATCTGTATTTGTGTTAAGGAGACCTCCCGGTCGGGCTGCCCGGCCGTCCCACCCACCGCGCTCGCTCCGCAGCTCCAGCCCCGCACTCGCACGGTCACACCAGCTGCTCTCAGCCGGCCGAACCCCGGGCTCCTCTGGGACCGTCTGCGGTAACCACATCCTTAAGTAATTCAGTCACGGGGCAGTAACAAAATCAGGTTGAGCTGGGTCCAAGGAGGGACTCCTGAACAAAGGAAAGCCTGGGCTTTTATACCCTGGCAGTGCAAGATGTGGAAATCCGGAGTGCTCGGCTCCCGACGCATCCCTGTGTCCCCCTCTGGGCCGCGCTCCGTGCCCGGGGCTCTGCCGTGCCCAGGACCGCTCCCCGCCGGAGCCCGACCTGCGGCCGGCACTGCGGCTCCTTGGAATCCCTGTGCCTTTGGTCTGCTCGTATTATCCTGCCCAAAACCATACTCCATTTCAGTAGCTGTCTTTTACACTACTGAGCTGTTTTAATCCTCATCCTAACGTGCTGTTAAAGTCCATTCTCCTTGCAGGAGGGAGAAGAGCTTTCAGTGAGATTCCCAACACAGCACATGGTCTCCTGTGCAGAGGGGTCTGGGGGATCTGGGACCCCACATCAACAACCCAGTTAGCAGAGCAGCTCCACTGAGGCTGTAGCATTTCTAATGGATTCGATTACCTTTATGCTATTCGTTTATTAATAACAAGAAAATCCTGCTTTCTGAATTCTCTCACACGAGCTGTCCTTCTGGTAGCCTGTCATTGCTACTTAAAAATGCAAAATCTTTTTTTAGTGGACAGAATTGCTTGCTAGCACTTACATAGAATCCTTTTTCCAGAAGTGAACAGTGACTATAATATTTCAAAATTGTTTCTGTGTTCAAAAGCAATGGATAAGAAGGGAAGAAAATTGACAAGAGAACTTCCCAACAGCTGTCCCATAGCTAGACTTTACCTGTTCAGGAGAAAGAAATGATTCTGAGTGCCTCTATTTATAGTCTTCTTTTGAATTCACTAAAGGACAGTCATACTACATACAGGTGAAAATCAAAATAAAAAATTCAAAAATAACTGTAGTATAGACTGAGCACACTTTTAAATATCAGTTCAAAAATGCAAAGTATTCTGGCCCAGTAATACGCATTTATGATTAAGCAAAAGTGGTGCAAAATTAGAAAATTGACAGTAATGAATTTGCATGTTTTTCAGTCCAGTGTCTCAAATATAACTGTATTACCACTCTGGCATTTTCTTCACTGTAACCATGTAAGGGTGTTACCAAATTTTGTGACCAGTGTGTAATAAGAATATGCATTCTTTCTGTGCATAGATTGAAATTTAGCTGGAAAATAATGGGAATTTAATAATCCAGTGATGGAAATCTTGCACAGCACAGGAAGGAAAAGTGACTGAAAAAGAAGAGAGGATATTTTGCCTGCAGAAAGGAATGACATGAGTAGCTGAGCTACTACCATCAAGACAGCACTGAGCACAGTGAAAAGATACAAGAAAGGTATAATCAGAGAAAAGAACCATAATTTTCCAGAACAAGATGAGGATATTGAGACAGGACTATTTAAGAAGACAAAGGAGCACTCCATCTCAGTGCCTGGTGTACACGACCATGCACAGATATTATCTCCTTGGGAGATGGCTCCTCCTGCCAGATTGCTCCTGATGGGTGGGGAAGGGAAGGAGGCATCCTGTGACAGAGCAAACTTGCAGCCCCCCACCACCACATCACAGCTGTGGGCAATGCCTACACCCATTGCTTGTTTCCTCACCCATTCCCACAGTCCCTTCCCTCAGGAGCATAAAGGTCTTCCCATGAAGGATCAGCACTAAGTCTCATTTTCCCTTTCTTGGGCAGATCATCTAATCCTCACCTATGCTGCTAAACTATACCCAGCCCTGACAAGCTCCTGGCCTTGGAAATGCTGTGCCTGATCCATCTTCTTACTGGCTGCCTACTTACTGTCTCTTTCCCTCTGGCATCTTCCATGCTGCCTGAAAAGATAGACACCCTTTACTTACTGCAGAGCAAAAATATGTGTGGATGGTGATTTCAAGGAAGTCAGTGTGATTATGTAGAAGTGTCTTGTAGATTCTCCTTCAGAGCCATCTTAGAGTGCCACTAGGTTTAGTAGGTGTCATCTTGTAATAAGATGGTTTGTCAGGTTGGTTCTGATGCTTTTCTCTTAACAGGATTGTGAGAATCCATACAACAAAAGGTTTTGGGAAAGCTGCAAAAGGCAGGCCTCAGAGACAACAGAACTGTGATTAGAGCTAAGCAATAGCCATGAGATAGGTCAGCAGAAAAATCATGTAAAAAGTAGAAAAGTAAAGACAAATAGAACAATGGTCTGTGTATTAACACTTGTTTAGAATGACTCCCTAAGCTGCAGAAAAGTATATCTAGCGAGATATTAGGAACTTCTAAGCTTAATAATGGAGCTCTGTGCATTGTGTTTTAAAGCTTACAAGCAGGTATTGTATTTGAAATAAGCAAGCATTGTTTTAACTGAAAGTGCATGTGCTTATAGTAGTCAGATGGAAGTACTGTCAATATGCCTTTGCTTTGTGTGATTAGTTAAAAAACTTATAAAGTGAGTTGTAACATTAAGTTCTTGGTCTGCTGCCTGGGCTGTGAGCTGATGGCATCTTCCCATTGTCATAACCAAGTAATGAGACTGATGCTGGAAAATAAAACAGCTCAAAGCATGTTCCACAGCAGTCCCATCCCAGCTGTGATTTGTACATAGCCCCCAGTCAATGATGCAGGATGAACTTGGGGATTGTCTTGTGGTTTTAGTAGACAATAAAGGAATAGAAATGCACTCACAATGACAGATCTTTTAGAATAGGCTGGAGCATAAACTGAAGAAAATTTCCAGCAGTCTCCCTGACTATCAGAACAGTGATGACATTACAAGGGAGTTAATGTTTGTGGACAATATTACCAAATCAGAGCTCTTTGCCATTATATAGTGGCTCCTAATGTAAATAAGGAGCTGTTGATAATAGCTAGCTGCTCCTAATGCTATTGCAAAAGGTGGGTTAAAGATGAAAAAAGTACAACAAGAGATGTGTTCTGGGAATGATTTTAGAGGGGGAAAAATCATTATTTTTTAATACTGAGTTAATTTTTAGCTACAAAATTGCAGTAAATTTTCAGCCAGGAAGTTAGTTGTAGGACTCTGAAAATGCACATTGGAAAATGATGATGTATGGAGTGGTCCTGCACAAGATCTTTTTTGGCTGTGAAAGGGTAGGAATGCAGACTGGAGGGGGTAGAAGCTTGAATAAAGTCAATCAAATCACAAGTGAGATTCTCCAGCAATTCCTCATTCTAAAAACATACATTTCTCATCCTACTTAAAAAGTAGATCATACCTGTGACTGTAAGTTAATGTTTTCTGTTTTACTGTTTGAGTAAAGAAAAAATACCAAAGTGGCTTGTGGTATGACTCTTGGAATGAGATGAATTTTGAATTATCTTCCCTGTTTGTCAGTCTGTATCCAATGATTTCCAAGTTCTAATTGTGAGCTCTGTTTTAAGACAATTTTACATCTTTCTTCTCTCAAGGTTTGTTACTGCCATTCCTTTTTTATCTGAGTTGGAATGATTGTTATATAAGATTCCAGTTTCTAAAGCTCTTTATGTATCAGCACAGCTAGTACTTCTGTCTATTTTTTTCATGATTGACAGAAAGAAAAAAGATTCTTGACTAACTGTATTCCACTTTTCTCCCTATAGTAGCACCAAAATATTTTTCTGTCAAATTACATGCCAAAGAATATCTAATTAAGTCTAGATGCTAGAGATAAAATTCAGCACTAATGTGACTGTTTAATGCTGTCATTTTTCACTCCTTACTGTGGTATAAGGATTAGATCGTTCCCTATAAATGTAGCTAAATCTCAAAAGATCTGTTGGAACAACTTGGCTAGAGACAATTCATTCCAGTATTTATTTAATGTTCACTGTGCTAAAGTGAATTTTACAAACATAATCTTCAGAAGGCCCAGATGAGTCAGACTGGTAAAAGGTGTATGGAATTGATCTGTCATAAAAATGAAACATCCAGTAGTGTATGCACAGTGCACTGCAAATAGCTGGCTCCCAAAATACCCCTTTTGGTCTTCAGTTCACAGACTGTTCTTTATGCCCCCATTCCTGTCTTTTCATATCTCACTACTTTGGCTTATTATGTGAATGACAGTGATGGAAATTGGAAAGCAGAATGGTAAGTGCAATGTGAAAAGCTTGAGTGATAATAATTTTGAAAAGAAACAATATCAATATGCTGGATTCTTCCATACTTCTCATGCAGAATTAAAAAGTATCCTAACGCATTTGAAGATGAGAGGCAGAAACTTGTTTCTGGTAGACCCAGCTCTCTGTTCTTTGCTGTCTCTTTCAGTCCCCCACCTATCAGAATCATTCCACCACTGCTGCACATGGCCCTTACTCACCAGTTACCTGCAATATCCTTGAACCATTAGATGGGCCAGTAAACCACATTTTCTTTCACTGAAATTTTCTGCTGAATCTAACCCATGCCCATCTAAAGCCTGGAGACTTTCATCTGCATACCCAGCACTGAAAGATGCTTTATTCCTTCTGTGAAACCTTTCCTGCTGCACTGCAGTCCTTCTGTGACCTGCCTGTGTCAGCCAGCCATCTATCTGGCTTTCCTAGAGGAGGCTGAAAATCTCTTCTTTCCCTCAGGTTACACTCTCTGCTTAACTCATTGTCACTGTATTTATTGCAAGGTCAGAAATAGCAGAAACAACCTGGAAAAGACTGCAACTTGCAGGAAACTTTATATTCAGCTTCTCTGGGATTAATGGAGTTCCATGGAAAACATCTCCCTCACACAGTCTACACGTCTGGCAAAAATGCATGGAAGCAGTGAAATATTCTGAGATTTGTCTGGTAAAATCACAGGAAATCCATTGCAGATCCTTCAGGTTATTGTCCATCAGCCACATAGCCTTGTGTTTGCAGTGCATCTGCCATGGTAGGGTTTCAGTGATGCTGAACCTCCTTTGCTCCTGGCACTGGGCTCAGTCCTTACATTTAATTGCTGGGGAACATATCAAATTATCTAAGTTTTTCATCTGCTGAACTAAATAGGTTCAGCTTCTGGCAAAGACTGCATTTATTTTTATGCATTTCCTTGCCTTTTCTTCTCCCCACAATGTCCTTGAGGGGTATGCAAATGCAGAGTCTGGGGCACGATGCAAAGCAAATATTCTCTCATTACATTAAAAAATATAGATGAGCATTTGCAATATGGGCAAATGTAATTCAAATTAAAATGTAGTCTTTAGATTTCTGCTCTTTTCTTATCAAGAAAGCCAAAGAATTAATTTTATTCTGCAAGGTAGCTATTTTTTAAAAATTGGCCCAAATGAATTTTTTCATATAATATGAATTTTACTGAATTTAATCCTCTAAGCTTTCCCATTTGGTTAAAAGGAAAAAGTCTCATGGTCAGAATTATTTTAGGATAGCTGTTATTCTTACAGAACTGCATGTTTAATGTCTTTCACTAGTAAGAGACTACTTTTTTTCCTTGGTAATCACATTTTCATAGCTCATGCTCTGTTGCACAATGTATATTCCAGTGTTAGCTTAATGTATTTACCACAATTTCTTGTCTTGACTTAAAATCTTGTTTCCAAATACAAGGTTTGCTTATCTCACTGCTAGTTCTGCTTGACTATGAACTTTGATTCCTCATTCCCCTGATGAACAGTTATTCACATGAGCAGCTTCACTGGAACCCGTGTAAGGGTGCACAAATTTCAGGGAGTCATATTCTAAAAAAAAAAGGAAAATTTATTTCTCTTCCAAACATGATTCCATATGGAATATAATTGAGAGGAAAATGCTGAAGATAGGTGAATAGCATTCTTCACTCATTGCACCCAAACTGCTGGGCTGTCTCATCATTAAGTTTAAGCTTTAGCATTATATTGTGGCCCAAGGGCATTATTGAAATCACATTGCCACAGGAAGACAACTTCTTTTTAAGTATCTCTGAGATGTGTGAGATAGTTTGAATTTGGTTTGAAATGAAACCAAAACCTATTACCAGTAAATATTATTGTTACCTATTTTATTCCACTGGAAAAATTGCTCTCTGAAGGTTGCAGATGGGAATCCATTCAGAGAGGTTATTCTAATTTCTTTTCACTTTAATTGATTCATCAGTTTAAGTTCATGTGTTTTCTCACTGATAGAGGATCTGCTGTGATAGTTCTGGTTTTACTTTCTATTCAAGTGTGTCTTGTTATCTAGCAGAAATTCTACTAAAAGTTTGACTTTTGAGATTAGTTCAAGTGTGGTATTCATTGCACACATTGCACACAATCTTCTAAATTATCTGAATTCTGATACTGATCTGCAGAAGGAGAAGCTTATGTCTTTTGATGGAAATTTATTTATTTAATTTAAATTGGTTATGACCCTCGTCGTATCATACTGTTGACCAATTTCTCCCCTACTTTAAGGGACAGTACATTATCTTGATAATTTTTGCATTATTAAGCTTCATAATAAACTTTGTCATTGCTAAGCACCTCTTCTTGCTAGTATAAAAATATTTATATAAAACCTCATATAGAATAACTGCTTTTGTTCACAGACCAAGATTTAGTGCCGTTTTCAAAAGATGCTAACACAATTTTTAAAAATACTTACCCTTCATGAACCCTTCACTTTGCACACAGGAACAATGTGTTTGCTTCAAGTCAAAAAACACAAGGGGGCAGTTTAGTATAACAAACCAACATTAGCATAGTAATAGATACCAAAAAGTTCAGTGTTAGAAAAGTAGCTTTTGTGAATCTTCGAATTAGGTTTGCATAGATTCAGAGATTACCATTAGCACTCAGAGACTTCTGGTCCAGACTTAAAGACAAGAACTCTCATAACACAAAATGTGTTTTAATATGGAACAGGCCATTAGTCAGTGAAGGCAAAAGAGGGAAGAAAGAGTTCATACCAGCTGAACTTGTTGGAAGGAATTATCTCAAACAAGTTTTACCTTAATCAAGAATTTACATGCATCAGTTTACAGAATGGGTTAGACTATCTTTCAGTTAACAGTTTTAATGTGATAAGGATTAGCACAGCCAGCTGCAGCATAGCACTGGGATAGAGTTAAACTGGGTTTGTTTATAATTTACTGTGTTTCCTGCAGAAAGTCTAAACCAAGCTTTTGGAACAGATTAAACTGATATATTGAAGATGGAGTGTTATGAATAAGGGCTTTGCAAAACATGACTGATGCGCCAGTTGAAACTTTCATTTTGCTATGAATACAATGAAAAAAAATCTTCTCTTTTTCTGTGGAAACCTCAACATTCTTTTTGTTGCAAGTTCTAACTACTTAGCCAGGAGCAGTCCAGAGTGATTCACAATTCAGTGAAAGCTTGCATAAAGCTTGCAGTGTGCCCTTGCTTTGAGATAATTTCAAGTGTAAAGGAAAGGTAAAACCTACAGGAAGGATGACTCTTGGTAAATTGAGATATGAATTTTAACATAGCAAAGGATGTGCCAGGCTTGCCTTATGTGCAAATCACTCTCCAGTGTGTTGGAACACGTGAAGGAAGCAAGAATCCCCATGAGGAGTTTGGACTGACCTGATCAATAGCCATTGTCACATCTCCTGTCGCAGCACTTTAGGACCAGGTGGCTGTAGCACCAAAAGAGGACCTACACAACTTTTGTGCTTCCAGGCCACGTGGCTTCAGCTCTGTGGTCTTTTTGTGAATGCTTCCACTGAACCAATCTGTACAACCAGCTACTCCTTAGACATTGTGGTAGAGGCACAGCTGGAAATGTGAATCTTTGTCTGCTTAATGGGTGGTTCTTGCATGGTGGGAGGAAAATCCTGAACTAACTTCAGGCACAACTCTGGACAATCAGGTTAGGAGATTGGCTAAAGTGAAACAGTTGACTATTACATTATTTTCTATGATCTGAGAGATGGTTGCTGTGGTTGGATTGCACTTTTGTAGCAGGAAGCTTCTCCTCCTTTGTGAAGAGAGTGGCTCAAAGGCATTGGGTTCTGTGTGAAGCAATGGAGCTGGTGGTACACAAAGATAGCTGTCTGGCTGAACCCATCACAGTGTGACTGCATTGTTTGCACCATTTTCTGCAGCTCCCTGTAATCTTTCAAAATTACTTAGAAAACGCTTTTATAACCTCACCATGGGAATTTTATCGACTAGATTTTTTCTCATGTTGATTATAGACTGCACAGAGCACTGAATACGTATGCACAATGGACCACTCTCATTCTTAGGTATTTATTATATCAAATGGGACACTAGATTGAACATCAAACCATGATTCTTTTTTCGCAGGTTGCTGCCTGATGATTTCATCAAGGATTCATTTAGCAGCAATCTGTGCTGTAGTGTCACTATTGTACAGTAAAATCTTTTAAAATAAACATTCAGATTAGCATTACATTTAGATAGGATTAGAATATTCATCAGTAATCTATGAGCATATGACTTCTATGCACTGGGAATTTCTGTCAAATTTAATGCTCATAGGGGTCTCAATCTCATCTATTTATTTCCTGATTAGTCTAATCAGATTTTCCAGTTGGAAAGTTGAACCATCTCTGCATGGTATCTTGCAAAGCAGGTGAAGTATCTGTCAAATAAATTAATAAAACAAAACTAAAAAGAACTAGATACAAAATGATAGCCAGGAACAACAGGGAATTTTTGTCAGTTACAGGGTACTTTCACTGCACTTGGATAATTTTATTTTATACATAAGAATGGGAGGAATATTAAAAATGTTCAGTGTGGCAGTTTTTGTCTTTTTTTCAAAGCATAAAGTTCTCTTCACATTTGCTACCGCCTACTCGTGGCTAATTCCCTGTCTGACACTTAAGCAATTGTTATAAGCCATTTCCATCTGTGATTTACTTTGTGTTTTCTATTGCAGGTGACATTTAATGGATCTTGTCTGCTGCTATGAAATTAAAAAAAAATGGTCTGAAAATTATAAGAACAAACACCTGTGAAAACAGGGATAGGAAAAAAAAAGCTTTTATGTTTTCAGAATTCATGTGCTTTGGAAACCTCTCAAACCACAATGTAACCATTGTTAGGATGCTTAAAATATCTTTATTTAAAAAAAAAGGAAGTGAGGATAGACCAACACTGCTTGAGAATTTCTATGGTAAAATCCTGCAGCTACAAAAGTGATGCAGTATAGAGATGAAAGAAAGATTTGATATTACAGACTTCCACAGACTTTTAAAGTTTACTCTGTGTTTCCCTCCAGACCTCTTCCAGCTGAAATCTACTGACATCAGAAGAGTTATATCATAAGAAAGCTGTTTCACCTGAGGTGAACAGCAGAACCTTAAACTAATAAAACTTGATCACCACTAGAAGGACAAAGATATAGCAAGCAAGGCTAGGGTAGGTAGTGCTAATTCAGAAGACATGTGTAGACTAGAACTTTGCATTTGAAAGTGGTATGGATCAGGAGGTCATACACCCACCTCAAGGAGAGGGAAAAGTAGGGAACAACCATACTGTGTTTGGAAAAATCACATGTTTTTTCTAAATTTAATGCTTACCAGAACACAGGCAAGTGTTATCTTCATTTCTGAATGTACTGTCTTTGAAAGAGGATGAAATATCTATGCAACTGTTTCACTTTCTAATGTACACAGTTTGCTAATGTTAAGAATTATTTTTACCTGTCCCTCAGCTAGTTAATTAGATGCATTTTCTAAT
The DNA here is from genome assembly GCF_022539315.1 of Serinus canaria. NCBI lineage: Eukaryota > Metazoa > Chordata > Aves > Passeriformes > Fringillidae > Serinus > Serinus canaria. Next base: position 17,671,579 of record NC_066314.1, on the reverse strand, counting down.
GCAAAAAGGCATTTTTTATTTCACTGTGACAACTTCAAATGTTCATGAAGGTATAGCTTGTTCATAGCCAGGTGTGCCAATAATCACTGTGGTTTAAATCAGTGATTGCTGAATTAGAGGTACAATAGAAAAACACACTATTGGACAGATAATGTATGGTGAGAAAACAGTTTCAGATGGTGATGGAATAGGAATTGTCTGCTCTACATGCAGATGCTGTGAATGTACGTAGGAATTGTCAGTCTATACTGATCCATGATATTTACTGGTTTTAGGTATTTCCGTGCTTAAGCACCATGCTTAAGCTTGACTAAAATCTTACAAAGAATATTTTTTGTGAAAATTCCTTAGCTCTGTACACCTTGAAATGGCTAATGTAGTTGAACACTCTGTAGCTTTCAGTGAGTTAACACTCAAGACAAATGCATCATTTGCAGCCTTGCAAAACTCACGCTGTCCTTAAGCCCCTTATTTCCTCATTCATCCTTTACCTGTGATTAGAAGTGATTTTAGCTCATTGTGTAAATTATTCCAGAAAATTTTAGCAAATGGGAAATTTTTGTTTAGTTCTGTTTTTCTGAGGGAGACTGATTAAGTCTTTTGTCAAGACATATGTTGAATCAAAGTCTATAGAAAAGGCTACTGAAGAATTAAAAGGACTACTCACAAAATTTACTAGATATAAAGGGTCTTTTTGCCCTAGAACATAATCTAGGTCCTAGATTACTAGATGCTTCTGGGCAGTTCCCACAGACATTGATAAGAATTTAGGGTGTTCAGCATGGCACAGTCGGTCCACAACATATGTTCAGATTCTGCCCTAATCTTCAGTTTCTGGTGACATGCATAGTTTTAATATTTGCTCATCATTTCATCCCTTCCATCTCAGATTTTCAGATTCTTCTAACTAAAGCCTCAGTCCTATTGTGAGAATCCCTCACTTTGATGAATAACTCAATTTCTCTCATTACTGAACATTCAGTAATAAATAAAACTGCCCAAATAGCAGTTCATTTCTGGAATGCAGAATGTTCTCCTGGTATTATCCAAATGGCCTCCAAACAAGATAAATTTGCTGTGCAACCTTCCATGTCTTGTATATACCATTATGTCTTTCAGAGGGTTGTGTTCTCAGTGTTTCTCTTCAATATGTTGTGTCAACATTCATATGTGAGAGGAGGGGAAATGAGAAACTCTTTCCAATAAGACTGAAAACTGCTGCCCTATTTCTTATTTTATGATTTGGTAGGAAAAAATAATTTTGCAAGGAAGGCATTCAAAAGCATTGTTTATCCCAGTTTCTGTTCCATTTCATAACCATGTCAGAAAGGGACAAATATTTATTCTGTACATATAAATCTTTGTCTCTTCCCCCACCTTTATTCAGTACATTTGTGCTATTTATTTTGTAAGTGGCTTTAAAGAAGTGAATTACTTTCTTTGGAGCTTTGGCCTCTTAAACCATGACAATATTTCTTTAATTTTGGAAGTGTTTATGTAGGAGGTGGAGTAAGACTGCTTTCCTGAGCATATTTCCATCATTATTTAAAAATTATAGTAGGGACTATCACACCTTTGAGATACCCAAAACAAGTAGCTACTCAGACGTTGGAATGACAAAGGGATGGTGCTCTGGCTGAGATGCTCTCCAGCCTGCAACTAAAGAGCCATAAAACACTCTAGAAAAGAGCTGGTTTAGATACCTCATTTATAAGAGTTCTAGCAGATTGAAGAGGGCTTACAGGACTTGTTGAGAAACAGAAGCAAAATTGGGCTACAGCATCAGTTATTTGCAACTTGTCATTAACAAAGATCCTTCATTTATTCAGTATTATAGAAATCAAAGCATACACTGCCCTTTGTTAACTTTTGTCTCATGTAAGAAAAAACATGAGGCTGCTGGGCTGCAGGCACGTCTACTTGCAATATACTGTAAGAAAATTGTTGTAAAGAGGTAAATTCCAGATAAGTAGTAACAAATGGCTGAGATTCCTTAGTCACAGTTAGACTGGCATGTCTGTGTACATCACACTCTGTCATTATTTGCATTTTGCAGAAACATAATGTAAGTTTGAAGATTCAGTGTTTACACAGACACTCCTCTTGTGAAGGAGACATACTTTATGCAAATCACTAGAAAATCATGTCCTGTCTTTATTAATGACTTAAAGCTACAACACTGTGGATTAGCCACACATCTCTTCCATTGCTAATTTATGGACATAATGAAGTATATTTGGAACAGATATATAAACTGTAAAAACACCATGCTTTAACAGGCCATAATTAGTGTCCTGTTTCCAGCAACTCTCCATGCACAGAGTTGTTAAAAGTGTAACCAGCTTCATATGTTGATTACTCTGAAGAAACATGCTGTAGGATTTTTTCATGAAGTGTGTTAAGCCAAGACTGGCTGAAGCACTGGACTCAATATTTACATTTTTCAGGCCTATGGAATCAGTTGAAAGGGTTGCCTTAGTGAATTTGGGAAGACCTTTTTAATCTCTTTCCACAAGTATCTCTTTCCAGCAAGAAAGCTGCAATTCTTCAAAGCTACTTAGCTCAGTAGCTCTTACTGGTGTGAGCTGGGAATTGAAAAACCCTGAGAACAGGAGAATTTATCTTCTAAACAGCATTGCCTCCTGCCTCCCTAGCAGACCATTAACCAAAGAAACCTGGACACACTTTTCTAAGTTCAGACAAAGCAAAATTCAGCTGTGATGTGGAGCAGGATGGTGTCTTCAAGCCATAAGGACACCACTGTGTTGTGTCTGGGGAAATACGACTCTGCCAATATTGTACTTAGGGAAGATTGCTTGTACCTTAAGTAAAGCTGGCAGAAATCCATTTCAGGTACAAATTTCCAGTTTGGAAGGTCCTGTTTGAGTTTTCTGAGCTATTCAAAATGCCTGTAAACAATTCATCTTACAGGAAAATTCTTCAGGGATCTACAGCTATAATAATTAGATTATATTCAGCATGGTGCTTAGCAATGCTTGATAATGCTTGATTGAATGCATTTTTCTGAATTTCCGAGTTGTGAGAGATTAATTGTTCTCTAGGTTATTATCACATTAATTTAGTTGGGCCTTTTGAAGTCACAAGGAAGAAGGTATAAGAAAAGATCAAAAGACCTCTGAAAGCATCAATTAATGTGTTTAGCACATCAAATTATGGTGCACATGTTTGTTATTCTCTATTTAGTTTTAGAAATGCATCTGAAATGAGTAGGAGTTTTCAGAGTTAGGAATTTAATTTGAGATTTGAAACTAGGAGCCTTTCCCCACAGCTGAGAGAGAGAAGGAAAAGAGAGCATGTGAATCAATCCACCTGTGCTCTGTATGTCTGATAAATGTGAATCTCCTTCCACTGACCCAATGCCACTTCATTGTAAGACCCCTAAATCAAGCACCTTGAAGTCAGTGAGGGTACATCTTCTTTCTTGGCAAGTGCCAAACACCTTCCCTGTTACTGAAACAGATTTAATCTGGTCTTTGCCAAAGCAAATTCTTGATAATGTTTCATTAAGAGACTAAATTAGGAGACATGAATCCCTTTTAGAAGTGTAGTTTTTCTTATTATTATTAAATAATACCCTTGGGGTAGTTTTCTTCCTGTTTATAAAATTAGTCCTTTGTTCATATACAGTAGTGAAGACACCTTAATAACTGAATTTTCTTTCACGTATGGCTCAGAATGCAGTTCTTAAAAACTGTTCAAGCACAGAATCACAGAAAGGGTCAGGTTGGAAGGGACCACAGTGGGTTTTCTGGTCTAACCTCCCTGCTCAAGCAGGGTCATATCAGAGCACATTGCACAGGACAACATTCAGACAGCTCTTGAATATTTCCAGTGAGGGAGACTCCACAAACTCTCTGGGCAATCTGTTCCATTGCTTGGTCACTGCACAGGAAAGAAGTTTTTTCTCATGTTCAGGTGGAACTTTCTGTGCATCAGTTTGTGCTCATTGCCCCTTGTCCTATTGCTGGGCACCACAGAGCAGAGCTGCAGCCTCTTGACAGGCTCCCTTCAGAAGTTTATAGACACTGACATGGTCCCTCATTACTCCCCTTCAAAACTCCTCATTAAAAAAAGCCCTCCCAAAATACAAATTTGATAAAGCTCATCCTCTTTCCTAGCTGGACTCAACTCTTAATAGACTTATCAATCTATTAATTGATCCTTAGTGAAGAAAATAATACATATAAGCTCTAAAGAACAAAAACCTCAACACTAGAGTTCACTAGACATAATGTATTTAAAACTTAAGCTAATATTTTGGCAGTTGATTAGGATGTGTTAGGCTACCAGTGCCTCAAACCAACCTCAGAAAAATATTTAAAGGAAAACCTACTGTAAGCAGAGAGCAGAGGACTTGCAGCTCTGCTATCATCATGGCTCACATATTATTGTCTCTCTTGGTTGTGTGATGTCAACGCTTCATGTCCAGGAGTACTTAATAAGTTATATATGATTTGTGTTTTGGGAGTATTGTCTTGTCCCACAGAGCAGGATCCTGCACTAACAAATTCCTACACATCACAGCAGTCATCTCTTGAACCAAAAACTTTTCTGTACCTGGGCACTTGAACTCACAAGTAGGATAATGACCTGGTCCCACCTCCTCATGACCTACACCTAAATCACTGTGTCTTTCTGCATTGTTATTGAACATCACTGAGGTGGCTAATTTAAAAGCCACAAACTTATCATTGGTTTCCCTATATCTTTTTGTTAGAGACTATTAATGAAAGACTTCTCTGCTTTTTCAGGTCATAGTTTATTTATGAGAACAACTGATTTAGCAATACATAGAAGCATCAAACTTTAAATAGATTACACAGTTCATGCTTCATAAATCATTGGTCACACATTCTTAACTTTCACAGAAAGCTCAACTCTGTATTTTCCTCTCACAACAGTGGATGACCCTTTCATAATTACATTAAAACTCAATTAGTTTTTGTAGATTAACTATAGACAGATTTTAAATGTGAAATTGTATTTACAAAGTATTTTCCTAAACATTCTTGAAATGAAGCATATCAGCAGCATTTCACACTAGGAAACACTACTGTTTTTACAGCAGTATTGCTTTCATAACAGTGCTCTGTGTTCTGCAAAGTGTTTGTATACTTCACATTTTATCTGTTGTGGATGATGTAGTGAAAGTGATATGTTATATATTTATTCACACTTCATTTTGGAGCTGACAATTGTAGCATATACTTCGCTTCTCATACTTTACCAATTACCTTAACCCTGACCTGCATGAATGTAATTTTCTGCATTAATGAGAAGTAGCTGTCTCTGGGAAGAGCCTGAGCTGAGTAAACACTGTCAGCTGTGTCAAATGGTGGTGATAAACAGATTTCACTCTTTATTTATGGCTGCCAGTGCTGATGGAGGAATTCAAGCTTATTCAAATATCTGTTTATTTGTAAGCCAAGGACTACTGTGAAGTCCTGAAGACTAAGGAAGCATGCATTCCAAAAATAGTTTGGGGTTATGTTGTTACAGAATTGCATGAATTTTGTGTTCTGGGAAGTCTACAGCTGTTATGCTGCCATTTCTGGTTTGAATGGGAAAGAGCAAGTTTGGAAGTACTCATTTGAGCTTGACAAGCATCTGAAGCTGTACTTCATTCAGAAATTAAAATTAGTCATTCAGTCAACACTCAAAACATCTGCACCAATTTTTGTTCCCAAAATATAATTGAAAATTTCAAGTGTTTCTAACTCCTCACAGAAGAGAAATTCTGATACCTTTTCCCATTTATAGGTATTTAAATGTTGATAAGAATAACCTGTGAAAGAAAAGGAGACATTGCCAGTGATGATCCCCTGGGAGTTCTCCATTCTTCTTTAGGCTTTCAAGAGCCTATAAACTCCAGTGCAAGCTACCACCAAACATAGACATAACCTGTGTGAGAACCAGAGAGATCAGATTAAAATAGTAAAAAGAAGGTACTTTACAGAATGGCTAGTGAATTTATGGAATGTGATGTGAAGGCAGATGTCAGTAGATGCTTTAAAAATTGACAGATTCACAATATTATCAAATGCATAATGCAAAGACTCTAACATCAGGGATGTAATATCTAACATCCCTTTTTTTCAGCTGGTGGTGTTTGCACCCAACGCTACTTGCAGAAAAATCACTAAGATACTGTTTTCTGACATGGATGCAGAAAGTTTTTTTTTCTAATACTTATTTATTCATATTACTTCATGCTGGGAAATGTTCAAATGTTCAACTCCAGAAGAAGTCTATATGAAAATTTCCTTATGGTCCTTTGATATTAAAGTTGCTAGCCAGCATAGGATCTGTCATAAGTCTGCTCAGGTACTTTGAAATTCTCCTGTTGATCAGGAATTATACAGAAAGTTTAAATTTCTAATGAGCAAAGCAGGCAATGTCAAATTTGGGCAGCATGTGAAATATTGGGACAGCACTTTCATGCATGTTCCTATGCAAAGTTTCCAGGAAAACATTGACTGAAAAGAAGGTATTCAGGGAAATCAGCACAAAATGGTTGGATAGTTTGGCTCAAATTTGGCTGTATCTACCCTGACTAAACATCTTGAATATTTCTGTCAATTCTTTTAAAAATACCTGGAGAAAATATTTAAAGGAAACAGCAATTTCAGATTATAAATTGTGTGCTTTTCCATTTGGTTTCCAATTCCCCCTACTTGATTAAACTTCAGCTTTAGAACTGCCCTATTGATCTTCTAATTAGGATGCAGATACACAGCTCCAGTGGAAAAGTTGGAAGTTTCTCCCAGACAGGCTGCTTTAGTGATCGTATCACCTCTGCTTGAGAAGTGGGAGCTGTGACTTTGAACTCCTGTAGTCCAAAATGGGAATAGACCTGAGGCATTTTTTATTTCTTTGACATTCTGTGGTGGGCCATAGAAAGATGATCAACAGCTCCATCTCAACATTTATTGACCCTGGTGTGATCTTAAAAAGTATCTAAAATATGAAATATTGAGATTTCAGAAGATGGCAGAAATGCTTATGCACACAGAAGAAGTTCAGATTTGTTTTGGTGCTGAGCGTTCTCACTGACAATCTCTGTGTGTTCTTACCTGTGTGATGGGAACTCTGATCCACCTCTGGGAATCCTTTCACTTCCTGTTGTCTGCGTGTGACAGGAGGCTTATGCAGCCTCTCTGGGGTTGTATTAGTGGTGGAAGCTGAATGATGCTTGAAAAGAGGATTAACTTTAAAAATCAGATTTAAAAATATTTTTTTTCTGATATCCTCATTATTTAGTTAATATTTAGGGTACCTGACTTTAGCTATAAAGCTCTCACTGTAGCCAGTGGTGATACTGTAGCTGAAATTCTTATGACTCCCAATGATTGAAACTCTTGGGGGTTGTCTCTTTAGCTTGTATGTCTAATGAAGGTATACTAACATTTAAACCTCTTGAGAATATTTTAAACAACTGTATAGTTATTGTTAGCTTGGGCTCTAATTATTTTCCTCTGTTAAGCTTCTGAAATATCTTGACTTGGTTACTTAACAAATCTAAAGCAGCAGGCAGATGGCTTTTCATCTATTGTTAAATTTCAGGGGCTTACTAGTGCTAATTATTTTGAAATGGATTCCTAGGATATTATGCATTATTTCAATGAATAATGCAGGACTGGCAATTTATTGGCAGAACATTCGCAGGAGTGCCATAAATCTAGAAATAACATAAAAGCAGAGTGGATACATATTTTAAAAGCACAGCTCGGGGAATCACATTTGGGCAATGCTACAAACCTTCTTATGAGGGTGCATATTTTTAAATATAATCAAATCAAGAGATTGTCAGTGAGAGACTGGAGTTTATTCTACATATTATTATGATAGCTAAGAGACAGTTATTGAAATTGAATATTAGACATTAGATCCTGTGCAAAATCATGAGGTGGAAAGAGAGAATCTTTACTGTCAAGAACTTGCAACCCAAATACAATCCCACGTGCATCCCCTGTATGCAGTCACACACAGGTGAGAAGTAGCAAGAAGAAGTACAAGAAGTAATCTCATTCCCAGCTGAGGTCATAGCCTGTATTTCCCAGGCAGCAGCAGCCCATGTTTTTTGTAAGCATATCTTCAAAGGAAAGAGTGAGAAAAATGGTAACAGCTAATGAGATAGCTCTGTAGTTGTTCAAAGTGAGCCCTTGCCAAGCTTGGAGAGAAGTTATAGAACTAAACAGAGAGATCCCCTACTAAATACAAATAGAGGGAGTAAAAATAGAAAAACATTTTTATTATTTTGTTTAGAATGAAGTATGAATTTTACAGTCTGGAGAGTTAGCAGTTCAAAGGGGAATAGGGTGAAAATGAGTAAGGAAAAAATTGGTTTACTTAAAATGTTGCTGCACTTGTACAATATTTCATACAGCTTTAAATGACATTGAAAAAGCAGATATATCTGCCAGCAGAGAGGGAATGCATGCTACAAACTGTCTAGTTCTCTGAGATACTGTAAAAGACCCTAATTTGCACAGGACAAACGCTGAGTATTTGAAATTCCATGAGGCACCATTCAATGGGAAATACTTCTATTTTCCCTCAAAGTCTCCTAGTCACTACTTGACTTGTGGGCATGTCAAAATCAGTAAAAAGAATTCCAATTTAAGATGACAAATAATTTAATGACCTATTTATATGCCTCCTATTAGCATTCACAAAGTGATTTTTTTTTAATAGGCATTCACTGTTAGGACCAAGTCTCCTATGAACTTCATCTAACAATTGAATTGTTCTGTATGAAACTAAATTTTATTAACGTTGTTTTTCTTCTGCAAGTTCTTGGAATATTTTTTCCTTTGATTTCTGGAACATATCTATAAATCTAAACTTTTTTCTTCCATTTAGGTTGAAACAAAATTGTTAGTTCATAGACCAAATGAAAAACAGTTTAGAGAAAATTAGATTTTCATAAATTGCTCCAGCTTGCACCTCTTCCCCAAGTTTTTCTCCAATAAAATAACAAAACCCCAAAACCCCCAGTATTACTATGGAAATGTCCTAAGAGGCATTTGTTACCATTTTCTACCATCAAATGAATTGGTTTAGTGTATTTCTTTGTTTTTAAATTTGTATTTCTACTAATTCTGAGAAACTGTAGCCAGGAGTGATGCTGCTCTAAATTTGCCCTAATTTTGCAAAGACACAAACATAAATATACAAATCCAGATAGAACAAGGATAAAAATCCACCTTTCTGAAACAAGCATTTTTCCCTCCCAGGTTCCAGAGAAATTGCTACTTGTATACAAGTATTTGCAGAAATGAGTACTGTCTCAAAGCAGAGTAGATAATTTGGGCAGGACTGATACATGAGGTGTGTTTCAATGTATGATAAGAAATAGATCACTGTCATTAACGAATTTTTGTTAACAAACACTGCATGGTAGTTTGTAATAATATGGTATTAGGAAATGTTTATATTTTTGTCACTTAGATCTATAATGAGTCATACTCAGTGGAATGGCATAATTGTCCTCATTATAGAGTTATTGAAGAAAATGTATTTCTGTTTTGGTTGCTGGGATTAAGGCTCTGATGTTGCTTTCATTGAAATTGATGTTAAAACTCCTAGTGATTCTGAGATGGAAGGATAGACCCTCAGTGGAGTTGCTTAAGTAACTTATGGAAGCAGATGATTCTATGTTTAAATGTTCTTTATGTATTTTTCTCTTTCATTATTATTTGTACTTCTCTGAATTCTTTATTTGATAATTTCAAACAGAAAGAGGGGGGGAAATGCCACAAATCATACAAGATTTCTCCTCAGCATCTCCTTGCTACTTTTTACTGCAAATCCAAAATACTTTTTATAAGTTCATGCAGAAAACCCCAACTCCCCTTCCCAGCTGAGAGAGGAGAAAAAATAAGCTGGAAAACAGCTCACAGGTTGAGATATAGCAGTTTACTAAAGCAAAGTGAAACTTTGCACTTAGATAAGCAAAGAGAAAAAGGAGGTTTATTCTCTACCTCCCATCAGTGAGTGGTGTCCATCCACCTCCCTGGCAGCAGGGTTCCAGCACATGGAGCAGTCACTTCAGAGAGCAAACACTGCAGATAACAAACACCCCTCCATTCCTCCTCCCTCCCTCAGCTTTTATAGCTGAGCTGTCCCACGGTGTGGAATGGCCCTTTGGTTAATTTGGCTCAGCTGGCCTGGCTGTGCCCCCTCCCAGGACCTTTCCCACCCCCAGCCCCCGATGGGATGTTGGGAGCCAGCGCTGGAGCTGAGCCAGCCCTGCCCAGCAGCAGCCAAAGCCCTGGAGGGCTGTCAGAGGGTTATCAGCTCCTCTGCAGCTACCAGGGACAGCACAGCCCTCTGAGGGCTGCTGGGGAAAGTGAACCCCAGCTCAGCCAATGCAGGTGTCAGCTCATCTTCATGTTAAGAGAAGCTGTAAACTTACTGTCTTCATAGGAATAAATCCTTAAGTGCTTTCAAAAGAATGTGTACAAGCTGACCTTTCAAATCTTTTAGTATGGGATGTGCAATATACTTAGGTAATAAAAATTCCTAAAAATCTCTTAGAAGTGCAGAAAAGAATTAATGTCTTCTGAAGATTAAATTAACAATACAGTGCAAAAATAATGGAGTTGTTCCTCCGGTGCAAACAAGAGTCTCCCTCTGAATGTAATCAGACTGTTTTCATGAAATATTGTAGCTCTTTTTCCCAACAGGAAGCTTGAATACCTGTGCAAACATATATGCAATGCATGTGCACAGATTCACTCCAGCTCCCATAGACAATACCAACATAATGCAGGCAGCAATTTCATTTGGTCCCAAATTTCTTTGCCTGTTTACTTCACATCAAAACGCTCAGTGCTGTGGTCCTATGTGAAGCAAGAGGGTGTGTTTCATGCCTTGTTTTTTATCTACCTCAGGTAATTCAAGTTTCTCTGTCATGTCTGCTCAGCAATGCAGAAAAAAGCACCAATCTTTATGTGTGTATTCTCAAACAAATAAATTTCAGGAACATGATGCATTTTTATTTTATTTTATTTTAATTTTTAATATTAATAAATCTGATTTTCATTTATTCAATGAAAAATATTTCCATAATAAACATATCGAATAACTGTGCTTATATAGACTTTAAATAAAACTACTGTGTGCTGCTCTGATACTAGTAATTCTGTCAGATCTCCACAAGTTCCAAATTTTAGATGTGAACTAAGTTCTTCTGAAATATTTATCATCATGAAAGAGAATTTTAAAGAAAATGTTAGAGGAAGATGTGTTTAGAAACTGGAATATCAAAGAAAAAAGTTCTTATTCTTCCTTGGTCAGAAATAGGCTGTCTTTTCTTGCTTTGTTGCACTTATATTTGTAATAGAAAGGATAGAAACGGGGAACTCTACTTACCTGCAAAGGAATTTGGCATCAGGGGCCTCTGGGTCAATATATGAACCTCATTACTTTGACAGGAGAGAGAGATTTCCCTGCTATTCAGTCAAGTTGCAGTAGCTTGGTTTTCTCAAGGCAGTGAGTGAATATGTAGATTGTTATCGTGGCTCTGCTGATTGCTGACTTGTTTAATGGAAGTAACTGGATTGAAAAGAGGAGCTGTGTGCAGTTCATTGCTTTCTCCATTCCTTTTTTGCCCCCTATTTTTTAATTTCATGTTTCTTTCTTGTTTCTACATAGTCTTTTGATTAAACCTTTTTGATCAATATTCAAAGACATAATTTGTAAAGTGGATTTATTTTCTGCTGCCGGCATGCTTCTGGTGAGCTTTCATGAAACAACACCAATAGTTCTTTGTGATTCTTTTGGATTCATAAGAAGACTAAAATCAGAATAATATCCAATTTTCAGGAAATAAATGAAATAAATCTGTTTCAATATTTCAACATATACATGTATATTATTTTATTTTTCAGGGTTTTTTTTTGTTGTTTTTCCTAAGGTTAAAAAAAAAGGGTTTTTACCATTGCATGCTAGTTTAGAATTTTGCCTTTGAACAATATATAAAATGTAGAAAACCTCTAGTAAATGTTTTAATAGTGTTCTTGTGATCATTGGAAAGGCTACTTATTGACTGACACTCATGGCTTACAGCCTCTTATGAAGGCTTAATATGTACTCAGGGGAGCAGTGAAAATGTAGTTCAAAATATCCACTGCACATCTGCTAATAATTTTTTTCACTGTCTCTAAACTATATGTGAATTTAAATATAATAAATGGTTCCCTTTTTTATACTTAACCTTGTAAAGAATTAGGAAGAACTGTGATTAGGTATTTATATTTGGCTGTTAAGATGCTGAACAGCTTAAGGAAGACCATTGCCCTCAATGGGTAGTTACAGGACAAATAAGCTTGAAGTGGTCAAAAACCTCTCTCCAATCGAGAGCCTTCACCAAATCATAAGATTTTCTTCTGATGGGCCCTAATTTTTCACTTTTTTGCTCAAGTACTTTTCTACTTCCAGTAGTACCTTTGCAGTTCTGGAAAGATGAGTTAGCTTAGAGGCCCCTGCTCTAACTACTGCCACCAGAAATTTCAGTGGCATGAAGCTGTGTTTTCTGGGTCTTGTGCAAGAATAAAAGCCTTACCAAATTGTGTTTGAACAAGAACAAGAACACCCCTTATAATAGAAATAAATGCTGCTTATCTCAGGCACTTATTTTATGATGGCCTGAACAATGCTGTGGAGGTATTCCTCTCTCTCTGCTGAAGACAGGAGAATCCTCCATGACTGGATCAGAAAATACAAAAGGATTAGTTGGGAAAATAAAGTAAAATTGTAATCACTCAAGTGCTTGCCTCTCTTTAAAAATTATCCAATTTTCAGAAAGTTCTAGTGCTCTGGATCCCTGCTGAAGCACAATAAGGAAATGCAGCTTTCCTGCACATTCATAAATTAAGGAGTACAGGTAATAATATGGAATGTGAGACCTGAAGGATCCTTAGGAGTTATTTGTGGTAAAAGACAAAGACTGGCTTCCTACTTATACTTATGGACATGGTAATAAATTTCAAATATCTATCCAAAGAAGATTATGCAATTGTTGCTGCTGCAGCTGCAGAAGTGTTTAACAGCTGATCTTATATGGAATCTTTAGGCAAGTGAAAATTTATCAGGAAAAAAGTCATTCAAGTGAGATACTGAGATATGAAATGATGATTTAAAAATTAGTTATCAGTTCAAGAAACAACACAGGTTTCATTTAGCTACAAATTTTAATTCCAGCCCATCAATCTGTTTGCCTTGAAGTTCAATACACGTGGTACTGTGCTCTTTATGGGCTACAGTTTCTATCAAAACAGGGATTGTACTCTATATCCCTATGCATAATTTCAAAAAGGATTTTCTTGGATAGGTTTGTTTTGATGACTGCAGTTTAGGAAGTACTATGAGTAGGCAGTTGAAAATCATCTTAAAGTAAAATAAAATCACTTCTTGAACATCGAATTGTCTCTTAAAGCAGGAATATCTTCTGCTCTGCATGGTGCTGTTTGATCAAAAAAGGAGAAAGTAATAATATTCCAAAGAACTGAAAACCATAGAGAAATGTGAACAGTCAGTAGTGTCATCCAAACTATTCTGTTCATTCAAATAGATTTTTTAGTCCATTTTATAGAGGTTATTGCTATGCAGGTGAAAGGATAGATGTCTTTGAAGAAAGGGCCATGTTACATGGTTTTCTGGGGTCCCAGGATGAGGGAAGAGACGAGAAAGTTGACTCCATGTATCAGAAGGCTTGATTTATTATAATATGATATATAAGATATGAAAACTATACTAAAAGAATAAAGAGAAGGATTTCACTACTAAAGCTAAGCTAAGAATAGAATAGGAATCTGTAAACGAAAAGTCTTCTCAGCCCGAGACACTGGACAGGTGTCCTGTGATAGGCCCCTAACTGGAAACAGTCCGACGGGGCCAATCCCAGACCTTCCCGTCGCATTCCACAGCAGCAGATAAGAATTGTTTACAGTTTGTTCCTGAGGCCTCTCAGCTCTCAGGAGAGGAAAATTCCTAAGTAGAGGATTTTTCATAAACTATGTCGGTGACAGGGCCATGCTTAAAAATAGCATTTAAAATTGTGTTCTTTTGCCAGTCACTAGGTACAGCTAAAAACATTTTCTGTCTATAATGAATTCTGGTAAAAACTCTTTCAGTCAGCAGGTTGCCCACTGGCACCTTCCAAAAGGTAACCAGATGTTGTTCTGCAGTCACCAAGAAATATTCCTTCACTTCTTTAAAACAATTTCCACAGACACTTTGCAGAAGAACAGTCTTTCTCCTGATGGCCACACCCATTCATAAGCCAAGGGACTCTTTGAAATGGCATTTTGTCTAGTTGTTATGTATGTTTTCTGTCTGATCTTAAAAGTCCTGGTTGTATTCTTGGTGCTATGGCTTTGTGAAGTCTCAAAGCTGGACTGCAGCTGTGTGTAAGTGACAGGTTGTCACTGCAAGGTTGGTATTGCATTGTCTGACATTCTTTCCTACCAGTCAGTAGAAACAGAAGTCCCTGACTGGAGACAGATGTTAGTTGGTACTGGAGCTTGTGCTTCCCTCCAGGTAAGAAATATTACAGACAGAGAGCAATGTGTTGACCAGAGACCTGTGGGCTGTGCTCCTGCAACTGCTGCATGACTTGAGGCTGGACATTATACTTCCATTGGGTTTCTTTAACATACATGTGTATGGATATGATCCATAGATCGAATATCTTCTAGGGGAAAAGTCCTACATAAAATAAATCTACTGCTATCAAAAACTAAAATTCTGAAATCTGGCCATGTACATTTTCATGACATTTTTTAAAGAAATGCTGAACATACTAGCACATTTTCTAGTTTTCTGATTACTTTCTGCCTTTCAGAATTTTCCCTTCAGTTTAATTTAAGTCTTTTCATGTTTCAACATGCTGTTCAGTATTGTACTGTTCAGTACCCCAGAGAGCTGCTGTTTTCATCCCTAAAGGTGGTATTATTTCAGTGGCCTGACCTAATTCACACATGAGCTGTAAGACTTAAGAGTACCTTAATGCCCTTCTCAAGAATGAAAGATAATGCAAGGGATCTGTCCAGGATGTTATTATGGGTATGTGACCTCCTATTTTCTCCTATATTAAATACAAGTTCTTTAAATTAATTTTTTCCCCTACAAAGTATTTTAACTGATATTTCACAAATTCAGCCCAAATGTTAATAAAAACCTCTCACCTCTCCACTGAAAGCTAGCCTTATTACACAGATATTAAGTAGATATCATGTTTCCATATAATTTATTTACAGATATTTCCTCTGTTGTATGTACACATTTAATCTTATTTGCCATGAGTGTATCCATTAATCTTATTTTGCAGTTGCGATTACAAAGCTTCCTTACATTTCTTGTGAGAGAATGTTAAGTCCTCTGCAAAGCAGGCATTCAGCTCTGCTTTTCATCTCTCAGGAGCAGTTTTCTGTGTGGTATGAATCAGTGTTCCATCATTCATACCGTGACAACCACGTTTACTGTACTCTGACAGAGATGGCTGTCCTCAAATATGAATTTAAAATTTCAGTAACACAGTCACATAAAAGCAATGATACTCTAATACCAAGGCTCCTATTCTGGAAAGTTCTGCTGAAGGACAAGCCTGTGCATAAGATTCTGGCTATGGTACCTGTGCTGATAGCTGAGGTCATTAGCTAATGTCCTTTCTGCATTATATATGTGCTGTCTTTACTGTATAGATTGCAATAAAACATGGAATGGCTCAACACATTCCAAATGAGGTAGAGGACAGCATCTTGGTCCCAGAGAAATTAATCACAGAATTTCTAGGGAGTTTCAAAGCAGAATCAAAAACACAAGAGTGTTTCTATACAGGCGTTGCAGCTGTGAACAACTTCCATCATTTTGGTTACCCACAGCCTGCTGTCCATTTTCCTCTCTATGTTTTCACATGAATGCTTCCATATACAATGACTGGCTCTGTGAAGAAAGAATTACAATTATTTCTAAAATGTATTGCAGTGCAATGCCTGACTGATGCTGAGCAAACAGCAAACTTGATGCTTGGTACTGTACAAACACAGAATGGGGCCCATTATAACCCACTGCTAACAGTTGACACGGCCAAGTTTATTTGGTAGAGGAGACTCCATTCTGCAGCTCACAGTCTCTCAGGCACTGTTCAATTAATCAGTAAGGTTATATCTCTGCTTTGTTATGAATGAGAGAATGCTTTGAATTTTATTTTTCTTCTAAAAACCAGAAAGAAATCAGCAGGATTTACCCTGGGATAATATTACATGCAACTAAGTGCCGTATTTTACCCAGGTAGACAAAATCTGTTAGCCTAAAAGCCTGGGGGCCCAAGTCAAGGATCCTGATTATTATCTCTGAAGAAGAAGAAAGTTTCTCAGTTTTGAAAATCTGTTCTGTTGACTGTTGATTAACTCACAGAGTGAGAATTCTTGACATTACTTTCTGTGGGAACAAGAGAACACAACAATGATTTTCTTATTCCCTTCCCCAGGCCAGAAAACACATATTTTTCTTCCTGCCTCAAATACATAAAATGTGCAGTTACACCAAAAGTCTTATTCAAAATAAATATTTATGATTATTTTCCAGGCAACTTCAAACCCCTATATACCTTATATACTAACCAATTGAGAACAAAATGTCATCTGTTTAGTTTAGGGTCATAATTCTCTTATGGGTTATTTGTACCTATACAACCAATTTGTTAAGTTTTGTTCTGGAAAATGAATTAAACTGACCAAGAACTCATTTGAATTGGAGGATCTAAGTCACTCATAGTCCTAAGAGAAATTTGGATAATGCATATGCTGAAGATTCAGAAAAATCAGCAATATTACCTCATTGAAAACATTTGCGTTATTAGATTTTAATTACATTCTGAATTTTAAATATAAGTTAAACTGTTGACCAAAAATTTGAAAGGAAGGGTTGAAAACACAGGAAAGAAACTTTTTGAGTGGCTTCTCCCAGGGTATTTAGATAAAATATTCAAGTTCTACTTATTAGACTTTGGTATACTGTTTTGTTATTAAAATTTTAAGAAGTCAGAATATAAATTTACTGACTATGTAGAAAACACAGCTTTTGATCCTAGGTTTGTGGTATGCATCAGTTTTGTACTGCACGTTTCACAACCAGTGAAAAGCAAAACTGAAAAATATTATTCTGCTTTTGCATATTAAAGACAAGATAAAAGGTGCATACATGGAGATGGTCAAAATTTTAATAAGTTAATAAACTTATTTTTCAAAATGATATGTAATTTCCTATTATTTCTGAGCTTTGATTTAGGCGAACACATAGAATAAGTGGAGAAAACTTCATTTTTTATCATGAAGAAGACGAGGTTGGTGCAACCTTTCATATTAATATCACAAATACAAATAGTGAGTTCATTAATGGCACAAACTGTGTTTCATAAAAAATGAATGGAGATGAATCCCATTAATATAGAGTATTATTTTCTGATAATTTAAATTCTAGGAATCTACCCACTCTTGGAGAGCCCAAAGGAGGGACTTTAATTTTGCAAAAGTTATTTACTTCACCAATTATACACCTTTATTTTAAGATAAGAAACTCAGTCTTTTCCTTGCTACAGGGGTACAAATCAAGAAAAAGGTTGGATATATTTTGTGAAGGTCAGGGTAATCCACAGGTACTCTATTCTTTCCTAGTGAAGACATTAATAGGATTATCTGTAATAAACTAAGCTTAATATCAGCAGAGACACCCATATGTAATAAATCTAGGGGAATTGATTCAAGCAAAGCAAATCATATCTATCAGAAGAAAATTTTCAAAGAAGTATTAAAGGTTGCTCCAACAGCTGAAAACGATGGGAAAATTTCTTTTTCTTTTTTCTTTTTCTTTTTTCTTTTTCTTTTTTCTTTTTTCTTTTTTCTTTTTTTTTTCTTTTTTCTTTTTTCTTTTTATTTTTTCTCCCTTCCCTTCCCTGGAGAAAAATTAAAGAAAACAGAAGTCTTCAAGGCACTATATTTTAAGTTTTCGGCAAATTTGTTTGGACCTCATTTTTATGAGTTTAAACTCATAAAAATGTAAAAATTTTTTGCAGAGGGAATTGATAAACTGAGACAAACAATCAAATAATTTCCTATTAGCTCTGATATTTCTACTTTTCCTAAAGCTACATAACCAGACTGAAGTTCACATCTTTATCACATTCAAGATCTGTCAGGAAATAAAAATCACAGTTTTTGCTTCACTGGGTTTTTTTCCTCTCTGCAGTTATGGAATATTTTGCATTAGGATTTAGAGGGGGAAAAAAAAGCTAAAAAGAGATTAAAATTTGTGAAATATAGAAATAGGTCTCTAAATATTCTGTACCTTTCCCTTCTTTTGAGTTTTTCAACATGTAAGATTCTTTCTTACCATGTCCATCATAGAAGTTATAGAGGGGATTTTGTTCTTCCTTGGTTGGGTTTTTTGGGGTTTTATTTGTTTTGGTTTTTTTTTTTTACATTTTAAAACAATAGTCTCTAAAAGAGAGAAATTTTTTGGAAAAGGAGAATATGTTGCTTTAGGACAGAAACAGCCAAGTAGTTTGTGGGATTTTTTCCATTATCCATTTGCCCACTTTCCCCCTTAAGCTTTGTCCTGTAGGAGTCAATAGCTGCCATTGCACAATGCTTTATCCCTATTATCAGAATATTTTAATTATTAATTATCAGAATGTGTCCAATGGGTGGAAAAATACAGCTTACACAGAAACTCCTTTAAATAGAAAGTTCTGATCTTTATGGTTTTCAGATGGGAAGAAATTTATTTGAAGTAGTATCAGGTTCCAAATTTAAATCAATATTTTAGGCTGTCTCTAAATGAGTTATTAGGAAAAGAATACATAATGAAGCATTACATCTTCTCTCTCCACCTTAAAAACACAGAAATCTCTGCAATTAATTTCTGGTTTCCTCAGCTCTTCCAAACTTTCCAACAGATTAGGAGGCGCAATCAATCTAATCTTTCATGCAAAACCCTTCTACTCTGTCAAGTTAACCTGTAGGTTTTTATCCCACCTTTTCTTTTTCTTTTAAGTTTGCAAAATTAAGACCAGTTCTTTGGCTTTGTGCAGTCTTGTCTCTGTGAGCTCTTGCCATCTTTCAGGATTGGAGACACCCACTGAAATGTAGAGAATAATAATAAATGTAGACACTTTCACTTTTGTCAGGAGACAGCACTCACAGAACCACAGAGTCACAGAACCGCTGGATGGCTGAGGCTGGCAGGGAGTTCTGACTTTTGAATATCCCCAAGGACAGAGGCCTCACAACCTCCCTGGAAGAGCTGTGCCAGTCACAGTGCTCAGATGGAGCCTCCTGTGTCTCGGGCAGTGCCCGTGGCCTCTGGTCCTGCCTCTGAGCACCACTGACAAGAGTCTGTCTCTGCCCACTGCAGATCAGTTTCAGAGTTCTTTGCCCTCCCATCCCTCAACACAAAGGGGGGATGTATTCCTCTCAGCAGTCAAAATGCTTGTTTGATATGCTTTATCTATGGCATTTCTAGGGAGCTGGTCTCCTTTCAAATGCTAAAGATACAGATACTAGAAAAAAATTTACTATAATTTACATTTCCAAAAATACAGTATTATATTCTTAACTTTTGCAATGAAAAAGTGTAAATATGCAAGAATTTTATTCTGATCCATGTATGGCTTCAGAGCAGTGTAATCTCAACTCCAGTTATAAAATCCATTTTCCAAATACCATATGGATTTTGCATATGCAGGAATTAGCATTCAATATTTTTTTCAAATTAGCAGTAATTTTCTAGCTAATTTTTCCCTGATAACTACTGAAAATTATCTAACCTTAAAATAATATTTATTTTATAGTTTTAATTTCTTATCTCCCCTCTGGATGAAATTCTGAACTTAGTTGCATTAAAAAAGCTTCAAAGCAATCAGTGAATATTTACAGCTATACAGAGGTAAAGGAATAATGCAGATATTAAATTTTTCCTCAATTTTTATAGCTATTAATACAATATTTGTATTCTCTCATATTGTTATTCTGGCACTGGTTGAAATAAAGAGAAATCAGAATAAACAATGTATTAGATGCCTACTGCCACAGAAAACACCTTATGAGAACTTTCAGCAGCGGGTTTTATTTTTTGTGGTTTGAAACCATTAATTAAAATGCAGATAGCTAAATGTAAGGAATTTTTCAAAATAAAAATTGCTGTTTCATTTATGTAGAGAAAATTTCTGAAACACTGTAAATTAAAAGTTTTACTGGAGGCAAATACAGATAAGTTATGTACATATATTACCTGCTGGTTTTTCCGGAAATTAAAATAATCCCAAAAAGAACAAAATTAAGTTTTTCTATTACACAAAATATAATATTAGAAATAAAACTATGCTAACACTGTCAATGACTGTGATCCCCATAACAATTTCTGGGTGATTCCTTGGGTGCATCAAGATAAAAAGCGAACAGATCCTTCCCACCCATTAGTTTGCACTTCCTATCCCATGTCCCTCCCCCATTAAATTCTACCCATTAAGGTTTGCAGTGGAAGGTTTCAATGCCTGTAGGTGGTCAATGTAATTTTAGTGCAAGTTCAAGGAACTCTTTGTCCTTGCCTTCTCTTATATTCTTCTAATCTTGAACTAAAGGTGAAAGAAATGACTAAAATGTATTATTTAAACATAGGGACTAGAGTTTTATACTGCTATGATCTGCAGTCATTTCTAAATTATTTCCACAGTTGTTTCCACTTAAATGTTGGTGTTAAGTTCTGCTTTCAGAGGTATGAATGCACCTTCTATTGGAATTAATATTTGCAGTGGTAAAATTGTTCACAGCAGTGAAACTATTTCTTGGTTTGTGGAAAGAGAAGAAAATTAGCCATTAGATTAAATCCTGGGAATTTTTACCCTGAATTCCACCTTTCATGATACTCTTTATATAGATGGAATAATTTCTAAACTGCTGGGTACTGTTTGTTATCCTTCTTCAACACAAGGTTTACACTGACTTGACATGCACAGCCAAAAGCAAGGGATGTACGCAAAGCAAACCAGAATCTGAAAACAGTGCATTCCACTGAGGATTTCACAATGACACATTTCCAAAAAAAAGAATATTTTACAATGTGAGAAAGCTATTTAGCTAAAGTAGTTGTTTGTGCAGCCTTGCCTACCCTTTCTTACTTATAGATCATGTTTTACTAAAGCAATTATATTAGTCTTATTTTGAACTTCTTGTTTAATGATTAGTCATGAAATATAAAGAATATCATTAATACATAAATTTCAGGGCATTGTTGGTTTTTCTATGATTACAATTGCCTATCCTTTTACACAGTAACAAATTTCTTTTACTTTGTTCTCAGAACAAGCTTCAATTTCATGATGTGAGGACTAAATCTCTTCTGCGCTACTGTAAGATTTGAAAATCTTCTGCATGTAAGAAATTAATTTTAATCTATGTAATTTTCAACCTTTCTTTGTGTTTTGAAATAGCATGAGAGGTT
This sequence comes from Serinus canaria, assembly GCF_022539315.1. Taxonomy (NCBI): domain Eukaryota; kingdom Metazoa; phylum Chordata; class Aves; order Passeriformes; family Fringillidae; genus Serinus; species Serinus canaria. The sequence goes on along the minus strand of NC_066314.1, from coordinate 17,650,054 downwards.
ATTGCAGCCAGTTTTTACTACCCTCTCACTCCCTAGAAAAATAATTTTCTAATTTGTTGCCCAAAAACTCTTAATTTATATGCCAGGTTTAGGCAATTAATACTAAATTTGCCTAACCCTTCCCACCTGCCTCCCTCCCACCCTCGTTGAAATGAAACAAAAATCAACCCTAAAATTCTTGTTCATTTCACCTCTCCAAAACCTCTCTGCAAAGTGACAAGTGCAGTGGAGAAGAGAAAAGCTCTTGCACCATCAAGTCCAAAGTCTCTTCTTAACAATCTTTTCATGAGTACCTCTTGTAAGTTCACATAAGAACACACTTAACTGTAGGCCCCATTTCAATGCTCAGTAAGTGAATTTAAGGTGAATCTTCTGAAGACTAATTAAAATAATGATTATTACGTTAAATTGAATATTTTCATGAAGTTTACATAAATACTACTTGTTTTGTATAAGAGATAAAATTCATTAGACAGATGAAAGAATCACTATTTATATAGATTAGGCTGAGGACTACAGAAGTAAATAAATAAGGCAAAAAATGCCAAAAGCTTGTGCAATAAATGATCAAAAGCAAAGCATTAGGAAATAGAAAGGCTTTATCTAAACTATCATATTTCTGACTGAATTTTACGTCTACTATCGTGTAATCACCTGATATTAAGCAGGTAAAATTTAGTCCTTCCTTTACATTAGCAGGTTAAGTTTCTTCTGTTGGAAGGGATAGGAATCTCAAAAAGATTTCTTGTCTAAAACGTGTCTAGCACAGGTGGGAAGGATTGCACAAGACCAGTTTAACCCACTTGACAAATTTTAGTCACAGGTAGTAAGGTGAGATAAATTCCTCTGAGAGATCATTGTTAAGGGTTACACAGATAAAGAGTTAGAATACAGCAGTTCCAGAGTGGTAGGCATCAGTATTTTGATTTGTCTTTCCTTGATTCTCCCTCTTTCTTATTTTCACGTATCAGCTAATTTTATTATTACTTTTACTAAGTGCATTTTAATTATATAGCTCCTTATTTAAACCAAGATATATAGCCTTATCCAACACCATCTAATTTAATAAGAATCTTCCTACCAACCATTGGGAATTTATTGAAAAGCAGCTTCTGACATTCTGATATAGAAAACTGACACAAGACGACAAAATAACAGACTATTTCTTCTCTTGCAGCCCTCAAGTTTAATGATAATAAAGTTATCCTCTTTATGTTAGAATCTTCGGATTTTTTTGACAATATATTAAGTGGGTTTGTTCATGGAGATTTTTTATTAATATTCAATGGGACAATTAAAACTAGCATCTTATAAAAATTAATCAGTCAACAAAAATAAATTTTAGTCTTTCTAGAGCCACACCTGGAGTCACCAACAAGCACATGCTTGATATATACATCATAAGTGTCCTTAAAGAGTAATGACTGTGCATTAATCTAATCCATAAAATGAAGTTATTATGTAACATAAAATTAAGTTAATATGGATAAACCCTCCAATAGAGGATATTTAGAGAAAAACTGCAGAGGACAAAAAAAAAAATTAAATGTTAAGTGTAATATTATGCTGGGAAAACTTTACTAATGGGACAAATAGGGCTAGACACTGCAAGCATGCCTATGAACACTGTTGTTCACTCATGTAAATAATCTGGTTATTTATCACAATGTAATAACCAGAGCAAAACCAAGTAATTCTGAACCAGATGTGTTGTGTTAAATAAATAATAAAATAAAAAATATTTTTACTTGATTTTGAAATCAAATTTTCACTGCAGCAGTGTGCTCAGCTACATGCAAATAGTGGCAGGTTGCCTTAATTTTTTGGGGCAGCCTTCTGCTTTATTCTGCCATAAAACCCCTCTAATTCAACATCTGTGTACATATACAATGTATTGGCATAGAAAGTAAATATGTAAGAGTTAAACAATTCCCATTTTGGACATATGGGTTTTTTTGTGCAGTACTGACAATGGCATGGGTAGAAAATTAATTCTGTTTTATAGTAACATACTCATGAGACTCTTGAGGGCTAGTTATCTTGGTCAGTCTGTTTTCAGTTCAGGAATAAAGTGTTCCCAAATTGAATTCTGTGGGATGTGGAATTTCTGTCAAGGATTTATGTTAAAGAGAGCAAGTTAAATGAAATAAAAACAAGCATGTAATTCCGCCAAAAGAGAAGGGCACCACAAAAACATATGTAGTACAAGGCAGTGATTGTGAGGAGGCAGCTGAGGGTTTAACCAATTTTGTTATCCCTGAAATGAATAATACATCAGAGCCTTTCATCCCTGAGGTAGTCAGTGTGTCAAGATGGGATATAATACTTAGCAATATAGATGATTGACTTTCCCTGAAACACAGGCTGATATTTTCAAGGTCAGAAATAAGGACCTTCCAAAAATAAAAATTCTGACACAGGAATACTTTAAAAAAAATTATTTATGTAGGATATATGGTTGAATGATGTTGTAACCAAGAAACAATCCAGCTCTCTGTTATTACTGTGTTCCTGAATAATATTCTAGTCATAAACAAATGTGAGAAATACTCAAGAAATACATAAGAGAGGATATAATGCATCAGGTCTAGTTCCTCTGCTCATGGGTAGTTTATTCACTTGAGTGGGATATTTTGTCAGAGATGTATATAACTAAATGTTTTACACTTAAAATATATTTGAGCCATTTTTTGCAGGATCTCTGTTATGGAGGAAGTATGATGAGAAACATTACTCTCAGCACATGTAAAAATCTGTACAGACCTGAACAATCACTGTTCCCTTTGAAGTAAGCGGGAATATGACTGCAGCACAAAATGTGGACTTGTAAGTGCAGCAAAGCTCAGGCTCAGAAAAGAATTGGAGAGGCTTGTGCCCAGTATACTGATCTTCAAAATCTGCACACAAGGGGATGTACAGCTGAGCTGAGATGGGACAACTCCTTGTCATTGTTTACTTGCTAGTTTATAGCATCCCACACTGAGCAAGAAAAGAAGGAACTGTTCACTTCCTTGAATGCTAAAGACAGTTGGCAGTGCCAGGTGACAAAGCATAGCTGTGGACAATGGATAGGATGGGGGTGGCTCCTAAACCTATATCCAGGAGATGCTGAATATTTAAAACACAATTTAGGTAATATGCCCTGTAAAATCTTTCAGGTCCTACTCAATATATTCGTTGATATAAACCCATTTTTCATGTGACTGTGTTTTCACATACTTCCCATGGAAAACTAGATGTCCAAGTCAGATCTGCTGGGTTCAGTAGGCAAACAAGTGCCTGGAACTTAGACCTGGACTGTGCTTTTGAGCTCACGAGTGCTCTCCCTTCTGATCAGGGCCACTGTGCAGGGACAGAATATTCTGGTTCCAGTTTACACTTTATTTGACAATATGCTCTGGTGGCTAGTTTGGTGCTGGCATGTGCACCATTCCCATCCCCACTTATTGACAAGAAAATAACCTGGAAAATCGTTTATGCGGCCCTTGGAAAACTTTGATGATAAAATATACCATTGTTGCTCATGAAAATCATCCCTGACCACTACAGTATTGTGCATCATAGGGATTTCCAAAGCTCTAGGTCCTGGAATTGTGCCCATTTGGAATACCTGCAGTGACAATCATGTCAAAACAGGTGAGTATTGTACTAGTAAGTTGCAATCTCTCTCTTCTGGTGGCAGAAATTTTGTCTTGCAAAAGTACATTTCCTTTCATATGAGGATGAAGAATTAATTTCTAGCTTTCTTTGCTGAAGTGTTATTTTGTTATTTAATGCAACATCATGCTGAAAGGTCAAAAGATTTTTGGTTTTTTGCCTTGTAATTGTAATCCACACCTCAATTGTAGTGTGTGTACTTTAATAAATCAATATAGCTGTAATATTGGCTTTTTTTACTCCACTTTTCTTTACTCCTTTTTCGTTGTCAGAGAAAATAAATTATAATTCTACCTGGAAACTCATAGCATAATGCACTTAACTGCCATATCAAGTTCTAAAAGTAAGGCGTGTGATTTCAGACACCCTTAAGAGACACTTCATTTGGAGGGTTTCAGTTGTGTAATGGAGATTGTTTTGCTTTTACTCACATAGAGACATGATCACATCTAGAATGTGGTCAGAAAAAAAGAGAATTCCATTTCAGATAGGCATCATTCAGCCAAGGGTTTAGCTTCTTGTTCTGTTAGTGTAAAAGTAGTTCTGCTCTGGGATTTAGGAGAAATTAAATACTAGTTATGACTTTATCACATTTTCAAGATTCTCCAAGATTGGAAATAATGTTTTCCACTGGTTTAACAGTCTCTAGGTTCTGAAAGTTCTTTTGTTCAGGCTAAATCTTAAAAAACATTTGTGGAAAATAAAAGATCAGTAGAGATCCTTTAGGGAAAGGCAAGACTTCATTAGCCACAGAATCACAGAGAACATCTTCATAGGAATGAAGCTATGGCATGAAAGAGGTGGGATACAGAAAATGAATTTTTATACATGTGGTATGATGACAAAAGTCCCAAATTCACTTTTAATATCAACCAATACGAATCCCCTAGCTCACTTATGACAGACATTTATTGTCTCCTAGTTGATTAGCATCAGAGACTCTGTAAATAGGCAGTCTTCAAGTTTTGTAAACTGAGGTGAAATGAAGGAGGTGTTTAGACATGGAACAGGTTCCTTTATTTAAGAAAAGCTATCACAGAAAGCAGATTTATGACTGCTTCACTTAAAGCTGGGTGATCACAGAAAAAAGACAGAGGAATCTGACTTTTTTTCTTCATCCCTGTTACATCATCTGTAAAACAAATTCCAATTGGCTTTCCTGATGGAATAACTTTGTTATCCATCTGTTATCTTCAGAAACACTGCATTCTTTAGTATATACTTGGATTATTTTGGTCTAAAACATATTATGGCTTCCAAAATCCTGAAAAGTGCTTACTGCTAAAAAATATATCTGTTCTGTTGAGACATTTTAGAATGCAGTTGTGTAATCTCACCTAATTTTGTTTGATTACTCACCATTTTCAAATCAGTTTTAGATAGCAAGAAAAAACTGTTATTTTACATAATTTCAATAAGAGAATAAATAGTTCCCAAGTGGATGATACAAGTTTAATGACTTAAAATGTTCATTTTTTGTTTGTAGTGTGTGTGATAGTGTCAGATCCCAAACAATGGCAATGAACAACAGTCAAGCTTAGACCTACAAGTAGGATCAGTAGAAAAATGTGTTATCTTCTGTCTGAGTATAGAACTACTTTGCATGAAGTTTTATGTAGAAAGCATTTTTATGAGAGATGAAAGAGCACTGAGAAGAGGGGGAAAAAATAAATCAATGTCTTCTACAGTATTTCTCTATTCAGTGTGTGACAAATAAGATGCAGAGAGAAATAACAGAATTGACTTCATCAAATTTAGAGCCATGGACCACACATACCAGTTTTGTTAAATGTTTATAAATTCATGCTGGTAATGACTTACACTGGTGTCATGGCAATTTAGGAGGCTGCTGAAACATGGTCTGGGCAGCCATAATAGTAACTCCTGTGTAAGGAATTTTCTGGGCCAGCATTTGATAGATAATCATAGCTGGTGGCCACCACTGCTCTCTGAAGTGATCAAGCCTCAGGGAAGTGAGAAACACCTATCCCTGGCAAAGGTAATCTTTTGAAATACCTCAATGAACATTTTCTAAAGGGCCTCTGAGGCTCATTCTGAAGCAAAGCTGGGTATGTAAGGCATTGCAGCCTCTAGCTGCTCATTCTGCCCCTTACTGAAGGCTACAGCCCTCATCAAAAAGGAGAGAATCTACACTCATATTTCAGCAGTTCTGTTCTCAGTCTGGTTGACGAGGGTTCACTTTACAGCTCAGGTATGGATTGACAACTTGAGGGGCTGAGGTGTTGACAAGTGGGACAAGCAATACCTTAAACCATTGCAGCTGGAACCAGAAGTGACTTGGCTTCATGAAGTTTAAAGCTATTTTGAAATTCATTGTACGCTGTGCCCCTGAAATTTTCTTATGAAACTAGAATAATGTGAAACTAGGCATTCACACAATGTCAGGTTTCCAAATTGAAAGGATTTCAACTTTTTAAATTTATCATCTTAACACTGTATTACTATAAAATGGTGCTTATAAGAGAAATTGCAGAAAAGAACAAGAAGAATGAGCAGTGTTCTTGAAAACACGACCTCTGAGGAAAAGACAGGATTTGAAGAAAAAAAATGACTGGAAGGGATATAAAATAGCACACTTTGATATGCAGAATGTAGTAACAAAGAGGAAAGGAATAATCTGTTCTCTGTGTCAACCTTGGATAGAACAAGAAGTAATGGTCTTAAATTAGAGCAAAGGAAATTTAGATTATGTATTAGGAAAAGATTTTCAACCATAAATCACAGAAAAGGACCATCTAGAGCGACTGTGGAATTATCATCACTGGAAGTTTTTGAGAACAGACTGGGCAGACAACTTTCAAGGCTGACTAAAGTGGAGGGAATCCTGGGAACAAATTATAAACTCCTAAAGTTCTTCTTGAGATTTTTTTTTAATGCCTGAATGTCAAATCCATCACATGAAATTAAGCACAAATTAGCTAAAAAAATTAAGCACAAGTTAGCTGAAAGAAAGGTAAAACCAGTAGCTCAACAATGTGAAGAATGAAAGACATGCTGACTAACAGATTATACTGGGACTGATTTTTTGCTGCTATTCCATGAAATAAATGATGTACTAATAGCTGTAGCTTATCCATGTGGGGAACAAATTGAATCATGTAAAAATTAGCAAAGTGCCTTCCCTTCTCTTTTTTTACCTCTAAAGTAATTTTAAACTCTTTTCTGCATTTCTTGTATTGCAATGGTTAACAAAAGGAAGTGTCATCTCCAGTTCTCTTTGGGGTCAAGGCCTTAAGTGTTCAAGGGATTTTTAAATTATATGTAAATAATATCTAAACTACCCAGCATGTTTCTTTATGTGGATGAGCAACCTAGCATCTATCACCTAGGATCTGATCTTTCAGTGCTGATGCTACTTAAATGAAACAACATTGGAAATTTCAGTTTTCAGTCGGCAACCAAAAGTAAGAATGCTATATAAATTCTGTTTTACATTTTTCAGATGCAGGTAGTTGTTGCAGAGAGGTAAAACATCACAAAACAAGGACCTTGTTACCCTTGTTGAATTGTGGCTCAGGCCTGTTACTGAGGCTGAGTAGAAAAGGACTATGGAAAAGTGACTCAGCTGAATTAGAGGTGGAAAAACAAGTTATATAACCATTATATGTCCACACTGTGGTTTATGGGGATTGGGTGAACTACATTTGTTGTGCTTAAATGGAATGTAACTGATAATGGCCTAATCGTGTAAAAAGGCCTGGTTTTTGCAATAAGGGAGCTCTTTTTTGCACCTGCCTGGGGAGTCGGCATCGCTCTGCTTTGTAACAAGTAGTCATTAGCCTTATGAAAATTTACTCTAAAAGAGCTTTTCCTCTGTGAGACTTTGTCAGTTAATCACAATATTTTATTGCACATCGTATCTGCTAGGTGCAGTGAAGTCTAAGGCATGCCTGTGATCATCAATAAAAGCTGCCCTTTGCAAGGTATTCCAAGGCTGTCACTGTGGCAACATTTAATACTGCACCTTTCTCCATGAGGTTATAACTGAAATACCTTTACTGTAATTTAGCTCAAGCATTGTAAAATGCTAATGACTTATTAGAATAACAAACTCAACAAAAGGTCGTACCAGGTAAACTCATAAAAGCAAACATATTGAAATAGTCATATTGAGTCATAGAAGCATTGAGGTGAGTCCAGCCCCCTTGGTCAAGACAGTCAGCTAGACCACATAGTTTGGTAGCATGTAGTGCCCATTTGGGTATTGAATATCACTCAGGATTAAAGTTGTACAGCCACACTGAGCAACTATTCCCATATTGTGTGCTCAGATACCCTTGTCCTTTCACAGATTTATACTGATAAGAGTTTGTATTTGTCTTTATTTCCCCCACCAGGAACTCATATTCATAGGATTCCCCCTGTGCTTTCCTTTTCCAGGCCAAACATCCTCCCCTCATGTGCCAGGTCCTCCAGTCCTTTCACAGTTTTCATTGTTCCCTGCTGAAGCAGTGTATCCATACTGCTGTTGTTCCATGGGGAGCCCAGGACTAGAAATTTGTCTCTCCAGTGCTGGGAAGAGAATGATCACATCCTTTAATCTTTTGGCAGTGCTTGGTAAAAAAACGACCAGGAATCAATCCAAGGATGGATCCCTGCTAATTCCTCTTGGACCTGTTTGTTCTTTACAAGAACTGCCAGGTTCTGTTCTCCAAAAAAGCTTCTTGTCAGCCCCCAGCATGTCCTAGTGCACGGGTTTACTATTCATCAAGTGAATTACCTGTCTCTTTGTAGGTCTTCATGAAGTTCTGGTTAGATCTCTCTAAATGGCAGCACATCAGTTTGTGGGCAGGACTGAACCTTGGTAGTCCCTCCACAAAGTCCCAGATCCAGGTCCCTGGCAAGCAGGAAACCTCCCCAAGCAGCAGATTGGGATGGCAGCTGGAAGCCTTGGTACCTTGCAGGAGGGAGTCTCCCTCTGCTATCACTCGTTGCTTCCTTGAGATGTTTCTGCATGGCTCAAGCTCAGTCAGGCTGGTTGCTCCAACAAAAGGGAAAGCTATCAATTCTCAAGCACTAGGAATTAATATTTCACATAGAGTAACCCTTGCTGTATTATGTCTTTCCAGTATATTTTCAGCATATTTTCAGTTACAATAGGCTTTTTTGTCTCACCTTGCTATTTAAACTCAGTAAAATTTAAAAGGGAGCACTGGAAAAAGACATAGTTGACTAACACTATTGCACACCGTTTGTTAGTTTTACAAAAGGAAGAGAAATATTTTTAATGGTTTGAGGTACTTTGTACTAACAGAAATATAGAATTTTGAATAAGATAAATTTACTTCTTATTTCACTATTATGATGATATTCTGGGAGCCCTGCAGGGTTCTGCTTTGAAAAAAAAAAAAAGTGAAGAGGAGTATATAAGGGCCAAGCAAGGGAAAAGATTATTCAGCCATGTCAAAGATATGGATAGTCTGCCAATCTGGAAGTATAGCAAAGCTCAAGCATCACTAAATATTAATAGAGGGAAATAAAACTAAAAATAGATTGTCAAACACTCAGATAAATAAAACAAAAATCATCCAGTGTTGTCTCATTGAAGTTCTCCATGAGTTTAGTTCCAGCTCTGTTAAAAGGTAAATAGGATTTGTATGTCTTCAAAACTCTCCCTTGGCTTGTCAGAGCTAAGCCACACAGAGTTTCCAAGGGCCACTATGATAATCAAAATCACCATGCAGATGCTACAGATCTACCAAACAGATCTAATAAAATATGTCTATACTGGGTGGGTGTGTACGTTTGGATACTACCTAATCTCTAGTTCTGCCTAAAACCAGTCCCAACTCTTTTGCTCCATGCTGTGTTCTCAAAGGATACTGTTTCTGTCACAGCAATTTGACAATTGCTTGGAAAGCAGGCAGTAAAAGTTAAAGTCTCCTTAAGTTAAGCAGAGCTGGGTTCGGATTTTTGTTTGTTTTGTATGTTTTGCTGTTTTGTCTTTTTTTTTTTTTTTTAATTATTACTTGTTTGTTTAAAAGCAGCCAAAATAGTGGCTTGTATTTTTTGTTATCACAGTCCAGATATCTCATTAGAGAGGTTTGTTTCAGAGATGAGCTGAAAACACATGTGACAGCAATTGCTAGACCCTGCAGCAGCAGCAGGGCTGCTGCCAGCAGCAGGAATTGCTGCAGACTCTGATTTGGGTAACAAAGCCAAACAGGAGAAGAGCTTGGGAATTCAGATGACTGATATGTGTGACTGACTCGGCCTAAGGACATAGCGCCAGAGGAATTTTTGCTGATGATTTTGAACTGGAAGACAAGTCTCTCCAATCAAAGTTGTCCCTTTCCTCTCACAGTCCAATTTCTGGATAATTTAAGCAACTTCTCACTCAGATCCCCTGTAAGCTAATGAAAAGTTTTTCCTCTGCCATCTGCATAGAGGAAAATGGAAATATGATGGAAAATCACCCTGGCTGTTAAGTGTGTACAGAGTCTGCATTGCAATACTTTTTTGAGTGATGTACAGACATTTCTGGCTTTCAGGGCCGTTGCATTTACTATCATTTGTATTCTCTTGAATAGTTCCCATGTAAATATTTGATTCTTGCCTTCCTCTCCATCTCCACCATGCATCTTGACATCATTATTAGATGAACATGCAGGCACCATAATTTTTGGTTTTTTGTGGCAGTGAAAGTGCAAATGGTAACCAGAACACAGCTGCTTATTCTGGAGACATCTGTGGGCAAGTAAGGGCAAGGTAAAGCTATCCAAGGGCTGACAGGAGATGTACTCTGTACTTCTGGCCTTGACAAAATTTTTTACATAGCACATTCAGCCTTTGAACTTGCTGCAGTCTGAACAATAAAAAGAAAAACAAAAGAAAAAATATATTGATTAAATTGATCAACAGGACTTTGGTGTGAAATACAGTGAAGAGTCTGCATAACTAATTGAATTACTATGATATTTTCTCGTTGTTCCTAATAGTATCTTAGCATTATCTTTCTATTTTCAGATGCCTGTAATTCAGACTCAGTAATGTTCTCTAAACATAAGGAAAAATATTGTATGAATTATTTTTGTCTGAAAAGCAACTATTATACATAAGTAATCATCTAGAAAAGATCACAAGGAATGTATGGATTAAGTGTGTCTCTATGGCAGCACAATGACATGATAGACTGTAATGGTTCTGTGGTAAATAATACAGATTAAAACTAGATTTTAAAAACTAGATTTTAAAAACAACCTGTCTCAGTTCACTAAGTATTTAAAATTATCTCTCATTTAGTTTCATCAACAGTATTTTTCTTTTGAATTCAGCACTCAAAGGCAAGGGAATCCAGAATTATTTCCCAGTAAAATAACATTAGAAGCTTTCATTAAAATGACATCAATCTACTTATACTGTTCTCATGTAATGTGTACTGTTCTAATGTAATGTAATTTTAATTACAAAGATTCACTAAGAAGTCTAGCCCAATAGTTGCTTTTCTATTTTTCTTTCTAATACATAGCAGTTTTAAAGCACTAGATGTTCCATTTCATTCACAAGAATGAAACTATTCACACTGCTTTTGCAGTTGAGACCAATGGTAAAGAAGGATGATTGACTGAATTTTGAGTGTTCTAGCTTCGTATGACCAAGCACCTGCTTTGTTATTTACTTTGTTTCTCAAATACTATTTAAAAATGTTTTCCTTGCCAATAAGAAAAATTAGTATTTCAAGAAACAGGTTTTTTTACCTCTGTTTAGCACCATACTGTGATTCCAATGAGACCAGCTCTACCCATTGGATTGACCTTAGCACTTATGGACACCAAGACAAAAAAAAGAAAGTCACAGCAGACATGAAAAATATTGAAAATGTTTCTTAAATAATTGCAGCCATTGACCTATTTCACTCTCAGATGTGAGGGGCTACTTCTTCACCTATGTATTTACAGCTGATGGGGCTCATCCTGCCTACATTTCTGCTCAGCTGTGCATGCTGGTATGTCCCACAACACTGCAATGTGACATCTGAAGAAAGAGAGGTTTTATTCTGTCAGGTCTCCCTTCCAAATGAAGGATGAGGCAGAATAAGTGAAATAAGCCTGACTGAAGTGTAAATGCAGCTGCACCTGACGATATGTGCCTGGCCATCCCGAAAGTCCCAGAAGAGAGAGAGCACCCTCGAGCTACTGAAGCACTAAGGGCAGAAGGGACTGGGGCCTTGTCTGGTTGCTTGGGCTAAGTCAAAGATGCCAAGCACTGCCAGCTTCAGGAGCCCCAGTCCCTGAGGATCCTTACTAGTGGCCAGCTCTGGCATAAAGCAGCCCACTGTAAGTGACAGATGTCTGGCAGGGGTAGACATGAAGAACTTGGGCACAGGAATGGCTTCAGTCTTCCAGCACACAATGATTTCTAGCGTGCAGTATGGTGCCATGTAGATAGATACACGTGTGTGTATGTCTGTGTATGCCCAATAATAATATAATAATGCATGCATTTTTATTTATTTATCTATACAAATATAAAGAATACATGAACGTAAAGGCATGCTCATGCATCTAAGATCTATGCATGCACAGAACAAGCCAGGCACTGAACATTTTGAAATGGGCTCCAAGTGGAAGAGATCAGGACAAATTTTTGTGTGCTAAGATATAATGTGTATGCTGCCCTATGTTTATACAGAGAATTTGTCTTTTTAAAGGTAGAATGTAAAAATCTTGGTGTAAATATATCAGGGATGAAATTTTCTTTTCCATTTTTTATAGCTTTTCCTACTTTATGATTTTTCTGTTTCCTCTGAGTTTGAAATACAGAAAATTCACAACAAATAATTCTATTACCTGGTTATGCAATGATTCTTCTTCCTACACTCTTTAAATTAATTTAATTTAAAGAAAAAATTTCCCAGTCCCTTCCCTTTTTATAAGTCTTCTATAAAATGAATCATAATAATAGGCATATGAAAAGCATCTTTGTAATTTTTTATTACCATGGAACTGCATGGAAAAATACATTAGATATTACAGGTAACAGAGATTGACCTTTAATTTGAAAATTTATGAAGAAAACCGAATCAGAGAAATGTAAATGGAAGATAAGATATTAATCAACGTGTAAAAGTCAGGCAACATTTTTCCTTAGAACTCTGATTCATCAAAGTTTAAAAGCATATACATACATACAGAAAAAGAACCATTGATTTTAAATGTTTTTTCTTATTTTCTCTCACTTTGCCAAGACAATTGCAGTGATAGTTTAGTGAGACTCAATAAAAGTTATTAGATTAGAAATTAGATCAAAATAGAATAGATTGTTATTAGATTAGAAAATGATCAAAATAGAATTGTGAAAGTATATCTATTAGGGAATTAGTTGAGATATTCACCATGGTTAGCTCCATCATAATGATTGATGCTGGGGATTTTTGCACCTTGCTCTAGGGACCAGTCACTGACCAGAGGCAGGATCCTGGATGTCCTACTATCTGACTGACATGCACCAAAATGACAATTTACTGGCTCTGAACACCAATGAAAAGGAAAGATCATGATTGTGATGGGCAGAAAAAGGTATGGCTAGGTTAGAGGTATTTACAATACAAGCCAGTGTGCAGAAATGATATGCACAGCTAGGTAGAGCATTCTAATTTGATCCTGCTACCAGCTAAAGACAGTGGCTCATTCAAGTGCACCTGAGAAATACATTTAGAAAAAATTGAGAGCAGAGGAATACTTGAAGTCGGTTACATACTGAACAGGTTTAGAAGGTTCCCATAAAATATGAACTCCTGCAGCCAACAGCTCAGCCTCACATGACATGTAATCAGCACACTGTTCTCTCTTGCAGAAACTAATCTACTCACCTTTCTGGATCATGCTTGACAACACATCTTCTTCTGTAGCCTGCTGTTAGTCCTGTTCTTTTCTCACTGTGGCTTTTCACACTTTGGCAAAATTGACCTGCTAAAATAGCTTTTTCCAGCAGGAAAAATCTTTTGGTTCCTACTGTCAAATATTTAATCGAAAAATTTTTACTCCATTTTTCTCTTGGCCAAATATGTTACTGATTTTACAAGATTTCACCTTCTGAGTCAATCTTGAAAAAATGCTTAGCATATACTTATGTGCTAGAATGAGTACACTTTCTGCATAAGGGGGGTGTCCAGATTGACAAAGAGATTAAACCAGGTAACTACACACTCTTTTGAGTACTGTTGTATAGGAGTGTTATTGCATTAATCAGTTCACAAATTTTAATTAAAAGCTTCTGGACCCAATTAAAATTAGATAATTTTAAAAAAAAAACATTTTGGACAGATTTTTCAGCAATAGCTTTTTAGTCAGAGAATGTCAATTCCCAATGGGTGACCTTAATCACCTGACAGTGATGTACTGTATCATGCTTAGCTGTTTACTTATCTATTTCTGAAACTGATGGATCAGATACAGGAGCTTGTTTATCATGTTCAACTCCTTGTCTATTTGATTCAGTAAAAGTTTTATCAGATTTAACATGCTATGTATTTATCAGGTGATATGTGCACTTAATGTGCAATGCAGTAGATAACAATAGTGCTGTAAGGGCAGGAAATCTGTCAGTGTTTCCATTACAAACCCCATTTCCTGGGGTTTATCACTGAGCCACAGCTCACTGTCAGCTTAGATGCACTTTTTAAAATAAAATCATGTTTATATTGATACAACTATTTTGTAATGCAAGAGCTGGTCTGAGGTATGCCTACTGTTTTAGAGGCTTTGCACTTAATACTAAAAAATTACTTCCAAAGGTGAGCAAAAGTGTTTTGTTCTTTTATGACAGAATTCATGTTATTATTAATAGAAGTTATGTCTATTTCTCATTTGATAGATCTCAATTTGTTTGCTAATGGCCAAGAGACCTCTCTTAGCTTAAAAACAAATTAACGAAATGCTTTTGAGATATTTCATGCTGAGGAAATCGAATAAGATGAGGCTTGAATAGTAACCAAAAAATTTATGCTGTATTTAAATTAGGTGAATAAATTTTGTTCCACCAAAATCTCCATGAAGGTAATGATAGTCTCCTTCTGCTTGGAAAATGGCTGTTGAAAAATTCTTATGGTTAAGGAGAGGTGCTTGTGTTTTCTTGTGTTTGCCCTGCATTCCCACATGACTGTTTGTGGGTACTTTCTTCATTTTCTTCAAGTTACTGTTCTCAAATATTTGAAGAATATTCCTGCTCTAGAAGAAACACAAATTTCTGCAGACGCTGTTCTCTAGAGCCACCTCTGGCTAACAGGAGTCCAAAGACAGCAGTGCCTCGGGTGTGAGTCCTTGTGAGACTGATCAATTCCCCCAGGCCCATGCAGAAGCAGGTGCATCCTTGACTCACACCAGCGTGGGGCTCAGCAAGCTGTATTGATGAGAGCAAATTTTTGTCTGTAAGTCAGCTGTGGTTTTTATACACACATATATATATTTATATAAGGAGATTCAAAGTGGTATCTATGCCTTGAAGGGTTTGAAAGAACATATTATATGTGTGTGTGTTTGTGTGTATGTGAGTGAAATATGTTAGAATATTCCCAAATCTCTCTAGATGAAATGCTGAAATGCCAGCCTAAACTGTCAGGATTTAACCCCAGCTGGAATTAGCTCCACAGAACTGCCCACTCACTCACATACCCAGTGGGATGGGGTAGAGGATCAGTGAAAACAAGAAAAGTTGTGAATTGAGATGAAGACAGGTAATAGGTAAAGCTATCAGCATTACATTAAATTAAAGAAGGAGACATCATGCTGTTTTTGTTCTGGGTAATGCTGAAGCCAGTTTGACTCATCTGCCCCAAAGGGAAACATCCTGACATTGGTACAATATCTGCATAAAGGAACAACAAGTGACACTACTGATAACTTACCCAAAGTTGCTGAGCTAACACAGCTGGCCTGGGGACATATGACTTACAGTCAACCAATTTACCCTGAACTATAAAAGCCCAGTCCCAAATTTTAAAGGCAGGGTCTTCTGACACCAGCCTTCTTGAAGTCTATGCATGGAGATTCCTCCCCTGAGTGGGGTCATCCCTCGTGGTAGCTCCTCTTACACCTGGAAGCTGAGAGAAAAATTAGCATTGTCATGGGTGAGTGGCATCAATCTCTAGTTAAGAACTGTTTTGCTAGCCTAATACAATTGCTTTAATATAATTGCTTTGATATTGCTTCAATAGTGTACTATATTATAATAGCTGTTACAGCTCCTGTATTGTGTAGTAAATAATTCTGATTAAAATCTTTTTGTCTAATCATTATGACAATAAATCATACATATTTATATAAAAATGCTGTTTTTAATTGAACCTTTACACAACTTTGTCCTGCACAATTACACCTGTATAATCCTTTAGATATAAACAGTTGACAAAGTCTCTGGAAAGGAGTTTAGAAAGCAAGTGGGTCCTTTCCGTACCCTGTGACTTAATGGTTGGAAATTATATAACTTTCCTAACTAATTTTAATTAGTTTCTTTAATTAAATGCAAGCAGTGCTCACTTTTAGCCAGCATTTTATTAAGTTTCTTCATGAACTCATTTTTTTACTTTGACCATTAAATGATAAAAACCTTAAGTTTGTTAAAACTAACCCTGACAAGCTTCAATAAAAAGAGACAAAGGCATTTGAAGATTGTAAATATGGGATCTTAATTTTGTGACCATTCAAGGCTGTTGGAGTAACCTGAAGATACTGAGGAGATTAAGGCCTGGCAAGCTGAAGACTCTTATCTGAGAAAAAGATAACAAAAGGACTAAAGAATGTGGATCAAATTAGCATCAAGAGTGAGAGATCAATAACCAATAGAGAATAGAATACTAGTTAATGAAGAGGATTATGTAATTTAGACTTATGTTACTTGAACATTAATTTATTTGCTCACTAAAGGTTTATAAATAAGTGAAAAAGTTCTGCATCAGTGTTGGGGAGCCTTGTTTACCCTGACAATTCAGGTTTTTGGTAACAGGAGGGCTTTACCCTCTCTCATACAGTCTGTCTGAAGCTCCCATTCTGCCTGTAATGCTGCTGAGCTTTGTATGCTGCCAATTGTCTTGTATCATTTGGGGTCAGGTATCCTGGCTGTGTCCCCTACCACTCCTTGTGCACCCCCAGCCTTCTCCCTGGTAGGGTGTGGAGCAGAAAATGCTTGACTCTGTGTAAACACTGGTCAGCAATAACAGAAGCATCTCTGTGTTATCAACACTGTTTCCAGCACAAATCTAAAACATAACTCCATACCAACAATTGTGAAGAAAATTATCTCCACTGCAGTCAAACCCAGCACATTTGCAGGGCAATAGCATTCACAGAATGGAAAGAAGAGTAGGGTTGCAACCTAACTGCTGAACTTTAGAGGGGTTATTTTTTTTCTTTTTTAAATAAATTTATAAATTGATAAATACTTTAGTTCAGGTACTGAGTTTAAGCTTATAAAAGGTAGCTGTCCTAATAGACCAGGCATTTCCAAAATTCAGGAGTGTTTATGCTCTGGACTCATTGCATCAGCCAGACCTTTTGTATTTTACTTTATCTCAATTTTCCAGAAGTAAAAGTCAAGTTGGTGTCAGCTTTCCAGCTATGATAGGCATCAATGAGGTTTTGAAGCATGGCTAAGGTAACCTGTAACCTTTGCAGAGCAGGCTTACATCACCATACTCACAAACCTGGGCACATCTAGGTTGTCATAGGTACAGCTGGGGTTTCTACCACATGGATAGCCTCAGAGCCATGATAACCTTGAGTTTTATGCTTACAAGAATATTGTGAGGAAGTAATTTTCAAGGGTTTGTTTGACTTTTCTCATAGTGAAAAGGAGATCTGTAAATTAAAACAGGTGGCAACAACACCGAAGCAAGAATAAATCCTCATCACACTCTCTCTTTTATAGATTAAGTTTAAAACTGTGCCTCTTTTAACCTTCTTATCGATCCATATAATGCCAACATTTGTAAAATGAGTTGTACTTTAAGGACCCTTTTTCTCCATCAGATATAAAAGGATGTTTTTCTTTAAACTTCAGTGAGACTGGGATTTAAGCCTAAGAGACTTTTCCATGTTCAGAAAAAAAGTGGTATTTAGTGCAAGTGTTGTTCTAACACCTTTATCACAAAACCATCCTTGCAAAGTCTTTCTGTTTGGTTCTCCTTCACCCTGTGTCATGTGACAGCTCATGTCTTTGAGGATCTTCCTATTGTAATATGCCAGCCTTACTGGCAAGGTATGAATTACTATACAAAGTTCATTGCAGTGAAAAATCAGGCCACTTAAGTGAAAACTACTGCTGCCTTTTAATCTGTTTTCTCTGAGTGGTGGGCTTCACCACAACTTCAACGGTCTGCTGAAAGCTCTTTTTTGCAGTTAATGTTCATGACATTTCATAATGTTCCAAATATTTATTGTGAGCAAAATGTCTCTTCAGCATTCTCAGCAAGTATTTGCTACCAGGATCCATATAGTATTTTTAATATTTTATGTTAATATTTGAGTTAGTATTATAATGTCAGCAGGAGCTCTGAGGCTGGTATGATGGAAATCAAAAACTGCCATCGACACTGCATTCCTGCTCTTTCTTCAGTAGTTCATAACAAATGTAAATGTTAATCTCACTCTGCTGATATTGAAAATGGACCCAAAACAAGCTGCAATACAGAAGTAATTTGGAAAAAGAAAAAGGTTCGGAGTCTTGAGTACTTAAATTAGAAACAGAAGTGCATACTCATGAATAATGTAATTTCAAAAGAAGGTAGAGTACCTTATGTCTGCACAGTCATTAGATGTCAGGAAAGAAATTAATAAACATAAAAATTATGTTTCTGATGTTAGCTTGATCAGTCATTAGTTGGAAAACGGTGAAAGTATTTTTCATTAAATGGAAAATGTGATTGGAATGGAAATCAGAGTCCTTGCTCTGGGAAAAAAAAAAAAAGGAATGCTAAATCAGTGCAAAAACTTTGCTTCCTTATGATAGGAAATGCATTCTTTAAAAGAGGTATATGATGGAGAGGTTTTTTGCTGTCTCTGCAAGAATGCATTTAGCAGATGGGAAACAGCATACTTTGATGGATTCAGTCTTCCTTGCTGAAAATTTTAAACTTACATTTTTCTAAAGCTACCTGCTTTAGAAAGGTATAAATAAGCCATTCAACATGCCATAATTGTGCCTGACTCTGAGAGGAAGTACAGTAGAATAAAACCAAACAGAATGCAAAGACCACAGAATAGTTTAAAAGCAACATCATGCCTCTTGTCTGAGTTGCAGTACTCTAGTACTTGGCATAGTTGGCCCAGCTGCAAGTTAGGTTACTTGCTGAGAAAAACTAAATCTCAGAGCAGGAGTTAGCTGCTGTAGGTATTGTATATACCTACATGATGTTTGGATGAGAAATGATCCTGAGCAATCTCTGGAGTCCAGAGTTGGAAGGCTGCCTTTGTGTTAGGCATGGTCAAGGTCTTTGTCTGAACTGGCACTGCAGCTTCTTTCTCCATGAGATTGCCTTGAGCTCTGAAGTTAGTATTTGTTATAGCTAAGATTGTGTCCATGTTGGAAAACATTATAACTAGACAGGATTTAAAAGGACACACACATCTTCCATGCTGACATAGTCCATTTTAAAAAATAATTCCTTATTCCATACCATAGAGTGTGAATGAGCTGGTTCCTCAGTCATGAACCACAGCCCCCTCACTCAGCAGGCCTGCCTTTTCCTGAGTCTTCCTTTTGCTACTGATGGACTTGAAGCTCTTGTTGTCCTAGATATCCCTTGCCACGTTCAATTCCAAGTGGATCTCAATCTTCCTTATTGCATTCCTGAACAATCTGACAACATTCCCTGAACAGGATACAAGGAATATAATAATAATAATAATAATAATAAATAATAATAATAATAATAATAATAATAATAATAATAATAATAATATAATAATAATAATAATAAAAAGTAGACTGGAGAATTTTTTATATATGGAACTTTTTCCTTTGGTTTACACACTTTCAAGTTCAGCTGAGACAGCATATTGATATCAACCTTGTATGGGATAAAGAGGAGAGCAAGACACCAATTTCTCCTTTACAATTTCTTTCCAGGGTTAAGCTAACATTAACTTATTCCTCTTTGAACACATAATGCAATATTGAACCCTACAATCATAATTCTGTGAAAAGAATTAGACATTTTATCTATACATTTCAGAGACACTACTTTCCAATGATAATGGTAATTATGTAGATCCTGGTGTAAGGCCCCAGATTTTTCATTTGACTTTGTATCTACCAGATGTTCCCTTTATTCTCATAGCAAGAACTGGAGTATAGCAGATTTTAGGGAAAAAAATAAATAAAGGATTCTGACAGACTTTTTCCTTCTCTGAGTCACACATCCTTCATAGTAGGCAGGTTAGTCTCAGTGAGCCATGTACAAAAAAAAAAAAAGAAAATTAAATTCACTAAAGCTGTCTTACGAGTAGGCTTTGATTTCAGAGTGAAAGTTAACCTGCATTATTCTTTAGCAATTACTCCTTGCTACTGTCCTGTTTACAAGAGGTCATGATGATCCAAATGTACCTGACAAGTCCAGGAGTGGATTAGAGACCAGATGGTGTTTCAGCCAGCTGGAAACCCCCATCCAATTAACCCTTGCTACCCAGACTACAGTGATGTCCCAGACTGAATTACTCACGTGTCTCTAGTCCTGCCATGATTTCTGGTAGTAGATCAAGAAGAGGAAGACAGATATATTCTCTTACCATGAAGGAAGGAAAAGTATAATAGAGTTTGTTCAGTTTAAAAAACCTGAGGACTTTAAACAAGAATGAACAGAACAATACATATTAAGTATCTAGTAGTTATACTCCAGTGAAACAATCCCTCTAGCAGAGGCCACATGCAGAGTGTGTCTATATCCTGCTGATTTTCTAGCCCCATTGTTCTCTTGTTGTATATCTGGAGGAAATTTGTCTGTCATTTAAATGATACAGTGGGCACAGGAATGCTAATGTGTTCTGGCCATAGCTCAGTACATTCTTGTAGGTTCATAGAGTACAAAATTATTTGGAGTGCTCTTGAGGAAAGCCTGGGTCCACCCTTGATAAATATCTATAGCTTTATATAGGCATTTAGAGGCCTTTGCTGTGTGGCTGGTGTTGTTTGGACAGGGCTGAGTGCTCATCATTTTTGCATTTTTTAGTAAATGCACATTTTTTATTAAATGCCCTTTTGGAAGTGCCCCAGAAATGCTTTTAAAGTACATTTTTTTCCTTTCTCTCAACATCTGGACATGAAGTTATTCAATAGACTAAGATTTATCTGCAGCGAATTCTTATATCAACAAAAAACTATTCACTTTATCTCTTGGCTCCCTAGCTATCTTTACAAAGGGGGGGGAGAGGACTTCTGCCTAAAGCCAATGGTTAAATCTTTATATTTAAATTCTGAGATGGATGTGAGATAAATTTCCACTTGTAATGTTTGTAGGAACACACTGTCAGCTACTGTGCCCTCTGAGGATCTGCAAGCACAGCCTAGAAAGGTGATTCCCAAACTATTTTGTCCACTTGTATCAACATGGAAACTTACATCTTATTGTCTGTTTCTTGGGCAAGGAGATTTTATCCATACTGGCAGAGGTTATTTGATCCCAGATCCTATAACATTTTGAGCTTAGCAAAGACCAGAAAATTTGCTCCTCAAAGAAGAAAGATGAATCGTACTGATCTTGTGGTTTTGCTGACCTGTGGCTGAGCCCAGAGCCTCCCTGGAGCTGCTGTGGTGCACTGGTGCTGAAGGACCCATTCACTAGGAGCTGCACTCAGAGGCAAGAGAACACAGACCAGTTGTCTACAAGTTTATGAGTTGAGTAGATCTCAGCATCCCCTGTTCAATTCTCAGTTTCCTGTGACTATTGGCTCCTTGCTGTCATGAGGTATTCCTCTCAAAGGCTTGAATTCCCTTGAATTCAGTCTGTAGAGAATGATTTCTTTCCTTTAAAAGAAATCTGACACTTCTGCTGGCTTCAAAGTCCATTACTACGCTCTTTCCTCCTGTGCTTGAAACCACTCACACACATTTCCTTTTTTGAGTCCTGCACATGTGGATAAGTCACATTTCTCGAGTTCTTTAGGGGTGGTTGAATCCCTCTCCTTCATTTTGGTGTCATATCACATGGCAACTAGAAATTGATTGATGCAGAGCGTTGACTCTAAGAATTGCTAAGCACTGGTATTATATTGGTGTGCTTTGGGGAAAGAGGAGATTAATTTGTGTGCTGCAGTTTCACCTCAACAAATTCTTTTTGTACCATTATCTCTGCTTGTCAAGATGCCGGCCTGCATTGTAGACACAACAATATAGATTTCATTTACTCTGTTTGACATGGTTCATAGTATGAATAATGCTAAACTTCATAAAAGTGGAGATGTAAGAGCTATTTGTTTGTAAGGATCAGCATGTAGAAAAGAATCATGAATTATTTGTTAGGAACAACATTTTCTTGAGAGATATTCATTCAAAGTTCATAAACTTTTTTTGCAGGCTAAAAATAAAAAGGAAAGCCTTGGCTGATATTTTGCAGTTAAGAGTCACAGTTGTTTAGCTCCAGTTAAATGAGAATGTCATAAAGAACTTGAACTCATATAGTGTCTGGAATGGGACCTAATCAGTTAGTGATAATGGAGAGTGTATCTGGGAAACTAGATGTTTATCAGCTCTTTTATAGACAGTAAGGAATTAAGCCTAATACCACCTCTGAGGTAGATAAGTATTAACAGCCCCTCTTTCTGGGTGGAAATTGAAAGGCTTGGAGAGGTGAAATGATTTGCCTGAGGCCACACTTGAAACAGCAGTAGAATCCAGACTTATTAACTCAAAGAGCCTTTAAACTGTTACTTATTGCAAAAGCAGTATAAATGAATTACTTCAGTTCTTGCACTTATGAAAAAGCAGCTGAATTTTATTTTTACCATGTAACTAACACAGAAAGATAAGTTATCTGTTCTTTTAATGAAAAGTAATAATAGAAACAGTAATATTATTAATAATAATAGAAAAGTAGTGTCTATGTGCAGTTATAATGAAAATTTTAGATAAAATCTATCCCTTTTGACTCAGAATTTGCATAAAATTTGCACCAGAAATGACTCTACAGTCAAGTACAGAGATTAGCATTAATCTGATTTAATCTGACATAAAATATTTTGACAATTTTTTAAATCAGCACAAATAATGTAACATTTTAGTATAGGAGTATAGCTGTAGTTTAATAGAAAATGTTGAAAAGTTCTGATTATTTAATTTTTGGGGTGGTGTAAAGGAACACAGAAATCACCAGAATGCCCTGGTCATTGTTTTGTTTTTCCTACTGGGTAAGTGATAATTGCTCTGAGGAGACATGAACTATAGAATCCCCCTTTCCCCCCTCCCACTTGACAGCTCTGCCCAGTGAGCTGCAATTTGCATTAACTCTGGAAGCACACTCCAATGCTGTTGTCTGGTATTATTGCCAATGTAAATACATTCTAGGGAATAGTCTTGGCATTTTTGGCAAGTCTCCCTCTTGGGTACTAGGGATGCTTTTTGTAAAAAAAACTCTAAGGATTTTAAGCATTCTTTTTTCTGGCAAAATTTCTGCTACAATTTCGTGGTATCCAACATGATGTTCAAGCTCAGGTTTGTCATAGTCACAAACAAATGTGACCATGCAGCTGGGTCCTTTTTTCTTCTTCTTCTTCTTCTTTTTTTTTTTTTTTTTTTTAATTTTAATTAACTTATACAGGTGAATTATGAGTATAAGTTTTTATTCATCCATATCTCAGGGCATCAGAGAGCCTAGGAGGAGCCTTCTGGGAGTCACTAGATGACCTTCCTTTGTCTGTGGGAACTCTAGCAGCATCAGTTTTGCTGTTCACACATGGTAGAGTTCACACACACACACTAAATGCTTCACAGGCCAAAGGCACTGGATCTCTTATGCATACAATGCAGGTGCAGGTATATTTCTCCAAGGGATTCTGGATGGATATAAGGCAGTGTGCAGCCACTGCTCCATATCTGTAATTTGCAGCTGGCATTTCATTATTTAGTATATAATTCAAGGCTTTGAATTTCCTCTGGTTGTCACCTTGTAAGTGATTGTTCTTCTATGACAGTTGTCATAGAATAGTTTGTAAAAATCATCTGGCTGGGGAACAATAACTTTTCTGTTGCTATAGGCTCCCTTAGTAATCAGTCAGGGGAGATGGGACAGTTAATCAGATAGGAAACTGAATGAATCAACTTTGGATTTTGCAGACTTGCTTTTCAGGTGGCTCATTATTATAAGAAGACTTGGAATAATTCCTTGAAGGGCAGATTGGCTGAACAGCATTGACATAAAGTTGGAAAAAAAATGGGGTCCACAGAGAAGAATTGAGTTGGAATCTATATCTTAATTGCTAACAGATGAGTTTTAATTTTGCAGGAGACCCTCTTTTTAAGGTTTAAAGTTTGCAGAATTTAAGCAAAATTTGAACTAATAAAAAGGCTGAAAAGTGATAATTTTGTTTCCTGTATGTTGCCATACTTCTCAAAAAGGATAGAGAGAAAGTTTTCTTCTTTTGCCACCTATACACATTTTTTTAGTCAAATTACTAAGTGCATCCTTTGCAGCAATAATTATCTTGACAAATGTACTGCTCATTTTTGTGGAAGGACTTGAAGGTGCAAATTAAAAATAGGTAGTGATTATCTCTCCTTGTTGTATGGTTTAGAAAATACCTTCCACTGATGCTTTGTCCCACACATAATTATGAGCTAAATAAGTTTATTTAAACTTCAGGTTTTGATTGTACCAGTGTCAAAGTCAGTTGAAATGTGGAGCCAGACAAGATGGTCATTGTACTGCTACCTGTCTGGAATGATAAATGATGCTCCTAGGGCATGCCAAATTTTAATGCATATAAGGAATTACCAAATAATACAAAAGCACATCAAATCTGCCAAGATAATGTTTATTACTTGTATTGGGTGTGTATGAGCAATTTCTAAATAAAACAAAAAAGCAAACCTCCTAAGCATGGCAGACTTAATTGTTCTTTTAAGTCAAATCTACAAGGCCATATATTTCTATGGCTTTAGGAAGACTTTAAAACCTGTGAGTTCTCTTATGTATCATGTTTTAGAGGTATCATTCTAAAAAAATCGTTCCTGAACTTTTGTAAAGCAAATAAATGCTAAAAAGGGGTACCAGAAAGAGCTATACAAACACTGACATTGGCTTTGTATGTCTGAGTTAGTATGTGGTGGTCTGCTGGTTCTAATTTATTAGGGACCCAAATAGACTCTATAACATTTGGCCTGTGTTGCAAAAATAATTCTCCCAGGTGTCATCAGAGCTGACACTTCTGACAGTGGGAAAATTGTTTTTTCTTCAAAAGGTTCACCACAGGGTATTCAGTTACTTTAGATTTCTTTTGTTAAGTATAAGGAAATTCTGAATGTTTGGGAAATATTCAGTTGTATATGTGATTAAATATTGAACATTTTAGTTTGAGTCATCATGCTTAGATATTCTTAAAGGCACATTGCTTAAATGAACATCCCCTTACTTACTGTATAAACAGCAGAAAATTATTCTGTGAGTGAAAATCTCCCCAACTAATTTTTATTTTGATAGTCAGTTATAGGCAAACTCTCTAAGCCATTTTACATGAAGATCAATAAAATCACATCACAATTTCATCGAGCCTGTGTTAGTTGCAGGGAAAATAATTTACAAGTTGATTATGAAGATTACATTTTGAACTGGTGAAGTCCTGCAAATAATTTTTCTGACTACTACCCAATTAATCTAAATTGAAGTCTTATCTGTTGTGTGTATATACCAGTAATTACCCAAAGGTTTTGTACTTGAAAATCTTTCACATCACACTGAAAACCAGGACATTTTGATGCCTAAAATTATGACTCATAATTTACAATATGAATTACCATGATATAAAGGGAGGTAGATTACCACCTTCACTGCTGATACCTTCTGTTTTAAACTTGTGAAAGTTTGACCAAAAATAGCATAGTGTGCAAAAAAAATCCCCATGTTATATTTGCATATTTTTAAAATTTTCCTATGAAAATCCACAAAATATTAACATAGCAACCTTTCCATCATAGCCTGAATATTCTGAACACTGTTCCACAGACCTCTTCAAAAGTTTATGGCTCAACTAGTTTTTAAAGAAGAAGCATCTGTCACAGAAGTTGCACAGTAACTTCTTGTATTGTGTGAGTTTCCAGCTCCTGCAGATTTTTGAATACTATATAATGTGTCCAATGGTCATAGAAGAAGAAAGAAGAAAGAAAGAAAGAAAGAAAGAAAGAAAGAAGAAAGAAGAAGAAGAAAGAAGAAAGAAAGAAAGAAAGAAGAAAGAAGAAAGAAAGAAAGAAGAAAGAAAAAGAAAGAAAGAAAGAAGAAAGAAAGAAAGAAAGAAAGAAAGAAAAAGAAGAAAGAAGAAAGAAGAAGAAGTTTCACCTTAGCTCTTTTCTCATAAATGCTTATTATACATGCATATTTGTGGCTGCATGGACATAAATGTTAAGTGTCCTTCTCCCACAGTCAGTAGCTATGTGTTTGTGCAATATTGACTGGCTTCATGGCTCTGCTTCTACCTCTGTCAAAAGAAGGGAGTTTGGCAGATGTGGCAGATGGCAAAGAGTGTCTAGGGCATGATGGTGGACCTTCAATTTTTGTAGGAAGATGATGATATCCTGCTCTATGCAGATATTTAAGTGCAACCATTAGTCTTTGGGGAAAATGGGGGAAAAATCCACCTGGCCCCTTGCTCCATGCTCCAGCCCAAGATCTTCCCCTCTTCTTGCTGATCTCTTTTATCTTGCAGGCCTGGTGGATGAAAATGCAGGTGTGCTCTACCTCAATCACAGAAAACTTGAAATTGCTTCATGTCTTTCACAATGCCATGTTTCTCTAGGGGTTGGATGAAAAATTTAGACAAATTCTTCAAACAGGGATCCTCTGTCTAGCATCTGTGAAATTCAGACATTCACACATTTACACTAGAGCAGTGGTGACCCTCATCTCTTCAAACAGATTCTGTTTGGACTTCCCTGTATGATTCTGAGGAAGAATTGGTAGCTCTCCCATGTGTTCTGGCTCTGGAGTTCCTTTGTCTCTGTAAGCAAACTCATCTGAAACTTCTTTTACAGATTTGGCAGTGAAAGGTCATACTTGCAACTCAGTAAGCAAATGTCTTTTTGGTTTTTGTCTTTTCTGCTGTCATTTTTCACTGCTTGCTAGGATCTTGATGACAGTCTGAGTATCTCTTGGTCCAGCTGCAGCCATTCTGTTGGTGCTTCCATTTGAATGAATCTCAAGAATACTGTGCTTGAGTGATATAGATAACTGTCCTTAGGCCATGTTACTGCTTTTGGAAGCAGTGACAATTTATGCAGATATTGCTTCCTGAACCTGAATTTCTCATTCTTGTTTCTGCTTTTTCATCAGTCATGTTACAGCTTTCTGTGTGGTTGTATGGTGGATAAGACTGTGTGCTGAACCAGAGTTGATTATTATACAAAAATTAATTTTTATTATTTTTGCAATCAGTTGTGTCATGTTTTTGAAGGATTGCAAAGGAAGAAAAAAGAATCAGAGAAGTGAGGGGCTAGGCTGTTTATGAAGGATCTACCACCAATATTTATGAAAATACTCTACTGATGGTCACTCACTTCTTAAGTATCATTGAATATAAAAAAATACATTTACCAGTGTAACTGCTGCAGAAAACCAAACAAATCACACAACTTTTATTTTAAAAAGTGTCTATCTCACCATAATCTCCCTATGCTGGACTGTAAGGATGCTGAGAAGGAAAAGGATAAGAATGTTACCAGTGTGAAGAACTGGATTAGAAAGCTTATTTATTAGTGGGTTCTTGCAAGACCTGAAGAATTTCTGAAGAATCTTACTGCTGCTCATTCTCCCGAACCTCTACATTTCAGAAACCCAAACACTGAACATCCAAAGGGAAAGGATTGTCCTTCCTCTGTGTGCTTTATATAATGTAGGTTAGTATTTGATGCAGTTGAACAGTAACATGAAAAGCATCTGATACCTTCAGCAGTAAAGTATTTATAATACCAGGGTTCTATATTTCTAAGATTTTTTTCATTTCACCCCATTACAAGGTGGGAAAAAAAAAGTTGTCCCAATCCCTGCTGTTTCGCCTTGAATTACTCACTAAGCTTTTACAATCATTTATGAAATATTTTCTACTTTGCTTGTACATGTCCAAGTACATGTGTATCAGCCTCTGTCAAAATATTCAGTTCTAATTTATTAAACTTTACCCTTTGCCTTCCACACCAATAAATAGAATGGGGAAACATACAACTTCCTCCCTTATGTAGCTTATGTAACCCTCACTTTCTTGCCATCAGGCCAGAAACTTCATATCAAGACAGGCTAACAAATATCTATTTTGGGAAATACAAGAAAGCCAGCTCTCACCCTGAACAGGCAACACAGAATCCACATCTGGTATGTCAACAGTCAAACAATCTTCTAAACTAGTAATCCTATTCTTATTCTAGGACTGCAGCCTAGGTCTAGAAAAGGTCTAATTGGTGTCCATGCCCACTATTATTCCTCTGATAAAAGATTGGAAGGATTCTTTCGCTATTTTACTTTAGTCTATGAGGGGATATATATACTAGCAAATCTACAAGCAGCCTCTAAAGCCTTATAAACAACGTCCCCAGAAAAATGAGATGCTTCAGTCTTAGCAAAAAAATCTTATGAACATGCATCACAGTGCAGAATGACTTTAAAATGTTCCTAAGAGGGATAATATTTGGGTTTGGATTTGTACCTCATAATTAAGACACATTTCTCATTTTATGATGTATTCAAATCACACCATACATGCTTGGGTTTTGCAACCCTATTGTCTCAGTTTACTTTATGTATTATCTTCTTGATACAATGACAATAGAGAAGATATTAATGATTTTAATTAATGTTAATATTGTATAACAGGTTTTACTAAAAATCTATTGCATGAATGGTTGAAGTAGAAAGCTAGTAGCACCAAATAGTGATTAACAGAATAAGTATCTGTTAGCTAAAGTTACATATATAGTATGTTTATTTGCGTGTGGAAAAAAAAAGAAACAACTTATTAATAGTATGAACTTCAGACAAGTAGACAGAAAAATTCTGCATGTGATTTCATCTCCACATAATTCTACAACAGCACAGGATCACTAGTCAGTCAGTGTGTGCTTTGTGAGTATCCCCTCTCAAAAAGCAGAAATTGCTCCCATTTATCTGAGAGGAGTATGCTTCTTTATCTTTTCAGTTCACAATAGCAGGCAAGAGGACCAATAACCTGTTAGGTCTCACTATTAAACATGAAGGGAGAGGAAGCCTCTCTTAAACCTCAACCAATTCATTTGTTCCACTCTCCAGTTTCTGTCTCCTTAACACGAGTCTTTTACAGAAATTATACTGAAGGATGAACAAGAGCACAACTAGAGAATTGAACGTTTTCACATAGAATTTTCTACAATTTCACAAAAAAGCAATATGGAGACAAAATGAAAAAATAAAATTGCAGTGCTGAAGTTAGGTAGCACTTCAGTTTTCTATGTTTCCCATAACTGATGCTTTCAAGTTTAATGAGTGAAGAAGTAGAAAGTTTTTGGGATCTGCTGAGGTTGTATGGAATTTCAAAACTGAAGGTGCTCTCCTTTGTTTTGGGTCTTTGCTTGACAGGACAGAACAAATGTCTATATTTGCAAGCAGGGCTGTGCAGCACCAGCAGATCCACAGAGCAAACTGCTCAGCACTGAGCAACTCATGAACACATTACAATTATATGTGTGTGTCTGCTTCTGATCTCACTTCAGGCCAATGGCCTTAACTCCTGTTCGTGTTCCAGATGTGCTGCTGAAGTTCTTCACACTCCAAGGCTGTCCACAAAAAAAATCAAAATGTGCTAGGTGGGCTAAAGGGGAGATTAGCTGGAAAAACACTCCAAACAGAGCAGTAATTCTTAAAAGTCATTCAGCCAAGTGCCAAAGCCATCCCTACAGCCAAATCTCCTAATATCTACTTTTACTAATAACTCATTTTGCTAGGACCTTATAAAATGTAGAGCTTGCAAATCCCTTCCCACAACACTGCAGTCATGATCAGTTGTGATATTTCTTAACAGAACAAAATATATTGACACCAGAGCTCTCTACTTTGGCTCTACATGTCTGGACTGAAAGTGATTTTTTTTATTAGTACCAGGTTATGAGAATCAGGCTGCAGGACTGACAGTTCCATGCTCAGTTTGTGGCAGGGATTTACCAGGTATACTTTTCCCATTCTCATTTCTTAGGGTCACTTGCTTGCTCTTGAAACATTATTTCTGGAGCTCATAAATGACTAGGCCTTGGCACCTAGCTCACCATTGTATACTAACTATCTGCTTAATCGGTATCTATATGTTTGTCCTATGGGCTCTCTCAAGGGTGTGGGAAAACACAGCAACAAACTGCAGTTTCTGAAATAAAAGGTGTTTTCTAGTTCATGTCTTTGGGCATGGCTTGGAGCCAGGGTGCCTGTAGTATATTAACATCAACCAAGTATCTGCACTTTCAGTACTCTGAAATAGAGCATTAGCAGATCCAGACACAGGATGGTTTGATGCATTCTTTAGTCTTGCAAAAATGGGCTATAGGAGGAACTCTGGTACTGGACTCAATCCTACTCTCATTAAATTTAGCATCATTTTTCACATCTACCTGGTTTCAAAGAGAAAAGTAATATCTTATATGTGATAGCAGTCTGTCCATTAAATTATATTTAGCAAAAGCAAGATCTGATTTTGCAGCTGGGCCTTGGCCTAACTGGAGTTTTTTAGGTGTTAAATAGCTGCATGTCCTCTGCTCCTTAATTTCTTTGCCAACCAGGCCAAGTGTCTGAAATACTAGTCTGAGGAGGTGTCTTTAACCAGAACATCAGCTTAAAAAAAAACCACCTCTCCCCCCCCGCTTCAGAAAAAAACCAACAAATCCCCCCGCCCAAAAAAGCCATCCTCATTGTCTGTGACCAACATATTTACACATTTTCAAAGTTGTTAATCTTACACAAAAGGAAATGTTTTATTAAATTCTTAGTGGTTAGCCTAGTATTATTACTACAGAAAAATCAATCTTCCCTGTAAATGAAAGATGTGGGAGGAGAAAGACTGCACACTCTGTTTGTAAGAGTGAAATCTAAGGAGTGAACACAATGACCTAATAAAGTTTTAAAACTTTTTTCCACTTTCCATAAGCCACCATGATGGTTATTTCAGTCTATATCAGAATTGTAGTCCAGCCAAGAGGAATAAAAGGGAAAAGAAAAAAAAAACCTTTCTTTTGAACAGTACTTTCCATGAGCAATAATATCAGTGCCTGCGGTTTTTTCCAGTAATTGTCCTTCTTGTTTCCTTGTGTCTGGAACAACAATTTCAGCTTGAAATTTTAAAGTGATTTGACAGAGACACACAAAGCCTTTTTTTCCCTCCAATCATTACTTAGACACAGGTACAGTTGGTGCATTTACTGCTTGTGCTTCTTGTCATTTTTCTTAGATAAGGAGGATGGACTATTTGTAGTTTAATAACTTGAAAGCCTGAAAATGAATACCTGAACATATAATATCATTGTTCCCACAAAAACACTGAAAAGGACCTTTTAGGACAAAAAAATCAATTGAAAGTGCATAATCCAGAATGTTAATGGCTCCATTTGATGTCAGCTGAAAGCACTTCAGTGGATTTCTCCTAATAGTCCTGTTTCAGTTGTCTTGCTTTTCCATCTCAGCTTGGCTCAGCACAGCTGCAAGACTTTGCTTAGACACAGCCCTGCTCAGTGCAGTGACCGGTGCCCACAAGGGAGTGTGGCTGCCAAAACATGTTGAGACTTTCCACATCAAAAACATCAGAAACTTATTTAATTATGAAACACTTAGATTTTTATAAATTATGAATTTAAAGTTAGATTTCTACGTTTATATGCATGGAGTTGTGGTCATGGGTGTCCATCAGCAGATGAAACCCCTGGACGCATAGCACTTCTGAAAAGAAGATCACTTAGCAGCAGCAAAAGCAGCCCAGAATGTGTGGGATTTAAGCATCTGATTGCTTAAATCAGATTTGATTAGCTTATCTACATTCAAAAATCCTGCTAATAGCTGACAGGTAAGTAAAGAGGTGCAAGTGATACCATTATCTGGACTTTTTTACTAGAAGACTACTATATTGTTCTACAAAGCTCATAACTTCTGACAAAGAGAACTTTCAAGTTAGTTTGCTTTACAGGATTTTAAACTTATACCTCATTATCAGGAAATAATAGCCCCTCACAATCACAAACATAAGGAAATCAAATACAAACAAAAGCCAATATGTTTCCTTCACCTAATTAGTTATTAATGACTGATTTGATTTTTGTAAAACTGATTTGAGCATGGAGATGGTTTTGGTATAACCCAAATTAAATTGTGATTGTTTCAATTTCATTTCACTCTAATTTTGTCAAAATGTTTGGAAAACCCCCTTTAATTATTCACTGCTACCTTTGTTCCCTGATTCTGTTTTACTTTAAGAAGATTAATTCCAAAAAGTAAAGCCCAAATAAAGTCTGCCTTCATATTCTACCATGGTGAAAATTATAAAATGTTAGTTCCCTCCTACATAACTGTCTTCTGCTTTTAGTTAACAATGACAAGAACAAAAGATTATGGTATGACACATTCTTAGTTCTGAACCCTCAATTTCTATTTTAAAAAGTCAATAGGAACAGATAGCACTTGGAATCTGGGTTGTCTGCAAGCTTTCTAATTAGTTCCAGGATTAATTTGAGATTCCAGTGATAAATGGTAAATCCTTGTATAGGTTTCTTACTAGAATCTGGCATGACATTTCAAGTTCACTGAGTCATCCTGTGAATTTAAAACTAGCCTGGAAAGGCAGGCACAATGGTTTTTGGTTCTGTGGCCATCTGTCCTTGAGTGACTCTCTATGTCATCCGTAACTTGAAGTTAAAAACTCCTGGAATATGATAACTTTATTTTCAGAGCACATTCATTATGATCCATGTAGTTAGGGATATTAATTTAATTATCTTACAATGTTTCATATAGGAAACTTGCATACATACACACATGTATTGCAAAGAAAAACAACAGGTTTGTTTTTCTTCACAATGAATAAGTTTTCACCCTTGAAATAAAAGTTATTTCCTCTGCCAGCAAACAATCTATATAAAAACGTTTGATATTTATTTCAGCAAAGGGGATCACACAAAAAAATTCAGGGGGGCTGAGGCAGATAAAACCAAAAAAAACCAAGTAAATTGCTGGAAAAGGCTGAAAAGAACCATCACATCTGCAATTTCTTAGAGTTTTCTAGCTGCAATATTAGGAAGGTTATGTCCACATTCACAGTACACATTCTTGCTTGTGTTGGACTACTTATTCAGAACGTATTGTTCATAGTTGTGAAGTTTTGGTTGTCATAGTTTTCTGTGCTACACATCAAAGTAAAGATAAAATGTAAACAAAAGATGGGGTATATGATGATGCATTCTTAAAACTTCACACACCATTAGAAATTTAAATATTTTTTCTAGTCCCATAAAATATTACAAAATAAATTAGGAAATAATTTGTTCTTTCTTATGATTTGTCTTCAGTGCCTTCAGCCAGTGACTTTTCTAGGCTTTCCACATCAACAGCATGAGTGACATTTTCTTCCCTAAGCCACCTCACTACCAAAGGGCAGTTTGACAGGAAAGTAATTGCTGAATTATTCCAGTTTTGCCCTTTACGAAAGGAGCTATGTAGTGGAACGAACCTTGTTACAGAAGTACTACCAGGAATACACTCTCAAATCCTTCACTTGGTAATTTGATCTGTGATAACCAGCGGGGGAGAGGGAATTTCCATACTTCTTTTCATTCTTTCAGCCACATGCAAAAGAAATAATCCTGTTTTTGTTGAGTATATCCATGTTTTTATATTTACATTTACCTTCCCTTACATTTTGACAGTTTCCAGCTTACCAAAGTCTTTGCTTCAACTTCACAATAAATGTTATTTCCCAAAACTTCTAAAATCAATTCCTAAATTAATTTAAAAAAATGCATTTTAATTGTGAAGTTCTTTGTATCCCTCCCCCCTTCATTAAAAGAACTGGTACAAGGTTCTAGAAAGTGAAGAAAATGTTTCTGATTAACAAACCGTATTTTCTGTTTGGGTGTGTGCAGAGGACCAATACTTTAAAGGAATTTACATTGCTTATGTGCTGAAATATGTTGCAATGATCTAGCCTTAATAATTTTTTAAACTGTAAATAACATAAGTAGGTATTATATCAGGAAGTTCTTGTACCTGTTCTGAAAATATGCACTATCAATCTTGAAATATCAAAACTTAACTTTTTAATAAGAATGTATACAGTTAAGATCTTAGTCATCCGTGCCCTTACTCTAGGTTGTAATTTTCTATGCAAACATGTTATTTTAAAAATGTTATGAGCCACTGAGTTCCCTTAAAGAATTGTTAAAGATCAGTAAGGCTCCTGTGGAGCATATATTTTATTATTTTTGAAGACAATTTCTCTCGGTATAGTAGTGTTTTCCTTTCAGGACGTGCACACATGAAGTATATAAAAGTTGAAACCAGCCATTTTTTCTACTGCCATTTCCTCCCTTTTATGGGAAACAACATAAAATGAAATTAAACGTATCATTGAGCAATAACATTAAAATGCCATCTACCACTAGGAGCATATGGATCGTAACTTGTTTCATCATAACCTTCTGCACTTTAACTTTGTCATTGGCTTCATAACTTTGAGAGTTTTGTTTAAGTTTTCACTGCTAATCTACCATAAATTTAAAATATCCAATCTGGAATTTCTAATCACCCTCAGCTGCCCTTATCAGCCTGATTTTCTGAAGCTTCTTATCCATCAAACAGAGCTTTAATTTTTGGAAAATAAATTCTTTTCAGTTGTCTTTTTTTTTTTTTTTTTTAATTGAGTTTATTCATTAAGACCCATCCTTTCTTTTACAAAAATTTTCTAATTTTGTGAGAGCTTTGCTGAAAAAATTTACAGGAGCCCAATTATGAAGGAACAAGATAGCAGTTTCAGTTGACTGCATCCCATCCCTATGACTGAGAGCTCCTGCAAAGTGTTTCTGTGTTTCTAAGAGACTGAAAGAGAAGAAAAAACACAGAAGTTCCTTGAACAAAATAAGACATGTCTCAACCAGAATTTGTCTTTCCTAAGACTCCATTTAAATATAAGCTTCAAGATCAGCCTGGAGAGTCCTGTAGAAAAGTAAGCACCATCTGAGGGTGAATTATCATTTTCTAAAATAGGGAAAAGATGAAAACAGGTGAATAATATATGAAGATATTTTTCTCTGTTGAGAAAGGAAAAGTCTCATTAAAAAGGTGTACTTTGGATGACCTCTTTCAGGTCATAATGTAACACTATGTAACCAATAATTTTATCAACTTTAGCTCAGGTGGTCAACAAGGAAACTCATATACTTTTGAGGAACTGATGAAGATGTGGAGTTTTTTACAAGCAGGTAAAATAATATGAATTTCCTTCCTGATCAAAATTTTTCTAAAACTTATTTTATTAAAAAGACAGAATTTAGGATCATTTATAAACCCAAGTGTTAAATTGTAAAATAGATCTGAACTTTGTAGCGTGTTACTGAAGTTCCACAATAATTTATAATCAATCAAAACTGTTTTTATGCACTCATAGAAGTTCCCCAAACACATTTGGTTTTGCATGAAATAAATTTCTGCAAACATTTTTCTTCATATTAAAAATATAAAATAGAAAGCAACATTTATACAGAAAACCAAACTATAGCATGAAGTCCATATTCTAACTTTTTATATATTGCTTTCTTTTCTTTTTTCTTCCTATCTTAAATGACATCTGCTGGTAAGATCCAAATGTCAGAGAAACTCTGCATCAGTACCACTTTATTTTCTGAACAGCTACCTCATGTCTAGTTTTAGTTTTTTACTTTCATTTTAATAAACTAAACATGAACTCCTGTTACATATACCTGCTGTAGAACACTGACAAATTCTTCTACTTGTTGATGCATAATGAATGGCTGGAATTTGATGCATATATTGAGATAATATGTTAAAAACACTTGTAAACTCCTCTGGAGCTCATGGTTATGTGAGTCATAAAAATCATATATTCATATACTTCCAGCCCTTCTGTCATTCAAATAGATTTATTTATGTGTTCAAGGGCAGTATATTATAGACTTTTTGTTGAACTTGAGGAGACCGAAAGACTAAGAAATCAATAAAGACTGATTAAGAGGAGTGACAGCAATCTAGGCAAAGATAATCCTCTAAAATCCTTTTAGGCTTTTGAGATATATGGA
Source organism: Serinus canaria (assembly GCF_022539315.1). NCBI lineage: Eukaryota > Metazoa > Chordata > Aves > Passeriformes > Fringillidae > Serinus > Serinus canaria. Next base: position 17,613,943 of record NC_066314.1, on the reverse strand, counting down.
ACCAGCCCTGCAAGCAAAATTGTGATCTTCACCATTTTGTTCTCTCTCCTTTTGTAAAGTGGCACTGCATTAGTTCATCATTTAGGACTTTTAGGAATTTTTCAAATCCCTGATTTGAGTTTTGAATTTATCAATAATAATGACAGGTTTAAGAATTTTTAGGCACTATATATTATATATACACACATATATTTCTGCTAAGCTATGCCTTTAAATTGAACAATTTTTTAGCTTCCATTTTAAAAATGAATGGGGATGAGTTTCTGAGAACAATGAAGGAGGGCAGAGGAATCCAAAACTGAAAATAATTTTTAGAGTTTATAATGAGTATCAGCTGTACTTTGTTTGATTACGTTTTACCTTTCTAAGTTTTTTTAAACCCCAGTATTATGGCTTAAAATAGGAAAAGGAAGTGAGAACATATCACTTTTCATCAGAAGTCTTGAAATCTAAAGAATTAATTACAAAATGTGAAATACTATGTTCTTCTATTCAGCTTTCTACCCTGGTGGCAGTGCCTACTCTCAGCTGCTGAAGACAGAGCTTTCCAGAGTTACATGTTTTAATAGTCACAGCAAGGAAGACAAAAGACACAACCAATTTATTTTTGGCTCCATGCTTTCGTCATGCAACTTAACTGAAGCTATATATGTAAAATCTAAAGTCTGCTTTTCCTGTAGCTTAAAAGAGGCTTTTTGAACAATGCAGAGCATGTTTCTTAATTATGCTCCCAGGGAGTGAAAAAATTCAAAAGAGGACTGAGGTTTTGAAGAAGGAATATTTTTATTTCTGACCTCTATCATGAAAAGAGGCTTTTTTAAAAAAAGAAAGAAAAAGAAAAAAAATTACATTATTTACCAGAGCTGCAGGGCATCAGTAACTTATACACTGACAGATTATTTAACATTTGATCATCTATTTCTTTTGCTTTGGCAGAACTTTTCATCTGCCTGTGCTGTATTAATGGCAGTGAGTTTGAAATCCTGCATTGATAATGGCTGCTGGAGCAAAGGGAAATCTCCTTGTTTTGTCTTTAGGTGTACTTTCAGTATTTTTGATGTAAAGCAAGGCATTTTATGGGGGTAATTGTATCTCCCTATAAATATGTACACTTTTTTTCTGCCTGGGAACTGGAAGTACTTTTTGACTGTAAGCATTTACTGTCAGTAGTGCAAACAAGGTAGCTAGTGTGTTACAGTGAGAGCTACTTTGCCTCTTCTATTATTATTATTTAATATTTTGATTTTGTAATACAATAATAATAGCTTTTACCTGCTTGAGGAGAGGATCATTTAGCTGGATTCATTAAAGATAAACAGCCAAATATTCTTCCCCTGGGCCTTGGACATGAACTTCTGCAGTGTTCTAAGAAAAATCTGTTATGTGCTGTCTTATTTTTGGAGCTGCAGTGGACAAAGCTCATGGTGAAGCAGTTGGACATTTCCTAGGAGACTCCCAAAGTGAGCAAACTGTGAGTCAGCCTCATCAAGGATGTAGTCAATGGGTGCCCCTTTAAACAGCAGGGAAATTTAAGCTATTCTGAAAGCAGGCACATATGAAGCTATTCAAACTTTGGACATATATTTTGACTGTGGTATGTGTTCATTCCACATTCAGATATTAATGTCTTTGAGGAACTTAGGAAAATTTAAAGATTTGCCTTCCATCAGTTGATATTCTGGGTACTCCCAGGAAAAATATGGGTGATTCTACTGAATGGCAATTATCAGGCACATTTGAACTCTCCCTCAGAGACACAGACATTTAAATATGTTTTATGGCCAAGCATTTTTTTCCATCAATTGCAGGTGTATTTCTAGAGATAGTCGACTAGTATATTTTTATTTAATATTTTATCTGCTAAAAAATATTGTCAAAAAAAGATGCTTCGGTTTTGCATTTCAGATGGGAATTGTATTTTCAGAATGATGCTTTCATGAAATGGTTGAGGCTGGAATGGATGTCTGGAGGTCATCTGGTCCAACCTCCCTGCTCAAGCAGGATAATCTAGAGCAGGTTAACTCAGTCAATGTCCAGACATTTTCTTTTTGAATATTTGGTATACAAGAGAAGGAAATTACTTGAATCTCTGCTGCTATTGTTTTTTAAAATTTATTTTAATGCTATTACTATGATATCATTATAACAATATAATTATTATAATAATATCTTTCAGCATTATTATAATATATTTTTCTCTACAAGGAAATAATTTGCATGAAGAGATTTCACCTCTGAAAGATCAAATATCTCACGACAATTGAGTTTGTACTCTGAGTTCATGATTATCAAATAAAACAAAGAACTGAAAATTATAGTTTCTCTGCATAGAAAGCAAAGACCTAATTATATATAAGCCATTAATATTAGGGACAAAGCTGCTGCATTTCATGTCTCTGGAACACATTTACTCTTTCTTGAATTTATAATATTCTCTCCATAAAGAAGGCCTTTCTTTTTTGATGAAACTGACTTTGCTTTGTAAAATATTTGTGTATGAGGACAGGAGTAGAGCTGGAGCTCTACCCTGGTGTTTGTGCATTCATTGAACAGTGGATTAACCAGAATTGCACATGTGTCAGTTTAGTAGTCTCAGGAACAGTTTCACGGTGATAGTTTCATGAGCTTCCTATCTAATATAAGTAAATATTGCTTGACCTTTCCTACTAATGGTGCAGGAATATACAATGGATAGCACTATAAAACAGCCAGCACTTAAAAACCACACAGGGAATGCTGTTCATGTTTAAAATGATGAGAGATGGGCTTTTCCCCTCTTCCTCTGAGGATCATAAATTGGGAGTGGCTTAGAATAAGTCATGCAAACTTCATTAACATAAAGTGAATGGAAATCAACTGACCTTAATGGAAAATTTTACAAATAAATGAGTCTTTGTAGTTCGTTGTGAGCTTCAAAAAAATTATGTCAGCTAAAATTCATGTTTGTCTGGAGAAAAAAGGTACCTCTCCAAACCCAAAATCTGGAGTTAATGTTTGATTCAAAATGTTCCTTTTGACTTGGAAGGAAAACAGTGTTGCTGAATCTTTGAAAAGGAAAGGAAATTAAATGTAGTCTCACCAATTTGTTAATGAATGGGAGTCACAAGTGCTTTTGCATATCTCAGGATTTATCAGTCTTATTGGAAATCTTGTTGCACTTATTTTTATGCATTAAGATTTTCATGATCATTGGCTCAATCTTAAACAATGTGAAATGGCTCTAATAGGACCCAAAAGGCATCAAACAGGGGGACAGAAGGTCATTGCTACACTTCCTCTTTCAGTTATTGGTTTATTTCTGATACCAAGCAGACTAACAGATCACAACAAAGGATGTAAACCCTTGCATGGCATGCTGATATAATTTCAATTTTCCTGGATGTTTTGCTTGGACCTCTTAGTCTTTATGCCTCCAGAGGTCATTATACTTGAAGGGATAAATGAAAACCTATGCAAAGAAAGGAATTTAATTAAGTTATCCCATATTCTTAGTGGATAACCATAATGCTGTGGACAAAATTGTAATATTACCTTGTTCACAGGAACAATTTTTTACAATTTTTAACTAGAATATTTTAAAAAATGAATCTTTAAGAAAATATATTTAGAAAAAGACAAATTTTACTTTACCTAGATGTATTATTTCCCAAATAAATTTATTTGGCTTAACTTTATTCTACTTCAACCAAGATTAAAATCAGGACCTATGACACAACATTTTAGCATTTTTAATATAAATTTAATTATTATTCTTTTTTATTAGTCCAGTCAATAATTTTTCAATATTCTCTACTGGACTTCTTAGATGCAAAACTGTTATACTTTTGTGGTTGTTGGTTGTTTTCTTGTAAAACAGGTTACATGCTGGATCAATGTTTTAAGTTCTCTTTGTTTACTCACTCCATTTACACCATTTAGATAGACTTCCTTTCTTTTTTTATTTCTCATACTTAATGAGACTAAGTAAATTACTTGGTAACCTTTATTTCCTTTTTCCTGTCACAGGAATATGATATATGAATACATGAATATTTCCCTTCTGCATCTTTTACTATTTCTGTTTCTGGGAGTTTGACATTTTTAAATCTTCATATTCTGTAACCCAGTTGTCTCTCAGCTGTGATCAGTATTTATGATTTTGCTTTGTGATTCCAGTAACGCAGATGTTGTCATCAGCACAACCTTGGAAATGTCAAAACACCTTTTGAAAACAACCTTCATAATATTTTTGCTGTTTTCTTTTTAATAATTCTGAATTTAATTTTAGAAGTTATATTGTCAAGGTAACTTAGAAAAACCACATAAAATTATGGAGATAAAGTAAATAAAATAAAAGTTTCTTTGTGATAACTCTGGAAATACAGGCTTTTTCTAAGGCATTGCATTGTTGGAATGTAAATATACAAGCAAAACACAGAAATTCCTCCACATTTTTTTCCACATAATCTTTTATATTCTTAAGTGCATATCTCAGCAGTGGTTTTACCCTATTTACAGAAGGCAACCACATAAAAATGAGGAGACTTTCTAGGTGTTTAATCTCAGCCTTTAAATTCTTCTTTGCCCAGAGTATTTGACCTAATAAGGAGATAATAAAAGCTCTGCCTTTACCTTCCTATAATGAGTGATTCTACTGGAAGCAAATGACTTCTAAATTGACATTGTGTGCAAATGCCTTCGAAATTGACATTGTGTGCACAGTTCAGCTTTCTGTGGATAATGACTTCTATAAGAACAAGACTGATGTGTTTAACCCTTAGTTACTCCATGGAAACCACATCAGAGTACTGTAACAGAAGTGCTTTAGCACAAAGTCTTGAGTCTGATTCAGATTTTTAGTACATCCTATAGACCCCAGTCTCCTGGGTTAATAATAACCATAGCAAATTATGGAAAATTCCAATTATATTGTGGTACAATTTTGATGTATATCATAATTTTGATTCTGATATTTTTTTTCAACAGCATGGATATCCATAGTATCTAAAGTAAATAAAGGTTGTTTTTTTGGAAAAAGAAATTCTGCTTCACCAACAAGTAGTTCTGAGCATTTTAACACTATCATTTTTATTATTTATTTTAATGCTATCTATATGGAATATCCTTTTTAGGATTGTATGTGCTTGCTGAACACATCCATATAATATATACCCATCTATCAAAGTCAGAGCATGAACACTGAAATAAGGATGGACAGAGTAAATTTTTGAGAACTTTCTGACCAGCTGGAGTCCCACTAATATTGAAGTACTCTGTTTCTCTCAAATGCACTGTAATTCCCTCACTGTTTTAGGGAGAAAGGTATTACTGTCATTCTGTTTATTTATCCAGATGAAAATTTCTCCTCACTTTCATTTTTGTTCCAACATATCATACAAATTGTGAACTTTAAATGTGCTGACATGTTAACTTCTTCACCATTAAAACTGGTAATAAAAATTTCTCATGATTTAAATTACAACACAGCTGACACTTTGTGCTAGTGTACTGGGAAGTGTCAGAGAAGGAAAGCAGTTTAATCACAAAGAAACCTAAAATATTTTTTCATACTCTTCAGCTGATATTTAATAAACTTTTGGTGGCTCCTAACAGGCAAAAATCCCATCCAGCTTTTATCTACACTGGTACTTAGCCAGTAACAAAAAATATGAAAGTGTTGGGGTGTTTGTTTCTGTGAAATGTAGTACCATTTTAAGACTTAAAATTTATGTTAATGCTTCACTGTTTCTTTGATCTTCCCAAAAGAAAGAATCCTCTGTACATGCCAAAAGAGAGTCATTATTTATTTTTTTAAATCAAAGCAAAAATAGACTTGAAAAGATATCAGTTCAGAAAAATATTTTCTTACCATTAAATAAAGGAATGTTTTTTTGTGAAGAAGAGTGTCTGGCTGAAGAAAACTTTGTGGCTATCCCTGTTTCTGCATTGCTCTGGACTCCCAAATAGTTGTGTTTCAAAGGAAGAGCCTGCTTATCCAGGGTGAATTTCCGCCTGGAGAGATCACTCTCAAACACTGTCTACAGAGGGAGTTCAGGGAAATTAAAGTCTCCAAGATAAGTAAGCCATTCTAAATATTCCCTGAGGCACTCTTGAAAATGTTATCTCATGACTTTAATGCAATTTATCTATTCTTCTCATAGACACCATAGTAATCTTTTGAAATTATGTTATGATATGTAGTCCTTTAGTGAGGATTTTTTTTTGTTTTTTCTGGCCAAAGCACCTTTTACACCTAAATTTATTTACTGTTTCTTTGGCCTCTTTTACTCTTTTTCCTTATTCCAGAGAAATCATAAAAAAAATCTAGAGACTTCTAATACACTGAATATTTTTAACCATATTCTTCTTTTCAGTCTCATAATCTCTGCAGGTTTTTTGAAAAAGTTATTTGATGCTGTTTCATATATTCCTGTCAATTTGGCATTAGATGACTAGTCCTATCAAAGTTTGTGCTTTATTTAAGGCCAGTCTGCATTGTACTGGATAAAACACACTGGATTTATATATCTCATGATATATGGTGATATATAAATGTTTGGTAACCAAATGCAGAGTTAGAAATGTTCATCTACATACAGCTATATACATGTAACTATGCATGTAAATTTAGAGAACAATTTTTTTGTCAGGTAGTGTGGGTTTGCAAACAGCATGAAGATGCTGCTTGCACTAAAGGTCACTCATGGCACATGCAAAGTACAGAAAATGCAGTAAAGCTGCAAAATATTTAGACTGCTAGAAAAGGCAAATGACAGTGTGGGCCTGAGAACTCATTTTCACTTTTCCTAAGGACATGGACTACTTTTCAAAGCCATAAACAGTTCTGGAAAACCAAAATGACACTCGCGTTTAAATTCCTAATATGGCTGAATTTAGACAAAAAATTGACAATAAAACCAGACATTTTTTGAAAATATCTTCTCAGGCATCTCAAATTGGTTGTCATACCAAACAGTTACTTGTACTAACAAGAAAGAACCCTGTGTATAATATTTTGATTTCAGATGGAACCCCTGGTTTTCAAATAGCTTATTTTCAATAAAACAAACTAAAAAATCTAAAATAAACACATAACAAAACACAAATCTTTGAAAAAACGTTTATATTAATTTCAAATTATAGAACAAAGAGAATCTAGAAGTGCATGAAACTTACCAATATTAATTACACTAATACACAAAGGGAACACATCTCCTTTTTCAATCTTTTAGCCTTTCTACAATACAAGAGCTATAATGAAATTAATCTAGACTGTAGATAAAGAATAGCTTCATATGTGGTAGATCAGATCATTAGCTGGAGAAAATGTTAATCTTTTAATTGCTTTCTGTGGTTATGTATCTGACAAAAGCAGATGCACTTGTAGCAGATCCAAATATTTCCTCCTAATAACAAAATCCCAACATCATTAATTTTAAGTAGCTTTATCTCTTGTGATAACTTATTTCCAAAGTATTAAATGAGAGAAACATTTCCAGAGATCCAAGGGGTCAGTCTGTCTATCAGAAGGTCCAGGGCTGAATGAGTAGCAGTGATCTCTTTCAGCGATGGATCTGACAGAAGCACAAATGTAGGTGATCAGCTGACACCTTCTGGGTGTGAGATAAGACAGAACTGTGGTCTTGTCTTTGGGGTAGTTTTTTTTTTTTTTTTTTTTTTGGTTTTGGTTTTGGTTTTGGCTTTGTTTTGTTTGTTTTCCAGACTATGAGGTTAAACTCTGGTTGAAAATTTGTATTTTTTTAGGGCAAGGTGGCTTCAAAGTGCTTCAAGAATGTTAGCAGTTTCTGCCAGTCTCAGAAAGGTATTCCTGCATTTGCTGAGAGAACAGCCAACAAAGTGGATTTAATAGTCCTGAGGACTCATTTACATGTTGTCTACTGTTCAATGTAACTGATATAAGAAATGTATTTGTACAATAGCATTACATTTTCAAAACTGTATTTCCATTTTTATAAATTCCTGAAGCAAAGAAAATCTAGAAACCCTGAGCCAGTTACCTGAGCATGTCTTTCTCTTCTTCTTTTAAGATCAGAGGAAAGTTTTGTCAGGTTAAATATGATGAACTGAACTCTGTTAAACAGTCAATAAAAATGAGCACCATCCTGCATTTCCCAGCAGTGTAAGTGACCAAAGGTTGCACTTAACACAAAAAATGTGATTGGTTTTTATTCAGATGCTTCATTAACATTAGCAGTGTGTTGCACATATTGAAAAGGCAACCTCACTTTCTTCCAAGAGGTTTATTTATAGTGGATATTATATTTTTAGTACATGAGCAGGTAGTACAAACAAGTTGTTTGTGTATTATAGTATACTATGGGTATTTTATAAATGTCAAAATATATTGCTTTTTTAAAGCATATGCTATGTTAAATTACTTTGAAATATGAGCTATTTTTTAGTTGTTTAAAATTTGGATATAGTGTTTCCATTATGTGCCACGCATAGATGGTGAACTCTAGACTTATTTAGGAAAATTATTACTCTTTTTATTCATAATTAAGTAGTGCTTGATGAAAAAAAATTTTTAAAATTGCGTTTGGTTTGTGTGTCAAGGTTGTGCTACGAGGGAGTTACAAGGGGGGCTTCTCTGAGATGCTGCCAGAAGCTTCCCTTTGTCCAATGCCACCTGGCTCCAAGAGGGACTTGGTGCTGTCAGGTGCAGCCCATCAGGGATGGTAGTAGTTAAGCCGCTGGGCTAACTTAACTAAGAAGGAAAGAAAAATTATTGTGCAGAAGCAATTGCAGTCAGACAAGATAGGAGAGAGAATATGAGAGACCCAGCTCTGCAGATACCCAAGTCAGTGAAGAAGACCAGGGGGGAGGTGGTCCAGGCTCTGGAGCAGATTCCCCTGCAGCCCATGGTGAAGACCCTGATGAATCAGGCTGTGCCCCTTTATCCCATGAATGCCCACAGAGGAGCAGTGTCTTGCCTTAGGAATGGTATTCCCAATTCATTGTTCCAGCTGAAAGCTCAGACCACAATGCAGTTCACTATTCATCATAAGGACTGCTGAGTTTGGAATCACACCCTTTGTAATTAAGTCTTTTTCATTAAATGAGTGTGTAACTTCGGAATCAAAAAAGCCACTTTCATGTTCCTGTCAGCTCCAAGTTTTGTGCATGAAAATCCATTACCAATGGATATGGTGGTTCCACTGACATGGGAAAACCACTGGAGCCTGACTGGGGTAGACTCCAAATACAGGACTTTCTTCTGCTAAAATCAGTTGACAGGAATACTTTAAAACTACCCCCTTCCCAGGCTTACTTGCAATCTCTTTCCCAATATGATGACAGCATGATTTTGACAGCCTGTTAGACTTTATAGTGCTGGGAAACTAACAGTGTTGAACAAATGACATTGGCTTACTGTGAGATGGAAACAGAGCAGAAGTCAATGAAGATTATACAGTTTGATTGTTTAGTAAATGAAGATCCATGAGAACTGAAAATCATATAATCTTTATTGGCAGGTTAGTGTTACTTAAAAATGTGACATAAGAGTGTAAAAAAGCATGGAAAAACATCTGTGTTATCAAGAACAAGACGAGAGCATAAACAATTCCACTGATTTAATTAGTGGCTTTGTAAAATATAGATGGCTAATATTCACCTGCACTTTAGGTTTTACTTCCTTTCTTTGCATCATATGAGAGCTGACAGGTCAGTTTTAGACACAAGATGTTCTTGAAGATTTAAGAAATGCTGTCATAGTTGATTTTCCCCATATTCTAAAGTACCTACCATTGCAATATACTAAAGGAAAGATCACATTAAAAGAAAAAATGCAATAGACATTTTTGCAGCCTGAGAATTTCCTGGGAGAGTAAAGAAACTAAAGGAGAAATGCTAACTGCTTAATGTTTTGGGAAATTAAGGGAAAAGTGCATGTCATGAGCATTTGCCATATGAAAAGCAGTTTCACATTAACTTACTATGTTTCATTAGGAAAATGAAAGGAATAAAGGAATATATGTATTTAATGGGATATGATAAAGAAATGCTCTCAAGTCACTCTTCTAACAGCAACACGAGCAAACATCAGAAAAATTAATATTTAGAATAAGTTCTCCCTTCTGAGAATAAGTTCTCCCCTTCAAACTATATACATTTAGCCTCAGAAGAGACAGACTGGCATTCTCATACAGAGTGAGGCTCAGCAAAATTTCTTTGAGTTAACAAAGTTGATGATGTTAATGTACTTAGAAGAAGGAAGCTTACTTGGCCACACTGCTCAAGAGAGAAAGAGGTCTGTCACATATCAACATGTGCATGTCGATATCTGACAGACATCTCTGAGAGTCTCTTTTGTAGCCATGATTTAGTGTTTTGTCTTTGCTCCTATTCAGTTTTCCTCTGAAAGCAAATTTCAGTTTTACCATTTAAAGTGAATTGATTTGCTTTTATGAGTTACTGGGGTCTGAGTTTTTAAAGTTCAATTAATAACATTTATTAAGTACTCATAAAATACAAAAATGAAATAATATCATAGTTCATTTCAAGGCGGGAAGTATGTTTTTAAAAAACACACCCAACCTGAAAATGCCTGCTTTTTGAGGACATAAATGCCTATATATATAATAACTGTTATTATTGATAGTCATATATACAGTAATGGATGCATCTTAAGGTATACAGTATAATTGCTGAATACCTTCAAGCATACTGAATTATGTTATTAGCGACCTCACAAGGTACTATCTTTCTACCTTTTTTGGTCTCATGCTGTGCTTCTACTGTATTTTACATACCATATAGACTAAACACGACATTAGTTGAAATTTCAACTCTCATAGTCCACTTTATTTAAACACATAGGTTAAGAAATGTTGATTTTCTATCAGTCCTTCTGAGATTGCACAGGTCTTGATTCAATATTTATATATTTACCTACCTGAAATATGTTTAAGAATATTTGCTTAACTAAAACTACTCATATTTTTTGATTTTAAAAAACCCCCAACCAAAAAAAAAAAGCAGCCAGAAGATTTTTAGTAAGCAATAGATATGGATTTTTTTATGCTTAGGTCATTTGTTCAGATAAATTTTGGCTGATAATGACTGAATGTCGCCACAGTGTCAGGGTAGCCCAGTGAATTTGTGTCATTTCAACTGTCAAGGATATGTGAATGTTCCAAAACTTTTTCTCCATGACCATATAAACAGAATGTTTGTAAACACCTGCTTAGCTTATCACTTTTATGTGTCCTTAGCCTTTTAGGATTTTTTTTCACTTTGTGAGAACATGAGATACAGCTTCAAAGGAGGTCAACCATAAAGTTTTAATTACCAAAACTGTTAATTTTTACTGTTGTCACTATTTGCCTCTGCATCTGTAGGAGCACAAGCAGTGCAAAGGTGCTACTGGCTGTCTCTCTCTGAGGGGCATTGATGAGTCCTAGTAGAACAACTTGTTCAGTACCATCCAGTTTCCATATCTGCCTGTTATATATCATTATATGAATAAAAAGTGTTTTGACTCCTGAACTCCTGGTATGATTTCTGAAAAGAATAGCAAGTTTCATAGAAAGGAAGATTTAAATGTTGGGAGGGCTGTATCTTAGGAAAACAGCAGAGATTGTCCTACAGAAATACAGACCGGCCAAGAGAAATGAAGTATAAATATACTTGGTCTTAGGTCTGACTGTACCCTGTCAGGGTCTGGAGTGATCCTATGTAGTCCACACTGATTATTCCAGAGTAGTCATCTGCAGCAGCGTTTTGTCATATGACTGTGCAAAAAATTTAATTACTGCTTTGTGCAATGATGCAATAATGTTAAAACTTGTTCTCATTCTAGTTCCTCCTTTTTCTTCCCAAATCTCAAACTCCACTAGAAGAGCTAAGCTCGAGCGACTCTCATGGTAGAATTGACATAAAGCCTTTAAACTGTAATCCCAGAAACATTTATGGCTCAAAATTGATTGAAAGCCACCACTGTCAAAATAGGTCTGACTGGAAGCATCCAATAAGAATTTTTCCTCCAACTTTCTAGTTGTACTGCTGAATATTGAATTTTCTTTGTGATAAATTTTGGTTATAAAGAATCAACCTTCTTCAACATGAAAAAGACAAGTAAAGAAATTTTATCTGTACATTTCTAAAAAATGTGGGATGCACTCATTCTGCTTTTTACTGTAATGCCACTGCTGAGAAACAAAGATTTGATTAACAAATGCTTTATTTTGAACTTGAATGGGTGCTTCTGTACATACCATCAGAGGGGGTACCTTTTGTAGTTCTTACATCTTTATTAACAGCAAACCAAGGTATCCATGTGATCATAGTAGACAGAGATGTGGTTTGCCACATGGCTTGAGATGAGTTCTAAAATGCTGATTCAGATATCTATCCTTCAGATAAATTTTTCTAAAACATAATATAATGAGGAGTTTTACATGGAAATTTCAAGCATAATTTTTATCAGACAGTAAACTGGAACCTGGTACAAAGAAGAGAGGTCAGATACACTGCATGTGTTTTGCTGTGAAATCTATATGCCTTTCAAAGACAATATTACACACAAACCAGTGCAAACGAGTGTTATCATCTAGCAAAAAATATAGCAAAGACACCTGGGAGAAAAGGGTGTGATTTCTTTGCCAGTAGTAAAGAAAAGAAGAAAGTTTAAGAAGACAGCATTGGGGTGAGTCTCGTAAGAGCTTGGCATTTCACATCAAGTCCACAATGACCAGTCATAGAGCCACAGCTGAAAACTGCTCTGGACCCTGTCAGATCTTTCAACATGATCATAATTTTGATTTGTAAGCCAAATTTTATTATTTCTCTTTTTCTCTACTCCTTGAAAAAAGAAGAAGAAAATGAGAAACAGTGGTTATTTTAATTGAAAACCCCCACAATTTTAAAAAGTAATATCCATCTTTCTTGTTATGGGATGAGTTTATAACTTTGTGACTATGATGAAAATTATAAAATAGAATATAGCAAAACATGAAACTAATCCCTACATTCAGAAGAGTAGAAGTTTGAGGCATTCTTCAGAAAAGCCAACTTCAGTTTCTCTCTGTGAGTGCTGCCTTCTCAGGCAGCCATGGAATGGCATGCCATAGCACAGGAGAGTTTCTGCTCCTCAGGAATACCCTCCAGAACAGGTAGTCTCCCATTGCTCCTGGAAACCACATCCTCAGGACATTGACATCCCTTACCTAGGCAGTTGTGTCATTAATTCAAACTGTTACTTTGGAGGTGGTCTAACAGGTAATATTTGTCCTTGCAGATTTAACAGCTGGGTAAAGAATTACATATATACAGGCTAATGATGTGTTGAGACTGCTGCTTACTGACAGCACACATTATGTCCTTCGGTAAGGTGCAGTTCACAGGTCTTTGCATCTATAGCCACATCTCAATTATCAGTGATCTGTGATCTGATCAATGGCCTGTTACCCCCATATTTTAGCAATCAACACTGTGATTTTTAATTAAACTTAGCCATTTGTGTGAAATGATTACTCTGTTCATTATCTTGACAATTTCATTACTGTATCAGGTAAAATGAAACATTTATAGCGAGAGGAAAATATATGAGCTACGGTAAGGTTCAAGGAGGTTCATCACCGCAGTTGGCTGAGGCTGTTATCATTAACATCAGTGGAACAGGTCACATCTCCTGGTGAGCCACATGCCAGTTATCTCCTTTTAAATGAATTATACATGTATTCATTAAAATTCCCTAAGTACTATGGGAACATGAACATTACAAGCATTTGTAGCCTGCCTGCACTTTCTATATCGTGATATGCATGTGCAATGGAGCTTAGAAAGATTTGACTATGAAAGGGTTTGCATGCATGATAATGCATCTAGGAGCTCTGTTGAGTGTTTCACATTCCATATGCAAAAGTTGTTTGTGTGACTTTGACTTCATACCAGCTGAGAATTCAAGAATTCAACTTTGCTCTTTATTTTTTAAAAGGGTACTTCTATGTATTTCTTGTAAGTCCCAGCAGGTAAATATGTGCATGCCCTGAGGAGCAGCCAAAACTTTTGCTCCTGTTTAGATCTGGGAGCAGGTGGGAGGAAAGAAAAGAGGGGAGTACAGCGGAGGAGCAGGAGACATACCAAGATGACTGTCTTGATGAAAAGTTATCTGTGTGCAATTGCATGTAACCCATCAAATGAAGTTATCATCAGAGTCCTTTGGACAGGAAAGGTTATTATTGCTCTGATGCTGAAAGATCAACAACAGCTGAGCTTTTAAAGATGGTTACAGAGACATTGAACAGAGGGGAACATTAGCACATGGCCTCTCTGTCACCTTTGAATACCTCAAGGCTGTTTCTGTTATGCACAGTGGTCTGATGTCCAACTTTTACACATCTAGACTGTTGACAGAGGCCATGCTTTGTCATTCAGCTGTCATTTTTCTTAAGGGTGAAAGGAAGAAAGGGGCTGAACTGGGGAGAGAAGGGAAGCATAGAGACAGAGTGGACTAGGTTTGCCACCACTAAGAAAATTCTATTCTTTCCACTGAAAATTTCAGCTTTAATTTTCCAGAGGACATAGCTTAAGGACATTCCTTAGCATTGGATGTTACTCTGAGATTACAATAAGGCAGCAGAGCAGAGATTTATTTTTTTCCCCCACTAGAAGCATCTTCAAAATGATTCAGTGAGCAAATTTCTTGGGAATGATGCTTAGTGCTTTTAGGGCATTAGGAAGAGGGACACCTGTATTCCTGCTCACGTTTTCCAGCTAATTTACATTTCAAAGTGGTCCATCATTTCTGCACTGAGTTAATTTCATCTCCAAGTGTTGTGCTACCAGGATTGGTTATAACGTTATTTTGGGAGTCCAAGCACCTCAACATTCTGACTTTCTGGGTAAGTGTTCTTGTTACCTGCTGGTTGCAGAGGAGACAGAGCAATTTATTATGTAATAAAATGTTGTACAATCACTGCTAATTAGACAAGATCACACTTAGTTCTGAGCTTGCTCCAGCTCTGTGTTTCTGCATTCAGACTGTGAATCAAAATGTGGAATACTGGTATCTGCATGTTCATGTGGAGTTATTTGTCTGCAAAGAAAAATTAGCTCTAGAGGATTCTTCAGACTGCATACAGAGTTCTCCCCACTCCTCACACATTTTGTTGATATTCCAATAGACTTCCTGAATTATGGGATTCTAGTATTTTTCTAACTAAAGTGACAAATTTCAAATAAAGCAGAAATTTGGATGTGTGAGATGTAGCCTATTCCAAGAAGCCATATACTTTAACAACTATTCTGTGCAGTTTTGGCAAAAAAAGCTGCAGAGTGGCAACTGCATGAACTACAGTACACCTAATTATTTCTGCTACTTTTCATTTTTGTAGCAGTGGTACTAGGAATGCCCATTCTAGTGAAGAAAATCAGAAAATTTTGTAAAATATTAATAACTCCATGGATAGGTTTCTACAAAGAGCACATGTCACCAAGATTGTCAGGAAGAAAATAAACAATTCATGAGGGGGATTTTTTTTTTTTTGCCAGTGGGAAATCTGATGGTGAAACTCTTCAATTTCTGTGTAATAGGGACTGTGTAACAGGATTTGTAATGATCAGAAGGAAAATATTATAATGGCTTAACAACATTACAGACATTTAAATGAGAAAGAAACCAACAAAACACTCAATCCCAAAAAAAGAGATTAAAAAACTGAATTGAAAACAGATGTGAGCTTACTATTAGAAACTTCTAAATTTACACTACATTTTAGGAACTGGACAGGCAAACAAATGTCATAAATCTGGTTAGTAGGACATTGCATATCAGTTATTTAGCATTCTTATTTTCCTATTACTAAACCACTGAGAGCACAGTAAATGCACAAACATATATTGAAACCAAATAAGTCTTCAATTTAGCTTCTTGAGTGCTAAATAGTTTTCAGAGAAGAAAACCTGTAATGATAAATAATACAAGCTTTGTTGGGGAAAAGGTGATTGGAAGAAAAAAATTACAACTAAAAGAAGAAAGCAAACACATTGAGCTTAAACCTTACACTCCTTTTGTCACTACTTTTGTCACTAGTCCTTACCTTCTAAGGACATGCACCACCTACTGGAAAAAGCTGCTATCAATAAGTTGTACCTGTAGGAAGAAGAAATAAATAAATTTCTCGAGCCTTTCTGAACACTGAAATCTTCTTCCCAAAAGGAATTATTGAAGAGGTAAATACAGATGGGGAAAATCAGCATCAGAATTTACCCAATCACAATGCAGCTCAGGGCTTTCATGTAGTTCCATTCATGGCTCTTCTTTGTGGCTGTATTTTTGGACTTTTAATTAGAAACTGGCTAAGGTGAGCTGTCCTTTTCCTCATGATGGTCCTACTGCATAACCAGAGACTGGAAGTAGTCAGTACTGTTTGAGATTCTGGATTATATCCTTAATTCTTCCAACAAGACAGAAGCCAATAGGTTTTGCATTCGTTAATGAGGCAGATAGTGAATGAGCATGAAGTCTACACAGTACTTACTCACCGACCTTTATCTTTGTAAATCTTTTGTCATCATGAAGAAAACACTGTGCTTCTGTAGAATTATGTTGCATTTTTGAGAACATTTACCTTATTTAAGTTAAAATAGGCAATTAATATATTTTTGTTGTCTTAGTGTGATAAGATATTAACAACAACAACAAAAAAAAAGATCATCAGGATTTATCTTGATGTGTTAAGTGGCTTGAAAAGGTTTTATGTAGTTGAAAGGAAAAAAATTAAAATCTACTTCTTGTAATAATTTCTGAATAATCTTATGAATTACTACATTATATTACCTTTATCTTCATATTTAAGTATAGAAGAAAAAGAAAGCAAGATAAATAATGTCTGAAATTTAGGTCTTTCTTGATGGAAAAATAATGTGGATTAAATTTTCCTGTAAGTGAAAACATGGCTGAAGATTCATTTTGATGCCAATTTTCCATATCCACAATAGTTTAGAAATTGCAGAATTTAAGTAATATATCATCCACTCTAAGTTGTATTGTATCTTTTCCATTATTGAATATTTAGAATTTTCTTATTTGTCCACTGTGGTGAGTAATAGATGTGTTAGGGGTGCTAAACATTTTTTATGACTGAATTTTCTAAAACTTTCCTCTGTAAGGGAATGTTAGGGGAATATACTCTTTATTTTTGCAGTTTTGGGGGCATTGATTTATAAAAGATTGTAAAAGAGAAAAAAGTTGGGCTTTTATTTTTTTTCCCAAACAATTTAACCAGACATATACAGCACCATTATTTTTCAAGGATTGCTTTGAATTAGACAACTCTAAGTTATGTCTTAACCTTTGCTGTAATCACCATGAACATGTAAATACACAATCATTGTCTGTGTTCAAAAGTCATAACTTATTCCAGTAATAATGATTGTCATTTGCCTTCTTCATGTTTGTCTTTTAAATATTGGTGACAAAAACTGAAAATAATACTCTTTTTACATACATAGCAATGATCTGCTTATTAGTGTGGAAATTGGCTTGTTTCTATTACTAATCATAATTTTGTCTTCTGATTTAGGCTATGTCATCCCTAAACACTTTAGGTATTCCTCAGGTAGAGGAGATAACAGTAGAGCAAAGCTTGAGAAAGTATGAATGATCAATGTATTTGCTAAGACTATTAATGAAATAACAATTCTTTCACTAGCCACCAGATGAGACTAGTCTATGTGAAGAAGGAAGGAATCACAAATGGAAAGTTGGATGGATTTTTTGCAAGCTGCTAGATAACAGCTTAAACGTACCTGGAAAAGACAAGTGCCCCTCTCATGAAGGCCCAGTTTTCCAGGTATAATAATTGTGCTTTGACAAGCACAATTATTACAAAAAGTTGTATAATATTTGAAATCTATGTATGTGGTTTATTATGTCTTGGTAGATACAATGAAACCAAACATGTTTGCAGGATGCCCACACTGATGGTGGAAGTCCACTAAGCCCACCTGCAAGTGAGCTGCCATGTAGGTGTGGCAGCCAAGGCAAGCCATGGCTTTAAGTGAAACAGCTCCAAACTCTGGGACACCAAGTGGTCTAGTGAAATATTTCTTTAGAAATAAAAGTCTTTCTTTCTTATCATTAAATATGCCATCAGTCTTTCATCTAAGAAGAAATTGATGTGTTAATAACACTATTCTCTTAAATATTTGAGCAATGCTTAAGATATTAATGCTATACTGGTACTGTCCATTTATTACTAGAGAGAGAGAAAGATGGCTAATGACCAGAAAGACAAGACTCTACAGTGTGGAGAAAGAATTGCTTAAAGGTAAAACTGTAGTGAACTGAGATTGAAGAGGGAAGAGAAGGAGAAGAACATGCCCCAGGGGAAAGGAAGAACGTGTAGAGCGAAGCCGTGATGTAAATCTGAAACAGTAAAAGTGAAAGTGGTAATCATTTTAAAACAATGAAGTAAAACATTGTTTTAGGAAATTCTACTGTGCAATTATCTCTTAACTTTCACAATACTCAGTTTGTTTCAAACATCCCAGATGGTGCAGCAGTATTCTGTAAAAAAGCTGTCTGATGGGATGGGTAGTGTGTGTGTATGTGTGATGTTCAATATCAATAAAGCCCCTTTGCCTCCCAGACAGTGAAGCATCACTGTGTTTATTGGGACTCTGGAAACATACCTAGAGTCAGCAAATTCCTGCTCAGGTCAAAATGAAGTAGAATTCTGTTAAAATTATGTCACATTTTAAGTGCATACTTGGTAAAATCTTATTTAGGATGTGATAAATTAACTTCTTTTTTGATTTATTTTAGAACATTTTACCTAAATCATGTTTAGTGCACAAATGAGGGAGATTGTATTTAAAGAGTTTGGTAAGCAGTGCCCTCCTTGACAAGGTGACATATGCCATAATGTCTAGTAAGTGATCTTTTTCCAGAGCACATATGTTGGGTACATATGGATAACAGTAACCAGCAAGATGCCATTAGAAATACTTTTGAGACTTTTATCCTAAATATCCACAAATATTGAAAACTTTGAATCTAAACCTATCTGCAGCATTTTGTAATCATCATCATCATCATCATCATCATCATCATCATCATCATAATACTAATACTAATACTAACAACAGCAGCATCAAAAACTAATAGTAATAGTAATAGTTATAACAATAATCCCTTTTAAGGGGGTTTCCAAACCCCAGTTTAATTTTTTTGTCTCAATGTTGTATGGCATTATGAAATGGCACTTTTTCATCATGTTTACTCCTGCCATCCCTAATGCATTACCAGGTGTGAGATTAATGAGTGGAGCACATGAGACCTGCCACAGTTAATCACATTTGTAACCTTTCAGATACACAGCAGAATATTTCTTGCTGTGAAACATCCTTTACCTTTTAATCTCTGCTGAGCATAGTGCTAACTCAACACTGTAAGTTTTTCTTATGTATTTCAAGTTAAGTCATCAAATTATTATTCCTCTTTCACATTTTTCTATCAAAGAGCTGCTTGTATTTCAAGGAAATGTTGAAGTAGTCAGAGAGTGAGAAGCATTTTCTGAAATGAAACATGTAAATAAGTGTGAAAGAAGTGATACTTTTGCCATCATACATCATAATAGTCACAGATAACTTATATAAATTTAAGAATAATTTTAAGTTCAGAGGTTTATACTTGATTTTCAACTTTGTGTGAAGTGTCAAAAGATCTGTACATAAAATGAGGCTATTCATATATGTCACTGAATGTAGGCAGAAATATATAAGACTTGAACATTCTAAATATTTTTTTTTACAATTCTAGAGCCATTTGAAAGGTCTCCATGTGAGTATATGTTTCTATTTGTTCATATGTATTTTTAATTTCAAATTTAGGAATGTTGGTCTAAATGTTATTAATAATTCTTAGGGGAATTCAGCCTATATAGGTTTAAACAATACTCAGAATCATAAAATCACAGAATGGTATGGGCTAGAAGGGATTTTAAAAGTCATTTAGTTCGAGATACCTTGCAATGGGCAGGGACACCTTCCACTACACCAGGTTGTTCGAGGCCATCCAGCCTGGTTGTGAACACTTCTAGGGAGAATCCACAACTTTGGGCAATCTGTTGCAGTGCCTCAGCACCCTCACAGTAAAGAACTTCATTTTTGGTCTAAATCTACGCTCTTTCAATTAAAAGCCATTCCCTCTTGAGCTATCAATACATGCCTATATAAAATGTCCCTCTCCAGCCTTCTTGTAGCTCTCCTGTAGGTACCAGAAGGCTGACATAGTGTCCCTAGAGCATTCTCTTTTCCAGGAAAACAGTCCTATCTCTCTCAGTCCACCTTCCTAGGAGGGGTGCTCTAGTCCTCTGATCATCTTCACGAGCCTCCTCTGGAATTGTTCAGCAGGTCTAAGTCCTTTTTATGTTGGGAGCTGCAAAGCTGGATGCATCCCTCTAGGTGGGGTCTCCTGAGAGCAGAGTAGAGGAGGACGAGTCACGTTCCTTGACCTGCTGGTTACGCTACTTTTGATGCTGCTGGGATATGTTTGGCTTTCTGGTCTGCAACTGCACATTGCTGGGTCATGGCAAGCTTCTGGCAAACCAACATCTCCAAGTTCTTTTCCTCAGGGCTGCTTTCCCTCCATTCTCTGCAATGTGCACTGCAGCCCAGGACAAGTGCAAGTGCCCTGGGTCAGGGCATTTGTAGGCACAAACACAATCCTTGTCAAATTTCATAGGCCTACCTCTCAAGCCTGTCCAGGTCCCTCTGGATGGCATCACTTCCACCCAGCATGTCAGCTGCATCACACAGCTTGGTGTTTGCAAACTTGCAGAAGGTGCATTCAATCTTACCTCTATCTCACCAGGTGCCATGGACTTGTCTACCTCCAGGTTCTTTGGATGTTCTTGAGCCTGATCTTTTTCTCCAGTGGGTGGTAGGTGAGAAAGCGGTAATAAGTGAGTTTCTTCCTTATTTGATGTTACAGGAAGAATTCACTCAAAGAATGCAAATCAAGCCATTACTTCTTTAGCCCAAGTTATCTGGCCCTGACATTACTAAGAAAAGGCCTTTTTCTTCATCTTGCAATACAGGATCCAACACTTTGCCTTCCCTTGTTTTGGTTGAAGCTGATTTTACCTTGATTTGGCTATGATAATTGGATATTGTCTAAAAGTCATGTCACTGACACCTAAACTATTTTTTGTTCTTGTTTATCTTTGTGCAGTTATATAGTGCAAAATCTCACGCTGGTTAATAGACAATCATTCTAAGGAGAAAGAAAATATGGAGTAGAAGCAGAGAGGCCTTGAACTACAGGCAGCAGCCCTAGGTGGTGAACATTAACCTTGATATTCAACTCATAGAACTGATGAGTTATAACAGCAGAGGGTGTGAAAGGCTGTGGAGGGTTCTGACTGCACAATGACCTGCTTAGAAGGATGAACACTGCCTAGAACTCGTAGCTTTTGTCTCAGGGGCAACACGACATGAAGATCCAACCTAAACAGACTCCCACAGGGTGAGAAGGCCCATAACAAAAATTAAGCAACAGGATAGGAGATTTTCCTTAATAAAACAGGCATGCAGCTGTGACCAGAATGGCAACTGCCTAGAATCTAGTATAAACCCCCTCATTATGCACAGGAGATGTACTTACAAGAGCAAAAACATTTTTGGCTACCAAAATTAATTCCATACTAAATATGGAGTTAATTGTAATATTCTGTACTAAATATGTATTTTATATCTACATACCGATAAAAAATATTTAAAATAAGAAAATCCATGGGAAAAAAATCACAAAAAGTATTCTAAATATAATTGCAAATGCTATGTATCATCAGCTACAGATACATTTTAATATTTAAAACTTTTCTTTTGGAAATCTAGATTTTGACATGATTTTTCTAGAAACTTTCAGGCAGCAGTAATGCTACAGTACTCTATACACTCTTAAGGCTAAACCTATAATTTTATTCAGACTTGTAAATCTAATTTCACAGAAATTTCCTATATACAAAGACAACAAGGAAAAAAACCCTCAAACCCATTTAAAGATAGTGCTCATTTTTGCAAAATACATGAAATGTTTAAGAACAGAATGATAATATTTTTTTTAAAAAAATTACTATTACCTGTATTTTGTTTTCATTCAAATCAAATAAATTACTTTTCAAAAAGGTGAATAATAAGAAAAAGTGGCTTTAATTAAATGAATTGCACCAGCTACATTTTATGAACTTAATTCTATCATATATACACTGCAATAGAATTTTAAATCACCTTTGTTCCTTTGAATGCTACCACTAACATAATTACCTTAAAAAACCTACATACTTATCTTTACAGATGTATGTTTTTAACATTTGTTTTATACTATTGATCCAATGTTACAGTCATACAGAAATTTACATTAATCTTATTAAAACCTCTCTCTCATCTTGAATTTTTTTTTACTGTTGTATTTTTGTTTAAAGTTTACTGTTCCCATACCTTTGATGAGTTAATATCTGGTCTCTCTATCCTTATATATTACATTTTATAAAAAAACCCACAGACTGAACATTTCATAATATCTAAAGCCATTAAGTGCTCAATGAATTTTTCATTATTACTATTCCCTATTTGCTTCAATTTCTAAGTCTGAGCAGGACCTGAAACTTGTCTCATCTCATCAAAGCTGAAAGGCTTCAGAGCTGTATTATATATAAGTCCTATCAAAATTCACAAACTATGCATTCCTTCATCTGCTTCCCCTGAGGGTCCCCATGCATCTGATCATACCTACCAGATGGTCTTTATAAAACAAAGCAAACACAACTGCTTCAATAAAAACACAGATAGAAAAAAACAAACAAACAAACAAATGCTTCATTGTTCCCTTGGCTTAGTAGCCCACAAGTCAGAATTCTTACACGGTATGGTCAGTGCCTTTCACAGCCACTCTTCTATCTTCTGTGCCTTAACACCAAGATATAGACTAATCTCCAGTGTCAGAAGGGATTCATATACTGCTGTCAAGAAAAGAGGCAAAATGAAAATAGCTTTTAAGTTACTGTGAAGCCCTCACCTGAAATACAGGAGAATTAATTATTTTCTTGCTTGAAGAATTATCACTATTAAGCACTGTGGAGCATATATTAAGTCTGTGGAGCATATACCTCGCTAGAAGTCATGCTTCATCATAGTGACTCCAGGATTTCCACAAGAGAGTTGCTTACTGATTTTTTCTTGTGTATTTAATGTATTTTGATTCCTTTGATTTGTTGCAATTGCATCAGATGAATGATGGCGTTACTTGTTAATGGTATTCCTTCTTCTGAAACAACCTAGAAGGACCTGCCTGGTCACATAAATGTCCTAAATATCTTTATGTTATTAATTTATTATTGAAATACATAGGAATTTAGGAGTTGAAATATAATTAAGTTAGAAGTTGAAATATAATTGAGAATCTAAATGCACTTGAATTTGGAAACATTCACAAAGATATATACTGAAATAGGTAGTCTGTAGCAATAAATTAGTAAGAGAGGTCACCCCATTTACACTACCATTAAACACTGTGCTGGTTTGGCTGGGGTAGAGTTAATTTTCTCTGCAGTCACTAATGACTAGTGACTGTGTTTTGGACTTAAGCTGAAAATGATGTTGGTAATACAGAGTATTGCTGAGCAGGACTCAGACAGAATGAAGGCCTTTTCTGCTTTTCACACTCCTACCCCGGTGAGGAGTCTGGAGGTGCAAGGGAAGCTTGGAAGGGAGGAGACACAGCTGAGACAGGTGATCCAAGCTGACCAAAGGGATATTCCAGACTGTATGACATCATGCTCATTTAAAAAAGTGGGAGGAAGGAGGACAAAAGGGAAACAGTGTGGTGGTGCTGGTGTTCCTGAGTAACTGTGATGGGGCCCTGCTTTTCTGGTGATGACTGCACACCTGTCTGTTCATCGGAAGCTGCAAATGAACTTTCTTTTGTTTTGTTTAACTGTGTGGTTTTTGTTTTCCCTGAGAAACTCTCTATCTCAACACACAAATTTTCTAGCTCTTATCCCTGATTCAACTGGTAGGACAGTGAATGTTTGCATGGTACTTGGTTGCTGGCTGGGATAACTACAACCCACTTTGAAGAGTGGTATTTATAGACCTTAGAATGATTTAATGTGGAAAAGACCTGTAAGATCATTGAGTCCATCTGTCAGCCAAGTCCACCACTCAACTACATCTCTAAGTGCCATATTTATATGTCTTTGAAATACCTCCAAGGATGGCGACTCAACCATTTACCTGAGCAGCCTGTACCAATGCTGCTTCTGTGAAGAAATTTTTCCTACCATCAATGATAAATTATGAAAAGGGGCTTGGGAAGCACCTCCAGCAGCTTCCTGCATATCCTTGGGTGGATTACACCCTATCATAGAACTGTGTGCATCTAAGTGGTGTAGCAGGTTGCTGACCATTCTTCCTATGGGGGCTTCATTCTCGTCCCCATCCTTGTCTTTAGCTCAGGGGCTGGGTACTTACAGAACAACCGGTCTTGCTATTAATGTCTGAGGCAAAGAAGGTATTAAGCATCTCTGTTTCCCTCAGCTCTTGTCACTAAAAATAAGATTCAGTGACTGGAATATGGAACTATACTAACTAATCAGAAGAAAATCAGGAGAAAAAGAAGAAGCTGAAGGTATACTCAGTCAGTTAGGTACAAAATCAGATTTTTTTTGCCAAGTTATGAATGGAAATTAGCTGCATCACCATGTCTGGTTCAATAACAACAATCTTACATCCCCTCTCTCAGTTTATAGCTAAGAATGCAACATTTCAATGTGTGACTAGGCCATTAAATTTGCAGTTTCAAGTACAGTGCTATATATTGCTTTGCACTATCTCTTGCCTACTGAGTCCTTCCAAACCAGGTCAGTAGCTTCAGCCACAATTACTTCCCATCAAAGTTCTGTCTCACATTTCTCTAAGATCCACTGTCTCATTCATCTCTGCCTTTTGTCCTTACCAGGAGAGTGGGTTCTGCTGCTGCCTCTGGTGCTGTGTAACATGAACCACTGCAGGAGCAGTGCTGGGGGATGAAATAATATTGTTAGCCCTGGAACAGTGAAGCAAGTCGAGAAAGTGCATTGCAGATTTAGGGTTCCCATTGACAGTATCCTATAGAGAAGGAAATATAATTGTCATCTAATTAGATTGTATGCAAGATAAAGAGGTATCAACATAATAACAAGCCTCGTCACAGAATATGGATTATCCTGGTGACTAGTAAAAATCTGCTTATTTGCTACAAGCTAGGGTTTGTTACCTAAACATGGCTCTGTTTAGGTAACTATTTGTTACCTAAACAGAGCCATGTTTAGGTAACAAACCCTACTACATTTTTCTGAATGCATTTTCTTCCTATAGCAGGTAAAAATAAAGGGACACTAGCACCAGTCAGGCTCAAAAAAGTTTGTCTGTGATAGTCTAATATACAGAATTTGATTTGGTAGTGTTTCATTTAGTTGTGTAAACATGGTTACGGATCGCTTACAGACCTAAACACTTTTTGCAAAGAATACATCCCCTGAAAGCCTTGCTGGAAGCTCAGTAGGGGTAAATTAGCACTTCCCATCTCTTGGTAGCCACAAGCCTTTGCAGCTCTTCACACGTCAGCTGGCAGAAATGCAGACTCCTGTGGGGTTAATAGGCAGCACAGCAGGGTTTTGGGGAAACTCGGGTGACATATTGGAGTATAGATTTATAAAGAGGATAAGACATATTTATGGTAAGTCAGATGATCCATGGAAAGTATGATTCTAGTCTGAGATACTTGGGGAGAGAAGATTCTACACTTTACTACAGGATAATAGTGGGCATATGGGCAATTACTGCAAGCCCCAAGGTCACAGAGAAAATCCTTAGCAAAGATTGTAAATCCAGGTTGAAGTCCTGATGCATACCATCACCTCTCTTTGCTTCTCTTTCTTTTTATTTAAATGTGAATATTTCAGAAAAGTTATGCAGTTCTGCATTAATCAAGCAGCAGGTTTCAGCAAGTAGGATTTACGAAGGGTGAGGATTCAGAGATTATCAGTATTTCCCACACCTTATCTGCAAAGCAAGTCTTAATAGTAGGAAAACACAGCTTGAAGCCAGCTACAGCTGATTTCTGTGGGAATTACTCAGCCCCCTGCTTCTCCATTTCAATGGCAGACAGCATGGGCTAACTGCACAAGATATGAATGCTCTGTCACCTTCTAAATGGGTGACTTGTAAGAATGAAGCCAAAGAATTTCTTTGAACTTCTGCAAGAGTGTATTTCTCTCTCTTTTTTCATTTTTCCCCCTTTCTTTTAATTTGCCAATATTTTCCCCTTATTTTTTTTTTCTAATTAAATTGGCTGCAGTTCAAGAGAGAAGCATCCCAGTCCATATGTCACTGTGTTCATTGCCGGCGAGTGTGGTAAAAAAACAGCAACCTCTTCTATGTTTTTTCAGTAGGCTCTAATAAAACTGTGTTTATTAGTTATGTGATTAAACCAAAATATCAGTTTTGCTTTGTTTTTAAAGAAAGCTAAAACCTAGTGTCTTGAATACACAATTAGCCTCCTTAAACAAGAAAAATAATTTTTGAAATAAAATTTTCAAGGCTTTTTCCTCTGTCTTTTACAAATGAGGCAACAGGCCTGAATTTCAGAGAGTCAATGAACTGTGAATAGATTAATGTCTGGTTCACTTTCATTCCCAACTGCATAGCTGATTAGATATATGTACTTTTCCAATAGATACAAATTATCTGGGAGGAAATGTATCACCAACATTATTATGTTTTTATCATGACTGGGAGGATTGTCTGACATCTTAAAACTGTAGAGAAGAGTGCTTTAGATTTCCACAGCCTGAGTTCTCTGAGGTAGATCCCAGCAGTGAACCAGGAGTGTTTCTTTATTGCACCCTCACTCCAAGGTAGTAGAAAATTCCCATGGATTTGTGGGAAGCAAAACATGGAAATTCATATCTCTTCTACTGGTACAAGTTTAATTCTGGATTTTAAATGTATTCACATTAAAATATTATTTATGCAGCTATTTCCCCCCATAAAGGGGTGCCTCCTACAATCCTAGCACTTCATTGTTTCACAGAAGTTGCCTTCCCAGAACATGTCTTCACATTTTTAAAATCTGACCTCACTTCTTAAGTTCACATCCATACATCAGTGGTTTTTTTATATTGTTAAGACCCAGGCAAATCTGGCTGCATATATTTCTGCATATGGATGTGTAAAGGATTGCATCCCAGACCTGCTTTGATTTTTTCACTATTCTCATTACTTTAGAGCATAGGAAAGCTCATAAATACCTAAACTTACTGTCCTGGTCTTTAGCCTGTCTCTGACAATGGCCAAGATTTGGGGAAATAAGGACCCTCAAAATGTTTCCAGTTAGAATCAGGGATTTTTTAAAAGTAATTTTTTAAAAGTAATTTTAATTTTTTTTCCACAAGGGATGACCTTGTGCAAAGCAGCTCTGTAGAGAAGGACCTGGGAGTCCTGGTGGACAGCAAGCTGTCCATGAGCCAGCAGTGTAGCCAAGAGATCCAATGGCATCCTGGGCTGTATTAGGAAAACCATTGCCAGCAGGTTGAAGAAAATGATGCCCCTCTACACTGTCCTGGTGGGGCCCTCCTGGAGTTCTGTGTCCAGTTCTGGGCTCCTCAGGACACAGAGATATGGAGCTCCTGGAGCAGGTTGGTGACCAAAGGGCTGGAACATCTCTGTTATGAAGAAAGGCTGGAGCATGTGGGCCTGTTCTGCCTTGAGAAGAGAAGGCAGAGAGAGGGGACCTGATCAATGTATACGAGTATCTGAAGGGAGAATATCAAGAAGACACTCTTGATATCCAGGCTCTGCTTGGTGCTGCCAGACAATGTGACAAGAGGCAACAGGCAGAAACTGATGCCCAGGAAGTTCCACCTGAACAGGAGGAAGAATTCACATTGTAGGTGACTATGCCCTGGAACAGGCTGCCCAGACAGGGGGTGGAGTCTCCCTCCCTGGAGATATTCAAGAACTGTCTGGACACAATCCTGTGCTATGGGTTTTAGGAGGACCCTGAGTGAACAATGAAGTTGACCAGATGAGTCACTGTAGTCTCTTCCTATTCTGTAATTCTGTCATTTGGACATTTTTACCTTTAATAATCCTTGATGAACATGTTTTTCATGTTTTCTATCAATTTATCAGCTTTATTGTTAAAACTCATAAACATTTGGATTCTGTATTATGGTATCATTTTTAAAGGTTTAATTTTGGAAAGCTGCTTCTCTTTGATGCCTATTTATTGAGAAGATAAATAGAAAAAGGAAATTTGAGTTTCACATAGCAGTCAAGATGTTAATTCATCATGAGTTTAAGCAGGATTATGTTGGTATGTTGCATTTTGCTTTCTACTTCCTTTTTTCTAATGATTCTTATGATCTTGTTTACCTTTTATTTGATACCTATTTAAAACCTACTGATGTTCCATAGTGCCATCCAAAGAGTCTCAAGTAATTTCTTCTTGAATGGCAGCAGCTGATTTAGAGATTTTAAAATTATAGATGCATCTTATAGTTAATGAGAATGTACATGTCTTATTATGTGAATGTCTTATCTTCTGGCCATAAATAAAGGTATTGCTAGTATTTTGGTTACAGATTGCTTCATTTTAGATTGCATATTTTATAATATTAATCAAGTTGGAACTGATATTCAACTATATAATATTTTTATATAGTCTTGGCAGAAATCTTTCTTACTCACTTTTTCCAGGGAATCTTGGATGAAAATCTCTCCCTAAGAAATCTGTGATTCCTATTTTGCTTTGAAAGCTATAAATAGCTCATTACATTTCCAGATTCAACTTGTCATTTGTTGAGAAAATGGAAGCAAGTGGTATAAATCAACAAACAATTGCTGTGTAGAACCTCTGAAGTACTTCAAGTGGTAACTGTTCATATGTTTTACTCTTTTATGTGTATTCTCAACCTGCAAATATTTGTCTTTGTCTTTATGTCTTGAAATTGAATCTGTTTTGGAAATCACACATTTCATTATGTATTTAACAACTCCCTATATTAACATTGTCAGTATTTTTACCCTACTTCACATAGATAAATTCCACATTTTCTACTTGTTTGAATACTCAGTGTAGAGATATATTAATATTTGTTGAGGAAACATCTGAATGAGAGAATGGGTCTCTATACAACAACTGTACTCTCTTTGAAATGGAGAAAAGAAACTAAAGTGGAAATACATTCTTTTTCCACATCTTCTTTTGCTAACTACTTAGCCGAGATTATGTGGCAAGGTTTTGTTCATGTTACTCTTTTTATTACTCTAATTCTTCTTTAAAAAGTTAGAATTTTGCCTATTGAAACTGCCAGAAGCTGCCCTGTCCCTCAGGAACAGGGATGTGTATTAATAACATTATTGTGTAGCAGCCCAGATATTTTATTTTGATTAAGTATCACACTGCCTATTAAATGCAGTTGTCCTGTTGAAATTAATGATTTTCTCATTAACCTCTTATTATTCAGGCTATTATATATCTTGTTTTCACATGGAACCATACAGAAGAATGGTCCCTTATAAACTCTACTTCAGATGAAATAAACAACTGTGAATTTCAGCAACCTTATATTCTCATAGAAATTTTCATCAGGTTTAACTGTGTTGGTTTCAAGATCCTAAATCTCAAATTGAAATTTTTTTTTGACATAACTGTTATGAGGATGCGAAATTTATAGTAAATATAAACAAAAGCCTAAAGATTCATTCTCTTATTAGGCCACAAAACGGTTACTTGTGATTAAAGATTTTGATATTTTTTTCATTATCATTATTGCCTGTGTGTGTGTCTGTGCTTGTTAGGATCTCAATAACTTTTAGTTGCAATACAACAAAGACTCTTGACAACAGTTAACAGAGCACAAACAGCAAGATTAACAGATCTAGACTCACACAAGAAATTCAATTCCTGAAAACCACAGCCTTGTAGTGTAAGACAACTTAAAATAACAAATGAATAGGCAGTATTTGGGAAAAGTCTGCAAATAAGATGGCGAAGGACGTGAGATTGTCCTGAGGAACAACAGCGTGCAGCTTCACAACTTTTCTGTTTTACCACCTTAAATCACTCCCAAGGGACTACTTTCTACATTCAGTTGCTCCAGAACTCTGTGGGGTAACAATATGTTTTCTTTCAGCATGTCCCTATTGTTTGGAGCAGGGGTGCTCTGAAGGGAAGGCACACAACAGGCTCTGAGCAGAACCCAGGAAGGAGAGTGATATATATTTATATCACTGATATGTCAGCAAGAGGCCTCTTATATGCTGACTATGACCTTCAAGAAGAGAACTATTCCAGTATTGCATATTTGTTTAACCTTCACAAGCATTCAAAAGAGCACTCATTTTTATCTGATCAGGAACACAAGATATTTTGTTTCAAAGGGATGCTACCTCCTTTACCTGAAATACATCTTTCCATTCTCGAATATAAAAGTCAAGGGAACACTAAATATTAAGGACAAAAGATACAAATCAGAACAGTTTCAGATAAAAGATAAGCTGTTACAAAGATGGATGTAAAATAATTTCTATCTTTAGGGGAATTTGTAAACAAAGAAGTTTGTCTTTGAAGATTTAACAGCATAGAGTAGCTAAATTTTAGGCCTTGCTAGAGTGGTCTCTACTAAACTTGAAGGTAAGACCCTTAGAAATCAATCCCATACATATGCATACATGTGCAGAGGCACACACACAGACATGCCTTTTTTGCTGTAGTATGCATGCTTTCTGCCAAGAAAGTAAAACAAAAAAGGTCTTTTTATGGACATTTCAGGACTGAGTTTGTCGTGGTCTTGATGTTGTTCAGTCAAAGTCAAAGGAATACTTCTGTCTGTGTTTGCCTACATGTTACCTTTGTGAATTAAATTTTTAGCACTGTGTGAGCAAACCACTTTTCAGTTAGTGCTCCCTTTTTGGCAAACCATGCCCAGTCACAAGGACATGCCATGTTAGATAATGAAATATGTGCAATTTACATTCTGTTATGCCAGTACAACTTTGCATTGTTCACCATGACAGGGGAAAAAAAAAATAAGGCTGATAAAATCCAAGAGACATTTACTTTGGGCTGTGTGAGGAACTTGACACTGTTAACAGCAAAAGGATTAGAGATTAATGTTAATCAAGTAATTCTTCTTTAGTACTTTAGGTATGACTGATACCCAGTTCCCAGCATACTCCTTGGAAACATGATGTAAATAGTATTCATAGGCTACCACAAATTAAAATATTTCCAAAAACTACTAGTCCTAAAGTCATGTTTCATATAATTGAGCAAGTAGAATTACTATATTCCTAACCTGTCTCTGATAAAAATAAGCATCAACAGCTTGTTTTTAATTATCCATATTACTATACTGTTTTTAAAATCTGTTCATATCCATAGATATGGTACAGCAAAAAGACCCAACCTGTCTCAAAAACTCCTGGGAAGATGTACAGTGCATTCCCTTCAACTCAGCATATCCCATGATTTTATGATTCTATATTAGCTGGGCAGCAAGGTGCCTTCATATTCTGATCAAAGCTATGAGTTTTGACCAAAGTAATTCTCCTCTGGGATAAATATTGACATTAACATTGTTTAATATTTTCTTCTATGCTCTGGACCTTGGGAGAGAATCCACCCTTAACAAGTTTGTGTGTGACACCAAATTGCTGCTTTACAGAGGGAAGTTAACATGAAGGAGGAATTTTCCCATTAGGAATTGCTTAGGGATTTCAGAAAAGTCCTGCACTTGGAGGAGAATGGCCCCATGAAATTGTCCAGGCTGAGCAACATCTCTGCAGAGACAGAACCTGGTGTTGTGTGAGCAATAAATTGAACATGGATCAGCAGTGTGTTTCACTGAGAATCCTAACCAGCTACAGCATCAAAAGTATTGCTGGCACGTTGAAGGAAACTATTAGTCCCCTGTATGACTCTGCATCAAGAGTGGTTCACTTTTGAAACAGAAATATCAGCAAATAGAGACGACTGTCAAAGTGCCACCAAGATGTCTGGGAAGTGTAACAGAAGGCATACAACGTCTACTTGAGGAATATGGTTTGTTCAGCTCAAGAAGAAATGTATCAGAGAGTCCAATAATCTATTGGTGGGAGGTTAAACATTTGATGTTGGCAGACTATTCTTGAAAGTACACAACAACAAGCTGAGTGGTGCTGTTGACACATCCTAAAGGATGGGATGCTGTCCAGAGGGACTGAGACAGGCTAGAGTGGATACTTGGGAATCCCACATGGCTTAACAAGACCAAGTACAAAGTCCTGCACCTGTGTTGAGCAATCCCTCACACCAGTACAGGCTGGAGGATGAACAGATTTGAAGTCCAAGGAAAACTAGGGGTGCTGATGGATGAGAGACTGGACATGACCAGCACTTGAAGCCCAGAAAGCCAAACATGTTCTGGGCTGCATCCAAAGCTCTGTGGGCAGCAAGATGAGGGAGGGAATTCTGCCCTCTGCCTCACTCTGGTGACACCCCACCTGCAGGGCTGCATCCAGATCTGGGGTCCCAGCATAGGAAGGACATGGAGCTGTTGGAGTAAATCCAGAGGAAGCAACCAAACTGAACAAAGGGATAGAACACCTCTGCTTTAAGAAAAGGCTGAGAAAAATGTGTTTGTTCAGTCTGGAAAACAGAAGCCTTCAGAGTGGCCTAATTGCAGCCTTCTGGTGTTGGAAGAGAACTTGAAGGAAAGATGAGGCAAGACTATTTACAAGAGCGAGGAAAAAGGGGAATCAGTTCAAAGTGAAAGAGTAGGTTTAGATAAAATATTAGGAAGAATTCTTTACTGTGAGGGTGGTGGAGCACTGGAACAGGTTGTTCAGTGTAGTTGAGGATGCCCCATCCCTTGAGATGTTCAAGATCATGTTAGATGTGGATCAGAACAACCCAGTTGAAGGTGTCCCTTCAGGTACAATCCCCCTGAAGTGGGATAGAACTAGATGATCTTCAAATCAAACCAAACCATTCTATGATTCAAGAAAAAAAAAAAAAAAACGGTCAAAACCTGTTACAGAGAAATTTTAACAGTCTGTTAAGAAAGAATATTTTCATGAGACTGTTTCAACACAAGAACACGGACACTGTGAAATCCTAATAGAGATTTTCCTAATTTGTCTGAATTTTTGAAACCAGCTCTCCTTTGAGCAGGTTGTTGTACTTATGACCCCAGAAGTTCCTTCCAACCAATATTTTGATAATGCTGCAATTTTCTCCCTAGATCTGGGAAACATTTTGTTATAAAATCTGAAATTTTTAATTTTCAGCAGAAGTCACCAGGTTTGCTAGAAGATTCCTGAATAATTTTTCATGGCTGGTGATACACAGGAGATCATCCTTTAAGTGATTTTCTGCTCTAGCTTAACTTTTAAAACACTGTCAAGGGCAGTAAATATATGAAATCTACCAGTGTCCATCATTATGGAATGTGGAAAAGAAAAAAAAATGGTGTAGAAATAATCAGTTGATTGCTCATTTTCTTACAATGGAAATTAAAACTAAAAGCCAAGAGGAGACGTTACTCTGATTCAATACACCACATAAAAATTATAAGCAAAAGGTATGTGAGTTAAGATGCTAGAGGAATCATATGCCCAAACAGCATATCTAAAATTAGATCAAATTATTCCAAAACTATTCTTCATTTTCAGATGGAAGATCATATGAAAAGACAGTCATGAATGAAATAAAATAATTATTTGCATGTAAGAAGTGCATTCTCTTCAAAGGAACAGTTGCCAGTTAATTACAGGTTGTGAACTCTTTTAATCCATCATGGAATGATTCAGGAGGGTATTAAGGGAAGATTTCATGGTTAGGGGCAGACACTGAGATTCTCAGATGATGTAAATCAGTCCTTCTCTTTTTGCTTCTCTCCAGATACACCTCTGTATTCCATCGGAAAATCTAGTAAACAAATACCAAATATACAACTTCAGAGTTAGAATATAATGTATTTGCATTTAAATTTTGAATATAATAGTAAATTGAATTTAATTCTGCCATTGAAACCAGATCTGCAAGTCTGAAGCAATAAGCAGAGGAACTGGATTTTGTTTCCTCTTGGTTTTATGCCATTCTCCAAGTCTTTGCAAATACAGTGACAACAAAAAAATGGTAGCCTGAAGCTATTCCACAGCAAACTGTGATCTTGTCAGATCTTATCAGCTCAGACAAGTTGGTCCTGGTCTGTAGCTGGGGCTACTGCAGCAGGGAAAAATTGACTTAAGGCATGCTCCTATCTTTGGAGTTTCAGCCTGGTACTGCTACAGCAAAAGGTTTCAATCTTTACTGCAGGTTTTCCAGCTGATTTTTTTCCTGATTCAAGTTGTGACTTCCTTTTCTGAGTTTGAGAGCACTGACTTCCAGCTTTCTCTGTGGGTGAGAAGGCAGAAAGATGGAATTCAAACTCTGCATTTCTAATACATCTATGCAATATGTTATTTTTGTATGGTTTTATGGCTGCACTCTTGCCACAGAAATAATTTAGCAAAATGCCCTTTTCTCTCTAATTTAGAAAGAATTTTTGGGTGACAATGATGGACATGAAAATAAAAAGAAGATTAGGTGACAGAAAATTCTATGTAGAGAAGAAGCATGGACAGAGTAAAAAATCAAAATGTATGAACAAATATATCAAGATCCTGTTAATCTGAGTTCTTGCTCAAAATCCATGAAAAAGGGAATCCACTCTTCTTTTTCTACTCCTGTCTTCATTACACACATGGTTTGATGTGTGATGAAGGACCTAATATAAGAGGGTATGCTGGGATTTGAAATGGAAAGAATGCCACCTGGTTGATAATGTAGGAGGGAAGAAAAGAAAAAAACATTCACAAATCACAGAAAGAAAAACAAGAAAATCAAGTGGTAAAAGAAAAAAACAAATATGAATTAAAAGAAAGAAGAAAATATTAGAAAAAGAATGAAACAAGGCAACCCAGTCCTGAATTAGATATAACCACAATGTTGACACATAGCCCACATGTAATCACCTACAAGCTAACATCTAACTTTAAATATCTTAAACTCAAAGCAAACCCCAGCTGAAGTGTTGAAAAACATCAATAATATGCATATGTTTTCTGTAGCTGGTGTCTTTAAAGCTTTTCTGCTTCCAAAGATTTCCCTTCTGTTGGTATTCCTCATGACTCCTTAAAAACAAAAAAGCCACCTAGGAATTAGACCAAAGGTACATGTAGCACACCTCTTTCATTTGGTAACACCCAGAAGCTGATAATTCAACACCAGCATAAAAACTCTTGATTTGAAAATATTTTTTAAATTCCAAAATAATATGTCACCACTGTACAGAATAGAGGACTACTTGAATTTTGTTCCTGTTCTCATTCTCTCTTGAGGAGAGCTGGGGCACTTTATTTTCTGGAGCATCTTAACTCTTCAGTGTGTAGCTCAGAAAGAAAAGGTCTGTTTCCTTAGCATCTCACTTTAATAATTTCCATCATTCTGAGGCAATGTGCTTCCTGTGAAAAGGTGTGGATATAAAAGCAACTTTTGTGATAGGACTAGTTCTTTTCAATACTGAAGTCTGCAATTTTTTGTGGCCTTTACTGTATGGAAAATGTTCAGAATACATCTCTGTGAGGATAAAACCTGATATGCTAATTTCAGAACACAAATTAGTCAAAAGAACATGCTCAGTTTACACTTCATTTACTAATAGAGCCCTGAATAAAATTCTTATTCAGATTCATTATAGCAAAGAATAAGAGTAAAGGAAAAGAGAGAGAGAGAGAGAGAGAGAGAGATAATGAGAGAACTGCAGAATCACAGATTGTGCTGAGTTGGAAGGAACCCACCTGGATCATCAAGTGCAGCTTCTGGCCCTGCACAGCATCATCCCCAAGAGTCACACCATGTGCTGAGAGCATTGCCCAAACCCTTGAACTCTGCCAGGCTGGTGCTGTGACCACTTTTCTGGGGAGCCTGTTCAGTGCCCAAACACCCTCTGAGTGCAGAACATTCTCCTGATATCCAACCTTAACTTCCCTGACACAACTTCAGGCCATTCCCTTGGGTTCTATCACGAGTCACAGACCGGAGATCAGTGCCTGCCCCTCCTCTTTCTCTCATGAGGAAGATTTAACAGCAGTGAGGTTTCCCCTCAGACTCCTGAGCTCCAGGCTGAACAGACCAAATGCCCTCAGGTTCCCCTCAAGGCTTTTCTCCATTCTCATGGCCCCCCTCTGGACACTCTTTAATAGCTTATTGTCTTTTTTTTTTATATTACAGTGCCCAAAACTGCCCACTGCACTCAAGGTGAGGCTGCCCCAGTGCAGAGCAGAGTGGGACAATCCCCTTCCTTGCCCAGCTGCTGATGCTGGGCCTGGACCCAACACAACTGATGCTCCTGGCTGCCAGGGCACTGCTGACTCATGTTCAGCTTGCATCCACCAGGACCCCCAGGTCCTTTTCTGCAGCACTGCTCTACAGCCTCTTGTTCCCCAGTCTGTCCATGCATCCATGGTTTCCCCATCCCAGGTGCAGATTCCATCACTTTCCCTTGTTGAAGGTGATTGCCCAGTCCTCTAATTTGTCAAGGTCTCTCTGCAGGGTCTCCCTGCCTTTAATGGAGTCAACAGCTCCTCCCAGTATTGTATCAGCTGTGAACTTGCTTAGTATCCCTTCCAGTGCTGCATCCAAGTAATTTTTGGAGATGCTGAAGAGCACAGGGGCAAGGATGGAGCCCTACAGAGCCCCATTAATGACAAGTCACCGTCAAATGTCACCCCATTCAATGTAACCCTTTGTGCCCCACCCATGAGCCAGTTGCTCACCCATCCCATGATGTCTTTATTCAGCTGTGGATGGACATTTTTCCAGAAGGATCCTGTTAGAGACAGTATTGAAATCTTTACTGAATCCAAAAAGATTAGATCAAGGAGCACTTTGTATAAAATTCTTCACAATATGGGGGAATCAATGTTACAAAAAATAAATCACTTAGAAAAATAGCATGTGCTTTCTGTAAGAAAATTTTGGTAAAAACAAATAAATTTTCAGAGAAATATAAGCTATTCATGGGAGCCTGCAAATCCTGAAAAAAAAAAGGTGTTTTAAAAAATCAAGATCCTTTGCTCAGAAGGTTGAAGAAGAGGTCCTGTCCAGTCCCACTATGTTATAAGCCAGAAACTACAGTAATCTTTGAGAGTGGTTCCCCAGAGAAAAGAGAACCATAGTCTGCTCTTTCTGAGGCACCACCCTTTCTTTTTTTGATACAGCACTGTTCCTTTTTAGATGTATTTGTTGATAGAACTCATTGATTTCTCCTGAGATTTCTATCAAACAGCACCTAGTTAAGTTTATAAGGTGAAGCATGGGAGATACTGCTGTTAATTTTTCATGACCTGGAAAACCTTTCCCAGATTTAGAAAGTAATCCTAAACCATCAGGGCTCAGTCTGCATTGTTATGCGTGTAAGCCTTTAGAAATGTTGAAGGAGTATCCTTGCAATTCATGTAAGTGTCAGTCATTAATGCCAGCAAATTTAATTGAAGGGTGCTGCTCAGTTCTCTGAGAATTTTTCATTGTTCTAAATATGTGGCACATATATATAAAATCTTAATATATATCTAGTCATAATACCTGCCAAGAAGAGGTATTTCACTTTGTGAAAGAAAAACATATCTTTATTCCTTTAAGAGTTTGTCTCTGTGATTGTCTTTAGTACAGCTATGATGAGGAATGATAAAAAAGAGTATCTCTTTTATTGTATGAAAATTTAAGTTCCTTAGGTTTACTGCAACCATCCTCAAGCGTTACAATATCGATTATTTAAATATCTGTTGCTGCTCTGAGTATTTTCCTGCTGACTGGCAGATTCCATTGCTTTATCTGCTGAGGAATTCAGATTTGTTAAAGTTATGAAAAACAGCCCTGTGTACAAATCATCAATCTCCCTCCATTGTTAGCACTGAGATGTTATGGGGACAGCTGGCATTTCCTTGACGCGTTGTACGATGTCCCCAAAATCTCTCATCTTTCTGGACTTGACAGAAAGAAAATTAATCGTGCAGACAGCGATTTATCATTTGGAGGATTATCCAGGCAGCCCAGTAACACTGAAAGGACTAAATGTGCTGCTCGCCATCGTAATCTGCGCAGGGATTCCGCAGTGGCATGAGGACCAGGGTGGTTTTTGGATGCTCGCACGGGGAGGCTCATCGGGCCCCGGGAGCAGCGGGCGCTGGAGCCGCAGCCGGGCGGGCGCTGCCTTCAGAGGGCAGCAGCGCTCTTCGGCCGGGCTCGGCAGCCCGAGGAGGGGGAGACTTTGTGCTTAACTTCTGTGGCACGGTGCGAAACCACACAGAAGCAGAAACTTTTACATCGTAATTTTGTGTTTAATCTAAAGGTATCCTCGTATTTTTTTTAGCAGGAAATAGCTACTGTTAAGGTATGACAACCCCTTTAAAAGCTGAAATATCTGAAGAGATAGAAAGAATAATACTACAGAAGTGAATTATAAATCACATCTTCAAAAGAGACCTTGCATTTCACTGTATTCATTTGCTGTTTCTTTTTTAGATAGGTACATAAGGCTTAATATTAGCCTTAACATATTGAACACTTGATTTTAAATTAGGATTGTGGAATTAAAATCAAATTAATGTAAGAAAACTTGTATCTGTTCAAAGACAATCATTAAAGAAAATCAGCTCTTCAGCTTGGAAAAAAAATTAAAATTATTAGAACCAGAGTGAGGCAACTAACTTCATTCTCCATGTGTTTGTCAGGTGTGCAAACAGAGCCTGGATGCCTATCCAGTAGTAAATATAAAATGAGTGTGAGTCTCTTACACTGAGGAAAATTTGTGAAATTTTATGAAGCTTTTCCTAGTGCCTGCTGTTTTCTGTGTTTCATTCTTTAGGGAGAGCAAGTTTGTGGTCCCAGTTCCTATTCCTCCACCACTCCCAATGGGTTAATGAACATAAGTGCTGTATGGTTGCATTTATGTTTATTTCATTAAACCCTCTGTGAACAAACACAAATCTGACGGTAGGTCCCAAAGGAATGGAGAATTATTTCTTTCTTTAAGTTGTTGAGGAAGGCACAGTAAGTCCCAGTATATAATTCTAAGATAGGGGCTTAGATGTAATTTACCTGTGTAAAACTGGAAGTTTGATGGGTGTCTGTCTGTCCCCTACCATTAAAAAACAGTCCCACATGTTAGTTTTTTCAGATTGGACTATCTAAGAACAGGAAGAAAAACAGATGTAAATCCTGGTGCTTGATTTAATCTCAAGTGCTTTGGGGGTGATGGAAGCACCTATTATCCCTTTTAAGTTATTCACTTGTTAATTTAATCCATGACATTGATCTCATTTGTGTCAAGTCTGCATAATGAAATCAGACTATTAGTTTAATTTTTCAATCAGTAATTTGCATACTAGGGATTCAATCTGCCTTTCTTACATAGTGAAACTAGGAGAGGCCTCAGCCACTCAGCAGTGATGAAGACTCTATACAGATCAAAACCACGCCACATTTATATCAAAAAATACCAACCAGAACATATTTATGTGCTTGTCATTCGGCTGACATAGGCAAAAGAAAGTGTTAGGTGCTTAAACTGTAAATTATAGCTCTGATTTTCTATAGAACCATGCACAGCCTGGGTCCTGCAATCTGTAAATTTCTCATTGTTGTCCTCTCTTCCTTCATCCTAGCAGTGCAATCTTTAAAAGAATGCTATAGAAAACTGTGTTGCCCATTTCTTCCTTTGTATTCATCTCAAATGAATATCTGTTTGTGCAGCCAGTATGTGCACATTTTCCTGCAAATATAATGTAATTTTGATTTGAACAAACAGCTGTCTCAGCCCCTCTTTGACATTGAGTGCTGAACACTCACATTTCATCCTGCTTAGAAATTATGAAGAGAGGGATGTGGAGAAAAGGCAACAGCTAACATGGCTTATGCAAAATCTATGGTTGCATTGGCAGAATTGCTGCCCAGAACGGGATGGTGACACAAAGGATCACCCTTCTGTTCTCATGTTTGTCATCCATTGTGACTTAAACCAAACTAAAGGGATGCTCAAAATATTATCTTCTGGAGATGTTTCATTTTGTACAAGTACTACCAAACATTAGTGAAACTTCAGGCTACTGTTGATATTCAGGCACTCAGCTGAGAGAGATATCTTAGCTGGAAGTCTGGTCCTGGGTGCAGCTCATTTTTAGGCATCTGTTCAAAGTGAATGACCAGGATTTTCAGAAAAATTTGGAGAAGACAGAATTACAAATCTCAAGGTAGATGGCACATGGTTCTGAGAATTTACCTCTTTATTTCGTGCAAAAATCCCCAAATAAAACATACTGTGTCCAAAAAAGGGAAATTAAGCTAGTGAAGGGGTTGGAGCACAAGTCTGATGAGGAGAAGCTGAAGGAGCTGGGATTGTTCAGTCTGAAGAAAAGGAGGTCCAGGAGAGACCTTATCACAGTCTGCAACTCCCTGAAAGGAGGTTGTAGACAGGTGGGTGTTGTTCTCTTCTCCCAGGTTTCCTTTTCTTTCAGTTTCATAACGTGATTTTATTTCTTTATCAACTTGTTTGTATTTTATTTTTGATTAAGCCAAATGAGACTACCCTCATCAGTTATTTTTTACAAATGTACTGCTCTTCCTGAACCCAAAATGTACCCTGTACTTTTGGAACAGGAGATAGTCATTGACTTCACACACATAAATCTGTAGGAGGATTTGGGAATGCAAATTAGATATTATTTAGGTATTATAAATATCTAAACCGCCTATTTTTGTCTAAATTTTACAGTTTTTAATATTTTACTATCAAAATAGTGTATTAGGTATTTTGTGATGAGTGATTTTTAAATGGATTCTTTACTTCTTCCTATAAATGTTTAATAGCCTTAAATGAGTCTGGTTATCTCCTGAGCTAGTCCTTGACTGAGTTTCTGAAATTCATAATGTTAAAATACATACTGTAAAACCAATGCTTTATTTGTATGGATGAAATGATCACAAGCCACAGCTAAACTTCCCAACCTGGCAGCATATATGCCAGGTTGTTAAAAATGTCTGCATGATAATGTGAACCAAAGAATGCCACATTAAGCTTCTAGAAAAGCCTTCAATATTGGGAAATAAATATGTGGTAGGCATGGAAATTACATTTATAGTTAATGAGACTACTATAGAATAATTCAGTTTGGGAATTGAACATTATATTTCAAGGATTGATTTAAATGAGTTAAAGCAAGAATACTCAGAATAAATGCTAAAATGTGAATAAAACTGTGTGTACTTTCAGACATTCTACTATTTTGGCATTGCAGTGCTGCATCTAAATTACAAATGAGCTCAAGGGCAGGGTACAAGAGCAAAGACTGCATGTAATTTATGTGGGTTAAGGAATACACCTTATATACAGAACTAAGGATTTATTGTTGATTAATTAAAGTGAAGGAGATATTATTAACTCAGTCACAATTAATTACTAAAACAACTTATAATGACAGAATTGAATCTGATAAAGACAAACCCTTTAGTATCAACCCTCTTCCCTGGTGTTAGGCTCACCCCTGAAGCCTGCCCAGCATGCTAAGCTCAAAGGCACTGGTCTTCCCCAGGAAAAAGATATGCATGTATGGTGAGTTGTCAACATCCTGGCTCATTTGGCAATTAATGCCTTTTATTGATGAAGGATTTCTTCCTTCTTGCTCTTCAGTGGACTTAAAACTCTGTTTATACATTTGCTGACCATCTACTTACTTCTTCTTTATTTGCAGATCCCCATTTTCACTTACTTGAGATTTATTATATATGCAATTATACTGCATATTCATTCTTTGCTGCTTTGTTTTGCTCAAAACCATTTTGTCATTCCCAGTTAATAAGGCTTCATGCCTTATTAACTGGGAATGTTAACTTAGTGAATAGCAACTGAATATTTGTGGCACGCTTCTGTGGCCTTGGGCTGACCAGTATCATGTTTATGAGGCATAAATCACAATCTTTACTCACACTGTCAGCATGTCTAGCTCTTGAATTTCTTCAATAGCCTTCAAGCTGTGGTTTCCTGACAACAATTAATATTTTTTACCACAAACTAATCTGAGAGACATTCTTTCTGGAGTGACACTGAATAGGTCAGTCTGCAAAAAAATGTTTTACTGATCCGTTTCAGATATATATCTATCCATAGATATTACAGGTACAGAAGTGATAGTGTAGTTACTGCATGTTATTAATATACAAAGGCTACATTGACATATCTGATATCAAATTTCTTTGCTCCAACATAGTGCTTACATGCTAACTGAAACTGCTATTCTGAAATTTATTATACTATTCTAATATCTGCTCCTCAGCTGTGATCTAATATCAGCAGCTCCAAGTGTATCCTCAGGTACATCACTGTTGTCCTTCCAGTTACCCATACATTTCCCCATAAATTCCTGTATAAACAACTAATCTTCCTATATGCATGTGCATTAGTGTGTCCTTCCAAAGAGCTTGTACTTGAAATATGAACAAAAATTAAAGGCAATAATTTTTGTAAAAAGGTTCACAAAGCTCTACTGGCTTTCAAGATTTGTGGGGTAGAATCATAACCAGTGAATCAGGAGGCATGGATAGATGTGTCACTGGACTTTTCCAGAGGCCTCTCCATTAGATCCTGGCAGGCAGCATGTTGTTTTGTTGTCTGTTGCCACTTCCCTGCCTTTGTCAAGTGTCACGTGCTGTTGAAAATAAAAATCACTGTTACACACACAGAGTGAGAAACACATCCTCTCTAGAATAAAGTTCAGTATTAGTGAAATGATTGTTTTCATTCTGTTTAACTCTGCTGCACCACAGGCTTTCACACTTTCAGCAAGCTAATGCAAACAGGTTGAATTAGCAGTTGCTGATAAAGTTTTCAACCTTACATGTATTTTGTGAAATCAGATCTATTCTGTCTCTGTGCTTTAGGGAGCACTAAATGTGTGTCATGTAATCACAGATGAGCTGCTACCAAACCACTGGGGAAACTGCATCTCCTGGCCTAGAAGCTCCAGGCTACAAACAGACAAATATCTAACACAAAGGGCCACATTGAGAATTGCTCTCACTGGACAAGGCACTTTATTTTCAAAATCCTAATATCTCCATGAGAAATAGAAGTGATGAAATTATGAAGTGATCACAACAAAATGAAATAATATTTGTGGCTTGTGGAGTGAACAAGATTTACCAACAATCTTGTATCTTTCTCATTTCAGCTTTGAAGAAAATACCAGTTGGTGGCATTTTTTGAAATGGAAGTTCTATATATGTAGTTCCAAATTCCTCAAATTTTTTTTTTTTCTTTTAAGAATGCTCTATTAAATTTAGTTGGTTTTCTTTTCTTTAAAGCTAAAGTGCTGTCCTTTATGCCCTCCATGGGAGCTTGACACAATAAGAAGGACAGCAGGATGAAATATTTCAATGGCACAAAAAAGGGGAAGAGTTCAAATGAAACAATCTGCTGGTAGGGACAGAGAGTTAGAGATCTGAAAAGTTCACAGACAGATTCTAGTCCTGGTGCTGTGGTACCTGTTGTGTAGCTTTGATCAAATAACTTCCATTCTTTGCCATTTTACCCATCTATGTTAGAACAAATGTCCCCAGTTTTCCCTCACAGGATGACAATGCATGACTAGTTTGA
The DNA here is from genome assembly GCF_022539315.1 of Serinus canaria. NCBI lineage: Eukaryota > Metazoa > Chordata > Aves > Passeriformes > Fringillidae > Serinus > Serinus canaria. The sequence goes on along the minus strand of NC_066314.1, from coordinate 17,570,216 downwards.
TACTCAAATAATACTATTATTTAGTATGTGTTACAAAAGTTTTCAATCACATGCATATGTTCAAACATCATAGTATTTTGCACACTCAATTTCAAGAAGGTTAGTTTTTGATAGCTATAACTTTTTAAAATGTCAAATAACCACCCTGAAGACTTTTTTGGTGACAGTTGTAGCAAGACTGAAATGTTCTGCACAATCTGTTCTCTATTTGAAAGTATAAGTGTTGGAAAACAATTATCTGAAGATGGTAATTTTTTTTTCAAGAATCAGTTTGAAAAAGGAAATTTTAGAAACAGTTCAATGGAATCTTGGAAGAAGGGATTTGAACAAAGTAAAATAAATTTTACATTTGAAATTAAGTCTGTCAAGTGTTTTACATAACAATATTTTATAATTGATTTATGATTACTGAAAAAAGGAGCATATGAAGACATCTTTAAAGGACCTTTTAATCCAGTTGTTCTAATAGAGTCTGCTAAAACAATTAATAATTCATATAGTACTTTCTTATGTTGTAATTTTTCTTTCCTAGTTAATGGATACTGCTTTCAATTTTGTATTCAATTACTGTGATTAATTAAGCTTTTTTGTCCCTTATTTCTATTATCAGATTAAATGTTATAGGTGTTTCACTTTGAGGTAATTAAACATCCTTTTAATAAGGGAAACTAATTTTTGTTTGCTTGTTTATCTTCATAAATATCCTTCTTATCCTACTTCTTTTCTCATGGAGAAAGCCAAGAGGGAGATATGGGAATGCAAATGCTTCAGAATTTACCTTCTCTTTTTTTTTTTCTCTGCATTTGAACCAGAAAAGAAAGGAATTAGAGGATGATATCTTTCTACTCTATGTCTAACAATGCTTCACAAAGAAGGAAACATTATTTCCTATCAAACAAGTTTCTGTAATATTTTTTGTTATTAACTCATTGTGTATTTTTTTAAGCAAAAAATACAGGGTACTTACAGGTCTTGTCTTCTCTGTTCTTTCACTGCTCTGGAATTGAGAGTCTATATAATTTCACTGAAATTGGCTGAGAGATGTGCAGACCTTTTTTTCATGAGAAGCCAAGGTGCAATTCTTTTGCATGTTGCATTCTCAGAATACATAGTGCACCATGAATAGTTTTAGAATTTCCTTATAGGCAATGTTTGAGAAAGGCATTATTTCTGGATCTTTCTGAGATTCCTAATGCTGTCTCTGTCAGCAGCAACCATCTGCTTCACAGCAATGGTTCCTAGGGAGGTGAAAATGCAAAGCTTTAATATACACTACTCATGGCCACCTCTTGACTACACTGTAAATTACTTTCATGGTGTAAGACTGTTCCCTGGACATGCTTATGGCAGCATCAAAGTTTCTTCTTTAAATTGCTTATTATTATTTTCCATGAAGTTACAGAAACATATGTCCGTATATGAAGATTCATCTTAAATTTTAATACTTCCATTTATAAATATATCCAAATAACATTACATTTATCTTCTTTATAGCAGATACTGTCACAATGAGAATGGTTATTGACTCAAAGATGGGCCCTGCCACAAGTGAAAAAAAAAATTGAGTCAGACTGTAAAAATGTGCGAATCAATTCCAAATCCTAAAGTAAATCTTCACATGGCTAATATTGGAAGATCTTACATATGCTATGACAACATACAATGCTTCAGGAATATAGTATATATAGTTTCTCTTTATATATAATCATCTGTGGGATTAATGACTGAACACATTTATGCATAAAACATCATGGTTTATACATATAAAGTCATATTATTTAAGCATATAAAAAGATAACCATTATAACAGTTGAACTGAGAATAACCGATATCAAACTGCAATGAATTATTCAAATATAAAATTCAGAAGTGGAATTGAGTATCACAGCCACGGTTCCATTGGAGTTTACATTTTGATACAAAGTTACTTTTCCCTCTGGGGTGGGTAGACCCCAGCCCATTTGCTTACTCACTTCCCTAGAGGGTTGACAGAGAGAATCAGAGAGAAAAACAAAAGGAAAAGACTCATGGATCAAGAAAAAGACAGCTTAATACTTGGGGAAAAAAAATCTTAAACCACTCCTTACTCCCACAGGCAGACAGACCTGTGCCCAGACAATCTGTGAGCAATGCCTACACTGGAACATCCCTCCCTTTCTAACATCCTCTCCCCTTTTATTGCCAAGCACAGCTATTATGGCACAGAAATGCCTCATATTAGTTGCCCTGCCTATGTCCCTGTCTGAACTTTTATCCTCCCCTAAACAGATGACTCCAAGGAATTGAGTCAGCTGGGGGTAAATTTGGAATATTCTGTTTGAATACATTGATTGTTGAAGGTATCTCAGTGATTAATTTTTTTACTGCTAAAATTAAAGGTGGGAATGAATTTCATCCTGACAACTGTTTTGCATCAGTTTCTCAATATTACAAAAATACTCAGAATATGAACTTCCACAGTTACTTCTGCAGTATAGTCAGTGATCCTATTATGGTAATTTTCAATTACCCAATATGAGCTAGAACACAGTTGCAAAGCCATGCACTGTATTTCAAAATGTGACTGGATGGATTAATACATTCAAGTTCTAATTATCCGATGTTTTTTAAAAATTAAATTTTTTAAGACTCAAATTAATAGAAATCACCACAGGTGAACTAAAATTGTGGGATTCAAAACTGTGGTATTATACAGTATTATACAGCATGTAGGAAATCAGACAGAATTGTGAATCACACTTTAGAAATGCTTTTTTTTCTGATGCTGAAATCTTACATTTCAATTTAACAATCTCTTGAAAGCTGACAGCTGCATCAATGGGCACTTTGAAACAGATGCGAATCATTATAAAGGCCTAAGAATCCTTTCTTTTTCTTTTTCTTTTTTTGTGTTCTGATAAATTAATAAATTAATCAGAATATATAAATTAGGGAACAAATAAGGCACTCTTTCTAATGCTATAAACAGACTGTGACCTAAAACATTTGTTCAGCACTCTATTTTGTTAACAACATCAGATTCAGATCACTGGTTCATATTACCTGGAGACAGGAAGAAAATTGGTTGAACTAATTAGGAAATTTGCAAGACAGGTAATTCATGTTTAAGACTCCAGGAAACATACACCGTGTTTCATAATAAGAGCTGAATTGCCTAGCTGATATACAGACAATGTGTAAATATAACTTTTATTTTTACAACAGAGCTGCAAAAGAAATTCAGATGGAAATAAGGAATCTCATGTATCAAATCAGAGACTATTCACAGAATAATTTCATTTTTCAGGGCTTAACATGTATCCAATTTATATAACTCTGGTTTTGCATAAAACCAATAAAGCTTATAGGAAAAATTACTTAGGAACACAAGGAATCAAGTAGTTGTAAAAATTTTTCTATTGTGACTAAATTTTTCTGTACATTTCATTTATTATAGTGTAATTATAGTAGGGAAGGACTTGAACATTTTGATGATGGTGGGCATTTTTGATCACTATAAAAAAAAATAAAACCATTTCAATTTGAAGGGAACTTGAAATGCCTTTAATATGATTCCAGTGTAATATGAGATATGACATCTAACAGTTTTATCATTTAAAAATTATGAAAGTCAACCATAAATCTAACCAACTTTCAGTAAAGGTATTATCTTCACTCGTACCAAAGGCAGGTTTTCCACTGACATAAGCAAAAGTTAGACAAAGGTCCAGCAGGCAGTTGTGCTAAACTTAATTCAAGAGTACATTGTGGAGCACATAATTTAAAAAATATGGTAAAATATCAAGTACATTTGTGTATTCAGGAAAAAACCCATATCACTACATCAATACTTTTTTTTCCACTATGGAAATAGTTTAGATATAGAAAAATCATTGCTTTCACTTATTCATCTCCTATGCCTCTGAATTGCTTTCCTATTACCTGTTGCCTTTCTCCTCTGAGGCAGTTTTTATCTGCTTTTCTAAACTCCACAAATGTAGAATATGGACATATTTGATAATAGAAGAAGAAAGAAGAAGAAGCAATTTGGTAATAGAAGAAAAAACAAGAAGTAGATCATTCATAGATATTTAATGATAATACTTCTTTCCTCAGCCTTGAATTTCTGGATATATTATTAATTTATTATTATACTAGAATAAAAATGGCCAGATCTGCAGCAGGCTTATAGAATAACTTATTATTGATTTGAGGTTTGACTGATAAATTGCTTAAGAATCCCTTTATGCCACCACTGAAATTATTGTTTGTTACCTTTTCACTTTGAAAAATGTATATGCTAGTTCTACTAATATCTCCAGTAGAAGGGTAGTTTGTAAGCTTTCTGTCCTTAAAAATTCTGCAGAGAATTTCCATCATTTTATTTTTCCTTTGCATGATTTATGAATTAATTTTTAATGGTATTAAATGGGTGGACAGACATTCCTGACATAGTTAATAAAGGCACTTGTGTAATAATCTTTTTATCTCTTTATTTCACGTCAATAAAAACCTACACAAATCCTAGATTTGTTCACAGAGGTAAACAAATTTAGGAAGTTCTGTTTGTCTGTAACTCACAGAAGAGTGTAGCTCAAAAGACCAAAACTTTGTGGTTTTATCCATGTCTGGCCTTGTTTTGTTTACCTCCTGTCCTAGGCTGACTATATGATGCTTTTATCCCAAATTGGCTGTTCTGTTTATGCAAAATAATAAGTTTTTCACCTTTAAGACTTGTTCCAGAGGGTGAAGGGGGCACAGAAGAAGTGTGGACTTTGTTTTCAGACACTGCACTCACTCCTCCACATTCCTTCTCCTGGACTGCGTTGTCTGAGGATGGACAGACAGTGGGATAGAGCTCTCCTTTATTTTTAGTTAGTTAGTTTTAGCTAGCTGAGGCAAAGAAGTTCCCTGGACTGTTTTGGGGTTGTTTTTCCCTTTTCTTTGGACCTGTTTAAACCTGCTCTGGACTGAGCACCAGAGGAGCACTGGCAGCTCACGCCAGGCCTGGGCTGTGGCAATTCCAGCGCTGGAGGGACTGATCAGAGACGGAGTGAGCTGAGCTGCAACGCGGGGAGGGGACTTTCTGGGTTTGTCATCTCTTCTGGAGCAGCAAGGGGTTTTATTGTTTAATATTGTTTAGGTTTTAGTGTTTAATAAACAGGTCTTTCCCACTTTTCTCCAAGGAGGTCTTTTCTCCTGAACTGGTTTGGGGAGGGGCCAATTGAATCTGCTTTCCTAGAGGAGCCCCTCTGGGAATTCTCTCCCAAATTTGCCCTGACCTCCTTCCTAAAAAAATTTTAAAAACAGGCAGTAGATTTTCTGCAGCTGCTGCAAACCTGTTTCAATGTTCAACTCCTTTTGTCATCAGAAGACTTCCCTTAATATCTGTTCCATCACCCTTGTTTCATTCTAAGGTTGGTGGTTGGGCATGAAAAATGCAGTAATTATTTCTTTTGGCCACAGGATGTATTTGAAGATATCCATGTTTGCATTAAGAGAATATAATGAAAAATTCATCACCAGAGCAAAAGAATTCTTCCTAGGTCAAGTTACATGTGTGATTTCTGCATCTTCATTATTCTTCCTCACTGCTGTTTATCTTAAAGAGAATTAAATTGTTATGACATAAATATTCACAGAAAATTAATGCTGACCATTATTTTCTACATGTTTTCTTAAGGTTCTAACCTTAGAATTAGTTTCGTTAACATGACAAATTGAAACAGACCTGAAAGGACAATAATTTTCCATTTATTCTTTTACGTCAAAATTAGGCATTTGTCCTTACCCAGTGTTTTGAAATTTCCTAAGTCCTCCATGGAAGCACTTGGGAAGTTCTCAGCGTATACTAGTGTAAATTTATTTATAACATCTCAAAAGCTTGCTGTATCCTTTTAAACATCCCTTCCTTATTTTCTTCTGCTTGCCAAATCATATTTCTCTTACCCATTAGTTTCCAATCATCACAAAATCTCACACAGCAAAATCAATTTACCAATGTAAAATTTACACCATTACAGAAGTCACACTTGATTTTGGTGTGCTGACAAAATTCTGTCTCATCAGGGAAAGAAAGAGTAAGCTTTCCTGGTGAGTTTAGGGAGACTGAGACTTGGAATTATCTCCTCATCCATCATTTTTTAGGACAAAAATTTTTCTTAATATTCTTTACTAACCAGCTCGGGCACTCATTCATTTTGACTGAATTTCCAACATCCTTTTGGTTCATCTTGAGTTGTTAATCTGAATAGGTTAATCTCTTTTTGCCCGATCTGTTAAACTTTTTTTGCATTAGATATGTTGCCTTGCAGTGTATGACACAGTGCAATCTTAAGTAGTGTAAGATGTTGTGTATGAAAGGATAAACATATTACAGTAAAATGACATATAAATTGCACATATTCTTTCTTGGTGTTTTTTTTTACTGGGTTTTTGGTTTTTTTTTGGTGTGTGAAGGACAAAGTCTGTTTGAAAGACAAAGTTTAAAGAAAGCAAAAAGATTTACTTAATGTAACTCAGATCTACATTTTCATAAGTTTAGAATTCCATATACTATACAGAAGTGAATAAATGTTTGAAACTTAGGCATTCAGTCTTATGAAGCCATGTGAATGTCTTTGTATGCTGTCAGAAAACCTGGGTGAACCCTTAGTGAAAGAACGGCTTATTAACCAAGGAAACAGACAAAAATGGCTTTAACCTGAATCCTTGGAAGTATTGAGGTGCTTTTCTGACTTCACTGGTATGAAGATAACTGGGGTCTAAATCTTTTGAAGGAACTGAGCCTTAGTGTACATTCACTCTTAGGTTCATGTCCTCTAGGTTACATGTTACAGGCATACTTCAATTTAGGTCTCAATTACATTCTCTCCATGATCAATGAAAAGAGACACCTTCAAAGCACATTTCTTCCTACCTATGTGTTATGTGCCTATTTAATGAGAGGATAAATCAGTTTTTCAAAGTGCTTGTCTCTCTTGACTACAAAGAATAACCCACGTGATTAGGTTAGAAGAGATGTAAAATCTTCACTTTATGAACATTTTCTGAGGCCAGTCTCAGCCTGTAGCTTAAGTCACTAGCCTACAGAACCAAAATAGTTAAGGCAGAAAGGTGCTGGAGAAAAATGGCCAGTAGCTAAGACCTACAAGGCAACAAGGCATTCATTCCCCTGCCAGTAAGACCAGGGAGGGCAAAAGTGAGAAAAAAATCAGGGATCAAGTTAAAGGCAATGTAACAAGTGAAACAAAGCTCTGTGTACAAGCAAAGCAAAATGAGTCCTTTATTCTCTACCTCCTGTTAGAAGAAAGATGTTTAGCCACTTTCAGTAAAGCATGTGTAATGTTTACTTGGGAAGACAAACTCCATAAACAAGAATTGCTTATGCCTCCTTTGCCCACCTTTCCCTGAGGTTTTACTGTTGAGCACAACGTCATAGGATACAGTATGCCCCTTTGGTCAGCTGGGGTCAGCTGTCCCAGCTAAGTCCTCTCCCAGCCTGTTGCCCCTCTCCCAACTGAAGGCATCTAGTGAGAGACAGGTATCACACCAAACACACTGGTGTATTAGCAATGTTATTTTAGTCACAAGTAATAAACACGGTACCATACAGGCAATTATGAAGAAAATTATCTTTCAGCCAGCCAGCTCCTGTAGAGCCTCCAGCACCCATGCCATATAATTTTCATTGTGCTCAAACTTTCACTATCCAATACATCCTTGTTAAGTAGCAAGCAGCTTCGTGTCCTTTCATTAATACACAGGGAATCACGTCAACCACTTCTACCAGGCTGTTACTGGGGCCATCCAGGCTGGAAAATCCTGCCTGGATCCAGAAGTCCATCGGTTTATAAAACTTAGGAATAGAAATTGCAGAAAAAGAAAACCCAGTTTCTCACTTCCACTGTTTCTAAATGATATTTTGTTTTTCTCTAGAAATTAAAAATTCAGTGAATGGATACTTTAAAACTAAAAAGCCATTTTCTGTTTTTCCCTTTAAATATAAAAAATGTTGATGCATTTGTGCAGCAAACTATATTCAGTGCATAAAATAGAAAAATGTTGAGTAAACAGAATTAATAGATTACTAATTTATCTCAAATTATGAGACACTGAAGTTATCTCAAATGAAAGTTATAAATCTCAAGTAAGTTATGTAAAACTTTGCTTTTAAAATCTTTTTTTTAGCAATACATAGAACATTAATTTGGACTTTGAATCATCTTTTCTAAGTTTCAGCAACTGGCTTAGGTATCTAAGGTCTTAATTCCACTATGGAGGTGTCCTTTTCTCTGCTTGAACTCTATGCTAGCCAGGTGAACCTGAGTCAAAGTGGCTGATAAGCTATCCCAGTTGAAACAATGAAAGCTCATTCTCAGGATTCTAAGTTATTCAAAAAGTGAGATTTTTTACTTTCATTTAAATTATTTCCATTCTTTTTCACTCAAGAGAGTGCGAAAGGACAGGTTCTTTATTTTATTTTTCTCCTTAGCCATTGGTTGGCTGGTTTCAGTCCATCTCAAGGTCACAGTATAGGTTGCCACTATTTGACAGTGAATTATCCTAAATGAAATCAATTGTTGACCTCAATATAACCCCTGCTGTGTATATCCTCATCACAATTCAGCAGAGTGAAGAGACACTACACGGACCCAGAATTTGAACTCAAGAGATGTTTCCTCCAAGCCTCAGTTAAGACACAGTGCACAGTAACACAAATGAGTTTATGATTATTTTATGACTATTATTTTCCCATTATCAACATGAAAAATTATTTCTATCATTTAATAGAAAAAGAAATTTTTAGAATAATATCTCTTCATGAGTTTACGTATTTAGTTTTTAGTTAATCATATTCTTCTTAAGGGCCTTCAGGTGAAATAATAAATATAGTGAATATACAGCTTTCTGAGGCATAATGGTTACTTGTCCTTATTCAGATGGCATTATTTGGAATCAAGATTTTTTTATATATTTATGTGTTGTGTTTAATTTCTTCACTGTGGTTAATAACTGCTACTACAATGAAAAAAAGTGAAGTAATTTCAGCAACAACAGTTTGTAAGAATTTTTGTCCTTGCTTTGTTGTGCCAGTTCAAACCTTGTGTCCAAAAATCAGTCTCAGATAACAGAAGTTCTGCAGAGATTTAAAAATAATTAGGAATATTTACCAGTTTATACCAGTAAATATAATAGCACATTATATATACTGGTATAAACTTGGGATTCATTTTACTACTCTATGCTAGTCAATACTCTATTGTCCTTGTTTCATCTGGGATACAGTTAATTTTACTCCTAGCAGCAGGTACAGTGCTGTATTTTGGATTTAGCATGAGAATAATGTTGATAACACTTTTATGATTTAGTTGTTACTAAGTAGTGCTGACGATCAGTCAGTGATCAGCTTCACAAGAAGTTGGGAGGCAGCAGGGCCAGGACAGCTGATTTAAAATGTCCCAGAGGAATATTCCACTATGCCACAAAACACCATGCCCAGCATCTATACTTGTCTGGGGGGAAATCAGTCATTGCTGGGGGATGGACTGCCCATTGTCATTGGGTGGTGAACAGCTGCATTGTGCACAGCTTCCTTCTCTTGGGTGTTAATTCTCATCCTCTTTTTATTATCTCCCTTATTACTCCTCCTCTTCTTCTTCTTCTTCTTCTTCTTCTTCTTCTTCTTCTTCTTCTTCTTCTTCTTCTTCTTCTATTTTATTTCAATTATTAAACTGTTCTTATCTCAACATACAGGTTTTACCTTTCTCATTCTCATTGCCATCTCACCATGGCGGGGGGTGGTGTAAGCAAGCAGCTGTGTTGTACTTACTTGCCAGCTGCAGTTAAACCACAGCATGTATATATGTCTAAATTCAAAAAGTTAATCACCAGACTAATTTAACATTAGAAAATTGCTGACACTACTCTGTAAAAATATATAATTTATGTGTCTGAACCTGTTATAAAAGTATAGCCTACATTTTCTAAGTAAAGACCAATAGTATCACATTGAAACTTCCTCCAGTACTGGCAAAGAAAACTATTACACTACACTCTTTCCTTGATGATAACTTGCTGACAATGACTTTTCCCCCTCATTCTTACATAATAATTTGACAAACACTCAGGCATACAGCCTACATATAAATATATGACTGTGTATAAATACACATAGATCCCTGTACATTTCATATACAAAATAGCTAAGCTGAGCAACTAGAAAAATTTTAAGCATTATGTTGACATTTTTTGATACATTGAAAAAAGTGGAAGTTCTTTTGTTAATTTCATTGCTTATTTTATTTTCAACATCTTTTCTTCAGGTTTATCCCTTCTCCCTTTCCCCATTTTCTAGAACGTAAAAATGTATATTAGTCATTCTTAAATATATGTTAATGAATTTTATAGGCATGCTGGATGGAACTTGTATAAACATGCCAGGAAATCTGAATCTAGAGCCAGGGCAAACTCATGCCAAAACATTAGTCGATCCATTGGAACTGATTATACACATACAAAAGGGAGAATGTGAGAAGTGAAATATAAGGTCACTGTGACAGCCAGAAGGTAATGCCAAAATATTCCTACTAGCTTGGCTCATTCACATGTATGGGCACAGAGCTGATTCAGAGCCAAACACTCTGCATGAGCCAAACTTAACTTCCTTGGCTTGCCCACCTTCAAAGCACAGCTGTCGTGGCAAAAACAACCCATCAGACACGAATTCATTTTGCTAGTTTTCATCTGCCATGACTTTGTAAGATGCAGCCACCAAGGGCAGAGTGCTTTGCTGCTGCTGCTGCTGCTGTTCTGAGTAGTCTGCACTGCTGAAAAAACCTGTTAGACTCCCATTACCTATTGCAATGAGGTGTCTGCTTCCGAATAATAAACATGATCTTAATGAGGTCTAGGCACCTCTGACCATGATTTTGAGAATGTGAGTAGTGATTTTGATTGTGCAGCATGCTGGGGCCCATCTGGAAGCACCTGAGTGGTCGGATTTGAAAAAAACCACAGTGGTCTTGGTGAAGGATCAATTAAATCCAGTCTTGAATGGGACCTTCCAAAGCCCAGGTTGTCAAAGTCATTAGTAGATTTTTAACTATCTTAGTCTAATTAGTTTGAGTAAGGGACAGTGGAAACACATTGACAAAAGGTATTCCAAAGTCATAATAATTATTTTCTATTTAATGGTGGATGGTGGAAAATGTAATGTTTGCCTTTGCTTGACATCCATAAACTGCTCCCTCCCAATTTCACCCTCACAACCCAACCAGCCACAAAATGCTGTCTTAAGCTTCTTCTCATCTCTGATGTGATCCTAAATTACATAAGTTCAACTGAGATCAGCTCACACATGTGAATTCGATGGTGTAAAACCCAGAAAATTCAGTGATCTGCTTTGGAGTTTTGTTCCTTACATGAATTTTGTGTTTGTATTGTTAACATAGAAATGAAAGGAAAAGCACAGAGATTAGAATAAGCTTACTGTTAAATATAGATATAGACATTGCTATTAATTTTCACTTACACCCTCTACATTAAATATTAATAACTTTATGAAAATTTATATTATGACTGTATTAAGAGAACAGATGTATTTTCAAGCCAGATAAAGTACAAAAAGCTAATGGCCAAGCAACACACTCCTAAATTGGTCTGGGTTTTCTCATCTTTGTCCTTCTACACTCATTTCATGGAGGTCTTTGTAGGGGTTCTGAGAAAATTTTCTGAATAGGAAAAAGGTACAAAACTTCTCTTAATATATATTGTATAGTTTTCTCTCAAGTGCATTTTTTTCCTTCTCTTCAAGGAAAAAATGAAAGATTAATTTATTATAGAATGTGATTTGATTTTACTGCCTTTAATTAATCATTGGGTTCTGATTAATTGATTAATAAATTTCTTATTTATGCAAGACTCCTGAAATATTAACACATACTCTACAAACAATCAATTTTCAGATTCCTGAAGTAAAATCTTCAGTAGTGATTGAAGTTAACACTTGATTGCCTCAGGATTTTTTTATTGAGACCAAAACATAAACTCTGGTACATGAAAACTATCAAAGAAGACTATGTGAAAAAATTTTTGTTAGATAAAATGATATTTAGATATTTTATCATCAATTTTTGGGGGCCAATTTGTCCTAAAACTGCTGCCTTATTTTAACATCATGCCAAAAGATCATGAGGCTCAAATTCAGAAATATTTTTTAAAATTACAATTTCACATATTCCAAACGTAGTTTTATTGGTATTTGTGGAAATAATTCAACAGAAAAATCATAAAATCATATAATGGTTTGAGTTTGAAGGAACCTTTAAAGTTTGTTTGCTCTCACTCCATGCTTGTGCACAGGGACATTTTTCAATAGATCATGCCACACATGTCCCATCCACCTTCACCTCAAACACTTCCAGGGATTGAGTATTCACAGGGCAACCTGTTTGAGTGTCTCACCACCTCACAGTGAAGCAATTTATTGGGGCTTAACTGTGTATTAAACTATGACTTTTGTCATCATTCCAAGGCAGCTCGTCCCTGCTAGATGGATTGGTGTTGTCATAGTACCTGAAAATTCACAAAAGAGAGCATTCACTGAACTTGCAATAGAACACATTCTCATGCTGAAGTATAGTGAGCCTTTACTGTTCATGTTACTAACAGACTTTTCAAAAAATTTTCCAGTATGAAATTTTCCTACTTGAGACACAAGTGGAAAAATAAAGATTCAACATAAGATAAAGTTTTAATAAGGAAAGCCTCCAATCACCTGAAGCCACACCCATATTTTTTCCCTTTATGCAGTCACAGAAGGAATCAGGAGAGTTTTTAAAGCTTTTGTTTTAGAAAAAAACCAATATCTTCAAAGTGATTCCTAAACTGAAAATGTACCTTAGTGAAAAGTTACTGTCACTGGGGAGAGGCTTGGCCAGTGGATTCCACCATTTGATTAAAGCAAAACAATGGGGTGAAATAGAGGATGATGCCTAAGCACAGCATGTGTGGTTATTAAGGCCACATCAAAGAAGAGAAAGAGGAGTTTTCAACATGATTGTATCCAGGATTAGACATTTTGGACACTGAGTTTGCTAAACTAGAACACACTCCTTTAACAGGTTTCCTTCTTTCCTCCACTTGGAGGCAATGCTGTCCCTGCTGTCCCAGGATTCACACCATGACAGATCCGTCGCTTTGACATACAGTATACTAGGAAAAGGAGGCAGTCAGACTTCAAGTATGAATCTTTCACTATAGATAATTATGAAGAAATTATGCTTCAGAAACTAATTTAGTTTCTTAAATAGGAACTGTACTTCTTTGTCAGTTTAGTTCCAGACAAAAATCCTGAACAATTCCAAAGCTCTTTCCCAGTAAGTGAAAGGTTGAAAAAGGTTTTTATGTGAAATATTTTAATCATCAGTGATCAGCATTAGCCCCATAGCAATTAGTGTTTAAATTAGCAGAGAAGTAATTTGAAGAGACTGAGGATAGCTAACTATGCTTTTGATTTTTCTCCTTTAAGCATTTTTTCTGGAATAAGAGTGTATTCCAAAACTTGGCGAAATAAAAACTGAATAGCTGTTGTACTGTATATATTGAATAAATGCATCTTTTATAAGGTGAAATTTTATCCTCTGGCTTGATATCAAATGCTGTTTTCTGTTCTCAATAACAAGTGAAGACGGAAAATACACACTAGTAAACAATTCAAGTCTGGTGAGATTTTAGTAGGTGACTAAAGATCTGGCATTATATTTTACTTTCTACTGTGACTGTACAGCCTCTATGAATGTTTTCACTAGGCTTTCATGAAGCGGAGAAATGGAACTTATAGCACTGGATTATTATTAATTTTTTTATAGCCATCTGCTGTAATTGCTAAGAAAAAGTTAAAACTGCATTCCAGCTAATATCCTTGTACTGTCCCACTAGTCCAATGAAATCAAGAATGAATCTTCATCAAAAGGATCAACAATTTACATGAAAACATTTGATCCTAGTGTATTCAAAATTCTGGGGAAAATGTGTTTACTTTTGGTTGTACCAAGAAAGTCAGCAGATCAAACTCCTAGGCAGTTTATGACTCCATCACATTAACAATGAGTGCAGATTTATCTCTGAAAAATAACTTTTCTAGCTAATTATTTAAAGTTAACAATTGAAGTAAGGGTGATTTTTTGCAAAGAATGAATCACTTAAAAATCACAATAAACTACTCCCATGACATGAATTGTGACGTAAGCTTAAGAAAAATGGAGAAAATACTGACACTTTGTCATGAGAAAACAGGCTAGGTTATGTACAGGTTCTTGAAGTGACAAAGGTACACCCACGAAGTGTTAGAAATAATTATGTTTAGTTAATGAAGACTGGTAGAAGAATTCCTGATCAACAAGGATGTTCTTGGTCCTGATCTAAGACTGACATATATATGCCTGGGGCAATCCCTCTTGAGCCCTGGCTCATACATTTTTAGAATTTTCTGTTCACATAGACCCTGTTCACTACTTTCTTACCTTCAGAATTCTCTGAAATCTCTTTGTTAAGTTGAAACCCTCCCTAGATGACAGGTCAGGAAAACAGACAGGGACCTTCATCCTCTGCAGCAAGAAGGCTCCCTCTACCATAACTGCTTTTTATTCACTTCTGGGTTTCAGACTCCACCAGCTCAGCTGCTTCATTTGACAGCCTTCACTCAGAACCTCAGTCTTGTTGCAGAGCTGCTCCCTCTTCCTGAACCACTCCTGGGTCAAGGGCATCAAAACTGCAGGGACAATTCTATCAACTACCAGAGGCAGGTATGTGGTACATCACTGCCATTCATGAGGATGCAAAAACCAATCTGAGTAGACCTGCTAATCCTCCACATTTTTAATTTTCTTCTTTTCCCAAATTGAAGTACAAAATGATCACGGCCTGTTAGCTATGCTAAAGGTGCCTGATTTTCCCTGATCAAGGGTTAGAATAAACAAAAGCTACAAGCCCTTTGTGATCAAGGACAGCTGGCATCTTCTCAAATACCTCTAGAGCCTGCTACAAAGGTTGGCAGATGTTATGGCTGCTGTGGCAATCCTTACCTGGGAGCAGTGATACCTTCAGATTCCTCAGAGGAGTCCCAGGAGCCTCTCAAGAATCTTTGATAAAATCAGGAGGGTAAAGAAAATCTCAAACCAGAGCCCAGAAAATCCTGTCAAACAGTTGTATCTCCTTTGTGGTATAAACCTTAATTCTCTTCTGTGGAATAAATAAAAAATGCAATAAAATGTAGATTACACTGAAAAGAAATCAAGAGAAGTTGATTTACCTTCTCAGTTCTGCTTTCTCTTCTCAGAGCAATGCTGCAATTCTAGGCAGATTTGCAATATAATTGTTTTTCTAATTAATATGTTATTCTGATTATGTTTTGTTTTTAACATATAGTCAAAATACTGGTTTTATATGAAATTATGGTTTTGGCTTTTTTTTTTAGTGGTATGAAAAAGGGGGTTTGGAAATATTTTGTGCTGTGACTGTATATAAGAATTTACATAGGCAAGCAGTCTTTATTTTTTCCAATTTTTTTGGTCAGAATGAAGCATTCCAATGCATTTGCTGGAAACCAGATGTTTTGCTTTACTGACAATGAATTAATTAGTATCTTCCATTTGTACATTAAGCTATTTATTTTGGATTCATTGTTGTCATAGCATGAAAACAAGAAAAGACAAAGAGAATAGCCTGAGAAATGGGGGAGTGGTTGCAGTGTTCATTATTTTGAGGGAATGCATCTGATGATTGTCCTAGTGGAATGAAAAAATAACGTTCTTCCAAAAAATTCTCTAAAGGGTTTCCTGCAGTGAGTTTGGAGTCAGAAAGACTCCCTTTGCTACATACAGAATTCTTCTCCTTGGGCAGAGAATGAGAGCATGGATTATATATGACAAGTATACAGATGCATTGCTTCATCTTCTTGAGGGGGCTCAGGTACAGCAATGAGAAAAACGAACACAGGAGCTTACACAGCATAGCCTTTCCTCAATCTGATATCAGAATAGGTAATGAGTACCACAGAAACGAGGGAAGTCTATATGCAGGGAATCTAGTTTCCAAGAAGAAAAATTAAATTGTGATGAAGAAAAATTGGAAAGCAGATTGATTTGCAATATATTACACATCTACCAAAAATGAAGCTGCAGAAAATGAGAGTAGACACATTAGAAATATAAAAAAGAATTTGTATAGAATTTACAGCAGCGCAAACAAACTGAGATAGGCATGACCATTCTTTCTCTTCCAATATATTTTCCATGTAATCAAAACCCAGTGTGTGATTAAAAGCAAGTTTACACTTATTTTTTATTTGCTGTAGATGTAGTCCCACAATGAATATATATGACTCACAACAAACATTTATGTATAAAATATGAATATAGAAAGATAAACTTATTTTAACAAGCCTCCATTATGTATATAATATGACAGCAAAATAAATTTATTCAAGTTGAACATATTAGAAGTCTTAAATGAAACAATTCTATAGTGTTTTCTGACAGAAAAGAATGGAGTACTGTGTTTAATTTACAGAAAGAATCCACAAACTTTGTTAACAGTTAAAGGTGGTATTTTAATTTTTACATCAAGTGTAATTGAGACCTGTTGACAATGTTAGCATATTTCAACAACAATTATTGTAAAATTGAATTATTTATCTAATGAATTAAAATTACAAATGGCTCAGGGCTGAGCCTAAAGGGTAATGTAGAAACTATATAAAAAAAAAAAAGTGAGGAAAAGGTATAAAACAAAACTCAGTTTCCTGTTTGTGTTTAGAAATTTTTATGAATTATATCTTTAGGTATATTTCTGTGTTCCTATTTATCCTTGATGGGAAGAGGAAGATATTATAAACTCAGTTCACAGGGTCCTGAATCCTGCAGATCGAAATGCCTAAAATCATCCTGGTACAAGTATGGCTAAAAACTCATTTCCCTATTTTTGGACCTCACGTGTGGCAGCAAACTGAATCTTTGGGTTCAAAGTGCAAAACTTTTTCTTACATCTACAAACTTAAGGTACTCTTCATAAAAAGGTACATGCTTTAATTTAGAAAAAGCATGTAAAAACTTACATCTTCTTTGTGGGAAAAGAAGATGTAAGTTTTCATATAAAACTTCATGACTACAGAGAGAAACCTGCATTTGCTTCTTTCTTGGACCAGAAGATGAGTAACTCTCCTGCAGAATGATCAGACAATATCTGGAAATAATGCAGTCAGGGTTTGTGCAATTTATGCATCCTTCCTGAAAAAGATGTTACTCTGCAAATAATTAATGAGGAGAACTTAATAAAGTAGAACTAGTGACTTATACTTTACAGTCTAATAGCCAAGATGCATTGCTAAAGAAAAAGAGAGATTATGGTTATGGACGACATTTCTGTAGAATGCATCTGATTTTATTTTTCAGCCTTAAAAATAATCAGAGCAAAGAGCAGGCAACATTCTAAACATTAGGCATTGGATCCCATGTTTTTTTTCTCTCTGTAACAGCTGGCATTCTGTTTTACTATATATAAATTTGAATGGAATTCATAATCCATCATCATGAATTTGAAATATTCTTTTATCTGTTGCTTCATAACCATGTTCTTCAGTGAATTGATGCCTATTATTTTAAATCCATGCTACCAGTTCTCCTCTTCACTTGAGATTTGCCTTCCAAGGCCATTCTTGAGCATCAGCTCATTTTCTCTATCAATAATTTAGATAGAGAATAATTTCTCTATCAATTTTTTTTTACACAATTTCTTTCACAGTTCATCAGTTTTTCATTTCCCTTTATTCCAGAAGTCCAGCCATGGTGTGTTTATCTTAGGACTGTAGATGCAGAGGTCTATCATTCTCCCCCTACAGTGTCAATTTAACATCTAACATTTAACATCTAAGACTTAAAAAAAAAAAAAAAACAGCCTGAAATGGTTTAATTATTTTGGTTTGCTGTGAAGAAAATTAATTCAGCAACAAACAGGAACAAGGATAGAAATCCAACGTGGTCTAATTGCAGTATATCAATGAATTTCCACAAGTAATAGTTTTTAGCTTTCCATGCCTTTTTCCTAATTATGAAGCAAATATAAATATAATATAATAAACATAATAAAAATAACCCCAGATCACAGATCTGTTAGGGTTGGAAAGACCTTCTGCAGATCACCCAGTCCAACCCCCTGCCAAGGCAGGTTACACAGGAACACAACCAGGTGGGTTTGGAATGTCTCCAGAGAGGGAGACTTCATGACATCCCTGGTCAGCCTTTTCCAGTGCTCTGCCACTCTCAGTGCAAAGAAGTTCTTCCTTGTGCTGAGGAAGAACTCAACACAAGGAAGTTCTTCTGTTTCAGTTTATGGACATGTTACTCATCCAGTCACTGGGTAGCAACAAAAAGAGTCTGGCACCATCCTCTTGGCACCTGCCTTTGTGATATTTACATGCATTCATAACCCCTCTCAGTCTTCTCCAGCCTAAATCCTTGTTATCAAACAAGATAACCATGATGGCTTAAAATGGCTGAAAACCACCAATGTTTTAATTTACTATGGGAGAGAACCAAGAGGTTGCGCTCAGTCAGCTTATGGTTCAATGAGAGAGTGATTTCATTATCCATAGCAACTCAAAGTTTTTCTGGTTTGTGATACTGTGCCTACTGCTCAAAATACATTGGCTTCAAAAAGAACATTAGCTCTACAAAAACCAGCCTTCAAATATGTAAAGCATTTTATTAGAACCAGGTCTTCTATCTTCGGAAATGATGGATGCTCAGAACTTAGGTTTCTGAGGAAAGATGAGGTATGATTACACCACTGTTTGGCTTTCAGGAAAATAGTATCAGACATCCTGAGAGTTACCAAAGAATCATTACACTTGAGAGCAAATATATGAACATTAGATTTAATAATCAGCTCAGGGCATAATGTTTTCAGTCCGAGTTGCTTTGAAAGCAGTTCTTGATGAAACCTGACTCAATAAGATGTGCTCTGTCTTGTTGTGTATTTCCATGACAATATATAAAGAAATCACAACCAGTTTTCCCCTGAGGTTTTGTGATCTGAAAGCCTAAGTGGCAATGCCTTTGGTCTGCAAATCACCACCTAGTTGAAGGACTGCAAGGTCATGGATATTATCCTGTTTTAAAAAGACATACACATGAAAAAGCTTTTTCGAAAGCTGGTGTGTAGACTAATAGTGTTCAAACACTGAAGAAACATCAAAGCACAGAGTGGGTTTGGGAGGTTATTCTATATTCAGATTAATATTGCAGACATCAGAGATTTCAAATGACAATCTGCTGTTTTCCTGTTGCACTGAAATTAACAAAATTGCACAGCTTTCAGGTGGTAAATATCAAGTGATGACACCTTTAATACATCAAAGCAGTGTATGGAAAAATGAGAAGTTTGCTGGAAGAGGGTAACAAAGAACATTTCCCTAAACAATTATATTCTAACCTGTATTGCTTCAAAAATTTAATAACTATGTAAATAGCAAGGGGATAAATTTGTGTGTTTGCTTTTAATATGCTTTTAAGAATGATATCCAACTTCTTTAATAATTTTAAAAATCATAATATGCTAGAATTGAAATACTTTTCCATTACCATGTGATGAAAAGTAAAAAAAGAAAAAAATATTCTGATACTAGAACAAATGGACAAAAAGAAAAAGACATCTGAAGTTTTATTCTTGAAAATAAGTTATATAATTGTGAGATTTTTAACAGGGAAAAAAATTTCTGAATTCAAATACATTCAATAGTACTCCTTTTTATCTCTCAAATTCTATATGCAAATTTATTCCTTCAGCAATTAACCTTTACTATAAACTGTTTCTAAATCACATAGTTTTGATATATATTCTTGATTTCAATATTATAAAGTTGAAAATTGTAAGCTATTGTCTAGAAGTTTTCATAGCATCCTTTCAAACGTTTGAAAGTCTCCATAAAAATCCCAATTAAAATTTCTTTAACAGAAGCTGCTTATTCTTATATTCCCCCATTGGAAAACCTGTTTTACAGGTCACTAACACTGGTCAGAGTGCAATGCCTGGTCCTGAGGCTGCCTGGTCAGTCACAGTTGCTAAACGTGCCTGCTCTGGGACAGTGCAGCCATTTCTGAGCTGCTCCCAGGAATTGGCTTCTGGCTTAGAAATGAACATTTTACCTTGGCTCTAAGAAGCAAATTCAGTCTGTCCTGGATCCTTGAGTCTTAATTCATCTTTTAAAACCTAGCTTCACACAATTGTTTGCCATCCTGTGAGTTCGTATAAACTAATTATGATTATATACAGTGTCACATGAGTATAAGAATATTTATCCACTGAAAGAATTTATGATTGACATTATATTATTGTTTTAAGGTAAAATTTTAATTAGACCTTCATAATTTTTGGGCTATGAGCCTGATAAACACAAATACTACTACGGTTAATACAAATACTGCTACATGTTCATCTATAACTTAACTGCGCATCTCCATTGTAGAACTTTCCTCACGTTTAATTATTTTTAATGCTGTCCAAAACCCACTAGAACAACTGAGAAGAATCTCCAGTCTTTAGAGTGTTTTCTACATAATATACTGGTTTTTGATTTAAAAAAAAAATGCTTGCACAAATATACTTTAGGTGCTGGTGTACTTTAGTTTAATGACCCTTTAACTCCAGATGGAAGTGGAGATATTTTACTACTTTGATTATTGTATTTATTTTATCGTGGCATGTTCTTGTATTGCCAAATGGTTACATTTCACATTTATTTACAGAAATATAAATGAATATACTGGCTTCAAGACAGTGGAGAATGATAAATCTTCATATTGAACATTCCAAGAATAAAGTCTTCATTCATATGTTAGAAGCATGGCTAGAGTCCCAGGTGTGGAGAGAATGGAGTGGCTAGGTACTTATGTTCAGCGTTTTGTACTCACTATAATTCACAAAGTGAAACTGAGGTTAATAAAACTCCTGTTTTCATAACTATGAACACAATTAAATGCCTAAATCCACACATTTCACAACAATATAAAAAGGGACAATCAAAACAAAACACATTTACTGCTGAAGAGACAGAAGAGAAAATCCTATCCCACAAAAGAGGATGTGCTATTCCTTCTTTTGTTCACTGAAATGCTGTTTTGGCAGTAGCAAGCAGATCACAGCACAGGAGCCTCTGTGCTTGCAGAACCATGATGCAAGTACAAACTAGAATGTGTGTATTAGCATATTTTTGACACCTCAGGGGCTCTACAATTTTTTATGACTGAATAGATATTAAATGGAGTTTTCTGCTCAGCTTGAAAAGCAGCATCCCACACCTCTGGTTATCAATTATCTCATGCTTCTCATGCATCCATCACTTCAGTAGCTCAGTACCAGTCAGAGCAAACTTCTTTCTGACATGATGATCATGGTTGTTTTATTGAATTCTATTGTGCTCTGTAGTTTTCTTAGTCATCAACATAGAAAAATAACGTTGTTTGATGGTTTCACAGACACATTTAGAATAATTTTTCATTGGCCTGACAGTGTTTGAGTAAGGAAATACCCAGAATTTGAAGCAAGCTGGCAATGGCATCTATACAAACATTGAAAGGAAAATGCTCTTGATATTTTGAAGGCATCTAGACTCTCATATTTTGTTTTCTTGAAAGCAAAATCAGTTATCCTGGGGAAAAATGTATACAGTTGGTATTTACATTTTGTCTCTTAAAGATATCTGTTCCTGAAATAAGGTGGGGGCTATGGGTGAGGGGTGGGAGGGAGGTGGAGAAGAAGATCACACTAATGTTATATTGAAACATTAGCATTGTTTGAATAAATTCTACTAATATGCAGAATCTTGCCTCTGAATTCTAAAGTGGGTTTTGTCTCCTACAAGTAAAGGAACTAACAAAACCTTTCAGATCACTAACATAATGAGCAGTCCCTTTATAAAAGTACATTAGAACAAATTCTATCTGTCTGCCACAGTTCATATCTCCAGAGTAACCTAATGTACCAGTCACTACAATATTCTGTACAATTCCTGCAGGGTCATTTTACTGACATTCAATGAGAATGGCTAAAGGCATGAAAAATATAATGTGCAATCCAGAGGCACCTGAGTGATGATGATCACAATGGTATGCTTGGTTACAAAGGGCCATACCTGATGACAACTAAATGCACTGGACTGTAACTTCAGTTTGTAATCCCTTCTTACAGTCTTTTGACAGCCTCAACTATAAGCTGCACATTTTTTCTTGTGTTGGTGTTCATTTCTTGCAGGAGTTTTTTAGCTGGCATTACTCCTTCTCATTACCAAAATCATAGGAAGGCTGTTTTCAATCCCTTGCTCTTAATCTTTATTCTATTTCTATAACCAATACACCTAAACAAGATGGATTATAAACATACTGTAAAGTTTTTATTCATGTCACCTTTACACAGAGATAGCAGCTGCTCTGTGGTGCAAAGAATACATCAGATTATCAAATGATGAAAGTTCCCCAACTACTACTGATATCAACATCAATATCTATTTCCTGATTTATATTACTGATCAAATAATCTTCTTTTAGTGACATTAGATTTTCTTGTCCGGAGAAATACATATAAAATGGATTTTGCTTCATCAGAGAAATATGATTTCAGTTGTTTCCCTGTCTCCTCCTACTATTATGGATTTTATACTGGTTCTCCCTAGCACAAATAGGAAATGTGGTAGCCAGAATTAAAGCTAGTATATGTCATGTTCTTTTTAATAAAGGAAAGTTTAACACAGTTGGAACTTTTGAGTATGTCTCAATGATACAGAAGCTGTCATGTTTAAAAACTTTGAAGGCAGTTAATTACAGTTTACATGTGTAGAATTGAAATACCAGAGTAATAAAAATGAAAGAGGCCTCAGAAAAAGTGTGGAGACATGGAGATTGGGTTAAAATATCAGTGTTGCATATGCATGGTCTACAAGATTTGGGAATTTCAGAATATTTCCAGGATAAACCAGTGGAGAACACTAAAATGTGTTTTCCTCTGAATTCAAAGAATCTGGGAACAACCACCCATGGTGCTGTCAGAGTGAAGGGTGTGCTTGATGGGGAGGGGGAATTGCAGCAATTTCTAAGCATCTGGAACAGCTGGTAGGCTGTTTCTGGGATTTGCCTACATAAGCAGCAATTCCATGCCCAAGGGTCTGTTGGTGGCCACCACCAATTTTTTGTTAGGATAACTAGAAGACCAACATGTGGGCTAAGACTCTTCTTGCACGTTTTATTCTTTACTTTCCACCTTCATGTGCAGCATGTGCTTCTCTTCAAGAGCTTTTACCTGTGCTAAGACAGAGAATAATGGTCTGGGGATGCTTGAGGTCACATCACTGCATACCAGGAAGCAGACCAGGAGAAGGACAGCTCTGGGATTTTTTATTCCACTTGACACTAGCTATCCTTTTTCATCTGATTATTCATTCTTCTGGGAGACACAAGACCAGCTCCATAGGTGAGGTACATGAAAAATGATACTGGCTCAGAAGTTTTTTTGTCACACTGATAACTTGTGCTAATTCAGTGTGTAGGTAAATGACTGCCACAGAGAAATCAAAGATCTTACAGCCTTACATTATTGGGGGAATTTGAATTATGAGAATTTTGAATCAAATCAATGGCTCTATCTCTCAGTGGGCTGTCCCTGGGCTTCCCTTCAATAATTTATTAGTTCCAGAGTTTTTGGCTGAAGAACCACTTCTTTGTCTTACATGTTTGACTGTATTGAATAAATCACTGCTGCCACAGCATCTGGGTCTTGGCAAAAACTGTCAGATATACAGTAAAGATACAACTTTGCTCTGGATAACTCCTTAGAGCTGTCCTGCCCCTCCCTGAATGCGCAGATTTCGCTAGATAAAATAAGAGAAATAATTTGGTCTACAGAGTTGGAATTGCACCAATTCCTGCATGATATCAAAGTTTGTCTGTAAAAAGAAAGAAGCAAAAGAAAAATATTTAAAATGGAGTTAATTTAATAGTTCATACATTTCAATCTGAAAATTTCAAAATTTGTTTCTTCCCTTTAATTTAAAAAAATAAACTCTCTTGGTATATGTTTTAATGTCTCTGGTGTTATGCTACTTTGTGCATTTGTTCTCCCTCACTTCAATCTGTCCATGATCAAGAGTCATTTCTGTCAACAAGCAGGTTTTTACCTGAGACAAAAAGCTGTATTTTAGTTTGATAACCTAGTGTTTTCTCTTTCCATGGTTAAGGTAATATCTTAAATTGCCTAAGAAGAGGTCAGGAGAATTCTGGCTCCACCCATCTATGGTTCTATCCCAACAGATCACAAGGACTAGAGCTCTGTCTGTAAAGGACTTTTATTATGATATTACTCCACAATTTTAGAAAGCTGCATGCCAAAGTTTACTGGATTAAACTGTTTATTAAAATCCTCCTATTTTCCCCACATTAGCTGCATTGCAAAAGTTTTTGAAATTTTGTTGAACTTCATTCAACATGAATGATGGTGATTCATGTATTAGTGTGTTCAGCTTTAGTCATAGCCTTTAAGCATCATAGTAATGGATTTTCCCTTGTATGAATATTCACAGGAATGGATGATATCAGAGAAGTGATGTATCCAAAAGTTTCAGATAAACAAGTTGATTTTAGAAGGCCAGTCTCCCCACAATCTTTCCAGTAAGGAAACGTTAAACAAAAGTGGGTTTCACCTCTCTTTTACAGGATTTTCAAGCAGCGTTTGCCCATTCATGTTCAAATTACATATCTTCAAAGAAGTATTTTTTAAGAATAGTTGTGGTGTTTAATGGATAGTGAAAATATTACATTATTGAAAAATTCAATATACACCTTAAAATCCTTATATATCTATCTATATATCTATAGCTATAGCTACATCTATTTTACAGTAGCAGATCTTTGAAATTTAGTACAATATTTTGCAGTTAGTCAAAAGCAGTCCTAGGGCCCTCTAAATTTTGAAAGCCTGAACTTTGATCTAATGGGTGAGAAGGAATGAGAAATTTTGAATGAACAGATGGAAAAGTGCAAAAAATCTAATTTCATATTAAGCTAGAGAAATAACATAGACATTGAGAAGAAAGAAAGCCAAAGCAATAAAACTCCTGCAAGAAACCCAATAAGAACTTTTCAAATAAATGTACATAAGTGATAACATTTTCAAAAAAGATAACGTGGTTTCTATTTCCACAACAGTAGATAGGTTCAGAAAACACAGGTATTGTTTATTCTCTTTTTGTGGCTATAAAATAACCCTGTCAGCTAAGTTTACATGTTTGACTATCAAAATGGACATTTATAAGCTGGAAAATATTTAAACAGTATCTTTACATGCTTTACTGCCATAATAAGAATGATTTTTTTAAACTATATTTGAATAATATGGTTCTGCTTTAGCTACTCCTTTATCTTTAAACTAAACAGGAACAATAAAGGTGCAAACTCCACTTAGCTCTATTCCCTTCCCATAGGCTTATTAGCAACTTCTATTTTTTACAATTTTAATAGGCTTCCCTGGTTCAGTCCTCTTGGGGAAAAAAAAAAAGTCATCAGAAGAAAGAAGCAAAAGCATAATTTCTTCTTTTGACAGCACAAGTTATGAGTACTGGAGCTACTTAAGCTCAGCAGAGACTCTCGAGAGAAAATAGAAGTTTCAATCTCCCAGCTCTTTGCACATTTCACTAAAGGCTCACAGATGGTAGCTCAGGGACTATGATGCAGAAGGATGGGGATTACTTTGATGGAAAGGTGTAACCTTGTGAATGATTTATGTGAGTGCTGAAATATCCTCCACATTGTATTCTGTTGGTAAGGATGTCAAAATATGATTTCCACCTTCCTAGAATGGTGAGAGTTCAAAGAGTTAATGTGGAGGCCATCAGTGGTCTATTTGTCTTAGGATTTTATGAGCTGGATAGGGGTAGAAGAAACATCTCTCTCTACAGCCTAGTTTAATCTCACACCATCTATATTCTTCTAGTACAGAGTTGTGGTGAGATAGTGTAGGGATGAGACATCTTTTCCATTATTTGGATGATCTGAAGAAATGCACTAGAGAGGATCACAGTGTCAGATAAATTGATTTGTCTATGAGAGACTTTTTGAATGATATAATTTGGGGAAAGCAGAAAGGGGAATAATAGAGCAATGGAGGAGAAAGGAGTGCTTCATCCTCCTGTTTCAGGGAAGATGTAGTGTTTTTCAAATTTTCTATAACTACAAAGGTTTAAAAGTACAACAAGTAAAGCAAGTTAGAACAGCAATCTTAGAGGAGTTATCACACTGGTGAAACTTGTAGAAATCTTTGGGTTGAATAGTTTGATCCATTTTGTAAAAATATATTGTCTTCAGTCAAAAGAAATGCTAAGTCTTCAGGGGCACTGCTGATTTTATCGGGATTGCAGAAAATTGTCTTGGACACAGGTAACTTGAAGTTAATTTTATTTTTTTCACTTGGCATATCTCCTTCCTTTTTTTCAATGTTCAATGACCTTAAGCAGTCAACTAGGCTTTTAAAACTTCCACTGCTTCTTAATCACATACATGAAGTTTCTGGCAGCCAGCAACCCAGTTTGGAGTTCCCTTCCATTCACCATTATGTACTTTCCTTTCAGCTCTTTAGAAACCTATGACAATTTTATGCTGAGTGAAATGCTATGATAGAAGAGCTATTTCTAACATTTTAAATTAAAATAGTGTGGTTCAATTTATTGAATTTAATGAATGCCTTATTTTGAAGTGAAAATAAATTGTCACCAACATATAAAAGGGCAGCAAACAATTAACGGACAATAAATATGAACATTGAAAATTTGGTCTCTTCTTAAGAAACTACTGATGTCTTCATATTCTACTGTTTAGGATTCTTTTCCCTTCCAGTCATGGTGTCTTTTGAGTTTCAGTGAAATATATTTCAATGTTTTATTATGATTATAAGGACACATATGAGACTTTCAAACTAGCATTATGAAGTACTTTCCTAACACTTATTTTCAGCATTTGTGTGTGGTTTTCTTCATTTTATACATATTTTAAATAAATTTAGAAAATAATTCTAAATAGTTTTCTAAAAATTGCATACTCTATTTTTTTGGGGACAGTTTGTATATTTCTAAAGCTTTCTTAGAAAAGTCTAAATATTTAGAAAAATAAGTATCTCTGGCTTGGAAAAAGTTCTGATTGATATTTTAACTAAAGTTATATGATACATGCAAGACTTTGATTGCTAATATTACAGGAAAAATCAAAACTTTTTATAGATCCTGTGCAAATGGAATGGATACTGACCATGGATCCAGTGTGTGGACTATAAATTTTGATGATTTTGATGATTTTTCAGTGAAGTCATTAAGTAATTTCTGATAGCTGGATTATGTTATTTCAAGGTTTCTGATTAATATGATATATCTTTCAATTTTGGGCATAAGAGAATGATATTTTGTCTCCTCTACTGAAGCTCCTGGCCCTAAACTTGCTCCCTCCAATACCTACATTTAATGTTGTGTCTCCATTTGCTCCACTAGGATTACTTACTGTAAGAAGTCTAAGCAATGCTAGAGACATTTTCAGAATCAAGGGCTGAGAGAATTGGAGCTTTTACTCATTAGAGACTAAGATTTATCTTTTTTATCTTAACAGAAAAATCATGAAGCTGCTGAGAGCAATCATTGGTTCTGACCTCGGGGAAACAGGCATATTTGTTTATACCCTGCAGTGTTAATGTAGAACACATCAAAAACTACTCTTTTAGGTTTGGTAATCCCAGTAAGAGCAGTAGATCTGGAATGGATAAATCTTAACAGAGGAGAAACATCACTCAAAAGAAACACAAGATGCATGAGGAAAAGGGTGATTATAATCCAAGTTAAAATGTTTGTTTATGCTCAAGCTGAATAAAGTATCTGTGGTAAATTAGAGACTCATACTCTCTTAAAATTCTGATTAGTAACAACAACAGGATAGAATTTTATCTTGGAGGAATCTCCTCTTAATTACTGAGAGTAATGATCCTTCATGTTTTAAAATAAGTGTGTGTGGGTTTTTTTTCTGACAGCTGTTGAATTCATTACCGGTATTCCAAGGACTTCTAAAGCTTATTGCACAACTAGCTCATCTTAAAAAGTCCTAAACAGTGGGAAGACTTGGTAAAAATATGAATGATTACCATGAACAAGATTGAATAATCCAAAAGTCAGGCTTATTGGGCAGTTAAATTCTCATATTTTATTATATAACCACTTTTATTGTGATTGAGATCATTGAGTGATTATTTTACTTTGTTTTCTGTTTTAGAGTGTCTAGACAATATCTGAAATGTTCTGTGAGCATTTAATATCTGAATGTTTAATATATCTGAATATGTATGAAAGCTCAATATCTAGATAATATCTGAAACATGCTGTGAGGTATCTTATTAATCCAGAGTTTTATCTACATCTTTCTAAAGCACATATTGCAGTCTAGATTACAGAAAGTTAAAGAAAGGATGGTGATAAGACATAAATATTTCCCAATACATGTAAAATTGGGACACATGTGGGAGTAAACATATTGTCTGAGTACAGTGTCATGCTGCTCAAATTCACAAGACTTCCACATGTATTTTTGTTTAGCTTTAAAGATTGCCTCTTGAAATACTTTATTTTATTTAAAATAAAGAAAGATATAAATAATTTTTCTCTGGTTGTTTTTCATAATGAAGACTTCCATCTCTGGAAGAATTAATTGTGTATTTTCAAAAGAAGGATCCTTTGAAAGAAACTGAAAATTTATCAGGCAGATGTGGAGGTGTTTGAGGTTTTTTTTAACATATGAGCCTATGCCATTGAAGTTATGAGCAGAGGTTTTTAAATGGGCTTAATGTCCTCGTTTAATGTTGGACAATAGACTGTGTTTGCTAGGTTTGTTGTCATCTCTGTTGCTGTGAAGACAACAAGTTGAAGAAGTTTCTAGAGGTTGCCAGCTCCATGAGAGTTCTACTGGGTTGCTGTACAGAGAATGTGATGAAAAATGAGTTATTAATACAAAATCCCTGTCCATCAGGATAGGATGGATTACTTATCGCTGCAACTTGTCTGACACAATCAAAGCCCTCCTGGCTTGATGTAGATTTTTGATGATTTTGAGCAGGTATACAATTTTCAAGATAGCCTTAAGGAAACTCAGATGACAGTGAATTTGTTGTGCATCTATTATAATAAAGCAAAAAGTGCCTTTAGAGACAAAAGGAATATTTTGTGGGAATAAATTTCTGCTATAATTTTTCATTAGACATAGGTTCTCCCTGTAACCAGAGACTGATATAGTGATGAATTAACTAATGCAAGATGTTCAGCCACGAATTTAAGAATTTTTTAAATTTGCTTCACTAGCTATGATTTCTAAAATGTTTGTTTCAAAGAAAATTTCAGCTCATTTAACCAGTGCTGATATGTTTACTGAGTCCTTTTTCACATTCCCTTGTGCACTGCAGAACTCAAGTCTTATAAACAAGAGCATAGAAATCAAGTTCAGGATTTGTTTTTTCTTTAATCAGCGCCACTCACAATCAATGACATCAGACAAAAGGATGTGTTAAGGTAACTGTAAACCTATTTTGTGTTCTGCCACTTATGGTTTACATCAGGGTCTGGCAGACTTTAGGCATAGTGAAGAGAGAGTCACCAGATTGCATTACAAATGATATCACTCCTCAGATATTGTAAAGCTTTGTCCCAGATATTGTCCCCTCTCCAGGCCCACGTGGAGTTCATTAGCAAAACCATTGGCCCTAGACACTTCAGAAAGCATTTTTTTTTTGGCAGGTAGTGAAGAGAAGGGCAAAATTCTGACAAAGGTCCTTGATTTTTACTTTTTCTTCAGTGGCATCTTCTCTTTACCTTCATATAGAAAACCAAGATGTTTGGGATTTTTTTTCCTTCAGATTCCACAGTAATGTTTTAATTTTACAATGTGTTTCCAAACCCTCATTGCATTTTCTCTAACAGTAAAAGGGAAGGAACAAGGCTAGCTTTAGACTTTATGAGAGTAAAAAAAGAAAGACTCATTCAAAGGATGACGCTTAGTGATGATTAGGCTCCTGCTCTCAATAACTCTCTGAAAGGATTAGGGCAAGTAGATTATAGACACCTTTGTAACATACACTCTTATCAGGGAGTTATAAAGAATAAGTCTAGCAAAAAAATTCCCCATGTGGGAGATTACACTGGATTTTAACTACCAAGCTTTTTATCATAAAGTTAAGTAGTTAAGTAAGACTTGGCAATATATATTTCTAAAAACCCCATGTAGATGAGGGAATAGCTGATATGAGCTCTTTTTGAGCTAGAAAATATCTATTTTATCTTACCTAAACCCCAACAACATTCTATTTCTTCCTAAACTTCTTTTGTTGGCTGATGTTATCTTTGATGTGAGAACAAATCATGCCATTTTTTCCCCTACACAATATAAATTTATGTGGAAATAAGACAGTGAAACAATAGTTATTATGTGTAGGTATCTTCCAAAGTCCAATGTAAGTGCTAAACAATTCACTCCACTAAAAATATCTTTTAAAAAAAACATGTCAAGAAATCTCAGGTCAGTTTTGGAGTACAGCAGATAGCTGTAAGGGAGAAAGGCACTGAGCACTCAGATAATTAAAGAATTGTGGAATTGTTAATCAAGAACAACTACAATTAAGATTTAATATCATAGAGGCAGAACTGGAAAGATGTGCTAGTTTTGCCTGGGTTAGAATGAATTTTCCTCCCAACGGCTGTGGTTTGGGAGTTGTATTTTGAATTTCTGCTGAACACAGAGTTGATAACATAGAGACATTTTTGTTATTGCTGAGCAGGGCTTGCACAGACCCAAGGCCTTTTCTGCTTTTTGCACTGCCACTGGTGCAAGAATAACTGGTGAAGAAGTTGGGTGTGTGTGGGAGGCTGGGAAGAGACACAGAGGGACAGGTAACTCAAACTGACCAGAGGGATATTCCGGACCATATGACATCATACTTGGTATATAAAGTGGGAGGAAAGAGAAAGGGACATTTGGAGTGATGGTGTTTGTCTACCCAAGTCACCGTCATGTGTGCTGGAGCCCTGCTCTCCTGGAGATGGCTGAACACCTGTCTGCCCATGGAAAGGGTGAATGAATTCCTTGTTTTGCTTTGCTTCTATGTGGCTTTTGCTTTTTTTACTTAACTGTTTATATCCCTACTCTGAAATTTTCCTGGCTTTTGCCCTTCCAGTTCTCTCCCTCATCCCACTTGTGGGCGAATGAGTGAGCAGCTGTGTGGGGCTTGGTTGCTAGATGTGATAAGACCACAACAAAAGAACATAAACACTTTAGAGTTTTGGAGGAGGAAAAGATTGCTAAAGTTTATTCCTTCCCAAAAACTAATTGAAGTCTAAAATGTGACAGACACAATGGACTTGCCAAATTGCTGTTTTCTTGAAAAAGCAAGAAGCCTGCTTTATCTCATGCTCTGCTGTATGTAAATTTTTAAGATCCAGTATGAAAAGTAAGTGATACAGCATATTCTTGTGTGTATTCACAATTCTTGTGTATGTGAGTGTTGGTTTTTTGCTGTTTAATATACAATAGTCACAAAAAACCTGCTACCTAAAAAGCATGGTTATTGCTGGCTTTGAAAACATGAGGACAAAAGGAGACAGGACCTTTGCATTTAGAACTATTAATGATATTTATTTGTTAATAATGATATCATTTGTTTTGAAAGTTTTGAGTATTGACAATTTTGTGGGAGCTGGCAGTTCCTAGAACCAATAAACCCCCAAATATAAATTTCCTCACAATGTATACCATGGAATCTAAGAAAATTCTTCCTAATTCATTACTGCCTGGATTTAGCTGCGAGGCCAGTTAGTGGACAGACAATACTGCACTCACTTAGCAATTTTATGTCTCATCTTCCTGGTGGAGTTAGCCAATTAATTTGATTTAAGTGATATAGTAAGATTGTAGTATAAAAATCCTGTTGATTATTCAGGGAATTGTATATATGATGATAAAATTGGAATCCATAATATATCTATTACTAAATGAAAGATCAAAATATTTTCTCAACTGTGTAGCATTTTAAATGACATTTTTATTCTTGCAAGATTTAGTCTGAATGAAATTTGTGATGGTAGTTCAATGCATTTTTACCCAAGACCACAAGCTAGGAAACCATTGTAATTCTTCCTTGGCCAGTATTATTCGATGCCTAATTTAAGAGGATTTTTTTCTGTATAGTTTTTCCCTGGCAGCTTATAGCTTCCATTTAACTCTTTGCAGTCAATCCTTATTAATGGGCAGACTTTGACTGAGACATTTGAAAGCTAGCTATTATATTCTCTGAAGAAACATTTTATAGATCTTCAGGGAAAATATATCAGTCTATATATATATATATGTATATATATATATATATATATATATATATATATACACCTATATCTCAGTCTTATTGAGATTTTATTGACTATACTCCTTATTACTTTGAGTTTTTTACTACGTTTTTTTAAAATAATGAAATGCTTAAGTAGATTTTGGAGCAAGAGAAACTATTTATAATGAATTTATTTGCTCTGAATTTAAAAGTTTTCTGAGAACGGAGTAAAAATTTTAAAACCTGCTCTCACAACCTTTTTTCCCTTTAAAGATAAATCTTGCAAAACTTGGTTATGATTTTAAGAGAAAAAATTAAGACAAGAGTTGCTGCCAGGCAAGCCTATTAGAAGCATAGCACTAATTAGAGAGAGAGATGACTGTAGAGTGCTCAAATACTTTTGTGTGATTGTGTGCATAGAAGAGGTTCAAAATGCTAAGATTGATGCCCTGGTGAGCAAACAGATGTTCAGTGAGTTGACAAAATGAGTCAGATGATATTTAGGTGTTCCTCCCCCAGTAAGGCAATAACATAGATGATAATTGTAGAATGTTTAAAAATCCACAGTAGACTGCCATCTACCAGTCATAATTTTTGAGGTGTCAATTGACATAATTTTTCCACTGTGTTCATAGAAATAATTGTGAGTAGAGTAATGCAATTGGCAAATCCTCTGTCAAGCAAGGGCCACTCATGTACCTTCCTATTCAGGTTAAAGGCACACCATGGTAGATCAAACAATCTCTTGTTGCCTGGTACAGTATTATTTTGAAATAGAGTGGGAAACCACTATGGAATGCACAACACTTTTTTATTGAGCAGGGTTCAAGGAAAGTGGAATAACTTTTGCTGTTCAACATTTATTATTCTGTTACTTTGCAAACAAAAGAAACCACCTATACATTGTCTGACAAAGGAGCAGAATGGATGCCTTTTTTCAGCATAGCTTCCACATCTATCATCATGTCATATTTCCAGTTGTGTTCTGTCATAAATTACTATCACAGTAAACCTTGTCAAATTTTAACAAATAGAGCTATGTCTCATAATAAGAACATATTGGTTAAAAAAAAATCCAATAATTCTTAGGAAAAAAATCCAGTGATGCTCCAGAATACATGAAATCTTTGTTAACAAATGTGAACTGAACCAAATGTGGTTTAACCCCAGCCAGGAACTAAGCTTCTTCAGCCTCTCTCAACCAGCAGGATCAGGGAAAGAACTGGAAGAGTAAAAGTGAGAAAACTTGAAGTTTTGGATAAAAACAGTTTAATAGGTAAAGCAAAGGCTGTGCAAACGAGCAAAG
Source organism: Serinus canaria (assembly GCF_022539315.1). Taxonomy (NCBI): domain Eukaryota; kingdom Metazoa; phylum Chordata; class Aves; order Passeriformes; family Fringillidae; genus Serinus; species Serinus canaria. The sequence continues at coordinate 17,536,495 of NC_066314.1, read as the reverse complement.
GAAAATAAGGAATTAAGTCACTACCTCCCATGGGCAGACAAGTGTTCAGCCATGTTGGAACACTGCCATTCCCAGGAAGGCAGGGCTCCATCATGCATGATGGTGTCTTGAAAGTGTGGTGGTTTTCAACATGAATTTGGGGTTTTTTATAATTTATATTTATATGCCTATGACACGGTGAGCAATAGGGGACTATGAATAAACTGTGCAGCATATGGTCTAATTGTATTCTAAAAACTTTCATTTCTGTATATTAGAAGAAATAGTGAAAATTAGCAAAACAATGTTGCAAAGGCAAACAGAGGCACTTTCACAATTTCTGAAAATTGAGAAGCTCCAAATAAACTGCTACTAGCTTTGATTAGTCTTTTGTACACTCAAATAATTCAATTCCTCTCATCTTTCATTGACTGTGTTTTATCTGTATTTAGCTGGGTCAGTGTGGCATGATCCAGAGCAATGGGTGGTTGCTGTCATTTATAAAAAGGTATCCATCAATTTTTGAAAAGAGAGGAGAGGTGCACAGTAAAGAACAAGGATTTTTTCAACACTTATAAACAAGAAGTACTTGATATGAATTAGTTCATAACAAGTCACAGTGGTTTTCTATGATGTAGTTTGAAAATGAATATTTTTACAAGATTGACACTATTCATTACATGAACAAAACTGTGTTTAAATTCTGCCTATAATATCCAGAGACAGGTCTGTTCTGACAAAATGTTTGCTCTCATTTTCCAGTTTCAGTAAATTTATTGCAAAGTCAAATGTTTCTGATATCTTCATGTGAGGGGAAATGAGTGTCAAGGATACACTGAGCAACAGTAACTCAGGGGGTTTTGTTTGTTTGTTGTAATATTTGAGTCATATTGTTCCATCTTAGGTGAAAGATGTGGGCTGGAAATGCACAATACATTGCAAAGAAATAGCAAATATGCTTGAAATTATACTTAGGACAGGTAACTTTTCCTTTCATTTTGTTATTTAGTCCTTATTTTATGGTCCTAGAAAGACCAGTCATGACCATCCTTGCCTGTCCTCCCCTCCCTCTTCTTCCTCCCTTTCTTACCACACCATCTAGTTTCATTTAAACTTTTCTGGTGTTTTATGTTTGGAACAGTTTCCCTTTGTCAGTCTAATACACCTTCCCCAGTTTCTCAAGTTCCTTATTAAATTACTTTTTAAAATAGTAAGATCAACAGGGAGATAGCTCAAATTCATTAGTGTTAGAACATAAACTGATAAGACTCAGAAGTGCTCTCATCTATTGAATGCAGCTGTCTCATAATACCATGAAGAGTTTTGTGAGTTTGGCCAAAGAAAGTCCTCATCGATGTAATATGAAATGCAATTCTCTTCAAAACAACTCAGTAAATTGTTATTCAGTGGAAAGGTGTGATGGGTTTGATTCTTCACATGAGAAATTCAGTGGAGCAGACTGCAGATGGCATTTCTCTGCCACCATTCAATGATGAATTCAATGAAATTTTTGATTCAAAGGGCATTGCCACAGAGTCAGGGGCCAAGTTTATTTGTCTAAGGGATCAGGAAGATTGTCTTCATGTATATTGAAAAAGAAACATTCTACTGAAGTGATGCATATAATAGAGCTTTTCTGAAGACAGCACTGGGCAGAAGTTATTAAAATTTAAATCAAAACAATTATCTCTTCATAAAGTAGATAAACAGATATTTAATATACTATTGTAGAAGATGCAATTATGTATTTAACTTGTTTACTGAAGTCTTTAGAGCAATCCAATATTAGATCAAATGATGCAGTTAATCATTTAGATTAATAACACTTAAATTCATGATAAGGTACTTCTGTGGTCTGGGCCTGTAGTTTTTAGATATATTTTTATTTATTATACTCTGCCATTTAGTATCTTCTAATGAAATATGAGTTTTTTTCATTTTATGTAAGTAGTGTTTCTTCATGATGCCACCCAAGATAAATATTTTGTGGAACAGATACTTCATGTTGTTTTTCTGTTACTTAAATGAAACTTAGAGACATGACTCTACAAGAAATTCTTTTGTATTTTTCAACTGAAATACAATAAATACATGGCTCAGACATTTGCTTTTAAGAGCATGGATCATTCACTGGGCTTTTGGTGATCAATTTATATATTTGGAATATGAACACAGAATTGTGAATTTGGGACAATACAATTCATGTGATGTTCTATTTCCATTGCAAGAATACAAAATAGGAAGCAAAATGCTTATCCTGTAGTTTAAAGGTTCAGATGAGCCTCTACTTGTGTATTCAGCTGCTCAAATTAATACAATCAATATCATCAGTTTAGAAAAATCACTCTGTTTCACTTTCTGGATTTTCTTTACAGGAAATACAGATTTTCAATCCAGGTTTTTCTCAAAGACTCACAAACTATTTTTTTTCTTTATTTACAATGAAACTTCATGTCCATACTTACCACTTTCTTCTGTACTTGAATCCATTGCACAGCATCATGTTAACAGGGCTTTTTCTTTCTCACTGATTATTTAAGATTTATTTTTCTGCCTTATTTTTTTCCCTTTTAGCTTTAAAAAAACCCCCAGAAATCCTATTTCATCAAATTGAAAGATCTTCAAGTAGTAAACTGAGCCCAATATCTTATGAAACAGAATTCTTTGATCAAATATACATTTTAATGCTGTTTAAAAAAAAATATTTAAATGCAACAAAATAAAGTTGAAATTCAATGACAGCTTCATAAAGTATATGTATTCCAAACCTGAAATGACAGCTTACAGTATATGTAAAAATTAATGGATTATTATCCAGGAAAGACAAAATGGAAGATGGAAACTATTAATAACAACCTCTGTTATGCTCCAAAAATGGCTACAAATATATGAAGAAAAAATCTCTCTAAAAGAAAAGGGGGCCAACAGTAGTTTCTTTGAAAAAAATTTGGTGGGATTTGAAGGTCATTTCTGAAAAGTACTTTGGAGCTGTCAGAGTAATACTGGAGCCTATGTTAAGGGACAATTGTCAGGAATCTCAATTGTTATTCTGGTTCCAAGGTCCCAGTTTGCTACACATGGACATAATTTTCCTAGGGTTAGAGAGGGAATTTTGTTCTGTGTGAGGAAGGTGCAAATGGATCTAGGACATCAACAGCCTTTGGGTCACTGACACAGTTTATACAATTAAAAGTTTTGAAAGGAAATACAGCAGGTTCAAAAGCAGTAGCTATCTTTGAAGTTTGAAAGCAATGTCTTCCCATAGAAGTATGAAAAATACATCAATTAATTAATGTTGTACGGTATAAAAGCTTAACACAAATATAAAAAGAATTATGCTATATTTAACACATTATGGCACAACAATTTACTTTTTACAGATTCTGTACAGTTATTTAAGGAGATGAAATATGATGAAATATTTTAATATTTCCTACAGTTTTTAAGAAACTTCTATAAAAACATGTTGCAAAGGTGTGCTGAGATATGAGTCTCTCAAGAACCTCAGTGTTTACATGACTTCTCTGGATTACTGAATAGTCACAAAATAACATCTTTGATAGAACAGATTGAGAAAGGACCACTCTACAACACTGTGCACACTGGTGGCTATAGATTCCCATAAATATGCATGTGATCTGTGATCAAAGCCTTCCATTTAGGCAAAGGCAAAATTTTGTGTATCAACTCTGACAATTTTATCTGCCTTGTGAAATTGTTGGCTCAGACTAGGGCAAGAAACAAGGAAGAATCAGGACTCAATTCTGCCTGGAGGGTGTGGAACTTTCTGGGCCACAGTGTAAACTAAAGTACTTTAGCAAATTAAGGAATGGCTTTTATACTCGATTCATCATTTCCAAATTTGTACTTTAGGGAGATTTCTGTTCTCGGTGTGGAACTGCAGTGTAGAGGCCCTCTCTAGGTGCCTTGAACATGGTGCTCACTTCCAGGTGGCTTTCCTGATGGTCTTTTTGCTGTTCTACCTGAGAGTCAAACACTGGGATGCTTATGGGTGAAATGAGAGTATCCCTGGAAGCTCTAGTACATTTCTTTAGTCTTGGTTGGGTTTTTTTTTTGAGTGAGAGAAAAACTATGAGATCTATGCAATTTTAGAACTGAATAATTACTGATAGTACTTTTACCTCTCTATCCTTTTGCTAAAATCATGATATTTTGGGTCTCTGTGAAGCACAGTGTTATTAGTTTCTGTTGGATAATTTAACTCTTTTTCTTTTTTAATTAAATAAAGCCAATACATAATAACATTTAGGGAAACATTGCCCTTATTTCAATTATTACTTCAAAGAAGAAGCTAGGGACTTTACATTTTTCACCTAAGATGAATTCTGAAAGTAGCTATTGAAAGAAAATTACCACAATGCATGCTATGTAATATTTAAAAGACACAGTGTTTCGCCACAATGCATGCTATGAAATATTTAAAAGACACAGGCAGTTGTGTTACTATAGACTTGTAATTAGTGCAGAGGAGACATATGATTAAGATGCATTTTTATTTATATAAAAATTTCAGTTTAAGAGTTTCAGATGATGAACTGAGAGTAGGTTTAGATTGGATATTATGTGGATATTCCTGACTGTTCTTGTGGTGAGACAGTGAAAGAGATTTCCCAGAGATCTTGATACCCCATCCATGGAGCAGTTCAAAGACAGGTTAGATGCAATTCTCAGGAACCTTGTCTAGTTAAAAGTGTCCCTGCCTATGGCAGAGAAACTGGTACTAGACTAATTTTAAGGTCCCTTCCAACACAAACCATTCTTTGATTCTAAGATTCTATGTTCCTGCTTTATGTCTGAATTCAAGTTCTTCATTATCTTAAACTCTGTTTCATCAGCTGGTAAAGAATAAAAATTTTATGATAATTGCCCACTCAGCTTGATTATCTTGTCAAAGGTTCTGTGGACAGTTGTCAAATATAACCAAAACATTACACATCAGTTTCGGCTATAATGCCAGTCATTATACAGCTTCAGTCTGGCTTTCAGGCATTGAGCAAATGAACAGTAAGTCAGATTTTTATTCATTATTTCCACCTAATCCTTGTTGGGGGAAAAAACACCACTACTGAGCTTTCCGTGGTAATCTTGGTTATTTAGCTAATGTGCATAATCTCCACAGTTTCTTTGCAGCTGTCAAAATGGACAAGCCCTGATTTTCCATTGTTCACGCTGACAGTCTGAAAGATGAATACTGCTCATCCTGATTCATAAAATACTCTTCCCTCTTTGTTCTAATAGCACTTGGCATGAAAAGCACAGAAGAATGGAATGCCTTTCACAACTAGTAAACTCAGGGGGAAAACAAGTGACTAAAATTTATTGGATAGGTTCAATCAGATGAAAAAGTTTAGGAATTGTAGAAGATTATGATTTTTTAAAATGTAAATGAAAAGTCAAGTTTTATTGGGAACAAGCAAGCAGGATTCTGGATTTTTATTTCAGAACTATTGCTCTTTGGTGAGTTACAGTAATTTAGAGTGTGCTGTGTTCCTACTGTAATTGTGTGAATTGTATTATGTTATATGGATATTTTAAGCTATAATAAGTTTTTGGGTTTTCCATAAGATAGAAAAAAAATCAGATCATTTTCAAATGTCATTTTCAAGTTTCCTGAAAATAAGATAGAAAAGGTGCTTCCTGCTTCAGCTATTCATGGGAGAAAAGCAAAATTGCTGTTCAATACTGAAATTCCTTAAAACCCAATGATATTTTCCTACACATCTCTGCATGTCCCACAAACTGTCATTTTCTTGTAAACGTAATAATTTCTTGTTCACATGTTAGGTGGAAATTGATGTGCATTTATGGTATGTAAAGTGAAAAGGTAAGTTGTTTGATTATTTCAGTATTTTGTAGAAATATATAAATGTACTGCCACTCACTTGAAAAAATGATTCACTATTTTGCCTCAGACAAAACAGATTTCTGTGACCTTTTATCTGCTAGAAAGTATAATTCATTATAGATGTCATCTTGTCCTAATTTCTCATAAACACCCTTTATATGATGGGCTAAACTTTCACAGAGAAATCTCTTATTTTCATGGGTGAAATACACTGTAGCTACATTTGCCACAGGTTATTGATTCATGTCATGTGGCAAGGACAATATGGAACACCATCATGTAGTTAGGGCAATAGATCTGATTCTTTGGGACTTACTGGCCTGGCCAGTCTATACCAATACTGCAACTAATAATAAAACTGAGTTGCTTTGGTATCTTATTCATGAATTTTGAAGAGGTTCTCTCAGAGTCTTTACAGCTTGTAAAAATCCCATGAATTTACTTGGAAGAAGTGCTAAGAGGCAGAAAAGTGTGCCCAGTTCTTGCAGGGGAATTAATGTCATTTTAAACACACACATTTGAAAGAGGAAGTATTAATATTTTACCTTTTTTTTTTTTTAAGTTTTAGACAGTTGTACTTCATTTTTGTAAGTGGTAATGATTAGTTCAGAATCTGTGGGTTTTTTTCCCTTATGTTACTATATTTATAGAAACCCTTTGCAAATGCAGAGAAATCAGGAGAATGACCTCAAGATCAGCTGTCAGACTGCAATTTTGCTTTGAGGACTTAGTTTATGCAAACATCAGAGCTTCTTCCATGTTTACTGAAGCTTGGTATCATCCACATCAAAAAGACTCTCTTTAAAAGTAAAGTGTATAGTTCACTAATTGCCTGCTCTATTAATTTGTGTATGGTTTGACAGTGAACCCAAGATGCTTCTTGTTTATATAACCATTGTCAACAAAGCTGAGTTTATGCCCATGGCATTACCTATGCAACTTCACAGCTTTCATATTTTGCCTTTAGTGAGATTTCTGAAGCACCTTTTCCCCTGTACTAAACAAACAATCCTTTTGGAATAAGAAATAAGATCACTTGCTCTTAACAGCTTGTCCTGAAAAATGACAGAAATATTAATGTCTTATGATGCATCAAGATAAGCGCTACTCAAAAAGATGAAATTCATATTTTATAATCTGAATGAGAGAGGTATAATGAATTAACCTGATTTAAAAATGTCAAAATCACTTTTACTATTAAAATAAGTAGTTAAGAGGCTGAATACAAGCTATGAATGATGAGGTGCTGGATTTATGAAACTGAATATAAGGACGCCAATGCATTTTTTTACTCTAGTATTGTGGACCAGTGTGTGGGCAGAACAAATTCATAGTTTCCTTGTAAGTCAAGATGAGAAAGTAAACTGTAGATTTTTTCCTGTACAGATAAGATCGGGAGTAATGACTTTTACAGCTGACTGCATCTCCAAATTCTGACATTTGAATTTCATATTGACAATAAGTTACAGAACAGTAAAACCATTATACACTGTGATACATACCTAGTGGCTTATGAGATTTTAATTCAATAAAACAATTCCATGAAAGCAAGTAAACACAGAATATATTAACCTATTAATATATCTTGTATTTTCAAGATATAGATGGTAGACTCAATGTTTGTCTGACAATTTAAATGTTAAAATAGTTGCTTTATTTATTTCTCTTTTATGAAATGGAAATCTATGTAACACTAGACTGAAGATTCAGCTCATAACAGCTAATATGGAAAAGTTTTATATAATGCAAGACTGACTCTGATTTACTGACAGATTTCTTATTTGCAGTTACAGGTACCACTAAACATGTACTGCATGCAGCCAGCTTGGCAAACTTTCAGGATCACAATGTAGGAAACAAAATTTCAATCACATTCTGAAAGAAAAAAAATGGAAAAAAAAAATGGCTGCTGGAAGTCATGAAAGAAAAGACTGAGAAAGGTCCAAAAGGGGTTTAAAACCCACACTGGCTTTTGTACAGTTTTTGTGAAACTGCTTTCCCTCAGATGTTAGAGTAACACTTGTAATATTGGTAGAAAATGTTGAGAGCTGTTCAGAGGTGAAGCACAGCACATCAATTTGATTGAAGTTCAATGTTTGGAGACAATGAAGAATTATCGACCCCAACATACAAAAACCCAGCTCTTTTTAAAATAGGTACACTGAGTGCTGAGAATTGCAGCTTATTCAGCCTGTGGTATTGGTATATGTCAAAATTACACAGTCCCAGGGAGGAATGGAAGCAGTTTTGACTGTTCCCAACTAAGAACATAAAAAAAAAAACCAAAAAAAACCAAACCAAACCAAACTGAACTAAACCACACTTAATCAAATGACAACAAAACTCCCCAAAACCCACACAACCCCCAAAACACCTAAACCATAAAACGTTTACCAAAGCAATTGCACTACTCTGTACTACAGAGTCCTTTCAAAACCATTTCTGCTTGACTCTCACTCATTTCTTTCCATTGCTGATATTTCTTTAGAGTTACTTAAGTCCTTACTACCTATGGAGATGATGAATATGATTGGGAAAAAATGACAGTAGAATGTGAGGTTTGGGTCTATTTTTTCTGGTTTAATCAAGCACAGGCCTGAAGTAGTTATTAGCACAGACAAAATAAATTGGAAGATAGCACATTTTCCTGCAAATTAAAGCTTAAAAAGTGCATATTTTAAAGTGCTACTACTGTGGAAAACTTGAGTTCATGTCAGAGAAAATGCAAGATATTCCCTTTCATCTTCAGTAACAAATTCTGCTGTCAGTTCAAACCAAAGGAAATTAATGGTTATAGAAAAAAGGGAAAAAGTTGTTGGTTTAAATTTGTCTGTTTATGCTTAATGATGTGGGATGGTTAATGAAGACCAAGAATAATACCAAAATTAAAATTTTGTATAAAACACCTGTGAGCAATGCTTATCTGGTTGCTGAGACCAGGCTAAAGTATTTTGATTCATTTTTTTTTATTTTGCAATTTAACAGGTGAATTTCTGAAAACTGAAGTAAGGAAAAGGCATGCTTCAATTTGTCTTTGAGGATATTTTTACTGACTTACTTCTCTTTGGCTATTTGGAGGGAAATCCAAGTATGAAAAAGAAAATAATTTTTATTGACCACTTTTCTGGGCTAATTGTCTATATTAATTAATCATCCTAATAAACAGATTCTATTCTTGGCAGTGATGGATCTTAATCAAAGCCCTAATTTTTTCAATGGTGTGATATACTGTGGTTTTAATGTAATTCTTAACTTCTGCCCTTAACAAGAAACACACAAAAAAAGTAATATTGAACACCAATAAAAAACACAAATCCCTTTCACTCTTGGTAGAACACAGACACACATGCCTAATCTTGCTTGTATTTATAACTCTATTAAATATAAATTTAGACATATTGAATAAATGGGAAAATTTACCTCATTATGATCTCTGCATATTTAGAAGGGGACAAAACCAAGAAGAGAGCTGCTTTATGTGCAGCAAGAAGAAATATTTCAAAGCTTTTGGGCTACTGTAACTAGAAAGGAAGATGTCTTTACAGGCCACAACCACTTCAGTATTCCTGTCTATAAAACTGGAAATGAGGAAGCTGAAAGCCTTTTTAAAGCCCAGAAGTTATACAGATTGACTGAGTGGAAATCCTAGGAGTTTGTAACATGCTAGAAAACTTCACTGTGCCTCTGAAGGTGTTTGATAGGGTCCTGTTTGATAGATATTTAAGAATGAGACATTACCACACTTCTCCTCCTCCAAGTTTACTCAGATGTGACACATAGTGAGGATAATACTCCCTGTTTCTGGGGGTATTTTCAACTTGTTGTGGTTTTACTAGAAGACATGTTTTATTTTCCAGATATTCTCTTCAGCAAGCTGTTCCAAAATATTCACATGCAGAAGACAGCAAAATGTTTTTAAAGTAAACAACATGTATTATAGTGCATATATTCTTCTTCTAACTTGGTTTTTTTATTCATAGGGTGCTACAACTGGGTATAAATGCATAAAATATGCACAGTTATGCAGCATAAGTTGATATTAGAAAGTTTTTTGGCAACTGCTATGTTGTCTCAGATTTTAAAAGTCACTCTCAGGTTCTTTTTCTACTGTGACACAAGGATACTGTGAAGTTAATTGGCAATAGAAAGAAATCCTATAAAATCCAAATATCATTTTATCATTGAAACAAAAATGACTTCAGCGTGACCCTGTAAAGGAGTGTATTGATTTTCAACTTCTATTATTACTGTGCTTTACCTACCTATGATTCCAGGTCAGCTCAATTTTCAGAAAGGTCTGAAGTCAAATACAGATTTACTCTTCCCACAACAGAAAAAAAGAAGTCTTAGGTGTGTACAAAAAAGACACTTGTTACAAGAAAAAAAATATTATGATACCATTTCTGTTTTTCCTTTTCTTCTTTTGGCATAATTTTATTGATTAATGTAGGAGATAACTGCAGGTATAGGAACAAAAGCAGGAAAAAGTACAAGATCCATTGATTTATACAGCATTGTAACTTTGTAGAGCATCCTTTAACCCCCCCCTGGTGCTTGAGGATATCAGCAGAAGTGTGAGAAATGGTATTTAATAAAGGAGAAGTGGAAAATAGAGATTTTACCAGTTTCCAAAAACTTATGATTGTATGGCCATCTCAGTGTTTATTTTATAATTCTGATTATACTGAAAATGTTACTGTTCTACATTAGAACGTAGACACCTCAATTAAGGTAGGGTTCCCACTAGGCTAAATGCCGATATACAAATTTGAAGATATTCTAGAGGATAGGACAAAGAACATACCTTTATTTACAAAGTAGAAGTTACTGGGAAGTACTAATAATTCCCTGAAAAGAAAACCTGAAAAAAAATTCAACAACAGTCAACAGAGAACTTGAACAACACAAAAGGTTCTGCAGGCTTTATTAATAAATAAGAAACCTACTTCATGTAAAGAATTCTTTGATTGATGTAAACCTATCCAGGTGACTCTATCATGTTGGAAAGTGCTAAACATTTTTTTCACTGTCTCTTAAATTCAAAGTATACCAATAATTTTTCCCGCATCCAGAAATGTAGGATTATGCTGAGGCTGAGGCTAAATACAATTAATTTTAATGCTAAAATAAAGAGTTTACAGAATTTGAAGATATGAAAATTATTGTCTGTGAAAGTTCTTATTTTGTTGTAGCAACCATATGGGTAATCCAAGCAAAGGATTACTGTCAGAAGTGAACATGTGTGAGCAATTATCAGTGATGCCAACAAGGGATTTATGATGTAGCTGTACATTAGTATTTCATATGCCTCATTGCAAATGAGTAAAGGTGGTAAGAAGATTCCCCTACAGAATATCACAAAATCTGTCTTCTCATATCCATAGATGGGGACTGCACTCATGCTGTGTTCTCCTTCTCTTGTCAGAACACCATCTAAACTAAAAGGAAGTTAAGTCACAAGTCAGTAAGCATATCAGATCCTTTGGGATTAGCACATAGGTAAAAGAGATTTCTGTGGTAGCTCTAAGGGAATACATTTCACTGTCCTGGATAGTCCCCTAGAGAAAAGCATGCACATGCTTCTTTACGGTTCTGGTATTCACATCAGTCCCCTAAAATACTTGTGGAAAAGTCTGTGTGATTTTCAGCTGACTATAATGAGCCCAGCTTTACATCTGTAGCTGGTGTTCCACATAGGCAAGTTCAGTTCAGGGTTGTGCAGGGGTCTGATTCAGGGCTGAGTCTTCCTGAGGTGTCAGCTGCTGCATCGCTTGTGCCACTGCATGGGAAGGTGAAACACCCCTCCAGCACTGACCTTTCATCAGTTTGTGAGATATAACAGCCAGAGCTGGCAGCACGGCTATCCTTATTAGAAAATGTCAATAGATACCTTGCTGTTAGATTCAGAGTCTATTTGTACAACCTTTAATCAATATTAGACATGACATAGGTCAATGCAGTATCTTTGGCACCCAGATTCAAAAGCCTTACTTCAAAAACTTTACAACACAAATCATATGTCTAAATGTTTATCATTCCAAACATGAGGCAACCATGCTTTGAAAATGTCAGAAGGATCTATATCGTTTGCTTTTTTTCTATCTCTGTGAAAGTTCTAGTTGCAATGATTTCTCATGGATGATTTTTTGATTATCAAACACAGCTATTATCCTTTAAAAAATGATCTTTGATGTTGGTCTGTTACTTATGTCCTTATAAACCTCATAAAATAAAAATCCATTTGTTCCTGAAAGAGGCTGTTGTTTCTGATGAGTCTATTATTTCATTTGTTTGGAGAGCCAGATACATACTTCAGATTTTATAGACATTATAGAAAAAATATAATGACACTGTCTATAGAAGAAAAGTCCTTCCACTTCAAATATACACCTTCAGGTGCTAAAATTCAGGTACTTACATTGCAGGTCATATTTAGATTTTTTCAAATGTTTAGGAAATGAAATTGTCGGTTAATATCAAAGACATTAGAAGGTTTGAGTACAGTAAAGAATGTTGTGTTAACATGTCTCTACCAAAAGTTAATTACTTGTTTTTTTTTTTTCACAAAGGTTTAAGCACTGAGATTTGCTAGAAATTGTTTTATATGTCATGCTTGCTGTGTCTGTTTCTTTACTGCTCATGCTGCACATGTAAGGAGAGTAGTGCTGCTTTGAGGAAGGAGAACTGGCAAAAAAGACAAAGGAAAGCTGTGGAGAGAAATGATGTGATAAATCTCTTCTGACTAGGCATCTGCAATGTGGTTATCTGCTTTTGAGCTTTTAGTCAGTGGAGAAAAAGGGGTACACTCAGGATGTAGCTCATCTGACTTATTTATAGATAGCTGTTTTAGGATAAAATAGATTGCTCCTCAAATGAGCCTGTGTCTCCCTACGAGTGGTGAAAGAGAGCTAGACAGTTAACTTTAAAAGCATAAATCTATATTATAGATGCTTATGTTTTGTCAGATGAATCCTACTGATTGCCTGTAGTGAATGGAAAGAATGAGAAATTTATTTTATTCTAATAAAACTGTGCTCGGTGTTAGAACAAAATGCTTATGGTAATCCAGATTGAATCTTTTTGCAGTGTTAAATGTAATGGAAGAAAAGCAGTGTAACACTAAATTGGAAGAAATGCTGGTATAATATTAAGCATGCAATTGGTCCTACACAAAACAACAGTGCAATCAATGGCATGTGTCTGAGAGGATTTTTTTGTGTGCCACCCACACAGGAGTTTTCACAGCTGCCGAAATGAGATGGCCTCAAAAGGGAGGGAGGGGGAGGATCTGTAAGGGATGACAGTCCAGTGTGAATCATGCAGTGCAGTGGTGTGGGAGCATGTCATGCTTCAGAGTGCAATGCAGCATGGTCCAGACACTCCTGGGATAACCATGCTTGGTGCCAGCCAGGTGAAAGGCAGCACGTGCCTCATCAAGCATTGGCTTGTTCCCACAGCTCTCACTATAAATTGAGTCAGCACTTACCACTGCACTCCAGGCACGTGCCTGTCCCAGTGTGGTTAAGGCAGATAGCTCTAAACTCTATGAATATAGTCAGAAAGTAGCAAAAAGTGGCTGTGATGCTCCATCCCTCTGCAGTGCTACAAGGTGGACTGCAATTTTGAGGAAGGCCAAAGTGCTAAACATCAACGACATAGCCAGACACAAATGTTAAAAATCCCTGATTTATGTAAAACTCTATAAAAGTGGTTTCATGATACTTTATTTCTAGCATAAATGCATGGCAGTATTAAGAAACCAAATTTTGCAGACTGGAAGATCTAGGCAGTCAAATTATAGAAATCTCCTCAAGCTGAGATATGTGTAAGAAAATTAGATGTGATTCGAAGCTCATTCTTACACATTTTCTACATTTTGAGTGAATCTTGTTAACTCAAAATAGTTCCAAATTCTTTGCACAAAAGTAAGAACAGAATAGAATTTCCTACATACATAACTATATTGAGATTTACTATATGCATGTATATTATAGACATCAATATACCTACTATAATTGCTTATATATATATGTATATAGGTGTCTGAATCTCTGAAGATATTCAAAACTCAGTTGGATGCAGTCCTACACAACTTGTTCTAGCTAACCCTGTCCTGAGCAGGAGAGTTGCTGCTGATGACCTCGAGAAGTACCTTCCAACATAAACAATTCTTTAATCATATTAATGGGTTTAAGTAGATTTTAAACCAAAGAGAATAGAAGAAAATATGACAATGCTTTATTGGCTTACTTTTTGTCTCCCCTCAAAAATATTAATCAGAATCAATTATAGTAAAAGCAAAATCATGAAAAATATCTGCAAAGAAACTTCAATCAAAACCCCAGATTTCATCATAAACCACAGACTTCCAAAGTGAGACTTTGGATCAAGCTTACATTTACATTTAATTTTAATTATAAACTCAATTCAAAACTTTGTTTTACATGACAGCCAAGGTGCATTCTCTTCTGAATCTCTGTGATCTTTCTCCACCTTGGCAGCAGCCAGTTGTCATGTTCTAATTAATTTTGTTAGATTCAGGAAAAGAATTTGCAAAGATTACTGGAAAAAAGAAAGCCTAAAATACAGCCATGGATTGTCTAAAATCATTCAGAAAATCTCACAGGTTCTTAGAATGACAGCTGTGATTAATGCTCAGTTCCACTTGCAAAATTCACCAATAATGGTAGCTAATGACCTTATTGGGACCTATTCTTCGGATGAAACATTCTTCTCATCACTTCCCTGCTAGAGTTGTGTGTCAGTCTGCTGTGAGACTGTGTGTGATCACATGGAAACTACAGCTCTTTCTTACTTTTGAATTCTAATAGGAAAGGGAATCAGGTGAGTCAGTTATGGTTCATTATGGATGCCACAGAGGATGGAAACCACAGAATTTCACAGTTTAAAAGTATTCAGACTCAGACTCAGCTTGATACTGTGGGTAAACAGAGATAAGAAGGCAGTGGAATTGTCTCCTTCCAGACTTGTACAGTATGTCCATGCTAGAGCTGCTATCGGATCTGTGGCTGACGAAAATTGACACAGTACGAGAAATTCAGCAGTTTCACTAACAGATATCAGATAGGGATGCATTCCAAAGGAGAACAGCATGCTGGAAGGTAACACTACCAACAGTCCTTGACTCTGCAAAAGTTAGCGAAGGTGAATTCCAGACTGAGACGTAATATTGCAATTCTTTACTGACTGTTGGCTATTGATTTTAAAAAATAAATCAAAACACAGTCTATTACAGAATGCATTTTCTTTAAATAATTTTCATATGTTCGTATGTTGTCACCCCATTCCTGGCACATTACCTTACTATTTATAAGCACTTTATTATCATAGTTCCAATTTGTTTCAGTTCTCATTATAATGGTTTTTTTCAAGTCACAGCTGAAGTTGAGAGAAGTATTAAAATCTGTATGTGGGTTTCACATATGCAAACTTTTTGGAAAAATTCCCACAGCAACAGTCACTATATACACTCTAAAAAACCCAAACTCAAACCACGACATTACCTACAGAAAACTGGGTATATTTGTCTATTGCTGTTCATGTCTTTCTTTTGCAGTCCTCTTTCTTTCTCTTTTCACACTGTTTGGGGATTTTTGTTTGGTTTGTTTTGGATTTTTTAAAACGTAATTGCAATGTGCACTGCTCTAAAATATCTAATAAAAGTTAGGTAGTTTTTAATGTTTGTTTGCTTTTCTTCTGTTAGATATAGTTAAGAGATAAATGGAATTATTAAATATATAAAATCTCTACTTTGCTGATCAGATTTGCTAGTATTTTAAAATGACTTCTATATTCATGTAATAATAGGTTTGAAGCAAGGTTGTTTGCAAAGTTCTGTATTATTTTTGTAGTGAATATGTCCTTAAATTAATGTGCTATATTATTTATGATTTGCTTTGTTGTCACAAACTAACTCTCAATATCACAGTTAAGATACATTTAATGTTCTTATAATAAGTTACTGTCCATTTGGACAACTGTCCATTAATAAATGAAGTGGACAAGAAGACTTGTATCTCTTAGGAATTTCAATTCTAACTACTAACAAAGAAAAAGAGAAATATTGTACTAAACAAATTCCACAGTTTGATGATGAGTAGGCAAATTCTGTAGGTGACATAAAAATGTACCTCCGCTGAAATTTACACTCCTGGAGAAAGTCCTTCTATAAACTGTAAAACGTATTATTTGTTTCATTTCCAAAACAATAATTATTTTTAAGGACCATGTTTTACTATTTAAAATACATTCTCCCCCAAACTAGAACTCATAGGTATCATAGCTTCAAATGTTTTTTAACCAGCCCATACAGCCCCTGTCTTAGCTCCTGGCTGAGTTAGGCAAAAAAGAAATCTCATACACACAAATACTAGAAGACATAATCTTTCTAAATCTCACTAGAGAGCCAAAATAAGTAGGCAGAGAAAAGTCTGCAGTTGAACAAGCATCAACTGCTAGGAAAAAAATGTATTCTTGGTAAGGGCCCAGGCCCTTATCTTGTGCTTCTAATGTGGATCCCTAATGCAAGCACTTGTAAATCCATTTTAGGTACTTTTCCTCGGAAAGAGATCAGGTCTTCTTAAAATTAACCCCTATAGACAAAGTCAAAACTGTGAAATCAATAGGTCTCCCTGAAAACCTTTCTAGTCTAGTGTTCCAGAAGAAAGCTGGAGTTGGAAAAGATGGCTGACTTCATCTTCACACTGGAAAGCCTTAAAAAACCTCAAATATGCTCACAATGCTGTTATAAAAGCTCTCCTGAAAAGAGATGCAGGTGAGTTACCCTTACTGATGATGGACAGCAGAGCTGTCAGGGATGCAAGGCTCTGGGATCTGATTGTGATCTCCCTTATATCTGTAGAACACAGTATCTACACAGGAAATTGTACCTGACATTGAGATATATAAGACAATAAGGTAATACTGCTAAGATTTTTTTCTTTTTTCCATGCAACATTTTTTGTTGTTGTTGTTTGTTTTGTTATTTAATTTAATATACTTTCACAACTGTCATGGTTTAGGGCAAAAAAAAAAATTTTTTTTTTTCTCTCTGCAACTCAATCGTTTTTCTTTACCACTAGTTCATGAAAGGAGCACTTTCAAGAGAGCACATTTTTAAAATGCATGTACTTGTGTGTGCCAGCACAGGCAGGACTCAGCAATAATCACAAAACCACAGCTGAAATGCATAAAGGGATTTCATTTTCATTACCTTGCCAATGAGATGATCCTGCAAGCAGCACCCAGGCAGAGGCACACCAGTGGGGACACAGGGACTGAGAGTGACTGCTCCTTCTGTCTGTCCATCAGGGACCCACACCACTATAGTTACCCCTGTGTTCTGATCTTTTGCAGATCAGGGCAGGAATCTCAAGCACAAGAGGGTATCTAAGCCAGTGAGAGGCCTGTGTCAACTCCCCTCGTGTAAAACAAAGTTTTTATCCTCAAATGGTTTGCAGGTTTGTCCATTATGTGTATATGACGACCACAAAGAGTGCTCATATAGAAACATATTCCAGTTGTGGCCTTTGCCAAATGTTCCATGTATATCTTCTTTGCTTTCTGTGCACATTTTTAGGATGAAAAACCAGCAGTCAATGCAGCAAAAATTCACAGTTTACAAAAACATATTTGAAAGTGTTTTTCAAGGTTAATATCATGATAGTGAAAAAGATATTATCTTTCCTATCTCCTGTTTGTCCATTCCTGTCCACTCTAAAGATATTTCTATCAGCAATAGGCAAAGATAAAGAATAAGATTTTCTGAAGAGATGCTCTGAATTAAATACTCTGACCTATGACACAATATGGGTATTACTTGGGCTTGTGTGAGACATCGTTGGTACAGACCTTATCTACCATACTCAAGTAAAAAAACAGCAAAAGGTGGATTTTATTTTGGAAGCACATTTCAAGTTTCAGAAAAGAATTTATCTAATTTTTTATCAAGGGAAGCATTAAAACCATTGCTAAGTTGTAACTTCCTGTTATTATTCTGTTCTAACTCTCATTGGAGTAGACTGCTTACTACCAAGGGGTCCTCTGAGAGAAATCAGAGGGATTAAGGGAATAAGGGAAATTTTATGTCCTTGAAACTAGAGAGAATTCTGACAACTACTCTGGTAGTACCTCAGTATGGGCCCAGTTATCAGTGGAGCTATCTCAGTTCTGTATGGAGTTAGTGAAGTGCTGCCCAATTCCTACAAACTCTGCAAATCTGTGAGACTTTGCTCATGAGTGGGTTTGCCAACACTCATCCAGGAGCTGCATTGGAGGACTTGAAGGAAAACCAAACCAAAGAAGGAACACAGAGAAGCAAATTTACAGAATGAGAAGCAAAAGGTGTTCTACAGGTGGGGATTCCATGAAAGTTATCTATATAGCATTTCTGAAGTAGATGTCAATCAGCAACAAGAGAATTGGAAAGTACCTAAGTTCCACTCACCTGGCCATTCTAACTAGGATTTTCTGCATAATCCCTTGTTCCAGGAAGAGGTGACAACTCTCTTTGTGCTTCAGACCGTGCAGAAGCTATGCAGTCTGCCCTGACTATCTCCTATGTTGCATCAGGTCATCCTACTTTTGTTCAGTCAAGGCAAATAGAAATCTTTTGGTCAGCTTGGTTTATACTTGGTACAGTATGTTATTTAAAGTTTTATTTTTCTACTTGTAAGAAAAGCTATGTTATAAAGAAAATAAGTGGTTTGTAGCAAACTGATTCTTTTATAAGATATTTTGAAGCTGCTTGGATGTTTGCAGTGTTAGAAATTGTTTGCAGAATGATAAATTAATGGGCAAAATGTAAGTGAAAAAGGTCACAGATCTATTACGTGCAGATAGAAAGATCAACATAATTTTTGCTCAGTCTTAGAAAGACAAATGGTGCTGTTGACTAAAAAAAAGTGTGAATGTCAACCCAAGTATTTAATCTGTGCAAAGAAAGATAAAACTAAACCACACAGTTTTGATGGAAAAATATAGGGAAAATTTATTCAAAATGTTTTTATTAAATAACTGGTAAGAGCATGATCCAGTTTTTGCATTACTATTTTGAGTTCTCTTGGAAAAGAATTTGGACCAAGATCCTTATGAATCAACTGGGCATCAGCAGATCATCATATAAATGACGACACCAGGAGCATGTGTAGGAGATAATTATGTAAACATAATTGGATTCATACATCTACTGTAAGGAAATTCTAACTTTATTCCAGTTGAAAAACTTCTTAAACTTACTTAAGTGCAACAAAATCTAATGCATAAAAAACTTGGAAGGCAAACTCTTTTAGTGTGTTCTTTCCTTCAGTAAGTGCATTACTCTACACAGAAATTACTGTTACCTATATGTTCTCATTGATTTTCTAATGTCAGGAAGCAACATGAAAATCTGAAAACTTCCCTTTCTATGTTTTTTGTTTGTTTGGTGGGTTTGTTGTTGATTTTGTTTGGGTTTTTTTTTTTTTCTGGTTTTTTTTGGTTTTGTTTTTTTTTTGCCAGAAGAAATAAAACAATTTTAATTGGAGGATAAAACAACTTTAATTGGAGGATATCCAAGAACTTTGGTATATATCCATTATCTGCATTTTCCTGCTTGCCAGCTCTAGGAATCAAAAAATGAAGTTTACCTGTGTTTCTTTCTCTTTTCTTTACAGGAAAATATAAAAGGCCTGTAATCCTGTGACCCTGTATAAAGATAACTGAGAACTGGAATATTCAATTTGTCTGGTGTACAATAGTTACTGTGGACCTTGGCTATATCATCAGGGTCCCAGCTTGAGCGAATTGAATATATTCTCTGTAATTTTGGCCTGAAGTATATCAGTCTCATTCCTCCAGCTGCTCTGCTCGTTGTACCTGAACTCTGAACCCTGCAAATTATTGGTTGGCATTAAAAACATCAAAGTCCTTATCCTCGTGTCCAGTTCTTGGCTATGTCCACAGATTTTATGCCAGATTCCTGCTCAGTGCCTGTTTTTCTCTGTGGTACAGGTCTTCCAGATGCAGTACTGAGCTCCAGATAATCCACAGCCAGAGAATAAATACTTCTTGAAACCAAACTCCTGGCATTTGAAATAAAGAATAGATGTCCATTACTGAAAACCAGGTTTTGGAATATTTTAAGCCCTACATTTGAAGCACTAATATTTGAAAATATTATCTGTTATTTGACAGGATTAGTTAAGCCTTTATTCTTTCCTTTCAGCGTTTTTTTTTTTTTTTTCCCAGATGGGTTTGCAGGTGTGGTGGTGGCTGCTTGCTGAAATAAAGATCTGTGGTGGTGGCAAGGCCTGAAATGCAGCCTGGGTATTCAACAGTGTGTTCTCCAATCTTTAGGATTCCTTGTAGTACACTCAGAAACTCCATTTGAATTTAGCCATTGGCAAAAACATTTGCAGATGTGGAAATTGCATTTTAATTAGTTTGTATGACTACTCAAGGTAAGTTTGTAGCAGGAGTTACCATAATTACTAGCAGCAAAATTGATCTAATAATGGCCATATGGGCATTTTTCTGTAATTATCATTATTATCTAATCAGCTTCTGAATGGTCAAAGAGGACTTCTGGGGCCAGATTATTCTCTTGTTGAGAGATAAATGAATGGACGTGCACCGATGTATTCTTCCCCGGACCATTTTGATCAACAGCAGACACTTGGCCTCATTAGTGCTTTGAGAAATTCACAGCTGAAAAAAAACCAAACAAACCTGAACCCAAGTGTTGCCTAAATTTTTCATTGCTGATAGTCCTTTTTACTACTCAGTATAGCAGCAACAGCTGGCCCTTTCAGAGAAAAGTCAGTTTCTCTGAACTGCATTACACAGAGCTCAGGGCAATGTGGGACAAAAATCACTTCAGAATTTGGGTTCTCAGGTGAGCTGACAGTCCTTGAGGTGGGCCAGGAAGGAAAAGGATGCTGCAGAGGGAGCTCAGTGCATGGCATGTCACCCCACCACATACAATTCCTGGAGATGATTCAGGTCCATGAAACTACCTGACAGCTGCCGATACAGTTAGGATGATACTTTAATGTTCTGCTTCACTCTTTCCACCTGTCAGCTTTTTCTGCACATGATATGCTGTAATAAGAAATGTACCATCTCCCTAGAAACCAAATTGATACAGAGCTTCTCTTGCCTTTGATGTAAAGATGTCAATATTGCTTCAGGAAGTGTTATTTTCTAAAATTAGTTTCAAATATATGTTACATTTTTATTTAGGAAAATGTCCTTTTGACATAAGAGATGTAAAAAAGAAACATTCTTTTTCTATTACCCTGTTATTTGCTTATGCTTAAAATCCATCCTTTCTGAATTAACTTTTTATTCATTATTTCTTAATGAAATAAATTCTGTCTGAGCAAAACATCTTTATTAAAATCCTTGTATGTTCCTCAGATTTTCTTTGTTTCATTGAGATCTGTTACTTAGCTATCCTCAAAATACTTGCAGGTTTTGGATTAATATTAAAATCCCACTATGTAGTCAGTAATCCACTCTGGCTGCTGTTCCATAAATATGCAAAGAATTGTACTCTCCCACACTTGTCCTAAACTACACTAGATTATAGGACAAGAGACTGATTTCTTTTTTCACACCTGCAGCATTGAACACCTGCTCATCATTGAACTTCTGTATTTTTTGTAGGTTTAGTTTCTTGCTGAGTGTATGCCTGGAGCATAAAGCAGAAGTATATTTTTTTTTTTTGCCCTGACAGCATACCCATGCACTTACCTGAGAAATCAAGTGAAAATACATCTGGGATTATTTTTAACTGGTCTTGATACAATTGCAAGTGTTTCCAGCAGACAGAGCCAGAATAGTAGCTAAAAAGATGCTATCACCTTAAAAAAAAGTAAAAAGTAAAAAAATTGTTCAAAAAGAATTTGCTTTTAGTTTGGCTTCTCTTTTTTCCTTTCTAATTCCTTTTATATGCAAGAATTCTAATTTTTCTCTTCCTTACTGATGATGGCTATTGTTTTACCTCATTCATTTTTTCATAACCAAACAAAATAACCTCATTCAATTTATTTGCTTGATTTTTTTAAAGTTTTTTCACAGGCTATAAAAATTGCTCTTTTGAAAACTGAAATGTTGTCAGTGAGATTGATAGAATACAGTCTTTAGTTTTTGCAAAATTGTAATTCAAATTTAAATGCAGATTGTAAATTCATCCTCTTAATGTTAAAGGGTTATTTGAGATGGATTGATATATTTTTCCATTCTCATTTATTAATTTCATATGAAGAATCAAAGCTATGAGCCTTATGTTACTAGCTGCCATGATAAACTGGGAGAGCTGGATCCTCTAAAGTCAGGGTCATCTAGCTGTCAGTATTTTGAATTAAAAGACATAAAAGTTTTCTGCTGTGCAAGGGCTTAGTAACCTTAACAGAATTTTACAAGCTAAAAAATCTCCTCAGTGTGACAAATGTGTAAAAAGAAAAATTAAGGTAACACACTCAAGTTCTAAAACTGCAAAATTTTACATACATGCATGCCTCTACAAGGCATCAATACTGTGAATAGTTTTATCCATATCTTTGAGAATAAGTAAGGAGCTACTACATGTAGTGTTTTGCAGACCTGGTGCTACCACTCTACTTTCTAAATGCTCATTTACAGTGGTAAAATTTAGTTTAATTTAAAATAATTTATATATTATATTACTTTGACTTTTGTCTGGCCTAAGCACAGTACCTTTTGTATTTAATCAAATAACTTATAATTGTAAAATTAATATAAATGTCCTTAAGTGTCATTATGCGTCACTATCTCCTGGGGTAATAGACCATAGTATTTTCAGAGTTACAATTCTTCCAAAAATGAGACAAAAAACTTAATCTCTTCATATAAGCAGTTGGATCTTGAATTAAGAAAAGACAGAAGAACACCTAACTCCAGACATGACAGAAAAAGCTTTCTTTTAAACATTTCCTCTGTATGTGCTTACAACAATATATATTTTAAGGTGATACTTTGGCAAATGATAACAAGAAGTAAGTCATGTTAAATGCAGGCAATTAACAGATTATCTTCTTTCAAGAGGACACTTTACTAGAGCAAATGGAAATTACAAATGATAGTAAGAAGTCATCCAGCTACATAATTATTAAATCAGTTCCTGTCTTCCAACGAAGTGTAATTACCACATACATATATGAGTGTATGGGGAAGGAGCTATTACAAAGCATAAGCCAGAGAGAAACTGCAAATTATACATTATGTCCTGGTGCATCACTATTCTCTTTAAAAAAACATTTAAAAAAACAGTGCTACAGAACTGCCTGAAGGCCTCAATTATATATCCATTAGTAGTTTTCTCAAAGAAAATAAAAAACTTGAAAAAAAAATTAAAACTGTCTAAGGCTTTTTTATGGGTGGAACTGGCATTTAGACAGATTAAAAGTTATAGGTAGACCTCCAAGTGCTTGGCAAAAGAGTGACACATACAGCACTACAAAAGACATTGAAATTCTCTTATTGAGTGCTTTTTGAGATCCTAGCATCAAAATGTTGACAATCATCAGCTTCTTAAATAGTATATTCACTAAATCCAATTACATGATTGACTGTTATCAAAGATCATAGAGGCATACAAGCTACCTAAAAAATCAACTCTGTTCTAGCCAAACCCAGCACACCCTTGTGCAGGAGGAGCTCAGCATCCCCTATTCCTTACATAAACATTCCACAAAAATAGTTATGGAGACAGGACTTTCAGAAACCTTTCCAAAGAAAATGAAATATGAAATGTATAGGTGGTGTGTATCCAAACCTAGTCAGGAGTAGTGGTACCACTCAAAAAAATCAGATGTGCCTGGCTTTTAATAATTCTTATGCTAAAAGAAAGGTTTTCAAAATACCACGGTCCTTTCAAAAATCTTTTCTTTGCTGCTGAATCCAAACCTCTCACTTTAATGCTTGAATTTATTCAAGGATTAATTCTGGAATGGGAATGACAATGTCATCTTCTAGTCTGTCTCACATTTAAGCTCCACAAAACTCTGTGTGCATTCATCCTTGTAAATCACCTGTTTGCAGTCATGCCTTCCCTGGAGTACACAGGAAATCCAGCAGGTCCAAAACTTCAGGAGCTGCTGGTGTAGGCAATCTCAGCACTTCTAAACTTTATTGGGTGAACAGTACCTGTTATTGAGAATGTTCTACCTGGAAAGCATTTTTTCACCTCAGGAAGAAATCCACATGCAGGGTGGCTGCCTCAGGTAACTGAAGGGAACACTTCACCTTAAACATAGAGCAGGTTTTATTTTTGCAGCACAAGATTCTTCAACATGTCTTCCAGCTGTTGCAATGACCTGATGCATTTTTTTTCATCAGTAAAAAAAAAATGCAGCATCTACTTATGCTGTGAATAAAATGGTGATCCCACTGTTTTCTAAAAGGTGCTATTCAGCTTTTCATATATAGAAATTTCTGCTGCATAAAACAGAATAAAGAGGCTGCTAGGAGTTCTGTATCTTGGAAAGCTGTGTGGCGAAATTATTGGGCAAGAAAGTTTATGTGCATCTTCTCATCTTTATGCATAGATCAATACAGCATATTTAAACATTTAAAACCATATAAAAAAGCCTACAATGCTAAAGTGTAATGCAAAATCATTAACTGAAAGCATAGAGATGTAAAAATAGATGTGTAGAAGGCTCTCTTGATTTATTTGAAGCTCTGCTTCACAGAGGGTTTCACTGGGACAGGACCAGTTAAATTAGTAAGTTTGAAAACTTTTAAAACATGGCTTTCTACCAGTAGGTTTTTCAGAGACAGGATATCCAGATGGCACTTGGAAAACACAATGATGAATCAAGCTTTTAGAATGCAATATTCATCACATTATCAGATACAGCAATTTTTGCCAGCACCTGGTAATCAACAAATTATTCTTGCAGTAGAGCCATTAGATGGACTAAACAGAAACTGTGGGATACCTGTTAGCACGTTCTTCAGCTGCAGAGAATGTCTGGTTTTCTTTTCTTTCAAAGTTCATAAGTCACAACACGCAAACCCACATGAATAATTTTGAAAGAAAGTACTTCACAAGAATTATTTAACAGAATAATCCACTGAAGACAAATTTCAGGGGGAAAATTGTTTTTTGCAGGAGTACATTTCAGGTGAATATTTCTGAACATGAATAGGAAGCAAGTAAGCATTTAGTTCTTGCTTGTATTTATGCTTCTTAAAAAATGTCTCTTTGACTTTAAAATTTACTTATTAATCTTTCAATTGTGATTCATATGAGCACAATAATTTAGGACAGTATTTCTATCAAATGCAAAAGAGTAAATAAGATTTTTTACTGATATGAAAAAGGTTTTTTACCCTTGTCAACAGTTGTGTCATATGTAATAATTTAAATTCATATTTTAATCTACTGTCTTTATAATTTTGTTAAAAAATTAACTGAATATGATTTAGATCTCTTTTTATCAAATTTTATTTTAACCCCTTTGGTTTAAAATAGCATATTTCAGGTCAGACAGATCAGTTTATTATAGTCACACAATGTATAGAATACTTGTGGACAAGCCTAGTTGATATTGTGGATTTTCTCAGTGTCTCATAATTGGATGTGAATTTCAGCTCTCAGAACTTTATCAAGATACCAGTTTTCCATTACAGAAAAAATAATTGCTGCTGTCAAGTACTAAAATGCTCCTCAGTTTGTAGATAAAGTACAGATAGCAGTTTTATTTCCATCATATGAAACTACACAGACCCCCTTTCCAGACCATCTGAACAGAGTGCCCTCCCATCAGGACAGACACAGCCTGAAGCATCCAGTGTGTACATGTTGGAATGCAAATGGCTCCATGCAAGTCCTCCATAGTGTCTCCAAATCTACTACATCCCCTGGACAGAGCAAATGTGACAGAAATATGATAAGAGGCAAAGAAGGAAGACTCAGCAGTGTAGAAAGAAATAAAACCAAACCAAACCAACCAACCAACCAAACAAAAATAACCCAAAGCCCTAAAAATCCCGCCAGCTTACCCAAGAAGATAAACTTGTGGTTGTACTTTCCTTTCAGTGTCCTGGAAGAGCAAACAGAGTATGTGCATTCTTTTAACAGCTTCCTTCTACTTAAAATTGATTTACTTGAAGGAGACAATCAGCTTATTATTTTTTCTTCTCAAACCAGACTTAACTAACACTTCTGAATTCTTTCTTCCCTTTTATGTCCAGGTATCCTTCCATTTTCTTAGGTTCCTCATTGAACAGGAGACCCTAAATTTTGTCAATTCTTATCCAGCTACACCTTTTTTTACAAGTGTGGCATAGGAATACACAGAAATCTTGACTCTGAGAGAGGTTAAAATTAACCCATGTATAAAACAAGCACTATCATTTGATATAGTACTATGGCTGTTGATTTCTGGTTTTCTTTCTAGTTGGAGATTATAGCAAAGGAATACCCTATAATCATGAGTTATTCCATAACTCAAGATTAATCTGAAGTTTTCTTCATTTGATTTTTAAATTAATATACTTCAGAGGACCTTTGTTCTCCACAAAAGAAATATCAATTCCTCTAATATGTCAGCAGCCATTAGGTTTTTATTTTTCTTCCTTTCAACTAACTATTCTGTAACTGAAATCAGCTGAATAATTCCCATAATTCAATGGAATTCTACCTGTAATGTTACTGAGTTTAAGGCAGGCACTATTTATAGACAATTAATATATTTTATCTTTGAACAAAATGAATCAATCTATAAATTCCACTTCTCTCAACTGATTATTAAAGGAATTTAGATGTAAAACTAAGGAAAAATATCTAAACTTCTAAAGTTTACCACTGCGTAGATTGCATCCAACCATGAATCTTTGGGATAGAGATTGAGCTAAAAAAGAAAGAACAGAGTTAAAAATATACAAAGAAAGGGTATAATCAGATACTGCCAAATACTATAATCATAAGGTACCCTCATATACTTTACTTCAGTTATTTAATTCAACTTTTAAAATTCAGCTCAAGGTAGCAGATTAGAAACATAATGTATCTGTTTGCTTTCTAACCCACTGCTATTATGATTAAAACATTAGGCATGCAGAATTTTTCTTCTTGACAGAGGACTTATACATGATTATTTTAAACAGTCTGGAAGCAGTATTTCCCTTTACAGAAGAGTAAGGAAAATTATGGAGGGTATGACAAACATACAAAGAGATGTAGAATTCCAGGTACGTGCTTCTAGCTCTCTTCTGCTAATTGAGCTAACAAAAAATAACTATCTTGAATCAGATAGTGACAAATATTTGCCCCCAACTTCAAATGAGCTAGGTAACACATCCATAGGAATGACATAATATTTCAATTCATGTAGATGCTAAGGAAGTCTATGCAGATTATTAATTTTAAAATTGTTAATTCATACTTTTCAAGGTGAGGAACTGCCCACTTCCCTCATATTATACTGCTTCTCAGCTGGAAGAATTTCATCTTCCTCTGGAGCATCTGGCGCTAAATACTGCTAGACAGAATATTGGACTGGTAGGGCATTGGTTTGTTCTGCTGTAGCCACCAATATGTTGAGATACCATTGGCTAAAATATGAAAGCAATCAATTCAAGAAAACAGCTTAAGAAAATAATTGCTGCATTTCTAACTGAAATAGACTCACTGGAGAAAGATATTTAAATAAGTGTTTATACACTCTGTTGCCTGTTAGTCCCTAATCTGACTGAGAAGTGAGAATGGCCCAATGTATAATTTAAATAAAGGGAGGAGGTATGGTAACAAACAATATTGCAGCATGTTTAATTTATGTCTTTGCATCATGAAAACACAATATTGCACCTGGTGTTTATTTCAACCAAGACTGAAAATCTTCCTCCTACTTTCTTTGCTGTTTCAGTTATACAGCTCACTGATTCTTAAATTTTAGACGATCAATCACGGAGTTATTGATTTAAAACAGGTAGAAAAATCAAAGCTGAATGAACATATCTGACTTGTTCATAATGCATGGTCAGTATTGGGGAAGAAAAATTGTGAAATAACCCGGTGGTGGAGAAACACTTGGACTGTGACTTGAATAAAAGAGATTACGTTGGCAACAAATCAATGATAGAGCGACGCATTCCATTTCATACCTTTTGCAATAGACAGATGCAGAAAGGTAGTGTGGATGATACAACCCCATCAACATTCCATTTGCTAAGCTGGGCACAGGAATAAAATCCATGCAGGCTCTGAAAGAAAATTACATGTTTAGATATGGAACTGCAATAGTTATCTATCTTCAAAACCAAGATTTGTTTGGAATTGTACACTGCAGCTGACTACATTTGATGAAGATGTATTTTCACAGCAGAAAGATGGTGCAATAGTAAAATACTTGCCAGAATTAATTACCTACAGGAAATAAGAAACGGCTTGTTTCACTAGCAGGCTACATTTCTTCATTAAACAGAAAAAAAAAAAAGCCAGACTGTTTTTACTTTGCAATATTCCTTCTCTTTCATTACTGTCACTCAAGCTCTTTAAAATTTTGTACCAAGATAAGCTTTGAGCAGGATTTTATGCAATGAGCATGAGATGAGTCAGAAATGAAACAATAAACCATGAACATAACAGCTTAAAACACATGACCAATTCCTGCCCTAAAACCACCTTCACCCACTCTGGATCCACAGGTGTGGGGTAATAAGAATAGTCTGAGTGACAGAAGGAGGAAAAACAAAAAGTTTTGTTCTCATTTAAGTTTTTTGTTGTCCCTGTGAAAGAACTGCAATAAATAAAAATGTAAGAATATGACTGAGAGCATATCTGCCATAAGCAACATAAATTTACTATTTAAAGCATAATATTCTGAGTAGAGAGATAAGAAATTCAGCAAATCGATTTTTTTTCTCTTTGATAGAGGAAGCTTTCTTACATGGAAAGAGAAATTAGCAATAATATATTGCTAAATAACACATGTCAAATAGTTTGAGAAATGTTCAACAGCTAGATATTTAAAAGGAAGGGCTGACTTCTATGTTTTCTTTACTTTATTGTGGTAAATGAGCAAAAGTGTCTAGAGCTTTCATAAAAAAAAAGTATTTTCTGTCCCATAGAAAGAAGGAAAACAGCCTCCTGAAATCCTGTGTACTCCAAGGATTTCCTTAAAACAGAGTGGTAAGCATATGGGAAGTCTTTACTGCAAAAATAAATCTAGGTGTACTTGCAGAATCTCTGCTAAAACCTGCTTTACAGACAAATTGAGGAGTTACAAAAAATATATAAAAACACAATTCAAGAACAGTCTGTTTCATGTTTTTTGGGTTTACTTGATTTGTTTGGTTTAGTTTGGTTTTGTTGGTGTTTAATTTTGTTTGGGATTTTTGTGCATATGTGCGTGTGTGTTTTTTTTTCCTTTTTTTCCTCGAGCAAGAGGAAAGGAAGGAAAATTTCTCAATTAGTAGAAATAATAGCTTGGAGTGAAGAGCATGGCACACAACCAAATTTCATTCTGACCCAAAGGCAGTAACATCTGAAGAATACCTTTTCTATCAGAGATATTTCCTCTCAGAGACCTATAACCTTGAATGGTAAAGGAAAACTCTGCCATGAAGCTTCATCTGAGCTAAAATGGTGGGAATAAAGGTTTTAATATTCATTGTCTGTTTTTCAAGGAACAGACGTCAGTATTTGTCCCTGATTCTAGGAAATACTTCAGTGATGTCTTTGAGAAAATACAAACCAAGAGGTTTAATACTTTGCTATATTTTGCTACTCCTGATTTACATTGTCTATAACAATAACAAAATAAGAACTCCTATGAAATTACAGGCATTTTTACATAATGTGGGGAAAAATGTTCATTTCTAAGCCGTTAATATATCAAATACAATAGCATAAAATTTTTGTAGTTCAGTAGTTTTAGCTGTATCACTCTAAACTGAAATTTTTCTAAGGGAAAGAAAGAGAGTGTTCCTGTAAAATCAAGGCTTTTCAGTTCAGATAGAGAAATCCCAAAATAAAATCTTTCCTTGAGACTTTTCTTCTTTCTAATGATGTGGGCACCTCAAATAGTGGGAGAACAGCTTCTGATACCACACATTGCTGGATGAGCTTCCAAGTGGCTACATGCCAGGTACAGGAAGAAGCTTACAAAATAATAAAAAATAAATAATAAAGTAGCCTAGGCAGCTCACATGCTTGAAGCTTGGCCAAACTATAAGGAACTGCAAACACAGACTTGTAATGGGAAAATATCAAAACCTAACTATGGGCATCAGCGCTTGTGGCGTCAAGAAGAATAAGAACATTAATGACAGCTGCTACAACTAGAAATCATTCCCTATTGAATAACATTATATAACACTCTTATTATTTCTCCTTCACATGGAACTCAGTGTAACAATCTGGCTGACATTTTCTGTGTTATTAAATTTGACAGTTTGCAGGGACTGTCAATGAGTAAACCCTATACTTGCTCACAGCTCCATACTGGGATCTGAAACAGGATTGGCAACCTTAGCCTGAGAAGTCAGGGCTCCACAATGATGAAGTGCTGATTGTTCTTTGGTAGCAGTTGGGAAACTCCACCATTCTTCAGGAAGTCCTCATGCTGTTATGTCTTTTTTTTCTCCACCTAGTGGAGGAAAAGCAGAAAAACCTCTAGACCTGCTTTGCTGTGAACTCTGTAAACCCCACGTGATACAGCAGCAGAGGGAAAAATTCCCACTTGGCCCTTTAAGATCTTTGAAGAGTTTTAACACTGACAATATAAAAAGGAATGTTGTCATGCTTTTTAACAAGAAATATGATAACTCTGGACTTTTAATAAGCTAAGTAAATAAAAAATAATTTTCATCTTGTTCTACCACCAGGTAGCTCTTTTCCTGTCATTGCAGCAATTTCCACCCTACTTAAATATTGCATTTTTTTTTTAATTTTATATTTATCTTTTTATTCCTGGTACATGCTATTTTTCTTATGTACATCCTATTAACTGTTAGACATACACAGAACATATTTAAAATTAAAATGCTTTGTTTTTTCACTATTTAGTTTTTTCACTATTAATATAGCAATTGACTTATTTATTACAAGTAAAAAAAAGATTATAAATACTTAAATATCTTAAAGTGATATTTTAATGTAGTTACTTTGGAAAATATACACAGGGTTAATCCTGGAATCAAAATGCTGGATCAAAACAACACTTTTTTCATTTATCTGTTACTCTTTTTGTGTATTCTCTAATTTGTATTTGATTGCATTTACTTTTACTGCTGTGAAACATTATCTGACTTTCAGGGGAACACAGAAAAAGGATAAAAAAATACTGTTCAGAAGGGCTTTAGCCATTAACTAATGGTTTCCCCCTGCTCTTCTGCTGATAGAAGTAGCAATGCCAGCAGTAGGGAAAAGAGTGCTAAGAATTGAACTGAAGACCTTGTAAGTTATAATTCTCACACTTGTAAGTGAAAAATGGATTGACTATATTAGAATTCAGTGCAGTACCTAAATAACACAAAACTATTATGCATTTCAAGGATGTCTCTGTAGGGGGGATGAAGATGCATTCAAGCATTTGTCACATGGACAGGAAGAGTAAACATTTGGAAGAATTAAAACAGCCAAATCTTTTCAAAAGCTCATAGTTTTAAGTAAGGTTCACTAACGACTCTTTGAGTGAGAGAGAAGTGAAAGAGAGGGAAATACAGTGGGGAGTCAGGGACACACTGAACGAGACCAGAAGAGTATGCAAAAGTGAGATCTGTTTGAGGACAAGAAAAGAAAAATCCACTGCCAGAGACATAGAAATAGCCAAGGTTTCAGAGAGGGCCATGTGCCATAACACTCTGCATCACATTTGCTGAACTCTGCATCTCTTGATTACCACAGCTGAATCTGATCAACAAAAGATAAGGGAATGAGGAACAGGTCTGCAGAAGTCCACAAAGAGTGGGGCATCAACAGGAAAAGTTAAGAAAAAAGTACTTTTTAAAATCTTAACCCATTCTGGATTAGCCACCTTGAATCTTACCCTGAAGAGAAGCAGCTTAGGTAAAATCTATCTTGTTTTCTGGAAGAAAGGAGTCCTTTCTTCCACAAGACAAGATAGATTTTACCAAAAAATAGCTGATTGGGTGGCTGCTATGTAAGATCACAGCACTGAGAACATTCTTCAAAGATTGCTGCTCCACACAGTGCTGAACAATCCAGCCACTCTCTGCTCTGTGCTGAAAAGACCCCATCAAAAGAATATAATCAGTCCCATGTCTATGCTGAATGTCAAGTGGTTGGAAATTCACAAGATGTGGGAGTCTGGAAATGTGTGACTTCTGACAATAAAAGTCCTTTGCTGATTTGCATCACAGAAAGAGATACACACCTGGGTGCTGAGAGGAAGCTGTGGGTAGGCAGGGTTGGGACCTCCTGCTAGGAAGTAAGAATGGCAGCAGCCTCAGTTCTGGGGGAATGGTGACTAGAGGCTGAAGTTGAGGCATGTAAGGCAGTGAAAGTGTGTGTGGAAGAACAGTTCTTCCACAGCTCACAGAACTCCCCTTGTGAAAGCAACATGACTGGGTATGGATAACAAATGCAGCCCAGAGAACTAACAGGGATTAGAAGCTCTGCATAGTGGTAGACATATCATCTTATGGGGTTTACAGAGACATGTGGGTGCTGCCATGGACAGACAGAGGGACAGGTTCTGGCCAGCAAGGTCCCACTCTTAGCTCCTGGCTCCCTGTCCCTTCAGGAGCAACACCTGTCTTGGTAGTGCTCTGACACTGACATTAACATGATGGAAAGGAAAAGATGGAAAAAAGGGAAAGATGAGAAAGGGCAGAATGATGAAGCAAGGGGTGTTGGTATAGGGAGAGTATAGAGAAAAACATGTAAGGGTGAAGAGAGGAAAATTTCAGAAAAAGACAAAAGGAGATAGTTTTGATTAGTTCATTTAGCACGTTATGAATGCAAGATGCTGATCCCTTAACAAACTGCTGATCTGATGATACAGCAGCAAGGCTGAGAGCTGAAGATGTGGCAGGTAACAAACACCTCATTTTAAACATGTCACTGAATGGAAGAGTCAATTTATGTACCCTTAAATATTATTTCTCATATAAATAAAAATAACTTTTGATTTTATGTCTGAATGTATTACTCTTGATTTGTGCTCAGACTTCCTTTTCAGTGTCAGCTGTGACCATATACTTCTTCACCTCTCACATGGAAGCAAGTTGTATTGTAAAGAAGGTTATGATTTTATTTGGTCCTGTCTAAATATAAAGAGGTTTTAAAAGCAGATCCATGGCTTCTATTTGTAAGATAAATAAACTAGACAGGTATCCAGGATGTCAAATTAATATACACAGACTCACTGCGATATTTGATTATTAATCTTTGCCAC
Source organism: Serinus canaria (assembly GCF_022539315.1). Taxonomy (NCBI): domain Eukaryota; kingdom Metazoa; phylum Chordata; class Aves; order Passeriformes; family Fringillidae; genus Serinus; species Serinus canaria. The sequence continues at coordinate 17,503,258 of NC_066314.1, read as the reverse complement.
AATAAATCAAATTTCCCTACAGATAGCCAGGTGTGTTGTTGCAAATGTAAATTCTGGCTTGACTTAATAATCACAGATGCATTATTTCTTTATCCAGAATTTCAAGTTGTGTATATTTATTCTGAAAAGGCATGAACTGTACACAGCATTTAGCTTAGACTATTTGAAAGGTATCAACTGTTTAAGTGACATTTTCACCTTCAGCAAATACATCTTTGCCTGCCAGAAATAGTGATGCTATCGTGCTGCAGGCAATCTGTGATACAGCCATGTCACAAATAGGTGTCAACTCTTATTACATTCTCAACTATAAATTCCACTTATCAGTTCCCACATAGTTGCAGATGTTTTAAGAATTCCATTTTACCATGATTGCACCAAGGCTCAACCTCCAATGCTTTATGATATATTTGTAGGACCTACTGTAGATTACCAGATTTGGGAGCACTATCTGTACTTTGTAGCCACCTGGAAATTTTTATTTCCAAAAAATATTGAATTTAATAGTAATATATTGTCCAATTACCTGGAAAAATGAGAGTAATAATTCTTTATGTTTCTTTAGGTTTTGGTTTACTTCATTATAAAGAAAAAACTTGTTATTTGAATTTCAGATCTTAATTTTCCTTTTCTGAAATATTTATTTCAGGAGAATTTATCAGTCAACTCATACTCATTCTATGATGATTAAAGTTTCTGGCTCATTCCAAAACCCATACAATTTATTTGAAATATTTCTTAGACACAATTATTTTGAAAAATAAAGAGAGCTCGTATATCCATTCTATGGAATGAAAAGAAGCAGTAGAAAGTGACAAATTCCATTCTTCCCACAGGACATCACTTACTTGACCCTTTCCTGAACAATCTCTACAGTAGTTGCTATTTATTACTAAATAATCTAATAGTGGTGTCACATGAAACAACCTAGAATTTTAGTTTTTTGAGGTAACTAAATGCAACTTTTCCACAGAGCAGAAAAATTATAAAAAAGAAAACAAAACAAACACCAGCCCCCCATCCCCATCACCACCACCCCCCCCAACAACAAAACAAACACAAAAGAGAAAACAAGTGTCTTTGGTCAGTGCATCTTCTTCTGAACCACAGTGTAGCCACTCAAACAAGAACTAGTTCAATGGACCAGCAGACAAAAATTTTGGGTTGTTTGGAGTTCTTTTAAAATATTTTGTGTAGAGAAAATCTCTCATCTGACAGGTGATAGGTCCAGCTAAATCTGTAGGCAGTTCATATTTTGACTGAATGAAAAGAAAAATACTATTTGGAGCAAGGAGCTGGTCCCTTGCTTGGCCTGAAGGGACTGCTCCTCTCCTCACCTGTTTCTGCCTTGTCTTTTTATTGCCCCTGACCCAGCACAGGCAGAGAGTCACACAAAGCAGCACAAATTGACATTAATCCCTTTCACTATCTATGAGAACCAGAGGGAAAATAGTCACTTAAATAGTGTCACTCTTCCTTCATAGGTAGTAAAGCAGCTTGAGTGTAGTAAAAAGTGTGTCATCTCTTTCAAGACAGTCAGTGTCACCTCCAGGATGATTCTAGGTCATGGCTGTTTGAGGAGAGTTAGAAAACTTGAGGGATATTGCTGAACCAATACCTCTGCATCTTCTACCATCAAATGAGAATACTCGAGAAATTACATTTTTGCAATATATTCAGGTACTGTCTGTAGAACTCAGTGCTTCACAAAAGAAAAATGTGCTCCAAACTTACAAACCTGCAGCAAGATATATAACATATTTGTAAACTTCACCATCATTATCCTTAATACTTTATTACTCAACTTTTTATTTTTTCATGTCACAATGATTATATGGCCTTGAAAAAAATTGCCTCATTTTAGTTAACTTTAAAAATACTCATCATTGCATGTTTGAACTAAACACTGATGATCACTCGCATCTAAGTTTTAAAGAGCTCTATAATTACTAATATCAAATATGATGAATGTGATTAGCACTAACAGGTATCATTTGCTCTATAGTAGGTAGTAAAATTATTGCGTGCTAAATCAGATCTTTAGTTATCAGAGAAAGTAAATTTATACTAGAACTCAGCACTGAAGTTTTGGATAAAAACTGAGTTTGAAACTAATAGCAGTGAAATCTTAGACTGTCTCTAATTATTTTCACAAGGCTTCTTGCTCAAAAAACAAGAAGGGTACAATTATTAGCAGACAATGCTAATTCTTCGGTTTTTTTTCCCTAAGTGAGGTGACAAATTCCTGAGAGATCAGGACACACCAGCAGTGGAACAGAAAAATAGTCCCCTATTACTTTAAAGCAACACTTTCGATTATATTTTTAATTCATTGTTCCAAAACCCAAAAACCTTCATAAGGCACAGGCTTATAGTTCCAATACGTAGTTTTCTAATTTAGAATTGACTTATCATAATTTAATTTTCGTACACATATATATTTAATTATCAATCTTGAAAAAATAGATGTAAATTATTGATAGAAAAAATACAAAAAGGAAGACAAAGATGATTAAAAAAAAACAGTAAAACCCAATAAAATATTCAAGCTGTGATTCTCATTTTTCTTTTATTATTCAGCAATTCACTAGAAGTCTCTTGGTGCTTTAAGGAAATGAGTTTAATGTACATGTAACTCCCAGAGAGAGCAGTCCTTTTTTCAGGCAGATTTCTTAATGAAGTAGCAGATTTTCTAATGAAGTAATGGAAGATTTCAGGGTGTGACTCGCTTCATGAGCTGCACGTGTTGATGTGAGGGGAAGGAAATGTTTCCCCCTTCATAGGGCCTGTGCAGAGATAAGAGCCTTACATTGCACAAGAGCAGAGAGAATACATCTACTGCCCAGCAGGAGAATGAGCTTTTACCATAATAGATCCTGGAGGCTTGTAAAAGACAATGGAGGCTTGTGATTTCTGACAATAGAGTTCCCCTCTGCATGTGTTCATCTGTAGACAAGCTTCAGACATGGCAACAGACAAGGAGACATTCAGTCTGTTGGGGAACCTGTCTGCCTGGGCCAGTTGTCCCTAATCCCTGTCTGAGGCAGTGAAGAAGGCAAAGGACAATGGTACTCAGATGTCCCCTTCTGCAGGGGAAGAAGGCTCCCTAATTCTGTTGTAACTTGCCAAAGATTAATACAGAAATATCACATGGGCATACAGGGAAAATAAAGCTTGCTAGAAGGGTGTAAAAAACAAAAAGAAGGACAAGAACAGGTATGTCAGCTGTAAAAATGAAGTCCAATAACAATAATTGTCCCAATAAATACAGTGAAATCCAGTAATAAATTGTAATGCTTTCAAGAGAGGTGGTGAACTAATGGCAAAGGATATAGAAAATACAGAGAAATTAATATGCTGTTTACCAGAGTTTTCAATTGCAAGGTGTGCAGAGACTGCCAGTCAGAGACATGAGCTGCTCCATGAGGAAAGACCAGCTGATAACCAAGGATAGGGGCATGACAGCACCTTCACTGATGGGGTTCATACTGAAGCAGGGCTGGATCTTAATTGACAAGTTCTGGCCTCACTTTGGTAATCAACAGACATGGCAAGATAAGAGTCAGCTTCAAGTTCTACCCAAAGCTGCAGACCAGTTTGCAGGTCAGAGCCAGCAGGGCTGAACACACAGGGCTGAGGCTGAATGGTCAAGGCTGATGTCCCAGCTGAGACTGGTCGGGACAGTAAACCCTAATCTTTCACTCCAGGCTTATCACAGGTGTTCCAGAGCTCTATGCTTGGGAACAGCATTTGGGTGAGAGAAGTAAGGCCCCCAGCTAAGGATGACCAAACAAAGCTCTTCTCATAATGGACATGCACAGGTTCATCAGCCTGGGCAGGGTGTGGCTACCAATGCAGTGTTGGATGGACCTTTGATGCCTCTTCTCTGACCTTTGGGAACAGGCTCATGTAGAGATTGTCAGATACATTTAAGGTGTCCAGCAAAGAAAAAAGAGACAATGGTGCAAGATGCAGCAGGAGAAATTACAAAGTGCATGTCATAAAAGCAAAATATTCATTATTGGAATGGCAAGACCAGAGAGCTTGTGAAAACTCTAAACGTGGGGAGGACCTCAAGTGACCTGGTCTAACTTTGAAACTAGCTCTGTTTTGAGCAGAAGGCTAGACAAAAAGACCCCCAGAAATCCTTTCCACACTCTTTGTTCTATGATTACAGTACAGAAGGATTTCAATTATTTTCTGGCAAATGTTTATTTCATGACTTTCTTATCCCAGCACAATAACTGAGAAATAAAAAAAAAAAATTAATTTGAAAGTTGGATAGCTGATTTCTTCATATATTTATTCAAAAGTGCAATCTATAATTTTAATTCAGTTGAGCACACCTAAATCTTGTCAGGAATGAACAATAGTTCAGTACAGAGTTAGAAAATACTATTTCTCATTATCTAAATACCTGAACTGGAACAAATATTTCAAATTCAAATAAAAATGGTGATAATACAGTTAAATAAAGTGGTTTTCAAATCTGTAGGGTCTCCACAGTTAGTTTTACTATTTTGGTCCTGAAGTTCTGTTTCAAAAGATACTCTAAAATAAAATAAAAAATTGAATTTAGCATCTGTAAAGTAAAGCATGCTAAAATTGAATTTAGCATCTGAAAGTAAAATATGAATAGACTGATCTCCATGTAGAAAGATTTAAAATACCTTTTAGGGTTTTTTTGTCTTTTTTTTTTGTTTGTTTGCTTTCATTCATAAAACTGGAATGAAACAGAAAACAAATCATTCAGATACATGCATTCTTCTTCATAATCATGTCATGATTTAAACTCTGACTGAAACTTTTCATAAACTTTTCTTCTAGTTCTGTGTGCCTAAATATGGATTGGGATTTTTAGTAGGAGACACAATCTGAAATCATTAGTTTTTTCCTGTAACTCTGTGTTTCCAGAATCTTTATCCCTAAGTTTTCTTCCCAAACAAAATTCTGTATTGACTTCTTGAAAATTTAAGGAATATGGGATTTTGAAATGTCTATAAATATGTTATTAATTAACTCTTTTTAGGCAGGTGCTGATATCAGAACATTGTCAGGACTGGAAGGTAAATATGAAAAGAAACATTTTAAAAAATATTTCTTGCTGAAGAAGAAAACAGTTATATACAATTATTAAGTTCATCCAAATAATGGTGGGTTTTTTACTTGTTTTTGATCCATGGCTGATAGTGGGTTGTTTAATACACAACTTTCAGAGATGTAGAGATTGTAAGAATAATATATCTGTCTTCCTTACGTGCTCTTTTCAAGACCAATTCTGAATTGACAAAGATTGATAGATTTCTTTGCTAGCTTTCTTTTTTTTTTTAAATCAGTCATATGGAACTTGCGGAAAAGACAACTGCAAAGGAAAATTGTTTAAAGAATAAATACTATACAAATAGATGAATTACTGATTCATTACTGATTCATTCAATTACTGTTTGTATTTAACAATTACATATCTATAATTCAGCCATGATCACAGGTCATTTTTGCTTTCTGTCACATTTATATTTTGATTTGAGAATATCAAAATATTTAATATATATAAAATACATATGTTTCACAAGTCAAAAATAACTTTACTATTCAGAAAGTAGGAAAACCTCACAAGAAAAATGTATAACCTCATAGAGATAGAAATATATTTATTATGAACCTATTGTATTCATAATGGCTGAAATGAAGCTATTTCAATCTCAAAGATAGATATACAAAATTAAAATAAATATGAAATATTAGGGAGATCCTTACACTGAGTTGACTATCTAATAATAATTAACTCTCCATCAAGAAAATTTCCTAGAAAATATATTATTATCTTATTCAGTATTCTTTAATTTAGACTTTTGTTAATCTCTTTGGGAGATAAAGAAAATGATAGTGAAGTTTTAAATAAACATAAGGAAGCTTACTAGTAGATTACATATGGACACACAAATAACAACTTTTTTTTTTTTAAAGGTCTGAATCAGCAATCTGTCTTATAATGCATTGCTGAGGCCAATATGAAAACACATTCAACAAGGGAATTTAAAGACCAATAAATATTTCAACTGTCCCCACTCTGTCATGACTGCACCAGCTTCTGCTGCAAAACTTTGTTCTGAACTGCAATGAAAATGCAGTTTTACCAGATTGATTTATGTAGAAAACACCCACAGACATAGTTGTACATTACAGTACATCAAACACTATGTCAAAAAAGAGGAATAAAATTCCCTGTAGAATAATTCTCAACAGTGCTATTCATGTAGAAATGTACTGCTTGTTAATGTGCAATATTTTGTACTGATGCTTAAGCTAATATAAAGGGACAGAAATATATTTTCCTTGGATACAAATCTGAAATGTCAGAAGTATGAGCCTTTAGCTGATCTAGCATAGTGTGAGAATCAATCACAATAATGTCTCTACAATCTCCCTTCTACTGTAAACATAGGTCCCAGCCAAATACCCTTCCCTCTTGCCTATTCAGCAATGTTACTGAAAATGCTATTCCTCCCATAGCCAGAATAAAGATAATTAAACTTTTTTTTCATGAAATTTTGCAGCTGTGTTATAGCCTGTCTTTTTAGTTATTCATCAGCCACATTATGTTTCATTTACAGTTCCATAGTTGCCATCATCTAGCTACAGATATCAGAGCCCTGTGGTCAATTCATGCAAAATAAATTTTTTGTCAAATCACTCCTCAGTAGCTGGGAAGTGTTGCAGAAAGGAAGAAACTCTGAGAATTAATCTTTGCTTGAACATTAATGTTGTACTACATTGTTTTTGGGGTTTGTGTGTTTTTGATTTAATGTGAGCCAAAAAGATAAGCACTGCTGAGCTTGCTAAATTATCTTGGTTTTGAAACTGTAGTTCTGTTTTCTAATTTGAAGTTATGTTTTCTAATCACTTTTCCTTCTGTAAATATCCTGGGTAAACTAGGTTTCAATCTCTTTTCTTTGTTAGCTTCATACTATTGATCCAAGTTTCTAAGCATGATTTTTTGTTGCACAACTCTATCAGAACATTTTGAAAACTTCTGAGACAGAGAAATTTTTCCTAATTCCTCATTTTTTTTTTTATTTTACCTCAAATTTGCCTTAAAAGTTTTATTCTTTGAGAATTCTACTTCCTTTAGTCTTTTAAACAAGGTAGCAAAGACACATCAGATCAGACTAAAATCAGCTCTAGCTCTCAAAACTGACTTGTTTTCTCTAATGGCATTAGCATGGATTTTTTTCTTTAAAATGGCTGTTTTAATGAAAGCACTTTTTTTTAAGGCTTCTTCCCCTAATGCCATTAGTGAATATAGCTTTGCCTGAATGAGTCTACTTTTCTGTTTATTGTTTGCTCTTTTTTAAGCAGCTAGGTTGAAAGCTACACATTCAGCTTTTATGCAAAGCAATAGATTCAATGACATGAACATGTCAAGTACAAGCATGAGCTACTTTTGTTACCAATCTTAGTGAATATATAGTGAAAATTAAGTCTTTTGCCACTCGGGAAATAATGGAATATTTCAGAAATTATATGCAACTTTTAGGAATGATTGCATGAAATAAGAACAAATATCCATCTAGAAAAGCACCCTGTGCTTACTGTGTCAAGTGGAAACATGGTTATAAAATTAATATAAAAACAGTTTGTGTAAAGAACAATCTTTTCCCCAGCATATTCTCTCTCAGCTTCCAATGCAGTATTGGCATCTCCTTAGTTAAAATTTCTATTTATAACTTGGCATTTAAAAGGTCTATAAGGACTTTAAAGCCATAGATATCTCTAATTGCTTTTTGATTTAATTTGTACTTTTGACTTTCGTCCTGTGGCAATTTAATTCTGCAGTTTAATTTAGATAATAATGGCAGGATGGGCTCCAGCAAAATATTCCCTAAATCCCATTCTGAGATCTCCCTCAGCATGTTTTACTCACCTATAAAGAGTTGGTAGATGTCCTGTGATAACACAATGATTTTCCTTTTTCCAGTAGATTTGGTATATCAAAAGTCTGACCTTTTAATTTAACCCATTTTTATAAAATATTTTGTGTCTGAATATAATCAGGACTGGATGAAAATATTTCTAAATAGAGCTGGTCAGAATTTAAATTATCAGAGAATTTAATAGTAGGGAATTTTAACTTCAGAATGGAATCATTGATTTTGATCCAGAAAGGGAAAGAAGGAAAATGTAACAAAATATTGAGAACATAAGCACGGGTGTCTAATGTCTTTCTTCCAATAAATGTAGAGATTGAAGGAAAGTCTCAGCCCAGGTAAGTATAATAATTGTAAAGAAATTTCTGTTTAATGTATTTACTAACTTTTTTAAAATAGATTTTCAAAGGTCTTAAGTCAGTCCCTGACTGTACTTTAGATATTCAGATATAATCTTTCCTTTCAGTGGTCTCAAGAATTTGAAGATTAAGCTCTATACTGGCAATTTGCTAATAATAACTTGAGATTGAAGGTGTAACTTACTAAAACTTCTTAACAATCAAATTTTAATCCTTAAGGATTTTGTTGCTGCTGTTAAGAATTTACTTATGTGTTAGAATGTGCTAGAGAATTAGTGTTGAAGATGGAATTTTTATGTACAAAACAGAAAATAAAGTAGAAAATTAAATAGTTACATGGAATTCATGCTCTTCCAAATATTTTTTTCAAAAAGCAGAAGATAATGAGACAGTGTATGGAACTTAATAATGAAACAGTTTTTAAAATTGTTTGGCTCCAATATCATAGATTTAATCACAAAATTAACTGTTGAAGCATTCTGGTGATCTTTTCTTGTGTTTCCTACATTTTTTATGTTTTTGCTTTTACTTTAAAATAACTTCCAAAGTCAAATCATTTTCTCACTAGTTTTTAGCTCTAAGTACTGGGTTCTTTTTCTGACATTTTTCATTTTTAAGGAAAGAAGACAAGTTTTAAAAGAATATTCACTGGATAGAGAAGATTTATTTTTCTGTAACAAAAAGAAAATTCAGCATAAAATCCCTTCTCCACAGTAACTGCTTATAGAAAAGAAAAGCTTAAGAGACTTTATTTACAGCTGGGTTCATGGGTAGTATACATTAGTATACATTACTAATGTATATTAGAAACAGGAAGATTTGTTTGCTCCTGTTTTCTAAAATCTAGAGTCCAGTAGCAATGACTTCTTTCACACCTAGACCAGGGCTCTGAAGAGCACCAACCTCAGAGTTGTCCTGGACTCACCTCAGCCAAACTGGGCTGTTTCCAGCTCTACCCTCAGGACCAAACACCTGCTGTGTCCTAAACCTGAGCCTGAGCCTGAGCCTGAGCCTGAGCCTGAGCCTGAGCTCTGCTGGTGCCTCCCCAGGATGGGTCTGGCAGAGCCAGGGGCTTGTTGCCCAAATAAGAAGAGCCCCTGTGGCTGAGCCAGGAGAGGCTGCAGAGCCATGCTCACACAGCTGGGAGCAGCCAGAAGGAAGGAGCCATGGTGAGGAAATACAAAAATAAACCCAAGCACCACCAAACACTGAGGGTGATGGAACCCTAACAACAACACTGCATTTCTCCCAGGAGGGGATTCAGGATGTTGATGACTTACCATGACAGCACAGCAGCACTTACCTGGGGAAGCAGAGGGATATTGGGAAGGTGAGCACAGTATCACTAAAATAAGATTTATTTTATAAAAGAGTGTGTTTTTTTAAGGATTCTGAGGGTAATAATATGTAGCTTTTCCTGTATTAATTTGTCTGATAATTGTTACACTGTCATTGTAGCTGGACTGTTGCTTTTCATTTGGGTTTAAATTTTTTTTATTAGGCTGACAGTACAATCTTGGCCATGTACCTGTGCTTTTTCCTTTCCCCTGTAACACTGCTTTGAATGTAAACCAACTCCTTAAAAAAATGGAGAACAACTAGGGAAACCAGACCAAGGGCTCAGAAGTAGCCTAGAATTCAATAAATAGACAGACTCTCTGACAGCAAACTCTTAATATAATTAAAGCTAATTCTGTTATGGTTTACCATATTTCTAGTACTGTAGACCTCAAAATGAATCTCAAAGAAGGTGATATTTACTTCTAAATGAGGAAAATGTCTCTAAATGTAGAATACATTTTCCTTCTTGTCATTTCTTGGAGGACTTAAAATACTTTAAATAACTTACACATGGAAGGTGTTGTGAGGGTTTTGGTATTTTTGGAATGGATTTTATTGTGCTTTTAGCTGCCAGAGACTTTGAGATGAGCTCTCAGCAAGGAAGGAATTTTCATTTCTAAAAAAAATACAAGCATGAAATCTGATCAAATTTGATTTTTGTTTCACCCTCTGTGTTTAGAAAGATACAGAAAGAAGGGCAGTAAACACTGGAAAATGTTTATCTTTAAATAATAATTTGAAGAGGCATATCCTAATGGTAATGAAAACTGTGAAAGATCTTTATCTGCTATGGCATGGAATGATGTCAATAAGAAATGAATGAACAATTGTTGATGTTTTAAAAATAAGGAATTTTATAAACCTCATTACTGTCTTATCAGAAAATGCATCTGAGAAAACTTCGGCTTGCCTCTCAAAGTTTCTATTTGTTGAAAATGCTTTTCATTGTAATAGAAAACAAACCTGAATTACCTGCATAAACTCCTGACTGCTCTGTCAATTTCTGAATAGAAACCTGGAAATATTTCCAGTAAGAATTTATTGGGCAGTGTCACACAGATAAAAAATATAGGTAGCTTATTGTGGCAATTAGTACAGGTACTGATCAGGAAGAACAATATGAGATGAAAATATTAATGAGCACATAAATTCAATGAGCTGATTATTTTGCAGATCATACCAAGCACAAAACTATGTAGAATGTTGACCTTTCTAATTGTTATTTTAAATTTATTATTAATATATCCTGTACAGAATAGATTAATAGAATTCTTAGATTTCAATTTTTGTTTCCTTTGAAGAATTTTTCTGCTGAAACATTCTCCAGTCTTGCCAAAATGCAAAACATTCTGACAGTATTTGCCTGCAACATGCTACTTTGTTTGGGTTCTGGGAAGAGAATTTTCTAAATAATTCTTGAAATTTATTCAAAATAATTTTATTCTCAAAAATTATTTGATGATTCAAATGAAAAAAAAAAATAAGAGAACATGAATACAGTCCAACAGACTGTGATGGAAAATTTTAATTTAAAATTAAAAAAAAAAAATTAATTAATTTTATATGCTAAAAAACTTCTGCTTGCTCACCATATTGAACATTGAATATTTGACTTCTCCTCAGAAAAGTGACTGCATGAGACAATACTAGGACTCCATTTCTTTTTTGTTCTCTGATAAGTTTATTCTGCACCTTTTAAGTTCTTACCTGAAAGTGTGAAGCTTTGAGAAAACATTGTTCTGAATACAGGGAAGTCTCATGAAAAAAATGTGTTTTTCTAGGGAATAAAGTCAGGAATGTAATAATTATCCTAGAACTCAGTCATGTGATGTGTTCCTGAGGTGGTATCTCTCTGTTTTTTGCATTAACTGGTTGAACTACTTGCATAAATCCTAGTAACTTTGTAGATGTGGCCTACATAGTATGAAACAGGAGATTTAATTTTACCCAAGAGAATTTATACAGTAACTGATGTCAAAAATGACATTTAAGAATAGTTTGATTTTGAATTGGAAGAAGATGGGGATATTATAATAAAGAGAGATGGTAACTGATGGAATCAGTATAATAACATCGAGAAATACTAGTTACTTTACCTTTTTAAAATGCTGATGCAATCTTCAGATTCTCTCTTCCAATTCTTAGTCTCATCTTCTATTTTTTAATCCTATATGCTTTTGAGGAAGATAAACAACAAGACAAATCAACTCTTTGTTTTTGTAAACACAGTTTCAGGTTCAAGAGATAATGCTCCAGAAAAAATGCATATGAGGATTTATTTTTCTACCAAGGATGGATCCTAAAAATTTCTTCCTCATATATAATCTTTTTTCAAATACATAATTGGCATGCTTTGCTTTCTCTGTCATAAAATTTTTGAGACTGGCAATGTGCAGTCTCAATCAAAGTAAATCTTCTGCTTGTGACTTTTCTTCTACAAGAAGAAGAATAAAATATAGAAGATAACTGCTAACTATCAGTTACTATTTCTTATTTCCAGGGACTCAAAAAAATCCAAGTCAAAATTCAGTCTGTCTGTGTGTGTATATATATACATATATATATATATATATATATATATATATTAAATGCCTTAAAAAGATATTACTAGAGTCTAGTGACAATATAGACCAAGATGAACAGAAATGTTTAGCTTTTTATTTTCTATCTTCTAAATGTAAAGCAGTTTTGGGTTTTGTTTGGTTTTTTTGTTTTTTTTATTTAATAACATATGACAATCTGCCAACTTCATAAGAAGAACAAAAGAGTCACTGAAGTAGACATTAGGAATCATTAGCATAGTTCAGTGTCACAAATCAGAAATTGCTTTAAACATGCAAATCATTTTCAGGAACAATCCAAGGAGACCCTTAAAACTAGGGCAAAATTAATGATGTTACTTAGAAAGGCAGTAGTAATTATGTCCAGTGCTCAGCATGATTACAGTTCCTCAGTGCCTTCACAGCTTTATACAAATTATATAGCAACACTTGGCAGTGGAGAACATATAGCAGCACATCTTAGAGGTCTGTTTAAAAGTAATTAGCAACACTGATTAATGTTCAGGCTCTGAAAATACTATAAAGAATAAAAACTAGCTAATATTGGTTTTACCCAAGCTTCAGAATATTCTTTTAGGCTTAGCTCTGAAGAAAAAGAAGTTTATGCACTTTTGATATTCATCCTACCTCCTAAAATCTGAGGGAGTGTATTTGGTAATAGACTTCCCATAGAGTAGCATTAGGAAGCAGACTACCTTAGTGGTGAAAACTGAGACTCAGAAATGAAATTTATTTCTCGAATTTGCTTAGAAAGGCATTCATCGGCTAACATCCCTTGAGTACCACAGGTACAAAAAAGCTTTAGTTTTCAGTCCTCATGATCCTGCACTGTCAGTGTGTTATTGTCACTGTTACACCTTCGGTCCCAAAACATGCACGTGCATGATTACTCCCAGGGGTCTTCCCTGAAAGACTTCCCTTCTGTGATGTACATAATTATCTAAAAGACTGTCTAAATATCTCAGGTCTTTGTGGCAACATGCCTCAATCTATATACTGCACTGAGAGGACATTTGCAAGAATTTAGTTGGGTCTCATGGTGAAGATTCAAAACTCCAGGATTCCTTTCTTGCAGGTCAAATCATTGTGTTAGAACAGAGGCATGTGTGATTTCTTAGATTTCCAATCCAGCTTTATTATTTTCACACTTCTACTTGCACAAGAAATAGTTAATATGTTTAATCAGATTCAATTGTGGATTTATGGTTAGAGAATTCTCCAAGAAAGGAGAAAAACATGTTTAGTTTCTTTCAGGTTGAAAAGAAAATAAGATATTTTAGGCCTCATGCAACTATGTAAGAATTGAACATTTAACCTTCTCCTATGTACCTGAATAAAAACAATTTTTGTCCATTCACTGCATGTCTGAAATGTCATTATTCAATATGCCTGATCAATCAAGCAATAAAGACATTTTAGGCAGAGTTTTAACTGTTTAACTAACTGAGACCCTGTTTTGGGGAGTTTTTGCCCACAGTTCCTTTTCACTCCTGAACACTCCCATAAACAATATGATTTCATTCTTATTGTGCCATATGATGATCTATACAGGACAATTTGCCTGGATTAAAAATTTTTAGGATAGCAGTGTTTTATTTGATTCAATTCTAAGCCAGAGCAATACAGTAGTAGCAGTACTGCATGCCTATTCCTACAGATTTAGGAATGGATGATCAATGATGCTGAAAAATAATTAACAAAACATCCCCTCTGTCCCGGTTTATATGATATTTAGATAGTTCTCATCTTCCTTATACTTCTTTTATTACAAAATGGAGGAAAGGAAACCACCTTTGTATGTTATCTTTATTTAAATTGAAGTTCATGTGAGCAACTAAAGTTAAATATTGCTTTTTGCCAATATAAAAATATAGTGTCTCTTATTAATATATATGTTGACCAGATTGTGAAACAAATGGACTCATTCACAGTCAACACGGATGAATTCCTAAAGGAAATCAATGATTTTCAATTTGAAAGAGTAAACAAACACGTTCCTGTACTTTGGGCTGTGAACCTGAAGGGATACTATAAACTAATTTACTGTAGAGTTTATTAAATTAACAAATTAAAACTATTCATTTCCTTCACTGCACCATGTTTTTTGAAATAAGTTCCAAGAGCTACCATGACAGCTTTGAAGTTCAGTGTTTTTGTGGTCATCTTTCGCTTTGTTTCGCTATGTTACTACTTTTGAGGTAAAATTATCTCTTCAGACAATATTTTAGCCTTAGAAAAATATATTCTAAGGCAAAGCACCATGGTGATCATTGGTCCTAAGTGAGATTTGGATCCACATTCACATAATCTAAGCATAACATGAACTACTTCATTCTGCATTTCCATTCATGTTTAATAGAATTATAGAATCACAGAATGGTTTGGGTTGGAAGGAAATTTAAAGATCTAGTTCCATCTCTCCTGCAATGGCAAGGATGCCTTTCACTAGACCAGGTTGTTCAGAGCTCCATCCAACCTGGCCTTGAACTCTTCCAGGGATGGAGCATCCACAGTCTCTCTGGGCAATGTGTTCTAGTGTCTCACCACCCTTACAGTACACAAATTTCTTGACAGTATCTAATCTAAACCTACTCTGTTTCAGTTTGAAGGCATTCTCTTTGTCCTATCACGACAGATCCTGATGAAGGGTTCCTATCTAGCTTCCTTGTAAGCCTTCTTCAGGTACTAGAATGCTTCTAAAAGATCTCCACAAATCTCCTCTCCAAGCTGAACAGTCCCAACTTTCTCAGCCAGTCTTCTAACCATTGATGCTCAGTATCAGAAACCAAAAAAGACTTCAATGTATGCAAAATTTAGCAGCTTCAGAAGATACCTGGGGGTCAGTGCTTAGAGACTGCAGGATGGCAGAACCAGTGCAATGTGTCATTTCTGAGTGTAATAAAAAACATTTTTGGTTTTGAAATTTACAATGCAAACAAGTCCTCTGTGGGCTGCTGTTCTACACTCAGAACAACAGGAGTTTGGAAGCAGGCACGTGAGGTTTGGCAGTAGGCACAAACAGGAGTTGGAGTAGGCCAATTCCTAATAAAAATGTAGGGGTCTTGAAGAAAGTTGGTCTGAGCTCAGGACAGGCTCAAGTGACAGAGCATTGAAAGAACTGAGAGTTGTTAAACAGTTCTGGCAGAAAACCAAAATCACCCCAGCTTTCCATTTTACACCTTATCTGTCTTTGGCATGACTAGAAGTCCTGTACCTTCTGGGAACTTTTCTAATGCTCCCTAATCAGATTTGGATTGCACTTAAAAGTAAATGTGATGCTTTATAGAGAAAACTTAAGTTCAGCTGTGCTCATTTTCCCTTTAAAACCATATGCAAAACAGTGTTTTCCTATTTCAAGATTCTGATGCAATGTATCATTTATTAATTAAAGTGTGAAGAAGTCTTTATGAATAAAATTTTTGAAACCAGGAACCAGTATTTAATTTGTCATCATATATTCATGAAGTAACAGACTTTGCTCTGAAAAATGAATTTGCCTAATCAGTAAAGAGCATTTTACAAGACAGGTATCTAATAAGTGGCTTAACAGATGCTGCTCATGTAGACTTTCCAGTAATATATGGGATTGTTACCTTATGTTGTTAAAACTACACAATTGCTTTGCTAAAAACAAATTAGAGCAAACATTACAGTTTCCTTTTCCATTTGTTGACTGCATGAAAGACAAATGTTTGATAGCAAAATCACCTTATGTGTGTGTGCATACAATTTTATCATCTGATTTAGGATACATCTCAGAAACACACAGGTCAGTATGCATTCAAATAATGATTTATTTTTACTGTGACTTCAGATCCTAGAAAATTTTTAAAATGTCTCTATTAAGGTTTGCACTCACTGAAAAGTAATGCCTTTAAAATTAAGCAGTCAGAAATATTTCAGTGAAGAAAAACACAACAAAATATGACTTTTCCATAAAAATGGAAAACTACTATAAACATTAGTGGACAGGAATGGGATTTTACATTTTTAAGTGGAAAGACTTTAGGCATTGGAATGACCACAGCTCTCACTCATTTCTATGAAAAATGGCATACATATAAAAATACTACAAAGATAAAGCCTTGTAAAATTCAATATTACATTCCTTTCTGAACATATTTGTTAAGGACATAAATTTTGATTTACATTTTTCTCATGGTTTCTTTTAAAGTTCTTAGATTTTTGATTATCGTAAATATGAACACTACGTTAGCTTTCTATACTAGCCCCAGATAACAGCGTAAACCATCCTATATATAATCCTATTTTGTTCATTTAATGACTGATTGAAGTCCTAGAAAGAAACAACATGGAGAAATTTTGCTTTTGAAGCCAAACTGCAAATATCAAACCATTATGTTTTTCTTTATAATTTTTCCAAGGAGTCTAGTAAGATTCCAGTCCTTCAGAAATTAATGCCATTTTAGCCTCATCCTTTGATGCATACTAATATATGCAAAGTTTTGGAATAATAAGATGTAAAAAATGCTTAATAAGTGAAGATTGCATGACATATTGCTGCATTTTATTCAACACAATAAATAGATATATAACAGAAAACTAATTTTTTTTGAGAATGCGTAGTTCATATATTTAGTGGAGTATTTAATTAAAAAATAAGAAAGAAGAATTGTTTATGAGGGACATGCATTTGGATGTATATTTATTTTGTTTTTAAAAGAAACAGGTGAAGATGGATATTTTTTATTTATGCATTTAAATATGCAGAGAACTTTAGATCAAGTATACAAATATAAAATAATTATTTTAGCTTCAAGATATGTACTCTTTTTACTTGTTTAAATGAGATCCTATACAACTGGCACCTGCAAGCTCTGTGTGAACTTTTGTCAGGACTTACAACTTATACAAATTGTGAAATAATTTGTATGAAATGTTGTTTTTTCGTTTCAAAAATAAAAAAAACCTTTTTTGAATACATTATGTTGGGGAAAAAATATTTGGAAGAAAGAATTAAAAATGACCCCAAATAGGCAGGGAATATATTAGGAGTTTCCACAAAAAATCCAGATGTATGAAGTTGTCAGAGCTGAATGATCTCAGCTGCTGTTCCAGATGCATTAAGATCTGATAATAACTTCAGGAGCAGACTGATTCAGTTACAGATAAACTCTTGGCAAAGAAGAAGGAGGTTGGGTTTATAAAATTATGAAGATGGTGAATAAAAAAAGAAGTAACATAATAAATAATTGTCAGAACACTAACTCCTCCAGGACAATTTTAAACTATTAAGAGATAAAAAAAATAGATAAAGTATCTTGTAATATAAAAGATCTTGAAATTCTATGATTTTTTTTGCCACGGGAGGTTGTGAAGGCAGATAGAATTCTATGGTTCACAAAAAGATTACATAAATTCAAGGATGACAAGTCTGTAAACACACTCTCAAGGGATTAGGTAGGAATGTTCTCACATGTGCAGTTGAGGATGCAGGAAATACCCTGGAGGACAGGAATTCATAAACTGTCTAGCTTTGTTTGTCTTTCCTAGGTATTATATATTTGTCATTGTATGTGGCAAGCAGCACCACACAGTAGAGCATCTTTATGCTCTTTATATCCCATGAGCAAAAATATAAGGAAAGGAAAAGAAAAACCAAAATGGCCCAGTGTGGTATGAGAGCTTCTATGCTCCAGACTGGTTGTTCAGTCAGTGAACAGCTGGTCATGTTTGTAATCTCAATTAAAAAAAAAAAAAATTCACAATCTTCTGGCCGCCAGCCCTGCTCACAACAGTTGTGACAGGCAGTGAGAAATCAGTATATCAGTATTTACCAGAACAGAATGTGAGAGATATCAGTGTATTATAGTTAAGAAAATGCTTATTTTTAATGAAACTTTCAGGATTTATAGAGATTAAATATGTAAAAGGTTGGGTTTATTCCAAGACACTTTTTACATGAATATAGTATATTCCCTTTGTTTACATTTTCAGTATTTATCACAAAAAAGGTTATTTCTCATTTGTAAATGTATTTAACTATTGCTTTATTGCTATTTGAAGAAATTTGATCTCCATTGTTTTAAAACTATTAAACTTCTCATCTTGCCACTAAATCTCAAATGAATCTCAAATCACCATGATATATTACCATCAAATTACACAGAAAATAAATAACATGCAAGTTCAAATAATGGAGGCTCCAAAACATTACAAATATGCTTGCCCTCCTATAAATAAAACATTACAGTTTAAGAAGAGTAACAGCACAAATGAGAGGTCATTGTGGCCAAGTTTTGGCAACCTGGTGACCAAAAATTACTGGTGAATTTAGGTGCTGTACTGTACCAAATACTGAAACAAACAAGACAGTCAGTCTTCACAGGGGCCAGGGGGCTGTAATTTCTCTGTAGTTCATCACATCTGCAAAAGTTTGTCACCCTGAATATTTGGCCCACAGCTGATCACCAGTTTCCTTTCTATAGAAACCTTCTTTTGCTGAGTTGGAAATGAAGAACACAGTTCTGCCCAGAGTGCTGGAATCAAGCCTACAACACTGACTAAGATCACCCTCATAAGAGAGAAATAAACCTGGATATTGAAGAACCTAAAATATGCTCTGACTGGGTCTTTTTCCCTTTTCAAAATAACTTCCAGTAGACCCCATCTCCAAAGAAGTAATCAGTGTGTTTTAAATTTCAAATGCATTTGGATTCTGCTTAGCCATATAAAAAGCCAGGGTTTTATTGGATGCATTTACATTAGGAGAGTTTCCTAAGGTCTTTGAAATTACAGTCTCTCTGTCTGCATACACATCATTTAGACAGCAAATTTTCTTCAGGAAAATTGCTTTAGAATGTTTTTTTAATATTTTTTCCTTATTTTTTTCTTGTTTTGAACATGAGCAGATTTTAACCTATCAGTATGTCTTTTTTCTCCATCAAAATGGCTAATAAAATCCTTCATCATGCCAGAGTTTTACCATGCAGATTATTTGTATTATCCTCATCTACCAATATTTTAAAATATTTTTACTGTCAATTGACTGGTAAAAAAAGTATCTCTCTGTGCTATGCTTCTGTTCATTCTGTTCTTCACCTTAACATTTTATGTTCCTTTGGCTTGTAGGGAAAAAGCCTTTGGAGGAAAATAATAAAAAAGGTAAAGCTATTAGAAACAACGTTTTAATTTCTGGCAGAGCAAAACATAACTTAATTAACATTATTATTTTATCTTTTATGGGGTTTTTTTAACTACTTAAGTAATTCCTTTGTAAATATATGTATATTGTTTTGTAAGTATATATGTATTATTCCTCTTAACTCTGTAAGTATTTAAAATAACCCAGAACTACTGTTGATTCAGAATTTACACATATAAACAAGAAAATTTAAATAATTTAAACTGATTATCGTATTTTAATATCACCAGACCCTTGACATCAATTATTTATGCCATAACAAACTCAAAGACAACTGGAGCTGGCCTTACAAAACAGACAGGGCTCATATTCCAAGTCCCTGTTGTTTAGCAATGCCTTGTTCCTTTTTCATGCTGAAGCAGTTTAGTTCCATGACATATGTTAAAAACAAAACCAATCACCTATGGGCTTTCTATTTGCAGCTCTGGAACCATTCTGTGAAGCTGCTGAGGCAGCATGTTTCAGCTACTCTCTAGCAGTATTTCCCTTTTGTTCCCACCCTGTTGTGCTCTTGTTGTCATTCTCATGGCCTGACTGCTGCAAACACCTGATTTTGCTGGTTTTGTGGGGTTTCATGGGAGACTATTATCAGGGATGGGAGAATTATCTTACCCACCTCTGTTTAACTCTTGCTTTGTAGTTTTTAATTTAAATTAGAGGAAACAAAGATGGGGCATAACAAAATAATGTTCATGTAAATACTTGGCAAATATTTCTCAACCCTTTATGTGCAAAGATGCACATAAAAACCAATGTGTAACATTTGCTCTTGTTTGCACAGCTCTGCTGGCACCAAGAAGATCAGAAACAAGAGCAACCAAGGGCAGGGAACAGAGTGAGGACAGTCCTGATGAAAAGTCCATAGTACTAGCAGAAAGCATGATGACAAGCCCTCCTAACTGGTTGCACTGGAGAAAGCACTGTCACTCTTCTTTACAGATGATCAGAAATCAGTTTTTTCTTTCCTTGTTCTTCTGTTCCTCTCTCCTTTTTTCCTTTTTTTTTTTTTTTTTCCTAAAAGCAACTTGGACTGTTGAGCTCTGTATGCTATAAGCTAGAAGCTAGAGAACCCAACAGTAAATCTTTCTGTGCTTAAACCTGTCTCAGCATTCTTCATGAATCCCTATCATTCAGAAACTGCCTCATAAGTGACTGGCTGATCAATTTTAGAAGTGATGTCAGCAAGGACTATTTATCTTCTTGACACTAAGCTGAGACACTGGAATAGCCTGTCTGGAAGAAGCAGCCATATTTATTAGATATCCTCATCACAACACAAAGGAAGAGGCTGAGCTAAGAGACATGGCTGCATGCCCACTAGCAAAAAAAAAAAAAAAAAAAAAAAAAAAAAAAAAAAAAAAAAAAATCCAACCAGATATTCAGAAATATATGGAAAACATTAAATTAATTGTTTTAAATCTGGTGTGATCCTTGTTCACTGAGAATATTTTATAATGTACTATTGCATGATGTTTTAACACCCCTGAAAATGCTTTAAACTGCCCAGCTGTTGCCAACTGCAAAAGAACATAATAATGAAGTAAAATGATAGAAATAGAAATAGAAATTCAGACAAACCCAGAAGGAGCAGGGACAAATTCAGTCGCTGGATGTGAGCAAGTAGAGGGTAAAAAGGAAGATTCCCATTTATAAAGATCAGAAAAGATAAAAAACCCATGGAAATTATCACAACTCTATTTTATACAGATTCAGAGTCTGAATTTATTTTTAAAAAAGAATCATGGAGAGAAGTAAGAATAAAGGCAAAGGAAAGAGGAGGAGGAGGAGCTGTTCCACATGAAGAAAGAGAGAGGATGTTTTATAAAAACCTTCAGAGTCAGGCAGAAGTGAAGGGGAAGGAATGAGAGCTTTTGGAGAGACATGAAAGACAGAAACAGCTAAAGATTAACACAGAAGTTCTTTCCTGGAACTGGGTTTTAAATTTTTCTTTTGCAACTGTATTTCTGAACTCCCAATCAAGACCCTGCCCTTTAATTCAACTCACAGTAAACTGTGTGGGGCGGTTTGTTTTTTAAAATTTGCTCAGAAATATAAGGATCCCAGAGGCTGAAAAATTATAAACATTCAACCACAGAAGGTTCAGGAAAGTAACAAAATATTTTCTACCAATTCTGAGGTAGAAGTGCAGGAAAACTGAGCCCTTCTCTTTTACAAAAAATGAATGGAGGAAAAATTTCCTAAGTAACAGAGAGATGCCATCTGCAACAGCCCTGTATAAAACAGGGGCCTAAATGTCTGAATGGCAAGAAATTTGGATTTCTTGACTTAGAAAACCTCTGTTTCTTATTTCATACTTCTTACTTTACACATTACTGCTAATAATATTGAATGTCAATGTTCAGGAGGGTTATGCAACCAACATGTGTAAGCAACATTCATATCCAGTTTTCTGAAGACAAACTAGAAGAGCAGACATGGAAATGTAGTATTCATGTAAACTAGGTCCCATTTAAGAGCGGGAAAGTAGAGAATTTCATTCCAGTGTCTGACTGATGAAGCTGTCTACCTCATTTAAAAATGACCAGCTCAACACGAAGCTACTCATAAAGTGATGAAACAACATGAAGGCAAGGGCATGGAAGTCTGTATTACCTGTGCAGATGTAGATAACAGAGTTACCTATTAAATCAAGATGTGCAACTTGGTTTCTGTTGAACAGCACATGAGAATTCAGTTTCCTGGAGTAAATTTCCAGGAAATGACCACGATTTTATCAGTTAATTCTCCTCAACTAGACTGGATTCCCCCAGCAAGGAGAATGAGAAGATCCTTCTGCTTTGGAACAAAAACAACCTTGGAGCTTCTACTATACATTCAGCAAGATCACCTATAACATAGTGATCTTTCATGAGTGATGGTCTTTGCATTTATAATGCAGCTGATAACATTATAGCAATTTACATAATTTGGGGTTTTAATCTGTTTTCCATAACTTCCTCAAAGTCAGTTAGGAAATGATAAACTTTTACTTTTGTTTCACCTAGACTCATCTATGTGTTGTCTCTCCCAGTTTAATTTGGTAATTTTTGAAAGAAAAAATTTTTAAAAAATTAAAATTAAAATCTTGTCCAGTGCTGAACACCATCGGCTCATATTAAATAGCTAATACTGGTTATTGTCAAAGGCTGAAAAATTAAAACATTGCAGCCATGATGTATTTATAAAGGTTGCCATTAAAATTTTTTACCTCACCATGAAACTGAAATGCCACATTAGTGGAAGAAGTCTGGATGTGTACTGGCCTATATCTGTCTGCTCACACAGTCAGCTGCAAGAATATTTTCAAACACTAGCATTGTGTCAGTAGAGAGTAGAATGCTTTCATGACTCTGGCAAAGATCACTGCAGGGACCGCTTTGGTATACCAAGCTGGAGAGAGGCTGCTGTGATGAAGTATCATAGCTGGAATTAAAGAGGACCATCACAGAAAAAAGTTAATATGAATATGACATGAAACTGTTTAAGGAGAGAGAAAAGAACAGAAGGAGTGCACACAGAGCTATCATATCGAGGACTTAATTATCGAACTATTCAGAAACTTTCTTTCCAAAGTGCTGTGCCCTACAGCAAAAGGAATTATAAAAGGAAGTGAGATAAGGGATAGAAATGAGATTTTCATTGTCTGAAACTTCAAATATTTCTATTAAACAAAGTCAAAGAAGACCTTAGAGCCCAAGACAGAGGAAAAGTTGCTAAACATTACAGGAGAACTTGCAGGATAAAATTATCAAAATATTTTGGCCCTTACAGCATAAAGGCTGCAATAAGGAAACATGACATTAGGGCAGTGTATGAGAGAAATTAGTAAAGATTCAACATTATAAAAAGTATCAATATGCAAATCTAAATCAGCAGTAAGGCCCCATGATCTGGAGTATGTGATCCACAGCTTTACTCAGATGAAATGCCACAGGTTATCTCTGTCCTCCAAATGGACCATAAGAGTCCTGAATAAAATCATATTTTCATTATTCATTTGAAACTTTTATTTTCTCTGATTCTTTAATGTCTTCCAATCCTATAAAACACCTACAGGACAAAATGAATTCAGGTTTTTTTAAGTAATTCAACAGTAAGCCCGCTCCCTCCTCATTCTGCGAGACATAAATGGCATTTCAGCATAACATTCCTCTTTTCCCAGTTAGCTGATTCTGCCCAGTGGCAGACCCCACATCCTTGCAGGAGTCTGGCTGCTGGAACTCAGGCACCAGGTGAGAGGGTCCCAGATGCCATGGGGCAGCCATGTCCAGGGTTGACCCCTGGCCCAGGGGAGATACTTTCAGCTGAGGCTCTTGCCTTGGCCCCACCTGATCTACAGCTCCTTCTGCCCTGTAGATGAGCACCTACCCACAGGTGCTGTCAGACCCAGATGCAGGACAACATCCTGAGTCTTGGCCATTCTCAGAGAGGTCTCAGATCTGTCTCATCACCATGGACTGGCCAAATGATCCAAACTGTCAGTTGATCCTGGTGGCCATCCTCAGCCTTTCCTGTTTCTTCTAAAACCTCTGGTGCTTTATTAAAACCTGTTTAATTATTTAACTTTGATGGTTCTCGAAATGTTCCTGAAATCTGACTTCTACAGCACCTTTCCTGCACCTGAACATGGCCTGTGGGGAATGCTCACTTCTGTGACAATCTTACACACAAATACCTAGAGTTGGTCAAGAGAAATTGTCTTTATTTCTTTTCTTTCTTTCTCCTTTTCTTTCTTTCTTTCTCCTTTTCTTTCTTTCTTTCTTTCTCCTTTCCTTTCCTTTCCTTTCCTTTCCTTTCCTTTCCTTTCCTTTCCTTTCCTTTCCTTTCCTTTCCTTTCCTTTCCTTTCCTTTCCTTTCCTTTTCCTTTCCTTTCCTTTCCTTTCCTTTCCTTTCCTTTCCTTTCCTTTCCTTCCCTTCCCTTCCCTTCCCTTTCCCTTCCTTCCTTCCCTTTCCCTTCCTTCCTTTCCTTCCCTTCCTTCCCTTCCCTTCCCTTCCCTTCCCTTCCCTTCCCTTTCCCTTCCCTTTCCTTCCTTTCCCTTCCCTTCCCTTCCCTTCCCTTCCCTTCCTTCCCTTCCTTCCCTTCCCTTCCCTTCCCTTCCCTTTCCCTTCCCTTCCCTTCCCTTCCCTTTCCCTTCCTTCCCTTCCCTTTCCCTTCCCTTCCCTTCCCTTCCCTCCCTTTCCCTTCCCTTCCCTTCCCTTCCTTCCCTTCCTTCCCTTTCCCTTCCCTTCCCTTCCCTTCCCTTCCCTTTTTTCTCTATCCACTCATGTTGGTCTCAACATAAATGTTAAAATATCTTTTAAGTATTTGCCTTTTATTTTAATCCAAGTAATTTTTCTCACTTGTCATGATAAACTACCAAGTATCTCTTTTTGCTCTCTAGGCTCTGCTGCCTACCAATAAAATGGTAAGAGGACACTGACAGTGAGGCACCTCTTTACAGAATCAGGATCTCTTCTTAAAAGCTGCTAAAAAAACCAAGATATACAGGTTTACAACTAAACTTAATGCTAGTCATGCTCACAATACATAGTATAATAAGGCTTAGAAAAATACTGCTGCAGCATCCTATCTATGAATCAGCAGAAAAACTTGTATACCTAACTTCTATGCATGGCTGCACACATTTTAAGTGCATGTGAGGAAGGTAAACAGATTTCCAGAAGAGCAATAAAGCTTTCACAAACAGTGATATTCAGAATTGTGGGCAGAACAGATAAATTATAATTTTGATCATAATTTGAAAATCTCCCACAGGTAAGAAAGCATATGTTGGCACAGAGCCCAGTTTCTTCCATCTTTTTATTTTTCTCCCCCTCTGTTTTCCATGAGAAAAGGGGAGTGGAAATGAATGAAAACATTCTTCTAGCTATGACTGAAGTGCTTTGTAACAGTTTCTTTTCATTATTTAATTTCTTGATGAAGTAAATAGAGATTCAATACAAAAATAGGTGATGTTCAAACACAAAGATAAGAACAAATGGCTGTGAAACACTTATGTCAGCTATGACCTCTAAAATTAATGTGAGGTTATGAAGTAAAACATGTAAGCCATCTCTTCCTTTTGGATCTTGTGTATGAATCACAAAGGAAAAAGGAGCCATAATGAATTATCATATAGGACATTAAGACCACTCAGATGTAAAATGCCTCCCTTCTCCCTTTTTTTTTTTTGCAGCAAAGCTACCTGTGGAATAAAAACCTTCTGCAAACAGTGAAACAACACCAGGTGGGGATTGGCATTTTCTCACAGATAACAAGTAATAAGACAGGAGGAAATAACTCCAACCTGCTTCGGGGCAGGTTTAAGTTGGACATTAGAAAGAATTTCTTAATGGAGTGGGTGATTAAGGGTAGAATGAGCTGCCAAGGGAGGGGGTGGAGTCACCACCCTGAAGGGCTTTAACATGATCATGATGTAACAAAAAATGTAAGGCAATCTTTCTGTTGTGTGTAACCCAGATCCAGTTAACATGTCCAATATTTTTTCACAGCAATATATTTTCCTGTCTGGAATGCAGTGCTAACCATCCCTAGATGTGGTACTTAGTGCTATGATCTCGTAGACATGGTGGTGTTTGGTCGTAGGTTGGACTTTAGGATGTCAGGGGTAATAGACTGGGTTTGGTCAAAGACTGGGTTGTATGATGTCAGAGGTCTTTTCCAGTGTAATTGATTCTGTAGCCTTCTCTGCCTTGACAGTATCTAGAACCTAATTCTACATATCAGCTGACTTCAATGAATATTATTAACTGATAGTTTAATTCAATCATATTTTGACAAGACTGCCTTTTCAAAATACTTAACAAGGTTATTATCAAAAGATATTTCTCCACAGGATAATTGCAATAATTTTTTCTTTTTAAATAAAAAAATAATTTCTTTTTGATTGTTTACTTAGTTTTATTTTCTTCCCTGATTAATTTTTGATTTTTTCTAATTGATTTTGGTTTTTTATTTCAGCAGTAACTGCTACTGAAATTTTCTAAGTACCTAAAAAGGAAGAAAACAATTATTAAACGTACACTAATTCTTCAAGTTGCTGTTTAATGTTATAAATCCATTTAACTTTATACTATATGGTAAACTGTCTAGGCTTGCTAATGATTACATGCAGCAAGTGCCATGAAAGCCTCAGTCTCTATTTATGAATCCATCTGGCAGTCAGAACATTCAGATAAGCAAGAAAAAAACAATAAGCAAATATCTCTCAAAAATTACTTCCTTTCTTCCTTCTCATATCATCCCTTTTTTTTTCCTTCCTCGAGAAATGACACTGTCTCCATACACATACTGCAGACAAAAGCATTTGACATCTTCACACCTTAAAGTCTAATTAGCTTTGGGTTATTACAATCCCTGCATAATAGATAAAATATTCTAAAAATGCAAACTAAAACACATTTTGCTGTATAATTACAATGGCTGTAATGAATGAAGACAAATGATAAGAAAAAGAGAAGCAGGATCTCATTCACAACAAGCTAGTTCTTAGGGAATATTAGTGATTCAAGAAGAAACAAAATAATGCACTTGAATTCTTATCCACTGAGCACAATTATGCATTCTATTTTCTTTGCCAGAGGACTGCCTAGAACTGTCTGTGCAAGATTCCTCTCAAGACTAGCACAACAAAGCTCAAAGATAG
This sequence comes from Serinus canaria, assembly GCF_022539315.1. Lineage (NCBI taxonomy): Eukaryota > Metazoa > Chordata > Aves > Passeriformes > Fringillidae > Serinus > Serinus canaria. The sequence goes on along the minus strand of NC_066314.1, from coordinate 17,476,258 downwards.
CATTTTAGCAAAGTCCAAACTGTCAACTTCAGTGTAAGCTGAGAAAAAAAAAAACAAAACAAGCACAAGGAAAAATTTATCATCATTCTTAATAATGGGAAAGTAAATAAGAATGCATCCTTTACAAGTATAGAGAGAACCCTGCTGTGTAAATTGTTTAGAGGAAAAAAAGAAGCTTGAATAATCCCACCTTTGGCACATTTTTATTCAGACTGTGTAGAAAAAACACCACCACTACATAAAGAAAGGTTTTGCAGTAGATCAGTGGCTTATGGTCAATTGTTAATTGTTTCAGGAGAAAAAAACCCTTCTTTGTTGAAATAAGAGTACACTGCATTTAGTCTCTATAAGCGATTAAGGACTGAAAATGTACATCAGAGAGTGTGGGAGAACAAATCCAACTCCTTTAAATGGTGCTAGGCTTCAGTGCAGATTTAATTCAGTACAAATAAAAATTCTGAATTTCTGTTTTCCACATTGCTTCTTAGGTTTTCACATTTTGCCCCTGAAAAGACCGTATCGAGATACATCCTTAGAGGAAGAGGTTGGAAAAGTCTCTATTCTTTGGCTTAATTCCATGTTTCAGAACTCTCCTTCAGCTAGAAATCCTGTACTCAAAGGTGACTGCTGAATGTACTGTTACCATGCTGGCACATAAATATTTGGCGGCAACACACAGTGAAGGAAATTAGCAGCAATCCATTTTTATATCAGATGGCAGAATGTGCCAATCATGTGGTCCTAAAAAGTATATAATTCCCCCATTAGTACTGCACCAGGCATTTCAAAAAAGAGCTGAGAGACTCTGAGGTTTAATCTTTGAAAATCTTAAAGTTAAGATCAGTTTTTACACTGTTCACTTGCAGTAAAGGAATGTATATAAATTGTACACATTAGGCCACTTTAGAGAAAGAAAAAATAGGTTGAAGACTCTAGCAAAATCTTTAAAAATACGAGAAATCTTGTTGACTCTAAAATAAAGGGAATTATTAATTAGAAAAGGGGGAAATTGGTTAAAAACAATTGAACTTCACCACAAAAAAATGGCTTATATGTTGTTTATGTAATGAGATGGCACAAACTCTACTTTTTTGCAAAGGAGTAGGAATGAAGATCTAAGCATATAACAAATTAATATGCAGTCTTTTGTTTTTGTTTCTTTCTGAAACATTTAGATCTGGACTAATAATAATTATACTGTTAAGATTTCAATTATACTAACATTAATTTCTTGGTTTTACATATCTATCTATAGAGCTTTTTATATATAATCTTTGCTTTACATGCCTATATAGATACTTCTGTCTCTCCATATGCTATGCTTTCTTTTTGCCCATGAACAAGATTTTGACTATAAAAAATACACACGTTCATTTGCAATTAGATATTGCTGAAGTATAATTAAAAATTTGTGCCAGCTGGATACAGCAGTTGCTTTGATTTTTAATAGTGTCTGGTAGCAAAGAAGTTTCTTATTTGCTCTAGCTTTGTAATCTGTGGAGCGCACAGTTGGTTTATAGCCAAGTAACTATGTTGTGGCTATTGAGGAATACTTTTAATTATTTTTCTTGCTATAATATTGAAGAATTGTAAACATGGGCTTGGGATTCATTGAATACATACATTGCAAAGACTTAACAAAATTATTCTTTTCCAAGAGATTTCACAAAACAAATCAGGAGATGGATTCAGGGTTGCAGGAAATCAAAAGAGTACCAGGCTAACAATGGCAGTAGTGGTCAGTAAGACAGAGAATATCATGCTGGGGATGCTTAGCAGGATATCCAACTGATACAATAGGAGAGTGATATTTGGTGTAGTATGCTGGATAGCTGCCTTAGAAACACAATCTGTTTTTCAGTGTTAGGGGAAGAAATTCATTGATTCCAAATACGAACTGTTTGAGAGCCTAGATGCTTCTCTGTGCAAGATTACCTGCCAAATCTCTGTGTTAGTAAGGTCACAGACAAAAAGAGGTAAAATTCAGACCAAATTGCAGCAAAGAAAGATTCAATTTGAAAATGAAACCTAGCTTATTGAGTGCACTATTAGATAGCTTAGTGCTTTCTTCACCCTAAGAGAAAGGATGGAGAAATTATTTCTAAACATATTGGGCTTTGGGTACATCTGAATGTTTGCATTTTTTTCTTTACCTTTTTTCCAATACATAGACTTATCACAGAGTGACAAAATCTTTTTTGTTGCAGCATAAGTGGAGATGATGTCAAATGTCAAAATGTCAAAGAACATTTGAGTGTTTTTTTACAATATGTTACCAAGTCCTTGTTTTGTTTGCAATGGTTAAGAGGCATCTGATACTTCTTGCAATTAAATGGCTGAAAACCATAAATGTCTTGACTTTTGCTCCTTTCATAAAGAGGAATGTGGACATAAGGAATTAGAGAGCAAATATTCTCCCAACAATTTCCATGCCAAGCCAGAGGATCCCAAAGTGTATATAAGCACTTCAAACTTCTTAGAACCTATAATTTGATAATTTAGAATAGGTTAGGTGTTATGGATTTTTTTTATTCTAAAGTGGAAGTCAGAAGATGTCAGAGAAGGTACTTCTTGATATATTCTCTGTAAAAGTTAAAGGACTGATTCACAATTCAGACAATGTTGCAATAGATTTGTATGAAATCTAGAAAATCTCTATCTAGAAATTAGTCTATTTCTCTAGCAAAAAGAGTATTTAATTAAACAAGAGTATCTAACTAAACAATCAGTACTGATTGTTTCTGGTGTCAGATATCCTATCTATTCCCTCTGCAGGCTAACACCTGAATAAAAATATCCAGTTAGAAGTTAAGGGCTCTAGTTTATATTAAGGTTTGTTCTAAATACTGTAGGAGGTAATTTCTTTCCTTTTAAGGATATTAAACATCTCTCACAGTAGTTACATAACATCAAAGATACAAACATTTTAACAACCCAGTGCAAATTCTGAAAAGGAAACTCTTATAGGAGGTGGATATACACTGCAAAATTCATTTCTGGAAAAACGAAAGTGAGGAGAACACTGTCCCATTGGAAAAAGGTAAAATATAATTGATGCAATTTTCTGCTTTCAGACGAGTGCATACAACTCTGGAACTCATCCATTCATTCAGATGCAAAATGCTGAATTACATGAAATATATATAGGAGATATAAATATGCTATTTTAAGAGGCTAGAAAAGAAGAATGAAAGATAGGAAAGTGTAAGACATAGGGACACTATTATATGCTTCCTGATGTTTATAGAGCATAACACCAGGAGCATGTAAGTGTTAAACAGACAAAATTCTCCCTAAAAATGGTTTCCAGGTCTTCCTTTATAAGATTTTTTCCCTTAATTTTGAACTTCTGGAAAGAATAGGTGTACTTAGCATCAAAAAATGGTTGAAGAGTAAAGATTTGTTACAGTCTAAGCTCTATCTTTTGGTTGAGTTTGTTTTGTCTTCTTTCTGTTGATTATCCAGGAAAAAAATCTACTCTATGTACTTAAAATTGCTGTCATCAAAACTAGCTCTCAGCTCCTCCCACAGTACTTTACAATGGAAAGAAAATTCAGTGAATGGTGGAAATTAAACATTTTTTTTTTGCACAAGCTTTAGAGCTCATCTACCCAATAGTCTGTATCATATTTCCAAACATTTCCAAACATCTACTGAGACATGAAGAACAAAACCAAAAAGAACAGAAAGGCCAAGAGAGCTGAAATAATAAAAACACTACAAAGAGAATTATAAAAATCTATAGAATTTTATTTATTTGTTTTTTTGTGTTCTAAAAGTACTTTCAAGACACTTGAAAATGAGATAAAAAAGGATTTGTAAAAGGAAATTTACAGAATTAATATAACTTAATACTTGGAAATTTCCTCTCTGGAGATAAGAATTAAACTTGAAATATATAATCAGAATACAAAGCAGAAAATGCAAAAGAAAGCAGAGCTTCTGAAAGCCAATAAGAGAATAGATATACCAATAACTTTGTGGGTAGAATGAGATAAATATGACTGAGAAAAAAGGAAAAGATAAAAGAGACAACAGTGGGCCTGCAGGTAGATCACAAACTAATACATTTTTCTTTTATTGAAAGAATTAGTTACTATTCCATCAAAATTTTTGAAGTATATGAACTTAAATCATGCTGACAAGAACTTCATGAACCCATGAAAGGTAGGCCAGGATTCCACAGACAGCACACTGTGACAAACTATTTCTTTAATCCTGGATTTTTTTGACAGATCTGCATCTACCGATACTCTACTCTCATCCAGTAAAATCTAGCTGCATTTCACCTTAAAACCTTTACTTGTAAAGAAACCAGAAACAAAAAATATATTAGGGCTATTCCTGAATTTTCCATCATTGAGAGAAACAACAACAAAAGCTAGAAAGGAGCGTAAATTACTGAGTATACAGACATTTACCAAGCTTCTGTGTCAAAAGCAAGCAGCAGGTCACTATTAAAACTCAATGTATTCAACTGGTCCTAAGTAACATTAAAAGGCCTCTTATAGTACCAAGTGGGCAAGTCAAGAGGAAATGGGAAGAAAAAACTAACAATAAAAGGTGCTTTTGTTGTTTAATTATTTTTTTTTCATTGAATTCATCACTATTCAATGCAACTTAGAAAAGCACTGCCAGCTGGATGCTAATTACATTCAGCTGAACCTAGTTATTCAAAACTCCTTAATAAGCAAGGACACAATTGCTGTTAAAGACAGACAAGTGGATTGGGCTGAAAAGTGGATAAAATATTTTAAATCTAGATAGGTGTTAACCTACAGGTGTGATACTTTGTTGCTATTTTTTCTCCTTCTGTTTGTGCTGTTAAAGCCACGTTATGATAATTAATTTCACAAACAAAAGAATAGTCATGGGATTTCCTTTATAGACTCAGATTTAGCAAGTGATTTAACTTGTGATGTGAAATAGGGATGTTAAAAGCAGCTCCTACAGAAGTTGTGGGCCTCTCTCTAGCCCAGGTGCTGGAGCCCAGCCTGGGGACCAAGGGTCTTTTTCCAGGTTAAGGGATGTGTCTGTCACTTTCCTGTGGACAGGTTCATCCAGAAAGGAAGCTGAATATCCCAGAGATGTAGACACATGGACACAGTATGGGTAAAGTGGGAAGTTTCCACAGTGGCATCATCTGCTCCAACCTCTCTGCTCAGTGGGGGAATGAGGGAGTAAAATTGAGCCTAGAAAATAGAGGGTATGTAGAAGAAAAGATTATTTTAACTGTTTTTGTTTGTTTGTTTCTCACTAGTGAAATCTATTTTAGCTGGCAATAAACTAGTTTTCCCAAGCTCAGTTTGCCTTACCTGTGAAGGTATTTGATAATTAAACTCTTTGTCCTTTCCTTTTCCCATGAGCTTTTTCCATCATATTTTCTGCCTGTATCTTATTGAGGAAAAGGAGTGAGGGAATGGGTGGGTGTGCAAATGGCAGCCAGACAAGGGAACACACCACAGACATTAGGATGCTCTGGGCCTGGAACAGAGTATAACGCCCTGCACAGCTGGCACGACCTCTTAGCTCAGATTTGTGCAGGAAGCTCAATTAGTGAACTCACTTCAATCCTTTCCACTTGGGTTAATCCATAATTCTATGGAAATCCAGATGGGTTTTGTTACAAACAAGCATCTAGTCAGGAAACTTCTAAGAATAAAAGCAGAGCTTACCAAGAGTTCAATGAATGTTCTGAAATTATTCAGTCACCTATAAAATTTGACTGGTGATAAAATTTTGTAAGATAAATGTTTACAACTTTGACTTTAGTTAAAATCTGAGCTACAGGTTGTTGACGTAATACTCTAAAAAGGTGTTGAAAATAGATTTGTAGTATGACCTTGGAGTGACTCATCATGTCAGCCCATAAATTTTATGAATAGGATAGGTATATTCTGGAAAGAATACAAAGATAATTACACACCCATGTGTGATCCACACCACAGAAAATGTGCACACCCTCTAACAAAATTTAGACCCTTAATGTCGCTTGAAATCTGCCAGGATGTTTGTAGATAAAGACTGACAGAGTTTCTAAAGTCCTTTTGTGAAAGATGGTCACTGAAAAAAGGGGAAAACAACTAAAAAACATCACAACAACCCCAAGATTTTTCTTGTCCAGTATATGAGAAAAATGCTTCTTGATTACAGATCTGAGGATCTAGGAAGGTTTTTGAGTTAACCCTCTACACAAGCACAGCCTCACACAATTTTTGCACAGTCAGATATGACTGTTTTCAGTGACCCTTCCCAAGTAGTGTGTGATAGCTCTGATGTATCATGCTTTCAAATCAACTGTGCAGTGTGCTCTGTACAGCTTCATCTCATAAATATTGATGTTCCTACGTTCCTTGATGCCAAGCTGTATAAGGCTGCATTTTTAGAATCATGGAAGAAAAGCATTGCTCTTCAAGAATTTAGTTTCAAGATAGAGGTATGTTTGAAGTAATATAATGAGATCCAAGAAAGGTAATCTGATGCCTGATAGTATCCAGGCCCCATAATGCTTTTTGCATGTCTGGAAACCAGAGCTCACTTGAAATTGGAATGCTGATTTCACAGTTCAGCAAAAAAGGATATGCAAATTCTGGTAATAACTGTTGCAGTAGAGAATTGACACATTCTCCTAGCCTGTTAAAAACTTTTGGAATAGAGGGGAGGCAAAATCAATGCAGGCTGCACAAAGAACATAAAGTTTATCTTAAATTGTTCTGGAAACCAAAAAGTAAAGTATTAGCAGCAGTAGTCATCTTTGAGATATTTATTATTAAAGTGCATAAAAGACAAAAAGGTAATTGTAGTATGAATTAAGTTAAATGATTTTAAAGGTTTAAATTATTTTATGAAGACTCTTAATTAGAAGTAGAGTTAAGCCTGCACTGAGACTTGTCTGAATTGCCAGCAATGCAAGGAGCTGGCTTCAGCAGCAGCCAGATATGTTTGGACCACCTAGCCTTTTTTCAGAGCTGAGGAAAGTAAGGAGCAACTTGACTTGAGGAAGCAGAGCCAGGCCTAGGAAAAGCAGCTTTAATTACATTTCAAATATTTTACTCCATTACCATAAGCTCTGAATATATTCAGTACTGCTAACACTCAACCAGAGGCTGATTACTTGAGGAAGGATGGAGGAGCTGTTTGCTGCTACCTTGAAGAGCTGTCTTTGTCATAGCAGACAAGAGCAGTATGTGGTCCATCACATTCTCTCCTTGGATTGATTATGAATGTCCATACTATTTTCTTTCTATGAAAAATTAAGAAATTAGGGTGCATAAACATAAGGTGATAAAGAGTGGAATATTTCGGTCAGACATATTTATCAGGAGTATCTAAACAGAACTGATTGAAGTAATATTTAGAAAACAAAATGGGAAGGAAAATAAATATAGTCTCCTTCATAAGAGTTTTGATTCTCATAACATTTCAGTCTTATAAAATAAACCAGATTTTTTTCTTACCCTCCCTCTCTTCCTCACATTAAAAAAAGTTAAGATTTCCTTTTTTCATTCACAAGTATCCTTGAGAATATGCAAAACAAAATGCGCGGTATTTTCTATCTGAGACTCATTCTGTTATCCATCAGCTGTTTTCAGTGTTGTTCAGGGTGGCAGGTAAGAACTGTCCATATATCTGGAGTCTGTAAATAGAGGCATGAAATATGAAACTGCCTATAAATATGTAAATTTTCTCAAAAGTGTAAAAAACATTTGGCACCGACAATTTGTCAGTATAATGTTTCTGTTATTGCCCCTGCAGTTTAAAAGTACTGGTATTCATCAAGGATGTTAAATAGTAATAATATTTTGTTAAATCTATAAAATTGCTTGTTGCTGAAGTTAGGCATTTGAAATTTTACACACAAAAAACAAATGGTAAAGTATTTAAAGCTTTCCAGAGTCTCCAAAACAACAACAAAAAAAAGACTTAAAAAATAAGTGGGAAATTTAATATTAAAAAGTAAAATCCAGAAGATTTTTGAACACTGGTAAGTAGAGAGCATAAAGATGATTCTCTGTGTATCTCACCATGACATTGTCCTTCAGTCACTGAAGGGAATCCTTCCAGCTCCCATGGTTTTGTCCTTGTATTTTTGGATTTACTGTGGAGAGATCAGCTGTATGACTGACAAAAAACCACAGTGTTTTCTGAGATATCTAATTGCTGACTATTTTTCATATTAATAATTTTACCATTAATCTGTGCAAAAAGGTTGATGATTTATACTTTGGACTCCAGGTAACAAAACAGAATCTCTTTTAGTTTACTGATGTTTTGTGATAGTTCACTGAGAGGTTCACATTAGAAAGTGAAATTCAATAAATAATCAAGTGTATGGCACTTATACCTCCCCACTACTACATTAGGCTACTCTGTGCAATAGGCAAAGATGTTTTTATGAATATTTCCAATCTATATGTTTCAGAAAATAAAGGATTTGGCTTTTTTTTTTTTCTACCTTCAGATCCAGAGAAAGTTTCCATGCAGGAAGGAAGGAAGATACATGCTGGTGAGCTGTTTCCTATTTGTCTTCCATTCTATTTTTAGAGAAGACCTTAGTACTGGCCTTCTCAAAGGAAACAATCAGAAAGATAGGAAGACCAACAACATGGGAATGAGAAGGTAAAATCTCTGTTATCCAGATCTGAATTTTATACTCTCCTTTGCTATTCTCCTTTAAAAATGCTTCAGTCACTTTACTCTCACAGCCAGAAACATGGTGACTAAGTCAGCATCATAGATGAGTGATTGCATAGAAGGCAAGATTTTAATAATGGACTGACAAATTAACTAGTTCTTAACTATTAGCATTCGAATACTGATCCTTCATCACCACTAGATTTGTTGAAAAAAAAAAACATTACAAAATGTAATTTCATTAGGCTTGAAAATCCATTATTTTAAATAGATCTTTTATCTGTTAAGCAGTAAAAATAGTTTCAGGCTGGTTGTTACCATGTTCTACAAAACACTGCATGGGGTGACTCTATAGAAAGCAGGTTCCCTGTGGGGTTTGCTGGATCAACTTTTTGGAGCAGACAACCTCTGCCTTCTCAATTCAACTTTTCCAAGCTGCTCCAAATCTGATTCCTCCTTAAAGCTTCCCTTTTCATCATGTCTTTCCTTTGAACATTGCTGACTTCGTGAGTGTGCAAATGGCAGTCATTGCATGTATAGCACAGTGGGTTTCAGCGAAATACGAGCAACGGTGTCTGTATTCTCTGTAGTCTCATTGTGTCTCCTTTGCCAGTGAAAGAAAAGAATCTGGAGTAAAACCAGAGGCTATTTTCATTCTGAACTACTTTGGTAAGACAATATTTTTTCAAAAAGTATTTAGTATTCTGCAGTCATACTACCACCTCTGAAAAACACAACAGCACTTCAAGTAACCTCCAGGCTAAATAAAGTTTAGTCAAGGTCACGGCCTTTAATGAGATCCCTGGATATCCTACAAAAGTTATTGAATCTATTGAAATGTATGCCTTACCTAAAATCATAAATAGTTTACTATAAAGTAGAATCTATTTTCTTAAACTGCAAGGAAGGAAATTAATTAAGACCACCTTAATATTTCTCTGGTGCAGCAGTCAATTTTTTAGATTATACCATCTTTTCTATGATATTAAAGATCAAAAAATAAAGACATGCATCTGGGTATACAGATAACCTTTCTTTATGAAAAGGCAATGCCTGAGGTGAGAAAATAAATCTCTACAGTAAACCATTAATTTCAACCTTTTTATTACTATTAATAAGTGTTATTAATATTAACATTTCATAAATATTTGAAAATAAGGAAAGATGCTATAAAGCAAAATGCTTTTTAGTGGGACATTAAAATCTTTATAATGCATCATGAAATGCAGCAGATTTTCATGGATTATACTTCATAAAATTTTTTTGAGTTCTTAAAATGTGGAAGTATTAATTAAAATGAATGTCTGAAATGAAATGTCTGAAAACTGAAAATCTTGGCAGCTAAGTGTTTTCTGGAAAAGCTATTTATGTTGCCAACACTGCTGTAGTCTCAGGGAAACTCCTAGATTTCATTTCTAGCTGTAAGATAGTAAGAAAATAAAAAATTTACAATTCTAAGAATTGGTTTTCTGAAAATATTTCCTGTCCTAACAAACATCACAAGTTCTGAATATCAGTCAGTACAAAACAGATGATCAAATGAAAATTAGATTAATGAATATGTAGAAGTCACTTATTAATAATGGTGAAAATAAATAATAAGTGGTCACATCTAAACTCTGGAGAAATTTCATTGAACTAAAAGTTACATTAGAGCTTCAGTGCTTGATGTCCCAGGCAGACTTTATTTTTTCTACTAGAAAACAATTTTTTTTCTCTTTTGACTTAGGTTTCATTTTGTGGGATCCTTTGTGTCTGAATTTTCTTGCAGTGGCCAAGGGCTTGGAGTCAGAGCTGTCTGGCATGCCTAGATTGCTGCTCTGGACCATGAATGTCCTTGTTGGGCTTTGGTGGGGAGAAAATGCGAACATATTTTGGTTTTGTCTTGGTGGTCACATGGAGCTTGGTTGGAAAGGTGACCATCTTTTTATGTGTGAATCACCCTCTCTTTTGTATACTTTAGTCACTAATATTGTTTCTGTTACTGTTTGTTTCTTGTCTCATTGCTGTTGTCAAGCAAATTTTTCTTAACTAGAAACTTGGCTTTTTTCTTGCTCTCGCCAGAGGGGGTAGGAGGAGGAAGAAAGAGGCTGAGTAGGATTTAATTTCCAGCTGAGTTTAAACCACAAGACTGATATTTGATTTTTTTTCTACTATTAGGCATAATCCAAATGTGGCTTGTAAAACATACACTATAAAATGTTATATTCCACTTTATAGTCAAATGCCCCGAATATTTTAGTTGATAACTTTAAAACATGAAGTGCTGCCAAATTTTCTGCTGCCAGCATATAAAGGAAAATTTTTCATCATTGTCACTTCTTCCTCCAGGGATACTGAACATGTCCAAAAAATCAAGTTTCTAAACATTATAATTTTCACTGAGATGTGTCATAAAAATCAGCAGTGGAGATGTATCAGAGTGGTAACTTCCTTTAGTTTAACAAGTTACAAACTTGTATTGAAAATAAAACCCATATTCCTAAGTTTTATAAATCACAGAATTAGAAATGGTCACCATCCTGTTACTTTATTGTATAGTCTTTCCAGATAGTTTGCCAACTAAGTATAAGATTTTTCAGTAGCTTTTCTGACTGAGGAGGCAATGCTAATTTCGTCTTCTGTGATAAAGGTAACTAAAATTGAGAAAAAGGCAAATAAATACTCTTAAACGATCTGGGAAAATGGGAATTCTGTTTATATCTACTGTTGCAGTCAATAGATATTGGAGATGTGAGGTTTATAAGCCCCAGAAGAATTATACTCTTTTATTGCTGTCTTTTAATTTCTGTGAAGTTTTGCTGTATCACAGAAGAAGAATAGTGGAAAATGTGCAATGGGGAGGTGTGTACTAGGATGATGTGGGTGGGGGATTTTTATCTTGTATCCAAATTTTAAAAATTATGTTTATTCCAACATTTATTTAAACTTGTTTTAAAAATAATTTGCAACAACAAAAAGCAAATAAAAACCCCCACAAAAACCCCCTCAGGATTTCTCATTTGATTAGAAAAACCAAGAATCAAAGTTCTTCCCTTTTCTGACTCCATTGAAAAGAACTGTCCAGCCTTTTACTTTTAAATTTATTTGTTCTATAGCTAGCTTTAGGATGGAGAAAACTCAGATGTGGAACCTGTCAAATAACATACAGAGAAAAGGGAAAACTGTGAAAATCTTTATTTTTGTTTATTTATGTACTATAATGTTTCCTAATTTGTCTAAAGGACTTCCAAAAAGAAAAAACAGGAGCCATGGGTACTGTATATATTTTCTACTGCAATTTTTTCTGTGACCTACCTGTCTGAAAGCCTATTGTCTGTTTCACTTATCAGTTTCCAAACCAGAGGAAGTTCAGATTTCCCTGACATTTAGAGAGTTAATTCACTTCATATGTGTTTATTTGTTAAAAGACTAATTTTTTAAGCTCTCAGAGACAAAATTGTTTCCTTAGATAAAGGTTTTTCTACATTTACTTTTTAAAAAATGTTTGAAACTCTAAATGATATTACTCATACTTTCTATATTTTTTCTTATCTATTTATTTTTGGCAGTATTTATAATGCAGTATGCTTTTCCAAGTTTCACAACTTGGTCCTACATTAAGTTAAAACCTTAATATAAACCACTCCTTTATGTAAATATAAGGCTTTCTTTCTTACTTTCTAGCTTTTTTGCTTTACAGGAAAGTTGATGAAAAAACCACATAAATTTTCATGACACGACTGAGGAAGAGACCAGGTGTCTCAGTAGACTTGCAAGGTGAATGGATCTTCAACACCTTCTGTACTTCTTCCCAGCCCAGCTCCTGCAAGATCTCTCTGTTAGCTGCCCTCATTTTCCTCTTTTCTTGTGTATAGGTAACTTGCACTGATCAGTTTCTTAGTTGTACTATCAAGGTTAATAGAAAAATACACACAAACATCACAAAAAAGCTCCATTATCATCTCCCCTGTTCTCATATTTAGAAGGGAAGGGGACAGGAATGAAAATACCACAATAATTGCCTTGATGTATTCATTTAATTCTTTGGCCATAATTTGGATCTTGAAGTCACTGTAGTGTGCCCTCAAAGTAAAAATGTAAACAGGAAAATGAAACATATGCTTGAAGGATATCTTCCTGATGGACCTTTTTTTCTCATTTGTGAGAGCATTTGAAGGATAAGCAAGGTCAGAATGTTGTTTTTTGTACTAGAATTTCCAAAGGGATGGCCTACGTAGGAAAGTGCTCATAGGATTTATCTCCCTGTCTATTCAAAGAAGAGGTTTCAGAAATGATCTTTCAAAGTTGTAGATGACTGAAATTGTTGGTGAAGTTTATTCCTTGTTATTATTAATAAAGTGTTATTTACAACTCCATGAATAGATGAGTACAAGAGAAAAAAAGCCTTAAGGAGAGATTCTATGCATATGTAAATGAGTGTATTTCTGTTGTCTTCAATGAGATTGGACTAATTTACACCAGTTGAGGAGTTGTTACATTAACATTTACTGTCAAATATTACACTTACAAGTTTAATACGAGTAATACTGCTTGTACACTAGCATAATTCCTATGTTCCTTAAGAGTGAAGAATTTTTGTTCTAGTTTCCAAATATTTTCAATTTCAGAGCATATCTTACTACAGATGTATTTTTGGAATGATATTGAGACTGAGTGGCTGAATTTAATTACATGATTATGTGCTAGGTCACTGTCTTTTTCCTTTAGGGTACTGGTATTTTCTTAACTGGTTTACACTAGCAATTGTGAAGCTGCATAAATTTTAAAACCTGACTGTTTTGTAAGTTAAATTCTTCCTATCTGAGAGAAAGACAAAATGCTGTTAAAACATAAACATTAATTTGGCTGATATTTTTGTGTCTAAAGGGGCACAATAATCTCTTTTCAATTGTTTTACAGATCACCATGGAAGTACTGTCTGTACTTTGGACAGCAGAGTATGGCACAAGAGATTTTTGATGTAGAAGAAAAGCTAATGGATGTATTTTAAAAATGGACAGACATAGAAAGATAAGATATTAACACTGAATAATAATGCAGGCTTATGTGTACACTTGAAAACAGAAAGAAAGGCTAGGAACTTTATGGAAATTCACAGATTTAAAGTTTCTTGCCACATTTATATCCTAAGTGAGCCTGGGGTCACAAGGGTGGCCTTAGCATTGGAGGATACTGTGAAATGCTGAACTGATTTCGTACTCTGAGGTTACCATATAGAGTTCTAAAGTTTACAACACTTTTTGTAAATTATTGTTTCTGTCTGTGGCTTTCAATCATTAAGATGATTTGGGGAACAACTGAATTGTAATCTAGTTTTGAAAATTTTAGTAGTAGAATTAAAATTCAGAATATATGCCTTGTGTTTAACTGACTATACCAATTGAGAAATAATGGCTTATAAATACTTTGCCAATGTAAATAAAAAAATACTTAATCAAAAGCAATTGTGTTGTGTGGGTAAAAACATTGCGTAATCTTTACTCAAGTTGTATTATATATTAATATATAAAAAACAGAGAAAATTAATTTTGTGACACACTACATTCCTAGGCAACTTCTATTTGAAAACCCTTATGCATGCTGTGCAGTTCCTCCAATGCCTCTGTACTCTCAGAAGAATGAACAGGATAAATCAATAGATCAAAAAGGGGGCACACTTCTCTCCAGAGAGCGATTAATGATCATTTACATAGTCTGTACAATTTAACTGTGAAATAAAAGCCATGTGTCCCAACTGATGGTTGAATTCTGCTCTACCATTTCCCAGAGGAAATTATAACAAAACAAAATTTAGCAGAAAAAGAGATTCATGTGCATACTTGCATTTCAGGGAAATCTCTAGTTTTCCACATTTTATTAACAAAAAATAAGTTTCCATTTGTATCTGGTTTTGATTTTTCCCTTCTTTGTTCTGGGTCAGTATTTTAAGACTTTACAGATTTTTTGGATAGTGCTCTTCTGTGTAATCACCACAGTCCTCATACCACTAGAGTTATTGCCACAGTAATCATTGTTTCTTGAATAGTTTTAATTTATGGTTAAATGTCTCAATACCCAAGTTAGTTGCTATTTGACATCTCCCTACTTTACTCTTATGCCTTTTCCTACCATCCATCCCCTCCTTTATTACTGAACTTGGTCTGTAAAAACCTTGACTCCCTGAACCACTGAGTATCTACAGAATGGAGCCTGCAAGGGAGGGCACAGCCAGGACTGAGATCACTCATGGCTCTTGGCTTGTTGACTGGACTACAGATGCTCAGGGTTCATTTTTCCTGATCAAGATCCAATTAAAACCTTTTTATCTATCATAAATCTTTGTCTCCATACAGCTTTCAATACTGTATTTCAATATGTGACATGCATTAGCATTCAAGCTTTAGCCATTCTTTCATTTTTGTCAATTTATCCAAGCATTCTTTTATTAGTTTTTTTTTTTTTTTAACTCCAGGAGTTTGTCTAGTTTGCTTGCTTGTTTTTGCTATAGCCAAACATTCATAAGTTCTTTGAAAAAATTGTTTTGAGGTATAACTCAGTTATTGTTAAGTAACATTGGTAATTGTATTGTAGATTTTGGCAGATTTAAGAACAATGAAAATTTTATAGAAAATACTGACTGGAGAGAATTTCAAAAAAGTATCATAAATGAAAATTCTTTGGCTATGAAAACATGATAAATGTTTTGTAAATATTTAAATCCAAAGTGAATCCTTAGAGATACAAAAATTTTGACATTTATTTCCTGGAAATAAATTTTCAAAGTTAGGGTATTCATGCCTTTTCTACAAAATATATTTTTTAAAGTGAGGAATGAATGTCATTAGTTTTCTGGAGTAGGAACTAGATTCCCTTGGTTAAACCAAAGACAGTGTTTATAGGATTGGCAGATATTTCAGAAGACCACTAGGAACTCAGAACCCTTCTGGGAAGGCAGCCAGAATGAATCAGCTTCCTCTATGGCATCTAGATATGCTTAACCATAGAAAATTAAAATCATTTTATATGTGATACTCTATGGTAATTCCTGCCATAGAGACTGGAGATTCATAAATTGTAACACATAGAATGAGTGCACATCATCAGGTATTCTCTTTAGTAAACATGAAAAAAAAGGTGGAGGTATTCTTCCATGCTAGTCAATAAAGTGCAATATTCTTCACAATCTAACAGTTCTTGTAACCACAGGAAAGGCTTCAATTATTCTTTTGTGTTTTGTGATTTCCCTTCTCTATACTTTCACGTTATTTACCTCAAAAAAAGAAAGGGATAATTCAATATAAGTCAAAGCCATCACTATAAGTGTATTGAATTGTAGAAGTCGTCTCTTAAGAGCAAAGAGTGTTCCTAGAAAAGTAAAAATTACAATTTATAGTTGAAAAATAAAAAGAACTGCATGAATGGAATAAATGAGAAAAAAATATCCGCACTGAGCCTGAAAATATGTCCATTTTTTAGTATTACTACAAGTACCAAGGTATCTGTCTCAGGTGGAGTGGGAGCTTCAAACAGTGTGTTAGAGAAGCCCTGATGTTGAGCCACACAAGGTGCAGAGAGGACCCCTTTACTTTCTAAACTCCTTCTGAGAGAGGACCCTGAGTGTGACTCTAGACTTTGTCAACGGTTTAAGTAATATCTGAAAAAATTAAAGATGGCAAATCAGATATATTTTCATAAAATTAATTATTATGACACATGATTAGATAAAATTTCTTAATCCGAATTATTTACTACAAAGTATAAAAGCTAAAACAAATTGTATAGGATAGTGCACTTCATCAGAGCAATTATTAACAAAAAAGGAGCAATTGTTAAGTAGAGATTGATATAACTCACTGTATGTTTTCTCGTGTGCAGATCTTCTCTTAACCCCAATGAGTATATCAGGGAAGGGGGAGAAGACATCCTCTACCCAAGAGGGGAGTCTTCATCCACTTCAAAGAAAAAGGTGTCAGAAGAACCTAACTGTACGAAAGGGGATTTTATAGTGTGAAATATGACTGCTTGTTATATCTATCCAGGTAAATTTAGCAGGTTATCTGCCAAATCTTTGCTTCCATATCAGAATGTTAGTTCAGGGTTTTGCATAATTCAACACCAAAACCAGCATATGGTGCCCCCCTGAATCCACCAGTAATAACTTTGCAAATAGGACATTATCTGAATTGCTTAACCACATTCCAGGACAAAGCAACCAAGGCAGAGCACCCTGACGCAAGATCTTAAATGTTTCAGAAGAAAATATAATGATATAGAGGCATCATTTTGTACAAAAAGAGCTTTGACACTCAAGAGCTCAAGTATACAGACTACATTATTTAGGCTTCTAGATTATGGAGCAGAATTGTAAATCTGTATTAGCAGTATTGCTTCTAAAAGCACAGTATTACTATCAGACATCCCAAAGAATAACCCAAATAGTCTTCTGAGAAAGACATGAGTGCAGGAGCCATTCTTTTCTTCCTTAGCATCTTGAGTGTGAAGCAGTAGCATGCCCAGAATAATCCTTCATTTCTTATAAACATAGCTCAGGGAACTTTGAAAGCCTGAGCACTCTCCAATGGTTGGTTCTACACGTCTGATAAAAAGCAGTGCACTCTAGGCAATGGCCTTTTTTCCAAGACTCTCATCACAGGTAAATGTACTCTAAAGAGTAATTTTCCATGGTAAAAAGAAGGTGAAACAATGACTCTACAAATGTTTCCTGTCTCTAATATCTTTAGCTCTACAATAAATGTAGAGAGCACTGCATGAAAGAATTGTTAGGCTGTAACAAATCACTGAGAAGAAAAATGTGAGAGTATAACTCCATAAACTTGTGGTTCTTCTGACATGCTGAGAAACCTTGATATATATATCTGCATACATATTCTCCCTATCACTTACTACTTGATTTCCATACAAGGGCAATAAGACTGATCTTTTCTGAGGACAATTCACCTGATTGACATCTAAAATTCTGGAGATATTTCTTTGTTAGAAATTTAATTCTGAGCTTGGCTTATAAAGTAAAGATGCAAACAAAAATTTTAAAATGTACTTAGGAAGGACTGTTAATGTAGAAAGAGGGTAGAAGGTTATTTTTCATGATTAGCTATTATTCAGTAGAACAAGTCTTGCTTCTTCCCTCCTGAAGGTAGCATGCACAGTGTATCTCCACATTTTCTTAATAGGCCCAAATTATAATTTTTCACATTATGATTAAATTTTGGCATGAAGTAATTTTTCTCAGCGTCCTTTATTAAATTTGATGGCTAAGTTTTTTGCCTTCCTCAAGCCTCAAGTATATTTAAACTGACATATGCTTTCTTGTAGTGTTTTGCCTGTAGCAGAAACTTATAGTATTCCCTTGGCCTTGGCAATTTAATTGTCAGGAACCCATTTTCTTATTCTGAGTTGTAGTTTTATTTCCCCTTAATACAAACCTTTATCTGGACTAATGTATGCAACCTTTTCAGTATGCTGTTAAAATGCCATATTAGTGTAATTCACAATAGCTGTAGACATTAAGGAAATTTAATTCTCAAGGAAATTGCTAATGTTGTGTGTGGTACATGACGTAGTAAATAATGAGTTTACTTTTACACTCTTATTTCTGTATTTTTAAGCAAATCTGCTTGTATTTTTTAGAAATATTTATTCAATTTAATTAAACGTACCTGTTGTATTCTAAGCCCTAAAATGTCACTAAGTTGTGTATGCAGAAAGCATCAATGCTCTGTCAAAATGCTAGATACAAAGATGTTTTTCTTTAAAGTTCTTAAAGAGTAATAGTATTGAAATATGAATAATTATATTGTCTGATTTTTTTTCACATTATATTCTTCTATTCAACTAGAACTTAATTTTTTATTTTCACTTCTTAGTGGGTGAAATGGAAAATTTTGTGCAAGGGAATTGATAGATAAAAGTACAGTGTTGAAAGCATAACAGAGAGACAAAAATCAACTACAATATATTTTCAGTAAGTAGCCTTTTTCCTAACATTAGGGGCTAGAATAGCATAGTAGATCTTTAATCCCTAAATTTGACAAAGAAGTCACTAAATACAAAAGGGCAGCAAAGAATTGCCTTCTGTCTTTTTCCCATAATAAGCTACTCTTCACCAAAGTAGCACCCTACCCCAGAGCTATAAAAAAACTTAGTCTAAGGTTGTTTTATTGAACTCCCAGATTCTCCTCAAAAGTCCATCTGTTTTGTTTGGTTCTTCCTTTTTCTTTAACTATGGTCTGTTATAAATATAAAGTATTTAAATTAATAAATATAGAAAATATACAATGAATTTTTATGTACAATATATATACATAGTACTAGGAGTTAAACATGAGGTCTGCTCCACATTTATCTGTATGCTTTACCACTGCACTATGAAGTAAGTATTTTTTATTATTATTTTTATATTCAAAGAATTAGTTTGTTCTGTCAGTTTGCTTTTATATTTGACCATAGATATTTTTTATCTATACTTTCCTGATCTTTGTATTTACATTTGTTTTTATTCCAGTGCCTTTCTGGCCTACAGTGACTCTTACCATCTATCTCATATAGACATTCACCTTCCTGTACCACCTCTCCTTCAGTCACACAACTTTATAGCATATTTATATTCTCTTTCATTCTGTCAAATTTGCAGAAAGAGTTCACAGAAATATTTTACACTGAGCCTTCTGTGTTGAATGAATTGCATGTGTCAAGATTGAAAAGCACTTTGTCATAATTAGCAGCCTGTATCTCTGCCAGCAGTGGCAATCTGAGTAGCAGGAAAATAAAGAGATTAATGAAAAACCAAATAAACCATCTCTTAGGAAAGAAGAATGAGTTGGAAACTACAGAAAAAAGACACAGTTCACCATTATACAGCAACTGAATTGAATTAATTTTCTAAGTAGAAATCAGAAGACATTGTTTGAAGGAAATATTCTTGAAATACCATTGAATAATTATGATTAGAGTCTAAGGATTACTTCACATGAATTTTGTGACACTTGATGATTAAGACCTTTGAAAATTCCATTTATCATTCTTTACCATTGAGATGAAAAAGAAGTCTGCAGTGTCCATGCGACATTGTCACATACCTAGAATACCCCAATGTTGTAAAGCCACAGAAGGCTATTTCTTCCTTAATTTGCACATGTTGGGTGGAATATATAGAAAAATAAAGGTATTCTCCATGAGGAAACATAGTTTTAGGCTTTTCTCTGGAAATATGCACATATGAAGTACAGGTAAAACATAATTTTCATGTGTGAGACCAGTGATTTGGGTCATTTATACAAAGGGTGGAGAAACTTACAGATGCAATTGGAAATACAATGGCACAAGTGCTGTTTCTTACTCTTTGACTTCCTCATCCCATACTGAGATTACTGTAGGAGCTTCTGACCTGCTGTGTATATCGCTGATTCTTCAATAGTCACTACTTTCTATCTTTAATTCTTAAAGTAAAAATAAATAAACTTTTACAGAGATCCACTTAATTTAACACTATAAATTATAGGTAAATTTTAATCAAAAGAGGTCTTAATTAAAAATAATAAAAATGGATATGATATTTACACCATCATTAATAACTTACCTCAAATACTTCATATAAACTTAAACATGTTGATATTTTGAGTTCTAAATAAAAATGAGAATTCAATTTGTGGCAATGCTACACAATGCTAAAATGTTTTATTTCTAGCTAAAGGTACTCTCTTGTATCCTAAATCTAAAATGTTGCTATGAATTAGTTCCTGTTGCAATGTAAAATAAAACAGTCTAGCTTCAGGTGTGCCATTAATTATGCATCTTCCAACTTTAAAAAAACATGTTTCAAAATGAAAAACTGTTGGCGCCAACTTTTTCAATTTCTACGTTGTATTAGGTGCCAGAAATTACTTAGAATGTTATGGCCTCTGGATAAAGCAGAATGTATAAAAACTGCTTCATTTTACATCTCAATAGTCTAAGCTGACTGTATTAATCAAGTGGAGGCAGTCACTGTGGTAATCAAATAAACACCTTTTAGCCAGCCTTGCAGATTTTTGTTACTAATGGGCTTAAGGTTTTCTGAAATGATGTTAATCCTCATTAAGAGTGGCACAGGTCATACTGTACAACATTGCAAGTTGCTAAGTCAGGGGGGAAAGGCAAACAATGTCTTGTATTAAACACCTCTAGGTTTTACTACAGGCAGGAGACACCCATTGGTATTTTTTATCTCATCATTCCTAGAATCAGCAGACTGGTAGACTTTTCTAGTTTACTTCTACTCCATGCCAGAAAACAACACCTGTAGAAAAGTAAGAAAATATGCAGTTTTTCCACACTACAAAATAAATGAATGACATAAAATTGAGATTTCAAGGGGTATTCAGTGGCCTACCATGTATGTTTATACGCTGTTTTCATTGTTGATATGATGGATAAACAATATCCCTCTCACTTTCTTTGCCAAGTACAACATTTAATTACCCAAATTTTTGGGGGGGCTGCCTTAAATTTGTGTTTGGTGGGATTTTCCCAAAGCCATTCTTCTATGTATATAT
The DNA here is from genome assembly GCF_022539315.1 of Serinus canaria. Classification (NCBI taxonomy): domain Eukaryota; kingdom Metazoa; phylum Chordata; class Aves; order Passeriformes; family Fringillidae; genus Serinus; species Serinus canaria. The sequence continues at coordinate 17,455,091 of NC_066314.1, read as the reverse complement.
ACATCTTCCATTTCTTTGCCATCCAATCAACCGCTAAATTGGAAAGTGTCATTTTTTCCCCATATTTCTTTCAGTTTGCATTGTGTTTTAAAACTTTTTTGTTTCCAGTCTGTCTTCCTTTGAATTTGTAATTCTCTTTCTGTACACCTTTTATTATTGGCTATTTTCCTCTCCCATACATTTTTCTTTATTCTTAACTTCTTTTTTTTATTATTCCTTTTGTTCCTATATATTCTGCTGCATTCTTTTTTTATACAGATACCTTTTTTCTCCCTTGTCAGCATATTTTTTTGTTATTCTAACAGCAGTAAGTGATTGCCATACTTTGTTGTATTTCACACAAAATAAAATGACTTTATAGATGCACTGCTTTCACAAAAAGAATGGTGGGTATAGTAGCAACATTTTGCAATTGTTCAAAAATTACTGGTCAAAGAAAATCATTAGAATTTATTCAGACAATTACCATGTGTTTTAGTGAATTTTGTATCCCTTCACTGTCATTGCTGCCAGGAAAACTAATTAAAACCAATAAACTCTAAAGGTTAATATATACTCATAGTTCAGCTAGAGAATTTAGTATCTGTCCATGAAACTTGGATAACACCTTAAAATATTTAAAGGTGGAAAATGAGACAGGATTTACTGTCCTCATCAATTTGCTTCATAACCAGGTGACTTAGGTTAAGATATTGCCATGTTAATAATGGTATTTCTTTATTAAGTCATCTGTTTTGAAAGGTTTTCTGAAGGACTATTAATGTCTTTTCCTTATTATTTCAATATGAAACCAATTTTCAAAAATTTTTTGACTTTAGCATCTTTTTCTGTAACCTATCAACTGCTTTGTTTTTGTTGACTAGAACCAAAGAGGAACCAACCACAGAAGTATTCATTCCTTAATTTAATTTTGGAGATCAGTGATGTATAAACCCTAACACTTGTGAAGGTGTATGCCTTATGTGAAATCCTAGCTCCTCCAGGATTGACTTGACCTCAGAGAAGCCAGAATTATGTACTTTGAAGAGCATCATTCATTTGATACTGCTGACCACACTTCCTAATACATGCTTTTCATGTACCTTCATGGCATTATTATTATTATATCTTCTAAGATAAAACCCTAAAACACCATCTATTCAATTAAAATAACCTGATTTGGATTGAAAAATAAATCAGATTCAAACCTTTGCAGACATTTCTAAACTGATTTATAGTTGTCATGGAAAAATTTGGCTTACATTACCATTAAGTACCAGAGAGTTTATATAATTTTTTTTTGCCTGATCATTTAAGTGCAGCTTTTGTAAGCTCTTAATTGTAGCCACAGAGGGGAAAGATAAAAAAAAATATTTTTAACCATTTGACCAGTTCAATTGAGGAAATTGATGCATTAAAGTAAACAAAGTACATTGTTGTAAGGTTAAGGTCCTGGTCATCATAACATGCAGTTCTGTGTGAATACATTCAAGTTATAACAAATACATACTTTTTCGTTTCCTAAAGTTGTTGTTTAAGAAAATATACAAATATTTTATTTATCCAGGATAACTTTATTTAATTCCTGTGTTAATAGATGAACAGTGCATAGATATTTATCAGAGCTGAGGCTCAATTCAACAGTAATCCATGAATTCATCTCCCTATGGAAAGAAATTACCTTTTGCAGCACCTAGAGTAATTTTCTTGCCATGGTACATCAATTCTGACCTTTTCCCTATACCCACTCCCTAAGTATATGACTGGATGTATTGCTCCTTCAGGACACCCCATAATTTTCTCTGTTAGCTACAAATTCAGTGGATTCCAGCACATATTCAAAACTTGAAGGTTTAGGTTTCTGCTTTCAAACTTTTACAGCATTTTGTAACTTGCTTCATAAAATGAATTGAAATTCAATAGTCAAGCAAAAACATAGTTCTGCTTTACATCTGAAATATGAAAGCAGCAGTCTAAATCAGTATAAAGTATATTATAATTTTGTAGAAATGAGAGTCTGGTTCTAACATATCTGTTTACATCTAAAGAGAATAAGATACTCTATGATTTCTGTGCAGCTCAATGTTTCATCTGTTTCACCTATCCAGCTTCACCACTACAGCTGTGGTTGCATTATTCCAACTTACATACTCTGGTGCATGAATCCTTCCAGCCTATAGACTTTCTTATTCTTACATCACACCTACATCTGAAGTCACAACTTCCATTCCTCTAGAAGTTGTTTCAACAATGAAGTTACACCAGACCAGGAGAAGGGATAGAAAAAAGGAGCACTTTTAATCTCTCTTCAGCAAGAGATTCAAAATTCATGGAGAGACAGATGATGTAACTTCATGGCAAGCGAATTTTTTTCTGTAAAGGAAGGTCATAACAGGCATTTTTTTTTCTAAATTATTTCTACCTTTTTTTCCCAGTTTCTACTTACCTTAAAATTCCCTACTATTTTCAGGAACAGAACCCAGCAGCCTCTTACCTGGCTTGAACATTGACTGCTCTCTCTTCCTCCACACTGGCACCCATCCATTCTTTTGGCTCAGCTGCACAAGAGCTAAGCCCTGTCAGACTGAGCCTTTCTGAACAGAGAGAAAGGAGGGAAAGCTGATTAACTAGCACTTTATGTAATTTACTTAAAAATTGAATCTGAAGTACAGAAGCTTTTGAAAACAGCTGTATTAGCTAAGCCCCCCAGTGGAGACAGACTTTGAACTGATAGAATCTCTTCTTTCCTTTGATCATTTAATGCTACCAAACACCACCAGCAAAATTCTTCAGCTTTAATTGTATCAGCATGGATCGGATATTTTTTCCACATTTGTAACTCTCCATCTTTAATCACAAGTTTTGTCAGTGAACTCTTCAAGAAATTCAGGTTTTAGGCAGAAATTACATTTCTATATGATCATCAACAAGTGGAAGAGACATGACAAAGTGAGAATCTGGAGGAAGAAAGCTTGTTTCCTCAAATAAGCAGGACAGATTACATTCTTATTCTACTGCAAACTGATCTATGAAAAAGAGATTTTCACTATCAGAGCTTTCAAATTTACATACTAAATATAAAAGCAAGTCTAAGCCTGAAGCAGCTACTTTCAAAACAGTTCCTAAAGATCTGTCAACTGCTTGTGTATTTTTGCCTGGTTTATCCACTTGTAATGCAAGAACCTAAACACTGGTTTTCTTTCTTGAAAGTGCTGCCTCTAGGAAGATTTTCTACAACTTACAAATAACCTCTTCAGAATGAACTATTAAACATGTGTACAGTTTATTTGCATTGCAATATATTAAGAAAAAGTGCTTCAAATGTTAATTCTTTTACCAGAAAAACAGCGGTTTTGGATGAGAAAATGTCATGGTTGATACTAGCTGTTTTAATTTGAAATATAATTAGGGCTCTTCTCCATGTACTTATCAACACCAGTGCCTTAAGACACAACTGATTTCATTTGTCAGGTGTGTCAGAAGATGTTTTCCTCCATTATCTCACATAGTTAATCTCTGGCTTCAAGTCTGGCAGTTTTTCACATCACTATGTGCAAATCTTCATTTTTGTTATTATTTAAGGTTTCCCCTTCCCTCTTCCTTAATTCCGTGCACAGCAGAATGAGAAAACACTTAACTGAGAAAGGAGAAATAATTCACTGTCTGACAATATATTGAAAAATATTTGGACATATTTTTTCTTAGAGAAAACTACTTCAGTGCAAAGTAACAGAAGTCACTTCTATTAAAAGAGTACCACATAATACATCTATGCCCTGTGTTCAAGGATTAAGCTAGTACCATGAATTTCCTGTAATAATGATTAGGCCTTATCTGAAAACACCCTCTCCATTTCAGAAATAGTCACAGACTCTGCTAATAAGTACATTTCAAAATAATATATATTTTTTTATTTTAGCCATTGCATTTCTTAACGTGGTGTCACAGAGCATGTTACTTTAGGAGACAGCAGGGGCAGGCTGCACTGAAAGGGGAGACAGGAGTGACAAGGGTGGCAGGGCAGTGATCCCACCCACGAGGGTCACTATCCACAGTAGCTATGCAGGAAGAGCAGAGGTTTCACTGTCAGAGAGCAGAGAACAGCCCTGTGACTGCCAGCAGTGTCCATGCATGTCCGAGGCCAGGCTAAGAAGAAGTCAGTGAATCCAGCTCAGGGACAGCAGGGGCAGTGCTGGGGAGAGGGACAGATGGGACAGAACTCACACAAGGACATAGAGTTAGGGCCTCAGCTTGAATACAGTTCCCAAGCAAAGGGGACAGAGACTCTACAGCTACTTCTCACAGCTCACCTGTGCATTGGTGCTCTGATCCCATGCCATACAGCTAAAGAAAATTGAAGATGACCTTGCATATAGACAGCTGAGCTCCCAAGGATGGCAGGAAGATGTTACAAGGCATCTTGGTCATTCAGGGCCCTAACAGTGTTTAACTGTGTAATCTCTTCAGTGATGTAGATCATTGCTTTGGAAAAATATCTAAGTAGCTTTGCTGTCAGGAAGAGTGGTAGCACAAGCTCAAAATCAGTGAGCTGAAGGTCTGGAAGACAGCAGAAACCACCAGAACTGATAGCTGTTTGGCTACAATGAGAAAAGAGATGGATACTGCTGTATTAAGCTCTGATCCGTGGGAAAATTATAAATGGAATGAAATGAATACATAACCCAAATATAAAGGATTAGATGTTCCATATATGTTCTATATATCACAATCTTTCTAGGATAGGTGGTTTCAACGCTGATTTGTCTCTATCTCCATCCTAACTGAGCCTCCCAAAGAATGAACATGTTCCTGTTGACAGTATCCCAGTAAAATAATCATAGAATAATAGAAGCACAGAATGGTTTGGTTTAAAAGGGGCCTTTAAGATCACCTCCAGCCCCACTCCTCCCACACTTCTGCCGTGGCCACGGACACTTTCCACTAAAATAGGTACAAAAATGTTATTCAATACGTTCTGAATAAAACCAATAACATGGGAAGATCAGTGGTGAAAATGAAATAAGGGGCAGAGAGAGACACAGGCTTGCTCCCCAAGTTTCAGGCACTGTGAGCATGGCAGAACTTCCTGGAATTAGCTGCACTGACAATTAACCCACTACAATTTTGTCAAAAAATAAAATAAGATTATTACAAATAAAATAAATATAAGGAAGTAAATATTTTGTTTCATCAGTAAATATTTTGTTTCATCCTCCCTGAATTCCTGTCTATTTAGAGCAACTTGAAAATTATTCATCTGATCAGACATACAAAGTTAGTTACCAAGATACCTAAATCGTAACCAGCTGTTATTAAGGGGTACTATCTGCCCCAAGCTATTGATGATGTCCAAAACTGTGCATTCCTGTGTACTAACTTTGAAGAATTTTTCATGGATGCAGTAAATATGGTGAATATCTCAATTTATTTCTTTTCCACTCAGAAATAGTGTGCAAAAAATTTTGTATAACCATAAAAGCTGCAATTAGTTTCTGCAGCACTCTACTTTTAAAACAGCTTACAAAACTTAGCAACCAGATTGTGTGAGGTACTTGGCAAGCTGGGTACTTGGGTTTTATGAAAATCCAGATTCTTTTTAATTGCTGAAGCAAAAGATAATTTCTTTTGAAAGTCTGGTCTTCAGTTTATGTGCATATTGAATGAGTCATTTTAACCTTGATGCACAAACTTCAGTGGCAATGGTTGTTTGAAATTCTATAGAATTATTCTCACTATTTTTATGATTTTAGGGCCAAGGAGGACAGTATATGACCTACCAATTTTTTGCTTCATACATTAGACTAAGAAAAGGATCCAATTTTTTTAGATTGGACCAATACATTCCATTAGGGATATAGCATGTATTTAGTAATGTTTTAGAGTGCTGCAGCAGTACCAACAATCCCAATGTAAAAGTAAGGCAGAGAGTCCTGGGACACAAATCACAGTGACTTCACAGCTTGAGATACTGACATAGAACAGGCAGAGTTCAAAAAACTTCTTTATGTCTAAGACCCAAATGAGTTAATCTTTAACAGTTTCTTGACTGAGTATGAAAATGGAAAGAATCTTTTCTTTTTGGTCTAGAGTTTATTAATATTATGAAGAGAGAGAGAGGACACATTTCACTGATGGGACTGTTTCATTTTTTAATGGAATTTGGCTGTGCAAATGACCAAAGCATTGTCAATTTAAACTTTTTAATGCAATGAGGGCCCAATCATGATCCATAATTTAAATGGTATTTTGCTATGGTGTGCTGGGACACCCAGGGAGGATCTTAATTAAAAATCCATATAAGTACATATTATACCCCTGGAAAACTGTAGTAATTTATCTGAAAATATGAAACCATGATCAGAGCTCCAGGTTGGAGGAGCTGTTAGAGGGTTACAAAGGTTATTATAACGCAAATGCCACTTTTTGTAACATTTTTAGATTTACAATGAAACTGCTAGTTAACTCATCTGCAAAAGGAGAGCAGACACCCATTAATGAGTTAGGGATCACACTGCCATCCTGCAGGGGCACATGTCAGTGATTTACCAATTACAGCAGAAACAGAAGTTCAGACCAGGTGGGTAATTTCTATATTAGAAAAGCGGATGGAGTGAGGCATAGATGGATTTTGGGCTTGGGAAATCTCAGAATTCTTGTAAAGGGAAATGAGGCTGAAAATTTTACACTGAATTTTAATGTGAGCTGCTGTCACTCGCAACTTGCAAAGCATTTTCGCTAAGTGGTACAACACAAGGCTTCAAGAGTCAGTTAATACTGAAATAGTTCTACAGGAGAATAGTAGGAGTATTTTTTTTCCAAATAAAGCCAGTAAGTTTTAAAATAAATCCTCACTACATTCACTACATTCCTTTTTTTACTCTTCTGGCCTGCATAGATAATAGATATATAAAGTTGCATAAAACATATGGTAACCATATGTGACAGTTCTGAGACATCACTACATTTAAGAAAATTAGTCATCCCAGCAGAAAACACCAGTAGATCCTAATGTACTTTGACAGAACTCACTATGATGCCCTACTCCAGTCTCACTTCCATAGTGACTGTTCACATACAGTTCACATTGGTCCAGAATGCAAATTTGTGAATTTTCATTGGCGCAAAATAATTCATGTTACATATTTCCCATGGGAACTTCTTAACTTCTCTAATTAGCTTAACCTCTTCTTATATTTTTGCTGTTGTTGAAGGTGTAAAAGCCTTGTATAAGCTAGTTCAAAACTACCATTCTAACAGTTATTGTTGCATGTGAATGTATAAAAAGGCCAAAAAACTATCATTACTTCTATTCTACTTGGACTTAGATTTTGAATGTATAGACCTTATCCCTACATTATATAGAAACGTGAAAACACTTGTGTAACTGCAAAGAAAATCCTGAAAAATGCGATAACAGAATAATGAATATTTCATTATTTCTGAAAACAGAAATATTTCAATATTTCTAAAAACAGAAATAATGCAGCAAAATGAAAGTTGAGTATAAATTCCTGAAACCATAACAGTCAAGTAAAAGAAATCTAGAAGGGTAAATTCATAAAGGAAAAGCCTGAGGAGTTAATGAAATGAAAAATTCAGTTGGAAATTCCAAAGCCAACCCAGTTACTCATTGCAGTCTCATTTGCAGCTGTGTAACGAATAAAAATCTAATGCAACATTACAAAAAAATGTTAAAAAGGAAGTTTATTTAAAAAAAAACATGTAGTTTTCCTAGGTTTCTGCTTCCTAGAGTGAAATTTAGTTAATGTGCACAATACATAGGAGCGGGTGAAAAGTAGCAAGGTTTCTTCTGAGGAAAAAAAATCCTTGCTCTTGGTAGCTGATTTATTCCCTCTGAAACTACGGTAGAGATCTCAAATTTTTATCTTTAAAAAATCAGTTGCCTTTAATATTGTAGAATAAAAATATCTATGAGGTGTTTAAGATGTTAAAGAATTACTGCTGCATAATATCTTACCACTGCTAGTGTGTGTTTCTTAATTAAATGTCTAATGTGAAGAGAACACATTTTGATATAATGATCTACGTAGATATAGAAGATCCAGGTTTTCACCTCTCATACACTTTAAATAAAAAAGGAAATTTAAAGCATGTTTTCCATATCTCAGCTACAGAGTTAGACTTTCTCACTCAATGAAAAATTGCCAACCTCAAGAGACAAAGGTCCAAGAGAAAGGTGGTACTATGGTTGAGACACAGTGCATAAGTAATATAAATCTCTTTCAAACCAACTCACAGTAAGAAATGGACTAAATATTAAAACCAATTTCCATGCTTGCTACTTATCTTAGATCTATCTTTTCAAAAGGTTGGCCTGGTAATGTGTTCAGCTGTGTCAGTGCTCTGTCAACAAGAAAGAGATGTTCAAAGTTTCCTGCTTTCCAAGAGAAACAGAAATCAAAACTAGCAGAGTCAAACCCAAGGATGTTGAACTATTTCAAAATTAATCTCTCAAAAATACAGTACTGCTTGCAGATGAGAGAAGAATAAATAAGTTTATTCATGCATAAGCTAAGAGAACAGCTGCTATTACCAGCAAATTAGGATGTTAAAACCCCAAACAATGCAAACATTGATTTAAAGCAAGACTAAAGCAGTGGAACGTGACTCCCAAAGCAGAGGTATGGCCATTAGGGATTCTGTTTGCTTTACTTTTCTGCTGTTAGGGAAATGATATATCAGGCATGAGCAGAGAGCTCCTATGCCAGTTAGATATGAAAAGGGCAAGTTCTGCAGGGATGTCTGCCAGAAAGCAGTAAATTAAGCTGAGTATTGTTGAACTGCAGAGATGATAAGAACAAGTGTTGCTTATTGGTTTATTTATCTGATTATAGCTGGCAAGGGAGAAATCAATACAGTTAGTCAGGGATAAATTGCAAACTTGTTACCAAGTATAGCTTGAACAGCTTGTGCAGAGATAATTAGCACAACCTCTCTTAGCTAAATTACTGTATAAAAGTGAAAGGAAATAGAACCAATTTTCTCAGCATTTATATCGTGGTAGCACATGAAGAAAAACCTTGTGAATTTCAATAGGTGTTACAGTTCTTATTAATTTAAAAGAATTCATATACCTTAAGTTATGTATGTACATGTGCATATACAAACATTGGAATGCATTGCAAATAAAAGCAACAGAAAACATAATTAGAAGGAAATATTTTCTCCATCATTATTCATATATATTCAGCCAAAGTTTCAAGGTTATTTTAAATAATTTTTTTTTTTATTAATTGAAATAAGTAGAGTGAAATTTTCTTCTAGCTAGAAACAGAAACTGTTCAATATACAAGATAAAGGGGCTTTAGTTCATTCACAGACATGAAGAGGAAAACTGTGGACTAATAGCTTACAAGAAGAGATGTTACTGGATGAGAATAAGGGTCACAGCAGACATTTCATGTGCATTTTCATGAGGTAAACTGAACCTTCATGATCAAAGAAATCATCATACTAAAAAAAGGCTCAGAATAGAAGATAATTTATACTGGGTCTCATGCACAAGAGAAGATAAGATGTCCATCTCAGCAAACCCCTAGGGTTGTAATCCCATTATGCTTCTCTTCTCTAAATAAAATGTGATGATCCTAAAAGAATTCCTTGAATAACTGTTGTATAAATACAATATAATGTGAAGAAAACCACAGCTAAAAAAATTTGGAGAATGATGGAGGTTTATGTCTTTGTTGTCTTGAACAAGTGTTTCTTATTGGTTTATTTTTTTGATTGCTTCAATTTTTAGAAAGAAGTATAAAAAACCTTCAGAATTTCTTTCCCATCTGCACATACCCAGGACATATTATCACAAAAGTATCAAGGGTAAGATTCATGAAAATAAAGTCACAAAGGTATCACAGACATATATAAAAGCAAAAAAAAATTGCTTTCCAGAAGAAATAAAGAAAAAGTTTTAGCCTGTAAAACAGAGGAGCTTCTGTTTGGCTGTAGGGTTTTTGTTCGGGACTTTTCATTTTTAAGTAAATATTGCTAGACTCTGTTTGTCTTCATCTAGATAACTTTGACCCAACTTTATTCACCTGCAATTTACTTTTGCTCATTTTTAATCAACATTTTGTCTGAGAACAAATTGTTTCAAAAAAATGATTAATGACACTTCTAAGAATTCTAAAGCTATTATCTACCTGAGAATGTGACAACTGGTTATAAAAAAAAATCCTAAGGGAAATGCTTCCTTTGAACCCACAAAGCTGTTTCAAATGGTAGCATAAATATTTCTGACATCACATTTAAAGGGACTGGAACTTACTGTGACCTGTCTTTATATGTTTTTTTCCCAAATATTTAAAAACCAAATATTGTATTTGTGGGGTGCCCCATGGCAGGAAGGAATGATGAATCTGACTCCATGTTTTTAGAAGGCTAATTTATTATTTGATAATACTATATTATACTATACTAAAGAATACAGAAAGAATACTTACAGAAGGCTAAAAAGATAATAATGAAACTAGTGATTCTCTCTCCAGAGTCTGACACAGCTTGTACTGAGTGGCCAAAAAGTCAAAATAATTCACATGAAACCAATGAAAAAACGACCTGTTGGTAAACAATCTTCAAACACATTCCAAAGAAACAAAACACAGGAAAAGAAAATCAGATCATTATTTTTTTTCTCTTTTCTCTGAGGCTTCTCAGCTTCCCAGGAGAAAAATCCTGGGCAAAGGGGTTTTACCAGGAAAGGTCACTGTGACAACCATACAATTAAGAAAATCTATGTCACAGAATATTTAAAGAAATATTCTGTGAAAATAAGTTTTATACAGTTTTCATCACAGACCTTGAAAATATTCTAGAGCTATTAACAGTTCTTGAAATAAAATTGTAGTTCTGACTTGTTAATAATTTTAAATTTGTGTTAGTAATGATGTGCAAAAATAATTCAGGCATATTCAAAGGGGAATGTGTTTTAGGATGGATACACAGCTTTGTGTATTGAGAAGTAATTCAAAAAAATCATGCAGTCATATTTTAGGATTACAAAAATATGTCAAAATATTATACATTATTGAAGAAATTAAAGGGATGGGGCAGGAGAACTCATTCCATGATGAAATAGATTTTGATGACAATTTTTGATGACATCATTTCAGTAAACTAATCTGCTACCAGTGGAAGCTTACAGTCAGTTTCAAAAAGAATTTTAATGAGTTTTAGCAGCAAACAGTTCCTAAGGATTATATCTTTGAATTTGAGGAAATAATTATTGAAGAAAAATAATGGGTTTTTATAATATTAAATTATGTTGAAGGTTAAAAAACATATATATTGCCAGGTAAAATTTTATTATAAAAATTTTATGTGGATTTAAGAGTTTTTTTCTATTAATATAATTATAATTAAAAAAAAAAGAAAATGTTTCAAGTGTTTTTGAAATAAATCTGTCTCTATGTATGCCATTCAATGGTCTTATCTTGCTAGGATTTTTCTCATTTCTTTTTCTTTAGAGCTATATTAAGTTTTTAAATTCTAAAGTTTTGTGCACAAAATGCTGTAAAGGAACTTTCAATACTTTTATTACATTTTTAGATGATTCTTTTGATATGAGTGCAACCAACACCATACCTGTGTTTAAAATAATGGAATCAGATTGACATCCCAGTTCTCAAGACTTATATTCTACATGTTCAACAGAATTGCTCAATTGAATAACTTCTCTTTTGCAGACTCACTGCTTTTTGATGGAAAATAAACTAAGGTAGATTTCTAATCTTACTTGTGTCACGTTGCTGTCTCTCTCCTGTTTCATTTGTCTGAGAATACATAAATTTCATAATTTTGTGTAATTTTTATAATGAAGCTACTTCATAAATGACCTGTAATGCAGTGATTACAATACAATCTGTGTTACTCTTCTATGCTTTCTATTTGAAATGATGTTTAGGCTTCCTGTGACAATAGGAAAGTGGAGTGATGCATGGAAAAGGATGTTTAACTTTGTTTATAACTTTATAATCTCATTATGATCCCTCCTATTGTCTTCTTACAGAACCTATGAAGGAAGAAAAAGAGAAAGAAATTATTTTGAAAATATTGGCATGAGTATGGAATTTATATGAAGAAGCTGTTTCTCTGAGAATAGCTTATAAAGAGATAGGTGTCTGGGAAGCAACCAAATACTTTTTTCTGAACAGTACTAGAGAGATACAGAGGCTCCTACAAATAAAACATAATTCTAAAATCAGTAAAATCAGTTACTAGAATTTTATTCTAGTCAATGGGAACAGGACAGTAAATAGCTGCATGCAAAATTAGAAAAATTAGATGGTAATTTAACCATAGTGGGTTGTCTCCTTTTATCTTTTCTGGGAAGATGTAAGGGACAGATATTACACCTATTTACAGGTATGTGAGGCACAGGTTTGTAAAAACCTATGAAGTGGAGAGAAAAATTCAGTCTACAGTGCAAATCAATCACAGACAATGATCACAGGATAACTTCAGTAAAAAATACTGTTTACCTCATAAATAACAGCTTCTGCAGGTCACATTGGTACACAAAATGAAAGAAACTTCCTGCAGAAATACGTCTGTTCAGGTGTTTTTTCCCTTTCAGATATTACATTATGTTTATGGAGTGGGGGGGAGGTCGTTAGTATTTTCATTTTTTATGATTGCCTGGTAAGTACTATCCTGTGGCAACTGCAAGGTGAGATATAAAAGATATTACCCTTGCCTTTGGAAATTTACAGGGTAAATGACAAAAAGCAAGGGATCAATAAGAAACCCAGAAAGTGGCAATAATTGGTGGTCTGGTTCTAATGGGCTTATGTCATCTTTCCTTAGAATAATTTAGCAATTTTATGCCTCCAGGAAAAGAAAATCAGAAAGATCAACAGCGAAGAACATGCAGAGTTTCTTTGTTTATATTGTTATTTGTACAATGTAAGAAGTATAATGAATTAGCTGGATGTTGCTGTGAGGTTTTGTCCTACAGATCTAAAACCTTTAAAACCCTCAGAACTGTGCTGCAGTATGGGGAAGATACAGTGATGACATGGAGAAGGAATTAGCTGTCAGTAGGAAAGCCTGTATTAGTATTGTGATACAAGAGAGGGACGAATAGTGATTTGAACGGTGACGAGAATCTTTGAGACATTGCATAAAAATGAGAGAGTTTGAAAACAAACAATTCAGATATCTAACTGCAAATGGATATTTTTTTCAAGGTTTTTAAGGAAATATGATTTTTTTTTCATTTTTTATCACCTACTTTCTACTAACTTTAAATAATGTCATAGAAAAGTCTTGCTATTGAAATTTTTCAGCCTCAATGATTTGTGTTACTCACTTAAATAAAATCTGCTTTGCACACATTGAATATTTTGTAAAGTGAAGGAGTAACACCACTACTAAGGGTCAGACACTGCACAGACTTCTATTATGTCAAGGATTCTCATAGATAATTGCAGATTTCTACACAGACTTTTTTTAAAAATTTTTTCTCTCAGTTGTGTCCTGAATTTATTCATTTCATTCAACAAGTAGCTCTTATTGGAAATAAAAACATTTAAAAACCTGAGTTATTTAGCCCCAGAAAACTAAATAGCAAATTAAAGTAATTTAAAATGTTTTAAACCAAAAATTCATTTTAAATATATCAACTTGAAATACTTGAACTTGGGCACAGTTTTTCTCTGGCAAATAATTCCTTGTCACCTAGACATTATCAGCAAAATGCCTGAAGCAAAAAAACACCCAACCAAACAAAATGAACAGGAAAAAACAGCATAGTGTTGAGGTTTAGGGGTTTTTTTTATTTGTTTGTGTGTTTTGGTTAGTTGTTAGGTTTTTTTTTTTAATTGGCTTCAAAAGCAGGAAATGGATGGATGGAGAAATTCGAAATAGTGAATTTTTTCTTTCCTTATCCAAAGTGTCTGAAGAAACTGTATGAGCAAAATGTTTATGACTCAAGGTTCAGCTAAGTGTACTTCTATCCCTACTAATCTGTAGTTCTGATAGAGAATCTCTACTAAATTCAGAAAAGATGCCAGAATGAAATGAATTTTATAAAACTTTTTTGAAAATAAGCAGCCAGATAGAGGTGAGTATTGCTTTACTGCAAGCTTGAGTCCATTTAAGAGGCAAGATAAATTTTCTCTAGAGTAAACATTACAAAGTGAACATTTACTGGATTGCCCTGTGCTGTGTAGTGTAGCCTTTTACGATTTTATAGCATCAGGTGCCAGAACATTTATGGTGCCTACAGCCACTGACAAATGTAGAAACACCAGGTCATGAGCGGGGTGTGGTGGGGTGTACCATGGGTTTGCCAGGTGAGTCTGTCCAGTTATCCATGCCACATTCAGAAAGATTAATTAGAACAGCTCTAGAGGAATTTTCTGTGCTGAGATAAAACAGCCGAACCAAACACATCCAAAAATTCAACATTTAGCCCAACAAGCTGCATGCCTAGGATAGATACTTGTAGTGTTGTTAAAATGGACACATATCCCCTTTCCCTGAAGGACTCTTCATGGAATTTTCAAAATGTAGCTGTATAGTTTTTGCTCTTCTACTGCCTGGAATGTTTTCAACATGGCTTGTTCCTGAACAAGACATTTTACTTCCCCCCCTTAATCTGACTTAATACCCAGCACTGTTGAAATGTGATTTATATAGAAAACCAGTGTATTTTTTTAAAACTTGCTGAGAAGCAAGTTTTAACATAGAAATTTGGGCAAAGTTGGATTTTACTTTTGTTTCATTATTCCATTTTATGAAAGCTAAACTGGGCACTATTAAATATCAAGACTTCAAGGAAAAAGTGTCCCTGGGATAACTCAAAAGTGTTGAGAGAGAAGGACTTATTTGATTCACTAGTACTTAGTAAACAAACTGCCTTTCAAATTTTGAAAGTATTATTAATAATTTAGAAATAACTTTTTGCCAAAGTTTTAAAATGAACAGCTGAGCATAAATACACTTATTTTACCAATATGAAGAATATTTTAGAGACTAAAAGAGTTCAAGCAGAACAGAAGTTTGCAATGCAAATCCCCAAAGTGACTGGACATTATCTGTTGTTGATAGTTGTTTACCAACATTACATTCTCATCAAAAAACCATGAAGAGGCATTAAGACTGTCCATTTAAGTCATCTAGGTATTATTTCCAAGATTTCTGCATCCTCAGAGTAGTAACTGTTTACTTTTTGTTCCCACTTAAGAATAACAAAAAAGCCACACCTGGTTAAAGTTTAAAATGTTATTAGAAACAGCTTGTCTTCACTGCTTTGAACTTTACTAAATAATATCGAATTGAGAAACACAAATGCTGGAGTGTTTGGTTGAGTATCTTATAAAAAACATATCAAAGTCACACTTCAAAAATCTTCTCCATTCACATGATGTCATTATCTCTTCTAAAACAAGAACATTTTTTTTCTAAAGATACCCCTAGTAATACGATTTTCTAAATTAAATTTTATTAAAAATTTGGATAAATTAAGAATTTTAATGGAAAAAATCCTGATTTAAGACAAAAAACCTAGGAATAATCTGATTATGAGAAGCAAAGAAACACCTTTTACATTACGATAGCAGTGTTAGAACTCTTTTAATGTTGTGTGATAATTAAAAAAGCAGAATATTGATACTTCCTTAGGAATTCTTATATTTTATTGTTCCATATAAAAATGTTGCTATTATTTAGTGAAAACATTTTCTTATTTAAGCAATCTAGATTTCTAAGTTTATTTTTAATTTAAGATCAAGTTCTTATGAAACAAACATCCAACAGCTACTCCCACTGGAAAATTTACTTTTTTATTTCAGCTGGTAAAACAATTATTGTCATAATTGCAACATCTCTGATATCTGGGCTTTGGTCTCTGATCCTTACAGTGTCATATAAAAGCTACTCTAAGAGAAAGATAATGATTGAACAGAAAACTAATTAAAACGTAAAATGTCTATCAAAAAAATATTTAATGCTGATAAAAAAGTCCTTTCATTATTGAAATTTTATAGTTATTTTAAACTAAAAGTTTGAATTTGTAACTAAGTTTAACAAAAGGAAATGCATTGAGATATAGAATGAGTATGTGTGCAACCACACATCCTTGATGCACTGAGGTCTCTGACAAGGTCTTTTCTCATTTTGGGTATGTTTGCTTTCCACACACAGTTTGCATTTCTGACATTCTCTTCAATCATTTTTGATATAATTTGAAATACTGTATATGACAGATGCCTTCATCTTCTTCTCTCTAAGATCTAGAATATTTAGTGTATAGAGTGAATTTTTGACTTTTCTGTCTAAAATTATAGAGATTATCTCAGACAAAAATTGTTCAGTTCACATGGTTTAAACCAAAACATGATTGAAGCAGTTTATTAACACAACACAACCAGCAAGCAGTGAACAATACCAATATCATCAATACAAAAAATAGGACCCAATTCTGAGTATCTCCAGATCCTTTTCTGAAACATCCTTTTCTAAATAACCCCCAACACCTGTAGGTGACAGAGACACCCCACTCTCCTCTCCTGGTTGTGTAGCCCTGGGGTGGCTCCACTGCCCTGTTTGCTTCTGTAGTCTCTTCTCCACTAAATGTTTTCATGTTCCTTTCATGCTGCTCCTTTATCTCAAATTCTCATGTCAACCTCTTGGTAACCATTTAATACAGGTGATGTTTCTAGTCCCCTGCCTCTTTATCACTTTCATTTCTGAGGCAAGCACCATCTCCAAACAGGCAGTTTGGTTTGCTTCATTCACACATACTCTTGGACTCACGGCACAGTATTTTTATACAGAACATTTCACAAGACATGTGGTACCCTCACAGGTAATGTGCTGACCAATATTCCTAATTTTGAGGAGCTGTTTGTTAACTCCTCACCAAATGGCCATGAGCAGGAAGATATGTTCCCAGTACACTCTGGTAATTGTGCTGCTGGTTTTCATAGTGTTCACAGAACCCTCTACTTATTCTCCCTCTCTCTTGTTGAGTATTTGCCTTTTTGAGTACTGTGGTGGATTGACTGTTGCTTGGAGTTCACCAAATTCACTTTATTACTCACTTCCTCAGCTGAGTAGAGGAGACAAAATAGATTGAAAGGCTCATGGATCGAGATAAGGACATGGAAAAATCACTCACCAATTACAGCCATGGGCAAAACAGACTCAGCTTGGGGAAATTAATTTAATTTGTTGTCAGTCACATCAAAAACTACGAGAATTAAAACCAAATCCTAAACCAACTTCGGCTCACCCCTCCCTGCTTTCTGAGCTCGACTCTGCTCCTGAGCAGTGCATAGGAACGGGTCATGGGGGCTGTGGTCAGTTCATCACATGTTGTCTCTACCACTCTTTTTTTCCACAGAGAGAGGACTCCTCATACTCTCCCCTGCTGTGGCATGATGTCCTCCATAGGCTGCAGATCGATCTCTGCTCCAGTGTGAACCTTCATGGGCCGCAGGGGCACAGGTGCCTCACCATGAGCTGCAGGGAAATCTCTGCTCCAGCCCCTGAAACACCTCCTGTCCCTCCTTTCTTCACTGACCTGATGTCTAGAAGGCTGTTTTTCTTACATATTCACACTCTTCTCTGCCTGCTGTTGTGGCCCAGATTTTGCCTTTACTGAAATTTGTTATCCCAGAGGTGTTGCCATCATCACTGGTGGGCTTGGCCTTGGCCAACCATGAGTCTGTCTTAGAGCAGGCTGATGTTTACTTCCTTGTCTGACGCAAGAGAAGCTCCTGTCAACTTCTCAAAGAAGCTGCCCTTACAGTGCCACCTCCATTCCCCTGAAAAACCCTGGCCACACAATCCCAAAACATGTGCTGTCTTTCAAAATACTTTCTAACAAAGTAAATTCATAGGTAGAAAATAAGGATTTTCTGTCTCATAAGAGAACCACTTCCCTAAGCAGAAATCAAAATTCAATGCTATTGGGCTTTCACTCTAAATAAAAACACTTGTTATGGAGTCGATCAACAGTATTAATAAAGATCCTCAAGATATCTTTTCTTCAGATTTCTTATGATGTTTATTATGATGACTGATCTCTAATTCACCATCTGATGATAGAATGGAATAGAATTTGTCTTATCATTAGTTAAAATGGGACATAAAACTCAGAGAAATGGCAGTATGGTCAATTTAGATTTCAATATTTCTTCAGAGTGCAAACTTGTCCTTTTAATTTTACAGCCAAACATTTGTCCATTTTATTACACTTTCAAGAATCAGAACATATAGCAATACTGGAATAGTTAAAAATATTTGTAGTACAGAAAGAGAAAGTCATGAGAGAGTCATTTTAAAAAAATCTAGTTTCTTCCAGCATGAGAGTGCCTGTGATTCCACACTGAATGGCTTTAAGGGTTTCAACAGTGATGGCTTCAGGATATGTAGCATAAAACCAGACTAAAGCTGGGGTAGGAAGAGTTGTGTTCTGCATCTTGTGATGTCTCTAAGTGGTGAAGTGCAGAATAATAATGGGCTCCTTTAGTACAAGCCAGAGAAAGTAGGTAAGATCTCCTCAACTGTTAATGTGCCAACACAACACACTTAGGGACACTTTATATTGGGAATTCTCCTATTTCTGCATTGGGAAATGAACTGATGTTCTATTTGTAGAAAACCTCTTTCTAGACCTTTTACATTTTGATCTACATTTGAAGAGCAGCACAACCTTCTCTCAGTGCCTACTTTATCATGCTGTTTGTCACACTGTGCAGCTCACACACCAGTTTGATGGCCTATTCATATCCCTGCTTTAGCCCTGGAGGGACTCTGATTGCCATTCAGGGACAGAGGTGAAGCTCAAGTCACTTTACAAGGGCATGTGTCTCCCATCTGTCATATTTTCTGGGTATATTTATGGAGCTTTGTGTCTTCTCTGCCCTATGTCCCTTCCTTGCTTCTCCCTTACTATATATGGTGTTTCTATACTCTTTAGCTGTATTTTCTTCCTATGGACTGAATGATGACACTGGCATTCAATTAATATTTGAAGAATAAACATACACTTATCCTGTAATGTATCATTGTTAGCATCACATAGAATTATCTCCAGAAATATATAGAACTTATTTTTGTGTAAGTTAAGTGAGAGCAGAATTTCCCTAAGAAAATGTTTCTTTAATGTGTAAAACGACTTCAAGTTAAACTAAAATAAATGCTAATGTCCAGCACTTAAACAAAGGGAAAAACTGTCTTCTAAAATAAGAAAAATATTCTTTATGACTGTCACTGTGACTAGCCAAATGAACCATATTATGGAAAAAGATGTTCAGAAGGGTTAAAGCTGTGGAGCTAAATGTTTTACAAACTATCCTCATCCATCCTAACAGTAAGCTGTGAAACCATGTTTCTTTCCCAGACCTCAGTTGCACTGATTAAATGAGTTGCACAGTATTTAATTACAGAGTATAATCAACATGTTGCAAAGATGAGTGAATAATTCATAATGTGTCATTTATCTGACAATTTTTGCCTCTCTCTGTTTGCTGGTTGTCATTGAGCAGATTATTATGTTCTCAAATGCCTCCCTTATTTGAATTTCTTTGCTGAATAATTCCCACAAATGATTCTTATTCTGTGTGTCATCCATAGGCAGTTTGTTAGGAGTCTTCAACACCAGAAGATGCAGTTATTTTTATTTACTTGGCTCCTGGATTGTGCGCTATTCCCCTATTTCCTTAATGGATGGCACCTAGATCAAAATGAAGCTTCAATATCAAAATTCTATGAGCATTTCCTTGTAGTATATACCTACAATTCTTGGATAAGAGCTGGCATGCGTCACTAGATTTAAAACTCTAGTCTAAGAACAGGTGACTTTATCCATTCCTTTTCAGATAACCTAAAGTCACACAAGTTCTGCCAGGAAGATTTGAGGGTGCTGAGCCTATAAGCAGTCAGAATAGTGTGCAAAGAAACTACAGCTTTGGGGATCTCATCCTCTTGTTTCCCTTCTGAAATTAATCTGGTTCAACATTGCTCCTCAGAAAAGATAATTATTTCACCTTTTGCAAAATAGCCCTGTGGACAGATACCTCTGAACTGGAAGGTTGCATTCTAGGGGAATCTGCTAAGAGAGATGGATTAATATATACTTTTTAAAAGCAGTCAAAGTATTAGGCTATGCAGAAAAAGAGAATAATTTATTTCTTGTCTCCTATTTCTTTTATTCCTGGCTGTGTAGTGGCCCAGTTTTTTCTCCTTACTTCCTCACAGACTGCTTTAAGCAGTCTACTAACTTTTCAGGTGTTCTCTCAGGATTTACCATATGGATTGCAAAGCAGATCTTAAAAGGATGAGAATATTGCTATGCCACTGAATATTTCTTAGTGATTGTACCTACCCAGGCAGAAAGCACCCAGCTCAGTGGGATTGTGTCCAGTGAAGCTGGCCTTCTTCTAGGTTGAGCATTCTGGGGTGCCAGACTTAATGTGTGCAAGATTATTTGGTTCCTTAACTATGCAAGTTATCTATAAGCACTTGAAATATTTAAAGTTTTTTTTTTTGGGGGACTTCTATACTTGCAACAGCTTACATAAAATATTTATTACAGGACGAAAATTCCTATGCCATATTTTCCATTAATATTTTCTCTATACATCTCAACACATAAGTCCAGTTCTGCACACTACTTGTGTTGATAGTCCTCATCCCTTGGATTAAATCTGAGATGCAAATAACATTCCCCACAATAATTATAAAAAAAAAAGTTTTTAAGTCTTTAAGATTAATTATAGCCAAATTGGGCATTGTTGTGATGCATAGAAAATGCTTTTAATATTTTTGCGTGGCATTGCGAGCTTTGTCTGCATTCCCCCTCTATTCTCAATATCCGTGGTCTGGGATCTGAAGCTGGTCCAAATTTGTGACGGATTCAAGGCTGAAATTTTTATAGATCTGAAGGATAAACGGAAACCATTTAAATTCTGCATAGAGCAGATTCAGGAAAGAACATTGTTTCAACCTGTTGCTTTCACTTCACCACAGAGATTCACAACTTTCTTTTGTAAATGAATCATTCTTTAAAGAATCAGCCCTAGGAGTTGCTGTAGAAATATGCCCTTTCTCACAGAGCCTGTGCCCTCTGAATTTTCCATTACTGTACCTACAATTCATCCACAACTTGATGGATGTGAAGTCAAAATCTTCATCAATCAAATCAATCAATCAGTGAATAAATCTTGTACCTTTCCTTGCATGAACACACTTAATCTTGTTTTGTGTAAGCATTATCAGTGAGCCCCTGGCCCCAAGTGAGGCATATCAGCCATTACTATAAACCAGATTATGTCACTGCTTTATAAATTAATTGCTTTTTCAAGCATGTAATTCTTAGCAGAATTTGATTTGAGCTTTTTTCTATAAGAAGTGAACAGTTTTTCCTCTCCCAAAATCAATCTTTCAACACTATTCTAGTTCATAAGACTTTATGCACAGGCCTATTTGTGAACTTGACAAATTTCATATTGCCATATTTGAATTTCCTTTGCATTGAAACAGTCATATGATTATGTTTTTGCTGATTTGCCCCTCAAAGAGATGTGTCACTGCTTCTCAGACCAAAATTATTGCTAGCCAGTATAAGTCCTAGAAGAGCTCCTCTGTCATGGTATTGATTGCAGAGTACATTTTTAATACAGCTACACAGATACAGAATGTTAGGAATAAATACAAATTACTCTGTAACATAATTCCATTTAAATAAATTTGGAATGACATTCTATTTTTGGAAATCCCTTCTCCATCCCCTAAAATTAGCAAAATTGTACGGCTACACAATTACCCCATGGTGAGTACCAAGACATTTCCTGAAATCTTCAAAGTGTAAATGTGGGGATCTGGAGTGCCTATTGCCATTGCTAGTAACACATCACATGCTTTATGCTGAGGACTGAAGCTTGTAAGGCTTGTCAGGCTCTGAACTTTTCTTGACATGCCTCTAACTTTATTTTCCTTGGTTTGAGAGTGACAGCCATTTCTCTAACTATTCAGGTGCCAAATGTTAACTTGTTTTCCTAGTATTTACCTTGGTGTGGTATGACCAGAGCTTTGCATGGATACTAATAAGAAGCAACTATTCCATGTAGAATGAGATATTAAAAACCTAAATCCCAGTGTGCTGAGGCACACAGCAGCCTCAGGGTGGGAGGCACCATGTGTGGGGTAGAGTGACAGAGATGAGACATAGGGTAATAGGAGGTGGGGCACAGAGTGGATCTTGGAAACTCTGCAGCAATAAACAGTAAAGAACTGGAGCAGGACAAACATTATTCTAGACAGAACAAAAAAAAATGATATGTGGCATACATAAAAAGTATTTAATAAATTAATTCTGAATGCAATATGGAGTCTGATACCAAATAAGAAGACCAAAATGTCAAGGAGTTTTAGCAAACATGAAAACGATTTGAAGTGGATCTCTAGAGGAGAAATTTAAAAACATCAAGATGAATATGATATTCTTTTTGGTGAAAGAGTCCAGGTGATGACAACACTAAAAACACACCATAACTCACCCCTGCCCCTGCCACCATAACCACCAGATTGATATCATCTATTTTAGGATTCTAAAGGATTCTCTCTAGGCTAAGGCTGTAAAAAAAGAGATTGAAATCATTAACTTCTTTAACAAAACAAGAGCTGCTCCTTATAAAATACCAAAAAATACAAATCTGGAAAAGTAAAACTGAAAGCTTAAAGAGATATCAGTTTATTCTTTGCAATAGTTTCTTAGAAACAATTAACCTGTATTAAATTCTGAGGGTAAAACTTGAAATACTTTTCCAAAGTCATAGACATAAAGGTAAACTTGTTCATGATCACTTAAGGGACTTTTTTGACCACTGATAAATATACAGATTATATAAGGGGTCTACTTCCAGGATATGAAATGTGTAAAAATTATTTAAAGTGTTGGATAGTATCATCGTTTTTGGCTTTATGCTACACACATATATACACACATATTCTGCAGGTATCACACAGTTCTTTTTTCTAGTTCCAGAATATGGAACTTACAGTGGCCAGTAAAAGATAACTGGATAACTGAGGATTAGATCCATTTTATTTGTAAGACTTATTATTGACAGCAGACATGAAAACAACACTCTACTTAGTGGGTTTCCATTCTTTACTAAGAAATTTCAGTATCACTGTAGGGAAAAGAGTAATTCAGCACAAGAGCAGCTCATGCTAAAGTAACCAGTGTAACTTGAATATTACTGTGTAGAGTCTCTCAATAAATTATCACAGACAATTAAGCACAGGTGTTTTGAAAGAATCTTGCTAGTTGTCCAAGATACCATAATTTATGAACAGAATGCTTTCCTCTCCCTGGGAGAATTTTCATTAAAAGAAAATATTCCAATATACCTTCCAACTAATGATAAGTAACTGATATAATAAGAATTGACAGGTCACAACTTGCTCCTTCACTCTTATTCAATGCTGTAGATTCATAAAGTTTTAAATGTGTTTAAATATGCAAAAACTCAACAGGAAATTCCTGGTTTTAAGCAGGAATCATCTATCATCACCTAAACATTCAAAATATGAAAGAAAATATCTTCGAAAGTGTATCCTTGAACCATACTAAAAACTGATATTTTGAAAAATTTTAGCCAGAGCATATGTTTAATATGTAGTCATTTTATTTCTCAGATAAGAATGTATGATACTTCATAATTCAAAAGCACTTTCATAAATGTTTTAACACAAAAACATGACCTTAAAATGCATGCTATCACTGTATTCACCAAAAAAAAAAAAGAAATAATGAGATATATTGCTCTTTTTATTTCTTTTTTAAAGAAAGAAGGAATGCAAGTAAAAAAAAAATCTCCATAAGTACTTCAAAAATATTGCTACAAACCATGATATATTCTATCAGTAGTAATCTGAATATTTCAGAAAATTAACTAGGAAATATTTAATACTGTTAGTTTTCACTGATAATTTTAACTGAGGTGACATGAAGGAGTGATGGCTAAATATCAGACTTTCATCAGTCTTGAAGAGCACCATATTTTATTATGACATGAATTTTTAAAGTTTGATTCTCTCAATCATTATTATTTTAACTATTTTTAATTTTGAACAGAACACTAAGAAAAGAAAGACCTCTAAATAAAATTTTTAAAGAAAAAATGCTTTTTTAAAATCTTAATTATATTTACATATAAACATTATAAAGAGTTTCACAAGACATTTACTAGCACAGGGATAAGAATAAATTAACATAAAATAAGTTTAGAATTATGGAATGATAGAAGGGTTTGGCTTGGAAGGAACCTAAAAAACCTTCTTGTTCCAACTATGGGAAGGGGCACCTTCCACTAGATCAGGTTGCTCAAAGCCCATTCAGCCTGGCCTGGAACACTACCAGGGAACAGACATCCACAGCTTCTGTGAGGAAACTGTTCCAGTGTCTCACCACCCTCACAATAAAAAATTTCTTCCTAACATCTAATGTCGACCTACCCCCATTCAGTTTAAAGATACTCCTGTTTGTCCTATCAGCACATGACCTCATAAAAAGGATCCACTTTACTATTCTCAGTTTTGAGTTTCTTTAGATGATGATGATGATGAGGATCTAGGTGTTTTAATCCTGCTAGGATAAAATTTCTCCTGACATGCTGTATTGGGTTTGCAATTACAAGCTTTAGTAGTGGAGGGGTTACTGGGGTGGCTTCTGTGAGAAGCTTCTGGAAGCTTCCTCCACATATGGCGGAGCTCATCCATGGGATATCCAAAGATGATGAGCCTCTGGTCAAGGCTGGGCCAGTTAAAAATGATGGTAAGTCCTCTGTGATAACATATTTTAGAAAAAGGAATAAAAAAAACCCCAACAAAACAACAACTCACAAAAGTTTGTGCATATATAAAAAAAGGGGGAAAAAAAATTATCCCTACTTCCCATCAGCCAGAAACATTCATGCATTTCCTGGGCAGCAGGAGTTCAGCACATGGAGCAGTTACTTCAGAAGCAGAAAACACTACAGATATCAAACACCTCTCCATTCTGCCTCATCCCTCAGCTTTTATAGCTGAGCTGTCCCACGGTGTGGAATGGCCCTTTGGTTAATTTGGCTCAGCTGGCCTGGCTGTGCCCCCTCCCAGGACCTTTCCCACCCCCAGCCCCCGATGGGATGTTGGGAGCCAGCGCTGGAGCTGAGCCAGCCCTGCCCAGCAGCAGCCAAAGCCCTGGAGGGCTGTCAGAGGGTTATCAGCTCCTCTGCAGCTACCAGGGACAGCACAGCCCTCTGAGGGCTGCTGGGGAAAGTGAACCCCAGCTCAGCCAGCCACAATACACCTGCTGAAAATGTTTCAGAAGATCTTTAAAGGATTGGATTTTGAGGGTTTTCAGGCACGAGCCTTATTTTCTAGGCTGCCTTCTTGAAGGATGACCAGAAGCTGGAAAAATACTTGGGTTTGGAAGGAGATAGAAACTTTGGTTTCTGGGAGATAGGTCTCCTAATGTTTCCAAACCTGGAACTCAAGGTATCATTCTAGGATCCTTTTCAGTATAACCTTTCACTGTCCAGAATTAGATTTTTTTTTTTTTTTTTTTTTTGCCATGATATCAGTTTCACCTTTTTTTTTTTGCATTTAGTTTAATATATGACTGACTACTTAGGGCTACAGAACTTGCTGCTTGCAGATTTCTAATCATTAAATGACTGTGTTGACAATAGAGAGTAGTAAGAAGTCATCTTCATTTATATTTAGACAGAAAGTCTTTGAGGCAGCAGGAAAAATCCAGGCTTTTGATGAGAAAGCAGCTAAAGTTAAAAGTGGCTGGCTGAAAATAAGATAAATCAACTCTCTGCTAAGTAACCTGTTAAATTGTAAGGTTTTTTTGTTCTTAATGATTCTTCACACACAACAATTTTATCATAGCAGCTGCTGAATACCTGTCACTTAGAAAATTGCTTATAATGTAGTAAAAATGTGTCTTTTTGATACCCTCTCTTTTCACCAAGCTCCTTTTCTTTCATCATAATCACATTGCCATCTGCAGAATACACAATTTTGTGTGCTACATTGCATTTTCACTGCCCCAAACTGCTCAGAGTATTCAAATGTTCTGAACAACCCTGTGCAGAAAGGTAAGTTTTTCTTTTACATGATAAGTTATATTTTCACAAGACATACAAACCAAATATAAAATTTCTAGGTTTTGATCAACAACTCTGTACAATCTTTCTGGCCAACCTTTCATACAGATCTATCTCTATACAATCAATAATTTTTCATTTACTTAGACAATAAATGAATATGACAGTTAGAGACAGTTAAAGAATCTGATATAGAATAGTTTAAAAATGCAGACATTCTCTATTTCTGTGTATGTCTGCTGCTATGTGATGCAATAAATTATAACGTATTCACTAAAAAACTTTGAGTTTCAGTATCAAAATGACAGAGGGTTTTTATTACAACAGGTTTTCAGCACATCCAAGCCTAACCTGAAGCAAACCCCATTTAAACCCCTCTGAATTAGACATATATGTTCTTTTCACATAATAAAAATTTGTGAAAAAAAAAAAAATTTAAAAAAAGCAGTCCAAATAGAAACTAATTTTTTTCCCAACCCTTTAAAATTATGGGATAAATCAGGAAAATTAGGCCTGCATTTTGCTAATGGTTTCCACAAGTACCCTTAAAGCAATATCAGTGCCTAATGGTCAGATATATTACAGTTTACCACACTCATTAAAGTTGCTGGAAATACAGTTAAAGTCATGTTTGGGTTAATTTTTACAACTGCTCACAGAAATAAAACAGTTATAAGTTTTGAAACAGTGAATAAAAGGAAAAAACAAATATTTCTTTCCAGCCGAAGGTATTTGGTCAATCTTTAAAGACAGATCTTGTGCTGGATGATGACCTTCTTTCAAAATAAATACATGTTCACTCCTGCAATTTACAGGGCACTACTTAAAGTTCACTCTTGGAGAGTCTTTGTTGCAATGTAGGTAAAATTTTAATAGGTCTTCTTGAAGAAACATTTTTCAAAAAGGCAAACGTATTCTCATGACTTTCTTCTTAAGGTACATGTTCCTACATGGGGTTTTGCTGTTTGGATTCTGTTCTAATATTAGAACAGTAAATATAAAGGTGTTTTAAAGAGGTTTTCATTTTCTTGTATTGGAAGCTGTTTTTAATGCTTCTTTTAAAAGGATCAGTCAGTACAATATAAGATAAAATGGTTTAATAAAGATTTTATTTTATAGTGCTACTGGTAAGTGGAATACCTATTCATTGAAAGAAACCAGATAATATTTCTCAATTGAAAAAGACAAGTGATATAAAAGAATATCGGTGTGACTTCCTACAGGCAGCTCTTTATGGATCGGTAACTTCTTCATGACCATGTTTTTAATGGGCCAAGACAGAGGAATCTATTTAACTGTTTTACAGTCTAATTAGATGTGGCATTTGTCAAACATGCCTGATTTGTCTTTAACAACTGCTAAACTTCATATCAGGATACAGGCTGACCAGCTATCAAGAAGAAAAGTCCAAGCATACTGTATGCTGGCTATAGACAGAAACCACAGAGACTTTTAATGTCTGAAAACAGAGCACTATTTATAAAAGCATTTATTTTTAATTCTTTTGATAACAAAATTTAGACTACTGGCTGAGTTTTATAGTAATATCATTAGTCTACTCTCTGAAAGGAAGAATGCTTCATCTTGCATGACTTGCTGAGGGCACACAAACAAGATGTGGGGAAAGAAAAGTGGAAAGCTAAGCTCAGCTGTTCTGTAAGAATCAAACTATCAGTGCCATCCCAAAATAATAAATTTACTTCTTGGAATGTCTTTTTATTTTCCATTTTTGATGTAACAAAAATGTGCAAGAAAAGACTTAAGGATGGAAAGGCTGGGTGTGTCCTTGGCTGCAGTGCACACAAGAGGGTGAAGCACAGGATTCTGTATGGAGAAAAGCAAGGTGAAAAGTAGGATTTCAAAGCTGGACTTCTGGAGAACTGTTTTTCCTTCTTCAACAACCTACTTGGAGGAATCTCATGGCTTAGAGCTTTTGTGTATTAATATTAATTAATGTTAATAATAATATTAATATTCAAACATCACTTCCTCTAGGTGCCCATTTCTCTGAAGAAAACCCAGCTCTCTGATTACCCCTTTCTGCAAATAGACCTTAAGAATGACTTTAACTGACCATTTCCAGAGGGGCAATATCTCTTTTTAAATTCTCTTCCAGAGAATCTAGGCATTGGCTATTGCTTGTATTACCACACAAAGGTGCCAATTAATGTCATTTGCAATGTGAATTCTCAGTCATTAGAGCTGAGACTAAGCCCAGGAACTCATTTCACTCAGGGCATTGGAAAGATGTCAGAGGGTAACAATTTCTGTCACAACTGATCTGATACAGTTGTGAAGAAGTGACCTACAGGTGTGGTGCTCTATCTCATTACCAGCTATGTGGGCCATCCAGCCTATTTAACTTTAATTATTTACTTTTGTATTTTACCTTTTTGTATTTGCTCAGGAAGAAATGCCTTAGGCATTGAGTAATGCTCAAAGGCAATTGAGCTATTTTATTTTAAAATGTAATATTAGGTCTGTATGTTAGGAGAAAGAGAGCCACGCTACTCATTCTTCTACCTTATATATATAAAAATATGTGGTATTGAATTTTTTTTTTTTGTGTTTCATTCTGTCACCTTTTTATTTTCTTGTTCTCAAGATAATAAGGATCTTTTCAAGCATCAGAATAAAAATCTTTCAACATCTAAGAGGATGAGACCATTTGACTAAGGGCATTTTGGTTTAGGATTTTGACTTTATTTGAAGAGAGACCTTGACATCTTTATATTCTAGGAGAACCACAAGAATGTGAGTAGTGTCTGTGAAAATCTCTGGGATAAGGGGGCTCATTCTAGTCACAGTGTTTTCAAATAATGAGCTCATTCTTCAGCTATTACCATTGTAGCAAGTCATTTAATTGTATTTCAGTGCTTCAGGATCTCAGGACACATCCTACCCATTTTAAACATTTACAAAACTGCTTTGTTGTTAAAAGTCTGCTGAGTATTGATTAAAAATCTCAAAGACAGAGGGACAGAGAAAGAGGGGGGGAAAGAAAGTGGGAGAGGGAAAGGGGAAGAGAAGTCTTCAAGAACCAAATCTAATACAAACCCAGTGAAATGCATAAGCTTTTGTACAACATAGCAGTGAAATATACATTGGAATGGCTATGTTAGAATTGGAGTGTGTTAAATTTTACATAGCAAATATTCTGGAGATGCAAATGGAAGTTCATTTCATGGAGGTCAGCTCAGCAAAGATCGTTTTAGGTTGAGTTGGGGTGTTCATCAATAACTACTCCCCCAGTCACCTAAGTTCTACCTACATGTTACTATACATATATATGTATAGGAACAGGTACACCCTTCTTTCATTTTTCTTATGGTCCTCACTCTTGTTACTAGAAGACTGAGGAATATAAAAAGACAGTATAAATTAAAATTTTGTATTAAGAATGTCAAGGGTCCTTGGGTCATTTTAATTTGTACTGACTACAGGACTTGGAGAAATTAGTGCATTCAAAAGTCTTTTAATTTCTCCAAACCAAGAATTATTCATTTATTCAAGACCCAAGGAGTCAGGAGAAGGATTTAGTTGTGCCACCAGGATGTTGTAATTTTCTCTGGTTAAACACAAACATCAAGAATTTAGGAACACCTAATCATTTTTTTTGTAAAATACTTTTGATACCAATTATATTAATGGAAGATTTTAAATGTAATCAGGTATGAAAACAGATATTTCTTCTTTCAGGTCTTTCAAGGATGATTAGGAAGTTATAAATGTAAATTAAAAATGAGAAGTTACTAATAAATGAAACCTTAATAGTTGAGTAGGATCTATTTTAGGGCATAATTTAAATATATAGAATTGTGGTACAGTTTCCTGTTATTGACAGCATAGGTGGAATAATCTTTAGATTGCTTACATGATAAAAAATCCCAAACTAATGCAGATGTGCCTCTTCAGAACAGCATATGCAAATGTGAGCAATCTATTATGTTATATTGATACTAATCTATGTCTTTGTTAACAAGAAAGGAAAATATTCTTCTTTTTCTTGTACTGATATCAGTACCCTATTTCTGAAGACTCAGTTGAAATTGCATGACTCATTTGTCTCACCCTTAATGCAGAAGTATTTTCATCTGCTTTAGGTCATTGTCTTTGACAACAGAGCAAAGCAAATGATGTGGATGGAGTGTGCTCAAAGCTTATTCTAAGTTTTTATTTTCTACATGTGAAAAGTACATAATTCTGTATCAATATTGCTATGAATTTGCCTAATACAAACAGAAATACATTGCATTTGCAACAGAAATATAGAACACAAAAAACCTCATCAAGGGTATTACTGTGCCTTAAAAGTTATTCAATAATAAATCATCAGCTAATGTGCTGAGTGTACTAATAGAAAATAATTTGACTTTATTTACCAATAAGCATTTCTTTTTTTAAATATATATTGATGTTTCATATTTTACATATCAGCACACCAAGAAATAAAGACAGATATTACAACTGATAAGTGGCCCTCTATTGAGCAAAATCAATTTTTCAAGTATCTAAGTCTTATCTTGTATTAAGATAGTATAATTAAAATTTACCATCTCAGAAAGAAAAGAAGTTGTTATAAACATAAGCATAGTGGAATTTTATGTGTGCTCTTTTTCAGGGCAGTTTTGACAGAAACATGGAGGATGTAAACACATCTATTTTGATTCTGCATAAAATGTGCATGTCAGTATTTTCATTTGAGATTTCTACTGAATTTTATGAGACCTTTGAATGTCAAAGTATGTCTGTGAACTAAAAAAACAAACACAAAAGGAATACACTTTTGACAAGTCATCCAAATTTGGCTTTCCTACAATTTGACCATCTGTTTGTGCTGGACCTGGATTCCTCTGATACTGGCAATGGCCAGTATTGTCTCAGGTGGTGAATGCAAGAGAAGAAATGATAACATAAGGTAGTAGGATGCTCAATCCAGCCAAGCAAAGCCAAAACGTAGTACATAAAAGTAATTACAGTTTCTCTTTTATGCACTGAAATTTGAGAATGACATTTTAAATACTTTAGTAACTTCAATTTTTTAAGGACTTAGTAAAAATTAGTTAAATGTCTTCAGGCTAAAAAGAGATAAAAAATAATATTGAGTTAGGTGAGTAAGAAAAATGTCTATGTCATAAATTTAGGTGCTGAACTTGGATGTAGCAAAAAGGAAAAAAAATTCCCTTGATAATCACAGACCTACTTCAGAAAGGATGTTTAGAACATATTAATTAATTTGTAGGTGCCTGCCTTATGTGTTTTAAAATACTCTGCATAGTCTTTAACATAGAAAACTAGAAAATTGAGGTTAAATAGTCTAATCTTCTGATAAGAAGACCCAGTTTTAAATCTATACTTTTCTGGCTATCTACACTTTTTAGGAAGTGACTATGGAAACAGGTTTTTCAAGCAACTCAAATGCAGAGCTAGTAGTGAACTTGCAGAGAAGCTGTTTTACCTCCCGTGTCCTGTAAAACTGATGAGTTCTGCATAGCAATGCAGGTCCAGAACAGCTCTTTGTGGTGAAGCTCTGTGTTTTGTTCTACTCAAGGCAGAACGTTTTTGTACAAAATTTTAACCCTGATATGCCATCAGTCAAAGCAAACCATATGCAGAGATGGATGTGGAGATTTATTTTTTTAAATTCTATGAACTAAGCAATGTTCAGAGAAGTTTCAGACCTTTTCAAGATGGAAAAAAAAAAAAAAAAAAAAAAGAGAAAAAGAAAAAGAACACATGTACAAAGAAAAACAAAACATCTAAACATTCCCTTCCCTACCCCTACATTAAAGCCAGGGAAAAAAGAAAAAAAGACCCAAACAAGGTACAATCTCTTCTCCATAGACAAACTCTGAACAAAGCTACCCTCCTTAATGCACTAGTGTTGCAACTAACCCGTAATTATGGTTTCCACTCAGTAGATTTTGTACAGTGCTCCATTTGGGTTTTCTGGTATATCCTAGAGATATAATAGATTCTAATACCTACAGCTTTTTAAGGGTAGGGTTTAGGATTCAGTACAATGAACTGAAATGACATTTAATTACTGATGTGCAGCCATTCAGTTCAGCTAATTATGATCCCTGGAGTTTAGTCATCATATGTAATTAACTTTTACTTTCATAAAAGCTTAATGTGCTGAAAAAGCACCAATAGCTGTGAATGTTACACTTCAGGATTTCTGACAGAATTCAAACTTAATTCTAAAAGACAATTTTTCTTTCTGAGTGTTAATATAGCCATCTGCTCTAAAGCAATGTAAATTTGTTTTAATAGGAGCATATCATCATTTCTTTTTTAAATTTTTATTTTATGGTCACACTAACTCCAGTATAAACAAGTGGGAGAATAACTCAGCTCTGGACAAGCAAGCATAATCTATTCAAATAAAACTAGCAAAAAGACTGATAAGTAATATTTGAAAGGCCAGTTGAGTTTTCTTTCAGTTTTTGTTTTTCCCTTTAAGAAAAAAAAAAAAGAAAAACAATACTTGAAACCGCTGCAGTTATCAGAACTTAATTGGATTTGTATTTCTGGAACATCTTAGTAGCAATTACGAAATATAAAGATCCATATATATAGCTAGTTACCAAAAAAACTTATTTTGTGGAAAGCAGGTTAGCTACTTCATGTGTATTTAGTCAGGCTTTGCTGACCCTTGTTGCAGAAAAGGGTAAATAGATCAAAGCTCTGAAGTAAAATCAGAGAAGAATTGTATACAGAATTGTATTCTCATCAATCTGTTGTGCTTAACAAGACAATTACAACACAATTAAATCTCTATGATACAACAGTGAAGTGAAGGGACATGCCAATTAGCTTTCAGCAAACCCTGGTACAAAAGCACTGTCACAGTTTGGTGAAACTGTTTAATCAGACTAGAATAATCCCTTTGCCAACAGATCCAGGTTACCTATTACCAGCATGCTGTCATTTACACAACAAACAGGTTGATACAGTATAACCCTTGAGAACCCAAAACATATTTGTGAGGGTTATTGCTCATCAATAAAGTTACTTTAACAATGTTGGTTGCAGTGGCAGAGATCAAGCTCAGACAGTGGAGGCAGCAGGCATTGGGTCTCTAGGCTGACACTGAAACCAGCTCAGCTCAGCTTCAGCAAAAGCAAGCCCAGGCCTGCCCTGGCACTACATTCTCAGGTCAGGAGTATGTATCATTGTGTACAAAAAAATGGCAAAATCATTTTTACTGAGCTACAATGTAGTAGCTGTATTGCCTTGCTCTGTGAGGAATCATAGGGTGACAGAATGCAATGGTTCTAACCAAAGGAAAAAAACATATAAAGAAGGTTGTTATAAAAATAATATCATTTTATGAATCTTTTTATAAGCCACAGAACGTTTACAAATTCAAGAGAACATCAAATAGGTCAAAGACCAGGAGTCATTGTCAATGGCAGCATTATGATGGAAATGATAAAAGTTGAAAAGTTTCTGGAGAACTCTGATACTCTTTCAGTGACCTAGTAACAGCACGGAAATTAAGATGATTCAAAACACCCCAGGATAAAAGGGTTAGACAGAAGTTGGGTCTCACATACCCGAAAAAATTTTCCTTGTGTATTTATACTGTTACAGATTTATCTTAGAAATGGATCTTACATTCTATTAAAAAACTGTAAAATTATGATTGCATCTACAAACAGGAATTTCAACATGAGTAAGATTCTGCTATGAATGTCCATGTGAAAACTTCAGAAGAACTCCTGAACCTCACAGTTGTGTGGTAGACTTAATGTTCTTAGCATTAGGCTTAAAGTCTGGGTTCTATTTAGCATCTGTTGAATCCTAACATCTATCAGTGACACTCTAAAATACTATTTTATCTGTTATAATTGGATAAATGGTGTCATCATTTGTGATATTGACCACATACTGGAATCAGTATGACTTAACCTTGTCAGCTTGGTGAGCTTAGTGGACCAATGACATGAAACCTGATAAAACTCTGATCATGATCAAATGCTGTATTTCATGCAGCAGCTGAAAAGACAGAACTTAATCCATTCTACTCCAGTGGGAGCATTATATTATTATTATTGTTATTATTATTATTAGCATTAGCATTAACATTAGCATTAACATTAACATTAACATAAGCATAATAACATTATTACCTATCATTATTATTAGCTATCATTATCATTATCGTTATTTTATAGGAGAGCAAACAAACCAGTGCAAGAGTTGGTATTGCTTTCTCATCACATTCTCTTAGTAAAATATACTGGCTTGTTTAATTTCTGATTTACTAAATGAATTGTTATCTAATAGGCTCAATAGCTCTCCCTTATGGCAGTATTAGAAGTGGAAATAATATTGAGTAATTCTAGAATAATCACTGGGAAGCAGTACTTTAATATTGTTCTCTATTACATCAGCCACTATAGTAATAAAACTAATACTGAACTGTATTTATTTTCTCTCTGGTTTAATATCTATCTGTTAAGGCAGTTCCCATATTATATTTATTATCCTTAATGTCTTAGACATTCCACCAATAATATACATCCTTAGGCTCTTTATAGTTTTTCCCTGAGTGCTATTGATTTATGCAAGGTTTTTTTTATGAATGCAAAATTTTGTTTTCTGTATTTTCCCTTATATTTACCACATAAAAACCACATACTATTTTTTAAATTTCAGGATTAAATCTTAGTTAATTAGCAAGACTATGCTTCAAAAAGAGAAAAAAAATGTAAGGAAAAGTCTATTTGGGACAGTTTTCTAAACTTCTACCATTTTCAATGTGCGTATCTTATCTGCCTACCTGCCTGGGCCAGAATTGATCATATTCAGGACATCAGATATGCTTACTATCTTTCTGCACCACATTGCTGCTGCTGTGCATTGTTTGTATGTGTGCAGTCTAGTTTAAGGGCTTGTCTTCTGTGTCCCCAGAGGTGTCTAAGCCTTAAATGACAGAATTTGAGGTCACACTTTATTGAACAAATCTCCATTAATTACTTCCAGCAGACCACTTGAATCAGCAGCCTTCCACAGTCTAATGAGATAAACTGTATTGAAAGGTCCTGCACAAATACAAAGGAGGAAAGTTCGGGATGATTTGTCATCTCTACTAATTAGAAGTGATTGTTTTTCCTAGGTCTCAAATAAAGCCAATATCTTAATACAAAGATATTCTACTTTAACTAAGGTTTGGGATTACAAAGAATAGTCTCTATCAGTTTTCACCATAGCATTTTAAATTTACTTTGATGCAAGAACCGCACAGTACTGTTTTGTCTAAACTTCCTAACACTTAGGAGTGATTTGAAGTGAATAAGTGAATACTAACAGTAGTACATAAATGATAGAACTTCAAGAATGACAGTATTATGCAAATTATATTGAAAATCCCCCTATATTTTTAATTAGTTGAGTGCCATGTTGAAACTACCATGTTCATGCAGTAAAATCTGAGAAAAAGAGAGAGGGATACATTTGTTAAGGCATTTAACAAATGTCTTCTGAAACCACCACTGTGCATGTTGAGCCTCTACTTCCAAGGAATGGCTGGGCTTTGCTTGCTGATGGGAAGTAGGAAATATGCATTTATGGTTTTCTCTGCTTCCACACACAGTCTTTGCTTTTCTTTATTTAATTGCCTTTATCTCAATCCACGAGTTTTTAAATCTTATTTTCTCCCCCATCCCTCTGAGGAAAGGGAGTGAGGGAGCATCTTGATAGGCACCTAGCAGTCAGCCATGGTAAATGCACAACAGAATTAATAAGCACAACCCTCCCTGTTGACTAGCTATTAAACTGATTATATGGATTTTTCTGTATGGCAATACCATCTGTCCAGTAAGGTTTAAGCTAAAATGCATGTGCAAAAGTAATCTTTAGAGATCCAAAGGACATTTCACTAGGAGCAAATTTCTTTATTTTGGCAAAACTCCATCCTGGGCAATTATGTCTGACTATTAAGTTCTACCTATAATTTTAACTGGATATAAAATTCTATTTTAATTCCCATCTGCACAGTTACTGCGTATTATGGGGCAAACACTTTATTTTATCCAGTGGCAACTGGGATGATAAAGGAACCTACCATAACACAAAAATATATCTTAGTTAATGAATATTAACATCTTGAAAAGGTTCAAGTGAGTAAACCACTTAGATCAAAATATTTTCCAAGGCCCTGAAGAATGTTAATCAAAATCTGGTTTTATGTGAATAACACTTAATTATTTTTGATCTTTTAATCTCTGCTATGCTAAGATGTCGTTCAGAAGTCAGTGAATATTAGTGGTGGGACCCTGACAATAAGTTAGTGCTGCAGAGGGGGCTCTCAGAGTCAGACTGGCTCCAGCTCTGTATAGAAAGCTTGGGAGGGCAGCCTAGCTAAGTGAAGATCCAGCATACACAACATCCTCTGGTCTTGAGCACTCCCTATAAACACCCTGAAAGGCATTTGTGTATACACTAAGTGGGTGAAACAAACAGCAAACTGGTGCTAGGTGTCTCAGAGCAGCATAGGTGTTAGGATAATATACTTACTTTATATACATTACAATGAGATTTATATATTCTTTGCTTGCAAACACAGATTGGTGAAAAGTTCTTAGTCCTCCCCTGCCTGGATTCTGACTCTGGCCATAGGCAAAGAGATACTAGTAACACTCTTCCTAGCTAAGAGAAGAACCTGCCAACCCATTGCTTTGCCTTCCCCTAGATGTCACATTGCAGAAGCTGGATGGGTCTACTCTGCAAAATAAAGCTTATTGCCTCTGTGAGGTATTTCTAAAACAGAAAAAAAGTCTGTGATACTTTGAGCTACAGTCCACTACTAGAGCAATAGAAACACCTAATTTCTTACTGCAGAGTAAAAAACATCTGGAAAAATTACATTGTCACCTACACATCAACACATATGAATTCCAACTACACTAAAAAAAACATATGATTATGTGTTTGCTTTAGAGATCATTAATTTTTCCAACATTTGGTGTATTTGGATTTTATTTATCTTTAGCTCAATGACAGCAAAACCAAGAAGACACGATGATGGGGGCTGGAGATGGGAATATGTTTCCGAGGGTTTTGTGAAGTTTTACACCTCGAAGAAGTTCTAGACTGGACTGGACAGGGCAAAGTTTGACTTTTGATCTAAACTCTGATTCTTTTATCATCCTTATCCTTTTCTGGACTTGAAGGGGAACTGAAGGGATGAGCACAGCACCAGAAAATATAAAAGACATATATTTATCCAAAAGGTATATAATAGGAAGTATTTTCTGCAACAGGAGAAAAACTGCCAGCAAAATCTTGTCCTGATAAGATGAGAGGAGACTTCAGACTGTTGAGGGAGCCAACCACTAATATTTTCTAGTAATGTGCTTTTGTAGGCGTTGCTATCAATGAGTGTTCATCACCTTTTAAGAACCATTTCTAAAGAGTGCAGGAGTAGGTGATTAAATTCTATGATGCTTATATGTCACTTCCAAGTTAAGTCATCCTATGATTCTGTAATTAAGGAGACTGTTCTGTAGTAGGTAACATGGACTGTTAAACTATTAAAACAGTAATTAATAATAAATTCTTGGTTCCACACAGAAGATGTATTGTCTTTTCCCCATAACAAAATCTGGATTAAAGGACCATAGACACCTATAGGAACTATAGCTTATCTTTGCCATTTCTTTCACCTAGACACACCTCTCTTAAATCATGGTATTCCAGAATGAATTTTCATTTATTACTGTTTCAATTTACTAAAATCAGTCACCTCAACACTGAGTAATCCTCCACTGTTTTTTTTTCAGATTTTCCTAAGACTTTTCTTATTTTCTTGTGTTCAATATTTATTCTCCCATGTATCAGTTCCAATACCTTATTTTCTGTTTCAGCAATTGATTTTATTTTCCAGTTCTTCCTGTATTGAACAGTCTGTACACTAGATTACAAGTACAGCATTATTTTATACAGTTATAGGTATTTTTAATCATATTGGACTTGCTAGCTCTTACTCAAAGTTACTTTCCCTTATTGCATTCATTTATCTTTTTTGCACAGATAAATCTGTATTTGCCTGGTTTCCATCACACCAATGTACCACGCATTGAAAATATCCCAATATCTTGTTCTGTCTTATTAATAACTATTTTCTTTCATTGTGTTATTTTAGCTCTCTAAAGGCTATTTCCCCAGTTATTTAAATTGAGTTAGTTCCTCCTATTTAGGCCACAGAATGGCATCATGTAAAAATGGTTTTGCTAGTATCATTCTCTGAAGCAGATATCTCAAAATCTTGCTCTGACTTTAAATGTCATTGAAGCTCCTATTTTTTCTGGTCTTTCAATGATTTTGTATTATTAGCTTTTACTCAAATTTATTTTTTAATATTTTCTATTGAGAATTATTTTCATTGCAAGCTCTTCACACCAGGATGTTTTGTGAGACTAATAAGAACCTGTCTCTAAAGACAGAAAAATATTCACTGGATCAAAATAAAGTTTAAGCTAAAAAAAGATATGGAAGTCTATTGAACAAAAAATATAATTCTTATGGCATGGAGGTATCTAGTGCCATCGATATCAGTCACAGAGTGGTAAACACAGAAAAGCAGATTATAAAGTATGTCACAATTTATATGGCTTCAAAAACTAGATGTAGGAAAAATTAATTTGAAATATTTAAAGAATTGCTTGTAGAAGAGATGTAATCATTTATTTTTGAAGAAATTATTAAAAATGGCTGAAATTATAGAACATTGTATTTGTTGATAAAGTGGAAGAAGACTAACTCATTTTTTCTCCTATCCTCAGAAATATATGGAAAAAAATGTGCCCATCCACAGGAAATAAATTCAGCATCAGTCAGTATGGATTCATCAGAAACAAATATGTCAATACAATTTAATTTTCTTCTGTGGTAGACTGGCAAGATTGAGAGTTGAGACTTGGGAAATATTATGTGCTGTAATTATGGAAAACTTTTGACAAAGATATACTTGATATCTGCAAGAAAACTGAGAGAAAATGGTAGGATGCACATTCATAAATGGGTGCAAGACTAATTAGAAAAACCTACCATACTGTTATGAACAGGTCCTCTGCCACCTGAGGATGAGTAAGGTGGCATTTTCTGCTTGTTTGTAGTGGACAACAGTTGCTAATTATTTTCATTAGTGGTCTTGGAAATTAAATAAGTAGTCCTTTTATTTTGCCTCTCAATTGTATGAGACTGAAAACTACAAAGGTTAGGGAAAGGATTCAAAACCATTTTGATAATTTGGAAAGAGTTTAAAAGAATATTCCAATCAATAGATACACTTAAGTATTGTAATTAGGTTTTAAATGTTAACGGGATTTTGACAGATAATCCCTGAATTTCCCAGAAGCATACTAGGTTATGATGAATTGTCAGCTAGTCTTCTGGAGTGGAAACAGACTAATATACTTGATTGTCACTAGAGGGTATTACTCATGACACCACTATCAGCCAGATGGTTAAAGGAAGAGGAAAGTATCCATTCTAATCTTGCAAACTTATAAAGACACCTACAATGTTCAAATGAAGTTGCCATGAAAAAAGGTCTCAGGCACATAACTCATATGAGAGAGAGAATGAAAGGCAGAGAAATATTCTAATCAAACTAGGAGATCATATCTGGAAGACCTGAATGTTTCAACATTGAAATATTTCTATCTAATTTCTAAAAATTTCTTATTGTTGATTATCTTTTAACCTATGGAGACTATAGAGGAGCAATCATATTAAAGTGATTTTCTAACCTTCAAATAGAAGTGTCAAAAGATCATTTGAACTCAACTTTGAAGAGCTTTTAAAGAGAAAGTGGCTGATGCTTTAGAAAGAGAAACAAAAAAAAAAAAAAAAGGTTTGATGCTAACTGCAACCATAAAACGAAACAAGATGAGTTGAGAAGAAAGAAGTTAGCTTGAGTAATACTGTGATAAAGGACAAATAATTAAAGAAATGATTATTGCTATTTCTTCCAATACCATTCTTACTTCAAAGTCTTTATGTATTCTTCATTGAGGAAAAGTGAACAAAACCAAGATATAATTTCTTCCAGGTTTAGTGTATTGTGTGCTAGGAGGACAAGTTCTGGGGAAAATAGTTATTTTCTAAATGTAGATTAGTTTGTTTACAACTAGTTCTAGAAAAGAGTTCTTATTGTAATTAAAATTAAAATCTTTTCCTTCAAATCAATTCTTCTTTAAAGAATCAATAATTGGAAAGCAAAAGATGGGTTTCATCCTATCTTACTTTGGCCACATAAATAGTCACTTGTTTTGTGGTTCATTTACTGAATCAGTTTCCAGTGCTCTTGATGACTGTGTACAATACCTGCAGAGCTGGATGTGGAGCACAATGAAAGCCAAAACCAGTCCATATCCTTTGGGAAAGGCAGCGAGAATATTACGGGTACCTGTAAGAATACCACGTGTCACTGCCTGGGTAATTAATAACCTGAGGTTGTGGTTTAATCTGATATGAAGACATTTAGATCCATGTGTCTAGACATCAGTACCCAGAGACATGTCTGAGGTCTAAACTTTGATTTATAGTGAGTGGAAATCTAGTGGGGGGAGTTTAGAGAGCAATTTAGCTGGGCACCTGGCAGATGCTGAATCTTTGTCTAGACCCATGGAATGGATTGACCAGTGGTGGGGACTTGAACATGTGTAGAAAGCTAAATCTGGAAGATTTAAATCCTGAACCCAGCCTCGTCTAATCTGTAATTGAATTTATTTTATGGAGGTAGGCATGTACTGAGAAACAGTTGCTCTCACAGAAGAGGAAGGCATTCTGACAACCAGATATTTGCAGGGGAAAAAAGCTCAGATGACCAACTTTAAATATATATTGACATCTAAAAATTTAACTAGTGTCATGGCATCACTCTACAAGACTCTAGTACAAAAGCAGACAAGAATAACTAGCTCAGAAAAGAGTAAGGGAAGTGAGAGAGATTAATTTGATCTACATTGTCATGTTGCCAATGGCTGAATTGGAGCAGAAGTACATTTTGGCTGAAATAGCTCAACTTAGCAAGAATGTTTGGATAAGGTGTACCTATTTAATAACAGTGATTCATACATTAAAAATGCAAGGATGTGATTCCTAGGAATGATCTGCCCTCAGAAAAAGAATTCTTGCTATAAGCAACACTTCAGCTGTGCTTTCATCCACTTGTAGTCTTAAACCCCCCTGTAATAGCTGCACATCTTCTATGTGTAGAACAAGGATAGATCCTATGAGGGACAGCTTCATATTTTTAAAGAAAAATGTTCTTTCTTTGCTTACACTCCTGACAGTGAAAGTAGATGAATTTGCCCTAATCCTGAAGTGATTTCTTCATGGAAGAAAGTCACAATGATAAGAACATTATCTTACTGTTATGCTATTTCAATATCTTGACTACTAGTTAAAGACAGTTCAGGTCCAGTCAGCTTGGAAGGAGGATATAATTATCAAGATTTGCTTAGAAAGGAAAACCAAGTATAACCCTCAGTATGGCGAAAGAACATGATTAGGCACTGCATATTGCTTTTTAATTTGAAGCTTTTTGTACCAAGAATGAATCTGCATAAATCTCATACTTTGGAGATTATTGCCAATTTGTCTAGCCATTCTTTTGCTTCAGAGATGAGCAGCAGCCAAGGCAAATGAGTGGACTGAATAAAAATATTTTTTCAAGAAGCTGTATTGACTTTTCCTAGCCCAGTACTATTCTTCAGGCTCACACCAATGACAGAATTTAACATGGAGCTTAGCTGGGCAATATTTGTTTCCAGAGGGTCTCTGGACATGTGCAAAATCACATTAAACTGGAAGCTTAGAGCTCTTATTCTAATTCTAATTTCTAGCAAAGCTTATTTCATTTGGAATGTCAAAAACAATTTTTGGTTGTTTATTTAACATTGATTATTTTCTGTACTTGTTTTATGCAATCTAAAAGTTTCATCTAAGGTTCACACTTCATCACTCACAGTTTATGCAAGTGCAGACTAATTTTAGTAAACATTTAAATGTTTAGTAAACATTTAAAACTATTTATCTGATATTAGTGAATTTTCTGAATAGTTGAATGATGAGGATTTCTAGAATTGTGGTCATCCAAATGACAGCTGCTGTCTGTATGTCATGGAAATAAATAAAAGTTATCACATTTTTGCTAGACACTTGAAAGTATTCTGCAACCCTCTGTGTTTTCTGCCTTGCTATCTACAGCCAAGTGGATAATAACAAAACCATTCTCTCTTAAATGCAACTTCTAGAATTAAGAACTCTTAATGAAATAGTTTTTAAAAAAAACTATGGAAATAAGTGATTTACACAGAGCTTTATAAAAATTTTGGTTTTTTTAATTTAAAAATAAATTGATGGAATAAATTTGTGTTATTGAAGA
Organism: Serinus canaria; assembly: GCF_022539315.1. Classification (NCBI taxonomy): domain Eukaryota; kingdom Metazoa; phylum Chordata; class Aves; order Passeriformes; family Fringillidae; genus Serinus; species Serinus canaria. The sequence goes on along the minus strand of NC_066314.1, from coordinate 17,412,575 downwards.
GAATACCAAACATTCATTTCCTAGGTTCAATTTCATTCTAAACTAGCAAGCACTTAACACTGTCAGCCCCTTGTGCTTTTAACTGAATAAAGGTCAGATAATCAGACATCTGAAAGGACAGCTCATTTATCATCCTTTGATAAATGTGTCAGTAGCTAATCTTTAGCAGTGGATGATAACGCTACACAATGAAAAGTTAATGGATTCAAAGCACTGAATTTACCACAACATGGATGTAATGATGCTATAGAGCAGAAGTTCAGTTTTATTCCCTATTTTATACAAAATTATATTTTTGACTGAAAGCTTTAATTAACACAATCTAAACATTATTCTGATAAATTGTGTTCCACAGAGGACAAGAATGAGCTTGATAAGAAATTGTAATTATAGAATTGATTGAAGTATTATTTCAACAATCTAATGTAGTATTTCTAACCCATCAAGCTAATTGCTGAATCCTCAACAGTTTAAAAATTACTGCTAAATATCTCTTGCTACAAGTTTATATATACCATTTTATTATCAGATGTTCTCATCTGTATCTCATCTATGATTAATCTGAAATCAAAATTAGCATAGTCATCCCAGACCAAAAACTGAGAGTGAGAATATGTGTCTGCTTTAGGCTGTATCTTGTCAGCCTTAGGTTGTCATCCTCGTACAGACATTTGAAATATTTTAAGGCATCTCAAATGACCAGAAACAAAAATTCAGGCCATTGTTCATTTATTTTCTCAAAACTTGATGAATTTTTTTTAATCTAGTTTTGTAAGTATTGTAAAACATAGAAAAGAATAGTGCTGAAGAAGATGGGTGGTAAAGAAAAATGATACACAGGACTTATTCAATTCTTATATTCCTTGGATTGATACTAGAAGAAAAATGTCTAACATATAATTTTATATTACTTGATTAACTCAGCAGGTCTCGACCACCCTTTCCCTTTATCTTTATTTCTTTGCAGAAGTTCATGGCAGAATCAAAGACTATTTTTTCTAGAATTCAGATTATGGCATTTTTGGCTAAAACACTTGAAGGTTATCGGTCTGCTGCTCAGGCTGGAGGGTCTTTAAGGAAGTATATGCTATTCTCTTATATTCTGTTGAGATTGAAAAGATTTGGGAAGGTCCCATACAGGACAAGCATGAGGATAGACACAATATCCTATGTTTTGGTGGTTAAAAATACACTGAAAGAAGTCTGGAGAAGTTTATACCGTGGACCCTTTTCCTCAGAAGGAAACAATCTAGACCTAAGTGGTTTCTGTTCTTGTTTACAGTATGAATCAAGACATTTTAGATTTATTACTTTACTTTAAAAAGGCCAAAGAAAAATTGATATCTTATTTATTAGTATATGAATTAGCTTTATTTCCTTAATTCCAAAGAATCAAGTAACTATATCTGTCTTAAAAGGCAGTTTAGTCAGCACAAAGGAGAGAAGAATGTGGCTAGAGTTCATATCTAATGTTTTAAATATCCTAATAACCACTTTTACCCAGTTGTCAGGTATATTTTTCACTGTAATTGTTCATAAATATATTGTGGAAATCAGAAATATAATTTCCTGGCAGTATAATTTTCAAGTATCACTGTCATAGGAGAAGCATAAAGAAAGTTTATTCCATGTTGTGTATCATCCATCTTGCAAACTCTCCATTATGATATTTGAGTCAAACAGTGGAACAGGAACTTTCTTTTAAAAAATAATTCAAGAAATAAGAAAAAAAAAAAAAAAAGAAGAAGAAAATATTCTGATTGATCAGATTTTTTTTTTTTATTCCAGGTAGCTTAGCTGACACTTTTAGTGTATATAGAAAAGAAGGCTCGAGACCATTTATGGTAAATTCAGAAATATTAGTGATTAAAAAATATTTTCTTACAGTGCCTTAATTATTTAAATGTCATTATTTCAAACAATGTGCCATGATAGCTATTCCTCAAAATAATGAACTTATATAATTTTAGAATAAAAATTTATATGAAAATTTTACCCACTGTCTGGGGCTACTATTAAGACCAAGTGGACAACCTTGTAATAGATAAATAATACAAAAAAAGCTAGAAAATAATTCATAAGCACATGAATACTCTCCTTCACAAGTTTTTTGAGAGCAAAACAAAATGGTTCCATTATGGACTTCTTTCATGAGTATTTTATAGTTGGACTTAATTTTTTCTCCCTATCTCAAATATTTTAGTAATTAGACAATTTTCTTATAAATTGTTCTTGGATAATAAGGTAATAACATATCATATATTGGTAATAGATTTGTGTTATAATGAGTGAATATGAATTCTGATTGTTGCAAGATAATCATATATGAATTGTGCAACTTTTATTTTCATTAATTTGTGATAGAAATAGGATTCCTACTATATTGCTTAAAGATATGACTTAAATTTATCCAAAGGCCACCAAAGTTGTGACTTATGTAAAATTAACCAAAGCATTTAAAAATGTTGATGTTAAAAGTATTAAATAATCAAAATACATGGAAACAAATAGAAAACACAAAAATTACATGAATGGAAACTCATGTGCTTGCTTCAATGGTTTTACTTCTTATATGATATTATATGACAGTCTAGAAACATAGTAGTGAGAGATTGTGTCAGGAAAACTCCTGCAAAATGAAGAAAGTTTTTTTAATATTCAGGGTAGAAAGAACTTTAGTGGCACTGGCTTTAGCATAGTCAAGGCAGTTCAGTAACAACTGCAGACAGAGCATTAAAATTTTGATATTGAATTCTTGGCTAAAAGTCATTAGATAGGGTGTGTTTTAAAGAGAAATGTTTCCAAAGTGAAATATTAATTTTCTATTTAATATTTATCTGTTCACTTTAAACAGCTATAGAAATTGTAGGAAAAATATTTCTAGGTTCATCCAAATTTCTGGGTATTTCAAAGTTTTATTTTGATTCCACTACACTACAAATTTACAAAGGTGACAGTTTCTCTCGAAAAAATACAGATATATTTAAAAAACTGCTGCATGACCCTGACTATGTGCCTCACATGAAATCCAAGGAAAGGGTCAACTTCTTTTTTTATAAGTATCATCTTAAGACCTTTAAGTATAAGAGTATCATTGACTCACAAACAATTGCTCTAATATTGCTTTAAGATACAATTCTGCAACATATCCGGGAGGGCTTTACAAGTGGTTGGTCATATCTGAAATGTCCTTCAAAAGTTTTAAGACATGCATCCACTACATATATTCTATCAAGTCAAAGTGCATTAAAATCTCAGTCTTTCACTAGATCTATCTATCTATCAATAGAGCAATCAGTGATCTCAAATTGCAGGATGAAAAAGAAAAAAGAAACAGAGAAGCAGAGTAATTTAAAATTGTACATTGTTTTATATGGGAGGTGCCAGGTGCAAACTTCTACTTTGTTTTTGTGGGTTTTATATCACCATAGGGCCTCACTCTGACTCAGAGCCTCAGGATTTTCATAATCATGATGGTCCACATTCACTGAAGAAAACAGATGTTCTCAAAATTCTTTGAAGCAAATGGGTCTGGGATTAGATAATAATAGGAACAGTGGGATAATGTGAAAATGAACAAAGCTGCTCAAAGATGTTTGTGAGAGACTTGGAAAACCTACTGTATTTTATGGTTACATATTTTTTGCAATGAACAAAATATAAAAAGTACATTTTTGTTGTCTTGTTTCAGATGGATTCTCCCACACATAATTGCTGTTGCTATTGCTATTGTTGTAATTAATACTACTACTCCTGCTATTGTTCTGCAGATAATGTAATGTAAGATGAAAGACCCAAGAGATTTGGAGATAAGCAAAATAAACTCTCAGACCATATTGTCTTTGAAAATAGATGTATATCACTTGTGAAGCTATGAAGTGAATAAATTGCAAAGCCATAATGAAAGGAACTAGCCTCCTAGCTCAAATTCAAATTACTCTCTTCACATCTCCCTTGAAAATTGCTAAGAGGAAAAAATAAATAAATTATCTGTGAAGCAAATTCACCTTCAACCTCAGATGTTGAAATACATGTGTGTCTGACAATGCTTACTGTAGACAGCAATTGGAAAGCAGAGCTTTTTTTATATTTTTTTTTAACTTTACAGCTTTGTCACAGATTTCCTACCACAATGTCAGAGTTATATGTTTCTGTTCTCCAGTTTTTCTGCCTTTGGTTGTCCTGATTTTGGATAATTTTCCTCTCTGTTTTCATTTTTTACCTGAACCCCTGCTCTTCTTCAATTCTCTTGGATGATTTTCTGTCCCTTTAAGTTCTGAGCAATGGAAATGGCAGCTTAAAGGTTTCCAAGACCTTTCTTATCTCTTTCCAAATCTTATCTACTTGGCTTTGAATCTCAGAACCATGGAATGGCTGACATTGGGAGGGAAATTTGCAGTTCTTGCTGTTCACTCCCCCTGTCGAAGCAGTCAGAAACCGACCAGCTCCCCTGGGTACTTACAGGTGCACCACTTCAGGACACAGGGATTTATGGATGGATGGTTTTCTTAAGTACTACCTGATCTCATCCTCTTCTACAATAATAAGTCTTCTTTACTCCAGAATTTCCCTTCATCTCCAGGTCTTTGGATTTGAGGAGGAGAAAAAAAAGTTTTGATATAGTGGATTTAAGTGCATTCTCAGAAAAGTATCCAATAACACCCAGCTGAGTTGATAATGCCCAGTTTTATCTGATTCTCTTAAGGAAAAAGATTTTATCCAGAAGTACCTTGATAGGCTTGAGGAGCAGACTGTGCAAAATGCCATGAAGTTAAAGAAAGCCAAGTGCAAGGCACTGTGTCTGGGTTGGAGCAGTACCAATATCAATATGGAATGGGAAAAGAATGGATAGAGAGCAGTCCTATGAAGAGGGACTTTGGTATATTGCTGAATGAAAAGCTGGACATAAGCAGCCAATGTGGGCTGCAGCCCTAAAGGTCAATGATATCCTGGGCTGCAACAAAAGCAGCAGGGACAGCAGGTTTGTGCCCCTCTGCTCTTGTGACACCCCAACTAGGGTACTGCATACAGCCCTGCAGCCCTCTAAAGAAAGATGTGAACCTGTTGGAGGGAGTCCAGAGGAAGCAAAAAAGAATGGTCAGAGGAGTGGAGCACCTTTCCCATGATGATAGGCTGAAAGAGTTTAGGTTGTTCAGCCTAGAGAAAAAACAGCTCTGGGCAGACCTTACAACACCTTCCAGTATCTAAATGGTGTTGACAAGAAGGCTGAAAATGGACTTTTGAAAAAAGCAAGTAGTGAATGGACAAGGGGGTATGAATGGCCTGAAAGTGAAAGGGGGCAGGTTTAGATTAGAGAGTAGCAAGAAATTGTTTACTATGAGGGTGGTGAGACCCTGGCATAGGTTGCCCAGAGAAGCTGTGGATGTCCCATGTCTGGAAGTGCTCAAAGCCAGTAGGGGCTTCGAGCAGGTGGGTCTAGTGGAAGATGCCCTTGTCAATGGCAGGAAGTTGGAACTAGACAGTCTTTAAGGTTTCTTCCAACCCAACCATTCTTTGACTTTGTCATTATTCTCTGACATATAGGAACTCTCGAGACTTCTATATCTCTTGAAAATATTTATTTATGAAAGGATGTTGCAAGAGAAAGTAAGTCCAAAAATTTTGATTCCTCCCAGCTGCAGGAAGCACAGAATTCCCTGAGATCTCTCTCCTTTTGGGAGCATCGCAGGAGTAAGCTGTTGTATAGTGAGAAGGCAACACTTTCTACTACCATGTTTTATTCTTGAGAAAAGAGTTATGACAGGTATGCTGCCATTGAGTGTGGGTTTCATGTAGTTTAAGCATGTATTGGCTTGAGTTTGCACAGAAATGCAAAAACAGACAGATGTGTTGGAATTTCCACACAACAACTAGATGAATGCAGGCAGTAATCTTTGGCAGGACTTAAAACCTAAAACCATACACAATGTGATCCAAAAGAAGCTTTACTGATTAAGAAGTTTTACTAGTGAAGGTCAGTCACAATCAGACTTTCAACTGACTAAATAATAGATTTTCATCCCTTGCACTCCTGGGCTTTGATGTACACATGTAATTTATGTTGCCTTTTAAAATTCATTAATGCTTTTGTGAATTTAAATCTAAGGACCTAATTTTTACTGCTTTACTTTTCTGGGCTGCAAAGGAAAATGTTTTTAGCTTGGATTTCTTCATGGCTTCTGTTACTGTATCTCCATTAACAAGGGTGAAAGAAGAAAGTTTATAGAGCAATGATATACATCACTTAGAAAGTGATGACCAAACATTTCCACTATAATTTTAAGTCACATTTTATACAGCTGTTAAAGAGATGATAATTTCACTTGAGAAACTTTTTTTTTTTTCTTCTGGCTTTGTCAGCTAGTTTTATCATTGTCATAATTTATATGTATTTTAAGCAGGATGTCATTTGTAGCAAAGTTACTTACCTCAAACATTTTATCCATCACTTTTTGCTGTGCCCAAATATCTTTCATTTCAGAAAGCTTTTGATATGCATGTGATTGTTCATACAAAACCCTTCTTGTCCTCCAAATATGTGTCTCACACCTTTGCCAAAAATCCAGGATAATTGCCATTGTCAGTCTCAAGCAAATAATTTTTGGTTTTGGTCAAGTATTGGACTATTTAACTATTTAACTATTTAACAGAACTGGTAAATATTTTGTGGAGTATATAATTCCTTTACAATGTATTTGTGCTTCAAATGTTTAGCAAATAGAAGCTATTTATTTACACTGAGATGAATTTCATAATGTGAGATTCTAATTGAGAACCAAATGTAAAATGGATTAAATCAGAAACTACAGATATCCCTAATTTCCCATGACTAGTTCTACACAGTTATACTCAGCTGTTCTTAGGTTAAATGCACAGACATGCTGGTAATTAATTAATTTAACCCACTAATTCATTAGTGATGGCCAGTAACTTTTGAACTGTCATTTTCAGCATGAGACACACTTGAAAAACTGGATGACTGAGGTAACTCTAACATATTAACTAGTTCTAGTCAACCCAGAACATGCTAATTACTCATTGGAAAATGTTAATTGTTACATGTAGTAGAATATATAGCAAAGCCACCCAAGAATTGATCTGCTGGCCTGTAGAAATGTCACTATTTACACAATACATGGAGGTTTCACAAACATAAGTCTTGGTCACTCAGAGGCAGTTTGATCAGCAAGATAACTGCTCTGACTCCTGTTTGTTTTTTTTTAACAAAATAGGCACAGATGTATTTATGACACAGTTGTAGTAGGAAAAAAACCTTATTCCCCCCCTGCCCCCCCCATAATTTATTCTACCATATTCCTATTAATTCCTACATACTATTTGGACTTTTTTTTCATGTACCAACTTTATAAACATTTATAGACATACAAATAAATGGCTTTTGCCCTAAAAGTAACAGTCTGATCAATAATAAAGATAATGCCAAAGGGTATTTAACATTCACAGTAGAGTGAGAAGTGGCAAAATTAAAAACTATTTTACTTAGTTCTCTTAGTTGTACCCAAAAAGAATTTCAAAGCATACCTTAAGGCTGTCATGAACAAAATCTATCATGTAAGCAGCCACCTGTGAACAGTTTCTACAAAATTTGGTGGAGGGCATTTATCATTCCTCAATTAAAATGTCAAATCTAATTAGACTTCCCCTCAACACACTGTATCTTACACAGAGGTACAATGAGAGAAGGGCTTTCCCTTGAATTACTAAAAAGCAAAGTGGTTATCTGTGAAAGCTCCAAGAGAAGCAAGGGAGCTTTTCTGTAGCATTTCCAAATGCAAGGGAGTTAATTCATCACCTGTTTACAGCCCATAAAATATCTATGGAATTGATATTTTACCTGGATGAAGGACACATTCATTCTCATAAGACTCCAGACCAAATTGTTCTGTGATTAGGAGAGATGTGTCCAAGATTCACAGGTTGTTTTGATAGTGACTGGCATCATATATTGGCTGTTTGGCAGAGTGGAGACTTCACTATTCATTTTTTGGTACTTGCTTTTAATCCAGTATGACACATCTTAACAAAGCTAAACACCAAATGATTAACAGTATGTTCTTTCAAAAAAGGTTTTCAAGCATCTTTCTTTTTCAAATAAGGGTTGTTCAGTCCAGCCTGCAAATCTAACAGAAAACACAGTGGAAAGCAAAATCTTAAATATTATTAATAGTGACCTAAACAATTTTAAAAACAAATATATTTAAATAAAAAATTTGAATATTTCATAAAATCTACCACTGTTAGCTATAGAAATAAACTAAAAGATATCAAATCAGTAGATATTCTCTTCTAACTGATTTCCTGAAAAACTGCAAGTGTCACATGCAGACGTGCATAATGTAGTATAATGATTTGAAGACATGGTCACAATACTAATAACACTCTGTAGACTGGTCAAATTGTATCTATATGAAAATGGATTTATTCCCTTTTCTTAACTTAATTGCAAATTCAAACTTTAACAATAATACGTTTATTTTAATGGACAAGCCAGAGTAGCCATAGAGGTATAACCCCTCTTTTTTATCTCCCTCTTCCCAATTTCCATTATTTCTAAATACGGCAACTAAGTAAAGGAGTTTGGGATTTTTGGAGTTTTTGTTATTTCCTATTGCCATTTTTAGAGATACCGTTTTACCTCTGGGGTTTTTCTCCAAGACTGACTCTCATTTTTATATTTATAAAGTATTTCTAATTGTCAGAACTCAGTATTGCCTGTCTAGGTTATTTTAAATATTTTAAACAATGAGGTTTTAATTTTTAATACCAAATTTACTTCCTGGTGAATATTTTATGTTACATGAGACTTTGACTTTGCAGAACAATACAGCAATATAATGAAATCACAAGACAAACAAAATCTAGCAATTACAATATACAGTTGGATAGTAATGCAGACGTGATTCCTATTACAGGTCTCTGTAAGCTCACCATTGTCATCTTGGGTGTTCTCAGCTTCCTGAAAGAATATGTGAATTAAAGGCAACTCAAGCCCTTTGCTCTCTTCAGACTTATTTTTATTGGTTTTTTAATTTTTTTTTTGAGAGCCATGTACTCACACCCCCGTGCAAGACTGACTGACTGGCTGGGGAAGATCATACTCTGTATTAGCTATTGTAGGGAAGGCCATTTATACAACTTCACAACCAACAGATACAGTCTATTACTTGAAGCAAAGGCCCCTCTCTGGTCCCCTTTGCAACAGCTGTGCTCCTGTGGGTCCCTAGGGGAGCAGAGATCCTCCCTGAGGGCCGTGGAGGGCCCCAGGTCCCAGCAGGTGGAGATACACCAGAGGAAGGTGCAAGCTGTAGGACACGATGCAGAAGGAGATGCTGACAGGAGCTGCAGCCCTTGGCAGAGCTCTGCTGTAGCACTGCTTTTCCAGTGGTCTGCACTCCATGGAGAGGGCCCACACTGGAGCAGTCATGGAAGAACTGCTGCCCATGGGAAGGAGAAGTTCACTAAAGACTGTAACCTTCATGAGGAACCCCATGCTGGAGCAGGGGAAGAAATGTAAGGGGGGTGGAGTGGCAGGTGTAAAGAATTGCAAGCTGAGGGCAATCCCCATTCCCCATCCTTCCCATCCCACTCAAAGGAAGAGATAGAAGAATCAGGAAAAAGGATTTGTGTGAAATATCAACAATATGAAATTGAACCTGGGAAGAAAGAGGGAGAGAAGGCATTCTTAGTTTTGTCCTGTTTTCTCACCACCTTATGCTATTTTTTTGCTGGAAAAAATTTAATTGCTTGTTCTCCAACTTGAGTCTTTGCTGATTATGGTAAATGCAGAGTGATCTCCTCATTTTTATCTCAACCTACCAGCATTTCCTTCACATTTTCTCTTCCAGTTATTTTGGGGAGGGAGACTGATAGAATGGCTGGGTATCAATCTGGTAGCCAACAAATCTTAGCCTACTGCACGAATTTTCTCTGAACCTTCTTTTATTGGCTGGTCACACAAATAAAATGGAGGTCGACAACCATTCCATGATATTCCATGTAATTATTGTCTGTAAATAGAAAATTGTTTGGCAGTAACTTCTCCTCTTCTGGTGATAGTACAGTTTTTCTAGAAAATGAACATAAAGAGATGCAGTAGGTAACAAAGCATAAACCTAAATTTCTCCACCTCATAAATATTTTTTTCTGTCATGGATGAGACAGAACAAATTGTCAAAAAGGGAAGAACTGAGAAGGACACCTTCTATGTGGCAGCACATAAAAATCTTTCTTTGCTTTCATCATTTTTGGCAGGTGTTTTGACAGCCCCCAATCACTAAAAATATTAACAGTATGTCAGAAAGTTAATGGAAACTCTCCACTCATTAAGTGTACATCAGTTGGAAGCTACTGCATACTAATTCAAAAAGCAAGAAAATACATTGGGGAAAATGTTGGAAATGAGCAAAGTATCTAAATTCTGAACACAATTATTCTCCACTATTCCTTCTCCTGCACCAAAATTGAGATGCTTTAAAATTAAATTTACACTTCTGGTAAAGTAAGTTCTTTATTTGCAAGTACATCTATTCTGCTGTTAACTGCTTTCAGCTCCTGGTTCTATTTACATTTGCAACTCAGATGCATGGCTGGATCTTGATAAATTTCCAATGTACTTCCTTCACATTAAACCAGCTGTGGGCTGCTTAGCAATAAATCTTAAAAATTATTAATTTTCAGGAGGTTACTTCTCTGTGTCATGATTATATTTTATAGGTGTTATCTACTATGGGATTCTCAGGTAATTGCTTGGAAACTACATTAAAGTTTACATTCTTTATAGCTTTCAAGAGATGAAATACTGATTTCCATTAGTGAGTACGCATACAACAGGCATGTGAAAATATCAGCCAATAATTCAGATAATAACCATAGCAATCATCATGCACCAAAAGGCATATGAATTATTTTAAAATACAAGCACTTTTAAGACATATTTGCATTTAAAAAAAGTCATAAAACAGATAGCAACTTTAGTTCTGTCAAATGTAGGCTATTTCATTTACATTTATTTGATATTTTGCCAGAGTATGAGATTGTTCCAATATGGGTCACATCTAAATGAATCAGTGATAATTTCTAAAGTATAAATGTGTATTAATTGAGGGGGTTCTGCATATGAAATCTCTTTGTGTATCTGTTGTCATATTTCCTTGTTTTTTGTACTTATGTAAATACCTTCATTTAGATATTAAATAGATCCTGATGACTCCCCTCCAGTCCTCTAAGTTCTAGAGATTCTTTGATAATTTAGACTCTGATAAAAAAATAATGGTCAAATATTTATGCTACCATCAGTGTGTACATCTTAGGTTTGGTGATAAAATTCTTTCACCTAAGGTCATTGTATTTTGTTTTGTTCTCGAAGATTTTTCCTGAAAAATAAATTAAAAAAAAATTTATGCCCAAACTTCCTTCATGAGAGATTAAAGAATCAGCAACTGTCCACAGCATTAGCCAGCATCAGTTAAATCATACCTGCAAAAGAATTTTGGAAACTGGCTGAGGAGTACCAAGAAGCTACCTTAAAATATCATCCCACAAAAGTTCTATTGTTCTTTTTCTAATAATTCTTCTTCCCTTTATGTAGGTATATATCACATAAGCTTATCTGTATTCCATCAGTTTTCATGCAAGCAACTTTCATTTACATTCTTTGCTTTTATTTTTATTTCTTTCAATAGGTCTTTTTGTTCTGTGAAGAGGAACTGGGGTGTAGCATTGCAGTTCTCTACAAAAAAACTTCTAAAAAACCCCAACCAAATGAACAACCACTCCCCAGGAAAAAAGACTGTTAAGAAGAGAAGTGATTGATTACCTCTCCTGAGAGAAATACAGAGGTGTTTCACAGAGAATCAACTTACCCAGACTAGATTTTTACCAACAAAATGCATTTGTCCTTATCCTTATAAAAATGTCTTGGGATCTCCTAATGAACATTAGTTACCAGGACACTGATACCAATTTCTAAAGTAATTTCTGTCTCAAACATGTTGTCATCTTGATAAAACATGATACTGCTGCTTGCTGGGAATGCAATTCGTTGTGTTTGCAATGTGCAAACAAATCCTTCTGATGTGAAACAAAGAATTGAAGAGTCTCTGCAGAGAAACTCATACTGAATAAAAATCCTGTCCTCACTAGCTTTGTAGCTAAACTATATTATATGGAAATGTTGCCAGATCTTTTAGAAGTTCAGATCAAATTAATACCAGTATGCTACAGCATTAAATTTTACAAGAGGCAAGAATGATGTGCACTTTATTTAAATGTGATTTTATTGAACTACATTGCTATTTTAACAGTTAAAGTAATTAACTATGTTACTAATTACAGCAAGTAGGGGTGATAACATTATTTACTATAAGGTTTCCTTATATTTGCAAGGGTAAATTTGTTTTTTCTACCTTTCTGATAACTTAGGCAAAATAGCTAAATTATAATCATCTGAACATTCAACTTCTGAACATATATGCCTGGTTAAAAAAAAAAAAAAAAAGTAAAAAAAAAATTAAGCACACAGTGCTGGAGATTTCTATGAAACAGGCTGAAGGAGTATGTCTGAGTTTTTTCCCTGTTAAAGATGTTTAGAAACTTCTTTTAAGACCTTTTGCCCTATACTTTTAATTGTAAAAAATTGTCAGGAAACATGGATTTTTCACCAAGTTTGTAAAAACCCACACAAATAAACCAAATTAAACATCTTTCAAGAAGTTTGCAATGCATACATATTCAATTTTACAGCTCCATTCCCTAAGTACTCCATTTCAACTGAGCATGTTTGGCCAGGTCTCAGCAGATATTCATGCATCATGAAATCTCTCTCGGAATTAGAGGCAACAACAAAAAGTTTGTTCCTCTTGAACAATGAGTCAACAAGGCTGTATTGGTGTCCAGGCTGCAAGAGAAGCTGGAGAGAGGAGCTGAGGATGCAAACTATCCTATTCAAATTCAATCATGCCAAAAGCCATTTTTGCAGCTGGATGACTAAACAGGGATTCGAAGGAGCATAGGAGGCTCAGTTTCAAGGAAAACACATAACATGGTATAAATTGAGACTTATTTAAAAAAACCACAGGATTTTGGTATCTAATTTCAAGAGAGCTGTTCAGGAATTTATGATTAAAAGTTAAAAGTATAGGCAAATATACATGGATATAATCTAGTAAGAAATTGTAGTAGTGTCACAGAACTGAGGTGGTCTCTGCAAAATAAAAGGATTAATGTGCTGTAAAAGGAGAAGCAAGATTAAATGTAGAGCCCAGAAATGAAGCTTATATTAGAAAGCATTTGAGCACTAACAGAAAGACACAAGTGAAGGTCAGAGGGCAACAAGCAAGGCAGTCTGAATGAAAACCTTGATGAGAGAAAGTTGAATTTATTGGGCAAGCTGTTAGCAGGACAGTCTTCAGCAGCATGCAGAGGTTTTATCCAGAAAGGAAATAGATCAATGATATGAGGAAGTATCTATGATACTTAACAGCTTTTGTTGACTGGAACTGTGTGTAAATTCCAGCACAAGCATAGAAACAACAAATAAAATTACTGTTTAAAAAACATTCAACTTTGAGACAAAACAGCAGATAATAGCTGGCAGTAATAGCACTAAGACATAAATGACAGTATAAAATATAATCATAGCAATTTTATAAATAATTAATTTAATTATATCAATATTTATATAAGTGATAAAAGTTCAACATCATATTATCATTAAAATATTAGCAGAATGGTGTTATGGACATGACATGTACCCACAGTGCTGAATCCCTGGGTTCTCTCAAAAAGCTTAAGTTACATTCTCCTATCTTGTAATTTAGAGTTCACATCCATGATACAGGTGAACCAGCAGCATCTGCTGAAGTGTGAAGGTGACTTGGATGATGTCATCAACACATCAGCAGCAGTTGACTACCAGACACTGATACCTTCAGTGCTGATCCTCTCGACATCAAAAGTTTCCTATCTGTCATTTAAGCTGCCTTTTATCCCAACAAATGATTGGTCCTGTTATTCTGTTCTTTATTTCTCCATTTTTGCAGTCTGATTTTTACTTTCCTGAGTTTCTTTTCCAGTCTGAAAAAAACTGCTGAGTCCTCAGTCATCATATCTTCTTCCTGAGAATGATCTTCTGAGGAGTCAGGTCTTCAAAACAAATCAGAAATTAACATTTCAATTGATCTATATCTGTGCAATGACAAATACATTGGCATTAGCAAATGCCACACCAAGGCTTATCTTGATGTCAGTCACCGTTTTTCCCCTGCCATGGTGGCCATGTGCTATTATGTGCTCGGATCAGCATTTTCCTGATCATTCAGATCAGCAGTTCCCTTCTGCAATAACAGTTCATTCATGTCTATTTTTCTATCAACTCCCTTCAGCAATTCCCTTCCCTTACATAAATTTGAAGCCTTTTTGACATTTCCTAAATTTCTTCTTACGCGTGCAGGAACTGGGAACAGTGGGAACAAGAGGAAATATTAATGTGAATTCTAAAAGACAGAAGCATATACTGACTGCTTTAGGAGAATCACAAAATGAGTGAGGTTGGAAGAGTCAGCTGGAGGCCTTTTAGTCCAATCTCCCTAATCAAACAGGGTCCCCCTAGAGCACAGATCTTTTAATGACAAAATCTCCCAGCCAATCTTCACAATTCACCATCACTGTGTGAAACTAATCTTGTGACAACAACTGAATTACACTTTAAAAAAAGGACGAAAACTTCCTGCAACTGTAAAAAATCCTGTTACCTGTATGACACAAGTCTGTAAGCTGACAATGTTTAGGATTGATAAAGGGTTTGTAACAAGGTTACTAAAACTGTATTTTGAAAAATCTGCAAATAAAATATTATGAAAATATTACTTATAAATACGTTTTGTTAAACTCATGAATTTTGGCTAACTCTTCTTAGAGACAGCTGGTGCCTCTTTAAAAATAAAAATGAAATTAATTCATGAGGTTTTAGACCAAGCCACTTTCCTGTAATTCTTTGTTAGTTTTGCAGGTTTTTAGCATCTCATTTTGGATTGTGCTTTCTTGTTTGTTTGCATTTTCTCAGTGTAGCGGTTTAGGACCACGAATAAAAGGTGGCCACTCCTCGTGTGTGCTCACTCTTCTCTTCCCTCTGAGCTGGAAATGGGACACAAAGTCATAACACTTTGTATTCTCTATTACTGTAAAGTTTAATTTAAGTGGTAGCTCACACACTTATGATTTATCATACTGTATTTACATGCTCCATTATTCTCACGTACCTGCTTATCAGTGATGTGTTCTGTTTTATACAGAGTCCAGAATTTCTATTGCTCGTCAGAAATCATAATTTTAATCCTTCTGACTTAAATTCATATTGACTCTGAGAGAACTGCAAAAAGCTATGAAGCAATTAGTAATGTCCCCCATGTTGGGGAAATGAGTATAGAACAAAAGGCATTTAGGGGTTCAATTATCAATATAATCTGATTCAAGGAGAAGTTAAATTCTCTGCCTCAGGGAGAAAGAAGGCCCAAAACATATGTGAAAACTGAATTCCAAATTCAAATGGGATGAAGAGTAGCTTATAACCTAGGGTCTAGAATATCCCACCAAGGAAAACCAGACAGAATAACTGGAACACTTAGAAACATGCTTACGAAAAATGACTGCATGCATCAAGAGTGTATTCTGGTCTTTGATTTTAGAGTCCAGTGGTGGAACTAAATCAAAATGCTTGTACCATGTCCCTACAGAAAATGAACAGATGGCCTTGATCTCTTGTGTATGAATATTTTTTGCTCATACACTTCAGCAGCAAAATTTATCCCCCCAAAAAAGAACTGGAGGTGGGGATAGGGGAATGAGGCCAAGGGATGGGAGAAAAAGAAAAGACTGCAAAACATGAATGGCAGTGAAAGTCTATAAAATCTTTAGGAATCTGCTTCTTCACTGATGGATTGTTTGCCTATAAATCATCAAAGTTTATGTCAAGATCAGTTTACAAACCATAGATCATATTTATTGTGAATAATTACTGGAAAATAAACAGACAGTTGAAATAATATTCTATAATCAGGCACACCTGAGAAGAAAACCACCTTATTGTTGCACATCATTGCAAAATACAACTAAATTACAACAGGACAAAGCTGTGCAATAAATATTAGTTTTTACCAGTACCAAAGTCAGGCATCATTTCTCCCTATATTTATGCTTTCTACCTCATCCTTTTTAAAATTTCTTTCCTCTCTTTTCAAGTCTTTTATCTTTTCATTATCATATAGAAGGAAATGAATTTTCTCCAACTTTCCTCACTGCTTTTTCCATTCTTCTTCTACTACTTCACCTTTCTCTCAATGTTGCTAAGACTTTTGTAATAAGGCTTCTTGATTTTCTTTAAGACTTTCATAGCTATCTTAATATTCTGTACCTTAAAGATAGCTTGGTGATATTCCTCAGAGATTTTTGCTCACTTTTGCAAATATAGTGAGAACTAGAATTTTAAATATATTGAAAGACTTGTGATGAAGTTACGGTCTGCTCCATCCCCAAAAGAGCCATCCCATCAGAGCAGAAAGGTCTGGAAAAGTATGGGCCAGGGCATCTTAGTCCAAATTAACATCCTAAACATAGACATTATAGTATCACCCTTTCCTGCTCTGCATGATGAACTTCTGGGTGAATGCCTACAGTCAATAATTAGAATGAAGAAATCTCTTCAGGTCATATTTTAAAAGAAAATTCTGAGCTGGAAGTGTCTTGAGGAGAAGAAAAGTCCATTAATAGTACGGTTTGCCTTGTATATTTCTCCAAACAAATAATTCTTAATCTTTCAGTTAATGCAGGTGATGTGTTATTAAGAAGATGTCTTCAGTAATAGTCCACTAGCAACCTTATCTCTTTTTATAATTTTGTCAACATTACACTGCTGACTTAATCTTAATGTACTATGTGGATTTGTCTGGTATATAATAGGCATATTATAAATCTATAATCTACATTTATGCCAAAAAAAGGATCATCTAATATGACCCACTGTGTACTCCAGGCCCAATTATGTGCATTTAACTAAGGCATATCTTTCTCAAAGACATTCAGACTGTGCTACAGCTTTTCAAGAGATAAGGATTTCAGTACTTTTTTTAATTTCAAGGAAAAACACATTCTTCATCAACATGTAAAAATTCTTTATAATTGGAATATTACTTTTAAACTACAAGACAAAATGTATTGAATATTATAGCTGTATCTCACATCTCTTCCAAAAAACCAAAACTCAAAAAGTCTCTTAGCATACTAACTTAAAAAGGGTGACTATTAAAGCAGGTAATGAGCATATCAGTTTGTGTATTCCTCAAAGGAGCATATGAGCAGACAGAAAAATAATAATTCAGGCATGTCATCTCTGTTATGAATTGTTTTTCACTGTTCTCTTATGTTCTCCATTTTCAGATATCTGTCTCTGATATCAGTCCAGAACTAATATCCATGATAAAAACCTCCATTCTTATAATTCATTTATAGAAATGAAACAGCATACATTTAAATTACTCAATATGCCCTAATTGTTTCTGAAGCTGTAAGAATCTCTCCAGACCAGAAGCCAATAAGCAACTCTATCATGATTTGCTGTTTCATTTTACTGGACACACTCTAAAAGATCTAAAGACAGGATAAGAAGCAGCTGTACCAACTGCATTGCTTCCATTTTGGGTTTCTTCCTTCTGAGACATTACAGTAAAAATGCCTTATATCTCACAGATTGAATGGATGTGTCAGCTGTATTACAAAAATAAAAATAAGCTGTTGTTCTGGTCAGGTGGGCAAAACTAATTGTTCATATTTATCACACCTTCCTTAGGGAAAAGCTTTGAAAAGAAGCAAAAAAATTCAAAGTCCAGGCTATTATTTATATTTTCCTAAAATTTGTAATGGCCTAAGCTGGAAAAAAAAGTGATGTCTTTTATTACTGTACTACTTTTCTACAGTCTTAATATTCTTTTCTATGTTCCAAATTCCACAGTGCTAAATCACTGCATTCTGATAAAGAGAAGCTAGAAACAATAATCTGTCATTAGCTGCACATGGTTATTTCTTAGCTGCACATAGTTACTTTTCTCCTTTTAATTTTAGCAAAAGAATGTTAAAAAGACTCACAAGTACTGCAGCAGTTGCAGAAAGAAGAAATTGCTCCCTTTCAGCTTTCAGTTGTTTCCTGTTTACTTAAACTCTCAAATTACCCAAACTAGAAATGTCCAGAACTACCAAACTAATGGAATCATATAGAGAAAATGCAAAGAAGTACTTCAGGCAACCAAATTTTGTGTCTCAATCAGCTGGGCAGTGCTGACACATGAAGAAAAGTACTTAGGCACTGATTATTGCATTGCCTCATCAGTAATGCTCCTTTTCATCTTACCTAACCCCAGTTCAGACATCTACATGAGCTGCACACTGTCCTTAATGGGCACTGGAGTAGAACAAGAATTTACAGGATGAAATTCGTCTGATCCTAATGAATGAAGAGAGAAAAAATAGAAGAGAGAAATTTTGCTATAGAAGTGTCAACCCATTTATAGGAATGTGGTGGTTTAAAATCAGCTAGGGATTAAACTCCAAACAAAGAGTTCCACATCCACCCACCCCCTCTGGTGGGAGAGGACAGGGTCCACAGTGCTGGCTGCCAGCAACTGCCTCAAAGAAGGAAAAGATCAAAAGGTGGCCACTCCTGGTGTGTGCTCTCTCTTCTCTTCCCTCTTCTCATCCTCTCCCCAGGCATGATTCGTGTGGTATAGAATGAAAATATCGACATGCCCATGTGGTTCTAGGCTCCACCCTCCTTTTGGCACCTGCAAGAAAAACTAGAATCACCAGTGAGAAAGATGGAACTGGATCATATTAGGTCATACATTGTTTATGTGATGAAAATTCAAAAAAGAACATCTTAGTAACAATAAATTGGACATGTTTTTCCTTATAAAATGCAGGGGGACATGAAAGGTTCATCTCTCCCTCAACAAAATCTGAACATTTGAACCTTCCTAAATTAGCCTTTAGGAACCCTTGCAGTGCCATAAAAATGAAGCTGTCTCTTTTCTTGAAGGTTTAGAGAAATTGTTTTTTCTTTCTGGGCAGTTTCACTTTGCTTATAAGTTGTTATTTTCCATTTTATTAAATGTCTTTTGCATATTTTGGGCTTTTCTTTTTGAAAAATTGATGATTTTGGAAAGGTCCACTAGACCTTTTAGTACGGAAAAAGTGTGTCTACAACAAATCCTTTGTGTATATAGATTTATATCAATATATGTGTATTAATTTGTGTAAAATTGGTTTTAACAGTCAGTGGGGGAGGGAAACAGATGAGACTTTCAAAAACCATTTGAGCCTATTTCTCAACAAAACACAGTAAAAACAATAGAGATGGTGTTTCTTTCCAGGTAATGAGTCATATTTGAAGGTTTCTATTCCATAAATATATTTCTATTTATACCATATCAAATGCCTAAAAATTATTCATTCTCTTGTCCTTTCTGACTGCAAAAATGCACAGATATTTCTCTAGGATATTATGAACTTTCAGATTATATTAAAAAAAGTATTGTAGCATTTCATGAAAGAAGCTATCCATCTGTACTGCAACTAATGAACCAGAATTGGCATTTTTCTCACTTCTACATTTTCTACTAATCAGGAATTTGCCCCTGGGAAATACAAATGCCTGTGCTTAGTAGACACAAGGCGTAAAACACTAATACAAAATATTTAATAGAAATATGCATAATGAAAATAATTCCTGAAAAATTGTTGAACCTCCCTGGCAAATAACTAGTATTGTGCAACTCAACGTCCTAATTTGATTTTACTTTTTCTTCTTTTTAATGTCATTGGATATAAACCAGTTTTTATTGTTAATCTCTTTTGGAAATCATATGAAATTGAGGTCTGATTAAAGATTTTGTTCTTAGAGAAAGAAACATTATTATGTTCAAAAGAATTTCCATATTAAACGTTTTTTCCAAAAAATATTGCACCATCTCTGCTTTTAGCAGTATAAAAACTAAGGTATAGATGTATCCCAAATGAAACAGAGTTATTGATGGGATCAGGAGTAAAATGTAACACCCTGTCCCTGTGGAGATATGTCCTCTATCTAAAAACTTTTCTTTTCCCACCTCAGCTGTCCACAGGCAAGAGTGACTACAGGCTGTGCTGTGTGCTTCATTGCTGATGGTCACAGAAGTGCTGGATGTAGAAAGAACCACAGGAAGGCAGCAGATGGTATTGTCTAGGGATAGAGTTGTAATTTATGCTCTTGCATTTACTACCATACATACATTTAAATAATAAGAAATATAATGAAAGAGCAGTAGTTTCAGTCATGGCTTTTGGCATAGTTCTGAGCCTGTGTTCAGTGTTTTTGAATTAATTATCCTGTCAATCAGAGACTAAAAGAAAAATCTAAAGATCCAGCTATAATTTTCAACAGAATACTCTCAGAAAAACAAAATTTAAAAATACATTATATACTATTAAAAAATTCATGCTAGTAAATGAGACTTTAGGACTCAGCATTGGATTGCCCACAATTTTTTTATTTATTCATTTTCTTTAAAAAGTTTTCTTATCCTAAATTCTTTATGCCTCAGGCAATCATCTGAAATCTTAATGCTCCAAGCCTTCAGACTTACCAACAGTAACTGTGATGATGTTTTATAAATGTCTGCAGAGTAGTTTAAGGTTTTCTGCTGACTCACTGTTACAACAGGGAAATGTTAATGCATCCTGTCACCTCAGCCACTCAAACTCATCTGTCATCTCTGGTCTCTTGGCTCTGCCATACCTTGAGGTGCCTGTTGCCATTCTGTCTGAAGGACTGACTGCAGCAAAGGAGGGCTTTTGTGAACACTTATGATTATGTGGGTTTTTAAACCTAAACAAAGCTTTAGGGAGAATTAATGTATTTCCCTTAGTTACATGACTATTAAATTATCAGAATCATCAAGTCCAAAGAATAAAATAGATGCTTAAAAGGATTGCAGCCTACAAAGCTGCAAAGCTCTATGTTGTTTGGTTTTTTTTAATAATTTTTAGGTCTCAGGTTATGGGCAGAAAATTGTAGATACATGCACTAAAAAAAGAACAGTTTCTACCACCATCAACAAACCACAGCACTGTATCTAGCACTTTGACCCAAAATGGTCTAATATATCAGAAGAATAAACCCACAGAACAAAAGTTATATTCAAACACTGATGAACTTGAGGTCAACAGAAAATTAATAGAGTAACATCAGAATTATAATTATTCCACACTGAAGAATTTTAAATGCACTCATCAGAAGTAATAAGTATTTACACATCAGATACAATAATAATCATTAGATCTACTTTCTGTCTGTTTTCACCCCTCTAATTTTTCTTGACTCCTGAACATTTTCTTATCTTGATATTTTAATTCTACTGTTCTTGAATTTTATTGGATTTTTCATCTGCTTTGATCTATACAGTTATACCTCAGCTTCTTGTGACTCATAAGAGATATGCAATTATGTGGCTAATTCTATTTCAACTGCTATGCTTTTTTCCTAGCAAAAAAGAAGATGTGTTTAATTTGTTTAATGTAAAGTAAAATATGTTCAAAATATTCCTGAATTTAGGGCTTCAGAAAACTCCTTTCTTTCTCCTAATTTTTTTCCAGCAAAGTGCTTGATTTACATTTATGAGTAAATTTTGCTTTCCACACACGTATAAAACTCTGAAATTAACAAGATATGAATGATTTCTCAGAGAAAAGCCAATTGCTTTTCTTAGTTGCTCTGAGTTAATTTTATTTTTTTAGTTTCAATTCTCCCAAGTTCCTACACAGTCCTTTCTTAGAAATTGCCTAAGTTTGTAATGTTTAAGCTACAGGACTCAATTCTTTGTCTTGCAGACTTCCATCCATTTTTGATATATCTAATTCATTCTGTGATATTGTCTGTTTAGAATTGATTGTCTAGAACATTTAGTAGATTGCAATATTTTTCCATTAGATATTGTATTGCTTTGTAGATTCAGATTTTGGTTTCCTGTTTTTTTAATTTCCTTATAAAATCCTCATTTTCTCTTTTAGAATTTCTTGACATAAAAAAAAAACATTAAACAATTTCAAACTTCTCCAGGGAAAACTTTGGTCTGCTTGAGCTTAGCTTTGTCATCTGTCAATCACTCAATCAGCCTTTATTTTATGTACAGTAGCACAATGGAGAGTGAATCTCAGAGTGCCATGCATAATAGCTGTTAGTTAACAAGAGAAAGCTAATCTCAGCTGATGAGTTTTCACCTTTGTTCTACATCTACTAAAGAGCTTCTAACAACCTCAGGGACTAAGTGTTATTGCCTCAGGGTATATGCTTGAAGTCTTGGTCTCTGGGTTTTTTGCAGCTGTGTCCATGATAGCTCTGGAATAAAATGAACTTGGGTATAAACTAAAATAATAATAACATCAATGACTGAATATTTATGCTATGCAGCATGACAGAGACTAATTACATTTTTGTGAGTTAACAACTCACTATGGCCACTGGCTAAGCAAACTGTTATAAATAGATCAAGGCTGTGCTACTGAATCAGTATCCACACAGTACAATTAATCATAGCTACAGTCTCTGCAACTTGCACATGATGAGGATTGCACCTGAGGGAGGTCACAAAGTTCCTATTCAAAACTAAAATGTCCTGCTACCTGGATAATTGTTACATGCCAAAACTTGCCCCCACCCAACTCCATGAAATGTCAAGATACACCTGAGGGAGCCCCTTGTGAACTTTTCATCTGCACTTTTACATTAAAAGGAACATTTGTGTCAAAGTGAATGGTGGTACTAAGCATGCCCTATACCCACAACACTGTTAGCAATAGCAATAATTCCAGCAGTCTCATACCTATTTTTTTTTCTCTTTTTGATGCTTAATGGAGAATTTTGAGCTCCCTACATAAAGAATTTGACATTTTTTTCTAGGTAATGTGTAGACAGAAGAACAGAAGACGGTCTGTGCAAAACAGTAAGTGTACCTTGAAAGCTTGAGCATGTGAGCCTTTCAAAAAAAGGTGTGTGGATGTTACCCTTTGTTAGAATAAAAGAAGTAGCAATAAATGAAAAAAAATCGCAATAATATTAGCAGACTGTCTTGATTCTGCTACTAATTGAGCTTCTTTTTCAGTGTAAACAAGCATGTAATGTCTATTGCTAGATACAACTGAGTTAATTCTGGTATAGGCTCATTTTCCAAACTACATGTGTTGACATCGGTATTAATAACATCATTATTAACAATTAGGA
This sequence comes from Serinus canaria, assembly GCF_022539315.1. NCBI lineage: Eukaryota > Metazoa > Chordata > Aves > Passeriformes > Fringillidae > Serinus > Serinus canaria. The sequence continues at coordinate 17,389,255 of NC_066314.1, read as the reverse complement.
TCAACAGCAGCCTGTTCACAACTCAGTTGAAAATGTCACAGAATTTTTCTGAATTTTTACTTTCTATTTAATCTAATAGATTTTTGTAGGAATATCCAGATTTTAAGGTTTTGTACATAAGTAGGCCAAATTTATCTCCGGTACATTTTCTCCAGGAATGAACCATAGGATCACACAATGGTTGGGGTTTTAAAGGACCTCTGGAGATTATTTAGTCCAAGCCCCTCTGCTACAGAATGTTCACCTTGAGCAGATTGCACAAGATCATTTTCCAAGCAGGTTTTGAATATCTCCAGAGGAGAAGTCTCCACAACATCTCTGGGTAGCCTCTTCCAGTGCTTTGTCACCCTCAAAGGAAATAAGCTTTTCCTTATATCCAGATGGAAGTTCCTGGTTTTAAATTTGTACCTGTTGCCCTTTGTCCTGTCATGAGGCACCACTGAAAAGAATCTGGTTCCATCCTCTTGATGGCCACCCCAAAGACATTGGCATGCATTTTTGAGTTCCCCTCTCAGTCATCTCTTCTCAAAGCAAAACAGTTCCATCTCCCGCAGCCTTTCCTCATGATAGAGGTGATCCAGCTCCCTAACCATCCTGATAGCCCTTTGCTGTACCCTCTCCAGTGGTTTCTTGTCTTTCTTGCACTGGGGGGCCGAGAACTGAACTCAGCACTCCAGATGTGGCCTCCCCAGGGCAGACTACAGGGCCAGAATCACCTGCCTTGATCTGATGGCCACACTCTTCCTAATGCATCAACAGTTGCTTTCCAGCAGGTCAGGCCCTTGTGCCCACCTGTGCATGGGGTTATTCCTCCATGGGTGCAGGACCCTACATTTGCCCTCACTGAACTTCCTTAGGTCCTTCTCCACCCAGCTCTCCATCCTGTCCAGGTCTGGCTGAATGGCAGCACAAACTTCAGGTGTATCACCCACTCCTCCAAATTTTCTACCTTCAGCAAACTTGTCAAGCATACAAGGGTCTTGTACTGCCCCTGGGGAAAACCACTGGATATGGGCCTCTAAATAGACTGCACTGCTGACTGCAGCCCTCTGAGCTCTGCTGTTTGTCCAGATCATAATCCACCTCACTGTCCACTCATCTCACCCATACCTGATCTTACATGGGAGCATCTTATGAAAGTATCAAAAGTTTTGCTGAAGACAGCATCCAGTGCTCTCCCCTCATCCACCCAGCCAGTAACGTCAGCACAGAAGGGCTTAGAAGGGTCAAGTATGATTTCTAATTTAGGAATCCATGCTGAATACCCTGAAAATATGCTTTTTGTCCACATGTGAAGAATGAACATCCATAATGAGCTCTTCCATCACCTTTCCAGGGTGAGGCTGGGTAACCTGTAATTCTCTGGGTCCCTCTGGTTACCCCTTTTTAAGACTGGAGAGACACTGTCATTCCTCCAGTCCTGAGGCATCTCTCCTGCTCTCCATGACTTCTCAAAGATGACAGAGAGTGGCTTAACAATAACATCAGTCAACTCCTTCAGCTAGTATTTCCTCTGTAGGTTTAGGGTAAAATTAGAGGGAGCAAGGCAAAGGTGTATTATCTTTTTTTTTTCTTTTTTCTGATTGGTCGATTATTTTGTGGAAAACCTCCAATTTAAAAGTATTTTTCATGAAGAGAAAACCTTGAAAATGTTTCCTCAAAAATTTCAAGTGACAGAATAAAGTTAAAAAAAAATTGGAGTGTTCAGAGGAAACCAGAGTGGAGCAGCACAAAGGAGGTTTCTATCTCAAAAGAGAACTGCAGTATATAGATAAAGCTGTAGAGGTAATTTGACCTTCAAACCCTGAATAGGATAGTTTTTGAGATAGAAGGTACATCCCTGAAGTAGGGGTACCTGTGTTCATGACTGAAAGATAAGAAAAAACTAGTAATTCCAGTCAGGGCAACAATATGGTGTAAAAGACCTATCTAGAAATTTTCTGTGAGATTTAATAACCTTTACTGGGAATTAAAGTTGTTTAAAAGTAGTAGGTTTTCATAGCACATATTCAGACCTCAGAAAGAATCAGTATGTCAGTCCAAATTAATCTCAATCTTTTTTTAAAAGCTTGCTAACACATGTCAATTAATAAGCAGAGAGCTTATGATAATTGGCAGTTAACACTCTATTATGAATAAGGTTGTTTGCTGTTAATGGAACGTAATGGATTGTAATTCTGTACTTTAATATTACATGCCAAAGCATGCCTCTCTCACCTCCCTTTCTGTCCTCACAACAAATTACACAATATTTGACAATGATAAGTAGACAAAGGATTATACTTAATACATTTAATATGGAGTATTAAATACACAGAATGTAGACACTAGCTAAGTGATATTAATACAGGCATTCCTGTCACTCCTGGTATGAAAATGTCAAATTTTCTTTTGTTTTGTTTTCTCCCTGCTGTTGTTAAAACTCAAAAAATTCAGTGGGTGGTCAGCCACAAATTGTGTTCCCCAGGACTCAATTTTAAGGCCAGTTCTGTTTGATATCTTTGTCAATGATCTGGATGAGGGGATTGAGTGCACCCTCAGTTTGCAGAGGACATCAGTTTGGGTGGGAGTATTGATCTGCTGGAGGATAGGAAGGCTCTGCACAGGGATCTGGGATCGATGGGCTGAGGACAACTTTGTGAGGTTCAATGAGGCTAAGTGCTGCACTTCTGTCACAACAACTGTCTACAGCACTACAGGCTGGGTGACACTGGCTGGAAAGCTGCCTGGTGGAAAATGAACCTGGGGGTGTTGCTCAACAGCTGGATGAACATGATCCAGCAGTCCGCCCAGGTGGCCAAGAGGGCCAATGGCATCTTGGCTTTTTTCCCCAATAGTGTGGCAGCAGGACCAGGGAACTGACTGTCCTCCTCCTGCACTTGACACTGGTGAGGTCACACCTCAAGTTCTTTGTCCAGTTCTGGGCCCCTCACTTTCAAGAAAGACATTGAGGTGCTGGAGAAATTGAAGTGCAGAGAAGGGCAACAGAGCTGGGAGGTTTCTAGGGAGTAAGTCATGTGAGAAGTGTCAGAGGGAGTTGGTTGTAAACTTGGAGAAGAGTTGGCTCAGGGGACACTCACCAGAACTACCTGAAAGGTCAGTCCCTTCTCCCACAAGTGAGAAACAGGACAAGAGAAAATGGTCACAAGTTGCAGCAGGGGAGGTTTAGGTTGGATTTAAAAAAAAAAAAAAAAAATTAAAAAAAAATTGGGGGGAGTGGTCCAGAATTGGAAGAGGCTGTCCAGGGAACTGGTGGAATCATTATCCCTGGAAACATACAGATGTGGACCTAGGGACAAGTGCTGTATGTGACAGTGTTAGGTTAATGGTTGGACTTGATGGTCTTAAAGGTCTTCTACAGTCTAGACACTTCTATTATTCTATTCAGGTGTAAGTAAAAGGTAAATACAAATCTTGAAAGCACTGGGATTGAGACTAAGTGATCTTTGCTAATAATTGCTAATAATTTCTTTTGTGACAGTTCAGAAGAAAAAACTTGCTCATAGGAATCTCTTCATGATCCGTAAGCAAGGTAAGTGCGTTGTAAATTAACACAAGAGCCTGCTGAGGAATTGTTTCTGTCCTTTTCTGCTAGGAATTAACTTTAATCAATTCTCTATCAGGGGATAAAAATATACCAAAAAAAAAAGAAATTATGTTTACACTCTTTGTAGCATAGACATACACCGTATTTGTTTAATTGCGCAGAGCAATAGCAACATTTCTTCCAAGCCAGTGCTAATTATAGTTTGAATCAATCTCTTTGCCATTGCTAGTGGTAAACTTTAAAATATGTTTTCTTGTTTGACTTCACAGCAGTGAATGAATTGGTTTCTTAGGTTTTTGTTTCATTTCTGTTTACTGAGGTGTCTATCTATCTATCTATCTATCTATCTATCTATCTATCTATCTATCTATCTATCTATCTATCTGTCTATCTATCTTTTTAAAACCTTACTCTCATTCACTACTAATCTAGCTACAGAAGTGTATGAAAATATCTAGTAGCTAAAAAGAAACCAATCTACCTTTCTGCAGATAAGTTGTATGAATTAAAAAACAAGAAAAAAACACCGAGATACTGGAATGAGAGTACATATTGCCTTGTTTACAAAATCAGCACAATGAAAACTTCCTCTTCCCCAAATAATTGCTTCCATTTATTTCACTTGAAATAATAACAGTTATTGATAAGTAAGCATTATTAGAACCAAGAAGAAAGAAAAAGATATGAAGTGTATGCACTGAACCTTTAAGTCACAAGAAATAAATGTCTATACGATGCAACAGGACTGATAAGGTTCTATTCAGTTTCTTGATCAAACAGAATTCCCATTTCTAAAGATGTCAGTTTAGTTATTCAACAGCACAGAGCAGATGTATTGGATATATTATTGTTTGAATCACTTCTGATTCTTCTGAAGCTTCTTTTGAAGCTCTTTTTTTTTTGATACACAACCTACCTCCAACAACAGACAATAGAAGTATTACCTTAATAAAGTCTCAGATTATTAATAATATTTGAAGGGTCTATCAAAGGAATAAATAATTTTCTTCTTACCAAACTTTTTAATAGCTGCATCACCATAGTTCTTGGTATGGTGATGTAATTTCTTTGTAAGGTTTATTAGTAGCAGAGCACTTGTATTTAACTAATCTTATCTACTCCTAGACTTCTAGAAGCCAAAAAATGATCACCAAATAACTGAATCTTGTCTATATTCTGGAAACTATATTCATGCTGTGGAAATTGTAGAAAACATCCTTCTGTAATGGAAAATTGAGAAAACCTTTTAAAGAATTAGAAAGAGATTGCTGTAATAGCTGGCTTCATTTGTTGAGATCCTGGTGCCAACCAGCTGATAAAACTGTCAGGAAATGAAGAACTCTTACCTTTTATCCTTTATGTTGAAAATTAAACCTATATAACACTGACATATAAATTCCCAGATATATATGTTGATATTTGCATGGTACATACTTACATTCACACAGACTGGGTAAATAAAACTAAAGAACACTGGAAACATTCTATAATCCTCTCTACACTTTGAATTTTAGTTTGGTTGAGTAATTGGGTTTTATTATAACAAAAACAAACAAAGAAGGAAATCCAACAAAACCCAGTAAAAACAAGAAAAAAACCAACCAACCAACCAACCAAAACCTACAAACAAATAATTGTTTCCATTTAGTCATTTTGGGGTTGTATAAATTCAGAACAGCTGGAAAAACTTCATGGATTCAGGCCAAGGTGTACATGCTCCTTAGTACTTGAGTATCTGCCTGAGCTGACCTACAAAATGAACTGCTTAAAAAGAGCAATATTTATTTAAAGTAAAAGAATCTGATTCTTGGACATACTGCTTACTGTGTTATATGGTATTGAAATGTTTATAATTCTGGGTAAAATCAAGACTTGACAATGAAATGTAAAGGGGAGAGGGTCAGTCACTGTTTCTTCAGAAAAGGAAAAGCAAAAGTGCTTAGCATTTTTTGCACTGATCCAGAGTGTACCTTTAAAGTGAGGGATGCCATTGATTGACATTGTTTGTATCACAGAGCAGTTTTTTGGAATGTACAAGCTGGTTCCTTTCAGATGAATTCAAATCAGCAGATAAAGTTGGTAAAAGCACCTTGTGTTCTCTAGTCAGTAATTGTAGGGTTTGTTTGGTTGTTTTAGTTTTCATTTGACTTTTTTTTGTTTGGTTTGGTATGGTTTGGTCTTTTTGTTTCTTGATTGTTGGTTTTGGGGTTTTTCTGTAATTTTTAATGTACATATAAAATATAATTTTTTAAAATATAATTTTTAATCACAGAACCAGACTAGGGATGATTTGCAGTAAAAAATTAAAATAAAAAAATAAACTGTGAGGATAAAAGGTCCTTAAAATGAATTGTTTTCCTGTACAGGTTCACTCACTGTACTACAAATTTATAGATGTGTAAGGAAAGGCATTTGGAAGTCAGTGATTCCATGGTGATCCCACTTCATGTTCCTAAGTATATGGAAATGATCTAGGTGTACATCCTAGTTAACATGCTTGTTCACCACACTTCATATCCCTGAAGTATGATGCAATAGTGGAGTTCCTTTTGTATTATGAAGTGTGTTTGGAATTCTGTTTATTAAAATCAGTGTGCCTAATGAAATGACCATGGTTTGATTCCTCTCCATGGTTACTCTTGCATTCCTTCTTGCTTTTATGCCACAATAGGATAAAAGCCTTCAGCAACACACAGCCAGCATTGGTGTCATTTGTGTGATTGTTATGGCTTCAGGAGAGGGATGTCATATCCTTATATTTTCACTTTCTAACCATCCTACTCTCCCTTTATTTTTCAGAGCCTGTAGAAAATTTCAAATTTAAAAAATTCTCCAATAACCTATTACATTGAATGCAGCAGAAAATAATGTGTGGTGTCTTCCTGTGCAGCACAGGTGAATTAAAACCTAATTGAAAATAGTGTGTGTGTGTGCATCCATGCATGTGTACATATTTAAGTAATGAATTAGAATAAGGGTGAAAATGAAGATCTCATATATTATTTGCTATTTTTAATGTTGAATATCTTCTTATTTAATTATTAATGCAGTTGATTTTTTCTTCTTGCTTATTAAAAAAAAAGAAAAGAAGAAAACCATTTCAGAGCTTATCAGAAAACCATATGTAAAACCCAAGCTTGATATTTTTTAATAAATATTGATTATTTTGAAGTTAGCGGAAGAATTCCTGTTTAATTTTCAGAATTTCTCATAAGAATAAATATCTTTAATACAGGATAAAAAATCCCATTTGGAAAACACCTAGGGTTAAAAATAATTCTTTTACTCCATGAATGTTGTAAGTTTCCACTCATGCTTAATCTTTTGTTTATCCTTTGCTTGACAGAAGAATATAAAACACTGTGATGAAAAATACACCAATCTGTAAATGAATCAATCAATTTCCTTCTAATCAACCTTTTTTTTTTACAGTTAAATTAGGATCAAGTAATGAAAAAATCTCCTCTTTCCAAAAATATTTTGAAAATAAAGAAATTTTTGGTCCGTTTTTATTGACTATAGATCTCTACATAACAGTGATATATTTCAAAATAGTAATTAGGATCTGCACCTTTCTAGATCTTCTGTGAAAGTGAGAACAGCAAGAGGAGATATGCCTAGGGAGCATTACAATAATTAAATCTTCTTAGTGTAATGGCATGATAGATTGAAAAGCATCAGACACTAAAAAAATGCCTTCCCTAGACACTTTAAAAATTTGATACAAAGCTTGAGGGAACAGAAACACCATCTTGCCCAATCAAGGAAAATTATGAGAAGGGTTAGGAAATTAACCCATTTTTGCTAAAATCTAATTGGAATCTAAGAGAACTATCTCATTGAAGTGCATCATAGAAACCTGACATGCTGACAAGTATTCAACTAAAAACAATTTGCATTTGCTTGTCTTGGATTAGAAAAGAAAAAGAAAAAAAAATAAAATTTCTCAGACCAAATTTTGTACATGGAAGCACAGATGGAAGTGTTTCAGAATCTGGAGAACATAAAATAACCAAGAAACAAAGTCTAATTTCTTTTTGCCATGTGTATTCATAAAAGTCTACACTTGAGGAGAACTGAGGAAACCCAGGAACAATTTTAAAGGAATTTGGGCAGCATAGCAATGGGTATCCTCCTTAGTGCTGTTTTGCTACTGCATCTCTTACAGTCTCATACATTCAGGATAGATTTTCTCCAGAAGTCCCAAATAGACAGATCAAAATAGCAGCTTCTTTTTTAAAGGAAAAATACTCCAGTGTTGTGTGGGATTTTGTTTTATTGTTGTTGGGGTTTTTTTTTGCTTTGGGTTTTGGGGTTTTTTTTAAGTAATGAAGCGTTTCTTCATGGCACTGTAGGAATAAGGGAATTTTCTGGCATTTATCAGACAAGCTTGGATCATAAACTTAACTGTAAGACAAAATGTTCTTCCTCCTAAGGTGTCAAAATCAGTGAAAAGCTCAGACAGTGTTGAATCTGGGAGAAAAAAAACTGGTGCATGAGTTAAGATACTACATTATATTTTTTTGCCTTCTAGCTGCAGCTCCTGTGTCAGTGCTGGTCAATACTTAAACACAACCTGTCCACCTGTATCCTGTAAAGGACAGGAAGCCACTAAAGGTCTCAGGCATGAGACTTGCTCAGGGATTAGTGCCAGAAAACCTACCCTTCCTAGCTGATAAAATGTTTTGGTGGTTGCAAATCTACTCTTGATATATCGAAATTTCACCATAGATGCCAAAGTATTAGCTACATTGGAACAAAGAAAACAGAATTATTTCATGGTTAAGCAAATGTTTAAAGATATTATATTGCCTCCCTTAACTTTCCTCTTCCATTTCTTTCTTTCTGTTGCAGTCATTTGCCAACATTCCTGCCATTAATTATATCATAAACAATGGGTACTCAGGAGAGATTCAGCTTGCCTGAGATGGATGATTCTTTTTCAGCTCACTCAAGACTTAATCTTTCAGCAATTCCTGTTGGGCATCTCTTCATGTGAATAGTAGCTAGGCTGACAATATTCTTATAGCGTACAAAAGATTTCCCAAACCTGGAAAAAAAAAGAAAACAAGGAACAAACCCAACTAAAAAAATAAACCAAAACCCCAAACCAAACTTTTGAGTTTTGTCACAAATATAATATAAAATTTAAAGAATTATTTTTGGTGTAAAAACTGCTTATCTCTCTTTTCTTTCTCCATAAATGAAATTAAGCTTGAAAATTTATGAGGTGTTTGCTATCCAATGCTTCTTGTACTAGTCTTTAAATACATTGAAACACGTAAGTACAGAAATCTTACTATTATACCTGTGAGAAGGGGAGAATTTTTGTTATATCTGTGACAAGGGAAGAATTTTTGACAGTATTTCTGAACTTTGTAAAATTTAAATGTATTTAGAAACAAAATTTCTAAAATAACTGAAATGTAAATTGGTTTATTCTGCCTAAAAGCAATTAAAGACTTTAAGAGTAATTTGAATGTGTGGTTTCATTCACACTTTTCAGTGTAAGCAAATTCAAGGATAAAACATGTCTGCTTCTACTGAATTTTGTGCAATTCCTTCTGTTTCAGGCTTTCTTGGTTCCATTACACCTCTATGAAGAAGTCTTTTATAAAATTTATGTTTTGAATGTTCTATCAAAATTTCATAATTATATTTTTTCATTACCATAATTAAGTTTCTTTCACAAGTTGTGACTCATCTCAGATTTTAAAACCTAAAAACTCTAAACTGTGCAAAGATGTTTTGCATGATTTTACCATGGGTCTAAACAGCACAGGTGGCAGCAATTTGCTGTAGAATACAGCATATTTGAATAATAAATCAAGCACATTAAAGAATCGAAAGCAAAACTCAATTAAAAGAACTAATTGACAAAATTTAAAATTGAAAAAGTAAATGAACTAGTAAAAAGCTTGGTTAAGGACAAAATTACTAATGATGCACCCTTAAATCACTCAAAAGAGAAAACCAAAGTATCCTACAAAAAGAGAAACTTTACATTTCATTTTTTATTGAAAATATACATATTAAAATACATGATGCCACCAATTATTGGGTTAAATGTTCTTGCCTTAATTTAATTTAATGTGCTTTTTCATCATTTTCTAACTACATTTATTACAAATCTCCATTGTTTACATAAGATATTCATGAGCTTGTTTGTAGAATGACAAGAGCCTTCCGAATTATTATGGTTTTAATATGTTTTCAGATCAGTGAAATAAAAAATGCTGATTAGTTTTTGGGATGAACTATGTTTATACTAAGTTTATACTCCCTGAAGCATCACTCAATTTGCAAGGGGTATCCAATTTTGTGTATTCCAACAGGAGGTGGTTCCTTTCCTTTCAAGGAAGGTGAACGTTGCCGTGTTCCGCGTCCATCAATATCCATCTTCCGCTCTCCAAAGTCTGACTGCCACCACCCCTTATCGGACATCTTGACAGTATAATTGGAAACTGGTATCTGTGGGGAGGTTAATGTGTCAGAGAAAGCAGCTTTTCACCTGAGTCTTTTTTCACAACCTTTCTGTTAAAAGGTCACGCTTGTACAATAAGAAGGAACAAGCATGTTCATCTGTTTCAACAACACTGACAGTTGTTTCTTTTTTTTGAAAGCTGCAATTATTCCCTACACTAATATAAGTCTCAGTGATTTGTTTTCTTTTTAGGTCAGTTGTAACACTGTATTTTTAATTTAAAACTTGTCTTCTTATGACCAAATGGAATGCAAGGATTAGCACCAGTTATCATTCTTTGATCAACAAAAATGTACAGAGGAAACTATCTTGAAGGTCAGTGTTCTACAGATTGTACTGTGTAATTTATTTTTTATATCCAAGTTCTTTGAAGTAATACAAGTATTTTCTTATTTTACAGAAACAGAAGGCCAAATCCAGGAACATTTCGTTGATATTTCTTAATTCTAATTTCGGCAATAATGATTTGCAGAAGCAATTCCTGTTTGCTTTATTTTTTTTTGTTGTTGTTGTTTTTGGAATGAATGTAAAACCTGAATAATCTTTTACCTGCCTTTTTCTCCAGTATTTTATTTCTCAAGATGTGTTATTTTTTCAGTGTATTACTAAATAAATTTTCATTATTATAGGAATTTTATTAGTCTTTGCCGAACCTCTCTTCTGCTTAAATTTCTTTTCTAATGTTAGATGCTCATATGTGTATGTATATGTTTACATGTGTATGTATTCACAAAAACACCTTTGTTTTGGTTTTTCATTTCAATAAACGGTTACCTCACACTATTTGGATTTAAATTAGCTTGCATAATATGTCTGCTTTCAGTGTCATAACTAAAGAAACATTTTTAATAGAAACTGAAATATTATCAGCAGCCAGCAACAAACCAACAGTCTTCTCCAGATCAGTGAAAGATGTTGAAATACTTATTTACTCCATGTAGCAAAAACCAAAAACGAAATACTCGGAACATCCAAATTATATCTTGATTTCCCTTTGATGTTGAAAATCTCTTCAGACTTTTTAGCATGAGTGATATCTGTGGCACAAACTTCTGCAAAAACTTCATGTTGCACACTTGCCTTTTCTAGTTCATTTATAATTATTACAGTGTTATTGAAGAAAATCAACAGAAAATTATTTATTACGTTTCATAATATTTTTTCATACTCCACTTTGTAAATATCAAAAACTTACTACTCTATAGGAATACTTGAAACAGGAAGTGAAAACTGATAATGTATTCAAATTAGTATTAAAATTTGGATGAAGAAAATTTAAGCACAGATTGATATTTCCTTAGGCAGCTTGCTGTTGAGAGAGGGCCTAAACCTTAGCCTAGGGGTCCTGTCTTTCCTAAATTCCTATTTTCTTTCTTTTCCTTTCCCTTTCTCCTTCCCTTTACCTTTTTTCTCAATGAAACTGAACTTTGATTGACTGTGAGAGAAAATTCTGGATTTCCATGGATTCCTTATTAGCTAGCTAACCAGGTATTATTAATATAAGTACTTTGTCATCCTTTTCTTTCCTACTCTTTTGTATATTTTATACTATTGTTGTGGTTTAACCCCACCAACCAAGCCCCTCATTGCCATTCCCTCACTCCTCCACTAGTAGGATTATGGAGTGAAGTGGAAGTGTAAAAGCTAAAAAAACTCATGGGTGGAGATAAAGATATTTAAGGAAAAGCTGTGAACACAAAGCAAAATAAGGAGTTAATTCCCTGCTTTCCCTGGGCAGGCAGAAGTTCAGCCATCTCCAGGAGAGCAGGACCCCATCACGTATAATGGTGACTTGGGAAGACAAGCACCATCACTCTAAATGTCCACCCCCTTCCTCCTCCTTTGCCCAGATTTACATGCTGCGCGTGTAAATACATGGTTTGGAATATCCCTTTGGTCATTTAGGGCCACCTGCTCTGGCTGTGTCACTGCCCAACCACCCCTGCACGTCCCACTCTCTCACCAGTGTGGCCAAATGCAGAGCAGCAAAGGCCTTGGCTCTGGGTTAGCCCTGCTCAGCAACAACAAAAACATTTCTGTTATCAACTCTGTGCTCAGCTCATATTCAAAACACAGCCCCATACTAGCCACTAAATAAATTAAATAAAATTAACACTACCCGAGTCAAAACAAGCACAGCTGTCTACCAGACTTCTTCTAGCTATTATTCACCCAGGACACAAAAATCCTAAATTCTGTAGGTGCTTTATTTTTTCTCCCAAATTATACAGCAACTTTCTCTTTGCAGTGCCCCTCATTATGGCTCTTCATAAGAGCAGTACTCTTTACTGATACTGCTGCTTTGCAAGGAAAGGCACTTTCCCTACTTATCCAAGTCTGTATATGGTATATTTCATGGTTTTGCCAAAAAGAGAAGTGAAACATTGTCAGCTTTGGGGAAAAAATCCATGAAGGCATCAGCAAGTACATAAGATAGATACATGAGATATCTGAAGAAGGTGGATATTATTTTTTTTCCAGTGCTTCCTACACCATTTAAAAAATGGAGAATTGCAAGACTGTCATCTATCACATCACATGAAACAGCTATCAGAGGGTATATGGAGAAAGAAGGATCGTGTCAATAATGGGAAAACAGCAGACAACAGTTGAGATTTATAACCATGAACTAGCAATGAGCTGCATAGATACTGGCTTTTCTGCCTCTCTGGCAAGTCATATATCTGTAATGTGTTTTCCATCTAATTGTAGGGATTCAGTTGCTCATGGCTGGTTACAGGATTAACTCTTGTATTTGGAATGGAAAGAGCTTAGCAGCAGAAAAGAGAAAGGAAGGTGAGACAAGGGTCTAATTTGGCACTGGTGGGCAATAACAGCTTCTGTGTGGAATATGAGGAATGGCACTCATTATCAAACCTCAAGACAGAAAACATATAGAAAGGTAAAAAGAAAAACCCTAGGGAATTACTGAATTGCTATCTAATTACTGAATAAGGAAATAAATCTCCTATAATACTTCTGATTTTAGGTGATGAAAATGCTTGTTTTAATGGAAAAAAAATTAAGGACTACTTATATGTTAAAAAAAAAAAAGAAAAGATAATGTAAACAAGATGAATAACCAACATCTTGTACTGTTAAATTATGTCCCTGGTAAATCACTGAAGAAAATATTGAAAGAAAACAAATATGTGATCAGTGACACAGTGATAAATTTATTTGGTGACATTACAGACATTTCAGCATATGAAGAAAGCAGTCATGTCTTCTCTCTGCAAAGGGGAAATGAGCTAGGGACACTTCTGTCTGCACTGTCACACGGAGTATTGACATTTCAATACCAACTGTCCGCTGTTCTTGAAACATGAGTCTGTGAAATACAGTATGTTAAAAGAAACAGGTAAGTATATCTGAATTCATATCATGTTGGCCTCCAAATTAATTGAGCCAGACAATATAAACCCATTCTCCAACCAGAACAGCTGTCTTACTCCTATCTCAGCTGTGGCAGATGAAGAAGAGATGAAGCTGTAAATAAAGGAGAAACAAAAGCAACAGTGAGCCTTCATTAAATGAGTAATGGCAGAGAGACTGTGGATAAAGTGTTGGAGGCCAAAGACAGTAAAGAAGTTTTTAATATATATTAGTTTTTGGTTGCCTAGAAGACATGGTTTTCTGGTAATTTTTTTTTTTTTTTGCTGTTCCAGAGTGCAAAAGAAATCTAATGTGGCAGAGTAACCAAAGGGTAAACTGTTCTCTGTGAAGAGAGATATGTGCTCCAGCACAAGAAAAAAATTCCATCTTTAAAACAGGAAAAGCTGATTGAAAAAGGAGAACTCACAAGAAGCCTGGATTCCTAATAGCTTTTTGGATTATTGATGAACTCTGGTATTGGAATGCAAGGAGTCTTGATTGATCAAAACATTTAAAAAATTGCTGCAGGTTACAGTTTGAGCTTAGAGTAAACTTGAGCTGATAAATTTGTTTTTTCACTCCTAGTCACTACAATTTTATGTCTTCATATCAGTGGCAACAGTTCTGAAGTTGTTCTTTGTAAAAATCCTAAATCCTGATTAACAGAAGTAAACTGAACACTCAGAAGTACTTCAAAAACTCTTGAATTGACTTTGGAGGTCTCATTGACAAATAAGAGGGATTTATTAGAATTAAGTTATTACATTAGTCATTCCTTACAATTTGTTTAGTTCACATCTGGTACAAAATAGACTGGGCCCTTGGAGAAACAAATCCAGTCATCAGTGTGATAGGGTTAGAAAATTCTGTTGTGTCAGAGTGAGTTTGTCTTGTGAATGTTGTGGTCCTGTGTTGTGTGTCCTGTGTTACACAGAAATTCAGAATTTATAACCAGAAATTCTGGTTTTGGTGGTTGAAAAAAGTTTATGATTAGGATTAATGTAAAAAACACTTTTCTAATACATCCAATAAGCCTAAAAGCATTCAGTGGAAAACTTGCAACCAGTCTCCTGATGATACCCTGAATTATGTCATGTCATTCTCATGATGGAGCTTTCACTCCTCAAATATCTCTGTCATTGCAAAATTAACTACACGTAGCTGGTGCAGTCTGGGCTTCCCAGCTACTTAGAGCAATAAAGGTCTTTTTCCCAATTTTTTTTTTCTGATATTTAGGTGAGAATGTTTTTATGATAGTGCTGAAATAACTAGGAATTCTGAGCCATGAAAGAGAACAAAATGCATACATCTGTAAAGCTGCAGTCTAATTGTGCTGAAGGATCTTTAACCCCAGTCTTCTCAATGTGCTTTTAAATAGGATATTCATCACAGTGTACTAAAAAAAGAAATTAGCAGTTCTTTTTAATTGGTTTTCTCCTGAAAGACAGTAACATTCTTATTTATTTTGTGCATCTCTGCTGCTTCTTTTTCATTGTAGGGGTTACAGGCAAGGAGATCTCCTGTACTCAGATTAAGTGCTGTAAATTTGTTCCAGCTTCCTGAAAAATTTTCCTTCTGTTTCTTTCTCTTTTCTCTTACCAGAAGTCAACATCTATCCCTTTGAATTTCCCAATTGCACTGCTGCCTCATCACACTAAACAATATTTTCAGTGCCTCTGAAAATTTGATAGTAGGAGTTTTTTGGCAATTATAGTGTTATCAAGGTGTAGAGACCTTAAACAAACCTTTCAATGGTTGGTGTTTTACAAAGTTCCTGCCACTTAGATTTTGCTTTGTGGTCGGGAAGTCTTCAGCTGATGAGAATCAAAGGGTTAATAAGGCATTACTTAAGGGCACTTCATCTGTTGTTAATATCACAGATATAAAGAAAACTTAAGAAATTCACTGAAATTAGGGACTGATTGATTCATGTATTGAATAGGTCAGTAACTGTTATTCAAATTATAGTATGTGATTTTATTATTTTCTAAAATTATTTTCCATTTACAATTAGATCAAATCAATGTAGCTCCTTACAATAAAGTGCAATCAGAGTGGTCATGCCACACTCACTCAAATTGGCTCAAAAGAAATGACAATGTTATCACTATATCATCTGGACATTTCTGTCTAAAAATAGTTAAATCTGTCTAGTGTTCTATTTTACAATCTTGGACATTTTATATATAATGATTCATTGATAAGAAATATTTTTAGAGTTAAAAAAACTCTTGAGGGTTTTGTGCTATTCTGGTTGAGAAAGCATTCCAGAATAATTTTACCTCTATTTTGTACATAATACAGTAATATTTACTGTATTAATGACACAACTGGCAGCGTGTCAGAACACAAAAAAATATTTGGAAAAAATTGTTTTCTCCATGACCAGCTTTCATTCTCTCTAGTAAAGTGACTTACCCTTGAATCATAGCGGGTTTTATTCAGAAGGTACTTTATAAGTGCACTGGAGTGTCAGTAATTGCAGTGGGGTAATGGAACACTGCCAAATAACCTTAGCTCCTCTCATGTCTTGATCTCACTAGAACTCAGCCTAGTCCTAGGCACCAGTTTCTGATCACCCACATATTTTGGTAATTTTCCTTGGTTTTTCTTCCTGTGACAAAAAAACTTTTACAGTTCTGGAATTAATTCCATCAGAAAGATTTCCCCATTGTCAAAATAAGTAAATCCGTACTAATTTTAACATTTCTACCTGGTACAATTCTTCAGCATAGCTCAAGCAACAGTTGTACACCTGAAAAGCTCCCAAGGAACTTCAGCCCAGGTTCTCAGGTAGGAAAAGGAGAGCACTGTAAGTCTAAAACTATTCTTTGGGATTTGCTGCGGAGCTGAAGGATCATTCTCTTGGAAAAGATAACTTATCCAAGCAAATGTAAACATACAGCACTGATGACAATGCAATACACAGTTGATCCCCAAGAGTATATTCTACCACATTTCTCTGTACTTATTTACCAGGTTTCCTCTATATCAGGTTTCCCTCCTTAATTTAGAGTTTTTAAGTGGCTAATTATCTTGAGAACTTCTATGATCCCAAAATTTTTTTTAGCACTGTTATACATGCTATGTGCTCAGTTCATGCTTTTATATCTCTGATATTTGTATAAAATAGTATTATATACAGGAATAAAAATGAATTTATAGCTATAATATTATATTTTACATTTTGTAACTATGCAATATCAGAACCCTATGATGTATATCTTGACTACTGTTATCAAAGCAGTATGGATTTTCCACTCAAGAGTTTGTTATGTAGCTGTTTATAAAATGCAAAGTTCAACTTACTTAAGCCACAGAGCCAAAACAATTGCTTTTCATATTCTTCCGACCCATATAACATTCCTTAATTCTGTATACAGTCTAGCAGCAAATAGAAAATCACTCTAGGATTTCCACAGGCCAATGTGTGTTTGGCTTGATTTCTATTTGAAATTTTTATTTAATGTACCAAACTTTGATTTTGTCTTTTATTATACCTTCCCATTTGCATAACATCAAATTTCTAGTTCTGAAAGCTGAAAAGAAATTCCCACTACTGCTTACCAATCAAAAAGCACATACTCAATTTCATAACCTTTTGGCTTTGTTTTTAAAAATTCACCAACAAACCTTACTGTTTTCTTTAAATTCTGTTAGTTCAAATTGTCATTTCTGTGGAATCCAACTCAAATAACATGCCCTAGAAAGATCTGGAGTAATTTCCTCCACTGACACCCCCCTAAGAAGTTGTAATTTTAATCATTAGCTCCAGATTTGCCACATGCTCTTTCTTAATGATTCATTCTTTACAAAGATCAGAAACTTCACACATCTTTTAAAGTTACTAGATTTTAATTAACTAATTAACAATCAAGAATTTCATATACAGTTTCAAAGTTCCTCCACACAAGTAAACAGGCTGGACTTATAACTCTGCAGTGATATAAAACCAATGCCTTTATATTTTCTTCTCTATTATGAAATCTGTGCAAAGAAATGAAAGGTAAGGAGATCCTGGAGCAGGTCCAGGGCAGGGCAACAAAGGTGATAAAGGCACTGGAGCACCCCACAAGGAAAGGCTCATGGAGCTGGGACTGTTCAGCCTCCAGAAGAGACACCTGAGAGGAGACCTCATCAGTGTCTAAAAATGTCTGAAAGGAGGATGCCAAGATGGATCCTGGCTCTGCTCAGTGTGCCCAGCAGTAGGACAAGCGGAAATGGGCAGAAACTGATGCACAGTAAATTCCTCCTGAATATGAGGAAGAACTTCTTTCCTCTGCAGTGACCAAACACTGAACAGATTGCCCAGAGAGGTTGTGGAGTCTCCCCCACTAGAGATAGTCAAGACCCATCTGGACATAACCCTGTTCAATGTGTTCTGGGATGACCCTGCTGGAGCTCAAAGTAAATCTGATTTTTTCTCATATGGACCTCATCTATCTTCTGTGGAAACTGTGGATATCAAAAATTATTTATGAAAAATTATTTCCTGGATTGTTTATGTCTTGTGGGAAGAAAGATAAAAAAAATCCATTTTAATTTTTGCTCAAGAAATTAATGAATTCTTTTCTGTGGAACAAAAGGTAGTCTCAGCATATCTGATATTTTTAAGACTTACTCCTTCTGCAATTCATTACCTCCAGCTGAAGCTGTTCTTAGATGATGGCACTTTAGTTAGAATTGTAAAACTATCTATTGTTTACAATGGAACACATTACATTTTTCTTTCACAGAAATTTTATTTTCAATTCTCCAGCAAAAATATACCTAAGGAAAATTAGGTCTGTATATCCAAGTGTAGACTTTGTCAGGTTTTCAGAATAAATGCTTGAATTCACTTTTGTAACTCACAGTAGTGAGATCCAGGATAAAAAGGTTCCAAACATTCTAGTTATTCTGTTGAAATATTCTGGAAATATTTCAGATCACTGTGCTGTGTTGAAAATCCTTTTTTGTAATACAGCTATTATTTCAGCTTCCACACAAACTACTTGTTCCATGTACCCATGGTGGAGCAGAAGAAGGACTCCTCTCCCTGGGCAACAGCAGAAAAAATGTGTGATGAACTAACCACAGCCCACATTCCCCGTCTTGCTGTGCTGCTTTTTCTTTTATTTGTTTCTACTAGTTTTAATTACAATCCCTATAATTTTCATTTAAACCTCATGATCCAGAGCTTAAAAATGAACAAATAAAAGTTAAATTCAGGAATAACTACGTAAAATAAAATGTAAACTTCTGCTGTTTTAACTCTAGTCTGTCATGCAGTCAATGAATATACTGATGGTGCAATTCCTGATGTGGTGAGAACTAAAACCAGAAAAAAGCATAGCTCGTTTACCCTATGAATAGCTAATCAGATTCTAATGTGATCAGTCAGAGCTTCAAATATGCACATGTCCTCCTTTATTTCTGTGGTACACAATGTCAGGTTTTAATTTCACGTTGTTACTTGCACAGGAAATGAACAGGTGTTTAAGAGGAAATTACTTTCCCCTTCAGGCCCCGCCAGTATTGTGTATTTCAGTTCATTGTTTAAAACAGCTTTCACACAACAACAACCTTAGAGCTACCTTGTTATGTAAGTGAAGCAAGACTGCATTGACCCTAACTCTTGCTTCAAACAGTAACATCTGTTATAAATACAATATGCGAAGAACTTTGTACATCGGATCTGCTGCTGCAGAAGGATGGATGATACAGGCTTGTCACAAAGCTGCAAGTCAGCCAGCTGATGACATCCCCAGTAAACTTCTTAATCCTTACTCTGTATGACTCAAATTTGGAGGTTAATGTGGCAGAGAGCATATTTCATGTTGTGCCTCAGTATCCCTTTTCACACAATTTACCCTAAGTAAATTATATCAGCAGCTGAACATTTATACCTGTGTTATTCTGTTTTCACGTGTACTTTCCCATAGGCTGAGGAGCACATCACTGCTACCATTTTGACTTCACCTCCTCATGACCTCCTAATTGAGGTTATCAGTCCTCTAACCTCCACTCCTCAGTTTTGTTGATATGAACTGAGTTATAGACCTTTCAATTAGTAAGTCTCTGACAAGAGAGAGGTTTTAAGAGACCAGTTTACCTTCACTGGTTGAGCCTGGAGTAATAACCAACTGTAGGAAAATATGTGCAGAGACTGTTAATTGGCAGAAGGAGAAAAAATTTAAAGATATTTCACTTAGTATGTTGACATTTTTATCTGGAAAATATAGCCATAAAGTCAGGTAGAGAGATTTCCTTCGTAAGGGAGGTCATAGGTCATTCAGTAATTTCTACATCGAGACAATAAGACAATAATGACCATGAGATTCACCACAGTTCCTGTTACTGTCAGAAGCAGAGCATTATTTTTGAAAAATTATGTGCAGAGATCTCAAAACCCGTGTGTTTAAGTAATGTCTGCATTTTAATTAAAACTAATATTCTGGGCTATATATGTCACATAATCTCTTGCAGATGATACTGTTCCTCGTCTTTATGAAGTAATTATTCCTATTTATGAAAATATTTATCTGCAGTCTAATTTCATACTTTCTTCATATTCTTAGATGTAAGAGAGCAGGGTTTTCCAGGAACGATGAGACAAATTTCTCAGTCCTCCAAAAGAAGCTAAGTACCTTGCTCTTTAGTAGTTAAGAAATTTTGCATGAAATCATGACTTTCTGGGTAGCAGCAGTTGCCATGCTAATCTATGGACACTGGCCAATAAGACTTTGAGATTCATGCATCTGATCTCCAGAAAAGAGAAATGCCAGCCTTGCAAACACCTAAAGATGGCTCATTCTCTTATAGCTAAACTACAGACAACTGCTATTCTCACTGTAGAAATCAGGAAAATAATCCTGATTTACTGCAGTATTGAGAAAGCAGTGTCAGTGGAAATTCTTTTTGAGGATAGATTAATTATAAAAATATATTTCTATTTTTATGGAGAATTTATTTCTTTTAGCACCCACAGAAACAGTTTTGCTATAATTGTTAAGAAGCACTACATGATCATAGGCAAGAAAGATAGAAATGCATGAGAAGGCAAGAGAGATCAATTACATAATAATTACACAGAAACTGTAAAATGTCACAGTCTGCACAGGTTTCTTCCATTTCCTGTGGAATCAGTTTTCATGATCCCCCCTGGCTGTATTGACTAAATCTCCATTGATCACAATGTTAACTGAGACAAGTAACTTGATGGAAATCACATTCCAGACACCTCACCACAGGCGAGGTGGAACCAGACCACACATTCTCACTCACTCTGAGTGGCACTTGTATAACTGGTTCTTGCCATCTACTTCAGGAATTAAATATCTGTTTGCCATGAGCTGCTTTGCTTCTCTGCTCTTCTTCAACACCTAGTCTTCTCCCACCTCTACCTGTGCTTATAGATGACCAACGTAACCTGGTGGAAAATTTCTGTGAAAGTCAGCAGTCTCCTGCACAAAGAGGGGGTGACTGCCTGCAAGGCTGTGAAACAGCTGGGCAGCTCCCAGTCCATGCTGATGTGTAGGACCCTTCCTCCCTGAGTGCAGGGCTTCGCCTTTGTTTCTGTCAAAATTGCTTGGTTTCCAGTGACTCATTCCTTCAGTGTTTTGGAATCCCTCTGAATGGAAATCTTCCCTTCCACTGAGAACCACTCTCCATTATGGTGCTGTCCTGTTGTGATGATCTTAAGTGGAATGTCAAGTGTAACTAGACACCAGTTAGATTTCAGAGTGTTTTCCATAGCCTGTTAAGCCTAATGGATAAAGAATTTTTTATCCACCTTGTAATCCACTCAGCCTGTTCTTGTCTCACCATGGTGCTATTGGAGATCCTCTACAAAAATGTTGCTTGAGTGAAGATAAACATCCACAAAGTCAGTCAGGTTCTGCCTGGTTTGGGAGTAGCTTATAGGAGAACTTGCTCCATAATCTTTCTAGACACTGCTACAAGCCCAAACAACAGTAGTTCTCTGGAATTTTCTTGACTTTTAAAATGGGAATAGCATAAACTAATAAAAAAAATTCATTTAGGGCTCTATTCTGTTGTAAGACATTTCTGAACATAATTGCCCATCAGATGTGAGTAGCAATTTCCAATATAATTTTCTGGTTTGGTTTGTTTTCTGAAGTGGTTATGTTTCTCTAAAATCTAAAATATGCTATGGAAAAAAAGAAAATTTAAAATAATTTATCCAGGTGCACAAAAAAAACAAGTAAGGTATTTTGTTCTGAACAAAGTCAACATTACAGAATGTGTGCTGCATTTAATCACAAAACTAAAGCTTCTGAAACTCCCTGGTTTTTTGTTGTAACTTCTGCATAATTTAGGATTCTTCTGAACAGAAAAATTTAAGAAGTGAATGTACAATGCAAACTAGAACTCAGAGAAACATGGAATTCCCTCTCAAATATGAAATAAACAATGGATTCCAATTTAATTTGATAAAAAAAATTTACAGATAATTTTTGGGTTTTCCCCCATGGTGTAAGGAAAATGACAATTTGGAACACAATTTTTTAATTTACATTATTAAAGTGGAGATTTTTCAACTAACAGAAATAAAAAAAATTCTTTTTATTCATTGTTTTAATGGTTATAGCATGTTTTCCTCGTTCAGTGTACTTTACTCTGGAAACTGGAATTTACATGTAAGGTCCCTTTCTTTTTATGTAAGCAAAAATAAATCAAGTAGAGCTTGGACAAAAGAGAATATGTACTTTACTTCGAGATACAGAAATATAATGCCTACCACCATTATAAGGATGATGATCTTATAAAAAAATATGTGTAGTGGTTCATGAAGCACTTTTAGTAAGACTTTTTTCAGGACACCTGAAAAGACAAAATATACTGACGCTGATAGAAAGATCTGAAATCTAAAAAATACCTTTTTTTTCCAATGGCATTTTTCCAGTCCAAAAACATAGAGTTTTAAGGTGTATCTCCATGAAAAAGAACCTTTCACAGAAGAAGTCTTTGGAGCAAGGTAACTCAGTCTTATATTTTACCAGGCTATATGGAAAATGAAATCAAACTAAGCCAAACATGCTCTGATCTTGCAGAGATAATTGCTTTTTTGCTTACTGCAGTTTTGGATTAGCAGTCATTCTGTGATTGAAATTCCTTGAATATTGAATAGCTGTACATGCCTGACTCATAGGTGCAAGAGGAATTGGCTTCCTAGGTAAGGGAAAGGATTTTATCCTCCTTAGCAGTTTAGCTTGATTTTAATACAGAAGTGAAAGTAGAAAGTAATTAAGCAAAACTTCATCTTCCGTTGCCCACAGAAAAGATGCATTAAGTTTCATTTGTTCATGCTGGTGATTTTCAGAACCTATTAGATTCATACCTCTCAACTCTCAGAAATTAGAGCAGCTTGTGTAGGTACAGAAGAGAATAGTCTGAATCAGTAAAATAACAGCTTAAACACTTTAGTACAGTTTGAACAAAGAAAACAACTTTTCTGAAGTTCAAAGACAAAAGGTGTTGGGAATACATAGAAGGGAAAAGGTATTGGAACATGTTATGAACCCAGTGTGTCTCATCTGTTCAGAGAGTGATGTGAGGTCTCGTGTTCAGTGACAAGTGACTCAACGCACAGTGGTAGGTGTGTAACTGCACAGCACACGCTTTGAGTCCGTTTGTGCTGGGGGTATTTACCACTTTTCTGAAAATAAGTCTAACTGCATCTCAAGCAATGCATCTCATTGTAACCTTATAAATAGGGTGCCAAACTCCAAAGCACAGCAAAAAGCCTCGTGTGACTCTTGGTGCTGAAAGAATGAGTTGTACTGTGCATGAAGAAAGTATACAGTATAAGTATACTTAACTGAAGTGAATACTGCAAAGTTTGTGTTCCACAGGGAAAATAGAAACTTTCTTGAACCTGGTTAAAAATACTCTCACCTATCTCACAAGACCTCATGGATCATTAATACTTCTTGAGACTTATAAATATAGTCTAGAAAAATTTTTATTTTCTCTTCAACCAAATGACATAAAATAGAAGAATAAGTAAGGGCATTACCATGTTTTAAAAGTTAGCTCAATATTTTTCATGAAAATGATTAATTGTCCATTGTGTTCACATTCAGGGACTGCTCAGTAACAAATTAAAGCTGATTTTGTGTATAGGGTCAGCCATACACAAGAAGACTGAAATAAAGAAATTTCATGATCAGCCTTCTAAGTAGTTGACAAGAATATTACACCTGCTGTGTAGTATTAGGACTTAGTCAGTTACAACAAATCTTTCAATTAGCTTTGTTCTTCACACCTTTGCAATATTTTATGTTCTTATAATTAAAAAAAGAGAAAAAGGCAATTTAAAAAAACTATATATGCAATAATTTTTTTTGGTGGTATTCATTGACTGACATAAAGTTGGATAGAATATTTTATGGCTGATTATCAAACTGGAATGTTTTTTTTCCTGTGGCCACCACTTTATGTTCCATCACTCACAACTTTCATTTCAAACAAAGAAAGAAACAAAACCACTAAACCTTCCCAGACCTCTGGTGAGAAAAAATTCTATGTAAAAGCCAGGAGAATGCAACTACTGTTGCTGTGAGTATCCAGAGAATCTGCCACAGATCTGAAATCCATGAACAGTCATACACCTGCAAAGATGTATTAAAAATAATTCAGTGAAGTATAAACAAAATATGAGAGGCTTTCAGGGCAGAAGTGAGGACTTTAAGCACAGAAAAGAGGCCATGATACTTTTTTTTTTAATTTATTGTCCCATTATTTGGTTTCCAGTGGAGATTTTATTGCTGTAATTGTTTCTTCTCAGGCAGGTTAGACAAGATTGTTTGTGATATGGATGCAAAGGTCATGAAGCACGGAGGAAATTGTTGTAGAGCATAGTGGTTAATTTTTCCTTATTAATAAGGTGGTGGTGAACATGAGCAAAGAGCCTTTTTATTTAGCAGCTTGAGACAATGAAGAAAATTGGTACAGATAGAAATTCTGAGAAAAAATTCAAAAGAGGTAATATGAGATGCCTATTTCTTTGGTACAGATCTATATGCAGTTTTGTCATGATTAGTAATAGAAAAATATTTATAGCTGATTAAAGATGTGTTATTCCATCAGTTTTGGAATGTCTGGTACAGGAAAATTGTTGCAAGGCCAGGAGAGGGTCTCCAGGATAAGAAGATGCTTGAAGCATTATGTATTGAGAGAAAATGAGAACTGGATTTGTTCAGGTTTAAGAGAGGACTAAAGGAGAGCTTTGAATTGCTATCTTCAGCAATCTGATGATAAAAAAGATGACACAAAGGAAACCTTGGCTGGTGGTTTAAGTTTGTCCGCAGAGGTTGTGAAAACTCCATCCTCCATTCAGAACTACACCACACAAAGCCTCCAATAACCTGGTCAAACTAGAGTCAGATCAGCCAAGTTTCTTATAATTTTAATTGGTGTAAAATTAGTTTTTCCATGCCTGAAGCTATAAATATATCATTTTCTTGTGAAGGATATAGGTGCTTTTAGAGGAAAGATACTTCAGATAGAAGGAATACCTTCTAGATGTTGTGGAATATTTTAGGTAAAAAATGAGTTCTGAATAACCAGTCTTCAGTAAATGCTGATAGTTCTGATTCCATGAAAAGAAAGAAACTACATACCAAGGGCAAACAATAAGAGCAGTAACTGAAAATCATAAGAAATCAAAATTAAAACTATGGTGCTGTGTTCTAACCAACTGAAAACAGGCAAAGGGCATCTGGGAAAAAAGCCCAAAAAACTAAAAAGGATAAGCATAACTCCAAGTCATGTAAAGTAAGTCCACTGTAAATCCTGACAGTGATCAAAAAAAGATATTTAACAGTGCTGAAAATTCAACATATAGTTTGTGACACATAGGAAATACCTGCAGTATGAAGCACCATGACAGACAATGTTCCTTAACAGGTAAGTGTCTATATGAACAACCCATCTTGAATTCCCCTTTAACAGTATTTCAATATCTTGTGCTAACTCCAGAGAGCATAGTTTTCGCAGGTTTTTAACAAAAATTTGAGTATCTACTCATTATTTAATCCATACTTAAATCTCTACATATATCTATACTTGTTAAGGGTTCGTTCTTACATTTTCTTTTTTTTTAATGCCATACCAGGATTCTGTGGGGATGACAATGACTCTGCCAAATTTTACCTCCTGTGTTAATACAAATTATTTTAATATAAGAAGTTTTGTATGTCTGCTTCTGAGAAACACTTGCTTTGATTCAAAAGTATTCATGCAAACAAAATTAAACTTGATTTTTTATTATTCAGGTTGTAGTTATGATCATCAACCATTCCACACATTTTAGTTATCATCATGATAACTCAGCCAGCCCACACATTTTGTGTCCTAGATGAAGTCCCTGGGCATGGAACAGAATTTCATTCTGCTTTCTCAAGGTTGTACTGGTTGCATATATATAGTTTATGCAAAAAAAAACCAACCCAAACTATGGGAAACAGTTTGCATTATTTGGCTATGAATGGCAAAGTCATTTTCACAAAGTGTATTTTTATTTATATCACTTACAGAAAGCAGCAATACTCCCCCAAAGGTGACTTATAATGAGAGAGGAAAAAGCCTTTGGGTGAGGCATTTATAACTTTTTTTTTCTCTTTACTTAAACATTATCCTTCATTTTCATAAAGAAAACCTGAGTAAACTGACACTTAAGCAGAACTCAAAGTGATGCAGTACTGAAATAAAATTCTATGCAGAATGAAAAGGTTGCCTCTAGGGAGATAGGTACATTAAAAGCCTTATTGGAAGTTATATTTATGAAGCAGTTATAAAAGTATTACTCTATTTATACTAAAAAGTCAGCTAAGGCAGTATGCATGACTGTACCTCAAACAGTAAATTGTAGCTCACTTTTCTTTTAGCTTACTTTTTAAATCTGCTATTTCAATGTTGGCACAAAGGATGTTTAGGTTCAATTTCATCAAAATAAATTTTAAGTGTAGTTTAAAATACTTGTGATTGTTTACTCCTCCTTGGTTCTACGTGCCAATTCGTATACTGAAAAAAGAGATAAAAACCTGGTAATGTTGGCAAAATGATCACCTTACAAATGTAAAAGTGACAGTGACCAATAGAGAGAAATAATAAGATCACTACTTTAAAAAATAAAACTAATGTCATGCAATTAGCAAACTATATGTTTGGATTCCCCTGCCCACACAGACCTTCCATGTGTGCACCTTCATAAAAACAAAAGCTCATTAAATGTGAACAATCCCATGTATCTTTATGAAGATGTTGAGCTGTTAATTGAATCTGAAGCACAGAAGATGCTTAGTGTTCCTTTCAAAGTGGGGATTTCATATATATTCACTATTCCAAAGTCACTCAAAAAGATCCATCCAGAGAGTTTCTGGGTCCCCAGCTGAAAGTATTCAAGTCATAAGCTAAAAACTCGGCAATCTCAAAGAGGAAATCTTTCAATGATTCCAAAGCAAGCATAATTTCTGATCCAAACACCTGAATTTATAATTAAACAGTAAATTTTGTCTTTGGCCTAGCAACCCAGGGAGCAGAAACCATTATGGTAAACTCTTTCATATTGGGGTAGCTATTGAGCAATGAGAAAATTAGTATATGGGAAAAGAAAAATGAAAATAAACAAAAAAATGCAAACAGCATATCAATATATAGACTACTACTACCACATCTTCAGAGGCATCAGAAATCTTGCAGAATTTTGTCTTTGTTCACTCCTTCATGCCAAACTCCATTACATGTATAAAGTCTAAATTATATAAGAAAAGTTTAACAAATGTAAACCACAAAACTTCTTGCGCTTTGTTTTACAAAAGTGATGCAGGTTCCAAGAAACTTTCAGAAAATTTAAATAAAAAATATCATACAGTTCGAATTGTTAGTAGTCTTCTTCCACACTAGTAAGAGTACTTGTATGCATGCACATACCTACAGTACATACTAGACCAAATAATGTGTGTCAAACTGCTCAGCAAATACAACAGAAATTAGAACCAAACATGTTCCCTTGCCTTAAACAATAACAATACGCACAAACTGACTTGGGGATGACTCTATTAAATCCTAAATTCTCTGAAAAGACATTTTTCTGCCTATTTCAATACCCAATGCTACAGGTCAAGGAAATAATGTTCTTTATATTGCAATTTCAGTTTGGCAGAGGTTTGTGATAGTGACTCAAATTTCAATGCTGAAATTTGCTGTTTGGTGAAGCAGTGATGTCACTTACCAATTATTCATTATGTACATTGTGCATAGAGAAAAGTCATGGCAATCCTGCTCATCCCTCAGCTACCACAAAGCCCACTTATGCATAATGTAAAATTGTCCAGATTGAAAAGATGCAGTTTTCTCAAAAGGCAGTATTGATGAATTAGCCAAAAAAATCCATGATTTTGCAGCTGCCCACTCAGTTGTAAAGGATTTGTAGCTTGGTGCAGAACTAACCTCCTTGCAATTGTAGCAGCTCTTTGAGCTTAGGCCAAATATTTTGCTGCATCATTTTGTAATTATGTTTGTTCATATAAAATGCTTCTTTTGGGTTGAAAAAGTAATCTCACATATATGAAAAGCCAATTCATAATAAATTACAGTGAAGACTAAAAATGATTACAATTAAAATATCTCTGGGATAACTTTTAAATAGAATTGAGAATTTAAGTTATTCAATCTTACTATGCAGTGCTCCACTGAGGAGCTGGTTTGAGAAAAAGTTGTGGTACTGAATCTTCTTCAACTCAAAGAAAAAATAGAAGACAAACAAAATTATCCTAACAAAAAAGAAATCTGAAACATAAAATCCAGATTTCTTTAAAAATCTTGATAAGTATCAAATTCTCAGAGAGTAATTTAAAGTTTCTGATGCTAACAGAAGGTAATGGATGGCTTGTATGGATTTCTATCTTGTTCTCCACTCAGCAATTTACTTTTCACCTGTTAACTCACACTCAGCATAGCTAACCAGAGTTACAATAAACTTTGCTTTTTCTTACACCTACAGCTGGCATTGAGCAGATGCACTAGGTTAATTTGTGGAAGGAAATCCTCAGGGACTATTAAATCTGGAAGCTACACCTATAGAGATAAAGGAAGCCTGTTCAGGAAATGAGATGTGGTCCTCCAAATGAGTAATGCAGAGTAACACACATTCACACAGCTCAGGATTAGAAATCACTCAAGTGAACTGATAAACCCATTTGGAATGGGCTTTTCCAAGTATGAAGCCAGTATTCAGTAGGATCCAAGCTAACTAATATTTTTTATACAATTTTTTCCCTATCTTCTCCCAGGCTTGGGAATTCAAATATCAGAAATGATATAGCACTGTTGGGAATACAGGCTGAGGATGTGGCATGAAAAAAGAAATAGGGTTGTGTAAGAACACAACATGCCCTGGGACAGTCCCATGACATACTGGAGGAAGGAGAAAATTGTGCAGTTTTGTCTATAAGGACTCTAAGGTATAGTTTGTTGAGTAAACTGTCTCCAGAATATCAACTTATTTGTCTGAAAGAAAACCAGTCAATCAAAAAACCTGGGAGTGAGAAGTTTTAAGGTCTAGAGCCTTGGGAGGATGGTACTACATGATTTTCCAGCAGAAACATCAACTAACATTTCTTATTCTGGAAATCTCAAAGCTGTTAATTTTCAGAGTTTGGGAGAGCATGCTCTATTGCTTTATCTTTACTTACAGTATTCCCCTTGTCAGAGACAGGACACTATGTTACAACACCACTTCTTTGTTCAAATTTCACTGTCTTAAAAACTTTTAGCAGCATTGCAGCTCTCAGTACCTAAGACAAAGACTGAATGGAGCATGCAAGTCTCCATAAAATTTTGGTGATAACCAGGACAATTTTAATGAAGCTGCCTCCCAACCCCCTTCGCTTAAAGAGGAAAACCTGAATTATAATATTCAACAAGAGAATGTATCTGATGGTCAAGACTAAAAATAATTTTATCAAACATTTTTGGCACATACGATATACAATACATTCTCACATGCTACTTTTTATAAATTAATACAGAAATTACTTCAAACTATTTAAGGGAATCAAGCCATTAGAGAGAATTGAGAGAAAAAGAGAGCAGTGAACAAGAAGAGACCAGCAGGGTGAGTTGCATAGCTGTTCTTTACCCCAAAACCCTCCACTGTTTAGATATCACCTACATCAAACTGCACACACTTGAAAGTAATGATGTAATTAATCTTTCTTTCCTTCATGGATATGCAAGATTTTAGCTAGAAGTCTTACATTTCTTCATACACTGATTAATAGCTGTTTGCAAGGGGCAATTCATGACCACTATGATTTTTTTTTAGCTTTTTAATTGTCAACGTATAACTAAATGTCTTGGAGTTCTTTGTATACACCATAGGTAGTGAATTTTGAGATCAGTTATACTTGCATAAGTATTTTTTTGACAGAGAACAAAAGTGTATTTTTGCTCCCGGTCACCCTTTGAACTTTTGTAAATTAAATTTCATTTCTGTTTCAGATATGGTTTTCTTACTCTTAGAGTCTCATTTTTCTAGGGGCTAGACACTATCTTATTTTAGTGACTTCTTACATAGCAGACTGTTGTTTTTTACATATAGTTTATCTAAGAAGGAAGAAGATTAACTTTAAAAAATCCTTCCTATCAACACAGTTCCTTTCATGAATTCTAACAGATATGATAAATAAACGTTATTAACAATCTCAATCTGAATTTAAGGTTTCTTTTTAGAATTAACAGGATGTTTGAACCAGGACAGAAAGAAAATCTATTTTTTCTGTTTCTGAAGTTTATTTTTGATTTCTGTTGTCTTATCTGCACCCTCATGAAAGATTTTTTCTTTTTAGTATGAAATTGCATAAGTCAATCTTATTTTAAATGTAGACATATACCTGAATAAAACATGAGTTTTAAAAATTAGCTAAAAACTATGGTCTGGATTTTGTTTTATTGGAGGGTAGAGATCCACAGCTTGTGTCCTGTTTTGTCATACTGCCCAGAGAAAGGCAGGTCCCATCTAGTGAACACCTCTCTTGCTAAGCTGCAGTTGAGGAAATGAAGAAAAGCCTGTATTCAGTCCCAGTTCAAAGTCCAGAAATGTGAAGGATGCTTTTAGCCTAATAATCAGGGAAAAAAGCTACAAAAACATTGACTTTGCCCATTAATGTTACAGTGGAAAAACATTATATAAGCAACAAACTCTTGCAAATGCTTACAGACATGATGCACCCCAGAAAACTGGAAACCCCAGATTGCCTGGGTCTCCACAAAAAAAAGAAGGAATTATGTGAGTACAGAGTTGTGTAGATAAAGCCAGAAGCTCACACAGCAAAATTTGTTTTATTGGGAAGCACAGTGAATTCACACCAAAGGAATGTATTCATACCTACGTTTACCCATACAATTCTTAATGTTGTGATGACTAATTATCTTTTATAAATTATATTCATAGCCAATTATAACATAAATGGAAGCCCTCATCAGAAGACATTCTGGATCAGAGTCTTAATCCTTCCATTAAGTGACAACTACTCTCAGGATTAGGTAATTTTTAATAAGTAAAAAATCAATTAAACTCTTAATAAATAGAGCATATTTATACATAAAATCAATTTCATTTATGCATGTATATATAGAAACACATATTATATACACACATGTATAAATGAAATGTGAGTGCATATGTATGTATATATATGCATATAAAGAAAATAAATTTTTTCATGTAGGCGTCCAACTTTGGTTATATGCTTAGAATATACAGATTTGGGTATTATATTATAAAATGCAATTCAAAGCAGAGTTCCACATGTGAATAAGCCAACAGATGGCAAGAATCCTCTAAGGCAGTCTGTATGCCAGAGTATAAATACTGCTGCAGTAAAACTAATCACAAGAGGAAACTAAAGCCTGTAGATGATGTGTCATTAAGCAAAATACACTTAGAATTCTGGACTCGGCTGAATCAGTGAATCTCACCCTGTCACAAGTTACAGTCAAATTTTCTGAAGTGGAGAAAAAAATATCCTTAATTTTAATGACTAAGACTGTGGTGTGGAGACACATATTTGTGGTTACTAGGTAGAAGAGTTATTGAAGCCCTGACCATCTCTGAAAAATATTCAGTGAAAGCATTGGATTAGAAGCTGTGCAGATAAAAGCATGGGTAGTGACTGCAGGACTTATTCCAAAGCAAGAGTGGAGCTGCCTACCAGCACCAATAAAAGATTTACTTGGTTTTCACCAGCTTATGCTTCTTGACTTTCAGCCTGAAACTGGATTCTTGATCAGACTTTCCAGTTGATGTGTAAGTGACAAATGCATTACATAGTCTTCCAGAAGGATAATTTTGGTCTATTTTCTGCTTACTACACTCTGATAACAGACAACCAGAAATCTAATAATACAGTTAAATACTTGGCCTAAATTAACTGAAGCAGAGGTTGAAATCTTAAGTTTCTCATTTAAGAGGCTTTACACCTTTTACAGAACTACACTCAAGTCCCTACAGGAACAGTAACTAAGACAGGTGCCATGATCGGTGTCCCCAAGCCCGGCCCTCTGTTGCACCTTGCCGTCAAAGACGAAGAGCTAGATAGGTTCCCTTGGAGATGCTCAATACTTGGCCTGCATGGTGCAGTGAAATTCTCTACAAATTCAAGTGAAAATTGGTAAGCATTGTGTAAATAAAAAATTTCTGATTGCATAAATATAGCATATTAAACAATGAAGACCAAGTCAGGCCACTCATAGAGCGTGACTCCCTGTTCTATACTACTGATCCAGCAGACCTGTCTGTGTGAAGGGCTGATAAATCTCATTGAATGAGCATAGGTTCTTCAGATATAATTTTAAGCAAAATTTCCCCACATCTTCTCAAGGTGGGATATGTGGTTCTTGTATTTTACTCTACTAACAGGGGGTTTTAATCCTTAGGTGTATTTTGACAGTAACTACAGGTATGAATAATATACATGAATAATGAATAAAGTTCATGTTGAATAATGGGTTACAGTTGTCTTTGACTTTGATTTAAAAAAAAAGAAAAAATGAAAAAATGAAAAAAAAGAAAAAAAGAAAAAAAGAAAAAAGAAAAAAAGAAAAAAGAAAAAAAGAAAAAAGATAAAAGGAAAATAAGAAAATAAGAAAAAAATAAATTTATTAGCATTATTTATTACCTAACTGAAATCAGTTAGGTAATAAATGTCAGTTAGGTAAAACTGACTATTTGTCTCAGTTTGGCTTCAAGTAAATCAATAGGCTTTTCCAGTTAAGCCAAACTGTGTAAACACTTTGCCGTGAAGACATGTACTGCTAAAGAAGTGGCTTCTTCATAAGATGTGTGTAGAAGTCTAGAAGAATTTTTGTGCTATCTTACACTGAATAATCTGTTTTTTTTAACTTTAATGGCACTTTAAGGTTTTGTTCAGTTTTGCTTTTCTTTCAACATACACTCAACACACTGTCACTACTGCTGCTGGCACTTTTTGTGGAAGACATGCTTATGCATAATACAAACATTTCAAAAGAATCAAGATAAATAAATAAAATTTTCTTGGAAATATACCTATAAACCTCTAGGCAAGCCTTAATAAAAATATACTCCCAATGGATGGGACATGCTAAAATATTCACTCTCTCTGCCTGAACAATTTTAGGCAATCCCTCTGAAAATTTGATTGATGGCTGGTTTGATAGCAAATACAATCTGCCACAATTTTGTGTGTTATGCACAGCTGTGTATATAAGCTTCCATAAAATAACCCATATGCTAATTTTGTTCATTGAAGAAGGCTGTAGTAATACAGGAGAGAAAGGAGGAAAGCAGTTAAGATTTTCTCTTTTCTTGACACCATCCCCTTGCTTTTCTTGTAAATCTGAAGTAAAATGCTTCAGTGCCTAAAATCTTGTGCCCTGTAAGGAGCCACTGCTCTGTGGCTCTTCAGTCCCTCTAGTACTCCAGTGACATGAGTGCAGGTTTCCCAGCAATGAGGCTCTTTCACTTCCATCTCTCAGTGCTTCTCCTTTTTCCAATTTTCAGTGCTAAAGATGTACCAAAATGCTGTTACTACGGTTACCCAAAGATAATTTTTGAAAAACACAGTTTTTACTTCCCCACCTTTGTATCAAAGTTTGTCACTCCCTTCTGTCAGAAGAGTACAGTGCAGAAGAAAATTACATGCACTTGCTTAGAACTTCATTGTGTTGTCCTGCTTGTGCAGACTACCACAAAACAACCTCCTGTAGCATTCTATCAGGCCAGGGGAAAACACATTCTTTTTTTCCCAGTTTAAAATATCTATACACAGCTCTCTGATTAGCTATTATCTGCTTCTCTCCAGCCAGCCACATGACAACTCCTATAACCTATTCAAAGGAAAACCAGACCTTTTCCAAAAAAGAAAATTATTAGAAGCATTTTAATTTATCTATAGAAATATATTACTAAGTATTTTCTTTTTTATATATATTTGATGCATTCAAAAATAAATTCAGGAATAAGAGAAGACATAAGAAAGGAAAAAAAAAGGAATCTTTAAGGGGAAAATTAAATACTTCTAGGAAAAAACAATGCTGCTCTGACAGAAACAAAATGCAGAGACCTAAACTCAAAGATCTTTGGAGAGAGATTTGAAGAGCTGTCTTGTAGCAAAATCAATTGAAACATAGGAGAGAGGCACCTTTGAAAGGGAATAAAGCATTCAACTCCAGAACAAAGTAGGCAGAAGAAATTGATTTCATGAAGGATGCTTTCCTGGCTCACATTCACCACTACTAAAAGTTAAAAATGAAACCAAATCAAAAGACACACAAATTCAAACCAAAACAAACTAACCAGAAAAATACCAGTAACTATCTTATTACTGCATAAGGCAGTAATGTTTTCCAACAGACTTCTTTTTACAATGTCTTTCACAGTGTCTTCTGGGAATAGAAAAGTACACTTTCAATGTGATTATTCCTAAAATCTATTTACTGCCATCAAAGCATAATGTCTAACATCTTTTTGTTCCAGTCCAGTAAAACAAAGGGAATGCAGAGGAGGGCAATGAAGATAATCAGAGGCTGCAGCCTATGAGGAGAGGCTTAGGGAGTTGTGATTGTTCAGCCTGGAGAAGAGAAGACTCAGGGGAGAGCTTAGAGAAGCCTTTCAGCACATAAAAGAAGGGTATGTACAAGAAAGATGGAGAGGAATTTTTACAAGGATATGTAGAGACAGTAAGGTGGAATGGTTTCAAACTGAGAGTGCATTTAGATAAAATATTAGACAGAAATTCTGTGCTGTGAGAGTGGTGAGGCCCTGGAAAAAGGTTTCCCAGAGAAGCTGTGGTTTCCCCATTCCTGGAAGTGTACAAGGCCAGGTTGGATAGGACTTTGAACAAATCAATCTAGTGGAAGTTGTCCCCATCCATATCAGGAATTTGGAACTAGATGATCTTCAAGGTCCCTTCCAACCCAAACCATCCTGTGATTCTATGATTCTGAACATCAGTCATACATTTACTCAAGTCAATGTACATGTTCCCACTGCCTTTAGTACTATAATGCAAAAAATTAGGTTCACCTTAAAAGGGGAGACAAAAAACCTTACAGGCAATTGCAGTGAATTAAAACAAGGCAGCAGAATAAATATAATAGCTTAGGCAAGTATTAAACACCCACTAAAACATAATAGTTAGATAGCTAAGTACAGAATAGGCAATATTATTTCAAAAATTATTAGCTGCTGTTTAATTCAGTCATAATTAACTTCTGATAATACCAGATACAATTTACACTATTGTAAGCATTTTTTAATGAAATCTCACAAACTTATACACAGCCTCACACACACACATAAGTATTTAAAAAGAAAATGAAGCTTGAAGCAGCCTCTTCAGGCACCCTGAAAAAGATAAGTCTTTTTAAGTGTACAGCAGAAGGTGTAGTATATTTCATAATATCAATACCCTCAGAAATTCAGGTCTATTTGAAAAAAAAAAAAAAAAAACCCAAAAAACTCAGGGAGAACTAAAAACACTAAAAACTACAAAGTAGACTTAGAGTCCTAAAGAAAATTATCTGATGTTAGAGGAAGCATTTCCAAGTAACTAGAAAGAGTGAAGTGACGGATTTACATTCTGATTTATGAATGCTCGTCTGGGTTATTTATCCTCAGTATTTCCCAAGGATTTAGTGAGGATCAAGCAGAGTAAGAATGTTTCTAATATACAAAAAAATATCAAAAAATATGCATAGATAAAATCTCAAACTTCAAATGAAATAGTAGAAATTATTGCAATTATAAAAATCTACTATTATGAATATTTATGAAAAATTACCTAATTCTATTTGCCCTCCCAGTGTACAGAATATAGTTTTATCTTCACTGGCCTTTTTCCAAATCTGTTTATCTGAGATCTCTGGAAATCCATTTGGTACCTTATAAAAATGTAAGATTATCATCTGTTCTAGTTTTGCTTATAGTCAGATATATTACAACATTAGTTTCCCAGTTTAAAGAAAGTAAAAATATTTAAGTATACTTACAACTTATTGAAAATAGTGTTTAATTATAAATTTGATGTTGCAAATAAATAAAGATCTCTATAGAAAATTAAAATGGCTTAGTGCCAATGTCAAAGTGCTTCTATCCATATTTTATGCAGAGTTTACTTATTTGTGAAAGTTGTAATTTTTCCCTTGAACATAAATAGGTTGAGAGGTATTTACTCAAGCGTGTTCTCCCAAAGAAAGAAATTCTGGATATTGCATATTTTTCAGGGCTTGGCACATATTTCAATTTTAAAACTGATTCTTTATGTAAATGGCAAGGGTCAGGGAGACCAGAGCTGCAATGTCCAAGTCTCAAGAGTACTCATTAAACTGAGACTATTTATAATCTTGTCCTTGATGCTCACATACAAGTACCATTCTCTTAGAACCCCTGGAAGCACATTCCTCTTTATAGCACATCCAGCTGCACAAGCTATGTATTTTGCTTGCAGGATTACCCGTAGAATAAGTTGTAGTCAAAAAGGAAGCAACCTGAGATTTAGAACTAAAGCCTGAGTTTCTATCACAAGCAAACAGCTTTGTGACAGTCATATTACAAGGGTTGTTTTGACTTTGCTATTGTATGCAACAATTTTACAGGTTTAATATCTTTCCTAGGCAGAGTGCCACAGAGATAAAACTTACAGTTGAGATGGATTCTTTGGTTTGAGATTTTTTTTTTTTTTTTTTTGAAGCTTTGCCAATCCAAATGGTGCTGGATTGTTCATTTCATGCAGTTTAAACCAAGTCAGGATGAAAATTTTTTTTTATTTCTTAATGACATATTTATAATGGCCAAAAAGTGACCTATAGAGTCCAAATATATGTCAGCAGATAAGCTGCAATACTAGACAGTTGCAGAGTATTAAATATTTCCATTGTTTCAAATAGCCCATTTACCTCCTTTCCCATACTGTTAATCACCCAGCTTTGCCCTCCTTGCTCTTGCTGGACACACAGGCTACAGTCTCCCCATCCCCTCCAAGCCATCCAGGTGTCCCTTTGCATCCCATGTGACAGATGTGGGACACTGCAGCTCCAGGGGTACCTGTGCCCAATGCCTTGTCCTTGGGGCTGCACACCAGGGTGACCCAGGGAGAGCAGCATTGCACAGCCTGCACTGAGGGGGAGCACTCACCTGCCTTGCCCATCCCCTGCCCCTCTCCAGGTCTCTCCTCTATAATGGATCTTTCTGTTTCCCCTATCTCGATTTTCAAGGTGACCATTTTGTTGTTTCAGAGTTTCTTGGCAAAGTACCAATGACTGCTTAATGCACCTGACGTCTGTCTTTGTCTTTTACATGACCCATCTGGGGCCCTTCCAGAGAGCCTGGTGTGTTTGATTATTTCAGTGTCTACATCCATATTCTTCTCTGGAAGAATGTACTTTGAGAGGACTTTTGCCAAGGGTAAGGCATGGAAGCAGCCACCAATATGCATCCATAAATACATGTGTGTGAGCATGCCTACACACCTGCATTTTTGCAGAAGATATCTTGTATTTGTTAATTTATGCACACAGATACGTGTATGATACTCTTTCCTCACTATCTTTCCATCCTTGCTCAATATATTTTTTTTTGTTTTAACCTTCAAACTAGCAAGTAATTCTCTTTAGTTCTTATTCCAGTAATTTTAACTAAACTGTTGGCATTTTATCTTGTCAGGCTTAGAGCAAAACTGTTCTGATTTAATTACAGCTATAAAATTATCAAAGTTCTGTCATCTAAAATAGAGAATGATGTTAAGGTGCTAAGCTAGTTAAGCAGAGAACATGCAAATTTGTGAAGACACTGGTGCAATGCTGTATGAGGATCAATACAAATAATTTCATTAGACATCAATGCAGGGGAAGTCCTTATACATTTTGCTGGGGACTCATGATGTGATAAAGATGTCTACAAAAATAATTTTTAGTTTATATTTTAGCCTACGACATGTAGTTGTTTCAGCAAGGTGGTATAAACTCATTATGATAAAATCTCTATGTATCACCACACTGTTATAGTTCTAAACCATAAAATGTCCCTTTTTTCCTCCATTGTCCTTTACTTCTCTCTGTATTCTTCCATTTTGTGGTTTTAATTTCTTCATTTAATTAATGTCTTCATTTCTTCATGGTAGCATCACCTTATCTCCTTTACCATCCCATTCTCACCCTCTGTCTGTTGTAATATATTAATTAAAAACAAACATAGAAATCAAATATTCTCTCCCTACTGAGAGTAATGATTTACATGCACTTTGACAGCCATAAACTCTCATGACTCCTTCCACCTTCTATTTTCTGTAGGATTTTGCACAGTGTTTTCAGTGAGATAAAAAACAGGTCAAAGGACTGGTAGAACACTTATATGTAAGTATTTATTAGATTTTTTGACAAATAGTGATGAGGACATAAATTCATTATTCGCTTTTCCCCACCAACAGAGCACCTGCAAAGACAAGGCATTGAGTCTGCATTACATGCCCTGGGAAATGAATAGCTTCAGGTCCTACATTTCTAATTTGAAACTGTGGAAAGAAATACTGGGTGACATTTCATATTAAATTAGTCTGGTGCAGCACAGATTTTCCAGACCCAACACAGATTTTTTGGCTACCTGTACTTCGCTTCTGACTTCAAAACACATGGAAAATTCAATACCTCCAAACTATCAGGTAGTCTGTCAATTCTGAGCCACATATGAAAGTAATCTTGCATGAAGGCAATGTTCTGAGATTAAGTGTGATGCATTCTAAAACAAAAGTTTTTCCTGCTTTGAAATCCAAGTATTTATTAAAAAGCAGGTATAAATAACAAAAGAAATTAGAAGCAATTAAAGCCGGTTTGTAAAGGATGGTTTTAAAATTAAAAATAGAATTAAAAAAAATTAATTAAATTAAAAACTGAAAATAGTCAACATTTGTTAATATTCTTTAAATTTCTAATCAGAAAAAAAGCTAAATGAACATAAATACTCAAGCACTGATTGTCATTATCTGAAATATTTTTTTCACCATTTTTGTTTTTTCAAGTCTGGGTTGCTTGCAGCACCTGAGTAAGTTTTCTAATAAAATATAGCTCAAGATTGCAAGGATTTATTCTCATTTTAAACTTAAGAAATAAAATGCATGGTGCAAAAGAATACTTCTGTAAAAGAACTTCTTTATTTAAATTACTTCTTGTCTTAATAAAGAGCTAAGTAATTTGAGGTCTCTATCAGGGGATGTTGAAAACACCATACAAAAGCAACTTTGGATTTATATCTTCAGACAAATTGCTTCAACTGGAGAAAAGGTAAAAAAATCCTGAAAAAAGGTGTGTAGGGAGGGAACATGCTGTAATGTTATATCTAAAAAATGCAAACTTCTTTCATGTTTATTTGAATCTTGAAACCTCAACATATTGACCATGTTTTAGAAGTTTTCCCAAAAAAGAAAATAACAAAACAAAAATGTAATCTCTTCTGTCTTTGTAGGGCTGGGAGGAAAGAGGTTTTGCCCTTCCCATCTTCTCCTGATTTCAAGTGTGGCACATTGCACACGGACACTTAAGATGAGATCATTTCTATTTGCACACAGGATATTGAGATACAATTTTCACATTCCTTTCCTGAAGTAGTCCTGGAAGAGACTTGAATTTCTTGAACAGAAATAACCTGAATTTCCTCTTTCCCTCACTTGCTAGAACCCTTTCTTTTTGAATATTTACAGAATGCCTGAACTACCAGAGGATTGTTCTCTTTCCTTTTTTGTCAGTCTGCTTGCCTGCTTCTGTTTTTGAAATGTGATGTTTTGGTGTGAGGGTTTTATTGTAAATATTAAAACAGGCACTGTAGTGGGTAGAATAGTAGATGATAGGAAATCCTGCCAACAAAGTGATTAAGGGGAAGAAATGGAGAGAAGACAGATGGAGAAATAGAATGCTGATAGAGGAAGAAAGAGACATTTTATGCTCCAGAACTACAACAATATATATTAGAGATGACATCAGTAATGAGGTTCCCCAGTTGAACTGTCTCCCACCCTATGTATTTATAGCCATGGTTTCCATTTTAATGGGTTAATATTTTTTCAAATAAAAAACCTCTAGTGCCCTGAAAAATGCCCCAGCTGCATGTTTTCCAACACCTGTTCTTAGAAGAGTTTTTTCTCTTCCTGGAATTCTTAGACAAATATGTCAGAAAACAGTTTGGCATTTCCAAACACCATGACACACAATCGAGGGTAAACAGGTATAAGGCTTGTTCTTTATTTTAAAACAGAATAGTCAGAAAAATATTCTACTATACAAATGTATAAATTAAATAGTTACAGATTTAAATCTGCATATAGATACACAGACCTAGGATCTGGGCATATCACTGTATTTTTTCTGAATGCCTTTAAATTTTCACAGAAATCTCTGCATTATAACAATTAAAGAAATAATTATTCATATCCTTTTAATACCTATCATTATTACTCAAGGTATATTACTGCTAAATATATTATCTTGCACAAAATAAGAGTTCTCAGAGTTTCTTAAAAATGTAAACAAAAATAAATCCTCCCACAAGTGGATGGCACATTATCCAAAACCTTCTCTTCCAAAATTTTCCACTTAAATATTTGGCTTAAATATTTGGCTTAAATATTTTTTAAAAATGAGTTTTTCCACTCCATACAATGGCTTGAAGGGTGTGGATAAAAGAAAGTGAAGCAAAAATATGGTCTTCAAGGACATCCAGATTTCCAGTGGAAGTAAAATGCAATTTTATTTTTTTTAAGCAGCAGTGATATTTTTAATTGATAAAATATAAAGCAGTTTGATGTAAATCCTAAGCACGTTACACAGCATCATATTGACTTTTTCTTTTCTGATCTGATTCAGAACAATATTCTACAAAGATAAAAATGAGTATTTGCAACACACAGAGAAATTGTTTAGATCAAGTAACAGCATATAAGATATAACCATACAAAACGTCTAAACAGATCTGTTCTGGTCTAAAGAGCAAAAGGCCTCACATGAAGGAGGTATTTCAAATGAAATGCTTGCTAAAAAATTATATTTGGTTTTGTGCTTCTATATTATGGTAACATTCCATTAAGGCTAGCATTTTGTCTGCAGAATAATCTATGTCATCACTGGCTCTTGGATTTTGCCTTAAAACAAAGACCAAATCTGTACCAAAAAAAGACAAATGGCACTAAAACCCTTTAACTACACGAAGAACATCAGATTTATAGTGACACACCTGCAGATGGTGCTATTCCACCACATTTCCTGCACAAAATTGGTTTAACATTCATTAGTTGGTCTATACTTTGATCTTTTGTTTTTTATTTATACAGTACATGCAGCTATTACATAAAATGGTTAGCTGTGTGTGAAGGCTTAACTAGATGGAAAATTATACCTAAAGATTTAACTTTTTCCCATGCCAAAGATATTTTCTTTTTTCCCACCCTCCTCTCATTACAATGTTAGCAGTTATTCAGCAATGCGATAATTCTTTTTGTAATATATAGCATTTTAGCATTGTTTGTCAGACAAAAAGTTGTAGCTGCTCAGAGAGGCTATGTTTAAAATTGGTTTTCCATCTCAAACATGCTACAGTGTACAAAAAGTTGTTAGTGAATGTTGTCCTACAGAATAATATCACCTAAGGGGTGCAGATTATGAATTATTCACACAAAGACTGTGGGGGCCATAGAAATAAAATACGGCTGCACAGAGAGGACAATTTCAAAACTGTGTTTACTGCTAGAGCAGAAGACTAAGGACATGTGTCATCAAGTAAATTATTTCATACTTCTATAAAATTTAATGTGATTTTCATTGGAATTAGTTGCATTGTTTTTACTATTCCATAGTTTTCGATTTTTTAATCATGAATTAAAGTATCCCTACTACTGCTACTATGACTGCTACTGCAGGTATGACTAATGATAGTAGCAGTAGTAGTACCCCCATTAATTAGTAAAAATCATGGCTTTGTACTTTATTCCTCTTTATGGATATTTTATACGTAAAATAAAACATTTTAAACTGTATTTAAGATGGGAAATATTTAATTTCAGAAACATTTCTATAACATATAACACACTGTGTAGGAGAAGCCCTGTGCAGTAAAGCAGATATTTTTCTCTAAGAATCTCTCTCTATATTTGGTAACGGTATGGAAAAAAAATTATTTTACTTAGTTGCTCAAAACTGCAATGTTTTTGAAAGTATATAAATCAAGTAAAATTAAACACAGTTAAAATTTTTAAAGAAAAATAACATTATAAGTAGGTATTAAGTTTTTGTTAAAGTTGAAGAAATGTGAATAATTTAAATGGGAATTCTTTATACCCTGGCACTCATGGAAGTATTTTCATTGATTTCACTGGGGTCATAATTACATATACTAATCTTCCACCATTAAAGCTGTTCATGGATACCAGTAGGCGGTCCAAATATTTCATAAGTATAAACATACTTAAAGAGTTTTCTATTGGATTTGCTGGGATATATGCTTTCAGGATTTTTGTTTTACCTTCTAAAAAAACCTCCAAAACAGCAAAAAAACGAACCAAAACAAAACCCAGAAATTTGTTACTATTTATTTCACTATTTTTTACTGGGAGAAGAAAGTAATCACTTTTTTCACTTACTCTGCAGAGTAAGAAGAGTGTTTAATAATTAATATACTTTGAGGAGATCCTTTAAATGCCCTATGCATCTTCAGTATCTCTGATGCTTCAGTTCATTTGCTGTTTTAATGCAGAACTTGCTCTTTGGGAAGACCAACACAATGATGTGGCATTAGGCAAATTAATGAATTAATTTAACTACTATTTATTTACATAGTTATTTCTGCTAATAGAAATTTTTTTTGAGTACTAAAGATAGATTTTTAAGAAAGGAACATGAAGTAACTCATTTTTCTTGTCATAGAATAATCCACTAATGTAATTTTTTCATTTTGTTTCAGAGCTGTAGTCATCTGCAGACATAATATGACAGCCTTCATATTCATTATTTTCTACTTATACATATTTTTCAAATGCAGTAGCTGGTTTAAAGTGTGCATAATACTCTGGCTGTATTATACAGAGATTAATCTTCTACCCAAGATGGAAAATATGCTGGAAAATACTTCCAGGTTTTGATTAATTTTCCCTGCTCTTCATTATAAAATTCTGTTTTCTTTCTTCCTTGGAAGGTTCATGATTGCTTTAACTTACTCCTATCCTTTGAATCTCTTTATGTGCTTTTTCTTCACAGTTCTAAATTAGTTCAGTAAAGAGCAAAAACCTCTAATCAGTCAGACTGGAAACTCCCATTTACTCTTAAAAATGAGGTTCAGTAAGCTGTTATCTATAATGTCCTAAAACCAAAATCTAGAAAGTAAATTTAAATGTATTCTTATGGCACGGGAATGTATTCTGTGGTTCAGGGAAGAGTATCAGAAGAGAAAATTAGATGACACTTGGAGAAAGCTCTGCCATATATCACTCAACATGTTTCAGTTCAGTTTGGTGAAATGCCAGTGCAGGTTTCTGTTTATGTTGTGCAAATAACAGCCTAGTCTATGCCAAACAAATGACAAATTGTGTGTTTGGCAATATATGCAACAAGTTCTGATAATTTAAAATTGTATTTTTCTTAAATACATTTCCTTTCTAAAATAAATTTCCTTTTGTGTACTAATTTACTAATTTGATCTAATTTTTCTGTGTCTGATTTCTGTAAGTAATAAAATAAATATTTTATGGTAGAGTTTAAACAAATTGCTGCTGCATTTAGAAAAGTTAAAAACATTTCTATAAAATATTTTTTCCTTTATATAAGTTAAATGTTTTATCTAGAATTTAGAAATCTGTATTACTGATCTCTGCCATACCATGGAACTCACCACTGGAGATGGTGGTCCAGCTGTGTCTCACCAGCACCAAGCAGGGTATCACTTCCCTTGGCTTCCTACTGTATTTTAGTTCAAATCCAGGGCAGGAGGATATCAGTGCATGAACTTGTTATTGTAGAGTAATTCATTAAATGGTATCATATTTAAAACTAATTTTCAGTCTTTCAGTTAAGTATAGCATGTTGTGAACACTAGAGTCATGCCTTTCCACAGTTCTGACTTCAGCAGAAGCCATTGTACCTGGAAGATAATGCAGACTTCAGAATTTCAATTTTTAAAGAAATGGCCTTTCAAAGACAGAAATCACGTTCACTTGATATCCAGATATCACAAGTTTAGTTGGAGTGTGCATGCAGATATTATTTTCAGTTTAACTCAAAGAGAGAGAAATATATGTGGTTTTGATACCACTTATTTACCAGTTCAGACATTACTTTATTTGATTTGAATAACACCCTGATTCTCCATCTAGTGTTTATAGACAGAAAAAAAAAAAAACCACATTTCTTTTTCCTTTTCTTTTATGGCA
This sequence comes from Serinus canaria, assembly GCF_022539315.1. NCBI lineage: Eukaryota > Metazoa > Chordata > Aves > Passeriformes > Fringillidae > Serinus > Serinus canaria. The sequence continues at coordinate 17,344,899 of NC_066314.1, read as the reverse complement.
TCAAGAAATAAAAACATTATTTGCAAATATTTCTTACAGTCTGGTGTTCCTGTTAGGCCAGCTACTCATGTTGAGTAATTATATAACATTGTAACTGAATAGGTCTCTTGGTCATGTCTAATTGCCTTTATAAATAACAACTTCTCATTACTGCCAGGTCACAGTAACAAAGGTTTATGCAACCTCACAACTGGCAGGAACAACGTGTTTACTACTGGGAAAGCAATGGTATATGGATCCCTGATTTAAACAAATACAAAAGATTAAGCCATGCATTTCCCAGGTTCAAAATGGCAGCTGATGTTCCACAACTAGCATTTTCACAGGTTTTCATTATACATTTAAAAAGGAATAAAAAAGTGCATTTCAATAAAGTGAATGCAACAGAAAGACTTGGATAAATGATGACCCTAAGTGTAAGTGCTGAGATTAACTGTTTGGGATCTGTTTGGGCTTGGGGTTTTTTGGAGGGAGAAGGGGTTTTTTGTTTGTATATTGGGGATTTGGGGGCTTAATTGTCCCCACTTTTATATAAGAAAAAAGTTTAAATCTTCTTTATATGACAGTAGATTTCCACCTTCCTCACCTTTTATGATCAGTCCCCTTTCTCAACCTGTCCCTTGCCCACAAATATAGTTCATGGGATAACAGGCAGCAAGGAAAGGAGGAACAACACATTTTGAAGAATAAAATGAAGGAGATTATTTAAAGAATCTTTTATATGAGTTATGAGGTATAACAACCTTTGTTTATTTCACATCACAATGGTCTGATGTTTGCTTGCATCATTGTGTTGATGCCTTTTTTTTTCACAAGTGCAGAATAAGAGATTTTCGAGTAAGAGCAGAATTAGGTTCAATATTAATCAAGTGTGCATGTTTACTGTATGTTTATAGTTATTGTTGCTTTGAATTAAGAAATTGATGAAGATAATTCCATTTTTAAATTGTTCTTTTGTTTTTCTCTGGCTCTTTTTTTGACAAGCACTTTGCAAATAATTGATACATCCTTTGAGAGGTATCTTTAATAACTGATCAAAAAAAGTGAGATTAAAGAAAAGAATAAATTTCTATCATCTAACCTCAATAATGCTCAGTTGGTGATAATGTCATTTCACATTTGAACTCATATGATAAACTGCAAAAAATAATGAATTTAAAATACGTTGAGTCAGTGAAGATAATTACGGCAATTTTATGCATCTCAATTTCTCTTTCAAAAGAACATATAATTGCTCTGGTATTTTGTTTCCAACCCTCTTGTCTCTGAGCCAATATAAATTGAAATCAAACTGTTTTACAAGCTCGCCTTTTCCCTGCTGCTTACCAAATCCTTATCTGAGAGATTCAAAGGGCTCAGCCTTCTCCTTGGGTCCTTCTCATGGTCCAGTGTCATCATGAGGGAATATGCCTGATTTATGGGAACAAGGGAGTTTTAGCTGGGGAGGGAACAACACCCCATGAGGAATAAATTCCATTTGGTTCCTAAGACTGTCTTGAGATGCAGGCAACCTACCACATATAAAGGGTCAGCCTTGACATATCTTTCAATATGTTGCAAATGTTCCTCCTTCTCCTTTCTAATTGCTGCAATGCTAAAGCAGAAATTTGTGTTTGCAAAATAGGCTTCAAGAATTTTCTCCATTTCATTCAAAGCATAGTGCATTACAATAGGATTTGTTGCATTTCCATCTGAGGAGCTGACCAGGGATCATGGCATTCATCCAGTTACAATAACAATCTCATTTGAACACCACAGTTATTCCAATGACTAGTTAGAGAGCTTAATTGTAAGATCTTGACAGCTGGAAATTAGCTCAATTCTGGAGATTTTTTTCAACTTTGTTTAAAGGTGTTAAACTTTTTTTTTTTATTAAATTTTTACTCTGAAGTTTTTTGTGATCAAGTACTATCTGCTCAGATCTGAATTTCCTCATTTCCTTCACCAGGAAGGAAATTTAAATAATATTATTTTGAATAATAGTAAGATCTTTTAAAATAAATTGGCACCCACTGCAGCAGCTTTTAATATCTCTTAAGTGGACTTATTTGTACAAATAATTCTATGGCCTATAGAATCTATCTGATTTAGCTAATAGGTGCTAGGTTGGTCCTGTCTAGATGCCACGTGTCCACTAAAAATATTTTATAACTCCTCTTCTTTAGATTGCCAGGGAGAGAAAATATAATTAAAGGCTCATGGCTTGAGATTAGGACAGAATTACTATCATGGACAGACTGATGTGGCATGGGGAAATTAGTTTGATTTAAAACCAATGCATTCTGAGTAAGATAATGAGAAATAAAAGCAAATCTTAGCAACACCTTTACCCCTTACTTCTTTCTTGATAGTTTGGTCTTTCCCACAGGCTGCAGGTTTTCACAAACAGATCCAGTGTGTGTCTTTAATGGGGTGCTGTCCTTCAGGCACAGACTGTTCCAGCACTAGACACCCACAGGGTCAAAAGTCCTACCAACCAACCTCTCTAGCATGGACTCCTCTTTCCATGGATCCACAGAACCTGCTTCAGCATAGAGTCACAGCCTCCTTTGGATGCATCCAACTGCTCTGGTCTTGGGGCTGCAGGTGGATCTCTGCTTCCCCATGGGCTGCAGGGGCACAGCTGCCTCACCATGGGCTGCACCTTGAGCTGCAGGGGAATCTCAGCTCCAGTGCCTGGACCACCTCCTCTGCCTCCTGCACTGATGTGGGTGCCTGCAGGGCTGTTTCTCTGACACACTCTTGCTTGTCTCCCTGGATGAACCTGCTATTTCCTCCTTGTCCTAGCTGTGCTATCCCAGAGCTGCCACTATTGCTGGTTGTCTCAGCCTTGGCCAGCAGCAGATCCATCTTGGAGGTGACTGACATTGGTTCCATAGACATGTGGGAAGCTTCCAGTAGATTCTTACAGGAACAACCCCTATGGTTGACCCACTACCAGAACCTTGCCATGAAAATCCAATAGAACAATCTAAATATCATATTTACACCTCCAGAATCTGAACAGTTTTGAGCATAATAAAACAGTTGGGGAATACCAGTATCTGTTCTATGGTCACACTCAACATTGCTCTGGGTGAGGAATTCTGCTTGGATTTGTGTAATACCTCACATAGTGGTGTATTCATCTTTAAAGCACTGAAATTAATCTGTAGTAGAAATAATTAGGCATTATTTCATTTTGTATTCTATTTATTAATAAAAAAAGGTATTGCAAACAGAAGTAGCATAGGTTTATCAATAATGTCAAAGCTGCATTATTATAAAACATATAATGAACACCTATTTTATTGTCAGACTATAAAAATATTGACTGAATTAATGTTTATTATCAGTGTTTTATTCAGGTATTAATTATTTATAAGCTATGAAAAGTTCCATTTTATGTACAAAATGTGATTGTCAATAAATTCACATAGCAACTGGAAAAAATTTAAATGTCTCTCATACAGTATATAGTCATAAAATGGAAAATGTGGGCCTTTTTAACATGTATCTTCAGAAACAGAGTAATTTTTCACTGGTGACATGTCTGCTATACTTTATTTTGTTTTTTTTTTCTTCTCAAAATCATAATAATTCTCAGGAGAAAGATCTTTTCTTAATAAGTACTGCTTGACATTTGCCATTACATAGATGATAGATATTTGAAAATGATCATCAGTCAGTGCTATGGCATCAAATTTAAACTTATTAGCCATGCAAATAACTTGGCCTGCAGATTTCATCAGCACCTTTTCAAATATTCAGACAAACAACATAAAAAAAACCCAAACAGAACAAGATCAAAGCAGTTCTGCCCCTTGCTAGCATGAAAGAGCTACCAGTTAGAAGTTTACATATCTATTAATATAGTAATAAACACAAAGAAAAAAATCTTTAATTTTTTTGACAATATTATTTTTTTCCTAGAGAATTTAAACTGAAAGTGAAATTTAAGCTGCTAAAAATAAAAAAGGGATGTTAGCCATTAAAGACGCAACTTGATCAAAATCCCATGATGCTTAAAGGTTAAGGTGAATTAATATTTATCAAAGTGTTTTGATATTTACTATTTTAGCTAACACTTAGAAAAGATACCTCAAATAGAGTATTCAATGCAAAGATTGGAGATTTTTGCATGACATATTTTTTCTTGAATTTCAAAAAATCTGAAAGGGAGCAGACAAGACTTTCCTAAAATATTTGTCACTTTTGAGCCCAAGTGGATTCAAAAATTAGGTAATATCAGTTTCATGTGAACTGGCAGCTTTTAAGGATTTATTTAATTCTGGCTTCATTATCTACATTTCTTAGATCAAAATTTTGATCTGAACCTCTTTACAGGTTCAGATGTCACCCATTCATCTTTACATGTCAAAAATCCAGTTCCTCCATCTCACCAGTCACTTATTTATGATAGTCCTGTTGCTTACATATATGGTTGTCCCAAATACAATTAATTTATAAATTAGGATGATGTACTTAGCTGAGTAAACACTTGAATAGTGTAGAATTCTACAAAAGCACATTTTAGCATCCTCTTAAGTGATTTAATTTCCTGTAAAATCCAATTTTACCAGAACTCCCTTTGAGTCAGAGTCTTCCATTAATGTAATGATGATAACAGAACTTTTTTTCTTCAACAGAATCTAAAATGTCATTGTAAGGAATTTCTCACTTATGGTCAGTCTGGCATGCACCCAAACTATCATGTTCTGAAACAAGCCATGCACCAAAAAACCTGTATTTAGAAAATGAGTGTTCTAAGAAATGGGACAAGTCCAATTACCCCAGCTTGACATCTTGATGACTTTTAAATTAAAGAACTTACATGAGCATATTTCCTAAAATGTATTTCCTAAAAGAAAAGGATCCTCCCAGTCATTACAACTGTTTTTAGTCAAGTTTGGGCATGTTTCACAAAAAACACAGAACTTGCAACTTTATGCAACTACTTCTAACAAACCTGTTAGGTATGTTGTCAATATCACTCAGCTGTCCAGCTAAGTATTAAGCTCCCAGAATAGAGATTGTTTCTGTGTTGCCTTAAATGAATGTGCTGAATACAGTGGTTCTTTGTTTTAAACACAGAAGACTGTTTCTGCAAGCTACAGTGAGCACTAACAGTCAAATGTCTGAGAGTCACAAACTTCCAGCTAAAGTAATAATAGTGGTTCCCCTGACTGCACAAGAAAGTAAATAATATTAAAAATACAAATGTGATGTCATAAAAGAACTGTATGTTCATTATGAGCTATAGAGAATCAGAAAATACAAAGGAATACAGTCTTGCAGAAAAATTATGAAAGAAACATGGCATTCTTAATTTAGGTTTCAAAACTAACTTCCCGGCAGCCGAAGATTCAATGGTGAGTGATATCAATGTCTTCCTTCAAGCGAAAAAATGGGCCCAGAGACATCAATTTTTATCTTCTTCAGGACCCTTCTGCATCTTCACACAGTGGTTGAGGTCAGAGGACACCTCCAGAGCTCATGTAGTACAAGCTCTCTGGTCAAAGTGGTGTCTACTACAGTAAGTTCCTCAGGGCAATGCCCAATCAGATGTTGAATATTTCAAAGGTGAGAGACTCCACAATCTTCCTGGACAAGGATCTCTGCAGTATTTTCACTCCTTTTTCTTCTTATGTCTAAATCCCATATTTCAGCTTGTGGGTCTTTCTTCTGCAGTAGCTCAATAAACATGATTTTTGCATTGCTAGGGTGAGATTATCCAATTAAAATATAATTGCAGTAAATACAATGAGCACCAAATAGCAGAAGTAGTACAGCAGGTGACCAAACTCTGGTTATCTTATCAATGAAAATGAAGCATACCTGAAATGACTAATTTTAATGTTAAATGGAAATGTAAGACTTTCAACTATGGATGAAGTGTTCTTCATACCTGTGTCATTATTTTGTGTGATTTTGTGGGTACATGAGAAGACAATGCTCTGTACTGATCTGTGTGGCTTATCTGTATGTCCTGAGTGTTAAGTATGTGCATGTCAGAATGCACACATGTATTGCCAGCCAGGGCACAGCCCCACACTGACCTGCTGCAGCCACACCTGCCAGCCAGGGGAAAGGACAATCCATCAGTGCCATGAAACCCACCAGTTTAAGCTGTCTCTGACAACTGAAGAAAGGCTCTGCCCTGTGCTGACAGGCTTACCTTGACTGGAGCTAGACTGAGCTGAGCTGGTTTCAGCTCCTCCCTTAGGACCTGTTGCCTCCCCTGCCTGATCATGAGCTTTGCCTGTGACTCTGTGGGAAGGTTCAGATTTTTTTTTTTTTTCTGTAGCTGCTGCCAAAAAGAGCCTCTGGGGTGGCTGAGCCTCTGAAGGCTGTGGGACGACCCTTGAACTCAGCTGTGAGCAGCCAGAGGGAATCAATCAGTAGTAACAAATTTTAAAAATGCACCCAAGCATCTTAAAACTAAGGGGAAGCAGCTTTGATTCTGAATATCAAACTGCTTACACTGAGGTCCTCAGGATGTTGATCTCTCATGGTGACTGTCACTTCTAGTTCTTCAGGAAGACAGAGACCATAAATCTGAGGACCTGGAGGGACAATACAAGGGTAGAAGCTACACTGATTACAATGCACAAGTACCAGGAATTTTATGTATAATAATTCTGTTTGTATTTTGGTAAGAATTTTCTATGTTAACTTTAACTGTTAGGTTGTTACAATATTAGATTTACAATAATTTTTTTGGCTGCAGATATGTATATAGTCTGTTTCCTTTTTTTTTGAGCTAGTACATTAAATATTCATGTACCAAAAAGACTTCCATTTAGCACAGTACTTGGTCCACTTATATGTATATCAAACATTTGACCAATCTGACCCTATAAGTTGTGTCTTTCCTTTGGGAAATTATACTGCATTTTTAAGATGTATTTTACGAGTGAAAAATCACCCAGCCAAGGAATAAACAAGAGAAAGGAAAAAAGCTAACAGTGATAATCAATGGACATGTTCTAGATGTGATTTTTCAATACATTGCTATTTCTGACCAGAATATACTAAAATTTACTCTGTGTAATGTCTAAGAAGATCAAGTGTAGCTTGCTAAGGGGGGAAAGTATAGCTGCCATTGGAGACCATCAAAAAACAGACCCACCACTTCACTCTTACAATTTTACCTAATTTCTGGTGCTAAGATTAGGAAGTACTACAACCACCAACCAATGGCAAATGAGACTGCATACTTTATGGGGAAGAAAGAAGCCAAAGACTAGTGTAATTCTTTTTTTTCCACAGATTGAGGTAGAATGAATAAATTAAATATCTGTTTGTAAGGTAGAAAATATCCATCCAGAGAGTTTCATCTTCACTGTCAGAAGTTTCCGTTTGTATCATCACTGTTTTTTTTTTTTTTTTTTTCACCTTGTCTTTCCATTTTCTACTTCTCTGATGACAATTTTATGCCTCATATGTTCTTTCTTGTCCTTTTACATTCCCATTTTTTCAGCTGGTCTCCTTGTGTCTGTTTGGTTTGACTTCTCTGCTTTGCTGTCTAGGAAATCATTGACCAAAATTTCTACAGTTACCTCAAAAAGACTCTTTGTGCTTATACAGAAATCAGGTTTTAAGAATTTCATACTTCACGATTCATATTTCACATTTCTTTTGACTCACAACTCTGGTGTGTTTACACAGGCTTGTTTTAGTTATGCCAGCTGTGGAAATATTGAAGAAATGCTTGTTTAGCACAATGCAGGCATCCAGACAATCTGAACTGTGGGGAGGGAAGGCAGGATGCCATCCCTACCTTTCCCTCTTGTGCATCACTTCAGAAGATTTCTTACACTGCAGGTGCTCAAGAGCTAAATGAAAGACCAGATTTCAGCTGTTGAACTCATGGGAGCACCAAAAATCCCAAAGAGAAATTCTAGGGTCCCAACACTGTCTGTGCTGGCCAAGTTGTTGAGAACTCAACATGCTTTTCCTTATGTGCAGCCAGGGCAGTTACTGATTCCTTGCTATGTTTGAAGAGCTCTTTTGGTGGCATTACACCCCACAAAGGGAGTAATGTCAACCCTGAAGGGTTGATGATTGCCAATTCACATACTCACCACTAACACCTTGCTATCCCATGTTATTCTATGACTGACTACTTTGTAAGGAAATAATATATTTGTATGGAGAGTCCACCTTTTCTTGTGTGAGTGGAACTGTTGTTTATTCAATTGAATAAGTAACATTTGTATGCAGCCTTAATCATGAACATTTTGGAGATTGGCATCCGGCACTAAGTACAATCCTGTCAAATAACTGGCAGTGGATTAACTGTGACACCTAGAAACATGCCAGATTCTGACAGAATAAGAACTTGCTGTGTACCCAATGTCAATCATTCACTGAGTGCCACTCAAAATGCTTATCCTGTTAGTGATGACATCAATCTGCATTGGCATTCAAAATGCTGCTGCCCTTTGAATACAGAATTGAAAGCAACAGGCAAAGCCCCAAAGTGCATGCATTTTAGCAGGCACCTATTCTTCCTCAAAAACTGGGGCTACCTCACATGCAGACATGCTGCTTTATTAGTGGGCAAGTGAATTAACCCAGGTGTTTGTAAGAAAAAAACAAAACAAACAAACAAAATCCACAAAAAACAACAACAAAAAACCCCAAACCAAAACCAACCAAACAAAAAAACTACAAGGTATCTATTTTACACAATTGTTCTACTGGCAGGCTCACTTGCAAGCACTCAAAAGTAATTTCCATAATGAATGAAAACTTCCAGAGCCACTAAGGTCAAATTCTAGTAACATCCCAAGTTGTAGAAGTCTACCCACATTAAAAGCACCTAAGTTCAACCTGAAGGGTTTCAGAATTCTATTCACCAGATGTTTAGGCTTACACTTATTTGATCTTCTCTTATCTTCATAAGTCCTGCATTTCTGCCTGCACAGTGAGCTAACAAAAGATGAACATTCCATTTTGTCTTTTCAGTCTGTCATGTTCTATAATCCACCAGAGTGAGCATGACCTTGTGAAGTAGGAGATGAAGCTGTAAAGGTAATTGAACACATCTCTGATTTCCTTGGCAAGTGTTCTAACTATTCAAAAAAGGAGTAGTTATGCAGCAGAAGGGATGGATTAAAAAGTGAACTGTGTTTTTTAAGTCACTTACTTTGGAAAAGGAGTCCGGATCATCGTTGGCTAGGGATCACTAATAAAAATGTCTAAGGCAAGTTCATAAGCTTAAAATTAAAAAAGGGCTAATTATTAGGATAGCTGTTTTCCCCTTCATCTTGCAAAGTTACTCACAACTGAAATAATAAAAAGTACTCCTAAGCCTTAAGCATAGCTGGAAATATGCTTTTCCACCATGATGGTCCTTTTAGCCATGGATAATCTCTTGCTCAGCATATAGAAGCCACAAGTAGGTCTTTGGAGACATGTTTCTCTCAACAGAACACTTGGTGTTTGATCCCCTGAGAAATGTATCTCAGACACTGCAATGCTTTTTTTTGTCTTTGAGATGCAAGAATTGGGCATTTATTTCAGAGAGATTATTTGTAGGATTAGATTATCAAATACCTTTATGAAACAAGCTGTCAGGAATTTTAAACTTGTTCTGCTGTTTTGCTCCAGTCACTAAGTAGGTGTCAAGTAGTGTATTTAGACAAAACACGCACCAGAACTTCTGTTTAGTTAGAAAGCTCAAATAGGAATGGGATTCTTGTTCCTCTATCATGCCAGGAGGTCCTAATTCTTAGGCATTTTTAGGCTCATTTAAGACATCACAAAAAACCCCTTAGTAATGACTTAATCTGGACTAGCAAAGTCATATGAGCATTCACTGTCACAGGCCACATGTTCTCAAAAGGAGAGTAGATCTTAGACCATTAAATAGTGTCCCTTCTCATTATCAGACACAACTGCACAAAATTCCTTTCATAAATTTAGTAACCTCCATTCTAATACATTATTTACTCTACTTGGCCTTTTAGAAGACTATTTCAGAAAGAAACTATATCTGAGGAGGCTCTAACAAGCCTGAGGCCATCTTTTCACAAATGCAGGACTGAGGTGTCATGTCTGTATTCCATCGTGCTGTGGTCTGAGGTATTGGAACAAAGTCAAAGCTGATGTAAGTTTAAATATTATTCAACTTGATAGTTCCATAAACTGAGCCTATTTTTTTTGTTGTTTTTTTCTTGACCTTGATAATATACATAGACAATCAGGTCACAAATCTTGCATTAAACATACAAATCTCATGAGGAGCTTTAGCTTCTGAAGTGAATCTGATAATTCCACTGAAGAAAAAAAAAAACAAACTCCAAAAAATGTTAGTTATTGAGCTGCCAGAGTACTTTTAAGGAGCTGAGCATAGTGTGTGCAGTACAGCATCAATGTCTCAAAAAGGCCTTTTTCTGCTGCTGTCATGTGGAGGTCACTGTTTGCACTCTAGTAAATAGCAGCGATAAAACCTGAAGTATTACAGACTTGCTTAAAATTCAGCTAACGTGGAACAAGTGCAACTGTCAGCAATAGGAGGCCTTGAATAGCTGTAAAGGTTAAATATCAATTTGTTTTAAAAAAGAAGTCAAACTTGCCTCTCTACCATAAACTGCAAATCTGATGGCATTCAACCCATTAACACTGCTGTCAGACATTTGAATTTAAAGTGTTTGACACTGCCCAAAGCATGGCACACTTTTATTAAATAGAGATTACTTTGTATAGGGTTTTTGAATACCCTCTTTTAATCTGAAAGGCATAACCAAAATTTTAAAGGGTGTTAAATTTACTTAATCTTTTGTCTAGTCTTTATATTGTTTCCAATGAAAGATTAAGTGGTGAGAAAAAATTGGACTTGAAAATAGCAAATGCATTTTAAAAAACACTTGTGGAAGTACAAAATGCTTGAATTTTGAAACTTACAGTTCAAAATTGGATTCCACTAAATTGCAATAATTAATATCACATCATCAGTGACAATAACAGCAGATACAGCACGGCTTTATCTACCACTACAAAACTGGAAAGTGTTAAGAACTGAAATCAAGCAGAATTTTGCTTTTCAATATTCAAATCAGTGAATGCAACATATTAGCTCTTTTTTTTTTTTAATGGGCACATGATACAGTTTCATACATTGATTTTATGAGATGTTTCTGATATCTGTGAAGTAGAAAAAAATATTTCCTCAGCTGTTCAATGTTTGGGGGTTTTTGTTGTTGTTTCTTACATTTTTTGTATTGTGAAGGCATTTTACCATATCTTGGTTGTATGTGCATTCATTGATTTTTCTGCCTTTGAAATCTGGAAAGAATGTGAATGCTTTCTTTGGTGGATACTTTCAAATTGTAAGGTATTTCAAATAATCTTTTCTTCTGGTAGAAAGAGAGTAATTAAGATTTTTTTCCTGTTGCTGTAAAAATTCAGGTAGGATTATTTATCTCTGATATGATTCCTGATTTACTTGGATTATCTTGATCCTTTTTATTATAAATTAACCTATCCTCTTTACTTAAGAGTATTAACCTATAGCACATGCTGCTAGCAGCAGAAGTCGTTGTTGCAGAGCTTCTTTGAACTCCTCAGATATATCAGCATGTAAATCTATATCCTAATCTATATCTTAGATTAAAAATATAATGTATATAATACAAGTCAATCCTTTAGTTGTAAGCATGTAGATTACAGCTTTCTTAGGAGCAATTATTAATGAACAGATGAGGAACTAATACTTGAGTTCTTCCTGTCTGGACTTTTTTGGAGAATTTATGCACTAAAAGCCTCTGCTGTGGGGGCTGTTTCCCATCTGTGCATCCACCAACGCATGTGCTCCCACATCCCTACATGAGATCGTCCACCCAAATCCCTTCAATTCCTGTCCTTTTGGACCATGTCCTGATTTATCCTCGTGTGCTCTGGCACCAGCTCTTCGCTCTGCTCTCCTCTAGGTGGCAACAGAGGAGGGAGAAATGCAAAATCCTACTACCCAGGCTTGGAAGAAGCAAAAGAATGAGGATCAAGAGAAAGGAAGAAAGGGAAGCATAAAGAAAAATAGAAGGGGGATGGGAAGAGACACAAAGAGTTCTTCTTTCCTTGTTCTCCTCTCTTTGAGAAATAGCAATATTCTCCGTGTGCTATTAACCTGCTCTTTATATTAACTTTACTTATCTGATCTTCCTTACAAGAAGGGATGGTGGAACAGGTTTTGCAATCAGATCAGTGTTTTTTTTCAGCAGTGGGATGAACTTCCTTATTTCACTTATAATGACTTCAGACCTGACTGACTTTGCCATGCCGAAGAAGTACCAGTGAGCTGTGATGCCAGGAAATGCTGTGGAAAGACAGTGTAATATTTATATTAGTTTAATGGACTCATACTTTCTGACACACCTTAAATATAGCCTTGATATGAAGACTATTTAAAAAAAAAATGCCGTTGCATATGAACTCTGGAACCTTGCAAGAAAGTACCATCACTTAGTGTTCAATTTTACTGAACTATTTTGGGGGAGGAGGGTTTACTCTTTTCTTACTGATCCAAAGCCCCAATGACTCAACACATATTAAACCTATTTCTGTAGATTTTGCTGTGTCTTATGAACAGACAATTTTACACATAAGCAGTAGCAATTATCAATAATTACAGTTCACATTTACAGTACCATTGTTAAGGTTCTATGAGTACTCCCAAATGTTAAAATGTTAGTTTCTTTTGAAAAGTGGTTGGATTTCTGATAAGAATTAAAGCCAAAATAGTTCTACAAAGGTCTAGAATTAGTTCTAATTCCTAATTTTTAAGGAGGTAAAACTTCTGAAAATATTATGAATTCATGTAAATAACTGAAAATATACTTACAGCATTTTTTTAAAATTAACATCCCTTGGTGTTTTTCCGGTAGGATTGTGGAGTATTGTACACTATTAGATCAAAACCATATACAGAAATAAGGTAAGAGGAATGAGTCTGGAGCTTACATAACATTCCTACAGCACCCAGACACAAACAAGACAAGGAAACATCACAAGAGCTAGTCCTGTAAACAGCTGTATTGCTAAGAATGATAAAAAAAACGAGTCTAAGGAATGTCTTTATGTTTAAAGTTCATTTGCAAAGAGAGGCAGAGAAGACTGCATTCAGCCATTGCAGGATGACATGAGGTTTAGAAAGAACATTGCAACAGTACATTAAGGATAAAGTTAAATCAGGATTTTCTATGGATATAAGAAAGCCTTCATACAGGTGTAATGACACTTCAAGGTTATCCAGAAGGTGATCTAAATTAGACTGTGAGTTAACACAGAAATCTTGCTGTAAATCAGCTCAGAAAATGGGCTTCCTAGGAGGGTATGTCTACCTATATAGGTAGATTAGTACCTAGATTGGTAGGGTCAGAAAATGGTCCCCCAACAAAGAATGTTTGCCTAGGGGTCATGGTTAATTAAATCACTCTCAGACAGACAGTTCCTGCACATCCTCATTCCTATAAGTGTGCTGGTGGTGTCAACTAAATATACATGTAAATTTTTCTGATTCTGTGATTATATTGTAAGTTGGATTTGAATACATAAAATTTATATTGAGAATTATGATTTTGGACTGAACAGTAAACTGAACATAAACAATAGTGATATAAAAAGTACTTTTTAGATGTCTTCTTTATCAAGATTCCCTTCCTTTTTGGACCACATTCTTCACTTTTACAGAATTTACCTGTTAGGATTCTCTGTTCCTTTTCAGACAGGTTTAGTGTGCACTTCTTTAAAAAGCCTCAGTTTACTGCTCTGAGATTCCGGTGTTTAGAGACATTTCCAAATGATATCTACATTGCATAGCCTTCCCAGTAAGGTCCAGCACAGTTGCAAGAGATGTGAGCCTAGAACCAGACTGTGAAGGTACATCATCTCACCTCCCAATTTCATTAAGAGTGTCTGTAAAAGATTTGTTTATCCTTCAGGGTAGGATCTGACTGTAGCAGATCAGCTGGACAATATGAAATATTGGAATAGAAAGTCGGTTACTGTCTGTCTTTCAAACACTAAATGCTATTTTCAAGCTTTATTCACTTAACTCTACAGCTTTATATGCCCAAGCACCACAGAAATTTTATACTGTGCCTTTATGAGTGTATGTGGTAATTGTTGCCTTTATGATCCCAAAAGGCAAATCAATAAAAAGAACATATCCCACTGGCTGAAGCAGAACCTTGTTAAATTAGTAAAGAAATGAGCTCAAGTTTCTCCAGAAGGACATCACTGTGATTACACAGAAGTGTCAAAGCAAAAATCATGTCTTTCAGAGATAATGTCTTCAGCCTAGTAAAGAAACAGAGTTATACACGGCCCTTACAAACATATGTACCTTGGGAGCATGTGCTTTACAAAATTCTGAGCTTAAGCAGTATGTCCTTGGGCAGTCATTCTGCACATTATGAAATCTCTACAGAGTGTGTTTGTAAACTTATCTATGACAAGCATCCTAACAGACTTGCATGTGCACATTTGTACCTTTAACTGTAAGCTAAACAGGATGTAGTGTTGTTGTGGATTGTTCACACTGCTTAATTCTTATCTTGATCTCTAAGTTTGACCTTGACCAACTAATTGGGTCCTAAAAATCCCACAGGAAATGTTTGAACTTAATGCAGACTAGAGATCAACTCTACTAGATAAATTGAGTGTGCTATTTAGACATTTCTCAGTGAGGTAAGAGAACTTGTCTGCAGGACCATGGGTCACACTGTGCCAGATGTTTTTATCTAGCATGTGAACGGAGAATCATATTAAATCTGTGCACCATTATAACTGACAGTTTTATCTATTTATTTATTTATGAGATATGCACTGATCTTGTACTTTTAATTTAGACAAGCAGTCCTTTGCAAGTATTATAGCATTGATTACATAAGCAGATTCAGTTTCTCCTTCAGTTGAGCTTTAAAGTCATTCTTTAAAGCAGAGTAATTATGTGGCCTCTTTTGAGAGCTAGCAAATACCTATTAATTCAGCAGTATGTGTATATTGATCTTCTGATCTTAACCTATTCTGTTTATTGTCCTTTAACAGAATTCTTCCACGAACATTAGTGCTCATGAGAAAGTAGAAAAGAGCTTTATGTTACCTAAGGAATTTACATGCCTATATTTAAAGATTAGGAGTCCACATAAAGATATGACATCATTCCCACAAAAATTTTCTACAATGTGTCTGTGGATTTTATAATAAAATACAGGATAACATAGACGTGCTCACCTAAGCATTTTTTTCTCTATAGGCAAAAATAACTACAGATACATTGTATTCTCCATATAAATGATTAATGCAACATAAAGTTAGAAAACATTATTGCAATATTTAGATTTATAAACATATTTAGGTGAAAGTTACAATGCTTGAGAGTAGAAGCTGTTATTGTGTATTTTCTGCAGCATATAATAAAACAATCCCCATAATTTAGAAAAGTAGAGATGAATTATTCTATGCTTTGGGAAGTATTTTATGACAGGTGATTGGCAGGTCTAGTTCTGCCCGAAGCCTGTGAGCAAGCTGAAGTATTCATTGCAACAAATCTGTGGACCGTATCACTTGAAGGACAGGCAGAAGGATATTTTTCTCACCACATTTTACTTTTTCAAGGCATACCCTTGGAGGCAGAATGCAGCATTTTTCTTGAAGTGCTAAACAGTTGTGCATGCAACTTTGACAAAAAAAAACTTCGACAAAAAAACCCCAAAAAACCAGAAAACAAACAAGTCATAGATAACTAGAATCTTGCTCATTATGTTCTCTTAGAGTTATTTCTGTTTCAGTCTGGTACCACCATAATTTCTAACACTGGAAATAGATTTGGAGCATGGCTTTGTTTTCCAAACAAGTTGGTGAATACATATCAGTTCTTACCAATAATATCAATTGTTTTGTCTTTAACTGTTTATGTCTTCCTTAGAAACATATTCAGGCTATGGAGAGTTAAACTTCACCAAGGTCCAAGAAGCTAGGAGGCAAAAGGGTTGGGCTGCAAAGGCAAAAAATGTTTGAGAGGATATGGGTTTAGGCAGAAAACAATACTAAGGATTGAAAGGAAACTACTTTCAGTTTTTCCCCCTATACTTTTTGCTTAGTATTTAATACAACCAGCACTAGCTTTATTGACAGGTAGCTCCAGAAAGTGCCTTCAAAATTATGTTAATTCATCTCATAAGGTGTATGTCCAAAATATAGGTCCAATGAATACCTCTACAAAAATATTTTATATGATAATTATAATAAATAGGTAAATCAGATAGCATGTCAAACCTGGGATTCCTGTACTGTTGGCTGTTTCAGGGAGATGAGTTAAATCCTAACCATTTTTTTGCTGGGGATTTTTGCACAATATTGCGTATCAGTGTTACGTCTGTATGCACTTGTGCAGCTAGAGTAGATTTTTAATGCTCTGCAATGTTTAAAGTTCACTGCAGTTTCTACTGAAAATTAAAATTGTAAACAGTTTTAGTTTTTCTCTTTTTCCCATCACTTGGTATCTTCTTATTCTGTTAATATTCTTCTTTATATAATGCTATAGGGGTTTCTCATTAGGAAAATCTCTTTTACTTTTCACAGCGCTAACTAAAATACTTGATTATTATATCAAGACAGAAAATAAGTCATAAGATTTTAATGTATTACTATGAAAGGAATAGTGCTCCTACTCTTTGCAATTCTATTTCAATTTTAGAATTATTAGAGAAGATAGCAAAGCATTGTCTTTGTTTCTATTGTCTTCATGATTCACTTTGACTCCTATTCATCTTCCTTTCAAGCTTTTCCTGTATTTAAACCTCAGAGACAAAGAAATCATTTTGCTTCTTTGTTGATGCCTGAATTTAAGAAATAAATAAAGTAGCATTGGTATAAATACATTTATTTGTTGAAGGAAATGTGGTACAGACTTTCTAGAACAGGAACAAAACCAGCAAAGAACTGGTGTAGATTTTAATTTCTGCAAAAAGATAATAAAATAAAATCATTTTAATAGTACATATTTAAAATTATATACATATGTTCTAGAATATATAATGTAATATATCCTATAAAATAAATAATATAATATATACTCTGTATATTTGTATATTTTCAGAAGTGTTATCACAGAATCATGGAATCGCAGAATGACTGAGTTGGGAAGGTATCTCAGGACACCTGGTCAAGTACTACTCAAGTAAGGCCACCAACAGGAAGATGTCCAGGACAGAGTCCAGTCAGTTTTTGAACATTGCTGGAAACACTCTTACTACTGTAGCTCAGGCACCATATGTCTTTGTCACAAGGGTATTTTGCTGTCTCATGTTCAGCTAGGTGTACAGGAGAACCCTCTGGTCATTCTTTACAAAGATGTTTTACCAGTTTGTGCTGGTTCATGACATTCTCCTTTCCAGATGCAAGCCTTGCACGCTTCTTTGTTAAACTTTCCTGTTGAGAAACCTGTTGTTCCATTTCTCCAGCTTACTCTGGTCTCCTGGATGGCAGCACAACCCTGATGGCAAAATAGCATGCAAGCCTCATTTTTGTATCCCCAACACACTCATTAAGGGGACTCTGCTCCATCATTCAGGTAATGATGTCAGAGTCCCATGTCAAGCCAACCCAACACCAACATTATGGCTATAGATCAATTGTTCAGTTAGAGAGAAATGTATAAAACATTGCACAAAATGTTGGACACCATGGAACCTGCTAAGAGCTGAGTAGCTCCAATGTCAACAACATGGACTCTTGTACTCATGGAACATTTCTTCTCCATTTAGAGATATTATATGTATCTAAGTATTTTCTAAGAAAATCTAGCATTGCTAAAATATAGGGTGCAAGGGCACACTGTCAGCTCATTGTCAACTTGTCCTCCACCAATACTCCCAGGTTCTTCTCAGCAGAACTGCCTTTAAGAAGCTCAGCCCCCAGCCTGTACTGGTACTTGGGATTATTCCTCCCCAAGTTCAGGACCTGGCACTCACCTTTATATTTTATATAATAAGTTTGGCTTTCTTTTCAAAAGAGTTTTTATAAAAGTTTAATATCAAATAATTTTTATATATATATAAAAAATATATCTATATCTCCCATATATCTTATTCCATATATCTATTAGTTTTATATAATTATATATATACAAATTATAATATACAAAAGTAAATAAGTATAATAAAAATAATTGTATTAAATAATATATTAAATATTAAATAATTATAATAGTTTTATGTAATAGTTTTTTATATTAGCTTTTTTTATGAAGTGAAGCAAAGTATTTTATCTTACTATTTATAATTTTGCAGGGTGAAAAAAAAAGCATATTTGCATATTTTTAGTTACCCTCAGCAAAAGCAGTTCTTAAAAATGTTTACTTCGGTTTGCAAAAATATCCTCTATTTACTGTAATTTTATTAGCTCTGTATCTGGCAGTTAAAAACATATTCATTAGTAAAAATAGCTGCTTTTCGATTACCTTTATTCATGCTGAGTGATGCCTTTCTTCAAATGGTGCTATTGACTACATCTGGTCTATTTATAAAGTACTATTCAACACAAGGGTGAAGAGAGGAGTCAGATGCCTGATGCTCTGTCCAGGACAGTGAGTCTAAAGATGTGACATGAAATCCTTACTCTATTGCAAGTCTTTGACTTTAGTGAAGCTAGAATTTCATCCATTATATATACTTATTTCTCTGACTTCTTAGGAGTCAGACATTTCATTTATTTCTCCAACCTCTTTGCAGTCTTTCATCAAAGTCAAATACTAACTTCATTTACAACGCAGTAAAACCCTGCTGAATTTCAGGGAATATTTTCCCAGATAGAAGTCAAGCAAAGAGGTTAGTAGATATTTAGTTAAAGCACTATTTTGAGCTAATTGCTATGTAAGTATTTAGTATTCCTAAATTTAAACATGTGCTAAAACGTACACTGAAATGGAGGTCCTTTGCTGAATTAAGTCTATGAAGAGTAGAAATAAATAATAATCAGAATATTTGGAGGGTATGAGTTGGCACAGGCAGGCAGCCAGAAAAACCAAAACAACATGACTGAAATGCAGAAAGTAAATTTATTTAAATTTCCCACTAACTGGAGGATCCCAAAGTGGCACCCAGGTGGAGAAAGATGAGGGGGAATGCCAGCACAACCAGGAGCATTTCATCCTGGGAGCTGGCAAGGCTGCTGATTGCACACATTTATTGGAGGCCTGCACACATGTGGTTTACCACCATGCTCTGATCTCCCCTGTGATTTTCATGATCCCCAAGACGGGGAGCTCAAGCATCACCATGAGAGTGCCTCCACAATCACCTCTTATCTCTACACAGAGATTCTACTTTTCAAAAGAGAGGATAAAGAGCAGTAGGCATAATAAAGGGGGGTTCCCACATTTATTCTTCAGGCCTTGGTATTCCCAGTTGTAAGGTCAGTTGAGTGAATCTACCATCCTCCTTGTCGTTCTTCAGCTTTTAACTCTTTCCTTCCAATCGAGGCAGTAAAATTTTGTTTGGTGGCACTATCAGATCAAGTTTCATAGTCTGTGAGTTGGAAGTATCAAAACATCCACTGAGCACATTAGAATAGGAAAAGCTGTGCCAGAAATGGGACTTGGATCATATGCCAGTGTATATTCTAGGAAGCTGAAGTCAGACTTTGTCTTGGAGCAGGCCTTGTTCTTTTCCCCTTCTTTGTTTTAAACTTCTGTCCTAGGGCTCCATTTGTACTCCAATTCCTACAGCAACTCCCAGGTCTCCTACCCTCTCCTGGGAGACAAAGCAGAAGTCTCATGGCATGCACCAGCTACAGGAAAGAGGAAGACATAGAGCCAGTCAAAAGCAATGGATTCTTGACTGTTCCTGATGCTGTAGTCAGAGATGTGAGGAAAACCAAGGAATTTTGTGTTACATCACCACCTCCTCTGCTACTGGTGAAGGAGGAAGACTGCTATGTCTTATTTACACCTCTGAACCAAGACCAAGGAAATCCTGCATTAAACCCACGGCTCTATCTGACATTACTTGCCTTGTCTTTATGGAAGAGTCTAGAGAAGTGCAATGGTCCTATGCTATATTCATCTTTGTCCTTGACTATATTTCTTTTATTTCTCTTCAATTTCAGCCTCTCATTTTCTGGCTAAGATTTCTAAGATTGTGTTTAATTAATCAGTAAGAAAAAATATTGCCAAAAGTATTTGCCAAAATTGTTGCCAAAAAATATAAAAATTACCATAAAAGGAAAACCTATCAACCGTTCAAGGAATGCAGAGGGGAGTTTTCTAAGAGAAGATTTCTTAATAAAACCAGAAAGCTTTATACATATTTTATTTAGAAAGTATCTCAAGAAATAAACATAACAATTAAATACCAGTATTTTTTGTAGCTTTTTATATAAATTTTTTACCTAAGCTGCTGCTGAAATAATCTTGTGAAACTCCTTTGAATGTCAGCAATTCCCTCAATCTTTTCAATTTAATGAATAAAGTTAACATTTATAATTACTTATGTATGAATATAATTAGAGGAGTTAAATTAATAATATATGAGAGTAATTTTTTATGAATGTATTCCAGAAGTGATAATTAGGGGAAGCACCAAAAACGCTGTAATAATTTTTGCGCTGCAATTATTTAGCCATTCTAAAGCCCACACACTCTTTAAAACTGGTCTGTCTTGTGAAAAAAATCAGTGTGTAATAGCGAGACCATTACAGTTAGGGCTAGGGCAAGTATTAAATTTAAATTTAGGAACTAAAAAGTCCATAGATGCTGAAATAGTTGCTAGTTAAACAGAGAATCTTGAAATAATGTAACTTGGGACTTACTTCTAGATGACCAGGTCATCTGGTTCAACTGACTGTTCAGAAGTCACTCTGGCCTTTGCTCTGCTGAATTTCAAATACCTCTAAGAGTAGAGCTTCTACAGCTTTTCTGGGAAATCCTTTCCACAGTCTGATTATACCCACTGCAGATATTTTTTTCTCTAATATCAGATCAAAATATCCCCTCTTTAAAACTGTCATGTGCTTAAGACTGCTGCAGGTACTCTAGCACTGGAAATCTCTCATGCTTAAGCATTTACACAAAACAGATCATTTGATCCTCCAAAAAGTAAGGTTTTGTGTGGTCTTGTTCACAAGGGTCCCAGGATGAGGGAAGAGACGAGAAAGTTGACTCCATGTATCAGAAGCTTGATTTATTATTCTAAGATAGATAATATATTAAAACTATACTAAAAGAATAGAGGAAAGGATCTCACTACAAGGCTAAGCTAAGAATAGAAAAGGAATGAAATCACAAAGTCTTCCCTCAGACCGAGACCGGCCGGACAGGTGAACTGTGATAGGCTCTTAATTGGAAACAGCCTGATGAGGCCAATCACAGATTCCCCGTTACATTCCACAGCAGCAGATAAGAATTGTTTACAGTTTGTTCCTGAGGCCTCTCAGTTTCTCAGGAGGGGAAAAATCCTAAGGAAAGGATTTTTCATAAAACATGTCGGTGACAGTTTTGGAGCATAACATCCCAGAAGTACTAACTTCTAACTTGAATTGGTCATGTAAGATGGCAATAATTTCAATGTCGCTTTCTATGTCTTGATATAGAAGCTGGCTGGGAAAAGTAACATTATTTTGAAAGAATTGAAAATCCAGACAATGCCACAAGAAGGTGTTTAAAGTTTTTGCATTCCATGCCTGGAAGTGCTTTTATTGCCACAAAAATTTGTTTGCTTTCTGGTTGTTTGCACACAGGTAAGATGTGGTTCCTCTAGTTTATGAATACACAATTTCATATGGGTCTTTCCGTCTTTTTAGCTTTTCTCTTCCTTTTCCTTTTCTAAAAGCATAAAATACTATTTTTCCTTCTTTTTTGCTTTTCCTTTTCCTTTTCCATGAGTATGTAGTGCGCAAAGAGGACAGAGTCAAGATCTTGTCAGTGGTATCCAGTGATGGGATCAGAAGCAACGGGTACAAACAGAAATGGAGGAGGTTCTGCTTGAACATCAGGAAACAGTTTTTCACTGTGAGCATGACCAAGCACTGGCTCAGGCTGTGCCTGGAGCCTTTGATGTTTCCATTCAAAAGTTGTTTGAACATGGTTATAGGCAACCTCTTCTAGGTGAGCATTCTTGAGCACGGGGTTTTGATTATCATCCTTGGTCCCTGCCAAGCTGAATCATTTTGTAATTCTGTGAAGCCAGCTCTATTTAATTTAATGAGCACACATTTGCTGCATTTCTGGGCATTTAGTTCAAAATTTCTCAAGTATGAATTGTCTTTTTCACACCTGTGTTATTTCCAAATGGAAAACCGATGCTAATGTCCCAACCCAGTTTGTTTTAGAGGTTTAATGCAAAAAATTTGTTTTAAATGTAACATAAAATCAATAAGAAACAAAAAGGCAGAGGGAAAATAAGGAAATAATGATTTTAGCAGAAGATAAAATAGGATGCAATAGTTTCTAAGCTAAAATTTATACAAGGGCATTTAATGAAATCAAATGCATTACACAGAGTGTAAGACAGAACTTATTAATTATTAAAGAAAATATCTAATTCACTTGATGAATCTTTGTAAATTAACTGTTTGCAGCTAATGTGACTCAAAGCTGCCACTATTAATTTTTACAACTTTGTTAATATTGGGTATCTGGCATTGTATTTTTCATTATGGGACTATATCAAGGAAGGTTTAGGTCAATATTAGGAGAAAGTTCTCCGACCAGAGGGTTTTTTGGCACTTAAACCATGGGAAGTAGTCAAAACACCAAGCCTGCTGGAGTTCAAGAAGCACTTTAACAATGCTTTCAGGCACATGTGTGATTCTTGAGGCTGTCCTGCGTTGGGCCAAGCATTAGACTTAATGGTCTGTTGGGGCCCTTTTCAACTCAGGATGTTGTATGATTCTATGATTATGTAAAAATTTGGGTCTCTGAGTGAGGTGTACTAACAAAATACCCCCCAGATAACTAGCATAAATCTTCCAATATCATCTTAATATTATGCCCAGAATTGACTTTCCAACCTTTGCAATGTTTTACTCTTAAACAGGAGTCATCAAAATAATCACTGTGTTTACTGATAGGCTGTTAACTACATTTTCAGTTGCTATCATCCTGAAAAAGCATATTAATAGAAGTTAGAAGTCAGATAGGTGTGCCTACATCTCAATTATTCTGAATAGGCTAATTAAATATGCTATCAAAGGAGGTATCACCAAATGCAAACAATTACATGAAAATCAATATAGGAACTGGCTATCTTATATATATTCATTTTGATATTTTAAAGATCATAATTGTTATGAGTTAGACATTGTCAATCAAGTACAACAGCACTGTTGCTATAGATTTATCTTTTATGAGGCACAGTAGTCCCAAGACCTAATCCTCCTCACAGAAAGACTACACCACCCCACTGAGCTCAGCATATTTGTACTATTTTCAGTGAATAGACTGAAACTTTGGCCTGTGCTTTCTAAACATGAGCCAAAATATTATCTGACTCAAGTATAATAGAAATTGTGATTTATTTTTCCTGTAGGCATGACTGCAGTGGTTTTTATTTCCTTTAACATTCAGCCTAATACATTAGCCATCAGGGCACCTTGCATATGGAAAACCCATTTTTGCTTTTCAAATGATTGTTTAAGTAGAGATGTGCCTCAAAATATAGAAGAAGATCAAATATAAGGATAATTTTATTTTAAAATCTGTTTATAAATGTTATTGAAATTTGAAAGACATGAGTCCAAGTTTCATCAGATTAAGAACTACTAATTCTTGATATTATTTTTCATTGGTGAGACTTGAACTGAAAATGGGTGGCTGTAAAATGTTCTGCAATAATTTTCTCTTCATATGGTTATCTGTATGTGTTTTTGTGTGTGTATCTTTATCTTTTCTCTGATAGAAAATACAAGATTCCATTATACTGTTGAAACCAGAAAGGATCCAAGCTTTATATGAGCCAAAAACAAGAAGAGATTGCTTCTTTAAAGCTCTGAATTAAGTATACCACTTTCCTGAGAAAACCTAAATAATAATCTAAATCTTCTAATTTTTTTGGTTTTATCACACAACTACTAAGCAAAATTAAAAGAATATTTAACATGATATTAGATGTACTATAACAAAAAATCTGTTCTACAACCACACTGTGGCAATGTACTTTCTTTGAGCAGGTGCAGATGGCAATATGAAAGAAAAAATAATTTGAAACAACTTCCATTTCATTGTTATATTATTTCATTAATATTCACAAAGTTTTTTGAGAGCCAAAGATGATTGGTTCTGAAGAAGTGTAAACCAATAACATCACAATCAATGGTAAACTTACCAAAATGACAGGTTTATGAACATGTGAGAGAATTTTTCTATACTAGATTACCCTGTGTTAAATCTAATAAAGTGTAGATTATGAAATTATTCTTATAGCTTCATAGGCTTCCTTCTCAGAAAATTATGATCTTTAAAAATTACTTTTAAATAAGACAGAAGAAACACCAAGGACTTGTTTTGTTTATTATTTTCTTGCTATTTTGGTCAATGCTGCATGGAGAGCCAGCTCTAAAATACCTCAGTGCATTTTACTTCTTTCCAGTACAGCCTCTCCAGATTGTTTCTCAACATTATAAAATGATGAAATTACTGTTTATGGAGAAAATATCAGAAAGCAAAAGATAGACAGGAAATTACATCAGCGACGAAGGAAACTTGTACTTTAATAAATGGCCTTTAGGAGTTCAGACACTAAAAATAAAACTTTTCCAGTAGTGGTGGACTTATATTTTTCACTTCTACCTTCAATTCTCCATTTTCTCATGCAAATGATGGTGGATTGAGGTTAATCTTATACTGTTTTTCTAGTCACCTTCTCCTTTTCCTCACTAGCTAAATACCTCCAAATAAAAACCCAAGCTCCAATGCCATTATATAGATATAGGAGACCAGGATGTCTATTGTGCAATTTGATTAAACTTTTATACATAAAATAAGAGAAGCTTTCTGAATTTTAAAGTGTAAATAGGGCACAGCCCATAAATTTTATCTTTGGTTTTTATTGAAGCATTAACCTGACATTGTCAAATATTTTTGTGAAAGTCACTTTTAAAAATAAACTTGTTAGCTTTATAGCAGTTTTTTTCCTGATCTAATAGTATTTTAACTTTGCACATGCAAATATTCTAAGTTTCTAGCATTTCACCATTGTCACTAGTTTATCTGATTTATCATTTATTAGTAATCTAATAAATTTTTAAATTATGCAACCTTTAATTTTTTTTTTTTTTGTGCATGTTTGTATGTTTGCATGTGCAGGCATCACCAGAAAGGTTCACAGAATCACAGAATGACTGAGGCTAGAAGGAACATTTCAAAGCATTCTGTTCCAAGCCTCCTGCTCTAGCAGTGTCACCCAAGGATAATAGCAAGGTTCCCAAGACAATATCCAGGCAGCTTTTGACTAGCTGTTAAAGAACTAGTAGAAGTTTTTAGGTTTTTCTGTTTGGATCCTTAAACAAAATTTTATGAAGAAGAAAAAACTTACTCAAAATCCTACAAAGTTTAATATCTTTCTATGTCAAAGCAGTGAAAATCCTCTTAATTTTAGATTCCTGTCACTTAATAAATGAACAGTACTGAGACAGTTCAATGATTTTCAAATAATTTCTTTTGTTCCTTTGCTAAAAAAGTTGTTCTCATGCACTCTTTTCATATTTGCAGGACACATATCAGGAAGAAAAAAAAGCATATCTATTATTTTTAGTAGGTACTGCACCATGAGGAATGTTTTTGGTGTGAGATCTTTTCTGGCTTTGTTTTTGTACCATTGTGCTTTCTCTGATTTGTGCATAATACATAAAGACAAAATTCCAGTTCAACATGAGAAATGAAATATATTGTTATATAGGAATATTTATCTCTGTCTCTTAAGTGTCTTTTTAGAGGGTCTTATGGGGGTCCAGTTATTAAAAAATTTATGAATTTCATTTCAGTTATTGAACTACTGCTAAATCAAAGACATTCTGTCTATTCTCTGAGAAAACTGACACTATCTGCATCATGTTCCTTGTATTGCACTTTGATGAATATACTAAAGTAAATTCCAAAATGGGAGTTTGCAACTAACAAAACAGGAAATTAATGACAATGAAGTCAAACAAATTTGTTGTTTTCCATACATGATGCTCAAGCTGACTTTGTCTTATTTCTTATTTCTCTTGTAGTTTGGTAGAGCTATTTACTTTTTTTAAAATATATGTCATCCTAGTGATAGTAACAGCAATAACAACAACTCTTAGAAGAGGATACATACTTGAGACACAATATAATTAATATATATAACTTTATTAACTGAAAAATAATAATATAGAGGAGGAAGACTCCTGTGACAGCTAACAAACTCTGGAGTTTTTATGGATAAGGAAGAAACAAATATTCACTCCTTAAGGACAAATAAAATGAATATTTTTCTGCTATCTAACGATTTATTTGAAATATGGGGAAGCTCTTTATTGGTAGCAGGGCTAATAAGACACAACTGAGGATCCTTAATAGCTAAAGGAAAGATTGAGTTAGATGACTCATCCTCTATTGATGGATGAAAAAAGATTCCTAAGCAGGTCCACAAAACAATTTAAATCTCAGCCACCACATTTAGAAGAGCACCCTCTGGGTTCTTTAATAACTTATTTCTTTTCATTTGAAGCTATATTTGATAAATTTCTCGGATTTACATGTTTGACATTCCTTAACAGTGTCATCAGCCTTGTTAGAAATACTCCCTCCTCTACTTGTCCACAGTTTTAGGTCATAACACATACTCTAATACATCCTCCAGAGGAAGAAATAATGATATCAGCCTGGAGTATTGTTTGGTGCAGGATTCTTCTGAGCCCTGTATGGAATCTTTGTACATGTGTTTTATTTCCTGGTTTTATTTCAAGATTCAAGTGGATGGACTAATATACCAAGTGATATTGAATTGATATTTTGAACCCTACAGGTTATATTACAATGTTCTGTTACAATAACTTAGAAGAGTGTTTGAAGAATTTGCAAGTGGTATTTGGAGGTACAAACCCTATGAAAACGTGGAAGAGATTGCAGAATAAAGGGAGGTAATTCTGATGGAATATTTTCCAACTTTTGATAAACACCGATATCTGAAACAAAATTTTCCTCACAAAAGTTATATGTTTTATTGGAATGAGAAGATATTTCTTCATTTAATTAAAACAAATCAAATCAAACTTAACCAAGAGAAAGAAAGAACTAAAACAAACTAACCAAAAGCCCTAGGAGATAGTAATATGTTTAATTGTCAAAATAAATTTGGACTCGGAAACAAAAGCGAACCAGGGAGATAAATTTTCTGACATTGCAAGCCAAATCACACAAGTTAGGTGTCTGTCTCCACAAACTGTGTAGAAAATATTAGGCAATGAAAATCTTCCATCATTTGGCATTCAGACTGACAGTTCTTCCTTTGAGGACAATGGGAACAGCCCTGTATATGCATACACTTATGCACACATACACATGTATATGTACAACTGTGTACATGCTTTCTTTTTTAAAACCAACCTTTTTTTTTTCCCACAGAAAGTAGAAAACTGGTACTTTTTTTCTCTTTACTTTCACTGATTTTGCTTCACCTTAGTAAAAGTGGATGGCTCCATCAAACCTAGAAATACACTGGATCTTGAGATAGATGCTTAGCTCACCACTACTTGATATCTATAAACATGGATTTTGGGATTATGCTTTTTTATATGATCAGGGATGTTTGCAAGATAAACAGCAAAGTGCAAAGGGATTTTAGTATCTTCAATATTAGGCAAAGCCAGCACATATGGGGTTTGAACAGTAGTCAGAGCAGCAGCTGCAATCAGGTAGCTGAATTCCACCTTAAGTGAAATTTGATGAATTGAACAGTACACTGGGAAGACAGTAGGAGTTGTGATATCTGATAAAAAACTAACAAAGAGACAATTTTTGTTCTCTGGAAATACACTAATCTCACAAAACCTTACACAGGAATATTTGTTTGCCTGTATATTTAAAGAGAATCCAAACATTTGATTTAGGAAACCTGATCTCATGTTGCTAATTTACCCTCCCAGAAACTAAAAAAGAAGTCTTTATACCAGTGGCATCAGGCTGAAAACAACCTTACCCTATTTTCAAGTCCATGCACATAGTCTGAAAGTCTGACTTCTGACTAAGCTTCTCAAAGACTTCATCTCCCTCTTTTTTAGAATATGGGCTAAAAAGTCTGTTCTGGTGCTCTTGGATTAAATGTAGAGTATTCCTGTTGCTTAGAGACATTTTGCTACTTCCAGGCCCTTCTCACTGTCCTCCCTAAAGCTTTCTGAAAGAAGACTAGTATTTTTTTTTTCCCTGAAGAGAATTACTGAACTTTTCTGTCAACATGTATTTTACAATTTGTGTTAATTTTTGCTAGCATAGAAGAGAAAGACTGAGTATTTTTTAACTCCTTGGGAAACTGGGCTTTATACACTTACCAAGATAATGCTTTTTTTCCTCCATATGTTGGTCTGCAAATACCTAAAAATATAACCACTAGCTGGAGTTTCTGATGACCAAATGTGAGAGTAAAAAATAGCAACGCAGTAGAGAAGATTGTCACAGAATTGCTAATGTTATACCATGTGATCCTCTCACTGCCTATAGATATAGCTGTTACATTTTCTGAAAATGAAAATATCCAGATTCCAAGAAAAGTTAAGAATATCTTTCTCTTATTGCTTCTCTTTGGAGTAATCCTTTTAAGTGGCAAATCTTCACTGAGTTTTGACACCTTTATCAGGCGATGTTCTATTAACTGGAAATAGCTTCTGACTTCTAATATGCACATAATTACTTTCTCTGGCAATATTCCATTTAAAAGGGTCCATTTCAGACTCAATAAAATATTTTTAAATCAATTTAATTGCAATTTAACTTAATCATAAGAATGGAAATAATTCCCTGACATTACAGCAATATTTATGAAGAAACTAATTGTGTGTATCCCACTACTGGTCACAACTGAAATAAATAAACTGTAATGTATTTCAACTTGCCTTTATATATACCAATTTTTAAAAAAGTATAAAAATAACTCTGAGGTCAGAAAACCCTTGAATTTTAGCACCAGTCTTTTAGCATTAATTTCTTGGTAGCTTTGATTAAAGCTTCTCCTATTCTGACCCTGAAGTGTCCTAATTTCTTCAACCTATTTAATACAGAAAAAGACTAATTATATTACGGGTTGTTTTGAGAATTCATTGGTTTATTAGCTCAGTTCCTCAGCTCACTGAATGCAATGCTGGAGTGCATTTCTGGAGTGCATCTTCTACACCAGTTGTGTTGGTAGGCAGTGGTGCAAAAAAGAGGTGTGGTAATAAACTAGAGAATTTGCCTGAAAACCACACCCTGATAAGAACTACTGCTGAAACTAATGTAGACACATCCTTTGAATTACAGTAAATCTTCATAGAAGCTGTCTGGATTTGAGAGTACTGAATAAATGTGATGCCAAGCTGCAGCAACACATAGATGAGAAAGGTATGTAACTATTTCACTGATGCCTCTTTTTAAATATAAAACCTAATTTATTTAAATTCACATTTCAGTAAAAAAAATGCCTTTACACTTTTACTCACAACAATATATTGGCTGTCTTTTTTTCACGCAGAGGACATAATGTGAAGTGCCCAGTGTAATAGCAAGGTAGATTTAGAAACAAGAAAATGCTAGAAAGGAAGCAAATATTAAGTAGAAGGAATGGCCTGGGACTTTTTGTCTCTGAGAGAATGGCCTGAGACCTCATAGCATCTTTGATAACAGAATTTGTGAAATTGTGCTAAAAGATTATTTGAATACAGCTTTTGCTGTAAAACTCAACCAAAACTTGGGCAAGATTACAGCCCATGAAATTTTCAAATGACTCATGTTGAGATTTGGAGTATTAATTTTTCAGAATCCATCTGTACTTGGGATGCTCCAGACCCAAGTGCGTTTATTACAGCCAGCATGCACACACCCTGCTCTTACAGAGAATCCAAGCACAAGTGCAGAAACTAGACTGGTCCGTCTGCAGATTCTTTTTACAGCAGCTAGGGGAGCTTAAGGGTCAGAAACAAGGACTGAGAATAGCAAAAATATCTCTTCTAAATTGGTGATTGACATAGAGGCCGTAGGGAGGACAAGAGAAAAATTGCCTGTTCTCTTTTGCCAGATAAAGAGCAAATGCAGAGAGACTGACAGGACATGTGATGTGGGTTTCCAGAAAAAGAAGCAGCAAATAGTATGAAGATCCAATGCAAAGTAAATAGTGTGGGCCTAATACAGCAATTCTCTTTCTTATTCTGCATAGACATTATAGAAGCGTAAAAAATTTTGCCTTTCAAATCTCCCCCACCATGACAAGTGCTACTGGGAGCTAAAAAAGTTGAAAAACAAAATGTCAAGCATGTAAGCAAAAAATGTGCTTAAAAATTAGTATATGAAGGTATGGATTACATTTGTATTTGTACACAGAGAATCAGTTCAATTTCTTTTATAATCTCAAATTATGTTCTTCTGGGGTTCAGCCTTATAATATTTCATTTTTAATAAAGAAATCTCCATATATTTCTATTTAATTTTTTCTTTTTTTATATCTTACTTCCCACTCCCTTGTTCCATTGTAAGTACTTTTTTCTTTGAATTTTTCCCTATCATGTATGTTTTCCTTGTCTCTTTTCCTCTAAATCCCTTCCCTTTATTCTGTTGAGCCTTTGTATTCTCTTCTCTCAACTCTTTTGCTGAACTGTTGAATCTGTGAGGAGACAAAACAGGTAAGAGGAAAGAAGCCATCCAGCCAAGCTAAAAACCAGGCAGCTAGGACTGGATCAGAGGCCACTTCTCAGCACAAAGGCTTCCATGTCTGTGCTTTTAGGGGCATTCACAGGCAGCTGAACAGCTCTCAGCAATCTCTGGCAGGTCTTTGTCTCCTTCCCACCACATTCAACATAAGAAGTTTTCAAAAAGAATGTACTTCTATTGGGTTTTTGGGGTCAAGGTTTTGTGGTGGAGGGCTACAGTGGCAGTTTATGTAAGAAGCTGCTAGAAGCTTGCTCTAAGTCCAGTGGAGATAGTGCCAACAGGCTCCATGAGGAAAGCACCACTGGCCAAGGCCAAGCCCATCAGTGAGGATGTAGTAGTATCTGTGGCATGGCATAGTTAAGAAACAGAAAAAGTCATTGTGCAGAAGCAAATTGCAGCTTCACAAAACAGGAGTAACTCTGCAGATACCCATGTCAGTGGAAAGAGAGGGGGAGGAGATGCTCCAGGCACTGGAGCAGAGATTCCCCTGTAGCCCTTGGTGCAGACTATGGTGAGGCACAGCCATCTGTGCCCTGCAGCCCATGCAGGTCCTCGCTGGAACAGAGCAGCCATGGAGGATCCAACACTGCAACAGGAGAATGCATCCAAAGGAGGCTGGAACACCATAGAGATCATGGCTTGGCTCCTGGCAGGAGCTATGGACCCATGGAGGGAAGAACCCACACTGGAAGAGGTTTGCTGCTAGGACTTGTGACCCCGTGGGGGACCCACCCTGCAGCAGGCTTTTCCTGAAGGACTGCACAACATGGGAAGGACCCCCGTGGGAGAAGTCTGTGAAGAACTGCAGTTCTTAAGAAGGACTCACACTGGACAAGTTCATGGACAGTCTCTCACGGGATAGACCCCCATTCTAGGGAGCAGGGTAACAGTATGAGTAGTCTTCCCCTTGAGAAATAGAAGTGGCAGAGACAATGCCATGACCTTACAGCAATCCTCATTTCCTGTTCCCCCAGCCCTGCTGGCCATAGTTGTGTAGAGAATTTGGTAATAGAGTTAAGCATGAAAAGAAGGGAGGGGTGGGGACAGGTGTTTTTAGATTTGCTTTTATTTCCTAATATTCTACATTGATTTGATTGGTAATAAATGCAATTAATTTTCCCCAAGTTCAGTCTGTTTTGCCCATGACAGTAATTGGTGAGTGATGTTTTTCTGTCTATTTCTTGGCCCTTTCATTATATTTTCTCTCCTCTGTTCATTTGAAAATGGGGAGGGATAGAGCAGTTTTGGTGGGCACCTGGCACCCAGACAGGTTAAATCCATCACATCAATTTAACATTTCAATTATGTAATGATTTAGATGCCAGTTACTGTCAGAGACATCTTATCACTTTTTTCATGTGAAAGAAATCCATATTCTACTCTTGTCTCTTGGAAATAATTTCTGTCCTCTGGTTAGAAATAATTCCTGATGAACTCAAGCATTGAGGGTCAATCCTTGCCCATAGGAAGATGTCAGCTTATCCAATACTCAGGTTGTACTTGCAATCTCATACCACTTCATTCTAGAGCTTTTATCCCGCTTTCCCAGCTCTTTTGCAGGTGTCAAACTCATTCTCTTTGATTAGCTCTTGCTGTCTTTGACATATAGGACTGCATGACAGGATTTATGCCATACTTCAATAAGCTGTAGGATTAGATAAAAAAAGAGTGCAATTTTTCAGGTAACTATGCAATAAACACTTTATACTGCAAATGGAACCTATTGACATGATCAGAAAACTGCCTTTATTTTCAATATCCCCTTTCCTTACACTTTAGTCACTAAAGGAAAGGCAGCAATGTGCACTTGCAGCCCAGAAAGCCAGGGCTGTGTCAAAAGAAACAAGGCCAGTAAGGTGAGAGAGGTGATTCTCCTCATCTACTTTCATGAGACCCCACCTGGAGTGCTGCATCCAGGTCTGAAGTCCCCAACATAAGAAGGATATGGACCTGTTTGGGTAAAGACAGAGAGAGAAGAGCCAGGAAGATGATCAAAGGGCTGAAGGATCTCTGCCATGAAGACAGGCTGAGAGTTGAAGCTGTTCATCTTGCAGAAGAGAAGGCTCCAGGAATATGTCATTGTGGTCTTCCAGCACCTGGAGGGAACTTACAAGAAAGATGGAGAGATTATTTCCAAGGGTGTGGAGTTACAGGACAAAGGGAAATGTCTTCAAGCTGAAAGAGAGTAGGTTTAGATTAGACAGCAGCAAGAAATTCTTCACTGCAAGGTTGGTGAGGCAGTGGAACAGGTTCCCCAGAGAAGCTGTGGATTCCCCATCCCTGGAAGTGTTCAAGGCGAGGCTGGATGGGGCTTTGAGAAACCTGATTCTATTGAAAGATATCCCTGCCTATGGCAAGAGAGGTGGAACTAGATGATCTTCCAGGTACTTTCTAATCCAAGGCATTCTATGATTTGCAAGTTTATGAAAGGTAATGTGCCAGGTCTGAGTCCCAAGAAGGAAAAAAAACCAAAAACCAGGGTAGTAAGTCAGGTTGACAGATGGGTCCCCTAAGAACCCACATGGTACAGAGGGGACCCACATCTGCATTCACCACGTTCTCATGGTGCACATGTGTGTTGCAGGTTCTGCTGGCTGATTTCTCAGAGTCCTGGTTTTCTCAGACCTGGTTTTCTCCTTCTGACCTGCCACAAGGGCACTTAAAATATTCTGAACTTGCAGACCTGTAAATGCAGAAAATGAGGAGAAGAAGAATATTAATAGATACTTACCTTCTGTCTTCTCAACTGCATCTAATAATTTGTTATGCTTTACCATATCTATCTTACTTACTAAAATAAATCTTGGCTAAAGAGTAAGAGCATTCAAAATTCCGTACCATTATTTTTACCATTATTTTTTTCTCCTACACTGACAGTTATTTTGTTTTCTTTCTAGGTCCTCTTAAGTTATGGTAAAGTTTTTTAGTTATATCAGGATAGTAACTAAAACTTTCTGATTGATTTCTGTAAAAAACTGAATATTTTGCAGGTAATTTGTCCATTTTTTAAAATATGTTAAAGAATGTGTCCTTACCGAACAAAAGCTTTGTTAGCATTGAAATTCCTAAAGAAGGCTGGAATCATGGTGTGTCAGGAAAAATGCATGAAGTTTCTACAAACTCCAGGACACTCTCCTGCTCTCCTCTTCTTTCTCACCTTTTACCAGCTGTTGTCTGTGGTTATTTGTTTGTTTGCTTAAGAAGTAGTTAATAATCTGAAATCTGAAAGTCTACCCTACCACCTGAACTTACAGCTTTATTTTTCTCTATGGTTCTTTCTCTTTGAAAGAAGTAGTTTATTGGGGACATTATTTGGCAAATCATTTCAATTTCAGAGTTTTCAGATTATAGGTTAAAATAAAACTATGAATAGCATAGTGTGTCATATGTCACATCTCTTGGAGGATCTCTATTACCATCAGAGGCTTGATGCATTAAGCAATGGATGACTGAGTTATTTTTGATTGCTTTTTCCTGATGTAGCTGAAGACAGCTTTCTCTTTTTTTTTCTCCCTCCAATATAAAATAGATTCGTTATACTTCAATAAAGACAAACAAAAACAAAAGTGAAAAACTCAAGGTCAGGAACAACAAAAATAAACAATAAAAACTCCAGCATTCAGAAGTTCTTTTGATCTGTCAAGTGTTTCTCAGTATCCCCAAGGTTTTAGGTGACTGTTTCATTCACTACATCATGATCTAGGGGATTCCTGACTATCCCCATTGACTTTTATCCCCTTCAAATAATTTTATTTTATAAGTACCCCACTGGTCCCATACTTATGTCTGTGCATCTTTGGAACATTTCCGCTGTAAAATTATCTGGAATCCATGATCTATTATTAAATAAGCACTGCTTTACTGAAACCAAAGCAATCCTATAGGCACAAAAAATTATTAGTATAGCAGTGTGCTTGTAAAAGGTGACAGATGGGAAAGAGAGCTACAAGGACAGCGCTGGACCCTACTAACCCACCACAGATTGAATCCATCAATCAGAAAAAACCCATGGTAACAGTGTAAAGAGGGAAGAGGAGAAGACATCTCTCCCAGCCTTTTTTATTAGGCCCTTTTTCTGTTGTGTCTCCTGCTTTTATTTCCATGCAAAGGGAGGATGGGGACACATTGTCTCTGCCCTTCTCATTGTAACATTTTGCCCATTTGTGGTTTAAGCTCTTTCTGAATTGATTGGTAAATCTAGCATCAAGCAAATAATCTTTTCCTACAATTAAAATCTCAGAAAATGTCCCAGTCTTAATCATTCAATGCTTCTGTGCAGGGTAACACCTACTCCA
This sequence comes from Serinus canaria, assembly GCF_022539315.1. NCBI lineage: Eukaryota > Metazoa > Chordata > Aves > Passeriformes > Fringillidae > Serinus > Serinus canaria. The sequence goes on along the minus strand of NC_066314.1, from coordinate 17,309,760 downwards.
TGGGGAAGTCCTTAAAGTTTCAGTGGGATTTGGAAGCTCTGGTAGCACTGTTGCAAACTTGAAATCTTGGAGCAAGATTCTATTTAAACTAATGAATTAAAATAAAAATGCAGGAGTAATAATTGACAGAAATAATAAAGAATCTAAATTATATAACAATCAGAAAACATAATAAATAATACAATGTCATAAGAATAAATTATTATTCAGTCCTCTTTGTTCTCTTGTTTTTTCTGAGAAGGTGCATGGGAAAAGTGAAGAAGTCACTTTGTTTAAAGCTGAAATTCATTAAACAATTGATTATTCAACTAGAACAACCTTTTTTTTTTTTTAAATCTTCAAAGAATAAATACAAAATTTACAGCATAGTTTTAAAAAATTGGACTAAAGGATACAACTTATTTCTAAGAACTAAATGACCCCCTCTGTTTCTGATAATTTTGATAAACTTCTAAAATTCTTAAAGGAATGTTTAATATGTCATCCCTACAATGAAAAATCTTCAACCTAGGTTTTCGCTATTTATTTTTCCTTACATTTCTTAAAATTTATCTTTTAAAAAGTAAGCATTCAGGTATCTTTGGTGCATGTGACTTATACAAAATTCATCACATTGCATATTTTTTGCTGATTCTTTTAAAATGTGAAAATTATTTAAAATTATATTGTTAAAATGCCGTGGAGGTTCCTTGTCCTCTTTTCAGAGTAAAAAAATAGTATTTGGGATTAAGGAAGCAATTCAAAATGTCAATCATAGTTTCTATACTGAAGGATATATACAGATTTATAGAAAACATTAAAAAATGGGAAAGAAGCCACATGATTATTCTATCACTATTCCCCATACTTCCATTATATCTATCATACAGAAATATGGACTGCAGAATAATTATTTACTAAATACAACAACAATTTAATGATACAGTTGTGTGTTTAATCATCCAGTACTCTTGCTTTCAGCTTCAAATCATGCCATACTCCAAGTAGAGTTTAATGTTCCTAATTTATGGAGTCTGACACCACTACATAGCCTTTGGGTCAGTTTGAGTCGTATGCATACACATAGAAATTAATATTTAAAAAAGTTGTCTATACTGGAATTTAAAATACATAGAAAAGAGCTGATCAAGTGTTCAGGAAAGAAGATAAAACTGTGAGAGCAAATGACATACTTGGACTCTGAGCACTTGGAGTTGAGAATTAGAAGACTGCCTCTGTTCCTCAATTTCAGTGTGTTTCAAAGACATGGAATGTGTTGACCAAACTTTGAGTACATATACTCTTTCAAATCTGCTTCTAGGGCTCCTTCTCAAATTATGATTAATATTATTTGTATGAGACCTTGACAACAAGAGTCACTTTTATATAATACAAGACTTTATGCTCAGAAGGCAATTAAAATCTTTGGAGAGTTGCAACATTATTCTCAGCAAAGAAATGCACCCATATCACAATCCCATGCAGATGAATTTATTAGACATCATAGAGTACTTGCTTAGTGAGTCACATGTATCCTAACTCTGCTCTTTTACACAGGGGCTGTCCTAACTCCTCTGGTTTCCTGGAGTCTCCACTGTCCATCCCAGTTCAAACAATAATGTTAAGAAACATTATTCCTTTCCTCTGTTTTTAGAATGGAGTCATAGGATTGCTTAGGTGGAGAAGACTGATAAGACTGAGTCCAGCCATTTACTGACACCACGTTCTCCACTTGGTCTCTAAGTGCCACATCCACATGTTTTTTAATGGGTTAGCAATTTCCATTTATCTGGTGACCTGATGGTGTCTGACCACTTCCCTGCAGCCTCTTACAATGCCTGAACACCTTTTCAGTGCGGAAATGTTTCTTCATATCCAATCTAAACCTCTCCTGGTGCAAGTTGTGGGGATTTACCTTGTTCTGTCAGTTTTCATTTGTGAGAAGCGGCTGATCCCCACCTTGCTGCAGCCTCCTTTCAGGTATTGCAGAGAGCAATAATGTCTGAGGCTCCTCTTCTCCAGGCAAAATAACCTCAGCTTTCTCCTCAGACTCCTCATAAGACTTGTGCCCTAGTCATTTTAGCTTAGTCCCAGTGGAAATGAAGCTTATGCACAAATATATATTTGTGTTGTCACTAGTAGCTTTTGAATCTTTCAAGCAGATTAATAATGAACATGAATGAAGAACAGAAATACTAAAAATGCCAAATTTTTACAGTTTTAGTGAGAGTTGACAGTATGCCTAGGGGACACACTTCACTGTTATTCCTCTTGAGAGAAAACCAAAAAGCTCTAAAAGCCTTGTTTTGTTCTGTTTATATCAATTAATCATTGTAAATAAATCCAGACCAGCATCAGCAGTTAGGACAGGTCAGACCTGTGTGAACCCTCATATGTGAACCACAGAGCATGGAAGAGGGACTGAAAACACAATATGAGAGTGAACAGGAGCAGCTGTTGTCCAGGGACAGCACTAGTTAGGAGTAGAGTCATGCTGCAGGGAGAAATAATGTAATTTTATATAAACTGAATAAGGATTCATTAATGTGACTTTTTACTGCATAGCTGATATAATTTCTTATTAAGAGAAAGGAGGTGGGAGTAACTGTTGGTCAGGGGAGATTCTCTGACAGTGTTCTAGAAGGGCAAATTTATTTTCCTAATTAATTTTCAAGATGCTCAAACTATATCAAGCTTTGTCTCTTATTCACTATTAAACACATCTTTATGTTTCTTAATAGGTAAAGTATAATTGCCTCCAGTAAAGTCAATTTCTGTTTCAAATGGTGTAGGTTCTTTTGTTATTTCTAGTAATTCTTAGTAATTCTTCACATACTTTTTTTTTTGTTTTTTTTTAATGAAGGATTTCATATAAACTGTTCTCTGTCCAGAAAGCATGAAAGGAACTAATGATCTTAGGGCATTAGGTCTCCTGCTTTCTGTTGAATGAAATAACTCTCAGATTACCGACCTCAATCAAAAATATTCAATATATTTATATTGTGGGTAGACTAATGTAGGTATGAGTCAAAAATCAATGTCTTACACTTTAATCAAGGTCCTGCAATTATGAAATGAGATTAAAATGAAAAAAAATGCTCACTTTTGTGTGAAATTTTACTTTGACAGATGGTCTGCACACCTTTGGAATGCTTTACAACTTTCCAGTTTCACAACATTTTGGGTCATACCTGACTGTTGTGTCTTATGCAGTGCAAACTGTTTACTCTGCTGATGATATTGAAATGTTGTGGGGATCTAGAGGGATTTTCAATTACTATTTTATGCCCTATCCAACAGGAAAATCACAGAAAGCTTTTTAGTTCGACGTGGGCATGTATGTAGGCAGTCGAGTCTCTGGCAAACAGCTCACTGCAGCTCTAGTTTAATCAGCTCATTCTTTGGCATTTACTTGCTGCTTTCTTGCCTGAAGGGCAAACACTATCTTAATGAAGCACACAAGGACAAATGACTTTTCCAGGCTGTGATTAATTTTCGCAAACTGACTTTAATCACTGGTTAATTAATAGAAGATTTGTTGATTTACACAAAAAGCAGTCATTATAAGCAGCATTATATCGATTTGTTTTTCATTAATTTAATGCAGTAACAAGCTTTTATTTAGAAATTAAATGTGCTGAAGTTTCATAGTAGAAAAAATGATAATGTACTAGAAAAGAGTACGGCACCTATGTAGCTCTTTGGGTTTGCCTGCTTGACTTAATCTTTTTAGAAGAAACTGATACCAATACTCTTCTAGCTCTACTGTCACCCCCTTACCCACACTTGAAAAATGGGATTAAGTTTTTTTGCACTATTCACACAATATTTTAATAATAAATGGTTAGTAGCAGTATATAACTTATACAATAGATATGGCAAAGATCACACAGAGTTCAACATACAAACGAAACTATTTAGGGAAATAGATAAGGCTTTTGTATTATTATGCCAGGAGCCAGAAATTAATTCAAGATCAAATTTTATAAACTGCATTTAACAACTTAAGTTAAACTATTGATTTTTTGATGATACTGTGACTAAAATCATAATGTAAATTCTAAAAAATACATAGCAATTGGTTTAGATCTGCTTGATGAGGACACCATCATGATGTAACAGCAGACCCAGTGAGAAAAGCCTAAAGTCAAACAAATGTAGAGTAAAAGGAAAATACTAACTTTTAACTGTTATGGAGTGATTAGTCTAGGAGATTGACTGATCTATCATCCACTTTCTGTAATGGAAAAATAATTGGCAGTCTGGAAGATTAGAAAATTTTGGGAATTCAATATGACCACAATGAAGGGAATATACTGGTAACATGGTCTATAAAAAACATATGAGAATAAAGGAATTTCTGGTCTTTTCTAGACATGGAATCTATTAATGTTGAAGGCCGTGGAAGTTGCCTGACACTTTTGTCAGTCTTTAGTACCCAATAAAGTCAAATAAGCATTGCATATGATACCTATACATATACATTTTACCATAGTTTATAATATATTAGATTAGCTTAATCTACTTTCTAATCACCATTTTATGCTTATCCACTCTTTTTTGCACAGTAAAAAATTCAACTGACATAGATAGAAGTCATACAGTACATATAGCAATGTAAGTGGAATTTATTCTCAAATTAATATTTTTCTTTTTCCCTTTGCAAACAAGTATTCTTCTTTTACTTAGAAAGAGTGGAGGAATTGTAAAATTACATGATTTTTACCTACACATTTGCTCATGGTTTGGGGTTTTTTGTTTGTTTTTTTTTTTTAACAAGCTGAAGAAAAATGTATCATTCACTAATATTTGGTGTATATGAAGTCCCATTTATTTTATGACACATTAGGGTGTCACATTTTATAAAATGAGGTATTAAAGAAAAACAATTATGTAGATTCAATGTTTGCATACTGAAGTCTGGGACAGTTTTGACTTTAGCTTTTGACTCTTCAATCTGTGTGGATAACGCTCATTTAGTGACATTATACCTGGGATTCTTCTCCACAATATCACTTTTCTACCAGTAGCAGCAGCAGGAGGCTGAAAATGCAGTTTAACACATACTCTGCAATGGCAAATTTGAATAGCTTTTGTTAGAGGGAACATTACACTTCCACTGGGCACTATGCACAATACTATTGCATAATGAAGCATCAATTAAAATGCTATTAAAATAAGATGTTATCCTGTTGTCTTTTAAATGATGTTATCTTGGCACTTCATCTGCCTAATGCCATCAGTTAGCACAGCAGACCCAGTGCCATTAAGGTTAATGCACAACATGTTTCTAATGTACACTAGTGTGTCGTAACATATGTCAAACATGAAACCTGATCAGAGTGATGATGATGGACTCACAAAGGAATATACAAAGAATGAGAAAAATATGTGAACTGACTCCTATCTGAAGGATTGTGTTGGCATTCCATCAAGTGTTGATGATTTCAAACTTCATCTAAGAACAAGGTAAATAAAACTGAGACTGGAGCTTCAAGAACACTGAGTAGAGATATGACAACAGACAAATACTTTCAGGGCCTGAATTTTTTCTAGTGTCCTCAATCACATCCCTAAATGCCAATGGATAACATTTTGTTACAGTCTTCCCACAATAATTCACTGAAAAAGCATTTTCATTACAATGTTTAGTAAAAGCGGCACCAGGTGAATTTCAGAATGTGTGATACAATGTCTAACTAATGTCATCTAATGATGATTACTGGGCAGGCTACATTTTCTGAATGTTTTCAAAATTATTTTGTGCCTATGGAGTTAACAGCTTGGTAAAAGTTTTGTTGGAGGAATTATTTAAAAGCACTGCAGACAAAATTCACATTTCTCTGTTTTCAAGACCACCTACAACTGAGATAAAAACTGAACTAAAAAGGCACATTTGAGTTTAAAGTTGCTGTCACTTCTTCTATTTGTGTACATGACACATTGAAAAATAACTTGCTGTCTTACAGCAAGTCAAAAATAAATTTTTACACATTTCTCCAACAGCTATAATCAATCAAAACATAGATTTGTAGTCAAAAGATTAAGCCCTTGATACATTTGAATTTTTTCTATTGTAATAAATCTTTCAGTAAAAAATGGATACCTCAGCATAGTCTTTGGTGAAAAACAATATGGAAAACATCATGTAAATTGCTAGCCAAAGTAAAGCTCAAATACCTTATCTGGTAACAATATTCAACAACATTGTTAAGATCTAAAGGTAACTATATTAAAGATCTAAATGTAAATATTTACATATTTTTAAAATTCCATATGAAATTTATTTATGAAAAGATATTCCATGCTGATAGGGAGCTCATTGAGAAAAACAATTTTCCTAGATATGTTTACTTGTGTCAGATTTATTTGGATTATAACATTATTTAAACAAATCTGGCAAGATTTTTCTCCTTTTATCTCTTTTTTTTGGGGATGGGGTTTTCTTTGGTTCTTTTTTGGTTGGTTGATTGGTGAGTTTATGGGTTGTTTTTTGTTTTCTTGTTTGTTTTGGGTTTTTTTTTTTGGTTTTCAGTTTTTTTTCTTGTTTTTTTTTAAATCAGTGAGTGAAAAATTTTATCTGCTAAGGAATTATGAGTAAGAATAATGGAGGTGATAAAATTGATAAAATTAGATCTGACGATGAATTTTCATTTAAATGAACTTGAAAAGAGTACTTAGAAAAACGCATGCAAAAAAGGGTCAAGAGTATACTGTTCGTTCCTATTCCCAAAGGAGTAGAGGCAAAATTCCCACTGCTTTACCTGGGAATAAAAGAAAAAAATAAATATGATGCCTGAATTCTAACTAATTCAATCTTTTTAATTAGATGACTGGCAGTGTTTGACAGGTTTGTGAGACAATCAATCACTTCCAATGTTATGCAAAGGAACCTTTGTTTTTAATCCACTGTTTTAATGTACTCAAAAGGACATAGATTCCTGTATCAAAACATCATTATATTGCTCATTGAGAATCTTTAGAACTAGTATAAATTAAAGAAGGAAATCAGAAGTATGTGCAGCTTTTGGATCACATTGTTTTTAAAATAAGAGATAAGAAATTGGTAAAAGGAACAAAGCAAGATATTTTTGAGACCCTCATTTTCAGTTCTGAAACACTGAAGAAAGGACCTTGATAGGCAAAATAAAAAGACAAAGCCCTGAATCTACCTGAAGTCACTGACGCTGAATTCACTAGTAAAACTTTCATGGGGTTTATCTTTCCCAAATATCTCACTTAACAGGATAAGTGTCTTCCTTACTAAGACTAGAAATTGGGAATATGATCGAACTGTACAGTAAATTATTAAATGGGGTGATTTATCTCACACTGAAATAGACATGATTGTTCTGTTGAAGATTTTCTATGTTGTGATCTAGTAAGACAAGATTGACAGCCAAGGTAAATTTGATATCTTACTTCCACAAAAAAATTATACAAATCCTACCTGTTGTATTCTCAATAAGGTGAAATTTCAATATGGTATTCTCAATAAGGTGAGATTTAGAATCTGAAATCTACATCCTTGTTAAAATGAATGTTTAACAGACATTTAGAGATTTTAAATACTTTTACAAAACAGAAATATAACTTCAACAGAAATACATTTGTAAATGTCATAATTGAAATATCCATAGGACATGCACAAAAGAAATTCATGTTTTGTGTCATTAAAACCATTTCACAACTATTTTCAGAACCAAAAATCTGAGATTGTTGAGCACTATTACTCAAGGACTTCAGAGCTATTAATCTTGATGAAGATACCCTGTTCAGACTTCTTTGTAGTTCAACCAGTGATTCCATGCTTTCTAAAGGAAAATGTTATGATGCAATATCAATAAGTGAGAGAATACTAATCTAGGTTTTAACCCGCATGAAGAGATCCCTGAATTAGGTAACAATCTTTCAGACATGAGAGAGGAAGTATGGATTTTAGGATATAGAGTACTATGAAGTAATATTTTAAATTAAAGTTTATGAAGAAAACCCCTAAGAAACGACTGTAAATTGCAGAAGAGAGAATTCTCCACCTGGCACCTCACAGTAACAGTGATCAGGAACTATCTTCAATCCTCTGGCAAGTGAAGGAGAAAGAAGAGCTCCCAAATGCTTTGATAATTATCATTATCTTTTTTAATACATAATCATCTGGAGTTTGTGCCAGCAAACATTCATCACCCATCTGTGGCCATGCACAGAAGTTATGACAGTCTAAAAGCTGGTGCAATTCACTACTGGCTGTGTGACAGCTGGTTGGAAGACAGACTGCAGAAAAATCTGTGATCAGAGCACGAAACCCAGGAGTTCAACCTACAAACCTTCCCTAAGCTGTTCTGTAACTTGCCATGGCAGATCAATGAATTTACTTGTAATGAAGTGACTTTCCATCAGGGTTAGCATTTTGTTAAATAGAGTGACCTTTAGGAATTCAAGGCTGTGGACTCTCAGATCATAATAAATTACAAATCTAAGTAAAATTTTATTTGATTATATAAAGGAAAACATGTTTACAGTTGTCATATTGATTCTATAGGCTTAAAATATATTTTTATTAAACTATAACAGACATGAAAAAAATTATTTTTACCAAAAAAGAAATTAAAACTGGGATGAATTCTGAATCCTTGTTTTGAACAAATGCATCAGCAATTTCAGAGAAACATTTAAACATAGCATTTCCCTCATTAGCTTGATCTAGGGGATGACATCCCTGCCTATGGTAGCTAGGTTGGAACTAGGTGGTTTGACATCCGTTCCAACCCAAACCATCCTATGATACAAAGACAATAGTCAGATCTCCTGATAAATCCACTCCACACACAAAAAAAGACAATTTCCAGAAAGGACATATTTGTAGATTTTGTGAATTCAGTGTAAAAATTATTATTACATTCGGCATTCATTATCATTAACTTTAACCTAATTTCTTCTTGGACTTCTTTCATTCCCTGGAGACACATATGTCTCTGCAAGGCAATGCAAAATAGCAAGTGAGCTTTATGTGGTCTGGACCACATTGTGGCTGGAACAACAATCTTCCTTTTGTCTGCAGAGAGAGTCAAGTGAGCTCACCAACATCTGGAAGTGCTCCTTCTCTGCTGTCCCTCCTCTGTGTATGTGTATCTGAGTAGTCACCAGTAGATGCATGGCAGCAGGAATGAACACAAAAATGCCACCACCTGCAGCCCACCTTGGGGCACAGCTCAGTCCAAACTGTGTTTTTGGTGACAATTCAGATGCAGAGGTTAACACTGCTTACAGATGCAAAAGCTGTAGCTCATTTGCAGGGTCAAAGTTCAAACTAGAGGTAATTGCATGGAGTAACAAAACCAAGTGAAACACTCAGAACTGAAAGGATCAAAGTGAAACAGGAGGGCAACAGGAGCCCCCCTCTTTTGAAGCATGTTTCCAAAGGGCTTTTCTTCATGACTATTTACTCAGAGGGCCATGCCAACAGACAGATGTAGAGCCTCAGCTGTGGTGTGATCACACCAATATTCATACAACACTTCTACGATCACAGTTTGATATTTTGAAACTCTAGTTTGAGTGGTTAAACTGGAGTTTTTACACTCAGATTCTGAGTGTAGGATATATTTCTTTCCACCACCTTAATACCCATGAAATACTTGCCAACAATATAAGAATTAAAATACACTACTTTTCCCTCTAGCAGAAACAGTAGTTTGAGACAACAGTGCACTGATTTAATATTCAAAGCAAATGATCAATTTCAGGCTTGTAGGATGTAAGTCAGCAAAAGATTTTTCAGCTTGTCTGTGCCATGTTTATAAGCAATGACCACTTCCATGAGGTTTACAGCTTTGGAGAACCAAAGATCACACAGGCCTGAAAACTGTAAACTGACACCACCAATATCAAAAGAACAAAGAAAGCAACTCATTTGCTAAAAATTGCTGTCCGAAAAATCCCTTCAGAATAAACCATAAATATTCATAACTGATCTGAAAAAAATATGTCTTGGCAATTTTTATGGAGCAACAATTTCTCCCTTAGTTTCTTCAATGTTTTAATCTGTCACTTTTAGGGAGTTTTAGGTAAATCAGTTGGGTAATGGATTTATCTAAAAAGTATAAACCACCAAAAACTATTTTTGTTTTGTTTTATGAGAATTTAGACTTTATCATCTCCATCTCTGTTCTTTAAAAAAAAAAAAACCTATTTATTTAATTGATGATCATTTTTCTCTCTTTAATTCTTCCTTTATCTATAGCATGCAATTATTTACAATAAGTTCCATTGGTCATATGTTGTTCTACTATCTACCTTTTGTCAGGGCATGAAGTCTCATCCTTTACTTAAATCTGAAGTAACTTATATCAAAATAAACCAAATACTATAAGATTCATCAATCTAAAAGACAGAAATAAATGAGAGATTCAACTCAGAGACATTAAGTGAAAACTGAAATGGAAAAGTAAACTTTCCTTGTTTTTTTTTACAGTTAAATCTTCCAATTTCAAAAGAACTTGAATATCATAAATTTAAAACATAATATTAAATCTTAATACACTTATTTTTTGCTTAGCCCTAAACATTTGTTGCACGTCATTTTGAGAAGAGGATACAGTTTGGCCCTGGAAAACAATTTCTTATCTCTAAAATGTAGCTAAAATTTTTTAATAAAAAATTTTACTTATGCTTCCATTATTCTCTTTAATACTGAAGGTCATAGTAAAAACAGCTTCCTTTTTAAGATGTATGACTGGGAAGGCTTATGGAAATTTTAGATAAGTACATCCTGCAATATCATTAAATTGTGCTCTCTTTTGGAGGTGTTTTAAGTATAATTACCCAAATACAAACAAAGTCATATGTTGCTGGCAAAAGCAAACTTTCTGCAAAATGTTTCATTGTCGGCAACTTTCTAGAAACCTTCCATCCACAAAAAATAATGATTTTCTCTTTTTCTCCCTCAATTTTAAAGTTAAATACACTGGTAAAAAAAATTTAGATTATGAAATATCATGTATATATATAATTTTAAACTATCCAGAGGTAAATGAAATAAAACCTTTCAATAGATTTTTTAGTTCCTCTATTATATTAAAACAAAATCCAAAAAAACAAAACTGCAGCGTAAAGTTCTTTATGAAGGAAAAAGAGTACAACTATAAGCACATGAAAATATGCTTCTATATAAACATAAAAATTTTGGGATATATCCACCTAATACAGTAATACATTTGCTATAAAATTTAAATAGATTACTGCAGTATTGTGATACTTAGAATAATGTGAGGTTTTTACATTTTGCTGAGGTTTTTGTATAATCAGAACAAAGTTGAATTGCAACATTCAAAATGTAACCCATGACTAATAACTACTTCCAACTATTTGGACTATTATGGCAATATTGTAATAATTGCAATAATTATGATTGTCATTAATTAATTAACTTTAATAAATTAAGGATAATTTAGAATAGTTTCATTCCATGAGTTAGTTTTGTGTATACACGAAACTGCAGACAGAAAGAAAGTTCTGTAGAGTTTGAAAAATATCACCTTGAATCCTAATTACATCAGTGGTATAATTCAAAAATTTTGAATCATGATGGAAACAGTATGTTTCATTAAATAACTTTTAAGACCCTTTGGTTTTCCTATGAAGCTTTGTGACAGCATGATATATAATATGGATCATTAGAAAATATAAGAATGTCAAAGCAGAAATATCTCTCAGCTTTGAAATTCTCAATCATTTAAAAATAGAATTAAAAAATGTTTTAATATGACACTTCTCCTAGACTCATTTTCTCATCCCTATATGAGACAACAAAAATACATCCAAAACTGAAATATGTCATTTTAAAAGTAAAAATCTTAATTATTGAAGAAATAAGTATTCAATTGTAAGTCCTCTTCAAGAGTTCTTCTCAACTAAAATATGTGAAGCATCTCTTACATAATAAATCTAAGTGTGTGGTGTATAATGGAAAATTCAATTACACAACAGTTATCTTTTCAACAATACCCTTCACGGCTTTCAACATTTTTTTTGTTAATGGGACCTTGTTATTGATAAATATTACCAAAAATATAGATAACATTAATTTAATCACATGCATTCACTATTCTGCAATGTTTCAAAAAATTCTCTGCATTATGCTGACATTTTATTTATTGCATGGTTAGTTAAATTCCATGTAGAAACAGTCTGTTTTAATATGGGAGACATGTTGATCTTTTAAAACTCCAAATTTTATTTAGACAATACAACGTCCTCTTCATCTTGCCAAAATTTCTGGACATGTCCTATGTCTGCAATGGCTTTTAGGTGCAAAGGTCAGAAACAGAGGCCATATGCAGAGAAGCATGCTTGCCAACTTTCAGGTTTCTTTTGGAATTCATTGTCCATCCTTTCACTGTACATTTACATTATGAATCAAGATCAGTCCCAGCCTCTGTCGTTCACTCTGCCTTAAGCCCAGTAGAAAAACAAATACTCAGAAAATAACACTGGCAATGTTTTTTAAATTTTCATAATACCTTTATGAAAGAAGACTAAAACAAATTTATCTGCGCTGCAGGGTCTTTCATCTTTAATTTGCCAGTCTTAATCAAATCAAATTCAGCAATGCATTCACAGTCAGTATTGTCTGATGAGTGTTTTTCAGCCTATGAGAAATGAAAAAAAGTGTTCTATTTTAGTTGCTTCTAGACAGAATTCCATGTTGCAGGAAAATATGGTAAAATTTCACTGACAGCCTGCAATGGAGAGATAAGTATTTAGGAAAAGGGATATGCTGGCCCTCAATAATGCTTCCAGACAGAGACTAAAATATATTAGAAGACTTCATATCAGTCTTACTCTTTTGGCACTGTTGCTGTGTATAGATGCAACACCTGCTCAGAGGACTTTCACAAATACTAATAATTTCCCCTTTAAGATTATATAAATTTAAGGGGAATGTTGATTTTATTGGAGAAATTATTAGAAAGCATCTGTACCAGTAGCTGCGTCCTGTTAGCAAGGATAATAATGACAATAACTTCCCTAAAATATATTTAATTTATTAAGATTTTGTCTTGCATCTGCCTGTGGTTCTTCCATAGCAACTTAAGCAACAGCCATGTGAGTTCTAGAGCATGCTCTCTGCCAGCCCTCAAAAGAAATTGCCAGCTTTTCCCACTATCCATGCACTAGATAGTGGGAAAAGCTGTGTGGTCTGTGTGGCCACACACTGAAGCAGATGGTGTGGCTGTTCTGGGTCAGATCATTATCTCACAGGGCTGGAGCAGCTGAGCAGCCCTACCTGAACTACAGGTGGAGTTTGACACTGCCACATTTTAGGATGGCATATCTCTTGTAATTGTAAGCCAAATTGCAGCAGAAAATGTGCTGGTGTCTGTATTTGTTTTGATATTTTAATCACTTGATTCTGCAGTCAAACCAGGCTTGAGAATGAGATAACCATGTATAATCTTATCATTAAGCAAATGCTTAATGATACCAAATATTCATGTAAATTTGTGTGTAAATATTTGACTTGAAATCTAATATTGATTTCACATTTTTATTAATGTGAGACACTAGGAATTACTGCTCTGAACTGTTACATTTACTGACTATTGTGTTTTTAAAGAAAATAATTACATTTTAAAAATAGAAAAACTAGGAATAAAAGAAGCATTTGTTCCTTACTCGTCTTTTTTTTTCCAATCAGCTTGTTATAAATTCATGCTTTTTAATTTATTACTAATGGATACTCAGAAAACTTATTGCAGTCTATTTCTTGTTGACCAAAATCCACCAAATAAAAAATAATCTCTAAGACTTCCTTCATTTAAGAGATGATAAAATATTAAAAAATTTCAGTAAATAATGTGAACATGGATCTTACATAAACAATGAAATAGTAAAAAGACACATTTCATATTTTTATATGAATGTCCAGAGATACATGGATATATGCATGAAAGGGTGGATTTGAATAAGTCTAAGTAGTTAATGTGGTCAGGTAAAGAAAAAGGAAATTTTAAATTGTAGGTTAAATCAGAAAGTTAAATATTTGTTCTCTCATTTTTGTCTTCTCTTTTGTTTTATAATAGACCATTTCAGTTATCCTTAATGAAAATATTAATATGCCTGGTATGTACAAGCAGCCTTGAAAATTCACCACTCTGGAGTTCAGTACCTTGAAGTGATATGAATATAAACACTTGAACTCCCTGCTGCATTCCATCTAGTTCATTCATTAACTTTCACTGTTGTTTGAATCTCTTAAATTTTATTTTCTCTCTCAGAGATGGTTTCCTACTTTGAAGGAAACTTGACTGGGGGTGAAGCTCTTCAGAAAGAATTCACTCAGATCCTATTGTTGGGGAACCAATTTCTTTTGTTTACACTACATTTATTTGGAATTGTCACACCAGCATTGGCACAGCTGCAGATTACATAGTGATGTCAGGAAAGATGACAAAAACAATAGGCTTAAAAAATAAAAGCTGAAAACATCAAAATTCTCTCTTAGCCTAGCTGTATTACAAATACCCTATGACTTTGCAAATAAAAAACCTGACAAACTATTATCTACTGCTATTAAGTAGGTCTTTTTTCTTAGAAAAGTTCAGAATGCCCATCTCCAATTAATTATAATAAATTTATGTCATTAAAAAGCACAACATTATTATTGTTTTTTAGGAGCTATTGCATTAAATATTTTTCTGCCTTTGAAATAGAGATGGTGCTTAAATTCCCTGCTGGATTTTCAATGTGTTTGATCCTAATAACATGTTTAGTAATCAATGATCTAGGTTCTTCCACACTGTAAAAAAAAACCAAAAAAAACTGGAAATGGTAGCCCCTGGTCTAGGGAGCCCATGGCAACTAGACAGACCAGGTGGTCAAGTGAGACAAAATGCTGTGGTGGTACTCAGGGTGGTGACAAAATGGACTGATCAGGCAAGAGCATCAGCTTGCCATCTGACCAGACCTTTCCCATACTTACTGAAATGGCCATGAATACTTAATTTAAAAAAAATTAAATTGCAGGGATTGCTTGAGTTTAGTGACATTTAATCTTTCAGTCATTTTAAACTGTGGTAGTAATCCAGAACCAATCTAAAAGTCATATCACCCATTCTTATTAATGTCATAATTACTTCTACCAATTATTATCTGTTATGGTGCAAATGAATTGTAGCATGGAGTACTCTGCTTATATGTGGCAACATCATGCTCTAAGTTTTAGGCCAGGTGCAAAAACCACATATTTGTGCTCACATACTTTTAAAAAATAGGAAAAGCTGTGGTCCTATCTATTTTATTTAATTTGTTTTAATGGTTTGTTGTAAATAATACCAGCAGCTATAAAACTTATATTAAATTCCATTGTTTCTCAATGTAAAAATGCTGTTTATTAACTTGCATTAGAACATTTGCTCTTGTTTTGTCATCAAGAAATTTAATTTGTTGCCTGCAATGATACTCTTTTTGCTTCTTGCTTGTTTTGTCTTTCTTTTCAATGAATATTTGTTAGCTAAGTCAGGTTTGCAATCATGGGGAAGGTATCTGAGAGGAAACATAGAGATGTTTCATTATTATTGTGTTTCCAGATTTTCATGACTGTTCCCCTTTCCTAATTTCTCTCTTCTTGGTGTTTTTTAGCTTAGACAATTCTATGCACAGCAGTGAAGTAAATCACAAATTATCAGCTTGAGACTGGTGTCATTGCACAGACCAGCCAAACTTTTACATAATTTTTAATGCCTTTACATTCTTTCCCTTCTCTTTTCTAAATACTCCTTTATGCAGAAGTTTACACTGAAGACTAAAACATTAAAAACCAAAATAATATAAAAGAAAGTTATTAGAAGCTATTGCTAGAAATCAGAACTATCTTGGCTTCCCCTTACTCTGGAAAATATTTTTTAAAATATTTCTCCATTTTTCAATAGTTCTCGGAATAAGAACAATATTTTCCTGTTTCTGTTTTTCTAAGAATTCTTGAAAAATATCTTTAAATCATTCTAACTGTACATTTTGAAAACATATAAAATAGGTAGGAAAAAGAACACTTTACTGAGATCAAATCTGAGAGGTGAATCTATTCTTCATGTAAAAGAATATAGCTGGCAAATTGGAAGCTTGTCTCATAGTTTCACATTATATAAACAAAATTCAATTTTGACCACAAACTTGCATAGGAAACATATTTTAAAATATTAAAGATATTTTAAAATAAACTACTGAGAGTAAACGTTTCAGCTTTTTTTAACTGGAAAAGAGATAGGCACCCAAAAGCTTAAATGACTTTTGAGAAGTCAGATATTGAGGAAGATAAAAGCATGATGCTTCCCTTTAGGGAACAGGAAATGGAAAAAGTTCCCTGTAACTCTAAAATTCTAAATACTTTGCATGACCAAGACCTATAATAAAGGAAAGGGGTACTGTGTGTGTTCCCAGGAGGTGACACTGCATTAAATGAATGCAAGAAATTGTTATATAAATGGTCATGAAACAAGTAAGCAAAAGAATTTTAAATCATTACTTTACTATCTTACTCTGAAGGTAAAATCCAAGAGTAGGGGTTCTGCTATCACCTCTAAATCTAAACATTTAGAATGAAATGTGTGGTGGGCTCTTTTCAACAATGATCACTGTGGAGACTTCTGAGAAATTATCTCAACCATGCTTGTCTGAATAGAGACCATCACCTCTCCTGCAGAGCACTCCCTGCTCTCTTCTGCATCTCACCTTACACTTTCTGATACAAGCATTTTTCAGGGACTCCTAATAACCTTATACAAGTCTGCTGCTTCTCTTGCCTTCTCTTGGAGGGATTTGTAGAGAAGGAGGTCCCCAGGAACCATTCTTTCTCACTAGTAATTTCCTTTTCTGGCTCTACAGGCCTCCAAAGAAGGGTGCCACTCTGAGGCAGGTCTCCCAGACCCACTGAGAGCTCGTTCCTTTGGCCCTGGCACCATAAGGGTAAAGTGGAACACTTTTTTGTTTATATTTCAGTCCATTGATTCTCCCTAAAGCAAAACAGGAAAGGATGCTGGCAAGCTCTCTGACATCAAGTCAGTGAATAACTTCTGTCTCAAAGAAGAGTCAAACTGTCAGCTAAAAAGCCATCATAGGGAATTCATCAGGGAAATAGTGCACCCAATTTCTTGTTGGGCTGGAAGGCTTCCTTACAAAGGTGCTGGTCCTTGATTACCTTTCAACAGAGTCTGTGGAGTGCTACTGTAGAAATAGGTTCAAATGAATAAGAAAACAAACAGTCAAACAAGCACTGACTCAAGAAAAAACAGACTTCAAGTGACTAGACAGAACCAATCATGAACAGTTTGCAGTTCTCCAAGGAAAGAGCATGTGAGGCAACACATTCCAAGAATATACAAATAATAAATGAGACAAACCAAAACATAAAGACATTTTTGAACAATTAAGCAATACAGAATGAGCTGGATTTGGCTGGGATAGAGAATTTTCCTCCTTGTTGCTAGCATGGGACAAAGTTTGGCATCTGTGCTGGAAACATTGTTGATTACACAGGGATGTTTCTGCTATCCTTGAGCAGGGCTTGCACAGGGTCAGTGATTTTTCTGCCTCTCACCTCACCCCAGCATCAAGGAGGGTGGGTGTGCACATGTAGCTGAGATGGGGCACAGCCAGGAGAGCTGACCCCAGCTGATCAGAGGGGTATCCCACGCAATGTGATACTGTGACCAGCAATAAAAGCTGAAGGGAAATAGCAGAAAGGCAAGGGAGCAAGCAAGAAAGGGAGGACACTTTTGGAGTTATGGCATTTTATCTTCCAAAGTGACTCTCATGCATGATGGAGCCCTGTTTTCTCAGGAGGCTGAGCACATGCCTGCCTGTGAGAAGTGGCAAATTAATTCCTTGGTTTGCTTTGCTGGTTTGCACAGGTTTTTTGGTTTGGGTTTTTTTACCTATCAAACTGTCTTCATCTCAACTCAAAAGTTTTCTCACTTAAACTCTTCTGGTTCTTTCCCCCATCCCACCAGGGACTGAGCAAAAAGCTGCATGGGGCTTATTGCTGACTGAGGTTAAACCACAACACAGAAGTAAAGAAGGAAAGCCTAACTTCAATGGGAACACAGATTCATTTAAAAAATAAAAATCTACAGAAATTCCAGAAGTCAAAATGAGGAGACTCAAGATATCTATTTAGAATATTTTTTATGTGTAATGACAAGTCAAAAATAATTCTGATTTGATGATGTTATTTTAAATAAAAATTCTCAACTGCCCATGATAAACTACATTTTCAACAAACTGTTTTTGTCTGTGAATCTGCCTTATGTGTCTGGGAAACTGATAAAATCTAGTTTATTTTCACTATACTACATATTCAGCTGAAATTCCATTTTTTCCCCCATGTTTATACTCTCTTTACAATATTTTATATTCTATGTGGACACAATCAAACTAGAATTTTCAAAAACTTTTAACTTTAGGAGCACCGAATGCCTAACACTTGTCTCAGAATATTATTACAAGTAGATTCAAAGTTATTTATTCCGTTTCTAACCAAAATGAAACAGTTACATGAACATTCATTTATATACATATTTACCAATGTATGGTATTTCCATTTCCTATGCAATGCAGGCATAGTTCTTGCATATACCTATCTAGGGAGTCATCTGTTGAATAAAACCTGAATAACATAAAACATAATAGAAACTATCAAAATGCAGTTCAATGAGCTCTTGATAAATGTGATGTTCCATTAATTATTGTTTCTTCTTCAAGAAGGTTGTGCTAATTAAAAGACAGTATCATACATGCAGTCTCACAGATCTCATAAAAGTAATGCAACATGTATTATTTTCGAAAGTTTTTAGTTTTCAATAATACAATCACTGAGAATGTTGTGCATCTTATTCCTAGTCTTCATTTATTGATGACATGAACTCTTAAAGTTATGTTTCCCATCAAATTATTCTTCTTCAATATGATCCTCTGTATGCAGATCTAAATTCGGTAATTAGAAAATTGGTTATACTAGTGAAATAAAATATGCTTGATTGATGCATCTAACAGTCTGTCTTTGTATTGTGCTGTATTACAAATACTTTCCATTCCCATCATTAATTAAAATAAAAACAATAAAAGTCAGCATAGAAGAAACAAATCATAGTCACATCTTTAATATATATCTACAGCGACAGTGAAAATAAACAATAGAGTTTTGATAGATATGACTTAACTTCAGAAAACTGTAAGTTATTTTTCTCATGTTTTCAAACTGAGTTTCACAGAAAAAAACATTTTAGAAAAGATGAAGAAAACTATTTTAATGACATTTTCATATCAGACAGTCTCATTTGCCTGAATCACTAATGATTAATAACTGATCCTCCAGGACACTGAATATATTTGGTGATAATCAGCCTCTCAACTCTCAGAGAAATGCAAACTGTGAGAATAGCCACTTACAGAGCTCATTTTGTGTTTCACAGAATCAGGTCCTAAATGAGCTTTTCAATTTATTGGTTCCACACCAGAGCATTTTTCCATTCAACGTTTATCAAGAACAGTTATTCATATTGAAAATGGTTGCACCATAGGATGTCATGCAGCTTTAGTAAATAGCAAATAGATTATTCAATTACTCTGTACCAGCAGAGACAACAAAGAATAGCAAATATTAAATAAGTTCTCTGTTGTATATGCTTAGTTTTTAGGACTTCAGCAGCATTCTAAATCCGTTAACCTTTCTTGTGGCTCCTTCTTTCTTCCAGAAAGGTTGTGTTTCTGACAAATTTGACATTAGCATGATAAATTAGTTGTATTTGTAGATGTTGATTACAAGACCTGTTTAACTTGCTGTCCACCATTCCTGTAATGCTAATAGATGCCTGGTAGCATAAATAAAGACAATTCCCCTGAGCAAGTAGCAAATGTTGTTAATGATAAATTGTATCACCTATGATGCTTTTGGTCCCTGCACTACACAACTCATGAGCTATGCATGACAAATATTCAAATACTATATGATGTTTTAAAGAACATAAAATTATATTTTCTTTAAGAAAGAAATTTTCAAATTGATTCCAAATAACTGAATATAAATCTGCTTTTTTTCATTGCTATAAAAAATTCTGGATCAGAGCAAAATCCAAAAAGCAGTTAGTCATGTAATTTCAATGAAATTACTTGGTGTCTTATATTTTATTAGCTATGGCTTTCAGAACTACAGAGGTTCACAGTCCTTTGGTGGCTTTTACAAAGCATTTTGCTAATTTGTTTAGGCAGCAGAGGCTGTAGGACTCTCCACTGGTTCTGGAAAAAAATATAATATAAACTTTGTGGGCTGCCAACCAGTCAGGTTTATATCCAAGAGACAATTAAATGAAAATTTCAAGATAAATATGCAGTAAAAATATGTTCAACAGAGATAGATTTTCCCTCCAGAAAGTCTCTTTTTGAGAAGTCAGAAAAGCATCACAGATCAACTTTAAATGAAAGGACTCAGAGCATGTGTTATAACAGAAATGGATTGTGATATTAAATCTGCCATAAAGCCACATGCTCTTTAGGGCTACCTATGAAATAGTACTTACCATAGGGACAGAGTGAGTTATTCAGAGACAGAGTGTCAGTGGAGTTCACTGAAAATTTACTGAAAATTCACTGAAAAGTCATTAACATGGGACAGGTCAACAGCTCATGGTAAATATGGAAGAAGATACAACTTCATATAATCATAGAATACAAAGATGGAAGGGGACCTCAGTAATCTTCTGCTCCAACCTTTTGTTTAAAGTGGTCCAGCATCCCATCCAGCTGAATCTTAAATGTGTCCAGTGTCGGGGAACCACCCCTTCTCTTGGGGAGATGGATCCAGTCACGGATTGCTGTCATTTTGAATTTTTTTTTCTCTTGTGTCCAATTGGAATCTACCAGGAGTAACTTGTACACATTGCCACATTTTTGACTTATGATTCCTTGTAAACAGAGTCCTCCTCTTTGTACCCATCCTTTAAATACTTTAACAGGGTGATAAGGTCTCCCCTCAGCCTTCTTTGCTAAAGGCTGAACAAACCCAGTTCATATGGCAGGCTTCATAAGAATTTAATTATCTTTGTGGCTCTTCTTTGGACCCTTTCAACCTGTATACTTCTATTTTGTATAGCAGGGACCAAAATTGTACACAGCATTCCATGTAGTACCTGACAAGTGCTGAGTAGATTGGGATATTTTATCTCTAGTAGGGATGTCTTTTTTGATGCAACCCAGAATCCTGCTGGCTTTCTTTGCTGTAGAGGGTGACTGGTCACTCGTAGGGAATCTATTGTCTACCAGGACCCCCAGAACCCTTTCCACAGAGCTGCTCTTTAGATGGGTGGATTCCAGGCTGTGCTGCACTCCTGGATTTTGTTTTCCCAGGTGCAGAACTTTACACTTGTCCTTACTGAACTTCATAAGGTTAGCCCAGTGTTCCAGCCTGTCTAGGTCTTCACGGTGACTCTCCCAAAGTGCCCATTTCCCCACTTGGGTGTGTTCTGCAAAGTTCCTCAGAGTACACCTAATTCTGTCATCCAAGCCACTTATGAAGACATCAGAAAGTGTTGAAAACAGTATTGATCCTTGGAGGACCACCTTTCCCATTTGCCAAGGAGCTACTTAGTTGGTATTGGACTGTCCATGCAACTTCAGGAAAGAAAGATATCTCTAGAATTCTCATCAGTCAGTCAGAAACAAAGTAATCACAGAAGATATTTATGCAATTTGTTGAGTAATAATTGCATTTCTTAGCCTGAGACACCTATAAAATCACATCCAAAACTGAGTGGTGGAAAAGTAAGGAGTAAGAAAGGAGGACAGGATGGGTTTGGGAATAATGAATGGAGATGAAGGTCTGAGAAATAAAGTGAAGATAGAATACCAGTTTCCAAATCAGCTATCCCTTTTCAAACTGTTTACCAGTGCAGGCAGCCTTTGAAGTCAGTCCAGTCTCCTGTGTCTTTTCTCTGCTGGTGGACAGATGATAGATTTGCCACTGTGCCCTCTCACCAACTGCATCCAGCTGGTTCTTTTTCCAAATGACCTCCTAGCTGTGCCTATTTGCTGTGTATTTCTAGTCCCTTGATGTTCCATTTATTCAGTCCTGTCATCTTCTCCTAATGTAAAGCTTGTGCTCTCCTGACAGGGGACGTCAGCATCAAAAATCCCTTTCTCTAAAGCATGACCAGTTGAATTTGTACTACAAATGTCCTTGCAGATACAGTAAATCCATTCTATTTGTTACTTTCATTCTTTATAATCATGTGGGATTTGAATATCATGATTAAGAGCAAGTCTTTATTAAGCCTATTTATAGCCAACATAGTCAATAGCTCTTTGAAATAAAGTGTTTTGCTGGCTCTCACCACTAAATCTGTGTAGGTAGCAAAGACAAATGTAACCCCCACTGAAATCCTTACTATTCAGGTCACAATACATTGTTATAGATCAGCTCAGACTGGATTTTCACATGCTCTTTTATGCAAGCTTCAGAGCAGGATTTTGGGATGAAGATTTCCAGACCATATTTTTTCAAAATCCTTTTTAACATACAAAGACATAGAGTTTCAATCTGTCATTTTTGTTGAAAATCATTGTGCTACAAGGTAAAGAAAAAAGTCAGATGAACAGCAAAATGTCTTAAATGCTGAGAAAGGATAAACTATGGATAAATCTATATAGCTTGAAAAAAGTGTCTGAATGAAATCTTAATATGAACCATTACTTCTAGTGACGTTAGACAACTACAGTTAAACTGAAACATTGACTAAAAGCTTTGATAAAACAATCATTACAAGATATGGTTGATACTAAACATAAGGCAAACAGGTAAGGTGGTTGGTGCAGAATATCAAACCAAATGGATTCAATGACCTTGGAGGTCTTTTGTAACTGTAACAATTCTATGATTCTAAGACTTTTAGATTTGTTTTCATTCAGGTTTTTCAGTAGAAATATTCTATCAAATAGGCTTTACATAACTGTCACAGTTGATAGTTCCATTTGGTTTTGTCGTGAAAAGGATAGCATATATATGAATATAAAAGTGACCAGAATAATTAGCCACATTTTGACCTGAGGTGCATACAAAAAGATGTGATTCCATTGGTCTGAGCTTTCCCCTTCTGTCTGCAACTGCTGCTACAGAGCTGTGACAGATGCTACACAAATCTAAGCAATATTAAATGTTTTCAGTGGTGAAGTGAGGAGAAGCAGGAAGAAACTCACTGAGAGAAACAGCAGATGATTAGCATGTTGCCTGTACAGTTCTGCATACTGACTCTTGGCTTTAAGACCTCCTGAGGAGGCTGCAGCTTTTTGTTGAGAGAGCAAAGAACCAAAGTCAAACCACAAGCATGTCTTCTGTACATAACAAAGCCTTCAATTTACAGGAAACAGTGTTTTTTAAGTTCCTGGCATAGTCAAAATACAGTTTTGTATCACATCCTTCAAAACAATGGGAGAAGCAAACAGTTGTCTCAGGATAAATGAAACTATATGTACACATACCATTGCCCATGGCTTCTGAATAAAATCCTACTCCACTTTTATCAGAAAAGTGACTGAGTGGAAAAGGACATCAGGTTTTACAAGAAAATGTGTCAGAGGAGCTCCATTTTTACCCAATGACTACTTTGACTGGTCCTTCAAATCACTTTTTGAACCTGGTAGCTGCATAAGTTTTCACCAACTTTATGGCATATCTATACTGTCCATGCCTCAACAGATTGTCAAGAAGATGCTGTAGAAACTTCCTGTTGCTAAAATCAAGTGATTTCTACATCCATCCCCTCATTCACTGAGCCAGTTACTTCACTGTGGAAGCCAGATTGTTTAAACATGATTTATCTAAGAAAAGCCACTTCAAGATACATAAAAGCAGGTCTCTGGTTTCCTAAAATGACTATTAAATCACATATATATATCTAGTTTTATATGCAACCAAGATAAACCTTAAAATAAAAATAGTTGATAAATCCAAATATATTTAAGAGAGATGGTGGATGCCTTGAAAATAGTTTTATGTACTACAATTAAAGACTAGTTTGTCTCTGAACCAAAATTCTCCTGGTTTTTTGAATGGTTTCTGACTCAGCTGGTATTAACTCTTGAGTTTCCATATTTAAAAATTGATAAGTGTTTGGTTTGAGTCTGTTGGCTGAAGAAAGATGTATTTCCTTCCTGTCTTATTTAGTATATAAAGTCTAATTTCCCTATAGTTTCTCAGGAACCATGTTAATCTCTTTGATATTGCTTTTACTGGTATATAATAGCTGGAAAAAAATATCACTGCCACAAGTTTCCATTGAGATCTTATTCATCTTTTAAAGTATTTAATTCTTTGCTTCTCTGTTGTGAAGATGACAGTTCACTAACTTACTGTTGAAGATGAGGGCTATCACTGAAAAATAATCTGTATGATACTGAGAAGTGAAATCTAGAGAAGTCTTTTAGAATATTTGCTTTTATATATGAGCGTGATTCTGAGTTTTAATACAGAAATCCAATTTTGCTTCTATGAACTTTCATAGTCATGCATGTTTCAGAAACATGAATAAAGGATAGTAATTTAATAAAATGTCTTTATATACTGCAAGCAGTAAAATCTTATGACAGCTCATTTTTATTCTGTTTGAAGAGAACACTATAACACTGCTCACAGAAATTTCAGCAGTTGTCATCCAGCCCCTCTTGTCCCTTGCCCCTGCAATGTTTGCACTGCCTTCAGTTCATAGGCAATAGAGTGTGTACAGAGATTAAATATCAGTAAGAATTTTGTACTATGTTCCTCCTTTCAGCATTGTACACAGTGTCAGGATTTGAGTCTCAGCTCTTTTATGGATTTTCATAGTTTCAGGGAAGGATGAGATTAAAATAGCTAATGAACAAATATTAATGAGAATTAATTAGCAATTATAAATTAATATCCAGCTTTTTAGCAGCCATTCCAGCTTTTCAAGTGGCATGCCATGTAGCATAAGCATCACCATTACTGCCTCAAAACCCCAAAACCAGTATCCCAAACAGAGTAAGAAAGAATGGACTAGTAGAGTAGAATAACAAAGCATAGTGTAGATGGCATAGCAGGGCATTGCTTAGCATGGAATGAAACAGAATAGAGGTTTTCTCCTAGTAAATTTCAGCTGCTGTTTTGCTTTGTCTCATTTCCCAGGCTAACCAGGGAAAGATCCAGTCCTGAGTTCATTAATCCCAACTTCCTTATTACCAATGCCTGACAGCATCTGGAAAAGAAGACCTAAGTGCAAAAAGGATGAATATTAAAATAGATAAAATAATTCCTTGCAGTTATTAAAAGCAGCTACCTAGGCATAAATTTTTTGCTGAGCATCCTGGAGCAAAAAAAAAAAAAAAAAAAAAAAATGTTTTATTTTCTTCCTAAAGATTTTTTTGTCTGCAATAAATTAGAAAATCTGTTTAGAAATGTTATTTTAAAATCTAGAGTTACAGTCCCAAGTAGCTGCCCTGCTTTGATGTCAGCAGCAATTCTGTTTCTTTCTGTCAAAGGTAAAATAAATGAAATGCTTTTGTAATTAAATAAATGGAAACTGTTCCAATTATACTAATCCCTAATGATATCTTTGTTGCTGTGGGAAAAATCTGATTTCAAGCTGAGTAAATAAGACTATTTGGATTAGTTTAAAATGTATAGGTAAGATCAGTATCCTCATTGTTATGAGAACTGCAATTACATTTCTGCAAAATGAAGAGCTTTGAGTGTTTGGCTTTAAGACTTGCAGACTTCATTTCTAGTAGGATATTTTCCCACTTGGTTCTGAAAACACTATTCTGAAAAAAGCTTTCAGTTCATATTCCATTTCCTCAGAGACTGTGCCTGTGAAATTTTCCATATGCACCATAAAAGTCAAGCACTTGTTTTTCCTGATGGAAATCTTGCCAAATGTTGGGGTATTTTTTTTTCTAGAAGACTATTTTTTGACTGTTAGTTGGTGTAAGAAGATTATCACAGAATCACAGTATGGATAAGGTTGGAAGGAACCACAGTAGATTATCTGGGCCAACATCCCTGCCCAAGCAGGGTCATCCCAAAGCACATTGCCCATGGTTGTGTCCAGGCAGTTCTCTAATAGCTCCAGCAAGGGAGACTCCACAGCCTCTCTGGGCAACCTCTTCCAAGGCACAGTCCTCAGCACAGGAAAGGAGTTCTTTCTCATATTCAGGTGGCAGTTCCTGTGCATCAGTTTCTGCCTGTTGCCTTTTATCCTATTGCTTGGATTATGAAACATTTATTTTCTTGATGGATTAAGCAACAGAACAGGGTTTGAATGGGAGGTCGATTTGACCAATTTTTGTCGTAAACCCACCACTTTTTGCTTTTTCTATCTAAAAACACTGGGCATTGATTATCTACTAAGGACTGAACTGTGACCTAGGGGAGTACAATGTCCAAAGGTATTCAGTTAATTCACATGTTTGAGGCACAAACTAATTTCTCTATGGAAAAGAATAAGATCCCTCGAGGTAAAATGAGATGTATAAAAGTGCTGTCTCAACAATCTCACAAAACAAATGCACACAGGGGCACCCCATTGCTGCTGCATGGGTTAAGCACCACAGAAGGAGGTTTGTGAGCACTGTGAGCTCACAGACCCTGGTGGGAACCCTGTACAGAGCTGGTACATATGTGCCTTTACTGAATGGTAGTTACCCATATTGAAAAATGTGAAAAGAAAAATCTCAGCAGCAAGCAATAGTCTTTAGTTTTCAATTAGTCAGCACAGGATTATACCAAAAATTGTATCAGCATAACAAAAGTTTGCAGAAAAATTTCTAAGGCTTGTTCACAAAAATATCTGTGCTTCTCATATTTAGAGATCATCATACATAGTATTTTATTTTCTCAAAAGTATTATAATGATATTTTTTATACACAGAAAAGCACAAAAAAGTAGATACCTGAAAGTTTAAAGACACGTATGAATCTGAAATAGTAAGCATTTCAAGAAGAAATTTCTTCATTGAAGATAGGTAAAATCCTTCTAAATCTCACTACATTCATATCTGCATCATTAACTGTCTCCATATCTTTAATGTGTATTAGGGGTAAAATATTTAGGTACACTTAAAAAAGTCAATGAGGTGCTCTTTGCATTTTAGAATCTAATTAGAGATAAAATATAGTCCTAAATTAAGTAAAGAAAATTGCATGAGAACTATGCTAAATTTCCCAAGTGAAGGATATCTATGTAAATGATTTTGATGTTTTTTATTTTCCCCAAATGTGACTTTTAAAATGCCCACGTTTAAGAATAAAAGAAGATACACAGAGAACACTATATTAACTCATAATTCATTATGCAGTGCCAGCATCTTGCTGCATCTACACTTTATAACATCAGAGTATCACACTAAGAGCTCTAGGACAGGTGGATAAGCCAATAAAAGTTTATGCAAAGAAGAAATTGCAGGTGAAATAAATGTTGGCTTGTGGTTTAGCAGATTCTGGTAGAGTCTAAAATCCAATCTTTACATCCATGGATGTAAAGAACAGCTGATACTGTTCATTGCCTATAGTGAACTTTCAACTTAAGATAATAAAGGCAGGAACAGAATTTTCTAAAGTACACAAACAGGAAGTTTAAAATAAAAAGCTCTCTGTTGTTCTATCTCTTTTATTTTGGTGAGACTTGGTAGCAGTACTTCCTGCCCTGAAGAAATCACGTTCTTTTCCATTGACTTCTTTCCATGAGAACATGATAAATTTAGGGATCTGCTGTAGGGAGAAGCCTGCTTGTGGTTTTGTACTCTGGGCTCAGAGTTCTAGAAAAGAGAGTTACATAGGCCATACCTAAGAACTTGTGGGGTTGTAAGCACCCTTGATATGTCAAACTGTAAGAGATTACATTGTCTGTGTGTCTACCATTGCAAAATTTACACTGCTGCTGTCATACAGCACCACTTTTAATTTGCAATTACACTTTTAAAAGTAATAAAAAAACCCCTGCTTTTGTGATATCATGGTGATGTAAAAGCAAAATTTTGGATTTGAAGCTCTTCTTCTTGACATATGTAAATCTCATATCTCCACTCTTTGTAGTTGTCCTATAATTTCTCACAATTACAATTTTCTTAAAAGACTAATTTAAATTTATCTCACAAGATGCACCCAATACTATCTTCTTGCATTGTAAAAAAAAAAATATGGTTTAAATAGATTTTTACTACAGTCATCATAAATTGCTATAATGTACAACTTTTTAAATCATCTTCTTACAAAATGTTTTGTAATGCCTCCAAAATAAGATTAAAATTTCTATATGAGAAATGACTTTTGCATTGATTTCATAACCCTATATGGCATTATTCTAAAAGTAAAAAAAGTGCATTATTCTCCTCTAAAATTCTTCTTTGGTACATTTGAAATAATTACTTTGTTTTCAAGATGCCAGATGTTTTTGACAAGAAATTAGTATACACCTATGTTGCATAATTAACAGTATTTCTTCTGAATTCGAGTAATTTGCTGATGATCAATAACTTAAAAGTAAACTTTATTCAAAATCTCTCAGCACTGCCTTTCATTGCACCAGACAGATCTTTCCTGTTACTGGAAAACTTTTCAAGCCAGACTTATAATGGAGCTTTAAATCTTCTTGGAAGTCATAATTTTTCATCCATTTTTTCTAAGGACCTGGTCATCACAGCAGTTTATCACTCAAATGAATACCAAATGAGTGAAAATATTCCTGTGGCTATGGGTTTTTTTGTCCCAATAAAATGAATGCTGGCAGGAGTTTAAAGCAATTAGCATAAAATGTTTGTGTTTTCAAGGAAGCCATCTTTAGGTTACAGGTGGTATTTTCAGCTCACTTTGAATTCTGGAATCTGCAATTCTGAGATTTCTAACTAGAACAGACAATAGCCTGAGAAGATTGTATGCTCAACACCCCAACAAAAGCACAGTTTTAATAGCTGTTGAAGGGCAAATGTAAAAATATTAGGAAAAGACTTTTTAATACTTTTTCAAATTGTCCTTATCTCTTTGGGTAAAAATTTATTGTGGAAGTTTCAAAGAGAAAATTTATATCTATAGTGACCCTGAAGGGGGTATGAGAACTTTGTCATCTTTTCTGAGTGCTTTTTCAGTTTATAGATAATTTTCTCAAAAGTTGATATGAAATGAGACCAAAAAGTCAGGATGATTGCTCCAAAAGAAAGAAATAAAAGGAATGAATAGAAGAAGGAATAAGAAAAGAAGAGGAAAATAGTCAAATCAATGTATCTTATTTTAAAGTATGAACATTTTAGGGTATAATTAAGTTTTAATGTTCTCCCTCGCATTAAGGATCCTTTTCAATTTTCCTCTACTGGGTCCCTGCAGGAATCAAATGGGATCTGATGTGACAATTTCTAATTTTATAGTTTTTCATGATGTTGAAATACTGTTGGTGAGAGATCATAAGGGAGAAAAGGATCTGCAAAAATTACTAGTAATATTACTGATAAGGTCAGATATTAAATGAAAAGTTCAGAAAACCCTGTGGTATTACGCAAATTAATTGAGAAATGACTGAAAAGCATCGTTCTTGTGCTGCTACCTGCTAATGAGAGGGGGAAGAGGCAATAAGTAAGCTGAGGGATTTGAACAAGAAAACACATCTTCACAGGAAACCTATCAAAAGCAAATTCTCATGGCACAAATTTCAAGTTCTTTATGACCAACAGCCTGATTTCAATTGATTTGGAGAAAACTAGTGATATACAGTAGGCTCAGGAAAGCCATGTCATCAATACATTCACATTAGTCTAGTGAACATCTAGTTATAACATGTCAGACAGTCTTATTAGTGATGGTTCTTCAGTAAGAAAAGGTTACATCAACTCACAAGTAGGCTAAACAGTATTCTCTACACTGGCTAGCAATACATAAACAAAATTAGGAACTTGTTAATGCCACTACAGTATTGTGTGTTCACATTAAAAATCAATATTTTCTTTTGCATCATACTGGAGGTGACCTATCCTTGGCAGTTAAATGTTTCATTGTGGTGGATATCCTCATAAATGAACAATGTCAGAAAATAATTTTTTTAACTTTTAGTTTTCTAAAAATGCTGGTGTAGTCTTTATTAATCTATAGAATGGAATTATTTCTCATAAAGGCTGATCCCTTTTAGCTGTTTCCTTTATTGCAGGGGAATGACATGTAGGTGAAAGCAAAACAAAGGGAACCAGCTTTCTTCTATGCTCAAAATAAAATGACCCACCAAAAAACACCTCACTCAAACCAACAATCCCAAACTGTCAATATCCTAGGAAAGGCTGGGTTGTAAAGATTATTGCATAAACTAATACTTTTATGTACATATCATATATGTCCTCAAGAGCCCAAAATATACTTTGTGAGGTTCTACTCTCATACAGTTTAATGAATGACAGAAAAATACAAACATTGTTGCAAAGCTGAGCGATAGTCTTAGATAACTCACATTTCTAGACAGATTTTAGTAACTTCCATAACATCTTAAAAACTCTTTTTCTCTGATCTAGAGAAGCTGATGTCATCCAGCAAAGCTGAGAGATATGACATCTTAAAATTTATGAAGAAAACATCAAAGTTGAGAGAAGACTAATGACAGAGTTGGTGGAGGTTGTTTTACAATTGCTTTCCTCCTGTTTCAATTGACAGTATGTGTGCCTTAAAGAACTATTGATTAAAATTAGGTGAAGCAAGGTAATTTCTCTTTTGTTTATTATTTTATATATAAATACATACTTGAGAAAGAAAATATTATGAAGGTTTTTTTCCCCTTACTTTTTTCAAACAGTTTAGTACCATAAGGTTTCTCTTCTTTTCCCTAACGTAGTGGTATGATTGAGAACCTTGCTTTTTAAAAAATATTAATAATAAATTCTTATTTAACTTGAACTATTAATTTTTAGGAGTTTTTTTTCTTTCCTTTATCTTGCTACTTGTTTTCATGAAAGTCTTCAGAAATAAGTTGTCTGGAGATTCAATTCAGTTGCATTTGCTTTAGAATAACAGGTTTGAGTCTCCCTTAGTTCTCAAGAAAAAAAGATAACTTAGAGAATTATAAAAGCAATGAAAATCAAATTGATGTTTTTCTTTAAACCTCTCTGTTTTATGGTTGTTTAAATAAGCCTTAATGTCAGGATAAAGGATTTAATTTGCACCATGAAGATGGTGTTTTCTTGGCAGGCCTATCTATTCCAAAAGGTTTCAGAAAGCATAAGCATATGCAAGATGATAAACTGATATATATTTTTTTTTCTTATATTGACTGTAACTAACTTTTTATAAATATTTGATTAGCATCCACATGTCTGCATTTTACAGGCTTATGAACCAGAGGTAATTTATTTGCATTTAATATCTCCTTTCTTGAATTATGTCTTGTTAATTCAAAATTTTTTTATCAAAGCTTCAGTTATGAGCAAGTTGGTGAAGTGGTATTCATAGAAACACTGCTAGAAATCACAAAACTAATAACTTTTGAAGAGAGTACATATATCTGGGTTGTAGGTTGCTTAGGAAAGTACCTACAGTCATTAAAATAATATGCAAAATTAGAAATATAGATTTCTGAATTTTGCTCCAGTTACTAATAGGTCTGAATTGAGTAATTAGGTAATTTTTAGCTTAAAAAAATCAATATAGTCTTTTATTTTCCTGATACAGACATATGACACCATCTTCCTTTACAATTTTATGTGTCACTGCTTTATGAATATTTACTTTCCAAACGCCTGATTCTTCATTTCTGATTCAGAGAATTTCAGAGAAATGGTCTTTTCTCCATTTTAATCCATTGATTACACTGTCCATATAAAAAGAATATTACATAAATGTCAGAAATGTATTGGCTATGGAAATGCTTAGAAAGGAAAAGCTTTGTTAAATATGTTTATTTGTGAAGCCCTGTTATGACTTTACTGATACTAAATAAAAATTCAAATGGCACGATAAAGAAAACAAGGTGACAGCATTTTCAGCCCTGAGCAACAGAAACCAGTGAAACAAATTGTCCATCCACTGTTGGGCAGCCATTTGTGAAATAGGTAATTGATTATTTAAAAGAAAAACTGCATTGTAATGTCAGTACATGAGAGAAGGAAAAATCAAGGACCTTTGACAAAAGGACAAAAAATCACAGAATCAGCTAGGTTGGAAAAGACCTTTGAGATCATAGAGTCCAACCTATGACCTAACACCAGCTTGTCAACTAGACCAGGGCACTGAGTGCCACATCCAGTCTTTTCTTAAATACCTCCAGGGACTGTAACTTCACTACCTCCCTTGGCAGCACATTCCAATGCTGAATAACCCTTTCCCTGAGGAAGTGCCTCCTAACCTCCAACCTAAACATCCCCTGGCACAGCTTGTGTACTTTAGTCCTATTGTGAATTGCCTGGAGGTAGAGAGTGACCTTCACTTGGTTACAGCCTCCTTTCGATGCTGTTGAGAGTGATAAGGTCTCCCCTGAGCCTTTTTTCCTCCGGACTGAACAACCCTGTTCTACTATGCAGTAAGCACACTACTAGGTCAGGCAGAGCTCCTCTGACTCCTGCTGAGCATCTCAGGATTGGAAGGGTGCAACTCCACCTGTTTGTCTTTCCTGTTCCCTAATGCTCCTTAGCCTTTCCACTCTTTCCTGAAGCTCTGCCACCAGGCAAAACAGCCCTGTCCCCTGCTCTCACAGACCAGGTGTCCCATGCTCTGACAGCACCAGGTGTCCCCCGGGCAGTGCTCAGGTGCTGACAGCAGCTCAGGCACTCCCTGCAGCCAGGGGCCCGAACATCTGCGTGCTTGGGGGGCTCTGGCTGGTTTAGCACACTCGTGCTGCCCCCAGCAGTACCAGCCATGGCTTTTGACAGCTTGTAAATCATTCCTGGCTCTAGTCAAATTGGGGGAAAAGAAAAACCGACAAAACCAAACAAAAAATCCTCCAGCCAAAACACCACACCCACCTAACACGCAGCCCCCCAGCAGGAGCTGCGCCCTGCCTGCGCTCCTGCCTGCGCACTCTGCGCACCTCGCCCCTGCTCACCCGCCTCCTGCTTGGGCTCCCCAGGGACCTTTCAATTGCCTGCAAATGGCCCCGCCACCACCCCTTCCTCACCTGAACAGCTGCAAGAGCCAGCAGAACAAGGATCTTTGACAGGTAAAAGAAAGAGAAAAGAAAAAATGGGGAAAAACATCCCAGGAAAAGAGAAAGGAGACCTAAGGTTTGGACCCTGAGGTGAGAAGGCTTAAAGTTCTTATGGTCCCCCTGTTCTGTATGTTACAGAATCACATAGCCACACATTACAGAAATGGAAAAGACACTTTTAGAAATATTTGCTGTAGGTAAATGTAATGATCAATGTTTAATTAATCATAACAACATTGTTCCTCATGCCAGTCAATGAGAAGAAAAAGCACCTTTGTTGGTAAATGTATCTATTATCCTTATTAAAGCCTGACAACAACAGAAAAGATTAAACAGATGAAATGTTAAATAACTATGTTTATTCAATAAGTTATAACTCACCTCAGAACAGCTCCCCCATGAATCATTTCACTTCTTTGCAATACTCCTATTTCTCCATATCACTCCTGTATTTGTAGCACTTGTCTGGAAAGTATCTGTCACCTCATGGTTGGAACACCTTCAAAGCACTTACTTAAGTATTCCAAGGGACTAATATCCAGTTCATTACCAGAACTACCAACAAATAATTCTCAAAATTAAATGCTTTATAGAATACTTTCTTTGGGATATTAAAAACACATTAAAATATACTGAAAATTTTAATATTTTAAAGATGGACAAGGTTTTCTATTAATACAAATAACTGCAAATCAGAGGAAAGGTGTGAAATGTGATCAAGTGAAAAAACATGTTACCGAAGAAAATAATTTAGAACAAATCATAAAGACAAAAGGCCACAAATAGTCAGCAGGGATTGCTGTGTTGTGCTAGCATCTCTTGGGAATATGTTACTGAAACTGCTGCTTTCAGCAATGCACCCTGTAGGACAGAGCAAGAGAGAAATGAGCTTGGCCTTTGCTGGGAGCATTCAGGTACAGGCCCTTCTTGACATGTGGTGGTTAGGGCAGTCCTATTGTTCTCAATCAAAACAGTGATTGTTAGAAAGAGACATTTGCAGATTAAATTTCCCTTTCTTTTTAGAGCACTTCAGTATCCTCAACGGGTTAGTTAAAATTTTCCTAATTTTTCCATTTTATTTCATTACACACCCCTGCATAAATGGCTCCAGTGCAGCTGCATCTCTGTCTACTCAAGTGTCTGTAAATTTTCCACCATTCTCAAAACAAAAACAATCTCAGGAAACCTACAAGTCTTGTTTTTCCATTAAACACAGAGCAAATTTTTTTAAAAAGTTCTGAGTTCTTGTAAATAGGTATACCCAAAAAATATCAACCTGACAAAGCCTACATATTTTCTAAATATTTTTCCCTTCAACTTCATCAAGACTTGAAGAAAAAGAAGAAAATGGTTTTACTGTGAAATAGAGAATGCAGAATTTGAAGGACTGTTCCTTCATTTGAAAAAAAGTCATTATTTGAAGAATTACCAATGTAACTGATAATAGCTTCAGCTCCATTTATAATTGAAGTAGCTGCTTGAACAGCCCTCAGTATTATGCAAATGTGCTGCACTAGAAAAATTATGAAAAAGGCAAACTATAGGGTTTTATCTAATTTAAAAAAAATTAAGATTTTTCTGTCCATGTTCACAATTTTTCTTCCGTGGTTTTATTTCTATATATGAAGGTAAATGAAATCTCTTAATAACAGTAATGTCTACACTTTATTGTAATATAAGTACAGTTAGTTTTATGACAATAATTATTCTGAATGTGTATTTCATTAGTTTACCAAGTAATTAAGCAGAACTTTATATATTAATGAGATTCATTCAAATTTGTCTTCAAAAAAAGTATTGAAAACCAGAAAATTTTCTAAAAAACAATTTAAATAATATAGTAAAATAATACATGCTCAATGCCTATTTTTTTCTTTGAGTGCTTTTTTCCCTTTTTATCTTGCTTTTGCAATTAGTCTTAATATCATTATGTATAATGATAAAAAATTAATTGTGTGTTGACTCAAGAAAGTGTTTGTTTTTTACAAAAAAATTCCACCATGACAATGAGGTTTTTAAATTTTTTTTATCTTAATTTTTTCTTCATATTTTACTTCATATTTGAGCTAGTTAAAACTAAGTAGCATTTAGGATAAATTCAGTTTTAATAAATTGAAGTATTAAGGTAACTGAGTAATTTAAAATTTAAGTACATATATGTAAATATGGAGACAAAATATTTAATATTACTGTGTTTCTAATATAGTAGAGTTTAGCATATATTGTTTTTATTTTGGATGCAAGCAGTTTTATTACCTGAATAGTGTACAAAATGTAAATACAAGCCATTTCCTTTTGGCTGAATATTTTAAAATTTTAGGGTTAGAAGTTGCATGGTAAAGGCACCAAGTGAAGAGGTGCTATCTGTTCTGGTCTTTTTTTCTATTTTTTCAGTGACCTCCATAGAGTAATATTGCATGTGTTTTTATTTATCTATTATGAAAATATATATTTGTGATTTTGGGGTGAATTCTTGTGTGAAACGCTAAAAGATGACCGCTGAAAAGGCCCAGCACTTTACAAAAACTGCAAACTTAGTTTTCCATTAACATTTTCTATTTTGGCATCCTAAAAAGAGTGGAAGTTGATTTCAGCAGAACATCCTGTGGGGAAATTAGTTCATTTTGCTAAAGTATCTTAATAATTACAGTGACATCAAGGTTAATTGCTTAATCTGTATTGCCATAGTGCAGTCCTGTAGAAATCCCAACACAATCTGTTCTATAATTAGTGCCAGAATACCCATATATAGAACAAACAGCAGCCTAAAAAAAATAAATAAAAAACTCTGATATGATTAATAAATAAGATTTACCAGAGTGTGTGTGGGTTTGTGTGCATTCATATCTATATATACATACATACAAAGGGAAGGGGTAGATTTCACAAAACAGAGGTTTTGCAAACACAGTATATTAAGCCCTTGAGGAGATATAAATAGCTGAGGTAGAAAATAACTTCAAGCAAGATGTTTTATCTCCTAACTCTTTTCCAGCTCCAGAATGTAATTGCTAGCCAACACCATCACATTTGCATCAGGTCCCTTGCTTTGCTGGTTCTGTGTCAGAAACTAAGTGGTCAGAGTTTAAAAAGTAATTGTGAATATCCTTCTACTTCACCTTTTGGGTTAATTTCAATAACACTGCCTATTGCTGAGCTTACAGATTTGTATTGCTTTTGCACGCTTCATTAGCCCATGATCCCATGTGGATTTCTTGACTGCTCAAATTCTGAAGATGTGCCATACTGAGGGACAATGTGGTGCCCCTGATAACTCAGGATGACATGATTGTTCCCTTCCTGCTCTCTTCTCATTTTTGGAAACTGTGAGACCATTTGCGCATTACTCCTTCATATAAGTCATTAGTTCTTGCTGAATGCTTATTGCATCTGAAGCACAAGCTGTGAGTTACTCTGTGTTAGCTAATATAATTTTCAAATAACCAGTATCTGCAGACAGAAATCAGCAACTGGATCTTTAATAGTTTTCTGTGTCATTGATATATTTTCAAAATGGTTATTTGGAGACGTTTTCAGGTGTTGACTCTGAGCAACACACAAAAAGAATTCTGCTTTTAATGAACTTTAAAGAAAAAGAATTCTACACACTATATCTCTCCCATTTTTCCAGAAGTTGGAATAAGTGAATCACAGCCAATACTAATCTCAAATATGCAGCTCTGAAAATATGTCAATGGAACAAAACATGTTTGGTCGTCCTTTATTGTGTTTTGTAAATCGGCACTCAAATGTAAAGTCTGCACCCTTGAAAATATACCCTTCTTACACATCTTAAGGTACACATTCCATTTTCAGTGTCAAGGCCATCACTCAAAAGCTGGAATCACTGTGATAAAGCCTGATAATAGTTCACTGCTTTCATACTTAGACTTTTACTTTAAGGGAGTTGATGAGGCAAATTACCTTTAATTTTAAAAAGGGGAGAAATATGTCCTTACTTCTCAAGGGCATACTCTCCAAGGAGGGATCATTAAATAAGGAAATGTTTCCAATGACACATACTTTAAATTAAGCTACAGGTAACTTTCAAAATATCATTTTCATTTGTCTTACCAGCACCTATGTATTTATGTAACTTATTGGAGTAATTGTGAAGACATATATCTTTACATAAGACAGATGTCACAGATGGATACAGCTATGAAAATATTTAACGTTTGTACCTCTGAACTTGCCAACTTCTAAAATAGTCATTTTTTTAAACTAAGACAATTATGTAGTAAAAAATAAAATTAAAAACCCTTTAATTTTCCTACATTTTGCTTAGTCATAGACTCTTTTTCAATGCCTCATCATCTCCAGGGAAACATGAATTAACTCTCCAGCATCTTCAGCTTTTTTCATTTCAATATTTTTTCAAACAAACACCACTTTAATTTTGAACATTCATACTACACAGTGGGAGTTTAGGCAATTTACAAGGCATTTACCATAGCAGTTGAGAGACTGTTTAGAAATTTCACAAGAATCTCTTCCGCCTCCCCATAAATTCTGTTCTTTCCACTCCCTTTAAAAAGGCAGTAAACCTGATAAGTTTATTTTGGCAGTCAAGCTGTAATTAGTAACCTGCAATACTGTCAAAGAAGAAAGCTGAAGCTTAGCACAGCAGTGAGTCTATACTTTTAGGTAATTGCAGCTTTCTTTTTCTTTCCCACACAAGTCAAAACAGTAAAAAACTTACAAAAGACTGAGAGTCTAAATAATGCTCTGAGCTTTTAAGAAAGTTTATTTTAAAGTGCTTGCAGCTGAATAATATTATTTGGTTCTCTGTTTTCCTCTCTTTGTCACCATAATTACTGCTTAGAAAAGTTTTATAGCTCATGAGATACCATGATGATTGATATCAGGTAGACACAACTGCTTCCTAGCTTTGTTGATTACTTACTACAATTATTGAACTTTATTTTTAAAGTGCATGGGTCCATTTTGTTAGTGCTCTTTCACAAATTTCGTTGGTTTTCTTTCAGAAATATATACAGCAGAGGTTGAGGTAAGACCTCATTAAATAACAATTAATTGATTTTAAAACTGCTAACAAGCTGATTTTACTTCCGATTTCTATCTTTTGATTAGAAGTGCCTATCAGAAACAGGTAATTGTGCCATGTTGAGTGATTTCAGATTTTGGTAAGAAAAAAAAAAATTAATAATTTGTTTTCAAATCACCAAATATTAGATAATAAAATTTTTGTAAAAACTAGAAATACACACTTATATTTAACTAATACTAAGCAAGTTTTTTGGTGGAACTTGAGTGCATTACATTAAAGAATGTGTTTACAATGTTCCTGCTGCCATTTTCACTGTGAAAGATACCTGCTGTTCAGCCTTAAAAGGTCACATAGACTTGGCTTCCTTGACTTAATCAATATAAACTACATGTCTCTGCATCAGAATAAACAGCCACTGCTGCCTCTTCTCCTGCTTCCAGATGAAGTACTGTGCTATTCTTGATCTCCTCCTGCCTCTGAGTCAGTCTTTTCCCACATTCATAGTCAGTGCATAGGGTGACTGTAAAGACAAAGAGAACACTGGAACAATGTTAATGCAGCTGTATATGACTGATTGGACAACTTCAGCAAAAATTGATCTTCCCATCACCCCTTCGAGTCCACTAATGTCATGTTGTTTTTTCAGAGAGACTTAAGCCTACTTGATAGACTCGTTCTCAGGTATTTCATTCTCACCCCAGAGCGAGTAAAGGGTAGGGTGATAAGCAAGGTCACTGGCTATTGAACTGAAATTAATTAAATGATGAATGGCCCATCAAGATAATTATTATCATACAAGTATTTCAGCACATTTCTGAAGGCCTCCTACTCAGTGCAGGGTCATATTCAGCTGGGTTTTTGTTACTTCCAAGGGTGGAGATGATACAACCTCTCTCAGAAGCCTCCTTCAGTATTTGTCCACTATAACAGCATTTTTGTTATGGTTGACTGGAATTCTCTTTAATTTATGCCCATTTACTCTTGTAACATCACTGAGTGTGACTAAGAAGAATCTGGCTCTATCTCCTTTACTCCTATCTATCAGAAATTTGTTGACATTTTTTATGCATCTCTTTCAGTCAAGCTTGCTGGAATATTGTGGGGTGTTTGAAAAGGGTTCAGGGGTTTCTTGTTTCATTGCTTAGTTGGGTTTTCTGTATGTTTTCTATGTGTATATGTGGTTCATTGTTTTTATTTCTCATGCAGATTGCTCATGTTTTAGAAGAAAAGTTAATTGAGGTCAGAAAATAAATTCTGAGACTGCATTATAATTATTCTATTAGATGGCAATGGAAGAGAAATTTAATGGCAAATTTCAGATTACATTTATTTTGGTCCGTTGTGTTACAGCTTTAAAAGATTAAAAATATTCAGTCTGTATTCCTATTGAATTTGGGGGTGTATTTAAAAGAGACTAGGATTTTTAGTCTGCTGGTAATTTTAGAAATTACTTTGACAGAATGGGGAACACATTTCTTTAAAATCGTGATGAAAAGTGAAAACTGTAATTTAGATCTTTTCAGATCAATCTGTAGATCTGTTGAGTAATACATTATGTCTTTTGGTGTAATTGATGGGAATATGCACAAGAGCATCTGCATAAATGGAGGAACTTTGCAAATATGTTTCTAAGAAGTTTCTATAGACTTCAAGTATTAAGAAAATTGAGACTGACACATACATTTTGTTCTATCACCATTTCAACTCCTCTAAGTCAGTAACAAACTTTTTCTCAGAAAAATAGCACCTGTTTTTTTGTGCAAGGCTATTGTTCCTGGGTCCTTTCATCTTGAGCTATTTTGTTAATCAGAAATGTAATACAGTTTTGCAAAAGTAGTAGTGGTACAAAAGTATATTTCACAGTTCCAGAGTATGTACTGGTAAGTATCTGAGGTCAGAGTTATTGTCAAAGGAAAAGGATTGTGTGTAGCATGAGATTAGCATCTTTTGGGGACCTACTGAAGCATGACTATTTACATCCTGATTTGGTGTTGCTTCATTCTGGGGAAGAAAAAGAGGATTATGGTTACTGATAGATATAAACAAACCAGCTCAAATAAATTACTATTTTTCTTTCTTTGTTTGTTCCTACTTTTTATTTACTTTATTTCTTCTGAGTTAATTGAGGAGTGCTGTGAATATTTGCTGCCTTGTCAGGTTTGAAATCAGGACTATTATATAAAATATAGATTTTGAATGGTTTTTTTTCCCTCTCAAAAATTATTGGTTTATAATAACTGAATAGCACAAATTGCCATCATTATTAAAAGAAAAAGTAACAGAGAGATATTTCATGGTCTGAGTTACACAGAAGGTCAGAATAAACTATCTAATTATTTCTGTCACTACAAATTGAAATCCATTATTGCACCTGAGAAGACAAAATACAAAACTGAAGACACACAAAGGAGACTAATGAGAGGGTTTAGAATTTTGACTAAAAGTATCTCTTTTAGGAGAAGCAGCATCCTACAGTCTGTAATCTTACCAATGTTATCTGCTGTTGAGGAATTCACCTGGTCCAGGTAGCTGGGCTCAGAACTGCTCATGGAGGTGCAGATTGGGCTTGGGTGGGAGCCCGAGACAAGAGGCTGTGAACTGTCCAGCTTTGGGGTGATGAAGGCAACCAGGATGGGTGTGCCTCCAGGTGCATGGACCCATCTTTTGGGTAACACAGGGGATGAAAAGGGGCGACACTAGCAGTCTGGATGGACACAGAGAGGGACAGGAGTGGGGGCCCAGGAGCAAGATCGAGACTTGCTTGGACTGTCAGGGTGTAAAAGCCTCAGTGGGGTTCCTTTGTTGGGGGTCCCTTCTCAGCAGCACCAGCTGGAGCTGTTTCTGTGTCACTGCAGGGTGAATAAATGACTTTAGGGAATGAGACACCTGAGACTGTGATGGGAGCCTGGGGGTCAAAGTGGTGAGGAAACCTGATCTGCCTGGCTGGGAGTGGGGAGTGCCGGGAGTCAAGGGGGCTCCCCTCGGGCACTGGAGCTGCTGCTGCTGCCAAGGGACTCCAGTCCCAGCAGTGAAAGTCTGGCCTTGGGAGTGTGACTGCCAGAGAGGCTTAAGAATGGTCACACTGGGAAGTTTCTTTAAGAGTTTCCTGATAGAGTTTCCTGTTTTCCAGGTTCCAGCAAAGAGAAATAAGTGTCACCTAAGTTGATTAATCACACCGGAATCACATTAATCAGGAGATGATTCAAAAAAAAGAAATAACAATTAGCTTTCCTTTAGGTTTGCTTTTGGTTGGCTGAGGTTAAAGAAAACCCCACCACCTGGTTTGGGCCTTTCTGTATCTTTGTTAAAACGAGGTTTTGATTTCAATTTTTTTTTTTTTAATTTTAATTTTAAAAGTTTATTAGAAACTTAGGTATAGGGGAAATTAGAGGTTTACTTTAAAGGAGTTGCAATCTGTACTTGGAACTCTGGTCCTTAGACTTCTGCATCAAACAGTCTCAAGTCACTGCAGAAATAATGGAGGGAGAGAAGGAGGGTGTATACAGCTAAGAAATTCAGGGCTAACAAAGAAGCCAATCTAAATTTTAAAGAGATGACTGTGTTGTTTATAAAATTATAAAGGTTTGTTTAAAGAGAAAGTTAAAATGCAATTATAGAAAATAAATGACCAAATCATGAGTTCAGAATACGTTATTAAGTTTCTCATAGAGCATAATTATAGTTGTGTCATTTTCTCAGTTTTATTCAAGGTTGTAGCAGCATTTATATTACAAACCCTGTATTTCAAGGGTTTACAACTTGGCAGCAAGAAATTTACTTAGTAGTGGAAATTAAGATACTAAGTGTCAACCACAGAACACATTATTCTACAGTGTTACTTATTATGCAAGGGAGTGTAAGACTGAAAAGGACAAAGGCTCTGGCTGGGCCAGAGGTCTGTTATTTTGGCACTACTGCTACAGCGCTGTGGATCCCTTACCATCTTCCTAAAACTGGCATAAATATTCATTAGTAGGGATGCTAAAATGTTACTGTTTGCTATGATGCCAAGTTCCCGCTTTGGACTTTTAGGTACTGGAAAATAACAAATTATATGTTCAATATTTGCACCACGTTTGACAAGAAAATATTACCATTTTTTTCCTCTTGGTTTTGTCTCCTTATTTTTTTGCTATTGGTTTTTGAGTTGTTTTTTTTTTTTTTTTAATAGACATATTTTTAATACTACAAGGGATTCTCAGTTCACACTGTCCTATTTTTTCACTTTTCCTCAGAAACTGACATTTTAGTTTCAGTCCAGAAGTTTTCTTTGTAATCTGATGTTTTCTGCTTGATTTTATTATTTTATACACACAGAAATACAACTAATGTCTTTATATTAATTATAAATATAAAAATTAATTTTTTAAAAGAAGAGTCGGTCTTCAGTTAACAGTTCTAATTTAGCCTCTGTACAAAGCAACCCTGTAAAAATTACTCTGAAACAGAATCAGAATGATGATTTACTTTCATATATTCTGAAAGTTTAACTAAAGTCCACAACTCAAAGAATTGCTGAGATAGTTACTCCTGGCTTCTAATAGTTTAACTCTACAAAGAAATTAGTTTGATGAGAGCTGGTAGTAATGTATATCTATAATCAATTGTACTGCTTGAGTAGGGGTCATTTAGGTTTTCAAGTACACAATTAATGTCTTTAGGGAAGTGCAAGTATGTTCAATATAATAAGAAGACTTAAATATTTACATAATGGAAAGACTTTAATTATTTATAAAACTGATGTTTCTTTTTGACATTCTGTTTGGGACATTTTTTATTTTCCTTATCATGTCTGTTTTTTGGAGTTTTTTTGGAAACTGTCATTGCTGAGATATTAATTTCTGGGACTAATTTTTACTTAATTACATTATAAATATTTGGCTGGCTTTTAATTACTATGAGAAATAAGTTCTGATTAATTTATTTTAACCTGATAAATTCTGACTTTATTATTCAGTCTAGGAATTTGCCTTTATTTTTAATTCTCTGAACTAATTTTGTTACATATTTTTATCTCTTCATATATATATTGCAGTTGTAAAAAACTCTTCAGAGAGACCTACCTTCATACAAGACTGCAGTATCTGAGTTTTATTGTTGCATATTAAAAAATTTGCTGTGCAGCACAAGTAGACATGCAAATAAGCTTTTCTGTTGACTGTGCATATTATACTGGTAGCATGAAGATGTAATATAAACTCACTGAAAGTCAAAAGGAAAGAGTTATTTAATCTCTGACAAAAATATCTACAAAAATCTATGACATTTTACCAGGATTTCTTTCTTAAGAGCCCCCATCTGTCCCTATTTTATTTTTAGACCACATTTCAGCTGTTGGTTTTGTATTCAAATGTGGTGTTTCTCCTGCTCCCTATTTGTTGTCCTAGAAATAGTTATAAAAAATTATACAAACTAAAGTGACAGTAAATAGAGATTCATAAATTATCAAGACTGGAAAGCCTATTTTGGAAGTTTCTTCTTATACAAATGGTGAAATTCAGAACTTAGCTTTTCTGAGAGTATGTGTGTGCAACCTACAAGATGGTGCACTTCCCTTTTGCTGCAGACATTTTCTCAAGAAATAAACTCCATATTATGGGGCAGCTTTCTGCATATGCCTACACTGAACCAGTTAGATTGCAACAGGGAAGGCATCACGGCCTGTGAAATAGGTTTCTCAACCAAGAGTCAGCTTTGCAAAGGAAGTAGCTAAGACAATTTTAACATTAATTTCTTCTTGATGGGATGGAGCTGTATGACTTTGCAGCCTTCTTAGACCTGGTCATCATTTTATCCTGGCAGCTCTTATAAGCTGTAGATATCATATTAAGGATTTGGTTTTCTTTGGCTGAAAATATGAAAGAGAAACACTCAAATGATCTAGATAAATAAAAAAAGGAATGATCTGTTTAAATTTGTTGATCTTGGTGGCTAGTGTGATTACTGCAGTTTTTCACCTGTAGTATTTTTGATGTTTTAGAACATAACTTACCCTTCTCACTTGTTTATACAACAGGACTGATTAGATAATTCCGCTACACAGCAAAGAAATGATGAGTGCATAATTTCATTTTTAATGCTTGGGTCAGGGTATTTGTAAACTGTGGAGTGACCAGTCATAAGAAAGAAAAGACCTGAGGCATCCAAGCATATGCTGAGTCTACATTGCCTTGTAGCTGAGTGTTTAGAGTTACATGTTTCCTTGATCAGATGCTAAAAGAATATATCCTATTTACTGCATAAAATACTTCTTTCTATGTATTGTATGTAAATTTTCCTGCTAAATATGATAAAATTTGCTGACATGTGTAGAATTGAGTCAACCCAACACTATTTGTTGCCTAGGAGGAAGTTATTGCATAGCAGCTTAGAAGTACCATAGCTAAGGTAATTTGAAATCACCTCATAGAAAACTATTTAATTATCTTTTCTCTTATTAAAGAACACATATTTGATCTTCTATCTCAGTTTTTCTGAGCCAGTAATAATTTTTGCCAGTCTCTCACAACCACTTGTGACCAGCTGCCAGCTGGATATAACTCCATTCACCTCTACCACCTTTCTCTGGGCTCTACCACTCAGCCAGTTTCTAACCCAGCAGAGAGAACATATTCTCCAGGAGAAAGCTGTAACTGAAACATGGAAGCAATGTTCCTAAAACAGGATAAAGCAGGAACAGTTCAGACAACATACGGATCACTTAATGAATACCC
This sequence comes from Serinus canaria, assembly GCF_022539315.1. Taxonomy (NCBI): domain Eukaryota; kingdom Metazoa; phylum Chordata; class Aves; order Passeriformes; family Fringillidae; genus Serinus; species Serinus canaria. Next base: position 17,264,893 of record NC_066314.1, on the reverse strand, counting down.
TGCTAAAAAAGAAAAGTAAAAAATTACCATCCCCAAATCTCACAATACAGGAGAAGAAAGTAAAAAATTAAAAAAAAAAAAAAAAATAGGGTGAAGGGAAAAAAAACCACAAAACTGCAGGAAACCAAAGTGTTCTCGGTAAACACCAGCACAAAATACTGGTGTAATCAACATTAGAAAAATTGAAGGTATAGTTATCACACCCTTTGATCAGCAGCCATATGGAGCAGTTGAGAAAGTGTTGTTGTATGGATATAAACAATCCCAAGCACAGTGTGTTTGCACTAATACACAATGTGCATTCTAAAAATTTTTATTGTCTTAGGAGTTCATCCTCATTCTGTCAAGTCAGTCCTGAAAACTGGCCCAGCAATCTCTATACTGACATAAATCTATTTAGGCAAAATTCTTTGGAGGTTTGCAATGTACTAAACCTGGATTCAATGCTACTGAGGAACAAACTTCCTGTGGTAAACCCTTTGCAAGTATATATGACTTATACTACCTACTGAACACTTGCTGGATTGCATAATTGTGCACAGTGCTCTTCACACCATAAACAAAACTGATTTTCTTCTATGCTTGTGCAGATGGCAAATAATTTTAAAACACGATTGTATCAGCAAAACCTGAATTCTGCTAATAAAAATAACAACATTAAAGGAAAAGTCCTGTTGAAGAAAGATGTTGGCTAACATAATTGACAGTCAATCTAATAGCTACTATGTGTTATAGAAATTTTAAACATTTTAAGGGAGAGACATTTTATTCAAAGGCTTAAAATTTAGTTCTTACACAGTAAGGAAGACATTGAGAGATCCTGATGAGGTTAAAGGATTGCATCAGGTTTTAAAAACTGCAGCATTTGCAGCCATCCATTTCCATGAACTGAGAAATCACTTGCAATACTTGATTTGGCAAGGAAAATCATTCTTTTTTTCCTTATTTTATGGGTTCTTGACACCAAAGAGTGCTACTAAATATGACATGAATCTCAAAACATATGCAGGTCTTTTCCACTTTAAATGTGAATATACACGCTGGTCACAAGGTACTGAATTATTGACTCTCTCTTTTTTTTTTAATCCTGCATTTTTTATTGCAGATAGAGAAGACTCCAGACTATGCCTTTAGTCTATCTCCTTTCCAGTCCAAACACATATTCAAAATATGTGCTCTCTGTGGAAGTGAAGTTCTCTAAAAAATACTCCAAATAGCAATGTCTGAGACCTATTAGAATTTCTTTAAGAGCTGCTCTTGGCAAGTCCATGTCAAGTCAGCATTGGCATTTTTCCCTGCTGTGTTACTTTAATAATCTGCAACTCCAATGTAACTGATCCGCATTTGTACTGCTAAGGCAGCCTGAACTAGCAGAAGTGTCTCAGCAGGTTCAGTGTGCATCAAATGTGTCCTTCTCTGGAAACTGAAAATTATAATTTCTTTTTATATAAGACCAGTTTACAATTGAAATAAACTATAGTCTTCATTTTTAAGCAATGTTACTGCTTTGCAAAAGAAATAACTGATTGTAACTTTCTGCAAATTGCTATAGCTATAGAAGAGATTTCACAAGAAATGTCGTCTCTAGGGCAATACATTTTTCTCAGGGATTGCACAGTATGATGTCAGTTAAAATATTTTTATGGATGACTTATACGTATGCAGATAATGTGGTTGATTAAATGAGTCTGTATATGAAATCATGTAGATCATGCAAGTCAAACCAGGTCTTCTTCAGTCTTGAAGTCCTTGTGAATGTGTTTTGCAGCCTGCAGTTGGAGCAAACACAACTTTGCTCTAGTCAGTTGGAAATTTATTTTTGTCTTCATCAATGAGCTTCCTTTCTGAACAGTGCCCTTTAAGCAAAACATCACTGAATACAACATTTTTTGTAAAAAAATTATGTAAAGGATCTTCATCTGTCTTTCAAGTACACTGATGTCCAATTATATTGGATATTTCTTCAAGGAGAAATAAAACATTCGCAACATTAATTCATCTGACACAAAGTGAAAATTTTAAGAAATTTTAATAGGAAGACAATTTAGAGCTTCACTAATATTAAGATTTGGTATTTCATCCTTCTACTGAAGGACATAAAACTGTGTTTATTATTGTTTTCCAGGCCTGAAACAAGCCTGAAACTCACTGAATAAAGTAACTTCATGATCACTTTCATTCCTTATTTCCATTTGCACCACTATTTGTTAATCTGGTGAGCCTCATGCTCAGAACCTCCAAACTGAGGGGACATTCTCATGACACAGAACATACAAGTCAGGACTGAAGACTATGTCCTAAACCATTTCACACCCAATTTTTTTAAATTTCACTTTTTTCTTCTTGGTTCTGGATTTCAAACTCCCATGCTCCAGGTGGGCTTCAACAGAAGAGATGTGTCTTAAGTCTTGTGGAGTTAATCTGGCTTAACATACAGCTTTACTTCATCTTCCTTACATTTGTGTTCTTACAGCCTCTTTCCACTATGAACTTTCACCCAAGCTTGAAAGCATATTTACATTGCACAACATATACTTCTCAGATTTGTCTGTATTTACTAGGCACTTCACAAAACTGCTGCATAATTGTGGTCTACAGCTAAAATCTGTAATTGCAAAACTTATTACAAGCCATAGGAAAAGGTGTTTTTCACTGACAAAACTGTAGATGAAAACTTGACTAACATATTAACAGTGCCCTGCCCCTCCTGTGAACATTTTTACACCCTTTGTTATGACACAAAGTTTATCAGACTTCTCTTGTTTTCAGAAATTATTGGAGCTTTTTTGAAAGCAAAAATACTTGGCCCATTCCTAACAATTAAGATTTTGTGCTGCTCATCTCAGGACTAAGCAAAGTTTTCAAAAGTTAAATTTTTTGTCAAGTGTTGTTTCTCTTTTTCTTCCAGACAAATAAATGCTGTATTTCTGGGATGGAGGTTTTCTGTTTGCAAAAGGTGTTTCTCAACTGTCTCCACTGTGTGCCATTTCCTTTGGTTATAAAGCAGTGTTACTATTTGATATTGGTGAGAAATTTGTTCTCTTTTTAAAACGAATCCTGGGATTCTTTCTTTCCTAATGAACCTTTAGTTAAAAAAAATATTATTTTCCATTACTCTTCATTGATATGTTTTACATTTCTGTGTGAGTAACAGATAATGGATAAACACCTTCTGGTTTTTATTTTGGCTATTCTCGACTGACAGCCCAGTAAATAAGTGTCTCCAGGACAGAGAGTCATAGAATATCTCAAGCTGAAAGGGACCCATAAGAATCATTGAGCCCAAATCCCTGCTCCTCTAATGACTGCTAAAAATAAATCCTATGACTAAGACCATCATTCTGATGCTCCTTGGACTCTCAAAGGCTTGGTGTCATGACCCTTCTCTGGAGAGCCTGTTCCACCCAATCAGCAAACAACCTTTTCCTAATGTCCAACCTGAACTTCTCCTGATGCAGCTTCATCCCATTTCCTTGTGTCCTACCACAGGGAGAGAGATCAGCATCTCCCTCTGTACTGCCAACCTTCAGGAAGTCATAGACTGAAATGGGGTCAGCCTTATGCAAGTTGAATAAGCCAAGTGACCTCAGCTGCTCCTTGCAAGTCTTGCACTCAAGGCCTTTCACCATTCTGGTCACTTTCCTCTGGACATACTGTGCACATGTCCACTGTGTAAAGCCATGCTTACTAAAGCATATCTTAGAAACAGTAATGCTCATCATTCCTTGCAAATGTTGAAATCGTGTTGATGAGGTGAATGATTTTAGAGGTTATTAACAGAACTTCCCCACTCTTCTTCATGCTGTGAAAATCTGAGTTACTGTTAGGATCATTGTAAAAGTCTCTCTGCCTGTGCTAAAAGGCAGCTCTGACATGTCACTGAGGGCTATGTACAGAGACAATTTCACCACTTCTCTTTACCTGTGAAAAGCCTCAAGATGCCTTTTGGGCTTTTGCCGGTTGTTAGTGTACATGTCATTTATCCAAGAAAACATACACTTTTCCTTTTACCCTATACTAAGTTACTATGGTTATGAATACCCAAAATTTGTAGTGAAATGCTGATTTATATAAATCCCTTTTAGTAAACACTGCAAAAAAGTAATATGTTCAGAATTTATTGTTCTTACCACTGCTTATCAAAAATCCTAGATACAAATGTATAAGTGAATACGGATATGAAGACATTGAACAGGTTCACTCTGAAAATGATATGAGCCTTCACATGAAGTTGTGAATCAAAACATTTCAGAGTTGAGTGTGTATTTGAAATCAGATGGCTTCAAAATATGGAGAAGCAGAATACGTCAAGTATTTAAGTATTTTTACAAAAAAAAAGAATGTAAATCCCTAAGTCCTTAGCAGCCCATGCTCAGGCATAAATTATATTTGTAATTAAATTACAACTTCATGCACAACTCACAACCATTCAACTTTTGACTATAAATGAAGAATTGGGTCGCATGTGGAAGATGCTAAAGATGTTTATTTATCATCTTCTTTCTCTGTTATTGAACCCAATGTCACAGTGATATTTACTCACTACCTCATTCCTTTATGACTTTCACCAGAGGCTCAGTATATTGCATGATTTCGTAGCTGGATTCCAGGTGAATGTACAATGGCCATGACATCTAAATGAACAGATCCTCTGAGTGGGAAGAATGCTATTTTAATATTATCTCAGGAAGGAAAGGTTATCTGTTTCAACAGAAGGTCAGTCTTCTAACTATAAATGAGAAAAAAGTTGAAAAAATGTGATTATTTCTTCTCTTTTAAACATGATTTAAACTATTTGAAACAGAACAAATAACAAGCAAGAAGATGTTTTGTGCCTAAAAAGACAATGCAGTAATAAAATGATATTTTGTTGTGTCTCATGATATTTATTTCTTCTTTCTTCATTTTAATATCAATAATTTAGTCTTCACACAGTACAGATGCTTGGGTTAATAAGGCATTGCTTGCAGGCTAATATTTCATGTATGAATTATAAAATGTTCATGCTGTAGTGGAGCTAAACTTGATATAAAAATCATATGAATTTTAAATGACAAAGTTACTGGAAAAGGAGATTATATAGGCCAAATAAAAAAATGCCCTCCAAAATAAATTGTCATGCTTTCTTTTTGCCAGAAGCTTCTGATTATAAATATTATTATTAGAACTTGAAATTAAAAATGTTACTGTATATTAATACTGACAATTTAAGGTACAAAATTCCAATTATATTTTTATTGCTCTGTTAATTATTTTAACATTATTTTGATCATTAGTATAAAAGTAAGTGCCAGATAGTTTTAAAGAATATACTATTTTAAATAAACTGCTATATTTTATTATGTCAAAATTTTTATGAGATATTACTGATTACACTACAGTTGTTCCACTGAAGTAGGCACCATGTAAACATCATATGAAACAGGAATTATTTTCTCCAATGGTGTCAGAGATCAAAAACCCACCCCAAAATCTAGGAATTAGGGTGCTTCAGTGTTGGATTATCTCATATCCCTATAATCAGTGAAAAAAATCAACATTTTTTCAAAAAATCTTGCTCTTCAAGATTGTCTCAAGTTACTTATTTCAAATTTAAGACATCCAGTTTATTAACTTATGAAATTCAACCTACCCTCAATAGATTTTTAGGTTTTTTTTGATAAATTATTATCTGGTGGTAGTCATGACCTAATAGTGTTCTCTTAAATATTTATGGTTTTTTCTATATTTACTTTTTTGATATTTTAAATAAGTAGATTTTATCTTTACATCAACTGTATATCTTTATATCAAATTCAGTATTCCTGATTCAAATTTCAACATTAAGTATTCAATGAATTACAGGAGTAGATGTTTAATGAATTAGAAAATTATGATGTAGCCTTAGAATTTCACCTCCACTACATCCAAGTCACTCTTCCCAAACTTCCATCTTCCCTCTCGGAAACAGGAGGGTAATTATATTTACTTACAATAAACAGAGCAGTGAGGCTTTATGCTATTTTGTGAAGAGCTTTAATATCCTCAGGTGGAAGGAATTAGGGAAACAAACAGAAACTCTCTTGCAATCTATGAATACAATTGAGGAAAAAAGGAAGAAGTTGGCTCTGCTACGAAGCACTGAAGCACTAGCACGGCCAGTTTTGAGGTATAGCCTGGTCTTGGCTATTTGTGTCCGTATTTGCTGGGCAATGGTCAGGACTTCTGGTTTTTGGTGCTGTTGGTGGTGTATCTTCTTTCCATGAGTTAGGTGTGTGTGTCTGAGTCTGTGTTTGTGAGAAGGTTTCTGTTGCCCTTCATCCTGTCCAGTCACTCCCTGTGAGAAGGCCATGCACGGTACCAGTGACAAGGTTACAGGAAATGGGTGAAAGGCAGAGTAGCTGTTACTCACAGCTTTCACTCTTCTGGTTCTGTGCCGGTGGCTATGCACAGTAAGTAAGGCTTGCCCTCCTAAAAGTGCTGCCATAATCGTGGGCCACAATTCCTTGATGTTTTAACAAACCTTTGGACTCTACTAGGGCTCTGCTGTCTGAAAAGAATGAGTCAACAGAACAACCCAGAACATGCTGGTTTATATTTAATTACAGAATGAGGAGCACTAAAAACTGTTTTAAGATCATTTTAAAAGGTTAAGACAAGACTCAAAAGACAGATATCCATCTGAATAAACTCTACATCATTTAGAAACTTCTGTTTAAGCAAGTATAATATAGAAATTTCATTGTTTTATTATTCTAATTCTTCATTAAACTCCCCATTTTATTGTATAGAGATTGTCATATGCTAACAGCTGTTGTTTGAACCTCGGTGAAAACATCCCAGCAATATTCTTACCCATATACTCCTGCATAATAGTTAGTAAGGATAAAATTATGCTCAAAATTTTCATGATTATGGCTTTTCAGTCCCCCAAACACACTTTAGGGAAGCACAGTTTATTACCAAGCAAGACTTTTTTTGTCTTGCCAGTGGAGAAGATTAACCCCTATGGACAAATGCACATCTTCAAAGGAGATACTAAAGAGTGTAATGCAATTTAGTTACCTTCTTTCTCTTTGTGTGCTTTTCATAAACATATACTACATAATATCCTACTGAACAATATGTTTATAAACATATTTGCAAAAAAAAATTCAATTGTTTTGAATGTGACTACTATTTTTTCAAGTAATTTTTTTCAATAAATTTTGTTGAGAGATAATAAATGAAACTTATTTTATACAGATACAGAAAAATAATTGAATTACAAGATCAGCTCATAAGCTCACAAACGAAGAGCCAGAGCTTGCAGCAAAGCATTATTGATGATGATCCTGGTCTTGAACAAGTTTGAAAGCAAGGCATTGTTTACTTTCTTTTGTGGTCTAGCTAAAAATTAAACATTCTATGGTACACTAAAGTTTCTACAAGTTTGTTTTGCAACTCTCTTAAATATCATATTTAGTACTAACATAATTTTCAATATGTTGTAAGATGGTAATATTTCAGTACACAAATGCCATTTTGCTAAAAGCAGATAATTTCATTTTGGTTGGTATGACTTTTTAACTTAGTGCCTAGTTTTAGTCTAGTGCCAAAATGTTTCTAGGTAGCAATGCAATGGAAATCACACTATGGAAAGAAAGTAATTACCAAATTTTATTTTTAATCTTTTCTTTGATTCTTTCAAAAAAAACGTTAAAAATATTATAGTTTAGTGTATATGATGGCAGTATTTCAAAACAGCACTATATAAAGGAAGAAACTGTTAGAATTTGCTTGCAAAAGTGAAAAAGACAGACCTTTTGTGAAATTAAAGGATCATAAGATATTAAGAGAAAATAAAGAAGGACCATGCACTTGAAAGCAAAGATATGTAAAAAAATTTTATGCCATGTTAGAAGACAGAAATAAATTAGAAGTCTACTAAAAGCAGCAGAAAGCTATGGTATGAGATGGATGGTTTAGACAAAAATACTGGGTCAGGAGATAATGAGGGAGAAGTATGCAGAAAAGACAACAAAATACAAGTTCCCTAGGAACAGGTTGTGCTGAGAAATTTATGTTAGCATTACATTCTTCTTCCCTTCACCCCAAATCTCAGTTTCTGCAGCACCATCTTTATATCCATTTAACTTTCTTAAAAAAAATTTACTTGAGAGAAAGAAATTTATGCAAATATGTTTAAAAGCAGACTTCAATTCCATTCAAAAATTTCAAAGGCATATGAAAATGCAAGGAATATTTGTTTGAAAATTATAATTCTCTTTTTATAGTAATTATTTTTTCAAATAGTTGTTTTTGAATAGTTGGTTGGAAATAGATTTGTCTGTAATGAATATCTGATGATTTACTTATCAAAATTAACTAAAAAAGTTTCATTAACTTCATTTCTACAAAGCCATATGATCATTTGTGTAAACTGAAGTTGAGAAAAAAAGTTCTGCACATTAATAGAAGTGACAAAAAAAAAAAATTGTGAAGGGCATGTGGAAAGAGGCAGGTTTTTCTGATGTGTTACAGTTTTTTCTTCACCGTGAATACATTTATATTGCTTCAGACTAAATTTTGGAAATAATATTATAAAGTTCCTATACAGCTCTAATTACCACAATTCCTTTTTTTTTTTTTTTTTGGAGACTATATCAAAGCACAGGACTGAAAGATACATTTTGCATTGCTACAGTTGGAATATTTTTGTAATACATCAGTCTTCCTGTGCACTGGGTTGCCAATAAGGTAAGTGAACACATTATCTTAGTTGTGGGTAGAATACAGGAAGCAGAGGTGTAGTAAGAATGAATACATTAATCAATCAAAAGGGAGAAAAAGATGCAAATGATCTTGAATATTTTTGTATAGTTTGTAAAAGGAAGTCTAGCAACATTTTGTTCCCTTACTCCCAGATTTAATTCTCAAAGATGTCCCAACTTAAGTTTTGTTCTCCCAGTCCTCTGTGAAAGCTTAGTTCTGGCTGGATTTTATTATACAGACTTAGAAAGAAAAATTACATCTGAGAATCACAGAAGCCAATGAGGTGGCTTCACCCTGCAGGGTTCTAGAAGTTCTTAATTTAAACTATGAATCACTTTTGCCACAACTGAAAGGCAGAAACTCTTAAAGTAGCATCCTTTGGGGGTAATTCTGCCTTTAGTTCTGCACTACATAATTCAGACATTTGGAACAAGTTAAGCGTGTGAATCTCTGATGGTGGCCACTGAACTTAATACAATTGCTGGTTATTCTATCAGGCTAAAGGAAACATGCTTTTCTACCCTAAAGTCTTCATTTTAACAGTAGATCCCCTTTAAAAGTAGTGAAAAATGCCAAAAATTACCAGTCTGGATTTGACTAGGTTTGTTCTTCCTCTTCTTTTCCACTGCTGTTTGCAAAGATAAATATGGAGACAGTGTTGTGAGTACAATATACAAGTAAAGAATATACTTTGTAAAGAATAGTTTATGTTTTTTTAGATTTAGATGACTAGATCTGATTAATAAAATGAATTTTATGCTTTTCTCTCATGCTTCTAAAATAAAAAATGTCAGGGGTGGTATCTATGCATTCTTATGTATGGCTGATAACACCAGGTAGGTGATTGGTAATAATGAGTTCAATAGGGCCATTGCAGAGGGTGACTGAGAGCAAGACCTCAAATTGTACCATCCTTCTGTAGAAGACTAATGCCTCTGAGAATGTTCAAAGGCAGCAATGTCAGTGCTTGCCAAATAATGTAATTCAGGCTCTCTCAGAGTAGATATGCATTAGGATTGAGTCTTAGAGTAGTGTCACACCTAAGGTCTGGTTTTGAACAGAATCAGGACTGCAGACAGCATGAAGATTTAATATCCAAAGCTTTGTATTTCTAGCCTTTCTTTAAAAGTAAAATTAATTATCATTAAATTAATTTTTAATTTCCAATTTTAATTTTTATAAATACCTAACTAAATAGAGTTTAATTTAAAAATTAAATTATCTGAATCTACATGTCAGTGTGTGCTAATCAAAACTTCAAAATCCTTCTATATCCCTGAAGGACATAATCTCAATATATCTTCCCTTAAGGTTGTGATTAAAAGCTAGTGGCAAGAAAGAAAGTTTAGGGCAGATCGTACATGAGAATAAATCAATGGGAAAGAGATCTGCTTCATTTAACTGCCTTTTTCTTTAAGCCTAGAGAACACTTTCTCCACTTGTTTTTGATATACAATTAATTATGTGAACTTTTTAATTCTACCCTCCCTCCAAAAAAAAAAAAATAAAAGCAATAATAATAGAAAATTAAAAAATAAAAAAGAAACGTAATGAGTAAACAAATCTGATAGTACTTAAACATTTTTTTTTGCCTTAGGAAACTTAAGTTAAAGACAATAGAGTTTTCCTCCTGAATTCTCATCCCCATTAAAAATATCTTACTAGATATATAGTTTGTCTGTTAAGGTAATATGTTTAAACTGCACATTTAACAAATTAGTTTTACTTTTCTTGAATGCAAAAAGAAGTTTTTTTCCTGTTTTTCCACAAACATTGCTGCAACTGTATAAGTATTTCTGTTTTCTGTATATCTAGTCACAGTCATTAACAAAAAAACACAAAATGGTATGCCAAAATATTTAGTAGGCATTGACTAATAAAAATGCTATTATTTATTTAAAAATAATAAATAGCCCCATCAAGAAAAACTGTTGACTAACAGCTTCATTAAACTAATGAAATATTTGTATGAGGTTTATGAAAAGCTCTCTAATGTAAGTTTTTATGTCTTAAAGATTCTACATTTTTTGAAAGAAATTACTTGAAAGAGCTCTTTTGAATTTTAATTATTTCTAATGATGAAAAACATGTATCAAGGTAATGTTTCCCATAATAAACAGTTTCCTCTTTCATACATGCAAGAAAATTACTTCCCATGATTAATTCATTTATTCAATTAATTTAAATAGAAATTATTTTGGAAATATAAGCACCAGTTTTCAAAAATGAGATGTATTTTCATTTTATGTCAGGTATTTGGTAAGGTGTCTTGAAGAGACAGATAAAATTAGACAAACTCTTAGCAAAGATATCTATCAAGGAGCTAGTCATGCATGAATACTAAAACATAAGACTTGAAAAGCATTCAACTGTTCAGAAGAGAAAAAAAATTCAATCCAAAAATAGTCTATTTTTTTCTTACCTGAACATAATTATATGAATAACTAAAATATTTGTTATAATGAATCTTTCTCCCTTATGGAATTAACTGGCTTATAAATTGACACCAGACCTGCATAATGGTTGAAGTTAGGAGGGCCTCTGATTATCCAGTCCAGGTCTCCTGGACAATCCTGTCTTTGCTCTAGACCTACCCACACACCTCAGGGTCCTGAGACTTCTGGAAGAAAACATTAGCAGTAAGGCCAAGGTGAAGGAACAAGCTGGTATTTTCCACAACTCCAGTTCCTCTGGCACCATCTCCTCTGCCCCATACAGCCAGGGGCCCCTATTTTCCAAAGTTCCTTTTCCTGCTGATCTCCCAGTAGAAGCCTTTCCCACTGCCCTTCACAACCTTTGTCAGATTCAATATCCTTTAGCCTCTTAAATCTCATACCCACATGCTCAGACAGTGTCACTGTATTCCTCCTGCTTTTACATCTTTTGTTCTAACTTAGGTTTGAGTTGAGGATGACTTTTTCATCCATGCAGGCCTCCTGCCACCTTTGCTTGGTAGCTGAGTGATCACAATGGACCATCCTTGATCCTGAAGGTGAATCTGTGCACACAGACACAAGAGCAAACCCTCCATAAAACCCATACAATAAACCAGCATTCTTGACCCCCCCTTCACTCTGGCACCCTCTGCTACTGAACTCTTACAAGCAGGTCTCTGAAGAGGCTGAAGTCTTCTCTCAGGAAGGAAGTATTTGAGGTATTTTAAAGAAAGTCCAGTCAATCTCTGTAGCACCAGGGACAACAATCACTGCTCCAGCTTCTTTATTCTCAACACAAAAAGTCCACCAGTCTGCCCATCTCCTGCAGACAAGAAATATTCCTCCTTGTCACAGACATTCCCTGCAGCTCTAGAGTCCCTGAGCTGTGTCCTCCCCCAGAAATTTGGCCTTGGCCAAAGCCCCTGATGTTAGAGCACAGCTGTTGCAGGGGCTGCTCTGCAATGCCTGATCCTGTCCTGAGCAGAGGTCCTGACCTCTCTCGACACAGAAGGCTTCATCTATTAGGTGCTTCTGTGAGCCATGGTCAGAAGCCAGCTCTTATTTGGCTCCCTCCCTTGTTCCTGCTGCAAGGATGCCTGACCATTCCTCACCAGCAGTCCACTGCTGTCAAGGGCAGCTCACAGAGCTTGTTAGAAGCTGCTGGAGGCTTCTACTCATGGCACCCCAAGGTAATACTTCTCTGTCAGCAGCAGGCATTTCAATACTTCTCAGAGACCTCCCACAAATTTTACAGTGATCTTGGACAAAGTTCCCAGAGGACCTAGAAGACTGCAAAGCAGAGCCCAGGAACTGCTCCACAAACTTTTCTGTCTGTTGGCTTAAAAGCCCTACTTGCCTTAAACATAGGATGAGGATAGATAATGACCATTGAGATTAGATATGATTCCTGGAATGGACTGCAGATAAGTGTCATTTTAGAATAGCTGGTGATTTACCAGCTTTATTAGATGTTTTTGGTTTTTTTATCTCCTAGACTGAAACATAATTAGAAAATAACAAATATTGTTATTCACATTGTTGTTGCTACGTGTAAGTACATAACAGAAGAAAATAGTATGACATGATGATGATTAATCTGGGAAATTCTAATGAAATTGTTATTCAAATAAAGGTCAGATTTCTTATCCATTTCCTTCACGTAAATGAGAAACATCAGGTGAAAAAATTAGCTATTTATCTAGTATACAGCTTGGACCATAATCACTAAGTGGTGTTTGGAGCCAACACTCAATACTGTTAGCCTCTAATGAGATGACACTTTAAAGCTCAAATCACATTGTACATTTTGGGAAAAACATGGACACACACACACACACTCATGCTAGAAAAGCACCTAGGGGAATTACTTTTCTAAAAACTTCTGAGAGACATAGGTACACCACTTATCATTGTACATGCCAATAAAGAATCACCCTCAGTTCAGCTGGATAGAAAAAAACACCTTATTTTGAAAATTTGGGCATTATATGTGCAAAGAAAGTAACAGAAATCAGGCAGAATGTAATTACATAAATTAAATAAGTATACTAACTGTAAATCTAACATTACAGGTGTCCTGCAAAACTGCATGACTTAGCAAGGAAAAATTAACCATCCTTTGAAATATATTATACTTATATAGGAAAAGATGATATAGAAACTATGCATTCAAGATAAAATGTTGTTATGGAAAAGAAACCCCTAGGATCTGGAGCAATATATTTAGAATAAAAAATCTGATGATTGTTAAAATAATCACAAAATATGCTTGAAAGCACTGCCACATCCTCTCTGGACATTATTTCAATGACTTCAAATGAAGCTAGGCCAGCAGAGAATTTGCTTCTTAACAGTTTTTTAAACAGAGGTGATAATTAATTCCTGCAGTGCTGCTACCAGACAGATCAATTTTTCAGCTTGTATATGCCTTAAGAAAACACATCCCTAAAGAGTAAAAGAAAGCTACTAAACAAAGCTACATAATATGTAACATGTAACTTTTCATTTCTGGATGTAATTCAATGGAAAGTCGAAGTACAATTAGGCTTTAATAGTATTATATCAATGTATTTTTATCTCTGTTTAGGATACTTTTTCTGTGCATTTATCAATAGATTATATCTAGTAATTTAAATGTCATTTGGGAATTTTTTTGGCTGGTTTTACAGCTATGGCATGAAATTTTGATTTCTCCTTTTCCAGTATCTATGCAGAATTTTTATGGCAAAACTTTAAATAGTCCTATGGCTTAGATACAAAAATAGCTAAACCCCCATAAAGTACATTGCTTAGCACAAGCCTACCATCTCTGCAAAGGCAAATTATTCTATATGGAAAGTATTGGTGTAAATATGCTCTCAAAAAAATAAAAAATAGTGGCTCCTGATGTAGTTATCCAAAGTCAATAGACTTTTCCTGATCAACTCTGCTGCTACCTAGATTAGACTTCTGATAGGCCTGTGGTTTCCCTACCTGCTTCCTGCCAGAATCTTTTCTGACTCACAGAGGCAGGGACATCCTTCTAAACCTTCAGGAGTCCTATCTGACAGCTTTTGTTTGAAATCTAGAGAAGTTATCAGAATATTGATTTCTCTGAAATAGAGCTGACATGTTGGGCTTAATTCAATTATATAAATATAGTCACTAGTGGCACGTGAGGTCCCCTTGGTTGTCTTATCTGCCCTCTAGTTGTCCTTCTACCAGGCTGCAGATCTCCTGAAGGTTGGGAAATATTATGAACAACTACTGTACTGTGAGATATCTCTGATGATCTACTGCATCTCAAATAATGTATCTCTTTGTAAACAACTAAATCACACATTTTGACATCATAGCTCATGTACCTGCACATGTAAGTAAATCTTTGGCTCTAGGCCTGCCTGCCTTGGTTTACGAGCTCTTGCTACCTTATCCTAAAAGCATGCTAGTAGGCAATAAGAATCTCATAAATACATGTGCTTTCCATGTCCTTTTGCTAAATTAAAATCAGATCAAAGAAAATCTCTGCAACCCTAAGAATTAACATTAGTATAAAATTATGCAACGACTAATTTCTGATCTCTGAAAAAGTTTTGCACTTCATGTAAATAATTATTATTTAAAAAACTAAAATATTCAGAATCACCCATGTGCCATGATAACTCATTTGTTCTTTTTTTGGGACCTTAGCTCATGAACTTCTGCTCAAGTCACATCTTCTCCTACTCCTCTGCCTTCTGCATTTGATATCCAAAGAATCTATACTGCAGTCTTTGCCCCAGGATGGAGACACTTTTAATTTTCATTTTTAGATTGTGGGAGAATCTCTGCTTTGGTGCCTGGAGCATGTCCTCGCCCTCCTTCTTCACTGATGTCTGCAGCACTGTTGAGAAAATATTTTCACTCCTGTCCCCAGCTGCTGCTGTCCAGCAGTATTTCCCCTTTCTTAAATACAATATCCCAGATGCATTACCACCTTTACTCATGGGCTCAGTCTGGGCTCATGGGCAAGCAGCATTCCCTCTTGGAGCCAGCTGGCATTGAATCTATTGGGGATGATTCTACTCAGCTGCCCAGTAAACATGTAAGGATGTAACAATAAATGTTTTACTCCAGGGAAATTTCTATCCTTTCTTAAAATCAATGAAATCCTTCTTTCCTGGGTCCTTACTGAGGTACTGTATTCACAAAATATTGTTTTTTTCCTGTAAAGAATTTTGTTTGGGAAAGATCTCAATACGTGGCTACTTCCAAACTTCCTTGGGGCTTCAGAAAAGATAAAGTCTCTACTTTTTTGAAATTACAGGGGGTTGGAGTAGCAGATTTGATGATTGCAGAAAGTAAAGCGATAACACTACTGAGAAATTCTGTAAAAATTATAGCAAAATAACTTATTAAAAGAATGCATGGCATTTACACATTATTGATAGCTTTAATAAGAACGTCCAATGCTTTAGGATTCTGTGAAATAAATTTTCTCTATTGGAGGGCAAGTAAGCAATGCTAAAGCTCTTAATTAAATTCATACAGAGTTTCTGTTTGTTTGCTTTTGAGTGTCCCATGTTCTGCCCCCAGTTTATTTATTTTGCCACTTATGTTAAAAGAGACACTGGGACTTATAACTACTGAATATTCCCTGGCTGCAGGAAAATAGGTACACCCCTGAGGTTTGTTCATTGCTGGCAGAACACCACATTGAATTATTGTGTTCAATAAAGATATTTTTTCAGTCTCATTTTCAGTTCTTTGTGTTATTACTGCTTTTTTGCTGTCATCAAATAGTTTAATATTTTCATTACTTAAGGTGTGAAAAGCCACTGGTTTATATTAACAACATCAAAGCCCATATTTCACTGTTATGTTCAATTATTTTTTAAGAATATCCGCTTTTCACTACCTAGCAATTTGCTTGCATATTGTTTATTTACTCCCTCAAAACAAACAAACAAACAACACCCCGATTTATTTTGGCAAGTGAAAATCTAGTTTAAAGAAAAGCAGTACTTTTGTGCCTGGAGCATGTTTATATTCCAGCTGTGAAATAATGTGCAGTCTGCTTCCATGACCACAATTTCACTAGTATTCATTCTGTCATGCCTTACGAAGGTACAAAGTAAGATAATTACTTTAAAATGTTATATTAATCATACAGATTAAAAAAAAACCATTTTTTTTCCTTAGGAATTTTAAATCTGAGTATTTTCCTTTAGAGGAAAGTTAGTGATGTATTTTTTTCATTTGCCCACACATTTTTCAGTATAAAATTTTGCTACTGATTGTGTAGGAAAGTTTTCCTGATCTAGGAAAAGAATGTCATGCAGCTCAGGTAGCTAGAGAGTCACTCAAACTGTTCAATTGTCACCATGACTTGTTAATATGTCTCTGTTCAGAGCATTTCATAAGCATTGCTGCCCATAAGTACAGCTTCTGAAGTAAATCTGAGCTGTGTAATAAGCAATCAAAACAAGGGCTCATGACTGGTCTACTTGAACATCTCAGTGAAGATACAAATTGCTGTCAAGTGTGGCTACAGGAAAAATGGCTTTCTCTCTCTCCCTTTCTCTCTGTAATTGTTTCCTGATTACCCAAGTATGTTAGGATATTCTGACTTTTAAAACAAGGTCTAGCAGTGTTAAATTGTGAATTACAGGTAACTGTATAATTTATTCCTTCCTGTGTATTTCTGACCTTAATAAAACCACTGTAATGCTCTTCCAATGAAATAATGAGATACAGAAACATAAGTAGATGACTGATAAACAGATAGATAAATAAATGATAGATAAATAGAATAGAATAATAAAATATCCTGAGTTTGAGAGGGCACACAAGTATCATTGAGTCTACCTCCTGAAGATTTTAGATTTTAGGTATATTAGATTTCTTCCTTAGGCAGAGCTCTGCAAAATAAAAGGAAGTTTCTTACTTGGAAAGTGTTTTCATAATTACATTTTTGCTTCTTTGATAGTCACTACAAGCTGAAAAAAAAAATTAGCTTACTGTAGATAAAGAGGCAGTAGGAGCTAGATGGAAAAAATCCTGGTATCTTCAAGGGAATTTCCGGTAGAGGTGCTCAAGTCCAAACATTCTGAATGAAATTTCTTTAGTTATTCAGTCTCTGTTCTTCATGAGATCAGTTATCTTGAAAACCCAATACCAGAAACTCTGAAAGACCATGCAAAATACTTAAGATGGTTATACCCTCAAAAAAATAAAGCTGAGATCCCTGATATTAGATGAGTCTATAAATTAGTGTACCTTGCTTCTACATGCCTGGAGTACTAGAAGAGAAAAAGTGAATGTCTCTGCAATGCTTTATATTCTCATAAACATGAGGTGACTGTTTCAAGTAAGGATCTGGATTGATGGACTCTTTCTGGATGCCTTGCCATGCTCAGGAAAGAGTGCAAGGCTCTTGCAAGCATAAAAGGTTCCAACCTGAAGCCCTGTGACTAAGGGTCTAACTGAATTCTTGATTCAATTCTAGAAGAATGCCTGAAGGTTAGGCTAAGTATACTTCACTTAGTATAAAAATAATCCTATAGTGTAATTATTTAGGTGAATACGAATAAAGATATACTTGATGTCAATTAAATTAGCAGAATATTTAGGAAGCCCCTTTTGTTTACATTTAATAAACAAAATAAATTCTATTTAATTGACTGTGCAGCAGAGACTTTGAAGGAATTTTATGTGAGACAGGTGGAGTAGATATTTAGAGTAAAATACCCGTGCCATTTCTGGTTTTTCTCTCCTGAAATGATTCGCATCAAACTATTCCACAACTCTTTTGAAGAAATACTATCTGCTAAAGGTCTTATATTTTAACATGTATTGGCAAGTCTCCTCTCACTCAAAAATGTCATTTCTCCTTATGATCTCTAGCAAAGACTAACACAGCTGAAAGGGGGAGTTCACAACTAATTCAGAGAACATTGCTCTGATGTGATTTTAGCAGTGTTTACGCTACATTTAAGGTACAGAAAATCAAAGCAGTATAGCTGTCATGTTTGAGTGCATCCATAAATAGTATTCTATTCTGGTAAAACTAATTGGTGCAAAGGGTGGCATGTTACAAAAGCTAGTACAACATATTCATAATCACCTAGGATTATGGAATTGAAGCATAAGAAATCATATTCCACATTCAAAAAGAAAGAAAAGAAAGAAATGTAAATTTCTTTTCACAGTTTCTTTCAAGATCTGAACACTGAATAAGATGTAGCCTAGATGATATTAGCTAGTTTTTGACACTTTTTTTTTTTTTTCATTTGTTGTTGTCCCTACAGGTTGGTTTTTAGATCCTGGCCTGAAATTCCTCTTTCTGGGTGAAATTCTCAAGTCAAAGCTGGCTACATAGAATTTATATGCCATGGAGGTATAGAGTCGTGTGGGTAAGCTCCCAACATCCAGATGTTTTCTGTTGCAGATTAACTACTAAAAAATGTAAAAAAAAAAAAAATTGTTGTCCAAAATTCTGTCTTTCTTCAGAGCACTTTAGTGTCATGTTTACCTTGTAGTAGATTTTTACAGTCTAAAAAGGAGAGAATTGTTTAAAATCATAAGGATTAGATAGACATTTACAAACGCAAAGCTCATGTGTTTTACTGGTAACACTTTTCTACTAAATGGCATGTGGCCATGATTGCTCCTTTGTCTCAGTGAAAAAAAAAAATCAAACAAAACAACTTTCCATTAAAAAAAAAAGCACCAGGTTTCAAAGTATGAATTCTAATCTTATACTCATTCTCACACTCATGACTAACATAGAAGAAACACAAACTCTGGAGATTATTTGAGCAATTGTTTTTCTTAACTTAAAAAAAATACTTATGATTTAGTCTTCCTTCCTGGCTTCTAAGAGCTACATTAGTGCTTGCTTACTTTTTGTTTTACTCTGTGGTTCTCACCAAGTAGAGCTCTTAGCCATGATTTCTAAGTTATAAAAGTTGTACAAACCCATGCTTTCCTTTCCAGGTTATCTGTAATTACATGTAAGTTAATTACTAAAGGAGCAACTGGTTTCAATTTTTTTTCTGTGAGATATTATCTGTGACTTTTGGAAGGTATTAATCTTCTGCATAAATATTGGAGATAAACATAACCAATGAATATTTTGTAAAATAAAATGAATATGTTCAGCTAGCTTTTTCTTTCCTTCTTTAGTAACTTCTTATGGACTATTAGCTCAAGTGGTGTATGCACAATATCCAAGGAAATGCCAGATCATTATCATCATTGGTATCAGCCCATTATGTCTAAATGTATCATTTTTAATGGCTTCAAAATACAATTACATGCCTGTTGCTAAATATGAAGCTTATTAATGATATTATTAGTGATAAATTAGTGAATTATACCTCTCTTCTATATATGAATAAAGGTCTAATTTAGGTCATCAATAAAATATTAATGCATTTATATTATTGAGAGGTACATGTCAATTTTTAACTTGCAGTGCAAAGCAGTTCGCTTTTGTAACAAGGAAGAGGAAATGCATGACAGCCATAGGTAAATATAGGTAAATTAAAAGCATTCTTTTGGTTGAACACAAACAGAATTTTGAAAAATTTACCTTTTCTTTTAGCATCTCACTTTCTTTGCTCTACTTGCACAATCCTTCAATGGTTTCAGTTGTCTTCTCTATTTAGGTGGAAAAATAGTATGGCTGTTGGTTATATACAGTGTACTGTAGCAGTGTACATTGCTTTATTTACACAATGAAAATTCTTTTTTAGATAAAACATTTTGGGAGAATTTAGTTTAATTGTCTATGATATTTCATGCATGATAGAATTGAGAGAAAAGAGATTTGGTCATGGAACATATATAGCATGAATTTCATGTGAATCTGTTATGATTCATTAGCTAAATTTTTTTTAAATAAGAAAAAAAAGTGAGTTTGAGACATTGTTGCAAAAAATATTGTTATGAGAATAAATGATCACAAAAAGATGAACATGACTTCAGAACAGGTGCCTCCTTCAGTCCATTAATTTAGTTAATTCAAATCCAAAATGTACTCACCCTTGAAATGTATCCATTTGATGAGAATGAGAATGAGAACAGGCATTATTTTTTGAGTGTATCCAGAGCCCTCTGTCAATATAGTGCATCTTCAAAGTAATTCTTATTGTTTCAATACATACATTACAAAAAGGTACTCCCCAGAGTGGCTTCCCTACTTCCCCTTACATGTACATTCAGATGTCTTGATGACATGTCAGAGCAATCACACGAGCACATGTGAAAGATACATGATATCAATGAAGTTCACCCATTCTGAAAAATGTTAAAAAAACCCATACCAAACTAAACCAAACCACAACAAAAACCCAAACAAACAAACAAAAAAACAACGAAACAGAAAAACCAAAACCAGCCAACCAAACAAAAAAAAGACCAACCAAAAACCAAGCAGCCAACCAAAACACCCATAAAAACAGTAACAACAACAAAGAAAAACAAAACAAAACAGAAAACAAAAACCAAATCCCCAAAACAACCAACCAATCAAACAGGGAAAAAAAAAAGCCAAAACAGAAAAATTATTTTCAGTTGTTGAACCTCTTCAGGAAAAATCAATCTTTTTACTTCCAGAAGGCTTACCTCTATTAGTAAAACTTACTCTAAGGAGAAATTCCAATTTTCTCTCTCCACTCCCAAAGATTGCACTGCTCCTGAGCTAAATATGGGGAAGGAATTCTAAAGTAAGAAACCCTTTAAATGAATCTTTGCTGCAAATATTTGCTAGATTCTATTACTTGAATTGCAAAAAGAAGAATCTCTTACCAGGTAAGACCTCTTTCTGTTTTAGCACAGTGCCAAGAAACCAACCAGTCAAACAACCAACCATATCTGCAAGTTGTCAGTCAAAGAAGGAATTTTCTGTCCCCTCTGTAGTCTGAGTGAACTGAAGATGTCTAACTTTTTTCCCACCCAGGTGATTAGTCATAAGGGTTTGTCTAACCTTCCTGGTAACTGACACCAGCAAGCCTGCTGAGAAACCTCTTATTGAGATTGAGATTTCTTATTGAGATCACCAGAGTCACTATGACATTTGCAATTTCGAGGGCTTTGGCAGCTTAAAATTTACCAGGAGAAAAATGCTTAGATCAGTGACAATTTTTGCATGCACCTGCTGTTCAAATAAAATCCTTCTGATCATCAAATTTGTGAGTAATTCAGTTAATAAGTAAAATGGTTTTAAATGAAATAGTTTTAAAATCGGCTTATCCCTGACTGTGGTAAACCTTAAAATGAAGTTAGTGAAACTTATACATCTATTAATACAATTCTGAATAATACCCAATTCACCAGACACTTACTTACAGGTTGCTGTTTATTCAGAATTAATCACTGGAGTAACACAAGGTCATGCACTGAGTGAGGCACTTAAAATGAACAACTGGGATGCTACTCCCAGGTACTCAGCAACTCTTTGGACATTGCAAGTCCCTTCAGTAGGTTAATGTTGCCATCTATTATGTGCTATATTCCAGACTGCTTTCTCTTTCATGGCATACTTCATTACAAAATTAATTTTCTGTCTATGATTTTACATTAACCTTAACTCCATCTGTGAAACTTCCAGCATTCAAAAGAATTACCTTTCTGTGCTCTACTGAAGATTAGTTAGCAGTTGTACTTGGTTGGTATTTTGACCAGAGTACCCCGATGAGATTTATCAAACAACAAATATTATTAGGCAAAATGGAATTTTATCAGTAATAGTTTAGTGACTGTTTTGATTAATTATTCATTTGATTCTCATAATTTCAGCATTGTCTTTAATGAATACTGTGGAAAAAACCAAAAAATAATTATATTGTCCGCTTTGTAAAATTCTGATCAAGGAAATCTTATCAGTTGGGCTTTAAGGATAATGAAGCCTCAGGAAGAAGTATATAGAGAGTTATTTCTGATTTAGGACCTAGGCCAGAAGCCAGGCATAGTCATTTTTTTTCTGTGGCTCTGTGTTGTAACAGGATCCAGCTCCATGAAGAGAGATTTTATGTGTCAGATCAGTGCCATTGATCAGTAACAGCTATAAGAATATAACATTTTATATTTGTTCAATGAACCTCCTTTCTCGCCTCCCCTCATTATTTTATAAATAATTTACTATCATCTACCATAAAAAAGCCCGAGTTTTTAAACTTTCTTTGAAAAATAGACCAGAGTTGATATGACCCAGCATCTTGATTTTCAGATGTCATGGACTAATAATGTACCAGAGTATGAGAGCAGTACATACTAAACAACACCATGTCTGTGAGGTTTATTTGTTACTGGAAACTTATTATTTACTAGTCTACTCATGGGAAATTTACTTCAACAGCTATTTCTTTCAGAAAATTTGGGATGTGCATAACTCATGTAAAGAAAATGGACAAAAAATGAAATACAAAAATTTAAAGGTCCATATTCTGGCATCCAAAAGTGAGAATTTATTAAAAATATTATAACCACAGGGATAGAAAAAGAAATATAAAAACACAATCGTTTTAAATTTACATTTACACTGCTTACATCTCCTCCTTTATTTTTCTATTTTCCCCAACAGTCAGCATTCCTTTGCTTTTTAGTGGAGAAGCTCTCAGCCTTTTATTTTTTCATGCTCTCTTTTGGTTTAGATTTGTATCTTCTTTATTAGTAGAGCCATTAAGTGATTTAAAAGTATTTGATTTTTAGGTATCTTTTTATGGACAAATAAGAAAGAAAAAAAACCAAAACTCTTAAGAGAGAAGAAAAAATTTAACACTCTGTGCAAGTTTATGTGTATATAAGTTTGGAGGATTTATCTTGCTTAATTTTGTGTAAAATAACCTGATAAAAAAATCCTCAGATACATAGTCACAGACATTTAGGCAGTATCTCAGGTGGACTGTTGTCTCCATGACCCATGAGGAGTCACTAGGGAAAAATCTGTTTGGGTTTTTATTCCTCTTTCTTCTAAAGGGAAGCAATTAATCTACATTTTATTTAAATAATCTGCTTTTTGTTGTCTTATTTTCAAATATAACAGACCACTCACCAATAATGCATAAAGACATCTGATTAAATATTTGGATTTACCAGGTCCCATAATATCTGATAAATGAAGAATGTGATATCATGTTTTAAAACATACAAATAGAGATGGAGTTGAGCTGGAAAGATAGAAACTGATGCTGCTGAAATGTCACTTTGACCTAGCTGAGCAATTAAAGCACAACAAGTTTCAAGCTGTGGTAGCATGCTGCTCCTGCTACATTGCTCACTTTTATGGTTAGAGGACATCAAAACTGTAATTGAGAAAACACCTCATCCTAATTTTATTGAGGAAGTCACCAGATTGGATAAATGGAGTGTGGATATCAGATGAATGCACACATACAGAGACTAGAATATTATTGTGGTTAATATACTGTTTACATATCTTTAATTAAAATGCTATCTTTGCAAGACAAATGCTGTACATAATCCTGGGATTATGTGCTACTGATTCTTTGATTCATTTCTTAATGAATTTCCTGTATTTATTAAAGACAAATGTTGATCTATTACTTTGTGACCTAGCATTAACTTACTTCAGTCAGATTTTTTCCTTCTCTGGAATACTAACACATAAAAAACTCCTTCTTTTCTGTCTGAAAGGGGATAAGAGACAGATACAACATATTTTGAAAGACAATAAACCTTGTGACATTTTCTTATTAGACATTTCCACATGGAGAGAACTACAAACCAGTGAAGATGTATGGTTCAATGGGAAGAGATGGCTTAATAGGAAGAGATGTACAATTACTGAAAAAACAGTATTCAAAGTGTAACCAATAGTTCATATATTTACTGATACATTGACTATGTACTTATTCCTTTCACAGAATGATTGGTTGCATTAAAAAAAATAAATGGACCTGCATTTCTATTTTTATGGGTAATAAGTGGTCTCCATTCCATAGCTAATGAGACCAGAATTAGTACATGGTCTGAAATATTTGGGTTGTAATGGCAATGCTACCTGCATTTGGGCTAGCTTAATGCAACATTGAAATTTTAATCTCTCCAATAAAATTCACATTCTGGGTTAAAGGTGAAAATTACTTGAATTGCAACCAACTTTAAAGTTACATCAAAGACCTCAGTATATATTTTCTCAAAGATAAATACAAATAACATGGTACATAAATGTATTGACCCTTGAGCTTTCAACTCTTCAGAAATAGTACAATCTTGATCAATTATGTTATTATAGCAAAGAACTGAACTTTTCCACAAAAAGTGAAGTTAGAACAAATGTGAGTAAAAAGTAGTATCTCTCCAAGCTAAGGAGCAAAGGTTTTGATTTCAGTAAACTTATCAGTTGTATAATAAATATTTCCAACAAAAATTAAATGTTTGTACTTTTTATCATTAACATAAAATATTTTTGAAAATAATACAATCAGGTTTTTTTCTACTACAACTAATACATAGGTAAATTATTTTATTTTCCACCTTTAATAACAAACCACATCTCATTAAAATATCAGTTCCTACTGAATTAGTACAGTAGTTTATTCTCTCTTTACATTAAGTTTAGCAGATGTTATTGAATTGATTCTATTTTTTATATAAGATGATGACAATACAATTAGGATTTTTTTTCAAAACTGTAATTGTAAAATTGACCTTATTAAAATTCCACTTCCTCCATAATTAAAAAAAAAACTAATTACTTGTAGTAATTGGACCAGAAATGACATTTTCAGTTCATTAATATTCAACAAATTGTTTTTGAAGGTGTTCTTGCATGGTTAGTAGTCTGTCTTCAACATTTCTGTTCATTTCTTATTTAAAAGTCATCTGGAATAATAGTTTGCATCTTAATAAGACAAGTTTCTATGAATTGATTTTATTTATAAGGTTTTTAATTGCTAATTAATGTGTGAAAATGTCTGTCTCCTGTAATATTTGTAACACATGAAGTGGAAGGTGAATGTGGTAGAACAACAATTTGCACTTTGCTGCATCGCTCTAAATAAGCATGAAAGATACCATATTTGCCATCCACAAATTCTTACTATTCTTTCTAGAAATGTCAAATCCAGGTTTAATATGTCACGGTACTGTGCACCTGAATAAAGAAGTCAATTTATCTAACGTTAGAAAGTAGAGGCAAATCAAAACAATGAAGCATGAGCAATTTTATTAACCAGAAAAACACAACCGAGATCATCTCAAGGTGTACACTGTTTACATTATTTTGTGTAATGACATTTGAATTGATAGCATATATGCACTCTCATTCTCTTTATGCACTTTTTAATATATGTGTCTGTACTTATAACCTTGAAGTGCAATTCCTTTGATGTCCCCGAAGCAGTCAGAGCTCAGCTAGGGCTCAGTCACAGCTATGAAGAGATTTCCCTTCTGATAAGCTTGATCCATGAGCTGCAGTGATCTTTTTTAAGGGTAAGTGTCAAATTGCCAATAAAAACTGTCAGATGAAGTGAAATGTGAAGTAATTTTGAGTGACATGTCTGCATCAAAAGTTGAGCGGAAATGATTTTGCACTTTCCTTTTGTCAGGCAGAGTCCTCATGAGATTTTGGAGTTTATATTTCCATAAGTAGACATAAATTTTGAATAACCCTGCTTCTGTTTGTTAAACTTCAATATCTTCAGATATTTAACCTTAATGTAAGACTGAGAAACTGCAGGTGTTTCAGGAATTTTGGGAGCTTCCAAAGTTAGGTTGCATCTGAGAAAGGATGTTGAGGATGACAATATTTCACTGAAGGTAATTTTTAAAAATGCATCCTGCAGAATCAACTCCAAACCTCATTTTTTCATGTCCTTTTTTTTTTTCCTGGGGAGCTTTCTTTACTCTTACAATCCTTCACTCAGGGTTTTCCACTTCCAGATTAAAAAGAAATTCAATAAATTTACTAGATAAAAGAAAAAACCAAGTTATTTAATTCGTGGGAACCAATGTTGCATAGAACTACTCCTTTAATTAAAACATCACCACCAGCTAAATTTCTGAGCAATTTCTGCTTTAGCCTGTAGCTCATAGTAGCTGTGGCAAAAGAAAATTGACAGCACTCAGGACTAATCACCAGATATTCTGTTATTGAAAGGGACATCTTGGTTCTTACCTTTCAAAACAGAACATTTGTCAGAACTCCAATTGCAGTGATGTCCAGAGTACGCACACACCTTGCTAGCTGCATCTCAATCAGTCTTCAAACCCCCCGTGCTTTCCAGGAGGAACATCATAGTTCTGGTACTAGCAAATCCAGTCCCAAAGAAACATTTTGATACATTTGAACATTTTGAAACATTGCAGATAATTAAGTTCCCAGTTTAGAAGGCGTATTCAGCAGGATCATCTGAAAAGCGTCAGTTTAAAACCAAAAAAGTAGTGCCAAAGCAAACTTTTCCAGGATTCTGCAGTTTCATTGCAGTTTCTGAAAAGAGGGAGGCAAGAAATTCACATCTGCTAATCAAGGGCAGTAGTGTCCACCCGGATATCAGAGAATGAGGTGCAAACATCAAAGGATGTTCATTGAGATGAACATCCTTCGAAACATCTGAGAGAAGTGTCTGTTCATGCAGGCAGTGTCCCCTTGTTTAGGTAAGGGTTCATGTTCCACTACTGCAACTGAAGGTTTCAGTTCATGGCACTCACAGTTTGAATGAGAAAAGAACACCTAAATAGGGGCTAGACATGAGCATGGTATGTTTCCTTACATATCATTTCCTGACTGTAATTGATGCTCATGGTAGTTCAAAAGAGCTGTTAAGTAATTAGATGTAATAACTGTATTTCAATGGTTTCTTTTGTTTGTAATAGGCTGAAAATTGGTGGTTTTTTTCATATTTCTGGTGT
The DNA here is from genome assembly GCF_022539315.1 of Serinus canaria. Lineage (NCBI taxonomy): Eukaryota > Metazoa > Chordata > Aves > Passeriformes > Fringillidae > Serinus > Serinus canaria. Next base: position 17,237,888 of record NC_066314.1, on the reverse strand, counting down.
ATGTTGAAGTCTTTCTTTTTTAGAAACATACCAATATTGTCAGCTCAGTCTGCTTTTTTGAGTGAAATATCATGGGATTATTTATTAGAATATTCAAATTGATTTGCAGGCAGGCATATTAACTTTGAGGGAAAGTAAAATAGGAAAAGAAAACACAAAAGGAAAGGATAGCTTCCGTAGGTCCACAGTCCCATAATGGGTCTAAAATGCTAATTCTGCCATGCAAAAAGAGAATTATTTTTGCCACAGTTTTGAAATAATAATGATTTTTCTCACACAGTGATTTCCACAGCAATCAATTACATTACTCATTCTGTTGTTTATGTGTAAGGTGTATAGTTAAAATTGGAAGTGCCTGCCATTTGAATAACATGATGATGTAGCTGGTATATACTGCCTGCACCACTTTTGATGCTTAGGAAAAAAATAAATTAATCTGCTGTGGTCTTCATACTCAATAAGGCAGAAGTTGTTAGATTTTGTAGGCTTCATACTCTAATGTATGATGTTCCAAACCACATTTAAAACAGGAACTTCAGATGGGAGATTTGGAAAATAAGTCTTATAATAATAATATTATTATAAAATCATTTGGAAAAACAAAAAAAATAGACATTATGTCTTGGAAGCACTGTTTTGTGCAATGACTATTAACATTTTGAAACTGTGGATATTATGCTCCACCTTCTTTAATCTAAAAGTGGACTGGTGGACAAAAGTTTTGAAGGTTTTGAAGGCAAATTAGGAAGTCATAGCTCATAATTTTTATAAAATAGTATTGATTGTATTGAAATCAGCTGTTGCTAAATTTTCTGTTTGTATTAATATTTGTAAATATAATCTTTACTATCCAAAGGGCTGTCATGACTTTCAGCCCCTGTGGCTTTAAAATGCCTGAGATGTTACTATGTTTACAAAGGTTTAAAATAATTTTTTATTTAAATAGCTATACCAATGAAGGTAGTGGTGTGTCTGAAGAAGCCAGAATGGAAGTTACCATGTGCTAAGCAAGAAACCAATCGCCCTTCATGACTGAAGATGTGCAGCTCACTGTTGCAGAGCTCAGAACTGTTGCATTTTTACCATTGTGCTCACCAGCGCTTCCTTCTGTGTGACTGTCATGACCCATTGCTAGAGGCCACAATGTTTGTTATTAATTCTTGGAAAGCTAAACATAGACACTAGATCATTTACCAGGGAACTTGAGATTTTATTTTACACTTGCCATAACCCTGGCAACCAGCCCACTGTTTAGACCCAAAAGGTGTTGGCTAACAAGCCCTTAATTTCATATAGTTCGTTTTTACAAGTGGAAGTTAGCAAGACCTCATTTTTGTACAGTAAATTTCGATAAGCTCTCAGTGACGCCTCGTGAAGGCTGACCTAGAACAGAGCTAAAGAATAAAGTAGGTATTTATTAGAAGGCCTCAATGGATCCACCTTGGGCAGCACAAGAGCCCAGCCAGGGCTACAGCCCAGGTGAACCCAAAATGGTCACAAAATGGATGACTGGTCAAGGGGTCTCACAGTTTTATAAGTTTTGGTCCATTAGCATATTGGAACTAATTGTCCCCTTAAAGCTTCAGCTCATGAAGTCCCATTGCTCTTGTCTTTCTCTTTTCAGCCCTCCCCTTGTTTATGCTCTTGGGCCCAAAATCTGGATTGACTTTCCTTGGGTCCCCAGCTAGAGAAGGAATTGTTTTGTCTACCTACTCTGTGAAAAGAGCTTACTATCCCCTAATATGAAGCCCAGGCCCACACACTGAAGCAGCACAGAATCTGAAAAATATAAAAGCTAAAACGTGAGGCATCATCAGCTCCTCACAATAAACTTCTCAAAGGTGCTGGCTGCCAAGACACAAAATGCTTTCACAAGCTCTCCACTCCGACAACAAAGTTCAGCATGGAGTACAGGGTAGAATATGAAAGCTATGTTTCGCCCAAGCAAAGAAAGGAGGGAGACAAAGAAAGACAATAAAGGGAGAGAGGACAAAAAATACCATTCCATCCTTAGATCCCATGTCTGTCCTGCTGTGTGGATGATCCAGAGCTGGGGTAAACAATGAGAGTGAAAGAAAAGAAAAAAATAATGAGGGAGCCCGATTTGCTTCCTTTTCTAGTTATTCTGGTGTACAGCTCCTGCATAAACTAAATTTTCTTGCACACACACAGGAAGGGAGTCGGAGGGCAGCTGAGCCCAAGTGTCAAGATGGAGTGGGAAGTTGGTTCAGAACAGCACTGTTCCACCTCCACAAACCCTCTCTTTTGATCATACATTTCTCTTCATAACAGTCAGAATATTTGAGACAAAATGTGCTTACAACTGGTCTTCCGCAGTAAAATTATTTTTTGAATCACTTTCAAATAACTTAGTAAATGGGCTTAGTCCATTAGCTCAGTTTTATTCCTGTTTACCTTTCTAAACTCATTTTTTAATTTTTCAAATGCAGTCACAAGCAGATTTTATCCTACTCAGTAAATTCATTTTACACTGCAGAGTAGCTGCAGCTCTCCATTCAAATCTGTTTTTATTTTGCCATGTGTTATTTACTCTTTTCAATCACCATATTAATTTTGCAACCCCTGGGCCCAGCTCCATGTAGATTTTTTTCAGTAACGCCAGGTAACCCCTTTGCTTCTTCCTGTGGATATTTCCATTAGCTAGATTGCTGACTGGAAATTTTCACCTGGCAGCACCCCCCTAACTTGTGCAGTGGTGGTCTCTCTCCACACAGCTTTGGAAACAGAGAATGCACCCCTCTGTGCTTATATTTACCACTCCACCAGGGTGGGAGTATCTTCTATGAATCCACCCTTTTGTTGACAGCTGATCTTCAGAACCATCAGGTAGTCCAGCAAGATTGTCTGAAATAAAACCTCAAATCACTGTAGCAAGTATTTTCCATTACTTGTAGCAAGCTGACCTGCTTCTCAAAGTCAGGGAAGTTAAGTACAGCATATATTTGATTTTAGAAGTTACAGCATGTATAGTGGCTTTCTTCATTACAGTGTAATTGCAGTTATGGTATAAATTAATATTTTTCAGGTCTTGAATTATTCAAGTTTTTTCCCCCATTTCTATTATATGCCACTGTACCTGCCTGTGGTACAGTACCATGACAAGCACAAACACACCCATTTGAACAGCTCTCTTCAGTTAGGAGGTCAATAGAAATAGCACACCGTGACCCATAATTGAATGCAAGAGATTTACTGAAGCTGATTAAACTTTCAGAGTCACACACAGGCAGCTACACTCATACATCTCAACCAGGCTGTAAGTGCACATCTTCCCTCATACTGACTTGCAGATTTAAGAGTCATGTCCTAGGTCAAAGAATATACTCATGATAGAGGAACCTGAAAGTGCCTGGATGAATAATAACAATTGCAATTAATAAAATACTTGCACAAGGGACGGTTGATGGCATTGCCAATCTTTCAAAATATGTTGTGGTTGAAAACAGTTGCTTAGGTCTGCAAATGTTCTCTTCTTCATAATTTAAAATAATACTTTAACTGAATTTAAAATCCAAGTCAAACACAAGTCATGAAGCCAGATCCCAGACTCTTGCAAGCTGTTATAAACTGAGTGACTTTATCACTTAGTAGGGAGCCCTATTACTGCATTAGATGTTCAACTTTTATATAAATACACAAATGAATGAGAAAATATACTTTGAGTTTCTTTTACAATGGCTGTCTTTTCCTTTTTATTTTCTTTTTTTTTTTTTTTTTTAACGAGAAAAGCATAAACCACAGAATTTAAGTAAATCTAAAACAGACAACAGTTAAAATGTTTGTGGAGGAAAAAATTCCATTTTTTTATTTTGAAAAGTAATCTTTTAAAAAGTCAGAACTATATCACTCTCCTGATTTAGGTAGACTGGAAAATAATTACCGTTTAGCACCATTTAGGCAGTTAGGAGAGAATGGGATTTTTATAAACTATGACAAATTTTAATGGACAATGTATTTCAGATATTGAGATCTTATTTTTCTCCAAATTAAAATTTGTTCTTCCCTCCCCTTTGTGTTTAGCTTGTTTATTTGTTTTAATCAATTAGATTTAGATTTAGATATCTAAAATTATGATGTCTACATATGAAGTAGGGATTTTTTGTAGTTCTTTTCTCTTGTTAGTGGAAGAAAATTACCATTATTCGTCACGCTGATTATCTGACCAGTTTTTAATATCTGCTTCAAGGTAAAATGAGACATTCTTAAAACTTCATTCTCTGAATCTTCTGATTGTGATGGGACCCTAAGACAAGAAAGTAAGATGCAGCTATCCAAATGTAAATGAGCACAATTCATTCAAAGGATTACCCACAGCTTATCAGATAAGTCATCTGTATACCCTTTTCTTGTCAGATATATGTAGGAGGCTGCCTCAGAAAGCTGTTGCCCTCCAAATCTCTTCCCCTCTTTTTCTGTTCCTATACTTGAACAGTCATAAACTTTTCTTTAGTTGATTCTTTACCATTATTTCCATTCTGCAGTATCCAAAAGGGAAGCCTTGAAGATATACACAGCTTGTCAGTTTAGTTTCATTATGCTGCACTTCCATTAAGCTATGTTTTAATCAAAAGAAGGTAAAAGGCTAATAAATAATCTAAATCTAAATATTTTTGCATTTTTACAATGCACTATAAATGCTATGTTAATATAAATATTAAGAATAGTTACTCTGTCTCACACTTTAAGCAAACATTCTGGAAGAATAACCTTTCTTTCTGCAGCAAATTGTATCTTATTTCAAAAATCTCATAAGAAAAGAATAATGCAAAGAGGATACAAAGTGTTAGGAGACATTTGTATAATCATTTATAAAAAGTTTTCTATGTTTTGTGACTTCATATGGACTTGCAATTCATCTTTAAATTTATATGAAACTAAATGGGCACAGTAAAAAAAATTCTTCTATAAACACATGAAACAGAATAACTTTCTGTATTGACCACATGACCAAATTTTCCTTCAGGTCTGAATAATTTGAGAGATTAGTAGTTTATTAAATAATCTTTATTTCTAATCCATAAAACTATATTTCTGAGTTGTAGTGTATCTTCTAATTTCCTGGATATTTTATCACAAAGTAAGTTCATATAGATAAGCAATAGTAGCAATTGAAATGAGATTACTCATCAGAAGTGATAGAAATTGATAGGTGAGATGTTTTTAAACTGACTTTCAGGTGTCAAAAAGAAAAAAAAAATTACACTGCATCTAAGGAGTTCCTGAAGTCTCTTTACATATATGCACATATACTTACATAGATTTTTTTTTGTATGCTAGGTGAATATCTATGTCTATATATGCTGTGCTATATCATGTAGTATAAAATTTATATTTTATTACATTTATTTAATTAAATATGTATTATGCTGACATCAATATTTAGCGATCACATATGTTGGCTCTATTCATATTGAAAAGTCATTATACTTTCACAGAACTTTATGGTAAATCTCCTGTTAGCAATGCACTGTGAATGCAATATGAGAGATTCTTTTCTTTATGAATCCTAAAAAAAAGTGCTTGCTTTTTGCCTAGCTGTGCTGAGATAACCACTACATACATTAAGAAAAAATTATGAAACCTTCTGAACCTTCTTTCACTGATATCTAGGTGTGCCAACACATTGTACTGAGTTACACTCAGAGTACAATATAGAATAAATAGAATAGAAATCATAAATAAAGTAGAACTCAGAGTTGCAGAAGGTTTTGTTACCATTCTCTGCTTTACTGAAGGCATCAGAATGAGTTGCCAGTAAATAAAGGCATTCCACAATCTTCCAACACCTTCATGCCTTCATGGACAACCCGTGAACTCTGTAAGGTTAGCATATCAGTTGTCATTGCTGGGTTTTTCATACTGCTCAGAGCAATAGCTACAGATTTAGGAACACTGAAATACCAGTAGCATAACTATTAATGGCTACTTACAGGCTCAGAACTTTTGTTTCACTCAACATTTATATGGAACTTATTTTTTGAAAGATTCTGAACCTCTGGTTACAGCTTCGAAGGGGTGCTGTGTCATACCAGTCATGTCAGAACCAGAATAATAGGTCCATTGTTATTATCCAGAATAAAATATCCACTTTTTTCTTTTCCTAGTAAGTAGCATATAACTTTTTCAAAGATAGCTTTTTTTTCACTCTGACCTGTACTCTTTATGCTTTTGCTCTTCCAGTTCTCTCTCCCCATGCCACTGGCAGGGAGTGATCACGAGGCTGAGTGGTGCTGATTTTTTAGCTGATGCTAAACTGTGACATTCCAATGACCCTTTCAGTAATAGCTTATTTTTTACCCTGACCTCTATCTACAATTGGCAATTAAAGGCAGACCCAGTGGTTGAAATACATGTAGTTAGGTTTGAATCAAATAGATATAATACAAAAATGTTTGAGTCAAGTGTATTGTGGTTTTTACAAAAATTAGGACCAGAACTTTTGAGGATCTTGTTTCCTACCCTTTGGTAACTTAATCCTATTATTCATGCAAAAATACAAGACAAAACAATATCGGGAAAAAGGAATTCAAGTGTTTGATGCTTAAAAGATTGGTCTAAATCCTGGTTTATAGGGAGTTTTTAATAATTTCTATCTGCCTTTATTTTAATGTCTTGATCTCCTTGTATGGAGAGTTCAAGGTTGTGTCTTAGGGCAACTTAGTTCTGAAACACTTCCTAGAGGAATCAATCTTACCAGAAACAGGCTGCAGAGTGATTACGTAGCACAGAGCATTGTCTTTAGAGAAACTGGAGACTAAAAGTACCCTTGTGAATATTTTTCAACTGTTCACTTCTTTCTGACATTTGAAAATAGACAATTACTTTTAATTGCTAAGATGAGTCAAAACATTTGTAAAAATATGTAAAACATGGTGTGTTTTTCCCAATGTTAGTTTTTAATACTTTTACTTGTAATGAATGGATTCATCCATGTTAAGTAGCCCCAATAAATGAAGGAGTTACATTGGAGCAGTAGGATCTGTCATTGGCCAAAATTCAGTTTCTAAAGCTTGAGGAGCTTCATGGTTTTTCACAGAAAACTTGGGCAAGGAAACACATTATAATTAAAATAATTTTTATTTTCATAAGAAAATATATCAATCCTTTGCTCTTTGTCCTCTGCAGTCAAATCACTTACAGAAAATGAGTTTTCTAGTTTTACTCATGACTTTTTGACTTATTCTCCATCTGATGATAGATTTCTCCATTTGAAGAAACATAACAATGCTCTCTATAGATTAATGTGATATCACAAATTCAAGATTATGATTTTCAAGTGAGAGAAAAATAGAAACAGTAGATTTTCTGCAAAGGAACAAAGATCCTGTATTCTTGTAAAATTTTTAGAAACAAAGTAAAACTGCAACAAAAGAGAAGTTTCAAAAATATATAGTCAAAATTTGTGAAAATATTTCACAAAACATTAATATGTCTTCTTTGAGAAGGTAACAGGTTTCTTAAGTATGGTGAAATATACTTTGATTCTTAATGTTGTTATAGAATGGATCACAAAGAATGATATTGTGCAAGAATTCTGAAAGACTAAAACAAATATTTTCCCAAAGATGAGAGATGCTCTCTTTTGAATGCCCTTTGGAATAGAGGAATCTCTTTTTACTGGACTAAATTAGTCTAGTAGAGGATTATTATATGCGCTCACTATGCACTAAGAGCCAAGGATAGTCCCTGTTTTGCTGGGCCTTGTATAAACTTGGGTCTCCTTGGGAATTCTTCTGTCTGTCATGAATAAGTGGTTTGGGTGCTGTGGTCTTTTACTAGAAATGTCAAAGTTCATATTTACTGGGTTATATAAAAACAGAGACAATTCCCTTGTTTGCATGTGGTACAATGTTCAAAGTGTTTAATTTTATGTTACATACATGTTTCAAGCCAATCTTTCCACAGAGTACAGTTCTAATCCTGTAGCCATCTCTTTTTCATGGTGCAGTTGTGTTCTTTTCTTGGGTAATAGGCAAATGGAGTGTCTTGCTGTCTTGGAAACAGGCCCAGTCTTTGGTTAGCACGAAACCTTCTAGAATCACATAACATGATGCATATATATTTAGTCTCTAAGTTTCAGAGTTGCACACACCTCTTTTAGTTTACTAAAGGTTAAAAATATTCCTCAAGAGTGATTAACAGTATTTGCCATATAAAGAAAGTATAGATAATGGTAAAGAGAATGTTGATTGTCCTTGCAGCAAGACTTTTGTTCACATGGAAGGCATGTATTCCACAGCCTTTCACCATCAGTATGATTACATCCCACACTCTCCAATGTCAGGCAGTTATTACTCATTTTCTATAAGTGTGAAATTGTAATGGGAAAATATTTTTGAAAAAATAAGTAACTTACAAACACAAGAGATTCAAATTTCTTACTGTAATAGGTCATCCATTTCATGGGTTAGTGTTTAAACCCCTTGTGCATTCACATGGCAGGTAGCTGTTTCACTGTTTTGAGAGACATTAATTCTGCCCTTGTGTTAGCAAAACTGAATGATGATCATAACATGACAGTATGTAACTTAGACTTCAGATCCATTTGTATCAACCAGCAGTTTCTAGCTTAGATGATATGTCCCTCTTTACCTTTGCCCTCTGCCTTATGCTACTTCTAGTCTTATCAAGCCCTTCCCTAAGTGGCTCTAACATATAAAATAGCCAGCAACACTGAGATCTAGTTGTATGCAAACACGTATTTTACCAAATTTGTGTGACAAATCAGCTCATAACAGGATTTTATGAGTTCCAGAGACAACTCAAAGCAGATGAAGAAAAATGTGTAAGGGGAAAGAGAAAGAAAATTAGAGAGGAATTATTTTATCTTGCCTTGTCTGCAGACTTATGTAGCCGTTTGCCTAGGTTTTAAAGTTCAAAGTAGAAGAAACTGAATGCAATTTTTATTTTATTTTTCCTTTTCTTCCTCTTTTTTTTTTTTTTACCTAAAACTTCTGTGGGATTTATAAAGTCCTGTATGCATGAATGGTGGTTCAGATTCTAAAAGCCCTTTGGTTCAGTGTTTATTCTTGACCCTTTTTATTTTATATTGACAAAAAAGAATGAGGGTGTTGTTTGCCTTATCAGAGATAACAGAGAGTGCAGTCCTTAAGGATGATCCGTATGGAAGTGTGAAGATATATTAAGAAAACAAACCAATTGCTCTGTCTTGTTTGTTATTTGTCATTTACCCGTGTCCTGAAGCCTTCAGTCAATTTCTCAAGAAGCAAAAATGCCATGTCACAAAAAAATGTCATGACAAGTCTCAGTGCCTTGCAAGATTTAATCTTTACTGAGACACCCAAAAGCCAGATTTTTCTGGCTACACTGATTGAACAAAGATGCTTGTCAAATACATTTATACAAATCAAAGCCTATTTGTGAACAGAAATAAATAATGCAGTAACTGCAATAAATAATTCAGCCAATCCCAACTGAGTGAAATACAGCCCCTTCTTTAGAAGCAGTCCCAGCACACCAGCGCTCAGGCACAGTGATCAAATCAATATGAGCAGCTTTCCCTGGTGTTGCTCCTCAGCTATCTGATGTGCTGCAGGAAGCAGGTTTGAAATCTTTAAGAGAGTTAACAACTTTCATTAGCTCTAAAATACACTTTATCTAAAATGTTGCTATTATTAATATTAATTGGGTAGCTGTGGAAGCCAAGTTCTACTCTCTATTTCAATGATGCAATACCCTTACTTTAAAAGGGCTTTACAGATAGGAGTGAGGGCAGAATTTGGTCTCTTTTGACTAAAACTGTTTCCCATTCACGTATGTGAGCTTGCCACACCCCACTAAGAATAAAAATTATAATTAGGTAAATTTTGTTTGAGTGACCTTTTCTTTATGACAAACAGGATGGCTGTGACTAATTCACATCTCTTTCAGAAAGATGCTTCTTAATATATGTATATATGTATATGTGCACTTTCCTTACTATATCTTTGCATCACATTGATTGTCCTCAAAAACTACATGTAATCTACTGTTACCCCCATAATGCTCTTGTGGGTGAAAGGAGCATACCACGTGTGCTATGTTTTTTTCTGTAAGTGTAATCAATATTAAAATAGTCTGGTCATCCAAATTATCCAGATAATACAAGAAAACTTCCTTCACACTCTTTAAATTATTATAAAAGTGCAGCCTTTCCAGTACCTACTCGTGTATCCTGGTATTGTCTTCATCTACCCACATCCCTTTGGGTCTTGGTCAACAATTGCTCTCAAGAGTGGAATCGAGAAGGTTTTTGACATCCTGAGGTCTGTTCTGTAGGTGTATATTCATGGTGGGATTTTTTTCCTCATTAGTCTACTGGTCCACTTTGTTGTATCATTGAATGTTTCGCCACCTCTGTCTGCTCCCAGCTGAGGTATGAGTGTGAAATATTAGATTTAGAAGATGACAAGATTTACGCTGTTTTCAAAGCAGTCTTTGGTGAGGCAGCTTCTAAAGCTCAATGCTTTGGTTATCCATTCCATGTTTTATCATGATGAATGCTTGTGAGATTAAAAATAGGACTTAAACGGGTAAAAAAGGAAAAAAAAAGAAAAAGAAAAATTGAGGAATACCTCGAGCCCACTACATTCTAAAATTATCAAAATACAAACAGTAAAGATTAAGTTAAAAATCTGCATAATTCTGAAAGAAAAATATCATATATAATAAGTTCTGCAAGAGCAATATGAATCTAGGTCACTGCACACATTGCAATTTCTTTTTAAGCCCCTGTTTGTGGAGCTGTAGGCTTCGTGGTTCTTTGAACCCTTACCTCAACCCTAATAATGGCTTGGTGCTGACCACCACAATGGGTCAGTCAAAATATGTGTGGAAGGAGCAATGCTGGTGCAGCGCCATGCTCCTCTTGGCATGCCTTTTGCAATTCCACTGTGCCTAGAGCTGTAGGCTTTGTGGTTTTTCTAACCCAAATAATGGCTTGGGGCTGAAGATCAGGTCCCCAGGACAAGGAGTGGCCTAGATTTAAAAAGTGTGAAGGAGCAATATTGGTGAAGGGCTGTGGTCCCCTTGGAATGCTTTATCCAGTCCCAGTGTCCCTAGAGCTTTATCTGAATTCTAACTCTCACCTGAAAACAAATGAATGCTTAAATCTGAGGTGAAAGCCAAACATTCCAAGGGGAGCATGACATGACGTCAGCATTGCTCCTTCCACAACTTTCTGGACCACCCATGGTGCTGATAACCTCAGGCTCAGATTCTACTGTTCATTTGTTTCAGCGTTGTGGTGAGAGATCTCTTGGAATCCTTTTGTATTTACAGAGGTGGAATACTGTCAGCAGCTATGTATAGGTGTAGTACCTAAATAGCATATTTTTGAGGTTTTTAAAATCTTTTTCTCATGAGGTCTGCCTTGAAACTGTTAATGAGTTGCTGTGGGAGTCTAAATCAGGACAGCAAGGGAACACTTGTGTCAGGTCTACAGGGAACACAAAGAATAACATGAAACAAGAGTTAAGTCATTCAAAGACCCATGTTTCACCCTGTTTCTACTTATTCTGCCTTTGCCAACACCACCTCCTTCCCACATGATTATTACCCCAGGGTAATAGCAAATTTAGGGCCCAATTAGCAAATTTAGGATGATTACAAAAAGGTATTGAATTGCTGCAAGAATGCATCAATGTCTGTGTAGGCATTCACAATATCCTTTGTATTTCTTTTCACATAACAGGTAAGCATTTACATGTGTTTGAATGTAACAGATGTTACATTAAAAACTGACCATTGTTTTCAGGTTTATAGGATGTTTGTTATGACAGTTTTAGTATTATATTTATTATTAATTTATTATTATAAAATTATCTGGACTAAGAGGTAGATAAATCAAATATAAAAAGCCTTATAGCATATATAAACATAGGGCATATATGTTTTATATGGGAGACAAATATATTTGATTTGGAAAAAAATCTGTTCTAGGCTTATCCTCTTACTGGCAGTTGATTTTTATTATTTAATTTTTTTGATTATTTTCTCAGCTTTTGAGCTAGTTTAAATGCAGATATAAATTCACCCAAAGAGGATATCATAATGCTGACATTAAAAAAGCTGATTGATAGAGTTTATACAAATACAAACAGATTTTTTACACCAATGGTGATTACTAACTCTAGCTAACATAATAGTCACAAGGGTGAGGTGGAGAACTAAGCACAAACACCTCGAATGACCCATTCAGTTAAAAAAAATCCAACCTGAAGAAACAAAATATGTAAAATTATGTACATGACCTCAATGATATTTTTTGTCTTATTCTTTCATTTAACTGCACATGTTGGATCAGTTTCATTTAATTGATGCATAGTCCTAAATGAAGACAGGGGTTTGAAAAGTTCCCGTTTTCTTGTTTGTCTCTCTGTTTCTCACCAGCCAAATCTATTCAAACTGGCAAAAAATAAGTTTTTTTTCCTGAATTCAATCCATTTTGCCAACACTTCTTGTAAGTAAACAATCTCCCTGTCTTTATCTCAACCTATGAGACTTCTCATTACTGCTTTTTTCCTATTTTCTCTCCCTTCCTGCTGAATGGAGGGGAGTGAGTGAGTGACTGGGTGGGAGTCTGGTTGTTAGCCACTGCTGGCCCAACAAGATCATTTCAATTGTAAACTAAGGCTGTAAAACCTGATGCACATATAAAATATATTCACTGTGCCTAGAAGTTTGAAATCCAAAAGAGGAAAATCAGTTTTAAAAAAGATGCTAGAACTTCAGGGAGAATATTCTCAATTTCCTGATCCTAAGCAACATAGTCTAAATCTGTATAAATTTAAAATATAAGCTTAAGATATTAAGGTTCTTTAGAGCATCAGCATTCATAACTGCTTTTATTTCAGTAAATAATTTTGGGTCCTTTGTTCACTGCTTCTTTTTTATTCCTACAAGACATGAAATATTTGTTTTGTTTTAATCTGTTACTATACAAATTATATACACCATTTTAGGAGTATGAATTTCACCCTTATTGGAAAGTAAGAGGTTTTGATCTAAAGAGACCTACTTGGGTTATCAATAAACAAAAAGACATATTTTAGATAGTGAAGACCTGGGTGAAAATCATATAAATATATTTTAAAAAAGTATTTTCTCTGTTTAATAAACTAATTTATTCATTCTCTGTGAGCGTGGTTTTCAAAGATATTCTGTGGAGACTTCTACTGTGTTTGTCTGGGTGAAAACTGGTATGTGTGCCAATTCCTTTTCGTTTTCATTTCAGAGTTAATTAGGAAGTATTAAGTATGGAGGAGGGCAGGGGGTAAAGAATTTTATGAGACGTATGCCAAACAGTTCTACAGCTACTCTAATTAGATTTTACTTCCAAAGCCATATAGAAAAGAGCCATCAGAGGGAGGTTATTAGAAGAACCATGCTAAACAATTTACAGTAATTTGGAAGCCAAAGAAATAAAATGCATATTTCAGTGGGATTTATTTCAAAAAAATAACAGGACTATGTTTTGACTCATTTTATTTCTAAAGAAAAGTTGCCCAAATACTTGTTAAGAGTGAGTAGAGGTTGCTTATTTTATTTTTAGGAGACAAAATCTAGGAGACTAAGAAATGCTTGATGTCTAATAATAGGTGTGTTTTCCTAATTCCAAGCTGTGTTGGACAAACGTCTTGGAAATTAACACCTGGGTGGCACTGCACAGAGTAAGCAGAAAAGGAAAACTTAGCCCAAACTCTCTACAGTGCCTTAAAGAGTGCAGAGACCCAGCTAGACCTGACCACTAGCAGGACTTGGTCCAAAATATCTAATCTGTTTTTCAGCAGTACTGTACGAGTCACCTGCCAATTTAGCCTTCACTTATTGCAACATTATGAATAGTAGGGGCTTGATGAAGATTGACAGAAGCATTAATTTTTTCCAAATGCAACCAAATGAAAGCAGTTTTTATTATATGTTTATCAAAAAACGAGATAATTTTGAGATACCACCTGTCCTGGCAGCAGGGAGAGAGGGAAGAGAACAGCTGCTTTGAGCTATTGCCAGCTGTCTCTCCATTTAAATGCTCAGACCCAGAGCCCAATGACTGTGTAGAGCCCTAATGGACTTAGCAGAGTAGCCTGGTTAGCACAGATTGCTCCCATGGTAACTCTTGACTCACCTTAAGACTTTCTCTTACCAATCACTTTATGGGCCATAACAGTTGTAAGAATTGAAGCCTTGTTAAACTCTGAGCATCCTATGAAGCTGGTATGGCAGACACAATTCCACCTGGAGCTATAACTGAGACAGTAAGACAAAAGACAAAAGACTTGACTCAATTTGGCAAAGCCATGGCCAGAGAAAAGCAAGATAAGGCAAGACAAGGGAAGAGCATATGTGTGAAAACTGTATAAAAGATAGGAGAGGGTAAGGTTGAATTATAATTCCTCCAGAGGTAAATTTAGATAGCTACACCAATTTTAGCTTTTTTTATTTTAAGTTGTGCTTGTGTCATGGTTTCATTCTACAAGCAAATTCATAGGGCAAGACATTCTCTTATCCAACCCAGTCACGTCATAGTTGTGACTTTGAGGACATTAAGGTCTGTAAATAATAGCTAAGAAAAAATAATGAAAAAACAATGCAAATTATCTTAAATTTTATAGTATTAGTCCTGATACCCCTTTTCATTTTCTCTTGTGATGACTAAAGCATAAAGAGCAAGAAGTCAAGACTTATGAAATAGTCAAAAGCCCTTTATCTGGTATGGGACCCTGGCAGGTACTTGTGAAAATCAGTCAACTAAAAGAGAGTTATAACCCCTTAGCTATCAAAAACCCCCTTTTCTGCCATATTTTTTGAAGATTTTTGAGCTTTATGTTCTCAATTAGTCCCAAAGATTTTTATATCTTGTATGAAAATATACTAACTAAGCCTTCTGCCTAATCCTTTACTCATCAGCTTCAGTTATTTAGAAAACCTAGGTAGTAAACCGGTGGAGTTCTTCTTTAAAATACCATATGTGACTTTAAAAACCCAAATCTTAGTGTTTTTCACTTTTTTCTTTGACAGGAGAAGAGTTATAGTCTTTTAAACAGTCCTCACACAGCAACATTTTAAAATATTTTGTAATTTTCCTTGCTCTCCTTTCTTTCTATTTGTAATCTATTCCAGAAGTTTTGAGATGGAAGGATGAGAACTGCATGCAGTCTCACAGGCAGTGAAAGAATACAGGGTTTCCACATAATGGAATAATGGCATAATGAAATTTTCTTTTACTTGGTTTACTCTTTATTTCTTTCTTAATGATTTGTGATTTCCAGTTTAACCATTTGAGCAATACTGTTCTCTTAGCTAATTCAATTCAATTTCAGAAATAAATCTGCCATGATTCCAAGATCTTCAGACCCACCACAGTTTTTAGATAACCAGAATTTCCGTTCCTATGTGAACAACAGATATTGTATTTTATTTGGTACTTTACTGTCCTTTCCCTTTTCTCTGGAACCTTCACTAAACTCAATTTTTTTTCAAATAAAAATACAAACAACTTCTATTTACACAGGACTTGTGCTTTTATATTCCTCTTAAATTCTTTATTGGTTTTCACTCTCAAGTAGGTCAGACTAAAGGCAACCTTTTGTGTGTCTCCAACAGTGCTGCTTCTGAGATTTTTTTGTAGTCAATGTCCTACACCTGTAGTGGATTTCCTGCTCTCAGCTGTACTCCATTTTCTCTCACTAATGAACATGTTGTCTGTGTGCTCAGCACAGAGCAATCTCTCAGGGCATACTCTGAGCCTTTGCCCTTCTTGAGTTCAAAAAGTCTGAAGATTAATATCAGTTGTGCTCTCGCTGATCAACAGCAATGTGGTCCATTCTTAAATGGAATTTCAGGTGGCAGCTTTACAGTTTATATGCGTGCTTCCAACTTGGCTTTCCCCTGACCTGATGTATCACCTAAGCATTATGTGGTAAAGTGAATAGAACTTTCTGCTTCAAGTTATCTCCTGGATTTCAGTAGAGTCTGCATAGTGTAAACCAAGACTGTTCTTTCTGAAATTCTGAAAGAAACAAAATACCAGAACAACAAACATGAAACTATTACTTCTGGCTTGCTGGCTTGAGAGTTGTGAAGATCACTATGATTGTGCTAAAACTGTTCTCTCTCAAGCTGCCATCCCTTAGAAGTACCTGTGTGTTGCAGTACAGGTAAAATTTTAGATTCAAAGCAGACTTTGAAAAGTTTATTCTTTGAGGACAAGTCAAGTTCTCATTTGTCTTAGGGAACCAGGAAAACACCGCTGTGCTCACCCATAGTAGATATAACATTGCATGGGAATGAAGAACAGTTTCACTTATGTTTTCTTAGGTTTGACCATTGCTGTACCCAAATGTCGAGGAGTGGAACACTATTTTCTGTCAGCAGCATCTGTCTCCTCAGCAAATTCCTCAGACAATTATATTGGCAGCTTTGGAGTAGTCTCTAGTCCCTAGCTCTGGCGTGTAGCTACCCTTGTCCTTGCAACACTGTTTTATAGTGATTCAGTTTGTTTCTGAATAATGTCTGCAATTTTTATGCAATTACACTGCTACACAAATCACTTATGGGATCTCTAAACTAATCTTTTTTTGGATACATGTAGTTCTTATTTACTATTGACATTCTCCCTACCATTATTTATTATAATAAATAAGAATTACAACACAAATTATTACTTTGCTAGCCTGGAAATATTCCAGCCTTTACATTGATTTAATCCTTTTTCAGAATTTCTGGTTTCTACTTAGAGTTATACAGACATTTTTCAGACAGTTGTTCTCAATTTTAAGCCATGAGAGTTTTATCTATTACCAGTTAATATACACAATTAAAACCCCTTGTAACTTGCTTAATGTTGTATTTTACCAGATGACTCTGTGCAACTGGTTACATAATAGTTTTCTTTGTATCCAGCAGCAACTTATTCTTGGAGATTAACCATTGAAAAGATATTGGTAAAACATGTTTAGTTTTATTATTTTTACTTTTAGAGCAAACAATCACTTTTTAATAAGTGATCCAATATATTGGAGAATAAAAATATTTTAATTGTCATAATCAATTGGTCACCAGTGGCCTGCAGACTGTATTTTACAACATTAAAATGTAGATGTCGCAAACTCAGCTTCTCAGAACAAAATTTAAAAGCTGTCTTTTGCAATGGATCAGTGGGTGTAGATCAATTAATTTTTCAGTAAATCAATGGCTGCATTGATTTGTGCCTGTAAAGCGTAACCCTAAAGTATTTAAAAATTAACCACTTAATGTCAGGATCCAATGTCAATACATTATTAAGGGTCAAATGCTGACTTTGATCTCACTTGAACTGTTGTTTTCTCTTTATCCTATTGCAGCTTCTATCTTTCACCAGTCCCACTCCATCCTAGAAGAGTGATCTGCCCAACTGTGTTGCCGTGGCATCAGAGTCCCTAGGAAGGTGCACTCCAGAGCTGTGAGCTGGACCTTTTCCTCACCCACATGCTTGTCATCCTCTCCCACTGTGAAGCCAAGACTGAGCAAGACAGCACTTATCACCTCATGGGCTTTAGGTGTTAAAGCACTGAAAACAAATATTTTAGATAATGGCAGTTGCCATATCTCCTGGGCTATTCAGATATTACAGCAAAATCCAGGATGACTCAGCTGGAGTGTTAAACAGGTGGATAAGAATTTCACACGTTTGCTGTTTGTTATTTTGTTAGGTTTCTTTTCAGATAGTTCAGATTGCTCTGTAAACGCTGCAAAAACAAATGTCTAATTTTCAAAACACTCAGCAGAAGTTAGTATCTGCTTTGTTGGTTAGAGATAAAATTTTTGTTCTTCCTCCCTGCCCCTCCCCAAAAGCCATGTCTGCAAACTATCAATGTGTTTGACCCAGCTTATCAAACTCCTTCTAGATACAGAATTTCTCTACCACAAATGAGAACAGTTTTCAGTAGTGAGAGATCAGGTCATTACTTTTTTTGAGGTTATGCTTAGGTTGTGAAGACCAAAAGGCTAACATTTTGTAATGCTGTTTGAAAAAATTACTTGCAGATGGCAGCTCTTGCCATTCTATCAGTATCTAATACTACAAAAGGTCTCAACATTGAAATTTTTAAAATAGGTTTTCTGTTATTAATCAAGCTGATCAAATAAAAATGCAGTTAAAAAAAAAATTGGGCTACACATCAAAAAGTGAAACCTGAAAAAAAATAGTTCGTAGATATATGTCTGTGTAAGTACAGCAAAATAATCTTCATATAGTATGAGGGAAGGAAGAGGCAGGGGAAGAGAAAGAAAAAAATTGAGAAATTTTCTTTGAAACTTTCCATAATTACATGAAGATATATGGGTACCAAAAAGCAACCAATAGCCCACCAATTTTTCTTTTAAGTGACTAAGAACGTATCCTTTCCAATTCCTCTTTGCTTGTTAATGTGAAGAAAAACGGTTCTGCTACATGCTTTAACTGTGAAAAATGTCTTTTTTGTTGTTGTTGGTAAAGCACTTTTTATTTGAGAAAAAAACACAATATGTTTTTCTGTTTCTAGTTCATCATTTGTATTTCTGACTTCAGATTTGATTTGCTAAGGAAGATTTGTGTATGTTGGATATGATTTTGCTATAGTTTGCTCATACATTTGATAAAAGAAAAGAAGAATTACATAGATGCTTACCAGAATATAAATGAAGCAGAAGAAAGAGTATATAGAATTTAAATGTGGGGATAAGAAACCAGCCTTTGTGTGCTCGTACTCCCGGTAATCGCATTAGTGCAGCTTGAATGTTGAAAGTGCTTTATGTAAAACTGTAGAAAGGAGCACCTTTGTCATGCACTCACTAAGAATAAACAAAGTGAAGGACTGTAGAGAATTGCCATGGCATGCATTAGGTCAGTCTCTTCTCCCAAACAGGGATTTAATATCTCTTTTCCACCCAGAAGCAATAAATACAATTCAGTGTTCAATCAGACATCCTTTCACTTCCATAAGTGTTTTTCTTTGATTTTGTAGACTGTCACAGTTAGAACCTCTAGACTAGGAAATGGATATTGGGCAGCACTTCTTTCTTTTTTTATTATTTATGCTATCTATGTACTTTCCCAAAGTAAATGTCCAAAGCATTCAAATACAATGCTTTTGAAAGTTGAAAGTCTAAAGAAAAATACCCAACCGCAAACCCCAAGACAAAACCAAAAACACCAAAACAACAAAACAGAAAACTAACCAACTAAAATAATTCTTAAGTTTTATTATTCTCGTGTCTATTCCCACTGCTGAGGCACTAAGGTCACAGGCCACAAAAGTATTTGAACACCTCTGACAATATTTTCCTCTACAAAAATAGAACCAGAAATGAAAACACATGTTGTTAGTCTGAAACTTTCACTCAAA
Source organism: Serinus canaria (assembly GCF_022539315.1). Lineage (NCBI taxonomy): Eukaryota > Metazoa > Chordata > Aves > Passeriformes > Fringillidae > Serinus > Serinus canaria. Next base: position 17,218,503 of record NC_066314.1, on the reverse strand, counting down.
TATTGTTCCATACCATCCAAAATCCAAATATAAGATTTTTTTTCTTTTTACTGCAGTAGGTAAACCTTATAAATGATGATTGTTTCTCCTGGAAGTGAGAAAGTGAAATCTTTACACTGAATATATGTCAGTTTGTCCCTTTTCCATCTCAGTTTCTTCTCACTTCCCGGCAGTTCCAACCCTTGTAACACATGGCCTGGGACAGGTCTGCAGGCCACCCATACCACACAAATATGAGCTCCCTGTGCATAGTAATTCTTCATCATTACAGAGAATGTAGTATAGTGCAGGCTTAACAGGCTTCTGTAACATTAAAGCTACTTTGAACTGTAGATATATGTTTAAATCCATGTTTTTTCCCTAATTTACTGCTCAGAATCACAGAAGAATGTAAGCTGGAAAGAATTTCTGAGGATAAAGTAAATTCTTCATACTAGGTACTGCCCTAAATTTGAGCAGAGACTCATCACAGTTTATAAACTCTTTGTTTTAGGGTAGGAACTACTTGGAAAAGGACGGTGGAAATAAAGAATTTATATGGCCTAGGCAGATGAGAGGGGCTGGTACTGCCATGCACTTCCTTAGCCATCTCCTTAGAGTACATCTGTTAACTGGCAATTTTGGCAGTATCAGTGCCTGTCTTAAAAAAAGAAAAAAAAAATCTCTCCTGATTCAGTGGTTCAGGTCTACTTCAAATATCACTAAAGGAGGGGGGTAGAGTACAAAGGACAGGAGGCAACTTTACTGTCAGAGCCACAGATGTCAATTGCCCATCTCACGTGTGAGAGTGTGTTGCAAGTTCTCACCCAGAGTAAACCTCATACCGTCTGGGATTTAAACTGACCTACTTCCCTTTGCATTGGAACACACTGCTGGAGAAATATGACACACTTTATTGGATCCATATGGGAAGAAATTAAAAGTCAAACCCAGTGTCTGTGCTTTGTTCTTTAGGTACAAGAGTGCCAAACTAAAGCCCAGAGCTCAAGTGGTCTCTTATAATCAAATATAAGTGACTTGGAATATTGGATTCTTTGCTCTTCTGAAATGGTTGTTACAAATTTATTCGGGCTGCGTGAGGAGGAATGTTGCCAGAGGTCAAGGAGGTGATCCTTCTGCTCTACTCAGTTGTGGTAAGGCCAAATTTGGGGAACACTGTGTCCTGTTCTAGGCTTCACATTATAAAAGAGACAGAAGGAAATACTGGAGAGAGCCCAAAGAAGATTATGAAAGGCCACTAAGATTATGAAAGGGCTAGAACATCTCTCATATGAAAAAGGCTGAGAAAGCTGGAATTGTTTAACCTGGAGAAGAGAAGATTCAGGGTGTATTACATCAATGTATCAATTATATCTCAAGGGAGAATGTAAAAAAGATGGAGACATGCTCTTTTCAATGGTGCCTAGTAATAGGACCAGAGGCAATGGTCACAAACCAAAACACAGAAGGAACAGTCTGAGCATAAGGAAACACTTTTTTTGTTGGGAAAGCTACTGAGAACTGGCACAGGTCACCCCAGGATGGCTGTGGAACCTCCCTCCTCAGAGATATTCAGAAGTTCTCAGGCCATAGGCAGGAGTAACTAGCTGTAGGTGACCATGCTTGAGAAACAGGGCTGGACATGACCTCCAGATGTCCTTGCCAACCTCAATCATCCTGTGATTCGGTGATAAAAAAATAAAATCTGGGTCTTTGCTGTATCTGACAAAACCCAGATAATCTTCAAAACTCAGTGTGAACTTACCAAATTGACTACAGGCTCATTCACTCTTTGTACTCCTTCCCATCAAACCCCCATGTCTGCATGTAATATGCATATTGATAGTTTAGGCTTAATTGCTATATCATTGAAATTTGGTCAGCTCAAAATTTCACTTCAGGACTCTTCCTCTTTAACATCACAAAAAGTGAAAAACCCTTTTTTGAGTTTGACAAACCAGTGTCACCATACACAGGAGCACCTCTGCTGTAAAGAGGCTTATGGAGTTGTGCATTTTTAATGTAGAGAAGGGAAGGTTCTGGAGAGACTTTTTAGCAGCTGTCCAGTACCTAAAGGGGACTAAGAGAAAGGGAAAGAGGGATTTTTTGTTAGGGCATGTGGTGGTAGGACTTCAGAATTAAGTTGGATTTAGATAAGGCATTCAGAATAAATTCTTTATTGTTAGGGTAGTGAGACATGGGACAGGCTGTCCAGATAGGCTGTGGGTGGTCTGTCCTTGGCCATGGGAAGGATGGGGCTTCAAGTAACCCAATGTAGTGGATGGTGCCTCTGCTCCAGGGGGTTGGAACTAGAGGGTCTCAAGGTCCCTTCCAACCAAAATCATTCTATGACTCTAGAAGACATTGAGAAGAAAAAAATTATACAAAGAAGGAAACGTAGAAAATGAACTTGATAAGACTAAGTTTTATAAGATTAAAAGAGTACTTATAGGAAGGTGAGGTTCATTGTAGCAATCCTCTTCCCAACCAAATAAAAACTGACGTAACAGTGAAGTCTCAAAAGACAGTACCAACTTCAGTTTGGATTTTTAGGCATGACAGAAATCAGTTTAACTTAACTGATTACTTCAGAAAATCAGAAGAAATTATATGAGATGAGAGGCATCTACTGCTAAAAGAGATCAAAATCAACTCTTGTCACCTCATTGGTACACACTCTGTTGTTAATGACATGTCAGCTGTACACAAAGAATCACCTACTCCAAGAAATAAAAAATATTTTTGAGACGTCCAAATAAATATGTGGTCTGCCCCTTAGATGTTAGAAATTTATTTTTAAAAGTATTTTTGATGAAAATGTGTTCAAGATTTTCAAAATGTAAGGAAAAGAGAAAGTAATTATCATCTTCATGTTATATCTATTACTCTTTTTTAGAGTAACAATTATTCTGAATTCCTTTTTAGAGTAACAATTATTCTGAATTCCAAAGACCTCCTTTGCAAGATGTTTAATAGTTTTAGTTGTGAACAGCTATTCCCCTATTTCTCAAAATATTTCCAAAACCAGTCACTGGGCTGATCTATCATTCAAAATTTTTCATTGGCTTATTGGCTATTTTGCTCAGTTTTGCCCCTTAATATATTTTGTTTTCTACATTTTCACCTTTACAATAAAGAGGGTATAGTCAACCAACTATTGTCAGAGTTTTGAACACCTTTTAAAAAAATTTTAAATAAAAATGCATTTAACACCTAATCTTTTTTTTCAGCCTTCACTTTTCTATTATGGATAAAGAAAATGAACAATTCCTCTCTAATTTTTATATGTAAATTAAGACAGGGTTTTGGAGCTTCATTTTTCTCTCCCTCAAACATAAGGATTAAGATCCTAAACTATTTTGCATGATTTAAACTTTCCTAACTCTTTTTAGTTTTATTGAAAGAATGAGATACATCAATTTTTTGTAATTGGAGTTGTTAACTTTTTAATGTTTTATCTTAAATAGAATATTTTTTGGCTGGAACTTGGAGAAAATTAAGCATAAATTTCTTTGTATTTCAAGTGCAATGGAATCATTATGTTCTCAGTATAAAAATACAGACTGCAGTGCAATAAATGTGGCAACTAGGAAACTGACATAAAACTTATGAATAAAATGTTCCAAATTCCCTACCTTTTTCCACCCCAGTCTATATTAATGGAGGGGCAGCCCAAATTTTTAAAGTGATACTTATAAAAAGAACAGTTGTGGTGAGGAAGACCTCTAATTGTTTATACCACTTTGAACAACAGTTCAATCAGCTGCTTCAACCAGACTCATTAAGAAAATTATGTGAAAGTAGGGGGAAAACCCCATTAATGGAAAGATAGAAGTTGACTGATTTTAAGTTGATGATGTTTATGTTGTCATTAGTACCAAAATAGCCCAGGTAATGCACAAGAGATGCACTGCATTAAAAAAAATGAAAATATAAAAATATTTTTAAACTGCCTACTAAACATATATATATATATATATATATATATATATATATATACTCAGTCTTGTTAATGCAAAACTAATGCTAATTTTAAAACACAATCAATTATTATGCTGATTTCTTTTACTGTGCTGAAACAAATTATTAACATACAGAATGCATCATTAAAATGGTAGAAAACATTAATCAGAGAAAACTAACTCCCTACGGTATTTAAGAATGGCTTGATTTTTTTTTTTAACTGCATCTTTAGTGGTGAGATTATTCTCTATATGAATTTCTAGAACAATTAAAAAATAATTATCAGGGGTGCCATGCATATTACATGTGACTCAAAGTAACTGCAGAATGATACTTTTATCATTTTCATTTTTTGCTATGTATTGCACCTGTGATCATTGCAGGGAAATGTGATGGGGCTTTTTCCCAGTGATGTTTTGTAAACTGTAAAAGTAAGACATTACATTGGTTATATGTAACATCTTTGAAATACCTTTGTTTTGAAGCTATTTCAGCTTGATTTAATTTCTAAATCCAGGATGAAAGTGTAGTTTCTTGATCTAGCTATATCTGTTCCTTGAATTGGTGCCAGAGATGTTACATCCAGGTGTATTTCTTCAGTCTATCTAGTTTTATTACGCTATGATGCTTTGCCCAAGAGATACTGTAAAAAAACTGATGGTAGACAACAGTGTCTGGGTCAAAACAGAGCAAAAGCACACAAAATATTCTGCAGTTCTTTGAACACTCAGTCCTAGAAATAAACATAAAAACTACATAAGCGCCAGACCGAATATATACAGACTGAAAAAAAAAAGTCTTTCTGCTCTTATTCCTTTCCTAATTAGTTTCACTCCCAAGGCAACCAATTAATTATATCCTTTGAAAATGAACTTTCCCCCCCCTAAATTCATTCAAACCCTTACTTTCCTCAGTCTTTAGGCTCTGGATTTTCCATTTCAAATTTTAAATCACTTGTAACACTACAAATAAGAAAATTCCATATATTTTCAATGCTATTAATGCTTTATTCCTTACATTTTTAAAACAAACAGAAAAATAGTCTTTTGAGTTTTCCTTCAAAAATTGCTCATTCTGTGTAGCAAAATAAATGTAGATATCTACGTCATAAAAAAGGACATTACAGGAAAGTTTGAAGTCAAAGGCAAAAAATAAAAAAGGCTCTTTTCCGATGAAATTTGTGTGTTTTTTGGCTTAGTATATAATAGTGAAAAAAATATAGCAGGCTTTGATATAAGTTCACTTCTAGTCCCTTAATAACATCTCACTATTTCATATCTCAGATATACAAACAGAAAAATAGGGAACTGAATTTAAGTCCTGCAATGAGCCTGCATGCAATGTCCAAATTAATTATTTATTATTTCTGCTTCTGAAGCATCACAACACGGAAGCCTGAAGTGAGGTGTAATAACAGACAGATAGCAATTTCAACAGTCATATACTCACTGCTTGGTGTGTTGTTCTCATAAGAACAAGAAGACAAACAAAACTGTCTGCAAAGCAAAGATTGCAGCATCAAAATTGCTACAGCATTGCCAAAACTGTTTGAAATACAATTTGTGGCTTGACAAAAGGCTGAAACGTTTCTATGAATAAGAAAAAAAATGCAAAGTATGAAGACTTCAACACTGTAGAATCACAGAATCATAGAATTGTTTGTGTTGGAAGAAACCCTAAATATCATCTGGTTCATAACTAATGATGCCTTGCTCTGTGCTGTATAATCTTAATATATAGGAAGAATCTTTCTATTTACAAGTCAAAAGAGTATGTTTCATTAAAAAAACTCCAAACCAACCAAAAAACCCCAAAACAACAACCAAAAACCCCAACAACCCCACCACAAAACCAACAAAAATATAACCCAAACAAAAAACCCCACAGCCAAAAACCAAACCAAACAAAACTCAAAACAAACAAAAACACAAAACAAAGAAAAAAACAAAAAACAAACAAGCAAACCCCAAACCAACCAAATAAAAAGCCCCCATCAATCCTGAACAACCAGGTGATGAAATAGCTAGTGTTCAGACTAATGGACCAGTTTAGGGTGACTGTACTATTGAAATGAGGAGATAAATAATCTAGATCTTTGCAGTTCAGATGTGGAAAATACCATGAGTCCTTGTTTTGTTTATAAGAAAATAAACTCTAATTGAGAACTCAGTGTAAGTACTACCTTACAAAAAATTTGGTACCACATTAACACTGGACCTTCACCTACTACCTTGTAAATAGTAATTATGCAGTTATTAAACTCCTGCACAACAAACAATATGGCAACTCACCTTGATAGCAGCTTTATCAGAAAAATCACTTTATTATGTTTATTCTTCATGGGCTAGTTATTATGGTTAGGATTCATTATCTAGACATATTGACTGTGTGAAAATTACCCCAAATTCATAAATTCTGCACAGATAAAGATGTTCAAGTCAGAATCAGAAAAGTTTTTAAATGTTGAAATACATTTTTCCCCATTTCTATCTGAAATTGGATTGAAATTTACTGAACATGAAAAATACTGAGGTTTCAGTCCCTTTCACACAGACAAAACCACATACGTATTTTGTTTTAAATCTCCTCTTAAAAAAAGAAAAAGTTAAATATTTTGAATTCTTTTCACTCTAATTCTGTAATAACTGTTGAAACATTTAGATAACTAACTTATTGTAACACTGTGGAAAATTACTGACAGTTTTACTTGAAAATCTCAAAGACAAAAAAGTTTAGTCATAGCATATCCCTATAAATCTGATTTCCCACTGATTGTAACTCAAATTTCAGTGATGCATTATGAGAAATCTTTTTATGTTTAAACAGAATGGACCAAAACCTGCGTTATAGGAAAACATATATCCTTTTTTGTTTTCTGTAATCTGCTATCAGTATGTGATATGCAATGTAAGTAATATATCACTTTAGTAGCATTCTCTTTCAATTTTTTATTCTAGCAGAGGTGCTTTAGCTTAGTAGAGGTTCATTTTAGCATGTCAGTGAGGATTTTGGTGTAGCAAAGTACTCAAGCTTGTCTTTATAGACACATAAATGATTAGTCCCATTCAGGAGGGAATTAGTAGGAGTCAGTAACATCCAGTGTGAAGAAAACCAGACAATTTATATTAGAGTGTCTTTACCAGAGTCTTATTGCATTAAAATGCAGCTGAAGGTATGAAATATATGAACTCTCATGAAAATCATTAGAAACCAAGAATTTAATTAACACTTGATATAAGTAAAACTCTAAAGGCGAATGCTATTACTCAACAAGTTTAATTTGATGCATCATGACCTGCTTATAAGACAGAAAAAACCTCTTCCAACCAATGTGTGCAATCTGTGTATAGGTGCTGAGCAGAATTCCTTCCCTTTTCCAGGTTTCAGATTTCCAGGTAATTTAATTTTCTACTGATCTGAACAGCTTGCCATACTTCTGATACCATACTTTTCTTACTTCCATACCTTTTTGAGGAGAAGAAAAAGACCTGAAAAACATAAAATAAAGGTGCCTGGTGGATGTCTGCAATGTCAAAATGTTGTCTTCCATTTTACTATCTATCAGTTTCCCAAAGATTCCTACTTGATTCAAAAAGTATAAAAGATAGAACGTGAAATTGCAGGGAGATCCGATCTGAATGCAAGAAAGATCCCAAAATGCAATTTCCCACATCAAAACACAATTGGAAAATAAAATGAAAATATAAAATAAGATGTTACTGATATTAAAAAAAAAAAAGAATTTAATTATGTCCATATTTAATTGTCTTTTGTTAGTTTTAAATAACAAAAAACAAAGATAGTATGAGTCAAGGAGTGCAGTGGAGACATTTGTGACTGTGAGAAATAAAATCCCTTCTTAATTTTAGTCCTAATTGTAGGCAGAAAAATGTAATCCATTTTTTTCACTGAAGCATGATGATATAGATCACAAGGACATTAATTAAGTTTAAGTCAGTTCTATGTTCAAACAAGGAAAGGGTTATTCAAGGAAAGAAGATATATGTATTTGCTCTCTAGTATCTAACTGAGATGTGGGAAAAATCTAGAACTCCACCTACACTCCAGCTCTAATTTACATAGAGAGGTGTGAACCTTAGAAGATGTTCTATTGATTTCATATTTGAAACTACACTCTGAATTAGAAAAGCAAGAATTCTTCATGAAGTAACCATCTCAAATTCTGTACTCTCCATGTAAGATTCTTTTACATTTTTTGATTGTTCTTCAGATAAGAAAATTAATTTTCCTGACCAGAGATTTATTATCCTCAGTAGCCAGGATGCCTTAAAATTGCACGATAAAAGAATGCTCTGCAAAAACTCTTACTGAAAGGAAGGACAGCAAGGGGGGAGGAGGAAAGAGAGTGAATGAAACAGATTATATTGCTGTAACCAGCATTTGTGGAGTCAAGGTTCTTGGGTTTTTCCTGTCCCTGTCCCCCTTACAATCATACATATATGAAAAATGACACAGAAACTTTCAGACCCAGGTTTTAAATAACCTGGTTGAGTTCAGAAACTGCTGCCTTTCAGTATTTACATACAGCTCTTTAACTTGCTTTGTTAAGGAAAGTGACTGCAATTGTTCTGAAAAGACAGTCCATGCTTGAAATATCTTGCAGATTGCCAACAGGATCTAGCTGTCAGTTTTCAGATGAACTGATTGCATACATAGTGAAGTGTTACATTCTGCCAAATAATCCCAAACTTATACAGTTGATTTTTTAACATAAAAAATAATACTTTTTCCCTTGGGATAATGTCATCAAATAGTATCTGTGCTGCCTGCAATTTTAGTCATAAATCCTTGTATTTATCAGAGTAGTTTTTCAAAATAGCTAATTTTCATCTCAGATTCAGACACACACTTATTTCTTTGCTTCTTTCTTGCTGAGAAGTCTGATATAACAGTCTCACTGAAAGGGTTTGGCATTTGCCCAAAACAAAATAGGCTCATCTCCTTTCATGGAATTAGTTTGCTTAATAGGTCTAGAACTTAGAATCATTAAATGCAATAAAAAAACATTCCCATCATGTAACAGAAACTATTAAAAGGCCTGTGGGAGGCAACATGGCAATGTTCACAATGAAATTAATATTGAAACTAATAAAACTCTGAGGGAAAAATCATCATGCAGGTAGAAAAAAATCGAGACATGGATATATGAGAATGGAAGGAGAATGGCAACAATATTAAGGCTGAGCATAATTTGAGTCTTTTTTCCCAATTTCTATTGAAGGTACCAGATGAAATTAGTAAGTATGTATACAGAAGATATATATGGGTTAGCTGTCATTTAGAGTATTTTTCATGTATGACAAATTTCATACATAATTTTGTGGCAATTGAGGTATTTAGAGACCCCTCAGGAGAAACTGGTACATCATGAAAATAAACAGTAAAAAATAATTTTCTCCCCAAGAGCATTTTTTTTCTGTTGTAAAAAAAAAAAACTTGCAACATAACAAAGGAAATTTACATTCAAAACAATCACTTATTTAACCCATATTTCATCTGTTAATCTATGAGAATGATATGAGAGACATTGGGGAAAGCCTTGCTGAAGTCAGGATAAACAACTCTGCACCTTCCTCCTCTGATGAGCTAGCTAGTTCATAGAACCAGTATTGGGTCTGCATGGCCTGGTTTTTGGTAGGAGGGGGGACTAGATGGGTGATTTCTGTGAGAAGGTGCTGGAAGCTTCCTCCGTGTGTGGCAGAGACAATCCCTGGTGGGTCCAAAGATGGACGTGCTGCTGGCCAAGGCTGGGCCAGTTAGAGATGATGGTAGTGCCTCTGTGATAACAGATTTAAGTAGAAAGAAAGAAAGAAAAAACATAGTTTGTGTTACTTGGGAGTTGTGTGTTGGAGAAAGACACACAGCACAACGCACAGATCATCATCAGCAAACAGCCAAGAGTTTATAATGGCTGCCCCTTTGACAGGGGCTTTGATAGCTGTTTGGAGGGGACTTTTCTCTGCCCAGCTCTCTGGCCAGTGGTATACCTTCATCTAAGCTGGAATGGGGTTGGCTGCCTCTTTTCTAGAATGAGCAAGGTCAGATGAATTGGGTTTGTTATGGCCAGATTTATCGTGCTCAGCTACAGACTAGCTGTACTGCCACAATTTTGCAGTTGTAATTGTGGCCAGAGAAGAGTGGAATGGGAACTTGTAACAGCAACAACTCTGCAGACACCAAGGTCAGTGGAGAAGGAGGGGGAGGAGGTGCTGCAGGCACTGGAGCCGAGATTCCTCTGCAGCCCTTGGTGCAGACCATGGGGAAGCAGCTGTGCCCCTGCAGCCCATGGGGATCCATGGGCATGCAGGGATCCACCCTCAGCCCATGGAGAGCACCATGCTGGAACAGAAGGCCCATGGAGTGTGAACCCTGCTCTGGAGCAGCCTGTCCTTGAAGGACTGCTGCCCATGGAAAAGTGGCCCACACTGCAGCAGTTTGAGGGGTACTGCAGCCTGTGGGATGGACTCCTGTTGCAGCAGTTGGCAGGGAACTCTTGTTCTCCTGTTGGAGAAGTTCACAGAGAACTGTCTTCTGTGGGAAGGACCCCATGGTGCAGAGGGGGAACGATTGCTTTCCCTGAGCTGTGGAGACCACGGGCAATGAACTGACCATAACCCCCATTCCCTGTCTCGTTGTGCCTCTGGGGTAGGAGGTAGAGCTGGGATGCTCTAATTTGGAGTAAGTTATCCTTGAAAGTCAGACAGCTTTCCAGGGTCATCTCCCATGGGATTTTTGGAAGCAGAGTCTTGAGTGGGGCAAATTATGCTCCCTTAAATCCAAGGCTGTGATCCTTCAATTTTCTGGTTTTATCCCTAAAATCCACTATTTTACAGTCACTACAGCCAAGACTGTTCCCAGATTTCACATCTAAGTCCAGTTCCTCCTTGTTTGTAAGTATCAGGTCCAGAAGAGCATTTTGTATTTTTTGCTCCTTGGTCACCCATGTCAGGAAGTTATCAGCAGCACTCCTGGAGCATAAAATTAATTCAATCTTCTTTCTGAATGGATTTTGTCTTGTAGTCGATTTTGAGCAGCAATGAAATTTCATTTTGCTTCAACATTCATAACTGTGGATGCTCAGAGACAGGATTCAGTTCAAGATAAGGAAAGCTAAGTGAGCTTGTTGCCTGTCCTTCAGGTATCCAACTTGGAAATAAGTGTATTGTTTTTTATGCATAATTTAATGTATGAAGTATGTTTGCTTGGGCTATTACAATACATTTAGAATCTAGGAAGATTTCCATATGTAAGTATCTACATCCTAATTTCAAACTCATGTCAGACAAGATATGAACTCACACTATGTCTTCTTCCTCAATTGACATAACACAGGATGCTAGTTTATATTTTAGATCTTCTGTTGAATACAGCTGGGAAAAACAAAACAAAGCAAAACAAAACAAAAACCTAAAACAAGCCCACACCAAAACAAAAAAAGTCAACTTAAAAAGTAATGAAAGGAACAGATACATTTAAATGTATTAGAGGACAAAATGGAAAAACTTTTGCATTTGAAAACTAACTTAATGATTTTATGAAATTATTTTATTATTTTATTTCCTAAGTAAAATATGAATGATAAAATCAGATAGGAAAGAATGAAGATAATTCAGATTAAGCAATAGAACAAATTTAAAAAGTGAAAAAAGAAAAAAGACCAAAAAAAACCTAAATAAGTTTTGCTTTGTAAATCATGCACAGAAAAGCATGACAGCAGTTTCCTAGATGTAGCAGAAAACTGGAAAAAGTAATGATCATAAGAGTCATGAAAAATGATGGACAAGAAATCTTCGATGTGACCTACATGCAGACTTCCAGTACCCAAAGACAGCCTGCAAGAAAGCTGAAAAGGGACTTTTTGCAAGTGTAAATAAGGAGTCTGGATCCCTGTGAAAATATTGTAAGATCAGAACATAGCACAAGTTTGGCAAAGTGCAGAACAAGCAGTGAACAGCACTGCTGCTGCTGAAAATCAAGAACTCAGAAAAAAATAATAAATTATTCATTGCAAGCATCACACAGCATAGCAAAAGTTACTATTTTTTTTCCTCATTACTGCACATGATTTGAACTTTTTGAAAGCAGACTCCAAATTAGACAGCTGTTCATAACATGTGGAGAGGGAACAAGTGGTTCCAGTAGGGATCTCTTGAAAGCTCTCGATGCTTCTTTCTCAAGTAATGAACACTTCATTGCAGAGGAAAAAGCATTACCTCATGGTATGAACAGCAAATAGACAGGTGCATACTATCAATTTCACTGTCCTGGTAAATGGAAAAATCCTGAAAAGACATGAAGGAAAGTCCTTATTTTATCAAAGGCTATGTGTTCATGGCTGAGTCTATGCAGATTTGTTTCATCTATATGCAGACAATGCTTCAGATTCTTAAACGGCAACTAAAAAGTTGTAATTCAGGTGGCTTACAGTGTAAATTCAGTTTTCCTTGCATGAAAGACTGAGGATAACAGAGAAATTGAGAGTAAATATGTTGCCTATTATTTCCTTCTCCATCATAATCCTTTTTTGTCTGTCTCATTATGCTACATTATCTTTATTTTGGATCTTTTATGTGCATTTATTATGATAAATCTTCTGTCATTTTGTTCTACTATTAGTCAATTTAACCGTCAATCTGTGCAGTCATTTTTCAGATTAAAGCTGTGTTTTAACCTACATTTCAGATTTATTGGAGCTGAAACATTTAAGCATTAATTATGCCTAAATAATATATATATATATAGATATTGTATGCACATAAAATCTGCTGTCTGTTTCAGAACCAAGGTGGAAGACAGTTATTGAGAGATAATTGTTGCTATTTATGGGAAATGTGTTCTCATCAAAAATAAAGGTTAAATGAAGAAGTTAGTTCTTTCCTGGGAATGAAATTCACATTTGTTTTTAAAGTGACAACTTTCAATAAAAATAAAATCTAAATTCAAATTTGCTCTATAGTAGACCTCCTTCCTTATTAAACTCTTTTTTGGACTTAATAAAACAAACTTCTTAAAGTTTACTTCTGCCCATCCTTGGCTTCCTTCCTAAAGCAAATGTTTCTGGAACCTTAGAAGAAAATCCCTTTAGCCATTTCATAATTATAAGATTATGAAATATATATTCCCATATAAAGGCTAAATTCTGAATAACAATTTCTTGGTGGAGTAGATCACTGAAAACTTTTTTAACTTCCAGTTAGGATATGCAAATATTCTAAGGGTGAAAATAAAATAATCTAAAGGCCCCACAAATATGTGAAAAAGGTAAAGAAGGGATTTTTCCCAGTAAATATTTCCTAAATTATTTTTTCCTTCAGCTCATACCTTGAGGTAAAAATATGATGGTCAGATACTTTTATAAGGAAAAGGATTAAAATAGAAATTGTAATAAGTCCAGATGATTTTGTGACAGTACCACTACTGAGAAAAGTTTCTGTTTCACAGTGGCTGAGCAAATTCACATCTACCTGAAGGAATGGTAGCCATTCAGAATGACAGGCTATATACTAAACACAAAACAAACAAACAAACCATCCCCCAAAAATACTAGATAAAATTAAGCATCACTAAAGTTGCTAACTTTAAATTGGGTTATTCTTGAAAGAAATAACAGTTGAAGTTTTTGATATAGATATTCTGAAGGAAACACTTTTATAGTTATTAGCTTGGAAAATGCTAAAAGAGGCATTTCTGGTCTAATGCATTTTCTGTTTTAAATATAATTGTCAGCTGATGTTATATTTGAGACAATTTTTTGGATGATAATTCCAAATTGTGTGTTCTGGACCAAACTGAGATCAAATGTGTAAAGACAGTAGCCTAGGAGATAATCCTCATTCAGTTCCAAATGTCAATTTCTATATTGACAATTCTTGATACTTGGAATATAGAAGCTCTTTAAAGAACTACAATATGGGAAGAAATAACCATTAATGAAAAGGTCCTGTGAGAAAACACATTCTTTTGCTGAAGCTCTTGTTTTGAATGTGCTAGGAGAAGTACAAATAGAAGAACTACATTAAAAGTCTTGAAGAAAGATTATGATTAAACTTTCCCATTTTCCATTCTTTGGGTATTAGACGAGTACCTGTTTTTCATTATGAGGCACTGATATAAATTGATTTTCTCTAGCTATTTAATTCTTGATGAAACATTCTATTCGGATTTTTCTAGACTGTTTTAATTCACTTTTTAGAAAAATAAAAAAAACCAAAATGTCTATTAAAAAATATCCATGACTAATGGCTTACAAATTGGTGACAGCAGGTTGTTTAAGGTAATTGTGCAGAAGTAACTGAGGCAAGAGAGAATAAAACTCTTCAAACTACAGCAAAGCCAGTGTGAGATCTACCTAGAGAGCAAATCTTCTAAACCCAGCAATTCATTCTCTTCTGTTTTCCTCAGTGCATGTGTTGCCTTCAAAACAATTCTACCCAAGAGAGATACAATTGCTGTTTTAATTACAACTCACAAAAGAGAAAGCAACAGATGTATAAACATATTTTAAGTATTTATTAAATATCTGCTGAATTGTTATAGTCCTGTTGGCTCATTAGTAAAATCTCCATGGATTAACTACTGATTCCCAACACCTTCATCTACAAAGACATAGGGAAGATTTGCATTCTCACCTTATGTACACTCATTATAATTTCTTTTATAGGTTGCTAATTATAAGACCTTATATTTCTTCTCTCTTTTCTTCTTGGTAAGGTCGCACAGAATTGCTGACTATAAAAGATCTATAAAAGGATCTATAAGAGAATCCACTGAATAAATATACCAAGCTATTGAGTTCTGTTTCAAACTGATCAAGGTTAAGAAGCATTGACTAAAAAATTAAAGCAAAAGCAAAGTAAAAAGGGGTGAAGGAGGAGGAAAAATGGTCTCATTTCTTGGAAAATTAAGACTGTGAGGATTTTTCTTATAATGCCAAGGATAATTGTGATCCCACACCACAGAGGTTTAGAATTTCCTGGAAGAATATTCTTCTTTGATATTATATCTCTGAGTATAATTCAAAACTGACAAACAGTTAGACATGACAACTTCTTCAAATGCATAATCAGGAATAACTACCACACATTTTCCATAATAGAAAGTAAACTTTTCAGAAGGCACATTGAAAATTTCACTTTCTGGACCCATGAGGGATTGTGTTAAAAGAGCACAACCCACTGGAGGGGAAGACAGAGCTTTTTCCCACTTATTGTCCCCATGATCCCACAGAATGACCAAAGGTAAAAAAAGAATTTAATCTATATTATCATAATCTATCACAGCGCTTCATATCAAGAGAAATTAGTAACTTCCTCCCATAGCTTTCACCTAAATGTGATAACTATCCAATATTCCTTTTTTTTTCATCTACTGTTCAACCATTCCATAGGTTAGTAGTACTTGAACCATAATGCCCAGGAATGGGTCTGTCTTGGATTTATCTCCACCTTAGATGGTATTGGCTGTATTGAACTCAGGGAAAACTTCTGGTCTCCTTTCATGGAAGTCACTCCTGTAGCTGAACTGCTGCCAAAAATCTTGGATTGCAAACACTGTATGGCGACTTGTATTGGATCACATTTCTTTGGTGTCAATATAAATTCTACAAGAATGAAATTTCCCAATCATACCTAAAGATCACATTTGTACCTTGATGTCTGTAATACCCCTACATGTTGGTTAGCTTGCATGTCAAAACCAGAATTTTAGGGTATTTCTGTAGTGATGGTCAGGTAGATGATCAGTAAGACAACATACCTTCTGAGGCAGTAGCTTTTCCAACTACTAAAGTCACCAAGCCATTGCTGGTTTTTTTCTTAAATAATATACTCAGTATACCAAAAGTAACATTCATAGTATCAGTATACCAGAAGTAGCTTTCATAGAATTCAGAATCTTTCCCTTTAAGGGGACATGCTGCTTCATTTCAGTCATCTCCCTGGTAAAACATTTCATTGTGCTCCATTAGTGAGCAGCAGAACCTGTAGCAGCCATGTGTGTGCTCTGATAGACAGGACAGGACACACTGGCCCCCAGCTGCTGTGACTGGTGAAATGCTCAGGTAGACTAGGTATGAGGGACTAAGCAATTAAAAATAGCCAACCTCCTTTGGCTTGGTAAATTAAATTAAGATGGGAAGACATTCAGGATTGCAAGCACATTTTCATCACTACTCATTTTTGCTGTCCACCACATGGGATGATACATCATTCTTTCATCAATATTCAGCAAAATTGGCAGAAAGCTCACAGTCATTTTATCGCCAGAATTACTGATTCATTCTCTGCAAAGCAGCAATCCCAGATCTCTTGTTTACTACAGGAGTTGCTTTGGGGAATAATTTAAATAATGGCCTGACTTTTGGTTAGGGGACTAATATAACTAGATAGGCAGAAAAAAATCATTATCAAAAGTGCAAAACAATTGTGACTAATGAATGGTAAATGTAAGCAAAAAACTCCATTGCTTAGTATGTGGCAGTGCAAGCATAAAAATTCTTTCCAGACCCGCATGTTTTAGATTTCCAGAGGATAGAAACTGCACAAAAACAAGAAAGAGCTATGGAATATTGCCTTCTAACACAGAGGATTCAAGAATGCATAGTAATTTGAATGATTTGCTATGCATTTTGACAAAAGAATGCTTGAGGATGAATAATCTGCTGACTTTTTGCACATCTTCAAATATATCCCCAAAAAGTTGGGGGAAAAAAATTAAAAAACTTCAAAATAAGTATCCTAAATAACTGTATATTTTTTTTTTTTTTCCAAACAGACATTCTATAAGAAGTTTACAATGAAATCTCACAAAGAACTCAGATGAATATTTGGATATAAAACAATCTTTCAAACTAGCCAAAACCACCACAGAGAGGCAAAATGTCTTTTTTTTTTCCCATCAGTGTTCACTGTGGAAAAATCAAGACGGTTCTTTCAGTGGAACTCTTTTTTATTGGAGACTCAGCAGTTGTGCCTGAAATTGGCTGTAAAAGGGGTTATGAAGCAGACTGACAAAATAAGCAGTAACAAATTGGAAGGACTACATGGCATTCACTCAAGTGTTCTAAGATAACTCAAGGATGAAATAGCTAAATTACTAATGGTAGTGTGTAACTTCTCTCTTCAAAACTGCTGTTGCATCTTAGGACTGGGAAATGATAAATGTGATGCCAGAGGAGATCTAAAAAATCCTCTCTGTGGCAGGTTGTGGCATAGTTGACAGCTAAGGGGCCAACAAGCCTCTCTATCACTTCTCCTCCTCAAAGAACAGGGGGATAAAATAACCAACTCAACACTTGTTTTTAACCTCTGGTTAAAAATGTGTAAACAATTCCATATAAGTAATGATTTAACAAGGCAGAACCAAACAGGAACCTTTATGGAATGTGGAAATAAAATAGTAAAGATGAGGAGATTTCCAGAAAGCTGTAAAAGCAGGCCTTAGAAACAGAAAGAACAGAAAACTTGGAGCTAGCTGCAGCTGCAAAGTATGGAAGTAGAAAAAGTTACAATAGTACAGCAAGCAAGGACATAAAACAATAGCTTGAGTTTTAGACTTGGCTAAGATAGACCTTAAGACTGCAGAAAAAATATGCTTAGCAAAAAGGTTTTAGGCCTAATAATGAAGCATTATGGATTGGTAATAGAAATCATTCAAGCAAGAATTACAGTAACACACAAACAGGTTTTCCTAGATTTTTAATGTGTGTTTTAGAACTTCTTGGAAGAATGGCTGAAGAATTGCCTCAACTTCTTACAACAAAAGCCTAGTAGGTAAAGGTAAGCATGATGAGACACTTTCTAACAGTAGGTATATTAGGATATATCTAGGCTAGTCACCTTGATTTTATTCCACTATTTTACCTCTAAATCTGCCTCAGTATGTTAATTTTCTTTTGAAAAGGAAAAAAAAAATTATAGTCATCTTGCTCTTTCAGCTCTTTTCTCATTAAAGCTAGTCTAAGTGTCTTCTGTCTCTTCCATTAGAGTCAGACCTAATCATACCCAAAAGACCAACATATCCACTGCTGTTCAGCTGCTGTAGTGCTCTTCACTCAGCGGGAAGTAAGATCACTTTATCAGCAGGAGGCTTTCTGCTAAATCCATTGAAAAGTTGATATCCTTGAGGAATGTTTTATATAATTGTACAGAAGAATCAACAGAGACAAGTGTCAGAAAAGCCAGCAAAATTATACAGGGGTACAAATAGAAGAACATGGACCCTACTGGAAGGGTTGTCAGTCTCAAGGAAGAGTTGAATGTTTTGGTCAAAGAACTGTTACTTGTATTTCACAAATCCTCTTGATTTACTTTTTAAATTGTTTTCCTGTTAATTTGGTTAGAGAAAAATTAAATGCAGCTAGGTGACCTACTTGGCCAACTTTTGATTTATATTCTATAAAGGATATGAACTTCAATATAAAGAATAGAGTTTGCTCTGTTTTCCAGTCCTATACTTTTCCCCCCAGTGATTCTTATGATGAAAGCAAGCCCTGTCAACTCTTATGAGCCTTATACATAATGCTTAACTTAGTCTAGGCATTCTTTTTAAAAAGTTGTTCCTCAATTCTCTGTTAACAGCAGACCCAACCTCAACAGAGTTCTCTAAATAAGCAGAATAGTTTAGATTTTAGCAGATGTATCTGGCTCTGGTAGGTGGAGCTTACTGTCAGTGCTAAAGAGATTAAGGCAAATCCATCACTGTCTGTCTGTGACCAATGTCCAGAATTGTTCAGTTTAGGGTTTCTTAAAGATGAAGGTTTAAAAAATCCTGAAATTATCGAGTAGTACACTGTTGGTTTTGGTCAGGTTTGATTTTTTTTAAGTAGCAGACAACATGCCAATTTTAAACTATATCCATTCTTATTAATGTAAGGAAAACAATCTCATTACAGTTTTTAATAAAAACCACATTATAAATAAATCTCTTCTAAATATTCACTAGAAAACAAAGTGCATCTCTTTAATGAATCTATATTATTGCAAGTTTTCAGATAGCTTTATTTTTTAAACAATAATTTTTTTCCTAAGAAAAGACACACACCTTTGATCAGTGTTAATGAGTAAAGAAGGGATTAAACCAGGTTTTTCTCAATCACTATTAGACAAAAATGTTTTCTTATGTTGTGAGTATACAAACATAACAATGTGAAAAGTGTTCTGAGAAGATTAAACATATTGGGCAAACCACAAATTTTTTTGAGGCTTAACTAATACTTTGACCCAAATTCTAAAGCATCCATACAGATTCCTTAAAAAAATTTAAAATACTATTAGTAACTCCCCTTTTTAATAACATTTGAATGTTAGCTTATTTTAACTGACTTCAATTTTTTGCCATTTTTAAGTAGGTGAATTTAAAACCCTGGATTCATACCAAATTATAATGTCTCTCATATTTCCAAAGTGCTCTACAGGATATAAAAGGTCTGGCTTCTGTTAAGTATTACCCATATACTTTAAGGAGAGTAGAAAGTAGAGCAAAAATAGTCTTCATCAAAAATAACTTGCATATAGATTATAGATTGTAGATTGTGTAGATTGTAGATTATAGACTATGTGCTGATTTTAACCAGGTTTTTCCTGTCATTATGTGACCGAAAATCTCTGTGAAAATTTTAGAGTGAATTATGAAAATATGATTCCATTAACAGGCACTACCAAAAAGAACTTCTCAAAACCACTGGCTCTGGAACACCTCTGAATCTCCATCTGTATGGATCAGGCCAGGGACCTGGCAGAAAATTTGTAGACATCTGACTAGGAAGGCTTTTTCTTGTGAGTGAGCTGACCTGTGCCAACAAGTGTCATAGCCCCTGGAAAGAAAGGGAAAATCACACCAAACCTTAAAGTGAATTTCTTGGGAGCAGTGAACTTTCAGATCTCAACTCCATCATGGAACATCATCTTTAGGATTTTTATTTAAAAGAATTTCTTTCATCATCTTAAACAATTTTTTAAAACAATAGAAATAAGAATTTTTATCCTAAGATTTCAACAGTTATGTTCTCTAAATAAACACTGAAAATTTTGCAAGCATATTTTATATCTTAGTGTCTTTTTAAGTATATTATTGCTCAAATATTCACCAAATGAACTAGCTCTAATAAAGAGTAATAATAATTTATCAGAAGTTTAATTAATATCAATGTTAAATTGTTTTATTTGATCAACAATGAGGTAAAAAAAAAGGAAATTTATTTTCATCATACTTCTAGTAATCATTAAGATAGATTTTGTCTGGTTACACTTTGCTATTAATTGTCAGATTTTTATTTAATTTCACTTTCAGCTGGCTGGGGCATTGGTTTGATCTGATTAAATTGATTTAATCTGAAAGGATTTGGTGGATTAGATTGAGATGACTTGACAGAGTTACATGCAGAGTGACTGTAGCCCATGGACAAAGTTTATGGATGTCAGCTAAAGAAATAACAGATTCCAAGATCTCCATAAAAACCTCTAAGAATTACCTTATTTTTAGTTTTATTTTATTTTTCTCTTCCTATAATTTATTGTTGTGTTTGGTGGATTTTTGGGGGGTTTTTTGCTCATTTTTCTCTTCATCAACTTCAAAATTAAATATAGTCATAATTTCATAAATATGAGTCTCAGCCCTAAGGAGAAACAAAACTTATGGACAAAACCAAACAAATGGACATAGCTAGAGCTCTGGTAACACTGCAGAAAGATAATAATTGTGGCTTTAAATTTAGGACTTATCCTGGAACCATACAATATACAGAGCTCAAGTAATCTCCATTATTTAATTAAACAAGAGTATAGGTGGACTTTACTATCTGAAATGTAACTGAAAACAAAGAAATTATAAAAGTAATTGTCAATATGAAAGAAAGCAGCATGGTTGTGGAGGACCAGACTTCAACATCTGATTTTTAATTATATGGCTTCTTTGCTTTTTGTTTTTTGGCTTCCATACAAAAGTTTCTCATTTTACCATGTGTTGCTAATGGCTTACTGAGTGGTTACTCCATAAAGAAACAAACTAAGTTAAAATAAAAATGTCCAGAGGAAAATATCCTCTATTTTATTCTAGGTGTAGCCATTTATAGCATTACTTTAATGTTCCTCAGTACACAATCTAAAAATCTATACTGTGGGGGTGCAGTTTTGTACACTCAGAATTTAAAAAAAATTGAAGTACAAAAGATTTTTTTTTAACATGTTTCTGTTATTTTGTATATTCACTTTTCACTTATACAAGTATGAAGTTATTGAATGCTGCAGTTGCTGTCTTTGGGGATGAGCAATCTCTACCACCCGTCACATCCTCTGATCATGGACAGGTATGAGGGCTGCACGGCACAAAAGGTACTTAAGCTTTAGGCTGCTGACTAATTTCCCTTTAAAATAAGATGATTTAAAGAAGACAAAGGATCTCACAGTCCTTTTTAAATTTAACAGTCAAGTGCCAGGGAAACCTTAGCTACATAGCAAATTATACTTTGTAGCAATGTAAAGGAGTTGTCACTTCAGAGGATATAGACACTGAAAATAGATTTTTTGTATAATTTTTCTTTTTCCAAAGAAACTTTGTTCAATTTTCTTTAAAGTACCACTCAAGGTTTTATTCAGAGAAGTTAATTATTACCTGCTTCACTGCATGGCTTTTAATTGTGAGAGGCTATTTAAAGCTCTTTACATATAGAAACCTGAAAGAAACAGCTCTTCCTTCCTGCATGTTTGAAAGAGACTTCTAGTTTGTATCTGTTTGATTACAAACTCATTTATACTTCATACTTTACAAAACACTATAATCTAATTATAATCTAAATACAGAATATTGGAGAACCTAGATCCAAATATAACATGCCATTGAGCATTATATGTGTATCCTTGACAATTTATTTGTTGCCATAAATTCTTTGTGAAGTTCCAGAATATGTGACAAGAGCAATTGCCTCTTTCAAGGTGACTTACAAGGGACTGCTGGGACACAATACTTTGCAACTTACCATGACACTAATATAAATCTGCAGCCAGAAGATGGTGGCCACTCACTACTCTTGTGAATCTAAGCTGTTTTACCTGAGAGAGAGATGAGTCCTAGGTGCATGATATTAGATATGCTAAACACCTATCGACAGCATGTGAAGTTATTTTTAATAGTATATATCAAATTAAACCACATAGGTAAGTCAGGTAGGTTTTGAACCTTGAAATTGAAAAAATTAAGAGTTCTCAAACAAACAGAATATAACTTATTGGAAATTTCTATTTTCCTGTGTTACTGTTGAAAGATTTCTTAGTAATACTGTCACAGGTAAAACAACATCATACTATTTGCAGTTTTGGATTATTCAGCTGGTCTGCCATTTGTTCATGGTATCCACAGCTTGATTCATTTCTGCAGTTTAAGGACCTTGAAGCATGATTCCTCTCTTCCTCCCTTCTTTTAAAAGATTAAATTTGCTCTCAAAAAGCAGCTGGTGAATTATCAATAATTTTCATGTTCTTGAAAGTGATTGAATCAACATAATCACATGCTACAAATGAACAGGTGTTGGAAACATGGCTTCAGACACCTCAGAAAAAGATTAAACCAGGATGAATAAGCTCAGCTACAAAAGGTAACCTTTTTGGCACTCCATCAGTTTTAAAATACTAGGACATTCTGAAAATGATTTTATTCAAAGCATGAAGAATTGATTACTATAAATCAAGTTCCTTGTAAATCTCCCTTCAGCAGACAGTATTCACAGAATACTGGTAGATTTATTGACAGTCCTGAGAAACACTGATGACAGAAAAATCGGGAAGGGGAGGGGAGGGAGGGCAGTTTTATGAAGGCATTATTTGAAACACTTGCTGTACCTCTATGCCTTTGTTTTTAGGAATCTAGCCTTATTAAGAGTTTTAAAATAATTTTAAAAGGGTGTGCAAAGCTGTCTATTTCCTCTAATTTTTTTAACACTACAGTTACAAAATAACAACCTTGGTTTCTCCTCTTCCTTAAGAGCAGCTTTCAGTGCTCCTCTGCAAATAAGAATTCACTTACTGGAGCAGCAGCTGTCTGAGTATGTGACTGGCAGAACATGTTATAATTCCAATACAGACAATGACTCTTTAACTGGGGTTTTGTCAACAATATTAAGATTTTTACATAACACATTTACCAACCAGACTTAAAGACTTAGAGAAAACAGTGAAGACAAAATATATTTATCTTAGTCTATGAACAAAGCTGTATCTAAACTTCCTCACTTGAGGCAATGTGACGAATAAGATAAATAAACAGAGGCTCTGTACTGGCTGTCTAAGATGTACTTCAAACCATTGCTGGGATTGTGGTGATTATTATCTCTAATGCACCAGTAAAAGGACTTTTTCAGCTATCCTGATAAGTTCTCATTTCCTAGTCAAGTCAGATCAAAACTACATTTTTTTTTTATTCTGGCTCATATAAGGGCACTTATCTATGCTGTCCAGTATGCGAAATCAACTGATATGTAAGAGATATTATCATAAACTATTTTTGATTGTACACAGTGGAGGTACACATATATAAATGATAACTATATTTAATTCTACTCTTTCTATTATTTGTAATACAAAGTCTTATACAGTAAGCTGATTTCTGTAATTTCTGTCACCCAAAAATCAAGACCTTGATTTATTTTATTTCCTTCTCTGTGAACATTCCCATTTAAATTCCATAGCTATATATCCTGTCTCAAATTCAGGTTCAAGTGGAGATAAGTTTGTATATATTCACCACAAAACTATCCTCATTTCCCATAAAGTGTGTCTGTGAAAAACTTAGTTTTTTTCTGAAAACTGAATTTAACAGTGCAGAAATAACATGACCTGACTTAAGTCACAGACAGAGTAAGAAACTCATGTTTCTACATGACCAGGACACTGTTAAGATCCTGTGCCAGACACAAAACTGCACAATGCCATTGAGTTGATGAAGTAACTTGACAATTCAGGTTAGGATATGTCCATGATAGGTTCTTTTGCTCATAAATATTTCTTTGGATCTCTACCCTGTCTCTCCACCTGATTGTGGTATTGTTTCTGTGGTCAAGATACATGTACATGTTTTCATGTAAAAAGTGTCAGACTTCTTCATCTCAAAAAAGTTTTCTGTTTGCATAAATACTTTCTCAGTCTAGGCCTGAGTAACCCAGAACAGTATGAGAGACAGTACAGCTGAATTACAGATATTGTCCCAATACTCAGTGTGATGAGATTGAGATAGACTCCAAGAAAGTTGTAGGAGTTACATTAGAAGGTTATTTTATTCTTTAGAGTCTGTTAGCTTCGGGGTTTAGTCAAAAAGCAGTTTGGTTCAGAGGAATTCTAGACTGGGCTTTGTTTCATGTTTAGGCATAATGGCTTCTAATTTTGAGGGTTTTTTGTAAGCAGAAAAAATATGAGACTTCCTAAGAATGTTGAAGATACAATCCTATCTATCTTCTTCAAGGAAAACCATGATAATTATATATATTAAATTTTAAAAATATATTAAAAACTGCAATTTCTTTAAGCAAGAAAAAAGAAAGTGAGTTTTTTCAAAATGAATTCCTCATCATGACATCTGTAAATCTCATACTACCAACAGGATTTTCCAGTCTTCCCAGAGCCATGTGCTGCTACCTGTATACTCAACTATTTGCCTGACAGCTGTTTTCCTAATGGTGGGGTTGTTGGGAGCAGTTATAAAGAAAGTGGTTTCTCTGGAAACAGAAATTGTAATGTACTATGTAAAAGATTTAGATTATTTTCATTACTTCCAAACAGCAGTTTTTATATCTTTTCAGAATAATAGAAAGTCTGCTACTTTTTTCTGATCAGTAGGATCATTCTTAAAAATGTCCAAATACAGTTATTCCTTCTCATCCCCCACAAGGTATTTATTACTTCTATTGTTACCTGAAGCATAATTTACTTTATATCAACTCATTTTGCAAGTATAAAAAGATGTGTTAGCTTATCTTCAAGGAGCACATTTTCTTAATTTTCAGTGTCTACTTAGACTTGAACAAGTCTGCACTTTAACTGCACTTAAAGGAACTTCTTGAGGTTATAATTTGCATCCTCCATCAGTATTGTTTTGCTCACTCTTTAATTCTGGCTAATTATAACCACATTTGTTAAGAATTTGTAGCTATTTGATGAGGGAAAATCAGAAATACCTGTTGCTTCACCCTGAACTCACTACCCCAGAATCAGTAATTATCATGCACATATAACAGAGTCTTTCTCTCTTTTCTCTGTATAGTCACCTAATAGCCCTCCTGAGACAGAAACATTACATTTCTGGAAGATTCTTGAAACAATTGATAGCTTAGAATTTGCATTTATAAAATAGAAATCAGACTTATGAATCTTGAAAACGTGGGTATTGAATTTGCTTATTGATGTACAACAGGATAAACATAGAAAAAGGTTCCAACCTCACAAGGAACTCATCACACCCATTTAAGAATGAAGTCAGGATCTAAAATAGACATCTGACCATATTAACCTCCAGACAGATCTTCTAAATCTCTTTTGTCAATTTTCTAACCAGGGTTTCAAGCCATTCACTGGCACCTACCAATGGGGAGGCACTGCTTTGCCAAAGTCTTTCAGTGTGTATGTAAAAAATGTAATTTAAATTATCATAGAAAGGCACAAATAGTTTTTTGCCTCTATATATCCTATCATTGGCTATGTAAAGAAGTACAAGAACAAATAAATTTATTATTAAAATTATACATTCTGCCTTGTGTATGCTGACACTATATTTTCATAATTTTGTCTCCAATGTTTGGGTTAAAGTATTTGTTTTCCTCTTTAACTGTGCATTTCATTTTTAGATACATTCTTTTTTGTTGTAGTTGATGTCTCTTTTGTCTCTTTTTCAATTTAAAAGTTTATTTTTGCATCAGTTACTTTCATTGATTCTGAGGAGCCAAAGGCTGTGACTTGCTTGTTGTTTTTCAAAGATAAAAAATGCATTCCCAGTTTAGCAGCACAAACAGGCTTGTAAACCACTGTTATCCTACAGAATGTTTTCCAGCACATCTTAAATTACTTTACATTTACAGGAAATCATAATATTCCCTTTACCTGATTATCCTAAAGCACTTCTCATTCATTATTTTACACAAAGTATAATCTGATTAGTAGCATTTTCTATAACATGAGCAACAACAAAAGATTTGCTACTCCAGGCACCCACTGAAACCCACACTATATGTTCATGAATCCACTTTTCTAGTTTTGCTCGTTGGTTTGTTTTTAGTGGTTGGGGTTTTTTTTTGGTTTTTCTTCTGGTTTGTTTTTTTTTTTCCCCTGATAACCAAGACCTGTATAATGTCCCAGATATTACAGTTCTGACTTCATCACTGTCCAGATTACTGACGGGGCAATGCAAATTGGCAGTGATGCATACTTCTATTTCTCTCCAATGCTGGCAAACCCTAGATAAAATCCATTTCTTTTATTAAATTGGATTGGTTATAGTCCTTTCAAAATTTTTATTACTCTTTTGAGTCATCAATTTTTTCTACCAGTCTTTCTAGTGTACTTAAGAAATACAGTGCACTTAGTTTCCCATAGTGTCTGTGTGTGTTTTCTGAAGAGAGAGTCCAGTGATGTTTTCCAAGCTCTGGTATCCCCCTTAATGCCAGTGCATCAATTTAATTTTTTTACTTTTTGAAATTTATTTATTGCAAAAAAATGTATTAATACCTTTTCAAAGGTCACTTTCTTTATAATACTCAAACATCAAAGTGGCAAGAGATTGTCTCCATCTCAATACAGAAGGAAAAATTGTGGTTAGTTGTACTGTATAATTTTTAAAATCTTGTTCTCAGAAGAATTAGAACTTCTGGATTTTGCAATAGCCTGCACAATGTATGGATAGTCAGATCACTCCTGAAGGAGTTGGATTAATGCTCCTTTACCAGAATTGCTATTTCTGGCAAGCAGTAGCTCCAGGTCATTTAAAATACTTTTTCAGAAGAAATATGTGAAAAATTAAGATTACACTGCAAAAGTACTTAGAGTATCAGCTTTCATGCCTAATACATTAAAAATTCTGGTGCTGAACTCAATCACCAAATATTCACAAATTCACTGTTTTCAAAACAGTTAGGGCTTTTGAAATTTTAGAATTTTCTACATGCAGGACTACTACCAATTTCTTCTCTTTTGGTAAAAAAGATGAGATAAATGGTAAAAGGTTTTTGTTGTTTGGTTTTGTTTTCTGTTTTTTTACAAATACAGAAATCATTATCTGATCAGCAGAAAAACCATCAAATAATAGAAATTATTTTTTCTTACAATTACATAATTTCTTTTACTTCAAGAAAGAATAGCTTTAGATTTAATAGGTAGTGTATTTCTGTTGTTTCTTCTCCTGTTTTCAGAGCCTTTTGGAAGTGTGTCTATTACTTTGCATATCATCATTGCTAGATACAAATAAGTTCATAGGGACTGTTTATAGTATACCTGTCAGGAATTTCCTGGCATTATTTGAAGGATTCCTAAATCAAATACCAAAATTCAATCAGTAATTCATGTGTGTGCTGTGGGTCTCAGACAGTCAGACTGTTATCTCATAATCTGTCTCAAAACAAGTCAGGATAATGGTTGTGAAATAAAACCTGAGTGTACCATTGTGTCTGTTTTAAATTGATTTTGAAACTTAATTAGTTTTGACAGACATAGTGTTGTTAACTTGTATCAATGAAACTCATTTAAGATACTTTGTTGCTTTTTTGGGACTTAGACTTTGAATTGATTCTTGCTTTGTCACAGCAAAGACAAAGGATATGCAAGCAGAAGGTTATATTCTAGACTCAGACAAGAAAAACACCTTTTCTTCTGGTGCAATCTACTATAAAGTTTTTTTGCAATCTACTATGATAATTCAAATTTCACTTTGCAGGGAAATTTGGAGCCATCTCTTTGACAGAAGCAAGCTTTTATTTTTTTTTTCTTGTGTGTTAAATGAACAAAATTGAAAGCTAGACCTATATTGGACAGACTAGTGATCATGGAGCCCAGAAACATACCAATGTTTAGTGAAGACCACTAATAGGAAGAACTGCCAACTCTGTTACAGAAAGAGACAACCTTATGATAAGACTTCATACACTGTTGTCATGAAACTGTCACCAAAATTGAGTCAGGGAATCGGCAGCGTGAATCGAAACAGAGGAGGATGTCTAAGGAGGAATATCTCAATTCTCAGAGCAAAAGCAGGGCAAAATAATGCAATTAAAGGATTGATCTGAAAAAAGGAAGGAATAGGGTTTAATACCTAAATTATTCTTTCTGGATACTATAAGAAAAAAAATCTCTGTTTTAAGAGCTTTGAATGCTTTAAATTCTTGTACATGCATACCTTATCCCTTTGCTTTCCATTTATTAAATCTTCAGAGGTTTATCACATTTTTCACCTGTAGCAGTTCTTGAAAATGTGTCATTTCCCAAGGAGACATCCTAATGTGATGAAGAGAAAAAACAAAAAATCTCAAGTACAGATTTCAAGCTCCTTTGTGTTTTGGACCATGGAGACTATTATTTGCCATCATAAGTTCTGTATTGATCAATGATTATAGGATGACAAATGACTCTCAAAGCACAGTAATTCAGCTTTTCTTTGTTTAAACACTCTGGTGTACATTCCTATAGTGTTTTTCTCAAGGCAGCCCTGAGGCAGCCTTCAGGGTATGTTTCCAACACTGCAAGGCAGCACATGTGGCTTCAGAAGGAGTCAACAACTCACTGAACCTTGTCCAACTGTCACTAGCTTGTTGTTGTACTTTTAGCATGATACACGGGACACTATTTTAATGAAGATACGTGAGATGGACTAAGACCTAGCTAGCAGGATATCTTTAGAAAAGATATCATTACAATTTTGTCTTCATTACAATTTTTTTTTCAAAATGCTGGTAATGATCTAGCTGGAAATATCACCCAGCTTAAACTACAGTAGGCAGCATTTCAACCAAAAATATACTGTTAAATGCTGATACATTACATAAGATTTGGGCAGGCCTTTTGGTAAATTTCCATATATGAGGACTATATGAGGGTAAAAAAAATTTATTTGTAAGAGAAAGCAAACTGACACACAGTTATTTTCTTGGCTGAGAAATTATTTTCCAGTCAATCCCCAGTTCCTTTTAGCAGATCAGCTACTTTTCTGCTAGAGGCTTCATGATAAGCACTTTGTTTGGATTGTTTGCTGGGTCACTGGCAGCCCTTGTCACAAAGTATTAATTCCTCTGTATGTCTGCATGAATGAAATATGCTAAATTGTAGAATAGCACAGGAACAGTACTGAGAAATTAACAAATTCACTAGTTTTCTTTTAAATACATATTTCTGCAAGAATGACTGAAAATTTTGGAACCAGGAAACATCTATTGAATTTTTTGGCCAAGTTTCAGCTAATTAGTCATAACTAATAACAGCCACAGCAATTTAGTTTTTAGTTTAGAGAAGAAATATATTACCTATTTTCTCTCTCTCTTTATTTTTACTTCTTTTTTTTTTTTTCTTAAGTCACCTTTAATGTTGGTTTCATTTAAAAACTAAAATAGGGAAAAACTGAGGTAAAATATTTACAATTTACTAACAATCAAACAGGTATATCTTGGTTTTGTTCCTAATATTGAAACAGCTTTTATGGATTAGAGAATACTTAAACTGATTAGAAAGCTTCAACTGACAGTGATCATGTCTAGATGAATGAAGCATTAAAGAATGATTCAAAGAAAATTGTGTCTCTAAAGGCTGTTAGCTCTCTGTTACAGACTAAATTAAATGACACAAGAAGTTCTCATATACTTCCACATTGTTCGGGGTTATACTTTTTAAAAATTATTTATCCAAGCAAGGCAGATTTTCCACATTTTTAAAAGTTAAGGGAACTAAGTATACTGCCTATCCTGTTTGAAATGCAGAGAAGAAACTTCCAAGTGGAAAGGCCAATGGCTGCAGTAGAGTACATAGTTAAATTCAGTATAATGATAATAGCACTTTTTAAGATTCCTTTGAGGAAGAGGATGAGTAATAAAACCATTTAAAACAATGTTTTCGTTTTGCTGGATTAGTAAGTAATTCTAAAAAATCTTTTGCTAATGTTAATGGTACCTTCTCAGGCCTTCTAGCACAATACAAAGCTGCACAAATTTACCAAAGAAACAACTTCAGTTGGCATGAAGAGAAACATGAAACTAAATCTGACTTTGCATAAACTTTGTCATCTTGCAAGACAGCACTTCATTTCCTTTAGCAATACCTTTCACAATACTAATCTTTCATGCATGTTTAGGGGTGCTCACTGCAATTACAGGGGCCATCAGAGGCTTCATATATTTATGAATTGTATATTCACTCTTGCTCCCTAATGATTTAACATAAGGTACTAAAACTGATCTTGTGACAGATCCTTTGAATCTTGGTTCAATGCTACAAGAATAGGTAAAAAAAAGTAAATAATATTGTGAATTCACCTACAGACAAACCCAATCTGTGACTACATCATGAACACTACCACACAGCAAACAAGCTATTTTTTAGGAAAAAAAAAACCCTGTACACTTTAGAGTAACAAGAACATCACTGTACAGATGCCATGCTTTGCTGATTTGTGATTCACAGGTATACCTATACATCTTTCAAGCAAATGGTTATGGGGCTGAGACCAACAATGCAGGAAGCTCAGCTGTTGTATGTACACCACTGAAGTGACATCCTTTGCAATGCAAGTGATCAGTACTTTTCTAATTAGGCTATATGTAGGATGCCTCAGTTCTTCAAGACACACCTATATTAGTGTAAAATAGGAATGTGTAGATTAAGAATTAGGTATGGCATCAAAAGATGTGTATGTTACTGATAATGACTGATAGTGGGGTATATGAACTAAATGAATGAAGTAAAGAACTGATTAAAATACATGCATGATGCCTCTAATGAAACTGATCAACACATGCGGATACAGGTGATGCCTGTGCTGCATTATGCTTCACTTATGTCACTGTGCTGGGCTAGGCTCTGTGCATCCCCTGGCTGCAGGAGAGCCTCAGCAGTGCTGTGTGCATCCCCTGGCTGCAGGAGAGCCTCAGCAGTGCTGTGTGCATCCCCTGGCTGCAGGAGAGCCTCAGCAGTGCTGTGTGCATCCCCTGGCTGCAGGAGAGCCTCAGCAGTGCTGTGTGCATCCCCTGGCTGCAGGAGAGCCTCAGCAGTGCTGTGTGCATCCCCTGGCTGCAGGAGAACCTTAGACTACCCAGGGTAACACAGGAGCCTGTGGGCAGCTCCCACTCAGCACAGCCAACTACACTAACAACCTGACCTTCCCTTTCTGTAAAAGTGCTGCCACAAACCCTCACATGACCATCTTTTCAGCTTCACAGTAGAAACTATGTTTTTGTATAAGAAAATCTTGAAAGAACTCAAAAGACCAAGATGGGGTAACTTTTCCAGGGGGGATATCTGCACAGTTCTCAACACCTTAATTAGAGGCCCATTCAACATCCCCAAACTAAGGTTTTCCAGCATCTGAAGAAAATAATACTGTATCATCCTCTCTTTCTTTAAAACTTCAACTACAGCTGATAACTGTGGCTATAATACATGATAATTGTTAATTATAGTGTTAACAAAGTTAAGAAATGGCATTATAAACCCTACTTTATGGAACACAAGTGCCTTTCTTACAGGAATCACAATGAACCAGGACCTTGTGGTGCAGAATAAGTCCTCATAGATGAAAACAAGCAGTATGAAATGAAAGATAAATTTTAGACATATACAGAGAGAACAATGTCTTGGATTTTGGAGAGCTGAATAAAAAACTTAAGTGGTTTTCATTTGTTTTTTTTTTTTTTTTTCATCTGTGGTAAAAATATTTAGATGAATTCCTGTTTGATGGAAGAAATAAACTGAGTAGTGACTCTTAACTGTCTTGCACACACACTGCAACTCACCAAAAAGGGAAACAAAAACATCTAGATCCCATTAAAAAAATAATCCAATTTACTCAAACACATAAAAATATAAGTGTTTAAGTCATGGACAAAGGGATTTTATGTTGCATTAAAAATGACTAGGTGAAAACAAATGATGTATGATGTGGGGATGTACTGCTGGAGTGTGGACACACAAAGAGAAGAAGGCGAGAGCTCTGTGAAGTGCTGTGAATATTGTTTTCTGAATTTTTATTTCAAATTCAAAATAATTATGTAAATAGCATTGCATTTCATACCTTTTCATTTCATTGGCATTCAGAGGATCATAGATGTACTTCAAAAGAGTATAATGTATGTATCAACAGACATTAGTTCTCACTCAAAATATGATTAAGCTAATTAAAACCAAGTATTTCCATTAACCAAGAACTTAGCAGGATTCACAGAATAGTTTGGATTTATAATGGGTTTGAAGACTATCCTCATGTCTTTATAATAGGAAATTAGAGCAATGGAAGAGGAAAAGGGAGAGAGACACAGAGAGAAAAGACAACTATTTCCTTCCATGATACAAAATTTTTGAGATCATTAGTGACAATACTCAAGATGATTGGCCAGGAAACTTCCCTTGGCAATAAATTAGGGGAAGATAATGCTAATTTCAACACAGATTAAGTGAAAAATATAGTATCATTTTCTATGATAAAACTACATGTCATGTCATATATGTCAGTAGCATATATGTCTGCTACTGACATATATGTATGTAGCAGAATACTTCAGAATACTGAGGTATTCTGCTACATACATATATGTCAGTAGCAGAATACTTCAGTATGTGTTTTGTGGGCAAATGCAGATATCCAGCATATAATCCCAAAATGAATCACAGGCTAGATGAGAATTAGATTCCAACAAGCCATAAGTAAATCACTTTTTGGAAAGACATTGAGGCAAAAGGTGATTCTGTCAGATAAAGAGCGATGCTGATGAAGAACTTAGAGCACCTTGAACCAACATTTAATCAGGATCATTTTTTTTTCTCCTTTGTGTGCCATAACTTCAAGAAATTCACTCAGCCTCTTCTGGCTTGGAGAAGAAATCTTCAGTGTAAGCACAGATTTCTTCTAGTTAACATCAGTTTGGTGTGACTTTCTTCTACTATTCTTAGCATACATATATTGCTGTAATACATCAAAGACCTTAACTGAAGAAATAACTTGAAATAAGGCTAAGAAGTTTTCAGCTGTCTAAACATAGACATCTAGTGCTCTTTTAGGTTCTGTTGAATAATTTGCCAGTGCTGCAGCTGCAGCTTCAGATGGCACAGGTCTGCCACGAAGACAGTTTTGCATCTGCCAGCAGACATTGCATGATAGCCTAGACCATTTGGAAATGGCACATTTATGTACAGACATATGTCTGATTTGTATATCTAGGAAATCCCTGAGTGGACAAAACAATTGCAAAAATCAGATTTTTTTTCAATTATTTTTTAAAATGATTTATAGAGCATGAGTATTTTGTTACTAATCAGTAATTTTGTGGAGCACTGCGGAAACACTAATATACGCATGAAACAACAACAAAAAAATGAGGTGGAGTAACTTTTTCCATTCTTGGTTTTGTTATGATGCAGAACCTGCAGAATCTTTAAACGATCTGCTTTCCCACTTACTATTAAAAAATGAAAAATGATTCAATGTTCAGCAAAGATTATTGAGACACTAACCACAAAGTCAAATCAACTGTGGGAAGAATTCATACATATATAATGGGGTCAAAATCCTCAAGTGCTGTGGCCTAACAAATTTATTTCACTTCTTGATGTCAGAAAACAGTCCCTGCAGAACCCTTGTGTGTGTCAGAGAGAAAGCAAAGTAGAGACACTGCTTAAGTGACAGGAAAAGAAAGCAAGTGAAAAGACAAGTGAAGGAGGAAAGTAAAGGTGAGGTCACATAATATTACTCAGTTTTTTTTTTCTCAGAGGACACCAGCTAGTTCTTGCATAGCAAGGGAAAGATACTGGATCAGGGGAACAAGGATGACTTGAAGGAAAGAAAATATTGAAATAAAAGCTAGGGTTAAAATGACAGGAATTCTGTGGAGGAAATTAAGTGTGTCATGCACATTCTGGTATATATTTCTGAGGGGTAGAGACAGAAGGGTTAGCATGTGGGTAAATTCTGAAGGAAGAGAGTGGGACAAAGGACCAAGGATGCAGAAGAATAAAAGCCAGAAGTCAGTCACTTGTTACAGATGGTAGAACTTTCTAATTTATTTGCAGACAGTTTGCTTTATGGAACTGCTGCAGCCTGATGTGAGGGGGAGGTCACTTCTTTCCCAGAAAGGAATGTGAGTGGTCAGCTCTGGGAAAGTTCAGAAGCA
Organism: Serinus canaria; assembly: GCF_022539315.1. Lineage (NCBI taxonomy): Eukaryota > Metazoa > Chordata > Aves > Passeriformes > Fringillidae > Serinus > Serinus canaria. The sequence goes on along the minus strand of NC_066314.1, from coordinate 17,184,212 downwards.
ACCAATAAGAGAAGCAGCAAGAAGGGACAATGCTGCATAGCTGAAGAGACTGAAGCATTTTGGATATGCTGATTTATTGTTTTTTTAAAATACAGGCAAAGAGATAAGGTTCTAGACAAACTGAAGTCCCATCATACCATATAATGTGAGGAAAAAGAAAAGACTTCAAGAACAATGCTGAAAAGTCTGAGCAGACACATGACTAATGCACACAGATTAGAAGTCCACTGAAAGTGCTGTCAGACCAGCATTTGATTTTGAAGGAAGATGAAGGAAAAAGCAGTGACAGCTTGGCTCTGCAGAGGTTCTGCACTGATTAAGTACTTAGTGAAGGGTTAAGTACTTAAAGCTCCCTAAGAACTTCAGTCTGGGTTAAGTGCACTCAGCATGTGGCTCAGTGAGCGTTAAAGAGCAAAAAAACCTTGTTATTGAGGCTATGGCAGATTGCACCCTGCAAACTTGGTAATATAGTGCACAAAGAATGAAGCTTTTTAAGGAGCTGCAAAATTGGTAGGTTTGTTTATTTATTAAATTTGTTCTTTGTATCTTTCTGCATGTATAGTCTTGAATTTGATGGTCAAATAAAGTATAATTATTTATCTATGGAGATAGGAAGACTAAACTTGAAAATCTGTGGCCAGGAAATATTTTGTTTCATAAAGTCCTCTGAATATCCAAAGATACAGCAAAAGAAAGCATTTTTACATCATCATGTTTAAATCCTTGACATGTTATAATAGACATGTCAAAGCTCTGGATATTTATTATAATAGTATTTATTTTAGTTTTCTAGTCAATGAAGACTTTTAATTGCCATGTGTCCATTGAATATGCATATTTAATTGCAGCCACATTCCCACACTGAAATACATAAAATGCCTTTGATAAAAAATGACCATATTTTTAGATAGTATGAAAGCTCAATGCCATATTAATTTAATATTCATCAATGCTCTTCAAATATAATAACCTTGCCATAATACCCTTTATGTTTTGATTACCACTCATTGGCAAAAGAACTTAGTAATTAGCCTTGAGGTTAATTTCAATTTGACTGACTTATGAGAATTTGAAAAAAAAAATCAGATTACCATGGTTAGGAAAAAAAAAAAGTTGCTACTGCAATACAATTATAGATACTTTTATAATTTGGTTGCTATGTAAACTGTATTGGGTTTACATTTCAAAAGGTTTTTTGGGGTGGGCTGCAGCAGTGACCTCTATGAGTAGAGGTCATGGGCTACCTCCATGACAGTTCCAAAATGGACCTGCTGCTGCACAAATCTGAGCCCATCAGCCAAGCTGGTGTGCCTCTATAAAACCATGTTTAGGAAAGGGTAAAAAGCACAACACAATCCAAACACAGTCCTGAAAAATGGCCTGAGAATAATGTACGATAAACATTTTTATGTTGTCTGCACTGCAGACAGCAAGGTCAATGAAGGAGCGCAGGGAGGTGGCCCAGGTGCTGGAGAGATTTCCCTACAGCCAATGGAGGAAACACTGCTGAGAAGCTTGCCAGCCCCACCCATGGAGGATAAAGGTGGAGAAGATATCCTCTCTGCAGCTTGTGGAGAATTACAGGCTGAGCCAAGGAAAAAGGTAGGGTTGGAGACTAGGTGTTTCTAGTTCTTTGTTTTTTCACCATATTACTCTATTTTTAGTGGGAAATATACTAAATTAAGTTTCCTAAGTCAGCCTCTTTGGCTGTGATTGAAATTGGTAAAAACCTCCTTGTCTTTATCTCAATCTTAAAGCTTTTAAATATTTTTTTCCACTTTTTCTGTTGAGAGAGTGTCTTGGTTGATGTCTGGGAGTCACTCAATGATAGCCCATTGCACTAGCTTTTTATACTTTATTAAAAAAAAAAAAAAAAAAAAGCCAAATAGACGACCATGAAAAATGTGAATCACATAGCCACTTTTAATTTTTAAAAAAATATTATTATTTTCTATTATATTCAATGTGCAAGAGCACAGACATTTACTAGAAACACCAGGGTGTAGTTGGTGCAATGTTTAAAAAAATTAAATGAAACTATTAATTCTACACACATAGGCAGAGTGTAAGTTCATAGGTAGAGTCATATCAGTGTTAATAATTATTTGACTAGATTTTTAAGCCATGAAATAAAATTCCTGTAAAAGAATTTATCTTAAATTCTTCCTCTTGCATGAGCCCAGGAATCTTGACAAAAAGGAGATATGTGTAGTTATATAGAGTGTGGTAATTAATCTGAACTAACATCAGATAAGACAGTTTGGGGTCTGGGTTAGCAAAAACTGGTTGACAGATATCTTTCCCCAGTCATTCTTAATCAGGTTTCCAGGGAAGCCTTGAAGAAAACAGGTGTTGACTCCAAAACACATTGAAGTAGATGAGGATTAAAACCTGAAGCTTCTGGCTTTTCATGAAATATTGTAAGCAACAGATCCACAATTATATGGAATATAGGTAATGTTATACTCTGCAAGCTAAAGCAAGCTAGGTTTGATCAGAACATGACAAGAACTTGGAGCCTTTGGCAGAGGGAAATTTTTTCACTGAATTCCAAAAACAGAATCACAAATTCCTTGAATGATAGAGGAGCAAATTTAGGGGGCTCCTCGCACTACAAGTGCATATGATAAAAATTGCATTACTTACCTCTTGTGTGCTATTTAATAGGATGTCAAGACAATGGAAAAGAGAATTAATTTCCAATATCAGATTATTTTTTTCACCATTTATCAACAACTGATTATATTTTCTTCGGTCTTCTAGAATCTCATATTAGAAGTCAGATACAAGTCATTTTTTCACTTCACTGCGAGAAAATTTCTGTCAGAAAGACTCTATTCTAGTAAAGTTTTCTGTGATATCAAAAATATATATTTGCCTTGCTTCCACCATACAACTCTTTTTATATGTAATTCTTCTGATGATTTGGTGTGAGTACCTTATAGTTATTAACATTTGAGTATTTTAAATATCTTAATTTTTTTTTATTTCTCAGACCATTCTTTTAGTCCCTTCAGATTATTTATTCTGCTCTTTAAACTGTCTTCAATCTGTCCATATCTTTTCAGAAGTTTAAGTATGTCTGTTTACAGAAAATTCAGAGTTAACATCTTATTCATTACACTACATTGTCATGTCTCACCTTCAAGCCCCATTGGAATATTGTCTTTCATTTTCCATCACCTCAGTCTCAGGCTTGACTTAGCAATGCTACCTCCCTTGTTTCCCCCATCTTCTAAACATAAAATTTACAGATGTTTATAGTTTTATCTTATTCCACTCACATGGTTAATTTTATACTCGAACTATTGTTTTCATAAATTTAATGTTTATTCTTTCCTCCAGATCAGTAAGTAAGCTATGATATTACTCTGATAAAATAACTGATTTTCTAGACAAAAGAAAAGCAGTAGATCCACTTCACCAAGGATTCAGTGAAGAGGCTCGTATGGTTCATTCCATTTGCAATGGAGTTTAATAAAAAGGTCAACAACTAAAGAAAAGAAACAGCAAAACAAAAAGCAACAACTGTTTCTTAAGGGAGTTCGCTGATATTTGTTCTTGTAACCAATTTTATTTAATATTTCATTAATAGTTTTGAAAGAAATATATAGAAAAGATATGGTGATATTTTCACATAACCATACATGTAAAACATAGTACAGAGAAAAGTTTGAATATCATAAAGGGACAACTGGATGATAGGGCAAAATTAATAGAAAAGCTATGAAATTCAGTAGGTGAACATTCGAAGTGATGCAGTTAGGGACTTCAAGAGCTATTTTTAGTTTGTTATAAATGGGATTCATTGACTTTAAAATAGTAAATGAAGGAAAGGCAATGCATGTAGTGTTTTCCTAGATTACATAAATCTTTGGCTACCGAAGCTCACAGTATTCTTCTGGAAAAGTGCAACTGTGGGATGAGTGGTTTCCTGTCGTTTTGGGTGGAGAACTAGCTGAAATGCAGGGATCAAAGTGTTGTAGCAACTGGGGCTACATCTGGCTCATGAATGATCACTAAAGGTGCTCCTCAGGATTCAATTGTAGGGCCAGGATTTTTAAATGTATTTTTTGGATGTATTGGATTGAAGAGTTGAATTCATCATTATCAATTTTCCTGATGATACCAAAATGAGAGGTGCTGCTGATTGTCTTAAAGGCCAGGAGGCCTTGAGGAGGGCACTAGCTAGAATGGAACATTGGGTTATATAAAATTTAATAAGTCAAAATGCTGGATTCTTCACCTGGGACAGAGTAATACTGTACATAAGTACAAATTGGGAGAGGAGTGAGTGGAGAGCAGTCCTGCAGAAATGGATCTGGGGGTAATGGCTGGCAGCAGCTCAGTGTAAGTCAACAGTGTGCCCTGGCAGTCCCATTCTGCAGTTATGACTACTCATAACCACAAAGAGTCATAATCAGCCACTGAAATGAGGTGCTTATCCTGCTACATTTAGCACTGCTTTGGGCTCACCTTTAATCATGCATGTTTTTCTGAACCCCACAATTTAGGAAAGGTTTGAAGGTGCTTTAATGAGTCCAGAAAAGGGCAACAAAGCTGGCAAAAAGGCTGGAAAAAGCTTAGTCTCCTAAAAGGGGCACCAAGGACTTAGGAAGAAGGATGAGGGGTGAACTTTTTGCTCTCTTCAGGTTTCTGAGAATCGGATATGGAAAAGCAGCTTCTGATCGTTTTTTGGAACCCAGTGATAGGACAGCTGGGAATGTTCAAAGCTGATTCAGGAAAGGTTCAGGCTGGATATTAGGAAGCATTCTTTTTCTGAGAGGGACTGAACATTTCTTTACACTGGAACAGGCTTCCTAGAGAGGTGTTTGATGCCCCAAGCCTGTCAGTGTTTAAGAGTTATTAAGGACATATTTTAAATTTTGGTGAGTCCTGAAGTGGTTGGCAGTTGGACTAGATGATTATTGCAGGTCGTTTCCAACAGAAATATTCTATTCTATTCTATTCTATTCTATTCTATTCTATTCTATTCTATTCTATTCTATTCTGAAAGAGAGATCCTTGAGCCACCACAGTGATGCTGCTGGTAAAGAAGTAGTAAGGCTGTGGGTAGTAGAAATCACCAAGCATGTTTGCAAATGCTCTTTTGAAGTGTTTTAAAGCATCCATATAACCCACTTTAAACTAACAAATATTGCTACTTCTCATATATGAATCATCAGGGAACTCTCTGTAGTTGATAGAAAATAATACACATTCCCTGAGTATACTTCATCTCCCTTAATGACTGCCAATTTAATTTAATATTGAAATAATTGGGGATTTTATTTACTGATAAATACTCAATTAAAAAAAAATGAGATATAAACAGGTTCAATAAAATAGGTGTTTTTAAAAATTCTTTTAAATGGAAGAACTTTAAAGGAACATATTTTATCTCTGTGTAGGTAGATATTTTGACATTTCTAAAGAATCTGAAGATATTCTGCTTTTGGTAGTTCTTCAGAATAATAGTGCTACTGTATAATATTGGAACTAAAGATTGTTTATTAGCTTGCATGTGAAAATTAATAACACAGAAAACTTCTGGGATGTCCTAAAACACATAACCATGTTGTGGATATATACATGTGCCTGATGGATGCTTTTAAAGATGGAACCAGTCTCTTTCCAGTGGTGTCCAGAGACAATAAGTACACCCAAAAACATGGGATGGTCCACCTTAACACCAGGAACCCCTTTTTCACTGTAAGCATGACTTAAGACTGGAATAGGTTTCCTAGGAAGTTGAGGAGTCTCCATCCCAGGAGTTATTCACATATCATCTGGACATGGTCCTGGGCAAGTGGCTCTAGGTGGCTCTCCTGGGGGAGTTGGATGGGATTCTTTCCGACATCAAAAATTCTGTGATTCAGTGTTTCTTAAAGCTGCCAAGGCACATATTGGATAAGTAGACAGTGAGGTGGGTGGGAAATTAGCTGACAGCTTGCACTCAGAATCCAGAACAGGCTGGGATCTGTTGTGGCTGGAAACAGCCTTGCTGAAAGGAATGTGGGGTTCATGGAAACAACAACAACAACATAATCGGTAGGATGTCACTATCTGCAGTATGTCACTGTATGCAGTAATAAATGCAAGTCACATCCTCAGCTGCATCTTCAGGGGCATTACTAACAGAAGTAGAACCATGATCATCCCACTTTTCAGTGTTTTTGAGGTCTAAGTTCAAATATTTTGTCTAGTTCTGGTCCCCACAATTCCAAAAAGATGTACACCTGCTGGAGCAGGTCCAGGGTAGGGCCATAATTATGATCAAAGGGGTGAACACCCTGCCGTATGAGGAACAACTAAATGAGTTAGCTCTTTTCTCCCAGAGAAGACCTTGGTGGACCTCCTCACAGTACTCAAATACTTAAAGGGTGCCTACAAAGGGAAGTTCTCTCTTCACAAGGAGACACATGGAGGAAGGTCAATCAATGCATTCAAGTTGCAGCAGGAGAGGTTTTGTCTTGGTATAAGAAATAAATTTTACACAGTGAGATCAATAATTCACTAGAACAACCTCCCCATGTGGTGGGGATGTGGTGGAGTCTCCATCACTGGAGGTTTTAAAAATGCAATGGTGCAAGATGATCTCATCTTGGTTTCCTCTACTATGAAATGTTGGAGCAGATGATCTTTTGATTTCCCTTCCTACCTGGGCTATGTTAGGATGCTATGATACCTAATCTTTTATTCATGAATAATGATTGAAGCTTATTCACACTATACATCAGTTTCCTTGTGCTGAGAATGAATATAAATTCATTGAAATAAATGAAAATACTCGATTGTGCAAGTTTTAAGCATTCTGTACTGTAAATCAGACATTTAGGATTTTTACTGTTTGATATATATTCACCCCCTAAAATTGATATGCCTAGATTAATCCAGCCTTTAAGAACTCAGTGAGACAAAGGCAATATCTCCAGTGAGTTGTTCTTATTGAGGTATCTATTCTTGTTTCTTAATTTGGATTGCTTCAGGGTAAGCCTACATGTTGAACTAATCGAGATATAACATTTAGAAAGAGAAAGAGCTGTTACAAATGCCCCCTGGCTTGGATCACTTTGAAGAATTATGACTGACTTTGCTGATGGCAACGGACAATACTGCAAAATAGGCTTTGTAATGGAAAGCTTTAGCTTTTGAAGGATGCAAGAATAAAATACCTTATCACATCAGCTTAAAGAATTATTTACACTGATTGCATGTTTTCCTTTTGTAATTACAATATCTTAATTTTTCTTTATGAAGTTTCCTGCTTGATGTCTTTGCCTTTCTATATACTGCTGTCCTAGTTTTTTCATTTACTGTGTCCCAGTCTGACTCTAGCAGCTATTTAGAGTCAGAAAAAATTCAATTTCTCAATTTAATTATATCCACCTCACAAGTTGTCTCCTGTCATCCAAATGTATAAACCAGGAAGTCTACTCACAGAACAGAAATATTTTTTTACTTTCTGTCTGATTCAGTCTGAAGAGTAACTCCATTAAAATGACAAATTTATGCACACTCAGTTTGGAGAGTGTATCAGCTTTCCTGTTGCTGGTATAGCTTACCAGCTGCTTTATGCAGCTAGCTTTATACATAGTTGCAAAATTAGGTATTTAATTCATCAAATTATTTATTTTTGTATGACTCTTGTTCATTTTCATGAGATATTTAATATTATTTAATCATCTTTGGCATCTTCTTATTAAAGAATCAGAGATGATTCTTAATGATTTTTTTAAAGAAAATGTTATTTTTTCAATGTGGAAGACCACATGTGGAAGACAAATATTCTCATTCATAAATATAACATCTTGAAGGATGTTAATAAACTTCCTATTTTCCAAATTCTTTATTCCTTTAAATTTAACAGGGTGCAGATTGAAATCTTATTTAATATATTGAGGAAGAATAGTCTCAGTTTTAGTTCAGTTTTTATGAAGAACAGTGAGATCTATAAGTGATTCGCTTTCTTTAGTCTCTTTTAGCAATTTAAAGCCAGACATGTCTCAGCTATGTTATTCTACATGGATATTCATACAGTTTGTTGAAAGATGCTATCCTCCAAAGTGACAGAATTTCTTGCAAGATTTTCCTGCTGCCACTATTAGCATTTTCTAATCTAATTTTGATTGCGAAATATAATAGATTTGCTTTGCATAAAATGGGACCAAAACTGTTTTTAATTCTAAAGACAGTTACAGAACTATTCTAGTTTATAGAACTAAAAAAAATATACTTTGATATTGAACTAAAAAAATATAGAACTAAAAAAATATACTTTGTATGGCCAAATATGGCTGATATAAAATAGTCTGATTCCAGTAATATAGTAACTGCAAACATGACACTAACAGTTGCAAAATATTGTAAAAGACAGCTATCAAGGGTGAATTTACAAGGCACAGTTCCCAACAATTATTGTGCTATTCAAATCAAATCAGTGAGATTGCAGCAGAGTGATAGATTTATTGTCACCTATAAGTGGATCAAGGGGTCACAAGTGGATTTATCTTTTCAGAGAAGAGTGATGGAATAATATGCCAGCATTGAAGTCATTACCCTTTATATAGGGTAAAAGCTATACTTTTTCAATAGATCACATTTTTTTGCCTTACACTTTGTCTCAAAATATCTCTTTCCAAGTTTTAAAAAAGGAAAGAGAATCAACTGTAATAGCACATGGAAAAATGTGTCATCTTAACACCTTAAAATATAAGTCACTGTTTGAGATCAGTTTTAAATCCTAGGCATTACTTTCCTATTTGGATGGTGAAATTACTTTGATTTTTTGTCCCATTTTAAGATTGTCAGTCCAAGTGCTGTATGCTGCTTTCCTTGTAACTTTTAAAGTGTTCTTCTCCATATCTTAACACAAAATTCTTGCAGGTAGCATAAAGCTATAAACCAACTGAAAATGGATTTTGACTTTGAATGTTGAGATCTTAACAAAACCCCTTCCTGGAAAACTTCTGATTTCCTTCAGCCAGATTTTCTGTGAAATTTTTTAATGACTTGCTCATGATTTTTTAAAATTACTATTATTTTTGAATTCTCATTATCTTTAACCAATTTCTAATAATTTTCCTTCCATTATATTTATAAAAATTTACCAAAAGTGAGTATGATAAATTTAATTTATAGAACAAGTTATGAAAACATTTCAGGAAAAGATTAGGTTCCTTTGTTTTTCTCTCCTGGAATACAATAAAAGATGGTGTTTTCAGGCTCGTGAGTAGCATTTCAACATTCATAGAATCATAGGATGGTTTATGTTGGAAGGGACCTTAAAGGTCATTTAGTGCCAACTCCCTTGCCATGGGCAGGGACGCTTTCCATGTGACCAGGATGCTGAGTCCCAATTCAACCTGGCCTTGAGCACCTCCAGGGATGAACCCTGGGCTGCCTGGTTCAGTGCCATATCATCCGTATAGTAAAAAAATTTTTCCTAATGTCTAATCTAAACCTACCCTCTTTCAGTTTGAAATTATTCCTCCTTGTCCTGTCACCATATACCCTTTAAGAAAGTCCCTCTTGTAGGCTCCCTTCTGGTACTGGGAGACGTCAAACAGGTCACCTTGAACCTGCCTTTTCTCTAGGCTGACCAATCCCAGTTCTCTTAGCCTTTCCTCATAGGAGAGGTTCTCCATCCTTTTAATCATCTTGCTGATCGTCTTTTGGACTCACTCCAAAAAGCTGATGTTTTTCCTGTACTGGGGATCCAAAAACTGAATGCAGGAGTAAAGGTGGAGTCTCACCAGAGCAGAAAAGAGGGGCAGAATCACCTTTTAAAGCCTTAAAACCTGGGTAATTGCTAACCACTTACCACAGAAGGCAAAATGGGCTCAACTTGGGAAGAGTAATTTAACTTTTTGTCACTTAAAAGTAGAATAAGATGATGAGAAACAAACAAAAAACTAAAAGTACCTCTCCTCACCCTTCCACTTCTTTCTAGGTTTAACTTCTTTCATGGTGTTTTTACTTCTTCCTACTCAAAGTAGCACAGGAGGATGAGGAATGAAGGTTGCAGTTAGTTAATAACACTTCACCTGTGTCATTCATTCCTCATGACAATTTTCACATGCTCTGGCACAGCATGAGATACAGCCCTTCTATAAACATCTCCAACATCAGTCCTTCCCATGGGCTGTAGTTCTTGAAGAACTACTCCAGAATGTGTCCTATTTATGGGGTACAGTGCTTCAAGAATGGGCTGGTCCAGCATGGGCCCCTCACAGGCCAAAGTTTCTGCCAGGAACCTGCTCCAGTATGGATGCTCCATGGGTTGCAGCTTCCTTCAAGAAGGTCCTTTGTCAGCGACATGTTTTATGAAAAATCCTTTCCTTAGGATTTTTCTTTCTGAGAAGCAGAGAGGCCTCAGGAACAAAATGTAAACAATGGCTATCTGCTGCTGTGGAATGCAACAGGTGGATCTGTGATTGGTCTCATCTGGTTGTTTCCAATTAATGGCCAATCACAGTCCAGCTGTCCAAACTGTGTAAGTCAGAGACAAACCTTCATTATTCATTAAATTTCTATTCTTAGCTAGCCTTCTGATGAAATCCTTTTTTCTATTCTTTTAGTATAGTTTTAATATAATATATATAATAAAATAATAAATCAAGCCTTCTGAAACATGGAGTCAACTTTCTCATCTCTTCCCTCATCCTGGGACCCCTGCGAACACCGTCACAGCCCTTGAGAGACAGCAGCATGGATATCTCTCCTATATTCTTCCATGAACTGCAGGGGAACAATATGCTTCACCGTTCTACATTGGCTGGAGACAAACCTCAGATCCAGCAAATGGAGCACCTCCCTCCCTCCCTCCTTCCTTACTGGTCACAGCTGCTGCATAGCATTTTTTACTCCTCCTTAAATATATTTTCACAGAGGCTGCACCAGTTTGGCCGATGGGCTCAGCTGTGCCCTGCAGTGGGTCCTTTTGGGCTGCCAGGAACTGTGTCCAGCACAGGGCAGCCATGATTTCCTATCACAGAGGCCCCCTCTGCTGCATCTCTGTTACCAAAACTTTGCCAAGTAAATCAAATGCACCTGGACATGTCTACAGAGAAATTTACACCATTCCAGAATGACCCTCAGGGAAATTTCTAAAATTTGTCTCAGGGCCAATTTGAACATAGAGGAATAATTTAGCCAGAGAAGTTTAACTCAGTGGATCAGATAATATCATCTTGTTTCTGAATGAATCTCAGGAGTGTTTGATCCTCATGAAAGTGATAGCTCCACAGATAATCTGAACAGCACACTCAAAAGTGACCTTGAAGTGATTGGGTTTTGGCTAAACTTGATTAGGGAACTCCTTCTAGATTTTTCATGCTCTTTCAAAATAATCAAATTTTTCACTTTGACTTGACTTACTTATTCTTCCTAAATATACAACACAAAATTCAAGGACTTTTCATCCCCAGTGGTATACAGTAACAATTAAAAAATGCTTTCAGAAGTCTTCATAAAGCAAACTCACCAACTTCATACTTCCACAGAGTTATGGCTTAAAGAAAGTTTTCTAATTTGTTTCGTCTTTGGAAACTACAAAGTGACTGATGGCATTGCAGCACTTTGGTAAGCAGCATATTAGTCACAATGAAAGATCACTATCACAAATAGTACATTGCTAAATCAGGGAATTACAGCCCTGGTGGAGCTGTGCAGAAACTTTCATACATACCTGATATAAAAAAATGCCAACTTTCTCCAACTTTTTTTTTCTTTTTTTTTTTACCTTTTTTCTTTTAAATTTCAAGTTTTTGAACAATTGATGGATGAGTCTCCATAAATGTTTGCCTAGACTTTGTTCAAAAGTTCAAACCAGTCTAGGAATCAGGAAAGACATTTGATGAAACCCTATGAACTTGCAAATAAAAAGAATATTTTCTCAAATTTTCATAAAAGGTACCAGGCACCATCAAATATTACAACTACTGTAAGGTTTTCAAGATACATATACAGGTTTTATTATACTTTGTTTAGAGAAAAATATGTGTCTGGAAAAATAGATGAATCAAGACATTAACTTATATAATAGCAAGTTTTAGATTTTTAAGGGAATGTTGTCTTTTGGAGGAGCTTCTGTTAACTGTCTACAAATGCTGAGAGAAGCATTTATTTAGTTATAATGAAAATGGCCTTTAAAAAGGACTTGAAGGTTAGGTTCCAAATGTTATTTGCTGCCAAATGCACTGTTAAACTTACTAGAGGATATTTATAAACAGCACTGCATGTCTGGTTTTACTGTATGTTTGTATGCTGTAAACTTTGAGAATAAAATCTTTGGTATAATTATGGAAAGCATTACCTGAGTAAATGACATATAGAGGTCTTGGTGTATGCTAGCAATACATAAAATTATTTAGGTAAAACTAACTTATTATGTTTTTGTCTTCTCAAAGTATGTGGGAAAGAGAACATTAATCTAAAGCTCCAAGTTTTTTCTCTTTCTTCTCCCTTTTCAATTAAAGCAAAAAGTAGAAAAAAAATACTTAGAGAATTTTTTTAAGTTCTCACAGTTATATTATCCATGAATATTTGACAAATTCTACTGTTACAATTTTGTTTTGCTTTTATGAAAACATCTAATGATATATATATATTTCTTTCTCTACAATATCTTCTTTTCTTTTCTTTTTATTAGAAACAATTTTTCTTGTGTTTCAGAATGTTTGGCATTGCACTACATTGGTTTTTTTTGCTATAATGCTTACATTTTTACATATGAGACACAGTAATAATATGCTTTATAAATCACTTTATACACACCCACATTCCCACACAAACTTCACGTGACCTGGGAAGGAGCAATGTTTTTGTTTAAACGCTTCCTGCTAGCTGTTGTGTGTCACACAGGTGCTAAACAAGGCCATATTTCTTTATTAGTCTCCTTTTACTGATGGCAAATACACAGTTGAAAATAATGTATGTTTTCTTGTACACTGACATGTTGACTGGGAACTAGCCTGTCGCACTAATAACATGAAACAGCTTGAATATTGCTCATTTAACAGAATTTCTCAAAGCACTTCAAAAATAAATCATCAAACAGCATTTTGGGCTCCATTTAGGGAAAAGAAAACCCACTTCTTTCAATATGCATAGTGATACTCACAGGTTATTTTCAAAATTAACTCTGTTTTCTTTTCTAAGATTTCCAGTTCATTTTAAAAGCCAGCCACACAGTGATAGAAATAGAGGAAAATTGCAGCCATTAAGTGCAGACAGGAAATGTGTGCACCAGCTTTAGCTCAATGTGAAAATTAAATCCAAACTGCTACAAACTAGGTCTGGGTTTTAATGTTAATTGTTCACATGCCCTCAATACAAATTATTCACGCTAATGTACTACATTAGCCAAGCCTGTCACTTTCACAATTATTATTTTGGTTGCTACTGTTGTTGTTTTGTAAATGTCATCTCATTTTGTGTCCATTGTGGGAATTTAGGTAAGCTGCTTTAGTTGTAAGAAAGTTCTGAGCATAACATTTAAGGCTGCTGCTGCAGTTTCATGGATCATTAACAATTTGCTAATATTGTTTTAGCTTGCAAATTAGTGCAGCTTAGTGACTAAGGAAAGGTTCCATAGCTGTCATCAATCAGGCAAAAATTCTTCATGCATGAGATGAAAAACGATTTTTAGCCTTTGAGGCTCAGACAGCCAATTACTGTAACAAAAAAAAACAAAAACCCACAAAAAAACCAAAAAAAAGGTGGGGGTTAGACAGAGGAGGGAAGGAGAGAAAGCAAGCTATAAAAGTGCTGTTAGCAATTCCATTAATTTTTTTTTCTTGTTGCATTTGAAAAGAACTAACACATGCTCTGTAATCATTCCTTAGCTTCCTGCTATATTAATGAAGTGAAAAATTTTAAAATAAGAAACAGAACTTTTCATAGGAAATGACAAGAGATTAGTGACTAATGAAAGAACACCAGAAAATCTCAGAGTTCCAGAATCATTAAGTTTGGAAAAGGCCTCCAAGATCATCAAGTGCAACCTTTGACTGACTACCACCTTGCCAACTTGAATATGGCACTAAGTGCCATGCCCAGGCATTTCTTGAACACCTGCAGGGAGGGTGATGCCACCACCTCTTTGGGCAGTCTGCTCCAATGCTCAACCACATTAGCAATGAAAAAAATTCTTCCTGATATCCAGTATAAACCTCACCTGACACAGTTTGAGGCTACGTCCTCTTTTCCTGTCAACAGTTGCGTGGGAGAAGAGACCAACCTCAACCTTGCTACAACCTCCTTTCAGGGAATTGCAGAGGGTGGTAAGGTCTCTCCTGAGCCTTCTTTTCCCCAAACACCTCCAATTCCTTCAGCTGCTCTTCCTCAGACTCATGTTCCAGACCCTTCACCAGCTTCCGGACATGCTCCAGCACCTCAACATCTTTTTTATAGTGAGGAGTGCAAAACCAAACACAGGATTTGAGATACGGTCTCACCAGTGCCAAGAACTGGGAGACAATTACTTTCTTGGTCCTGCTGGTAACACTATTGCTGGTAGAGTGCAGGACAGCATTGGCTGTCTTGGCCACCTGGGCACGGACTGACTTGTGCTCTGCCACTGTTGACCAGCACCTCCATGGACTTTTCTGCTGGGCTGCTTTCCAGCCACTCTTCCCCAAGCCTGCAGTGACAGAAGTTGTGACAGAAGAGTAGATTGTCTTTTATTTTGTCTTTAGCCAAGCTCTCTCACTCAAATTTCTTTTCTCTCATCCATCACCTTCATGCACACTCTCTTTTTCTATTGCCTTTTCTGCACACTTCTTTGCAGCCTTTTTCTGTTTCACACTTTCTGAACACCTATCAAATCTTCCCCTTTCCCATCATTCTCCTCTGTCACTTCTGCTGCCTGTTTTGATCTCATTGTAGCTCTACAGTCTTCTCTTTCAATATTTAACTTCTTTATGGGAGCTAATAAACTCTATTTGTCACTATATAAACTGTATTAAAGAATTAGAGAAAGTACCATTAAAACTGTCAACAGTATCATTGTCATAACACCTTTTGCCTTCAAACTATGTACTTCTCTTTATATCAGGGTTATACAGGTTGTTTTTCACTCGTCAATCAGAAATGGATTCAGAAAAGGGCATGTGCCATACCCCTCTCACCTGTTTTTAACTTAAAATCCTGGTGTCTCTGGTAGAGAGGTAAGGCATTAATCTGAGATCTCATCACTTTATTGCCATCATATTTCGTAAAGTTCATTCAAGGCCATTGGAAAGAAATGCGGAAATTTTCAAATATAGCAAAAGGCTTTTCAGGATTGCAATGTATGTTTTTATGTTTAGGGGGAGGAAGAACTGAAGTCTCAGATAAATCTATCCGTAAGACTCCATAAACTATGTATAACTCAGTATTAGCATTAGAGATCATGCACAAGTATGGAAACATAGCATTGTGAGGCAACTCTATTTTACCACTATGCCTCAAGGTAGAATCTTAAGATAAATAATATTTTCTAAAGAAACACAGAGACCACTGGAAGAAAAAAAATAAAGGAAAGTATAAAAATTTTTTTAAATATTTCTTTTTGGGACAATGTTTGCAAAAAAATCCCACTCTTTTTCCTGATTTCTAAAATATTTTAGTTCTGTCTGTTTTCCAAATGTCTCAGATCAGTTATCTTTCTGAGGCACAGAAATCATAATATGTTTGTGTTACAAACCAAAACTCAAGCAAACTCTTTTTTTTGGAAAATTACAAAACTTTTACAATCAATACTGTAGGAAACCAGTAGCAAAGAGATGGAGAAATTAGTTTTGTAAGTGAGAAAAAAAAATTCTTATAATAGAAATTATTTGCTGAGCTTTACTTTAAAATAATTATTTAATAAGGAATTTGTATTTATCAGAGAAATTTGATTAACGATTATTATGACGAGGCTTTTAATAAGTGTATTTAAAATAATACATATCTTAAAATGGCAAAAAGAAAGTTCCCAGCTCTGATTTCAAATTCATCCAAACTTAATGTGAAATGAGTGATCTGAGTTAGTAGTGACACCAAAGTGCATAGTTATCCATGTTAGTTCTATCTCAAATAATGCTGGAGCTAGAATTTTACACTTGTTTTAGGTTTTATGCAAAAGACTACTCCCAGTCGACTTGGTGGTGCACAATCAGAGCTATCACATCACATCCAGGTGTAAAACTCAATAAATCTTCATCTTTGCACCAAAGCTGTGCAGCATCAATAAATTTTGTGAGCTTGTTAAATGAAATAAGGTGATGAAGTCAAGTATTATTTTAAGTTTCTCTGAGTGAAGAATTTTAAACTTAGGAACCATTTAAAAAAATTGAATGCAACCTCTTACTGAGCCAGTAAGGAGCAATATATAAAGTAATATTTCAATGAAGATTTTAACTGGATTTTGACCTTGTCATTTTGAAAGTAACTATATGCAAAATAGCAGGTGGTTGCATTTTAACACTTCATCTTGATTGCTGTTAAAATTACAGTATAAACAAGAACTGTAATTTGTCAAAAACTTTAGTTAATCATGTTTTTCATTTCAGGAGATCTCAAAGCATACATAGATAACATATATTCTCAGCATGTTAAGAGTTAAACATACTTCTGGTAGTAAAAGCCATGTATATATATATATAATTAGAAAATTTATACTAATATCCAACAAACCAGTTATTAAAGTAAGATTTATTTTATACCCTACTGTATCTGAACAACATAATGTAATCCATCAATCAAAAAAGTAATAATTTTTTGCTGTTTCTTTTCATTTATAAGTATATTTTTATCAACTTGACAAAATGAGTTATGGGTCCTATTTTTCAGCCTTCACTTTCCTTTAAAAATTAATTTGGAAACATCAGATACTTAAAATTAAAAATAAAAAATAATAATGACTTAAATAAAAGAGAGAGAGAAAGAAAGCATTTTTCTTTAAATATTTTCAAGAGTGCCTTTTACCTATTGTATTTACTGATTCAATAAATCTAATGTTCTGTTTTAACTAACAAGAATGTGTAAACTTGTCCTGGTAAAATAATTTAACTTGAAGTCAACCCATATTCATGCATTTAGTACAAGGAGAAATAAAACAGAAAAATGGGAATATGAAGTTATTCAAATATATAAAAAAATTCCTACTTTATATTTCAGAAAATTTTTAATCAAATATTTCATTCAGTAAATGAATGTATTGATGAAAATATCTAAAACTTTGATCAGTAAAGGTGTTTGAATTGTAGAATATGTCTTTCTCTGTTATCAAACTTAGAGTATTTAATTATTCATTCTTTTTTATGTGCTTGTTTAGTTATAAATATTCTATTCATGTCTAAATTGTTACACAACTCAAATTTCCAGCATAGCAGCCAGGATGATCACTGATGAATCAAAAACTAAAAAAAAAACCTCCCTAACTTACAACAATTTAGGTTTTCCCCATAGTAGACAGGATAGAAGCTGGATAGAAAACAATAATATTTTGATAAATTATCTCCTTACAGGTAAGCAATTAAGGATGACTCTAGTGGAGCTTGCTAAATAAACTGTCTACTATTTATATGGAACAGACATTTTCTAAATAATCTCTAAGTATTAGACTGGTGTATTTAGCTCTTCTAAAGAAGTAAATGAGAAAATTATTTAAAGAAAAATTTATTTGTTTTCTTGAAAATACTCAAATCATCCAAAGTTTCTAGGATCCCTGCAATTTTGTAACAACAATATTCATTAGGTTGTAATTTGAAAATATTAAAAATATTTAAAATAATTTATTGAGCACAGCACAAACAGCTAAAGAATACCATAAGGAGCACAGACAATATCTGCACTGGAGCTTAGGAAATATCTCACTATTTTTCTAAAAAAACTGTGGAATAATTTGTAGTTAATTCTTCATTACTGTTTTCTATGCATAATGTAAATTAAAATAGATTGCCTATTAACCATAAATTTAACTATTTTAGCATAGGCTATCCTTGGCCTAGATTCTGTCAAGGGCCATGTAAATCTCATTAAAGACCGTAAACCAGGAAAAATCAGGACCAAAGCAAAATAAACTCTAAAAATGCAACTGTTTGGGGTTTTTTTCCTAAAGATGGTCATACACATATTAACAACGATCACAGTCAGTGAAATGCTATTCTAAAAATTCAATATAAATGTCATTATTTAATAAATAGTCTTATAATACATATCTTATAATACCCAACAACACATTGTAAATGAACAGAGCTCAAACTAAGCTAAAACACTGCTGTGGGCAGGATAATAAGGCATTAATACCCTTCAGCATTTAGAATTTTTAAAGCTTTTTAATAGCATGCTGTAAAATAGAAACAAGGGAAAAAACCCAAATATAAAACACATAACAGAGAATATTATTTTCTTTAATCATTGCTTACTATTTATTATAAACATTTTTATAAAAGTAACTGATCAATGATCTGGTCTCCATCTCATCAATATTTTAATTGGACTAAAGCTCTGTTCGAAATGCGTTTTCAAAAATCAATACATTACATCTACAAGCAAACTAAGAGATGAAGAACAGGTTCATTCACTGCTTCTTATGTAGAAAGAAGGAGGTTTCAAATTAATATAATTAAAAATCTCTTGATATGGTCATTCTGAAGCTGCAAAGAAATTAAACATTCTAGATACTTGCTCTGGGTTTCCATCTTCAAAGGAATTTTGAGGGATGTAGATGAGTTTTGTGGAAAGGTAATAAGCTTCAAGAGCTAAAAGATACCGTATGGTAAAAAATACATGAGTATTCTTTTCTTCATAAGAGTACTGAACATGAATCACAGCTTGAAAAGAGCCTTAAGAAGACTATTAGTGACTTGGGAAAGAGGTCTGTTACAAATATGAAACATCTATACATGAATATGTACAGACATATATACATACACCTACATAAATGTGTATGTGTTTGTGTGTGTGCATTTGGGAGTACATGAGATATGCATATGTTGTCACATTTGAGCCTAATGTGAGGGGAGAGTAAAGGCTGAAAAATCAGAAAATTTAAAACTAAAATGATTCAATTAATTAATTAACCCTTTGTACTAATATATTGTACTATATTTTGTGTTTAACTAACACAAAAAATATATTGCATGCATGGCTTTGCATTACAGAGCTCATGCATGGATAGCACTGATATGTGCAGTCATGGAAGGTACTTGGTCACAACTAAATTCTTACCATTATGGTAAGTACGTGTTTTTAACAAAAGGAATACTTCCAGATTTTGATGATAAATGTATATTAACTATATCTAGGAGTATACAATTCTAATTAAGAGGTGTCAGAGGCTTCTGCACTGCCAACAAATGGCGAGACAAATGAACATGTACTTTACACAATGTTGTTCTTTTTTTCTCATAAAACAAAGACTTTCCTGTCTCACTACAAGACAAATCAGAAACAGTATGTATGAAAACTTGCACATTTATTTTGGTCAATTTTATTTTTAATCCTAATAAATTTACCATTCAAATAATACAAAACTCTGGCCATTTCTTGCATAACATTATGAAAACTGTTCACAGGATATATTTTCAGAGTATGGAATCTTTGACAAAATAATACCACAAAAGAATTAAAATAACAGCCCAAAAGTCACAGAAATCAGAGGAAGTATAGATGAAAGAAGCAACAAAACTCCAGGAAAACAAACTATAGCTGCAAATATTACTGCCTGGTTTAATACAATGGTGGAAATGTGATGTCTCTGAAGGCCAAGACACTGTAGGTTTGTGTGTGATCTAAATTCCATAGAACTACAACAAGTTCAACAAAAGAGGACTCCTATCAGGCAGGTCTAGATGAATATTCCTGCTTTTTAGGTTCAACACTAAAGGTTAGATTTGCTTCACCTTCCTGATCTCTGCAAAATGTGAAATTTGCTCCATTTTCAGCTTACATTTCTGTAGCAATTCTGAAGTCAAAGAAAACCAAGTTTAACTAATGACTTAACTTTTGGATGAGCATTTAGGTCAGCAAAAATCTATGCCATGCTAAAGTTATATGTAACTCTTAATTATTTCAGCTCATTTGCTTGCTACTTTAAATGATGATGTTGGTTGTTTTGTTCTAAACACTTAACCTGACACACACATTTTAAGTCATTGTATTCTTCACTGAAAAAACCCCTAAACCAAAACCAAAACTTCTCCTCCCCCTCCCCCCCCAGATAAAATTAAAACCCTAAAAAGAGGTAAGACACAATGCAAAAGAAGGCATTATAAATGGGAATAGGCTATGGGATTTTGAGTAATTTCATGTGAAGAAAGACAAAGGTTCACTTTTCCAACATGGTAGATAAGTTTGGCAAATATAACCTTCTCACTTAGTCTCTTCTTTAGAGCTGCGCTTCTATATGTGAATAAAGAAATACAAACTGGATTAACCAAGTTTTTCATACCCTGCATGAGGGAAATTTATTTAATTCTAAATTCAGTCTAATAGTGGCCAAATACAGGTCTAGTTTTATATACATATAAATTGCCAACAAGATGAAATACTGAAAAAAGAGATTACTGATGATTTAGGCACAAAGCTGGAATATGAAAGAGAACATGGGGAGGGAGGCATCCTGGGGTCATCAGATAGGTTTGCAGCCAAGACTCTCCTGTGTAGTTCTTTTCTTCTGCTCCTCAATTTTAACTGGAAGTTTTTTATGTCTGAAATAATATATTTGTTGAAAAAAAAGTCCAGTCTATACTAAAAGATTTACTAAGGGTATTTTTTATCTGATGGAGAAAATTGTGGGGTTTTAGCAATTTTGGATGACATGTAAATAGGAATAGGAATAAACACATACTATAGAATTAAAATACTTATTTAAATCTAACCATGGCTTCCAAGTTCCTCCTATATTTTTGGTGTCTCGAGCAGGATGAAATATGTACTTCCAAAAGGAAGTACATGTTATGTATATATGAAGCACTATTTATTTTACTTCCAAATGAACAAAATGAAAAGGTGGACTATGCTAAGACATAATTTAACAAAGAAGTCACAGGAGAATCTGGGAAAATTTGCCAGCTATTCTAACATATAGGAACTTTCATTGTGCAGTACAAGTCATCTTTGTGTCAGTCCAAAGGTCCAAAAGAAAAAGAAAATATAATTTCATACCCAGTTTTAAAATAAATTCAATGTTCTACAAAACCATTAATCAGCAGTTGAGCTTTTCAGGTAACAGCAAACCTCTACTGAGATGCATGAGAAGGGAGCCAGGACCTGGATTTGCAGCATGCAGGCAGGGCAGCAGCTCTAGCATGGTGACACCATTACAGAGCAAACATGCAAGAAGAGAAGATTGGTGGCAGTGACCAGTGTCATCCAACTGACCTGTGATTGCCAGCCATGTCCTCAGAGACATTTCAGGTCTGACACATGGCCAGGAAGCCAAGTCAGGGAGGCCAGGTCAGGGACAGCGGGGTGCAATTCCAGGTATGGGCAGAGCTGCCACAAAACTCATGAACATAGGTCAAGGGCCTAAATTTAATAAGCTTTCAAGAAAAGAGGAACAAGATGATAGGCAAGGCTCCCTCTTCAAATCCTCATAGCTTATTATTTTCACATCAGTTTGATTACATGTTTTACAGATGAGAAAAATTAGAGTTGACTTTGAACACAGACAAACTCCTAGGAGTTATGGGAGGAGGCTGCAGAGCCTGTTAGCTCCGTCAATATTCTGGTACCGGCAACAGCCAAGTTTTTTTTCCAGTGAACCCCAGTTCACTGGGGTTTAAGCACTGTGAGAGTTTAAATCCTTGGCCTCTGGAGAGAACAGAACATCTCACAGAATATTGCCTAAAGATTTTCCTGGTTTTGGGCCAGGTTAATGGTGTTCAGCCTTTTCTGGTTTTGGCAGGTACTGAGATTGGAGGGTATAAAAAGTTATTAAAATAACAAATAGCCTTATGTACAAAAGAAAAAAAAGTCAAGAAAGGTGGGGATTTTGTACGGTTTTGAAGGATTCCACTTTAATTTGCATTGCAGATATGAAGAGCTGAGAAATAGGAGTGTATGTAAGAGTCCTAGTTATCTAACTGATTATTTCACTTTTGGCCAGAAGAAGACATTCTTTTATCTTTCTCACTAAGATTTTCAGGGTACTGCAATGCATTCAAACAGTTTCAATTAAGTTTGATTAAGGCTTCTTGTTTAATTGTTCTACCAAATTGTGATTTTAATTCTTCACTTAATTTTTACATTGAAGAATATTTTACGTTACAGATGGGGAGATGTTAAAGTGTGGTATAGTAAATCTCATTATTTTCATATTCCCTTACCACTTTAACTAAGGATCTTCCTTTAGCTGAAGTCTAGGAAGGAATGATTTTTAAGTGTTGGGAACTGAGAAGTGGATAACAAATTTCTACACCACATAAAGAAATATTTCCTCAAAAACCTACTGGTTCATGTAGACTAAGACTAACACAAGATATGAGACTCCATTTTGTCTTAGAGGGGTTTTTTCTTTGTGTTAGGCTGATTTGGACCCTGTGAAGTTTTTTTTTCCCCCCTTATCACAGTACAGAATTCTTCCATGTACCCTGGACTGTTAAATCTATGGATCATACAGCACAGCTTTCTATCCTAATGTTATTGAGTTTCAACTCTGCCATCATACATTTCAAATATTCATATTGCAAAGTTCATTTCCAAAGTGGATTTGATCTATTTGGACACAAAGTGATACTCTAGTGTTTCTTTCCCTCCACAGTAATCTGCAGAGAGGTTTATTGAATCCTTTTAAAAACAGAAGGCATTAAATATAGCCAAAATATTTCAAAGTAGTACATTTTTCAAATCTAATGTCTCACTCTGTTTCTGAGCATTGGTTCAATTGCTGTGAAACTGTGACTTCTGGTTGTGGTTAATGATATGGAAAAAGTACCTGGGATGAAGTCTAAAGTCAGATCACTACCAGGTGCTACAAATTACAGAAAGATGAGTTACTAGCTTTGAACCATTTATTGCTGAATAATACCCAGCCTGCTGGAAATCTATTCCTAATAGCCTCATTTTTACTTGTGATACTTAACAGCATAAGGAAAAAAGCCATTTAACTCAGTTGAATTAACACTAATCAAAATAATGAAAAGAAACATATTTTTCCTCATGTTAGAAAACCCCAGTATAGTAAACATAGGTCAACATATAATTAAGGTGCTTTGGAGAGCTACATTATTTGTTCCACTTTTTTTTCCAGGACTAGCTCCATTCCGGGGGTATGAAAGCTGTTTTGATATAAATTGAGGTCCACATTACATTTCCAGAGAGTAAATTTAGAATCATATTGTTCTATTCATGAAGAAAAGACCAAAAAAATCTCTGATAATATACTCCTGTAATCACATCTGTAAAAGAAGATTAGGAACATTTTGCTTTTGCAAATTAAATGCAAATGTGCTAGCTTCAGAAGGAACAATGTACTAGAGAATCAGACCTATTGTCCACAGAAGGGATTTTCAGTTAATGCTCAGATTCACAGAATTTCATCAAGGAAGGAAGAATTGGTTTACAAACTGCTAGGAATATTTTCCTCCATTTAAAACAACCTAAACCACATATTTTGTGATAAAACTTCTTACATTTAGAATTAATTTTCATAATTTGGCAGGTTGCTGAACATTTAGGACATCATTAGAAGTAGTCATAGTAATTTGACTTTTCCAGCTGACTGTCTGCCTGCTAAGGTAAATCCCCCCCATTAATATAATAAATTTACAGTAACTCTCTTTAATTTTAAAATAGTCTTATGCTTAGTTTTTTGTTGAGTGATATAGCTAGAAACTTAAAGACTACATAAGAATTTCTGAAAGTAAATTTGTGAGTTTCTTGTGTTCTGGGTTCCTGGGAATACAAGATGCTTTTCCAGAGCTCCTCTGACACCTTTTCCAGTACAAAACACAGATGACTCAATTTCAGCAAAACTGCCTCTGATAAATTTCCTTATCCTAACCTATTACTTATTCCTAGGTTCCCTAGTTTTTTACTAATCTGCTTATTTTACAGTGAAAGACTCATCATGCTTGCAAGCTGGGGATTAATGATGTGGATGGGATCAAGACTGAGATTTGTCTTCATCATCACCAGAAAGGGACCCTTAGGAGCCTACTGCATTGTCTCCTGCCCCTGACCCAGGACCTCTGTTCCTCCCCTCGAGAGCTCTCAGTCCCTGTCCCAGTGATGCCCTAACAGGACAATCCTGGACCAATCCTGGGCCAATCCTTGGCCCATCTCCATCCCCATGGAGACGCCAAATTTCCCCAGCTGGCACCTGGATTGCCCTGTGCCCTGCCTGGGGGCAGGCAGAGCAGGGACCTCCAGCCAGGGTCCATCCCACTGGCTTTGGCTTTTGGGAGCAGGATTTGCCACGGAGCCCTGTCCTGACATCCTATGGGGCAGTCCCTTCACCACAGGAACCTGGCTCATGAGGGACACCATCCCTCACAGTGGCCTGATACATGACATCAGACTTTAGTTTTTACCCAATAATCTTCTGACAAGGGAGGACTAATCTTTAAGTTATTTATCCATATTCTATTTAGTAACTAATGGTACATTATAGAGTTTTTGTTGTGGTCTAAATAAGTGCTTGCAGTGCACACCTTTTTTAGGTACAGCATTTTTGCACTGCTTTCAACATGAAGCTAAACTAATCTGTTTGGATTTCAACTATCTTCTGGTTTATTTGACTGGTCTGTTCCTAATGTGTCAGGCAGAATTCCTCATACCAGGTCTTTCAAGAGGTGTAAGGCTGACACTAAGGAATATCAAAAGAGTTGTTTGGTTCTATTTTATTTTAACACTTCTTAGACACGTAGTGTTGTTCATGGATTAGTCTTGTTGCATCCTGAGTTAGATTGGAATTATAATTATAGACTATCCTGAGTTAGACAGGACCCACAAGGATCACCAAATCCACCTCCTAGATCTACAAATGACATCTTCTAAATAAGTCAGGTTGTTGACAACCAGTATTTTTGGATTCAATAGAGCTGGTTTTCTTGACTTCCTTTTTTTCAGAACAAGTAATTAATTTTAAATGCATACTTTAGGGTTACTGGCTCAGTCACACATCTGCACTCATATACATGAAGACAGTATCAATCCTAACATCCATGTCACAGTATAGATGGTATCCTATTATTAGTTATTACCCTGGACTTTTCTGATCAAAACTATGTCAGGAGGAAGACTGACCTTTTGGTTTAAATTTCTTATGATCACATGTTGAAGGAACAATCCTGCAGCATGACTCAGATGAGAATGCTCTTCAAAGACACAGAAGAAATCAATTTTATCTTTAAGATTTAAATTTTCTTAGAGAAAATTTGCCATTATGAAATATTTTTTTCCCCTATTCACTCTCTTATTGCTTGCCTAAGTGCTTCAAACCTGATTCTCTCCTAGTTCTAGATAACACATAACCAGGACCCCTGAACCTGAGCATGAACCTCATTTGGGCCAGAGCAGAGAAAGTATGCAGCCTGAATTTGAGATTTTGGGTTGAGCTGGAAATCCCGGCTGGAGTAAAAATCATATGAACCTTTCCTTTAAAGATAATGACCTTCAAAATGAGATTGCATTCTTACCTAGGCACTCCTCTGATGGGAAGTCTGCTTTAATTTACTGCAATGAGATAATTCCTAATCAGTTTAAGAGAAAAAAACCAAAACAACAAAACAAATCTTGCAGAAAATGTTACAATATCAGCATGAGTCCTTCCCTAAATGCAAATGTTCACTTTAATCCCATCATAATAAAAACTGATGCAGCTTTCTTATTTATAAAACTATATGGAAATGTAACTGGGAGAGATAGTAAAACTCCCAAACTGTAACTATTAAAGCTGATTAGTCATTTCATACTAGCACCTAATAATTTCAAAGGAAAATGTTTTGAAATTGATTAGACTGTTTTGAAATTGTTAGTCAGCATGCCTAAAGCCCTGTGGTGTTGTTATGACAGCCACTTTACAGCTAAGGAAAGATTTATTTGCTATATGCTTGAAAAGGTCACAGAGAAAATACTTACACAAGGACAATGCACACAGTTTTATATAAACACAACAAGGTAGTAAGTTCAAATATTTGCCCAAATAGAAAGAACTCTTGTCTGTCATCTTTAAAGTGACCTTCTGATTAAAAGAGCATACCAAAGTGTTTCAGATTAATTTGAAGAGGTAGTAATTCAGTTTTTCACATAGACCACTGAGACTGGGCATGTTTCACTCAGATTGGTTTGTTAAATATTTTATAGATCAGTTTTCTGCTTCTGTTGAATTGGACTGTAATCATCATATAATATTTTCTTTACTGTCAAAGAGCATGTCAAAAAGCTTTTCATATTTGATTCTTTATTTCTAGAGTAGATAATTTATTCATCAGCATCACTTTGTTACTGTACCTGTCTTCAAGAGCAATTTTGGTTGATATAATCTGACAGAACTATTGTGATGAATCAACAATCCTGGCAACTTGAATAGAATAATCCCTAATGTTGGCTAGCAGAATGTACCACTTGTTTGTCTTTCATAGACCAAAACTAAACAAAAAGCCCCAACCTCATACCTCCCAAATTTTCACAGGTTTGATTGCTGAAGGTAATATGCAAAAGTGGCTTTTTCCAAAAGGCATTTCAACATATTGTGACTGTAGTGGTTCTGGCTGGAATGTAGTTTACTTTCTTCATAACTGGATTTGTGAGTAAACCAGTGTTGATAACACATCAATGTCTTGGCTGTGGCTGAATGATGGAAAGTCTTGATGACAAGTCTTTTTCTCACTCTACTGAACCTAATCCTTCAGCAATTAGGCTACATGAGGGAAAGGTTAAGGGAAGGAAAAGAGTTGATACAACTAACCTGAACTGACCAAAGGCAGGTTCCATAGTGGGTGATGTCCTGCACAATCATAATAACCATTTCCAGGACAGTTGCTCAGTTTGGCTGGGCATTGATCTGCCATCAGAGGAGGTAAGTAATTGTTGTTGTTTGTATGTTTGGCTTTTACTCCCCTCAATCCTTCTTTTATTGAACCTTTCTTATCTTCGGTCATGAGTGTTCTTCCTTTTGCTCTTGCTATTTTCTTCCCTGTTCCTGATGAAGATGATGGTGGAAGTAAGGCAGCAGCCATGCCGAGAATGTCAGTCTGCAGGATCTCTCTGAAGAAAATAATGCAGTCTCTGGAAGTTTTGCATACACTAAGCATAATTTTTCTGTGCCTCTCCTTGTATGATTGTAACATTTGTGCAAAACTAAGGAAGAGGGAAGATATAGAACCATCAGTCATTTACTGCTTATATATTTTTTTAATTGTACTTACACAGTAGTTTGCAAATAAAGAGATATACCTATATAAAGTTTCACACAATCATTTTCAATATCTATAGCTCACCACTCGCTTTGAATAAGTTGCTTGTTCTTAAGGGGTTTTCATCAACATGAAAGCCTACTTTGCACTTAAGGACAGTTATCTATGAAAACCACATATTTTTGTTCAGAAGCTGTGAGTGCAAAAGTATCAAACATATTCTTTAATATTATTTGAACATATTTCTCCACTAAAATAATTCAAAGTTACTTCTCTGGTTACACTTCTGATATTTTTTTTTCTTCAGTCTTATAGGTTATATGCATTATTGTATGAAACTATTGCTTTTTTGTGTAAACCATTTTTTTTTAAGACTTTGATATTTGAATATGTTCATACAACCTTTTACAGATTGACTTACTTTTCCTGGTGTAGAATTGAGGCCACTCTGCCCATGATCCAGTTGAGTTAGAGAAGAGCCATCTCCAAAATGGAAGACAGCCTAAATTGTTGTATTGAGGTATTTAACTCATGCAACCCTCCTACTCCCATCCATCTCTGTAATAATAATGCAAAAGAATGAGTGAAAACTCAGACATAGTTGCCTGAGTTTGACTCACAGTGGCTGTTTCAGCTCACTGTTATTAAATGAAAGCAAACCAGTAGGGCAACAATGCTCTGGCAGAGACTGATGTCTGATTACTAATCAGAAACTACAGTGTCAGCATTTGCAAAATGCCTGTATGGACATGTCACAGTAGATCATAACCTTTGAGTGTCTACTGTAAGCTTGTAACTGTATTTGTTTTATATGTCAAGAGACACAGATAAAATTTTGCTTTCAGCAACACACTTATTTTTTTCATTTTTACTTTGTCATGGAATTCATAATTTCTCCCATATTTCTAGAATTCACTCCTCATACATATGCTTTAAGGTGTGCATCACCTTTTCCTGTTACTAATAAAAAACAAGAAAAAGGAAAAAAAGAACTTCCATAAAGGCTACAGTTCAACAGAGCCCTACATTAAGTTTTGTAATTGAAACAGCACAGGTCAGGACTACATCTGAATGAGATAACTCTCCAGCTGAGGTCTGGTCCTCTCTTTTATTCAGAAGAGGGTTAAAGAGCAAGTGGGAGGTCTCCTTTTCCTGAACACAACACTCAGGAAAGGGGCCATAGGGGAGATCCATTTCCTAGTATTCTGTAGGGGACTCACTATAAATCTTATTGCATCTTACCCAAGCACCCAACTCCTTGTTGAATAACTACTTTTTCTGTTAGGAAAGTCTGAACATTTATCTGTTGTGGGAAAAGCAAACACAATCTTTCCCTTCAGAGAAAGAAAGACTTTGATCTCTGTGACCCAGATTATATTGAAAATATCTGATACCCCACACACATCCCCTCCACCAAATACTCTGATTTAAGGGAAAGATGATCATTGAAATATGGGAGGTTTTTTGCAGGTTGTTGGGAGTCTCTGCTACATGCAGGTGGTGCTCACAGTATGGCAAAGCAGTTGTTAATTTGTGTACCATTTTAAAGAAAGATATTTCTCTCAAAATACTTGTAAGGGATCCCTATAACAATTATTCAGTTTTCCTTGCTTTTTCATATGAAATTCCTCCATCTTTTGTGAATGTCTTATTTCATTTTTGAGAAGCCAACAAATACATTCCATTTTTACCCTCTGTCGAGAACAAACATATATATATATATATATATATATATATATATATATATATATATATGTCTGTTTCATTAAGCTTGAAAACAAAAGTGACTCATCCATTTCTGTCTTTTGAACAGGATCTTGACAGTTGGAAGTATATTACCTGTTTATCTGCTACCTTCCTGTATAAGGAAGGCACACCAATACTTGTAGCATTTAAGAAGTCAGGCATTGCTAGGACATGCTGTGAAAGTTTTGTTTTCATAGCAATAGATAAAACATGATCAGCCAGATGCCTCAAGCATAAGAATAGTTTTGGTGTGTTCAATAAAATAAATAATGAAATTATGCAAACAACGTTTTGATCATTAGCAAGTGCAAATGTGACCAGATGTGTTTGGAACAGATTGTGAGTGTCAAAAAATGGCAACAGCAAGTAAGAAAAAAGGAAGTATAATTTGAATGATATACTCACTAACCAGGTTTTTCCTATCTAATGTTATAATTCATGAAAATTCAGAGTGTCAGGGGTACTCAGAGTACGTGACAGACTCTGGGGGCAGGCAAGTGGGAGCCAGGATCTTCTTTGCTACTTCTAGAGAACCCAAGAAGCAGAAGAGAGATCAGGAAAAGCCATGACCTGTCCAGGACTACAAACATTACAGTGACTCCTCCTACTTCTCTTCCACAAAACAGGGAATCTTATAATTTGTATAACTGTCTAAATCTGTGACTAAAATGTTTTGGTATCCAAATGTCTTGAGCCTTTTAACCGTCATTAGGTCTCAGTCTGTGACTGTGTGGCTAGATATTGCTCTCACAAAGAAATATGTTTTCCAATAAAACATCTGTTTTTCAGTTAGATGTGAAAGTTGGCATAATTAAACCACTTGCTTAATAATTTAATGAGATCACTTCACAGCTGTTAAAAAAAAAAGCCTGGCAAACTGTCCCAATAAATACTTGAGTAATGAAAATCTAAAAGTCTTTAGTTTGAAATAAGTGTTTGCATTCACACTCACAAATCAAATCAAATTGTATTACAATGATTCCAGATTGCAGGGAATAAACAATTCTTTAATTTGAATTAATGAAGCATCTTTTTAATTCAGTTGAATATGTATTTAAATATTCATTTGTTAGTATATTTGCCCTAGGGACACAGTAAAACATTTTCAATATTTCTTTGTCTACTTTTGTGCATATGTACACAAGACCTATCATCAGTGACCCAGCAGGGTGGCTGTGGATGGCATCCAGTCATCTGAAATATGTCTGAAGTCCAGATATTGAGAAGATTTAAACCAGCTCTTGAAGGTCTTGAAGCTCTTGAAGGATTAACATTCCATCATCCAATGGGTGCATTTTCATTGATAGCTACTGAATCTGTTTCAGATAAGTACACATTTCACCCAAAACATATCATTACCATGGCTGAAAGTGATAGTTAACAAAACTGCCTTGTCACCAAGGGCATCTTCCAAATAGATGACCCCTATTGGATGATGATGATAATGATGATGATGATGATGAGGATTAAAAATAATAACAATAATAACAACAAGACAAATAAAAACAAATCCAGGACTCTATTGTACATTGGGATTTTAAAGGATTTCATTTTTAAAGGATGTATGTGAATCATATTTTCTCTCTTCCACCTCTGTACATAGAAAGAACCAACATATAAAATATTTTTTTCCTCTTCAACCTTTTACTTTTTCAGTGCTTTCAAGGCCCTTGAAGTTAGTTATTTGGTTTTAGATTACCAACTAAGTGTAACTAATTACAAAATTTTTTGTTCTCTCTTTCATGTGGTAGATCAAAATAAATCTCTCTTAAACTATTTTTAAGATGAAAAGTAGGGAAGAAGATCTTGTTTTATATATGCACACTAGTAAAAGGTTAAATACACTGTGGTATCAGATAAGGTTAAATGCTTTTTTTCGTGTTGATTTCTCATGATTTAATTACATAGTGATGAAAAAATCCTTAAAGGTTTGAAATCTTTATATAAGTCCAAATAAAAAATGAAAATTTTTCCATCAACAAAAGTCACATGAAACCTTTAATATGGTATCATAGAAGTCCAGGTAAAAAAGAATGGGTTCATAAATATTTAAGAATAGCAAATGGCACGAAATGTGTTCTGAAGGAGGACGTGTACCATTTATATTCTGAAATAAACAAATACAGTTATGATTTAATTTTCTTCATTTTGAGTTGAGGAGATATTTAGTCAAGTAAAAATGATCTTAAGAGTCAAAGATGTGCAATGGAAAAAATATTTTAATGTTTGGACTAATAAATTGTTTGTAATACTTCTTGTGCCTAAGATTATTTTTAACAAGATATATATATGAGTTTGGAATGTATTTCAATTATAAAGCTCAAGTGAATGTAGACCCTAAAGGTGATATGAAAGGAGAAGGAGAAAGCAAGGCAAAATTATCTAAGTAATGTGACACATATTTGTCAGTAAAGGAGGAAGAAAAAGAAACACCTGAAGACATGAGTTAAGAGCCTTCCTTTTAAAACAAGTATTATTCAAAATATGATTTGGGTATGGAATAGATTCTATGATGGCACATTCATCACACAACTTAACTGATTATTCACACACAATTAGATTTAGTTAGGATAGGGACTCTTACAGGCACTTTAATCATTTGCTTCATGAATTGAAAAGGGGTGTGCATTTGATTTACTGTCATCTGGGTGGGTGATAAAGATCACCTAGTTGATAAATGTGGCAAATGAATTTGCTGATCGAAGCTATCCTTCCATTTGTTTTGCACAATAATTAAAGATTAATTAAATCAGACATGCCTCTAATGAAAGACTCTTACCTGCAGTTCTCTTCATCCAACTGGAAAATACAAACCAGACCAAGATGAAAATTCTTCAAAGAATGAGGTGTTGGATAAACAGAAAGGAGAATATTTGTATTGTTTTGCAGCTATTGATGCAAGCAACATTTAACATTTACGCTCTGCCTATTTAGAACAATAATTACTTTTGGACCTGACATCAGTAACATTAAAGAAAGGAACATGCAACAGTATAGAATTGTAAAACTGCTTTTTTTTAAAAAAAGTGCAAACTAATTGTAAGTTTGAGAGAGGTAAGCATGGCCTTCAAACTTAAAAACTTCTAAACCTACAAACAGTGCAGAACAAGAGCTGTTTCAAGCACTTCATAGCAGTGTAGAAGGCATGTCTATTTGTCATGATCAATGCCCTAAATTATTCTTCAAAAAGAAGACTTACGCTCCTGTAATAACTAGGTTTGCTCAAATATAAGACTCTTTATGTAGGAGCTTCCCATTAAAGTGAGAACTTTGTGTGTGCCTGTGTGTGTATGTTGGATACTGATGGTTGTAGCATCTCTGATATGTTTATGTGGAGTTTTGGTATTGCTCTGCCAGAAGGCATCTCCTGTGCCCCAGTGCAGCTTCACAATGACAGCACGTGGTGTCAGAGTTCAATCTTCTAACTGTTGTGTTGTCAAGCACAAAATTATCAAAAGCAAGAGTAAAGAAAGCAAAAATTTGAAGGTTACACAAGTTTTTCAGGAGGATTTGGTGGAAATGGATTGACACACCTTGAATACTACTAGTTTAAAAACATATATTTCAGGAACTACTCCGGAAGATGAAGGGAAAAAGTCAACCTGAAATTCAGTAATATTCAATGTAAAATAGACACATAAGATAACAAACGAAAAGTGGAACAGTTATCTACAGTGTATTTTAGATACTTATTTTAGTTGGGATGCATTCCTTCTCTCAGTGATGGCCAGTGTGAGCAAAAATATAGTCAGTTTGAAACCTAACTTTTAGATGGTTAAAATTATGTCATATTGTCATGACTCCAGACTTACTGAAAACAGAAAGTGATGAAAAATTAATAATTTAAAATTAGAGATCTTTTGTAAACTTTTTCCTCTGAGATTTGTTTAGAAGCTTTGAAAACATCCTTGAATTTTTAATCAAAGTGGGAGTGTGAGAAAAGCAGTATTTATAAGCAACTGCTTATAAATACTGTCAGTTTTACTGATACCTCAAAAGATTAGAGTTGTTTACCTGCATCCAACAACTGTCATATTTGTGTGTCATGGCAAAATGATAAATCAGACATGAGAAATCTCTCACAGAGCTTTATATTTTTGCAATATGAAATGTTTATGTTTTTCAAACATGAAGGACATTGGGCTGTACTTCAGCACTTTTTTTTTTTCTTTTTTATGATTTGGCAGAGCAGTCCTAGTTGTATTTAAAAACCTCATGCTTCTCCTTATGCTTTGTACACATTACTTCCCATGGCAGTAAAACTTACTGCCCAGGTCTTACCCTCTCATGTTTTAGTCTGATGTGGACTTCCTAAAATTTACACTAGATGGCTATGAGAGAACAAGAGGTTTCAGTCATTGGGCCTTGAACACTTCCACATAGAGCAGGTAGTGACAGCACTAGGGGAAATGGCTTCAAATTGGAAGAGGGCAGGCTTGGTCTACATACCAGGAAGAAATTCTGTGCTGTGAGGGTGTTGAGGCATTAGAACAGGTTGCCCAGAGAAGTTGTGCCTGCCCCATCCCTGGAAGTGTTCAAAGCCAGGCTGGTTGGATCTTTGAGAAACCAATTCTAGCGGAAAGTGTCCCTGCTCATGGCAGGAATTAAATGGTCATTCAGGTCCCTTCAACCCAACCCATTCTCTTATTCTGTGTGCTGAGTTTTACTCAGCTCTACAGTGCAGATAATTGTTTGAAAAAATTATGAAAATAGATGGAAAAATCTCATAAAATGTTGTGGCACGTGTGTTTTTAGAATTGGTTATTCCTTTTGTAAGTTAATAATGGTTTGGTCTTCGGTTCCCCTCCATGTGCTTCCCTCACAATGGTTTCTCCCTAAGTTGTTTATCCCTTGTTTATCCCTGCCGGTGGGTTGTTCCTCAGAACCTGCCTTTATGTCCTTATAAATTTATTTCTTCCCTTTAGTGCTGCCTATCCCCCTGTCTGTCACGGTAACCACCCCCTTTATCTTGAGAATTCTCAGTGTCAACCATCCCTTACTGAATGTATGATTTGCCCCTGCGATTTCTCCCCTCCCCTGTGTGATCATCAGTGGCTTAGCTATAACCCACGCTCCTCCCTGGGTCCTCATTATTGGTAAGCTTTGTGTCTCCTCCCATCACACCCACTCCCTTTATCAGCGTCCCCCCAAAATCTCCTCCCTGACACCCGTCCCTGGCCCCAACTGTGAAATTAAAGCTCTTGGTACCTACACGGGTGTTCACTTCTCCTTCCTTTATCTCAGGCCTTTGTAGCCACGCTCCCGCCTGCGCCACCCACGTCACAGACAGTAACCACTACCCAGGGGTTCCGGGGAGGACCCGGGAGTGGCACATCATGTGGCCATCTTCAGCTGGATCCCGGGAGCATCTAGCCAGCACCCGTCCAGCTCCCGCAGCTGCGGAAAGAGGCTACAAAAAGTTAATTCCACCTTTCTTTGTCAACTGAAATAAAACCTCCATTATCTTTTTCAAATGAACACAAAAGGCAGATTCAGAGTTAAGAGAAAGTTGAGGAGGATGTTCTCCAAAAATTGAAAGGGCATTGTGATAATTTTACAAAATGTGGAATATTTTTAAAGCAATGTTAATGATGCTTTTCATCAACCGCCGTTTTTTTATCAAATCTTTATGCCCCTGAAAGCAGACAGACATGGTGCAAACTTGCTGTGGAGACGTAGTTCTTGTGAAGATGTGACCCTGTAAAAGGATGTGATCCTTTTAAAAGGACAGAGAGAAGCACTTTCATCTTGACACTGTAGGCTACCTTGAGAACAGGTTACAAGGAAAGCACTATCAATGGTATGAATCAATAAAAAGAAAAATCTATAGGGAACAAGAGACATTGACCTTGTGTTATAAACCTCTATTTCTTGTTTCCTGAGTACATATTAATTGATTCTCCAGTACCTATTTATAAACATCTATTTTCACCATCTGCAGCAAAAACATCAGCCTTGTTTTCAAAGGTTTGAAAACCCCTGAATGATAGTTCATAGCATGATAGTTCATGCAATATATGCTGGCTCATGGCAGAGAGATCCAACTCACTTTTAAAAATATCAGCATTTCACTATCATACCTTGCATTTATTTTGAATTAGAAGTCTCATTGTGTGAAATAAGGCCCACAGGTGACTAGAAGAAAAAGTAACTAGATCTCTTTTACCATAAAACTGCATAATTTATTGTCTATTCTGTTATCCTACACTATATTTTTTTTATCCTTTGCATTGCTATTTACATTCAATGATCTTAATAAAACCGGAAATACAATCTAATTTTATCTACAGAATTTTAAACCATAAATAAGAAATATTAAACAAGACTCTTCCTAGAGTACATAATGAATCATTCAATAGTTTGTAATGTCATGAGATCTGGTAATTTGCACCAGTGTAATACCAGGATGCTTTATCATCTACTGAGGTATTGTCTCACAGTTTTTTGAGTTTTTTAATCCATTATGAAGAAGCAAGATTCTACAGGGTATTAATATGAGGTCAAATCACAGATCTTAAATCCTGTATTGTTCAAAAATGATTAGTAATCTGAGATGAAAATTTGGATTGATTTTGTCCTAAACTACTTATTTTATAATATACTGGTTTTCTGTAATGCTTGGTTTCACTAGGTTCATGTTTAAGAATGGGCATCTTTTAGCACATTTTGAAATTTAGAATTTAAAATGAGAATATACACTTTAACTCCAAAACCTGGTGCCATAGAGAAAATTACTTTAGATGTCTTCTCTAGGTTCAGCTCTCATTACATATAAATATTCAGAATTACTTTTATAGTAATATGTATTATTCTGCCTTTATGACAAGATTCACATTCTGTAATCATTCAGCAACTCTCAAGTAGTATGAAACATGAATGATAAGTGTGTAGTGTGTTTTCTCCAGGAAATGCTTTATGGCCTGTGCAATACAGATGTTCTTGTCTAATCTTCGAGCATAATTTTGCCAGTTACTGCTTAATGAGGTTCTCATAAAATTTTCTATAGTGTTTAAGTTAGATCATTCCTGGGAGCTCGGAGATTTTTCAAACAATAGCTTACAAGGCAAATTTTTATCATGACATGATTCTGTTCCTCTGCTCTGCTCTCATGAGACCCCACCTGTTTGGCTGTGAGGTCCTCACCACAGAAAAAACATGGACATATAGGAGTGGGTCCAGAAAAAACCACAAAGATGATCAGAGGAATAAAGCTATTCTCTTCTGAAGACAGGCTGAGAGCTGGGGTTGTTCAGTCTGGAGAAAAGAAATCTCTGGGGAGACCTCATTGCAGTCTTCAACTACTTAAAGGGAAGTGGTGGGCATGGGGTCAGAAGAAAATCCTTCTGTATCATAAGAATATGTAAAAAGAGTCACAGAAAAGAATTTCTAAAGGACTCAGAATGAAGTACAGACTTGCAACAGTAGAAATTTTTTTCCGCGTAAATAAGTCTTCAGCAAACTTGTTCAACAGAAAAGGAGAAAACAGCTCAGCAAACACAGACCTGAGTAGCATTAGAAGGAAAGAATTCACTATAAAAGTGCACCATATTTTCAGCTAATATGAGCTAACATCGTATCAATGATTTTGATGGGCCAGTATTTATTAATTCCAAGAAAGCAATCCAGAAAGAGAATTTCTATATGAGTGATATGTTTGGTTTTTTTTAATTAGAGGAAGAGGCAGATTGTGATTTATTGCCAGTCTGACAAGAAGAATATTCAGGCTTGAAAGAAACAATATTATTTCTCCTCTTAGTTTTTTGAAAGAAACAAAAAACCCAATTGCTCCTATTGTAGAACACTATAAAATTATATTTTGTTGGGTAAACAGCATAACAAGTGCTAAGAGTGAATTTTATATGAAAAAGCCTCTCCTCTGGATTAAATAATCATTTTATATTAGTTACACATCAGCAGCAGTTGCAAATTTTAAGGGTATTGCCTTTTTGGTTTCCACAGTTGCTTGCTCCCCAGGAAAGATTACAATCCCTTTACTATGTCACCTTACTATAACCTACATTTCCTGAAATGATCCACTGAAATAAATAAAAAAGATATAGTGTGTTTTTCTCTTAAAATGGCTTGTCACACTCTGCTTTAGAGCAAGACCACACAGCTGAATCAGCCTACCTGAGGGTGTCATAAAATCTTGCAAGGGATGGGCAACAAAATATCTTAAATTAGATCCTCCTCCAGCATAACAGTAACAGAGAATGGAAGCCACAAACAGAAAGAAATTGGGCTGTGTCACAAATTCCAAGTCTTTTACAGCTGTAAGAAAGCAATCAAGTTGCTCTGCACATATCTCCTCCCCAGCTGAGTCAGCCCACATATCCTGGAGGTAGAAAGCAATGTAAGGAAGTGGAATCTGCACTGCTTTTGATATGAATTTTTTCATAGGATTGCTGATCTTGACTATATCCTGGGGTCTCAGTTTTTAGAGTGATCATACAACACCTGTTCAGGCTTTATTCCCAGATCACAGAAATTTATTTCTAATACACTGTAGCAGTAAAAATTTGCCATTTAGAAGAAGTCAGTTTTTCAAAATCATGCCAAATCCACTGGAAAGGTCATATGTAATTGCATATACTGCATAGGTTTGTCAGCTTCCCTGTCAGGTACTAATGGGAGCATTTTGAAAGACTGAGCCACTGCTACCCCATATTTACTGGAAGGACAAATTGTGTAATCTATACATTTATTCAGTAATACAGCTGACAGATGCATCTCTAGGTATATAAGCTGCTTCAGGCTATATTTAAGCATCTTCATCAGCCACTTTCTACAATACTGTTATCACAGTCAAAATACATAACCTGTAGCATATAAAAAATTTTGGACATTGTACTCATTCTTTCAAGGTAAAAAAGGAGGACAATCCATAACAGCTTCAAAGAGCTTGCCAAAATATCACCTAAAGCAGGGGGATTCAAATCTAATTATACGTTTGACAGGTTTTAGAAACAAATGGAAATTGTCCCAAGCATGTTGACAAGTACAAGATAAGAATGGAGAGCTGTCCTCAAATCATTAGCCTCATAATGTAGCCAGATTAATGAATTTCTTTCAGAAGATTAGATATCAGCAGGGCAAATGTTCATACCATATTTCTAAGTTATTTAGACAACCTTGAAAATGAATTTTTGAAACTAAAATAAGACACAGTTCAATTAAATGCATGTCATGACTTTTTCAAATGATCATGTGTTTAAAGCAAATCTTGCAGACATACAGTTCTGTACTAGTCCCCTAAGCTTACACTTGAGAATTGCTGATACCACTGTCAGAGATGACTTTAATATTAATCTGGTACATAAACAGTGAAGCTGCAGTTGAGGCTTCTCGTAGGAGAAAACTCTTATCATCCAATTATTTATCTAGCTTACCATACCATTTAAAGATTCTTAGGAGGCCTCACAGCTCATCTGTTTTAAAGTAAAATCTGAATCTCTTCAAAAAATGCAGCCCCACTATTCATCAGTCATTCCATCATCAGTCATCACAGAACCACAGAATGGTTCAGGTTGGAAGGGACCTCTGGAAGTTCTGGTTCAAATTATCTGGCAAGTTATTCTTGTCCTGCCACGGGGCACCACTGAGAAGAGTCAGGTTCCATCTTCTTTCAAGTATTTATATACATTGATAAGATTCCTCCTGAGCCCTCTGGTAAAACTGTCCCACCTCTGTCAGTCTTTCTCCATAGGAGAGATGCTGCAATCCCTTCATCACCTTTGTGGCTCTCCACTGGTATGTTCATGTCTTTCGTACCCCTAGGGAGCATGGAACTGGGAAAAAACTCCAGATATGGGCTGTCCACAGCTCAGTAGCTGTCAGGGTTCACCTCCCTTAACCTGCTGGAAGCAATTTGCTTACTGCAGCCCAGGATTTCCTCTCTCACAAGGTATTTCACCAGTTTATGTTTAACTTGGGGACCACCAGGACCCCCAGGCTCTTCTCTGCCAAGCTGCTTTCCATCTGGGTTGCCCCCAGCATGTACTGGTACATTGTGTTTTTTCTCTCCAGGTTCAGGACTTCTCTTTGTTGAACTTCATGAGGCTCTTTTCAGACCCCTTTTCAAGGCTTTTGAGGTCCCTTTGGGTGGCAGCATGACTGTCTGGCATATCAACTACTTCTCCCAGTTTTGTGTCATCAGCAAACTTGCTTAAGCTATGTTCTGTCCTGTGATCCAGATCATTTATGAAAATGTTAACCAGGCCTAGACTCAATTTTGGAGTATACTGCTAGACACTGGCTCCAACTAAACTTTGTGGCCCTGATCAGCACCCTCTGGGGCTGATCAGGCAGCCAGTTTTCAATCCGCCTCTCTATGTGCTCATCCAGCCCAAACATCAACAGCTTCTTTCTGAGAATCTCATAGATGTCAGTGTTCAAACTTCACCAAAGTACAGGTAGCCAATATTTGTAGATTTCCCTTTGTCTGCCAAGCCAGTCAGTTAGTGAAAAAAATTATCATATTGGTCAAGCATGAATTCCTCCTTTGGGAACTCATGATAACTGCTCCTGATGATTTTCTTGTTTTCCATGTGCCTTTGCTGATGGAAAGGCACGTGGAAATATTTAGTACAGGTAGCTTGGTGTGCAAGCTGCAGTGTGAGCTGCAGGCTGAACTCTGCATGGCAGGAAATGCTGGAAGCCTGAGGCAAGGGTGAACTGGTGCCCACTCTTTGTGCAACAAAGAGCCCAGGGACCTGTGGCACCAGACAGGTGGCTGGCCACTGAAAGACACAGCAGCAGATGATGATGCAGCAGCCCAGTAAAATTTCATTAACACTTGGAAAAAAATATTCCAGAAGCAGCTTCTATATCACTTTCCCAGTAATTAAGGTGAGGCTGGTTGACACCATAGCTCCCTATGTTTTCTTTCTTTCTCTTTCCGAAGATGTGAGTGGCATTTGCTTTCCTCCAGTCTCCAGACACTTGTGTCAGCCACCATGATTTACCAAGGATTATTGAAAGTGGCCTTAGAATGACATCTACTAGCCTCTTCAGCACTTGTGGATGAATTCCATCAGGTCTCATAGGTTTATGTATGTCAAATTTTCTGAAACATTCCCTGACCTGATTGTCTTGTGTCAAGGGTACATCTTCCATGCTCCTTCATTTTTTTCTGATCTCTAGGACCTGGGATTGTTGAAAACTAATCTTTCCAGAAAGACTGGTAAATAAAAAGCCTTCAGTGCTTCAGAATTCAGGACTTTCTGGTCCTTCGTCATTCTGGTCCAATAAAATTTAAACAAACAAAAAATAATCATACATCGAGAAAATCTGACTAATCTTTTCAATGATATTTTTAGTACTTTGCTAGCTACCATTAACAGGGAACAAGTTTTCCTTCCTGATTTTCCAGGTTCCTAAAAACTCACTTTGTAAATGTTATTGAAAAATCATAAGGAAAACAAACAAAAAAAAGGTATTTTTTCAGGTTTTTTTTCCTAGAAAACAATTTCTCTTATGGAATAATAATGATTATGGGTTTTGTCATCTTACATGATTAAAGAATCTAAATGTCTTTATTAAATTTTGAATGATCACTGCTTTCTCATATTTACTGGAAGATCTCTTCAAGCCTTTGCTTCCATTTCTGCATTGTCATGTAATATTTTCTCTCTTGAAAACAATGTCTTTGCAGCTTTGTCCTGAAGTGTTCTTAACTTCTCTGACAAAATTATTGCGATATTTCTTTCAAGAAGAAGAGTATGTTCAATGAGTCATTTAAGAGCCTGTAGTTCTATATTTGCACTAACACAGGGAGAGCATTGAAAAACTTATCTTCCTTTCACATGCCACACCTGTAAGGCAGAATCAAGTTCTCTGACAAGCTAAGAGGAAAATTCAAGGAAAAGATTTTTGAGAGATGCTCAAGTAAATAGCATCCTATTTTCATTATTTTTGTTTCCATATACATTGAAAGGTTTCCGCAAAACCTATTGAGGTCAATGAGTTTCTGTTACTATTTTGGTTTCTAAAGCTAATTCCATTAAGAGGAGAAATTATTTATTATAAGT
This sequence comes from Serinus canaria, assembly GCF_022539315.1. Lineage (NCBI taxonomy): Eukaryota > Metazoa > Chordata > Aves > Passeriformes > Fringillidae > Serinus > Serinus canaria. The sequence goes on along the minus strand of NC_066314.1, from coordinate 17,143,105 downwards.
GTAGTGTACTTTCTTTTATCTTCTTTATCGAAAAAACAAAATTGCAGGCATTTTTCTTTTGAATGTAGCATTAAAAATAGGCAGTTTCTTTCTTCAGAAAGACTTGCCTGCGTCACTCTGTAAACTCCAACTTTCATAGAAATTTCTCTGTTTCCTTTTAAGATTAGACCCATGGCTGCTGAATACTTCAGTTTTATGTCAGCATCTATTTTGTCTTTAATGAAAGATACAGAACTCAATATCATTCTAACAGCATCTCAACTCAAAGAGCCATATCATACTCATATTGTTTTGTCATTTTCTCCAAAGAACAAATTGTCAAATTATCAATTCATTCCAATGAATATCAAATAAATTATCAGTTCATTCCTCCCCTACATCCCTTGCTTTCTATCTCCTGGAGATAAATAGCTTTTTCAGTCCAAATATTCTTATCCATAAACTGAGAAATGCTTATTTTTGCATCACTTGAGGTTTCTTCCTGTTAAACATTGGTCAGAGCCAGGATTGATGCTCTTTCTCAGTTACATAGTGTGTCATCTGCTCAGAATATCCAAGAAGAAATTTCTTCGGTTTCAGATAATCAAGCATTGCAGCCATTCTTCTGTGTCTTTTTATAGGTATATTACAAATTTCCTAATATCATCAATGTTTATGAAATTATCAATTCAATTAACACACAGTGTTAATTAATAAAATAGCACTTTGATGAATTTTCATCCTGGACTGAAATTGTGAAACTCACAGAATATATTCCATTGGCCAGCGTGAGAGGGAGCTATGACAAGTCAACTGCAGAAAAATACAAAAAAATATTATTTTAAGAGAGTTCTTGCTTTAGTCTCTTATAACTGGATTCTGGATGAAGTGCACATACACATTTGACATTTTCAAATATAATGTAATAACTTTGACAACCTTCTAGTTCACAGTTGAGTCCTTCTAGATCTCAGCAAGGAAATGGATGCCATATTTCAATTTATAATTAGTGTATAATTTTGGAATGAGTATCTTCTGTACTCAAAATAAAGGCCCTGGATCCCCATATATTTGCATTATAGTCAGTCTGGTGTAACCACTCTGGCTGATTTAATATATTTGGAGATCAGTCTGTAGAGCAGCTGAGAAAACTTCTAAAGCTTAAAAAAGTGAGTCAGCATTCAGACCATGCATCTCTGATTGTTTGTATTGTAGGCTGAGAAGAGTAATTAGGATTGAGCTGTATGCAAGTAATGTGTGCTGATTATGGTTAGCTGACCAGTGAAATGTGAAGGACGAACTCGAACTTGGCAACTATGATTAAAACTGATTGATTTGATTCCTGCAAAGAATAAAAAGAGACTAGTTTTCTGTCTTCGAGCAGATTTGTACTGAAATTCATGTATAAGCATAAGAGTTTGGGTGCATTAATAAATAGAAAGCATAGGGACCATAGCCATGGTTCAGTTATTCCTTGAATGACTATAAACATCCTTCACACATACACGTATAGTCACATTGTATTCTTGTTGCCTTTTTTCCTAACCTGTTAACAACTATTCTGAAGTGTTTTTTATTAAAATAATCACTTTGAGGAAATTTTAAATACTCACACTTTTGTTTCCTGTCAGACAACGTATGGTATGAGGGAACAGACTGGGTTAAAACCTTTTCTAGAATAAATAATAATTTTCACAGCTTATAAATAGTTTTGAGGACTTGGAAATAAACCACAGAAGGATATTTTTCCCACAGGAAAGCTGCAGTCAGTGAAAAAGAGAAAATCCCAGTTTTGAGTTTTTAAACAGATAAAATATGGGAGTATGGTTTCACTAAGGAGTATTAGTAGTTTCTTTCTTTCATGAAGGTACTGAAATAAGTAAAGGCTAAAGAAATGGGTGGGGAAAAAATATGCAGTTGTTCCTTCAAAGGAATTTGTAGACAAATATGGAAAATTATGGAAAAATTGGCTTGAGGGTTGCCCTTTAAGGGAGGAAAACAATGTATTCTTGTTGTCTACTTTTAAAAACAGTCCATTTGATTTACATTTTAAGAAATAAATCTTATTTTCTACATACTACTCTCCCAAATTTGTTTTTTAATAATCAAATCTCTCATAGTTCAGAGAAAGAATTAGGGAATACTCTGAGATATAAATGCTTATTAGTGCCAGAATAAGACCTACCCCACATATAAAGTGCAACTTGAAAATGAAAGCAAAATAGAAAAGAAGCAGCTGGTAATTTTAATCTGGTGTGAGTTGATGACTCTGTCCAATGATGACTCAACAAGGGTTGTGTAAACTAAAAAACAGAGAGAATGAATCTTGAAAGCTATGTTCAGATTGTTAGCAATATGATGAAGTTCATAAATCATGCAAATAGTCAACTAGAGAGCAAAAGAAATAAAGTCTGAGAATTACTGTATCTTTTCTGGTAAAGAGCTATTTTTGATGAAAAATGTAAGTCACATTCTCTCACTTTTTTCTCAAGAGAATATGAGAAGGAACTAACTTAGAAGAGAAAAAATTCCAGGATGCCGAAGGACTGATTATTTATAGTCTGCCTTGGAATCAGACTATTAATTTTTGCCAATGTCCATTGTAAAGATATCCAAGCACAGATTACAGGAAATACAAATAGTACTCTTGGTAAAGTGTTTACAAAGAGTACAAATAGTACTCTTTGTAAACACTTACAAAATAGTTTTAAGTTCTATGACTTATTAATCTCAAATGAATTGAGATTAATAAGTCATAGAACTTAAAACTATTTTGTAAGTGTTTAATTTATAAAGCTTATAACACACTCAAAGTAGGTACCTTTATCCCTCTGTTCTTTAAGAATATTTCAATTTCTACATCCAAGCTACTGGCGACCTTCATTAAAGAATGTCTGAGTACATCTACACCACTGTTTATCTCATTGTTTTCTATAGCATCTCCTACCAAACAGAAAGTAAGTTGGAAATAAGCTTGTGATTTGCTATTACAAAATAATCCTCATACTCTGAATATTGTCTGTTATACCTAGGCAACATGCAGAATTCCTATTTTTTTTCCCCCCACAATTTCTTATTCCTCTCACTTTACAGTAGACAAATGAAAACCACATTAAGTTCTAGTAAAAGATGTAATCTTAAAATTCATGGCACTCAGTGTGATGAATCATATTTCAAAATTCTCAGAAGTCTATTTTTGCTTTAAAAAATTGGTTCTATATATCCTTTTGCTTTATATAAAATTATGCACTAATATGTATTCAATTAAATAAGCAAGACAATAAGTGCTTGCTCTAGTTACAAAATGGCTCACCTTTGAAATCACTTACTGAAGAGCACATGAAATGGAAATTATATTATAATAAGGCATGTTTATTATCAATCCATCAGTTAATTTTCCTGCTGTGCTGAATTCTAGATATGATTTCATTGATGAACCTGATTAAAATACTGATCATGCATCAATAATAAAAGGAAAAATTCATTATAAGTTAATAATCTAACATCAAATATTAAATTTCATTATAATACTGATCAGAACATCCTTTATGTTACTTAAAGAAGTTTGCTCTCCCTCAGAATAAAAAGTTACAAGAGATAACACAGCTGGATATTCTCTTGCAGGACAGTTCTTCTTTTGACTTGGGAACAAATTAAAGTCTCTGAGTTATAATGGTAAGTTTTCCATAAATATTTTCTTTCTGTGAGCCCTCCATATTTTCATTCAAAATGACCTGTATGAAAATTGCAGATTGCACTGCCAAATAATTACTTACATTGGTGACATTCTGAATTATAGACCTTCGTGGATAAAAAGCAACCAGGACAAAGTGAAAAATAGAAATAGATTATGTAGTGGGTCCAGTTCCATTATGAATTATATTCCATTATGTCAGTTGTAGAAATAGAATTAGAAGAGACTCATTTTGCTTTAATCCTAGTTTTCATTTTGAAACCACTAAAATATCTTTACAAATCATAAGGTCTTGTAGCTATCTAAAAGTCAGATTACATCAAGGGATTCATGTGGTTTCATAGCCTCTTTCTATCAGCAGTGGATGCTTAGGTTAAAATAAAGTGGACAGCTCTGAAGGGAGCTGACTTCATAAATGGCCACTGGTTTTAAGCTGCCAGTGACTTAGAGACTCCAAAGCCAGTCTTTGTTTATTCTATTTTTAATACTTTTGTATTTTCAGAAAGGATTGTTACCTCATTGTTTGAATCCATTTCTAGACATTTATAACTATACTGCACTTGTATCATATTTGAGACCCTTACCAATAGCCTGGATTTAGTCTGAAAGCTGACCGGTTTTTTGCCATTTCTTCTTTGCTATCTTAAACCAATTGGTAATCCAAAACAACATTTTTCCACATCCACTTACAGATTAGTTCCCCGTGATAAGTCTTTTACAAAAGTTTTCTAACTCCAAATGCATTTTATCTGTATGTATATCTCATTCAAAGAATTCTGGTACATTTCTGAGGTATGCTATCTCTCCAAAATGCCATGTTGCCTCTACCCCTGTGCAAAGCACTTATCCATGTCTGCTGTTTGCCTTGTGTACTATTGCTTCTGCCAGTTACTTAGAAAGCAGCCCATTAATTATGATTTTCTCCTCTACTCATAAAGGCTCCCAGGTAGGGAGTGTAGGTCATGCACTTTGCTGGAGCTGGGCTGGGCTGGTTGCAGCTCCTGCCTCTGGGTTAAGTTCCTGCTGCCTCCCCTGGCTGAGCTGTGTCAGTGCCCCATAGGAAGGGTTCCACCACCCAGCTAACAAGAGCCCCTGGGGAGGCTGTGGGAACCCGGTCACTCTTAGCTGGGAACATCCAGACAGCAGCTGCCTGGGGTAAAGAAATGCATAAAATAAATCCAAACAAGCTCAGGACAGGAGAGAAAGTCTTCTCCCCCAGTCCACTAAATTTCATGCTCATCCTTCCAAAGACCTCAGGATGGTGGTATCATGTCTTATACACTTCTCATTTCATCCTTTTAGGAGCTGAGCCTGTTAATTTAAGGATGTCCTGGGATATTCAAGAAATGTGCACAATCCCCTGGAAAAGAGCTAGATGCCAGGAAGGACCAAAGGATTGCATAGCAGCTTTAAATCTGTCATTAATAAGCCTTTTATCTGCATTAATTGCATAGTTTGTAGAACTGTAGTGTTAAAACATTAACAGTACTGCCAATGGATTCCTAGATTCATATAGGTGGTGTTTTTCCTTTTGGTTATGACAAGATTTTGAAGATGGCAAGCGCAGAGATCAGAGCTGTCACCTTTTTAAAAGCTCACATTGCATATCAAACAGTTAATCTCTCTGACACCTAGCCTTTTAAAGATATAGCTCTCCTTCACAGTAAGCAGCTAAGCAATTTCGTATTTGAGTTTGCCTGAAATGTGATAAATAGTGTTAGAACATATTAGATTATCAGGTTATATATTAGGTTATCAGGTAACAAATTAGGTTATCAGATTCTGATTTTTGGGATTCACAGCCAACTGTGGGTTTTCAAAGAATTTTAGTTGCTTGATTGGGGGGTTAATAAATTTATATTAATTTTTAAAAAAATTATTAATAAGTAGAGGCATTTCCATGTGCTCTTTTTTTCTTAAGATCACACCAGTGAAGTATTTCTAAAGGACAAACACCTATAAACAGATAGAGGTGAAAGGTCCAAAACTCCCTTCTTTTCAGTTCAGCTTTCTCTGATCCCTCCCTCCACTGCCCTCCATTATCTCCATTACAGTGATTGCTGCACTCAAACTGCAGCTTTGAGGACAGACAGTTTGCAATATCCTGCTGATACGAATGGTAGTATTCCCATTCCATTCATTTCACTGCAGATCAAACTGTTAGATACAAGTGCAAACTGTAATTTCCCAATATTTTAAGTGTCTCTTTCCTATAGTGTATAGTTCTAAGTCATAGGAAATTTTGAGCAGCGCTTCGATCTCTGGAGAGAAGCTCTTTTAAAGACCAGCTCACATCACTTGTGAGTCACCAAAAGTGTTGCAATATTTTTTTATATATGTCTGCCTAACAAGACTGCATAAACATCAGGTTTGCCAATTAGTATCTTTTATTGCTATTTCACCCATAAAGAAGAATAGAAAGTTAAAATCAAATAGGTCTATCAGTCAGGCTGTGTTATCGCTGGATCAGGACTTTGCTAATGCTAATGACATATTTCTAAGCATCCATTGCTTCTTTAATAAGTAATACAGAAACTAAATGGCAGCTGAGTAGCCTGTTGAGAACAATTAACTCAAAGCAGATGGCACTACAAATACAATTCTTAAAGGGTCCTTTCTTGTTTGGAATTTTCACCTTCCTTGTTGATTTTACCCCCTGGTTGAATTAAAGCCTTTATTGATAGATTTAAGATGTTCCTGACATTTGATTAGCAAACTTCATACCGAGACTGTATTAAAATTTAATATCTTTCAGAAATAAAAAGCAGTTTCTACTGGATGTTTTCTTCCCAAGTCTAGTGTTTCATATCTTATAAAGCTTCATAGTTTGGCAACTAAAAATCCTGAGAAAGCAGTACAAATACAAAGATCTGAAATAACAACAGCTTTGAAGCATTAGTGCTAAGGGTCAAGAGAATTATCTCCAAAAAGTTGGTCATTTCACAAAGATTTTAAGAAATGTGAGAAGGAACTCCATTGAGCTGGATATGGAATACACTAATATATATATTTTTAAGTACTTGAATTTTATAAGTGTTGATCTTTTAAGAATCACGATGCATAAATGGAGGCTGATTGACTTTCTTGGCATAGGGCATAGGCTTCAATGGCATAGGTTTTAGAGACTTCAATCCAAATTTGAGTTGTATGTATGAAAATACATCAGTGAAAGATATCTCTTCCAGTATAACTGAAGCTTGACAGACCAACCAGTGTCAAAGATATGTCCATCAAGTAGGTGCTACACTTAAAGTGACTCAGCTGTCCTCAAGCAGTTTGTGGTTCTATTTCTGACATCCATTCTGGTGTTACAGTAAGCAATGAGTTTTGCTGTTCCTTTAGAGAGTGCTCAAACAGATTTCATCAGAGGTAGATATACAGGGGTTTAAAGTATCATTTGCATAAAGAGTATTTTAGACATGCAGAATGGTTGACAGAAAGATTTGTGAAGTTATTAAGTACAGTCTTGGGAATGCCTTTTTTTTTTTTTCCCAGCAATAAATGTTCTTTCTGGCTTATAAAACATATTTCTTCAAAGTAAAAAGTAATACATGTATATACAGGGGCCAATAGAAGTTTGAAATATGCTTTATTGCATTAATGTTAAAAAAAGAAATAAGGAAAATTAGGAAAGCTGGTGACATGGCTTTGAAAAAAATCCAGCAAATAGAAGACAGTGCTGTATCAAAGTGTAAAAAATTGAAACTATAGTGTTGCCTCCTTTAAAGAATTGTTTTGTGGCAATTTTTTTCCGATGATTTCACTGTGATTTTCTGGTGGTTTTCTGTGCCCTTCAGAACCTAAATACCTACAATTTCAGTTTTCTGCACTCTATTTCTTTTGGGTAAGCATTAGCCATGCTGATCAACACCTCATCATAATTAAGCTTATTTTGAAGCAATTGCACAAAATTCACTAGAAAACTTCTGATAAATACTAGCTTGTGGAAATATAAACATGGTAATTTTAAAGGCACAGAGTATTTTAAGGTAAAAGCAGAAAATTTTAGTCATAAATCAAATAATATTTTGAACTATATACACTTGTAAAGCTGTGCTTTTCTAAGATCATTAATGACTGCGTTACTCTTCAGACAGTATATCTGTTTCAGTCTTAGCACACTGGAGGTTATGTCTCAGTGGTAGTAGATTTTTTGTGACATTTTAAAGTCTTACAATCCACATTATCAACAAAATTTATGGTGCAGATTTCATATTTGTCATTATTATCGAAGACATAGCAATTCTGTAAGCCTAATAATGCAAGTTTAAAAATACATAACTAATTTCAAGACAGCCATAATTGCCTGGGAAAGTGAAAAATCACCCCAAAAAAACACTTAGTGAGGTATAGTTGTACCTTGAGCACAGGTAATTTAGGAATGAAGATGTGTGTTAATAGTACAATTAGATAATGATGACCAATCCATCCAAGGAGAACAATTTCACCACAGTTGTTGGCTTGGCAGCAGGACATCTTCTCCTCTCTCCCCTGGCTGACAGGTGCTATCCAGTTTATCAGTTGCAAAGAACCACTGAGTTCTTCTCCCTGCAAAGATTTCATAAGAGCCTGGGCTTGATGTCTCCACTCCACACTGTTGACTTTTTTTATTATTGTCTTTAAAATGTGCTTTGCCACTTCTTCTGTTTTAATATACCTTGATTAAATGGCAAAGACAACACGGTCTTTACGTCTACTACCAACTTTTGTTTAGATCACATCAAAGCATTCCAATCCCACCACAATGATATGGGGTCTTCATCATGTCTAATATTCTTTTAAATTTTCCACTGCATTCTGGTCAGATCTCTTCTAATCTCAGTTAAGCAAACGTCATGTTTGAATTAACTCAAAACAGTTCCTAAAACATGTCCGGGTATTTACTAAAGTTCTGTATCTCACTGAATCATCATGTCTGAAAATATTTCTGGATTAAAGTGACCACTTTAAAAAATGCAGGAATCTTCTCTCTCAAATTGAATGATAAATCTTTCTCTACTAGCTACTATACCCTTGGTTACGGAAGAATTTTCTGTTATAGTATTCAAAGTCAGTTTGTGAATTTCCTTCAAATATCAATTAAATGACTCTTATAGAACAAGGGTTACCTATAATAACAAATTATTGCTACTTTGAAAATGTTGTATGCTTGTCTTCAATGATTTAATGTATTTTTCTCACTCTATTTAGCTTGTCATAAAAATATTAAGGGAAAAGTATCAGCTGTTTTCAGTGAAATCCATAATAACAGCAAAATATTTGAGGGAAAGAAGAGAGAAGATGAAATACAGATACAAGGCTATATTTAATCCCAAAGAATAAGAGCATAAACCATTTTGAAACAGATGATCCTTAAGAATAGAAAGGTTGTCTTTGCTACTCATATTCACTATATAGACTCTTTTAATAATGTATTAATAACACTGGTTTTGTTAACACCTTTGTTCTGAAGCCTGTGACCTTTTGTTAGAAACTTCTTGGCACAGCAGTTCTAGGTAGCTGATACTTTGGATTCAGGTTCTAAACCATAATTCTTTCAAGAATTGATGTTGTGTAGTAATTATTTAAATTTTAGGCAAAGACAGAAGTCACCATACAGTTTTTAGAAGCAGATGGAAATTTATAATAAATTAGTCTATGGGTTGTAAAGAGACAGCTTGCTGGAATATATCCACTGCTGAATCACCATCAAACACTCTCAAAGTGCAGAAACAAGATTGTCAAGGAATTATCAGCTTAAAGTAGCATTAAATCTGTATGTTGTCTGCATAAAAATAATATTTAAGGACATTTTAGGTATTAATGTCAATCAGTGTAACCACAGACAGGAAGAAAGAATCGTAGGAGTAAAATTTTAAGGTGGATGTTCGGAGCAAATAATACAAATCCTGTTAGCCATCATCAGGAGGATTTGTCTGCTTATCTTCTGTACTTTTTATATTGAACTAATTTGTTTTGTAATACAAAAAGGCTGGTGGAGCTGTTGGTACCAACAGCTGCAGATCTACTGCACAGGCAGAGATGATATTTAAAAGGAAAATAATTATAGTCTGGGTCTAGTGCCTCAATGGAATCAAATTAATCTATATAAATAGAGTGTATCCTATACTCCTGAAATGTCTGTAGCTACTTTACACTACTCATATGTAGTGAGATTAGCATATATATGTACAGTTCTTTTATTAAAGCATGCACAGCAGCTACTCATCCTGAAATTTCCTAGATCTGCCACAAAAGAAAAGTAACTGCTCAACCTGTTAGAATTACAGGTAGTGACTGGTAATGTGTTGCAATACACAGCACATTCTTGAGAGCTTTTCGGTTCTGTTGATTATTTAATTGCTGTAGATAAACATTTTTTTTGATAAGAACATAATTTCTCCTGAGGGGGAGAATATCTGCTCCAGTGAGGTCTTTCAAGGGCTTCAGGGGTCAACCTGCATCGACATGGTATACCCTATAGACTCTAGGGGAATCTCTGCTCCAACAACTGAATCACCTTCTTTCCCTCCTTCTCCTCTGACCTTGGTGTCTGCAAGGCTGTTTCTCTCACGTTACCAGTCCACTCTCACATTTGTGATTCTGCTGGGTTTTTTTTCCTTTTCTTAAATTATCACAAAGGCACTATCAGCATCACTAATGGGCCCAGCTTTTGCGTCTTGGGGCTGACTGGAACTGGCTGTGTCTGACATGGGGGCAGTTTCTGGTGTTTTTTTATAGTAGCCACCTCTGCACATTCCCCCTTCACACACGCACACAAACACACACACACACACATACACACACACATACTGACCTCATAAGTAGGGATATAGGATATAAGTGGTGAATTGGGAAATGATAGTTCCATGTTGAAAGACAGGCATGATAGGCAGAGATAGAGCTACTCTAAGCAGTCGCAGTGCCAAAAGGAGAGAGCTGCTGCTGATCTTCCCATGACAGCAAATAACAGTATTTTCTGCTTTCTCTCTTATCAGCCTACTACATGGGATATTGTTCCTTCACTAGAGTCAAATGGTTTTATGGATTAAGCTGAGAAGTGGACAGAACTTCAATAACAAATCATTCCCAAACAGTAATTTCTCTTTTTCATTATCAGTAGCGTACACTTGACTGACAGCATCCATCTCAGCACAAATGTGTTCCCAGAGCTTCTGTGCTCTTTTGGTACAATTCATGCACACAACCTCTAAAGAATATGGCAATATGGGGACAGGAATCTTATTTGGTTCCTGATTTTATTGAGCAGTTTTTCTGCCATAACCACAAGATTTCCACCAGGATCATTCCCAGTCTTGTCTGTCAAACATCTTCAGGTGTAAACAGCACACCTCTTGCTTGCTTCAGCTTTAGGTATTAACTCAGTTCATTACTATGTAGTAAGAATAATAAATAAATTTTGGTTGTTTTTAGTTTAGTGAGTGCTTGCTGATAGAAATTTCTACTAATATTTAGCTTATGTTAGAATTATTTAGCATTGTTAGTTAAATTCACTAAAACACCTGTACTGTTCTCAAGTTATTTTCAATGCCATGCACAATTATACACGTTTTTTTTCAGTGGGGTTCTTCCCACCACTTTATATACTGAGCAGAATTTTTGGAAAATGCCTCTGGTTATTTTGGTCACCTGTCCTGGTTGTGTCTACTCCCAACCTCCCATGCACCCACAACCCCCTTGCCAACATGGCTGTACAAGCAGAAAAGGACTTGGTTTTGTGTAAGCCCTGCTCAGCAATATCAAAACCATCTCTATGTTATCAACTCTGTGTTCAGCATGAATCCAAACCACGTTGCCATACCAATCAGAAAAAATTAAGAAAATTAACTCTACTCCATCCAAAACCAGCATATTCCCTTATTCCATACCACTTACATCATGCTCATGTCCCACAACATTCAGTGTATCACTACCCACCACCTCTCTTCCTCTTCTTTAATATAATACTCAGATATTTTTCTCCTCTTGAATTAATTTAGTCCACGACTGTGGGCTTTATCTCTTATGGGACAAGAGAGGTGGTGTGTGATGTGGAGTTACTGGACACCAAAACCAGCTCAGGTCAGATCACTGCCATGCTGAAACTGCTTCTTGTAAGGCTTCTGTGTTGGTTTGGGTGGTTCCTGCTGTAGTAATTCCTGTAAATATAAACCCTACTTGTGGCTTACAAAAATTTAAAGACAAATCCATCACAATCTCCACCGATGGTCCTTTTGGCCCTGGTTTTAGGGTTTAGCATTGCAATGATCTCCTCCCCTTGTCCCCAGCCTGGCTGCAACAAGGTGCTCCTGTTACAGAATAGTCCCCCATTAGTATAGTCCACATCATAGTCCTCCATGGGCTGCAGGGGCCCAGCTGCACCAACAAGGTCTTCACCATGGGCTACAAGTGAGTCTTAGTTTCTCCTGCTCTGGCGTGGGGTCCCACCCACAGGAGATAGTCCTCCTTAAACTTGTACAACATGGGTCCTTCTCATGGGCTGCAGCTCTTCACTAGCCTCTCCAGTGTGGGTTCTCTGCAAGGTCACTAGTCCTGCCAGCAAGCCTACTCTGTCACAGGAATCTCACAGGGCCACATCCTTCTTCAGCCACCTACCTGCTCTGGTATGAGATTCTTCCATACATGACAATGCCTTCAGCTCCAGTTCTGAAGTTCCAGTTTGTCCAGTACAGAAACAACAGCAGTACCCTGGCCACCTGCCAGCCCAGACACATCGCCAGTGGCTGCTATCAAAACATTCTCAGGCACAAATCAGTAAGGAGATGAACAGTACAGCACTACAGCAAGCAGTGAAAGCAAAAACCAGCCACTAACAAGTGGCTGTAATACAGACCCAGGAAAGTAAGCCCCATAGCAAGCAAAGAAGCCTGCTGATTACTATAAGCAGCACTAACAGATGTTCAAATCCAGTACATCCAAATTCAATCAGGTACATCCCAGTCAGATCTGTCTTTGTCTCAAGCACTTTGAGCCACAAATTGGGTACCAAAAAGAACTGCCATGGTTTAACCCCAGTCAGCAACCAAGCCCCACACATCCACTCACTCACTCTCCCATCAGTGGGATTAGAGAGAGAAACAGAAAGATAAAATATGGAAAATTCATGGATATAGATTAGGATAGTTTAATAGGAAAAGCAAAAGTCATGCATGCCAGCAAAGCAAAACCAAAGAATTATTTCACTATTTCCCATTGGAAGGCAGGTGTTCAGCCATCTCCAGGAGAGCAAGGTCCCATCATGGTAGAGATGATTGGGAAGACAAAATCCATCATTCCACTCCATTACCTGGGTGTGGCAGTGTGAAAAGCAGAGAAGGCCTTCACTCTGGATAAGCCCTGCTCAACAGTAAGAAAAACATCACTGTATTAACAACCCTCTGTTCAGCACAAAACCAAAGCACAGCCCCATACCAGCCACTGTGAAGAAAATTCCCTCAACCAAACCCAGCACAAGGTGCAAACAAATCATAGGAGAAAATTAAGTCTCTGCTCAGAAACCTGTCCATGAGAATCCACTTATGTATTTAAAGCTTTATTTCTTCTTCTTGAAAGAATTCAACCCTGGGAAAAAATCAGTAATAATCTTTGTTTCTTGTTCTTCTATTTTTCTTGATTCATAAATTTTGTTTACAGGTTTCACAACCTAAATGGTTACCCAGCCTGCTAGTGATAAAGATCACAGCTGTAGGTTCATGGGGATCCAGGAAACACAAGCACCCAGAAATTTCATTGTCTGAATTTCCCTACTTGATTAGACATTATCAGACGTATAAAAAAAAAATCACCACTGGCAAGTATATATTTATAATTAATAAAGCAAATATAGACATATACACATATTCAGCTATTTTATGATCACCAATAAATAGTGTGGCAGTAATCAATAACAGCAACAATCAACAGTATTGCAGCAATGATAGCAGGAACAGATAACTGCAGCAACAACAATTTTAGAAAATTACAGGTTACTGCAAGCTTATCAGTAGTAAAGTGACTTATCAACAATGTAAGAGCAAATTCGATAGTTTAATTATACAAATGTATACAATAGCAAAGTGCATTAAAGAGATTTCAGAAGGGGAAATAAGCTGTCACTCAGCTGTCCCAGAAGTAGGAGAACTAACTGAACCAACCCCAGGGGAACTCCCAGAAGGGAAGCAATGCACTTGAGTTTGGAGCCAGCTGGGTGTCCCCAATGAGGGCTCAAGATCTCATGAAATGTTCACACAGACTTTTGAAGAAAGAAAAATGTATATGCAGCTCAGGGAGTTCTCAGAAAGAGAAGATCCACTTTTGATGAAAAATAAATCATAATTTTTTTTTTTTGTAGAGGCATAAGAGGTCATAGGACAGTACCACTTCGAGCAGCAAATAGATGATTGCAATTTATATTTTTTCAGTTGGAACCTAATAGATGATGGCATTCTCTGTTCTATGGGATAAAATTTTTATTTTTCCAGACTGTTTTCCTGTTCTTGCTGTTAGAACAGCCAATTGCAGTTACTGATTCTTACTTTCTCATGATGTTTTCCCCTTTTCCCTATCTATTTTTCACCTTTTCAGACTATAAGTCACTGTTAAAATTCTCTGGGGTTTGGCTTATTGCTGGTATCTCAGGATGTGTCTAGAATGTTTCTAGATACCAAACTGTATCAGCTGTGCTCATAAAGGATACTTCTGGTTCCTAGGTCTAGTTCCCAGTCTAGCAGTTCTAGTCTGGCAGGGATTTTCACTGTCAGCATTTCAGGAAATGTTTTTATTTCAGCATTTTTCCCTTATAACCAGAACCATAACTTCTTTATGGCTCCTCACATCAATATAAAATATAATATAATATAAAATAAAAATAAGGATAAAAAAGGGGAAAAAAAAGACAGAAAAGAAGCATGCAGTGATTTATGTACCCTTTCTTGTAGTGAATCAAGAACTTTATTTAAAGAGTTTTGTTCTTACACTTATCTGTTACTCATGAAAGAAAGTGGTGATAATGCAACCTTCATTCTTCCCTTGTCATTAAGGTATGACATGTCCTTTTCCCAGGTGGTCAGAGCTTGATTTCCATTTCAGGTAATACTTCAGCCTAGGCAAAAATTTTTCCAGAATGGCCAGCAGAGTCTTCTCATTAGCAATCAGTTTAAATTCTAATTTTTGATAACTACCTTATGCTAAATTTTGCTTTACACTGCTCTAAAAGGCATCATAAAGAAATGACAGATATCCTCAAAGCCAGTCCAATATTAACTATGACCAATATGTATAAGCTAATGATAGAATTTAAGCCACCTTAAAATAATGATTTATTTCAATTATTTACAGGGTGTTTTTTTCAATTCAAGTCTTAGAAGAGAAAAACAAAAATATATGACTGCAATCAGGACAAAGCCTGAAAATATAATATAATGCTTTTCAGTAATTACACTACATAAAAGATGGGTATTTATTATCAGTTTTTCACAGATGTCTTTGATGTTCACACAGAGTCTGTAATATTTTTTAAGAAAATGAGAAATCTGGAATCCATTCAAATTATTTCTAAGAATAAATGTTGGCAAGCAGCCCTCAGAAATTTGTGGAGTGCTTCAGAAACACTGCATTTTTTATTTGTGGATCTCAAAAGACAAAATGAAAGAATTCTTCCAATATTTACAATGTAATATACAAGAATCCTTCTATTTTCATTAGACATGACATGTTAGACCAGAAGAATGTAACAGGAAATCTCCAAACCACCACTGAATGAATGTTAGAAGAAAGTTTTAAGGAAAAAAAAAATCATATACTTTCCTCACTTTTTATTTGTTGATGATTTTTGCTGTCCTCTGACAGACAAATGATAATCCCTTTTTTTTAGATAATATTAGCATTTTAATTCAAAAGAAAGCTAATTTAAAATCAGTACTAGTTTATTTTCCAATCAATGACATACATTTTGACTTTAAATGTCAAGCTTATCTTAAGCAGAGTAGGACTAAAAGCACATCATAATGCAAATTTAGCATTTCAAATTAAATTTAATATTTTAAAAGTTTCCAAAAAAAATTGAAGCTATTCTATAAGGATCAGGTCTCCCACACATAAACAGAATTCCTTGAAGAAATATGAGAAAGGAGTGATTGGATAAAAAGAAGGTTTTCAAAGCTTCAGATTATGGTGCATAACAATTTAAAGAGGACTTCACCATGCTTTAAGCAGTTTTTCTTTGCGATTGAAAAAATGGAGATGCGTAAACCAGGACACAGGGAGTAGTTATTAATCTACTGGTAACAATAGTCCCTCACCTGAAACACTTTGCCTGCTTTGAGTGTAGCACTTTGGGAAAGAATTTTGCTGGAGAATATCAAAAAACAAGCAGTGCAAATGACTAAGGGTGAGCCTAGAAAATACTGATCAGGAGTCACTGGAAGATCTGGATTTCTTGAATTAAAGGGTGACTGATACAATTGTCTTCAAATACATAAATAATAGGTTTAATAGGAAGGAATTAGAATTTCTTCATGGAAGAAAGAAGAAATAGAGATGATACATAAAAATAAAATAGTTCACATAAAACAGATATTTTGTATCTATAAGAAACAATATAGGATCATTTTCTTGAGCTCTTTACTTTCTGAGGTTTCTGTACACTGAACACAGTACTCCATAGGTCTGTGCTTGTCATCCTAAGAGACAAAAATTACAGAATGATTAGGTCAGCTTTCCAACCTTTATTGAACTGTTTGGGGATTATCAGAAGCAATATGGCACAATAAAATGAAATATCACATTCCCCTTTTCTTAGTCTTCATATTATGAAAAAAATTACATGAAGGATTGTTTAAACATTCAGAATAAAACATCCCAGCTTCATAATATTATTCAAGATAATAAATTTGCTTTCAGAATTCAGCATAAAAGAAACTATTATTTTCCAGAGACTGCAGTAAAATATTGTGTTTACTGCACAGACCTAAAGGACCAAACCCTTCTGGATTCAGACTCTAGAGAAGTCTTGGGCAAATTATGCTAGAGTATAGGAATGTGTCTTGGCTCATGCCTCTTTGTTGACGGAGTGACAAAACTGGTTTTTGTCCCCTTAAAAAGGAAAGAAGCCAGAAGTTTCTCCCCTCTATTAGGCAAAAAAGGAATCTCATAGAGAGACTTCACCTCAAACTTAATGATAGCTAATTGGACAGAAGCCAAAAAGTCCCACCTGAGCAATTTACTAGAAAAAGAAGAGAACAAAGAATCTAATCACTTTTGTGAGGTGTTTTACCAGGAGCAAGAACCTCTTGCATCTGGATCAGTTTTTCTCTGTAAAAAGTTTGGCTACCTTGGATGAAAAATAGGCCTCCAAGGGCTTATGAGACCTGGCTTGTAGGGGCTACTTTTACTCTGGAGTTAGTATTTTTAAACTACAATTCAATGTTTAATTCCTGTAGAAATAGACAAAGCATGTTCTTACACATTTCTAGATCTTATTCAGTTGAGATCAAGCAGTGCAAAGCATTGTGATGTACTTAACACACCTCTTAACAGACCTTTCTGAAGAGATGATTAGTAAGAAATAATTTTGTGCCAAGTTCCTTAACTCTGCTCAACTGGAAAAATAAATACATGCCTCTGACAAACATACACTTCCACCCATTTAGACTTTTACCAGTCATAACAAAATTACTACAAATTCAGAACAGGATTTTGAAACCAAAAAGATTTTGTGTATTTTTACTTAAGCATTGAGTAGAATTTAAACACATGCTTAAGTAACATGCTAGCTTAAGGAAAAAGAGGAACCCTGAGGAATTTTAGTGATGCTACTTAGTTGATGCTATTCCTATCTCTATCATTTTCACAATCATTTCAGTATAAGCTTTATTTTCACTACAAGTTATTTCATTATTTTCACTGTAACCAAAACAAGATCTTTCCACAAGAAAATATTCAATAGAATCAAAAGGAAATTATTGGAGAGAAAATAATAGGTAGCTGCAAATTAAACTCAATTTATAAAACTAAATGTGCAAGACTAGCTCAGAGGAAGTGCACATATATGCAAGTTTTGAAAAGTGCACATATATGCAAGTTTTGAAAAATTTAGCATTTAGAATGAATATTTTAAGTACATATTTAAGCCTTTAGGAACATAGAAACACCAGAACAAGTTTATCTGCCATAAAAAGGTCTATGACTTTCAATGAATAATAGCTCTTAACTTCATATTCAACATTTAGGACTTGTTAAGTAAAAAGCAAAAAAACAAACAACAGCTCTCTCGCCAAGTATTCTGTGAACTAAATTTAAATTCTCTGTTTTAAATTAACTAGACAAATTGTATTAAGTGAGTGATCTCACATTGTAAAAGGTTACCTCATGATAGACATATTTAATTAATTTTAGATATGAAAATTGCATAGGAAAAGGTCATAGAAATACTTAAACATAGCATAATCAGGTAATTAAGTCTGATTATTCAGATCATCATTGAATGATTAAAATTCATTATATTAATACCTGATTAAAATAAAATTTTTTTGATCTCTACATAATTGCCTTCTGTGGTAAAACAACAAGCCATGTGGATGAGGGAAGAACTGGGGATATGATCTGACTTGATTTCAGTGAGGCATTTGTTCTGATCACACAGTTTCTCTCACAGTTTCTCTTCCACAGATCCTTTGCTAATGAGCTGCTAAGATATGGACTGGACAGAGGAATAGCAAAATTGTTGAGAATTGAATACACACCAACTTTGTGGATGTTATCAAGTTGGGAAGAGAAGTACATGAATCTGGACAGAAGACTCACACTCGGTGTGATCTCTGCAGGCTGGAAAACAGACCAGCAAGAACTCCATAAAAATTAACAAAAATAAATGTGAAATCCTGCCCTTGGGACGGAATAATTATAATCTCTAATTATAATGTGTCTACAGGCTAGGGTCTGATAGCTGAGAAGCAAATCTGATTTAAAAGTCCTGGGATTCTCAGGGCTCAATATGTCTTAGAAGTGTCTTGGCAGCAAGGAAGGGCAATAGCTTCTAGGTGCCAATCTGAAAAATGTACCAGCAGACTATGGGATGTGGATTTTCCACAGTACTTAACATGTGGTATGCCACACATGGAGTCTAAGTTTAAGAGAGACATTGATATAGACATACATGACTGTCAAAATGATGAGATATCTTAGGAAGATATGAAGAAGAAGTTGAAGGAACTGGGTCTTTTCTTGAGAACAGAAGTCTGGTCTAGTGTAGATGGAGGGGAACCATATTCCAATCACACTCATAAAATTAAAGGTAATTACAGAGAAGATGGATGAATACCTTCACAAGGATTCACAGTGACAGGACAAAAAACCACAGGCACATGTTGCATTAAGGGAAGTTCTGTGTGAAGTTAATAAATACTTCATTGTGACAACCAATAATTATTGTCATATGTTGCTTGGATAAATGATGGAACCTATCTCTCCAGAAGTGCTCAAGATCCAGCTTGAGAAGATGTTGAACTAGGCCCCTGGAAAAAAAAACTTAAGTTAGTTAGTTAGTCTGCTTTCAACAGAATTCTGACCAATTGAGCCCTGGAAGTCTATTACAGACTAGATAATTTTATGGTTCTGTGACTCTACAATGAATTATATCCTTAAACATCTGTTTTCAGGTGTTGCTCGTACTTATTTTATTCCCCTCTTACACAAGCATAGCTACTTTGTCAAATCTGTTGGAGAATGTTTATAGACATATTAAAGAGATTTACCTTAGATTAAAATGCACCCAAACCAATAAATACCTGACTTATAATGAGCTAATATGGTTATTATTTCTCTGATCCATATGGCCATACTAATCTAGAAGTTAACACAAATTCTTCTGGTCCTTAGCACTGGCAAATTAACAATACCTTTGTAGTAGTTTATGGCGTTCTTTTCCTTCCTATCATGCTATTCAATTGTACAGCAATGCATTAGGAAACCTTTTGTTTGATGTGTTGACAATGGCCATTGGTTTTCAAGAGGGGAAAATCTCAATTTATCAATAGTCTTCATAAATAAATCAAATATTTTGCAACCTGCTGCTATATTGGAAAGTATTAGCACCTGCATTTTCTGTTGTGCCATGGTCTCACATATGATAAAACTCCATCTAGGGATCTACATTGTTATATCAGCTCACAAATAAAAAAATGAGTCATAAATTTGTCATAAGACAGATTTCCTAAAAAGGTAACTGTCTGAATTAGTTTAACTCTACCTAACATTTCAGGAAAATGTGATGGCCCAAAAACCATCAGTTTAACTTGGTTTTAATTTTAGTGAGCCCCTCAGCTGAAAATATTTTTTTCATATCAGAAATTGAGTTATTGATTATAAAACAGAAAAAAAGTGTGAAAAGTATAAAATGATAAAAAAACCATAGTATTGATAACTTATCTAGTAATTTCCCTACCTTTAGGAAATTATCTTGGAACGAAGCTTCTCAATTCACACTCTTTTTTCAACATTGACACTCTCTTGTTTTTATTTACTGATATTGTTTCCTAGTTTTTTCTCTGCAGGAATTGAGTTTCAATGACATGTATCTTATCACAAATAATGATTCGCTTTGTTGATTTCACCTCCCCTCTCCTGTATTTTCTTTATCTCTTGTGTTGATCTTTTTCTTAAATCTTTTTAATGTAAATGAAACATTCACTACTTGGCCTTAGGCTAATTCATTGTAAATTAAGAATTCTGTTTCATCAGGGGATGAGGGAGGAATGATACACTGTTTTCAAGACTCGTACAATATTTAATAAATTTTGTGTCATAAGTATTTACTTTCTATAAATCTTGCTCAATTCCGAGTCTCTATAGCTCATTTATTTTTCCAGTGGCATTTTATCCTCTCTATTATTTACATGTTAGTTCTGAAAAATGCCAGTTTCAGAACACTCTTTCCTAAGCTGTCACTCTCATTTCTGCTCCTTTTTTTAGTTCTTTTTCTTATATCACAAGTTATACCACCAACCTCTCTCCAAAAATAAATATCATCAGAATGAAACAAACAAAACAGTTCATAAAAATTAAATATTCTATGAAGTTTTTATGAAGCAGAATTTCTGCCTTCACAGTATTTCCTCACTGGTAAAACTGAGTTTTAGGAAGGATGTTACTTTAGAGCACTGAAAACACAACTCTAATTAATAGAGGCAAACATGAGTAAGATAATCCTGACTATTCAAAGGTTCTTTTAATAAATCCTTTGCTTTTCACAGCCTGCAGCCCTAGACTGTGACTATCACAGTGTTTTGCTGGAACCACCTGTACCTTATTTAGTCATTTAGTTTTATTTTAATCCAATTGTGTAATATTCCCTTTAAGTAAACAGCACAATACTATTTCATCATCCTCACAAAACATTTTGGAAAGGTCTTCCTCCCTCTATCTTTTCAGGGAAGCAGAACATTATATTTAGCCACAAAAAATAAGATGAAGAAAGCTTCCAAAAAACCCAAAACTTCACTAGGTTTTTTTTCCTACATCCTACAGTAACTTGAAGTAAGTCTCCATATAATAGTAAAACTTGAGTCACTTGGCTAAACACAAGCAGTAGAGAAAATGATGTGCCTCAGGACACCCAAAAGCATCTGGTCAGTACTGACAAAAATCAGCTTTGCACTTTCCTGGATTGCAGGAAAGTACAGAACAGATAGGCTCTCCTTGGACAAGCCCATATGGCAGCAGAAAAATGTTTAGTCAAGTCAGTCCCCACCTTGTCACCACTCGTTGAAATAGAAAAATAAATGTAGAATTGATCCTCTGCCTTTTATGGAAATCTAATATTTTTATATTAAAAAAAAGAACTATGCATGTAGTCAGAATAATTTTCAAGTGTGAGTAAAACCAAAAATTAAAAAAAAAAATTTTTTTTCTTTTTTTTTTTGTATTTTTTGTAAGGCCAGCTCAAGAAAGACTATATAACTGTGATTTTACTTATCTCCAGGTTTTCATTCACCTACTTCCCTCCTAGCCCAAAACTTAATAGACTGAAATAAATTAAAAACATTCATATGAAGAGACGTTACTAGAGTATGACTTAACAGTTCAAATACATATTTCAAGAAAACTTAATTTGTATAATTCTTATCCATTTTCCAGAATTTTTCAAAAGGTCCTATTTTTGGGGGTTCTATAGCACAGTTTTTAGTTCACTGAAACAAAAGTGTGCTGTGAATTCTTTTGAGATAGCAAATACTCTAGGAAAAATGTTCCATTTATGCTTGCTTTTAGAAGTACACTTTTTTCCTTGTAGATCAAATCAGAATCATATTAAGTGTTTATTTTTCCAATATGGATTCATTCTTCTTTGTTCCTTGCAGTGAAAGTTCTCTGCCTGCACCTCTTTCTCCTGTAGCTTTAGACTTTTAGGCTCTATCTTGATGTGTGTAGAAGGCATTATACTTTATACAGCATAATCAATTTTGTTGTCATTATCTGGAATGTTTCAATCAACATTCTTATGTGTTTCCTCTTTATCTAGTCAACAGTTTCTCCAGATATTTTTACATTTCAATTGTATCAATATTAATGTTTCTAGAGTATCAGTATGGGGCTCAGCATATTTGTTTCAAGCCATATGGAGTAATTTCAGAATGACTCTGATCTCAGAAAGCACTGGAAGAAATTTTTTGCTTTAACCTCAGCAAAACTACTTATCAGAGATTTTTCTATATTGTAAATGTCTTTTTGATCAGGGGTTTTGGCTGCATTTCATAGAATTGCCTTTTCCATCTTTTCCTGCACTTCTTACTATATTGCTACATAATATGTTAAGTCTTTCAGTCTTCAAAGGTTAAAAAAAAAAAAATCTAACAAAAAAAATCCCAAACAAATCAACAAGGGAAAATTGAAGGGGTGCAATAGAAGATGACCTAACATATTTTAGTTGCTATGAATAAAATCTACCTATGATTGCAAAAATATAATGAAAATTCAAGAGACAATCTTTCTCTGAAAACAGAAAAGGAAGTCGTTTTGAGCTTGGCAGTTTAATGACTCTGGTTTATAACTGTTCTTTCACCTCTCCACTCTATTTCCTTTAGCTTTGTGGGAGTTTTTTCTTCTTTTTTTTTTTTTTAATTTTTTTTTCCCTTCCTCAAATAAAGAGAATAAAATTGAAACCAAAAAGTGTTTCTTGAAATTCAAAATTTTTTCATGATAAAATATATTACTATGCAGAATATTTCTCTCACTTTTTGGATAATCTTTGCATGCTGAAGGAATATGTTCCTTGTGAACATTAAGAGTCTAAAACATCTGCTGGACATAAAATATTATTTTAAATCATTTTATTTACATTATTTCACTAACCTAGGTTTCACATTTCATGCCTTGGTGGTTTGAAAGTTGTTTATTGGTCTATTTTTCTTATCACAGAGGAACATGTTGAGACTTCTTGTCACTTATCTGTCTTCAAGGACTTGTGTACCGGACTTACGTAATTTTTTTACAGCAGATCCATTGCCTTTGTTTTCACACCACCAGAGAGCACTGTTGGATCATTAAGATTTGGCTTTTTTTCATTCTAGATGCTAGCTTAAGTAATGAGAAATAGGCATTCAAATAAAGCTTTGCTAAATATTCTTCTTTACCTCATGACAAATGTAACGAGCACATAAGGCATAATAAATCAATTCATTTTGTATTTATAGTTCTGCATTCTTTCAACATCTTTCCTTTTAATTAATGAAAGAACAGGTATTACCAAAGTTACAACTAGTGATACAGTTTGCATTTTTAATTTTTGTAAATTTTCTTTTACTCACTAGTCCAGCTGTGACTTGTATCCCAGGAAAACTGCAAAGATCATATTTGCTTCTTCATTCAGGGGAACAAAATCATCCCTTACTGCCACAGTAAATAATGTAGCATAGAGCTGAAGACCATGCTGCAAAAATACCTTGCCCCTCTGCCAATCCCAGGTGATTAATGCAACAGCCACAGCAAAGATCAAGGAAAATGTGTTTAATGGAAAAAAAGGTTGTAAGCTCAACTTTAAAGGAAAAGGAAGAGAGTAGTAGCCTGCTCTACTAGTTTCAATTTTTTTCAAAACTGGGAACTACAAATCTTCAATAGGTTAGGAAGTCACTGTGTGTAGGTATTTGCACTTGTGCCTGTGCCAGCATACACGGGTATATAGCCTTGCATAAAAGACACAGAGGTAGAACAGATAAATATATTTTCAAATCTCTTAATTTTGCAAGGAAGCAAAGAGCAAAGGACCTTTCTCCATGGGGTTATGAAATTAAGCTTTTCACTAAATTGACAGAGCATAGTTTTGAGACCTTCTTCATAATTCAAAAAGGAACTATTAAGTGGACCAGAAAACTATTCAACCTCTTGGTGTTGCACAGTTTTAGCATTTCAGTTTTGAAGATATTTTCAGGTAATGTTTAGGATTTTTCTAATACAGGTGAATAAAGTCTATGTAAGGTCTTAACTTTTTCTTAGATTGAAGATGTTACATTTTAAATTAAATGTCTAAATGCATTTTTATTTTAAAATTTGGTGATTTAACAATGCTGGAGGAATTGAAATGAACTTTAATTAATTATGAGATTTCTAATGCAGTCTCATAAGAAAAAGTTTGTAAAAGTGCTGCTAGAAAATTAAATGTATTCTAGGAAAAAGTCTTCTGGAAAAATACATGTCATAGTTTTCTTACACTAATAAATTTTCTTACCATATTGAGTCTTTGATATTGAAATGCTTAAGTATCCATTCTACTAATAATTTCTATATTTCAGTTGTAGCACACACCACGAAAAAAGTCCTGTTTTTCTTTCCTGAGCATTCCTTATAGCAAACTCTAGAGTGAGAAAGACTGCAAAACCATCTTTCACTGTTTCTGCAGTATAGGGTTTAACAGCCTTTTCTTTTTAAAGCATCTGCTAAGTAAGCATTTTTCTTTCTCATCATCATAAAAAAATCTTCTCTGTAATGAGCTTTCTCCTGTTATCCACAACTAAGGTGATATAGACTATATTGAATTTTTTGAGATTTTCCATTGGCACGCTTGTTTAGACAATACTAATGCTTCTCCTTCTGCTTGAGCTTTTAGCAGATAAAATGTGCATTGGAATTTTTGCTTGGGTAAGGACTTCAAAATATCTATGTATTCAAATGAGAAACAGGACAATGATAATCTTCTTAACCTGTTTTCTTGATTATTGCATTTTCTGTTGCTGGAGGTTTTTCATATGTATATAATACATTATTTATGTTTTAAAATGTTTTTAAAGACCGTAAAACTCAAAGTAGTGAAAATATGTTGTCTATAAATAACAGAGTAGAATCACAGAAATGTTAGGGTTGCAAAAGACTGCTGCCACCTCCCTGAACACTGTTATCCAGTACACTCTTGGTATCCAACCTGAACCTCCCATAGCACATCCTGACACCATTTCCTCTTGTCCTGTTCCTTGTCACCTGGTAGAAGAAACTGACCCCCACCTTGTTACAGCCTCCTGTCAGGCAGTTGCAGAAACCAATAAGGTCATCCTGAGCCTCTTTTTCTCCAAGCTAAACATCCCCAGCTCCCTCAGCTTCTCCTCATCAAACTTGTGCTCCAGACCCTTCATCAGCTCTGTTGCCCTTCTCTGGATGCACTTCAGCACCTCAGTGTCTTTTTTAAAGTGAGGGGCCTGATTTTAGTAACAAGGTTTTAGGTATTGCCTTTTCTTGCTGTAAAAGTGATTAACCATTTAAATAATATACACAAGGAAGATGAGGATTCTTTACTGTTTGACATCTTATAGATGCTGAACACCTGTTGAGAACATATATTTTAATTTAAATTTAAAATTTTCTTATGTCTAAGAATCTGGATTTTTAGGATCTCAGTTTTTTTTACCTTAAAATCTTTGTGATGCCTAAAAGCTAACAGTTGAAATAGCAGCAAAATCAGCATTAAAAAAGTTTTATCTGTAGTTCAAGAGACTCCACTGTCTACCTCTTTCCAGATACATTGTGAAAGCGTAAACCAATATTTGAGGTCAATATAAATTTTGGTCAGAGTTTGAAGTACACCATTTCAATCATGATTCAATTTACTGGTTTTGAATTAAGAAAATAAAAAACTCCAAAACTGCTTCATGACATTTCTTTTAAAACCACATCCATCTCTCCTCAGTAGAACTTGAAATCAGTAGTTCTATTTAACTTAAATTGAACCTCAGCTGCATGCACAACCACTGCCACCTTAACTCTGATAAGCAGTAGATGACAGCAGTGTATACAGGGAAGCCCAGTTCAGTGAAGGTGTTTCTAAAGACAGCTCAGATCCTCTGACAAGATTTGTTCAATTTATTGAAGTAATGGGTTATGTTTTAAGAGAGTTTAAATGTAAGAACAAAGGACCTTCTGCCACAGGCTAGTCTATCATCTCCTTTTTACCTTGTGTGATCACAACAGGTCTCATGTTCTTAAGCCAGGTTTTAATATCCTTCCTATCCTATCCTTATTCCAATAAGGTCCCAACTCTACATTTTTACATGACCCTATGGGGCTGGTAAGTTTCTGCTATAATAACTTATTTCTCCTCCCTGAAAATCCTTTCTCAGTAATGGCATTAAAATTAAAATTTTCTCCACATCACTTGTGAAAATCAAGTATTAAAAAGAATCTTAATAAGTGCAATCATACTTTAATCCAAAACCATTCTTAGTAAAGCTCTTTAATCAAAATTCTTTCACAATGGTGGCAAAAAAATAGGACTAGATTTATCAACTTATTTAAATGACTTCACAGCAAAAATAGGTCAGTGGGATGCAAAAATCCCACTGTTCTTATCCAACTAACTTTGTCTTTTGCTTTGAAACTTTGTATTCATTCGACACTTACAAAGTCTTTAAATTAGCTTTTACTCAAAAAGCCACTTATAGATTCTTAGGTAAAGACCTTCACACTGATTGCAAAATCTGCTGGCTTGAAGAAATTATAATGGTAAAGTCATCACATTTTGAAAGGATAAAGTGATGTGCAATTTGCATTTGATGTAAAAGTTAAACAGACAGCCTTTCTAAGCAAGCAACTGCACTGACACTGTTCAGACATCTGAGTCTTGCAGAAGAATTTTGTGTGTGATTCTGAGTCCACAATCCTCTCTAAAACACTAAAATGCACTGTCCACTTGTCTCTTCTGCTTTTCCTGCCCTCTGTTTCTCTGCTATGCTCTAGGCAAGAGCAAAACTTGTCACCTTGACCCTTGTAGAAATGTTAATGATTTCGTATTGAAGGACAATATTTCATAAAATATAGAGGTGCACTGTGAATATAACTTCTAGAGCATGCAAAAGTTTAAAAGACAGTTTAAAAATGCTCTATGTTCCTGTAGAAAGAAAAAAAAAATTATAATATGTATGCTCTTTAAATTTTACACAATGAATCATCTAATTATAGGAATGCGGAACATTTCTAAAATAAAAATTTCTTAACTAAAAAAATAACTTTCTACAAACACTGCAGAAATGAACCCTAGTAGAACAATTAAATGGTTTCATTCCTTTAATTTCTCTTTTAGGTTGAAAATCTTTTGTCTTCTCCAAATTTAAAGGCATTGTATTCCCTTTCCTAGTGCAACACTTGCTTCTACAAGTTGTTATAAATCTTTTGTAAGATGCTAAGCAGCAGAGGAAAGCCTAAAGGAAGCTCAGTAACTTAAAATGGTATCTTCATGAAAGAAAAAATTCATCTTACAGATTAAAGTATATAAAAATGCATAGCTTAACAGTTTATAAATTCAGTTCTGTAACTGTCAAACTTCCTTTTGACACAGATAGGGCTCACGAGAGAAACAGTATTTTACACAGCAATAACTGAGCATGTATCTCCAAAAACTCTTAATGAACTATAAAAGAAATGCATCTGTGATTTATCTTAAACTTTTAATGAATTAGGAACTAATTTCCTACTTTGCCTGGACTGTTCCAGCAATTTATCTGCATTGTTGTTACCTAGTCACAGGATTAGTTCAAGCAGTCTATGGAAACAAAATATTTTATAAAAAGCTTCCACAGTACTATAGCTGCTTCCTAAGAAACACAAACTAAAAGTCCCATTTTCATGAGTGTGCTGGTCTTGGCTGAGGTAGAGTTAATTTTCCTCACAGTGGCTGGTGTAGGGCTGTGTTTTGGATTTGTGCTGAACACAGGGCTGATAAAAAAGAGATGTTTTATTACTGCTGAGCAGGGCTTGCATAGCACCAAACCATTAACTGCTTTTCATACTGCCCTGCTGGTAAGGATGCTGGGGCTGTGTGGGATGTTGGGAGAAGACACAGCCAGAACAGGTGACCCAAGGGATATTTCATACCTTATAACATCATGCTCAGTAGATTAGGTTGGGCGAAGAAGAAAAAAGGGGGGTACATTTTTAGTGTTGGTATTTGCCTTTCCTAGTTTCCATTGAGTGAGATGGGGCCCTGCTTTGCTGTGG
This sequence comes from Serinus canaria, assembly GCF_022539315.1. Taxonomy (NCBI): domain Eukaryota; kingdom Metazoa; phylum Chordata; class Aves; order Passeriformes; family Fringillidae; genus Serinus; species Serinus canaria. The sequence goes on along the minus strand of NC_066314.1, from coordinate 17,114,985 downwards.
GTGGCTGAACACATACCCCTGGGAAATACCTCAGAACTAACTTTTTCAGGATTACCACTGAGTAAAAGTATATTTTTTAAATATTTCAGATTGCTTGACTGACAACAGTGCAAGACTAAAATTGCTATACGAAGGCCCCTCTTTTCCCAGATACTAAACTTTTATGATCATGGTAATACTACTTTTAAAATAACTTATCTCTTGTGTTGCTCCCATTAATTCTTAAAATATTTGAGGAATGAAGATGGGCTGGCTATCTAAACAGTGTTCAGAATACAGCTCTCAGAGGCAGTTATCTGCTCAGGAAAGACAATTCTGAATGAGCATAAAATCAGTCATCCATGAATATTTTAGACTTGACCATCTTATCCAACAGTTCAGAAAACCTATAAGCACTCAAAGAGGATTTCTGTCTGTGACCTAAGTACCAGACACTCACTCTGATGATATTTAAGTGACAAAGCTTTCATCCCTGTGATTTTCAAATTTGTCTTTATAACAGTGTTGTTATTATTTTAGAAAACATGTATTTTCTGGACTCTGGATAAGCAACAATTTCTTCAATACTGTAGAGAAAATGGAAAAGTCTAAAGCCAGAAAATAATGTTCTTTAGCAAGACATGGATTCAGGTCAAGTAGACCAAGCTGGAAAAAGCACTCATATAGCTCATGCCAGTTTTTAGCCTGTAATGAAAAGCTCTGACCCTAGCATGTCCTCCTCATGTAGCTGCAGAAGAAGAAAACCTGGGAACTAACGAGATGGAGCCAAATGTGTGACTCAGGTCTCTACATGAAGAAAATTGTGACAGCCTTTGGATCTTCCCAGAGACATTTTGCTTCATTCTTGTGTTAATGCCAAAATTCATTTTAGAACATATCCCATTACAAGCATTTTGGGTGTCAACTGCTGTGAACATCAGTGTTAGGAACCTAGATCTCACTCTTCACTGCAACTTACTCACCAGGACTCACAATCCTTCTTCCTAAGACAAGACTTTTGGCAGCACAACATTTTGCTGTTTGGGTTGCAGTTAGGTCTTGATCATGTGAGGAGATATCATTGATGTTCCCAACAGAGATATTGATAGGAGAGAAGAGTTAGCTCCCAGAATATACATACAGTGAAACCTCTTTATTGGTGAACTTCAGGATTTTGGGTGGCTTGTTTTTTTGAACAACGATGGTGGGTTTGGTTTTAGTTTTGCTCTTGTTTATTGTAAATATATATGTATATTATATATAGTTACTGTACTTTTGTTGCAGCCTTATATATCACCTACAATAAAAAAAAATATTTATTCAAAAATCCAGAATATATTGTCTTTATGCTCTTAGTTTACATTCTACTATAGCCTGAAGCTTATGCCTCTTTTATGTCATGTTATTCTGTTAAAGAGGCACTAAAATACAGTGGAATATTAATAAAATATTGAGGTGCACTTCCTAAAGATTTTGAGGAAAAGTGAACTTGAACTTTTCAGTAAAGTGAACACGGAAAAAATTAAAATTTTTTCTTTATTTAATGAGGCACAAATCAAATAAAGTATCTGCAATCTAAGATAACTCAAACATTCTACAAGACTATTAAAAGAAAATTAATTTAGAAATCAAAATATATTACAGAGATTTCATTTGTTTCTATGCTGTCACTAACAATCTCTTTTTTTATGTCTGTACATCTGAACATCAGTACCTGGATCCACACAAAGTCATAACATCATTAAGCTGAAGTTCACAAAAGGCCAAGTTACTGCTGTTATTCAGTGATTACTGAATATTAATGTCCTTTCAGCTTCAAATATCGTAATTCTATGCTACACAATCATTTATCCATGTATTTCTTGGGGAGGAGTTAATTCGCAAAAGATAGTTTTGAACTTTGTTCTTGAACTGCCTCATTTATATTTTTTCCCATTTCATTTAAAAAACCCCAAATGAACAAGGATACATGCATATTTTTTTAGGCAATTCAAATCATTCCTTGTGTTTTCAGAGGTGCTATGAGCTGTTCAAAAATACATTGTCTCTCATCAGGTGTTGGCACTGATACATACTCCAGCTATGTAATTCATGCTACCAAAGCTGTTTGCACACCTGCATGACTGGATGTCCATTAATCACCTCATCAAACACATTCCTTTTCATTTGATAGGCACACATCCCTTTGCTTGATGGATGACACAAATTGTCTCAATTCACATCATCCAATAGATAAGCTCTTGTTTTTTTAAGTGTGTATCAACTGAATGATAGAAACCCTTTCCTCATAAAGTGTTAGCAGGTTAAGTGTATGTTCAATAACTATTTTTCTCCAGAAAATATGTGGCCTGTTTCCTAAGAATGTAATAAAGAATAAGCTCTAGACAGAGTTATTAGCAGTTTTGCAGAAAAATGAGATTGAGAATTTAAGAATTAATGGAGGGAAAAAACTGAATTCTCTTTGCTATTAATTTCATATATGGCAGGAGAAGACTTAATTTGTGATAATTTTAGGAGATTGCAGTGTTTAGGTTGGGATTTTTTTTTTTCATAAATAATAAAGTACATAACACATTACTATACATGCTGTGCAAGGAAACCCCAAAGTCATCCAAAAAGAGAATTTTTAAACCTATCTTATAAAGGTCTAAGAAAGTAATATGACATTACCAATATAGCACGGTGCTGAAAAGAAAACTTTATGCTCTTTACAGACTGCAAAACCTGCCATAACTATGAGCCATTCCTTTTTCTCTTGAACTTCAAATCATTAAAAAACACAAAGAAGAAATGAACAATTTATTCTTGCATTGTTAGATAGATGATGCTTTGATTTATGTATGCAAAGCACAGAGAAGAAGTAATGTACATACAATAGTAAAACAAGATCCAGTGGTTGAAATTGTAAACTAGAAGTAGGTATAAATTTCCCAGCAACTATCTCTTTTTGGGGTACTCTATGTTCACAAGAATGACTTCATGGTTTTAGCCAGAACTGGAAGAAAAAAAAAAAAAAAAAAAAGAGTCTTTGATATTCTGTTCTGGGTCACCTTGTTTTGCGTATTTCTTTCTTGATCTCCACTGGCTTTGCTAACATCTGAGTCTTGCTTTAAGCTTGCTGATTGCATTGAGTTTGTATTTGCTACGCAATAAGCTGGCACTAAGAAGGATTTTGGTCTTTAATCTGGTTCAAGGGATGTTAAGCAGCTCTGATTGCAGCCATAGGCAATACATGTACTAAATGAGATTGAAGGACAAATTAAAATAAATAATGTTTGAGTAAATCACTTTGTCCCAGTTAAAGGCATTTAGCAATTTTATTTTCCCTTGCAAAGCAGGTTTTAAAGAAATTAACAAGTGTTTTCTTTTTTTCTGATGTAAGTGTAATGAATCTTTTTCCACAATGGAAAACTAACATCAGTGAAGTTGTTTTTCTCCTGAATGTATTACAATAGCTTCAAACCTTTTGGGTAGAAAGCTGAGGAGAAGTCACACATCTGTAAAATATAATGCTGTATTTATTGCCAAAGGCAAAACACAGGAAACTGGTTAAATCTTCCTTACCAATCATTGTTGGGAAAAATTGTTGGGAAAAGCTAGAAAAGATAAAGCATATGGCTTAAACAATATATTACAAGAAGGAAATTAGTAAAGCAACTAATATTTTTCAGCATTTATCTATGTTAGGTAAAAAGACATGATAATCAGATAGACTAAACCTTGTTGGGTCACAATTTCAAGGAGAAAAAAAAATATAAACCTTACAGCCCTTTGGAACCTATGTTCATCAATTACTGCTCTGCCTGTGAATATGTTTGAATAGTTCAACGTCTATAAAATATGAAATGTCAAAGCAGCATGTGAGCTTGTTCAGAACAGAAAAGTGGTTACAGAATATGAGATTCAGAATTACTTCTACATTACATAATTCACTTTTTAATTATGGAATTTATAATTTAATACTGCATTACTACTAAAACTTTTTCTTTATCATCGTTAGAGATAACTGAAGGCAAGATAGGTCAGATAGGCAGAGTAGTTTTCATAACCAGGAAAACATAAAGTTCTGAACTTTTATATCAGCATAATACAATTTTTATATACCAATACCAGAGGTTAAAATACTTTCTTGGCCACTAAAGTCAGCATGGATAACAGGGAGAATTTACATATGGGACAGTATTTATTTTATCACCTTTCACTGTAATTCATAAGTCCCGATAGGTCCAAAACATGTTTCAATCAATCAGTTAGTAAAACTGCTTATTTTTCATTTTTTGCTAAAATTAACATTGATTTGGTAAAATTTTTAAGTCAGAACACAGAAAAATGTTGCAATAGGTATATCACATTTTGCAGTTGTGACATGTTGAAAGCATTAAATATAGACAAGTTACAACACTCAGTAGTCTAGGGACCCTAAAAATTTAATAAGCTGTAGCTGCGGGCAAGAATCTAGCAGCTGCAGGGACAGTAGAAAAGGGAAGTTCTAATCTATTGGCAGCATGTATTTTGTTGGCAAAAGTAATGTATCTTCATAACTATTCTTTCTGACTCATTATTGAAAGCTCTCACAAATTTTCATCAAATGCATATATCTATTTCTTTTTTTTTTAATATCTTTTGCCATAGTTGCAGTAGACAAAAACTCATACTCCAAAAAATCTTATTTCAGTGATTAGGAAATATTAAGGAGATGAATACTTATTCTTTACTTTTCTGAACACAGTCCTCTGTTCCCAATAAACCTTTTATGACCATTGGATTGATTTTCTTGAGCAGTATATCTTTTTCACAAATCTTCAGTAGGCAGAAGCTATGTTCCAAACAAGATGCTATTTAAAGAAAATCTTCCATTCAGTCTTATGGTAGTCATGCTTAACAGTCAATGCATAAACAAAAGTCACAAGACATTCTTTTAGCTATTTATTCAGATCTACACTTCTACTTTATTCTGCAGATCTGCTGAATTAGATCACATATACTGTGGTCCTAGAATACTTACAGCACATGGATTTTCTTTCCTACCACAGCAGTGATATTTGGGGTTGCAGATCAAAAAGTGGTGTTCATATTTCTGACTAATCTGAAATCTACTTTAGCTGAGTCTTAAAGAGCCTGAGCCTTTGTAACCAACCAGAGTTCTGAAAAAACCTGTGATATATCACGAGTTAGATTATGATGTTGTTATTTCAGAATCTAGGTTATGCACTGTGAATGAAGAATTCAGCTTATAGGGTTGTTAGAAAAACCCCATTGCAGAAGTCCCTCATTCCAAAAATACTTCACTCACATTAGGCTGATGCTGCAAGAGATGAACAGACTTTCCTGCTGCAGTTAAAGTCTCCCTAGAAGCACAGCTTTCCTTGTTGAATATATTTAAAACTCTATATTGGCTAGAGATCACCTGTGCTTAAATATACAAAGGAAAAAAAAACCAAAAGAAAAAACAGAACAGCTCATTTTGTATGTTTTAGGTTTTGTTGGTGGTTTTGTTTGTTTGCTTTTTAATTCTTTTTTTTTTTTTTAGAGCAACAATATCAATACATTCTATTAATTGTTTTGCAAAACATAGAGGCAAATTTCAAACACACTAGTGTACAACTGTTCATATTTTTTCTCAGTCCTGGATCAAGTGACATGCACTTTAAATTTGATGGGAAGTAAAGGTAAGTTTAAGTTGTCTATATGGAAATTTCTCAGTTCACAGATGAAATGCAATAACTTTAATAGCATACACTGGAATGTAACAGAGAGAATAAAAACTTCTAAAAAGCTGTAGGGTAGAAAACATTATTTTTCAAATTTGTAGTGTGATGACCTCAGGCAACACCCATGCAGCCTTTTTCTCACTCTCTTCTCCACAGAACAGAGAGAAAACAGAAAGATGACAAGACTAATGGATGGATATAATGACAGTTTAATAGAAAAAACAAAGGCTGTGTGTGAAAGCTAAAGGGAAAAAAAGTGGAATTACTTCAAAAAAGGAATTCATTCACTGCATCCCATCAGTAGGCAGATGTCCATCTGCATCCTGGACAGCAGGGCCACATATTACAGCTGCTTGGGAAGACAAATGCTATAATCAGTAACATGTTCCTTTCCTGTCTCGTTTTCTGAGCATTCATTCTTAAGCACAGCATCATATGGAATGGAGTATCCCATCAGTCAATTTGGAACTGCTGCCCTGGTTTTGATGCTCCCAGCCTCCTTCCTGTCCTCAGCCTACTCACTGGGGCACTGGGCAGAGGAAATGAAGATGAAGGAATGGAGAGAGAAAAACTTGACACTGTGCAGTTACTGTTCAGTAATAGTTAAAAATCAATGATGTGTTACTCACAGTGTTTTATACAGGAATTCATAGCACAGAACATTATGGGCTGCTATGACCCTATCCCAGACAGACCTAGCATGAAATTCTATCTTCCAAAAATGATCAATGTAGGCTGTGATTTGAAGTGAAATTTTGATTGGGAATTTTATTAGTTCCCATTATTGTTATTGCTACAATTGCAAGAACAATTTGAGTTAGAACTATTAAAAAAAAATTAATTCTATATTTGAGGAAAGAAGTCCTTCCTGAAGTAAAACCTTAAAAAAGCTTACAGCTGAGCAAACAAGTATGAGATAATCAAAATGTTCATAATTTCTTGGCATAAACTCATGCACTAACAAATGAATATATTGCATCTGGGATTTACACAAAGTATCAGCATTGTCTCTCATGCATTACTTTACGGAGTTAGGCTAACAGCTCATTAAAATTCATAACTGTATTTACAAATGAAGAACACACTTTTGATCTTCCAGCCCTTGCAAGCATTATCTACAAAAACAGTGGAAACACCAGACCTACAAGGAAATCCAAAATATGCAAAGGTTTTATCAGAAAATACAGACACAATGTTTCCTACATCTGTCATACCAGTAAAGTAAAATAAGGGCTATTTTCAAAATGAATTAAAATTCTCACTTTATGATTAATCTTATGCTATGAGGACAATAAAGAAAAAAGATGGTAAAATGGTTTTTAGATCAGGCATGAAGAAAACATTGTCAAAGTGAGGTGGACTTGGTTTACATATAAGATGAAATACTTCTAAGATATCAGTCTAACCCCAGATTCATACTCACTGACAAAAAAAATCTTTTCAGAATGCAAGTACATAGGGTTAATATTTATATTTAGTGGGGTTTTTTAATGAAAATCATCACCAACAGTAAAGAACTCCTTAACTATGAATACTAGAATCAATCTATACATAATTCCTGTAGGGAAAATTCACCATAACAGAAAAAAAACCTACTTGCTTCATTATAAAAATCTAAGTACTAAAACCACTTTGAATTCCATAAACACAGAATAGATCTGCTGTAAGAGGTGAAATTATTATCCCTTTCACAGAAAGGAAGTGCTACATCACTCCTGAGCTTTTGATGGGCTACAGTAGAAGGGCAGTACATGCTCACTAGATAGAATATCTACAATCATCAGAACACAGGGGTTTGCCCTTTCCTTCCAGGGTCCATTTCCAAATACTCCTGCTTTACCAGCACTGTTCAAAAAGCCACCAAGTTTGGAGTAAAATGGATCTCAGGTACAGTAAGTCCTAGAGATACAGCTTCTCTACTGTACAGTTTCTCTACTGTACCTATTTGTTGATTGTTTATACTTTAGAACACAGGGAGAAAAAAATGCAATGGTCTAGCAGATATAAATTCTACAGTGCTAGAAAAATGACAAAAAGTGACATTTCTGGGAGTAGAAAACTATCTTCTTTCAGATTCAATGGATTACAAATTTCAAAAAAATGGGCAAATTAGAGAAAATTAGTTGTAAATTACATCAAATTTGACTAATGTAAAAAATGTTACTTTTTACATTGAATTCACATTAAAAAAAATTCAACCAAATTTGAAAACATCTAGGAAACATTGTAGAAGTAATTTGAGCAGTTCCTAACTCAGTCAAAGAAATAATCCAGGAAAACAGCTAGGATAAAAAAAAATCATCTAAGTAGATAGGTTCATAATCAGAAAACTAGCTTTCAATTTGTATGCAACATATAAACAGTGATTTCATGACCAGAAAATAGAAGTTTACTCATTTTATCATTGTGAAGAAAATAGTCCAATACTAAACAATGTACTAGCATAATAATAATAATCCTCTTTTTTTGTATTTATCAAGTTTTGAACTGAGTGCCTACTAAGAAAAATACACTAATTAAAACTCTGCAACAGCATCCAGTTTATCTATGATCATAGAGGAAAGGCTTACTGTCATGATATGATTTGACAGTATATGGTATTGACCAAAACCAATATTGATATTACTGACTATGCTGAGCTATAAATTAAAGTCTTTTCTTATTCTGGCTCACAGTTATTGAGTGAAGACCCTCTTAAAATATCAAGGCAATTACATATCTACAGTTTCCTATTTTCAAAGATTTTTCTTAAGCCTCCTCTCTCCTGTTCTTTGTTATTGCTTCACTTCCATACCATCAGGAAATGGTGTTTTCAAGGAAGAATCAGAGGACAGAGTGTAAAAGTCACTTTGATCCAACTACCACCTAGGATTAGATTTGCTGTTTTAGAAAGGTTGTTAGAGGTAGTTTTACCTTCACTCTCCTCACAATTTAATGGGACATTTTTGTGGCCATCAGCACTGCTCCATTTCACCCTTTGTTGTATGGTACTGATCTTGCACTGGAAAATCAATATTGTAGGGACCATCCTGCATTTCACTCTCACAGTGGAATGCTAGCAAAACCTATGAATGACAGTTTCAAGGAATTATGTATCTCTCTATCTGACAAATAGGAAGAGTAATATTCAGTCCTCTAAGAATTGGCAAAACTTCAGGAATGAATGAAATGTGTCTTTTAAAAATTTATAAATAATTGCCCATATGTAGTCTATATTAATTTCAATTTTTGTATTCAAACAACAGCTGCTGTAAACTTCTTTCTAAAAAAAACCTCCTGTATCTGTGGTTATCCATTGTGATGGTAATGTAACAAGGCATGGGTGAAAAATTTGACAGTAAATCTTAAAATCATTATGCAAGACAAGTCCATATGAAACCAGCTTTTCTCTGCTCAGTATAACAAACAGTTTTTAAACAAATGAGTGAAATTTATGTGACTGTATCAGCTACCCAAATGCTGTATGACTCATTGGGAACTTGTCACAGTAAAAATTCTTCCTGCTTTTCTAGGAAATGGCAGGAAGCAGATCACTTTGTATTGTGAGGATTCATAATGATTCTAGTTTCTTTATTGCAAAATATTTCCATGCTCTGCTTGTAATTTGTAGGAAAGATTCTGGAAAATTAACTTTATTGAGTATCAGTACAAGTATTTGAAAGCAATTTTACAGTGGAGTTATTTTCATGTATGACTTGAAAAAGGTGATTATTTAGTTTCTCACAAGTAATTTTTTTCTTTTGCCCAATATGGTGATACAGCAAGGTATTTGTGAATGTCTTATTAACAGAATATTTGCAGATTTTAGGAAAATTAAACTCATACCACATGATTTTAATAATTACTTGGACAGCAGCAGTACATGATGAAAAAAAAAGTCACAAATTAACAGACATATTTCAAAAATTTTTTTATGAGTAATATTTAGTGTGGTTATCTCAATTTTTTTCTTATTAAAATTACATATATACATATTTATTAAATAAATTATTATATCTAAAAAATTTACCCCTATCTCCTGAAGAAATTGTGTATTCATAAGAGCATTACTGAGAACAGTCCTCCAGGAATCTTGATTCATGGTGCCACTTTATGAGTGGCTAGTAGAACTGAGACCATTTTATTTTTTCCTAAATGTCTTTTGAAGTTTATGGTCATTGAAAAATCCATGCAAATAAATTGGTGAAGTTAATGATATATTTAGGTCTCATAAAGAGTATCAAAGCATTATGGTGACTTAAATTCCTCTAGAAACAACAAGAGATGAGATGGAAGACTTTGCTAACATGTCTCAGTTTTTTCTCATTCGGATAAATGTGTTCATATAAACAGAGAAGAATATGATAACACCAATCTATAGTTGCTCTAATGCTTTTTGGTAACGGGTGTTAGGCACAAGGCTGGCTCCAACAGAACTGTTTCAGGACTTTCTTCTGACAGCCACTGGAGCCCATTTCCTCAGGACACAGGGTTTGCCCAGGCTGAGGGACGCAGTTGCCACTTTCCTCTTTGCAGGCAGAACTTGGAGAGAATTTCAGTGAATGTCCCAGAGACAAACACAGACACACATGCAGGACAATGGCACAGCCAGCCACACAGGCTGACACAGAAAAGGCTCTGCCTTCAACAGTACCTTCATACAGGACGCACAAAAATAAAAGCACAGACACCCCAACCCCCTGTTCTTGGGCTGACAGAAGCTGGATTTCACTGATGTAGGCATAGACATAAAACTCTCTGGATGCACAAGCACAGGCATATTTGTGGCTCCCCTGAGTACTTACACAGCCCCTCTGTCTGGCACCCCTGCCTTCATCCCAGCCCCCTTACTTATGGTTCTATACATGTACTGATCCTCCTTGCTGCTGGCTGCACACACAGCACGTGCACACTCATCCCACAGGCACCCCACAACCATGGATTGAATCCTCTGCCCACCTGGGACCTGTAGCCCAACCTGAGGCTCTCTTGCTTGCTGGCTGGTTCAGCTTGAGTTTTCTAGCAAATGCCTATGGATAGATCAAGCATTCCAGGTAAGATAAAGACTCTTGGAGCTCCAGCAGCCAACACCCAGCACGTGGGCTGTGTCCTGAGGACCTGCTACAGCTGCCAGCATTGAGATCCTCAATCACACCAGTGACCCCATTATCTGTTTTTTTGGGATAGATACCATTCCTACCCCATTGCTGGAGGTTAACAAACTCCACTTCCTCCAGTAGCTGGCTTTAAGACTTCAGTCTCTCTCATAGCTGATCACAGTCACCCACACCCTCCATCTGACTCCAGCCACTGGCATCAGCTTTTGCTCACACACATGGGCCTCACAAGGAGCTGGCCAGCTGTGTCCTTGCAGCACATAGACACTCAAGATAGAGAATGATGCCATGCAGAGGTTTAAGAAGAAGCTACAAGAAGGTAGGAAAGACTGTGGTGATCAGACACAGGACTCAGTCAGGCAGCTGTACTGACCAATTCCATCTTGCACACAACATGACTCTTTTAGCCTTTCCCATGTGTTTCCTCCTTAGCTCCCTGATTTGCTTCTTTCATCACACAGTCCCACTGATACCCTCAAAAGGTCTTTCAGGTTTGCAAAGCCCTCCTTTTCTTGCTCCTTGATGGTAGCCCAATCATTAATGCTGCAACTGACCAAGTCAGTTTCTTGTCTTTGCCTCCACATTGGCTGTTAGTTTTTATCTCTGTAGATTTTGTCTATGGCTTCCTTCTTTGTATTAGTATTCCATTTGACAATGTCCTTAATTATACAATGGAAATAAACATTTCTGTATTCCATTTACTCTTACCAGCTGGTATTTCTGACCATGTTTAATATTTTCTGGTCAGGTTTGTGTTTCTCTATGATCTTTCTTGTTGAATATCCAAGTTGTCGTTACTGGCAACTGTGCACTGTACTTGAATATGAGCTTTTTGCTTTTTTTTCTTGGCTCTGTATTTTTTCTGTGAAGGTCTCCAGAGAATGTGGCACTAGGTTCCCAAGTGGAAAAATTCACACCCTAAGAAATGGAGACAGGAGTTTCATGAATTAGTGAGTCATATTTTTTTATTAAAATCTGTTACAGTGATATTGTGTGTTTTCAGGAGGTGGTGATAAAGCAAATAAAATTCCAACATTTTCCCCTTATTATTTGATTAATCTTTCTGGGTGAGTATTATCTCACTATTTTCTCATATTAAAACAAATTAATTAATTGAAATATTCTCAGTAAAGTATATAATAATAACCCTTTAATAAGGGTTTCAAAAACTCATAGAGAAGTAGGCATGGGGAAAAGGACCCTTTGGTTTTTGCAACTCAGAAATTTTTCAGGTAATAAAAATATGAGTCCAATATCTGTTTTTTCAAGAAAATAAAAATAAAGGTAGTCTGAAATATTAAGACTTTATACTCCTAGAAATTTGAGAAAAAAACTAAGAAAAAGAAGTAACCTCTTGTCAATATGTTTAAACTCACAGGAATAATTCCTTTCTTCTGCTATTGTACTGCATTAGTTGAAAAAATAGTTCTTTTTAAAGTTAGCAGTCTAGATTAAGGAGGTCTTTATTCCAAATCTTAGATGAACACAAAGAATAGTCATGTGTGCAGACTTCTACAGAAAAGCTTCATTGAGAACCCATAAAGTACCTGCATCCAAATGGAAAAAAAATACCCTCTGTTTCCATCTCTCGGTGGAGAGATGCAAGTAAAGTTTCATTTGCATAAAATTTTTATTCATAATTCCTTCAGTGACACATGGGAGTGATCATCACTATACACAAACTCATAATTAGTTGAGAATTGGAATTGCATGGAGAGAGGTGACAAGGGATTTCTTTCATGTAGCTAAAAGAACATCTGTGAGGCAAGGACTCGCAGATGTTGAAGCATCCTGCAAGTTATTAGTTGTCAGGCCCTGAAGACGATGTGCTATGGAGAGGTGAAATATAGGTGTTAGATGAATCTACAGAGGGCAGAAGAAGAGCTAAGTGAAATCCAGTAGTAATTATCCTGAAATTCTTCTAGCAGGATAGCAAAGTCACACTTCAGTGTTTCAAGACTTCTTATTCATTAATAGCAAAGGAAGCATGGAACTTAGTTGATCAGGAAAGGTGTTGTTTGGCTGTTTTGGTTTTCATGTTTTTTAGGCTCATAGATATTCCATCCTAATAAAAAGCTTGTCATAGTGACTTTTTTTGAGAATAATTCATTTTGATTGAGAAAATTAGTAATTCAGAATTTCAGAAAATTTTTAAAGTTTCTTTTGCTACAAATTTTGGTATAGTATTAACTTGTGTTTGACTAACTGTCAGCATTTTATGAATCACAGACTGCATCTGTATTACAAAGTTATTCCACTGCTCTATTCCAGTGCTCTAGTCTCCTTATCATACCTGCAGGGATGTGTATTCCCATATCTACCCAACAGACAATATAGGTAATTTTGTTTCTCCAGCTTGAAAGCATCTTCCAATATAAAGCTACTTTTCTCCACTCAGGGCCATCGTTCACAACAGCACATTGCATACCTTCATGCTACTTTTGACAATATACCTGTCAGAGTTTCAGCACAGTGTAAGAAAACAATCTGGAGAGCTGCAGAAGCTTTCTCATTAGTCATTTTTTTTGTCCTAGGTATCAGCACACAAAAGCTGGTAGGGTTCAACTACCTGTAGGGACCTTGTGTTGTTTTAAAATCTTGCTGTCGGGAGGATTCCCAACAGTATTACAAGGAGGTCACTTGCCATATCTGCCATATGCTCAACACTTTGCAGATGGTTACCGTCACTCTTAAATTCTTGTTATGAGCACAGGGGAACACAGACTGTGTGCAGAGCCAAGTCTTTATTGTTATTGCCCTTAATGTTTTACAGCATAAATAAAATACAGCAAGCAGTTATTGTTAGTCCAGTTAAATTAATTTTAACACTGATAGTCAAAATTATGTAACAAGTACAGAGAATTATCCATGATAATGCATTAAAAATGTTCTTTTCCAATAATATTTAGATCTTTCCTGCTGTTTCCTGGATATTGTTCTCACTCTCACAACGTTCCTCTAGTCTTTGGTTTTATGGTGCTAGCTGGTCTTCCTCAAAAAGACTTCACGAAGACTGTGGGTGAGTAATGACAAATCCTCCTTACTTCTTCCACTAGGAAGATTACTATGTTCATAGTGGAGTACTTCCTACACATATTTGAATCTGGTTTTAAGTTAGTTGTGAATATTTCCTAGAAGAATCTGGTCCATTGCTCTCTCTTCATTGCTAAAAGTTCCAAAGTCACTTGTGGTTCCAGTACCATCCTAAAGTATAATCTCATATGCAATCTTTTGTTGCAGGGGTTCGAGAATGACTCACCAGAGAGTGATGGTTCATTTGGATGGCCTCCAAGTTCAACACCTCTGCAATAACAGGTGCTAAAGAGTGACTACTAACTAAAAAATATGGGAGAAATTCCCTATGTGGAATTTGCCTGCTTTGTCATGAAGTTGTACAAGACACAAGTGTGGTGTAAGATAGAGAGGCCAAGCGCAAAAGGATTTAAAGCTCATTTTTTATTTAAGTATGTGTTCATGTGCACTACATGTATAGATATGCCAATGTACAAAATCTGTAAATCAGCCCTCATCCGTGATAGAGAAAACTGAGTTCAGTCCCTGGGACATGCAAAAAGGACATCACAGACCTGGTCTGTGGACTAATCTGGACTGAACTCCTGAGTGCCTGGGCAGGTTGCTACTTTGATATTCTCCATTCTCCAGTCATTGAAAGTGGAACTTTATGTAATTTATTTTTGGAATGTCTTTGAACAGCTAAAAAGAATCAAAACATTAAAATTACATAATGATTAGTCTAATATGAATTAATATTGCTGGACAGAAAGGACCATCTACATTTGAAAAAAAATTAGAGTTCAGGACTTGTTAATTTTCATAATCTTCCCAGTCAAAAGCAAAGCAAGCTAATGGCAAGAAATAGGAATTCTCCTTAACACTTTAGCATTAGGCTTTGCTTTATAGTCATTCATTTACTAGAATTTGTTTCGGAATTCAAAACATCTCCAAAGAAAAATTAGTTTAAAAATCTCAGAAAATCATTGATCAGTTTAGCAGTGTCTGAATCTGAAAGAAGAATATATGTCAAGAACAGTAAAGTAGAAACAGAAGAACCTTAATAGACTATAAAAGATTAGACAAAACCAAAGTCTAGAATGGACATATAATACATATTGAACACATAGCAGAAGCACATATTTCTGTTGATATGAGTGAAAACTGAAGTGTTTTGTTTATTTTTGAAATTTATTTATTTTCAGAACTGAGGTAGCCTATCAGTAGACATCTAGATAATAAATCTTCCTGATAGGAAGTCACCACCTTTTGACATCCCTTTAGATAGGGTTACAACACTTTGGCAACAACAGGATAAGTCAGATCCAAGCATCTGTAGATGCTCCAGATGGTTTTCAGCTAATGGTGGTTTGAGGAACTGACTTCCAAGCATAGCCCCTGCAGTTCTTTCACTCTGCAGTCATAAAAGTGTCCTGACAGCAGCAGGCAGCTCCCACCATGCTGTGCATTAAGAGAGCAACCACAGAAGTTGCCCTAAATATTCATAGTGTCATGAGCAGCGCTCGGGGTATGAAGTAATTCATATTACTTCATATTACTCCATCATTATGAAGAAATAATGACTCTGAAAGACAATTGAAGAAAATGAATCTGAAGAACTTGTTATGCCCATAAATGTAAACAGAAAGTAATATACTAATAGTTTAAGATAACCTAGGGACCCTGGAGTATAATATATGCCTTCTTGTCTTCAGGAAACTCTGGAACAGTGCTCATTACTACCAAGAGTAAATGCATGACACCCAAAGAGGCCATCTGTTGAGCTGGATAATCTGCAGAAAAAAAACATTTTTGGCATAAAAGCTCCCCTTCCAAGTTCTTCTCACAATAACAATGTTATTTCCAACTCAAAAAAGTCCACCTAACTTTCAGGGGTATAACTTTGCAAATTAGGGAAACTTTCCACACAATTTAAAGGAATTTTATTAGGATTGCTGATGACTCCAGAAAATAGTAGTGCTGAACACATATCTGGTTGATCTTTCTAAATAATTCTCTTTTTTATAATAAAGCAGGAAATCTTTTTAAGCTTATATAACTATTTTTAATTTTTATAAATTGAAACCAAAACTTAGATGTTATTATCCTAATTACAGGAGTTAAAATTAACTAAACATCTGCCCATATTGCAGTATGGCTTTTATTAAGGAAAGATTGCACTAAGAAGAATGTCTATGCTGCAGATATCAGTGTGTTGCCCAAACATCTGAGGCAAGCTCATGTACAGAAAACATTCTAGTCAGTCTAAGCACATAGACAAAGTGTCCTTTGTGACTTAGTTTACCCAGCCAACCAGTCAATGATGCAGTGCTTAGCATCCTTCTAGTACTCATATTAAAACATAAAAATCTTGTTCAGCATTCGTAAACTACACTGCAATCTGCAGAAGACATATAACCTGAGAAGAAATGGTCACTATAGATGCTAAAAGGAGTTTATTTTTTTTCACAATTTTTAAAATTGCCTTAGCTGCTTTTTAGACCAAGTTTTTCCCATTCAGTAACTAAAGTGATGAGAGAAGTGTGGGCTTTTTTACAGACATGAGTAGGAAGGATACACCAGCAGGTGTGTACCATAAACCATCAGTTGGCAGGGAAGAATCTTTTTGCTGTTCTCACACACCTCTTCCTACTTCTTTTTTGTTGTTTGACTCATACCCATTGTCACAAGAACACATGGTACAAAACTAAGGTTTTGCTCATATGATATGTCCCATGTAAGGGATTTTTTATATAGATTTTTTTTTTGTCACTTGCAGAGATCAGTAGAAAAGCTGCTTTTTAACAGCCATTGTAAGCAAACTGTTGTAAATCACAAAAGACAACTCACCTTTTTATTGTTTTTGGCAAAAGGATGCTTCTTAATAATCTCTTCTTTAAATCCATTTGGATAATGATAATCTGTATGACAATAAAAATTAAAATAAATTCCTTTTCTTCAGTCCATTATTATTTTTTTTTAATATGACTAAAGAAAGTCAAGAACTTAGCTCTACATGACAACTAGTTATATAAAGATTTTCAGAAACAAGATAATATAGCACCTTTAATACATTTTAAAACTGGTTCTTTCCTCCCCTTGATTTTACAGTCTTTTACTCATAACAGGATTACAGTTATAATCCCTGAAACATTTTATTCCTTCTTAATTTTGTGTTTACATGCCTTGATAGCCCAACTTCAAAAGTTACATGGATTGACTTAATATGAATAAAAAACCCCATAGTCACAGAAAATTTACTGTCTTCTCCTTATCATTCCACTTTTGTTATCAAAAAACATTTTTACATCAACAATTGTATGTTAAGCCACCATGTCTGGGGAATTAAAAATTAATCACTACAAAGTTCTGCAACTGTTCATTTAAAATGGAATTTAATGGACCTCTATGATCAAGCTTTCTTTTTCTGCCATGGTATGTGAACTTAAAATAAATATGTAATAACTTATTCTTATATTGAACTTTAAAGTTGTGCCAAAGTGACTGATACAAAGCCAAAAACTGTCAATTTTTTTTTGTACTATAAATATATTAACAGACTTTAAAAAAATGTTTGGTGTCAGAAGAAAATTTTTATGATTCATTGAGTTTTCATCAAAAAATGAAAGTTAATAAATGTCTTAAATTTTTTTCTGATTAGTGATTGTCCTCTAAAAAAATTCCTAACAACCATGAATGTGATTTTTTTTTTCCCAAAAATACTATATTATGCAACATACAGGAAACAAAAAGAAGAAAAAATAAAGCTTTTTAATATATTGAATTTTAAAAAAACCTCATGGTTTTGGTGGTTATACATTTTCCATGTAAATGAGAATAAAATTCATATTCCAGAAAGTGTTATTTTTGCCATTCCCAGTAAAAAGCTGTGGGAAGGTTCTGATGGACAGAGGGATCCCTGCCCTGGGGGCTGAAGCTGGGGAGGCTCCAGGGCCACACTCACACTCAGTTTGGAGCAGTCAGAAGGCACCAGCCCATAGGGAGGTAACACCTACAAATTAAACCAAGCAGAGCCCAGTAATGAGGAGTAGGGGATCCCCACCATGAACCCCATATTTGTGCCTCAGGAAAGGACCTTTATTTTATCTCTTCTGTGAGTCTTGCTAATCTTAAAGATTTTCTGCAGATATAATACAAATTACTACAATGCTTATGGTATATTTCCATTTTAAAATGTGTTTCTCTGAAAATTATATTATGGTGACACCTTGTTTATATCCTTGATACTAGTAAGGCAACATTTGCTCAGTTTCAGTTGACAGAAAATTCTTCCAGCCTTGCAAAATCATCCTGGAATTCAATAGTTAATTTATATCTGTTTATGTCTAATGTTAAAATTAAGAATGAGATCACAATTTGTCATTGAAATGAAAACTTATTTAGTGATTCTGTTGCTGAAGCACAAGCCTTACTAGAATTTAACTTAGTCCTTCAGATTTCTATCAGGTCTTGAAAGATAATGTAGACTTTTTTTTCTCCTAAGAAATAAGCAGCTGTGACTGCAAAATGCATATATGATGCATATCCTTCCAGTGACAAATCAAGCCATACAAGTACTTGTTTCGTTAAACATTTCACATAGTAACAAGGTCTCTTTGTCTCTACTCATCATTCCCAAATATTACAATTAATTTTCTTAAATGGTACTCAAAAAAAAAATGAAAATAATTCTCAATCAGGGTTAAAGCAATTAATTAAATAAAGTGACTGTACCTTGAACAATATAACACTAGTATTTGGAAAACTGATCAATTGAGATGATTTTGCATTTACCTGGCTACTTCAATTAGGTGAATGGCACTGTATCATAACTTAATAAAAATTTTTCAAAAACAATTAAGGAATCTAATGCATTAATTTTATTTGCATAATGTTATCAGTGGAATAACCTAACAGATACTGCGAAAATCTGAAGAAAACAGGTTCATTGCAATTATGTAAATTATCCCATTGTGTAAATGGCCTTCACTTGTTTGACAATTTGAGAAAGGAAGAGAATAAATTAAAATGAAAATCAATTTCTAGCTCCTTGATCACAGTTTGATGGTCATTTATACTTAAATTTGCTGTAAGCAATTTTTTTTGAGTACGAAGTACATGAATAATTTCTATTTTCTGGAAGTGAAGATTTTGCACTGTTTTCTTTTATACAAATTAAGTTATAATTATGTCTTGAAAGAGGGATTTAAATTATAACAGTTTGCCAAGATTCAGAGGTCTGAATCTCAGTTCTACCTTTTGCATACATTAGGAGAACTATTCTTTGGCTCTAACTCTTGAATTCTCTTTACAAATGAATTCACTTGTGACCATACATAACTGAGAAAAAGAACCCTACCAGCCATGTTTGAAATTGTGAAACCCCAAGGCTTTCAATGCCTGAATTTTAGTCCCCAGCTAAATATGCAAAATGCTGACTACCTTTTCTTTCAATGGCAGCTGTAGACTCAATTCAGGAAGATGCATGCTCAGAGCAATTCAGTGAACCATGGAAAAATTTATTCCTGGTTTTAATAGGCACTGGATTCAGTTTCTCATGGAGCATTTCACAGATTTATTTTGAACATGCATAGTTAAATGATGAACAGAACAAAGAATTCAGTAATATTCCTTTCTTATTTAAATTCTGTGCTTTTCATTATGGTTAACTTTCTGTTGTCTAGCTTTTTTCAAGAGACTGCAAATATTATTTTTAAGTTTTCTAATTATATGATGATTGATTAAATGATATTTGATTAATGCCATATACAATTAATTTCTGTTGTTCTTGCCACTGATTGTATTGGAAAAATACCAATCATTGTAATGTATCACCACAGAAAAGGGGTGATTCACTTTTTGTTGATAATACAAAACTATGGAGATATTTTTTTTACTCTGTTCTCCAAAGGTGTGCCCCAAATTTATGAAATATTTTATTTTACAACTCAGCCTATTTTACGTGGTGTCTGATGACATCATTGTGCCTAATAGACCCATTGGGGGCCCAAATTAGGCAACATTAGACCAAATATCATTGGGGTGAGTCCAGAGGAGGGTCACAAAGATGATCAGAGGGCTGGAGCGCCTCACCTATGAAGGCAGGTTAGAGTTGGCATTGTTCTGCTGGAGAAGAGAAGGCTCTGAGGGGCATTTAGAGCACCTTTCAGTAACTGAAGGGAACCTACAAGAGTAATGGAGAGGGACATTTAACAAGGGCATGTAGTGATAGTACAAGGGGTAATTGCTACAAACTGAGAGACAGGTTAGTAACAGGTTTTAACTTTTTGTCAGCCCTGAATTGCCCAGGAAATTGGACTAGATGGTCATTGAAAGTTCCTTTACATATATGGAATTGTGGGCATGTATAGTAGTTTTTCTCTTCAAATAGATCTAAGATATCAGCAGAAGGGAAATTTGTACATGATGCAGTTTGGGGAAGTACTAGTGTGCCTGAAGGAACATCCTCAGCAGGGTTGTGGCTTGACAGAGCTTTCAAGTTCAGCTCAGGTTTATATCAGAACAGGACCATTGCTGGGTAACATGAGGTAGGCAGCTTAATTATATATAAACATTCTTAAGATTTTTTACATTAACCATATAATAATACTTGTGCTTTGTTGTTCACATGTACTTCTTTCCTGCTTAAAAACTGCATTTTTAGGATCAAATGGTTACTAAGATAAGAGGTCAATTTCTAATTTCCTCATTGTATAGACTTACTACTCTTGAACACAAAGCTTTTATGGAAATGGCATTACAAAATAGTGGTTGATATTCCATCAAGTGCGGTATTAAAATAAAATTAAATTTCGGCTTTTCCCTACTAACTTTAACAAAATTTGTTTAGACCCATTTATATATTAAGCATTCAGCTTCAACACCAAACAATATTTCTAAACATTTACAAAAGTAAAAACATAAGTTAATACCTTCTGAAGAATTTATGCCAAAATGTTAAAATTTTTAAAGGCATGTCTCAAAAAGGAGTACAGAATGTTACCAAAGAAACCCTAAATTTAATAATGATTAAAAAATAAGAAACTGAAATTGCTATTGTAAAATCCCTTTAAAAACATCCTGGAGTAACTGATATTATGAGTTTACCCAACTTCTTGGCAAAGTTAAGGGAGCGTATTTAAATTGCATCAGAAAAGAAGAACTATTCTTGTGCTTATGTTTAGCAATAGAGCTACAAAACAATCTGTAAAATTCAAGATATTTAACTATTAATTTTTTACCTATCCAGTTTCCAAGTGTTTAGCACTTTTAAGTAGGTCAGCTCCTTCTTTATTCCAGAGATGTAAGCAAAGGCTAAGAGGCATGCTTATGAAAGCATTTGCTATGCTCCTAATCTTTCTTGTTAAAGCTGGATTGCCAGCTTGTTAATTTTCCATTTCCATTTGTACCTCAAAACACACAAACAATAAATCTGATATCAGTACTTGACAACAGCAGTTAAGGTATGGCCATTATATTTGCACAGTGTCTTAAACAAAAAGATTCAGGTACTGCTCTAAGGCACTAAATCTGCTAATACTCACACACCAGCAGTAATTGGATATATTACTATAAACAGTATATTAAACCCCTTGCATAGTACTTTTAGACTTTGATTGATTGTCTCTGTTTTACTCATGCACTTGTACATATCTTTTGAGAACTATAATAGACCTACATAGAATTAAATAATCATCGCTCATAATGGACTCTTAAAACTTTACAATATTTTTAGAAGACAGATTGAATTTTTAGTAAGTATGTATTATTCTTAAACAACACTTTTTTGAAATCAGAGTTTAGATTATTAGATTATCTGATTAGCAATCAGAAAGAAATCAGTCACAAAAGAACAATGTTATACTAATTTTTATTTCTGATTTCTTACTGCATATTCATTTATTGAAAATTTTCATGCAAAAGTAATTTAGAATAATGGTGTTAAACAGTGAAGGTTTGATAATGGAAACATAAAAGATATTATGAATATGTTTAAATATGGATATTGGTTTTTTTGGTGCTTTTGCTTGCGTTTGGTTTTGTTTTGTTTCTTTGGTTTGGTTTAAGATTGTTGAGGGGGGCTTGTTTGTTTGTTTGGATTATTTTCTAAACACTGTTGTATTTTTCTGATGTCCTAAGAGGGTGTACTGAATCTGAGTGGAATGGAGCCACTTTTTTTCATAGCAAGCCATATGATGCTATGTTTTAATTTAGATTTGTGACCAAAGCAGTGTTGATAACACACCAGTGCTTTAGCTATTGGTGGATCAGTGCTTGTTTCCCTGTTTCTTACTCTGCCTCCATTAGTAAGCAGGATGAGGATGCACCAAAAGTTGGGAAGAGAGACAGCCATGAAAGTTTACCCCAAGTTACCAAAGAGTTATGTCGCAGTATGTGTCATCGTGCTCAGGAGTTAGATGGGGTTTGGGTAGGAATTCATTGCTCAGAAAATCTCTGGGAATTTAAAAACTTTTCAAACTATCTCATCCCAGAAGTTTCCTTGCTTTTGCACTTCCTGAAGCAGGACTTGCAGTGGTCATGCACTCAAGTGGAGTGGCTAATTACTCAAAACTGTAGATGGGCTTCTAAATAAGAGTAAAAATTTGGATATGTTCAGTAAGGCTCATAACTATTTAGGAGCAAAATAAAAAACCATCAGTGAAACTAAATTAATTTCCATTTTCATATGTTCACAATTAATATTCAAACTTGAAGAAAATTAGGAAACTCTCAAAACGAGAATAAAGCTGCTGTTTTTAAGTTGAAAGACAGCTTCACAGATTTAACTGAGAAATATGAACTTAAAAAAATCAAATTGTGTTTGAAACTAAAAAATGTGGAATAGTGACAATAATATTAAAATTTTTAGGTAAAACATATGAGTTCATGAAACATAAAAACCTCCATACTAATGCATCAAGTGTCCCATGAGATGATTTTTATAGCTTTTCCCCCTTCTGAAGATAAAATCAAATTAAGCCAAATTTCAATGATTTTATTGTAAAGATTTCATTCACTTCTCTGACTCCCAAAAGCAAGGTTAAAAAGAAAGAAAGAAGAAAAAAATTGCAGAAGGCATATGCTATCTACTTTGTTTCCCTTTCAATCCACTAGAGTTATTAATCTTAGCACAAAAGCCTTTGAAACAGAAATTTATTATTTTTATTTAAGTAGTCTGTTCTCAATTAAAAAAAGTATTCTTGGGAATTATATTAATTATTAACCTTCGGTCAGGTTCATTTTTTATATTTTATCTGTCTGTGTAAGAGGAAATCTTATCTGGTTCCACTGTAGCTGAAACCAAACTGACAATGTGTGTTACAAATTAAAGCTTGATATTGTTGGCTGCTGAAAACTGATGAGGAAAGTGTGGGATCAATGCTTTAAAGTGCTCCTAATTTCAAGGGAACCAGGAAACTGAATGCAGCTATACCCTCTTCTAGCTTTGAGACTACATTAGGCCTTTCAGATAGGAGGTAAATCCCTGCAAGAATTTGGAGCAACCTCTTGCTCATGCCTCAGGCTGGTTTCTATCCTCTTAATTTATCCAAATGTAGCTTACTTTCTATGCCACTTTATTTCTTTGATATTTCCTACACTGTTATTTAGAAACTCTTTCTTGAAGTGCTGTGCAATTCATTACTTTTATATAACTATCTATTCCCATTTCTCTTTATATTTTTCCAGACATTCCCCCTGTGATTCTTCAAAAAATCCTGCTGCTACCACATCCCTGTTGAAACACCAATGATAGCCCAAAAATGTTTGTGTGGTGGAAAGACAAAAAAAAAAAAAAAAAAAGCAGCCCAATTTAATGCTCAATATCCCCACAAGATTAAAATAATATATTTGGAATACTTCGATAAATTTATCTTCAAAACCTGACATATTGGCATCATGGTGGGAATAAAGTCTACAAGGAAAATGGTTTGACCTGAGTTATCTGAAACCAAATCAACTGCAATCCTGTCTTGATATGGCCTGCAATGTAAGGTGGCAAGGGAGAGGAGAGGAGAGGAGAGGAGAGGAGAGGAGAGGAGAGAGAGGAGAGGAGAGGAGAGGAGAGGAGAGCAGGAGAGAACGGAGGAGTGCCGAGGAGAGGAGAGGGATGAGCAGGCAGTCTCGAGGAGAGGAGAGGAGACGCGGACGCAGGAGAGGAGAGGCGTAGAGGGAGCAGGAGAGGAGAGGCACGGCAGGAGCAGGAGATGCGAGGAGCGAGAGGCAGATGGAGATGACGAGACGAGGAGCGGGATAGGAGAGGAGATGAGCAGGAGAGGACGAGGAGAGGAGAGCGATCGGAGAGGAGAGGCGGGAGAGGAGAGGAGCGATGAGGAGAGGAGAGGAGAGAGAGGAGAGGCAGAGGAGAGGAGAGGAGAGGAGAGGAGAGGACGAGGAGAGGAGAGGAGAGGAGAGGAGAGGAGAGGAGAGGAGACATATATCTATTCTAACCAAGCAGGACAAGGCAGTGGGCTCAAACAGTGATAAGGAGAATCCTGCTAGAAAAGAGTGCCAGCATGTTCCCTGGCTTAAATTTGGCCATCACTAAGTTCTGCTTTTTCAAGTAGTTCTCAAGGATTGGTAGTTAGAAGAAGAGACAAGAGTCTTTTTCCTTCAGGCCCTTTGGGTTAATCAGCTTGTCATCAGAGAAACACAACTGAACCATAGCTGTACATTCCTTATAAATTTGCCCTCACTTGCTGGAGTGTCTAGATAGAGAAAAGAATAGAGGCATATTGCACTCACTGCCTGCAATATGCAAATACGTATTTTTGTGCCATGTTTTGATTCAAGGTTTTTCTCCATATTGTAAAGAAAAAGCATAAAAAATTATTTTCTTGTTCCAAATGGAAAAGAGAACTATAGACACCTATTAGTCTTGCTCCACTACTTTTAATTCAGAAGTTTTAATGTACAAACAGTTCACACCATCAGTGGGACACATTAAACCAAAACCACAGCAATTGTCTTGGACTCTGCATTACATTGTTCTAAATCATCCCCAAGCCAAAGAAATTGATTGGCTTTTGTAATAAATTATAAGAAATGAAACTGGTTGGTTCTTGAGAAACCTTTCACCAACTCCTCTTTTTCCTGCTTATCCCACTATCCTCCATCCCAAAATGATTTGAGAAAAAATTAATATCACCTTCACCTTTAATATGATTACTGAACACTTTCACATCTTTTCTGGTGTGATTATCCTCCACATACCCTTCCTCAGTTATAAATGCTAGTATGACAATTCTATGTTTGTAATGACATTTAACCATAATTCTTCTGTGTGTGGTTTTTTTCTCCTCAGAGACCACCAGAGGATTAATAGGTGATTCATAGTGTGCTACAAAGACTATTCATTTCTTGCTTTCAAGATACAACTATATTGCTAATTAAATGAAATTAATTTTTTCTTGCAGTCCACTTAAAATATTCAAAGGGATATCTATTTAAACAATATTTTCTTTTTCTGGCAGCAAAGCATAACTTGATCAGATTGTAAGGCTGAGAAGGTTTTTTGATTTTTTTTCTCTCTTTGTGGAAATTTGGAATAACTGAGCAGTTAAAATTCATGACCTACACTTTTGTGTCATTATTATTGCATTAGCATGAAATTATGGTTCTAGTTAGTCATAATTATACTCATAATTATTCAATTTATCACTATAGGTCCTCCTGGAAATTTTATTGGAAGAGTTATTAACATTAATAAATTGTTTTTCTTCATATCCATATTATTAATTCACCTCATGTGTGATATGAACTATCAGTCATAAAATTATTGCAAACTCTCTTGTCCGTGTAGTTGATTTAATGATTGAGAGTCTGATAACCTTTAGCTGGTTTTCTGGCACAGCTGTTTGTCTTCATGAAGGTAAACAGAGGGAGATATGTGGACATTGAAATATTCAGACCCCAAAAAACCCAAGAATTTTGACAGAAGTACATCTGGTTTTCTATAAATTGTGACCAAAAAAAAAAAAAAAAGAAATAAAAGAAAGAAAATCCTGATATTCATATGTCAATATTTCTAAGAAATTGTCCATCAGTTTAACCTGACATATTTTCCACCCAAAGACACAGAAATGTTTGTCAGAGCCAAGAACAGCTGACAGCATCTGAGATCCAGGTACTCTGTACAGAATTTTGCAATATACTTTGCAAGAACATTTTTCTGATGCTTTTAACTTGAATACATGGATGGGTCTTTACAGAATCACAGAGATGATTCCTGTTGAACTGTATCCAGAACTGGTGTGCTACATCTATGTCAGTGTAATTGTTAAGAAAATATGACACTGGTTTGCAGAACCTAAATGAACACTGCACTATTGCATCTACTTACACATTTTTTCAGTCATATTCTATTAAACATTGATGTACAAATACTTACACCACGTGTTTATGTTATATATATATATATATATATATATATATATATATATATATATATATATACATACTTGCCCTGGCTACTTTCTTCCCCATTTAAGGCTTTCCTGTCAATCTTACTTATAGCTGTGAGAGTCATCATTGTCTGCTGACCCTAATATGTGACACTGATAAAGCAAGAGACCCAATTCCATTTTCACTCATTGAAGCTAATGTCCAGTTAGTAGATCATATACTATTTTTTTAATGTTGATTCATCCCAACATGTAAAATTATTTTAGGAGAAATTCTTTTTGAGAAGAAAAAGAACCCTAGCTTTAGAAAAATGTGGGGTTTTAAATCTATATGACATAGAGCAGAGGAACAGTAACTTTTTGCCTTGCCCTGTGATTCTTTTTAGAACCAGTGCCCACATTACAGAAAAATCATTTTATTAGCTGTCAATTTCTAGTTCTTTCCAATATAAGAGGGCAAAATATTGTAATTGACGTATAATCGGTCATTTAATAATGAAACTGCTTGTTTATGTCTTATATTGACATTGAAGATGAGGCTTTTGTGTTTCAAGAACTTTTGGCCGTTCCTTCTCTTCATTTTTTTTTTTTTTTGCTGTAAATAATAAATTATAATTTCTGTTGTGTCCATACTTAAACTAGGAATATAACTGGTCTGTAATTCTATTCTGCAATACAAAGGTATATATGAAAAAGGAAACACATTCAAAACCAAAAGGCTTTTAAGATGTTAAAAGGTGGTCTCCAATAATAAAAATAACAATATTGTGTCCCCCCCTTTTTTAATGGATTTTCCTGACTTCTGAAGAATTCATTAATTAATAAATTAGATAAATATATCTATATTAAATATAGAATACTTTTAATAATAGTTTTTATGTAATAATTCCTCATTGTAGAGACTGTCAGGGAACAATGAAGACATTGCCTCCCATGAATTCCCACATTGAATGCTATCTGGCTTATGTAGCAAGTAAATTATTCAGAAGCCTATAATTAAACTTAAATTACTGCAAATCAAGGGATATACTCATATCCAGTAATCATATTGACAACATAAAAGAAGCAATGGTGATTACTTCCTGCCTCGGTGTTAATATCATCAATGCTATACAAGATAGTGAAAAAAATAATTCAAGCAGATTATATAATATATATCTACATTAAACAAAGATAATAGGATGACATAATAATATATATGTTATAATGAGATGAGATGAGATAATAATATAATGGAAAATTTTAAAAAATCCTGTTCTTTCAAGTCCTCCTCGAATTAGTTTCCACTCTGAGAATAAAGGTTTTGTGGATCTGCTGTGATTCCTATTAATCAGCTGTGAGGCAGAAACATCTTAACCAGAGCATATATAAACAGATTTTCTAATACCCTGCTTGCATTGCAAGATGGAAAATTTGTGCATATGTGTATCATTCTGACTTTCTTTGTCAAATAATTGCACTATTCTCCAAATAAAAATAATCATATAAATCATCCTAGTGAAGGAGTACTTTAGAGCATTTCCTATTTGAGAGCTGCTGCTGGAAGATTCTCTGCCAAAGAATCTTTAGATGTATTTAGTGGTTTTATTCACTTCAATTTATAATACCAAACATTTGTTAAGCACTTATCAGAATTGGCTGAGTCTTGCAACTTTGGGACAGATAAAGAAGAACGAATTAAAGATGCTTCTGTAATTGATATTGCTGACAAGGAAGTGTCACTGGAGTTACAGATGGATTCAGAGCTGACACTGAGAAAAAAATACTCAAAGAGTTCATGACTAAGTGCTTATTAAGGAGCAAAGAACAGATCAGGGAATAGCAGAGGAAGCTGTTGGTGGTCAGTTTCAATCTAAGGAAGACAGAAGAAATAAGAAGAATTTGAACCCTAAGAAAGGGTCTGGTCAATAGAGATTCAAGTCAATAGATGTCCAAGTACAATCAAGGAGAAAGCTGGCCCGTATTGAAGAACATGGGTGGGAAATGTAAATTGGAGGTTAGTTTAGAGGACAAGAATTCTGACAGAGATGATTCTTAGGACAGAAAACTCAAAAAAAATGAAGATTTAGGAACTCAATGTATGAAAACACCTAATATAAAGTCACAGGTGAAACTAAAATCAGAAGGAGGCAAATGCAGAATTCACACCCATATTGCAGAAAATAGAGACAGTCCCAACACAACAGATAAAGTTACATCCAATGAAAGTAATTTGATGGTCAAAGAACAGTTGATAGCAGGGCATGTATAGAGTCCTTCTGGGTGATAAGAAAACCACATTACATATAATTTTCCCAAGGGATGGTGCTAAAAATGTTCCAGTTATTTTGGGTTATCTGTCTGATCATTATAATTGTAATCACATGCAGCTACAGCCCACAATGGGCTTTTATTCCAATGTACAATTCAGGAATTCATGAGATTTTTTTTTCTCCCCCATTAAAAAAGTTAAGAATCAGAATATTTTTGTAATATTTATTAAACATAACAGTGACTGAGGAAAATAATTATAGGAAATAATCATGAAGAGCTTTACACTGGAAAAGGAGTTGTATTTAGGTCATGTGAGCACAAAGACAGGCACATATGAAAATGGAAATAGCTCTCCCAGCTGCATTTTAGCCTTCCCATTTGAAATAACAACATACAGATAAGTGACAACCTCAATATCCATATCCCAGAATTTCTTAGTAAAAATATGCATTTCTTGCTGTACCCAGGGATTCCCAAATGGTTTTTCTATCACACCATATGTTACCAAATGTGTTACAAGTACACATTCAGTATCAAATAGCATTATAAGCCCCAAAACCCTTTTCAGATAACCTGGCAAGCTGTCTTTAACATTTGCCCAGTAGATGTTTGGCAATGACACTCAGCTGGTGACATATGCCTTCCATTATAGATATATATTTTAAATATATGTAATGGAATGTTAAAGAAAAAAAACACACTGAAAAAGGAGCACCACTGGAAGATCTCTCTTTAGATTCATAGAGCTACTTATGAATAGAAATTGCTTCAGTGTGAAGGGTTTTTCTTCTGAGCAGTTAAAAATAGAATATTAAATTAGGGTACCCTTATAATAAAAACAACCCTTCATAATCTCCAGTTTTAATTGAGAATAACTATTGGCTAATATAGATGGTAAAAAATATAATGTGGTACATTAATATGATTTAAATATTAAAGGCATCTCCTTTAGGGGATTAAATAACAGTCAGTTATAAGGATGTTCTGTCTCTGACTTTGATAAAGAATCAAAAGAGTCACTGGCACTAGAAAAAGGAATATATTAGAATAAAGAAACTGTCTTGTCCTTAAAGCAACTCTCTCACTGTCAAAGAAAAATTTCTGCCTAGAATGTTCCACCTGACTGACTTTCTTCCAAAAAACGAGCATCCACCTCCAAGGGATCCAACACCATTACAAAAAGGTGAGCTGAAATTTCAGGTCTGTGTCAGTGAGATTTTTAATGAGCAAATTCACAGAAATAGAAGATATTTACACTTTATGATGAAAAGAGTACAGCAAATAAAGAAAGCTCCTTCTTTTGCCCTCCTCTGCAGTCATTATTTTGTATGTCTGATGTTTTAGACTGTGATTGTAAATCCTTGAGCACAGGGCTCTCAGGAAGCCTCTGCTACAGAGAAGGGGGCATTAGATCCAAATGGTCTCCTTCACTCCTGCCCTGCTTGTCACTTCTCTCCAGTGACTTTTCCTGCTCTTAAATGGTTAAGCACTGACTTTGTGTTTATATCTAGCTTTCTTTCTTCTCCCTGATAAAACTGATCTCTAGGTGGA
This sequence comes from Serinus canaria, assembly GCF_022539315.1. Taxonomy (NCBI): domain Eukaryota; kingdom Metazoa; phylum Chordata; class Aves; order Passeriformes; family Fringillidae; genus Serinus; species Serinus canaria. The sequence goes on along the minus strand of NC_066314.1, from coordinate 17,084,982 downwards.
AGAACTATCCTCTGCCTCTAAAGATATCTGGTAAACACCAATCTTGCCTTCTTGAGCCTGGGGGTGCCATCTCCAGAGAGTGAGAAAAGTGCCTGAGGCTCTGCTCTTTCTGCTTTACAGCAGCATTTTTGCTTTCAACTTTATAGACTGTAGCTGGCAGCTTTTGTATTTCCTTCTTACTACCACTGAATTTAGTATTTTTTAAAGTATTTTTACCTGAATTTTCTGAAGTGCAGGATATTCCATTTACCAAGTTTTTTCTTAGACATTCTTTTGTTCTGAATACACCTTTTGCTGTTTCTCTAATATGCTTGTAGCAGGTTCTTTGCATCCTTGTTCCCAGTACAGCATCCCTTCAAGAAAAAAAGGGTGTCATGCTAAGCAGGAAAGGATTTCTTCACTAAGAGTACAGGACACAAAGAGCTGTCTTAAGTTCTCTCTGTTTCCTTTAGCTGAGCAAACCCTTGAGTTTTTCAAAAATGTCTGTCTGAATAAAATCATGTTCGAGTACATTACTGCATGCACCATTTGGCAGGACTGTAAAGTGTGCTCCTGGAAGTACATATGCTTTCCAAGGTAAAGCAAGGTGCTTGCTTGGCATTTTACACATTAGAAAACAAATAAAAGACACTTTAGTTGGTAAGCCTAGGAGAAGGTTTTTAACGTGGGTATACATTTAGTAGGAAGTGTATTATCTGAAGTTACCAATATCATCTGCATTCCTCAGCAACAATTAGTTTTTTCCTCAGTTTTGATGGCCAAATTATGACTAGCCCAGATAGATGGGATGGGCTAAAATCTCATTTGCAGTTGCCCAAAAAAACCCACAAAACACATAAACAAAGGGGCCAGCTTTTAAAATGAAAGAATATCTTTTTCTGTGAATTAAATTTCATTTACCATCCTATTTCCTGGCTTTTACAAACTCCCACCCAGTCTGATCTGCAAAATGGATATTTGAAATATTATTTTTGCTGTTAACTGTGGCTTAGGAAAGTGAAGTCTATTGCTTTTCATATGGTTGCTACAGACAGTCCTTTCCTGATAACTTTTCTTAAAATGAGGCTGTGGAAATGAGATGTCTTATGAGATGGATGATATCCTTTTCCTGCTTACACTAGCAGCTGATGCTTTGTAGTCTGACTTTCTTTGTAATTCCCTGAGATCTGTGTACTATCCAACCATAGCGCACTGTGTCAACAGGCTTTCAATGTTTGTCCTGAAACTTTTTGACTCTTCTAGAGCAGAATACAAATATAAAATCATGCAGTCACTGGCATGATACAGAGGAGTCAGAAATATTTAGGCAGTCCTTATAATTGCAGCAAATAAATATATTGGTGGCATACATATTTTTCAGGAAAGATAAATAAAACTCTGTTGCTATCAAGGATGTGTTACATTTGCGTTCCTTCCCCCATCTTCTTTTGTTTGTTTCAGGAAGAACTTATTTAAAATCCTGCTAAAATTTTGCAACAATATACAAAATACTAATAAATAAGCTGGCAACTGCAAGAGTCAACACAATATAAAGGAAGAACCTGGTTTCCACACACTTGTATGTAATACAGCAGTTAACAGTAGTATCTTGTAGTTAACAAAGTCACAACATGGAATTAGACATATGTGACTGGTTTCATTAAAACCTGAATCTTTGTGATTATATGTGATTTCTTAAGCTGAAAAGTGGACCCTATTGCCTACAGAAGGTTCATCTGTTCTATATCTTCATTATATTGCCTGCTAATAAATTTTCTTTCTTATTGTTTATCAGGCATATTTAGTACAGGGCCAAAATCATACTTTTTTGACTTTTTAATTTAGTCCAATTTACAGAACTTCTTTGGACCAAAGGACAAAGTTAGACTTACTATTTTTCTTCTCTTAACCTTTTCCATACTTACATGTGGTTTGGAACACCTGCCTCATAAAAAATAATACACACATGGAGATGATAATCATAAAGATCTGTCTTTCAGAAATTAGGAAAAAAACAATTTTTAATCAATTACTAATATTCAGCTATCTGGCCATGTTTTTGCTTTAATGACTGAGATGTTTTTTCTTATTTTTTTCCTGTGATATCAAAAACATTTTTTTAGGAGCTGCAATATCTCATCATTATAAAATCAGTGCTGTATTTACACCATTACCATTTTTGACAGATCCACAATGTTCCCTCAAGCTCAGATTTTCTGTCAATTCTAAACCCAAAAATGTTTTACGTGAACAGCTGGAAGACATTCTCGGGAGACAGATGCTTCTTTAGGTGATTTACTAGATTGCTACTGCAGCAGTTGTTGGACAGTAATTGGCACAACTTGCAGGATGTTTGTACGAAAAGGAAGCATGTCACAAAATAAAATATACACAGAGCTGACTAGACCCAGTCCAATAAACCCCCAGGGTCACAGCTACTGGAGTCTTGCAAGCAATATGAAACAGATATTCGGGAGCAAACTTGTATAATTAAAGACAAATGCTATGATTAGGTTTTGTCTATTTTCTTGTTTACTTTTGTTGTCTGTAAGCATATACTTTGAGATGTCTACTGTGAAGATAGAAGGTGGGTTCTATATCTCATAGTGGGTTATACTGGTTTAGTTTCTTGCTCCTTGTCCGTGAACTTGAGGCTTCACCATTTAAAAATTTTCTGGACCCTACAGAAATATATTTAAAATATTAAAAAAGCCTTTAATTTGTATTTCAGCTAAGTCTTGAAAAATGGGTAACAGTAATTTACAACATTATAATGTAGAAAAGCCTTTTAATGTACAAGATGATATAGTTCTACCATGAAAAGCATGTTTAATTAATGCATAAGTCTTGCTTGGATCATTTTAGCTTTATGATCAGTGTTTCTAAATAATGTAAAATAGGCAGATTTTAGTAGATCAATTAAGAAAATCACAAGCATCTCTTTTTTTTGTTGTTGTTTTTTGGTGCAAATGTAGGTTTGATGCTTGTTCTTGCTTTGGAATTGCACCAACAAACTAAAAATGGCCATAGTATGAAGAAACAATAATAGTTTACACATATTTTTAGGAAAATTTGGTTTTTATATTTAGGAAATTATATAGCTTGAAGAAGAGTTTTTATGGGATCTATTTGCTTGACTTCATATTTTTCCTGAAGGCAGAATCACATAAAAATTCAAGGAAGCAGAAATACAAACATTAAAACTGAACTTCTGGATTGTACATGTCTATTTTAAGACATGTAAGTACAGAATTAAATACCAGACTATTTTATTCCACAGAGCTAATCTCCACTTCCATTATAATCTTTGTCACAAGATGAATAATTTTATACTATTTTCTTTTCTCATTACACTCTTTGACATGAATATAGTCATATATCCTTTTCTGAATGAGCAGATATTTTCAGAACTCTCAATAATTCTGCCTCAGATGTTCATACACACTAACTCAAGAACACTTTTAAAGAATTACAGTTATATCTGGACCACCATGCAGCTAAGAAGACTATTCTGTGTGTCCACGGAATACATCAGAGGTTTGCTTTTCTTTACAGGTGATTAGCACTGCTTCAGTTCTGATGCTCAGGTGAATATTTCCATCTGATGACCACATGATCTTTCAGACATTTTCATTGTGCCTTAGAACCTGGACACTTCCTGCTTCTGGCAACAGATTTATCCTCGAGATTCAATGTAATAACTTGAAAATCTCAAGTAAACACAATGGATTTATAAATTTTTTGTGTTCCAGCACCACAGCACTATGTGCTCAGTTTATTACCATTATGGCTTTGTTACTGCTTCATGTTCTCCAGCCATGCAACATCACAGAAATAGTATTGTCATTTCTTTTGGTAACAAGAAGCTGCTTAAAAGTCAAGCTGTATTCAAATTGAATTCAGTTATGGGAGAAAATGGTGCTCAGCCCACTGCTTCTCTTCTCTTCTTCTCTTCTCTTCTCTCTACTTCTCTTTCGTCTATTCGTCTTCTACGAGTATGCTCTGTCATCTCTCTCTTTCTTCTGCTTCTCTTATCTGCTCTATCTCTTCTCTTCTTCTCTTCTTTCTCTTCTCGTCTCTTCTCTTCTCTTCTCTTCTCTTCTCTTCTCTTCTATTCTCTCTCTTCTCTTCTCTTCTTTCTCTTCTCTTTCTCTTTCTCTTCTCTTCTCTTCTCTTCTCTTCTCTTCTCTTCTCTTCTCTTCTCATTTTAATTGCTGTAATCATATTTATTTAAAAGTCATGTACTGAGTCCTGATACTCTGAACAAAGCACAAATCAAAGAGAAAGCAACTTTTATCAATACTTGAAGAGGGACATGACATTTTTCAATAATGTTTATATTAAAAACACTCCCTCTGAACTACATTTTCTGTCTAGGTGTTTTTATGTATCTTTCATCCCTCTGCATTACCTTATTTGTAAAATCAGTGTGCACCAAGTGTGATCACAGAGCCATGGAAAGACCTATGTTAGAATTGAGCCTTTGTCCAAGCACCTGCTTAGAAACCTGGGATATTTTCAAGATTAGACTAAGCTTCTGAGGGCCTTCCCCAGACAAGCTCTGAAAACCCCTGCAGACAGTGATTCCCCATTCTCTAGACAATCTCCTATGATGTTTACCTAACACATCTAGTGAAACATCCTTCCTTATCATGTAATTGTAGTTTTCTTTGCTGTAGCACAATCGCAATCACTTCTTGATATTTTCTTGTGAACATCTGACAAGGGCTGGCTTAACCTTCACCCTAATTCCCTTTTAGACAGTCAGAAGTTTATTGATTTTCCAGTGTAAACATACCCAGTACTCTTCCTTTCATCTTTAATCTGATGTGCTCCATCTCCCTAACCATCTTGTTGGTTTTCACTGGTTTCTTCCCAGTTCTCAATCCCTTGCTTCTGCTGGGAGAGCTGAAACAGGACAGCATACTACAGGGGTGGTTGAGTTGAGGGGAGTAAGAGATTCTCTGGACCCACTGTTGTTTTTATTCAGGCAGTTTTCATCACTGCATCTTTGTACAGACTTACACTCCATTTTCTGTCTATCAGGATCCCCAGGTTCTTTTTTGTGTATCTGCACCCCAGTCAGTCATTTCACTTTCCTCTCTTTATTTGTTCCACTTCCAAGGCATCTTGATCTGTGGCAAATGCCTGTCATTTAGAAGTAGCTCCTGGATATGGGACAGTCTAATTCTACACACAAATATATTTTTTTTCTACTTGTTTTCTCCTAAAAACAGTTCACTGCAGGCCAATAGAATAAACATTACAAGCCATAGCCTGGTCCCAAAACAGCTGTCTTTACTCCCAAGGCAGTTGTGAGCTCCTCAGGAAGCTTTACCTCCTTTCTTTCACTCAGATAGTAGTGGAAATTAGCACTTTCCAAAATGCTTAGGTCTGACTGGCACCAGTTTCACCTCTGATTCAAACTCCTGCTACTTGGACCAGCCCTCAAAAGCAAATTATAAATTTTTTGTCCATAAAAATATTTCTTTCTCTCACTTATAAGAGTCTTACTTGTTTCAGTATGTTTGATAGATGTCAGTATTTGGCAAAGGACTCCAAAGTGCTAGCATAGTAAAAAAAATCATAAATAGACTTCAAGGATTCACTTAAGGTAAGAAGGAACAAGTAACTTAAGAAATTACAGATAACACAACCTTTACTGCTGGCATCTTTTCATTGTGTCAGCCCAGATTAATGTCTCCTTCAAAATCCTTCTTACTACAACAAGTGTTGAAGGTGTTTTTCCATGCCCAGTTGTTTTTTCAGCTCTTGAGATGAAATTTTTACTGTGCTTCTGAAGAGCTCTTGTCCTTTTTTTTCTCTATGAACAGCTAAGGAAAAGACTATATTGAAGAAAACAGCAGTTCCTGTCACAACTTTTTTTTCCCCCTACTTATGATGAGTGTTTAGGGACATGTCACATCTTTCAAGAACAGAGAAAAATATGCTATTGATGTCCCAATGAGGAGCTTACTCTGATAGGAGGTTTTTTCCTTTTTTTTCAGTGAGAGCATCACATTTCCTTAATAAGCCTTTAACTGCATTTTGCCTGGTCTAAATACAAATTTGTTCTAGCATTGGGTAAGGTATTTGATAACTTCAAATGGACAATAGTTTTACAGACAAAACAACTCTGGCATCTTTTTTAATGTAAGTAGTTTATCACTGTATTTATTATGCTTTGATTTACCATATTACTTTTACAGTGTTTACCATATTGACTCCAAGATTTACCACTGTGACTAAATGAGCATTTACTGTAACTAAAGAAGATTTCACAGTTTCATTGATGTATTCAGATTCAGTCATCTCTGTGAGAACTATTCCTTATACAGCTGCATGCACCTGTTAAGTTCCTAATTTCTTGGACTCTCAAACCTAACAAATCCAAAAAAGTAAAAAATATGAATTTGCACCTCATATAAACATCCTATGACTTAAGTCTAAAAGATAATATAAATCTGAAGCTGGTAGTTTTCATCACTTTTGAGCTTTTTTACACTTTTACACAATGCTTGCTCCTGCTGGCACTTAAACTAAAAGAAGGTAAATTTCACCCTGAAATTTATACAGAGGCCATAATATAATATTTTTTAAAATATATCTTTTGGTCTGATTCACCCTCTCTACTAAATTCATAGTAATTAAAAGAAAAAAAAATGCATTTGGTGGATCTTCAGATTCAAATGTATGCTTACAAGCCCAGATTCAAATGTGCTTTCAAAGCCTCAGCCTTGCATGTAGTCATAGTGCTTTCCTACTCTTTTACATGCATGCATTTTCAGTATCCTTTTATTCTTTATCTGGATGTTGAGCACTGAGATGATGCACTCTGTCTGCTTTCAGAGATGTGGTGCAATGCAGTCCAACTCTTAAGGAAATTTCTAGTCTATCAGATACAAATTGAATGAACAATACCATGGTCAATCTGATAATCTGTGGGGGTTTTTTACATCAAGGGGTTGTAATATTAGTTCTTAGCTGTAGAAATAGGAAACTCATCAGAAGTTCTTAAAACAGTTATTACTTTGAAAGTGTAGACTTCTGAATTTTTTAAGGATTTGAGGAACAATTTTGTAGGGAAAAATTTTAATGAGAAGCTCAAAATATCTGAACATGGTTCAGAGAGCAGTTCCTTCACACACTTACATTACCTTTCTCATTCTTATTATTTATGGAAGCAGTATTTGTTTCCTTAACCTATTCATGGCTGGTAGGTATTACATACAGTTCTCAGCTGCTTGATGGAAACAATTCTTTCGACCTCTTTCCTCTCTATACCATCAATGAACACAATTTATTATAACGAGGCAGAAAATAACATCTCTGAAATGATGTGCTATGGCATTCATAGGAATGCCAGTGCTTAAGCTCTATGAATATTGCAAAAGGAGCTTGCATGTATAGAAATGACATACAGAATGAAATTTAGTATAAGTTTAATTAACTACATCAGGATGACATTGTAAAACATTGATGTGATGTTTTGAGGAAAAGAAATTCTAGAAATTTGTCCAAAAATTAAGTCCTCTATTCATCTGTGCTCTTTTAAGGTAAACATCATGTGCAAATCCTTTTGTTTATTTAAGAAAGTAAAATAACTCATAAAATAAAAATCTGACCATAGAATAATAAATCTATTGAATGACAGGTATTTTTATTTTTTAAATCACTATTATCATTCAAAAGAACAAAAAAAAATATTTAGGCAAATCAGACTATTAAAACTGCAAATAAAACACTTCCTTATATATGTTATTTTTAGAGTATGATATTTTCATCACATTGCAGCTTATAAGCAAGGTCTGTAATGTAAAGACACAAATAAAACGTTACTCTCCACATATCAAACAGAAAGTTAAATCCAAATACTTTTTCCTCCATTATCATAGTAAAATAATTAATTGCTTGAAAGTTATTGTGGTCATCCTTTTATAAATGATTAGTTATCTGGTAGATATGGAGCTTTTTTGTCATGAAACGTGTGACATTCATATAGTTAATAATGTTCCACTTTTCTCAACGACGTGATATTTTTTCATAAAAATCAAAGTCGCATTGATAGAGTGAAGGAAAACCCAAAATCTCATAAAGGAACCCTCTCTTTCACTGATATGACAATGTGTTTTTCCTGTTTTGTACTGTAACATTTCTGAGAAGGCTCTCAGCTTGTAGCCTAGCATTTTTCCATGCAGGCATGTATCTAAGTCCAGCAGCAATTCAGTGCCTTCTGTGATGCAGCAGAGAAACAATAATTTGCTGCAACATGATGGAACACAGTGCATCAGCAGGGATGGTCCCAGTGATCTTCAGTGTGCATGCACAGCTCAGTTTGAGGCATGTCACAGATTTCTGTTTCACTGCAGCTTTGCTGAGACACACATAATTGAGTGCAGTTAAGTAAACTGTCTGCAGCTCTCTTTGTTCAGCAATGACTGCTTCTTGCCATATTCACAATGCTAATAAATAAAGGATGATCCAATGAAATCCAGAATGGCTGCTGCTTTTGTAAACTTAATTTAATTTATCTAGAATCACTGAATGCAAACTAAGCCAGTGAGAGAGTCAGTTCTGCCCAGAGTTCCTGATAGCTTTATCATTTACATTTCAAAATTTAACAATAACTGGAAGAAGTTGCTCATGAAAGAATACTTACAGAACTTTTTATTATTGAACAAATTTATGCTTCAACACAATGAAAAATATTTCTTTTTGATAGTGTTTGCTTGGAAATATGAGATCAGTCCTTCAAAGGGGCTAAATGAACAAAGCTGTATGAACTTCAGTGTTTCACAAATGAAACCAAACATAATCTAATCTACTCAGATGTGAGACAGATGTTGCCCACATGTTCATGAAGAAACAAAACTTGTCCTACAAAATTCAGAGCAGAATATCACATTTCCTTTCACAATGAGATGGAAGGTGCAGAATTAATTAAATTATATCTGGTAAGTAAATGAACACCTGTTACTGGGAGAGATCAACGGGCAATGGTTCTGAAGGAGGTCAAAAAAGCTTTCATGAAAACATATCATCATTCCAGCTTAGGAGTCTGAACTAAAGCTCAGGTGATAATACTTTCAGGATCCCATAGCAGACACAAACTCTTCCTTTGCTTTGACAGGAAAAGTTATTGTCCAAGGCATGCATAAGCATAAGATGTTCAGCCTCCTAAGATGCCAATATTTTTTCCTGCAATGATACATAGCCTTAAAAATAAATAAAAAATAATCAGCTTCTTTAGCCATCTTAATGAATTGCAGCTCTACATAAAGAGTATCATGAATATTTACATTTGGGTTATTTTCATAGCTTATATAGACAGAGTAAAAGAGTGATTTCTCTGTTTCTTTGAGCATCTGGAGAGCTTAATCATTATTGTACTTAACTTCAGGGTCATCTATTTTGACCTCTTCCTACCATACAGCTCTAGATATTTCTATTATGTTAATAATATAATATACAGTTGTAATTCTCCCATTGTGACACCCAGTTTCGATACAAATTAGTGGCTGACTCCTTAAAAGCATACCTACATTTACTGCACATTCAAAATTTATGTTCCCAGTGTTGCTAGAAAACTATACATTAAATTATCAGCTATCCTTAAAATATACCTCAAATAGGGAGTTGGAATCAAAGAGTCTTTTAGGATTTCAAAATAAAAAGAAAAAATTAATTTCTGGTGAAGAATGACCATTACTGGAAAATAAAATTACTGGTGTGTGTCACAGGATGTTTCATAAAACTGAAGGCTTTTTCACTGTGTAATATTAAACTTAGGTCCTCAAAGTGAAAAGCTGAATGCAATGGCACATGGCTCAATCCTTACATACATTCTGCTCTTTACTTCCTTGCAGAGACCTTCAATAAGGGCTAACTAAATAAGGGCTAACTAAAGCCAAATGCAATTGATAGTTAGTGTCTTGTAAGGCTATTTTGTAGCAGTCATCAAACACACAGTTTATGGTAATACCTTTTAATCAGTAGTTAAAGAAACAGTGACAGTAGAGAGATTAAGGCTGTCTGGGACTTGAAATTACAAAAATTAAATATTAAGTTTTAAACAGAAAGCTGTTTGCACCTTAACATATGTTTATATTCTTCTGGATGTAAGCATAATGTAAATGAAGAGACAAATAATCCTGCAAATATATGAGCAATTTTAAAAACAAGTAGAATCCTGTAACAATAAAAATTCAATATTCTGTCCTGTGGAAGGAGGGACAGAGGGAGGGGGGGAATGGGGGGAAGACAAGGGTTTTATTTTAGTACACTGATTTGTTTTAGCCATCCATGTGCAATCCAAATTTTCCATGTACATGATTTCACTGCGTAGTAATATTCATACATTGCATTGTAGATTATTTTAAGTAAAGGCTCCATCCTTTTAAAAGCAAAACACATCTCTTTACTCTTCCATGGTTCTGCAAAGTTCATTTAACAGTTAAGAGCTTCCTTAAATATGTTAGAAGTTTGTAGCACCATGGCTACACTGATACAATCAAATACTGACAGAGCATTAGGAACTTCTCTAATATTCACAGAGTCCTGAAGAAAGACTTGTTCTTTATTTGCTGTGAGATAACAAGAACTGGGTGGTTGTATTCATTTTGTTCAACTGACTATGTCCTTTCTGAAGAGTTAAGCTGCTCAACAGTAGTTATTTAAAGTAGCACTCACAGCAAAAGAGTAGTGCTCAAACGTAGAATACTATCTAATATGTATTAGATTCTCATGCTTAAGAGAATTTCTTTAAGTTTCTGATCTCAGCTGCAGGTCTATCAGACCATAAAAATTCATCTGTTACTATCCTTATGCATTGTGTCTCTCATAAAGCCTTTTGAGGCACTGAGTTGCAGAGAGCATTCAAATGTTAGAAAAGGAGGCCTTGAAGTTATACAGAATAACAGATATTCCAGGTTGACTACTAGTGTCTATTTAATTTAATAAAAGTTACATAAGAGATTATCCACCTCTGTGGTGTCCTATTTACTTTAAGGGCAACCTGGGTCACTGATGATAGTTCAAATCTCTGTTAATGCCAAAGTCATCCTTGTTCTATGCAGCACACATTATTTTAATAATCTTGGATAGAGCAAAAGCTAATGTCCCAAAGCAATAAGCAGATTTGGCTAATCAAAAAGTTAACAGAATAGGATGAGGGAAGGATAGAATCACAGGACCATAGAATCAAGTAGGTTAGAAAAGAGAGCTGAGATTATCAAGTCCAACCTATGACTGAAAACCACCTTGTCAACTAGACCATGACACTGAGTGTCATGTCCAGTTTTTCCTCAAACACTTCCAGGGACAATGATTCCTCAGCCCCCCTGGTCAGTCCATATTTATTCAACTTTTAAGAAGAAATTGCTCCTAATGTCTAGCTGAACTTCTCCTGCTGCAAATATAATGTAGGTTTCAGCCTTTGCATGAAATTTTCTCTCTTCAATAATTTCAGTAAAGTCCTTAGCACCCTTGTGATGTTAATTTTTGTATGTGCTTTTGCATTAAAGTTCAATGCAAGAAATAATTACATTTATATATGCAGTGCCTGTTAAAGCTGATAAAAAAGGTATTTACGTGAAAGTCAATAGTTCTGATTTAGTGTAACAATCTAGATGATATTCATATTTCTACCTTCCTATTCTCTGGAGTACTTCCTGTATTTTTTCACTGTTAGGAATAAATCTTTCTTTTTTGCATTACAAGATGTCTATGTTGCTAACTCTTTCTGTTCTAGCAGAAATATAGCATTCTTATTTGCATGTTAAAGCATATAGACTTTAATCAATATAAAAGTGCACAAGCTTACATTGTTGTAATGTTAATTTTTGTCTGTTAATACCAGCAGGATAATTTTAATCTAAAATATTTAGTTAATGTATTGAGGTAACCTTCAGGGTAATAAAAACGATAATTTAGACATAAAAATAAATCTGAAAAATGCCCAAAGAATGTAGGGAAGAAATTCTTAGAATTTTAAACTGAGATTGAAGAAAAGGAAAAAACAAACTCTTCTGTAATATTTGCACTATCACTCAAGTTTTTTTATATCAATATGAAAAGTTCAAGGAAATAATGATCATAATTTTTTCTTTTGTTTCTAATTACATTCATTGGAACAAATGCAGTGTTTAAACATTGAGTTATAAAAATATCTTCTGGACATCTGGATCAGATTTTAAACATGCCACTGGTAAAAAAATAAGTAAAACAAGAAACTGAAACTAAAAATATCACCTGCATTTTAAATCTGATTTTAATTTGACTTATGTTGCATGTTTTAGGCAGAGTCAGTTTAAATGCCTACTATTAGGAGATCATCTGAATTTTAATAAATCACATACATCACATTTTCTCCAGAATTTGCTATTCATTTAAGTCAAAGCTTGTTACTAAGTTGAAATAATACTTGGTAGAAATAATACTTGAAGTTAAGTGACATTTTGAATTATGGAAGTGCAAAATTTTTTAATGTATTCCTATTGCCTGAAAACCAGAAAGTTTAACTTGTTTGTTAGACTCAAACTCATAATCTACATCAATGTACATTTCACTAATGAACATAATATTAAATGTCTTTGTTTTCATTATGAAATCATAATATTTTATTAATATTAAAACTCCCTCACATCTCTAGGAAAAAACAAACAAACAAAACCAAATCTATAAAAACAGTCTAAATATTTCATTGTATTGTCACTTTCTGGTTTCTAAGTACATAATTTAAAAAATCATGTAAGGTTGCACTCTCCTAGGACAAAATTAATTGAAAAAAATTAAAGATATCTGTATGATTACAAAGGCTTTTAAAATTGTTCTTATAAGGTGGTCCTTATTTAAAATATATAGTGGTATTATAGGTTAAGTAAGTAAAATTAGTCATTTCCATGTTGTCTTACACACCATGAAATTATGAGGAAGTAAAACTTGAAAACTTAGGGACTAGTCTCAGACTAAATTGGAAACATGTTAAGTTCTTCTGTAGAAAAAAGGTAAAAAAAGTGCTATATTTTAAACAGGCCTACGTATTTATGAAGTGGCATCTCAAACATAATATGTTGTTTTTATACAATATTAGAGGATATAATATCTTGCTCTCTGAACCTTCATCTGTATCAGAATTGAAACAATGTTCTTCTTCATGAAATTCAATATTATTTTCATTCAGAGGTATGGAGTGAAATTCCTTCCTAAGAAAGGCTTGGAAATCACTTTTCCCTTTGCCTGCTTTACCTTTTCTTCCAGTGTTCCCTTCCAATCTGGCAATTTAAATTGGTTCTTACGTCACAAGACATAAGAAAAAACATTCTTATTCATTGGTTCAAAGGTTACATTTTGGCTCTTCAGCAAGCAAACCTGTTTTTTTTCTGAAGCTTTCCAGTCTTAGACCCTGCTGACACCAGCAAGTCCCCTCATTCCAACCCCATTCCATAAAACTGCACCCACTGCACACCACCTCTCTCTCCCAGTGGACCACCACCCTGGTCCAAAGCAATCTTTTCACAGAGCATAGTGAGATGCACTGTAAACTGTGAGGGAACAATTCCACAAATTACACAAATAAGAATTTCTTAAAACCAGGATAGTTTTAACATATAGGGAGTTACTGTTGAATAAAAGAAAAAAAAAAATTCCTTTTCAAACTGGTCTGGTTTGTACGTAATAGATTATGTCTGCAACTAGCACCCAGCCTTCATATTTACATACTGGATACAAAGAACAATTTAAAAAAAAACCAAACAGAAGCTGCTAAAAACAAAAAGTAATTTGACATATCTTGACAACTGCTACCCAGAAACACACTACAAGGTGCAAACATCAGCATTCAAAATTATGCACTTTAGGGGCAGTCATCTTCCTTTTTCAAGACACTCAAGCAGAATATCATTGTTCCATCTGGCTAATCTGCCAAAAGAAGGCACTTCAGTAAGGATGATTGCTGGAAAAATATGCTATTTCTGTGCCACCTTGGTCACATTTGTCCAATTTATTTTTCTTCCCTTCTCAGGCTGGCGATGGATGATTCTAAAACCATGGCAAAGTTGAGGTTTCAGATGCCTTTCAATTCCCTCTTGAAGCTGACGTGACTGTTCGGTAACCTAGTGTGGAGTCTGGCTGCTTGTCATGTTCCAATTAGTGAAGCAGATGTGAAAGATTTATTATCATCACCTTAGCCTTCAATTTAGCTTGAAATGGAACATTCATAACTATTCAGAAGTTTACTAGTTCTGTTTTTTTCCCTACATGCATATTAATTTCCAAGTTATTTCATTTTAACTTTAAAAATATTATTCTGCTCCTACTTTTACTGCTCCTGGACAATTTTTTGTTCTTAGTAAGTTAATGGCAGTTTTGTCATAGTCATTAGTGGGAATAGAAGTAGTTTCTATAATGTGCTAATTATTTTAAGCCAACTTTTAATATGTAACAGACAGTCCTCTATTGCTATATTATTACTTAATTAATTTGCCATAAGATATACTGATAAAAATGTATTCAATCCTCTTCATTACGTGTCAGTTTCAAATAATTTTCAGTCTCATTATCAGAGTTCTTTCCCATAATAAATGCAAAACCTTATGCATACCTAAGAACTTGTTAACTTTTCAAATGGTTTTTAATGCATTGGTCTGATGACTTCAGAGGCTGCTGGAGTACAGGCTAAGTCTTTAGCTAAGGTTCTAGTACATGGAGTGCTACGACCTCCAGACTCTTCAGAGCTTTACTAAGACTCACATCTGTGAAAACTTTCTCAGCTGTTTCCTCAGCTGTTGCAGTGCAAGAGGGAAGTTTCCACTGCAGCAGAGACCACCACCACCACACAGCAGCACAAGCAGCACAGGTGGCAACCAGAAGCACGTGGCTCACAGGCAATAACCACAGGGAGTGGAAAGTCTCCCAGTGGGTAAAAAGCAGCACAGCAGTCACAGCAGCACAACATCTCTATTCAAAGTCTAATTTCCAGGGAGTGCTCTGAAATATGCAATTCCCCTGGAAAATGGATAGTTAGACATTCTATAGCAGGCAACTGGAGGTACTAACAAGATTTAGGGAAGAAACATGCTTAATCATCAATGCAAAGTTAGCTGCCATCATGATAAAAGGATTTTAATAAGAGAAACTGAGGAGGAAATCTGCATCAGTTTTTTTCCCAGGATAACCAAACAGTCAACAGAAAGAAATTACCAGAAATCCCTGCACAGAAAAGAAAAAAAAATTCCTTCACTTGATACAGAGGAGCTATCTGTCTCTCTCTATTGTCTGTGGAGAAAAGGTATGGAACTAATTTAGATAGGATGCCTTGCATTTTAGGCAACTTCAGTGAAAGGAATCATAATGAATGCTGAAGAAATGTGCTTCATGCTAAAGAGAAAAGAGAAGAAAAAGTGTACAGAGCTTTCTGTGATTCCTCACAATAATACCTCCTGACATTAAAAAAGAAAAAAAAAAAGAGAAGAAATAAGAAGAAAAAGTAAAAGATGAAAAAGTTGTGAGAAATGAGACTTTTTAATGTAACCATGACAACATTCATTCAAATTTAGGACCTTTAATAGATGTAATACTCCTAATAGTAGTCCTAAGAAGGTAACACATGAACATGCCTAACACATGAACAAACACACTATAGCTATATCAGTGGTTAAAATGAAAGGTCTGTATGATCTGAGCATTTATTTTCCCAACAGTATGCATAAGAAATGCCTAGGCTAGAAAACAGCATCCAAAACAGCATATTTTTTTTCTGAGTACTGTCCATTAATTTGCAACATCCTAATTTGGTGTTTTCCAACAATTTAGGAAACTTCAACAGCTTTATTTACTAGAATTGTCCCACCTTTCCTAAAACCCAAATATGCTTTCATTTTCTCATTCTGAGACAAGGTCTTCCATGGCTTATATTTTTGAGTATCTCATTGAATCCTAGCAAAATTGAAAGTTTAGTTCAACCCCCTGCTCAGGGCAGGGATAAATTCAAGATACAGTCTACTTTTGTGTTACCTGTTAGTTTCCTCTGATAGACCTTCCCATAGTTCTTCCATTGGCAGAAGCAGGAAGAAAGTGGTCCATATTTACTATCTCTAGATGTATCATAAAAGCCGTCTGTCATGTCTTCTAGATATTTCTTCTGTTTTTCACACTGAAGAATTTGAAATCTGCTTATAATACCAAACAGCCTATTTTTCCTTCTTTCTAATATCTTCCTGGGAACTCTGAAATTTATATGAAACATTTATTCTCATATTTTTTCCTATTCCTTTTTGAGACTGGTATTATACTGTTTTATTTTGATAAAAATACATAACGTTTGATAAATTTAATTCTATCTGAGTGATCTGAAGTTTTATAGCCCTATTCCTTGTTAGAAAAATTGTCTCTGAGTCACTGAAAAAGATTGACTTCTAATATAATAGCAACTACTAATAGTACTTTAAGCCTCATGAAATCATAGCATCAGCCCAAAAATCAGTGTGTTTGCAAAATCAGAGAGTTTCTATTTTAGACCTACTTTCACATGTACCCTTTAAAGTTGTAACACACTGCTTTCATCACTAGACTATATGTGAATAGTGGAGAGTGATTTCAAAACTACCAAGGCAGCTTTGTTAGCCAGTTTGACGTGATTCTGTGATTCTGTTGCTCTGGTCCTTAACCCTAATGCAATGCTTGTTTTTCAATGCTATGACAAATAAATTAAAATCATGGTATAAAGATACAAAGTTTGAAGTCATAAAATCATGGTATAAACATACAAAATTTGAAGTCATAAACAAATATTTCTTTCTCCTTTTTTTCCCCAAACAGGTTTTCAAAAATGTATTATGGTATCATTTTCTTTAAAAGAGTAAATATTCTTTAATTCATCAATCTGAAACTAATGTATCATATGGAAGAAGATTAAGAAGATTTTTTAAAGGGCATTTATGAAATTGAGATATTAAACTGCTAGATTATGGTTACAGTAAATGCCACTGAATGCAACAGAAACAATGATTTGCCTTAATTTTCAATTTGTTATATTTAAAATCAAAGTACGATGGTAACAAGTCATGTTTCTTTTCCTTTGAAAAAATGGTTAAATTGCATTATTCCAGTTCAGGACAGTGTTATCAATTTATTAAGTTACCCTTGTATATATCACCAGGATCTCTACCCAATGTGACAGGTACATTTCCCTATTCGACTCGAGAGTTTTTTCTACAGCCCGTCAAACTGCTCTAGCAATTGCTGATCAGCAAGTAAATATTCAGTGAGTAAATGTTCTAAGGTAGTGCCTAATTGAGACTGAGAACAACATCAGCTGAAACTGACTCTAAGGAAGGGATGTTCCTAGTGGCTTGATCAGCCATGCTTGTTAATTCCAATCCTGACTAGATCATTTATTTCTGGAAGTGTTACTAACAGCAGATAGTAATTATCCCACAGTGAAGGAGAGTGCAAGGGGTCACTTTCTCATTAAAAAAGGAAAATTAAACACTTCACGTCCAAATCAGTTTTTTTACCTTTTATTTAGCATTATTTTGGTGAAATTACTTCCAACTATAAATAAATAAATAATGTAGAAAAAGAATTCTTTCAACCTGCATAGACAAATAATACTATCATATGATGCATTCCCAATACCAGATGAACACATATTTAAACTCTTTTAGGCAACACCATGACGAAACATGCTGTAATATTAGGTCAGTTTGGGAAAGAAAAATCTCCTTTCATCATATTTGCATCTAGACTGTGGAGTATGTTCTACATCACGAAAATATTAGAGTACATTTTGATGAAGTGAAATTGCCCAATAAAAGTATTGATCAATTTTTCTAATATGGGTCAAAATTGTAAAAAAGAGTTAGTAAAATGCTTCAATGCAGTTTCAGGTTATTTAGATTTTTAAAAGTATTATCATAATCCATAACTCAAATAGATATACTAATAAACAACAAGATCCATATAAAAACTTCTGAAACTTGGAGGACTAGTTTAATGTTCAGATTACATTATAACTTAATTATGAGCCAGGCAGTAGACACAGAGTGCAACTTCTTTTGTTGATGTGAGAATCATGGTCTTTTTTTTTGTTTGTTTGTGAATTAGGGTAGGATCTAAGTGTCTTTTCTTTCAGAGACAAAGCTTGTAATGCAAAGCTATTGTAATCACCTTTAAACCCCATTATATTTCCTGCAAGAAAAACCAAATTATTCAGAAATTGCCCTCTATGAACTGTCTTATCAAACAGAGTTCCTATCAGCCAGAATTATCAGACAAAACCACAGGATCGTGGAAGGGTTTAGGTTGGAAGTTATCTCTAAAGATCATCAAGTTCACCCACTTACCAAACCCACACCATCACCACCATGCTCTTCTTCAACACCTGAAATGCTGAAATAGACCAACCAAGCCATGGACTTCTTTTGTTAAATCTGCTTGCTCAAAGCCCCACTCTGCCTGACCTTGAACACTTCTGATATGGTGCATCTACAACTTCCCAGGGCAACCTGTTCCAGTGCCTCATCACCCTATTTGTCAAGAATTTCTTCCTTATCTGAAGGAAATCTAAACCTAAATTTTCCACTTTAAAACTGTTGTCCTTTGTCCTGTCACTATCATCCCAGGTAAAACATCTTTCTCCACTTTTCTTAGAAGCCTTATATTAGAATATGGGCTTTCCTGAGCCTTCTCTTCTTCAGGCTAAACAAACACCATTGCCTTAGATTTTCTTCATAGATTATGACAAACTTTCCAGACATGAGACAAACTAAATCAAATTAAAGCCGTCCTAATTTCTAAAAGAAAACTAGAAAAAGAGGTACTTTTTCTGAAGTCTCCTTATGCACAGTGAAAGTCCTGTGCACACTCAAAAGGATCCACTCATATAAAAGCAACCACCAGCTATTAATAATGATTTTTGAAATACTGCATATATGAAAAATTTTATACTATGAATTATCCTGAATCTGTGAAATGGAAAGAAATATAATTTTTAAAATTAGAATTTTGGTAAGTACTTAAAGAAACTTATTTGAGAAACTTAAAGAAATAAAAATCATCAGAATAAAAAATCAGTTTAAAAATGAAATAATAACTTTTTGTCAGCTATGATTTTGCAAGAATTACTAATGGGAAAATTATGATTCTAGTTTTTTAGTGTTTAATAAATGTAACATGTCTGGTTAAAATGAGCTCAATCTGCATCTCAATCTGCTTCTCCAACTGCATCTCTTGACTAGCACTTCGCTCCAGGTTGTGAGTCATATACTTGCATTTCAGGCAAGCTTGGCTGGTAGTATTGTGCATGCTTTCCCCACCCTTCAAACCCCTGTTGCATATTCATAACATACTGGATCAAGTGTTCACGTCCTTCTGACTGCCAGAGAGACTCTGGAATGGTCTGACAGGGAAGGTTCCAACTGTTTGGTATTTTAGTTATATTGGCAAGTTTATTCAAAGTTGCAAAATTTGAACTCAGTTAGATCCACCCATTGAGTGTGATATTGAAAGTGATCTCCAGCAGTACTGTAATTGAAAACTTGTGTCTGGAAGAAAAATTTATACTCAGTGTTTATTAGAAATTGAGAAATAAGAAGTGTATTTATATTTATAAATAAAACAAGTGTGCCCACTTGTTATATTTATAAAAGCATATTGACACATGGGCAGAAATACTCTATATTTTGTAAGTTAGAATTTAGCATTGTCTACTAATTAAAATGCAGACACACTCTCACCCAATTGCAAGATCATGAATAACTGTGACACTTACCCAATAGCACCTTGCCAGTTCACCATTTAATTTCAGCTGTGAATAACATTTTTTGAATTGATTGTTTTCCTTCTAGCTGCAAATAAATGCATAATGGGTGTTTTTTATAGATATTTACTGCTTTAAATTTCCGTATTCAGTGTTTTGTCATTGGAAGTTCAGTGACAAATGACCTAACATAATAAACAAAGAGAAACTACAAATATGATGACATATTTTTACTGCCTTTATACACTGATATAAAGATATTTTAATTTATGGAATTATTTTAAAGATCAGTAATATATTTGGATTTGTCTCCAGATTTCATGGATCTTTTTTTTTTTCTTTTTCTTTTTCCTGGGTCCTCTGTTTTATTATTTGTGATCTGAGTAAGTAGTCACACTTGCTCCAGAAAAATTTACTGGAGAAAATGCCATGACGGAATCATGTTTACTCTGTAGTTCAAAATACCAAGTGGTTAAATAAGAGAGTGAAATAAATCATGTCTATGGCATCAAAATTTTTTTAATGTATCTAGACTTAAGTTCTTTCCTCATTTTAGTAAAATACTAGAGAATCTTCTCAGTAAAGAATTGTTATTATATTTTCACATCACTATAAATTATTTCTTAACTATACTTAAGTAAGAGTAGAAAAATGTCAAGGTTATAATTCATAAGCTAAGACACTCCTTCTCTCTTTTGCCAACATAGTGTAGCTATATTTAAACACTTAAGACACAGATAAGTGCATATATGTTGGGACTATGAGGAATAATGCAGATCTGCTAAAAAGCTGCTGTTGACTCCATATTGCATATAATATATCTCACAGCTCAATCTTTCTTTAGCTCTTACCCATTGAGGACATATTTTTTTCAGTTCTACAAATGATGATGTTGTTCTGAAAGAAGCAATGCAATTCAACGTAGAAGGAGGCACCTAAAATAATGTCAAAACCTTATGTGGCTACTCACACAGAGGCATTTAGTATGAGTCAAAAACCCACTAAGAACTGATAGGGAACTGGCAATAATGAATTTGCAGGAAAGAAACCATTGGAAATTTACTTCTGCTTTTCTGGGCAAAAAGATTCGTAAAATGTCACATTTAGGCAAATAAAACTCTAGGTTGCTATCTAAGATGATCCAATGGATCTTTCTCTGATATTCACTGACTGTAGTGATGCCCTTTTTGAACATCTCCATGCCAAGAATGAAGACACCTTGTGCTCAGGCATCTTATGCACAGACACAGATGCTGAGTGCAGGCCTCCTACACACGAACTGGAGGAAGTCTGACTCTCTGGCCCATTAACCTCAGGTAGTGTTGATGATCCAACAAGGATTATTAGCAAAAAAACAATCTTTCTGTGTGCCACTTCATATGTTTGCTGCAGCTGAAGCAGGATTGTACAATAGTTACAGATAATTAGGATAATTTCAGTGTTTTGACTCTGCCTTAGCATTTTCCTTTATTTTTTTCTCTTAAGGGATTTGGATGTCCAGGGAACTCATTTGTCAGATACAAAAGAAAAAAAAGAAAAATTCTGGGATGGGGGATCACAGATATGTGAGAAATCTTTAGAAATCTTAGGATTTTGTGAATCCTAAGTGCAGTGAGAAGTAACAAAAGTAGTGAAAAAAAATTACAGTGCATTGAAAACATTGTAATTTTTTGTTAATTGAACCCAAAAGAAAATCAAGCTACTAAAACCTTTTGCATGCTGCTTATGTAGTTCCTACCATAAGAAGGAAAATGAAAAAAAAAAAGTTGCTTAGTTTTTCTCTATTACCCAATGAATTCCAAAATTTAATACAGTCAGAGGTGTTTGAGGGTTATGAGAGTGGGTAGAGAGTTACAAGGGTGCATTGACCATGGCTGGAAACCAGATACCCACAAGAGCTACTCACTTTCCTCTGCAAGTGGACTGAGCAGAGAAAATATAGTGAAAGGTCTGTGAGTTGATGTAAAGACAGAGAGAGATCACTCATCAAATATGATCACAGAAAAAAAGACTGAACCTGAGGATGTAATAGCAAGTAATGAACTTGCTATTAACAAAGAGCAGAATAATGAGAAGTATAAAACATCTTTAAAAAAAACATCTTTTCCCCACTCCTTCCTCTTTCCCAGGCTCTACCTCCTCCCCTCCAGCAGTGCAGGAAGACAGGTCCCCATTGGGACCTGGGTGATTATGGTCATTTCATCCCATAGGGTGCCACAGGGTGCATCCCACAGGAGACTGTTCTCACAAACATCTCATGTGTGAGTCCATCCCAGAGCCACTAGTATGATTCCTGATTGGCATGGCCCTGGCCAGAGGTGATACTGGCTCTGCAGAACATGGAGAAACACTCCTGCAGCTTCTCAGAGAAGCCATCCCCATAATGCTACAGCTGCCAAAACCTGGCCACACAAACCCAATACAGTCAAGCACTTTTTGTTGTTACTCTGGAACTTAACTCAGATCTTGGTTTTTGATCCTATCTAAACATAGAATATTCCCTTGAAGAGAATTGCATTTAAGCAAAAGTAGTCAGAACAAAGAAAAGTAACATAAAATGCTCAAAAATGGTTAGTCATGACTTTTCCTAATTTCCACTGGAATCAGAGGAACTCTGAAGTCATATTATACCCAGAGAATTTCCATCATAAGAGTTACAGATAAACAGATGAAAAAATATATCTTTCTAGAACAAGGCCTCTGTATGCTAAAAATAAATCAATTTAAAGCAATACTCAAAAGATATGAATATTACTGTTGCCAACAACACACCATCTAATTTCCCTATTCCCCAGTTGTTCAGGAGTAGTAAAACACATATTAGTATGGAGATTTTTTGCAGTGGGGCACACAATTTTGCTAATCAAGCAAGTCTGTCAGAGCAACAGAGATGGGAGAACGAGTAATTGGATCTTACTTGAAAAACTTCAGCTTAAGTTGTGGTCTAGAACTGACAGGTTCTGTCAATATTTACAGAGAGATTTATTACTATGTCATTTATGCTTAGAATGACACATATTTCTACCATCATAAGATAAAGTAAATGATGTTATTCTCTTATTTTTTAAATTTGGTGTGTATAAAGTGCAAGAATATTTTTCCATTTGCATGAAACTTACAATTAACTACAGGTTTTGGTCTCTAGTTTTATTGGAAATAAACAAATCATTATAAAATCAATAAAATGTCATTATTATTTGCATACATAAATACCAGGTAGTAAAGCTAACTAAGAAAGGCATATTATGCTATTTAGATTTTGCATTTTGCTTTATTTTACAGTACAAGACCATAATTTAAAAAGAAAATAATAACATAGGATGATAGATGATTGCAAATACACATTTTAGTATGGGGAGTCTGCTAAATATCATTGTTTAATTTCATTCACAAACAAATTATCATAAAAAACTCACAACAAAAAACATAAATAATAATAAACATGAAAAACTTTGAAGTAAGGGGAGGTAATTACTTTAACATTTTTAGTGTGACTCATGTTGTTTCCACAATATCAGTCTCAATAACTTACTAATATTTTCATATGCTGGGCAGCTGCATATTCCTCTAAATGAACAATGGCTAACTGGAGCCTTCTTTCTAGAAAGACTCTGTGTTTTAATCTTACCTCCATCATTTATCATATTTTAAATAAAATGTTGAATCTTGTCCTGTCTACAGACAGCGGTAGATATGTGATTAATTTCCATTTCCTTTTGATTTTTTTGCCTTGAAATAATATACAGAAATGACACCTAATTCCAAATATAAAATGAGATCCACTATATATGCTTAGAAATTAAATCATAAAATTTTGGAAAATCCTTGAAATTTGCATTCCTGAAATCTGAAAAATTGATCAGACAATTGGTGAATAATTGCATTCTTACATCTTCTATTTCTATTTCTTTTTTACTCAAACTTCTTTCTCACTGAGAAAAAAAGACTCATATGAAAATTTGAAACACAATTTTATTAAGGGACATCAATCAAATAAACTGTGATGTTTCATGAACGAAGCTCATTGCTTCTAAAGAAATGTCAGCAACATCTGCTGTGTATCTGCACTCTCAATTTAAAATTTGAAGGGACATTTTACCTACCCAATTATATTTATAAAAATACCAAAAGCCTTTTTTGAACTCCTAAGCTATATTAACTGTGAGAATATATGGCTAAGCTATCTGAAAAACCCTTTTCACTTACCATTGTTATTAGCTGAAAAAGGCCGAACACAAGGGTTTTTAGAGAAGAAATATCTGACAAGTGCATGCATAAAAATAATCTTTTATTTTAAGGTGTAACTGCATGGCTCCCAGAGGAGTTTTTAGACACTATGTTCTCCAAAGTACCTAGCTGGAGTTCTGAATTTAGTGCTTAGATACAGGAGACAATTTGAGAAAAAGCTTTAATTCCTGGGTGCTACTCATTGGCCTGTTTAGCATAACTGACTTGTGGGAATTGCACATCTGAAGCTTTGAGTGGCTGAATGCATACAGGATGTTTTGCTGTAGTATCTATAAGGCAGTTAGGCAAGATAAGTGTACTTAGATTTCCAAATAATTACAGAAAAAAAAAAAAAAAGCTCATTACATGGTATCTGCTAAATATTTTTTGTAATAAATTCTATTAACAGCACTGTCATTTTTTCTTTATTTCTCCCTAGATCTGCTTCAAGAAAGAAATAAACAATTTTCATATATTTTTGATTTTAACTTTCTTCTATTTGCATATCTTATATTATTGCTCTCAAGTCTAAGGAGATATATTGCTTAGTACATAAAAATGACTAGAGTCTGATCTCTGTTACATCTGAATAATAAATAACACAAGACTGCCTTACAATGCAAGCAGCAGTACAAGCACAAGATGTAAAAATGATCGAGAACTTGAGTTTATGGGAACACACAACTAAGGGGAATAGAAGTAAAGAAAAATTAATCAAATGTGTTTGTGAGGAAGCACAGAATAAATCTATGTGGGTTACTCGTCTCCATCAGGCATGTATAATTGCATTGTTTCCAAACTTGTTTGCTGGCTCAGTTCACAAATGTGTGCAGGGTTTGGAAGATTGCTACTCTGCATCTCCAAAAACTCTCACAGTGTGGTCATTTAGAATGTGACTTAAACATATTCTCTAAACCCAGCTCTGATTCTCTGCTTGTTATACACGGTGTAAAACTGACAGGAGTTCAGTGTCAGCTAATGGGGAGGGGAAGGGAAGGAAGGGAAGGGAAGGGAAGGGAAGGGAAGGGAAGGGAAGGGAAGGGAAGGGAAGGGAAGGGAAGGGAAGGGAAGGGAAGGGAAGGAAGGGAAGGAAGGGAAGGGAAGGGAAGGGAAGGGAAGGAAGGGAAGGGAAGGGAAGGAAGGGAAGGGAAGGGACGGGAAGGGAAGGGAAGGGACGGGCAGGGAAGGGAAGGGAAGGGAAGGGAAGTGCAGGGAAGGGAAGGGACGGGAAGGGCAGGGCAGGGACAGGGAAGGGAAGGGAACGGGAAGGGAAGGGAAGCGGAAGGGCAGGAAGGGAAGGGAAGGGAAGGGAAGGGAAGGGAAGGGAAGGGTCCTTAAAAAATTTGCCATTAGACTTAAAATTTTGTGATCCCAAGGACCCTTATTTCTCTATCTCTGTATTATGGGAACTAGGTTATAACTGATTTTTTTTTCCATTCAGAGTATGAGATCTATTCCCTGTTCATGAAGCTTTTTGAAATTCCTTTCTAAAAGAATTCAGAGGAATAGGTTGCCTTACAGGAAGACATAGTAGTTGTCTCGACAAGCCTTGGGAGGGTAATAGTTGTATAACACTGCCAGTTTACCACTGGCTGATGTTTCAGATAGAAAATGCTGAGTATGCTGAGGCAGAACCCATTTTAAATTCATGTCTTATCTCTATCAGCTGTTTTTGCTGATCATGGCCAGTCAGCTAAACATCTATAAACCCTCCTCAGTCACAGAGCTGGAAAGGGTAGATCTGAAGAATGAAAAATATGCTGGCAATGTGACAGATCTTCCTGCTTGCCAGCCCATCAAAAATGGTGCTGAGTGGATCTGAAGAAGGCAGATGATGAATCAGTGAGTCAAGCTAACGGAAGGACATAAAGAAATTGACAGTTCTGTCAACTAGTTCTTGGTGGGAAGCAATTACGTTATGATGAATAAGAGAAATAAATCATGCAGAAACTGTAGACAATTAATTAGAAGAAACCTCCCTCCAAAGAAAATAATTTCTTTGGAGGGACTTTCAAAGAGGAAATCCGGATTGCAGTGTTTTCACTGCAACATTAAAATGAAGAGACAGAACAAAAAGGCACAAATATCTAATGAAAACTCATAATTTCTTTCATCCAATTTTCTTCCTGTCTGCCCCATCCTCTCCCTCTCTTACCCTCCCTTCATCCCCATCTTAATTTGAATTTTGTTACAGAATAACTAACGTGACCACTCAGAACAGTAGTGGAGAGAAGTACTTACATAGAGCAGGAGTTGAGGAATATCAAGGCCTCATGAACTGGAAAGACAAAGTGAAACAGAATGGTGAAAATGTGATGGGAAATGGGTACTGGCCCAAAGGGCCAAGGGTACTACGAAGTAGTACCTAGGAGTGCAGAACATTGCTCTTGTGGCTTTTGAAAGAGCTGTATGAGTAGGACATGAGAATTTCAGCATTCCCCTAAAGCACCAGACAGCTCTTTCTCTTTCTCTCTGAAATCTGTCTCTTTCTCCCAGAAATAACTTGAATAGTTACAGTGGATTACACTGGTCAGATCTACAGACAGACTGATTTTTCTTGTCGTTTTTTTAATTTTATTTTTTCAATAACTAAACAGGATCATGACTCCTATTTCTCATCCTCCTAAACACAATAAAGATGGTTAGGTGAAAATGAAACTGCAGTTTTGTATTTTCTGTATTAGAATCAAAGTGGGCCAAAGCTCGTGTCAACCACTGATCATTTTCTACTATGCAAGCCCACTTCCTTTTTAATTTCATTTCCTTCAGAAATGAAAGAGAAATAAAATTTACTATATCATAAAATATTAGGAGTATCATAAAATATGGGGGAACCATCTTTCTGACTGGCAAGAAAGAAGTGCTACAACAGGGATGTTAAATTTCAAATGTCCCATTCCTTCTTAAGATTAGCACATAGTGCTTTTAATTTTAACTGATTCAAAATCTTGTATGGGTTATGTCAGCATACCTAAAATGTGATGGCTTCTTAATAAAGAATGCAAAACGAATTTCTCATTTGGAAGAAGTATTTTATCAGTCACTTTCAGATTATATTACGTTTACTTTATGTTTGGCTTTGACTGCTCAGAGAGCATTTTAGTAACTAATGAGTTCTTTAAAAACCTTGGGTTCTTAATGTTTCCTATTGAAAAGAATAATTTTATCTGATATTAGGCATGTTTAAAATATGTTTAGCTGAAAATAATATCATATTTTGGTTTTATTTTTTAATTTTTAAATTCCTTTTATCTATCTCCACCTAAGACTTAAAAAACACTGATAAACTCCTGCTATCATAGGGAAAAAAAATAATCTGTTATTGTATTATACTAAGACAAACATATGTAAAACAAAGTAGATGCAGAAACCTTGTCTTTAGAAAACATTGAAGCTACATATAAATGAATTTAAAAAAATAGATTCAACTCCAAACCTATTCAAAACTGATTTAGACAAGAGAAGTCTGACAAACTGCTGTACAGTGGTTTGCAAAATTGTTGCAAAACGTTAGGAATTTTACTGGCAGTGGCAAGACTGGGTGACTGTGAAATGCTTTCAGGTTTGTTCAATTTTAGTATTTTTAGTTTGGGTTTGTTTTGTTTTAGGAGCTTGGCTTTCTAATTTTTTATTTCCTGTAATTGAAGGCCCTTGCAATCTTTGGAAAAAAGATAACAAAAAAACCCACACAAAAACCTACCTAAACCTTTACATCTGAAAGAGTAAATAATCTCTATATGATCTTTTTAACCAAATAATGATTAAAAGATCTCATAAGAGTAGTACAAGTCAGCTTTGTTCTTTATTTGTTTCTCATATTTTAATTTCTAACCCTGGGCAGGTCTCTTCCTTATATAGTGTCTGTATTTCTTGCCTGTAGTTTTAAGATGACTTACCTGACTTACTAAACACTCCTCCCTTACTAACCACAAATATGATCTAGAAATCAGAATCTGAAAATTCTCCATTTAAAATGAAATCCTCATATGCTTTTCCTGTCAGTAACTTCTATGTGTCTGTGAGTGCCGGTGTGAGCTCTGTGATAGAATCTTCTGCTTTCTCTAGTTCCTGTCTTCCAAGGGGAACTCTCCTGGGTAATAAGAATTAGGTACCACTGACATCTGCACCAGTTGATAAAGACTGCAGTTATGCACAAATATGTGCTTCCTAATCCAGATCTGTCATTACTGTCTCCTCTTGGCAGTAAACTGGGCTCTCTGGTAAAAGATCCTGTCACCATCCTAACTATGGTGGCAATGGTTTCTCTTATTTTACTGCCACCAAGGCTTCATCTAGGCAAATGAAATAACAGTGTACCAAATGAACAAGCATTTACCCACTTAACCTCAAGCACACATTGGCTATATACAATTTAGTCCAAAGCTAATAAACTTAGTTTTTGTAAATGCAATCACTATTACACCATATGAAATTTGTGCAGGACACTGAAACTGAAAAAACTCTGTGTATCTAACAATGAAAATCATTTGCATAATTTCTTTTAAGTATATTTTTTTCTTGCCTAATATATGTAAAGATCCTTATGCTGATGAGATCAATGTCTACTAGAAGAGAGCTTCCAACAAGTAGAAACATGGGACAAAGGTGAAGGGCAGTGTGAGGGAAGTCTACATCTATAAAGTGAGTATGGAGGACCTGAACTTGAAGACATTATTGTCTCCCAGACATTTCACGATTTCATTATCTTTCTTCTGTCATAGAATATCTGAAGAATTTATTTTTAAATTAGATTGAAGTGTTAACTCAATAACTTCTAGGAGCTATCATGAATAGAGCTTGAGTGAGGCATGATGTATTAATGTACATTAAAGCCAGAAAAAAATAGATTTCAGGGATATTAGGTATCCATAATTCTCATCAAGATATTAGTAGGTTGTACTGAATACTGTACTTTTTGTTCAGGCAAGATAGCAGAAGCAGAAGCAATTGTCAGAAACTGATAATGATTCAAATTACGCTTTCATAAAATGAAAAGAGTCCAGCAAAAACTAGGGGAATCAAAGAGTGACTAAAGTCATGCTCTTACTGCAGCAAAGATTGAATCAGATTTATAAGCTTGCCACACTCCTACTTATACGTTTAAAAAATATTTTTGATTTCTCATAGGTTATTAATATTCTTCCCCTTCTAAAATAAAGGTAGCTGACATATATCTCAATAGCTACATGCCTTGGGAATATACATCTGCTTTTCCCACTGGATGCCACTGTTTGATCAAATTCAGGGAAACCAAATCCTGGAATAATCGTGAAAGAAAGATGTTAATTTGAATTCAAACATAGGGTCTTTAGGAAACATTTTAAGTGTGTTTTATTAAAATGCCTGGAGCGCAATTACAGTAGTTTTAGTAAGGATTATACAAAATTGAAGATTGCATGAGGAAACAAAAAAGAATTTACAGGGCATGATAGAACAATAGACAAATTTAATGACATATAGAACAGAACTTATTTGTTGAATAACAGACAATTATTTCAATACTTGACTCATTTTGAATAAGAGTTTGTAATTTGACACTGACCAATAAGGGACTTGCAACTAACATTACAATAGTTCACAGGTGAAAGATCAAGTATGTTTATCTTTGTTATAATAGAATTAGCTTAGCATGAGCCCTTTTGGTTCTTTCTGGAAGCTAATATTCTAATTTTACTGTCACTGGAGCCAATGGTACTTCACCATTCACTTTCAGAGGATGTCATCAGACTAACATGAGTATTAAGAACATACTTACTTCATCTAACTCCTTGAAGAAGCATTGTTCAAGTGACAATAAGGGTATTCAAACAATGGTAAATGCTCTAATACAAAATAAGAAGTGGCCTCTAAAATGTAGATAAACAAAATGCAATAGCACCAGAAAAGAAAATATTGTAAGATCATACCAGTATAAGGAGGATATATGAGGAAGACAGGAAGAAAAATCAGACTGCAAGTAAAATTAAGCAGTTCCCAGAGATTAATTCAAAAGACAAGGAATTATAAGAAATTTATTATGAAATAGGCAAGGAGAAGATGGTGATAATATTATAAATTTTCCATTGTATCTAGATTACCATGCACGAGTCATTTTTATAGATTTTGAAATTTTGCTTTTGCTTTTTTAATATAATTTGAAGCATTACACATATTATGACAGCAAGACTTTGATTTAAGTATCTTATATGAATCCTTGACTTTTGTAAATACATTCCAAAACTGTACAGCTAAGTAATTACACTTATCCTATAGCAGAGACATAGTATGGGGATTTTTTTTGTGATAAAATGAAGTAATCTTTCCCATTACTCTTCAGCCTCTTGGATACTGCATTTTCTGATCTTTTTACATTATAATATTTGCAGAATTCTGAATATCCATCATCCATAACTCAAATCATTCCTAAGGCTTGCTTTATGCTGGAAGACAAGAATAACATAAGCCTACCTATTTAAGAGATGTGCACATTACAAGTCCAGGCTTTATGAAGCATTGCTGTTAACTGAGCCAAGACTTGTTTTTCCAGATTACTTTAGATGAAGACTGCACTGTAAACCTTGAAATAATTGCAAATTCTGGCTAGCACAGTTTCATGGTACTTTTTGACAGTGTCTTCTAGCATTCTGAAACAGAAAACTCTTGATATGTTTCTTGTAAGGTGATACAGTATGGCTGTCTCGAGCCTTCGATCAGCAGAGGAAATTCTGGCAGAGAACAGTCAGTTTCATGGGGATGTGGAATAGTAGAAGTTAAAAATCAGTGACAAGAGGAAAATGACATGGGATAAAAAAAAAGTGGAAGACAGACTCAAAACCAATAAAAAGGGAAATATTTGGTAGAAACTGAAAAAAAAAATAGAGAGGAGCAAAGAAAGAAAAAAATTATAAGTAAAATTAAAAGTATTTTATATATCAGGGTTTTTTATTTGTTTGTTTGTTAAAAAACTAATCTTCCCTGGATTTATTCTGTGGGTGGATTTTTAGAGGGGATAAATCATCTCAGGGAAAACTAGTGAGTATGCTCTGTGTTTTTATCAATTTATACATTTCTGTTTGTCAATCTGTGTATCTATGAGCATGTGTATGTGCCTAATTATTCTTTTTTATGGAACACTGTTCCACTTTCCCTAAGAAGCTGTCTCTACTCTGATTTATTTTTTATACGTAATTAAAATGAGCTATAACTAAATAAAGAAAAAAAAGGATAGGATACTTTGGGCATTGTATCATAAAAAGGGAAAAAACAAAAAGGAGTCATACATCTGTGCACATCTTCTACATCTGATTGTGAGGTTAAAGTGAAAGTCTTCCAGGCACTCATCTAAAGTACATGAAAAGGATTAGCCCCGGTCATTTAAGGATGCTGTAAATGGCTCAGTTAAAAACTTAAAATATGGATACTACCTAGAAGAGACAAGTGCCTGGAGAAATCCTGTCTGCCCTAACTATGAACCAGTCAGTTAAAACCCAGCCTTGAGTGCTAAGTGCCACCTTGAGTCAAAGTGGCAAAGTTAAAAGGCCCTGCAGGAAGCAGGCACAAATTTCAGGTGAGAGCTGATTTGTGTCAGAGGAGCTCAAAGCAGCAAAGCAAGCTCCTGTGCTCCTGGAACTAGGAGTGTACACATGTCTAGACCCCGTGTCCCAGGCTTCCAGCAGTGTGTGCCAGCAGGGAGCTGCTCAAGCATGGCAGGAGGCATGTGACAAAGAGGACAGCCCTGGTGAGCAAGCCTTAGCACAGCCTGAGAATTCTGCCCGGGGCAATTGGTGATGCCTAGGGCTGCCAAAGCAGCAATGAGGAGGCACCAGTGAGGGCACAGGAACAGGGGAGGAAAGTAAGACAAAGTGGGTTCAAATCAGAAAATATTACTGTAGATTAAATAGAGTAACAGGAGAGAATGGGGTTGAAATGATAGCATTTCATTAGACAGACAAGCTTCCCTTTGTTCTTCCAATCTCAAATAATGTTAAAAAACCCCAAAACCTGATTCTGAAAATATGCTTGTGAGCAATACCAGTTACATGAGTATATGAATACACATTCCAAGGCTGGCAGCACAGCAAATGACCAAATGAGTGCTAATTATCAATGTAATGGTTGAAAAGCACTTTTGCACATCTGAAACGTTTAAAGAAACTCCTTTTGTATTAGCTTTTTTTATAGTTCATAAAAAATCATGCCTAAAACCAGCTGTGAAGTAGTGCAATGACAAAGTAATCTGACTTGACTGACTTTGTTTATGTTCAAAATAATAATAGCTTCTGTATTGTCATTTTTGATGAAATCTCCCATTTTTGTAATTGTTCTTCTTTCTTCCTTTCATCAAAGATACCTAAAGCAAAGTCCTCACTGACACACCTTGCTATTTAAACATACTCTTGGCCCGCAGTTTCACATCTTAACCCACAGTCTATTTTTTCTGCTTTTGTTTCTGTGGAATGATGTGGGTTATTTTAATCTCTTACTTTAAAGACTCACTAAGAATCCTCGCTTCTAACCATGGCAATTGCAAACAAAGAACGTTCCCTACATGATAAATGAAGTAGAGTTTTCAGATTTATCTGTTCTTTAATGTTTAATGTAATTGTTAGATTGAGTGTGGTTGATGACTGTGGTGTATATGAGGATGGTAGAAAACACAATAGCTCTCATCTTAAGCAAAGATATTCTTTTGTGATTTTTGTGACCTAAATAGAAATAAATTGAATTTCCATGTGCTTTCTATGACATTCCATATGGTTTTATTGATGAATTCTGGTTCATAATTTGTGATTTGTGATGATGAGAAAATACAAGTATATATCATTTATAATCTGTGTAAATAATGTATTTTCTTGAAAAGTTTGCCTTTTTACTTAAATACTCTTAAAACCAAATTTATCATCAGGATGGATTTGTGAGTTTAGTATGGATTTATTCCATCTTAGCTGCAGTTTATGTATTCTAAAATATCAAAATTTTTCATAATAATATTGATGTCATTGGAGTCACTTTGATTTTTGGAAGGTAAGAATATTATCTTTCCCATCTTAATTCATACCAATTATTGGAAGACATAAACTATCATTTCATGGGGCTATTATAAACAAGTAATATTTTACCTGGTATTTTTTAACACATGAAGAACAAAGCTTAGGTCACAGTGAAGTTCAGGTCATTATATCAAGGCTTTAAAAAGCTTCCTTTCTTTGAAGTCCCTGCAAAAATATACTTCTATTATGGTTAAAATTAAAATCTATTGGAGGTCTTCAATATGGGGAAGTAGATATTTAAAGAAAGGGTTAGGGAGAACATATCTTAAAAACTTTAAAATAAATTCTTCTCTGTGACCTTCAAATACTAAACATAATAGGAGATCTGTCATTACATTGCAATGATTAAACAGCAGCTCTCTTTTTGACCAAACACTCTATAAAACAGCAATATTTTTGAAAAATTTCTTTTCCTATCTTAAACTGCCTTGTCTACCCTAGGGTACTGTTGTTTAATCACTCAGTACTCTGGGATATTATACAAGCAGATAAATTAGCTATAATCCTTGCCCCAGAAGAGTTTCATTACACATAAATACAATCATATGAGAGAAGGTAAAACAAAAGAAAGAATTAGGAGGGAATAAGGGGAGAAAAGGAAGGACATCAGTTATGAAATCCTCAGTTTTAATGACGCTTTGGATAGCTTACTATTCAGATAGATTTTTATGTTTCATGGAGGAATAATACAATTTAAAAAACAATGGGAGCAGTGGAACAGAGGAAAAGCTATGAATGTGAGGAGGAAAAAAGAGTATGTTTCAATAAGTAGGGACAATGGAGGAAAGGATGTGTAATAAAATGTGTCTTTTAGGTTTTGCAAAAAAACCAGTTGCAGCCATTGATAAAGAGAGGTGCATAATACACAAAGCTGATCCCACATCCAGAGCAGAAGACCTTCCATTCTGTTGGGAGAGGTAGCTTGAAGAAACAGAGCAAAGAAAGCAAAAGAGCAATAAGAAGAAATGAAATTACCTTGCCCTGCCTGTTTTTCTGAATCCCTTCATGCTGATAAAAGCTAGCCTGCCTGAGAGTGCTGTTCTCTTCCTTGTAACAGATACCTCCCAACCCCAAGGTAATTTTAGATTAATTTACATTTGCTTTTTTTTTTTTTTTTGCTATTTTTGTCTCTGTGTTCACAGCCATGTGATGATTTTCCTCACATATCAAAGCTGTCAATTCCCCCAGCAGGTATTTATACATGAGTAATATACCTCTTGAGCCCTTTTTTCCCAGGCTAAACAGATTCCAGTTGTTTCAGCCCATCCTCATATTACAGGCATTGCAGTCTTTTGATAGTGATCAGCAAAGATTATTATCTGCTTGATTCTTCATTGGACTGTCTCTGGTCCATGTCTTGAACTGGCAAGACAAGGACTGAGAACTGTACTCCAAGAGTGTTTCAAAAGTCCTGAACAGAGGGGAAGGGTCAGCTTCCTCAGCCTGCAAAAAATGCTTGTCTTTATGCAGACTAGGAGGCTGTAGGCCAAAAAGTCAGCCATTCAACTTTGTGCCCACCAGGATCACCAGGTCTTTTTCTGCAAAGCCCTCACCAGATACTGCCACCTTGAGATATATTTGCCATTTTGTTTTTTTGAAGTTTGTGAGATTCCTCTCTGCCTGTTGAGATCCCTTTCAATGGCAGCACAATGATCTGACCTAACCAAAATTCCTACTTCTGTATCTTCTGGAAACTCATTTTGGGTGCAGGATATCCCATTATTCACATCATTAATTAAGTGAACAAGTATTGGTCCAGCTATGACCCTTAGGGCACAACATTACTGACTGCCCTCCAGCTGAACTTTGCTCCACTAATGGATCCACTTTTGATCTGGGCAGTTCAGGCAGCTTACAGTAAATCCCACTGTCCCTTTAAGGAGTGTGGAATTCAACAGTTTGTCAATGAAATATTATGACATTGTGGAAAACCTTGCTGCAGTCAGGTTATACAGCATCTACCACTCTGCCCTCATCCACCTTGCTAACTGTTTCATCATAGAAGGTGATTATCAGGTTGATTAGACATGCTTTCCCCTTCATAAATCCATACTGACAACACCCAGGAGCCACCACCTCATTCATATTTTAGTAAAGGTTTCCAGGATTATTTGCTTCACCACCTTCCTGGGGAATGAGGTGAGACTCTTTAGTTCAGTAGAGGATTCCAGAGATCCTCCTACATTCCCTTTTTGAAGATGACAATAATCATTACTCTTCTCCAAGCCTCCAGAGCCTCCTCCCACTTGCCATGACCTTTAACAACTGAGAGTGGCTCTACAGTGCCAGGTCCCTCAGCAGGCACGGTTGTGTCACATTGGGTGCCACAGATTACGCCTGTCCAGCTCTGGGTTTTTGTCAATGCTGCTTAGCATTTGACAGGGAGCTATGATTTTTGACAAAGTCACAACCCCAGATATTTTCATACTGCACAGTGTGACTGTGACCAGCCACAACTTCCACTTTATCAAGAATGACAGAAAAGGATCGCATAAACAGCAGCTGCCACTTTTGTCAGTATCATACTCCACACGTTTTCATATGACTTTTTAGCTGGCAAGTTTCCATTTGTTGAAACTGTCATGTTCACTTGCTCCCTGATCAGCCTCTGATGTTTCACATTTTGCCTTCAGATCAGGAAGTGCTCATGTCCGAAAATATAAAGAATTTTCCATATACACATATATGTAAGTAAGTACACAAATATTTATAAAATTCAATACTTACATATATATAAACTTTAGATATGTTTATATATACCTTTGCTTTTGTATATACTTATATATAGATATAAAAGGTAATGATATGGATTAATAAAGGTGCATGTACAAAACATTCTGAAGTAAAAGTTAATGACAAAAATAATTAAAGCTTATACATAAAGACAAAGTAATTAAACAAAGTCAAAAATGTTGGGCACTCCCATGTTACAAGGCTAATGAGCTATTCCAAATGATTCCTGCTGGATCATGCTCCTTACTGAAATCAGTTTCTTAATGAATTGCTCCCAACAACAATCCTTGAAGCTGGGTGGGTTGACATTTCAGAAGGTCTGCTTAATCTTGCATTTGGTTTCCTTGTGTACACCACTGCTGTGTTTCTACCCCAGAAAGCAGCTAAATACTGCACAGCTGCTCACTTATTCACTCCCTGACCAGTACGAAGGGGAATCAGAAAAAAACCCCAGCCTCTTGGTTTAAGATAGAACAGTTTAATAATTGAAACAAAACAAAATAATACTATTAATAGTAATAATAATAATAATAAAAAGACTAGAGAGAGAGGAATAAACCCCAAGAAAAAATAAGAGATCTATAATAAAATTGTTCACCATCCACTGACCTATGCCAGGCCATCCCTGAACTGCGACTGGCTGCTCTTGCTGGCCAACTCTCAGTTTATACACTGGGCATGACATGCTATGGTAAGGAGCATCCCTTTGGCCAGGTTTCTTTTTGGTCCCCTTTTCTAGCAATGCTCTCTCTTGGCTTATTTTGCACTTGCTCACTGGCAGATCATGTGATGCTGAAAAATCCTTGACTTAGGGTAAGCACTACTCAGCCACAAGCAAAACTCCAGTGTGTTATCACCATTATTCTCATGCTACATCCAAAACACAGCACTATTCCAGGTATTAAGAAGAAAATTAAATCTATCCCAGCTGAAAAGAGGGCAATCATATACCTGTATGCACATGGTATCAGCCCAGCTTCTGAGATGCTGAAAGGAGGAATTCCCTAAGCTGGAAAGGCCCCAGGGTCACAAACAGATGTGGGAAGGTTGGTGTGTGTCTAGGGACTATGAGCTGCAGGCACTGGGAGCTCCCTGTGCTCCAGGGCACACTCTGAACCTGATAAGGCAACAGGCTCTTTTGGAGGAATCTGTGATCCCTTCTGAGGGTATAGGATGAAAAGTAGATGGTCTCTAATGAAACCCTAATAATAGCAGACTAAAAACTCTCTGGGAAAAATGATTAGTGAGTTTTATCTGAATCAAACATTTATCTAAATCTTTAAAAAATGTAGATCTTTAAAACGTTTTTTAAACTGAAAAAAACACTCACTACTACCAAAAAAACCAAACCATCAAGCAAAACAAAACCTGGAAATAACAATGAATTTTCCATACAGAGAGAAGTTTCAACTAAATCTCTGATAGTTACAGAGCATCAGCTGCCCAAACCACAATTTTCAAGGCAGCTGCAAGCATTCTTTTAGTTTGACAATCATCATAATTTAAAAAGTATTTATAAGCAAATTCATGCATGTTTTTTGAAAAATACAGAACAATTTGTGGTTCCCAAGGGTTTTTTTCACTGTATTTCAACAAACACTGACATTTAGAAAGCTCTTTTTTTGTAAAGTTTATTCTATTAGAAACCACATACTGTGGTTTCAGACATGTTTTTTGCATTAGATGGATTTATCACTGCAGTTATTTAGTTTTTCTATAAATCAGACCCACAAAATATAACAAGATCTAAGGTGTCCATTTTACATTTGTATGGTAGCTATGGTGTGCAAGAAGCCCATGCTGTGTCAATGAGAGATAATATCCCTACACACTGTGCAGAAAGATGAATCCCCTGAAGTCTGAGCTGTTAGGTTTTACGTGGAACAGCAACCATGATGTTGTGGAATATTAACAAGATAAAACTGCAATTGGACATTTGATTCCCCAAAAGCAGGAAACCTAAACAGAAGCAGTGGAAAATGAGCTGGAAGAGAAGCAGGGAATGTGTGCTTTGTTCTCATATGGCAGACAAGAGATCTCACAGCCCAGAGTAATACATGGCTTGCAAAACACTCTTATTTGTTCTTTCATTTTTCTGGTGCTAAAACTTCTAGCCATTTGTTGAGTTAAAATCACTGATGTTTAAAAAAGGTATAAAAACTGTCAAATCATTGGCGAACAAACTTATATCACAAAGGAAATTTAAATATATAAGTGCAACAGTTTCTGGACTGCAAATTAAAAGTATAAAAATAGCTATTGTCAGAAAAAATTAATTTTTACCCTTAACACTTTCTACATTTACTTGTTTATTTCATCTTCCTTATTTATCTAAAAGATATCATCTAACCAGAGAGGAACAAAGATATTTATGTGAATTTATTTCTCTTGCTTTATACTGAAAGGAAAAAAAAAATATATATGCTGAAGAAGAAAAAATATTTTATGATTAGAAGTTCAAAACTGGCCTTGTTCCAAAAATATTTTAAAGACAAAAAATTTATCAAAATAGGTAAATATTTAAGAATTTTAATATTTAAGAACTCCTCATATCTGCAACATGATAAACAACTATCAAATTGGAAAAATAAAGATATTGCCCTGTGTCCTTTCCCTCCATGCCCTCTTTCCAAAACCCAGTATAAGTACCTCTATATAGAAACAGAAAAAATAGCATCAGTGAATTCTCATTTTTTGATATAATTTAAAACAATTCCTTTTTCAGGTAAAGCAGATATGGTTGGGTTTTTACCTTTTTTTTTTTTTTTTTGAGAGGGAGTTGTTTGTTTTTTCTTTGTTTTGTGGGGTTTTTTTTGTGTTTGTTTTTTTTAATTAAAAGAAAACCCCAAAACAAACCAAAAAAAAAAAACCCACAAAAAAACCCCAAGCAATAAAAAAAAAGAAAGCTATTAGCTCAGTGATCAACATGTTAACACTTTTGAATAGAGAACCAGTTGCCCACAGTCTGCCTATTAGTTTCAGTGTCCTTAGAAAATACCTTCCATAAAAGCATACTGCTGGCGGAATATAACCATGCTAAAAAAAAATATTTCCAGAGCAACTTTTCTTGCTTGATAGGTGGTGATATGCAGAAAAAAAATTAATCTTCATGTTGTATCATGTGTTGTGTTTGCTGTAATTTATTCACTGACATGTTTCAGTAAATGCAACAGCAACTGTAGGTGGGATGAGATGCAGCCACCACGGTACTACGGCCCTGTTGCTGCTGCAGCTGCTGCAGACACAGGGGGCCCAGAGACAATGCAGGAAAATGAACCTTCAGTAGTCTTCAGTCCAAGGAAGGAATGCAATTGTTCATACTGCTAATATTCGAGTTCTGCTCTCTGTCAGGTCTGGGGTAAGCTACAGAGTTGTGGTCACAAATGCCTATGTGCCAGTGCAGTTTAGGTATTGTGTAAGCTGCTGGAAGGATGAAGTGCCTTTCGTCAATATATGCAGCTGTGCTGTGACAGAAGCATATTCCCATTAATAAATTGTCATTTTTCATGTTTATTTTCTCCTAAATATTGATAATTCAAGCACAATGAAGCAAGCCTAACTGCAGGTGTGCCTAGGAATAAATTACATACACACTCCCCCAAAGAGATATTGAATCATTTGAAAAACACCAGCAAGAGTCAATTTATTTCATAATGTTTAAGGGGTAGGCTTTCTTTATCACTTTAAATTTATGAACAAATTTTAAAAATAATGTCATAATATATCAGAAGTTTCCTCAGTTCTTTTTCTTTATTCTAGATTCCAGGATTTGAAGGGTTATGTGTCTCAAGAGTTTGCTTTTCCTTCTGTTGTCTAGGCCCTGAGTCTGCATGCTACCTGTATGCTGTTCGACCTGCAACATCATGCTTTTCTGAGTGCTAACACTTTCTAGTCCTTCATCTGATTTCCCCAAGATTATGTTGCTCTTTATGAAAGACAAAAAAGGCCAAACCCAATCTATTTACAAATGCTTCCTAGGAAAAGCAAAACCAGCTTTAACGTGGAGATCTGAAGTATTTTGAATAGTGTAAACTCTTACTCATGATAGCCTTTCTGAGTCACTGACCTGTGTTGGACACTGCATGTTGAGATATGATTTTATTGTACATGCTACACAGAAAAGCATGGCCTTTAAACTCTGTTCTTTCTACATTATTAACTGGCAACTGGGCTTCTGGACTGCTGCTACAAAGCAGGTTTTAGGACAAGAAAGGATAAGAATGGCAGCATTGTCTGCTAGCATTGTCTGCTGCTGTCCTTGGAAAGAGGCTACCACTCAGAGAGAATAAAGCCCTACTGATGAAAAGCTTTTTCTCTTTCTCTACAGTCAACACCCTAGTAATCAGTTGTAATGATATCAGCTCAGAAGTACAATTCAAACAATACATTCCCATAGAATACAAAAGCTCATTACTTATTCCAAGTAGAAAGAGAATACAAATGTCATATTCTGAAATAAACTTTCAATTATATTCAAAACAGAAATTATCTACTCATCCTCTCCCCACTCTTGTTGGTTTCACTCCAGCAATAATTTATAATCTGGCTGAAAAAATGTTAATCAAACATACATCTATTTTTTCATCAGGAAAAAATAGGGAGTGATCTCGT
Organism: Serinus canaria; assembly: GCF_022539315.1. Taxonomy (NCBI): domain Eukaryota; kingdom Metazoa; phylum Chordata; class Aves; order Passeriformes; family Fringillidae; genus Serinus; species Serinus canaria. The sequence goes on along the minus strand of NC_066314.1, from coordinate 17,044,647 downwards.
TACCTAACTTTACAGACTTCATGACTGATATGCTCAAGATATGTAAACTTAGTTACCTGTGTTTCTGAATATCTATAGGATGCCTTTTAAAGCTCTGACCCAAGGGCAGAAATTTGTTTTCAAATTACTGTAGTGAGCAATAATTACCAAACTAGCCAAAAGCCCAGAAGAAAGCAACAGAAAAAATAATTTATGAGTATTTTCTAGTAAAATGCATTATGTGTCCAAGATGTTTTGCAAGGAGATAGTATCTTTTGTCAAACTGATGAAAAAGGAGAAAATATTCCTTTTCCTTCCTGAAAAAGGAGAAAATATTCCTAAAAAAACTTTAGCTGATGACAGTAGATCTCTTTGAAAAATGTTATTTTCAAAGATTAGCAAATCAATATATACAGCAAAAACAACATACCCATAATATTGCAGGTTTTCTGTTTAACAGGAAAAGTGAAGCAAGAGAAGGCTTTTATTTTAATTCTGGTACATGGGTAATGCACTAACAAAGTTTTTCTCTTAGCAGCAGTTTCTAAGTAAAAGTCATGACACAAATGCGATTTTGATAACCTAAACTCAAACTTTAGTTTTCTAATTTTGTACAATAAATTCTTCATTCAGTGGGTGGTTTCTTAGTCAAAGCTAAAGAACAGTTAGCCTGCTTTTAACAGCTAATTGTTTGGCTGGAGTAAATATTTGACTTGAATTGACATGTATTGATTCAGTCTGGATTTATGGAGAAATAAGCTAGATCTCATTACAAAAAACAAAAATGTATTCTAAAAGGTTTATTTACACACTTAGGAATGGGGAGGGTATGGACAAAGTAATTAACCTCAATTAACTTTGGGCATCAGACTAACCATTTTATAGATTCCCTAGTCTGCACCAGACTTAGGATGCATCTGTTTTTCTTCAAAGAAAGGAAGTCCTAATTGAAAAGTGTCATAAAGTGTCATAACCTTAGGTGCTTAAATGTAAATGATACTTTTTTTTTTTCAGATAATAAACAAATTAACTGTGCGAATCCTTTGATGCTGTCATTGAGTCTTCCACCTGGATGTTTACTGGATCTCTATAAGTAGAGATACTTAATAAGTACAGACCTCTGAACCTGTCACTTTATTTTCTATATGTATTAAAATTATAGTTCAAGCTCTGAAATAAAGGCTATTTACTATAAAAGCCATTCACTCCAAATAATGTGTGTTAAGCCATGAGGAATTTTTTTGACAATGTAAAAACAGCTCTGACTTTGAGAAAGAACCCTGTAAGATATTAAAAAAAAAGGCATTAGTAATGGAAGAGACTTGTTATGTCATTTAGATACACTTTTCCCAGTTAAATATTGTTCCCAGTGGTTTGAATCGTGGGTAGTTTTAAATATCTTATGCAGACATTGCAGCAATGAATAATCCAAATATTTGAATATTATTAATATTTTGGGAAAATTGTCTCTGCTAATCATATACTATCATTATCCTGGACAGAATTTACAGAACTGAAGCTGGAAAAAAAGAAGTTTTCTTTCTTTTCAGGTGTTTTTTGCCACCGAGGAGCAGATAGATGCTGTATTCCCTCTGCACATCATTAAATTACACACACATAGTCTTTGGAATGACCAGGGGAATACACTTCATCTACATTCTATAGTCATGGAAAATTTTAATTACTTTGCTCCTCTTAATATATTTTTATTACTTTCATAAGGTTCAAAGAGCATCCTCTGTTGGCTAATACAACACCTGATTCTGTTGTGCTTCTCACTTACTATTGTCTTGTGAATAGGGTAACTAAAAGAGTTATGAAAGGGTGTGGGTTCAATTCCTGTAGAGGATTTCCTTTCATTAAAATTTCTTTTATTAACATCTACCTTGTTCTTCCTGGGATGTGACTAAATTAATTTTTAAGTTTAAATTATTTTTCTCATATTTCTAATTGGTTATAATCCAGGAGCCTGGGAGCATGAAAACAGTAAGGCAGACATTAGAATTACAAAAGAGATGTCTAGGCAAACTTTTCTAGTTTTATACAAGATATAGTCCTATTATTTTGAGAGAGAGCCCTTTAAATTCTGACTTAAACTTCTAAAAGAAGATTATAATTTGATCTGCAGTTTGAGCTGAGAAAGATTTGGGTTCTGTCTTATGATTAAGGATGGTATTAATGAAGGCAAATAGAGCAGCTTTAAAGGAATATCTTTCTTGTCTGAGACAGAGAATGCCTTGTACTGGATAACAGAGATCAGCACTTTTCTAGAAGTTCAAGATAAAATGTAGGTAAGAATTACCTTAAGCCATTGTGAATTACTTCTGGATGATCAAGGTCAGTCATGATTATCTGGTGGGTTTCATTATGATTATTCTTTTCTACATAGGCCTAGCTATTATTAATGTCATGTTCCTTCTTTCAGGCCAAGACTCAAAGTCTTGAGAAGGCCTCTCAGGTGGCAGCATTTACTTACTCTTACATGAGTAAATCTGTTTTATCATCATTTCAGGAACAAAGTATCATTCAAATTGCCTCATCTCAAAAATAACATTGTAGAATCAAAAAGATTCAGAGAAAAGGTGAAAAAACTTAATGGAATTACTTTCATTTACTTAAAATACAGTCAAACTGCAAAACTCTTTACCATAGGATGCCTTAGATGTCTGAAAAAAATATATAAATTCAAAGAGAAATGGAATACATTATTAGATGGCAAGGTCAAAAATACTTACCAAGCCTGTGGGAACTTACAGGATCTAGGGATGGAGTTGTATGTGAGCTGAGGCTTTTGGTATTTGATATAATTTTTATATGGTCCAACTCCATGATCTTGACTCAAACATGAAAATTGCCAAGTTGTGAAAAAGGAGTGTGAAAAAGTACATAGCATAGAGCTATGTAAGATGAGAGAGATAAGATTGCTGATACAGGGATAGTTCAAGGGTAGGAGAGGGAAAGCACTGATAGGAAAATATATGAAATCCTAAGGAAGAAACCCCCAAGCGGTGAGTGAGAACACAGCATCTCAGCACAAATGCACATCAGTCCATTCCAAGGTGCAATGGAGGCCGGCCTGCCTGACCTCCCTGAGCTGAGAAGTGTGGAAAGACCTTCCAGCTACTTGGCTGGAGATGGTGAACACATTGTTGGTTAGCTGAGTAACTCCTTTGACCTAAGTATCTGTTATGTGTGTTATTCTTTGATATCTACATTATACTTCCAACTTGTGTTTAAAGAAACTTTGTGGAATCTCTGTATGAAGTGAAGGCGCCCAGGAAAGATGATTAAGAGGGGGAGGGCTACATTATCTTTTGAAAGATGCATTCTGTAGGGAAATACATCTTATTTGATCCTTTGGATATTGACTTTCCTCACGCACTCATTAATTCATAACAATTGCTGTCAATACAAAAAAAAGGAAAACAAATAAACAAAAGACTTCCATTAATTTTAAATTTCACTTATGTAGACTGTTATAGGACCTGTTTCATGTCCACTTCAGTTGTAATAGAAAATTTTCCCTCATTTATAAATAACATAATAAGTCTTTATCCTGATAAATGCCATGAGTTCAGAATCTGACATGTTCCAATGCATATTAATGTTAATTTTCACCTCATTGCCTACAATAGGATGCAATTATTTTGCAATTGCAAATACAGTTTGAAAAAGCAATATCTATTGAATTATTTGAACCCAAATGCTAAAGTAATTTTATAGCCTGTCTTTATTTTAATGAAAGGAATTGTTCTTATCAGTAAAATATTTCAAGATACTTTTTTTATTTTAGCAGTTACTTTTGATTAGCACATGCAGTATCACAGAATCCTTCTAGAAACACAGCAAATAGCTTGTTTCTGAGAAGTCTCATTTCATGTTTAGATAAATATTCATTAGATAATGGGGTTTTTTTTCTATTTAGATATTACAACTCGGAGATATTCTGAGAAAAAGCAGTTTGCACTGTCATATGTGTGTATTGTATTTTAAATATATGGGCAATCTTGATAATACTTAGAGCAATATTTTGGCATGAGATATTGATAAGTGTATATTTTAGCATTTTCCCTTCAAACTAGCACAATTATTCAGAACACCTTCATTAATATGCGTTGACTAATTATGAGATTTGGACAGTAATTTTTACTCTATTATCTGTTGTCTCTTTTTTAAAAAATAGGAGTACATACAATAATTACATGAGCAAGTATTGGCTGCTCAACTGTGTCATGGTTCATCCTTAGAGCTGGTTCAAAGAGAGTTCTGAAAGATTTGATGAACTTGTGTATGTGTGTTCTAACCTTGATGAACCATGCACCATGCTATAGGGTTAGACATATCAATACAATTATTGATTCTGATTATCACTGACGGTTTTATAATGGTTGTTCAGAAATTCTCTTTGGCCTTTGGCACAGCAATACAAATCAACCCCTACTTCACTGCTCTCAAAGTTCCATTACTTCAGGACAGAATGCTCCACTGTAAGCAGCAGGAAATCATTGAGTTTTAAGAATCTGTTAGTCCAAAGATTCCCTACTGATCACAAAAGCACTTGAGGTTCACAAGTCAGTTTGGTAAGAAGTCAGTACTGATTTCTACTAAATCCTCAATAATTGTTTAGATTTCCAGGTTCACATATCTGAGATGAATTCTGCTTTACTTAGCTCAGTTTTCTTTCCACTCACGTAATTTTATTTTTTATATGGAATATAGAGTTTCAATTAACCACAGTTTTAGCTTTAGACTTTATCTCTCCCACAGTCTAAATAATCAAAGATTTAGCAACTCTCCTTGGAGAGTTTCAGCTGGGATAGAGTTAATTTTCTACTTAGTAGCTGCTACAGTGCTGTGTTTTGGATTTAGTATGAGAATATAACACACTGATGAGTTTGTTGCTCCTGAGCAGTGCTCAAGGGCTTAAGTTAAGGGCCTTTCAGTTTTCCATGCTCTGCTGGTGAGCAGGTACACAAGCAATGTGAGAGAGCATTATCAGGACATTACCTGAACTGGCCAAATAGATATTCTGTAACATGAATGCCCAGTATATAAACTGGGGGGAAGTTTGTTAGAAGGGGCAAATCATCGCTTGGGGGTAGGTTGGGCATTTGTTTCAGCAGATGGAGAAATAGTACAACACTATTTTTCCCTGGGGTTTTATTCCTCTTCTCTGATCTTTGTTTTAATACTATTACTACTACTATGTCCACCACCAATAATAATAATATTTTTATTCTTATATTTATTATTATCTTCATTTCAGTTATTAAATTGTTCTTACCACAACCCATCCCACCAGGGGGCCAGTGAGCAAGCATCTGCATGCTACTTAGTTTTTTCTGGGGTTAAACCATTATACAAATTCAGAAGTGTAATTGTGTATTTCACTGTCTTCTGTACTCTGTATCTGTTAAACTAGAAAGACTTTTTCATTTTATTCTGAGGAAGGGAAAACAGTGGATCTGAAGCCCGCAGAGCCCAGTCAAGAGTTAATAAACTGCATCATAATATACTTATTTGGAATGCAATTTACTGCTTTTCACAAGCAAGTTCATTGTGGAAATGCACTGACTTACAAGAGGAAAATGAAGCTACTCAAAGAAGCCACTTCTGTTGACTATACTTTAATATTTTTACTTGACCTTTTCTGTGACTCTAACTTACATGTTTCATATGAAAGTGTACTCCTCCAATTGAAAATTTTCTGAGGTTTGATTCCTAATTTATCTTTAAGTTACCCACTCCTTTTAATTTATTTTGGCTTTGTCAGATCTTTGGTTCTTAAGCCTCCTTATAAGTGTGTTTAAATATCTGAATATTTTAGCATGAGGTAATTTAATTTCTGAGTTGGTTAGAAGAGCTCTTGAATCTTCCCTGTTTTATTTTTTTTTCCATTTGATATTCTTGATCCTCTAGAACATTCTCTAAAGAGTGTTCTGTGTGAACTGGATTTTCAAGGTGCTATTTTTCTTTTTTATTATTACCTAATGAATCCCAGAATGATTCTGCATCCAGGGCTCTCACCTGGCATATGGGTAATCCACTTGTAATTCAACTTTACCTCCTTATACAGTATCCAGTATAAATCTCATGGGTTCCAGCTATGTAGAATCATTTCTCAGATTATTAATATCTCTTGTCCTGATACAGATGAATTTTCTCTAAACAAGTGTTTAATGATTTAGAAAAAGTAACCAAGTAATTTACCAGCAAGCTTGGAAGAATCATATTAAAACCCTCAACAACATTGTAATGAGTGGGCTGCTGACAATATCAACATTAACATAAAACCATCCTTTCCAAATAATTTATTCCTCATATCTTCTAATATTATGTCTTGTTCATGAGTGAAGGGATTATTATTAATATTAATATAATTGTAATATTGACATTACTACTAATAAGATAGATATTATTTACAGTATTCTGAATTTCCCTAAGGAATTCTGAGATGAAACAGGTTGCATAACAGATGCTGTCTATTTTGGAGATCTAGAAATAAAAAGATAAAGAAGGTCTAGAAAGCAGGAAAATAAGATTGTATAATTGCTGATAATGTACTTCTGATGAAGGTCTGAGTTTCATGGGTGAGTTAAAAACAAAGTTAAAAGTTGGCAAGCTGAGAAATTAAGATATGGATCAAACTCACACATATTCATGTATCACATACTCAGATTTTGAGGTGACACAGAATAGTAAAGTGATAGAGTATTGAGATTTATGTTAGATTATTATGGTATGTGACATTAAGGATTAAGTAAAAAATAATTCTACCTGTTGATACAGCTGTAAACACAAAATAACATCTGAGATATTGATAGTTGAGGTGTTTTCACTACATAAATCTTGTACATAAATAGACAGAACATTTTATTTTAAATCTAATTTACAACACAGAAGCTGAGAAAATTGCACTTTAAGAATATAGTACTCTGTAACATATAATTCCCTGTGGTTTTCAGTGGAAAGTGCATATCATGTCAGAAAAGTAATAAAAAGTTTAACTTCTTTTACCTACTAGCACATGATTATTTCTATAATGTTTTAGTGACCACAATACTGATTGACATTATCCAGAAAAAAATTCTAATGATAAAATCATAACCTGAAAAGAATAAAACAATCAGATCAAAATTTTAGAAAATAAATTTTGAAATAAGATATTGTCTTCTTTAACAAATCCTATTTTAAATAAAATTTACATGGTAAATATTTTAATACAGTGTCTTTATCTCACAATTTTTACTTTCACTGATTAGAATTTCTATCTGTTGTCATTTACACCAAATAGTGAAATGGTATAGAGTTACTTGAGCATTGGGAATTGTTGGAGAGTCAAGTCAGTTATCTCATGGGAAGAGTAACATATCACAAGGAAAATATGAAAATGAGCACTCACATGCCATGCTACTAAATAGCCAACCCCACTTTGCTGCAGCTGCATAATTGTGGTTTGGACACAGTCCACTCATCTGCCCCTGTAAATGACTGAGAGATGCAGCTGCTGTCCAACATGTTTTCTACTGGGACCATTTGTGTATCAGGCCACACAGAAGAAAAATAAAGCAAATAACTGTTATAGGAAATGGGACAGGTTTAATTATGCTAAAATCTTTATTTGTTTTGTTAGTTTTTCTTTATATATATTATATATATATATGTACTTTTACATTGTAACTTTTGCTGTTAACATATTTTTAATAACCCTTTCCGCCCCGCACAGGACGACAGAATTCGAACCAAGCAGTAGCCATACAAATTATCTCCCTGTAATTTCACCACCTATAGTGGTGAACACTATCACTGTAATCCTTCTGCCCTGCCTGTCCTTGCTTCCAATGTCCATACAGTTTCCTTTTCCACCTAAGTTCAAGAAGAAGATCCTTGACCAGCCAAGCTGGGCTTCTGCCCCTTTTCATTGACCTCTGACTCTTTGGGATTGTCTTCTTACACACTCCTAACAGATGTCTCTTAAAAAGTAACCAGCATTTATAGACATCAATAACTTCAAAGGTAGATTGCCAGGGACCTTACTAACTAGTTCCTATAGCAGCCCAAAGTCTTCTCTGCCCATACCAGGCCAAAGTTTTGCCAAAAGGTTTTCTCCTCTCACCCATGATTTCAAACTCAATTACTTCATGATCATGGTGACCAAGGTATCCGCCCATCTTAACCCACAAGTCCCTCTCTGTTTGCAAACATTAAACCTAGAACAAACCTTTTGCAGCTGGATCTCTTGTTAACTACACTGAAAACTTATTTCAACATATTTCAGGAATTTCCTGGATCTGCTTATAACGAATGTATGATATTCCCAGTTGACATCTGGGACATGAAAGTCACCCATAAGGGCAAGAACCAGCTAGACTTTATTGTCTTTTCCCTTTATCCTTACACAAAGTCTCTCAGCTGTCATCACCAGTTGCAAGCCCCACACAATCAAATCCCTCCTCTGAATTCTGTACCTCCTCCCTGGTTTGTCTGCCTTCTCTGTCCCTCCTGAGGAGCCTGTGACTCTCCATCACAGCACAGCAGCTGCAGAACTCATCCCATCTGGTTTTGTTTATGTCAATGGTGTCATAGGTCTGAGAGTGGATCAAAGCTTCTAGTTCTTCCTCTGCATTAATTCATAATATCTCATATAGAAGAATCTTGTATAATATGTATAATATATATACTATTGTATATTAAAATTGGAATAATATGGTCTATTAGGAAACTAATATATATATTTTATATACAAATTCTTTTATCAATTTATAAATTTTTATATTAACACAGAATAAATATAAACCAAGAAAATCTTTTATTAATTAATAAAATGTATTTAAATATATTTAATATATTGATACATTACTAGAATTCCTCCCCATGGCATGAGCATTGGAACTAGATAATTTTAATCTTCATTTCAACACAGATCATTCTATGATACTATGTTCAATAATAATTACTTAATTATTGACATAATGTATTTTACATTATTTTATGCAATAGATAACAAATACTATATGATATTTTATTATGTTATAATTTTTTTCTGAAGTCACTATGCTTTAAGCTTTGTGCTTTTAGACTATGGAAAGTATTTCTGAAACTTGAATTTAAACACATGTGTAAGGATTTTTCCATGGATCACAGCCAGTGCTACTCCTCAGATTAAAGTAAACTGTACTTCTCAAATCAGACCTGCCTTTGGTTTTCCAGGGAACAAGCCACTGAGTGGTGGTTAAAAAGTCAATGCAAAAACCCGAAGCTTTTGTTGCTAACTTGTGAGACTGGAAATGGCATCCATCAAAATTAATTCCTGTGAATTTTGTTCTTTTTAATAAAAAATCACATCTTTCAAATTTTAAATGCATGTATAAAATATCACCTTATGAATTTCACCTAAATATAGCATATTATTTATATATCTTCCAAAGTTTATCTCATTTATAAACTGAAATTTTTCAAGAAAGATTTTTTAGTGTGAACACTCTCATTCCTGAAATAAGTTGTGCCCATTTTTTAGATATTACAATACAAGTCAGAGTTTTCTTGTTAAAGTGGTTTATAGTCTTTCCAATGATGGACTTATTTCGTTAGAAACCCACCAGCCAAATTATCTTTTTGTCCATTGAAAATGACTGTAGTAAGTGATTCTCTCTGACAGTAGAGATAAAGAAAAATTCAGAGTAGATTTGATCATTAATTGACACCCTCAGTAATTTCCTACTGATGACACTAAACAGGTGTTTTTGCTATGTAACTCAAAGGGTGCCTGATAAATACTTTTTTTCTCTCTTAATCAGGAGCAGATTTGCCTGTGTAGAAGTCCATGTACTCACTGATGGATTCAAAAAAGCCCAAAGAGCAGCTGTACTGATGTAGTGTAGCTTTGAAGTGGCATTCTCAGGAGTACTGGGAATGATAGGCTGTTTTAGTGGACTTTATCCATTTCACAGAGTTTCTCTTTCAATCCTGTCTCATACTAGAGCCAACAATGTGGTGGAGATACTGTCTCTCTATGCCAAGTCACTTCAGTGAAAGGAGTGAATCCTTAACTGAACAGGCAAGTAAAAATTGAAACAGCTCTTAGGCATAATCCCTGTCTTCTCTAGTGCTTAAATAACAAAAAGTCAGTAGTAAAAGAACAGTGCCAGTATTATACAAATACGAAAAAGAAGAGGAAATAAAATATGAGCAGAAAAGCTGACATATTTGTTAGGAAAGGGGGAGAAGAGTATAAAGGGAGAAATTATAAGGTATCTGTGTTAGATGATTCCATAAATAATAATGCATTTTATAAGGACAGAGGTATTTTTTACAATGATTCAATGAGTACCACAAAATAAGATCCATAATGTCTTCTTGAATTAATAATAAAGGTTTTTCCTGCAGCATTTGCAATACAGTTGTATATATAATCTGTACATAGTGAATGCTTTAGATACTAAGTTCTTTGCTTTAATCATTTGATCTGGAAAAACTGATTTTACAATTGAGCACTTCAGAAATAAATTACTTTCATCAAGCTTACATGAATCAAGGACATTTAATGCACCTTTTGGAAATGTTACTCATTCTAGTCAGACGCTAAAAATAGTTTATTCATCTTACATGAAACCATTTAGGGCTAACATGCATAGAGAAGAGCTGGAAACAAATCCTCCCTTCTTCCTAAATCACCCTTTTTCCATGTTAAAGAGTACGAGGTTGACACTTGCATTTGGCAAGTCTGGCACTCTCCTCTGCACACTCAACCAATTTTGGAATGAAAGATGGACTTTCCTATTCCTACCTCTCAGCCAGTTTACCCTCACTTTTGTGAAGAAGGTGCTTGATTCTCCAAAAACAGCAAAGAGAAATCAGTTAAAACTCAAAGAAGCTAAGTATCTTTTCTAACAACTATTATTTATGAACATTAAAAAAGAGAGAAATTTGTGCTACCTCATTACTTAATTATTTTATTATCTTAACTTTTTCATGAAGACATGGAACTGTAATAACGGTGAACATGGAAATAAATATGACTTGAATCCAAAAATTTGGTTGGCTAAAAACAGCATCAAAAAATAAAAACTTTGTATAAAAATGTCTTTTTGAAATTGTTATGAAACTGCATATTATGAGGCAAGGAACAGGTCACACAGTGCCTGAAACAAAAAAATGACTGAAACAGCTGGGAATCAGCTATTGTAGACTTCTTTCATGTCACAATTGGCAGGAAAATATGCAACTTTTTAATATTATGTTTAAAAAAAGATAAATATATGTTGCTACATTTATCAGGAAGAGCATCTTCCTCCTTGGCCTCAATAGAAAACTCAAAGCATCTTGAAAAGAGTAAGCAGAATATTAGATAAGCTTCTGTCAAGTCTCTCGACAAAGGTATCAGTCATTCACCACTTGTTATAATGTCAATTTAGGAAATTAAACTACTTGGAGAAAGTTAAGACTCTTGAGCCAAGTGATTCACAAATGTCTGAACTCTCACAAGATAATAGCAAAATTTACTGACATGCTATTATATTATCTATGTGTTACACTTATAAAAGAACCACATTTAGTCACTCATCTGAAATAGTAATAATAAAAAATTGTTATTCCATTCTTGCCATCATAAGCTGTCTTTGCCTTTCTAAGAACCACAAATGCTTTTCACGACAGAGTTCTCCACTTTCATTTTTTTTCTCCTATCTACTTGAATCCTCTACTCTTGCATTTCTAATTTTCTGTATCACAAAGCTCATCACAAAGGCACTGCATACAATTACAGGACTGGTGACATTTTCCCATCAATATTCAAGTAGGTAGTATCATTTATTATCAGCATGTCCTAATTCTGGTACTTAATTAAAAAATCAGGAAGAAGGGACCTTTTTGGTTTCTGTTCACGCTGCTCTCAGATGTGTTGGGAGGGTTGTGGCAGTCATATGTTAGAGGCATGGGTGATCCTAGACCTGCACATGGTCCAGAGGCAGCATAGCACACCCCTCCTCTGGAGCAGAAAGCCCAGGATGTCACAGCACAACAAATACAGGCACATAACTCTGCTTTTCCTCACTACATCAAGCACCATTTATATTCTGTGGTGTTGTCAGAGAAAAAATTGGTGAGCAGCATATCTCCAGGCAAAGGAAAGGGGAGTTTTAAGGCAGAATCTCATGAAGCACTCCTCTCAGGTGTAGTTTATCATCACAATGCAGCTTGCTCTTGCCCAGCCTTTAGAAGCGTGCTTGAAGATCCATGACCTGTAACAAAACAGTGTTACTTCACTGGGATTCACAGAGTAAGAGGTTTGCTGTTGCAGCAAAGGGCAAACACAGGTGAAGTGAAAGATGCATTCATTATCCTAGACACTGAGCAGTACTGGAAGCAATGAAATATAATTCCTTCTAGGAACAACTTGCCCTAAACAAACCAGACATACGTAAGTTAAACATGGAAACAGCAGCAAAATTTTCCTACAGCTAATTTTAAAAAGTCCCACCAAACTAACATGAACAAAATAGATGGCACTTGTTTGGTTTTTTCTTTGGAAAGAGGGGCACATTTACTTCTTTTCAATCAGAATTTCTGAGGTCCTTTCAGCCATAATCCACCATAAAAGACTGAATGTCTTTATAATATGGTGAGGGAAAATTGAACATCAAACTAGAAGACCTAAATCCTATGTAATCTGAAGTCAGGGGAAAAATATGATCAAGGATAATGTTCCACCTTTTACCAAATCTTTAGGAAAAAAACATCCCTTTAAGTATGAATGAATACTCAAGACAAAACTGAAACTAATTAACATCAATTTTAAGGGGAATTTTGGCTGAATACTGCTCATTTTTTGATATGATTTTTCAGAAGACTGATGTAAATCTCCAAGAATTGAAAAGGAGCCCTTTGGAAGGCTCTATCTTGCTTTACACACAGCATGAAAACAGACCATAAAACTACTTATATTTTAAATGAAATTTAAAAGACAAAATAAGACAGCATCCTCCAAAGACAACATTAACAAATAGGAAATTATTGTGTTTGTATAGTTCATTCAAAAGTATAATATCAACTTGGTACTTGCTTAAGTACATATTAATTGGAGTGAAGGGTACATGTCACAGAGAAAATAGCTATAATTGTCCAAATTGTGTAATACTAGCTTAATGGATTTCTGTATAATGAAAAGTTTCAATCTGTTAAGAAGCCAGTTTAGATTAACAAAAATGCTAAAAAAAAAAAAAAAAAAAAAAGGTGATGCAAGGTGTTACACAGAATTTAATTTAAAGTCAAGGTAAACAGATTTATTCAGTATTGCATTAGTTTAAATGACATCACAGCCACAAAGGATCTTTATTAATTTTCTGTACAGCTTACATTATAGACTTGCAGAACATTTTCATGATAATGATAAATTAAATCAACCCCTAAGTAAAAATAACATTACCTTCCTTTATGCTACATCTAGGCCCAAGATTAAAGCAGCATCAGTGTCAGAGATCTAAAAAGATAAATATATCTTTCCCTTCCCTTCCCTTCCCTTCCCTGCCAGGCCCTTCCACGGTCCCGGCACGTCCCTTCCCTGCCCGTCCCGTCAAGGACCTTCCCTTCCCGTCCCTTCCCTTCCCTTCCCTTCCCTTCCCTTCCCTCCCCTTCCCTCCCCTCCCTCCCCTTCCCTCCCCTCCTCTCCCCTCCTCTCCCTTTCATTCCAATTTCAGATGAACAAAAGTTAAATAACCTTCTCTTACCCAAACAAATGCCAGCTCATCCCCAAAGACAATCAAGTTGATTTTTATCAGGAATACTTTCATTATCTTTCAGCCATTCAAAACATGAAGTTAATGTACACAATAATTTAACACAAGTTAGTATAAATAAACAATAAAAATCTATAATAAATAATTTACAGATTAAAGAAACACATTAGAGATCTGGGAGTGGGAAAGAAACATCAAGTTAAACCTGAACCAAAGTAGTCTTAGTCTTTTACATAAAGTGCTATATTGGCAAAAAAACTGGAATAATACATTTTACAGTGTCAAGGTTAGAATCAAGACAATGAAAGATTCACAGAACTAGAGAGGGGAAGGCAGCTTAGACTATTGCCAGTGGAGGTAAACAGCACATGGGAAGGGTTTGTCAGAGGAATAAATGCAAATGACAGTATTAAAAGTGGAGAAGAGATTGAGATAATGGGGATGTGTGACCCATGGAGTAAGCGGAAGACCATGCACTAGACTGTGCAGATTAGCACTGCTCAGGAAAAAAGAAATTTAGAAGAAATGTACCTTGAGGTGCCTGTATTCTAGATGTCTACAGTGATGCAACCAGAAAAGGCTGAATCTGAGCAAGATATCTGAGGTAGCCTGAAGGATAAAATTAATCAACCAAGGTGGTTTTGAAATTAAAGATGCTTAATGGGTTGAAACCCTAATACTGTAGGCATTAAATGCACTTTGAGAGTCATGAACTAGAAATAACTTAGAATTTATTCCTAAACAGTGAATAAATTTGGGAGTACTAATGTTATTTTTAAGCAGTTTACTTTGGAGATCCTCTTTGAAATTTTAAAAGTTAAGATCATTGGTTTCATTTTTCTGAGGAAAAAATAGTGACTTACACTATTTTACCAGTGTAACTTGAAATTCTAATAGCATTTCTGCCAAGAACCATGGAGTTTGGGAGACATGAAAGTTAAATTTCAGTTGGTTTTGTTGTTAAAGTGGCTGGTTATCAAGGCTGAGTCTATGTGCACACATCTGCTGGATTAAAGTTGTTCATTCCCCATGTGGTCCACAAATTCATTAGTTACTCATCTGCACAGACAAGATAGGGATGATGAGTGATGGACTGCCCCATGAGGATGCTGAAATGCTGGCTGCCTTGCAACAAAGCATTGGATTAGCTGGCACAAGAGCTCTCCAGGTAGGAATTCTGGACAGACTGGAAGATTTCCTCAGGCAGGACCTGCATTGACTACACTGAATTATATATTCCAGTGTGTTGATTTAAATTCTGTGGAAAAACCTGGACTTTCTTAGGACTTCTAGAAATGTCATTGCTGCAGGTTATTCCTGAACAAATCCTACACAGATAAATCCTTTATGAAATAGAGAATGGTCGAGTAAGACAAGCTTTTGCCAGTTACCATAGTTAGCTTGTTAGTGTGTGGTTCAAGTCAATAGCAGTGGGACAGATTGTGTCTGATCTGGGGTGCTCATGCAGGAGCACAAACCAGCTGGTTAGGAGAACTGAGTGGAACTCAGCTGGGGAATCTCACCCAATCCAGCTGAACACACCACTGTCAGAACCCTTGCAAAGGAAACTTTCACCATCTAGACAGTGACTGAGAATTTAGCTCGGAGTATTCAATTACTTGTATAAGCATTCCCCTACTGCAAGACTGCAAAAATTCAGGATTTTTGAACAAGTTATCTGTGGTTGTGCAGCAAATTCTAATTATAGGGAGGTAAAAAATCCCAGATACCTATATCCTCCTCTGAGTATAATGAACAGTATGGTTGAAAAAGACAGATTGCTTTACCCCCAAGCCCAAAGCAAATTGGAATTATCAGCTTTCAGATACTGTCACCTAATTGTTTTTTGCTCTTTCTCCTAAAAGGGACAGATTGATATTCAAGCTCTTGCATTTTTTTTTTATTATCTGAAATAATAGTCAGTTGACACCTTTGCATGATTACTGCTGTTACTAAAGTGTAAAACGCAGAGAGAAAAACAGCAGCTAAAAAGTATTTGTGAATGAATTTGCTATTGGCACCAGTGGGCATTTTAGATTCTAAGACTAAGTTAATTCACTTAAAGATTTTCATCTAGATGCCTCAGTCAGATGGAATATTCACAGTGTATGAAGCAATTTTTTGTAGTTTAAGGTTTATAATAAAGTTCCTTAAATCATTCCAGTGCACGTACCCTGGGATGATAACTATTTTCTTTATAAAGAGCTAGGACTTTGAAGAGAAGATGATGCTAATAATTCTGGAAAAATTCCTTTTAAATCTTTGGAGCTGTAGGAGATCCTCAGGCAAATAGCCTCACTGCTACAGTATCATAGTAAATTGTTTAACAAGAAAAGATAAGATCTACGTAAGGCACCTGGATGTAACAAACTGTCCTCAGGGGTAAAAAAGGGTTAGAAAAATGTTTTGTTTTTCTCTGCTGTCATAAAACAATAGGCAGATCAACGCATTTGTTGAAAAATCTTCCTGTCAGTAGCATATGCGTGTCCCACATCAAGAGGAAGGGGCTGGAATAGTACTTTGCACATGCTCTTTGAGCTGTGCTCTTGAGATATGACTTTCTCCTTAGTTTGAGTCTGATATTTCATAGGCATTGAAATGACAATCATTGCTTCAAATTCTAGACATCATTAATTTAAGGAGTAGACCTATAAAACTTCTCAATGTTAAAACACTCAATGTTAAAGCATATTCCACTGCTTTACCAGTGGAATATGAGCAGCACCTGTTTTCATCCAATTTCTGGTGTTACATTTTGTTTTGCTGTTTTGTTTTTCTTTTTCCCTGTGGATGAATAAAATGCAGTTTAATTGGATTTTAAAATATTTTAACCATATGTAATTATTCAGCTGCGCAGGCTTATGGATATCCCATCGACGACTTCTGCCATTAAAAAGCCATAAAATATGTTGATGTCTTCATTAGGCAAAACCACTTTGAAAAAATAAATGTAAATATTGTATTTTTTAAAATGTTATTGTCATATTATAGCTCAAATGAGTAAGTCAAGTAGAAAACTGTTGTGAATCATGTTTATTTTGTTATGGTATAGTTAAATGGTTTGTTCCATTGTTCCCCCCTTCCAAGGTTCCTCATAAATTAGTTTGCCCCAGAGTTGTACCCTCCCTTAAAGCTGTCCCTCAAGCTATTCCCCTCCCTTTGTTCTAGTCCTTTCCCTGCCTATCAAGGCAACCCTGCCCTCCTTCCCTGCCTGTCCAGGTGACCCTGCCCCTTTTTCCTGAATGCTCCTTGCCACTCCTCCCCTGGGCCAGTCCCTGATTACAACACCCATTTGGAAATCCCCAAATCTATGATGTCCCATGGCCCCTGAGACTTTTCCTTCTCCTCCCCCTACCCTGATTGTTCCCATATTATTGATGCAATCCCCTCACTCCTTCCCTGGTGCTCCCTTATTGGTCGTTTGCTTGTACCCATCCTTTGAATTGTTAATGTATAAAACTGTGGAGGAGGACGGGAAACAACCTAACCTAGAGCGGGAGAGTGACAGACCATTGGCACAAAGGAAAAATTGTAACTGACAGCCAATTCTCTAGATAGAGGGGTGGCTACAGGAGCAGGATTTTTGAGGATAGACAGAGAAAGATCTGGAATTATTAACTGCCATGGTGAGTCAGGGGGCAAGCAACACCAGACAGAGACTAAACATACTCCTCAAACCCCCACTGCTATATATAAGCAGGGAGAGACCAAATATCTTCAAACGCCCACTGCCACGTTGATTCATCCTTGCTTTTCATCTTGAAGATACGTAGGATGAGAAGTTTCTAATTTTTCAGTTCTTCCTCACACTATTCAAGAAACTACCAGAAGGACTTCACACCATGACCAAGGAAAAGAAACTTTTTTTGCGAGTCCTCCTCTCCTAAATTTCCTCTTTCAATCACTCCTCTTCTCAATCTACTAAATTATGTGGCTGGAGTGGGACAGTTGAACAACTTTGGTACACCTCATTTTATAATGAAAGGAATCTCAGCTAAAATCAGGATTCGACATTTTACCTTAAAAGAAAGCTATGTAAAAAACCCTAGCATATCAATGGAGGCAGAGCTTAATTTATTTCCATCTGATTTGCTGAAGGTCTTGAAGTTCAAACATTTTCAGGCAAAAGTGAAAAATGTTTTCATTTTCCAAATGAAGTTAAAATCTGAAAATAATTTGGTTTATATAAAATTAAATCTATTTGTCTCAGAACAATTTTTTTTGTAATGATTTCCTTTCTTGTTTATAATTCTGAAAAAAATTTTGAATTAAGCAATGATTCAAAATGAAAAACAGAACTGCTGAGAAAATATTGAAATTAGCCTTTAAGTTGTTTTATTCTCTAATTTTGCTTTTTCAAATGATGTAGAAATGACATGATTTCAGTAGCTTTTAATAATCTCATCTATAAATTTAGTAAGAGAGTTGAAAATTCTTAATGGAAAATACTGCAGTTTCACTAATTAATAGGCAGAATGTTTCTAATGCTATATTAAAAGTGGTTTCTTAGTATTAAGCAAGAAATTTAACAAACACATATCTAAAAATAAAGAAAAGCATTTAGGCAGTAAACTCACTTTACTGCTAGATCAGTGTGGTTTGTACTACCTCAACCATGTACAAAAACTGATTGTTTACTGTACTTATGAAGCACTAGTTGATGAAGTAATCATACTATCTAAGTATTTGGATTAAATAACTGTTAATGAAATTGTAACATTTTACACACATACTTAGCCATACAGGTTTTTTTCAAAAAACATTATTCTTAGTTTTAGCACTATTATTAATTTAGTGACATATCCTTCAGCATAGATAAAACCTATTCCATTCTATTTCTATTTTTATATCACCTTCATAACTGTAATAATGAGCAGCTTTCAGTGGAGCATAAAGTATCATTAATAATATTTTTCCCATGAGTTTTACTTGCTCTCTCTTTCCCTTCTTCTGGATAATGATTATTGTGATGTAAGATTTTTTTTTAGACTAAACTAAAATGCAATACATTCTTGACTAATATGGACCGAATGATGGTTTAGTTTTTTAACTCCAGTAGATCTCTGGAGCTTTGGCCTGCAGCAGGTATAAGTGTATCAACTCTCTTTATGAGTAGTAGTCTTACCACTGCAAAATTCATTGATCTTTTCTAGCAGAGCAGCCACAACAATAGCTTTATTAAAGCTCTATTTCAGCTGGACTATTTGCAGTCTCAGTAAGGACTGCGAACCCATAGGTTCATCCAAAGACTTCAGTATGAGCCCAGACTAAATAAGCTTTAAACCTAGGAAGAAAATATATCACATACACCTATGGGAAGGCTGTTGGTCCATTAATGAAATTGTTTCTCCTTTCTTGTTCAGATCTGAATTCACACACATTAAAAAATAAAGTAATCAAAAGTTTGCGATCAGGCTTACACCCTGTTATCAAAAGTGTACAAAAGAGACAGAAAAGTCTGAAAGTTTCAATGTTTTGCAGTTTCCCTAAAACAGCAATACTAACGCTTAAATGTTAGCAAGACCTGTGCTGAGCTGAAACATGAAGCAGTGAGAGCTGAATTTCAGAAAGCCTTCAGTGGCATGGCAGCTTTCTTAGTGCCAGAAACATCAGCAGTGCAGGCAGCAGCTCAGATGCAAGTTCACTAAATCCTGATGTTGGTAGGAGAAAGCAGCCCTGGGTCATGTCATTTCCTCTGGAGATACCCCTGATAGCTTCTGCCAAGGGTCAGGTTGGAGGTAAGGTGGAAGAGTCAGATGTTTTTTCCCTACAAACAGAAAATAGAAACACAATCAAACCCTTAAATGAGAATATAAATATCACTTAAGTTAGCTCATTTGTTGTGATTAAAGGAAATGCCTATGCCTGTCTTTAACAGAAATAGTTAAAGGGTTTACTCAAGTAGCAGGAATAGCTTAAATTATTCTAGAAACTCATGCATTAAAAGGACTTCAACTCACCAGTTTATTACAGAGATATATAAAGTAAATCGGGCAGAATGCAATAAATAACTGTATTGGATTCTTGACACAAGAGCAAATAGAGACAGGTTTTTGTCTGAATTAACAAGTGGACTTTGGTTTTGTAAACACATCTTTGCTCTTTGTAATGAATGTGTCTAAAAATCTTATTATGCCTGAAAATCCTATCACTCAGTCTAAGCAATTCTGAAATTTGGAAAGAAAGCCCCCTTCAAAATTACCAACGTCAGGCTTTTCACCTTTTGATATTACTTACATGCACAATACATTGAAGATGCAACTATTGCAGATTAATGTTTTTTTGCAAGATAAAAACATTAAATTGAAAATTTTAATTGAGCTGAACAGTCTATGTGGATTTTGTTATACTACCTGAAAAGGAGAAAGCAAGGAAGAAGGACTAAGTGAGTGACGACTATGAAAATAACTGCTGTAAGATAAAATTATTTTGAGAGATATAATTTTTGGTTTTGAGAGCAATGGCATCACATTTTCTAACTCTTCCCTCAGTTATGATCATGATTGTTGGCAGATGTTTGCAAAGCTGTAACTTGATGTCATATTGATGTTTGTACCTTATCCCTGGAAGTGTTTAAAGCCAGGTTGGAGGGGGCTCTGAGCAACTTGGTCTAGTGAAAGGTGTCCCTGTCCAGTGCAGGGGTGTTGGAACTAGATCATTAAGGTCCCTTCCAACCCAGGCCATTATATGATGGCTATTAGTTCTCACTCTTAAAATTCCAAAGCTGCTGTTAGATTTGGCTCCTCTTCCTGTGCTACTATTTCTTCAGTTCCTCAAGTCTGATCTGCAGACAAGTGTCCAATTAAGATGTGCCTTTTTTTCCATGTGGTGAGTTTACTCATCTGCTATCACACTTCACACATTGTTTTTATGTGAAATTCCACTTAACCTGTGGCATGACTGTCATCCTCGACCTCTGACCTGTTCAAGCTCTCTTGATGTTCTTGAGTTCACTGTAAAGCTGGTGTTTTTCTTTCTTTTACTTCTTTCTTTTTTTTCCTCTTAAACATGGAGCATAGTATTTATTGAGATTTTTCTATATGTACCCATGCTTATCTTATTTCATTAACACTTGCATCAAAACCATAGTGTCTTTCTGCCTTCGGTAGCATTTCTTTTTTTGCTCTGTTTGCCATATATCTCTTACACTAAGAAGCCATTCACACTTCATATGGTTCAGACTGGGCACTGTCCCTTAGTTTGCTTTAGCAAAATTAAATTTAGAACTCCAGTTAGTGATTTATTCCAAATTCTTATCTGAGCTTCTGAGCATTCTTTGTCAGCCTAAAGAAAAAGCTAGTAATATGTCAAAAACTGTGTCCAATGAAATGATAGCAGGAAAATTAGGAGAGGGGAGATAATTTATATAGGTTTTTAAAAGTTTCAATATATGTGTAGAACTAGTTATTTTGAGAGTTATTATTTTTGAGTTCTTATGACCATGACCATACATATGAAAATTACAGATAACTTTACCATATGTGAAAATTTGTATGTCTTTCAAGACATAATGTTTTCCCTGCATCTTTGATTCAATAATAGATAGGTTTTTCTGTTGTATTCAAAGAAATGTGTAGTCATACAAATCACTGTGATGTTTATCCCTTACAAAGAGGTTTGAGAAGACTGGGGTTTCTCTCTTTTATTTTGTTTACGAGGTTATGTGAGTGTTTTGTTTTATTTTCCTTGAAATATGTGATGTTTTACAAACATGTTCCTTGTGGGAAGTGGAAGGAAGGAATCGAGAATAAAATGGAAAAAAAAAAATTGGAGCTAATCAGTAGTGGTGTTGGACAGTTACTGCAGCTACTGTAGGATGTTATCCTTTACTGCTAAATACAAAATTACTGAGCTTTTCCTAACAAAATGTCACGTCAAACAAGACCTCGATTACAGCTAAAATTTTTTAATCTTCAGAATAGAGAAGTACTTTTTGTAATAGGATGTGAACACTGGTATTCACTTGTCAATGACAATAACACTGCTACAGTTTTTCAATTATTCTCATACTAGCTGCATTTTCTGATGTTTGGTTTAAACTTCCAGGAATTGTTATTAATAACATATTTCTATGATATCATGTCCTAAACAGTGCTCATACTCAAGGTGTATATATTGTTTAAGATGGGGATACAAAGCCATTTGTAACCTTCTTTCTTTCTTTGTTTAATATTTCACAGCAACTCCTTATTTAAGCTAAACATGACCAGTACTAGAGATGAAAATCCAAGTACTGCTGGTCTTACTAGAAATTCTGTATTTACTCTGAACCATCCATAGTGTCCTCTAATGAAAGTTTCAATACTGGAAGGCAAGAATTTCAGAGCCTTTCAAAGTCAACAGAAAACCAAGACATGATTGCACAAAGATCAGCAGTCTTGGAGTCTTTGGAGCAAAAACATTGCCCTAACATATTGGTTAAATTTGAAGTTTTATACTTTTGTGTTTTCTACTTACGTGTTCTGCTAGGTAACAATTACAGACAGTGGGACAAATTCTATCATCTGTTGTTGATGACATCTCTCAAATGTTTACGAAATCAGATTAAAATTACTCTGAGAGAAAGTAAAAACAAGAAGAAAAATATGTGTTGATGATTATGATCACCACAACAAAATTATGGAATTAGTTCTCCTCTTATTTTCCATCACCTTTCCCCATCAAGATGAGTACCCTGGACACATGCAGATACATCTTCAGAGCTATCAATAATAGCAAGTGGTTATATGGACAGAAAAAAGGTATTGGAGAAGATTGATGAGTTTTACTGCTCACTAGAAAGGAAGAAATTTCATGAGGATCTGTTATTATATGTAGTTGATTTTTTAGATTGAATTTTGCAAAAACCAAAATAAATGACACCAAATAAGAGACACACACCTTCCTTTTCATCTTGTTTTCTTTCCTCAGTTCTTTTTTTTTTCTTCTCTGAAGAATTTGGTAAATGATATTTCTAAGCATTTTTAATGGTCTATATTATCAATTATGTTATCTGGGGAGAAGAACATTTCAACAATACAAAGTTTGAAAACATCCTGAAATAAGCAGAACTTGTGTAAGAATCACTGAAAAACGGTAGACTATACTGCCACCCAAAGGCTCTGTTTAATACATTGCTTTTGTAGTTTACTAAAGTAAGTTTCAAGGTGAAACAAAGATTTAGTTAGTTATTTCTTGGTTGTTAGTTAACATGACTGATCCGCCAGCATCAGTTATTTCATGAAAGATTTTGTGAGTTTACTTTCAACTACGAAGTGGGTTTGTGACCCTTTTGAAATAAATATTTTTTTAATTATTAAAATCCACTTTAATATTTATTCTTCAAATTTTTCAGCTGGTGTTTTTTATTAAGGTGAAAACTGCTTTGGATTTAAGAATAGTCTTTTCAAATTATATAGCTTTCTTTTTTCACCAAGAAGAGAGTATAAATTGGGAATTGGTGGTGTCCATTTGGAAATAGGAATATGTCTCTAAGCTTTCTCTCATTTGTACATAGTGATTGATCTGAATCCCTTTTGATAACTTACAAACAATTCACCTCCTTATTTTTAATGGGTGTTTTCATGTCCACAACATATGCATGTCTCATTTACCTAAGTGTGACATATGGCTTTCCAGAATGCTCATTTTGCCTGCAAACTTACGTGTTGAAGACAGATTTGCAAACCCTACTCCACTCTTTTTTCTGTTGTGTCATTGAGTGATTGTGTGCTGCATAACTTGACAACCTCTTCTATCAGCTCATCAGCATAACCTGCAACATGCATAATAATTACAGCTTCATTTCAGGAAATACATGAGAAGGGGACAGAAATGTGTCAAAATGTCTAACTTCTTCTTCTACCACATCTGTTCTACTTAGTACTTGGATAGAGTGGGAATGCCTTATAAAATCATTATGCATTTTTAAAACTGGACTAATATTTTAGCTGTCACAATGCTCATTCAATGTTATTCTATAAAATGTCTTTCCAAAGATTTCTTTATAAAATATATTTTAATAATTAATTATGAAAATCATTGTGATCACACTACCATACAAGAAGTTCTGTCTTCCACCAAGGCTTGAATCATACCAATACAATATAAAAAGTTCTGTGTCAATGTTCTGTGTCCAATTTAGCATTGTTTTGAGGGCCACAGTTAAATTATTTGCAGGTTTTTGAAATGTGCTAAAATAATTTGATATGTTATAAATGCATCCCTAAAGACATATATATATATATATATTAATATATAAGTGGTTAAAAACCATAATAATTTTATTTGCTTTCTGAAATTTAAAAAAATTCATTTAATAAAATGTATCTAACAAGTTTAGTAACATTTTTTGTGATTATGGCTTTAAGCTAAATTCTCCCCTTTAATGGCTTTGTATATGTAGAGATTTTATTATTGCTATTTTATTGATCATCATTAAAGCATATTTTCAATAAATTCCAGGAAACCATTTTTTGTCATTAGACTTCATTTTTTCACTTTAAATATAATGTAGATAGACATGCAAATGCATCATATGCATTGTATAATTTGTATTATATAACATTAGTGTAATGTATTATATGACATTACTGTTAAAATTGATGGAAAAATTACTTATAATTCAGTTTTCTGATAAGCATCAGGAAATTCTGAAATATACATTACATATGGTAGTTCTTTTTTTTTTCTACTTAAACCTTCAAATTCAATTTCCTTTTTTTTAAACAAAAGATCAAAGATGTCTTGCAGAAGCAGGAACAAGGAAGTTGTAATTCATGCCCATAAACTCGTATATGCAAATGCTCCTCAGAAATTTTCAGAGCCTACAGCTCTGGCAGAGAGCTTCTTAACATACTTGAAATTAGAGCCCTCTAAAACGACAGGGGAAACTATCTTTCTCACAATAAAGCTGCAGAAAGAAAAGCTGACATTGCAATAGACTTGTCAGAGCTATTTTATAACAGGTGATCTGTTTTCCATCTGATGAGAAAGCAAACATCAAGGACACTGTCCTACTTGGCATTTTTGTCAAAGGTTTCAGAGGAAAAATCACTTTTAAAGAATAGCAAGCTTCTTTTTGAGATTTTGATTTAGACTGAACAACAAAAATGTTAGATGTTGCAGTGAGTCAGATGATGAAAAACTGTCTTCCATAGATTTAGTTTTGTGTGAGTCCCCTGGTAGAAACATAAGTATTGTTGTACTTTTCTTTTTTCACTGAGACAAAAGGAAAAAAGAAAAAAAAAAAAGGAAAAAAATGTGGTAAAGTAAAACACCTAATAGAATAATTAAAATGTATTGATATGTTATAACAAAGAAGTGATGAACAAACAGCGTTGTGAATCTTGTACAGATATCTGAATCACATAATTGTTGACCAA
Organism: Serinus canaria; assembly: GCF_022539315.1. NCBI lineage: Eukaryota > Metazoa > Chordata > Aves > Passeriformes > Fringillidae > Serinus > Serinus canaria. Next base: position 17,019,572 of record NC_066314.1, on the reverse strand, counting down.
ATTCTTACTTACTTAAATTCATGTAAGAAATCATATTAGAATCAATCAAACTCCTGTCTTTTTTTTTCTTCTTTCTTTTTTTTTTTAATGGGAAGGGGCACTATTTCACTATTTCATGCCAGGAGCATGCATCAGATCAGAGTGACATATTTTGTTTTACAAATGTTGCTGAGTTGAAAGTGTGCAAATAAGATCTCTGAATTGTAAAATGGACAATATGGTATCTGAAAAACTGACTGAAATCCAAAAAAAATTATGGGGCAATATTTCCTTGAAAAAGAGCTGACTTTCTATCTATTGTTTGAATACATGTAGGTATATAGTATAGTTCTTCTGATCATTGTCTGAGAAACTCAAATACATCTACGTATGTGTGCATATATATGTAAATGTATGTGTATGGTTGGATATATGCAGTCATAATTTTAAATCTGGAGACAAGCTTTATTTCCCAGTGGTCAAAAAGGTTCTTTGAATATATTTTTCTTGGTTTCTTTTTTTCCCCACAATCAAAAATTTAGAGAATAAAAAGGTTTTGGTGCAATTGAGGATTGAGAGAAGGATATCCTGGGGTAATTTGTTACAATGATGGCATAAAGTTACTTGTAATTACTGTACATTGTGATCCTTTTTTTTTTAATTTTTTTTAGCCATTATTGGCAGGGACTGTGTAATAAAGCCAGTGGATACCTCTGGTCCTTTTGGTTCATTTTTTGATCTTGAAGGTAAATATATTACTTAAATTCTCCCAGATTTTCCTTAAGTCTTCATTCTTAGACATATACCTCCATCAAAAATTCATTATGCCCAGAAAACCAGACTAAATTTTCTTTCTTTCATTCAATATTCTTATCTTTTAAGGAATTATTCAATAAGCCCCAGCTTCTTTCTAGTTGATGGGTTAATCATCAAACAGAAAAATATTTCACCATATGACTTGAATCAGTAAAATATGTTGATTTCATCTCATCACATTTGATACTTTGTTACATTTAAACAACATTTAATTCCTCCTTGAGATATAGAATGAAAGTACATGCAATTTTCATTCTCTTAAGAGAGCAAGGATTTTGGAGTCAGTAATAATGGTGCTGTAAATCCAGCTAATGACAATAATTGTTTTATTTTGATTCACTGGTAAAATTTTAATCAGCTCAAGAATAAACTCTTAGCTCTTATACAGAGTGTGCTGTAACAGGATTTTTTATGTGAAAGGTATACCTGTCTTCTTTCTTAGGAATATCAAGTCCAAAAATCAGGCATGCCATTCAGAAGCAAATTTTAAAGCTGAGATCAATATTTTTAATTCACATTTTTATTGCAGAAGAACATCAAGTTATTCATTACCAACTTTCAGACTTTGAAATATGTGTTGATCAGGCATAACTCAAACCCTTCACGACTCATTCTAATGACTAACTATCATGCTTGTAGGGGGTTTAGATCAAACACCTCATATCTTTTGTATTATTCTGTAGTAGAATTAATCAGAGAATTAACATTCTGGTAAATTCTCATGCTACAGGACAGGAAAAAATTTAAACACTTTCTTACTTTGTCGATGTGATGTTTTGTGAGGAGTTTTAGTGGCACTTGCCTGTTTTGCTCTTGACTGAGAGCAGTATTCTTTGCTTCTTCAAAGCACTAAAAACTATTGCCAAATTGGTCGACCTTAAAATCATAAAGAAGTCAGGTTTTGTACCTCCACAGTCCCCTGGGATTAAAAGGAGTCCTCTTGATTTCAACAGATTCATAGTTCTTTGCCTACTCCCTCAACATGCATGTTTGAAAATGTTCCCTCAAATTTTGGCAAGGACTCATTCAAAAGTGATCAAATTCATTGCAATTGGACTACCACAAATTTATGGATTAGGAGATGCACTCTTCTTTTGATTAGGAGATGCACTCTTTTTTGTTTCTCACAACTACTTATCAAATATGTGAAAACACTTCAATGAAATGCTTTCTCTGGGATGAAGTTAAATAAGTTTGATGAAGATCAAATTTTGATCCTCTATTTCAATAACGAATATGAGTACTTTTTTTTTTGTAGTAGTTTTATTGGTTTGATACCAAATAAGTATGTCCAATAACTCTCACTGCTCTCATTCTTTGTACAGTGATATGATTGAGTGGTGTTGTTGCTCAATGACATGCTTAAGGTGCTTTTATTAGGCTTTTTTAAAAAAAATGTTCCTTAAATACATGAGATTTTGCAAGTATGTTATCCTTTGTCTAGTCTAAGACTCTGTTTCTTCTACTGTGCTTTTTTTCTTCTAATAATAGTCAATAGTGCAGAAAAGAACAGTCATCTCCTAGTGCTCAGTACTTAACATGATTTTAACCAAGGAAAGTCTGCACATCAGAGGGTTACAGTATGAGTGTAATATTATACAGAATAATCAGAGGTTTATTTGACAGAAGAGCCCTAAATATGTCATTAGGCATGTAAAAGATTTTCAAAAGCACCTATGCAGATTATATATCTAACTCCCATTGACTTCAAGATAGCCAGATGTCTTTGGGAGCTGCAAAACTGAAAATATGATAAGACAGATGATTTTTGAATTACTAGAGTAGAGTGGCACCTCTAATATTATATCTAAAAGCTGATGCATTTGTGTGATAGGGAATGAAAGTTGTTTGGGCAGAAATGAAAGATCTGTGGAAAGATGAAATAATTTAAATGATAACTAATGAGATCTGTGCATGTAAGATTTGAATCAAATTCCTAATGCTATTATAAATAATCCATGAATACCATGGCAATTGTACAAAGTCACTATACAGTGCTCCAAGACTTTCACTTTTATCCAGTGTAATTTACTTAATGAAATTTTATAAACAATGACAGTAGAGAAAATTAAATCAAAAACAGAAATGAAAGCTTATCACAAGTAAGACATGATGACTTTTTCATCTTCTTGTAGTGACACTAGATTAAAACTAAGGGCAAAATGCTAATACAGAAAAAAAGACTTGGTAATTTTCTGTAAACCGTATTTTGTGGTCTCCCAATTTGCCTTGCTGTAGAAATCACACAAGTAGCTTCTGATTAAAGCAGTCTAGTAGATGGAATTTTTTGATGGTTTTTTCAGTGTATTTCACAAAATTTTCTTCTTAGTTACAAAATAGTGTCTAGATGAGACCATGATCAAATATTTTCCTTTGCTTAAAAACGATCTTCAGTGCCAGTTGGGGTAAAAAAGTATAAAATAATCTTGTCTTCAAGATATGAGTTTACCCATTTCAACAGTACGTCAGATCCTGGAAAATTTCCCACTGTGGGTTTTTATTTGACTTTAAACCTACTCACTGCCATTGGTATAATCAATGGGTCTTAAAATCACAGTACCATTTGGAAAAAAAAAAAAAATGAAGTGAAAACCCAAGATTTAAAAATTCAAGATAAAAGATCATTGGAATGACTACCTCACATCCTACAGTGACTGTCACCTTCTTCTTAGCAGCAAAAGATAGATATACCATAGGTTTGTTTTTGAGGAAGTTTTTCTCTCATTGTCAAGGACCACCACTTATGTGATATTCATAAGTGATAAGAGATTTATCACTTATTTATCTCCTATCACAATAAGAGATTTCTCTGTGTTTTATCACCAAAGAAGATAAATCTAATTGAATACTAATCATTGAATAGTAATACAATGATTTTCCTATTACATCAGTATTTTTAAAACAGGCAAACAAAACTGTATGTATAGGGTCACAGTTTTCATGGTAAAATGTTCAGCCAATGTAATACATGAAACAACTCAATTTCCTGTGTACAAATGACTAAGTCTACAAATTATATCTTCTTTCTAACAGATATATCTGGTTTTCTTACAAAATTAATTAAATGAACACTTAGAACACAGAAAAAAATGAGAAATAGTATAAATCCAGAATTTTTCTGACGGAAATTGGCTTGAAATCAAGAGTCTTTTCACTGTAGCAGAACTCCTTTGAAAGAAAGCTACAAAGATGTGGCCTTGAAATAAAACATGGAAAACAGAAATTCATCCCCACTTACCCCACAAACATGCTCAGGTCTGTGTTGCTAATGAGCCACATCCCTGATGAATTTGCCCTGACTTCCTAATTACTGATGCTATGTGAATACCTGGAGATTCACAGGAGACTGGTGGTACTCATGCTCCTCTAAATTCTTTAATGACATATTGTTTGATAGAGAGTCTATATGTTCTCTGTTTAAGGAAAGTGCCCTACCTTCAGACTGAAGAATAATATAATCCTTTTTTATTTTTCCTTTAAGGAGGTCATTTTGCATATAAATCAATAAGGTTTTCATTAGAGTATCTTACTAGGTAACAGGATCCTTGTTTTATTTTGCCGCTATTTTCTTCAAATAATATCTAGCTGTGGGGTCTGGACATGCTCAGAAACTCTTTAGACAAAGATCCTTAAAGTAAAGGGAAGTTTCATACAGCTGTCATGAAAATAAACTGTCATTGCTCCAGCTTTTCTTTCACAAGACTTCCCCACCCACAGGTCCACACATTTCTAGAAGCAATAGGAATGTTGTCCTTTGTCTGGGATTTTGTTAGATCTTATTGGGCTAAAAAAATCTGGAAATCTTGCACAAATGGCCATCTGCACAGTTCAGTGGGTGATGATTAGGAATGATGTATCTCACGCTTTTCAAGCAGAATCTGTAAATTCAGTATGTTTGTGTACAGTGGAACAAACAGAGTTCTTGTCACGCTCTGTAGTGATACAGATAATTTCCTTTGTGGGAAAAAGACATAGTAGACCAACATAGAGTGTAAAGGTGCAGAACTCTGGTGTTAGCTCAGCTGGTTAAAAAAGGGTGCCAATAGGACCCAGCTTGTGAGTTTGATCCCTATATGAGCTGTTCATTTAAGAGCTGGACTAGATGATCCTTGTGGGTCCCTCCCTACTCAGAATATTCTGTGACTCTGTACAGATGAGTTTCATCTTTGATCTACTAAAAGGGTTCTTTATATGACTTATAATCTTTTTTGCCTGTTTTTCTGTACTAAGGGTTCTCTGCCTCCATTCTCAGTAGTAAGAGAATTCATGTGAGGGAAAAGGTTTCCCAAAATTTTTATATTCTTCACTCTCTCAAACAGCCAAAAAGTACTTACATATTCTTTAAGATTGCCAGCTTGGAGCATTTTATAGATTTCTTGTTTCTCTTTCTTCTTCTTTCTCAGAGCATAACCAGATATGACCTTTTAACAATTTGTTTATTTTATTTTAAGTTGTTTTGAAATCTGTTCTATCCTTAAAGCTATGTGTTGGTAGATATATGATAACATTTCTTTGCATATTTTTTTCCTTTTATATTCTGGCTAATTACTTATCTGGAGTAGGGAGTTACATGGCCAAACAAATGTACTTTCATACTTAATTGTGCTCCTGCTGAGAGAAATACAGTTGAATAGCTCTTTAACACTTTAGAGATCAGACACTGTTTCCAAGCACAAATTTTGACAACAAAGACAGGAATAAGAAAAAAAATCTATAAGTTTTCCTTTACAGTTAATGAGCCATATAGAAGTTTTTGGTTTGGTTTGTTCTTTTTTCTTCGTTTCGTCTTAGGAAAATCAATAGTGCTGCATGATGAAAAGCTTCTCACTGATAAATTTTTCTTTTTGCTCCTGCCTTCCACTTGTCTGTATGAATATGATCACATTTTTCATTATCCAATACGAATTAGCTCTCTGATGCAACAATTAATAGTCAATTTAAATATAAATATCAGGCTATCTTCAGTTCTGGCCAGAATCATTGATTTAATTTCCTAATGACAGAAGAATTAAGTGATAGGCCCTAAGTAGGAATGCAAGCAATCATGTGAAACCATGTGCCAAATTGATATTTTAGCAACTCTGATAACTTATTAGGACGATGGCCATGAGATTTCACAGAGCTGAATGATAAATCTTCAGTCTGCTTCTTTCCTACTTCTTATTTAAAATAATTTTTCTGTTGCAAAATTAATTGGAAGTTGTGTTGACAGTCAGTCATCCTTAATAGTGCTTAAATTAAGAAGCTCACAGTGTTACTAAATGTGAAAAAGTAAAGCAAATAACTTTACACGATAAACAAGCAGATAAAGGAGGCTGGAATCCCTTTCACATAGGGCCAGCCAAGGTCTGACACATCATTAAAGTTCATTTCATGGCAGGATACAGCTCTTAAGCACTGCAAAGTTCTATAAATGGAGAATTTCACAAAAGAGGGGTAAATTGGAAAACTGTGTATAGAATTGCAAGCCTAAAAGCATAGATGTCAATAGTAGCAGAACAAAAATATCTCAAGGCTGAAATAAACCTCTGGCTGCCATGAGGATTTTGGGGAAGTCAGAAACACAGAGTAGTGATGAATCTTCACAGTCATACAGTTTTCAGGTGACTGAAAAGGGTCAATAAGATTTTAATAAAAACCCCAATGTGACTAAAGCCTATATGCTAGATTTTATGCTTTCAACTGAATAGAGAAATTCTTTACATTAATTAATGGCTACACAATTTAATTATCTCCAATTATCTCAGTAACATATTTAACCGTGATTTTAGAATATATATATATATATATATATATATGATATCTTACCTACTTCTGAAAAAAAAAGGTCATTGGTCCGTTGTAATCATAACATAAGGATTTTCCCCCCCATCCTTGTAGTACTCAAAATCTTGAGAAAACTGTAGAAGTTTCAGCTAGGGATATCCTTGCATATACTTTATCAAACTGCCCTACTCTACATTCTGTTCCAGAAAGCTACAATAGAGTGGGGGTTTTTTTTCCTATTCTTTGTACTCAAGCAACGAATGCAGGCTTTTAAGATTGTGTTGAATATCAAACAAGCTTGGAATGTCTCCTGAGAGCTATGGTGCAGCTGTATTCCAACCTTAGGATCTTGAAATAGATTATGTATACAGAGGAGAAAGTTCTGTGTAAAATACAGACAGTGTAATCCCTGACAATACGAAGAATCAGGACTAATGGTCTGAAAATGGTTTGTCAGTGCAGGAAAACAATATATGTTGCAAAAGTATGCTACTGTTGATCTTCTCCTGCATTCTATGGTTGCTAGTGATTTTCTGTGTTTCCTGATGAAAACAGGTTTTGCACAAACAAATGTCTTTGAAAGGTAATGAAAAATATGTGTTTTGAAAATTATACTCTCAGGTACAGAACCTAAGTGGATACTCCAGAAATGAGGATATGTAACTTCCCTGAGACATTTCTGTTCCAGAACTCATTTAAGGGTTTACAGCAAGCTTTGTGTAAGAGGACCACACATTGGTTTTGCTACAAAAAGAAGCCAGGGATTGGATTATAAGGATGAGCAACACACTAAGGTATGGTGGCTCAATGCATATTCCAAAAGCTTCACCCCCACCCCCACTCCAAATCATACAAAGCTAAACAAATGAAATAAAGCAATCTTAGTTTCTCTAACACTGTATCTCTGGGCACTTATGACATTTTAATTGGTGAGTAAAACAACTAACCTCCAAATCAATGGTTAGAGTACTTTAAATAATAAAAGTAATAAAATGTACAGGTTCTAAAGATTATTCCTTCATATACATTTTCAGAGATTAAAAAAATAGAAATGAAGCTGCAAATTCTATGTGAGTTATAAAAACACTTGTATTAGTAAAAGAGATATCCAATGTATCCAAAATAATTGAAATTATTTGAGGCATTAATTATTTCCTCAGATATTGTGATGATTGTACAAGAATTTTTATGAGAAGTAGAAAACTAAAATTTTCAAAGAAATTCTCTCTATAATTTATTATGAGTGGAGTAATTCTAAATAAACAGAATAGTTCAGTATGTGAATAAAGAACATGAGTCTTTACTAAAAGGTCAAATTCTGTCTACAGATACATGAAATTTGAAGGAATGCTTGTGGGCAGAGTTTAAGCCCTGATGTTAATGCCACAATTTTAGCAAATGTATTACTGAAATGATGGCTCTTTAAAGACATTTCAGAATCATGTGTTAGCTGTGCTGCATGGGGAATAGATCTTTTTGAGAGAAGTCAGGCGAACAGAAAGTAATTTGCTGAAGGAGTTCCTGAGATTTTCTGACTGCTTATTGTGACTTTACTGAAATGGTTAGCAGCTATACCTATATGTATATATTATGTATCTATAATATTTATTAACATATAGCTTGCCATTATATTTATGAAAATAATTTGAGTGTGGAATAATAGGGATTGTTTCTGGTGTTCTGATATTATGACTATTCAGTATTTCTTTAAATCTATCATTTTTAGTTTTATATCATATTGCCAGGCTTCAGTAGTGTGGACTGAATATATCTACACTTGGTATAAAAGTGACTCTTATTATTATAGCAAAATTGTAAAGGATTTTTTTTTTTGTTTGGGTGAGCAAGGCTAGCAACAGATACTGCAGATAGTTTTACCTGCTTGATTGTTTGTTTTTCCACTGCTCTTCATAAAATGTCTCTTATGAGAAGTGTATCATCTGTGTGGCAGGAAAAATTCTGCAGTCCACATGTTGTCCTACTAGAAATCCTTTCCAACTCAGATTTATTTAAATAACTGGAAATTGTTATTTGGAAAAGCAAAAACACTCACAAACAAAGCAACCCAAGCTCGCCCAAAACCAAGAACCAAACTAAAAGAACACACAGGGAGGGGGTGGTTTTCCCTGTGTGTTGAGAACAGTGAGTGTTTAAAGTGTTCCAGCACTGATTTCTGAGATGAGTGTTCAGTTTCCTCATCCTCCTGGCAGGAATTAAGATCCACATCATGAGGAAAATTCTTTAGGCAGAAAGATTTGAATAGTTTTTGTGTAGGGAGCTAGGGAGGAAGAAGAAAACATCAGAATTTGAAACTCTTCCACTGTGCAGTGAAAATTAAATAATTCTCTAGTCTACATGGTAGGGCACTCAATGAATGGAAGTTCGTAGGTGCCAATCCCCAGTTCAAAGCCTGGCTATGCAGTTCTTTTTCATATAAATATGACAGTGACTGAAGCCCAGACACATTTGCTAGTTTTTTCTAGTGCAGCAGCAACTTCTGGTCAATCCTCAATGATACTAACAAAAGATAAAAAAGAATGTGGATTCCATCCAGCATAAAAGTAATAATTCTTATGGCAAACAGAAAACCATGAATGTAAAGGCAATACACTTATGTAAAAAAAAGCTACAAGGAGATTGTAACTGACATTATAAGGTTCTGAGGATGAAAAAGGAGAGAAAAATAAACAAGACAAAACAGAATAAAAACACAGAACACAGGTTTTATGTTCTGATTGTCCAAGGAGGCAACTAGAGATGAACAGGCAGGTAAGCAGCATTTCAGGATTTTTACCTTGGGTACTGAAATGCATTATTTTGAGGGATTTAAATATTTATTTTCCTCATATGGCTCATTTTAACTTCCTAACTAATAGTTCCTTAAAATCAATTAGAAATGTTAGCCTCATTGATTTTTCTGGGAAAAAATTTCCAGATTCCTGCCTGTGCTGTGATGACTGTCAGCTTCTGGTTTCTCCTTCCTCATGGAGAAGACCCACCTTTATTTCTCCAGCATTGTGGGCCTTAGTGAGGGTCCTGAAAGGAATTAAAAATGAAAGTGTAATTATAATGTCATAAGGTTATTTTTCACACACCTGTCTCTCTTGTGAAACCATGTACTAATTGTTTATCAGCATCTGTTCATGGCAAATACAGTTGGACAAATTAAGTGCTCCACTTCTGGTCTCCAGGATCTTAGATCTGATTTACATAGTGATGTTACTTAGAGACTGGGAGTACTTTAGAATGCTCATTGCCTTGCAATGGTTAGCATTAGCAGAGATTCATTGTTTGCAGAGAATGTCTTTATTGACAGACTGTAATGGCATTAAGACTTTATTTTAAAAAAATTCATGCAGTCAGTGTGATTTATCAATGTAGTATATCAATCAAAGCCATGCACAAATTAAGGTTCAGCTGAAATAACACTACATTTAGAACACAACTTCTTCTTTATAGTATAAAAAAATCAAAAGAAAGTTCTTTGGAGAGATCAATGCATTGATTTAAAGACAGCCTTTAAGTTGTGATGGTGTTTTACCTGCTATGTGTTCTTTTCAAGTTGAAAAAAAAACAAGTATTTTTTCTTGTATTGATTTTTTTTTTTATCATTATTTTAAGTCCCAAACAGAGATCAAGGTAGATACTTCTAGTAATAGATAGTAGAATTTTAACATGGTATAATAGTGTGGCAGGAATTGTATATTATGTGATGGTTATGACCAGATATCAGACAAGATGTTTTGCTGTTGGAATAATCCTATTGCATTATGATACTATAGACTTACCTGGTACTCATGTATTATTTCTTACCATGGAAGAACTTACCTTCTTCTATTTCTTACCATTTCTTTGAAAAAATGTCATAGCCTGTACTTCAGCCTGCCTTTTGCTATCATAAGCACTCATATATCTCATACTTTATCAAGTAGGAAAACAGAATTGGAAAATACAGTCTGTTGAGACTTTTTATGAGTTAAATTTTAATTGGACTCTGTTACTCCTTTGGTTTACCATGCAGAGAGATGAATACACAAATATCAGTGTTAGTAGCAATAGAGGCCTCCCATACAACTGGCTTCATTCAGCCTGCTAGAAAAGATATGTTAGGCCTCCTGGAATAATCCTTTCTTGTGCATAATGAGAAGATTAAAAAAAAAAACCTGTAAAACAGGCATGTCGTTTTACAGAATATTTGGAATAAAAATAAAAAAGAAATGTAGATATCCAACAGCAACTGACTCAAGGGTTGGTCTTCTGGAGAGTTATTGTGTAACAGTTTCCTATAAAGGTATACCCATCCTGAAAGGCTAATTTCTGAAGGATTCAATGATTATTCTCTATGTTCATAAAATAGCATAACAATCTGGGCAAATTATTTATCCTGTGGTAATCAATAAAGATTAATTTATTTTGCTTTGTTCATCACATGCTTTCATATAAAAGATTTGGAGCACAGGATTAATTCTAGGAACGCTACTTACACTTTCATCTATCTGCTGTTATATATTTACAGAAATGATCTGTAACTACTGCTAGGATTTTTTTACCTGCTTCTTTTACAACTGTTGAGAAGCTTTCATAACATTTTCCTGCTCTGCAATTTAATAACTTTGCAATATTGTTGTCTTATTTGAAGATCTGGAACAAGTGCATTAATTACAACCTAAGCACTGAGGAAATATCAATTTCAACGTCCTTTCAACATACTCTAATATACTGAATTAATCTTAAATACCAGACACAGGGCAGAGCCTATGTTTTCAAATTCTGTTGCATATTATTTTGCCTAAAACATGATGTCACATTTAACAACTTCCAGGTATCCAGTTAGCAATGACCCCACTGATACACATCCAGCAGGAAAGAGTTCCCCCTCCTTAGCCTCAGTCATTATGCAGAGCACACCAAGCCTGGCAGGAGTGTTGATCTGGTGAAGGGTAGGAAGGCTCTGCAGGGGAATCTGGACAGGCCAGAACAATGAGCCAACAACAATTGTGTGAGGTTTAAAAAAGCCAGGTGCCAGGTGCTGCACTTTGGTCACAACAACCCCATGAAATTGGGGCTTGCGGTAAATTAGCGGAAAATCTGCCTAGGGATAAAGGACCTGGGAATTAGGTTTGACAGCCAGTTGAACATAAGCCAGAGTGTGCCCAGGTGGCCAAGAAGGTCAATGGCACCCTGGCTTAGATCAGCAATAGTGTGGCCAGCAGAAGCAGGGCAGTGGTCATCCCTCTGTACTTGGCAGTGGTGTGGCCACATCTCAAATCCTGTGTCCAGTTTTGGACTCTTCATGACAGGAAAGACATTGAGGCACTGGAGCACATCCAGAGAAGGGCAATGGAGTTGGGGAAGGGCCTGAACACCAGTCCTGTTAAGGAGTGGCTGAGGAGGCTGGGACTGTTCAGCCTGGAGAAAAAGAGGCTTGGGAGGGGCCTAATAACTCTGTACAGCTACCTGAAAGGAGACTGCAGCCAGGAAGGGGTTGGTCAGCTCTCCCAAGTAACAAGTACAGGACAGGAGGGAATGGCCTTAAGTCATACCAGGTAAGATTTAGATACAATATTAGGAAAAAATGTCTTCACTGAAAGGGTTTTGAAGTATTGAATCAGTCTGACCAGGGAAGTGGTTGAGTCACTGTCCCCAAAGGGATTTAAAATACACATGTATTTTAAATTTAGGTGTAGCATTAATGGCATGGTTTAGTGGTGGAGGAGGCAGTGCTGGCTTGTTGGTTTGACTTCATGACCTTAGGGATTTTTTCCAATGAAAAACATTTATATGTTTCATTATATAACCATGAGAAGTAACTTAAGAGAAAAATTTCTATTTGGCTTATGCCAGAGACCTGATTTCAAAAATTAATAAACACACAAAAAATCCAAACTATTAAATTTCATGAAAAAAAAAATTGACGTGCTTTCATTTGTTTTTTCTTTAAAGTACTTTTTATAAAAACTTTTGATTTGTGCTGTGACAGTAAAATAATATTATTTCCTTTTAAATAGCTCAGTCATTTCACAAGAAAAATAAAATGTCATGAACTGCTAGTCATTCTAGTACACAGAATCAATATTTTTCAAGCAGCTTCACAGTTCTATCTAATAATAATCTATTTCATTGTATTCTACCACCTGAAAGTCCTATCTCCATATTGTCTGTGAAAACATAGCCTCCAGCTAACACTGCAGTCAACACACTGTTGAATTTATGAATTTTCCTCTGATACACACAAAATGCTAACACTGTTTATGTGACTAATATTAGCTAAAAACTATATAAAGATTCAAGTTTCACTCTGATTTTTTAATAAAGGAACAAATACTAGGAAGGAATAAAGAAAGGAGATTAATTAGGAAACCCTGAGTTGGAAATGGATATTTCTGAGAAATTTCAAATCACTTATTGACAATTTATAAAACAGCAGAATGTATGGAAAGTCCTTGTCAGATTTTTTTCACTTGTCAGTGTAATTGGGGTGCAAATGTGGGGAGTAATAATATATCAGACTTCTAAATCAACCAAGCAGTGAGACAGCAATGTAAACCTTATATTTTAGTTTGAATATATGATGACACTGCTTAATCATCTGGAGGTATTCTTGAAATATCTGTAGGAAACTATGATCTAATTTACCAAAAATTTGAAAAATATTTTGTGATTTTATTTTTTTTATTTCAAGGGAAACAAACAAACAAAATTACACTATATTTTTTAGTCCGCTGTACAGAAAAAACAGTGAAATATATTTTTTTCTACACTGATGAAGTTCTTTAGATAAATTAGAACTACAACCCCTAGCTGAAATTATGCATGTATGGCACTTCCTTTAGTGCTGCTTCTGGGTTTTAAGCAACATCTATCTGAGTCAACCTATATAAATAAGGGACTGAGTTTTCAGTCTTATACCTTACATGGTACTTTATTACATGGAACTTTCCTCCTGTGAAAATTTACTCTCCATGAGACATAAAAAAAATTATTCTGATTCACATAATTTTTCTGTGTCTTGGCTCAAGAAACTTGCTTGTTTTCAGGAGCACAGCATAGCTTTTAAAAAAGGGAGTTTTTTAATCCCTTTCTGTTCTTCTCATCTCCCTCCTTGTGTTCAGCTTGATGGTTACAGCAATCTGTGTTCAACACAAGTAGGCATGGGTTCAAATCCTGGCAGACTGAAGTGAGAATAAAATCAAGTCTTCCACCTCCTGGAAAAGTGCACTAACCACTATTATGAAAATAAACTGGTGGTAGCAGCAGCATTCAAAAAGAAAGCAGCAGCTGCCACAGCGTTGTGTGAGGTGCCCAACCTTGTTACGTGTTAGGGATTCTCTGTAGGACACCATCAGGTCAAGCCCCTGAGGGGACTTGCACACAAACCTGCTGGTTGCTGAGTTGGAATCAGGCAGAGACTCCTATGATGATCCATATCTCAGCAACCTCAAGTTTTAAAGACCTGTGGCCATATTCAGGACAAAATCTTTCAGGAACTTAAGTGCTTAAAATTAAAGTAAAAAAAAAAAAATTAAAAAATAGGTGAGAATATGTGATAATCCTGGTCTTAGATGGATCTTTGAGTTTTCAAGATCACAGGTTTTGACATAAAATACTTTATTCTATCTAGTTATCAGCATCTATATGCATAAGAAGAGCGGGGAAGGGGTATGGGGGTTTAGTCTCTGCCATGACTTTATACTGGAAAAAAATTTCAAATTCTTAAAAAAATTATTTAATGCAGTTAGCTAAACTCTCAGATTTCATGACCCAGCTTGAAACTTAACAGAATAAACCATTTCTGTGTATTTTATTACTTTGATTAAAGTGGCTGAGTAAATATTCACCTAAGCAAGCATATTAGCGCAATTAATTAAACTAATTATAGACAGAACAATTTTAATTGAGGTCACAGTAAAGATGGAGCCAATAAAATAACTATTTTCAAAAATCTAAATCTTCAAATAAAATAGATAATCACTAAATTATGGGTTTAACATGGAATGCACTTATTTTATACTAAGCTTGATGTACGAAATAGAATTCAGAATCTTTAAAATTGGTGAACAAGAAATTCCAGTCACTGCAGTTATAATTTCTTACCAGAGAATTAACAAAGAAATTAACAAGATGTATGTGTTCCGTATTTAACTGTCTATTCTGAGCAGAGCTAATTGAGAAATGTTTTAAATTTTTAATCAAAAGAATAGTCTACTCATTCTAGACTTGTTAGTTAGCCATTAAAATATTATTTTCTTCTTAAAATTATTTTAAGTAATATATTATTTTCAGTCCTGTGTTTATTGATTTATTTATTGGCAGATGCATTTATTTTACAAACTGCAAATGGTGTTTTCCATCTACATACCTGCATTTGTGCATGGCTATGCAGAAAGAAGAAAACCTGATTTATGTAAAGTTTACATTTCTTCTGCTTTATTTCTATAAAGAATAGAAGACATTTATCCAAATAAAGTAAAAGTTTGGAGCTACATTTTTGTACTTGATCAGAGTTGTGAACCTATTTCAAATAAATTCAAGAAATCCTGTTAAAATGGGGAAATGAAATTGTTCAGAAGTATTTAAATTTAGATATCACAAATGGTACTGTGTTTTTTTCTTACTATTGTATTAGAAATTCTTTTAAATAATGTTGTTTATTAAGATGCTATTGAGTATTTGCAAAACCAGTTAACTAAAATATTTGTTAATTTGAATTAATTACTATGAATATTTGGTGGTTTAGTATCTTAAAACTGATTAAACTATCAAAGCAGTCTAGTATATTGGTGTACTAAACATTTTACCACAATGAAAAAAGGCTTGAGTTTACATTTGCTACATTTCCGTGAAAGGCTTCTTCAAATGTTTAAAGAAACAAACTCTTTTTGTTGGGCAAGTAAAAATATTTTTTTTTAGTGAAAAAGGAGAAGCATGAACAGAGAATCTGAATGTGCCCATGACATATTTCTGATGTCAAGAAAAGAAGATATTGTGGTTTACTGGAGCCACGGAAAGTTGTTGCAAGGAGCAAAATAGGACCAAAGAGAAGAGGGTGATTATATCTGCAGAAGGGGAAACCTGACAAACACCAGTGAACCTTGTGCTGTGTTCTCCTCTGTGCAACCTCGCCACTCAGAAAATTATGAATCTGCCAATTGGAATAAGTTTTAAGCATCTATTAATCTCAGTTTGGGAGGGCAGTGTAATTCTTTTAATTGAAAAATTTTCACTGACATAGACAATATTAATTTATTTAATTCTATATTAGTGATACAATGTAAGATGATGGATTCATTGCCATATGCAATAAATATCAAGAGTAGGATCTGCATCTGCAAAACCTCAGATAAAAGTCTGACCTCAGACTGAAAGTGTCATGCCTTTTATAAGTTACAAGAACGTTGAAAATTTGGTGAGTGGTTAATTGACGATTTATGATAATGATTTATATTTTTGTTTGGTTTTTGGGGGGGTGAAAAGAAAGGAAAAGGAGGAGGGGAAGGGTTGATCTTGTAATTTGTTCTGGGGCAATTGTGTTATGGTGATGATGATTGATTGTTGTTTTTAATATTATGAAATAAAGAGGAAGTTAATTTAAGATGGATTGATGAAAAGTGGTTTGGATGATGTAGGAATATATGGTTTAATTGTTTAACAAAAAAACCAAAAAAGTCAAGATATAAAAAAATAAACACGTAAAATGAGATTTGAATGACAGTTCCTGTAAGGCTTTATATTTATGTGTCCCAAAGGAACTTAGATTTTTATTATTTTTGCTTGCCTACACAAAACATTACTTCTCCTTAATTTTTGAATGAGAAACACAAAACTTAGTAATTTTTTAGTCATGATCAACATGAAAAATGTTAACTTTGTTGACATTATTTGGACCCTCCCCTGTAACAGTGTGCCCTAAGCCTGATTCTTGCCCTGAAGTAAAGGTGACACTTTTACCTCTGCCTAGTAACAGAAAAAGAGAGGTTCATAATCTCTTAGATACAATTCTTTGGGGATGAAGGCACTGACAGAGCTGGATTGCAAATGTTGGCAACCAGAGCGACGTGTCCAACCCAGAACACTGAATTCTTGTAGTGTGCTTTTACCAACAAACCCTTGGTGAGGATGGCATGACCTTTTTTTCACTGCCTCTCACTGCAAATGTGTCATTGTGAAATGAATACAAAACCTGAAAAAGCAGAGAATGAATAAAAGATTTAGTAATCAAGCAGAGGATGCTGAGGACACTTCCTCATTCTTTTTCCATCAACATAACATACACGTAAATACTCCCCTTACTCTCCTCTACCTGTTCCTAATTAAAAGCAAATTACTCTGATACAATGATGTTTTAAATGTCACAGTTCTGTAGAATTTTAGCAGCTTAGAAACTCTGCAGAACAAATTCTGATTTGCATTTCATCACTACCTTAATGGAGGAACAGCAGTAAGCTTTCGAATTAAAGCTTGCTAGATTAGGGAGTTTGTGCACAAGAATTCAGATCTCTGGTGAATGGCTTGCTGCAGCATTACAAATCATTCTGTCAACCAAATTGTGGTGTTAAAATACACATTTAAAACAATGCTCCCCAAATAGGTAATATGGAGGTAGTTGAAAAACCCAAAGTGCATAAAATAGTTGGAAAAAGTGAGCAGTGACAGAATAAGAGACCAAAGGAAAATGTAAAAAAAAACCCCAACATAAACAGACCACAAAACCAAAGCAAATGTAAATAAAATGTAAATAAACATTACTGTAGAAAAAAATAGGATTTACTTTGTCACCAATTAGAAATAAACCACATACTTTGAGGCTTAACATTTCACCAGTTGTGCCCACAGTGCTATCTACTGAGATGTGATGGGGAATCATGGGGAAAAATAGAGAAAACTTTATGCCTCATAAGTCTCCCACTGAAATACACTGAGAAACATGTAATCTGCAAATGCCCAGAAAATATCCAGCTAGGAGTTCTTCATTTCATTAAATAGAATCATTGATTTCCATGGGAAGGTACAATTAAAAGGGAAAATAGAGGACAATGACAAATGCTAATTCTCTAACAGTTTTTAAATCAATGAGTTAAATACAAAACCCCAGACCTTCAGCATTGTAGAACTCAACCAAATGATTGTGCAAATTTTAATAAAAACACTTACTTCTTCAAGTGTTCATCAGCATGAGTTCCATAAGTTAGTATGTGTGCATTCCAGTGACACTTGTCATGAATCCTAAGACAGAATAAATTTGAATTAGTCTTCTCTGTTCCCCTCCCCTCAACATCAATCTGTGTATTAAGAAGCAGGGGAGATAATTAATAAAATCAGCTTCAGAGATTTTTAGGTTCATATTTTTAATATTAAAATATGTATACTGAATATCCAGTTCAACTCTATATAATTAAAACTACAAACTTTTAGGTTAGATAAAGATGCTAATTAAGGGTTCTGTTGATTAATCTGTGTCCGTTAAACACCTAAGCCAACATGGATTCTTTCTTCATATGCATGAAAGGAAAATAGAAAACCACAGTAGAAAATACAGATCAATGTGTTGTTATGGATTTAATCGAATAAAAAAAGATTCCATCAAAAACAAAGCCATTTCTTCACTGAATGAAAAATCGGTTTTCTATACATACCAATGCATTAATACTGAAATTCCCTTCTGTCCTGCATGAATGTTTGACACTTCATTTAAAATTAAAAAAAATGGAACTAAATTAATCCTAGTGACCTTTTATCACCAGAGTTCTTAATCAATTGTCTTGATTGATTAATAGGTCTTTATATGTCCCTGAATTAAAGTGCTCAAATCCTGTTCTTTTCTTCACTCTCTTTAAATATCAAATGATGCTAGGAAAAAAAGACTATCACCAAATGTTTTCCCATGATCTAAGACAAGCATTATCCCTTAAAGTAAGCTTAGTGAAATACAAACAACATAAATTCTGATTTTTTATATTGCAATCACTTCATCAAAATTTTCAGATGATTTTTGCTAAAAGTAAAGCTCTCATACTGTTCTTCCTATCCTCAGGTATTTCATATTTCACATATGGCATATTTCATATTTCACATATTGCATATTTTGATCCACAGGAACTAAAACCAAAGATGTGTTCTTTTGGTTTCGTTGTTTTTGTTGTTTTATGAGTATTGGCAGAGTTGGCATACTACGATTTAGGTATTAAGAAAATCATGTGATTAAAAGATACAGCAAGAATTACAAACTCTACATAAGGAAATATTTTCACTTGGATCACTTTGGAAGCCCAGTCCCTCACTATAATTTTAAACTGATTCTCTCTTATGCATGTAGGAAATAATAGCCTAAGGATTTTGGAACCTCTTCCACCTGCTTCCCTTACACTGAAAAATGAGGTGTAAAACATCAAAGAAACAAGTCTTGTTTGCTTTGTCTTATCAACTAGAACTTCATTTTTTTTTTTACAATCACAGGAAGAACCTTGCATGAAATTCCGTTTTTTGACAGAATCTGCAGGCAAACCTGTGAATCTTGTAATGACCCAAAATTTTATCACCTCTAATTGATCACTTCCAGGTGAAGCTCTACACAGAAATATATTATTGAGAAGTACATTATAGTCTTCTTCAGTGCAGTAACTCTATCTACCTAACCATCTGTTGAACACTGTGCAAGAAGGAAAAGTATTTACATATCTCTAGTAAGCCCACATGTCCTTCAGCTATGACAGTGAACCATATTTTAGTCATGGCAATATAATTTTAATCCACAGCTCTCTTTCTCCTCCCCTTCTTTTTCCTTCTTACACAGACCATAACCATGATCATATTTGTTTACTAATAATTTCTTTATTCATGTAGACGCATATTCCCATGTAATGCAGAGGCAAAAAGCATAATAAATGTAGCATGAGGAAGAATTCAAATATGAAAAGAATCTAAGTGGAAAGTGAAGAGATAAAGAAGCGCTTCTATGAATAGTTAATTAATTAATTGATGCATTTCCAGATAGGAGAGGAAGCATAATGAATATTTATAGCACTGGGTTCTGAATTAAATCTATTTTTCTGTCCCAGAGGAACAAAAGTATTTGAGCCAAATTTGCAAATGTTTGCAGAAGGGTTTGGTTTTGGGTTATTTTTTGGGTGTTTTTGGTTTGAGTGTTTTTTTTCCTCATACTTTTCTGTGCAGTGTACATTTGGTTTATCTCTTCAGTTCATTTTTCTTGAAATTTTGATGAAATGAAAGATGAAAATAAACCCTAAACAACCTTGAACTGAAAAACAGAAAGATAAGGCCATAAATAAATAAAGTTGTTTTTTTTTTTTAGTACAACAAATCACATCTCTGGACTATCTTACAAAGTGTTGGATCTGAGGACACCAGCCTTAAAAATTATGTGTGTGTTTAAATGGTGATTAGGAGTATAGGGACACCTGAGTGTAGTCCATGACAGCAGGTAAATGAGGAATTTAAATCATAATTGGTATTTTGATATGATGGTGATTTGAGTTAGGAAACTATGGCATCCTAACAGTACCAGGGAAAAATATCCCCATGCAGAGTATGATTATGTTTTAAGGTTTGTTTGGATTTGTTTTAATATAGCAATCAGTAACTAATTGGTAATAAAATTGAATAGAAAGGGAATATTTGGAATAATTATATATTTTTTAAATTTTTTTTAAAAATAGCATCATTTTGAATGAAAACTTTTTTAAAATTGTACTCTTAAAATATCTCTATTATTGACTTTATATGTTTAAAATTTGCATGCCTTCTGAAAACAAAAAAGTGTTAAATGAGTATATATTCAGTATATATTTGCCAAAAGTATTTAATAGACTTTCCATTGTGATTCTTGAACATTAGATCAGTATCCTTCAAATATAAGCATGAAGGTGCCATTTCTTAAGATTAAGAAATATTTTCTTAATATCATGGAGAATAATTAGGTAAATATCTACATCAATTTGCAGATGTTTCTGGCTGATATTTAGGCTATCTCAAACTGAGGAGTTCTGCTGTAAACTTTGACATACTTTAAGGGAAAAAACATCACCTGCTTATTAAAACACAATAAAATGCAAGTAATCTTGTATTTTAGTTTATTCCTCAACATAAAATCTTGATGTAGTTTTGCTTAGTTTGTTGCAATCATTGCTGTCTCCAAGTTCAAAATTGGCATCTTCCTACATGCCAGGTGAATTTGATTTCCAGATATGCTGATTCTTTTTACTTGAAAAACTGTGTGGAAGACCTCCACACTTTTTTTTGCTTCAGAGAGCTTTTATATAGACATTTCTGTAGTTATCCTTCATTCTTCCCTCAAAATGTTAATGGAGGAACCTAATAGATAGTAATGTTTATCTGTTGTATGGTTGGATCATCAAAGTCCAAAAAATAAAGACTAGCATCAGATTCAAAATCTGAAGATAAGTCTCTAGAAGTGCTTAGTTTTACAAATATGTTGTCATGTGTTTTACAAATGATTGAATAAACCACAGGACTGAATTAGACCCTTGTCATTTCATATGCATTTAATTTATTCCTGTTTTACATGTATCTGGAATTTAGAGCTATCTTTCTGAATTTTTACTCTGTTTTCAGTAATTTCACAAGTTTCATAGGCACCAAAAATTGTTTCCTTATTCATCTGACACCTGGACTGGCAGGTAGGTCAACTCTTATCCAAGCCTAAGTAGAACTTTAAAACCAGCCCAGCTGAAGTGGGAATGGGGACATGCTGACAACAGTCAAGTTTTCTCCAATAAACAACTGCCTCCAAGACTGACAGTAGGGCTCATTTCTTTATTCTTCTTAGTCAGTGACCCTGGGAAAAATACACAGGGAAGCAGAAAGAGAACTGGTCTGAGTGTTCTCTCCTGGCCTTAATTTGCACCATTTTTGGAATTGCCTAGTCTGAACACACTACAATTTCTGCTGTCTCTATAAAAATTCCTAAGTCTTGACCAAGAAGGAATCTTCTTCCCTTCTAAGGAGATGCATTAATACTGGGATATTGCCAGCAGTGAATTTAACATTTCCTTTTACAATGTCAACACTGATAAGGCACCTGGTTTATTGTTTGACTACAACAAGTATATTCTTCATCATCTGGCTACAACAGTCTCTTATTTCTTCATCATGAGAAAGAGGAGCCTGACCTGAGCATTAAAGTTCAGGACAAATGTTCACAAAACATTCTCTAAGATTTCTGAGAAAAAATAGGTATCCAGCTGCTTCTGCAACAGAGTCAAAAACTTGGCCTTCCTTATAAGCAATCTTGAATAACCTGTGAGAATCAATGCTCTTTGATAAAGTTTTCAGTTTTGTAGCACCAACACTTGATTTACTGGATGCTTTGTGTTCCTTAGGAGAGATGGTGTCTTCTGTAGCACTGAAATCCCATTGTGAGTTTAGCTCTTTGCACTTCTATAACCATTCACTTTAAAAGGACTTAATGGGATTACAAAAACTGTCAACCACTTTCTATTAACATTCTATTAAGAGATAAGGATGTCCATAATGAGACTATGCTGAAGATGGGATGTGTTAATAATGACTTTCAGTGCACTTTATGTTTGAAACAATCTCAAAAATACATTTAATTCTTAGTGCTACCTTGAATCTAAAATGCAGGCACCATTCTGTGACCAGAATTAAGTTATTTTTCTATAGTAGAAGATCAGAAAATTGAACTTCATGCTTTAAGCTGTTTCTACTAAGAAAAGCAACATTTTGCATCCTTCCTTGGATAACAGTATCAAAGAAAGTGATCCTTAGAAATACTTCTGTGATTGGCACTAGCAAGGCTTTGATACATACTATTTATACAAAAAAAAAAAAAACAAAAACAAAACAACAAACAAACAAAAACAAAACCAAGAAACAACTCAAAACAAGCCTTATTATGCTTCACTTAGGTCCTTTGATGTCCTTGAAAGAGATTGTACATAATTCCTCATGTAGAGAATGTGCCCTGTGCCTTATAATGAACAGGAACAGTTTCCTTTACACACTGGAGGGTTTCATGTACAGTCACTAAGATTTGTGTTGGGTGTTGAGAGACTGCAACATAAGGATAACTTTGCAGTTAGAAAACAAAGCAAACTGCTGCTTAGGCTATTGGACTTGGTGTCTTCTGTCTCTGCACGTGCCTCTTTATGGCAAGTATGGTAAAAGATGACTAAAGATTGGACAGGTACAATGGTGGAGTATAGCATTTAATCTGTGTTTTTTAATGCACACTTGTTTGTTTGTTTGCCATAAGATAATTAACCAATTTGAATTTGTAAGTAGAAAAATATCTCTCAAAATTTGCCTTGACAATCTATCACAAATAGGATACTTGCCTTCACAGACTGACTAGTTTTGCTTGTTTGTTTTCATATCTCTTATCTTCATATGTGTAACCAAAGAAGAAGAAGTGTTACAGAAAATTTCTATCTTGGCACTACCAGATGTCAACATCTATTCCCATATCCTCTTAGAGTGCTGTCTGTTTTTGTACATACTTACTAATGATTCACTAAGCTGTTTTCCATAGAAAGTTGTAGGGGTGACCCACATGACTTTAAATACTTGTGGTATGTTATTACTATTTGGAAAGCTGGTGAACTGATAGCTGTGCAGAAAACAGCTGTCTTAGAAGGAATAAAATTAGTGTTTTGAATTCCAGTGAATTCCTACTTGGCTTTTCTTTTCAAAACTCTCCAAACAGGGCACATCAATACTTTAAAACAGAGAGACAATATAAGAGACATGAGGAATTCCTTAGGATTTTTGTCAGAAAATAAATAAATAAACAAATAACGAAAAAATATGCTGCATGAAAGTATGATGGAAATACAGAGGGATTATGAAAAGCTGAAAAATACAGATACTGAAAAACATATCAAAAAAAGAATTTTCTCAGTAAGTGTTAGAGAATTTGATCATAATTGGAAGCAAGCCTTTGTTATGTTCCACTGTATTTGGGAAAAGCTGTACCAAGCATTTTGCTCAGGCTATGTTTTGGTTTTGCTTTAATAACCCAAACAGTGCTGTCTTTACAAGATATATCCTCAAGAGATTTTCCGCTGTAGAGGCTTGAGATTACTATGATGGATTGTGATTTACTGTACACTGAGAGGAGCCTCACTAGTGTTGCTATATTCTCACAGAGGTTAAATGGTATTCAGCATGGAATACTGTCAAAAATGTTTTCTTTTGTGACAAGAAAAAAACACGAAAAATAAAGGAGCACCCACACAGCCATGATCCCTGTGTCCAGTCTACTTTCTACTAGGCATCAAATGATGGAGACAGCAGTTTGGGAGGGAATTCTCTGGTGCTGGATAACAATGTGGGACTTCCATTTTTTTTAATATATTTCTTGATTCTGTTAAAGAAAAATGGCTCTTGGAAGTATAGAAAATAAAAAAAAAATACACTATTAATTCTATGATTTTAGTTTACTATATTTGGACTCCCCCTGATTGCCAGTGTAGTACTTGTTATTTAGTTCTTGTTATTTAGTTCTTGTTATTTAATTCTTAACTTTATTTCAGAAGATTCCTACAGCATGAATAGACGGACATGAATTCTTCTGTATCTATTCAATGTTTCAATAGAATGTTTTAGAATGTTACTTTAAGTGATTTGATTTATAAAGAACAATTTATATGTGGGTTTGTGTTATTAATTACATTCTTTATATTTTATTAAATATAATTATTTATTTTATTACTCGATATGAGTATTTATTGTTGCAAGAGTAAATAAATCAATTTCAGTCCAAAACAAAAGCAGAGAAGGAAAAACACAAGTGTAATTCAAATTAGATTTTAGATAAAACACTGTCTGTATCTAGAGAAAAAACTATTGCTAGCACAGTTGTCACAATAACTTGAACCTGAATGGCTTCTGCATGACTCATGTCATCAAGTGATTCACTTGTGTATTACTTTAAAAAATTCTGTCTGACACTTTTGACATATCATATCCTTTGAGTTTTTCCCTCTTATTCAAAAATCAAGGCAAAAAGTTCACTTCATAAAATATTAATAGGTGCTAGTATTGTCTCTTGACCTTACTTGATCAAAGCGATTAGTGTCAAAGTTTAATTGCATTTCATGTGTCTCAGTGACATCTCTAAATCTTTCATGGAGTCAGTGAATAATTAGCATCACATGAAAATCTCAGAAAGCCATAATATGAAGTAGGAAAATTCTGTAAACTGATACTTGAGACTTAAATTAAAATTTATTTTATTTAATCTTAATATTTTTCTTCAGTTCTTACTAAAGATCAAAGATCAAAGTCTGAATAATTCTGTGAGATATGGAATATTTGGGGTATTTATCACTAGACTTGGAAAAAGAGTATACCTTAATTTGAATAGATACTGGGACAATCTTAAGATCTCAAAGATTGTTTTCTTTGGAATGTTTTCCAAGACTGTTTTAGGCCTTGTGAATTGCAGTCAGAAATGAGTTCCTGGTCCTTGTACTGAGCAGGCATACTGACATTCAACACAGCTCTTTCTCCTTAATTTGTATCTTTAAGTAGTTCTTTTCCTTCTGTAATAATTTTTCTAGCAGTATTAGTAGCATTGTGCTCTCCCTTCTAATACTCTGTTGGACCTGTGGTCAACTGTGCCAGTCATCCTCAGCCAGCAGTGACAAGTGGTTGCCACTAGAGTCCCAAAGCCTTTGTTGGGAAGAGTATAACACAGTGACTGACATCCTGTCTCCTCAAAAAGTTTGAGTTTTTTTATATCTCTCTCTTACTCTAGGCTCCTTCCTTCTGCCTGCATGGCCCATTTCACAGCCTCCCCAGCCTCAAATTTTCTCCCAGGGCAGTGAACTCCTGGGTTTGCTGGACTCTTCCCATGCAGACATTGGCACAGCTCAGGCTCAGGCAGGGGAGGCAACAGTCACTTGCTCCAAAGCAGAAAATGAAACCAGGCCAGCCCTGACACTGGAACTCTCAGGGTAGAACCTGTGACCTTTTTCTAGGAATGGCAAAAAATCCCATTCCCTACACTACAGCACTGCAAGTGGAACTGCTTTCATGGAACCAAAGCTCTTATATGCTCCAAAATATTGCTAGTGGTTCTAGACTGCTCAGTCAGGAAGAATAATATTGCTTCCTAACAAGAAGAATCTTTTGTCACAGTCTGCTCATGCTGAAGAATTAAAATAAATTAGTCTGGCTAGCATCTTGTCTTTTGGCCATCTCTTCAGCCTGAACTGTGCCTCTATTGGATTACTGACAATAATTTCTGACCTGAAGAAACCAGTCAGGCAAGGATTCCACTATCAGCTTTTCAGATGGAAGTGCAAATACTTCAACATGTACCTCAGCAGAGAGCTCATCATGCCAGTTTTTCTGGCTTGCAAACAGCTGTGTGAGCCAAGGAATCATCTCTGCAGTAATCAAGATGTGGTCAGCAATGTCTGCTCCTCTTTCTCTAGAATACACTTGTGATTCATGTGAATATCCACATTATAATTCTCAACATCACAAAGAATTTCAACAGCAAGCACTTGTCTTGGGCATAGCTTAATTCAGTTGATGTCAAAGTTCTTGAATCATAAATGATAAGCTCTTCATTCTTATCTGGTTTTGTCTAGCAGAAATTTATTCTGATGCCATAGACTGTAGCAACCCAGATAATAATCAACAATGTCTGTTTGTCATAGCAGATGAGTAGAATTGGATGTCAGTCACTTGATCACATTTTCAAAATGCACTTTCTGCCAGAAAGTCCATTGCCATTGATCTGTCTTGTAAAAGAAGCAGAGAGGAGTTATCATTGATTTTTGTGGCACAGATGTACCAGAAGTTCAACGAGTATCTAGTGATTTTGCTTGTGTTTTAACTGAAAGTAAATTGTATAACCTATATGTATCTATTTGACATCTCCTATAACTGTAGTGCTCAGAAAAGTGATTATCCCTTGGTCTATCCTCTACTTTCACTGTTGGTGGACCTCCATGGGATGCAGGCAGCCAGTTGTGTCGCTGTGATCTTCTCCCATAGGCTGCTCTCATGCCTGGAGGGCCTCCTCCCACTCTCACTCATCTGGACTTTTTCATATTTTCTTTACTCCCCTCCTTCACAGCACCATGCCACCAGCATCACTGATGGGCTCAGCTGTGTACTGGTGGGTCCATTTTGGAGCTGGCCAGACCTGTCTCTGTCTGACATGGGGGCAACCTTGTGTCTTCTCACAGAAGCCATCTATGTACCACCCTCACTACCAAAACCTGGCCACATAAACCCAATACATATCCAGCTGTGCTTTTGTGAAAATTTTGTTCTTGTTCATCATCTGTGAAGGTTTCACACGTTACCTTCTGCACTGGATTAAGCTCAATAGTATCACCTGCTTATTCTGAAACTTTGGCAGATGATTGCTATTCTTGTAAATAGAAACTGAAATTTTGGTTGTGCAACAGAATTCACTGTGCTGCAGTTCATCAAGTGAAAGAACACTTGATGTATGTGGGACAGCCTGATTTTCTCTGGCTGCTACCAATGGAATAGCAAAAGAGAGGGAGAAGACATGATCTCAATTCTTTCTTCATCAAGAAGAAACAAGCTCCTCTGAGCAACTCATACTGCACAAAATGAGTGCAGTAACGGTGTGTCCTTGAGAAAATACAGCATGCATGCTTACAGGACATGAAGCAGAGACTGGTGTTCTGTCATAAGGGAAGCACCAAAAGACAGTTACAGGCATGCACTGCAAAATTGATGGTGTTCCTCCTCTCCTACATATCTTCTCAATATATAATTCATTTAAATATAGCTACTGTAATACTATATTTAAATGTAGCCTATATAAAATATGTCTTCCAACACCAAGTTTATCTGGCAGTAGAACTTTCCATTGCTAAAACCACAATCCGGATAGAATGTAAAATCTTTACAATTTTTTAGCTCTGTGTTTGTTTGGGGTGTTTCCAACAGTCATATGAGAACTGTTTTCCTTATTAAACTTTTTTTTTTCAAATAGCCTGTTCAAAAACTAGAAGCAATTTTTTAAGAGACTAAAGAAATTCAGTATATCATTACCTTTTAACTGGAAGATTTTGACTGATTTTTCTAGACTTATGGCTTAATGATTTTTCAAGAATTTGAAACAGAGAACCAAGGAGATCTTTTTTACTCACACAGCCATGAGTACTGGTTTAATGTATTAGAAATACCAACCATGTGGTGTGTTTAAAATCTATTTTAGTATTTCAGATTCCTTTTTATCAGAGGTTTTTCTTTTTTTAAGCAACAAATTTGTGTATTTTTTCCTCTGAAAGTTGATATTTCAGACTGTTTTCAATATTTTGAAGAAAGAGTTTGAGAGCATCGATATGCAGAAACATACGTGACTAAAACCCAATTACTCCTAAATGAAACTAAAATTTGAATTGTGAAATATAAATTAATGTCAGAGAAGCCTTGAGTATTCACAGCACCATTCTAAGTGACTATTTCTTTTGTGGTTCATGCCATGTATAGTGGAGCAATGCTAAAAGCATTTCTGTACATTCTGTGAGCAATTATAAACATTGGTCAATGCACCAAAAAGTGCTAAAGTGAATTACTTGCATATAACTCTCTATGGGTTAAAGCAAAATTAAAGCAAAGAGAAACCATTCAGTGCCTGCAAAATTGATGTCACCATGAAATCTAAAAAGTGTTATATGGCTACATTTTAAAAATGCATAGTTTTTGTAGAATATTTGTTCAACATTTGGTCTCTGCTTCTCCAGAGATTTCTAGATTACTCAATTTTTATCTAGTATTTCTGTCAGCTTAGAACAGAATGCTTGTAATCCATCTAGAATCACAAGAATAAAATATAGGTGGTCTTGGGAATATATTTTTCCAATTATGCTTTATTTACATAAAAGTAATTCTGAGAAATAGTCTCTGTTTGACAGTTACTCAAATACCCCAAAGGCTGCCCTTCCCAATCTTCCCTCATACTAAGGCCCATACCTGCAATGAATAAAAATGCTTGCAGCTATAAAAATCGTACATAAATTGAATCTATTATCTTCAAAACCAGCCCACATTCAATTTCTTTTCTAAGCTTTTGTTAGCTTTAAGTACACTTGAGACATATTTGTACAAATTTGTGCTCAGGCAACTTAAGGACAATTAGGTAGATATAGGAAAGGGAAGTTAACACTAGAATGGCACTTGTCAGCTGGCTAGAAGTATTATGAGATGTCAGTTTTACTAAAAATACACAGTGCTTGATCTTAGACTTCATTGTGTGAAGACATATTTGGCCAGACCTCAGTGTTTCATCCTGAACCTGAATATACATAGCTTTAAGACTCCGTGTTATACTGCATGTTGGTATAGAAATATTTCATTTCAGTTCTATCTCTAACTGCATTAACTATTTCATCTTGGAATGCAGAGATTGAACTTCTGCTTTCACTTGCAATAGAGGGAACATTTTCCAGCTGTGGAAAGAGCCATTTTCCCTGAATATACATAAATACCATAAGAACAGCAAACCAAGTTGGCCTAAGTACAAAAAAAAGAGAAATTCAAGTAAAGAAAATAAAGAGAAAGAAAAAGAAAATGAGAGAGAGGGAGAGAAAGAAGGAAGGAAGGAAGGAAGGAAGGAAGGAAGGAAGGAAGGAAGGAAGGAAGGAAGGAAGGAAGGAAGGAAGGAAGGAAGGAAGGAAGGAAGGAAGGAAGGAAGGAAGGAAGGAAGGAAGGCGAAGGAAGGAAGGAAGGAAGGAAGGAAGGAAGGAAGGAAGGAAGGAAGGAAGGAAGGAAGGATATATAGTGTTCTTACTTACTACTAGTAAGAGAAACAAGTAATAAAGGCTGCATGAAAAGGTTATTAGAAACAGCATAAAGTCTTCTAGAACTAGAATCATTAATAAATTAAGAATATTTGGGAAAACCTATATTCTATGGTATGTGTTTTTTAAGTCTGATGTATAAAAAAAAAGAAAGCAGAAATTGAACTTGTTAGCTCTTTTAGTTGACAACAGGCAAGTTGGAGTGAATTTTTTTCCTATTTGAATAACAGATCAATGAATTGAAAACATATTTTAAGCTCTTCAAAACATTTTATTTTATAAAAGTATAGAACCTTTATTTTTTTTTTCTTTTGAATATATTATTTATATATATATAGGTAGTTGGTAATTACAAAATATGCAATTATTCTATGAAATGTGTTGATTTGGTCATATATATATAGTGACAAAAATAGAGCAACTTTTACCTATCATCTTCAGCAAATTTTTGAATTTACATCCCTCCCCACATTAAAAAGCATTCATGAAATAGGGAGGGAAAGAGAACTGCAGAGGAACTGCTGGTGAGTGACACACAATGGTGTTAGTCAGAAATTAGCTGTGCTTGGTGCAGGCACCTATGTCAAAGCAGCCTCGAAGGAAAGAGCTGTGTTCTGATTGAAGGAAACAGCATGATTCCCATTTTGGTGGAGACAGAAGCTTCCTCTTTGCACTGACATGTATTCCTGAGCTCAAAGCCATGTCTCCCACTGCCTTAATTTCTGTGTAATGTAATGTTGTCAGGTCTTTCTATTCCAGACAGGTTTTTTCTACTGCACTCACTCAGAAGCAGGCAGAAATAGAAGTCTGTTTAGCAACAACAGTTAGCTGAGCTATTCTGCTCCCTAAATTCCTGCTCATCTCTCTTGACACTCTGGCAGATGCATTTTTAATTGCTATTTAGTGACAATGGCATTCAGTCAGAGTTTTATAATTGTCAGAAGGCTTTTTTAAATTTTACAATACCTCGTCTTACCAACTGGTTATAGCTTTGTCAATCAGTGAAATTAGAGTGCAAGTTAATTTACATTTCAGCAAATGTGGTAAGACTTTTGCAAAAATATCTCTGTAACTCAACCTTAATTTTGTCCAAACTGTTCCACACTGGAATATCATCATTCAGCAGATGCTGTAAAACCAGTTGAAGCACTGTTGAAATGCAAAAAAGGAAATGCATTCTTTGTGCCATATGGGAGATGAAGAATGTATGTGCTCAAAGCAGGACTGCACAAATCTTGTCAGTACAGAAGCCAGTACAAGGCAAAAGGAGGTGATGTGAGTGGGAGAGAGCATGGAACTGACAATAAATAGGTGCCTACAGAGCATGCACATGCTAGGAATTATTTCTGTCACTGAATCCTAAATTACTTTGAGTTGGATTGGGTGTCTGGGTTTCTGTCTCACTGTCTATATCCTGCCAATGCCTACATGGTAAGAAAATGTAAAATAAAATTGAAGGAAAAGGCAAGTATCCATACTTAAGCCACAAAGATAATAATGTAAAAAGAGACATGGAAATAAGGAGAGATTTTTAATGAGATAAAGTGAGTTATTAAAATAAATAAAAAATATTTTAAAAGAACAATTACTTACATGGTTAAGATGTCAAATATAAATTTTAAATCAATGCTTAACAAGAAATATAAATAAAGCATTTTGTAAGTCATGGAAAGCTCTAAGAAAAGCTTTTGAAAGAAAAGTAGTGGAAATGATTAAAGGGATGAATAGACTTACTTATTAGCAAAGATTAAAAGCATAAATACAAATAGTTTAGTGAAGTAATTAGGTGAGGGAAGAAAGGAGGACATAATAATCTACAAACATCTGAAGGCAGTAAACACAAAGGAAGGAGAGGAATAATTTACCCTGATACAAGAGAGTGTAATTAGAAGTAAAGGAATTAAAGTTAAAAGGGGAAAAAATACAGGGAGCAGAAGAGAAAAACACTTGCTCACTAGATGAAAAAAGATTGAAGTGCTGAGAGTCTATATCTGAGAGTAAGCAGATGAAAGGATTGGAAAGTATAACAAAACATAACAATAACAAAAAGATAAAAAACGAGTTCTTGAGGGCTGCATGCAACTGTCTGATTACAAAATTTACATTCCAGGACATTGCTTACATTTAAAAAAAAAAACTTTTAAAAAAATAAGTGGAATGATGCTTTTAAAGATAATTTTCACTCCTGTGTAAGTCTTCATTAGTGCCTGTTGTCCCACTGAGCCTATGTGGTTTGGTTTGGAAATCCCTCTGGGAGAGTGAAGAAACATACCTGTACAATCAGAGTGAGCATCTTCAAGACATGTCAAGCTCAGAGAGCAAGAATCAGATTTATTTCCAAAATCACTGACAAAGCAGTGATCAGGAGGATGTGTAAGAGACTCAGTGCTTGATCTTTGTCTTGCTCACTTGTAGAAGTAAGGGCTTTATGGGGAGGCTGTGTCAGCATTTCAGATTTGGATTCCGCTGTTCCCTGACCAGGTGTGCTCCATAGTCTTTCTGGGTCTCTTTCCTATTTTCTGTCCATTTTCTATCAATTTCAGACTATCACTATTCCTGTTCCTTTCTTTCACAGCTCTCCTGTCATTTCACAAATAATTTCTTGCAAGTTTCCCTTTGCTTTCCATGCAAGCACACTAGTTTCTCTCTGCCTCCTTTCCACTATTACTACTCCCAGAAGTCCTAATTCCTGCCTTAATTTTATGCTTGTCTTCCTTAGGGATAAATGACACAGAATATCTCAGTCCCACACTCTCTCCCTTAGCCTTCTTCTTCATCTTCCAAATTTCCTCATTCAAAAAACAGCTCTTATGATGGGAGAGAAGACAGTGCATAGTGGTTTTGTAATATGTAGAAATAATTTACAACTCATTTTATTTCTACCATAATATGAAAAGTAAAAAGTATATTCAAATGGAAAGCCACATGTTTAGTTTTATTCAGCAATTTTCAGGGTTTTTTCTGATTTTAATAAGAGTAAGGTATTTCCTGAGACATTTTCTAGGACTTCATTTCTTTCTAGAGGCAAGAGGAAGGCAGGGATATAAAGTGAATAACCTCATATTACCATGAGGTTTAACTGAAGCACAAATAGAGTAGCTGTTATTAGAGGTTGGCCATGTATTGGCATGAGGCTGAGCTCTAATCTTTCTTTCAGTCTTTAGCTTCTGTTCCCAGGACTTTTGATCCAATTCTAAAGGCAGTAAAATACATTTCTACTGTCTGTTGTGCTTTCCCAGTGTTCTCCATCAATCCTGATACTCCTTTTCCTAGGTAATGGAGGTTGTTATACTGTCTATCATTATTCAGACTTATAATTATATTTTAAAAGTATCCTAGATTTTAGTGGTTTTAAAAACCTAATCTATATGTTTAATGCTTATCTTCTTATTGATTTAAGATTTAAGATTTTTAAGATTTAAGGTATCAGCTAAAACCAGATATACAAAAGAAAAATAATTAAGTCTCCTTTTCCTCTTTCTATATTCAGAGGGAGGTTTTTTCCTACTTTTTTTTTCAGGTGTACTATAGCAATTATGACAGCTAATATCAGAACTGTATATGATATATTTTAAAGGAATTACGTGCGTTGTTAAGATTGATTTATTAGTTTAACATGAGATCAATTTTGAAACAAACTTCAAATTAAAGACTATCTTCCAACTTCCCTGGCTAGTTTGACTGTTAAAGAGGGTACTCTGCCTTGTTATGATGCATGAAAGAACTAGAGTGGCTTATGAAAGTACCCTAGAAGATTCTGTCAGTTTCTTTAGTTTGAGCAATTGGAAAATATCTGCAAGAATGCCCCACAGAATTATTACACACAAATTGTCTCAAATCTGTTTCAAGTAACATAGCTGTACATTTCCTTTCTTGAAGCTCTGCTTTGTGTACTGCAGAAAGATCATTGCCTTCAGCTTCATTGAAAGCCCCAGGGGAAAAAAAGACCCTGTAAGAGCAGTGCCTGAAGTCACTTGCTTTTGAAAATGGTACCCAAAGTATACAATTCAGAGGATCACATTATTCTTTCACTTTGTCTCATTTAAAAAATCAAAACTGATCTCATGAATCTCCTGATTCAAATTCTGCTACTCAGTTATTATCTAAAGATCCTAAATGTGCAGGATCAGAAATATTTACCCATATCCTAAAAATAAAGTGTGCTCGTATTCTTTTGAAGGAGCCAGTGGTTTTGTGGATTTACACTAAAATATGTATGTGTGTAAGACCATATGCAAGTGATTTTTCCGTGTGATAAATATAATTTTTAAAAATGTGTTTTCAATTTTTAATCAGCATTCTTCATTGATGAAAAGCTATGAACTGGAAACAGCATTAGAAATCCCCTGACCCTAAAATTATCAGATTCTGGTAAAAAATTAAAAAGTTATTATTTTCCTTTCCATTTCCCAGTCTGTCGTTTTCTGATGGCTCAAGTAATCCTTTGTTCATCTTGTTCTTGATGAGATGGCTAATAGTTAACTCACTTATTTTAGAATGAAAATTATTTTGCAAGTTGTGGGCTACTTGTCCAATTCAAATTTCTTGAATTGTTCAGTACAGATCCATTTGGGAACCTTGAGTTTGTTTTAATGACAGCTTAAGACCAAGCTATCAGGTGTGATTAGAAGTCTCACGTTTGTTAAGTGTCTCTTTACTTACTAAGAGGTGCCCATTCTCCTCTGACTCAACATATTAACAGGTCACAGGTCAAGTGCTGAAGGAAAAGGTACTGTGAAAAGCCACACACCTGTTTGTTTTTATTTGGCCCTTTAGACATAGTGAAAAATGAATAGAGTTATCAATATTAGCCAGTCCACCTGGAGATAAATAACAATTGTAATAGGACAGTAAAGCATCAGACTGAATCTGAAAAAAAAAAACCCAAATAAAAAAGTGGTATGGAAGAAGCAGAAAATTTTTCTTTATAATGAAATAGCATTTTTGTTTTGTTTTGTTTTTTTGTTTCTGTGAATGCACTTAAACATTCATCAGACTTGCACACGTTCCTTTTTATCTCATGCCAAGAGGAGCAGCAGCTAAATGTTAGCCATATAACTGAACCTATGCACTGACTTATCTGACAGTTTCACACCATTCTATCTCCGTAAGCCAGGTCACAAAAGAGAATGCTAATAAAAATACCTCTTCACTGAACCACTAGGTTCATCTCCCAACTAGTACAGATTAGACTTTTCTTTCTGTCAGTATGACTCTGATTTGTTCAGGGTCACTCCCACTTGAGCCCTATGGATCAGAGCATGTTCTGGGGACAAAAACCGTGTCTTAAAAATCTCTCCATCCATCCTCTCAAAGATTTTTCTCAGAAAAGAGCTCTCTTCACCATCTCAAAGCTTTGGACTAAGTCTCCTCTGATGCAGACAACAGATTAATTAAAACCAAAAAGCATTTCACCACCTTGATAGCTCTCAACCGTTGCATTGGCCTCTTTAAAAGGCTTCTTAGAAGTTCTTTATGCCTGATAAACATAAGTGTAGCTACAAAATCCAAAGGACAGAATGTCAGTTTAAAGCTGCTTTTAGTTAAATGCCTCTCACATCTCCTGCCAAGCCCTTCTTTGTGGGACCAGCAGATAGCAGGAGTACATGTTGTCATTCTCTTCCTTTTAATATTTTCGATATGGTCATAGGAACATGTCAGAGTCGATTTATGAGTGGCTGCCACTACTGACCTTTTTTATCCAGAGTATTTTCTAATAAGCAAAGAATTAACACCCAAAGAGTAGCAGTTTGTAATTTCCTGGCTTAACTGTGATATGAGTATTACCCTTTTGAACTCTGTCATTACCCTCTTACTCATCTGAAAATTATACATAAAATTAAAATCAGTCTCTGAGAATATAATTTGTTCCATTCAAGCCATAGGAAAAAAAAAAATCCAGTAAGAGAACTTGAGTTCCAACAAGAAATTTCAGTAACATCTTTCACTCAGGGAAGGGTAGATTCATCTAAATAATAGGTTTGGCTGTCCAGAATCAGAGACAATCAGTTATGATAACATGTTACGTTACAAAATCCTGCTTTCCATGTCCTTAAAAAATTATTCTTACATTAATTAAAAGATAAAAAATGTTATTTTTTGTGTGCTATATGTGTTCTATTATCCATCATGTCTCATCCCATTGGTAGTAAAATCCTAATTTTTTTGTCAAACTCATGTAAAAATGTTCTGTGTTTTGCTTTGCTTTGTATTGTTTAATTTTCTCCTGTTTTTAACATTTACATTTCACATTTTTATTAACCAGTCTGATTTGTTAATTGGGGCTTGTTTTACTAAAAAAGGTTTCATATTTGGCTTAAATATTGTTCAAGTATTTATATTATTCAAATTTTAGGTCGTCTTATCCTTAAAAATGTTGCATAGTCTTTAAAAGACTTTTCCACTTTTCCTCTCATTAAAAGATTCACCACATTTTGTTATTCCCCTGCTATTCAGAGAGTTGTACAAAATGCAGTTGAAAAGGCACCTGAAGCTTTCAGGCTGTCTCCAGACTTTGGCCAGGAGTCAGGAACAAATACAGTAATATTGTGCTAGGAATTTGTACTTTGTAACTGTAAATTTACTTTGGAACTGTACTTTGTGTACAGACTGTGGTATGTAGTGATGCTGCTTAGCAGCTCTGTTTTCACATGTATTTCACCAGTCTGGAACCTCCAAAATCACAGTAAATTTTCATGAACTGACTGAGACTTCTCTTAAAACTCTCCATAAATCATAAATCTGTTTCTTAATGCTCTAGGGAATAATTCTCATTCCTTGGTATTCTTACATTCAAGAATCCTCAAAAATAAATAGAGAAATAAATCAACTGCAAGTGGAAAAATAAAATTATATACTATTTTGTGGTTGATTGACCTTGTCTACTTTCCAGATGCCCAGCCTCTCTATTACTACCTCTCCCCAACAGGACCACGGAGAAAATGTGACAAAAAACCTCGTGTGCCAAGATAATAGGGAGATCACTCAGCTATTACCATCTTGGGCAAAAAGGAATCAAATTGGTAAAAGTGGTAGAATTTAATTCCAATTAAAAAGAATAGGATAATAGGAAATGAGGAAAAATCTGAAACATCTTCTCCCCACTCATCTCTTCCTCACCAAGTTAAACTTCATTCCTAACTTTTTCACTTCTTCCCTGAGCAGTGCAGGAGGATTGTGAGGAAATAGTTGTAATATCAAACAGCCTATATTGAGTTCCAGAAACCAATACTCTAATTTATCCCTCTGGCTAGTCATCAGAATCCAAACTGCCCATCAAGAGGGACAGAATCATTAAAGAAAAGGTGTAAGCCCCTGGTCACTTTTCTGGGAGAAATCTGAACTTCATCTGCATAAGGAAAGCCCAAGAGGTCAGTGTTTCAAACAGGTGATAAAAACACATCTGTTAGAAGCAGCTGTTGCAAAATGAAAGAGTTTTTGGCAGGACCTTTTAGTTTCAAAATAACATGCAGCAATCAAAAATGAAAGTTCCAGACAAGTTTTAAAAATAGCCAGAAGCAATGAAGGGAAAAGTGCCACTTACATAAACATGATTAACTGGACATTTTGGGTTTTCTGGAAGAAGCTGAAGTTGTTGCTTTATAATTCTGAGATACATTATCCAGAATCATCTTGAAATCCAGATATATTATCCAGAATAATTTTGAAATTTTGACTTCAGGAGTCCATGATATATACATACCAGTGACATCAATTGCTACAGTGTAAATACTTAAGACTTAGATACATATTTAAGGTGCAGGAACAACATACACATTTTTTTTCATCATTTTTATATCATGAATATGCTTTCAGTAGCCTCTTTAAAAAATATTTTCACGTGAATACAAAATTTTAAAACTATACTATAAATAACATTATTGTTAATATTAACAGCAGCATAAAATTAAAGGAAATGTCACTTGTAAATCTTTGGATTACAGTTTTAAAGTATGTGCGATAAGACAGAAAATAATTTAAACTGTTTTTGCTAATGTTCTAATTCTTCTAATTTTCTTAATGTGGGTGTAATTAGAAGAATTCAATTATAGGGAAAAGAAACAAAAAAAAGGAAGAAAAAAAAGCTTTTCCTAGGAATGCCACCTTAACCATTATCAGACAAAGCCTGAGAAGGAATACAAAGATCTCTTGCATGAATAACTCTTTTCCAAAAAAGGTTTGCAGTAGATGACACATCTACCTGTGGTAATAAATCAGTAGCTGTTTCTGTGCTAACTCATGCTGTCTATTTGAGTGGTATCCATGCCATAAGAAGATGTACACAATCTTTCAAGAAATAATGAGTTTGACCAAAATGAGACATGACCAGATGTTGGTGTTCCATATTTTTATTTTTTCAGTCAGTCTCTGGAAGCCTGAACTATGTTAGGCCCAAAGGCTTGTACGTATTTTGTAATAGCTTTCATTTGAACTTTGCAGATCTCTCCTTTCTTTAGATAGATAGATAGATAGATAGATAGATAGATAGATAGATAGATAGATAGATAGATAAACAGAACAAACCTCATCTATCTATCTATCTATCTATCTATCTATCTATCTATCTATCTATCTATCTATCTATCTATCTACCTATCTCAGGGTATATTACTCTCTGAGAACAGAGTGGTTATTGCCCTATATTTATTCACTCATGCAAGAATATTTCTGAAATGCTCATAGATGTAAATGTTTCTACAAAATCTCAGCAGCTTCCTGGATATTTTAAGACACTCAACACCACTCACTACTTCTTCAGCAACTTGGAGAGTTGATTCCTTCCTAATTTTACTATGTTATTTCAGTATCTCAACACTAGCTTTCTTTCCTCTGACCCTCTGACATTGATTCTTCCTTTGAACCATGTACTGTATTAGCAGAAGCTGTTATAATACTGGTTTGGGCATACTGCAAAGTACAGTCTCTCACAGGGTCAGGTAATTCCTTTAGTTTCATTACAGTCTTTGGTTAACATCATTGGCAGATTTGTTTTTGCGGTTACCAGATTTATGAAGTAATGGAAAAATCTCTGGAGATAATTATTATAACTGTGATAAATAATTTACTATAGGGCAGAAATTATTTTAATTACTTTTACACTCTATCACATGGAAAAGCTGAATGTTTCCTCTTCCAGATATCTTATGTGGTTTTTTGTACAACAGCTCCACAATTATCTTTATCCATGTTCTCCAATCCTCAGTTAAGATTTCCTCTTAAAAGCACTCAGTTCATATTACTGATTTTGTTCCAGCTAGTAAAGGATTAGTGGAAAGGATAGGAAAATATGATTAAATTTCTTTGCAACACCCTAAATCTTTTGCAAAATACTAAAATAGCTTTGTTGCTAAGGGCTTCTGTATCTAGCCTCACTTTTGCAGCCCAGTGTGTGAGTTAGGTAGGTTTGATTTTTATTGTTTTCATTTTTCTCCCCTTCTGTCATTTCTCAACACTAATTTGTTTGGATTCACATTGCTGTAATTGCATCAAAAGGAGTGGTTTTCCTTCAGAGGGTGAATTTGGCCACAAATGCCTAATTAGCAAGATGAAGTGCTTGCCCACAAAATGCCCTGTTAAAAAAAGATCTACAGCCTGTATTTATGTCAAGTTAAAACAACCAACAGGACAGGCACCACAATCCAACAACCTGGAAATCATATAGCATTTATATAATCACTTCATTTGATTTTTTTCTTCTTCAATTTTGTATTGTTTTGGAGGATTTAGCTGCAAGTCATCAAGAATTTGTCTGTAATTTAACAAGGCAAATGCCAAGTTTCATGATTCCTTATCTTAAGAGTAATTTTCGTAAGGAACAAAAGTTACTGATTTTTGGTTAAAGATGAATAAATAAATGGCTTTATAACAAAGAACTAAAGTTATGTGTGGTCATTCTTTTAAATAAATCTGAGGAGTGATACTTAGATACTTAGAAATTTTGTGTGAGTGTGACCGTGTTTGTGCATATCTGCCTATGATGAGAAAGGGCAAATCATGGGTAACAAAGTCTTTTTCAGACAACTAAAAAAATACTTCATACCTGTAGGGGACTTTAACTCTTTAACTACCTCAATATCTGCTATAAGCACACAATCCAGGTGTGGTTTGGAGAGTTAAAAATAATCTCCAGACACAGTAAATTCATGACAAAAGCAAGGCACTTTATTGGACCTTATCAGATCACAGGGTTTTGCATCAGATGATGTACAAAGTCCTTCCAGATTTACTTGGAAAGCCTCACAAATGAAAATATGAAAAACCTAGTATTTTGTGTTATCTAATTAAAATAAGCATGTACT
Organism: Serinus canaria; assembly: GCF_022539315.1. Classification (NCBI taxonomy): domain Eukaryota; kingdom Metazoa; phylum Chordata; class Aves; order Passeriformes; family Fringillidae; genus Serinus; species Serinus canaria. The sequence goes on along the minus strand of NC_066314.1, from coordinate 16,979,917 downwards.
TCTGTATATGTGTGCATGCATTTCATTTGTTCAAGCCTATGTAAAAAGAGTTATATTATTTCCCCACCCTGATTTTTTTTACCACAATATTTAGTCATTTTCATAATAGATTTTTATTATGTCTGCTTGAACTTTGTCAGATCTACATTCTAGTTTTTCAGCTATTCATATTTTTCACCCCTAAAGCATCATAGAATCATAAGATACCTGTGGTTCACAGGAACTTCTGGGCATTGCCTAATCCAGTTTATCTGCTCATAGCAAATTCAGTCAGAGAAGGTTGTCCAGAGCTGTGTCCATCTGGGTCCTGAATATCTCTGCAGATGGAGACTGCCCAGCTTTCAACAACCCATTCCCATGTGTGATGAACTTAACATTAGAAACATTTGTTTCTTATGATTAAAATAATTTTGCTGCATTTCTATTTGTGCTTATTGCATTTTCTCCTCTCACTGGATACCACTGGGAAGACACTCTTTGTACCATCCTATCAGATATTTATATAGTAAAGAATGCTCAAATAATATATTGCAGAGATTTGTGTTAATTTCATTTTTAAATTTCATAATAAAACTTTAATGAAGGAAACTATGTTGGTTTTGTAGATTTTTTTCTTTCTTTGTGATTTAATTAAATGATCCTGACAGAAAACCAACTCATAAATTGAAATTAAATCCATTCAAATTCTCTCAGCTAATTTTACAAATTAAAATTTGTTTTGGTGGTTAATGGGAAGGGAGTATTATGCATATACTCCTTGTGTGTTTGTGCAGAACTTCCTGCAGAATTAGATGAATAGTATTTCATTTCAAAGAATATATTCTGGATAGTTGAACAGATATTAAATGGATTATTTTTTGATAATGTGCTGAAAAGTTTTAATTAGGTATTTTGAGGCAAATGTAGTTCAGGGTCAATGTTACCATGTTTTATTATTATTTTTAAAAATCCTTTCCAACAAATAGGTAAAACTTTGGTAGAGTTTTATAATCAATTTTTGTTATGCTACTTTTATTTCCAAAATCCCAGCTCTTTGTGCAAAGCCAACTTTTCTGAGAATTAATAGCATAATGTGTAGATTAAAAAAACAAGGTCTTGTTAGCAATTTCTCTGCTACCAAGAGAGAGAATGAGCTGTGCATAGCTAGCATACCGAATTTTTTTGAAACCTTTTCTGTGGGATGTTATGTAACAATGTAGAACATCAAGCTAATAAACAGTATAGACCCACTTATTTTGTTTATCAGATCTGCCTGAAAAGCTGTCTCACCATTCCTACGATAAAAGTGGTGGCAAAACCTCACTTTGTCTCTAAACTGTGAAGTTTTGTGGCACAGCTTATATTCAGTTTGGCTCTTCTTAAGCACTGACATTGGTCATTTACGGCATTTAGGCATTCCAAGGTTTTGCTGGACTTTATTGATCATCCCTTCCCAGATAAGAGAGCTTTTAGGCAGGAGCCTGATTCTCCTGTCCCCTTAGGAAGCCAGACTAAAAGATCCGAAAGAAACCAGCCCAAGAAACTAAAGCAGTATCTTTAAAGTGATATGCTCACAGAGATATGTCATCAACACAGTTGAGTGGTTTCTGTTAGTAAAGCACAGAAAATCCCTGTTGATTTGCATGGAATTTTGGTCTTCTGATGTAACTGGAAATCAACCTTGCTCAGTCCATTTTATGTAAATAACTTCATATCCTAAATAGGGAAATAAAGGCTGATGTCTTTGTAAGGAGTGTGGGCACTGTTTGAAACTTAAACGTTGGTCTTGCTTCCTTTAAAACTTAATAGACTGAATACATACATCCTAATGAGACTTTTGTCCTTAGCTTTAAAACAATTTTATTTAATTGCAACAAATATTCCACATATCCTTATAAGAACAAGCAAATTATCATCACATTAATCATCTTTCTTTCATGAGCAGATATGTTTTACTAGCAGATACTTCAAACAGAAGAAAACAATCTGTCACCAGATAATTGCTACAAGGATGGGAATAAGTCATCCTGTTTGCCTATTTCTTATGTTCCTGGCTTGTGGCCTAATTTAATCTATTCTGAATGCACAGTAAATGCGACATTGTCATTTTAAAATCATAAACCTCTCAAAAAAGCCAGGCAGAGATCTGCTATAATGTGTCAGGAGATGGATATCATATTTACTATTGATCTCTGAATGTAGAACCAATTCATTCTGTACTAGAAAACATTTTTCATATATTTTTAGAAGATATTTAATGGCTCTTAATCAGTGACAAGAATGTTTTTTGTGTTACTGCTCAAAGTAGATTAACGACATTGTACAACATTTCAATAGAAAAAACAAAGCTTTTAGAGGCTGAATCTTGTGTGGTATTGCTTGAATGAGCTGTTCATTCATCTGACTTCCTGTTCAGATTCCCTTAAATTAAAGGAAAGTTCAGAGTAAGCAATCCAAATGTGCTGTAGGATTTATATATGGAGATCCACCTAAGCCTATATTGTATGGACACAGTATTCATTGTAGTTTGAATCACTGCTGGGGAGGATTTAATTTAATTAGCTACTTGATTATTATAGTTGGTTTCTGTGTTATCTGTCCCAAGAAGCTTCTGTTACATCCCACTCCCTACACATTCTATTTTCTTTTCTTCAAACTACCCCATTCTAATGACCAGGTTCCTGCATCTCCTTCTTTATTTTTTTTCTATTCAAGTTTGGATGCAAAGATCCCTAATATATTAACCTAATCTCACTTTTGTGTTCATGGACCACTGGCCCAGGCTTGGATGACGTTTAAAAAATATCACACTTCTGGTCTAACCAAATATGGAATACAAGTGGGTATGTGCTTTTATTAAATTAATATAATCAGGTTTTGACTATAAAAATCTTTTTATTTCAGAAACTTTGTCCTGCTCTTGAAGTCTATTACTTCCTCCTTTCCAACTCCTTAACAGCCTTTTCCTATAAAGACTGTGTTATTACACTCCCACAAGACTCATAAGTGGCTAAGAACAGAGGGCACGAATATAAGAATGAGATTCAATTCACTTTTAAAAGACTCTCATTTTAGGTATCTATCAGCACATCTTTGGAGATGTTTATCCTCCTGTAACAGTCCATAGAAGTTGAGGGTAGGAGTGAGTTGTGTAAAAGCAGGTATATAACAGCACACAATTTTCCAGAGGGTGTCCCAGCTATCCACACAGGACTGTCATGGAAGATGGATAACAGAAAGGAAGCCTCAACCCCTCTGAAACAGCAGAAGAATGCCACACAGTGTGTTCTATGGCATTTCACATCCCACTCCACTCTTGCTTTTATATCCCTTGTTCTCAGCACATCCAGTTTACCATAGAAAATCTTTGGGTACATTATCACCCTGGATAATACCTACCACAGAGTAAAACAAATTCCCTCAATGAATTTTCAGAACAAAGAAACAATCCCCAAAACAATGAGCAATAATGATGGAACACTAACCTCTTTCCAAGGCTTGTATGAATGACACATTTCTTTTAATTATCCCCTTATTTGTAAGGGAAGGGTATTTTGCATCTGTGCATGAAGAATGACAGATTCTGACTGAAAAACAACCAAACTACAGCTGCTATGTAAGAAAGGGAAATTCAGTGAAATGTTTCTGAAATTAGCTATCACATCATGTTCAATTACAGAGGAGTGAGGCTGTGTCTCTGAAGGTATTTCAGTAACACTTCTTACATTCATATTGACATTCAATAAAAGTAACAACTTCTAACCCTATTTCAGTGAGAAAATCTTGTCTGCCACCAGTCCCTAATCAACTCATTACAAATTTTCTTAGTTTCTGACTATTTAGTTTTCAGAATATCATTCACAAAGCCTGTGTACATTAACAGTAAGTGTTTGCAGGAAAATAGTTATAATGAGTATTCTGAAAGCATGAAAGCTTCAAAAAAGTTGTGCTCATCTTACTGACTTTTAAACTCTTTTTAAAAAAAAATAAAAAATGAAAAATTTTGAAAATCCTGTAGCAGACATTTGAAAATCATTTAAATGTCAGTCCTTATTTTTTATTCTTTTTACAGATTGAAGACATGGCAAATTTAATTGATATATATTACTTTTTTTCTCATAAATGTCATAGTCACAAAAAATCTTCTACATTTTTATCATTGACATTAAATCTCATGAAAGGAATAGTACTGTTGATGGCATGAAAATGCCTTTGAATCACCCTACAGAGTAACTTCTTTCTACTAAATAGATAAAGTAGAAAATAAAGTTACATAGATGAAGATAAATAAAGTTAAATAGATGAAGTAGAAATTTATTCCTCATCTCCCAGCTATATAATATACCAAAATAAATGCCAGATAGTATGATCACTTTCTTTTTTGACTCTTCAATTCATTAAGCACTGAAAGAAAGTTTTCAGGTTTAAAGTAAGTCCCACAATAATCTGAGTTTTCCTTGCATTTCATCACATTGTCTTTTTTTTTTCTGTCGCGATAACATTGTTTTAATTTCCTCTAAAAAATAAAATTCCTAAGACACAATTCATTTAAGTACTTTTGTTGTCATAGAATGAAAAAATTTGAAGCTTTAAAAGTGTTTTGTCAAAATATTAATAGAAATTCTCTTTGCAAATGATTTAAAAGGATTTAGAAGGAAAAAAATGTGGTTTTTTTTTCCTTGAGTGACAAAACATGATGTTTCACTAATAAAACATTACAGATATTTTTCTGCTTTTCTTCTACCTTATGGATTATGTACTGGGAGAAGACATTTTGCGTTGTCAAACCAATTTAACAGAAAATGATCGGTACCACCGAGACTTATTTCAAATAAATGTGAAAGCCTGTGAAGATTACAATCTAAGCAGGCTGCAAAAAATAATTCACATAGCGATGCCCTGAATAATAAAGGACAGTTATCTCTGCTGATATGGCTGAACGTGTCAGAAGCTGTTGCCACAACTTCTCAATTACCTGTTTGAAAGATATTGTGAGGCTGGAGTTGGCTGTCCCTCTTACTGTCAATCATACCCTTTCCATAAAAGTGCTGATCTGCATTGTCCTACAGGACATGGAGATGTCTCTCTTTTGAAGAAATTTTCCAGAAGTAAATATTTCTGGTTACTGGACTGATGTGAGACAATCACACACAAATTACAGACATGGCACCAGGCACTGGAGGCCTCCTCAAACAAGATATCAGCAAAAACAGCAAGGAGAGGAAAATTTTATTCAGCAACTTTAAAAGCTTTAATTAAGTATATCTCCTCATTATAAAAGTAATAGAGATTTAAGGGGTTATTCAGTTTGTCACTGAACCATGACAAATAAACGTACAACATTTTTTTCACCAATATACGTCCTCTGTGGTAGACATTTTTTTCACCCGTAATTTAATTATTAAAATGCTTTCTCATGTAGATAATGCAAAAGACAATTGGATTGGAAAGTCTTAATATATACTATGGATCAATTCATCTTGACAATGAGATCTAGAAGGAAACAGTCTAACAAAAGTCCTCTTCCTTTTTTCTGATTTTCTTGTTTATTCAGGATTCTTAGTCTGGTTCCCAAAGAGAGTACAATCTGGGATGAGATGATGCTACAGAAAGACTTACTGTCAAACCTGGAATCATAATTCTTTGCAGGGCACTGCAGGACTTGTATTTACAAAAATCACCTCCAACCCAACGAATAATGTCATACTTTGAATAAACATAAGATAGTAAATTGTGAGGTTGAGGATTGAGGGGGTGTGAAGACAGAGTATATTTTAAATGTCATCTCCTCCTCAAAGGCAGCAGAAGCTGCAGAAGGCTTGATATGGGGTATTTTACTGGCTGGTGCATGAAAAATTTTCATGTAGGCTAAATTGTAGTGTCATGTTTTTCAAAGTTGTTGTATTTCCATCCACACTGTGATTCTTCCTAGACATGACTTAAAGAAAAGGAAGAAATTAAAATATTATAAACGTTATGAAGCCTATAAAGCCATGAACATTGTCTGTTAATAATTGCCTTATAAGCTATTTATACATCCTACGATATTTTTCATTATATGCTATATGTTTCACTTGATCTTTATTGTCTTCACTCTTCTTCTTTTGGAAAATTTTTCTAGGTCAGAAGTAGTTCATGAACTAAGGGATTTAGCAGATATGGATTTAATGGAAAAACATTTTATTTGAAAGAATGGGAAATGTGGTTAACAGGAATTTTACTTGAACACTGTTACAAGAATAAGCTTCTCAATTTGATGTCTGATTGTCCCTAGATCATAGATTACTAAGCCAGTATGGGTTGACATGGTCAAATTGCTTATTGCCTTGCAGACAGTGAACAGGGTGCTATTTGTTATTAGAACTTTTTTCTACAAAGAATGAAGCATCAAAAATAAAATAGTCTGAGCAAAATGGAAGAGCAGAGATGTGAAAGGCTATGAAAGAGAAAACAGAGTTCAATTTAACCTCTTTGTCATCATAAAATAAGATATTTAGGTCGGACAATATATCCTAATATTCACCAACGATAACATTCTTAAGGGAGCTGCCTTCTCTTCAAAAATGTACAAGGTACATTTGATTAGCTAAAAAAAAAAAAAAAAGTGTTTTTGGGGTATAACATCAGAGGACAGTTTCAGTGTTTAAAGACAAAAACTATATAAAAAATAGTTTTGATTTTTTTGAAATCAATTTGAAAATTCAGAGTAAAATCTTTTGTTGATTTGCTGAACATTTTCAAAGTCCAGTCCATCTAAAAAGTGCCACTAGCAGCCATAATTTGGGTCCCATATCTTAGCTCTGGTGCCTGCAACATAAGAAAGACGTGGGCCTGCTGAAATGAGTCCAGAGAAGGGCATGAAGACGATCTGAGGGATGGAACACCTCTTCTATGAAGACAGACTGAGAGAGTTGGGGCCATTCAGCCTGGATAAGAGAAGGCTCCTAGGGTGACCTAAATAGGACTGTAAGAGCCATAGGACTTTTTATGGGTGTATGTAGATAAGAGGGAGTATCTTTAAACCAACTGAGGGCAGATTATAGGAGGGAATTCTCTGCTGTGAGGATGTTGAGACACTGGAGCAGGTTGGCCAGAGAAGCTGTGGATGTCCCACTTCTGGATAAGCTCAAGGCTGGGTTGGATGGGGCCCTGAGCAACCTGTCTAGTGACACTAGCAACCTGTCTAGTGTCCCTTCTCATGGCAGTGCGTTGGAACTGGATGGTCTTTATGCCTGGAATAAACTACAAGTTAATTTGGAACATCTAACAGGGCTTGAACTTCGCTCTGTAAGAGATGCAGTGTTTGCAACATTCAGAGAGTTCACAAAAATACAACCATGAAATTAATTATGTATACGTCATCCAAGTAGAAGCTATGACTTTCTGCATACTTGGCAATAGATGAGGTAAAATAAAGTTGTTCTTTTTTTGAGCTTAATGTTGTTCATTTCTGTGGTAAAATTTTACCAAATCCAAGGAAGTTATAAATAAATTGATCTATTCTGCTCCTACCTTGTCTTTTCTCAGAAAAATTTCAGTTACCGTAAAATTTCTGTTACCTGAATCATTTTGTAGGTTAACCCTAACAACTGCCATGTAACCATGTCAGGTGCTGAGAAGCCCCCCAGTAGTCTTAACAAAGGAAAAAAAAACAAACAAAGCTACAATATGATTGTAGTTACAGTTGTTATTCCACTAATAAAAATTATTATTGCAAAACTGGATAATTGGAAAGCATACACACATACAATCAGACCTCACAATTAAGTTTTCTTTTCTTTTAGCATTAGTACTACCGTCTATGAATTTCAAAATGTAATTTAATTTTATGTAAAAAAATTCCTGAAAGGCAAAAATGTATTTCAGCAGTGGTGATTCAGTTTTAAACCATGCATAAAAAACCAATAAAGGGCAAAATGCTAATAGGTTTGTAAATGGCCTATGACCTTTTCTAGCTATTTTTCAATATTTTTCAACAGTTAAGAAACAGACACTGAAGTAAGTCAATAGTCTCTTACTGTATTATTTACTTTAAAAAAATGAATGTTTATCAAATGGGCTTGAATTGATAATGGTATGATAGTTCATGCTTGAGAAGCCTCACAATCACCAATGTGAAGAACTGGATATTGTCTTTCTGGCACAATCATGTGGAGAGTGGATTGCATTTACACCTTCCATGACCTTGAGAACAGTTTCCCATACCAATGACTTTCTTTTAAAATTCTGCTGCTGCTTCCAAGTGTATACACTAGACAAGTAAAATTAAAAGGTATAGTAAACTTCCTGGTAGTATGTTTACTATAATATAATCATATAAAATAAACAGTTATGCACTTTTTTCCAGTTTTAGGATGAAAAATCCTCAAAATTATGAACTACATTATAAATTGCAGATTTTCTAAGACATTTCAATAAGAGAATTTAATTATGCTGAGTTCCTATAAATTGTAAGTTGGAATTTAAATGGCTAGTGTTTTTAAATATCCACTGAGACTCTTTGATTTCATAATCTTAAGTTTCAAAAATGTTAGATTTGATTCACATGTTGTTGCACATTAAATGATTTCAGTAGTTTTCCACTATAAATTCCTGAATTTAGCAGAATATTTTTCTTTCTTTATATGGAATTTTTCTTGTAAATGTCTTCTAGATCTGCATATTTTTGTCATTCTTTACATATTTTACTTCTACATTGGACATGTGCTAATTCTACTGTTATGACTTATAAAAATTTTCCTTGCATCTTGAAATCAATATTTATCTATACTGTATTTATTTATCTGTTACTGAAAAGTTCAAGTGTCCTTCTCTAAAAAAACCAAGGAGATCTTTATTTTCCTTATATTCGTACCTCAACCTTACTGCAATATGATACAGAATTCTAAAATGTTGCAACTATAGCTAGGAGAAAATATATGCTCTATGTGAACATAAGAAAAATATTTCTTTCTGATAGAGTGAGCAAGAAGGTTCCATAAGTATTTCCCATGGAAGAAAACAAACTGGGCTTTTGGGCAGCTATGAAATTCTTAAGCCCTAAAAAGTTGTCTATTTCATCTTTGGATTTCACTGGTCTATTTTTCAACTGATTTTTTGTTTCAACTGTTTACATTGCATAACAGATTACCTTATCTATGTGTAATTATATCCATATAGCCCATATTTTTTATTTTACTAAAACTCCCAACACTGTTAAATTGTAGAAAGGCTCCATAGTATTTAAAAATTGAATAATTACCTTATTACTAAAGAAGCATTCTTGATTTGAAATAGGGATTGGATTTACTGACTTGTTTAAAATTTGTTAGTTTTGGACAAGAACATAAAGCAGGTCAGTGTTTCTGAATTATGTCACCATTTAGTGGAAAACAAGCCCTTTGAGAAATAACAATCTACTTCACAATCATGTTACATCTATAGTTACAGTTTATGATGATTTATTAATACAGACTGGTTTGGGTTGTTCAAGCATTTTATTTTGCTTGATCTGAATGCCATCTTTGACACTGTTGATTATAACACTCTGCTTTATAATTTATGAAATTATGTAGAATAGTCTGGCAGTGTTTTGAGATGGTGTAATTCTTATTTATTAAAACACATATCCATCTGTGTCATTACATATTAGACTTTTTCTGTGCCACCTTGTCAGTTCCTTCAGTGTTTAAACAAATTCATTTTTACTTAGTAAATGACAAAGTATTTTATTTAGGTAACTCATTTCATCATTTGGTTTTTCTTCCTTCATCTAAGGTAGTAAAGAATATGGGATAATAACTTTTTACAGATGTATAGAAAACTACTAAACACTGGAAAGAATGTATTTGCAGTTTAAAGATGTATACAAACACAGAGGAAGGTGTGTGCATGTTCTGGGGCATTGGTAAAAATGTTTTTCTTCTTTAGATGAAGTTAATCAGGAAAATATGAATCTGGGAAATATCACTGGACAGTATTATGAATCCTTGATTGGTCACAGCTTCAAAAGACCTTATCAGGAGAAATTAGGAGAGTTTCCACAATTCTAAACCTATATGTATGTGATCCTTCTGACTATTTTTCATTACAAATACAATCTTTATTGATAAATAAAATTACTTGTTTTAGCAATGCACAGGGCAATCAAGTTTCACCATTATCACAGAGTTTATTTATTTACAGAAAAATCTGCATGCAAACCTTCAGTGTGGTTTACATAAAGTATTTACAGTGATTTCACTTCAATACTTGAATTGCTACATATATATGTGTAACTTAGAGTAACACGCTGTTTTTCACTGGTCTTTTTGAACAACAAAATATTTAGGACACTCCAGACATTTATTTTCACATGGCAGTCTTTTTTTACTTTGTGAAACTGACAGAAATGCTGTTGTGCTCAGTGATATCTTAGGAAATTCCTTTGCCTTCTTTAGGTTTCCAAACTGTGGTAGAGCACTCAAACAGAACATGAGGCTGAGCTGAGATGTGTATGATGACCAAAATAACTCCGAGTTCCTTTGTCCCTGTGGTAGCTATGTCTTGGGTCTCTCCCAGAAACTTTGCCTGGCACAACATTATCAGCTATAGACATTTGGAATTTTTTTATGATACTGTTTAGACCACTCAAGGGCCTAAAGTAGACACAGCAATTCTGAACAAAGACGTCTCTCTTTCTCACATAGCTTATTTTCTGTGGGAATGTGGTATCTGCTACATCCAAAGAAATGTATTTTTATCACTAAAAGCTGCATCTTCTTTTAGAGCTTTTGCTGAGATAGGTGTGTTAGCAATCCCCCTCTAGCTTAGACTAGCCCTTAGCAGTATAAAGCAATTAAAGATAATCCTGGCATGCCTTGAAAAAGGATAATGTTTTCTGCAGCTCTTTTGTTCATGATTTTCAGGTGTGTGCTTTTCTCTACTGCCCCTGTAGACTGTGTAATATAGATTGCATACTGATAATGCAGGCTGTTATCTGTAGGTGTTCCTAAATAATGAATAGCCCACTGTAACAGCTTTTCTTACAAATAACTACCAAAATCTGGCTTCAGTCTGTTTTTTGAACAAAATAATTTATAGCATTTCTAAAATAGAAGCCTACCTCTAGGTAGGCTGCTGGTTTTGAAATCCATTCTTGGGCACCTAAGGGTGTCTTTCAAGTTCCATTCATTTCAACTTTAAAATTATATTTAGACCGAAAATTGAGATATTTCTTTAGACTACACTGCCTGGACAAGCACAAACTCTTGTCCTGAAGTGTATTGGATTTGTAGCACCTGTTTTTAATTAGCAGGGTGTCAACAGAGGTGGCTTCTATGAGAAGCAGTTGGAACATTCCACCATGCCTGGCAGAGCCAATCTCTGATGGCTCTGAAGATGGACATGCTGCTGGCCAAAACTGGGCCAAGTAGATGTTGGTAACACCTCTGTGATAACAGATTTAAGAAGAAATCTAAACATAGGTGGTGGCACCGTTTTAATTCCAGCCAGAGAAGAGGAGGAGGTGAGAATACATGAGCAGAACAACATGGCAATACCATGGGCAGTGGAGAAGGAGGGGAAGGAGATGCTGCAGGCTCTGGAGCCGAGATTCTTCTGTGGGCCATAGTGGTGACCAGAGTGAAGCAGCTGCACCCCTGCAGCCCATGGGGATCCATGGGGAATGCAGAGATCCTCCCACAGCCCGTGCAGGAGGTGCCTGTGCCAGATGCCTGGAGGAGGCTGTGGTCCAGTGAGAGCCTTGGAGCAGCCTGTCCATGGAGAACTGCACCTCATGGAACAGTGACCCACACCGCAGCAGTTTTGGGAGACTGTTGCCCATAGGATGGACTCACATTGCAGCAGTTCACAGGAAACTCTTTTTCTCACTCTGGAGAAGTTTGTGGAGAACTGTCTCCTGTGGGAGGAACCCAATGCTGCAGCAGAGGATCAACTTCTCTCCCTGAGCAGCAGAAGCCATTGATGGTGCACTGACCCCTATTCCCTGTCTCCTTGCACTGCTGAGGTAGGCATTAGAGCTGGGAAGGAGGGAGGAGTGGGTAGAAGGTGTTTTAAAAGGTTTATGTTCCTTCTCATTATCCTGCTCTGATTTTTAAAGTAATAAATTCATTTCAAATCTCTACGTTGAGCCTGTTTTGGTCTTGATGGTATTTGATCAGCAAACTCTCTCAGTCCTTACCTCATCCCATGAACCCTTCATGGAATTTTCTCGCCTCTTTCTGGCTGCAGAGCCGAGTCAGTGGGTGACTTTGGTGGGTGCCTGACATCCAGCCTAGGTCAAACCATGACATGAAGCTACAACGACCCTTACACAAGATTTCAGTCCCCATGGAAACAAATCTAGGCATGACATTCTGTAAATATTCCTACCTTACATATCCATGTGCAAGAGGAAGACAAATGCTAGATGATAGCTCATATGGAAACATGTTTTGCTCTCTTTCGAGTGTAAATGTATGCCTCCATCACACTATTTGTTTTACCACATCCCCTGGGAATTACTATGGAACATATTTTTAATGTTCAGGGTTGGTGAAGGTTCTGAGTTTCTTCTTAGCTTGAGGCTGCTTCAGCTACTTTCTCAGCAGGAGCTCCCTTGTTATTACTGGCCATGACTCCATACATAGTAAGAGAAATCTCAAAACATGGGGGACTCAGTGTGTTTAGTGATAATTTTGCCCCCTAATCCAGTGCCCTGTCCTCTGTTCCATCAATGTGACTTGTGGTTTCTCTCAGCAAAGCCTAATTGCTGAAAAACTGTAGTCATTCTTTATTTTAAACTAAAGTTTTGACTTTTTATAGTCCTTGGTGCTTAATTGATCTGCATTTAACAGAAGATTTTCCTTATAGAAATGATGCTAGCCTTGCAGATACTGTGACGAATTCTGGATGAGAGGGGCAGATTCTAAATGATAGTTTTCACTATTGGAAATTGATGATCAGAATTTCTTCAAGCTGTCGTCTACTATCAGATTGGGCCAATTAAGTGCACCAGTGATTAGGGCATAACTATTTTCATTTGCTCATCTTTCTATAACCATGATTCCATAGGAACATAAAAAAGGACATAATATACTTTTTTTTTTTTGGTCACATCTTGCCTCTGTCTACCCAAGGAATTATTTCAATACATCATTAGTCATCTTGGAATTAATTTAAAAGTTTTCCCTGGATGATCATAAGGGATTTCAGCACACTTAATTTATTGATGCTTTTCTCTGCTATTCTCATCAGACTAAAACACGTGCCATATGAATAACCCTTCCTACCACCTCTGTTTTTAAAAGAAAACATTTCAAATTATACTTTTTCATTCCCTCTAAAAAATAGTTTTAACACAAGCACAAGTGTCTCAGATAGAGTCAACTTAGGGTATATCTATACTAAGAAAAATGGAAATCAAATAACATAAATCAAGTAAAAAGTGAAATATCAGATAAAAAAATCAAAATGTCAGCATTTTCATTATACATCTCCTTGTTTTTAGAGGTTTTATTCCATGTTAAAAACTAGGACTAAAACCTGGCATATGAAACATGACATTTCAGTCTAGAAATGATTTTATCTCATATATGTTGCTAATAGTTAATTTTTGATACTATCATTTGATTGAATGAAAGGTGGCATTACAAGCTGGAATAATTTCAAGAATTTAGATAAATGTTAGCATTAAAAGAATCTGTAAGAGGTATATCACATCTTTAAATTCAGGTTTTCTTGATAAGTTTTGGGGTTTATGTTTGGAACTCTGGTAATTTTTTTTCTATCACCATAGTATCACTTAGTATTAGAGTTATTGTATGTTATCTTTAGACAATGCTTATTGGGCTTCACAGTCCTCATAGTTAATGAATTATGTGTGTACATGTATGTACATAGTATAAGAGGCTTGACAATATGATCTCTTTTAAATTCCATTTTCTTTTCCAAAAGTCTTGTGTTTGACTGCTGCATTGCTGAAGAGAGCCCAAGATATTAGAAAACCTTCTGTTGTGTTATGAACAGAGCCATCACGTCTCACAACATGAGCATGAGACTTAGACAAGTGGCATTTGCTTTGCACCTTCTCACAGTAACATTTCTGTACCATATGTTTTTACAGCACAAAACCAGATCATTTGTCATACTTTGTGATCCCACATGACAATCACAACTGCATGCCTTGGCTGTGATCTGTCAAACCATTATGCCTGTCACATAGGGGTCAGAAGAAGGAGAAATACCTTGCTGCTGTGACTCAGCCAAAGGGAAGAAGGAAAGAGGTTAATGTTACCACAGGGTAACATTAACATACTCCAAGCAAGTGCTATTACACCCTTTCACCACTTGAAATTTGAAGAAAAATTTCATGGGCCACTGAAACATATTTTATTTACGTGCAACCCCTTAAAGAAAAATGCTTGTGCAGATGTGTTAAAGGGCTTTGAAAAGAGCTTCAAATTTTTGTTGTTGAAACACCACAGAAACTTCTATCTATTGATCCTTCAGCAGAAGCTGAAATACAAACAAGGAATTTAGTTTTCCACAGAATACTGGAAGTACAGTTTGCTACATGAATGCTAGCATAGCTAAGCATGCATTGTTCACACTATTGGAGGATGGCAATCAAATATTTCTGTTAAACATGGCAGACAGAGTTCACAAAAAAGCAGATAAACACAGGAAATTTATTTCTGCCAACCCCAAGAAGCAATATCCATAATCCAGAGATGTCTGATTATATTCCTAGTTTTGTTCTTCATCAGTTAACAGGTCCTGCTTTTACCTTTTCCCTCCAACTGTATACACAAAACCACTTTTTCCTTTATGATAAATGTTACTTCTTTGGCTCCAAAGTTTTCCTTTGAAAGGTCTGAAACACTCTGAACCTACTGGGTAATTGCATGAATGTATCAGTTGATTCACTTTTATTCTTCTGTTCCTTAAAGTATATATATATTTAAAAAAATAAAAAGAAAAAAAAAAAGCCTCCAAAAATCCCCAAAACTAAACGAACAAACAAACAAAAAAACCCCCACAGAAACAGACCAAAAAAAAAAAAAAAAAAAACCTCAAACAAAGAAACAAACAAAAAAGGACAATTCAGACACACCTTTAAAAAGTCCATGTCTCTAAAGGACATCTGGAACTCATTTCTCAATGAATGGCAAACTACTGCCATATATGCCTCAATATAGGACAGTACAGTGAGTCACAAATTCTTTGCTGAATGAGTATTTCCATGTTCCTGATCATTCAAAAGTATTGAGTGAATTCTAAATAATTCAAAACCCTTTTGGAATAAGGATTTAAGCTGCTGAGTTTGGTTACTCTGCAGTGCTTTTTTCAGAAGAAGTTAGGTGATTAAAAAGAAAAATTACTATCCATACTACAAATAAACCAAACAATTTAGTCAAAATAATGCAGAGATGGTATGATATTTCCAAGTAAATATCTAGAACACAGACAGACATTTTAAAGAACAAGTAGTGGAAGGCAAAAGGGGCTTTCCAGATCTAGAGAGATCCAGTGTCTCTCCACTGTTATCAAGTATAACTGATCCTGAATAATCCTGTCTTGAATAAAGGAAAGTTAAAAACTGAAATTCACCAGAATGCCTAAGATATGCAACTTCTGTCATTTTCTTGTCTACACAAATTAAAAAAAAAAAATCTTCAGTGCTCTTTTGAGTCCTGCTGGTAACACTTTCGAAAATTCTTTTTACATTTTTGTAATTATTGACCTCTCCCTTAAGGATTCATATTTTCTGAACTGTAGCCATTACAATAATCCTGTAAATAAGCACTTGGTTACTTTATAAATTCTATATTGCCATTTACTCTGTGTTTGTACAGCGCCTGTCAGCATGATCCCTTATTATTACTGTAATTTTTATAATATATTAATAGAAATTTAGTGAATTAATATTTGCTGCCAAGGGACATCAAATTGATAGCATGCACCTAGCCTGACAGAGTTCAAGAGGCATTTGGACATACTCTCAGTCACTCCTGGGGATGGTGCTTTGCAGAGCCAAGAGCTGGACACCATAATTCTTGTGAGTCCCTTCCAATTCAATGTATTCAATCACTCTGTTGTGCTGTGAAGTAAAGACATGGGAAATTTTCTTACAAATATTAACTACAGTATAATATCCAGGTATCTCAAGTCACAGACTCCTTCAGAAAGACCTTTCTTCTGTCTCCTTCAGATACAGAAACACACAGTATAAATAAATCCTTATTGCATCAATGAAAGGTAATTAAAACTTTAGTGTCATCAACAAAATTTGAGCCCGAAACACCTGCATGCATTCAGTTTGTGATGTATTAGCCATTTAGGAGACAAATATGAGATAGGTCACAATTAAGGTTGGGGCTGCTTTTTTTCTTCTAACCTAACTTGCTCTTTGATTTTAGGATAATAAATGATTAATTTGACTAGGTGCAAATAATTTACTCCTAAATTGTTGTTGTTGGGTTTTTTAAGCACTAATGTCTGACCTAAGATTAGATTCAAGGATCTGAGAGAACCACAGTCAAACCTTTATATAATAACTTAGAGAGACTTCCAAAGCAGGGAAGGAAATACCTAAATGATTAATCTTTCAATAAGATTGAGGTGACTAGAAAATGAAGACAAAAAATGTAAAATTTCCAATTAATTTCCACTACTTATGCTTATACCATTAAAATTTTTAAAACTGATTAATATGTCAATAACTGATTTTTTTTTCAAAGTGAAAGCATAAATATTTCCAGAGAACTTGAAGAAAATAGCTGTTGATCTACTTTGAACTGTGAACAGCTGTTAACGATTCAGTCTTTATATGTATTCAATTCCCACCTCAAATTCAATTCCACATACACTAAATCCATACATAAAAATAACCAAGTCTTTCATGAGCAAACATACAATAGCCTGACCTTTTTTTCTGAACATATTTTTCCTTTTCATTCTCACATCTTATTTCAGCTTTGCCTGTATTTTCTTACTTGTCACATATAGTCCTAACTTGTACATTCCCTGAGTTTTCCATACCTTCCTTTTCCCAATTGATTTTATATTTGCCATTATTTATCTTCGCAACTGCAGAGCCACACCCCCATCCCTCATCTCACACCAACTTTTTTCCTCAATATTTTTGACACCATCACCACACTGCACTGCTTCTCTTGCTCACATTCCAGCCTAACATCTTTAGCACTTTGGTTTTATCTCCTCACATTCCCAGACTCTAGTTTTTTGCATGATTTTACTTATTCATTTTTGTTTTTACTATTAGCTAAGTTCTATTCAGGCAAGAAACATAGGATAATCTTGTATGTTGGTAGGTTATTGCTGTCAGCCACCCCAGGCAGGTGGGGTAAAAGTATTACTTTGCATTAGTTTGCTTCCACCTGCAAGGACAATACTACCTATGTTGTCCATAGTGTAATGAAAGAACCACAGCATCATAGAAATCGTGTTGGAAATATATCTCTAAATGCTAGAAAACAGATTTCCTCCCTGAGGAATTCTTTGAGAAACTTCATTCATACAGGCAAAATGATGGAGATCTTACTGAGAAACTGCCTAAGAGGTTCTCTCCAAAGATATCTGGTGGTTCACTATGATTAGTTTCAAAAATAATTAGATTGAGTTACAGTAACCCCAAGACTGGTTTTTACTGTACTCCAGAAAAATGAGAAAGACTCTTAGGCAGAAAAAGTTACCTTATATATATTAAGATTTCTGTCTTACATGAGACAATCAAAGTGAGTTGACTCAAGGAGAAAGTTTAAAGTTTAAAAAAATGTTACCTGTTTAATATTCCAGGATAATGTTTTAATAATGCAAGTGTTCTTAATAAAAATAATTGATTAATTGGTTTTTAGCTCTTTTCAAAATATTGTTTTTAAATTAAGGACTTTGAAAATCAAGGCATTTTTGAAAACTTTTTTTTTTTTTTGCAACTTGTTCTTCTAAAAATCTCCTTATATTTTAAAAGCACTTTGTGACTTAAGACCATAGGGATAATTTCAGTTATTTGAGACCATCTCCACAGACTGGAAATTTCCAAAAATATATTATTTCCCTTCAAATGTATTTAACATTAATCCCTTTTGGACTATGGCAGTGGGTTTAAATTAAACTAGAATTAGTACTGCTGACAAGAGAAGAAACACTATATAGCTTTGTCTTTTGACCTTTAAAATAATGGTTAACTTCAGCTTAGGCAGACTCTTTAAGCAAGACTGGCTTTAGAGGATACTGATTGTTCTGAAAAACAGGAGATTATATTTGACTTATATATCTGCCATAAAATTTGCTTTCTTGCTTGTCAATCCATCTAAACAAAGCTGTGTGAACAAGCTGGGTCTATCAGACTGCCTCTATTTCCCAGGTTCCAAACCACTGAGTTTGTCAGCTACTTACTTGCAGTGGGACTGGAAACTGCCATGGGGCCTTTACTGTCAATCTCTTAAATGTATAAAAGGAATGTTTGAAATTGTTGAACCTGGCTTATTTTTAGCTATTAGCTTTCACACTTACATGAAGAATTTTCTTTCTGATATGATTTTTCCATCTTCTTATGCCTTTTGGAAGTTACTAGTAAAAAAAGGCTCAGTTAACTCCTGGTATGAAAATCTGTATAGCAGCAGCCCAGGGAGCTGCTGTTTTCATACAGTTAATGGTTTGGCAGAAATTTTTATGACTTTCTAGAAAGGAAGAATTTAATGTTTGAAAATTAGTACAGATTTTTTTTTTTTTCAATTTATAACCTGTGTTTAAAAATAGTAACTGCTTTATTTTATCACGAACAGGTGGTTTGGAGTATACTTTTCTAGATCTCATATTCAGAAGTCATTTCCTCCTCGTGAGATTTACCATTGGTAAAAGAAGTGACATATTTGATTCTTCATCTGAAATATCAAAAAATTGTGCAGATGCAGATGTATCTTCAGATAAACACCTTTCTTTTTTTAAAACAGGATCTGTATATTTACCATTGCCTTATCTTGCTAGTGGCAAACACAGCAAAGGACAGAGATGTTTAATTCCAACAATACCACTCATTTTGCATTTTTTCTCCTTCCTGTGCCATGTAGTATCTTATATGTTTAGTAGGCAACTTTATAAAATTACGTTTTCTATCCTATGCTATTATAAGCCTGGACCAGGTGGCTTCCTATTTTTTTCTTCTTTATATTCCACTGTAAATAGTCAATAATGAGTAGTATTGCAAAGATATAATAGCTGATGTCATAATTTTGTGATTATGAAATCAGCTACATAAATAGAAGAATAAAAGAATATTTTAAATGTAAAAAGAAATTCAGTGTGTGAAGAAAACAATCTAAAAGAAGAAATTATGTTCAAATATTTTTTATACTTTCATGCTCTACATATAAGAAAATTAAAAGCTTTTTTTTTTTTTCCCCCTTAATTCCCCTGATCTGTAGAACATAATATTACCCTTTGTTGTCCAGTCTGGTCATATCAATTCCCCTGAATCTAGAAAATTATCATGAAACAATTGATACAAGAAACCTGATAAGGTATGGACTTCTGCAGTGAAAAATGAGCTCAAAACCAAAACTCATAGGCTAAAAACTCGTATGAAAAAAAAAAAAATCTACAAAATCTCTTCCCAATATTCCTTTTCATTTCTAGAACTTCATATCATTTTGAAGAATGGACTGAATAATAGAAAAAAATCAAAGGTAAAATATTGTGGGTTTCTGAAGACTTTCTGTATTAGAACCCAAGAAGATAATAACTTCTGTAACCAATCTACATATGCATAGATTGAAGAAGCAGAGCACAGTGCTCCCTGAGGAAATAAGTCAATGAAGAACTGACAGTCAGTAAAAGCTGGAGTCAATCACCCTCTGTAAGGTTCATTCCTAATATTCAAAAAAGCTTGGGAAAAGCATTTACTCCTTGAAAATTATGTAATTCAAGACTGCTGAAAGGGTCATTAAAAAACCCCCAAAAACAAGGGAAAACCCAGAGCTCTAAATATGAATCACTGAATGGAGAAAAATCTTGGAGCAAGAAAAAGAACCTTGATATCAAGGAAGAGCTATTATCACAAGAATACAATGATCTGAACGAATTTATAGAAATCACTGTCGCTTGGCAAGAAGATTCTGCCATGACTCGTGGGTTTCAGTGTTCTACATAAAATCTTTTACAAGCAACAGTGAAGGCTATCACTGCTATTGAAAATTATTTTTAATGAGTCCTGAAGTGTTAGTTTAGGTCGGTTTCTCATATTATTCATTAACTACAGAAAAACAGAGTGAAATTTAATTTGAATTCAGGGTTCATTAATATTTCATGTAGATACCAATTCTTTAACAAGATGGTGAGTTATAGGGTACATGGGACTTTAAAAAATGCTATTTTGCGGCATATTTCCATTACTGCATTAAAACTTAGTGCTACTTAGCTAATTTCTCAGGTTAGTGAACTTGTAAATCGATAGAAAAAATTCTGTATGAAAAAACAAACACAAAATCATATCCAGTTGTCTGGCAAAAACCCATTTTTTTGTTTATTATAATTAGACAAAATCAAGATATTAAATATGAGCTTAGTCATAAGCTCACTTCCAACTGGAATTTAAATTAAGACGGTTGTTTCATCTGTCTTTCAAACTGCATATAAAATTAGTGTGTCCAAAAAAAGGGAAAATTGATCCTATTTAAAAAAAAACCAAAACAATCCATCAGAATATCCTGTATTCCTACCAAAAGGCAAGGAATAAACCAGTGAGACCAAATGGCAAATTTCAATAAAGTATTTCAATCCTAAAAATTTTTTCATAAATAAAAAACTAATCATCTGGGAGGTAGACATTAAGACCATTCAGAAAAAAAAATAAGAATCCTAAACTTTTAAAACAAAATCCCGTGCATTTCAGTCATGTCATATACCCCTGGAGACAGAAAGGAAAAAAAGCTTCCTTTTTTACCTTGTCTCATTACATCTAATGTTACAAGTCTTCAAAAAGTTCAAGGTTCTGATGGATTAAAAGGGCATTAAAAGGGCAGTTAAGCCAGTTAGAGCAGATAAACACATTGCCACGGACATGGTAGATTATTTTTCTTTTTTCCTCTCTTTTTTTTTCCTTTTTTTTCCTGGTGATCTCAAGAGCTGATGATGCAGACAAACCCTGAGGGCTCAATTCAGTTGTCTAAACATCTGCGTCTGGTACTTGAGGGTTCTTGGGTCAGTCACAGGGGTCTGAGGGGTAAGAACCAGAACGGTGTGGGGGTTCCAGCCCTTCCACAGGGGCAGCTGAAGACCAGGACTGGCAGGGATGAGGCACAGAAGTTTCTGTTTTGGCAACATATTCTTGTTCCTCTCTTTGGTTTTTTTGTTTTTTTTTTTTTTTTTTTTTTTTTTTTTTTTTTTTTTTTTAGGGTTTTTTTTTTAGATTGTAGGTTTGGAAGCTTGAAGGACATTTGCATTGGCAGCATTTTGTTCAATTTCCTTGACAATGCTTTTTTCATCTCAGTAGCATGAGAAAATGAGATGAGAAGACATTTTTAATAAACTTTTGTCTTTCAGTCACTTGCTCAGTTATAATCACTAAGTATTTTCATTAACTGTATTTTCATTTTATAATATGTCAGTTTCTAAATATATTTCAGGGAAAAAACAAAGATGTCCTTGACACTGTTTACACTAATTCTCAAGTTAGTGACCACTTCAAAGTAACATCATGAAGTTGCTATTAAAATGTAGTTCAGAGTTTCAAGAGACTGCTTGTGCCTGACAAGTAATTTTTTGTTGCTCCCTTGGGGAGTTGCTAGAAACAGTCTTCAATGTAGATTCATCCTGTGACTGAAGCACAGAAAGGAAAAGCTGAAAAATGAGCAATGGGAACAGCTTGCTGATGAAGTTGAATGAGGAGCTAGTAATGATATTGATGACATTACTAATTACTTAGCAGGCAGAATTCAAAATGAGAATTCATTTGTCATCATGATATCATCAATCAGCTTTCTATTGCCTTGGGTAATAGTCAAGATAAACTTTGCTTTATAACTCATTTTGGCTTGTGCATATGTACTCTCTAATTTTTATGTTTTAGTGTTTTACTTTTCCCTGTATTGCTTTGGTTTTTTTATGTGTCCTATTTCAAAGGTTGTTCATTTGACACTTAAATCAGAGAATTAAAGACAACACAATCTTTTCCCCTCAAAACAAGCAAATTTTCAACACGTTTTTGTATAAGAATCATAGCCTTAAGTAGCATCCATTCCTGATGCAAAAGGAAGCCTATTCAAATTTTACACTTAAAAAATCAGACAGATTCCTAGATATTTTAAGAAAAAAATCACAGTAAGAATATGCAAATTTCCTTAATTTTGGAATAGAGGATCAAAAGTCATAGTTCCTGAGTCCTTGAGTTAAAAAAAAAAAAATCTCTGGGTATTTATTTAGGCTTTTCAATCAACACAATATTCCTATTCTTTCAGCCTGTGAATCAGTATCACAGTCCCAAGAGTCTGGAAGCTATACTATCTCCTCCAAACAGCTGAGATTCCTGGCTGAGTCACCCTGTTGGAAAGGGAGCTGGCCAGACTTTACTGATTGTGCACTCCAAGATTTTCCTCTCTCCGGTCCAACTTGGCATTTCTGTCTTTTTCATCTGCTTTCTAGATCCTTGAATTCTTGCCTTGTCTTTCACAGGGACACTTTCCACTTTTGTGGTCATACACTCTGGTCATTAATGCTTTGCTGTGAAGTAAGTAAAGAGAATATTTTTTTACTCACAAGGGAACTTCCAACTGTCCCCTTGGAAGCCACCAAAGCTGTCAATGACTTTCCCTGCCAGGCCTGTGTCGTGGCAGTAGGAATTAACCTGTGAGTTACCCAGGGTCCCAAATGAAAATGTGAGGTCTGCTGGCTAGCTGTATTTGGCCAAGGAAGTAGTGATCTGAATCAGCAAGTATATTGTCTTTTAATATGCTTATAGTACTATAGTCTGGGAATATATGCATAAGCTTAGAGGTACCCTCTAACTCATTAAACAACCTAATGGATCATCTGACAGTTGGAAAGGTTTTCTGTGTGATTGAATATTAAAGTGAATGTGTTAATTTGAGCCTGTATTATTATGCCATCCCATTTGCACTGTTTTCTATCACTTTGATTAATGCCTAGATTGTGACTAACAGGTAGAAGGAATGAGGGATAATATGGATAATACTGCAGTCTATGGATGTTCTTACCATTCTAGTTTGTGCTTCTACTGAAACAAAAAAAGTAAAAAATGGAGAGGAGGAAAAGTGATTCCTTTGGCTTTCAGTCTTATTAAATTTATAAGATTATAAAATATTGATTTTCTCGATCACTTCTTCAAGATAGGAATGAAGTAAGTTTTATTTAGTTAAATATCACAACTGCAAAAAAGCAATTTACATATATTTTAGTCAAAATCAGAGGAAAACTTCAGAATGTTCTTAGTATCTGGGAAGATTTCCTGATTGAGCAGATTCTGAAGAATGAGGGTGTTCCAATTCAGTGAGTTTATAACTGTGGTTTGGATTACATGCAGGCCAATAATTTCTCCAGGACCCTTTGAAATACATTTGTAGCTTGTCATAACATCTCCACAGAACTTATTTTCATTTGCTTTATCTAGATTGCTTCACATTAAGTGGCATTTTACGGAAGCTGAATACTTTTTTACTTCTGTTTACAAATATGGGTCATATTAAACAATAAAAAATAAATATTTAAAAATTTAACAATTTAAAAACATGTACTACCCCCTAAGGATGCAATCACTAGGATAATTTCATATGTATTAGGTTGTACTACAGATAGAATTTTCAAAGAACACCACACTTTTACTATATCAAATTTTTTTGAAAATGGAAGAGACACAAGTAGATTTTCTGTTTTTCTAAAGCAGGCTGACTGCTTAAGATAGTTACCCTGAGTGGAGTTCAGAGTATTTTACTGTTTCTCCCCTGAAAATCTAACTTCAGGAAACTCTAGAGAAAAGCAGGATGGCATCCTAAATCTCATCAGAATCATACATGGAAATATCATTCAAATAAATCACCCAGAGGAAAGAGGTGCCTCTTAAAATGATAAAACTGATGACTGTAAATGAGAACTGCAGTTCTAGACAACTGTTTTGAAGGTGCTTGAATATTGCATTATCAGCACATTGCCTTGCTCTCTACACTGGCAGTAGAACAGATGTTAAAATCTTGGCATATTACCCTTGACTCTACTGCATGTCTCTTTCCAGCAACTGTTATGATAAGCTCTTTCATAAAAAATCCTCCACATTGTATGTGAGTCAACATTCTTGTGAGATAGGACAACTTTTAATAGAGACTTATTTTTCTGAATAAATGAACAGTGTTTTCCCTACTTTTATGAGGGGAATGTGCCAATTATATTTGAAGGCAAGGTAATATTTGCCATCAGGTGCAGTCAGCTTAATCTGATAATTAGTTTTAAGTGTAAATGCAGTTCAGAAAACTACTTTCTATTATGCTTTATTTTTAAAATTTTCTCTCCTGAAAATTACTTTTCACAAAAGCACTCAAAATGGCCTTCCCTTGGTGTAATGGAAGAGTTGGAGCAAGAAAAATTTCATCTCCATAGATCAGGCTGTCAGCCTTGTCAGAGGTTCTTATTGACAGCAGTCTACAGCAAAAAAAAAAAAAAAAAAAAAAAAAAAAAAAAAAAAAGAGCAGAAAGGAGCAATTCTAAAACTCTTTTTAGATTTCTTTTCTTTTTAATCTAGGAGCTATCTTCAGTCATGATATTGTGCTGGGAATACCTTTTTATTTTTAAATTTGTTCCTATTTTATTAGCAGAGGCGACTGACTTTGCTCTTTGAAAATGCTCTTTTGCATTTTCTCTGTCTCATTATCTCTTCTTTTGGTTTTTGCTGAACACAAGAACTGGTACTCTAAAAAAGCTGTTGATTAACCTAATTCCATTTAATTAGATAAATACATAGCATGGAAAACAGAAGAAGGAGAGGTGTTCGATCTTTTCAAGTTAGACTAAATGATGGAAATTTCTCACTATAGGTAAGAAGGTTGTTTTGGCCTCTTAAGTCTCTAAAATTGTCTGTTACTCAAAGGCACTTCCTAAGCTTTTAAATTTAATTTAATTAAAATATATATTACAACAATTGACTTCCATTATTTCAGCACCAGAGAATCCTTTCATGCTGTCATTACCTTGTGTAAATGGGTTTGTTTTACATAACATGAGAAATTATGGAACAGTCCATTAAAAACATATCTTTCTGAATTAGTGATAGATAAAGTGATAAAGGTTTTAAAAATATTGCAATTCAACTTTTTTGTAATTGAGGTTTCTCCAACTGGAAAACTTATTCATTCTATTTACTTTTTTATTTGGTTTCTTTTTTTCTTTTAGGAAAGCATATGAAAGATATTAATGAAATAGTATCACTTATTTCAATAGCAATCTTTGCTATTGAAAGCAAAGCTGGAAGATTTCAAAATTAAGGTCAGCACAAAAAAAACTCTAAAGCAAATGTTTTGCTCTGAGAAATTCTTAATAGACCTTAACACATTTTTAATTACTAAGTGTCATGCAATGGGCTAATTATAATGGATTTTTCCTTTTCTATTGTACATGGCATATATTTATTTGTGTTTAGCCTTGAATTTCTTTTTTCCAAAAATACTTCATTTACATCTTCTTCACTTTCAGCTTTGCGATTTTCTATGATTCCCAAGGAAAATTTGACAGTAGGTTGTCTGTCAATCTGCTCTTGCCGTTGTTTTTGGATACACCTGCTGATCATTGTAATGCCATAATTTCTTCAGGGATATACAGACTCTTTAGGAATACTCCTGGATCCACCTTTTGCCTGGATTGTAAGTGATTTGCCTAAGAGACATTATTCTTCTTTGGTTATTTTGTCCTGCCTGACATAACAGAGTCCTTATTTTCTGAAAGTGTTGTACAGACTGGCAGTGGCATTAAAAATACTATGATAATAATATTATTGTGTCTGGATTTTTATTTTCTTTTATTCATAACCATTTTGACTGAAGATTCAGAGACTGTACCATAATGGTACATATTCACAAATAAATTATAATAGTAATAAAATGTGTCTATTACACACTATGTTTTCCTGTACATTAATCTTGTGTAGGTATTGCTTTTTCACTGCATTTAACTGAAATACATTATATTGACCAATGAGGTTTAAAACTTATATTCAATAAGTTTAAAAAATAATCTTCTTCAGTATTCAAATTAAAAAATTACTAAAAATGAAGGTGACACTGAAAATTTAAAAAAATGTTTGGCACTAAACTTATGTGTTCTGGTTTCTCATGTTTTTCCAATATTATACTGAAAGGTACTGCCTTTTGTGCCTGGTTCAATGCTATTCTTGACAACAAGAAAAAGGAAAACTTATTCAGTTACTTTTCTGAGTTTCACACAATGTTCCCACAAGTCCCTCACTTTAAGGGTGAGTAGGGAGCTTGAGAAACACTTTCCAAAGTTTGAATAAATGAGTTCTTGATGTCAGGACTGATGACTATTCTTACTTAATTAAGCAGCTATAGGAACACAACAGAGAACCCAAACTGAGCTGAGTTGAGAACAGTATCAATTCTTTTAGAATTATCCTGAAGATGAGTGTCCGATCGGCTGTGTGTCTCTGTCGGACATGCGTGGGGTGGTTCGCGTGGGACGGTTCGCAGGCAGCCCGCGATGAACAGACGAGTCTGGACTCCTCCATAGTTCAGTCTTCAGGTTGTTTATTAAAGCTTATCTCTAAGGTTTTTGTTCTGCCCAGCCGAGATCTGACCAGCAAGGCAGCCACAAGCACTCTCTGCCCCTTTAGGGCGGTCGCACATTCTTATACTGATAATTGCGTATGTGATATTTACAATTTTTCTCCAATACCCATCACCTTTATTAAACAGTGCACCTTTAGTATGAACCAATCTAAAATGCACACATCACAGAGAAGATGGATGACAAGAAGAAGGAGAAAAGCCACGAGGTCGGGCCTGAATCCTCCATCTTGCCTCCATTAGACCCCCCTGTACCAAAACCTTAAAACCTATATTCTATTCTATAAAAACACCTGCCCTACACCATTCAAACCTCTGAAACTTCCATACCCTCATGCTTTGATAGCACGACCCTTGAAGGGTCAAAATCAAGCCACCAGGTGCCCTTGGCTACATTCCAGGACTTCTGAGCCCCCCAAGAAGTCTCCCTGGGACTCAGAGCATCCGAGGTGATGCGCTGAGTTCCCACAGATGAGTATCTGTTTTGTTTGTCCATCATGCAGTGTATGTAATGTTCCTTTAAAAGACATGCAACTGCACTGCAGGAAAATACAGGCTGCTTTCTTGCTTTGTCCTGACAGAGAGCCTCTGGAGGCAGAGGAGGGTTGCTCTTCAATTGGAAGTGGCTAAGAAAGACAGGAAAAGGGCAAGTAAAGGAGGGAGACAATTTTCTGGAGAATGGTTTGGGACAGGGAGATTGAGCCAGACAGAAAGGGCAGGAAAAGCTGTAACTCAAACAGGTATTTAAGAGTCTTCTGAGAATAGGAAATGGACACTCAGGTCTGCTATGTAATGTAAAAGGAAAAAAAAGAACAAAACAAAAAAAAAAAAAAAAAAGAAAACAACAACTAAAACCTTTTATTGGGGATCTACTCAGGACTGTGTGAAACATGAGGCATGTGTTTTGCAATCCCATACACTGCACACCACAACAACTATTTAAATACTGCTGCTTTCTTGGGACTCAAGTAGCTGCAGTTTGCCAGACATCCCAGAAATCATTTAACATCAGCCAAACACTAAAGCACACAAAAGTCTGGATTGCTGCAGCCCAGAAGAGTACTGAAAATTGCTTATCCAAGTATAAAAACTGTGGGAATTAATGGTAACACAGGGGCCAGGATTTTGCTTTCAAACTTCCAGTCCATTACATTTTTCCCTAGCAGAAAATTCTTTTTGTTTTAACCATGATGAAATATATCTTTAGAGAGTAATACTCCCTTTCTATTCTTAAAAGGCTTAATGGAAGGGGAAGATGAAGGAATATTTACCTCAAAACTCTAGTGAAGCTAGAGAACTCTAGACTCTAGCACAGAGAGAACTTGAATACCTCTTGTTAGAAACTAACCTAATCAGGTTTCCCTTGTAACAATCTCTGTTGGCCCGCGGTTGGCACCCAAAAACAATATCCACAGTTCACATATGTATTCATTCATTCCTTTTTTTATTTTTAAAGATTAAGGAAGAAGTCTATTATATCAGGCCTTCATTCTAACTATTGACTTTCCTGCTGTTGAGAACACTGATATTTATAGAATATTAAGAGACATAAATGAGTACTAGGATATCTGGAAGTAGAGTTGAGGATGCTGCTGTATCATTCCTATCAGCTCTAGGGGGAAATACAATTAAATCTGCTTCTCTGCTTTACAAAATCTTAGCAAGTACATTTAAAAACCTGCCTTCTACAATTCCATACTCCTTTGCAACAATGGAGTATATCCAGAGAATTTTCAAGTTGCTCCCAGAGCTCTTTGGTGGGAGCAATGTATTCCCATTAGACCTAATAGTGAATGTGTGCTGCAGTCCCACATCGGTCTCTGTCTTTCACTTTCATACCTTCTTTTCTCTCTGTAGGCATTAAAGTAATTCTAGCTTCCTTACATGGACCTTATGGCTTTTTACCAGTCTCACCTATGACAAGCCTATGATCTTGTGGTGAGATACCTTCTTTGATATGTGAGATAGGGCAAACAGGGCAATAAAGAGTGCAAAGTGACAGCTTTTCTTGTCCTGTTCTCAGCTTTTATTTCAAAGGGAATATAAATCACTCTTTCACACAGAGATAACAAAAAACATTGATTATTTCAGCAGCTCAGGCTTTCGTCAAAAAGGCACAGCTACATATAACCTGGATCCCAGAGTATATTAAGAATTTTGAATATTCTTGAATTTTAAAATATGCCCCACTATATTGATAGTCCCTGCAACCACCTAGTTCTGGAAATCATTGTGCTCCAGTCATTGTTATAAAAAGACTTAACTACTAAGTCAATTTAAATTCCAATTACAAATTAATACTTTTAATTTGACTCACTTAGTGGAACCTACACTTCTTCCAAAACAGCCAATATTTTCAGCCTATGAGCAAGTTATAAACAAGCTGAGAACAGCTCATAGGTGTGTCTCCCAAGGCATGCTCCTTTCACCACTGCCTGAGTTGCAATGTTGCCCTCTCCTTGCATGCTCAAGGAGAATATGATCCACCCTTACAGTTTTCAAACCTCTTCAGTTTATGGATCCAAAATAATTTCCTGTCTAGATGAAGATCCTTGATTAGAAATGTTAAGCCTGACAGCACACTTTGTTTTTTGTTCTTATCTTTCAATAGTTAATGGTAGTCCAGTGTTGCAATACCAGGAAACGGACCAGGCCAGAGACTGATCCTTGGTATTGGACCACAGGCACCAACATGAATTATTGCTTATTTCTTCCAACTAGTACTTTTCCAAATAATGTCTGGCCAGGATTTAGGGTCCAGTACATCCCAGGAACTGCCCTTAACAAACACTTTGCATTTAGTGTCCCTTGTTTTCTAGATTAAGAGACTTTATTAACATCAACATATGCCCCTCTGTGCCAGTTGGCCTCAGTAATTAGAAATTTTTCCAGACACATTTAATCTACTTGCATGGGTTAAAAATTTGAAGGCCTTATATCATAATCATTTATTGTAGTATAGCCAGCTTGTTGACTAATTTTTCATTTGTTTCTTTTTCCCACTCATAGTTGTACGAGACAAACTTTTTAGGTGTTTTAGTCTTTAATTTCTTACTGTATTAATTTTGATTACTGTTTTCATTTCATTGTCATTACAATGAATTCAAAATATTGATCTATTCAAAATATTGATCTATTCAGACCCATAATGAAAACACTGATCTATTCAGACCCTTATATGTCAAAACCTAATATGAGGAAATATGAGGCTTTTCAGAACATAAAATAAATAATTTTATTTTGAATATATGAATTTATAACTTGAAATATTTATTAGACATCCATCTTAAGAAACAGTCAAAAATTATTTGCACATATTTTGCTCTCAAAAAGCAAAAGGTTTTTTAGAGAGAGTTTTATTCATTTTCCTCAGGCTTAATGAAAAAGTCTTGCCGTTATACAGTAGCAACTATCAGGACTGTTCTAAGTTGTGTTGGTTTGATTAAAGAGGGCATTTCTGAGCCTTTCTGCAGCAAGAACTACACTCGTTAGAAAGCAGAAGAAAGGCCTATTTCCAAGTGCAGCAAATCTATTTCAACTCTTCTTTAAATAGCAAAAACTAGAGAGTGTATTTCAATATTTGCTAACTTAAATGTTCTCTGCGTATGAACCCCAACTCATTTCATCAGTAAGCAAAATGAACAGTATTGCATATCTGTTTATAGAATGGTTAGGGTTTCCCCTCTCTCTTGGGATTTTATATCGTTTTAGTATGTATGGAGGAGACCTATATTACCTACAAACCTGAAGTCTGGTGATGCAGTCAAAACATCTGATAAAATTTCAGAATTCTAATTTAAAAACACGTGCTGATATGAATGATATATTTATTTTGTTTTCTCATCAAAAGAGCAGCTCAGCTAGATGCTCCTGAATTACTTGTGGGATTAATTGAATTTATTTCAAAGTTATTTCTGAACCCCTTTGATGTCCAGCTAAATCTAGAGTGCATCAAACAAAAACTTAACTAGTAAGGCTCTCATACTGGTGGGTGTAGAAGAGACAGGGGACAAGAACAAAATTATGTGTAAATCAGACACATTCAATTTATCATCTGTATGAAAATTCTAGTAAATTGCATTTCTATATGTTTGTAGCATATAACTTATGCTAGAAGAGTTTTCTTCTTCTATGGAATTACAGTAGAATAATAGAACTCAAGACATTGTACTGGGAACTACTAATTTGTAATATTTAGGAAAAACATGTCTTATTAATGAAACACCCGAGATAAACAATATTTTTTACCATTAAAGAATCTCATCATAATTACTATTACATTTCTGGATATAAGAATAAAAGGACCAAGCATTTTTCAACATAATAGCATGTCTTGACCCTAAAAAATTAAAATATGGTTATGTTACAGAATGAAGGAATAATTTTGTCTTCTCAATAAAATATTTCTAAAATGGAATTTCTGATAAAGCAGGTTAGATATTTCCATCTCAAATAGCCAACTTTGTAATTGGATTTTTATTTATGTGACCACTCTCTATGTGTCAAAATTCAATTTCCCCTTCTGTGGGAAGATGATCACAACTTTGAGGTTCAGATTATTCCAAGGCAAACCTAGTCAGTTTTATGGCTCTTTTTCACTTCAACATCTCTTAGCAGAGACTGAAATTTCCAATTTGTGCTGAATGTAGCTTCCATACTATGGACTACAAATTAATGCAGAATGATAAAATTTCCTGTAATACACAGATTATGCCATCCCAGAATAGTCCATTGGTTCTGACCAATATAATTAATCTAGAATAAAAGAAAAGCAGAATTTGAAGAATTATGCCTTGAACTTCCTCACATATTGATTGATTACATTGTTTATCTAACAGTTGATCCCTTTCTAACATATTATTATGGGATTAATTTTTATATTAAAGAAAATATCTTTTACATATCCTCATATATGTTATCTATAAGCTATGGTTCAATTCTCAAAGAAAGGAAGAGAAGAAAAAAAATAAGGGAAATAGATGATCAGTATTCTGTTTTGACTGTGAATATCACTATGAAATGTAAGGATTTGTACATTTTGCATAGGAATTTTTGTTGACATAACACATAAACATTGAGTGTTTTAGGATCTGCTCCAAAACCCTCCTCAGTGAATTTTCAGTGCACTAACAGTTTCTTTCTCTGGGAGAAAAAAACTTATAATAAAAAATAAAAAAAAACCTGAAGGGAGTTAAAAGAAAAGAGGAAAAGTAGGCAGAGAAAGATAACAAGAGGAAGAAAAAGAAAGAGAAGAAATGAAAGAGAAGAAAGAAGAAAGAAGAGAAATAAAGAAGAGAAAAAGAAAGAAAGAAAGAAAGAAATAAAGAAGAAGAAAGAGATACGAAAGAAAGAAAGAAAGAAAGAAGAAGAAAGAAAGAAAGAAAAAAGAAGAAAGAAAGAAATAAAGAAAGAAAAAGAAAGAAAGAAAGAAAGAAAGAAATAAAACATGGTTTAATTTGTTTTAAGCACTTCCTTTGAGGCAACCAGTTTACCAGAGTAGGATATTTTCTGATTGATGATATCTCTAAAATAGCAATTTTGGCTAGTCTTCTTACATTTATTTCCCATCTTCTACAAGGTATTTCTGGTCTGTTCAGAAATTCTTCTTTGCAAGCATCTTGTAAAACATAATTAAAGTACCCTCTCTTGTCTTGGCCCAGTACGGAGTTTCTTATAAATGGAGAAATAAAACATCAAATGTATCTCCATAACCATCTCAAACTGGTTGCTGTGGACTGCATTCTATCTAGAAGCTGCAAGGAGAGGTAAAAGAGGGAGCTTCCCTCATTCCTTCAGTCAGTCTGAAAAAAATGATCAAAAAAAGATAAAAATATTTTATAAATTAATTGGATTTCTGTTTCCTGAACTTTGCAGTGCAGGGAACTTTACTGTTTCATACACACAATGATCAAAGGCAACCTTACTGCATCTCTTTTTCTATCCTGGTACTGAGTGTCAGGGCAAGCCAGCCATGAAATAGGCAGCAAGTTCTAATATTCCTGGAGGGACTGATCTCTACAACCCTCTTCAAGGCTCCAAAAGGAATTTTTGAAGGACTGCCTGCCACTGGATTCCAGTACTAAAGAAGTTGCACTCCTACCTTCAATAAAATTGTTTATTGCTTTTTATCCTGTCCAAATGCCTAATTAGACTTGATATTAATCTTATCTTCTGGTATATTAATAAAATTAGAAAATGCACATTCAGGATAAAATTATGAATATTTATAGACAGACAAGCAACAGATAAACTCAGATCCAGATGAGAAAAAGAACTGAAAACTGAAACAACCTAGAGAAGATTATGAAGTTCAGGGAATTAAGGGGAAAAACTGAAGAAAGCACAGAATCACAGCATCAATCAGGTTGGAAATGACTCTCTGAGATCATCAGGTCCAACTGATAGCTGAACACCACCTTGTCAACCAGGCCATGGCACTCAGTGACACATCCAGTCCTTCCTTAAACACCTCCAGGGATGGTGAATCCACTGCCTCTCCGGGCAGCCCATTCCAATGCCCAATCAGCTTGTCAGTGAAGAAAGTTATTCCTAATGTCCAACCTAAATGTCCCCTGGGGCAGGTTAGGACTGCATCCTCTTGTCTGTCGCTGGTTTTCTGGGAGAATTGACTGACCTCCACCTCGCTATCACTGCCTTTCTGGAAGCCACAAGGTGTACCCTCAATTTCCTCGTCTCCAGGCTAAATACCCCCAGCTCCCTCAGCCACTTCCAGAAGACTTGTGTTAAAGACCATTCACCAGATTTGCTGCCCTTCTCTGGAGATAGAGATGCGTGAAGAAAAATGAAAATGGAATTTACAAAGTTTACAATGAAAAGGAAAAAAAAGTGTTACTTCTAAAGATTCCAACTCCAAGGACACCAGTAACTTTATTATTAATCTCTCCCATTTATTTTTGTAGGAAAATTTTTCCACATTAACTTCTAGATTTAACTTAAGGAACAGAATCTAAAGAAATTGGTATATTTGATATACTACTCCTCCTGGAGTCCTGACAATATTGGCTGATGTAGTTGTCAAGGCACTCTCCCTAATGTTTGAAAGTCGTTGCAGTCAGGTCAAGTCCCAGAGGACTGGACAAAATGGAAATATTGCACCCCATTTTTTATTTAAAAAAATGGAAAGGAGTATTCTGGGAATTATCGACTTGTCAGCCTCACCATTATCCCTGGACAATTACAAAACAGATATAGCTGGAAGCTTTGCTAAGGCACATGGATAATAGGAGGGGAATTTGTGACAGACAGAATGGCTTCATCAAGGGCAAATTCGGTGTCAACAGCTTAGTGGCCTTTTCTGGTGGAGTGACTGCATCAGTGGGCAAGGGAATGGCTGTAGATAGATGAAATTTATTTGGAATTCTGTAAGGCTTTTGACCAGGTCCCCCACAACATCCTTCTCTCTAAATTGGAGAGAAATGGATTCAATGGGTGACTGTTCAGTGGATGAAGAATTGCTTGAATGATCACATCAGGAGTGTACAGACCAGTGGCTCAATATCCAAATGGAGATCAGTCATGAGTGATCCTCATGACAGGATTGTTTTCTATTGGGCCCAGTACTGTTTAATACTGTCACGAATGGCGTAGATGAAAGAACTTGCACCTTTAGCAAGTTTGAAGATGACACCAAGATGAGTTTTGCAGTTGACACACCTGAAGGAGGGGATGCCATCCAGAGGGATCTGGACAAGACTGAGAAATGGACCCATGGGAACCTCATAGGCTTCAACCGAACCAAGTGCAAGGTAATGCACCTGTTTTGGGGAACCTTCCAACCCAAACTCTCCTATGATTCTGTGATTCTCTATATTATACACATAAATATAAAGAGACAGCAGAAGAAATTTGGCATTACAAGTACATTCAAACAACCAATACACCTATATATACGTGTTAAATTTGTGTATGCTGTAAGAAATTTTTTATCTTAATTTACTCATTTAATTGTTCTGAGTTGATCTATCTTAATTAAATCAAGTCTCTACAGCATATCTAAGGGCTGTATTGAGAAGTATGATTCATCTAGCACTCACACTGTGATGAAATGACCATCTTCTGTATCGATCTTCAAAATAAACATTTAACAAGGAATAAAGGCAATTTTTAATAATGACAATTTTTAGGTTTATTTTCCTCATGGTGGAAACAGTGGAACAAACCCTGTGGTGTATCATGTTGGCTAAGTTCTTTCATTAGGAAGAACATATGTCTGACCCTGGTATTATTACTTTTTCTTTCAACTTTTTTTTTTTTCTGAATGACAGCATTTAACATCAAGGGAAAACAAGTGTCCCCTCTTGCTGTACACATGTGCAACAGCTCTTGTCAGTAGTAGGTCATCTGCAAGCTCATTTTTTCTCCTGCTGTTGATGCTAAATAAGTGCAAGGGCTCTGAGATAGATTGGTGATATTGCCGCTAGCAATTGCAATCAAACCCTCCTGGGTGCAAACTTAAGGCAGTTCCTCCTGGTCTCCCTGGAAAACATTTGCAAATGTTTTCACCTTGACCAAACAAGTCAAACTCATAGTCTCAGTGTGTTTCTTGCTCATGGAGTGTCCTGTCTAACTACCAGGAGTGGGAATTGTCTCCGTTTCAGATCTTTCTTTTTTTATCAGCTTTCACATTTGCCACTTCTTTTGCATCATATGCCAAATATGACATAAGAATGGGGGTAAAGTTGGAGGGCAATTTCATCTAACAAAGTTTCTTGCACTCTCTGATGAAAAAGACAACAAACAAAGCAAAAGGTCAGCTTTCAAACTCTGTATTTTTTTACTATATAATTTTAATGACCAGGATAGAAAGGGAAATCGGAAGACAGACACAAGAGGGTGGTGGATAAAATATAAATTGGTGTCAGCTATAAAACTTGTAATGAATCACTGCATTTGATTCTAATACTAGCAGTTGTCATTTATGCACATAACTAATCTCTAGATTATATCAAGACTTTTGTGAAATATTAAATCTAAAACGGTATCAACTGAAAATCAAAAGAAAGAATCCTTCCTGCCAAAAGAACTACAGCAAATAATTTCAATCAGAGGCCCATGATCCCAAAATTTAGTACTGTGTAAAGCGGCAATAACCTTAATATTAGAGGATGTTTAAAACCAAGGTAGGGAGCTAGAGGTGTAGGAAAAAAATTCTCAAAGGAGAAAGGGCTACAGAATAGAACCAAGCAGTTTTTTCTCTAATATGTATATCAGTTTCTCATTTTCTTCTTCTGTTTGACAAGAAAACAAAATCAAGATATCTCAGTTATGCCCTACCATTTTTCAAAATGCTCTTCAGTTTTTTTAAGAAAGGATAGGAAAGTTTAAGTATTAACATTTTATTTAGCTCTTAACATTCAAGTTGAGAAGACTACAGGATGAAAGGAACACATTTAGTACATTGTATAGCAGTGGCACTGAAAACATTAAAAAAATTAAATATTGGGCATACTGCAGGGTTTTCCCAGATATTTATGTGAAAAGACACTCACCCTCCCTGTCTTCCAAATTGTCTAAACTTGAAGAAAAGCCAAGAGATTAATAACGGTAATGTGGAATCATATTTCAGACCTCTTCAACTGAGGTGCTTGTTTATCTCAAGCCCAGGATGGGGACTACTTTAGAACTTAACAGCCTACTGAATGAAGGTTCCTGTTTTCTTGTCCTTTTTTTTAAGACTGTACTCTGAAACACTGAATTTGGTGTTTTTCTGGGGTTGTAGGAAGACTGGAAGCCAACTCACACCGACTTTCAGTGGTATCGGGGTATGCAACTCCCAGCAGGGCTTATGAAATGTCATTCCTAATTGATATTGAAAAAAGCTTACATTATTCTCCATTAAAATTGAGGTTATTTCATAGGATTGCCATAGAAAATTATTTGAATTACACAGTGATGCGTGTTAATTTTTCCATATCACCACCCAATAAATTCTGCAATTAACCCATATCATTGCTCTAATATCATGTGCTTTGGGGAAATCTTTTCAATTAGAAACTCAACACCAGGAGTGGAGAATTGGAAGGAATGCCTAAAATTGGATTTACTTTGCTTGTTTTCCCTTAAGATTAAAATAGGCTTTTGAAAAAAAGCATCTTTTCTTTGCATCTTTTCTTATGGTTTTTTTCTCTCCATCCAGTGGAATTAATGAATTGCACAGGATGTGCAGGAATAAAAGAATATTTGTTCATCTATTAAAATTAGAGATATAATTTAGAATAGTCATAAATGAGAGGTAACTAATTTAACCATAATCATAAATTGAACCAAGAATTTTTTTCTAGTCCATTTAGTTCTTGCAAGGACCTCAAATTGAACAATTTTCACTAGGAAAAACAAACCAAAACAAATAAAAAAAACCCACATCAATGAGAAGGACAACAACTACCAAACAATATTTAATTTCTAAAATGTACGTTAATTTCCATTTGTAATTATCCCCAGTTAAACACAAGGTACTTATCATAACCAGGCTGTCAACTGAACTTTCTCTCTAGAGAGAGAAGTAGGATATGTTTTCTATTCTAAAGAGCTCAGCAAATGAGAGGACATATTAGGTGTTTGTGACTTTAGTTCAGTTAATTTGGGGTGGTTTTGTTCTGGGTTTTTTGTTTGGTTGGTTTCTGGTTTTTGGGGGTTTTTTTTGTTGTTGTTGTTGGTTTTGGTTTTTTTTTTTGTTTTTGTTTTGATTTTGGCTTTTTTTGTTTTATTTTGTTTTCTCTTTTTTGTTCTTTTTTTACCTATGTTTTGCATTTACACCTGTTTTTACAGTTTTATTGGCACTGACCCAGAAACTATTGTTCAAAGTCTGCATTTTGCATTAGTGTGTTTCTTCACCCTAGCCTGGGTTTGGTTTTTGGTACAAAATTAGTATTGAGGTTCTCAAAATGCTTTTACATTGTGACTATTACATAGTCTTGGTACAGCTTTTCCTTTCACATTCCATTTTTGTGTTCTCATGTTGAAGGATACAAGGAGATGTCATTGATTGCAAAGGGCCAAGACATATGCCCTAGGTTTGGAAAACATGGCTCCAGAAATTCTGTAAGCTGGCTCTAGAGTGTTTGTGGCAGATTCATTCAGATACACTGCTGGAACAGCAATCAGTGGGAGCCTTTACACTCTGGACACCAGGGCAAAAGAGCTGTGCAGAATTTTATAATGGTTCTTTTCAATACTCCTGTAATGTGACTGTTCCTGATATAGGGAATTATCAGGACACAATACATTGGCAGTAAAATAATCTTCATTACCCTTCAATATGCTTATATTACTGGCTATTAAAAGTTTAATTAGACTTTAAAGAAGACTATTCATCCCATTAAAATAATAAATTAATTCTGGCATTAAACAAACTTGGACAATAATCGTTAATTTTATGAAACAGAAATATATTTCTTTTGCCAAATGATATGAAAGTCTCTGGGGGAAAGGCCCATAATCTAGTTTGTCTTAGATACAGGATTTATCATTAGTCAGGAAATTATGTCAAGTTTTTGGGAAAAGCTCCTAAGACTCAGGATCTAGTCTAATTTCCTTTCATGTTTTGTAGCTCCAATAGGGAAAAGTGAACTGTTTACAGAGTACTGTTGACTTTTTGAGATTCTGTGAGAGAAATTAAAGCATCTGCCCTCACTGTTCACAGAGAAAGGTGTCTGTTTCAGAACTGGACATGCCTTGTTTACAAGAGTTTTAAGAGTTTGAAGTTATGAACTTTGCAAAACCAAGGGCCCAGGTACCTACAGTGTACTTTTTGGCTAAATGTAATTTTTAACAAAGTATTCTGTTTTCCGTAGAGATCATGCTGGTCCTTGCATGTTAATTTGTCTCATATACATTTTTATATCTCTGGCTCCAGAGATACCTCACAAAGAAATAAATCTGAAGGAAGAATATGTGACATTAAGTCTAGTTTGAGAAACATTCTAACAATAGGGAGTCAAACTCTTTATTTGAGGTACTATTATTAGATTTAGGTATGTTATGAAAACACAAATTACCACACAACGTCACCTCCATGTTACTTGCAATGGTGGGATTCTAATTTTTAACAAAATGGTCACAGGTTAAGAAACTACAAATGCCAACCCATATAAATGGATAATATCAGCTAGGGATAATTTTCATTTGTTTAGCAAATATAAGAATAGTAATAAAACCTCTAAACTCTGGAAAAATATTTTATGTATTTGAAAATGTTGCAAATAATTCTCTCTTTACTAACAGTATCAAGAATGTCACTATAATTTTTTTCTATTAAATGAAAAATAGATGTCAATGCATATTTTTGTTCAGTACAGACTTTAATTGCTTTGCTTTCTTGTTATTTGCATTGCTATGCAAAATCCAGTTACCTTTATGTTACATTAGAATATCAGAAAAAATGCAGAGACATTTCTGTCTTGATATGAAAAATGCTATTTGTTTTTCATGTTCCAGTCTGCTGTTGGGACTTAAATCCCACATGAATGCATTTTAAACTAAGATCCCAAGAGAAAACATGCTTATTTCTTATCTCTCTATAGGGATGCAGATGAATCAGAAAAAATCAGTATTCATGATTATGCATAAAAAGGTCCTTCAGGTTTTTAGTCTTCCTTTTTTGCCCCTTGAAATTTTAGACCAACACATCCTGGTTCATTTTTTCAGCACTTTCTTAGGGACATATTCTTAGGAACATATTTAATGTGTAAATGACCTTGTATTTTTTTCTCCTTTTTTATTTTTTATTTTCTATTAAAATTATGTTTTATTAATTGGTATGCTAGCAGGAAGAAGCAGTGAGGTTTTGTTCTTTCTTTTAATTATTTATTATTATTGTAAACTGATTATGGAGAGGAGCTTTTCTATAGAGAAAACTTTCCATGTTAATAAAGAGTGGGCTGTTGTCCAGCCCAGTGCTGAGATTTGGAACATGGACAGATTTCTCACTGAAATTGCAGTGAGAAATCACTAAGGAGTTCAATATGTACTTGTGTTCCAATGTAAAAATCCTGGTTTCTGTTAAACATAAGTGCTAAAAAATCCTATTATGCTGAAGTTCATATCATTGAGTTTAGCTTACATTTCTATTTTTTTCTAGCCTTTCCCAGTACACAGCTACATTCTCCCCTGTAGTATGTAGGAAACTATCTGAATTAATGCTTCTGCAGTTTAGAAAACCTCTTGTGCTACATAATTTTGCTGGATGGAAAAAGATGGAATTAGACCTCTTTTGGCAGCCTCAGTGCAACCACTCACATATGAGCTGTCCTGCTGTTCTCTCTCTGAAAAGCCATTGTGTCTCTATCATTGTAGACTTCAGTCTTGGCAAAACTGCATTGCCACAGTGTGATTTCCATGGGCTTTATTTTAAACAGAATTATTTATGCTATTCTTACAGAATCTAAATCATCATGAGAGCCTCCAGAGTGAAGGTTAATTCTGTTGCCAGCAGCTGTAGCTTAGCCCTCCGAAGCTGGATCTGGCGGTGGCAGCAATTACTGGCCATTCCTGTTCCGATAAATTTGTGTTTTCTCTTTGATCAAATATGTCAAGCTTTTAATTCTGCATAACCATTGATCGCAGGAAGTGCCAGACCATCTTGTTTTATCATCATTCACATCTGCTGCTATTTTCCAGTCACACAGGTAAAATGCATTGACCTAGAACATGCTGGTTTAACCTCAGCACCCTTATTGTGAATGAATGCCAGATGTGTCTGAAATACTATGCCCAAACACTTGTAATTTCAAGAGATTATAGACTAGATTAAATCATTGATAATAAAAAAAAATAACTAAAGTAATTGTCCCAAAAGTAAAGCGCCAGAAACTAAAATAGGATGGAGAAGTTGTATCATAAGGAGGAGCACAA
Organism: Serinus canaria; assembly: GCF_022539315.1. Taxonomy (NCBI): domain Eukaryota; kingdom Metazoa; phylum Chordata; class Aves; order Passeriformes; family Fringillidae; genus Serinus; species Serinus canaria. The sequence continues at coordinate 16,939,286 of NC_066314.1, read as the reverse complement.
GGCCTTTGATCTTTAAGAATCCTGTGGGTCATGCAGAATACTTGTTAAATTTATTTTACACTCTAAAGATCTTCTGTAATAACTGGAGCATATTACTCTAATGATAAGTAAAAAATAATAAGTCAAACTGCAATTTTTTTTTTTTTTTTTTTTTTTTTAGTTTGTGCCAAGTTTGGGCAGAAAGTCAAAATTTTAAAAAATAAGGTGTGATGATAATAACAAACAGACTATTAAAAATGCCCAGTACCTCACATGCCAGTTCTGCTACTTATGATGTTTTGATTTCTGTATTATGTTTTTTCAGCTCAAATTTCTAAACAAAAAAAAAGTTTGTGTGCAAATTGACCTTTTCATTTTGAAAAATGCTTAAATGGGACTATTTCAGAACTGTTTATTTTTTCTCCTCTCTCAGTGAATAAATTAATGTAACAAAAACATTTACTCTAAACTTTGCTGCATTAGAACTGTCTATTTGGATGCTTTCAAGATATTTTATAGTTCATCAAATATAATAGCCAAGTAACATCACAAAATGCTCTGATAAAAAAGAGCCATTTACTATCCATTATCTCCCTACATACATACATACATACATCAGTTTTAAGCATTTACTAATTCAGAAAAGAGGAAGCTCAAACAAGAGGAATATGTTTCCACCGCTCAGTAAAATCCTTTATTTTTAAAGGTATTAACATTCTCCATTCTTAATATACCACAGTATGCTTTCAGCACTTCAAGCTAAAAGTCATAAAACAAGGCCAGGTTATATGGGGGGGTTATATTTGCTTTGAATTGTATCAATTCAATTTTTGCATTGTCCACTCAGAATTTTGCACCTTGAAACCATAACTTAGAAACACGATTTTTAGATGTGAAGCAGCAAAATGTCATGAGGCTCTACATGTCATATTTTCACATAAGAGAGGAAAATTGCTAAGCTCAACACCATACAGGGTGGTATATATCTTTTGACCACATCCATTAATGCATACTTCATTTTATAGTAACTTCTAAGACTGCTGTACAAATTTAGCTGTAGACTTGCTCTTTAACAAGCACTATTTATTGTACATGACAAGTTTAGAAGTTCAGCCATTTTTCAACAGTCTGAGCGATAAAACATGGTAATATTTTTGAGATGCAAGTTTAGCACTGCAAAAGTTCTAAAAAAAAAAAAGTTTTTTTTCAAGAGTAAAACCAGAAAGGACTAAGAAATACATTTACAACTGGATAGAAATTAACAAAGAATATTCCAAATAGGGGGTAATAAGAATAACATTTTAATAGATTTGAAAGTATTCAAAACAGTGTTATTTGTTGTTTTTTCTGGGGGTTCTTTTGTTTGTTTGTTTGTTTGTTTGTTTGAATTATTTTTTGCTTGCTTTTTTTTCTGCTTTGATCAGTCCCCCATTCACACTCACACTTGTTCCTATACACTCCAGCAGAACAAGGATATTTGAGTTCCCTCCTTCTGGTTAAGCTGCTCAGAAGTAGCAGTAGTGCAAAGCAGAAAATATATAGCATTGACGCATGTACACATACAGATTATTTTCACTTAGATTAAAATTTTTAATCTCTTTTAGTAATGACCCTTCTTTTGGTCTGAATTACTTTTGGTTAACCCTTACATTCAGGTAAATTATTAGGTAATGTAAGGAATTATATTTAGCCCTTCCAAATTGTCATCATTTTTGGGAAGCATCTAATCATTTTGCTTGCTTGCAGGAGCTATCTAGCTTTTTACTGTTTCACTGTCTGCTGTAAATACTTTTCAAAACATTTTGTGTTCTCCCACAGTCTCAGCAGGGGCCATAACTTGACTTGGAAAATCCATGTAAGTACAATACTGTGGCTATGCACTTTTCACAATGAAGCAATAGTGTACTAGCACATGGCAGTCCAAACCATAATGTATATTTTTGTAAAGATAACTAACACAACCCCTTGGTTTCCACTGTTATGGACATCCAGAGAGTAAACAGTTATGTCACAGGAGTTTGACAGGAATTCAACAGAAGTTTGACAGAAATCCTTTTTACATACATTGGAGATGAACAGATATACACAGGTGTCATTGAGTTCATCTTAGGGTAGACAGAAAGAAATGCCAGAAAATCATATGAGTACACCTCCATTCACTTAAAAATGGAACATACAACAGTGTAGCTCGGTACAGAAGTCCAGATTGTAGACACCAACATCAGCCAAAACAATTTCCACCTTTACTGTGTTTGTCCTTTTAGTACATAAATGAAGGCATCCTAGGGCAGGCCAATCTTTCAAAGGCATTGCACTCTCAGGGAACAGGGAAGTTTTCTGTCATTGAAAGAAAACATGAATGACAGATTAGAAATTAAGCCCATATAAAAAAATTTCATTATCAGTTATTAAAAATAGTGACAGTGTTTTCATTATAAGAAATTAAACATAGCAAAATGTGTGTGTTGGAAAATCTTTGAAAATATATAAATATTGTTCAGTGCTTTGAGGGTTTGGGGTGTTTTTGTTTAGTTGTTTTTTGGGGTTTTTTTTTTTTTTGGTTTTAGCGTTAAAAGTAAATCCACAAATTAACAAAAATTTAACTGTGTTTTTCAGGTTTATCAAATAATTTCTATCATACCTCTGATGCAAGATAAAAAATACTTAATGTCTAATTAATGGTATTTCTGACAAAATTTGTTAAACGGAAAATCATACATTCCACTTCTCTTTTAAAAACTAGCACTGACATTTCTGTTTCCTCTGTGTTGTAGAGCTAAATCTGTATTTTTATTTAAGAATTAGATTATGACATTTATTATGGAATATGCTAAAATTATTTTAATAAACACCTATTTTCCTTTAAAAACAACGGCCACCTTTTATCTAAACATAAACCCTCAGTGAAATAACTGTTCAGCATATTTTAGATACAAAGTTGTTTTTCAGGGAATTTAAGCTCTTTGTAAATTGTAAATTATAAATTATAACATTTACCTCAGTGCACTAGTTACAAAATCACATCTAAAACTGCAATGAACTTCATTAAGAAGATGCTCAGAGCTATTTTTACTAGCTTTCCTTAGCTTTAACATTACACGACATACATGCATATAAACATCTTGTGCACTCGGTTATTTGTTCAGCACTAAGATGAATCACAGAGAAATATGATAATTATAGCAATATCTTCTCAATTCATATATTAAAGAAATGCAAACAGACAAGCCTTTTTACTTCATTCTTAATTCAAAGACCCTTTTAAACAAAGTATGAAACTTCATCTACAACAAAACAAGACATTTCCTCCTAAACTTGTCTCAAAACCAAGACAGTGTAGCAAATGCAAGAGCCAGAAATGGCCTAGGGTATGTTATCCTGTTACCATATCATTTCTGCTGAGGTGAGATTGTCACCACCAAATTAAAACAGGGCTATTTATCCACAAAGATTTAGAGAATTTACCCACTGATTCCTTTTAAGAAACGGATCTGCATATCAGGAGTTCACATACACTCTCATGAGCAGCCTGGGGGCTCAGTTGTACTGCACTGCTTGTCTGTGCGAGGCACATCGTGCAAAGCAAAGCTGGCAATGAGCCGTACAGCTGATTTCTCATGTGTGCACAAATACAGCTTTCCTGAGGGGTAAATTTCTTACCTTAAAAGGACGAAATAATTGTACTTCTGATCGCTGCTGATGTGCTCTCAGAAAGTTTGGATAACATAAACTCAGACCTAACTCAGCTGTGCCCTGAATGCAGTGCACTGAATCACAGGGTGGAGGGAAAATTTCCTTCAAGTGTTGTTACTCAGAAAATCCAAGATCCTCACAAGGACAACATTTTTAGAACTGCTTTCTAGAACACACGGACTGCAAGCAGGGCCCCAGAGAGGAGCTGATGTGCAGACCACACCAATCTGTCACCAGCAGAGGCCAGCAGCACCAAACTACTGCCCAGTCCGGGAGCAAGGGATAAACAGGGAAAGAGCTGGGGCTCCTGTGGGTAAGCCATGGAGGGAGCAAGAGCCAAAATGAGACTTGCAGGGCAGTAAGGTAACCACGGAGGGAGTTTAGCAGTTTCAAAGGGACCACACAAGCCAAAGAACAGAGCATACATGCAAGAAGAAAAGACCTAGAAGGAAGATACCCAAGTTTCACAAGCACTTGGCTGCCACTTCTTTGCAAGAAATACTGATGTTTTAATGGGTAAGTGTAGAGCAATCAGCAGAAAAGGCTTTGACTACTTCATTTGAAACCATTGCAGCTTCCCTGTCAGAACCTTTAGCAGGAAGACATAATGCACATTATGAAATGCAAAGTAACACTTGCTGAAGGCATTACTGCTCACAAGAGCTGATATTGTAGAGGTAAGGGAACCATTAATAAACTACCTGCTACCACCTTAGGGAAAACTACAAATTCTTTCGTAATCATTAAGTCTTAAAAATAAGAATTATCTAGTGTTTAACAGAAAATATTTTTCTGAGCAAAGGGAAGACCTCATACATAAAAAAATTAGGATTTGCTCATAGTCCAAATACAGTTTAAAAATCTGTTAATGCAAGATATTTGATTAATCTAGAAAAGTCCTTGACGGGTAATATCAAAAATTCTTATTCACACTTCTGAATTAAAATCCTAATGAAAGATAAATAAAGTTAAGGCTACCAGGGCGATTTTCTGCCATGCCAGTATATTAAATACCTATGGAATAATTTTTTTTTTAAATTAAACTGAAAGTGGGCAGGCTTTACAACATATAATTTCTTCCTCCATATCAAAACTTCATACACTCATAAAAGCCATGCACTTGATTTTTAAAGGTTGTTGAACATAGGGCACCATATTTGTCTGATTCTGATACTTTATTTCATGGCAAGAACATCATACTTTCTTAATACTGTTGTTGAGGAACTAGCACTGAGTAACAGGTAGAACAGGACTTAAAATAAAGTAACAGATAAAAGCAGCCAATGTGTTCTTTAATCTTTCAGGTGGTCATATTGGTTATGTTTCTGATATAGATATTTTTTGATATGCATTATCAATAACATTAGTATTATAATTGTGGGGAAATATTCCACTGTAAGATAAAGAAAGCAATAGAACAGCAGTTATTCTGGTTCTGTTGAAAGTGGCCCTTCATCTTCAACTTGATCTAAATAGGAATAATCTAGAAAGAGTTCAAGGTCTGTGGGAAAAGGAAAAATAAAAGTTAATATTGATGTCATTGCAGTGTGGGTATTTTTCTCACATTGCAAATAGAATGCTTAAATTTGCATGTGTTTTAACCTATCTCTGACTTTACACTGAAGGTTTACTCTAGACTTCACAATTGCAAGTGGATATTTGTTCTTTCAAGTCTTTGAATGTGATACTGGAAACACTATTTCCTTTTTAGGAAATCTAATTACATCCTTTTTTCTATGTGTGTTCAGCTATAGACAGTCCCATACTTCTTCATCATGTCAAGTCAAGAAGAAAACAAAACTAAACAAAACCAGAAGAAGCTTAAAAATGACAAAAGGGAAAAAAAAAAAACATAAAAAAAAAAAACCAGGACAAGTAAAACACTAACAGAACACTTATAAAGTTCCAGGTGAATAAAGAAGGAAGTCCAAGGACCAATCTAGATTTCCACTGGGGTGAAAAAAACTGTATCAAATATGTTCGATTTGAGAAGACAATTCACAAAGATCTACTAAGACATTGCATGAAAATGCACCTCAAAGGCTGAATAAAACCTTGTTTGAGTGCTGCTCTTCTTTCAATGTACATATTGGGATCTATCTTGTAATTGTAAAATTTTCCACACCATACCACATAGTTTTATAGTTATCTGATGAAAGATTTAATGGATAAGTCTATTGTTTGTCTATGCTATAGCTTTCAAAATGTAATCAGAAATCCTTTGTTCCATCAAAGAAGATAAAATGATAAAACTAATATCCCAGAGGTAAAATTGACTAGTAAAACTACACAGAGCTTATCTGATTGAAGAACATTTCTCATTTTCAGTTCAGTAGAGAACTGACTCTAAACTGATAGAATTCAAATTACCTTATGCCTCTTATACACTGAATAAGAGAAAATAATCCCGTCTTTGTAGAGGAAGATGCTTAAATGCTATTTTTTTCCATAACCATGGAGGAGGAGTTACCTATTCCTAGTCATTCAGTCATCAGAACTGCCCAGATCTTCATTTCAAATGTTTCCTTTGTTGCAAAAGGGAACCATCAGGTCCCCAGATTTTGCTACAGCTTCCTCATAGCTGTCATTGTGCTCCAGATGCAGAAGTGTGGCTAAGAATCAAGAAATTAGGGAAAGTCAGCTTTCAATTATTTGGATGCAAGCTAAAGAATAATCTCCTCACAATTAGATAAAAATATCCTGATTGTAGCTCCATGTAATTATTGTGTGAAAAATATTAAGCTCCATCAGAAACCATAGAGTGAACAGCCCCATATTTTAACCCACTACCTCACTTCTAACAGGAGCAAATCCTTTAGTTGTTGGAAATAGGAAGTTACATTAAAGAGGGTTGAAAATTTCATGGAAGCAGTATTTATATCACAAAAATACATACAATAAATTTAATGGAGCAATAACAGCACCCTTCAACATTAGAACTATTTGAGGACTTTAAGGGCCAAAGAAGTATCTTACTTTAGTAAAATTGAATTTTAAGAAATGTAATAAAAACATTCTTTAAATATAGATATTAGTCTTAATTTCAAGATATGTTCACAAGCATGTAATTTTTTTCCAAATAATTAAAACTGCTTCTTAAGATGTTCTGTAATGAGTAGTGACACATTAATGCTGCACAGTTAAAATAGATTATTTTAAAATTGAATCTAAATGTACTGTAATTCACATTCATTAAAAGAGTAGACATTTTTCAAGTAAATTAAACTATTCTATAAAAATCAATTCGCTGTACAACAGTAACATATTACAGACCTGCAGTAAGAATTCAATCATTTAAATGGGAGAAACACTAATCCAGCAGTAATAATTCTGTTCACACAACAACATTTATTCAAATTTAAGAAAATAAAATAGCTACCCTGCATCTGTGAGATTGTCCAGAGTATCTTTAGACTCAGTATTTGTTTATTAGCCATAAAAAGGCAGATTATTTTATAGACACCACATTTGAAGCATACATTGAGAATTGGAGGAAAAAAAACTATTTGGAGAAACACTTTTCAATTCCTTCTACAGATTTTTGTCCCAGTATTGGATATTTGACTTAAACCTAATGGTTTTGTGTAAATTTATCAGCTTAAAGAAAAGTATCATATGATCTACAGGTATAATTGTATATGTGTTTATAATTACTCAAACTTTTACTGAAAACATAAGCTAATACATATTATTAGCAGAGTTTCAGTTTAGGAGATTTTTTCAGATATGTTTGCTGGAGAGGAGTTGCAGAAGTGATTTTTTTTCCTTTTTAAAACTGAACTTTAAGCATCAGAAGGCATAATTTAAAAAATTGACAATTTAACCTATTAATTAAACAATAGCATAAAGTAAGTGAAATCCATCAATTATTAAGAGTAACACCATCTCCCATTGTGGAGTTTGCATTCAGTTTCATATATCAGTGTGAAACCAGACATTTACCTTTCCAAATGTGGTGAATATGATCATGATTTTGACTTTAACTGGCTTATCTTTTCCTTCTAAAAGAATTCAAAATGGATTGTTTGAACTATATTAAACATTACTAAGTCTGTTCCTGCACATTAATTTTTTTCAGTTTTCGTGTCACAAAATAAAAAGAAAGACGAGAAAGAAGAAAGAAAGAAAGAAAGAAAGAAGAAAGAAGAAAAGAAAGAAATAAAAAGAAAGAAAGAAAGAAAGAAGAAAGAAAGAAAGAAAGGAAGAGAAAGGAAGGAAGAGGTAAGAAAGACTACCGCCAGCAACTCCCGACCCTCAGACCATCCCGCCAGCCCACAGACACCCTACATCACTCCCTCACTCCAGACCGCCCTAACGCACGCCGCCCTCAGCCAGCACGTCCTGCATGCCTGCCTTCCTACACAGAACAAAGACAGCCATACCGCCCGCACAGCCCGCCCTCCATCCAGACATCACGCAACGCCTCCAACCGCACACCGCACATCCCAGCATCCGTCCATGCAGGCACGATGACGTACATCGACCGACTGCCGACCGCCAGCCATCAGAACCGAACACAACCGACCGCAAGCCCGACACCAGACCTATACCTCCATACCTACCTAGCCTCACGAAAAACGACCAAGAACGACAATACCAATCAACGAAAGAAGAAGAAGAAAGAAAAAGTCAATCACATTGAAATCTGACACACTTCAATTATATCTGAACCAGATTACTGCAGTGATTGAACTTCATACACTGAAGAAGTTTTATAAGTCAACAATATCATGACATTTAGTAGCTTTACTTTTCAAGATTGTGCATCAACAAATTAGGCTGAATAAGGCAGCAGAAATGTCCCACTCTTTGTTACATATTATGGATTTTTCTATTTTAAGTGTGTACTACATAAAGTTTCTTCAGCATCAGGTCCTTTTTGGACAAATGGCATTCATAATTTTCAATAGCCATTGTAAAGTTCAGTTTCTTCTGGAAGTTGTTGCACTTCAAAAATTCCTGATACTTTGCTCATTCTGGAGTGCCACAACATTGAAAGTCTGAAATCAAATTTTGCCGAATGTTGTTTCAGGCAGTTGAGTTTCTTAGGACCATTACTTGTCAGAAGAAACTTAAATTGTTACCAGGGCCACATCCTAACACAGATAACAAACATTGCATTCTCTTACACTTTTAGATTCCAGTGGAGTTATTTCCTACCTATGTTTTAATATGTTGAGCTGTTGACATCATTTTTTCCAGGAAAATTAATGTTCCTTTGGGTAGATAAGAGACAAACAAGGTTCAGCCTGATTAAAGACTTCATTGTGAACAGACAAGAACTTCAGTTTGATTCCATGCTACCTGCCACTGTGACAACTGTTGACAAGAAAGTAGAGTTTGCTTCACAGCCACTCAAATTCATGAAGACAAACCAAGGAGAACATTTATGTCAAGAACACTTAAAGAGAAGCAGCCAAAAAAATTGTATCTCACTTGTGAAAAAGAATCAATGTGTTGCTTAAGGGCTTTGGGAAACCAAAGAAACTATCTTTGGGTATATAGATTCTAACTATCAGAACAATCAGATCAAAGATCCTTGATGACACTTAGCAATAAAAGGATTCAGATAAACAAGAATGAAAATTGCCTGATGATCAGTAAGAATACATCCATTAATGTGTAATATTGAGTACAGAACGGAAACTGAAATTGTGATGGCTGGCTGCTTATCTCATCTGCCGTTATCTTTACCAGATGCCCAGATAAATGATGATATAGAGTACTTGCACAGTGCAGGATAGCAGTTTAGAACTACAGTTTAACATATCTCATTGCACTGGAAATTATGTGTTTTCCTGATAACAAAGTGGCCAAGCTATCTCAAATATTTTCATTTATTTCTACAACAGCATTCTATATTAGAATTCACATATTCTATATGTTACATATTTTATATTCTATTGTATTTTACATATTTTATATTCTATTCTATTTTATTCTATAAAATGAACTTTTCTTACAAAGTATTTATGACAAACTTGGTCACTTGGTTTATTTTTCAATGGATGCAATTCTTTCATGAAAAGCATCAACAACTATTGGGAAAAAACTGTAACTATGAAAACTCTGCTAGTGGCCAGAATTAGATGTTGAAGTTAAAATAGTCCAAGTTTGAAGCCAGTCTTATACAAAAAATGCATTAATTTATATACCTAATTATCAACTCTTTCTCAATTGTAGACATGATTTTTTGTTGTTGTTGTTGTAACTTAAGGTCACAACTGATGTATATGTTATCCTACTGCCTTGGTAGATTATCTGATATTTATAAACTCAATTTGAGTCACATATACTGTTAAAATGATAATATTTTCAACATGCAATACATGGTCTCATTTTTTACAGAAGATTGTCAAAATCTTATATTTTCAGGAGAGTTTTTATATACAGGCAATGAAGAACATTCTGCCTTCAAGACAAGAGGCTGAATGCTTGAATAAAACTTTGAAAAAGATTGCTAACTTGGGAGGAAAATTTTGAAAATTCTTCTCTACAGACTTTCTACAAAGTTACAAGGTTACATGTCTTCCAGCAATTCAAAGAACACTGGCTGATTTACTGCATGGATGGAGAATGCATACAAAGCAAAATGTTAAATGTTAATGGATCACCATTTTCTTATCCTGAAAGAACATAATCATTACAAGACAAAGCCAAAAATAAACAGTAAAGATTTGAAATATGCACAAACTAGCATAAAGTACCTTAAAATATAGATTTGTGAAACTACAAAAACCCAGAGGGACTATGGAAATAAGGTTTCACACAGTATTTCTTTGCATTTGTTTTGATTGCTCTTTGTGTCATTCCTCAGCAATAGGAAGGAAGGATGGGACGGAAGTAAAATTTTTCTCCCTCCTCCTGGTTCAGATCCCGAAAAATGTTTTTGCTTTTCACTATCAAATGAATTTATGTCACAGCTCTTGTCTTCAGACCATACTCTTCACACTGTACTATGAAAAAAAAAGTTTAGTTTTGAAATCCATCGGAAGAACCTTTTTATTTGCTTCCAGCACTGTAAGTACTCTGTAGCCACTTTTGATCAGCAGGTAGTGGGAACAACAATTCAATTGGAGCAGATCACAAAAAAGTGAATATCTTTGTTCAATCTCCTAGGGAAATAATTGTACCTCTGCAAACAGCCTTGTTAAAGCCATACCTCAAGTCCTGTGTTCAGTTCTGGGCCCCTCACTTCAAGAAAGACATTGATGTGCTGGGACCATATCCAGAGAAGTACAATGAGGTCAGTGAATTGTTGAAAGAGCAAGTCCTGTGAGGGGAAGATGAGGGAGCTGAGGGTGTTTGGACTGGGGAACAGGAGGCTTAGGGGAGACCTTATTGCTCTCTACAACTCCCTGAAAGGAGGCTGCAGCCAGGTGGGGTTGGCTTCTTCTCCCAGGCAACCAGTGAAAAGAAAAGAGGAAATGGCCTCCAGCATGCCAGAGGAGGTTCAGGTTAGACATCAGGAAGAATTTCTTCACTGGAAGAATTGTCAAGCATCGATATGGACTGCCTAGGGAGTTGGTAGAGTCCCCAGGACTGTCAGTATTTGAGAAACAACCAGACATGGCACCTAGTGCTTGGTTTAGTTGACATGGTGGTGTTCAGTCAAAGGATATTTCCATGAAGGATAAGACTAGATGCTGCCTCTCAGTATACCTAACATAAAAGAGCTGCAAAATCTAGGTTCTATCTTGTATGTAAAATTGCTCATCTCTTACTTTACAGAGACAGTGCAATGCTTTTACTCCCATGCTGTATTTTGGTAGGTTGTTTTCTGCTATTCAGTGCAGAACATGGAGTGTGACAGGAACCTGACTCTAATCAGTATTCTAGATAGAGAAAATGTTGATTAGGCATGTATATCCTGCAAAAGAGTTGGTTGTTATTCCTGATGTTAATCTTAAACCACAGGTCATTGCATTACTCGGCCTCATTAGCTGACTAGCTGTTTACTGTTGTATAATTACTGAGTATTAGAATAGGATAAATTCTATTTTCTGTGCAGTAAGTTTGTCCAAAAAACACTTACAGTTGTTGTATTGGTACTTCTGAGTAGAGGATGTCACTCAGTCATTAGCTGAAAATTGAAGCAGAAGACTTTAAATGGGATATGGATCACTATTTGTGACTGGTTTTCACATGATTTGCAATTGAAAGTCATCCTACTGATATAATAGATTATTATAACATATACTTGAGTCTTCAATTTAGATATGCAATGTTTACATAGAAAAGTCATCTGCACCAGGAACACTAGACATGGCTCTTAGCTTACGTGTTTGGGAACCTTTTAGCAGGCCTGCAGTAGACTACAGATGCATCTGAGCTCAGAGTGCCTGTTGGACAGCTGCTGCCTAAAATCACTATGGTGCACTTTCAGCAGGTGTTAGCAGGAAAAATCCACTCAGATTCCAAACAGACTGAACATACTCTTGTACCCTGAGATGCACAGGGAGTTGTTCCTGCCATTCTAGCTGTCTCCTCCCATGCATTGTGCACTGACTGTGATCAGGCCTTAAAGGGGAAATCACAGGACAGCCTCCTTGCTAAACTGCAGCAAATTGCTGTAATTATTAACCTACATTTCTTCTTAGCCAGAGGGGAAAGGAAAGGAGCCTTCCTATCTGGAATTCAAAACTGTTAAAAGAGAGAATAGAACAGAATTTGAAAAGGAATTTATTTGGATGATGTGGAGGCATAGTGCAAGGTGGGATCATAGGTTGTTAAGATTTTATAGTGGGCAAATGTGACTGCAAGAATATTTGCCTTTAGGATTAAGGAGATTTTTAATGCAAAAAGGCTGAAAAGCTTTAATGCTTCAAATTGTGCCAAATTCACTCATTTTTCTAATACAAGATTTTACAAATTAAAAGCTTGTGGCAGTTTCAGTTAGATAGTGGTCAAGACAAATTTTATATTGAAGAGATTAACACACCTTACCTTTCTTTTTTTACAGCTCACATAAGATAGAAGGAAAGGAGTAATGACTAAATGGAAAAGAACTGGAAATATTTATCCATTTTTTTAGTAGGGTCAAAATCAGAATGTCAACAAGATCTATGGTACTTCTGAAATAAATAAATAACATTTTGTGAAGTATAATCAGAGTAATTGAAAGCTAAAGCTAGTTAATCTACAGTGGTTTTCATCTTCAAAGCACTACAAACACAACAAATTCCTATTTCCCAAAGCATGGAGTGTGCCCCATGAGAGGACAGATGAAATAGAGGCAGCAGGCAGAGAATGACCTCCAAATTGCTCTCTAGAGCCTCAGCTATCATTAGTCACAACAGAGTGTAGGTAACATTTTCAAAAATATCTCTGTGATTTAGGAGCTGCCAGGATGGTAGATGAAATCTGGCAAAATTTCTTCAGCATCTGAAGATGGCAACACCCTACAGTGATCTGTTTTCTGCCTCAGTTCAGAGTTAATTCCTCTAAAACAACCTCCAGTGTTTGCTTCTGTACACATGAATCAAAAGCCTATATTTCCTAAAACTTTTCAGACCCAGGAATATATAGATGTGTGTCCTCAAGGCACCAGTGTACATTGGGTGACTAAGTCTTGCTGCCTCCCATCATTCAGTCCCAAGTTCTCAAAGGTGTTTTGGTGTCTACCTTTGGGGATAGAAAAAGAGTAGGCACTATACTCAGGAACCTGAAGGAAATTATTGATTTTCAGAAGCTGACATTCAGTATTTTCAAACTTTTCAAGCTTATGAATTAGAATCTCAGAAAACTTTTTCAAAGGTTTCCCTCAATAAATATGCTTTCTAGGAAACATTTATAGGAAATGTACTAAGTAAATTTTTTAACATGAACAGGGATCTCAGAGCTGTACTGTTGCACAATCCAAAATTATAAATTGTCCTAAAATCTACCAGGAACATTAGGATTTGAAAACTCTCTGGCTTTCTGATTCTTACAGTCTGAGAAGCAACTACAAGGGCTTGTCCTACTGCATCTGCCATGGAGATGGGGTAATTCAGTGGCCATTTGATTAAAAATGGGAACAGTTTCAGGAATGGGAACTAAAGTAATGTCTCCTTTATGTTCCCTGCATTACTCATTATACTATCTTCCAAAGGGAGAATTAAAGTCAAGGCCAGGTCTAAGAGGAGAGAGCTTCCAGCTCAAATCTTCCAAGCCTGAAGGAGAGGACATCTCAACTTTCCTGACACAGCACTGTCCCTGCTGAGAGTTCAATGAGAGAAGTACAGCTTAGATTCCTCTCAGGGCTTAGATGACATTTAAGAAACAGATCAAAACCAGTATACTCCTATAGTGTTGGTGTCCTTTTTTCACAGTGTGTAATTTTAGATGTCTCTGAAATGTTCATGATATCAACAAAGTGGAGTCCAACACAGTGTTAGGCTACTGGCCCTATTCTTGCCTCCAGTTCCCTTTAACTGTTTGATCTCTGCTAAAGCATTTAACATTATGGTTATTAGGAAAGCATTTGAAAATGTTGTGACATTGTTTTTTTCTCTCTATGTTTGAAAAAATGAAATAACCACTTAGAAGACATTTTCATTTAGAAGACAGAAATAAGACATGATGAAGACCTGTAGGCTTGCTGAATTGAATCAAGGGAGCATGATTTTCCTGATAAAAAACACTTTTTCAGAAGTTTTCTTATTAAAGTTTGAGCTTTTGTCATGGTTCTGACTGCAGTGATGCTTTCTTGCAAACACATTTTGAAACATGAGTGAAAAACCTCTAAGGATACACCATAAAAATGAACCCAAAGATGGCATTATTACATGAAGCTTTTGTTCCAGCTCTGTGTGCTACAAATACCTTATGGCAAAACAGAGAAGCTATGAAACTGTGTGTAAGTGATAATCTCAGCTGCTCAGAAACTGAAACAAGATTTCTAAAAAGAGTTGACTGGATTAAGATACCTGTGAATTTATTAATTCTTAAGCTCTACCTATTACATATTTAGTATTTGTTTTCTGAGTTTTGAATATGTAGCATATAAATAATAGTTTCTCTAAAACTCAAGACCAATAAAAACATTTTTTTTTATATTGAATTTAAAAACTGAGAGTCTCTTGAAATGTAATAATGTGGAAATCCACAGCTTTAGGAAAACCACCAAATATAACAATAAATTAATCAGCACAGACAACGCTGTTCTTGCACAATGAATTTGCTGCTCATAAAGTTCATTTTATAGAACAAAATAATGTAACCTAAATTACAAAAGCAATTAAACATTTTATAAACACTCACTTTGTTGATTCAAGTGCTTCACAGCAATTTTATCCTTTAGAACAACTCTCACATTTCTTTATTATTATTTGAGAAATCTTTTTGGACTTGTTTAGCTTTAAATATTTACTTATAAATACTTATTTTTTTTCTCTTTCCTCTTGAATAGCTTCTGGTATTCAACAGCTTAGTGGCAGAAAAGAACAGAAAATACCTATGCATGTAAGAATTTTTAATCCTTTCCTGAGGATGAATATACAAATTCATTCTGGAAGCAAGTAATTGACTAAGACATTTTACTTCTTGTTATATTTTATGAATCAAGAGTCTCTGTATGTGACACTGGGCATTAATTCACCTGAGGAATGTCTAAACCTCCTTAAAACACTGAAAACAGCTGTCCTATCAACACACAGATGCAGGCAAGGTAGGTATGAAGAACTGGGAATAGGGCATAAATCCATGCAATACTCTGCAGGAAGGCAGAAAAAATTTAAACCATACCCTTGGGGCATCTACTTGTGTTTTATGTGCAGCTTGTCAGCAAGGCTTAATAGCTCAAGATCATGCTAAGCTGGCAACATGTATTCTGGTTTGGAAATTATCCCATCCTTTAGGCTTAGAATACATCCAGAGCACTCTCCTTTCCACCTGGAAGTAACTGTGCAGCTGTACCTTGCAGCTGAGATATGGGATACCAGGGCAGAAGGGAGATACTGCATTCTCTGGTTTGTCAGCAGCAGCTGTTTGGCTCACAGCAGTTGCCAGAAATCTAAAAGTTACTGTCAGTTTTCTCTCTGATTCTGTGTATCTTGTGGGGTTTTGACTGCTCAGGAAAATAATATTCCCTTTAGCCTTGCTGTTCTTTTGTTTTACTACATTCATAGATCCACAGAAAAGACCTTTTTTCCTGGGACTGTTGTGGCCATTGCATAGCCTGTAAGTATGTCTCCAAAACTGATGTTAATCCCTGAAGCCTTTTAGCAGTGTCATAGAACCAGCCTGGTGTATCAGGCTTGACTGAACCAGAGTTTTTTAATTTACAGTGAAAAAAAAAAAAGTGGAAAAAAAGAATGGATTATCCAGCAATTTTTATGTTTTCTAAACAACAACCAAAAAACCCCTCACAATTTAAATAAAACAAAATATAAAAACCAAAGCAGGACTGCCCAGCCCTTAGGGAGAAGCTGGTCCTTGCTGTTCCCTGAGAGGATAGATGTCCAAGTACTAAATGGTCTCTCACAGACTTTCTTTTACATTTTTTCTTGTAGTGACTTTTAGTTTTTATACTGTAGTTAACCGCTGCAAATTAAGTACATAAGAGGTGTTTTCAGCAAAATGGAAGGCTGAGATTTTTCAGCAAAATGAGTGCCTGAGATTTAGGTCTCTAGTAGTAGGAGTCAAAGTTGTGTTTGTAAAGTGCTATAGAACGATGCCAGGACTGAGCCCAGTCTTCTGCTGTTTCCCTGCAGGAAGCATTTCTGGAATGTAATATCAGTATTTTCTGTGTACTCTTTACTTCAGCCAAGTTGAGATGATGAAGAGAAAAGCATGCAGAGTTTGAAATGCTTTATAGTTATTTGTCAACAGACATTCTTGAAAGTAAAATGAAAGCTAAAATGCCTAAATCTATATGAGTCGCATGAGTGATGCCAAAGGAATGTGCTAGAAACATCTCTAGGTATTGTGAAGCAGGAAAAATAGCTATTTGCTTGCAGGAGGTTCTGTGGATAACTTCTGTATATACTAGGAAACCTAGAAGACTTTTGGACTCCTGATTTGAGTCTTATCATAGCACAAGAAAAACCTCTGAGGGTTTTAATAGCTTAGCTTTTTGGTTATGGTGGTTTTGCTTTGTTTTTTGTTTGTTTTGGGTTTTTTTTTGGGAGGGAGCTTGGGGGATTTTTTGTTATTGTTTTTTGGTTTCGTGGGGGGTGTTTTTGAGATCTTAGAGCAATAATGCTGTGGAATACGTGACTGATACCACTGGTTCCCATATGCAACTTGATGTGGAAAAAGGTAGGAACTCCACACTGGTAGCTGTCTGCTCTACCTCAAAGAACTGGATTTCAGTTTTGCAGCTACATTCAAGTGTGCTCTCTAATGCCTGAACATGAAGAAATCCCTTTGCTTCTTTTTGTCTTTGTTCTTTGCTCATCTTTATAGCAGAGAAGTCATAATTCTACTGTTTCAGCTTGGGACAGCAAAGTTTTGCTGCCAATTTTGATACTGATGGTTATGAAATCAGAGAATAGTGAAATGTGCTCTAACTTCTACTGAGTGTAGGCATTCATCATTTCATAAACATTTCCTAAGAACTGACTTAGGAGAATCCAAAAGATGTAAAAGAGTTAGGAACTTATTATTCTCTTGTTACATCTTTTCATGCTTTGCATATGGTCCTTTGCCTTCTGGCTGTCTGAACCAAGGAGAAGAGTAAGGAAAAAGAAGATGGGTTTGGGCTCTGCAGTGACTGAGAAACTAAAGAACTCTAATGAAAGAGGAAAAAAACCCAGAACTGAAAATGTTTTCCATGTTTCTGTATTTCTTCCAGGATTTCTAAGACCTAGCCCATTGCCCTAGTGGCCTGGATTGTGATTTCTGAGATCTAAGGGCTGAAAAAATTGTTATGAGTAATCTTTTTTGTGCTTTGGGTTCTGTTTTTTAAAAATAAAGATTTTAATTTTAAAAAATAATCAATAGAAAATATGGAAGTTGTTTTTCCTCAGCTGTAAAGGGATTCTACCACTTTACAAGGGGAAGATAGGGAGATTAAACTGCCTTTGGAAGGGCAGACTGTAGATAAACTGTAAAAGTTTAATCATGGTTTTGCTAAAATTTATACTTAGAGTTTTGAAGCATCTATAATATAAATATTTTTTTAGAAACTACTGCATATTTGCCTGTATAAGCTTTTTAAGCTTTGTTGCAAAAGAAGTGGCAGGGTGAGACGAGAGTTCCTGGTATTTTGCTAGTCATTCCATTAATAGTTTCTTGTGTGAAGACTGCCAATTGTTTCCTTAAATTTAAGATTCACAAGCAAAACCATTTCATTAAATCACTATAATTAGAATTAAGGATACCCTTTTAATTCCCATGTCTAACTGAGAAGGGAATTATCCAAAATAATTCTGTCCTCTCTGAGGTGATGAAATGTTAGATTACTGACTTTCAAAGTCAGATGAATTAATTTATTGAACAGAAATAGTTGTAAAGCTCATCTTGGTAATCACTATTTTGGAGCTTTCACAGGAAGCAGTATGAATGATATCTTTGACCTGCAGAATCACCAGGTAATGGTGCAGTCTGTTTATTCTTCTTGCTATGTCTGTTTTACTAATTAGTCAGCTCAGCCATGATGTTACTGAGTTGGACTGTAGACAGGTGTGCATGGAACATCTTAGGTAGGTAAACCAATTTAGCTCCTTCTCTGATACTAAATGATGCCATAAAATTTGCTGGGTTTACTGCACTGGACTAAGCTTTGGAGTTTTCATTAATTGTTTTTTTCATGTACTGGTGGATTCTGCATATGACTTTTACCCCTATAGAAAAGGAGCTCATAAAAGCTCTAACACAATATGTATCTCTGAAGCTCTGTTTTAAGCCTAGAAAGCCAGGGGTGACATATTTCCAGTAAATATTGCCAGGTCCTTGACTGAAGGGATCTTGATCTCCTCTAATACTATTTATTATGTCCCAGGAAAGAATAAACAAACTTAGAGGCCAGAAAAATGTATTGAATCAGGGATTTTTTATTAAACATTTCAAGTTTCCAGCTCTCCTTGCCCCATGAGCCAGTATTAAATTGTAACTGTAGTGTTGACAGGCATTTCTATGATTCCATAAGACATGGCCTTTAATTTAGAAAATAATAATGTAATATCATCTATAATTGACATAGTATTCCAGCTATAATGGATATTGATCATAACTATTGTTCCAATGTCTTGTTTTATTGCAAGATACAGTAATACATAGTGATGTAATTTTTGAAATATCAAATTGGAAATGTAGATCATGAGTACTTCAGTTATCTACTTAGATATACACTTAAATCTCAAGTTTCAGTGCGTGACTGCTCAGTGGGTGACTAAGAACATCTAAAAGAAGAATGTCATTGCTCCACATCAGACTGCTGTTTAATTTTAATGTTCTTTGGCAGAAATTCATAAACATTTTACTTAAGATAGAAACCTTTTTTCTGTCATCAGGAGTCTTTTTCTCTTTTATCTAAGTTACCTACCAAAACAATGTTACCTGGAAATATATTTTCTCTCCAACTAATAGAAAAAAAAAAGTCTAAAATTATGGGTTTATTTTAACATATAAGGTATGAGGCAAAATATCAGTTGCAAATAGCAGCCTGAAAAATATCTGTTGACAGCAGTATGAGGATTTGATTCCTAGAAATGCTACTTTGAAACATTTTCATTGCAGGAATGTTATCACTTATGTCCCATTTTGCTATGCTTGAAGCAGAAACATGTTTCTGTTAGCATTCCTGGAATCTGAATTTCATGGAATAATGGTAGCTGTGGTACTAGTTCTTTTTATGACCAAAAGAGATCACATTACATATGCAAAGTTAATTTTGATATTACTATTCATATTTTCATCTTAATAGCGCTAGTCAGGAATAGCCTCATCAGCAAAAAACAATGAAAAAGAAAGGCAGCCAAGCCAAAATCAATTAATACCCCCAAGTTCTTGTGGTCTGAGAGAAAGACAGTGAAGCAGGTGAAAGATTGGGGATGTAAGGTATGCAAAGGCAATCACACCCTTTGCCAACTGAGATGAGGACTGAGCAGTGATCATCTTGGAAAACAAAACTCCCCCCACTTAGTCCTATAACCAAGGTTTTGATGCTTATCATGTTACACGATATGGAATATCCCTTTGGCTGATTTTAGGAATCTGTCTTGGCTGGGCCCCTCAACTTGTGGCCCACCTGCAGCCTAATTCTGGGAGGCCACAGTGAGGGCAAAAATACCTTGATGCTGTGCAAGGACCATTCAGTAACAACTGAAACACTGTTATGTTATCAACCCTGGTGTAGCTATAAATCCAAAATACAGCACCAGATGGGCTGTTATGAAGAAAGCTAGCAGCTTTCCACGCAGGCACAGTACAACTTGTAATGGTGGAAATCACTTTAACTGGCTGTAATTGTGATTGGCAGTTGAGCAGAGGAAAAGATGGAAAAAATATTTATTTCTTGTTACCCTGCATTTTTACAAGGTGCTACAGAGTTCTGATAGAGCCATTTAAATATATTCATTTTCATCTGCTTTAGTTTCTACATTATTTCTGATTTCTCAGGAAGATTTTTGTGAGGATCTTTTAGTGAATGCAGGAAAAGTGTAACATAATAAAACAAATACTCCCCAGTCTTTCAAAAAAAGTTCACTTTGAACTGAGTTAAGAAGGAGTCCAGGAAGGAAAAAATAATCCCATGAAACTTTGTTTTGAGTGTATGAAAACAAAGTAGTTGGAAAATCAATGTAATTGTAGACCATGGCAGAGCTCTCAGCAGTAAAAACATGTATTATCTGCAACCCTTTTTTCTGTAAGTGAAATTACTATCAGGAAAGTGATAGCTAGGTCCAAGTAAAAGAAACAAAAAATTTTGCATCTAATGCTTCAGTGCCAGGTTGTCCTTGAGAAACTGATGAAAAATGCTTGCCAAGAGTTAAATAAAAGAAAGTGTTCATGCTCTAATTGACATAAAAACATTAAAATAACCAATCATTCCAAGGGGTCAGAAACCTGAAAGTAGACTCACTTGAAAGATGTTTTTACTGTCATAACCTTTATGCATTCTAAACATCAGTTTTTTCAACAAAAGGCATCAGTGTCTCACCTTTCAAAGAATAAGGCATAATTTTAAAATTCTCTTTTTAACACAGAAAATTACAGGCGAAGTTTTAAGATGCTTTCAAGAACTGGTTAGTCAAAGAGGAGTTCATCAGAATCAGTGCACAAAGAAAGCTATTTTGTCAGAAGGACAACACAGACTTTAGGGAGTGTATTGTGATTGTGATGGTCATTATTATGGCTGGGTAAATAATGTAATGGAGCTCAGCTTAGGCCTTGCTGGGTAACTTTAGAGATATCAGGTAATATTATTAGACATAAAATGGTATATAATTGTGGCTTAAATATAGATTGAGTTATAAGTGAAGAATATTGAGTTATAAGTGGAAAAAGGTCACCAAGTGAGTTAATTTACCCATAGATAAATAAACACACATCAATTTCTCATTCAAATGACTAATTTCAATATTAGGCCACACAAATCATAAATTCTCATTACTCTTAACACACTGCTTTAAATTCATATTAACTTTCAGATCTGCAAAACACTAGTAAGATGAAACATTTGAATTCAGCTCAGTTGAAATCATTAAGCTGCAAGTTTTATTTCTTTGGTTTTCTCTCTGGCTTTTGTTTCAAAAAACCACAGGCTTAAAGGTTAGGTCTTTTCTGGTCTCAGGGTTATATTATGTGATGCCTACCACTTAGAATTAATGTTAAACATGTATTTTTTTAAAGACTACAATTTTTTTGCATGTGAGGATATTTCTCACATTGTTCAAGATCTCTAGGAAATTGAGGCCAGTTAAGATTACCAATGGACAGACCTATTTATTGAAAAGTGATGATATTTTTATCACCATTGTATAGTTTGTCAGCCCTTCAGGCTTTTATTTAAAGTGTTTTGTTTATACCAACTCTCATTTCACCATTTATTTCCTATTTGTCCTGTGCTTTAACAGTAAAATGGCAAAGATAAATAAAGCAAGAAGATAAATAAAGTTAAAAATCACTGTAAATCCCTATGATTTGAGCATTTTGGTTGGTTGACACATGAAGCCCAGAATGGGAAGAGACCACAGTGGGTCATCTGGTCCAACCTTTCTACTCAAGCGGGGTCATCCTGCAACACATTGCACAGGATTGTGTCCAGATGGTTGTTGAATATCTCCAGTGAGGGAGGCTCCACAACATCTCTGTGCAACCTGTTCCAGTGCATAGTCACTTACACAACAAAGAAGTTCTTCCTCATGTTCAGGTGGAAATTCCTTCTTGTCCTGTTGCTTGGCATCACTGAGAAGAGCCTGGCTCCATCTTCTTGGCAGGTTCCCTTCAGATATTTGTGAGCATTGATAAGATCCCATCTCAGTGATCTTTTCTTACATCTGAAGAGGCACAGCTCCCTCATGTTTTTCAGAGAAAATCAAGAACTCCACACTTAGTAGAAGTTGTAAAGCCGGTATGTTTATTGCAGCGCTGTATGCATGCAGGCATTACTCCCCTTAAAAAGCATGCATGCCCTTGGGACCTTCTGGTCCCTTTTTATCCCCCTCCCCAAATATATGTTCATTCAATTTCACAATAGGTTCATACATATTCATTTTATAAACTTTGTGTGTGTTGTTTATGGCTATTTCTTTTGTTATCAGAAAGAATTTCTAGGCCAGGTTGACTGGCCCCCCTCTGTCTCCTCCCCCTTATCTCTGTCCTTCCCTGAAGCAGTTTCTCTCAGCCTAGGCTTTTGCAAGAACAGGCAGTCAGACTAAATAGCTATGGTTTCAAACTAAAGACTTAACTTAAAGATGTACATTTCACCTAAATCAAAATGGATTTCTACCCTGGAGAATTTTTACTCTGCCTCACTCAGCCTATACTCAAAAAAGAGGTGTTCCCATCCCTAATCATCTCTGCAGCCTTCCACTGGAGCTCCATATGTCTCTTGTACTGGAAAGCCCAGAGCTGGACATGACACTCTGTGCACAACCTCATCAGGGCTGAATAGAGGAGTAGGACCAAATCCCTCAGCTTGCTGTCGGTGCTCTTCCTAATATACCCCAGGGCATTGTTGGCCTTCTTAGCCACAAGAACACACTTCTGGCTCCTGGACAGCTTGGTGTCCACCAGGACTGACAGGTCCCTCTCTGCAGAGTTGCTTTCTGGCAGGCCAGCTCCCAGCCTGTACAGGGGTGTGGGGCTGTTCCTCTCCAAGTGCAGTGTTCCTCTGCATTGGCCATTCTTGAATTACAGAAAGTTCTTCTCTGTCCACCTCTCCAAACTGTCAAGACCCTTCTGAAGGACTGCACAGCACCCTGGAGTATCAGCCATGCCTCTCAAGTGTGTATCCTCAGCAAAGATACTGCAGAGGCATCTGCTCTCTGTCCAAACCATTGATAAAAAAAGTAAAAGGTTGTAATAATATGTGTACTCCTAGTTACTGAGAAGTTCTTAGGCATTGGACTCCATGAGAATGATACTGCTGGGGGTTTTGGGGAAAAAGATTATAAACAGCATGGCTGCCATCAGAGAGCTGTATGAGAAAACCCTTAGCAAATTTGATTTTTTTGGAGGCACTACTCTGCAAGGCCTATAGGAGACCCCTTCATTTCATCTCTAATATTATGGTTATTTTCCAGTGGCTTAAGTGCATTTACATGATTTGCATGCCCCTACTCTGTGCACTAGCATGTGTACACAATGCTAGCAAACACGAGACTGCAGTGGCTACAAGGCTATACTAAATTAATCATAACAAATTCACAAATCTGTTGCCATTTCAACCAAAGAGGTGACAGGATATCTTGCTATGTTATTACTTATGTTGTAATTCCTCCCTTATTTTCTTTTACATGTCAGTGTTCTTTTATATTTTCCAATGTTTTAATGCTCTACACTGAAGATTAGGGTCTTTATAAAACGTGTTCTCTTAATATTGAAATACTTTTCTGAGTCCTTGGCAAATTCAACTGGCTAGCACAGGCGTTATTGTAAAATCCCCAATCCTAGTGATGGTTATGCTATTCATTTAAACTAGTGAAAATGTGCATGGTGTCCCTGAATAGGACATAGTTTTCATTCCAATATCTCTAAGTTACATCTTCTGTTCTTAAATGTACTTCATTTAAAAAAAAATTCTATGTATATATTATTTAAAAGATCTTACTAAAGACAGTGTCATACTAATAAATTTAAAAAAATACTAATTTCTTCTACAGTTGAGTAGTCCATGCCTCCTTTTTCTAATATAAATCTAATTCTTTGAAAATTAGAATGGCTTACAGAATGAAACTTCATTTGCCAGTAAATAATTTACTTTCATTCTCAGTATAAGAATACGTGAGGCAAAAAACTATAGATTTTTAACTGAGTTCAAAATGTGTTCTAGAAGCAAATAATTCTGTTTGATTTGCTGGGAGTTCTTTCAATAAGTCTTTCAACTCAATATAAAGCCTCAAAAGCATGAAGAATACAAGGACTTTATTTTTTTTAACTGAGTTTTTTTTTGGTTTTGCAAGCTGTTCTTTCATATATATGGAAAAAGCCCCTAACTTTCCACAGAAAACAGAATGAAAAATACTGAAACATTGGGGTATTTAATTGAAAAAAGATTAAACAGCTGTGGTATCTCCTTTTCTGTGTATATCCTCACATTGTCCATATACAATAAGCAGAAAAATGATGCTGAAAATCGTTGTGCTCAGTGTGTTAGGCTGTACTATTGGTAAGAGAAGGGGAGATGCAGCAGTGTTTTTAACATAAAAGCTCACAAGTACTGTAAATCATGGACACATGGATTAATTCCTGTTAGTTTGCTTTGGTTAGTAAAATTTAATATGGATTCATGTATATATCTCTGTATATATACAGAGGGAAAATCTTCAAAAAAATTAAAGAGATGAAATTACAGTTTATGTTAAGCTATAGATATAAACTAGACTAAAATTTCTTCTAGTAGAAATAGGAATTAAGGAATAGAGATGAGCTATTTTCTGTAGTTGCAACAACCTTGTTAAATACTCACAAAATACACTAACCACTGGGAGAAGCAGGTAAAAGATAAGAATGTGATTCTTCAGAAGAATAAAGATTTCACTTTAGTTATCCTTAATGGTTTAAATGTACAAAATTTTATCTGCAGCCCGATTCTTAGAGTTATCTGGTGTCAGATGGAGAACTATTGCAGGTCCAGTTGGATGTTCTACATTTTTTTCCTGTGTTACTGCTGCTGGAACTTTTGTCCGTTGGCAAAGCAGTTTATATATTTAGGAAAGAATATATTCCTTACATGTATTTTAAGTGTACAGCATTGTACCA
This sequence comes from Serinus canaria, assembly GCF_022539315.1. Classification (NCBI taxonomy): domain Eukaryota; kingdom Metazoa; phylum Chordata; class Aves; order Passeriformes; family Fringillidae; genus Serinus; species Serinus canaria. The sequence continues at coordinate 16,914,263 of NC_066314.1, read as the reverse complement.
GGAGCTGTTCTCTACTAGGTGAGAAAAAGCAGTATTGCTGTGACTTGAATGGGTGGGGTAGGTCTTAAAGACTGAACTTTAAAGCTGAATACACCTGGATCAGCTTTTCTACTCTAGACTACCCCTTCTCTAGACTGTCTGTCCAGAAGGACTTGTTCTGTAAGACCACCGCACTGTGTCTCTATAAATATTTTCTCAGTATTCACATCTCTTTAAAGTTTTCAGCAGTTTGGTCAATTGCAAAGAAACTGGATGAAATCCAGTTGGGATTTTATTGTTAGTGTTAGAGAGCTATAGAATTCAAAAGGATAGCTAATAAGAATATAGAGTTGGTTGTTAGGATTCAATCATTTAATGCTTGTTTTGTAGGTGCACTTTGCTGGGCACTTATGATTCCTTGGGAAGCAATTTACAAGTTTTTAATTCTTTGCTTTTTAAAAAAGTTAATACAAATACCATTTTTATATTGACTCCCATTCACCAACCTGTTAGACACTGGTCTCATTCAAAAAAAAAAAAAAAGTAATAATAAAACCACAAACAACTAAAATAATCCATAATCTTACAGCTTCTCTGTGCTTTATTCTTTACATCTTCCTTTTCTGACAAGTGTTTTATAGGCTATATTTTTTTAAACTTCATTGTCATTTTTCCCAAGTTAACATATGTATTGCAAACAAAAAAACAAAATATTCATGACAAAAGGCATGTATGTAGAATGCAGTACTTGTAGATGTAGTTCACTGAATTCCTCCCCATTTGTTTAGTGGCTGTAATAAGAGACTGTTAGGTCCTGGGTTTAGTTTTAACTAGCATCCTATGCCAGCTTGTCAAAACACTTTTCAAAGCCTGGGTACTGCAATACGTAGACAACTGTCTGCTCAACTGTACTTGTCTCTGGGTATGTGAAAAAGGGGTTAGGGCCACAGGCAACTTTATTATTGCATTGCTTCTGGGGTTGCAGCTGGCTCCATAGTACTGCCCTTCTCACATTCATTTTGGCTAATCTAGAGGCACATTCTCATTCCTGCATAAATTTTTCTGATACAGTGGTTTTGGAAAGGATTTTTGCTTGTTATGGATATTTTCTTGATTTTCTCTTTACAATGCAAGAAAAAAATAAAAGGCTTTCTTTACAGGAGAAACTGGTCACTGCAACATTGTGAAAAGACTTTGAAGTCAGTGGCAAAGAACTATGATCCTCTGAGAGTCGCTGCATATACCTGACCCCTTTTGCTCAATCATAACTGTTTTGTCACTGTATGATGATTTTGCTCCACATAGTTGTTCACTAGGTTGTGGTGAAGTATGCCTCAACCAGCTTTGAGAACAGTAGGCTGAGTCTCACTACAGATGGAGTCTGGTGGAGAGCTATTAATCAAATAGCCAATTAACCATCTCTCATGATAGCAGGTTTCAACGCCACGTGATACAGCACATACCAGCTGTATTGTACCAGGCTGATCATCCTTTGGGAAAAGTTGCACACAGGCACTGAAGTCTTAACACCCAACCTTCCTCTACATGTGACATCTTCCCATCCATCTTTCTGCTGCAATGAATTTAGTAGAATAATTGGTCTTAGAAAGTATCATCCATTTGAAATTAGAACTTAAGGTAATATGCAGTGTATCTTGTTAAACAGAAAGTAAAGAAGAAAAATTTCTAGGATTTTTTTAATAAACTGGAAAGAAAATATCTGCTAAATTCTATAAATATAAATTCTAAAAGTCCTTCCTTAGAAAGATTTGTTATTTTTGTTATGAAATTGGTTTCTTAGTCAAAGGCATTCACATTAAGAAAACAAAAGCATCATATATGGGCAGCAGTACAGTGGATATGAAAAGAAAAAGAAAAAATAACCTTAGAGACATGAAGATTTAAATAAGAGGGATGTGTGGGGAGAGTGAAATAGAAAGGATTTATTACTACGAGTAAAATAGGAGAAAAATAACCAGCAGGCAAGGAAAGAACCATACTTGCCTGCTTCACCTTTGTAGAAACAGTAGTAACAAGACCAAAGAGGCCTGCTGTAATTATTCTACTCGAGGAAAGTAGCTCTAAGTTCTGCCTTAGGCTTCATAAGATCTGTCTGCCAAAGGCAGTACAAGAGATTCTGAGAAACAGCAACACTTCTCTCTGAACTCTTTGCCCAAAAGTTATGTTTAGCTTCCTTTTGTTTTCACTGTCTGCATCCCTCTGCTTGTTGAAAGACCAGCTCTTGTTTCAGAAGGAAAGATAGGGAATGAAGATGTTTCACTGAGCCTATAAAATGGACAAATTGTATCCTACCATACCATTCCTTCTCAGGTTTTTACCAGGTGGCAGAATGGGGTGCCTCCCACTGTTTCAGCATGAGTTCTTTCTGGAGGATACATTCCTTCCAGCTGCAGACTGCTCCAGAGTGGGTCCCTTCACAGGGTCACGGTTCCTGCCAGAGAACCCATTGATGCATGGGTTCCTCTCCATGGGCTGCAGCTCCTGCCAGGAGTCTGCTCTTGCCAGGGATTTCAATGGTCTGCAGCTTCCCTCAGGGCACAGCCTTTTGCTCCAGGGATATCCTTCACAGGCTGCACGTGGACCTCTGCTACACTGTGGGCTGCAGGGGAATCTGCTCTGGTGCCTGGAGCACCTCCTCTCCCTCATTCTTCGCTCCTCACTGACCCGTGTGTTCACAGGGCTGTTTCTCCCTTATGTTTTCACTCCTTTAACTCACAGCTGCTCTACAGTGCTCCTACTTTTTCTTAAATTTGTTTACACAGAGGCACCACCACTGTCACTGTTGGGAGAGCTTTGTCTAGCTGGATTTGGAGCTGCATTGTCTGTGAAATTGTCTGTGTCTGACATGGGGGCATCTTGTGGTGTCTTCTTACAGAAGCCACTCCTGCAGCTCACCAGCTATCAAAACCTTGTTGTGTAAACCCAGTCCTAAGCAAATTAAGTTATAGAGATGTAGTATCAATTTAAGTGTAAATTTCAGAAGCAGTTCCAAAGAAAAGAAACCCATATGCAAGTCTAGGATTTTATCACAATACAGGCCTGATTTGACTATGAGAATCCTGTGTGAAGGAAGCAATGACCTGACCCAAAGCCAAATTAATCCATTAACTGTGTTCCTGATGAATACAAAATACATTAATAGAAATCAATTGATTAATTTTTCACTGTCTCAGGTAATGTTTTCTTTTATTTTTACTTTCAAAGAATTGCCTAACATTCTTAAAAAAATAAAAAAAACATGGGACTATGCATCACTGAAAGGTTAAGCCTGCAAAAACCCCCAAAAATTATACAAGTAAATAAGAAGAAAAATATACAAGTAAATTATTAGCTGTCCTTTCCCCACAAGGAACAATGGCTCATCTTGAAAAAACATCAAACAGCTATCAAAAGGATAACAGGAATCCCTAAACCAACCACAAAGTAAAGTATGAACTGAAGTTTCCTCTTTTTGCAATTAAAACTAGTTGCTCATTTGGCCTTAAAGTCTTGCTTTTTTAAGCCTGTAATCTACTTACTTTCTATTCTCTCTGTTAAAGAAAGAATAAAAGTAATTATTGTCAGAAATGGTAAACTTATATTAATCACAATTACAAGGAGTAATGTCTGATTACAGCTTTTAATCAATCATGCTATTCCATGTTTAACTCAGTAATGTTGGGACCACTAGAGTGGACAGCCATCTGTGCCTCTGTAAAATTAGAAATATGATGAATTATAGCTACTAGTAGTTTAAGACTATACTATGAATACAAATCATTAGAGCTGTGGAAAATTTAACATACTGCCAAAAACATTTTATCAGCTGTGTTTGCTGTTCTCCTCATGGAAAAAAAAAAAAAAGAAAATGTACCAAGAGAAAGATCCACACTTCAATCATCAGCTTTTAATAATGATTTACAGTGAATGAAAAGACAAAGTTCTTCTGAATTTCTGTTTACATAGCACAAATCCCTTCAGTCATAGTCAATGCTACAGTCTGAAGATTACAGTCTGCTCTTATCTCAGGTGGCTACTACCTAAAGTCTGTTAAGCTTCCAGATTCTCCAATAATGTATCTCAAGTGTTACATTCAGCCAAGTTGCTGCATATTCATCACCAGTATAGCCATGAGAAGAATCAAATCTCTTTGGAATAGCTAAATTCACTGATGTGTCAGAATTATAAACTTAGTAAGAGAATAAAATGGCACATGAAACAACAAATAAAATACAGTAACATTCTTCCGATCACTTTAAGTGTCTGCTGTTGTTTCAGAGGTTAAAAGAATAATTCAGGTTGGAAGGGACCCTAAGAGATCCCCAGTTCAATCTCCTACTGAAAGAAAGATGACCACAAAGTATGTGGTCAGACATGGTTGATCTGGGACTTATTTACTCCCAAGCACAGAGAGAGAATGCACAATAACTCTGGGCAGCCTGTGGCATGGACTGAGAGTCCTTGTGGAGAGAAGCTTTATCCTTACAGGAAGTGAGAACTCCCCTTGGTTCAACTGGTTTCCTTTGTTGTCTCATCTTGTGCCACTGTGGAGAGCCTGGCTCCACCTTCTCCACTGCCTACCCACGAAGGGGAGCTGCTGTTTGCTGTCCCTAAAGCTGTCCTTGCTCCAGGATGAACAATATCAGCTCTCTCATGATCTTCTTACAGGGAAACTACGCCAAGCTCCCACTGTAGTGGACCTACATTGCACTTGTTCCAGTATTGTCATGTCTTTCATGCACTGGAAGATCCAAACCAGATGCAGTACTCTGCACATATAGTGCAGAGTATATATATTTATTCATATATTCATATATGAATAAATGCTGAATGAATGGAGATAACTAGGTTCCTCAGTTTACCAGCTGTGCCTCTGATAATACAGCCCAGGATGTATTTTGTATTCTTTACTGCTAAAGCAAGTACCTCTTTAAAATGTATGTAGATACATATCCAGTGCTTACTGTTTTCAAATCCATACAGTCATGCAGAAACACATTGTAAAAGTATGTCTAGTTTTATTTCTCATTCTTGGTCTCTAAATAAAGATACTGTCCATTCTCACTCCAAACTACTGTGAATTTTCTCTTCCTTAACATTTTCTTAATTGTGAAATTAAGAAATGTGAATTGTTTAGTTGCCCTATTTAAAATGATCACTATAACTATGTATTTAAAACAGACATGGAGAACAAAGATGTAGTGAAGAGATTTTCTCCAACAGTATTTTCAAATCATTGGTTAAATAAAATCTCTTGAATAACATAGACAATAATAACCTTGAACAATTTAGAATTTAACAGCTTTTCTCCTTGGTGTAAGTGGATAACTATTCAGGATGATGTTTTACAAGAAACATTAAATGTTTCTGTTATTATTAAAAGGTACTACAGACAATAGTACTTTTTTAGAAAATGATCCCTAAGTGTCTCAACTCCTGACAAAGCTGACAGCTCTCTTTGAGAATTTGCAGATAATAGATAGGAACAGGGCTAAATGCATGACTTTGTGCCTTATGAGAGATCTGCTTTGGACAAAAGTTAGGATTCAAATAAGAAACTGTTTTTTAATCTTAATTCTGTGAAAAAAATTACTCTGCAAACAGTAGTCTTTAATCCAAACATATGGTCATATTTAGCTTCAAATTTCATTTTGTTGGTTCATTTTTTTACTTTTAGATAAAGAACATTGAATAACTGGATAGTTCAAAGTCAAGAAAAAGAGATAAAGATGTTTTCCTTTAAATAATTTTTTGGTGATCCTTAGTAATTAAAGCATTTAAGAAAAAAAAACAATACACATTAACATCTTAGTTCTTGGAATGATTTGCACATTATATTAGCTTCATTTTTTCTGAAGCTTCCTATAGCAATTTCATGGTAAGCATAGTCATAATCTATGAATTTTGCAATATGTAAAGAATCTATGAAACAAAAAAGAGAAAAACCTAACCTTTGTCATTAGTGTTTTCAGCACTTGCCTGCTCTTACAGAGAAAGATATGTTTTATTTTCAGTCTGTGTTATATTTCACCATAATGAGCACAAAAAAATGCAAATATGAATTGATTTTATGCAGAGGTCAGTACAAGGGACAAGCAATCTGTGCAAAAGTTAGCAGTCATAAGTAAGAAAAGTAATTAGAAAGATGACCATAACCTTTCTTTAATGAATAGCAATAATAAATTACTTCCTTGGTGGTTTTGTGACCCTGTCAAGCTGGTAAGGTGGTCTTTCCCAGGTGGATCTATGTTTCGATCTCTTTTGTAATCACAGTCCCACAGCTGTGGAAAAAAGTACCATTTACTAATTGATCCCTGATTGCTTTCATCTGTAGTGGGCAAGAACAACTCAGGTTCATTTTCCACTGTTGTGAAAGGCTCTTGGGAGAAAAAGTGGGGACATTTGTCAACCTTGGGTCTTGAATGTTGTTTTTCTTACTTCTTGGTATTGTTGCTTGAGTCATTCACTTGTCAGTGTCACAGCAGGCTTAAGAGCAAGAGAAAATTATAGCTGTAGCAGTCAGCTCTACTGCACGAAGCACATGAAAAATGTCCTCCCAAAACCAGCTCTGGTGTTTTGAGTTTCATTAAAAGTATAATCCAGAAAAGATATATTTAAGAAAAATCTACTTGTGTATATGAATTTGAGGTTTTTCCTGCTGGTGCAAACATCTATTGTGAAAGATAACCATTGGTTAACAAGTGCTGTAATTGGCATTGAGTAGTTTGAGGCTTTTTATTCTTAAGGAATCCCAGACAAACACAGTGACTGCAACCTTGCTGCCTGGTCTGGGTTAGAGGCTCTCACTCCTGTGAGATAGGATGCAACAGCTGTTTTAACATTTTATTGAGGCATAGAAGGAAAAGAAGAAAAAAACACATTCAGTTTATTTTCAAGCTGTACATCCTCTAATGCAGTACCTGAGAACAGCCTGTGCATGAATACATCTGGTTAATTTAGTTGTCCTGATTTCAAAGCACTTCTGCCTACAGGGTACTATTTAGAAACTTTCATAAATAGGCTTCTTGACTATGTTTCCTAGGCCATATTAAAATTTACCTCCCTCACAAAGTTTTGAGACAGACCTTTTTCCTGGTATTGGTATCTCTTGCTCTGCCTTTAACAGAAATATAGCAAGTAGCAAGTTAGAGACATGATAATCATCCTATGTGATTTCAAGAAAAAAGAAATTAAAAAATAATCTGAGAACTATAGACCTACATTGGGGAATTTTGGTGCTTCAACCAAGACTTTTTGTAGAAATCTAAAATTGCATTTTTAGACAGAAGCAGCATTAAGTAAGCACATTCACTCTGAACTATGATATATATGCAGGAAGAATATTTTCTGCAAAAAGTTAGGAATAGAAAAGGGAAACTACAACTTCTAAGTGATTACATCTCTGCTTATATGTCAAATTAATCTATTTTGTCACTTATATCTTCACACAACTTCTAAAACAACAATAATGACTGAACAATTGCCTCTGATAGATCAATGAAATATTTACTAATGTATCCTAGAATAAATCATTTATTCTTGCATTTCTGAAACTAACATCAATGTATAGATTTTCAAAAACTGATAGAAAAAAATCTTTTTTTTTTAAGTAAAACTTGATCTTGGTTCACCACCTGCTACAAATAAGAAGTTGAATCTAAAGTTCTGAGATTATTCTGATATTTGTAGATGAAAATTTACAGTATCCATTTTCGAGTTAGGTATAGAGTTGGTGAACTCACAAGTTTCCTCCCATTTGGAGACAAAAGTTCATATGAACAAATTCTTATATTTAATTTAAATTTGAAGCCAGGTGTCATTCCTTTGGAGAAATTAATCCTAACAATTCCCCATTCAAGGCACTTCAGTTTTCGGGATGTGGTTGAAAAATCTAAATAAAATTCTAGGTTCCTGTAAGACAGAAACTGTATATTTTACTGGTAAGACCTTCTCACCCCCAAAATTTTAATAAATAACTGTATACTTGCAGAATATCTGGAAGATTTTTGGGGAATTTTCTCTCCAAGTCACATCCTTGGTCATATATCTGGCTTTAAAAATGCTAAGAGACAAGCTAAATATCTTCATATTTTATTGTAGGCTTTGGGAATGACCTGCAAGAATGGATTTCCAAAATACAATTATAAATCCTGTAAACATCAGGGGACTGAGAATCTTTTTTAGGCTGAAGTCTTTTCATATGGGCAAAGTCCAAAAGCCCATCGAGAATGTAGTGTTTATGTTCGATGAGCTGCCAAAATGTAATTAATTTTTTTGGAAGAGTTACATGTTAGCACATTTGAAAGAAAAAAGCATCATAAAGGAAAAGGGAATGCAATTTATCATACTAAAATAAGTACACTGTAGAAATGTGGGCTTTATATTAGAGACACTGCCAACAACCAGTCATGCATGTCTATTCTTCTGCCAGTGTTAATCTTGTGCATTGTACTTTTCTTTCTTTCACTTTTGACATTTTTTTTGTTCTATTTGAAAAATACAAAGAAAAGGAACATAGGACATGTAGGTGGAAACAGGCTGGGAAGAAGTATAAAAAAAAAGGAATCTCTGAAGGAGAAAAAAAAAGGTGGAAGAAAAGGCCAAGTTTAAATATTTAGGCTAAGTAAAAGTCATTTAGATAAGCATCAGTATTCCAGGTTTCGTAAAAAATTGTACTTAATCTAGTTTCATAAAACTGAAAAATCTACTTCCTTGAAAACTTCTTTTGTTCTGCCTAGATATTTTGTACAATAGAACACATTTCCACCCACATTTTGGTAAGTATGCCAGATGCAGAGCTCACAAGTTCTAGTTTCATCACTTTTTTTTCTCTGATGTATGCAGGTCTTCCTTTTAACATCAGAGCAGAAAGAAACACTATTTATTCAAAGAAGAGATTGAAATGTGACTAATTCACATAAGTTTTAAGTATTTTAGGCAAAGTTACAGTTGCCTAAAATACTTAAAACCTCGTTTTTTCTCATGTGTTTAAATGTTTAGCAGTCAAAAGGAAGGTCACAGAATCACAGGATGATAAAGGCTGGAGATAACTTATGCCAACACACCTGCTAAAGCAGGTTCACCTGGAGCAGGTTGTGCAAGATTGCATTCAGGTGGATCTCCAGAGGAGACTCCACAACCCCTCTGGAAAACCTGTTCCTGTATTCTTCTACCCTCCAAGGAAAGTTATTTCCTGATATTAGAGATGACAGTCTTTCACTTCCTGGATTCCCCAGGAAGATGGGAGTGACACTGGCTTTCCTCCTAAGTCCTAAGGCACATCTCTTATTTTCCATTAACTTTCAAAGATGATGGATTTGTGCACATCATATTTGTCTGAATGATCCCTAACCCAATCCTCCTTCAACAAGGGAAATTCCTCCTTTCTTCAAACTTTATCTGTTGCTACCAGTCTCCAGTATTCCTGAGGACTGGCCTAAGCAGTAAAAACTGAAGCACAGAAGGCATTCAGTATATCCTCTTTCTCTGTGTTGTCTGTCACCAGGGCATTCACCTTATTCAGCTCTGGATTCACATTCTCCCTAACCTATTTTTGATGCTGATAAACCTGAAAAAGCCTTTCTTGTTATTCTTGACATCCTTTGCCAGGTTTAATATTACTGGACCTTAGCCTTCCTTGTTGCATCCCTGCATACTGTGACAATGTTCTTATATATGTGTCCTGTTCCTTTTCCCATAAGCCTTCTTCCATCTGAGTTTTGCCAGAAGCTCTTCACTCACCATGCAGGTCTCCTGCCCTGTCTGTGAGATTTCTTCCTTAGAGGGGTGCACCTCTCTTGAGCTTGGAAGAAGTGATTCTTAGATATTAACCAACTCTTTTAGACCCCCTCCTAACTTTCAGATCTCTGACCCAACAGATTCCTCCAAGAAGGTCTTTGAAGACCCCAAAGTCAGCTGTCCTGAAGTCCAGGGTTATAACCCTACTTATTGTCATGTTTCCTCCACATGAGATCCTGAACTCCGCAATCTCACGGTCACTCCAAGCCAAGGATATCCCCAACCAGTCCTTTGTTAATATAGCTCCAGCAATGCAATTCTCTTTGTTGGCTTCTTCATCACCTGTATCAAAGCATTATCATCGATGCTCTTCAGGAAGTTCCTGGACTCTGTGTGCCTAGCTGTGCTGTCTTTCCAGCAGATATCAGTTCCCCATAGAACCATGCCTGTGATTCTGGGGCTTCTTTCAGCTATCTACAGAAGGCTTCATTGACTTCCTCTTCCTGCTCACGTGGCCCATAGCACCCACGCACAACTGTGTCACCCATGTTAGCCTGCTCCTTAATTCTTACCTGCAAGCTCTCCACTCGTTCTTCACACCCAGGCAGATCTTGATGCAATCCAGTTGCTTGCTCACACAAAGAGCATCCCTACCACCTCTCCTTGATTCAAGTCTTGATTAGACAACAATAACTAATATGATCACCAGATAAAAAATCTGACTGGCTGGTGCAAATTCTACATATGTAGGTGCAAAAATGGTGACATTTGGGTTTCTTTGTAAAAGAAAAGCAACAGTTTTTTGTTTTCCTTTTTTTAAAAATAATATATTTATTTATATGTTTAATGCTTTTATCAGGACCACTGTAGATGGATCAGCCCAGTTTGTAATCTTTTGTTCCTAGAATCAGAGTCATGATCACTACTGTCTTTTAACAAGAGTAATGACTTTCCTTTTAATAAAGACTCCCAGGAATCAGTCACAAAAACCAAGCTCTTAATTATATCTAGGTAATTTTCTTACCCAAGTACAACTAGCTAGCATTCCTGTATAGAGGTAAAAGTTTGGAATTATGTCCTTTTTTTTTTTTTTTTAGATTTTTTTGATATTTTCTTTTCTTTTTCTCCTCCAGATTTTTTAACATGACTTCCTACCCTGACCAAGATGTAGATAACTTACCTCTTCAGAGGACAAATACAAAATATTTCCTGCATTGTAAGCTCAGTTTGTCTCCAAAAGAAAAAATAAATGTAAATGTGTTTTAGTTGTATATAGGATAATATTTAGGAATCCAAGGTAACCTTTGAAGAAGATCAAACATGAATCAATTGCTGCATATTTACTTTCCTGAAGTGATAAATAAACATTTAAGCATGCTTTTTCTTTTAGCAATTGCTCCTCTTTGGGTGCAATCTGTCTTTGATTGACACCAGAGATGGGAAAAAAAAAAGGATAGCGTGATAAAGCCATTGGATTTTATTGGAGCACTTATCATTATACTGTGAGAGTGTTAGTTCTGTTCATGGCAACATGGATGACAATTTTTGAAGGTCTTTTCTTTAGACAGTGTTTTTGCAGGGCCTCCAATACGTTCAAGGAAAAGTTTCTTTTGTTAAAGAGGTCCAAGTTAGCAAGGCTGAAACGTGGTTCTTGATAGCATTGAAAGATGGCAGAATAAGAGAAAAGAGAGTAGAAGCTGATTACAGCTGCAGCAACAGCAATGACATTTTAAGTAATTATACTGCTGAGCTGTCAAAAGACAAAATGTGTGACAGAGAATCTTTGCTAATCTTGGCTCACTGAATGACAGCCACAACATTCAATCTTAGAAGATGGGAATTTAACAGTTACCTAAAAAATAGGAAAAGTAGTGGTGATGATCTAAGACATTCATTTTCCCAGAAACAAACATTTTTGTACATAAACATGGGTAAAATAAAGCTAAATTCAACAACTGCCTCGTGGCCTTGTCTTTTGTTGTTGAAAATTAGGATCACAGTAAAATTCAGCCTCTCATTTATAATCTGTTTGATTTGTTGTGGAGCTTTTTCACACAAGAGACTCTATATGTTACCATTAAAATATTGAGATTGAATAAAGAATTAAAGATATTGTCTCTTCTGTGGATGCAATTGGAAACTTTTTCTCTTAGTGAAAATCTCATACAGAAGGGATTTGTATAAAAATCATACAGAAAAGGTTTAAAATCTACAAAGCAATTATATCAGGTTTAAATCTTGTGACTGATCTAAATTTATTTTCTTTCTAATGCCACGTTAAAGTCATATGTGAAATCCAGACACCAGGTCCTCCCTGAGAATGTGAATTTATTCAATATCCAGCTTTTAGCCAGCTGTTGGACCCCACATCACAGAATCCTGACACAGATTCAACCAACTCTTAATGGGTCAGCCTGATGGGATGCACTTCTCTCAGAGAGGAAAAAAAATTCTAGCTTGGGAGTTGGGGGGGGGGGCTCCTTCTCAGAACCTTAAACTATTTTGGGAGGGGAAAAAGGGGGAAAACCAGACTAACCAGTGTTGAGCAATGTGATGGTGTCCCAAGGCTTGACGAAAAGAGCATTAATTGGATTCCTCAATCTGCTTTAAGATGTCTTGGCTACAATATACCACACCTGAAATGTTTCTACACTAATGCACCTAATAGGAGGAGCAAACAAACAAGCTCAAGGCTTTGGCCCAGTTCCAGAGATTTGACACCACTGGCATAAGTGAAACTGATGGCATGAGGCCTGTGACTGGGGTGCCCTGTGGAATGGCCACAGGCTCTTCAGGAGGGACAGGCAGGGCAGGAGAGGCAGGGATTGGCACTGTGTAATGGAGAGGTTAGAATGTATGGGGCTCACAGTTGGCAACAGCAATGTTGAGATCCTCTGGAGAAGAATCAAGGGACAAACAAGTAGTGTAGATGTCATCATGGGAGTCTACTATAGACCTCCCAGCCAGGACAATTATGCTGATAAATTATTCATTGAGGAACTAAGAGATGCTTCCAAGGCAATTGCTCTTGTCCTTATGAGAGACTTCAATTTGCCAGAAATTAACTTGGAAGCATCACACAGCTGGTATAACCCAGGCCAGAACAGTCTTAAAAACCTGACATGATAAGGTAACCCATCTAGTTGATCAAGGGAGGGACAGTGGATGTAATCTTATTGGATTTCAATAAGGCTTTCAATACTGTCTCTCATAGGATCCTTCTGGACAAAATGTCCAGCCACAGCTGGATAAACACTTCATGGGACGGGTGAGCAACTGGCTCATGGGTGTGGCACAAAGGATTAGAGTGAATGGGGTGACATTTGACAGTGACCTGTTATTAGTGGGGTTATACAGGGCTCCATCCTTGTCCCTGTGCTCTTCAACCTCTTCATAAATGACATAAATGGACCCAGGACTGGAAGGGATAGTAAGCGAGTTTGCTGAGTAATACAAAATTGGGAGAAGCTGTTGACTCCTTCAAAAGCAGAGAGGTCCTGTAGAAAGACCCAACAATTGAGTCCTGAGAAAGACTCAACCTTTCCCTGTAGCTTTCAGTGTTTTGGGTTTTCTTTTCCTGGTGTATCTAGTCTTGTTTCATCTAAAGCAAACAGCCTCACTTTTTGGTAACATCATGTAACCAAAATGCTTCCAGGAATGTCTATATTTTATATATATTTATACATAAAATATGCATTTTATGTATACATTAATTTATTTATAATCTAAACCATTCTAGTTCATCAGAAAGTAATAGGCAACTTCAGATCATAGCACATTTAGCTATAAGGTAGGCAGCTGAAATACATCATAACAAGTGCTTTTTTCTCTCTGTTGACTATGAAGAAGACGAAGTTGACTAGCTCAGAAACAGAGGATCCGAAATTGAATGATTAATTCTGCTGCTTCAGCAAAATACAAGGCAGATTTACCTCTCTTTGATAACGATTCTGTATTCTCAGCCAGTACTTCAAGACTGTGGTATGTAATACCTTGTGTATTGACATGTTAAAAAACAATGGATAGGATGCCACTGCTCGTGTAGTGCACACTGGTTTTTTGCTACCCTTTGCCTCTTTAATGGATCAACCAAGAATTGCAGTAAGCCACTAAAATAATGTGGAAGAAGGACTAGTTTGATGCCTATGTGTAATAATTTAAACATGACAGCAGAAGACCTAATAGTATCTCTGTAACTGAGAGGGTTGTTTGAACTACAAGAAGTAAATATGAAGATATGTTGTACTGACTTCTCAGGAGTTCATTTCAGAGAGATGGGGTTCGTGCTCTTTGTAGCTTTTTTAACAACTTTTTGAATTATGAAAAAGACAGGAGAAAACATTCTTCATTGAGATAAAGCAAAATTTTGTGAAACAGAAAATTCATATTGAATATGAAGAATTCCTTCTCATTTGTGTTTAAGGTTTTTTTTCCTCTTTCTGGAAAGATTATCCCAGAAAGACTGCACTAATTCGATATTGCTGTCCTTACCTTACTAAAGTCAGTAGATTAGACTAACTGAAATACTTCAGTTCACAGAAGAAGTCAGCAGATATTTTGTAATTCCCAGAGCATGCACATTTAAGCAGGACCTTTTATCAAGTAAGCTTGTGATTTCAGATTTATGTTGCTTTTGGGCAAGGGGTTTTTTTTTGATTGTTTGTGGGGTTTTTGGGGTTTTTTGTTTGTTTATTTTTTAAGAATCTAGATACACATGGCTTTCACCAAATCGCGTATTATTCCAATTAGAGACTAGTCAAAATTTCAGTAAGAGGTGCTGAAGGTCATAAAATCTCTTCCTACATAATGCACAGGAGCAAGTAACACAACAAATGAAATAAACTAATAATAAAGTTATTCGTCTCATCAAAGACTCATTTAGGTTGGGAAAAAACCTTTCAGATACTTAATAATTATTTCTAGAATAATGCATGGAATTTGAAAAAAAAAGCAAGAAGGCAGAAGAAAGGCTTCAATATACACATTAAAAGGAGAGAGTAGCTTTAAAAAATATTTAGATATCAGAAACTTGGGCTCTCTAAATTGTAACTACTTATGTGGAGGCAGATCACTAAATTTCCTACTCTCAGTGATGCCAGCTATGTATTACAAAAGGTTGAAAGCTACATATCTCCCTTTTATTATCCTTTTTGTTACAAAAATTAGTTACGTTACACTCCCCAAAGGATTATTTTTTTAGCTTTTCTGCAAACAGGCAATGTTGATGTATATTGTTAAATATTTTCCCTTTATTCCCCCATCTCTGCGCTACAGGTCCAGATACATTCCTGATATGTGAGGAATGTATCTGGACCTGAATTTAAGCAGACCTGGAAAAGTGTAGAAACAACAAAGAGAGAGACCTCTAAGGAGCAACAACAAGACAAGAAATGAGGTGATTTATCTACTTTCCTGCTGAGGAGGCAGCTATTGTGTTTTGATTAGCCCAAAAGCTCATAAAATATTTTTGACATTTTGTAAAGTTTGAGGATTCTGATGAAGCAGCAATAAAGTACTAGGAGAGTATAGCACTAAAACTGTAGTACTAGGGGTAGAGTTGAAAGTGCAGCTGGGAATATTAAGCACTCTACCTCCTCAGATCTCCCTGCAGAAAACTTGAAATTTCTCAAAAAGCACAAGGTACTAGAAACAGTCACATTCCCTATTGATAAACCCTTAATTTCATTTTTGCTTCAAAGGAAAAGCATGAGTCAACTAGAGAAGAACTTTGAGCTACATAAAAATGTTATCTGTATTAATGGGGCAAGGCCAGCAAAATGAAGGCTGGAAGTGCTGATAAATAGAAGGTAGTTTAAATTATGCTGATGTGTCTATTCCATTTTCTCAGCAGACCTTGAGCAGCATAATTAGATTGTTTTTTCACTCTCCATCCGAAGGGCATTCATTCTTTGTGTCCCTATCCTTTTTACAGCAAGTGTCCCCACCTTTTTACAACACTCTGGGAGTGGTATCCTATTAGCACTGTCACTGGAAAATGAATCCATGGTGTGCTTTCAGTGGAGTACAACTTCCTTCACCTAAAACCAGCAAAGATACCTCTGCAGTCATAATTATCTGAATTATGCATTCTGTGAAATATGGGCACAGGTCTCAGTTTATCTTGAACAGATACATAAGGGACACACCTTTAATTTTAATTTCATTTTCTCTGCCTTACTTTCCTTTGCCTATTCCAAAGTGTAATTTACAGATTACCGAACTTTCATCTGCCATTGGGTAGGAGAACATGAAGAGCCCAGGCAAATCTGTGTGCTCTCCTGCTGTCACTCAGTTGTGAAACTCCTCTTGAAACAAATAAAGGAATCAATATTGGAAAATTATAGGATTTTTAAGGTGTTTGAAAGTCTAAATGGAGGATAATTTGAGATGGGTTTTGGGGGGTGGGGGTGGTTTTCCACGTCTTCCTCAGCTGACACTCCATAAGGGCTCAAGCTTCCCTCTGGGCTCAAGTTGAACTTGAGCCCAGAGGGAAGCATACATTAGACTTGAGGTTAAGACATCTAAACTTCAGTGACTACTTGTAGGTTTCTGTACAAGCTATAGTTAATAGACTCAAGCTAATGACAGAAGTCTGAAAATATCTGTTAGTTGATTACAACTAGTGCTGCTTGAAAGGCCCAAGAACACCTGAGATATCTATGTGGCAGGTATTCTATGGGTCAGAAGGGAGAGACACTCTTGAGTATGTCTTAAGTGACACTGGGCAGCCAAGACAGTTATGTTCTGATACTATGACTGTATTAGGTGACTGTTTTGAATGCTCTTCTGGAAGTGAACTTTTGTGGTAGCTCAGTCATTTGATATGCTCCACTCACTGTACTAACTAGATGTTTAGAAACATGCCTATAGCCACCTACATGAACACATGGTAATACAGATTTCCCTTGGCTGAACTGAATTGTCTTTTGGGATGTGGAACTACTTTGTAATACTGACACAAAATTTGAAAGGTGCATGGTACTTCTGTACTATGAGCTTGATAACTACAAAATCTACTTAAGTTTACACAGAGAAATCCACTTAGCCTATGAAATTTACCTTGAAAAAGAAAATCTGCATTTCCCACTGAATAGGCAGGTTAGAAGTTAAGCATTAAAAATCTGAGATTACTTTTTCTATAGATGAGATATTGGAATGCAAGCTGGATGTAAAATCCAAGAAATAGTGGGCTAAGGTGTTAACATTCCTTTCATATTTTTCCATAACCAGTATGATCATGTATTATTTGTATTGGTTAGGTCATTTGCTGTTTCTCTTCAGCAGCTCACTTTCAGGAAATATAAAATTAATCATGTTGGGGAATAATGATAATTCACAGTTACTGAGGTCTAGAATTTTGAAGAGTGATACCACTTTATTATGGTATGAATAAAAATGCTTGACTGGTACTCGTTTACAAATGCCATATGCTGAGAAAAACACTTCTTTCTGCACTTAAAGACAGAAGTCCTCAAATGAGAAAACTCTCAAGTTTCAGAGACCTTAATCCTAACCAAATAAAAGTCATGTATGGTGCTCAAAATGAGAAGTGACCTGCTGTTTCCAGCAACCACTTTCCAACAATCAATGAATTCATTGCAAAAACAAATTTAAAAATACAAAAAAATTTATTATTTTCATTATATTGCTAAGAAGCTTGGTTTGAGTATCAAAATAAAGAAAAATAGGTTTTGGTTTGAATGTCAACATAAAGCAGTCCTGTTCTGCCCACAATCTGAAAAAAAACTTGTCAAGAGCAGTACAAATATTGACAATAAAGCACTGATCTCATTACATCTCTTCTACTATGGCCCCCTCTGCCTCAAGACTCTGTGATGGATGAGAAAGTCACACAGAGGACACAACAAGGAAGGTTTTGAGAAGGCTAAAACGCTGAAACAAGGATCCAACTCAAAACAAAACTAAATTATTTTTTGCTATGTTAAGCATCTCAATTAATCCCAAGGGAATTTTCTTTCATAAACTCCTGGGCATACATCTTCAGGGTCAGGTTCAAGACCCTGAGACCTTAAAGCACTATTCTACACTGTATAGCAAAATGTAGGCCAGCTAATGCAGCTCTGGGCATCTGCTCTATATCTTGATAAAAGATGTCCCAGAGCTATTATTATGGCTAGTTGAAATATGATGTATGGATGAAATGCAAGATGATGAAATGTTACAAATACCCACAAGACATACCTTTAGCTGTCACATTAGTTCTGGTAAAGGAAAATTTGTAGAGGTGATCTGCTATAGTGAGTATGCATCCTAGCCTAGGACTAAAAGCTGTGAAACACAAGAGGAATGCAAGTGGGTTACCAAGACACAAGACACCTGTGTCCACAGCAAAAAGCTGATTTCCAAGAAAAGTCATGGAAGTCACTTTTAAATCAAGCTGATGAGAAAATATCATAGCCTGAGAAGTGCTTACATCATCAACACAAAATTTAGAATTTAGGCCTCTGGCTCAATTTGCAAACTGAACTCTAGAGTTTGTCATAGAAAGTTAATAGCACGGTGAAGTCGTATAAAGGAAGAGATATACAAGGGTTTTGTTGAGATTCATCTTAACACAGCGTAACTTACTGTACCTCCATTTAAGTTACTTTTTAATGTGAACCAAGCTATGAATAGAAGAACCTGCTCGGAACTCGCAATTGGTATTTCAGCTGTTATTTAGTATGGTCCCAATGTAATTTTTAAAATGCTTTTTATTAAGTTACAATTTTTAAATTTGAGCAGTGTTGCAAGTCGAGATACGTAATATGAAGTAAGTTTTTCATATGGCCTATTGGTTTATTTGCATATAGTATAACAGTGAAAATCTTCTTCATCTTGTCCACATCTTCAGACTTTCTGAAATTATCAGCATGTACATGTGAATTTAGGAGGTTTCAGGGTGATGTGAATTAAGCTGCATTCACTTTCACCTGAACCAGGTACAGTGTACTCCTCTAGAACTAAAACATTTCAACACCTCATATGAAGGCAAAAATAGAGGAAGGATAGTTCATCTCAACAGGTAAGATAAAATATACTTTGAGAAGCAGATACTTTTCTGAATACTGGAGATATTAAGTGCAAGTACTGAGTAAAGAAAGAACTCTTTAAAAATAGTAGTGTATGATCATCTAATTGAGGCACATTGGGTAGCAATGTGGGATTAATTTAACCACAAATTTATGGGATTAATTTACAGTTGCCCAGGTGAACTTTTGTTTCCTCTAACTTCTAAGGATTTGATTTTGAAACACTAGTATGTTTTTCAAGTAGCTTCTGTGTGAAAATTTATGCAGGTCATATAACTGTTATTAATGTTTTCTGTTCTGTTTCTGTGCAGACATTATCCACACAATATGCAAAACTTCGGGTAAGGAAAGATTACTGTCTGATTCTTTACTAGATTTTTGTAAAACAACTTACAGAATCAAGTCCCATTAGAAAAATATCTAGGATTTAGAAAGCTCATGAACCAGTTATTTTATCTTTTCTCACTTAAAATAGATTACCATCTTAGGGAGAGGAAACCCTTGATTCTAGCTTATCTTTCCCAAGAGTCTGAAGTGCCTCCAGAAAAAAATAGTGTGTATACAGCTGGTTGTATGGTATCAGAAGTGACAACACTGAGATACAAAGAATAAACACTGAGAACTAAAAATTAGAAAATATGCTGAAGTAGCTTTTATGCCTTACACAGAAAAAAAAAAATCAAAAAGAGAGAAGTAATTTATGCTGTAGTGTAAGAGCTGAATATGTCACCAGCTCCAGCTGAAATACCTTGGAGCTTTCTACAGCTGATTTGTTACTTGTTCATAGATTTTACTTTTTTTTCTAGAGGTACCCAGTGCTCTCCATGGAAATATGGCTCTGATTGTTGTCCAACTATTAACAATTAACAGTGGATAAGCAGGACATAGACATACTATGCTGGTGTGCTAAGAGCTATTTTGTCAATCTCTTTAGATCAGTTATGGTTCTTCATACAGAGCTGGGGCTGCAACACTTGGCTATCTCAGCACTGGACACGGCAGTACCAGAGCATTATTGTTTAGAGGATTCTCACAGCCTTGAGTTACAAATCCAGGTTCTCAGGACAATGCCTGAGGAGAGACAGTCAGCTTAAAGATAAATCAATGTTGCAGTCATTTGTATGAGCACAACTTACCTAAACAGATAGAAGTTACTTTAGAGTAGCTTCAGTACAGACAAGGGTGTAGCCATCGCAGCAGAGAAGTCTGAGACTGTTTCTGCCTTCTGCGTTGAAGAAAGTGGTAGATAAAATGAATAAATAATATTATGACCACATATCAGACCCAAAATTTCCCTAGCCAAGAGGTGACCTTATTTCTGGGCCATGGAGCCATGCTCCCATTTTCTTATTCATTCTATCTCTTCCCTCTGAAATTTGCTTTCTGCTATGCTAGTACCTATGGTGAAGAGGATAATAACCTTTTCCTTTATAGCTTGCAACCAGCCACTCTGCTGAGGGACAAGAGAGATGTGGGTCAGCTCCCTTCTTGGAGAGGTTTTTCACCTCCTTGACAAACACTGTAACAGCTAAGTAACAGAATCAATTAAATATAAATGGTGAGTGCCTGCCAGACTCCTCCAGCTACTTTTTGGTAGAAAAAATTGAGCCTGAGTTTGGATAATTTACATAGCCAAATTACTGAATTTGCTAAAGCACCTGAGTTAAGAAGAGAGTTGGTAATTTTTAATATTATTTTTAAAGGTGCAGTTATTGCTTATTGTTGATCATATTATGATTTAAGCCATTAAATTCTTGTTATAAAATTGCAAAAAAAAAAAAAGAAAAAATTATTTCCTAATGAGAATCTTTTAGGGAAGTAAAAGACTTCCTTGTAGCAAACTCTTCATAATCTGCTATAAATTAGCTTAATCTGGTCCTGTGGAGTATTCTATGTGTTATAAATTCCTCTCTCATATTGCCAAATTGCAATTATTAATTCTCCTCATGAGAAAATATTATGAAATTACTAGAAAGTAGGAGAGGAAGTTATCAACCTGCCTACAGGCTTTTGTGGATCTGGTTTTATGTTTCTTCTCTGAATTTAGGCCTCTGAAAGGGGAAAATTGTGGTATATTTTCAATAGCCAAACAAGGGAGTAAAATGTGTGTGCATTGCACTTTGCATTAGCCATGTTTCAGTTCTCCAGACAAGAATTACAGAAGCCTCAGGGCACTGCTTATGCTCTTTGTGCAGGGGTTCGTGCCAGTGTGCGCAGGCTGTTGGAGGAGCATAATCTTGCAAAGCCTGCTGTAGTTTGCTGGCTTTTCCCAGGGTACCCTTCCTGCAAAACAAACAGGAATGAATGGTAACAGTTTGCATCTTGCAGTACACAGCAGTTGGATGCCCCGTGTCCAGGGCAAAGCTACAGTTCAGCCCAAGTCAAGCAGCAATTCCATGCAGGGAATGCTCTTTATAGTTCTGGCAAATGTGATAATCATAGAATATCCTGAGCTGGAAGGGACCCACAAGGTTCATCAAACAACTACTGGCCTTGTACAAGACAGTCCCAAGACACATCATGTGCCTGAGGGCAAAAAAGATGACTATCCTTAGGGGACTGGACCACCACTTACAAGGATAGAGAGATCTGGGCCTCCCTACTCAGAGGGATTTCAGAATGACATATTAAGAGGGAAACATATCAATGTCTAAAAGTATCTGAAGAGAGAGTGTCAAGAGAATGCAGTCAGAATCTTCTCAGTGGTGCCAAGAAATACAACAATAGGCAATACTCAGAAATTGATGTACAAGAAGTTTCACCTGATTATGAGGTAAAATTTCTTTACTGTGTGAGTGACTATGTACTGGAACATGCTCAGAGAGATTGTGGAGTCTTCCCCACTGGAGATATTCAAGAACCATCTGGACACAATTCTGTGCAATGTGCACTGGGATGAACCATCTTGAGCAGGGAGGTTGGACCAGATGGCTTCACTGTGGTCTCTTTCAATCTTACCCATTCTGTGATTCTGTGCTTGGCCAGCTCTTTGAGTGTTCTTAGATTAACCCCATCAGGCCTCATGGACCTATAGGGATCCAGCTGGAGCATCAGCTCTGGAACAACTTCAGGGTTAACTGGGACTTTATCTTTCTCACAGCCATAGTACTCAAGCACCGAGCACTAGAACCCCATGAAACCATAAAGCATAGAACACAAAGGCAAACAAAGAATTAAACATCTCTGCCTTGCCTATGTCCCTGTCTTCTGGACCTCTTTGTGCCATCTGCGCAGTGTTAAAATCCAGCAACCTGATATTCCCCATAAGGTTAAGGACATTTGATTTGGAAGAGTCCTTTAAATCCTTGAAGAATAATTAATTGTATTCATTGTCCTGGGTGGAAGGTCTATAGTCGACTCCCATTATTTATTTGCCCCTTATTCAGTGGCCCTCATCCTTGCCTCTTCCAACTGTAAGCTCCATTCAGCCCTTCTATTACATAAAACACCACAACCTACCCCACCCACCCTGCCATCCAACATGGCACTTCTGTCACAGGACTCAGCCCATCAGGTTTCACTTATGCCAATGTTGTCATCCCTGGGACTAGGACAAAATGTCAAGCTCCTCTTATTTGTTCCTCGTGTGGCACATGTCGGTGTAGAAACATTTAAAGTGTGGCATGTTTTAGCTGACACATTGTGTAGCAGATTGAGGGATCCCAGTAGTCCTCAGTTCCTCAAGTTTTTGCATTCGATCCCATTGCTTATTCCTGTCAAGTCTGTTTTTGTCCCTTTCCCTCTTCCAGGCTGGTTGAAAGCCCTGTCAATGAGTTCTGCTAGCTCCTATGTCAAAGCCCTTTTTCCCTTCTGAGAAAGGTGCATCCCATGAGGCAACAGTACTCCTGCTGGACTACAGACCACCCCATGGCTAAAAACCCCACAATTTTTCCAATGCCATTTGGAGCCTTGTGCTGGTTTGAGGAATCTGCCTGTTCCTTTCTATATTCTTCTTTGCTACTGGAAAGACTGAGGAAATCATTACCTGTACTCCTGTTTCTTCAACCAATCACCCCAAGGCCTTGAAATCTCTCTTTCCCTCAGATTTCTATTTGTCTTCTCATCAATAGTGGATAATAATCAGAGGATTGTAACAGACTGGACAGTTATCTAGCAGTAACCCTCACCCGAGCCCCTGACAGACAGCAGAACCTTCTGACTGAATATTGGGTGCTCTGTTTCCTTGAGAAGGGAGCTCTATGATAACTACCCTTCTTTGTCTCTTAGCAGAGGTCATAGTGTAGGGGGTAGACTGTGTTGCCCAATGTGGTCCCTCTCTCCAAAGCACTTTTGTTCCTCTCTCAGGTAAAACTGTCTGTGGCAAAACTGTCCTAATTTTAGAGCCTCATATCTGTTGCAAAAATGCCATTCCTACTTGTCATTGTCAAGTTTTCAGGAAAGGAAGAGCCCTCTTTCTGGTATGGGCACTGACAATCTTCCATCCTTCATGTCCAAGAGATCCTTGATTAACTACTTGGCAGGGCTCCGAGTTCTCCTGCATCTCCACTACCATGGAGGCTTGAGGCTCCTGAGATTGTAGCATCTCTGAGAATAACCTTCCAATTTCTCACTCATTATCTTGAATACTGCACATCCTGTTCACTTCCTCCTGTAGTTCCTTCACACAGCTCATTGACAGCTGCAGACTTTTTGCTAAAGGCATGATTGTAAGTCCCAGCCTTACAGAGAGTCATCAGACTCTCTTGTTAATCTGAGAGCTGGTGAGCTACATTTACCAACAAAAGGTCTGGCTGGCTGGAGGCCTCTGACATGGCTGGGGCAGTGACTCCAGCAGCTGTGGGGAAACAAGCTCTGTGACATGTCAAAACCATACCTGAGAGAGAAGGTAAGACAGGGGATGAAAAGATCTCTTTGTGACCTCCATCAGCTATTGAGTTTGCTCACTGCCTCTGTTGGATGACAAAAGAGGGTTGAGGTCATTGACAGACAGACCAGTTAAAAAAGTGTATAACTTACAGTGTCCATAGGAAACTAAACTTTTTTCTTAAAGTCACTTTGTAAAATCTGGCTAAGATCACTCAAGGGTACAAAAATAAGCATGAAACAGTGCTGTGGCTGTGTTCCCTACCACCAGGTACCAGCTCTATGGACCTATATTGGCAGAAAATATCAAATATGACCTTTATCAAGATCCATTTTGTTCTGTTTTCTAATCTAGAAGATTATACTTCAGAATCAAATTTGAAATCATTATTTAATTATATGCCATGTTTCATTTACTGTCAAACAGACATATGCAAGCTAACAGAGTATTTTGTCTATCTGCAATAGCCATAAGTACTTCCAGCAACAATGTCAATTGATTTTCTCCTTCACAAGATTCCTTGTCAGTTTGTTTGACCTTTTTTTAAAGATGATCAAGCTATCCTGGTTTTACTTTTATTCTAGTGTGTTCTAGTAAGAAAAAAAAGTAATATAACCTCAGAACCATTTCAAAAAGAGAGAAAAAAAAGGTATGCAGTTCCCTCTGATAGCTGCAGAAAGTGTTTTTTTGTTGGTTTTTTTTTTATTTTTCCAGCAGAACAATTGGATGTGTAGAAAAACAGGAACTGAAAAAATAACCTTTCAGAAAAATTGTAAGAAATAATTGCAAATTCCATGGTACTGGTTGAAGTAAACTATGGGACCCTGCTGCATTTAAATAAGATTTAAATAATATTCTTTGTTTACTATAACAATAATATTTTGTGAGTTTATTCAAGCAAAAAAATATGTTGACTAATGCAATGAATTAGTGTGTGCTGCAGAAGCAATTTTCAGATGAAGAACAAATAAAGAAAGGACATGGCTAATTAGTCAGGAATTCAGTGCAGGTGGCTGTCTTGGTTTGGGTTAAGTAAGCAGTCTCCAGAGGTGATGACATTTCATGAACTGTGAAAGAAACTTATCAAAGAGATAAAGCATAAATCCCTTGTAGAGATAAAGCATAAATCCCTTGTATGATTTGAAGTCTGAGTTTCAATCTATGACTTGACAGAAGAGGTGGTTCAAGCCACAACTTTCAAATGGCATAACAAACAGACAGGACTTATTTTAAAAATAATATTAGAAGAATAAACTCACTTTGCTGTAATTTTCAGAGTTGTTGCAAGATATATTCTTCATACTGTCTGCAATTTCATTTGCTTTCTTTTTCTCTTTTCTAAGAGTAAAAGTTATATGGAAACAAGTGCAGGAAACTGCATGGGGGGATCTTTCCTGTTTGGTTTCTGATGAATTTGAATAGATTTGCCCAGCAGTTTTATGCAGAGCATGTAGAAGAAAGAATTAATCATTGAGAACTTTCTAAGTTCAAGTAGTTGAATAGTTTGCCACACCATGCTGATAATATTGAGTTTTCATTAGGTTTTGCAGGATACAACTCAGACAGGATTAAATCAAGTAAAGATAGGTTGACCTCCTACTGCTCACACTGGCCTTCACTTTTGTTTCTAAACAGTAGGAGAAAATCCATTGTAAGTATTTGCTTTTGCAATGGTCTGTTATGTTATTTCAGCTGTGCAACTGCTATAGGAACAGAGAAGAACTCCCTTGCCAAAACCAGAGTGAAAGCACTTAAAATTATCTGTGGGGAGCCTGATGAAAATTTACAACCACCACAAGCTGGTCACACAGATTTGCATATTTACACAGCAGAAAAAGTGTACTGAGCTCAGACTTCTACATTTATCAGCCCACTGTGTGTTCCCAGCAAAAGAAAAAAACAAATTTCCACATCTGCTGTGCAGGTAGGCAAACAAGTTTGTGTGCAAAAGTCTCAAGAAAATAGTTTTGATATCAGTCACGCTAGTTCTTCATAACACTTTTCATCCAAAGGTCTTTACTTTTTTCTAGAAATCTATTAGCCATTAAAATGTAAGTTTTGGAAGAAAAAATACACTTTTATTTAAATCCTTTATTAAAAAAGGCAAAAGTCTGAACTGATCTCTAGTATTTAGACATTCAGATGTTTTTCATGTTATTAAATCTAGTTTCTTAGCTCATCTCATCTTTCCTGTCATGTCAGTATGTCTTTCAATTTAATAATGATGCAAAAGTAGATGTGTAAAGCTCCTAGGCAACTTACATTACATTTCTGCATAAAGGCACATAAATTTCTCCCCTGCCAACTGTTTTTTTGTAGTCTCCCTAAAGTTTTCAATCCTTCACAAGCACTTATATAAATCCATGCTTACTCATATATTGCCCAATTGCTATATTGCCCTGAGAATGCCTCTTGATGAGCCAATATGTATATAGTTAAAGTTAGAACTCATTAGTTGGTTTGCTGATAGCTCACTATATTATATAAGACAGGATATTTCAGTAAGGAAATGTTGTCACATAAACATTGGGTCTAGTGAGATGCTAGGTCAACAAGCAGACACAATCCACTCCTTCCCCCATACTGTCCATACTGTAAGCAGTGTGGGATTATGGCACCTAATATTTAATGGCCAGAGTCCATGTACACTTCTTGTTTGTGTGGTGCAGAGCATTCTTACACTAGCTTGAGAATCTGGCCAGGGTCCTTATCCTCCAGTTTGTTTCCCGAGCTTTGCCTACAAAAAGTGGAGAACTCATTATATAGTTGCAGCTGTTTTTTTTTTCCACTGCTCTTTCAATTTCTCCTTCATCATTCCATCTTCCCTCATGTCAGAGAATTCTTTTCACAATTACTGGCATAGCTCTTTTGTTCCTCTTAGAGCATCAAGAGACAGAGCTCATCACTAACCCAAGGTGTCAGTGCTGTTCTGGCAAGTGCTGGGACATCTGTCTCCTTCAGCGTTGGAGAGGATGGACAAGGACAGGCAGTGTACCAGTCACCACTGCCTTGAACCAGAATTTCAGGAGGTGCTGAGTTCTTACACACACAGGAGCTACTGCTTCCTGCACCTACCCAATCCTTCCATTGCTTTATGGCCCTTGTCCTCTTCTTGGTTTAGAGTCAGCAAAAGCAGAGTAAACACTAGTGCCACCAAGGCCTTCTTTTTGAGTGTCTCAGAAAGTGATCCAGGATTCCTAAAGATTTTTCCATTAGAAAAGAAAAGTCTCTGGCTGTAAGACTTTAATGGCATGGTATGACACTTCAAATGATGTAAGGTACTTTTCAAATTACCAGAGTATTATGTTAGCACAAGATACATGTCATAAGGAGGTAAAGAAGGAGTTCATAATAACCATTTCAAATTTTTCTTTCCATAAATCATCAGGTATAGTTAAGGAATTTATAATTCACATAACTATAGTACTATTAGATATAATTCAGTAACCACAATTCTCTGGAAAATATTTGTTATTAAAAATATCAGATGTGGATTTTTTTCTTGAAAAATCTTTATAACATCCCTCTCTTGAAGGAGAATAAAAGAATAAATTATTGTATTATAGAAATCAAATGTATTAAATTTTTCCTGTGGTGGCCAGCATAAATGTATTTTAACTCAGCATATGAATTTAAATATGCATATTAGTCACAGGCACAAACACAGAGCAATTGATACTAATTGCTCAAGCACTTATCCTAATATGTTCTTGGAATTATAATGAAGGAAATGTGGTACATGAAATACTATGAGTGACATCTCTAAAATTAAGTTCCTGTCAAAAGATTTACTAAGTAGTAGGCATATGCTCGAGTTTGCCATGAACACAGAATAGAGCTGAATGTTTTCAAGATTCGATTACAAAGTCAATGACTACAACAAACGCAGGAGATGCTGTGTCAATATAGAGCTCCCAACACAGAGATTTCAAAACAAATTCCTGTTTTCACCCTAAAATCCTATTTTCGGCCTAACCCTCTGTCACAAAATTAGATTTTCTAATCTTGGTCAAAATGACTATTTGCAGAAATTTTCCATAAATCATAGCTTAAATTATCACTTAGTGTCTGCATGTTCTCCATCTGTCCCCCAAAACAACAAGGTAAAGTATTAAATGAAAGGATAACAATATTTTGAATTAGGAACAATAGCTTAGTTTCAGTCAAAACACACTTATTGCTTCTGTGTCTGCTTTTATTAAACTTATTTTTTCATGATTTTGGAAAAGAAGAAATTTTCACCTTGAAATATTACTAGATAGAAACACTGCAATATAGCGAAATAATAAAATAAGAGAAATAAGAGTAAAAGCCTCTCAAGAGCACATAAAAGGTTTTACAAAAGTATTCACAGAATACAATTACACAGCCACAGTCAAAAGGATTAGGATACCTCCTAACAAACTAGACATAAGTTTGCATGTAATAAGGTGACCAAAGACTTCCTGCAGAGACCTGCATCATTTGACACCCTACACTGAGGTAATTCTTCTGCTTTACAGTCCACTGGCTTTTTCTAGAGGTAGCCCACAAAAAACACAACATATGTATAAAATACAAAAACTAATGGACACATTAAAGGAATTAGGATATGTAAAGATGATACTAGCATTTCATACCTAGCCTTAGCATAATACTTGTCATCCTCTGAGGTATATCAAAGATCCTCTCAGCTGTGCAACATAATCCATGGCATTTACCCCTGAAGACTTTACCCTTTTACCCAAGTCCTCCCTAGGCCTCACCAACCTCAAAGGAGCTAAAAATGCATCAAAACCCAATAAATCTGTGTAGAATTTCTGACCTGCTTTCACCAATATCTGAAATTACTTCCTTCCTTTGCTCCTCAGTAATGATTTCTCGCCTTCTTCATTCTCTAATATGCTGTCATAGAGTGCAAACTCCTGAGATCTCTGAAGCAGTAGGAAAATTATCTCCAGCATAGATGAGGTGCCTGATAATTCATCATTAGGTTACACTGGTCACAGCACTACACAAGCTTTTCAAGAGCATATCTGAGTAAAAGAAGCTATCAGCCTTAGGCAGGATAGTAAAGTGTGTGCAATTTTATGAGGACCACCTCTCACCCTAGCATCAGCTAGCATGGATCATCCATTTTTGGCTATGGAATAGCTTTCATAGATCTTTGCAAGGAGCAACTTATTAGTTGTCGGCATGTCATTCCTGAGCTCCTATCTTGACCATTCTGGGTCCCAAGAAGCTTCCTCTTTTATCTGCTGTAACACTTTTTGTGTTCATCAGCTACTTGTCAATCTCAAGGTTGTCTTCTTGCAAGGTATTTACCATCACCTTGTCTACCTATCCAAAATTACTGCCTGTGACGTACCTGTATCCATTGAATTCTGGTAAAGCAGCATGTCCAACTTTGCTGTGACCATCAGTGATGGATATGTCCCCAACCAGTAAGTCCCCCCGTGGATCCTAGCACATCATTAATGACAAGCATACTCCTGTCAGAAGACCAGTAGTTACTGGCATTGCAAGGTATTCTAGGACCTTACCCATCAGTTCAGAAACTTCAGACACACCAGAATCATCTACTTGATAGTATTCTTCATGCCGGAATATTTGACTCTTCCTGATGCAAATGGACATCTTATTTCAGGGCAAAATCACTTCTATGTCCAGAAAGCATGAATCTGCATTCTCAGCAATGACAATTGTCTTCACTGTCATCTTTCACATAGCTCTGTCTTGGTGATCAATGTAGAAAAGCAACTGCTCTAAGCTGTTTCTCAATGACCTTCAAAAATTCCATTAAATATTTAAATTTTTTAAAAGAGATGCCTGTGATATCAAGTAGATGCCAAATTGAGAATATAATCTGAGTCACTATGCATGTACTGAAAACTGAGCAAAAATATACAGGAAGTCCTTCCAACATTTTTGTAGGAAAGCCTTCAATGCAGCCCTAATCTCCTGTCTGAGCAAAATAAACCACGATTTGACTTAACAGAAGGAAATTCAATGAAGTACAATGCTTATGAAGCATTCTGTTGATGCAGAGATATTCAACTCCCTTCTTAATATCTCCCTCTCCCTCTTTTCCTTCTTCAAATAATTTAGTCCAGGTTTCCTTACTGTTTTGAGCTTTTTTGTGAAGGGCAGACTTTCACTTCTGCTGTGATGACAACAGCAGAAGCCTGGCTTCACTTACTGTCTGTCACATACCACACTTCTCTGTACTTCTAACTAAAAACATTTTCAGATAAAAAAAATGTTGACTCCCTCTCATTGTTTACCACCTGGCAATGTGTGGAAAATATTCTTTACATGGAGTACCAATAGCCCTTCTTCCTTATCAGAAAAGGCATTGCCCAGTGCATACACACAGGAGTTTTCTTAACCTTTACTCCATGAGACAGCTTTGCCAGAATGGACACACTCGAGTCTCTGCTTCAGCTGGGTCTGGCTGGGATGAAGTTAACTCTCATCACAGCAGCCTGGAGGGTGCTCTGCTCACTTTTGTGGCTAACAGTGTTGGTAACACACCTGGATTTTGCCCACTGCTGATCAGTGCTTACATGGTATTAAGGCCTTCTCTTTTTCTCCTGCTGGCCCTGCCCTCATCCCCTAAAAAATGACCGTGGGATGAGCAGGAATATGAAAGCAGTATGGTGGGACAGCTGACCTGAATCAAAGGAAGGTCATATGGTATCCTGCTCAGGAAAAAAACTTAAGGAAAGGAGCTGGAAGGGAGAAACACAGGTGCTTATGTTGTTTGTCTTTGCAAGCCACTGCTGCCTGTGATGATGATCTGCTTAAGAGGAAGTGGCTAAACATCTGTGCAAGTTATTTTATGCAACCTTCTTCAAAGTAGCTAAACATCTGCCTGTGGATGAGAAACAGTCAACAAGTTTTTATTTTTCTTTTCTTGCACATAGAATTGGTTTTACTTATTAAACTGTCCTTATCTCAACCCACAAGATTTCTCACTTTTGCTCTTTTATTGTCCGCCCCACCCCACTACATGGGGGAAGAAGAATTAGTCACCAAATGTGTGGGTGCTTAGTCACTAGCCAAGGTTGGGCCACAACATTACCATATTCATATATCCACAGAGGCATACATAAAAACATTTTTTGTCTCCCTTGCACTATATTAATCTGTACTTAGCTTTTTTCCAATTTTTATGGTTAAGCTACAATGTGTTGAGAAAACCACGTAGATCACACCTGTTTATCTATAGGAAAGCAAAGGAAGTAGCACTCCACACTCCTGCTGAAGGGAATAACAATCACCATGGATGCTTTCATCAGCCTCTTCTATAACAAAGTCTCTCTGCTTTACACTACATCCTGCACTAATCTTTCTTCTGGATTGGGTAAGAATACCTAGAACTTATATTTTCTTGTGAGAGGATGATAAAAGGAAGGACTTGTTAAAGGGGAAAAAGGAGGAAAAGGCTCTATGACAAGAGATATGTATTTTATTGCTACCAAGTTGTGGTTTTCCTCTTGGAAAGTATAGCAAAATTGCTGACCACATGAAAGGCTACTATAAAGAAATAAAATCTGAAATCTGCAGCCACAATATTTCTGTACTCAAACTTAGGTAAGAAAGGTGTCTCAGGTAACCTTGAAGAGGTTATGACTAGCTTTAGAGGAAAAGTCTAGCTGAGGATGCTGGCTCTGGAAATTATAAATCTTGTTTTCTTTTCACAGAAAGGTCATGGGGAAGAAGAGAAGGAACTTTAAAAACCTTATTATTAAATCAGTTTTTCTGGCAATAGAAAATTAATCTGCTGTAAGTTTGCACCATTTAGAATCCATGATAGTATTTAATTTTTACTAAATAATAATATAAATTATTGGATCAGGAACCTAAGGAGAAATAGAGCAACTCACTTTTAAACCTCCACACTGGCCTGGTTCATACATATTGTTCCCATCAGTCTAATCACTCTGCCACAGGCTACGATGCAATCACCCTGTAAAAATTTCTTCTGAAGTATCTGCTACTGAATATTATCAAAGAACATATATGAAGCTAACTGAAACACGTGTGCTTCAGAATGAGTATTTTGTGTCAGTGCACTATGACTATTTTATACTGTTCAGAAACAAGGAAAAAAGAGATATTATTTAGCACTCATAGTCTCTGGGGTTAATAATAAAGAATAACTACTAAGACAAAATGACATGTGAATACCCTGGGCTGGGGTTGGTATAACTATTACATCAAGCTGTGTGTTTGAAAATCTCATGAAGTGCAATCATTCCCATCAGTTTAAAACCAACTAAAGTACGGATGCAGGTATACAGAAACCAATCCTTCATCATCAGAAGAAAATAGACAAATAAAAAATTCTGAACTCATTTATATTATTTTCTTCTGCAATGTAGCAAAATAAATGTCGTATCTTTTTTATGGTAATATGAATGTCACTTTGGTCTTGGGGCTCAGTTAGAACTAGAAATTTCCAGGTTAAATAGTAAAAAGATCTGCCATATTATTTGCTAAAAAAAACAAACAACCAAAACAAACACAAACAAAACAGCAAAACAAACAAATAAAAACCCCCCGAGAGGATAATATGTCCCAAAACAGTAAAAAAAAAAAAACACACTCATTCATAGAGTTTCAGTCTCATGCCAGAATATGTTTCCAGCAATAAATAAATGAACAGACTAGTCACATGCTGGATAGCATGCTAAAACCTGTGCAAGTTATTTTATGCAACCTTCTTCAAAGTATTGTTGATTGAGCTAAAATTGGATTTCTCCTCTGACTGATTATCTAATGTGATAGAAAATACACAGTCCAAGAACAAATTTAGATTTCTGTGGAAAATTAAACTGTAATGTGGGGTTATCCACTGAGGCATTAAATATAGCTGTATAATTGTATCTGCAGATGACAACTGTGATATGACTGAACTTCATCTGGTTTCCAATGCAGATTTACAAAAAACATGCTCACAAAGGACAGATGCTTCCTTTGAAATATTTGGAGGGGAAAATTGATTTTCACAGTACACTTTTCATAAACA
The DNA here is from genome assembly GCF_022539315.1 of Serinus canaria. Taxonomy (NCBI): domain Eukaryota; kingdom Metazoa; phylum Chordata; class Aves; order Passeriformes; family Fringillidae; genus Serinus; species Serinus canaria. Next base: position 16,881,676 of record NC_066314.1, on the reverse strand, counting down.
ATCACTGTACTTGAAACTTCTGAAGAAGTAGCTCAAGTGTGAAAGTTTCTGCTTCTGAATCACAAAGGTAGAAAGAGTTCAGTGTATGGTCATTTTCACAAAAGAGAGTAACTGAAAAACTATAAGCAATTTGAGTAATCTCCATTCAATATCACTCAGAGCATTATACCTTTTTTTCTCTTTTTTTTTTTTTTTTAATAAGTGAAAGTCTGCTCAAATATATTATTATAGAACTAGAAGCTTTGCTTTCAATCTGGGTCAAAATACTACTAAAGTTATGTAACTTTTTGAAACAAAAATATTCCAAGAAAAAGGTACACAAAATGAAGGGTCATTTTTTATAAGCTCAAGAACAGAGTTAAGAAATTAAACATAGAGAAGTGACTAACAACATTTACATTTATTTTTTTTTGTTTGAACCAATTAAAAAACCCCAATATTTTAGTAATGATTTAACAAATCTTTTAAAAAAATTCTGATCATGGTTATGATTTACCAAAGGAATAAATCCAGATGAACACTTCACTAGCCATTTTTAATAGAGTTATTACTTCCTGCTTTTCTATTTTAACATACTAGTCTTTTCCCTGTGTGCAATGGTTACAGAATTATAGAGTCATTTATGTTGGAAAAGACTTCTAAGACCATCAAGCCTGACCGTATGGTGATGAGGTAGGCTTGAGCATAAAAAAAAATGTGTGTCATCCACATCTGGCAGGGTTAGAACATCTTTGAAAGATTTATGATCTTTATTCTGCCACCAATGACTAAGAAGGGGAATATTGGTCTTGTTCCCCAAATATCCCTGCACATCTTTTGATGCTTTTAGAAGTTATAATGAGTCCCTAGAGGTACATGTGTGGTGTTTATCATAAATCAGGTTGTGTTACTTCTATAGACTGAAGCCTATCAATGTGCAGCACAGCAATGAAATTTGAAAATCTGATTTAACTTACAACAATAATAAATAAGTCTCCAATGAGCTACATAGTGGCAGGGAAAATAGGTGGTGGAAAATGAAATGTTTCAAATATGTCTTCCACTTTTGCAGGACAACTTTTTTTGTTACAGAATTTAATTTCTAACATTAAGATTTTTTGCAGCTCTGTCTGATTGAGGCAAATCTGTGACCATTTCTTGTCACTCAAAAATCTGTACAGAGTGTAAAAATAATTACCATGCTTTACATTTTATTGATGGTCTTATTGACTTGAAATACACCTAAAATACTTATGTTGCACATCTTCACGCTGTAAAATGTTCCTTAAGCTACTCACAAGGAAAGACATATAAGTATGAACCTCTGGTAAAGGTATTACGTTTACACAACAGCAAGATATCCTGAGTAAAACCAGAAAAAAAGAACATGCTTTCATCATTAATACCACATTGTGCACTTGATAAATCAGATAAACACGTGTTCTGGATGTTGAAAATGACAGGGAAGAAAAAAGGTGTTGTCATGACCCCTATCAGGCCATACTGTAGGAACACAAGGTGTACAGTAGGGCTATTGTAGGATAGTAAGGGAGAATAATTGAGTCTGCTAACATTAAGGCTGGTGTTGTGAAAGTTAGTTGCCTGGAGGAAGTGAGAAATCTCTTGTATGACAGTTTCAGCTGCCTCTTTCTGTACCTGGAACACTCCTCTAAGAATTGCTACCAGGGCATATAAGAGCCTTGACAGCTGTGAATGGAGCTAAAGACAAATGCTAAAATAGAAAATGTAAAGCTAGATGTTTGAGTCTAAAATTTAATAGCCAATGTAAATCATAGCTTATTCTCCTGCTATAAATAAGGCAAAGTAGATATCAAAGGAATATAATGAGCTAACCTGGAGGCTGATGTAATTTGAGGTAGATCCTTTGGAATCTAACTAGATTTACATCAGACAAGGATTCTTTCCTACAAGCTGTCTTACAGACTTAAATAAAACAGACAAGGCAAGCAGGGGGTATAAAACATACCAGGGGAGTGCATAATAATCAGTTGACACAAATAAAGAACTATATATTAGGATGTAAAAGGATGTGATTTGTTGAAACTCAGCCTTGCTGACTCTGCTTTGTGGTATGACTATAAGCAGATCTTAACCTCCACGGCTGAGAAACCAGGGATGGTCGAGGGAGACTAAGACAGAGATCAAACAAGGACCATACTGAGTGAAGGAAACACCTATGGACAAAGAAATCCAATTTTCTGTCATAACTACTTTTATTGAAAAATAAAAATGATTTAAAATTAATGAGCTGTAAAGACATATAAACAGATCTAGATAAGTGTATGGTTTGCAATTGCTTCTGTTAATTTTCACAGGCTGCAAACCAATCTCTTGTCCTTCTAAAATGGCAACACTTATCAAAACTTTAATAACAAAGAAAAAAATCTCCAGAAGCAGTTCATGCAGAGGAAGGCCTGGACCTAGTGGAGTCAGGTGCCAGGTGAGGTGGTTACTCTGCTTTTAGCTTTCTCATGTCTCAGCAAAAAAATCCTGGCAATTTACAAATATCTCCTACCTTCTACATGCAGAGTGGTTTCCTCAAGTATTAGCTACAGTAAGTCTCACCAACTTTATCAGACTACTTAGATCCAGTATTTTTGTTAACTCATTAATTGCTGTGGTGTTCCTACACCATTTCTAAATTGGTATAGTTACAATATTTTTCTAATAAATGCCAATCTTTGCCTGTTAATATGAATCCATATTTGGTATTGGTTATTGAGAAGGGTCATGATTCAAAATTATTTGATTATAAAGAAGAGACATTGATAGAATAAATGTAGGGGTTTTTTTATATTAGGGAGGGAGTAACTTTAAAACATTGAAAGAAATGCATTAGGGGCATAATAATCACCAAAATAAATTTTTTTGTATCATTTAATGGGGTTATTTATCTGCCTTGTAGCAAGACTATATTTAGCTTTTTTAACTGATATTAAAATTAAGCATTTTAAACAGAGTGTGTTAAATTTAGAAGTGGGCTGACATAAAAGAATTAAGCTCTGTCAAATTGGAAATTATAATTTGAAAATTAAATTTGCAGTTATTTATGTAATATTTGAAAGAAAATTATAACCCTCTGAAATGCACTATAATGATTTTTTTTCTTAGGAGACAAGCCTGTAATTTAATCACAGAAGAGCAAAGTATTTTACCTATTCCCAAATGCCTATACTTCAGCCTCAAATATTATTAATTTTTGGCCAAAGATTGTGTTTTAGGTACTGGAGTACCTTGCTTTTCAGTACCCTTCCACAACAAATGATGCTGTTAAAGGTTCTTCTCACATGTAGTGCAAGATCATTCCAGCCCTATTGTAAACCTTTGAAAAATGTCCAAAGAAACAAAATTCTATGTGCTACATTTGAGTTGAGTACATTTGGTATGTACACAAACTTGGACTGTTAAACTACACATGTATTATTTTGCAAACATTCTTAAATGTCTGACATTTGATCTGAGGAGATCATTAATGGGCAAGGCTTAAGCGCATCTCTTGTGTTCTACAAGAGCACTCAACAGAGGGGCTGGGGAAATTATTATTTCAATCCTAAACAATTAACATTTGACATTCTTTCTCAATTTCAATATTTTTTGTTAACACATTAGTGATTTATTTTGGAGCAGCAGGTCTTTTTTAAACAAAAATAAGGCTTTACAATGTGGTAAGTCAGACTTTTCCATTAGGTACATATGCAAAATATGACATGGCAGTGCTCTCAGTGCTTTCAAAGTCTTGGGAAAAAATTTAAAAAGTCATCAAATTACAAACAAAGGAGTTGGCTAAGACAATATTAAAGCAGTCCAAATTACCTAAATAATACAGACATACCTCATCTGTAAGACAAAATTACTGAAGGCAAACTTTGGGTCAGTGATATATTTTTTTCAAGAATTAGACTTATTTTTTAAATGAGAGAATGTTGCTCATGGTGGGATTTATCCTTTCTTGTAATTGGTCTCTTTATAATTTTTTTTTCTCCTCACTGAAGCCCAGGTAAAGTTAGGAAATATTTTGGGGGTTTTGTCAGTGTTGTCCTGTAAACAACATTGTCTAGCTCAGGCAGGTTAGGCGTTCGCAAGGAAGAATTGAGCTTATACTTCAAGCCAAGATGAGCCCAGATGGGTGCCCAGAACTGGCAGAGTAAAGTCAATTGAAGATTGGATGCCTTTTATTTACAATGGTTCTATGATATTTAGGGATTTACATTCTGTTGTGGCCTAAGTGTGGCATAAAGAGAGAAAGATTTTTTTTGAGAAAAATGGATCGCATTTACCAGATGGGTGGATGCGTTCAGTCAAGATGAAGGATTTCCATTTGGAAAATATGATAAAGTTTGTTCAAGCAGAGTCTTCAACCCGTTCTCTGCCCTGGTTCCTATTACTTTACTGCCTGAAAGCCATTCAGAAGTAGCCTTGGGGGCTATGGGAACTTTGCCAAGAATTTCACTGAGCAAGATCTTTCTTAAAATGCATCTATTTAAAATAATATGCTGAAAAAAATTGGGAAATAGTGACACATCAATGGTATAAATCAGGTTCTAACACAGGATTGGCTACCTCAAAAGATGAATTTTATTTTATTTTGATTCTGATGTTGTAACTGGACCGACATGATTCAAAGGAGCTCTTTGAAAGCAAGGACTCTTCAGGCATCTTACAGAGAGTAGCAAGTATAGTGATGTTTAACCTATTTTTAGTGTGCATTTGTAATTAGTTCATATGTCTGTCAGTCTGTCTGCAAGAGACAGACTGCAAAAGATGAGAAGAAATCCTGATTAGTCTTATTTTTTTTCACAACACCAAATTCCAGATGGATGGCTGTCTGCTAGAACTTGGATATTACAACTGATCAAGGTATGGAAAAGAAGGAATAGCATTAAGGCAATCTTATACTCATGAGAGAAAAAAACAAACCAACAACGAAACAATTTAAATCCCATGCTTTCTGCAAACAGTATGCTCTAAGGTTCAAAAAAAAGTGAAAGACAACTCTGTTCTCAGTTCCATTTCAAAAGGGGATCTAAAACCAGATATACATGAAACCAAAATATTTTCCATTAATGTGAGCACATAGAAAAATAGAGTAATAATACATTGATTTTCTATCCAAAAATCATACTGAGCCTGATGTACTATAATTCTACAAATCCTCACATATTTTTCTTGAGCATACAGTATTTATTACTGCCTGTTTTCTTTTTCTTTTCCAACTGTGTATATTAAGTACAAAACCATCTACATTTTCAAAGTCTGTATCATGCTTTTTTTTTTAATATTATAAATTAAGTTGGTGGGGTATATTATGGACAATTTTGGGCTAAGGGTAATCGTATGGAAATTTATTCTTAAAGCATAGATTGGATTGAATGCAAAGACTGGTATTTAAGTAAATAAAGTTACTTCACATTTTACATCTTACTTCACAGTGTTATTTGATCTGATTTTTTTATCCATGTGATTTCATTTAACACTAAAACATTTCACATTTTACTTCACACAATAAATGTGTTTGCAGAGACAGATTTCCAGATATAGACATTGGAAACTGAAGTAAACCAATAAATATAATGTAAGCACAAATGGACAGGAGTGCAGCAAAAAATGTCTTTTTGAGCTTTCAGGTGTGCCCAGTGAGAACTACATAATTATGTAGCGAAACAGGGTAAATTCTAACTGAGAGAAAAAGTGCAACTGTTACTTTTTTTTTTTTTTTGTAATTCATCCCATTGCCAAATATGATTTTATGCTAAAAGATGAGTTCATAGAAAATGAACTTGCTGAAATTTAGGTTTTACAGTTAATGCTCAGTTGGCTTTTCTTCCTTGACATCTCACAGTGGAAAGTCTAAAGTTTTGTATCTTGTTGCATTTTAACCCCAGACAAGAACTGCACACACTCAGATGTTTGCTCAATCTTCTCCCTGCAGAGTGTGATGGAGAGGATAATCAAAACCAAATGGGTAAACCCCATTCATTGAGATGAGAAAAGTTTAAAGATTGTATTGTTGTTATTATTAAGGAGACAACAAAAAGAATGAGATAGAGAAATAAAACCCAAAAGAAACAAGAAACTAATACATTTCCTCAGCATCCACTGACTGATGCCTAGCCCATCCCTCAGTACTGATCAGTTCCTCACAGACAGCTTCTCCCAGTTCATACACTGGGCATGGTGTTCTATGTTATGCAATATCCCTTTGGCCAGTTTGGATCAGCTGTCCCAGGTGTACTCCTTCCCAATTTCTTGTGCTCCTCATTGGCAGAGCATGAGAAACTGAAAAGCTCTTGATTTAGGGTCAGCACTACTCAGCAACAGCCAAAACACCAGTTTGTTATCAACATTAGTCTCCTACTAAATCCAAAATACAGCATTGTACCAGATACTAAGAAAAAAACTTAACTTTCAGCTGGAGCCAGAATAATCTACTTTAATTTTTGATTCTAAAATTTTCCAATTACATGAAAACTTTTTTTTATGTTCTTGCTACTTTTGGGGAAATAAATTGTTGTTTGTGCTTAAGCAGTATCTGATTCTTTTAATTAGGGATTTATTAAAACAGATAAGCAGTTAAATTTGGTTTCAGCCTAACAGATCATGCCCTAAGCAAAATACATTCCACTACTTTTCTCAGCTTCAGGAGTACATTGTGAGAGCTGAATTAATGCATTCAAGATATGTGTTCACTTCTTTCTCTGAGGATACGATCTTCCAAACCCTCTAGAAAGAATGTATCCTGTTTTGGATTAAAGTCTCAAAGGAGATGGGACATTAAACACGTTGTTTCAAAACTAGATGAACTTTAAAATTTGTGAGTCAGAAAGAAGAACCTGGATGAAGCTCCAAGTGTTATGGTTAGAGTGTGTGTGCTGGCTGAGCAAAAACATCTCTAGTCCTCCTTTTAAAGACCAGCAGTATAAGGGATGTTATGTTGGATAGGGGCTGGGGTTGTTATTTAAAATATAATATATAGCATCAAGATGTGGGATCAGAACATGCATTTAACTACTTCATGGTAAATGGATGCTACAGAATTATGAAACTAAAGAGTTAATTTTTTTTAGTTTTATCCTTAGCATGGCATCTTCAGAAAAAAGTACAAAAAATGACCCAATTTAGAGAGTAAATTCTGTGTTTTAAGACATTGTATTGCAAGGTAAAAAGGAAATGTGAATTAGCATCACCTACTAAATAGCTGCATAGAAGATGAAGAGGGTGAAAGCATAATTTTTATGAGGTATTTTCTGAAAGAAAGCACTTACTGTAGTTTTCTTGAGTGAAGAAACATAACTTACCTCATAAGACTTCAGGCTGAGGATTGTGATTAAAATAAGGAAACAGGATTTATCAGCCGCCTCTGTCATAAGTGATATTTATTGTTTTGCTTCTTCCTCCATTATCCACTTTAGGTACTTTTTGTTTCATTTGGCTTTAGGTCACTTCTTATTAAGTGTACAAGGCCAGGAGAATGTATTCTGCAATTTTTTACATTCTTTGCATGCTGTACAGGAAATCTGACCTGCAATTAAGATATTCATAGCTCTTTTTTATTTTTCTATAAGTACTTCTGGTCCAGACCTTGAAAGATATAACATAGAAACTTTGAATCAATTCCCATAGCATTTTATATATTGTCTAATAACAAGAATTTTCAAAGGAGTTTAGGATAAAAAGAAATATTTTTTAGGATATGGACCACAATAACTAATACATTCTTAATCCTTATTTTTTAATTATTTTATTTAAATTAAGAGAAAAATAACGATTTAATCTTGTATGTTCAGATCAGTTATAAATATTTAATTAAACATTAAATAAACATTTAATAGTAAGATGACATCTTGAAAATTCTACTTTATAGCTAATATTACATTGTATTATAGATATATACGTATAGTACATGGTAATGATAGATATATAGATAGATATATATATATATATATATATATATATACGTCTTGTGTGACTTTCTTAAATGTCAGATAAAACTTTTATTTTGCCCCTCAAGATTTCCTAAAATTGCCCAAATATAGTATTTCTTCACCCTTTTTAAAAGCCTTCTAGATTCTGGACACCCAGCTAATACCAGATGGCATGATTTCTTGTTCTCTCATAAATACTGTGCAGTTCATGAAAGAAAAGTCAATTTAATGGTTTATCTCTTTTCCTATTCTCTTTTATTCTGTATCTTATTTGATCTTGAAATTTTCAACTTCACCCTTCACTGATCTTTTATTTTACAGTGTTCAAAATCTTTTTAGAAATGTGGTTAGCATCTCTTAATACACATATCTATTTCAATTATTCCTTTCCTTTCTAATATCCCCTTTATCTGTTTTACTGTTTTCAACATTTTTCTCAGATTTCTATTTCATCTTTTTCTACATTTTTAATATAATTTTTGTCTTTTTTTAACATTCTTCTCAAGGCCTGCAATTCACAATTATCTTTTGTCATTTGATAACTCTTAGAGAAAGATTTATCTAGTATCCCTAGAGTGTTTATTTCAGTTAACTTGAATTTTATATTAAGTTATTAAGTTATTACACAAAAACATCTACTGTAAACTTTTTAAAACACTAAACAGTTCCCTTTAATTGATTCCTTCCTCAATATCACTACATGTAATTGTAAATAATCCCTTCAGATATGGCCTGCTTGAAATTAAACATTCATTCTGGTACTTTTGCCTGACTGAAAAAGATCTGGACAAACACGAATGAAGGAACCACAGCTCAATTTAGCAGTTGCACTTTTTTGTTTTACATACTGCATTGACTATGAAAATGGCAACCTCTACGTGGGTCATTTTTTTCTCATCTTGAGGACACATTACTTCACCATCTCCTCTCCCTTCTGAAACTCCCAATTTTAATATATACATGTTTCATATCAACATTTTATATTATTTCTATTACAACATATATCTCTACCCCTAAATCAGTTATAACCTAAACTGACCTTTATTATCTCTATAAAGCATCAGTACTTATCTGAAAAAATAATAGTCTTCTTTATATTTTATAGCATCCAATTCATACCTCACCTCCATTTGTCATTTATCTCTGTTCTTTCCATGACACATTTGATATAATCCTCCCCCATCATTCAGCCCATGTAACAGTTCTGTCTTTAGTTCCTCAATGAACTAAAGTAAAACTTTTGAAATTCTTTATGAGAACTTTTTTTTTGTGGATTTACATAGCTAAAATCAATCTCCTCTCACATCACAGCTGGCAATGTCACCTAAAAATCTTCTGCCAAGTCCTTATTCCCATTCATACCCTGAATTTTTTTGTGGTTATGTTCATTTCTGGAGTCTGTTTTTCTATTTATAAAACTAGTGGAGTTTCTAGTTGTCCCCACTAATGTACCCCTAAGTACTACTATCTGGCCTGTATCTCTCCAAATACTTACACATACATAATTATATAGGTATGCATATTCTTACTGAAACTTGTGTAAATAATTCATGAAGCTTTGCAGGATCACCAGCTAAATTCCTACATCTGCTGAAGGATCTTCAGGTTGTAGTAGGTGCAGGATACCAGGTGCCCACCAAAGCTGCTCTATCAGTTGTGCTCTTTAGCTTTACAGAGGAGAGGAGAAAATAAGACAGAAAACCATTGGTCAGATGAGTTGGGATATTCACCAATTACTGTAATGGAAAACCACATTTAAATTGGGGGAAAATTAATTGAATTTGTTACCAGTCAAATCAGGGTGAGATAATGTGAGGTAGAAACCTTAAAACCCTTTCCCCCACCCCTCCCTTCTTCCCAGGCTAAACCTTACTCATGAATCTGTACCTCCTCCTCCTCCTCAACAATACAGGGAGGCAGGGAAGTGGGATTACGGTGGCTTCACCACATTGTCCCTGACACTCCTTCTTCCTCATGAGTTGGACTCCTCTTTCCTTTCTCCAGCATCAGATTTTTCAGCCTGGAGAAAAGGAGGCCCAGGGGAGACTTTCTTGCTCTCTATTTCTACCTGAAAAGAGGTTGTGGCCAGGCAGGGAGGCAGTCTCTTCTCCCAAGTCACAAGTGACAGAACAAGAGGAAACAGTGCCCTCTCAGTACTTAAAGGGAATGTTTGGATAGAAGTGGTCTAGAAGAGATCATCAGTGAATAGAAGCACCCATCTGTCCCTGCAGCTACAGTACCTGGAAAGTTAAATTGTCAACATATCTTGGCTACTCAAGGGAAAATTTCCTTCCCATGGGAGGTTTTATCTAACTTTGAGACAATTGACTGTCTTCATAAATGTGTATGGAGAAGTATCTTAACTCCACTTAGGAGGTAATTCCATAATTAACAACCACTTTCTTTGCCACTGAGGTTTTCTGCACTTTGTTCTCAAGACATGGCTATGAAACACAGAAGAAGTAAATTTTAAATCTCTAAGGTGGTTTCTTTGGGGATAAGTTGGTGTGGAGTCTTGGGTGAAGCCTTTTTCCTCCCAGGAAATATTTGTTGGAAATGCCTGCTGAGAGACATAATTTTTGGGTTATGTTGCTATTTTCAGTATGTCAAGATAAGTTCTGTTCAGACACTGTTCATGCCCTGCAAGCTCACCTCCATGAGGAAACAGCTAAATACACAGAGCCTCCTTTATATAGCAGCTTTTAGTCTTTTGGCACCTTTCCAAATGCACACAGTGGAAACTATGGTAAAGGTAAAGAACATCAGAAATGCTTTCAGCTGGGAGTAAACATATAACTTTTTCCACTCAAAGACTACATGAAAAGTAAGCATCTGCAAAGATTGACTTTTTTTTCTTCCTGCTGTATCTCTGAGACTGCAGTATCAAACTGTCTGGTCTATTTACATACTGTTTATTTTTAATTCTGCAGTTATGAATGTGTTATCACATAGGAGATAAATTACACAAAGTTATCACATAAGAGACAAATAACAATATTGATACTTTTTCTGTATTTAAATTTTTTTATAAGCATGGCTTCCAGTTTTGCTATTTGCAAGCAACCCTTAGTTTATGTTCACATTGTGCATTTTAATTTATTAAACAGTCAGAGAGAAAAAAAACCCACAACGGTTATTCCAAGATTCACAATTACAAACTGGACTATTTAAATCATCTTAGTCCAAGGCTGGTGACAGCTTGTTTCATCCAGAAGGTATGGAGCTCAAAAAGACATAATCTACAGGAAACTAAAACTAGAGGAAAGTAAAAGGTTCTAAGTAAAAGATTCTCTTTCCAATAGTTTAAATTCTGCTTTTAGCCAAAACCAGTGAGCCATAGAGTCAATTAATTAAATGACAATATCATTCTGATATCTGTAATAGTGTTAGAAATACTGGCAGATTGTTTTAAAAAGAATCTCACTTTTCTTTTTTATATGTAATCTACTTTCAAGCAGAAAGAAAAAAAAAAAAAAACACTGTATATTAATCAAAAATATTTTGTTTCTAAGATGACGGTAAATTTTGCAAAAGGATACTCCATATGCAAACTAAAACCACAAACCTAAAAGCAATACCAAATGGCATATCCAGATATTGCTTGATGAAAATACCTTTTAAGTCTTAACAAATGCTTTAGTTATTAGTTTCATTAACACTGTCCTACTGCCTTCTAGCTTCTGAAGGCCAAGAACAGAGTTTGCACTTGGAATGAAATGTATTTTAATTATAAAGAACTTTATATCAAGCACCCTCTAGAAATGAAGCCTGTTTGATTTGAGTTAGCAAGCCCAAAGAGCACTTTATGTGCTTGCAAATCCTAACCCTTTTTTTTGTGCAAATAGTTAACAAGGAATTTGTCACGGTCTAAAGTCCTAAGGGGTTCTGATTGTTCCTTCAAAAGCCTTTAGAAGCAAATACACTCAATGACTCAAGATGTCATCCTTTCCAAAGTTAAGCATTAAACATTTCAGGAACAGACTAATCATGTGTATATTAAACTCTGCTCTGAAACCATCAAGTCCAGATAGCTTTGTTGACTTAAAAGTAAGACTAGGTTTATTAACCCATTTTATAAACAAGTATTAAGTGCTGCGCTGAATCCTCTTGGAAGGCAGAATAAATTGATTTTAATTGGAAATATATCAGTATTTTGTGAATTCTGTCCTATCTACAGTAAGGCTAAGTAAGGACAAAGAAAAAGCATTAGAAGTTCCTGCCTGGATACACATGCATTTAACTAAATTTTTTAGGTGTTGAAAAACAACAAAAAAACCCTTATTAAAGTAGGGATTACTTGAATTAATTAAATTCATTCCTGTTTTCTAAAAATATCATTATAATACTTAGATTATTTTAAACCATGGATTATCAAAGAATGATTCATAGAATTGTATGGGTTTGAAGGGACCTTAAAGGTTACCTAGTTCCAATGTCCCTGTCATGGGCAGGAACAGCATCTTGCTCAAAGGCCTTGAACTCTTCCAGGGGTGGGGCATCCACAACCTCTCTGGAAAACCTGTTCCAGTGGCTCACCACCCTCACAATAAAGAGTTGCTTCCTAATACCTGATCTAAACCTACTCTTTTTCAGTTTGAGCCATTCCCTCTTGTCTTATCACTACATCCTTTTGTAAAAAGTTTCTCTGCATCTTTCTTGTAGGCTACCTTTAGGCACTGAAAGACTGCAATTAGGTGATGGCAAAACCTTCTCCAGTCTGAACAATCTCACCTCTCTTACCCTTTCCTCATGGAAAGATGCTCCATCCCACTGACCATCTTCTTGGCTCTGCTTTGACCTCACTCCAGCATGTCCATGTCCATCTTGTGTCAGGGATCCCAGAGTGGTACTCACCAGTGGGGTTGTAATACTCTTTTGTATTTAAGTCTAAGTTAACTTCTAACCAACTATGTTCCACTACAGATAAAAGACACCGTATGTGTGGACTCAACAATTGGTTTTTGTGTCTGTGTCTGTGTGTGCAAATAACATCACAAAAATTCTAACTAAAATACAACAAATTGTGACCATTTGCTCTCTTAAAGAAACACTAGAAATCTAAGTACAAATTAATATAGAAAACATTCACTGATATACTGTAACTTCTATAGAAATCTTACTTGTATCTGCTGTTTCCTCTGATGCTATTCTCACTCACAGTGTCCCTCTAAAGTCACTGTTCTCTAAGGGTAACACAGCAAGCCTTCAGTAAGGCCCTGACTAGGAAGGATATGATGTTCATCTTGGTGTAATTTTTGTTTCCTTGACCTGGACTGATGCCTTCTGGCTGGTCCACTGAGTGTGAGCATGGCCCTGCAACCTCCCCAGGCTCAGCCTCCTCAGAGGCTCTTGTTTGTTGGACAGTGACTCCCTGGTTTGTCAGACTCATCCCATGGAGGCACTGGCACAGTTCAGACTCAGGCAGGGGAGACACCTGGCCCTCAGATGAAAGCTGAAACCAGCCCAGCCCAGCTCTGGCCAAGGTGAGCCTGGGCACTGAAGTCTGTAACTGGGTTTTGAATCATAAATTATATATACTGATATCATAAACAGATCTAGACATCTCATACAGGCACAACAGGAAGAAAAATTAGAAATCCAAAGTTACAGGATACAGCAATGTCTTTTTGAATATGAAAATAGTCCTCTCTTTCCTTTTGCTACCTATACCACCAGGTCATCTATAACATGAACAATATATGACTCAACACATCAAGAAAAACAACAACAAAATAATCCAGAAAAGACCAAAGAGTGCCAAGGAAATCAATCCATAAAAAGATAAAGTTTATTTTTTCTGACTTATTTTAACTAATGTCTCCGCTCCTGGATCTTCAATTTCAATAGGGACTGAACTGTATAATCAAAAATAAAGACACTCTGTGGAAAGCTTACCTATTCATCTAAACTTTCTTCTACTGCCAATGGAGACAGATAAGTTACATCTGTCCTGTATAGTAAGATAGGGGCAGGAGGCAAAGTCAGCATTAGAATGCTGATCATCCATACTGGAATATTTGAGCCATTTGCTTTCCAAGACATTGCCTGGACATGGTTTAGATGTTAATTTATTCTAGGGATAATTTGCCATAGATGGTATAGATAATAATGCTCTTTCTCTGCCATATGAGGTCCTCTGACATTAGCTCAGTTGGCTTTGTATCTTCAAATACCCACTCCACCAGGGCTCACCACAAAAGCTTCGTTTGATACTGTGAAAAGATTCTTATAATGAACTGTAACATATCTCTGCAGTTTCTTGACTTACTCTGAAATGAACCCTCTCCTTCATACAGAGACACACACATACACAGAATTAGAATAGATATACTTCTTTTGGCTGTAGAGATGCCATATGGGCCCTGAAGAAGCCTTGGGCCAAACACTGTACTGTGTGAATTCAGTGAGCCTGCCCAGCTGGCCTCAGGTTCAGACAGTGGTCTCTGCTTAATTGTATTTAGCAATATGACATAATGCTTTGTTGTGATTTACCCCCAGCAGACAACTAAGTACTAAACTACTGTTTACTCACTCCATCCGTAAATGAAAGGGTAAAAGTGAGAATGTGGTATTTTTGGGGTTCCCCAGACAGAGGAGGAATGAGTGAATCTGACCCCATGTTCTTAGAAGGCTAATTGATTTTTTTATGATATTATATTATACAAAACAATGCTGTACTAAAACTATACTTAAGAATGGAGAAAGGATACAGACAGAAGGCTAAAAGATAATAATGAAAACTTGTGACTCTTTCCAGAGTCCTGGCACAGCCTGACCGTAATTCATTTATATATATTTATTAACATTTAATCAATATAAATGTTAAATTTAAAAGTGGGCATAGTATGCATAGTATGTAAAATAACTTGTGTAATGATGATTTAGCATAAAAAAAAAATATACAAAAGGGATTGGTTATATTTGTTGAGTGGGATATATCTTGGAGGAGCTATCCCCCATCTTCCCAGCACCCCCAGTTAAGAGGTGTCTGCTTATTCCCATCAAATTAGTATTGGATAAGTTTCTTTTGTCCCATTTAGTGATACAATTATTTGAAGCCTTTCAATTTTGCTTTCTTGCAGCATTTGTTTTCATCTGCACATATGGAACTGGAGAAAATGAACAAAAAACAAATTACTAATAACTTTCCTACATTTCAGATACATATTTTTTGTTTCAACTCTAAGAGTGGTCAAGTGTGATGGAATACTATTTACTACTTTTCATATCTTTTTAGAATAGTCTACTTGAAAGAATATAAATGATCTAGAGAACAGAATTCATTAACTAGCTCTCAGCTTCACCATTAATCATGCACTTTATTTTAATTCTGATTTTGGTTAATGAATGACATATGCATCACTTTAATCAAATACTTGATTAAATTCTTTAATAAATACTTTTTCAAACTTCAATATTAATTGCAATGCAACTGTTGGAGCAGGGAATGAGCCTATGGTCATTCAAGTGGTGTACACACAGGAAAATGTTATCTTTTACTATTTGAATATTCCCATACATATTCAGCAAATATTTTGGAAGTCACACATAGAATTCATTTTTACCTCACAACCAGCTATCTGGAAAGGCATTTTTTATAGTGTAAGATTCTTCTCTTTGTGATTTGAAATAACCACAGTAGCCTTCCTTAGTTCAATTCAGTGAGATGCCTTGTACATTTATGTGCCAATATCATTTACATCTGATCATGTAAGACAACACGGTATGCTTTCCAAAAAGAGAACTACTAATTAGTTCATTGTACTGCCTGAATATTTCAGTAATTTGATAGGTGTTCATAGTTTGATCATCACTGACTACAGTAAATTTTGTGTCTCCCTGTTCCTGAATTTTTCACATTACAGTGTATCAAATGTAATGTATTTAAGTATTAGTATATTACATTTACCTTGAGCAGATGCTTTAAGAATAACATTAAGAATAACATTTCACCATAGCTGAAAGCTTATAGAAGTAATCCACTTCTTGTTTAGCACTAAGATACAGTCTGAGAATGAATCTGCAACCTATATTTATGTATGTTTACAAACATTTAATGTATAATATGGCTGGAGCTCTGAAGACTCAATACAACATAAACAATTGAGAAAAAAATGTATGTTTTTATAAATTTCTAATAACTTTATTTATAAATAACTACGAAGTTTTGATTTTTTACTTCAGTGCAGTGTTTTTACATATCTTTCTGGACTATTTTATGTTAGTTAATTAAGAGATATTTTAATCACTGATCGTATAATGGAAATCACTGTAATTCCTTCATATTTAACCAGATTTCAGGAGAGCAGTAGGTGACCTAATTTCAGTTTAATGAGAGGCAGAAACACAAAATAGACAGAGGAAAAGCCCTGAAAAATCCCTCACTTTTGTTTTGATCCCTAGGTAATATTTAGATAAGAATTTAGGTTGTTTTTTTTTTTTCCCCAGTGGTGGAGCTCTTGTTTCTCTAACCATTTTCATCTCATTTACTAGGTGGCTTCCTGTGTTGCATTAGTTTGGGGAAAGTTTTCTTCACAGTAGCAAGTACGTAGATAAGTTAAGAGCTGGCAGCAGTGCAGATAAGGGAGAGATGTTTTAGTTACTGGTAAGCAGTGCTTGCACAGACTAAAAGCCTTTTCTGCTCCTCACCCCACTCAACCATGAAGTAGGTTTGGGGTGCACAAGAATTTGGGAGGGGGCACAACCAGGACAGCTGACCCCCACACACTCCAGGGATAATCTAGAGCATATGGCATCATGCTTATCATGTTCAGGTTTGTGGCATTTGTCTTCCCAAGTTACTGTTATGTGATGGAGTGCCCCTTTCCTGGGGATGGCTGAACACCTGTCTGCCCATGGAAAGTGGTAGAAATTCCCTATTTTGCTTTGCTTGTTTTCATGGCTTTTGCTTTCCTTATTGAACTATCTTTATCTCAATGCATGAGTTTTCTCACTTTTACTGTTTGTGTTCCCTCCTCCAGCCCACAGCAGGTGAGTGATCGAGTGAGTGGCTGTCCTGGGCCTGGTTAGCCAGATGGGGTTAAATCACAGCACTTTCTCATTCTGTTCTGGCAGCCCACAATACAATTCAGAAATTAATTTCCTCTGACAATTAGGGGTTTCCAGAATGAGGTATAGTAGCAATATCATTTTTCTCAAGAGATTGCAATCAAGAATAGGTCTTGTTTTGTCAATATTATTACTAATAAAAATAAAAATGTGAGACCAGATATATAAAAGAATGCTTTTATAGGGAATCTAAGCTGATTCTTTGCATTAATGTTTACATATCAGAGAACGGGATATCAGTGTTTCTGCATTAGTTCTGGGTTTCTCTTTCATGTACAACTTCAAGTGTTTGCCATTATATGCAGATGTGGTTGGAAATTCCTATAGTGTAAGTATATTGTTTTCATAATCTTTGTTGCAAAAAGATAGAGCCCAGTTAAAATAGTTTTCTGTTTCTATAACTCACTGAAACACCATATTTTACTGTCAGCAAGAGAAATTCAGGATTATCATTTAGTGTTGATTTAGGCAAAATCATATCTCCACTGTAAATAAAGACATTTTACACTTTTGCTATCATTATTAATATTAAAAAAATGTTTAAATCATATTTCAGAATAAAACATTTTTCTTGAATCTTATTTTAATAAATTATCATGTTGTTTTGTCTCACCTTTCAAAATCTGATTTGTAACTTGATTCTTTAAATGTGTTCTTGAATGGCATTTAAAAGCCTGATGAAAGTGGTGTTGTGAAGCATAAGTGACTGTTTTACCCTTCAAACTTGTAGTTGATGGGGTGAATACTCTGATAAACTGCAGAAGCTTGCAGCAGAATACTGGAAACCACTAGAAGGACTACATTTGGATGAAAGTCTTAGAAGGAAAAAAAAAAAAGACATGTAAGGTACAATAGAATCTGCTGTAGGTGTTGGTGGGTTGAATTTAGCTGGCTGGACTATGCCAATCCAGCTGTTCTCTCACTATCCTTCTTCCATAGGATAGGGGGAAATAATGAGATAGAAAACTCCTGGGTTTAGATAAAGACAAGGAGGTGCTTACCCCTCCCTGTCATGAGCAAAACCGACTAAATTTGGAGAAAATGTATTCAATTTATTGTCAGTTAAAATAGAGTTGAATACTGACAAAGACAAAATTTAAACCTCTCCCTATCCCTGCTTTCTTCCAGGCCAAGTACTTCCCTCACTCTTCTTCCTCCCTCATCAGTTGTCACAGAAAATATGGGAAACGGGGAACTGTTGTCAGTCCATAACTGTTCCTTACTGCCCTCATTATTTTTTCTGTGCTCCAACATGGCTATTCCAGGGGCTGCAGTTACTTCAAGGCATATCCACTCACTTTATCATGGGGTCCTCCATGTGATCTACTTCATTGTGGTGACCTCCACAAACTGCAAGGGGATCTTTGATCTTGTGTCTGGAACATCCCCTCCCCTTCCATCTTCTCTGGCTATAATGTTCACAGATATGCCTATCTCACAGGTTTTCCCTCATTCTTCACTGACTGGGTAGCATTTTGACCTTTACTAAATATGTTTCCACAGAAGCACTACCAGTTTGGCTGATGGGTTCCTCTCTGTCTTGTGATGGGTCCTTTGGAACCAGCTATGCCCAGGCAGGACAGCCCTGGCCACCCCTTAGAGATGTCTTCAGCATCCCTGGTACCAACACCTGGCTATGAACACCCAGTGCAATGTGAATAACGAGTCAGAAATTTCTTGTTTTCATGCTATTTAGAAAAGAGCTGTAGCAAAAAAATTCTTTGTGTGATAGATTTCTGTAGTTAAGTGTCCTAGTTTAGGGCAAATTTAGAGACAAAACTTCTGAAGTGGTCTTCTCTAAAGAGCAGATTACAGCAGCTGCCTCCTCCAAATGGCTCATGAGGAAAATCTCCTTCAAGACAAGCGGAAGAAACTGTTTACTTAATAAGCAAATTACTCACAAACATGAAAAAATTAATAATATCAAACAATGAAAGCTCTTTTTGTTCTGAAGAGATGGCAAATTCAGAGAGAGAGTCCGTGTTGTGTGGTGTAGCTTGGCTCACCCAGTCCCTTATCATTCCTTCCTGGGTTGGAAAATGCCACATCCTGTGTCTGGGTGGGCCACAGGTGTGAGCTCCCGGAATTTTTCTGGGTTTTCAATCCAGAGAAGGTTTGAACAGTTCCAGGAAAAAGAAAAGCCACAGTCCCAGAAACTTGTTTGCTTCAGCTAGCTGAAAAAACTAAAAGCAAAGGAAAGCTCTGTCCTGCTGTCCATGCTGCAGACAACACAGTCTGTGAGAGGGAATGCAGGGGAGCAAGTGCAGCTTCTGCAAACAAACTGCGCGCTTCTTCTCCCCACCTTTGTTCTCAGAACCAGTCCTTAAGGTGCAAAACTCAACATCCAGCATAGGCAGAACAGATGGCTGGGGACACAAGCATCATAAAGTCACCCTAGGACAATCAGGAGAGACACTTTGGTGTTTGCAAACATATGGTTCTGTACGTTTAGGTTGTTAGTAAGCAATGCCACAAGGTAACATAGATGTCTGCTGGCACAAGTTCTGTAAACTTAGGATCCAGTCCTATGCTTTCTAGGGTATGTAAATGTCATGAAGAAAAAAATAAAACCTGTTTTGCAGAGGAAGAATAATTCAGTGTAACTCTAAGTTTTGTGGGAATATAATTTACGTTATGTGGCAAAATATGGCAATTGGCTCCTTCTCACATCATGTTTTAAGTAATGTGTTTCTTTTTGTTATTGAGATGTGAAATACATTTATATCTGGAGGTGATTCTTTGTTTCCCAAAGAACTGATTCTTGTAGCAAAACCCAAAAAAATCAGTATTATACTGGAGAAAATTTCTTTCCCTTGCATTATTTCTGTCTCAGCAGTATTAAAGAGTGAACAGATGAAACTGTTATGAGATGTGGTTAGTAGCATTGCACCTGATCTGATGAACTAACTGGGTCAATTGCTGTTTCATATCCCTTTGCTCCTTCTTTTCCCTTTAGTAGCTTCCTGTGCTTTCAGCATATTCCCATATGTTGAATGTTACTGTTTCACACATCTCCAAGTAAATTTAATAGCCTAGAAATCTTAATTTAAATTTGCTTGCAAAATAATAATTTAGTAAATAATATAAAATTGTAACGTGTTTGTCTGCCAAATTACTTGATAAAATATTTTACCTTGAATTTAAATTAATCCAAGAGATACAGAAACAGATTTGGGTGTAAAAAATACATTTATTGCCTACACAAATGCAAAACATTCCTTCAACGTTTTAAATAAAGAAAGGATGCAAATTGTTTTCCAAACTTTTTCCCCATTAGCTGGGAGGATTTATTAGAAATGTATTTTAGAAGGCTTTAGGAGGTTATCCTTGTATTGATGGATTTTGTCTATCCATGATGACTGAAAGATATCATAGGGCTCAGTGATAATGGTGGTATTTTCACTTCTGCATTCTGTGACCATGTCTGTACAAATTCCTGCAGACAAACTGGCTCTACCTCCTCATGCTTTCAACTGTCTGGATAAAATCCAGTTTTATAAATCTGGTTTTACATCCATAAAGCAGTATTAGCATGTCTTAACCCTCTAAAAATCAAGACCTATTTTGTAGACATCAATCTCATTGTCAGTATCCAGACTACCCTGGAAATACCTTTGGACAAATATATATCTAATGAAGATGAAGACCATTGTATCCATCATTACCTTGGCAAGACAGCTTTGGCAGAGAGAAAAGGGGTTGGTGGTTCTGGGAATTAGTGTGCCTAGACAGCTGTTGTAGGAGACAAAGATGGAGAAAGGAAGAGGAAAGGGTAGGAAGCTGTCAATATTCCAGGAACCTTGATCTTTGACAAAAGACATGGAACTTGTCTTAACTTAATGGACAGCTTCTTCTTGGAGTTCACTGAAACCTTTTTGAGTTTTTTCAAAGCATACTATTTATCTCAAAAACTCTTCTAAATTACCAGACAACAATACCTGAAGTAAAGCAACTTATGCGAGATTCATCCAAAGATTTCTCAGGTAGAAA
The DNA here is from genome assembly GCF_022539315.1 of Serinus canaria. NCBI lineage: Eukaryota > Metazoa > Chordata > Aves > Passeriformes > Fringillidae > Serinus > Serinus canaria. The sequence continues at coordinate 16,860,695 of NC_066314.1, read as the reverse complement.
CCTGACCATAATAATACTTAAATAAATAAAAATTGATATTTTAATGTTGAAAAGTAGAATGGAACTTACTCAAATAACATCATATTTTTTAAAGGAAACCTAATTAATATCCATTTACAGTAAATCAATTTACATTACCTCATTTCATTAAGGGTCATAAGACATACCACTTATGATTATGCTAAATTAAAATCAGACAACACCTGTAATTTATATCTTCTTGGAAACTAGGCACACAAAATATTGTGTTTTCTCCCTCAAGTACATATTGAAACAATTAGAAATAGTGGCAAATGTCTTAGTATTTAGCTGTTGGGTTATCTTCTGTAAGTTGTTCATTGTTGTCATCAGGACAGTTTAATCACCTATCTGTGACATATTTATTTTGCTTTGGGAACATCTTATTTGGTCCTTTCAGTGATATGGACTGCAATGGAGAGTCTAGGCCTATTGGTAACCACTGAAAAACTTGACAGCTGTGAAACCGTGCTTTCATTTATTTATTGATGAAGCAGAGAGCAACTGAAAAAAGACCATCATTTTTACTAGGTCTGGAACTAGAAGAAAAAAAATCCTCTGCTCTTAAGAATGCATTTATTTATCAATTTCTTTCTACCAGAATTTCTGCAGCTCGAACGTCACTGCATAAGTGATCCGATAAGTGATATTCCATCTATTTCTTGACAGTACAGGGTTTGTAATCCTTTATCTCTCAAATTCCATTAAGAATGCCTAACATATAGAAATCCAAAGACACGATTCTTCACAACAAATACTCAAAAAATCTTGTATAACCTACTGTGCTTAATGAGGGAGAGTCAACATAGTTATTTTGTAGGGTTGAACAACCTCAGAACTATTTCAATTCTACCAACATTAAAAGATAATTTTTAAATTCCTAAGGAAAAGGGTTTAGATCAGCATTCAAGTCACACAGAAACATTTTCCTAAGATATGTCTATGCTTTTAAGTAATTTTACAGCCTTTATTTAGCCAGATTTCATACAGGTGTCTATCACGAAAAAGACAATGCAGTTTCAACAGTCAAGTAAAAAGATATATTCAAGTTTCCTTTTGGTATCTTCATCTTTCAAGGGCAGTTCTGGTTTTGTTTTAGTGAGTTACTGAAAGTTGGCAATTTCTTTCACTTGTCAGCACCCAACTGACATTCATAATGCAAACAATTATTTTCCTGTCAAGAGGAAAAAAGAAACAAGTCACCTTTGATTCTATGATAAAAACGAAACTTGTCAATCCACACTGGGAAAGAAATTAAGCACTGCTAACTTCAACATGTATGTTTATTTATTTACATATTAAAGAAGAGAGAAAGTACATTTCTTACCTAATGAAATAAACACTATTTTGATTCAAGATCTTGTTACCACAATAAAAAAATGTTTTCAATAAAAATAACTTATTTTAATCTTTGGTCATAAGCATATTTTTTATTTCTGTGTATTTCTTTTGGGGTGGGTGGAATTTTGTTCTTATCTCTAATTAGGCCTTTCAGAATTAATAAAGGAGTACCATGATCACATACTGAAATGTGTTTACTATAATCTTTCTACAATCACTACTGTAAATATTTTACTTTCACTGTGAGCATAACTAAAGAGCTACCCAAGTATGCAAAACATAGAGATTTCAAAGTGAGATAATATGAGCTTAATTATTTTTTGTAACCTACAGAAATCTGAATAAATAAATGTGAAAATTAGTACTCTTTCTGATCAAGAATCAGACAAAGCAGAATTTGACTACATTAATATAAGTAACTTTTCCCCTTTCAAATAATATTTTCAAGGGAAGTTCCACTTGACACTTCAGGGCAAGATACTGCAATCATTAACATTCTAATTAACTTTCCCATTTACCAGTATACATCAAGGGTTTCGTAAATTTATTTCTAGAACTTTTTAAGTGGCAATAAACAGTTTATTTTTAGGGTCAGTGATCTGAGCAGAAGACTGAGAAGAGATAAGAATCACATTTAGAGGTCTGTGAGTGATTTTCAAGTTGAACTCAAACTTTATCTGACTGAATCTAAATTTCCAAATTTGTGAAAGAGAGTTATTGATATCACAAGAATTTTTTGTGGTTCAATAACTGATTGTAATAACTTTTTTTAGAGTATCAGAACAAGATATTAACTTCACTGTAATAATTTGGTGGGGATCCAAGGGCATATTAAATGTGACCCACATTCTCAAAACAATTACTTTGATCTTGGGGAAAGAGTGCAGGACTTTAAGATGGGGAATTTTGAACAAAAACTTTACATCTGTCTGTTGCCTAGTCCCATGAGGATTCACCCAGAATCCATGTGATCTGGAATTTTTGCTTATGGTCTGGATGATAACACAAGTAACCTAGATATTATATTAATTACATAAGCTTCTGAGCTAATCTAGTCCATACAGTCAAAAGAAAAAAAAGAAAAAAAGGAAACTATCTTAGAGTTTAAGACTAAAATATTCTCTTTGGAGCAGAAGAAAAATCTATTTAACAATGACATGTAAAACTGCAAAAAGTGGGCAGCAGTAATTGACTACTGGACTCATGATTGGAAGAGTTGTCTGCAAAGAAATTTTACAGAAAACAGTCAGGCTTCTACTGGAGTCAACAGGCTTCTACTGGAGTCAACAGTCCTGTGAAAAAAGAAAGTACCATAATGGGTTATATAAATAAGCACATAGAAGCCACGGGACAGGAGGTGCATCTTTGATAAACACACCTCAAACAAGACCCCTCTGGAATACAGTACTCAGCCTGGACTAGCTTTGTAGTGCAACTACACTACCGTCTTTGGAACAGAAGACTTAGACTTCAGCATTTTACAGGATAGAATAGCATGTGTTTGACTTGCAGGTGTTGATTCAAGGGACAGAAAAGAAGATCTTAAAAAGAAGATTGCAGGGAATCTTCTGCTTGTTTTTCTCTTTCCCAAATCCATCTTTATTTCACACTGATAAACTAATATGTAAGAAAATATAATACTTACATAGCATATCTATCATGTAAGATAATTATCCTAAGATGCTTTAAAAATACAGGTCCTGTGGTAATCAAACTCTATTCTTATTCTCTTCTTGTACTCAGTACTAGGAAAGAAATCCACAAAACCCCAACAAATTTCTGCTCAAATCTCCTCTCAGTTTTCTCTGCCTCTAAGATGGCTTTCTTAGTGCCTCTACAGTCTAAATCCTATTTCTCCATAGTAAACCTTTCTAGTCTACCCAGATGAGGATGGTTTACAGCAGAGGATGCGCTGAATCATTCCAGTTCTTTCCAAAGAAGATCAAGAAATGTTAACAAGCCTGTCTCCCAGCTTATTCTCGGAGGATTTGGTTATAAAACACTGTGTTATTTTGACACCAAATCCTAAAAATAATACTAGGAAGTACTAAAAACCCAGGAGAATAAGTTTGTATTTCATATATGGCAAGCGGTAAAAGCCAGAAGTGTGCAGTTATGATAAGGAATTGTGGTGATGATTGCTTGTAGAGGAGATGGACTTACTAATGGTTGTTGGAAGTTAACATTAATAGATTAAAATGCAATAGATGATTAGGAAGAACAAAAGGAGAGAATGGATTTCTCTCAGTATAAATACAACAGAGCTACCTCAAAAGTAACATAAGTACCTGATCAACGTAAACACCTGCAACGGTTGTTTGATACATGTCATTTGTTCATGTTCCTTGGAACAGACGAATGGATTGATATGAGAATTAAAGTAAAAGAAATTGTCATTTTTAATATTGTAGTGAGTAGCAACTCTTGAAACTCCTTATCCTATTTCAACATTCATACAAGGATCATGGAAATCAGCCCCAGCAGACATCTGAGCTTTCAATGACTGTTGCACACAGGTCTATAGTGCAAGGATACTAATGATAGATGTAAGACAACGCCACTAAATATTGCTGTGACACAAGTGATTGTATTCTATTTTATTGAGGACTTACGGAACACTAAGACACTGTCTCTTGAACACATATTAAAAGCAAAAACGTAGTTGGCAACTTCATCAGTCACTTCATTTAGAAATATCATGGCCACAGTCCTTCACTCCATCTTCTCAGCTTCACATTTCTACTTCTGAAACTCCTGGTGAGAAAACACTATAGACAGAAAGCTCTGTGAATACAAGCCTACATAGCCAGATTCCAATGGACCAGGCACTTTTTGCAGGAAAAGTTGTGATACTTCCCATTGGCCTCTCACAGATGAGTGTTGCACCTCATCTCCAAGATGTGGAGATGTCATGTGACCATCTCCACATCTTGGCCTCCTTTTCCCACTGGGGAAGAAATCAGCCTCACTGCCCTGTCTGTACTGTAAACACATTCACTCCATCTATCTTTGAGCTGTCTTTGGCTGATTTAATATATGCTCCTTTTTCCCGTCTGCCCAGTCACTGAATTTGCAGAAAAAATATGAAATGTTGCTACCAACAGGAGTGGCAAACTCTTCCTGGATGCCCTGATGATCATTACTGTGCACATAATCCTCTGCCAACAACTTTTTGCCAGCCAAATTTTTTTTTGAGTTCTAGTATATGTTATTGCTAGATACTTAATAAAATCTCTGTCTTTCTTGTCTTGTAAGCAGAATGCTGTAATGGAAGAGTTCTCTAATTGGGAGGGAAAGCTTTCTTTCAATGCATGCAATACAATTACTTTGTCTCTGTAGACATGTGCATTATATAATATTCCCCTTGCCTCTACTATGATAGACTTCTCTTTTACTTACCACTTTGCATTAATAGAATGAATGCATATTTCAGGCTAACCAAAAGTTATATTTATACATAGGATCACATCTAGAGATTTCTGCCTCAAGACAGGCTTAAACAAGAAGTAATTACTTTACAATATTAGGAAGAAAATTTCCTCAATGCAAATTCTGTAAATAAATTTTTCAGCTACTTGCTTCCCTCAGCAAGTAATAGAAAACATCTAACAATGTCATCTGGGAAATTAATACATCTGGAAAAACTGTAGAGTGAACTGATATATGCTTCTAGCATTAACATGCACAGATGATTTCTCTCACAGTATAGAACCTTTGTATTGTTTCTGTTGCACTACTTGTTCCTATCATAAAGCACAGAAGAAGTCTCTCTTGGTTTGAAATTTGAATACATAGGGATAAAAATCATCTCTATTTTTGGAAAGTCGAGTAGTATCTCTTCCCTAACTTCGGGAAGAATATATGCAATAATGATGAATTTACTTTATTGTCAACTAAATCATATTTGATTTCCTATAGCTAGTGCTATTCCATATTCAAGGCCAATAGTTCATTAACCTATTTCTATAATTTTACATCCAGATACTCTTCAAAACCAAACACATTTCTAAAAGAAATTCTACCACTGTGGTCCCAATTCTCTAAATACTGAGACAAATTTTCCCATACTGCATAATGCATGCACAGACACACTTTCAGTGTATATCACAGGAGAGAATATAGAGTGGAAAAATTAAACACCCTTAGGAAAACACTATAGGACATATAATTGATGGGTACTTATTTTTGCAAATCTAGACTTTCAACACAGGAAAAAAGAAAGTGTAAGGGCATTCTTTTTTTGGCAGGGGTGGGAGTGATTTTAAGATTTAACAATGCCTGTAAAACTGATGGTTATGGGTCAAAATGTGTTTTCTTATGAATTTTCAGATATTTACCTATAATTTTGCAAGTATTCTCTTGTGATTTTAAGCCCAGCTGGAGATGAAACACCATACAGCTTCTCATTAACTGTTCTTCTCTTCTGCCCTGCCCCCGTGGAATGTGGAGGAAAATCAAAGTAGAACTTGGATGTTGAGATAAAACAGTTTAATAATAGAAAACACAATAAAATACAATAACAATAGTAAAAATTAATAATAAAATAGTAGTAGTAGTAGAAAGGGAAAAAATATTGATGCACAATGCAACTGCCCACCATGCACTGACAAATTCCAAGACCCCCTTCCTGAACCCAGACTGGCCCCTTCTTCTGGGTAGCTCTCCCCCAGTTTATATACTGGGCATGATGTTCTGTCTCTATGCTCTGTCTTTGGTCAGTTTGAGTCACCTGTCCCAGCTATGATCCCACCCACTTTCTTTTGCATACCTCCTTACTGGCAGAGCATGAGACAAGGAAAGGAATGGTCTTTGACTTAGGAAAAACATAACTCAAAAAAATTCCAAATATCACTGTGTTATCAACACCATTCTAATTCCAAATCCAACACTGTAACAAGTACTGAGAAGAAATGCACTGTACCCTAGCTGAAACCAGGATATATTCTTAGTTTTCTATGTAATGATGTGCAATTCATCTTAGCTGGATCAATGCTTTAAAACTACCTACTCTGAGTCAACTTTAACCACTCCTTGATAGAGTGAGAGAAATTCAACATTGATGAAAGTTGGTGCAATTCCAATGACTTATCTTGATTTATGTCTACTTATACTTGAGATGAATTTGGTCAACTCATTTATACATGGGTTGAATAAATGACTTCATCACATCAAGCTCTTGGAAATAAAAGCATTTTGCTAATGTAGGTCTGATTCTGTGAACAGTTACAGTTATGTGTATGATTCAGTGAAGCTGGTTTTGTGGATCCACTGGTACAACAACCATAAATCATTCAAAAGGAAGCAAAATAAAAATGAAAAGCCAAGAAGCCAAAATCATACTTTATCTCACATCTTTAGAAGCTGTCTGTAGTTCTGGAAATATAAAGCTCTGATGAATGCTTACCATGGCATGATACATACCAGCAATGTAACACTTCTAAGTCCATGAATATTTATGTTTTATTTCAGTGGAATTCTCTGAGAATTTCCTCTCAGTTTCTCAGCTTCAACAGAAATTTACATGTTCCTTCACATTAATTTGATCCTAAGCAAGAAAACAATATCATTGATAGTAATTGTAAAACCTTAGCATGAGCTATGTCTTTTTCCCCTCTTTTCCTTAGGCTGCTTAACTTAATGAAAAGTAAACAAGAGCTTTAAACCAAACAACAAGTAGAACAGGGCTGTTGTATTAATTTTTCATTTTTATTTTTCATAATACCTTGTATACTCTGGTTAAAATAGAAAATTGAAGTGAATGGAAACAACCCACTCTCATAGGTCTCACACAGATGTGAAGGAGTTGCAGGCTTTTGCTGTTTCTATAACATCTGAAAGCACTGGATTAATAAAGAGACCAGCAACATGCTATCTGTAAGTCTTATGGAAGAATCATTTAGGACTTGGTCAGGTTTGATGTAAAACAGAGATCATCACATGTGATCTCATTTCCTCGGGGCCCTTGAAAGTCTACATTGACTGAACAATTCCAAACACACTATTGGTGGGAAAATATCTGCCTATTTCATTTTTCCCTATTAAGAAAAAAAAATTGAGGGCTGGATATATCTTTCTGTTTTACCTTTCAATGACTAGTTAAATGATTTTAATGCCTAATCACCATGAAAAATTGCCTATATTTCTGTCAGTAGCAGTACACACATTGCACATTAATCCAGACACAAAACTTTTGCCTATTAATGTACATGTCCCAGTAACTGCTCAATTAACTCATACCAGTGATGTACAGTATTGGTCTCATTAGAACCTCTCCAGAGTCAATTCTCCAAGGTCTTGGAGTTCAGCTGCTTGAATGGAACAAAAGCAGCTGAACTCCAAGAGTTCAGCTCTTAATTTTCATTTAAATCACAATGAAATAAGGAATATTAATTAGTTTATTTTACACAGTTACTTGTTTACAGTTTCCTGGTTTGGGTATCCTTTTCTTATATGCTTTTTAGTAATTTGCATAGCAAATTTCAATTTGTAGTGAAGAAGTATCAGTGAAATATTGACTAATATTATCAACCTAATGCATTATCAACCTAATTCATTTTCCCCTAATTCTCTGCTGGTACTCAAAATGTTTCTTTTATCCTTCACTAGCCCTTACAGTAAGATCATCATCTGTCTCCAATATTTTCACTGTGTCTTATTTCATCATTTTACCTCTGACCAAATTTCCTGTTAACTGCTAATCCTGATTTCAGTGTTTTGAAGACACAATCACAGATACACAAAGAACTTTGGAGAAAAAAAAATACTCTTGTTTGGGAGCTCTGATAAAACAGATCAGCAAGACTAGTGTTCATGTTGTATTTATCTCAGAAACTGCAGGATCAGAGAAGCCTGGAGATCTCAGTGATCTAAGTGTCCTACCAGTAGATAGGGCAGACACTGTTAAAGCAAGCAGGACTTTGCAAATTTCTTATTTAGACAATATAGAGGCACATGTGAAAAAAAGAATTAAGATGTCAGAGAAACTCAAAACACAAAGCAAGTTGTGTGATCTAATCCCAATATATAGTTTATTCACACCTGGGAAGTTCCACCTCATTAGGAACTTGACACACATTTTGAGAAGGCCGTTAAAAGCAGACGCCATCCAAAGCTCTGAGGATTGCAAAAAGATTTCTTCAGTTAGTAATGTAAGTCTTCAATATATTTAGCTCCCATTTTTTCAACTGGAATTTCCATGCAATAATCCCAAATACACTATCCATGCAGGCAGAAAAACTTCATTGCATGCCCAGTGAATCAGGCATCTTTATCAAAGATCTGCACATGCAAGACATTTCATAAATATTTAATAAACTCATATGTCAATCTTATGCTTCCCAACAATATCAAGTTTTCTATTTCTGTGTGGTGTAGTGCATATGCACAAAATTTTGCTTGAAACTACCTCAGGTTTATAAGCCAGTCTCCTGCAAGAATCTTGAGCATGATTTTAAAACAATACCTCCAAGCACCTTCAGATGAACAAATCTTACACTCTTCACAGCATCTTTAATGGTACTGGACTTGAATGTCATGAAAATATGAAGCCTGGAAGAATGGAAACTTTGTGGTCCTTGATAGATGGCTGAAAGAAATTCACATTTTCAGTTGACTACTGCACAGAAAAGCTTAACGTTGTGGTAGAAAAATTAAGTATGTGAGAAAGGATGAGGGAAAGAAACCAGAACAGATGGCTATTATGGGAGAGGTAGAAAGAGAATTAGATGGGAAAGAAATAATTTTATTTCAGATCAAAAAAATAAGTCCAAATGTTTATATAAAGTCCCAAAAATACCACTTTTCACACTATGGATTTAAGTATTTTTCTCAACAGTTCCAAAACAGATAATTTTTCAAGTACTAAATGGCATCAGTAAAAATTATTTCAGCTTCCACAGCAGTCTTCTTTAGATTATCACGAATAAATAAAATGTTTCTAGTAATAAAGACCTGATTAAAATCAGATTTAAATCAGATTCAAATAATATATATGTGAAATTATAATTCACTATAATCTGAGCTTCTAAATAGAAGTGGCAAAAAAGTGTCTTTCAGACACTTTCGCTGTATATCTCTATATAAACAAGAAGAGCTTTTTATAAAAATGTCACAACTGCAACCTATTCATCTTAAACATAGCATGTCAAATGGAAAAATATTTTAAATATAAAATGATTTAATTTTTTTATTCAGAAAAAAATTCCTAAGAGAAAATACCAGGCAAAAATTTAATTACTGAGTACTGAGAAATATAAAGAATATATGAGTGGGCAGGGGAAAAATTGTGGCATAATTTCTTACAAACACTCTTGTTTCTCATTTATTTCAGAAATAGTTCAAATGAAGGCACAAGACATTCCATGAGGAAACCAATCTTGTCTTCTTCACCTTTTCTAAGATTAAGAAGGCTTAAGCTTATTTGTAGATCTGCAACTGCCAGATAACCTTGAGCAAACTATTTGTCGTTTTCTGCTTCAGGTTTTTCCCTTAATAAAATGGAGGAAATCACAATGACCTTCTAGTACTTTATGTAGAATCTTCACTCTTACAACAGCTGCTTCTTCTTTGTAATTAAATGCCAGGTAGATTCTCTTTTATCAAGAAATGTTGCTGGGTAACTTTGGATTGAGAAGGGCAATATGACTTTAGTGCCAGGCAGAAAATATTTGCTTCTGACTCAAGCAAACCAGGCATTATACTTTAAATAACACCTTAACAAAAGATCTGAATTTCAGATCTGTCATAGAACTGTGTGGTTATGTGCCAGGACAGTGCTTGATATAATTTCACACATTTTTCAAAAACCTGACCAATTAAATGAGACATCTGAATGTTTGGAAATGTTGTCCCTTTTCATGAATGGCCACTCTGCTGGGATTTTTCCATAGAGAATTGTAAAAGCAGTACTTGAATGCTCAAACATCCAGCCAAAATTTATTAAAGAACACAATCCTAGTACATCATCAATTCTCTTTTTATGATTTTGTTTACATTAGTTTTACAAATCTTGAAAGGGACAGCTAAAGAGAAGTGTTTATCAAGAGAGGAGTCAGGAATCAGTAAGTCAGGCAACATTTATCATATCCATGGTGAGAATGCCAGTCTGAGACCGTGCTATGACCCAAGGAGGCCAGGAGGCCAGGTCAGTGATGCTGCATCAGGGACAGTGGGTACAGTGCTGGGCACAAAAGGACACAGAGCAAGGGTCTGAGCTGAAGTGAAGCAGTGGAGAGAGGGGCCAGAGACCCCAGATGAACCTCCCACCGTGCTTTCTTGCTTATGTGTTTGTCTGTGTGCTTTCACAGCAGACTCACCCCAGGTAACACAAATACTGAAGAACACTTCAGTAAACTGAACATACCATACACTTATCACAGGTAAGTGCTGAACCATGGGGTGGGTGAGCAGTAGTGAAGTGGATTAAAAAGGGACTGAACACTTGTGCCCAGATGATCATTGGCATCATTTCTAGTGCAGGACCAGTAAGTGGTGGTGTATTTCATGGGTCAATACAGACTCAAGGGTCAATACACAACACAGAAGTTCCTGTCTGAGCATCTGAACATCAGAATTTTTTTTTTTTTTTTTTTTTACTGTGAGAGTGACTGGCCTAGGTTGTACAGTGAGGTTGTGGAGAATATGGTTGAAATAAGATTTCCGTTTAATTTGGTGCAGCAAGTCTCCTTGAAGGCTGCAGATAAGAATGAACAGCAAATGAACATGGGTCGTTCCTACTGTTAGGTCCCAAAATGTCACTTGATAAGACACTTAAAAGGACTTATGTTTCTTGTACTCTGAGTTAGACACATGGAAGAAATACTATTCTCAAGGGATCAAAATAACAAAAAAATTCACTGGAAACTTTAGAAATTCAGGGAGCTGTGAAAAAAAATTTAGAGCAGCATTCAGTCAGTGTAAAACATTTCCCAAAGCCACTTATGTAACCCATTCAGCTCAGGAAACTCTAAGCCTGTTTGATTTTAAGTTATTCAAAAATTACAAGAATAGGGAATTATAAGAAGAAGAAAGACAAAGAGAGAAAATAGATAGAAAAGAGCAAACTTTGCTACTTCTTCTGGTTCCAGCACTGTTCAGCTGGTAGAGATTCCAAGTGAGGGTAGAGTCAATACATGTGGGTGTTGCTTGTTCCACTTTAAATACCCTTGGCCTTCCCCCACGTGGGAGTTCAGGGTTTTCAGCCACACAAGAGCTGGGTTAGAGGCTCCAGGAGCTGGTGTGGGGCATCAGCTCTGTGCACCAGGGTTTGGCAGCCACTGCCATGCTGGGACCCTGGCAATGAGGGGTGGGGTGTACAGGGCAGTGCATCTCTTCCCCAGGACAAGGCCCAACCTTCCCCTTACCCCACACACATGCATCTGAAATGTGTTGAGCCAACAGCCCCTCCAGTGTCACACACCTACACATATTGTCTTAATATTCACTTTCAGCGAAGGTGAACTGAAGCTAGTATTGTGCATAGGTGAACTGGACTTTAGACTGTGCATGCTGTCACACCTTGATTCTCCAGGGGAAGGATTTAGCAAGCAAAAAGTCATTCACTGAGACATCAGCTTAAAAGAGTCCCTTTAGTGGATGTTTTCTGCAAACAGTGAAGCAAGCAAATATTTGTTTACTTTACATTTATTCTTGCATCAGATCTTTCTTAATCTCATGATACATACACACTTTAGTAAAGACTGATCCATGTCTTCCCTATACCAGGTGTTGATAATATTTGCTGATGGTTGGCCCAGCCTCAATCACACTATCTTGGTCTTCAATAAAGTATTCAGAGAGTGCAATTACTCTTCAGATTTACGAAGAATGAGTTTTTTTAAGGCTGATAGTATCTAGTAAGTACAAGTACTTCCCCTGAAATGAATTTTAAGTAAAATGGTGATATATCTCTTAACATAGATGGCAATAAGCCAGTTATTAAACAATATTATATTGTATTATATTGTTAATATATTGTATAAAAATATATCAACATCTTATATCTAAGTCATCTGAGGCATGCAACTGAGCAAAAGCTTCTAGCCTATAATGTAAAAAACTAAGTGATTGTTTTACTTCATGAAACAGGTTGCTCACTTGACATTGTATAGCTTTCTGCTTCTTTCTGCTTCTTCTGCTTCTTAATATCCTTCCAATTTTAACCTTCCCTTTAAAAATAATACTTCCAGACTGAAGTTTAATGCCATAATAGGCACTGGTAAAATAAAGAACTTGACACATATAACTCCTATGTTCTTATGGTAGGATATAATTCTTTCCTCTACTTTCCAAGGAAAATAGTCATATGACTATGTAATTTATACAACCAAATAGAGTAATTGTAAGCTTTTTTTTTTCAGTCATATAGATCAGTTGAGGGTTAGAGCACATAATATCTCTAAATCTTAGAGTTCAAGACTAGTAATGAAAAGTAATAAAATATCCTGAATATTGTGTTGAGTGTCAACAACTTCAGCATCTGAAGGCATTTTGTCCTTTGTTACAAAAGATTCAGCACAAAACCATCTCAGTTGAATACAATCAGCTGATGGAAAATACTGAAATGACAACACAGAACATCTTGCAACAACTCATATGACTTACCTTCAGCTTTTTCTTTTCACTTAAGCAGCTTGAATTTGGACTTTCATTGTGAGTTGGATCCTTACATTGCCCAGACAAGTTTCATCAGGTAAACCAGAAAAAAAAGTATTTGCTTGCATGTCACCTTCTGCCAAGAAATGGCAAGGAATTTAATTTCACCATGATGTCAACTTTTCTTAGCTCTTTCTGATCAATGTCCAAGGCTATGACAAGTGCCTTCTCCAAGTTCAGAAATAAATACAGAAATAAAATAGAACCTTTTATCTGAAACTTTCAGAGCCTGAAAGAGTTATTAGAAAGGGAAATCGAAATTTTGTGGTTTATTTTTCAATTCCTCCAAAAGATATAGAAAATTTTGCACTAAAGAGACCATCATAATGACCAAATTATAATTCTGTGATGGGTCTGAGTTTACACATTTGGTTAAATTTATGAACACAGTGGAAAACAGACACATAGAGACATCAAGCAGAACCTCAATTTTTCTTTATTCATACTCAGTTGAATTGGTCATATTTTTAATTCCAAAAATGAAAATATTGTATGTTTTGCACCATCTAAGAAGCTTTGGCATGCCAGGATGTATTGTCATGATCATGTGTAGCTGTGGTTAACATTAGAACTATAATGGTAATAAGATTACACTATTCTAGTACCGACATATTTTTTTCTCAAAGAAATCTTGACTGGGTGGATCTGGAAGATGTTTGAATTTGATTGGGATTTTTTACATTTCTTGTACTAATTGCATTACTAATATGATGATATGCAAGAGATTAACACACCTAGGATGCATCAGGTGAGCTGCAAAGCACCAGTGGTCTGTGAAAGGATGCTGAGCTTAGCTCATACAGGACTCTACAGGGGATCAAAGAAGATGTAACAAATTTGATATGTTCAGAACATGCTGAATTCCCTGTATATACTCTATAGAGTGCACGCAGACTTTTCTGTCTGTGAAATCCCTGTCTTCACATTAAATGATCACATACAGTTCTAAGTTAAATCTATGACAGAGAGCAAGAGCTTTAGCATGAAACACTAAAGCAGGATGTGAATTGTATGTATTTTTCTCCACTGGCTATGGATAAAGGAATAGGGTTTTTTTTCCTAGTAGTACTACAGCATAAAAACTACTGCATTCATTCAAACCAGGATGAGTTCAATCCCCCTCCCCTTCATTACAAAAATGTGTGATTTCAGCAGACAAGAGAGAATTCTGAGAAAGGTATTCCACTCTGTCATACTTCTCTTCCAACAGTCTCTGAGCATTGTTTCCAGAAGAACCTGTTCTGCTCCTGAATTGGACAAGAACCAACTTGCCACAATTCATTTATATAGTAAAATAAAAGGTGCATAGTGTTTTTTTATTGTGTTGTTATCTCTTATGTCAGAATTTGAAATGCCTCCCTAGTCCTGTTTATGAGAAAATCAAAAAATGAATAGGACACTGAGACTTCTCTTTAAATGATGTGGAGTCTCAGTCTTCAATGAGTAAACATTTCAAGGTGTTTAAAAAAAGGCATTCTTATATTCTTGTGGCAAACAACACAAAGCCAAGTTGCTCTTTTTCAGATTTTATTTATTAATTTCAACTAAATTTCTATCAAAGTCGAAACATAAAAAGTAAGGCCTTACAAGGCCAACCTGATAAATAAAAAATTGGAAATTTTGCTTGCATTAACATCAATTATGGCATGATTTGTGATCAATCTAACCAGTAGGGGAAAAAAAATCATAACGACATGAAAACATTATATTATCACAACACAGAGAGGAAAAATATGTTCTCTCTACTAGATTTTCCATTTATATGCTACAATTTATATCTGTTTATTTTGCTACTTGCTTTTTAATAACTCAGAAACACTTTTGTTTCATTTTTGGGAAAAGAATAAGGATACCATGGTGACAAGAATTCTTATTGAACCTGAGATAGGCAGATAGGAACAAAAGGGCAAGACTGTTTAGACTGCAATAGTAACAATAAAGAAATGAATAGTTCTGCTCAAAATTTTATTAACTCCTTGACAAATGCTGTTTAGACATAATTATAATAAGTTACTTGGCCACTATAAAAAATCTTCTATATCTATCTTACACATGAGATCTGGGAAAAACACAACAGAGATCCTTGCACTTTCCTGCTATCCTATGCCCTTCAGTAAGACTAAGCCTCTAATTGTGATCTCTTTAAATTTCATCAATAGATGGGGAAAAAGCTCCTTCCATTTGGCATTCCATGATATAAGCATGACATGAAAGTAGAAAGAAACATTTAAAAAATCCCAAAGACACACAGCTTTCCTGCCCAGATCCAAAATCTGCACTGACTGCAGCAGAGGATTCATCAGGATCCTATGTCCTTTGTTATCTTCATACAGCCATACATGTAGAGTTGCTTTCTGTATATACCTATCTTATGCTTTCTATTTGTGCAAGTTTGCATGCAAATTCAACATCATGTCATTTAATTATAAGAACTAGGGTAATAAGTGTGAAGACAAATATTTCACAGGCCTAATCAGGAATTATCCTTTTAAATCACTATTATCTGTTGAGAAATATGCACAGCAATCAATAGCAGGCAAAGCCATCTAAAAGGTAATTAGAACTGTGCAGATGATAGCATGCCCTTTTTAGGTGCTGAAATTATGTCAAAGATGTCCAGTTAGAAAATTATACTGGGAGAGATTATTGGACTTCTTTTCATGCTGGGCAAAATATAACATTTTTTACAATACTTCATAACTTTTATTAAAACTTTTGAACATTTCCTTATACAGAAATTTTGATGTGTACTTTTTTTCCGTTAGTAATGGTAACACGTTTCATCATAAAGAGAAATATCATGCTACTAACAGAAAGAAATAATAAACATATAAAACTGATTGACTACAATACTGTGATTTTTTTCTCTGCTGCACAATAAGCACAATTACATTTGTAAAAGATCTTTTTCCAACAATTCCAATATTTATTTTCAGAATTATATAATGAATCAATTAATATAAAGTAATGAATCAAATTTAAATATAACATTGAACAGTAAAGAAGTGAATTTTGTGAATCAAAAAAGTAACAGAGGAGGAAGCAGAAATTGTATGGAAGTTTAGAAGTAGCATGTATCCCAAGTGCTTTATGTATTTGCATCTTTTTATATAATATACTTTGATGTATGTGTTTGTTTTCTTTCAGGACTTGCTATCAATCACTTTCTCTTACACACACAGTTTTTCCTGTCTCTTCTGATTCAGCTGGGGAGGAAGGGTTGAAGCTCTCTGAGGGACTTTCGATTTCACCCTTTCATCTATCAAGGGAGAATTGAAGAATTCACATTATCTCTTTAGGGCTAGGCATTCTTTTTGCATTTACCAGTCCTCTTCCCACTTGGCCTGGTGTGAACTGAGCGTTCAAATGAACTTTTTCATTTGAGATTTAAGGGTTTTTTAATGGATTTTGGTTTTGGTGATTAGGTTTTCTTTGTTTTACTTTGTTTTTCCCCAAAAATAAGCATCAAAGACATCTTGAAATCTTATCAAACTGTGTTTTGTAGGATTTACTGTATAATGCAGAGTCTCAGCCATTCTTAAATGTTGTTTATGGCTACTATGATTTGAAAAAATGTGTTTCCCTAATATATAAAAGCAAATGAAGGGAAGAAAAAAAATTTGCAGATAAATCCTCTAGGATAAGAATTATTGAAAGAAGAAAACCAGGAATATTTCAGAAGACAAACAGTAATAAAGAATTACTGAGACAAAAAATTAGTGTACCTGTTAATTTATTAATTTATTCTCTGATAAATGTGTAAATAAATGACCCTTT
The DNA here is from genome assembly GCF_022539315.1 of Serinus canaria. Lineage (NCBI taxonomy): Eukaryota > Metazoa > Chordata > Aves > Passeriformes > Fringillidae > Serinus > Serinus canaria. The sequence goes on along the minus strand of NC_066314.1, from coordinate 16,843,907 downwards.
CAGCCAAAAAAAAATTAAATTTTAGTTAATATGCTTAATTATAAGATATTTTCTCTTATATATTGATCCCAACTTAAGAAACTTGGAGGGAAATTCACTGATTTGAATTTACAAAAATATGGTGTAGAAAGTCTTCCCAGATCTTGGGCTGAAAAAGGCTGCTCATAAAATTCTGTGTTTTAATGTAGAAGAAAATTTTTTAGAAGAAAATTGAGAACTATGTGCCAGCAAAAATTTTGTAGAAATATTATGGAGCCAGACAAATTAAGCAGAGATTTTTACTGGAAACTACAAATATCAAGGAAATTTTTCTTTCAGTAGGTCAAATTACAGACATCTTAAATATTATGGTGTTCACTAACAAATGTTTACATAATGGTGAAGATCTGCACAGTGCATGTCTTGACAGTAACTCCATGATTAATGAGCTAATTATCTTGTGAAAAAAATAAAACAAAATCAAGAAATTAAACATCAGCCAAGGAATATGTTAAAACTTGCTCTGATAATTGCTGATGTTCTGATTTAACGTGGTAATTTATGCATTAAATATATAATTATTTATTGTGAGAAAAGGAAGAATGTGTAAAAATATTACTGTATCAAGGGGGCTCTAATACTTAAATACTTGCTTTCCTGATAGTCTAGGTTGATCTATTTTTGAAAAGTTTTTGTTTAATGCAAATGTACAGGAGACAGAAGTCTAAAACATGAAATTTGAGTTAGGTGCATTAAAAAGGAAAAATTGTCACAGAAATTGCCATAGGACTTTGTCTCATACAAAGCAGCCCTTTTTCTGTCAAATGTCACAAAGGAAAGCTTCAGGATCATGACCATTTATTTATTCCTTTCTAAATAAAAATATTAGTATACATTATAGGGGATTTGTACAGTCTTGGGGGTTGACAACATACACTGGTGAAGCTACTTTAGTTTTTGTTCAGAAGGTATATTTTTCAAGAAAATTCTGCAAAGAATTGCTTATTTGGATTAGAAAGCCTTTTAGGTAAGAGTAAAGGAAATAGTAAGAGAAGGACAAGTGAAATCTTTGAAAGTAGAGAAGGTAGATGAGAAAGGCACGTAAAACACTGAAAAAAACAATGCTCTTCTAAAAATGAATTCTGTAGTCTGAAATGTTCCTGATGAATTCTACTGGACTACTTAGTGGCTTTGAATTAGTTTCTAGCTTCACTGGATCAAAATAGAACCTTCACCACTGAGCCACAGGTAATCAAATTGCTTCCTGCAAGTATTACCAATTCTCCTGAGACTAAATATACCCATTTATTCGCAACCAGAGGCACAGGCAACAAGTAAAGCTAACCCTTGTTCTATTTCTCTTATATAGATCCTATTTGCGGCAAAGCAGGAAAGAGAACCAGGGTGAAAATGGATAAAAGCAACAAGGAAATTCTATCAAATAATTTCTGGACTCTCAGCAGAAGATATCAAACACTAATCCTACAGGAATGATTTCTACATCAGATTAAAACGCCTTGAATTTGGATGTTTTGTTCTCAGATTATATCTAAAAGAAACAGATTTCGAAAAGCTGATGTGCATTTCATAAAACCCTGGTTTGAGCAACACCATTCTTAAAAATTAGACAAAACAACATAGATTATCCTGTACACAGTTCCAAAATGTTCTATAGTATTTAATTTCCAAGTTAGTATCTACTCTTTGATATATATAACAGTATTTCAAAAATATGTCTTTCAATGGTTTGGATAGTGAAATGAGAGCATAAATCAGGATGACAGCGCTCAACTAGAAATCCTGTTTTGGTTTATATTCTGACATTACCCACAGATTTTTACTGAGGAAGAAATATTGAGGTAGTTTGGAATCTTTAGTGGTATTTCCCATGATATCTACTCTCAAGTGCCATATGCATGAGTTTTAGGGATGTTCACATCTGTGGGTTAGTGATGCTTATTTCCATTGCTTAGTTCTTATGAGCTGTGACCTAATCAAGGAGTACCAGAGTTGAGCTGTTTACTAGGAGAAAGAAATATATAAGTAAGTGAGTAAATAGGCAAATAAATAAATATGTAATAATGTTTTACACCAGCTGTCTGATAATTTAATGGAAAAATCTCTCATTTTCTATCTGTGAAAAATAGAAAGTTATCATTATGTCTTCACATTTTACAATTTTTGAATTCATTGTCCTCTATTATACTTTTGTTTTGCTGAGAGACAGTCTCAGTGCTTTAGAAAGTAAAAGTACTTGCAAAAGCACTTGCAAAATACAATAATATAAAAAACTCAAAAGGATAAGTGATATATTTTTCCTTTTTCCATGTTGAATTCTCTCAGTAAACTTTACTTTTTCTATTTTCCATTACTGTCTTTTTTTTCTGACAGTTTTAATTCTTTTTTTCTAAGTAAAATGCAATAACGAGTCTGTAGTTTTAGAGATCACTTCCTAAGTCCTGGTTGAATAAGGTATCTCAATCCTGAAAATTTTCCTGATTAACTATGAAGAATTTATATGACCTCTCCCTCCTTTTCAAATCAGGTAAAATCTGAGGGAAATCTGAAGTGTGAGTCTCATGTTACACTGCTTTGGATGCATAATTTGTTTTATTCATTGCCATTTAACTTTGATTTGAACTTATCTCTGATCTTGAGGCATTGCTCTGAGAAGCATCAACAAACACCATACCATGTGATATGTGTTTCATTTTCCAGATTTATCTTGGATCCCAATAAGCTGCATACAAATTATTTAAATAGTTCTGCTTTCAAAGACATTCTGGTATTAGCTCCTTGGTTTTAATGTGAATATGTAACATCTGAAATTTCTTTAAAAGCATTGACAGTGCAGTTTTCAGTGCCTAATTAAAGTAGAACCATTAAATGGTTCCTCGAAAAACTACTGCTCATGTAGAAACCATGAGAAATATAGAAATAGAGGAGGAAAATCAGATGCACCCTGGGATAATGGAATTAAGATTTTATGCTGTAAGGAAGTTTTGCTGTAAACCAAAACACCATCAAATTTGCTTGACTGAGAGCACAAGAGAAATAAGGGACCTATTTTTAAAAGGCATAGCTCAAAGGAGTGGGATTTGCTAAAAGAATATTTCCATTGCAACCTTTCATACAATAATTTTGAGTTTCTTAAGTTTTTGGGTTTTTTTTGTTAAGAAACATTACATTTTGAGAAAACCTAGTTACTGTTGCTTTTCAACTGGTCACTTTACAGAAAGGATGAATCAATTCTACTTCACGACAAATAGGGCTCTGTGACATTCCAGACTCTTTAAGAAATTTAACTAGAGGATATTTTTGATAGAACAACTAATAGCTGACATTATGGTATTGAATCAGGTGTTTGTGACAAGTTTTTTAAGTGTCACATCACACACCAGACACAGTCATTCCGTTCAGTGACAGATGGAAAAGTAAGTAAATACCATATGATATTGGGTGAGTTCAGAAAAAATTAACAGCTGTTGTAAAGCATTGTTTCCAAAATTCTATGTGCCACATATATTGTTTTAATGTTTCAATGTTATTCTGATCTTTGCTTATATGTAGTGTATAGCAATGTTTATTCCTGAAAAAAAAAAGAAAGCACTATTTTTGAAGCTAACACTTTCTTTGGTTTAAGGATAGTTTATTTTTGTAAAGAACAGATTGAATATTGTCAGGAGTGTACTGTTGTTCACAGCTTTGCTATTATTCATTCTCTGAACCTATTTTGACATGCTTTGCTATTTGATTGCCTTGGTTGAAAAGTGTGTGTTTTGAAATTTGATCTCACTTTGGAATTGTTCTTTTGCAAGATATTAAATAAAGTAAATTCAAAAATGACAGTAAATTGCAAAAAGTCAATATAAAACAGATCTTTCAGCCATGTTTACAAATGTTCAGCTGTGGTTACATCCAACTGAATGGTAGAGTGTAAGAAAAATACAGATCTTTAACCTGAGGAAAAACCTTTAAATTAGGACAAATCAGATCTGATTTCAAGAAAATAATTTAGAAATACTAGTTGTTCACAATAATCTTCTACTCTTTTAGTATAAATCTGGTGATATAGGATGTACATCTCTACTAGAGTTAAAGTGAAGCAAGGCAGGTTAGCATACATGGAGTTCTGTGCTTGCAGTTATAATGCAGCTAATAACCTTGCTACACCACACAAAAACATTTTCTCTAGATATGTGTTCATAAGATTATCTTTAAGTGAAGAAACATCTATGGTTGCTGAGGCACAAAATCCTTAGTGGCACATAATGGTACAAATTTGGAGCCATTCCATTTTATTCTTTGCTTTTCCAGATCTCTATAGATGCAGAAATTGCCCTTGCTGTATGGAATGCTTTGGTAGCAAATAAGAAAAATCCATTTTGTATAGCTAGTGTCAGTTAGGGAGGATGGAGAAAATTCAGCATATGGCGAGTGGGATGATAAATAAAAAAACTGACATGGAATAAGAAATTTAGAATTGTAATAGTTCAGAGAAGAAGGCACTGAGACATAACAGAATTATATTATGTTTGTTGTTTAAGGTGTGTCTAGACAGAATAAATTGTGTTTTATTTTGAAACACCAGCACTTCTCAGGTGGCAATAAAGGTTTTTAAGCTTGCACACTTCTCCTACCACTAATTGCAGCCATGACAATATCTCAGCTCACTTCATGCCCGGTCATGATTTGTTGTTCAATTTGGTGGTCAGCTGTAGGATGGGATGTGTCTGAGAATTGTTTCAGATTTCAGGCAAGTAGTTACTAAAACCAGAAACACACTATAGCTATAAACTGCTCAAGTGTAAATAGATACCTTAAGTTGAACCAAAACTCCAAAACTAAATTTAAGTAAAAAACAAGTGTGAAAGAACTCAAAAGCAGGTACCTCCAGCAAAAAGAATCTGGGGGAGGAAATCCAAAAGCAGAGACATAAGTATCACAGGTGTGAAAATACTTTGCATGAAAACAAAATATGAAGTGTGGGGAAAGATTTGAGAGGTTTGTGAGAGGGTTATGAAAGGCAAATGGCAGGTCCCAGTAGTCAAAACTTTTTCTTGTGACTGTAACGTATCCTGACACTCTAGACAGAAGGAGTGAGTTGAAGGTAACAAATTCTAACACTGTGAAAATTACACAAAATTTGTAAACTGTTGATTATGGAGATTAATGACAGCTAAAAGAATACTGAAGATCTATATTTTTCACCTTCAAATATAATGAAAATAGTAATTAAGTATAGTAGATATATAAATATCCAGAGGAAAAAAGGGGAAGAACAATTAAGAGAAGAAATGACAAATGAAGGTGAGAATTCTTTCATTATTACTCTTAATAAGTTTAGTTTTTAATGAAAATAAATGTGTATGTGAGAAACGAGAAGTGAATACAAGATGAGCAAAAGCCACAGGAATAGGCCATGTGAGGAGAGGGTTTTAAGCAAGTCAGGGGAGGGAAAGTGAAGCCTATTGAGTAGTAAAAGTTTTTTAAAGTTTATGTCTCAGTAACTGAACAAAAATCTGGACAGAAAGATCTGGACAAAGAAGACAACACTTGTGTCAGCAAACACAGCAAGAAGATGTAAAAACTGTGGAAGCCTACCAGCATTTTATGTTGGGTGACAGCCAATATTATCTGTGCCCATGGAAAAAGACAACTACAGCCTATGACTCAGTGAATTAGCTAGCTAGAAATTCAATGCATGAATCATATCCTGACATACCTGACATAACACAGCAATAACATATTAAATGAAGACATTATAAGCACTTCTGACAATTAGGAATAGGGGCATGATGATAGTTACACTGCAATAACCCAGCTTAACAAATTAACAGCAATGTAATGAAATTACACATGAAGTAGAAAGGAGCAACAAAGACTGAGATAAGGCAAGATTTTTTTTCTCCCTTAAATTTAAGTTTGGAACTACATTGAATAATAATACACAAGGAATACAACTCTTCTTATAGCTCAGGCCATGTTTAGATTTTTTTTGCCTGTTATCACATTCAACTGTACAGGCATTCAAATACACAATTAACAACACAGTTGATGTGTTGGGGTGAAAATTATGGAGATTTACAGCTGGGATGAAAATCATAAGACACTAGCAGGATTTACTTCCCCCAGGGACAGTATTAGTACTGTTAATGGAAAAACTTAAACAGAAATCAAAAAGGTTTTAGCTGTCACCAAAGCATCACCCTCAGGAGAATGGGACACAGGGAATCTATTTTTGTAACCATATATCATTCTCAGACCATTTACTAATGATAGAGATTATTTTCTCTTTCTCACAATGACTGTATGAAATAGTGATGATAAGAAGAAAGATAAAAGCAACCCTTACTAGTGAGAGGATTGAGACATGTTGTCATCTGGAGTTATAAAAACTGTAGACTGTGTTTTTTTTTCATTTGAGGTGGGCATTGAGGTATAAATTAAATTATTAGCACAACAAATTCCAGTAAACAAAAATGTTTTACAGTTTTTGACTTATGTTAGAATTTCTTGACTCAGTGAGAGACAGGAGCTTTAAACATCTATCTTATCTCTCTTTCTCTTTAATGCCACAATACTGAAATTTCATCTTCCTCTTATAGCTTAAAACTTCAATTTTTTATGAAAATTCAAGAAAATTTTTGCTGTGTATACTTTTTCAGGTTGTTTTTTTTTTTTTTTTTTGTTTCATTTTGGATTTTTTGTTTGTTTTTTTTTGTTTATTTTTTTGGTTTTGTTTTTCATAAATAAAGCTATGTATAAAAATCTTGCCTTAACCAGGATAAGTGCAGCCTAGGTAGCTGGGTTTTGTGTTTTGTTTAGCTGGTTGTATCATCAATGATTATGTCAAATTCCAGATTCTCAAAAATGGAGTGTTTTTTTCATACAGCAACTTTGCTTGAGAACAAATATGCTTCTGCTTAAAGCAGCAATAATATTTTAATTATATTTTTACCAAACTCAGGAAATTAAGTATTGCTATATCTCACCTACTACCTTTGAATTTGAACTAACTGAGAAATAATGAATTAAGGAAAAAAAAATAGTTTCTTTGTTGGGTGTGGGAAACTCCTTCTTTCCTTTCTTTCTTTGGAAACAAATGTAGCCAGAATAAGAAAACTTTTGAATCTTTGAGAATGAAAACACATTGCAGGTGCTCTCTCAAATATGGAATGTATACTCAAGACACCTTAATTAAAAGCTTGACAAACTTGGAGAAGAAGCAGCTAGATTAATTTAGATTATTCACATATACAGAGATAGATAATTAAAAAAAGATATAATTGCACTGTGTCTCCCTGTTCAAAAGCCCCACCTACCTGTGGATCTGGTATAATTTTTGTCTATCATGTCTAGGATGCCAAGTACCTAGGAACTAGGACTTGTGGTATCTTTCAAAGTGTCAGCACTAGAGAGCATGACCAGCAGAGAGTGCATAAGCAGCATCAATTTACAATTCATAGATGGATCACCACCCACACCACTCCCACCTTTCTGGGGGGGACTGGTTCATTTTTGGTTTGTTTTTTTTTCAGACAAGCCATAGAAAGAATAATACATGCTGTAATGTTTGAGAGACATTACATACTATGGTATTTTTTCTTGTTTTCCCCTCCTTTCATTAAATTAGCCACTGCTAATACCTAAAATGAATTTAGAAATCCATCTGTCTTAAAAAATGAAGCATTTTTATCCCTGCAACTGCCTTTTGGGCAGGGGAATAGCTTGTGAATAATAAAGTCAATTGGTTCCTGCTTGTTTCCTGTCAACACCAAGAGAAACCAACAGAGAGTAGGAGGAATTGAAAACAACGCAGAAATTAAAGCAAAAACTTCTTGCCTGTATTGGACAGTCTGTCATTTTGCCCCCACAACCAAAAATCAACTTTCCTTGAGTATTGGTGAACTCTGTCAGAAAGATTTTGTGTTATCTGATTTACTGGCCTCAGCAAAGCTTACAAGTCCCTGAGTTCCTACATTATAAAACTTCTACTGTCTTTAGCTTCAAGGATTGAAAATCCAAAAGAGATCTTCCTGTCCACAGAATCTGTAAACTAGATGGCAATACTTCCCACAGATGCTGATATTGAGATGCTTTTACTATTGTTAGTTACAGAGGATGAATTAGTTTTTTCAAGTCAAAAATAAATCTGTGGAAAAGCTGGAAAATGTACACAGCTATACTAGCAACACTCCTACGTCATAGTCTCAGCTGTGGAAATTCAGTGGTGCTCCCCTGGCATCCTGAACTTGCTCCAAGCAGACCAACAGAGCATTTTTGGCAAATAGCTCCAGATGTTAAGGCTTGTTCTGACTACAAACCCATTGCAGAGTTCACAATTAAGTAGGAAATGCACTTAAAACAAAGATTACAATGTCATCAGCTAACATAGAAGTTCAATTTAAGAAAACGCCAAAACATACACCTCAAAATTGCCTCAGAGCCTGCACCTTGCAGGTACACACAGTTTATTATGCCTGACTGGCTGTAAACAGCAGGATTCATTCCTGTAAACAGTAGGATTTATTCCATCTTTGGAGCAATAAAATGTATGAAACGTCTTGTTTCATTTAATTACACTTGATTTACAGAATAATTATTAAGTACTGGAAAGATAAAAATTATCTTCGTCTTCCCCAAAGATTTGTTAATACATTTAGGTATTATCCTTCTTCTGATGATTAGCCACAAACTCTTGAAATACTTGTTAAAACATCTATGGAAAGGAAGGAGATAAAGGACTTCAAATTTTGTATGGAAGAAAAGCTATTCTTTAGAATGTAGGTGCTTTTACAATCTCTGTAGTTTCTATCACTATTTCCACAAACTTCCCAAGTTTTCAGCAGAAAGACATGTTCCAAAGCAAACTAAACTATGCTTTGCATCTTTCCTTCTCCAGCTGGGTCAAAGATTTTAAGAAGAGTCCAAATCAAGCAAAGTCAAGTTCAGTTGATGTTTCTAATGAAGAACATAGGATAAGAGTCACCTAAAAACCCAGTCCTAGTGTGATTACCAGTTAGGTGCTACATCTCTGTGTTCACACAGGAACACAGTAAATATTAAGGCTTTGCCCTGCTCTGAGAGCCATACAAGGAGAGTATTGCTTCCTGGCAAAAATCAATAGGAAACTAAAAGAAAATATGGGACTGCCAAGATTTGTGCCATGGAAGCTAAACTGATTAGCCTAAATTTACAAAGATCAAAAACCTCATTAGTTTCAATAATCACATTACTAAGAGAGCAACCACTTCCAAAACTGCAATTTAGGAATGTAGCAGTATGGATATTAAACACATAGTTGTATAATATATGTAAAACATCTTTTTCTCTATATATGTGAAAAATGTTCATGTCATGTCAGCTGTTTATCACTGGTTTCTCTCATCTGACTGGCTACAGGCAAGCAGCAGCACCATGTTTCATTTCCCAGACAGAGGATCAAGAAAGGGGATATCACTGTCATTTTTATTCCCGCTGTGAGGAGACAGAATGTTGTGGTGTTTCTCCTGACTGACAGATGAGTGAAGAAGTCAACCAACTGTGTCCTATGTTCAGGTTATTTCCTTCAGAGAATATCAGAATAAAATTGAAAAATAAGTTCTTGCTATAGAGCTGTCATAAAATAATTCAAAAATCCTATATAACAGCTATCACTCTTTCTTAAAATTGGAAAGCCAAGCATCCTTCTTTGACACAAGCTCGTTCTCAGACTATCTGAAATTCCTATTTGTTCCTGTTGCAACTTTCCTACTTAATTCAAAAGTGTTTGTACTTGTTCTTCTCAGAAGTTTCCCTCATCTTGAAAGAACACCCTTCCGCTATGTTACTTTCATTTCCTATTGGACTTGGTTCTATATTAAGCTGAAAGGTAACAACAACAAAATGAAAGGTAAAAAATATCAAGAATATTGATTTATGATGTAAAAGCAAGTTCCTGTGTTAGCTCTAGAAAATATTTTTGTAAAATTAATTGCTTGTTGTTTCCCCCATCTCCACCCCTGAGGATTAAATTTACCGAAAGCTAAAGTTTCCAAGGCTTAAAAAACTGTTTTCTTTCAGAAAGAAGGAAAGAAGAGTCAGGACTTCACAGCCAAGAAAGTCAATAAACAAAGGAGACATGATTACCTGCATATGAGAAAGAAAAGGAGCATTCGGTCTGAGTGTGCCCTGTCATTTTCTGAATGAAACTTGATCTTGGGGTGGGGTGGGGAATGAAAATAGTAATAGTCCAGAAAGAAAATAGTCCATACTCCCATAGCTGGGAGCACATAAATGCTGCTGATGTTTTTTTGTGGCTGTCTGATATTCATTAATGTAACCTGTCTTTGCACAACATAAGAAACATTAGAACAGGGATGTGACAGCCACAGCCACCCTCAGCCATAGCACGTCTCTCCTTCAGCTGCAAAGGTGAGGTACATGCAAGATTCCCATTCATATCCTGGAACAGTTGTGATTAGTGTTTCTTGTCCTGTTTTTGGGGTGTATCAAATAGAAAAATACCCACATCCCAATATTTAAAATTTAAGGTATAATCTGGTATCTATTTCAATCATTTGTTTACTCCAAATCAAGAAAAATATGAAAAACCTTTTGGTGCACAACCTATTTTGTCAAAAGGACCTAAGTGAACAGCAGAGGTGGGGCTGCTTCTATCCTGGCTGTTGTGCTCAAGGTCAGGTGCAATCACTTGAACAGAGGTGGGGATGATATTTTCCTAAAAGCAATCAAAAATTCACTCTAGGAAAAAAATCTGGTGTGCCATGTAAGGATGAGAAAGAAGACATTTCACTTTGAAATCCAGCTTTAGATTGCTGCTCAAGAGATTAGCCTCTGTGAGCTGCATGTTCCCACCTCTGCTACATCTGCTCTAGGAGTCATGAACTAAACCCAACCAAGTGCCAGGCAAGCACTGAAGACAATGCAAAGGGGAAAAGAAGATGGTGTATCAGAATAGGAAGAGAGTAGAAAAGCAAAAGAGCCCTCCTAAGAGAGAACTGATAGCTAAATTAGATTAAGTATATTGTGAAAAAGCAGTCTGAGATTCACAGGAAGGAGATAGCCGGTGGGGAAAAATGCTGGTTGAAGCATTTCTGTGTTAAGTAGAAGTAAGAAAAAAAGCAACATTTGAAAGTTATCAGAACGTGAGAATTATTTTTTGAATAGCTGGAAGACAGAATAGTGTTCTGGCAATCTGGGAAGCCATTCAGAGGAGTAGGAACAAAAAACAGTGTAGTAGGGAAAGATTTCCACAGTAAAGCTACATATATGTAGGGGTATTTTCCAAATTGATATTACTATGATGTACTCATTCTAATAAAAACTTGTATTAAGATTTGAATGCCCTTTTACTGGTTTTGTAGTACTGGCTAGAAGTGAAAAAGGCACTATTCCTGAGATCTGATATATACTTGATCCTGACAGAGTGCCTTAGCATGGATGCATAAATAGGCATGATCTAATTTTAACAGTTTCTCTGAAGCTGGGAAGACAATTTTACCATATAAAGGTCTCAAACCAAAAGTTTTAAAAATGGCTAGTGGGTTTGAATGTTCAGTGTAGCCACACTGAAGCTAACCTTCAGGGAAAAAAAATAATCTACCTTTTCTAAAATATGTGTCCTTTGCAACTGAACACCTCTGAAATTAAAACACCAAAATTATTGGTGTCAGTAGTATTTTTTCTATTTTCTTCTTAAAAGGTGGTCTGCTAAAAACTAGATCACTAATATAAGAATTCATCTGACAATTCTTAGAAATCTACTTTGTTTTTCTGTAAACAACAAATTGTGGCTGATAACAACTCAAGATGTAACATAGTGAGAATGAAAATATTTTGCCCTCCTAATTTGTATTAAGTTCCTCCTATGATTGCTCCTAAGTGCACTTAAAAATCAACTAATGTATTTATTAGAAATAAAAATATCCAGCTTACATATCTGTATGAATGGAAATCTAGATGTAAGTCTAACAACTGTGCATGCCATATTTTTATTAGCTGACCTTCGTGGACTTAATCGACACATTCATTATGGATCTAAATCACTTTCTTTCAGCTTTCTTCAAGTTCTAACAGTGAATATTTAATCATGAATACATTTGAAATTTGTATATAAACCACACATATATTCTGATATTGCATATGAGAATCTGTTGTTTATTTCTGTGTTACTTTCAAATGACCACATAAGAAACTCTTAGGAAGGTAATCAGGATGTCAAACTCCAACCCACAAAGCTGCCTGTAGCTACCTCATGACAAAAGATAACCTTTTCTTCCTTGGGGAACATCACAGTAGATACAATGATTTTGCCTTTCAGAAAGCTCTAGAACAGCAGGAATTCCTGTTGCTCACTCCAAAATGAGAAAATTCTGTACTGCCTCAATACACTTGCTCCAATTATAGATACCCCTTTGTCCTCTGCAATCTCTAGAAATTCACTTGATGTTCCACACAAAGTAATGAAGGTGTATATGCATATCAGTACATCTTAAAATAAAAATCTGTTCTTTATAATACAAGTCTGACTTCTAACACTAATTTACCAGAGCTTTTATTTGTTGCTTTAAAATTCACAGACGAATTACAAAATTAGAATCTATACCAAACTAAATAAATAGTTTGAACATCTGATGGATGATGAACAATTTTGGCTGCCTAAAGGAAAAAAAAAGTATTAAGTTATAGATCTTGTGTAATAAAGTAATAAAGTATTTCAGCCTGGAGAAAATATATGAGAAAAGTGTCTCAGCAGGCCTCCAAAGCTTTGAAGTTAACAGCTCACAATAGAAGAGCAAGGCAAAAACATGAAGTTATATGATTGTCATGAAGATGTTGTTAAAAAATATCTTTAGCAGACAAATAATGAACAAGGTATGAAAGACCTTAAATTAGGTCCCATCAGCTCTGGATCTGACATCCAGAGAAAATAAAACTTGTAAATTCACTTCAAAATAATCTTCAAATTGTTTCTGAGATATTTTTTATTTGCTTCTGACTCTGGTTGTGTCATTGTTGCTCACTGAAGAGCTTAAAATCATTCAGCATTTTATATGATATATCACAAGAGAGTGACAAACTTGAATCTGTTGTGTGCACGATATGGTTTTGTAGGAATCCTGACCCTGAAGAAACATCCAGGTCCTGTGGGATTCTGACACTCTGGTTTCCTGCTCATTTAGTCCAGGTTGCTGTTGTGCCTCTCTCCTACCAGGATGCTGCTGGCATCAGTTCTGTTTGCCAAGGCCTCCAAAGCCTTTCCTGCAGAGCTTCTCCCCACAGTCTGTATCCAGCCTGTATCACTGTCAAGAGTTCTTCCTCCCTGGATAAAGGAATTTGCATTTGACTCTACTGATTTCACAAGGTTCCTGTTCCTCATTCATCCACTTGTCTAGGTCCCTCTGCCTCAAGTAAATTAGGTGATTTCTGTCTGATGTAAGCTACAAACTGGACTGAGAGTGTTCTACGGTTTCTAAAGCCACTTCTTCCAAGTCATTAATAAAGAGGTTAACCAAGTCATATCCCAAAATAAGACCCCTGTGGTATTTATTCCACTTATCAGCCCAAAGGTTGAGTGAACCCCATTAACCATGGAGCTTCATAATTGCATCTATTTTTTACCCCTTTCTTTACTACCCATACAGACTGTGATATCTCAGTCTGGATTTTATTTTGTGGCCGAACTTGTCAAAAAATTGCTCTATACACTATATCTATGGTTCTCCTCATGCACAAATCCAGTCTTCTGACCCTCAGGTCTAATGACACTGGTTAGACATGATTTACCTTTTGGTAAGTTATGCTGACTGCTCCCAAATACAGCCTTATCCTTCATGTCTCTAGAAATGTGCTCCAAGAGGATTTGTTCTAGAATTTTCCCTGGTAACAAGGTGAATTTTTAGACTCACCTTGAGACTGTTTTACTTCTGGTCTTTTTAAAGATGGATTTTTGAACATTTCCCTTTCTCCAGTTGCTGGAACCCAACCTCCATGACTTTTCAGATACAATGGAGAGTAGCCTTGTGAAGACATGCCTTTGCCTACAGGCTGTAAGATCCTGCGGACATGTATGAGTCAAGCCATCTCCAACAATCCTGGACTTGACTTTCATTCACTGTTGCTTGTTCTTCTCTTGGAAACATTTCTTTGGCCAGGGCAGAGATCTTATTGTCAAAGACCAAGGCAAAGAACATTTGAATATTTCAGACCTGTCTGTGTTCATTGCCAATAAATCCCCCACTTCATTCAGCAGTGTCCACATTTTCCTTGTTCAGATTTTCACTACTAATGTACCGGTTGAAGCTCCTTAGGGCCCTTCATGTACCTTTCAAGCTTCATCTGTCACTGAGCCTGGTCTTTCCTAATACCATCCTTACATGGTATGGTAATGTTTCTAAGTTCTCCTTTGTAGTATGTCACTGCTTCTACCTTCTATATAGAGTGAAAAAAAAAAGAATATTTTTTTTAATTTAAATCAATTAAAATAATTTAAATTGATTTAAATGTCAAGAGGACCATGTTCTATCTCTACTGATCTATGGAATTTTATATTGTAAAAAGAACAGTAGTTTCATTGCCTTTCATCTCTAGACATTGTTGAAGTGTATTTATACAACATTGCATATTTTATAGTTAAGAAATCAGACACCATAAACAAGCCGTACAATCTGTAGTGCTTCCCATTTTAATACATGAGTAACTTACCATTACTAGTAAAAATATCTCTCTATATTTTATCTTAAAAATATATTTTATTATTTCAACATAAAGAAATCTCAGTCAGATCTGTCACATCTCCTACAATGACAAGAAGCTGATTTTCAACAAAACTGAAAGTTGGATGATTTACAATATGAAAATTATTTTTTCCATTCAGTGTACCCTGTTGAACCCAATGCTGTAAGGCTAAGTGTTTAACAAATTAAAAAATGGACTGACTGGATCCAAACACAAACTTCTATAATATAATTAGAAGTATATGTTATTATGCATATAAATCTTTCACCTTTAGATTCCATTGTTGAACATTCAACGTCGAAAAACTGTCTTATAATCAGATTATAATATAATTATGGTTTCTGAGACAAGTTAAATATCAAAGAGAAAGTAGTAACTTGATAGAATAAACCATGGATCAAATTTAGTATGCAGCTTTGTTGGCTTCACTGAAATATAGAAAATTTGCATTTAATACTTACATTAGTTTTACATGGACATTAATCAGCGACAACAAAGCAGGAATCAAATCCCTGTTTTGATGACAATTTACAAGAGAGAGCATTGCTTTCATGAACATCAGATATTTTATAATCCCTGCAGCTACTCTCAAAAAAATCCATGTTTATAAGCAACAGCACCTTCCTTATGAGGAAAGGTAATTATTTCTTGTTGGAGGGAACAGATTTCTCATCAAAAGGGAATCAAGGAAGTTTAAGTAGAAAACAATGGCAAGCTGGAAAAGAAATTTTAAAGGCTTTTGAAATGTTATATCTACATAATTGGTTTAAGTGATTGAAGAAAAGTCTTTAATATCCTAGCTGTGATGATCTATGGAAGTATTCGTGACAATTACCATATCTCATTTCACACTTTTCCTTTCTTCAACCAAAATAGAGAAATATCTTTCTTTCTTTAAAGAAATTATGATTTCATAGCACCTGGAGTAGACCTTTCTGTCATGAAAGACAAGAGAGTATTGAAATGTAAAACTCAAATCCAGAATTGGCTAATTGGGCATTTACAATGTAAATCTGTGAAAGAAACCACTTTTAATGAAGTGAAACTTTTTGAGAAATCTGAAAGGCTTCCCATCCAGCTTCTCCATGAACCAAAGATTTTTCAATATAAAGCAAAGAGAGCCCCTTAGCTCGTGGAATAACCGTAGACACTGGAGAAGATATTTATAGTACAGACTTGCATATAAAAACTCCCAGCAAAAATTTGTTACCATAACTAACATTTCTGTTGTATTCTTTCAATTTAATTTAAATACCTAAGCAGCCAGTGGGACTGAGACTTGAACTTTGATCTCTCTGATTCTAGATCAGTATCTTACCTAGTAGATTTTTTTGTTTTTGTTCTTCCCATTCTTCTCCTGGAAAATAAGGGACTTAAGAGTTAAAATTCTGTAGGACTGTGTTATGTTGATAAATGAGTCTCTTATTGTTTAGTATCCAGAGTTTCCAGGGATATAAGCACTTAAAATTATCATTGCTTTTTTATTTCCTTTTAAAATGAGATTGTTGATAAATAAATTTCAAAGTTAGTTTTCATGTACACTATAACAATTCTGAAAAAAATTGCTGGTAAGATGCATTTCTTGGTGATTAATCTTCTTAAAATGCAAAGCCAAAATAATCAAACAGCATGTAAATATGAAGCATTTTACAATTCTCAAGAACTACTTCTCATTCAGAGGGCATAGCAGATAAACAGGTTCTTAAAAAACTGAATTAGTGCCATAGTATATTCGTCTCAACTATTTCTAAAGAATGTTTCTTCTCCAAATAATCATATTATCTAGTGCCAGCGCAATATCTACAGCTGCACCTGTTAGATGCTTCTTCTCATCCTGAAAGCTCATGTTAGATTTCTATGTGTAGCATGACCAAAACTGCAAATATTAATTAATCTTTACAGCTAGTGACTGAATGTGTCTGACTGGCACATACAACCCTGAGAAACAGAAACTTTCTGGTAAGTAGCTTCACAGGATATGTTTGGCAAAAGATTTTCAGGCATGCGTAGCATTTGAATACTACTTCAGTAGAGACTGAAAGGCATTTTTCTCCAAAAATTTGGTATTTCTTACACTGAGAAATCAAAGCACACATTTTAAAGAGATGAATATTTTGCAACGTTTATATATATATATGTATGTATGTATATATATATATATATATATATATATGTGTGTGTGTGTGTGTATGTATATATATATATATGTATTTTTAGTGTAAATCTTTTGCTTGTTTAATTATCAGTTGGACACATAGAAAATATCAGTCTCCCAGAAAACAAAACAATTTAGTTGCTTTTGTGGAGAATGGGAGAGTTATTGTATTACACACATTTATCAAAGTCATGGGTACTTCTATTACATTTCTCAGCTAGTTAAGCCTGTCTGTAGAGGCAAGCATTAAAGAAAGCAAAAAAAAAAAAAAAGTAATTGGAAGAATGGATTCAAATCTAATCTAGGCAACTAAATCATGCCAAAATTTTAAGATTCTAGGGGAGCATTCCTCCTGAATATATGCTTGTGTACAGTGTAAAAAAGAAAATACTTTTGAAGTAGTAGCGAAGTTCTTGTCTACCTAATTTAGGGTTCTAAAATTAATTTCACCTTGAAAATATATCAGTGAACAGTAGGAATGAAGTTCAGACATGATAAAAAGGCACAACGTCCATGTAGAAGGAAAAATTACAAAATCCAAAAGGTTCCAAAGCCTTAATAGTTTTACTTAGTCACAGTAAATGATTTTATTGTCAGAAACAGTTTGAGGGTGCTGTTCTTAACTATATATCTATGACAAAGCTACAACTTCCTCATCATGCTGCCCTGCAAAAGAATGATAAAAATCATGTCAAAGACCAGCAGGTTTCAAACTTGAGGTCTTTAGCCCATAACCACCAGCTTCTGACGCAAGTAATGGAGATATGCCAATTTTATTGTCATTTGGATCTTACTTATCTGAAGAATAGATCAATTTACACAATTTTGTGGGGGCAGAACACTTTGGCTATGCTTTGTATCACTGGATTCGCAAGCAGGCAAAGAGTAGTTGATGCACACCAATTCTAGAAAGTACTGTGGCTTAAGAAATTAAGAGCATCAGCTTAAGAAACAAACATTCAATGAGTTAGTAAATGTAGATGTGCTTCAATTCTGAATTATTACAGAGAATGGTGTCATAAAATTATATGGAAATTCATCCAACTCTTTAAACCAAGCAAGAACATAGGAAAAAAAAAAACAGTGTAATATAAATTTGCTCAAATTTTCTCTTACCTAGAATCAAATTTTACAATGCCTTTAGCATTCATTTACAATATTAATTTATGAATGCTCCAAAAATATTGGTTCTTTTATAAAACTACTGAAATAAGTGGTGAGCAAACTACTGAAATAAGCAGCTGCAGCAAAAAAACTGGGCTAGGAGCTATTTTTCATCTCTGAGACTTGGATGAATTCATTCACTGTGGACATCAACACTCTGGAAAGTTTTTCATATTATATTTTCCTGTAACTCAGCATTAAAATCAGCAGGCACTGACTGTAGTAAGTTCTCTGTTAAGTTGTAAGCTCGTTAAATACTGCTCTAAATCACAATTAAACCTTTCTGTGGTCCTAATCTCCCAATATGCATATTGCACTCACTAAATTATTCATCTGCTAAAAGTAAAAAAAAAAAAAAAAATAGAAAAACAGGTAACTCAGACATTAAATGTACTTTGGACACAAATAAAAGACCTATGTCACCTTGGAAAGAGAAAAAAAAAAAAAAAGAAATTGACTTTTGCTAAGAAGCCACCTTGGCTTCTGTTTAGATCATTAGTTAGTCTCAGAGTCAGGAATGGGCTTAAAATTGCTCCATGTCTTCCTAAAACTTACAATCAGAGAGTAGAGATGGCCTCAAAGCTACACTGTTCTTAGCTCAATGTCCAAAGGTTACAGTAGTGGCCTTCCTTCTAATGTTCTTTTGTTAGCTTTTGCTGGTCTCTCTCTATTCATCATTTCTCTGTCTTGTTTAATACTTTTTCCTGCTAACCCTTGTCAATACCTCTTTTTTTGTGTCCTCCACCATTGATTGACCTTGATTCATCTATAAGAGCATGACATGATGAAAACATAACTGTTCACAAAGAGGCAAGAAGATTTGTAACAGGTACTCAGTCTTATAGATAAAGAAACTGTTCATTCTGAGAAAAGAATTCTCTTCATCCATTCTGGGAAAAGAAACATAAATAACAGTCTTTGGAAAAGCAGTTAACAAACCTGCTGGCCACGTTTGTGACTCACCATTCTCCATACCATATTACCAGTGCCTGTGCATTTAAACAATGCACATTTCTTAGATCTCGGGATGAATCCCCCTCCTAACATTTATTCTTGTCAGAAAAAAACCAAAACCAACTGGGTAGTAGGCTACAGTTACACTTGCTCAGTTCCACAGAACAGTGTTAAATATGGCTAAGTTAAATACATTCAGACTGTGTTTTGAGAACTAACAAATTTCCTGTACAGCATTTAGTCTATGGTAAAAAACTTGTTTTATATGCAGGCAGATGGTTGCTCAGTTGTGATGAATGTCACAGTTGGCTCAGCTGCGTGGGAACTACTGCTTTAGTATTGCAGGCCAGCCCAGGAGAGCGGGCACTTATCCCTTTGATGGTAATACCAGTGAACGTATGCATGAATGTATGAAGCTAAGTGGCTGAATAGCTGCATTGAAAAATCTGTGTCTTTGCTTTTGATGAGAATGTGAGTCACTTATAGGAGACAAAAAATTTTCTTCTTCTTGCCTGCAGATTGTCAAGAAACCATAAACATGTTAGTCAAGAATCAAGACTGCATCATTTTAGGTAAGATGCACTACCAAACACAAGGTAGGCTACTCTTACATATGTGTTGAAGGCCTTAAACTTTTCTGAATTCTCATTAACTATATGCTGTCCCTTGCCATAATGATGTTGACAAGTTTTAGGTTATTTCAAGATACGTGTTCTCCATGATATATAGAAGGGAAAATATAAACTGTACCCCTTATTAAATGAAGTATCAAAGTACTTACCATGCATATTAGATTTTTGCCTTTAAAATACTGTTTATTCCTTTAAAATGCTGTTTTAAGTGTGGCTTCAATCAAAACTCTAAAATTTGGTTATAATAAAAAATTGCAAAAAATGATACAAGTTCTTTCATCCTTCATGAAACTTATAGAAATAATTTTATACTAATTTGTTGAAGACTCATGGGCCAGCAGTGAAAATTTCTTTTAACAGGTAAGTTGGAAGAAGCCATTCTTGAACCAAAGGGATATGAAATGTAAATGCTGGCAAACTCTTGTCTATAGCATTGTAAATTATGAAACTCTAATATGACAGTAATCATCCTATCACTTTTCAAAAATAATGCTCCCAAAATTAGATATAATAACTGGGAAGCCCACTTCAACATTAGTCAATAAACTAATAAGCTTGTTAAAAGAAAATAATTACTTGGCTGCAGTATTTGAAGAGCATCTATTTATTTTGACATCCTCTGAAATGCAAGAGAAAAATGCAAGAAAAAAAATTAAGAATAAATCTTAGCCCAGGAATAAACTTTCCCTCTTGGATCTCTTGATTAATTAATGTTTAGTAGACTCTTACATGTGAGGCTAAACAGCTGAATGCTTAGAAATCAAGAAAAGAGAATCATAAGCCTATCTCTTTCCTCTGAACTTCCATAATAAATATAGGTTTTCTTGTCACATTCATATGCTACACGAAAAAAAGTTATTAAATTAGAATTTACATCTCTCTCAACCACTATGCTTCTAGCTGCTTGAGCAAACTTGGAGTTCATGTCTGGGTTGGGGGCCTGGTGAGCCTAAGTCAGAGGTTAGCTACTTGCTCTTGGTTTAATTGCGAGACAAAAGTACCTTGGGGAAAACTTCCTCCATTTATCAGAACTTTTAATTAGCAAGCACGTAACACCAGGACTGATCAGATAACTCCACATTCCATGAAGGGCTAGTAGATGTTTCAGTAGATGTTTTTCTGCTTCTGAATAAATACGACAATAACATGGACTAAAATGTTAGTACCATTTTCAGTTTTAAAGCCCACAGACTCAAAATATTTGTCCTTAAAACAAACCCAAACCCAAACGAGAGGATCATTAAGACATTCTGAACAAAAATAATGAATCAAATGAATTTTTGCTTGTTAGCTGTTAAGACTGCATCAGAAATTAGTCTCTCTCTGGACATCAGAGAATCCAGGAGGGGAAGAGGAGGAGGAGTGAGAGAAACTGCCTCTGGTGACTGTCTCATAAGCACAAACTCCTGCTCAAGATTATTGCCAGAGGCTCCTGAACCAAATCAATACAGAAAGAAACAGCTTTACAATTAATGATAAAATTAAGGTACCTAACACTTAAATTATCTGGCATACAAAAGACTTTTGCTGGACAGAATGTTTCAGATAGGACTGTTGTTTACCTGTGGAGTTGTAACTTTTGTGCCATTACAGTATATACTTACTGAACACAAGAGTTTTATGCAATACGAGACTAACACTAGAACAGTATTTTGGAAAAGCTCTGCAGAACTAGACTGACTGCTTCCAGCAGGATAAATTAAATGTTGATGTAGAAATTTAGGTAATTCTTCTTAGGTGCAGTGAGCTTTTTTCAAGCTATAGCAAACAAAATATTGCTAAATTCTTTAGACAGCCTGGAGCAGGCAATTTGTTAGGTGGGCTTTATATTAATTTTGTTTGCTAAGATGTTTGAGGTATAAAGTAGTGACAGATCATTCCTAGTCTGTGAGGGATTCAATTACAGCAATTATGTCTAGACCAGAAAAGAGAACCCCCCACTTCTCACACCCTATTCAGAAAAGGAAATGTGCAACAAACCTGTCAAAGGTGTGTCATGACATGGAGTGAATGAGCAACTAAGTATCCCATTCCTAAATTAAAATTCATCTTTCCATCAGCAGTAAGCCCACATTTTGAAAGAAATGTCACTCTTTCTCCAATCATAGCCGCAGACTTCTCTAGAAAACATTTCCAAGGTGCGACAGAAAAGAGAGTGGAAATTTTACTTTCTTTACATACTTGTGTAGTCCTCTGGGAATGGAAGCAAGAAAAGTATTCCTCTAGAAATAGAAAATTTCATGCTAAAGAGGAAGAAAAAATTCTGTTCTTCTGTAAGAGGATGAAAACTATGGAAAATTATTCTGAATTTTTCTTGTATCATGTTAGAAACTGAAATCTACTGATAGAAGTTATTCCAGGTCATGGCGCCTAGTCAACATAGAAGATAAATAAAGTCTGGTCTTCAAAATTAATGGAAAAGTATAACTTCAGAACACTGATTTGTTTCATGTAGCTTGTTTCTTCTCCGTTTATCTTACTTAAATATTTTTCTTTCTGAATTTTTACTTTCCTATAGGGTGAAAAGTGGAATGAGTCCTCCCCTAAACTATAGAAAGAAAAGCAATGTCTGTTAAAATTTTCAGGTCTATTAAATCATCATAGTTCATACCACTGGGTGTAGGTTCTGTGTGGTTGTCAGAGCCAGTGGAAATGAAGAAAAATTTTCTATGAAAGTCAAGTAATGTAAGCAAATATAGACCGCTTTTTCTACTGGAGGCTGTAAGTTAACTAAAACAGCTATTGTATTGTGTCATGAAAGACAGCAGTTTCATATTTATAAGCTGAGTAAATAGTACAGTGCATATAGGGCTCTCAGATATAATAAATTGGGTCCTAATATCCATATCCCAGTTTATGATTGAAAACTCTATCCCATTTCTTTATTCCAACTATTTTAGCCTGACAGTGAAGGATGATAATCTACCAACTAGCAAGGAATAAAAAATGCAACATCAGGTATAATGTGCTTAAACAGAGAAGCTCTGTACTAAGGCTCAGAATTTTACATGGTTTCAAGTATATAAACAGGCAGATAAAATATTAGCCCCTCTGAGAATATCTCAAAAATTGCAGCTAATGTAACATACATATCATTTGACTTCCAAAATTATCAGAATTCTCTCTATTGAGATCTTTCAAGCAGCAAAAGCACTGATCTTAGTCTGAGCCCTAGATTAATTTAGAGATCCAGAAGCCACATTAATAAGCAGAGTTTGGCCAGGTGGTAGCAGATGGGGCCAGATTCTAAAGAGAGATTTTTCAGAATCCTCAGGAGAAAGGTTAAGAGTGGGCATTACTGTGCAGCCAGACAAAATGGTGTACAAGATGTGTGGGATAAAAGGGACAAAGAAACTGAGCTTGCACAGTTGTATGCATGCTTTGTCCCAAAAATTCTGAGTATTGCTGCAGGAAAAGTGGTCAGAGGAGAGGGTCCTGAGAGGTGGGGCAGAGGTGTTCTGAGCCAACATCCTGCTCCATCTGGAGACTCATGCTCAGTGTTGCCCCCCCCCACACACCAATTCACTTCTTGAAGAAGGGCTGTCTGTGCTTGTGTGAACAAATATCTGAAAAGTCTATTTTACATCAGAGATGTGCACCAGGTAAAATTAAAAGGGAGTAGATTGGCCCACCTCTCTCTCTTTTCTCTCTCTCTTCCTATTAAGCTCTCCTTTTCCCGCCTTTCCCCTTCTCTTTCCTCTGTCTCTCTGTCGCTTTTTCTCTCGCTTTCTCCTCTCTTTCTTTTCTGTTTTCTCTCTCTTGCAACCATCCACACAGCACAAAATTGAGATCTGAGGACTGGTGATACTCTTTGTTGCTTTCCCTTGGCATAAATAGCATAAGAGATCCCTGACACATGGTGCAGTGTCTGTTCAGCCTGGTGAGAATTCATAGTGAACATCTTGGCCCCTAGTGATGGATCATAACAAGGTGAAGATGGGAAATAATTGTGATCCTAGAACATTCACTGTGCATGGAATTCAATTTCCTAAAATTTAAATTTGAAGCTGTTGACACCCCAAAGTGGTTAATAATTATATGGCTAGTTTCAATCTCACATTTATCTAAACCTCAAAGAAACAAAGCTGTTTATTTGTATATAGTATAATGATGTCAGTACATGAGACTTCCTCAAAATATGTAACATTTCCATAGATGAAGAATCATGAGAGTGCTTAGTTAGAAGACTGAAAAGACGATTAGTTCAATTAAATTATTATAAAAAAATTTCTATGTTGACATTATAATGACAAGGGATTCCTTATTAAATTTTTTCTTGATCTCTAGATCAGGGAAACAGCAAAACCCTTGTAGTCCTAAGTGCATTCTCCAGATTATCAGAGTGATAATGTGCCAGTGAAAGATTCCAGACCTATCTCAGTGCTGTTATCAAAAGGTTGTTGAGAGGAAGAAATGTCTTTCGGGCAGCAGCAGTGGTCAGGTCAAATAAGTGTAAGGCAACATATAGCACACCAGAATTCTGAAGATTAATGAGAAGCCTGATGACAAGGATTTTTTGGATTACATGCTTCAAGGACAGAAAAGGCCAAATAATCTATGAGAGAAATTTAATATGCAGGAGATGTTAAACACAGTGTCTTACCCAGAAGTAGATTTAGGTGAATATGATGAAATTTAGGTGTCTGAGGATGGTATTCATCCACCCTAATTTAGTGTTTAAACTTCTAAATTAAAGCTCTCAGTTGATGGTTGAAGAAATAGGTAATACAAAGGGAAAATTCTCTAATTACCCACATGAAGGGTGGTGATATCATCTTTATTACCCAAAAGAATCTGATGTAAAGAGATTTTTTGATAAAAGCTCCCTGTAAATAAAGGAAAGATGTACATAAATGTTCATTTTCATATGCAATTCAGTAATATTTAATATCTGAATTCTGCTGGTCTAATTATTCTTTCCCTTTGTTATTTCATAAAAAAAGCAGGATTATACCAAATGCTGTTTTTAATACAATAAGTATAAGATGTGGAGAGATCTGGCAATACTCAGAGCAGAAGACATGAGATTTTAAATCTAAATAAGGCTGTATTTGTGTGCATATCGTTTTTCCTTGACTAAGAATAAAGACATTAGTCATGATACAGTCACACTAACAAAAAAGTTCAATTGAGAACTCTAAGTCAATGAAGCACCAGAAAATCTGTAAAATTAACTTACTGAGAACATTCACATATGGAGTAATAATTTTTTGTTCAAAAAAGTTTTATATTTGAAAGACAGTAGCATATTACAAAACTAACCGATTTTAGTAATAACTTTACAAAAATCATAGAATTTCTTAATAAGACTACATTGCTGTTAGGCTATGACAAAGTTGTAGATATGTCAGGCTTCCTCTATAACCTAGATCTGATTCAATACCATCGTGTGCTTTTGCATTGTCATTTTTCATTTCAGTTACATTAACTTCTGCCATAAGAGCATTTCAATAAATATTTTTGCACTTCCAAATGGTTACAAAGCCTTTATGTCATGTATCTCTACCTAAGAAAAATTATCTATCAAGTTCTGAAATATCTTTTCCTATTGTAAGCTATAGAAAAGTAAAATGATATTCTTAAATTTGCCCAGAAGCAAATAAAACATTATCCATCAGAGATATCACCTACAATTCTTACAAGTCCCTAGTAGTTTTTAATCTTATTAATGCTAAATTCTTTCATGAAACGACTGGTGAATTTGCTTCTCACTTGTTTCCATGGAACTGGAAAAACACTTTCCACATTGTAATCCACCAATATTTTTAACATTCTAGTTATTTCTAGCCCTGCTGCTCATTACAAAACTCCTTATTTAGAGTATGGATCTTCCTTCCATTGCTTCTATATGTTGTGATAGAAATTTTTATTTAAAAGGAAGAGCCAAACCAGACTTTCTATGCTATAATAAAACACAGGGGGCTATTTTTCCTCTCTGTTATTCCATGTTTATGCTGGTCTGATTCCACTGAAGTCAATGCAATTACTGTAGAGTATGGGAATAGTGTTGTTGCAGTTATTTATATCCAAGCTCTTAGTGTTTCACCTATTTGGACACGTGCAGATTAGAAACTTTTGAATGTGGGTTGAAACTGATTAAAACATTTGATGTTATGATCTTTGCAGAGTAACAGTGTCTACCACTTGTGAACATTTTAAAGTGACTGAAAACATTCTAAATCACATCTCTAAAAAAATGCTGCTATAAAAATGTGCCACCTCCTAACAGACCAAGCAGACCAATTTCAATCAGGTGTTGATATCAATCCTACTGCAGCAATATGCAGGAGTTGTTAGGATCTGAGATAGGATTTTAGCTTTTTTGGGTAAGTAGTGTAAATGGACAGGAAGGTATGTATTCTGGTCTCTGGTAACCCTAGGGTGTTAAACATACTTGATTTTTATGTGAGAATGAAGACAGGACTTGCCAAATATTCTTTAAAAAAGTGAGTATATCACATGCCACTCATTTCTGCCCAGGAAGGTCAGGCCAGCAGTTCTTATGCTTTTGCTCCCATCACCTGCATGCAGATGCACACACAGACACGTACACTTTAGAAGGTAACTTGGAAACTTTGAACCCCTGCAATTTTCTGGCAATAAATACAGCTTCCTGAAAGATTTAAATTAATTTAAAAATTATATTTCAGCAAAAAGGCATTTTCCCAGAAACATTTCAGCCAGCTTCCTGGACAGTGAGAGTGTTTATTTTCTCTGAAAAGGTATTGTGAGCAATAACTCTGTTGTTGATGTTGTTGCCCTTACTATTATCTGAAGCTTGTTCTTCTACCAAAGATGCATCAGGTTAAATGACAAAAGGGACATTTTAATTCAGACCATTCTTCAAATCTATGATACAACTTCACAAAGACAATCTGCCTTTGGCCTGGAACATTGACTGGCAAACTCCCAGCCTACAGCACCTGTTTCATAGCTCACAGTGAAGATTTTATAAATACCTTGCAGTCATCTTGAGAAATCATTCATTTCATGATATGACTGAAAGTCGTTCCTGGAATTATAGGCATTCTATTACACTATTTAACTGTTCCACGGAGTCATTAGATGAAATGCCTAAAAGTGTCAGGCACTTCATGAAATGGCTGGTGTCAGTGCTTTAGTCATTTTATGAAACTTAGCATTATGACATTCTATTCACTACTGCTGTGAAAAATCAATTTTTTTCCAAGGGAAACAATGTTCTATCAGAGTCCCACTGATATAAATAAGCAGACATATTTGTCATATACTCCTCACAATATCTCAGCTGCTGCAGGCCTGAGGCAGAATGCCTTTTCTGAGTTTGCTCAGTCAGACAGATCTCCTCTGCTTTTGGATTGTTTCTGGGTGGTTATGTATCAGTACTTATCAC
This sequence comes from Serinus canaria, assembly GCF_022539315.1. NCBI lineage: Eukaryota > Metazoa > Chordata > Aves > Passeriformes > Fringillidae > Serinus > Serinus canaria. The sequence goes on along the minus strand of NC_066314.1, from coordinate 16,816,909 downwards.
TTAGAGAACGAACAAAACCACAGGGAATTATTAGCTTAGTTTAATTTTGGTGAGTTTAGTTTAGTTTAGTTTTTAGTGCTAACCCACACCTAAGACTTTATTTAGACTTGCTTAGTAATGTACAGCACTAATGAGACAGAGATAGTAGAAAGTAAGAGATAATAAAAAAACCCACTTTCCTATAATTGAGTCAGGCAGAATGAATCCACAGAACAGTTTAGTATCATAAAAGACATAGATGAAAAGGGTCTGAAAGGGATTGGTTTGAAAAGTAAAATCTGTCATGGGAAATATTGTAAGAATTAATTGGGTTTGTGTCCCAAGCAGCTTCTCCAAGAGAAGAAACTATTAATGGCAATTGTGGTTCATTGTTCTGAAACTTTATTGATGGAGATCAGGGTTTTGTAAATGCTGTAGAGGCTGAAGGAAAGGTAAAATAAGGAAATGCAAAATAAGTAAATGCAAATGTTCCAAAGTCAAACCAAAGAGATGATGTCCTGGTTCTGAAAGCAAGTAGTTGTTTTGTTACCATATGGCTGAAAAGTAAAATATAAAGCATTTAAAAATAAAATTATTATGGAAGTACTTAAAAATATGTTATTTTAGGTTAATATTTATAGTTAATAATCAAGAATTGTGCATACAATGTCTAAAACTGTTATTCATTGTAAAAACTACAAGACAACCAATAGCAAGAAAGCAAGAATCATGGTCTTGAAGTGGATTTAAAGGATTATTTTTGTTGTTGTTAATGATATAATTTGCCACATGGAAGATACTTGAATACTTATGACTTCACTCCTTTTTTTTTATGTGCAGCTAGATTTGGGAACTTTCAAGTTTCTCCATGGGTAAAAAAACCCCCAAAAATCCAATAGAGCAGTCATGAGTCAATTAATGAAGAAATGAGTATTATTAAAAATGAAAAAAATTCCATGTAGCTGGATCTTACATTCTGCTGAGGGATGGGAAATTAAACTTCTTGCCAAGAGGCATTCACAGTTAATAAAATTGTGAGTAGCTCTTAAAAAACCAATCCTAGCTCTCATGAGGTGTTTCAGAATTCTGTCGTGGGTTTACTGAATCAGGGCACTCCTGCTGGAGCTAGCTTACTTGTTTGTGAAAACCTTTTCCCATCATCTTGCTCTAATGGTTGCCTTTGCTCATTCGTAGTAGAAGGAAATTAACACGAGGTGAACAGATTTGCACAGTAGGAAATGTGTGCAAGCAGACACCATCTTAGAGTTGTTTGAGTAATTTGGGGACATTTGCAGAAAACACCTGGCACGACTTTCAGTACTGTTATTTGATATACCTTGCACTGAATTTCTCTGATGTGAGAAAGTTACCTCAAAACCCAGCTCTTCAATTTTTATGAAAGAACATTCTATTGCAGCCAACAATTCTTCCTGCATCCCATAGTAGGATGGGATCCTTATAGAATTTAGAATTTTCCAGAATCCCAGTTTTCTTTGTCTTTCTATTTATATCACTCATACAATGCAAAAAGTTGTTAACAAATAGAAGCTTCCTATGGATCAGCTTCCACAGTCTTTGGTCAGGTGGACTACACCAGAAATCTTAGTGTTTTTTCAAAAGAACTGAAATAGTGGAAAGCACATGATGGACTTTTGCAGCACTCAGATTTCATCAGATTCTTACACTGCATTCATTACTTATAAGGCATGGGAATGATAATGTTCTGCCATTTAATTTCTTATAATTAGAATAATCTATTTATATGAGTTTTGTTGTTTCTACTTTGAAGATAAACTTGGAGTCCTGAGAAAGTACTTAAAAAAGTTGTCCTGAATTGACTGTCAGAGTCTAAAGGTTCTTTGATGTTCCTGTATTGGCTATCTACTTGACAATTTTCCCATATTTCATTTGTTTTCTCCATAAGTAATACAGAATCTGGAAAAATCCATAAACTCTCTTCTGCTGAATTATATGTGAAAGAGGGAATGATCAAAATTCCTGAGGACATATAGGGGATAGAGCCACCAGCACTCAGCAGGCCAAGGGGATTTTGGAAGTGAAGTGTAGTAACAGAGCCATGTTCCTGCAGAAGTGCTGGGTTTTCAGGTAACTTGCTCACATAGGAGAAATACAGTGCAACTGCCTTTTTCTCCCCTTGTGTACCCCACAGGACTGCAAGGCTGGAGTGAAAGGCAAATACTGCAAAGGGATTGTACTATAAATAGTATCTTCATTTGGTCTTGCCAATAACTGTGTGTGCGTTCTGCCCCCAAATGTCAGGACCAGGCATGATGCCTCCAGCTTAGCCACATTTCCCCGCTTCTCAGACAAAATGTGGTCTAAGAGTCTTGGTTAAGCATTAAGATTACCATGTTTGAATCATTAAAATAACTCTGTAATGACAGTGGGACTATCAAGGATACTTCTTTCATAATATCCTAACAAAGCTTCTTAAAATATGTGTATTTATTTAAATGTCATGTTAACATATTTTACTGCCTTTTTTTTGGCACGCATTGGTTATTCAGATAAGGCAGACCTTGAGGGAGGCAAATTGAACCTGAATTTTCAATCCTGCTCAAAAAGAATATAAGGATAAGTCTGGTACTTATGATACTTCTAGTGCAAATACCATATAAAGTAACAATTGCAAAGGCATAACATTATTCATTATGAATATGGAGCTGAAATGTTAAGTGAATTTCAAATTTTTCTGTTAAGACTTGTAATGGGTGTCTGGATAGAAATTTTGAAAGCAATAGTTAAAAAGAGGGAAATCTGTTCTCCCTTATTTTACTCAATAGGTACACAATTGCTCCTACAATGAAAGCAGGTTAGATGTCTAAAATCTGCAAGATTGAATTCTGCTCTTGCATGTTCCAAGACAAATGGAATTAGACAGATTTCTCTGGAGGATGAAATCAGTCACCATTGTGCTGTATGGATAAATTAAACAGAAGAACAATATGTCTGAGGAGAAAAAATACATTGTCTTAAATTTTCCATGGCAGAGTAGTTAAATTTCATAGCATTGCATTTATGCTCAATAGCAAAGCTTTGGCACTGCTCAATTGTTGTAACAAAGACCAGAATTGTACTCTGCTCGATTTCTCAGAGAATGGGCCACTTAACCAAATAATGCTGTAAGTGAACAGATAAAAGTGGGCTACCAATTTTACAAATGATCCTCTGCTACTGCCAAGTACTTCAGAAAGCTGGCATAAGCTTTCCAGCAGGAAGTATTCCTGTGTGCAATAGTTCCTGAAGAATGCCAGCTAATGTAGAACAAAGGAGTCTGAATGTGCCATGAAGCAGCTTTGAGAACAGAGGGCCAGATAAAAGGCTATGGAGTCACACTGGAGATACATTTGGCTCAGAGTTTTTGAACTATGAGTTAGCAATTTCTATTAGGATAGCTGGGCATGAAAAGCATCTGGTTGTTTTGGAAACAGGAAATAAGAAGTGCCCCAGAAGACACCAGTGAGAAAAGCTTTTGCTCTTAGCAACTTCATGTTAGCTGAACAAATTTCCAGCTGCGAAAGCTGCACGCTGGAAAATGGAAATGGTTGAAGTAGAACTTATCTATCCTGCATCTGCTTCTCACACATTTTCTGTCTTCTTTGAAACAACCAACTTTGCCAAGACACTCTACAATGTCTATTTGGGGCCAAGACAATTTCCTTAGATATACAGTAAAGGCAGAGTTTGCAAACAGTATTTCAAAGGCTAGCTAGAAGAAAACCGAAGTGAATAAATGACCAGAATATCTTATGGGAGTGCAGCAGAAATAGAAACAGTAGAAACAGAAAGATCCAAGACAAAAAACAAGGAGTAAGCAGAGTAATTTGACAAAGCTCTGTAGAAAAGTTTTGATATTCTCTTTTTAAAAACATTTTTAACTGTCTTTCTTGCGTCTTGCATTTAAGAACGTGCACAGTGCATGGTATTTCTTGCCTAACTCCCTACTTTGACTCACACTTTCTGCCTTCTGAGGTATTTTTTTTTCCAATAATCTGCTTTTTCTACATGATAATTTCTCCCTTGCTTGTCCTCTACAGAAAAACTGTACATCTTTTTAACCTTTTTTGTCCTCTTTTTCCAGGATTAAGGCAACAATCACAAAGGAGAGATGGCTTTAATTTATTCCAAATTTCACAGACCACAGAGGCATCTTTCTTCCTCACCTTAGCAGCACAGCTGAAGGGCATCAGGAGTCAGTGCTCTGACTCCCACTTGGTGATATTTTGCTTGCTCCTTCTCAGTTGCTCAAATGAATTGATTGTTCTGCCCATAAGATGTCAGTCACTGAAACACAGGAAAAGAGAAGCATATTTGAAAGGCTGTTTACAGATATATTAGTGAGCAAGTGAAGATTCATTTCTGTTTGTCCTCTCACCAGAAGAGTTAGTGTTGACAGAGAAAATAAATTCTTTTCCTTGCTCCTTAGCTATAGCACCTGCATTCTGGAACCAATAGAGGGATTCCATGGAAATGGGACTCTTATAAGTTTTCCCAAGGTTTATCAGGTATCCCCCTGAGATGAGAAAAGAACATGAAATGAAATTAAGATTGGAAACAAACAATATATTTAGAGACTAAAAAAAAGTTTTCTGTTATGATGCATCCTCAGCATTTAATTGGGTCTTCACAAAGACTTTCCATTATGTGTTTTTTCTGGTTGACAAAAAAAAAGAGACTAAAGAAGATGCTGTGGGAAAAATCCAAAGTCCTGGAATAAATTTTGATGAGTTTGGAATAATGTTCTTTTTTTATAGGACTTGCCTCTTGTATTCTGAAGGAAAATCATGAATAAATGAGAGAAAAAGCACATATACAGCAAATTTTAGATCAGAGGGGTCTGTAAGTTTTAGTCTCAACTTAATCTTCACTTGAGACCCATTTTTGAGACTCAGGTGAATCAGAAGCTCTGTTACTGGCCCTGTCTGTCATTTAGAATTTCACACCATTATTAATACCATTCTCATGAGATTTTTTTAATTGATACTTAGAAATCAGTCAGTGAGAGAACATGAGAGTTTTTTGATCAGCAGTCTTTGACATTAATCAAGGCAGAGTCAGTGAGGCATTGCTCATTAACAAAGCTCATCTCTCATTGCTTCTGCCCCGCCACAAATTCCACTTTATGTTCATGCAAAGAGTATGTAGCAGATTCAGGTACAAACATGGCTTAGAAACATCAACTGCTACTTATGCATTCCAGAGGTATTTTTTACTGTGATTTCAGGCAGGGAAGCTGATTTTCAGAAAGCATAATAGTTATGGCTGACTCAAGTGATGAAGACATAAAGAGCATTATGCAAAAGAGCTCGAAAGCACAAGGATGTCAGAGACAATATAGCAAACTGTTCCAACCCTGCATTTAGATCAATCTCTTCAAAGGAAGTAGAATAAAATTAATGCTTTTATAACCCTCAACTGGTCACCAGGAGACAGAAATCCCTCTTCTTCTGCAGATTGAAAGGACAAAAGGGGCTAATAAACAATAATTTATGAAGCTATCCGTAACCAAAGTATAAAGTTTCAGCTCAATATTTCTGTCTAAAATCTGGTAACTTGTGTACCACTAAACATCTTCCAGAAAAGTTCACTTGTATCAAGAACTGTTTTTTATCTACATTTTCAGGCTTGAGCCTTTTGAAGAAGTAAGAGAAAAAAATCAGTCACACGTTTGCTATATGGATTTATGTCCTACAATTTTTAGCTGCATTTGATGTCTTATTCTTCCTGGTCCAATAGAGCTACACTGCATTGTCAGATAAATGTAAATTGGTCTTAAAGTGACATTTTTGGCAATAAGGGATTGATTATAAAAACCCCTTTGTCTAGTTGTTTTCCCAAATTTAGGTGTACTTAGTCCAGAATTTAAATGCATGTTTAAGCCCCTGCTAGGTGGGTGCTTGCTTAAGGACCAATAACACTACAAATTAGGTCAGCCTTACAGGGGCTCATACTCAAGGTCAGTTTGGCTGCTCCTGGAAATCTCAGGGCCAAGAAAGAAATAGAGCAATCTTTGCTTCTGAGCAATCTTTGCTTCCAGTTGCAGTTCTAACAAGGCAGTGAGGCTCTAGAAATTTTGTGCTTTTAAAATGCTGGGACTAATAATACCTTAAAGAATCACTTGTACCTTTTACACCTCTACATATTGCATTTCTAATTTAATATTTAGAAAGACCATGGTGTATTATTTGAGGTACAGATGGCATTAACCAGCTAAATTAAATTCTTTGAAGAAACAAACTATGGAAACTAACAGTAAACAATACTTTATCAGAATCTATATGGTTTAGAGAACTACTTAAGTACCAAATCTTAACATCAACGTTGACCTTATGTTTCCATCTATCAGTAAAGTTCATCACTGAACTATTAGGGTATGATTGAGTTATGTATTTCAGATCCCTCACCAACTATAGTCTGGGTCATGTAGCTCAGCTGCTTTACAGAAATTCATTATCATTATAAAGTAAAACAAGAAGTAAAAATATGGATATGACATATTTGGTCAGAGAAAGAGAAAGCCAGATAAGCTTGGGTCTGGGAAGTTTTAGGGAGGCAGAGAGAAAGAATGGTAAAGAAATGGTAAATTATCTGCAGCTGGTGTTTGTAAAAAGTTGGTTTTCTCATAAGATGTTTACCAATGGGTGTCTTCTTAATTAGCCAGTCATGTGAAATGTGTGGATTAAATGACCAATCAGGTCCACCTTTAACAGAACAGTGTATAAAAGAAGGGTTTCCAATTAAATGGGGGCTTCTAGCCTCATAGCTTCCTGATCTAGAGGATGTGTCATCTATTGTCCATTCCTGACTCTACAGTGACAGAAAATTACTTCCAATGGTTTGATAGTGAAGGACTAAAGCAAATGGAAATGACAAACATCAATGCTACAAATTTAAATCCTTTAATAGAGAGCTGCATAGTGGAATATTGGACATTGACATTTTTCTGGTATCGGACAATAAAAATTCTGAACATTTTGTTTGAAATTCAGCTGCTGAAACTCACAGCAGATAACAGATACCTTATATGAAGAGGTCACACCCTTTTTTCTCCAAAGAGGTGGTGATCACCATTAACTCTTTTCATAATTGTGCTAATAATTCACATGCTCTTACGATAGTGAGGGGGCTCATGTCTGAAATTCAAGCTCACAGACAAGGTGCAAGAGCATGGATAGTCTACAGCACTGTGTTTGCCACTTTGGCTGAAGTCTTGTACAGCTGCCTGACCTCCCCCATGAAATTCAGCACAAGAGCTGGAGGCATGGGATTGCCCTGCTTCTAAAGGAGCAGCTCCCACTCCGTGGTGTGGCAATCAGTCACTTTTTCCTAAGGTGGGCAGGTATACTGGACCACTGTCCAGGCTCCAATAGACAGTCTAAAGGCATGCTTGAGAAAACTTACAGGATCAGAGACAGCCTGAACAAAACTGAGCAAATCTTGAGCCACAGCTGAAGGCACTCCACAGGAAATCCTGAGGTCTATTTTCTTTTTCTTTTACTGAATTGCTTTTTATCAGAGAATTTGTGACTATATAATATACAGGCAGAGCCTGGAGCAGAGATCAGATAAACTTAATCTTTCCTCCTCCCCCATTACATTCTACATCAAATGACATGACATGAGGATTAATATTCTCAAAAACTGTCAGGAGCTCAGATACAGCAGTGACAAGGCACCATAAATACTGTAAATAATCTCCATTTCTTGTGAAATTACTGGATTCTGAAAGGGTAAAATTGGTAAAACTTAACTAATATAATTAATTTGTACTGAATTATTTGGCTAATTGTTAGAAGAATAACATTAACAGAGAGTACATGAGGATCTCTATCAATATTGTTAAAGATGGGAATAAACCCCCCTGATAAGAACAATCACCTCACTGCTCTATGCATTCTGAGTCCTCCCAGATGTCCCAGAGTATTTGATTTAGCTTTTGAATCTCCAGTTGAGCTGCAAGATGTGTGAAAACTCAAGTACTCAGACAGCTTTCTATTAGCTCTACATCTGAGAAGACTCAAGAGTATAAATTAATCCTTTCAAAGTCAATTGTAACTTACCTTCATTAAATTGGCTCAGGATGATTGTGCTTGAGAAAATAACACATGACTGGCTTATTTAAACTTTTTGCTAAACACTGATTTTTCCCTTACCTCCTCCCTTTAAAATCTGCTTGCTTTTGACATTGACTGTCAGAGCTGAAAGAAAAGGCACGTTTCTGACTTTTGATTTCTGAGAGGGGGACGGAGCTCTGATGCACCTGAATGTGTGATGTGCTGCTATATAAATACCTGATCCTGAAGAGTCTCTCATCTGACTGGAAGGAGCGGAATCAATGCAGAGGAAACAGCAAAGTGGAAATTGCTGTGTGGCCTCTGGTGGCTCTCTACTTTCTACCAATTTAAAAAGTTTTTCCTAGTATTTTATGCCCTCAGAGCTCTCAGTTTCCCAAGACAGTGGCAGAATATAATCACTCACATCTTTGTGAGGGCCAATGCCAGTAGAATGAGTTCTGCGGTGGAAGCAGGTAAAACAAGCAGTGCTGAGGTGCAGCAGAGTTCTTTTCATCTTTCCTTCAAGCATTCCGAGGTCTTCAAGATCTCTTTTACTCAGTGATTTCTTTCTCCAAACAAGTTCATTTAGAGGAACATCTCTGAAGGGCAATGAACTTTGAGGGGCTGTCCTATAGCTACTACTTAGTCTGGATGGATTGCTATGTAATATAAAGGTAGCATCAAGCTTTGGAAACTTGAAGAATTGCAGAGGCACATTTCCTTTCACTGCTGATGCATTTGGATGAATCACCTAATTCAATTCAGTGAAACAAAATGTCAGTTTCCAGTCAGTCTGGTCCATATAGACTTATTGTACTTTTTACAGTAAAAATGCCAGTAATACACAAATTAGATGAGACTGAATTTAGCACTTTAACTTTCCTAATACCTCAAAGAGATGATCTTTCTTGAGATAACCTGTTCTTATCTTATTATTGTCTAGTCTCAAGTCTTTATGGCTTACTGTAGAATCAGCTCTTAAAGATCAGTTCTTTTTTCCATTATTTTCTGTCTTGAAATTATAGCTATATTTTTTGATCAACATCCATTAAGCTTCCATTGTCTATGACTCAAAATGTTATTGGTAAGGAGTATCTATTTGCTTTAAAGTGCTTCTTCCTTCCAAGAATCCTGGAAGAGGACTTTCTGGATCACTTTCTTGAAGGAATGATTCTATTTCTAATTAATCCTACCTGAAAGTCTGTTCAATCTCAAAAAATAACCCAATTTAAACAACTGGTATATATTTCCCATTTTGACAGCTGATCTCAAAACCAAACAGGTTTCAAGAGAAAAAGCTTCAGTGTTTTAGTGAAATGCTTGAATTAATCAAATGCAATAATATCAAGTAAGAAAAGCTTACACCAAGTTACTGAATGCAAAATGCAATTGATTTTTAAAATACCTTCATTTATATCTTCCCATCTAAGCTGTAATAGAAAGATATATGGGTATCAGAGTTCTTACACCATCCATTTTCCATACTGGAAAAAAAAATTACAGTGGAATATGAGTTTTTGTGCATTACCAAAGTACAGTGCCCTGGTACTTGATAAAAATTCTCCAGAAGTCATGGAGAAAGACCAACAGCCATGAAACTTTTGATTTGAAAATAGTGTAACACCAAGTAAAACCTTCTGATCATTACACTGATACCATATGAGTGTCTGGGAAAAAAAAAGAAGTATCCTTAGAATTTAATGTCAGAATTGGAGTCCTTATTCTTGCCCTTTTTCTCAGTTGGATTTCTGACTCCACTTCCTTCTGCTCAGTACTGACTTCAGTTATCTCTTATTCTGGTTCTTTGGCATTTCTCTTCCTGACTTTAGCTTCCCAACTTCAGTGTGTCCTGCTCTGACACTGGCTTTCTCAGCTGAGCCTTCTTCTAAGCTTGACTCCAATATCCTGTAACCCTGGTCAAGAATGTGACACAGGCTACTCAAAACTTCATAGGGTGGAGCACCTCAGATATGTCTAATCTTGTGTTGGTAGAACAGGGGACCAGCAAAAAAACAAAAAAAGACCAGCTTGTTTTTGTTTGTTTGTTTTTTTTTTTTTAATTGTACTTTCTGTTCTCTGAGTATTTAAATGACCCAGTTACAGGACACAGATATGGAATTTTGTTTGTAAAGAAAAGCTCTAGTTCCAAATGTAAACCTATAATCAATTTGGCATCTTGGGTGTATTGGGATCTGCCTTACTTCTGGCTGTCTTCTGTTGATAAAAGCTATATGGAAGCCATGGAATCCAAGCTTCTGCAGGAATTTTGAGATAATTTGAAGGGAGTTTTATATAAAGGAGTTTAATTAATCCTCAATTTTCTTTACACTTTTGAAACAGACAGGAAAAATCATTGATGAAACACTCTGTTAAAAGCTTACAGAACACAAACATTTCAAGAAGGTAGTAGCAACAAAAAATTGACTTCTCCTCTAATGATGCCAATGCCTTTTTGTTTTGCTGGAACTTGTAAAGGATTTACTGCTCATAAAAAAAAAAAACCTAAAAAATAAAACCAACCAAACAAACCCACAAGGATTTTTCTTATTAACTCTCTACAATATGGTTTAATTAGATAAAATAATGTAAGATATTGATGTTGGCATAATCTATATAAGCTTTAAAAAGGCCCTATATTTCTTGCTCACTCTCTCAAAATTTAAATATCTTCTCATGGTGCAATAAATATTTTAAATGGAGCAGAAAGACGTAAACATAATTAAAAAGTAGTCTTGCACCATCTCCTTATAAATATTTTATAAGTTTTTACATTAAAATAATATGAGTCTGAACATAGTGAATTAGAAGGGTATTAGAAGCATCTGCTGAATACTTGATAAAGAACAAATTCAATTTCATTGAATGATAATTTGGAAAGCACAATACAAATCTTTGGATCATAGGGCATATTTCAGCATACTACATTGTTTCTTATACCTCAAGGAGATAAGGATGACTGTTTAATTTTGTTCTGTGAATTTCAAAATTCATTTTGTAGGAAGTTGTCACTTTAAATTTTATCGGCAAAAATTGTACATCAATAAGAAATTATTAGTGTACAATTTAGGATGGTGGGTTTGCATACAAAACACTCAAATGACTATGTATTAGGTCTTTTATTGGCTAATTCCATCAGACAATTTTCTTGTATTATAAGGAGAAAGACATAGCAAAATTTACAGTATACTGCACAAAAACCCTGACTGTTGTAAAATCTAAAACCATAAAAAACTTATTAAGATTGATTTTCAAATATTCCGAAACCCAAAAATTAGGTCCCAAAAATTCGTTTCAGCACAGACCAAAATTAGTTACAGACCAAATTTGTGCAAACGTTGTGCATGAGCATCTTAAATATGAATAGATTCAAATAACCACTCAGATGTAAATCTAATTATGCAACTGTATAAACAAATACATTGTGTATGAACACAATAAATAAACACAAAGTACTATGTTATGGGCATGGGATTCTTATACACATGTTCTACTGTTCAAGTCAAGAAATTAATTCAAAATTACCAAAGAAAGTGTACTTTCTAGTTCCTTGTCCACTTGGTCAATTATTTCAAACAAACAGCAGGAAGAGGTGGTCACCGTTTCATGAATAGTATTTATTTCATTTCACTTCCAAATGTAGCTGGAGGACATCTGGTATGTTGGACAGCCCATTTCATTTAAGGCATTTGTCTCTGGAAATGAAGAAAGATCTGTTGGAACCATGATTTTGGAAAATTTTCTCCCAAGGTAAGTTCTTTTTCCAGTATAGTTTATTAAGTGTATTTGTGTCTAAGGTTGTAAACAGGATATTTCAGGGTGTCTCAAATGGCTCTTGGCTTTATGTAGGTATGTTGTTGTGCAATTTTAACAGTATCCTATAAGTTATAATTGCATGTATGCTGACCACTTTGCCTAGGAAAAATATATAACACATACATTAAATGCTCATAGGCATATAATGGTCAGTAAATTTTGGCTGCAATAATAGACTTGTAATCCAAATTTTATACAAAAGATAAAGAAATTTTGCTGATGCATTGCATTATGGGCTTTGTGGTCCAAATATCTTTTGAACTTATTCAAAAATCCTTTGATCTAAGTGGCTTATTAAAAGTTCAGCAAATGATGAGACAATGTTATCTGTCATAATCTGAAAAAAATTGTTGTTGTGAAAAGTAACTTCGACATGGGTAAGGATGAAATGGATGACATTAGAGTTGTAAGTCTCCACACAAGGTGTGATTAACACCATCAGAACCTGAGTACCTGATGTACAAATTGTTCTAGACTGCCCAGATAATGAGAGAAAGATGTATTTAGTTGAATGGTTTCTAGAAGAAAGCTGATGTGCCTCACAACAAACCTTTTTAGTGCTCTTTCAATGCCAGAGGGTTTAATAAGAGTTTTGTGAGTCCTGCTAATTCTTCATGGAGAGTATAAAAGTAGGCTACTAAAAGCTTACTACTTCTGGAGAAAGACACTATCAAATGCTATATAGGAAATGGGAAGGTGGGATTGTGTAATTTTTCCCATAGTATAGGAGGAAAATATTGGATACTAACACTGAGTTATGAAAAGCTGCTAACAGAGGTTGACATGCAGAGACAGAATATTTATCTTAGGTTTTCTTTTTTAACTTGATTTTTTCTTCTTCATTTTCCTAGCATAATAACATATTTCATACAACCCTTGGCATGTTTCATGAACATACTTTAATCTGCAGTTGTATCCTTTATTTCTGTAATTTTATAAAGGGCACAAAATTTAAACAGGTTTTTAAAAAAATTGAAATATAATAACTTCCTCAAAATGCTACCAAAATCCTACAAAAGAAAGCAAGATAATCTAATAAACCTCATATTAAAACTTCCTTATCTTTCAAAATCAGAACTACCTCATGAGCTTTTCAATAAATTCCAGTCCACTCATATAACCTACTTGTATTCTTCATTGATTTTTATATTGCTAACAAGGCAAATCTATTTAATTCTTATATTTCATATGAAAACTTAAAGGAATTTAAACAAATCTGTTTTCTCAAACTGTCCTCCTGCTTAAGATACTATGGTGACAAAGATCTTGGAGTGATCAATTTATTTGTGTGGATATTTCCATGCAAAGTTTCAATGACATGCAGCCACTATTTTTATATTTTAAATGAAAGCCATAACAAATTTCACAAAGCATGAAAAACTATATTAAACTAGAAAAACAACAACTTTTAGTGTTTTGTGATTCAGAACGTGAGATTGGGTACATCTAACACACAGAGAGATCTGATAGCCAAATAAAGGAGAGAAGGAAGGAAATTATTTCATTCTAAGTAACAAATTTGAGCCGAAGGAATTCTTTACCTTTTTTCTTCATCAGTTTTGCCACCCTATAGCTTCTGATTAGCTGCCATCAGACTTTATTAATTGTTCAGTTGCAGCGATATTTGGAAACAAAATCTCTTAAGCCCAGTCCAGGTGCAGCACACAGCTTTTTTTGCAGTCTCTGTCCCTGTTTTCTCACATTTTTACTTTTGCAGGTTCTCTATATTCAGCACTGTATACATCTTTTCTGCATTTCAGAACTTTTTGTGAATAAGCAGAGCTTCTATATAAAAATGTAACAAGGCCCTTGTGCTACAAATGAACTGTAGCTTAAAACTTTATGTGCCAAATTTCATTCCTGAGGGAGGTCAGTTGATACTGATGCTTGACACCCCTCAACTGGTAAAATGCTCATTAAATTAGACACCTCCACAGTTGTGAGAATTGGCTTTTATGAGTCTACACCACATTTTTAAGTATAAGTGCAAGGAGCAACTATCTGTTAAAAATGATTCTGTAAAACATGACTAAACTCTGAAAGCAGGATAATTATTTCAGACACTACAGGAAAAAAGCTAACTGTTTTATCTGAAGGAGGGGTTTTTTGGTAACTACTTGCTACATAAAAATACCTTCTTAGACATTTGAAAAATACCTACTTATACATTTGATAAATATTTTATGGAGTATTCAGTTCCTAGAGTATATGAAGTACAATTATGAATGGATACAATTTTTCTGATAGCATATAATATTAAATACTGGTTTATTTTGTTCATAGTTATACCATCAAATTAAAATATCAGGTGAAACAAAGTGAAGGAATTCTACTGTCTCTCTCTTTTTGTGTTGGTAGACCAGAAAATGTGTTCTGTCTGTCACCTCTCCAAGGCAGTCAAATATTCAGTTATTAAATTTTGGATGCAAATTTTACATGTAGACCAAAATAATCCCCCCCTCCCCAAAAAGAAAAAAAAATATAAGTAACTCCCTACTTGATTAAAAGCCAATGAAAACTATCAACCCATTCTTTATTTGCATGTATATGGCCATATGGCCTTACAAAATTGGAATTACAGAGAGCTATGGCCTATATCATTGAGAAAGATCTGTAAAATATGATAAAGTCTGATGATAAATATTCAGCATTCCATGTCACCTGAGAATCCTGTGAAGGGTTGTCTGCCACCTACAATATCCCTTAACATTTTCAGTTGCCTGCTGCAATCCTTAGCAGGGACAGCATTTCCATCTGCAAGGAAACCCTGCCCTGTTACAGGTAACAATTGCATCTCATTTGAACTGGTCCATTAAAAAATCCTGCAAGAATATCTGCAGCACCAAGAAAATATGGAGGATCTGTGGAGAGTGAGGGTTCATTGAAGTTATAACAAAGTTGGAAATTTAAGCTCTCATGGCCAGTGGTGTCTTACTGACTTACACCTCTTCAAGGTGACATGAGTAAAGGTAAATATTTTCTCCTGTATCTAAAGTCTCTGGTACACTGTCTTATTCACTGACTATCAAAGCTGCAATATAGTTATATTTCTTACAATTCTGAACATTAAGAAGGATTTTCTAAATATTTTAATATTTAGTATTCAAATTTTATATATACAAATAAAATTACTTGCTTGCATACTAGAGTATATACTCAATCATTACTAAAATTCACTCAAAGACCATTTTTCAAGCTACTCAGTACCTTCACAAAAGTTCACAATATTATTTAATTTGTATTGGAAATTATGGTTTCAATCCTTTCAGGGATTTGAACATTCACAGTACTGTCAGCTTACCATGATTAATGTGGGAATTGTGGAATTTTATCAAGGTTGTCCTGGATCCTAAGTTTTCCAAAGTGAATGAGAAAAAGCAAAAGAGCAATTAACCTTGCAGTATAGAATTGTTAGGGGGAAAAAAAGTTCAAACATACAGTAGCAGTCTGACAGGAGATAGAATTACATTGCTGTATTCTTTACAATTACATGACCACTGAGAAACACTTTGGCTACAGACATAAACCTCATGCCGTTTGTCTTTCCTTAAGATATTTTCTTTCCTCTGCACATCTTTTTACTAATTCTATTGTTTTCTTCCTTTTTTTACTTTTTCCTTTATAAAACATCAAACTTTGCCAAGTAAAATAATTCATCTTCTGTAACAGTATCTGTAACCTACAGTTAGGAAGGCAATATAAAATCAGAGGTTTCAAAAATTCCATGACTAGTTCAATTTTTTAGCAACTGGTAAGATGATATGTCAATCTTTTTTCCACAAGAAGGATGTGTGGGAGAGTAGAATTCAAAAACAAAATTATCTGTTTTATCTTTTCTTATGTCTTTTAATTTCACATGTATGTTTCTGTTGGGGAAAGTAGCATCAAGCTTCAAAATACTTTTATTTTTTTCTCTTTGAGCATAGTTAGTAAAAGCTATGTTAAAGTGAAAGAGAAAAGAGGAATTGTTTACATTAGATACAGAATTATTTTAAAATGCTGTAGGCAGATTTTTTTCTCAATTCTGTGCCTTTACAATAGCTAATTTTATTTTTTTTTTTTTTTTGGTTAATAATGACATTTGATACAATGAAGGATACCAAGGGTTATCTTTATATGAAGAAGAAAAGCAGAAAAAATATTGTTGTTACAATTATGAGTGGGATTTTTTCTTTTCTTTTTCTATTCGTTTTAATTACTCTCCCCACCCCCCTTTCCTTCTTGTTTTAACAAATCTGGATAAAATCTTTTCTCAAGTAATTTCAAGTAAAATATGTCTTACACAGCATCATCTGTAAATTATATCTGTTAGAGGCAGAATAAACCATCTGGACAACTGGGGCAGCATAGCAAAGGTTTTCTTAATGTTCTGAACATAAATATCTGTTTAGAAATCTTTAAATACTATTTCAGATTTATTTCAAAATAAATATACTACCTAAAAATATACATTTCTGCCTTTCAACAGATAAATTTACATGTGCTCTGAGTCAAAAATATTTAAAGGCAAAGTCTATTTCAAACATTTACTAAGCCCATTTCTGACCCCAATTTACTTGTGAGAACTCAAAAACCCCCAAAGATTAAGATTTGGCAGAAAAATTAAGTAATCTAGGAAACTCCTTATTTTTTTCTTCCTGTTAAATCTGTTCTTCCCCTAGTGCCCACGGATTATTTTCCTTTTTCTCACATAAAACAGAATTACAATTTTAAAATCAAAGGATCAAGGTATGTCATACAATCAGCTCTATACAGGATAGAAGAAGAATTTTTAAATCAGCAAACAAGCCACAATTCAGGTGAAGAAATATGCATTGTGGTTAGATAAAGCTGAAATTTTTCTATGGAATAAAAAAGACTAGGCAGTGACAGTTTTCATTTGTTTTTCTACTACACACACAGATTGCCACAAGCTACAGGGACTACCTACCCTTTGATAATATGCACTTGGAGGTGGAATTAGGGATACATTTACAGTCTTACTGAGTATACATTCTCATTTTGCATGCTTAATTGAACAAATCAAATCCTAGGAATGTTGATTTTCATACACTATATATCTGATAACATAAAACAGATAAATCCCAAAAGCATTCGCTAGGAAATCAAACTTCAATCACTTAAAAGTTCATTGGCTATTCTAATTTTTTTTTAATGTTTAAGTCAATGCCTCAATTCCTTTTGTTTTGAATCCTCTAGCAAATGTTTTTGTTTAAAACATTTTGAAATATTCCCGAGTTTCATGTCATGCTTGTCTTGGTTTCTTCCAAAAATTATAATGACATCATAAATATTCAAAGACTCTATACACCATTGCCTGACTTGTTAATTAAACCTTGATATTTCTCAGGTGCTGACGAAACTTCAAACACCAATCTTCTGTAACACTGTGGTTTTGCATGATTTACAAATAGCATGCTCATTTTATATTTAGACACAAGCCCAACTCTAGAATTCACAAAGAATGTGAAGATTCCTACAGAATCTTCACTTGGATGCTGCAGAAGGTGAAAAACTGAATGCCCTGTAATGAAAAAACCGGCACACATTTGGAGAAGATAAGGAAATTACTGCCATGACACCAGTCTCTTCTAGAAAACTGTGGAAGACTGTACACAATCCACCAACTTTTTTTATTATTTTTTAGAGAATTTTAGTCTGTAATTATCAGAATAATGGCATTGTGTAGTCAAAAGTGCCATCAAAAGTGTTGCCAAGCCCCAAGCTCTTCCATGTGTTCTGGTTTTAAACTCCTCAGAGTCAAGAAATTCCTCTCAGCAAAGCATCAACAACTGCAAACAAATAGTTCTGCTTTACCCAACAATTCATAAGGCAGATGAAGAAATTACATTAATTAATGCATTGTGTATATGTATATGTATATATCTGTTCATACAGGTGAGGTCATGAATCAGTGACTATGAGTAAGAGAGGAGAGGATTTGCTTTAGGATTCAGCACTCATTAACTCCCAGCAAATCACTCTGACAACTGCAGGCTGTGTTCCAGGGTAGGCACTTGGAATCCATCACAGAGAGTGTCTTGGTCCCACTATTGAAGCCATGTGCAAACTACTAAAATAGCTCAAACTAAGAAGTTCACTGCTGAATATGTACAAAAATTGAAGCACACAGGTTATAGCACATTTACAATATTCCATCTTGTAATCAACAAACTTATTTTTACATCCAAACAAGTCCTACAACCTCAGTAATATGAAAGGAGGATTTATTACTGACTCCATATGTATCATTCAAAATGTCTAAATAATAGTTTTCTGTCCTCACAGAGGAGAGAGAAAAGCAGCCCACAGTCTGGAAATCTGATCAGTTTATTCTCTGAATACTAGAAAAATCAATTTTTCTCAAAGTTAATTTCACTTGTTAAAATGTATATATACACACAGGTACACTGTAAGCCCTATTTTACATAGCTCTATAGCTGCAATCAAATTTTATTATTTTTGATTTTTCTAATCTGGGTTTGTGCCACTTTTTAATTTTAAGCAACTTCAGGACAACTGAGTGTATAATGTTTAGGCTTACATCCAATGCTAGATAAGGAATGATGATAAATCAAAAAAATATGGATGTTTGCCAACATGGAAAAATTTTAATATATCTATAACTGTGCATGCCAAATATGTCTATAATGAAATATTTTCAGATTATCCCTTTGTTGCATGGAATCCATTAGGAAACTACATCTAAAATGCCTCCATTCTTTTGTATCTAAACATCTGCAGTTCCTACAGCTGAGTAAAATAGAGTTAAATTTTCTTTAATACTCTTCATGCAAAATGCATCTCAAAGCACTTTATGGGGGTGCAAGAGCAGACAGAATGAGAAATTAAAATGTAGTTTTACAATGAAGTGACTATGAAATGGTTCTGTGGGGTTTTGTGTTTATTGCATCTCACTGATCCCTCAGCAAATTTCCTTAGCTTAGTTTATGGATAACATATTGATTTATTTATCAACTGTTGTGCTTCAGAATCCACCTAGCCCTGCATATCAAATCAAACTAAATTATTACCTGATACTTATTCTCAAGATAAATAAAAGACTTTACAAAGAAAAAAAATTGTGTTCAAAATGTAGCCCCACAACTCAACAGCTGGTCTTTAACAGAGATGGAAGCAGTGTCTACATTGTTTCACTGGTCTCATTTTACTCAATGTATATTTCCATCTTGATCTAGCCTTAGAAATTTTCAAAGAGAATTTCCACTTGCTGCAGATCCTTTTATTTAGTCAAAAATTTATTTTCTGCAGACAATGGATGTTACATCTCTTCCTTTTTAACATTACTAGGATTTTTTAAATAGGATGTACAAGGCCCTGGAATTTCAGTTTAGCAGAAACTGTTTTCATTGAGAAAGAGCAAATTGATTATTCTACCAAATCTTTAACTCTAGCAGGTACTACATAAGCAATATTAAGCAACACCGAGTTTCAAATCTCATACAAAATAATTATTATGGTAGACAATGAAAGATAGAGGTAATATAAGGTATAGCTAGAAAGAGTCATGCTCTAAAAGCTGAAATAATGACAGGGTAGGCACCATTTTCTGGCAGATGGCATGACAGGTGTGATGGCTCTACAGGTATAAGAGACACCTGAAGACCCATATAATTCAAATGTAGATTTTGGCATGACATGGACAACCCAAAATACCCATTGGTACAGTAGTGAAAGAAACATGAAAAAGGTCCCAGAGATGTTGTCAATAACAGCAGATGCAGACATGACATAAAGTTGTCTGATGAATGACAGAACTGGGGCATGCAGGATGGTTTTGAGAGCAAGACCAGGGTGTCTGTGTTAGGTCAACTCTACAAAGCCCATCACATTACCAGCTCTAACTGCTGCCTTTATCACAAACACACAGTGTGAAGTACTCGGTATTTTTATGCTCCTCACAGGTTAGAAATGCAATCTCAGAAAATTGGAACTTCTTGCCAAGGATATTAAATAACAAATTGAGGCTGGATTTCTTCTTTTTTTTTTTCCCTAACATAAAATAAGCCAAAGTCAGTCAAAGCGAAAATACCTTGAAATAAAGTTTTCAGGTGTTTGTTTTGGGATTGTTTACAGGCTTTTTTCTTTTCTTTTTGTATTGTCCATACTATGTATATCAACAATAATTAAGGTACTTATTTTGATTTTGTTAGTTACAACTACAAATATATTTTCATTTACTGCTATAACAATAAATTTTAAAAGCATTTCTGTGAATTAAAAATTTTCATCCTCTAATCATTCAGCAGAAATTTTAGGGAATTCACTCCCCTTCAACAATTCTGCATTAAAAATTTTAGATCAACAGCCCCTCAGTCTTCATCTAGAATATGTATTGAAGACCATAGATCTTATTGAGCAGATGGTATACAGGAAACAGTTAGAAGAACTTCATGCTTCCCTCTATGAGAAAGTGTGGGCTAAGGAGGAATTTTGTTAAAGCCCAAAGACTTTTACTGTTATGAAAACTCTCTGAACAGAATCAGGCCTGAAATGCAGACGTGTGCAAGACTCCCCTGAATCAACACTGATGAGAAAACACATGACTGTTTGCAAGGAAATTTGCTATTCACAGCCTGCCCTGCCAAAAAAAGAAAATTTGATATGAAACAGGTACCATGTGCAAAATATTTTAGGAAAGCACAGTACTGGAATAAATAGCATTCCATATCAATTCACATTATCATCATATGACATTGTAATGCAAGGCTAATGTATAATTTAGCTTCCTCTAATAGATGTCAGTCTTATAAAATTCCTTCCAGTGAGAATGTATGAATTGTCACATGAGAATGTATGAATTGTCACAGAAGAACAGACCAACACACCCCCAAACAAATCTCACAGAGGGCAAAATGATGTATGAATATATTTGTGAAATTTGGCTCAAGATAAGAGTTCTGATGCTTGTGTTACTTGCTTCTTTCTCTCTCTTTTTTTTTTCTCTGTTTCCTCAGAGTATTTCCATTCTCCTCTTCAGTAGAACAGAGTTTTCTTACTGAATGCAATTAGGAAGAATATTTTAATACCAAATCAAATGGTTTTATTTTCTACACAGTGACAAGTTATACCTATTTGTGCAAATTCCACTGTGGAATATTAAAGTGCTTCTCATGTTGCTACAATGATTTTTGGGTTTTGAGGTAGTTTCATTCTGTTTGTGGGTTTGATATTTGCTTTTTTTATCTTTAGTTTTTGAGTAATGCACAATTATCATAGAAGTACACACATTGTGTTTGCTTTACTACTATATATAATTCATGCAGAAATAGTTCTAATTAAAGGTCACTGAATGTAAAATATGAATAAGCCGTTATTCCAATCCATGATACTTATGGATTATGCTGTAGAAATTTTTTTAATGTGTTTGACAGCATTTGGGTATGATCAATAACAATCCATCCTGACTTTTTGAAGCAGTCACATAGCTTGTTGCTGTGTCAGTTACCTCAGAAAGGGACTTATACTGCCAGCTTTGAAAGCCTGGGGTTCTTATAGAGCTTTCCTAAATAAGGCCCACCGTGGAATATTTTGAAGTAGCCAACATTGTTTTCTTTTTGTATTTTTGCCTGACTCTTGCTTTTGTAACTAGTGAATTTAAGAAGCAGAATGTATCACCATCATCATCATATTATATTTTATAAATAAATAAATACAGCAAATTACTGAGTAGAAATTTCAAACCATAATCATTTCACTGAAGACATTCATTCAGTATACAGCAGAAATCAAAAAAGTAAGTTGATATAGCTTTTAGAGGAAAAGGTGTAATCTTCACTTTTTAGAATAAAGAGTTTGAGAAGTGAAACTAGAACACAGGATCTTCCTCTAGTGGATTTGGTCACATGAGTCTTTGTTTTCTCTTTCACTAAATTTGAGAATCTTCTAAACTTGATTGCATAGTTTCTCAGCTTCAGAAAACTTTAGATATGGAACATATTACAATATTCTTGACGTTCTATATCCTTGAGGAAGATCTGATTTCACAGGTCTCCAGATGAGAAGAGATGCAAATAATGAGTTCTTTAAGAAGCCAACTATCTGTGAAGTGGGCGGCATGACTCCTGGTGAATTATGCATTGGCCTTTGTTTCAGAGGGTAAGGCAGAAGGAAGAATGCTGTTACTAAATGGTGTCCAGAGATCTATTTCAAAATCAGTATAACTTCAATTATGATTCCACAGTTAACATGATTCCACAGTTAAATCATCTCAAAATGAGTGCACAAGCCCTTTGCAAGTATTAACACATAATTAGCATTAAAAGCAAAACTGTAATTAAAAGATCTTTCTCTTGGGATAAATGAGAAGAAATTTCTGTATAGAAATGCTGTGTATAGCCTTTTGGCTGGATGGAGTCACCCATATCAGAAATAGTATGGTTTTTGAGTAAGATCAGAGAATGTTAATTCTTATTTTCCTCCTGCTGATCACAAGCTGGAGTGTGTGGATACTGATGACTGTTTTTACATGATAATGGGTACAGATATTGGGTATGTTAAGACCTCATGAAAAACCACCTGTAACTGAAGAAAGCTTTTGCAGCATTTCTTGAGCCCTAGATCAGATTCCTACAATGACTCAGCTTCCTGCAATGAATCAGTTATCTGAGGAACTAAGTGTGGTTTCTTACTTTGGCTGTTACCTGGGGATTTTTTTAGCTTAAATGGAAATACAACCTAAATTGGAACTGGAAGACCACTTTTCATTTTGTTACACTTCTGCCCAGAATCTTTTTGATGCTCATGATCAGAATGAGTATCACTCTAAACTGGGTTTTACATTTTGCAATACTGGGCTTATGATTTAAGTTTGGTGCATTCAGAAGCTAAATATGACAGATTGAGAGTTTGAAAATAAAAATACATCTTTATGTAGATTTTTCCAATAATATTTTTTGGGGATGACAGTGCTCAGTTTGGCACCACTTTTGCAACTGAGATTTTTGTCCTTAGACAACATGGAAGGCCATCTACTCTGTTCTTATCCATCTAATGACTAGAAAAAACTCTACACTGAAACGGAAATCCTATCCAAATATCATGAGAGAACAAGAATATATTTTCACTAAGGTGATATGTAGTCATTTATATTTCTCTCCTAGATCATTCTTCAAAACTGTTTTCTATGTCTATAGTTCCATTACATAAGAGTAGATGTTATTAAATGATTAAAAGCAGAGAGCTGACCGTTACAGGAATGCACTGCAGTTTGTCATTTTAAAATCTTCCCCAGAGGAACATATACTTTATTTGATATTCATTCCTTCCATCTCCTCAGATTATCATGTACAGTCTAATAAAAAATATCTTACAGCTTTCTAAGCTGCTTTAAAAGCATGGGGTACAAAACAGTATTTTCTGTCATGGAACCGTAACACAACTGTGTACTCCTGCTTTCCTACTCTTATCTGTAACATAACCAGGCCTCTTGCTGAGTTACATTCAGCAGTTTCATTTGTACCCTTAGTGGAAGAGAGGTACAAATGAAAATGCTGTCCAAAGATATCAGATAGAGGCACTACAGATACAGATGCAATGCCTACAGATCAGGACTGAGGTATGGAAGAACTTATAATGAGCTTCAATTTGTTGCTCTAGTAAGTGCTACCTCGTTCTCTGTTTATAATGTGAGGGATGGCTCAGCTTTTGTAATCTGCCAACTATACCTTCCAACAGGAGAAAAGGAGACTGGGGAATGACTTTATCTCTCCCTACAAACACCTGAAAGGAGGTTTTATCCAGGTGGGGATTGCTGTCTTCACTCAAATAACAAGTGACAGGAAAAGAGAAAACATCCTCAAATTGAACAAGGTGAAATTTAAATTGGATATTAGGAAAAAGTTTTTAAATGAAGGTGTTGTCAAGCATTGGAACAGACTAATCAGAGAAATGATTGAGTCACCATTCTGGAGGTATTTAAAAGATATGTAGATGAGGACTTAGGGAAATGGTTCAGCGCTGAATTTGGCAGTGTTGGTTGAATGTTTAGAGGCAATGATCTCAAAGGTGTTTTCCCACCTAAATAATGATTTTGATCCCCTGACCATCATTGTCTTGTTTCACATGAGATATTTTTCCTATTTAATCATTCACAGAGTACATGTTTAGATATTAGGCAACAGAGATATTGTAGGACATTTTGATGCACTGGTTTATTTCACAGATTTTAATCCTCTGAAATTCACAGTGAAAAATTGTGAGGGCCATTTCTGTCTAACTCCCATTGAAAGAGAAAACTGTAAGTAACAACAAGATGTAGTACTTTATTACACTGTGTTTCAATTGATAAGAGGAGAGGGTTCTTTTTTTTTTTTTTACATTCATAAGACCAGTTGAAAAAAATAAAAAAACACAACTGGGATTTGGTCTCTGATTCAGTATTGGTAATAAAAGGGGAGAGGGGGCAAAAATGCTGCTGAAGAAATGGGGTATGAATAGGAATGATCAAAATAAGCATTAGCAGTAGGGAAGGCAGCCCTGTAGAGAAGGACCTGGAGATCCTGGTGGACCACAAGCTGTCCGTGAGCCAGCAGTGTGTCCTTGTAGCTAGGGAGGTCAAGGGAATCCTGAGATGCATTAGGAAGAGCATTGCCAGCAGGTCAAGGGAGCTATCCTGCCCCTCTACTCAGCCCTGGTGAGGCCACATTTGAAGAACTGCCCCAGTTCTGGGTTCCTCAGCACAAGGAGATACTGAGCTTCTGGAGCAGGTCCAGTGCAGAGATACTGACAGTCGAGGGTCTGGAGAACCTCTCTAACAAGGAAAGTCTGAGGGAACTAACCCTGCTCAGTCTCAAGAAGAGGTGACTGAGAGGGGACATCATTAATGTGTATAAATGTCTAAAGGATGACTATCAAGAGAATGGAGCCAGGCTATTCTTGATTGTGCCAAGCCATAGGGCAAGAGGCTATGGGCATAAAATGAGACACAGTAAGTTCCACCTGAACACAAGGAATTTTTTTTTGTGGTATGAGTGACTGAGCACTAGAACAGTTTGTCCAGATAGGTTGTAGGGTGTCCCTCACTGGAGACATTCAAGAGCCATCTGGATACAATCCTGTGTCCTGTGCTTTAAGATGACCCTGACTGAGTTGGGAGGTTGGACAAGATGACCCACTGGGGTCCCTTCCAAACTGACCTAGTTTGTGATTTTGTAAAATTTTTCCCTTTTAGGAAAAAAAAAAAATAAAGAATTCAATAAATTATGTAATATAGGTCATAAAGACACTAAAATATTTTAATTCACCAAGGAACTTTAGTTGCAAATTTGTAGTAAACCTAAAAATATGTCAAGTGCAGTAGTAAAAAAGTACTGCTTTCTGATGTAAAACTGAGGCTCTGGAGGGTGGTTTCAGCTTTCACAAATTCTTTCAGCTCTCCTTTTAGGAGCAAAATGATGGGGATATTAAGACATTTTTTCCTCTCTTTCTCAGTCTATTTGACTTTCCTAAAGAAAATACATTATTTTTTAAAAAAATCTTTAATATTTAAAGTTCTTTGTGTGTCACAGAAAAACAATGTAAACAGCTAAGCTTATAAAATGTTTGAGGTTTTTTTGGCTCACACTAATCCTACTACATCACTAAGAGGTACAGCTGATTCTGCACTTCTTCACAACCAGTAGTTGGAAACTAGAAATATATATCTATACACCAGATTCTTAGGATGCAATTTTTGATCAAACAATGAGAAGCAAAAGAAATCACTTCAAAAAAAAGAATCCAGCTTCCAATTAGGAATTGCCCTGTCTGGGAGCTCCTGAGACAGTGAATACATCTGCAGATTTGAATATCTAGAAGCCTTTCAAGACAAAGAAGACATAGTTGGAAGCGTGTTACAATGACTCTGAAAGATGTGGCAGCAGACACTTTTGTCCTAATCAAACAGAAATTTCATTGCACAAAAACTAAATTAAGATTAAATCCTTTGTTGTGCAGATTTAATGGGCAGCAGAAAGTTAAAATCTTCTCTTGGTGACAGCATAATTTATATAAACTCTGAAATAAGCCTTGGGAAGATAGAAATAACACTACTAGGAAAAAAGCCCAATGCAAACCCAAATATAAAACAAAATAAACAAAAGAATGCCCCAAACCACAAATAAACCAAAGAAAAAGAAAAAAAAATCCAACTCTTCCAACAAAGAAAGGTGTGAAATAGGAATATGGTATGTTTTGAAATTGTGAAATAATAGATCTTGAGCATGTACCCATGACCTCCTTTTCATAACATAAATTCTGAGAAAATAGGTTCCTCAAGTTCAGAAGGTCTTTGCTATTTAATGGAAAAAAAGAGGAGACATTCTATGAGAATCAAGGATATGACGAGCAGTTTTAAAATTTGAAGGTGATTGGTCTTGATTCCATCAGGAAATTCTCACAAGGCCAAAAAGCCCAATTACTCTATCAGTTTTGGGTTTAGTTAATTGATGCTATCATTGAAGATGCAGATACTCTTTTGGAGTACCAAATCAAAACTCAGTAGGAGAGAAAGAAAGAATACAGAAGAAGGTTGAAGAACATTAAAGTAGTATAAGACCTAATTTCAGCATCCCTAAAAAACAGTTTGGCACTGGTGGGTGTACCCTAGCTGGATATGAGGTGTCCACCAAAGATGCTTTATCACTCCCTTCTTCAGCTGGACTGGAGAGACAAAATAAAGCCAAGTCTTCTGGGTTGAAATAAGTACAGGGAGAGAACATTGAACAGTTCCCATCACTGGTAAAACAGACTTGGGGAAATGGATTGTATTTATTACCCATCAAATCAGACTAATTTAATAAGAGATGAGAACTTTAAAACACCTTCCCTTACCCCTCCCTTCTTTAGAGGCTCAACTTGACTCCAGACTTCTCTACCTCCATCCCCAACAGTGTGAAGGGACATCAATGGGGCTTGCAGTTACCTCATGGCTTTTTGTCTCTGCTGCTCCTTCCTCTGCAGAGGAAGAACTCATCAAACCCTTCTCCTGCTCCAGCCTGGGATCCCTCTCACAGGAAACAGCTCTCAATGAACTTCTCCAACCTAAGTCTTTCCCATGGGCAGATTTGCATGAACTCCTTCTCCACTGACCTTGGTCTCTACAGAGCTATTTCTCTAACATATTCTCACTCCTCCCTACAGCTGCAGTTGTTCTTGCACAGTAATTTTCCCTCTCCTTGACTATGTTTTCAGAGGCACTACCATTGTCACTGACAAGTCTGAGCTTGTTCAGGGGAAGGTCCATCTTGGACCCAGCTGGCCTTTGCTCTAGCAGGCATGGGGACAACTTCTGACATTGATTTACAGAAACAATCTCTTCATGCCTCTCACTACCAAAACAGTGCCATATAAACTCAGCATAATGATTAACATGAAGCATCTTAAAAGTAGCTGGATTATGACCTACCTACTGGATTACTATTCTAGAATTTCGTAAACACATTTGTGAAAGACTTTATTCTAATTTCCAACGTAATTTTATTTATGGACATGGGCACATATAGTATATCCATAGGAAACAATTTAAAAATATTCTGCCATAGTCAAGAAAAATGCTTATTTGCTTCAAGAATAGGAAAAAGTTTCTTAAAACAAGATGAGGCTCACAAATCTGTTTCTTATTTATCTCTGTATGATTTCTTAGCAAAATTAATACAATTCTGCCTTGTGTGGTCAGTGCACAGATACAGAAAATGCACTTAGTTAAAAGACATGAATCTAATTAGCACCTCGGTCAGTAGCACAGAATTTAATGTTATTTAATGTAAATAGCCTACAAACTATAAGGTTGAACATTTACATGGATTTATTATATTTTAAAATATTTTTTAATTGACTGGAACTTAGTAAACTATGCATCTTATTCTATTCTTATATAGATGGCCTTACTATTATCGCCAGTACTTAAATCTAAGTTCCAGTCAAAATTCTGTATTACACTCTGTAGAAAAGTAATGTCTTTTAATTTCATGTAAAGACATTGTAATTTGGATTAGATTAGAATATTTGTTTCTCCCTGCATTTAATTATTTTTCTTCACATTATTTCTTCTCCATACTGTTTTGTTATTTTACAGCTATAAATTTGCCATACCAATGTTTTATTTTTCCTCTTTTTTTCCTTTTTCGTTCTGTTTTTCTGCTGAATTGATAATTTCATATTGCATTTGATAGCTCCTTAGAAGAACTATATTTTATGAATTATCTCTTTGGTAATCTTCTGGAGCCTTGATTAATATTTAAAGAACTGACTGAGAATAGCAAAGATATATTAGACTGTAAACTCTGTAATTGTCCTATTTCACTGCTTTATATATGCCATGTGGTTAACTGTGAGCTTAGGTTTTGAAGTACACAAATGGCTGAAACTGAAAGTTAGGGATTTACTTTTGCTGGTGAGTGCATATGACATTGCAATATCTCCAAAATATTTTAGTGTCTGGAAAGTGTTTGAAATATGATGTCTCAATAGGTAAAATTTCAGGCTATGTGTTTCAGGGTGCTTTCATGCAGAAAGAACAAGTATCACTTGGATAAATCTTAGTATTGGAACTGTTTGGGTCATCTTCACTTAAGGACTGTTGCAAAGGCATATCTGGAAGGAACAACATTTGCAGTTTGGGATTTAAAACATAATCCTAACACCTAACCCTAAGAGGATTCCCATGTGCCGCAATTAGTCACCCTTTTATTGCATTATTTACTTCCTGAAAGCACCTCCTTTTCAAGTTCCTCTAAGTTTGATAATTTCTTCTGAAATTCTTTCTTTTGTGACCTCATTACGTCTTTCTGTGAAAGGCACTCTGGAGACTTGTGTTCAAACGATCTTTCTTATTAAAAGAAGAGTTCTCAACAGCCATGTACAATGGCAGCTCTTGCTTTTCATGCTTTGTTGAGGGAATTATATGTGGTCCTTTAGGGTTGCAAATATTGTACTCAACAAATATTGTAAAACTGAGGTATTTATCTCCCAGAAATAGGATTCAACTACTGTCTCTCTTGTTTTCTTCTGCTTTACCTTGGTGACGTCCTTATTTCAAATATGTTTAAGTACTGTACCTTCTCAAGTGCTAGTCATGCAATTCTCCAGAATAATGTGACCTTAGTCTATTTTTTTTAATAGTAATAGCAAAAGAAAATAAATGGGCATATTCATGTCTTGAATGATCCTTGCTGTTGCTGACTTAAATGAGAAAAAAAATTAAGCAGACAGAAAAAGCAGAGAGGGAAAGAAAAGGGAGGGAAGAAAAGTTCTTTCTCACTAAAGAGCAACATGAATTTTTGACCATGAATCAGCAATCAGGAAATGTACAGGTAAAGTGTGATTTGTAGATAGTATTTTCTGAACTATTGTGTATTGAGTCTCAAGAATATTTCAGCCAACACTTTGTACTGGAGAAGAGTTTGGTATGGCACTGGGACCACTTAGGGGAAACCAGAAGCAATCTAGGAAGGCAGTTTATCACCCACTGGTAGATGCTTTGATAGAGTGTTCATCCACTACTTCACTATCCATGCTCAGTAGGCACGGAAAAAAAAACCTGCAGCCTGGAGCAATGACCACAGAGAAGATCTGATACCCTCAGTTCAACCCCTGCCAACATACAGCAGTTTCAGTGCACTTTCAGAGGGCACTTGATGTAGTTCTGAGGTTTTGCTTAAAATAAATCTAAATTATATGTCTTTATAATTAGTTTAACACAAGTCTGTGTGATAACAAAATAGCACCAAAATATACATCCTGTCGATTGAATGTGGGAGAACATCAGGGTTTCACACAGAAATCAGAACTCCTCCTAATAAAACTCAATGGGAAGCCAATTCTAATCACACCATTTAATTTTAGTCCTGGGATTAAAAACTGGGGGAAAACTCACAATTCATTAATTCCTACAGGAAATCAACTCTAGATTTAGGATTTGAAAGTAAAAAAAAAATTAAAAGTGGGATAAAGAAAATATCTGAAATCAAATATAAATTGCACATTTGTATTGCAAATATTGCTTTTAAAAATAAAGGTTACTTTCTACTTAATGTCAACAATCTTATAGCTTCAAATATATTTACCCCAACAGACTGAAAAATCAGATTCTGTTACACAAAGAACTTTATTCAGTACTTTGAAAACGACTTTTTGCTTTAATGGCTCAAGTTGACTCATAGTTATGAAAGATATATATATATAGAAACTCAAATATTCCTGGATACCTCACATGTTGAAAGGTTAAGATAAAAATATATTCACCCTAATAAGTTTGAGAGGGTAGAATTTTCTCTTGGTTTTTATTTGTTTCCTTTTGACTTTCTTGTAGTTTGTGGTTGAAGTGAAACTTCAACCAGTGTTCAGAGATTTTAGTATGTCTGGGACGTTAATCCTACCAAAATGCACTGACAAATATTTGGCCACTCTATAGATTATGCATTTTTAGCTGTGTATAAACAAAACCACAAAATAAAATTTTTCCTAATTTATAGAGTTATTCAATGGTGAACCCTGCACAGTATATAAGCAAAAAAATCTTGTTCTCGTATTTGGCAAAGAAAATTTATGCTACATTCTATCCCAGTTTTTATATACACAAATATAAAATTCCAAGTACTTTTTATGTTGTTAAAGACCTCTGACCAAAACATTTTACTTGTTTGTCATGTGAAATGGGGAGATTTCTTTGGCCCTCAGCATGGGGAGATTTCCTCAACCATTAGAGTTGGGTTTGTCTGTCCGTGCCCCAGGAGAGGTGAGACTTGTGCCTGACCAGTCTGTCAGTGTCCTGTTATGGGGACACTGTACTGAGCAGTTCTGTGCTAAAATCTTAATCATCATCTAAATCCTACATCATCATCATCTGAACAGGACTTGTGAATGAAGAAAGAAATGGTAAAAATAAACAAACAAGGTAATTCTTCTGTGAGAATGCAACATACCAGATAAGCTTCTTACAGAACAGTGGCCTGGTGATGTGGTCTTTGTTTCCATGATTGCTCCTGCTTTTCAATATTTAATATAAAATGTATTCACCTGTCAGGGATTAGGCTCTCAAATGCTTCTTCCATTCTCTTTCAGTTGAAAGACTCCCTCTGGCAGCAATTCAAGCAGCAAATTGTAAAGGTTTGGCAAACCACTATGAAAGGGACAGTGATCAGCTGTTCTACCTAGAACTCAGTCCAGCAGTTTCTGCTGCTAGTACTGCTGAGAGCAGAAACACATAGACTTTCTTGTCCTCCCTTTCTACAAGCCCATCCCTGCTGGTCCATCCATTGTGCTTTGGACTCTAAAAATCTTAGTTTAGATTTTGCCCTGAACTCCAGCAGTAGAAGATTTTTGTCCATGACCATGAAAGTTCTTGTGTAAACTGCTGTCCAACAGGAAGCTAGGATTTCCAAAATAATGTAAGATCTCTTTGCCTGCTGGTAGTTGTGCCTTTTTTGCAATTGCAGTTCTGAGGCTTATGTATGAATGAAGGGTTACTGACTGATTCAATATATCATATAAGTTCACCAGCACAATCACCTCATCTCACAAATCACAGCATTCCCAATGCAAATAAAAAATGATTGATCTATCCCTGTGTTTATCTTGACTTGTTAGTCTGTTTTTAGTTGAGGAGGGGAGTGATAGAGCAGCTTTGGTATCTAGTCAGAGTCAATCCACCATGCTCCCCCAAAGCATACTGTAAAACTTTTTGTAAATTCCCAAAATATTCTTCCTCTGGATTCCATACTGCGTCATATATACCTAGGCAGTCACCGTGCTCAGTGTGAAAGGTGACCTGGAGAGAAGCTCCCACTGTCTTACGGTGGTGGATGTAACCTCATCCATGGGAAGGAAACTCTCCTGGAACACCCTTGGAGGACCCAGAAATGGAAATTTTCTCTGTCTGGTTTGTTGAGTTTCCTCCAGCTGTCCTTGTGCCTCTGAACACCTCGGTACATGTAGATCAGTCTTTTATCATAAAACTGTCCTCTGCAGGGACCTCAAGCAAAATTGAGATCCACTAAAAGACATTTTGCAGCTTTTCTCTCCTCCTAAAGCATCTAAGCATCCATCTGATATTTCAATCAGGGCTTATGTGTTTTTTGTGTTCATAGACATGCTAAAATATCTTACTATTGAAACTGTGGAATGACTGGCTCTATGGTTCTCAGCAGCATTCCACCAGGTTCACAAGTAAGGCATTCTTCATCCATATTACTTTCACAGTAGACAAAAAACCAAACTTACTGCTAGTTAATATTTCCTTATTGGTTAAAATGGGAAATCTAATTGGTCAAAACAGGAAATCTAATTAATTTATTAATTTAGGAAATCTAAATTAATTTTCCTCTTTGTGGTAAGATTTGAGCTTAAAGAGATCTTAAACTCAGAGACAAAAAAATCCACAAAATTATTACGCAGAAGAATAAAATGCATGTTAAATATACATAGTCAAGAACACAACCAACTGAAACATCATCCCTGCAAAATAACATAAGGGTTTTCTATCACAGAAAGCGTAAAAATTTCAAGCTACAAAATTTCTAGAAGAGAAATTCCTGTACTCTTATCTATACTTTGTGTTCCCCAAATGTGATACTTCAATGATCTGAAAAATAGAGAAGCCTTTTTTTGCTCTTTGGGTTGTCAAAATTCCAGCATTAACTTAAAAAAAAAAAAAAAAAAAAAAAAAAGACCCAAACCCTAACTAAAAAAGCATAGGACATGAAGACTCTCCCAAGAATGAAATTCAATCTGGGCTACCCACTTGGTCAGCTGGGGGTTTTTTTGAGAACTCTTAGCTGAGGCAAAATCATCCACTTCTAGACAGACCCTCATTTCTCTATATTTTCCTTTAAGAACTTAAAGTTAACAGTTCTGTTTTCCTAAAAATTGCTTTAATTAGAGGTGAAAAATAATTAAATAATAAAGATTATAAAAGAATGTATGACTTTAACTTCCTACTATAGACTTTGTAGGCATGCTCTGAAGATATCTCAAAACTGTTTAAAGACATAGTGGAAAGGAAAAGGGGATATAAAAGATTTTTAAAAAATTCCAACCCACTACTGTCTTGTCTTTGTCCTTTGAAGATGAATAACCAGACCAAATTTTTTCTTTTACATATGGAAAGAGAAATGAGAAAGTAAACTTATGTATCTCTCAAAAATGAAGTCACCAGATAGATGGCTTTTGGGTATTTTTAACAGAGTGCTGGAAGGGAGAGGAAGAAGGAGAGGGAGAAAGAGAGGGGCAAGGAAAAAAAAAGAGGGAAGAAGAGAAGAGGAAGGAAAACCAAAAACTGGAACACGGAAAATTTAAAAAACAGTAATTTCTGCATTAATAGAAGTGGAAGGGACTTGAGAAAAGAATCAGGGTATCAGTGTTCATCTTGCTCTAAGTACAAAACCATCCTAATGATACATCCTTCTTTATCAAACATGACATATGCTCATCAATGACCAGAAAAATCAGGGGTTAATGCTTGCGGTTAGAATTATTTCAGTTCTAATATCAAACTCCCACAATATATCAAATAGAGCATGTTATTTTGTATCATTACACTTTTTCCTCCATTAAGGTTTTTTTTTTTGTATTGGCTGAGCTGGGGTTCACTTTCCCCAGCAGCCCTCAGAGGGCTGTGCTGTCCCTGGTAGCTGCAGAGGAGCTGATAACCCTCTGACAGCCCTCCAGGGCTTTGGCTGCTGCTGGGCAGGGCTGGCTCAGCTCCAGCGCTGGCTCCCAACATCCCATCGGGGGCTGGGGGTGGGAAAGGTCCTGGGAGGGGGCACAGCCAGGCCAGCTGAGCCAAATTAACCAAAGGGCCATTCCACACCGTGGGACAGCTCAGCTATAAAAGCTGAGGGAGGGAGGAGGAATGGAGGGGTGTTTGTTATCTGCAGTGTTTGCTCTCTGAAGTGACTGCTCCATGTGCTGGAACCCTGCTGCCAGGGAGGTGGATGGACACCACTCACTGATGGGAGGTAGAGAATAAACCTCCTTTTTCGCTTTCCTAATGTAAGTGAAAACTTTCACTTTTTTGCTTTTGTGAACTACCTTATCTTAACCTATAAGTTGTTTTCCACCTTATTTTCTCTCCTCTGTCCTGTTGGGCAGGCATCTTGCATCCAGGCAAGGTCAACCTACAATGTGTTTCAGCTTGGAAAGACAAGTATTAGCACAAATTTCCTTATTTTCAGCAGCTGAATTCCTAATAAAACATTAGATCCATTTTATTCAGCAATATGGCTAGAATTTCTCTGATTTTGTACCTTGAGTAAATCAAAAACACAAAATCTTAAAAATTTTTAAAATACTTCAGTATTTTTAGGCTTTCTTTTCTCCTTTTGCCTTTAGTCTCACAAAGAAGAATGACAATGACCAAGTACATGTAGCAAATACATTTCACTTAAATCTGGACAAGCAAATCAGAAATCCCCTCTCCCATTCTGTGTTTAATTCAGTATTTTTATGGTCTTCATATTTTCTTTTGTCCAGAAAGCTTGTATGTGTTCCTGTACTTCACTTAAATTCAGAACAATTTTTATCAAAATCTGCTTTGAAATATTCATCAAATTGAGGCAGTTGCAAATTTCTAGTTGAACAGGGAGCATTGCTGATATTACTTGGGGTGCACTGGAAACAGACAGTGGTATAAAAGGGGAAAAAACTAAGAAAAAAAAATTGCTTCAGGTTACAGGAAGTGTTTTTTTTTTTTCCTTTCTGAGCACAGACAGAGATGTTAGGAATTTTGATTATATTGTTGTGGAGTATTCATAGCAAACAAGATATTTCCTCTGAACAAGTTGCCCAAACCTAAGATTTTTTGCCTTGTAGAAACCACCAGGGAATCAGAGGGCCTCAGGCATTTCATAAAACTATCTTCTTGTTATGGAGATTGATTGACTTAACTTAGCAGAAATTTGAACAGCTTGCAAATCTGCTACAGGGTAAACTCCCATTTAATGAAAGTTTTCCAGAGTTATTGGACCAAGTTTTTCTTGTACAATTTTGCTGAAGATGCACAAACAACAATGAAGTAATATCCTGTCTCTGTGTTTGATTTCTAATGAAAATACTATCTACAGGAAAATAAAGAGCATAAGAGAAATAAAGCATATGAAAATAAGTGTCATAGAAGAGCAAAAAATTAGTGCAGCTTTCTTCCCAACTCAAAATCTGCTGAGATTATTTATGGTACCATTTTCTTTCTATCTACTTCAGAATACAACAGAGCTCATTCTCTGCAGAGATATACTAGAGATGTCCAAGGGCTAGGATCTCCTAATGGATGTCTTGTGCAGTAATTTATTGTGAGAAAATAATTTAACTGGTGAATTACCATGATGTCATTAAGCTACCCCTGTTGGCTACTGCAACTTTAATACTTTAGTGAGAGTCACTACCTTTCATTTGTCTGAGTCCTATGAGCAACAGAATAAAAATTCACAGCATCTCTACAAACAAAAATTTTGAGTTTGATGCATCCATATATGTGCTTTCATTTGCAGTAAGAGCAGTCCTCCATCCTCCAGCAGGAAGACAACTGGCATTAAACTATAAATGAGAATTTCTTCTCATCTGTCTAGTGAACCACACCTCCAAGGAAGCAAAGAAATCAGGCTATGCTCTTTGTCTATTCCCCCCACCAAAAACAAATAAGTAGATAATTTTTTTCAGCCCAGTGACTTGAGTTGGGGTCCTAAAACTTTTGTGACTTACCTATATGAAAGTACATTTAAAAAAAATTACCTTGCAAATACATTATTGAAGCTGCAAAAAACAAGTGTTCAAGTGCTGAGAACCAGAAAATTCCTGTTCCTTGTAAAAATTAATTCAAGCTTCTAGCACATATCTCCTACAAAGTGAGTAAAAGAACCCCTTTAGGGAAGCAATATCCTCCCGTGTAATCAAGAATGCACTTGAGAAAAAGTGATGGCTCTGAAACTGCAACTCCTGTGCATACCTAAACACAGGAGCACACTGCTCCCTCCTTTCCCAGGCTTCTGGGTGCAGCAGTTCTCACATAAAAACCCCAATGCTCAGGATGAGGCAGTAAACAGTGTGTCCTAACTCTGACAACTCCTTGTAGACTGGGTAGGAAAGCAGTGTTTTACTAGGGTCTTGCCCAATTATCAAGGCAAAAATCACAAGTAATTGTGAAGCTCTACATTAGAGAGCTACTGCATCTCTGAAGCTCTACATTAGAGATTCTAGATCCCACCCAGTTTCAGATGTTGTGTTGAGGTAACTTAGATACTGGCTTTACAAAAAACCCCAAACAAAAGAGTTTTGCCCTTTTTTTAGTCACAGCCATGGGTAGGAGATGATTCTGTGTCTATTGCCAAAATGAGCCTAATGGTTCAGAGTTCACTATATTTTGTAATCCATTATTTTTTCTGTGCTAATGCAGTGGCTTAACCTTTTTGCATATTATCAACTATGAAGATATCTTAAAAGACTGAATCTCAATTTCATATGACAGTTAATTACAGATTGGAAAAGCTAGGGAAAAAAGAGAAGAAAATTGGATTACTTGTGACAATATTGTGACAGGCTTTTTGCATATGATGATTTGCAATAGCCTTTGAGTTTTGGGCACAGCTAGATGATAGTAATATCAAAACTATCTTGAATATGCAAATGTGCATATCTATGACAAAACTCTTTATTTACTTTTTGTTACAGGTGCAAAAAGTGGGGATAAAACAATTCCCTGGAGTTTTCATATCTCTGATGATGATCCCAGGCATTTGAAATTCTGAACTAAAGTATCTTCAATGTTTTTAGGGTAGCTATTTATACATTCACAGATACTTTGTAAAAATATTATTCCTATTAAAATGCAGACAGAAATATTGCTTTTTTTTTCTTATTTTTATGTTTTTCTTTGGAATAAACAGAACAGAGCATTTATGAGAACATTGTCCATAAGAAATGTATATGACAATTCTTAAAGAAAATAATTTCTATTACATATAAGTAGTTGGTTTTTTACTTACAAAAAAATTTTTATTGCCAAATGTAAAATGAAATCAACACAAAATTCCAGTTCATAATCAACTTAGTGACTATGTTTATTAAGAATATATCAGGGAAAGGTCAATTTTTACACATGAATAATTTGAATTTGTATTTCAGATTCATATGCTTTAATCCCTGCAGCAAAACTCTCAACTGAGCAGAAAATATTTTTTCAATGAGCCATTTACTAAACAATCACATAAATGTACTTCTAACACTGCATGAACTACCACTGTGACAATTTGCCATGATTTAACTTTCAAATTTGAAATTGCTGACATGATGACAAAAAAGACAAATAATGAGAGCAAACACATTACAGGAAAGGGCACTTTTTTTTTTGTAATTGTCACAGAATTGTGTCAAAAGGACATGTAGTTTCTGTTGTGGAAAACAATCTTTTATCTTTGTTCGATTCCAGTTTCATATTGTGTATAATAATTTACAGCTCTTGGGGAGCAAGTGTCACCTACACAAAGCAGTGCATTTCCAGTCTTAAAAGCTTCTTCATGTTTTTGCTTAAAGATTTCTTTCTCAATATATTGTTTTGCACATAACTTGCTTTTCCCAATAATTTTTTCTTTTTATACTTACAGTTTATTTCTAAATAAAACAGCTTTTTATATCCTCAAAGTATTAGCAATTTCTCAACTTCTTTTTAAATATTATTTTGAAAATGAAGGAATAAAAAATTCTATAATATCTTGTTATTATTGATCATTTAAGGATATCTTAGTATTAATTGGTTTTAGTAAGTAAAAGAAACTCTTGACTTAAGAGACTTTTCCACCAATATAATGACAATAAAAGAATATGTGTAACTTGCCCCAGAAACAGACAATCTTACTGTTGTGAGATGCAATTTTTCCTTTACAAAGAACATGTTTGATTTCATAGAACTGCAGATACATCAACAGATCTAAAGACATGACATGCTTTATGAACTACTGAAAAGCAATTGTTTGCTTGATATTAATTCTTATTCTAAATACACTTAAAAGCTGCACAAGTTTATTGGTAAAGGTAGAATTTTTCTTCATGAAGACTGTACTTCCTGAAGAGAATTTACATTATTTTTTTTCCATTTTCAAAGTCTTAAGTAATCAAACCATTTTAAATAACTTTAAAAGAAAATTTGTCGAAACTGCCTTGTACTGAGGCTTATGAAAATTAGAAAAAACTGATCAAAAAAGTTAGTTCATTCCTCAAAAATGAATTTGGAATGCACCCAGCTTATCTAAAAAAAACCAAACCTTACAGCATTGAATATTTTCTGCACTCAGAATGTGAACATGTGCTTGGATTCCACAATTTTAAATTATAAAATTCTTAAAGTTTTCCATTTCATTGATATTTTAAATGGTATAAAAAATAAAGGAAGGATTTTTTAAATAAATTTACTTACATACAGAGACTGTCTTTGATAGAAAGGAACATGACATAACTATCCTTGACAGCAAACATGCATGGAAAAATTTTATCTGAATTAAATATTTGAAAATAGTTATTGCTGGATAATTTTTTTAAAATTCCCTTTTTATTTACTTATATATTGTAAATGTTTGTCAAGATTATTTTTTTTTTATTGTCAAGATTTTCTTTCTTTC
Organism: Serinus canaria; assembly: GCF_022539315.1. Taxonomy (NCBI): domain Eukaryota; kingdom Metazoa; phylum Chordata; class Aves; order Passeriformes; family Fringillidae; genus Serinus; species Serinus canaria. The sequence continues at coordinate 16,778,439 of NC_066314.1, read as the reverse complement.
ATGCAGTTTGCTAAACATTAAAACCACAAGAACATGGTTTTGTTATTCATGAAACGAGGTAGAAATAAACTTTTAAAGAAATTATCTTACTGTGATATTCACCTTTTTGCAGTTTATGACAATATAATGATGAATTGTCTTGCAGTAACACTCACTGAAGTCATGAAAGGTTAATAACTCATTTAAACATTCATTACATGTCCCTATCAAAGTCATCTTAATTTCACAAAGACATCTAAGTTTCTCTTTAGGGAAACACTCTCTCAGGATTCAAGTGTGATTCTTTATTAACAAAATGGCAAGTGCAAAGTTACATGTCAAAACCCTGACTGATGATGCTGCAAATTGGTTCTTCCACCAAAGCAGAAGACTTTAAATTACTGCTTTTTAAAGGTGTGCTCCCTCAAAGGCAATTAATGTGTCAGTTGTCAGTCAGGATTATTTAATTTCCCAGTGAGGGCTAAGAAAATGGGTACAGCAGATTGATGAACAGAACGTGGTGATGCCCACAAGAGAATTCTAACAATGCTGGCTGTTTTCCACCTTTATTTGGTCTCAGATTTAAGAATTGAAAGTTGTGTGTCAAGTAGAATTAGGAAATTTCTTTTAATACATTCAAAAGCAAAAACTAACCAGCCAAACAAAAACAAAATAAACAACAAAAAACCTAAAACCACAAGAAAACCCATATAAGAACCCATATAATCATCACAAGGACATGGGCTTTCAAGGAACTTAATGTTCCTAGGCATTCATAGCTTTCCCCATGCCAATCATAAACAGTGATGATAAAATTTCTATTTCCAGTATATCTGTTTTGTTATTTATCTGGTTGACAAGATATGTCCTACACAGCCCTATCTCAGAATGAGCAATAGCTCACCTAAAAGTAACAAGATTTTAAATACTCTTTATTCTGTGATTCAGGACAGTGATTTTTAACTGATGGCCTATGGTTTAGGAATGTTATCATGTTCAGAATTCAGGACTCTGCTCCTGCATTACTAATTCTTCCTGGATCAAATCAAAAGTGTTCTCCAAAAGTGAATCTTGACATTAAATACACCTATATACTGTTCAGTTCACAGTGTGGACCATTATTAGGCTACATCAGCCAAATTTCTTGCAAATGAAATTAAATTGGAAAATGCAATAAATCCAGGATTATAAATCAGTCAGCCCACGAGTCTGCACTGAAGCCAGCCTGAAGTACACTCTCAGAAATTAAATGCACATGAGATTCTCAGCACCAAGCATTCCACTGCATAAATCCATTCCAACTCAACCACAACATTTGCTGATGTATACACAGCTCAGATCTCCTCTGCTGGTGCTGTTCCACTTGTCATCATGTAGTCAAACTTCCAAAATACAAATATTTCTGTAGGAATGCAATGAACACTTGAATTGAAATAAATTCTGAGAATTTGAGAAACAGAAGCCAGGCAGAAGAACTTCAATGTAGAAACAGTCATCCCAGTTATGTTTTGCTCTTTCCAAGTCCTGATGCCTGAAATAACAAGCAGCATAAAAGCATAACCCTGAGTTTCAGTGAGATAAATGTTTGCTGTGTATACAGAGAGGATTTGACAAACCCAGAGGGGTAACTTACAGATAAATACATGACTAAATTTCCTGGGAAAATGAGGCCATATGCAGTAGATTTCCATTCTTTGAATAAGTATGATCATCAAAATTGCTGTCCAGACATTTGTCATATTAAAGCTTGCAGTAAGTGATTATACTTACATCTATTGTTTTTCATTTTATTGAATAAAAATTCAATTTTTTCAGTCTTCCAGGAATAAAATGCAGTGTTTCTAAAGATAGCATATTTAAGTAATTTCCCTTTAAGCATGTAAACATGCTGAGTTATTTAAGAAATTATTATCAGAAGAGCAGAGTGTTCCCTTGAAACTCAGGCTGTTGTATAATGGAGTGTAAAAAATAAGGTCTCTTCATATATTCTGCTCAAAATGAATTTTTTTATTAGAACAGGGGCCAGAAAATCCTACATGCTTTTTTTTCTTTTTTTTTTGTATGGCAAGTTTCTACCTAAGAAATTACATGAAAAAATTAAATACATATGGTATTATTGCTTATTTAATATAACATTTAGAAAATGCTTAGGGCTGTCAATTGAAACATAGATAAGACAATTTGAGTTTAAGTTTTTACACTGGAGCACTTGTGTTCTGCTTGACAGACAAGTAAAAGAAAGTAACATTTAGTTTTCTAATATATCTTTTCAAAGACCTCTAAGAAAAGAAGAAAGCTTGAATATTTGAAATACAATGCAAATGTCAGAGTTTTTGTTAATTCTTACCGAAGTTCATATTGTCATGAAGAAAGAATGCCTTATCTTTCAAGAATCTAATCCAAAATGCCTACGGTGCTTTTACAACCCACACAAGAGCCTTTTACTTGTTTGAAGCTGTAGGTACCCCTAGGCAGCAAAAATAACCACCATGTAGCCAAGGAAATGCATAAAAACAATGCTGATTAAGTATCTGTACCTTAAGGATAGAATCATAGCATACTTTGTAAAATATAATAATTTCCTTTATTAAGGTATTTTAAATGTATTTTTGAACAACAGGAATGTATACAAGGCACAATTCATTAGGAAAATAGTCAACTGAAGAGGAACATTATTTCTGTATCATTAAGGCCAATAGTTTTTGTTTTCTGAAACTTCTCTGCTTTACAAATTTGATTGAAAGGCCATTCTTTAACATTAAAATTAAATCCAGTTGCATAATCTTGTATTAATATTTATATTTATAATGCCTATTGTTATGAGCATGTGAGAGTACTTTGATAGACTTCGTAATTCTTTTCTAAAAAATATTTGACAGGGACTCAAAGACACTCTCAATAAACTTAGCCACATGTATTAAAATATTTTGCTACTGGAAGACACATCTGAGGAAGAACTATTTCTGAATCATCTACGTTATGGCATCTGGCTCACTTTAAAATTCATTTTTATCTGAGTCATCTTATTCTTTTTTGAAGCTTGACAGAAGAGCTTGACTCATTTTTAAAGATAAAAAATGTGGTTTTAATTCTTCAGCATGTGAAAAGCTCCTTGACTGATAATGTTTTCCTACATTGTTTTCTTCCAATATTAAAAGTTATCTGTTTTTCACTGCACTAGTCTCTACTTATTTACTTTAAACAAGTCAACCAGATTTGAAGCTCTTAGACAAGTAGAAAAAATCCCTGACTTTTGCACTTAACAGGCCTCTTTTTTTGTGGTAGTCTTTGTGCTGTTCCCTTTCTGAAATTTAAAATTTGCTTCATAGATCAACAAGAGGAGAAAACTTTCTCTGCATAAAGATGGAGCTGAAGCAGACATCAACTGCAGTCTGAAATCTAATGGATGGAAGGATCCTCCCTCTCTTTTATGACTATGTAAAAGATTTGCATATATTTAGAATATTGTGAAATCATTACAGGCAAAAAGTTTTGGAAAAAAAAGTTTCTTCTGAAGAGGGTTATGCAACATCCTTGGGCTGGGGTGATATTCTGCCAGTTAGTTTCCAGAACGATGCGATGCTGACAATTTTTATCTTATTCCAGGGAAGAATCTTGCAGGCTTGGTACAGCTTTTAAATTTAACAGCATTCCTGAAATTCTACCTGTTAGTTTAATTTATTCCAAAGATATGTCATTTGTGGAAAAATTGTTCTTTATCTTAAAATACATGCCTACATGGAAAGATGGCAGCTGGCATAGAAGAAAGACCAAGGCAATAATAAAAAAAAAAAAAAAGATCATACATTTGTATAAACTGAGTCTCATAAATATATATTTATAATACTTATGGTTTTCCTTTGGAAAAAAAATTGAATGCTCCCTAACTCACTGGCAAATAGATGATTGAGGCTTCTGCACTTCTGCTTAGGAAGCAGGTTTTTTTTCTGGACATTGGGATTAAGGATGCTGTAACCTTACAAACTTTTTCCTGCTACCAAAGATGAGACAAAGCTGACCTCCATGACATCCTTTCTGGTCTGATATCTCTGCCTTTCTGTCTGTCCTCTCAGGACTAAAAATAATTTTTATTATTTTGAAAAGTATAGAGCAACCATTCACAGAAATATAGGTATATATGGAGCATTAAGTCAATTTTCTTCCATCGCTGTAAATGCTTTGTGTATTTCATTATTTTGTGTATTTCATTCCATATTTTATTCAAATGTAGGCAAAAAGTTCTGATACCATTTAAATCAGAAAATTATGTTTCATTAGGTTCAAAGAGAGAAGAAACAACAGGAAACAAGACAAGGAAAGGGAAAAGGAAGGGAAATTATTTTGCTGCTATTCAGCCACAAATATTAAATTAAAACTATGAACATTCCAGAGGGAAGATACTGCTGGGAAATCAGAAACAATGCAGATTAAAATGTATTTGTTTAAATTGCCTAATTCCTTGACACTTTTTGAAGAAGAGCTAAATCTTCTTCTGAGAACACAAACAGGACAGCCCTCGAGGATTTAATAATGAAGAACACTTTTCCCACAAAAAATGTTTTGTGTCAGATGTTAAAAGCTTGCAACAGTGCAAAATGTACATGTGGCTAAGTTTTAACATATTGCAAATAGGAATGATAGAAATGCCAAAATCTACAAATACAAAGGGCTATTCCTTTAGTGGACATAATTCTCTGAGGACCAAAGATGAAGGAGATGATCAATTTTGTAACAAGCTTGCCCCTTCCATTAACATCAGCAAGGTCAAGAAACTGTAATATGCATAAGAAAACACATAATATGCTTCTCTTTTCTTCTCTTCTCCTGTCTGGGAAGTGATAGGTCCTTACAAGTATTTTTAAAAGGAGTCCTGCATCTTTAGGTAATGATCATTACACACATATGATCATTAGTCTGATTATTGCCTTTTCACCCAAATACCTGTTTAGTTCTGTGCCTTTATTAGCCAGTGAGATTCTTTTTCAAGAGCAATACTACCTAGCAGTGACCTTGAAATTTAAGAAATCTTAAGAGTTCTGACAACAGCCTTCACTGACCCAGAGAACTGTACTATTAAATTGTTAGAGCAGACCTACTCTCTTTCAGTTTAGATTAATTTCCCTCATCCTGAGACTACATACCCTTGTGAACAGTCCCTCTTTAGTTTTGCTGTAGGCTCCCTGGAAGCTCTCCCTGGAGAGCCTTCTCTTTTTTCAGGCTGAACAACCCCATTTCTCTCAGCCTCATAGGAGCAGTACTCCATCCCTTTGACCATCTTTCTGGCTCTCCTTTGGGCTCACTCCAACAGGTCCATGTGCTTCTCATATCAGGGGCCCCAGAGCTGGATGCAGCACTCCTGACAGGGTCTTACATGGGTGGAGTAGAGGGGAAGAAAAATCACCTCCCTTGACCTGCTGGCCGCACTTTTTTTGGTGCAGCCCAGAATAGATTTGGCTTTCTGGCCTGCAAGTGCACATTTCTGGGTCATGTTAAACTGCTTGTCAATCAACACCCCCAAATCCTTTTCCTCAGGGCAGCCCTTGATGCATTCTCTGCCCAGCCTGTATTTGTGCTTGGGACTGCTCTGGCCTATATGTAGGACCTTGCACTTGGCCTTGTTGAACTTCATGAGGTTTGCTCAGGCAAATTCCAAGCCTACCACAGTCCCTCTGGATACAATCCATTCCCTCTAGCCCATTAGCTGTTCCACATAGGTCGATGTTGTCAACAAACTTGCTGAAGGTGCCCTCAGTTCCACTGTTATGTGGGAGGAAGTATGTCATGAAGCAAGCCATGAGAATGATGCAGAGACATGAGAGGAGTGTCTGACAGCCTTAAGAAGTGTTCAAACACTGGATTATTAGGTATTTTGATGTGAGACTTCCTTAATTCTTCTTGCAAAACAGTTCTGCTAATAAAATACATAATGACCCTTTCTTCCTAGTACTTAGCCAGACCACTGGAGTATGATAAGTATTATAGATTTTCATTGAATATGTATAATGAGCTGAATAGACCCTTTACAGATTTGTGCCTTGAATTCATCCAAACCTAACTTCTTCCCCTGAGTGCTTTAAAAAATATAGCAACAGGAAAACCTGCTCCCATTCTGAAGTGCTTCTTCTCCTCATAAACAATATAGTAAGCTTAAATACTTAATTTTATCCTGAAGGTTCGGCTAGAAGGTGAAGCACCTCACTCAAATTTTGCATAAATATCACCCATTCCTTAAGTATTGCAGTGCACCAGAAGGTTTATGCATATCTCACAACTCACTTCAAATCCCAAACCAGAGTTTCAGTGCAGTGTAAGCTACATGTGTATCTCTACTTTTCCCAACACAAAATCATTGAGGGAGTGAACAGACACAAGTATTTAAAAGAAAATATTGAGAGAAGTACAAAAAAAATGAATCAATATACAGGGAACTAGTCTGTTTCTTTTAAAAGGTGAATTGGGAGAATTTCAATAATATTTCATCTCACATGTTTCAGGTACAACACCTCTAAAGCTATCAGCCATGTAGATCACTCCTTCACATTCATTATGCATAGTGCCTTAGTGTCTGTGTCTTTTCAGTTGTAGGATGCAAGATGGCTGGAAGTTAATTTCAGGTTTCCTATGCACACTATCTTTGAAACCAGCATGCTGTATCCATTTAGGATTCAAGCAAATTGAACTGAGCACCAAAAGTACTTTACATTTATTAACTCAGCAACTCTACCACAAAATTCACTTGTAATGTAAGATGAGACAAGTATCCACATAAAATTCAAGGGTAAGCTGATGCAGGCCTTAAATCTGCAAGCAGGAAGGATGGTTTAAGGTGTGGAGTCTAAAGAAGAAAGGATTTAAGGAGGATAAAGTGTGCTCACAAACGAAAAGTAGTTCAAGTAAGACTGAAAGCAGAATGTGCTACAGGGATTGTCAAGCAAAAAGCAGAGTGAACCAAAGCAGACAACAGTAAAGAAGGAACATTAAATTTGTATATAACGCATATATATGTGTATATTTGTAAATACAGATAGGCTGTTATGGGTAGGATCAAAATACCCACATGATGTGTGTGTTCTACATCCAGCACTGGCCTTCATAACAATGGCTCACAGTTCCTCCTTACAAATATGGCACAGATGCCTTCAAATCCCAATGTCCTGAATGTGCTCCGTTAAAGCCCATGTCTAATCCAGACACTGGATGTTTCCATCTGTGTTCTCTCATCCCTGATACAGCCCTGCCAATGAGTTTCACAAAGACAAAAGAGGTGAAGGATGCCTTGACAGAAGAGGAGCATCTAGGGCCACAGATAGACAGGAATTCAGTGCAACAAGAGGGTCAAGCTGGGAGGAAATAGGTGTATTTACAGTGTGCTTGGCTGTACTTTGAGGCCAGATATCCGAGTGGGAGAGGTGTGAGGCAAGAAAGTTCCTGGAATCCCTCCCTTCATCCACCTACACTATGCCTGATTGGGGTAGGAGTTTCCATGAAGGACAACAGCCTACTAAAAAGGCAAGCAGAACAAATTCAGCAATGCACAGGAAGAAGCCTGAAGTATTTCAGAAAAGATAAAGGCAGAAAATCCTCTAAAAGTCACAACTTTTTTTGAACAGTATTTCTTTATTCGCAAAACCACCACAGTTTAGTCGAGCATGTATTTGACACAAAATCCAATACATTCTAGGCAGCACTGCAGTGTCCCTCAGATGAGCTACTAGATAAGATCTATCTGTTTGGTGATTATAACTAATTTATAGCTTTGGTCAACAGGGATATTAGAGAAAAGCAATTTTTTTTGGTATCTTTTAAAATACAGCAGTAACAGAAACTGTGATTCAGTTTAGCAGTACTTTTTTAAAAAACATATTCTTTATTAGACAGACTATTAGACATATATTCCTGTAGCATATGTGACAGATTAAATATTTCAAAAATTTTTTAAAAAATTCATGGTCTTACCCAGAGTAATATTTTGTTACATTTTTTAACACAATGTAGTCTTTGATTCATTTTAATTTTTAGCATCTGAAATACTTTCTCATGGAAAATTTGAGTTATGTGTACCTGCAGTAATTTAAATTATGACACCATGTAATCCCAGTTCAGCTGGCACTTAAGTTCAGTTGCATCTATATTCATATAAAAATAATTTAGTATGATATTCTACTTTCTGTTACTTATGAAAAAGTTTAAAAATCAGTAAATAATAAAATGTGATCATACTTATAAAATATCAAAAATTTCCTATTATCCTCGGTTTTTGCAGGCAAGATTTTCTTTGTTTTTTTGTTATGTGCAATTATGAATTGTGAACAGAGAATTCAATTCTGTCTCAGATGTTGACTCTGAATTAAAATGGAATGCGGTGTGGACAAATTGAAATATTTTCCCTCAATGCAACTACTTATTTCCTCAGCCTAAATCAAGATGTTTAGCTGACATCAGTTGTGCAAACTTTATATATGTCATGCATATGAAACTAAATAGAAATTCCCTAACAGCTTTTTCAGTAAGCTGGAGGCAAAATAATCCCAAGATGATACACAGGGGAAACATAATACATGAGAAAAAAACTTAAATGAAAATGCACAGTTGTCCTATTTACTTTCTCCATGTCAGATCAGTCATGTTCAATGTAAAACTACAGACAACATGAAAGGCTCTTTATTCTTTCCCATTTGAAAAGCCAGTCACCTGGAAAGAGATAAACTGGGGCACATATACATACAGTATTGCTGATTTCCTTATGAAATTCTTTCATTTCTTCTATTAAAATATTTTAACAGAGAATACACTGTTGATACTTCAGAACAACTTTCTGATGCCAATTCTCAGCTTCACTATGTATTCAACACCATTACCAGTAGAGTCATTGAACCCCTGCTGTCAGGAGGCTGGGTTTGTTAATAAAAATGAAGATAATAATATGTGATATAAACCTGAGCAGTACCAAAATAGAAGGGGTTTCCTTCACAAAACAGAGGGGAGCAAAGAGGCTGTAAAACATTATTAGCTTTTAATGAGGAATAAGCCACAGCATCAGGATAAAAGGATGAAAGGATAAAGCTTTTTTAACAGACATTATGTCAAGTTAACTGAAAATAAAAAACGTCCCATCCGTTAGTAAGGAGAAAACTCCAGCACATGCTACAAAGAGCTTAATACTGAAGTGTTGAAGAGAAAAGGATGCATAATCTTCAGAATCAGAAATATTCAGTCAGTATAAAAATCTTTGCTTGCATAACTTTCTCACAGAATACTCTGGAGCTTTCATATTCACAGACAGTTTTAGATTTAGATTCTATTGCATTCACATTTACATTTCATAGACTGCAAAAGAAGAACTAAATAAAGCAAAATGATATACCCAATCCTGCACTAAATTTAGCCTAAAAATTAAATCATCTTTCTCTTTTTCAGCCAATTATATTAGAAGAAAAATATTATTTCTCTGTTTTTTTCTAATAATTCAGCTTTAGGCAAAACATGCCAATAGCTGCACCACTTTCTGCCTCATAAAACATAGTACAATATTATGAAGCCAGTAGGATAGCTGGACTTGGTTCATTTTTTAAACTAGATGGATAATTGCTTCCCTATTGAAACTCTCTTTGGACTTTGTGTGTGTTCCCACCTTTCATTGAAGGCAGTGGTAAATCAGGAAGGACATGGAAGACAAGACCATGCATCAGCAGTGACTGTGCTCTTCCTCAATTCTATTTTCTCTCTTGTTTTACAGATTGGGAAGGGAATGAAGAAGATAGAAAAAAAATCAGGACAGAATTAGGATTTTTTTAAATTACCTGCAAACATTGTGGAAATCAAACAGCAAAACAAAATAAACAAATGAACAAAAAAGTGAATGAATGAATGAAACAACAAAATCACCCCAAAAAAACCTCCCCAAAAAACAAACCAAAGAAGGTTCAAAAGCAGAAAACACAAATTACTCTTTTTTTAAAAATAATTGCATTTTTTCTTTTTCCATTGCTAAAGCATTTACTTTTTCCAGTAACTGTTTATTGAAAATCATGCTATTTTCAATAATAATACCATTATTATCATTATTTATACTATTATATCATTTATATACCAACACATTTACTTCTTCAACTCTATTGCACAGTATTTCCCAAGTGGTAGATTATTAAGAAACAAGTAGATGAAAGTGCATGAAGTTCCAGACTCAAGAATCCTTTAAACATTCAAAGTCCTAAAGGCTCTTTAATACACAGTAAGAAAAAAAAAAAAAAACAGTAGGAATACAGAAATTAGTGGTGTTGTCTTTCAGATATTTATTTCATTTTTGTAAACAGCTGCAGCTCAGAATTCTACCTGTGATCTGTGTCTTGTCCAAAACAACCCAAAGAATTTTTCTAGAAATAACTGCAGTTTTCAACAAATTGTAATATTTTTTAGAGAAAAGTAATTTCAAATATGCCTTCAAGTTTTCTCTCTCAAAAACATTTCATAAAAATCACAGAGCTATGAGAAGTTATTACCAATTTTGTTAAAAACAATGGAACTGACAAAATATGTGACTTTTTTATTCTATGATTCTTCATGAGGTATCTATGCATCATTTTTAAGAACATGAAAATCACAGAATCACAGAATGGGTAAGGTTGGAAGAGAACACTGAAAGTCATACAGTCCAACCTCTCTGCTTAAGCAGTCATCCTAGAGCTTGTTACAGAGGTTTGTGTCCAGGCAGCTGTTGAACATCTCCAGTGAGGAGGACCCCACAACCTCTCTGGGCAATCTGTTCTAGTGCTCAACCACATAGTGAAGCTCTTATGTTCAGTTGGAACTTCCTCTATTTCCCCTTCTGCCTGTGGTCTCCTGTCCTTGGCACAAATAAGTAGAGCCTGGCTCCATGCCCTCAACACCCTCCCTTCAAATACAGACACTGGTGAATTCCCCTCTCAGTCATCTCTTCTCAAGGCTCAGCAGGCCCTACTCTCTCAGCCTTTTCTCATAAGAGAGATTCTCCATTCCCCTAGACTTTGCTGTCTTCACCCTGACCTGCTACTGGATCTCCACATCTCTCTTGTCCTGAGGAGCCCAGAACTGGACACAGCACTCCAGGGGCAGCTTCACTAATGCTGATTAGAAAGGCAGGATCTCATCACTTGACCTGCTGGCAGTGCTCTTCCTAACGCATCCCAATGGCTTTCTTGGACACCAGGACACACTGCTGGCTCATGAGCAGCTTGTCATCCACCAGGAACCCCAGGTTTTTCTCTTCAGAGCTGCTTTCCAGAACAATAGAAGAAATAAACCAAAGTGATCTACATTCCTAAACCAGTAGTTTTAATATCATGTCTTGCTATATTTATTTCCAAACTTATGAATTCTCTTTTGTTATTAAATGTAATGACAAATGCAAATAATGACAAAGTCAAAATGCAATGTGGCAGCAAGGCACCATATGCTGCAGTGCCAAAATCAGCATGAATTTATGCTGACCTGTAAGTAGAAGTATCAATATATAACCTTAAAGCAGTTTACTTGGTAACAAAGCTTACTTCAGATTTTTAGCCCTAAAGTCAGAAGGTCCTGAGACGCTTTTATTGCTAGTTTTTGAAAAATTAAAAGTATTACTCCACAGAATTTAATTTGTGTAATTTCTCCAGGGAGATTTTAAGTATAGAACACAAAGGACTAGAAAAGAGCTCCCAGAGTGTTGTTAGCCTGGGCAAGAGCTCTGTTCTTGTGCCAAAGGGTTTATTTCCAAGCGGTAATATTTTTCTCAGAGGCCCTAAACACTCTTGTCTCTAAATGTACTCTGTGCCAGAACCTTTCATAAAGGTTTCTCATGTGATGTATTTGCTGTAAGCACTGTCATAAAAATCACGTGAGAAATAACACAGTAGAAGAGCTAGAGGACTTCCTGAGACCCACTTTCAATGCTGATCTCTTTTCAAAGCCAATCAGTAAGTCTAATTGAACAAAGATTTTCTCAAGAATGTTTATCAAGTGTTTTCCTGAGGTCTAGAGACTAATCCACAACAGAATATTTGATAATACTCAATTTAACCTGAGACTCAAGTCTAGTTATGTGACATAGAATCTGCAACTGTTTTCTCTCCTGTTTATGATGGTGTTGTCTCACTTTATATCAATTTCCATCTTTATAATCAGTCTTTTTTCAAGACTTGTGAATGGGAAAGTTAGGGTTCTTAAAAGAGCTAATGAATTCACCCTCATACTTTTAAAATTTATCAATGTAAACTGAAGATACCTTTCTAATTGTGAAGAGACTATTAGTTATATATTGACCTTTTTTGCAGAAAGCAAGCAAAGGATTATACCCTCATATTATTTTCTCCTTTCCTCCTGTGTTCAGATTGCCATTTACTGCTTAACCTGAATTTTCTCTTTACTATAATATCCCTTACAAAGAAAAAAAAAAAAAGAAAAAAGTTACAAAAGTGCTCCATCTACTTATTTAATTTTCTCACCAATTATTTCTGCTAATTAAATTTTCTGTGAGAAAATTTAATTTTCTCACCAATAATTTCTGCTAAGTCTTGATTGCCAGTGATGTTTTTTCAAGGTTTTATATTTACTCTCTAGTGGGTTGACCCTGCTTGGATTCAGGTAACCACCAAGACACTCTTATACTCCTCTTCCCAGCAAGACAGGAGAGAAAAAATAAGATAGAAAACAACTTGCAAGTTGAGATAAGCAAAAAACCAGAAAATAAATAAGAAGCAAAAAAACACAAAAGCTTTTTCATGCATAATCAAACAGAAAAAAACTTGAACCTCTACTTCCCAACCAGGAGTGAAGTTTATCCACTTCCTGAGAAGCAGGTCTTCAGCACATGGTGCAGTTACTCCAGAAGGCAAACATCATAAAATAACAATTATCCCCTCTCTCCCTTACCTTTCATACCTGAGCTGACATCATATGGTGTGGAATGGCCCTTAGGTTAATTTGGGTCTGCTGGCCTGGTTGTTTCTCAGGATATTGCCCTCTGCCAGCCCCCTGATGGGAAGGGAGAGGAAGGGAGATGATGCTGTGCCAGCCCTGCCCAGCAGCAGCCAAAACACTGGAGGGTTATCAGAGGGTTATCAGCTCCTCTGCAGCTACCAGGGCAAAGCACAGCACTGTGAGAACTGCTGGGGGAAAGTGAACTCCAGCTCAGCCAGACCAAATAGACATCATTGTTTTGAGCTTGCCCTTGCAAAAAAAATGTTAATTTAATCTCATATTTTGTCACATACCAACGTGAAGCTCTGATAGTGCAATAGGTATTGCCTACAAATTAGACATTCAAACATGATTTTTTCTTACTATTTCTGCCTATACCCAATCTGTGCACACAAAACAATACTGAAAATTTCATAGCCATGGAAATGGTTAATGGTGACAGTTTTTAATGACCAAGTTTCTCTGGCTATAGTTTAAAATAAAATAGACTTCTTGACAATGTAGAAAAAAATCCTTAAATATTTGAACTGTTTTTCAACCTTAAATTTAAAAATAGTTCCTACCTTTGCTTATAGAAAGCAATTATTTCACACATCTTGGCATGTAATCAAATCAAATCATACATATATGGAATAGGCTGCACCATGATAGACTTTTGCTGTTAATGATAAATTTAATGGAATTCCTCTCATTCACTTTAGGCTTGCATATCTGCTTAACAGTGGAGATCAAAAAGCTTCTTAAGGGAGCATTTCTCAGATGTAACTTAAATATTCTCGCTGGGAACCAGATCTTGATTTCTGACTATTGAACTCTATGTTTTGTGGGCTTTTTTCTCCCCTGGATCAAGATTGCAACAATCCTTTGACAAACAGGCATTAAAATTGCAACTGTCAAATCTCATTTCTAGATCATGGGTGGTGACTACTTTTCTGTATCCTTTTCTTCTCTCTCTTCTCTTAACTTCCTCTCAAGTATTGTAAGCAAGGCTAAAAAGTTACAGTCAATGTCTTAGTAAGTGCACTGGTCTTTGGATAAGTTAAAGTTGGCAAAGTATAAATTTGGTAACTTGAATTTTGTGAAATGCCTTATTTTGTCTAGGTGTTTTTTTAAAATTTGCCAAGTACCTTATTCTCCGAAAATGTTCTAAGGTTTGCAAGTAAAAGTGTGGTTTTGAACCTCTTGAGAATTATGTTGTTTCTTCTGTACACAGCCCAGAATAAATCAAGCAATCTTCTCCTAACACTGCCAAGAAGACAGAGGCATAACATTCACCAAAACCACCATACCATTTTGCAAATTGTTTGCTCTTTAGTTTTTATATTTTCCAGATAATTTCTTTCCCATCTTAGCTGCAATCATTAGCAAGTAAATTATGGTATCCCAAAGTTTGTTTGGAATAAAACTCCAGATTTTACCTGCCAACTTTATATGTGTGAGTAAAATTGGTATAGAATGAAGAACTTGGCTGGGTGAATTCTAACTCATTTTTTCGCTTGCTGATAAGATCTTGGCTGTCTTCTTAAGTTTTTATAACAGACTATTGAAAAAGCCATCTTTACAAGCTACTAAGTGATAAACAGTTTTAAACAAATCTACATTTTAACTCTACCATCAGCTATTTCAATTTATTTTTCTAACATTTCAAGAAAAATTCTTGTGGAGTGCTTGAAATGTAGGCTGATAAGAAACATAAGCTAAGTGTGGAATATGCATATACTTATGAGTTACCACTGTTAACATTATTTGTGTTATCCACAAAGCACAGAGAATTGTAGGCAAGCCACATTAACAGAGAGAATCTAGTTCCACATTTCTACAGTTTCCACCCCGAATACTCATTTTTTTTCTGAAACTGAACTTGGTTATCTTATCTCAAATTATGCAATACCATAACTTTGGTATATTAAGAGTTTTCTACTGAAGTGCTGAATTTCAAGACAAAGGACTAGATCTATTAAATGTCTCTGTAGAAACATTTCACACCATAAACATTAGTGTTAAATTTATAGCAAAATTCAGACACTTTTAACTGCCATTACTCATTCAAATATTCCTTCAGCTTCCACGTTGCAGCTCATTTTGCAAGTAAAATTCTTGTGTATATGCATACATTTTATTTCCACCACCTTCACAGCTTCAAATTATTCTAGGTAGAGTAACCTCTTGAGCTAAAAGTAATTTCTTTGTATGTACTATCTCTCAATGTATTTTCCTTCCAAGAACTTCCTCAAAAGCAATAATTTAAAAAAGCCAAATTTTAACTATTGGGTATTTTCCCCCTTGCTGACTCTATACAAGCAATAGCTAGTAATTTTAAAAGTAATTCTACAAACTAGATTTGTACTAGAAGCCAGAGAACTCAGAAGCATTCTTCATGGTCACAGCAAAGAATGTTGTTACAATCTTTTCTCAGGATCTTATGTTATGCAGATCTTGTTAAAATAAACATAAAATTATGGTTTTCCCCTAGGAATTTACACTTCACTAAAGTCTAAGGAACTTGACAGATTTCCTTAATGAGGTTTTAATTCTTCCATGTAGTTTGAAATTATTAAATTCTACTGATTCCAGCAAAATTAAGACAATGATCCCATTGAAAAAGGTAACTAATCTGAGGCTCAGTATGATTGACCAAGATTCCTGCTCTCCTTCTGCAGTCTTCTCCAGAAGGCAATACAGAGAAAGAGTTTATCTGTGATGTTCCAAATTACCCTGTAGAGGAGCCAATTTCTGAAATAGGAAAACTCAGAAAAGAACATCATAACAGTTGGAAAATAACATCATAACATAGACTCGTAAAATTAAATATCTTATTTGAAAAAGCCTTACACAGATGAACTCATTGCCAGAAAGCATTTTAAAAACAGGTAATCTTTTGAAGGAGGAGAGCAAGTGAAAATAAATGATCACAAGTTTTATTTTTTTTAACTTTACATTAAAAAGTAAGCCTAGTGAAATATTGGCACATATGGCAGTGCAAGCAGGTATTCTTCTTTGTTCTAGGAAATGTGTTCATGTACATCCATGTCTGCATATGGGAAGAGGAACAGAATGTAAACACAGAAGGATTATTTGGAGCAAGTAGAAAGTAAGATAAATATCTCCTCAGCAAGCTGCCACTGAAAAGGACAAGGATTACCAGAATTCAGTTTTTAATTGGATTTGACAGACTTCTGAGAATGGGAAGCATCAGCACTATAGCTGTCACCATGTTCAGGGAGCATAGCCAAGAAACAATAATCTCTGAAATGCATTAGCATTTTTTGAGGCTCTCCAGTTTTGACTTTAGATAGAACTGAGCATCTCCCGTGATTCTGAGGAAGTGCTTCCATTCTGCTACCTAATAATGAAAAAGTACCTGGAATGGAAGCCAGGGATGTGCTTTATTATTTTTATTCTAGGGAAGCTGTTTTTCTATCAGAATTTACAGTACTGCAAATTCATTAATCTTAGCATAATGAAGAGCTGGGAATGCAATCACAAGACACACTCCTATAGGAAATCCCTGTTAAAAGGTCCATCTTAAAAGCTTTTTCTAGTGTAGTTCTAGCTTGATATTAAATTTGTTCATAGAGAACCGCATAATAAATTAAGTCAAAACTCTGGAGAGAAAATACTTTTTCCTGTCATTCTGAACATGGCACTTAAAAGAACTGTTACCTGGGTATAATATTAGAAGGGGAAGAGGTTTTGTGCCACATCACTTGCACATATTCAGCTAGAGAAACATTCCAAAATTTGACTAGTTTGGAGCACAAAAATAATAATTCCCTTGATAATTAAATACTTAGCACTTCCTAATCACCAGTTAAATTTGGAGATCTTTATTCACTTTCACTTGGGCTTGTGAACACAAAGATCTCAAGGATTAGCTGGAAGTCATCTGAACTGTTCGGTATATAGCACCCAAGCAGTATAACCAGGTACAGAACCTAAGAGGGAGAAAAAAAGAAAAAATTTGCTGTGTTATTTGCATGCCTCAGAGGGAGTATGAGAGGCCTTGTGGATGGGACTAAAGCTCTCATGACTGGTTCTTTGGGATTTTTCCTCAGGGTATGAAATGTTCACATCTACCTGGTTAAGGGAACACCATTTAACTATCTATATAGACTTTTGAAACAAACTTATTTTAATAATTCAAATTTTGAACAGCAATTTCATATAGACAGTCCCCCTGATAGTTAGGAAAGACAAATTTATGAGAACAGTGTAGCATCCTTTGTGATCCACAACTGTTCCAAAACCAAATCCTACTCCTTCAAATCATCTACCTATTCTGACATAGCTGCAGTCTCCTGAAAGTCTGTTTTTTGCAACTGATTTAAAAGCAAACACTTCCAGAATAAAAATGTGAATAATATAGTCTATTCACCAAAAAAGCAGAGGGGAAAATGTCAAAAATTCAATAAATATTTTTCAAAATAATTTTGTCTTATTTTATTTTGAATCCACAAATATATGTAAATAACATAAGGACTTATCTTCTCTAGTTGAGCATACATCCTTAATGTTATCCTTTACATCCCCTCAGTCTCATCTTTAAAAAAGTTCCCCAGAGTTCAATAAAGGGGCAGTGAAGCAGCAGGACATCTTCACAAAGCCATGTGACTATCCTTGGAGAAGTTCTGTGTTCATTCACACAGAGTGTAGAGAATCATTATTATTGTTACTAAAGCTGAGAAAAAAGTATTTTAAAGTAAAAAGAAAATTACTTTATTCATATAGAATGCCTCATTTCCCACTGCTGGTTCTTAGTACTCTTTTGCTATTGCCTATGGCTTGTCTATATTCACTTTCACTACAGAAATTTTATCATCCTTTCATCCCACTCTAATTTTCCTTCTCATTGCTCATCTTCAGAAGATTGTATTCAGACCACACCATGTTCTAACAGCTAAGAGACATTTAATACAGAACAGACAGAAAGATTGTTAGGCAAAGAGAGCATACACACACACAATTATTAGGCTATTTCTAACTTTCATTTACTTTTCTCATAAAGATTATATATTAATATCTTGTTTTGCAAAATACTTATCTGGTAAGGTCCTGGAAATGTTGTCTGTAATCAAACCAAAAATACAAGCACATGCCTAGCTAGAAACTTATACATCCATTTTTTTGAAGTCACTAATCCTACTTTCTAAAATGAAAGTCAAATACTTTGATAAAAGGGAGCAGAAACAAACTTACAGTTATGATTTCTGGAAGACAGAAGACCAAGTACCTTTTACACATCATACCTCTGATCTTGCTTATATTTATATATATACACATAATTCTATTTACCCTGGTAGTTTGATACAAAGAAAATCAACAGCATACAATTTCAAAGTGATTTTGTTTTGTTGTTTTCAGGGTTTCTTGGTGGGTGGGTTGGTTGGTTGGTTGGTTGGTTGGTTGGTTGGTTGGTTGGTTGGTTGTATTTTTTTTTCCATGTGGTAACTCTCTGGACAATTTCAATCATCTTTCCTTAGAGTCACCTCAGCATCGTTACTCATCATGGGAAAATTTGCTCATGACTTCACAGACCTTGTAAAGCAAGAAGTGCATTGTGGAGAGTCACTGCATTATGTTGGTTTGGGCTGATACGTACAGCAAGTCACACAATTATTAATTATGTATTCCTGTAGAACAAAAGGAGTAAAAAGTGCTGTAGATTTTAAACACTGTGTTTTCCAGGAGTCAGGAATATTCATAATCAATACAGTTTCCCTCTTCAGTATGAAAGACATTAATGAAAAAGACTGCACCCATTATGTATAGGCAAGGTTTTCATGCTGGATATATTTGTAAAGGATATACAATAGTAAGTAATAAAAATACATGACCCCAAGTTGTGACTTTTAACAGTGGAACCAGGGATAACATAATGATGTTTCTTGTTGCACATTTGCTTATGCTTTGGTTTCTAAATCATAAGTCTAATTATAATTAATCATAATTTTATTAATGCTGCATCTAGATATTTGTTAGCATACACCTATTGAAAAAAAAGCTCACTTTTCTTTAGCTACTCTTACCTCTTTCTTGCACTTTCTTGCTCAATTAGTTTTTCAGAAAAATATTAACAAAATACATAACAAACAACCAGAAAGTAATTTTCACAGCTAACTAGTAATTTTATATACATATATATATAAATATATATATATTTCTAGAAATTCTAAGCACAAATTCTCAGTGTTTAAATGTGAATTTTGAAGAAAGAATTGTTTATATCCAGGTCAGCAAGTTCTTTCTGTGGTAGAGACGTTGAAACATCCTTGTTATTCCAGTACACACTAGAGCGCCAGATTAAAATATTTAGATCACGTACCTTTGAAGAAAGAGGTTCCCTAGCAGTAGGTCTCATCCCACATAATTTTAACCCTTTATCCATTTTGTATATCTAACTCACATTAGAATGAATTTCCTCATGCAGCCCGATTATCAGGTAAGTATCTTGGAGTACCCAGGAAAGTAAGTTATTCTGAGCTAGATCTTAAGCCAAAGGAGAGATCTGAAAAGCACTGTATACTTTTCTTACTTCTACTCCCTATCCATTCTTGTTGATTACAATGATAGGAATCTTGGCCAACAATAAACACTTACACAAACAATAAACACACCTACACAAAGTTTGCAAGTGGAAAAAGATATTTAAGCTAAGTGACCAACTCATTCAGTTTTCTCTCATTTGCACGATGCCTGCCCACATGAAATGTCAACTCTAATACATTTTCATATGTGTCAACTATCCAGACAAGTTCTGTTATCCTAATATGGTACATTAAAGAAATTAACTAACATCTGTTAAATTCATATTAGTCTTTGTATGGTCTACAGAAGTACCACAGTTTGCCACAATTCAATAGAATTCCTCTTCCAAATGAATATAAACTGCCACGAGCTTCAAATCATAGCAGGGAGAAAGAGAGAAAGAGAGAAAGAAGAAGAAAGAAAGAAAGAAGAAAGAAAGAAAGAAAGAAAGAAAGAAAGAAAGAAAGAAAGAAGAAAGAAAGAAAGAAAGAAGAAAGAAAGAAAGAAAGAAAGAAAGAAAGAAAGAAAGAAAGAAGAAAGAAAGAAAGAAAGAAAGAAAAAAAAAAAAAGAAGAATTTGAAGCCCATTATTACTTGCATATCCTTCACATCTGACTATAAGCAATTATTTAGCACATTTTTTAAATTTCAGTTTAGCACTGCTTGATGTTTAAAAACAAAAGCCAAACATCCAAAGATCTGTCAGAAATGTACAGCAAAAAGACAGCTTTTCTTTCTTACTATATGTGAGTTCATTCAGTTGGATCTCATATTCCTGTAATAATTTTTGGTCACAATGAGAAAAGTTTCACCTTTTACAGCTTCATTTATAAATGCACCATCTAAAATTTTTATAAAGCATTTTGTGGATTTCATAATACAGAACAGCAATAATGAAAAAAATAATATTAAAGCTTTTTCCTCTAAGCTCATGCAAGCATGCACAGCTTTAAACCAAAAGAAAGATGTCGTTACAGACTAGTAATGTTTTCAGAGAGGATGCATTAGCATTAAAAATAAATATTATGCATTTACATAAAAGCAGATGTCTGTCTACACAGTAAATCACACTTTTAGATTTGTGATATTCAACAGCATGCAATAAAATGGTAAGAAAAAAGCTTTTGCCATATATATATGTATGAGTACACAATGCACTTAGTGCTTTTAGGAAAAAAAGATGCTAATGCTCTATAGCAAAGCTGGATGCAATTAATTTCGAGGAATGTTGTTCTTTCACTAATGTGGAGAGTGGCTAACAGACCACCAGTTAATTTACTGAGTCAAGGCCGTGTGAAAAACAGCATAGTAGTGTGTGTTCATTTGTTCCAGGAAACTCTTCATTAAAATATATTTAAATATAAATTATCATGTTGATGAATGCTTTTTTCTAATAGGACTTTTTACAAGAGTGTAAGATGTGACTTTGCTAATATTTGTTATAAAAACAGATGAGTAAAAAAAACCAAAAAACCCCTCCAGAACCCAAAACCAAATAACAGCTTTATCTATGGCTGGAATTGTAACACAGTAAATTCTACGTTTTTTGCCATTGGTAGTAAAAGGCTTTAGGCTGTTCCCTGAGCTCAGAGCACCAATCTCAGGGCTGGCTTGGGCTCAGCTTGGCCAGAGCTGGGCCGGGCTGGTTTCAGCTCCTATCTCAGGTCCAAGAGTCTGTTGCCTCCCCTGCCTGAGCCTGGACTGTGCCCGTGCTTCCACGGGAAGGGTCTGACAAACCCAGAGCATTCCCATGTCTGAGCATGGGGAAATGGTGAGGTTTATGCTCAACCCTCACCTAGGATCTGCCAGGAAGCATCAGCCAGAGGTAAGGAAGCATTTAAAGATAAATAGTAGCGTATCAAAGTGAAGAGGAAAGATGCACTCCACTTTCACACACAAACCTCTCATGCACTTCATAAATGACCTGCTCCTCCTGGAGAGACTTCTGATGTTCCAAACCCATTAAAACTTTTCCATCCTGTGGCTTAAAAGTCATAATGAAGTCCTGACCACAGATCCCAAAGAAATACTGAAAGGATGAGAGTAAGGTCAGGTAAAAGGGGTAGATCTTAGCCTGTTCACATACAAAGACTTAAAAGTATTATTGCTATTTTTTATACTGGTGGACTGTTAAATAGTTAACTGGATTAAGAATAAGATCATATATAAATGTATATTATCTTCTTTTTTGTTTTTAAAAGATTTTGAGTGTAAGAGATAAACTGCTTGAGGACAAAGCTGGGATTTTTTTACTGTTTTCACACTTTGACTAAAATAATCTGCAACCATCACATGAAAAATTAAAATCTTGGAACATAAAAATTTATTAAAGTCATAGTTAGGTAATAGTGCAGCTGTTTTCTTTAGCTTTGTTCTCATGCACTCTCTGTACCTGAAGATTTGGCAAAATTTTTTGATTTTTTTTTTTTTTTTATTTGTTAAGAAGGGCTGTCTTCCAAACACGCATTGACCACTGAAATACAGTTAGGAAGGCAGATAGCTAAGATATCCAGGTGGACAGAACATGCAAGTAGCATCACAGGAGCAAAAGGGCACCTGTGAATGAACCTGGCTATCTGCTTGTTCTTCAATACAGGGTAGAGGAATCTGTCCATCATTACCCTTAATAGCTTTGCAGAGATTTCCTTCACTGGAAGGAAAGAAGGGAATTTTAGAAAACAGGAGAAAGAAAAGAAGGGAGGAAGGAAAGATGGGAGTTCTGTGCAGAAAGTGATTATTTGTTATAACATTGTTATGAGCAGTCTCACTGCATTAATAGTCTTCCTAAGCCAGAGGTCTTTTGGTGAATATTCTGTAATGATGATAACAATAAGGTTTAAAAGTACTTCTCTGACATACCTACACAAGATTAGTCATATGTACTGCAGGATATTCAGCAGTGGAATTTAACAACAATGAACTTTATATGTCACAAGGGACCTGCATAAACCTACTTCAGCATGAATCAAGGCCACAGTTTTTATTCTAGCCTTAAATAATACTGTAATAGTTTTAACCTAGAGTGCTTCAATTCCCATAAAAAGCTGTGTTTTGTGAGGGGTGGGGGTTTCATTGCATTTGATTTAAATGGAATGGGTGAATGCAAGATATGAATAGACATACTTACCTATTCTTAGTCTCCCACTGCATGCAAAAATTCACCTCTTATCCTCTTGTTTTTTGTGAATAAGTATACCCTCTCAAGATTCTCATGAGTGGAAAAAAAGCTGTACACTGAAACAACAGTATATGCTTTACCTAGGCTGGAATAATTCCATTGCTATTTAGCTGTTTATCAATGTCATAGAATTAAACTCTGTTATCATTAAATACTTGTCATTATAATGAGACTTCGTGGAAAAACAGCTGGACATTGAAGTCAGCTCTTTAGAGTGATACTCAGACAGAAGATGGCTTCGAGAGAATGAAAAACAATTATAGCTAAAATTTCACAGGTTTTGGAAAAATATTTGTCTGTTCTTTTGTTTTGCGTCCTTCCTTTCATGAGTCTGATTATTTAAAGGCAGCATTTTTAACATAAAAATGCTTTAAAGGAAAAATAAATCAGAAACATAAATTTTCCCAATCATATTGTGAATTATGTTACAACCTGTAACTTAATGATTACATTTGCTGCTGCTGTCAGTGTGTGTAATGGACAATGTCCATTAAATAGTAGGTATGTAGTTTCTATCTATTTGTTGTTTGTTGCCTCTCCCTCTCTCAATGAGATTTGGATATCTATATTCAAAACCAGGTTTGAAGAGAAAATTCTTTATATATCATGGACATTCTTTTGCCACATACAAAGATAAATTTTCTTTGGCTATAAGTGGCTTTATTTCATTGCTTTCTTATGAGAATAATGTGTGTTATTTCAATTTTACAGATATAGAATTGGTATATATGGAAATTAAGGTTTTCATATTCATCAATGACATATCAGTTAAGGTAAATGTCATGCATGAGAATATATTTCCAATTACTAACATGCAAATCATTGTTACTCCGTACTGCATGCCAAAACCTGCTATCAGTCTCTTATCTGGCTTTTTGCCAGTGCAAGTGCTTACTTTCTAGTTGGAATTCAGTCTACACCTACACTTAACATATTTCAAATAGCCTGATCATAGTTGCATATGCTGTGAAGTAGCAAACAGAAATAATATATTAATTACTTTTGTAATTTCTGTGGATAACGCGCTGTAGCATGTGGCTGTATTGAGCCTTGCATAGCAGGTCCTCATTCTTAATGAAAATCCCACATTCTGTGGGACACAAATAATAATATAATGTTTGAAGCCCCAGAGGTTGCACAGATAAGAATACATACCCAGAAAATAATGAACTAAGCATGAGAAATTCAAGGAGTTGAACAGTTTGAGAGCAGTCAAAAAAATCAAAAGAAATCATGGAGGGGTAAACCCGATACTTGATTCAACAGGGAGATGAAGGAAATCTCAGTTCTAATTCTATTTATGTTTTACAGTAAACACTAACTGGATTTTAAAGAATTGGATTTTAAAGAAAATGAAGACTAAAGCCTAGAACCTTGATTATTTTTCAGTCTCTAAATGCAAGCTAACAAGTCAGAAGACTAAATTTATTCTATTGTTTTCCAGGCTTGTGAAGCCCTGTGCCAAGGGATGTACAAAGGAGCTGAAAACACCAGCTTACCTCTGATAAATAGGAAATTCTCACAGAATATGGGATATATAGATCAGATCCCTTGACATGGCTATGTGAATTTACTAACCACTGGGTTAAGGGAAAAAATGTCTCCTTCAGCTGCATGTCAGAGGCAGATCTGTAACTCCCCTGCTAGAGCAGACATTGGCTTTTGCCCTTAGCAGAGGGCTCAGTGTGCTCACCTCTTACACAATTTACTACAGCTTTACACCACACATCAGGAGGGTGACCCTAGAACAGAGGATGAGAGCTGGACCCAGTGTGAGGCACCTAATTCATGCCATACAAGAGTCTAAGAGTCTAACACTCCTCTTTGGTTTAATGTTTGTTTTAACTCTTTATTACTATTGACAGTCAAAAACTAGTCTAAAACTGAAACCAGCAATTCTCTGCTCTGCTAATTTCAGTGAGAATGTTGCCTAGGGATCTATAACCCCAGTCACAGGCTTTTTGAAGACTTTTCATCAGTTTCAAAAATTTGGGTTAATTCCATTTAGAAATCATTTTCAATGGGATGTAGAAGTCTGCATAAAAACTTCATTGCACAATGGTCTGAAACTCCTAAGTGCAAAACTTGTATGAAATAGTCAGTCAGAAGTCAATATTCTGTATATTATGTAATAAATGTTGTGAAATATTGTGAAAATAACTTAAAAACAGGAAAATAAAAAAGAAAAAGAAAAAGAAAAAAAAGCTTTGTGTATATAAATTTGAGACCAATGAGCTACTGTTTTGACTTTACCTGTAACATTTTCAATACTGCCATAGAGAGCATACCAGAGGAAAAAGAGATTTCTTAAGACCTTAGGGCCAGATTCCAAATATTTTTCATTTTATAATGCCATTTATGATTCTCCAAAGGGCTCTATTATACTGAAATTTTAGAGGTAGTTTCTCATTTAATGCTATATTTCTTGAATATTATAGATACATATAGTTGAATAGAAAATAAATATTAAATCTGCACTTCTCATCCTTTCCACAATTCAAGTGGCATCGACAGCAGATTATTTCAGAATTAATTATTAGAGGCTCACACAAAATAACTTAATGAAACTATTTCCTTTTTATCTACTCTTTCTGAGATTATTTTTTCCACCAGGAAAAACAATTTCTCATTAGTAAGCTAAGTAATAATCAGCACCCAGATTAAGAGGAAATAGTGTAAAAGGTTTTCTACAGTTCTTACTTCATCTTTCTTTTTTCTCTTGATAACTTAATGATACTTTGAGATAAATCATGGGGCAAAAAATTCCCGAGCTGACAAACAGCAGGAAGTATTAATGGGCCTGCTATTTAGTAGCAGCATCAATTCTCTATACACAACCTTTTTTTACATGTTGGGAATTGTGCCCTCAGTATGTCCTTGAGAAATGAAAAATACCTCTGGCATGAGGAGATCAACAGGCAGTGCCTCAGATATTTTAAATTATAATTGCAACAGCAGGCCATCCTACAACAGAATGATGACCAACATCTGTAATCAGTTTTACAAACAACATGTTATAAGGGTATTTGACAGCTACTTTTATTTTAGCACTTCATAAGAATCATTTACTTTCATTAGATGGCTGCCTTCATGGGGTAAAAAGGAAAATCCAGGTCTACAACTCCATCATTCCTCTTTTGAAGCCACTTTAGATTAATAGGACCCTGGTGATTTCATAGAATTTACCCATCAGCCGCTGGTAACTTCATAAGAACTTTTCCCTGGGGGGCTGCTGGATGCTGAGCTGCTGAGTCTGACCACTAACAATCCATTACTAAGTGGATGAAAGAGGTAGAATTAGATGAGAGCCTTTACAATACTGTTTGGTCCTTGCTGTTTTTCAACAAGAATCCCTGTTGTGCCCATTGTCTGAGATCATGGAGAGAGAAGATACACATTTACAGAATTACCTGCTCATTCATGAGCCAGCGTTACTGCCTGCAATCTTATCTAAGGAAAAACTCTCATCAACTACAACATTTTGGGTTTGTAAAAGATTGCAAAAAGGGTGGTGAAAAAGCAAAATGGATTTTAACTTTCTGACCTTCATGTCAAGAAAGATTTTAAAAAATGAAGACTGAGAAATTTTATAACTTATATGTGTCTGTAAGTCTATGAATATAATAATTCAGACACAAATTTGATATAGTAGTGGTTATTTTAATGAGAATGATAAGTGACTCTAGGAATTATTATTTTTAAAATGCCATTTATTGTTTGAATTGCAGCAAGAAGTGTATGTAGTGATGTATCCAATTTTAATTAGATTACAATTTATTTTGTGGTTTTCTATCAGAAAACAATCAAAGAGCATTTGATATGAGAAAAATCTTCTGGGATTTTAAGGCCCTCACAATCCCATTCCAGACTAAAGGATGCTGTTATGCCACAGCCAAACCAGATGTATCCCTCTTTATTTGAGTTCAGAATGCAATATCAGACATCATCTAGAGTAAGAAGAAATCAATGAGCATTCTTGTATTTCAGAAAATATAATCCTAATTCAAATAAAGCAGTGTCTTTAAACCTGTTCAGTTCACAAAATGTCACCTTTGTCACTTGATATCAAAATCAACTTTTGGAATACTTCCCTTTCCAGTGCAGAACCATTATCTTCAATATTATGTAGAAAACAACAAAAGATACTTGTTTAAGCAACAATATCAACTTATTGAGTGTGGGGATTTTTTGTAAATATTTTCTGTGAGCTGTATCACTGATCTCAGTCATTAGACTTGTAAATGTTAATTGTATTATTACTTTGAAATTAATAGGCTCAAGTCAAGATTTTTATATGTGACTTCCTTAAATAGGGAATATTTATTTTGGGTCTACAAAATTTCAAAACTCTTACAGAAATCACAACAAGTATATTATATCAAAGGTCTATGGTCTGTAGCCCTATGTCACATTTCTCATTAATCTTACCCATTCCTTGTAAACAGGAGAAATGATCCATGCTTCTATTTGATTGGGAATTTTGCCCAGAATCTGTGGTGAAAATTCCACGGCATGCAACCTTTTATTTTTTAATCTTATCTGTAAGTTAATGATGGAAGTCCCTAAAGCAGGACAAAGAACTTGTGTGGAACACATGATGTAAGTACATGCAGGCTAGAAATAGAAACAAGTTCACATAAGCTTATTGGCCAGAAGCCTCTGCCACCATGAAACATAGCTTTAGAATTGAACTCTATAGATCATCTCAATTTCTGTCACTGTGCACTTCAAAGTTTTGCAGGTCTCTTGTGGAAAGAAAGACATAACCCCTTAAATCTATGTAGCAGAGACATGGATGTTTCTCATTCAGAAAAATGACCCTCAGATAAAAATGAAAATAAGATATAACTGCTCATCTCATGAGGTTATCTCAGGGCCTACAATGTGAAATAGATTTTTTAAAATATTTGTTTTGTTCAAAAATAACAATAAATTTATTAGTATACATACTTTAATGAATTTATATCATATGTTATTTACATCACTCCTATAACAAACAAAATTAAGGACAAAAGTGTTGCAAGAAGCCTTCTTATTCAGATTAGGGGGAAAAACATCAGTGACACTGCCCTTAAAAGCCTTATCACAACACCAGTGTCACAAGCTCAAGCTTGGTGTCTGCATTGAAATGTCTCATACTAAAAGTTTCCAAATAGCAGGAATTGGAGACTTGCTCACGTTCTTTATTGTAGGACCATTATCCAACCCATTTTTAGAACTAGTTGTCTTTTTTGCTGATTTGTTGTTTTAATAAAGCTCCAAAACCTGGGAAGAACTTATCTCTTTGGTTCACCAATCCGTGTATGTGAGTTACAGACATACATTTTACCACCAAGAAATTGCTCATTTTGTCTGGTAGGCCTTGGCAAAGTAACATAAGGTTTTCTGATATTAGCTTTCATTTGGATATGATAAATATGAAAAGTTCATTTGCTCTCCATAGCTACCACGTTTCAGGTAAAACCCAGGGTGCCCACGATTTACATGCATGCTCTAATTTCCGAATAGAGTGACTTAAATTGGAATTATTACCTCAAAGCCAGGGTTAAAATGGATAGCATAGTTTTCCCCTCTGTGTGCTCTTTGTATCAGTCCTACTTGCACTAATATCAACATCAAAACTCCTGTTGATTTTCCTGAGAGAGAGATGGGCCTCATTTACTGCACACTCAAGACCCTAAAGGATCTTTTAAAGCCTTCAATAAACCAAGCCCCTGTTGTACTGTGGGTGTTTTATTCTGTTAGAATTATTCCCTCAATAGCACTACCCTGCAAAACATCTTTTTTTTTTTAATTTCAATTTCTTTTTTCTCATACCATTTTATTGCTTTTAAACTTAAATTCCCCTTTTATTCATCTTTCATAATCAGCTCCAATGTCTTCTTGGGCTAGCACTCAAACTTACTGAGAGGGCAAGCAGCAGGAAGTGAAACAAGGGTAAACAAAGGAGTAAAACATGGGAATAACTGGGAAAAGGCATGCTAATTCAAATAGTTTTAAGTTATTCAGATGCATCTACTTTCATTTTTATATGGATCTTGACAGTAAATATTTGTCTTAGGTGAATCTCACAGTCATCTCACTTTCAGTAGTTTAATATACCTTAACAGTGATACAATTTCCCCTGAGAGGCACAAACCAAAACCACACAGAGATAAATCACTGAAGTTTGGAAATAATTATTATTTTTATATTTTTATGAAACAAAATTCATCTTCAAATATACAGATTTTATCAAGTAAAATAAGTATTTGTTTATATTTACCAAATTTTATTTCCTCACCTTTTTTGATTAGTTGCAAAGATAATAAAGAACTCATACATACCCAGGCACATAACTGTAAAATCACAAGAGCATTTGTTGAACCACATGTGTTGTGTATGTATATACATTCTGTCTCCATAATGCTCCTTCCTTTGCAGTTTATAGCTCCATCTGCAAATTGTCTCCAAATACACAGTATATGGCATGACATAACTGTCAATTCTCTTCTCCAGATGCTCAGAAAAGGGCAGTGAATACTGGAGAGAGAGTGAAGTTGAAATGCCTAAATTCCTTTGGAGGAATAAAACTGAAAGGACTTGACAGTACATTCCTGATTAGACCTTTCCACCTGAACCCATTCTTCATTCTCTTTCTGCTGGCATCAGGTTTTATTGTAAGGGGACAGCTTTGTGCAAGGTACTTTGTAGAGCTAGTGAGCTACTGAGGCAAGCTGGGCAGCTACTGTGAAGTGCACAAATTATAGTCCATTAAACTATGTCTCCATATGGGATTAGCTGGATGATAATTAAGCCTTCCCTCCTTCTAGATGACAAAAGCCTGTCAGCAGCTCCGTATCACTATTTTTAAAGTAGTTTGTAGTGTGAAGAGCTGCAGAGCTCCCTCCTTTTGTGAGATGCATTTGTTTCCTGTCTGGATCAGGGATCAGGGACCCGGGTCACTTGCATTGAAACACACGCTGTATTGACACTCGCAATATTTTTTTTTCCAGACACAGGGTAAGACCTGGAGAGTTGTTTAGTAAAGAGAACACAAAGAAAGCCACACAGCAGGAATGCCACAAAGCACTCCAAAACTTCATGAAATACAGTTGTGCTTACCAAGGTGGTCTGGCAGGATGAGACTGCATGTTACTATGGGAGTATTTCAGAAAGTATATATCAGTCCTGTCTTCCTAGGTCATCTGCTCTTGCTCCTACACTGTGCTCCATAAAAAATGTTCCAAAGGGGAGCCAAAGTTTTTCAAATATACCTTAGTTTAACCACAAATGCAGGGAATGGCAACTACCTGTGTGCCACTGCTCCAGCTAAGGCATTTAACCTGGAACCACTGTGACTGACAAGGGGTGAAACTACCAGGGGAAAGTCCTCAAAAAGATTCACCTGTCCTGAATTTTGTCTCTGCTGCAATAACCAGTGGCTTAATTTTGTTAAGTTCAAGAATGAGAGAAGTCATTGACTGGAATATTTTCTTTGACATTACAGGATCTAAGAAGACATGTCTTAGGAGCTGCAAGGCTGGTTTGTAGTTTCAGCTGTGATAAGTTTCAGTAATGCCATAAGAAGTTGTTGAGGTTTTAGCATTTTTTGTTCTTCAAAGCATTTTATTTTCTTGACATGTCTGCTGAGATTTTTTTTCTCCATTTCATCTTCTTACACTTCAAATTAAATTCTCCTTTAAAGGAAAATGCTTCTGAAAAATAAATAATATTTTATGACATAAACCCTGATATCAATCATTTACATCACTTAACAAAGTCTTATGCAATCGGAACCACTGAGAGGAAAATCCAAGTCAATGTCAATGATTTTCTTTCTACTCCCAGGCTTCAACAATCATCTGAGTTTCTGTAAATATAAAACTGTCTTCTTCGTCATCATACAGTGTCCAAGTATTGTCTTCAAAGATTAAAATGTCCTGAAACTACCAGCAATCTTCACAAAGTACTGTCACCATCAACAAGTCTATTTCATGTGATGAAATAGCATGATGGGTCAGTATTCAGGTTTGACAGTTTTATTGCAGTTTACAAAAATATTGTTATCTAATGTAGTTTGTCTAAGTTTTGTGAATATTTGAAAGCTTGTTGACATTTTCTGCACAATATATATTAGCAAATCTATTTTTAATCTCTAA
Organism: Serinus canaria; assembly: GCF_022539315.1. Taxonomy (NCBI): domain Eukaryota; kingdom Metazoa; phylum Chordata; class Aves; order Passeriformes; family Fringillidae; genus Serinus; species Serinus canaria. The sequence continues at coordinate 16,747,681 of NC_066314.1, read as the reverse complement.
AATCTTGAGGAATAGTTATCATTTTATGGTGATATTTATTCGAAAGATTGTGATAACAAAGGAACTGTAAACCAAGTTATTTTTGCATAGCAGGAGAAAACAGAGGGCAAAAATAATGTGATACTTCTTTTGGGATTGGTGTGATGGTTATTGCACCCCATCAGTTTAATTTTGGGAATCCTTTCAGTCACTGCAATTCACTTTAACAAGTTCACTCATTCAGTCTTAAATGTTCCAGTGCTCAATGCCCTGTGCTTAGCTCTGCTTTCTTGTGTATCCAAAGGGGAAGAGCAGTCAAATAATTTGAAGCAGACTACAAGAATATTGACATATGCATTGATGTTACCGGTGACAGGATAGGCCCTAGTGATGCTAATCCACAGGAGGCAGCACACAGCACTGAATACCATAAACCCCACTAAGCTGAAAACAGTGCTAGAATTCAAACCAACCTAATTCAATCAATTACAGCTGTGCTACAGACTGTCCATAGACCATCTTTTGGGAGACTCATTAGAAACAAACAAAATTATGGTGATCATGTGTTTTATTTAACGTTTGATTCTGTCAGTGTTCATATTATTAATAAATCAGGTATATTGCATAGTTGCTAATAAAAATTAATACCAAGAACACCTGAGGGAAGTTGAAAATATGTGTTGCTTTTTGCAATATATGTAACAAAGTGCTGTTTCAAACTGTTAATACTCAAGCTGGATTTCAGGTCTATTTCTTAAGAATTAGAAAACATAAAAAGCTGGAATGCCGTACTGTGAAGAAAGAGAGAGAAAGTGAGAGAGAGGAAGGAACAGACAATTTTTCTCCTTTCCTGCATGAGAAATGTTCCCATCTACCAATGACAGATATGTGCATTATGGAGAAACCCAGAGTACATGACCTGCTCCCAAATGTCACAGTCAAATATAATTCAGTATTATATTCCCATTATTGACCTTAACTGAAGGTACAACCTTGAGGATGCAGTATGACATTGATGGTAGTGATAGAGAATGGGGAGTCTTAAAAAGATTTGTTAAGATGATTTGGTCATGCTTGTCAAATCTCAGGCATCTCTGACTCATTTCATTATTTTTATAATTTACATTTAGGCCTGCCATGTTTTATACTGAATACTGGGATGGAAGACTATGATACAAATTTAACCTTGTGCAAGATGGCCCAGCCCTGCAGAGGTTGGCAATGCTTCCTGATCCATGAATGTGTATGTGTGATTGGTACTCACTTTGCCTCATGATGCTGTCAGTTCTCCAGTGCTGCTCAAGTGTGACTGCAAAATCTGTCTTAAAATTTTGGAGAAATAATCTGTGCATGTGCAAAAATATGTGGAATATCAAGAACTAAACCAAATTGTAAGCCCTTGGAACCTTGCCACCAGCAACAGATCTTTGGTAATTCATATGAGTTGGGAATTCTTTTGTTTTGGCAGTTAATTTATATGGTAGCAGGAGAAATTGCATAATTGCATTCAATGTCTCCCAAGTTATTTATTGTTGAAACAGGTTTTTTTCCAAATATCAGTGGTTTTAGATGCTATCATAAATTAAGAGTGTAATAACACACACACACAAAAAAAAATCAAATGTTAAATCTGTTTAATATAAGCTTTAGTATATTAATTGAATAGAATTTTCATCTGACAATATTTCCAAAAGAAAATAAAATCCTGCCAAATATAAGCAGTACAGGGGAAGATATAGAAACAATTTTCACATACCTGTCCTAAACATTCATTACCTTTCCCTATGAGCCTCTCTTTATTGCAGTAAAATAGATCATAAACAGACACTATTTCAGCCTTACTCAAAAATCATAAAAAATTGGTTTAATCAAAATCAGCCTTCCATAACTAAAGAAGGAATATGAATCAGTGTGGTGGATTAACCTTGCTGACTGCCAGTTGCCAAACCATCCATTCTCTCACTCCCCTTTATCAGCAGGACAGGAGGGGAATAAAATGTGAAAAGGGTCATGGGTTGAGTTAAGGACAGGGAGATCACTCACAAATTAATGACTCAGGCAAAACAGACTAGACTTGGGGAAATGTATTTAATTTGCCATAAATTAAAAATGAGTAGAATAATAAGAAATTAAAACAAAATTAAAAACACCTACTCTTAGCCTGCTTTTCTGCTCAGACTCAACTGCATTCCAAACTCTTCTAAGTCTTCCCTCTAAGCAGCACAAGCAGGCAGGTAATGGAGGTTCTAGTCAGTTCATAATTTTTGACTCTGTTACTCCTTCCTCATGACACTCTTCTAATCCAGTGTGGGTTCCTCAACAATGGGATAGAGCCCTTCATTAATTTTTTCAGTGTGGATCCTTCCCACTGGCTTCATGAGCTGCTCCAGAAAGGTCCTTTCCATGGTGTACTGTTCTTCAGGAATGGTGTGGGTTCCCTACAAGACTACAGCTCCTCACAGAAGACCTACTGCTGTGTTCCTTCATGGGCCAGGTTTTCTCCTCAGGTAGCAGGAGAATCTCTGCTCTGGTACTTGAAGCACCTCCTCTCCCTCCTTCTTCATTAACCTTGCTGTCTGTAGGGCTGTTCACTTATTTTTCCTCTCCCACACAACTGCTACACAACATTCTTTTCACCCTTTCTTAATTATGTTGTCACAGATGGGCATCAGCTTGGATCATGGGCTCCGTTTGGTCCAGTTTTGGGGTCTTTCAGAGCTGGCTGTATCCAATGAGGCAGCCCCAGGCTTCCTCTCACAGAAGCCACTCCTTCAATGGCTTCCCTTGCCATGTCATCCTAGTAAAATGAGTTTAACAGCAATAGAAAATACAAGGCATTTCACTAACAGCAATAGAAAATACAAGGCATTTCACTAAATCCTGTGTGACCCTCTACAGGCTTTTTCATTCTGCACTTGTAGAGTTGAGAGTAAAACATCAGCAGAACTGGCAGTGGCAACAGCAGTAGACAAATTTTCTCTGTAAAAGATTGTCCAAAATGCTATTAGTAAATTCCAAATTATTATTAATATGAATGTATTTCTTTAATTTATTCTTCTTTAAAAACACAGAAAAACACTAAAAAATTATGTACATTGCTTTTCTGGAATGAGCATGCATCACATCTTTTACTTCTCTTGTGGCAAATGTAAAAAATATGGAAAAGTCAATGTCAAAAAAAGCCCAAACCAAAAATGTAATAAAAAAATATATTAGCAACAAATAAAGGATGAAACTCTGTTGTACATATCATAATAGATATAAGGGAATCATCCACCTAATATAACTGCTGTTTTAATATTAGAATGTTCAGCATCTTTAAACTAGTTGTTTAAAGATTGAAGGTTGTAAAAAAAAAGGATGTTCTGTCAGATTTCACTGACGCACAGATACACAGCCAATATTTATCTGAAAACTAAAGAAATACTCCAATCTGTCACTTATATTTCTGCTTTCCTTCAGTAAGTCATACTCCTGTTTTTGGTTCTAGCAAAGAATGACTTTCTTGAGATAATTTCTTTACAATCTATATGGATGTGAGTGTACCATTCCTTACTATAAAAAAATATTCAGATGTTTTATGACTACATTCTTTTAAAACAACCTATGAATGAAGAATATTTTATTGAATTGACAGCAAGGATGTTATTGTCCAGTTTTACAGTGACTCAGAGCAGCCATAGGACTCTAAGAAAAAAGTTGAGTCCTTTATTTTAGATTTAGAAAAAAGAGAAGAACACAAACCTTCCATTGGATGCATGTATCTACTTTGGAACTATCAGGTTTTAGGTGCTTTGAGAGCAAGCAGGCCATTACTTACTGAAGCATCAAAATCTGTGTTTGTTTTTGAGTCAGTGTGAATAAAGGCCAATTTCTATACACCAGTTTTATTTGTATCAAGAACAGTACTTTATGAAATTTTGCAAATACTCTGGAATTTTCCCTCTAAAGAGTATATCAGTCATAGAAATCTTCCATCTCTTTTTTTTTTGAAAAATCAAAGTTCTGGATAAAGCATCTGAAAGGGTTGTTAAACTAATGTTTGGGTAATATTGGACAGTATCTATGAATACTTTTCTGGAAGGCCACTTGTATGAAACCTCCCTGCATTCTACCTGTTCAGATCTCCCTATTACAGTGTCTGCCTCCAACAGATGGAAGGAGACAACTCCATGTTCAGCCTCCAATGCTGCTCTTCCCATGAAAGTAGAAAATCACACTCAAAGGACGAGAGAAAAGTTGCTGTCAAAGCTGTCATTGCCAAAATAATAATTTTAAAAATTATTACACAGTATAGAAGGGAAAAAAAAATCTGTGCAATAATTATTGCATATAGCTGCATGTAACAGATAATTTTAAAAATTATCACACAGTATACAAGGGAAAAAAAATCTGTGCAATAATTATTGCATATAGCTGAATGTAACAGAAATTTGTCATGGCCATGGAAGACAAGAGATGGTAATTCACTGGTTTCTTCAGCTGCAACTACTTTTTTTTTTTTACTTTTTGCTTTTTCTTTCTGTATAATTCTTCCTCAACAGAGACAAATTAAGTGGGAGATTGTCTTCTGAAAGAAGAGAAATATTTGGCGTTTTTAAAATGCTTCATAAAAGTAAAATATCTCAAAAAAATTATTTGATCCTGCACAGATAAAGGAGAAAATAGAGGAAAAAATCCTTCCTGAAAACGTCTTCTTTGATGTTCAATTACCAAGGAATGAACACACCTTTTAATGCTGTTTTTCTGAGATATGAAACACATCTGGGAGATGTGTTTGATATGAATTTAAATGTGATGCCTTTGTCAACAAACTGCAGAGATAATAAGCTCCTTTGGCCAATAGCATCTCAGAAAATGTCATATGACTGATACCTAACAAGGTCAAATATTGTTTCTAAAGCAGAAATTATTTTAAAGCATTTTGGTATTTATTCAACCATTCTCTCTAATAGCAGAATCTGTTTCAATGATAGGATCTTCATTTCAGGGAATTCAGCAGTTTGAAAGCGAGCAACTCAAAGAATTCTGTCCTTTCAATCTGTGCAAGATATATTTCTTATGTGTTACCATTTAAAATGGTGAAAGATTCAGCTATGAAAGCTAAATGATTTATTACCTTGATATGGAGCACAGGTGAACATATTTCTTCTTTTTTCACTGATACCATTAAAAAGTATTGCTTCATTTGTCTTATATATTCTACCTTCATTTATCTTACATATTTTACTTTCAACCCTTGTTAGCAAGCTGCAATACAAACTTCTAAAGAAACTTTTGATACTCAAATAATAAGAGTCCTCTGTAAAAAATGCAGTTCCAGAGACTCTGGAACATTGTTCTTTTCACTCCTTCTGTAGGAAAAATATTAAAAATAAATTAAAAAAATAATTAGTGAAAAATCTTGAAAGAAAAGAAACATTGGGCCCTATCTTACTAACTATCCTCTCTTTTTATATGTAAATAAACTAAAAGCATTTTTATATGTAAATTTAAATGTAAACAAACTTTAAAATGTAAACAAACTTTAAAATTTCTTAGTTGTGTAGTTTATGATAGATGAAAATATTTCCTACTTCAAAGTTTATGCTATTGAATGAGAAATTGCATTACTTCTTGACTCATAAGGTGAATAAATCAACAAGATAATTAGTAGTACAATTAAGCCATAGGAAAAAAAATATCAAGAACATCAAAATGAGACATTACAGGAACCATATGAGAAAATTTTTAAGAATCTAATTTTTAAATATGAGAAAGCAAATAATTCTCCTCTTGTCACTCCCAAGATGTCAAGAACTGCAGCTAAGCTCCTTGGGGCAGAACTTCAAAACTCAGCAGAGATTGGTTTACATAAAACAAGTGTTTACCAGGCTGGAAGACATTCTCTGCACATTTCTATGAATGGCTTTCAGTGAAGTTGCAATAATAACATACATGGGTGACATATGCAGCTAAGAAATCCAAGGGGGGGGGAAGGAAATATATACATTAGCTAATGTAAAATCTGCTAGCTGAAGTAAAATAAATTGTAAGATCTGCCTTCTTTTCCTAGCTTTGTCACAGGAGTCATGATAATCTGTGCAAATTAATTAAAATATAATTGTTTCTGCTATTGAAGGCAAAGTCTGAAAAACCAACGTCTTTTGAATAAAAAAATGTTTCTCTGGCCATCCTTCCATGTTACTTCTGTTATATAGCAATCCTAACTGGCACTGAGCTTCTTGGTATTCCTGGTACTTCCAACTAATAACAGGCTGTATGTCTAACAAAGTGTTTCTGCTTCATTACAGAGTCATCAAACAATATTTCTCAGAGGAATTAAGAGCTTTTCTCTGAACTACCTCTTCTATGGTTTTTACCTGGAAAAAGAACAGCATGTGTTTCTTTTCATTTGGATGTGTCATGTAAGTTAAAACATAATATTACTATGACAAAAACTATGTTAGTTGCAAATTTTGTTTTTCAAACACTTAACTGATTCCAAGGAAGCGACAGCCACACTTCTGCTGTGCTTATGATGCTGTCCAGGAACTGCTGTAGAAAATAACTTTTAGAAGAGAGTCTATTTTTTTCAATTGCAAGATATCTCATGCTCATTTTGTTGAGGAATATATCTGGTCCAGGTAGCTGGGCTTGAAAGCTGCAGATGGAGATGCAGATTGGGCTTGTGTGGGAGTCTGAGACAAAAGGCTGTGAACTGTCAAACTTTGAGATAACAAAGGGCATGAAAAGTGGTGACATCAGCCACATGAATGGACACTGGGACACACAGCTGGAGCTTGGAGTTGCTGATCTTTTGGGTAACAGAAGAGATGAAAGGGAATGACAGCCAGTGAGCTGGCTGGACATGGAGAAAGGCAGGAGCGGGGCCTCAGGAGGAAGAGTGAGACCTGCAGATTGTGAGGGTGTAAAAGCCTCCAGTGGGGTTCCTTTGTTGGGGGTCCCTCCTCAGCAGCACCAGCTGGAGCTGTTTCTGTGTCACTGCAGGGTGAATAAATGGCTTTAGGGAATGAGACACCTGAGACTGTGATGGGAGCCTGGGGGTCAAAGCGGTGAGGAAACCTGGTCTGCCTGGCTGGGAGTGGGGAGTGCCGGGAGTCAAAGGGGCACTGGAGCAGCTGGAGCTGCTGCTGCTGCCAAGGGACTGCAGTCCCAGCAGTGAAAGTCTCTGGCTTTGGGAGTGTGACTGCCAGAGAGCCTCGAGAATGGTCACACTGGGAAGTTTCCTTAACAATTTAAAATATCAATTTTATTTTCATTTTAATTGTAAACATTTCATGTTAGAAGGCACAACATCCCCACATATTACACATATATTAGGAGGCACAACATCACCATTCCATTAAAAAGGAGCCACCATAGTAGAAGGCCAAGACACATAAATATACACATAGTTTAGCCTACAGAAAAAGCTCAAGGGTATTGCCGAGGTCAATGCTATAGTGATAAAACTAATTCATGCAAAATGACCCCAACAAGTGAACCATGCTCTCTGCTATGGAGAAACAGCATATTGTATGGAATATCACTTTTGTGAGTTAGAGGCAGCTGTCCTGACTATCTCACCTACCAGCTTCTCCAAGCCCAGCCTGATGGTGAAGGGGGCAATGCTGGTGAGACAGTGGGGGCAATGCTGTGCCAGCAGCAGCCAGAATGCTGGTGTGTTATCAACACCTTTCCAGCACAATGAACTATGTGGGCTGTTACATGGGAAATCTTAATCTCAACCAGACCAAATTCACACCTCTTCTCCTAAAATCTTAAGATAAATTATTACTTCCATTCTTCCTACACTGAGTTGAGTTCATCATCTCTCTTTTGATATGACTGTGATTCTTTTTTGGGACACAGAGGGTACTACTCAGACTTTTACTGAATCAGCAAGCTAGACTCATTTACCTCTTGCATTATGAGCAGCATGGATTTAAATAGATTTTTCACCCTGAAAATTGTTAATTTTTATTAAAACATTCAAGCTACCACTGGCTGACAGCTCTGTCTGGCTTCTGCAGAACATGAACATGACTAGCAGCTATTTTTTTAATATCAGAAGTGGGGGGAAAATATAAAAAAAAAAAAAAAAAAAAAAAAAAAAACCACACTCTTTTTTATGAAAAACAGCCAGAATGTTTGTAGAGTTAAATCTCTCACTGTGAAAATGTAAGACCTTGGCTCACTCTATATGTGGCAAACCTCCAGAAGTCAACATTCTCTTTGGAGGTGAACCCTTCAAGCTTAGCTCCTTGGTATTGATTGTGACATTTTCTTGTCAGCATAAACATCCAATATCCAAGGCAGGCAATATTTCTCATTAAGTTGTATAGACTACGGACAGCATAAACTTAAACAAATGTGCAGTGTCAGAGCACAGGCAAAGTGTAGCACCTAGTTTTAATAAACTGAAAACAATACAGCTGACAGTTTTCCAAATTTTACCTTTGCCTTTTTTTATGTTTTGTTCCATCCAGCATTCCTCCTTTCAGCATTGCTTTAGCTTCTGCTTTTGTAATCTTTCTTCTTTTCCCAAATGAGTGCTTTCATAGAAGGCTGCTTCACTGAACTCAGCCATAATCCTCTCATTGGCAGCAATGGCCCAATATCAAACTCATCTCTAGCAAAGCAAAAATTTTTATTGCTATTGCTCTGTTAAGTGCTGAATACTCCCCTCTAGCTGTATAATTCAAGTATTAATTCTTCACTAGACTCAGAGATTTTAAATCATGAAGAAATCAACAAGATCAGCTAATCTAATACGTTGCATAACATGAAGCATATAATTTTCCTTCATTTTTGTAATGCATTCATTACTTTCAGCTATACTATCTCTTTCCAAAAGTCAGTTCTCTTGAATGAATGACATCATATAAAACAGAATGTGTCCTGGTCTTTCATAAGTGTTTGCAATGGCTCATTAAATCACAAACCAGTTATACTTCAATTTTCAGTATGTTTCATTTGTTATGAAGTCACCTCTGAAACTTCTCTTGGATAAGCTGAAAAGCATGTCTCTCTTTAGGTCACTGTCAAACCATGAATACTTTTATCTGTGTTTTATAAAGCTGTTTCAATCTGTCATTTTTGCTCTAAAGAGCTTTACACAGTCACTATTCAGGCAATGACCTTACTAATGTGGCAATATAATTTCCCTCTTTCTACTCAATAGTCTTTTGCTTATTGAGACTCAATAGTCTGAAGATATTGTCAGCCATAGGTATGTTCAAAGTGCTCTCTGATTACTCACATTTCAAACATATTTGAGTTTTCCCACATTTTTTGTTGGTTAATTAGTTTGTTTTGCATTTAACTGTCTTAAAGGGCAAATTTGGTTGATGAATAGCACAGAGTTATCTGTATTACAGCCAATATTTTTGTTATCCATTGAGTTCACTAGTAATGATTTTGCATTTTCTTCTACAGACCTTCCAGGTACTTGAGCATTGCCTCAGAAGTTTCTGAAATTGTGTAAAATGGCCTCTTTTTTTTCTTCTTTGTTTTGCTGTTTGTTTTGTTGTTGTTTTTTTGTTTTGTTTTATTCGTGAATATAGGGAAAAAAAATCCTCTAACATATATTCTTATAGAACAGTCTGCAGCTTCCTTTAGTAGAACTTCCACTGTCAGAAATCCAAGAAATAGAGTTACTGTGGAAGCAGTAAAATCAAAAAGACCAAGTGCAGGAAGCTGTAATTACACAGTCATTTTGGTGTCAGAGTCTCTGTGTTCAAATGGAGACTGTGTGTTTGGGGGGGACATCCTGGGCCTGCCCTCTGATCTCAGAAGCTTCTGATAAACCTTGACCAAGTTGACTGAATAGTGAAGCATCCCTTGATTGCATCAGCTGGGCCATGAGTCATTCCCTGATTGACCACGAGCTCTTACAGCCAAAGGTGGGAACAGCCAGAAACATCAGCTGCCCAATCAAGGTGGAAAACAAAGGATAAGCAATTATCCTTAGTTACCTTGGTAAATCATTTACCTGAGTGGTATGGAACACTTGTGAATTGTAGCCCCAGAGGAACAGTATCATTGTTACTGCACTTTGGGGAAAAAAGCCCAGGAACAGCCAATTTGCATTATAACCAGGATGGAAACTTACTGCTGACAGGAGTTGTCAGTCACCTTGGGATCACAGGAGGCTGTGCCACCACCTCCCTCTGAGTAGGACACCTCAGAACTCTCAAAGTTGGTTGTACTTGGAGACCTGGGCTGATAGTTCCTGCCCTCATCTGCACATTCCTTGATGTCCCCCTCTTGTCTGTGAGGAAACACAAACAGATTTGAGTGAGGTGAGTGTTTCTCTGATCCTGAGGGGAATTTTTGGTAGGTACCTTTCCACACATAGAAATAACTGAATGGATCATTTACCTCTGTGTATGTGAATTGATTATTGTATGAATGTGTGCTGGTTTTGTCTGGGTTAGAGTTAACATTCTTCCCACAGTCTGGTATGGGTCTGTGTTTTGAATTTGTGCTGAAGACAGGGTTGATAGTACAGAGATATCTTTGTTATTGCTAAGCAGGGTTTACACAGAGCCAAGGCTTTTTTGCCTCTCATACCGCCCCACTGGTGAAGAAGTTGGGGGTGAGAGATTGGGGGGGACACAGCCAGGATAGGAAACTCAAACTGATCAAAGGAGTATTCCAGATCATATGACATCATGCCCAGTATATAAAGGGAGAGGAAAAAGGAGGAAAAGAGGGAATGTTTTGAATGATGATACATGTTTCCTCAAGTCACCACTATGCGTTATGGCACTCTGGTGTCAAGGTTGTGGCTGAATACGTGCCTGCCCATTGGAAACAGTGAATTAATTCCTTGTTTTGCTTTATTTGTGTGCATGGCTTTTGCTTTCCATATTGAACTCTCTTTATCCTAATCTAGGAGTTTTCTTTTACTCTTTGATTCTCTCCCCACTCTCACTGGTGGGGGAGTGAGTAAGCAGCTGCCTGGGGCTGGGTTGACAGCAGAGGTTAAAACATGACAGAATGCTACTATTTCAAATCCATAGTTAAGTCATTGTTGTAACTGTAGTGAAATCTACCAAATCACTTCATAAATGTTAAAGTACATGATGGTTTAGAGCTGCTACACCCTTATCTTTCCATCCAAATCCTTTTTGCTCTTACCTACTTTTGCATTCCTGGCTTCCATGCAATAATTCAAAATTACTTCTAATTTGATCTTCCCTTGTATTAGTCTTTGTAGCAAGCAATAGAGCGAACCTTGCCATTGAATTCTGTAAAACTATATTTTCACAAATTCATAGTAAATCCTGGTTTTGACAGTACCACTGACAATGTTTCTTAAAGTGGCCAAGCAACTCATCCAACACGTTTCAAAACAAGATTTTGTTGTTTTGTTGGTTTTTTTTTTTTACTTTTGTATTTAACTTTGTTAATAAATATATCAGATTAGACCTTCCAGAAAGCAAAATCTGATCAATTTTACTTGCTAGCTTTGAAGTATTAAACACAACCAAATTTCAGGAATCCTATGTATTCCTTGTACAGAGTTAATCTGCCTTTTCAAAGACACAGCAAATCAGTAATCACACTTTACCTAACAGCGTCACAGAATTATTTTCATAAACTTAGATAAATTTCCAAAAGCTTAGAAGACTATATCCAGTATACATATGTGGAGAAAGAAAAAAAAGATGATTAGAAGAAAAAATATAGAAGGGGAAAACCCTGAAAGCCAGAGAAGTAATTTGAATTACAGCATTGGGAATGAGGGAATAACTTTATGGTTTTGTGAAAAAGTTCAACATTGTAGTTGGATGAGATTTAAATTGCAAAAGGCTTTCCATTTTAATGGGAAATAACAAGGTTGCTAAATAACAGTATGATAGATGTTAAATCAGCAGGTCCAGATAATTTTGCCTGCAAGTGCTGTAAAGAGTCAGCTGAGCAGATCTCTTGATCATCAGTGATGATTTTCAATAAGTCTTGGAGCACTGGAGCATTTCCAAAGGGTTGGAATGAAGCTAATGTTATGCCAATATTTTAAAAGTATAAATGGGACATCTAATTATAGGCCTGTCATCCTGACATTGATCCCAGACAAATTATGGAACAAGAGATATGGGATTTGATGAATAACCTATTAAAAGAGGGTAATATAATTAATGGCAATCAGCATAGGCTTATAGGGAAGACATTCTTTTGAACTCGCTTGTACACTGATCAGGAAAAGCTATCAATGAACTTGTTTAAGGATGATGCTGATGATCTTGTTTTACTTCTATAGGTCATTTCATTTCTTGTTTTACTTCTATAGGTAATTTCATTTCATTTACTGAACATGCTGATTAACAAGGAAAAAATTGCAAACACCAACACTATACATACTAAACTGAATAAAATGTTCTAACATGCAGGTTTTAGTACACTATATTTAAAGAATTATCAATGAGTATGTGTTCTAAAAAAAATGCCAGAGATCTTATTTTTTGCCTTATTTACAGCCTCAGTATAACAGCATTATTGCTGGGGAAAAAATAATGGACAATACAGAAACTGGAGGAGGGATAAATGAGGAAAATGAAAGATTGCTGACAAGCAGTTGGAATCCATCAGATATCACGTTTATTATAGACAAGGAAAATTATGTATCTAGGGACAACAGTGTAAAGAACACCTGTGAAATTGGACCTCTATTAAAACTCCAAAACCTTGGGGATGACAAACAGCAACCTACTATGCCTGGAAGAGCCTAGTACAGTCCTGGCCTGTGAAAGATTCACCCTCTCTTTCTTGGGATATGAAGGCTACCTCTGTACTCCTCAAATAAAGAAGGGCACTCATATACTGAAAAACAAGTAGTGAGAAACATTGCAAAAGTATATAAGCATCAGGAAATAAATGTTGCACCTAACCTTAAGGAACTGTTTTAAAAATTTTCTGGTACAGTAATTCTTTACCTCTTTTAGCATAGAGAGCAGAGCAACAATTCTAGTAAGTCAGGTTTTGTGACTATTCCCCAGAAGTTCAATCTGCTTAAGAATGACAAAAGAAGGTAAAGGATTCATTTGGTCATAAGCTGTCTGTGCTTACATTCAGAACAGAAATATGGCTGTGGAAAATGTGATAACAAGAATCCATTTATGAGCCAGTAAAGCTTCTCTTTTTTTTTTTTCCTCTAAAATCATACACTAATTCTAAGAAAATGTAGTTATGTCATTAATTGTGGGCTTGTTTGACTGCAAAAATTTGACTTCCAGAAGTCAACCCTGATACATCTTCCCACAGATTTTGCTTTTGCTAGGTGCTGTCCTGATTGGTATTTAATTCAATAACATTTATGAGATTTATGGTTGATGACAATCCACTGCATAAACCCAAATTTAAATACCCAAATTTGAATTAATAATTTCCCTCCCCTTTTTATCTTCTTACTCATGAGAAATAGAAAAGAGTAAAAGGAGGGAAAAGTCAGAATTTGCTTCTCAGATCAGCTTTTTTTATTTATCTTGTAACAAATTTTCCTTCCTTTGGAAGGAAACACATGAAGTATTATGTTCTAAAAGCTTGTTTTGAATTCTAGAGAACATTATGTTTTTCTGTATTTTAGGAAACAATAGGTGTTCCTCTTTATTATGACTAAAGAATCATGCTATGAAATTATTCAGTTTCACCTGTATGTCTATGCAATAACCTATTTTAACTCATTCTCTAAGACTTCAGATCTTCTAGCCGACAGTAAAATGCAGTGGTTGTTTGAGAGCATTCCCAGCACTTTCTAAAGAATTACTGTGAATAAAAATTAACATAATATAACCATGAAATTTTACTTTAATGGGTGCTGACTTTATCAGTTTCCATGGAATTCAACATGATATTAACTGAAGCTCTCAGTCAGGAATATCAAGGAGAAACATGATTCCATAATGCCGACAAATTCAGGACTCTTCTGCACAGAAAACAAAAAATATTTGAAGAAATAGCTGCTTCTTTCAGTGATGATTGTTCCACTGCTGTGCTTTGATTTTGAAAACAATAGCAATCAAAAATCCAAGCTAAAGAAATGTTGAAAAATAAGAATATTTTGAAAATCAAGCTTAGGATAAAACTGAGCTGGCTTTGCAGCTCCAATGCTACCATGTTGCACCAGTGCTGGTATGACAAGTGAAGTTAATGAAAAAATTCAGAAGTTTTCCATGTAAGGAGAGCTATTTTTAAAAAGAGTAATTAATAAAAGTCTTATTTCATGAAATACTGTATAAAACTCTCTAAATACTATCAAAATACGGTAGAAGAGTTAAGGAGCAGAAACATACATAAGAAAACAATTTTCCAAAGATGCAATGCCAGCATTAAATTTTCACTGGAGAATGATTTCATCACAAGCAAAAGATACTTTATCCTGCTATTAATTGATTGGCAAAAACTAGCATAATTACTATGAATATAACAAATTACTTGTTCCTAAGTGTTTCACAGATGCACACTGCCAAGGTACTGGAGTGTGAAATTAGTGAAGTACTTATGCAATATACAGGCATTGTGAATATGATTATATCTAAGAGATGATTCTAGTAATGATAATTTGAAGTTCACACAAGAACACTTACTCATTTTCATCAGGTGATAAGGGTGACAGTTTTAATGTTCCAGGTCTCTATCTTGATCCCTTCAGCATCTGTATGGATGTAGCCAATGCAGCCATGCAGTAGTGTGGAAAGAGCTTATTTTCTGGTGAGAGGGATAACCTTATCTCAGTTCTGTCTGGTGTTCCTATGGCTAAAGAAATTTCAGCGTGGCACACAGAACACTAAGCCATGAAATATATTTAAAGAATAGCATATAATAGTTCAGTTTGAGGGACCTATAAAAGTCATTTAATCCACCTGCAATATTTTGCTCATATATGTGACAGGCCAAAAGCTACTATTATGTGGTACACTGACTGCGAAATTATATGGTAGTTCAAAATTATGCATGGGCTAAAATAACGCAGTGAAGAGTATGAATTGAGAGAAAACATCTGGCTAAGGCTAGATACTGATCACAAAGTGCCTATTTGGATCCTTGGGGTCAGCTACTCATGAATGAAGACAGATCGTGCACTTACTTCAATTCATGGAAACGTAACTGTTGATCAGTAATAAACCAAAACCAGTTGTATTCAGGAAGGAGTTAAGTTTCTTTCTCTTTTTCAAGGGGATCATTCTGGAAGATGCAGGATCTTCACCCCATCAGTAAAAGTACTGCAAGAAAACCTATGGGGACAAAGCTCTCAGATACATGGTGAGACTCTTGGGGTGTCCTGCAGAGGGCCAGAAGCAGGAGTCAATGATCCTGATGGATCCCTTCAAACTCAGCATTTCCTATGGTTCTATGAACTGAGACCTAGATTAAAAAGAAACAGGTCTTCATACATATGCTATCTTGAATTGTGTGCAAAGGAGTTTTGACCTTTGTCTCCACTATAGCTCAAGCATGTATTCAGTGTGAGCTGACAATTCCCTGGACAGTTGAACATCCCATCAAACATTCCTAGAGCTCCAGTAGACAAAGTCTGAGCTTTAAAAGAATCCCATTCTCTTGAAATCTATAAATCATGACCATGCACAATCACTGTATTTAAAGTTGTTTTTATACAGTGACTGAATTGTCACAATCTCTTATTCTGTCACTAAAGCCAAGTTGCACAGAGCTTCTCAAGCACTGATGTTTGAAAGGAAGAAAATCTCCAAGATTTATTTGAATATGGGCCAGAAAGTATCTTGTTTTTCAGGCAAATGCAATCACAAATACACAGAGGTGGTTGTCCTAGGCATTTTTAAATTTCTACTCCTTTGTACTGATGTCCTCAAGCAAGAATTCTTAATTTCATTTTTGAACATATTACCTACTGAATTATGAATCTAGAAACACTGACAACTAGCCTAAAGTAAATTTATTTTAATATAATCTGAAACTTTTATTTGGAACCTATCTTCCTCCAATGGCAATATAATCACCAAGACAATTTGCATGATTAGCTGGAAAACTCTTTTTCAATACTAAACATGAATACATGAAAACCCATGCTGGTTTATTTTCTTCTGTATTTGAAAATGAAACTGAACATGGTCCTTTCTTGCTGAACCTAAAAATCATGAGTCTACAGAGAAAGATCATTTTAAAAAAACATTTGAGGGAGCAGATGGCTCAGGTATTTGTGTAGCTTTCATCTTTCCTCAAAATTTTAATAATAAAAATGGGTTGGATCAGTAAAGGTCTCATTCCAACAACTGTCCAACAACTTGGCTTTAATATGAGCCACAGAATTAATAACAGGGAGGATAGTATATTGTTTCATTCTAAGCTGACCATGAGCTCCAATAACTCCAAGAGTTCCAGCTGATGGAACTGAAGGTCCTTGTCATCCAGTTAAAGGCTCAGGCTTTAAGGCAAATTGTATCATAGTTTGGAAATTCTTAGTTTC
The DNA here is from genome assembly GCF_022539315.1 of Serinus canaria. Lineage (NCBI taxonomy): Eukaryota > Metazoa > Chordata > Aves > Passeriformes > Fringillidae > Serinus > Serinus canaria. Next base: position 16,731,270 of record NC_066314.1, on the reverse strand, counting down.
TTACAGCTGTTTTTACAAGAATACCTGTGCAAAAATCCACAAGAACACAAGTGCAAAAATCCAGAATGAGCCTTCAAATGTGACATTCGTATACCCAGATTTCCTCACTGACCTGACACAGAAGGTGTAATAATTTGTAACAAGGCTTTAAACATAGCAGAAGAAGAAAAGAAAATGTTCACTGGGAAAAAAAAAAGATTTGTAGGTCAGATATTGGTCTTGCCCTCAGGAGCCCAGTATTCATTTCCTGATTCAGTAAGAGGTTCATTTTATAATACTGAGCAGATCTGTGTCTCCATTTCCCATTTTCAGAGCAAAGATAATGCTGTTTGACACTCTCTAACCACAACATCCCAAAACCTGCTTTGAGTTGTTGCAGCTTTCTAATGATTCAATATTCACAGCTTTGTCTGTACAGTCTCTCTTAGGAAGATGTTGAAGGGAAGGAAAAAAATCAGCATTTCTTTCCCCACCAAAAATTTCCTTCTCCTGTGGTCATCCAACCTGATTGGTTTTCTTACCATCCAGATGGTCATGCTGTCTTGTCCTTGTATTTTCTTGGTAACCCATTGTCAAACTCCAAGGATGTTACCACTTGGGGAGTTCTTCAGCTTATGTATTGTCTTGTTTATTCTTGCTGCTACCAAGAATATCACATTCTCTGTAGCTGTAAATTCTAGCTTCAGGGAAAGTCAGGGATGTAGGCAAATGGGTGTAGCTACATCCTTAGAAACACTTTGGAGCTGAACAAAAACACACCAGAAAGTGACAGAATACATTTGATAGTAAGATGTGGACAAAACAATATTTGGTGCTCAGCAGAGAGTCCACCTCTTCCCAACACTCTCCCATAATTCATAACAGTTCGAACAGTTAATTTCTTATTGCAATTTGTACCAGAATAGCATTCCATTTGAGGCTATGGCCAGAAAAAACCCAAAATATCAGTAAGTGACATCTTCAGGCACAGAAATAACTTTTAAAAAAATATTGCTTCTAAAAAAATATTTTCTCTTATTTAAGCAACATTGTGAAAAGACCATTTCTACATTAAATTATCCCAGCTGGATATCTAATGTGTTTAGTTTTGAAAAAGTGATGCTCAACTGATGCTCTAAATTTCACACAAATGTTCCACTTATTTACCAAATGATTAAAATCAAATATATTATTGTCATATTACAGATTGGTTTTTTTCTGAAATCCTAAAAATGCTGCTTCAGACATGCCCTTTACTGCTATTCATCAATCCTGAAAATGTTTTATTCTCATATGGCAATGGTGGAAAATTTTATGAGTCAGCAGTGCCCCGGCAGCCAGGAGGGCCAAGCGTGACCTGGGTTGCATCATGCAAAGCATCCCCAGCTGGGCCAGGGAGGGGATTGTCCTGCTCTGCTCTGCACTGGGCAGCCTTGCCTCGAGTCATCAGGGCAGTTTGGGGTGCCACAGAGCAAGAGAGACATTAAACTGTTAGAGAGTGTCCAAAAGAGTGGGACAAAGATGGTGAAGGACCTTGAGGAGAAGCCACATGAGGAGTGGCTGAGGTCACTTGTTCTGTTCAGCCTGGAGGAGACTGAGGGGACACCTCACTGCAGTTACAACTTCCTCATCAGGGGAAGGGGAGGGACAGACATTGATCTCTTCTCTGTGGTGACCAGTGACAGGACCCAAGGGAGTGGCCTGAAGTTATGTTGGGGGAGGTTTAGGTTTGATGTTAAAAACCAGAGGGTGGTTGGGCCCTGGAACAGGTTACCCAGGGAAGCAGTCACAGCTCCAGCCTGGCAGAGTTCTAGAAGCATTTGGACACTGCTCACAGGCACAGGGTGTGATTCTTGGGAATGGTGCTATGCAGGGAGTTGGACCTAGTGGCCTTTTTGGGTCCTTTCTGATTCAGCTTATTCTGTGCTTCTATGATAATTTTTCTCCTAAAAATGTTCTGAAATTGTATTCACTTTAATAATTTAGCAATATTACTGATAATGCAATGTTTTAAGTGCCTATTTCAAATGCATTTTAGATTTTTTTATATTGCAGATTTTTATTATGGAGTTTGCTGAGGTAGGGAGATTAATTTTTTCCACTTAAGTTTTTTTAAATTCACAAATGAATTTATATTGATAGAAAAAAATTCATTGCAGCCAAACTCAAATTGTCACATAATTAGTGTTGAATTCCTTTCTTTCTTCAGTTGGACGAGATCTCCAAAACTAACAAAGAAAGTTTGAATGTTCTTTTCTTCTGCCTCAGATATCTGGCTTTGGGTGAGAAGACTTTTCTTTGGGAAGCATTTGTCTTTTCTATTTGAGTTTAGGGTTTGTCTAAGGGGATGAGGACTCCTTTGTCAATGTTTTAAGTCAGAAATGAGAGCCAGAAATTGCAAGTCCATAGAAGTGCGTGCCCTTTTAAGTACTCTGTCTCTGAGATACTCCTTCCCTTACTTTAGGACACATATGGGGTGATCTATTATCTAAATATCAATAATGTAAACAAATCAATAATATGAATAAATTTAAAATTTATATAATGGGATATTTTTATATCTGTGTATTTCAAATGTTTTGAGGAATCAACCTTCTGTTGCCAGATCTAAATCAAATACAGGAAAATGTGAGTTCTTCCATTAAGTTCCAAAGCACAACCATCAAGCTACTGTTTTCAGGTGGCACACAACCTCTCTTTTGAGAACTGGATATTAGCCTTAATACACCATTGATGTATTTTACTCAGAAACATAGCAGACATTATTTTCTTTTCTCAGAATGCTAGTAAGTACTAAGTAGTTAGCACTTCCCAGTACTAAGAAAAGCTATCAAGTTTTTCTCAGCAATTTCCTTCTTTATTCACTCTTTTGAAATGTCAACATGGAAAGAAAAGTAAAATCAGAGGATGCATTATTATATGCATTTTAAGAAAAAAACACAACTACCAAACTGGTAAGAAGTGCATTTTGTAAGAGAGGCTTTTTTTGTCTTGCTGTTTTCATTTGTTTATGTCTGAATTGAAGTAATTCTTAAATCCTAATCTTAATTTAGGCCAATATTATACTGATAGGAACTGCATTCTCTAAGTGTGTGCACCTGCTTCAAATTGAGATCTCATGTTTTGGACATGCAGAATCAACTCTTCCTGTAGCTTTAAGTGACAAGCAACAGAAGTGAGTATAGAAACACCTGTGTATTACTGTAGCTGCAAGGGATGGGCAGGGTAGACCTTCATACCTCCAACAAATTGTACTGAAAATCTGTAAAACTGATCAGAGAATTCTACCTCAAAGAACTGATGCTATTGAGAATTCCTATTTGAACATTTTTCTAAATAAATCTGTTAGCTACACATCTGTGTGGATGGAGGTGTGGGGAGGTGGGTGGTCATTTTTCTGCTGAAGGTACCCTGAACTTTTTTTCCTGGATCTTTTTCTCTAATTTATTTATGCTTTGATAAAGCTACATGTTTCATTGCAGTATTGGTCTATACATTATGCATTAAAAAGTCTAAACTTCAAATAGAAGATTTTTTAAAAAATAATCTAGAACCAACCAATCTAATTAAAGTCTCAAATACTCTCTCTTTAGGTAGCAAAACAAAACAAAACATATAGTGTTAAAAATCAGGCTGCCCTTCCCTAAATAAAGAATAAATATTTCTTTCTTGTGGAAGTGCTGGCACACTGCTATTTTTTTTACCTTGATCCTTCCAAACTCAGTGGGGAACAAAATTGTAATCAATGAGGCACAGATGTATAATCAGAAGATGAAGTGTGGGGCAAAGAAATCTACTATTACATGCTGGTGAGAAGTCATCATAACTGCTCACTAGTGTCAGCAAAAGTGTGTATTGAGGTGTCTGATCAGTAAGGTGAAAGGAGAATTTCACTTTTTCTTTTCCCCCAGCATCAGGGTGGGTTTGTATTGTCAGAATAACTGAATAAAGGCAGTGTCCAAAAGAAAGCACCCTCAGAATTCTTCATATTGATCTCAAAGGATAAAAGTGCTTTACTCTGAGCTCAGGTGTATCTTCCATTCACAACTGAGGTAGAGTACAGTCCTGTGCACTGCACAAAGGCTTCCAGTGTCTGGGCTTTTCCACAAGCTGGAAATTTATCTGAAGTATTCACATGTTCTAGCTGAAATGCTACTGTATGATAATCTGCTATTTCTATTCCTTTCAGACAAGAGAAAATATATAATGGCACATCTGTATCTATCTATATTTATATTTATATCTATATCTATGTAGTCTATATATCTATAGGTGTCTCTCAAAAAAAAAGTTCCCCCTTTATGTCAATTTCTTTCAACATGAAGCGAATACAAACCTGCTTCTTTTTAAACCATGTTTCAGATAAAACAGTATTTTGGTCAAATAGTCTATGGATTTATTATTTCTCTTTGAAAAGTAATCTCTTTGTCAATATGGACACATTAGCTGTCCATCTGTGCCAGACATACCCAAGCAAATTTCACCCATTTTGTTTCGCAACACTCCAGAACCCTCTGAATTGGAAGCAGATCAAAAATAAAGACTTCAAATTTATTAGGGCTGATCAGAAAAATGAAAATCTGCTATGGAAAAATTACTGAAGTTTGCAATTCACTCAGTAACTGTACATAATTGAGATATTTCAATTTTTTGATAAAGAAATGCATGTGAAGATATATATATTAATAAAAGACATGATCAAACTTTTACTCTAGCTGCTCTAACTGAAGCTGTTGGATGTTTGAGGGTTTAGGCTCTATCTATAATTCTCATTTATTGTGGTGAAAAAATGCCTTCTTAAAAAGAAAAAAAAAAAACAACTTGAATTTTATATGCTCCCACTAACTTTTTCAGTCTGAATTAATAGATGTGTTTTGACACAATTTATTTCATCACAAATTCCAAGCTGCTCTTTCTCCAGTGTTCTCAAATTTTAGTGATTTAGATAAAACTGGATGTAAATCTAGATAGTATCCATCTCAAGATCTAATCCACATAAACCAGTGTTGACCAGAGTGAAAATAAAAGCAGAATACAATCTCTTTAACAAGCATGGTCATAATAGGCTTAATCACATCAGGAGGTTCAACTTCGAATTCTGCTTCTTGCTTTTTAGAGTTGCTGCATTCTAGAAACTGAAACTTAATTATAGACCCTGGCCACACACTCATACAGTTAAAACAGATGAGGCTGATAACAGCTATTTTTGCTTGATATCCTGCTAATGAGATTGCATGTGCCATCATGATTTTCTCACTGCCTCTTCTCTGAGGGAGAGGATACTTGATTTGTATTATTTGTATTATATCCCACTTTAAAAAAAGAGATTAAATCAATTTAATTTTAATAAAATAACACTGCTGAATGGAAATGTATTTTATCACCCTGTATCATTTGCTTGGTATTAATTTAAGAGGAAAAAATAGATACAATTCAAGTATTATATGTTTTTTATAAAAAGAAATCAGAAAGAAAATTTTAATTCTCACACATGAGATTTTAATCAAGTAAACATACAGTACCATATCACATACAATTACTAAGAAACTTTTATTGCCAGAAAAATATAGAAAGAACACTTAGAGTCATGACGCTGAAACACACAATCATTCAAATATGAGCACAGCAAGCCTGAAATAATGCACAGAACTCAGGGAGTCAAATGTAGACAATTAAATGTTCCAGTGTTCCCATCCAAGGGATCCCAGTTTTTCTTTCAGCATAGTGGCACGTGTGGCTCATTATTTTTTAAATTGAGCTCTTGTCAAGCACTTAAAATAAATAGATTCATACAACTCTTTTTCTTGACATGTCAGTCTCTCCTCAGAAGATGAGCTTATGTTCTTGAATTCCTTGCTTTAATTAACTCCTTCAGTGCCATATGATAACTAAGAGATAAAATCACTTGAATTTTGAAAATTATGGAATCGGGTGCACAGTCTAATAATTTCAATTGTTTTTAAAACTAGGTCTCCCACTGCAATGCCTAACGATGGTAGACAGTCACTTTAATAAAGCATGAAAAAATTGGATATTTTGTTGAATGCAAATAGTTATTAAAGACTATTTTAAATATGTAAGTCCTATTGCATGTGATTGGAAAAAAAATTGTACATATGTAAAATCAGCTTATGAGCTGTTTTTTATCCAGTTGTTCTATAAAAAACATATTGGTAAGCTCAAGAACACAAAAAGTTATACCAGTCCCAAAGGTTCAGAATTTAGGATATGTTCCCATAAGGTGTTTGGAATGAGGGAAGCCTTGGTAAGATGTTTGATAACATTCATGGCTATGGTCAAGATTTTGATGAACACACAAAAGAGAAGCCTTACACAGCACAGGGAATTTGTTTATACAAGTCAAGGACAACTTAAATGCAGGATCAAGGTAGTTATCAATGAAAGCTGGTGTCTTAGCTGCAGGATGAAAGAAACAGTAGTAAAAGCTTAGCATTAGTGCTCGGTGTCATTTATGGTTCTGCAAGGTTGTTCTTACACACCATTTACAGATGCAGTGCAGCAGCATTTGGATGTAGGCAAGAAAGGAATTGTAGCCCTCACAGTGAGGAATGACTCTGATACAATGCATATTGCAACGAGGATAATCAAGGGAATAAAGGCAAATAAAAATAAAACAACCACTAAAACATATTTTTAAAGAGAGATTATGTAGGGAATTTCTTTCTTTTTATGATCTATGTCTGAATTTTCTACTGTGAATATTCTGACCATCCCATATTCTGGCCATCCCATATGAAAAGACATTACCTTTGACTTCACCTATTACAGCAGAGAAACATAAAATCAACTTTTGTTTTGGCAGTTGCAGATAAAAATGCTTTCCAGTGCAAATAACTTTTCTAGAATTTTTGCTGCATACACTTATCTCCATGAGTTACAGTATGCTTGCACACCCTCATTTGATGATGATTTCAGGATATCCAGGAAATGTTTTCATCTATCCAGGAGACATTTTGATGATATACAGAATTTAGCAACTTCCATATCTTCAGTAAGGAATGTCTTGGTTCAACCCTAATCAGCCACCCACTCTTTTCCCTCTGGGGAATTTCTCACCCTCAAGAATAAAAGTAACTCCAGCCAGAAACTGCAAACATTACCCAGTCAGGATTTCAAAACCAGTAAGATAGGGGGAAAAACAGTATGCTACATAATGAAACAAAAAAAGCTCATTTGGGATCTGAACCAGGTACATTTCCAGTTTAAATAGGTTGATCTTCTTATTATCTACATATGCACTGAATCTTTCCTTTGGTGACAAAAAAAAAAAAAAAAAGTATGAGAAAAACCAGTGTGGGAGAAAAACATCAATAAATACAAATTCTTCATACTTTAAACTGTAAGGAATATGTAATAAACACTTGTTTCTCAAATATGCACACAAATAGAGGAATCTTGTAGTTCTGTGGCTCTTCAAAGAAGGAGATGAAGGCAGAAGAACAGCTCCTGAATCTCAATATTCCAGATTAATATCAAGTCACTCCTAGTGAGCAGGAGAAAAACAATGTAAGTAAGATTCAAGTCATGAAAGTTATGCAGCACCTTTTAAACTTTAACAATACTTCATAATAGTTCACCAGTGAAATAAGTCAGTTTAGTTTCCGCAGTGATGACAAAGGTTTCAACTTCAATTTCATTCTCTCTGAAACTCATGTTCTCAGTTGTTCTTAATGAAAACAGGATGACAAGGGGTGGAGGGAATATAAGTTTTAAGAGGTGAGGTTTTTTTTGTCACCTAAAGACAGAATGATAGAATAGTCTTACAGACACTGGTATGCTAAAAATACCATTGCAATCCACAATTTATCTTCATGAAACTACAACAGTTACAAAAGTTCATGAAATCTTCATTACTTGAGATGACTCTTCCCCATCACAGAGTTCCTGTGGGTCTCCAGCACATGGTGTACATTATTTCGTGTCAATTCAGCATTTACTGCTGAGACTGTGATCAAACACTTGACATCTACCCAACATATGCCTCTTCAGTGTTTGTATTAGGTGTACTTCCTATTATAATTAACAGGGTTAATCACATCAGTATCACTCATAGAGTGCTCTTGCAGTGTTTCCTATTGACCTTTTAATTTAACTATAAGAGGTCAAGATCCTGAAAATAATAGATAATACATACTTGCAAAAAAAAAAAAAGTAGCTTTGCTATTCAATATTTCCTGTATTAATACATATATATAAACTATTACCATTATGATTTCCTGTAAACTCCATTTACAATTATTCTTCAGATTTCAATTATTATGAGCCTTTATATCTTCAAAATTTATCACAAAATTGAGGTTTATATGTAAATGTTATTCATATATGTTCTGTGAATAACTAAATTAACAAAACTACTAGCATATAGATGATATAATTTTTTTTAAGGTTGCTCTACTTTAATTTCCCCTTGATTAAATTTTGTGATCAAGGTCTGTGATGAGAAGGTATCAGTTCACATCTAAGTAGTTCATTGAGAATTGTAAAGCAGCGTGCTGAGATAATTAAATAAGTATTAAGTGGATTATTGGTCACATCCCAAAGCTCTGAAAGGCCTTCTCAATATAAAATAGTGCAAAATTACTACAAAATCTGATGGCAATATTTCAGTCATGGATTTAGCTGTCTTTGTGAGAATGAGCTTTTGCTTTCTGTCATATTTTCTCCTTGTCACCTTACAACAATCATCAGAGTCATGACCATATTATAATTATTTCCTACCTTCAATATTAGTTTACATGGAAGAGAAAAGGTCTAAATTAAAATTTGACTGTTTGTAATTCTCAGACGGATTTAATAAAATTTGTAAAATATGGGACCTACTAATAGTCTTTATTTCTACTCTCATAGAAAATAAAGAGTGTCGTACTACTGGAATCAATGTATCATAAGTTCTGGATATTTGGTATTTGTAGGAATTCAGATAATGACTATTTTTCAGGGGAAAAAAAGGTCTTAAATTGTTCATATTTCATATTAAACTCAGTTTATTTTTTAACTGTTGTTTATTTTGAATTTATACTTATAGCAGGACCAAAAGTTTCAACTTTAATGGTATCTCAGAAAGCAAATAATATTACTCAAGGAGTAAACATACAGAAAGGAGAAGATAAATAAATATTCGATAAATACAAAATTATTTTTAAAGAGAGTAACTAGACTAGTTTAAGTCACTTTAGGACTATAAGTAATACATAAGGGGAGTGTATTCTAGTTTTCTCATTCCACTTTGGAAATTTGAATTATTCTGCATCCTGTCAAATGACAGAGTTACACTGGCAGCCAACTGAGGTGACCATGGCATGGCAGCCTGAAGTTAATATTCCATTTCAAAGGTAAAAGTTATGAATAGCTACAAGCTGCTCTAAGGTATCACTTCAAAAAGTGTTGGTGTCCTTTTCCCAAAACAGTGTCCCAATTTTATCTTTTTTTTTTTTTTAAATCAGGCCTGAAAAAAGGTACTTCAGTAAACACATGGGAACTGTTTCATTAAAGAGATTTAAATGCATGTTAATTAAATCAAAATTCTATCTAATAATTCTTCAAAGTGAAACTGTACAGAAAGTGTTTGTCTTCCTTGGAATTTCCTGCATTAAACACCTGATGAATTAGTTTTTAATTTCATCTCTAATTTCTTGGAAATCATATTTCTTTGACTTATGAGGCTCATTCTTCCTCTATCATGAATAACACTGTTATATTTTTATTCTTTGTTGTGCATGCTTTGCAATACCTTTTCATGTCAAGACACATCTTCCTGGAAAACCCTCCCATTTTTTTCAAGTATTGATATTTGATGTATTTTGATTTAGATATTTGAAGAGAAATATTCTTTTGTCATTCAATTTAAATCCTCAGTAAGAGAATATTAATCTTCCCCAAGGTATTTTCCTGGACATATTTTTCTTTGGTAATATCCCTGGCTGTATCTTTTTAAATACAGACATATCCTAAATTTTGAAAGTATTGTGGAAGGAATTTGGCTTGAATAAGCCAAAGACTTGTTGACAATGATTTACAATTTTCTTTTTAAAAAAGAGAGAGGCCAGAGCCATCATTAGCAGGCAATAGACAGCAGTGTAAAATCAGCAGATAATTATTATTAGTTATTTACTTCCACATTTCCAGGTGGTTTCAGTCAGCAAAATTAATTTTTTAGTAACAAGCTTACACATTATCATAACTCTGTATAATACAACAAACTACATATCTTCATGACAAGTTTTGAAATAAGGAAATTCTAGACCATCCCAAATTTATATGCTTATTGTTTTGAAAAAAAATTTCCTAAAGTAGATGGCCAGCTATCTGTAAATAAACTATAAAATGTTTTGAAGGAATAACTTTTATTTTCCCAGAAAATAATAAAATTGGTATCAGAAAAACACTTGTTTAAAGTGGTACAAATGTTACAAAATAGTTTTTTATTTTCTTTGTCTATAAATATGCAAACATTTAGGTAAAAAGAAAGACAACAAATAATCATTGCAAAAATTTATAATTTTGTCTATTCGGCTTCAAAACTGTCAAGTCTGGAATTTCTGGTAGAAACTGTATACACACACACAGATTTCATTGCAAAAACTCTTATCAGTTCATATGTCCTTTAAACAGGGAGAAAAACTGAGATACAAAAATATCTTTTCAAAGGGCAGAATCTCGCTCCCTGTATTGGGAAAAAAAAGGAAATTAGACCTTAGAAAGGTAATGGAAGAGAGTACAGAGAAGATGCAGGAAAGTCATAGTCATGGTAGAGGACAAACTGAGTCAGAGTAGAGGAAATACTTATAGTTACATGTCTTTAACCAGCTTTAATCAGCTCTTGGGATATTTTCTTTTCACTACTGTTTTAAATTACCTCTCTTCAGGCTGAGAAAATTAGTAAACTGAATATAAAGTTTTCCACTGAAGTGACTTTATGCAAATGATTCATTAATGCAGTCTCCAGGATGTTGTCAGCCCAATCTGTTTCTATCTTAGCATTAACTTCATAACATATGTTTGCATCTATTTTATGATACTGGTAACACTTCTATCATGTGAACCAGGAATTGGCCCCAAAACTTCTGAGTAGTAGCAGCTTGCTGTACAATACAGGAAACTGTTGTGCAGATCCCTTAAAAAAATGATTTAAAACATTCCCAATACATTGCCTAAATAGATTGCTCCTTTAAAGAATTATAGAATAAATAGATAAATTGGTTCTTTTCATTACACATGCTGGTGAGTTCCTACTTTGTTTCCTCACTATTTCAGATTTGACATGCTGTTACTGTGACTAATGCAACCTCACAGGGCTTAAAGAAATTTATATGCCAGAAATCAATAATAAAGGGTATCTCTGCTTTGGTTTACACACCTTTATTTATTTAAAACAATGAAAATATATTTTTCTTAGTAACAGAGACAAAACTTAGTAGTTCCTATTGGCAATTTTTAAAATCACCAGGAGCTACAAAAAGTGAATAACTGTTCTGAATAATATACAAATGAAAATACTCTTCTGATTGCAGTCTTTAAAAAAAAAATCCCTCTTTAAGTGACAGAAACAGAGATTTGTATACTAATAGCCAACTGCAATTTGATATTGTGTCTCTTCTGCTCTCAATAAAAATGGAAATTATACCCCAAAAAGCTTCATTTTTTTTTAGCACTATTAAAATTTTGATAGCTGCCTTTAAATTCAGTTTGAAATGCTGTCTGAATGATTTCAAATGATTTTTTTGAGAGTAGCAGGTTGCAAGAGCTCAGAAATTTTAAACTGTTACCAGTATAACAGTTAACATCCCACTGAGCAGGGACTGAAATGCTGGATGACTTCTTAAACTGTTCTCAGAAGTTTTTGAGTGAAGAGTTATTTTTCTACTGCAAGAAAGAAGACCAGAGGCTGGGCCAGGCATGCCATAGAAATGACATAGTGATGTACAAAGCTCATGGTTTCCACATCACAGCCAGGGGGAGAAGGATGAAGAAAGAAAAGAACTGACAGCTTCAGATAGGAGGGTCTTCTCCCTCTGCAGAAGCTGTTGTCCCAGCTTCTCCTTTTGGAGCTGGCAGCAAAGGGAGCTCAGCTTTTCACAGCTTTGATACAGCAGGGAATGAAATGGTGCAATAACTGGCTGGGTCCAGCAAGAAACTGGCTTGGAAACCAGTACAGTCAGAAGCTGCTCAGCCTTCTTCCTAAGTTGTCATTCATAACAATTGAACTTCAGTTATGCTTCCACTTTGTTCTTTTTTGCCCTGTTCTCATGAATCATACACTTTGATTTGCACAGTGATGCAGCTTTGTTATATAATTAGCCTATAACAAGTGGTCATGGTGAGATATGGATTTGAAACTGCTGGACTGAAATGGATATTTTATCTTTATCACCAATTTCTTGCATGATTCATAAAACTCTCTATATAAAGTTGGCAGGGAATAGTGGCCCATGGGCAGTACTTTATTATAGATGCTTAGATAGTCTACAGTCATTTCTTTTTAATTTGATGAGCATATCTACCTGCAGATATGTCAGAGTCCTGAGACTGAAAAGCAATAGGATTTCAGGTACTAACTCTCTGGTTCTCCCTGTTTCCTAAATCCCTAATCAACACATGTGTATTTTGAAATATCTAACTTCTCTGCACAAAGCTTTCCCACTCACATATTGGATTTCTACTCAGATAAAAAAGGAGGGTCTAATATACAATTCCTAAAAAAATATAGCTCAAGAATAACTGTGGGAAAATTTCTATCTCTAACCCCATTGCAGGATCACAGTGCAAGCAAGTAAGAAGTTGTTTCATCTTTATTTCTTTCACCTTACAAATTTGCATCTGGATACTGAAATATTAAATATTTGGAGCTAAAATGTCATTTGGATTTTTCTCATTGACGTCTGTGGTGGATTTAATCCTTTTTCCCTACAGGTTTTCAATATTGCTATTGTTGCTGTGACTGATACTGTTTTTCACTGCTAAAATATAAAAGTAAAACAGATATTTTCCAAGTTTAAACAAAATAGTCACCAGGGACATCACTATAAGGGGCGTGACTAGACCCTTGGGAGCACAGCAGAAGAAAATCATTCCCCCAGAAGATTCAGCTTCTGAAGCTGTAGCTGTGGAAAAGAAAATAACAATCTATACAGCAGTGAAATCCAAGAGTAAGAGAGGAAAAGAGAATGAAGTGAGGTAAAGTGACTCATTAAAGGTATTCTTTAAGGAACAAATGAAAGACTATATCAGAGATCAGAAAACAAGAAACTACTGTTACTTTGCTTTATCAACACTTGAAGCATAAATAAATTTTTATTCCCTAAATGAGAATACTTAGAGTAGATTCTTGCATGAGCAGGAGCTCACAGGGTTACTTCATAAAGGTCTTTTTTTCTCTTAAGTCTGAGTTCAAAGACAAATTCCTATAGGAAATAGCAGAATCTCTTTCTGACATAATTACTCAGTCATAAAAGACTATTGAATAATAAATATTGGCTAAGCATTTATATTTAAACTGTATGTTTATATATAAATACAAACTCTGGGTTTAACCAACTGTATAATGTGTATTAATGTACAGCTGGGATTTTAATCTGGAAATGCAGCCCTACTAGTGCTCTTCAGGAGTTTGCACATATGAGAAAGAATGAGTTCATTTGAGAGATTTAACAAAGGAGTTATTAGAAAACCTTTCTAGAGCCTCTTCCTCCTCTGTTAATGGTACTCTTCCTTATGCATCATTAACTGTAGGATGATTCTGCTTTATATAAGGTAATATTAATTCAAAATTTTTTCGTAAAAGACATCTTCAATCACATTCTCTCCTTGTGTTTCTTCTGGGTGTTTTTGTTTGTTTGTTTTCTTGTTTTGTTTTGGTTTTTTTTGTTTTGTTTTGTTTTGCTTTTTTTTCATATTGTATGACTTATGTGTGTTTCCTCCTCTGAAGTGGCCTTAGTGTGGTTGAAAATAATATATGAGGGTAAGTGTAAGGGGCTTGTCTGTGCCATTGAGGTTATCTGGTGAAAGGAGCCATAAACAAGAACACACAGAGACAAAGCTGAGCACACAGATAGCAGTGGTTGTGATACAAACAATTGTGGTTAGTCACCCAAATCACTAAGGGCATATGGATGGTGGGAATGTTCCTCTATTTGGCTGGAAGGATAAGGAAGGGGAGGAAAACAACACACAGACATAAAACCTGAGCAATTAATGTTTACAAAGAGAACAGGAAACATACCTGCTCATTAGCACCAAATTGTGTGCTCTCAGGAAGCTTCAGGCAAATCAGGACACTGGTTTTTGGTAGATGGGAGGAGGTCAGTGGCACTACTCCAGCTGGTGAGGCAATGTGCAGGGTAAGGGCAAGCAGGCAGCAACAAAGTGAGGAGCAAACAGAAATGGTGTAAAAAGGAGCAGCTACATGAAAAATTGGTTTAAGTCAGCACATTTCTTTGACTGAGCCCTGTGTCCCATCAACTCAGTCTATCCTATATTCCCACATCTTGTTCTTAAACATTTGCTTGTTACTGTATGAGCTGGCTTTTACTGGCACTTAACTCTGCTATAACTAACCTGTACACCTAACCTGTCAGCAATGGGAGCAAGTGTGGTGTCACTGCACTGGGATGAGTGGGCATCTTTAACCTCCAGATATGAAGTGGGAATGGTGCAGATCCCAAAAAACTACTCAGAACACCAATGTGAGTGAGGAGCTCTGTGCTGGTGGATGGAGTGGTGCCACAGGACTGAGGCCATGTGCTATGTGCTGGCTGCTGGGGCTCTGGGCAGTGTGTTTGCTCTCTGGCAAACCTTAAGCTGGACCAGCTGACAAGGGGCCAGCAGGGACATCCAGTGGGTGGAGGGTTCATACTGCCATCTGGGACACAAGTGATTGTTGGGTGCTTGGGTGAGTGCTGCATGTGTGCAGTGATTGCCATCTGGGCCAGCCAGCAGGAAGGAGATCCATGGAGGTGAAAGGGATCCAGGTGGCAGGGGTCCCAGACAGACAAAAGGGACTTGCTGATTCCTGAGGGAACCAAAAATGAGCATGTGTTTGTGAACCTGGAGTGTGCTGTGTGTGTGCCTGCAGCAGTGTCCTCCTGCCTCTGCAGCCTAAGGACTGTTGAAGGCAGTGCCTTGCCTGTGACACCTGTGTGACTGGCCACACCAGCATGTGTGTGTGTCTGTGTGTCTGTCTCTGGAATAAGTGAGCAGCATTGTTACTGGTTGTACCTGCAAACAGGAAAGCAGCCACTGTGCCCCTCAGACCAAGGAGAGACCCCTGGTCCTCAATATTGGCTCCAACAGCTGGGCAAGAGGGACTCAGCCAGAGCACTGGATATGGCCATACTTTTAACATCACTTAACATGGTCTGTATGTTGATCAGCAGAATTTCTTTATTAATCTTGTTGAAGGAAATACCACACCCTTTAAATCAGTGCAGTTTTTAGTTGAAAAACTGTATGTTGTTAATATGTATTTATAAGTGATGCTGCAATACTTACCAAGAAGTTTTTATTAATAGACTCCTATTAAGATATAAAAGAACCTTAACCATGCACCTGAAGCTAATAGTGTAATTTTAACCTTTCCATTTGTCTCTCAAGTAAAGATTAAAAGAAAACAGTATGATAAATTGTTTCTATGTGTCAAAATGAACTATTTTGTTTTTCATCTGTTTTGCTATGAAAATATAAAATGGTAGACCCTTGGTGGATAAAAGATTGTTAACAGCATCAGTCTTGATATTCAGTCTGTAGTAACATATAAGTCAATGAGCCTGCTAGTTGTAAGGCTTTCAAACCAAGGAGCCAAACACATGTCCAGCTCTGATTTGATTCCAAATCAAACTGCTCATTTTCTTTTCAAATTTGACTTTCACAATATGAAAATGAAAGGAACATCATATAAAGGCAAAAATATTTCTACATATTTAAATAGGTTCAGTACAAAAATAGGCTCATTATTCTAATTTTAGTGACAAATTAATATTGTATCTTTCTTTTATACTTAATTAGGTACCTGTCAAATTTTCTTTTAAAATTGTGGAAATCCACTGGATAAATAATTTTTATCTAACTTTAACCTTAAAGCAAAGACAACTTGTGTATTGTTTTTGAAGATGGCTCAGATTTGTGTAGAAACTGAATGTTCATTTATGAAAAAGGGAGTATTTAGTGAGAAAGCTGATACTTTTCCCCTAGCTACAATCTAGGAAAAAACTTATCTCCAAATTTTCATTAACTATAAAAAATGTGCATGTTTTGGTGTCTCATGTAGAGCATACAAAGAGCATCTCAAGGAACCTGCAAATGTAAGGATATCATGCAAGTGCAAGGATATAATGCAAATGCCTATCACCAGGCCAGTAGAACATTCTCTTGCATTAGGACCAGAATGTCTGTGACCTGCTGAAAGAACTCAGGAGCAGAAAAAGGAGTTAAGATGTTTCTAAGTCACATTTCACCTTTCTGAATCCCTCATCTTGTCATTTGTAAGAGTTGCCCAGAACAATTTTGCCTGGCAGAGCAGTATAATTCTTTTTTTCTTTTTAGAGATTCTTCCATTGAGGAAAAAAAAAGTATATATATAAAAATTAGAAGTTAGTTAGAAATCAGAGTAAATGATGCTCATTAGGTGGATCTAGACTATCAGGAAACAAATTTCTTAATCCTTAATTTCTTTCCAGCATTTGTCAGCTCTACCCACTCATCAAAACAGAAGGTGGGTGTTCTGAAACTTTCATGATCTTAGAGACTTCAACAAAGCATAAATAGTGCATGTTGCACAAAGGGAGTCACAGCAGAGAAGCAGAACTTCTTCCAACAATTGTTTGACTCAGGGCATGGATTCATAAGCTAATGCCAACTAAAGATATGCACTGCTTGGTGTGGAATCACATTTTTTAATCAGCATAAGAAACAAGGACCTGAGCCAGTGCAAAAAAAAAAACAAACCCAAAAACATTTTAGAGATAATGCGATCAATAAATTTCAGTCTGTGTCAGGAGTCTGATTAGCATATCCCAGATGTAGTGAAAAGGACATACAGGGCACCAATAAAAAGGTCAGAATACAGCACACAGCAGTAATTTTCTGCTGCTTATAAAGAACACCTACAGGGCTGTGTACTCCCCTTAGTGAAAGAGTGAGACTGACTGTAGGCATTTTTAATCTAAGAAAACTTAAAGTACAACCTCTTTTTGCCTTTTTTCCTTAGAAAATAAAAATTAGCAATTTACAGAGCTACTTAACAAAAGGAAACAAACAAAACCAAAGGAATCCCCTCCCACAGTAAAATTCAAACTCCCAACAAGAGCTGGTATCTGATCATCAATCTAAATATGTGTTCAGATCTTAGCTCTTCATCTCCAAATTATTATTTCTGTTGAAGTTTAATTCTAAATATTAAAATAGATGAGCCAATTAACTATGTTAGATTGGTGTTAACATCTGCTTTAGTTCTGTAATAGCACTGTTATTTTTAATAAATGATAAACAGTGTAGTGTTCCTCAATCTAAGAATAATACAGTTTAGATTTTTGTAACAGATTACTCTGTCTTTACCACTACTGGAATCAAAATAAAAACTACAGTTGAAGAGAAAAGGTATAGTGAGAGACTGATAATATGAGCATTCTCTGGCTTAGGTCAGATGAAATTAGTTTACACACCTCTTTGTGTTGAAAGGAAGTCATTCACTAAGAGTTTCCTGCTCTTAGTGTATCTGTAATACTTAACATGAAAAGGCAATATCAATCTTCCAAATAAAGAATTGAGAATATGAGAAGGAAGAGGTATTTTTCTGCATGCATTCAGCATAGCTGGTAGTCTCCCAGTCATTCATGTCTATACCTGCTGCTCTAGAAGCATGCCAGCATAAACATAATCTGCAAAATCTCATCCCAAAATAACTGTGTAACCATCCCTGTGTTACTGTGATCTTTTTCTAAAGTAATTATGGAAGTCAGAAGAAACTGATAGGTATCTAAGGAAAAAAAAATACATCTTTCATTCTGTATAATATCTATGGATCAAAATCCAGCCAGGTATGTGGGAGAGACATGGTTGAGCCATTGCAACAGACTAAATGAAATACCTGTGTGAGAGTTTTTCTGATCTGAAACCAAATCTTACCAGAGTGCCTAACCCAACACATCAGCTTAGTATCTATGCAAAGGAAAGAGCCATATTTATGGCACATCTGTTAACTACAACCTGCTTTATTTTTTTGTGTTCTACTCGCAGACTCTCAAATTCCTCTCCTTTGGGATATTAGCTCTTTTGGTTCCACTTTTTAGCCTGTAGCAGAGGTAACATGAAAAATTAGTCCCTAGTGAATTAACAGTGAATTTCTTACATTTGTATATCCAGGGCCTGATGTCTCAGCACTGACTTGTAGGTTCCTTGTAATTGCTGCAACTATTTACAATGAATTGATTAATGCAAGTAAAAACATAACCAACAAAATATGTACAATTTGTAAACTGTAGGTATTCAAATATACAACTAAATTCAATCTGATCATGTCAGTAGAGTAGGTAAGTGATTTGACTCCTTCATAGTGATTCTTCCAGGGAGAGCATATTGAAGAACATCACAGAGTTTCTTGTGTAAAACAGAAGCAGCATGTTCACACATCCTAGCTGGCTGCAATTTCATGCTGAGAGTAGTATATGTGCTCACTGGTGAGGGAGGCTGGCTACAGACCAACAGACA
Source organism: Serinus canaria (assembly GCF_022539315.1). Lineage (NCBI taxonomy): Eukaryota > Metazoa > Chordata > Aves > Passeriformes > Fringillidae > Serinus > Serinus canaria. Next base: position 16,712,571 of record NC_066314.1, on the reverse strand, counting down.
TCTTCTTCTTCCCTGTTTAGATAAAATGTACATATTTGTAAATCTGCCTACCATGATTCCTAAAACACTGCCTTTACTTAAGGAAAGCTTAATCCTGCTGAACATGCCACAAGAGAATAGACTTGCATAAGCACAAAAACACACTAACAAAAAACAACAAAAAGCTCCTTATTTTTCAGAGGAATTCTATTCCCTTATTAACCTCTCACAAGCAGCAAGAATTCATATTCACTGTTTGCCTCAGGGAAAGAGTCCTGTAACTATGGTTGATATGGAGATATGGTTTCTACTGTAGCCTCACATGCAAGTAGATTCAGTCTTTTCAACTGATAGCAGAAAGGAAACATTTTGTGCTTTCCTTTCCATTCTACTCACACTTCAGCAAATGGCATTATATTGTCCTTGTGTTTCATAGGAGGCACAGTAGCTCATACTCAGCCAGCTACAGCCTTTCTTTTGCCCAATGATGTCTCGTGCGTTAGTATGAAAATTACAGACACAATCCAGGACTTTCAGGAGGCTAGCAGTCTTTTGAAGCAGCAGCTGGAAGCCAAGAGAGGGACACTAGGGCATACACCTGGCTAAAAAACAGCGGAGTAGATGGAAGAGGGGACTCTGAACACTTTGAAGTTCATTGCTAGATCTGCAATTCATGTAGCAATATGAACACAGCAACTGATCCTACATCCCTTTAAAAATTAACTTCCATCTCTGACAGCAGAGTAAGGGAGCATTCCATAACCTCTGCATTTTCTCCCACATTTCTACACACTGGGAGGAAGATTTGGGGTAAAGACTGAACATGCACATCTCTCTGTAGCCTATAGCTCTCTTCAGACAGCAGTTGTATGGCTGTAAATGTATTTAAAAAAAAAAAGTGAACTAAAGTCTCTACCCTTTTTTCTTGGGGGATGGCATACCACATCTAATGACATCATCTCTTTCTTTCTATTTTTCTGAGTATGACAGCATGCCCAATAAGTGAAGGATGCAGTCCCTTCTAAGAAGGTTCCAAGTCAATCACAAGCACGAGGGGCATATGATTTGCTCTCTCCTGCCTTTACTAGAGTTTAATTCACAGACATTGCATAAGGAAAAAAAGTCAGATAAATGAGGCTGGAAATGTGGTTAAATTGTTTGACTTTCTGTCCTAAAATACTTCATATCACACACATTTTATTTTATCTTTCAGGATGTCTTTCTTTTTTATACTCGCTGCTTTGGCATTCTGAAGGGCAATGCTTATTTTAAAATATGTATAGACTTCATTTAAAATAAATGAATCTAAAATCCTCTGGGGCAAAACCACGTTTGGTGTATCTCAACTAACTTCAATGGAGTTACACCAAGGTTGAATCCAGGCCTGGATCCTCTCATCATGAGCTCAGAGAAAAACAAAAAGACACCATTAAAAAGATAGGGTATTTTACATTCTCTCATTCATTGACTAGCTTTGTTTTATGGCCTTAAAAAAACCTTATATTAGTGGTATTTCATACATTTATCTTTATGTTTGATAACGTTTTTGAGCACTGTGATAAAATCAACGGAAATTAATGTAATTGTTTCCAGCCAGATTCAATAACTCTAATTACCAGCATTTCTAGTCCAACTGCATAATATGCTTAACTATCCTATGTACTGAAGAAAATTTAACTACTGCTGACTCAGTTCTTTTATATTTGTAGATAGATAACAATCAGAAGAGTAAATAAAGAAAAAAATGAATTTGCAAATTTCTGTTCATCACAGAGCCATCAGTATTGCCAAGCTCCATAGAAATGTATGAAAAATCCAATCAGGAATCTTTTTTCATGGTGCATTTACAATTAGAAAAAATTGTATGAACCATTATATGAAGAAATGTGGCAACACAGTAATGCATTTTTAAATTGAAGAACATCTATGATATCCTAAAATAGCTAAGTCTTTCTGGTATGATAAATTCATGACTGTTTTTATACACTTTTACACCCTTATTTTTGTATTCCTCTTGGCTGAAAATGTCTTCAATGCTATCATGGGCTGAAAACAACACAAAGGAAAAGATTGAGTCCTGATTATTTATCTGAATTTGATCAAGAGAAACAGGAAAAAATTATAACCTACTTGTATGCAGAAAAATTTTAAACACACATCCATTTAAATAATTCTGTTGCTAAACTGTAAAAAAGAAAGAATCAGTATTTCACTGATTTATGGGTATTTTGGTTTATGCAGATATTTCTAGATACTTTCATCTAGAAAATACACCACAAAATACAGGCACAGGGTATGGAAGTTGCTGGCATTTTTTACCTTATCACAGCTGACTCATGTGACTCTAAACAGTATATCTACAATATTTTAAGTTACCAAGTAATTAATAAGGGTAGTATCTCTGTTAAAAAAGAGGATAGACAGAGAAGAAAGAGTGAAGGAAAAAGATCAAAATGTTCACTTGTATGATCAGTAGAGATGGAGGAAGTCACTACTCTACCATATGATAGATAAGCAAAATACCAACTTCTTCTCTACTGAAAACTCAGTTATTTATATTTCAGAGACAGTTGAGATCTGGAAAATGCTTTTGCATTTTCTATGCAAATTAAAGTGTTTAAAGCTTGGTGTGGATAAGGGATTATAATTAATTCTTCTCAAGGCTGCAAATACAGTGATTCACTGAGTTTATTACATGGGGCTCAACAAACCATAAGATTTAAATATATATGCATCACACTCTACCTACATTAAAATAAACATTGCCATTATATGATAAACACAAAGTGTAGAATTTTTTTCTAAAATTCTCATTTCCTGTGAGGAATGTTTTCTGCTCATTCTTGAACTTTCCAATGTAAGTTTCCTATGCAATATCAGAATACACCCTAATTTAGTTTACTGTCTATATGTTCCAGCAGTATATTTCAGTGTGCATCCCTATGGTGTTCACTTTTACTTGTTCATAAACCCAGCTGAGGCATAACAAAAACACAAAAATCTTCAGATCTTGTATAAGATACATGTCCAGAAGCTCAAATGTCCATGATTGTTTATTCTGAAGCAAATATAAAGCAGAAATTCCCAGCTAGTTTGACAAGCTCATCACGTCCTTTTTTTTCTTGAATTGAAAAAATAATTTCTCTGCAGAGTAGTAGCACAGCATCTCTACACTGCTCACATTGCTCTAAATCCCTGAGCTTTGTACTGTTCCTCTTCAAATTCATCAAATTTATCAAATTGCTGGTCTGGTTAATAGTTAACAGTCCTGAGTGTGTCATTTTTAGAGTGATATGCTAGGTCATGTTTGTGTTCTCAGCTTGCTTTGTCTATTTTGGTTCTTCTCCTACTCTGGCCTGCTGCTATATTTTGTTTACTGGTGCTTGAGCCAAGCCTATTTTTTTCCTGTTCATGTGGAGACCATCACCTTTAAAGTGAGTGTGGTGATTCCAGTAAAATCCACCATCTCAAGGAATCAGAACACTTGGTCTTCCTGGGAGTTGCAGTAAACATTCAAGGACGTAATTAATATTTTTAAATAATTGATTTAAAGAACAATGACAAGATTCACTCAAGGGGATGCAGGGAGCCTCAGTAACTCTGAACATCAAAGCTTAATTTAGTTCTAAGACTGCAGAGTGACACAGTGCCCTAAGGAAGGTCAAAGTACCTGGAAAACCAGGCTCCCTTTAGTAGAGCCAAGCTGTGTATGTTTATTTTTTTTGATGTTCAGCACTCTAAGGCTTCCTTTAAAGTAATAAAACATTATTTCCTAATAAAAATATCCCCTATATTTATTTCCATTAAAATGTTTATTTCAGTAGATATTTTTTTGAAAATCAATGCTTCAAAAAGTGCTTCAATATAATTTGACCTTGGGTTTGGTTTTTATCTTTGTAGCTAGCTACAATTTTAGTACCAGCCTTTTGATCCTGGTCTTGATTTTTTTTATCCCTTATTAGGGTTTCACATCCTCATCTGAGCTGTGTCAGACAGAAAACAGAATTGTAGGTACCACACAATGAGCACGGTCTCAGCTGCTGCTCTAACACCCTTCAGATTGCTGAACATCCACAGTAATGTTCCCTAATAATGACAGTGCACAACTTTACATGGATCAAACTGCATGCTATAGAGCTGAGGAAATAGTGATGTTTCACTTACCTTTTGGATAAGTGAAACATCACTTATTATCCTTCTTCCCTTTTTAGTTGCAACCAAGATTAAAGATGAGGAGAGGAAAATAGAGTAGCAAATTTCTCCATAAGGAAGTGTAAAAGTTATTGATGATACTAATGAAAACAAATTTACTGTAATACCTAGAAGCTAGTAAAACCAGGAGGAGGATTTTTTTCTCTTTTGAGCAAAATAATTATTAACAGTTCATTCATAGATTATATTGTCAGAGGTGTTATGTTTTTAATAAAAAGAGTTGAACATTTTTGCCCAGATGTAGAATACAAGTGCTTTAAAGCAAAACAAGTACTTTCAATTTTATTATTTTTTCTCACTGAATTTGTTGGGGGCTTTTTTCAAACACTCTGATATTATTTCCCCTCCTTCAAGGAAAATGTTTTAAAGTACTACAGACCCAGTAGAGTTCTTTGTGCATCCGTCTTGGCATACTTCCCTGTGCTCTTCTAGCCTCAACCCTAAGGGCAGCCAAAGGCAAAAGTATTTTCAGCAAACTAAGAAACACTGTAAGCTTCAGGGATTTCTGGATGACAGATTTTAAACTGTAACCAAAGTAGAGGTGTGATTAAAAATAATGAGCTAAAGCCTCTCTCTAAATTGTAAAGGGAAGTGTACAAATTTATCTTCCCTCAAAATTAGAACTTATGACTGAAAAATTTCTAAGTTCTTCACAGAAGATAAAACCAGAATCAATCTATAGGCCATTTGAGCCATGTTCTTAATAAAGCAGTAAAACTTTACATCAAATTTTGTCTTTTTTTTGCTGTCAGAATTCAGGTGTTTTGAAATTGCCCTTGCTGTATATTTGCTGATGTCAAATGTCTGTGCTCCTCTTGGCTCTTTAAAGACGTTCATTCCTTAAAGTCTGCAGAAAGATCATTGTTTAGTCTGGAGAAAAGGAGTCTCATGGGGTACCCCATTGATCTTTCTCAACTATCTGAAAAACTTCCACCTAGTCTCAAGGAAAAAGACAAAAGAAAATGGCCTTAACTTGTGCCAGGAGAGGTTCAGATTAGATACTAGTTTTTGGGGGTTTTTTCTCCACTGAAAGTGTGGTTGGACATTAGAATAATTTGCCCAGGAAAATGGTAGAGTGTTCAAGAGAGGTCTGGGCGTGGCCCTTGGGTACATATTTTAGTGGTGATTGTGGTGTTGGTTGACAGCTGGACTAGATGATCTTGAAGGTCTCTTTCAGCTTCAATGATTCCATGATTTTGTCATTCCTAAAGAGTGTATAATCACAACAATAAAAAACAGTTTCATCTTCTATAGCTGCCTCAGTCAAATAAGCGAAGCTGCTTATAGACAGGTTATGAAATTAAAATCATGTAAAGTAGTGAAATTTATGGAACCATTTGTGGAATTAGGAATTAATTCAGTGTAAAAAATATTTATAATTACAAATTTGAAATATGTTGTGAACAGAAACCCAAATCCATCTGAGCAATGGTATATATGCTGAAAATTCTGTCACACATCTTCAGAGTAAGGGTGGTAGAAGAACATGGTACATTCAAATTTACAATAAAGTTTCTATTCCAGACAATATAGCCATCAGGTGTTAAAAAATCAGGAATCTTACAGAGAATATAAAACAAAACCTGGTAGTGTTATAATCTGACATTAAAAATTAAATATTAAAAATTAAAAATTTTTGCACATTAAAAATTTAAACTTCTTCAGGAGGTCTTGCACCCAGGATTAGACATGAAGAGCTCTTGCTTTTCTTGGGTCAAAAGGTCTTGACTCACCAACTCAAGAGATATTTTTCTATCCCAACTCTACATCCAAAATTTGATTAGTTAGTATTAAGATGTCTTTCCCAACAGTCCTGATTCAACCAAAGTGGGTCTTTCTTTTCTTTTTTTTTTTTTGTCACTTGTAGAGTGCAATAGCTTTCCTTTATCTAATCCCTACCAGCCTTTTCTGTTCAAAAGTATGTTACCAATAAATTGAATTCACTTTATACTTAAAATCAACATCATATCTGTAGTGTTAGATAGAGCTAACAAACCAACCAAAGAATTTCTACTCCAGGTATAATCATATATAAACAACTATATTGCAATTATAACTCAAAATATATGACTTTAAAAGGATAAATACTAACTCTATTCTATGCCCCTCTATACCCTTTAATTTCAGGGCACAAGGCAGAACGGAAAATATATATAAGTATGTTATGTTATGTTATGTTATGTTATGTTATGTTATGTTATGTTATGTTATGTTATGTTATGTTATGTTATGTTATGTTATGTTATGTTATGTTACCTTACGTTATTTTATGTTTTGTTATGTTAATTATAATAGGAATCCTCAGGTTTTTTGAGACTTGGTGATTTCCTTCTCACCTCGAGGAGTTGCTTAAGAACAATTTTATATTTGCTAACACACTTTACACCTTACTCGTACTTCTGCAAGTCTGTGGTCTGTGCTCTGCAAGTCTACATAGATGTGAATTTGTTTTCCACAATGTGTTTCTCTTATGTTGGATACACGTTCTTTGTTGTGTTATCACACTATTCCAATGATAAGAGGTGGTTGATCACTGATAGGTGCTTTACAGTTCTGGGGCCTCCATACTGTCCTGTGCCTGTATTTCCAAGATCCTTAAATACAGGTATCACATCACCAAGTCTCCAGCAGCCTCTGCAGCAGGGTACACACTGATTTACTACTTCTGTCATATCTGCCAGGCAGAGTCTAAAATAGAGCTGCAGGTTTAGGTTGAGGCAACTGAATCTCTTCTAAAGTTCCTGCAACTTTTGTGAAAATGTGTAGTCGAATGAAACAGGTAATAAAAATACAGTAATTTCCCAATTAGCCAGAAGCTGTAGAATTCAATGCTTATTTGTCTAGAACCCTTTTGTCAAAGTCTGGTCAATCCCACACTAAGGTCAGAATCAGCTCTAAGAGATGTTGCCATTTACTCTGTTTTTAATATCAGGTTACAGAAAGGAGATGAACATACAGCCGAGGAGTTTTGCAGGGACTTCTCTTTTCTGTCTTCTGCATCTGGAATTCCTGGTTATTCCTGAAGTGATTTATGTAACCGTACAATTTGCCTTGCACGTGTCAGAAAGATGACTTTGGTCCTTGCTTAGCACCCTGACAGCCTTGAAGGATTTGTTCATGCTGATCCTCTGGAATTAGACCTGTTTCTCAAAATGATTCTGTCCCTTCAGACCATAATTCCTTTTCATTTCATCAATTAAGTTGTCCAGTTCTCACAGTTTCTCAGGTATTCTACCTACTTCACAGATTCCATTTTTATATGTAAGTCCTACATCAATCACTTTTTCATCAGCTGGTTAGTCTCTTCCCCACCAAATTTTCCATCTTGTCTCCTAGAGTCAGGGGCAGAAGGAATTGTTTACAGCAGGACTGTCTTGGACTCTGACCCAAGACTGAAGGAAAAGGAAGAAGTTTCAAAGCCTTTTGAACACATTTTCCTTTTCCTAGGGAAGAGCTGCAAGGATGCAGAAGGAAAAAAGAGAAGGAGGAAATATCTTTGTACTAAAAGGACAATGAATCTGTCCTAAAAACCTTGTTATTTCGGTATCTTCCTTCTCATTTACTTTAGGCTACAAAAACTTCATTGCTTATACCCCAAGAAAATAGGTCTGTTAAAAAGTCTTTTTCTCCTTCAGAAAACTTACTGAAATTAGACAAATTTCCTAGGTCACTGAAAAATTCTTAATAGTCCCTGAAAAAATGTTCTTCTTAAAAATTTTATACTGTTGATTGGAAATATTGTCATGTTTAGGAAAATATTGTATTATAAGTAGATTTCTTGAACTTCTACATTTATGCAGTAGGCTGTGACTATTTGTCATTTATTTGTAATTATTGTTATAATTATTTTGATCCTCCAATTTTAACCAGATAGTTTTAAAATATACCATGTTTCCTTTCAAGACAATAAGAAATTTCTAAGACACAGAAAACTGCAGCAGTTGTAATTCACATATTTTAGCTTTAGGTTTTGGTTTTTTTATTTTGAATGAGTATCTGGACATATCTATTACAAAGCAATACTAACTTACAAGCTAAATTTATAAGTATTGCAACTGAACGTATTTGTCTATAGATTAAGATTTGTATAATTTAGGGAATTAGATACTGTGTTGGGAGTTATGCTAAGACCAAAAAACCCAGGTCTGTGGAGTTGTTTCTGAATTGTTAGCAACCATAGGTATGGCCTTTGGTGGTGCTGAGTTCCTGTAAACAATGTGAGCAGGCTTAAGAGGTCTTTGACATAGAAGTTAGACAAGTGGAATTGTCATCTTTCTCCATCTTCCTCACTTATCCCAAATGCACTTATACTAATCAATCCTCCACTCCAAAAGGAGCTTTTATTTGCTCCTGATGCTGCTGTTTGTTTGTTTTTCTTTTCTCAGTCATCCTCATGGATGTGGTAATAAATGCTGCTTATTCACAGTCCATTGTACTTCCCTTCTTTATTCTAACTTGAAAGAACCCTGATTTGGATACTTCCTAAGACCAACTGCACAAATATTCATTTTTCTCTCTATGTTGATACATTGCATATGTATTTGTGCAAAATATCTATACATTTGGCTATGTCATCACAGTACTACAAAGTACCTATATACTCTTATTCGTCATATAATTACTTTCCAAATTTTGAATAATCCTATTCTTGGAAGTCTGGGCTGCTCTCACTTATGATCAACAGATGAATTTGAAAACCATTGCTCTGTTTATTTATTTATTTGATTTTCATATTGAGCCATTTTCCATTTAACACAGATTAGGATTTTTCTGAATATTTTGTGTATGGATATTGATCATTCTCACATATTAATGGATCAAAATGATGTCACTTAATATCTGTGATCAGCACAAACCATCAGTCACATTGCCACATCATTCTATACCAGACCACAATGGAAATACCCATCCTGTGGGAGGAACTGTTTGCACCATTTTCTGTGCCCAATGGCTGGGTCGCATCTTGCTTAGCTGAAGACAGATACAGTGCAGAATTCCATGCCTCAGCTAATTGCCTTAGGATTTATTAAGTCATTACCTTTTGTTCACAAAGGATAGATATTTTTAGGGTGTCATTCAGCTGATGAGATGAGGCATAACATGCCATGCCATTTTCTTTCCATTGCCTCTGAAGGTAACTATCTGAGGTACCTGTATTTAGCAGGACAACCAACTTGATGCCTAATACAGCAGAATTGCAGAAAGTCCCCCAAACTGAAATAGAGTTGCCTACATGTCAATCTGTTTTTCTGTGTAGCTGAGTAATAGATTCTAACATCTCCATGTTTAACTTGAAAAATGCAACTGTACAGCAGCTAGGAAGTACATGGCTGAAAATCCAGACCAATTAAGATTGGTAGAACATTGACCCTTTATTCATTGTCTTTAGGGTCAGAAAAAGGGGCAGATATATTTCTTTTCTGCAGAAGTAGCTGTAGTAGAGTTATGTCAAGTTTTTTCTGCCTTTCTGATTGAGTCAAAGCCAAAAGCAGTCTTGTCTTCCTTCTTTTGGATCAGCTTGGTAAGCTATATTTGCATACATTACTTATCTTGTCATTTGGAAACAGGTGTTTCTAAAATAGCATCCATTTATAATTTACATCTATTTTAAAATTTATCTTCTATCCTAAATTTATCTCATATTTGATCTTTCCTGTAAAAATGGATCTGAGTTTAATAATGTGGGAGTATATTTCTTTTAAAATGCTATCTTTGCATTTTTCCTAAATGTTACTTGGAAAGACTCCCATTAATTTCAGATTTGTTTTAGGTCTTTGTTAAGGAAAAACATTCTATTTTAAAAATTCTATGTTAGCAGTTACAATATTTACATATGGAAACTAATTTTCAATTTAATTTTTAAGTCATCATGACACATAAAGATACTACAAACATAACAAATATACAGAGATTTATACAAATTGGAAGCCCTTTATAATTAAGTATGCCAAGAACAGGTATTAGCATATATAATTTACATCACTATGAAAGTTGATGTGATTTAAAGCAAGATGTAAAATAGATGTCTGAGATAAGAGTGATTGAAAAGTTGATATAAAACTGATATGATTGAAGTCCAGAAATTGATGCAGATGGCAAAAATTAAGAAATTCAAAAAACTGATGCAGTCCTAAGTAAACAATGGAAATAGCAAGTTAATTAATCTTGAAGAAACTTAAAACTTGAAGAGATTTAAAATGCAAAGCAGATAGATGCATCTGAAAAATCTATATGACTTAAATAGAAGACTGAAAGAGAGGACCTGAAGTAGAATTAACCACAAAACTTACTTAAATGGAAGTGAGAGGCATTAGTTGGCGGAATTCTGAGTGGTAAATTTCAAGGAAGACACAGTATTAGATTGCATGCTATGTCCTTGCTGAAGTCCAAGATGCTACTTTAAATCCATGCCAGCTTCCAAATATAAATGCCAAATATTTTTATGAAGATTTTCTTGGATTTCTTTATCCTTTGCATTATATTTTTTTATCTTGCAGTTTCCTGTGGAGGCTCATTTGCTTCTGCCTTGTGCTCCTTCATTTTCATATGTAAGATTTTGACCCAAGCATCTGTTCCTGTTTATGACTTAACCAGGGCTTTCATACCTACTTATGGTCCATGCTCATCTGTGTTTCTCTGTCCCTCAAATTTTCAGAATATTATGTGACTTTGCAGAAACATGCTGGTTTCCTTTTTTTTTTATTCAGTCAGGAGCTTTCATGGACTTTAAGTGATATCTTCTTTTGTTTTGAGGACAGGGATATGAAGCATGAGTGACTCCAACCTTGGCACTAACTTTGACAGCTCCATGTTACTGGACAAGACACTTCATGTTTCTTCATCCATTTCTCTTTTTGCAAAGCTGTGATATAAACACTTCTCTGTAGGCTGTTTCAGTGAATAATTGAATTTTTTGGTGTTCAGATCTCTATTTCTGCCAGTTTTTTGACACAGAAAAACTTAATGATGCTGGTGCTGTGGGGGGAGTGTCAGGGAAACAAGGGCGATATGGGAGTGGGGTTGGGGCAAAGAGTAAATTTAAGTATAAAGTGTGACTCATTATTGGATAAAAATCTAAAATGCCCTAGGGAGGACAATATCAATGGTGTGATTGGAACATGAAGTAAATCTATTATTGAAAGAAGTGCATATATTGACATTCTATGGGGTAACATCAGATTTTCTAGACCTTGGTCTCTAGTTATTTCTCTTAAAATCCTGCACATTGGATGTATCAACTGTTGAAGGTTATCTCTGCAATTTAGTGTCCCATCTGAGTTTTAGCTTCTTATGTATCTGCAAATATAAGTCTGAATTAGAAGAAATTTGATATTTTGTATCTTTTACTACTGAATAAACATATACACGACTGTTCTGGATATGATTTTAACTCATAAATAATCTGTATCAGCATTAAAATCATGTAAGGTGAAGGGTACCACAGGAGTAAGGGTGGAACAACTACTCACACAAGGCACATTATTGACTGCAATTCACTTTCCTACTCTGCTGTATTATCAGGAGGAAAATAAAGTGACAATCTTACTTAGGTTGCCCTGTTCCCAGCTGCATTTCATAGCACAAGTTTCTGTATTTTTCTGTGGAGAGTTAAGCAGTGGAGGAAATCAGAAGAAAGGTAACAGTGGAAAAGATTATTCACTCATTCCAGACATTTGACTGAAAATCTAGGGATAAAATTTCATAATTCAGGAGGTTGACTTAAGTTTGGGGGGAAAAAAAGGAAAAATATTTTCTATTCATGATTTTTTTTCTTTTGTCCTATGAAACAAATTATGAAAACAAAGCTCAAAGGAACTTACATAAATTCTGTAAATCACTATTGTCAAATGAGTAATCAGTTCAAATGGCTGACAGTCCAAGTGAAAACTTCATACAAATTCAGAATTCTAGCTCTTATGCAAACTCTATCTTTAACCAAAAGTATATGGATTAGTAGGACGGCAGACGTGTTTTACATTCAGGAATATATAGAAGCATTTTCAGCAATAGGGCCAAATAAGTAAAGAACATAGTAAACCTGAAATAAAATAGTAATTTATGATATTTTTAATGCTGGGGGAAAGGTCTCTGTGAATTTAGATACCTTATTACTAAATCAAAATGTAAATTCTATTCCTTTTTGGTCCAGTTTTGGTACTGCTTTGAAGATAGTGTTGAAGTAGTAAAATGATGATTAGCTTTGATATTCATCCAAGAATAAGTTAAGATCCATGGCTAGGGTAGGGGAGGAAAAGTTTTATTAGCATCCAACCTGTTTACTGGTGGATATATTTTTGTTGTTAGTGCTTTTTGGTGGCATTCTGCCTCTTACTTAGTTCCACTTAAAATCCAGATATTGAAGACAAAGCATTTACAAAGTTAGGAGCTCCTTCTGAGCCAGACAGTTCGAGATCAGTCAAACCATTCAATATCTAGGCATGTATTTGTGTATGTGCATATGTGTAAAGTCATAATTTATTGCTTTGACAGAAAATGACACAGCCAGTGTCTAAGATTGTTCTTTTTGGATAGATCAAACAAAGAAATTGCAATTTAGTGTACTTGAGACTTAATTTCTCCATTTACTTCAAAGTACATAGCAACAGGAATGCAACTACGAAGACCTGGATCCTAATTCCAGTTTTACTATTATTAGGTTGCTCTGCTGCTTCTCCAAAGTCACCAAAATATGCTAAAACTCTAAAGGGAATCAGGAAAAGTATGAAAGCTCACTGTCTGGGCTTCAGGAGAGCAGACTCTGGTCCTTTACAGACCTGCTTAGTTTCAGGTCCAGTATCATTAAGGATCTTAATGATAGCTAAAAGTCATTCCAAATGAATTCAAGGCAATTGCTTCCTTCACCTGAGCTGGAAAGGAGTAAGAATTAAACAGAAGAGAACTGACAAGGCAAAAGACTATAAAGACAAGTGATGATAAAACTGAATGAAAGGAAAGCATAAGCAGATAATTAAATTAATAAGAAGAATAGCTCAATGAACAAGAAGATAATGAAAGAAAGGAGAACTGAAGTATGTGAGACACATAACCAATAGAAGGTACAACACAAAAATTAGCTTGAAGCAGTTAAGGAAAAATTGTCTTTTAAACAGAAATCTGAAAAGTGCAACAAAATTAGAAGGATGAAGGCTATAATTGACTAAATGTTGCTTAAAAATTCTTCCATGTGTTCATTACTGTTCCTCTTTCCCATCTCCTCATTTTTCTGATTCTTTCAAAAATCTGGTGCTTAATTTTCTTTTTCATTGGTCAGCAGTCCATGCCTAAGATTGTCTTAAAAGGACCACTTATGGTTGGTTTCAAAAGCTAGTTGAGTTTTGTATTTCTATTTGTTGCTGATTCCAGCTAGTAAAATTTGTAGATACTGCATTTGCTACTATACTGGCTCTCAGTTCCCTACAGATTTTGCCATCAGAAACAAGAACACGGCAATGATGCACATTTACTTTAAAAATAAAACAATCCATTACTCACCACCTGCTAATCAGAAGCTGCACTCACAAGGCATTAAAGAAAAAAACACACTGCTGGAGAGGTTTCTATCAATCAGAGAAAGTCTTCTGAATAAATCAGTTAAAGATCCTATAACAGTTTGGATTGGAAGGGGAGATCATCAAGTTCCAATCCCTCATCCATGGGCAGGGACAGCTTCCACTACACCAAGCTGCTCAAAGCCCCATCCAACAAGGTCTCGAACAACACCAGGGATGGGGCATCCATGATGTAGGAAAGGAGTCTAAAAATGATCTGTACAGAGGTAGGAATGTAGGAGGGGAAATAATGTCACTGTCTAAACATTGTTATAAAACAGGAAAGCTTTCCCTAGTGTGTATTCATTTGCACTTTCAGATGAAATATCAAATGATTTTGTGAGAAAAAGCCATGTCAGTTATTATATTTACTTTGAGTAACGCACTGCTTACATATATAAATATAAGTAAAATATTAGGACTCATTCAAAACTTAGTGGTAAGTTTCAAATCCAAATTAATTGCTTTGCCTGGATGTTATAAGTCACCAACTACTGATAGACTGATATCTTCTGAATAATTTACTCCAAAGCCAGAAGTCACATTTTGCATCATGCAACCCAGAATAGATAGATCATAAGGCAGCTTAAATGGTGGCATTTCCTTCTCTGACTCTAAGCAAAATTTTTTCCAGAGATTGAAATCTAAAATACAAACAGGTGGCACTCTTAGTGATATTCAGCTGGCCTTTCCCCAGCTTCTTCCAGGAGATATTCATTGTGTTATAAAACATCTTTTTATTTTATTCACCTTCTTGGTGAATAGCTAATTTCCTTATTGTGAAAGATTGGTTAATAGTATATCTACAGCATTATGCTATTATGCAACTGTCTCTCTTTCTTGATTTAGAAGTAAGAGGGTGACCTCCCAATATAGCTAATTTAATCTGCAAAAATAATCTTGCAAATTGACTTGCCAAAAACTAATATTAGATGAAATCTTTGTTCTACTGAACCTGAATGTCATTTGTGATTCTCCATAAAAGGCTTAATCTGCAATTTTAAAAAATCTCTACTAATGTTGTCAGGTTTCATAAAATATCTATTCTATTAAAGAATTAGTGATGCTGATTCTGGTGGATTTTCAATATTTGAGTAGAAAGTTTGGATCTGATTCAGATTCAGATCACCTTTTTGTATTAAGGTTTGGTAGAGCTGTAAAAGTGTTGCAGTAGCTAATGTTGGGTGTTGCAGTAGCTAATGAGCATATAGCTTTAAGAAAATTCTAATTCTTCTAGGAATGTGAGATATTCTTGTTTTCTATGAAAAAATAAGAGACCATTAGAATCTTTTTCAGCAATGCCCATTTATGCCTGCAATTTTCTTCTTACCTAAATAACTACTCTTTCTTTTAGATTCTCTATTTCACCAAATAGGAACAAGTAGTCTTCAAAGGAAAACTATAAAAAAATATGTGATGGTGCTGCACATTATAGGCAGTTCTACAAATTTCAGTATTAAAGCAGCAAATCAATGTGTAATAGATTTGAGAACTAAATTTATTTAATTTTGCTAAATACTCAAGCAAAGATACAACAGCTATACTGAAAAGTTAAAAATTCTTTGTGCATATCTGGAACAACCCCTAAAATCATATAAAGGTGAGGAAAAATAAGATGATTCTCTAATGCCTAGGCTGTACAGTGTTTGAAGTGATTTCCCCCCAGACAGAGTGAAATGCTAACACCTTATCATTTAAAATTAAAATGTATAGATCAAAGTTATAGAGAAAAATCAAGCTTTGACTGAGTGCAAAATACATGGGACTAGCTATTTGTGACTTTTCTATGGTTCTTTTTACTTACAGATAATGCTATGAATTGCATGAGCAGAAAGAGTATTATTTTTTAAATTCAAATATAATAGAGAGTATTACACTAGTGAACAGACTGTTCTGTGAACTAACCAATGACTAAATGTATCCTCTGTACATAGGCATATATTTTTTACTAGGTCAAGATTGGAGGCAAAAGACAGGTTTTCACAAATTTTCAAAAGTTTTTGAACACTAATTAAGTTTAAAATTCAGAACTAGATGTAAGAACTCTTCCTTCTAATGATCCATTGTACAGTACAACTTACTACTGAACTTCATCTGAGGCCACAGCAATATCTATATATGTGTGTATGTATGTGCATGTGTACATATTTTTATGTTTTTCCAGAATTTACCTGGTTTACATTTTGAATGTAAGTTCCTGCTTGAGTGCTATTTTCAGCATGCTTGAAGAGTGTCATTGGACTTTTGCCTGTCACATCAAGGTACACATATGCATGAAGAATACAGACTTATATTTATCTGAAGTGTATATATATATATATATATATACACATGCAAGAAACAAGATACATGCAGTTGGCCATGTCTGCAAATAGCTGTGTCAGCACCAACAAATTGTGTAAATGTAATTATTAATATTTTTGTACAAAATACAACCTGGTGGAGTCTATTTTATAGCTGCTTAGAATTACAATAATATTTTTAACATTTAAGTCCTTAAAAGCTTCTCAGTAAAACCTAATATCAGACATTATGCTTATAATAATGGATCAAACTATCATACTGTCATTTTTTTTCAAATATTATAGGTGAATTCAAAGGTGATGTTTATTTTTAAATTAACTGTCAACACTGTGTAGAACAAAGAAACTATTTTATTAGAGAAGAAATAGTGGCAGGCTTCTGTGCTGATATTACATAGAATGAGAACTACAAATAGACATCAATTCCAAATAGCTATAAAAATTACCCATTTGAATTGCAATGTGTTTTTGCATCACCTTAAATAAATAAGCATGCTAATAGGCCAAATAGCTTGTGTTCATATGAAAAAAAAGGTCATCTGTCACAGTGTCTGCTAGCACTTTCATTGTTTCCTACATGCCTGGCTCAAACTTGGGCTATAGCTATGTAAAATTACATATTTAGTTAGCTTTTAGCAATCTCAGGTTTTCCTAGTCAAAGAAAAAAAAAAAAAAAGACACAGTAGGAACATCAATGTTTCTCTTGACAGTATCTTTTCATAAAGTGATACAATCAAAGGAAAGCAATTTGCATCCTTATAGCATGTCTATTTGAATCAGGATAGTCAGTACATTTCTCAGATATTATGAAAATTTCCACCCTACAGTTAGAAATTATTGGTTAAGAGAAAAAGCTTTCTTAGGGAACAATGTGAGTGTGAATATGAAATGAACTACAAAAGGATCCTGGGACCTCATCATTTTGCTATTGCTGCTTGTATGGTGACTCATTCCAGTGGGCTTTGTTTCTCTAGCAGGCTGCAGCTGGGTCAGATGGAGAAAGTCACACATTTTCTGTGCTTCAGCTGTTGCAGTCTGAGTCACCCAAATCCTCCAGAGGGTGGAGGTGAGAGAGGAGCTCTTCACATTTGGAAAATCAAAGGGTAGGACAAGGAGATGGAACAACAAGGAGGTGGAACCTGAAGCACACAGAGAAAGGTGGAGTTTGCTAAAATGAACCAGGGACCAGGCTCAGCAGCTCCTCAGGTTGAGTAGAGATTATGTAGACTTTGTTGCAAAGCAGACACAGCTGGAAATTTTTGGGTCAAGCCTTCAGGCTTAAAAATGTTACATCCGAAATTTTGTTATGGCAAAAGGAAACTAGACATAGCAAGGAATTTATGGTTAGTGTTTTAACAATCTAAAAGAGTGTTACAACTTATGACATTGTAACAGAAAGACTATGTTAATAATGCAGATAAAATTGTATGTAAACAATCCACTACTGTTCCTGGTTTATATTCACCTTTCCTCTAGATCTTGAGTTTGAAATTTTCTATCTTTCTGGAAAAGCACTGGATGCTTGCAAGCAGATGATGCATGATATGTCATTAATAATCTAAGACTTTCACAGGGATGAATATGATGCTCACGGAGAAAGGCCCCTCTACTGAACTTGGGGGGTCCTGCTCAGGCAGTTTTTATGTTCTTCCTTACCCTGGGCTCCTGCCTTCTGACTGCTCCCAGCTGAGAGTGATCATGGCCCTGCAGCCTCCCTAGGCTCAGCCACAGGGTCTCTTCCTATTTGGATAACAGCCCCCTGGCTCTGCCAGACCCTTCCCGTGGAGCTCAGGCTCAGTTAGGAAGGTAACAGGCATGTGGCTCCAAGGCAGGAGCTGAAACCAGCCCAGCCCAGCTCCTGCCAAGGTGAGCCCCAGCTCTGAGACCAGCACTCACAGATCAGCAGTGTCTGATTTCTCAGCAGGACTGACAAACCTTATCGGTCAGGCTGCACCAGGTACATTTCCCAAGCTCTCCTTGCACTCCAGATGAATTGCAGAGATCAGAGACAAATTAAAAGACCAAGGATGTGATCAAGCATTGCCCATCCAGAGGTCTTGCCTTAGACTGCCCTCCCCTCCCCAAGTTGCTCATAAGCACATATGCCAGACCTATTGAAGGTGGAAATTTTTACATTCACTAACCCAGGCACTTGGTAAGAAATGTAGGTGCAAAATCACACCCCACTTACCACAGAATTATTCATTCTGCACAGGAAATTCATAATAATATGCTAATTCTTCAACTATACAGCTTCAAAATGTACCCAATCTTCATTTTCTTGAGAGCTTATTAACATAATATAACTACCCATCAACATAAACATAGTCCTACCATTAAGCTCAGAAGAAATGTGCACAAAAGGAAAAATAATACGATAATTAGGGAAGAAAATAAGGGAGGAAGAAGTTTGACTAAGATCATCAAAACATCTTCAAGAGGCAGGAAGAAACCTAAAGGTTTTTCAGAAACCAGCAAAAAACCCCAGCATAACTACTAGTCCTTTGAATTATCAGCTAATGAACAAAGGAATCAAAGCAAGGCAAAATTAAAAGTAGCTTTCTACACTCATATTTGCTGTGAAGGGCAATGAGGAAATTTCTTGAGTCAAAGATAATTTTTATGAGGAATTAATGAGTGGACTTAACAAAGGTTGATGCATCTAAGAGAGATGTTATTGATCAACTCAAAAAAAAAAAAAAATCCAGGGCAGTAAATCACTGGGACCAGATGGTGCTGATAAAAGAATTCTGTAGGAACTGAAGTGTGAAATAGCAGAGGTAGCAATGAAGATATGCAATAGATCCTTACTAAACCACACAGTGTTCCCAAAGATTGGGAAGTTTTTATCTTAGGTTAAAAATAAGATAAAAAAGCCATATATGACCCTTGGCATTACAAACCAGTAGGTCTCATATTTACTCCAAGGAAACTGGTTTCAAATTTAATCAAAGACAGCATTCATGCAATTATAGCCCAATAGGGTATGGCTTCTGTGATGACAAACCTTTCAAACTTCCTAGAAGTTTTAAATGACAGTGGAAAACAGATTTGTGCTTCTTAACTGACCAGAGTAATAATGTTTTATAGGTTCAGCATATTGCCAAACAAGTGGGGATCAAAATCTAATTGATAAAAGTACAGAAAAGGTACTTCATTTTACCTTCCCAGAGTTATGGTGTCAGAAGAGGCAACTGGGTGCTTCTGAAGTGCTATAATTACCATCTGAAATGAAGATGATCTCACTTGCCTGCTCTTTAACACTGTAATCTAAGGAGAAAGTATTCTCTGACAACCTTCCCAGAATTACGCAAGTAAATTGACTATTGACTTCTCACTGATAAATTTCTGAACTTGCTTTTACAGCAACTGCAACGGAGATGGTAATGAAAATTTAACTTTGAATAATCAGACATCTACTTAGAAAGGCTGAAAAATGTTGCTTTAGGGGAACTAATAACAGTTTTTGTTATGGTCTCTTTTTTTCATTGCCAGAATTCTCATTTTCTATCTCACAGCTTGAAAGAAGGTCGCTGCTAGAGGCTCTGAGGTAGCAAGAATTCATCATTAACCTTTTCATCTCTTCATCTTTCCTTCTATTCTTCATACCTAATCAGAACTGTGCAGAGTTGGACAATTCCATTTTATCAAAGAATGTATATTGTGAAATTATGTTATGAAACAAAAAACACAACCAAATAACTATTTCTTTTGGGGGAAAGAAAACAGAGTCCTATTAAAAGAGTGGAAGATGTGGGTTGTCTAAAAAGTTTGCATCCTAGAAATCCCAGAATCCATGTTTCTGGGTTCAATCCACATGGTTCAGAACTAGACAATATGGAAAAATTGCTTGGTGTTACAATACTAGGGTGGTGTGGGATCCTCAGACCTGTAGCAATCAAAGTGTCTGGCAGCTGCATCAGCCAAGTTATCTCCCTCATCAAATCTATCTCTGAAACGTCACCAGTGCACACTGGAACACCATGCAGATACATTAGCACAAATCCCAAAGCAATATATTCAAAGTTACATTGAATTCACGTCGAGGTCTTGCTTGTTCAGCACAAGAGCATGGCTCTGGGCACCATGCAGAGCTAACAGAGCTGCACTCCTTGGAAGCCAAAACTGCTGATGGATTGTTCACTTAAATTGCCAGGAGCCTTAGCATGCCATATATTTAGGGCTGATTTACAAAACTTACAAGGTTTACAGCAGATTATTTTCTTATACAATTCCTAAAATTAAAAAAAAAAAAAAATACTGTGCTCAGGATAATATGACACCAAATTATATGTACCTGATGCTCTGGTTCAACCTATTTCTATAGTACAAAGCCCACATTGGACTTCCATCTCCTTGCTCCTCTATAATTTTATTTTCAAATAAATACTATATCATAGACAGTGGAATTCTATTCTATACACCCATAGTGCTCCAAATTCTTGTTCAGGCAATACTTTGATATGGATGTTGAATAGCACTAACAAAGATTTTAGGCAAAATAAAATTATGCCAGAAGAAACTTGGGTTCTTAATGAAAAGAGGATTATATATTTGCTTGTTGTATGACAGGTTCATTTTTTCAGTCTTGTAAAATAGTTATCTGGTTCAAATGGTCAATATGTTTTCACATTCATCTTAGCCTTGCTTGTAGATCAGTAGTACATTTTAAAATGTTTATTTTTGACATACTGAACGTTATATCTTCAAAACAAATTATTCTTTAGCATGGTATAAACAGAACAGGGGAGTTAGTTATGAAGGCTGTTGAGTTTCACAATAATAACATATCTGTCTTCATATCATTTTTCTGCTGTACAATTCTCTTTTGTAATGCAAATACCGGAGTAATGTAAGCATAATGCTAAGCTTAATTGCCTTACAAAATCTTTATCCATTTCTCAACATTCATTTTAGTCATTCAGCTATTCATTAACAGATAGTTTGCTATGTGGAGATGATATTTTTAATATGTAAGGCAATTTATAGAGTATAAGAGTGCTTACACTTCAGAGCTGTTATACAGGTCATTGACCTGTAAGGAAATTAATGAAGAAAGCTTCTTAACTTAAGACTGCCAGTGAAAAAAATGAGACATGACAGCAATGCAAATACATAACATTTATCTATGTAAATCTCTTCTATATACATGAAATTCCAGGAAAAAAATCAATAAATTAGACTCCTTTTTCTTTTTTCCAGCAATCACTCTGTAAATCATTAACCAAATCAGGAAAACAAGAAAATGATCTTCAAGTAATATTCATTATTATTTAGAGTAATATGTGAAAATTAAGATCTACCAGTCATGAACCTTCTAAAACAACCCTTGCGCATAGGTTCAAGTGTAATTAAAATCTGTGTCAGTACTCGGTTCTGAGGTCATCCTAATTATGCCTTAATACTAAGACAGGTGCAGGACCTTGGACTTATTGAACTTCATGAGGTTCATATAGGCCTACTCCTCCAGCCTGAAAGGCCCCTCTGGATCCTACCTTCAAGTGAATCAACTGCACGGCTCAGCTTGGATTCATCTTCAAACCTGCTGAGGGTCCACTCAATCCCAGTGTCTGTTAATAAATATTAATTAGTACTGGTTCCACTATAGACCTCTGAGAGACACCACTTGTTACTAATCTCCTTATGGACAAAGTGCTGTTGACTGCAAGTCTTTAGAAACTGCTATTTGTTCAATTCCTTATCAATTTTACATTTTATTCCATCCATCAAACCCATATCTCCCCCATTTAGAGACAAGAATGTTGTGTGGGAACACTCCAAAGGTCTTACAGAAGTCAAAGTACATGACATCCACAGCCCTTCCCTCTTCCACCTATGTGGTCAGTCCATCGTCGATGGACTGATTACACCAGGTTACTCAGGCACAATTTTCCCTTTATGAAAACATTATTGGTGTTTCTAATCACCTCTCTGGCATTCACATGCCTGGACATAGATGCCACAAGGATCTGTTCCGTGATATTTCTAGAGATAAAGCTGTTTGGACAGTAGTTCCCACAAACTTACTTTTTATATAAATTACAAATTTTGGACATATAAATTATTATATCTTTCTAATTTTTGAAATATTAGGCATATATAAATGCTACTAGTATTTTATGAAATACTTTTTGATACAGGTGTTGTGGAAAGTACTGTATACTTTTTTTACAAGCATACTTTAGATTTCAGAAGAGTCCACTAGCATGTAGTGGCTATTTCAGTGATTGATACTGCGTGCTGTTTCTTGACACTAAATTAATCTGCTTTCTGCTTTTAATTTGTATTAGTGTCATGCATTTGAAATAATATCTGATTCTGTAGGACATCTGTAGAGTGTATAATGAGATTTTTATTTTCCAGGTTTCTCTAGTGTTTTAAGTAGTTGTAAATAGATTATAATGAAATTCTTTGAACTACTTTATAAAGTCAGTTAGTTAAGCCCTTTGCTCTAAAGCTTTGAAATAGGGTTTCCAAAACCTTTGTCACTCTTATAGCTCTTTTCAAAATCCTGAAATATTTTTCTATATACTTTAGAGGAGTGGAAGTCAGGAGCAAGGAAGCAAGGATTATCAGATGATACACTGAAAACCTTGCACCCTTGCACCAACTGAAAATCTGTATCTGCAGATGTATGAAGTGTTCTTGAACATCTCTAATCATTTGCAGGCTTTGCAATCTCTGTATTCACACTTAGTATCACCATAGAGTTGTGCAGCATCACTTTCAAAATGCATGGTAAATGAAGCTGTTTATTATTTCTGATTTTGAAAAATAATTTGCTTTTTGTAATCCTCTCCTTATAAGTGTAATGGAAATGCTGCATTTCTACCAGTGTGATTCAAGCCATTTAGCATGTCCTGTAGGACTGACTGGTCCCATTTCAATTATTCTAGTGTGTTCTTCAGAGTGCAAGACTATTCATAGTAATCTACTCAGCTTTATTAAAAATCAACATTAGGGATCTTATTTTCTCTTAGAATTGTTAAGAAAAAGTTACTCAAACCTGTAGATATAACAAAAAAAAATAGTTTTCCATTTAGAATTTGCCTAAATATTTCTGAAACAGAAAATATGTCTTTTTCATTGAAATTATGAATTTGTCATCAAACTCTCCTGAAGGTGCAGTAGAAAAACATTTATTGAGCATCTTATACCACCTTCCCATGCCCTTATTAATCTTCTGCAACACAACAGCATTGCACTTTCCCATATTTAAAGTAGCATTCTCTTCCTGTATTCATTTATGCATTGTCTTTTACATTCCTGTTTGAATACTTAAATGTATTCTTTCATTGGCACAGTCACCTCTACTTGTGGTCTATATAAATATAACCAAAGCCAGTGGAGAAGTGGATAACACCTTCATGCTATAGATTCCTTGTCTGCTGTTGGCTGTGTCAGCAGACCTCATGAGGACTTGTCAATATGATGAGGATACAAGTACATAGAAATTCAGGGCTGTAACAAGGGAAAGATGAATTGTGTGGTAGCTTTCTTGTCATTGCTGTTGGTACTGCCACATAAAAAGAAATACTGAAGCTTTACCAGACCCATGGTCAAAAGTAAAGGCAAGAAAAACAAAAGGGACAGAATACTGTATAAAAGACTCCAGGAATATTAATCCTAAAATTTAGGATTACATTTTTATCATGTGTTCTCCTTGTTATTCTAGAGATTGTTTTTTTTTAGTTATGCTAAATTCAAAATTTTAAGAGACAGTTGAAAGCACGCGGATTATCACCCACTGTTTTCAGAAGGCATACCTACATAAAATCTTCTGGCAGCTTTGTAAGCAGGAAGAAACTGATCACAATTGGCCATTTCAGCACTGAATTCATGCATATTTCCCTCAATATTCACAGTTCCCATCCCTAATGGGAGCTGACAGAATGTAAATGAGTTCCTAAAGGAACCAGCAAAAGTGGCAATTTTTCTCATTTAATCTTCAGATGAGCTGTCTGTCTCCCAGCTGCTGAGCTTCATTAGAATTCTGAAACTAATTTCACCTATCAACACATGATTATTGGTTTGAGTGAGGGTTTTGGGATATTCTGAGTAAAAATCACTACAACGCAGAGTTGGCTCAATAAAAAAAAAAAAAAAAGGGATTTGAATAAAACTGGCAGGCTTCAGAACAGTCAGTTCTTACCCTGAAGAAAACTTTCATCCATCTTTGGAGTCTGGGAAAATTTCATCCTATACAGATCAGCAAAGTTAAAAAATGTGATAAGTAGGAAAGCTAGAAAGAATTACACTTTATTTATTAGCATAAAACAAGTTAGAAATTATTAAAATATTTTGTCCAATGACAAAAAGTATTTAAAAATCACTGTTGTGTTTACCCAAATAAAATACAAGTAATAATGAAACTTCAATGACAAAGAAGTAGAATATACTGAAAAAAAAAATAGAACCACTAAGTGATTCTTCTCTGCAAAGTGAGCAAGTTTTCAAAATTCATATCAGATAAATATTATCTTTTTCATTTCTTCCCTGAAGTCATGCTTTGGTCATCTCCAATATTTGTTTTCTATCAGTTGTTCTTAATCAAGCAATCAGATGTGTCTTTTTATCTGTTTCAAGATCTATGATGACCACTGTATTCAAAAATTAGTCATAAAACTGTATGTATACAAAGTCAGAAATAAAAAATAATTAATTTTGTACATTTTAATTTGTCCAGAAAATTACATACGTCTACAGTAGATGGGTGTAATTGTTACCATGATTGTGTGTCCTTCACACTGGACAACTGTGTTTTGCTGTTATTGCCTTCCCATTTATTACCAAGAAATCTTTCTCTGGCATCCATTTACCCCTGCATTTTGTCTTTATGGATCAGTACATGCTCATAACAAGATGTATTTCATTTCTCTCGCTGTTTTCATTTGGGAAGTCAAGTTTTCCCTAATCTTGAAAACTATTCAGGGCTCTCTTAAAGTACACAATAATTCAGCTTTGACCTAGTTATCAGTTACATCACAAATAATTTGTCTCTGTTGGTCCATCAGTTATCTGCAAAGCTTACACGATTTAGCTGCATTATGTAGGGGTAACAGAATGGCTAATAGTCTCAACTGGCAGCCTGTTTCTTGTAAAGAAAATTCCTTTCCCCTGTGATATTATTGAATGCATCACAGCGGTCTTGAAATTTCTAAGTGACTTTGCCTAGTACTTTACATTTCTTTTCTTTCTCCCAAAAGAGAATTGCTCTCAGCTTGCAGGACAACATTTTGATTGTTTCCAACTCCGATTTCCCTACACTATTACCATTTTAACTTAATGCAATTTTACACCAGGAACCCTGTGACACATGTTAAAGGACCATAGAAGCACTGAGCAGAAAGAACAATGTTGATTTCTTATCCCTCAGTCCAATGGCACGGGGCAGTTTGCAGAAAGATAAATATACCTCAACAGAGATTAGCATAACCTGATACACCAGAGATGTAGTACAACAGAAAAGGAACAAGCTAGCTCTAAAAAAGAGATCTTGTTTTTCAAGGTCAGATCATCATATTCTTTTTAGAAATCAGGATGTCCCAGGAAATAAAAAGAACTTCTTGAATGAGGAAGACTTGGAGTTAAAATAGCTTCATGTTCCCTTTTCGTTTCTAAGGGCAATGAAGTACAAGGATTTATTGCAAATATTAAATTAAATTAAATTAAACAAGGAATAATCATAGCAACAAGAGTAATTTGTATTTATTAATTAAAACTCAATAGGTACTTTCCAAAAAAGCACTTTTAAGAAATGAGAAGTAAAATTTAAGCTATTTCTAATTCTAGTATGCATATACAGGCTTGAGAGGTGGGCTCCTGCAAACCTCATGAACACCAACAAGGCCAAGTGCAAAGTCCTGCAAGTGGCTTAGGTCAATCCAAAGCACAGACACAGGCTGGGCAGAAAATAGATTGAGCCCTGAGGAGAAGGACTTGGAGGTTTTGATTGATGAGAAGCTTGACATGACCCAGAAAGGGGCAATCATAGCCCAGAAAGCCAAATGTACCATGGACTGAATAAAAAGGGCATAGGCCAGCAGGTTGAGGGAGTTGATTATCCCCCTGTACACCACTCAAGCAAGGCCACGTTTGGAGTAATGCATCCAGCTCTGGGGCCACCAACATAAGGAGCACTTGAACATGTTAGAGAGAGTTCAGAGCAGTGTCATAAAGGTCATCAGAGGGCTGGACCTCACCTTCCATATGAAGACAGTCTGAGAGACTCAGCGCTTTTCAGCCTGGAGAAGGATCCATGAAGATTTACAGCAACTTTTATTACCTGAAGGAGACCTACAGGGAAGCTTGAGAGGGCTTTGTACAAGGACATGTAGTGATAAGAAAAGGGGTAATGACTTCCAGTTGAGAGTAAGTACAGATTAGACACCAAATAAAAATTCTTCACAATAAGGGTGGTGAGGCACTAGAACAGGTTATCCAGAGAAGTTGGAGAGGCTCTGTCTCTGGAAGTGTTCAAGGTAAGCTTGGATGGGGCCCTGAGGAACCAGGTCTAGTAAAAGGTGGCCCTGACATCATAAGAGACTTAGAATTAAATGGTCTTAAAGGCTCCTTCCAACCCAAGGCATTCTCTGATTGTACATCACAGGATGCATGGTCAGTAAGCCATGTCCTATGTGCAGATTCACATCACAGGCTTAAAAAAGACAAGTTTGAAAAATACTACAAGAGAGATAGCTGCAGTAACCTACACTTGGTATGAAAAATCTGTAACTCTCTCAGAGTTACTTGTCATTTTTCCAAACTAACATATGTAGGAGTTGTTTATTACACAAATGTACTTTAAGAATTTGTAGCTTCTTTATAGGAGGTTCTGCAAGATAACTACAGAAAGTCATTATTATTCCATACATATCAAGTGACTTTACAGGACTCTTTCATTTCTCATATTCACACATTTTGTATAGCTAATAACCCATAAAGCACATTCACAGTCAATTTAACCAGCTTTAAATTTCTATTTCTCAGCTATACAACACACTCCCATTTGCTGCAGTTGTTTCAACAGGTTACCACTATACTAATACATTAAACCAACCTTTCAGGACCTAAACAGGGCTTAGAAAAAATCTGAAGAGGAACTTTTCAGAAGGGCATGTAGTGACAGGACAAAGGGGAATAGCTTTAATGAGAAAGAAATTTAGGTTATACATTAGGTAGAAATTCTTTACTGTGAGAGTAGCGAGGCACTGGCACAGGTTTCCCAGGGAAGTTTTGGATGCCCTATCCCTAAAAGCATGGAAAACCAGGGTGGGTGGGGCTTTGAGTAACCTGGTCCAGTGGTGGTGTCCCTGCTCATGACCGTGGGCTTGAAACTCGATGATCACTAAGGTCCCTTCCAACCCAAACCATTATTTTATTCTATGATTCTATATTACAGTAAACTCAATGGTAAAGGATTTGACATATCATAATAATGAATCTTAACAAAGTATTATCTGTGCTACCACAGTGTCTTTCTTGATGAATGCCCTTCTTTTTATTGTTTTACTGCTTGCTTTAATTCTTACAGTAGGTGTGAAATGAGCAAAACTTTTCTTTGCAAAAGATTTCATAACTAGCTAGAAATGGCAATTTTTCAACAGGTTCAGTTCAGAGGATCTCACTAACTGGATTTCTGTTTCTGGTAGATAAGTCACTGATGATTCTTAATCTCATTATGAAAACAGGTCCTGGGAATAGATATTGTCACACAAATTATTAATATGCATAATGTGTCTTAAAGAAAAAAATCTCATAACAATTCTTTAAAAGGTAATAATTATTGTAGGAAAAAAAGCAATTTATTAAATTATACTGAAATGAAAAGCACCTTGAATTGGACAACCAGCTGAAGATTAGACAGCTGAAGATGAGCAGCATAAAATATTTGTATCATAGGAATACAAATTCATTCAAATTTTCATTTCTAATAACTACCTCTTACCTCTTCACATGATTTTGGCTACCTGAGTAGTCATTCTTTTTGTCTTATGTATATATAATATTTTTTAGAGAAAGCCAGAGTCTCAAGGGTATGTATGGGAGAGACAGGCCATTAAAAAAATTCCTGCAGTCTCAGGAATCACTGCTATTTCCCAAAAACCAGTGAGATGCCTTGTTCCCAAAGCTGACAAATCAATTCTAGACACCTCTAATCAGACAAAGCTGGAAAAATACAGCTGTGACTTTATTAAATGAGTCTGAGTTGTTTTTTTCTTTTTCTTCTTCTTTTTTTTTTTCTTCAATCATAAAAGGTTTTGGGTTTTTTGTAGGGAGGTTATGCATAGATTTTGCTTAGTAAGGAAAAACCAGGATACCGGTATTATGGCATTCCAATTACTTTTACAAAGGGACATTCAGAAAGAGCATGAGTCATTGCTACATTCTTCTGCCTGTGAAATGGCTGATATTAAGAAAACCTCAGAAGTGAAATAACCTTATTTCAGACTTCTTTACCCCTTGTCATCTTTTTACACACAGAGGATGCATTATACCTGACCACTGCCCATGGTAAAATTTCATTTACATAAATGTGCTTCATGAATTGAACTTGTATTTTTCCCATCCTTTTTTTCTGGTTTTCTAGAACTATTAATATGGATATGAAGGTTTTTCATAGTGTCATTCACAGTGGTAGGTTATACTTATTCATTTGCCTAATTAGTTCATTTATCAAATGGATGTGCTCCATTGTAGAGAAGCCTGATTAAAAGCCTGTCTTTTCTGTCGGTTGGTTGGACTCCAGCTTGGCTGTGAGTTGATTTCACTAAAACCATCCAAAAAGTTTAGAGAATGAAGACATGAGCCTGATCGATCTCCAGTTCCTCCTGTTGTGTTTACAAGAACATTAATAACAAGTATTTTTTCTGAAATTACAGAAAATGAGGAATTTTCTTTCATTTGTGCTCTGAAGACAGAGTTAAAATTGGCCTTATTATAATTATTATTTATATTGCAGTGGTTTCATTGGGCATGCTACAAATGTGTAATACAGACTCTTTTGAAAACCCTAAATTCTAAAGAGAGGAGACAAAGGCAGAAACAAGAAATGGAGACAGAGAAAGGTGAAGTAACTGCTTAGAGACCACACAGCAAGTCACAACAAAAACAAAAATAGAATGTCTCTTGTCTTTCAGTTCGCATTGTCTCCAAAATCCCCAGTAAAAAATCATAAATTCTCTGAAATAAGTTCTCTACATGTTGAATATCAGTTTTCTTGCTGTCGATTGAGTGAACATCTGCTGTTTTCTTGGCAACAGTTCCAGCCATTTTGAGGCACATAATATGTTTTGTTCCTTTGCAGTATTCATCATGGTACCTCACAAAAAATAAATATAATTTAAAATATGCTAACATATATAAGGTACATTACAATATGTTTCACCTAAGGGTTGACTAGAATGGGCACAGGAACAGATCAAATTTTACATGTGCAATTTTTATATTTTATTCTCATTTTTGTTGAAAACAATACACATTAAAGGAAAAAACGAAGCATATTTATGCTGTGAAACACAAGAGCAAAACAGTACTAAAATATAAAGAATTCTCTCGCAAATTGCTGCATTTAGTAGACTTTGAATAAATAAATTCTAATCAAACAATCTGAATGATTTTGACAAGATAGGAAAGATTGCTCAAGAAGTTGTATATTTTTAATAAAGCTGATGGTTGGATCTTGCTCATCTATCTTATCAAAAGTAAATTATAGTTTAAAGCAATGGCAGTGAAAAACCATTAAGTAAAAAGCTTGAAAGATTCTTGGATTTTGGTCACTGTTTTAGTTGTATCCCTACCCCATATAAAGCCAAGATTTAAGTCTTCCTATCACATTTCCCATCCAAGACCTTCATTTCCCTGGGAAATAAATCTGGAAACACAGATTTATTTCCCAGGGAAATGGGAAAGGGGAGGAGGTTTGTGCTGATTCCTGGTCATGACACAGAAGAGATAAGGCACTCCTCAGTGTGCACCAAAGGGCAGAGAGAAGGAAGTCTTTGTCCCACTGATTTGCTTGCCGAATTAGGGGCTCAAAAAGCTTGAATAATAAAACTACAGCCAACTCCTGTGAAGTTTGCTTTCACTGAATTTTTAAAACTTAGGATTTTAGGTTTTGGTGACTTTTTTGGGTGGGTTTTGGGTTTTGTGGGGTATTTTTGATTGGAGGGTTATGGGAGGGAGTTCTGTCTTGTGTCTTTGAAGGTTGTTTTTTTTTTTTTTGTTTATTGTGGTATACTTCCTAATAAATAGGCACAAGGTCCTATTTAATTTGTACAGTTGTGACATTTTGAGCTTAACCATGGCACAAAATGGAGATATAATAATAGATGAAGATGAAAGTGGGAACTGAGAAACTGCTTAAGGTAAAAGTCTCTGAAACAATTTAAATTTTGTTGATAATTTTAGCATAATTTTAACCATCTCCAAACCAGTCATTTAATTGAAACTAATCTTCACAGTTCCAGCCACAGAGAATGGGGGGTTTGACATCTCATCGTTCACTGTTAATTTTGTATCTTCATTATTTTAAGACAGAATGAAATATTTTCTAACACTTTTCCACTGACATTGACTCTTGATGGAATCCACATCTGTGCACCTACGGAAGAGCAAATGCACCTTAGAAAGTATTTCTCTCAATCTGATGTTCTCTGAAGGTAGAAGGACCATCCTGATGCCCTTGTTGCTCAGTCAGTGATTTATAATCTATTATCAATATACATCAACATAATTGATAGCTCAGCTTCCTTCTTGATTGGCCACAAGAATTGCTAAACTTTGAATTAATAGAGAAGGGAGTAAGATAACTAAATTCAAAATAACTACTGTAACCCTTGAAAATGCCTTCAATTTAGTAAAACAGGCTCACAGATAAACACCTCAGCAAAGAATAAAGCATCACATGGTCAGATTTTATACACTTCAGATTTTATACACTTTAAACACTTATACACAAATTTACTTGTATATTCCCTAATGTTGCTGACTTAGCTGTGCACAGGGCTAGCACAAAGAGATAGACTCCTTTGTTGTTCTAACAAGAAAAGAATATTTCTTCCCTTATCTTTCAATCTCTTCCAAATCACATTGTAATTTCCCTTGTTAGTTGCAGTTATCTTCTCCACTTTACTTCAGGCTTCTTGAATTTAGTTTCAGTGCATTTGGCTAAACTCACAAATATCTTTTTTTATAAGTTTCCTTATGAGTCCTTAGTGTTATTACTCTTCAATGTCAAATTCAGTTTTGTAACCCACATTGCTATGTTGTTCCCTGCTGTTCAGCAATTTCAGTCAAGTGATTTCTGTTCAAAGCTCATAAAAATTTTGTTTGGCATCAGCTAACTATATGTAAAAATGTTTCTAGAAAGACAGACAGCAAGATATGCATATACAGTGTTATTTTTTTTATTAATTACTTAGACTGCTAGGTTTTTAATTATGCCAAGCACAGTTTCTTATAAGCCTAAGACCAAAATGCTTGCTTGCCCCTTACTTGCTTTCATTAACCTAGCCAACAAGATGGACACAAATGAGATCATCTACTTAGGCAAAAAAAATTTCTTTAAAAAAAATCTATAAATAACAATCTAGGTAACATAGATAGTCCTATTATTAGGATGCTAATCAGATGATAGAGGAGATGTGGATTACCTACAAGCAAAATCATACATCATCATCCCAAATGAGTTCTACAAACCTCAGGTTATGAGGTAAACACCTTCAAAAATCCTGTCTTTCTGAACATGTGTTACTTTTTGTAAGTACATAATTATCAGACTGAAAAGAATGAACAACTAAGCATGCAGTCCGGCAACTGGGCTATGATCAACTTTTTACATAAATAGAACTTCTGTTAAAGAGTGAAGAGAAACCACTACAGGATTCCAGGGTGGTAACAGCATAATCAGAAAGAGATTAAGAGCTTGAATGCAGATGCCCCTTCTGTTGGGTCTGGGGTAACCACACTCACCTACAGGGCTGTGCATGAAGAGTATGCAATGACAATTTCATCAACAGTCACTAACCAGTTTGAACTGATAGTCAATTAAATGTCTTTTTTTTTTTTTCATATGCCTAAAATAACTTATGAACTGGTGGAATATATTGTTTCAAGTAACTTACAGCAGCTCTATCAACTTTGGTTAAACAGATCAAACAAGAGAGGTGGTACCAAGGACAAAGCAGGACAAAGTGTCAGGAATAAAAGACCAGCGGTTTCTACTAAGAATGATGGCATGAAGATGTGAGACACTTAAAGTCTTAAAGCTGTGAAAGAACAAAACTTAATGCAAAGAGAAAAGGGAATGATACAAAGCTCCATAGAACAAAATTGGTAAAACATGAGAGCTCCATTGCAATGAGAGGTCACCATATAAAGACTATATAATGCACTACTGTCCTTCACTTCATAGCAGACCTATTTAAAAAGAGAAATATACATATAGTTGTAAGGAAATACTGTTTCCTTTATGAATTTATGTTATTCTTATTAATTTCAAACAGATCTAAGCCAGTAGTGATACATATTATAGATTATTTTCATGCAACATTTGTTCCTAAATCTTCATGTTATTTATACTCACGAGGATTCGAACATAAAGTTAAACAAATCATTATGAAGAGCACATTTTGTTACATGCAGCAAGACTGCAGTCTCTCACATCTCTTTATGTACTTCTAGTGAAGAAATCATGGGGACAGTATGTATATATATATTTAGTTTTCACATATATACAATTTTTAACAGATAAAAGCTATATTTTTGGCATAACCCTTCTAGCTATGCATATAGTACAAAGCATTTTCAATACTCTTAGATCTTTGGATCCTATGACACATATAGAACACAATGATTGCATAGCTGTAAATCAAATGCTGCTTTTAAAGTGTAACTTAAGATTTTTTCTCATACAACTGAAAACACAGATAATTCTAACAGATTTGGAGAATTGTTGCATTGTTTCTAAGTAATATTTGCAATATTTTATACATCTTTGGTATTTCTTTGAGGTAGTATCTCCCTATAACTAGTCTGACACAGATTTTTAAGGAACTTGGAAAAACACATTTCATGATTTACTTCAAGAATCTTGGCTTTAAGATCACCTACTTGAAGGCAGTATACTTGAAAGAGTATTCACAAATTAGAATACCTCTGAAGCTCATCCAGCTTATGTCCAGTAGTAGCTTGAGCCCATCAGCTCTCTGAATGTGGGCTGTTAAGGCCAGCTGTGGTGTGAACTCCCTCCCTTACCCGGGTGAAACGAGCCGAGTGTGTGCAAGAAGGCATGTTGGCACACCCCATTATGTAGTTTCATGCCATGTTCCAGACATATCTCAGCAGTTCGGTGTTTAGGAATTCACTTCTCATTGCTTTATACAGCTGATTACACATATAAAGACTCTGCTATTGAGCACACAGTGCAAGGGACTGTTTTGTTAACAAATGTTCTGTGCCACGGATGAGATGGCACGTAATTACAAAGACACAGATCTGCTATTCCTTTTGTTATTTTGTGAAAACCTGTTTTGTTATTTTGTGAAAACCTGTTTTAAAACAAGTAGTGAAACATTTTTATTCCCAAAATTACTTTCTTCAGCAATTTAACTTCATTTCTAGAGACTAACATTTGTGGTTTCTGTATTTTTCTCCTGTCAAATAATACTTTGAAGAATGTACGATCACACCTTTTGTTACAGCAAGTCCTTCTCGTATCACCATAGCTGTGTGAATAGCTGAGAAATACATTCAATCTTTAATTATCTTCAATAGCAGCTTAATGTGGATATATAGCTTTCAAGACCAGAGCAGACATCTTGTCATGGAGCTGTGCTAACCCAGGAGATAGCTTAGAGCTAGATCTAAAAGGCCTAAATAGTGCACTGTATTGATATGGCCTTCTTTTTATTTTGGTTTCTCTTAGAGTGTGGAATGAAACTCATAGGAGCAACTCTAGTCTACAAAAGGAAACGTATATATCATATAAATACCTTAAGGAAATAATAGTAAAATAAAAATCATGTATACATTAAATCTCTATTGCATTACATTGTGATAGTGAATTATTTAACTGCAGAGAGCAGAGCAGAACAGATGCACCTAATTGAAGTGCCATTCTCTAAACTGGCCTAAACAGTGGTTTTGACTCCCTAAATAAACATGAGAATGGGTGAGTTCCTCTGTTGATCAAATCTTGACTTCCCTCACAGTCAGACTGTTGGTCTAAGATACACCTCAATGTACTGTGAGCAGCAGAGAGGAACTGATCATTCCCCTTCCACCCATGTTGTGCTGCCTGAAGGGACAGTGGAGGAGATAGAGGAGTTAGGAGTGAAGGTGAATCTGGGAAAAATGAAAGTGTTTCTTTAATTTTGTCCTTGTTTCTCACCATCCCAGTCTGTTTTAATAGGCAAGAAATTAAATTTGTTTTCCCAAGTCAAGTCTGTTTTGTATGTGACAGAAATTAGTAAGTGGTCCACATGTCTTTTCCTTGACCTGCAAGGTTTTTTTTCATCTTGTGTCCTGTCCTGTTGAGGAGGGGGAGTGAGACAGCAGCCAGGTAGGCATCTGGCAGTTGGCCAAGGTCAATCCACCACAGTCAGTAACAGAACAATCAAGAACAATCACAAACACGAGAATATAATTCCCAATTTCCCAAAGAATTCATTTGTGTAATTCCCCAGGGTAAACATATATCTAAGTAGAACTGAAATAAGTTCTAAAATAATTAGGCAAATTAGGTTCCTGCATGCCAGGAACCACATTAGTGAACACGAGCCTTCAGAGTTATTTGGATCTTTCAGGTCAGCAGCTTTAAATATTACAAATTCTTAATAAACAAATTTATAAAATGTTATCATATTTTCCTGACTGCACTTAAGAATTCAATCTGACTATTAACAAAGTTAATATTTTGGAGCCTTATCACAGTAAATTAGACACACTTGAAAGGCATCACACTACATACACATTTTCAATAAAATATTTTAAAGAGAAATCTTCATCACTAGAATAATGGCATTCACCTCTTCCCAATTTATTTCCATAGAGATCTCCTAAACATGCATGAAGGTTAGAAGGATTTTAAACCTTTGTCTTTACATTATGTATACTTGTAAAGAAAGAAAAAAATAAATAAATCTCTGTTTCTTCTCTTAGTCCTTCTCTGGTTATTTTGTCTGTGGAAAAACACCTCGAAGACCCCGGAGTGTTGGAGGCTGCTGGCAGCAGATTTCAGCAGTTAATCGGACGCCACCCAGTGTTAGAAGAAGAAATCGCTGCTCCTTAGTTGCGCTCCGAAAGAAGATGGGCACTGGAGGGTGAGACAAGGGGAGGGCTTGCAAAGAAGGTTGAATTGTATTTTATTTTTAAAGCAACTTTTTAAGATGTAGTCTGCTTACTGCTGCTGTGCTATTAAATGAAAATTTAGTTAGATAATGAATAGAAGATTAGACAAGAAATAGTAGGGGAAGGAAGTTTAACCTTCAGGTTTGAATTTTTATTTCAAATATCGATTTCAGGTAGTGTTGATCTAACATTTAATATTGAATTTATGGACTACTAATTTTTTTTAAAAAATTTCAACAGTATTATCCCACATTATATAAAGTGTTTTCTGTATTTTGAAAATCTGTAGCTCTTAAGAATTAATGGATATTAGTGAAGACAATTTTGAATACTATGTCTTAAACCCCAGAAACATATTCTTCAAAAATTAATTATATTATTTTAAATTTAAAACAAAACAAAACAAAGCAAAATCCCCAGACATAAAGTGTCCAACTATTACACAGTTGAAGGAAAAGATAGCTGAAAAAAGAATTATATCCATAAAATTCAGGAAGTTTCTGAGAAGAATATTCAATACAGAGATATGAAAAGCAACAATTTTGAAATCTTTTGTGGACATGCCTCATAAAACATCAGAGAAAGGTAACAGAATATTTGGGGGTGGAAGGACATATTTTGCCTTCAGACACCAATGTTTTGAATATTTGTGACTTACAAATCACTTGGATGTTGCTTCTTTTCCTGGTCCCAAACTGTTGGTGAGCAACTCATGATTATTTCACTTCAGTTTATTTTTTGCTGAATGACTGCTGCTTTTGGTTGATCTCTTGGTTGTTCATATTCACTTTGTTACTCTTGATTCTAAATTAAAACCTGCCTTCACTACCCACGCAACAAATCAGCATGAAAACAGAGAGCCAAACCCAAACACTTTGCACACTTTGCAGTACCCAGTAATAGAAAATGAAATATCCAAGAAAGCAGTGAAGTTTACTTGGTTGGTTTGGGGTATTTTATATATTCATGTGAACATATAATTCATTTTATTATTCATTTTTATATTCATGTGAATACTTGTTTTGAAACCTGAAACCTTTTTGTACACTTTAATTCACAACTAGGGTAAAATCTTTCTCTAAGAAACAACCTATGGTTACTCTTCCTGTTTCTTACTATCATTTCTTAAAAATGATTGCTCAGAGCTCAAGAAAGAGGACTTTATATATTATTTTATACTATATTAAAAAAAAAAGTCTATTCTCTCAACAATATGCACCTAGAAGATTTGATAACCACCATGCCATGTTTACTCTAGTTCATGTATATTGATAATGTGAGACATTTCTTAATGCCTTTTTTATGTGGTGTATGAGGAAATAGAACAATGAGTAGTCTTTAGAAGTATTTAGAGGAAAAGTCAATTACCATGAGACCTGTATGGGCCAATTCTTTACTGAAGCTCCTAAGGTTATTTGAAACATTTCAGTCGAGAGAGAAAACACCTTTTTTTCTGTAGTATATAAACACCCCTTTTTATGAGAGCAATCTCTGCAATTATGTCATCACTTTGTAATAGAGCGCG
This sequence comes from Serinus canaria, assembly GCF_022539315.1. NCBI lineage: Eukaryota > Metazoa > Chordata > Aves > Passeriformes > Fringillidae > Serinus > Serinus canaria. Next base: position 16,675,654 of record NC_066314.1, on the reverse strand, counting down.
TTGAATTCTTAATCCTGGTATTGTAAGTGAATATAGTGGGTACCTCAGTGAAAGAGAATGAAAATCAACAAGCTTGAATACATTAAAAAAAAAAAAGAACCTGAACTTACATTGAATTTAACAGTTTGAAAAGAAATTCAAATGTTTTGTAGGACAAATCAGAGCCTCTGCAATCTGCTTTTCCGTGGTGATAATGGTTACCTAAGAACAGTGAACATTCTTCATAAGCCAATAAACATGATGCTTAAAAACCATTTTATTGTTTTTAATTTAAACTTCAAGAAGTTGTGGAAGAAATGTCAAAGACACTATTGTTTGCCACTAAAGAGTTTCAACATTTTCTAAGATGCTGTAATTTCAGCATATAGTAGTATTTAGATTTCCATTTACGCAAACGCCTGCACTATAAAGTCAAGATGGACCCCAGATGCAAATGTAACAATAGAACTAAATCCAAAGATTTTCAAAACAAGCCTTGGGTTTAGGTTGAAGTTTAGCCTGCTTTATACATAGCACATTTTTTCACATAAACATATTTTATACCCCAAAAAGAATAGACAAAGATATACTCTTCATCATTTGCTATTCTAAAGAACAGTTAACTGACAATTGTAGCAAAACCAATTTTGTTACATTGCTATGAGCATAAAACATAGCTGTACTTCCCAATTTAAAGGAATGGGAAAGAATGAATGACTGCTTTTATGCAGTGTTTTTCTATTTACTATGTATCTTCTTTATTAAAAAATTCCTGAACTGATCAAAAGAAAAAAGTTGTTCAAATGTTATCAGCACTAAAAAGAAAAAGAAATCTTAAGGGTGAGATATATCTATATATATGGTTAGTAAAGCTAATGTTTTTAATAGGAATCTCCTTCAACAAGGTTTACTCTGAGATGATGGGGAAAGAAAACCAGTGATTAAATGAGTTTATGAGGCAGAAATAGAAATAGAAATAAAAATATGATAGATTAGTCATTATTTAAGCAAAATATTATACAAAACTTGTCACGTTCATTTTTTATTTCAAATGCCATGCCTTTAGCAAGGAAATGCACCTTAGAGTATTTATTTAGATTTATTTGTAGAAATTATTATATTATTTGTCTATACAGTATCTCGATATTTAATATATGGATTTTTCCCCTTTATGAGTGGAACTGGTTAAAACCTAAATGATAGAGATTAGAAATATTTTCTTCAACAAATTTTCCATTTTAATTGAGCCCAGGAGAATATGTGTCATTACATATTGGGTGGGAATTAATCATATCAAAATAGTCTGCTTAAACCATTTACTTTAGCATTTACATATGTGATCAGCAAATAGATGTATTCATTATAATCTGTGATTTGAATTGTTCTCTGAGTCTGACTTTCTCCATAGGAACTGAAGAAACCTCAGTTCAGTGATGAGGGTGCCCTGTTTGGGCATGTGGGCTGGTAAGGGTTTCTGCAGTCTGAGCTCATCAGAACAAATACAGGAGAAGTAGGGAAAAAAAAAAAAGAAAAAAAAAGAAAAAAAAAAAAAAGAAAAAATGGTCTATAACAAGAAAAAAAAAGTGAGATGAACGAGGTCTGGATTCATTCCACTTAACTTGAGATAGCCTGCTAAGTTAGGACCATCAGTCTCTCTAGGCTCCCTGCACAGAAAAACAAATTAGAGATAGGAACCTTCAGAAGGCAATTTACCCCACCTAAGAACCAAGGTGGTTTCATCTTCTGCTGGTTTGTCACACACTGTTCACTACAGGGACAGCCCTTGCTCCCGGATAAGGTATGCCACTTCATTCCTGTAGGTGTCCTTGAGCTTAAGAAGGAGATGGACAAAGTGACAAAAATAGTAAGACATAGAAATTAATAGATGTCTAATCAGAAAAAAAATCAAGAGCATGAACAAGAAAAGATTAAGCACAAGTTAATCATCAGGAAAGACAAGAATTGCAAAGAGGAAACTTAAGAACCAAAGAAATGCAACAAATTACAAATAATTCAAAACAAGAAAAAGGTTTTCGTTCTATTTATAAATTCAGATGAGCAAAGATAGCACTGCTAGTGTGATTTAAGAGGCTGTGTTGCATTTAATATGTTTTATATTATTTTTATGTTGCAGTGGGCTGGAATAGCTCTAGCCAATTGGCAAATATTTGTCTACGCATGTGGTTTGATGAGCTATAAAGGTGATGATGATTTCAAGTATGCTGGGACTTGTAATATTTCAAACATCCCAAATTACAGCCAAAGAAAACTACATTCATCCAGAGAGGCGAAAATTCTCTAAGCACCCAGACCCTACTGAGAAATTCAAATGAATAACCTTTGTGAAATATTTATATTTACTCACTAAAAAAGGAGTGGGGGGAAATGTATGCATAAAATGAAAAATCATCTTGAACTCATTTCTAAGACATCTATGCTAACACAGGTTAACAAATAATTCAGTGTCCATTATGTGTTGAGCCATGTACATCTTGTTAACTAGAATGATAAAATACTCCAGTTCCCCCATTGAGCAGAACACTCTTTGACTGGGAAGTTGGGCAGCTACTAAACCCACTTAATTTACACAGGTTATGTAAGATGTTAAATGAACCATAAAGGGCAGATGGCAGAGACAAATAATCCTTTTCCCTGAAAGTGCCAAGTTTCAGGGCCTTGGTGTCCCTTTCACACTGAAGCAGTGTGTGACACTGGAGGACACGGCTATCACTTTCTATAAATGGCTTAACCTTCAGCTTTGTGTGGTCTGTCTAGTACTATACCCTGACAATTAAAGATAATCAATATCTGGCACTTCAATGCTGAAAACATGGAACCCACTTTGGAGGTAAATAATTAGTTCAGAAATGCTTCAGGCAATAATTAACTAAACCAGACTTATTAGGAACTCTTGCCTACAGCATTTTTCCTTTTCAGAGGTGTTTAATATCTATCACATAACTTCTGAATTATTTAAATTTAGGCATTTCAGCTTTTAACAGTGTTATAATGAACATTTTTTGACTATTTACTCTTTTACATAATAAATTATTCTCAAAACACCACCTTAGCTTCACCTTAGTGAAGCTTTTGACTTCATGCTCATTTATTTCAGTCTTCAAAGAGAGAAGCACAGAAATTATGTGATTCAGAAGCCTCTGATTTACTTTTCTATTTAATACTCATGGAGAGAGGGGATTGTTTTATATGTTTCTGCTTGAATCATAGATTATACATTTTATTGTACTACACATTGGCACAAAGAATTCCCATGTAAGCCACTGACCATGAGAGTGAAAGGCTAACATCCATTGTCTGTGGGATCTTTTCCACTGCCTTTAGAAGGAATAGGAACTTATGGAAGACTCTTGTGGTGAAGCCCAGTGATGTGTCCAATATATTTCAAGTTTATCTCATTTGACTCCATGACACACACAAAAAAAAGTAATTTCTTTTGGCTAGACACATTATGGCTCAACAGCTGGCTGGAAATAGAGAGTGAGAAGAGGTAATTTTTATCATACTAGATGTTTGTCTTTTTCATGATCAACTGCTGAATTCGTACCCAAGTTAGGTCTTAGCAATTGCTCAATTTTGAAAACATTTCTGTTGAAGTCAGCATTGCTTCTAAAGTTCTATAACACATGTAAATATTTTCAGGATCTGGGCCCCTAGGTATGTCCTGTTGCTATTATAACACTGGAAAAAGTAACATTTTGAAGGCAAAAAAATACACTTCAGGCTTCTTGGTGCTGTGGTTCTGTGGTATCCTCACACTCTAAGCTACTATCCCACCATGATTCTTGCAAGTAATTTACAAGAGCAAAACAAGAGATTTTCACAAGGTTGGGCTTGGGCTTCCTATGTGTGTGCATGCACCTGTATATGCTGCTCAGAAATCCATCCTTCACCTTCAGAATTCTATGGAAAAAAACTTATACTAGAACATTTAAACTAAAGAAAAAGGAAATAATAGTCCTAAAGCCTAGGTTTGTGGGCCTAAAGCTAAACAAATCAGGTACCTGCAGCCCCTCTGAGGTCAATGGACGAAGTTACAGAATCTCTATATAGAATACTTTCATTTTTTCTCCTCTAATTGAACTGCTTGATGGATAAAATTAGTATTGTATATAATATATCTTCTCCAGTGTCTCATGAATTTCATGGGTACAAAAGTACACTTCTTACAATGCTTTAAAAAACCCAAACACTGTAGGAATTAACAGTCATGGATTACTTACTATATTTTATAGATTTTATATCAACCATTGAACAATTTAAAGGTGACTAGTCGGGAAAGTCAAACACAGAATCATAAGGTTTTACCTTATAAAACAAAGTGAATACTTGTGGAAATTGAGACACTCTAACGCAGAAGAGAATAGCCCTGTTTTATTTCACCTACCAATCCTGAAATGCAGAAGTACAAATAATGCAAGCAAGATATTTGCTTCAGTAACACACTTATGCTTCCTGTATACTCTCTGCTAAGAGATTCAGTTCTCTGACCATTGGCACTTATCCTACACTAGGATATATAACTTATCTTCTGGAGTTGGTTTATTGGCTGTAAAAGGGTTATAAACAGCTTATAGTATGGGAAAATTGTGGCCTCATTTTAGTAAAGCAGGCAGCTACATATATAGGTTTTTCAGCTCTCATAAGTCAACAGAAATTAAGTTCATGAGACATAAGTTGTTCAGAGGGCCAAATGCTTGTGTCTCCCTTAGGATAAAGTAAATTGCTCTCAGAACACTATTAACAGTACTTACATGTTCTCCACAAACTATATGGCAAGGTCTGAAAAAAGTTGCCTGAACTTGAGGCAGTTAAAGCCAAGGCAAAAAATCCTACTCAAGACACTTAAGTTTTAGGCATATAAATTTAGGTAAGACAAACTTTGCCTATCAGTAATTTCCCACTTAACGTTGCTCTCTCCATTATCCTGCAATTTTTTATATGATGGCCATATAATGTGGTTCCTATTTTTACTTATTTCTTCCAGTTTCTTGTTACTGATCTCACATACATCAACACTCACATTATATTAACAGTATTAATGTTTCATTTTCTTTCCATGTATTTAAATTTTAAAGCTTACTTCAGTTACAATACTTATGGCTACATCCATAATAGGTTTAATTAAACACAATTTATTTCAGAATAGTATTATTTGAGTGATTTTTATTTATTTTCATAAATTGAGGTATAACAGGAACAAAACTTTAAAAAATGTCCATATCTACTTTTATTTCTAATAAAAATTTCACCAAGCGTGTAAAGTATTCATTTACTCAGTATGTTCTATAGATAATCAGGGAAAAAACTTAAGGTGGGTACAAAGTTGCCTTTTCTAAGACTATAGTCTTGAGTTCAGTATAAGAGTAGAAAATAGTAAAAATAAAACATACAGTCACCTGAAATTATTGTAAAAACACTCCATGGAAGATAAAGTAGGTTTGCAAATTAGTTGTTATAAGATTTTTGTTGAAGGCCAGGGTTACAAGAAAATAAAGTCAAATGATGCATTTTATTATTTCATACCCATTACAACCTCATTGGTAGATGAGGTTACTGTGAAAACAGATTGATTAATTTTCCGTATACTCCTATATTTTTATATTGATCTTCACCTTATTTGTGTTCTTTTGCCTTTCATGGATTGTTTACCGCAGAAAGTTTGGCAGACCATTTTTACTGCTACTCCTGTGTTCAGTGTAGAACTTCACTATGACAAGCATTTCATTCTGATTTTGATGATTCAAGGGAAGTCTAAACTGAAGAATGAAATCCCAGCCCTTTTCAGAATAATTAATCTGAAGTCAGACATTTTAGGCACAGCCAGCTTCTACAACATTCAGTTGTTTTCCATATATTTTTTCCATTTATTTGTAAACCTCCTGCCCTCCAGGGGCATTTTTAATTCTCAGTAAGCATTGCACCTCATTTAATAAATATTTGCTCTGTTGCGTTTGAAAAAGTGAAGACTTTAACACCAAACAAACAGAACCATTGACAGTCCAGAAGCAGGATGTCATTCAAATGGAGGGAATGACTTTACAGCAGGTAATAGTTCTTGTTTCTGCATGATCACAAGTCAGCCTTAATAGCATTTTAACATGAAACAATCATACAAGTCTCTGCCCAATTGGGATAAGAGCTCAGTCTAACTAAAACACACATCAGCGTGAAGGAAACTTTAATTACCACTCTCAAGGCTGTCAACTGCAAGTTTTTTGAACAATAAAGATTATGCTCCTGTCTCCTCAATAAACCCCCTGCTTTACTACAGGAAGATTTCCACTGGAGCTTGTCTAGATTTATTGTGAAACTGCATTCATATAAATTTATTATAAAAATGACAGCTTTTAGATGTCTTTAAAGTGAATACATCCAACAAGTATTTAATGTCTGAACTGTCCAACATTTTCCCAGATACTCAGGTGATGCTTCTGTGCTTGAATTCAAAGATGTATGTTTATTTAAAGATATTCCACGGTTAGTACTAAAAATGCATTTATATTTCTATTTACATTTATATTTATATTTTCTGTCATATTTTTGAATATGCTGTCACATGACCACCACTTAATTAGGGAACTAAATGGAGATTTTAGAGCATCCTATATCTTTACTGACCTTGGGTATGTCAGTGGAAAAGCAACAGAACACATGCATAAGATCAAATTATTGGCTCTTTCTCTGACATGTTTGCAGTGATGAGGAAAGCAGATGGAAAAAAATATTAGGTATTGATCCCTTTCTCATTCCTGCTTACCCTTTAATTAGATTTAGATTGTAAATAATGTTGTTGTATCTTGTGACAGTATACATGAAATGATGGCTTGAACTGTATCTATGTATATTTTGAGGTATGAGTCAAACTGAGTGATTGGGAATTTTATGCATTAGAAACATGGTTTTCGTGACATTGCAAATTTTCTTAAAAATTGACATTAAAAAAATAATAGAATGCACTTTTAAATGCATAATAAGGGAATACACAATGAAAACTAACCAGGACACCAACATGGTCAGGATTTTTGTCCTTCTGTTATGCCATGGCTGTCATTGCATCAGCATCTGTCAAGCCAATACCAGGCAAACAAGTAAACATGCCCCTCCATTTTACAGACACAGTGGTATCTCACAAAATTATCCTTCACAAAGCTGATGGGAGTCCAGCAGAGTTTTTCAGCTTAGATCTGTTGTCACATGGGGCCTGCTCTCTGACTGTAAAACAAGCTCTCTCCTACAGCAGCCTGATCACAGGCTCCTATGATTTGCCAGAACAGCAACAGCCCTGAGCAGCTGAGCAGTCTGGATAATTCTCCTGCATGCTTTGAATTCTGGACAGGCTTATTAGCAAGTGATCTGTGTTATAAAACTGCAATTACACAGCAAGGGTGCTGTGCTAGTTCCTGGCACACAGGTGATCCTAGCTATCTAAGACTGGATGAATTCAAGAGTTTGGTGCAGAGAGACAAGAATTTCACACAGGGACAATTCTATATTGGTTCACTTCACATTTTTATGCTCTGTTAATCTCAAAACGTCATCACTTCAATGTTAAAAAAAAATACATGAAAGTATACACCTGAAATGAAACACGGAGCATGTAATTAAAGTTGCCAATTTGGGTTTCCTGTTCTGTTAGGTAGTGGTGCAGACTAGCACTCTTCTCAGTGGTGGCACACAGGACAACAGGCAAATTGAAGAACATAAAATTCCATTTTAAAACAACAATTTCTCTTTTACTATTACTTTTACTGGTAGGATCATCAAACAATGGAAAAAATTTCTGACAGATGTTGCAGACTCTCCATTGTTCAAAGCATTCAAACCTGATTGATCAAGGTCCTGAGAAACCTGTTTTAGCTGACAATCTCCACCAGTCCCTGCCAAGTTCCACTGTTCTGCCAAAAGACATACATTTTCATGAACAAGTCAGCTGCTTTTTAATATATAATATATATATATATTATATATATATATATATCCTTTGAAGAGAATTGCATGAATATGCTGATGTCAGACCTTCCAAGTATTTTCTACTAGAGGATCAAAACTGGATGCTTATTTTTTTTAAAGGGGGTTACAGTCCCCCATGATAGGACAGATCAAAAAACTCAGCATGCCACACATGTTACAGAGGTTCCTGTTCAAAGCCATCTAGTTAAAAATTAAAAATAAAGAAATAAAAGCAGTTTCTTGGCATTTAGAAATACTTTTCTTGTTTATTTTTTTTCATTTAAAATACTATTCATTGCATTCCATTCCACGTGCCATGCAATCTACTTCTCTGCTCCTTCCTCCCAAAGCACCACTAAGTTTTAGGAAGGATTTTGGAGGAGGGGAGGAGGTGGAGAAGAAGATCGAAAGAGGTTCATCCAGCCATTTCTCTTATGGACTACCTGTTGCTAGTGACTTCTCAGCATATGGACACAACAATGGGCAGCAGTGCTGAATCTTAAAATAAACTCAGTGAGATGGTCTGAATGGAATAGTTTTAATGGAGTGGCTCATCTTCAGTGAACACAAGCCACTGGGAAGTTATGGATTGCAGTTGTTTATTAGTAAGTGCACTAGGGTTCTCTATTGCCTGCAATGTTCTGTCAAAGTAATTCCAAAGCCCCAGATATCTGGAGCTGGCTGCAAACAGGAAACAGCCATAAATACAATGTCAAAGGCATTTGCTTTTCCTTCTTTAATTCACTGAAAATACAATTATCCCCAGAGACAGGAGATGAAAGAGACTTGGGAAAAGGGATTTTTTCTCAGTTCTCTCAGGAGATATTGTCAAGAAGAGTGTCTTGTCAGGCTCTGTTGGCTTTACTAATTTACTTATTTCCTGATTTTCTTCAGGCCTCATCACTTTTGTTAAGAAACAATACTGCACTTTTTTTACGATTTATGTCTGCAGTTTGAAATTTATTTTTTTTTAAAGTGACTTAAGTTGCTTTGAGGATCATTGGAATTTTGGCTTGGGTTTTTTGGGTTGTTTTGGGGGGTTTGTTTGTTTGGTTTAGGTTGTTTTCTTTTTAAAGACAGTTGTTATTAAAAGGTTCTGGATTAGAGACTAAATCCCTTGCAATTAATGAAGAAACATGTTAGTGTAAAAAAACCCAAACAATTAAAAGGAAAAAAGAAAAGCAGCTGCCAGGGATCTCAGTGCTGCCCCAGGCCAGCCCCAGCTTGGCCAAGACGGAAACACCAGTGGAAAAATAGATTTAACAAAGGTCAAAACACTGCACAACAGTGAAAAGTGAGGTAAAGCACTGTGAGAAACAGCCCTGCAGATACCCAGATCAATAACTAGGGAAGAGGGGAGATGCTGCAGGTGCCAGAGATAAAATTCACATGTAACCTGTGGAGGAGACCATGGTGGAGCAGGTATTTCCCTGCAGCCCTTGGAGAGATACTGCTGGAGCAGATTTCCATACTGCAGCCTTTGAGAGATGACACATGGCATGGTGTAGGTGGATAACTTGGTTTTGGTCAGGACGGTGAATTTTTCCACAGTAGCTGTGAGGGGGTGGAGGCTGAACCCATGTGGATGTGTGGAGGTTATTATTCTCCACCACTCACTTCACTGCCAGGGAGAGAAAGTAAGGGATTCTCATTTCCCCAGGAGGGGAGAGTGACTGGTACTTGTGAAGAAAAAGCCTGTGGAGGGTCTGCTGCCACTTCATTCATTGTCTCAGGGATCATTAGGTGCTGGGTTGGTCAGTGAGCATTTTTTGCACTAAACTACCCTCAATTTGTATACTTTTGTTATTAAAATTGATTCTGTTTCAGTTTGTTTTCTTGTAAATGGTTCTTATCACAATTGGGGATCTCTCTTTTGTCTCTCTCACCAGAGGGACTGGGAGAAGGGAAGAAGCTTGTGGTTTGCTTTTAGTTCGAGAAATTAATTAGGGACTACTATAAACCACCACAGTGGTCTGAAGGAACTGTGGCATGTGGCAGACCCACACAGAGCTGGTTTCCCCTTGAGGACTGCAGACCCTTGGAAGTAACTGTGCAGAAGCAAGGAAAAGTCCCAGGAGGCAAGAGCAGCAAGGAGGCTTTTATGGACTCATCACTGTTCTCCCACTCCACATCCTCTCTGTGCCTCCTGAGCACAGGAAGAGGAGGAATTTGGAATGAAGTAGTGAAGATGAACTTGGGTGAAAAAGAGGAGAGAAAAGGTGATCTTTAAATATTGTCTTTTTTTTCTTACTATCCACACCGATTTTATTGTTGATACCTTGGACTAATTCTCTCAAGTTCAGACTGTTTATCTTTTAAGTTTAATTCATAGGCATCTCCCTGTGCCTGTCTCATTTTCTCCCACTGTCCTGTTGAGGAGCAGCAGTGAAAGCAAGGCTGTGTAGATATCTGGTTGCAGGCCAAGATTAATCCACCTTGGTATAAAACCCAAATAAAGTTTCCTTGAATATATAGAGCAGCAATATTTTTGAATTCATTGTCAACATGCAGATAGATTCTGTGAAGAGTCTGTAGCCTATAAATATATGTATATATATGTATAGTATGTACAGTACTAGAAGAATCTCACTAAAAGTACCCAACTTTTATTAACAGAACCGTAGAAGATGTGAAGAAAAAGTTTCTGTTGTAAAGATCAGCATCTTCAAAAGGCCAGAAGAACCCTCACATGTGGAAGACTAAATATTTCTCCCTCTACCACATAAGCTCTACAGACTAAATCTCTAATGTTTTTTTAACCGGTGTTGCTGTCATAACTCCTGAGTGTAACATCTATGAGAGCAAGAAAAACAGTAAGGTCAAACCAGACACACTGTGCTTCACCCTATATATATATATACATACATTTATATAATATATTTAAGATAAAGTTATCTTTTCCAATTTATTAATAATTTTTTCATCTACCTGTGCCAAGATTATCATACAGGGTTTTTTTTCCTTTTATTTATCTATTTTCATACTACTTTAACCCAAGAAAGATGTTGTATTCAGGGCCTTGAAATAGGAAAGAGTATTTGGTCTTTCAGTTAATTTGACACATATTTAATATCTTACCACATTTTCAGGTATCAGAGGGATCAAGGTGTCTCATTACATAAGAGCATTTTTATATTCTCAAATAATAAGTATGAGTTAAAAGTGGACAAGTATTGGAGTGCTGCAAGGTGCAGCACTCCAATACTTGTCCACTTTTAACTCATACTTATTTAAGACCTGTTAATGGAATTAGAGAGTTATGATGTTTCCTGGCAGTAGGAATATTGTCTTGTAGATTTTTGCAGAACTTCCATTATCATTAAAGGGAGTTACACACTAGAGTACCAATGGCTATTAATACGAATAGTCTTCCACAAACAGTCTTCTAAACAGCAATTTGGGTGTCCTAAAGCTCTCCAGTCATTCAGGAGAAATTACTCTGATGTCAAGACTTTAGCAGCAAAGAAACATCCATTCCTCTATAACCACTCACAAGAGACTCTCAAGCAAGACCTTTTTTTTTTTGTTTTAGTTAGTGGAAATGCCTTCTATTCTTGAGCCTATTAACTTGTAACAATAGAAATAATAGGAGCTGAGACAGGTGTAGAAAGTTTAATTCTCTTCTCTCTTGAGAGCTTCAAATTTAAAAGGGGAGTTCAAAATTCATGATAAAAAAGGTTATTAAAATTCATGAATGCCAGTATAATATAATTTTGATCTGCACAGTTTTTCAGGGATTGTTGTCAGTTTCTATTTCACTGTTAGCCATCATTAACAGCAAATATGACAGATACACTAATGAAATCGATTTGGTCATGTTATCAATTTAATTCAAAAACGTAACCCCATTTTATTACCGTGTAAGTTATAAAGGCTTATAGGCTAATGTCATCTGTCAATGTAAGAATTCTCTGCTGGACTTCTTAATACATAAATATATGTTTATTTTATTTTTTTTATATTCTGAATTAATTACTTCAGTACAGCAGTAATGCTGGTTTAGCTCATGGTAGGACTGAAATATTGGCCAATGCACTCTAGTAGGGGAAACCTTTCAGTAAAATGAAAATAGCAATAGGGTATTAACTTGGAGCCTTGCTACAGCTGAGAAATAGATCACTGTGCAGCAATATTCCCTGTAGCCAACTCACTGTCTAAGAAATGAATACATTCCTCATACCCCTATAAGAGGTGTGCCTTGTTGTAAGGACGCTTTTTAAGGTACAGACAGTGAAAGCAGGACTGTGCTCAAACACATACCTCTCTCATTAATAACATTAGAAGTCTCAGTGAGACATTCCTCCTTGGATATAGCAATATTTCTTTTGAGCATTGATTATCTGATGAAGCCACTTTATAGCTTTTATATTTGTTTGGAAAAATAACAGACAAGGTTAGCTACCGTTATGACAGGTGTCACAAGATGGCATCATTAGACACAGACCTCTGAATTATTTCACTGAATAACTAAATGTTTAAGCTTGGGAAGCTTCTCAGTTATGAGTATAAGCTAAGGCATTATCTTAAAAAGTGGAATGAATAGCAATATTTTTACTTCTGGTTCAAGTTTTTTTCTTCAGAAAGAACTGGTTTTGGAGCGCAGAAATGTACATCTTTACAAGTAGAAAGTCAACAAGCTTTACTGTGCATCTATCTAGACTTCTAATTCTTCACAAGGCAGTAAAAGAATTAAAATAGCTGTCTGAAAAAGCAAAAAATTTCTTTTTTAACTGGAAAGAGATACTGAAGAAATCTTTCATTCCTGATCATCTCAGAAAGTGCTTCATTGCAGTGGTTTCATATTATGCAGCCCATACAAAATCCCCTCAAGAGTAACAAACCTGAGGGCCAGTTGCCACCTGGCATCCAAATGCCTCATTTAGAGGCAGCTAAAAGCTGGGTTTTTAGCATCACACACTTCCAAACCCACACCAGTAGCCAAATCAGGATGACCAACCCTTAAATAATTCCTTTGGGACTGCTGGTAACCATTGCAGTGGGTATGTCTACACAGCACTACGGGTGCAACCAATGGGACAAAAAGGAGAGGAGAGGAAGCTTGCTGAGTTTGTCAAACTGCATAAGGAAACTACGGTCACCATCCAAATAATATAAAATGGCCTAGCCATGGAGTCAGTAACAAAGATTTCTTCCAGTGATATTGGGTTAATCCATGAAGAACAATTAATAAAGTACAGGAAACATTAACCTGATGGGTAAAATTAAACGCAAAGATTTCACAATAAGTGTTCCCTCTAACTTGCTGTATTTGTCTTTTAGGTTTAGACAGTTTTCATGTGTTTCTGGTTTGGAAGAAACTCTACAGCAACACGAGTAGGTTTCCGGAAAAGACTTTGTTGTCTCAAGAACAAGACGTGCCCATTTACTCTTCTCAACGTCTGTGTCATTTCAGGGGTGTTAGTTTCCTGTGCACAGTGAGGTCATTGTTATTTACTTAGCTAGAATGTTTGCCCCTCCAGAGCTTTGATTTTCTTGCATGAGCTGAAAGTTACATCATCACTCTCACGTTGCTCTCTTCAATATTCTAAGAAACAATTTGTCTGTGGAGCAAACCAAATGTTTCATGGCTTCATTGAGGCAGAAATTTTAAGTTGCATCAAATTAAACATTATTATTTTCCTACGCCAATATACATTTTTGTTTGCTAACAGCAAGGCAATTAAGCTTATATGTTTTAAAGCTGCAGTCCATATTGAATTTCTGCTTTGGAGTCTGCTTGAATACATCTTTGTAGAGTAAATGTAGACAGAAGGAGCCATGTTAATTTTCATCTATCTAGGTGGAGATGATCTGCATATACAGGAAGCAGAATACGACCCTTGCACTTGCACTTGCCTTAGTCTTTGCCCTGGGAAGTCCCTCTTTACTGCCACTGGGGGTCTGTGAGCTCTTTTGTCCAATGTGTTTGTACATTAACAGCCTGGCTGTTAATGTACAAACACATTACAAACACATCAGGCTTCTACTACCCACTTTTTGTTAGCAACTTCACAATTCATTAAAAAATTCTGGTTGACAGCTGATGTCAGCCTTTCCTGTCATGATTGCCTCTGCCTCAGGTGGGTGTATTGTTACGCCTGTGTGAGAACCCATACTAAATCACCTGTCTCTCTTCTTGGAACATAGAAATGTATACATCAGCCTCTTCCAGTCCAGTGAAGGACAGGCACAGCTCACAGTGCTTTATACAATGGTTTTCAGGTAGTGCTCAAGCTTCTTAGTTAATGTAAACTGCTCTCTGTACATGCTAACAATGTTCCTTCTGTAATGTTTGACTCTATACTAACATAAATACCTTTAGAGTTTTTACTGCTAAACAAGGATCTTTGCAGAAATGTTCCTTTTTCATTCTAGATTTTGGCATGGGTTTTGTTTGTTTGTTTTCTTTTTTACATTAACAGTCCTTATGTGTGTTTGGGTTTTTTACTGAAGCTGTTCTTTATTAATACTTTTAGAAAAATTGGGTTTTGGTTATATGCTAATCAACTTAGTTCATTTGCACAGGTCTTCTTGCTTCACTGCAGCACAATATAGTGTTTTAGTGCCATTTGCACTAGTCTGACATTGGCAACATCAAACTTAGAAAATTGTGGTATGGTCTGTCCAAGCCAGATGTGGAGGACATCAGTGCCATTAGCACACTGTGCTTTGTGATTACAGATGCACATTGTGAGGGTCCTCCAATGGCTTGCTGCAGCTCTGAAAAGGCATAACTAACAAGGATTACCGTATGAAACCAGTGACTTGACCTAGGCATTGAGTAGCTTAAAACCAACATTAGTATCTATTTCAAGAGCAGAAGTTATTTTCATATATTTCCAAAAATTTGACATAGTTGAAGCTACAACTACTTTGATGGTGTAGGAAATGATAAATTGACACTCCCAATTTTCAGTTTTCCATTTTCTGCTAATATTTGGTGATCCATTTTGTCTCTGCATGTCTTCATATGCCTCCCATATCTTCACTAGTCTGTGCAATTTACTGATACTAACAAACCGTGCATCTCAGTATTTATATTTCATTCATAGTCAGAAGCAGCACAGGAACTTGTGTCAATCCTCCCACAGAATGGCTCATTATTAGTCACTATCTATTCTGGCTTATTGTCATTTCCACTTTTTAGTTTAGTTCCCAGTTTTTAGTTTATTTTTAATCAGTGGCAGAATTACCTTTTATATATTACCCATGGGTCTCTAAGTTTAATGGGATTTATATCTCAAAAGAAGACAACCGCATTATCAGTAAAATTCTCATCTCTGCAGTTAAAATAATGTTTCCTTTCTTATTTCCTTGTTTCAAATAATACTTCTTTTGACTCTCCTACCATGTATTGAATACTAAAAAGCACTTATTAAACGCTGCAGACTCTGAAATGAAAAATTTTATTTTTCACTGGTTTTGGTTGTTTTTTTCTTCAGTTTCTTTCTTGACCTCCTTTCTCTACTCAAGCCTCAGTCTGAAAGAAGAAGTAGAATATTGTGATTTCTGTCCATCTTTATTTGCTTATGCCCAGTGTGAGAAATTCATTACTTCAATGTAGGATCAATTCTGTGATGTCAGAAAAAAAATAGTCAAGCCATTCCTGTCTTTGTCTGTTACTCATGTATATGTGATTCTTGGTATACATCATACAAAGATGTTTAAAAGGAAATGCCTTCTTATGTATTTTTTTAACTGGAAAAGATACTGCATATATGTAGGTTTATATGATGAAGGAGCTGGTTCTGGGTGTGGTTTTCTCCCCTGACTAAGTGTAATAAATATTTCCATTTTGGTTTGGTTTGGGGTTTTTTTTGTGTTGCTTTTTGTTTGGGTTTTTTGTTGTTGTTTTTGGTTAGTTGGTTGTTTTTTTGTTTGGTTGTTTGTTGTTTGTTGAGGTTTTTTTGTTTTTTGGGTTTTTTCTGGGCTTCTTGTGCTACATCCACTGCTGGCTTGTTAATTTTTTTCTTTCCACCAGTTCAGTTCCCCAGGCATTCAGTGCTATGATTTTTCTGTCATCCAATCATTTACCACCTTCTAGTTCAGCTGTTCCTCACAGCTATAGAGGCTTTTCAGACACAGTGTTGAATTCTTTATTTTCTTCTAGAAACTCTAATTAGTAATCAGGATTGTGATGAGTAGGCTATATGAGATAGTAACTGCCTGGCTTAAAGATTTATGCAATAGCACATGGGTACAATTTCAGTAAACAAGTGAATGATTGAGAAAACCACATGAAACCTGAGCTGCTGCTAAGAAGAAATGAATTGGAAAAAAAAAAAAAAAAAAAAAAAAAAAAAAGAAAAGGCTAAAAGCATAATTATGAAATTGGTGAATGATGTGTCACATTGATTGCTATAGTGTGCTAATGTTTGCTCCATTTGATATCCCAGATATTAAAAGCAGTACTTAAATGTGTCCTTGCCAGGGCTAACAGAATGCTACAGAGAAGCTATTTTCAAAAAATTTTTGACGGTTTACTGCATTTCTGGATGGTTTTTTTTATTAGTCTATTATGTGTTTTTATGTATTATTCTGTTCCTTTTCAAGAATGTTTTGAAAAAGTTACTTGTGTGCAAGCTGAGAAATGACGGATATTTAATAGCATTCAAATAAGACATTACCCTCTGTGTTTCAAATTCTGCTTTGCAAGAGGCACATAAAATACTTTCAGAAACAAACAATTTTTTTTAAGTAACTTAGTTTTGTAAAATTAAAGTTCACAATATTCTGAAAACATATTGTTCCTGAGAGAGAAACATTTCACCACTGCTCTTAGAGTAGTAATTCACAGTGACAAAGGCAGCCAGTATATTCTGTTTGTTTAAAACTATACATTCTGGGGGAGGACGGAAAAGCACAAAACACATTTTAAGTGCCTTGAAGTGTCTGTTGTACACAAGAGACTCAGAAACTAGAACGCACCTCTGAAGAGTAATCAGAATCTTTTTTTCTTTCATAGTTCTTATCCAGAGTAGACCTTATAACCAGGTACATCTACCCTTTCTTGAGTATTTAACATAATTAGAAACCAAAGGTAAAAGGTTGCATATTCAGAACTGATTGGATTTTATGATTCTAGATGTAAATATTTCAGATGTCCATTCTTAGATCCTCTTGTTCTTAGAAGATCCATTTTCCTGAAAATAAATGACTGTAATATGATCTGTAACTGAACACACCAAAATGAAGGTACCCAAGACAAGAAAATGGAAGGGTAAAACTTCAAAACACAGTTCATGTCCTCAATTTCCAATTCCATCTTCCTCTCTGTGTTCCCACCTTTCTTATCATCTGGTGAAATTCTTTTGGTGACGTCATGCTCAGGGAACAAGTCTCACTTATAAAAGGATTTTCTTTATTTTTCATAATTTAGCTGAACCAACACAAAACTGAATACTGTAAAGCAACAAAAATGATGCAACATCTTTCATTTTTTCTGTGTTTACTAAATAAGGCTACGAAGCTCCCTTTAAAATAAATCAAAACAGAGAGTTGGTAGAGTGAGGGATCTGGCTCTTGAGGTCTACATGTACAGTAAATCTATTTACCATCATTTATTGCATGACATTTTTAAACCTGACATTGGTCATTAATAGTGCAGTCAGTCCATAACACTTTACAAGTGGCTGGGCTTTAATTGCTACTTTGATACTGGTCAAAATCCTATAATTATATAAGAATTTTGTATATATTTATTTTGCTTGAAGACAAAATGATCCATAGTTCATATTTTCCTGCAACCTCTGCATTATATAAGCCTCAGTGTTTGAGTAGGCTTTAAAAAAAAATCTTTAATCAACTTTTCATTTTTATATCTTTCTTCTATGGTCACTTGAATAATCTCTATATCTTTTTCTTTAGTAGAATAGAACTAGCATAACACTAAAAGTTAATTGGAGTATTAGGTAGTATATTTGAAACCGTAATACATTTGCCAGGAAGAAATTAAGCTCCCTTGTTGATTGTATCATACCAGTATGTACTAAACTTATATGCCACAAGGTACTGTAAAAGGAACAAGGTTTTGTTTTTGTTTTATCATAATTTCTCCCTTGTCTAAGCTGTCTTTGCTAAATTTTCACTAACCAATAATGCTGAAAAAGTGGGCTTTCTAACAATGAGGTAAAACACTGAAAATGGGATCAAGGAATAGGCTTCAAATTGACCCTTACATAAAAGTGGGGAAGAGAAGGAGGAAGGGAAGAAGAGAAGGAAGGGAAGAAGAGAAGGAAGGAAGGAAGGAAGGAAGGAAGGAAGGAAGGAACGGAAGGAAGGAAGGAAGGAAGGAAGGCAGGAAGGAAGGAAGGAATGAAGGAAGGAAGGAAGGCAGGAAGAAGGAAGGAAGGACGGCAGGAAGGAAGGATGAAGGAAGGACTGAAGGAAGGAAGGCAGGACGGAAGGACATGAAGGCATGAAGGAGGAAAAAAACCTTGCTATGAAGAGCAATGAGTAAAATATTTTACACTCTATTTTTATCAGTACATAAAGACCAAAAAAAAAAATGCCTTCCAACAGTGCAATGGTTGAATGCATTTATGTAATATAAACAACATTATTCTTTGCTTTTTCTACACAGTCCTCTCTGGTCATGCTTTACATCCAGAATGTCCCAATGGAAGAAAGCAAACGACACCGGTCACTTCAGAGACAACTGAAGTAATAAAACACAACTTAACTCTGAACCACTTTTCATGACTGTCAGAGTTATCACGTTAATTGTTAAATAGGATTTTCTACAAATATACAACATATAAAAACTGTTAAATATATAACTTTAGGCTTTTCAAAATACATTTAATGATCTCTTTCAAACAAGTGTTACTTTTGTTTTCTCTTTAATTTGCGTTCTGGTGCTAAATGGTGTATCAGATGAGACATAGGCCACAGATGACCAAACATGCTCTTTGCAAATACTGTATTATCCAACTTTAACTATCAAAAATGGAACTGTAGAAGAGGCATGTTTAACTGGTTAAAACGGAAAATGATTTTAGTACGAGAAAGTCAATCTAAGTACAGAGGAATAAAGGTGCTGTGTAGACAGTTTGTGTTCTTTTTGTCCAAGTTTTTCAAACATAGGTCATTTTCTCTCAGTGCTCCGTTACGTTCTCTTGAACATGGCATTTCAAGAGCAGGTCTCTGAGTTAGTTTTTACTTCAGCTTTCCATAAAGACTTCTGCTGGACAACATTTCAGCTTTGTGAAAGCTGGAATCATGTCTTTGTGGAGACCTTCAATTTAATGACATAACTCTCTTAAGAGTAAGATTGTGTCCACTTTAAAATAGATTTTGCTCTTTGGTCTATTGTAAATACTGAAAGTATAAGAAAATAAAAGCAATTCAGACAGTTTAGGGCACAAGAAGAGTTTCTCTTTTGCACCTCAGTGTCCTCCCATAGGCAAAACAGTCTTCTCTAAGGCTGATTGGGATGATACTCTTCATTGTAGCAGACTCTTCGGATTGAAACACGTAGGTAACAGCAAGTCCAGCAGTGGTGTATAACGCAGATGAAACGTTAACCATGAACTTTTTTGTATTGCTAATGCCCAAGCATATCTCTTTTTCTATATTCCTTAGTCCAGTGATCCTTAGAATGGTAGAACAAACTTTAGCTCATAATGCAGAGGAATTATGCTGTCATTCATGAGATACAGAGAAACAGACAGTTGAGTTGATGACATATAACAGATGATGATCAACAGCAGTGAAACTTGACTAAGTTAAGTAGCTCACAGAGAGCCTAAACCACTCCTACGAGGATTCTGTGTTGCTGCATTTGTCAGGAGACCTGTAAATCAATAAGAACAAATGAGTCAGTGTTTTAATTTACAATTCTGCTTGTCTTTGCTGTCCATTATCATAAAATGCACTGTACTGAGGTTTTTCAAAGAGACAGTTAATGAATTATTAGCTATTTATTTCTCACAACATTTTCCCTGAGGTAAAAAGCATATGAAAAAACATATATTTTATTATTATATTTTTACTCTTTAATAATTATTTCTAATAAATTATAGCTTAAAATAAATTCAATGCCATCTAATTTCTACTAAGTTTCATTCACATTCCTTCTCATAAAAATCACAGAATGTTCTTTTGCACTCATTAAAGTTACAAATAACAATGCCAAATATACATGGTGATTAAGATTACTTTTACTTTTTTGTGTTCAGGATGTAATGAAAAATGGACTTGAAAGCCATGGCCATATATTAAAAATGCAAAGTTGTTTGTACTGGAGGCTTTTCTGCAGTGAAGTTTCCAAAGAGCACTAGAGTGCACTAGAGTGTATCTAATTTAATCAATACTGCCCTCTAGCGATGCTATTACAAGTGCAAATTAATGTAAATAATGGCTATTAATAGTCAATATATTAGAAAATTATTTTATGAGAAAAAAACAAAACAAAACAAAAAAAACCCCACAAAACCCCACAGAATATAATAAAAATGGGAAAAGTACTGCCCAATGAACCTGTTGCAAAGAAAATTGAATGGAAGCAGCATTTCTAAAGGGAAGCAGAACCGAAGTTCACACTATTAAAGAAAACAAGAGTACTGGAAGACAGCACAAACACAAATGAGAAAATAATGACTTATTTATACAACAAAGAGCTAGCTACTCATGCTCACCCAAAATATGAGTTTAGAAATGGTTTAAAAATTCCACAGATTCTGTATACACCAAAATGTTGTAGGGTGTATTAAGCAAGCATGATTGCTACAAAATGCTGTTTGCATTTTCAAATGCTATCTTCTGCTTTGGCATTGTTCTGTCTCCAAGTAGTCAGAACTGTTATTACTGATGGAAATACCATGCAATACTCCATAAAATACTGAACAGTGAATGTAAAAGAGCAAAACAAATAAGAAAACACAATTCAATTGGTTTAAGCCATTTATCGAATTTTTAACCTAATCTTCAGAGCAGTACATGAAAGAAAAATCTGCCTCCAAATCAATTTAGTGACAGCTTGAAACATATGGATCTCTATATTTATATGCATGTAGAAAGAAAGAAAGAGAGAGAAAGAGAGGCAGATAGACAGATGAATACTTTCCGTATAAGGCATAAAGTGTACGTCATAGATTTCTGCTTTTGTCCTCTCACCTTTTCCAGGAAAAAACACCCCGGAAATCTTGCAAACAGCCTTTCCTTTTCGGACTAGTGATCAGATCTCCAAACCACATGGCCTCAGACAGGCTGAAGGCAAAAAACCTGGTTGATTATTGTGATATATTCCCCTTCTTAAATATACTTTCAGCAAGAGAAATAATGTTTTGTTTCTATTAATTGCCCTCTTTCCTCTTTAAACTCTTTCTTGACCTTCCTGCTATGCCCCCTATTTTTCTTCCCATTAGAAAAGAACACAACTTTGAAGGTGGTAATACTTTTTAGGTTGCAAGACACAAAGCAAACAATTCATTGTTTATTAGGTCTGAAAGTAAACTACTATGTGTTAAGAATTAGCTTGACATAGCTCCGTCTCTCCTTTATAATGCCAGAAAGGCCCACAGTTAAAAGACACAGTGTAAACTGCTGATGGACTGTATGTTCAGTGTTTTCGTAGTGTGCTTCTCTACCATACTGGTCCCAGGAAGAAGAGAGAGTTCAGGTACAACAACATACATTCAGAGATAAACTTCTGCTTTGCCATTTTATGGGGATGAAAGTCTCCTTCTTTCCTTCCTTGCTATCCCTGTCTCCACCCTAAAGACCCCTGCTGCATGAATATGGTATTAACACTTTAAAAGAAGACGAGAAGAGGGGAGAAAATTATGCACTTTAAAAATGCTGAGGAAAGGCATAGAGCAGGCTTGAAATAAAGTGATGACCAGAAGAGGAACAGATTAGAGAACAGGAAGTTAATTTACACTTCTGGACAATGACAGGAAAAAATGAAATGAAAGGGGGGAAAACACATATATTAGCCAGGGAAGTATAAACATCACTTATTAATGAAGGCATGAAAAAGAAGTGAGATAGGTAATAAGATTAACAGATAAAAAGGAGAGAGAAGATAGAAGAGATCACAATGAGTCCAGAGAAGAGGAAGAGAATGCACACCTACCCTCCCACCTCCTGTTTTTCCCTTTCGTTCCTCATTACAGGTAAATTAATCACTCCCCAGAAAAACAGATCAAATAAGAGAAAAGAGGGACTCCTAAAAAAAAATAAAAAGGACTAGTTTACTATTTATAGTAATAGTTCAATCCATAGAATAGAATCATAGAATCAGTTAGGTTGAAAAATACTTTTAAGACCATCAAGTCTACCCCAGCACTGCCAAGTCCACCACTAAACCATGTCCATAAGGACCACCACAAATATTTCAAATACTTCCAGGGATGGTGATTCAATCACTTCCCTGTGTAGCCTTTTCCAAAGCTTGACAACCCCTTTAGTGAAGAAATTTTGACTAATATCCAATAAAAACCTCACCAGTGCAACTTGAGGGTGATATCACTCATTCTGTCACCTGTTACTTGGCAAAACAGACTGACCCCCTTCTGGCTACAGCCTCCTTTCAGAGTGATAAGGTGTCTCTGGTCCTCCTTTTCTCCAGGCTAAACAACTTCAGCTCCCTCAGTCACTCCTCAAAAATCTTCTGCTCCAGACCTTTTCCCAGCTTTGTTGCCCTTCTTTGGACATGCTCCAGCACTTCAATGTCTTTCTTGTAAGTGAGAGGCCCAAAACTGAGCACAGGATTTGAGATGTGGCCTCACCAGTGCCGAGTACAGGGGGAAAATCACTACCCAGTCCTGCTGACAATACTGTTGTGGATACAAGCAAGGATTCCTTTGGCTTTTCTGGCTGCCTGGACAGAGCTGGCAGTTCAGCTACTGTGATCAGCATCCTCAAGTCCTTTTCTGCTGGGTTGTTTAACATCCACTCTTCCCCAGCCCTCTAGCACTGCACAGGGTTGTTGTGACCCAAGTGTAGGACTCACCACTTCACCTTGTTGAACCTCCTATACTTGTCCTCAATCCACCAATCCAGCCTGTCCAGAGCCCTCTGCAGAGTCCTTCTACCCTCCAGCAGATAAACACTTCTGTCCAACTTGGTGTCATTTGTGACCTGACTGAGGGTGCACTCAATGTCCTTGTCCAGATTATTAATTAAGATATTAAGCAGAACTGGCCCCAGTATTGAGCCCTGGGGAACATCACTAGTGACTGTCTGCTAGCCAGATAAAATTCTATTCACCACAACTCTCTGGGCTCAGCCACCCAGTATTTTATCCAGTGAAGGGTGCACCTATCAAAGCAGCCAATTTTGCCAGGAGAATGCTGTGGAAAACAGTGTCAAAGGCTTTACCAAAGTTAGGTAGGCAACATCTGCAGCCCTTCCCTCATTCACTGAGTAGGTAACCTTGGCATTAGATGAGGATGGTCCAGCAGGTCAATGCCTTTCATAAACCTATGCTGGCTGGGCCTGATCCCCTGTGCAGGTGCCACAGGATGACACTCAAGATGATCTGCTCCACGACCTTCCCTGGCACCAAAGCCAGGCTGAAAGGCCTACAATCTATTCCATGGAAGCCCAAGGTGGCAGTTCTGCTGGCCTCCCTCTTTACTTCTCTAAGAATTGAAAATGTGAATTGAAACACATGAGAAGTGCTACTTCCCTAACAGCCAAGTTTAAAGTAAAATGGTAAAATTGGCTCTTGATGGCTGTTTGGCAGTAATTTTTAGAATATTAATTAGCTCATCAGCTTGCAAAACCATATGTAAATTAAATAACTACTTATATAAAACTACTTGAAAGCCTGGGAAATTGGTTTTTGCATTGATTTGGTTCTTTTCTCCCACCACTTAGGAAATCCATAGCAGCATCAAATTAAAGAAAGGGTGCATAACTATCACATAGAGCAACATTTTTTCTGTTCATACACAGGACCCATGTCATTTCGAGGTACCAAAGCATATGTCTGTTTGTCATTGACTTCAGTGAAGTCAGAAGTTCTTCCCAGCTCTTCAGACAGCAGGTTCTGCTTCCTTTGGAAGGAGCCAAATATTTGGGCTGTAAGTTTGAGTTTTTTCAAATTTGAGGTACTCAGTGGGTATTTAGTATCAGATATTAAAATACTACTCTATGTTTTCTGACTGCTTACATGGTGGAAGTCCAAGCCCCTGTGTGTTCCAAGAGGAAAACAAATTCCCTGTGTGCTCAAGAGGAAAACAAATTTTCCTGCTAATAATCCAGAAAATAAGAAAAAATACAGTTCACATGACCATATACATCTTACTGTTGTTCTGGGGTGGCTTGAATATGTCCCAAGAGTATTTGGCTTATTAGAGCAATCATAACACATTCCACTTAATTTGTCTTACTCTGGAGGGAGTAGAATAAGGGTCAGTCTAGCCCCAACTGTGTCCTAATGGCACATAAAACATTTTATTTCTTCAGTTTTATGTTCAAAACAAAGGGAAAAAAGTTATGCAAGTCACCTTGAGAAGATAAGAATATATGAGACTTTGCTGACTTACACAGGCTTTCTATCAAAAGAAAACCCCACAAAAACCTCTCTTTCAGTGTAGTATCTAGGATTTAACTGAGTGACAAAAATGTTTGAATTTCTCATCACAACCAAAAAGTTGAGCCAGGCTTACTGCAAGTGGTAAATATTTTCTGTTAGGATTGAGTTTCAAGTATGTCTTGACCTTTTACTTTATATGGAATCCACATAAATACCAACAATTCCATGTCAAGCCTGATAAAACTTTAGCAGTTTCACCTGTTTTTCACTCTGTGTTTTTAGAATAAAGAGTTCACCAAAGTTGTGGTTTTTGCTACATAGCCTAGTGCTCTTACATGACTACCTATTGTAGTCACATTGGCACTCTTTGATTACAATTCCATCATGTTTCCAGAACTGATTTCTGGAAATTTTCTGGATACCTACAGAGTAATTGGTCTTATTAAAGATGTTTCAGTGTTGCTTAAGAGCTGAACTACTTGTCTAAATTGTGTGTTTCACACTTTCAACTACAGTCTTATGCCTCTGTGAGTCTAGGATTTTGTGCAGCATCCATGAATGCAAACAGTTTTTTTTTGTTTGGATTCTTATTACTTAAGAAAATTCACGGAGATGGATGCTGGTTGAATCAGTCTACAACTCACAAATCTACTCATAATAGAAACAGTTCCAAACTCTTTACCAACTGACTGCAAGTCAGATAAACAGCATGTCTTTCCCCCTGCTTCTGTGGCTCTCAGTTCTAGGTCCCTAAACAACTAAGCATGTATGATGCAGGAAAAAAAGATGTAAAAGCATTAAAATGCCCTAGGAAAACCTTACACTGCCTTGCAAGGTACCTCCTGCTTTATGGGAATAAAAATGCAAATTTCTGGTGATGATCCAAGGAGCAGCAATGATCTGTTTCATTCATGAGAACTCCCATAGTCCCTCCTGAAAATTTATTTTGTTTCCCTCCCTTCCTCTCCTTTTCTCCACGCTGTTCATATATGCGAACTGAATTGCTTAGTCTTCAGAAAAAAAAAGACAAGTTAATCTAACTCTAACGTATCTGCAGCTATTAGGAATAAGAAAAAGAAACATGAAAGCTATCCTACTTAATGCTGTATTCTGTCTCACTGAGCTAGCCAAAGGAAGAGCAATTTCAGAGTTCAAACCACAGTACCTACAGAACTGGGAGTTAAAAAGATTGAACAAATTTAGTGTCTGTGCATCTGGATGAATATTTATAAAAAGTCTAATGTTATAGGTAGTGTATATGCAGGTATATTTTCCTGCACTGCACTCCAACAAAGTAGCATTCCTGAGTTACAGATAGCAGAATCCCATTATCAGCCACCTTCAAAAATATGTCTTTTAATACTCATTGTATGTTTCTTTTCACTTCCACTATTCAAACCTGACACAGAAAGAAGTGTTTATTCCCAATCTGAGATTCTTTGCATATTTTTTTCCCAGTAACTATTTTAATACCAGTCTGTCTCAAAAAAACCCCAAAACGTCTCATTTCCCCTTAAATATCACTTCTAGTCCTATCTTCTCCACTTCCCCTGACCATCTGTCAGGACTATCATCACAATCATTAATTTCCTTTTCTGTTAAAACACTTTTTGTCTCATATTACCTTTTTTTAACTTACAAGATATTGGGTCAGATCATATACTCCTTTCTTCTTCTGAATGGCCTATTACTTCATAAGCAATAGTAGTGAAGGAAGTGGGACTGCTGTTATAATTAGATAATCCTTACAATGACTGAAAATGTTAGAACCACATGTTGTAAACCAGATGAAATACATTTGAATGTATTTGAATGTCATGCAGGTGACCCTTGTTTAAGAGCTCAGCCTTGAGCATGTATAATTACACAAGTTTGGTTTGTGGCATCTAAACACACGCTAAGGAAAAGCAATGGAGGTGGCAGAATCACAGACTCATTTAGGTTGGAAAAGGCTCTAAGGTCATCAGCTCCAATCTTTCATCATCACCTGGTCAGCTAGACTGTGGCACTAAGTACCAGGTGCAGTTTTTTCTCAAACACCTCCAGACATGGTGACTCCACTGCCTCCCTGCACAACCCGTTCCAATGCTTGACAACCCTTCTGTGAACAATTCCTCCTGACACCAAACTTGAGCCTCCCCTGGTGCAGCCTGAAGCCGTGTCCTCTCCTATCACCAGTTTTTTGAGAGGGTGATCCCCACCTTTCTACAGCCTCTTTTCAGGTACTTGTAGAGAGCAGTAAGGTCACTCCTGAGCCTGCTATTCTCCAGGCTAAACACCCTCAGCTCCCTCAGCTGCTTCTCACAAGGAGCTCCTTGTGCTCCGGCCCCTTCATCCACTCCACGCCTTTATCTGGACATCCTCCTGCATCTCAATGCAGTGAGTCTTTCTTGCAGTGAGTGCCCCAGAACTGAACACAAGATTCAAGGTATGGCTCACCAGTGTCGAGTACAGGAGGACAAACTATGCCCAGGTCCTGCTGGCCCCACTATTATTGATCCAGGATGACACTGTCCTTCTTGGACACCTGAGCTCATTGCTGACTCATGTTCAGCCAGCTGTGGACTCGCATCCGAGGTCAACATTGGTCCAGAAGAGAAAGACAGCAACAAGAATATCTGTCCTCAGAAGATCCAAAGCCCTTGGATACAAAGGTGATCATGGGAGATTTTTTCTCACAGTAGTATTTAAAACTGTTGTGGATAACAAAAGAGCAAGGCAGGCCCCATTTTGCCCCCTATGAAAATCTAAAATCAGCTCCTTCGAGCAACAGGGGTGGAAAGAGGGAAGGATGAAGAGGATAACACATCCTATAAGGCACAACAATGCAAACAGTATGTTTTCATCTCTCATGTCCTGGCTGAAATGCTAAATATCCTTAAAATAACTCCAGCTAAAGGCCTTGAGCAAGTAACTCAATTTTATATGATTTCTTTCTGCTCTTTCAACTTGGTTAGAGGTGTGCACATATATGAAGGTTAACAGCAGATAAAACTAAGGAAGATTTGTAACTAATGTGGAATTGTAAACTTGAAAAATTACTACTTCTCTGTCACTCTTACTCTTTAAATATAAAACAACAACAATACTAGCATGATTAAAATGTCTAAGAACAGCCATGGGCTTTCCTCAGGATACCAAAAATTAAATGGAATTATTTTACATTTATGTTTTTATTTAAATTTATATGTATACTTCTGACACTTTTCTGTAATGTAGGAGACAGGTTAAGTTAAAATTACCAATGTATCTCAGGATTCTTTTTTTGTTTAAATCCAAAACTATAATTTTTACTGAATTCTGAATGTTCATACCTATCTATCTATATACAAAGCATAATCTTTGTAGGTTAACAAATCTTAAAGTTTTAAGCTTAATTAAATTAAATCTTCTGGTGAAAAAAAGTGATTTAAATATTTCTGTGTGCTAACAAATCTATGCAATACAATTATCTTCCATAAAATAATGCTTTTATTGAAACAATAGAAGAGTATTTTATTAAGAAGGTGATGTGACTTTTAGTTATAAAGTTTAAAAAATAATCTTCTCTATAGTTAAATTTACTATTCTACATCATGGGAAAAAAAAAAGGGGGGGAAAAAATAAGAAAAAGGGCATCAGCCAGCACAGAAGTCCACACACAAATATAAGATTTAATATTTCTTTTCTAATTAAAAGGAGGAGATTGTTCAAGGACATCTGGGACTACTATCTGACTGATAGTGTTGGTTCAGCCAGCAAACGGTTGGGCTGAAGCAAGGTTAGTCTCATACTCAGTAAAAATTGGAACAGTGTTTTACTAAGACTGTTTGTGAAAAAAGTTGAATAATACATCAAAAGTGCAACATGCTTTTAGAGAGAATATTTAGGATATTTCACCCATTAAAAGAGCTAATTCTGACTTAAAAATCATGAGCTTAAAACTGGAAGTTCAACTGGTAATGAAGGAACTGCATAGTCAATGTTCACCAGTGAGATACTCTGCCTGTTTTATGTACTCCATTTGACAAATGATTGTTTAAGAAAGAAGTCATATCAGCACTGTAAATTACTTCCAACAAGCAATCTTTATAAATATTTTTTGTATCTGAAATAAATTGTTTTCTTTGGAATTACTCTGCTTAGCCTTTATCTAGAACTTGAGGAGAAAGTCGTAAGTGGACAATTATGGGGAATCAGAGTAGAGGAGGAATATATATATGTGAGATAAGAAGAATGCAGGAGGGTTTTTATTCTGTCAGAGACATGTTTGAAAACAAAAGCAGGAACATACACAACACTTTTCTGTAGAAATAACATGGACATCCACTGAAAGCAGAACAGCAAGTATGGTCTTCAACACAGATCACATGTAGGTAGATATGTAAACAGAAGAAAGTCTATTACTGCTCTTAGTCCTTACATTCTCCGCAAAGGGAAAGTCCTCTGAAGGTAAAATTTTCTAAAACTGAATTATTAGACAGTCCTCTAATACATACATGGAAAACAAAATATAATAGTATAAAATAGTTCAATTTTTTAAACCTTGATCCTATTCACCTTCAGTGAAAACCCAAAAAGTCCTGGATTAACAGATCGTTACATCCTTGTAAACAAGTTTATGAGATTTAGTTCCTGGCCCCTTTATTTCTTTTAAAAATAAGAAAAACCTTTCCCTAAAACACCTCACCACAGAAACAGCGAGGTTCTTCAGGAAAGTGAAATGGCTATTCTTCAAAAGGTCAACTATCATTTTGAATCAGATTAAAGCCAAGGTTTCCTTTCTTCAATCCATCATTCAACCATGGACATTCTGAAAGGACAGTAGGAAATGTAGTTACTTAAAACAGTGTTTTCTTCACTATTTGAGGAGGGAGAGAATATTTCTTGACAGGGTAAGAGGAAAATTAGCTGATGTAGGGGATTGTGCATACAGCAACACATGCTGATCTTCTACTTAATGACAATGTATCCATGGACCTTACAAACTTTTAAGTCCTAGTTTTATTCACTCCAGGAAAAGTTTATGGTTTTTTTTGTGATATATTCTTATAATCCCCAGTAAAATATCCTTTTGCCCACCTATGCTCATCCTCCAGTTTTAAGTCACGGATGACTATGGCAAAGAAGTAGTGAGAAGGATGAGACAGGGAATTTAAGGACCATTATCCCAAACTAGCCAATTAAGACTATTTGATTCCCCTAGAGTAACACATTTAGGCATAGCAGACACCTAAATGCATTCTACTGTGTAGCATTCCATGTGACAGTACAAATATATTTAAACTTAACACAGGTTATGGATGCAGTGTCTGAGAAACAACCAGTGTTTCAGTGACTACTGAGGCAGAGCACTCTGTGCACTGTGCAGCATATTGGATCAAAATTCTTTGGCAAGATCACCATTACTCTCTCTACTCAGTTTCTGTGCTACTTTGGCAAGCGGTTCTGTGGTGATCAGATTTCTGCAGTACTCTGAAAACAAACAACAAAAGAGGAAAAATAAACTGTGGCAAATTTCAAGGAATTTTCTGCAGTAAATTTATACAGACAAAGCACAGAACTATATAAAAGCAGTTTCAATAGAACTTTTGGGGAGCAGAAGAGGAAGTAAATCTTATCTTCTCTCAAAGATATCAGTCTCAAGTGCTTCTCCTAGAAGTGGGATGAAACCCCTACCTTGTTAAACCTTTCTCAATTAGATTTTAGAGATACCTAATGCAGTGTCTCTTCCATGACAGCCCTTAAACTTCCCATTATTACAGCTCCTTGGGTCAAATTAAGAGGTTATGACACCTGAATGTAGGTATTATATGTGATGATTGTGATCTCAGTCAGGACCAACAAAATCTAGAGCTCAATTCTACATAAGCATAGGTGCTCAGTGTCTGTTGGGCATGCTTAGGTATCTCTCCTTTTCTACAGATGCTACTTAAAAAGCCCTTGTTGCACTCCTGAATATATCTTAGACTTCTGGAACACATAGGCTGCCCTGGACATATGAGTAAGGGGCAATTAATTCTGCCCTTACTCTCTTTTCACAAGCCAAAAAGTTCCAAGCAGCTCCTGCTTGTGGCTCAGTGGGCCTCCTTTAGTCATGAGTGACCCACTGCACATGCATCAATGCCCAAAGCCTGTCCTTGTGACTGAGCATTTTTTCTGGCTTGAACGATGCAGATGACAGGGAAGAAGACACCAATAATGATCAGCTGCTGTGTTGAAGAAGCAAATGATAGTGGTTCAGTTAGTCAACATTATGAGACAGACCATGAAACATTTTTGTGGGTCCATCCTTAAGAAAGAAATGTTATTACAGCAATCCCACAGGATCAGGAAGAGAAGATCACAGATAAGTGTCTTATTACACTAAGCACAAGTATTATAAGAGCTGTCAGTTTCTTTCTTAGAAGCATTTATCTGACCTTTGTTATCTTCCAAGCTTGTTTTCACATTTATAAGAATGACAAATAGTAACATCAGACCCTAAGACTATTTCAAAAGTGACTGAACTATTTGAGAGATACTTCTGGGTTAAATCAGAGTAAAATGCTTGTTCCAATCATAGGTGTGGAACAGAAGTTGTTGGTTCATAAAACTATTACTCAGATGAAATGCAATGAACCTGAGAAGGAAATAAGCTTCAGGTGAAGACAGGGATCAAGCTACAGTGTTGACAGTGTCATTAGTGAATCCATTTTAGTGGGTCACACTGTTCCTGTGCTGGTCATCAGAGTACCATTTTGGTGTTCATAATCTAATGCAACAAATCAACTTCAGTAACCACTGACATTAAATTATTTTTGATAAAATATTTTATGCTTTAGGACTTTAGGCCTTTCACTATGGTAAAATTTTTGCTGCTGAGAATTCACAGATTTCTTATTCTCATCATAGATCTTCCCAGATTTGAAAAAATATAGAAGAGATCTGAAAGAGTTCAGCTGCTGGCAGTATCAAGCCCTTGGTTCCTCTGGTATGTCTGGGTATGTGAGGAGGAGGTTCTCAAGACAGAAGGAAGAGATATCACCATGTTTTAGCAGTTACAAGAAAGTACATCAAAGTTAAGGGGATAGGTCCTAAAATATTAACTATAGTCCAGATGGCCTGCGTGGGTGAAACTTGAGAATGTTTAATGAGAAATCACACAAAACTCAGATGCTATAGAAACAAGAGACAAAACAGAAAAAGAGGAAAATGTATTACTGACTCTGCCAGACATGCTAGGCAACATTTTATAAATATCAGATGGAAGAAGTCATGATCAATCTTTCCACTGAGGTCAGGAATAAAATGCCATATAGAACAGGACTGGAGCACATATGACGTTGCATGTTTTGAGTTTCTGCTGTCAGAAGGATACTTGTATATTGTCCTCATAATAGGTCTTGGCTTGGGCTAAGAGTTTCTTGGATATCAGTGTATCAGGTTTAATTAGTAAGGAATAGTTTGTGTTTCTCTAACATTGGCCATTTTTCATTAATTAATCAGAAATGGAAAAAAAAAAAAAACTTTTTTTTTTTTTTCCCAAGTAGGAGAAGAAATCTGGTCTGTGTAGGAGACAATGTGGGTGTGCTCTTCAGATTCTGCAGGATTCACAGGGACCACTGTGGGAATGACAACACAGACAGGAAAGTACTACTGAAAGACTCAGACCTGGAAGACTTTCACTTGGAAGGTAAAAGTATGTTTGTCCCAGGAGTCACATCTCTTTGGAAAGCCTAGCTGCAATTCTTTTCCATATGCAATTAATAACCCTGATCACAAAATCTTTATCACTCACTTTTAGACTCAATAGGTACAAGAACAATAAAAAACTATTTTGAATAATTTTGCTTAAGAAAAAAAAAATCTATAAAGTTAAACTTCCATTTAAAAGTTACATAATTATTTTTCATTTTGCATTCAAGAAATAGTAATATGCAATAAGATATGGGCTGTGTTGAAAAGTAGACAAAACTTCCAATAGAAAAAAAAAAAAACAACCTGGGCTGCAAATATTATCCTATTGAACTCTGGGCATTTAAAAGACTAACTTAAAATTTTGTTGGTTGCACTGACAACAGCAACTCTTTTCTGCAGTCATCTAGGTGGTAAATGCTTTATAAGAAAAAAATAATCAGGATGTCACAAAATATTTCTTTGATATTGTAAAAATCATGTTCCTTGAATTTTTTTTTGTTCGTTTTTATTAAAAAAAACCCACACAGCAAAAAACACACAAAAAACCTCAACTGCATGCTATGCAGCTTCTAAAGATAAGATGACATTTTCATCTTCCCAGCAAAAAATTATTTCAAGCTAAGATATTAACAAGAAAACAGCTGCCTTTCTAATTAGTACATTTGATGCGTAGCTTCTTTTCATTACAGCACAGACAGAGAACACTTTGATCTAAATATTTTAATCAGTTTTAAGTAGCATGAGGCTCCAATAATTTAAAAATTATAATATATATGAACATATATATATATGTATACAGATATAAATGCATATAGATGTATATACATATATATGCATACATATATATACACATATATACATGCGTGTGTGTGTGTATATATATATATATATATATATATATATATATATATAATAATTTTAATGTACACCTAAAAATTGATTGGATCAAGACATTCCCTTATAACATGTCATCAGGAATTGAACACATTATCATTGCTATGGATAGGCCATATAACAATGCTTAAACTGTAGTGCTAATGAGAAACATTGTGATAGAACTGAAATTTCTTTTGGGCACTGGAAATAAAAATATTTTTTAAAGAGTAAATAAACTTAAATATCAAAAAAGAAGTGAAAATTCCAAGTTGTAACAAATATGATTAGTTGGTCATCTGACTGTTTGTTGATTTAACATTTGGGACAGGAAAATTTGAAATTATTCCAGAATCTCCTCCCTTTCCTTTTAAAAACTCCATACCAGCACACCATTTGACTAAAAGGTAGGGGTCAGGAGGGTTTACTTTTTTACAATATATGCACTATCAAGTCTTTAAATTTACTCCAATAAAGTATGCTTAATTAACATATGGTACTTATTCTTCATACAGACTTTCAAAATGCAGAACAGCTATATACATGTGTAATGGAAGACATTTTCACCATAATTTTCTATTTTAAGGTGCACTTACATTGTTATTTGATTACACTAGTGTTCTTCTATAAATAGAAGAATATCTGCATATTCCCCCAACAAGCTCTGCTCCTGGGAATTTTCGTTTAAAATCTGGCATGATTGTAAGTCAGAGCTCTGACATCTGGAACATTTTGGGCTACTTCCAAATGGAAAAAAATCAATATTTGCCAGAGGGCGTCTTTCTCAAAGATGGACCAACTAACCTTGGCCAAAAACGTATAAACTGAAATTGAGCACCTTGCCATCAAAATTAACAGAGTGACTTGAAAATAATGCTGTCACTCCTAGCAATGACACTGTTTTGCTCACTTTTTAGATATAAAGTTGCCTGATAGGCCAAAATGACATAAACTGTGTTTGGACAAAATTGACATGAATTACAGGACATAATTCAGAAGCTACAGATTTAGACCTTTAATAATGTCAATGAAGAGAGAAATACATTTTAATTTAAAGCCTCATACATGGTTTGATCAGAAAATAGTGCCAAGATTCATCAAAAGCTGTCAATTGCCATTTGCTGTGCTAATTTGAGACATTCATGTACTTAAATATACATTTTTTGTTTTACAGAAATCCTGCTGATTCTCCTGAGACCATTATAACTGGCTTATTTCCCAGACATATCTGTAAAGGGTATTTGGCTCATAGAAAATATAACATATAGTATCCTAAAGTGAAAAGTGTGTTGGAAAACTTCTGTCAAGTTTGTGAATTAAGGGAAAGAGGTGTTCCAATCTCAAGATACGAAAGGTAAACTGAACTCTTGGCTAAGTCCTTAAAGCTTAAAAAAGACAAAAAAAAAGTAAAAAAAAAAAAAGCTCCTTGGTCCTTTTGCCAAATAAATATAATGATTTATTGTCAATTAAATCCCTGCTTTTTATTATCTATAATATAATTTATGACTGGTCAACTCTATGAACGATAACTGTAGTTCTCACAATTCAGTTCCTAGTGCAAATAAGGCACAGAGTCTGATGTAATATATAAAGCACTGGCTAACTGCCATACTTTACCTTAAATATAAAATAGCTCAGGACTACCACCCAGAAACTGAGAAGAATGTTATTCACTGAGATTCTGAAGACAGGATAAGGTACACATATCTGTAACACTTTCAGTCACAGAAAGAGATAAGGGGACTAAGGATATAATTAGTATATCAGTATCTGAAAGCACTATGGCTGTTAGCACAGCAGAGTTATTAAATTTTATAACATCAGAGAAGCACTTAGCTGAATTGTATGAATCTGCAGGTTCTGGTTACTGTCTGAAAGCACAATGTCAACCTGTTCACAGATTCAGGTCTATTTTTAATCAGATGATGAAAGAACTACTCAAATAGTTTTTTGTTTTTTTCTTTCTACATTTTTTCTTCCTAAGGAACCATTCAAAAGACTGTCTTCTTTGCTAGATTGCAGTTCCAAATTCTCCCCCGCTCCTTCCAATGTTCCTGGCTGCACTGTGGTACATCTACACAAGAAAAATTCAGTGTTCATTTTCTCCCTTTTCTCCTTATCTCTAGACTAGAGACCAAGTAGATTTCGATTCCTACACTGAAAAGAGAGCAGAACACGAGTTTCTTGCCTCATCAGTAACTATTTTCCATTAGGTCTAACCACTAAGTCTATAGGTTCAATTCATTAACCCCAGCATACCATGTTTAGATGCCTCAGTGTATTGAGTGCTGATGAACCTTGTCAGGCTCCAGTGATCATGGATGCCTGCCTATATTTCTTCACCAAGTACTGTATCTCCTAGTAGCGAGGCAGGTGGGCAGCTGTGGGAAATACCTCACATAGGAATAAATTGCAGCAGATGAGCCACTTCCTTGAAAAAAATTCAATTTTGTACAATCTTTTGCCTCACGGGTATTATGTGACAAAAGTCTGCACAGGGAAAAGTAGAGCAGAATACCTGACTTGTGATAAATTGACTCAGTAGAAGTTTGGACAGCCCCAAACCTCAGAGGTTCCTAGAACTATTAGTCCCCAGGTAGCTAACTTGCAAAACAATGCTCAAACTCCATGAAACCTCCGACAGATTGGGTCCTGGTTTTCACTTTGAGTCCTCCATGGTATTGTTACAAAAACATGCCTGGTGCATTCTTCTCCTATTCTAGTTTTTGAGAAAAAGACTTTTGGATCCAGTGCTTTGTGCAGAAGCCCAGAGTACCAATATGCACAGTATCAGTTCAGAATTAAGCGAGGGAACTTGCACTTCGAGGATATCAAACATGCTTAACCTCAAGTCAGCAATAAATTTCTCCATTTTGCCACAGTAGCCAGACCTTGGGGTGCATGCAGAAGTGAAATTATATGCCTCTGAGTAACTTTACTGGGAAAGAATTGCTGTTTATAAAACTACAAGGACAAAGATACTAGGCAGACCATGTATCGAACACCATCTTGGATTTAAGACTCATCAATAAAACAGGAACAGCATGAACACAAATATATTGTACTATTCAAGCAGAACATGGTTCCATTCAAGAAAGCCTATTTCCCTGCATGCTGTCTCTGATAGTCTGTTTCCATTTACATTTGTGCCTTAATCAGCAGAACAAATGTACTGGTTTTGAGCTCACTTTTTGACCTCACTGTTAGAAAACACTCACCCAAGTATCAACCATGGGCAACATTCCTCTAGAATTATCAAAATGAAGTCGCAGTGAATAAAGCTGAGTGGGCTTTAAATTGCTTACGAAAATGATCCTGGACAATTTGAATGCTTTGGCATAGTAGAACTTTTATTTAGTAAATATCACTCAGGTGCCTTCCAGTGGAAATATGATAAATACGGCATCAAAAGACTCAAGACGAATGAATGTCTACTCCAGGGACAAGGAATGCTGACAGGCTTTTCACATGAGGGAGCAGATATCCTACTGCATATCTCTTCATCCTCACTATTCACCAGTCTCACTCTCCATGTTGTCTTTGAAGGATGTCTCCACGAAATATGTTTCTTACAAAGAATTATTCTGAAGGAGACCCAGTTTCCTTTTCTTAACAGAGTTAAGTTACTTTGGAATTGCTGTAGGACACAGTGCAGAAATCAGTAATGCCACTCTGCAGATGTCTTTTGGAAAAAAGTTGCACTGTAGGCACATTGGACTGACTGGAATGCCTAAGGTCAAACCTTCCTTTAGAGCTCAGCCAGATGTTCTCAACAAACTCTATAAGATGTTCTGGAAACACTGAAATGTGACAACAAAAATGATAGAAACTTTCATAAATGTATTGAACTGTCTGAGGACTGCACTAATGCAAACTCTGTAATATTGCCAGTATGATCCTTATGTTTTTTAGATCTAAAAAATATTTATATTTTTAGTACTTTTTGTGTATTACCTGTATTCGTGAAAAATGAATACTTGAAAATACAAAGGAAAGCCCCAATAAAAAGAAGTGCTGGCAATTTCTCGTTCTGTTTTTTCAAACAAATATATTTTAAAATTCCCTAATGTCTGCTTCTTTCCACTGGACTGTATGTAGCATCTAAGACCTTATTTTGGATTGCAACATCAACGAGCAATGGGTGATACTGCACAAAAGGAGGTGTCTGTCTCCTTGTTCTGTCTCATACAGCTGCCTGAAGTAAAGTACTGCCTGTGTGTGGTCCACCTCAGGGACACAAGGAGTTCATGTGCTCAAGGCACAGCTCTTCTTATAGCACCTTCCAGCTTCACACAGCTTTCCCTCTCACTGAGGTCTGTCTCCTATTACAACACAGTCAATCACCAATTTATTTCTAAAGCTAATCTGGGCCCAGTACTGCCCATCAGTTTAATGTCCATGAAGTGCATCAAATATCCCGACTCAACAGGACAGATTGGAGTTGACTGAAAAAAAAACAAACTATGACCCTGAAAAACAGCTCCACTCCAGCCACTGCATCAGCCCATAGTTGGTTACAGGGAAGCAAATGGATTTAATGTAATTTTTCCTTATGAAAAATTGAAGTCATAAAAGGTGCGTGACTGACTGACCACTAAGACAAGCTTAAAAAAACTTAAAAAGGAACAAATCCCAAATTTAAAACCTTCTCTCATGCTTCAAAAACCTATTATCTTAGTTTCAGAGGCACACTAATCCACTTATTTTCCTCTTGGAAAGAAGAAAGATGAAATTTAAGGCAATTTTTTTGGGTGAGTAGCTATCAAGGGCAGCAGATGCACCAAAAATTTCTTAGTGGTTTTGGATATGGTGGGGGATCAGTCTCTTCTCCCAAATAACAACTGACAGGATGAGAGGAAATGGCTTTAAGCCTCATCTGGGGAGGTTTATATAAGATGTTGGGGAAATTTCTTCACCAGATGGGTTTACAGGCATTGGAGGAGGCTGCCCAGGGAAAATGTTCACTCACCAGTCCTGGAGGTATTTACACGATGTGTAGATGCAGCACTTACAGACATGGTTTAGTGCTGGACTTGGCCGTTCTGGATTAGGGTTGGACTCAAAGAACTTTTTCAGCTTAAATGATTCCATGTTTCTATCATCCCTGATTATCATTAGAATAACTTGGGCCAAACTTCCTTACTCCTAATAAAAAATCAGCCAACCTTCAGTTATAGGTGAAAATAAAGGAGATGCCAAGATGGCATCCAAAGGTTGTCCATTGATTATTGTACCAGTGAGGAGTTGTATGTTGAGCTTTCTAGTAATCTCTGAAGTTTTGTTGATTCTGACTTTGGTTGTAAATGGGGAAAGGTTCTGTACAAACATGGTGTCATGTGCCATACACTGAAGGATCAAGATCTACGAAACCTTCTATTGGCAGAGGAATATACACAATATTGACTTCAGTAAAATTCATGACAGTGACCTAAAGTTATGTCATTATCAAGAAATTATTTTTTGGTATCCACAAACAGTGACTTCAGTACCTATTACCATGAGTGTTGATTAAAAATTCAGGAAAAATATATTACAAACATTCCTTTTTAAAATCAATTTCATTGAGAAAATGCATCCGTTCTATAAAATAAGCCCTCCAAATGTTATTCTTATACAGTGTCTTTCTCAGACTTTCATGTTGTCTGGATTTAATTTTGGTTTCTATCTTAGACAAGGATCATCCCCACTCATTCTTGGGTATTTTTTTCTGTCAGAATTAAAAAACCTATTGTGAGTTATATTTCTGGAGAAAGTAGATAACTCTGTCATTCTTAGTGATGGTATCACCACAACATTTTCAGGCACTTTGAACAGCTCATGTGAAGATTATAATGTATTTCCATTTCTCTGTGTACTCATGGCCTAAACAGAAAACTTCAGTTTCCATTCAAAAGGCAGAATTTTTGAACTTTGTAAAGCATTGAAACTATATAAAACACATTATATTCAAGTTTGAATACAAAGATAATTTTTTAAATAACTTTTTTGGTGTTCCTGATACGTTAAGAAAACACTAAAAAAAAAATCTAAGCTATCTTCACAAATCTAAACAACATTAGCATACAATAAATTATTTTCTGTACATCAGTTGATTTAATCTCTCTTCATTGCTTCTCTCATGCTTTGTCACACAAGTGGAACAGTGAGATAAATCAACTGTTTATTTGCTTTATTGCATAAATCTCATAGCAGTAAAACAGAACTGATCACATAAGGAAGTTTTAGATGGGTTTCAGTGAATCCTTGAGACACTGTAAATTAATCATGCAAGCTGAAATTATATTTCCCAAGGGAAATATATTTTAATAGATATTTTCCAAACATTTTCCTCCTTTAATATATACATAAATAGTGTTACTACTCTTGTTTTTTTCTAAGATGATTAAACCATTATTTTTCCCTAGTCTTGTGTGTTGAAAAACAAGTCAGAAAAATCTCTTTATTACTTATAAAAATATGCAACAAAATAACAGGGAAATTTACAATGAAGGTATGCATATATCTTCACCAGCAATTATGTATTCCTAGCCTTCGTTTAGACCAAAATAGATGACACTACAAGAGGATCCATAAAAATGGAAAGCCACACTATATGTAACATGTAATGCTACCCTGAGAAGAGTTTTAAAGAAATGAAAGAAAATTGAACTAGTCAGTTCATCCTATACATTACTTGATAATGTCCATAATACAACATTTTAAAATTATTAAAAAATTATTTTTAGGTAATAAAAGTTAATTTCAAAGCTGCTTGATTTATAATACTAAAAAATATAGTTTTAATTCCCATTTGGAAAGTAAAGATAAATGATTTTATGTGCAGCAATATAATTTAAAACAGAACTGCTACTAGCTCACAAATAGCTACTGGATGAATGTTAGTACATGATCATCATTACCATGTTTTCCTTTTTCAGGGACCTGAACGGTGAAAGTGCAATCTCTGCCTGCTCTTGAGATCCTGTACTAAAACCTTCCAACATCTACTGATTTGTGTAAATCATAATAATTTTGTTCTAAGATAGTTACCATTCTGAGAAGACTGAAACAAAGCATGAACACTTTTTTACTTGTCAGCACAATGGAAATTGACATCAACAAAAGGAGGGAACTGGGTTAAACTAGGACTGGAAATTAAAGCAGTTTCCCTATCACCAGTCTTTAACAAATTGTTAAATCTGACTAGTTTATTATGGAAATACAGGATTAAAACATCTGAAACCATGGATAGACAAGGTATCATTAATTTCTTTAACAGTCCAAACATATGTGATGCTTTAGTTTGGTCAAAGACTAATAGAGCTACAGTAAAAACTGGCTCATCCGCTTGGCTCTTAACCATCAGCCCTTAAAAGGAAGTCTGGTGATAATGCTTGTTGTTGTTATTGTTGTTATTATTGACAACAACAACAATAATAATAATAATATCTCCAATATTACTATTTTCCTTTCTAACAAACAGCTGGTTGGTAAATTCGGGTTGAAATACAATATTGTCACATAGTCAAAGTCATCATAAGGCTGATTCACCAGGAAGTGGTTTCTGTGAATGGAAATCATGCATGATTTTTAGCATGGATCAAGGACAGCAAATTTTGTACCTGATTTCAGAGTACAAACTAAGGGCTACTTGTGACCAGTGATATGAATAGGGTGAAACCTAAGACATTTTTGAGTCAAACTAGTAATACCATGGAAAATAACATTGAACTCTGCTGCACAGGGTTGTCATTGTCAGTAGGATTTCTACAGGATCCTCTAACATAAACATTATCTTTATGCTTTCATAATGTGGTTTTGTTTTCAGTGTTATTGAAAGGAAATCCAAACAGATTAAGGGTATGGTAAATGTTTGTTGCAGTATTTTGCCTTGTTACCATAATTTAAAGTGAGTGATCCCTCAACATCTTCAGACAAAAGAGGGCACATGTAAAAAAAAAAGGATGAAACAGGGCAATTGATTGGGAGTTTACAGCTTTTAACTCTGTGTTCTCAGAGGCGTATCTATGCCCTTGGTGGACAAACCAGGTGCTAATATTAAAATCTGAACATTGATTGGCTTGACTACACCATCACAAAAAACTTCATTTCTTCTCAAACTACGACACAATAGTAAAGCCATTGTTAATCTGCAAACTCTTTCACTTTGATTAGTAAGCTTTCCAGATATAGAAATAAAGGTGTGGTTTCATTACACTCTATACCATAGTTTACTCTTAGTCTATTCAATTCTTCCCTAGATTTCTTGCACCATACACAGTTGCTTATCCACTTGTTTCAAATCTAATTATGGTGCAATCAAAGAAGGAAGTGGAACAGTTCAATGATCTGATAGAAAATTAACTCATTAAAAAAAGGGGGAAAAAGACTTTCTGTCAGAGCGGTGAACTGATTTATGCACACAATTGCTTGTTGCAAGAAATGGACATGAATTTCCAGCCAGGCCTAGAAGAGCCTAATTTTCAGGGTCAATGTATAGCTGTACTGAATCAGGTATAATCTCACAGTAAGGCCTGAGAAAGATGAAAATAGGGCTAATGACTAGATGCAATATGACAGGAAAATTTAGTGAGTAGAAGTTGTTTGTCTTGATGCTTTGACATAAAGTGATATAAGCAAAATATAATGATTGCTTCTATAGAGACTTTAAATACACAGGACTCAAAGTAGACCATTTTATCAGGTCTGTAGGTCTGTCATATTTGAATTGGGCTAAACCATAACTTTAAGCAGAAGGTTTTACTATATTTGAAGTATTTATCACATGATTATGTGATA
The DNA here is from genome assembly GCF_022539315.1 of Serinus canaria. Classification (NCBI taxonomy): domain Eukaryota; kingdom Metazoa; phylum Chordata; class Aves; order Passeriformes; family Fringillidae; genus Serinus; species Serinus canaria. The sequence goes on along the minus strand of NC_066314.1, from coordinate 16,633,908 downwards.
AATGATGCCTTTATGTGCCAAACAATGCCTTTTCCATGACGACTGTGGTTCTCATCTTCCCAGGGATCAGCCAGCCATATGCAGACTACTATATGTTTCATAATATAATCATTACCTAACTAATATTAACTCAACTCTACTATGCTAAGTGGTCTTCTTAGCTTTTACTTATCTCCTTTCTTCTTTTCTTTATCTGGCAGATTGCTTCCAATTGCTTCCAACAGATTTGAAATGGAAAGTTTTGAAGACAAGTAATATCTCATGACATATATGTATAAGAGTTGAAATAATGGTTGCTGATCATTTTAAATTATTTCTGTATAAATCTGTGTTGATTTTGTTTGTATTAATAGGAAAAGCAACAGCTGATACCAAAGTTCAAGAAGGTAATTTGTAATTTTAAAAAGGATTCACAAGTCATCCACCAACTACGCAACATGTTCCAAATAAAATTTAATGATGAAGAGAGGTGTTGGCCTTTAGCCCTTTTTATTTAATGAGCTAACAATGCTTTAGTTTCCTGGCCAGCACAGAGAACATTTTGATTTAAAGTAGATAAACTGGATAAAATGGATAAAATGTTTATAGTTTAAGCTGGAAAATCTTTCTTCAGAGACAGACTAAGAATATCCAGCTCCAGGCTAAAAAATTTTGAATCTATTTTCTTATCAGAGGTCAAGCTTGTCAGCTATTTTTGCAATAACTCAACCTGTACTGCACTTTCCACAGCACCTGGAGAGAAAGGATTAGTGAATAACCTCTTTCCACTACGGAGATCAAGAGTTAAAACACTCTCACAGTTGCCTCTGAAGTTCCCTCAGATTATGATCAGTGAGTTCATTCTGTTTTCCTGATGGCTCTTCAGTTCCCTCACTAGAGGTTGAGCTAAGAGATGCACATAGTTTCTTTGCTCTAAAGAAAACTAATTTCCAAGTAGTTTGATGGCTACTACAGTTTTGCTGTACCGCACACCCCACTTCAGAGTATTTGTTCTGTCAACATGACCAGGATATCTGGGTAAACACATCAGATGAATACAAGCAGCAAAAAGCAAGGGAACATGGCTGATCAAGCATGAAAATGAACATTTCTTCCCTTAAAAGTCTTAGCGTTCTCTTTACATTCAAAAGAGGTATTTCTATTGCAAAGAACTCTTGTCATGACAAAGTAATAAATACTGTTAAGAATATATCACATAACCCTTAGGGAAGTTCATTACCAGTCTTACTACAAGGAATTAATACTGTGAAATAGGAGTATGAATGACCATTTCAACACTTCTTTTGATTTGCTTAGCACAAAAACTTGATATTACCTCTGGAGGAGATGCTTTTTAATACATGTAATCAGGTTACTACTCATATGTGCTGCTATTTGGGTAGTAGTATATACGTACAGAAGAATTTACTGTCATATCCCCTAAAGACAGTAATTTTTGCCTGTTAGTTGAAATATTTCACTTGTACCTTCTTCCAAAAAAGGAAACTGTTTTTGAAAGAAACTTTAAACGACAACTTTGTCTCTAAGTTTACTCACTGAGTTGAACAACTATGTAACTAGTTTCTGTGCATGAGATCAACTATATTTTCCTGCTATGCCACAAAATATTGTTCTTTAAAAAAACACATTGTTTTCAATTCGGCATCTTCTTTAGGCTGCAAAAATTTAGAAACTCTTCTACAGTGTGAGACAGGATAAACTGGAATGGAACATACCTTACATGAATGCCATACATAGACCCACCAAAGAAAATACCTGAAGCACATTTGTGTTGCCAGTGCCAGTTTAAGTAATCAAATCTTATTCCTATCGTTTTGTTTGCTGTCAGATGTCTTGTTCCTAAATACTGTGACAATGCTGAAATCTCCATTCTTTCAGAAGCTGGCAGTTCTAAACATGCTATATACTGTTGTATTGAAGTGACTGAAGCAAAGCCAAGCATCATACTTGTCATCATTTTCCTGAATTTCCATTTTTTCCCCCTGGCCTATCATTGGAACAATTTGTCTTTGTCTTTTTAAGAAACTGTTCCCTTTCCAAATCACCCAACAAACAGAACAAGCTGCCAGGAAGACTGAAAGGCACATACAACATGGTCATGATAGGTTGTAATGAGTGCTGTGGGTGTTAGACATTACAGGGGGTGCATTTGGTGTTCCAGTTCAATGGTACTTTTCAAGAAGATGTTTTTACACATGGTTACTTCCAGTCTGCATTGTACATCATAAATAACGATTTTCTGGGAGGTATATTAGGGATACTGACCAAGGAGGTACAATATTATATTAGCAGGCCTCTGTTATCCTTAATTTCTGTAACGTTCCACTACTGCATTTCATTCAGATTGCATTTATAGCTGAGGTGACATACTCATTTCTACAGGTTACATATATCTACCACGTATAGTATGCCAGCATCCCAACAAGGCCACTCAGGTTTCTTTAGGGCAATTTTAGAAGGTTTTTTAAATTATTTAATGTGCATATCCAAATTTAGCATTTTTAATGTGCTCAAAGTAGTGTATTTACCCAGGTAACAAGCATTTTCATCACCCCAGTATCTTTCTAGTTTGAGGGAGACATCACGGTAATCTACTTGCACACATGGACTGTGTTCTATAACCATGTTAGGAATTCCAGAAATGCTGCCTTCCACAGTTTCCATGTCTAACAGAGAAACACCTTTCACCATTCCAATACTTTGAGAGACTGTCACCTGTGATTCCCCCCACTCAGAAAGTGCTCTCTGGGAACCCCTCTGCTTGGTCACAATTGGGGTCAGAAGCTCTTGAGGAGTGCTTCAAGAACAATCTGGTGTACTGGTTCCACTTCTCCTCTGACTTCCCTGTTGGGGGCTTCCATATGGCATTTTTTCAAAGAGAAGCATGGGAGTCTCTGCCTTTGCATGGATTAGAAGAAGCAGAAAGACATCAGAGTGAAGAATCAGGACTCCTTTCCTCTTACTCTGAAGTGCTCTGAACATCTGCAGTGGGCTCTACTGCCCTCTGTGGTGGATTGATAAGGGGCCACTATGAGCATCCTCTGATGCCATTCAGCCTCTTCAAAACTCCAGTATTCTCTAAAGGCTGTCCTCAGTATTTTCTGTATATCTCAGAATATCTTTTGTTTTCTTCTGTTTTCAGTATATCTTACATTTTCAGTATATCTCAGTATATTCTGTAAATTCTTCATAGCTATGCTATGGTAGACCTGTATGACTTCCTGGTGTTCTGCACCTCTCAAGAGGTATTTATTAACAGCATTTTCAATGACTTGCAGCAGCACTGGCTGGGCTGATCAGAAGAAATGCTGCTTTGAGCAAGAGAGGGTGGAGTTCGTGGGGTAACTGGGCAGCCCTGAATTGCACATAGACTCCAAGGAGACTGATAACAAGTTGGCAGCACCTTCTAGCGCAGGTGCACTGGTTTTCAGGATTTACCACTCTCTACAAAGAGTTCAGGAGTGGGATTGCTGGTTTGTAGCTGAAATAATGGCACTTACCTAAAAGAGGGCTTGACTTTTATGGATGCCTGAGGCACAACCAGCTTTTCAAAAATGGATATTCACTGTAGCTTTTATCCCATACCCAATCTTTTTAGTGTAGAACCAGTTGCTTTAACGTGTACCTGTTTCTCTGGGTAACTCACCCCATTGAGATCAATTACACCTGAGATAATGAGCTCCTGCTAATCAAATCTAACTTTGAGGACTGACAGCACAGCTGTGAGGGAAGCAGAAGGGCAGAAAATGGTGATGACCAGCCCCCCAGCCTGGAAAAGTATTGTGGGATGAAGTTCATCTCTCTCTGCTTTGCGTCCTGGCCCTCTTTTTTTTCTTCCCTTTCCCTTTGTCATCTAGGGAAGAGAATTTCATGGCAGGTGCCTTGTCAAGGAAAAGTGACACAGATTTGGATGCACACCTCATGCACAGACCTTGTTGTTTTTTTCTCTGCCTCACTTCAGCTGTGGCAGAGGATGAGCTCATGGCCAAAATTCACCAGGTCACAGCAATCAACATGCTTCTGGCTCAGCATTGTGATGGCACAGCATCAACCAACCTCTAAGCAGAAAGGGAGATAGAAATCTCACAGGGACTGCTGAAAAGATGGCTCTTCCACTGATGCCACACTGCATCTGAAGCTGGAAATGAGCTTCAGTGCTTTTGTATCCAATCTCATGGGTAATGCATTGTATTGACAGGTGTGGGTGATTATATTTGGGTCTGTAACATCTGTTAACATCTGTAATTGTACCAAAAGGCTTCTGCAAAGACCACAGTGTGTTGTATAGCTATGGTAAAAAAGGAGGGCTGTGGTCCCTCAGTGGTCCCTTAAGATCTGTCTCTAATCAAGCTAAAAATGTAAACACCTGTATTGCTCTAATAGCTCTCATTGGAAGAGGTGGGTAGGAAAACAGATCAACATTTCCATGTCTTTCTCTCCCCATCCCACATCATGGATACAAAGGAGAAGAAAAGAACTTTCGTTGCCAGGCTCCAGGTCCTGGGTTAGAAAATGGCATCCCTGCCATTTCACTGGTGGTTTGAGTAAACTTTGCTATAACGAGAAAAGACAGCTGCCATGGAGCCTTTTGATAGATTTCCTCCAGCTGTGCAGGTTGCTGGCCAGAGAGCTCCTTCTTACGTTTTTACTGCAGTCCTAATTTTTGAAATTTTATTATCTCTCATCACTATTTCAGTGCACATAAGGTAAGTGGAAAGGAAGAGTTACCAAAATGTCTGTTGCATAAGCACACACTATTTTATGGACAGTTTCTTCTTTCCTTTGAATGTGGGATGCCGTATTAAAAACTAAATTTTAAACAGTATTATATTTACATAGCCAATTTATCTCTACCACATTATGACTTTTATACAATTCAGTATTAAATTTATCTTTTTTTTTTAACAATTAAATAATTTTTTCCATGGGACCTTCTTTGCTTTTCTTAATATCATGACCTAATATAAGAGAAAAATCTTTGTGCAACAGAGTTTCTATCAAAGCATCATAATTAGCAATAAAATTTTCTTAACAATCTTTAGTCTTCATAAGGAGCTTGTACCTTCTAAAACTTTTGTTGGCTTGCTTACTCCCTTCATTCTGCATTGCTCTTTCTGACTTGGTCAGATTATTTTTCTAACTGGAAAAATGCAAGCTGTCTAGTGCATACTCCATTAATTACTAGTTTTAGTCCACAACTTGCAAAAAAGTCTTGGCAAATAGTCAATGCAGAAAAAAATGTCTATTGTAAAAAAAATAAAAAAAGTTTTTCTGGTGAATTTTCTTTTGATCTGTCTGTGACATTTTGAAATTTTGCACACTGGAATATCTCTTAAGAGAACGCTAACCATTTTTGTTGGACTATAATTTCTCTGGAAAGGTCATATACAATTATATCAAAAAATAGAAAAATCTTCACAGTTGCACACAGAAGGTGTAGAAACACAATATGAAAACAAAATTGTGGAAGAAATAAACTGGAGATGAGTATGCAAAATAACAGAGATTTTAATAGCACCAGCATTCTGCAATACAAACTGTGAGGTGCTATTAGCAAAGAGAGCAAAGATAAAAAGAACACTAATATTGTAAACACAGAAAAATAAGGAGAAGATGTGAAGAGAGTACTAAGAAAAGAACATAGCTTTTGGGTTCTTTGGAAGCTCAAGTCATGACTTTTCTAGGAATATTGTTATAGACTACTGTGGTTGTGCCTAGTCATGTGGAAATTTGATTACTGCAATGACCATTTATGATTTCTGCCTTGCCAGCCTGACAGTGTCAGCTGTTAAGTGTCCAGGGCCCTGTATACAGCACTGAGATTTTGACCACACAGCTTTGTTGTTGCTGTTCTTACACTGCTCAATGGCAACCTCCTGAGCTTTGGCTCTGCTGCATTTTGTACTGTAACATTTCAGCCTGACATTTGTTGTATGGCACCTGATTCACTGCTCCTGCAGACAGTACACCTGAGCTTCCTCCATGGGCAGAGCTTTCATGGTGCTGCTTCCCTCTATCAGCCTGCCATGGTTTGAGCCCAGCTGGAAAATAAGCACTATTTAGCTGCTCCCTCATCCCCCTCTCTCCCTTGCTGTTGTACCAATTGCTCCTCATTATGCCCTTCTGACATAGTAGGGTGCTAGGGATACCAATCACTGTCAGCTCAACCACTGCCAGACCTTATTCCCAGTTCATAGAATATCAGATGAAATTGGAGAAAAGCTTTGTATTCCTCTTAATGCACAACAGTAATTTTGCTCTGTCCTTAAAATGTCCTCACAGGCTTGAGAAAATCTGTAAGCTCTCCATTTTCTACATGTATCCAGATAATATAAAAGACATTCTGGCATATAAGAAGAATTTTCAACTTTTAGACAACTGGATTTATTAGATATGCATAGAAAAAAGATATTTGGCATGCCACATGTCTGTGGCAGTGTCTCATATATGGCTCTCCTGGATTCTAACTTACATGCATACCATCTTGCAAGTTACACAGCCCTATTGCACTGAAAAGAAAATATTGAGGTCTGGGAGTCAGGTTCAATCTAGACTTTGCTCTAGGTCAGAGAGCTTGCTTTAAGCACCATCTGTACCTCAGCTATCTCCAGACACAGCACAGGACATTTTCCCTTGTATCTCCAAGGATTGAATGACCTTCTGCGTGACAGTCATTCAGCTGATTCTTTTAACGTTTTACTTAAATGCAAAACATTTCTCAGAGTTATTTCCCACTTGATACTATCCACAAGGCTGCATCTGCTATTCTTTCCTAGTACTGCCCCTTGGTACATGAAGGACAGATGATAAATCTGGGCTAGATTGCATCTGGCTTTGCATGGGCTTGCAGTGAATCAGACAAAAGGATACAAGGAACTCCTCCTGCTTTCTTGAGCTTTCAGTCAAGGGGCAGACACAAGACACAATTTCATCCCTGATTTAGTAGAGCTCTGAATGTGCACAACTTTTGTATTTAATATTTATAGATACACTAAGTGCCAAAAAAGGATCTAAGGCCATACTCAGCAGTAGAGTTAGGTGACTTTTTTATTAATTTCTCTCAGAAATACAATCCAGAAGAGACAAAAAGTACTAGGATAGGTAATTTGGATTTCTTGTACATTTCTGTACATGTTTTGAAGTGTGGAATATATTTATTCCGCACTTCAAAACAAAAACACCAAGTAAAATATTTCCCTTCTCTCTCAAATAAGAATAATACTATGGCAAAAAAATTAATTATTCTGTTTCAGTTGTCTCTGTGTCTTGATTTTTTTTTCAGTGTGACTAGAAAATTAAAAAACAAAACAAAACAAAAAACCCAACAAAAACCTACACAACTTTTTTACGCAGTTGAGGCAATGAGAAAAGCCAATGTTTAAAGATAACAAATTCTACCCTTTAAATAGAACAAAACAATACAGCACAGTAAAGATCCACCACACCCCTGATTATATCAATTTCATCCCTATCATGCACCAGTAGCACCAATCACAATATATATTAAAATTCATTATATCATCTTAGCTTCATTCTCTTGTTAACAGGCTGATCCAAAGCCTGTTTCCATGATTAATCAGAAACATTTTAATTTTAAGATCTCAATTGTCCATGGCTACTACTATTATCCAATTGATCTGACCCAGTGTAAACAAGTCTTTCCCTTTGGTGTTTACTTTCAAACCTATGTCTATCATGCAATCATCTACCCTCACAGGCTTGTTCTCCAGACAGCACCACAAAGAACAAAGTCTCTTGTATTTTGGAGGGGTTTTTTTTTGTTTGCTTTTGTTTGGGGGTTTTGGTTTTTGTTTATTTTTTTTCTAAGAAGAAAAAAAAATCAGCTTATTTTACAAAAGTGCTTAAATCTGATTATTATAGTAATCCTTTTCTTTACATGCTTGAATTTTTAATAACCTTGAATGGTGAGTATAACTAAACTTAGGATTCTAAATGAAGCTCCATTTGTGTCTTATGCATTGGCATTATTACTCCAGGATGTGGTTCTTCTGGTGCTTCCAAGGGCAGGTAGCATTTAACTTATCACAACTCATATTTGTTGGAATGCCTAAAGCACAAGTGATAGAGTTATGACAAAAAAAAAGCACTTAAGAACTCTGTGTACTCCTGAGGAGTTAGAGGAAACTATTATAATAAGACTATTATCTTTGGGTTAAATAAATAAATAAATAAATAAATAAAAGACAAATGCTGTTGGTAAGGCTTTGGGTCAGATAAGCTAGATTAAAATAATATTTGTTTTAGCCTTGGGAAAAGACAACTAGCAAAGTGGGAAATAAGAGTTATTACAGTTAGAAATGAATAAATATAAAGAAGATTAGCTAAGTAGTTTAAACCAAATAATCAAGGATGGAAACATTTCTGCATTGTGTTTATGAGGATATAATTGAAAGCAGGAGTTAGACACTTGTAAATTCTTTCCTTAGTGTCTTCCAATATGCTCGTGGATTAATTAGCCACCAGTGATTCTAATAAGGATATAGTGCCCACTAGAGTTTAACTTCATTTCTCAAACAGAACAATTTGAGCATAAAAAGCTTTCTTGTCTGGACACGGAAATTTTGAGACATATTACCATTGCTATTCAGCATTACTTGTGCTGAAATCAAGACCAAAGTAATTTAATTTGAAAGCAACAGTTGTAGTACTTTGAATGTTCCTAGAAATGGGTGGGGTTTTTTCACTTTTCCTTACTTTTGTAATTGCATGGTCAATAAGCACATTGTCAAACTTAACACCTCATAAAAGTTTCATTTCAGTTTGCTCTCTGGAAAACTTGATTTTATTCTAAAAGAAGTAAGGTATTACATCCTTTGCAGTTTCCCTGTTTAATCTTAATGTCTCATTTGTATTGGTTATTTATCCAGTTCTGCAATGTCTTCTAGGTCTCTGCTTGGGATACATGCTCAAGAACATTTCTGGACATTCAAGACAAAGGATTTTTAGGCCTCTTTCTCATCCAAGTCAAATACTACCCTGAGTTCTGCTGCCTGTATAAGTAACTAATAAATTTTGTTTTATCTTAGCTTGCCTCTTCAAAACTGATACCCTTCATTACATGCTTCTATTTACTCTTTTACTTGAATATCTGTCAACTGCCTTATGACCATGCAATCCATGTCTATTTCCTACAACTGAAATTTTGTTCTCACTACTAAAAAATCCAAATGTATAAGCAAATGAGCTTTGTTGCTTCATTGGTGGAAGCAACACAATTTCTGTATTCTGAGGGAACACATGCTTTATGAGTAGCTTGTGGTCAGCAGCTCTAGCCAGGAAAAAAAAATCTCCTGCACATGATTTTCCCAAGGTACACAGTTGACAAGATTTTGCATATTTACTCTCAAGAGTATGGTGGCATAAAACTCCTTCAGGACAGGTAAGCTCCTTTGAGGCATCTGCCTCACAGACAAGGTTCTGGAATACTCCAGGACAGTGGACCATCCTGGGATGCTCAGAGCAGTATTGAAGGGGCTCTGCTGACACTGTTCTATCACAACCAGGTGCAGTTTCACTTCGATTACAATTTGCTTCTTTATTTTTTTCACACTGCATATCAAGAACATGTTCATAAAGAAGGCATGTTCTCCCCATTGCTATCTTTTTCTATTTTTTTTCCATTTTTCTTTTTCTTTTTCAAACAATGAAAACTGATATGTTTGAATAAACTATCAAATATAAGTCTGAGTTTTAATTAATAAAGACTATGGAAATAATCAGCTAACACATATGAATTATCAGCTTTTTACTAGCCATTCTGTAACAAAGTAATTTCAAAGCTGTTTCAAATTTCCTCACATGCCAGATGAGACTGGGTATTAAATAAAAGGCACTGGGTGCCTGTGAGATGCAGAAGGAGTGGCAGATATACATTTGTCTTACTTATTTTCATACTAGGCTTACACAAAGGAGGTCCTCTAGAACTAATTTAACAAATGTTCTGCTCTTTTGCATTGCCTTGTAATCTAAAAGGAAAATTTCTATTATTCTCTTTCTCTGAGGGTCTTTGTGGTTTCAGCTAAATAATTTTTCTTTGGAAACCATGACATTCTTTTCAAGAAATTCAGTCAGACTCAGGAAAGATCCTATTATTGTTCCCTGGACTGTGTGGCTTCATATATTGGTACTGAATGAAAGACTCACTGCATTTCATCAGTATGAGAGCACATGAGTGCTTTTTAGGACAACATTGGGAGGTCATACCTTTGTAGGGGACATTAGCAGAACACTAGCCATGTTCAGAAGTATTAAAAATGGATTAAAATCTCATATCCAAAGACTAGTTTTTGCACAGTGAATACTCCCCCTATCATTTTCATGGATCCCTTCATCCTGACTGAAAAAAAGAGCATTGAAGCACATACTCAGTTTTCTGTCAATATGCATGTACCAGTCTGAAAGAAGGACAGTGAACCACATTTCCCAGCATTAGTTAGTGGTGACTGTTATCTGGGGGCATTGCTTCACTGTAACTCCATTTCTTTTCACTTCTCATGTGGGATCCTGATTTATATTTCTGTAATTCTAGTGTAGCACTCAGTCTTTCTAATGAGACTTCAGCCTGAGTAAAATCATGCACAAGCAGATTTTTATCTTCCTGTAAATTAAAAATTCTGCAAGAAAGTCAAATGGTTCTGCTAAACACAGAAAACTGGCCATGCTTGAAAATTAACTTTCTAGTCATTGTTCCAGCCCACGTGGCCTTGACAAGTGCTATAACACTCAGAAAAAACCATGTTAATTATCACATGGCTATTATTTATATCTCTATTTCTTGAAACGCTATTCAATTATTAAAGATAGTGAAAAATGGCACTATCCAGAATGATTATGAAATGAATATTCATAACACAGCTAATTGTCACTGACATCTCAAATTTCATTATAATTTCTGTTTTGCTTAGCACTTTCTCACACTTGCAATAAGCCCATCACTATGCTATTCAATTACTGACTATAACACGAGTACAGACGAAATTACATATATACAGTAGAATTCTACATTTCACAATCAGCAATGTAGATAGGATGTTTAGAAAAATGCTTCTTATATAAGTATAGATGCATATATGTAGCATACCAGATATCAACTTGCTTAACAGAATCTCTCCCTTTTTTTTTAATAGGCATTGTGTGTTCTAATTCACAGCAAATCCAATAATTCAAGAGTTTTTATACTTGTTAGTGTAACTAAAATCAACTTTTCCCTACTATTGGGACACTATAATAGGCTTTATTTATTTACTCAGTGCATTTCATCACTCCTTTGAATGTGCAAGTAGGAAAATGCAACTAAACAAAAAGGCCTACAAGTGAGCCATACTAATGTTTATCGAGACCATTATTTTTCTTGCAGGCTTGTTAAGCTCTTAAATATGCATTTGTATCAAGCTAATGTAGCCCATGCTTTTTGTGTAATATCACCTACTTCACATACACACAGACAATAAGGGAGCTTAATTTAAAAATTACTGTGGTTATAATGCTGGCTATACAAAGCCAAAGGGAGATTATTTTACCTTTAAAAATTGACTTGGGGGAAATTAACACAGTGAACAAGCATATTAAATACTAACTGCTTCAAACCATACTGATTTTTGCTGCTGCTAAAGAAAGGGCTAGCTAACTTAAACTATCTCTCAGACTAATAAGTACTTGTCTTAGAAGCATTTACCTTTACAAGCCCTATTATTTGAACTGCATTAAAAAAGAAGCTGTTTATCAGCTGTTTGTCAGCTGTTTAGAGCCGAACTGGACACTGTGAGGAGGAAGTCTGTCACAGGTGAGAAAGTAGTCATTTGGGAAGTTCAATTTTTGATGGTTTTATCATGACATATTTGCCAGAATTCCTGGGACTGTGGGTCAATAGATCCCCTTTTCCATAAAGGGGAAGAAGTCAACTCCTAACTAGAGGGCAGTCAAGCCACACGGAGCTGCAGAGCCAGCTGCAGAATGCCCACTTACTTGTGCTGCGATAAATGTCAGCCTCTGAAGCAGTTATTTACAAGCTCTGTCTGGGGTAGCCCTGAGATTCCCAAAGCATGGTTGGCTGCAGCATTATGCATAAGTTCTTTCTATCAGAGCAACCAAGGCAACAGAAGAGACTGAAGCTGACAGGTCACAACCCCATTACACTTTATGGTGACTGACATTCTTTTTCATTAATGGATACTTTTAAAAAATTTAAAACATTTTAAGAAACATTTTCCTAAGAAAATGTTTGTGTATCTATAAAAAAATAGCTTCTCTCAGCTTCTCTTGGGTGTGCTATCATTATTTCTTTTACTTTCTGCTGCAGAAGGTGCACAGAGGTATATAAGCAGGAAGGACAAAAAGAGCTGCGTGTATGAGAAAGTTTTAGACAAACTGTGCATTTTCATTCTCTAAAAAGGGTAGTAGGTAAAATTTTAAGAATTCTTTGAAGGGAAAAATCAGTGCAGACATGCAGTTTAATACTGATTTTGTCTGTCTGGTATTTACAGAAACCATCCATGATTATTCTAACTGAGATAAATATTGTATAGAAAAAAATTTGAGCTCAAACAAACATCATATAAAGAATATTTCTAGAAAAAGAATTGTCTGGTGACACTCACAGGCCTAGTTAGCTGTCCCTCTCTGAAGAGGGACTAACAGCTAATGACACTCTGCCAAAGAACTTCTGCTGGAGGTCATATTTGATACTTGTGACATTTAAAACAGAAATGTAAAAAAAAAAAGGTGTTAATGCTGGGAAAAGAATCAGTGAACACAAACTGAAGCACAACTGAGTCATTAATCTTTATATCTATCTACAAACACCAGTATTTTATTTATCCTATGATGCAGCTAGGGGTCTGATACATCCTTATGCTGTTTAAATATGCTAAACATAAAGACTTATTTTAAATTATTTGAAGAATACAATGGGAAACATGTGTTTAAATGACATTTTACACAAGATTTTAAATATGTGTTTCCTTGAACTCCATCCTTCATCATCAGTTAATCAGCTGGGACAGACTAGCTACACTGTGGAGGGCAGAAGTGTATGAAACAGGGCATAAGATTTAATTCATGGCTAAAGTACTCCCAAAGATGCCAGAGTCACTGTTAATGGCCTGGATTCAAAGTCAAAAAATCCAGACAAGATATCTTGAAAATTCAAATGAACCATGGAAATTAGAAAATGTTCTCATGAGAGAACAATCAGGTTCTCTAGCATCACAAATTCACTGAATTTTTTCCTAATCTTTGTGGTTTGGAGATAACTTTTCACAGGTGATCTAACAGCAAAGTGGTATTTTCTTTTTCAGTTTGTAGTCCACCAGGAATGTGAAGACATGTTATAGAGCTTTTAAAGAAAAACAAGAATTTTAATGGGAATCCTTAAATTTCCCTTTGGTGTGGTGGATACTGCTTTTCTGATTATAGCAAATGTTGAGTGAAGCTGCTATTTAGTTCTTTATGGCTCCAAACTGACAGTACTGAACTCACTAAGGGAAAAAGAAATTGGTTGTCAGAAAAGAAATGGACAAATAAATAAATATACTGGTAGAAGTCAGAGAAAAATAATTTGCAATGCAGCTATTGGAATTGCTGTAAAAAGCAAGGCTTTAATCTAATAGAGAAACCCATTCAATGTGAAGACATGATTTTTACAAGAACAATGGGAGAGTAATTACATCCCAGTTTATAACAGATTATACTAAACTGACACAGTAGTCATGTTTGACCTCACCTACAGAGTAGTTTCTTACAAAATAAGCAAGCAAAAGAACAAAACATAGTACCTATAATAATAACACAATGTACAAAAAACAATGTACAATAACACAGTGTACAAAAAATTAATTGCAAATTTTGATCATGGAAAAGAAGGCAACAAAAAAAAGGTGAGATGATAAACCCTTGTCTTCTAAACATCCCTTGTTCTACTTAATATCTACAGGATATTTGAGTTCAGAAAGCAAAAGATCACCTCATCTGGAGATGAGATTCTTCTCATTCAGATATAGACATTGAGGACAATGAGATTTACGTCACAGGTTTGAGACACCAAATTAATGGATCTACATGTGACTTACATATCCAAGACCTCAGTCCGGTCAGTAAAAAACTGTAGTTTCAGTCAGCTGTCTAAACACAGTATTGCCTTCCCATTTAAAATGTCTTCCAATTTAAAATGCCTTTTTAAGGTATCAGAGAAAACCCCATGCAACTGATAGATATCACAGAGGACTTCAGAGACACTCTTCTGAAGAAAAGGCCGGAGAGTAGGCAAGAATACTTGAGGTATCGCCCATAAATTCGACTTCTGTGCAGGGACAACTGGAGCAAAGCCATTTGATGAATGGAGCCAAAGGGCTATTTAAGCCCCTCCAAAATGGACATCTTCAACAGATGGAATGAGCTGATCCCTACATGCCCCTGCAGAGGGCCAGGATAAAAATAGAACTATGTATTAAGTAATGTGCATCTATTTCTCTTATGCATACATATTAAGTGGTTGGTTAAACATTATTCTGCAGTGCACATGTTCTACAAATGAGCCAAGCCTTGGGTTCATTATTAACCAAGTGAACTCCCACAGCACTAACTTTTACAATCTAGCAGGTAAATCACTAGAAAGAGAGAGGATTATTGTCTTGTCAAATGAAGCCACTTTATTCGGAATACTTCATTCAAATGAAAGAACTACATTCTTAAAAACAGATTGGCAAATGGGAAGGAGTTCTTCTGAGAACAAAAGAATTAGGAATAAATACCTCAATTTTTACTTTTGAATCACTTAAATATTCCAAAGAACTCAGTGCTCCAACAACCACAGACAAGTGATGGAAAGGAAGAATAGTAAGAATACTATCAGCTTGATATAGTACGACTCCTTAGGAAAGAAGGGGATTATAGTATGCAGTACTCAGGGGTGTATTTAGAAAACAAAACCAAGAATTATAAAGAGAAACTTCCCAGTCAGTGATACTTTTTTAGTTATTCAGTAACCTCTAAAATATAGAAATCTCACTTCACAGGATACTGAAAACCAAACTGAATTTCGCACTAGAAAATGTGCTTTAGGAGAGTGTCCTATATCAACAGGGAGACAGATAGAATAATCTGAGAAGCTCATCTATTAGCAACACCTATGATTTTTTGCACACACTATTAGTTGTCAGATATTTTGTCAGGAAAGCAACTATCCTGAAAAAGAAACAAGATTTGTCAAGAGAATACCAAATAACCCTTACTCAGAATTCAATTGGTAGGCCCTTAGCATGCTGCCTTAAATCATATCTATCCACCAGTATTTCTGTTTAGCAGATGCTCCTTGGCTAGTACTTATTTTGGACTGGCTTTAGAGTAAAAGATTAAGGGCATTGAGTATTGATAACTAAATTAAAAGGGCTGGCTGCCAATAGGCTATAACAGTAAGTAAAGAATAAAGAGCATTGCCTGCTCTGTGTCCTCTTGACCACACAGAAAAATCATTAAGAATTAAGTGCTGTGGTTCAGTCCCCCTCCTCCCTTTTCCCCAGGAGGCAATGCCTCACACACCACCAAGTATGCAGTACTCTGGGAACAAGGCCAAAAGGAGCAACTCGTTCTCTGAATAAGAACAGCTCAAAAATAGGTCTTACCCAAGACAGAGGGGCAGGGGGAGGGGAATTACAATATTTCCTGCTGTTGCTTATAATGCAATTTTTGTAAATGGAATGAAATTTTTATTAACCCCTCTTTTACTGGCTTTCTTAAATTAAGTTCAGGATTTTAGTTGAGAGGCTACTAAAAAACTCTGTAATAAGATGTTACGGGTTTTTTTTATTCCTTTTCCTTTGCAATCATCTATCTATCTATCTATCTATCTATCTATCTATCTATCTATCTATCTATCTATCTATCTATCTTTCTTTCTTTCTATCTGTCTATCTATATACACATACATATATATATATAGAGGTATACACATATACATTTATACATATATATATGTAAGCTATTTTTGTCTAGCCAGTTCATGTAAATTATATTAATTGATAATGTGTGAAGTTTTGAAGGAAATGCCTTCCTTCCACTATCCCATATCCCTCCTTCTTTTTTCTCCACTGATATCTGCTCCTGGTACACATAAACAAAAAAAAAGCCACCAAACAGCTGCATGATACATAGTACAAAAATATTTGCTTTATACACACACACCAACCTATAGGTGTATATATAAGCATAGACTTGCATTAACCCTTGTAGCTAAACTGAAGACCTAGTAATAAGGACAGTAATGATTTTGAAAATCTATTTTACAAAAAACTAAAGTGCAGCTAAAAATAATAGCTGAGAAACAGAGCCCCTTCTGTTGGCTTCAGCTTGCTGACTGAGACCAGTTATACTAAAATAAGGGCACTCACTTCATTGTAGTTGAAAGCAGGAACAAACTAAAATAAAAGTTATATAATATTTGCATCTCTTTCAGTTATTTAATTTATTCTTGGTAGAATGAAACACAACTGTTGATTGTCTTAGTTATATTTTCAAAGGGTTTCTTTCTCTTTTGCTTACAATCAACAGCCGAATAATTTCAAATACATGTTATTTTCCATTTGGAAAACACGTTGTGATTTGACTTTTTTCTCTAGGCTTTCATTTCCCATGATGTTCAACATTATCACCACTTTCCTATTTACTCTTCCTGCAGATCAACCCTGATTGTCAGAACAACAGTGTTGCTGGATGTGGTTTTTTTAAATTAATTCTCTTTAGAGGACTAATTGGTGTAGAGAGCAAAAAATGGGGATGATATTGGCATCATTCAAAAATCCTCCTGTGGCTCTTGTTATGTGTTTTTAGATTCTACTTTGATGATTACAAGGTAGAAAAGGCTAAACACAAATGGTATTGAATTCAGTGATATTATACTGATGATTTATTTAATCAGGCATGTTCAGCATAAAGAAAATAATAAATACTCTTCTGGCTGTGGCTGATGTACAAGTGGCCAGATGACAGAAAAATTTACTCTTGCAGGTGAGAGCCACAGGAATACTGGGGAGGGCAGTCGAGGTTAGCAGAATTGAGCTGAGCAGTGAAAAACAAGCTCTGAATCATTTCAAACTGTGGCTGAACTCCTCCTCCAGCATCCCCTCTCCAGAGGTCTGGCACCCTCTGAAAAGGCTTCAGTATGTGACAGATGAATCAGAGAGTATTCCTTGAGGGAATTCCACTGTTGCACGGCTCCTCTTTGTCTCTTGTTCCCTCTAGCGTAACACAGTGCATGCAGTTGTCACGTTCAAATATTCAGACCCTGGATTTACACACAAATACAGATGTTTGCATCTGCATAATGAATACACCTCCAGTTTTTAGGGTATGCTCAGAATGACTCCAGCATTTAATGTCTGATTAAATTAGGAAGATGTGCATTGTGACTTTATATAAACTTCATGGAACAGTTCTCAGATCAACAGTCTGTGAATTTTAACCATTAGATACCAATGTCTTTCAGTTGTTCCAATATTTTTTTAAATTCCTTTTTAATAATCTACATACTGGAATAGGTCATGTCTTAGATATCTTTTAGTATGAAAAAAGTATTACAGTACATGTTAAATTGAATACTTGAACATTTTTTCTTGACTGACTAGTTTTCCTGATACCTGACTTTTAAATACCTCGGAGCTAACTGGACACTAAGCTTACATTGCAGTCACTGGAGGGGTTGCAATGGTTATTATCTTATCCAGAGAGCAACCAATATTATTTTCCAATAACCATCTGAGGCAGGTCAGCACATTGGTAAGTGTGTCATTTCTCTGTGTAATTTAGAGGTAGGAGCTAGGATAGATATGTGAAGCTTGTATATCTACATTTTTGATGACTGTTGTCAGACAAATCAGCACAAACCCAAATGACCAATGCAAGTTAAAAAATGCACCTCTGTGCTTGTCCTCTTCTCTTTTTCCCTAGACTTTATCAAGGAATCACAAAATCTCAGTGGTTGAGCTTGGTGTGGATGTCTGGAAATCCTTTAACACCTGCACTCAGAACAGCTAAAGGAGATTGCCCAGAGCTGTGTCCAGGTAGGTTGTGAATATCTCACACAATCCTACTGTGTTTGACCACTCTCAAAGAAAAAAAAAAACAAAAAAACTCTTATGCATACATGAAATTTCCAGAAATTAAATTTTCATCTGTTGTCTCTTTCCCTTCCACTGGGCACCACAGAGGCAAATCAGGCTCTCTCTTCTTTAGAACCCTCCCATCAAGTAATGGATAAGAACCTCCCTCCAGAAATGCATAAGAACCATCTGAGCTTTCTTATCTCCAGGCTAAATAGGACAGATGCTGCAAGCCCTTAAAATCTTTGTGATCCTTTGCTGGACTTGCCTAAGTCCATGTTTCCCTCATAATGGGGAGACCAGGACTGGACATAGCACTCCTGATTTGTCTTTCCAGTGCTCACCAGAGATGAAGGCAACTCCTTCTGATCTGCTGGCAATGCCCAGTCTAATGCAGTCCAGAAGGCTCTTGGTCTTCACTGCAAGTGAGCTCAGCTGGCTCAGACACAATTTGCTTGCTGTCCATCAAGACTTCCTTATTCTGCAAAGCAGTTTTCCAGTCAGTCAGTCCCCAACCTATACAGATGCATGGTGCTATTTTTCTTTGGCTGCAAAACCCAGTATTTTCCTTTGTTAAACTTCGCAAGATTAATATTTCCATTCATTATAGCCATCAAGAAGTCAATTAATCTAATTTTTTTTAAGTCATCCCAGTGAATTGGAATGGCAAAATTGCTTCAAAGGGCAATTCATCCACCTATTGCACCAAGTAACGCCTGGAAGAAAGGGTCACATCTCTCTCTACATCCATGGCCAATCACAGACTGAAGAGTATATGATGTTTTCTTTATGCTACATTTGTCTGTTTGCTTCAAAAAAATTAACTCTTAATGCCTTATGCATTCTCATTTCAAGAAAATATGAATACTGAATTTCTACTAAATGTGGTTGCGATGGTGCATTGCTCTTTGATTCCTGGTGTTCAAAATACAAATGCTCCTCCAATCGCAGTCTTCCCCCAGTTTAAGGCATGTCTTTTATTTGCTGTCTTTTTTTAGTTCCCTTACCCACTGTGTCAAAAAGTTTTATTTTTAGTTGCAAAAGTTTAAAGCTATTTCTGTAAAATTTTATAAATCTCATGTGATAAATGTTCACTATTCCTACGTCCAGTCAAATTCAGTACCTTTAATACATCTTGATTTTTTCACACACACCACATATATTAGGCCTGATTAAAAAATTTCCTTAATATGAACTTTTTCCATGATACTTTAATCACTTTTAGGAGTTCATGTTGTGGTAGCTTTCAGCAAAGAGAGAAAAGAACTGAAGTCAGTGAATTTAGGTTATTTTTTCTAAAGCAAATGTAGAAAAGTTGCTGTTTTTATAATTTTCACTAGTCATTGAAAAATGTTTGTATTTCTATTGGCAGTTTAAAGTTCAATGATAGCTCATACATTAAAATCATAGCATGAAACTCACTTGTAATTAAAGTATAGATTATTTTAAAAAACTGTCTTGGGTCTTTAAAAAAGATTTGAATAATAAAGATATAGGTATGCTAGTTAAAGGAAATACACAGCCAAGTGGAAATTTATATTGAAAGGAAAAAAGAAGAAATAATTATTCTTGAACCCCATAGGTTTTGTAAACACTTGTAGCTAAAATTATAAATGCTGTTACTTGTGGAAAGAAGTTCTGTTCCAAAGAACAGCTTTATGATGGAATTATATCATAGAGCGACTAGACTCCTTCTGGAATTTTTTTCTCAAAAATATTTGCTTAAGAGTAATTGTCACACAAATCACCCCATTAAGCCAGGCTCTGAAATTCTTATTCATTTTTCCATCTACTGAAGTGGCCTTCAATAACCCTTTCAAAAAATGACAGAGCTCCCCCTCTGGCATGCCCTCTCCAGAGCTGTGATTCCTTTTGAAGAGAGGTCAGCTGGTGCAACATAGACCATGGAATGCCAAGAGCAGACTGTTGAGATAGGCCTATCATTTGAAGTCATGCATGCTTCTCTCCACCTTTTTGTCACCTTCTCTTCTTAATTTTTTAAAGGCTGCTGGGAACCAAACTGGCCCCTGGCATAAGTAAGGCAATCTTAGCAGCCACTTTGCTGGGCTTAATTAATGCAGTGATGCAGAAGGGCTGTGCATTTCTTTTTGTATTTTTACTGTCCTTGGTAGAATATTACTGAAGGACAAAGCAGATAATTTAATATATGTCACAACATATTACAGAATTTCTATGAGGCCATATATATTTTTTGAAGCAATTTGAAAAAGAACCTTACACTTAAAAATGTACATCTCTAAGAAAAAGATAAGATAAACTCACCAAACATAACTAGAGGAAAAGGACAGTGTTTGAGAATCTTGCTGTGTCTTCAACTTTATTCCTGCTAAAGTATATTCTGCATTCACATATCAAAAAAACCAAACAAGCAAAAACAAAACAAAAAAAGAACCCAAAACAACCCCCACCAAAAAAAAACCCAAAAAAACAACTGAAATAATTCACTTCAAAACTAAAAAAAAAACAATCCAATATCCAAAGCAAAACCAAACACAAACTGCTTCCAAAAATCTTGCAAGTTAAAAAGCTTAGACTACTAAAACCTGCTATCCTGGTGTATACATGTGTTTCCAATAACTCCTCAAATTCCTCCTTGATTTCAAGACACTGCAAGGTTTTTTTTTTAAAAACCACCAATAACATTTTCACTAAATTAATTTCCCTTTGTTCTTGCTTTCTTCATTGGTATGAACTCTACACTGTTTTCCTTCCAGGTCTGCAATCAAGCAATCCATGTAAACACTTGCTTCCACCTGAGCAGGACTGATTTTATTTTTTTATGTCATAGGAACATAAGTTGGTGCCACAGAGAAAGGTTGTTGATTTCTACTATTGCAATGCTCCTTTGTTGAGAGAGTACAGGACAGCACGTTATTTTCCTTGGACCAAAACGGATTTTTCAGACCAACCTAGAGTCAGATCAGGGACTGCACTTTACTGCTGATCACAGGTGCTCTGTGGCATTATGAGCAGCTGCATGGCTGCATCCTGAGGCTGCATCTCTGCTTGCAGCCACATGCACAGCAGGCCCCAGTGCCGTGGGCAGTGGATGATTCTGTTACTTCGAAATAACAATTCTTTTCTTGACACCCCTCTTCTTTTGAACTAGATTTTGCAGCATCAATAACAAAACACCTTTGAATTGTATTGAAACCTACAGCTTTCTAGAAAGGCTATCTTTTCCTCTGATTAATGCAGCTTTTCTTCAGCACTCTACCTCTGAATGGTTTGTCTGCTGTGTGTTTTCCTTCTCTAAACCAAAGCTGTCACTACAAAATGCAAAAATGTTAAGAATATGAGCAGAATAACTAACTTTCATTTCAAACCTTCTAATTTCTGACTGCCATGATCATGTAAAGATTTCATCATTATTACCATGATTGCAATGTTATTTCCATCAGATTTCCTTTTAAAAAGTTGTCCTTTAAAGGAATCACTTACAGGAATCATCAAATCTTGTAAAATCCACGCTTTTATATGAACTGTTTTTAGCCATGATTCTTGAAAATAATATTTGAAGTTATAATCTCAGAGAGAGGAAAAAAAAAAATCTGGATCTTCAGTCTTTATTTTCTGCACAGATGAACCTTCTTTTGCATCATCATTTTGTTCCCTCATTGCTTTCAGCTTAGATTCAAGCAGAACTTGGTTAAGTCTGTGAGAAATGACTATAATAATTCATAGGAAAGTCTACATTAAATAATTTTATTTTCTTGACACTATTACTGTTAAGCTTAAACCAAATTCCTGTTTGTTACTCTAGCAGAAAAGAAGAAAATCTGCTTTACCAGCAGAACAGTTAATCATTCGTGAGGGCCAAAGAATCATGTCCTGTTTTAATCATGATGTCAAGAAAAATGTTTCCATTTATTTGAAAACATGTCATAAGTAAGAAATTGCAGGATGCTTCATTTTTCATTAAAGGTATTGATATTTTATCTCTGATTCTTCACAAAGTAGCACCAGTTATTTCATCCTTGTGCTCATCAGCATTAAAATCATTAAAGACAGTGAAAAGCAGTTAAGCTTTCTAAGACCTAGATATTGATCTAATTTAAAAAAAATCTTCCCAGGTTTATTTTTATTAGATTTCTTAATAAGAAATAAAAGTGCAGGATCTGCACAGCAGTCATGCTATTCTCTATTAAGTCTGTCTCTTCTGTGGACATGTCATCAGGGATGTCAGATTCAGCCCTTGCATTGTTTTGCCTATACAGACTCTGATTTGTAGATTAATATACCTGTGCTGTGCCTTTTTCTATCTAAGATATTTTGGAAGGACTATGGGTGTCTTCTATATGATTTATTTCTTTATATTTTGCCTAGAGTTAGACTTCACATTATCTGTACTGTATTTCTATTTTCAGATAGTCACATTCAGGCTCCCTCTGCAGCCAAAAGCTAAGAGGAAACTATTAATTTACCCACATAACACTAGATACTTTAAAGATGAGAGAAATCACTCACTGCTAGGGTTGGTTTTGCTCCATAGAATTTAAATGTAATAATACTTGATATCTACACTTGAGTGAGTCCTATTCCTTGTCTGTCTTTTTCATCCACAACCTGCCTAATGTGCAATTAAACCATGTCTCTATCACTCTACAGGAGTCTAGTCAACAACGGAAAACTAAACCCGCAGATCATATTTAATTAGGCAATTTAACCATGCTGATTTCAGGATTGCAGTTCTTTCTGATTCACATTGGAAAACAAAACCCAGACTGTTTAGAAAGAAACTGTCACACTGAACGGCAGCTGAAAGAGCTCTCCAAATCATAGTATCACTTTTTCCTGATGCATCAGCTCTTGAGATTTCTCCATCACTCTAGGAAGACAGGGACTGAGCAGATAAATTGTGATGCTGAGGTCCAGGAAAGTGGGGAATTTGAATTATACTGCAAGCCAACAGTACTGAGAATTTTAAATGGAATTTACTTCTGTTGACTTTCCCACATAAAGGTCTTTGGGCTTAGCTTAGGTTCAATGTAAAGAGCTATTTTTAAGAGTCATTAGTGAGGCAGTATAATTTTAGTACATACATCTTGCATATGAGGTTTGTTCAGTTGGCAGTTTACAGAACTGAAGGAAGATCAGAGGTGGTTATAACCTTGCATTGCATGTGGACAACCACATGGCTCACCCATTTCAGCAGAAAAAGCCTGAAATTCTATGACTGAACCCCAGGCAATAATGTTCTTAAAAATATTTTCAAAATTTAAAGTACTGAAAATGTATGGCACCTTCTAACCTCTCAAGTCTGCTCTATTCAGGAAAAACCAATGAAAAAGCAAAAATTTCTTGGAGCCAGAAAAGATTCCTTGGAAGTAATTTACATCAGTCTGTATCCTAGAAGATATTCCTGGGTAAATACTGATAAAGCAAACATGGATATAATTCTAGGCAATTTCAAACAAGAAATGTTGATTAGTTGATTATCTAACATCAAACCTCCTTCTCATGAGTCAATCTGTTAAGTTACAAAGCATTAGTAGTGTCATATTGTGAGATTTAAAAAATTATTACATGTTAGAAGAAATGTAGGAAGTTCATTTTTTTTTCCACCTTGGTTATGAAAACCATAATTTGAACTTTTGGAGAGTCATCTCAGTAAATTCAGTCACCAAATGGTTTCCTTTTGTTTAGGAGCTGTATGATTGACTGATTCTTAATAAGTGCAAAAAATAGCTATAGGCAAACAACAATACTAAGCTTGCAGTGCATAGAAGTAAGCTAAAAAACAGATGCCAGCCCTCAGCTCTTCCTGTATAATTTGTACATGGCAACGTTAGTAAAGTGATTCCTTAAGCATATTTTCTAGCTTATTATTCACTGCTATCTTATTTCATGTGGTACTTCAAAATGCTCTTTTATACCTGGATTGCTAGAACAGGATATCAGCAGCTTTTTCCTAGTGCATAAAATTGAAAGGCTGCTACTTAGAGGAGGCACCATTAAAAACCTGAATTTGCCAGCAGTTAAAGCCCAATTCTACACTTAGAATAGAAAAGCAATTATGGTATGCTGCTGTACCTAGAAGTGTTGGCAAGTCTTGATCTCTTAAAGGTGACTTCTGTTCATAATAAGCACAGAAACAGTGCAAGTAGGAAAGGTGCAAGTAGGTAAAATTTTATCAGGATTTAAGCTTCAAACAATAAAATTCCATTACATTTCAAAGGCAATTTCATTTTCTAAAAAATGTTGTTGGCTCTCCTGATTTCAGCAATTAGTTTGGAATCACATATTTTTGTTTCTGTTTTGTGAAAGCAATCCCAGTGTTTGACATGAAGTACTTAATCCCACCGTTCAGCTTTAAAATGAACACCACTAACAATTCCTGACTATACAGTGCTCAAAGGGGATGAAAATCAAATGACTTAACATTCTAATTTTTTCCAGAATACAAACCTGCTGCCTCAGGTGAAATCAAAATAAATTCCCAGTACTGCAAAGAGTATGTGTGTTCTTCCATACAGATGTGTCCTAATGGCACTGCAGAGTGCAGCATGTTGAGCACATTTACTGCCCATCTTGAGCATTTGTTAAAATAGAAATATACCTGGAATTTTTGAGGTAGACTCAAAAGATTAGGAGGATAAAATTATTAAGAGCTGTTCCTTTTGTAGCTGAAAAAGGTCTTACATTTGAAGGGACCACTGAGCTGACTAGATTCCAGTATTGTTGCACATAAGCTGGATTTGCACTAACAATACAGTACTGATTATACCTTAAAGTAAGATTTACTTTCCTGTAGAAGATCATCCCTCTTTATTTACTGAGCTAAGCACTTTACAAGCATTGCCTTGTCTAGCATGAAATAAAAGAGCTTTTATTGAAAAAGGCTGCTGATGAATGAAGAGTTATGTATGCTGTAATATATTTAAATTATTTACAATTTATGCATTTAAAATGGTTGTAAGAAACACACTTTTGTGAAGAATTGATACTCATGTTGTCAATTACCATATATAGCCTTTGGGAATGTAGTGACAAAGTTCTCTACTCCTGAGTTGTTGCAAATTGGAGCAGGGATGGACATCAGCTTGATCAATCACATTCAGGTGAGATTTTCACCATAAAAGTAAAAATCCCTGAGTTTTTCTTAATACTCAAAATACTCAAAACTTGTATTTTTATCTAAATAAAGAATACAATTAATAGAATCATAAAATCTTTGTTAATCCAAGGAAAACAAAAGAGTCTTTAAAAGCCACAGCAATTGCAAATGAAAGGTAAAAATACTGACTTTATTTTGTTTGCTAAAAATGAGAAAACTTACTTGATACCGTAACAGTGTGTGGTCACTGACTTATCTTCATATAAGTCAAGGCTTTTAAAATATATATTTTCTTTTATTGCTACAGCAGCCTCTCTGGTATTAAAACAGTAATCTGCTAATCAAATGATGTGTTATTAAATAAAAATAATGCCATTTCTTTTACTTTGTCAATACAAGGCTTTTATTTGAAATGCAGCTACAGAGAAATATTTAACTTAAACCAGGAAATTCTCAAGATTTCAGGAAAAGTGTCTTCACATTAGCCTGACCAGAGCTCATTCTATCCCAGTCTTTTCTGGATTGAAAGAAGAGTCTTTTCTCCATAACTTACAAGAGGATTTCAGCCCCAAGATCAAGGCATGTTCTCATTCTCCATTTTAAATCTAATTTCTGTTCTAAGAATTTAAGATGGTGTGGACTCACAAAACTGGAACACAGAAATCCCACTAGCATCACAACTCTGGAGCTCAGGTACCTGAAGAATGACACAAATCATAAGAAGGAAAATCCAGATTCATTCATTTGATTTAGTAGATGAAAAGGGAGCAGATTTCAAAGAGAAAACTTCAACTATATGTTGCCCTCATTCAGGCCAGTTCTCATGAGCACTAGCATGAATTAAATCAAGAAAAGATCTAAAAATTTGGCTTGGTAGGATTTCTAATTATGTGTGCCAAGGTCTGGCTTTTCTGTCTCTTTGAAGAATATCAATCTTTCTACATGCTTTTGCATGTCTGTGTTTCTCTTCAGTACCAAATGTTTACAAATCTGTAGTAACAATCAAAATGTTACTCACTCTGCAAGTGTACTTTGGACTTAATTGATGGCAGAAGTGGTTGTTAGTTTGGATATTTTGGGTCATGGAAGCAAATGATGAATTTCAGTTTCATGAGTGACCTTGTGCAAAAATTCCATGGAGAAGTTCTGTGCACATGAGTAGCTAAGAATAACAGTAACAATGGTTGTGACTCTGACCTTCATTGGTGTTAATCTGAAACTCTACATAGATAGGCAGACATTTCAAATGTCATAAATTGATGGCAAATGCTTTTTGCAAAGTAAGAGAAATATTTCCTCCTGTTATTCCTCTTCAAGAAAGTGAGACTAATCCTCATGAAATGATGAGCCCCACTGAGGAGGTCTTTCAATTCCTTATATTTTAACTCAAGTTGAATGTTTCACATTGTCTTACTTTTGATCTGGTAGATTAACTTATATCTTTTATTGACTTTCTCACAGTCATGGGTAGCCATCTAAAGACAAAGATTTTCCAGGCATAAGAATGCCAAGATTCCCTAAGTAGTCCTCAAGAATTTTGCACAGATTTTTCTCTACTGTTACTGAAACACTAAGCATGTATAAAGCATCTTTCATGGACAAATGCTCTGATTTTTTCTATTACTTTCCACCAAAACAAAAATCCAGTGTGTGATAAGTTGTAAAATTATGCTGAAGTCATGAGGTACTCCAACTGCAAAACTAAAAGCTTAACTACTTTATCAATATTAATGTAGAGGTCTAAAAATCTGTTCTTTATATTAAAAATAGGAAAATCTAAACTTAGAATCTTAGAAAGGAGCACCACTTGTAGAACTAGATTCCTCCTAGTTGTTAAATGAAGTTTTTATACACATCAGTCATACCTAAAAACCTAATGGAGAAAATACTAACAGCCTGCAACCAATCATAATTGTTCTCTCACATTCTTAATTACTAAAAGTCATAGTATGATTTTTTAATTTTAAAAAGGAAGAAGTTTCTTCTACCAGCTTCTAAAAAGTAGAAGACATGATATTTTTAAATGTAACTGTGTTCCTACCCAGCTGGCTGTTAAATCAGATCATAAAGAAATATACATTCTACATGAACTTTTGCTTCATAGCATTTACATTTCTTCCATGCATGCAAAGGAATCTCCAATGCCATCAAAATGCTGATAATATTCAGTTTGGAGATTTGGTTTATTTTAAGGATTTCTAGATTTTAGAAAGAAATAAAGGTTAAAAAAAAACAACAACAACAAAAAAAGAAACTTATTAAATAAAACTAGCTAGCTGGCTACCTAAAAGAATTGTAAATATAAAGAGAGAAGTCTCATTGACTGCTTCTAGATACCTTTTAACATTTTTTCTGTTGCAAATAGGTCACTTCTTGGCAACATGTTTTTTAACCATAGATGTAAGAAACTTGCAACACAGGAACATCTAACATCACCTGTGGTAAGATACATGGTAACACATAGAGTACAGCCAGGTAAATGAGCGGGTCTGATCGCTGCTGCAGAACAATTGTGACTGGTTGATAAACTGTGAACAGGAAAAATTTCAGGTTAAAAAAAAAAAAAAAAAAAAGAAAAGCTATAATGGTCAAAATAAAATGATATCTATATGAATAAAGAATGAATGGCATTGATGCAGGTTGTTAAATTAAATTCTGGGGTACAAAAACTCTGCAAAGTGCTGTGAGACTGGGACTGGGCTGAATATCGCTTTCCTGTAAGAGACTTATCTCAAATGCGTATGAAGGGAGGATCTTCACTATTGTGTCAATAGAGCACTGCAGTCCAAGACACAGCCAATTTTCAAAAAGTCTGTTCAGCTCTGCTAAAACTGTCATCTAGAATAGCACCAATAAAATTGAGAAAATATTAGAGAAAATAATTAAAGGAATTAAAATAGACCTTCTGTGCAATTCAGAGTCCAACTTGCCTGATCAAAGGAAAAGAATAATGGGGAAGAAGGGACTTAATCACAGCCTGTAAAGATCTATACAGGTTTTTATCTTGTATTTTCCTACCCAGAAAAGGTATAATAAGATCCCATGACTGGCAGTGATGGCATTGATGATAGACAAGTTTACCTCAGGAGTGTAATTAAATTTTCCAAGCAACGCCTTTTAGAACCATTTATGTAGTATTACTTTTGAGTCTCCCCACCTGATGATTTAAAATAATGCTTTTTAGAGCATTGTTTAATAACATGATGGTCTTTTCCAAACTAATAACCTACAGAACAACTTAACTGATAATTAGTGCTTCTAGTATTAGAGGGTAAATTAATTCAGTGAATGATTCAGAGAAAATACAAGGCTAATTCACCAACCACCTAAATGAAAAAATAAGCATCATAAACCCATATTTCATGAACAGATCTATGATTTAAACATATTTTTGCAAAAAATCCTAAACAAAGATTCATTTCTCTTGGGTCAAGAAGTATGTTTCTTTATCCATGAGTCCACAGTTTTTTAAAAAAACAGCATCCATTCTAATTTTGTCATTTGGGAAGGTAATATGCTGACTTAAAACCTTGTCTATTCAGGCTTTTTTTTTCTGTAGGATGTAGACTACAGATAATTTGAACAGCAAAATCTCCTGTCTCTTGGGAAATACTAGTTTGCTTTTAAACTCCAGTGCGCTCCCTGCAATCATGCACTAAAGCACCATATTTAAAACATGGAATGCTGGATATATTTAACAGGTTCAATGCTGTTTGCTGGTTAAAGACTGAGAGACCAAAAGATGGCATCTATTAACCATACTGTATGAAGAAAGGAATCACTGCAGACTGAAGTGAGTCCCACTGGGGGCCTAACAAGCACCTGCCATTTTCACGTGGTGAGAGATCAATCAGTCTCTGTGTGCAGCAAGACGACCTGCCAAAAGCTGAACCACAAGGGGGAGAGAAGAAAAATGATCAATTCCCCAAACTGTGTGCTCTGCAGTAATAAAACACTGTTCTCTAAGCACTTACACTCTCTTTGCAATTGTGATATCTTGGTCAAGATCAAAATTTGCAGTAAAACCCCATGATGATATACAGAAAAAAAAAAATCCAAAATGTATTATAAAATGAATTCTCTCTATTGTTAATGTGAAAATTCTTTGCATTATGAGAAAAAAGTTTTAGGGTTTTCAAACTGCCAGTTGGGGAAAACAAACAACCAAGGTGTTTCCTCATGTACAGGACTGCATTTCAAATTTTGCAGACTTCAGTTTATTGTTTATTTCATTTCTCATTGTCAGGGAGGACTGAGTTGGCCAATGGAATGCTAAAACATTCTAAATATGGATCAAAAACACAACAGTGACAACTGGAAATGAAAACAAGAGAATTGGAACCTGGTATTTGTCTATTTACTTGAAAGTGTTATACCAACATCTCTGTAAGTTCACTTATTAACAACAGAAGAATAGCTAAAAAAAATCACAGCATTTTGCAGACAATTCTAAGCCCTACCAAAAGCCCAGGATATTACCAGTTTGGGTTAGTGCCAGGGCACCATTTACATGTTAGGGTAAGGAAAGCCAACCTCTATTTGCAAAGATGAGAAACCATGAATGAAATCTCTGGACCGTACTATTCTTTCCTAGGAAATTAAGTACTCAAACTCAACTTAACAACTGACATGAGCAAACAAAATTATCTGGAATTCTAGGAGAAGCACTTAGATCATGTACTTCTTATGTGATTAGCCTGGATTTTTTAATATTTTTATGTTCTCTCTCAAGTGTTCTTAAAGCCACTCTCCCACAATATGATGTGTGATTTTTCATCTCCTGTTATACAGAAGACAGCTGTGGAGCAGTAGTACAGTAGTAAATAATACAGGATGAGAATCTGTTTGGTATACAGAAAAAACCAAAGAGGCTTATTAGAGGTATTTATTTGCATTTTCCCTTCACTATGGTAAGAGCAATGATGGTTATACTAAAACCCCTCAATTAGAAACATCCAAAGATGTCTTTCAATGTAATAGAAGAAGTCCAAACTAGCAAAAATGAAAAATAAAGAAGACAACCAAAAAATTCAAAATAGTGTATTATTCTTCACTAGTTGATTAGAAAGATACTTCTGTTGGAAACCAAACAATGCAAATAGTCTGAGAAAACAGTAGGCTTCTCATTCACTGGAGAAATTGTTACAGAAGTGTTCATCCTTATACAAATATTACCTTAGAAATGTTATTGAAGTCATGGTCTGCAGAGGTTATCTGCTGAACAGGTGACTGTAGTGTTAGCTCAGGAGAGATCCAAAGGTGGCTATAACTGTTATGTCAAACTTGCAGAAGAAAAAACATTACTTTCTCATAGACAGGCTTTTAAAAAGCTAGTTCAGTTCCGCCAGTTCCTGCTTCAGTCTAGTCTTTGTGACAGCAAATCCAGGAAATCCATCTCCCCATTAGTTTTGCTCCCTAAACGCCATTATTGACATATTTAATTTTAATACCACACCTTCACTTGTCTCACAAAGACAAATACAACATGACACTGGGGGGACTGTACTGCTCTTCAGTCTGAGGTAAAGTTCTGATTTTAATGAAGGGAACAGGTAGACTTCCTCTGATTTCTGTGTTATCATGGTTTAATACACAGACTCTATAAATAAACACATGTCTAGGGTTTGCTCTGTAAATCATGCTATCACATGCCCTGAACAAGTTCCATACATTAACTCTTAGTAAATTAACTTGTGCAGTTAAAAAAATCCCAAAAAACTAAATGAATGACAGTTATGTAGATAATCTTTAAGAAAACGCTTAAATAAGCTCTTGATAAAGACTACAAAGATAGAAAATAAACAAAACCCAAAACCAGCAAAAAACCCTCTTTCTATCCTCCAACAGAACTGCATATATGAGGAGGTAAACAGTAATAATTTCTTTCACACAGAAGAGATCTCAAACTGCTATGTGTAGCATACTTTCTCATTAAATGAGGAGAAATATACCTTTCCTTTTTGGCCACAAATATGTATTCTGTACTTCTGAGTTAGAGCTAAGTACAAAAAATGCTGAACAATGCTGAAGTCTTTAGTGGTTGCTTCTTTTTCAAAAAAAACTTCTAGGATGACATAACTTACTAGCAAGTTCTGTGTATGAACTGTGTATCACTTAGGCTTACTGTGATGCAATGCCTGTGGAAGAGATTCAAAGGTACAGCTGTGCAATAATACTCCGAATACAAAATGAATACAATTCTCTTTCTAGGAATAATAGACTAAACTAAATAATGCCTAAAATGATATTCAGATACCTTACACTGGATATATCTTAATAAGCAGCTTTACCTAGTCCTGAAAGCATTTCACTCTCTGCCCAGTTCTCTGTTTGATCTCAACTTTCCCTGTGTTTTTATATTAAATATCAGTGTGTGTGCATTGACACTGATTCACTGGGAAGAATGTACTCTGGGGAGGACCCTGTCTTTCTTCTGCCTAATCTTCTCTATGATCTACTGTGCCTAACCTAAATTCCACTTAACTCCCCAGAAAACTGCAAACACTTTTATGGTCAGTCTCAATCTAAAAAGCAAGGGAAAACACAGTGTTTAACTCCTAGGAAGCAACCTAATGGGTATCATCCATATTCCTTGCAATCTAAGCTATAAAAGTTTATATTCACAGCCTAAACCCTATTGAAAAGCTTCCAAGAGCTCAGCTTAGAAGTTTGAATAAAAAAATTGTAAATATTATCTCAGGTATTTTTAAAGAATGTCAGTGCATTTTTCCTGGATCATTAGCGAGCACACTGGCTAGTTTATGCTGAAAGAGATTTCTGTTATCATTGAAGATGGAAAATTTTAAAGTACTGCTGTGTTAAACAAATTAGAAGGACTTCTCCAAGTATCCATAATATATATTTACAAACCACTTTAATTAAAACACATATCTCTGTCTTTAACTTAAAGCCTGTATTTTAATCTGACTGCCTTATGATTTTTCAAGGTTCCTGTACCATATGCACATACATTTTGAAAAACAAATATAAATAAAATATGACAGAATAAACACTGATTATAAAATTTTGTAATATCATTAACATACCAAATTTACATGACACAAATCTGCTAACATCTGCAGTAATTTAGAACCCCTCAACATCTTTCACATCATGAAGAATAAAACAGCCTTTTTTTTTTTTTTGCTTCATTTGGTACAATAAATAAAACAGTGCATTTCACTTATTTTGAATTTAACGAGCAGCCAGTGAGTGTTATTACAGCATATCAGCATAGAACATGAAAAGGGAGAAGATGGAAATATGATGCTGAGCCATTCAAGTAATCTGTTAGCCCAGGACCTAGAACAAGAAAATATCTCCATCAGGCAGTCATTCATTGTTGTGGGAGGCTCCAAGATTAATAACCTAGACTAAAGCATCACCTCCCTTAGCATTTTTCACATTTCTTCATTTATTTGCCCATACTGAACAGTGGAATTTTGAACAAGGAAGAATCTATTAAAGCTGATGAAAGACATAGCTGTATGTACACTAACATGCAGAAGGTTCTGAAACCATTGCTGCTGACTATTTGTGACAAATATTAAGTCCTTGTTTATTTAGATGGACATTGTTGTTTGGCTAACTTTTTACTGGGAAAATGTTTTCTTGACTCTTAACAGGAAAATAAAAATCTGTCAGAAATAAAAATATATTCTGAAGGGTGCCAACTCTTGGTGTTAAATGAAAATACATTACAATTATATCAATAGTGAGCCTGCACAAATATACAATGAGCATCATCCATTCAGACCTTACAAAAGAAAGCTCAGCTTAATACTCAACTGCCAGATTTTTGCATCAGTTGAACTGTTTACTCAATATCCATTTGTATTAATAAATTAAATACTAGTCTTTATCCAGATTGAAAAAGCAACTGGTATTGCTTTTTCCCTAATGAGAGTGGAGTGTACAACTTATGTAATAGTAACAGATCTGTGATTTGATACTATAGTCTGTCCATCTGAACATTTTTAAAATTCAGATCCATTTCAGATCTGCAAATGTTCATTCAACAAAATATCAAGTCCTTAGAAACAACCCTCCTCTGCAAAGTCCTACAGACTAATAACTGTTGACAACCTCTTTAATTTGCAGTTCTTTCTTTCCACAGAGCCATGTGGCAGCAATCTATCATCCACAAGGTTTTTCGTCTCTTTGCTCTTTTCCTTTGTCCACATCCTTTGCCCCAGGCATTCTTCTGCTTCACAAAAAAGAACTGCTTGTATTTCAGAAAACCTGAATACAAAATGTTATGCATTTGCAAACTTCCAAATCCAACAAAGTCACTGTGCCAAAAGTAAGCACTTAGATTCAGGAGACTGAAGCCAAATCACTGAGACTTTAGGCTCTTAACCTTGGCAAACTAGTTTTGAAATAAAAAAAAAGGCCAGAGACACCTTGTACCAAACCACTTTCCCATGGGCCACCACAGCTGTCAGCTTTGCAGGGGCAGCTAGCGAACTGGGTATGGAGCAGGTTGTTGATCAGACACTGATTTTTCCACTTGTTGTGCTGTTTGCCCACCTTTCCCTTCCATTCAACTGAAACCGTCTCAAAATGGTCCCTTCCTAGCCACCTCCATGTGTACATTCCACAGCCTATCAGGTGTGGGATCCCGCACCTTCTCCCACACGCTTCCCAGGTGAAGAACAATTACCATACATTAAAATAACCTACAAAGCTAATATCTGATCATAACATCAGTCTGAAAAACAATTTACTACTGTTACAGATTTTTCAACTACTTATCCTTTGTAACTCAGGGTTTTTTCTTTTTTAAAATTATGTTTCAGATACATCACATACTTTTCCAAGGACAAAAAATGAAATGTACGCCAAAAATAATTTCAATGTGTGTGTGTAATTCCTCACATAAATTAATGGAAGACCAAGTCCTTGGCTCATAACATTCTTCCTTATTTGCCTTTTTTACCATGCATTACCAGTGACATTTAAGATACATCCCTGTCTGCTATTTTAACAAGCACTTTTTCTAAAACAGTTGTAATAATGATGGGCCCTTTATAACAAATTATTTTGAAATTTCTACTTCAGAAAATGTTATCAGCAGTAAAATCTCCATTACAAACAACAGATCACTCTGCACCACTAGGCAAGAGAAATGTAGCTTCAGTAGAGCAAATAAAGTAGCAAAATTACCTTTTTTGAGATAAAAGGAACTATAGCAGCTCGATGTTTCATATTGGTTATATATTTCTTGTGCTTTCTGCATTTTCCATGTTCACCCTAATTTTTAGAGGAAATGGTTCCATAAGACTACAAAAAACAAATAATTCCTCCTATAAAGATCAAATTGCTCCTGTGATCAAGTCAAGTAATTCAGCTTGCTCTGGCTCTATGGGAGGCAGAGAACTCAAAGAGCAGCAGCCCCTTAGATCACTGGGTCATTGGGTCACTGTCCTCTCTGTATGAAGACCTAATTCAAGTGACCCAAGTGACTAGCCACTCACTATAGATGAAAACTCTCTGATTAACCCTTAGCAGGTTGGTGTTATCTTCAGAAGACTCAGAGCTGTCCATGCAATTTCTGATATTTAAGACGCAGCTCATCATGAAGCAGCAATGGGGATCTACAGCATGACCTTAACTGAAGCACCACTGCCTGTCTGGGGCAATAACCATCTCACCTGAAACATGACTGAGTTGGCAGATGACACTGCAGGGATAACAGTAGAAGCAAGGAAATCTAAGATTTTGTGGGAAACTTTCACAGAGATTTTTCCAAAAAAGTTTTAGGAAGGCGTTGGCATGTGTAGTTGTATTAATAACTTTTGTATTAATGTGTTAATACTTTTTGCCCCTTGCCAAACCCTCAGTTCACTTCCAACTCTTGCCATCTACACCACGGAGTTCCCTCTAGAGGCCTAGTGCAGGAAAATACATAATTTTACGGTGGCAATTGTAAGAAATATGGGAAGACTTCTGGGTTTAAGAGGCACAGTTGGACCAAAATATTCTACTGGAGCATGTACTATCAACACTACAAAGCCAGAAATGCATCCTATTTTACAGGGTTAATAATCTTTAGTGCAGTTATCTTATTCTTTCATCTTATTATTGTCTCATAATGGAATACCATTTTTAAAGGATATTGTTCCAGATAGTATCAGAGATTTAAGAAATACAACCCATTAGTTTCTTTCTGGACTTATATTAGGCCCCTTAAGAATAACTCACTTGGAAATAACTTGTGAGAAATAGTATCTCTATCTTATGGGCTTTTATAGAACTCAGCTTTATTTTTATGGATGTTGTTCATTTACTGAAAAGGTTAAAGATCTTTTAAAGTGTTTCTTTATTCACAGCAACAGAACTTTACACACATTCTATGAACTTCCCCCATACCACCTGCAATTTAATTGCTTCTGCCATTATATACTAGCAGTAAAAACTCTAGATTTTTCTCACTTTATACAATAAATTATAATAGTGTGCAGTATGATGAAATATACATATGTAGTGCTAGTCAACAAAATAATATTGGATCCAGCTCAATAAATTCTGATTTTCTATGTTTATTAAGACTCAGAAAAAATTCCACCACCAGCAGCAAATAAAATAAATGAATAGGGTTTCAGTCCTACTATCATGGAAAAAGAAAAGGAAACAGGAAAATTTCACCCTGCTGAGGAAAAGTCACGCAAATCATTTCTGCTTCAGTTGCTGGCTTCCCTGAAAATATAGGCCACACATAAGGCTGAAGTTTTCTAGGGCTGGATCACATTGTAGGCCAGAGCCAGCTGTGAGGAGTGGAAGCTGGCTAATCCTGAGCCTTGCAGGAGCCCTCATGCACAGAAATATATGGTTAGAGACAAAGGTCTGCACTAGTCTGGAGAAAAGGGGGCTGAGGAAAGACCTTATCACTCCCTGCAGCTATCTGAAAGGAGATTGTATCCAGATGGTGGCTGGTCTCTTTTGACAAGTCATAGGATAAGAGAAAATGGCCTCAAGGTCCACTGAAGGGGCAGGATGAGGGATGTGTGTACGCATATTAGATTGAATGTTAGGTAAAATGTCTTCCCCAAAAGTGTTGTCAAGCATTGGAAGAGACTACCCAGGGAAATGGTGGAGTCACTAGCCCCAGAGGCATTTAAAGTATGTGTAAATGTGGCACTTAGAGACATGATTTAGTGGTGAACTTGGAAGGGCTATGATAATGGACTCAATGACCTCAAAGCTCTGCTCAAGTGAAAATGTGTCTATGATTCCATGGCTTTATCATTCCTGTCATAAGGATTGTCTACCCCTGCATTTGTAAGTAGGAACAAAACTGTCACTGAAAAGGAAGGGAGAAAGTTTATTTGGGAACATTCTTCTCTCTGAATATGAATTAGTGGACTATTCTTGAACTAATGGACAGAGAATTCAATGCATTTTTTTTTAATACAACATGCTGACAATTTAAAGCGTGTACCAAGAATTCATACTTGATGCTGTAGTCAATATAGTACAGTATGTCTGTGTGCAGGCTGACAGAGCACCTTCCCTGCTCCTCTCTAACCCAGTTCCTGTTACCCTGAGTTCTGACCCACACCATCCCCAAAAGGCTACACATCACATGGCTACAATGGATCACATGGTTGGAATTCAAGATACTGCTGAACGCATGGTCGGAGCCCAAAATGGTGTTTGAACCCTCAGCTTACCCTTCTTCTCCCCACAATCCCTTTTTCCACCTGTCCCCTCCCCTCACAACCCCTTGGTATAGAGACAGCTAGCTTCTCCCAAGGAACTGACCCCAGAGGCAAAACACTGCCCTCCAAAAAGTGCAGAAGGTTTTGGCCTTTGAGGGGCAGGCTCATCGTTATCAGCCCGAGCTGCCTTTCAAATTCATTGTTCTGGGGAAGTTACCACACATGCACAGGTTGATATTCCAGTGGTTTAAAGGGCAGAGGGATCACCCAGTGCAAAACAACAACTAAATAAACTACTTAGTGCAACACAACATATGTCTTCAGTTTTTTTGATACTAGCAAAATTTTCACAACATGTACATGATTTGTGAGTAGAGCTGTGCCTGAATCAAGGCCTCATTAAAACAAAACAAAATAAGTAAAAAAAAAAAAAAATAGAAGGAATTGCTGAATTATTTATAGAACTCTTGTGAGCTCTGTCATATCTTTCCAGTGTATCATTTTGCCAGCAAAGCTGTAACAACCTCAGATTTTAAAAACATGTGATATGTACAAAATCAATCAATAAAAATCTGTCTGAAAACATCAGCAATAACACACTTTATTACTTAGCACTCCTAACTTGGTTTTTGATCATAAGGTTTACTAATCTCTTCACAAACCATCACCTTTTCAGTCTGTGGGCTATAGAATTAGACTGCTAAAGGGTTGAAAAGGACCTTAAGGACCATTTAATCCCAACTGCTCCTGCCATGTGGAACCCTCTCACTAGATCATGCTGATCAAGGCCTTATCATCCTGGCCTTGAACACTGCTGGGGTTGGGGCATCCACAGCTTCCCTGGGCAACCTGTTCCAGTGTCTAACAACCCTCACAGTAAAGAATTTCTTCCTAAATCTCCCCTCTTTCAATTTGTA
Source organism: Serinus canaria (assembly GCF_022539315.1). Taxonomy (NCBI): domain Eukaryota; kingdom Metazoa; phylum Chordata; class Aves; order Passeriformes; family Fringillidae; genus Serinus; species Serinus canaria. The sequence goes on along the minus strand of NC_066314.1, from coordinate 16,596,143 downwards.
CCCACTTACTCCCTGTCCTGTCACTGCAGTTCCTGATGTACAGTCCCTTACCAGTTTCCTGCCAGGCCCCTCTCTAATACTTGACAGATCCTATGAGGTGTCCACACAACTTTCTCCAGCCTGACCAGCCTCAGCTTTCTCAGCCTGTCTTTGTAAGAGAGGTGCTCCAATCCTCTTGTCAGTTTTGTGCCTCTCCTCTGGACTTGCTACAGCAGTTCTTATGCTGGGGACACCAGAGCTGCATGCAGTAGTTCAGGGGGGTCTCACAGGAGCAGAGCACAGGGGGACAATCACCTCCTTTGACCTGCTGGCCATGCTCCTTTTGATGCAGACCAGATTGGCTTTCTGGGCTGCAAGTGCACATTGCTGGCTCAGGTTGAGTTTCTCATCAACCAACACCCCCAATTCTTTCTCTGCAGATCTGCTCCCAGTCACTCCCTCACCCAGACTGTGTTTGTGCCTAGGATTGTCCCGACCTAGGTGTAGGACCTTACATTTTGCCTTGTTGACCTTTATGACCTTTACACAGGGCCACATCTCAAGCCTGTCCAGCTCCCTCTGGATGGCATTATCCCCTCCCTCCAGTGTGTTTACTGCCCACAGAGCTTGGTGTCAGCAGCAAATTTGCTGAGGGTGCACTTGATCCCACTGTTCACATCGCCAAAAAGGGGTTGAACAGCACTGGCTGCAGTTGTGATCCCTGAGGGGCACCACTCCACACATGGACAATGAGCCCCTGGCCACAACTCTCTGTGTGCAGCCCTCCAGCCAGTTCTTTATCTACTGCATGGTCCATCCATCAAATCCACGTCTGTCCAGTTTGGAGACAAGGATGTCACATGGCACAGTGTCAAAGCCTTTGCATAAGTCCAGGTAGACAATGTCAGTTGTTCTGCCCCTATCCCCAGTGCTGTAGCCGTGTCATAGAAGGTCACCAGGTTTGGCAGGCATGATTTCCCCTTGGTAAAGCCACGTCTTCCATTTGCCTCAGCAGTTTCCAGGAGAATATGCTCCATGATCTTGCCTGGCACAGAGGTGAGACTGATTGCTCTGTAGTTCCCCAGGCCTTCTGCTTTTCCCTTTTTAAAACGGGGGCTTTTACTTCCCTTTTTCAGTCATCACGGACTTCACCTGACTGCCACAATTTTTTCGACAATGATGGATAGTGGCTTAACAGCTTTGTCTGCCAGCTCCCTCAGGACACACGGACAAATCTCATCAGGTTCCATGGACTTGTGCACATTCAGGTTCCATAGATGTTATTGAACCTGACCCTCTCCTACAAGGGCCTTCATTCTCCCAGTCCCTGCATCTGCCTTTTTCAAATTGGGTGGCATGACTGGAGCACTTGCTGTTAAAGACTGAGGCATAGAAGTCATTGAGAAACTCAGCATTCTCTTTTTTGCTGAGTAGTAAGGTCTCTCTTTTCTTTCTGGAGGGGGCCCACATTCATCCCCAGTCTTTCTCTGGCTTGCAACATATCTATAGAAGGCCCTCTGTTATCCTTAATTTCCCTGGCATACAAATAAGTGTGGCTTTGATGGGGATTTTTTTGTTTGGTTTTTTTTTGGTTAGTTTGTTTTTGGTTTTTTTTTTGTTTGTTTGTTTGGTTTTTTTATTTGTTTTGTTTTGTTTTGTTTGTTTTGTTGTTGTTGTTGTTGTTGGGGTTTTTTGGTTTTTTTTTCTTATTTTTTTGTTTGGATTTTTTTTTTTTGTTTTCTTCAGATTTTGGTAGAGCTGAAAAATACTGTAATGAAAATTTCCTTGAAAAGCCATATAAATCCTGCTGTGCAGATATTTCACTCTTTACAACCTAGCTACAATACTCTTCTTGCTATGGTGCCAAATTTTTATGCAATGCTCAGTTTCATGGCAGAAGCCTGCATGCATACAGACATTTATGTGGCAGATGTTTTGTGCATGATATTTTTTGTTTTCCTTTAAAAATTATTATGTCTATGCAAATTCCCTGTACTTCAATAATTTTTTGAAGAGCTAACAAATACGCTCAGTACTGTATCTTTCAACAAGAATTGTACTCAAATACAGACTGCTTTGTCAACAACATCTGCAACACTTTAGGAGATGCTTCAAAATTTGTCTCATTTTAAAATTCATTAATTTGAAGCATTTAAAAGAAAAATGTATTATAAAATCATGCATATCTGGCTTTCATTAAAATGTTTATATTGCATAGAATGTGATTTTGTTACTACCCTTTATTTCCTTCAAGTTCACCTTTAAAAAGACAACTATTCTTTTGTTAGTGTTAGAGTTTTATTTCATATGTTGAATCAAAAAGAAATAAAAGCTTGGCACAAAACACACCTTAAGAGGATGTTTTAACCCAGTTCAATTTTGATGTTCCTAAATGACAAATAAAATATTACTTCTAGGGGATAGAATGGGAGTGGATTCCTACAGTACTAAGTACATACATTGCTCTCATAAGAGCCTGATGACAATGCAATGAGAACAGTGTGACTATTTCAGCAATGCAGGTAGAGACATTTTCACACTTCCTTGAGCAGAACAGCTGCATAGTATGCTACCAAAGAATTCTCTATTTGATTTTAAACATCTGCCAGTGGTGTTGTATTTTTTATCATTTATTAAGAAGGACTAAGAGATTACTGATGAAACACAGACATTTGAGAAAGCATTCACACTGTAATTAGAGCACCTTCTATCTAACATTTTTATATAAACACACATTTATTCTTCAACTCATATCATTGATTTCAGTAGAGTTAGTTACATCAAGAAAAAGACGAAATAGAAAACAGCAGTTCACAAAAGAAAAACAAAGATGAAAGGTATATTTAACATAACAAAGCCTACTGAAAATCAGATGATTAAGTGCAAGTATGCACTTAATGAAATGGAGGCAAAAACAGTGCTGCTCTCAGTGTCAAATTGTCTTCTGGAATGAGAGTAACGGGAGGATTTGATTTAAAAATAAAGACATAAAATGTGACCATAAAAATAAAGCTAAGCATCAAACTTAAATGTTTGGAAGCTTCCTCCCTCAAATGCATTTTGCATTGTTCCCCCAGCCTCCACTGAACATGTTTACTGCAGCACTATATGGGTAAATCTGATCCTCTGCATTGCCTGCCAAGATGTCCACAGCCTCTGTTCAGATTCCCTAATGCCTCTAGGTTCCTATTTTTCTACAAATAGCAACTTACTATGAAAAAATTTCAAAAGTCAGTAGAAAATTCTGCAATGATCACCTTGACCACTTAGCAAGTAACTTGAAGGGAAAAGGCAATCAACCTAAAAGGTTACAGGATAAGCATCTAAACCTTCCAAATTCAATCTTTTAATTTACATGTCTTTTAGAATTTACATCTATTAGATCTCCCTGAAGCTAGTATTAAACAAAAAATGTTCATTCACATTCTAAACTGAGGCCCCTCTACTATTTTCCAGATTTAGGCAGACAAGAATATGAAGTCTGGCTAAACCACCAGGATCAATCAGGGAAGACCTGGCAGTACCTTAAGCAAGGATGATGACAATAGGACAATCCATCATTTGCATGTCAGTCTAGTAGGTAGGCCAATCATCTGGGATGCATCTAGACCTATTTATGATAAGGGTGATTGAATCTCCTATTCTTGCATTCCAGGAAAATGCCATGATCACCAGGCAAATATCTCAAATCAGAACATTTTAGCAGTCCCTTTTCAAAAACTAAAGCCCTGTGCAGCAAATCTGAAGTAACATGGAGAACTGAGGACATATTGTTCAAGCTCAATAGTTGACACTCATCAGGGGAAAGAACAGAGGATACAGACCTCTCTCCATGAAACACAGATACATTTTTATACTGGCATAGGATTAAAAACAGTTTGAAGAGATTTAGTTTTCTTCTGGAGATACCTAATCTGACTGCAAAGCCACTGGGGACAGAAATTTCTGTATCCTGGTGGAGGTCTGGATAGGTACCCACTCTTCTGGCTGGATAGTAATGTTGGCCACATTTGCTCATGTCCTTGTGAAAAATACAGTAATCAACTTGTACTGGATCTTCCACATGCTACCTCTACTATTGTAAGAACTAAGTATCAGTCTTCCCATAGCCCTGACAACTTTCTTTTGCTGTTTACACATTTGACATTGCCACACCAAAAAATGTCTCATTTTTTTGTGGCTAGAACAATTCCAAGAATTGTTCTGTAAGGCAAAATTCTCAGGACTTCATGGAGAAAAAGGAAAAGCAGTAGGAACAAAAAAGAAAAAAGTAAAAGAGGAAAGAAATTAAAAGAAAAAAAAAGTAAATTTTTTAGAAAATTGGGATGATACCTTTAAAAGCCCTAGTTCAGAAAAGTACAACAACCTCCACAGTTTAGGACATGGACTTTAGGACATGGTACACTGGTGACTTTCACAGGAGTGATGAATTTAATGCACTTTGTCTTTACTTCAGAGGCAACTTTGGAACTCTTTGGTAAGTGCAAATCGGCAAGAATAGCAGTGTTGGCTGAAAAAAGCTAACTAGGTATCCATCAGCAATTGTTGATGGCCCAAAGGCATTGGAACTATTTAATAAAGACAGACAGACTCCATAGATTTTGGCCTAGAATAATTTAATCTGCAGTATTGCAATCAGAAACTGATGTGGCTGAAAACTAACCTGGCAAAAAGTGATACCTATTTTGGCATCCCAGAAGACAGTTCCACAGGCACTTAGTGCCTGACCAAAACAGAGGTCAGACATATATAGACAGAGTGAGGTGGGGGAATAGGAATGGCACAGTCTGGCTTTAGACTGGTTTAGAATACCATAAAGCTGCACTGTCGGTTGAAAGAAAAGGTCTTATGGTATATGTGGCTGATTGATTTTACTGTCCCACCCTTGCCTGGCTTTATTTGGATCAAAGATCAGCCAGTTTTACTCAGTTCCAACCACTTGTCTCATCCATGTAATGAGATTCATAAGATCTAATGAAAAACAGGAATAGCCCAAGCTTTGGGCTGTCACTTTCCTATGACAATGTAAACTGAATTGTCATTCTGCATACCCCTGCATGCTCATATGCAAGTGCCAGGAGGAGTAGCTGAAAACAAAACCTCATAGGCAGGAGCTAACTAGAACAAAAAACTGGCAACTTTATCCTTAAGGTATGCCCCCAAGGTAAAGAAACTTATGTGCAGACATAATGTTACTGAGTATTTCTATTCCAAATGGTTAATGAAAAAATAGCAGGGGAATACTGAAAAACAGAAATGTCTGGTATGTGTCTACCTTTCACAGATTTTAAATAACACTTAACAGCTTAATACCTTTTATGCTTTTGAAACCATTCTTAATAAAATACTATTAGACTTTTCACAAGTCTGTCACTTCCTGGGCCACCTCGACCTAGATCAATACACTCCTGTTAAGTGTTATTATTCACTGTTCACAGGTCCTTCATCAGTACCTTGTTGAAATGACAATTTTCAATATGACAGGCCTTTCTGAATTAATTTTCAAGTATGGTTTTAAGAAATAATGTGTCAAATGTTATAATAAAAATCCCTGAGCTAAAACACCTTTTTCATTTTCTTTATTCACTGCTTGTTTTTTCAAGTCCAAGAATTCCAGCTTGCTCTGCATGATTTAACAGAATCTTTGTGGCTATTCTTAAAAATGGAAATGTTTCAAAATGGATATATGTGTGCAAAAACCTCAGCTTCTAACACTTGTGTCATGAATATTTTCATTGTGCAAAATGGGTGTGTAAGAATTTTAGCATTTTCAATTCTTGGTGTTGATACCAGTTTCCAGCCTTCATAAGTTTACATCACATGCCCCCAAAAAAAGTGTTTAAGCTATATACCAAGTTCTGCGTTAGTCTTTCCAGCTTTCTTCCTTGTTTGGATTATCAAATCCTGTAGTCCCCTTTAGTTCATATGGGACTCAGCATCTATTGAATCCCTTCTTACAGTGTATTGTGCTACTTAGTGCAAAAAATTGCACAAGTAACCTCCAGGTTTGTTTCCTCAGATAGTCCCTCTTTGCAGTCACTTATTAAATGAAAATTGATTTTTCCCATATTCATGCAAGAAATCAGTAGCTGCAGACAATATCAATCTATCATGGAGTATATATGGTAGGAGCAGACAGCACTGTCTCAAATTATCTGATCTAGCAGATGAGGAATGAGATTGAGTGGCTTAACACAGACCATAAGTGAACCAGCACCTTCTGCCTGACTTCCAGCTGACACCCACAAGGGCAGTGCTCTGTAGGTTCTGTGTTACAGATGCTCACTCTGTGCAAGATGCCATCAATACCCTTAAGTACCTGAATGCACTAAAATGATAAGTTGAGGAAACTAAATCACATTTAGTATGTCTGCTTTGCTTAGAATTGTCAAAACACAAAACGCCACAATATTACCACGACTAATAGGAATTTGGTTTATCTGATGCTTTTAGTCCATCTCAGTACTAACTCTTAACATGCTTATTTCTTAGACCAGTTACCATGCTGTTTCAGTATTTGGAAAGGTTTATTTAGATGCAAATGGTGACCAGGGTGTTAAACAATAATAAAAAAATCTAGTTTCAGGATCTTCACATGCATTCTTTGATGGGACTGCAAATTTTCCAGGCAGATTCCTGAACCATCCAGTATAGGATGAATATTATAGGATGAATATTCATCCAATTTCTATACATTTTTTATGCTCTGAGCCTTGCATTTTTAAATTTAGGCTATTTTTTGGGGTTTTTTGGGAAGATTAAAGAGAATCCTAGCCCCATATAAAAGCATAATTTTTACTGGCTTCCTGGAAAATTATTCAATTTAGAAAGAATTTCAAATGAAAGTATTTTCTGTTTATCAGGACCAATTTAACAATTTAGACATTCCTTAAAATGCAGCTTTTAAAGCCTTTGAACACTTGAATATTCTTAGACATTCACAATTTATTGTATGCATTCATACTATGATATAGCAGTCAATGAACTTGCCAAGTTTCAGATGTGGTTTTATTTACATTTCAGACTTCTGGTTTCAAAATATAGGGAAAAAAAAAAACTGAAAAGGTTTTGCTTGGTGTTTGCTCAAATCTATGAAATAAATGACTGAAAATTATTATTATTGCCTTGGGTAGAAACAGCTTTTGTTTACTTGCTGAAATGGACAGTTCAGACCTCAAACTGATCAAAATGTAGCTGATTTTACAGTGCAGTAGCTGCTTTCAACTATAGATTAATCTATATAACAAAGAAAAGCCAAAGTTTGTAAGCATTAATCAGAAACTAGATTTGTCTCACTGAATCTAAAGCTGCCCTGTCTCTAAGTTAGCATAGTAAAACTGGACTGAATTCTAGAAAGCCCAACATGAATATGAGTTAAGTAAGAGGAAACATGAAAGAAAATATAGGTCTAGAATTCTTATCTATCTAAAAATTCTGTTTATTTATTTGCACAGTAATTGCAATATGCAATGCAGAAGCGAGCATTCATATTTTCTGTAACTTTAAAAAGACAAAAGAAATCAGTGTACCATAATTCTTCACAATCTGAAAAACATATTCTAAAAGTGAAGAACAAAATTTGAGTTTACCTAATTTCTTCCAATGATTCATTTGACATGTTAAAAAATTATGAATTTCATTTGCATGCCATTTTACTACAAGTTATTTTTGGCATAAATTTTGGTCTCTTTTGAAGCAGTGGGGATCAGTGAATACCAATAGAACCAGTATTCAGCATTCATGACAGAGGAAGGCGGTTAATCTCTTTAAGGTGGTTCTTTAAGTATCTGACAGCTCCTTTCAACCTAAAGTCTGCAAAAATCACAAAATCTTTGCTAGCATTTTGGCTTAGGACTTGAAGATTACTTATTTGACATGAAGAAGTGTATTTTGATAAGGATAATGGAAAATCGAATGTGCAGGTTTCAACACATTGGTACGACAAAGAAGTGCCCAGCTTTGAAAAGACTGTACTAGCTGAAGCATTACTAACATTCAAGAAAACCTGTGTATTTTGAAGGAATAGTACAGCCCCTCCATGAGTTGCTTCAGCTTACTGAGTATTTTATTTCTATTTAGATTTCTCTGTGCATGAAGCCCTTAAGACATGGGCCCACAAAGGCCATCCTACCACTCTGCTTGTAAATTGTCTAAAGGGACTACTCTTCTCAAACACAAAGAATTAGAAACATGATGTTAAACTTTTTTGAGAATTAAGACATCCAACTCCCATACTACCTTTCTTGGAAATTTACAGAAAAGAATCTATTTCCAACACTGTCAGTGGTGACACATTTGCAGATTAAGATACCTTTTGTAAACAATGAGAATAATGGAATCTGCTCAAAGCTTAAAAATATCTTGTAAGCCATGGGAATAAATAGGTTGAATCTAGGACTTCCAGCACAAATCTGTAGAGTGGCCATTGAAGCACATGGTTATAACATGTAAAGAACTAGTATTTTCTCTCATAATTTATGTCAGTATTACTGAGAAGAACATCAAATTAATACAAAACTATTTAAAGGCTCAGTTAAAGCACTGTACAATGACTAGGACTGATTCTATAGATACGCTGTTGCATTAGAATGAGATGCTAATTAAAGTAACCTGGTTCTGTCAGTTCATATGTACAGTCACAGATACAGATATCACGACTTTTTGATCTCAACAAGATCTGCCAAAGTTAATTCTGCAGAAAGTGTTCATGTTATACCCTTTCTCAGTTTGGTGTATATACATGAAAAGTAGAACACATCAATGTTTTAACACACAAAAGTTATTTCAGGCTAGCTTCCAGTTATGTGGTGTGGTCTTGGAAAATCTTAATTAATTATCAATTTCAGAATTACACTACCGAGACCTGAGTTAGTTTTAAAGGATTTTGTGATGCATAATGCTTGGTGAAGCAATGGACTCAGAGCTCAGAAAACTGAGGGACTTAAGAATGCAAATTATTCTTTGTGGAAATAAAGACAGAGGTTTTCTTAAACCAGATTCCTAGACAACCAACTAGAAATTAAGAGTGAGTATATCTGAGCATGACCCAAAAGGGTTAATGATCTGTTTCACCACAAAAGTGTATTTGTGAGAGCCCTTTCTGCTGCTGTTAAGACCTCTCACAAGACAGTGGCAGGCGTGCCATCATGAAGAGGGACACACAGAAAAAGATGAGACAGAGAAGACATAGGAACTCAAACTGTGTAAGCTCATAGGTTTTGAAGCAAAGATAGTCCCATAGGTTAAATGCAGACAAAGATCCTGATTCTCCAACAGCTGACTATAAACAAAGAAAAATTCAGGATCCTAATTTCCTTCCTGTTTCTAAAAGCTAATATTTGGATTGTAGAGAGGGGATAAACCAGCTGCTGAGAAGAGTCCTCTGTAGTCTTGGTCCATCTGTGGTGTTCCTGTTACAATTTGGACAGTGAAGGAGCTTAGTAGATGAATTGCTGACAGATCTATAGAGTGGACTCTGAAGCACATGGCTATGACATGTAAAGAATTGGTATTATTGTATCTGTTTTGTAAGCTGACCACTTCTGACAAAGGGGAAGGGTGAAAATTAATTTGGCATGGCATGCATGCAACATTTCACTGCTCTAATCTGGTGCTGCCTGAAAGCTTGTTTTGGTAGGTATTGTATCCTGGAATGACACAGAACTAGAACTGGCAGGATGTCAAAATACCTCCAAAACCAGCTTAACCAAATGAAATCAGCTGAGCTGTGGAGATGTGAAGTGCACATTTAGAAAGACTCAGAGCTGGAATGTAGGTGAGGCTAAATACAGGTATACCAGTGTTTTGTCAATACCTAACAACAGCAGGAATATTACCAATAAGGACATTTTTACATAACAGTATTTTTATTTCTAAGTTAATCTGAACTGATAAACCTCTTAAAATGTTAAGTCAGGACTCCCAAATTCACTGACATATGGAGCTAAGAATTGTTAATTTTACTTCTACTGCTGGGGAAGCTGAGGCAGAGAGGTTCAGTGACTTACCCAAGGCCACAGAGGGAGTCACTGTCAGAGCCAGGATTAGAGCTCAAAAGTTTCTGGCTCCCAGTTCCCAAGCTCAGACCACTAGACCATGGCCTCAGGATATTTCCAGCTGATCTTCAGTCTAAAAAAAAGTAAATTCTCAAGTATGTTACAGATATGTAACACACACACATATATATATGTATGTATATTTTTATGTGTATACATATATATATATATATATTTCTTTTTACCTGAATGTAATGATATGAGTGAAAACACATTGTTCATAAGTCAGTGCCAAAAATCATACTAGTATATTTTATCTGAGTTACCTTAATCATACATATATGTATGATAAAGCTCTGCTGAAGAATATTATGATTTAAATTACAGTCAATACAAAAACATATTGTATTTTTCAGGGTAAGGAACAAATTGCCTTTCCAACCCAGCCAGCATGTCATTTATATTAATGGTGAGGCATTTATATTAATGATAAGTTGCTCTGTGTGTAAGTAAACTCTATTAAGAAAGTCAGGTCCCTTGGTGGAGCTAGATCCTTAGTAAATTTTACTAGCTAAGCACTGAGCTCCATGTCAAAGTAATTACACCTTTTATCCACTGTGAGCTCTCTCTTAGCTTCTCCATATTCCTTAATTTCCCACTTCAGCTAATTTAGCAGTAAAATCACAAAGGTTTAAAAGGTTAGCTACCGAGGAACTGGCGCATGAATGTTCTGTTAAGCTCCGTGCATTGAAATTGCATTATGTAGAAGAAGGAATTAATTAATTAACAATTAGGTAGTGATGGATCATTGACAACATATCTACACTTGGGTGTTAAAAATTAATTTCCCCTGTAAAAACAATACATTCTGCATCTTCTCATCTATACATGAGCAAGTTTTACACTTGAAATATAAAATGGAAAGGCCCTTCAGCAACTTATTTTAAAAAAAAGAGCCATATCTTCTGGCACTATTAAAATTATAAAATATTTCTTAAAACCATATAGCTTAATTTTAATAATTAATTGAAAAAGTAATGAGGACAGCAAAAGGAGAAGAAATTTTTAAAGGCAGGAGATTTTAAAGTGACTGTAAGGACAGTTGTTATATGAAAGCACTTAGTATGTTAAAATTGTTAAAAATTGTGTAGTATTCTCTTGCTATCTTCTTTTGCAAGTTGCCATATTGTTCCCTTGTATTGACAGTCAGCCTCTTAATACACAGATTGGCAGTTAGCCCAGTTGGTCCTCAATTCTAAAAGCCTCTTAGCAGATGAAAAATCTTTGGTTAATTCACACCTTGTAGAAAGAACAACAGGGCAGAAGTGACATCCAGATCCATTTAGGGTATACTTTGAATCTGATTTTCCTTTGCCTTGCACCTTGTGTAGTCATTTATAGCTCTGCAAAGTGAGCACAAAATGGATATAAAACATTGCTACTCATGTGAGGAGAGAATTCTGATTTGGTTGCATTATTTCCAGAGGTGATCACAAAAAGTGCCAGCCAGTTGAAAAATCTGGCTCTGCATAGAAAGTGTAAACAATTTTGACACAAAATATAAAGTAAAAAGCAGCAGCCCTTTCCAAACATTTTACAGAAATTGCACCTTTTTTTTTACAGCAATGAATATGTTCACTTGCTGTTTGCTTGAAATTCTCATAGAAAGAATACTAAAAGCTTAACTCATGCACAGAAAACAAATCCTATTTCTTCCTTTCTTTTTAAGAACCATATTTAACTATGAGTCCTGAAGTATATTCTCACTTAAAAGGGCGCATGTTATCTATAAGATGACATCTATAAGATCTCTACAAGTCCTATCTTACCACATGCTCCTTCTAAACCCAGTACTTAAAAAGTTGCATTTCTACAAAGCCTCCCAGAATCAATGTGAAAAGCTGGTATTATCACAACAGCTGGTTTCAGTCCATCAGAGTTCAACACTGTTCTACTTTGGTATGGGTGACAAATTATTGTCAGCATTGATCAGTGATATCTCTGCTATATGACCTATCATCACCATCAGTATGATAACTCAAGACCTACTACCAAAACTATCTTTAAGATGAATGCTATATCAGCAGACAAGGGCTGCTGATATTAGATTAATGGATGTGTTTTAACAAAATTGACAGTTAAAAAAGTGAAGAACCTAATCTGGCTGTTGCTGGAGATGTGGTCAAAACTTATTTCTACTTCAGAACAGGATACAGTAACTAATTCTGTATGTCTGGACATTTTTTTCCCTATATTATCTCGTGGTCCCTTTTCCGGCCCTTCCCAGCCAGACGTCCTTAGTACACTTAAATACCATGACGGCATGATAGTGTGTGGCAACTCGTGTGTTGATTAGGAGCAGAAACACCAGTTAATGCATTAGCAGCTGTTGATCTGGGAACATTGCTACAGTAAATAATGCTGTTTCTGTTGGAATTTTTTTCCTTTCTTTTAATCAGAGTCATGAATTTCATGGAGTCATCTGACGACACCATTTCCAAATCTACTACCATGGTCCAAAGCTTACTCTTCAAGCAAGTAGCTAAAGAACATTTAAAAAAAATTCTTAATATTTTACTAATAATGCATTATAGGCTAGAATTTATTGCAGGGTTTTGTATTTGTTTTTCTTCTTGTCTTTTTTCCCTCTCCCCCTTCTGCATTCAGAGCTTCTGTAAGCATTCTGAGTTGCTAGTCTGGCTTGACTGGAAAGTACTGCGTGTTTGTTGTGTGTCTGCATGTGTGATACCAACTGTCTAAGACTGCTTGATGTTAAGATGAGGGCTTATGCTTAGAGCTGTTCTACAGTTGTCTTTCTGGCAAAATCTTTCCTTACCAATGACAATGATGTATCTGTGTGGGGCGAGTCTGTTTTACAATATTACACTTGCTGTGGTCTTAATTTTACTGATGGGGCATGATTATGATTTCATTTACATTAATCAAATTCATGAGTCATTCCATTCATGTCAATAGCATTAAAGAGCTATAGAGACAAGTAAGAGTTCAGAATCAGGCTTCTGGTGTTTAATCTAAAAGCATATCTGAATCACTTCATTAAAGACAGAAACTGAAGGATAGATCCTCTGCTTACTTTGCATTACTCAGTCCTGCCATTAGCATTAAACATCAAATAAAGAGCTAAAATTACAGCTGGCAATGTGTCACAGTACAAGGGTTTTCCGTTTACCTCAGATACAGAAAATACCCCTGAATTAACAAGATTTAAGACTATATTCCAAGTATGACAAACTTATGGTATTAGATCTCCTTGCCCTTGAATGTTGGCATTAATGTTTAAAAACTTTTTCCTTCCCTTGTTTTTTGGGTTTTTTTTTTAATGCCACTCTTACATAACTTGAATGCAAAAGATTTACATAGCTTGAATGCAAAAGATCTAAAGGCAAACTATATTCACAACCTGAGAGACAAGTTAATTTTTATAGCCCTGTCCATAAGGAATATTATATCTGGTAAATACAGAAGCATAAAAAAAGTGATCACAAGACATAAAATTTGTTTTGTAGGTATCTTATAAAGCATTGTCAAATCTCCTTTTAAAAAAAAAAAAGTGAAATAAGAATAATTTTCTAAATACAGGCATTCTAAAACAATAAAAGTTTTTACACTGCTTTCTCCTGCTCAGACAGAGAAATTGTGCAGAGGATGATGGGCATTAATTTAGTCCTCACTGATAAGTACTTTTAAGACTAAATATTCTTGAAATTGCACTTATTTAAATTACACTCAAGCTCCCTGTAAATCTAAAAAAAGATTATAAGGAGGGGAAATAATTTCAAGAGGCCTAGCAAGTTAGCAGAAAATTGCTCTATTATATCTCTTCAGATTTTTTCCATTTATTAAGTCAAAGAATTACTGGCATTTGAGAACATTTTCTAGAAATCTGTTTGATACATTATAGGCCCTAGAAACTATTACAGTCATATATACTTTCAGCTTCACCACAAGCAAATGCCCCAAGATACCTTAACAGAGAACTGAGGGATTTATCAACAAACCAGGGCCAAAGCAAGCTGGGAAAAGGGATCTTTTGCTATATTTTCTGTAGATCTCACTGAAAAACAAAGATCTATCTGAGCAACTTGTTTTTCCAGTATAGCTGGAATTGCAAAAATATTTTCTTCAGAACTCCCTGAGAAAGATTTCTTTTCACCCTCTTAGACCACGCACTGAGTTTTAAACCCTACGCTAACACAGCACAAGTTTGTATATGTTGAAACATTAAGATACTGTCATCAGGCTGGATACAAATGTTAGCTAAGCCACTGGTGTCTTAAGAGAAAATCTTGATATAATATCTACTCTTAGTAACCATGGGAATTATACATTTTCCTTTGCTATCTTTTCCAGTGTTGTACTTTGTGATAATATTGATGTGTATTTCAGCATGCACACTTGGGCACACAGATTAATTATGAGGCAATAAACTTTACATAAAAGTGCTGAAAAACAATTAAAAATCTCTCTTGTTTTTCAACAAACCAAAGTGAATAAGAAATGGAAGAACTGTAGAACAGAGAAGTCACTTACCGTGGTTGTCTTTATCCGTCCTCCTGGTTGTGTACAGGTCCAGCCTGATTTATTGATTAGCAAATCACAGCCTTCTCCTTCTAAACATGGAAGCATTTCACACCACTGTTTTGTTTTGATAATTCGTGCTATGAAACAGAAAAGGAAGAAGAAAAAACAAAACAAAAAACAATTGGCAGGAGAATTCACATTTTACTTATCTCTAAACTCTTTCTCATTTGAGTTGTCTATTTTTATTATCTGATAATTCAGCAATGGTTTATGATGTAGAAAGCCCTAGGCAGTTTAGAAAATTATTTACAACACCTGCTGTGCCAACAAATTTAATTTCAAACTTAAAAACCAACAAAAAAACAAAAGACGGTTTTATTATAAATCAAAAGAACATAGAAAATAGCTCTTCTTCTAATTTTATGTTCCTTCCAATGAAGGAAATGTTGGGGAAGACTAATAATTGGAGACTTACTATCCTAACTAATCATTTTGGTGTCCCACAATTGTGATCCATTGTGTTAGACTCTCTACAAACCCAAGCAAACAGTCCTTATCCTGAAGTGCTTAGACTGAAAATAGACATGAGGCATGCAGGAGAAAGAGAAAAGCTGTAATAAACAGAGGGGTCAGTTTAATGACAGCTATTGAGAAACTCTGTGATACTTCCAATGGTGGGGTGTAGTCAAGGGCAGAAACTAGGAACGTAAGAAGGACAGGTATTGAATGAAGCAAAGGTTAAGAAACCATGGGGAAGGAGACAATAAGCTGAGGGAAAAGACAGGACCAAACAGCCTATTACTACAAGGGAAAAGAAGCCTAGTTAGGAAGGTTTCTGACAGAAAGCTGGTGTGATACATGTTTTGTGTCTACTCTCAATGCTTGTGTCTCTGGCAAGCCAGTTCTGCAAAATTTCCACAAGGTCATACACAGCATGTAGCCTTGGAACAACAGAGCCCTGACTGCAATAAAGTAACAGCAAAGGAGTTGTGAGTAGAATTTTTTCCTCAAGGCAAGGAGAGAAGGGGCTTTAATACCTGTAGACCTCTTTCTGGACTATAATACTACTTCTTTTGATTCCACCTTTGTAGTATCTGGGTTCCTTCTCAGAGAATAGCAAACAATATTATAATATCTGATATCTGTTATTCTTTCACTCTTCACTGAAGACAGTATTATACAGTGGAGTGTTTAGTATACTTTTTACAAAATATATCTACATATACTTGCGTGGTGCCATACAGTCATGCTAAACAAGATAAGGTCTCCCAAACTAACTTTTGCTCAAACTGTAAGGCTTGCAGTCTGCAGAAAATGGTCCTGTTCCTCCACAGATCATCTCACCAATTCTTGGCTGCACTACAGGAAAGCTTCAGCACTTCAATTTATACATAAGTCTCCTAGGATTCGAGGCCAGAACATGTCCTACATAGAGGCACAGATCATGCCTTCCTCTATGTTGATGTGTGACACCAATACACATAACACACCTTCAAGTAATCAGACACCCAACAAAAAGAGAAGTACAGGAGAAGTACTTAGCGAAGTAAGAGTACAAGAAGCTTATGCTATACCAAATTAATTTGGGGTCCAAGGAGACTTAAAGTAGGCATTTATCCCAGTGGCAGCTGTAGCTTTATGCTCACCTGAACATGTGATTCAGCCTGACTTCTTCTGTCTTGAGCTTCTTAAGAATACAATTCCCAATGCCACTGGGTCATGGCAAGAAATAGAAGTGCAATTTAAAGTCTTTTAATGAAAAGACCTTTCCAATATTTTGACACAAAACAACTTGTGTCTTCAGTTCTGGTATAATTATTGATAAGCTCTAGTAATATAATTAAACCTGATTTCCTTCAGTGGAAGCTCAATCTGAAATTCATATTAATATTTTAATTAAAAACCCTCTTTAGCACCTAAATGTCTACCTAGGAATTTGCACTGTTCATTAGGCAATATATAAATCAATGGTGAAATGATTCATAACTACATTTTTTTGAAGCAACTCTGCTAGTGTTTTTACCACATAATACACAGAAATGTGGATTCTGCTTGGGCATCAGAGGTACTGCTCTACTGATAACTGGATCATATCAGTTTTTGAGACTAACCCCTCCTTCGTAACAGATAATAGCCTTGTCCTTTCAGTGAAGGCCTGCATCCAGTTACAGGCTTAACAGTAAAAGCCCAGCAAAATCTTAACACCAAATCTGACCTACTTGTATGCATATCATTCTTAATTCACATATCAAAATGGCTATTTCTGTAAATGTTTCAACAATATGAGGAATCATCGAAAGACTGAATAGTAAGCTAAACTCAGAAATATCCACTAGATTGCCTTTACTATCTCAGCTAGGAGGTTTTCCTGGAAACATAACTTGAAGTAATCTTATTTTAAAAAAGCGTCTCTGAATTACTCTTAGTGTTTGCTTGGTTGCTGTTGGTATTATCACAAATCCATGGGGTCCTTGCTCTGGGTATTGGTTATATCTACACAAATTTAAAACACACCAAGGGTATTTTACAAAACTTAAATTCTAAAATATTTCTGTGCTGTGTATAGACTACCGCACAGAGCTAGGCTTGAGAATCAGAACTTCTTTTGTAAGGAAAAGTTAGCTAGCTCACCTGATTTAAAGCAAATCAGTTATCAAAACTGTGCCTCCTCAGCCCCCACATCCTCTTCCAGTCTTGCTTCCTGTCGAGATCTCTTCCCCTTTACTGGTTTTACAACCCTTTAATTCTGCTTTTCTACCCATTGCTTTGCTTCAGGAGCCTCACCAACACACAGGTTCTCACTCACAGTGCCACCAGGGAGGCCTGTTCTTGTCTGCGGGACTACATCTACTTTTGCATTTTCACTTTCCAGTTTGCACATTATATCACAGTATGAGAGTAAAGCTCAATGTGTAACATAGGAAGGCAGCAAAATGTACAACAATTGTTATCAGCGCAATATCAAAGAATTTTCATCAGTAATTGAAACTGAGTTACACTAGTCAAAGTAAAGGAATATAGTGTATTTCCTGAGGCAGTGTAGTTGCCTTTTTACTGTGTATATTCACCAGGGGTGTAATTCAGCCCTCTGCAGACAAGAGAGCAAAAAGCCTATCAGCTTCTTCAAATCCACTCCGAGCTCCATTATGAAGAATTAAATGATACACAGGCTTTGAGCAGAGCTTCTGCAAAGAGCTGAATTTCAGCTTTAGAATCTCTGCTGGCACTGCCTTGCATCTCCTAAGAAGGGCTGTGCCTCTTCACTCAAACTGGAGTTAATAGACACTGACATTGCTCAGCACATGGTAGAATTGCTTTCCCAGGGAGTGCCATTTGAACTAGGGAACAAATGGACTCTCTCCAAAGGGTTTTCATGCAAACAGTTTTGAGGCATTGGATGCAAGCAGATGTTATATCAACATCATGACAAACTACCCACCAATGTGATCTTAACTGTTTTGTCAGACAGAGAAACTTACAATCCAGTTATTGGTAGAAAAAGTCTCCATTCACGATCAGTACAGTCTAATTTAAGACTGCTCAAATGAGTAGGGTTTCAGAACACCACAGATTGTTTTCTGCTAAATACTGCAACCAGATAAGCCTTGTCAATAATAATAATCCTCTCACCTGGTTTAATGACACCTGGTTTAATATTATATAATATTGTAATAGTAATATATTTCATATGGAAATATTATGGAAATATTATATAATTAATATATATAACATTTTACACACACACACACATATATATATATATATATATATATATATATATATATATCCTATGGAGAATCAGGTTTATTTTCTAGATATTCTTTTCCCAGATTCAACCCACACTCAGGGAATTATCAATCTCTGCATCTCTAGTCAATCTTTTAACTGAAAATCATGAACTGTTTGTGATAGCAAAAAACTAAGACAAGTCTTGTTCAACAGCAGTAAATACAAAAAACTTACAGCCATCTAAAATATGGTAAATTAAAACACTCAGATTGTTGCAGTCTGTTCACTCTTTTTTTTTTAATGTTGGGGAATGAATTAAGGAAATAAAAGCAAAACTGTACTTTATTTTCACTGAATAAGACTATTGATTGAGACAGCATTTGGATACTGACAAATGATTTCAGAATACATTATGCTTCTATGCATAAAAGGTGGTGTGCAAAGTGAGTATTTATAATTTTTTCATGTATTTATAAAGTATAATTAAAGCCATGATGCATGAGCCTAAATAAAGTAAAAAAAAAAAATAGCAGAGGAGATACATTGAAGTAGGGACTAGGGAGAATTTTTCCGAAGTAAAACACATCTTTAAACATACTTCTTAAATGAGAACTTAGCTCAACTATACATTTTCCAGAATGATGGTCTTCTTCACATTATTTTTTATTCAATGCTAATTTTTAGCATTTAATGCAAGCTGTAACTTACACATTGGAGAAAATATTTCCTCTTTGACTTTCATATATTATTTCACCATAGTTTTCTTTGAACTTTGAAGAAAGCTGATCAGGATAGCAAATTCCAAGGTTCAGAAAGGCCTTTGGCTTCACCACTTTAGAAGTACACAGACAAATACATTCATCTTGGTGTATTTTGCTTGTCCTATTAACACTGAATAGAACCCCATCTTTTATAATTATTCACCTTCAAATGATCCCAACTGGTTAAATAATCTCTCTTATCTCCTAGCCTTTTTTAAACGTTATCTGATATTTTTCCTTTTTCCATTTTTTTCAAGCCCAGCTTTTTTCTCTGACCATTTCCCTGCTTTGCCTGATTCAGTACATATACACTAGCTACCTATCAAGGATCCCCAAACATCTTGCATAACTTCCTGTGTTTAGCTAGTTTTATCTATGACTCCTAAATGCTGTTCATTGTCCCCATCATGCACAGAGGTTAATCATCTTGACCAAGGTCACACAAGAATTTGTTGCACAGCTGGAAACAAAACCTCTGAAATCTTAGTATCACTCGACTGGAGACCTTTCTGTGTCCCTTCTTCCTTCAGAGAGAGAGTGTACTTTAATATGTATACATAAAGAAATTAAACAACAATAAATATATGCAAAGTAATATGCTTTCAAAAACAAATATCAGTTAAATTGCAGCAGCAGGAAAAAGGCCATCTGAAAGACAAACTGAATCACACCACTCTATGCACTGCAATCATGAACTGTCTTTAGAGCAGCAATTTGACTGTAATAGTGTGAAACCTCCAAATGTCAGTCTGTTTTACAACAAGGAAACATCACAAAGCTTGGATACCTTTTACAGCAGTCATTCTGCTTCCTTAAAAAGAATTGAAGCACTGCTAATTCACAAAGAGTTAGATTGTCTCGATTATTTATAGGGCATCTAGACCAAAGACTATTTAGTTCTAAGAACAGCAATATATAGCAATGTCTAGACACCTATTTTATCATTTAGCTCTTGCTGTCATGATTGGGAGGGATGCTTTAGCTGAGGTTGAGAAATATATGGGAAAAAGTGATCTCCTGTGGGCTACAGAGACCAGGCAAATTGCGACCAGGTAACTAGATCATGAGTAAAAGATTGAATGACAGGGCAGAGGCTTCTCCTACTGCTCATCCAATCATAGTTCCACTGAGGGATAAATCTTATTGCAACCCCTGGGTTGTGAAATTCCATCAATGTTCCCTGTATCCCAAAAAGAATGACAATCTGGCTTTATCAGGAATTATGTGGATTGCACCTTGTCCAAAATGTATTTAGGAGGAGCAGGAGAATACCTAGGAGATAATCTCTAAATTATATGGTCATCCATAGTATACTAAACAAAGACACCTTAAGAGACATCACTGCCAGTTACATGAGTGGTCCCTAGGAATTTAGCTGAATTACTTGGTATAAGAAGTTGTTGGGTTAAACTGAGTGAAAGCAGGAATCTTAGCAAACCACTGATGCAAAAACTACTTGAAAATACTTTGAAAAAGTAAGACCAAACTTAAACTACTCCATTTAGAAAACATTAATGTATTTGTTCAATTTTATGACATACCTAATATTTTTACATATCTTCATAAGACTCTGAAATAAATATATACTGACAGCTTAAAAATGAATACACAAAAAAACCCTGAAGTATAATCCAGATTCTAGGAGCACTCTCATGAAATTCAATAGCTCTTATCTTTTTTTTCCTCCAAATAGAAGAATTTCCTCATTAACAATAAATAAATAAACAGTGAAAAGCATATGAGACTATGCAAAAAGAACATGATACCTGAGTTTTTGTAGTGTAGAATGTATTTTTCTGTCCTCTCTCTTCAGTTCTTGGAAAACTTTAATACTATGTGACTCACTGGTATAGTGATAGGTACCTTACATTAGTCTACATCCAGATGTTCAAATATTTGTATGACAGAAGCATCATCCTAACACTGAAAGTATCCTACAAACCAGTTTCACTGTCACCTTATGTCTATTTACATTTTACTTTTCAAGGGACAGTATTCTTCTAATTGCTCTCATTTGAGATTGTAATATGTCTCTGCATTTGTCCTCAACTCCTCAGCCTCTCACTGGCAAATAGTACTCTCACTGGCAATATTGCTTGGAAAAGTACTGCAGTAAATATAACACATATTTTCCAACTCCCTACAAAGCAGTCGAACAGAAACAGAAAAAAATAATGTATTATAGTTTAATAAATTTCACAGGGTCACAACAAGCATCCTGACAGTTATAATAAATAATGAATACTGACAAAATTTACATGTTGAATTTTATTTAGGGACAATACATGTGCTTCTAATCTCTTCAAAACTAGCATTTTCTAACTAAACATTAAAATGTCAGTCTTTTGAATAGGCAACCTGGCCTACAACTGTTCCCAGGATTTCAGCATTTGTCTGAATATCCACAGATGTGCATATTCAATGGTTTTCAGTCTGTGAATGATCTCACTGCTTTGTTGTCTGTGGGTAGTTAGCATTTGCTATCTAATAAGAGATGCTAATAGAGCACCTACCCCTAGAGAAAGCCTTTGTCAGGACTGAGTGTTTCCTGTTTCTCTCCCCTGCTGTTCTGCTCTGCTGTATTCAATTAGTGCGCTGTAAGCAAAGAAAAAAATACTAAAAATCTGATCCATGCAATGCCAGCAAAGAACCGTTCAGAGATCAGGTTTTCATCACATTTCACTTTGCTGCCAGCACATTGAGAACAGCAAATTTCACTGGAGAGGGACGGCAATTTCAGACCCAAAGAAGAGAATGTGAAGATCGCAGCAAAGTATAGAAAAGAAGGGTTAAAATGGGAAGTAGTGAGAAAAGAGATACTAGGGAAAAAATTAGGCAAAAAAAGGAAGGAAAGAGGACAAACCTCAGCTATATGTAGTAGCTATTGAAGCTAATGGGCAAGGTCAAAAACGAGGAACTTGTTCAGTGGAGTCAGTATGACAATGTAGGTAAGTAAAGGCAAAAGACCAGAACATACTGGGTTTTCTTCTCTTAAGTACACCATTTTCAGTCCTCCTGATGATATGAGCAGAGAAATGCGGGGGAAGACCAGATTCACTATGGTTATAAGTCAAATGAGAACTGACCAGATACTCACTGGATCCCTACATTATGCAGAGAAGGCTGGGCAGCTGTGGAAGAGGGAGAAGGACCCTGAGAACTCTCCTAGCTCTGAAACATGTGAACATAACAAAAGTAACCACTGACTACACAGTGAAGCAAGAATTTTAAGAGGTTCTACACAATAATAATTAAACGTGCTCTAGGTTACATGGTCAGAGTTTTCACAAAACACACACTAAAATTATAGCCAAGGATCAAGGTCCTTCTTGAGACTCCAGCTGTAAAGCATTCATGTACCCAATCTTACTGGGTTCCTTTAATGAACTCTGTACATGCCTAGTAAGGAAAATATAAAAAGAAAGAAAAAGAAAAAAAAAGAAAAAAAAATAAGCAATCTCCATTTGACAATTGCTTTTGCTCAGGCAAAACAATGAGAATCAGAATGTGAGATTTCATGTGCTTGAGGACAGAAATTCGTTAGTTTTTAATCTTGTGACAGCTGTTTCTGGGAATTTTAGTTAATGTTCTTCATGCGTATTCAAAGGACAGGCATTTAGCTGAGTGGTTCTGCTGTGGCCCTCACTGCTTTAGTACTTTCCAAGTCTGGTGCCACCATGTGTATTGCTGCTGTGACATGGTGGTGACATTTAATTGTACACTGAGAGAGATAATAATTCAGCTGTTCTCAAGTACAATGGGTTTCCTTTGTCAACAACCAGAGCAATGGGAAACTCTGCCCTCCTTTTGTCACGTATGTATGAACGGAACATGGAAGCAAATTGAGTTGAAAGAGCTCGAAGACTAGCACAGAAACAGACCAAGATATCACTGTGAGAACAATCAAAAGTACGAGAAAACGGAACTCAGCAATGAAGCTAAACTTATCTCCAACCCAAATGCTTTCCCCCTATTCCACATGACTAGATGATGTGTTACAGTAAACTATATGCTTTTTGGGGTAAGCCTGTGACGTTTTGCTTTCATCAAATATTAAAAATAAGATACAACTATACTGGGGATTCTGACACAAATCAATGCTTCATGAATGAAGATTAAATAAAATTAGCAAAACAGGTGAAAACAAAGAAAAAGGGAGCTGTTTTTTATGGTATCACTTTTCATAATGAGAATACAATTAATATAAGCACTTGTGATTCTTTTGAAACTTGTGTCAGTGACCCAGGAAACTTGCCATAGGGAACTGTGATGTTGAGCATTAGCTAGCTTGGAAACTGGCCTTTCCTTATGACTTCTGCTTTCACTAGCCAGTGTTTGACCAACAGAGGGAAAAGAGTGTTAAAATACAGCAATGCTAGTTTATATACCACGCATTGTATTGATACACTGTCCACGGTGAAACCCTGTTACATGTGGATGTGCCACATCTGAGCTGCACAGTCAATCACACATCTTGTCAGACAGCAGATTGATATTATGGCTCTGCAGAATGGTTGTTGACTGACAGGTTAGGTCATATGAATTTTTTTAAGGTGTCTTTTCATCAATACAAAAATATTACTGCTCCTTTCTCCAAAATTTTATATAATCTTATATAATTTTCCTAATTTTCCCAAAAAAATTAATATAATCTTATAAAATTTTCCTAATTTTGTATTTCATTTGGGCAAATGTTTGTCTCATTAGTTAGTCAAGCTTTCTCTGTAGAACTTCTCTCAGTATTTTGTAGGAATAAAAAATAAAATACAAATGAGTGCCTTCTTTTGACCTTAGGTTCCCATTTTTAATTTATATTATAATGCACATAAAATTGGGAGACAGATACCTTAAAAAGACACTGTATCTAAAACTCAGTTAATGCACGGACATTTTAACTTTCTGTGCCCAGTGCAACAAAAATTTTATTTTTCAAAGATCCTCTAGATTCTACTAAATTAAAATGAATAACACTACAGTTCAGAAGGAGCTCTTTGACAGAAATAGTCACTGATTAGAAGGAATAGTCTTTCTTGACCTAAGAGGCAATATTTGATGTATCAGAACACGTCTGGCAAATCTATGAACAGCCACGTCTTCTTGATATTGCTATCTTTTTCACCATCAGAAAACCTGACTTTAAATTTTCAAAATTATTTTTGTAAAATCAGATTAGAAGGACTGACCACAAGGTGAAAAGGGAAAATGCTGCCTCTCTCCCAGGGCAGGCAATGCATCTGCTCCCATGCTACAGCCACTCCGTATGCAGGCAGGAGGCCTGTCCCTGCCAAAAGCTGCACAGTGAGGCTGGTTGGGCCAAAGGACACAGTAACAGCACAGAAAATCTCTGATTTAATCTAAACCATGAATTCTTAAAATTAGGGGCTGTAAGCATTTGTTGGTTCTGCAGCAACTGCACCAATTGTTAAAAATCAGACCACCAGGCACAAGTAGTTGATCAGGTCAGTACATTGAGATTTAAAGCTACTTTTCTGTATTGTACTTCTTCACAGGAAATATGATAGAGTCATATATTTTAAGGACTGAAGCAAAAAGTTTTTTGAAGGCCATAAAATTTAATCCACCAAGTTCTATAACAATTTCAACAATTTCTTGTTGACATAAAACATAACTTTTAGAAAGATATCCAGTGCTAACTTTCAGAGAATGCTCATGTTTTAAAAACTCTTAAGGCAGCTTATACAATTCAATGGCAAAGGCAAAACTTTTCAGATTTTAGTATTATTCATATAGGACTCATTTAACTCTCATAGGGGTATACTCGTCTTCCTTTGCTAAACTCCAAATGATTGAGTAGTCTTTTGTCAGCTATAATTAACTCACATCTCTAACAAAACACTCTGTGTTCCTGAAGGTTAGTCATCTAATTTTTAAATCTTCTGCTTTTGCTGTGTTTTTTTTTTTTTTTTTTTTTTAACATTCAGAAGTATCTTAAGAAAAATAAAACAAACTAAGCATCTGCACTGGACAAACAGGAGATAATAACCCACAAAATTAACTGGAATAGAAGCATGTTAGAATACTCCATCTGCAGGAATTGTTTTCTTTTAACTGTAACTGTATGAAAAAGAGCTTTCTCCAATGACTCTTACTTTGTAAGAACAATGGGGAAACCTCATTAAAAATACCTACAAATTGTAACATGCAAACAGTACAAGTTCACAGTCCTGACTCAAGCAAAACCTGCAATGGGTTTCTGGAGGGTTCTTCTGAATAAAGCACTGCTTGACTGAGTCTGCAGCTTGGAAATAGCCCCTTGCAGATTAAGAAATAACAACTGCTATGCTTCTCTATGCTTCTCTTAAGTACAATACTGAACTATTTAAGTGTTCCTTTAGACTCAACATTTTAAACACACAAAAAAATATCTTCAAGAAATCCTCCCAGGGAAACTCCACTTTTTTCAATAAATATTTTCACATAGCAAAATGGCCCTTTAAATTATCCCAGTATGCCTAATTCTAATATTAAGCATGTATGCATGTATTTATGCATCTACGACATCAGGAATAAGAACTGCTCTTACTACATCACTGCAGTGTTTTACTCTGGTCAGCAGGATACCCTGTTCCACCACTTTAGTTGTATTGGAATAATAGAATTCTTTGTATTAAAGTGTAGAATAATGTGAACACTTTCTCTTGTGGAACTGAAAAAAAAGCTTTCATACTTCCATAAGTGTAGAGCCTGTTTAGACTTTTAAAAAATTCCTTTATGTTCAAGAATGGAAATTGTATATATTAGCATATGTTATATTTCTTCCTAATAATGTTAGTAAACATAAAATTATTCAGCTATCTTATGCCATTATTAGCATATTGTGTATTCTAAAGTAATCTTCAAATTCCTAAATTTTGGCTAGTGAAAAGGTAGACATTTTTAGCTGCCTGCTACAAAGATTTCTCAGCTAACCAACTTTGAAATATTCATCACAAATTCAAAATCTGGGAGAACAATTTCATGAAAACAGACACATAGCCTGATAGTATGGAGACTTCCAATTTCTACCATGTGAACAAGCAGGGACTTCAGTTTTCTGAAAATGAACCTCAGAGCATATGTGACAGAGGTGTGTATAACACACACAGATATAAATTTGTTAGCAAATTATTCAACAGCTTTGCTGTAATATGAATGATGGAGGGGGTTGTGGGGTTTTTTTGTTTGTTTTTTTTTAAATAAAATTGTAGTGGATGATACAGCTTCAGTGCCCTGTTTATTACATGTATGGTCTTGATTACTTGAATCTGTGCAACCCATTCAAAAACAGACTGCAAAATGCCAAAGGCTTTCTTTCACTTCCAGACCTGCTCAAGTTTTCTTTGAGGCAGTGCTCATCTGAGTCATTGCCTGTTTCTTGCTTACAAAACATTCATATTCAAAGCACCATTAGCACAATAGCAATTAACAAAGAGCCTTTTATGCCAACGTGCTACAACTTCATCTCACACACCCTTTACAGGAAAAAGGTCTTTTCTCCTCTTTCCAGTATCAGTGAAGCACTCAGGCCATGTGAAAAGAATGCTCCCTTTCAGTGTAGAGGGGACATGGCTGTGCCTTATGTGAATCTACTCTAAGTACAACTGAGGGGAAGACAAGGTGACCTAAAAGACCTTTCTCATTTCTAAGCTCTAGGAAAGTTCATGGTATCAGGAATTGCATATTAACAACCAGATGCAGAATTTTGTGTGGAAATGGCACAGTGCTTCCACAGGTTATTTTTTCTTAATTTTTATCTGCTGTAAAGGATAGGAAAAGAACTTTTGGGTTTGTCATAAGTATGATCAACAAGAACAAGAAAGGACAGTAATTAGCCTTGAGTCATTCACAGCAGTCATTCCCAAAATATTGCTAACACTGAGCAGGAAGAATCTGCAGCTATATCATGCTAGGAACTGGTGGGGTTTATTGCCAATACTATATCAAGTTGCCACATTGGCACCAAGACAAACACTGAGGTTTCCCATGAAGTAAGACTGTTTCTTTATGGTATGCTGTAGGTGCAATGATCATATTAATTAGAGAAGAACAAGAGTAAGTGGAAATGTTTTATAATTCCTCCTAATAATTATTATAATTTATAGGCAATTTCACAAGACAAAAGAGTGAGTAGCATAGGGTTGGTTAGAAAAACAGAGATGACAAACACATTTGCAATAACGGCATATAGACAATATCAAAGTATTTTACAGTAATGTAAAGATAGATGTGAGAATCTAACTGCCCCAAAACATCTTCAGTTTCAGTCACAATATTTCCCATACCTGAACTACACAACCCTGGGACATGTTAATAAACTCAATCATTCAGGAACAGCTGTAGCATTGTCTAGAATGTGTTACCCTGAGTTCCCACTAGCACAACACACACTCGTAAAACAAGAAACAAAAAAGAAACGACCCCTCAAAGGCTCTTGTGTGTCTTTATTTCACACTGAATAAGCAGGCACAGTACAGCCTGCTGCTAAGCTTTTCCTTACCAGTCGGTCAAAACATGGATAGACTCTTGGTTACAGCTCCTAATGTGTTGATCAACTGACCCAGAATAACAAAGGCTAAGGGTAAGCAACACAGAAATCACTATACTGGATCAGACCTGAATCAGTCTAGTCCAACATCCTGCCTCTGCAAGTAGCCAGAGGGAGGTGTAAGAAAGCAGCACCAGCCAGCTGCCCCTATTTCTGCATCTTCTAGCAAGAACTAAGAAGAAATAAGTTATAAGAAGAAATAACTTAATACACCCAGATTTGTTTCTCAATTACTGCTTTGCAAGTTGTTGATTGAAGGGCAAAGGGTGGAAATTGTACATCTCAGAGGAATAATTAACTTTGTTCTTGATTCCCTGAGGTGTATGGTAAGCCATAATGCCATAAATTATTCCAAGGAGAATTTACCACAATAGATATAAATTTATAGTGTTAAAAATGTTTATACAGTTGTGCTTGAAAGTGCCTCTTGGTTTTTGTGTTTTATTTTTTTTAAGGATTTTCATTGCCAGTTTGAGGGGAAAAAAGCCACTATAATTTTTTACCATTAAAATACAGAAAGCATTGCATATGCATCACACATTAATCACAGATAAATTAAGGACACTGAAAAACAAATATGATAAATCACACATCCTTTTGCCTGAGATATAATACAGCATCAGGCCTCTATACCTCATTAACTGCTGTATTTGCCATTAACACTTCACAAAAATGTGTGAACATATAGCTTCATCATGAAGCTGTTATAAAAGAAAACTGTCTAATTTTTTCTGCTTCATCTTCCCCTACATATTAGATGAAAATCATCCATACTGCATACATTTCCTGGCTTAAAATATAAACATTTCCTTTACAATGGAATCTGCAAGGTATTCCATTCACTGTAATACCTACAGCACATTATTTCACCTCGACCCCAGTATGAAATCTTTCCTAAATAAGCTTGACTTTCTAATACTGTTCTGTTCCATTCAGCTTTTTACACAGCACTCAGTGGTGTTGGACCCAAGAGCCTCTTGGTAGGATATGAGCAATGTGGCTCTCATTTATCATGTGCACTCTCACTCCCAGGACAAGAAGTATATGAGGTAAATGTTTTGTCCAACATTTTGTTGCTTCTGCTTTTCTTAATGTGAATACATATATATATATATATATATATATATATATATATATATATAAAAGTTAGGGAAAGGAAGCCAATAAAACAAATCCTGGACTTAGAGTGGAAAGTGCTGAATCTTATACTTAGGTCTTTAAAACATTTATTTCAGTTGAAGTTATGCCATGGACTGCTTTCCTTAGCACAGCCTCATGCCAATGCACTCTCATTCCTGCCCTCTCTTGTCAATAAATACATGTTTAATTATATTAACTTCAAGACACTTCTTTAAACATCTATCCTTTCTTCCATAGCAGGTCTCAAAATGATTCTAAAATTAAGAAATCACATTCATTTCCTGAAGTTCCTAAATATAACCCACGTTTCACATATAGGAAAGACTATTCTATTTAAATTCATTGCTTCAGGAGAAAGAAGACAACTGCTTTCATCAGGCTCTCTGGCACCTACCCTTATACTGGACAATTTTAAACCCAAACCTGCATTTGTTATAAAGCAAAATGTTACATTTGGAACATGAAAAGTGAATATTAAAATAATTCTGAATGCTAATATCCAGCTTCGTACTGGATGTTACTCCAGTATTTTACCCACTTGGGGTGCTAGTGGTCTACCTTATTATTTAACAGAGAGGAACTTACTGGAGTTAAGGAACTCTCTCTATTAATTTCTTTCTGATTCTATAGACTAAAATCTATAAAAATGAGGAATTGTTTCTCCTTAGCAGAATTGGTGGTAATCACACTCATACCCTTTAGCACATTCTTTTCTCTCTTACTGCTATAGTTTCAAATAACTCTTGTGCAGTTCATGCATAGATCATGAGAAATACTCACACATGCCAGCCAGTACATCAGCAGTTTATTTATACTAAGAAATGTGTAGCCTCTGCCTTGTCCCAACAGCTTAACTGGGACAATACACATGAAATTAATTACAAGAGTTTAGAACACCTTGCAAGCCTGCACTCCTTCCTCCACCTTTTGTGAAGAGCTCCTGCTTACACAGCTTTTTCTGAAGCTGGAGTCGAACTGAGAACCTCCTCTAGGTACTCTGACTAGAGTGGCTCCATCACTCAGTTCCTTCAAGTTATGGTGTAAAATGTAAATAAGATTTAACATCTTCTGCTGATGTAGGCACTGGCAAACAAATCAGCTTGTTTGTCTTGCAGGGATGTATGTTACCAAAGACACATTTCATTGGAAGATTTTTTCCAAAGGCTTCAGGATTATGCTTCAGTCAAAAATGGTTAAACTAGCTATGGCCTTAACACATAAGGTCAACAACATAAAGTAAGCTGTCATTATAAAACTGACTCACTAAAACAGTGGGCCAGGAGTAACCTTGAAAAAGAATTTTGAAATATTACTGTTAAAATAAAGTAAGGAGAAATGCCTCATTATAGGAGTGAATAAAAATAAACCCTGGTTAGGAGAAATGCATATTTTTACCAACTCTGATTTAACATCAAAGGCTCAGCAGAAATACAATTCTCAATAACTATCTCACAGTAAGGATCACTGAAGTTTAATTCCAAATTTTCCAACAAGAGTTTTTAGATCTCTGCTTTTATATCTCTTTTTATTTCTTTTAGCAAGTTACCAGAGCATGATGTAAATTAGATAGTTATTATTATCAATATAAAGAGTATTTTTTTAAAGTGGTATAAACCAAAATAATACCACTGAACAAAATAAATCAGTTTACAATATTACTAAATGTAGAACTGCTTCTGTTATTAAGCATTGAGATTTTCTGTTGAGATTTTATAAATGCATGTGAGCATATCTTACAACTGACAAAACTGTAGTTGTTGCTGCAAACAAGAAAATTCAAAATCTGTGTTACTTGAGAGAAAATTAAAGCCTGTACTTCACATCTTAGCTGCAACAATTATACCTAATACAGCAAATAAAAGCAGGAATCAGCTTTATGCAAAACTGTAAATTATCTCAATCATTTTAATGTATGAACCTAACTAGGTTAAGAATGAAAAAATAATATATATATATGTATATTTGGAAATATAAAAGCAATACAAGTTGAGAAAAAAAAATCTGAAACTGGAAAACACAAGAGTTCTTAATTTATTTTATGGATGACAGACTGTAAGACCAGCAAGAGTCATTGTAATTCTATATTCTGACCTCTTGTACAATGTTACCCAAAGGAATTCTCTGCATTCATCACTCTCTTCACCACAGCTAGCAGTAGCTCTCAAAGAACTAGAGAACTGTTTCGGAAAACAAATAGAAAATCTTAAGTTTAAAATTTTCAAACCACAACTTCAGTGACATATCCCAAAGGACAATGGCAACTGTGAATAGAAAAAAATATTGTGCTTGTGGTGCATTTTTTAAAGTTGAAGTTACAACATTGGTGCCTTAAATCCGTACTCCAGAGTTAGGGGTGGAAGAGGCTTCAAGAGATTTCTAATTCTCTTAACTCTTAACCAATGTCTTGATCAGCACAAACCCTTCCAACACAGCATATGCTATGATTCTGTGATTCTGACAGCTGATCCAAACTGCCCAAATGGATACTGCATGTCATACAATGTCACTCCTGTCAGTAAAAAGTTGGGGTAGTTTTTCCAAGGTAGATACGCTGGCTGGGAGTTGGTTTGCTTGGGGGAGGTGGTGTGCAACTGCCTTTGCATTGCTCCCTCTCCCTCTTGTGATCACTTTAACTGTCTTTATTTTGACTCAGTATTTTCTTTTTTTTTTTTTTTTTTTTTTTTTAACTCTTCCTCCTCTCTCCCCTGTTCTGTTGCAGGGACTGGGAGTGGGGGTCAGTAAGCAAGCAGATGGTGGGTCTTTAAGTTACTGGCTGTGATTAACCAATACAGCCTATTAAAAGATACAGTTCACATGGTTACACACACTGTAACGCCAGACAATGCCCCTCAAGCTTTAATGGATAATTCCCAGTCTTTGGAACACTTTGCAAAAAAACTGATCTGTGTAGCCTTTACAGCAATTTATGCTGCCTACTTTCTAGATCACCTCATGGTCAGAAGTGACTACATAGAGCTGCTTAAGTTCATGGAGGCATGATCCTCCAGTGCAATGCAACAAATCCACAAAACTTTCTTTCCATGTCATTTTTCTACCTCATTATGAGTTCACATATGGTTTATCTTTTCAGGGGCAAAATGTAGTAAAAATCTTACTTGAAAGAGCCCAACACAGTATGATACTGCACAGGAAAAACACTCCATGTGCAGCCACAATTGGAGCCACTGCTATAAGAAGTGCCCATGATGATCACTAAGAATAGAGCAACCTCACACCTTCCAGCACTTAGGTTCTACAAATGCTTCTCTTGGCTTCTATAAATGCTAGTCTTGGGCTCTCGCCCTGACATTGTAGGTTGAGAGCTGAAATGGGGGTTTCCCAGGCAACTCAAATCTGTCTAGCAACCACCCATGTAAGCACTCATTACAAGGTCATGGCAGTGTGCTTGCTATTTCCTATGGCATCATCTTGTTCCTTGGCAGCTACAGAAGACAGATGCGCACGGTGCCTGCTCAACCTTGGCTCCTCGTGCCAGCAACGAGAAGCCAGCTGGACCTGCAATCTGACTTTTGACAGCCAGCAGCACTGTCCAATGCTGATACAACACCCAGCAGAGAAAAGCAAACAGAAAAAGTCCCTATTTGGTCCATACATTCGATTCTTATGGACCCAGTGCCTGGTGCTGCCTGGTCCTGGTACTTGTCTGGGTCTGCCAGCAGACACAGGTAAACTAAGCACAAATCAGATATCCACAGAAGCATGTCAGGGAGAGCTTGATGTATTCAGGGGATCCAGGGGAGGGGAAAGTTCTGGAAAGACTGTGTTGAAATGGCAGCAATGGCATTTGGGACATCTGTCACTCTTAAAAGCTTTCTTTTGCAGAAAGCAGTGCTGGGGTCACCTTAAGGGCTTGCAGTAGGAATGTAAATAGCTACTTTAGCAGAAGTGCCACCACAGGGGTTACATAAAGTTATCTAACACAGCAGGATGGGTAAAGCCATTAGAACTACTGCAGCCATTGATGCTTTTTTTACCTCCTTCTAGTTTGTGAATCATTCACAAACACCAAAAGTGACCTTACATTTTCTCCCAAGTTAAAAACAAAGATTAGACACTACAGAATAAAAGATCCACTCAAAAATACAGCTGTTTGATGTGATACTCTATTTATATTTACTTACTGATCTGCTAACTAATGACTCTTTTCACTTATTATGTGGCATGTTTATTTTTAATTGTACATTGTTCTTGCTTGCTTCCAATTTTTGTGTCCATTGAGGAAGTATATTATATTAACATTTGTACCATTATTACATAAAAATGCAATTGATTTGAAAAAAAAAATAGCATACTAGCTGAAAATCTGCAATTTAAACTAGCCCAAGAGATCTGCAAATTTAACTCACTTCATTATCTTAACTTATTTTTGATATGCAGATGGAAGTAAATATGCTTCCATCTTTACAGAATAATTTTCATGTTTAAGACTAAAGAATTTCAGAAACACTGTTTAAGAGCCCCATAGAATAACCACTGACACAAGTAGTCATTTGGCTTATTAGAGACATAGGCATTTTTTCACCTGGGATTACATTTTCACCTATTGGAATTAAGTATCCATGTTTGCACTAGACATTCCAGTGTTTGTTTCAGGCTGCCACTAGATTATCAAGCAAAAATAACCATGAATTCTTTAGAGCTGTCCCAGGTAATTTTTCATATTTCCTTGACTTCCTAAGTACCAAGCTGTTCATCAGAGAAGAGTCTTTACCTGGCCATTTTTTAATACAAGAAAGAAGGTATTTACTACTATTATTTTCAAATTAAGTAGCTCCATTGCTGCTGTAATGAAGTATTTCATTGCTATCATCTTCATCTAATAGGATGTTTTCTTTTTTACACAATTCTAGACATAAAAAAGAAGTAGTTTTTCATTGTAAAGGACTGCTATAATTATAACAGACACACTGAGAGAGACATTGAGTTTATTCAGTAGCTGAGACAGCATTTATGGTGAAAGCCTAATTTGTTTAGGAAAAAATAACAAAATCCAAAGTAAATATTGTTTGATCAAATTAAGTAGCTAAATACCATTGTTTACATACCCACAAAGGAAACTATTTTATCTGCCGTTCTTTGCTTGATACATGCAAGCAATGTAATTCCAAGCAACAAACACAAATATAAAAATGCCTTCCGTTTCACTTAGCAGGTGCCTGAAATAGCAGATTCTATAAACCATAAAAAAACTTTTTTCTTGCATAGGCTCAAACAGACCAGTCTGCAAGTTTCTCAAGCAGCTTCTGAAAAGATACCTTTGAGAAAAATCTCAGATTACCAAAAGGATTTGCTTTTATTATTATTCAGTATAATTTTACTTTTAAATTAGGCAACACAGTCCTCTTTAAAACTAGTGAAGTAGTAATTTATTTCATCACCTGACATCAAAACAAAGCTCTGGGGGAGCTTTTAAGAAAAGATACATAATCTTTAGCATAGCAGGCTCTTACCAGTTTGGAAAAGAAAACACTAATAAGAAAACAAAGGGAAAAAGCCAAAACTCAGATTCCTGTCTAGAAAAATCAACTTTAGATTAAAAAAAAAAATATTTATTTGGATTAAAAGTGAATGAAAAGTTTAAAATTGTTTTAATAATTTGGAATAGATTAAAAAAATTAAAATCATTGACCTACTGCATGGGACTGAAGTATTGATGAAAATTGATGCTGATTTAGACAAAAAAGAATGTGCTTCTACATTTGAGGCAGCTCTCAAGATCTTCTTCCCAGTGATTGCTAAAGACTGTTAACCAGTTATGAATTATACTGACATTCCAGCAGTTTTACTTCACTCACAGCTCCTTTAAGAGGATTGAACAGCAAAGCAATATTCTAGAATGCACTTCAGTATTTGTCTTTACTGTACTAGGACTTCATATCCACATAGCCTCAGCTACCTACACTCAAATCAATGCTTTGACTTTTGATCAATTTAGAAAGTAAATCAGAGCGAAAAAGTGCCATTTGACCTGGGTAATAGGGTTGTACAGTCACAGTGTGACTCCAGGATTTTATGACCTGCACAGCTTCCACTTTGGTTTTAACTTAAAGGGAGCTTTGATACAAAAAGCTCCAGATGTCCTCTGTTCCATCTACTTGAAGCAATACCACAGCTGGTATCAACAGAGAAGCTTAACCTAAATTCCTCCCACTTTAAAGAAAACTGAGTGTCAATACATTGCTTTCAATGGGGGTTTTCTGCTCTATGGGACCCAAATCAACCAGATCCTTGAATCAGAATTACCTTTGCCTCCCTTGCCTTCTTGAAGTGAATCCATCAAATGACACTTTACTTTCATTCGCTACAGGAGTGTTTTACTAGAATAATAAAATGCCCAGAAAAAACAAAACAAAACAAGCCCCAAAACCAAAAAAAAGACCCAAAAACCTCTTAAAACACAAAAGTCTGAATGGCTGGGTGAAACTTGAGATGCTGGTAAATAAATCTATCCCCATTCACTGCTCTTAGACTAAAGTGACCTTTCTTCTAGCTCTCCTTTTCAGTATAATAACTTTAGTGAGTTTTTACCTTGACAGGCTGGAGAGATGGGCTAACAGGAGCCTCATGAAGCTTAACAAAAGGGAAGGGCAAAGCTCTGCACCTGGGGGAAAACCCCAGTAAATGCTGGGGGAAAAAACCCAGTAAATGCTGGGGGATACCCAGATGGAGAACAGCTTGGTAGCAAAGAATCTGAAGGTACTGGTAGATAACAATCTGATCATGAGCCAGCAATGTGTCCTTGTAGCCAAGAGGGCTAATGGTATCCTGGAACACCTTAGGAGGAGCATATATTCTATCAACCATGCCTTAACCTGGGAGTGGAAACAGCAGATCCTTTTCTCTGTATATTTACATGTCAGTAACACAGATAAAATCATTGCAAAATTTCAGAGGACATAGAACTAGCACAATTATCATCATTTCATTGCAATAGTGCAAATTACACTAGTACAATAAACCAATATTTACAGTATTTCAGTGCAGCATGAGCCAAAGGAAGCCTCGCTTCCAGCAGTGGGAGATGCAGATTTAATATTTAGTCTTTTTCTCCCAAGGGAAATGTCAACTTTCCTGCCTTAATTCTCTTTGGCACGAAACATTCACTGGAAATACACCTGGTTCAACAGAGAATGTTACAATTAAATACTGAATTCTGCTCTAAAATAAGCAGCTCAATTTAAATACTGAATGTCTCTTCATATTTTTTGCATCATTTTTAATTATAATACTACATGCAATTACTATTATGTGGTACTTTTCAGCTTCAGAATTCCACAGCCAAAATTAGATCATAATAAAATATTTCTTTGGAACTTTTTTTAATTTCAATAAAAGGTTCTCTTTCACTCCTTTTTAATGTGAATGTTCATTTTAAATGCATCCAATTTAAACACTATAGCACTTTGACAGTACATTACAATAAAACATAAAACTGACAGAATTAATTAATGAACAGTAATTACTGTAATTTACAGTAATTCTGTCTGACAGCATCTAATTACCAACAGAGCATCCCTATGACTATAAAGGTAAGCATTTTATTGCTTCTCATTTTTTAATGGGGAAATTGAAGCAAAAATGTTAATTAAGTATTTTCAGAATACTGAAAAATTAGATGTCCAGAATTTAGTCTGGTATGTATCTTTGGTAGATTTAAAGCTTCTCTTTTTTTTTTTACAGAATGGCTCATTAGTCTCTAGAGTCTCCTATTGCTGCAGCATATTTTCAGACAGCAAACAGTCTGATTGGGAGGGGTAAGAAAATCTTCCAAATTATGTATTTTGCCGGAGTTTTAATTTTCTTACAAGGAGGCAAATACCAAATATCTAAGTGGAACGATCAGATTTTAGATTAGCTTGGACAGATTATTTATCAGAAATTCAAGTACAGCAGCATTCAGGCTTTTTAAAGAGATTTTTCTTCCTCTCAAAACTCCCCAGGTCTCTTTCTGTGGTGTCTCCAGCATCTCATTTCCCAGTCTGTATGGCATTCAGGTTTTCCCTGCTCCAGTTGCAGAACCCAGCACCTGCTTTTGATCATCTGGCTGGTGATTGCACAACCCTCTAATTTGTTGAGGTCTCTCTGCAGGGCCTCTCTGCCTTTGAGAGAGTCAACAGTTCCTCTCAATTTACTGTCATCTGCAAACTTACTTGGTATACCCTCGAGTTCTCTCTCCAAGTTGCTTATAAAGATTTTGAAGGGCACAGGAATGATGATGGAGCCTGACAGAGCCCCACTGGTGAGAGTTCTCCATTCTGATGCCATCACACTCACTATAACCCTTTGTGTTCAACCCATGAACCAGCTGCTCACCTATCCCATCATGATGGGTTTGTCCAGCTGTTGTGTGCTGGACATTTTGTTCAGAAGGACCCTGTGACAGACAGCCAGCAAGGAAAACTCTACTGAAATAAAAAATAAGTTGCTTAAGAGTCCTACCTTAAATCTCATCTTTTGCATTGTAAAAGCATATCAACAAATAAAACGACCTTGAACTAATACAAATTGCTTATCTGAATACAGATAATGGCAACAAAATACCTTTCCCGATCCCATTTTCCCAGACAATGGGGATTTTTCCATTGTATTCAGGAGAAAAATATCCAAGTATATGAGTGTGGGTGAGAACCAGGACCAGGTAGTTTATGATCATGTGTTCTTTGACTGCCCATTGGTTGTAATTTGTGGAAAAAAGCCCCAGCATAACTAGATGAGATATTCAGGTTGCTGTACTACTTGTATAATCACCCCACTAATCTTCTGCTCCTCTTCATTAGGATATTAGCTTATCCTTTCCTGTCACTGGTTCATCTTTCTGTCTCAGAACCATTTTCCACTATAATGGAAGCTTTTCCCATATAATACCACATTATCCCATACTTCTACCACTACTGCCCTGCCACCAAGTTATTGGCAATATGAAGTACATGACACTACAGAAAGTTGGATTGGTACGAGTCCATGTGACAAAATGTGGTTCTCACAGATACATTCCTTGGATACAGGAATGTCAAAGAGAGAAGGAATTGCATTTCCACATCCACTGGTTTGCATTTCCACACCCAGGTAGTTTTACTGTCTGTGATGGTATTCCCACACCACAGGCCAAGGCTGCAACTGAGCTTCTCCTCAGCTCTCTGTTTACAGAAGAGCTATGCCTTTCTCTGTTCTTTAAAATTACCAGAATGCAATTCAGGAAAAGTGCATTAAATAAATATGTTGGAAATATAGTAAAGACATAAATACTTCTGAACTGGAAAATGAATGGTTTTCAAAGCAACACTATATTTCATCATGCTATGCAAATTGAACCTGTCCCCTTGGAGTTCACTGTTCCTTGGTTTCTGTTAACACATGAATCTGCTTACTTTAGCCAACTGCTGGAAAAATGAATCACCTAGGAAAAGACCTGTGAGACTGCACTGAAGTCTGCATGTACCATTGCACACTGCTTAATTCATATATGCCATGAATAGCAAAACTGCCATTATTTTTCTTAAAGGTATGGAAAATGTGCACTCATTGTTAGAAGTTCAAAACTATAAATATTTCTTCTAACATTGTCAAATAGCAGAGCCTATAAAGTCACCTTCCTATTTTTTTTTTCCCTTTTCCTCAGAAAAGGTTAGGAAGGCACTACACAAAGCTCATTTTCCACTTTCCAATACATGTGCAGTGCACAAATTCACAGTGTCAGCCCCAAGTTCTCTCTGACACTAAAGAGAGAAAACTGAGACAGCACAAGAAAAGATAACAGTTTCAAGAAAAGAGAACAGTTTCAATGGTGTCTAGATTTGGGTTAAAAAGACATTTGCCAAGCTTTCTCAGTGGCTTTGTAACATCTACAGTTATAATCAGAGGCAATTAATAGATTACTTATATTCTCTCCTGCATCTTCTTCCCCTTTTGATTCACTAGCAGATGTATCACACATGCTCATATTCACACACATCTGTAAGTCTAGGAAACTGCTGACATTCTTACTATTCACATTGTTTTCACTATGATAATGTAGTTGAACATGTAAATAAAACAATGATAAAAAATTACATCAAGATTTGGTGTGAATTATTCACTCACCTGCATGGACCTTTAGTGCAACCTCTCTTAGTAAAGTGCAAATTCTGAAGAATCTCACTTTCAATTGAAAAAAAAGCAATCATTCTGAGCCTCTTGTAGCATCAGCCATGGAAATGTGATCAGAGTGTAAATGGATATTGCTGTGACTCTGTAATGCTCACAAGAGCCATCTCTAGTGCCTCTGCCACCTTCACCAAGATGCAGAAGTATAAAAGCTGACTTGAATTTCATAATGTTTAATTGAAGATACTTTCAGCATTGTAGAAAATACAGTCACCTAAGAAAAGATTGATAAAGCAATCTGAAAGTCATGATTAGCTTGCTTACACACCACACTGAAATAGGTACTTGGCTGTCAGCAGCCTAAGTAGTTAAGAGTGCTTGTTTGATGGTGAGCCCTATCAGACCCTGTATAAATAAGACAGCAACAAAAGGAGACACCTCTGAAAAGTTTAACAGCTGCTGCAAATGACAGTGTTCTCCTGTATTACAATATTATTTCCTATTTTATCTATGCAGAAGTCACTCCATTTCATGGGGGAATCCAATAGTCCAAAATCTAATTTCAATCTGATTAAGAACAAGAGAATTCAAATACTGAAATGCTCATTTAAAAGGGATGAATTTATTGGATGTGAAAGCCCTGGAGCAGTTTGCATAGAAGTTCCAGGTTAAAAGGCCAGCTCCTGAAATGCTGTAGTTTCTCTCACAAAGCTCAGATTTCCATACAGATAATTTAGCAGTATAATTTATTAGAGATATTTTGGCCAAATTGGACAATTTATATGAAGTATTCCTGTTTAAATATTCACTATATTCCAATGAAATACAGAGATTTTTCTTTTCCTTCTGACTTTTCTCTGCATTTGTGAGCTCCTCAGTTTCTCTGAACTGTGCTTCCATCACTCAGGAACCACTTCACTGCTTAAGGACAAAGCAGGCTGCCTGGAATGCCATATAGCATTTAAACAAAGCAAGCTTGGTAGTGAGAAGTAATATATTCTATTAGCCCTGTTGATTGAACTTATCTAGACAAGCTAGCAGACTCAAAGCCTTTTCTTTGGGACAATACAGGACCACAAAAAATACTCATTTGAATTCAACATGGATTTACAGTAGAACTTTACCGTACCATTCTGCAAAGAGGCAGCAGCCTTGGAATGCAGTTCATGCAGGCTTGCATTAGCTTCATACTCTGGCAGCTGCAAAAGAGCTGCAATGCAAATAAAACTCAGTGTTTTCTTTTTCTAACAATTGCTAGTATCACTTTCAAATCAAGACTTGCTGTAAAATCAAGAAGATCTGTAAAATCAAGAAATTGAAAGCAAAGCAGCAATGTAAAGTGAATTCTAAGGACTTCAGAAATCAACACTTTTTATTGGCTTTTATAGGTTATATAGAGTCACACAGCATAAAGCTTTAAAGAATTTTGTGAAAATATATTTCACAAATATATTTATAAATATACATAAAAAGAGCTGCATAACAAAATGCAACACACTTATTGCTCAGAAATAAAAGACATTTCCTCCAGTGAGGACAAAATGTGGGGCAGCCCATTACTTTTATCAGGTAGCTGTCAATTTAAGTAAAAACATAAGGATAAAGGGAGAAAGCACCGTGGTTTACAAGCAACTTGGTAAAGAACAATGCTTCAAACCTGCATTTTAGATGTCATTTCACTAACTTTTTTATCCCCTGTAATCCATCAATACAATATGACACTTCAAAGCTAGACTCTAATCTTTCAAATTAATATTTTAAAAAGATTGCAACTGTTTTTGTTTGACTCCTCGGAAATGCTTTTTATTTTAATGAATAGAAGGCAGACCTCATGATGTGTGCTCATAATTTTATTGGTGCACTGCTGATACTGCTTTCTTGACTTACCAAGATACTACAATTGCAGTTATTTTCTGTCTCTTATCATGTACTGGCTATCAGTAAACTTCAGATATGGTTTCTCTGGATTAAAATCTACCACTAGCCAAGTCCAAGTAGCAGTGTTCATAATAATTTATTTTATTAAATTATATTTCAATTTGGAGCATTCTTAGCAGCATTATCAACCTCTAGCATTTTTGACAACAAGGCAGCTAAATCTCATAGAGTACAATTGGTAGATGTTTTTGTTATACCACAATGTCCTAAAAACTAGGGAATTGTGCTTTCTCTTTTGATACAAATTCAAAACTTCACAGGCTCTGTGAAGACTCTGATTCTGTATTACTTAGATCAGTGACAGAATTGCTATTAGGCAAAAGGTGGGTGAGGACTGCAACTGCTTTATTTTGTAGTCCTGATATTTTGGGCTCATTCAGCATTGAGATGAGATTATTGTGCAGCTAGGAAATGTTATAGCTCTAAATAACCAGTCATGATTAATTTCTTTTCTACTCTTGGTTCATTAGTTGCAGCCATATCTTTTCCCACTAAAAGTCCCTTTAAATGGTTTCTAATTTGCTGGTACAGTTTCACCACTAACTGTGAGGGAAAGAGGAAAGATTTTCAGACCTCCAATTGAGTGCTACATCAGCCTGTCTTAGCAAATGGCCAAAAATAAATCAATTGTAGTTTGCTCTACCTAAAGAGACAAATCATTCTAATCAAAGTGGTGATTTAACTGACTACAAGCTAGTGAGTTGCTTGGTTTGTTTTTTCTTTCATTAGACCAACTAAAGATTTTGTTCCTTTAATCCTTATTCATTATGTGACAGAATCCTCTGTGGCACTAGACTAAATACCAACTTACTTGTAACTTGTTTAGTAAATACTCCTTTTACAAAAACTAGAATACTCTCCATTTGTCCTATAAGCCTTCTAATCCATGCAACAACTTAATGTAAAAGAAACCCCCACACCTATAATGCTATTTTCTTTTGAAATAAAGATAGAATAGACAGGACCACTCTAAAGAAGTGCCATCTAGTGATGTTCCACAGAAGTTCTAAGAAATTCCCCAAACACATGAAACAAAATAAATAGGTAATAGACATTTTTAGATAAACAAAATATTCTGAACCATTTTCATTACCCAAAGTCACAACTTTTCAATGTTTATATCATCATTTGAGTTAAATTAAAGCATTGAGAAATTTCCAGTACAAATTTATATGACAGGAAGGTCATGGTGAAGGAGATGATGCTTTCCTATTGGAAATGAGTTTATGTATATGCTGGCTATGGTATGGACTGCAATTATTTGATTTGATTAGAAATATGTTATGCTTGATTACACTACTTAGAATGTTCTTACCAAAAATTGCTTCTTTGCAATTTTTAAATGTGTTTGTTTGCATCTTAATTGTATTTGTAATAGCTAAAGAATAACTAAGATTATATCATATCAAAAGTAAATAGATGATATAGCCTCAATATTTTTCAAGGTATTTAATTTGAAGGTTGGAAGAATGCTTCTTCACACAGCTGAGATTGCTGGATAATTTATGAACTTTTGTGAAAACTAGGCACACTACCATCTTAAAATGAAGATATTCTAGTGTGGAAAATAGACAAATCTACAAAGACATTTACTAATCACCTTTAGTCTTTTGTGACAGCTATTAACAGTAAAAGTTCATGCTTACAAATTTTTAATTAAATAATAGTAAAAGCATCATGAGATGCCAAGCTTACTATTAATACTACAAGGATCCATCACAAACATATTTTGACTCCTTTTTCCTGGAATTTATGAATTTATGCTTTTCCAAAGCAGCAAGCAGATATATTCCTCCTTTTTTGGCCTGTTTTTGATAAAGAATCTAATCCCTATTAATACAACACCAAAATGTCTGATTACTTAAGGGAGTAAAGGATTTTACCCAGAAACTAAATAACAAAGAAATCCACAGTATCTTAAAAATTCACACTTAAAATGAGACAAACTGCTGTGTCATCCCAGTCTTCAGTGTGAAAGTATGCTATTGTTATTAGACACAACAAACTCCTATTTCAAGCTATTGTCTATTACATCATTTGGACAATGTATGCTTAAAAAACAAAGGCAAAAAGTAATTAATCTTCTGAAACCACAAACACTAAAGAAAATAAGTTCAAAGACAGCAATAATGTAAAAAATTCATGGGCCACATTCCCTGGAAACACCACTTTAGGGCAGTTTTCTACAAGAATTAATTCAGGCCATTTCTTTGTGTTTCATGACTTCTATTGACACATGATAAGAATGACAAAGAACTAAAAAAAACTAATGTCTCTAATATCAGACAGACAGCAGTAACAAGGAGATTTTAAACTGTATTCATGCACAAGTAACAAATGCTTTAACTTGAGCCTCCATCCTGCAAATCTTGTGTTTGTCCATCCTGGTAGTTTCACTAATGCCAATGAGATCACAATCCCTTTAAAAACTAGAGACTGGAACCTTGTCTACACCAGTAGACATTTTTGCTTATAAATACATTTGAATATTGAAAACAATCAAAATTTTAGTCAGTGTTCCTGTTACAGCACACTTTTACCAATCTAGCACCCAGTAAAACCAAGAGGCTGCTCTGACTGGCATAAATTTTATCAGTGAAAACCAGACATGTACCTAGAACCTTGTCTGCAGTGTAAGCTGAAAAACAGAAAGCATATCCCTAACTAACTCAATTATGCTGGAAAATCACAAGTAGATTTGGACTTATTTCTACTTGTTTAACATTACACAAATATTTACAAATGACAATATATATCCCCAGAGGAGGAAAAAAAAAAACAAAACAAAAACAAAGAGAAAGAGAAAGAGAGAAAATAAAATATTTTTGAATGCAAATTGAAAACTAGAGAATCAGCTGAATAATTCTGGTGTGTCACTGTGTCTAACTATAACACTAAAGAAAACTGCTAATAGTTCAAAAAAAGACAACTGAGGAGGTAAAGAGCTAGCAGCAGGAGGTGTCTGTAGTAGAGGCAGCCTTAGTTTCAGTGATAATCTAGACTTTTCAGCTTCACAATATATTTTAAGGCATTTATCTGATTATAGAATTCAGAAAGATAAGAAAAAATGAGTTCTTCAAACAGCAAAGTAAAATTCCTGCGTAAGTAATTCCAACCATCACTGAAGAGACATATATACATAGGATATATTTCAAATTTTCCTCTGTATCATGACTTTTAAAAGGTAAACAAATCTCAGTCTGTTCTAGACTCCTCCACAAGTTTCCCACCCCCCAATGTGGAATTTTGTCTGAGATGCTATCTGAGAATATCTGAGCTATCTGAGA
Organism: Serinus canaria; assembly: GCF_022539315.1. Taxonomy (NCBI): domain Eukaryota; kingdom Metazoa; phylum Chordata; class Aves; order Passeriformes; family Fringillidae; genus Serinus; species Serinus canaria. The sequence goes on along the minus strand of NC_066314.1, from coordinate 16,552,123 downwards.
ATGAGAAAAAATTATACAACCAATTTCCTCTCCCTTCAGAAAATACTTATTTCTATTGTTCTGGTGGTACTAATAAATGGATAGTGGAATTAGTCCAGAAAAAAAATACCCTGCAATTCAAAGCAAATTTGAATATCTCAAATTACAGTGATACAATGTAAGAGCTCTGGATCTTTATGAAGTATTCTATGATTTACTATGTTGATAAAATATTTTATTATAACAAATATTTTATTATAAAATATTCAATATTATTGGTTAAAAGCCTAGGGCTGATGCAGTCAGGAAAGTTTTAAAAGATTTCAAATTTATCTAAGAGTGAAATTTGGAAAATCAAAATAAACCAAACCAAACCAAACCAAACCATTTTTTTCTGTATTAAGAGAGAAAAATATCCTTGGTTTGTTTCTGGGAGATTTCTAATAGTTCTGTGCTCCTCAACAGGCAGCTGAGGTTCAGATGTTATTACTCTCTGAGATGTTTTACAGGGGGAAAAAAACAAAAAAGCAAACAAAGAAACAAAAAATAACCTACAAAAATATTCAGCAAATTAAAGGTTTTGGCAGCTAAATTCTCTAAAGTAACCAAACATGCTTCCTTTCCTTCATGATCTCCCTACCTATTAATGATCTCTTGAGTAGAGCTCTTTTATGACACAGGATAGCAGCTTCATTACAAAGTAGAATTTTCCTCAGTTTGCTGTTATTATTGAAATCTAAAAGACAGAAAAGGGCACAAGGTAGTGGAATAAGTCAGCCCAGGAAGGACTGAGATGGGCAAGAGAGACCAGGTGGATATGTAACCAATGTGGGATACTGCCTCATTAAACTCAAGAACCCTTCTACTGACAGATATCCTGAAACAACTGAAAAAATGTGTCATGTATTTCTAGGGTCTGATACAAATAATCTAAGACTGTCACCAGTCACTTTGTATCAAAGATTACTTTGCAATATCTAGGAAACTTGTAGCACTAGCTGGAAAATCATCCAGCATCCTTTTTTACTGCCTTTGCCTTGAGGGTACTCTTCCTCGACCCAACCCACCTGAAATCCCTTGCTTTTCATCAAATCTTTAACACAGAAAAAGTGTGGCACAGACCCCATGGATTCTTTCATAATTTTTAACTCTTTTTAAAGACCATGCCTTTTATAGAGAGCAGGGAAGAGGTTTGTGGGAAAGGTAATGTGTAGTGGCAGCCATCATCACTTACAGGATGTGCTCATTACCTTTCTTGACATTAGAATATTTGATTCATAACCCTGGCATTTCATATTGTTTTAGGATCTCTGAAAATCATTAATGAAAACAAGATTTGGGCATTTTTAGTAGCATACCTTCATTCAAAACAGAAGTGCCTCAGATGACTTCTTTACTCACGCATTCTGAAATGCACCATAGGTTTGAGAACTCCACATGGTTAGTGGCAAAGCTTAACAGTTATGAAAATTCTTTTAAAGCTTCACTTTTGGTCTTTGAAAGAATCTTAATCAAGTAAACATAATTACTAACTGCTAAAAATACTGATTTTTTTTAAAAAAAATTGTTATTACACATATTAGAACTAAAAATAACAAATCACCTATTGCTTTTCTCCGGCTTTTGCAAGTAATCCTAAATGTGACTGTCATCTTAAATAAACTGATCTACCTGTGGCTTTCACTCAAAGTATAAATTATAACCTGATTTTGGTCTAGTTTAAAAATACATTAATTCATCTCAAACTAAGACATGTTTTTCATATCAGCAAAACATCCATTGTGGACAATGATGCTTAGAAGTGATGGAAAGATCTGCCTGAGTGAGTATGCATGCCAGTAGACTCAGGCAGGACATTCCTAATGTTTTGGAAAGACACATCAACATCATGTCTGTAATATGAAAAACCCTTCACAATGAATGTGTACCTCCAGGTACACACCCCAGCAAGGCTTCCTCCACAGCTGGTGACCAAGTGGCCATGGGCAGTCAAAGCCAGGAAATCAGTGGTTATAATAGACAAAAAATGAGTAGGACATCAAGAAAAATAATCACAGCCTTAGATCATTACAAAAAAAGTGCAAATTTGATGGGATAGGCATTCTTTTTCACCACACCCCTCAAAAATAAGAGAAGTGAAAAATTAAAAATAGGGGCAAGCTTTGGATCAGGTGCAGAGGACTTGGGGAGAGTCATCAGAGAAGAAGGGATAGAAAAGCAACAAGTGCCAAGGAAATAAGAGAGGAGTAAGAGCTGTGGCTGGGGAGTGACTGAGTGGACATAATTCAAATTGATGCATGGGTTACTCAAGGGAGGGAGAACAACTCTTCTCACTACACCAGAGGTTCATGATGAGAGAATACAGGGAAGAGAACAGAGGGCACCATGTACCCTCTTTGTAACACACAGCACCTTACCATTGCAGATGGGGATGTACTCTGGGAGCAATCAAAGAGGGAAGATCTACCCTATTTAAATTGTTCTAGATCTGTCCTATGGGAGTTGTAGTAAAACTAAACTGCTTATTTTGCATACAAAAGTAAAGAGAAAGTGAAAGATTTGACTTATGTAAAGTAAATAATTTCAGTAAGAGGAAGCTATCTTTTACAACCCTTCAAAATTCTTTGCAGAAAAATAAGTGGTTTGCTTTCAAAACTACTGGTTATTGGGTGAATTGACAACTCAGCCTTGATTAGATTATGAATATACAAATATACCCTTAAATATGGTGAACTTCACATACTATAAATCAAAGTTCACAGCCATTCCCATTCATTAAGACAGAGTATCTTTATATTTACATGTAAACATGAAGGGATACTAACTCTGCCCTAGCTTCTGAATCTTGATACGTATGAAATTTGACCCATAATCATTGCAACTAACCAAAAGATATGCTGAAGTTTTTGAACACTCCAAGCAGGTGAAAAATTCTTTCTTATATTTATCTGAATTGGAATGCTTTGTCCATCCTCTCAGGGACATGAGACTTTTCAATGGATGACATTAGATGATGTAGCTATTGTGAGCCATGATTTAGTATACCATTTCAGCAGCATAGAAAACCAGAGTATATACTGTGAATCCTAACAGTGTCACAATGTGGCAATGGAACAGCACAGTAAGACTGCTGGTGTGAATAAAGAAGGCAAGACTGTCCCTACACTGAGGTGAGTATGGAGTCTTTTGCCAACTTGCACTTTGTTTTATAATGGACACAATCTCATTATTATCACCTCAGACCTTGACCAACACCAGACAGCAATTGCCAGCAATAAGAGCAGTCCCTAATTATCATCCACTGATGAGAATCCTCACCAGTGAAGAAGATACAATTCACTCCAGCAGGGAAATGAGAAATGCCCATCCCTTCCCCAGGCTTGGGGCAACCGTTCAGCTCCCACTGAGCAACACTGCCACAAAGATTTCTTTTTTTTTTTTTTTTTTTCTGATGATAAATTTCTCCATGCCATTCTGCAAATGAATTCTTAACTGATGATGGTAATTTTGTTTTCAAACCATGTTAGTTTTCCAATTCCGAGATTAAAATGGCCATTTACAGTCAGTATCACTTTGCATGAAAACACCTACAAAGGTGGTGTACTAATTAGGCTGTGTTTCCAGAAACAATTTAATGCAAAAGCCCATTCTGAGTCTTTTGCCATAAAATACCATGTGCTAGTCAGGCTGCATTCAAAACAGAAATATTTATGTGTGACTTCAAACAAGAATGGTTTTAAACATTAAAGAAAGGAAATGCACTGTATACAGCTCTAGATATAGCACACTTATAACTTTATTTTTTTAAGGCAAATTGAATCATTTTATATACCCTGATATAAATTGTCAATATAAGACATTAATGTCTACAATCTCCCTGTAAGAGATAAGAATTCTCTGTAATTTGTGTGCCATCTGATATGAGTAGGCATGAATACATACTTAAGGTAGAGCAGCTTCTCTGGTAATAGTTTTTTGGTATTATTTTATGTCTAGCAAAGTTCCCTTATGTTTCATATTATAAAAAAAGAATACATGTCTAGATTAAAAAATATTTGTAAAAATAAATCGGTCTCTAATTAATTTAAAGTGCTAATTTAAACAGTATGTGAAATTCAATTTTTTATTTATACCAAACTGGTTGCTTCTTATTTCTTTTTAAATCATGTGAATACAAATATTGATTATTTTCATTTTTTTTTATTGCTATTTTATAAAACATTCTAGGGGAAAAAAATCTTGGAGGGTATTTCCATTGGTAGCCTTTACAATAAGAATTCCATTTACAAGTGACTCCTTTAGAACATGTACTGGTTGATTGCACAAGAAAATTCTTACTTTCTCATAACAAATATATTGCTTAGTCAGGAAAATCAGTTCAGTAAACACACGAAGCTTTTATATTACACATCTTAAAACTGAGTCAAATACTGAGCCAAAGAATGTTCCTGAACTAAAGGAAGCACATATCTTTGCTGGTTGAGATATTTGAAAGATAAATTAGTGTGGCACTTGGGGCATGATTTAGTTAATGGTTGGACTTGATGATCTTAAAGATCTTTTCCACCAAACTTGATCCTATGATTCTGATTCTATAAACTACTCCTGTGTGAATTAGATTCTTTACCCAACAAAAGAGATGTGGCCACTGACAAACTGCTTTATAACATTTACTAATGCATCTGAACATTTATCGGGATGCAAGAGGGTAATTTTGTTATCAGTTTAATCCCTTGCTGAAAATCCCTTGTATCCCTCCGTGCTAAAACTGCATAGCTAGCCTTTGCCTCTCTGTTGAAACAGCCAAAAGAAGTTCAAATTTGCATTATCAGAAATGGTGTCTTACAGTGTGTTCTAGTGTAACATCCAGTGTCCCCAGTATCATCAGTGGAAATGCAATAAATACAGCCAGATATTTTAAGGCAGTTCAGCTCACCCTGAAGAAGACAGTTTACACTGGGTGAAAGTTTGTCCTTGTACTCCATTGACTAGAGTAGGGTTTGCCTCACTCCTCACACAAGACATCCTGCAAATTCTGAAATAGCACAGAGAGTTCTGCCTACCCGCCCTCTGACCCTCTCAAAGGGCAAAAGTCTTGCACATTTTATCTCATATCAGCCACAGGAATGTTTGAACATTTGGGTATCATGGCAAGAAATGCCCGTGAGTGGATAACTAAGTCAAATGCTAGATCTCCACCAATGGCAATTGGAAGTTAGACATCTGCTGACATGCAGATACTTGAATTTAAACACTTTAGTACAGATATTTTTCAAGTGAGAGCTGGGACCTACTCTTGTTTTTTCTCTAGCCATTGAACTGACCTTTCATTCTTTCAGATCATGTGGACATATTTTGAGACTTTTACATGATTAATTGGATTTGAACAGAAGCTGATAACTTATAAAAAGCTCCAGCACTGGTAATAATCTTTTAAAGCCAGACGCTTTAGACATTATGTTACTTTTAAAAACCATTAAAGGATCTCTTTCAAGAGTAATAAAATTATATAGAAATGCATGGAATCAGCAAGTATAAAAACACAAACCAAAACCAGACAGACAAAACATCTGGAAGAACAATATCAATTCAAATATTCTGAGCCCATCAACAGAAATACACTTCACTGTCATATGAAATAAAATCCAGGTTCATACTTACCAAAACCATATTTCCTGGTCAAATGAGATGGCGATAACATAATTTCTGATAAGAAACAAAGCAAAAGCTGCCTACTTGAGAGGTTTTTGTAACGGAATGCTAGGGCTCTCACATAAGGAAAGCATAAAAAAAACTCATACCTTGAAATAATGCAATAAATTTGGAGTGTGAGGGGTAGAGGGAAGTGTTCATTACAAGTATTTCTACATGGTATTTGAAAACTAGAGCGATGATATTTTCCCTTTTTTTTTTCTTTAAATCTTCAGCACTGCATGCTGAAAGTGACCTACATCACTCTCCATACAGTACATCAAATAATCCATTACTTAACAAATCAGTGAAGCACCTCTACTAAATGAAAGGGACCTATAGCTTTAATCCCACTTCGATTAACTTTGTTCTTCTCAGAAGGCAGACCTTAATTTATATCAATTTGCAGTAATCTTTACAAGAAAATTCTACTTCACTTACACATGCTGTTTGACAGAAAAATGAATTTCTCAGGCCTGTGGATACCCTATGATGGTTCCAATAAAAATTGCCCCTAGTAACAATGAAAAAGCTGAACATTTTCTGTCTGCTTAAATGATTTCTTTGGTTAGACAGATGATGAGGTTTAATGATGTATGTTGTGAATTCTCTCCACTAACAAATACAAGTAGCACTTTGATCAGCAGAAAGACCTCAAGGACATTTGGTACAGTCATTTAAAGTTTCCTGTACATCTCTGTAGAAAAGCATTTTGTTACTGCATTCAGTTATACTACTACATGTCTCTGTAAAATAAGTTAAATATTTATAAAGGTCATCAAAACAGCATGTTATTTTTACTAATGGGGAAATAAAGAAATCTTTCAAGATAATGTTTTACAAGTGGAACAATTTAAAGGTAATCCCTTAATAGCATAATTAAGCATTGTATTTATTTTAGATGCCCCAACTTTTTGGGAACCCACACTTCTCAAGCTAACTGATTATTTTTCAGAAGTCTTATATCTAAATGAGTGAAATTTCTCAGGGTATTCAAAGACTAGCTCTGCAAAGACAGTCAAATAAGTATCTCTTATCCATTTCCTTAAGTATAGTGGGATTTAGAAGCTGAAGCAGAAATAGAAGGCATCATTTGTGTGTACACTTAATTTTGCAGAGTTAAGTCTAAATCCATAACAAGAAGATGCCAGTGGGATGCTCAGAAGTCCTATTAAATTATTCCCTAACCCTTTAATGATCTGAAGCCACGGAGAAGTCACATTTTTGCTGAATAATGAGCATGCAAAAAATTCTTGATATGCCAAAAATGTCTGGTGCTCAGATGCCAGGAGATCAGCCAGTTCAATTCTTTTGCATCTCAAAAGTTATCACACTCAAGGAAATACATGTAAAAATAGATGCTGGAATAGTTTTGGCAGCAGGAGCAGACTACCTGTGAACTTGTTTGTTAGCACATACACAACAGCCAATGACTCCACAAGAGGAAGTCAAAAAAAGAAGTAGGATTTCTGTTTTCAGGTTCATGTGCTAACACGAAGCAGGGCCTGAATCTAGACTGTGAATGTCTTAGCATTCAAGCTGTAAGACATGCATCATCTCTGTAGTCTTCTTTATTCAAATTTCTAATAAAAAACTGATTACCAAGTGGAATATCTGCAGCAGAAAGGACTGGGACAGCATTTCACCAAAACAAATGCTTTCTGAAAACTGAGAAAACTGAGCCTCAGAGTTTCAGGTTTGAAATGTTGCTTCACCTCTGGCAAAACAGCATTACAAAACATATGTTCAGCCATCAGTGGGATGCCAAAGTAACCACAGGGCTTCAATATATTATGCAGGTGAGGGAATGGTTGCTTATTTTCAAGTTATAAGGGCTAATGACTGGATGGTCTTAAAAAACAACAGACATCAGGATCCCAACAAGTATGAGCAGAACTAGACACCTCAAAACAACCTATGTTTAGGCAGAGTTAGACTTGACCCTAATCTCCAGACTCAATTTTGACATCTGAGTCCAGACTCCTGTTCAGTAGGTCGCTCACAGGTATAAAGTGCTTTCTGAAGTGCCATGAGGTTCCCTAACCTCCAGCTGGTGATTCTAAAACTCAAGTTTTCTGTCAAACTGCAGGCCTCAGGTTGATGCTTTTGACATTGCAGAGCAACTCAGGTGTGATAGGTGGCTATTGGGAGATAACCAAGCAGAATCTTCTGTACATGCAATGCAAAGAGTTTAGGGAATCATTCACCTGACCAAATAAAGGCATTTATTTTATGTGGAATGGCTCTCTAGATTTTCTTGACTACAGAATAGGCATTAAGATGCCAATCTAAGTTCTGAGGAAGATTCATCCATGGTACTACCTGCCTCACCACAAAAGGGTTGCCAAAAAATCAAACAAATTAAATTGTTCCACAAAGCTGGAAACTCTCACTATGGTTGAAATTAATTTTAGAGACATTAGTGAAAGTAATAGTAGGGAAGGGTTTCCTGAATGGTCATTCTCACAGTTAAGCAAAAGATACTCTCAAGTCAGCCTAGAATTTAGGATTTCTAACCAAAGAAAGAAATGTCAGTCCTGAAATTCTTTTTTATATCATTTTAGATTATTTCCCACTGTGTCACACTGTGAACACATGAATAATTAATGTGGCAGCAACAAATCCAAACATATGGATTTGTATGTTTTGTGTTGGTCTTTGTTAAAAGGATAACATTCTGTACAAACAGAAACAAACCCTGTTGCCCTTCATTCTTCCCTCCCTCTGGGATTAGTATTGTACCAAGAGTAAAGGCAGACAGTTTACAAACAGCCTTTTGCTGTTTAAATACATAGATGTCTAAGTAAATGCTATAATTTTGCAGTAAAGCTTTATTTATACATACACTTTTATTGATTTGTAGTCAATTAATAAAGCAGTCAGTATCTGACCTAAGTTTGGATGAAACATTGCTAGGGCAAATATGGATTTTGATGTGGATTTAGTTTTTTGGTTGATTAGTTTTGGTTGGTTTTTTTTTTTTTAACCCCTCTATTTCATATAGAGTTCAAGAAGAGACATCTCACTGAGTCTATATCAGTTCAAGAAATGGCAATTCATTGCATTTCTAATTTGTTGTTCAAGCAATTATTAGTTCAACTTTGAGATGATTTTTGCAGGAAAGACAGTAGGTATCATAATACTCATCCTAAAGTGATGATATTTTATCAAGGCAATTTAAGTCAATAGTACAAATTGGCTTGGATGATACTCAGGATCCAGGAGGAAAGTAATTTTTAAAACAATAAAGAAAAAAATGAGCAATCATAAGCAAACAAAAAGACAAGAAAGCAGCAGTTTCTGAGCACAGTTTTCATGTGTGAAGCCCACTCAGGGGCTCAAATATATTTGTAGTTAAAATAGAGATGCACCAAAGCAAATTACAGCTTTCCTGCAGACAAAAAGAGGGGGTGGAGGGACTACCATGTGTTTAAAATTAGAAACTCTTCTCAAAGCTGATGATTACAGTTAAATATAAATGAGGGAATCCAGCCCATGACTGTCAAACAGAAACAGCTTCATAGCCCTAAGGGCCTTTCTAAAAACCATCTGAGTTCTAGTCTGTTACGAGAAAGGTGATCAGTCACGCATTCCACACTCATACAGGGGAAAAAATACTTAATAAGAGTCGTAAGATATTTGACCCAAAAGATTTGATCTAATATTCTTTATATAATATAAAATTATCTTGCATGACTTCGTCAGAAGCCCCGAGGAGCTATTGCATAGTCACTGCTACTCTGTTTTGTTAACTGCCCATTTTTTCCTCAAATGAACCTTGTTGAAGATGCCTACTCATTTCAGCTTTCAGAAGGTCATTTCTGATTTTTGGAATCATGGACAAAATGCAAAAAATACTGATATGCTTTGTCTATAATTTACTCATTTCCCTGTTCACCAGTTCTTTTTCTTCCCTTCACTTTCCCTTTTTTCCCTTTTGGCTCATACCCATTTTGTGCATGGATGCCTGAGGTGAAAAAACCCAAACTCAGAGTTGCTTTTTCTCTTTTAACAAGTTAATGAAGAAATAATAGTCCAGGATGAAACTACATTGGAAGCATAAAGTCTGTTTCTTAATCTGACAGAGACAATCAGACTGTCTTCTAATCAACAGCAAGATATCTAGCTAGAAATTCTGCCAACGATATTTCTTTTATTCAATGGAAAGTCATTCAATCAATATGAAATGCATCTCAGGTGAGAAGGGAACAAAAATTATTTATCAGTCTTAAGTGATCTGAAAAAACAGGAAGAAACAATAGAAAAAAAGCTAGGAAGTATATAGGCTTGTTTCCCTGCTTGTTTGCATGTTTTTCCTCTGGTGATATATTCTCCAGTATAAATGAGTTCATGACCAATGCCTGAGATTCAAATTTATTTTTCTAAAAACCTACAAGAAACCACAAGTTATTCCTCTTGCAACTAAAACATATGCACTTCCATGGATTTATTCCATATTACACTCTTAATTAACTCATATGTGCATAAAAATTGAAGATGAAAAATGTATTTCCCAATACAAGGAGATGTGGTTTTCAATGTCTCAGATACCATTTCTTTTTCTCTCAGATATGTTACAGCACATAAAAAACCTGAGGGCTGCCTGAAAGACTATGTATACTATATAAAACATAGTGTTTCTACAAGTAAGATTTAAAGTCATGAAGTAATAATAAAATCTCTGTTTTGCAATTATTTACCTACAAGAATTCTTACTGCAAATGACAACTAAATAATCGCTACAAAAAAGAGTAGATATTCACTGCTTCTGCCAACTCTGCCAGCACATGGTGTCTGGCATTTTTTGTGTGGTTTTTAGGTTGGTTTGGTTTTGGTTGGTTGGTTGGTTGGCTGGTTGCCTTGTTTATTTGTTTTCCTAAAGATTGGACTCTTAGAAAGCAGGGAAAACCTTTTATATGATCTACCATGAGGTTGCTGAAAGACAAGAAACTGAGAAGGGTTTTTTTTTTCCTCAGATCTTCTGTAGTTGCTAATGTCATAGTTGATCTTTAGGTACTCAGTTTTCAGGCAGAAAAGATTTTTTTTTAGCTATTGCTGACCATTTAAAATTGCTAAAAGGTTCCCCTTGTTTCCAGATTTTAATGGTTTTTAAAAATTCATCTTCAGTTTAAACTGTCAGAGCTCATTCTCAGCCTAAAAGTAATTAAAAAAAACCTAGAAATGTCTTCCTCACTAATTTGACATGACAAGAGACAGTGATTGGGGGGGCTGAAAACACATAATTAGCAGAGCTTTATAATGAATAAACCACATCACATTATGTGCAAATTGCTCTATACTATACAGCATCTCCCTCAACCCCTCAGAATCAGCCCAGCTAATAGGAGACTCTATCCTGATTTAAAAATGCATGAACAGTGTGTCTCCTCTATTTTCTTTCCAGAAAAAACAAAACGAGACAAAATAAAACAAATAAAAAACAAAACAATAACAATAGCAACAACAACAAGAAAACCCCAATCCGTTATAAGCAAGAGTCCTCAACTTGATACTCTGCTTGGCTGGCAGGGGAAGAACTTGTTTCACCCATCAGTAGAGACTACAATGCAGGAAATAAAAAATACAATGCAAAAAATAAAACAGACAGTGACTGCAATTTCACATCTGGACATACTCAGTGATGATCTGCTAAAATTTTGGCAGAGCATAATGAAGAACCATCTTTTTTGTGACCTCACTGAACATTTTCTCTGCCCAGTTTGGCAGGCACATCTGCTCCAGAAACAATTTGCATGAGGCAAATTTTAATTGAGTCACTGAAACACAGAGCCATGATCTGCAAAAACGCAATAGACCAAGACTTCTTTTTGCACAGGGAAAAATGCAACTCAGAAAATGGTAATAATTGGTCTAGTAATGTTAAAGTATTTCCATGCTTTGTTGTTTCACATACTTATTCTCTTTCTATTTCTATTTTTTTTTCTACTTGGAATAATATTTTCATTGCAGCATACATAGATATGCATCTTGCCCTATTACCCTGCCAAGAAGTAGGACCTCATTGCAGGCTTCAACATCCTCATGAAGGGAAGTGGAAGGGCAAGTACTAATGTCTTCATTCTTGTGACCAGTGAAAGGACCCAAAGAAACAGCACAAAAGTAAACCTTGGGGGTGGTTTAGGTTAGATAACAGGAGAAAGTTTTTCATCCAGAGGGTAGTTCCAGACCAGAGGAACAGGTTTCCCAGGCAGTAGTCACAGCACCAGCCTGACAGAGTTCAAGAAGCATTTGGACATGCTCTGAGGCGTATGGTGTGATTCTTGGGACATCCTGTGCAGGGCCATGAGTTGATGATGGTGATCCTGACAGGTTGCTTCTAACTCAGTTTATTCAATGATTCTTCCAAAGTGAAAGAACCTTATTGACCAAGTTAACCAGCAAAAGAATTGCATTAGTAACAAGTTGAAATTTCACTTTGACTCTAACCAGTTGTCTCAGTAAAATGATAATTTCATCCCCAGTTAAGGATGGTTATCTCTGACATTGAGACCTAGGCAGGATGGAAATCTGGGTGGAGAGGAATCTATGAACGCTCCACAGAGGCAAATGTAGGATCCTGAATACAGGGATGACAACCCCATGTGCCAGAACAGTGCAGACCTGCTGGAAGGCAGGAGAAAGACCTGAGAGTCCTGGTGAGCAACAAGTTGTCCATGAAGTAAGGCCAGTGGAATCCCAGGGTGCTTTAGGAAGAGCATTGTCAGAGGGCCATGGGAGGTGATCCTGCCCCTCTACTCAGCCCTGGTGTGACCGCACCTGGAGCGCTGTGTCCAGTTCTGGGCTGCTCATTTCGACAAGGACAAGAAACTATTGGAAACAGTCCAGTGGAGGGCAACAAAAATTATTAAGGAACTGAAGTACTGAGAAAAGACTGAGACAGTTGGGCTTGTTTATCCTGGGGAAGAGATGATGGAGGAAGTCCTATCAATGCAAACAAACATGTTAAGTGCAGGTGTCAAGAGAACAAAGCCAAGCTCTTTTCACTGGTGCCCAGCGAAAGGACACACGGCAAAGGGCACAAACTGAAACACATGAAGTTCCATCTGAATATGAGGAAAAACTGCTTTTCATTGAGGGGGACAGAGCACTGGAAAAGGCTGCCTAGAGAGGTTTCTGAGTCTCTTTCTGTGGAGACACTCAAAACCTACCTGGACACAATCCTGTGCTACCAGCTCTAAGTGAACCTGCTTTACCAGGGAGATTGGATTGGATGACCTCCAGGAATCTCTTCTAACCCCAACCATTCTGTCATTTTGTGATTCTGTGATGAATAAATTGTATAAACAAAACAATTTCTGTTCTCTCATATCTGGGGAAAAAAAAAAACACACAAAGAAAATAAAAATATAAAACCAATTACATTAAATTTTCATCTTACATTTTCTTTAAATCTAAACGCTAACATGAAGATTCCTGCCCCTGCAGTCACACTGTACATCCAACATTAAAGTGAAAATTTTTGATCTTTAATTAAAGCCTGAATCCCGTAAGCTATTTTTAGGAGTATATACATATGTTTGTGTGTATGCACACACAGATCACACTGTCCATTATGTTCACAATCACAAAGTTTTCACAGCACTGTCAGTGGTCAGCACTAGCACAAGATGACAAACTGGTAACCACATACAGTTAACGAGTAATTCACATCTGGTTCCCATGCTGGGACTGCAGTATGACGCCAGTCTGTTGACATGAAGATTTTGGAATAATCCAAATTCTCTGTCAGAGAAAGTGAAGCAGCCAGGTTGTGGGAACAACACTGCAGTCCACTCCAGTACTGAGCTGGACACCTAACCCAGTCCTGTGCCACAGCATAGCACAAATAAGGAGTATTTTAATAGTCCATTTGAGGGCTGCTTTCAGAGTCAGCCTTCAAAGAAGCCCCACTAAGCACAAAGCACTTGGAATCTTCCCCACATGGAGAGGCTGGAAATGTGGCTCATGCAGCCACAAAGGCCAGCCAGCCTAATCCACCCTGCAGCCAAGCTGGTTGACATCAAACACTGGCCTGAAGCTTGAGACGATCCCTTGTCAGCTCTGTTGATACATGCTGACCCACAGCAATGGCTTGAGCTCTGGAGATCTACAAATACTTTACATTTGTAGATCTCAAATGATCTGCAGATTGGCAGAACAATTTCTTTAATAATGAAAATATTTTTCACTTCATGTACACAGAGCTTGTTTAGCAACAAACAAAACTCAGAAATACTTTGTAGTAAAAGGGCAGGAAAACCCTTCACGATTGTGAAATGGGATTGTATTAATACTGGCACAGGAGTTCTAATGTTTTGCCATTTCTGATTCCATTCATGGTTGTTCAGTTTTACCAGAGTATTAAAGTGCTTAAAAATGTTTTTCATGCTTTGTGTACTTTATATCCTTTCCAGGCATATCTTTAAAGTTCTCCTTAAAATGTGCTTATACACCTAGAAAAGAAGCCACCTATTTTTCATTTGGCTTTATACAAGTATTCATTGAAAATATTGCAATACAGTTCTCATGCAGTTCTGGCTGCAGACCCATTAGAAATAGGAAATCGAGTCAAGAAAGCATGCAGGTAATACACAGTGTTTTCTAAATACAGAGATCAGGCCAAAAGCCAGCTCAGTGTAAAATGGGAAAGCATCCAAAAGAGAGCTTTATGCTGTTCTCAGGCATAAATATTTATCAACCAGTGCAAGAGAATGTCACATTCCTCCTCAAGCAAAGAATTTGCTCAGAAAGCATTCCAGAAAAGACAGAAGGGAGGGAGAATGAAAAAGAAGGAAAATAAAAAAAGTAAAAAAATATTGCCTTTATGATGTAAAGCTGGGTTATAGCACAGAGCCCCAAATAAGAAGCTGAACTAATCACTGTTACTTTTGTTGTCAGTGAGAAAGAAGCCTCTTCCAGAACACCGGCCATCTCCATGACTGGCCAACACTGAGTGCAGCACAATCAAATGGCAAACAAACATTATGCCATGTGAAAGCTGGAGATAATTTAGAGGTTGATGCATGTGCTAAGTGAAGAAAAGCTGGCTGTGAGTATGCACCATACTCATCTCATTAAAGCATTGCACACCTTTTCTAGCTTACATTTACTTTCCTCTCAGAGAAACACAATCAGCTTGCTTAGTTTCCTAATGAGTATAATAGACAATCATGTAAAGTAGACTATCACTTGGTAAATATGTAATGGAGAACTGCAGGAAGTCTATTAGATGTAAACTTGTTTAATTCTTTAATTATGTGTCTTTGATCAAAAGCAGCTCACTTGGAAAGATTTTTTAAAAAGCAAAGTAATGAGCACTCACCTTTCACATACACTATTGACTGTAAGGCCAACCTGATATAACTGTGGTTTCACTGCTTGTATGTCAAGCACACCACTAAAATTGAGATAATAAATGTTACTTACAGCTATTAAAGCTTTTCTCTCAGAGACACAGACCTGTAAGAGCTGTTCTGCACTTTTAGCTTTTCTTTCCATCTCTGTCAAGTATCTCAGAGAATTTTTAAAAGAGCTAATTGAGGCCATTTATCTTTATTTTTTTCCTTCTTTGTCCTTATCCCCTCTCCTTTCCCCATTAACCTCAAAATCTCTGTTGAAGATCTTTTCCTATTACTTTCAACACTTTATACTGTTCCTTGGACTTCATCTTCTGACAACCCTTAATCAAGACACAATCTCTTCAAGACTCTTCTACCTGCTACCTATTTATCACATGTGGCTATTTCCTTATCATCTTCTTCCTACTTGATCCTTCAAATAATTTCCTCTGTTCAGTCTTGGTGAGATTTTGTAAAGGTACAAAAGAGTTGCAAACCAAGTTATTTTCATATGCTATTTGGTTTTTACCATCACGGTAAATTATCAGCCTGAAGGTGGTGTGACAACAGGAAAAGTTTCAGGAACTGCTGCTCCAACCTTTTGGCTAAAAGCATAAATAAGTTCTTTCTTTCATCTTTGACTGTCCAAGGCTCTGGCCCATATTGTCAGAGGCTGGCAATGAAATCAGTGGCTGCATAACAAAAACAAAGAATTGACCATGAAAAGGCTTTGAGCCCAGTCTGAAACATGTCATGGTAAGTAGAGTCTAGAATGGAGTAAAACCCCATTTCAAAGCAGTAAAACTGGAAGTTAAATTTCCTGGATGTTTTTAGTATAGAATTTCAACTATCTATCAACATGTCTTAGGTAAATTTCCACAAACACGGAACTCTTGTCATGAGAGAGTAAGGATACTTCATGTTCATCACTGGTTCTTCTGAACTGTGAAGTATTTGGAAATTTATGACTGATATGGAAGACAAGGCTCATTCATGCTGCCTACTTCAATTTAACTTTATTGGAAAAAAAATAATAAGATCAGCTAAAAGACTGAAACTAGACAGAAACTAAAATAGAAGGATGCATAGGAATGGTCTCTGCACCATTCCTGCAACTTACTGGACATCAGGAAAATTGACTGATGCTATTCCTCTCCTCAAAGTGTACCTTATACACAGTAACCTGTAAGAGTTTTAAACACTGCAGTTTGAATTCCTTTTAATTGATTACATGAATCGATGGGTAATCTAATTTTTCTTTTCCAAAAATGAAAAAAACCCAAACTTTTGCTGTATTCTGTTACAACCAAGGGGTAAATAAATACTCGATTTTTTCTGCAAGACTAAAAAAACCAATAGATTTAACAGAAAGAGCCTGATTAGTCTTCTCAATACAGATACAGTTTGTGAAAATTAGTGTTTCATAAAAATAAAAATAAATGCTTAACCGTATTGTAGGAGGGCTTACCAAATCCCAAAATATCAAAAGAAGGAAAAAAAAAAGGAAGATGAAAACAAGTCTGAAAACTTGTTTAAACTCCATGTGCTCACTTACTGAAACTACAGTACAGAATTTATTCAGGCTCCCACAAACAGCAGCTTATATTCTTATACTGTTTCTATCTGCAGTTTCTTCTCTGTGTCAAACATAATGGCCTAATCCTCTGAAATTCTTATTAGGACACATACAAATCAATCTCATTTTTTTCCACACACTTCCTAAATTTTGGTGGTAAATACATACATAAAATTACAGATCATCGAGATTTACTTGGATTTTAGTCAAGAAAATTTTTCTTGATTTGCATGAAATGTTCTTTTTTAAAAAACATTCTTGGACAGTTTTCAACAACATTTCCAATATATTAGTGTTTTTTGACTTTGATAATGGTATATAATGTAATTTACATTAAAGCTAAATTTCAGAAGAACAATTTTTTTATATAAAGTACCAGAATGTTCATAAATGAAATATTTTTCAAATTTCACTTGCCTCTCAGAATCACTAATCACATCATTAAAAATCAGCCCAAGTGCAAACACTGATATTATGTTAGAGAATAAGATTGACAAGAGTAAGAACTGCAATTATGACATGCACTAAGCAACTGTTTCAACACAATTAAAAAAATAATTTCTTATCACTGAAAATTGATGGTATTCAAAAAGTGTAACTTCCATTTAAAAAAATTTCTAATTGCCTCAAACCAGGATCTCTAGGAAATCCTGTTTTGTCTGTTTTAAGGTAATAAATTAGTTCAGCTTTCCTGCCCCATGTCTGTTTAATCT
The DNA here is from genome assembly GCF_022539315.1 of Serinus canaria. Taxonomy (NCBI): domain Eukaryota; kingdom Metazoa; phylum Chordata; class Aves; order Passeriformes; family Fringillidae; genus Serinus; species Serinus canaria. The sequence goes on along the minus strand of NC_066314.1, from coordinate 16,534,826 downwards.
TTCATTTCTTCTTCTGATTAAGCTGAGTTTCATCAGTTGACAGCTGCTGTGGCAGAGTGAACCAAATAGTTTTGACTAAATGAACAAGCACATTCCACTGCAGCTTGTCCTGTTCTCACACACCTGTGGTAATCCAATCAATGACATACATTGCATATCCACTGCAGGCATCAGGAAAAGCAAAAAGTTATGCCTATAAAAGCCTGAGTAAAGCAACAAAGGAAAGGTGTGTTCTGTATTTTTTAACTGCTCCTAATTTTTTTTCAATAAGGTAGAATATACAGAATTCATCTCCTGAGATCCCACATTAAATTTCAAGGGAAGATAGCTAAGAAAAAATGGTTCTAATGGCAAAGTCAGCACTTCTGATTATACAGCCTTTGAAGAATTGTTTAAGTTCAACGAGTAATATTACGCAGGAAATATCTTCAAAGTATTCTAAAAATACAGATGTGAGATTACAGCATTAATTCTCAGACCACAGGTAAACAACAGTGTTTCAGCATTTTCTTTGAGTCACTAATGTAACCTAGAAATTTAATTTACAGTGTCTTAGCAGTTTTACAGAAGAAGTGCTACCCTATGATTTTTCACGCTTTGTGATTTCCTCATCTGTTGATTTCTGCACATCTTCCTGCTCATACACAGTGCTGGTTTTGCATCATCTCCTATGCCTCAGAGTTGAAACAGAAAACTTAAGTGCCTGATGTAATTCAGCCTGTCATTTCCCCCCACAAAGGTAACCTGCATAGGTAGGGAAAAAAGCAGCAGTTCAGAGCAGGAAGGTGCTACACACCTGTACTGACATACTGGCACATCTGTTTTCATTGTCAAAGATCAGCTCAGACTTAGCCTTCATTGCATGTACTATAATGTTTTTCATATACATTCAGTCAGCTCTTGGCCCTAAATCCCTGCTGCAGCCTCTCTGATTTTACACATTTCACTAATTACACTAAATGAGGCGCACGGTCAAGCAAGTTCCTCTGTCATGTGTGGAGGGAGACCTTTTTCTCCTCAGAAAGAAGCTCAGCACAACTGAGAACTTCTCTCTAGAGATTCTTTTGTCTCTCCCCTGATGATGGAAGGGTGTTTAAAGGGACTTAGATCTTGACACTGGGGACTTTGAAAAATGTCAGAAAATGAGAACAACCTCGGCCCCAAGCACTGCTGGCATATGTAAAGGGCTGCATGAGTCAATGGCATGAATGGTCATCTCATGAAACTTCATACAAGGTTGTCCTAACAATCTGAAAGAGTTTGTACTACAAGTACTTTCTGTCTTCCAGTTTTAAAGGCTGCCTGTTCAACGTATAAATTTTAGCAGGATTTAGAAGACTGAAGAAGGAGGGAAGAAAGAGAAAGGAACTGAGCAACACAGACAGACATGCATCTGTCTACAAGACTTGAAGTCTTCCCATCACGCTCTTCTTTTTCTATTGACTTCTTCCTTAGCTGTTTGAGTAAGGACAGGATTCTAGATTACTAGAGAAATATTAGCCTTCCCTTAACAATGAGATGAGAAGAATATGAGAAAACATTGTTTTCTTAAGCCAATATGACAAAGAAAAGGGTTAAACTTCATCTCTTTGAACAAAAGTTATGACCTAAGTATGGAAGACTAAGACTGTGGAATTTGTTCTCATTCTTGCTCCAAATAAGCAAGCTGAACTTATTTTTATTTTCTCTGTGCCACTGTTTCCATATCTCTACAATATTAACAGTTCCACATAAGGTTACTGGAAAGCTTAATTCATTAATGTGTGTAAAGTACCAAGCAATTCTTAGAATGGGAGTGTGGACATGTGAAATATTATTAATCTGTCAGATATTTTCCTATAAAATGAGACACTTTTGTCTAAGTAAAAAATAATTGGTATGACAACAAGACTGAAAGCTTTTAAGTGTAACATAAAAGCTTGCTTCTAATGATGAGGTTGTCAACGGAAATCGCATCCTCCAGAAATTGTGATTCAAAGACCATAGTGTGACAACAAAGAATTATTTTAGCTAGCAAGTTCACATTTTTACGTATTCCAGTATTATTATTACACACACAAAAAAAAGAAAGTATGAGGGACAAAGAAACAAATGCACCTTTGAGAAATCTCTGTCAGCCTGTCAGTTGAAAAGATACTGCTCCTCTGCTTGAGTTTTTGATGGATATTAGAGGAGTCAGACTTTGGAGTTCTTTAGCAGACATTCAAAACTATTAAAGCATGAGTTTCAAGGAACTGCATCCAGAGAGATGCACTATCAGAATTAAAGAAGAATAGTGAAGAGATATTTGATACCTGTAAAAGAAGGCTAAAGTTTTATTTTATGGGAATTCTGGCAAGCAGTGTGCCTATGTGTTATAATAAGGACTGACTATGAGAAAAGCAGCATGCTGGGAATACGCAGGAAGTTGACAAAGATGATGAAGGGCAGATTTTGACAAGGACTTTTTCAGACAGGCTGAGTTTCTTATAACAGAAAGTGTGTTTGAAGAAGGCAGATTATGAGCCAAAGAGTGGTAGCATTAATGAATAAACCAGACAGGCAGGAAAGGTACCATGTGCTCTTTTTATCATCTTACTTTAGACAAGAGCCATGACAGAAACTCAGTCTGCCTCCTATCTTTCTAATCCTTATATGTGATAGCAGAAGCTCGGTAACACCACTTCTTCCCCAGCAGTGAATCATACTGTGTACTGAGGTTCAAGCTAGTACAAGAATGAGTATTTGAAATTCCTTTCACCACTTCTGTTGCCTTCAAGGGGGTAAGGACCAGATGTTGCATTTAACACAGATGTAATGCCACAGAGCCTCAGACTCTGTTTGGCTCTGCAGCTCCCATAGCAACTGCTATTAAGTGTTAATAATATGATTAGGAGGAAAGAAAGAACTGCTTGAACGACTAAAAAGTAACAGAAACATTTTATTCCAACCATGCATATCTTTATACCTGATGTTCGAGGAAATGCAACTGAAAACCCTGTTGATGACTACAAAGAAAAAAGGAATGAAGTACATCAGACAGTGCAATAAACACTTGCAATAAATACTTCTATCTCATATTTTCTGAGAGGTAGCAGTGTGCTAGAAAGCAGAGTGACAAGTGTGCCTTAAAAAGTATAAATTGACTGATGATAAGGGAACTGACTCACTTGCAAACCAAGTGATCCTATCTGCAAGCAAAAGAAATGGAATCCCTGCATAAAATGTCCAAACTGGGATATTTTATGATTGTACTGAAAAGGAAGAAACAGGAACAGGACAAGGAAAATAATGCATGGTTGCAAAACAAAATTCAAGACTGTAATTCAGCTGAGGTCTGCTGACCCCACAAAGCACAAAAGCCCAACTCAAACAGCTCCTGAATGACAATGAATGACTGAATTCCAGCTCCAGCATTTCAGCTAAAATCAGGATGCAACATAAACCAGCAGAACAAGACTCTTAAATCTGTTTCTTACAGTCTGAAGGTGAAAAATGTCAAAAAGTCAAAATGGCAGCAGCTACCATTTGTGAATTATAAATAGATAATTAAATGAAAGAAAGGCTCCTGTAAACAGACAAGAGATTTAAAAGGTTAATGAAGGTATAATAAAAATGGAGATCTGACTGTGAATGCAATAGTGGCTTGAAAAAACAAATGTGAATAATAGGCAGAAAACTGGTAAAAATAATTTCCATTGGCCTTCCCACTTGCCATCTACTTTTCCAGTCATTTACCATACACATAAACTATGTATGGTCCCACTTGGGGGATCTCGAACTGTGACCATCTCCCATGACCCATTCTGAATCAGTAAGGCCACTATGAGAGCATATGAATATTTATAAAAAAAAACCCTAACAAATTTTTATTTCAGCCATTCTATTTTACCTTGCCAAGTTTTCATAGCAAGATGGATGTTTATGTATAATTAAGTAGCTATTTTAATCTTTTCATAATTTTGAAACAATCAAAACAAATGGATGGCAGAGATTATTATGATTTTTTTACTTTTCCAGCCAATGAACTTGGAGGTAACACTGGAGGTAAATACAAACTTCTTCTTGCTGACTTTCAACTTCCTCAGGGTGGATGGTTATTTGTTTCTTCACAGTAAGATTTACAAAAGGTATGACATAGTGTTAGGGTTAACGTGATAGGTCTTAGAAGTAGTATCTTCAGGCAAACTCCATCTTAGGCAATATTGTAACTTTTCAGAGCCATTGAATATATAAATAAATGCAACATGTTTTGACAGCATCATGTTATCCCCGAGTTCCTCATTTTCCATAAAAGTGTTTTTTGATAATGCATGCCCTATCTCCTCTTCATGGAATAACTCAAAAGATCAAAAAGAACTTCAAACTTTTTTCTAAATCCCTGAAATCTCATATTGGACTTACTGCCTGTAAGAAATTATTTAAAATAATTTTAACTGCAATTTAGATTATTGAAAACAAACAAAATGAGATCAGAAATGCATATATGTTTGATTGCACAGAATTTGTTCACAGCTTTACAGCTCTCCCTCAGGCTATTCCTTACAAAATGAGCTTTGAAAGAATGAAAGCTCTTCTGACTCTAAGCATCACTGTGTCTTTGTGCAGAAACTAGTGTAACAAATATTTATTCTGAATTCTGTATACAGCTGTAATACTGTTCTTAACCAATGTAAATAACTTTATAGTTACTAAAAAAAACTAATAGTTGCTTAAATCCACCTTATTTCAGTCCTGGGAAAGTAAAGAGAAGCAAGATGATTTACAAAGTATTTTTAATGACAGAATAACCAAAGCAAAGGGTTTGTCTGAAATATCCTCTAGCTCCAAATTCAAGTGGCATTATCTCAGTGTACCTGAAAATCTTAAAATGTATGTTTAATTTTATAAAGCTTTTCATCAACACAAAGAGACATAATTTAGCTAAACCTGCTTGGAATTAATGCATTGCGCCCAGAAGTTGAAATGTGTGTGCTCACAGAAAGGTGAATTTAAGTCATTTTGTATTTCCATCTCCTTTCTAAGAGTACTTGTTTACTGAGTTGGACTTCAAAATAGGTTAGAAAGGACTCAAGGTGTTAAAATTTATGTCTCCTTGCAAAGTGTCAGACTGACTAAAACCACCACCAGCAATGGCTCATTTTTCCTAACTATGCCCCTTTACCAGAGAACAGGAAAGCAGTCATGTCGAAATTGCACAAGTGGTCCTAATCCTTTGAATATTTTCCGTGTAGGAGGAATTTGGGATAGTGGTAGGTTAGCATATATTGCAGGAAGAGTGCAGAGCGTCCTCAATAAATTTCAGCTTTGGCAAGCATATTCTCACTGATTTCATAATTGCTGACAGTTGTCAGTTGGCTGGGACCAAGCTACAAGATGATTGGAGTTGAGAGTAAGCAAAGCAGAGAAACTGCTTAAAAAGGGAAAATGAAAAGAAAGGAGTGCTCTGGCATCAAAGATGAAATGAATCAGTAAAAAAGCAGGATCCTAATACTGATGATGGAAAGAACAGTGGAATAATCTGTAATACATCACTCTGCAAGGCCTCAGCATAGAAGAAAAGGGGCAAGTCCCCAAGATAGCATCCAATTAAATCAAACAACATACAGACCATACACATGATCTATACACAGCCACGCAGAGTCAGGGTGTTATGACACACAGACAGACATCCTGGTTTGAGATGGAGCTGGCTCAGTCAGCCACAAGAAATTACTGAACACAGTGGAAGGAATTGTTGGAGCTGGTAAAGAACAGCATGAGAAGGTGACAAAAAGGACAAAGTAGTGGTGATGAGAGGAGTCCCATGAGAACAATCAAACTGCATGTGTACTTGAAGGGCACAACTGGAGACCTTTAGTGGACAGAAGAGCCTCACAAAGCAACATCAAGGAATGCTATAAAAGATCAAGATTACCTAGGTAATGGATTTAGAGGTACTTAGTTTGAGTATGGATGTAGGACAAGAACACCAGCAAGCTCTTTTACTCATCAGCCGAACGAGAGATCACAGTGGGTGCCTACAAGGGTGTCACTTGGGCATGGCTTGCTTTCTTTTCCATGTGTCTGGGTGTGCCTTTCAGTGTGTGTGGGGGTATGCACAGGTTCACCTCTGTGTCCCTGCACAAACAGCTCTGTAATGCATGCCAGCCCTGCCACAAGCTGGACCTGCAAATAGGAATAGCAGGAAACAGATTCACAGGAGAAATCACCTGAGCTGGAAAGTCCACTGGATTAGAGTTGCCAAAAAAAGAGCTTATCTTTGGAAGTCCTCTGCTCCCACTTAATAACAGGGGGCTTACAGCTCAAGATGGAGAACCTGTGTTGACTCAATAAAACTAAAAATCAAGCTGGAAGTTTAAAGGAGTTGCAGAAGTGGAATAAAGGTGCTCTGTCTGGCTAAGAAAAAAAAATCCTTTATTTATCTTTTTCTCCTGCCCCATGCTTATTTGTGCTCATGCATGTGTGCATAAATAGGTAGATAAACCAAAATACAGGCAGATGCAAAAGAAAAACACATACCTGTTCAAACACTTTTTGTTCAGCTTGAACTCTACAGAGGGGCTGGGTATACGTTTTTCAGAAGGGGAAAAAGATTCATACTACAGGTATCACCAACTGTACAGCATTTACACATAAAGCTTCTTTGTGTCAGATAGATAAAAGATTAAATTGCATTTCTGTGAGATTTTATTTACTGGTGGGGTTTTGGGGGTTTTTTTGAGAGTGGTTGTTCCTTTGTTGGTTGTTTTTTATTCTTTTTTCTTTTTTTTGCTTTATGTTGGTTTTAATTTTCTAATCATTGCTTACTAATGTAGACAGAAAGGGAATGAACAATTTGAACAGATATACAGCCATGCCTCTTCCTAGATTCTGACACTGTTTTCAAATATGTCACTCAAAACATGAGTAATTTAATGGTGATCATATATTACTAATGAATCCAAATGCTTTGAGATGAGCACAAGCTTTCATCTCAAGAGTGGTTTATCAATAGTACAACCTTGTCATGAGAATATCCAGGGAAATTTACTGATATCAGAATAATAAAAAAATTAGGCCATTATTACTTACTTCATGCATCTGCCCTCTTATTTCTGGTTTTGCCTATGTGATTAGATGGAAATAGCACTGGAATATCCAATAACATCATTCAGTTAAGATCTATTTTTGTATTCATAGAATGTAGCTTTATATGAGACTTGAGTAAGTAAATTCCCATAGACAGCCACCCTGAATGTTACCCTGCCTACTATGAAAGAAATCACAGGATTCAATACACTGAACCCACTTTCTTCGGAGCATGAACTATCCCAGTGCCTACTCAGTGGGCAAAGCTGTTGCAGTTGGGTCCCCAGTTGGAGATCTCTGAGGGTGGACTCCTAAAACAAATTGTTATCTCTCCTTCAAATGCTTATGAGATTTGTACTTTGAGTACATCATTATCTATATATTACAATCATTTCATGGAAATTTACATTTCTCCACACCAACAATTGAAGGAGATAAGAAAATTATATGGTACACTTGTAGATATGTTGCAGGAATCCTCCTGTAGGTTTTTTTTTTTTATTTTTATGGTATTAATTTCAGACATCTTTCTTACATAAAATAACCAAAAATGATTTTATAAACATTCCACCTTACATTAAAAACCTAAAATGTCTTTAAGATAATTATGATGGAATAAGGTAGAGGTTGTGGACTCTAATATTAAATTTATATGACTAAAACGTGCGTTTTCAATTTTGCAGATGACAACAGACGAAGCTTTATGCATGAAACAGCATTTTTGGGTGAGGGAGTAACCATATCTGTCAGTCACGAGACCACTGCTGCTATAGTCAACATTAAATCCTTGTGCTGGAAGTTTCCCTGTGCACTAAACAATAAAGCACGAAAGAAAAGATTGCTCCTTATTGGTCAGATATGCAGCTGGCTTAAATAGCTACACCTTTACTAACCTTAGCATAGCTATGTTAACATGCATTATCCATTTCTTTAGAGATATCATTCATGATGTCTTCCTATTCCAGAAAACATGAACATGCATACATGTAGTTCCTAAAGCTGCAGCAACTATAAATGCACACACACAGTCACATATCAGAACTTTCCTGTCTCAGGTACAGAATTCCTTGAGCTAAAGTGTAGAGATAGACAAGATGATTGCATTCAGACTATATAAATTCAAATCAAAATTCTGCCTGTGAAATCGGTTTGATCTGTAGACAAATGTCAGCTCTGTGCCCTATTAAACTTGCAATTGTTTTAAAAGGACATATCAGTGAGCCCTGAAATGTTGAATAAATGTTAATTGGAAGTCAAAGAAAATATCATGAGTAAAATGAAATATGCACAAAGAAAAAGCATTTTCAATCTATGACTCAGTAACAAGTAGATCCAAGAAAAAAAAGCATTACCAAACAGTCAGGCTCCATCTTAACAGAAGACAAGACAAATACTGGAAGCTAGTTTAATTTAAATGAGCATTACCCTGATCATTATTATTTTTTTAAGTTGTTACTATTAATATATATTAATTTTAAAGATTGAATTGCATGAATACATTGATTGTTGAGCTACCTATTAAAAATCCCATATGCTTAGCAGGGTAAAATGCATGGGATTTATGATTGCCATACCATATTATACTCATGTAAAGCATTGAGGATTTGTATAATCTAATTAGAATGAGGAAATAACAATTTGTAATGCTCTACCTTTTTTATTATTCATCCAAGACTAAGTATTATGAATGATTTTTTTAGGTATTTCAATCATTTTTCTCTGGTAAATTTGTACAGTTTGACAGCAGCAATTTAAAAATGAAGACAGAAGAGGGATTTGATTTTTATTTTTAATTATGGAAATGCAATCTTCTTCACATCTACTTTCAAAATGATGACTAGAGGCTATTTGCTTAAGTGAACAGTGAACAGTATGATGAGTGAATAATCACACTTACTGCAGGAACTGTATAACTTATGAAATTATGCTAAAAGGCTGCTAGATACAATACTAAAGGGAATTACCACCAGAACACTGTATTGTATATCCCCTTAGAGTAAAAAAAAAACATTTTGATGGAATAAAATAAACACATCTTCATGTGGGATAGCAGTAAAGAATTTTATGGGTATACTCTTTCCTAAGTCCTGGTAAGAATTTTATAATGTGGGAAAAAAATTAAAATATTTTCACCCTAATAATAACAAAAAACATTATTATTTAAATTCATGTAGGATGACCAAGGTAATCAACACAGACCTTAAAAAAACTCAAGCACAGTAATTATTACAATGTAGGTGGACAGGGAAAAAACTGAGATTCCTAGTTCAAAACAAATTCTTGTAGACTATGACCACAAATGAAATAAATGGACATTGCTTTTTCTCTGAGAAAATAAGACAGAAAAGCTTGGTTTCAAATGATTCAGCACGAAATTTCTTATTGGCAGAGGGTGAGGAACTATTTGATTTTAGGGTTTAGGCTATTTTTTTTTTTTTCTACCAAGAGTAGTCTAATTTCTGTTTCTGCTAATCTGACACTTTGATTTCATTTTACTGATTTTTTTCCTGCTCACACTCTTAGTGAAGCAAATATCTGATAAACTACTTTCTGAATTTCCTAAAAACAATAAAAAAGACTATTCATTTTTCTTCAAGTGCATCTGGAGAAACATTTATTTTCCATGGGAAAGAATATAATATCTATTAAATTTTAATACAGACCTAATTCACATACTCTCCACAGAAGCTTCAGTTTAAGTCTTGAAATATAACCAACCAGCTACAATGGAGTCAATCAATGTCAAGAAGGCAGTTTTAGCAACCTTAACTAAGCACTTAGTTTATTTTTCAATTGAAGAGAAAAAAGAAGGAAAAAAAAATAATCTTTTAAAATCATCTTTATTCTTTCCATTCCTCTCACTTTGTTAGGCCTTACCTGAGTGACAAAAAGTTTGGCTACCCTACAGTTTTACTATAGCAAAAGCTTTGTGACCTGGTTTGTTTAAGCCCATGCTGATAACAGCAATAAGATTATACATATTACATGGTGTATATGCATATGAAAAAAATCTCTTTAATTCAAAATAATCCTCATTTGGTGAGATGATCCTGCCTTGTGTTAGTTTTCAGCTTTCCCATCCTCCTATGCTTCATGGAGTGCATCAACACTTCAGATCAATCTCATAGTCTACAGTCATGCATTACTCATCCCATTTCTGTATATTCCTTCTTGTTTGACTCATTGTCCACATTGCTGCACATTTATGGGGGCAGATAAATCAGAATCTTTGGGGTTGATGGACTATCCAGTTTCATCACCTTTTGCTATTATTTATCCTTCATTTTATGTCACTGTGGCAGCTACAGAACAGCACCATCTTCTTCATTTCCCAGAAGGGCAATGCAACAAAGGGAACAGAATATATCCTGAGCAACTTCAGATATTTATCTCATCTAAAATTGGCTGTCTAAAGCAAATCAGATGAACCAAGTCCAGTAGTGCCTATTTGTCTCCAATGAGTAGGGGAGTTTAGGATGGTTAGTTGAGATGCAGTCATCTGGACTGAGGAAGATGAATCCAAGTCCTCCTGTCCAAGGTCATCAAAGTATTCTGAAAAGACATTTCAACTCACATCTTAGGTTGATATTTTTTATTCTGGAATATCTGAGAAATAAAGTGATGAAATAGATTTGTCAGACTAATGAAGAATAGTTAATGTTGTATTAGTGTTCTTATGAACTGAAAGAAAGTATTTTGTTTATGGACATCTTCAGAGTCCCATTTGATATAAAATATTGTAATACCCTTTAAAATTTTAGATCCCATAGTTGTGGTTTATGTTATTAATTCAAAATTTTTAAAGTAATCAGCTCCTTAGGAAAGAAATGCAGTTAAAAAATAAGTTTGCAGGTTTTTAAAATTATATACACAGATCTGTGATCTCTCTGCATCTAGGACCACTTATTACTTTTGACATAATCAAAATGAAGAGTCAAATGATGAATATGTGAATACTTATTAATACTTATTTAGAGTTGCTCAAAAAGGAGGGATCTAAATATTGTTGATTGAGCCATTGAAGGTTGGCTTGTCTAATGACAAAGAATGTCTCTATAAACTGAGCAATGCTTCCTCTTGAGTAGATGACAGTATTTTATGCAAAAAATGTGCATTAGTGGCTCCATATCAAAACCTGATAATAGGTTAACTTGTATTTTTTGCTCTTGGTACATTCCATGATCTAGACCTTTGAAAATGAGTTGAACAGTGCATATGAAAGCACCAAACAACAGATGAAATAAAGATAAGGCTAGAAGTGAACAAAGTATTTATTCACTTTGATCTCCAGCTCTCAAACTATTATTTATAATACATACTGCCCTTCTCAGGTGAAAATGAGACTCCTATTAGCATAAGGTTGTACTAATGGCCAAAAGAGGAAAACTTCAAGTTCCAGTTCTTCCCAGGCACTTACAGTAACAACATAAAAATTAATTGTTTAAAAAAAAAGAGAGTTTTTTTTGCATTTTTGTTGTTGTTGCTTGTTTGGTTGTTTTTTTTTTTTTTTTCTTTTAATAGCTACGTTTGTAGCCTTACAGAAAACTATCACAGAGTAACTGACTGAAAATGAAAACCTCTGTATTGGTCACATCTACTCTTAAGGTCAGAAATTATTTATGCATATTTTTGACCAGTGTATTTTTTGCTTTGTTTCAACTTCTTGATGGCTTTCATATTCAACTACCTGTGTTTCCTAAAGAAGACAAAGGGCTGCATTTTACTTCCAAACATAAATAAATTCTAAGCATCTCTTTGCTGCACAGATGATTTCTGTGCAGCTGTCATTGCAGGGGTTCACATTTTACAGTAAACATTGCTTTACTTTGCAAATGAGAAGCAAAAGCTGAGCAAGGACAATTGTGACAAATCCAATCCTGACTTGCATAAGGCAAAAACTGGCCAGGACCCTACAAATATAAAATGTCTTGTGTCAGTTTTTTAGTTCTTTAAACAGTGTTTTTTCTTTAACAATATGTTATGACAATACTAATTGGGTTGATTGATATGGAGTTACACTGCTAGAGCCCTTGCACTTGTTCTAGCATCAGGTTCTCCAGTATTTCTTGATGGCCATTGCATAACCAAGCCTTTCACCAAAATCTGGTACATACCAGCGAAGCAAAGGTATGTCCTCACTTTTTCTCCTGACACTTCTCAAAGGGTTTCTATGTTAAACATTACCAGAAAGACCAGAAGGCTACAACTGTGCCATCTAACAGGGATAAAAAGGATGAAAGCTTTTCAAAAATCTTACACAGGAACAATCTCTCTTATAAAGAAGCAGCATAAAGAGGTTGCTCCTACCATCTTCCTTATTTCTCAGGAAGCCCACCTGTACTATGAGCTGAGAATAGATTTCTGAACCAATTAAATACCTGTCTTCTCTAAACTATACTTATCATAAGAACACTTGCACACATTAGGTAATAGAACTAAAAGCCGTAGGTGTATTCAGTCTCAGAAAATCTCCAATTTCCTCAAAAAGAGAAAAAAATATGCAGTATTTCAGTACACTAAAACACTGTAACTGTTCTGGAATGAATAACATTCCCAGTCCTCATGATTATTTCTAGCAACTCAAAACAGCGTGTTCTGCTTGTATAACGAGCATTTAATTTAGACTCATATGCACACTCACTTCTATAGAAGCTGAATGCCATCATAAGCATCCTCTTCATTTCACTTACCTTGATTTACCCTCAGAATCACTTTGAACACTGCAATATACAGAAGTGATTAGAAGGGATTAAAAGCATAGAAGGGCCCTGATCAAGGAGTAAATGTATAAACAGAAGATAGTAATGCAAGGATTTTTTTTAAATACTTTTCTTCTAGAAGCAACATATAGCATGCCATATTATGTGATGGATGTACTATAATTTGCTAGATGGCCTATAATTTGAGACTTTTTTTTCCTTGTTCTTTTGACAGAAAAAATACACTCCCATCACCAATCAAGTTCTTCCCAAAACTCTAACCCTTCAAAATACAAAACTGTTCTAAAGTGTACCTTTTAGTATTACAGGATGATTGTTAATCAATGAGGTTCATAAATCACAGGCTATAATTTCCTTTTTGTAAACAGGATTTCTTTTACTGTCTCTTTTAGGTTACAATTCCCAAGCCTTATCCCCATCCCCACCCTTCTCTCCTCCCTCCAAAAAAAGAAAAAGCAAGAAAAGAGAGAGAGAGGATAAACATTATCCAATTCCTGTAATTCAAGTAGGAGAATATAAACTTTCCTTGTGTTTATCAGTTTCAATTGCAATTGAAGTTACTCCTAGAATTACAGGATATGCTGAAAAGCACACAGATTTTTTCTATGTCTTTGTACACACGTTCTTGCCTCTATGTTTTTTTCATGTATGACTTTGCAATGCAATGATCAGTTTGGGAATGTACTATCAACTGGAAAGTCTGTATTCTGATGAAATACATGCTCAAAAGGAAATACAATAGATAGCAAAACTATTCTTATCTTCACATAATGATGTATATGTTGAAGAGAAGTAGTAGAATAATTTTAATTTCTTGACTAGAGCTGTGTTTTGAACCAGGTTTTGTTCAGTGCTAAAGGAAGAACAAGCAGTTTGTTGCCTCTGCCATTCTTTGAAGGTGTGTTTTGGAGGACTGAAGGATGTGTTCAGTAGTTCTAACTAGTTTTATTTGTAATTTCTGACTACCAAAAATTGAAAATTTCAAAGTCAAAATAAAAATTTAGGGCGGTTATAGGATGTTCTTGAACTCACATAACAAGGGTTTTATTCTTCCATTACCTTTGTATCATAGACTTCTAATTCAAACTTCTTCTTAATGTAAAGTAAAATGCAATACATTCTTACAGCTGTGTGACTGATAGGAGGGAGGTTTTGGCTTTTTGCTGGTTTTGCTAATCACTTCTAATACAATGGTAAGTAGCTTAACAGATGCTGCCAATAGTCTCCAGGGAAGTGCAAGTACATTAAGATGAGTTTGCAATGCGTCACTCCTGCTTACAATGTAATTAAGTTACAGTTTTCTGTATATAATTTCATTAATATGGATTAGTCAAAATATCAATGCACAAATAAATGCAGACTTGCAAAATGTATATGTCGATAAAATAAACATAGCACTCTAGTAATAAGGTTGGAGTGTAACTCCACAAGAAGCCAATTCAATACTGCTACTCAATTGTCATTCACATGAGTAACTGAGGTTATCTGAACTGTGCATTTATGGCCACCTCCTTTTGACAATTCCTCACTATTCTAATATACTGTGAGAAATGCTTTTTTCCCCCCAGTTCTCTGAAGGGAGTCTTTTCTGTTTACTCAAATCAATTCTCTGGGATAACACTCTATGAAAGCAAAGGTGAACAGGAGCTCTGCAGGATGAATCAAGTGAAGTAAGGCAGCTCATAACTGATCCAGCAGCCCATCACAAGAGACCACAGAGCCAGCAAAGAATCTGTCACATTTATAGTCAACAGGAAAACTAGATTTTAAGAAGACATAAAAGAAATCTTGATGGTATACCTGGTGAGACATTATGTGTCCAAAACTAATATGGTTTTTATACAGTATGAGTTTGGTTCCCTTCCCTTCTTTCCTTTTCTACATCCTACTCTGCTTTCCCTTTGAAAATGAATTGCACTTACAAGCATGTATGGTTCTATTTGTAACTTGTCCATAGTCAGCTTTATGGAATATCATTCAAAAAAAACGCTCACATAATGAAACTGTACACAGATTGACATTTCCATCCTCACCATACTGGAAACACCTTTGAGAGGACAGAATTGTCATTGGCTAATTAGGAATATGTAAAATATTTTTATTTACTGATCTTTAGGTTATTATTACACTTAACGTCAAGGTAATACATAAAAAAGCAAAACCATAAATGCTGTATAATAGAACACACTTTTAGATCCCTCAGAGAAATAGAAAAGAAAATATATAATCTCCTTGTTAAGCATTTTTTATAGCAAATTTTTTTTTTTTTTTTTTTTTTTTTTTTTTTTGTCCGAGTTTATACAGAGAAATGACAAGCAACATCTCAGGGCTCAGTTGTGTTTGCAGATTTGCACTGTCTGAGTCAGAGAGAATGAAGCTCTTTCACCTCCCACAGCAAAGGTAAAGGTGCCGAGCTTCTATTAGTATAGCTAATAAAATCCTACACGGCAGCAAACTATCAGAAATAAATCAGGCATTTCCAGCACCAGGCATTAAGATGTTGTACATTAAAAATAGGACTCATGCAAAGAAATGAGACTCAAGCTTAAGTATAAAGACATAGAGATTTACAGGGTTGCTCTACAGAAGACAAAATGGCTTACAATTCTGTACAGCTCCTTAAGAAAAACAAACAGACAAAGCAAACAGAAGCCAACTGCTGTTCTCTGAAAAGACAGGGGGGTAACACACTCTTCAAGCATAAAATAAATTAATAATTATGATAATTCATTCATTTGAGCTTGTTTTCGAGCAGGTTCCCTGTTGGTTTCTTAATGAGGATAATGATGTATAATCTTTACAACTGAAAGTCTCAGAGGAAAGTTTACACTTCAGAAAAAAAAAAAAGATACTGAGACAAAGTGCCTTAAGAGTAACCTAAAGCCTCACTGGGATAGATCCAAACAAGTGATATTGTAAGAAGAGGCTTCCACCCAAGTTGTGCAGCCCTATGAAGTCATGGAATAACAGCATCAACACTGGAATAACACTAGAGCTCCTGATTCCCAGAATTTTCTCTTTTTAGACACCAAAACCACATTAGGATCAAAGAATAGGCAGTACAACTGTAGTACTCTGTCTCATATGAAAGCTATGAAAGAAATGGTCTTTCTATCCATCCTATTCCTTAGGAAACCATGCAAGATTTTATACCAAAAATATGTATCTTCCTAGTATTGGCTGACTCTGAGCTTGTGTTTCAAGAGAGGATCTGACAGGCAGTGAAAGGTAGCCACCTGCCTGCAGAAAAACAAAACCAGACATTCAAAAGTGCAAGCAGATAGATATGTAGAATCATTGAAGCTTTTAGATTGGAAAAGACCTTTAAGATCATTGAGTCCAACATTAACCAAGTCCACCTCTAAGCCATGTCACTAAATGTCACAACTACATGTCTTTTGAACACCTCCAGGAATGCTTACTACACCACTTCCCTGATCCAGTGCTTGACAACCCTTTCTGTGAAGAAATGTTTCCTCATATCTAATCTAAATCTCCCTGGAGCAACTTGAGGACAATTTCTCCTGTCCTATCACTTGTTACTTGGGAGAAGAGGCTGATCCCCACTGGATTACAATCTCCTTTTAGGTAGTAGGAGAGAATATTAAGATCTCACTTGGGCCTTCTTTTCTCCAGGCTAAACAATCCCAGTTACCTTAGCTGCTCCTCATTAGAAAAAAAGATTACATACATATATACATATATATATAAAAAAGACAAGAAAATTGGTGGTAAAACTAAAATAAAAATACAACCTAACCAGCCCAAAGCACTTTGCCTTCTTTATGTCTAGAACTTTAATTAAAATTTTAAACAAAAATAAGCGTGACATCAGAAATGTAGCTATTACAGTAGGGCAAAGGAGAGCGATGCTTGTTTGATATGGTATTAGTAAGTTATTAATGTGATAGAGCTACTTATTACTTAGCATTAATCCAGAAACTATTGAGAAGCACTTGATAAAATCTGCCCTTAGAGAAATGACTTTCTCCTTGTTTGAGGAACACATCTAATTGGGTTTGAAAATGGCATCTGATCTGCTAATCTGACAATTTTGAATGAATTGGGTCTCTCAGGTTTTCTATACTGATAAATCTACAACTGCTGGGTTTTTGGTAGCATTCTCATTTTTAACAGTTTTTGAGACAAATCAATGCACATTTGGACTCATCACTCTCTCTCTCTCTCTCATCTTGATTAATCCATTAAAGTTAATGCTTTAGACCTCATCTGCAGCAGAATCTTCTTGAAAACCTGGTAAGGTGAGTTAATAATGAAAACAGAGTGATGCCACATCACAGTCCTTAATATGCCCCTTCTGATAACCTGATTAGTAGATCTTAAATATTAGGGAATTGTTTTTAAGAGACAAGGATCCGAGTTTCCAATTTAAACTTCGAATTACTAACTGCAAGAATTAGGTTAGAAAGAATTATGTTGTCAGTTATGCAATATAAAAGAATACAACTAAATGACTCCAGTTCAGTGTACAAGCAGTGAAGAATATTTCTAGTCAAGTAATGTTTGTAATATGAATATAGATCAGTGACCTAGAGTAAGTAAAAAAAATTGAGAGTAGTATCAGTGGTGAAGATTCTGATACAGAACTAACACATCAAAATAAGGAGTGCAGTTACAGGACTATCCCAGTTTTTGTCTTTGTCCTCACACATAAGACACCTATTTTGCTGCTTTTGGACATGGTCAACTAAAAAGTTTCCAGAACTGCACAATAGTAGCAGTTATTGAATGTACAAAAAAATGACTGATAAAGCAATCATAAAATATAATTGATAATTAAAACAATCTGCTTATAGCACAGGAGTGTCTTGCAAAAAATTAACTCCAGATATAAAAGAAGTCCAGAACTACCACTTATTGCATCCAGTAGAATTTTAAAATCTAGGACACTTCAAAATGCCCTTTATGTCTCCAGCAAATACTCTGTAAAAAAAATCCTCACTAAAACTAGGTTTTTTTAATGAGCTATTCAGGCTTAAGAAAGATGCTGTCCATCTATTGAAGCAATAATGCTCTCAGGTGGATATTGCCTTATGTGTAATTTTTATTTCTTCAGGTACTCCCTATAGGTGAAATCTGTGATTTGAGTAAAGCATATTTAAACATATATAAGCATGTATAAACACATGTAACTTGCTAACAAGTTGCAATTAGAACATACAGGAATACAGGAAATATCTTTCAAATTCTAATTCAGCATTTGTTTTAGAAAACTTTGTTCCTTACCCAAAGCTGAAGAAAGTGAAAGACACATCACACTCAGGAATTTCAGGAGTTTTAATTATAAATATACCCAGGATTCTTAACATTGCTTTGTTTTTCTGTTAATCATAGAACACTCATCAAATGCACATAAATGAGTAGACTGCCACTTCAGCAATGTGCTTCAGGTGAAAGCATTAATTCCACTATTTTGAGAAGTTTTGATGGACGAAAAAATAAAAAACTGTCACATGTCACTAAAATTTGAAGTGTTAAATTCTAATAATTAAAAAAATCTAAAATGTTAATTTATTTCAGTTGGAACAAGATATCATCCTCAAACTTAGAAATTTTCAGAGCCACACTTCTAGCCTCACTAGAATAGGATGGGCTTTTAAGCCATCTGAATAGAGGTTGGCCTCTAAGGAATTTTGTTTATAGCATTTTAAAGCAAAGAAGTACAGAATTTTCTGAGGTATTTCAGTGGAAAGAGGCACAATCTGATGACCACCTGAGTCACAACCGTAATAAAAAATTTGGAGATGCACTATAAAACCTGGTAAAGAGAAAAGACAAATTGTTAAAAAAAGCCTCTCTCTGAACAGAAGTCATCAGAAGAACTCTCAGAAACCTGCAATAACTTCTAAGTGCAGATTGTTGGTATTTACTATTTTGTAACGCTTCTTTTGGAGTTCACCACCTTTTCCACTGGTGAATTCACATTCACACAGGGAATTTTTGTCTATTGGTTTTATTTTCTGGTTTGAATTGCCTGAAATAATAGAAGAGTTGACTGCAGCTGCTAATGGGGTTATTTTTTATAGTATGCAACTACTTCTGTGACATAGTCTAGGATGAGACATGGCAGCATATGGGAATATTTGTTGGTGAAAACCTGTTGAGCTAGCAATGGAAAACTGTGGAGGAAGCAAAACTTTGTTTTATCTTGTTCACAATACTTTTTTCAGGAAAGGTCTCTGGCATTTACTCTCTCAGGCAATGTCTCAAGGAGCACTGACTGGCCCAGACCACAGACATGCCAGGGACCATGCTGATAAGAGGACTGGATGAGTGCAGCACCAAGCTGGTGCTTTGGCTCTGTTTTACTTATTATAAATATCCATGCTACAGAGCCAGCAGGACATAGAGATGGGAGATGGATAGAAGACTTGGATGTGGACAAGTGATAGTCCAAAGTGTTTCACTGATTTTTACTAACAAAGAAAGAACAGTAAAGTTTGGAAATCATGCTTGTATTGGATCATCCCTCTACCGGTTTTCTCTGAATTAAGCCCATATCAGAGAATCACAGAACCACAGAATATGCTGAGTTGGAAGGGATTCACAAGGGTCACTGAGTCCATCCATTGACGTCTGTCTTCCAGCAACGTCATTCCAAATTGTTTTATTATTGCTAGCTCTTCATTGTAGCCCCTTTCTGCTTAGTTCCCATGTTCTCTCAACTGGCTTCTACCAGTTTCTTCCCCTTCCTATCCATTCCTGGGCCCACGATCAACAGAAAAGAATGCATTATTTCCCCAGTCTCTTTCTTGGAAACAGATGAACCATATTTAGCCTCAAGAAAGCAGCTGTAATGAAAAAAAATCAATACAAAACTAGAAAGTTTAATAAAGTTAGAAACAATCAAAACCAAAGATCCATCTTTTTGGTAGACAACTAAAAGATGTGTGTATAATACACATAGCCTTTTGTATACTCAGAGAAACAAACTCCCCAAAATCCAACCATGCCTGACATCTATTTGGCAGTGTAGTCTCATTGGAAAGATTTATATTTTTGAGGCTAAAATTATCTTAGAAAAACAGTTGCAAACACACCAATGCTGGGAAAATTTTGAACAGTTAGCAAAAAAGAAAAAAGTAAAAAGAAAAAAAATATAATGAGATGACCTAATAAAAATGAAAACCCCAAACATTTCCTGCCTCACAGGTCACCTAATACTCTGAACCCTGCCCTGTAATTCTTCTCAAGCCAGGGGACCTTTGGACACTGGAAAATAAATAACCTCATTTCCTCTTCAGCATGTTGTTGGATGTGCCACTAAATAGGAGAGATGTGGCAGCTTTGACATAAAAATTGAGATAACTTACTTAAAAAAAAAAAGGAGGAAAGAAAAACACCTCGGCAGAAGAAAACAGCAATGTTTCTTTCCTTTTTGACACACTTATACAAACTATAGAAAATAGAACCATATTTTTTTCTAAAACACTGTTCCTAAAATAACATCAAATGGTAAAAACACAAGCTAGTTCCAGTCTCACATGGCAGCAAAACAAAGATCTGGAAACAAAGACCTTTAAAACAACTGGAAAATCTTTGAAGAAAATGAAGTTTTATTACTATGTGACATAAGGCAACAGTTTAAGCTCTCATTAGAGAATGCAAAATTATTATTACAGAAGTAAGAAATTTATAGCCATCATTGATTTGCCCAAGGCAATGACATGAGTTTTACTGCACAAACCTTTCATTTTAATCTTTTAAATTACGAGTTTTGTGTCAGTACTTAAGGTAAAAACTAAAGCAGTGAGCAGTAGCCTGATTACATGCAATAAAGACTCTATTTCCTGTAAATGAAAAAAACTTTTAAAACCCAAAAGTTTAAAAATTAAATAGTTCATATATAAAGCTATCAAGTTAATTGAATCTCTGAGAACTAAGGCCCTCCATGTGACAAATGTGACAAATTTGTGTGAGTTAGTGTGAATGTTATTTTGGATATCTAAGATTCAACCAAAGGAACTTTGCTGCTGCCTTTGTGAATAAATACAGGCAACAGAAATGAGAAGGTTTACAATGTGCTTTCATTGGATGTTATGAGACAGTGGTTATAAGTATATTGTGGAAACAATATTTTAACCGTGATATATCTTGATGAAAGTATCTCTTACTTTTCAGAGCATGCTAATGAGACATGGGATGGAAACTGTCTACATGCTCCATTTTCATTTTCTCTTAGGCAATTTGTATTTCTGTGAATCTGCCAAGACTACCTCATAAACCAGAAATTGTTGAAAGTTGACTAAATTACAAGAAGGGCTATCTGTAACATTAGATAAATTTTTTAATAGTGCATGAATGGTAACAGTTGGACAATTGCAAATTCTTTATCTCAAAATATTAACTACTGCAATTGTGGAAGGATATGAAAGCGCATCAAGAATTTATAGGATAAGTAGAGGCCTTTATAAATACTACTACTGTATCTAAGTTGTATTCTTGTACTTCTCAGTGCCAGAACTAGTTTTAAAACTAACCCACAAGCATTCTCCTTTAAATACTATAGCATATGCAATAATGTAATGAATAAGAAAATGTTCAAAATATAAACTAAATATGTTCCCTGTAACCTAAGTTTGAAAATAAAGTGATGTCATTTGTTATGAGAGGTTGGAACTACCTCATTCACTGCTCTATGGAATGCATGAGAAAATGGAAACATACACTACAAACATCCATTAATTATTGTGTATAAAAACTGTAAGGTTATAAGAGGATTTCTTGGAACTACACACAAATCACTAACAGACAGGAAAGAATAAAGGAGAAAAAAAAGTCAATGGAAAAAAGTCCCTTCCATAAAGGAAAAGCATTTGAGAAAAAGTTTTTTTTCATCTGTGCTTTGCTTCAGGTGAGTATTGTACATATAATTGTTATAAGTGGAGCTGCTGTTAATTAATGAATGCTTACGTTTCAAAATATTTGAATGCTAATTAATGTGTAGAAAATTCACTCTTTTAAATACACTCCTACACTGCCTTGTCCTAATCTACGATTTTTTCAGAGGTTGTTGACTACATCATTATGAATATGAAGACAAAAACCAGAACATTCCATTTCACACAGAAAATTGCCGGGAATTTTGCTTTATTTTTTCCTTACTATTACGTTGATTATTGCTGTTACTTAATTATTTCTATAATCTGTTCAGAGTATGCTCAAGGCAAGCACTAAAAAGTTCAAATTAGAAACCTGAAAAATAGTGAATGGGGCTCCAGGAGAATTTCAGAAATGCATTTGCAATTTCAAAAAATATAAATGAGTTCATGTCTTCATTCTTTTTTTTCAAAATGTGGAGAAACAAGCTATTATAGCAACAGAAATAAATGTTGACAGAAACTGTTTTTTTGAAAGAGAACTGAATTGGAAAATATTTTGTTAGGTCTGTTGCAGGACAGAGGATTTTCAGTCATACAACATCCAAATATTGCTAAAGAGCATTTCAAAGAATCTGTCCTATTTTTTCCTATCATAACCTTAAGGTAATTTATAAAAGCCAGTGCTTTATATGCTGACTGACTGAAAACCTCCAGATGCATCTGCTTATGTGGCAAAAATGGTTGGATATGAAACAGTATTTGTGAACTCAGATCTGACTTCTCTGTATGTAAACCAGCTTCCTCTTTCACACAACTTTATAAACTCAGGGGATGGAAGATTTATTAGTTTGAAAGATAAATTCTAAAACAGAAGAATCCTTTGAATTATTTTGAATATATTTTATATACATGTGACACATCCAAATCTAAATAAAACCCCCAAAAATCTCTGAGACTACTTCTTATCAAATCCCTCATAAAATATAAAAACTTGAAAACTTTTTTTTCTCTGTGATAGACGTTTGATATAAAAATGCAGTCAAAATACAGAGAACTAAGTAAAACAGATCAAGCTTTTTTCATCTCAACATTCTTTAAACAACTCTCACTCTGAAGTTTGTCCCTCTTTTTCTGCTTTGAAAGATTATTTGTTGCAAAGATTGAGAGAAAAAAATATTTGAACAAGAAAGCTAACTGGGAAAGACATTAACAGTAATCATGTTTTGTTAGCAAATATTCAATTTGTGCCCTAGACTCTCAAGCCATTTTACAAACAGTTCCTGTTAAAACACTTTTATTAGTTGTACAGATTTACATGCCAACCTTTACCAACACATATGCTTATCATCAGCCAATGTTACACAGTTATTTAGTGATTACATCAGCTTGTTAGAATTATATGATGATAATTGTCATCTCTTCCCCATGCTGGCATTTTTGGATTACCTTTTTTATTCTGTTCACACTTCAGGACCCTATCCTGTTACCATGAGAAGTTTAATTTTTTTTTTTTCATTTTAAAATTAGAAAAAAAAAAAACCAAAAACAAAAACAAACAAAAAAAAAATCCTCCAAAACAAAAAACAATAAAAAACCCACTACCTGTTAGCAGAACTAGGAAAATGATTCCATGATGATGAGAAAATGTTTCAACTTGAGAGCAGACTAAGATCAACCTTGGTAAATAACCTGAGCATTAAGAAACAGTATTGTTTCTGATCCTCCTAATTAATGAAGACCAGAAACAACAACAAAGCAAATGAAATCTGAGGCGTGCACGAGACCTGTCAAGGGCAAGACAGTCCCATGTGCGAGACAGATCCAACATAAATCTTGAAAATATTATGCATGGATGATCAAAAATTTTCTTAGGGGGTCACATCCATGTTGTATGTAGTACTCATCTGTTTCAAAGCAATTTTGGTCAAAAAAAAAAAAAAAAAAAAAAAGAATACCAGCAAATTTGCACAGATGAGCTTTCTTAGTAGGAAGGACACATCAAAGTATCAGGATCTGATTAACTGAAACTGTTCCCTTTGCTTTTGCCTGCTGTGGAACTTGTGTCCTCTAATGTGACACACAAATAGTCAACTCCTAATTTGGTATTTCCTTAAAAATATAAAAGAGAGACTATAAAAACTTTGAAACTAAAATGTTTTTAAAGTGAAGTCCTAGATTCCATGAAGAACATTTTCACTTTGTACTAGCTCTAGGTTAAACAGCACAGATGAGCATTGATGCACTTTAACAGAAAGATGTACATACTGCAACTCATCTAAGGGTTTCAGACAGGTGTATTCCTTATCATGTGTGGGTGGGAAAGATTAAAATTAAATAAATTCTTGGTTTAGAACTCATGTGCCTTTTTAGATAATGACTTTTCTAAGATTTAGACTTCCAACTCCTGTGTATTTCGCAGTGCCCAAAATATCAGTGTTACCAGGATATTGCAGGGCTTAATTATGTAAATGAAAAAATAAAATGGCAATTTCAGAAAATGAAACTTGCTCTGGTCAACTGTCAGATCCTTAACTACTGGCACTGGTGATAAACTTTAGATAGCTACTATTTAAGACATTTTGGAAGTTAAGCCTCCTTCAGTGTTCCTCAGACTGGACATACAAAATCACAAGCACTTGTTAAACCAGGGGAATTTCAAAGGCCATGCTGTGGTATCTGATATTCCCTCCCAGCTGTGCAGGGTATTTACAGGTAACTGTAAGAACAAAGATCCTGATGCTGATAATTTTGATAAATTAAACTCACACTGACACAGCTAACTGGCTTCCAACACCTGAACTCAGTGATGACAGCTACTCTGTGTGTCTCAGAAAGAGCAGAGGTCACAGAGATACAGGCAGTGACTGTTCCAGATGAGCACAATACTTGCTAGTTATGTATGACAGAAAGAACACTCACACTGACCTCTTGCTTTCGTGGGTGTAACAAAAATGGCAGAATTAAAGCCAATGCACACCTTATGAAGAAATATAAATAATGGGGGGAGACATTAAAGTCTTCAAGTCTTCTCCCACAACTCTGCACTGGATTGGACACAGTCTACCTACCATATATATTACTTTGGGATAATACTAAATCTGAATTTATACAACACATATATATATATACACTCTTTGAGGTGCTATTACTAACTGCTCTTCATAAAATATCCTCTTTCTGGCACACAGTATGTTGTACCTGTCTGATAGGTCTAAAGCTGGCAGGCAGATGTTGCAGGTAACCCATATTATACCCATCTCTCTAGAGCCTGTGTGTGCAACAGCCAGCCATCTGTTTTCTGGACTCTCTGATCTCCCCAGTATTTTAAGGCCAGCTCTGTGGAGAATGGTGGCAGCAGTGGCTTGTCATCTAGTGAACAAATACCTCACCAGCTCCTCTACTCTTTTACATTTCCTGCATAATATTGCATGGGTTTTTTTTAATTATAAGCCACCTTGTTAATTGCATCTTGTTTGTTGAGTTAAACCTATGTAACCTGGAAGTTCTCTAAAGAGATATAAAAAATTTGGATTCCATAAGTATTTAGTAGTTTTCCAGTTATGGCTAACATCTGACAGGGAAAAACAAACAACGACAAAAACATCATAAGTCACACTTATATCTCTAATCATCTTAGTAGAAATTTTTCTGCGAATTAGATAAAAAAGTAGTATACTAGTAAATGTAGTACTTAACAATAATAGTGATGGAAATGCTTTTGGACACTTAAAAATATCATTCATAGAACTTTAGATTGTTCAGTGTCCACCTGATCTGACAATTTTACTTTATAAGGATAGCTCTGTCTCATGTAAAACCTGCCTCACCAGTCTGACTTTGCTTTGATTTAATTTTATTATCTTTATTGTATCTTACCTCTGTGCTTTGGAATAGACCACAGAAATAGAAATAAATATTTCATCAATTATACATTCTATTCTAAGATTTAAATATGACATCTTAAAAGAGAAAAGCTGTTTGGGATTTACACAGAAACATGTTCTTGTGTCCAAATGATTGTTCTAATGCTTTTATGGACTCCAGTGTTTTCTTTCATCCCTTCTTAACTGCAGCATGGAGAGTGCTGATTTGATCAAAACCTCTTACAGCTAGATATCTTATAAAGACAGATGAAGGCAGTGTCTTTTAGCAAGACAGTGGGAAGACAAATTGAAGATGGGAAACAAACAAGACAGTTAACTGCTTTACCTCTTCTGAGGTATGCTTAAGATTTTTTTGTTCTTTTAGTTGATAATCTGTAGAATTATTTCATTGAAGACAGCAACTAAAATAGGAAATCTCAACCAGGTTTCAAATAAACTGTGTTCCTTTATGATCTTAAGTAGGGAGAAATCAGCCACGAACTTATGGATTTATTTTTAATGAAGATTTAAAAAAGCTTTGACTATTGGACACAGAATATTTTATTTATCCACATTCTACTCAGCTGATAAGAAAGGGTAAGCTTTTTCCATACATTAAATATAATAATTCTACAGGTGTCCAGAATGCACCATGAAGTAAATCAGCTTGTCTGCTGGCTGGGATTTAGACTGTCTTGCCAAAAGCCTGGCCAGTTTAACTGAATAATTCATGATGTTTTATGATGTGGAGTACTGTCCACAGAAGAGACAAACAGACTCATTTTTCTTATATCCTGAAATTGGACTCAAAATGGGAGGTTAAAAAGAGAAGAAAATATGGTTTTACTCTTGCATTTAAATAAGCTTTTCACCTTGTGAGAAATGCATTATATGGCTACTTGTGACCAGTCATGTCCTATGGTATAATTGCTGTGATGAAGATGTTGAGGAACTTGAAAGAATGAGTTTTCTGAGGAATGTTTTGTTAAAACTCAGGAGGTAAACTGCAACAAAAAAACCCAATTTTTAAACCCACTATTTTTGGATATGTTTTACTACCTAATTCCTATAATGGAATGGTTAAAATGGTTTTGTGTTAAGCATTATTTGTGTTCCTAAAACCTGTCTGCAGGATTTAGCAAAGATGTTTCTGGGGTAACAACCTGATTCTCAGTAATTTTTTTTTTAAGTTCTATGGCAATTTGCTTTAACAAATGGCATATTTTTTTGTGTCAGGCCTCTGTAACCTTTTACACATGACTACATTCAGTATGGCATTTTCTGCAGAAGAGAATGTTAGTATAATGTCAGCAACACCAATCAGTGTTCAGTTTCATCTCCAAAGTGCTCACTTCAGAGCTATGGGGTGACTGGTACAATCTTATTACTAACAAATAATTTCAAAGATGTCTATAGCGCTAATCCACTGAAGCTGGGGTGAATTTCACTGAGTTAAACCACCCAAAATTCAAATTTGGAATTGCATGTAGATGCAAAGCAAGATGAGAAGTAATATTTCTGTTTCAAAATATTTATTATACTTGTTACTTTTTTTAATAACTTTCAAATAACTTACTACTACATAAGATATATTCTTACATGATTCAATGTCTGTGAACTTTATTGCCTTATTTATACATGCATATAGGATATTTTTCTCTGATCTATAGGCTATTTAATGGGGAAAGAAAATATAATAATCACAAAACCTGAAAAATATGTTGATTATATGTTTTCAAAATAAGAATATTCATATTATTCCTTTCATTTTCCAAACTCCAGGGTTCAGATTTAAAAGGAAAAGATTTGTCACTTAGAAATGCTATAATCAGTTTTAAAATATGGTTTCATACTCATGTATTACAAAAAAAATAATGTGTTTTAAAAGAAAAAGGAAATATATTAACAACCTCTAAAGAGATTATCACAGACTTTTACTTTCCCATTCCTCATAAGATAAAATGACATAGGACAGAGAAATTCTAATTCAGAATATCACTTCAAATTTTTAATGCAACTTTAGTTTTTAACAGTGCTCAAACCGGTGTGGATGAGTCTTTTCATTCAGGTAAAAAGCAACAGGATAAAAAGAAATGTCTTCAAGTTTCACCAGAGCACGTTTATCTTGGATATTAGGTAGTATTTCTTCACCAAAGGGCAAAAGGGTTACTAAGAACTGAAAGAGGCTGCCCAGGGAAGTGGTGGAGCCACCATCCTTGAAAGTATTTAAAAGACATGTAGATGTGGCAGTTAAGGAAGTGGTTTAGTGGTGAATTTGGCAGTGTTAAGTTAATGGCTGGACTCAATGATCTTAGACATCTTTTCCAACCTAAAATGATTCTATGATTCTATCACTGATCCTCTCAATTCAGTGGTATCTGCAGACTTGACCATTGGCTTCTCCAGATAGTTAGACTGCCCACAGATACCTGCATTTCATGACCACATATGGTGCTCTGGTTCCTCCTGCCTATTTACCAGATTCCATGGCTTTCTGCACTGACACTTGAGGCAGATATCCATTTGCTATTTTTTGCCATTTCTGAGGGACCTCTTCTTCACACAACTCAGAAACATTTGCTTTCTACTCTTGATTGCTACTTCCTCACTTGTCCCCCAAATTCCTGGTTTAGAAGAATCTTGTTACCATGTCGGCCAGACTGTTGACAAGGATGTTGACAGGGATATTTACTGTTGACAAGGATGTTCTTGCCCCACTTTCTCAGGTGGATTCTGTCTCGCTACCCTGGACTCCTCAGTGCTCAGAGTGAATCTCATGGCCATTAGAGCCAAATCCCTGTTGTTGGCATAAGCTATTGAACTAGGTGTTACCCAGCAAGATTCATCTGCTCCCATCTAAGCTTTTCTTTTGTACCAGCAGGACTGAGGAGAGAACATCTGGGGCCCAAGGTCTTTCCATCCTAGAGCTCTGTAGTGATTCTCAGTGTGCTACAGCCCTTCCCTGGCAGAGAAATTTAGACAATCAAATGTAGAAAGCTTCCATACAAGCTATTTTCACATTGGAGATACCACAGAAAAGCTTTTAATAGGAAGTGATTTCTGAGACTTTCATTAGCAAGGGGAATTACTATGTGATATTTTGCCTTGTCTTATCCATTTTTTCCCCTAGCTTCTTTGAAATGAATTAAGCCGATCATAAATTACTAGGCTGCTCAGGAAATACCATTTCCACGTACAGAAAGTCATAAAACAAAAAGCTGATTAAGGTTGAGCCTGGTTCAGCCTGATTTGCTGAAGCTAACAATACTTAAATACATACTTTCACCTTAGACTGAGTTTACCACCAAGCTATGAGGATATTACAATCATTTAATCCAATACTGAATTTCTGTTCACATCATGGAGTGTGATTCCATGGAGAACATATTAATAAAATTACACCAAGGGGCTATTTCAGTCATTTTTGGAAGTATGGAATTAAAGAAAGATTAAAGGAATAAAACCTGTCTCTCTGCAACTTGTCTGTAACAATATGGTTAAGAAACCAGTGGTGTTATGGTATATGTAGTTGCTTCACTGGACAATATGTGAAAAAAAATCATGAATAATAAATATTTCCCAGTAGCTTGACATATATAAAAAAGGTGCATTTGTTTTCTCATAAGCAGTATGAATTAAAATTGTCTTACAGCATATTGGACATGGAAGGAAATGTTTTTTATTCTTATAACAGGAATTCCTACTTCAACTGAGTTTTGTATCCAACAATGCCTCTGAATAGCCATTATATTATCAGTAACCAATTATGTTAGAAAATTGTTCAGATATTTAAGTTTTCAATCACAAAATGCAGATATTTTGCATAAGCATTACACTAAATAGAATCAATATTAAAATGAGTAAAGATAGCTCTGTACAAGTCCAATGAAATTGCTCTTTTCTCATGCAATCTGGAGTAATCCTACTCTCATTTAGAAGCACAGCAATTTTTACATTCATCCCTTGTAGCTAATGCCATCAGCGGTGTGTAAAAAAAATAACATTGCTGTAGACTTCAGAAATAAATTGTTAAAACAGGATTTTGTCATTTTTCTTATTCTTTCCAATTCCACTCTGTTTATGGGGCACCTCTGGCAAAGGTTAGATGAGATGTGTTTGATGGAATGGCTTCAGCTGCCTTGCTGCCTTTCTTGGTATTATGGTGTGCAGCAGAAGCAGCAGCAGGGCGCACTCTACTGTGTTCAAGCAGGGAATGAGGGGAGCTGTGTGCTAGTCTGGGCAATGCCAGGAGGGGCAGCAGCGTCTTGTACAAGGGGACTTTGCTGCATTTACAGCTACTTCACTTGCCCCTTCCCCCAAACTCCTTTGATTTCTTCTTAACCCAAGATTTTCTGAAAATCTGTGAAGTTTAAATGACATTTCAATCTACCCAATGACTTGGCTGACTAGCGCAATTTTTCCTATGCCACCTAATAAAATATAGGATTAAAATCTGAGATATTTTTAATCACTCATGACTAGCTGTGACAATAAAACATCCTTGCCCTTGCTGCCACCTGTTTTCTAACATACACTAAGTGTTGATACTCCACTGAGACATTAAGGAGCTGAAACAGTATAGCAGGACATGAAACACATCTACTATTTTTTGGGTAACAAACCCAAATTGTGCTATGGCAGCGCTGAGCACCAGTGCTCATTACATTACTAACTGCAAGTAGGTGTTCTTGTTCATCTACACCAGCACAGAGATCTGCAGACATAGTTTATATTCCTTCACTCCGGTTTAAAATAACTCTTTGGAGAAATGAAAATGGAATAAATGACTGCTAATAAGTGTTTTGACTTGTCCTGATCCGGAAGTGAGATATCGGCTGTGGTCAAACATTTTGTTCCAGCATTGTAACACCAGTTCTGGTAACCCCAGCAGCACAATGTCAGCTGCAAGACACCCACATTTATCTCAGACACTGTCATCTCAACTGCTGAAAGTTGCTAATCAAAAGGAATTACGTTCTGTACTCTCATGTCCTATAAACTGTCAAATCCTAAAATCTTGAATTCTAAAGCATAATGTAGCAGCATGAATAAAGGCTGTAAGTGCTGCACGTGTACAGATATAATTTGTATGTGAAGGACTCAAGCACAAAGTTGGCAAATATAGCTACTGTACCCACAGAAACAAATATTATATGTGATTGTGCTCTGTTAGGGTGTTAAGCTTAGTTCTTTCTTACACATATACACGCTTTGGAACAAATCATAATTAATTTGCTACAGAAGTGATTGCAAATGCTAACTTTGTAAAAGAAAGATAAAATATGAAAAACATTAAATAGACTACAGCTCTTAAAATTAAGCAAGTAATTTTAATGCACTAAGAGTTCTGGTTCATATTGACAGATTAATCTTCATAATTCAATGAGAGATTGTTATGATGTTACAAACAACCAAACATGGTAGTGGTATTGTAGTAATCCCTATTAATGGCAAACCACAATCTGAGACAGTTACCCTGTGTTGGGATTCAAGGGAAAATGATAACATTCCTGGAGCTGACAGCCATATACAGATCTTACCATTCTTGAAAGAATAGACCATTCATCTTCATATAGGAAAAAACCTTACAGGTGCCTTTTCAATCAGGAAAGTTCTACAAACTAAGCAAAATTTACAGAAGCCTCAAATCTTTAAATACTATATTATTTTGCATTATTTAGAATTTATAATAGCATTTTCTAGCCTAATTTTTTTATAACATGGAAATAAATTATCTTGTAGAATACGGTCAGCAGTCACCAGTCTGATATTTGAACCACAGCCCAAAAAAACCAGGAATTACTTTAAAAAGTGATGACCAGAAAACAAGTCCCCATTATTCCTACCTATGTATTTTAGATTCCATAGGTTTAAGAGAAGGTTTATGTATCCTACTGCACAGGAAATGGGATTTGCACATAGGGATCTCTTAATTACATATATCCCTAAAAAGGAAGCTTTGCTGGAGTGTAGGACCTGCCCTGGCTTTGAAATTTTTGGTAATAAGGTTACAGTCTATAAGGAAAGCTTATCATATACTTAAGGAGACACTGTACAGTAATTTCATCATTCATTATTTTCAAAGATAAAAGATTATTATCTTATAGAAACAGACTAACATTTCCAAGCCAGCATTTCAGCTGCAAGTCTTCTTCAAGTGACAGAACTCATAGAGGCATTATAGAAAACAATGCTTTCATTTTATAAAATGCCATGAGCTTCCTCAGACAAAGGTCTCCTGTAAAAAACATCTGGCAGAACTGGACTTCTACAGATGAAGACATTTGTTATCCAGTCTTCTGATTCTAAAAAAAGTTACAGTATCTTTAAAGAAAATTAAACTAGTGAAATTCTTAAAATATATTTACAAATTTTTAAAGAAAACATGAAGATAAGACTTTTTTTTTTCCTCCCTGAACTAAAAATATACTTTAAATAAAGCTTCTCCCTTCTTCACTAAAAAACTTAAAAGTAATAACTTAGTTTGAGGACATTTTCCAGGGCATAAACTATGTGAGAAAGAAAGAATTAATTGGGAGGAAACACCTCTGTACCACTGCCTGAAGTGCTGACTGTGAATCTTCAGGTGAGATTTTACCAAAGAGCAGACAAGAATGTGTCATGAAAACAGAATGCATTACAGCACAGAAGAAACTGCAGTATTTTTTTGTCATAATGTGGAAACTACAAGATAGGTCTGACTGACCTTCCACAGCACACACATGGGAGCTCATGCTGTGAATGACTGTGACTGGATTATCTGAACACTCAGAGGAGACTGTGAAGAACATGGGTCTTGTCATGGACAGAAGGTTGGAACCAAAGCCAGAGAAACAGGCATGCCACCAACTCCTGAAGAAGACTCACTGCACAGGCAACTTGTATGTGGAAAAGATGGCCTTTGAAAAATTTATGTAAATTCTACTTGCAAAACAAAAAGTATTTAAAGCTATTACACTATGAAATACTGAAGGAAATCTTGAAAAATAACTTCACTACCAGTCCTTTCAATCATGCCTCTAAATCCACACACTTGGCAGTTCACAGAAACAAAATACTAGTGTTCACATTTTTAATGCTTTTAATTCTAATGCTTTTTAATTCTAATACATCATCAGTCCATTTCTGGTTTGCTTACTCACTGAGCTCATATGCATCAAAGAAATGCTAACACAAACACTGTAAAAAGAACAAGCCTGGTGCATGTATGTGACATAATACATGGTTTTTGAACACCATCATTTAACTACTACCCTTTGTAAAAGCTACTTTCTCCACCTTTACTGGTTTTCTTGTACTTTCCTCAACAAACATACTCCTCTAAAGATGACCTAGAAATACCTTTTGTCACGAAAAATAAACCAAAAACAAAAGACAAAAGAAATATATCTGCCAAAGAAAAAATTGCTTGAAATCCACAAACTTAACTGTATCCTGTACAAATCATCCTCATTGCTGGAAAATGGGATTATGAAGGGATTTCTACCAGGATACAATAGTTGGAAGAGAATTTATAGGACTAAGATTTCCTATCTGCTACGAAATATAAGCTGTTTTAGTAATGCTTTAAGAGACTCATGTTTTTTACTTCATATGTAAAATTAAGAGAAGTTTATAGGGACATGTGATTATGTTACTTTGTTAATATGGATAGCAAATGTAAAGCTAACTGTTGAGAAGTGAAATCCCTTGGAAATACTTCACAGATCTACTTATGTGAATTTCTTTAAAGCATAGCTTAAATAGAACCAAAAGGAAGTATTTGCATGTGCTGATTGACATAGGGATGGTCCTGGAGGAGTTTGTACTTGAGCATACAAATGTGAAATAAAATCAAATTAGCATGCTAAGGAAATTAACACTAATATAAATACATTCCTGAATAGTCCTAGATAGCTAATCCCTGGGAAGAATAACTTAAATTCTGTTTTTATTTATGAAAATGGATTCTAATAGAGTTCCACTTGCTAAAAATATTCAGAGCCTTAGGCTATGCCTAAAGGCAGAGACACTCTATGTACTGAGAATCCCAACTATTTAAAGTATTTCTTCTTAAAACTACCCTAAATGGGCAAAATTTTTATACCATATAATGAGCTTGACATTCAGTTCCATTAACTGCATATATAATGAACTAATTTCCTGTTTGAATTACTTGATAGATCTAGTTAAATTACAATTTAAAATACTATTAATCTTTGCTAATCAACAGCAGTGAATGAAGATACCTCAAAGATAATAGGTTTTATATTCTCTTAAAAAGCTTCAAACAAAACTAAACCAACTTGTTCTAGCACTAATTCAGTAATGAACATAAAAGCACTTAGCACCTAAATACCTGTAAAAGGAGTACAATATCCAATAAGAATGAAGAATGAAACACCTATACATCAATAATCCTGGCATTTTACTAAATAGAATCATTTTTTTTTCTAAAAATGGCCAAAATTTATATTCTAGATAATAAAATACAAAACATAATAAACACTAAACCAAAAAATGTTTTACAATGCCAAGGAAAGATAATTTTTTAAGAATATGAATTCCCAATCTGAACTTTTTTTCTGTCTCTTATCCCAAAATTTACTTTTGTTTGACAAATCAAAAAACTTTGCTTACTTTCTGTACAGATGATCACCAGAGAGTTGTTTTAACAGGTCACACACAAAAACCAAAGTAAATAAACTGTTAAAATAACTATTTTCCTCAGCTTGTATCAAACATGACAACATGCCATCTCAGAGATATGAGGTCATAAGTAATTTTGGCTAGAAGCTCAGATTTACAGTCAATTATTTTACAAAGGCATTTAAGAGACTATGAGATTATTTATAACTTTGCTGATGGTAAAATATCTTACTGTTTTAGTGTATACTGACTTAAGAGAAAACAAACCATCCTGACTCCTAAGAATTTGCACTGAACTAGTGCTGTAAAAAATTGGCAGGTATAGTAATTTTATCAAGGGTAAAGGATTCTTATAAACAGGCAGTACACATTTCTGTGTGAATTTGCATGAACTAATACTAAATATAAAAGGCAGCTTCAAATACATTTCCAACCACTCGATATTCATAACAAGTTTTCAGCTTGCAATAAATTAAAGCTTACATTACAGAAAAAAAAAAAGACAAGGAAAAAATTTTAAAAAATCAAAATGTGGAAAGCAATCAGGTTAAGTGCTGGTCAGCAAAGTCAACTGATTATTCTACAATAAAAATAAACTTTCCAAAAGTAATTGATTACTGGCATCAGGCTAGAAAAAAGACCCAATATACTGATAATAATTCCCAACCCAATAGAAATGTTCTTTTCCAAACAATAGTGAGTGATATTATTACTTTATGTTACATGAATTAACTTATCAGAGGCATGCTCTCTTTGCTTTTTGCATTCCTACAAAGGGGCATGGAGATCAGAAAGAGTAAATTTAAAAAAAAAACCAAGGAAAACCCAAAGTTTATTAGTTTTACTTAGAGAAAACTGCAAAACTTGCTTAGTGTTCATAAACAACACAAAATACAGATGAACAGAAATCAGAATGTCAAAAGCCAGGAAACTGTGATGCTGTAGCTTTTACTGAGCTGGAACTGAGGTGTATAATGTATATACTGATGTCAATACACTATTCTGAGTGGTAGAAAGAAAATTGTGAAAGCTGTAAAGAGATCTTATACTGCTGTGAAATCAGATGATAAACTGGCAACTGAAATCCAATGCCAATAAAAACAAAGTAATGCACATGGAAAAAAAAAATAGCTATAGATATACAGGAATGTACTCTAATTTAGCTATTATCATCTCAGAGAGAGATCTGGAAATCAAACCAGAAATGTTTCAAAGTAAACATCAAGCCAGGGCTCAGTAACTGTCAGATTCGGAAGCAGAATGATACAAGTTACTAAAAAAAGAACAGAGAACAGAACAGGAAAAATAAAAGCACACCATTGCAAAGCTACATAAGCCCCAGTATCTACCTTGGTAGTTTTAAAACTAAAAAGATGGAATTGAAAGAAAAGTGTTCACAGATAGGAAGAAAGGAACAGATAAAGTCTTATTACTGGAACACCTCATGAGGATGTGTATATATGTACACATAGGCAATTATGAGCACCACAGGAAAAGTGAGCCATTGCTTGCAGCAAGAGACAACAAAAGAACAAGGACTTAATACAAAATTTACTGACACAACCAACTCTGAAGACTTTGAAGAGACAACCAAGTGGCTGAAGGCCCAGCAGAGGATGCAATGTCTCTACCAGGAAGTTGTTTGAAAGTGCTATTGCTAAAGGAGTACTGCTAAATTCTTCCTGCCCTCATTAGCTTAATTCTCTCCAGCATAACAGGAAAATGGACTACAGAGAGCTGCCATCTTCTAACTTTGCCTTCTAAGCTAATGTAATATGACCATTACTGGGCACCATTCAATCCATACCAATAAGACTTCTGTGAACTTTGTTGTAAACTCTTGAAAAGATGATTAGTCAGTACTATGACAGGGCAAGAGGATGAAGAATAATGGATTTTAGCATTTGATTATCTATTCTGGAGTTATCAGCAAGGAAATATTTACTCTGAAGAAGATATGAGATGTCACTCCTCTCTCATTTGCAAAACTGCAAATAGTTTTCTATTAAACAATCTATCTCTCCATATGAGACATTTAGTATCACATCTTCTATTTTATGCATCCTGACACTGAGCATACTTCAGTCTTCTCCACTCTAAAGACTCCATCCACTCACCTTTTCTCATGAAGCTCAGGAGCTATCCATATTTTTAAAACCAAAAATTTATACACATACATATAAAGCATGCATTGAGGATAAAAACAGGTCAAGAAGAAGAATGTCTATGAAAACATTATCTATACTGTCCTTGTTGTACTACACAAGCAATGAGGAACAGATTTATTCATATTTTAATTCACATTATATTTAGAAATATGATTAACTACTTTACAACAGAAAGAAGGGCACCCTGGACTGAATAGTCTACCCAAGATAAATGGGAGAGAAAAGTAGCTGAAGAAATCTCTGCACAACAGTTACTTGCAGGAGAAAAGTTTTCCTCATCAAAGTGTTGAAGATACTTTATCATCGAACACAAGAACAGAAGAAATGCAATTAAAAGTCCTACACCAATTTGGATGTCAAGTAACTCTGGACTGCAGGCATATTTATCTTGTATTTTAGGTGATGGTTGGTATTTCCTAATTCTTTTTGTAAGAGGATGAATAGCTGATGAATATCTGTTAATGGATTTGTGAGAAAAGGGCTAAAGGCTGAGGAAGTGAGTAACATGACTATCTCAACTTGTTCACTAATGTCTTCCTTTAGGAGATTAATTAATCTATTTGATTAAAGGATATATTATTGGTAAAACCAAATACAGTTTCTCTTACATTAAAAAGTTAAAAAGCAGCTCAGGAGAAAGGAAACGTAAGGATATATTCAGAGATATATAGCAATATAAACTTCTGTTTCACCTTCCTGGTTCAGGTTCTACCATCCCTCACAAATATGAGAACAAAATGGGTTTCTGTTTCTATCTTCAGGTGAATCTATACCTGTTCTTTTTATTTCTGCTAAATTTGTAGCTAATTACAGCTTTTACTCACTTGGAAAGGCATGCTATTACCACTGCAATTATTCAGTTCCTCTGTATTGCCTTCTGATTCACCTCATTAGCCAACCTCTAATTTTACTTAACCAGGCCACAGGGTTTAGCTTCTTGTCCTTGACTCCACCCTCTCCTCATCCTTTATGTCCCTCTATGTCTTCTCGCTTTCTTCGACATTCCTGCTTCTTTTTATAGGTCCAGTAGTCCAGAAAGCAACAACACTACTAAAATAATGAAAAAAAAGAAAGAAAAAACCACCAAAAAACCAACCAAGCAAAAAACCAAAAGGAAAAAAAGCAAAACCCCAAAATAAATTTCACAAAAAAACACAGTCTAGGATAATATCCTAAAAATAACATAAGTACATATTTAATCAGCAAAAGAAACTATTTTTGGAAGCTCAAAAATGTTGTTAAAATGCTGATAGAACTTCCTCTACTCTGCATTTACTTGCTCTGGCCCTTCACTCTTCCTTGTCTTACACATGCTTCTCTGCATGCCCAAACTTCTCAAGGTCCTTTCTAAAGCTGTATCCCCTTCGCACCTTTTCCCTTCAGAATCTCTTTCCATTATAAATTGTTTACATCTGGCTCTATCAGCTCTAAGCACAACTTAATTCTGCTACACCTTACAGAAATTACCAAAATCAAACAAGCATGGAACAAGATTATTTGGTCTCATATTTTCTCTAGCAAGTTTTGGCCCTTTCCCCCTCTTATTTCTATCTCATTTTCAGGAATGGGATGAACTATGCTTTGAATTTCTACAGTGTGCAGCATAATAAAGGACTGTGATTGTCCTTTTACGCTACCATGAGAAACAATAACAAGAATCTTGCCAATCATCTTTTATAAACATATCAAGTTTTTTTCTAATCATACTAATTTTGACTAACCTTTTGAAACTTTTGACATGAGTCCAGTCTCTTTTTTCTACTGAGGATGTGATATACTTTTTTTGATGAAAGAATATAACAATGGTAAACTAAGTTATGAACACATTATCATATTTCCTAAAATGCCTTTATGAAAACCAATGTAAAAAGGCTACTGAACAATCTCAGAGACCTTTTTTTTCCTCTCTTTTTCTCCAGTAAGGGTATGGGAAGTGTTATATTCTTTTTATGTTGATTAATCCAGCAGCAACAACCAATTTTCAGAAAAGATCTCTATTCTTGATTATATCTGCAACTCTGCTACTGAATGTCTACCAGAAAATGGTAGCTATGCAATCTGTACCCAAAACAGACATCAGTACTGCTCTATTGAGATCAATGATTAAATACTTCGGTAGAGAAACAATCCTTATAAAATGTATTAAAAAACCCATAAAAATTTGGTTTCAGTAGCTACTGGTAATCTTACAGAAAACAGGAAAGGCCTTCAGAGGTTTCTCAAAATGTCTATGACTGTTCTTAATGCAACTCTTGTAATCTGCTGGTTATCTCTCCTTACTCAGCTGCTGTGCCCCTGCAGCATAATGAAAGTCTGGTGTGATGATAGCACATCCTATTAATGAAAGTATTATGGACACAGATGGCTATCAAGGCTGCAGATTGCTGAACACCAAGACTGTGGCTGATTTTCTAGCTGATATCATACAGTATTTAGAGTCAACAAATCTGGGACACAAATAACTTTGTAGAAAGTATAATCTAGTACTCAGTGGAAGCATTTTTCTGTTCAAATCAGGGCATGCAAAGGTTATGGAAAAGAGGAGGAGAGGGTAAGGAGACGGAAAAGAGTGTCTACCCCATTTCCATTCTCTTGAATAATTTTTTTTTTCAATTGGCAAAATATTTTGAAAACCTTTCAAGTGGATTCGGCTTTACATCATAAAGGTAAAATCTAGGAAAGGAAAAAACAAATGTCTAAATTCAAATTGAAAAAAAAAGTCGGTTGATATTCCAATTTTTTAATATATTTGGGCATACTTACTAATATTCTCATAATTTTCTTAAACCTCCCTTTCACAGACATCACAAGAAATTTAGACTGCTTTAATTTCAATCTCTACCTCTTTTTTTTCTCTATGCTTATCATGTGTATATATATATATACTCTGATGAATTTTCATAATTTATAGACTGTGAGCATCATATTATCATACACAACTTTTCTGTAATTTTTCATTTATGTTCAAATGTGTTATTCTACTGTTTTTAGTGCAGAAAATCTCTATATTTTATGTTATGGGAAAATAAACATAAAAAGCAACATGTTATAAATGGAAAATACTATACATGGCCTCAGTATTCTGAGCAATTGAAAATTTGAATATTGAATATTGTGCAAATTAAATTTAAGTGAAGTCCCATAACTTTGAAGAATACCCCGAAGTTAGGTAGAATATTGAAGCTAGCAGGGGCACTCTAACAGGATGTCACACCTCTAAATCTCATCATATTATGATATGAATTCAAAGATCAAAGGAACACTATTCTTCATTATTTTAAGAGGCAAGTTCAATGCAAAATAAATTAAAAAATAAATAGAAGCAACCCTTTATCTTAACAGTCCACAAGAAAATTTAAAAAAAAACCAAATTCAGAGTACAGAAAAAATCCAATGCAAATTGAGAAGCAGTTAGTCTTTCTCATATAAAATTTTCTATTCAAATAAAAGCCTGCAGTAGATTATTACTAGATTACAGTGAAAAGTACAGTATTTAAAGCAATTGTTATATAAAAACTTAGAAAAAAAAGGAAACCATTTATACAAAGAACTTCAAATTACTCTTACATGAATCTGAACATCTTCTTCAAATTTCCTTCTTACGGGAAGCTTGCCACTGCACTGATCTCATTTTTTTTTTATTATTTATTTTTATTATATCTAGCTATCCTGAAGAGTACTGATCCGGTAAATCCAAATTCAAGGGAACAGGTTCATTAGCTTCAATAGCATTCTTAATTTGACTAAGAGGTTAAAGTATGTGAACCTTAAATTATAAGAATATCAAGATAGGAATCATGTCTCTCTGTCTGGGTAGGCTATTTTATTAATTCTGTAATAGGATCTAGACTAATGCTCATGTTCCAGATATAGTCATCGACATCTGAAAGAGAGGCAAAAACTACTTCAAGTGCAGAAACCCTTCCATAATCTTTATTTGCATGCTGAACACAATGTCATTGTAGAATTTTCTACACAAAGAACTGGTACCACTTAATTCATAATAAATTAGTTTAGGCTTTGTAATAGATGGATGGGCTCTTACACTTGTTTAAACCTGACTTGAGTCCTCTGGCTTGTCCTGGAAACTACTCTCATGGGTGTAATGACCAGCTCAGGACAATTACAATAGCTAGGTAACTTTGTACCACAGGGAGGTTTTCTTACTTGCAAAGT
Source organism: Serinus canaria (assembly GCF_022539315.1). Taxonomy (NCBI): domain Eukaryota; kingdom Metazoa; phylum Chordata; class Aves; order Passeriformes; family Fringillidae; genus Serinus; species Serinus canaria. Next base: position 16,494,378 of record NC_066314.1, on the reverse strand, counting down.
CATCCTTGACCAGGAAGGTAATATTGAAGCAGAAGCACTAAATGTTGGGGAAGAATTTTGTGTTTTGGCCTTTCAGCTTCTAATTTATTCACTCCAATGCCACATAACAATATAAATATAAAGGGATTTCCATATATTTATACATAAACGAGGTATACACACACACACACACACATATATATATATACACACACAACTATAAGTTAGAGATAAATATGAAAAATGCCATATGATTACCAGAAAATAAAATCTTATGCTGTGCACTGTACCTACAGAACTGAAGTCAACACGATACTAAGCACACATATTTTTTTCCCACATTAACCAAAGGGTTTGAAACCATGCAAACAGGTTCAAAATTAGCTGCAAGAGGCAGGGTAAATTCTGTGAAAAGCGAGGCATGCACTGTTACACATTGCATCCCCTGGAGCCTCTTGTCCAGCCCAGAATGACTGTCAGCCACTGGCACACCAGAGGCCCCACCTGGAGGGGAGTGCCCCAGGAGACCAAAGCAGGTGACAGCAGTTGCACAAAGGCACAAGTGGGCAAGGCCCAGCATTTGGATTTTACAGTAGCTACAATTGCACTGGAATTCTAGTGGTGATTATTAACCTTTCTCTGTCACTCCCACTCTGCTCTCTGTTCTCCTAATTTCCTCCTCTCAAAATCTGGGGAGTTTAAAGTTGGTTGGGTTAAAGGTTTCTAAGTCAATGCCATGCAAAATGCTTTATTTGGATTGAATATATGCTTGAAAAATTGCCCTTATTTTCTAAAGTTTGACAGTAAAAGTTTGTGGTGCAAACCTCCAGAGAATGTCATGTTTCTCCTGTGCCCCTGCCTCAGGGTATAAAAAACCTAAGCCCCTTTAAGAAACTCATCAAACAAATCTGGGGCTTAACACCAACAAGTGCAGATAATGCCATTCATATCACTGGTAAAGGAAGACAACACTAACTCAGCACTTTTTAGTGTAGGATGGTGAAATCACAAAAATTAAAGTGTGATATGAATTCAAATGAACAGAGGTCAGGTACTTAAAATATTCATACAGACCAAGACTTCCAGTTCTGACATTGACAAATGCAAAATTGCAAAACCCAGTTCATTAGCATACCATCTCTTCAGGAAATCTGGTACCAAAATCCAGCAGTATTTTCTAAGAGTGAAGACCTACCAAGCTTTTTTAAACCCAAATGTCTTCCTACCCCAAGACTGTAAGGCTGTTTATTTGCCTGCAGCCCACCACTTCAACAAGGAGCTTCTAACATTCACATTGAAGTTACTAAGCAGGCTGCCTGCAGTTGAAAATAAAAATTCAGATAGAATCTATACAAAAATACAGATTCAGAGAGACAGACATCTGTGGGAGTTCCTGAACCTCTCTAAGATGAAATGCACAGAGAAAACCTTGATATTATTAGCTAAAACATGATACGCTCCTGATCCAGTTTAACAAATTCAGATCACAATAAAATTGGGTTCCATCCAGGCACTTTGTGGATAGCATGATTTGTCTTCTGAAGGAAGATTAAACTTCACCTGGGAATAAGATGCTGATGCTTTTCAGACAGGCAATTGGCCCTTCTATAGGGATCCCATCAGGTAGCACCCCACATAAACACATAGTAAGGCAGCAGGGGGATGTGTCAGTGTACATGACCAGAATTTGGGTCATTTTTCTTTTGGGCAGGGCTATGCTGGCACCTACACTCAGAGCTGCAGCCTTCTTTTCAAAGGCTGGCATTTCCCTTGGCTTTATACTTATGTATAGTGATTAGACTTCCAAAACTTACATCAAAATTCTGACTTAAAGCTGTTAAAGCAAGAGTGTCAATACTGTGTCTGGGGTAACTACTTACTTTTGAAAAGCTGCTGAGAATTCGTCAATATTCTTAGCAAGCCCTCAAAGTTTTATGCTTAACAAAATTAAAAATTCAGTAATGTATTCAAAGCTGAAGCCTGAAATTTAAAATATGCTTGCTGCTTTGTGCAGAAGATGTCTATCCTACCAAAGAAAGCCTTTTCTTGAATTATTTTAATCTGTATTACATGTACCCTGGACAGTAAACTTAAAAATACAACAAAAAAATAAAATTAAAAAAAAATTATTATCAAGGTCAGGAGGACTGAGCCTTTCAATTTTGTAAACTGTTACATGATATAATTGGAGAGAAAACAGGTGATTATTTCCATTGGTTATTTTTATTGTAATGCTGCTGCTGGTTAGTGCACCAAAAGATTCCAACAAAAACTGAATAAAAAAATTCATAGGCCTTTCCTTCCTTAAAAAAATCAAACTCCAAATCAGTTCTATTCATTATCTGAAACACTTTTTTTTTTTTTTTCTATCCCAAATAAGAATTTATTTCTCCTTTGTAAATCACAGTCTAGCCTGATCATCCTTCCTATTCAATTAGGGCTGAACCTTGCCCTCTCAAAAGGGATGAATATGGGTGGAAGTTCTCTGTGTATGCCCTTCTCAGAAGGATGCTAGATGAACCCCTGAAACTCTCAAAAGACATGCTCTGAAACAAGTGGATGGAAATTCTACTTTTCCACTTCCACCTCATCTGAGAGTACAAAGAAGCTGTGAGGGCTTTCCTCCTTACCCTACTCCCTAATTAACAGAAAGAAGCAGCTACATGTCCTTATTGCCTTGTATCAATCACCAATGAGGTCTATCCTTGGGCTGTAAGAGATTTGAGTCTAGGATTGTGTGAGACTGGCTTATGAAGTACCTTGCAAGTCTGTGACACGGTAAAATAACACAGCAGCAAAACATAAGCAAAACAAGTTAGAGAAATAAAGAATCAAGACATATTAAAGTTTAGTTCTGATATGAAAATGCCAGTGTTTATGACACAAATATTTTTTTTCCTCCAGTATGACCTCATCCCATTACTGAAGGGGAAGGGCAACTCCTTTGTATCATCATAAATATCTGGCTAATGTTCTGTGTTCAGAAAAAATATTTTCCCTGAATCAGCACTGTGCAGACTATTCTGAAAGAGATATAAAAAAATGCCTAGCATTAAATACACTGTCTCAGGTGTTGGGCATAGTAATGCTATTAATGCTGTCATTAATTTAGCAATCAATTTTAACATTTTCTAGAACTCTTCTGACACATCATATATCACCACAGATATTAAATCTAAGTTTAAAAAGTAAGTTTAAAAAAAAGTGGTTTAAAATGTCATTTCTAACCATGTTATAGCCTTTCTTGATTCACTTTTATGAACCTTTTGTTGTTGTTGTTGTTGTTGTTTATAGTTCTTTGTGCTTAATGGGATTACTGGTGGGGGGAATATTCCTTGACCATGCTACTTTCACATGGTGTCTGAAATGTCATTTAGCTATAGTTATACCTCACCCATTGATGACAGGGGTATTTACAAAGGTTCCTCTCTCTATATTCTCTTACACTCACTGGAGACAAATGTTGCCCTGGCAGAAGCCCACCTTCACACATGAATGATTTTGGAAGCTTCTCTTTTCCCACTCTTCTGGGGATAACTGGAAGGTAGGATAACAACCAGAGGGGGAAATATAAACACGTTACATTTTTCTATAAACTGCCTCTAATCAGTGAAGACAGTGGCTTTTCCAGAAGGCAATCTGAGCAGCTGATGGCCTCAAATATTTACACACATTACATTCAAGCAGAAAACCTATCTGCTAGTCATCCCATGTTTTCTTTAATGCCATGAAAGAAAAAGAGACGAGTTTTCAGAAGTGATTCCGATATTCACACTATGTGACCTCTGAAATGTCCAACACAGCCCCCCGTCTGCAGAGGGAGGTGCAGAGGAAGCTTACAGCGACCAAACTCCTGAATTTAGGAATGTCATGTTGACCTATTGCCTGAAGTTAGGTAAAGAATCAGACTGCAATCAGACTGCTGTGGTTGTTGATAGTGCCCTGCCGCATGATATCAAGCACAGAAAACTCTACCCAGCGATTCAGTGCATGCTTATGCTAATGCATAATGTGTTCTCTAGTTATTTGGTCCACTTCAATTTAAAATGTCTGTAGTAATTAGGCTTCTAGTCACTTCCTCAGAAAATGGTTTCACAATCTAACATCACATAACCTCTAACCATTTTTCTGTGCTGAAACTGCCATCAGAGCACATAGATGAAAGAGGATTAGACTACATGGGTGGCTGCAAAGGAATGTCAGGAAGTAAAGGAAACGAAGCTGTTAGCATTGATGAACTAATGCATCCCATCAAACACCAGGAGGCTGAAGGTGTTGTCTTTCAGATGAAATGTGAAAGCAAGGCAGTAAGCATTAGAGGCAATTAAAGTTCTCTCAGCACTCTTTGCACAGTATCAGTGCTAACCACTGGTTCCTGGCCACCTTCCAAATCACATAAATAATTCTGCTTTCCTAAATATTTCCCTGTCCTATAATTTAAAAAGGCAGCCATCTCTTCACTTCAAATAGTATATTGATGCCAGGTTTAGCCTCAAAGTGGGATGCTTATAAGTGAAAAGTGTTTCCAGGTCTTTGTTATAAGTACAAGAAGTATTTTATTTTCAATGACATTTTATTCGCTCTTATCCTGGCATTATTTCCCTTACCATAAATCTATACTGTGCCTGACTTGTAAGCTGTGATCACTACTCACTTGACTGCTATGAATGAACTGTTCTGTGGAAAAGACTAACATTATGCAAAATCCTAGTCTGCAGCTTTATGCTGTGTCCAGTCATTGAATCATAGAATCATTGAATATCTCAAGCTGGAAGGGGCCCATAAGGAACATCAAGTCCAATCCCTGCCCCTCTCAGGGCTAAAAATAACCAGATGACAAATTTCACTTCATCTGTCAGAGGGATCACCACCTCTAACATTAAAAAGGAAAGAACAGTAATTGTGGTGGGTGATTCCCTTCTGAGGAGAACAGAGGGCCCCATATGTCAACCAGACCCAACCCACAAGGAGGTCTGCTGCCTCCTTGGGGCTGGAGTACAGGATATTACTGAGAGCCTCCCTAGGCTGATTCAGCCCTCTGATTGAAGGATTGACCTGACCCACTGCTGATACTCCAGGCTGGCAGTGATGAGATTGAAAAGAGGAGCATCCAGGCAATTAAAAGGGATTTTAGGGCACTGCATCAAGCGGTTGATAGGGAAGGAGCACAGGTAGTGTTCTGCTCAGTCCCTTTGGTGGCAGAGAAAAATTATGAAAGGAATACGAGAGCACACATGATCAACAAGTCCCTCAAGGTTTGGTGTCATCAGCAGAATTTTGGGTTCTGTGATCATGGGGCAACTTTAACAGCACCTGGCCTGCTGGAACAGGATGGGCTCCATTTCTCTGTTAAAGGTATGAGGATTTTAGTTCATGAACTGGCAGAACTCATTAAGAAGGCTTTAAACAAGGTTTGAAGGGGGAAGTGGATGCAGCTGGGCTGTCTGGAAGCATGCCCACGGGTGGTGAGCCTGAGTTAGGGGTGAAATCAGTAGCCCAGATGAAGTGTGTGTGCACTAACGCACACAGCATGGGTGACAAACGGGAAGAGCTGGAGACCATGGAGCAGCAGCAGAGCTATGATGTAATTGCCATCACAGAAACATGGTGGGATGACTCACATCCCTGGAGCACTGCACTGGATGACAAGAAGATGAAAGGTGGAGAGGCAGAGGTGTGGCCCTTTATATTAGAGAAGATTTTGATGCCATAGGTAATAAAACGATGAAGTTGAATGCCTATGAGTAAGAAGTAAGGGGAAGTCCAACAAAGCTGGCATCCTACTGGGAGTCTGTTATTGTCCACCCAACCAGGAAGAAGAGGTGGACAACTTATTCCATAAGTAGCTGGAGAACGTTTCAGGATCACCACCCCTTGTTCTTGTAGATGACTTTAACCTTCCAGATATCTGCTGGGAACTTAATATAGCGGAAAAGAGGCAGTCCAAGACTTTCTTAGAGTGTGTGGAGGACAGCTTTTTGTCACAGCTGGTGAGTGAGTCCACTAGGGGAGGGGCTATGTTAGATCTGTTGGTTGCAAATAGAAAAGGACTGGAATGGTCTGCCTGGGGAGGTTGTGGAGTCACCATCCCTGGATGTGTTTAAAAAAAGACTAGATATGGCACTCAATGCCACGGTTTACTTGAGGTGTTGGGCCATGAGTTGAACTCAATGATCTTGAAGGTCTCTTCCAACCTAGTGATTCTGTGACCAAGAGTATTGTCCAAATACTACTTGACCTCTGACCAGTTTGGTGCTGAGACCATTTCCCAAGGAAATCTGTTTCATTGCCCAACCACGCTCTCCGTGAAGAACCTTTTCCAAATGTCCAATCTGATTTTCCCTTGATGCTGTTTCATTCAATTTCCTTGGGTCCTAACACTAGTCACCAAAGAGATGGGATCTTCCCCTCTGCTGCCCGTCTTGATGAAGTTGTCGAATGAGATGAGGTCACCCCTCAAACTTCTCCAAGGTAAACAAACAAAGTGACCTCGGTTGCCTCTCGTTAAGTCTTGCCCTTAAGACATTTCATCATCGTTGTCACTCTCCTCTGAACACACTGCAACAGCCTGATGTCCATCTTATACTGAGGCACCCAAAACTGCCACAGTATTCAAGATGGATCCTCAGTTGTTTGAGTTTAGGTACAAAATATTTCAGAACATAGTGAAACCTTTACCTACCCTTCTTCATTAAAGTATTCCTTTAGGGTAGTTATCAACCTGTGTGCTACTTTCCTTGGCAGGGCTTTGGGTTAATTTTTCATTGCTTGCTTTTTATGTCATGTGGTTGGTTAGCCCTTTTATGCATTCTCAGTCAAGAGAGGAAACCTAACTTACCTCCCTGTTTTTCTTATAGACACATCTTTGTTGCCATTGATGGTCCAGCTATTGATATGTTCCATTTAACACTGCTCAGTTTCTGTCTTAGGGTTGAACAGCAGCATTTCTTCCCCAGGAACACTTCAATCTCTAACTGACACTTGACATTCATTATCAGAGAACAAAGGTACTCAATATGAACATGTTTACATGATTTTACTAAGTTTGTGATATTATTGAGACAAGAAATTTCACTCAACTTCTTTTGGAATGTCACATATTGTCCTTAGTTTGGAGCTGAAAGCAAAGTAACTGAAATGAAACTACCTGTGTGTTTCCAAATGAAAAGTGACCAGCAAGGTGGAAATTGTCAGGCTGCACGCATAGGAAAGGGATGCTCATGAGTAATAGAAAAAATTTTACTTTCATATCAATAACTAGGAAAATCTGTACTTCTGCTGGAATTGTCTAGAGGTAATTGAAAGAAAATAAAGTCTTGTACATGCTCTGGTGCATCTATACATAGAGATGCATTTGTGATTTCATATGTCGAAGTTAGAATGAAGAAAGGAGAAAAAAAATATTATTTCTTCAAGCCATGTCAAAAAATATGTTTGATATGCATACTAGTTTTTCTTTTGGTTTTACTTGTTTTAAAGAGACATTTCTTAAATGCAATTAACTAGAATGTATAATAATTACAGTGAAGTAAGATTTGAAATATCTGCAATAAAATAATTATAAAACAACATAAATACTGCAATAAAAATGTATTAAATACTCCTTTAGAGTATTTAATATGCTTGTTATTGCAATATTTCTGTTAAATATTGCAATACCAAGCGTATTAAATGTTATGTTGTAAAAGCAAAATTCTCATTTCTTAAAGTAATTTTATTTCTGTTTTTTTCTTTTTTCTCTTTGCTCCCTGCAATATGTCTAAAATTCTTTAGAATGATGAAGCTTTCCAGTTATTAAGCAGTTCTGTTTGAAGTGCATGACCTAGGATTCTATTAATGATCAGTTCTGACCCCTACACCTCCCTATAGAGTCCCAGAGATAAAAAGAAGAGCAGGGAATTATTGATTGAAACTAATGTGTCTTCCTTGTAGATCCTGAGTGTTCGTGTTAAACAAAATCAATCAATGCCAGCTGAAAAGCATGTTAATCATAATGTATGAACAACTTATAGACACTAACATCCTACAGAAACCAATATTGCTAGAAGGCTTGCAAAAGCAATTAAATATTACTAAACCTCTAAAAAGTAAAAACAAACAAACAAAAAAACCAATCAAACCATATTTTGATTTGTAACAAAAAGTGTCTGAACACTCTGAATTCACTTACCTGAGCTACAACTGTCCAAATTTAAGATTTTTGGATATTGGGATTAAACTCCTGACATTTCTCATAGCACTTAGTGGACTAAAAAAGTAAATGGGACTCAAATCCAGAGCATAAGAGTCTTCTAATCACAGAATTCAGGCAAGCAAATTAATTATTGCAATCCTAATTTTCTCAGGCAAATAAACAAATTCTCTCATACCATTTTTTCCACTCATCAACAATTTCTATTTTCTGAAAAAAACTGCAATTTATTTCCTTTACCTATAAATATATATTCTACATAAGTACTGGAATTATTAAACATTTAAAAGTTCTTTGCTCACTTCTCAGGATACTATCCTTGTATTCTAAGAAATGCTTTGGCATAACAAATCTTTTCATATTCATACAACTCTTGTGAAAGAACACAAATCGTGGGTGCATCTGTCCACAAACTTTTATCAAAGACTTTTCATCACTTGCTTTAAAACAAATTTAAATTAGCAAAGGTACTGAACAAAACCAAAGAATAATTGCTATCTTTCAATCTCTCACTGGTTCCAGCTTAAAAACTGATGAAGCTTAACTGACACACAGGGAAATTACACTGGTGATAAACCAGATGCTATATTGAAATAAAATATCCTATCAAACTAATGCAACTGAGGTCATTGCTATGGAATTTGATCTCAAAAATGGGACTAGGGAACACCAGTTGCAAATAAAAATAATAAAATGAAAAGTGCAGGCAAACCACTATCATAATATCACAAACCCTACATTCATGAATAAAAATTACATCATAACAAAACATACCAAATATACATTATGACTCTGTGGGTGTAGATATGAAGCAATCAACACTAAATCAAGCTTTAAATCAGGGTGAATATCAATGCCATTTTTTCAGAATACATTAGCAATCTGCCATAGTTAAAGACAAAAATACAAATCAAATCAACCTTCTCCATCGTATGGAAATATTTCAAGAAAATCTCTGTTCTTCATTTACTGCTCAGACAAGTTCTAAACACTGTATTTCCATTCCTAAGAATTCCAGTTTTATCTATCTGACATTCACTGTGTTTCCTTTCTTAGGAAAAGACCTTCAGTGATGCAGCAGTGGAAAGCAGAGTGGATTTTGATAATCATCTCAGGACTTACTATAAGAGCGATGTTGACAAGTGCAATCTCACCCAATGTTTGTAAAGTTTAAGAGCCCTTAAATTACCTCCTCCTTTTGCTGCAAGAACAGACACTTGCATTTCAAAGCTCCAGGAAATACTACACAACTGAATATATTCTAAGGTACTTCTCTCCACTGAAGATTGTAAAAATGGAAGCAAGGTACAAAGCAATACCTTTAAAGGTTGTAAAAATTACCAGCTTTGACACTGAATTCTTAAACCACTCTCTTGCTAGAAGATGCAACGAAATTGTTAGCTAATATTTTTCTCACTATTGGGTTAGCAGGTCACACTTACTATGCTTGCTTCCTTCACATATGAATTTTGTATTAAAGGTCTAAGTTCCACCTTCACTTTAGAAATAATCTCTTTAAAATCAAGACAATATAAAGAATTATAAGAAAAGAACCAAATCTTGGAGGGTTTTTTCGACAGCAAAAATGAAATGTCAAATAGCAATTATGTACTTAACATGAACTATAATATAGATGAAGAAAAAATTGCAAAAGTACATTCTATATCTTATTTAAGAAAGCTCAGGGAAGGATTTATTTGTTTGAAAAATGGGATTATTTATCATAAAAAAACCAAAACAAAACAACCCAGCAATTATGTTTAGTTGTTAAATTCCTAAATCGGAATTGTTTGACTTAATATTGGAGACAAAACCAGCTCTCTGCTACATAATTTTATGTAGCCTTCATGTCATGTTCTGAATAAAAACACTTTTGTGTTTGAAAAAATTTACTCTAGAAATGTGTATAAAAATATGGAAGAATTCAGAAAAATATGGAAGAATTCAGTGTTAATTCTTTAAACTATGAACCTGGTAAATTCCCAGATGGATACTCATCCATCAGTGGACAATTTATCTGCCAGCTTTACTTGCAAGCAGGTTAGAGACAAGATCGAATGCTTGTTTATCCTTTCCTAAAATTTTCTTGAAGTTATGTAAAAATAATTTTTTAACTTCATTCATGAAAAAACCTACAGTTCAAAGGTTTGACTTTTGCTTTCATTTTAGTCTGGAAACTTGGTATTCAGTTCTAGGTATTACTACCCTTTTTGAGCTCTGATTACAAAACATCCCCAACAGTGCTGAGGAAAATAAAGTAGCATGTCCTAGATATCTTGTAGTTGTTCTTAGCAAAGGGTTCAACATCCTAATTATAAATATTTCAGAAAATAATGAAGAACCATGTTATTATATCTTAATATGCCACAGAATCAGAGAATACCGGGTAGGAAAGGAACACCAAGGATCATCTGGTCCAACCTTTTTAGGCAAAAATGCCAATCTGGGGAAAATGGCCCAGCACCCTGTCCAGCTGAATCTTAAGTGTACAATACTGGGGAATCCCTGGGGTGATTCAAATGATGATTTTTCTCATTTTGAGAAATTACCATTTTGTGTCTAATTGGAATATCCACAGAAGAAACTTTTACCCATTATCCCTCATCTTTTCCATGTGACTCTTTGCTAGCCTTAAAAAAAAAAAAAATTATGGTATTTAGACACAAATGTTAAAGGGAAGCTTTATTTTTCAACTGATTACCTTTCCACTTATTTTTCAAACATGAAGTATTATATAAAAAACCTTCTCTGACTACATGATCTCAAACCATGGATCCTGTCATTCAGTTCTCTCTTTTCATAAAATGATGATCAAGCACATTTGAAAGCACAAGCAGAATTTGAAACAGACTTTCTTCATGAATTTCCCCCAAGAAATAAGTAAAGAAAGAAAAATATTTTCAAATATCAAAATAACTCAAGCTTCCATGTTTTAAAAACAATCTCAAAGGATAAGGTGCAGTCACGTCTTCTTAGTGACATTTACATTCCAGCTAAGTTTCATCTTAAGATACTCACAGGTGTATCAAGGCAAGGCAGAACAACAATGTGTACCAGAGAGCAATACATCTGACTTATCCTAGGGAGTTAAGATGAGATAAATTACTCTAAAAGGTCCATTTTGCTCTTTATTGGGTATAAAGAAAAACTGGAGTTGCTAGCAGCTACCTTTGGATACCCAAGTTACAGCAAATCAATCTAACCATAAAAACTGACTGACGAAAAATTATGTTTTGTTCCCATCATGTGATGCAAAATTCTTTTTTTTCTTGCTTAGAACTTTGCTGTTTTAAAATGGGAAACATATGTTGGATATTTTTATTGGTAGTAAGCATTTTTTCCAAAGTCACAACTATAAATGACACAATAAAATCATTCCTTTTTTAACCAATTATATCTTATGATCTAAGAATAAAACATGAAAGGAGAGCAACTGGATATAGTATTATATTATAAAAGAGACAGCTAAGAAACTATCTTACTGAATAGTAAAAACACTGAAAGAAAAATTCAAAAATAGAATATGCATGATGTTCTATATTTAGCTTTGTGGGTTGGCTCTGAAATCTCCTTTTGAGCTGTCTTTGATAATCACTGGTAAGACCAAATTTTGAGGCAACAGTAGGGTGTCCTCCACAATATTTTTATCTGAGGACTTAAACCAGACAGTATTAAAAGCTAATCCATATTTATTATAGTTCTATACATAAGCTTTTTTTTTATTTTGCTAATGGAGACTAGATCAAAACATATAATTCTACATTATTATTTTCAATATGTCTCCAATTTCATTTTTAATATTAATGCTTGCTAAAAGCGCTGCAAGGCATACCTCTCTTGAAGATTCTCCCACTGTTAACATAACAGAGAATTTCATTTGTCTCAAAAAATTATTTCAAAGTGAAACATTTTCATACCTCCCTGTATGAGCAGTTTTCCAGCTACATGCTACCAGTGCATCTGCAGTGAATCATACAGAATATCATTTTAAAGAGAGAAGAAATACTGGACATGTGATGTACATTCAGATACTGTATTCTAATTATAGCATCACTGCTTTCTTCAACAGTATTAAATATCACACAGGAGCAGTCACATTAGCCTCCCAGTGGCATAAGACCTTTGAGGCTTGCTTGCTGCAGTTTTTTAATGTTTTAAGGAATAAAAAGTAGAGGAAAAAAGAATGTAATTTCACTGCTGATTCTGTAATCACATGCAGAGAATATAACAGCATCATGCCCTTAAAATTCAACTGCTTATCAAGTTAAAACAGAAGTGAAATTTCCAATGAAAAAATGTAATTCTAATATCTATACTATTAGTCAGTAGTACCCTTTGGATGAATTTCAGTGCTATTGCCATTGTTAGTAGGGACAACATGAAAATTTCTTCTATTGAGATTTTATGGTTTCTTGGTTTTTTTTGGTGAGACACAACTCTTATATTGGCAGACACTGATTGAATAGATTTTTGCTTCTTACCATCAACACATGCTGGCCTTGCTCTTGTTGTACCGGCAATCTGTCCTTTTTTACATGCACAGCGGGCTGTTTGTCGGGCTATAGTCCTTCGGGGCTGACTGCTATCTCTGTCCAAAGTAACAATCTCACATGTACCTGCAGCCAGTTGACCTGGAAAAGAAACCAGCAACAGGTACCAGAGTCACTGAATGCACTACTGGAAATCTATTACAGCTAAATAGAGCCACAGCCCTAAGTCACAGCAGACACTCCACAACAAATGGGCAGCCAGCCGATGGATATAATAAAAGTGACATGACATACAATTTTTCTTTGTGGTGGACATATGAAAACCCTGCACACTGGTACTGTCAGAAAATGATTATTGTTCCACAAAAGCCAGGGAGTTGAGGCTACACAGGTTACTTTTACTTATGTTGGCTAAGTAAAGGAAGAAACTTTCATGGTAATGAAATTTAAATGGTATGCTCTTTCCATACTTTCAGAAATGAAATTATAAAGCATACAGCAAATAAAAACTTCCCCAAATTTCCATGAATACAATGAAGTCCTAACTGCTTTGTGTGTTGCTTTTGAAAGAAAAAGCCTTTCAAAGCATGTCTACGTTTGACAAACTGTCAGTCCTTTGGCCCTTGCTTCATCTAAACTGAAAGGTAATTAATTCTCTTCCTGTCTCATATTTGATGTAGCTGTTATTTTCTTTTTTTTTCTTTTACTAAATTTACTATGTAACTGTCAAATGGCTTTAATGACACCACACCCTTAGCTCAGTAATTACTTCCTTTTAATTGACTTGTCTAACATAGGTTGCTTTTCCTAAGTACTAAAGGAGTCCTCAACACTTAATTCTGAATTTGGACTATGCTATGAGAAACAAAACAAAAATTTCAAAAAATTATTTTATGAAGAACAGTAGTTTGAAGTTAATGTTATTCTTTTAAAGCAATGCATTTCCTCTGAAACAACCAATAGTAGGCTAGTAGTATACCAAAATACTGCCTTTTACAGGCAGGAAAGAAATGTTCTTGAATTTCAATGTATAGAAAGGCCAAAAAAAAATTTCCCAGCAACCCCTTTGCATTATATAAAATTTCTGGGATTTATAGTGCAGTAGTAAACATGTGTAACACCATCTGCAAATCTCAAGCTTTCCACGTTTTAGTTTTTATTAAAAAAATAAAAAAAGGAGAAAAATTCCATATTGTTTTTAGAAAAAAATGCAGTTTAAATAATATTCACAGTAAATCCTTTTATGCTGTAGAAATAAAAAGAGAAAAAAAGCAAAAATCCTAATATAACATCAAAACTAAAAAAAATAAAACCAAATCAACCTGAAATATATATGAATGGCCTTTAAGTCAAAAGGTGCAATGCTATTTTTCTATGCTCCTTTCTTTTTCTCATTCAGAATACAAGTTTACCCAGTCTATTCTTCTCAGAAGCAGTGAAAATGCTTTTTGTGTGGAACAGGAAAATATTGCAGACTGTCACCAGCATTGTGTCTCATTCACTGCTAAGGTACCTAAATTTTATGTTTCTGTGGCTCTTACACTGCAGTGAATTATAAAATGGCAAAAGTTAAGATCTCAAGGAAGGGTATGGAACAAGGTACTACAAATTCATGGAAATATATGACACATGTATGTAATAAACATTAGGCACTTATAAACACATATATTATGTTCACAATAGTGAACATCATCACCCCAATGTTTAATGGCTGCTGGCCACTAGACTCATGAGCTATGGCCAGTCCTGTGTTTCTACTCTTTTCAACCCAGTCTGTTAATAGAAACATCTTAGGATAAACATATTAATTAGAGGACTTTTACTCCATTATATGTGGCTTTTTTTCTTTGTTCATTCAAAAATACTGGATTAGATGCAAAGATTTAGCAAGAAAGATAGTGGCACATAATTTTCTAAAAAAAGACAAGGGAGATCCAGCTACACTCAAACATGTTGAACTGAAGAAATGAAAAAAAACCCAAACCATTTCCTCAGCGCTAATATATTTCATTCTGGGTTGTAGGACATATACTGTTCCTAAGGAATATAGCTGTCTTGGTAGATCATGTGAAAAAAAAGTTAATCAGAATTGTCTTTAGATCCTGATGCCTTAGGCCACAAAAAAGTGGAAGTGTAAGTAAGACATGTAAGTGTACGGGTTTCCATATTCTCAGCTATCCATGAGTCTATTTCCTTCATTAAAAGCTATGATAAATCATACAATCTAGGTGAATAATTGTATAAAATCTCATTTCAGAGGAAAGGAACCAGACTTACAGCACAGTGAAGGCAAATAATGACTATACTCAGAGAATAAAAACAATGAAGCTCTATGTCAAGATAATTTGTGAAGGCAATGAGTTTTCCAGGGACTGCAAGCAATGAGAATCAATAAGAACAGCTAATGGTATTTTCTGCTTCTGGACCTGCAGAATTTTAGCTCTGCTTTGGTTTTCAGAAATGATAATTTCTTCCAGGCATAGTGATCTAATTTTCTTTATGAATTTTGAAAACTAGGACACCTACACAAGAGTAATTGCTATACCATTTTGTCTGTTGCTTTTCTTTTTTCTATAGCAGAAGAAAATTGTAAGCTGTTGTAGAGCTACAGGAGCTCTTACATACATGACATAAATATTTCTTCCCAATTGTGTCACAAGCTGCAAAGATTGCAAGCATATTGAGCACTGCAGCAGAGAGTACATCCAGTGTTGCTTGGCTTTAGATGGCTGTAAAGCATGAAATGTATTAGTTAAGGTTATGGAAGGCCATCTCCCAAGAGATAGTCATCCTGGTGTAAAACACATCCTCTCTGTCTTTCCTTAGGCAGAGAGTAAGCCTACAGGAGTGCACTTAGATGACGTGTGCTGCATCGGTTTTTTAACAATTTAATCTAGAAATACAAGGTACAAAGTAATGGAACTAAATGAATATGCTTCTTGCAAGTACTAAATTGGAAAAATTAGGATACCTTTCATTTTCAGGGAAGTTAACACAGTGACCTCTTTCAGAGATGTTAATGAAAAAAGGCTGTTCATCGCTGAGCCTCTGAACATGCTCCACTTCACGCCTAAAGCCAGAGAAGAAATCTCAAGGCAGCAATGGTTCGAGTTTCACTGGAGCTTTTCCAGTGAGAGATTAAGAGCCACAGCACATGAACAGTCATACAGGCTCCACACTTTCATTATATTTTCTTTATGTACTTGCAACACATAAAGCAACTCACCACCCTCCAACCTAAACAAAATATTGGTGGAAAAAAAATACAAGTATCATTAAAGAATAGAGTCATACTAGCCTTGTCTAAAGGTTTTCTTCCAAGAAAATTTTGGGGTTTACCATTTAATGAACCAAACATGAAAATTATTTCGGAAGTACCATAAAACTGGAGCTTTCCAAGTTAATTAGTAGATCTTTCTTTGTTGTTGTTACTGTTATTATATAAATGTAAATATATAAAATATTTATTTTAGAATTTTAATCCAATAACTAAGACCTCACCAGCAATTTATTTGATTTTTGTGTTGTCACCATCTAATTACTAAACAGAGAAAAGTTTCAGTTCTTTAATGCTCTTTTATAGTGTAGCACTGCATTGTTAAAACGTCAGTAGATCTCTCCCCACTCTCTCCCACCACAAACACAAATGCTTCTATATGGAATTATTTCAGAAAAAGGGAAAAACACAGAATTCTGAATTAAAAATGCAACTCGAAGTAAACAAAAATTAAAAAAAAATAAAAAATCACAGCTTCTAAAAGTTTAAGTAAAATGGGACTGTGCTTTTGGCTTATATCTTGAAATTGTTTACAGTAACTGCTGTACACATCACTTTTTTGTTGTTTTTGTTATTTTTCTAAATCAAGTTTATTTATGATCAGTCCTCAGACTGTTCTTTGAGAGACTTTCATGGAAGTGTAGGAATTATGAGTATAGGTATATATATTTAGCAAATGTGCAGGAAATATCTCAAGGTAGAAAGAGCATATTTTTAAAAGATCTTCAGTGCTCGCATTCTTGAAATAAAATAATTTGGTTTTGAAAAGCTTTAAAACATAGGGCATTTTTCATGTTTACTACTAAGACTCTTCTATAATAAATGTCATTATTGAAAGAACAAATATTTTAAAAGACCTGTATTTTCTGCAATAGTTAAAAGCCCTAAATAGTAGATATATTTGTATTGCTTTGGAAGGTACTTGGGATAATATTTTAACTTTCTGTGGCTAAAAATATTTCTGGTTTTCAATAGGAAATAAAAAACCTAAATAATCCACATTAACTACAGCAATTAAGTTACAGGGGTTTTTTAAATTTATGCTTATTGTTAATCTGCAGGCTTTACCTTAAATTAATTTATAGAAATTAAATCAAATTATGAACTAATGAAATCTGTGGGTACAGTGAAAGTAAGTCTTGATCTAAATATACAGATTTTTCCAGGAGTTTAGATTTCATGCTCATCCAGAAAACCTACTTGTGATTCGTACATGCAGGCTTATATTATAGTTTCAGTGAACAATTTTTCCATGCATCA
Source organism: Serinus canaria (assembly GCF_022539315.1). Classification (NCBI taxonomy): domain Eukaryota; kingdom Metazoa; phylum Chordata; class Aves; order Passeriformes; family Fringillidae; genus Serinus; species Serinus canaria. The sequence continues at coordinate 16,477,181 of NC_066314.1, read as the reverse complement.
CCAATTTGATGCCTAGCAACACAGGCTCTTTTAGTTCAAAATGCATTAAGTTAGATGGTATTAAAATTCTTGGCTGGATTCAGATATGCTTTTGTCAGTGAACACAATGCAGGAGTTGTTTCAAAATCAGATCATAGGAATACATTCAGTAGTTTTCTATTGCAATATTGAAGTCTTTCTGACAACAGAGCCATGCCAACTCCTGAGCAGAGCTGAGGATCAACAATTCCTACTGAAATAAAGGGGAACTGAAGTACTTAGTGTCACTCATTATCTGCAGTTTGACATTAACCTGAGTAAAAAATATTTTAAAATAATTCAATTTAAAATATAAAAACCATATGTTTAAGTGGAACTCATTTTTTTGTCATATATCCTTCCTCAAAATGTCCTAAAAGAAGATCTCTTCCACTGAACATGATCCAATTCCAGACAGTCCAATTTCTTTTACTTTTTAAACTTTAGCTCATAATGAGGGAGATTATGGCAAGGAATTGGTTTGCATCAAAGAAGCACACTCATGTTTAAGCTGCAATAGTAGAATTTGTGAAAATCCAACTAGCATTAAATAGGACAGCTTCTACAATGCTTCTGGAAAAAAAATATTTTAAATAAAGTAATAAAGTAAATAAGAGCAGAATTGGCTAAAGCAGTATGGGGAAAAGTTTTTCAAATGAATCACTACTATTTGAGAATAACTATCAAATAAGAATATTGTTTCAATTGTTAACTTATGTGATACAAAGGCATTTCAATTTTTCAATAGATTATGTTTAAGGAAATAAGCTTCCCTTTCCTCTTTTCAGAGTCAATGACATTAAAAGCATTTGTTTCCAAGATGTTTCATATATCATTTTGTACCTTATATCCATTTCATTGAAACAAATGTTGTGTCTGCTTAAGTAACAAGGTTACACAAAACAATTCTTCATGTTAGTAGAATTAGACAACCTGTTCCAAGCAGTCTTTACCAGTTTTTCTTGAGGGTTTATGATTATGTTGAAAGTAGACTACAAGACTGATGAAACCAAAAACTAATTAATTTGGATAATCCTACTCTATTGGTGTAACTCACAGGTGCCCAGTAGTGTAAAAAGCAGCACAGTTTTTCCAGAAGATTCCTTACATTTAATTCATTATAGGTCCAGAGCTATACTTATGATAGTCAACACTAGAATGTGACCTTTGTAGCTTCTCAATCTTAAAAGGAGTGAATTTGCATTTTAGTGGTATTAAAGAAGAAGATATGTCTTAAAAGGTGTGGCTTGAGTGCCCATTTTATGAAGAAAAAAAAATCACTGCAGAACTTAATTAGGTAAAATTTATGAATAATGAGAAAAATATGATTAATGCCTTCTCCTTTAAATATTTTTCAGAGTTCCACTGCAATGAAACAGTCCCCCTAGTAATTACTAATCTTACTGCAATTTTCAGAATACCACTTAGCCATCTCAAGCACATAAACAGCACAGACATTAGGAAAATAGTTTTCAGCTCCTCCGTTCTGAAATAAGCAGTAAATTTTAATTAAGATAGATCCTAGTCTTCTAAGTAGTTGCACAGGAAAGAAAATCAAGTCTGTGGAGATTCAAGAAACATTCAGGGCCCATTTTGAGATTTCATTTTTTCCCAGATAAGAGTAATGCCCTAACTTATTGCACCTGACACTGCTATTGCATGTAATTGCTTAATGTTTTGTTGTACAATTAAGAATAATTTCCCCACTTTCTGACTATTTAAAACACAAGAGAAAGAAAAATGTGAAACCCAACTCCAGTAAAAAAAACCTGCAAGACTTTTAATTCCAAATGGAATTCTCTATCAGATTTGGCACACCAAGGGGAATTCAAGACCAGAAAATAACCCAAAAAGTCAAGGATGTATAAAAAAATATGGAAACAAGTAATTTGTAGCTATGAACCTAGTTCTAACCAATTTTTCCTCCTTTATTACTTTAAAACATATTTCATACTGCAAATGTAGAAATGACAAGGTGTTTGAATCCATTTTCTTTAACTAATTTCTTCCTCTGTGTAAGTCAGTGTGAACTGCAAATCTCAGCTCCACAGAGCTGCTCCAAGGAGGACCTGCAGCTCCAAGGGGTTAGTTAATTGCTTCTGGAGGCCTCCATTGGTTACAGAAAGGAAACAACTGCAGGAATTCAGGATTGAACAAAGCTCTTCTTATTTCCATAAGCCAAGAAGTGGCTGTTATTCTATTACTTTCCTAAAAATATTAAAAGATGTTAAAAATGAAGGAAGAAAAAGAAACAAAAAGGCAATAGGAAATTAGGATGAAAAAGAAAATTAAAGAAAAAAAAAATAAAAAGAAAAAAAATCTTTCTGTTTTTTCACCAGCCTCTACATGTAAAATAAACCTAGTCTGTTTATAAAACATAATAGCCATAGGGGAAAAAATGTTATTGGAGGGGTGCTGATATTCCTCTTGAGAAAGACAGGAATAAAAAACACAGGATTGTCTAAAAAGCTACTGACATTTGTTGGAGCCAGAAGCTGTATGTCAGGAAGGAACAAGTCTGTTAGCAAAATATGTCACTGCAGGGAGCATGAAATCAGCTTGAAAGAACATGCAGATAAAGTCATATATCAGAAGTAGATATAATGTAGCTGCTCAGGTAAACAGTGTTTTTAACTTCTCAGGCTTTCCTTTGTACTATCAAACCATTATCCTGGGATTACCTGATTGCTATTCTAGAAGGATTTGAAGACTACTTACAAAGGAACAGCCTTTAAAAACTCATCATACAAGTAGCCATCCTACTTGTATCAAGATAGGCACTACAAGATTCTGAGTTCAACAGCAGGTTGGGTAAAATTGGGTAAAGGCCAGTAAGGGCCGTGCAGGAAAGAACTAACATACTGAAATTTTGTTTTATTTAACCCTGTTGATATGTCTCAGTCCTTAAACTGCAGAAACAATAACCCCAAAGTCTAATTACCATCCACCAGGAACTGAGGTATATCCTATGCAAAAAGAACTGTGTCATTATTCCGTGCCTGTAGCAGGTTTCAAAACCTGAAGGCCAAAGTAGACAGCTGAAGACAGCAGCTACCTAACACTATCCAGCCTTGTTAACATGCCATATGCTAACTCATACCTATGAGTGAATAAAAAATTCAAATTATGAAAATCTTCTGTCATTTTTGTAGGACAACTATTATCACAGTAAATACCCTACTCTCCTGTTAAGTAGGTCTAAATGATTTCTTTAAAATAAGGCTGTTTATTTTCACTACTGCCTGTAACACTACCCTTCTCTTTTCGCAAAAGACTACAACAAAAAAATCCTAAGACATTCTCTTTCTAGTAGTGGCACTGAAATGCAGTTGTTTTTTTGGTAATCTAGATGGCAGGCTTACCCTGAAGTCACTACATAGCAGACAAAATGTTCTAGTAGCTAGGACAATTATTTTGCCATCTTTTTTGTTTACGGAAAAGGTCCATAAACATTCTCCATTTAAAATAAAGTCTCTCAAGACTTGGTTATGCTGCACTTGCTGCAAACATATAGGTACAACAGCTCACACATAACCACAGGGAAATACAAACTTATCTTAGGAACACAGCAAAAGTAAACACTGGGAAAAAAAGAAAAAAAAAAAGAGTATGGTCTGAAGTAGAAAGTATCTATATCCAAGAAGGAAACAAATTTCAACAATTTTTAATGTCTTACTATACCTGAGAAGAAGCAGTCCCACTGAAAATATATGACATTAATTAGAAGTATTATGGATGAATCCAAATCAGTCTCATGCTGGGAATCTTGAGCAGACAAAGGATCCTCAAGCCCAAAGGTACAACAGACAGAATTTTCATCTCTTGTAGTGTGTCTGCAGTGATCATAAAGGAAGTTCATGGTGCATGTGTTCAACTCATCTGTATGCTAGCATGACTGCTCAATTCAAGCACATCATCAGGACCAGAGCAGACAGCAAGTACTGGCTGTGTCTGCTGTTTCTTCTTGCTTTGCCCTCCCTGTTGTCACTGATCCCACTAGAGCAGTTCCTCCTGTGCACAGCAGGGCACAGGAAGGCCCTGGCTCAGGTGCTCTGCTGAGCTCATGGCTACATTCAGCACACAAGCCTCACTATGGCAAGTAAGCACCAAGGGAAGAGTTAAAAAGACAGATAGAGTATGCAAAAGAAATATGTCCTTTCTGTTAGGCTAATACAAAACTTCAGCTCCAACCAGAAGGAGTGAACTTCAGACCAGGCTCCTCACCTGATTAATTTGAGTGACGGCGTTCATCTTGAAACTTTGGGGATGTGGTTTTACGCAAGTGTGACAGAGAAGCATGAGTATGCTGGCTATTATTCTCAGATGTTCTGCAGACTTGGAGGAGTGATTTTCTATCTGGGCCAGCTTCACTGCTGCATTTTCCATTTTTATCTGTTTTGCTCAAAATGACTTATGAAACAGGTGCATGCCGAAATGAAAAGTTTTCATGGATAAAATCCATGATTTTTATATCCTTATTTCTAGTCCTCCAAGAATATAACCATTTATGGGATAAGATTCTCTTCTGCACAACTCAGAGGAGGGTGTCAGAAAAAGAGTTTTTAAGTTGCTCATGTATCCAAGGCTACCCAAAGAGAGAGCAGCGAACGAGGACGACTGTCATCCCACCCACCTTTACCAATCAGTAAAGGCCTCAAGATTAAAGACATACACAATATCTCCTCCTGTGTCCCACTAACCAGGAACAATACCTTCCATTTTCCCCAACTGAGTGTTCAACCATCACACTCTCACAACTCCATTATTTCAACTCTACAACATATAGAGGGACTCCTGCTTAAAGAAAGTATGTCATGTGTGTTCACACTAGGCATAGAATTAATCTCAAGTCACTGAAAACATGAAAATATTTTAACTGAACAAATTAATTTTCTTCTGGATTTAGTGCCTGCAAAATAAACACAAACAAATCTATCAACAGAAGCAAGAATTATATGGTATGATATGTGTTCATATCATAGAAAGCAATGTCAAAAAGACTTTATACACTGATGACCTTTTAAAAAACTTGAAATGAATCTTTATTATTATTATTATTATTCCCTCTAAAGCAAGGTTCACCTTTTTATGTACTGCTTATCAGTTTTACTAGCTAATAAAAAGTTTAATTATGCCATCAATTTCCCAATGAATGCCTAATAAATAATACTTCCTTAGTTCAAGGTCCTTAATAAAAAGGAACAAAAATGAGGCCTGACACCATTTTGCTCAGCATTTTGATGAACTAAATTTGCTATGACTCATGGTGTATCATCATGAAACATGTTTTCTAAGATGTAGAATATACTGTAGTTAAGTTTTCTAAACACAAGCAAACTTGCATAAATTTACACACATATTCACGCACAGATATTCTTCACAGAAGGGTGTGCTGAAGATTATGCATTGAAGGCATTGCTTCTGATATTGACCACAAGATGTAAGCAATTTGCCATGGTTCCCCACACAACACTGTTATACTAATAAAATACAAAGTGGATCATTAAGGCTGATCTTTATCATACCATGGCCAACGGTGCAACATCTTTACTTTAAAATATACAACTCTAAATCCAAACCAGAGAAAAAATTCATAGCAGAAACTTCTTGTGTAAGACTTTCCACTTATTTCTAAGGGAATGCAAAAAAAAAAAAAAAAGCCAGGTCTGAGTCTGGTGTTGGCCATATTTTGCACTGTTTGTCCCCATCTACCTGCTAGAACTTTAACACCACAGTGCTGACTGTAGACCATGTTTCAGTGTTCTGAATGTGTCCGGTAGATGACACTAAATTTTCCTCTTAAATTTGAGATTAAGTGCATCAGAAACCATTATAAAGTATAACACATCTTTCATCAGCTAAGACCCTAATGAGAAAAGCTAAGATGTGAGATTTGGGTCACATTCCATGGGTCATACTGAAGTAGCAGTGACCAGAATTTTCTGAAACAGAGGACAAAAAGAAAACTCTCAAGGTAGAGAGCACTGAACGTAACTAAATGCTGCTCCTCAAACAGAGGAAAAGCTGAAGGAAAACTGTTAACATAATGGAGAAGCATTAGCATTTTCTGCCTTCCTTTTGGTGAATACATTCCAGTTGTTTAGATCAGTGGTACTGATATTGTGCTCCTGTGGTAAGGGTACGTAAGCAGGAGAAAGCATAAAACTCACAGAGAGGAGAATGATCCCACAGGGATGAGTAACACAGCAGTAAAGCAAGATTTATTGAATGAATGTTTGCACTCACCAGATGTAATAAAACTTCAATGATGTCAAGCAACTAATGTACATATATGAGATATATACATAGTCATGTTGATCACTTATGGCCTGCCCTTCTTATTTTAATTTTCCCAATGGCAATATAAAAACCTGAATGAAACTGAGGATAAGCCGGTAGAAAAGCTAGCAATAGTATTTCATTAAAAAAGGGTTTCTGAAAGGCCATATAACCTTTTGTCTAAATGTCTCAAATCCAAAATGTATTAGGCTCAAAAGAATAAAGTTATTTTAATTAGATATAGGTAATCAGGATTTATAAAGCAACAGCTAAAGAGAGAGTGATTATGACACTAAGACAAACCGAGTTGTTCAGATCAAAGATTGGGTAGGCTGTCTCTACAGAAAATAGGCCAACACAAGTATGTATTACCTAAGGGGCAAGTAAGCGTAGTGAACTGAATGATTAATCACAGCTGTAACTATGCATCACATTATTTGTGTGTATGTTGATGCATAAACATGGATATTTTGGTCTGATAGGAGGTGGACAACAGCAGAGGGACGCAGTAATTTTGTAATAACAACATCACAACCACATTGCAAGAGAAACATGAGCCCATTTATATACAGAAAGCAGCGACTGTGTTTTTTATCATTGAACTTAAGGAATGTATTAAATAATGATTACATAGTCTTGGCTCTAAAGAGGTATGGGAATCAAAAGACTAGGATTCAGTTTCTGAGGTTATCAAATATCTTCTGTAGTAGCTAATCATTTTGCTCTTGTTAACAGGATTATAGAGAACTGTTTGCAGTGAAACTACACCACCATGAAACTCACAGCAGCCCAGAGCTGAAGCCATAAGGATGCAGTATTAATCAAAATTCAGTTATTCTAATCTGCTAAAACCTAATGAAATAAAGAACAATCCTTCTCTAGTCTTTAGTGAAAACAGTAGTACATTTTCTGTACAAGATGAATCTTTCCACAATGACTAATCCCATTCCCAATAAAATCAATGGAAGTTTTACACTAACTACATGGACAAAAAAAGAACTGGCAGCATAAAAGTCTCAACGCTCCCAGCACCAGTCCTTTAGCAAATTTTTGTTACATCTTAAATAACTGTCATTCTAACCAAAGACATATGTCAAATGAATTCTTAAGCCAACTGAAAGATCTATTGTAAGAACCATTCACTTTTTATGACTTTATATGTACCACAAGTCATGGCAGCAGCTTGGAAGGTGTCCTGAGATCAGGAAGCAGAGGTACATGTAAAACCAGAGGCACACTTGCTCAGTGTTGCACTTGGCTGTGTACGACTACTCTAATTTTTTTAGAGTCTGTTCTTTTTTTTTTTTTTTTTTTTTGTACTAGATAATCTCCAGGCACCCATTCCAACCTAAATCATTCTATGATTAAATGATTATAACAATGTCCCAGAGTAAAGTAGCGTACACTGCAGGTATAAACGAGTACACACAGTATCTACACTCTTGTATGCACAGCTGTTGACATTTTAGTCTTTAAAACATCTTAGACACACCACATCTATTTTAGCAATTTCAAGTAGACAGTTTCTATTTGCTACTGCTTCCCAATTTCAGATATTAGTTTCATTTTTCTGTAACACAACTTTCCTGTTGATTTGAGATAAGGGTATTCCAAAGTTATTACATTTAATACCTGCTTTCTGGTATCTTAAATCAAATGAAGCTGGTCACTGTTGGAGAAGCAAACACAGTATCAGATCCAAAGATGTAATAGGAGTAAAGTATACAAATAAAGTATTTTTGAAAATGCTAAAATCCTTAAGAGAAGACAGATCTACATGTATCAATGATCTAAATACTGTATATATGTAGTATCTGTATGTATAAAGCAGGATATAAATTGTGAATACCTAGAAATTGTAGCAGGATATTCCATACTTTAAAAATCTAGACATGTACAGATCCAGATTTAGTCTGTCCAGACCCCTCTGTAGAACCCTCCTACCCTCCAGCACATAGATTCTTTCACTCAGCTTGGTGTCATCTGTGAATTTACACTTGATCCCACCATCCAGATCATCAATAAAGATACTGAACAGAGCTAGGCCCAGCACTGATCCCTGGGAGACACCACTAGTGATAGGATGCCAAATGGATGCAATGCCATTCATCACCACTTTTTGGGACCAGCCATCCAGACAGTAAAGGGGCTACCTGTGGGCTTCCAGCTTTTCCAGAATACCATGGAAAATGTCATTTAATGGTTCCCTTTTCCACTTGCTGCTAATTAGCTTTTTCACCAAGCCTAGCAGTAAAGACAAAAATAAAAGTCAAGACTGGATTTGTTGCTTAACCCTTCACATAAACTCATGCACTGTCAGGCAAATACTATAAAACCTAGGCACCTTTTCTCCTCTCTTTTAAACATTACATTACTGATATCTTGTATCCTCTCCTACACAGAGTCTCATAGCAGTTGCTGAGACTGAATACAGTCTTACACACATAAAATTCATGGCTATACACACAAACACAGATGCATACCCCAGCCTATCCTGTCCTGGGATAAGCCATGTCTACAGTTCTTTGGCCTCCTCATATTAGAAAATCCACTGATAATAGTTACTGCATGATCAGTATGCAACTGGGGGAAAAAAAAAAGAAACAGTAAAAAAGAGAAAACCCTCAAGCTGTCTAGGCAACCAATCCTTTCCACATTGCAACAACTTTCAAGTAAAGAGATTTTCCTGGAGTTGGTGAAAAAGTAGAATCTTTGCCAAAGTCTCTTGGTGACAAAGGAAACAGATTTTGATATTTAATCCCTAAACACAAAGTAAAACCAGCAAAACATAAAAGAAAACAAATCTATTTAATAATCTGATCAATTTTACCTTCCATTTTTCCAGTGATGGGGCTGTATCCAGTGACAGTGTAAACATTTTAGTTTGCACAAAACAAGAGCCACAATAGAAGAGTGTAATTAGCGCTGGAAAGACATTCTTGAGGAAGTACTTTGGTTTCAAAAGAGTGTTGTAGTGATTGCCACCCCTGCTGTGCTTGGATTCTCTCTTGATGTGCATAAAGTGTGAATGCAGAGCACATTATTATGAAACTCACTCGTCCTTGCATTTGTGTGCTCATTGCTTTGCCATCTTGTGGTAACCAAAAATAGAAAGCTACAGAGCAGCATATAATTCACACTAGAATAATGCTGCTGTATTTTTTAATGAATTCTTCGGTGCACTTACTGGAAATCTACAACTCAAACCATGTTCTGCAGCTTGTCATTTATTTAACAAATATGCATTCATTTTCCTTTTATGATTGAGATCACTGGAAAATACAAACTCCTGTCTAAACATTAAAAATAAGTGCAAACATTAAAAGATTTAATGCTGCATGAATGACTTCCAAAGAACTTTCTGAAATACACTATGAGATCTTTTGTTTAAAGGAAGTAAAGTGATTCTATTCTCTCAGCACATATAAAAGCTATACCTGTATAAAAATTGTCCAACTACAGGACAGTTTAATGTGTTATAAAGGAAATTGGATTCGGACTTCATCAACTAGTCAATAATTATTTATAGAACAAAGTAATTTGCTGGCTTTGTTTTGGGGTTTCTCCCTAAAAATATCATAGGAAAAAGTAAATAAAAAGCATCCACCCCTTCTAACTTTAACTTTTAAAAGAAGTAGCACATTTTTGAGTTAGCAGTCCCAAGGGAGAGAAGATGAGCCCTTCTGTTGCTAAGCAAGAGTTTGCCAGTTATTTCAAGCTTTAGCTGAGTACAAGCAATAATCACTACTGCCTGAAATATATTGGAATGAAAGTACATGGGACCATTCATGACACTTCATCAGCATGCAGGAGGCAAACAGAGTGACTGCAGTGATTGAATACAGGCTCAGAACTACTGGCTTTAATCTCCATCTCATTCATTCAGCCTTTACTTTTGGCACAGCTGTATGATAAACATTCTGACATTTTTTCCTTGCCCACCCTCTTTGGAATCCCATGATTGTTGTGCGTATGTTTGTTATGTATTTAAGATCATCAGGTTTGGGTTTTTTTCCTTTCTTTGTGGTTTTGGTTCTGCCCTCTTCTTCCCCACCCCACCCCAAAAAAAAAAAAAAAAAAAAAAAAAAAAAAAAAAAAAAAAAGCCAACAAATGCCTAAATGCCTGGGTATGGGAAAGGTATAACTGGCTTATAATGGCATTGTATAGAATGCTAACATTACTGGTGCTAAAAAAATTCTGATGTTAAAGAGAATACAGTTTGTTACTTCATAACGGGGCTTTTGTTTGATTTCTTTTCTGCTTGTTTGGATTGTTTGGAGTTTTTTTGATTTTTTTACTTATCTTGACAAGAAGAGCCCATATGCAGTTTCATATCACCAGATCCTGAAATCTGCCTTGGCTTTGCAGCCACTGGGTTTTAAGGGTCCTGAATACCTTAAGGCCTAATTGGTACCCTAAACATCCTACAGTAAAGTTAATGAATTATACATAAACCCAGTAAGCACAAGCAACCTCTAAAACTGTCCAGCAACTATTAGAGTGGAGTGACACAGGTGTCAAAAACCAACTTCTATTTTATATTACTCCTTCCTCATATTAAAACACCTAAGAGTTTTGGGAAAATCTGCCTAGTCTACTTACAGAAGTTGACTTCTGCTCAGTATGCCAGACTCTGAATTCACAAATCTGCTACATGAAACTACCTGCTTTTCACTCTTTTTTACTGAAATTCATGCTGTGTGATCACTACAATAATTTTAATTAAATCAAAAAGATATTCCTATGACAAACAAAACACTATAAAGAACCTATTTAATACTCTCCACTTCAGTATGGGAAAGTATTTGCAGTTTTGCTGACTGAAGGTGTGTGGCCATTCCTTAATGTCCAGAGGTAAGTGGGATAGAGCTCTGCAAAGGACTTGCTCTACAATGCCTGTTGCTGATATGAAGATGCCTTTTCTCTTACACTACCTTTTCCTGCTGCTAAAGAGTTACTGAGAAGTCAACATAATGAAAATGAAGAAAGAGAGAGAAAAAAAAACACCTACACCCTTTTCAGGCAACATGCAACACCATCTCTCTCAACTAAGTCAAAAGAGCAACTGATACACTTGAAATCTGGGGACAGCAAACAGATCAATGAGAGAAGGGGATAGATGAACTTTTCAGATTCCCAGGGAGATGCAGAAATATCCTTGGAATAGCTAAAATAAATCCTTTAAGGAAAAAAAAAATCATTAACTACAATGCCATCTAAAGAACAGGACCTAAAATCAGTCTCCAGAAGACAAGTAAAATTCTGTTCTGTACTTAAGTAGCAGCAAACAATCCAGCACTTCCTCCTAAGCATTCTTACTATACTTTTAAGGATCAGGTTTCATTAGTTATTCACTTCAATCAGGAAAAAAACCCCAAACCCTTGAATATAAAAGAAAAAAAAAATGCCCCATCATGTGAGACATGAAAATCTTCTAAGCAGCAACAGCAAAGGAACACAACACACAGTGAGACAGACTAATCTCACTGCCTGTAGGTCGTTTTGGAAAAGGGAGCTGGGATGACAATATCTACACTGTAGTGCAAATACATTGAACTGTCAGCCAAAGATTGATACCTGTATATTTGTCCAACATTTTCTTGCTGTGACTGTTCTATCTTTCCTGAAAACAACCATTCAACTAGTAGCAGTTGGTCAGCAATATTGAATTATTTGACTATACCAGCTCACACTATGATTTTTTTATTTTTTTATTTAAAAACAGAATATCACTGCTACAAAACCACCACAAGTTCCAGGGTCCTCTTCAAAATGTTCATACTGGCTGCTTAATTCAAATAATTTCTTCTTAATTAAAAACAACAGGTTTCCTGACAAGAAGTTTAATGTACTACCAAAAGGAAACAAAAACAAACAAATAAAAAGCAAACAAAAGCAGAAAAAAATAACCAAAATTGTCAATAGGGTGCACAGTCTGATTTATTTATGACAGCTATGGAAAAAAAAAACAAACATTCTTTTCTCATGAGACATATGTGTCTTAAAGAAACCATTCTATTAACTATTCTTATTTTTAATGTAGAAGTTATTCAGGATATATTTTTACTGGTGGGCTAACAGACAAAACCGACCATGGAAAAGGAAAGCTGACAAGTGATTGCAGGCAACATAGCACCTTCCTGGAAATATAAATGATGAATATCATAGGAGACACCAACAGTGCATTGTGACCTGCTTAAAAAATATAATAAAATCATATTTTTTCAATTACAGTGAAGTTAGATCTTACTTTTAGCACCATCAGGCAAAAAAGCCTGCTCTTTCCTCTTTTTTTTCATCTTACTTCTTTTCCTCATTAAATGTAGGGCAAGAGCAACCTTGCTTCCCAATGTCAGGATTTATGAATTCCCATTCACAGTGTCCAAAGATTTGCAAGACAACCATCCTGACCTTGGTTACAAAGGAAATCACTCTGAATGAGTTTAATGAGGATTTGAAGAAATGTCCTTGGAGGTGTAGCTTGAATGAAAATGTAATAATGTCTACATTTTGCCTTGTACCTTACTGAGGAAGCAAGAAACAAATTTTATTCAGCGTTTTGCACTTGCTACTCTCAATCTCACTGAAGCTGCTTAAACAAAACTAATAGAAATTGGCTCTAAAGGAATAATGAGGCATTATTCCTTTAATCTGCAGTACTTAGTTCCATTTTTTTACACTAAATTCAGAAATTATGTATTAAGACAAAAGAACAGTAAGTTAGTATCACTGTGGGTAAACTTATCAGACTTTAGGGGTAGCTGATGATTGTTGTTGTCTGAAATGTTTCTTTTGATCTTGGCTGAGAAGTTTTGGTGGTTTTTTTTACTGCTCTGCTCTTCTGTTGAGTATTTTTAATATTTTAGGAAGATGGTGTGTTTTTCTAAAGCATACATCACTGCTCCACTGATATTTATACACCTATTCTGCCTTTAAAATAAACTGACTCATACACAAAAACATTTTTCCCCCTTTAAATACAATTCAGGCATGTGGTCTTATTTGTCATGTTCTCTTTTTGCATGTCAAGAGCCACAAATGACATCAGTATGAATTTCAACCAGTATTGCACAGACGTGTCAATATCAATGACACGAGAGTTGTTTGCAATAAACCTGTCTTGCTGACTCTTAGTTAGCTGCACAAAGCTAAGGAACTAATTTGTGTAAGATACAGCACAAAGACACATGCTTATCAGAGAACAATCCAATCAGATGTCATATAAGGAGCTTTGGTGAATGAGAATTCAGAGACCAGAAGGTTCCACAGTATTGCTCGGGAACACAGCAGGGGCTTTCCACTGACTTCAGAAAGAAGTGTAAGACCCAGTATGATATTACTGTCTGCTCATGTAAACTAGTCCAAATTCAGTGTTGAGAGATTCACACCTCCAACACAAATGGTTTAGTTTAATTTTTAACAGATCCTTCTATGGTACTAATTTACATGTCCCCATAAACAGAGTTTGAAAAGATCACCAAAATGGTGGAATTTTAATGTGATATTGTTCTGCAAATGTTTGGACTGCTCTCTAGTAGTAGGCTCCAGTGCCTGACCAGAAGAGGAAGAGTGAAAATAAAACTTCCACTTCTGTGTAATAAGCCAGAAAATAAAAATGTGTATCAGTCAAATGCTAACCTATATTCCGCAGGTATAAGTTTGAAGACCACATGCTCGGAGAAAAACTTTTAAGCGGAAGCCGCTGCCAACCTTAGCTGGAATAACCTGTGTTCTTTAGACTTCACAGCTTGTCTCTTGAAAGTTCTCTGGCAACATGTGCTTTTTCACATTTGTCATCTAAATCACAGATCCAAATGTAAGATATAACATTAAGGAACAGTAAGTGCATTTGTGATGCTCCTTGGAGAAATCAGGTACACGCAAGGCAATGACTTTATTACATGGAAATATAACCAGCCCCTATTGTGGCTTTGTAACACTAATTTAATTAACAAAGATCAGTTGTCCTTCCTAACATCAGTGCACACCACTGATACTCTGCTTTTCAGAAAACTTTGCTGTCCCTAGGTAACAATGAAACAAGATACATGACAGTTTGGCACAGTAGTTCAAACCACATACTGCTACCCTAATTATTCACAATGCTGTACAGGTGCAGGTAAAGAAGTAGGAAAACTTATTCCTCAAATTGTGTGTTCCACTGATTGTGAAATGCAAAACAAGAAATGTATTTACCTTTTATCTGTGACACTGAAACAGCTCTACTGAAGAACTTAAACCAGAAATTTCCAGGCTGTTTGGATTAATTTCTCACTGCACTCTACAAAATTCTCTGCAAAAACCCAGTACACATAAAGTGTAGGCCTACCACAAAAAGTTTATTCAGAATATGGGTCAGATTTTTGCAGAATTTGATATAAAATTAGGCAATCCCTTTGCCATGAAATAATAATACAGAACAATATATTGCTGAGTTATTCAATCTGGTGCTCAGTTTCAGAAAATTAGCTGATGCTGAGGAAATTCCTTAGGCAAAGGACTGATATGTGGCAACATTTATACACACCCCATGTAGGAAAAATTATGCATATCGCATGGTATGATGCCTTCCACAACCCATTTCTCATCAGAGTGAGATAGCCTATATGAGTTTTGCACTTCCTAAATGCTGTCCAGGATCACTTTATCATAGCAAACAAAACTACTATTTAAAAAAAAAATGCTATGGAATGACAGCCTTTAAAACTGTCAATATCACCAATGAACAGTTCTTTCATCAACAAAAACTATCCCAAATACTTTTCAGAAACATAAAGTACTTACAATGAAATAAAATTTTGCAAAATGCCTGAAAGGCATTGCAGCTGCAAATCCAGCTACATGCTTGCCATAAAACCACATATGCTAGTACGCATCTCACTGAGTACTGCTCTCCAGATTTATTCAAAAGTCACATACAGAGTACAAATCTTACAAATACTTTACTGTCTTATGAGACATAATGCATATAAAGTTTCACATCAGACACGTTTTTGTGTGTTTTTCCTTTTTTCTTTTCCCCAACAGCAATTTAATAACATATATATATATTACCCATTCTTACATAAAAAACTTTACTTCAAGTCTATTCTAAATGGGGCTAATCCCATCACTCCTATCCTTCAAAGGGTTTATTAGAATGAAGCTTTAAATCAAGGATGTAGAAGAAATCTTGATCTTCTATTCATTATGTTATGAAAAATTCAGCTGTTATTATTATCTTGAGGAGAAACCTACAGTTTTCATGAAAACACTAAGTGAATTTACCTTATGTATTCCCTGAATACAAAAAAAAAGAAGATTCTCAACAATAAGATCATTTAGCAGCAGGTAACTGATAACACTAGTCTTATTTTCTGGGCAATACATTAGACATGAATATTTTGAAAACTTTATCTTTCTCCATGTTACTTAAAGATTTGCAACAGATTTTGAGGAATTTGTGACCAATTCCATCTGGTGTTTGTGTCACTTCACTAAAAAAAAAAAAAAAAAAAGAAATTACAAAACTAAAATCCTATCCTTTGAGGGAAAGGTTTAATTCATCTATAAATATATGTGTGTGCTTCAGTATTAATCCTATCTTTGTAAAGATACGGTTTATGTTTCCTTTACCTTCTTTGATACTTGTTGCATTTATATGTCAGTCCCTCAGTACTTTAAAAATGCTGCTGAACTGAAAATAAATCTTTCCAGCAGCATTGCATAGTCATTTTGGTTTATAATTCTGTTTCAAAAATGCACGCTTACAGTCTTTGGATAGAATGCAGCTCTAACTTTAGGCAATTTTTTTCCAACTTGTTATTACTTTTTTCTGGTAAATCTAGTGTCTGGGTTCTGAAGGCCTCTAGAGCATTTATGCTGAGCTCCTACTCCCTAATTTGTCTTGAACAAATTTCCTTTTCTTTTCTATCACATAAATCCATTCCCTACGATGATTATGTTCAGATTCAAGTTTTAGGTTTTTTGTCCATGTAAGTAATTTATCTTGAACATTTTCAGATAATGGAATCGTATATTCTTAAACATGAATCATTTAATTACATTCTAAAGATTACTTTGGGCTTTAACTATTATAATGTATAGCCTAGGCAAACAAGTAAATGAAACATTTTGACCATGAATTTATGCATTAATTAAACAGAGATTTGAGAAGTAAGACAATCTGCACATCTATAAAGTTACCTACATAGGTTTGTACAGCAAGTAACTGAGGCAATGATCAGGAAAAGGTGTTGTGAACACCAAATAAATAGAGACATTGATTTATACACAAGAGCCCTGTATTTTAATAGCTTTGTTTAAGATTTTTGAAATTTAAGATTATTGCTGAACGTGAGTTTATTTCAGTAGGAAACATGCCTTTGGGCTAGTAAGTGTTCTGAGGACTGCCATTTGAATCTGTCCATCTTACTCAAGCTAAAAACAAAGGGGAAAAAACCCCAACCCAACAACAAGGCAGGAAAAGCAGTCTTCAGTCCAAAAATGTACTGAATTTCAGACTCCTCCCCCAGCTGCATCAGGTAGTTAAAAGATACTACAGTTTCATAATTCAATTGAGAGCCAATCTACACTATATTTTACATAATTCTGGGTGGGGGTGTTGTAAATTGTATGAGAGAAACTGCTATGGTGAAATACAAACTTTTCTTTATCAGACTAAAGTATTGCATCTACACATAGTGGTTCACAAAATAAACAAATAATGTTGATAAATACAAATGCTATATGTATACACCTGATATTGTAAGTTACTTAAAGATCCAGAAGTATTCTGTTTGCTCTTTAATACAAAATTCAATACATGCTTTATATGTTATGGGAGCAATTAAAGGGATTTATGTGGAAGAGAACAATCTTGCCCTTGTCACTTGCTTTTAAATAATCTGTTTTGAAAGAAATAAATTACTTTGGACACAACGTTAAATTGTGAACCAAAGCATAATTAATCTGTATCCTGACTCTGCTTAGTTGTAGGAAGGAATAAGAATTGTTTAAACACATATTCTGAACTGATTCAGCTTACATGGCCTACAGAGAAACAGAGAGAGCACATCTTTGAGATATCAAAGTACTTTATAGCAGCATTACAAGAGCTCTACTGACACCCATGATTAGCTGGAGCATATGCTGACCTCTTTCAGTTAACATCATTCCATTCTGCTAGTACGCATAAGATGAGACAAAATAAAGCAGCCCGGAGGGCCTTTTCTAACTTGGGAGGAATATATATATATATATATTCACTTGATTTCTCATTCATAATCCTGCAGCAAAGTAAAATATAGGTAGGTCACTCTGTAATTCCTGCCTCAAAAATTTTTTTTTTATTTTTTGTGTAGTGTCCATGTGGCTTCAGAAGTACACCTCTCCACAGTACTGATTATGAATCAGAACTCTACGCTGGTCTTAGGTTTGAAACATCCAAGCAGAAGAGGAAAAGTTATGAATTTGTAGTCAGATAAATTCCTGAGGAAGGAGTGCTAGTGACAAGTGATCTTTCTTCCTCTCATCCTGCTCCTACTCAGAGTAGTAGTCCCCACAAAACACAATACATTTGAAAAATCTTAGGATTCAAAGCTGAAGAAGGACTGAAAAAGGTGTCCTACAAAAGCAGCACCACACCAGGTAGGTACATTTGTGGCAAGCTTGGTGGATTCCAGAACTAAGCTCTAGGTGGCAACTAGATGTGCAGACTCCATATGCTAGGGATGGAGGCATCTGAAGAAAATAAGACAGCTATGTTAATCTAAGGTGGCTCCAGTTCAGCAGACAAACTGCTTCCCACATGCTTAGCTATCCAGTAAGACAATCTGTTGAAACAGCTGATTTCTAGCTCACTTTGTTGTCATATGGACAAACACGGATTCTTCCTGAAAGGCCTCATCCTGGCAATATAAAAAGAGACAGCTTGCCTGGAAAAGTGTAAGAAGAACTAGTATATACACTGGGGCAAAGATAGGAAGCCTTGGCTTAAATAAAATCCAGTGCCTTAAAAAATAAAGGGTGTTTTCTGAGGATGACACATCACAGAAAAATGAAGAGGAGGAGGCTGTAAATACGTATATATACCATATTGGATTATAAAGACTCAACTGCAGAGATCCAGATTTTTTTCTTCTTCTTTTGGTTGAAAGGAATAATGACAGAGGCTGAAGTTTTTGAAGGCTCAAAGCACTGATCCATCTCAAATTTAGCAATAGGTTAAGGTATTACTGTGTATACTGGAGGAACAAATACTGGTTTCTCTGATTGCAGATTCACAAGTATATTTTGGAGGACACCTGAAGCTGATGTGGCTCCTTTAATTTTGTTTTGACTACAGTCAAAAGCAAGGACTTCAAGATGTGCCTCCTCCTTCTTCATATCTCCTTTATCTCCTGTGTGTAGTAGCTCACAGAGTTTACAGTTACTTAACTGTGTTTACAAACTCCTGATTTAGTTATTTTGTGACTGAAATCTGGCTGCAGTTTGTAGTGAGCTACACCACCAAAAAGAAGTTCATGTTATTTTTCTCTCTGTAGGGCAAGCAGCAAAATATGCATTTTGTCTACATTATTTGTAGCTGAACTCCTTTCTGCACAGGGACAGAAAGCCTGACACATCTCATTAGTGTGAGCTTCAAGACAGTGACGTATACACTGAACTTCAAGGTCAACTGCAGCCTCCAATCTCTGGGATCACTGAAGTGAAATACCCATCCAAGGAAGGCAGAATTAATCACTACTAACTTTAAAAAACAGTAAGTGGAACTGATGCCACTATGTGCCACCCATAGGGAAATCTTGCAGAGCTCTTCACTACCCCATCTGTACCAGGAGCCTGCAGGGAGCAGGATGCCCACCCATTTGAATGGTGATTTGGGGAGAATTTTCCCAAACTAGCATGTTCTTGGAGACACTACTTATCCAAAGGCTTCTTGTAAGATCTAGGAACCAAAGCAGAACTTCACTAATTACTAAATTTCATCACAGTTGTTTGCATGTTTTCTTAGAAGATGTGCTTGGTATCTGTACTGTCCAAAATTTAAATCCAACCTAAATGGTGGGGTTTGATTGAATCACACCAGTCTCTAAGGCAGAATAAGCAATTACTGTGAGTACAGTTTGAGGAACAGTGGAAGAAATGGTAGATTAAGTCTGTATTACTAGTACTTTACAATCTGCACAATCTTAATGAGGTAGTTGAAAAGAATTGAGGATGTGGTATGCACTTTCATTTCCACTAATGGGTAAAAAATACTACTCTCTAGGACTTCAAATGTAGGTTCTCTGGGTATTTCAGAGGGAAAAGTCTTCTATCCTCACAAAGAAAAAAACTTTTAAGCTGTGTTTTCCACAATGTTTCCACTGGAAACTGCTATATCACCAAGTCTCATTGTCATCAAGGAACTATTTATTACTAATAAATATATTTTTTCAACATTTTGCATCTATAGATCATCCTAACAACCTCTGCTGTTAAACAAATAACCCAAAACACTTTCATGATTACACTTCTCTTCGATTCTTGTCACCACAGATTGATGTCTTCTCACTGATATTTCTAAAAATGTCACTGAAACTGGCTTTTCTACAGCTATATAAAATGACATTTTTGTTTAAATTTCCTGTCACCATAATAATTTTTCAGTTATGATTCACTGAAAACGCAGGACATTTTCTGGCTAGGAATTAGTTGCATTAAAGACTGGCAAACTATGCACACTGATGATAGCTGCATAGACTTTGAGCTGTACTGCTATTTGCCATGGGATAAAAACCAATGAAAATACTATCTATAAAAAATATGCCCATCTTATCTTAAAACAAGATTGTTAAAATAACATGTGTTTGTTATATCTGTGCTCCTTTGTCATATGTCAAGTACAGAATTGGATACAATTTGGCAACTATGCCATAGGTGGAAAGTATGAACATCTACAGTAACACAGAAAAAAATAGCAGCAATACAAGGCTTTAAATACAGTATAATGCTACAAAAATAGTATAATGCTAAAAAGATTCATTGTTTAAGATGGCTAATAAAATTTATGCTATAATTTCATGATACAGGCAGTGGAGGCATCTTCCCTGGGGAGATTTAAAAGGAGAAAATATGTGGTGGGAAGTGAACTGAAAAATCTAGTAACTTTCATCTTTAATTTCTGCAGGGTATGATCTACTTTCAATCACCCTGGTGTAAATGCCAAAAAAAGTAACCAGAATTGCAAATTCAGATCTTTCTTCAGTTCTTCAGTACACCTCTTATTATTATAAGGACACGTCAAGTGATGAAAGACTGGATATTCCTAATTTGGGACACTGTCCTGTTAGCCACTCTGCAGAAAGCAGGTCCTTAAAGACCAGTAAATATACTTACTACACTGTAAGTGAAGCAATATAAAGGACTATAATTCAAACAAGAATAGATTTCTAAAATATGAACTCAGTGATAGAAAGTTATGTTCCAATTTAATTTTCCTGAATTTTCTTCATTCTGAGGAGCATCATTCTCTAAAAGTGATCTTGAATCCCATGAAATAGGTTATTAAAAATGAATAGTTACTAAAAAAAATATTTTGGCCGTTAATAAGAGGCCAGAATCCTCTTTTAAGCCAACAGAAAAGCCAAGTAGTAAAGGAACATACAGAAAGATGTTTGGAGGAGTCTGCGTTTCACAGCTGGGGAAAAAAAATCTTCACTAGATTCTAAAAAAAAAAACCCTATGAAACAAAAGTAAAAACAAAACAAAAAAAAAAAAAAAAGAAAAAAAAAGGAAATAGATTGTGAAAACACATTCAGAATATGTATGTCCTACAGTTGATGTTCCATTTGACCATTTCCATAAACACCTCTTCACTCATAGCAGTATCTATCAGGTGTGCACATGATGGCACTGTTCACAGCATTTCATATCTTGTCCAGCATGATGTCATCACTGGTGAGAGAACAACTGCACCATCACTCCCATCTTTTTATATGCTAAGAAGAAGTGATATTTAAAGAACCTTGGAGAGCCTAAAAATCTCTGCAGTGGAGATCCAGAGGCATGACAGTGGGTCTGATTCTGTCACTGTTGGGTTCTGTCTTTACAATACTGGGACAGAAACTGCTTACACTCTGAGGGGTACTGCATAATCACAGAAAATGTAGTGATCACATCCTGGAATCAAGATGAGCAGTAGGACCAACAGGTAAAGACAAAAAAATATAAAACTGACAGATAGGGTAACTTGTGAACATTTGCTTCAGCCCTTCATGTACTTCTAAGTATCTGCGTTTCAGCACTCCTCTCAAGAGGGTGCGTGTGTCTGTGCATGTAATTACGGTGTAAAACTGATGATATCAAGACCAGATAGAATTAATAACCTTTACTAATTTTACAGTACAAATAGCAATGTAAATATAATTCAGCTTCAAAATTTATGTCTGATGGTGTCCTGCAAGCCCATCCATTAATTCAAGGAGTGAGTTTATTAATTTTTCTAATAGCTTGGAAAGCACAGGCATGTGTGCTAAGGCTGGCAGATCAATCCAATTCACTTTGCATCACTTTCCCTTAAATATGGTACAATATTGCTGCATCTCTGAAACATAAAATTATATTTGAAATTATGCACTGAACTTAGATGGTGGAGAAATTAAGCCCTGTTATTAAAACCCTTACAGTGAAACTGAGACTGAAAATAGTCTTACAATGCCTGCTGAAGCATCACTAAGATCAACCTACACAGTGTCCTGCTCAGGTCACTCCCACTGCATGTTCACAGACTGCAGACATGAGGCATGTATTAAATCACACACACTTCTCCACAGCCTAACTCAGTCTGGAATTTCCCAAGTGATCACTAATACAGTACCGTCACCTGCCTTTTAAATATTTTCATGCACTTAATAAAGACTCCTTCAAATAATCTTTCAGGCAGTTAAATATCCTTACTGACATTGCAGCATTTAGGTGGAAGTACTGAAGAAAGCCCAATGATAGCCAACTGAAATATACATCTAACCACCTAAGGAGAGTTGAAAAAGGGACTGCAGGATTTCTGCACTAATTCTCTCAGTTATTTCTGCATCATGTGCTTGCATATTGCAGTAAGATGTGTGCGTGCCACATATAGCAACCAAGAAAATTCCCTAAGTTCAAAGGCATGTACCTCCCATTTGACCCACTAAATAACTTTTGGTGATACTCAGTGATTCTGCTCCACTAAGACAGAATTTAGTATTTTGCTATGGCATAAATTACTGACTTTAGTTTTACTGACAGAGCTATTGACTCTTTCCAAACATGCACTTCTAAAGAACAACAAAAAAGAGTTCATCACTGAAACCAGACGTGATGAAGTAGATAACAAGTGAGCATCTCCTGAATGTTATAGCATGAATGGGAATGTGCCATGAAATAACAACACACTATCGATTTGAAATTGTACCATATTACAATAAAGTTCCTGATGTTGATGGTAATTCAACAAATGCTAGTCAAGTAAAGTATTCCTTGTGATTTTACATTACAAAACTAAGGAATTATTTGCTCCACTATCTCAAACACCTGCTTTAAAATTTGATCTGGTTAACAATGAACCGAGACCAATAATTTGTTCTTGGCAAGAGTCAAATAATTTCCTGAGAGTTATTTAGTTCTAATTTGACAACCTCATGTGATGGAAAAATCACTTGTTTCTCTTGGCAATTTGTCCCAGCAGTTAATCACCTCCCTACTGAAAGTGTTTGCCACATATTTAATTTGAATTTTGGCTTCAGCTTCTCCTAACTTGCTTTGCTAAATTAAAAAGCCTTTTATTACTAAGTGTTTTAGACACAGTTAGCAAAGCACCTTTCAATCATATCTATGATAAGTTAAACGTATTCAGATGCATCTAAAACTGTATGTAATTTTCTCCTAAAAGAGCTCAGCTTTAGGGCTCTTTTTTTCACTCTCTATTTTCAGAATGAAAAAGAACAACTGCAACCGAGTATTAGTTCTGCCACTGAGGTAAAATAACTTCACAGTATTTATTTATTACTTTATTACTATTACTTAGATAGCTCAATTAATCTGTTGTCACTGTTGATGTTCATTCTGAACTAATTTGAAATTACAAAGAAGCAGCCTAATTTAAAGACCTCTGATATCTTCCCTTTATTTCAACTCTCCCTCCCCAAAATGTTTACTGTCTCATTAAGCAACGGATTCTGCATTTAAAAATCTGCATATGATCAGCAATTGATTTGGGCTGCCATGACATTAAATATTTTACAAACTTTATATAGTTTACTATGCTACATTTGCATTGCCATACATCAACCAATTTTGTTTCAAGAAAAACAAATTCATAGGTGAAATGTTAACTGCCTAGAAAAGTCTGCTACACTTTCTTAACTACATCTTTTCCCCTTAAGTCTCTATTTATTTCAGTCTCTTATTATACAGACTGTCATTTTGCGCATAATTGATACCAAATGAATCAATCAAGGAACTACCTCTCACTTGAAATATTCAGAAATGTTGAATCCTTCTGTCTTCTGGTGCCGTGGGCTCTATCAAACAAGAAAGTCATGAAGTTGGAAATACCCTTACCCAAATAATTAGTCATGGTTCATAACTATCCATAAATTTTAAGGCATGTATTGCTCAGATACATCATCCTCAAGACAAGAAGACAGACATGGAAAGTATTTCCATTAAATACAGTATACTATTAAATATAACACATCTATGTTGAATGTGTAAGTAGTCCTAGAGATGTGATTAGTTTTGTTTATAATTTTTTACTTTCAATACTTCTAAAAGCATCTCCAGTGAAAGATTAACTTAATTGCTTTTAAACTGAGATGGAGGAGGAATGGTTCAGAAAATCATTAACTAAGTGAACATTTCTCGTTATGATCTGAAGTATTATTCAGAATACACAGCATTTTTTTTCATGCTATCACAGAAGTCCTTTAAGATTACAGTGTTTCCTGGATACAAAACTATATCATAAACTAACATTACCTTCCTATAAACTATGAAATATTATGCATAGAAAACATGTAAAGAAAGAAAATAAAATGTTTCTATGTTTCTGTAATGTTCATAATTACATGCCAGACATCATTAATCCAGTTGCTTGACCAAAATTTGTAATATTGTATACACTGAGGCTGTGGTCACCCTCATGTGGAAACTGATGGAAGAGAAATCATACAATATGATATCTGGGTCCGGCAATCACTGTTGATTTTTCACTCCTCTCATTCATAGATTTTCCCTATGACAAGCAAAAAAATAGTTTCCTCTTACAAATACAGTTTTTCCACAACTAAAAAAAAAAAAAAAAAAAAAAAAAAAAAATTAAAAATCAGGCATTGGTGAAATTAATTTTCCATGGAAGGAAAAAAGTATTTATATAATTTCTCCAAAAGAGCAGGCTACTAATAATTCTATGTTATTGATTCTGGTTTGTTGCTTTACTTTTAATGATTTATAAATGATTTATTAGCTGGTTATTAAGCATGGCAAGGTAATGATAAATGTGCCCACGCTAGACATTTTATATTTTTATTAAACAACTATTAGATATATTCAGTGCTGTTCATGGAACTGTGCAAAAATAGTTGTAGTAATGGCTTAAGTACTTAAATGGTACCTAGAAACACAGGTTTAATAGAGAATTCTCTATATAATACTATAATGTCTAACATTAACCAGTGTTTACTGACTGTATTGGTTATTTTGGATAGAGGTGTAGTTCTCATACGAAAGATTCATAGTCTATGAACCAGCTTGACAGGAAAGAGTAAGACTTTCTCAAAAAATTGTGCCACAATTACCAAAAAAAAAAGTGCATTTTTCTCCCAAGATCTACTGCGCTAAAGCTTTACAAAAAAAGTGACTTTTAATACAAGCATTATCTACATTGCCAGATAAATTTAATAGCAGTAAGTATTACCTCCCACACTATATTCCAACAAGATATAAGAATGTCATCCTAAAACCCCTACTAACAGAACAGGCTTTGCTGTCTAAAGTCCACTTCACTATACTAACATAAAACTGCAAATATGTGTTCATATGGATCACATTATTAAAATATGCAAATTTTATGCAAATACAAAGCTACTGATAGATGCCTTTCGCATATTCTTAAAAAATGTGTTCCACAAATTATATAATAACAAAAACAGGCAGCATTTCAACTATATTTATTTCAATTCTTCACTGTAATAAATTATTACAAGAAAAGAATAATTAATGAAAACCAACAAATCACTGGCAACTGAACCAGGGAGCAATGGTGTGCACCCAGCAGAAAGCCATGGTGTCTCCAAGCTCTGCCCCAGGATGACTCTGCAGGTGCCCAGAGCCCCAGAGGGAATGTGCTGCCAGCCCGGTGCCAGTGCCAGGCTACGTGGTGTGCCCCGCTCTTAGGGCAGCACTGGGCCAGCAGCAGGGAGCACGGGAGTGGGAGTAGATCTGCTAAGTCAGTAGTAATTAAATTATCAATCAACAATTGGAAAATTTGCTATTTTTTCTTCCCAAAATGATGCTATACTTTTCAGAAGCACGACTACCTTGCTTCTTGCAAGAAAAGAAGAAAATGCAACGTTATGAACTCAGTCTCAGTAACAATGTGCAAGGGAGCATTTACAAGGCATGTGAGATATACATACAAAATCACAAACATCCTCACCCCACTGAGTTGAAAAACAGACATTTTCTTAACCAGATTATCTTCAGTATGAGCAGTGAATGCTCAGCAGTTTAAAAATTAGGTCATTGAGAATCAACTGTTTAAAGAGATTATTATAATATTGGTACTGTAAAAATATTATCAGAAAAAAAAAGAGTAATAGTGAACAAACCATGTAAACACTGGACAACTGACAGACTCAAGAGTGCAATAGCAACAATGTCATGATATAAGCTATTTCTGGAAATTCCTTTTGCTTTCTGCAATGGGTAATTTGTTTGTTTTCTGGGGCTCTTTAATTCATTCATATAGATAGAATATGTCTACATGAAGAAAAGGCCAGCCTTTCAAGGATGGAATCAGAACAGCTACTCATCAGATTAGTAGGAGATAGAAGATGTAAAGGCCACTTTTTGCCCCATGGCACAGATAAGTGGGGTTATAAAACCTTCATTTAGTTATTCAAACAATATGAGTAAAAATCAGGTTGCTCCTTTAATACAAAATCTCCTATTTTGGTTCTCACTTCAAGGCAAGGTCATACAGTGTTATGAAGGGTACCACTCTAACAAGAGCACAAGCAAGCATTGTATTTTAAGGAACTGTTTATCTGGGAGCTATGAAAATTGAAGTTCTTGTGCAACTGCTACTATATTCTTCCTTTTCCAAATGCTACTACTCCATTTGATTCACAACTCAGCTTTTGCTGCTGGTTTGCATGGGTGCAACACAGATTGGATACTCCTATTTGGGGCTGGCTGTGCTTCCAGTGGGGAGTCCTTGTGCTGAAGCACTGATGGGAAATGCATCATACCAGGCCTTCCCAGAGAAGAATTGATAGAAACAGAAGAATTTTACATAATACTTCATAAGCTTCCTTGGGGAGAGGAGAAGTCAACCCCTCTGACTTCCATGCAAGCAGTGAGGACATTTATCAGAAAAGATGCCAAGAAATAAAACCTTTTCCATTCCTCTAAAGTTGACTCAGGTAACTGCTGACTCAGGTTGTCTAATGCAACCCAGAGATAAAAAGCTACTATTAAAAAAAAAAAAAAAAAAAATTTGTTACAAGAAAAACATTTTCTAAGAACTCAATGCCTGAATGTCACAATATATAAATAAAAAAAAGACATTATATATGACAATACAGAATCTTATATATATATATATATATATATATATATATATATATATATATATGTAATCATTTTTTCTACAGTTTAAGAAAGCTACTTTGAAGTCTTCCAGACCTGACTATTTATGTTAATGACATAATGTCAGTAATAATGTTCTGAAAGAGAGGATAGCTGAGTGTGAAGGTTCTCACAAAACATTGCTGCATACTTCAGAAAGACTGTACTGATTGTCAACAAGAGGTAAAACAAAACCCAAACAAAAAAAAGGGGAACTATTTTGTGATCTTTTGCTGCTAACTCATGAACTGGAGATAATGTATCTGGAATTTTTTACTAAAAAAAATACAAACCACTAAATCAGAAAACATTATGTTAGAGGGAAAATTTAACTGAAAAAAAAAAAGGTGGAAAATACCCATCAGATGGCACATCTGAGCTGAAGCTTCTGAACTCAATGAATAATAAAGTAAAAACAAAACCAACACCTTTTGGGTTTTTTTCATAATATCTGTACTAAATAGAACTACTTACATCAAGCTGCATGAAATACCAAGAAAATATTTTTCAGGAGCTATGTCTGTTCACAAAAATCAAAATTAATGGAAGTAATATGTTTTTCTGAAGCCATAGAAAACAACTCACATAATAATAAATAAATAAATTAGTGATAACAGTGGTCTGCATCTAAAGGAATAAATGCTTTAAAATGCATCAAGTTTTAAAATCCAACAAAAGCCACTCTAATATCATAGTACCGAATTGACTCAGGTATCCTTAAATTACTCCATCACTTGCAATTTGCTTGTTCTGTATTTAACACTGGAATATTATAACCCTGTGTGAAGCAAAGGCCTCCACAGATCTATGTAAAGAGAACTAGAGGGGCAATAACACCAAATACTTTATGTGACTACAGCCATTCCTATTCCCTACTATGTTAAGCTGTTAACACTTTATAATGAAAGTGCATAAGGGAGATTATGGTACAAATTGGTGATAATAAAAACAACACTATTACATTGTTTCTCATTTGTTGCAACAGACTTTTTATGTGCAATTATGTAATTATGATTCCTAAAGAAAATTGAGATCTTCATTCCTTTGCTGTTGAGAGGTTCAAATCTTACACAATCCGAAAAGCCAATAATCATAAATCTGTTGCTCTAGTCCATTATATGCTACAGATGTGATGAAAAGTTCATACAAATTCAGATTTCAAAAATCCTTTGAAGATACATCTAAAACAGCTACTAGAATACACATCATAAATTTAAGATGCTATTGTATATTTTTAAGTACCTCATCCCTAAAAGGTAAATTCATATGGTTAGTAAGAAAAAATGAAACCAGTTTGGTGGCTAGAAACCATCAGAAATCTCAGATAAGTCAGTGTGAGATCACTTACTTTTGGAATACTTCTAGAAATAATGAAAAAATAAAAGTATGAGATATTTTCCCTCAATTTTTTCTTTTAAAAATGCTTACCAAATGAAGCTTTTGTTTAGATGAATAGCAGTTATTTCCTAAAAAGATGTACTGTTCCTTGTAACAAATTGAAAATTGCTATTTGAGTCCAAATTTTAATGGAATAAAATCAGCTATTATTTTTGTTTGCTTTGAAATTCTGAAATTACAAGTGAAACAGGCACAAGTAACCTCTCCTACAGTGGATTCTTTGCTCTATTTCCTTCATAAATTTTCAGTATTGGAATTAATAGCCCTAGAAGACTGGAGAAGCAGAAAAAATGAAGCCCTCATGTGATCACATAATTTTGCTTGCTAATATGGCAGCATTTACTAAAGGGTATTAAAAGAAAATATGGACAGTTTTATTGTTCTCCTTGAGGCAGAAAATACTGCAGTGAAGAGGTTCATTACTAAATATTTTACCACTGTCCAGCTGCCTTACAGTCAATTATGTTTAGTTAATGTGCATATTAATGAAGATCTTGACATACAGTTATAATCACAAACTGTCCACTCCAATGCCAGTCTTCAGTTTATGTTTGGTACTTTGTTGGCATAATATAACAAACACTTATAATTATGTTTCAGTTCATTAAAATTAGGACAGAGTTCAATAAAAGCAACTTGCAACATGCTATTTATTTTAGTAAAGACATAATCCTATTCAAAAAATTAAGATTCAAGAAGTAATAAAAATGTGAAAAATGCACAGGCTAAAACTATTCATATTATACCTGTTGGGTGCTGAGGATCACATTCATTTGTTTATTAAAGTTATTATGCAAATATTCCCCATAGTAAATCAACACAATATATCAATGTTCCTTTTTGGGAAAGAAGATATATGAAGAAAAGAATACCCCCAAAACTTCTGCAGCAGATTTCCCTGTGATGCAACCATGGAGGTTGGTATGCCTGAAAAACAGATAATCATAGCCCTATGAAGATGATTCAGGAAATGAGACTGCTGTTAAATGACAGAAAATAAGACATGTAGCAAAACATGCTGCATTGTTTCAAATGAAGATTTTCAGTCTGAATACATTCTCTAAGTTTCTACTGGTGATATCATGACAACATCTGAGTTGCAGGTTGTGAGCAGAGTATGAACTAATATTGACAGACCCTGATAACTTTCACCAGGGAGGAAGGGGACATTGTCCCAGGCCACAGGAAGGGAAACACTTCTCTGGCAGCACCGTTGACTACCTCAGCTTGAATACAGATTATGCACCATGAAATTACCTTGACTTTATTTGCCCCTTTTTAGATGAAGGTCATTCCATTAACTCCCACTGGCAGAAAATAAAGAATGTATTTTTCAAGGCATTAGGAATTTCAGGTAAGTTTTGGGGACAGAAATGGGATGAGAGGTTGGTCCTCAGCTTTACTGCTTTATAAAGGTGCAACTGAGACTTCAGCAGATTGCTTCTTCACAGTGTTACTGAGAAGAGAAAAGAATCCCAGCCTTTTATCAGGAAATTACTGTGGAAATCATATTTCCAAATATCATCTCAGTGGAAGATAAGTCTAGTTGCTGCACTAGGAATTAGAATATCGTTGGTCTGAGAAGAATATGTGAATTTTACATGAGTATTTTTACAGCAGAAAATTGCTATTTATCACATTCATTATGCAGTTCTCTAATTTTATCTATTACCATAGACCTCTTGTGTTAAATCTTTCCTAGTTTCCTCATAAGTATGTTCTAATGCAGTAGACTGTAATTTTTACAGAAGTGCAGAGACTAATACTTCAAGATAACAGTTCCAATATCCATAGGAAGACATTATCAAAGTGATGGTATTAAAAGATAACCTAATTTAAACTATTTAATGTCAGTGGGGGGAGGAGGGGAAGGAAATGAAGAAATTATTAATTCTCTTGAACTCCTGCTATAATAACAATCAAACTTTTTCCACCTCATCCTCACCTGACCCTAAGTGATGAGATGCAATAGGATCTTGCTTAGACTCTTTGCAGCCTGGATATATGCATGACAATGTATTACCACTGAAGACTTCCACTCAGT
Organism: Serinus canaria; assembly: GCF_022539315.1. Taxonomy (NCBI): domain Eukaryota; kingdom Metazoa; phylum Chordata; class Aves; order Passeriformes; family Fringillidae; genus Serinus; species Serinus canaria. The sequence continues at coordinate 16,446,588 of NC_066314.1, read as the reverse complement.
GAAGACTGACTAGACAAAACACAAAAATGCTGAAAAATTCAGGCAGCTGGAAAATTTAGAAAAGCTGGCTCTTGCATATTTAGCACTTTTCTTTCTTTGAAGAAAAATATGAAGCAAAATGTTATCAAAGACTTGAAAACCCATTCTCCATTTGAGTGTGATTCAGGCTGTGAAAGAGTTAAAGTTTAATAATTTGAAATCCATAGAAAGCCTCAACAGGAAAAAATATTTTATTTTAAATCTACAGAAAAGATTGCAAACGTGTGCTCTGCTAGCATTTTCTGATTTTATTTGTTGTGATATTTATTGAAAAGAAAGGTTGGTTTACACGTGTATCCGAAAAATATCATTCTTCCTTTAGACCTATGTCTTGAATGCCTCTAAGTGCTGCAAAGGTTTTAAATCAACATGAAATTGATTTTTTTTCTTTAACCTTTGTATTACATCTATGTTAATTTTCTCCTCTACCTTCTGTAAGAAGAAATGGATAAATTCCCTTTGCCTAATGACAAAGATTAAAACATGTTTGATCCACCTTTCAATTCCAAGTCTTGTCAAGGGAAAAGAACTGAAGAAAGGAGATTTCTCCCTCCTGCTGATACTTTGGTTTACACTGTGTTTCCCAAATCTGGCCTACTTGGGCAAGCAGCAGATGCCACTTCCCCTATTATTGGGAGTAGTTATTTTTGTTTTCCCACAAGTTCAGAATGTAGCCAGTGCTGTAGAATGAAATGAGTCTCAAACACATGCAAAGATTTAAATGATTCAACATTTTGTAAATGTGATTCTTGTATTGTTTTGCAAGAAGGATCAGTAAAGTTGTGCTAGTCCTGTCATCCAGAAACTAAAATTTTACAAGAAGTTTCCCTGGCATGAGCAGATTACAGAGAAAAAAATACTGATAGTAGTTAAGCCCTGTCTGCAAAAAAAAAGCTGTTTTCACAGTGAAATGTCACAATGTAAATTCTCCTAGGGATCAGCACAGAAAATGTGAAAGCATGAAGTATATGAATAGTTGCGCCAACCTCAGTTAAGAGGAAATAAATAATTATGCCTGCTCTGCTCAACTACATAATTTTCAAATTGAGATAAGAAATTCATGAAGGAAACACTAATTTTGGTGGGAAGCTACAGGCTAAAGTATTGTAAGTATTTGCCAAGAATCCTCAGGAGTGACTGATAACTGCAGGAAACAGTTTTTTAAATTTTTTTTTAAATCCACAAAAGCCATATCCCACATCAGTTTGCAATAAACACTAGACATGTGCTCCTCTTTTTAGCACACAAACCTGCAGGCACACACACATGCAGACACAAGCATACTCTTTCCTTCATTGGGAAAGAAAATAAAAAAATATTTTTAAACAATTCAAGAACTAACTATAGGTTAATCCAGAAAACTTTAGGAAGAAAGATCAGCTAATATTTTCAATAATAAAGCAGAACATTTTAAAAGGTTACAAGCTTATGAAAACAGTAAGAGCACCTTCTTTATGAGGTACTACATAAAACAATGAGATAACAAAAATCACACAGTGACTTAAAATACTGGCCCCTGTAATTGCCTTCATGTGCTGCACATACAGGCTGTGTGATTGAAGCTTGCAGCAGAACTAACCTAAGGAACATTCTGCAAAACAAGGCTCAGCAGGGCTAGGAAGTCATTCAATGAATCTATTGAATAATCAAAGCTATGATTACACGTTTTTCATCCTGCAGTGAACACTGATGTAGCATTTTTGGCCCACAATTATGAAAAACACCAAAACCCATGAAAAACACGTCAATAAAAACAGCTGAATTGCTGAAAATCCACACCCATGAAGAGAAATAATTTATTTTCCAACCATGCAAAGCACACAAAAGACCTGAGAGAGCCAACCTTTCTCAGTGTTCTCCTGGTCTTCCCCAGAGTACCAGACAGTGAACAATTACCTCCTTATTCCCACCTTTGCTGGCCAAATACATTTAGATTTGTATCACTATTGTACAGGGGCTGACCTATGTAAAATTCAGTGAGTGACCATAGTCTTTCCCATACTGAAAGATTTATCAGTAGACAAATAGGTAAGCCAATTGGGCTATGAAAATTGATTTCACAGTAGGAAAGAAAGTGTAAATTTTACAAACATTTGACTGGGATATTTTAAAACTGAAACTAAAATAATATAAAAAGGTTTCATGTAGCAACTTTCCTGCTTAGTTGTATTTCTAGATTACTTCTTAAAGAAGACTCTAGTGTGCAATGCAACTCCATAGCATCACTTTATCAACCTGCATTGAAATACACCTTAATTCTTATCTTAGTAATTCCACTATTTTAGAATTTATCTCCTGATTTGAACAGAGATGTTCCAATAAAAAATTCTAAATTTTTTACTATTTAATGTGCATATTACAAAACTATGTCAGTCATCTTCTGCATTGCTATATGAAAACCAGTTTTATTACTAGAAATGGGCACCCTGAAAACCATATGGTAAAACCTGCCATGAAGAAGGAAATTCTAAGCTTCTCAGGTTACTTAGGAAAGGAGCTTATTCAAAATCAAATGCAATCTGGTTTACTAAGCAAGAGACAAAAACAAACCTCTGTCATCTAAAAGAAGTTTAAGTCAATAAAGAACCAAAGTTCTTTATCAGAAATATTTTTGATCACACTTGATCTAAACAGCATTCTTTCAGAAAGCCTGTCATGAAAAATGTCTATTTTCTTTGTAAGTCTAAGATAATAAAATGTCTTTTTATTTCCATTTCTTTTCAAACAAAACAAGCAGTTAGGGAACACAGGTATTTGAAGAGTACCCTAATTCTGTCAACCAAATGCTTGTAAAGTTTTCAAGTGATTTTAATTCCAAGTCGTTGTTTTTTGTGTCCAAAAACATGGGCCTTTTCTGGAAAACTACTGCCACTGGAACCAGAAAATTGTCACTGGGAACCTACCCTCAAAATAAGATTCTGATAGGGCACTACTAATTTGCTAACTATTGAATACTGTAGCTTTAATGAGTGCAATAAATATAAGAACAAACAGGCAATTAACCTCATCTTCTTTACAGTCTCCAGAGAATACTCTTTGTGCTATCATTTACTATATAAAAAAAAGTTGGTGAGTTTTTAAGATACAAACAGGTTTATCTGTCAGCAGCATTACTTTGAAATATCACATACTGCTCTACAAACTGGAGAAGTGTACCCATGTGAATCTCCTGAAGTTCAACAAGGCCAAGAACAAGGGACTGCTCCTGGCTCAGGGCAGCCTCTGGTATCGATACAGGCTGGAGGAAGGAGGAATTGAGAGCAGCCCTGCTGAGAAGGACTTGGTAGTGCTGGTGGATGAAAAGCTGGACATGACCTGGCAATGTGCACTTGCAGCACAGAGAGACAATCTTACCCTGGACTGCATCAAAAGAAATGTGGCCAGCAGGTCAAGGGGTCGAGGGAGGTGATTCTGCACCTCGACCCTGCTCTCACAGCAGCTTACCTGGAGTGATGCTTCCACTCCTGGAGTCCTCCGAACCAGAAAAACATGGACTTGCTGGAGTCCACAGGAGGGTCACAAAAATGACAGGAGGGCTGCAACATCTCTCCTATGAAGACAAGCTGAGAGAATTGGGGTTGTTCAGCCTTTAGAAGAGAAGGCTCTGGGGAGATCTTATTCTGGCTTTTCAACACTTAAAGGAGGCTTATAGGAAAGATGGGCACAGACCTTTGTAGAGCCTGTTGTCAACAGGACAAGGGTTAATGGTTTCAAACTAAAGAATAGTAGATTCAGTCCAGGTATTAGGAGGAAATTTTTTATGGTGAGGATGGAGAAAGACTCACACAGGTTGCCCAAAGAGGTGGTACATGCCCCATCCTAACAGACCCTAAATGTTTCCCTGGAAACACATTTTCAGAGCCCCCACATTTTCAGAGCCCCATCCAAACAGACCCTAAATGTTTCCCTGGAAACATTTAGGGTCTGTTTGGATGGGGCTCTGAAAATGTGATGTAGTTGAAAATGTCCCTGCTCATTGCACAGGGACTGGATTAGAATGCCTTTAAAGGTGTCTTCCAACCCAAATAATTCTGCAATTCCTTGACAGATATATATACAAGTCCAAGGCAAATATATTTTACCCAAGCAGATATAATTCCATACAATATTATAGATGAAGGGCTGACTGCCTAGAAAGCAACTTTGTATACAAAGATGTGGGGTCCTGCTGGACAAAAAAGTGAACATGAGTCAGCAGTGTACCTTTGGAGCAAAGAAGGCCAGCCGCCTCCTCGGCTATATTAGTATAACCATAAGAGATAAGGAAATGATCCTCCCAGCCTGTTTACCATTTGTGAGACTCCATCTGGTATGCTGAGCCCAGTTTGGAGCTCCCTGGTACAACAAAGAAATACATGTACTGAAATGAATCTGCTGGGAATCACCAAGCTGGTCATGGAGATGGAACACAGGACACACAGCAGAGGCTGGGAGCTGCATCTGTTCAGCCTGGCCAAGAGAAGGCTTGGGAGTTTGCACCTGCTGAGTTGGAGGGCACAGAAAATAAAGTGTGCAGAGCAAGAGTCAGTGGACTTGGGAAGCTCCAGTTAGATACAAGGAAAAAAAATTATTCTGCAAAAGCTCAAACAGTGGAACACGACCCAGAGATGTCCATGCAGGATCTGCTTGGTGGGAGATATTCAGATTCTGGACACGGCTCTGAAGTATTTGATCTAACTTTACTGTCTTTGTACAAGTAGCTGGAAAAGATGGCATATGGAGTTTCCTTTCAGCCTACACATTTCAGTGAGTCTAAGACCATTTTTGGTCTTATAGTTCTCAACATTGCCTCTCAGTAGTCAAGTTTATTTTCAGTATATTAGCTAAATAAAAACTTTTATACAGTTTTTCTTAATAAATCCTATCCCAGATGGTAAGATCAGTCCAAAAAAAGAAATCATGCTTTAAAAACCCTAAGTATCTCTCAGGACACAGTAATGAAATTTTTAAATTGTATCTTAATATTAGGCCAGAATAGGTTATTTTAATGCATAAATGCAACATAATAGGAAGTTATCCAAAATATAATAGTGCTTATAATCTCAAAAAACTATAATAAATAAATATATACAATAATATACAATACCTTTGCAAGGTATAATGAAGGAAAGTTGCCTAGTGTCCAAATAAATGTTGTATTTGTAGATGTCAAAACCACCTTATGGACTCCCAGATACAACTGCTGTTTCATAGCAGAGTTATGCAACTATATACACTCTTTCTTAACTTTTTTTTCCTCTCTTGCTGTTAACTGTGTTTTAAAAATATTCTTTTTTTCTGAATTAATGTGAGTATCTGTGTAGTTTAACAGAATGGTTGCAGTAAACTCAAATGAACAAAGTCTTTGTCTTTCATATATCATATAGGAGAAGTGAAAACTGTCACAGAAATCTTACAGTGACTCAGAAGAGAGCTTAAGGAAAAAAACAGCAATTTTTTTCCTTTATCTGTAATACCTGGTCCTTCTGGAAAAAATTGGAAGAAGAACAGAATTAGCAACAAAAGTCCAGAATTTCTAGAAATCTGTCTAAATTCAATAATCCTGAGTGACCAAGGAAGTGGTTTAGATGATTTTGGCAGAACTAACTAGTCATTAAGGAAAGTTTTTATTTGTATTCGTACAAAAAAAAAAAAGGTTTGATACAAGGATGCATTTAAACTATGTAGTAGGTCAGGAATATGGTGCCCAAATGAATATACATGTCAAAAAGCTCTATATATTTGGCTCAGCATCTTATTTTTCAGTGTGGTGCTCCCTGGGCATGCAGGATTTTTACTCTATCATTATTCAATAACCTATGGACACCTAGAGTTTTCTCCTTTTTTTCTACCACTGCTTCAGTCAGAATGCCTCTATCCTTAAATTAATTCCTTCAGAGACTACACCTATGCTGTAGCTGCTAGAACAGGAATTGAAGCCAGACCTCCCACAGTCCGGGCGAAAACCTTAATCAGCAGACACTGACTCAAGATGCTTCTCACCCCTCTTTGCTCCTCAACTTGGCAGCTCCTGGCTGTGCAGAGGAACAAGTGCCTTTGCAGAGCTGCACAGGTGCTGGGGCTGCCCACCACAGCACACACGACACCCAGGTGCCAGCCTCCATCCCCAGAGCTGCAAATGAACCCCCTCAAGGTGAGAAAGGAGCTCATGTGGAAAAGCCGTAATCTCCAAGACAAAGAATGTAGGTACCACTCACCATCTCACACTAACATATGTCCATATCTCCCTCCAGTTAAGAGCAACAATAAGAATTGATCAGGGTTGCAGAAGTTCTGTTGTACCTATCAGGTTGCAGATGGCAAATGGAGGAAGGTGCCATCCTGAACATACTGTGATAATATGGAAAAGGAGTTTGATCTCCAGGGAGAATAGGAGTTTCAGACAAACCAGCTGTGTTTATAATTTCCTACAGGCTTCTTGCAGACAGTACCAGGGAGGCTAGGTAGGTAGTTATCAGTTTCCTTTAGACCTCATCCAAGGTGGCTATTTTCCCCCCAAAACATACAAAAAGTCTAGGAATTGTAATATAGGTTTCTTATTTAGCTACAAGAATCTTGTCCTCTACCTTGAAACTTGTTTCCACTAATAGTCAACTGTGAATTTTACATTTTTATTTTTTAAAATTTACCTGGCAACTGTTGTGTCTAAAATCTGTAACAAGATCTACATGACCTAGCTACAGATTTCACAAGTGTATTTTGTCTCCTGAAGTCTACATCATCTGTTCAGTCCTGAATTGCCACAAAATAGGATTGTTACCCAGCTTTCAAAAAGGAGACATGCAAGACTTTTACTCCAAAAGATAATAAAGATGCTAGGAAAAAAAAAAAAAAGTTCTTTGCCTATGTCAAACAATGAAAGTAATGAAAATATAGAACATGTATTCTAAAAGCACAAAACAACAGTGGGACACTAATTTGTTCTTTAGAAACTGCAACTTATTCACTGAGCAGATGTCTCAGTATGACACTATAAAATCATAACAACAGATATCCCATAATAATCTTTAACAACACAGTGCAAATGTAGAAAACATCACCACATAATTCCACAAGATGAGGCTTTTAGTAGGGAGAACTGGCTATCCAAGCAGGAGTCGGATGACCCAGATTCAACCCAGCTCCTCCACTGGCTCTGAGCTTATCTACCCAGGGAAAACAACCTATAATAGCTTCTCCTACAGACACTCTTATTCCATTAGTCCAAAAATTTCTATGTTCAGGTAATTTAGTTCACTTTAGTTTAACTGAAGACAGCATGGAATACTCACCATGTTTAAATTTCATATGCCAGCCTATATTGCAACAGGTTCAGTGTATAGACAAGACTTGATTATAAGGCTCAAAATAATCAGTATATCACTTGGTGCTTTGATTTATTCAAAGTGTAGGTGACAATAATTCATGCTACATAAATCAGAACAATATTTTGAATCTGTAAATAATCAAGAACTATTTTTGGATCTTCAAATAATGTTATACATATCTAACACATATATGTAATTGGCAATTTTTTTCCAAAATTATTTTAAAATTATGTAAAACACAATTTTTTGACTTCTACTCTCCCAGACTCAAAAGAACATTAGCTAGCTCCAGATAAAAAACAATTTAGAGATATATTTCTGGGAAAAGAAGGGAGGAAATTGGTTTCACTGTGGGAAAATCAAAAAGGCATCCATTACCTATGCACAACATTTTTTTGTTAAATTGCATGCTAGAATGAACTAAATAAATACAGTGTATTTAGAAATTATTTTAATTCTAAGTGCACTTTTCTCCTTTGATGAAGCATCTTTGAACTGTAATTTAAACTCAGAACACTTAATAAGTGAATATAAAAATTTTTGCGCTACACCTACACAACACGGGGAAACCAAAATAGGCAATTATGTCTCATTCTTGATCAAAACATAATTTTAACCTATAAAAGTGCTTGGTTTCCACCTGAATGGCATGTCTTAAAGCTACAGGTAGTCTTACTACTTATTTATGTTTGTTATGCAATTGACATGCAATAAGTATGTTTCCTTTTATCCCTGAAGTTTCAGTAATCAAAATGCATTTTTGCTTCTTTGTCTATACTGAAGCTAAGACTACTTAGTCTGAAGAGTTTTTTTCCCATAAAAGCTTCACCAAAAAAAGATAAGGTACCATTGTCTCATGGAATAAAATAAATCAATTCCAACTGAATATCACAAACAAAATAGCACTAGGGGAATTATTAAAGAGACATATTTCTGTTGAAGAGTACTCCTGCATGGAAGTTTTATTCTCTAAATCTTAGAGATTAAGTAAAAGACATACTGACTTTGCCTGGGTCACTTGAAATTTCATCATAGTTGCTGGTACAGGAATGTGTTTTAGATTTGTGAGTAACAAAACAGTGCTGATAACACAGGGATGATTTAGAAATTGCTGAGCAGGGCATAGGCAGCATCAGGGCCTTTTCTGCTTCTCAGGCTGCCCTGCCAGCAAGGAGGCTGGGGCTGCACAAGGAGCTGGGAGGGAACACAGCCAGTCCAGCCAACCCCAACTGACCAAAGGGATGTTGCAGACCATATGGCATTTGTGTTCAGCACTAAAAGCTGGGGGAAGGAGGAAGGGGAGGACATTTGGTTCTCTGGCGTAATGCCTAATGTCTGATTGAGCCCTGCTTCTTTGTCTGACAACTCTGAGAAATACGATGTGATTAAGCATTGAAATTTGCTAGTTACATTATTTTTAAAATTCTTCATATAATGTCTTGTAATGGTGAGATTTTTTTTCATACTTTTTTCTCTTTTTGATAAAACTTATTTTTTACATTAAACAGTAAGTCTAGGTCTATCTCCCAGAATGGTAAATTAGGTTTGCCTTTACATCACATGAAGTTTCAATGTGGGATATAAAAAGGAAGAGGAATAAGGACACTTTAAAAACACCAATCTTTTAATGACTTCAAACATTTGACAATTCCTAATTTCCATTCCATCTAAAATGCATTTAATATATGGCCTTGCAAGTGAGCAAACAACCTATTTAGATTAGTGGACTGATTCCAGGAAGCTACCTTCTCCTCTCCTTTAACACTGTCCTACAGATATTTTAAAAATCAAATTGTGATAACAGTGTTTCCCTGCTCCACTAAAATTAGACTGATCACTGTTATCGTTTACTGAGGAAAAAAACCATATCTGATTTATAAAATTCACATGTTCAAGTGAAATAAATTTTGTGGCCATCCCCTCTTGCATACAGAGTTTGGGTTTTTTTAAAATCCTGAATATATATGAAGATTCAATGTCTGTTTATTGCTGGGATAAGGCTAATATCACTGGTATGGCTTTTCTGAACCACAGTCTTAGTTCTTCCTTCAGAAGAGGAGGAAGAAGGAGCTATAATTTTGTAGCAGTCTAACTCTCTTGCTTCTAACATGATTTCACTTGTTTTCATGCTACCACAACTTTACATTCACTATTTTACTGGCACTATTGTTGGACCAGGCTATCAAGGCTTTAGATGGTCCCTTCAAACAGTGATGAATGTTCCTGGTATCCCATATGTTTTGTGACATTTGAGACAAATACTACATTTAATCAGGGCAATATGCTTCAATGGTTCTCATCGTCACACAATCTCTAAGTCAAAATAACAAAACAACCTCCCCACAAATGCTTTTAAATGTGATACTTTATCACAGTTGCCAGCATAAATTTTCCGTTAGTGACAGCTCAGTTTTTCTTCCAAATCCACACATGTACCATTTAAAAATATTCATTCTATTTATGGAACATGTAGAACTATGCAGTGCCTTGTAGTATGTGAACACTCATAGCCAGATTTAAAACATGTCAATGGATTTCATTGAGACATGTGGAACACTCCTAAGAAACTTCTTTTTTTCTGTTATCTAAGGACAGCATAATGAGTTTTATAAAATGTCATTTAATTAGTTGATTAAAAAAAAATATTAGAGTCTTACTGGCTTAGTATATCTTGCTACTCGTGTCAAAAGATGACCTGTTTAACTCATTCCATTGGAAATTCAATAAACTTCAATTCCAAATATAAAATAATTAGATCCATTTTTTCTAAATCACTAACTGGAACTTGAGGACAGGGTGAACACTGTGGTGGTGCCAGGTTGATGGTAAGACTTGATGATCCCAAAGGTCTTTTCCAACCTTAAAAATTCTATGATTCTATGATTACTGATTAATCATTACATCTTCAATACTGTAGGATGTCCCACCTTATTTCTATTCTTTATATATAGATACTAAATGAAGATATCTAAAAAAAAGTAGTTCTGCTAACATAAAGTCTTAATGGCTTTAATCAGCATGTGAGATAAGACTTATGTGTTGCTCTTCAGAAAATATTTAATGCTGAGGGTTTTTTTTAACTTTCAGAAGACCAATATAAAACCCTGAAACCTTTCTGAAGTTATTTTAAAAAATCACAATACTTCAACATTCGAACAATTCTGGAATTTCTACAAAAAAATGGGAACCCACACAGATCCTAGAGTACTGTAAGATATAAAGCCTGCTTTCCTACCTATACTCACATTTCTCAATTTATTAAATCAGGCATTTTCCTATGCTCAAGGCAATAATGGGACTTTAGGAAACTGAAAACACTTTTAATCCCTTTGTGTTGTAACTGGTGATTTCCATGGACACTGCATCTGTAAAAAAAAAAAAAAATAAATAAAACAAACACACCCCCCCCAAAAAACCAAAAAAACCAAAAACAACAAAGCCAAATAAATCCCCCCCCCCAAAAAAAAAAAACAAAACAAAAAACAGAAAGGAAAAAGACAACATGGAATTTTTAGCCCATTTAGAGTATATGCACCTCACAGAGGCTCTACTGACTGCTAAAATGAAGATAAGGTAAAATAAATATCTATTCCTTTATTCTTGGCATTAAATTGTATCTCCACCGGACATACAAGTAGAAGCACAAGAGAAATAAGAGAATTTAGAGTGATCATGAAATTTAGAGAAATGGTTGCACAAAAAAGAAAACATTAAAATGAAATCTTCAATAATTTCCTCTCCCAATGGAGCACTGCACCAAGGGAAGTTCTCCATATTCTAAAGAGAGATTGTAATTACTTTCTTTGGTGCCTTATTCTAACTGGAAATGTCCATTAATCTTTTGGGTAAGCCTCTTCCCAGCAAAGAATAATGGTCCAATAAAGGCAAAATTTAAAAAAAAAATCTATTTATATTTTAAGCCTTAGGCCAGTACTAGGATTATTTCCACCGGTAGGTCTGGCAGCTGGTCTGTCTGTCCAGTGTTTCCTCTTTCTGCACAAGGCTGCCAAAAGCCCTGATATGGAGCAGAGCTCCTAAGGTTTCTGGCTCAGCAAGGACAAAGGGCAGCCAGACCTCCAAGAAGACTGTTTGCCTCCTCAGCAAATACATGTTGAACTAAGACACAGCTGATTCTGTTCCTGAATCAACTGCCTGCATATCTGGCTAACAACACCGACACTTGCACTACTTTTTCCAGGCACCAAGACTCCTAGAACACCTGGGAAGAAGCTCTGGCAGCCATTCAGACTGGGAAAAAGGTCTGACTTTTCTGTTTCTATGATAATTTGAAGTGGTTAAAAAAAAATGAAGGTAAAGGGTTAATATGGACATTAAACTACATCCAATATTCCATCAACACTCAATAAATTAATTTAGTAAGATAAAATGACAAAAAGACCCCACAATAATTAAAAAAAATCCAAAACAGCCAAACAAAAAACCAATGAAACAGAACACAACAACAAACAACAACCAGAAAAAACCTATACAAGCAAAACCCAAAACACCACAAATAAAATAAATTGTAGAAACCAGAAATGAAGAGAGAGAAAATTGTATATCATAATCAAACTGTATAAATTTTTGTGCGCCTTATTTCCTCAAGATAATCCAACCTCCATCTGCCTTTTGCAGGCAGAAAGAATTCCAGTGGCTTCAGAAAGCACAGAGGATGCCACATGCTGAATGTATCAGAACAAAGTACCTCCCATGCCATTAAAGCCCTTCTAAACATTCCAGAGCACCTACTGTAACTTTACACATGCTATTTTACAAATATCAGGCACATCAATGTGAAGGTAAGACCACGCTTCCAAATTGGAATAGGAACTCTGGCTGTTTTACATGCTTTCAACAAGCTCAAAGATTCAAACATACACCTTGCTGACTCTCACAACAGCTGTCAGGAGTTTCCTTCCAAAACTTTATTATGCTCCTTGAAACACAGGCTTAAAACTGTCTTGCTAGAATGCTCTCTCTTTCTTTTGGTAATGTAAAACAATGCTCAACAGAAATACCTACTGCTGCTTCTCAAATCATCTGATGAATTAGTCAGGTCAAGAGCAAATTATTTCAGGATGTATTTAGAATCTGTTCCAGACCTGTCACATGTGTGAAATGCTGGAGAATTTCCCAAGTTCATCAGTTACTCTAGTAAGAGACACCTTTCCTTCTTTCAGCAAAGTACCCAACGAGAGAGGGTAAGATGAGAATGTGCTGTAACACCATCCTGCCTCCTTTAACTCTCCCTATCTTTCTGCTCAGACCTGAGACTGTCAGATCCTTGGGGCAGGAGTTTTCTTTTTGCCCTGCTTTAGCACAGAAGAAAAAGATCTGAGTCCAAGACTGGGCACTAGAAATATGGCATTACAAAATAAATCCTATTATTCAGGAATAAAATTTCATGTCTGAGTTTGAGCTGAAGTACAATTTTAGAGAAATATGTATGCATTAATGTGCATACATTTTCTACTATTAATTCAAGAATTTTGCTGTTCAGAAGAAAGCATACAGTAAATTATTACTTTTTTTTTATTAGATTTACTAGATCAACATTGTGTTATCCATGGAATAAACACGCACATAGCAACACAGTCTATACTTCACAGACTTGAAAAGAGTAACCATTTTTCTTTAAATATGACTTTTTAAGAACTTTCTCCAGGAAAAATTTACTATCTGAATGAGTAAAAAAACCCACCAAAATACAAAAGACAAAACAAACAAACATAAAACCCAAGAAACCTACCCAAAATTATTATAATTTTGGATGATACTGTCAAAATTATTCAAGAACATTTTATTTTCTGGGCAAAATAAGGATATTAAAACTAGAAAAATAAAATACAGCTGTAAGTCTGATTTACAAGTGTTTTTGTCTTACAAAGTAAATCCACTACTACAATACAAGACCTAGAGGTATGAGAAAACAGTTGAGTGCAAAACAGTTGTACAACAGAACACAGCAATCAAAGAGCTAACCACCCCTAAGGGTATCCCATGACTGAATTTTGTGTAAAGGTCAGGAGAGTTAAAAGGCAGTAGAAGGCAATGTGGCACCCCTGAAAAAGGATTAAACTAACACAGTAGCTTCACCGGTAATTCTGTCTATAACCTTAGGCATCTTTCCCTCCTCCTCCTTCGCCTTCCTTTTCTTTCACTCTTTTTGGCAATTTGAATATCTGCACAGTAGTGGACAGACACTGAACTCATTCTGACTGCACTGCACAACAGCTGAATGGGAATCATCCCCAACCAGAATGAGATTTAATGACACTGTGCTGGGGTGTTCAAGCCAACAATGCATGCTGACATCTCTCTATATTTACTATCTCTCTCTCCCAAATGGATCATAATGTTTGGTTTTGTAATGTAAATAAAAATATTTCAGACATCAACAAAATGACAGCAAAAAAATCCATATCAAAATACCCACATATACTGATCTTCATTTGTGTAAATGGAGGGAGTGTAGCCAAAGATACATAACATGTGACAATGTTATAGTACTGATAGATATCTTTTGGACAGGCCTCAAACACAGCCCCAGTTTGCAGATTAGAAAATGACCCATTGGGGAGTTTCTTTTCAGAAGAGCACCGTCTGTGTCTTCATTTATTTTGGACACTCCAGCATCCAGCTATAACAGTCCCTGAGACATTACAGTTCCTGTAGACAGAATCAGGCAGTGCTGATATTACCAAATTCAAAAATATAGTGTGACAGATAACGGGAAGTCCAGTTCAGGCTTAAAAGCTTTTAGGTTCAGATAAATATTTTTGTGTCTGGTGGAAGCCAAGCTGCCTGCTGCTGTGGTTATACTTTTATCAGTACTCATACCAGCTGTATGAGTATTCAAAATTAGTTTAAGCAAAGGATTTGAGAGGCCTTCGTATCTGATGTGCATCATGATTTGGACAAGGGGATCAAATCAGTCATTTTACAGATGGCACCAAGATGGGCAGGATAGTTGATATTCTGTGGGGTAGGAAGGCTCTGCAGAGGGACCTGGACAGACTGGATTAATGCCAAGAACAACTGGATGAGGTTCAACAAGACCAAGTGCCAGATCCTGCTCTTGGGTCATGACCACCCCATGGAATGCTGCAGGCTGGGAGCAGAGTGGCTGGAAAGTTGTCTGGCAGAAAAGGATCTGGGGGTGCTGGCTGACACCAGTTGGACATGAGCCAGTGTGTGCCTAGATGGTGAAATGGGCCAGTGGCATCCTGGCCTGTACCAGAACCAGTGTAACCAGCAGGAGCAGGACAGTGATTGTCCCCCTTTACCCGACATGGTGAAGGCACACCTCGAGTGCTGGGTTCAGTTCTGGGCCCCTTGGAATGACACACTGGGGTGCTGGAGCACGTCCATAGGAAGGAACAGAGCCGGTGAAGTGTCTGGAGCACAAGTCTCATAAGGAGCAGCTGAGAGAGTTGGGGTTGTTCAGCCTGGACAAAATGAGTCTCAGGGGAGACCTTATCACCCTACAGCTACCTGAAAAGAGGTTGTAGCTGGGGGTTGGTATCTTTTCCCAAGTCAGAAGAAACAGGACAAGAGGAAATGGCCTCAAGTTTGCTGAGAATGAGTGTGTGAAGATTGGATATTGGTAAAAATTTCTTCACTGAAAGTTTTCAAGCACTGGAACAAGCTGCACAGGAAAGTGGTTGAGTCAGCATTCCTGGAGGTATTTAACTGACATGCTAATGTGGGGCTTAAGGACAAGGTTTAGTGGTGGACTTGGCAGTGGTAGGTTCATGGTAAAACTCGATCTTACAGTTTATATCCAAACCAAATGATTCTATGATTTTATGATTCTAAGATGATCATCTTTCCACTTGTCTCTCTCTGTATCTCAAATCAATTTGTTATCTTTCACTAATAACTTCTTTCACTCATGTACTTATTTTACAGAAAATTCAAGGAGATTGTTTCCTTTCATAAGCTGGAGAGCCTCTGGTCTTATTTCTGCAAATATAGGTTTTGAAATGCAGAGCTTATCTAAGAAATCTTGTAGAAATTGTTCCTTTGCTAATTAACAGATAGGAAAATACTAATAGACTTCATGCAAAGCCTTTGCACTATGACAATTATGCTAATGTTCTCTGATGCTTTTTCTTATTTTCTTTTTAATTGTAGAGACACAGAACATAATCCTGCGAACATCCAAAACTGATGGTGCTTATTATCAAACCGAACACTAGGCAATTCCCTTTCTGAGTCCTTACATTTAATGCTGCCAGTATTTTTTGTTTTGTTTTGCTTTTTAAACAGATGTCTCTAAAGACTCACAGGCATGAGCAGCTCTAGAAAAGATCCTCTCTTCCAATCCTTGGCTCTATAATTCAGAAGATGCAGCCAGCATCCTCTCCCTACAGACATTCATAAGGCAAATGGGAAGACTCCTGTGAGTCATGGTACAACAGAGGCTAAGTCAGCCATTCTTCCTGCACTTTCATAAATTTCACGATCAGGAGTGTAGCTGTCATATGCACAGCTTGTGATTTACACCCAGATTTGTCTCATGCATACCTATGATGAGCAAAACCACAAACTCACCACCACCTTGTGGAAAATCTGAAAAAATTTGCAATGTTTATTCATAATACTATAGGTAAACACAATGCCTTAAAATCAGTTCTCAGAAATGGAAACTCACGAAAGAGTCATCATCGCATAATAACTGCAGAATAAACTTCCACCAAAACTGTTAATTGGTAAGCAATGCAGTCCTATTTTCACTCTGTGTTGGCATTTCAGGGCTCTGCTCTTCTCTCTCCATTTGTTTTTTTCAAATACGTAATTCTTAGGGTTTATTTTCATTGCAGAAGTACACCTGATGCTGCTAAGCTGCATTGCCAGTGTTGTTTGTACTCATCCAACAGTACCCAGGACAAAGATGATAAAACACCTACTCTCAGCAGTCCATTCTGTGGCATAGGAGGACCTTCTCAAATGGTTGATTAACATGTTAGTAGGATATTTTTCCCTGAATTCCCTGACCCTACCCTGAATGTCTGTCTAATTCCAACAAGATTATTTGAAGTACGAACTAGTGGTTACAATACCCAAAATTCAACAGCCTACATGAGTGCAGATGTAATGTGGATGTCATACTTAAGCTTGTCTTTTCCTAGCATCACGTTTAAATTGCATGTGCCTCTGCAAACTAGTAACTGCCTCACTTGCCCTTAAACCAGTTTTTACAGTTTTCAAATTAAAACACTCAGAAATGTTCCTGGGGCAGTACAGGATTGCACCCAGCCTGCTCTGCCAGCAGGTACACTTGCCACAGCAAACCCAGAATGCCTTTGGACATGCCCACCCTTCCAGACCACAACATACTTAATACAAGCCTGCATTTTGTTTGATGTTTTAAGCTAAAATGCCAAGGAAGTTGCTGGCATAGCTGAAATACAGGGCTGGTGTGATTGGTCTGTGTTCTGCACCACCAATTTTGATGCAATGAGCAGTAACTTCCAAAAGAAGCCTTTTAATACCTGAGAGCTATAACATTTTACAAGGGTGCAGACACATTTACTTTAACTTGTCTATCAAAGCACGTATTACCACGAAGGTTTAAGTGCAAACCCTTCTCTCCTTCAGGTGGTCATGACACAGACAAGTAGCCTTTTTAAAACCAGACAATAAGCGAATCCAGAACCTTTTTTTTTGCCAAATAAGACAAAACATTATAGCAAATTAGTTTAAAATAAGAAAAAACCTACACATTTACCTAAGCTTCTTAATATTGTGCTTAAATCCAGCCTGTGTTACATAAGCTTTCCTTTGAGTTATGGCAATATAAATGACAGTTCTAATTTCTCTAGAAAATATCACAGGAGGTTGTTTGCTCACTTCAAGGTTTTCAAAAAGGCCAATCCTGTCCAGATAAAGCAGAGACTGCTTTTTATATGCAGTGATGGCTACTAACCCTGGGTTAGGACACTAAGTCCTTCTTTTGTCTCAAAGTGGTATTCCACTAGGAAGTCCCACCAGCCGCTGTGACCGAAGCAGAGCTGCTGTAGCATTTACAGCTGACAGTGGCAGCTCTTGTCCTTGCAGTGGAGCATTCCAAGCCACCTTCTCTCTCCCTCACTCCATCCTTCATCTCCAGGCATGCTGCTGGCAGCACAGCTACACACCTACTCTCAGAACTGACAATCATTTTCCAATGTTCATGCAGAAAGCTATTACAGGACCCATCATATTTGTAGAGTGTCTTTCTCCTATTAACATTATAGTGACTTATACTATTTTTAAAGCAATATCCTTCTGCCATTTAGCAGAATGTCTTTTCCATTTATTATGACTGGAAGAGCAAATAATCAAAACTTCCATGATCCTCAGACCAAAGGTTCCTAATCAATGCATGAAATACTTTCTGCAACAGATTATAGCTATATTTTGAAATCAATGCTTAAAAATTTATTTTATATTATATATATCTTTAGACTAGGATAGCTTTTATTTTTGCTGTATTAAAATATGTGCAAAAGCTAATATTCACTACTGTAAAAAACATTCTTTCAGAAGATGAGAAGGCTTAAACCACTTCTGTTACTAAACTGCTGGAATAGCCACAATGCAATAACAACTAAACTTAATTTTAAGATTGTGTACCTATCTGCCTAATTTTAAAACAACTGTCCACCCTAGCGTACTTATCATCAAAATTGCCATCAACATATGCTGCAGTAAACACATCTTCACCACGATGAAAAACAGAAAATGTGCCCTTTCACAATTGGCATAAACACCCTTCATAGCTGAGCCATCAATGCATGGATCCTGTGCACACACACATGGAAGGCACCAACACTGGTATAAAATTATGAAGGTCTAAGTGAAGAGACCTCCCTGTACCAGCAGAACTCACATATGAAACACTAAAAGACAGGACATCCATTTTGTGGAAGGACAGTTCCCACAAAACATTTCCTGCATTTCTGATCAACCTTTCTCAACAGAGACATCCAAAATAATTTGAAAAGATAAGCTTTGGGACTAAAACTTATAGCTTTTCCAGCTACTAAAAGTCACAGATCTAACAATGACACATTATTATCACACTCACATCTTCTCCCTAGATAACTTCTCCATGTTCCACAGGTAATAATTATCTGTCTCTTTTCATCCCACAGAGATAACAACTTGAATACCTCCTGCCTTGCCAGCAGCTTCTACTGTCCCACAGGTAAAAAAAACACTTTGCATTGTTTCTCAAACTGTATATTAAATTAACATAAATAAATTCAACTGAGCAACTATTTTCAACATGTAGTGTTTTATTTCAGTTTTGAAGAGATGGTTTTGTATCCAGGAACTGGCTTATTTTTCCAACATCTCTTGCCTATAAAACTCAAATGTCCCCCCACACACACACATCTATCCAAACATATATAACAAAGACTTATTAATATATATTTACACATTGCAATGTATGTACATGCATATTTATGTATTTTTATATATATATGTGTGTGTGTGTGTAAAACTTCTTCATATATCTTCTGCAAAACCTTGTCTTATAAAATCATTAACATATTTTCAAAGCTTACATTATCACATCTCAGAAACACATACTGGCTTAAATAGACAAGAAAAGATAAAAATCATTCAAAATTAAAACCTCATTAAAATCTCATTTCATTGGGCTTCTGTGGCCAGGTTTTGGTAGTAGGGGGAAGCTGCTGGAAGCTTCCTCCATGTCCAGCAGAGCCAATGCCAGCCAGCTCAAGGATGGACCCACTGCTGGCCAAGACTAGTCCAGTCAGGAATGATGGTAACACCTCTGTGATAACACATTTAAGAAAGTAAAAATAAAGTTATTGTGCTTTTGTAATTGCAGCCAGAGAAGAGCAGGGTGAGAATATGTGAGATGAACAACAATGCAGACACCAAGGTCAGCAGAGGAGGGAGATGAGGTGCTCCAGACAGGGATTCCTCCACAGACCATGGTGAAACAGCTGTGCTGATGCAGCCCATGGAGGTCCCCAGGGAGGCAGAGATCCACCTGCAGCCTGTGGAGAAGACCTGTGCCAGGGCAAGTGGGTGCTCAACAGGAGGACATGACCCCATGGGAAGCCTGCACTGGAGCAGGCTCCTGTCAGGGACCTACAGAGGAGTGGAGAGAGGAGCCCACACTAGAGCAGGTTTTCTGGTAGGATTTGTGACCTTGTGGGTGATCCATGCTGGACCAACCTGTCCTTGAAGAACTGCACCTATGAAAATGTACCCATCCTGGAGCAGTTCATGAAAAACTGTAGCCTATGGGAATGACTCACACTGGTGAACTTCGTGGAGAACTGTCTCCCATGGGATGAACTCGTGCTGGAGCAGGGGAAGAACTCCTCTCTCTGAACAGCAGCAAAAACAACTTGCAATGAACTGACAGGATCTCCCTGTGCTGCTGGGAGAGGAAAGTATAGCCCAAGAAGGGAGGAGGGGTGCTGGGGGGGAAGGTGTTTTCAAGACTTGGGTTACTTCTTATTATCCTGCTCTGATTTTCACTGGCAATAAATTCAATTAATTTCCCCAAACTGAATCTGTTTTGTCTGTGACAGTAACTGATGAGTGACAACTTTCCTGGTCTTTGTATCAACCCATGAGGCTTTTGTTACATTTTCTCTCCTCTGTCCAGTTGAGGAGAGTGATAGGAGTCAGTGGTAGCAGTCTTTGCTGCCTACCTGGCCTCCAGACAGGGTCAAACACAGCTCACTTTTGATGCCTTGTGAAGGCTGACCTAGAACAGAGACTAGACAGAGTTAAAAAACAAAGTAGGTATTTATTAGAAGGCCTCAATGGATCCACCTTGGGCAGCACAAGAGCCCAGACAGGGCTACACGAAGATGAACCCAAAATGGTCACAAAATGGATGACCGGTCACGAGGTCTCTCACTTTTGTAAGTTTTGGTCCATTAGCACATTGGAGTTAACTGTCCAATTATAGCTTTAGATTTTGAAGTCCCATCCTTCTTGTTTTTCTTTCTTCAGTCCAGCCTTGTTTATGCTCTCAGACCTGAGATTTGGATCATTTGTCCTTGGTCCCCAGCTAGGGACGGAATTGTTTTGTCTCCTTACTCTGTGAAGAGAGCTTTCTAGCTTTCTAGCCCCTAATATGAAGCTCAGAACTACACACTAAAGCAGTACAGAATCTGAAAAATATAAAACATAAACCCTGAGGCATCACTTACCATCCCCCCCTTATTCTGGGGCAGGGCACCACACCCTTTAAATACTCTTCATACAGATCTGCCTTACCTATTTTAAGCATCCAGAGACAGAGATGCTCTAGAGTTTTTTCCAAGTATTTATCTGTCACATAAAGAGTTTTCTTGTGCTAGATTCCCAGTGTTATAGAGCATGCTGATTATTTTTGTTCAACTTGTTATCATTTGGGAAACAGAACCATCATTGCTCATGCTAATCTTTCCTACATTAGAAGATAAACTTTTTTTGCAATAATATTGACATATATACCTCTCAACCTTTCTACTGAGTACTAAGAAATGTTCTTTTGTCCTTCTAATATCTGCTGCTGATTATTGTTTGTCTCCTCTGGAGGCCATCCAATTCATCTGTTTCTTTCTTTAAGCCTAATGCTCAAGACCAGGCAAAATGCTTCTGTGATATCCCACTCAATGAAAAACAAGCTTAGTAGCAACTCCCATGTGTTGCAAATGACATTCCTGCCTGCATGTCCCAGGGCTATTTGCTTCTTTTTTATGCAGAAGAATCACATCATTAATTAATTTCAATTGGTAGTTATTCTAACACCCAGATACATTTATACACTACTGACGCCTACACATTGATTTCCTATTTTTAACACAAACATTTGATTCCTCATTTCTAAATTTTAGTAGTTAGCATTTATCTTCATTGATCTTCATCTTACTGACTGAAAAGCATTCCTCCAATTCATCACTGGTTTTGATCTGAGACTAAGTGCTTAGTACACTTAGCATCCCCATGATATCAAAACAATAAAATTGCTTTCTGTTGCAAACAAAGGATCTTTTTACCATTCTCTAGTTGTATCTTATTATACTCGTGGATCAAAAGGAATATACAGTTCTTTAGGTTTAATAAACTTTGTGATCACTGCTTAGTTCATGGAACATACCATTTCTAAATAAGGTGCATATATTCAATCTCTTACCAAAAGTGTTCATACAGTACTGGAAAGAGGACTGATATAAAAACATTAAAACCAAAGATAATTCAGTATAAAAAGAAAGAAAAAAATCAAAGAAGAAGAAGAAATAAGACAAACTCAGAAAGCACAGGTTATGACAAGGAAATAAACTGCTATGACTTTGTACATGAAAACACACTGCTAAACAAAAACTGACAGGTAATCCCTGATAAAGACAAAAATAAATAGAAAAAGAAATGCCAAGAGGAAACAAAGAGCACCTGTATACAGGAAATTCTACAAATCTTTCACCAAATCCACAATTAGAGATCAATACAACCTCCAAAGGAGATTCTGGGAAAACTTTGTACTACCTTCAGATTTGCCGTGGTTTGAGATTTTAAAATAAATACTTAAAAGTACAGAGACTTGAACTCAGCACATAATTTCTGGAAAAAATATCTATTGAGCTAGATAAGGCTTTTCATACTAGGGAAAAACACATTTTAAGGAGAAAAAAGTGTAAACGATAATTTTTTACAGTCTTGAGTTTCTTTCATAATGGTAGAGCTTCAGGCAGAGGAGGGATAGAAGAGGAGCTAGGGACAGGAGGAGATAATTCATGAAATTCATTCACAGCTGTCAGCCACATCATCTCCAAGAAAGGGAATGTCGATCCAGGAAGGTCAGCAGGAAAATGTAAAGTGTAACAACTGGAGAAAGAAATTTAACTGAATAAAAGTGTATGTTAAAAGATTTTTGAAATGCACAAAGTAAGGATGAAGAACATATAAGTAGAACAAATAAAAAAAGACTGCATATAAATACCCCAAAATGCTGTCTTGCCAGTGAGTGCAGTATACTGCAATAAACATTCCTACACTCTAAATCTTATGCAACACTTGCAGTAAATCATAGTATTTTTGGTTCAAGTCTCCCAAAAATCCATTCAAATATGATTAATTTATTTTTACTAAATCTCTACAAGGTAACTATAGTTTGTGCCACTGTACAAATGGATTGACAGAGAGTGTGCCTTGTCCAGTCTCACACAACAACTATGACAGGATGAAACTATTTAAAATCCCAAATCTTTTCATCATCTATAATACCATCCTACCTCTATACTTTTCCAAGTATTTTCTGAAGTCTGGCACTATCATCAAGACCTACAGTAAAATATTCTGTTTTCATTATGTGCCCTCAGCTGTAACACTAGGTATATAAACAGAATCATACAATCCATTTCTTTTGGAATAAAAGACTTACTGAAAAAATGCTTTAAAGGTGGACAACTGAAGCTTGGCAGTATCGAAAAAAGATGCAAATACATTCTGCCAGTTTTGCTATGCATAAGCCAAATGGAAACCCAACACCCCAGCTCATATTCATGGCAAAACATAAGTCAACTCAATCAACAGTAGAAATAATTGCTTAGAACAGTTCATAGACACTGATCTTTGGCAGCCACCTTCAAATGCTTCCTCTCATAGCAAACCTGTTTACTTTCTGAATCGAAGAGGAGGATTCAAAGGTTTTGACATTAAGCATTTCAAAACGACTTTAAATGATGCATTCTGTAACCACTGAGTGAAACAGTTCTGGAATTGAGAATTCAAGCATTTCACAAGTAAAGATGAAAAAAAATTTGTTCCAACATGGGGAGCCAAAGAGCAGTTAATACATAGAAATATATGAATACCGGAAAAACCTCAGTATGAATAAGCAGTAACCAAACTAGCAGACAGTTTTTTAGGAAACTCAGGTCTTGCATTTGATGGATCATTGATTCTTAATATTTCTCCATAATTCAGCACTCACTAATAAATGAACAGCAAAGCCTCATCTATTACTATTAGAACTGGATAGTGGCACAATAGGCTGACACATGTTTCCACCTACACATGCACATGGATTTTTCCACCACGCACTGAGCAGGGTGCAGTGATCAGCTGTTTCTTGAAAAGGAGCTGATACTGCAGTGCAGTGCAGCAACTGAAAGCTGCCACTGTCATGTTTTGAAGCTGTTACTTCTGAGGGCAAGGATGGGTAGAGATGTGCTACAGCTCTCTCAAACCCACTCTGGAATTCTGATAAATTTTCCTACCTACCTCTCTTGAATGGAAAAATAAATAAATAATTATGAAAAAAAAATGTGTGCAGATTTTAAGAGGCAAAAATATCATTTCTCTCTGCCTGCTGAGAAAATAAAAGACTACTTTCAAAAGAATGTTTCTTCATATTAATTTACTCTTCAAAACTGAGACTGAGGAAAGCACTGTTGCTGCTCAGTATGGAACTAAAGCTAACTAACAAGTGATTCCCAATTTTAAGAATCTCTCAAATTCTCAGATTTTTCTCAGTATTATTCCCATTTTGAAACAAAACTTCAAACCAAGTCTTCCTCTTTACAAACAAATTGTAGGAGCTACGTAAACATTGGAAAATGTGGGAAAAAAGCATGTTTCAAAGATCATAAGCACTCTGGCTTGAAAAATCAACTTTAAGTCATCAGTTAGTATACAAAGGACGAAGTTTTTACATACCAATTTCTTCTTTGCACAAGGCTACAATCAATTACATATTTTAGGACAGCATATCCTGTTCAACTTGTCTCTTGACTTTCAAAAATGCAAGTCACACCAGGAGTCTTAAGGATTAAGGAGAATAATTCTTTCTGATCCAGGACAATTATTTTCGTATACTATACTTACAGAAAATATAAATGCCATTTCAAGAACTCCTCAAAAATCATACATTGACTCTTACCCCCTAAAAGACTGACCCCAACATTTTTTCTTTACAGAAGATAAAATTATTCTAAGAGAAGGGTTAATCTACCTCACAACTGTTTTTATCTCTGCTCATCTTGTCTATCACTATAGAACTATTTTTCAACCTGAAGCTATATACAATAGCTTCAGGTTGAAAAATCAAATTTTAATGCTCTTTAACATGCACATATGTGGCTTCTCCACAAGAGACTCCACTGACCTACTGTTCACCATTAAGTTCTGAGAAATGCCACTCATCTCCTATTGCTGACCTGACTCTTTGCCATCCTGTATTAGGGCTATTAATTACAGCTACCCTATGATTAACCAATAAAGAAAAACCTGTGGATCTTACATAAAGATGGAAGCTCATGTGGCATGAAGAGACAGGCAGGCTGTGCTCTGCTGTATCTGAAGCTACTGCTTTTTTTTAGTGCTCTTTCCAGTTCCACAGGTCTCAAAACAGCCTAAGAACTTCTGCTTGCCAGTGCTATTGCAAATTCTCTACATGCACACACACACATCAAATCCTGATTCAGTAACAACAGCCTGCACCTCAGCCATCCCCAAGTACTCACTGTCTTCACTGCTTCAGCAGCACTGAATTGCTATCCACCCTCTTTCATCCTGTACCTGTATCACTGACCTCAGTTCCTCCCTTGCTCATACCTAAATCCATGTCCTGTCAGCAACTCATGCATTGATGCTCCCACTTGCCATGAACCTTTCATAAGGATTTCAGTATTCCTTGCAGGTCTCATCTTCTGTTTCATGTTTCTTAGGCTCCAAAGAGTGTTTCCAGGCAGTTTGTATACTCAGATTCAGCAGGAAAATAAGCTGCTGCCATAAATTAAAACTACTCAGCTATTTCCAGTGTAAAGATCACATATTTGGAGGGAATGATAAGACAGACCATGACACCTGGAACAAATAATCCAAAATGTCTTAGAGATATAAACCTGACTATCTGCAGCATTGGGATAGGTGTTTTGCTTGAAGATATAGATTTATCCTCACTGAAATCGATGTGGCTGACTCTATACAAAACCACTTTTAAAATAAAGAGCAGCCCAGTAACAACAACTTCTGTCAGTCTTAGTAAAGGCCCACAGACTGAAGTAAAGGCCCTGAGCTGAAAGCCACCAGAAGGTAGCAGCCTGGGCAAGGAAACACATGAAAATAAACCCAAACAGGTCCCAGAAGTGAAGAGGTGGGGATTCTCATCATGAACATCACCATTTGCTCAGCAAAAACCTCATGACAGTGATTGTACAGCTGTACTGACTGTGGGCTAGGAGAAGCCACAAACCATCAACCTGGAAACCCAAAAGGAGTCTTGAAGAGTGAGAGCACAGGACCAGAGAAAAGACACTAGGGTGGCTTTTTTCGAGAACCATCTTTATAAAGACTATAAGGCTGTTGTTAATAAGCACTTTTTTGTTCCTCACCTCTTCAAGCTCATTAGAAGACGAAAATAAAACAAAAAAGGTTCTAGGTCCTTCAAGGGCTTGACACTCATTGAATTTAACTTTGGAATTCCTGCAACACTAAAAGGCTGATATCACAAATATCAATTGCTTGATACTCCATAGATTCATAGTTTAATCATATAAGCATGCCAGGGAGGAAAGGACTTTAAATAATGCAGCATTCCACACCTTCTCACACAGCTATGAATGACCATGAGAGGGAGTAGGAATGGATAACTGGGTCCATGGTAACTACTGAGTCCAAATGAGGACACTGAATTGTTTTAAGCCATCAGACTGAATCTAGACTTTATCCATATGTATGCCTCCTCTGTATAATGTAAAGCACATGAGCCAGCTTGCAAGTGACAGGCAAAATGCTACTGAGTCTGGTGACTCTGGGTTGCAGAACATCACAATTCTGCAAGGATATGCAACATCTGATGGACTTGAATCCTTGCATCCTTCAGCAAGATGCAGGTGGAACTCAGTGTACAAACTCTACTAGGAAAATAATGGGAAATAAAGACAGTACTTGTGATCTTGTATTACCATACTGCACACTGAAAATTCCACTGAAAATTCCACTGAAGATGAGGAGCCTCCTCTACCATACAAACTCCAGGGAAGGAAAAAGCAATTTTACCTTCTAAAGTGCAAATGATTTCCATGTTACTTAACACTATTTTTTTTGGTCTCCCTTGAAGTGCTGAATATATTCTTTTGATTGCAAAGCTCTGTCTCCAACATTGATTCAGAAGATATAGAAAATCACTTATGAAGCCAGACAAGGTAAAGTGTACCTTTTTGCAAATCTTAAAAATAAAGCACCTTGACACGACCATTTCATGAACACAAAAAACTACCAACGTTCAGAGTTTTTCACAGACAGGATTCTGGCTGGAACTCTTCATTTATATTAAAATGAACATTAACCAACAGAAATTACTTCCCCGTTGTGAGTGGGGCTTTCCTGGCAGTCATAGACTATTGTTGAAGGCCACAGTCACTGCCAGGGACAGCAGCTGTACTGTGCCAGTGCTGTGTTCAATTTCATCATTTTTTACTT
Organism: Serinus canaria; assembly: GCF_022539315.1. NCBI lineage: Eukaryota > Metazoa > Chordata > Aves > Passeriformes > Fringillidae > Serinus > Serinus canaria. The sequence goes on along the minus strand of NC_066314.1, from coordinate 16,419,793 downwards.
CATTGTGTTCCTTGTTTTCCCACTTCTAAAGGTGTCTTTCTATGCCAGTTACTTTCATAATAAAAGCCTGACTGTGATCAAAATGTTGAGGCAATTTCTTCATGAATTGCTCACAGTGGGCATAGCTTGACATCTGATGCATTTTAGAGGTTGCATCAGAACAAAGAGAATACATTTTGGGACTTAGCTTCCCATTCAACTTCCTCTATGTGACAGTAGAAGATGAGTGCAGGAAATGTGGGCGAAAAAAAAAAGATTCAGGAAAAGAGGTACCTCTTTCCCAAGAAATGCTGATTTAGTCAGAAAGATAACTACTCTTATCCCAAAGAACATCACAAACTACAACTTTCAACTTTCAAAAGTTTAAAGTAAAAAGTTCAAAATCTCCTTGACCTTTTTGCTTAAAATATATGAAGGTTTTTAGATATTGAGAGAAAGCAAGTATAACTTCAAAATTGCTGCTATTCACACTACAGAACTCAACACATTTTCCATCATACAAAGACACATATCCTCATGTGGATTAGAAATGTTAAGGAAAAACAGCAGGTTGAGGTTCACAGTGATATACAGAAGAGAAAGCACCACCCAGCAGGTCATTATATGAAAGCATAGTCCAGAAATACCTGGGGAATATTTTCTAATAAAGCAAATACATATTTTAGTCCACGTTCACAAGCAATATAAAAGACAGACACCAGAATGTGTGCCAAATACTACGCAAAACCCTACGAGTTCTGTGATTTATCACATTAAAAACAACATATGCTTTATACAGCAACAAGTAACTGACTTTACCTTACATTTGTAACATTTTTATTACACTTTGGTCCAATAATCCATCTGTGATCCTTCTAATGCCTTGACTACTAGATAATTCTACCACAATGCTTTAGAAATTTGCCTCTTAAAACTAACTTATACTCAAACTCTCATTTAGGAAAAAAAAAATCCATGAAACAAACATCAAGGGGGAGAAGCTGGTGAGTTTTCTGGCTATAATTTACTGAATCAAAAAAAAAAACCAAACAACACAAAACCAAAACAAACAAAAACAAAACTAAAATAGCCAAAACAAAACAAAAACCCAACCAAAAAAAAACCCACCCAAACAAAAAAAACCCACCCAAAATACTAGAAATTATGTAAAAAAAAATATTTTCTTTCCTTCAATATGTTCAATATGTGTATGCATATACATATATATAATATACCTGCACACACAAATGGGTAAGAAATTAGATAAAAAAACTGAGCTACATTATACTGTAAAAACAGAAATAACTTTTTCTTAAAAGACTAACTGTAAATTTACCCCTACACTTTCTTCCTTATGTTACCCAGTTGTGTTTCCATGGTTACACAATTTTAAAAATCACTGAGTCTTACCAGAACATGAATAATAATATTCCTTTATCAATACATTTTATGAAAAGATCAACCAGGCTAGATTTCTAAGACGTACAAAGTAATTTCCCCTTTTTTTTTTAAATTATTATTTAAATTCTACATTAGGCACACATCTAAACGAAGTAAACAAATGGAAAAGAATGTCACAGAAATATTGCAACTAAAATTGATTTTGAGCTTTAATTCCAAGTTTAAAGAATAAATTTCTCAATTTCTATTTAAGGATATACATATTTATTAAAGATGTTTTTGCTGGTTTCTAGCACTGATATTCAAAAGGGAAAGGAAAGGGAAGGAAAAGTGGTTAATGTTTGATAAAAGTATAGCTTTGTAGGTTACAGAAAGTAGTCCAAGCAACTACTCTTGATTGAAAGTTGATGTTAGAGACAAGTTATTATATTAATTTTTTTCCTAAATAGATCACAACAACAAATCTTTATTTGTTCAAGTTCTTAGCTGAAATCAGTGTGATGTAGCATGTACACAGAAATCTGTCTGCTAATCTCGGTTGTCATGATACAGACACATAGAGAGAATCCTTTTTTTCTGAGCCACCATTTTCAAAGTATAACTCATTAAAAATTCCTTCCATGTTGAAGGGTAATAGAGATAAAGAAAGACAGAGGGGGTACAGAATCATTGCTTTAAGTAGATAAAAGACAATGGGTAATTGCATCCTCCTTTTTATTTTTGTTTACCCCAAAGGTAACACCTATATCAATGCATTTATTTACCCATTTTTTGAAGGCACTAGAAAATACCTTTTGAATATTCCAGTGTAAGCCATCTGCACCTTCCCTTTAAAGAGACAGGCTTATTTACAACTTCAGTGACTGCTACACTTTTTGAAATGAGAGGTTTAGCAACTGCAACAGCCAGTTCCCTCAGGACTCTGGGATGCATCTCACTGGGTCCCATGGACTTACACATGTTCAAGGTGGATTCAAATGTGATCTTCCTCTAGAATGGGGGGGGACTTCATCCCCCCAGTACCTGCCCTGAAGTTCAGGGTCTGGAGAGATGTGGAAAAAGAGATTACCATAGAAAACTGAGACAGACAGACAGACACACACACACACAAAACCTACTAGAAATGATGTTAATTCCACCCCCTGCTACAAAATAACACTAGATATTACTCTATGGGGAAAAAAAAAAAAAAAGAAAATAATCAGAATTGGTATCTCTTCAGCTACATGGGACTTAGATAATTAATTCTGAAAAAAAGATTACCAAGAATGTACACAAAATCTCAGACCCAAGCATCCTAAATAATCTGATAAATAAAGGCTCAGTCTGATAATTCAATTGCAGTAAACTTTTATCACCTCCTTATCATCAATTTTCAGTACTTACTCACTCTTATTCTAGTCCCCAAAACTTTTAATATATTTGCATAAAAATGCAACATACTCATAGAGGCTCAAAATCCCACTGAATGAAATGTGTTAGAATTTTATCAAACTGAATTTGACTCAAGGGTCAAACTTATGTCCTTCCATGTAGGACAAAAATCAGTTCTTAGAGAAAGTAGAAATATCTTACTGGATCAAAAGTAAATTGATGCTTCAAGGACTGAGAAGGTTTTCTTGGTTGGCTGGGTTAGGCTTGGTTTTTTTTTTCCCACTTCTGCCAAGGCCTTGTCTGCATTTCAAAACAAAACCAAAACAAAAAAAAACCCCAAACCAAAACAAAAACCCCAACAAAAATTGATCAGAACTAAACCAACCAAAAAAAAAAAACCCCACCAAAAACAACCAACAACATAAAAAGCAACATAAACAAAAAACAATCCCAACCCAAACCCATAAAATCATTAGTTCTTTTCAGTGATGTCAGGGCTGAAAACTGTTTATGAATCAGGATGTTCAGTGACCAGCAAACTGTTACATGACTGTGAGAGGCAAGAGAGCTCAGGAATTTCCCAGGCAGCACTACTCTTTAGAGGGATGTATCTCCAGGGCCTTTCAGGATCACTTCTTTCAGCACTATCAGCTGAGAAAATGTAGAATGAAATCAAGACTCTGGTCTACTCTGGAAGATACTCTGTACTCTGGGGGCTCCCATCACTGTGGTGGTTTAACCAAGGGCCACTGTCACCTCCAGTGACACAGGAACTGATACTCATGGTATGCAATGCACTGTCCAGCCTCTCAAAGGGACAACTGCCTAGAACATGCACCAGGAACCGAGGACAGAGGAGAGGAAAGATGGCAAATCACTTACCACTGCTACTGGACAAAACCAGTCCTGGTACACTCAACAGGCTGTCAGTGCCCAGGTCTTGGGGGTTGCTTGGGGGTCTGTGATGGGAGGCTGGGATTGCCCTGGGCTGGACATGATCCGTTCCAGATGACTCCATGCCACCCACCACAGGGCATGACTGAGCCCCTTGCCCATAAAGACAGCACCTCTGGGAATTTGTCTTTAAGAAAGAGCAAAGCCACCAGAAATTTAGTAGGACAAGGAAAAAAGTATGAGAAACAGCCCTGCAGACACCAGGGTCAGTGAAGAAGGAGAGGGACTGAAGCACCAGAGCAGGGATTCCCATGCAGCACCTGGAAAGGGATCCAGCAAAGCAAGCTGCCACTCAGCAGCCCAGGGAAAAGAACACAGTGGAACAGATAGCCAGACTGCAGCCCATGGAGGAGCCCCATGCCAGAGCAGGTGGGTATCCCTTAAAGGAATGTGGCCCACAGAAAGCCCATGTTGGAACAGGTTTATCCTGGAAGACTGTAAGCTGTGTGGAGGATCCATGCTAGAGCAAGGGAAAAATTTGAGGATGGAACTTGAATTTTAGCATTCAGTTTCTAATCAAAGAAAAAGGTTTTTTTTTTCTTTAAAAGAAACATTCTGTTGGTTGTGACTTCAAAACTTTTAGGAAAAATACACCAGACCACCGAAAAACTACATAAAGGAAAATGTGCAACATCAAGTAACTTATTGGACCAGCTGTCCTAAATTGGCTTTTACCAGAAAGTAAATAAGTAAGGAATTGGAGGCTCTCAAAAAATGAACTTGGTTCAAGGAGCTCATGGCATAGGAGAGGAAGAAAGCAAGAGCCATCAGCAAGTTCAACATAATGGGAAGAGAAAACTAATTTTGCTTCCACGTTTATGATTGACTAGACAAAGGAAAATACATTAATATTATCTAATGGAAGATGCAATAAGGTCAGCTAAAATTCCAACAGGGTATAAAAAGCAGTAAATTCGAAGAAACCAGTAGCTTACCACAAACTTCAAGAGGTCTCTCTAGGAAAACCACATCAAATAATTCATGTTTAAAAAAAAAAGAAAGAAAGAAAGAAAGAAAAAAATAATTCAGTTTCATATAATAAATACTCTTATGGGACAGATAGCGCTAAAATCAAGAGGCTGGCCCTCAGGTCTTTTTCTCTTTCAAAGTGGTCTTGATATTTTAGAAGGTATGAGGGCCATGATGTGCTTATGACAGATTCATTTTTCCATTAACTCATTTGCTTAAAATAATTTCTATTTAAATCACTTAAAGAGAGCTAATGAAACATTTTACTCCTAAAGAGTGTCTTTTAAGGGCAGTTATTTTTTACAGCATAGTTACTGAAATAGCAAGCCAGAATGACTATTAAACCAAGTAACTAAGTATACACATTTCTGCACAGACTCATATTTAAATATCAGTGACACCATGACTTTCAAGATCCCATTAAAGGACTATCCTTCAAAAAGCTCTGCAAGCATCACTCTTTCACATCTGGACATCTGTTCTGGTCCTCTTCCCAGAAGTCTAAGATACCTCCAAGTACCAATGTAAATGTTTTGATTATTCCATTAGGTCCAGAAAATGAGTTATCAACAACAAGACCACACTATAAAACAGTGGGCAAGCAAAATGTTCATCCTTTGCCAAAGCACACTGTTTGTTCTAAAGTTAAAACAGGGGATGGGGGGCATGGGGTTGGGGGAGGAAGAGGAGAATATATGAATTAGATGGGAAGAGTACTCACACATTTAAAATATATCTCAATATAGTTTGCTAATGAGGAGGAAATGACATATAACAAAACATGACAAAGCACTGACTTTACCATTATTGATTTCAGAGTAGAAGCATTTTAAAGGTTATTTGAACCCATGTATTATACAGCCTGATCTAAAAGAGATGAAACAGTATCTCAGCAAGGACTTTTTGTACAATTGCAGTCCTTGGTGCTTATTCTCCTTGGTCTATAACTCAGCTGGAGGTTAGCAGAAATAAACTATGCTTTGTAGAGAAATAGTAAATCAAAAATCCCTCATTTTTAAATTATTCTTCTGAATTACTGAAACCACAATAAAACTCATTTTATTGATATATAATCATATATCATATAATTGTCATATAGTCATATAATTGATTTCTTTATTTTTTGCATTTTATATTCAGCTCAAATACTAAGGCTTGTCCTCTATTTTCTTTTTATTTTATGTTAGTTTTTACAGTATATTACCCCTTTCTAACAGTTGTAGTTTTAAATACACTAAAATACATTCAGTTATAACTGATATTGACTAATTTGTCAATAGATTTCTGACACACAGAACCTCCTTACTGACATCTGACTTGGGGTGATGTGTGCTCCTTCACACTTCACTAACCACTGTGATTATTCCAAACAGCTCTTGATCTGCTCTCCAAGCAAGCAGATGTAGGTGTGACTGCAGACTTAAAGTTTCTGTACCCTCACAGCTATTTGCTGGGAGACTTTGACAAGTCAGGCTGCTCATCATGTGTTGACTGGTGAAACTGAGTTAACATAAACTATGTGTAAGAAAGCCAAGAATAGCCCTGTTTTCAGTCATGATTAAAGATGCTACTGCTTCACCCTGAGATCATTTTACTCAGATATGACTTCTTCCACGTAGAGAAATCCCAATATTTCTTGTTAAATAAAACAGGTACACATATAACCCATTTAAAAGCAAAGCATGTCTGCAACAGTCTATTTTAAACACCTGAGATTGTGCTTTGTTTACTGTAACAGGCATGTTTTCAACTTGAACTGTTATCAGAAGATGGCAACTCCTAACTCAAGGAAACAAAATTGCAGACAAAATAGGTTTGAAATATAAGAATATGCTTAGTTTACCCAAAATGAGAGCATTAGTATTTACAAATATAAAATATTAATATTTCCACTTCCTTCAACATCTGCTTGGGCCCCAAGAAAAATACTAAACTATGTGAAATATATCTCTAATAGTAGCAGGTTTTCTCATTTACAGGCAACTTCTTCTCATTGACTTTGAGACAGAGCAAAGTTCTAAGTAAAATATTCTAATTACTAGAATTATGCAAAGATAGCTTACATTTCTGAAAATTAAATCATTTAGCAACTTGTATATGGTTAATGAAGCATAATAAATATTAAACTAATGACATTGTAAGTCCAGAGAAGATAATATGCCAAAGCTATTCACAGCCATCATTTGGTATAAAGACAAGTCTAAATTTTCACAAGCATAGTCAACTCCCTAAGCAGATATGAGGGATTTATTATTATTATTGTTATAGCTAGTAGATGTTTTTCACAAATTTTTAAGTTTTTTACACAGCAACATTTAGACACCCTATGATGAGCTAGACATATGAAAGAAAAACTGTAAGATTAATAAAATTTATCATAAAATTTGATGATAAAAAAGATCTGTTTACAGAAGATGATGAACAAAATGAGAATGTTTGCAGAAAGCATATTAGTCAGCTTTTAATTTTTCTTTCAGTCTTTTGGTGATGCTACGACATTTTCAACTGAAATTAATAACGTGTTTTATCAGGGTTGGATATTATTTTATGCACATCAGGAACAGGTCTACCTACAAATTAATTATTTCACTGTGAACTCAAAAACTAGAAGCTTACTTCTTCTTTTCTCCGCTCCTCAAAGCCAGTAAGAATCAAGTCTTGGACTATCAGCCAGAAGACACAGTGATGTTCCACCACTTAGGGGAGCAGATGCCTTGTCTTTGCTATCTGCCAAAGGACACAGAAACTCTGCACCAAGTAGGAAACAAAACACCCACCCCAAATTCAAGACACTGTGTTCCTGTCAGTGCAGAAACTGGATCTTTGTTCCTTGTGAGCAAGCAGAAGTCATGTCCTCTGAGAATCTATGCCCTTCCTAGCAGCAAGAGGACAGTGTGCAGCTCTGGCAGCATCACAGCAGCCCTGGCTGCCTCTGAAGGGCCCAATTCCAGCTCCAGCCCCAGCCCAGCAGCTGAGCAGGGCAGCTTCCAGCCTGGAAGGGACAGGTCTGCAGCGACTGAAGAGCAGGAGTCGGAGCCAGAGCCCTCGTGGCCCAGCGGAAACAGCCTCCAGGCATGCTTGGAGTAATCAGATCAGGCAATTCCTTGTCAGTGAAATGTTGGTGTTCATGGGGCAAAATTCATGACAGTCTCACAATTTTAATAAAGTTGGCACATGCTTAAAGTCCTGATCTGGGAAATGTCACTTGTCTTCCGACTCAGGTTATGAGACCAATAATGCAGCTCATGTTATATACTAATGTTCCTCTCTGTGCTCTGCATCCAATTAGTCACATAATAATAGAAAAATCCAGTCATCTTCTCTTTTGCCATAGATCACCACAAAGCAAGAAAAACTGATATTTAAGATGTATCCTTACATCAAAAGGTTTTCAGAATGAAGAAAGCTTAGAAAACAGCATGCAAAAAACTTCTCAGTAAGAAGATGACTAAAGAAGAACTCAGAAATATGTCTTAGTTTTACATAGGTATAAAAGTATAGGCATACAGATATAATATTTTATAAATTACTGTATTTATATATATATTTATTAATTATATAGCTTATAATTATATGATTGATTGATGATTATATAGTTTATCATAATTATAATTTTTGGGTTTATATATATGTGATTTTCAATGACTGTATCTGTTCCAAAAAAAAAAAAAAAAGTACCCCCTTTCTGGAATTCTGACATCTTATTAAAAGTTTGTATTACATGGATTTTTTTTTTAAATAACTCTTCCCAAATATTATGTTGATTAGACAGGAAGAAATCTTGACAAGAATTATTGTGCCAAACCTCCCTTGAATCACCCAGTGGCAGACCTAGCATGATTCCTTTGGTAATTACATCCTCCAATCTAAAAAGGATCCTTACCACAACATCCAGTTATTAGAATAATGCCAAATCAGTTTTGCCCAGATCCTGAAAGATACATAAACAGAAGTGTATATACACATGTGTTCCTACAGACTACATGATGTGTACTCTCTTCTAACACACAGAATCAGTTTGGACATCTCTACATTCTACAGAGAAATTCACTTTAGATTATACTCACTGTTTTTCAAATCAGTCAGAAAAGCAGAAATTAATGAAATTCCTTCATGTTCACTGAAATTTGTACACAAGCTCTAGAACCCCTCTGATGAGGGGGACCTTGGTCCAACAAATGTTTTCTATCGCTTCATTTGAGTACCAAGACTGTGCTTGATAAACACTGCACTGATGTCTGTGACTCAGAAGGAACCACTGTGTCCAAGGGAGAAATGCTGCAGTCAGAACTTAGACAATCTGACTTCAAGGTTGATTTCCTTCTCTTGTCTTGGGAAGGGGAATAAAATGGCTGAAACTGTTGATATAAGTAGATCCCGGAGAAATTATTTCCTCGATAGTGAAGCTTCTTTCATGCATGGTAATCTTTGGCTTTTAGGAGCAGATTGTGAATCTACACAGACTGACAGATTTTCTACAGCATCAAAAGTCTGTTGGATGCAGCAGATCTATGATGGGATGCAGCCAGGAAGTATTTTCTGTCCCAGGCTTAGAGAATACAAGGCCTAAACAAGGAAATGCTTTGACTTGTCACAATCAGGAACAACATGCAGTCATAACACAACTAGGGAGACAGCCAGAGTATGCTGTGCTCCAGCTACTTCCCTGGCATCTCCTTTACAGGAGTGGTAGTAGAGAATGAGGACTAGCACTGACCAACTATAACTCTACTGCCATTAGAGGAATTAAAATAAGGAGCTGCCCTGCATGGCTCATCTTCTCTGAATGGGAGATGTTCCAGTGGACTTTCATTCTCACTGCTAATCCTGGGATGAACTGACTGAAACAGCTTCCCTAAATGTCTTGCATGATACACTCCAGTGAGAGAGATATGAGCACTTCAGAATGGAAAAAAAAAGAATGGTCTCATGTAGATTTGCAGTGGCAACCTCCTGAGCTAAAAAAAATATGAATGTCATTCTCTGGCATCAAACATACTAAGGCTGGCTCTGCCAGAAAGGAGAAAATGAAGTCACATAGACAAAAACCTGTCCTGTTTCAAAATCATATCACCCTGAAAATGACTTTTTTGGATCCTCTGGTCACCGGACAACTTCCAGTGTTGTTAAAATAACTGTTTACATTAACGCAATAATTCTTGAAAGCCTAAGACTCTTTTTTTCTCTTGATCAAAACTCTTGCTATGCTCTGCCCCTTCCATGAGGATACTTATTCTTTTAGTAATGTTGCCAACAGTTACAAGATGTTCCATTCTTGGCTCTACAGCAAATCTATTCACTTATTAATCAAAAGAAACAGTCTCCTTAACACTCTGCTTTTCAGATCTACTGATTCATGAACCAAAAAGATAAGGAGGGGAAAAAACTTCCAAGGAAGCTGTCAGAAGCCAGAAAGTAAGGGGTCACAAAAATGTTCAATAGGTTGCACTAATACTCTGAAAGTTTCCTGCTTGATGCATGTGGATATGGTTTCCTTAGATTGAATTGCCTTTGATCTCTGAAAAGAAAAAAAAAAAGCTCAGAATATTACTCCTTCTGATGCAGAAATGTCAGGAGGAGTAGGAGAGGGAGGAGGAGTAGAACTGACTCATCTTCAGAGTCAGATTCAACAAACTCTAGATATATTATCCATCAAGAAGACTCTAATCAAATATATGAACAACAGATTATGCTACATGGATGATGAACAAGGAATCAGAAGTAGACCTGATGCAGCCATCAACCTATGGTGCTAAGGGAGGTCATTTTGATGTGTTTAGAGATGCTACAGCTAATACAGCTTTCTCTCTCCTGTAGTCAGATCAGATGGTAAGATTACAGTACATTTTCAAGACAAGAAAGGCAAAAAGGGAATCTATTAAAAATTATTATTTATCTTCCTAAAGAAAGGAGGAAAAGAAGTTATGGGAGGAATGTAGAAAGTTTACTAGTCAGAAGGAAAACAAACAAACAAACAAACAAACAAAAAATAAATCCAGGCAAAAAACCCAAAGCCTCTTCTGCCCACCAACTACTTAGACTGAGATAAAATATCAACCAAAAAAAAAGTCCAAGTGACTTTTAATGCCTGTTGGCATACCACACCACAAAAAGACTCTTTCCTGTAATAGTGCTATAGAAAGAATCAGGATAATGACCCCATTTAATTAATTTAAAAAAAAAAACAACTTTGAAGGTCCTAGAGAACCCTAATGACCAAACATTTGCTCAAGATCAGGGCACAGCCTATTTGCAAACTGTGTGATGCCAGAAGCTTCATATTCACTCAGACTGAACTGGTGTAACAGACACAGACACACAAAAGAACTGTGAAAACCCATGGGGCTCTCTGACCAGGGACACCTTGAAAGAATAATTTACCTCTCTGAACCCAGGAGACATTTGCCCATAAAGTGGCTGTAAAAGCAGCTACACCAGGAAGATGCATTATTCCCTACATGTCTGATTTCAAATCCTTTACAGCTGCCCTTATAAAAACAGAAAAAAAGCAAGAAGGAAAAAAAAAAATAAAAGCAAATACTGTGCACATATTGAAAAAGAAACAGAAAAAGAAAAAAAAAATCACTTAATGAATAACAAACAGAAGCTTCTCATAACAGCAGAAAAAAATGTTTTGGTTTTGTTTGTATCAAATGTGTTTGAAATATCTGTATTGCACCTCACATACAAATATCTTTTTTTTCTTTTAATCTTCACAAAAAGTTTGTCTCCTAAAACTAAGCATGCTTTTCACTTAATTCAAATAAAGTCGTTTAATTACTTCTGCTGGCACTAATTTATAGCCTGTAGATTCTTGCTAATTAAGAATCCTAATCACTGTTTCAATCTCCTCCATCATACCTCTATCACCTGGTGTGATTCAGACCTGCTGATTCCCTTAGGCACCAAAGCCATACATCAGAAAGACATTTCCTAGGATAAAAGTAAACTTTTTAAGTATTTAAGAATTAAATCAAGGAGACTTATATGCCAAAATTTTATCCTTACAAGTTTTAAACAAAACATCACAAATCCTGTACTCTACAGAACGTCAGCACTCTGAAAAAGTTTGCAATGCAACTTCAAAAGACTTTTGACTTCTAAACCAAGATGTTTTCAAATGTTTTTCATTGATTTGCTAGTTTTTCATTGAAAATGAAAGGTCAAGAATGGCAAAAATCATGACTATCAGAACACAAATACCAAAACCTAAGAACACCTATTTTTACTCATAAAATTTAAACAAAGGAAAAAATTAGCCATGGGAAAACAAAATAATTTTCAGAACATTTTTTTTTTTGTTATTAATTCATTCTGTTTATTAGCTCTTCAAAATTTCCACACTCACAAAGTCCTGCTCAGGAGAATGTAGTGATTTTTCCAATATTGCTATGATAAGACTTACACCTGCAGTAGTTTAATGCATATATATTTAAGCTTTGCATGAGTACTACTGTACTCCTGGAATAGAATGTACTGTACTTAATCCTTTGTAGTCCTTTGTAGTTAAGTTTCCAGTTTTTCACAAGCATAAGCACTATGAAGAAAAACAAATCAGCAATAACAAAAATATAGTACAGTCAATATAGATTAAAAAAAGAAACCAAACAGGATATCCTAAAAGTGGAAAACACCACATTCTTTTCCTGAAATCCTTACAATGTTATACTCAGGATTGTTTGGGGGAATGGGTTGTGCAATATAGCATTTTCAATTCTTCTACACTTTTTTTTTTACTTTAAATAAATTATAATATACAGTCCTTCCTATCCAGGAGGAGTTTGAAACAAATGAAGGGATGGCTTAAAACTGGCAGGACAGGTTTAATGCACCTAGATCGAATTGCTGCTCTTACCAAGGAAAAGAATAGAAACCCCACCAGAACAAAGTATGCTGGAATTGGCCAAAATTAACAGAAAATCCTTTTTTCCTTTGCCAGTCTTGATTTGATAAAATATATAAAAATAAAAATATAATTAATATGATTAAAATATAATTTTAAGGCTATATATTTCTATAAAACCATAGCAATGAAAATCTAAAATGAAAACCTGTTACTTTCAATAAAGATAGTAAATCTAAATTGGATAAATGGAAGTAAGGCTTAGTTTGCTTAATTACAGCTTAAAGATCTAGTGTCAATTTTCAGTTATTTTATGATTTCTTATAAGAAAATACTTTTAAGGACCAAATATAACAACCTAGATGTTCATGTGTTACAACATAGCACTCTGACAACACACTAAAATAAGAGATGGCCCCATTTGAATAAATGCTATTACACTTGGTAGAATTTTACTTTTCTCATTTACTAAATTTACATAATTCTACACTATCACATGTGGGTGGAGTAGGAGTTCAAAACAAATGAGTCAATATTTTTCTTCAGGAAAAATACCATTAGCAGAGCATTCATGAGCAATCATATAATCACAGGCAAGTGTCCCAGAGCCATAATATATGACGACAAACACGCTTCAGAGAAATCTCAGACAGAGAAAAAGCTCTCAGTATGGAAAAGCCATGATGTTATTCCAAGAACAATGAACTTAAACTCAACAATTTTCCTGCGTCCAGCTATAACACAGTCCCCCCTCAGCTGTAAAATGAGTTTATTAGCATTCCTATTCTGAAAATTTTTACATCTTCTGCCTAGTCATACTTGAGGCTTTTCAGTGCAAGAACTTTCTCTTATGCTTTTAGCTCAGATCTACCTCAATGGGTTTGGTTATATTCTGTTAAAGAACAGAAAAGATACACTAAAACCACAAATTCCCGTTGTAATACACTGGAAGAGTTCATACTCCAGAACTGAACAAGTTAAATGACCAAAGCTACAATTTATTTTTTCACTGTTTCTTGTATGCAGGAATTTATGCAGAACACCCACAAAGAAGACGAGTTTAAATAGATTATTTTGTTCTTTAAAAATTTACAGAAATCCAATCCACTATAAAATTTCTAGCTCCTGTTTTGCATGATAAATTTGGAGAACATCCTTCTGTCAAAATTATTGAGAACATTTTGTAGTAAATTGCCCTGCTGTCTGTCAGAAAGCATGTATAACTGCAGCCAGAATGATCACTGAGCCGAGTTCAACACAGGGTCAGCAGCGACTGCTCTGCTTTCAGTGAAGATACTTTATTACCACCTTTTAAGAAACAAACTTTTTGTGCCAAACAAGAAACACTCTGAAATTGTGAAAGTATGGGATTATTCGGGCAATAGAAACAGCAGGTCCTTGTCAAATGTCACTTCTCTTTGTCATCCTTTAGTTATTCCCTATCCCTGTGAACCTCTGCAGCCCTGCAGCCCAGAGAACACCACATTGCTCCTGCTAGGAACAAGCCACGCTGCCTTTGAAACCACCTTTGCACGGCCTTGGGACTGACACCTGTCACACTTGCTCTGACTGGCCTTGTCTTGGTCTGCCTGGAGCTTTGCTTTAACTTTTCTTGGTGGAAAAACAAATTTTCTTAAGTTCAGGTGGCTACAGCCTGATTTATTAGTTGAATAATTTTGTGGAATATTCATAATTTTTACAGTCAAGAGTAATGAGTCATTTTCTGAAGACAGAAATATTAGGCCAGTGTAATAGTGTGACATAGAGGAACAGAGGCATGACATGGTAACAGAGATCTCAGTACTGGGGACATGGAATGTACTGAGGTGAAAACATGAGACAATAAGAAAGTGGATCCTTTAAGACCCCCAGGACCAGAAAAAAAAAAGTGAGTTAAAGGAATGCAGACCTGGAAACTGGGCAAAGCCAGACACCAGTACAACAAAAACTATTAAAGAACAGTACCCTGCACTGTGATAAGACACTCTCATAGATTTGATTGTAATGTGAATTTGCAGACTGAAGAGTTAAACATCAGGAAGGGTTCAGATTATCATGAAAAAAATTACATGTAAACTGTTCTATATCTTCATATTGCTTGAAGAAAAGATGTTGAAACATAGTTGCTTGATTTTCAGGGACACTCTCAGAAGTCAAAGACAAATCACCCAAGACAAAACTCAGACTGCATAGAGCACTTTGATTAGAAATGCTTTGCTGTATTAATTTAGACTCATATGTTGAACCTGCTTGCTGTCTTTTTGATTAAGTTGCTAAGATTTAAATAGAGCAGTAGTAAATTCTTGGGTCCATGTTGAAGTACATTTTCTTTTGCCCAGAATTACATTTTGGCTGTAAGAGGTCATCAATTATTTTTGGTACAACAGAAAAAAAAAAAAAATCTCACTGAAATAATTAAAACTTATAATTAACTACCTTGCCTCCTCAGGGTCTGCTTTTGATCAGCCTTCTCCCTTATCTGGCTGAAAACCCAGAGCCTCTCTCTGGGGTGAGGGTTCATCCCTCTGCCTTACACCAGCCAGAGGTTTTGGCACCACACAACCCAAAACTCACTTCCTACCCTTGGGGGTGCAAACTCTGCCACAGGAAAAGCATCCTGGCTCCTGCACAAAGGGCAAGTGCTTTGAGCTATTATCATTCCAGGCTCTCACAGTAGGAAATGGTAACTAAAAAAGTCCTGCTGGGTTAAGATACTGCCTCCATAGAAATAAAAAGGAAACCCTAAGTTAGAATGACATCAGCAGCAGTAACAAACTTCTACAAGACCACACATAAGCAGTACAAAGTGGAACAAACAGAGTTTGGGAAAGCTTTTAATGAATCCATGCTTTCAGCAAAGCATTAACTTACAGTGAACACAGAAACACTTTTCATTTAGCCTTCATGGAGTAATGTTCTGTATTTGACAGTGAGAGGGAAGGAATGGACATGAATTCTCATATTTCTGGTGAAACTACACAGACCTTACATCCATAATAAAGTACTAGATATAGTCCTGTCCCCAAATACCAGGATCTAGCATGCAGAATCTACTGTGACACACTGACCACATCCCTACAGAACTACCACGTGGAACTAATTCTAATTCAGAATGCATAAACGAAAAGTGACAGAAAAACCTGTGGATGTTTAGCCTGTATATGCTAAAGATATGAGTACACATAAATAATTAAAATCTAGCCTTGCTGTTAGACACCTGTTTCTTGAAACATATTAAAAATTAAAGGAATACTATGGATGACAGAAGGAAATTGCATGTTTGCACAGGAGCAGTATGACAGTAACAGGAAAGCAAATGAGTTTTTAATTCCAATGAGCTGCACTTAGTTTAGCCAAAAGTTCTTTTTGGTAATTTAGTGGAGTATACTAATTTTCATTTGGGCTGCTTTTTCATAACTTCAAATACTGACCCTCTGGATTAGCTGATTAGCTACTTATCTCTCATTTAAGTATTTATGGAAGTTTCTATCACAGTAAGTTTCTTTCCATGCTGTGGAAAATATGTATTGTATTTGTTTTAACAGAGCAATATTTCTGTTCAATATGTGTAAACCCTGGAATGTAAATATTAAGATTTCCATTAACTGAAACTACTAATCAATAGGAAAATACACAATGATGCAAACACTATGTGTTCCATTTACCCACAGATATGAAATCTCCAAACTCTTACCAGAACTAATCCCTGGACAACCTCTGTGTTTATGCAATGATACATTGCATAGGAACACTGAAGGATCAGGGGCCAAAGCTGATTTCAGTCTCTTCAAAAGACTGCTTGAATCACTAGTCTGAGATCTTGTGACCCTTATGCACTTCTTTTGTTTCAAAAATCCCTCAATCCCTTGTTCCACTGGGTTTCAGTTTCGACAGGCACAAGGGGTGCCTTTAGGGGTTTAGTCTCTCCTTCATAGGCTGAGAGGTGTGAGCAGGAAGCTGGTCAAATCCTGTGTGCAGAGAGACACAAACCCTTCCTTCAGGGGCTACTCCAAGGTTTGCTCAGATAAGTACTCCAGCAGACACACTCAAAAAATAAAGAGAGACCCCTGACATACAGCCCAGGCATTCTCTTTTGGTCACCTCTGCTGAGGCTTGATCAATTTACAAAAGTAGTCATTTTTATCAACAAGTGTAAAGAAGTCCGAGTAAATCTAACTTGCATAAATTAGCTGACATCTTCTCTGTAGGTGCTAAAGCCTAAAGAGAGTCTTGTTCTTTCTTTTTCTGATTCATCTTCTTGTTGTTCCCAAATCTTATTCGATTTTGCACTGAAAACATTTTAGATATTTAGGGTAGGATTAAATTTATAGATTAAGATGGCCAAATCCAGGTTTGTATTTTAAAGCTGTTCCACAGACATGCAGACAGCTACACATCAGTAAGCAGAATGGCAACCCTACCAGAGAATAAAGAATAAAGAGAAAGGTTTCCATAAACAAGAACCCCAAACATTATTTCCTTTTGAGCTGAGAATGAGAGGAGCTAAGGGAGTTCAGCTAAGGTGCTGTTCTTCAAATCTCCCTTACATGCACCTAGCTCTGCATATCTCACCTAAAGGTTTTAATTTCCACAGGAGTAAGGGAATATTTCACTTCTTCCACAGACATTAAACATCACTAGAAGAGAAGGTCTCCAAATACTTCATTTTCAACATAATTTCTTACCATTTCTTTCCTCTTGGATCTTCTTGCTCTATAAATAACTCCATTACTACAATGAAATGCCAGTAGAATAGGGCAAACTTGCAGGTTTCAGTTTTGGAGAGAGATTGCAAAAAACAAAAATTAAACAAATGCAGATCCTGTGCCAGGGCT
Source organism: Serinus canaria (assembly GCF_022539315.1). Classification (NCBI taxonomy): domain Eukaryota; kingdom Metazoa; phylum Chordata; class Aves; order Passeriformes; family Fringillidae; genus Serinus; species Serinus canaria. The sequence continues at coordinate 16,402,438 of NC_066314.1, read as the reverse complement.
ACACCTCCTATCTTTGCCCACATGCACAGGAATGAAATTACTGCCTATCTTCAAGCTCGAAAAAACACACTGGTAAATGTTCATATAGATTTCCTATCTTTAACTGCAACAGAATCTCAAGAATATTTATTATTAAACCTAAATGTTCAAGTCCCTAGAAATGGTAATTCCCAGTTTAAAAAAAAAAAAAAAAAAAAAAAAAAAAAAACTAATACCAGCCTTAAATGAAGTCTTTTCTAGATGTTTTTATCCAAAGTAAAAACTTTTCCAATTTCTAAAAAAAAAAATAAATCTGCTGCCTCTTGTGTCTTTTGTGAAATGCAAAGAAGGAAAAAAAAGCAGCAGAAATACATCCTTGAGACATCCTTCTAGACTTTTTTAGATCTTTGGCAAAAGCACCAGACAAAGTTTGCAGTCAGGAAATGTCAGTGGTATCTGATTATCGCCTCCCACTGCCACATGTATTGTTACTTGTCTTTTTGCTGAGCCAAGTGGGAAATGAAAATATTTATTTTTTATCTAAAAAACCCAGGATATGCAATTTCTCTTTTTATTTCTATGCAATGGACTAATGAGTTCTAAAAGAGAAATTTAACACAGAGAGAAAATTTACCCTGATGCCCCACTGAATTTCTCTATTTAGTATGAGCCAATGAAAGAAATTATTGTAAAGAGTTTTCTATTTTTCATAGCCTTGTTGCAGCCAGTCTTGTTTGCTTTACTAGATTCCATATCTTTCAAAAACAAGACACAACAAACTTCCCATTCTCAAAACAGAATCAGCCTCTTCTGAAATAGATATACTGCATAAAAAGATCAGTGAAAATTATAAATCAAATCATATCCTCAGAGGAATGATCAGAGAGGGAACCCTGAAATTCTAGCAGACAATTCTAAAACTTCCTAAAACTACTTAAAACTTCTTCCTAAAACTTTCAGTATTGTCTCTATTTTCCATGATTTCTTAGGATTTCCTTGTACAGTATAAACTGCCCTCCTACCAGGAATATTAAAAAAATAAACACTTTATGTGCTTGCTATAAACCCTGTGTTAGAAAAGAACAGATATAATAAGTTACTGAATATTCTGACAAGCCCTCAGGAATGTATTCTGACTTTATAAATGCATGTTTGATTTTGGCAATGTAATGCCTATGCAATTAAGATAAATGAGATAATTATGCACTTAGATCACACTGAAACTTTAATTGTAGATATCACACAACCCAATAACAAGTTCCTATTCCAAATGGAGCACACTAATAGATGTATAAGAAGGTTCCCAAAAACTCAGTAGCAGGGCAGTTGTGAGCAGCAGTATTGCAGCTCTTTATTGGTTTCACACTGTGAAAGCCACTAACTTTCAATTTTGTGATGTTATTCAACACAATTTGATCAGCTATTTTATGCCACTGTGGATAACATCAACAAAAGATATATGAGAAATAATAAAATAAGAATTTGTTAAAGTCAACTGCCTTGTCCCAATATAGAGATGGTAGGATGAGAAAGAGGCAGTAAGATTCAGAGTTGCCGGGCTATTAAAAAAATTCATTTTGCTCTTCTTATGCCAATGAGAGCAAAACAAAGAAAGAATTAAACAAGACAGCATGTTTTTCAGAAGTTGAAAAAATATATATTCCATAAAGAAAAAAGTCAAAGAATAAATGCTATATTTAAATGATGGTATCTCCAGATTTCTTCACTCTTAGCTCCTCAGATGTGTTTCTGAGGACATGTTCCATGCTGACATAAGAATAATCCACTGGTGTAATCCATGTCTTTTCCATGTTTTGCAGTTTCTGCTATTGATTTTTTTAAAATATAATTAATTTTTCTTTGTATTGGCTTTAGAGATGCACCTAAACAAATACATATATGATGTAATTTTCATCTCTTTTAACTGCATATTTACAAATCTTTCAAAGATTTGGAAAAAACACAGGGTAATGTTTTTTGATTTTGTTTTCCAGCAGATAAAACAAAACAAACCCACAAAAACAACAACAACAACAAAACAAACCCCCAAAAAACAACAAAAAAAAGCAAACCAAAACAATCCAAGATCAATAAAATGCTGAAATGTTTCTTTATATAGATACTACTGATAAAACTCCCATATTTGATTCCCACAGTTGAGGACTAACATTATTTGCTAAGCAGTATAAGAATGAAAAATGTCAGAGAGCAACTCTCTTTCCATAAAGTACCTTAACATTCAACTAGCAAAAAGTGATTAGCAAGAGTCTGGTGTTTTACTTAAAACAGTTTAATACAGTGTTCACCATCATTGGTATTCACACTTTAAAATGCCTCTGAGAGTCCCCTCTGACACTTACAGAAAGTAGCTCTCTTAAAGAGCTTTATAGCTGAAGAGTTATTTTTTTTCACAGAGAAAGAAACAGACATGTAAAATCATATGATACATATAATCAACAGCAAATTTCAAATACTTAGGCTAAAATAATATTAAGGATGTTACGCTTTTATTTACCTCAGAGTTAATGTCAGAAAATTTGCATTAAAAATATGTACTTTTACAAAAGTCAATTTATTCCTATCTAATCTACCCACATGCACACTCAAACCAGCAAAATAATATTAACTTTGTGACTTTGTATTTCATGCAGAATACATTACATAAATAAATTTGTAAAAGTGAAGTTTCACTGGGAAGTTTTAAAAACCAAACCAAGAAAAACAAAACCTTCCTTTCTATTGTAAGCAGATTATCCCCAAAAATTTAAAGGTAAGCACAAACCTGAAATAGACTGCAGAAATAACAGATCAGATACAAAAAAGTTATGAAAAATCCAGTTCATTTGCCTGTCATCCTACAAACTAAATCAAAACAACATATCAATTATCTGTAAAGGATCTTATTACATAACAACTCAGCATGCTGCTCATTGCCTTAATGTTAGATGAGTCTTTGTAGAACTGCAACTTCTTTCAATTTGTCCAGACACATGATAGGTAACAAGATTATTGCAGCTTTTTACAACAAAGTCATACATCTAACTCAGAACCATCCCCTGATTCCTGTGTCTTCTTATACTATGCTGTATTCTTGTCTCATCAGAATTCAATAATTTTCAGTAATGCATTATCAGAAAATAAAAAAAAAAAAAAAAAAAAGGCAAAAAAAAAGCAGTATGCCCCCAGGTACCTTACAAGGAAATTTATGAAAAATGAGCCTCTTACACAAAAATCAATATTTCTAAACCATATAGACAAACTGATAGAAGGTAAGTTTGCCAATGTTGATTTGACCTTCTGTTTCCCTTTGGAATTAATACTCCTTTCAGAGAGAAGCAAATACAGCCACTTGGGCTATTCAAAAGGGTCATGTACTTATGTTATGACAGGCATTGATTACAGTATTTTGATAAGTCAGCTAATGAAATAGCACTAAAACTAGCTTGCAGTGGAAGCCTGCCAAGGTTCTATTTAGAAAACCACATCCAGATATATCAAAAACTCTTTATAGATTAATGAAAACAAAACAAAAAAAAAATCTGGCAATATATTAATTATGTTCAAAACTAAATTTTCCAGTTTAATGGAAAGAACTGCACTTTGCTTTTCCACATATTCTCATTTTAAAAATAACTCCTTGTCTGAAAAGCAAATGGGAGCTAGTAAAATGCCTTCAAGAAAAAAAAAAAAAAAAAAGGAGCATTCTTGGAAACTTCTACCAAGTGCAAACATACTACACAAAACACAACAATATCCTGTATGGATGCAATTTCTTGGTAGATATAGACGACATAAACTAATTTTACTCTAGAACAGGTTCAAAATTGTGAATAGCTACAGATGTTGGCAATGCATGCACCCTAATACACACCTACTAGTTTAATAAGGAAATTTTTAATGATTCATATACAGTCCATTGTAACTCCTTGGAAATGCAACATACTTTGACAATATAACTGCCTCATAAAAATATTAAGTATCAGCTGTAAAGCAGACTGCATTGTACATGAATTATGGTATCCTTTAATTCTTGAGAGCCGCAGAAATAAAAGTCTAATATAAAAAGCTCTGCTAAATCAATCTCAAACAATGGCATAATCTTCCTCTTGTTCTTCTTCAACTCCATTCTTATGCATTAATATCCACTTCACTTCTTTGTTCAGCCCTCCACTTTATACATACTTGGCTCTATAGCCAGCATATACACTGCTCTCTGGGAGCACCTCCAGAGGCAACCAAAGAGTCAGAGTACCACTGTTCACACTGCAGAGCTGCAGAGCATCCTCAGGAGATTGCCCACCTCCAAGGCTCATCCTTGTTTCCAGTTAACACACCCCTAAAGCCCTGGAGAGAACACCACATAATATGCCCTCCATTACAGCACATGCAACTAATAGTTTTTGTTCTGTTCAGACAAGCTGCATTGACCCAGAAAAAATATGAATGGAAGCATGGCAGAACCCCCCAGACAATCAAAGCACATGAGCAAACACAGCCAGAAAAGCCAGTCCTGCCCAGATTTCCTACAGGCAATTTCTTCAGATGGAGAACCAGGATTAGCTCAGACCACACAGCCCTTGCTCTCTCTGCACTGGAAAACTGCTCACCAAAGCATGCTGAACCTGACTCATACAAAGACAACCAGGAGTATTTCCATCAGGCCACAGAAAAAAAGGCTATGAAAGAATACTGAGGCACATCACAATTACAGGAACACCAGTGACCATCCAAGGAGTATCTGGGAATGTTCTAGCACTTGCAGTGAACCAACACAGGCAGCCAAGCGCTGAAGGGAGCTTCACTGTCTCCAGGTCCACGGTGATATTTATTTCTCCTCTCTGCTGAGAGTACACCCTCACCAGTTGTCCCTATTCAGGGTCTACAGGAGAGGGAAAGCATCCAAACAAGAAATCAAAGAAGCTCCTTAGGCTGTCAGTAACTAAAATAGTCAAAACATCATCAGTGGGAAAAGTGTGGAAGCAGTTGCTTAGAAGGTACCTGGAAAATGTCAGTTTTAATAAATGTAATAAATGGGTAGATATTGTCTCAGGACAGGATGGGCTGAACACTTTCTTTTAAAAGCAATTCTTCAGCTATCAAAGGCCTAGTCTCTGGGCAACAAGTGGCTCAAGGATGTGGCTCAAGACCTTTTGGACACTACAATTCATGAGAATTTAGTTGGGTAAGCAAAACCAGTAAAGCAGGTAGGTATCTTCACAAGATACATGTTCAATTCTTATAAATCCCTGGGGGAAAAAAAAAAAGACCCAAAAAAACCAAAACCAACCAAAAAAAAATCTAAAAATTATTAAAAAAAAAAAAAAACCACCTAAAATTCCAGGCAAAACTCAGACAGAAGACACTGCCAGTGATCAACAAGGTCATGAAGTGAACATTGGGTTTGGTTTGGTCAAGGATGTTTCTGATATGCATGCAGCAAGACTGTAATAATTCCTGAGACACCAACCAGGGGAAATAGCACTATGTAGAGGATGAGCTGTAATGACAATGATACCCATGCAGACTCACTGCAGAACTGCTGTGCTACAGACTGGCACAAGCCTGGTTATGGCGAGTTTCCAGAGCACAATTCCTTTTTGCTTCTGGGCTCTGATTCAGAACTAGAAACAAATGTGCAACCTTCCCTCATGTCAAGGGCAATTAATCACAAAGAGCCACCAAGGTTATCTTGCACTTTTAAAAATTATCAGTCAGTGGGCAGTTATTTCATGTCTGATCCCAAAGGGTTTACCAGAAATATGGACAGCCTGTAACTCAAGTCACAAAGTTCTACAGTGCTGTGCAAGACTCTTTTGAGATCATTATGGCTGAGGTGGGTTGACCTTGCCTGGATGCCAGGTGCCCACCAAAGCCACTCTGTCACTCCCTTTCTCAACCAGACAGAGAAGAGAAAATAGAAATTGCTCATGGGTTGAGATAAGGATAAGGAGAGATCACTAAGCAGTCACCATCACATGCAAAACAGACTCATCTTGAGGAAAATTAATTTAATGTACTATCAATCAAATCCGAGGAGGAATTTGAGAAATAAAACCAAATCTTTAAAATATCTTCCCCTCACCCCACTCTTCTTCCTTAATTTTGCTCCCCATTTTCTCTGCTTTCTCCCCCTCAGTTGTGCTGTGGGATAGAAAATGGGAGCTGCTGTCAGTTCATCTCAAATTTTCTCTGCTGGCCCTTTATCCTCAGGGAGAGGACTCCTCACACTCTTCCTCTGTGCCAGTGTGGGATGCTTCCCATGGAAAATAGATCTCCAAAAATTTCTCCAATGCGTATCCTCCCCACAGGCTGCAGTTCTGCACAATCTGCTCAAGACCGAGTCTCTTCCATGGGGCACAGTCCTTCAGAACAGTCTCTTGTGGGGTCACAAGTCCTGCCAGAAAACCTGCTCCAGTCTGGGCTCCTATCTTCATGCATTCACAGGTCCTGCCAGGAGCCTACTCTAGAACAGCCTTCCCAGAGGGTCACAGCTTCCTTTGGTCAGCCACTTTCTATGGCTGCAGGGGAATGTCTGTTCCACTGCCTGTAGCACCTCCTCCCCTCCTTCTTCACTGACTTGGGTGTCTGCAGGACTGTTTCTCTCACATATTCCCACTCCTCTCTTCTCCAGCTGAAATTTACCTCTGTGCAGTAACTTTCTGCCTCCTTAACAATGCCCAGAGGCACTACTTTCACCACTGATGGGCTCAGTCCTGACCAGCAGCGGGTGCACCTGGGAGCCAGCTGGCCCTGGCTCCACTGGACACAGGGGAAACTTCCTGCAGCTTCTCACAAAAGCCACCCTAGCAGCCATCCCCACTACCAAAACCTTGCCATGCAAACTCAGGGCATCTACCCATGAAATAAGCTGGGCAGCACAGACAGACAGCTGGTGCCTGATTCCTGCTCCACTTCTAGTCCTTTTCTTCCATTGTTAACACCTGATTGGCTTACACTATGATTGCAAAAACAAAAATTATGCCAAGCTCCATCAGTTATCAGATCTCCTGAGAACTGCATGACTCAAGGGTTGTACAGAGTAGGTCAAGACCAGCACACCTAAGAAAGCCTTATAGAAAATCTTGTTGGAGTGGTGCCATCCCTGAAAGCATCAGCTGGACTTCCAGTTGAGACATCTGAACCATTCTACAGAGCCTATACACCTGAATGATGAGCAAGCACTCCAGGGTGAGACACTGTCATTAGCATCATAGACTTCCAGGTTATACTTTTAAGTAACCAGAACAAGTAGAGCCACAAATTCTAGGTGAATCCCTAAACCTACAGCCTCTAACTGCATATTCATTCTTTACGCTCCAGTGTTCCTTAGACTCTCTTTGCTAGACAGCATCTGATAGCACTAATTTCTCTCCTCACAAATCAATGCAAAAGAGCAAAATCAGAGGCCAACAATTTCATCAGACTGCGTTCTACTTTTAGCTCCACATAGGCCTCTCATGGACAACTAACCTGCATATATTGTAATTTAAACTCTCAAAGCATTATAACAAAAAAAAAAAAAAAACAAAACAAAAACCATGCACCACTTCAAAAGGTATTGTGATAATTAGTTCATTCATTATAAAGTATTTTGAATTTTTCAAAAGAGAAATGCTGCAGAAAAATATTGTACTACTATGAAACTATAACAATCTTACAGGACAAATATTGACAAAGTGTAAAGAGGATGATGACCTTCAAATAAATAATTTTTATTTTTGATCTTGGCATTTTTATGGACCTTATCACTGTAAAGTCTGAACCACTCACAAATAGTAATTAACTGAGACTTTTTAATTATTCTCCCTGCTTACACAAGGGAAACCCAAGACCCAGTCCAATCTAAGTTCTCCTTTAACACTAGATGAGTCAGAAGAAAAGAAGGACAAAGCACAGTATGTAATGTGGATACTCACTGACCTAATACATTCTTCCAAGAAGGCTGTGAGAAATGGAGCAATCTCTGAATTATCTGAACTCATACACAAGGTCTCATGGTGCCATACGTGAAACATTTATAATCCTCTCAGCAGTGGGTCTGAATGTTCTATACTGTGTGCACAAGCAATAAGGCTTCAACTTGTAAAACAAGCAGTCTTAGTATATTCAATGCTCATTCCCTTGAACCCAAGACTGTTTCTTGAAACATTTGTAGTAAAGGATCATAGATTAAAAAAAAAAACCTAAACAACACAGTATTACAAACCTATCTAACAGATCAAAGTATTTCTTGCTAATGGCAAGACTGTACCAATCTGTCTGATTCTTGTACATGCTTCACTGAAACTACAAAGTAAGCACTGGTGTAATCACTCTGTTTCATTAAGCTGCTGAAAAAAATCTGTAAACACATATAACACTAACAATTATCAGGTGGACTACAACAATGCTTAAAGTCTCAACCCTTTCATTCTAATTTTGGGGGAAAAAAACCAGAAAGATGGAGAGGTTTAGCTAATTGAAAAATAGTGATTTTCTATCTACAGTGTAGTTATATTAACTAAGAAGACAATGCTATTTACTCTGATAGTCAACATGCATCTTCACTGAAGAACATAACAGATCTCATCTACTTTTGGCTCATGTTTGGTTTGGTTTGGTTTTGCAACATTTAGACACCGCAGTCTCTTCCCCCTTTTGAATGGCAAGGGACTGATCTGCAGCTAATATTTCAACTAGGAATAGGAATGAGTGATGAACTTCTTTTGAACTTCTTTTAACTTCTTTTGAATATTGAAAAATTGTATATATATTTATATATATAAAATTATGTATATATATATATATATATATATATATATATATATAATGAAAATATTCCTTCTTTTGCTTTTTGAACATAGAATACACGGGCAGCTCGCACCTGTCTCTTTGAACACAGACCCTTTTCTCTGCTATTTCTGCCCTCTTTATTCAGATAGCTAAGTCAATAACAGCTTAATTGACCTGCCCCTGCCTTGTCTTTGTCTTTCTTTTAGCATGATATGTACAGATATTTTTGGGGCAGAGCCTTTGGTGACAGAAATATTGTTCCTATCAATCTGCAGAGCATAACTGATAAAAAACAACATAATCATGTGAAATAATGTCTGGGAAGGATAACCATGACAGGCTTGGGATGCAGTATTTACTATGGAAAAAAAAGGGAAACATATTACCAATTTTCTAGGTGTATTGTCAGTGTCAAAGCAACACAAAAGTTAAACACAAGCAGAGTTTCTAGATATCAGATACAGCTCAACTAAGCACAGAAGCAGGAACTGAAGGATTGATACACGTCCTTGCAGGCAGAGTTTTGAAGTCCTTATTGCATGAGATGACACAAAAGTGAGAATTCAACAGTACCATTGCTAAAAGCTCTGAGAAGCAGAGGGCTCTACTTTCCCTCCAAAGCCTGTGTCCACACACGAAAATGGTACTTCATGAAACAAAAATACCAGCATGCTGGATGCCACTGTGCAGCCTTATCAGATCCAAATCCCTTCTCTGAGCAGCACAAACTGCACCCCTTCCCTCAATGGAACTGAACTGCATGCTCTGGCTTTGGGGCAGGGCAGCATGCAATCCTGAAGATACTCTCTCAAAGCAGAGCTTCCCATGAGGGAAAGTTAAAGCTTTGAGTGCTGCAGGACAGCATATGCAGCCCAAACAAGAATCTTCTGTATACAGACACATAACCATGACAAATTATAAACTGCCCATTTTGCTGCATTATCCCAGCTATTCTCAGCTGGAAGCTGTACAAGGCACTGTCCCTACACCAAACTAGTGCAGAAAGGGGGCTGTTGTCCTCATAAGTCCACCAGAGAATGTTTCCCACCATGCATATCTAATCCAAAGAAAGGATAAGCAATCATCAAGTTTTGGACAAAAGTTTCTGCTCCTTAGTAATGACAATATTACAGTTATTGGTGATGACTACTCAAGCTTTTTTTTTTTTTCAGGTCCAGAAAATATTCTGTTCCAAATCACAAAACCCTACTCTTGAAATCAGCCATTTGCCTAAAAACCTACCTTCCATTAAAATCAAAGAGTTGTAAAACAAGTTATCTGCTGGTTTAATTTGGTTAGCAAGCATCTTCATCTGGATTTTTTTTACTGGAAATTGTGTGTTTTTATTTTTTTTAAATTTATTAGCAGGTCTCCTTCAGTTCTTAGATTGAATACCAACAGTAAAATAAGAAGGTGAAAACTCTTACAATGTTCCATTCCAACCACTTGTAGGTTTATTTCCAGCTAATGAAAAGATAGTTACGATTTCATTTGTGTACAATGAAATAATTTATCAGGTCTAGTTTAAAAAGATGGAAATAAACTCTGCCTTGGTCTCTCCAGCTGGTTGCATCACACACAATTACTATTCCCATCCAACACTAACCAATGAGATCTTCCTGACAGGTAGTATCAGTATCTTCCACATCCTCCAGGACATTGCATACCCTTGTTTGGAGCATCTAACAAGGCAAAGCTAACTAAAAGATGGCTGACAAACTTCATATTTTCATGACAGAACACAAGGACAAATCCTGTTATACTTCATGTGCATGTTCACAGCTGGCACACTGTCAAGGGGCATTGTAATATGAATTAAGGTCAGCATATGAATCACAGTGTCAGTGCATGCACAGCTGGACTCTTAAACAGACTCATGCAAAAGACTCACATCTTCACACAGAACTGTATCTACTAGTATCTATTAGTTCATACTTTCAAAACAAACCACTAAAACACCAAAACTAACATTAAAGTGCCTTTCTTGGCTTGACACTGCCCCCTGTGAAAGCCATTTTTTAACAGAAAGAGTAAACAGGTACCATTCTCAGATTATTTAGTATCAGCTCTGTATATAGAAAGATCCTTCCCCACATGCATCACTCTTTCCATGGAGTACAGAAGAACCTGGGCCTGTCAGAAATTCTTTCAGGTTTTCCAGGCAATTGATGCTATCTTTGATTACATTTTAGCAGCTGCCCTGCCAGCCTCAGTCCCTGGCAAGAGGAACATAAAGGCCATGAAGTGGATGTCTGTGGTGTAGAGGACTAATCAAGGTCTTTGTCCACAGGTAGAAGATCCTGGATTCTTGTTTTCACTAGGGCTGGAGTCAGCTTTTCTACAAGAGTTAAATGAAGAAGGGGGATAATCTCAGTTTAATATACTAAAATCAGTTTGTACTGCTCACCATCAAACAAAAAAAAACCCACCAGGGAGGTGAATCTCCAACCCTATTGATTTCATAGCAGTGGGGCTGATTTATATGGGTTTTTTCCATGAGCAGCTGTTTTACTGCACAGGTGCTGTCAGGACCCTCAGCAAGCCTTTGCTCTGACTGCCTCATTCCCTGGGAGCAGTGTGATCCAGCCTCCTCCAAACCCATCCCTGCTGGAACAGGGACAGGCAGGGGACAGGGTAATGGTTCACCTCTGCTCTTCCATCAGGCAAAATGGAGCTGCCAAACTGAAGACCATCAGGCAGTTTAGATTAAATTAACCCCCATCTCTGAAGGGCAGCCTTTCCCTCTTCCTGTTTGACAAGCAGTGTTAATAGGCCAGCTATATTCCAAAATTATTCAAAGCCCAGTTCTGTGCAGACTAAATACATTGAGTATTTGGTAATATTTCTTATTTAAAAACATGCCATTTGTGTTAATATCACTTTCTTCTGACTGGAATTAGTTTACACTACATTGAAAAGCCTATTCTATTGACCAAGAAGCAGAGTAAATTGAGAAAATTAATGACATGTTGAAATAAATGACTGCTTTCCCCTCTATTAAGCACATTGAATTTAGGAAAAAAAATACAGATGTATGACACAAACTGTGGAGCATGGTCTTCTTAACAGTAATACATTAAATAATTGAAAAAAATATGCTAATTCTAAGTGGAAAGGAACTTAAATGTTAAAAAAAGGGAAGATAACAGAACACTAATGACTATTTGGAAATGTCCATTTTCATACTTCCAATTTTTGCATAATCACACCACTTAATAAAGCTACAGAAATATACTGTGCACTGCAAATTTTAATTTATGCAGCATGAAGTTCAGCTGCAGTTCTGAGACAGCCTTAATTCTTAGAGGATTAGAGCACAGTATTATTTTAATGTTGCTCCACAAAGGCATTAATTAAACAGTACATTGATACGTTCAAAGCTGGTTGAATTTCAGGCCAAGAAAGCTTTCTAGCTACCTTTTTACATGTCTTTTGTAGACATTTATCAAGTTCTGCAGGTTTGCTTGCTGAAACTGATAAATCTTATTTACATTTGAGGAGTTTCACCCAGCCTGTTTGGTGGCTCAGATGCGCAGTGTTTAGATCAGTTGCACAGCTCTCCAACCTGCACAGAATTTCCTCCTATGAGAGCTCTTGCTACTGCCAGAATTTGTCTGTGTATCCATTTTCTATGAGCCATGTTTGTGTTAGAGAAACACACGCCAGGATCTTGTCAGCTGAACTCACTACTTGCTGTCTAAGCACTGCTGCTGCTGCAGCCACTGAGAATATTTTGATTTGGAGGATAGGATTTACAGCATCTCAAGTTAGTAAATAATGAAAAAGCCATAGCATATAAAAATCACCCTTGCAGGTTCTAAATTCTATAATAGTTTTACTTTTTTCCTTCTAAGGTTTCAACAGAAAAAAAACAAAACAAAACAAACAAACATACAAACAAAAACACCAAACCAAGCTCAAGATTTGAAAGGCACAGAGGTATCTCCAGCTTTTGCTGCAGTATTTGAAAAACATACATTACAGTAAAAAAGCCCAGCCTAAAATAGAAACCCTTAGTCAGCAATTACTGTGGAGCAATGTAAATCCTGACGTATTTACAGATGAAAGAGGGTCACACAACTCAGCCAAAGTAATTCATTTTCTGAATATCACAATTCTAGTTTGAGTTTGTAACATTAAAAAAATCCTGTATATTTACAGTCAGCTTATAGGCAGCTGGGGTACACTTCCTTCTCCAGTAAAATATGTACTTTCATATAAATCAAGTTTATAGTTCACATGGTGCTGTAAATGCGTTAAGTCTGTTCCTTTTAAAAGTGTATTAACAATTTTCAAAAGAAGACAGAAACCATTTGTAAAGCACATGCCTCCAAAAACCTCCTGAGGGGAAATGACAGGATAGAAGGGCCAGCAGGAGATAACACTTTCATCACTCTCTCTGACACAAGAGACCAGGACAGAATTTTGAGGTCGGTCCATGAAGGATAAAGGACATACTGCATGAGAAAATCAGACAAGAAAAACAGCTTACAGGAAAAGATTTGTTTGGGTTTTGTTTTTTTTTTTTTTCTTCCTCTGTGTAGGTCATGTGAGTTCATAACCTAAATTCTGCAGTTAATTTCAGGATTAGACATCTCAAGACCTCAGATACTCCAGTTTTTACTGGTATTGAATAAAACCAGAAACATCTCCTTGATATATGGTTTGGTTCAAAGCTGAGTCATGGTTCACCTAAAAGAATCATGAACTTCTGTTAACCTTTCTCTGAAATTAAGTCAGTTAAGTGCTTCCTATAAAAAATGGAAACCAGTTTCACACCATACAACTGCTCTAACCTTCCACTTCGAAGCCAGTAAAAAGTTAGTATTTGTAGTCACTTCAACTTGTCTGAAAAAAAAGAAAAGTTGAGATGTTCCTTCACCAATGAAAGAGGCAAACGATGTGAAACAGTCATCTTCAGGGAAAAAAATTGTATTTGGAAATCTAATTTCACCCACTCAATTGCTAAAAATGGTGAGAGTTTATCTTGGGGAATTTGCTTGTTTATATATATATAAATATATTTATTATTTAAATCAAGACAGGTATTTTGTTACCAAAATGCAAAGCTTTTCTACCACAATTCATCCTTAACTGTTTCCACTTTAGTCAGTAGGGTCTTTTCAAACCTAGGCAATTTACAGGAGATCTTAATTAAAAAAATAGCAAAACTCTGAAATTATTCCTCTCCTTTCTCTCCTACACCCTGATCATCTACTTGCAGCAAAAATACTGAAAAATAAAAGAACAACTTGAAAAGTCTGTGTCCTTAATACAGTGGAAAATATGCTGTCTAATACACAAGACACTAAGCTTTTCTTTGTAGACATAAAAGCTGTAGCAATTCCAAACTACATTTCTCAAACAGCAGGTATCAAAGAAGAAAGGAAAACATTGTTGTGCAACTGCTAGAGAACAAATAACCCCACTAATTCTTCTGTTCACACCTTTTCCTAAACCCACTAAGGGAAAACCATTACACATTTTGAGTGGTTTTATAAGTACATATAGGAAAACAAAATGCAAAGCATAAAATGAGAGTTGATTAATTAAATATTAATTGACATAATTAAACCAACCACTGAGTTCAGTTCCGGAAAAAAAATGAACAAAAAAAAAAAAAAGAACATAGTTTTCTAATTTAATTACGAAAACCTGGAATATTATAGGAGTCCTTAAAAATGTGATCTAATAATACCATCATATCCCACTCTTGATCAAGTCTTCAGACATGTGGACAACAATTTTAGTTTGGAAATCTAAACCCCAAATGCCCGTTTAAACCCATATCATATCCTAAATTTTGCTTTTTTCCCCACTTCTTTTTTATGTGCAAAATTGGTCACTGAATTCTTTTTATTGTACCTCTGAATTACAAGCTCAAAAGAATTCCGAAACACAAATTCTGGATGCATTGTGAATACAATAAAAGTTTAAAATACAACATAGGAAGAACTGAATGCCTTTCTGATGACGGGTTTAACAGAAGTGGGATGAGAACAATGAAATGGAAGGCCAAGTAGGTAGGAGCTAAAAATACTTAATAGGAAAAATTTGGGAATTTACTGGCTGAAAATGACAGAGAAGAAAAAAAGGACTAAAACGATGAACTGATGACAGATTCATGGTACACCATCACCCTTATGGAGCTGTGAAAGGACAGCTGCTATCCTAACAAATGGGAATGGGAGAGACAATGCTAAAAAAAAAGAGGTAAGTATTAGTATTAGTGCTCTAAACCACTGCAAGACAGCTAAAGGTAAGATCATACTTCTTCAAGCCACTGTTTGTGGGGAAAAGAAGTAATGACAAAGGTACTACATGTGCACATTCTGTAGTAAAGCTGGAAAAAATATCTATTTTTCTTCAGCAGGAAAAAATAAAGGCTAAGAAGGAAAAATGCATATTAATAATTTAAGTGGGTACACATACTGGAAGGAGGGAAAGTGTAAAACAACAAATGGTCACGTACCACAAATAAATTAAGGTGAAAAAAAAATAGATTTCCAGTAAAAAGAGCAGTGAAAATCTGAAACAGCCAATGATGGGACCAAGAAGTGAAAATATCTTCAGCAAACTCAGTTTATAGACAGAATAAAATGTAGTTTATGGCCTACAAAGTTTTGGTGCTCAACTTGAAAAATTTAATTAGATGAATAAATGTTGGGAAAGGGCAAAAGAGGGAGCAAAAGGACTTGAGCAACAGAACAGTTGCAGAGCTGATGAAAAGAGAGATGGGACCTACAGTGTTTAAGACCATTAACTTTACATTTGTAAGGCAACACTTTACTTATAGCTAGGGCTGATTAAGCTTTTTGCCAACAAATGCTTCAGTGTGCAAGTTCAGAGTTTACTGACTACAGGCAGCAATTGTCTTTGACTAGACAGCAAGGCTAGAATTAGTCTCCATCTTCCACCCCTTGTTACAAACCTTTGAAAAACCAAGCTCATTAAAAGTAATGACACACACCAATAAGTATTAAGTCATAACATTCAAGTCCCTTCCATACAGTATTTATGACATATTTTTAAGTTTCGTGTTCCCGGTATATGTACACCTAATACCTCAGAACATAAACATACACTTCAAACACATTAACTCAAGTTTCATCATGAAAAGTAAAGATATAGAAATTAGAATGTTTTTGACTGTGCAAAATATGAAAAGTATGCATCCCATTTATAAATAAACATTTCATCACTTTCTTTTTTCTTTCACTAAAAATTCAATACCTTGTATGTGATCACAAGATAACATACATTTTCACCACACACATATTTTCATCCAAAACCCAAATTTCAGTCATTATGTATAACTGAAAACCAAAAGCACATTTCGTATTCTGAGATGCAAAGGAACATGTAAGGAAGATCTCTCACAAGTAAAGCACATCCACCCTGCTGCTATCAGTCACTCTTGCAGCTAAACTGAAATTTCACCAAACTACCATCCACAAATGTGCATTTAAGCCTGTCAAGCCTCAAAACTGTACACAAACTTGCAGGATAGCTGGACTGCGATACAACCAAAACACAAAGTAAAGCCTTGGCAGAGAGGGATGACCAGCAAAGCTTCACTGTATATTGCACATTCTCTGCACACAGATATGATCTGAGATACTTGCAGAATTTAAGAAGAGTACACACTGTTCAAGCTGAATTAATTTCTAAGAGTTCTGGTTACTCATTTACCTGCAGCACAGCATAGTGCTATCAATGTCCTTTGAGAAATCATAATTGCAGACTATGTAAATTATGCCCCAGAAGGACAATGTGGGTCTCATTGACATTGCAGCCTGTCTTTTGCATACAGTAATACAAAGGGCACTTTCTATTATTGCAGTTTTAATGAATCTATATGTTTATATATGACTTAAGCATACAATACCTGAAATATGAGCTACTCTATCACAATCACAAGTACAGTCAAGTATTACTTTACTTGAGGGGATGCAAGTCATGTTGTTGTAACATCACAATAAGCAGTATATAGAGAGGATAAAACAATTCAACCATGCATAGTTTGTGCCTAATTTCTACAATTTAAGATTGCAATGTAAAACTACTTACTTTTGCTACTTCTAAATGTGTCCTTCTACATGATACTAAAATGATTCCTAAATTTTGTGTCATGGCAACACAGTCCATTCCCTGTAGATGTAACTATGCTGTCCCATAGTCAATGTTATTCATTGTCTGAAGCATCAGGTGGAACAAAGGAAAATGGAAAGGAGATGAAAGTACTAGTTTAAAAGTATCCTGCAGTGGATCCTGCATCCCAAAATGCTTCACAGAGTCACATCCACAGAAGACAACTTCGTGCCTTTCTACGAACTTTCAGGTACTATTAAAACGCAGCAAACCTTTCACTTTAACACATTTTAGAGAAGGAGGACCAAGCTGATAACATCAGTTAGATAACATTAAAGGAAGTCCAATACAGTTCAATTCAGTATTAACCCTCCATTCTTGCATTCCTTTTCTATTCTTTTGAAGAAGTGGCATTTTCAGAAGCACAGATCCTACTTCCTCAAAGACCTGACATGGTGCAGCAATGTATCAATCACCCCAAGCACAGGGCTCAATTTATCTCTGTGCCAGTCCACGCTGAGCTCCTTCAGGGCCCATTACCCCATTCCTAGAGTAATGTGCATGGCCTTCAGAAGACAAGCATATATCTGCCACATAATATGCAAAATGCAGTGTGCCAGTGAATGCTGGTAGTCTCCTGATGCATTTGTAGCACACTCAAGGGACTTTCTTCGTGGATCAGCCACAAAAGCAGATCCAACATCAGGGTCCTGAAGGTCCCAATGTCCCTGCTCAGCACACCCTGCCCACTTCCTAGGATCACATTCCAGCCCACAGGGCCATCACAGCAAGGCCACAGCAGGATCGGTCTCCAGCCCCCTCCAGCCCTTCACTGGCCAGCCATGGGCCCAGCCTGGCTTCTCCCTGTCCCCAGGGAGGGGACTGGTGCCCAGGACCAGGGATGTCCCTGTGCCCCTGGCTGCCTGGCTCTGGGCTGTGGTGAAATAGGTCCTGGCTTCCAGGTCTCCCAGGGGCCCCCAACACCCCCTGCACCCCATTTCTGGAGAGCTGCCAGCCTCGCACCCTGACATAAAAATGAAGAACATGGACCTTAGCAGTATATACATGGACCTAAGTATATGCAAGGAATATTTCCTCATAGACCTTGCCCCATAACAAGATGGGGATGGTAACTAAATTTACCATCTCTGTCATAAAGAAACAAGCTACATATTTGCCAAGACTTTAGAAAACAGAAACACAAAGTGAGGCTGCACAGAGCAGCAATTAGAGATGGATTATTTTCAAAAATATTCAAGATTGTCAACAGTAGCAACTGCATGTCCTAAATACTCCCGAGTACCAAATGTTTCCATAAAAATGGATTTCAAACAGGACTTTTTATATCCCATTGAACAAAGATTTGCTAGTGACCTCCTTCAAAACTTTGGGGAGAGCAAGATTTGCTGCTTTGAATACCTTCAATAATTTGTGGTTTTGAGTACATTTAAAGTGCTGCTTTGAATACCTTCAAAACCTCAAATGAAAAGGAACTCATGTATTTTTAAAAAATACAGGACTTTAAAAAAAGTCAGTACAATTCCCCCTTATACATTTAACTTTCCAAGGGAAGCAAAACATCAGCACAAAAACATTAGTCACAATATCAAATGAATTGCTATGAACTGTGCTCACAAGACATGTTGCAAGCCCTGGACAACCACAGGCATGGTCAGAGCTTCATGGATGCTACTCCTAAACAGTAAATGCACAGACTTGTGTTTAAAAACTCCGGAATATCATTAAATAGCAAATTAAATTGGCAACCTCTAAAAACACTAGTGGTCTGTTGACCTGGGATGGTTTGGGAAAGCAGAGGAGGAGTACCCAGGGCAGTACAAGAAGCGATTCTGATGCTGCAGTGATGAGAAGCAGAGGCCTCCCAGGATGTAAAACTTTGAAGATGGGAGCAGAAACACCAATCATGGCCAGTTACTGGTTACTGAAGGAATGTTGGCAAGTTCAGTAGAAAGAGCATACCACAGAAAAACAGAGAGCATGCATCTCACACATGGAAAAGACCCTTGTACGAGGTGCAAAAAATAAAAAAAAAAAAAAATAGCCACAGAGAATTGGCTGCTGCTTCTTCAGGGGCAGAGGCCAAGGAATAATGGGATTGCCCATGAGCCTCTGGATGCCACACCTCACCACTGGGATCTCAGGAAGTCTTCACTCCACAGCAAGTCTTTGACCTCCCCAGCAGTGATTGAACACAGCATTTTGATTTGCTATTCACTACAATCTGCAACTGCAACCCAGCAATCATACATAAAGTACTATCTTTACAATCTAATTGGGTTAAGTATGTTAGGATTTCAAAGAGCTCTTTATGTGTGTGTGCTTTCAGCTCCAGCCTTCCCACATGACAAAATGATTGATACCACAGAAACCACTCAAGAGTAAATGCAGACATAACAGATGAGTGCAGCATGAAAATCTGGGAAAGCTGTAGAATCTCCATCATGAGAGGTCTGAAAGCAAAATAACGGCCCAGGTGTACTCAGATCTGCTGTGTGCTTTTTGACTTATTTTTTATGATTCTACAGAAAAGAATAAATGCTAATTTAAAAAAGTATTTACTAAAAATTTATAATGGGAAAGGAGACTTTGCAACAGAACTGCAGCTGAAAAATGGTAATGGTGGTATCCACGTGTGCTATCTAGTCATAAGCACTTCCTGTTATTACATTTAACATATGTAAGAATGAGATCTAATTTTAAATCTAACACACCAGTACAGAAGAATTACCCAAACTATAACACTCAACTGTATCAGACGTCAGCTAAAACTTCACCTTAAATGGTTACATAGCTCAGATCTTCCACAAGTCAAAAGGTCATTGGCAGTCATCAGTAGGGATGGGCCCAACACAGCAATACTTAGAAGGCATTAGACAATGGTTGGGTAAAAACATTGTTGCATACATAATTCCTAATCAGTTTTAAATATATAAGTAGCATATATGAAAATAAAAACTGGCTGTTTGCTGAGATATGCAGTAAATTAAAGTAAAAAAAAAAAAAAGACACTATGTATAGCTCCATAAAAGTTATTTGCTCAGTTTGGCTGGAGTTAGAAAGGTAACAGAACAGCACTCAGAACTACAGTTTGCAATACTCACTGTGCATAGTATTAAAACTGGTCTTTTAAAATAGCAAAAATGAATCCCATTATTAATCTCTATCTTTTCAGCTGTTCAGCAAAGCCCTGTTGAATATAAAAGTATTCTTGGTCTGTTTGTTCTAGAGAAAAAAGTTAAACATTTTAACAGAATTAAAAAGAAATCTACAGGAACAGACAGAATATAGTGCCCAGCATGTTTAAAAATCATCAATATTAACTGCACCGTTGCTGAGCAACAGAGATGCAACAAAATCTCATACTGAAAAGCACCTATATATTCCACTTTTTTTTTTCGGGAAAAAGATTCAAAACAACAATTATCTTAGGAACAACATAATTAGAAAGCTGATTGGAAAAGACTCCGTTTGCATAACTTACTTAATGTCTGCGTATTTTTTTTAGGTTTTGCACAAATTTGTGGCCAAATACACAGAATTATGCTCTTATTCACAAAACTAGAGAAACATGTCATGCAAGCTAAGAGTTTTCTCAGTCTAATGCATCAGATTCAGAAATTTTTTGCAACCTACATGTTACTATGGCAACTTTTTTGTTTCTTCAAAATTTAAATTAACTTACAGGCTTCGTTACAAACCCTGTATTTCCTTTGTGTTTGTATATAATTTTTTCTCATATATGGAATCAGAATAGATTTTTACTTTAAATGGCTACATTTTATATTAAAGGATGAATTTATAGTCAGCAGAAGTTGGGATTAAATCAGTTTGTAAGCACATCTCTGCTTAACCTTGACTTTTAAACCATAACAATAAATAAGTGCAGGAGAAAGCAATCAAACAAATTAGTTCTATGGCAAAGGTGTCTCTCTTTGACTTTTACAATTATAAACTTCTAGAAAATGAAAATGTGCTGCACATTTCAATCCTCTTTTACTGTTAATTCCATTGAAAACCCATTTTACTGGGTTTTTATTCACTTTTTTGTAACAAAACTTGTAAAAAATCTGGAAAAGAAAGTATGACTGCTCTGTTTTTTTATGAAGAAAATTGTGTTTTGATATTCCTCTCTAGTTCTGGACAGACTGAATTCAAGAACCTGCCTGCCTTAAGATGCAGGGGTGCCTGCAGTTCCTGTTACAATGAACATTACAGGAATTATGTAAGCCCAGAGATAGAGCTGACATCGTCATCACCATGTCAGAGAGTCATAGCACCAGAATGAATCTGAAAGAAAAGCTATCCCTTTTAATTTGACTCCCATTTCTTGTCTGCTGAAAAAAAGAGAATAGCAAATCTCAACTTGTGAAATGACAAGAATTTTCAAACTACTCATTAAAATACCTGCAACAAACTTTCATTTGACACCATTACTAAACAAATATAATTTCTATGAACTGAGTTTAATATTAAAAATTATTATAAATCTAATGCATTTTAGCTCTTAACATAATGGAGCTCACATAAGTGAGGAAGAAAACTTTAAAAATGACAAGACAATAAAACACATGAAAACACAGGAAGTTAACTACATATAAAACTTGGTTTCCCCATCATGGGCATCTATGCAACCTTTTGTAGTAAAAGGAGCCCCTGCCTATGGAAGGGGATTGAAATAGATCATTTTAAGGTCCCTTCCAACCCAAACTACTCTATGATTCTGTGATCTGTGGTGGCTGTCTTCCTAAGGGAACAGTTGCCCAGAAGTTTGCAACGAAGTAATCTAGTGAAAAATAATCATCTAGTAAAGAAAAATGACTTATAAAAAGGGCACAAAGCCCATGTTCATCCTAGATCTCTGTCAGTATTAAAAAAAAAATCAGACTATATTCCAACAGAATTAAATCAGGCTACTGGTAATTCATTAGCTAGTACACAAAACCCTCATGCCCAGAGAACTGGATCACACAGCCAGCCCTATTCTAAGCTAAAAATCAGACTGTAACAATTTTATAATGGGTAAAGGGACAGTCAAGGCTATACTTATATAAGAATACAGGCAGAGGGAACACAGAATTTATTTCTAAGAGAGCCTAGAAACTAAGGGAAAAAACCCCAAGAGTACTCTGAATCATGAGATCCCTTGACCATCTCCTTTTTTGCCCATGCTCCATGAGTGCATGCAGAAGGAAGCTGCATTCTCTTTGGAGAGCATGCAAGAGAGAAATTAAAAGTAGACAAGAACTACTAAAAAAATTCAGCATCTAGATGATACAAAGCATTATGCCTGTGAAGAAACACTGAGGAGAAATGATATTTCATAACTTCTGTTATTTTAACTATTTGCTCATGTATAATTTAACAATCTTTTTCTTGCACTTCTTCTGCGAACAGCGAGCATCTCTAGACTCGTTAAGTGACTGCAAGGATACGGCTCTGGCTCTAGATAAGGCCTAAGTGCATAATTAAGTAGAAGCACACACTACTAACACTAATAATTCACTGCATTGGAGTATCAAGTTGCACCACAGCCATAAATTTTAGGGTCTGTGGAATAAAGAAAATGGCCCCATTTTACCATCAGAAAACAGTGCCATCAGAAGCTGCAGCGTCCAAGAATGGGACAAGGAACTGTAGCAAGGAGCAGAACCTTCCCAGTTAAATACATGCTTCAATCAGTTGTTTTGTAAGAGTTTCAGCATGGATTATCTTACAAAGATATTTACCTCACAAACCTCAGAGATGGAAAGGACACTATCCCAGATCAATAAACCAAGGCAAAAATATACCAAAGTAAAACCTTAGTGCTGCACAGGAGCATAAATGAAAGCACCAAGAACAACATCATTTCAATGGAGACAAGATTTCATTCCTAACATCAAACAATCATATTGTTCCCTTCAACTTTACAGATTTACTTTCTCAAGGCTGTTACCAAAGTTTAAGTTTGGTTACGTGAAAAATCATGTCTGGTTTGCAAAATGCTTTTGGAATCAGAAAAGTGCAACAAAAAGGAGAAACTGCTGCTTATTTAGCATATAACACCTTTTTTAAAAAATACATAACAGTACAAGTGATGCCTATATATCACAACAAAATGGATATTTGTCTAGTTATGAATTAACCAGTAATTATAATAAATCTGTTGGGCCTTGCCATTAAATTAGTAGGTGGACATGGCCACAAAAATGCTCCATCCATGTTTTATTGTACAGTCTCTAACTGCAGGTAATGAGAGTTCTTGGGTCTTCAGCCCATCTGAAAATCATGTCACTATTCACTAATTACAGGTAAAATACACATTTAATGTTTTAATAGTCTTTAGGGAAGACATAGAACTTCTTAGAATAATAAAATACAAGAAGTTTTACTAAAATGTTAATCAAAATAATGTGAAATTGAAAAGAGTCAACAAAATGGGGCTGTTACTAAATTCTACCAAAGAAAATAACACATAGCAAAGTGATTTTTATCTTTAAAGACTTGCATATAAAACTCATCAGCATCCATTATAATTCTATAAAATAAGATAAGGCAGCATCTGGTACAATCTATACAGTTTTATAGCCAAGTACACAAAAATGCTTAAAACAGTTACAAGATCTTTTCACAATAAATGAAGCTGAAGCCTTTTTACTTCCTTTACCAACATGCATTATAAAAACAAAGGCAAGAGCTAGAACAAAAGAGAAATAAAAAAGAACATTCATTTCTCTTAATGACTAAATAATACTTTTAAAGGATTAACAGATAATGGGACCTGCTGATGCACAGGAAGAAAAAGCATCTTCACAAGCATTTTAGTTTAATCTCAATTAGTTCATAGCCATAAGCAAGGTGATACTCAAGCACTGACCATTTCAAACAACTGTTTGATTCTCTTGAGGCTAAATCTATTCCCAGATTCACAATGCACATCTCCAAAACATGTGCCAGTCTGAGTAATGGAGCAGAGGTTTGGTTTTCTTCTTCCTTAAAGACATACATTTGTATTGAAAGAATAATGCAGAAAAAAAAAGTAAATACAATATAGACAGTAGCAAATTTCAAAAGCTACCGTATAACATCGTTGTCAGGATTAATTAGCAGCCAACACAAAACCACATAAAATGCAAGTGCTTTTTCAAAAGATAGTGTAGAGGGACAAAGAAATTTTAAAGATTTCTTTGTCTTTTAAAGACAAAGAAACTTACT
The DNA here is from genome assembly GCF_022539315.1 of Serinus canaria. Taxonomy (NCBI): domain Eukaryota; kingdom Metazoa; phylum Chordata; class Aves; order Passeriformes; family Fringillidae; genus Serinus; species Serinus canaria. The sequence continues at coordinate 16,378,381 of NC_066314.1, read as the reverse complement.
ATATGACAAAGAAATTTTGTCATATAGTAACTTCAAAAAAACTTTTATTTCTTGTCTTTCACGAAACATTAGTACTGCTCAAGAAAGCAAGAACTAGTACCTAGGTTCTCTACATCTCTAAGCAGAAAAACTCAGTAGTGCATAACTGTTCCACAGACACAAAACGATTCCACACAAAACTTGCTCCAAGCACAAGCTGTGGACTATGAATATATTTGGTTTGCAGGGCAATGTTTGGGGAGAGATGGGGGGGCTTTAGGGATGTCTTCTGTGAGAAGCTGCTGGAAGCTCCCTCTGTGTCCAAGGAAGCCAATGCTGAGCAGTTCCAAGAAGGACACACCGGTGGCCAGACCCAGTGGAGTCCATCAGTGATGGTGGTAGCACCTCTGTGACTACATATTTAAGGGGGTAGGGGGGAATCTGTGCCACACCAGCAGCACTCAAAAAAGAGGAATGAGAATATGGGAGAGAAACAGACAGCTCTGCTGACACCAAGGCCAGTGAAGAAGGGGAGAAAGTGCTCCAGGAGTCAGAGCAGAGATTCCTGTGGAGACCATGGTGAGGCAGCTGCCCCCCAGCAGTCCATGGGGAGTAGAGCAGAGATCCCCCTGCAGACTCTGAAGGACACCTCCATGCTAAAACAGGATAGATGGATGCCCAAGGCAGGCTGTGGCCCTACAGGAAGCCTACAAGGAGCAGGCTCCTGGCAAGACCTGTGGATCCAGGGAGAAAGGAGCCCACAGTGCAGCAGGCTGCCCTGACTGACTAACCCCACAGAAGGAGTCATGCTGGAGAGCTTTGTGGAGAAGTGCATTCCATAGGAGGGACCCCATGCTGGAGACAAGAAAGAGTATGAAGAGGAAGGAGGAACAGAGACAATGTTTGATGAACTGACTGCAACCCCTCTTCCCCATCCCCCTGCACCACTCAGGAGAGAAGGCAGAAAAATTGGGAGTAAAGGGAAGCTCAGGAAAAAGAGAGTCAAGGGGTGAAAATCTTTTAAGATTTGGGTTTGTTTCTTGTGACTCAACTCTGATTTTCATTGGCAGTAAATTAAATTAATTCTTCCCTGAATTAATTCTTTATTAAGAAGAATTTGTCTGTGATGGTAATTAGTGAGTGATCTCTCCCTGTCCTTACATCAACTCACAAGCATTTCTGTCAGCACAACTTGCTAATTCTTCTTTTGCTACCAGATTTGGATCTATACAGACATCTAAAAATTGGACAGTACTGCATCAAGATAAAGACCATTGCAGACTGCAATGAACACAAAGCTTTTAACAACCCATAGCACCAAAAGAGGCACATGTTAGCAGAGAACTCCACAAAGCCATTTGCATCTCACCCTGTTGTGGGGCAGGTTCTGTGTTTCCCATACCAGAGGTCAGAGTAGCCATAGAACAACCTGGAGACAAGCCCTACACATACTGGGGTAACAAGAGCAGACTGGCAGAAACAAACAATCTTTAACACAAATCCACATCTTATAAAGATACCAGAATGTGAATTCAACTAATATCTCTATTTCACTGCTCATTGCATATGAAGAAGTGCAAACAGAGCACGGTCCTGATTCAGAACACCTTTGAGTCCTAAACAGCTTGCAAGATAAACAGTACTTAAAAAGTAATCTTCATTTACATGAATCATGATATTTTCTGTTACTTTTTTTTATTGTTTGTTCAACTAAAAAAAAGGTATGATTTAGCTAATAAAATACTTTAAACATTAGCTGATTTCTTGGATTTTTTTTTTTTTTGTTCTCAGATATTTTCAGACCCCAGAATAATTTCTCATGAGCCTGTTGACTTCAGCAGCCAACAGAAAATTGCCCTGAAGTTAAATGTTTAAATATCTTTCACCTTTCTAAGTTTTAGGTAAATGCACATTTCAGAGAATCAGACTTCAAGGGACTTCAGGAAATCACCTAGTCCACCTGTCTGGTTCAATTTAAGAATACTGTTCCCAACAGACAAGATTGTGATCTGAAAATAAAACTCTCCTATTCCACAACTTCTCAAGAAAATCTATCTCAGTGCTTAACTGTTCTTGCCAATAGCAAGCTCTCCCTACAGCACAGCACAGATCTGTCCTGCTGCAACCTTTTCCAATGTCTAGCTTAAATTTCCCTCAAATCAGTTTGCATTCATTGGTTCTTATGATCTCCCCACTTCACAGAAAGGATGGTTTGTTATTCTCTAGGAAGACTTTTACCCACTGAAATCTCTTTTCATGCTAGTAATCTCTTCTCTAAACTTGGTAATACTGGTGTCTTTACTTCTTTCTTCTAGGTCATATCTCCTAAAGATTTAGCTATTCCCTTTGTTCTCCTGTGGATCCACTTAATCTTTTCTCATGTGTGACTTCAATTACACATGCAGACTTTGAAGCACCACATAGCCTTGTGGAACATTAATAAAAAGAAGAGGTTTAGAAAATACTTGCCCATTACAAATAATTTTTTTTACCTGATAATTTAATACAATCTCCTTTCCTTTATATGGTCAAAAATAATACATCACTCATGTGAAAACACACATTAGTACACGGTCTGCCTTAAGAAAATATTAGTACTCTTTATTTCCATATTAATTTCCTGTTTGGACATATTCCAAACATGTTACTCATTGCTTCTCACAAGACTAACAACAATTAGTAGGAAGATCTATTGCTCTGAGTAAGATTTACTTATGAACTGATGTGGTGCCAAAGGTAAAATATAATGAATGGGCATAGAAAGCATATTTAGGCAAATAAAAGTTTTTTTTTTAAACAGAACCTACAATCACTATGTGTTATAAGTAGCACGAGGATGCAACTTCTAAGAAAAATAGATCTTAGCTAAAATGCAGTATTGGGTGGAACAGATACCCCAGTTGGCCAGTCATACTTGGCTGAATGATCAATTCTAACTGGGATATCTAAATACTACCAAAAAACAAATACTGTTATTTTAATTAGTACAATTGTATTGTGTCTTTTTTTCATGTGGTTAGAAAGAACTTTTTAAAAATATATACACAAAGAGAATAATTTTATCTATGTTTTGACTAGTGAATTTTAAAAAATATGGCTTCTCTCAGCAATATTTTATTGAACTCAACTTGTAAATACATTCCTTTTTTTTTTTTTTTTCATTTGGCCTTTTTAGTTCAGTTTCAAAAAGTCTCAGTTGTGTGTGTCTTGTTTGGGCAGTTTAATATTTGATACAGTGTATGCCTGCTAAGAAAAGAGAAAAATAAATATTAACCAACAGATCTAAAAAGCATGCACTTTTGTATGATGTGACTCACTCCAGTCTATAGTACTGCCTTTAGGAACAGGTAGTGCTGATAAATGCTGAGAAAGGTCAATAATTCATCACTTGTGCTCCTGGGCTATGAAAGCAGGCAATCGTAAAAAGGCTACTGAAAAATCTCTTACTAATGGCTTTTTTTAAGTTGCTCAGTGGGGAAAACTGGGAGATTTATACCATCGATGGTGCAGTTCCCTGTGAAGACATACAAGTTGCTCATAATAAACACCCAAAGTGAAAGACTATTTCAAAGCTTCCTCCCATGGGCAGAAAACCTGTCAGACTCCCCATCTTGGTCCATCCCAGCACAGCAGATGCCACGCAGAGAACATCTTTCCTGCCTCCCTGAAAAGAAAACGATTGAGAATTTTGTCTCCATTGCTTCCTTTCACTGCTACACCTCTCTAATCCTATTAAAAAAAAACAAACAAACAAACAACAGACAGGAAACATCAAAAAACTTCAAATATTTTATCTCAAAGCAGGACCTCCTCTCATTTTTCTGCAGCTCCAATGAGCCACACACCATAGCTTACAATTGGGTCTTAATTCTAGTTAGCTGCCATAAAACTATATCAAAAATGCAAAGAGAGATTGGATACCTTTCACATTTTCTTTCCTATGCAGCCCTTATTCAAGTCTAGATCTTTTCAGCCACCAATTCTGTTTCCTGGATGGGAAGAGTAAACTTTCCACTTCAGCATTCTGTGCTTCTCTCTACCCTGATGTCCTGCACTGAAAATATTGTTCATATCTGCCTCTTCACAACACCCCTCCAAAAATGTATGGAAAATAAACAGTTGAAAAAAATTACACTACAGTGCTTTAAATGTAACAAACCCTTCAGCAAATTTGCAGCTGGGACACGCTGTCCTCAACTCAGTTTTACTATATATAGGTAACACATGCAGCACATCTGGTATGCGAGGTATCTTACTGTTTTGAGACACAGGTAAAGCATAAAAGGGAAAACTGAAAAAATAAAACAAAACAAAACTTTTTTTTTCCTCCCACATTCTTAAAAGCAATTATCAGTCTGAATTTAACTGGTTTAAGTATTTTTTAATGTTTTAAAGATATAAGAAAAATTAAAAGATAGCAATATAATCTGTCATACTAAGTCACATTCAAGTTCTTTCTAGGAAAATTTTGAGGGCCAAAGGCTCAAAACATTTTAGAAGGTAACAGCTCCTTTCCTCAAAAGGTTTTACACAGCAGAAAACATTAGGAATACCAGCTTCCTCAAGCCATCAGGTTATATGAGCAGAAAGCTCTTTAAAAATCATCTTGGGTATACTGTCAGTAGGCTTTTTCAAACATTAGCAGAAGAAGCAGCAGAGTTCTTTGGGGTTACACAGCTAAACAGAATATGTGCCTTATTATTGTCAGTGTCAAAATGTACATGCTAAAACCAAAAATATGCAGAAAGCTTTTTCTGTCATTTTAGAGCAGGATAAAGTATTTAAATATGTATAAAAAGTGACAGAAAAAAGATATTAAGTAAAAAACTTAGCCAAATTATTATGTGTAATACTGCACTATTTTAAAAAAAAGTGCTGTAGTATTTTTCACTATTGTGACACCAATTTCTATAAATAGAATTAACACAGAAGTGCCTACAAGTGTAACGAATAATTGCTAATTTTTGCCTGAGGAGAAAAAAAAATATAACTATGAAAAATTTGCTAAACAGGTATCTTATTCATATATATAAGTAAACAGTAAAGCTGCACAAATGATACTAAATTTTGGTTTATAGCCATAATCATCTGGTTATTAAAGAAGTACTGGAATTCTCTTGTGTCAACTACTGCAGTGTATCAAAAGAAAATCACCTTATTTTACACAGCTTACTGAACATCTACCCAACAGATTAGGAATCTAGTTTTGGGATCTGAATATCACAATCCTCTATACTTTAAGAAAGATTCTTATTCTTGAGATTTAATCTGCTCCTGTGCATTCCCTCTCCAAACAAAGCTAACATCAGCCAAATCTCCTAAACCATTCAAAACATCAACATATCTTTTGATAAATTAGACATTCCTATCCCCCAATGAGTTATCAGCACATAAATAAAACTTTAAAGTATACCCAGGGCTGTAACACGCCTTGGCTGCAATGTACAGACACCCTTCTCAAGTTACTCCCTAACTGCCCTACTTTCCATGAGACTCAAAGACATTTAGAAACTGTATCCTTTACCTTTCCCCATCACTGCAGTGCCTGAATGGTTAAAACCTTCTACTACATGAAAGAGGTCCTTGTCAGGGACAAAGGAGTTTCCACAATTGATGGGGTGTAACATCAACTCAAATGTTTTTCATTTCCCTGTGAATAAATGTGTTAAACAATATTAGGTAATGAATCACCTAAAATCAGACCTGGGTAGTGAATATACTTGGTTACTTTAAATTTTCAATAGTCTATGCAAAAAGTTTTAGATACTGAAATTTTAAACACTCCTTCATAGTGACTGCAGCTGACTAGAGTATGTTAAACTGCTTTGCTTGAAGAACAGACAGGCATGGGACTGCAATTATATATCACAATACCCTTTTCTGGGTTCACAGCTCTATTCATCTTTTAGAAACACTGAAGGACAGATTGGACATAGGGGAACGGATTAGCCACAGGACGACCTGTATTTCCACACAAAAGCCTAAGTGTGGAAAAATGGCACCCTGTGTTACCCATTCTTCACTTCCTGAAAAAAACATATTCATGAAAATAGACATTTAAACAGCTCTTTCCCACTCATCTCAGAACAAGCGTTCATTGTTTCTTCACACCATTTATGTGTAGTAATGTAATGCTACTACCAAACTGCCTCAGTTCACAAATGTATATAAAAATATTTAAGAATTAGGACAGGCCCACTTCAGCACAGGAACTAAAATGAAATCAACACAAAATTAACATTAATTATGGAAAAAAAAATCTCAGTTGGCTATTGCAACATATAATCTCATAATTATGAATGGGACTGAATGAGGGTTTGGTTCTGGTAGTAAGTTTCAGCTGGATGTCATGGAAGTTCTACACACTGTAGCCACAGAGTACAACTGAAATTATAAAAAAATACAATGTGTTAATAGGCCACAAGACTATAACCTACCACAGAACATCAGTAACTCCAAGTGAGTAAAAAGAAAATTAACACAGAAAAATATATGTAGTAATTATATAATATTATAGTGAAGATCATGTCAGTTTTCTGTTAAAATCTAGCTCTGGAAAAATAATAAGGAGTAAATATTTTGAAAGATGCAAAAATTGAAAGAATATGCATTAATAAATCAGGTTTGAACTTTAATTAATTTTACATGTCATTCTTCTTAAATCAATTGTCTTGCATACAAGAGATGCTTGGTGTATGGACTTGTACCATGAACTTGTCTCAGGAGACAGGCGTTATCAGCTAATCTGATCAAGCTACTCACACTGGTGGCTTATTTGAATGTTCTTTGGGACAACAGAAAATTATCCTTCTGCACAAGAAATAATCAAATTAAAATGTCCAAGCATTTAACTTAGGAATTTGACCACACAGCTGAGTTACAAACATCAAGCCTGTGTAGCTCATTAGGCTCCAATGGGAAATTAATCTTTTGGCGAGGAAATCAACAGTCTAACATCATGTGCAATGAGACATAGCGTTCCTAACTTTTTAATAATTATAATGTAAAGGGATAACTCTGACATGAGAAAACTATTTCAAATCTTATGAAGGTACTGAGGTCATCTCACATGTATTCTTCTTTATACATATTTACTTAATAAACTAATGTGGTAGGCATATGGTTAAATTATTTGCCAGTTCTTTCCTCACACTTTTTCTTTTTGTTTTCTTATTGAAAGTAACATAAAACACCAGGTTCAAAAATGAAAAAAAAGTAAAAGTAAATCTTATTTTGCAAACTGCTTACAATACATAGTTTAAATCCAGTGTTATCTATTTCTCACTCTTTTATATGCCTTCATTTAGATATCTTCTGCTTAAACCATTCACTTTTATTGGATAGTAAAAGTTCTTCATAAAAAAAAAAAAAAAGCTCAGTCATACCATGCAGATTTTCATTCAACTCCACCAAACTATTTCCTGTCTTTGTTGAAACCACAGTGAGGAAGGAATATATACACTGCTGAAGTAATGGCATGGAAAGGGCCAAAATGCTTTTGTGGAGATTAGCACCTGTCAAGAAAAGTCTGACAGATGTCCCAGTATATGCAATTTACAGTCAGTATACAGTTTTCATAGCTAAAGTAAGCAGAAATTGTTCAGGAACAAATATAAACAAACTGATCTAATTAAGTTATCCAGCAAGCTAAAGAGCTTCAGTTTGCTGCCTGCAGTCCATGTTAAAAATGGTTACAATTGCTAGAAAAATGTAAAATGCGTTAAAAGTCCTTCATGTACCGCCATGGGTTCTGCTTTCATAAAATAATTTGCTAGCTTTCTATTCCTACAAGGCAGGATGAAGTATTTTAAGGGAAACAAAATGTTTCTTCTTTTGAAGATTTTTTTACAGTAACACAGACCTCAAGCCCTAAAAGACCGAAGAAAAAAGCAGTGTAATGGCACATAGAGTAAAAAAATAGCCTGAAAGTCTGCAAAATCTCCTCAAAACAGGCCATGCTATTAGACAGATATGTAAAAATACAGTTGTCTGAGCATTTTAAAAGAATGTTAAATAAGTCACTATGTGGGAGGCATTGCACACAATGCAATTACAGCATGGAGAAAGGAGAAATCTTTAGCACTGGAGAGATCTGAATGATGTTCCTAAATTAACAAAATCAGAGTTTATTAATTTCAGAAAAAAAAAAAATCTGTGAAAACAGAATCTCATGTTTTGCTTAGACTGACACTAAATTAAAATCAGTACTGACACTTCAGAGGTTGCAAGGTAGTCACTCTGCCCAGCCTTGAGTGAAACTTTGTCCCAGTCATAAAAAAGTTTTCTCCCTGCTTTACACAGCCAGCACTCCAAACTGAGCTTAGCTCCTTTTTCCTCCAGCTACACTCTCAAGTATATTACAATGATAAAAAAAGAAATAACGGGTTAACCAAACCCCCCATATTATTGTGTTATTTTTGCTAATACTGCTTAAAAAACAGGACTGCACTTTCCACACACCACAAAATATACATACATTTTTCAGGATCCACACTTGAATCTCAGACTAGAGTTTGCTGTACAAGTAGCAAATGGACTAATTATTTTAACAGTAGAGAAAAAAAAGAAAATACTAATTTCCTGACGAAAGAAAACAAAACAAAACAGGAGCAATATAAGGGTTACTCCCTAGGAAAAATCCTTCTCCTCACTTCATCGAATATTTTTTTTCACCCAATTCAAGTAGGGAAAAAAAAAAAAAAAAAGGGGGGGAAAGCCTGCCCGGCAATTCAAATTACTTTCTCCTAAAAATTGTAATCATAGTTTTCTGACCAGAAGGTGGTAAAAACAGGAGCCTTGAAACCACGCAAAGGCCTCTTCCCGTTTCGGGGCAGTGAAGAGAAGGAAGCCGCTGAATGCCCAGGATTTGCTCTGCCCTGCCCTTTCCATAGAACTTTAGTGCCATCTATTGAAAATGTACTGAATAAGGAAGAGGCAAAGGATGCCTATTGATTTGGTATAAAAATAAGACGTTTACTTGTTAAGGGGTTTTTGGTTTATTAATATTCCCATGATGACTACTGTTTTGTGGTCATCTGATAGCAACAAATATTTTCTGTACACTATACATGCCCCATAAAGAAATGAGACGTCAGCTAAAACATCGAATATAAACACCATAGAGATTTCATATATATATATATATTTATATATACATATAACGCATATACATTTAGCAAAGATGTAAGTCCAAGCCTACCTATTACCTAAAGCAACAAAACTGAGAAGGCTTTAACGGAAAGGAAAAATAGCATGGAAGCACTGCTGTAAATAGAACATACTGGAAACAGTAAAAATAATTAAGGCACCTCGTAAAGATCTTAGTATTAAAGAACAGGATATGTAGACATGCACATACAATTACCTTCTTTAAGAAACTGTGAGTGGATGACAAATATAAGAAAACAGCAGATCGCTGCTCCTGCTAGTGCCCATAAAGCTTTCAAGAGCTGCATCTCGGTCTGAAACTCAGTAAATACCCAGAAAGTCACACAATGAATTTCCACAGCGATGCATCAACGCTTCCCTCTGTGCGCCAGGCGCGGCGGCTCCCGGCAGGGACCACACTCCCGAGCAGGGCGGGCGAGCCCGGGGCTGCGGAGGAGGGGCCGGGGCTTCACACCCCGCGCGGGGGCAGCGGCAGCGCCGCGCTCTCCTCGCCGAGGCAGCCGGCGCGGGGCCCCATGAATCAGCGCTCCGTCTCCGCGGGAGCCGCGGCGAGCCGGCGGCGGGGGCAGGGAGCCGGCAGTGCCGGGCAGGGTTGCGCAACAGCGCCCGCTGCGCCGCGGGGGCGCGGGGCCGCCGCCGCCGCTCAGGGTGCGCCGCCGCCGGCCGGCGCGGGGCGCGCAGGGGCCGGGCCCTCCCCGCCGAGGCTCCGCGGGAGCCGCTGCAGCATCGCCGGGCTGCGGGTGCCGCTCGCTCGTCGGGCCGCTGCTCCGCTGCTCGCTGCCACGGCTCGGGGAGGAGAGAGCGAGCGGGGAGGGGAGGGAGCGGGAGGGAGGGATCTCTCTTTACTGCAACTTCTCCCGGCTGGCGGCAATTTGTTGCACCCCCTTCCTCCTCCCCCGGCTCGGAGATGCTCTCCAGTGCGGGTGCGACGGGCGGGAGGGAAGTCAGTTCAGCCCGCCGTCCCTGGCAAACACGGGGCCGCTCGGGGGCTCTGGTACAGATCGCTGGTCTGCTTTTGGGCTCGCACCTCCGCCGCCGGGGCTCCTCGTCTCCCGGCCCCGGGAGGTCCCCCGGGTGCCGTGGTTGGCCCCACTCCCTCGCCCGCCGTCCGCCCGCGAGGTCGACCCCGTCCCGGGGCCGCGCCCCGGCGGTGGCACCGCAACGCGCCCTCCGAGCAGCCGCGCCGGGCTACGGCGGGCTCTCTCAGTCTACAGGTTGATGCCTCCGCTGCAGCAATCCCCGCGGAAAACAGGAGCGTAAATGAAAGAATCTAATAAATCAGCGTGAGAAGGAAAAAAAAAAAAAAAAAAAAAAAAAAAAAAAAAAAAAACCCACCAAACCACAGCCCACAATAAAAAAAAAAAAAAAAAAAAAAAAAAAAAAAAAAAAAACCAAAAACCGGAACACCAAGGCTGTGATTTTGCTGCCACCCTCCCACTCCAGGGGAAGGAGCCTGCCGCGGCCACCGGCTGCCGTAGAGCAGTCGGGCGGGGGGGCTGGGAAGGCCGGGGCGGTGCTGCGATGCGGGGCCGCTCCGCGGGGAGTGCACGCTCGGCTCCGCCGTGGTGGGACGCCGTGTAGCCGCGGCCAGGGGCAGACGGGGCGCTCCGCACCCGGGGTCGCCCCGACGGCCGGGGCTGCCCGGTCAGGGCACCGAGCTCAGTGCGCACAGGCGGCCGGCGGCGGCTTGGCGGTGCGGGGCATGGCAGGGTTAACAACCGCACGCCAAAGCGCTGCCCGAGCCGAGCTCCTTCCCGGTGCCCTCTGCCCGCGCAGGCTCCGCGCCTCTCACGTTCAAACGCCGCCGCTGCGCCGCGCAACCTCCGCGGCGCCTGCGTGTCCCGCAGCGCGGCCGGCGCTGCCCCGCGGGCGGAGCGCGGAGCGAGCGGCGGCCGCGTAATGCGGGGAGAGGGGCTACAGCAGCGGAGGTGGGGCACGGCAGGTGCGGTTCGCAGCCCCGCGGAGGCTGCGGGCCGAGGGCTGGCGGCCAGAGCCCCCAGCGGCCTCGGCGGGCCGGACGGTGCCACGGCCGGCACGGCGGAGCGTCCTCCCGCCGTGTCCTCCGCGACACGCTGGAAGTTGCGGGGCTGCTCGGGCTGGCTGTAGGCTCACTGCACAACAGGGACAACGACGGTAACGCACCGACCGCCAGTGAGCTATCCCGGTTTCTCCGGGATAGACATCCATAGTTTTGGAGATTTAAACCGAGTAAGGGAATACTTGCACGCTGAGAGCTTTGTTTTCATAGCACCTTGGTTGCATCTGCATTTATGATGTGGATTGCGGTTTTGATTTTTTGGCTTGTTGTTTGGGTTTTTTGGTTTTTTGGTTTTTTTTTGTTTGGTTGGGTTTTTTTTTAATATTTCATATTTAAATATTTGCTTAATTTTAAGAAACCAGGAAAGGGTTTCCAGATACTTGAAAGGGCAGATTAATAAAAGATCAGTATTTTTATTGGGCAAACATCTCCCCTGCTGTTGATGATGGGTCTTAAACTCATCCCTATGCCTTTTCGTTTTTCACAGATAGCACAGGGAAACATTAAAAACAACCATCTTTTGAATTTTAAACTTCACACAAATCCCTCTAAACCCATGTATTGCATTTACTATATTTGAAGATTACAGCAATGCAATGTTAAAGCAATGTCATAGCTACACTGGAGGAATTCCACTGTAAATCTTTCATTCTTTCTGAAATGTACACTTTGGTGAGAAATTTGCCATGCTTGGGCACAGTTCAAGTTGGGTTTTGTTTGTTTATTTGTCTTCTAGGTGAAATAAAAAAGTGTCAAGTAGCTAAAGAAAATTCACACATTTTATATTTAAGCAAACAAATCTCTCTCTCCCCCCTACCCCCCACCAACATACCACCTTTAAAATCCACAGGTAACTTTAAAATCCACATGATTTTAAAAGTATCCAACTTCATTTTACAGTCTGTAATAATTATCTTTTAGTCTGAAAACATTTAGAGAAAAATCCTCTGAAAAATTTTACTCATTGCTTTCTTTTTTTTACTAAAAGCACATGAAGATCTACTGTCAATGGGTCAGAACCTCCAACAGCATGTTCCATCTTGCACCTCCTTCTGAGGGGCAAGATGGTGCTTTCTGTCATTTTAAACTAGTCTTACTTCTCTGAGCTTCTGAATTGGACAAATATGCCTGGGTTTCTGTGGCCTTTAGGGAAGACCCTTCATAAACAAAACATCAGAACATGGCATTGTGCTCCCTGGCCACAGCAGAGTCACTCTACTTGCACACTAGTGGAAGTGGGAGCAAAATCTGGTTCAGCACTCACACTGTATGGACATATTTAGTCTCATAGCAACAAAGAATTCCAGAAGACTTCCCATTTGAGAGGACAGTGGTACCTGGCAACGCCACTTGCTGTACTACATAGGGTTCACTCTCAGTTTTGTGTTTTCTAAAGAGCTTTGGACATTTCAAACAGGGTTGAGTCCTAGTCAAAAATATCCATCTTCAATTTCTTTACTTGTTACCTGCAGAAAGATTTATAAAATATTAAAGATAAATCAAGTTACCCATGTAGACTTTTCTGGAAGACTTTTCTGAATAAATTCCACTGATAAAAATTCCCCCTTATCTTTCAGATTATTAAGATTTGCATCCCCAACTAATGGAATAACACCTGTCAAATAACTCCTAAGCTGCTTAGGCCATAACAGATTTGCAGAACTATCTCTGCATTTCCAGGATTTGTGCTGATCCCATTCATCTCCAGCAACACAGTGGCAAAAAGCTGTGATCCTAGCAGTAGCTCCTTCTAGGGAACCACTCCACAGGTGTTTTCCCCATTGTGTTTTCAAGTTGAAGGAACAATGCTCAGCACCTGAAAGCTGATAAAGGATGCTGATGGCGTTGGCAGACAATTCTGATAGAGAAGACTTTTGCAGCTGGGAGGAGAAGTGAGGAATACATTTTCCTGATGATCAGGGAGCAAGAGCAAATGTGTAAGAGATAAAAGATCTGAGATCTTACAAGAAAGCAGCAGAAAAATAAGTGCATAATTTTCAAATGTATGTTCTCTTTTGGAAATACAGCTCATTTGTTCTTTTTACGAAAAATTCAGTTGAATTCTGCAGAATTACTAAAACTGGAACTCGGTAGCAAAAACAGCAGCCTTTGCTCAAGTATAGAAACTTGAAAAATTATCCATACTCTGCATTTAATTTTGTGAAAAGATTCTACCAGACTCTGTAAGATTTATTCTTCACTACTGAGATATTTTATAAATAAAGATGTGCTAAAATTCCTGGAAAACAATCATGATCAGATTGTATTCCTTATACCTAGAAATAAAGTCCTACTATTTCCAGCTGTGTCAAATGCCTTTTGCATAACTATTTTATTCCTGTTCATGCAATAAACCCCCAAATTATGCATGGCGAATGCAGATCTAAATGCAGGAGCACAAGATGTGACGTTAGCCTATTTTAAGTAATGAATTTGGAAACTACTTCTGGCTTTGAAAAAAAAGAAAAAAAAAAGAGACAATAGCTATTATTAGGTTATCTAGCCCAAACTTTTGCCAATGCCCACTGGATTTCATTTTTGTTACTTTTGAGTTACTCAGGCAATAGTCTGTCACCAGCCACTTGAGGTGATTATTCCAGCCCAGTGGTTCTCTCAGCTGGAATGTTTCTTTTGATGCTAAGTTTAACATTTTATTTTGTTGAAATTCACCCAGTTCATCTTTCACATATGCCAGAAGTAGCATTATAAATCCTTTTCCATTTTGAATCTAACCAAAATATAAGATATATTGAATAGATGGGAATGAGTACAGACAATTATATTTCCACTAATTATTTTTAGCAGCATTTAAGCATTTTTTTTCCTCCTCTTTTCCCTGCAGACCAATGGCTGGCTTGAATTTCTTTTCTTTTCAGCTAGGCACAACTACACCAGTCCTCAAAATCTTATTCCTGGTCTTTAGCTGATGCTGGGTAACTGCCACTGAAGTAAAAATTAAATCTAAAGTAACATCTATTGATCTCTGTTTTGTGACATGATGTGGCTACCATAGGAACCACAAATACATTTGATTATTTCTTTCCATGAACACCTAAAATTTTCATTTTTTTCCCTTGATTTACCAAAATAGGTGATATTTATTATATCTTTAATATTTTTGACAGATTATATGCTGCTTCCCGTCCTGTCTCCTAGTGGCAGATTCATAAAAAGGATAGCACAGCCTAGTCAATTTAGAATTACCACTGTGTGATCTCCTTGCTAACAGTGCATGTTTACTTAGAACTTTTGACAGTTTAAGGGTTATTTTAAGTAATCTTGTTTAATTTTGCTTTTCAGTTGCTTTATTTTGCTGTTCATGTCTTCTTCCTACCATCTTACTCGCTTTCTATTCAGGTATGATTTTCTTCCTCTTTTCTGTTTATAAAGATTTGTGCCAGCAGTTGATGCCATGTAGACAGTTTTCCCCTGGGAACTCACTGAACATTCTCTCACACAGCATTCACCATTTGGTAACAGCTTTTGGCCACTACCAAAAAAAGGAGCTACCTAAGTTAGAAGTCTTGTGAGACCATTCTGATCCCTTGAACCACTGGTAAATTCTCCCAAAACACATTATCTGAAATCACACAATGCTCCAGCACAGGCACTATGTGTAGTGTAGCATCCTGGGTTTGCTCACAGAGCGGGAGCCTAGAGCCCTGGGGCCTGGCCACATTGCTATTCTGTAGTGTTCTCCTCATTGCTGCCAGGGGCGTTGGTTCCAGGGGAAGGAAAAAAGGAAACATACTCTAGGAGTTCACCATTTCGTTCTGTTTCTTCCAGAGCCCCTCTGAGTGTGTGCCATGGCACTGGTGCGAGAAGCAGCCGGGGGAATGGAGCAGTAGAGCCTGAGCTGAGACCAAGCCCAGCCAAGCCTGGGCTGTGCAGACAGGAGCTGAGCCAAGCATTGCTGGCCACAGTCAACCCCAGCAGTGCAGAAAGCAGGCAGCATCATGGAGAGGATTTGGGGGGTTTGTCCATCATTGTTTTTTGTTGTCTCAGGCTCAGGGATGTGGAATGCTGGCTGTGGAGTGTCCGCCACCTTGTCTTAGTCTCAAAAATAATTGTGAACTGCTGCTGAGCTGCAGGAATGTCCCCCCTCTTGTCTTTGTCTCAGCAACCACGAGGAACTAAACTGAGGTGTTACTGAACACCCTTTGTGTGTAAAGAACCATCTCTTTTGTATACTTTTGTTATTAATATTGCTGCTGCTACTGTGCATTTCTTATTCCACTGCTGTTTTCTTTCAGTAAATTGTTGTCTCAACCCACAGTCTCAGCTTTTGTCCCTCTCTCACCAGATGGGGGCTGGAGAAAGGGGAGTGGCTTATTTGAGGTTTAATTACCAGCAGGTGTTACACCACCACATGCAGTCAAACACTACTACCATATTCCTTCATCCATGTTGTACCCCTGCATCATCATCCTCACATCTGCCTACCAAGAAATCTCCCCTTATACAATTCAAATCTTTAAGCAGTTCAGTTCTGAAATGTTGCTTTTGTCCTCTCTCATTTTGCTTTATATGCTCCACCTGTTACAGGGAGCACCTCAATTTGCAGTAGCTGCTCTGACACATTTAACAGCACAATTATAGATGACTTGGTAACCACCCATTGACTAAAAATAACCTAGCAACTGAAGACACACTTGGGTATTTATACTTAGATATCCCAGAGGAACCCTTCACAGCTCCTGTAGCTGGGGAAAACATATGTATCTCACCAAATGCAGTAGGCTAGGAATCCTCAGGGGTGGGGGCGGAGGGACGTAGGGGAAGTGATAACATTGCACAGCTGAAAGATTTTCCAGACAACACTCTGCCAGCTAATCCAACTCTTATCCAACTAGCTCTGCAATTAAGGTTTCCCACTGAGAACAACGACAGTATTATGACCTGGGGAATTTTCTACATAAAAAACCTCTTTGCATCTGGGATTGAAAAATTTAGAGCCTTAAAATCCATCTCCTACACTGATATATTTGCCACCATTACAGATCCTAAGAAACTCTAATTCCAGTATGCATATGAGAAACTGCATGAGCTACGATGAATGAACTACCAGTGAGGAGGGAGACAGGCAGCATATCCTCTGCGAAGAATCTGCAGTGCTGAAACTCATTCTTGCCTTCCAAAGTACAGATTATTTTATTTTTTTTAAATTCAAGATGTACCAAGTTATCACACAACCTGATCAGAAAGAAATATTCTGATGTCTGAAGAAAGAGAGATCTAAATGATGTGACTTAATTTCTGTTATACATTATTACATGTGCTATGGCTGCCTGTGGCTAGTTTTATATTTGAGCAAAATAAGAAACTTGGAGTTTAATTGAATGAACCCCATGTGTCTTAATGGAGAACTTGTATTACTGCAGTGTCTGTCTGCCCATCCTTTTTCTACTCCCTACTGTTTTTTTCTGGTTTATCTATGGCCTTCATCAATTCCTGTCTTCAAACTAAGCTTTTATTCACCCTAAATAGTTAGCAGATTACAGCAACAAAGAGAACTACTAATCTCAAAGAGAGACTGGACTAGGTCATAAGGGCCTTTCTATCTGCCTTCAGTTGTAAGATTATTGTCTTGAAATGAAAATGAAATGTTCAAGATGAGGTTGGATGGGGCTTTGAACAACATGATGTAGTGAAAGATGCCCCTAACCATGGCAGAGAGCTTGAACTAGATGATCTTTGGAAGTCTCTCCCAACCCAAACCATTCTGTGAGTCTATGGTAATTCAGAGAGAGCATCGAACTCTTGGAACTCACAGTTAAGACTGATGTGCAAGGCATAGGCTCAAACATTCCAATGACTGTAGGGCTATTCACAAAAAAAGCATAATTAAACTCAGAGGGCTTATCTTCATATTTTTACTTTTTATGTATTTTAAGATCACCTGGACTTTTAGACACTTCTTGAATTACAATTGTTCATTCTATTTTTTTCAGAAAAGGGATTTGTATTTTAACCATGATGATTAACCACATGGAATTAAGGGATTGTAGTTATGATCCATGTTTCCAGCATCAATTCTTGAGGGTCTAGCTTAAAAACACACAGCTAAAATGATGCAACATTCAGGGAGTAAGTTCTTAATTGAGAATGAGACCCACAGAGAAAGCCACGCGGAATGCCCACAAACTCTATGAGCCATGTCACAGCAAGCCTTTATAGAATGGCCAATACCAGTGTTGCATGGAAAAGTGAACAAGCTAACAGATTTGTAATGTCTGTTTTTTGCTTCCATCTTAGTGGAGGGAGAAAATGAAAAAAAAAACGAAACCCAACAATTCTACAGAATGAATTCTGCTATACAAACTCATACTCACTGGCAACTTAAGCAATTAACTCTTTGACCTGTGTTTTTAACTTTAACCAGAGAACCTCCTTTACATTTCTTTAGATTTTGACTTTCCACATTTTTCAAAATCTGAATGTTACAAAAATTGATCAGGAGCTGAAGTTAAGCCACTTGAATTATTTCCCTTAACAATTCTTATTGTAGAATGTATAAAAGGGAGCTGCAGCAAAAGTGGGGCATATCCAGAGCACCACCAGGCACCTCCACAGTGAGGCAGAATGGGTTCTGAACATATGGGGGAAGAGACAACAACTGCCTCTAATATTTGACCACATTGGGTGATACTCCTGAGAGAAGTAATCTTTGGTTGCTATTAAGCTAGTGAAGGGGAAACAAATATTTTATAGGCAAATGTTAAGTGCAGATGGTTTAAAATTATTCAAAACCTTAAATAAACAGTTAAAATTGTTACATGCACCGAATTAACAATTATTACATTTTACATATAAATTAAAATGGTTTTATCACTATGGCACTCTGTAACCTAATAATTCTCATGTTTTCAAGAGATTATCAGACTATGACGTTAAAAGAGACAGAGAATTTTATAAAAGTTTCTTCTGGGTCTGTATTCAGGAATAAGTAAAGGTGAAATGGTTGTTAAATATGAATCTTTAATCTGAGTATATAAACTTGTTTGTCATTCTGAAATATAAAGCAATAATTTTACAAGCCATTCATGTATAATATAGTCCACTTGATAGTAAAGAAAGAGTATTAGTGAATCTCTAGCTATTATTAAATGTGGCCAGGTAATACTAAATGGTATAAGACTCCCTTTTTTTTTCCAGTTGGAAGAAAGTGGATTATTGAAACCTAATCTCAGGTTTATGACTGGACTCCATGGAATTAACACACTGGAGGCCTCTCTGTTTACACCTGGGTGGGATAATGGCAGGAACTGCAGATTAATAGAACTTTCTCTTGCATGCACAACCTATTCATTATTTGCTTGTCTGTTTGTTTTTGTAGGAAGTTTACTTCTGTCAGGGGTCCTATAACTTACTGTATTTAAGGAAGTAGCCACTGCATAGCACCTTTTTCACAAAACCTTTTGTGAAAAACATATTTTAAGTGCCAAACAACCTCTTTGGTTTTATTTTAAATTATGCTGTCTTAATAGGAACCATTTTTTTGCATGCTTACACTATTTTGAAATAGAAAGCTTTAATTACAACATGAAATGGAGCATCTTAGATTTTTGGCATTTAACAAAAAAACAGTACTAAAATATGACCCCTTGGTCATGGGGCACTGACAGTGCACTGCCTGACCTAACTTCTGTAAAAATCATGGAGATATTGTAGCTGGTTCAGCTGTATTTCAGCCAGACAAAGCATTACAAAGAGCATTATACAAACATTGTAAGAAATAAAACATCCTTCTCTACACGGAATATACTCTCTCCTTGGACACTCCTTAACCTTAAATTGAGAAGGAATGGCGTGCCAAGTCCTCGGAGGTTTTAGCATCACACCTGTGCTGGAATGTCTCAATCATCATCATACTCGTTTTCAGGCTTTTAAACAAGAGCTAACAAGCTTTCTCTGATTTCTTAGTGTACACTCAGTCAAAGTCCCACACCGACAGCCTATGTGCTCCGCAGGTGAAAGTTCACAAGCCCTTAACTTTTCAGTTGTCTGTACATAAATGAAAGGGGAGCTGAGCCATGATAATTAATTGTTCCTGACTGAACAGGGGTCTGCAAGGTAATATCTAGACAGTAAGGAGGATACAGGCATTACAGCGTGAATTGAGTATAAATCTTAAACTAGCAGATTGGTTAAGACATGTCTGCACAAACAGCTTTGACCTTAAAGTCACAATAAAATCTGAGTCTTATTTACCATACCAGTGTACTAATATATAGGGGTAATAGACATTAGATTAGCATAATATTATACATTGAATGGCTACTATATTAGAAGTAGACCTATCAAAAGTGGGCAATGATGAATTGAAGTTTTTATGCAGGAATTACCACGTAGAGATTAGATACTGTATTAATTTTTTTAAATATTTGTTGCCTTTTTTTTAAGAAAAAAATATTTATTTTGTTTTGTTTAATATTTCAGAGGGAACTGAAGTCGATTCTGTCAGTAAACCACAGGATAAAAGGTCAGTAACACAGTTTATAAACTCTACTCTCAATCCATGCCATAGTGCTTTGAGAATGTGTCAACACTCAGTGATTTCCTTACCCAGCTCAAAAGCATCTTGGAGGCACCCCGGGCAATGTCTCATATACAGCCATTGAGGGTTATCCGCTCCAAAATAGCTGTTATAATCTGAATGGAAGAACCATAAATGATTCAATTGAAATCATGCCTGAAAATGCAAAAGGAAACGAACACAGAACAAGCTATAACATTAGTGGGTCTAACAGTGTGCACACCTGAAGGTCTAGAATTGAAGACTTTGGTGTTTCCCTTACAGTCATCCTACTCTATGAGACAGCTACTTCAAGATGCTGAGAGTGTACTTTCAAAATTGACCTTTACTGTTGTGTAGAAGAGTTATTTTGCATCATTTCAGATGTAAACAAAAACATCCAGTCACCTCTGACACAACTGAAACTTGGTAGAGGCTCTCTCCCCACCCTTTCTTCTTCTCTCTTTGAAAGAGTGTTCTTATCTCTCCTAAGAAGCAGTTATAGTATATAGCACCTACCTAGTCATAGCCTTCATAGTAAAACCATTTTAAATAAAAACATACAGGCTAAATATTGGATCCAAGTGCAGCTTTGTGGATTTTTTTTTTAACTTTATGATGAAACTTGATCAGATTTTTTTTTAGATTTTTTTCTTCTTTTAGAAGAAAATTAATTCTATACAGTCAGACCAGATTGAATTCCCAAAACACATGACAATTGCTTCTAGAATTGAGGGACTAGTAAAAAGCAGTATATTTAGTAGAATAATTGTTATGGTTAAAAAGGACATCTTGGATTTTTTTTTAATGACAAACACTTTTTAAATTGTTTTCTCTTTGCCTACATGTAATAAATCTTTATTTTCTTCCATTAGGAACCATAAGGTTTTAAAATACTTTGTTTTCAAAATCACTTCAGAACAGTAAAAGAGGGATATAAGAAGCAGGTGTGTACTTTATGTAGTAAACTGAAATATCAAATAGCATGAGCAAGATAGCATCTAATTGTATATTAAGTATCGCCTGAGGGATCAGCAAGGCAATCCACAAGTAATCAGAAGTTATTTTGTTGAAGTAAACATGTCCAACTGGCATCAATCCTAAAGACATTCCAAAGGGTTGAAGATCTTTATCAATAATGTCCTATCAAAATGGATAGAATCCCTATACAACCAATGACTTCCTGTTGTGAGAAATAGCAGCAATTTACTTTGCCATAAGAGAAAGGTCTTACTCTTTCCAGATTATGTACCCTGCTGCTTCTCATACAGAAAAGCAGTCTCAAGAAGGCAGTCCTTAAAAAAAAAAGAGGAATACAATTGTAACAGTTTCTTTTCTTTTTTAAGGTTTATTTTCCTTTTTCCAGGAATACTACCAAATGTCTGTAATCTTCTTTCCGACAGACACAACACAGAAAAAAATTCTTTAACAGAAATTTGAATTTTCCATTGTTAGTGGTGATGATATTTTTTTTCAATTAGTTGACTATCAGAATTGAGTTTTGAAAACAGGTATCCTTTCCTTTTATTTTTTTCCCAAACTACAATAATTTTTACCATCCCAATTATTTTTGTGTGATTCATACCATGTCTTAAAGAGTATTAATTTGACACAAAATATGAAATATTTCCTAATTTTTTGAGAAGATAAAAATAGTCCTTTGAGCTACAATTTTCCTGAATATTTTGGTAGATATTTTAGTGCACTATGACAGATATTTTAGTTATTTAGATATTTTGCTGCACTATGACAAAGTATTTTTACAGGAAATTTCTGGTAACAATGGATTTTACTAAAATAAGATTCAATAACCAGAGGCATGAATAAACTAAAAATTGGAAAGATGTTAGAATGTACAACAAGTGAGAGAAAATACTGGCTCACTAACAATTGTGAAGTGAAGCTTCTTCTCTTGACTTCATTGATAATTTTTTTCTTCAATCATGCATCAACTTGAATTACAGAATCTTGAATTCTGATTAAGAATCAGGTCCTGCATTTAGGGAATAACTGAAAGACAAGATGGTACTGAGTCTTTTGCTAAATCCAGAAAATAAGAGTACATGACACTGGGAGCAGCCTGATGGCTGTGAATTCAAGTGAAGATTGGGAGTTGATGCTCGTGGCTCTTTTGGTGGTAAGCTTTTACAACACTGCAATAGTATACTTCTTTCATTTTTGCTTCTTCTATCCAGAATAGTATATGCTATGTATGTGTATAATAGAGGATATCAACCCTATTCAATCCCCAATATTCATAGAGAAAAGGAAAAAAAAAATTTTACAAAGCTCTTTTCTCTTGCATTCTGAGGAAAGTCTTAAGCATAGCACAATATAATACTCATCTTGAGAAGCATTTACACTGTCACTCATATGGGAATGTTATTAAAAGCAGTTCTATTCACTACATATTCAAACAACAATAGTGGAGGGATGGACTTCATGGCAAACAAGCAACCTCATGACCCCCAGCATGAATGAGGCCTGTTCTTTTGCATGTTTACATCTTGTATTTAACTGCAATTTACTGAATTCCTACAGTGCAATACTTTTTAAGACCATGTAAATTCTCTACATGTATTGCAGTAGGAAAGGACATAGTATGTTCCCACCATTGGGACATTTATAGAGTCTTTATCTTCTAATGATGATTTCATAAGCATTTTTGTTGCACTCAACCACTAAATTAGAAAGCTTTACATGGAATCCCAACAGATATCTTTTTTTCCGAGCCTCAAAAGTTGCAGAGCCCTCTTCATTGTCCTTACTGACAGCTCACATTCTTCCAAATCTTTTACTTGTACAGTGTGTCTGCTGCTACTACTGTCCACAAATAAAAATAAAACAAGCCATACCAAAACAAAATTTTTTAATGAATTTTTGCGGCAACATTTCCCCTAGTTTGGAAATCTCTCACCCAGTTTGAATACTCTGTTCTGCTCCTTGGTGCTAATGTCCTGAGCCCCACATTCAGATTTTAACACTGACCAGCATTCAGCCAGGAAAATTAAAATGAAGTTATAGTGGCTTACCAATTTACCTCCCATCAGCACCTTGTTAACCTGGTGTAGGTGCATGGTGTGTCTGAATTCACACATATGAGTGAAGGATTTCAGAAAGAAAGGACAGACTGGAAGAACAGCCTATATCCACAAGGAAAAAGTAGAGTAGGCATTTGAGCAAACTGTTTAACTTTAAAGGCAATTAGGCAATGAAATTACTTGCCTGAGGAGGTAGTTTAGACAATGTAATGAGAAGTGCTTAAAATAGAATAAACTGTTTGCAAGACAGATACAGATGTAAATAATCCTCCATGTTTTGAGCTAGATGAATCAGGAGGGGTATCTTTTCTATTCAAATGTCTGACTAAAAATGGTATTCTCTTTCTTTGGGAACAGCTTTCCAACTTATGACTGTTTACACCTGTTCTGAATACTAAAGTGAAACTGCACTCCAAAAGGCATTTTTACCTCACTGTATCATTATAAAGTGCATTTATTCATAACAAACATCTATGAAAAACTTCCAACAAAAAAGTCCTTAGTCAGGGAGATGCACATTGTTGCAAAAATGGATTGTTTCTCTAAGTGCTTATATGGCCTCATTGCTATATCATCCAAGTGCCTTACAAACATTAATGAATGTATTCTCACAACACCCCTGGGAGATAGAGATAGTATTATTAGCTAATGCACAAAGAGTAGCTTGTCCAAAGTCACACAGAAAGTCTGTGGCCCAGCCAAGACTCAAAACTGTGATTTCCTGCCCACTCTTGTAACCATGATTATATTCTCCTATCCATATACAGCATTTCAAAATTTGTTACATGTAACCTCAGATCTTTACACAATAAGCCTTTCTGTTCAGCTGTAGATCCAACCACTGACGTAATAAAGAAAAATAACTTTGTTTATCTGGAAGCTTCATTACAGCAACAAATTTGCAGGTTACTCAAACAATGACAGTTATATGGACCATAACTGGGACTGATATATGAGAGCAATGAAAGAGAATTCCCTGATCATCACATTCAGAACAGAAGGCATCATATCCAGAACATGACTTTGATACCTAAATATTTTCCTTCAGATAATGTACATTATACAGAGAAGTCTTGTTTTGAGAATAAAGGGAAGAAAAAAAAAAAGAAACAGAAAGGCTATCTGTATTCCCCAAAGAGTTCCTTGTGGGTAAACTATTTCTGCAATACAAGAACACACACTGTATTTCTAGATGTAATGAGGGCAGATCTGGAGGGACAACTGCAGTGAGTGTATTTACACCTGAATATCAGAGAAGAGAAAATGACTTCTATTTGATATTATTATCATGTAAATATATGGTATTGAGACATTAGATAGATAGATGATAGATAGATAGATGATAGATAGATAGATAGATAGATAGATAGATAGATAGATAGATAGATAGATATAGTTTTGCAGTCATTTAATGAATTCAGAGATATGAACAAATGCTAACGGGATTATTATAAAGCAGGAACACAGCAACTTGTCTTTTATTTTGGCAAAATGGAAGCACAGACATTACATTTTTTCTCAAGTGCTAAACAATTAAAAAAGAGAAAGTAGTGGACAACTGCATAAATAATGGAAAATGGTATGATGGCGTGGTGGATCACAAAGTGAATATTGATCCAAAAATACAATATTATTGTAACAAAGTGAAGTATAATCTTGGAATTTATTGGAAGAAACAGAAGACAAGGTAAGTAGTGTCTCCTGAATTTCCAACAGCACTTTTCTCAGTTCATGGCTTCATCTTTTAAGAAAGATGCAGATAAATTAGACCTGGTTTTAATTAGAGTTACCAGATAGGAAAGGGGATTTACATTAGATGCTAACTGAAAGCAGCTCATCTGTCAGGACATTTAAATAAATAATGGATGTGTTTATTATTGATAGTGAATCCACATTTCAACACATGTTTTAGAATAGGTTAATCCCATTGGGGTGATCCTAATTCACATAAGAGGATAGACTAGACAGTATCCTCAGATCCATTTCAGCCTAACACATTTGATCACTCTTCAAACAATTATTCAGATCACTTATTGTTCAAAAACTCCTATTGCAGAATCTCTTATCACCTCTCTCTCCATCTCTATTACTTTCTTTTCTTTTATTTCTTCCTCTTTCCTCCATCAATTCTGTCTTTCAGCCCTCCCTTTGTCCTTTCTGTGTGCACTTAAAGTCACACATCCTTATTTGGACTGGAAATTCCTGAGATGTCTGCCTTCAGCAATCTTAGCATGTAAAGGAACATCCTATTCTTAGAGATCAGATATGTGTTCCCTACAGACTACATCAAGGTCTAAATTTAGATAAAATATTCTTAAAGCTACTTGTACTCTTACTACAGGACCAGAAAACTGCAATGAGTTGGTACTTCTGGGTAATTTTTATTATAATTTTTATTACCAAAGTAATAGGAAGATAGACTGTACATTAGCAAAATTATCAGGTTAGAGAAAAAGAGGCTCTTGATACTGAAGAGCTTAGGTGCTCAGTTCAGTTGAAGGAATAGCTGTTCATTTTCTCTGGGTCTCTCAAGCATAGGGTCAGATTTTTTTGCCTGTTCACTACCATCCATCACAGCTACCTGTTCATGTTTGCACATGCAAAGAACTTCCTCTGATTTAATCTGTGGATCATTCTGCTTCATGAAAACCAATGTCACGTGAAAAACAAAAAACTGCCCTGTACCATAGATTTGTCTCCTTTAATTTTGTTTGACACTCTTGACACAGGGATTGGGTAGAGATAAATGGAAGTGCACTCAAATGAAAGGATAATAGGATTTAATAGTTCCTAGTTCCAGGTGAAATGCAGTCAAACAGAAGTGTGGGAACTGTTTCTAACAAAGGACTAAAGGAAGAATTTACACATAGAGCACCCTCTTGGAGATATAATCCCCTCTGGGACTGTTTCCTAATACTGAAATCAGGCCATGTTATCTGGTTAGAACAGGTTCTTTGCCCTACTTTGTTCCCACATACATAAAGCTGACTGGGACAAACTATTCTGTTATCTGAAATTATACAAAAGCCATAACAATATCAATAAATGTATTTTGACTTTTTGAAATAGCAGTCTGCATGTCTCCCACTAAGAAGGAGTACAGTACCCTATACAAAAAAATCCATATTCACTGGCATAGAGGTTATTAGAATAGCTATATTTATGTGCAGTTTAGAAGAGACAGTGTAAAGGGTTGACTAAAAGCTCACGTGTCTGTCAAGTCAAGATGTGCACACATGAAGAAAAATCCTTACTTGATGAGAAAATCAGCCTTTGCCTAGAATGTGCAGGAGCCTGCAGGATGCTTTTCAGACAATCTGGAAAGAAAGACTACTGAAGTTACAGCGGATTACCAGAGAGCCCACTTACAAGATGTTAGCAAGGGCCCTCTGCTGTGAAGTGTGTGGAGTGCCTGGCCAAACACTAATGAAGAAAGCCACAGGAATCCCATACTGGAAACTGAAAGTTAAGTAGTTAAATATGAACATATGGAGCTAGGCGAGCTGTAGGAGCCCCAGATAGTGGTGATGGTTTAGACAACAGCACTCGTCATTCCTCACAGGATGATCACATCAGTGAGAAGAGTCTCAGAATTGTAACCGTTAAAATGGAATGCTTCACTTAAAATGGACAACCACCATCAACAAAATCAGTGAAGGGAGTCATGATGACTCAGTGAAAAAAAAAAACCAAACCCATAAAATGTCTCTTGGTAGTTGGTCATGATCAGCATTGTGCTAATTTTACCAGGAGCTAACAGACTGCCAACAACATATAGGGGGGAAGATCTTAGAGAATGGCAAGTGAAGCACATTCACTCTTGTTAAAGGTGATACTTTTGTTCCTTGCATTAATAATCTCTGATATAATATGACAATACTAAAATACAATCATAAATTTAATTGTGGGGTATTGTTTTGTTACTTTTGATTTTGCTTGGTTTATTTTGTGTCAATGCTTGACTGCTGGAAAACACAGGGCCTTTCTGACTTTCACACAAAAAACAAGGGCCCAATGAGTGAGAAAGGTTTGAGGAATCACTGCTAGCTATTGCCTAGAATCTCAAATGAAAACATGAGTCTGCTTCATGTAGCTTCATTTCACTTGGTAACAGAGATAATTTCCTCTCATTTTACAGTCTTTGAGTCACAAAGTAGTTGAAATTAGAGGAAACTTCTGGAGATCATTTAGTCAAATCTTCCTGCTCAGAGCAGGGTCAGCTGGGGATACAGGTAACTCAGAATTTTCTGTGAGGTTGCAGATCACCAAACCCTGGTGAACATCCTCTTCTAGTGTTCAAACACCCTTAAAAATAATAATACAAAAAAATTTAAATTGAATTTCATTTTGTGCCCTTTTTATCTTGACTCATCATAATAATTTAGTCAAAACTCAACCAAAATGAAAGAAATCAAAGGAGACTGTTTCTGAGAGAAGGGGGTGACAGAAGTGTTGCTGTTCAGCTGAGCAGTAGCATGCAATGCTAACTGCCACATGGATCTACAGGCCACCATGGCAAAGATGTCCTCCATGGGCTTCCACATCAACAGAAATTTTACTGCAGTCAACTCTACATGAGTGCTGGCAATAAGCTACATGGATAATGTTTTCTTGCTCCCAAACTTTATCTAGAATTTATGTTATTTGCTAAGGACAAAAATGACACCTGCTTGGTGGTCTATTTCTAAGAAATTTCTAGTGTTTCTAGCAAAACACTAACAAAAGTAAGAACTAAGGCAGCTTACAATATTTATTGCTAAAACAAAGTTTAAAGGAACATTTTAAAATCCATGTAGAACATGCACATAGCATATAAAAATGAAAATATCAATAGGATTTTCAAACTTTGCTCAAATTATCAGAGATTAATTTCTTAATGACTGAGTAAAGAGGTTAAGGAAAATAAGAGCAAAGTATTAATTGCATCTTTAAAATTCAGCTGATTTTATTTGGTTTAATTAAAGATTAATAGTTTGAACTCTTCCTCAAAAATGACTAAAATCACATTCCAGACATTACAAAAAAAAGGTATTTGCAGGGAAGATGAGAAAAAATATCCCATAATGCTATTTTTTTAACAAAATAAAGGGAAAAAGAAGAGACATAAATTAAAAAAACCCAATACCCAATATCTTGGTTTGCTTTCTCCTAAGCAATAAAGCAGATTCATTTTGAGCAAGGACTTCATCACAACCCTCCTAAATGTTTCCATGATCCTAGAATGTAGCCTTTCCATAAAGAAGAACACTGCAGAGACTTGTTTATAACCAATGATATTTATTATAAAAGAACTTTAAAAAACTCTTCTCTGTTCATTTCAATATAATGATTATATCCTAATGCTTTCCATGCCTCCTTCCCTATCCTCCTGCTGCAGCGCTGCTGCCGCGCTCTGCCATGAGCTGTCCCTTCAGCACCACAACCCACCACAGCAGCTGCTGAAACACTCAAAGCCCTCCAATCAACTCCATCAGTTAACTGTCTCATGAAAGAGTGCTGCCATCCTATTCAGACTCTAGGGATATATGTTTAAGAGACATAAATTAAACTATTCAAATTGAGTTCTGAATTATGCATATGTAAAAGAAGTCATTTAGAAGAAACTAGAAACATTGGTAATTTTATAAACCAGTACTTGTATAAAAGACAAAGAAATTCCTTCAAAACTATGTATTTGATAAATCTATATGTGTTTGAAAATCCTGTCAGAATTTCAAAACAGGAAATAATTTCTTCTCAACAACTAAGCATGCATGATAGAATTCCTTTAAGCAGCTAACTAATTTTACTAAATCCCACTTCATAAAACTTCCTTTTTTGTATGGGTGATAAGTGTAGATTTTCTTTCCAAAAAATTTGAGTGTCTATATCATTCAAAATTCCTTTTCTGTAAGCACTAAAAAGATGATATGAAACAATGCCTTTGATGTGCTGCAGAACTGTGTTTCTTCGTCAATAAAAATAATGGAAAAAAAAATCTGAGACTCTCACCTATGCATATACATGATAAGATGAGATTAAAAGTCCAAGTTTAAAACCAGCACTAAATGTATTACACTCTAGACAGACTATTTAAATAGCCACAAAGTTATTGTCTTCCACTGGATGTTTATACCTATAAATATTCTTGCAAATTTCAGATGTAATTGAATGTCCTGGGTTCAGCTAGGGTAGAGTTCATTTCTTCTCGGTACCTGTTGCAGTGCTGTATTTCAGATTCAGAATGAGAATGGTGTTCATAACATATGGATTTTTTTGTTTTTTGAGAAATTGTGTTTATCCTAAGTCAAAGACCCTTTTCTTTTTTTTCCCTCTTCTCATGCTTTGGCAGTGAGCAGAGCACAGAAAAAACTGGTTGGGAGCACAGCTGGGACAGGTGACCCGAACAGGCCAAAGGGTTATTCCATACCACAGAACATCATGCCCATTATACAAACCGGGAGAGTTACTCAGAAGGGGAATCCAACCTGGATTCAGGAAGGAAGGTCTGGAAACTGTCAGCAGGTGGTGAGCAATTGCATTGTACATCACTTGGTTGGTTGTGGTTTTTTTCTTCTTTTTATTATAATTCTTCTTATTATGTACCAATATTATTGGTTTTTACTTTATTTTCAGTTATTAAACTGTTCTTACCTCAACATACAAGTTTTTCTTCAGTTCTCCTCCCCATTCAGGGAGGGGGTTTGAGAGCGTGGCTGTGTGGTGTTTTATCTCCAGCTGGGCCTAAAACAACAGTCCTTTTTGGCATCCACTGTGGGGCTCACAGGGTTGAGAGAAGGACAGATCTGACCAGGGGGTGTTAAAAAAAATTAATAGAAACATTCATTGCATTGGTTTAACAGTGGCTAGTTACAATGTGGGCTTATTTGCTCTCATATTTGTCTCTATTATACCAGTAATAAATTCCTTGCAGTACCTGTTCTCAGAGGTGCATTTCATAGGATGGGCTAATGATGGGACAGGGTTGGGACACCAATCTGGTGTCTGTATTCAGCATTGCAGGCACTCTGTGCTTTGGGAGCCATCTCTTGGGAATGATTAATAGTCACATCTTTGTTGTTTTCTCTGCAGAGGAACACTCTATAGGGAAGACACCTTCCTAATTTTTTTCTCCCCTCTTTTTCTTGTCTCTTGTCTTGAGGCTGATTACAGTAATTCAGAATTTTAAAGATTTTGGATATCCTTTGATTACCCTTGAAACCAAACAGCTTTTTTGTGGTTTTGGTTTTTTTTTTTTTTTTAAATTTTTTTTTGGTTTGTTTGTTTTGTTTTGTTGTTTTTTTTTTTTTTTTTGTTTTTTGTTAGGAGCGTGTTGTTCTGTATGGTTCAGCTCTTCTTTAAGGTCAGAAAAATAATTAAGATTATTATCCAGAGGTCTGCTGAAAAGCTGGATATTTCAGAGTTGTGGGGTGTGTGGAATTGTATGGACAAGTACCCAGGGCAGTTGGTACCTCCAACATGTTTGCATCTTACCTCTGAATAAGTCCAGAAGCCAGAAAAACTAGTAAATTTTTTTTTTTAAAGTGTGCTGTCACCTGGCACTCCAAAGAGAGCCCAAATCACTGCCATGTGTTGGGGCCTGGCCCAGGTTTATTGAGCCATAGTCAACACTGCTCAGTGCCTGAAGGCGAAAAAGAAGGTCTCTAAATCTGACAATGAGACAACAACAGGCCCTGCAGCTGCTCCAGACACTGTGACAGACACTGTGGCTGCAGTGTAATAGTCAGGAAGAAATTCTATTTGCTCCTTCTTGATGTAATGAGAAGATTGTTTGTGCTGGAAAGTTCAGAACTCCACCTTGTGGTGGTAATTTTAACTGTAAATGGAAAACTATGGAGATGAAAAGGAACACTGAGATGCAACCAGAGAAAGCAGGAGAAATTCAGGTTTGAACTACAGTGAATAAATTCTGTTGAGGTTTAGTTGAAGAACCTTTCAAATTCACTTATGGTGTGGGGAAAACTGTATAAGGATGAAAAGAAAAGAAAAACTGTCTAAGGATGTCTTTATTTGGGAAAAAAAAATTACAGAACACCAAAATGTGTAATATTCACTGTGGAGATAGGCTTTCATCACTTTTGTCAAGACAAATGTCTGAAAGTTAGCACATACCTATGCTTATAGAGGACATTCTGTGGGTTTCTTTAGCTTTCTTCTAGCAACAAATGCCAAGCATTCTGCTGGACTTGACCTGTTTAAGGAAATCCAGACTGACCATCTCCCACCACAGGATCCAATAAATAACTGATAATCAACAACATAAATTCCATCACTCTGTGTTTCTATATGAAAAGCAAATAATCTGCTAACAAAGGATCCATGGTTTTTATTTCTAAAAAAATATCTAAGTATATAAGCATCTGGAAATTTTCCCCAACTTAAATCAAAATGACCATAGCATCAGTCTGATGTACAGAAGCTGAAACATTCATATGCTTATATTAAAAAAAAAGTTCCAGGCACTCACATTTAATTATAATACTGTGGTTTCATTTTTTATTATCTTACAGAAAAAGAGGTTTAAGGGTGCCAGGTTGGCCCAGCAAGTTACCATTCCAAATTCCTAGAGTTCCACTGATGCTCTGATTTATCTGTTTATTTTTGGTGAAGCATAATGTGTTTTGAGGGTCCCTGTTTCCTTTCATTTTACTGCTGACTTGTAAATGAGATTCATATGTCTACTATGATTCATATGTCTACTACTGATTTATCTTTGCAAAAAGCATGAACTGAATTATCGAAGTTATTAAAAAAACCCCAAAATTATCTAGAAATAATTGTTTGGTGCCTTTGTTTGTTTACACTGTTTAACTAATTATTTTACTCGGCAAAATCATTACCATGCTACAGAAAGTCTTGTCCTGGGGAAGAGGCCAATTCTTGTACATCTTCAGTCACAGAAGTGCATAAGGTAAAAAACCCAGAGAGTCTTGACTGCCAGCAATCCACAGCTGTTCAGTGTAAGTAAAACCCATCATTCCTGGTCAGATATTCCTTTATTACTGGAAGTATCAATTGGTTGATATCAAACAAGAATACAAAGGAATAGTTGATGATTTATTCTCTTCTTCTTCACAAGAAGAAGAAGAAAAAATCATCAACTATTCCTTTGTATTCTTGTCTAAGCCCTTCTATGCCATCAGGAGTCTCCTGCAGAAGGAGGGTGCTGTCAAGACACGTCTTGCCAACTCTCCCAGGCACATGGTGTGACTCTTGGGGCCCTCTGCCAGGGCCAGCAGTTGGACTCAATGATCCTGGTGGTTCCTCCCAACTCAGCATAATATATTATTATATTCTATGATTCTATGCTAATCTTCTTAGAGAGGACACTAGAACTAGTCTTAGAAAAAGTATTCCTGTGTTTACTGTACACCAGAGAACATTGTGCCTAAACAGCTCACACTAAAAACGTCTGCACACAAGCACTGTGCACTCCTGACTAGCTAGTGTTTTAGAAAACCATGGTGTAAAGCTTAAAAAACAAGGACCAAGCCTTTTCAACAAATAAATTAGTTCATAGCTGTCCCTGGAATATACCCTCATGGACCACCACCAGACTCTTTAAAGTTATTCCATAACTATGAACAAATCTGCATCATCCTAATACACAAGGCATACACACTGGTACATTTATCCTGACATGAAACTAGTAGCAAAAGCAATAAATAGCTTATGTTCAGGCGTTGCAGACAACTATAAACGTTTAGATCATGCTAGTATAAAAGTTTTTCCCACCAGAAAAGAGTAAAGTACACAATGCAGCTATAAAAAATTTCATTAATTTTTAGTATTAGCCTCTTAATGAACTGTTTCCATCATTATTCTATGCTGCACAGAGAAATCAGAATGAAGGCCTGCCAAACTTATGTGTGCAGTTGCAGCAGAACTCTGTAAGAAAATAAAGGTTTTAGTAGAAGAAATTAAATACTTCCTTTGGTTCCTATTCTGATCAATGCACCCTGCCTTGAGGCACCTGAATTAAATTGAGGTCAGTGTATGAATTATAGAAACATAATAGATATTAGGCAGAACAGAAAAGCAAAAAAAGCACATCATACCAAGACTTCTCCAAACCCCAAACATCTAAATTTGCAGATTTATGCACCTCAGTCACCAGGGAAATAAGAGGTTTCCTAGATCTTCTCTCCTTTCAGTCTCGTCCTTTCCCTCAGGTTCCTACTCCCAACCTGCCCACAGAGCTCTCCTCACTTTAGAAAAATAGGCAGGAGTTTCATTTGGAACTTCCACATTTCTCTCTCTTATTTTCAGAATTTCCATGTTCAAAATTCACCAGATACTCATGTAACTTTTCTACTTTTTATGCTCATCCTCTCTGGGAGTAGAGGATAGCAAGTAAAGCCCTATATTTGGTTATTATCTTCTTGGGTCTGATGACTTCACATAGCTTGTAAATGTATTATTTTTGTTATGGTATTTCGAATGCCCACTTTTAAGGATGATTTATGTATGCACTCTGTGACAGTACTTAATGTTTTATGATACAATTTTTATGATACAATGAGTTTTAGAGAGGGAAGCTATTGGCAATCACTGAAGGTCAATTTCTAACTGAGAAATTTTTTTCTGAAAGAATCTTAGCCTATATGCCTTTGTCACAGCCAAATTCCTACACAATCCAATAATGAGAGTCCATGTAATGTGCTTGCTTTCTTTGGTGTTGATTTGGTATGAGCACATTTTGTACAACAATAAGATTTTTTTTTCAGCTCCTCAGGGATTCCACTCATCTGCCAAGGGCCAAGGAGCTCAGCTGAGCAGTGTCTCAGCACCTTCTCCTGCACTGACCCCTCCAAGTATTGCCCTGCCCTGGGACAGCCACTTGCTGATTTCAAGATGTTACCTTTGGTACCTCTCTTCTTTGTGAAGCCACCATTTCTGCCTTATTCAGCACCTAGTCAGTGTTGTTGGCAATCCCTCATATTAGGAAAAAATACTGAAATAGTCTAAGGAAATATACTTACAGAAGAAATTCCACTGAAAAATCAAATCAAACCCATAAAAAAATAAAAAATAAAAAAGTTCTGAAAGCAGAACTTTTGTTTCTTGAACAAAAGAAATTAAGAAATTGTAAAAAGCAGATGTATAAAGAAAGAATCTTAATTAGACATGTTTAATAAATCCCACACAATGTTTCTGATGAAATGCACACAACTTTTGCTTCTACATTTAAAATAAAAACCTGTATGACTTTCTCAATAATCTTAAATTGAATTTCCTACAAAAGTTCTTAAGTAGCATCTGTGTCAGAATCTGTACATTCTGTTGTGAACTACCAATAACAAAGACAGCCCCCAACTTACAACAACTAATTATGTCAACACATTGGTTATTTGCATACATCATTCAACATTCTGAGGTAGTCAGGAGAACTGTTCACAGTCGTGAGAATTTAAGTCCGACTTTTGCAATTTAATATTTGTAAGGATATTCATGCAAAGTATTTTAGAATGCTTGTGGCACTGCATATATGACTTTCATTTTTCAATTTTTTTTTCCAATTTATCAAATATTTCTGATATATATGGCTACAGCCACAGGTACCTTTCCCTTCTGTGAAAAAATACAGGCAATAAAGCACAGCAATACATTAAAGTATATTCCTACAGCAGCTTCATTCAAACTCAGATACTTTTCCCTTTAAAACATGTAATCTCATCAAATCAACTTCTCACATGGGTATGATCTCATTTCCAAGATGCAGTAAGTATGCCTGCTTATGGAGGACAACTTTAAAATTACTGTAGAATGGCTTTATTTAGACTTCAAAGAGCAACCACAGAAACCAACACACAGGT
The DNA here is from genome assembly GCF_022539315.1 of Serinus canaria. Taxonomy (NCBI): domain Eukaryota; kingdom Metazoa; phylum Chordata; class Aves; order Passeriformes; family Fringillidae; genus Serinus; species Serinus canaria. The sequence continues at coordinate 16,343,824 of NC_066314.1, read as the reverse complement.
TAATTATGGCTACATTGTAAAAAATATTTCTGAATTTTATATATATTTATGTTATATAAGAATATATAGGGAGAATTTTTTTACAAAAATTTAAATTTTCTTTAAAAACCAGCCAAATTAAGTACCAGCTGAATACAAATAATGATGTTCACATAATTTACTTGCTAATTTAGTAGTTTAATGTTGAAAAAGAAAGCAATAATTTGTTTTAAATATCATAGTTTGATTGCAAATAGCACAGTTTATGATTAAAAGCTTGATAAAAAATCTGGTTTAATCTTACTATCTATGGTTTCTGATATATGTTATAGATAGATGAGCTGTAGTATATTTTTAAAGAAATGTAAACATGTAAAAAAATTTCTTTGCTCTTCTTCTTAATGATTTGATTAAACTGAAAGAATTTATGTGAAAAACAAAAGAGTCAATACTAAAGCTTATGCTTTCTTTTCGGTAGAAAATTCCTAGGCATAGTACCAAGAAGCCAAACATAATGCATAAAAAACCTTTTTATTTCCAGGAAAGGAGGAGGAGGAGGTACAGAAAAGGTTGTTTGAAAATGTCATGGGAAAGTGTAGCACTGACTGCTGCATTTATAGTAATTACAAAGGAAATGAAAATAAAAATAAAAATCAAGTCATTCTCAAACATTTATAAAATTCCAGGTGAATTAGAGAATGTACTTCTGAAATTTTTTTTTTTTGACACTAAAAAATTTCTTCACTTATTTCTATCCTTATCACTACTCAATTATTCCTGAATTCAAGATGTCCAAGATTTGTTCACTGCATTTTTTTAAGTTCCCAGCGCTGCAGTAAAAATAATTAGGCATAAACCCCCCCCAATACTCTGCAGGGTAGTTGTCATCAGTCAATTGTGAAGGCACAATGTAAGCATGACAACTGTTTCCAATTTGGTGCATGGCTCAAAGCAGATACAAACATTCCACTCGTGGTTGTTGGCAGGGGAAGGCTAAGAGATACTAGCAAACACCTACTGCTGTTAGCAGTGTGCCAAAGCAGAATTCTGCACAAGAAAATGTTACAAATCTCTTTGGAAATAAATAATCCAGAGGAAACCTTGCTAATAGACAACACTATTTGCTCAGAAAATGCACATACACCTACGTATGGGTTTATAAAAAGTTAATAAACAATGCTTTGTTTACATTTCAATCATTTTGAAAAACTCAAAGTCTTCCACACTGCTTTAATAGCAGTGATATTGTGTTAGTGTCCAGCAGCTACTATGTAAAATCTCTACTACAAAAGCCCAGCATTAAGGTGTAGAGTTTTGTATACCAGTGAACTAACAATATGTGACAACAGGAACAATAATTCCCTGTCCTTTGTATATTCATATGACTTAGAAGAGCACTTCAGTGAAAAGAAACCAAACAAACAAACAAAGAAAAACCAACTAAATTTTAGGACAAAAATCCTAATTCACATTTTCAGGTAAGAAACTGCAGGAAACTCAAATTTCTCCCAATATACAGCCCTCAACTATTTGGCTGAATTACAGGAAGACAGTTGAGGGTTTCAGATCTTAAAATGGGAAGTGGCAGGTTCACTCAAACAGTGCTAAAGAAAGAAATGTTACTCAGCCCTGAATGATAGAGCCCAGCATATAAGGTTTTCTGAGGGAAGTCATACAAATACAGTGATATGGGAATTGTGCCCAACTTCTAGGTCAGTGCCAGAATATTCTAGCATAGGTTACAACACTACAAATAATGTTAATTGAAATTTTTCTGATACACATTTCTTGCCATTAGCCTAAAGGCTCAGACACTGGTAGCTGGTATATTTGTAAGGCTTAGTTGGTAAGTCTGTAGCAACAATGATATGCAGGAACATTTATCATGTAAATAGCAGCTAGGCAAATATCAGCACTTTTTAAAAGCAGCTTCTGATTATACCATCAATTCTACTATCCCATCAATTTATAACCTGGAAAAAAAGAAAAAATAAAAAGAAAATATCATGAAAAGTTATTTAGGGAGTATCAACTGAAGAACTTGGGAGTTTCAAATAAAGCTAGCAGCAGTCATGCTCTAGGGTAAGAAAAGTACATGATTCTCAAAACAAACACCTTGTGATGTTGTGGATTCAAGAGAAGACAGGACAAGCATGGAGAAGAAATTTCAGCTGACAGTAATGTAAGAGATCACACACCACAGTCAGAAAAAACACCTAATATGGGAAAAGCTGGAATAGTTGTTCTGGCATACCATACCTGTTTGTTCTGTTTTCAGTCCCCTTGAATACTAACAAATGAGTGTTGTTGGAGAAGGGAGGAGATGGACCATTGAGCTGAACTCACGTGGTCATTCCTAGGTTCTTGCAGTCTTGCTTAAAATATTGCAGTTTCTTTGCCATAAATAAGCGAATGAAATAAACCCCTACATTTTCCTAAACATTTTACACTCACGTTGCGGTTTCTGACCATCTGGCAACCAAGCCCCACACAGCCACTTGCTTCCTCCCCCACCAGAGGGATGGGGGAGGGATTGGAAAGGTGAAAGTGAAAAAATTCATGGGGTGAGATAAAGATACTTAAATAGGTAAAGCAAAAACTGCACACAGGCCAAGCCAAACAAGGAAATCATTCACCATTCCCATGAGTGGGCAGGTGTTTAGCCATCCCCAGAAATCAGGGCTCTATTACACATAATGGCTACTGGGGAAGACAAACACCATCACTCCAAGTGTCCCCTGCTTTCTTCTTCTTCACCTAGTTTCCCCTGGGTTTTATGATGACATACAGTATATATATATATACATATATATATATATATATATATACACATATATATATATACACACATATATATATATATATATATATATATACACACATATATATATATATGTGTGTATATATATCTCTTGGGTAAGCTGGGGTCACAGCTGTGTCCCCTCCCAAATACTCGTGCACTCCCAGCCTCCTCCTTGGTGATATGGTATGAAAAGCAGAAAAAGACTTGGCTCTGTGTAAGCACTGCTCAGCAATACTGAAAACATCTTTATATTATTAACATTATTTTCAGCACAAATCCAAATCATAGCTCCATACTAGCTACAAGCAAGAAAATTAACTCTACCCTTGCCAAAATCAGCACAGATTGCATAATATCCTTTTAATGTAAAGAGTACTTTTACATACCAAAGAATGTAAAGAGTACCTTTACACACCAAAGCCTTTTTTAGTTCTATTCAGGAGACTACACTTACATTTCAGGAGACTACTCCTGCTTGCTAGTATATGATTAGGATGGCCATTCATCCAAAATGCATTTTCACTTTTATTGGAAATATAATTGGTGTATTAATGATCCATGTTGCAAGTCCCTTACTTACTGCCATACTTTTCTTCTCACAATATATTTTCAATAGGTCTCCGAAGTTCCTATAGGGAAAGCCTGATTGTCATAATGATGCAGCAGCATGAAGCCAATTGTGATTTCATACTAGAATACTACACTCTCTGTGGCCTTCAGCAGTGAGCACCACACTAAAAATAATTACTTACATTTAAGATCTAAGCCAATTTTTTTGCTGCCACTTTCACTCATCTTTGATAAATTAAATAAAGTAGAGATCTTGGAGTAGTTGTAATCCAAGATCAGATCTTGGCTTATGGTGTAAATCGTAAATTGTGTTTAGCTGACTCTTCTTATTCTGAATGCAAGGAAAGTTCCAGAGGGGTGCAAAAAGGGGGTAAATCAGTTCTCCAGGGCACAGATAAATAATTTTCTGATATTTTAGGTATTCAATTTTGTATTACTGGAAATAAATAAGAATGCTTGTAACTAGTCTCACATTTAACTTTTTGCTAGTTTTGATTTGTATGTAGAACTCCCTTCCATGCGAGAACTTTTAAAATATGCTATTTTTTCATTTAGACTGTCAGATTATCTGCTTTCCAAATTTTTGGTTATTGAGGTTTTGACACTAAAACAGATATTTATTTCTTCACTGCTTTGTAAGATGCAACTTCTATTTTTTTAATAATTTTTTACATCTTAGATGCCAAATAATTTGCTTTTTAGTAATCTTGAGGAATACGTTCGTATCATTGGGTTTATGATTACTCAAAGGATATTAAGCAGCTTCAGTTTACTTCTGTGTCCTCCAACTCAACAGACCATTTCCATGACTGAATTGTTCACAGTACTTCAAAGAGGACTTCTGAAATTCATATTTCACTTTCAAAACACTATCCATACTTGGAGATTGTTCTTAAAAGAGAGAATACATTTCTGATTTTAACAAAAGTGCTATACTTACAGCATTTAATATGTTATACTATTAACATTACTTTCAAACAGATGTAAGTGCTTCAGAAATACTGTAAAAATAATGTAAACAGAAAATCAGAACAACATTATGTTTATGTCAAACACTTAAGTAAATACACATTATAAAAATAAATTAATAAAGAATTTTTGTTCATAACACCTCAGGTTTGGTTATTTAAAAAATCATCTGGTATTTGGAATGTTTCTATGCATGGATTCTATACTTTGGATAGACGGAATAAATTAAAACAGCTGTTTTCTAAGAGTTAACAAGATTATAAATAAATTTAAATTAATAAATTGACCCAGACTTTGTATTTTCCCCAGAGATACAACCCCCAGACAGAGCAGAAAGGTGGCAAACTGAACATACATTGTTAGACATGCCTAACAAAGCTAATCATAAATGTTAAGTGCTTTAAAAATTGCTATGATATAAAGTTTGTTGAAGACATTTGGGAATCCTTCTTCTTTAGCAAAATTAATTAAACGAGAAACATTAGACATTCATAGTACAATAGAGGGGAATTTTATTATGAGTAAGCTCTTTACAACAAGTTCATTTGGGAGCACCATGTCTCAAATGGTACCTATTCAAATAATTTTATTTTCAAAACAGATCATATATATCCTTCCTCTATGGCTCATTATGCATAAGCAATAAATCATTTCAAATGCTTAGGTTTTTATGGTTGTATTTGATTCATTTACAGAGTGACTCAGAATAATTCAGAAGAATTCTCCCTATATCAGGATTTCAACTTCTAAAATTCCATAAAATTATTTTAGTAGGTATACTGTAATTTAACCTCATTAGGATTTTCCCCTAGGTTCATAACTTCCAGTGCAATAGATTCCTTTACATCCATTGGCCATCCATTCCCTTACATCCATATCTTGGCCTAGGTCCACACTTTCTGTGTCTCTCTGAAGAATAAAATATCAGAGTTAGCAGCAAGTATGTATTTGCTGTCGTATAAACCATCTTTGTGTGCACACTGTTCATACTGGAATTGTGAGGTGGGTTTCCATCTCTACTTAACTCAGAAATAATCCCTAACTGAATCCCTGAATCCCTGTCTCACAAGATATCCATCGCAATCACCATGTGTGATTATTTGAAACTAGGCTTCTGAGTAATCAGGAGAGCATGCAACACTGATTCTAAAGTAGTAGTGACTAAAAGCAGAAAGGAGTTTATTTGTTTAATGTCTAAGGTAAAATGGATTCATATTCAAGGAACTGCATTTGGAACCGAACCTATAGCTCCTGCAAATTCATTGCTCATTCCATTAGACTAAATTCATGTATTTACTACCTTCGGTTCTGACCATTACATCCTTTGTTGGCATCCAGATTCAACTTCTAGAAAATTCAGTATACTTACTCATGGCCCTTTAGCCTTGTTATTACACTTGCCAGAATTTCAAAATATTTAATTTAATGTCCTTTCATGTAACAGACTATTTTAATCATTAGTTATTAAGGAAAAGAGGAGTGTTGTAAGTACAATCACTCCCCTCCAAAAAGTTGGCAGATAGGATCTTCACTACATGGGAAGTTATTTTTGATAATTTCCTATGGACTTGAAGAAAAAGTTTGGGGAATCATTGCTAGAAAGCTACCTGGCAGAAAAGCAGCTGGGGTGCTGATAAACAGCAGCTGAACATGAGCCAGTGTGTGCCCATGTGGCCAAGAAGGCCAAAGTCATCCTGGCCTGGATCATATATACACCAGCAGGATCTGGGCAGTGATTGTCCTGCTGTACTTGCCACTGGCGAGGCCACACCTCAAATCCTGTGTTCAGTTTGGGCCTCTCACTTCAAGAAAGACCTTGAGGTGTTGGAGTGTGTCCAGGGTAGGGCAATGGAGCTGGGCAAGGGTCTGGAGCCCAAGATTGGTGAGAAGTGGATGAGGGAGCTGGGAGTGTTTAGAGTGGAGAAAAGGAGGCTCAGGGGAGACCTCATGCTATACAACTGTCTGAAAGGAGGTTGTAACCAGGTGGTTTTTGGCATTTTCTTCCAGAAAGAAAGAGGCGGTACAAGAGGAATTGTCTTCAAGGAGCACCAGGGGACATTTAGACTGGATATTAGGAAAAAAATTCCTGAGGAGAAAGAGCTATCAAGCAGCAGGACAGACTGTCCATGCAGGTGGTTAAATCACCATCCCTGGAAGGGAGCACCTGTAGATGTGGCACTTAGGAATATATTTTAGTGGTGGACTTGGCAGTGCTGGGTTAATAGTTTGACTTGATGATCATAGAGGTTTTTCCCAGCCTGAAAGATTCTATGATTCTATAAGAATGAACTTAATTGCCTTCTGGATACACAGTAAAAATGGAGTTCTCTAACTCAGAAAAATGCAAGCTGTCCACAAATCTTGAAAGTATAATAATGTATGTGTTTTATATCTTGACATCTACAATTATTGATTGCAGTGGATTCAGGTTGTTCAGTAAGTAGAAATGTAGACATGAATATAGAAAGCAGGTTAGGAGTTTAAGCTGAATCTCATTCACTTCTGGAAAACATGAAAGACAAAGAAATGAAGGAATAAACCATAGCTGATTTTATATATAAGCTACGAAGCATGAATTCTAAATACACTTATGTTATGAGAGGATAATAGGTTGTCTTCCTAAGCGCTAAGTTTCAAGCACTTAACAAGTTAAAAACAACACAAGAAAAAAATTAAGATGTCAAAATTAATTACTTCTCCCAGCTATCCATTAAACAAAATCAATATCTATTTTCCATACAACCAGCTCAGAGATAAAACAGTAAAATACAACAAATGTACTTGTAATTACGTGTGATTTCCTCAGGTCCTGGGTACGCTTTTTCCTCCTTGAATTCGATCACCTGTGCTGGAGTGCTGAAATGGCACAGCTGCATAACCTCAGCTCAGACTGATGTGAGCTCAGACTGCCTCCCCCCTCCTTTGCTGTGAAGTTTGAGCTCAGGCTCTTGTCCTTGGCTGCTGACTGAGCTCAGTATTACCGTGTCTGTGCCTGGAGATGTATCCTGCTGATCCAGATCCTGACCTGGAAACTTGACTTCCTGGCTTGCATTTCAAAAACCTTGACCTGTCTTCTCATCCCAGTCCTGCCTGGGATCCCTGCAGTGGGACTGAGCTTGGTTGTGTCTGTGGACGTGATCCACGCTTGCTGAATTGACTTCTCAGCTTGACCTTGGACATCCTTCATCACTTCAGTTTTGCCTGGTGCTTTAGACTTTCCTCAGACTGGTTTATGCAACCAAACCTGCTTTGCTCATCAGGTTTGGGTATTGTAGGACTGGGCCCTTGCTGGCAAGGGCAGTGCTGCCTCCCTTGCTTCACACTCAGTGCCCAGCTTGCTTTTCCTCATGGAGCAGCCCATTCTTGCTGCTCTCTGATGTCCCTAATAATGGAGGGGGTTAAAATTAAATCAGGGGATGATCCCATCTTCAATCATTTTCTTTTCCTACATATTAGAAGATACCACAAAAACTAGCAAGGTGATTTGCTTTCCAAGTACTGCTATAGGATTATTAGAAATAGGGAATGAGTTAACAACTAAAATAAGAATTAAATAAGTTAAATTAGAATACAATTAATGATACAGTGAAGCAATATTTTAGAAATAATATTTAAAATCAGATGTGAAATTCTAGTATTCAAGATTTTTTTTTAAATATAGAGTATTGCACTCAGTTGAGCACTTTCAATGGGAAATGTAACTTCATAAAAACAGTATTAATTCAATTACTAATGGCACCAGAAGTATGTTTCTACTCAGCTAAAAGAAACCAACTGCCCTTCCAGTACCTGGATTTAAATACACCAAGTAAAAATTCACTGGAAGTATAGCACAGATAGATCCTAAAATGCAATCCAATACAAAGGTTATTTTAAAGAAAAAATAAAATGTAAAATCCTAAGACAGGCAGGCTAATATAATTAAAAACAATATCATTATTATTGTGTACATCTCACAAGTCCCATCTGCATTGCTTTAAATGTGAAATATTTCTATTATTTTAAATGTAAGCACAAAATTTGAGATAAGCTCATGGTTATCAAGGCACTCCACAATGAGTTTGTGCATAGTTGATAAACATAACCCTGTTAAAATGACAGATTGGAGGAACTAACTTTATACACAGTATGATGGTTCTGAAGCAATTTAGGGTGTTTCAGCCATCACTGATCTAATGTGAAGTTAGTAAGAGAGAAACAAATGGTGCAAGTAAATCATAATTTAATCACATATGATGTAAAGTATGAAATTAGAAAGAGATAAAGTGAAAAAAATATAAATATAGAGATAGATTCAATTAGAAACCCTGTCTTAAAAATTCAGTTTTACAGTCAGATCATTTCTATAAGCAAACTTCATAAATTTCAGGAGAGCTAAAGTAGAAAAGAGATATAATGAAAAGCATAAAGTTTTTTACTATTCAACTCAAATAAAAGTAAACTAGTATAACCAAGATGAACGTCACCAAAATTTGAGCTTTGTAAATCATAAATGCCTAGTCTCAGCTGTTCATCTAGTCTCACTCTAACCTTAGAGGAAGGTGGCACCAAAAGTGGTTTCACTCTGTGTTTGACTTCTACATGAAGACAACCACGAGTCTCCTCAAAGTCTGAGTGAAGCCCAGATGTTCAGCTGTGATGTTCTACCTACAGTACTCTAGGAACATGGATGAAGCAAAGACTGGGAGTTGAAATAAGTATTTAGAGTGTTCTAATTCATTGGTGTAGAATGTAAGTATTGCAAAGTTAGTGCTGCATTTGGTTAATGTTATCATGTCTGCCTTCATGCATTCTTCAGCTCAAGCATGATCCCTGCTGGAACCAGAGAAAGATGAGGTGAGTCGTGCTGAGTGAGCACAGTGGTATGGAACTTCAAAGCACCACTGCACATACTTGCAGAGGAAGACAAACTTCTATAGTCACTGACATATATAATGCAACCTCAGCTGAAAAAGGAGCAGCAACAACAGCAACATACTGCTGCTGTTTAAGGTACACAGAAATGAAGATTAAAGAAGCACTAACTGCAATACTTGGACAGTAAGAAAAGACTTCACAGCAATAAATTCCATAGCCCATTACAAGAAATAAAGGTCTGTGTGATAGTAATGAGGTGGACAGAGGATTTTAATATCCTCATCTACCAACCAACCAATCCAACCTGTACCAAATATTGAAGCAAGCTTTGCTCAGTCATGAGCAACTGATGTATAGTTTGGACTACAGGACACTGATATCAGATCTTCTTTCTGACTTACACCACTGTGCATGCACACACATAAAACTACTCCCATACAACACAACTCATTTGACAAGTCAGGTGTTACTACCTGTTCTCTAATATATTAGGATTTTTCCCTGCTTTTGAGAAGTGCAGTTTTTCACATGATGAAGATTTGCCTTTCTTTGATCTTAACCCTGAACTAAAACCAGTAATATTGATAGCATTGTTTAAATTCTTAATTTAAACTTGTTTGTAAGAGTCCAGCAGTAATGTCTTTTATGTTTCTAGATTTTTCATCCATTTCGTACTTTGAAGTTTCCCTTCACACAAAATTTTTATTTAACCCTACTCTATTATTAATAGGGTAGGGATAAATAATAATATTACTTCATGCATTATGAAGTTAAGATTCTAGATTTAGATTCCAGATCTTGATGTTACAAGGAAAAGGGGTTTGGGTTCTTTGCCTTATACAGGCACCAGTATTACCAGATTTCACTTTTTTATCAATTTCTAATATAGCAAGCGGTACTTGAGCACGATTATCTGATACTGAAAAAATTCTCAAGAAGAATGAAATGTTTTCTTAATTTGGTTCTTTGTGCACTATTTTGTGGGCTTGTCTGAACAGTTTGGTGTAGAAAGTATCTCATAAGTACAGCTTACCCTACAAGCACATTTGCTGAGAACTGTACTGCGCTAATGACTCCTTCCTCTTACCTTGGTCTCTAGGTACCCAAAAGAGTATAAATTATGCGAACCCTGACATAATTGACTTATTTTAAGATCAGGATGCTTTAACTGGCCTCATTCCTAGTGGCTAAATATTTACACATTGTGGCGTTGTGGCTGGACATCAGATGTCCATCAAAGCCTCTCTATCACTCTCCTCATCATCTAGAGAGAGGAGAGAAAATAGAACAAAAGGCTCATGTTTCAAGTTAAGGGCAGTGAAAGGTCACACACTGATTACCTTCACAGGCAAAACAGACACAGCTCAGGGAAATTACCTTAACTTAATTCCCATCAGGTCCGAGTAAAGTAATGAAAAATAAAAACTAAATCTTTGAACACATTTCCCCCTCAGCTTCCCTTCTTCCTAGGCTTAACTTTGCTTAAGATTTCTCTTACTCTTCCTGCCTGCAGTGGAGGGTGGAGGATGTGGGCTGCAGTCAGTCCAAGTCTCTGCCACATTTTCCTCCACAGAGGGAGGATCCCTCACACTTTTCTCATGTTCCAAGGTGGTCTTCCCTAGGCTGCAGGGGCACACTTCCATGGGCTGCCTCACCATGCACCATGAACTGCAGGGGAATCTCTGCACCTCCTTCCCTTCCTGCGTCACTGACCTGGGCATCTGCAGGGCCATTCCTCTCCCGTATTCTCACTCCTCTCTCCAGCTGCAATTCCCTGTTGTGCAGTAACGTTTTCCCCTTTTTAACTATGTCAGCCCAGAGGTGCTACCACTGTCCCTGATGGGCTTGGCCAGCAGTCAAGCAGTGGGTCCACCTTGGAGCCAGCTGGCCCTGGCTCCATGGGACACAGGGGAAACTTCCTGCAGCTTCTCACAAAAGCCACCCTAGCAGGAACCCCCACTATTAAAACCTTGCCATGCAAATCCAATACATATATTTATGTTTATTAGTTGAATATTAAATATATTCAAACTGGCAAAATAGACACTTAAGCAAAAAAAAAAAAAGAGCTTAAGTAGATTTTGCTTTTTTGAGTTCTTCTGCTGGGGTTTCACAAATGTTTGGGATACAAAGAAGATAATTTTTTATTTTCCTTCTCAGGATAACTTTCTCTTCTTGAAAAAGATATAGTTTTAGGCATGTATTTACAAGGTAGAAAGAGATCCAAATTAAATTTCAGTGAAATGATTATGCCCTAGGAAAGTCAGGGTTTTTTATTCAACATAACAGAAGCATATCCATGTAACCTTCATATTTTTAATTGAAACAAATAATTTACAGTTGCATCTGAGAATGTTAACTTTTTTTTTCCAGGAAAAAATTATACTTTAGGCACAACCAGATCATTATTTTAGAGCTCCCTTCAGAAGGCCATACAAAGTCATTAAAACGTTCATTTTAAAAAATATAAACAATCACTAAACAGATTATTCTTGAATTTGTAGATAAAAGAGTCAAACACATACAACTGCATGTGTGCTGGTCAAATTCTAGAGCAATCATGATTTTGTCATTTAATCCATTAAGACAACAGTTTTTATTAAAACTCATTTGTTACTTGTTAGAAGTTGCTGACATAAATTGATGATTAAGCTGCTATGACCTTCACTGAACCTTTGTAATTCTCATTTGCATTCTCATTAAAGCTGGGTTTCAGTCTCATCTTTTCATATCTGTAATACAATTCTACTCAAGTCTGTTTAAAGTCTTCCTCAAGAACAATTATCTGGTCTAAAACCAGTGTCTACCTCGTAATATATAAGCATATATAATTTTATATAGAAATATAAGTATAAGTAAGCATATAATTAATAAATATATAAGCAGGAATAAAAGTATGTATATTTATTTTTACCTTTATGTATATAAAATATTTAAATGGATACAAACAAGCAGTTATGATACAGACAATTACCTTTCTTTAAATTTAAGATTATGGATTAATTTTATTTTTTTTTTCTAAATCAAGATAAATGAAAAGAAAAATACTGGAATAGTATTAAAAGTGGCCAAGGCAGTTATTATTATGGATAATATAAACTATTTTGGTATTCTGAATTTTGGTAAATTCAGTACTCCTATTTTATATGTGCATTTAACTATGCTTGTTTAAGTATATGATACAGCTTTTTCATGGCAAGGGAAGCTAAGAAATTGGCCAAAACTAATTTACTGAGCCTTACTTCATGAAGGAATAGATCTCCTCTGAAACACAGGTCAAAGAAGACACAATTTTAAAGATAAAGCCCCAGGTACAACAGTTTTCTGTGTTTCAGTCAGAATTAACAGTGGTGAGGCTGGTCCAAATTTTGTGTGTTTTCATGCACAAAGATTATTGAATTATTTTAAAGGGTCTTTGATATCAGCAAGTAGGAATTCTTCAAAAAGGAGATGACGTCACATCTATCTGAATCACATCGGCATCTAGGATTATGTCTCCCTATACCTGCAATGTGTTAAATTCCTCTAAAGAAAAAAGAATTTTCAAAAAAAGAACAGATAATTTTGTCCTCAGAACCATAGCCTTTTCATATAATAAACCAAATGAAATCTTGTTTCTATTTGCATGCTGATAAATGAACTATATGAAAAAAATCTATTCAGACAGCTTCTGGTGCTGTAAGGAATGACAATATTCCTAAATTTGACTTGACATTACTTTTACAGACGGAAAATTTACAGAGTATTCAACGTAAAAAGACAATCAGTATTAAATAAAGATAAATGCAGTAGCTTTTCATCAGGTTTACCTTGACATTCATCATTAATTTTTTCTTAAGAATATAGAAGCTATTTCTAATGCATCTCCTAGTTTGAAGGATCTAGACAAGTAAAATATAAACACTTTACTAAAAAAATTATTTGCTCTTTAAAAATTATAAAAATAGGCAAGTGACTGAAATTTTCTTAATTCTCTTTTTTTTATATCAGTTCCTATAACAAAATTTAACCTTGACAAACATCTTAATTAAAAAACACCAAAACAGCACAACACCCAAATAGGTTCATTAATAGATATTAGAACATCCTGAAACTATTTTAGGCATCATGTGCTTGGCAAAAATGTTGATAGAGTATCTGAAATGATTGACCTAATTAAGCCCATGCTAAATGTACTCAACAAATTCTAGCTAATTCAATATGCATGACTGAGCAGAGAAGAAAGTAAAGGGTAAATGACTAAGGCAGTAAGGCAACAGAAATGTGTATACCAGTAATGCCTAAACAGCACTGAAAAGTGCTATTTTCCAGCCCCCACAAACTTACCCCAAAGCCCAAATGACTAGATCTCATGACTTTACCTTGTAAGACATACAGACTTCCAGAAGAATTAATGAATGTCAAATTCAGAGGACATTCACATTCACTGTCATGAAGGTGCTCACCCCTTCTGATGGGACAAAACTGACTCAGCTGTGCTTACCTGAGAGGCAGCTGTCATGTCTCAGAAGGTGCCATAAGCCATCAAACACACTGAAGCACCCCCAGACTCATTTGAGACCTTCCACCAGAGGATCACACATAAGCCACAAATGTTGAGAAGACCAAGTGTTACAAAAGATGGTGTAAAGCATCCTTCCCCACAGTGGAGCTGTCTGGGCACTCCCTTCTATACCTGAAATATATTAACACACTGAACTCTATGTTTTGTGGGACCCCCACGACCAGGAGGACCAACAGAACACTGTTGGATCCACAGTGGTGGTGACTGCTGTTCTACTTCTGTCTCTCTCGCACTCTCTTTTTTCTATTTCTCTCTCTCTTTGTATCTCCCATTATTGGTTAAATAAAAACCATTCTATTAGCTTCAGCATATGGTCTCATTTGCACCTTAATTCAGGTACAGGCTTTCTTCCCTAGTGATTGGATCTTAGCCCTTTAAGCAGAGCCATCCCAGAATCTTCTTTTTCACATTTATCTCTTCGTTCTGACCAGCAGAAAGAAAACATGTGCTATGGTTAACATCATAAGAAGGTATTGTAAAAATTTTCATAATATTCAACTTTTTCCCAGAAGGCACTAAAGAATAAGATTTCACAGTAAACAGTAAATGCATTTATATATTTCCTATTTCAGACATTTCAAGAATAAAATTTCATTCTTTATCTTCTTGAATTCCTTTCCTTGCTTTGAACAGAGGTCAAATTTACCTGCCTTTGTAACAGACTCTAGCAGATATGTCAAGTTGAGAAAGTCCTATTTTGAAAATCCTTTTTTTTTTTTAATATATATTTTTTAAAATAACATTAAAATTTCTTGCAAAGACTTAAACATCATTTTTCCTGAAGTGGTCCACTGTTTAGCCCTGAGAAATTTATATTGTCAGCCCTTGGATGTCTTTTATGACTTCTCTTTTATTCAAATAATTAAATCTATATTATTTATTTAAAAAATTCTAACATGTTAGATTTTATTGAGGAAAAAAGCATATATATGGCAAATATTTTTATACCTGCAGTTCCACCATATGGTTTTTATCATATTGCATTTCCTCTAACTCAGGCAAATTGATAACATGTTAGTAAATAAATACCACCAGATGACAAAGGCTGGAAACATCACTTCTTAGTTCAGTGAATCAGTGCTTTAAACAGCTTCTCTTTTATAAATAAAATTATGGTAACTAAGGAATTAACCATGATCTTAAGAAGATACCAAGAATAGGGGATGCAACGTTTTAGTTCTATATTTACAGGATTCACTCCAATCCTATTCAGGGGGATTTTTGTAATGCTTGTGTACTTTTTACAACATCCAATTGATCAATTATGTTGCTGCTTTATATTTATATTTGAGGTGATATGAGAACGATCTCTGATTTTGATCAATTTTAAGAAATAGAGAATAAGTTACTCATAGAAAGCACTCAGAAACTGCCTTCTCTAATTAGTTCTTCGTTCCATACTCTAGTAAACTCTTATTCCTGTAAGTATAAATATACAGTAATTATGATCAGCAAGGATATTTGGTTTATTTCATTACCTTTCCTACAAATCGAGCTGATGTTTGATCACCTTCTCCACAATGGGATACGAACACCTTTTCTAATAAAGCATCAACTATCTGCAGAATAATCTCTTCCACAAGCAGTGGACCAAGTATTCATAGAAATTTCATTTATAATGGATCACATAAGCTATCAAAAAAAAGGTAACTTTCTAATTTCACTTTTGTCATCTAAAAGAAGTCTAACAAATAGAAAGCACAATTTCCTGAAGTGTTTTGGCACTTCCAGGATACAATCCAGTCTCCTACAAGATGAGAGTAATTTCTGAGAAGAGAGAGAGAGAAGAGAAGAGAAGAGAAGAGAAGAGAAGAGAAGAGAAGAGAAGAAGAGAAGAGAAGCGAGAAGAGAAGAGAATAGACGAGAAGAGAAGAGACAGAGAAGACGAAGGACGCGCTCCTCTCCTACGCCGACTCGCCGCGACTCTCCGCTACGCTCTCGCGCCTCGCCTCGCCAGCACTAGCGCCGCCCTCCCTCGAAGCGAAGAGAAGAGAAAAATGCCCATGTATCTATTTCTCAGTTCTGAGACGCTTACATATTATTTTTGCTACCATAATATCAGTATTTCTTAAGGAAAAAAAAAAAAGTCCAAAGCTTGTATGAGTCACAAAGTGCACTGAACCACTGGTAAATTGCATGGACAGCAATTTCTTAAAAAAAAATGATGTTTAGCTTCTTTGTAGTCATCTGGACACAGGAATTTTTTCCAAGAAGGAAAAAGCACCTTCTGTAAATAAAAAGAAGAAATAAGAAGTGCCTCCTAACTAACAGTTGTTTAGAGCAGAGTAGTTTTCATAAAGGTTGAACAACACTTCCAACCCTTCACCCTCATGGTTTTCAGAGGTTGGAAGAAGGGCCTAGCTGTGTGTATTTACACAGATATAACACTGAGAAGAACTGCATTCTTTAGGTCAGTTCAGTGAAGTCTGCATTCTGAGGGATCTGGTCTTGCCAGATCAGTGACTGAGACACAACAAGTTCTTAAGCTTGGGTCAAATTACCTCTCTCTTGAACTGAGTTTTACTTAAGCCAAAGCCAACAAGAGCAGGAGTTGCACTGCACTGACAAAACTGGACAAACTGACCTCATGTCAGCATTTTTTGGAGGCAAAGATTACTAGGGAGAAGATTAATAATAATCTCTGAGTAATAAATAGAATCATAAATCCCCCTCAATAATAAAAAGTGATGACTATATGAATAAATTAGCCCCAATGTCATGAAAAAAACCTAAAATCTTATAAAGGACTATTTTTACAGACTACATCTCTATTGCCAGTAAATAGATTCCTCCAACTGTATTTAATGATTACCCAAAATACTCCAATATTTTCTTGATTTCATGTTTTTTTTACATCAGTGCCAAGTTTTTAATGGTTTAGAAGACAGTTTACTAAGGAAAGATACAAAATCCTACAGGCTTTTTTTTCCCCCCCGGTATATAGAATATTTGTGCAGACTTCATATATTACAGAAACCTGAAAAACAAATCACAGGAAACACAGTTGGAAGATAAAAGTTCTGATTTATCATTAAATTTCATGTCCTCTAGGCATGAATGTAGTAGTTTATAATTTGGAATTAGCCCTTCTTGTTTATTTAATTGCCAGCCAAGAGGCAAGACACATAAATGAATAGGCATTAAAAAAATGCCTGTACATGATATACAAACAAGGTTAGATAGTCATTGGAATCTTGAATCACATAGAGGAAGATAGAAATAATTAAGAACAGGATAATTCTCAGACCAATTCATCCCTGCAGTTTTGATTCTGTGCCAGTTGTGTGCATGCTTATTTTCAAGCCAAATTGATAGAATTCTCTTAAAAACAATCCCGAGGACTCCAGTAGTAACTACTCTGAACACAAGTTTTGTACATGGTGCAGCATTGATCTCTTAGCTAATCCTAAAGTGAATATCCTAATCTAATTTTTAAGCAAGATTTGAATGTACAAAAAATATTAAAGTCCATTTAGCCTTTTTAGTTTAAATAAAAATTTTATTTTAGTTAGTGTCATTGTGATTATGCTTTTTATTTCTTAATCTATAAGACACAAATATAAATGCTAATATACAAATACTTAGACTTTCTTTAAAGGAAGAGAACCCTTCAAAATACTCAAAATACCAGTTTGAGAAGTTTGATCAGGGAGCAGAAAGGAAAACTGCCTGTAACACCATAAAAACAATATTGCTGCAATTCATGACAATAAACCCTAACATATCTCATGACATGTCTCTTTGCAGAAAGATAGGAAGGAATTTCCATGGTATTAGGTATAATTAACAGTGTTTTTTCTTTCTTGCTTTAGTGTTCATGGTGATCAAACTGGAATCTTTCTTTGCAGGAGTTTGTATACTGAAACCAAGCATCCTCCTCTGTGGAATTATAATAAGCAGATAATTACCTAAAACAATTTCATGTAGGCTGTTAATTAGCTATGGAGTAAAGGGAAAGAATCCTAACTTTTCAAATCTCATAACTACTCCCTGGTTTTTTTTAAATTTTATTTAGCAAGAATTAATAGTTAGTCATCAATTTCTTACTGACCTCAAGTGCTTAACATACTCTCAGATTACTCCTATTTTAATCATTTTAATATTCTGGTAGGTAGAATAATTTTCTATATTAGCAGCCACTAATACTTAATTTTTTAAACTTTCTTCACCTTCACTGGATCTCACTTCAACCTTTTGAACCCAGTACTTTTCTTAAATTGCAAAGCTCTCACAAAATTAATTGTACTTTCCCTATCATATTATCTTCCTTCAAGGCCAGTCTTTATGTTTTGGCTGCCAGTCACAGTAAGTACAAAAATCAAATTGTTCTGCATGTAAAGAATTTCCAGTCAGAGTCTCTGATACCAGCATCTTCTTCACTCTTAAGTTTCTCCTGCTGGCATACACAGTGGCAGAAATTGAGTAATAAAAAGCTTAACAACCAAGTATTTCACTTCACTTTTTTTGTGCTAAACCCTCTAATTATCTTTGTTATCCACTCTCCTTTCTTTTAGTTTTATCTGTTGTCATCTTCTAATCTTTTAAGTTATGAGCTGTTTGAGTTACCCATTTGAATGATGTCCTAATAAATGGAGTCTGAAATAATTGAGTTATCCTTTACCAGCCGTTAATGCAATAAATACTAAATATATTATTATTACCCCATTAGAAACAAAAAAAGTTATGTGCATTCCTTTATTGCCATGGATCTATTTTAAAACCCTACAGCAACAATTAGGAGATATTGGAGGTAAATGAGGCACAAAATAACTACTGTGCCTTTCTGGTCTTAGCACAGAAATGTTGCAAATCTGCTAAAAAATGAGCCCACTGGAAAAGGACAAATTCCTGGCAGCAATGGCTTTTCCCCATCCTGCCTTAGGAAATGGCCTCCCTTTGACTGTTGGTCCAAAGAGTGGTGACTCACCATTTCCAAAACTTGGGGAAGGATGGTTACTGGAAGTAATATGTGCAGAAAGGCCACCAATACCTTTCTTTTTAACAAAGCAGCTTAAGAGGAGACAACCATTTCCTCTTAAAGTACTCCCTGCTGTGTTGACTCACAGTTCTAAAAACCACAAACATGAATCAAAACATCAATATCTTGCTGAGAAATTAAGATAATGAAGAAGGTTGGTAAACTGTTTAGCATTAAACTCAGTATATGATAAATACTGTATCTTGGAAATGTAAACACACAAATCCTTGTCTCCTTTGGATCATAACATAGATATTTCCCCTCTCAGCTTTTTGTCTTTTTATCATTATTTTAAAAACATCTATAAGGGGCTTCTCAATTCAACACTTTATTATAATGTTGTTGAAATTTGATTTTTGCATTTTGCTTTCTGTGATTTATATTTTTAGTCTTTATGGACATTAATAAAAAAAATTAGCACTTGTAAGCATAATTTCTATTGATGAAGTTTTTTATTTGATAGATAAAGCACCATTATAATGAAATGTCCAGCTATTTAGGAAATGTCCAGCTATTTAAGAATTACTATCCAAGATACAATATGAGTATGGTTAATTTAACTCAAAACTAAATGAACTTTAACTCAAGATCAGTCTAAAGTTAAAGAAGAAAAGTTGAGTATTATGTTAACTGAAAATAAGATTTTTGATGAAGAACTTGAGAGAAACTCTTTCTGTAAGTACCAAAGTGACAGAGGATAAATCTTGTTTTCAGAATTGATCTAGGGTACTTCCTGCATTTTAATTACTGAACAGCTCACAAGGCCATACCCTAAATGACTTCAAACATTGTATAATTAACACAGTCTCAGAAACCAGATCTCAGCATAAACTGCATAGCAGATAAGTATTTACCCAGCTTTTCAGACTCTGTATGTAGCTCCAACAACTGTAGGAAACCCAGTAAAAGCCCTTCTGTTAGACAGGTTGGAGCTAGTTAGTACCTAGATGTAACCACAAGAAAATATGCATGAGCTCCCTTGTAAGGATACTCAGGAACATGGTTACACATCCTACATGTCATAGGCATGGACAGACATTACTTGGATAAGGACAAAATCTGTATGCCACCTGCTTCTTCTCTGCCCAAAGCCTCTGTAACTCTGTTTTGCACAGGGACATTTTCATCCCTCTTCTCTTCCATGAAGCCCACTTTACATGGCCACTGGAGCAGTTTTAGGTGGGATTAAAAGCTCTCTTCAAACCAGAATAAGAGAATGAATGCAATTGGAGAGTACACATTTCATACAAACTATTCAAGAAACAAAACATGTATTATCTGGATCAAAGACAGCCATGCAAGTACATAAATTCAGATATAAATTGCCAAATTCACATTTCAAGGAATACAACTGTGAGACTGACATAGCTGAACAGACAGGCTGCAGGCTGGGGTGAAGGTTTGGAGCAGGTTTAGAGGGCAGAGTGGCACTGCTGTTCAAGGCTCACCTGTGTCCCAGCATCTTTCATCTCCACACACAGCCTGCTGGCTGTTAAAAGCCTGATTCTCACCCACTGACCAGGAGCATTTGTATTCCTGACACCAGGACCTGTGTGAGCATAGGTATACCACAAATGTAAGAATATTTCCTCCACCTCCTGATGGGGTTAACTGACATTCAAAGTATGGCATCACTTATCAGGAGCCACTATATTTTGAAGTTTAAAGCTCTAACAGAGATTTTTCTCTCAGATTAATAGCTTTGCTTCCTGTCAAAGGAATTCTTTAATTTACCTAGCTAATCTAAGTAGGCTGCCTGCCTAATGCCAACTGCCCCAAGGAATGTTTTGAAAAATTTTGACTGACATTTGTGCTAAAGTGTAGCAGCAGGTTAGAAAGGGCACTTCACGTGATGGAATTTTACATTTCTAGGTGAGATGTGCTATGGATTTCATGTTAAGGAAGCTGAGATGAGAAATACTGGAATAGGGAGAGGAATGAACTGCATCTCGATTTAAATAAATCAATTATTTATAATAATGGAACCAGAATGATTATTTTCATTTTCAATGACCATCTTAATCAGGGAGAAATTTTTCTACTAAGGCATTGGGAAGGGAGAATGGTTTATGTTTTTCAGATGTGTAACTAAATTATAACCATACACTCTTTCAGGTTATTTCACTCAACCTCTAAGCAAAAATCACCACGAACAACATTAACACTGCTACTACTGTGAATTAAATACATGAAACTCCTCTGTTTCCAGGTAACTGTTATTTTTCCACAGAGAGCACATTAGTGAAAGAGGAAAGGCCAAGGACTTATAATTCAAAATATTGTAGTTCATATATCAGTTGTTCAAAGCAGTATTTACATGTTAAGTATTCCTGTATTTTAACCTAGTAACAACCTTTTCAATACAATATTTAATAGTTGTAGAGGTTCAAGAAAGAAGTAGAAAACCAACCCTTGAGAAATCAAAAAAAAAGAAAACAGAAAAGGATGAAACATCACATCCCAGTAAAATCCTAATCCAATAGTTCAGATTAGAAATGTATTCCTAATAAAGAAGTGCAAACACATTAATTTTGCTGAAAATTGAAAGCATATAAATAAAAATGAACCATTTAATAGTTTTTCAAATTGTTTTATGTAGGCACATAGGTGCTGCTTGCCATGGTTTGACAAGTAAAACATATAGAGAAGAAAGAAGGATTTGATAGGACATCTTGAAATGTACTTCAGAAATAAGCAGAATGCTGAAGTATGAGGGTTCTCAAATGGAAGGTGGCTTAAACACCTCTGCTTTTTAGGAGAATGTGTGCTACTATTTGCAAATTTCATGCTTTTCTTAGTCTACCAGTAAATATTTTATATGTCATCAATTCATGCCTTATTTCTCTAGTGGTTTTTTTTCATCTTTTTAATAAAATCACACTAATAAAATACACTCTGCATTCCCCAGTGAACAAGTACAGCAACAAGATCTATACTGCATCCTGCTGGCTATGAACCCTTGTCAGGCCTTTCATCCTGCCCCCAGCTCCAGTCACAAATTACAAGTTATGGACACGGGATTTATTTAGGGCATTCTTAGCATTCCCTATCCTTATATGCAGCTGAATCACCAGTGTCCTGAGGCAGTGAAAAGCCTCAGTCACTAACTCTTCATGCCGTTGTTGCACCACGGCCTGAAATACACAATGAACTTTTAGCCCCAGGCTAGGCTCCTTACAAAGGTTGTTCTTTCTCTGCCCTACTTTCAGTTCGTTTTATCATACAGAGCTTAAAGCCCTTCTTTTAATTTATTTATTGGTCTGAACACCAAAGAAGGTTTCCATTATGACCTGCAACCACAGCTGTAATATCCTGCTAAAACTAATAGGCATAATAATTGAGAGTGTGTCAAAAATACTGACCAAAAAAAGTGAGTGATTAAAAAATACGTACCCTCAACAAGAGAAAGTAAAATTAACAGAAAAGGCAGTGGCATAGTTGACTTTTCTACTGAATTCAGAATTCCACTTGCTTACCAGCACAGCTAGTAAGTAAACTAATGCAGTTGTTAATTATATATTTTGTCACACCACTGGTCCTGCAAGGTAGTTGGAGATAGCATTTGGCAGACTTTCTCCCTGTAATCCTGTTCATTGTTACCAACAAAATCAAAAGTGGAGAAAATTAGGCTGAATGCACCGTTGAATACACAGAAGAATCTAAAAAGAAATTAATCTCCAAAAGGGGCACTGAAAATTTCAGCAGTTTTGCAAATGCCATTACATGTCTACAGCCACCCAAGCAGAAGAAAAGGAGCCTTCCTTGCCTCTTCAGAAACAGATTTATCTCATATGCAGTACTTAGTGCTGGCC
The DNA here is from genome assembly GCF_022539315.1 of Serinus canaria. Taxonomy (NCBI): domain Eukaryota; kingdom Metazoa; phylum Chordata; class Aves; order Passeriformes; family Fringillidae; genus Serinus; species Serinus canaria. Next base: position 16,321,292 of record NC_066314.1, on the reverse strand, counting down.
AATAAAACAGTTAAACAAAATAAATCACTTAAGGGGAATTAAAAAGATCATAATTTTCAACACTATTACAGACCATTTGTTTGATGATGGTAGTGCATTATTGAAATTTGCAACTTTTAAAGCACAACCTGAAGCACTGATGTCATCGATATATTAAAATGAAAATGGCAGTCTTAAAAACAGTTCCATTTTAAATAAGCAAGCAAGATTATTTGGAGTTATTTAAAAAACCCTCATATGAACTATGTTAAAAGAACACCCCTGTAAGCTTAATATACATAATCCTAAAAAGTTATAAAAGATCAACACTAATTCCAGTCTTTATGATAAATATTTGAAAATGGCAAAAATTTCTTCTAAATTGTGTCATAACACCATTAACACCATTTTGCCAGTTTCATAGGAAAACCAGCATGAATATTCTCTTAACTATGTACTATTTTATTCTCAGTCTTAAAGACCATACTTGATGGTCTATCATGTCGAAATTTCAACAAATGCTAAACATAGAGAATGTTTCATCATAGGAAAAAAACCAAGGAGTTTTCTACAAACTGTGTGTAACAATTGGCTGTTTTTCCTATTTCTTAATACAAAAAAGCTACAGTAAAGCTATTTTTTTAGAAAATAAGCAAACTGAAAGACTTTCCTATTCCAATCTCCTAGTTCTTGTTTAGAAAAAAATAATATTTAATTTAATTTATTCCAGTACCACAGCTCTTTGCTGAAAAAATAATGTAAAATTGAGGACAAATCTGCAGAACCCATTAGTGAAAAAATTCCAACTCAAAACGTTTTAAGAATAAACATTTAGCAATTTTTCAGTTTTCTAGTTTTCTGTGTTAGAAAAGGTATGGGGTGGGGGGAAGATTTGGTAGTCTGAACTAAGTCACTATAATGGTTTCCACATCCTCATAAGAAATTCTGTCCTTATTAAGTGATCTCTAGACAGAAAACTGACCTCTTTCAGGCTTGTGCTTCACCTGCCTGAGGTATAACACAAGTAAGTTTTGGTTGCTGAAAGGTTTTCATTACTCACTGACTAGAAAATAAGATTCCACTTTCATTTGCAATGATGCAAAAGCCATCATGACAGATTTTCTCAGTTTTTTGTGTAATGATGCTGATAGATATGAAGATTGTCTACAATTCACATATTAAATATATATTTTAGACAGTGCTCTTCACATACTTCCTTAAGGAACTGAAGACAGTTGTTTGACTCCTGGAACTCAACTCCTAAAATGTTGAGGGCTACTGGAGACGGGTGCTAGAACTTTCTGGAAATTTCTGGGTAGTGTTCATAGAATGACCAAGGAAAAATGATGGGATAGGTTTAATCATGTTCACGGCCAACAATTTTCCCTTTGAGGAGCTGGATGTGAGGGTGGATGGAATGGGGTAATGTTGTCTGGAACAATCTCAGACGTTGTTTTCTTTGCAGAAGTGTGAACAAAATGTTTGATGCTGAACCAACAGTGAGATCAATTCAGCTGCTGCTTCTCTCTTTTCTCGTCCAGGAATAGGGGTAAAATGAGGTGCATGACCATGGTGTCTGAAGTCAGATACCAGACAACCAACATCATTAAGCCTATTTTGTATCACTTGATAATGTTTAACCCTTTAAAAATGGTACTGTCCCAGACATGACAATTAGTAACTGTTTTTCACTTGCCTAGTACATGAAAAATACTGATTTTAGTAAAAATCAAGAGAGGATCACTGCCAGAAAAATAAATTCATTGTGATAGGTAGATGGACACTTCAGAGTACGGATGGATGCTGGTAAGTAAAAAGAGGGCTGTGTAATTTAGGCAGTGAAGAGAACACAACCTGACCCCTCTTGCTCATGAAAATGGTAACATTTGCTTCTTCTGTATTCAGTGTAAATGTAACTTCAGCTTAAAGGAAAGTAACTCCATCTCTTCAACTCGAATGCAAACATGAGTTCAGGTTTAAACAACTTCTCTTTGTAAGCAACAAAACATTTATACTCAGAGAAGTACATTTCAAAGATATGAAGAACTGAAAGCTTCTAAAGTCACATAGCAGTGCATATCAAAGCATACCTGCACACCAGGTCCATGTTAAAAAGCAATTTAAAACAATAGAAGTAGAGCACTTAGTATATACACTGCTTGTAAGTAAATTAACAAAAATATGGGTTTACTTTGATTCATCAGTTCAGAGTGGTGTAGCCCACAAAGAAACAATACCAGTTATAGAGCATACATGCTGCAGTACTCTCCACAGCACTTCATATGGGTCTAATTTTGATAGCATTAATATTTACTGGGACAAAATCATAGGTGCTCTTGAAACCACAATTTCATCTCTGGTCCTTGCTTCTTTGGAATTTGTATCATTTCATAACAGGTAACATGAGTTACATAGCTCAATACAACATTTTCTGCTCCTAGACACCTCACCATCCTTTTACCTTTTGAGACCTCACCTCTTAAGATCTTGGGACTACACAGTAAAAACTGATCTCATGTTGGATTTTATAGCAGAAAAAAGAAACCAGGCATAAGAAATAAGCAATATTGATTGATATCTCCTTGTGCTTGTTAACATTGAATATGTTTATATTTTATGAACATTTCAATATTTCTGCTACTTGCAAGGGTTAAAAATTATTTTTTTTTCTTGGTACACTATGTGGTTCCTAGATAGTGCATTCCCTTGAACCAGTGGGCATTGATTACCATGAAAGAGAAGATAAAGAAGATTATGCTGGTACTTTGACAGAGATATCCTCTGAAGTACTTTGTCTTACATGTTCAGGGCTAATCACACATAGGACTCTAAATCAGAGAAAAGTTTTTCTTTTTCAGGTGGGCAGAAAACATTGGCTCTTCTGTTGTCCAGGACACAGTCCACTTTGACTTTTTCATTGGGTAGTTCATCTAACAAAAATGTTTTACATAAAACAATATTTTTTTGACTGACAGCATTTGAAGTACCAAAATTATTCCTCCTTTAATTTCATAGCACATTTTTATTGTGATGCTTCATCATTTTCCAAGTCTAAAGTTCATTACAATATGTTGGGAAATTGTTTTAAACTTGGCATACGGTTTCATTGACTCCTCTGAATATTTTTTATGGCATTACTGACTCTAGTTACAGGCTTCCTTTTTTTCCTGCAATTTCTGTATTTTACAATAAAACAATCTAAATTATTACAGTAAATCTAATGTTTCATTTCATTCTTGTTTCAAAAATCTAACAATTCCTTTGCTCAACCTTAGTTTGTACTGAAATAGATCAAAATGAACCTATGCACTGAAGATTTGGAAGATAAGCTACAGAAGCCTTACAAAAGAGACTGAGAAATAATATTTAATATTGGCCATTTGGAACAAACTGCATAGCTATTATTGATCAGAAACAAAACTAAAAATATAGCAATTTAATAATAGTCAGATTAAATTAAAAAAAAATAGAATGTGAAAAGGAAAGCCATACCACGAAACTGAATTATTCTGACCTATTTTTCTGGAACAATTAAAAATCATTGACTAAAATGAATAAAGCATGGTCCATGAAATGACTTTATTATTTTAATTATATCCTTTTAAAATGTTGTTTCATGATAATGTTAGATGGTGTTTAAAAGACCATATGATTTATAAGCCAATGGGACAACATGATACTAGGGTGGCTCTGGATGTTTGGGATTTGAAAAAAGGGGAACTGCAGATTAAAATAAGAATTTGAATAACAGAAATTGAAACTGAGTTGCAGAACTCCAAAAGAAAAAAAAATAAAAATAATTAAAAATAAAAGACATTGTGATAAGATATACTCAGGTTTTTCCAATAACTTTTATCAATACTGAGAATTTAAAGTACATTTTGTAATTATAATCTGGGTAGAGATTACTAAAACAATAAACCAAGGAATTTGCATAAACTAATGCTAAATTTATTTGTTATGCATATCACAAGTAAATTCTCTCTCCACAGTTCTGATCCACTGGTAATGACAGTGCAAAATGCAAGAAGCCTGGCTCAAATATTATTCAATAATCCTTCATTTCCTTTGGTGTATCTTCACAGCAAGTACTTCAATAACTTGAAGATGGAATTTTGCTTTTCTGGAATTTGAAAGATTAGTCACATTTCCATTTGATCTATGCTCCGTAATTCTTGTCAGAAAGATTTCCCTACATGAGAATCCACAATACAGAGAATTTGCAAAAGTGTTTAATTATTAACAATGACAGTGACAGCAGCTGCAAAGACGACAGAGGCTCTCACTTCACAAGGAGCCATATGGAGAGGACAAGGGGTGGCAGGTAAAAGTTGCACCAGGAGAGGTTTAAACTCAACATAAGGAATATATTTTTTCACAGTAAAAAAAATTATTCACTGCAGCAACTTCCCCATGGATATGGTAGAGGTTTCCAAGGTGTTATTGGACTGAGTGCTATGTGATGTCATCCAGATTCCCCTTTTCCATGAAAGGTTGGCTCAGAGGATCTTTTGAGATTGCTCGCAACCTGGGATGTTCTATGACTCTGTGACTGCATATCTCTAGATCTCACCCTCTAGTGTGGAAGGCAGCACCAGTACCTCCATTTTCAGATGGAAAACCTGAGGAAAAGAAGTGACTTGGTTATCATACAGCAGGTGGCCAGCAGAGCTGGGACTAGAACTTCCCAACTAAAGAATGCTCAGTGATTTCCTTTTCTGGTAAAACTTGAAATTGTAAAATTTGAAATGTCATTAGAAAGGGATTATTTACACTGATTTATTTTTACTTCTTTCCCCATTCACTGATTTGCCAGACCAAGGCAAAAAATGTAAAAAATCTTTAAGATTTCCAGTTCTAAGTGGTATCTATTTATTGAATAATTTTCCCTAAAGCTGAATCATCTAAATAAGATCTAAATTTGTCCAGAGCCAATATTTACATAAACAAGTGACAGAATTAAAAACTATTTAAAATGGGAAGAGTAAACAATTTGTGGGGGGTAGCAAGGTTTTCAAAACAAGGCAAATGAGTCCAATATGCCATGTAGTAGGATGCTCTTTTAAACACATGAGGAAAAGAAGTTCATATCAAGCACAATGACTGCAAGACACAAACATGTGCAAGTAATAGATTGGGGATGATTTTGTAATACATTTTATCTCAAAAAATGGATTTAAAAATGAATTTATAAAAAACTGTCCTTGATGCCTTCCCATTAAATTAGATGCTATTATACATGTGACCATTATTTATAAGAAGTTTTCTTTTTATTAAATTCTCTATATACAAAAGTACAACACATAATTATTACAACTATAACTACCAGTACATCAAAATCATTTAAATCTCTGAAATCTTCAAAGTTTGGTTGGAATGATGTGAATGGTGAACAGCTATGTTGATGTCAGCAAAAATGAATCCTCAGCAAAGGTCTGTAGCCATTTAAATATTTAGATAGAAAAATAGAAAATGAAAATTTAATAACAAAAAGTTTATAATGGATCCTATAAATTGTTCAATATAAAAATTAAGGGGCAATTTGGTAGTTAAAAATAACTGATGTGAATTGTAAAATTTAGGAATAGCATACTTAGGGTTCTACAAAAACCATTTTGATTTAAAAACTATTCATTTTATTTAACTTACTAAAACTTACTCATCATTCAAAAATGTCAAAGACATATGCTTTCCATCATGCTGAGAAGAACTGAGAGCTATTTAATCATATTATTTCAATTATTGTTTGCAATTCCATATTTTCATTTAAAGAATAATTCCAAAAACATCTCTGAGTAATTTTATTGTTTCTTCTATTAGAACTGTGATTCAAATCAATAAAATAATTGTCAAACACTAGGTCAAGTGGAAAGTGTTTGCAAAAGCAAGAATTCTCTAGTATGAGGAGTGACAAGGATTTATCATTTTGGATATGGTGCAGGCTTAAGAAGAGTGAAATTTGAAAAGCACCTGAAAGTTTTAAGGAGTAAATATATTATTTCTCATATCAGCTAACTGTATAAATTCATAGACTACTGAGACTTTGCAGCTACATATAGCTTAGTTAACAGGAGGGTTTAAAACTAGTTTATAAATATTTGAATACTTATGTAAATTTTCATGTCTCTATTTTTCAATTTCTTTTCAGTCAGTTTTAGTAATCATAAATCAGTACAGTCAACATGATCATCTATGGGCCAAATACATGCTTCTCTTTCACCTGCTGTCCTGCAAGATTCGTGGAATGGGTTGTGCACAAGTGGACACAGCTAAGCATGAGAATGTGTTTTCCCCTGTTCCAGAGCCACATTAGTGCTGGAAGCAGTTTTGCTTCTCCTGACACTGACTGCATTAAAGACTGGAAGACTCTCTCAGCTTGTGCACAGCCCAGCACAGGGCAGGCAAAGGGGAAGCAACATTGCCTTGGCCCCCTCTCCAGAGATGGTGTTATCTGAACATTGTGCTCAAGCACTGCTCAGCAGAGAGAGCAACAGTACTAAAACACAGCAATAAATACACTAACAAAGATTCACAATCTTTCTTGCCATATACAGGCTGCTCTCGCTGTAAGGATAATGAACTATAATTCAAAAGCATTAAGACTTTAAACCTGTATTTAAATAGTAATTATACTGATTGTTTTTAATATCTGCCTAATTTATTTTCTTCAGAGCAGCTGAGTATCTTGCATGATTAAATACAAACTCTGCAAAGAAGTCCACTGTCTCTTACTACAAATAATATTTTATAATTGCAGCTATTTTAATTTTGAGACATCATGTAATCTGTTAAACACAAAAGTTGAATGAGGCCTTTTGACTTTCAATATGCTGCAGCAAGTCATCTGCACATTAAATTTTGTGAAAACCCTGTAAAGCCACCATAAAAAAAGAAAATTGCCTTTTTAAAATCACATTTGTATGGAGATGTGTCCCTGTGGCTTCCTTGTATCAGCTGCCAATGACAGAATGCACACAAGAGGTAAATGGAACAGAGCTGCCCATCTGCGTGCTTCAAACACAATTGTGTGCCAACAGCTAAGGAGTGTACACACAGAGACACAGACATAGATGTGTACAACATCCAGCTCCTTCATCCTGGAAAATGCAGCCAGAAGAATAAAGCCATGGTAGTAGTCCATGACTGCCATCACAGTTAACAATGCATCAATTGCAGCACCATTTGCAACTCTGGGACAGAAAGCATCACTATCACACTGCTTCCAAAGCCTTGCCAAGATGAACATGTGTTGTCAGGGCAGACATCAGTGGAGAACAGAGCTTGACAAGCGAGCACTGATTCCACCCTCTTGGTGAGAATCACTTGCCAATTATGTGGTAAAGGAATTTCTGAATTTCATAAATTAATTTCTACATGTGTAAAAATTTTAAAAATATGTAATTAATGGTCTAATCTTCTATTGTTTCATTCTAAGATCCCTTTTCTACCGATTACATTAATATCCAAGGAAGTATGGCTCAGATAAACACACACTTGCATTGAGTCTACATAGATAATTAAATAAGGTTTTGATTGCATTCTGCTACCGTAATGTTCTAATTACGAATAGATATGAAATATTTGCAATTAAAAAGTTGAATATACTGAAAAAAAAGCTGAAATGTAATTTGGTCATCTTTAGTGCCTAATCTCTAGTTATTTATGAATTTATTTTTCTTCCATGCTAGGTTAAGTTGGCATGTAACTATTAGAAGACATTTCCTAAACCTCAGTATAGTCAAGCTGTAAATGAGTTCATTACCTATTGGCCTGCTTCCACCAGTTTTTCATATGTCATCTTTTATTATGTCTATTTTGGAGCAAAGTTTTTAAAGTGATGTGTACTTCCACTTTACATACTGAGAAATAGTCTTGTGATTAAATTTAAAACCGTCTTTTACAAGTCATATAAAACATCCTTAGCATGTTCATTTCCACACAGGAACTAACAAATCTCAGCACCTCAGACTGTCTAATGTCTTTAGATTGACTAATTTCTTATAGATGTTTCACTCTATTTCAAGTTAATTTGCTAATGTCCAAAGAAATCTTTAAACTCATCAAACAAATTATTTCTCAATAACTATAGTACTGCTTTTTTATTGTCTGTGTATCATCCCATAGGTCCTTCAGTATTGTGTCCCCTCAGAAAGGTTGTTTGATTTTTTTTCATGAAAGGTAGTGTTGCAACTCCACTCAGATTGATCCTTCTTCTATGAATTGCAAAACACATTTTAAGATCAGGGTACTAAAGCCTAATAATCTAAAATGCATTAGATAACATGGCTCAATACTGAAGTACACTTGCATGGAGGTTGTAGGGCTAATTTTACATGTTTATATTTTACTTTGATGATACTGAGTCAGTAGCAAACTGATTTGTTGGAAAATCTGATAGGTTCAGGTCTTCAGCTACATAGACAAAGCAAGGCAGAAGACAAATTCTGTCAGTTAGTCATTAACACAGGACAAATGAATTATTTGCAGCCAGATCTATGCAAAACACATTACAACTATAGAAGACTCCTTTACCCCTGATTAGAGTTAGTAAATAAACAAATACCTACCCACAAGTATGCTAACCATGGAAAAGATCAGCACAGCACAGAATTTGGTACTCAATGCACAGGGACAGTACCTGACAGGACAGAGACATCCTTCCTGCCTGCACCTGCCCTGCTGGCTTTGCCAGTGCTGGCCTGCCTGAACAGTTCTCAGAGTGGCTCTAAGCCCATCATGAACATCTGACACATCTGCCTGTTGGCTTGTACCTTTGCTCTGGCTGTCTCATAAGTCATCAGCTCACTTACATAGCCAGAGAAAATGATCTTAAGGGTGAAATTGTGACACTCAAATTAAGTTTTCTCATGTAAATTGAAACTTCACCAGTATAGATATTTAAGATTCAACTGCCAAGATTCAATTGATAGTCAATGGAGAAAAATGGATTTTTTTTGGAAATGCCATTTACCACTTCTCTCAAGGCTTGTCTGGGAAAGGTTATATGAATTTCCCTCAGAAGGGCCTTTCCTTTCATCAGTTAAAGAGAAAACATAGACAACTAGCTCAGATGTAAAAATGTACATGTGATTGCTATGTTAGGTGAGATGAAGTTCATCTGCCCCTAAACTTTTCCGCTGAACCAGTGTAGATAATGCATCTAAAATTGTCTAAGGAGGCCAAAGTCCCACTGCCACACTGAGGATTGTTTTGCCAATGCAAGTACTATAAAAACCAGTTTTAATAATGCCTACTAAAGAGTAAGTTAAAGCTTGGCATACAGACTGTGTAAAATTCTTGAAATCAGACAGTCCCTGAAGAAGTGTGAGGAGATACCATAACCTGACAACCAGTACTGACATCCCAAAGTTTTAAAAGGTCATAAGAAGGAAGGGATGAAAACAACCTCCTTACAGCTTTTCTTTTCTCTTTAGGTATTAATTTTTTTCTCTTATAGATATTTCTCCATAAAACAAAGTTTTTACCACATGTTTGAACTATGATTCTAAAATTGGGAAAAAGAAAAGATATGACTTAGCATCTATCAAAATTTTACAGGTAGATAATGTCTGTGATCACTTATATTCCAGAATATATATCTTTTTCAGTGATGAAGAACAAATCTTTTATTAATTTATTCCATCAAGTTGGATACTAAATAGTAAGTGGTTTAGAGGAAGTATACTGTGATAGATTAAGCCTACCAGCTGAGTCAGCAAAAAGCTCCTGATTAAGAGAATATATTTTAGAATTAAATCAGTAACTCAATATCCAAACCTTTGTATCATAGTGCTAATGTTTAAACCACTTGAACTCCTCAGATAAAAAAAATTCTGATATTAGGATATTATGCCTGGCTCATCTGAAAAAAAATTACTAGAATTATTCTTAATACAATAACATTTTTTCCATGAACAGAAGGTCCATGTGGGAATTATTTAGAAATAATTAAAGCAGAATAACTTCTTCTGGTCTATTTCTCTTCTATAGATGAAATCTTTGTTTTAATATAATTCTACTGATTTCAGGAGAACCATTCTCAATTTTTACCAAGTGAACGATGAGGCTCAAGCTCATTTTTTTCTCATCACTTTCATATGTTAAACCTACAGTGGAGTCTAGAGTTACTAATATTTGTTGTCTCTAGATGTAGAGGTGCCATTCATCAAACTATTATCATCCATTAGAGAAATTTTCTAAACATCTCTGCATCTAAGAACAGGACATGACTTTATCCCTTTACACCCTTCATTTTTTTCCTAAATATGGAATCGTCTCTGCACAGAATATTCAAGCACTACATTTTTCAATGTCAACTTGGAATATAAACCTGATCCTTTCTCTTGTATCTATTTTAAGGGAAAATAGAACAAGGAATGGATAAATGTCATTTCAGAAAGATACATGTTTTTATGGGAGGAAATCATATTTGCTTCAAAGAACTTTTTTTTTTTTACATACACTAGTAAGACACAGACTGTCAGTCATTTCCTGCAGCCATCCTGAAGACCTCACTGAAATATCTGACATTACACCTATCAGGGGCCAAAATCTACCAGATTACATGATGGAGGGCTCAGAAGGCGAGGCATGTAAGAAATGTATTTCCCTCTTAGATCAGCCAAATTAGAAGCAATGGCTTACACATCAGGAGACAGTTGGATCAAATTCAAAATGCTGCAGTTGATTTAAACAGTCTAATATCTGCCCTTGAAAATCTTTACTTGAAAACTCCATATAGTATAGATAGATCTTAAATACTTATATTTAATAGTTATTTACTTAAAAGTGAAGAACAGCAAAAGATAAATTTTATTCCCAAGAAGCTTTTTTTCTCAGAAAGATACCTGCACTGGCATGTAAAAGTGTCCTACAAGCAAAGACAGCTGCCACTTTTACCATTATTGTCTCACAATGACCTTGCAACATCAGAATTAATCTTAGGATTTGCGACTTATATTCCAACAGCCTAGATCTACTTATCACTCTAAAACATATTGCCATTCACGTGAAAATTATGAAAAAATCAGCATTCAGTGTTTAAACTCTGTGTAAAACAACCTAATATAGGTCAGTGCTCCCTATTGATTTAAGTTAGTCTAACCCCTGTTTGTGTCAATTAAATGAGAGCAGAAACAAGCCTAATCAATAGCTACTAATCTTAAATATCTCTGCAAGAAGTACTGGTACGTTAAAAAAAACCACTGACAAGATTTTTCTTTGTGCAAGTGTGTGTGTGTGTGTGTGTGTGTGTGTGTTTGCAGACGTTCACAAGCAGGAGCAACTGCTAGGACCTGAATCTAGGACTTGGACCTCTGTGTGTAAATCTCAGAGAAATATCTATAGCAATTTTCAGCTAGTTGCATTCCTCATAATTACCTAAATTCCACGTAAAGATGGAAAATACAGTATCTTTAAAATAGAAAGCATACTCACAAAGTTGTTAAAATCACTCTACAAAGACCATCTTAATTGTTATATCTTTTAATTTTGGAGTACTTGAAACTGAGACATGAATAACATTGATGGAATATATGTTTAGCTTATTTCTTAGAGGATCAAGACATAAATAATTGCTTTGAATATTTGATTTTCCATTTGGCGGACCTTTTTAAGCATTTGGATAATTTCTATCCATCTATCAAACATAGTCCATTGCTTATCTAGAAGTTTCCTAAAAGTGGGTTGTTAGGTAGAGAGTCTTACCAAGATTGAGATGCAGGTAGAGCAGAGCCTGTAACAGACTGACAGCAAGCAGCTGGCCATCAATTTGTGTATTGGCCAGATGATCAATATATGAACAGGTCCAAATGAACCACAGTGCTGTCTCCTGCCTACAGGTATTCCCATAGGAGAGAGCTATACTTACTGCAGCAGGAAGAAAGAAAAGATTAGGGATATAGAATACAAATCCCTAACAAACTCAGTTGTTGTTTGTCCCACTTCTCAGGGAATGAACTGTTTTCCACATATTTTTTTTAACTGTCACCACAGAAATCTAATCCTGAAGCACTGGTGAAAGAGTAAACAGGTATTTTTGATCTTTTATATGTATATGTAAAGTGCACATGATCCAGACAGGAAAAGTATTCCTCATTCTAACACAAAGTAGGTTCTGACTACATGGAAAATGGAGCTTTGTCTTCACTCAGGGACAACAGTGGCTGCATCACCTGCTCAAGGCACTGTCAGGTGGCAATGTATTCAGCTCTACAGACACATCTGATTTCTTCTTTTGTCTTGCAGAGGGGATAGTTTGGCAAGCTTGGTGCAGGGAAACAATGGTGACTACAGAATGAGAACAAATGACACTTTGTCCCCATTTTCATGGATGTGGGTTTTTTCTTTGTTTTTGTTTTTTTTTTTTTTTTGGTTTTGGGTTTTTTTTTTTTTCCAATAGAAGAAGATTGGTTACTTCACTGTGATTTTCATGGTTAGAATAGTATTAAGAAGTTGGTTTATTTATTTGGACAGACAGATAGTCTATGTTTGTACTTTCAAAGTCTTTTAAATGAGACCTGAAGTTTCTTAGCTCTATGAAAATTATTCAGGACCTGAAACTAATCATCCAAAATCAGAGAAACTCAAAACAACCCAATACTTTGGTTTACAATTATTCATATATTCACAGCGAAGAGCAGAAAATTGACCTCTGTGTTCTTAATGTTGTTCTTATATCACCTATTTTAAAACTTTACTTATCTAATTGATGACATAAAGTATCATTGAAGCCTTATTATCATTTAATCATGTTGATTACATAAAAGATATTCTGGCCTCAGCAGGTAGATAGTTTATGTTCTATACAATTTGCACAGGGCAGTAATTGCAGTTGTGTGCATATTCTGCAGTGAAGATGAAGCAAGGAAATCTCGTGATGATTAAATATAAAACAGTGTACTTTGTAATTTCATGAAGGGCGTGGCAAGATGCCTGAGGGAAAAAGAATAGAGAAAACTGGGAAGAGTCACATTCTAACAAGTTATAACAGTATATAAATTATAGGCTATAATACAGCTACTCCCTGGATGGAATGCAACCATGCCAATTTCCCACACACAATGCATGCAAAGGAGGACTAAAGGGAGGGTGGAACAGAGTGGAGACACCATGGCAGGACTCTGCTAAAATCCTTGCAAGAGGGGGAACTTGGTGGTATCTTGCAAGTGATAAGCCACGTGGCAGCTGTCAAACAAGGGAGAAGGAAGGAGGTTTCTTGCTGTTGAACCAGCAAATGGGGCAAGATCACAGATGTACATCTCCATCCTAAAGGCTGCCTCAGATCCAATACTGACATTGTCCACTTCCAGGCTTTAACCACTGAACATCATGTATGACCAGAGTCACATAAGCTCCACCTAAATGCAAAATTAGTGTAAGAGTAAGTAAAAATGGGGAGTAGTTAGGGAAGGCTCCATCATACCTGCAGGAATCAGTCGATGAGAACCTATCTTCTGCCCCCTAGGGACGCCTTTCCTGGGGCACTGACAGACCAATCAAACACAAAAGGTTTGATAAAATCTTTCCTTTCATGTAGCAAATGACAAAGATAAATCATAAAGACAACTGGAAAGAAAGAAAAGCTGTTGTCATGGAAACACAACAGTTAAAAATTTCTCACGCTCTTTCAAAACATCAAATTTTGATAATCAGATTGAATTCCCATCTCCTCATAGAAAACTATTTGATGAAACAAGTGCTGGTATGAGTCTTTGACAGCACATCATCTTCAGTGGTTGAGCAAAGCCATATGTCTACACTGCACTGAAGTACAAAGCAGAAGTTCCTAGAATTCCTTGGACAGAACAGTGGAGGAAAAACATCAACATTTTCATATAAAACTCCAATTTTAGACATCCAGTTATTTTTGTCAGAAGTATCACTTGGTTTTACAGATGCTCATCTAGCCTTACTGTGCTCAAACAGAAGTTAAATTCAGCTCCTTGTTTGCATACAGAGCAACAACTGTTTAAAATAGTTTTCACTTTAATGTACCCAGCAGTGTAAATTTCTGCTAGTCACACTTTTCCCTCAAAGGCAGTTACTATACAAATTCTAGCTCTGACTAATTAAAAGAAAAAAACAACCCAAAAAACTCCCCCCAAACCCCTCGTCACCTGTGTATCTTGATATGCCAGTAGATACTTAGTTGTTTTATAATGAAAAAGAAATAGCACTGTTACTAATTGACTTCTGCTTAGCTCACCTGTTTCATCTGCTCTGGCACTCTCTAAAGCTGGCTCAAATGAACAGTGATTCCTCTGTGAAATCAGGCAGAGAAGCATGCCTGCAGATTTTCCATCAAATCTCTTATGAGTGGCTGCTGTAGCAAAACGGTGAATACCAGACAAATATTCAAGGTCTGGTAAGGGACAGAGATATAACACACAGGTTCACTGAAGTCTAAAATTATTTCCAGAATCAATCTATAGGATGAAACAACTTGAATTGGAAATCAGTTAGCTTTAAAATAGGAGATAAACATTTGTTTGTCTCCTCTTCCGCTCACAAGAAAGTGTCAATGGTCTAGATGGAAAAAAGTGAGAGTTCTGCCACCACCGATTTGGCAGAACTAGTAAGGAATTATTCCTGATTTTTACAGGTGGGAGAAGGAATCAAAATTGCACTAGTAAGTAATTTCTGCTTTAGTACCACTGGGTTTCCAGAGGCAGAAATATCTCCAGGACATCAACATTTTATGATAATTCACAAGGAAAACACCAGTCTACTGAAGTACAGACATACTAAATCCTCTTCAGTCTATTGTTGAATATCTTAAAATGCCTTCTGCCTTCAGAGACAAGGACATCATGGTTGTCTTTCTTTTTGGATTTTTTGGGTTTTTTTTGCCAAAATCTATGCTGAGCAGGAGAATTTTATTTTACAACATATGAAGAAAAGATTGTGTCTAATACCAGCTTTATTTAAAATTTGGGAAACAGATTTTAGGTATACTCTGAAACTTTCCATTTGCAGTAGATCTCCATGCAAAGCTCCTAAGTGTAGAAAGCAATATTTCTCATCATTTTCTTTGCCTTAGGCTATTGGCATGAACAGCACCACAATACTGTAATCTAACAACAGAAAAAGAAATGGCACTATCCAGATGCCTAAGAGAGGATCTGCAACCAATCATTGTCTTTGGAAAAGACAGAGAACAACTGTTGTGGTTAAGTGTGAATGACATTAGAGCAATACTTCTCTTTCCAAGCCATGGTCAATGTATTGTCACACTTACAAGTGATGACAACAGAAATCTATGAACAAGCTGCTTAGTAATTCTCATCCAAATATGTAACCACATAAAACTATATCAGAAAAAATATCACCAGGCATCCTTAGAATTTTTCGTTTTCTTGAAATGCACATGCAACTCAATCAACTGAAGTAATATCTACATAATTTTATTAGGAGAAAGTAGACTCTGCAATAGTTTTGGCAGAGTTTTTACTCTGGGAAGGAAAGATAATTTTTGCTAGCTTGGCTGCTTAACATTTAAATGCAGAGTTCCTGAAATGTACCTTGTCTGTATGAAGAAATAAAGTACCAGTAGAGCAACATAAAAAATGTACTAAATAACATGAGCTTAAAATTATTGCCAAAGTTTTTGGTTTTTTTTAACCCCTTGATTATTCTACATAACCTTCTAGATTAACTCTTTAGAGACTGAAAAATAGGAATTAATGATGTTGGGATTTATCATCCATGTTTAGAAAGACTGACAGGTTGAAGCATTTTTTTTTCTTGCAGAAGAAAGTTAATTTGATTAGATGTTTAGCTGGGTAAGCTATCAGCAGAAGTTTTGACCTGCAATATGATTTAATAGCACTGAAAAAAGGATGGATGTTACTTAATCCTGCTCCATGAGTAAAACGTACATTGACATACAGGACATAAAGCTAATATTTGCACTAGGGAACACTTGGAAGTTTTCTGGGGACAAATGGCTAAACCATGGTGATCAGTGCAGTAAGCATGTGAAGGCCTTGGAAAAATAAATGAAAAATTAAATTTTAAGACAAACCAAGTATTATTCCATCCTTTAAGAATTTTGATGCCAAAAAAAGACTGTCTTGGTACATAGTAGAAAACAACTCACCAAAACCTTCCTTCTTGTCAAAGCTTAAATATAAATAAACAAACCAGAGAGTGGTCCAGGCTTACTTGTGGCCAGATAATTCAGAACTTTAAAGCAGCACCTGATATTGCATCCATATTTTTGAAGTAGTAATAATTTGGCTCACCCAGGTAATTCAGTCATCAGGTATCACTATGAAAACGAATAAGAATGTTTCGGGAAGGGAAAGTATCAGGAAGCTCAATTCATGTCCTAAGTGCTATTTTTATGCTTTTATATTGCTATATTTTTACAGATAACGACCAAATTTGCTACATACCTACTTTCCATTGCAATCAAATTTTGCTGAAATAAACCTGCCATATGTATATTTATAAACACCATGATTTAGTGTCATTTTACTCGAATCCTCTCCAAGGGATCTATTATCAACAAGAACTTCAGTTACCCCACCTGCAGGGGCAGATTGTAACAAGAGCATCCTCTGCTACAAGGCCTTTTGAAAAAATACCATTCTTACTCATCTTTACTGGAAACTTTACTCTTGTTGTTCTTTCTTCTGGCAATGATGATAAACAAAATTTACTGCCTGTTTAAACTGTACTCTACCAGGCTAATACAGCAGCAATGATAACAGCTTAGAAATTGGATTGCATGTGACTCTGAAAGTGGGACATATGAGTGAAAGCTTCTGCTTCTCATATGTTTGCAAAACAAGCTCCAGGGCCCAAATTTAGAAAAGTAAGGTACAAAGGTCTGAACATATGTGCTCTGGGAATGTTTAGAAAAAGGAGATGCCACATCAATGAACTGCAAGATGGTTTCCCCCAAGAGAAAGTAGACAAGCTCACACAACTCTGTCATTTAATTCTCTTGTCTGCCAGCAGGATATCTATCACATTTCTTCAACTTCATTTCCACCACACTATTTTATTCTCTTTTTTCTTCAGAATGGAGTTTCAGAAAAGCAAAAAAATATTACGAGATGCCTGAAAGGAAACAACCCATTTTGTCAGGGAAAAAATGATCAAGGAATTAGGAGAAGTTATTCCACTGAAACAAAACAAAAAAGGACATAAATTTTAAATGACATCTAAAAATCTAGCCTAATCCAAAAGAGACCATGAGCAATCTGTTTTCAGAAACTTTATTGTGTTCTGTGAAAATCCTTCTGTAAATAAGCCTGTCTAAATTATTTAGATTAGCTTGAAAGATTAAAGTTCTATTTTCATGGGATCTCATATAAAGCTTTTACCAGTAAGTGATCACTTCTGGGACAACATTTCAGAAAATCTCCACATAAAACCCTTTAGTACTAAGTACATAATCTTCCTGACAAACACATCCTCTATTTGCCTTCTCCATCCATTCTCCTTATGGAAAAAAAAACCCAAAAAACCACCAAAAACTTTAAGGAAGTTCTCATCTCATGAGATTTTAGTTGCTATTCTTAATCTTTCCTTAAGATTTTTTATTTTTAACATTAATTCATTTGCTAGCAAAGATGAAAGACATGCAAATTGGCAGGGTAGCATAGAACAGCTATAACAAAACACACAAAAAGCGGTATAAACTAAGTATCTCAAAATAGAAAAAAACCTGCAGAAATCCTGAATTACTGAATCTATTTTCCCCCAAGCATTATTGAGGCTGATTTATCACAGGGGTATGTTGAACTATGCACTAGAATCAGAACAAGATGACCTAATTTTATGTTATATTGAATAATGTTTGATTTCAGAAAACATCACTGAATTCCTTACAACTTCAGTTTTCACCTTTGAATTATAGGGGCAATGTTTTTACATTATCATAACATGCTTCAAAGAAGTGGAATATATGTTATTTCCACTACCTCATCTTGAAAAAGCCACAAAGAATTCCTTGATTAAATATGTGCTGCATTTTGCTACGCACTGGCAATTGAATAAAACACAACTATTGCCCTTTCCTGC
Source organism: Serinus canaria (assembly GCF_022539315.1). NCBI lineage: Eukaryota > Metazoa > Chordata > Aves > Passeriformes > Fringillidae > Serinus > Serinus canaria. The sequence goes on along the minus strand of NC_066314.1, from coordinate 16,303,280 downwards.
TTCTTCATCTCCTTCCTCCCCTCAAGGATCAGTCACATGTCAGAGAAAATCACACATCTCTGAAAGGCAAGGAAAATGTCTAATGGGAGAGATGTCTAATGTCTAATGCATGAGAACAGTGTTGCTAAAGTTACACAGCAGTAGAAACCGAGGTTTCACAAAGAAAATGAGTTATTGAATCATTTTGGTTCAAAAATCTAGTAAGAAAAACTTGCTAATGGATAAAAATGCTGACTCCATCAAGTCAAAATGCTGAACTTGATGCTAAACTAGATACAGGTGGTATCCATGTTATAATTTAAATGCCATTATCTTGGTTTTTCACCTCTAAAACTTACTCCAAAAATAAATACAAAACAAGTAAAAATTGTTGCCCCACTCTTTCAGAGAGGTGGTTTTATGATGGCATTCAGGTTTCATGTTCCCAAATTAAGTGCTGCCTTAGAAGCACTTCTGTATTTAGTGCTCACCTGTCTGGCTATTTTTTAGAGTACAATATTTCAAAAACACCACAGTAGATTACTTTATATGAAAACCTGCATTTTTACTCTCCTGTTCTAATTGCTCTGTGAGAATGACTGCATCAATCAAGATTCATCATTGTCAAGAAAATTCTGTTCAGCAGAGAATTTTAAAATTCCTAGCTGAATTCTGGTTTTGGATCCAGGATCCTCAGAGGACCCTTGGGCACTCTCTGAGAATCTGCTGCCAGATAAGGAGAAGGTAAGGCCATGTGTGTGAGCATGAGAAAGCTCCAACAGCTTCTAACAAGCTGAACCAGCTGTCTGTGACCCAAGCATACCAGCTGTGGCAGAGAGTCCCCCAAATAGGGGGAGTCAAAGACCCTTTTAGTGTGGCTGGGAGGGGCCAGGGCTGAAGCACAGCTCCCAGAATGTAGCTAATGGATGCAGGAGCACAAAGAAGGGTGTCCCATCTCAGTTCAGACCACCCTGCATGCTTTCAGGTACAGGCATGTGCCACAGCACAGGTTCCCCCAGGTGTGGAGCAGCTGCCTCTATCAGGGCAGAGGCTTCAACCCCAACAGAGCTTCAGACAGTGGGTGCAGCCCTGTGAGTCCAGGCTGCAGGGAATCCTTGGGGCCTTTCCCTGGGGCTGGAGAGGTGGTCCCCTCTCCTCAGCAGGTGTGCTGCTCTTGAGGAGCTGTGCCACCAGCAGAGGAATTACAGAGAAGTGAACAGTCAGTGCAATGTCAAAGAGAATTAGAGAGTGATCTATAGAAGCAACCAGGACAGGAAAGAAGACCTATATTGCAAAACAGATGGTAATAGAAATCTGATCCATATTGAAGCCCCCTGAAAAATTTCTGTTCCTGATCAGATCAACCCTGGTGCACAGCTTTTGAACTCTTTTCAAAAGGAATATGATTTACAAGCTTCAAGACCATTCTGCAATGTAAGAACTGTAAACCTCCTGATCTACATTAATGTAAACAAACTCCTTTTATCTACACTATTTACATCCTCTATATATTTTTATTTTCATAGTTGCGATGCTGGTTTCAGTGTTTCTTCTTTCTCAAGCCTCTTCAAAGATTACTCACATTAAAGGGGGAAAGAAAGTCAATTATTTCTGAGGAAACACAGAGAAAGTTATGACGAGATACAAAGAAACTCTTGGTTCTAGTTTTCATGGAAGTAGCACTTAACAAACTGCAGTTTAGGAAAGCCCTCTTAGAGATGTGTAGTGAATAATTTGGCCCTACCTTAGACGACAGTTTTAAAAATTTTCTTCTACATCTGACCAGTATATCTGATAGGGATGATAGAGAATAGTCATAAAATAATGAGATGGCTACTCAGACTGGAAAATTTATGTGACATGCCAAAGCAACTTTCCAAATGGTTCATACACATTTTGCATGAAACATTTATCATGGAAGATCACCTTAACAGCTCAAGAACTAGCCAGGTAGGTGCTGCTTCCCTGTGGCTTAGAAGCTGACATATATGATGAGGAATACAATAATAAGAAATATTCTGGACAGTCTAAACATTATCCTGATATTTGAAATAATAGCTGGGAGAAAAAAAATACATATCTGTACACATGCATGTACAATAAATAGAAAATTCAGGGATCATGCTGCTCTAAAAATGTTTAATCATTCCAATTGATTAGAAAAGATCAGGGCTCTCTTAAGAAGGTTATTGTTATTACATATTGGAAATATTTATCTATGCTTAATTTCGTGTGTTTGGGATTTTTTCCATAAAAAATGTATTTTCTAAATCTAAAGACTGGTGTTATTCAAGTTTCTTATACACTTGCATTCTATGCAAATTTTGTCAAATTTGATTTGAAAAAAACTTCTTGATTAATGTGTCCACCTTTTTCTTTCAATTAGCAAAACACCTCCTCAAAAAACAGGTTTTTTTTGAGAAAATTAATCTTTTTCACCTACATAAAAAGACCCTATTTTACACCTATTAGTCTGATGCCTCAATATCACAGATTTATTGCATATATTACACATGGTATAGACTGTTCTGTAGTAAAAAAATTAAACCTTAGCCGTTTCATCCTTTCACATGATGGTGTGGTTAGATGGCTGTTGAAGAGATACAGAGTTATGGAGGCGTGGGAGGAACAGAAGACCTTTTTGGTGATGCAATTCTCTAAGCAGCCAATTGCAATTGGAAACTCGCGTTCTGGATATACAGAAAAGTGTTGGCTGCACCAAAACACAAGACAACAGGTCTCTGGCAGGGCCCTGGAGCTATTCAATACTGGACAGCAGCACATTAGATGACAACCAGAATGGAAAATTTAAAAAAAAAAATTAAAAAAATTTTTTTTTTACAAATGTCTGAAATGTTTTGTCTTTGTGAATCTATCTATGCCTTGTTTAGTGGTGCCTTCCAGTTGTACCTAGAGGAGCACTAGCTCTTCTATATACCAAACAAATATTTCTCCTTTGAACAGCTGATAAAAACAACTCTACTGGGCTTTAATAAAATGTCAAAACATAAGTGGAGCTCTTTTGTCTGATTGCTGTCTGCTTTCAGCCTCATTTCTGCTTGTGCAAGATGGTTGCAAAATGCCTGCAAAATTGAATCGAGGTTTTCTTAATCGCCACTCTTCAAGCCATAAATGATACATTCAACTGTGGTATTCAAAATATTTTCACATTAAAAAGCTTTTAGATTTGGTTGCTTTTCTTCATCTAGATATTTCATAGATGAAGAAAAGCAACCTACTTCTACACCAATAACGCCTTGAAATACTGTTGAGAAAGATTGATTCCATGTTCTTCTTTGCTCTTCCCAGCTGCTGAGGTATCTGCAATGCACAAGGCCACAAATTATGAGAAATAGGCTCTGGGATAGTCTGAGGTCTGAGGCAGATGGTAGGTAGTTTTTAAATGCCTCCATTCCCTTATTGTCCACACTGTTCCCCCAATCATCTTAAGTGGACCAGTACTTTTCTTTAGCTTTTCTATCTGAATATGCACTTAGCAGATTTACAACAGCTCAGCATCTTTTCCTACGGCTGGTCTACACTAGCATTGTCTGTGTCAAAAAGGCATTATTAGCAAAACTCCAATTTCATCAAAAGACTGATTTCATCCCCTGAAACAATTTGAGAAATTATATGAATCTGATTGATTAACTGGTACTTTCATAACATGCATTGTTATTGCGATGTTCAATGGTAATTTGTAAAGAACTTATTTTCTGCTTTCTTTACTGTCTCCTCACTAATGCTTTGGTTCTGGTTTTGTTGGTTGGTCTGGTTTGGGTTTTTTTTTAACCATCAAAAGTTCTTTCTTTATCATCATGAATACTCAATATTATGAATGACAATTCAGGAAGTTTATTTCAAAAATCTTTTGATATGCAAAGTGTTTTTATTTTGGCTGAAGGGAAGAGGATATCTTTTAAAACTTACAATTATATTAAAATAAAAATTTGTATGAGGCAGTTAAAAATTTAGATAATTTAAAATATGTATCTAGAGTAATATGTCTTATCATAATATTTAAAGTAATTTCTCTTTTAAACCAAATCAGGAATATTTTCCAAAATTTTTGATCTGGAGACATGCATCTTCAAATTTTGATGTATTCGTATAATCACAAAAACTGATTGAAACTAAGATAATGTGTTTTTAAAAGCATCTGTTGTTACACCTGTTTATTCTATTTCTTTGAACAAGGAAATACGTCAGTTATCAGGGTTAATAAGATTTCTCACGTAGAGATGTGCTAGACAGATTACTGATAACAGATTTCAGCAAAATCTGAAAAAGCCACCAAACACATGATGTTCAGCACAGAGGCAATTGGGTGAGATTCTATGGCCTATTTAACATGAGAAGATCCTGCAATAATCCCTTCTCATCTCCAAATATGTATAAGGAGAGTGTTTTCTAAAGGAACAAATAGAAAAAATACAGAATTCCACACTTACAAGATGTTCTCTACAGAAATTGTTTGGATCAACCTTTCCTCTTCCCCTCTCTTGCTGCTTTTTCTGTAGCTGCAGTCTGAAATGATTAAGCCAGACCCCCAGTCTCTGATTTGCTTGCTGTTCCAAATATATCATGATATAGTAACACATTCCTCTTGTAAGACACTAGTGGTGTACACAGCAGGCCTGAAAAAGCCTCTGCTATTATGAAGTTTTAATTACTGTTAAAAATAAAGACCACTGAGACCTACTGCAGATAAGTTAATGGCTCAAACTAGCCAACATGTTTTGACAACAGATGAATATGGATACAGTAGGTGAAATATGTAGCTGTTTAATGACAGAAAATATAGTATGAGATGGAAAAGTTAAGATTCCAAAAATCTACGGCATAATTGCACTTCTATGATTTATGAGCCTACTAGATGAACCTCTGAACCTTTCGAACTTCAGAATATTGAATAAAATTTAATAGAGAGCTCGATATTTTTTCTTGGAGAACATTTCAGTTGTTAGGAGGTATCCAATAACAAAATATATTCAAAGATATGTAAGTTGTATGTTAAACAGACCATACCCATATGTCAATGAAATGAGATGCATTCTGAAAAACTACTTGAAATTGGAATATTCTTGTTATTCTTCTTAATGCCTTTATCAAAGAATCAGCTAGGTTGGAGAAGAGCTTTGAGATCATCAAGTCGAACCCATGATCTAATACCAGCTTGTCAACTAGACCATAGCACTAAGTGCCACATCCAGTCCACTCTTAAACACCTCTAGGGAGAATAACTCTATCACCTCCCTGGCAGCCCATTCTGTGAAGAACTTCTTCCTAATGTCAAAAATTATATACACTGAGAAGAGTAGTCACACGAACTAAAATTTCCTAGCCTCACTGTTAGCTTACGTTTTTTGACTTCTTTTTAGTATGAATTTTTTCACTTCCAGACTTTGGAAACAGGGCTCCATGGAAAGACTTGTAGAAGTCTTTCCATGGAGCCTATTATTCTTTTACTCTGCACAGCACAGAGTAAAAGAATAATAGGCTTAACAAAAAAAAAATCAGTCTACAAAACAATTCTATGCATAATAAACTCTACCTTCTGGGGCTCATCAGAGGATTGGCCAACTTGAAGCACTAAAGTGAATCCTCTGCAAAGAAAAGTGGGACAATACTAATACTATCTTTTTTTTACTTGCATTTTAAAGAGTGATTCATGCATTTTGTTTAGACACAAAGATGTTTTTTGCTGTCTCCCTGAAAGATCTATTCATCAGATTAATATTCTAGTGCTTGAGTGCTTCAGTACAGTACAAACATTTTATTTTCTATACATTTACAGAATAAACTGTACAATTAGTCACAAATTCCTTGCATATGCCCTGCTCTCAGCCTCCTTTTGCAAAACGTATTCAATTATTGTCATGCACATTCATGGTAGGTTTTTTTCCAGGCACTCAAAGAATATTTTTCAAGTGATTAGTCTTCTTCTGATGAAAGGTCATGGCCAAGGAGTTCTCATTATATAAAAGAAACTAACAGAATATGAAATGAACAAGTCAGATTAAATATTCCGTGTCATTTACCAAAATTCAACTATCTGAAAAGGAGTAGGTAGGATGGTTGGGTAGACACACGATTAAAAAATGTTTTCCAAGCTAGCAGTAAAACAGCTAAGAATGCAGACTGTCAACATTTTCTTCACCATAGGTTTTTTAATTTCCTTCAGCAAAACATTTAGCTGAGATTTAACTGTAGCTTCTTTAGCAGTCTAAAAGACATTTATCTGACATTAGTCATCTTGGTTCAATTGGGGGCCACCATCACCAAAAAACTATTAATTCTGTCATAAGATATATGCACAAAATAAGAGGATTGTTCAGAGCTGGTTCTGCCTCTTCTTTTTGATTGGCTCTGGAGAAAGTCTAGGGAAATGGCTTAAATTAGACAGCTAAATGTTTTGATGTCTACAAATTGTCCGGTTCCAAAAAGAAGTTACAGTTTTGTACTTTGGTTGTTTTCAGAATAGGAAACTGTGAGGCCTTCCAGAACAGGAAAAAAAAAAAAAGAGCAAATAAAGGAAAGCCACCTGAGCCATCCAGATGAACCCTATAGACTAACAGCATAAACACTGGATGCTAGTAGCGACTATGAACACTGTACACCAACAGAAAGTCTGCGCGGTGAATGACTGCATAAACAATCATATAAGGCACTTAAATGGGAGGAACTTCAAGTCCAGTTCCTGTTTCAAGGCATAGGAAGAAACTGAATGTTTGTGTCTCCAAGAACCCTTAAGAGGTTGGACACCACTACAGCTTTCTCCCAACCGCCTGGAATTTTAGGTGCTGTGTTATTCTGTGGCTCACTATCATAAGCAACTGTTACCTTTCAAAAAGAAAAAAAAGTCCAAAAACATTTCATGCATTTCACTTACACTTAGTTTGAGATGTGCAAGGCCACTGCTTTCAATTTAGAAGTTATCATGCAGAAAGTGTAGACCCTGATCCTTTGAAACCATTGGATAAATTTGAAGGTGAAGATCTTTGTCCACAAGTCACCAAAAAACAGTAAAACCCCAATAAATGAAACAAACCAAAGGAAGGCTACCACATATTGTTACATGACATGATGACATTTGTTTCCATCTCTAAGAATGAGTTAATGAAAAAGTCGCCTTCAGACAGAACAGGACTAAGGCATTATCACAGTCCAGATCTTATCAGAAAGATTAAAACTGAATCTAAAACACAACATTAAAAAATAGTATTAACCACTTATACAATATAACATGACATTTTTTTATGTTATGACCACACCAAGTGAGTTCTCTGAAATTCCAGCACTGTACCTGTAGTGATTTTTACCAGAAGATCACTGTAGATTGGGGAGTTAGTGTTCCACATAACAGTCAACCTGAGCAGGTGATGCCAGTGTTGCTTTAGGCTACATGTACGTCACAGTGCCATCACACCCGTGCTGTGCTGTGCTGTGTGCATCCCCTGGCTGCAGGAGAACCAGAGACTACCCACAGTAACACTGGAACCTGTGGACAGCTACTCAGTATGGGGATTGTATTTAGGCAAAAAGGCAGGAAGAAGTTCTTATGTGAACATCACTTTTTTTTTTTTTTTTGAGAATGCAACTTATTATTAGAATTGTTTTCTTTTAAGAAAATCCTGTAAAATCTCAAAAGACTTTCTCCTTTACAGTCTTAGCTCCAATAAATGCCATTTTTAAGTGGTGTTCTACATTGTGAGTGCCCTCCTTATTATGACGGTAATGAACCAGCACTTGCAGTTGCAAGACACCTGATGCTCCAGCTGAAATGACAGTCTTTAGAAATAAAAAGGTTTCCACTAATATTTCTGGTCCTAATAATATTTTATCCAGACCACAGCACAGTTCACCTACCAATTTTTTTTTTTTTTTAACATTAACATATGTCCTAAAATGAAGTGTGAAAGTGGAATTTTTTGACTAAGCTTCAGGTGCTGTCCATAATTCTCACATTCATGATGCTGAAAAAAACTGCTTAAGAGTAAACTGACTTTGCAGCTTTTTAAAATACACCATCCTTAATATTTCCTTGTTTCTGGCACCGTTTTTAAGCGCTTCATACCTAATATATGAAAATCTTTAATAATGTTACCATTTCTTACTCACATGACCATAAACTGTAATCTTCACATCCTCTTTACCTACATTAAACAAAAGCATCTACCAACAAGAATGACTGACTCTCATCCAAGTCACTACAAGTTTTTTCTGGAAGCTCATTTGAAGTGATGTCCAGATCAGGCTGAAGAGATCTTAGTGCAGTCTACTGTCTCTTAAGTAATTCCAAACATAGCTATTCAATTAGATAATAAAATATATACATCATTCTCGCACACTAAGTGCCGTTTCTGAAGGAGTTCACAAATCCTGGCAGCTGAAAAGACTTGCATATTTAGGAGGAGCAACAATGCAAGAGAATGAAGAAGGTTTAAATGTAAAAGTTATAAAGTCAAATTTAGTTCTTACATCTCTATAAATTCTGATGAAGCCACAGACTACAGGGAAATACTCCAGATGTCGAGTAAACAAAGATCAGGCACTAAGACATAAAACTCTCATAATAATTCCAGAAACTTCTATCTCCTCTAAAATATGCAATTACTTAGGTGTTGTGAGAAGTCTTGGGTACTTTTTTGTTCCCAAAGCTGACACTACCACTGATTGTTTTAAATCTTTTTATTTTTACTTGCTGTATAAACAGGTATAGCTAGTAATTATTTTTCTTTATCTTAGATGCTCGAAGATATATGCTCCTGTCTTAAGGGAAGCATACTGTCTATGAAAAGTCTCTCTCCTCATCTGCATGGTAATTAAGCAGTACTCAAGGTGCTATCAGACAGCATACAAGAACAGGGCTACAAGGCAACTAGGGAACAACTGCAAGAGAATGGAGTGCTGGACTGGAAAGTTAATGCAAATTTTTTTCATGAAAACTTTTCCATCCAGTTCAAATTGCTTTTACAGGCAGTGATTCTGAATTCCTAGTTTCTTTTCATAAAAAGGATGTTTTATAAAAGATGGACAGTCAAAATACAGAAGTATCAACCAATGAAAGAAGAAAATCTTGCAGAATATAAAAACCACTAAAACGCCTTGAGTGCTCACTGTGCACTCAATTCCAGTGAACAGATCTCCGTTAATTTTCTAAATGACACATTCAAGAAACAAAAGCCAAATAAAAAGAATCATCAGTTCAGCATTTAAGAAGAACATATTTGATAGTACATTTTTAAATGGAAGCTCCTCCTCCAATAAAAGTGCCATGTAGCAATCTAGTTAAGTCTATTCACAGTACTCCACATTGATCATCTCATTCTTCTCCTGGAAAAAAACTCCAGAGCACACGTAATGACAGTGTAATCAACATTTCAAAGAGTTCACCAGACATTGTCCAATCTTGTAAAGACCAGGAAAGATGTAACAATAAGCAGCACAGAAACTGTCTTCACTATCCTCTATGGATGAGTTTCCTAAAATTGACTATCTCAAAGTTGTAAACAAAATTCATTAATAGAGAGATGATGGAAATAAAAAGCACCTACAGGATTATCCAGACTGATTCTGAGTCTCATCATGTTCCATATCACTCATTATAAGGTGAAGGCACTTAGCAGGATTGGTATGCAGGATGATTATTCACTCATACATTTCATCCCCATCCTGGTGTTTATTCTATTTCATCATATAAGAGAATCTAGAACACACCTACTTTTCATTTTGAATATGAAATGGTTTGGATTTTTTTTTGAAAATTCATTTGTTCAAAACAATAAAGTTACAGATTTTGTAGCCTAATTTTAAAATGAAAACTGAATATACATCAAAACTACTGATATAATTCACCCACCAAGATCCCAGTAACTAAACTCTCCCCACACAAATAAAAATCCTCAAAAAGAGGATTACATTTTGCATCCAAACCTGGAGAGCCCAGAGGATCTATCTGACTGCATCAGAGAAACAGATGCTAATCTTGCATGTGGGATCTTTAGTCTTTATCATCTCTCACTGCAATACACAGAGCTACGAGTTCCATTTAGAAAGCTGCTAACTGCATTGCCTCAGAGGATCAGGTTCTGGAAAGTCAAGTTTCAAGCTCTGTAAGACTCATATATCAGTATCAACTCCTTATACTATACCCTGATGTAAATGGGAAAAGCTCCTACACTGTCATTCCCCTTTCTTACATTACAAGTCTGTATAAAGAAAATACTCCAATTTAGCATATGCATGGCATGCTGTGACTGCCATTCTTCATACTAACATTATTCCCCTCTGGTCCTCTCAGAATTTATTTTCTTATCTGTAGTCTTACAGCTGCATTGTAAATTTCCTGAAAGGAAGTATCTGTATTTGTCACTTGTTTGGTACCAAAAATGAAATCAACTTGCTATGACTGTTCCAAGTCCACAACATATTTGCACAAGGCAGACTTTTAAATCTTTACATAAAGTGACATAGTTGTCACTTAATAGCCTGCAAAATTGATGAACAATTTTTTGTTTCATTATATAGAGAACTAAAGTTTAGGTTTATGTGGCGACACGACACAAAGGCAACGGACATTTCTAGTGTTTAGGACAGAAAATGTTTCTTTCATGTAGTATTCATTAGGGATACAAGAGTCAGTTATCACATCCCATACAGAATATCCATAGACTATCCAGAGAGAAATCTTGTCCTCGGCAATAGCAATTCACAGTTTAAAGTTTGGAAGTCTAATCTTCTAGAACCTTCAACAATTTTACATGAATGCATAAAATTTAGCAAGAGCAATTGCAGAATTCTCCACCTGGGATTGGAAATTCCTGGTTATACATAGAATCTGGGGAATGAGAGGCCAGAGAGCAACCTCACAGAAAATGACCTGGAAGTCCTGGTCAATAGCAAGCTGAATATGAGTCAGCAGTGCCCTGGAGTCTGGAGGTCATCAGGGACAGCACTGCCAGCTGGGCAAGGAAGGGGATTGTTCCACTTGGCTCTGCACCGGGGTTGCCTCACCTTGAGTGCTGGGGGCAGTTTTAGATGCCTCAAAAGATACAAAGCTCTTATAGAGCATCCAAAGGAGGTCTAGAAGATGCTGAAGGGTCTAGAAGGGAAGCCATATGAGGACTGGCTGAGGTCACTTGGTTTGTTGGGCCTGGAGAAGAGGAGAATGAGGGAAGATCTCATTGTAGTTACTACAACTTCCCCAGAAGGGTAAGTGGAGGGGCAGGTGATGACCACTGCTCTCTGCTGACCAGGGATAGGACAGGAGGAAATAGAATAAAGCTTCATCTGAGGAAATTCAGGTTGGACACTAGGAAAAGGTTCTTCACTGAGGAAGTGGCCAGTCACTGGAAGAGTCTCCCTAGGGGAGTGGTTGTGGCACCAAGCCTCTCAGAGTTCAAAAAGTGTCTGGAAAATACTCATGGCCATATGATTTAATTATAGGTAGTCCTGCAAGGACCAGAGAGCTGGACTCAGTGATCCTTATGGGTCCCTTCCAACTTGATACACTCTATGAAGCTATGATTCTGTGATTCCATTTTGACAGATTTTTTTTCCTTTACACAGCTTCATGATTTTTCTCTAGAAGATGAAAAGCCAGTATCTGTAATGAATTATGCTATTAAACTAGGAGAGCTATTGGAGCATAAATACATGTAGTACATGCTTAAAAACCATACAGAAAACATCATAAATAACACGATGTATATTATCTTTGTGTAATCTATTGGTTTTATTAAATTCTGCTTAGACACTGAGAAAGAAGAGACTAAACTAGCCAAAGAGGATTAACACCATAAGAAAGAACAAGAAGGATTAATTTAAAAATGCTCAGAGAAAAAATATTTTGTTTCAGAAGATGATATTACTCTATAGTTTGGCAAGCTAGTAGCTTGAATCACTGAAAAATAAGTAATTGCCTTCTTGGCTTCGAGTGCTACATCTGTTTAATTGACTATCCTCTGTCCTTTGTCATTTCAAAAATTCTAAACACACAATTAAATAGTTTCTAGCAGACAGCCAAGCTTATCTATTCCTCAGAAGATATCAGGTAGCTTTATGCGTTTTACATCTTATGCAGACCAAAAATTGGCAATGTGTTTGGTAAGACAGCTGTACAGCAAATAATAAGTATTTTCCATCAGTGAATAGATAGCCTCAAGATAGGAAAATTTCCTTAAGATAGGAAAATTCTTTCATTCAATTCATCAATCAGTTTGGCTGGGATCAGATACCCCTTTTCCTTGCTTCATTACTGTCTCCCATGTGCTGAGGTACTTCTACCTAAAATGTTAGAAAGAATCACTGAACCATATAGCTTGCAGGAAGTGCACACACTAGAGCAGTGACTGTTAGTGAAGTTATAAATATATGCTATGCAAGAGCATCAGTGCTGGCTTATACATGCTGGGTTCTTGTAACACTTATGCCTAATATTGATTTAACGCACAATATTTGTGATTCTCAGATAGTGATGGATGCATAAATAAGCTCAGAGCAGCAGCTAAAAATATTTTTGACACTAACTATACCCTTAATTGAGATTGGCCTCATTAATATTGATATTAATTTCTTATCCAGAATAGTTTATATGGATCAAGTTTATTGTGGTATTTATTTTCTCTATTTCAATCCTTGTCCTAGTTGATCTGTTTCTGCTAATTGGATATGATAAAAAAAGTCCTTGGTCCTATGTAGAGCTTTTCTCGACACTCACAAAATGATTTACAAAGGTTTAGCATTGTGATCTCCATTGCTACCAACAGAGAAACTTACACACAGATAAATCAAGTGCCTTTTAAAGCATGCTCTACACACAGCTCAGAGAGCTAAACTAAATGGACTCGAGTCTCAGTCCTGTGCAGTACAGCTAGGTACTTTGACCCTACAGACAGAAAAAGCCAAAATCAGGTGGCTAATTACAAGTAACTGCAGACAACCAATAATCCTTGAATAATCCAGTTTCAAGCACCCTGAATTATTAGATTCATAGATTCCTTGTAAGCCTCTGAAGTAATTAAAGCCTGACTGAGAAGCTAAGCGATCTTCAGCTGAAATCCTATGAACAGATTAGCTTGAGAACATAATGTATGATGACTATTAATGTACTATTCGGCTGTTTGAGCAGCAAGTGTCATTCAGCAAAACCTTACCCAAATTGTACATGTATTAGATTCACACTGTATTTACAAAGCTAAATCTAATGTTAGAAGAAAGCACCAAAAAATGTGATTTAATCTCTTACTGCACCATGACAATATGAGATGCAGTAATTGACAGAACACAGCCAGATATTTCAAGGCTCCAAGGGATGAAGATCTGTGAGTCTTTCCATAAATTAGGAAATTGAACAATTTCTGATGAGGGCAGTCTAGTAGCAGGAATGTGAACTTGTTACTTTTCCACCATTTTTAAACAAAGATTCTCCATAATTTGGAAAGAACTTCTAGTATTTAAGGGCTTCTAGAATTATTAAACTACTGTTAATTTTGTATGTTTGAAGACAAAATACTCTTGGAAACTTACTATAGTGTCTAGAAGAAGTTAAACGTAATTGAAATTACCTGTAATCTCTCCATTCACCATGCAAGGAGCAGAAACCATTTATTAGACTCATATTTAAACTGTATATTTTGAGCAACAAAATATTTTTATCATAAACATTGGACTCTGTTCTAAAGAAGACTCTGTGGACTCTGTTCACTAACTCATCTTTGTGTCTGAGCTCATTAAAACCCTGTCCTGGTTTAAGGCAAATTTGGGAGAAAATCTCCAAAAAGGGGCCCCTCCAGAAAGCAAACCCATACAGCCTACCCCCCCCCCCCCCCCAAACTGGTTTGGGAAGGATTCCTCGGAGAGAAGTGGAAAGAAGCTGTTTATTTGACAGGCACAGCAACCCCCAGCACACAAAGTTAACAATACTGGATGACACCACTCTGTCACCGCTCTAACAAAGGTGACAAATTCAGAAAGTCTCTCCTGGGGGTTTGTTCTATTATCAGTCCCTCTGGTTCTGGGGCAGCTGCTGCAGCCACAAGATGCAAACTCTCTCTCGGTGTTTCCAGGTCCCAGTCTGGAGCAGGTTTAGTAGGTCCAAACAGGAAAGGGGAAACAGTCCAGGAAAGAATTTGGACTGTTTAGCTAAACAAACTAATGAGCAGAGGAAAAAAAGCAAGAGCAAGCAGAAGCAAAGCAGGAGCAAAGCAGAAGCAGAGCAGAAGCAAGAGCAGAGTGAAAAGCAGGACAAAAAGCAAAACCAGCCCTATGTATGTCTGTATGTCCCGCCAGCTGTGAGGGAGTGGCTGATAAGAAGCCAAAACAGAACTTTCCCTCTTCAGAGCCAGCCTTGAAGGCACAGAACATAATATCCAGCATAAATAACACACATGAATGGGGATACCAGCATCCTAACGTCACCCTCGGACAAACCCTCATCACATAATCAGAAGATAAGAGATTGCTTTTTCTAATTCAAATTGGACTCAACCTAAAAATTTGTTTTTAATAGTTGCAGTCACTGGGTTTCTGTCAGTCACTAAGACTAGAGCCTCTTTTTGAGCCATTAAGGACAATTAAGCTCAAGTGTGAATTTGATGCAATTTGACAAGAATGACATCCATCTTTGCCCAAATTCTTTTTTTTTTTTTCTACTTTCTGCATCCATTTTATGCAAATTTTTATTGTACATTTCTAAAGAAAGTACAATTCCTGGCATGTCTGTTCAAAAAAACCTCATCATTTTTAGTAAGGCTATGAGGCTAGAGCCACTTTGGACCACAGCATTAACAGACCAGTGCTTAGGTCTGTCTCAGCCCTTCCTCTTGAGGGATATTTTTTTGCTGAGCATCTGTTACAGAGCTTTCAAAATGCAGAACCCAGAACCTGAGACATGAATGAGTGGCAGCATCTGCTTATATTACTACCAGCAGCATACACAATGAATGCCTTAGGGAATGTGCATTGCTCTCCTAATCTTATCTTCCTGCCCACCCAGATCTGCAATTTCTCACTCCATGGAGCCACATCTTCCATATTCCTTCCTCCTCTCCCAAGAGCACCTGATGCCAAAGGGGGCCAGCATGGTCCATCTCCCCAAGAAGGAGCAAAGGAAAAAAAAAGCTAAGCTTCACAAAGGTGCAGCAGAAAAACATCACAGCTATGAATCCTGTTTTGAGCACTTGTTCCACATCTGTGTTATGATGCCTCTTCAATGAAAGAAACCAGTGATACTTTTTCACATACTGGCCTCACGTCTGACTCACTTCTCTGTTCTAGTCACAGATTCTATATCCTCTCATGACTTCTCTTTGCTATTCAAAACATCTCCAAACCTTTTTTTCCTCCCCCATGTGGAGGTTCTTATGGTATTTCCTAACTCTTTCTATCATTAAGACTAATCAGGTTTACTTCCATGTTAAAAAACTTTCTTTAAGGAATTTGTGTCCTTTTCTAGACAGCAAAAGATTAGGGGTAATCTCATTTCTAAACATAAAATACAAATATTATGTAGTTCAAATTTAAAAATTAAAACACCCATTTCAATTAGCATAAATGTTCAAAGAATTCTTTATGCCTGTGCAAGATCTAATGGCTTCAGATCTAATGGCTATGGTTCTGAAAATATGCAGGTGGTGAAATATTTCTAAATTTCCATTAGAAGCTTAGATTACAATGGCAGTTTAATGAAAACTAGAATTAACCTCACGGAAATGCAAAATTATACTAGAGGACTATTTATATTACACTAACAATGAGGTGAGATTATACAAGCTTTTGAGACATAGTACTGTTGGGTCCAATTTTTCAGCTGTGCCTTGCAAAGATGAGGAAAAAAACCCCTATTATATCTCTGGTGAGCTGCTAAGAAGCACAGCATACATATAGTTAAAGTGAATAGGAACAATAGGTCAGGGTGATAGAACTCATCAGGAAAGAAAAGCTAGGAAATGTGGAGGTCTACAAAACTAATATATATATATAATCTTTGAAATGATCTTTGGACTCACACATTATATTAAAAAAAAAAAACACATATAAAAGAGAAGCAAAATAACAGAGAGCAACATAAAAGTGATAGAATTTGCAACTACAGTAATTTGAATCAAACCCTGAAAAACTTCAAAAGGTTTCAAGAACTTTATAAAACTTCTACAGAAATTCAAAAATAATCTGACATCTGCTCTTTCTTCTGATACTGTTACACTTTCAGATGTGCATCCCATATATTCAGTTAACACTAAGAGTGAGAGAAAATTTAAGCCAACTGACCTCTACCACCTCAAAAGATTTCTCACTATATCATCCTATTATCTCCAAATAATCCTATAAAGCATCTCTCTTATTTGCAGCATAAGAAGAAAGTTACTAGACTGGCGATTCATCTAGTATAGAACCACGCTGCTGACAATGGCCAGGTTCACCTTTTGTAAGAGGAAATTCTGCTCCTAACAGATGCAGAATACACTGTCTTTGTGGAGGCCCCTCCATAGCTATCATAAGCTACCTAGTATGACTTACCTTGTAAATTGTGAGGATTTAGAAGAATAATTTTATTTTTTTTAGAACTGACAATATTTACATTTTCCATATAAAGAACAAACCTTGTTTCAATTTAATCCACTTTTCTATATCCTTGATTCCTTCTTGAACTAAGTTGAATGGTTCATCATGTGCTATCTAAAAAGAAGACCATTTTATCAGTTTTGGTGGGTCGTTAAATTGTTGTTAAAAATTCATTTTTTAATTATTAGCAAGGAAAGAGAAAGATATAATACATCCTCTCTTAAAAAAAAAATAAAAAGTTCTTATCTTTATACTAGCACTGTTCTCTCCAGCATCTAAACTCTCATGGCATGGTTGGTCCACCTTTGGTCAATATACTGCCCCTCTTTTCTCTGTAATAATGACAAGCACAGATCTGCAAAAGTGTGCATGCAACTATTGTTCTATTTGGATGTGAAATTCTCATTTATCTAATATGAAATAGGAACTAAAACACGCAAAGATTTCATTCTTTGAATTTTAGAAGTTAAAGAAAAAATAATAATTAGTTATATTTGAAATTTATCCCACTGAAAGTAATTTGAGACAGATATCTGAGTTATAAACTGTAAAACCAAAGAAATAAAAATATCTCAACTATTAACAACGATGAACAGCCTAGAGCAATTAATGATTTTTAAATGACAAATACAAGGGGTTTGACTATAATTTTAATTCCTTTGTCATACTTTTCTTTCATCTTTAATAGATTAGGACCATTTGTTGTTTTTTAGTTACAGCTCTAAAGATGTATTAGGACATGACAAGATCCAAGAAGCCATACTTTTAAATAAACCTATTCATCTTGTAAATATTCCTTTAGAATTTCTGGCTTTTATCATCAGTTTAATGAAGTCTAATGTATCTGTTATTATCCTTTCCCTTCAATGAGGTGATAAGTATAAAATATAGTTGTGTTTGAAATAAAAGAACGAAAGCTGAGGATGTGGGAGAAAAGCAATACTACATGAATGAGAGGTCAGGCAAGCTGCAAATAACTTTTCTGTAGGCACTCCAAACATAGTCATTCTATGATTCCAAAGCTTATTCATAAGCTTTCTGCAGCCTTCTAAACTGCTTACATGGCCAATTGAGTTATGAACAAAATGAAACAACCTGGCTGAACCTGGTAAATTCATTTTTTAATAGAAAAACAGATTATATTTTACTGAAGGTTAGCTGGCTGTATGAAGCAATAAGTGTGAAGATAATGTTCATTTTTTGCACATTGTGACTGTGTTTTATTTAAATTAAGGTAACTTAAGGGTGTTTGATTAGTGCCCAGTAATAAGAGAAAAATTTATGTTAAATATCTGCTTTCAAGAGGCTTCTTGTCTGTATTTTGCTTTTTTGTTTTTGTGATACTAATTATGCATTAGGTAGAGGAAAAATTCTTAATTTGATGAAAAATTATTAACAAGATAAGGATGCATATGCAAAATATGCATTCAAACCCCCTCTATTTGTAGTGTCAGTATTTTTCTCGGAAGTTATCCTACACTGAGAAGTTTCTACACTGAACATTTCAAGGCATTATATGAAAATGTTTTGCTTTTTTCCTAAAAAAAAAAAGAAAAATTCAGTTTGGATTTGCATGACAAATTGTAACTCTACCACAAATAGATAAACAAAATCTTTGATTTTATTTTTCCTTATTTTTGAATAAGGAAAAAGCTTTAAGTTACTTCATAGGTAGCATGATATTTCCCTTTCTTATATAACACTAGAAAACACACCATATATCTTGTCTTACACATTTCTCATTAATAAAAGAAATAATCCATTTTATCACAAACCTATGACTTCCCATCAAAGTAGTACAGCTTACAAAACAAAAAAAACCAAACAAAAAGCATGAGAATTCATACTGTGCTCTCTTTGTTTCTCAATTTAAATATGATATTTAACAATTTTATAACTTAACATCCTACAGTAAAATTACTTAGTATAGTTTCAGCCCAGCCAAAAATGGGTATGGGTTTATAAAACAGAGAAAGGGAAAAAAACCACAGGTTTTGTATATGAATCAACAAGGAGGACCAGATTAAGTAATTTTATTTTGAAAGATCATCATGAACCTGATCAGGAGCTGCACAGGAACGTTATTGGTTTTCTCCTTGGACACTTTTAGCTGCACTACTTGTTAAAGAGAAGAAAACATGTAGATCAGAAGGTAGATTATTCTTTGCTGTGATGTTATTTCAGCTCATCCATGAGATCAATGAAATGCACGAGAGAAATTTATTTAATCCTTTGCATTCCAAAAAAGCAAAAGTTACCCAATTCCCCACACTGTTTTCTCCCTACACCACCCCTTGAAGTTCTTTCTAGATTGTCATAATGCATGTTGCTCCTTTAGTGATTAACTCCTTTGGTTTATCATTTCCACTATAGAGGATCTACACTTTTCCTTGAGGCCTAAGCGAATTTTACCAATATAGTGCAACTGAAAGTGCTGAGTAAAAAGAGCAGTGAGCTGAATCTCTGCATACAACTAAGTTGCCTAATCTTTTTTTACAAAGTATGAATTTGAAATATTATAAGGCCATTTAGATTTCTATTTCATGCTTCATAAGTAGGGTTTTTTTTGTCAGAAACAGAATATCAGTATGTAACTAGTGGCATTTTTCAGGAAAACATTGCTATTTTTTTTTATTAATTTTCCTTTCTAATACATGGATAACTAAATGCACTCCATTTTTTTCCATTGTCACATATACTTAAGCTCAATAGAGTACCAACATAATTTTTCAGCACCTTTTGTCTATTTCTGGCTCTGATGGATAAGTGGCCTGAAGGAGTGAATCAAGGTGGGCAATGATTCCTTCATGACTTCTTGGTTTGCATGAGTTGAATACATGGCACCACAGCAAGAACCTTGGGCTGTCCTACGCAAGGGTAATCAAACACTTGGTTAAGAAAAATAAGTTAGGCAACCCCTCCTTCCCTCCCTTTCACACAACAGTGGAGTCACATGGGTGTTCAAGCTTGTTATGCACAATCCTGTTGTTGTTACAGGAAGAACTATTTCATAAGAAGATTAGATATTCGCTTAAGCTGCCTTGATACAACTGAATAAGCACAAGCCTGCAGATATACAAATGCTAAATCTACTGGCATTATAATTTCTTAAGCATTTAGAAACCTCCAAGCTTTTCTAGATGGTAAAGCATCCTACTACACATAAGACTATTTCACAGACATACCAAATCTATTTATTTTGAAGAGAAGCAGCATTGTTTAAGCTAGGTTATAATATAATAAACAGATTAGGGTATTAGAAAACACAAGTAATAAAAGAGTAAGATCCTCAAAATGAAGAAATGGAATGAATGTGAAGTTTTCTGTCAAATAAAAAATGTGAGGAAATTAAAATTAAAATGCAAGGAAACTCAAATCTAGCTCAAAATAATTTATCTTTTGGCATCATACATCAGTAATTCAGGTACTAGTTCAGAAAGTAAATAACACTTCAGGTTGAATGAAATTGCCATCTCTTTTTTTGACAGTGTGGATTTTCAATTTAAAGTAATCTGTAGTCATGTATTTAGGGCACATTGTTAAAGTATTGTTCATTTGAGAAGAGACAGGAACTTTCAAGATTGCAACTTGTTCCTGGAAATCTAATGCATTTCATTTTTTTTTTTCAATTGTTCTCAATAGCTTACAGGAGAACTGGCTCATTGGCAATAATGCAAATGGAATAGATGTAACATTTTCTTTCACCAGAAAAGGTAAAATTCACAGAGAAAAGGTTTCTCTACTACCCCTCTTTATCAGAGTATAACTAATAAAAGGTTAGGTCCTATGCTGGACCTTGACATGGAACTGTCTTAAATAATTTTTATAATTTTACTTAATTCCATCTCTTTTGAGACCAATTTCATCAATTGCTACTATAAAGGAAAATATTACATCAAGAGTCAAAAAACATCAGTGATCCTTTCTGCAAAGTTTTCTTTACTATAATAGCAAGGTGACTATAGCTGTGTTTCTAGCTGTGTGTATCAGTATTGTCATACTGAAGTACAAACCTGAAGACTAAGAACTTGAAGTGCTTCAGTTTTTCATAAGAAAAGATTTTTCAAATACCACCAGAATCTGCAGAAGCAAGGTTGACTGTGGGAATGTGGATTGCTTTCAAAAACTTATGAAAATCTAGCTGTTTATAGCCTCTTTCAATCAAAGGGACTTTATAGCTGCCCTGATTCACTTCAGAAAATTGTGCCAAAAACAACCCCAAACCAGTAATTTTTTTTGCACTTAAACACCACTGACATAAGTTTGTATAACTTTCTAAACTTCACCAATATTAAACATCAAAATAAATGCTGACAAACCATACAATATTCAGGTTACAAGATAACCTGATAAGGGCAAGAAGCTCAGGCATCCTGTTTAAGCTGTTTCAGAAGAGTACAACTGATTGGCAGCTATATGTCTCAAGAATACATGTACCTCCATCTCTAGCTAAGAAAGAACTAGAGAAAGAACTTTGTCTCAGTGGTAGAAGTATCAGGCCTTAGGAAACTGAACAAAACAAACTGGTGAATATTCATGGAAACAAGAATAGTTCATTTTCTCCTAGTTATACTATTATGCAAATGTTTGAAAATATTTGTTCAAATAATGTTTTAACTCAAAACAACCTCTTGTAATATTTAGTTTGTGTTGTCACATAAATGGGGGAATATCATAGTTTCTGTTTAGATCGCACAGAAGTCAGCTCTAAAGGCAGTAACTTTTCATATGTATTTGGAGTCTCAGACTCCCCTGCTATCTGTGGACACAGATGCTCAGGGTAAATAAATGACACCAACAGACACCAGAGTGACTGCAGTATATGGTCAGGCTTGAATGTTGTTCCAGCCACTGTCAGAGACCAAATACTAGACTGTTTGGAACCTTGGTCTCCCGCTCAGGGGAATTTCTTATACTGCTACCCCTGAGCTCAATTTTGAAGTATTATCTTCAAATGAGAACATTATCTTCTAGGTTTGACTACTCTATAGGATTCTATACCACTGAAGTATTTCCAACATCTTCAAAGGATTTTAAAGAATTGATTGATGATTCAGACATTTGAGACAAACCTGGAGAATTCAGAGATAACTACAGTAGGATTTTTCTGATCTTTCATTTTAAAAAAAAGTATTTTTAATGACTTCTTTTCTGGAAGATGACTTCTATGTGGAACTTTCCCAGAACTACTTCTGTGTCAGTAAGTCAGGGAGCATGCTTGTTATTCAAGATTTGCTGTCCCCAGCTCTTCTAGTTCAGAGCATCAACAAACATATATACCACTCAATTTTCCAGCTTTACCTTATCTTATACATAAGACTGAACACCTAGAATGAAGGACTCAAATATCTCTATAGTAAGTTATACTAATTCTTTTTCATCTTCTCATGCTAGCCTTATGGTTTCACTGCATTTATTCTTCTCTTTATCTCATTGTTCTATGACAAGGAAAACTTCTGTATACTGTTGACAGTACTAGTTGCTGGGAAACTAACTGCAAGAATTATCCCCTCACTAGTTCCATTTTCAAAAATGGAGTTTAAGAGAAAATTCTTGAGACTCACTCTGCTACTGTGCCCTACTTTTTCCTCTTGCTTGCATATGTCATATTTTAAAAACAATATTGGTTTTGTAAATCAGGAGGGATCTACTTGAAGTCAGTGTTACTCATTTGTAGAGAACAAGCTTGCATTGGCTTTATTGGTTTACATTTCAACTACCTTGAGACACTATAAAGGGCAGAATTATGCAGCACTTAATGCTATAGAATACATGTTATATCTTTCATATGAGTATTTTATGTCAAAACCTTTACAGAGAAAGGTAACATAAGACTAACATAAGTGAACATAACTGGTAAAAGAAACTGGGAAATTAAGGCAAGGGAGAAAAACTAGCTTGAAAGAAGCTATTTCAGTGTGCAAATGGGGAACAATTTTGGAATATACCCTATTCCTTTCAGATGCTGAATGCTTTCCTTGATCACAGAAACAATAAGAAGCACTAGGTTTTGCTAATAACTAAAGATAACATGGGCAAGTTTCTTGTTTAAGAGTATTACAAGGTAAAACTTTTCTGAAAAGGTCTTGCTGTACTTAATATAGATTTATAATAATGAAAAATTCTAGGAGGGTTGCATGGAATTATGAAATAATTTCAAATTTTTTAAACATAATTTCTGAAAGCTTAAGTTAGTTCTATCTCTATTAACATTTCTAGGTAACCTCAACAAAATGTGGTCATTGATTTCAGATACATACTAGAAATGCAGACTTCGTACTTTGTGTAATTTTTGGTTTGGGTTTTTTTGTTTAGGGTTTTTGTTTGTTTGTTTGTTTGGGGTTGTTTGTTTGTTTTTCTTTGTTGTGGTTCTGTTTTCATTGGGGGTGGTTGAGGTTTTTTGTACTTTTATGGTCATTGCTGTTTTGCTATGTTCTTTGGTTTTTTGGGTTTTTGTGGGATTTTTTTTTTTTGGAATTGTTATTCTCTGTAGCTCTTTTACAACTTTTTATTTCTTTACCCACTGGCTGGAAAATGCACTAGCGGTAAACGATCCTGTGATGTGCCAGAGATATCTCTAAGTAGAAAAGACAAGACTTGTACTTCAGGACATCAGCTGCAAAGGAAAGCATGTGAGTAGGACACTCCCTGACAATTGCTTCACAACACATGTTACTTCCAGCTATTTCAAAGCATTTATCATTGCTAAATTTAACAAAGACTTGGGCAAAGATTTTCCATATAGTCCTTTACGGGTTCAATGAATCTCTGTGTAGACTAAAGCCATAAATTTATTCAAATTATATTAAAAGAATATTTCTTCTTGTGCAGAAGAACTTCTTTTCTTATTTTTAGGGATTTCTAGGCAGGCAAAATTTGACATTGTCTTCTTTCCTTTTATAGCTTACTCTGCATCTTTCTCTAGCAAAGTTTCACCTTCAAGTCTTACTCAATTGTTTTAAGCCACAATAATCCATGAAAATGAGACCTGCTCAATGAAAAGAGCAGGTCTCTTTTCTAACCAAAAATAACTTACTGACTTGGTAGACAATAGGAGAGCAATGGATATTGTCCACTTTAAGTTCAGTGAATATTTTAACAGTTTTTCCCTCAAGACCATTAAAGAGAAGCTGTTGAAGTATGGGCTGGATGAGCAGACAGTAGGCTGAACTGAACAAAAGCTGAATGTCCAGGCCCAGAGAGTCGTGATCAATGGCTGAAATCCTAGATGGAAGACAATAGCTACTGAGGGTCTACCCTCATAAGGGGTCCAGTCCCTGATAACATCTTCACTAACAATCTGAATGACAGGGCAGAGTATTCTTTCTGCAAACTTGCAGGTGACACAAAACTGGGAGAAGCGGCTGATATGCCAAAGGGTCATGCTGCCCTCCAGACAGACCTCAACAGCCAGAAGAAATGGCCTGACAGGAACCTCACAAAACTCAACAACAAGTGCACCAGTATATGTTGTACACCATCCATCAGGAAACCAATCATTAGGAAAACAGCTTGGCAGAAAAGTAGGTAGCAATGTGACTATAAGACAACAATGCATCCTTGCAGCAGAAAAGTTTAAGGGTATCCTGGGTCAAAGCAGATGATTGTGGACAGCAGGTTAATGCAGGTGATCCTTCCCCTCTGCTGAGCCCGGCTGAGGACACAGCTAGAGTGTTGTGTCCAGTTCTGGACTCCTCAGTACAAGGCATGGACATGCTGTAGGCAGCTCAGTGAAGGCATGAAGATGGTAAAGGGACTGAAGCTTCTCTCCTGTAAGGAAACTCTGAGAGTGCTTGGCCTGCTCAGGTTTGGGAAGAAAAGTCTCAGGGGAATTTGATCAATACCTCCATATCAAATACAATTTGACCGAGGGAGTGTGTAAAGACAGAGCCAAGGTCCTTTCAGTTGTGCCCAGTGACAGGACCAGAGGCAAGGGGGCACAAATGCTGGAGGTTTCCTCTGAACATCCAGAAACAATTTTTTTTACTGTAAGGGTGACTGGGTACTGGCACAAGTGGAGTCTTCCACCTTAGAAATACTAAAAAAAAATTTTCTCTGGATATAATCATATGCAATCAGCTTTGGATGGACCTTCTCGAATAGAGCTGTTGGACCAGATGAACTCAGAGGTCCCTTCCTACATCAACTGGTCTGAAAATCTATAATTCTGTAATGCAGACTTGTGACTGAAGCCCAGTGAAGATACAGAATTCAATAAAGGTTTTCAAAGCATTATTAAAAAAAGGCAGCAACATCCTACATCAAATTGAAATGTTAATTGCATCAGGCTTAGCTTTGGCTGACTCTATTAATCCTCCATTTAAATGAATATTAAATCCTGTAAAATAAAGTCATTTTCCACATACCAATAGCAACACTTACTTGTTTGGTATTACACTCTCTGTATCCAAACACTGCTAATATAAATGCCTTCATATAAACACTCACATGAATGAATCCTATTTGGCAGAATGTCACTGTTTTATTTTTCACAAGAAATCACTATACCTGCAAAGTATATTGATTCATCTTTTATCACATTGCTTCTCCTTTCAGACACAAACAAAAGATCAAGAGTCATTTTGTTTAAATTAATCTTTGTAGTTTTAACAGTAACATTGTTAGATGGGTTGACAACTCATAATGGTGCTATGGACTTCATTAAAACTAGAAGAAATTTAGAGCTGAGGAATGTAATAGACAATGATAGATAATATATTAAGATAATTTTTCTCTCCCACTTCAACCAACTGAAGCTCTCCCAGAAAAGAGTATGGCTCATCCAGTCAGAAGAAGAGATGCTCACTGTTAACGTTGTTCTACGAGTTGTTTGAACAGGCAGTTTTGACTAAGTAATTTACACTAGGAAAACAGAAGCATATAAAATCATGAAGCTAATGAAAGCCCATTATTCAGAATCCTTCACAAAATCAAAATACAGTTAAGTTAATTTTATGAATATTCTCAGTGCTTTTAACAGCACCTGGATAAGGAGCAGCTGTGAAGATAAAACATTATTCCATAATGCTTTATGATCATAAATCTCATTTGCGTGTTTCCACTCTCATTTATTTTATATCAGTTCAGGCAATGGGACTGCATATTTCCATCAGACAATCTTTAGGAGGGAAATATGACCAGTGTATGAAAAGAGTTACTGGTATGAAAAAAGTAGATATAATAGAGTTTTATGCTTTGGGGAATAATGGGGAATAAAAATAACATAGTAATTATTTGATGAATAAAAATAACAACTCCACTTATGGGCAGCAGAGAGACTTTAGTCATAATGTATGTGGTGTGGTGTGTTATTCTGTATTATTAGCCCTGCATGGCACTGCTAAAGAGAAATGGTGGCAAGTCAGGACTAATATAACAGGAACTGGAGTATTTGCAATTCCCTCCTCAACATCTGTTGCATAAAATGTAATTTGCTCATTTGTACAAGCTGTGCTTCTTTAGAGGCAATCTCCAAATCCTTTTTTGGATGTACCTGCCCTAATTTTCACAATTTGAATGTGGCCCAAAATAGCTTGCATTTTGGTTTCACATAATTAGAGGATTCTGCAGTGTGCAAACTGTTTATTTAAATCACATAAAATACAAAGCAACACAGAGGTATGAGTGACCAGAGAGTCTGAAAAAAAAGAATTCAAAGAAGATTTTTGTTGGGTTTATTTTTATTGGTTTTTTTTTCAAGAGGCAGAGCTCTCAAATCACCAGGAAGAATATTAAGGAAAGCAGTTAATATGTAGTTAAAGGAATTATAATGCATATGAACATATGTTGTTTTACCTAATTTTGATCAACTTAAAAGTAAAAATATCTTTCTTCTTTCAGTTGGGTTTAACACACCATCTGGTTTAATTATTCCTTAGGTAGCACACCATAAAGTTAATAGTAACAGTATTGTTAAGCCAATCAAAAAGAACGTTTCTGATGTGATTTTTCACCAAGGATGTTTCTCTTAAACCCATTGACTATAAGGTCAATGTAATAAGCTTTTGCATAAGGATTATGTTACTGCCAGTGCTTGACAGATGTTAGTTGCGAATAATCACTTCTCAATTGACTGAAATCTGCTTACTAAGTGAAAGAATTTAATCATTTTCTAAAGTGCTCCTTAAATCTAGAATTTTGGGCAAATTTTTCATTTAAAAATTGTTGAGAAGCTATACAACATTAAAACCACAAAATCCTACAGGATTGTCTACTAAAAGGAAATAAAGTGGAGTTTGTAAAAGTCACGTTGATTAAAGAGACAGAATTCTAAAGCTAATCCCAGCCCCCATTTCCGCAAAGATGAAGCCTTCAGAAGCCCAGTGAGCCTTCTGAAATACACTTCTTTGATCAACTAAGCAAGTGAAATATGGAGTGTTCATTACTCGTTGTAATACCAGAGGGACAGTAGAGATTTAGGGATTCGCTTCAACACCTTTGAGTTGAAAAGTGACTTCAATCAGTTTGGCATAATCCCCCTCTTAAGGCGTTCTAGGGAAGTTCACCATTCCACTCCTGCTGACTTTCAACAGACTTAATTATTGTTTAAAATTTTAGCTAGAAATTACTTCATGTTGTTTATTTTCAGAAGTATTATTAAAAAAGAAAAAGAATGCTGTAACAAATTCTCACAAAACTGAATGCTTCCTTATGGTCCCAAAAAACCTGTTTCTGAAGTGACCAGAAATGATAAGCAGGGCTATAGAGCAGAATTTCATCTCAACAGGTTTAAAAGAATTACTTTATCAAACATACAGTATGCTATTCTCAGTTTATCAAAAGAAAGGAAGAAGATCTAGAATTACATTACATTAGTGCTAGATATTATCATCATAACATATATTTCCATTTAAAAATGTAGTATTATGTATTCTCATTTTCCATTTCACACTTTAGATATATGTGTGATAAAAAATGCTACATGGTGGTCATGAATTAACAAAGCAGATATCAGTCATACTGAAAAAAAGACCACATTAAACCATTTTAACTCCACAGTTAATCATTGTTTTCCCAATTCCTACACTTTGTTGCCCATTGTCACAGGATACAATTTATGGTATAGTACTGCCATTCTAAATCACATGAGTTACAGTGGAGTCCATTGACCCCAGGAAATTAAAGAGGCAAAAAATAACTTAATTTCCCAACAGCCATGCTAAATGGGGTTAATGGAATTAAATTTTCATTTACTAAATGCCCCTAAATCTTATTCACCGCAGACTCCCTGAGCACAGAACAGCTTGGGAATGGAGAACTTAAGAGACAAGTGTCCCATAGTCCTGTTCTGTCCTTAGATTTCCCTAAGTACACATTTGCAGCTACCTCTGTGAGTATTGGGCTGAATAAATGGTTGATGTAACCAAGTAAATTTGTTTCTGTGTTTCAGCATAAATAAAGACCTGAACTAAATAGAACTGTAATCCATAAAACGATAAATAAAATTACATCGAGACCACTCTGGGTACCTGAATGTGTCTTCTCAACAGAAGAAATGTTACACAAAAGACATGGATCTCTCCCAGGACACATTTGGGGAAGTCCTACAGATAAGGACGCACCATATTGATGAACAGAAGTCATTCCATCTGTAACGTAAAACTTGCATTTTAAAAGCCTTATCAAACAGTCTAAAGGAGCTAATCAACTTGTCAGAGATATCAGGAGATGAAGACAGTAATCCACAGGCAATTCCATGATTAAGTGAAGATTTATTGGAAGAAGTAATCTCAGCCACATAATCCTAAAAATTATTATCCAGCCACAGCACTCAAAGCTATCTGTCTGAAGCCAATTTGACTAAAAGAGTCAGCACACAAACAGAAGTCTACATGAGATCTCTTCAAGTAATCAAATCAGGTTCCTTGGTACCACAGGCCCCTATGTAATAAAATCTTGTGTCTAAATCAATTAAATTCCACTTCCACTTAATCCTGAACTAACACTGCCTTTTTTTAAAAAACTTTTTTCTTCTTTATTCTTCTGATGTTCTTTATATCTCTCAGTTGTTTGGTGACTAAACAAGGCAAGCAATTTTCAGCTTCATTTCTAGATGGGAGATTCCATTTTTCCGAATATCCAGTTGTTTTTCTCCCTAGTTCAGTATGAGTTTCTGAATAACAGAAATTATTCATGGCTTTGCTAAACAATACTGTCTATAGTGACATTAATGCTTCTCTATTTTCTAATTCACCTTGGGGTCACACATCTTTTTCTCAATTCCAGTAATGATTCACAGCTCTCCTGCAACTAACCACCATGCCAAGGATCCCTGCTGCTGAAAGATGATAGATGATTCCTTGGGTGAATTTCTGTTCCAACCCCCTGCCAAGGCATGGTCACCTAGAGCAGGTTACATAGGAATGTGTCCAGGTGGGTTTGGAATGTCTCCAGGGTGTGGGACTCTGCAACTTCCCTAGGGCTCTGGCTTCCTAGGGTTCCAGGGCTCTGCCACCACGGATGTGAAGTTCTCCCTCATGTTGAAGTGGATCTTCTTGTTTTTCAGTTTATTGCCATTGCTTCTCATCCTTTCTAGGGCACCATGAAAGAGAGTCTGGCACATCCTCTTGGCACAGACCTTTGAGATATTTGATGAGATCCCCTCTCAGTCTGCCCTTCTCCAGACTAAACAGGCCCAGCTGCCCCAGTCTTTCCTTGTAAGAGAGATGCTCCAGACCCATAATCATCCTTGTGGCCTCTGCCAGACCCTCTCCCTCACTAGGGCAGAGTGGAGAAGCAGCATCACTTCCCATGATCTTCTCAATGAACCTCATGATGCTTCATCTAACTGTAGTTGATCCCATTCTATTCTCAGCCTTCACTAATCATCCCTTGGCGTTACACTTTTTCTTATAGATAACACATCAGTACAATTTTAATATGCAAGCTAAAGGAGATATGTTCACCCTAAATGCATTTGCTTCTTCAAGCATTAGATAAATTCCTTCTTTGATATTGCTTAGACCCTATACTTCAATACAAAACATCCCAGGCTCATACTGCAGAAAATGCCATGATCAAGTAATTTGTTCTAAACTAGGGAAACCAGCGAAACAACAAATTCTATATACAGAGATTATTACAACAGCCCTCTGATTTTATATGTAAAAGAAAATTCTTAATACTTTTCATTTAGTAGGAAACAGCTGTACTCTTAACTTTACTATGCAGAGAACAGGAGGGGAAACAGCTGTTTAAAAAATTGCAACATTTGTAGTGAAAAATGGCTTCAACTTTGGGAATAATTGATGTTGCCAGTACATTGTTTGAAAATTACCAGGAAAGCATTGAAATAAAATGCATTAAAATTCAGCAGACTTTTAAGCAATTTTCAATGTGAAAATTAATTATAATTATTAACTTTTGGTCTGTTCACACATACTAGCAGTCAAGAATACACAACTGCAGCTTAAAATAAATTCTTCAGTCACTCACTGGTAGCTGTGACTAGAAGCTACCTAAATGTATCAGGAAACTCTTGCAAAAGGGAGCCTTGAAGTATAAACAGAAAGTTACCACTTTATCCCTTTCTGTCATTATTTCTTTTTCATTGCATGTTCTAATAACTTGATCAATGAAACAAGATCCCCAAAATTATTATGGGTTTTTTACTATCAGTTTTCTAACTGAAGAATTACATAGTTGAGGAGCAAAAGATGCACTGGGATTCAGTGAAGATTAAGCCTTACCTTATTCTTTTTGTTCCCATGTCAATCCACTAAAAGAAAACATCAATAGCTTTTCTTCTATTTCAGTAAGTTTACTATTTAAAAATGAGGTCAAACCAATTATTTTCCCATAGAGAATCTGACACAATATTTTCTAATTAGTGAAGTACCTGTTTTTCTGTAAACACAGTTACAAGACATAGATGTCAAGTTTTAATGTGCATGTGCAGAAATGTACATTTATGTAACTCAAAAAGACTGGACATTTGATTATGACTGCTGGCCAGGCACTAAAAGTACTAAACCATACAACACTTTGACGTCTCAGTGCTGGACATTTTCTCAGCTGCTGACCAAAATCTGATCACCTTTTTCTAAGCAAAATATTCAGTAAAGTAGCAAAAACCCCTTCTGTCTAACACCACCTGTCAGCTGGGCTTCAGACCAGGCCACTAGCCTGAGACAGCACCTGTGGCTCTGCTGGGTGACCTCTGCAATGTAGGGAAAAGGAAGACAGTCATATCAATTCTAATTGCCTTGGCACCTTTGATACAGCTGATCTCCAAATACTCCTACTTTCACCCCACGAACACTAACAGCCTGAAATTACTTTGGCCTTTTTTCTCAAACCATAAACATGGGAAAGTACAGGCATTCATTTTCTCTACCATCTTCAGATACTCACAGTGTTTGCACTCCTCCTGTTTACTTTCATCAGGATCTAGATCTGCTAAGTGCAAGAAGCAGAATCCACACACAGCGTTCAACTCTACCCTGCACCAACTATGAACATAAACAAAATCTGTAAAAAGTTCCTGTTTAGAGAAGAGGTGGTGAGAACTGAATCCAGGAAGGCCAAAACAATGCATGAAGCATGACAGAAGTGCTCAAAAAAACCTTTCTCTGGAATCATTTCCATTTACAAATACATTTGTGGCATTAAAAGAGGTCACTGCTTCAAAGATATATTTTCTTCCTCATCTTTGGCTCAGATATCATAGAATCAAAAAATGTTTCCCTGGATTTCATCTGAGACTTACTGGAACTTACCAAGCATGGGTTGTTCCTGGTGAACTGGTCAGTCATTTCTCCAGATCTGTACTGCATGTATAATAGGAGGAGGGAACTGCGATTTTATATGGAAATGAAGTTTCAAAAGAGACAAAATTCAAAAAAACCAACGAATTAATAAAAATATCTACAAAGATTAGTTCAAACTTTAAAAGACCTGCACTGGTCCATGAAAGTAACTTCTGTACTCATTACCATTCTGAGAAAACAATCATGTTTGTCATTCTTCACAATGAAGTGTAAGCAACAAAAATTTTATGATGATATTAGCATCATTGTGACACTAATTCCCACAAGATTAATAGAATACAAATCCAATTTATTCAGATTAATTTACCTTCATTTTCTTCTTTTACACACAAAATGGAAAGACTCCTATAAATTAATGGAGCTATTTATTCTCCAAAGGAGAGAGAGGGACATGCTTGTTGGCAGTGTTTTATGAACCTGAAAGGTAATGGGGCCCATAAAACTCTTTGACACATGTTTTTCAGCTTCACATAATTAGTCTGTACCTCATACTTGAAGTGTAAAAAAAGACTAGTTTCTTACGCCTGATCATCTACCAGCCAAATTTTCTGCTCACAAGAATTTATGTCATAGATTTTTACTCCCTTCTCTTTAAAAAATAATATTTAAGTTCATTGAGGTAGTACATCTTTTATAAAAGGCAAAAATAGCAGTTGCATTATGCCTATCCTGCAAAAACACACACAGCAAACAGTCCTCTTCAATGTTATTGAAAACATATGAAGAAAATTAAGTTTAGAAACATGTTGTTAATGTACAATCAATATTCGTCACGGAAACTTGAGATTCATATTCTTGAATGACTTGAGACTCATCTGTTCTGCACAGAAGGAGTGTCTGGGCATTGGAACAGGCTGCCTGGAGAGCTGGTGGAGTCACCATCCCTGGAGATGTTTAATAAAACATCTGGATGTGGCACTGACTGTCAATGGTCTAGTTGGCAAGGAGGTGTGAGGTCATAAACTGGAATGGATACTCTCAAAAGTCTTTTCCAACCTTATTAATGTTGTAATTCTGTATGATCTTACATAGATCTGGTTTTTTTATCTGTATAGAATCTAGTAAGGCATTGGGGAAGAAATTCTACTATAAAATGAGGCTTATGCTGTCTGTACATGGACTATACTTGGTATAGATAGAATCACTCTCCAAAATAGGCTGTAGAAACAAAATATACTAATTTCTGGTATTTGTAAATGTTTCACATTTAGATGAAAAATTTTTAAAATGTGGTATGGAAAATAAAATGATTAGAGAACTAAAGCACATTTAAAGGAATAGCTCAAAGTTACCTTTAGAAATCTAGCTTATTTCAAAAAAAAAAGCTGCATACTTAATTTCAACAGAGTTAGAAATATTGAGAGTTTGCTATATATCTTGATATTATCTGTATGCATTTCATATATGGAAGCTCTTCTTCTTTGTTAGTTCCACTGGCTCTGACACCACTGGGAATTTCCAATGTGTTGTTTCAATATTAATCATCTTACATACAAGGAAAGAAAAAAGAAGTCTTCTCTTTTCACCATTAATACTCTTTCATCATCTGCAATTAATTTAAAGAGAGGGTTTTCCACTGTTTACATTAAATAAATAATTTCACATCTCGTGTACTTAAACTTGCTCCAGTTCTTTGTTTTCAGGAAATCAACATTGTGGTATTTTTCCTGGAATAATATAAACTGTTAATATATGCAGGTGTTAAATGTATCAAAACCCATGCATTCTGTCTGAGAACAGTCCCAGCAAGAACTACTTTCAGTGCAGGAGAAAACACACTTTTATGGTTATCACCATTGTGCTTTATAGAGGCAAGCACTGCAACATTTCACGAACCTTGCGGCCAAGATTCCTGTTAAGTGTACACAGCAAGTAAATGAATTTGCCAATGCACATTCTGTAAGATCTTGATTTTCCTGTCTCTCAGCTAAAATACTACTAAAGGTAGGAAGGAACGTTTTGACAGATTGTAACCACTTTAACTCCTGCACTACAACAGCTCTCTCATTGAGCAAGGAGGCAGAAGTGTATGCTCTCAGCAGGTACAGCTTCCTGACCAGCAGCAATGTTTCAGACTCAGGTGCCTGTGGGAAACACCGAGAGAGACACATTTGTTTCCAATGAAGCAAAACTAAAGTGGATGATCCAGAGTATCAAACGGTCTTCTAGTATGCATACCCCTCTGCTTATTTTGTTTTTATCTGAACTGTGAAAGTCTGTCAGCAAAACTATGCTGAACTGAACAGGAGAACACGACATGAGGGGGAAAAAAGAGATATCCATAAGATAAGGAAGACATAGGTAAGAGGAAAAGCAAACAACATACAGATAAGCCTCAGTGTGGACTGAGAAACTTTCATTATTTAATGACAGAATTTTCTCTGACAGTTCTCCATCTCATGTATCTGATTTAATTCAAAATTTTACTCCTCCATTATTTCTTGAAATGTGTCTTTTTCCCTTCTAAATAAACTTAAATTAAAAATTGATAAAGAAGCAACAAGGCCCAACTTATGGCACTATCTATCTCTGATCTTCTGGAAAAGAAAAAAAGGTGTAGGTTTAGAGAGGTAGGGAAAAATGCTACATTTTGATCACTTAAGTTCAGCTACAGTGTTACTGTTACATTTAAAATGTGAATTTATAGAAATATAGATTGAGAATAGTAAATCAGAAGCAAAGCAAGAACACAGAATTGGTCAAAAGCATACCTCAGAAATCTTGCTATTTGACTTTACAGAAGAGCCCTGTAATTCTCATTCCATACGCTTTATGCCACCATCACCTTCAAACAAAGACCAAAACCAGCTAGCTATGGTTTAAGTTCTAGCTTCCTGACATCCACTTTTAAAACAATTGTTTCTGTTCCTGGAAAAATGGATACTATTCAGCCAAACCATAGGTGTCCTTTGTCACATGAAACATATAGGAGGACCTCAGACAGCCATCTGAAATTTAGGGGATCTTGTCATGACGACTGATACACAACCATCACATCTACCAGGGCTCTCCAGCATTCGGGCAACCTAAAAGGCTTCTTCAAATTACATGCACTGAAACTGAAAGCATATTTTTCCCTCAGCACTTCAGCACTACTAACCTTCTGTACATAACCATATCTGTTTCTTAATACACTCCCAAAATAATTGAAAACAGCAGATGAAGTTTTAAACTAAATTCTAACAAGGTACTTAGACCCAAGACTACAGTATTCCGTGTCACAGACTTTATAATTGGGCTCAGAGAACCTGATGTAGGAAAAAAGAAAAAAACCAACATAAAAAAGCTCAATTCTCAAATCTCTGCAGATCTAGCAGTTGGGAGAAAAATTCTCTACACATATATCAAGTTAATTTGTCTGAGAAGTCACTGACAAACTGTGATTCACACAGCAGTACCTGTCATGCCAACTAACGAAAAAGTACTTCAGAAAGTGGCAAGACAAACAGTAGGGGCAATTCACCTGACCTTAGATAAGAAAAATAAGGAAGCAGAACTGAAAAATACAAAAGATAGAAAACTAATATTGGAACTCAATGCCAACACTGAACACTAAATTCCAAAAGAAGTCCTCAGGAAGGAAATGGTTATCATTTATTACAAACTGTGAAAGGAAAGATAGTGAAATAAATTGGGAATGTGCTCTAATTAGATAATGTAGGAGACGTTTTCTTGTGTTCTACATATTTGGTCTTTGATGGAGACAAAAAAAAAAAAAAAAACCAAAAAAAAAAAAACCAAAAAAAAAAAAAAAAAAAACAAACCACCAAACCATAATTTCCAGGAAATTT
The DNA here is from genome assembly GCF_022539315.1 of Serinus canaria. Taxonomy (NCBI): domain Eukaryota; kingdom Metazoa; phylum Chordata; class Aves; order Passeriformes; family Fringillidae; genus Serinus; species Serinus canaria. The sequence goes on along the minus strand of NC_066314.1, from coordinate 16,268,176 downwards.
ATTAAGAAAATGAGACAGGTTCATAATTTGATATTTGTGTCTATGCTTAAATTAAAATACTACGGGAAAATATTAGTTTTACTCTGTGAAGTTGAGGATTCTAAAGGACGTCCTTTACCTCTATAAAGAGATTAATTATTGGAGAAAACAACAGACAATGATTCTTAATACTACAAATTGTCAATACTACAATGTCAATCCTATGAAGCCAGTGTAATATTTATGCCAATGAATATTCCAGTGTATATCTACAATATGCCAACATATATCTACATTGCCATCAAATGTCAGGGCTAATTTTTAGCAGTAGCTGGGAGGAGGCATGCCTAGGACAGAGATATTATTCCATATCACCCAAGGTCATTGCCAGGTGAAGGGGAAAGGCACTCTCACTTCTGGGGAGAAGGGGTTCCTTCTGGTCAGGAAAACAAGGCAGGAGGACTCTCAGGTCTTGTTTATTCTCACAGAGTCCACAGTGACCATTTTTGCATGTGAATGTCTCTCTTTTACACACTTCAATTACCATTGTTGCTGTTACTGTTCACTTCTTATCTCATTCCTGTTTCCAGTAAATTGTTCTTCTCTCAACCCACAATGTTTTGTGCCTCCAACAGGAGGTGGGGTGGAGGGGGAACAGTGTTTGGGGTCTTATTAGTGAGAGAACTAAACTGGAGAATACCATTTCTAAACCATGATGAGTAAGGCATTCAACATTTGTAGACAGGATTAAGGTAGAGGTCTCTAGTTACACAGGCAGCACAGCCAGAACTGAACAGCTTTAAGACAAAGAATCTATGAAGATATATTTACTGTGAAAAAAGGTGAAAAGCAATATATTCCTTGAACAAAAACATATTTATAAACCAATGAGCTATAGAAGGCAACAAATCTCTCCAGATGAAAAGTGCTGTAGAAATTGCACTTACACTGAGGAATGGAGAACCGGAGGAACATCTCAGGTCATAAAGCCCAATATCCTCCCCAAAATAACCACATAACATTTTTCATACTAAGCTTTTATTTTCTTCATATCTTCTTTTATATTCAAGCTAAGCATTTCAGGTCTTCTTTGTCCCTGCAGCTTCTTATAAAAATGTACACATTGTTCACCTTTAAACCTTTTCTTACCCAAGTCAGTAGTAGATGAAGGTGTTTCAAATGTTTTAAACACACTATAAAAGTTTGCATGGTGAAAATGTGCTCAATATTATTTCATATGGAAGAGGCTTAAAAAAGAAAAAAGTAAGAATGGTAAAGCTGATAATCTTTGGTACACACTGAAATTCACATAGGTTCCAACTTCTGGGGGAAGATAATTTTTAGTATCCTGAGTGTGACAATACTGTCAAAGAAACTGGAGAATTACAGTAAGACAAAACATGGCAAACAATATTTGGGAGTAAAACTGTTTGCAAAGATGTCTTCAGAAAATCCCAGTAAGTTATGCCAACTACATCCCTCGAATTGTACAAATCCTTTGCTGCATTAATTCAGTACCTTGACCTACAGTCTTAATCAATCTGGATCACAAGCCCAGTTTTCTGTGGTTTTCTTCCCTATAGAAATACAGAACCAGTTATTTGGCATTAAACACTCTAATATTAAATGAAGGCCTTGAAAATCAGAAGAGCAGCATCCTAAAGATGCTGTATTGATGGACTGGATTAATGTGATAACATATATGTTAAAATCTTAGCAAGTTGTCTATCTGCCAACAAAGACAAGCACTTCTTCAGCATTATTTATATCAGACTCTAATCTCTATCATGTATCTTAAAAAGGTCACATGAACTGCACTGTGAAAATGTTTATGCTTTCACTGACTTTTATATGGTAAATATAGATGACTACACTGCAGAAATCTAAAGTAAGGAATGACCCATCCTGTACAGATGAAACTTAAATTCTTTGTCAGCTGTTTCTTTTAATCTATAAGGATCTAATCTATAAGGACTTCCAGAACATTTATATTTGGTTTTGGTGGTTTTGTTTGTTTGTTTGTTTCCCTGGCTGGAGCTGATAACTTAAAATGAAAATATCTGTGAAAGCTCTTTAAAATGTTATCTTAAAAGAATCATAATTTCAGATATGCTTTAGAAGCCCATGTTACATCAAATTATTTAGAGCAGGTAATTTTATCAAAATTATTACCTTTCATTTGGTGATATCAAATTTTAAAGCCCCTTATTTTTATTCTAAATAGTGATATGGTTTTTACTGAGCACATATATACACAAAACCATATATACTCTCACCTTAGAATGATTGTTCAATAGAGCATTACTGATAGTAGATACTTAGAAAGCTCTGTAAAACCTTTCTGATATTTTTCAATGAAATTATTTTCAATAATACCTCAGGTTATTATACTAGTTCAATTCAGGAATGAATTTTCCAATTTTTATGATTCAAGCTGATATGCAGAACTACACTGGGATTTGTTCAGTATATAAAATAAATAATAGAAACAGACACATTTCTTTTAGGTTACACACAAGGAAAGTGTCTACCCAAGGTCTAATTAAATAGAAGGTTCATTTTGGCTCAAAAATATGAGAAACTAGTGAATCCTTTCAGTAACACAAGATAATGGTATCAGTAACAGGTAAGCTCTCAATATCTGTTACACTTGTAATTGTTTAATTTAAAGCAAGAGAACAAGTCATAAACTGGTTTGGGCTAGAAGGGACCCTTTAAGATTATCTAGTTCCAACCCCCCCTACCATGGGCAGGGTCACCTTCCACTAGACCAGGTTGCTCAAAGCCCCAGCCTGCCTGATCTTGAACACTTCCAGGGACTGGGCATCCACAGCTTCTCTGGGAAACCTGTGCCAGTGTCTCACCATCCTCACAGTAAAAAACATCTTATGTCCCATGTGAATCTACTCTCTTTCAGTTTAAACTATTGCTCTTTGTCCCCTCACTACAGGCCCTGGTAAAACATCTCTCTCCGTCTTTCTCACAAGCCCTCTTGATACACTGCAAGGTTGTAAGTAAGGAATTCCCTAAACCTTCTCTTCCCCAAGCTGAATAACTCCAATCTCTCTACTGGTCTTCATAGGCTTCAGCCCCCTGATCACTTCTGTGGGTTCCTCTGGGTCTGCCAGAAGAAATGCCAGAAGCCACTGTTCCCACAGCATTTCAACATTTCTGTGTTCAACTGAACCATTCAATGACCACTGCAACAGCTTAGCTTAAACCCACTTCTGTCATCTGGCTAAGATGTTCTGCCAAACTTTGCACTGGCCTAGTTCAATGGAAAAATTAAATATCCTCTAAAAGGAATATTGACAGCTGAAAGTATGAAGAGTGATAGAAGTATTCAGGGTTAAAGGTATCTCTGTTTGTCAGTGTATCATCTCTTAGAACACATCTGTCAAGATCAGCATTATAAGATGATCAGAAAAAAAAGAGTTCCAAGAGAAAATTCAAAGCCACCATAAATTATACTAGGATTAGCAGGAACTCAGAAAGAATGTCCATTTTCTTTTTGTTAGACTTCTTTTCATATGTAGAGATTTTTTCTTTTCTATATGTAGTGATTTCTCATTTCTGTAAGAATTAAGGACCCTTCTCTCAGATGATGCATAACAGAATCATCACTTTCTAAAGCTATGCTTAAAGTTGGTCAGTACAATTCTCCCCTACAATGGATGAAAAAACAGGAATTAACCCAACCAATAAAACTTGCAATCTGAAATATTTCCAATCTCGTAGGCATTCTGTTCTGGGCTTTTACTCTGGGCTGTTTCTGGCACAGAAAATACAAACAGAACACATCTGTTAACTATGTTCTGAAATTAACCTCCACACAAAACAGAGAAAGTCCCACTACCAGACCTTCCAAACACTAGAATGAACAATGGGGTCATAGCATAAATTGCTACTGTCAGTTGCAGACAAAGGCAGAGGGATGCTTTCTTATGTAAGTTATGTGATCCTAACAACATCATAAGATCCTGCCCTGTTAAAATACTCTCTTGTTGGAAGAGCAGGATATGACAGTGCAGGAGGATTCTTGAAGCCAATGGTCAGATAAAGGCATGAGTTAACTCAGGCTGCAAAAGAATGAGGCAGCCTAGGAGTGGAACCTTTTATTTGGCCATTTAGTGATAGGATAAGTGGCAATGTTTCAAAGCATTAGTAGCTTCAACTTGAAAGAGACGAGGTCCAGATTAGATATTAGGATGAACCTCTTTAATGTGAAGGTGTTGAGGAACTGGAACAGGTTGCTCAGAAAAGTTCCCATCCTGGGAACTGCTCAAGGTTAGGCTGAATGGGGCTCTGAGAAACCTGGTCTAGAGGAACGTGGCCCTGACCATGGCAGGGGGTTTGGGACTTGCTGACCATTTAAGGTCCCTTCCATCACATAAAGAGGCAGAAAAATACAAAATAAATGAACATATATAAACAAGCTAAAAACCCATCAGAACTATAAATAAGTCACACCAACCTACAGCCTTGAAGGGCACTGTAACAAGAAAAATTTAAGCTAGAGGTCTCGCTACATATAGTTTATGTTTTGTCCAACAACAAGATACAATATGGCAAAATAAATAACACTTTCTTCTAGAGAAGCAACTTCCTTATTACTGTACTGCTCCACAGGCAACGAAGAGAAGTGTTAGGCCATGCAAAAGCACAGATGATACTCAGTAAGTGGATGCTACTCAGGAGAAAACCAGAGAGGTTGTTGCTCAGAGACCCTTTTAAAAAACAGTCATACTCGTCACTCCACTTAGATGATTTCCTGTTATCTGAGAGTAATCAAGTGTATGAAGAAGCAGTCCATTCAAAGATCAAAATAATACACAGGCCACACACTTTGGAAGAGGTCCAAAGACCACATAAATGCAAAAACCTTTACCATTTTGTTATTCATGAACAATACTTTTTTGAAAAACATGCACAAACTCTTTGGAATAAACATCTATACCAAAAATATTGGAAAACATAGTCTAAATACGGTTCATATATCTTCAAATAGTCATCACACAACATTTTCCCATTGGTAGGGCTAGCACAAAAGCATGAAGAGATGATTTTCAAAACATCCACAATAAGCAAATTTACCAAAAATTTATCCAAAAAGCAGTCTAACTTAGATTTAAACACAGAAAAAAAAATAAGCAATATTTGACATGCCAGATGCTGGACTAGCTGTCAATGGTTTCTTTTTCATGTAATAGCCTTATGGTTAGAGCACTCTCTAAGAAAGTAGTAAGTGACATCTTAAAAACTGAGATATTTCACATCATCCCCTTCTAGCAGAGAAGAATGAGTGGGAAAATGCCCAGTCCCTAAGGGCTAGGCTCAGTGAAGGACTTTCTACTACTTCAGTGGGGTCAGTAAGGAAAGACCAAAAGATTAATGGGACTCCAGTAAAAGAAAATCTAATCCAGCTCATGTTTACACATGAGCAGCTGGAGCAGCAGAGCTCTACTCCATGGCCCCTGTACTGTTTTCATAGTTTATGGTAAGAAAAAAATAGCACATTACATAAACAGCACAAAAAAAATGTCAAAGAGGTCTCAATCTCTGTCCTGTGAATCCTGCTGAACGACATGGAATAGTTCTCTACCACATATTTAGTTGAAAATATCAATTTTCTTCTAGTTTCCCCTCCCTACCTACTTCTCGTTATTCTTTCACATCAGTGGTTATACTTGAAATGGAAGTATGAATAGACTGAATTCAAACACATTTGAGAAATTGTAATGGTTCTTACTTAGCCTTAAAGGGTCAAATTCAATATTCCAAGCAGTAAGAAGACATGTCTTATGGGATGCCAAGGACTTCTATGTAATACATCGTATGGACAGACAACAGCACAGCTGCTGAGACAATCTCAGCATCAACTTGGTAGTCCCATTGACAGGTAGTATGCTGTAGAGGTCATCAAGTCCTAAGCACTGCTTTTATCACAAAAATGAGCCTGCTTCAAAATGAGCAACTGGGACAGTACATAAAGAAACAGACTTTCAATATTTTAGTTTTCCTATTTAATTTCATAAAGGCCTTATTCTTTCTTTCTATATGCAAATTAGACTGAATTTATGACAGTTGCTCTCTATGTCACATCCCACGTGCAAAGTTTGGAAAAACATACATAGTAATTCTTGCAGGAAATAGAATAAAGTTACAGATCAGGTAAACTGATTTTTTAAAAATCTGTGGTTTTCCATTTTGAAAACAGAAGGAACCTGAATGATAACAGATCAATAACAGGAGCTGCAGGCTTTCATTCAGAGCTGACTTGCTTGCATCCAACATAAATGGGCAGTGACCATTTACCATCTAACAGCTGTTCAGTAGCCTATGCATGATGATATGGTAGCCCCTGTTGTGGAAGTGGCCAGATGACAGTCACAGTTAATTGCCATTCCTGCTGGCAGTCTCAAATAAGGAAACAAGAAGACCCGGAGACCATGTCCTTTAGACAGAAAGCAACTCCAGAAGAGGACATTGAAAAGGTATTTCTCAAATGAGCCATGTCTACCCAATATGTAGCATGATCTCAATTTAAGGTAAGGTTAATATAGTATAATTAATACTTTTTTGTGTTATACCCCATCCAGGAACCAAGCCCCAGGCAGCTGCTCACTCACTCGCCATAAGCAAGACTGGGAAAGAAACAGAAAGGTAAAAGCCAGAAAACTCACGGGTTGAGAGAAAGACAGTTTAATAGGGAAAGAAAAATTCATGCACACAGGCAAAGCAAAAAAAGAAATTAATTCATCCCTTCCAATGGGCAGGCAGGTGTTCAGCTGTCTACAGGAAAGCAGGGCTCCATCATGTACAACGACTTGGAAGATGAACACCCTCACTCCAAACTTCCCCTTCTTCTACCCCTCATTTCATATACTGAGCATGATGTCACATGGTCTGGAGTATCCCTTTGGTCAGTAGGAGTCACCTGCCCTGACTGTGTCTCCTCCTAACCTGCCATGTACCTGCAGTTTCCTCACCAATGTGGCAATAAGGGAAGCAGAACTGGCCTTGACTCTGTTTAAGACCTGCTCAGCAATAGCAAAAACACCTCTGTATTATGTCATGGGAATTACTTTGGATTCTGGACTTTAAAATTCCTTTTTCTTAGTATTATCATCCCTTAGTAAGCATAAATGCTGGATTTCATACTGCTCTCTTTCATACGCTGTACTCAAAGCAAGGAGGTCAATTTTCCACATACCATTCAGTTTTGGTAGCTCCTTTCAAAAAAAAAAACATTTACTTACCCTCAAAAGTATTAACTTAACCGAACAGCACAGGGCTCTAATGTTCTACTCCTTAGGCTTAGAAAACAGTATAAAAAAGAAAAAGTAAAAGCTTGTAACCACTACAACTTTGCTAAAAGCAGATTCCTATATTGCTTAAAAAACTTACCATTTACATATAAAAAGCTTTTCAGTATTTATAGCAAAGTCAACTGAATAAATGCACTAAAAAGTAGTTCTGGTTCAAACTATGTTATTTAGATTATGATGTAGCCCGCAGCTGTGATACCACATAGAATTTCCTTAATTTGACAAAACTTTCAAGCATGGTAAAATACTCCAGTTATAAAAAGAAAATTAACAAACAAGCAAACCAAAAAAACCCAACAAACCTACTCATTTCACCTTTACAACAGTAAAAAACACAATGTGAGGGATTCTCTGTAGGTACTTCTCTCTGGTTTACTACTGTTTATTAAGCAAGTATGTGAGATACATGTTTGGAATCTAAAAATGTCACAACTCTTTTAATTCTGAATTGCATGAAGGTGGCCACCCTCTACCAGGAGAGCCTTCTGAGGCTATTTTTGCATTTAATGATCCTTCTGCTAAGTAAAATAAGTCTTTGTTGGTCACACCAAGGACCATAAACAGCCTATTTCTACTACTTTGTTTTTGTCTTCCCCTGTTGAGAGCCTATCTAATCAGACCATTTTCCTTCAGATGGAGAATATTACATTATATTTATCACTATAGCAACTAACCTAATTGATTTGATGCAGGTTTCTCTTCCACCATAGGATGGAGCCATTATCCCTAAGTATAATCTAAACATTTAAGAAAGGAAAAATTATCAGTTTATCATTTTACCACATCAATAGGATATAATTGGGTTCAGAAACTAAAGTATAAATGAAAGTCTAATGGGTTCTACATGTACATCCAGAACATTCTTTATAAATATGCTTCTCTGTCAAGTGGAACTTAGAGTATGATGTTTACTGGTTGCTCCCAGAAATAGGGATGCTTATTGTACAACAAATACACTTCCAGAAACAAAGATTCACAAAGTAATTAGGAGAAGGAGAAGCAATGTTCAAATAACTGATTCAGAAACAAGCTCTGTCAGACTAACATTAAGAATGGAAATAGGCAAGATACATCAAAAATTGTATTAACAGTGCAATTAAGAAAGGAAAAATGGAAAAGTTCTTTTCCACATTTTGTTTTGGAGGCTGTAGGGTTTGTTTTCAGTAGAATGATACAATGAGATAATAAAATATTAGGTTCCTGTAATTAGTTTGATAATATATTCACCTTTACTGTTATACTTCCGTATTCCTGACAATAAGGTGTGGGGGGAAATAGAGACCACCCTACATTGTCAAATTTCTTTCCTTTTACTTCCTAAGAAATATGGCAATCCTGTTATTTTTAAAGTATTTTTAAAAGTCATCATGTACCCCCCAAAACCACATTTGCTTTTCTTCAAAAACAGGTGTCAGATGAAAAAAAGCCTGATTAAACTCTAGCTGATTTTTAAGAGAATTCATAAAATGTGAAGTGCTGCTTTACCTAGAAATAGCTTCACTTTTTTTTAATCTTGATTGTTCACAGAGCAAAACCCATTTTTTTTCAACGTCTCAAATACTACCACTAGAGAAAATGTTCATGATGCTTCATTAACATTTGGAATTGCAATTGTCAAATCAGTGAAGCATTACATAAATGGTGGAGTGTTTCGACACTGCATATTTTAAGCAGCATGGTGCTTTTCAGTGCTATATGAAATGAAGAGTGTACTACATATTTGAGGAACACCATCTACACTGGCTGAAAGAAATAATTAGAAACTGATCTTTAAGCACTCTAGAAAATGCCTTCAGATTATTGGCCAACATTTGCATTTTTCATCAGTAAACAATGAGCAATATGTAACAATTCAAATGGATTACTACATTCCTTAGGATAAAACATTGTCAAACTTCTCATTGCTGAAAATAAATAATTTTTAAAGAGTCAAGAGTTAATGGTTAACTCTTTTTGAGGCCATGCTGATTGGAAATATATGCGCAGAAGATCTCATATCTTCTCATAAGAAGCCTGTGATGATTTGGACACTTTTAACACAAACTTAACAAAATATTTCCTGTCACTAATACAAAACTGAATTCCCTTTGTACTTGAACTAGTCATTCTGTAATATGCACTCCCATGATACAATAAATTATTTTAAAATTCACTATTATTTAGTGTATGTTGTACATTATCAAATTGAATACAGCATTATGTACAAAATTATATTATTAAAAGTGTGGCCTGTTTAATATAATTTTATTAGCAAGAAGTGTAATGCAAAATGTGCTAAATTACAAAAAAAACCCCAAACTATTACAAAATATGTTATTCTTTTTGGCATAATTCACTTTCAGTGTCATCAGTACAAAGAACCCCTGTAATACACAAAACAGAAGTGAATTAAAGGTTCTCCTAACCAATTACAATCTCGTTTTGAAAAAACCTACAACACATACATAGAAAAATGGTCAGTGCAATACAGTTGGAGGAAATGGAATAGAGGGTTAAGAAATGCAGCAGGTATCCTCCTGCAAAGCAGCATCTATTTCCTATTCATCATAGCCTACACCTATTACAGCTCAACAAGACAAGCCTAGTGCAAAATTTTTATGCTATTGCTAATGAAAGCAATATGCACCATGGGTAAATGACAGACCCCATTCAGCTCAGGGTGGGAAAACACAACATAGATTCATTTTGGCAAAGCTGTGTGGGTCCTTCCTGATAAATTGCATTTTTTTTTTATTATTGCATTAAAATCACTTTTTCTATTCTCTTTGCAAGTTTCCTACTCTGGTGCTATGGACTAACTTGCATTCCCTAACTTGAAGTGTGGGCATTAACTCCATTTACATTATATAACTGCTTGAAAATGATTCTTGCTGAAAGCAAAACAAACAAAAACGACTAAAAACAAACAAGAAAGCAGAAAAAAATGAAGACCTTGTAAAGTATTTATAGTCCAAGTACGTGATTCTTACTGATACCTTATCTGCAACACTGTAATTAATGGGAAATCTAATGGAAAAATCTATCAAGCCTGAAAAAAGAATATAAAAACTCTACTGATAACCTGAGATGCAGCTCTAAAACTGGCAACATGTACTTACTAAACTGCTGAGGGTATGCTAAGAAAGTGCCAAGATTTGCTCCTATGGAATTTCAGAGGATCACATATGATCCCAGGGATGTTAAGACATCTGTCACTTGATGAAGTATATGCTTCCTAAAAGAACGAACATAAGCAAACCAGCTCCCCTTCATGGAAGGTGGACAGAGTTAGGAGAGTGTGTATGTGGAGGGAACAGCCTCAGAGGAATCTGGTAACACATGACAATAAACAGTGAACAGCGGATCAGGGGCACTAAAGCTAGAAAGTTTGTTTCTAAAATCCAAGAGATGTAACTGTTTGGACTGGAAATGCCACATTTAAAACCAAAGGACATCTCACTCTCCTGAGAGGCAGCATTATTAAAGTGCCAGTCTACCTGCTTTGCCATAGGGGAGTGGGGGGAGATGTGCCGGTGGCAAGTCTAAGGCACAGTAGTGAAGCCTGCCAGCTTCAGAGCTTGGCCTTCGCCTGAAGTGTTACCTCACATGGGAAGGGTGGAGATTTATGCCCAGCAAAAGCACCAGGACAAATATGTACTTACTGCAGTAAGCGATTAGGAGACTAGCCAGGATCATGATAGCCCAGAAAGTTGAGGACATGCTTGGCAAGGCGCTGGCATCTTTCCTACTGCTTCTCCTGGGAGATGGAGCCATTGAAGCCACTTCCCCGGTGGGGGGAAAGTCAGAGAGTTTCACCAGCCAGCTCTCCCCTCGACTGATGTCCCTGTTCCACGTGTAATCCTCAAGGAAGGCATCTTCCAACGACTCTGCTGTTCGTTATCAGCAACATGGTCCTGTTGCAGGAATCATCTTTTAGCCAGAAAGCCAAGGCGACTCTAATGCAAGCGAGGCTTGTGATCAGCGGCCACAGCCAGATTCCCTCCTGTCACTGTGGTGGGATGCACTAGCACGGAGGGTTTCACTGCGGCTGGGATGCCTCGCGTGGTACTGAGCTTCGAAGATGTCCCACGAACAAGCCTCTTTTTTAATTTTTTTTTTTTCTTTTCTGTTTTTAATTTGCAGAAGTTGTTCCGCTTGCAGTCCTTCCTCCTGCCTCCCCCTCCCCGGGGGCAGCCCCCGCAGGCGGAGCGCGGGCCCCGGCGGTGCTAACGCGGCGCCTCCCCCGCCCGCCCGCGGCTCTACGGAGAGCCCCGCTCAGGGCGCCGCCGGCCCCCAGCCCAGGCCAGCATGGCCGCGGGGGCCACCGAGGGGCGAGGGCAGCCCGGCGCCACCGCCGCCCGCCCGCCCGCCGGGCAGAGCTCCGCCGGGCAGCTCCGCGCAGAGAGGGCGATCCGCGCCCCGGCCCAGCGCCCGCAGGGCGAGGACAGCCCCGTCCCCCCACAGCCTGTCCAGCCTGAGCTCTCCAGCCGACAGGTCCTGCGGCTCGACGGGGCGGAGGTGCGGGATGGGCCGGGACACTTGAGGCGGAGGGTCGGCGGCGGGTCTTCCCCTCTCCGAGCGCCGCCCGCTCCGCTCTCAGGCTCTGCCGCTACAGCAGCGCTGGCCCTTCAAGTAAAGGGAAGCGGGAGGAGGAGGAGGGGGCCGGCGGTCACGCCCACAGGTGCTCAGCGCTCCGAGCAGAGCGGTCCATCCCCCCGCCGCTCCGCTCGCGTCCCCGCCGGAGGAGCGCGCCCGCCCCGGGGCTCGCATCGCCCCCCGGCCCCGCGCCGCTCCCGCTGCCCGCTCCTGCTCCCGTTCCTGGGGTGACGCCCGCCGGGTTTAGGGAGGGAGGAGCCGCGGGGTGACTGTCCCTGTCCCCGCGGAGGCTGCTGCCAGCCCTGCGGGGCCGGCGGTGGGAGTGGGCTGTGCGGCGGGCAGAGGCCGAGGGGCTAGCCCTGTACCTCGGCGGGGTGGAACCGGCTCCGGCCCCCAGCGTCTGCCCACGGCGGAGAGGTGGCGCGGAGGAGCCGCCGGGCCGGGAGCGGAGCGGAGGGGAAGGGAGCGGAGGCGGTGCCCGCCCCGAGCCTCCTCTGGGAATCTTTGCTCTCGGCTGACGCCGGGTCCCGACAGAAGTGGCCCAGGGAATTGTCTCTGCCAGTCCCCTCACCTGTACGGTGCGGCTCGAAATCTCCACGATGTATTGCGCCTCGACACTACCACAGATGCTAAAGGAAACAATTCCTCATTGTATATCCATCTGCGGTCCTTATGGGGACTGCTGTTGGCATGCGGTTTCTGTCGCTGAAATGGCAGCGACACATCGGAATGAAACCCGTTTTAGAGGGCTTGAGTTCACATGTGTGCCGGTATCCCTTGTGGTTAAGAGCTTAAATATTTAAAGAGGGACCAGGTAGTTCAGCTTTGCTGTTCGGAGTCTCCATAGCAATGTCTTCAAATTAATATTTTAAGTTCTGCAGAAGGTAGTCGCATTCCAGCTACAGGCAGGATTGGCAGACTAGAAGAGGAGCTTGGTCACAAAACGTCCCATTATCTCCTCCTGTGTTTTCCTTGAATAATAGAAATGCCATGAAAAAGCTCTTTGGTATTCCTTCAGAAGCCTCAGGTTTGTCTGATTGTTTGCCATTTAAACATATAGACTTAAAATTGCATATGAATGATGCAATATTCACAAGACAGGACTGTAAGGACCTTTTCAGTTCAGCTGCACTTGATTAGATACTAGTAACTAAGTTCAGTTTTGCACCATGAGGACATTGGCAATGTAATTGCTTTGATTTTAGAGATTTTTTGCCAGAATAGTTTCATCCTGAAATGGTAGGGCAATAGATTAATGTGTTCAAGCATACTTCAGAGATTAAATTTTAACTGTTGTTTGGGTACAACTATATTTGGGCACCAGAACGCTTCCTTCCAAGATGTGACTTTCTTTTCCCTTATTTTCATGGGAATTTCTTTTCTAGTATATTTAAAAACTAGAATAGAGCACAACTCAAACATTAGGACAACATACTATTCTCCTTCCCCATATTGTTTGAAAGAACATTTATATGTAGAGTCAAAATCTTTCTGCCCCTAACTTAGGCACTATATTTTCCTTCTAAGTCAACTTTAATTCATCATCCCTCTTGGAATCTGGAAGTATTACTTCAATTTTATGTTGTGAAGTTGTACAGCTTCATGAGCTTTTTTTATAAACTAAGACTTCCAAAATTCCTCTTCTCAGACTAAATGTAAGTAAGAATTAAGCAACAAAAATGTTTCTGCATGTTGTGCTGCTGTTCATTGCATTTCCAGGACTAACATGTTAATGAAGCATTTTTCTGTATTTATGAAAACATTTGATTTCCATTACAGCTGTAAGTAATGAATGCCCACTTAAATAGCATATTTTAAAAAATTCTATAAAGAAAAAGCAAAAGTATCTTGAAATGAGATATGTCGTATGATGCATAGATCAAGAGACTCTAAAGCCATAAGGGATAGCTGTAGATGTATATAGGCAACTATACCTTTCAGTAGAATTCACAGAATTTTATATAGCAAATCTTTCAGTTTACCTTTTGGTTAGACAAGAGGATTTCCCTTGGAAGTGCATCCAGCTTTCAGTCTGAGGAATGGCAATCATGATGACTGTTCACCTAAACAGAGCTTGAAGGTTCATGCAGAAGCATAAGTCTTGCTTTGATAATTCTGAAAACAGACATTCTTCACTTGAGGCCAGGTTAATTCCCACACTGAAAAACTACTCAGTTACTCAGAAAGTAAGGCACCATTTACTGAATATGGGAACCACCAAGCTGGGGCCTTTGTGTTTTTATACAACTACCTGTAATAATTTTACAAAGAAATTTTAAATTAATAAAGATTTTCAAATAATACATTCTGATTTGATTGTCAAAGACAAGACTTAAAACCACTCTTAAAAGGCAACTTTAGTTCACTGCTGATTTGTTTTGTAGGTGCATGTTGATCTCCAGTAATGCCTTGGCTGTTCTGCGGCATCTTATATTGAAAAGTATTTCAATAGTGGCACTATTCACAATGTAAAGTCCTACTTTAGAAAGAAGTGGTGAAATTTGATCTCAAATTAATTTTCTTACCCCTTTCTTGATATGGTCCCCACACTTTGATTCGCAAGGAAAATGTGTGAGGTCTATCTTTATTGCCTCCCTAATCTCCCAAGAAATTCCCAGTATGCAGACCTGTGTGTACGGAAATGTAAGAAACAATGATTAAAGTCATGGACAGAAGTCGGAAAGCTGAATAGGAAATAGAAACCCAAGTTAAAGGCTGTATATCGAAGTGAAATACCCTTTTCAGAAATCAAATTTGTTCCCATATAGTCAATGACACAGATCTCTTATTCTGCCATTACAGTTGGAAGAGTTAATATTTGCAAGGAAATTAAAATAATATTTAGGCTCTTTACTAAGACTGGGCCATTGGTCACACTGAAATTATAAGCAAAATATATCTATTGACTAGCAAAGGCATAGTTTGAAGCCTGTTGTAAACTGTATCTATGTCAGAGTTTGTCCATGATGTGTGTATGTATCTCTGCTCTCTGCTTGAATGTCAGACCTGTGAGGTCTGTGTAGTGATTTGTCCTCTGTAAGTTACTGTCTCACCTGCCGTGGAGGTCACTATGATAAATCTTAACATTCATTTAGCATCAAGCATGTACATGGTAGAAGCTAGATAGAGTTCTTCAGGTCTTTACAGAGAGACCTTCTGTTCTTTTAGAATTTGCTTATTTGCTTTGAAAGTAGAAGGTTTAAATAAATTATGGGTAAGTTACATGGCATCGCACTGATTCAGAATACTTCAGAGAGAACCAACAATCAATAATATTCAAGACAACAACTGAGTTTTTCTTGGGATAAAATAAAAAGTATTCAGTTGATTCTAAATGTTGATTTTGAGGAAACAACAGAATATCTGAATGGATATTATTGATTAGATTTGTTAATTTTGAGATAAATATGAGCAAAAAAGATGTAAAAGAATCGCAGCATTTAAATTTCTTTTACAACGTTAAAACATGAATTACATACAAGAGGTGTGTAATATAAGCTTGTTGTAATATCTCAAAAGAATTTTCAAAGGAAGAGTAGTAGAGAGTAATACTAAGAAAGCAAGTTCCTCAACTTTAATTAACCAATTATATTTTCAACAAATTAGTTAAAGAACTCGATATGTCTCTTTATAAAAATCCATAGCACATCTTTAACAACCATAGCAAATATAACCAAGAAAGAATGCAAGAGAATTGTGATTCTCTTCATTTTCCTTGAGATAGAGACCAATCACGGAATATGGATTCATGGTTAAAGAAACAGAATAGTTTTAGTGTGATTTATGAAAAGATTTGCTCACTTTTTATTTACTGATCTTAGGCCATCTTTAGGAAATATATTTTATCTAGACATATTCCTCAATTATTTTTTGAATACCTGTTTATTGCCCATAATATTTTGTTGGTGCATGTTGATCTCAGACCATCTATTTAGTCGGGAAGTTTTTGCTATTGATTTACGTGAAGCAGAAAATTATTGTATTTGTGAACAAATAAAGAGTAAGGAAGAAAGAGAGACTGTGTAGCTGAATGCTTAATTCATTGTGAAATTATAATTTAGAGAGTTCAGTTCTTCAATAACAGAAATCATGTTTTAGTCTAAATGGTAGCGAACTGCATACATCTGAAACTGTGGGATAAGAAACTTAGGTCTCACCCACTAATTCAGTAAAAGTCTTTATTTTCAGAGTAGTTTAAAATTTGGAAAGAGATATTTCGATACATGTACATGAAAGAGCGTTTATTATTGTCAGTAACAGTAAGGTTTTAAAAAAAAATTCCATTAATACATAGTCAAAATAGATTTAGAGGGAAGCCACTGACCAAACTCAAGTCATGTTGCTTCATTGCATTGTACTCTCTGCGTGGCAGGTATTCTCACTGAGGAATGCTTTTGTTGATTTTTACAAATGTAAAACTACACCCTTGTTACATGTAGATTATGCCTTTTCACTGATCTTTCTTTAACAAGGTACCAGTTAGTGGTGTTCTTTATTTATTTTTTTTTTTTTAGCCATTATTAATTTATCTAGGTTTAGTTTTTTTTTCCTTAATTTTAATTACCTGCCTGAGATACTATAGATACTGTGTGTTGTAGATACAGTTTGAAAAGCTGTATGTGGTTTTGATTTAAAATGAAAGCTTTCATAAGTTATGGGAAATCCTCACCCTGTAAAATAAAATCTATGAAGTTGTTCACTTGTTCACTGACAGCTATATTAACCTGTCCAATTATGTGTAAAGCCAAACATTTTAAAAAAGCAAGGAAGTGACAGTGGGAATATGTTGCCAATACAAAACATTTTTTATACCTGTCTGTATAGCTGATGGGGTGTCACAACATCCACATTATCATCCTGACTGAATTTTATTTTTAGACTTTACACTAAAATGCATAAAAGCAATGAAGAGAAATACTTAAAGGTGCATTTTAATTCAATTTTGTGTCAAAGACAAGTCTGTAGTTTTTATTAAAAAATGACACCAATATTATATCTTTTCAAAATGTGTCTGCCATTTTTTAAAAGAAATACTAGTTGTAGATGACCAAGAGATTAAATGAACTTTTTCTAAAAATAGTGCATCCTCAGTTAGTCCTAAAAATATATATATTGGAAAAAAACCACTTTACTGTTGTCATGCAAGCGCAAATATCACATCTAAAGTTGAGTTAAGATGAACTGCATCTTTTCATAGCATGTAATAATAAAATGTTTATTTTTTTCTGGTGTGGGTGTGCAAAATTGTTTCTTTGCATTGAAATGCCTACAACTGATGTGGCAGATAAGTACTTGTCACTTAGCAACCTTTACTAGTTCAGAAAAAAATATTGGGAAATATCTTAAATGCTGTTTTAAAAGTTTCTGGAATTTAGCAAATTACCAAATCATTCAGAAGTGAGTCATTACCTGAGCTAGAGTGATGTAATATACTGGATTTGAAAGCAAGAACAAAAATAACTGACTCGCACACAAGGGTAATTTAGGAGGTGAATTATTTTAAAAAATTAGGAAAGAAATCAGAACATGAAACAGCAAACAAACCTGAAATAAATCCAAATATGGTAAATTGCTTTCATTACAGAAAATAGATAGAAAATGGCAGGGATATGAAATCATGACTATGAGCAAGTTTTTGTCTTGGAGACTACGTAAATTATTAATCATATCTGTTGAAAGTTAGGTCTAGTTTAATTTTGTGCAATCAAACAAAACGGATGCTGACTTCAGTGCCTGTTCCAAAGTGTCCAGAAAAATCTGGTTTTGATTACATCAAAAGTAACACATGCAATTCTTTTACAATATATTTAAAGTGAGGAAAGAGTACATTACTTGCTTGGAAATGTATTCCATTTTGTCTTTTTTTCCCTCTAATTTCCCTCTACTTTTTTTTCCTTCATTGACATACCACAATTTGATAACTTACATGCTTGACACTTACACATGTTAAGAAGTGTACAGTCACAAAAATCCAATTTTTTTGGTGACTCCTGTATTTTTTTCCTGTTCTGTGCCTCCTAGCTTCCCTGCACAGTATTCTGTAGGAGAGAGAAATCAAAGTATCATATACTTGTCTGTACATACCATCAGCAAGTACCCATTCAAGAGAAAAAAGCATCACTGCACATCTGGTGACTGCATGATCCTGTTTGTCAGGGAGTGTTCTCTGAAGCCATCTATGGATTTTCTATGTAAGCCCTTATTTCCTTGGACATTTTAACACACACACAAGAGACATAAAGGCATATAAGGGTATGCATTCTTGACTTTTTCTGGAAATCTTGCCCCTTCTTTACAAACCTTGCTATAGGGGAAGAAATAAGTGGTATTGTCTGGAGGTAGAATACATGGTTATGTTTGAGAACAGATTTCTTTTGATAATGAAGCCAACACATTTTCTGAGCATCTCTTTGATAATGGTTTAAATGTCTCTTGTTGCCTTAGTTGCTGCTGGAATTGTGAATTGTTAATTTTTTTGTTTGTTTTTTCTGTAAAAATCTAGAGAATTTTGATAAAATATTTTGAGTGTTCTGTTTGAAGGCGAGGTAACTCACAAACATTTAAAAAATGTATTTTTAAGAAATCATCTCTATGATGCAGTGAGTTCAGGTGTGCTCAGTGTAAGCTGGTACTTGAATTCTTAAATTCACCATGCAGCAATATGTTTGATCACTGAATAGTAGCAAATATTCTTAGGAAAATAAATTGTAACAAACCATGCATAGTTGCAGATTTAAAAGCTGGACTTTTCATCTAGAGTTGATTAAACTAACATAGAGTGTAGTTTCTTTTGCATTCTCTCATTTGCCAGTTCAACTATGTGTTCTTTAGAGCAGGATGAAATGATGTTTCTTGTATCAGTATCCTGTCTTTCAGAAATCAGCAAACTTTCTGTAACCAAGATAGCTCTCAAAAAAATCGTTGCCTTCCTGAGTGGAAATTAGAAACTTTTGGTCTACTCTAAACTGTAGCATATGAGCTGCAACTTGTGAACCTGATGGACTTATTTTGAGAAGCAGACAAGCTGTCTCTTGAATGATATTGCTGAGGAGTAGACAAGGGTAGAAATTGCCAGTGTTTTTTCTAGTGAGCTGAAGTGCTCAGTTCATCATCAAACACTATCTGTTTCTATCATATAAAAGAGGATTTTAGATGTAGTGTAGGAAAAGAAAGGCTACTAGAAGGTGAAGTAGACAACAGTAAATACAAACAGGAGTAATTTACTGGAGATCTTGCTGGTAATGTGAGATTTAGTTTGGGATATTTTACTTTGGGTGAGATTTTTATGGGGGGCAGAGGAAGTGAGAACAAGAGGTGGTGAGATGGCAGTAAATGCTGGATTAGAGAAGGGTATTTGTTCATAAGGCAGTAGACATATTTTATTTTAAAACTGTCACTTCCATGTACATCCTGTAAAATTTTGGCAATGCCGAAGCAATACTTTGGGTAAAATGTTTGGCTTTCAGAGAACACTGAGCTTAAAAAGTTCAAAATTGGGAAATGTGGACTCCTGCATCTGCAGAGTCCACCACTATAGACTGGGACCCATGATGTGGAAAGGAGCTGTGCAGAAAAGGACCTGAGAGTCCTGGTGGACGTCAAGGTGACCAGAAATCAGCAATGTGCTCCTGCAGCAAAGAAAGCCAGGAGCCTCCTGGGCTTCATTAGGCTTCAGGATGTTGCCAGCAGGTCAAGGAAGGTGATCCTTCTCCTTTAGTTAGCAGTGGTGAGACACATCTGGAGTGCTTTGTCCTGTCCTGAGCTGTCACAAGAGGTAGTACAGGAGAGCACAGGGAAGATATGTCCAGCTCTCTCTCTAGCACAGCAAAGAGCTGAGAGAGTGGTTAAGGAATCAGGGCATCTGTTGTACAAGGGCAGGCAGAGAATTGAGATTGTTTATCATAAAAAAGAGAAGGGTGTGGGGATATGTGTGGTTTTGTGTGTGTATGTGCATATCTTACTATGCCCTGGTGGGGCAGGACAGACTATTCCTATACAATGAAAGGAAAAGAGACAATAGATACAAATTGAAACAAAGGAAATTCCACTTAATTTAAAGAGAAAATATTTCCTTTTGAGGATGATCACACTCTGGAACAGATTGTGCAATGACATTGTGCAGTCTCCATCCTTGGGAATTTACAAAATCTGTTTGTATAAGTCCTGAACAGTCTTGTGTAACTGAGCCTGCTTTGAGCAAGGAGGTAAGACTAGATAAATTTCATAGGTCGTTACCACCTTCAACTGCTCTTTAAAAACTAATTGAATAATGCTAAATATATATATATATATAAATATATATTTTAAAATCATGGTTCTTTATCCTTGCCTCTTTTCAAGGTATTTGACTGTTGTCTAAGACACCAAGTAACATTTGTGCTTTCAGACAGCATGATGAGGGCTAGGTATCTCAGCACAGGATCTGGCCATAAAGTCAGCAAATGGTGCAGCTTAAGAAATAACATGGAGATATCCACTTTAAAAAGCTGAGGACAAGGGTAACTCCTGTCCTCTTAGTAGGATTCTAAGTGCTTTTCTATCCACCTGGATAACCTACTCCTAAAGGCTGTTACCTATAATCCTTCATTTTAACCAAGAATTGTGTTTAGAGGAGAATGAAGTAGTGGCAATAGGACAGGTGTCACACCACATCCTCAAGGCCTCCTAGTCATTGCAACATTTATTCAGGACTTATGGGAGTTCAGTTCAGTTCTCTTCACTGCCAGGGGCAAATCTGCATCAATCAATGGTTCTATAATGGGGCACTTACAATCCCCTTGTTGAAACAATGTCGCTGCACATGTAATAAATCAAGATTTACAGGGCAGAAGGAGAAAGTATAAAAGTGAAACTGATTCTGTAGCTAAATGTTTATGTGGGTACTCACCTTGAGAGGAGACCAATCTTTTCTTGCCAGATCCCAGGACAGTTTGTATAATTTTACCTATGACTGCATAATGTGCTCAATTACAAAAAAGACAGGCCATTGAAAACGACTGATGTCTGAAAACTTAATTTACTAGGACTTAGCTTCCATGCTTTGTCTGAAAATTGAGTACTACCTAGTGTAAGTACGTAGCCTTCGTGGCAAATTTCTGAATAGCTACATCTAGGACAGGTTTCATTAAACAAGCAAAAAAATGAAATTTTTACATTAGTATTCATAACAGTGTTTTCTGAAAAGATCAAAAAATTATTATGATTAATACACTGTTATTCACTCCACTGAGAACTTTCTTTCTCTATGTTCATATACACAGACTATTTTTTTGCCTCTTTTATTAATGCAAATACTTCATTAGGTTACTGGAAATTATACTTTCTATAAAAAAAAAAAAGTTGTCTAAAACTTGTTTGCCTTCTCCTCCACAGCTTCATTGTTTACCCTTTAAAATCTGCAGGCTGCAATATGAGAAGTCAGATGCTTCTTCACTGTATTTGGGATTATTGGAATCCAACTTAAGTATCACTATATACTTCTGCATATAATTTCTGCATATATTTCTGTTTGCACAGAGCCCATACCTAATGCTGGAGCCTCTGTGGTGAGCAGGAATACAGACAGGCTTTCCTCTGCCACACCTGTGGCACTGCACCAGCGGTGCCAGCTCTGATGGGGACACTCTCATCTCTGCCTCACCTTTGTGAGGTTCTGGGTTGTCAGAGCCAAATTTGATGCAGTTGAGGGGTGAACATCTGGCATGGCAGCAAAAAGGAGTGTCAGCATCAACTGCCTGGGGATCCTGTGCAAGTTCTGATTGCAGCTGGCTGGATAGATGCAGGAAAATGGGAAAAACGACCCTTTGTGAAACTTGCCCAGAGGGCAAGATAACAGCATTATCTTTCTTCATTATGGAAAAGTATATAATATTCAAACCTGTGGAATATCCAGCATTATAAGTAGGAAGAAAGAATGGCTCAGCTGTGCATGGTAACTTGGCATAAACATGGAATCATACAATAGTTTCATACAATGTGGAATCATGGAATCATACAATAGTTTGGTCTGCAAGGGACATTTACAGGTCATCTAGTCCAGCCCTCCCACAATAATCAGGGACATCTTCAACTAGATCAGGTTGCTCAAAGCCCCACCCCACCTGACCTTGAATGTTTCAAGATTGGGTCCTCTGCCACCATGGGAAATCTGTTCCAGCATTTCACCACCCTCACTGTAAAAAAAATTTCTTCCTTAAATCTACCCTCTTTAAATTTAAAACCGTTAGCCCTTGTCCTCTTACAACAGCCCTCCTGAAATATTTGACCCCATATTTCTTATAAGCCCTCTTCAACTATTGAAAGGTCACATTAAGTTTCCCCAGAGCCTTCTCTTCTCCAGGCTGAACAGCCCCAAATCCCATAGACTTTCCTCATGGGAGAGATGTTCCAACCCTCTGGTCATTTTTGCAGCCCTCCTCTGGACCCCCTTGATTTTGTTCACATCTTTCCTGTGCTGAAGACCCCAGAGCTGGATGCTGTACCCATTTGACTCACAAGGCTGGTAAGTGGTTATTTGCCACATGTTCTGCTTATTATGACTGGTTCATTGGCACCCTAGGAAGGCATCTTGGTTCTTTCTCCTGTTGGGCACACTAATGAATGGCTGGGAATATTGATTTTGTGTGTCTCTTTGAGACATTGCTTTGCTGCTCCCCTATGGAGCTTCATTTCCTCCATCAGGACAATATCCTGCAATACTATCTCCAGTGGAATGGAACTGTTTTGTGTTTGGAGCAGCATGAGCCACAGATTCTCTTAATACACTTTTAGGTACTGGACCAAAAAACGGGTATACAAATTTTAAAAAATAATTTAGCTTAAAATGAAGAAGCGACATACTTACAAGACCACTAATGAATATTTTAATTCGCTTCTATTCTTATACTGAGGATAGCAGGACAATAAAAATGGAGCCCAAACACATTTCTGTGCCATCAAGAATTAAGGCAATCAGAAAAATTTCTTGACAAGTTGCCAGCCTTCATCATTAGGGGCTTCTCTGATGCTCATTCCACAATGGATTTTTAAATCTCATCAGCTGTGGGAACCATCTTTGTCAGGCAGGAATGTCTTAACAATGTCTTTGTTTATTATCTGGATCTCACATGAAACTGACATGACACTTCCAGTCTGATGGGAATGTCTCTATGTCCATAGGCTCTCTTTCAAGAATGCTAAGTGTTGATACCTGGTATGACACAAAATTTCAGTCATCTGTGTTACTTAAAGTTGCACTGTACTGCTCCTCTGTCCACCTCCAAAATCCCCTACTATAATAAAAATGCCCCCTCCCACACAAAGATCCCAGTACTTTATGTCAGATCTGGATAATATTTTAAGCACTTAAGTAATAAGATGAATTGGCTTCAAGAAAAAATTGAGTAAAATCCTTATACATTTAAAAATACTAAATTGAGAAATTCTGAGGATGAAAACCACAGATTTTGACTGATCTACACATTCTTCAAAATTCAGAAATGATAAAAATTTAAGATAAAGGAATTTTTTTTTCCCAGGTTATTTCATTTATGCCCTCAGAGGTTATTTCTCCTCCCTCCAACCATGGTGCTGGATGAAGCTTTTCTATACAGTATTCTTTTCTTTTCATCTTGCCACTTTTAGTTCCAATAAATTTTTAAGACATAGCTTTTGAATCATTAAATTTTTCACCTAATTTCAAAGCCATTACAGGCAAAATATGGCAAGAACAAAGCCTGTTAAGGCCCCCCTTTCTTTTAGTTTAATCGTAGTCCATCTACCTTAGCTTCTTTCTGGTCTACTTTTAAACTTGGATAACATTCTCTATGAGATTTCCCATAAACTAAGATGTCATTCTTGGAAACTGTGGTACTTTCCAAATGCTGCAGAATCATGCACATTTTTCTAAAGTTATTCTGATGCCAAATGAGAAGCAAGATAGTAGATATCTTTTAAATAATGTCAGAAAATTGTCATCTTGTCTCTTTCAGGAATATCTGGTGAAAGTAATTTTGACAAAACATTTTTCATTAGAAAATATTGTCTTGATGAAATCAAAGCTTTTCACAGAAATCTATATCTTTTTAATAAAAGTTTCATAATGAAGTTTTTCTTTTTTTATGTCCAAGATAGAATTTCTAACTGACTCTGACAAATTGAGATGCACTCTGTGATCAGGGAAAAATTAGGAGATCAGGGTTTAAACTGTTTACTTTGAGCTGCAGAGGGTAACTGACCCTGGGTCTAGCACTCTAAAAGTGACTGTGCTAAGTGCTTGAATGCTGTTTTTTTAGGTAAATCAATCTCAGAGCTCTCTTCAGAGCTTTTTATATATCGTAGTTTTCCCCCTACATGGAGGTAAAACAGAAGGGAAAATGTCAACTATGATGACTAAAATAAAATTCTTTTGGTCTCAGGGCTGGCTATTTTTCAGAGTGCAAACAAAAATGCCATTTGGATGTATTTAGTTAGGAAGGCTCATATGGTGTATTTTAAATTCCAGTTTGAATTTCAGGTCACAGCTCTGTGTTGACTCATAATACACAATTCTCCTTGATTTAAGTGAAATTATCTCTATAGGTGCCTGTACGCTGCTTGAGTATTTCTGTTTATAAACTTTGGCAAAGAAAAAACCCTGTTATTTTAATATGAAAAAAAGATTTGTATTTTTCATTTGAGTAGACAGTTTTGTGCACATTTATATAACAATAAATTTCTCTACTTAAAATACCATGCTAGTCTTTTATGGAGTAGATTCTAATATTCCATTTCACAATAATATAAAAGAATTTAGATCAGTCAAGGAATTAACCAAATGATTGAGGGTGTAGGTTCTAAATAATTAAAAGGTTAACATTGCTTATAGCCACTATCAGAACAGTCAGGACAAAGAACACATAATATAATATCTTCTGTTTTAATTGTTTGTCACTCAAAATTCTGGTAGATGATTAAAGCTATCAAGTGAGCAAATGTACACATAAAAATATCAGAAGATATTTTTTTGACTTCAACATAAGATTTGTGAAATACCTTAGCTATTGGGAATAAATGACCAAAATATTTCTGTTTAGAATGAAAAGAACTGTGTGAAAACAAAATTATTTATAGTTTTACAAATTATTTATAGTTTTATCTTTATAAGCTGCTATATGATAATAACAAATGGTCATACTGAACAGACTTACATTGGCATATTTAAATAAAGGAAGTATTTATTTATTACAAGTTTTTAAAAGTACAAGCCTTTGAAAGTGGATTAGAAATTTTCTAGACCATAAGCAAAATGCTATTTTTCATGTAGAGCTTCTTGACCATCATCTTTTTAATGCACTTTGATTGAATGGGAATTGTCTAGCAGTAACTGAGGTCTTTGCATTCTGAAGTGCAGGTTACTGAAATAAGGAAAAAAGTTGATTTACTGTAAAACTGCAACCTTGTTGATGGCTGCTTAGCTGCCAACCCTCCCAGGATCACTCAATTACAGTAGGCAAATTCTTGTTTATCTTGCCCCAGTTTTTACTGAGGCTTTAGAATTCTCCACCTGCACGTGACCTGTATTGCCTTACTTTGGTCAAGTACCTATCTTCTGCCTGTAACCTGCTGAATCTGTGACACAGCCATGGCAGAGTTCAGATCTGCTAAGTACTCTCAAAGCATATCAAATGCACACTATCAAAAGAGATATGATAAAGTGGAATCATGTCTGCATTCTTTCTAAAACCTATTATCAAGATACAGAAGGGTAAGCTGTTAGCTCTCACCTTTGAATATTAAACAAAGAATTATTACCATTCCCTCATGAAACCTGAGATAACTTGTATTTTAAACCTTTCTCCCAAAGAGCAGCTTCAAATTCACCTTTCTTGTTTCCATAGAAAATAAGCAAGTTTTACTGCATAGAAAACATTTTGAAGTGAAGAGTAACTCTCTCTGTGACCACATGGGCACTCTCTCCCTCCCTCCCTCCCTCCCTCCCTCCCTCCCTTCCTTCCGCTCTTCCTTCCGTCCTTCCTTCCTTCTTCCTTCCTTCTCCTTCCTTCCTCCTTCCTTCCTCCTTCCTTCCTGTCCTTCCTTCCTTCCTTCCTTCTTCCTTCCTTCCTTCCTTCCTTCCTTCCTGTCCCCTTCCGTCCTTCCGTCCTTCCTTCCTTCCTTCCTTCCTTCCTTCCTCCTTCCTTCCTCCTTCCGTTCCTTCCTGCCGTCCTCCTTCCTTCCGTCCTTCCTTCCTTCCTGCCTTCCTTCCTTCCTTCCTTTCCTTCCTCCTTCCTTCCTCCTTCCTTCCTTCCTTCCTTCCTTCCTCCTTCCTTCCTTCCTTCCTTCCTTCCTTCCTTCCTTCCCTCCTTCCTTCCTTCCCTCCTTCCTTCCTTCTCCTCCTTCCTTCCTTCCTCCTTCCTTCCTTCCTTCCTTCCTTCCTTCCTTCCGTCCTTCCTTCCTTCCTCCTTCCTGTCCTTCCTTCCTTCCTTCTATATGCAGCCCAAGATGTAAATACTAGTTCACTTATTCATTTAGTGATTTTATCTTTTATTTTCTCAATTATGAAATAACTAAAAAAATTATACTCCTACCCAAACATCTTGATATTGTTGATGAAAGTCACAATTTAAAAATACATACATCAAAAGTGTCCAAGTATAATGATACTTTATGGCATTTCTTTCCAAAATTAATTGATTATAATAATATTTTGTAAGTGTTCACCATATTTCCATGTAAAAGATTAATTCTTTCACTTTTCTCCAATAGGCAGGCAAAAGGTGATACACTGCTTGATTCTTTCTAGATACTGATTTTGGCTGGAATAGTTAAATTTTTTCCTACTAACTTGTGTGGGGCCGTGTTTTGTATTTGTGCTGAAATATCCAGGGCATCCCACTCCTGTTTTCATTTTTGCTGAGCAGTCCTCACACAGTGTAGGGAATATACTGTTTCTCAATTGATCCCACCAAGCAAGGAGGCTGGGGGGAGCAAGAGGTTTGGAGGGGACATGGCAAGGACAGCTGACCCAAGTGGCCGAAGGAGAATTCCATACCATGTGACATTCTCCTCAGCAATAAAACTGGAATGGCTGGATGTTGCCAGAGCTGCTGTTTCTCTGAGATTGACTGAGCATCGATCAGTTGGTGGGGAATAATTGTTTTCTTTTGCATCACTTGTTTTTTCTTAATTTTTATTTTCTTCCCCTTTTTTGTTGTGTGGAGATTTTTCTTACCTTTCCCCCCCTTAATATTATTAAACTGTCTCTGTCTCAACCCATAAGTTTTCTCACTTTACTCTTCCAATTCTCCTCTATCCCATGGCAGTGAGGTGAGTAAGTGGCTATGTGGGGTTTGGTTGTCCAGTAGAATTAAACCATGACAGTGGACTAGACACTAACTCTCAGTCTATTCACTTCATTCATGACTGCATGGGAAGGAAGGAGAAAAAGGAGGAAAGAAGAATGAATAACATGAATATATATATATATATATATATAATCATTTACAATAGTTGAGTAGTTGTATGTCCATAACAAAGAAAATCACAGGGATGCATATATATTCTCAGAGCATGTAGACTGAATAATTCAGTGGAAGGCAGTAATTTTCTTTGTTTTTATTTACTTAATACTGGTTTATATTCTCAGACCTAAGTACAAATAACTTCCTGAGAATGAAACTAAACTAAATCAAGAGAAATTACTGAGGTCATGTTCATTTGTGTCCTTCTCTCAAATGTTCTTCAGAAGAACATGATGCACTCTACTGATTCTAAAGACCAGCAAAGTTAAAGTTAGTTCTGTAGGAGTCCCTCTAACAGAAAGCAATTTCCTTCCTTGGCACTCCACAGACTGTTATTCCATCGAGGGTCATGCTCAAGAAATTGTAATTTACTTACTTTTTTACATGCTACCATTTTCTGGTCTCTGTGTGGCTACTTTAACTACTTTGGCACAAATCAGAGCAGCTACATTAGGACCAGAAGTTTGCTATGTAGTCAACAGAGAGCACTAGACACTGCTCGGGGCCAGTTCAGAATGCTTGAAATTAATTAAATTGGTATTCAGCTAGTCACTGTAATCAATGGAGATTAGCACAAAGGTTTTATCATGCTTATAACAATGGCGAGTTCAGCTGGGAACTCAATATCCTTTCTATTGATTGCAAAGCTAGTGAACCTGTGACTAGATCAGACATTACAGACATTTAAACTGAGATGAGGGGGACTTCTAAGCCTATCTCTTTCCTCACCTCAGACAATTAGCACTGGACTTTGCATCTGAGGATCCCACATTAATATACCCAGGTCAGACTATGTGGATCAGAGTAGGCAACAGCTTTGACCTGTCTTTAGCTATTCCCCTCTGAAGAGTTTAATTTCTCCTTTGCAAAGGCTTGGTTGCTATCTGGTCACACAATTCACATCCATTCTGGGCATCATTTAGCAAATAAGCTAAGTGAGAGTTACGAAATCCAGATCAAAGAAGGGCCAAAATAATGATTGCACTGGGGAAGTGGTATTTGTGAGGACACAATAATGTTCTGCGGATCTGTTTGAGAATTTCACTGTGTCTCTTCTCTAAATTCTCAGGGATTATTTTTTTCTGATTCAGTTTTAAAAATTCAGTCTTGGGGCACACCAGCAGTTAAACAATCACTTGAATTTCATATTCAAGCATTTTAATTAATTTAAATTTATTGGAAATAAAAATAGCGACATTATTAATGTATCAGCAGAATCTATCAGAAATTATTGTCCTTGAAAATTTTGTTCATTTTTTTCTCTTCTGGGGATCATCCAAAACCTATGAAGTTCCTAGTAAAGTACCAAGATTAGTCTCACTTGGAATTACTAACTATGGAATGAAAGTGAAGAAGGTTCTGCCATGTTATACTGGTTTCTTGAGTTTATTCAAAAAATATCCACTAACATGTTTACCACTTTCTTTCTCCCTAGAAAACTGTTAATTTTATGAATTTAACATTAATTTAAATTCTGAATTAAATGTGCATTCTCCATATATTACCAGCCTATATATATATATATATATATATATATAAAGTATATTTAGGTATATATATATATATAAAAATATAAATCTGTTTATATATATATAAATATAGGTGTATATATATATATGTATAGGTATATTTAGGTGTGTATATATATATATATATATATATATATATATATATATACACCTAAATATATATACACCTGTTTATATCTAAGTAGTTTAAAGGAGATTGGTTTTCCTCATTGTTTGCTGCCACTACATATTTGCAAAGGATAGGATTATCTCATCTCAGCCTTAAATGAGCCATGTTTATACATAATGCCATTTTGAATCTCTCCAGCTAGGACTTTTCATTCATTGAGTTCAAAGTGGTGTGAAGTATTTTGAAAGTTTTTGCTTCCATTAATGCTGATCTCTTTATATGCTCTTTATATGTTCAGAGCAAGATGATAGGACAATGAATCATTGGCCAATGAAAAAGCCACTGTTGAATGTAGTGTACTTTAAATCCTGAACTTTGTTATTAGCAGAAAGCAAGATTGTTGGAAGTGAAGTCAGAATGGAGGAACACTAGTTTGGGATAAAAGAGAAATTACCTAATTGAGAAAGGCACATATGGACTAAAATAAATATGGAAAAGGAATAACTCTGACTTGCTGGATCAAATCAAGTCACTACAAGCATTTTCCTGTTCTAGTGTGAATTTTGCAGGGCTGTTATCCTGTTTCCCTGCAAAGTCAGTGTTGATTGAAGTGCCACTTAAGAATATTTACCCTTCAAAAAACTCACCATGCTAATGTACAAGAATCTGAGTGCCTGTAACATACAGGCCAACAGGACACAGGATTTAAGTGCAGTGGAGCCTCAGTAACACATTTTTTCACATCTGTAAAAAATGGGTTGTTGAATCTGACCTGTCTTGCAAAGCACCTTGAAGTATAAGTGATTTTAGGTCTTGTGTGGTACTCAGACCTCCTGAAGATTTGACCACAACATTGCTTTATTGAGGTCTGTTTTGAGGTAACAAACCACTATACACAGTTCCATGAAAGGAAAATAACTGGGGCTAAGCACACAGTTGTAGATAAGTTGTTTGAGATCTCTGCTTTGAGAACTTTCCCCCGTGGAGATGAGGGGAACACAAACCCTGCCAAGATTAGTGATGACACACATGCGTTGGGCAGTGCTACGAGCACTGGCAGCTGCCTGGAGCCAGCTACCAGGAGACATGAGGGCTCCCTCTGAGCCTCACCAGCCAGGCCACATCCCAGGGGCTTGGACAGAGAGAAGGACAGGCCAGGAAGGCAGCTGGGGCATCCCCAGGTGCCTCTGTGGGGATGGGGATGACAGGCTGTGGGTTGGCTTTGCTGTGGTGTGGCTGGAGAGCCAGACCCCTACAGCACCACTGACAGCTCTGGGCTGGGCTGGAACAGAGCCCTAGGCTATGGAACAGGGGTGTGGGAGCCCTGGGGAGCCGGGATGGGGCTGTTGAGGGCCATCACTCCCCTCAGTGCCCTGACATTTAATGACCTGTATGTGAAACATAAAAGGTCAGTTTGTGTTTGTCAGAAAGAATGGTTACATGCATCTTGATCTTCTGGGCTGATGACCTTTCTGTTCACATTGTTTCCACACAGATAAAAGAATCTGGCAAGGAAAAATAAAGAAACATTAATGTGAAGAGCCATTTTTTGACATTTTCTACCTATGCTAGGGGAAAAAAAAAAAGGATGACAATACACTTATCTTTTTTTTTTTTTTTTTTAATAAACAAGCTAATTTCAAATTAAAACACTATGGATTGTAGTATATTTAATTGTCAGAGTATTTCACTTTTTATTTTTCTCTTGGTGTTCAGGAATCCAACAACCCCTTGATTTATTTAACACAGAGATCTGTTGTTCATGGATTACATTGCAGACGGCTCAAACAAATGAGCCATCATTATCTCTTTCTTACCTTTTCTTTCAGAAGTTCTCTGCTGTACAGAAGCAACTTTTCTTTTTTAGCAATAGAATATCAAAATGTCAAAAATGACCTATACATGTATGGCATGACTGCTATAAGAGCATGTCTTTAAAATCTTGGTAATGAAAACCTTATTACTTACTCAGTTGTTCACAAATACAATAAATCACTATTTTTCATTTACTGACCCACAAGGGTTTTTCATTTCTGATTTAATTTCACAGCTGCATAAACGACATCAAAAATCAGCACATTTAAAGCACTCAGGTAAAATAAGGGACAACTTACTACCATGAAATGGCAAAGTGTATGAAAATAGATGAATTTGAATTGTGAGCTGAACAGTAAAAAAATCTTTCTTAACAAGGAATTACATGTCTTTGCAGTTTAATTACAATGAGGACTGTCACTATAAGATTAATGACGAGCAGTTTTTCACTTCAAACAATTTCAATTGAGTTAACGTAGTGTCATTATTCTTAGACTGACAAGGTCAAGAAAATGAGGCAAAAGTGGGCAAAAAGTGGAAAAACAAAGTGTACTGAGAGAACATTCTGTCCTATTCTATGCTATTTAAAATATTGCAATAAGATGATAAAATACTAAAAATTTTATATTTTTTTGTTAACCATGCAAAATCATAGGGTCTATTACCATTTTCAGAACTATGAATCAGAAATAATTTGTGCATTGGCATCTCTCACTCTTTTCTGGAAATGTGATAAATTTTTTTAGTACAGACATATTACCTTCTCAGTTTGATATCTCATAGCAGTACTTATAGGCTGGAAGGCCATCTGACCATGTGGTAGGGATAAACTCTGAATTGGTTATTGCCAGGTGATCTTTTAATGCACTGGGTGATGGGACCTTGGGAGTCACTTTAGTTTGTACCCTTATACCTTGATATAGAAAAGCAGTAGCCCTTTTCCTTAGGGAACAGGCATTTAAAGAAAGAAAGAAAGGATTGTTGTTATTTCCCTTATGTCAGAATCTGAGAAGAGGAAGGAGGTCCATAATCTTCATTTTCAGCCTCTTTTCCAGACACTTTGCCTTTGAGCATTGTTTGCATTTTCAAAAATGTTCATAATGTTTACTTGAATCAGGAAAAATGATTTTCAAATGCTGCACCATAAACTCTGGTCGATAAAATAGG
Organism: Serinus canaria; assembly: GCF_022539315.1. Classification (NCBI taxonomy): domain Eukaryota; kingdom Metazoa; phylum Chordata; class Aves; order Passeriformes; family Fringillidae; genus Serinus; species Serinus canaria. The sequence continues at coordinate 16,236,198 of NC_066314.1, read as the reverse complement.
CCACCTGAGGACACATATAGAGTAAGTGAAAGTGACATGCTCAGTCTACTAATCCCACTAATGGAGAATGTTCCATTCGACACAGACTGGTTTACTTTTGGTCTGTATCTTTAGTAAGTATTAAAATACAATATAACAAGGCACTAGTAAAAGTGATTAAAATACCCTGCTGAATCATTCAATCACCACAAATTATATTTCAGTTTTCTTTGTTTGGTATAATGAGAGTTCATTCTCTCCTACTTTTCTTGCAAATCCCAGTATCCTGGTCTTTCCTTACTCATTCATTCATTCATTCATTCATTCATTCGTTCATTCATTCATTCATTCATTCATTCATTCACTTTAAATTTGTAGTTATTATTACAATGTCTAAGGAAATGTGCATTTCTATGTGCTTTGTGTGCACTTTATGTCAACTTTTGGCCGTTACTGACCTCCTTTGATACCTTTAAGGATTTCCTTTATATTTGTTAATATATTCAAAACCTACTAGAATATATGATGCAATAGAAATCACATCAAAGATTTTTGAGAAGGAATCAAGTTCTGCAACTCATGAGGATAACTTGAAGAACAACAGTGATTGTGATAAATGTGAAGAAATGCATTTTCTGTCTTTATTTATTAGCTTTTCTAATGAGGGAGAGTGCAGAATCTGGCTTATACTTAGCATTACCTATACCAAGAAACAAGCATAAGCAATATATTAGCAATTTACCTTGTTTACTCTCTTAATTCAGCACATAATCTCACATTGCTTTCAGCCTGTGAACTAAAGAAGCTACTCAATCTTTCTGACTGACAACAAAATAAATTAATCAATAAACATGATTTTCTGTTTTAATTAAATTAATATAATTTGGTTTAATCCACAACAGAACAATAGTGCTAGTTTTTCAGCCCACTTTGTTAATAAATTAGTTTGTCTGAGAGCTGGTGCTTATTCTGAGTTTTTCTGAATGTGAATCACTTAAATAGAAATTAAAAACAGAATCATCTTTCAAATTCTCATTACTTGGGAACAGATGTTTCACACTGTCATTGAAAATAATGCATACACCTTTTTACATGAAAGTGCATTTTAGGAAAACACAAACAAATTCTTCTTGTTTGCTACCTAATCTCCATGAATAAACTGTATCTGCCATCAATCACCATGTAAAATGTATTTCCTTTTAGGTGAGAAAAATAAAGAACAACTAATCCTTGAAGGTAAACAGCCAAAAACAATCTCAGAGGACGCTTAGATCTGAAGATGTTATTGGCTTAAAGAACAGTGCCAGCATAGCACAGAAAAAGCAGCTCAAAGATCCAGAGAATAGACCAATAATTATATAAAAAATCAATACCTCTTTGTATATTAAAAGCATTTCCTCCAGATACCACCAATATAAGGATACAGATAGAAATTTTATAATACAACTTGGTGCAGAATGAAATTTGAGTTTAATGCTTTTGAAACTAACCTATAATATGGGAATATAAATGGGATTTCTCTATAACATGCACAATCTACATGCAACTGGTGTTCATCAGAGTAGCCCTGAAGCCTGAGAGGAATCAGCCAATTTGTTCACTCAGACTTCAAAGTCTAGACAGGACCTAGACACTACTACTGAGGACATCACAGTCATACCCTGCATGATCACAGATCATCTGTGCAAAACAAGGTATTCCTGGCCTCTTCAAAAAGGCTGAGCTAGCTGTGTTTTATGTTTAGATTATATTTGAACTAGATTTTTTGTGTTTGCATTACTGTATATTTCTGTAAGTGTATATAATGCTATATTTTTCTGCATATAATATTACCTGTTTCTTGGACTTCCACACTCATTTTACTTGTGTTATTTTGAGGGCAAAAAAAAGACTACAAAGTGCCAGTAACCTTATACAGTTGACAATAGCAACTAAGGTAGTGCATGATAGGTGACCCTTAACTGATATGAAGAGAACATTGATCACAGTGTCTGAAAAAGAAAAAAAAACAAAGTGCAACAGCATATTGTTTATAAGTTAGCAAAATTCATTTACTAAATTATCCTGCAATATTTTTAATACATATATTGCATTGCTAATGCATGGAAACCATATATTTTCCTTGTTCAGGGTGGTGTAAGCTCTGAAGGAAATAAATCTGGATATACAGTTAGTACTGCTCTCTGTTGCCCATAAATTTAGTAAAAAGCAGAGTTTCCAAAAATATATATTGCACATATAGAACTCCCTCTAGACTGAAAAGCAATATAGTAAAAATATGTTCTCCTTTTTCACAGTCCTTTTATGAGAAGGTATATAGCTTCTCTCATTCAATATATTCAAAACTGAGTCTTTTACTCTAAATCATCTGATGTGGTATAACCAATACAAGTTACATTATTCTGAGATTATAATAAATGAAATGCAAACCATAAGATTATCCTTATTTTAATATTGCTTAGGTTTTGAGGGTCAAAGTAAAATTCAGAAATTGAATCCCCAACATGACCATTTATATTGTGTAAGCTATCATTTGTAAGCTTATAAACAGTGAAGCAAAAAATATGGATTAAAACAAAGTTTTTTAAAATACCCTGAAAGAAGACCAGTCCACTTACATAGCAAGTTTTCAATATGTTTTTTGTTTTTCGTGTGATATAATTGATGCAAAATGTCCTCTGAATTCAAGTTGTACAATTACCATTCGTTTCCCTGCCTTGCACCAACTCAAAAATCCAAACACAAAACATGGAGTAGAATTTTGGTAAATTATGCTTTTCTGCTCTGTAAAATAAGATCTGTGTTACACAGAATACTCTCAGCACTTTTTTTTTTCTCCACTCAGCTCCTCCTTTTACCTTTTTCTTTTATGGAAATACACTAAGAAGTAGGTCCATAATATGCCAAACAGTTTTTCACAGTTGTGTACATACAGTGGTTCATTATAGCTAATATCAGAGGTCAGCCTGTGGGCTGGCTTTCACATCTGCCATGCTTCCATAGCTCCAAGCAGTAGAACAGGCTGCCCAGAGAGATTGTGCTGTCATTCTCCACAGCTGGAGGTTTTAAGATCTGACTGGATAAAGCCCTGAGCAAGATGGTCTGATCTTACAGCTGACTCTGCTTTGAGCAGAACGTCCAACTAAAGACCTCCTAAGTCCCTTCTGGCCTTAATCATCCTATGATACTGTGATTTTGAGTGGTGCTTAGAATTTCTGGGGTAAATGAACATGTGCACAGAGTGTACTGCAGTGTCATGTAGAGAAGCCACAGACATGCATGTTTGCAGTACATGTGCCATAATGGGCCCCTTCAGAGGACATTGGAACTGTTATATTTTTAACACAATGAGATGTGGATTCATAATTTCTGAAGGAAGTTTATTATTTTAGTTGCCTTTCTCAAAAAGATTTGGGACACTCAAAACATCACACTGCTCATGAAAAACCTGCTTTTATTTCTTATGCCAGCAATAACTGGCATGGTTGAAGGAGCTGCTCTAATCCCCTGAGGTGCAATAAAGGTTCCAGTGTTTGATTTTTTGCTTACAGGTTTAAATTACTTTAAGTTTTATTTTATTTGCAACGTAAGTGATTTTGCATTTCACAGGAGTCTTCATTAAATAAATAACCATTTGTGTTTATTCCTGCTTTGATATCTATGGATTACAAAGTACTGTACCTGTTAATGACATTTATCTATTTCCATTACCATTTTTCAGCTTCTTGTCTTCTTCCTTTCAAGTCCACTGAAGCAGTGCCTTTGCTCACAATCCATCTCCATTCTTCATGCATAACTAAACAAGCTTTCTTTTTTTTTTTCTTTTTTTACTCCTGCTATGGATCACTTCCTTTGTTCCATTGTTTTCATTTAGCTTCTGACTACATTCTTAAAAGAATCAAAATGAAATACTCTGCTTTCTAATTCAAAACAGAATCTGTATTTATTTTGGATTATAGATGTAATTCAACAGTGTTGAAAAGAACTTAAGTAACCAAATTTTGTTGCCATTACAGCTGTTTTCAAAATTATCTTCTGAACTACCAAGCAGTATTTACAAAGGTTTCAGTGACTAAAGCAAGTCAAGAAAAATCAGCTATCACATTATAAAGATGGAGAAACATCTGTTTTAAGAGCCTCTAAATGCCTCTAAACAGCCTCTAAATGTGGATTATTATTTTTCTGAAAGCCATGACAGTCTAAAGTACAGTACATGCTGTTTTGAGATTGCTTATGTTAAAATGAAAATCTCTTTTTTTATAGCATCTTTTGTCTCACTTTGGATTTTTTTTTGTTTTTTGGATTTTTTCGTTTGTTTTCTTTTCTTTTCAGAATGTGCAAGCAAAACAGAATTAAATATTACTTTAATATGACTAAATATTACTTTCCATGAAATCCTGGGCTGCTGTACTGTGCAATATGGGTCATAGAATCATAGAAAGTTTGGGATTTGAAGGGATGTTTAAGATCATGTACTTCTAATCCAGTTGCCATGTGCAGAAACATCTTCCACTAAACCAGGCTGCTCAAGGCCCCACCAAACCTGATCTTGAAGACTTCAAGGGATGGGGCATCCACAGCTCCTCTGAGCAACCTGTTCCAGTGTCTCACCACACTCGTAGTAAAGAATTTTTTCCAAAAATCTAATCTAAATCTCTCCTTTTTTAGTTTAAAACTGTTCCTGCTTATCCCATCCCTATCCTCTCTATCTGGGCAAAAATTCACTATCCAGCTTTTTTATAAGCCATCTATAAGTGCTGGAAGGCCACAATGACAGCTTCCCAAAGCCTCCTCTTCTCCAAGCTGGACAGCTCTAACTCATTCAAGTTTGTCTTCACAGGAGATAATCCTCTCAATCATCTTTGTGTCCTCCTCTGGACTCAACCCCACAAGTCCATACCTTTCTTGTGCTAAGGACCCCAGACCTGGATGCAGCAGGTGAATGCAGATGTGGTCTCATGAGCACAGTGTAGAGAGGGGAGTGCCACTTTTGGCTTTAACTCATCACTGATGCAGTGCAGTAATCTAGTGATTAACTGCTTTTTTGGGGGGGAAAAAAGGTAAAGCCAGGCTCCTGTTTAATCAAGAGCACTGAGAGATACTTCATAAAACACAGCTTCCATAGAACAAATATTTCATGTGAAAGGATGTTTTTTAAAAATTTGTATAAAAGACTGTACACATTGCTAAAATTTACAGCAACAACATTCATTTTAATATGTAAATTTGCAGTTGATATAAGCTATATTTCAGATGTAGTATATCAGAAAACCAATATTTTTTTATAGAAGCCAGACTGTGGATACAGGAAAACACCAAAGCTTTCAAAGTGCTGCATATTTCTAAAGCAAGCTGCTCAAGTCAGTGGAAATAGCTGCCACTGTGGAACTCTTGTTAACTTTATTGCTTATATGTCCCAGTAAAGACCTGATTGCCTCAACATAATTCAAATTAGCTAAAGGCAGTATGTAACCTATTAAAAAGACACCTTGCATTTAACCAAAGGCACTAGCCAAAATAAAAGAAGTCTTAGCTTTCATTACATGACCCTATCCATTTTATTTCTAATAAAGATAAACTTGCTTTTTTACTTTACTTTCCCTGTAGCACTGTGATTTCTAAATAGAAAACAACTATAGGGTTTCAGGGCTGGAATTCTATTTCCCTATCACTTTTGTTTTAAATGCATGTTATGGGCCAAATTTCAGCTGAATATTTGACACTGCCTGCAAAAATTAATATACACACAGCATTATCAACATGGGTGTCCTGCAACTGTATTTGTAGATCTACATTTTCTTGTTATAGGCTTAACTGATCTTGACTGCATTGTTAACTCCATATTTCAAGGAAAACATTCCATGAAACTTGGCACAAAAAAAAGAGATGCAGGGGTTTTTTTTCCATCTCAGTGGGTACTATCATACTTGTCTTGGTTGAACTGGGACAGGATTCATTTTAATTTTTCATATCTCAACCCATGAGGTTTATTTTTCTTCCTGATTCTCAGCCACATGGGGTGGGCTGGAGGAGTGAGTGATGGGAAGCTGCATGGTACTAACTTGCTGGCTGGGGTTAAGCCATGACAATTCTCTCCTGAGAATTCAATAATAATCCACTCTTCTCCTAGAAGGATTTGTCCAGTGCTAATTTCTTACCATAAATTCTGCTGTGATCATGTCTGAAACATCAGTCCAAGTCCACCCCAAAATCTTTGTTAATTTTTTTTTCTCTTTTAGATTTTTAAAAAAATTGTATTATTTATTTTTTTTACTGAAAATGGTTATTATTATAAAATGATGCCTGAAAAACAATTTATGACTCATAATCTTATGGAAGCCTAAAAATAAGTCTTGAAATCTATAGAAGAACCAAATGAAAAAGAAATATGTGTGTTACCTTCTTCAATAAAAACCTAAAGTTGAAAGATGAATAGCCAAGTATTGGATGTGGCCCCATTAGCACAGAAGTCCTTTTATTATTTGCTATTTAGGTATTAACTAAGTGTAAAAGTCACAGATGCTAATGGCAGCTTCATATGTCATCAATTGGCACTTTGAAAGCTGACACATTTTCTAAGTGATAAACACACAGATCATAAAGGATATTTCAACATTAATCTTTAAGTAATCATGAACTTAAAACGTTGAGGGAAGTTCAGACAGATCCAAGAGTAGAAGAGGTTAAAACACCCTCTTAATTTAATTTCCTAACTGATCTCAGAAGAATAAACCAGAATGAGGTGAAATGTTTTTTTCATTATTGATAGAGTATATAGGTAATAGAATTGCCTGTACATTGGTTTTAATTTACTTAATATCCTGAAAATGTAACCTAATAGATGAAAGACAGTAATGGAAACAGATCTCTGAAACAGCCTGAGGCCCATTCTCACAGAATCTCAAGAGCTGGAGCCTACACTGTGATAATCGATGCTGCATGAAGTCCTTGGGGATACGGGTAGAGGACAGTTTATCTTCTGGCTTCCAGTTAGTCCTAAGCTCAAGCTCCACTAGACTGTCAAGACATTGACAGTTATATTTTTATTGATTTTAGAGTGGATTGTTTTGAGGTAATTTTTCTACCAAGGCCTACCCCTCCCATCAATATAAATCCTTCATTTCAGCTGCAACCTGATATTTTGCAAGAATAGTCACTCTATATTCCTGACTTCAAACAGTATGGCAATTAGCAGAATGGAGTAAAATGTCATATTACCAGTCAAACTTCAGCCAAGAGACATAATAACTGTCCGGATTCCAAAATCTGAATTTGACTAATTTCCTTCTTATATAATTACATTGTTACACATTGCTCAATTTGCTAATTGACTACATAATTTGCCTGACATGCATATTTACTTTAACCAGTAGTCTTGCTGGGATTTGGTCATGGGAGTACTTGCAACATTTGGTAACATCCTGGCTTGAAAAGATATTTTGAACTGCAATTTTGTGTGCACGTTTGTGTACATATGTATGTACATATGGCTTTCATGTAGTACAGGTAATTCTTTTGAAATTTTGTTCTCACTAATGTGTTAGTGCCAGAATAGCATAACATTATCCAGCATTCTTCAGTACAAGTAAATTCCCAGCAAATTCCCTGCTTGTAGCTGTACAACTCTTTTATGATCATCTATAGCACAAGATATGTCCCAGAAAAACAGGAAAATAAAATAATGCATGGGAATGCAAAGGTATACCTTTGCATTTTCACTTTCTCCAGGTTTTAGACTGAAGCTTTCAGAATTTGAATCAGGTACTTAAATGCCATCTAAATCCCAATTTTTGTACATTTTACTGGCTCAAGCCACAGTAAATTTGGGTTGGAAATTGGTTAGTAAATTAGAATACTAATAAAAATTCCTAAAAATATTGCTGTGGGCAAGACATGAAGCAGAGAAGGAAAAAGCAGACGTGGTTAAAAGTAAAGAGTTTTCTAGAGGCTGAGATCTCATGGCAGATATTCCACACAGAAGGGATGAGTGGGGAGACAAAGGGTGAAGGGGGGAAAGACCTGTAAGGAGTTTCACAGTTGAAGAGGAGGTTGGCAAAAGAACAGGAGGGACTGTTGCTGATACAGTGTCATGCTTTGTTTATTGCAAAAGCTGAAGTACATGAAGGTTGATGTTATATTTGCAGAAGCTAAATGTTTGTATGGAAACTAGCTTCTGTCTATGCCTCTGCTACTGATTATCATTGTATTTGATAGATCACTTCAACAATACTTTCTAAAGGTGCATGTTCATTATAGTCAGAACATATTGCTCCTCAGTAATAATACCAACTGTTCAGAGAAGTAATTAAAGTTGATTTGCTATGCTGTGAATATATGAAGATCCAATAATGCAAATAATATGAAAAATAAGGTGTAGGTATTCAAACTAAAGATTTTTTAATCTGAGTCCCTTGGTGTTTCAGTTTTCTCTCTCTAAAATGGTGACAGTGCCTATATGTGAAATTTAATTTATTAATGTTTATGAAACAATAACACATTCTCTAATACTGTTGTAGAAACACTGGGGAAATTAATAATTTCTTCTCCAGACCAGGATTTCAGTCTTATGGAGAAAATAAGGAAGAGTCTAGTAGGATGAGAGCAGGCAGTGGACATTGAGGAGAATGTGAATTATTGAACAGGTCTGGGATACATACTGTGATATTGTGGGAACAGGAGTCCTAAGGAGAACAGAGATAATTAGCTGATGCATCACAAGACATATCAACAACAGCACTATATTAACTTTACAGTGAATATCTTTAATCTAGCCAAAATTTTCCCATGGCTTGATTTTTCAATTAAGAATTTGATTCAATAGAATAGAATAGAATAGAATAGAATAGAATAGAATAGAATAGAATAGAATAGAATAGAATAGTTCTAATTAGAAGGATTACAGCAGTCATCCATTCCAACTCCTGACCAAAAGTTAAAGTGTATTATTAAGGGCATTGTCCAAATGACTCTTAAATGCTGACAGGAATGGAGTATTTGCCATACTCAAGGGAGACTGTTTTGCTGTTTGATCACTCTCTTGGTAAAGAAATACTTCCCAATGTCCAGCTTAAAATCCCCCTGGTGCAGCTTTGAACTCTTCCCTAGCATCCTATCACTGTTAGCCAGACACAAGAAATCTGTACTTCTCTTTCCACTTCCCCTTCTCAGGAAGCTGTGCTGAGCAAGGTTGCCCTTGAGACTCCTTCTCTCTAAACTAGTTTAACCCAGAGTCCTCAGCTGCTTCTTACAGGACATGCCCTCCAGCCCTGTTGCCAGCTTTGTTGCCCTCCTCTGGATACATTCAAATACCTTCACATCCCTCTTAAATTGCGAGGCCCAGAACTTCACACCCTGCTCAAGGTGATGCTGCACCAACACTGAACACAGAGGGACAATAAATAGTGGGATACTCAACTTTTTAGACCAGCTGGCAATGCTGTGTTTGATGCACCCCAGGATGGGATTTGCCCTCCAGGCTGCCACAGCACACTGCTGGCTCCTACTGAGCTGCTGCTAACCAGGACCCCGAGAACTCTTTCTGCTCTCCAGCCACTATTCCCCCAGTGTAGATTTTTGGCTGATCATACTCCCTTCCTGGTGCAGAATTTAGCATTTGTTCCTGTTAAGTACCAGAACATTGACAATTGCTTGATGATCCAATATAACTAGATTCCTCTGCAAGGCATCTTGTTCCTCAAAAGAGTCAACAGCACCTCCCAGTTTATTTTTGTCAAAAAACTTGCTAGTGGTGTATTCACCTCCTTCTTGCACAACCCTTTCAGCCCTTCTGTTCAGCCAGTTCTTCACACAGTGCACTGTGTACCCATTCAACTCACAGCTGGACAACTTGTCCAGAAGGACACTGTGAGGGTCAGTATCAAAAACATTAGTAATTCCAGTAAAGCTACATCTGCTTTCTTCCCTTCATTACTAGAGAGGTGACTTTACATTAAAGGATATCAGATTAGTTAAGCAGGATTTTCCTTTTGTGAACCAATATTGACCATGCCTGATGATTGAAATCTTTTAATATCTCTCAATAGCACCTGGTATGATCTACTCCATAATTTTTCTAGGTACTGAAGTTAAACAAACAGGTCTGTAGTTTCCAGGGTCTTCCCTTATGCCTTCTTTTAAATTGGAAGAATGTTGGCAATATTCCAGTCAGCAGGGACTTACCCAGACAGCCAAGACTTTTGATAGACAAAGAATGTTCCTGCTGTAACATTGCTAACTCTTTAAGTACTTTGGGATGAATCACCATCTGGCCATACAGAATTATAAATATAAAGTTGGTCCATAGAATTTTAGTGCCCACAAATGGAAAGCCACTGTTTCCATTGTCCTGGACTCATAGAATCGTAGAATATGTCAAGTTGGAATGGACCCACAAGGATCATTGAGCCCAACTACCTGCTTCTTGCAGAAGTACCTAAACGCAAACCATATGACTGAGATCATCATCAAAGCACAGGTTTGGTGCCACAACCCAGAAGAAACTGATACCACTTGATATCAGTCCAATATTTTCCTTAGACCCCCTCTTGATTTTACTTTGTAAAGCCTCTTGTTTTCTGACACAACACTGGCCAGTTTCAACTGTACTTGAACTTTTTCAGTATTATAAACTTATCTTTGATTTCTCAGTTTCTTTGTTCTTCTTCCTCCTATGTAGTCTGTTTTCCATGACCATATCAGATGTGCAGGGAATTGTGGACACATGGATTTTCATTATGTTTACTAATATAAAGATACCTGAAACTAGTGGTTACATTGATGAGCTGATAAATGGTAGCAAAATGGATTTACATTCTGTTACCAGATACTGGATAACTGATGTTTAATAAATCACTGGTCATCATTTAGCCTCAATTTTCTATTCTGATAGTTGGTTGAAATAATTATTTTCTTCGTAAAACACTATAAGAAAAACTATATGAGCAAACTTTTAAACTATATTCTATTACTTTTTTTATTCTTAAAGTCATACTGATATTAATGTTCATTAGTGTACTGGCTTTCTCTTTAATGCCAAAAAAGCATGAAGTAGCTGATTTCCTAAACTCAGCTTCCTTTGTTTTTGCCACAGATTACACTGCTCCTTTAGAGAGGTGATGTGTGGCACTCCTAAATATGTCTGAGTAGCAACACTAGATTCTCCTTGGGGTGGCATCATATTTGGCAGATGATGGGTTATTTTGGTCCTTTTCAGAGAAGTTCCTGGTTCATTCCACACAGGTTACCCTTCAGCAACTACCGCCAAGACCTGATAGGTAAGACCACAGGACAGACACCCATATAAATGTGTTATTTTTTGAACAGTACACCTGGGGAACTAAAGGAGATTATAAGAACCTTTTTTCTCACCTTGCTGGCCCACTTCATGATGTCTTTTCTGAGGACCTGGATTATTTCTATTTGACTGCCAACTGACAGATTAGACAGTTTGTCCACACCTTCATAAAATATGATAATTAAATGTCTAAAAAAGTAGTCTCTTTTGACAAGTGCCATTTAACTTCTTCCTAATATTGCTGTGTTTTTCTCATTTATGATTATTGGAAATTAATTTGAAAATATAAGGTTAAAAAAGGAAATAGTAAATTGCACATACAATAGACACCAGGGAAGGGAGCAGAGGCAATAAATTGAATACAAACAGATGATACAAGTGATCTGATGGCTCAATATGTATGACTGTACTTCTCTAAATATGTCAAATACATTCTGGAATGAAAAATCAATCTTTTAAAAAAATAATGCAGTATCAAATTTCTACAATTATGAGAAGGGTACTAGAACTAGACCATTTTTTTAATGGGGAAAAAATGGTCCAGAATTAAGAAAATCTTCTTTGTAGAAATTCAAGAAGGCTATGTATTATTGGACCGGAAACAAAACCAATAAATTTAGGCATAACCTGGCATATTCACAAAGAAGAATCAATTCCTTGTTCCCACACAAATATATAAAAAGAGTTATATATAGTATATAAAATTATATATAATATATTCATTGGGACAAAATAGAAGGTGGTTTGCCATGTTCTGCAGTTTCTCTCAGACCAAGCATTTGAAGACTGTCACAGTCATTCTACCTTCATTGTCCAAAATTAATTTTTTCAGAAATTTTTACGTGATTATTAATCTTCATGTAACTCATAAACCTTGAATCATTCATTAAAAAATAGTAAATTATATCAAGCTCTCCCTCACACAGTTACCGAATTCCCTCTTTTTATTGGTGTTTTGATCTTATTAACAGGCATCTAGGGGAATTTCAAGCTGTGATTGTCTGTTTCATCAAAGACTAACAGTCCCAGTCATGTTACATGCCATGAAATCAGAAGGCACCAATTACAGGATGATAAAGTTAACCATCTTGCTCCTCAGTTTCAATGTCTCAAGTCTTCAAATTGACCGTCATGTTGAGATGAGATGAGATGAAAAACAGGTTTTCTGCCAAGACAGTTTGAGTAACAGCTGTATTCAGAAAAATTGACACTACATGAAAGAAAGAGTAATAACAAGAAAAAACTAAAAGCACATGTCACAATAGTACTTAAACATTATTGGATTTTACATTTTTTTAAGAACAACATAGACTGGGAGCACAGATCTCAGCCCATGATCTCTTTTTTTCACAGCAAGGGCTATAACTAGTGTACTATAGAGCAAAACTCACTTTTCCAAGTCCAATCAATCTTAAATTGTTTTCTGCAAAGAAACTGCCTTCAGCAGACTAACTTGATAATGCCACAATAACAGAGCAACTCAAGAGTGCATTTTTAAGAGTTAGGAGATGTGAATGTTGATCCTTAAAAAAAGAAAATAGTACTTTGGAATCTATAGTGCTAGACAAGTATGTTCAGGAAATGATTCTGCTTCTCCACTATGCTTGTTCTGTTTTGGATATTTCTGCTGTTGTTACGCTCCTAAACATCAAAGTGGGTCTTCATTGAAAACTAAAATTTCCTGGCAACTTGGTATTCTGTATTATAACTACAGTCATAAGCATGTTGTTTTGTTTCTAGTTTTTTTTTTTTTAACAGAGATTCAATTCAGTTTCTTTGGAAGCACACAACGGACTGGTCAAAGCATATAGAATTATGAAATGCAAATATATAGAAGCCATTGATTTAATAATTGCTTTCATGGTGTATTTGGGTAACTTCATAAAAGTTAGTAAAACTAAAATATATCGTTTAAAATATTTAAAAATTCATACAACATGAGGTTTAAAAATACTACATGTCAATATCATACCCTTCTAAACAGAACTCTAAGGTACTGGGCTGAATCAAGTGTCTGTGCTTTTTTTCCTCTGCAATCACTAGAATGAAGACATTAATTCAACTAGGTAAGTTACTGTGAAAGTGGCAAGCAATTAACAAATTGACAAATGAACAAATTGAGAAACAAAACCTGACAAATAAACCAATTGGCAAACTGGAAAACTGACAAATTGGCAAACAGCTTGGTAAGATGGAGACATGCTTAAAGTTTATTAGAAAGGGCAGTTTAGGTTGGGAAATTTGATTCAAGGTCCTCTCTGGCACTGGGTAGTAGTTACTCACTGAGATACTATGAATGAGAAAAGGAGTAAAGTGTAAGACTAGGGATATGGATTCAGACATTTTAAAATTAAATTGTGTGAGAATTAAATAATACCTGAGAACTGGTAATCTTTGGACTACAAACTAATTTATCTTTACTGCACATAGCTTTTGGAATAATTGTCCCACATTTCAGAATGCAATATCTAAATGGTATATTGGATATCAAGAACAGCTCCTCTATGAAGTCAGCAATGGCACTAAGTAAAAGACTGCTTAATAGAAAGAGCTGGGTTCAGTTCCAGACAACCTCAGGCACAGTTCTGAGCCCACATGGTAGAATTTGGAGACAATGTGATTCACATCACCACATCACCTAAGCTTGCCAGTTTTAAGTTGTTTGATTATTTGTTCTTGTGATGGATTGACCTTGGCTAATGACCAGACACCATCCAACCACTTTGCCACTCCCCCACTCAGGGGCAGAGAGAGAAAATGAGACGAACAGCCTCATGGATTGAGATAAGGGAGATTGCGTGCCAGTTACAGTCACTGGTAAAAAACTACTTGACTTGAGGAAACTAATCTAATTTGTTAAAAATAAAATTAATGTAAGATGGTGAGAAATAATGACAGAACTAAAACCCCCTCACACAGACACAGATACACACTTTCCTCTTTTTTCAAAATAATTTCACTCAGCAGGGAAAAAAACATTAGATTAAGTGAGCTAACAACAGTGGAAACAAGAGTATGTTGACTAAATAGTATCCTGCATTTTGTTTTGGTACAGAATCTTCATAATTACTTCATTCCTTATCAACTTTATAAACTAATTTAAGAAGTGAAATCACTGGAATTTTTCCTTCAGTGAGAAAAATATGTTTTTGGTTGTGGCCATATCAAGAATTAAGTAGAACACTTTACTTTTCAGTCAAATACTTTCTCTGGGAGATATCATAATTAAGCAAATACTCCAGTGAACTGGAACACTTAAATGGAGATGGAAGTACTTCATCCTTCATACAGTATATAAGTAACAGATGCAATACAGAGATAATGTCAAAGAAACTGTTTTGTTTTCTAGATTAATACAATAGATTTATTATTTTATTCAATTATCTTTTAATAGATAATTAGATCAGAATTGAATATGTATTCCTAGAGAAACTTGCATGTTTTCCAGTGTTTGCTTGACTGTGAGACCATGCTATATGCTGTCTCTTCTAACTGTTTTGTGTTAACTGCCAAGAAGTTCTGGATGACTTTTTGAAGCTGCCATTGGAAAAACTGTAATGAATTGCTCTTTTGAAGGTCATATATCAACTCAAAGATCTCCAGGTACAAAGACTTTAAATCTATCATTAACGTCCTAGGTTGCCTAAGAATCATGCCCTCTGTGCATTTTTAACCTCCATCTTTTAATTTATGGGCTTTCATTATTGTCAAAAACCATAGGAAAACACATTTTGAAAAATCAGCCTTGATAACTCCAGCTGATAAAGAAAGATGAACAGGTCACAGAAGAAAAGCAGGTGGAAACCCTAATTTGCATTATCGACTGCCACTATCTCAGAAGATTCACTTCAAAGGGACCAAGAGCTTTTTTCCTGATAGTAGTATGTAAATGAACTGAGTATTGAGGTTATGCACTGGTTTCACCCAGTCAGATGTCATTTTACTGGATCTCAGGAAGAGCAGACAGGTGCAAGTTGTCCTTTTCATCTATATACAGTCCTTGAGGATTAATAATTAAAGTGACTTTAGAGCTTGCCAGTAGCTACTATTGTAACTACAAGATTTTTCTTGCAATAGGCTTCATCAAGAGGAAAAGTCCTAGTTTTTATTATCACTTTTTTTTAGAGCTTCTCTGATTTAAGAAATAAACAAAACCAAAGACCTCCAAAACTCAAAAGAAAGGGGAAATAAAAGTACTTTGAGAAATTACTGGTTTTCTTGCTTCATGGTGGCTCAAGGAAGAAACTACAGAAAAATCATGGAATAAAGCCTTTCTATTTTCCCACATTGCTGTTGACTACTCTGAAAGAATAAGGGATGTCAAGATGAAAATGGTTGTTGTAGAGAAGCAAGCAGAATAATTTAAAGGATGAAGGTAGAAAAGTTTGGACCGCTAGATTTCTGTTTGAATTAGTAGCAAATTGTTATCCATATTTGCAGAAGTGACTGTAATAATGTTTGTCCCATCTCTGGTGGCCATGTACAGTAGCCTCTCTTTTGTTAATGAAACAATTTTCTCTCTTTTGTTTCTCTTAAAAGAATACGATTCACATGTTTTCTCATGTCTATGTATGGTAGATGAAAGAAGAGAGAAAAGTGATGGCACTATAACAGAAGACAAGGCTTTTAGAATTGCTTCAAAGTTCCTGGCTTTTGAGAAACAATAGAACTAAATACTCTAACTGGACACAGTGTCTGGTCACAGGCATATGACTAGAAAATAACATTTCCATTCATGAGGAGTCAAACCCCTGTGTGTTTCTGGCTTTTGCACATACCATTGATTCCCACCTAGCATGCCTCTATCCTCAACTATCAGAACATAGCCTAGAAGTCAAGCTCTTCATGCCAGCCTGATATGCCAGCCCATAGTAGCTAGCATGCACTAGTTGTACTCCTGTAGCTCATCTTCTAGTTCTGTTCACTCTGGAAGAAATCCTACTTATGCCTTTTGAAGTTGTTTCTTGCTAAAAATCTGGTTAGGGAGGTGGATGATTGGGAAATTGCATCTAAAAATGCAACTAAATCACTAAATGCAACTTCAAAAATGCATCTAAATCACTAAATTTTAACATGAGAGTTAGTATTCCAAGTTATGCTGCCTTAAAATGAGTACTTCTCAGACTGTGGAACCGAATGACTGCAGAAAAATCTTCGTGTCATCATGTAGTGAGTAGGGGTAGGATTTATTCTAGCTGAGCATCCTATACCTATGAATATAAAAATACATTCTCTCTTTGAACATTTCTATCCTGCTTGAATTGCCTTAATCTGGCAATTCAAATCTAATGTTTATTAAGAGAGCTGTGTATTTATGCTTTATAGTTGATACAGATTGATCCCCGGTTACAAAATGATGTGAAACAAATACTACTTCCTAAGACACCCAAATAAGGGATTAATTGCAAACATCTCAGGCTAACCTGCAACAACACTTGATTTCAATTCATGCTTTGTTTGTTCATGTGAACAGATGCTGTGTTCTTTTCTCCCAAATTAACCTCTGTTATCACACATAGCACCAGCTAAATTTACAGAAGTCTATTCCAGTCTATTCCAGTATTTCATTACTATTGCTTGTGGTAGGTCATTCTAATTTTGTAATAAAAAGTTAAAGACCTACAGTGCTTATTGGTCCAGTGACTGAACTAGCTTTGAGGGAAACTGCTACTTGAGACCCAGGGGCTCAGATTTCCAAGGACAAATCATCCCTCCTTCTGTGTTTCAGAGAACTCTGTAGCATCTCTAACTTACCTGTTTTTATTTTTAACTCAATTGATTCAGTTAAACGTAGAAGAAAGAGCATTTTGTCTCCTAGAAGGCTCTTCTGTGGCATGTTCTTTTTATTTATATACTTGGTTTAGTAGATTCTTCAGAGTCTAACTGGGATTGCCATTCACCTTTTCAATAGTGACACGGTATTTTATACATAATATAACAGAGAAAGTATTTATTTTGCATACACATGATAAGGGTAACAGGCAGTTGTGTGACTTGACACTTTTGGCAGCAGAACCATATTCTCATTTACCCTTTCATTCACTAACACCTTTGTCAGTTCATTACTTTTTATATTGTGCTTGCTTTAGGGTAAAAAACCAAAACAGAACAAAACACAAACAACCCTGCCCCCTATCAAACTGTTACAAAGTTATTTTTCTGCTTGTCTAAATTTTCCACAGATGTCTGTCTGAACAAAAATTTAAAGAAGTTTTTCTATGAATTTTTTTACCCTGTCTCCAAATCAAGGAAGTTGGAATTTCTGCTGTGGTTTGTGTGCTGTGACTCAGTTCTAAAAAAACAAACAATTCTGTAGTAAAAACAAACAAAAAAACCCCAACATTATCAATATTAATTATATTGTATAAATATTATTTTTAAAATTAGAAATAAAAAAGAAGATAAAGTTTACAGAAACTGGATGTGGAAATAGAGGGGTAAAGTCCCACATACATAGGGTTGATGAAGTCACATCAGTTTATAAAGATGAAGTTTCATCAGTTTATAAAAATGAATATACATAATAACGATATAGTCCATGACTTCATTTAAATCTGGTGATGTACTTAAATGAAAACAACACCCATGAGTATACGAAAAAATATAAACTTACTTTTCAAAAGACACTCCTGTTTCTATTAGCAGAGTAAAATCAACTGCTGAATGTGCTAGATGTTGTGAGCTCTCCAATTGTTAAACTTTTAATGAAACTAAATCATGATCATTCCTAAGATTTCCTGTAGTCACTTATCTCTGGAGTGAATAAAGTGCTATTAATTGCATTTATATGCTTTAAATGAAGTACATCTGATACTTTTTACTGATGGTTTGCCAGACCATTTATACTATAATGAATAAAATCCCAAGGATCTTACATATAGTGGAAACTTAATGTGGTCAATATACAAATATACATATAGCCTGAGACATTGCATAATTACACTGTAAGAGAAACGTGGTGAATTTAAAAAAAAATAATAAAATTAAAATTCTAGTAAATCCAGTGTCAGTTGGTGTATTCCACATCACAAAAGGTTTGTCTTTATTAGAACATTTAAAGCGGGGGGTCACCACTTGACAAAATAACAAGCACTTTGGAAAATGGACACACATTTTCAGGCCATTGCATTATGCCATGGAATAGCTTGTTCTTTGTTATACAATTTTATGTAACTTATAACACAAGTTTTGTGATAAACTTAACTTCTAAATCAATGATTCAAAAGTATGCTTCTAGTACCCAAAAATGGTGCAGCTTCAAGGCTGCTATAGAAGCTGCTGCTACATTAAAAATGGATGGTGTCATAAACTGTTGGATGTCTTAGATAATATTTGCTGTGTAAAGAAAAGCACTGTTTAAACACCAATTGCCTGTGAAGAAAAGCAATGCTGTGTTGCTAAGTGTCTGAATCCCATTTTTGCAATGAACAGATGTTAACAAGAACAGTCATTATATTAAACTGCATTAATTAAATATTGACAGAACAACCTTAGTAAATGAATTTATTAAAACAGCGTGGGGGCTGATTAGCAATTAGTAGATTGATGTATTCATGATTATTTGCATGTGGCAGCAAACAATCAGACAGTAGAGAGAATATTTTCCACATTATAATCCATGTTATCCTTTCCTAGTATTTGAACCAGGGAATTTCCCACTGGATTAACAGAGTTAATGACTCCCTTAAATTGTTCACAAGATTGTATTAATTCTTATGACATTCTGTTACCTCTGATTCTGTTAACAACTTTCCCAAGAAACAAAAGAACTCCAACTTGTAATTCAGTTACATGTAACAGTCCTACATGATATGTTGGCAAGAAGTGAAAGCAATATTTTGAAGAGCTTTTTTCCATCTACAAAGCAGGTAGAAAAGTTAGTCAAAGCAAACTACAGGAAGAAATCATTCCCAAAAATCAGCTTATCCATTCAGGATTTTTTCTTTTTAATAACTTTAACCTTTCATCATTATGTTAAGAATTTCCTGAAGGGTGCTGACTATGATTCTAATCAAAATAACTGAATATTAGCTATTGTATTTATTTAAAGGAGGCAGGTAGTCTTAGCTCATTATTTCTATGAAATAAACTTTCTTTCATTTATAATGTCTCTGGAAGGTGAGTAATTATTTACTGTTAGTTTAAATTTACCTTCATGACTTCCAAGTGTAATAGATTAAATTATTGCAATTAGGTAATAGAAAGATACAGTATAAACCTGTGATTATATTTTAAAGACAAACTTTAAAAAAACCTTTCTTTATTGCTATATTCATGGACATGCATACTTACGATCACATCTTTATTATCTACAATTTCCTGGGCAAAACAGTCAATGCCTACTGGCAGTCTGCACCTAAAAGTGCCAATCCTCTGTCTAGAGCTGTCTACTGCGGTCTTCCTATGGCGACTGATAAAGTCAAAAGAAAGATTGATGTGTGTCATGCCCACGAGCCCCCCAGAGCCACCCACTCACTCCCCCCAGTGCAATGGGGAAGTGAATTAGAAGGGCAGTTCTTGAAACCCAGGAAATCCATCTGGCTGCTCTGGAGGACTAGAGACCCTAACAGGGGGCTCGAAGTCCTTGGCATGGAGTCAAAGACACCTGTGCCTTTGATTTTAACCCAAGAAAACAATTACCAATTTTGTGCAAAGAGTTACAAACCACGAGGGTTTGAACAGAATGATAGTGAATTTATCATGGGGTGAATATTTAGAATTTTGGGTCTTTTAGAATGGGGATTCAGGAGGCAAGATGGAGGAATCTGGGCATGTCCAGTCTTTCTCCTTCTTCTTAACCTCCATCTTTTGCTGTGATAGTGGCACTTTTGGATTGGTTTAGAGTAGAGACAAACTGTCTAACATAGGTGATAGGTATTGGAATGTTATTGTAAATAATTAACACGTAGCTTTTAGTATAAAAAAGATAACACTGCCCCAAGGTAGTCAGTATGCCTCAACCCAACCTACCAGACAGACCTCGGTGGGAAGGAGAAAGAATGTTATAGGTAACATAAAATAAACAACCTTGAAAACCAGAGCTGAAGAATCCTGTCTACTTATTCTGTCTTGGGGCTGGGAAAAGGAGACTTTCTAACACCTTGGGGTCATCTCAACACCAGAGACCCCATCAGGTAATAGTGAAAAAAACTTCTCTGTTGACATGAAAACAGTTTAATAGGGAAAGCAAAGGTTTGCACACGAGCAGAGCAAAACTTGGAATTAATAATTTTCTGTGGGCAGGCAGGTGTTCAGCCATCCTCAGGAGAGCAGGGTTCCTTTATATATACATCATGGTTACTTGGGATGACAAACATCTCCACTCCAAATGTTGGCTCTTTCCCTCTTCTTTCCCAGCTTTATAGGTGGAGTGTGATGCCACGTGCTCTGGAATATTCCTTGGGTCAGTAGTGGTCAGCTCTCCTAGCTGTGTCCCTTCCCAACTCCTGCACCCCCTGTCTCATTACTTGTGAGGTGTGGTAAGAAGCAGAAAAGGCCTTGACTCTGTCTAAGCTCTGCTCAGCAGTAAAGAAAACATCTCTTTTGTCAACACTTGGCAGCACAAATCAAAAACACAGCCCCATAGTAGCTGCTATGAGGAAATTTAACTCTTGCCCCAGCCAAAATGAGTAGGGTGACAGAAAGCATTTGGTAGAGAGAAACTTCTCATTTAATATCTTCTTTCAGAACTTTAGCTAGAGCACATTAAAACATCTACTGCACTGAAATGTTGTGTCACATCTGGGTGTAGCTAAGGGAGTTGCTAAAATGTTGTGCTATTGCTACTAACTGAATTGTTAGGGCAGTTGCAGTGTTATTAGTACAAACAAAGCACTGTGGAGAAGCTCCTTTCCCATACCCTATCAATCATTATACAAAATAGCTAGGAGGATTTATGAGATTTAGGAGGATTTATGAGAGTCAGGAATAACCAAATATTTCGCTGTACCCTATGCAGTAGTGCAGTGTGACAACAGCGGATCTGTCAGGCCACCATTCCACGCCAAGGCCTTGAACAAACCCTTTGTAATTTGAATTGATTTTCTGGTTTTTTTTTTTTCTTTTTCTTTTTTTTTTTTATTTTTATTTTACGACTGCTTAAATATGATGAGGCAAAATATCAGTTTCTGACCATGATTAATTTTTTTTGAGTTAGCTGTTCTATGAAAATGAACAAGTCAGAAGGTTAGCCATGAAAAGGTCTTTAAATATCCTATTTAATATACATGTGTGTGTGTCTTCTTCTGGAAGTAATGATTTCATAAAGGTCAATAAAATATTTAATAGTTGTACTAGATGATCCTAAGATTTAGATGATGACCACTGGCTGGAATCAAAACATTATCAAAAGTTACAAGGACTTCAAATTCTCATTTGAGATACAGGAATTCAGAAGAGTCAGTACCTAAAAACTGGCACACCACATTACACAAGAGTGAAGCTAAAATCAATTTCTAATATATTTCTAGATATCTACTTCAGGCTACAGGACATATCCATATTCTTGGGATGTGCATACAAGGCAGCCTTTCAAGAAGAAGAGAAGAATCCAAAGTTTTCTGATAAAATAATATCTAAGGAGGAGATTTTCTGCTTATATATATATTTTTTTTACACACATTTAGACAGAAGCCATTTCACTGCTGGCTCTACCCTGACAAAGTAAATGCAAATCTTTTTCTCAATTCCCAACAATGCCTTCATTGGCACTTCCCTTATCCATGTCCTGCCCAACTAAAAAAAAAGGTTCAAGACATATGGCTTTGGAGAGGAAGTTCATGACTGAACTTGTGTCAGCAGCAATGCCACTTGGTCACTTAAAGAAGACAGAGACCTGGCTTCTAAGTTCCAATGTCTTAAAATTGATTAACTGGGAGGGGACCTGATTAAATCTAAATTATGATTGAATTACAGAATAGATGCACTTTAATGAAGTGAATATTAGAGATAATTTTTTCTTAGCTCTGAATGTCAGTCCTATACAGAAATTTCTTTAAACTTTATGTAGTATATTTTTTCTGTAAGTCTTTACGGCAGAGCTTTTGTTCTCCTATATCAGAGCCAAGCAATTCATTTCCATCTCTGTCCAAAATCATCTTCTAAAAGCACTTATCTCTGAAATTAGATTCATACCTTTAACATGTCACAGAGGAACTATTAAAACTTCAGGTGTAATAAAAAGTTAGCAAAATTTCCAGCCGTGGAGATCTTGGTCTTCCTAGTAAAGACTTCCATGTTTTTATGCCTCTAGAAGTTTTGAAGTCCACTAGACTAATGAGTATTACATGAAAAAAAAAAAAAAAAAAGAAACTTGCTTCAATCTGGTTTTGCTTTTTAATAACTGTGTGAATGCTGAAATTCTTTGTGTTTCTGGGAAATTATCTGTCATATTGAAAGAAATTAAAGTTTGTAACTAAGGCATCAGTAAATACAGATGTGTAATTTTAGTAGTTCCGAGTAGAAGTGAAAATTTATTTAAGCCTACGCAGGGTAAGTCACTATTCTCCAGAGGATATGTTGTTTCACAGATGCATACCAAGGAAATCAATAAGGGACATGATTTATTTTAAATTATAATTTTAAAAAATCATTGAGTACATAGGCTGGTCTGGTGAGTCTGTATGTAGTTCCCACACCAGAAAAAAGAGTGTAATTTGATTTGGTAAGTGTTCAATAATGATAATTTTAAGGTTTTTTAAGTGAACTATTGTGCCGGTTTTAGATAAACAACTGATTTTCAAAATTCCAATTTTTAATGGAACAGTAATATAGTTTCTTACATAAAATTTAAAATTATTAATACTGTAGAACAATATATGTAACTTCTAAATATGAACATGATCCAACACTCAATACAATTGAGCTTTACTTTTCATTTTATTCTGTACTTTTAAGGAAGTAATTTAACTGTGTTCTGCTTTATATTGGTACTACTTAGGTAAACCTCTGATACACTTAAATATGATTTTTGCTAAAGAGCTTTTAAGCTTATCAGAAACATGTAAGCAAAATTTTTTGGTTTGGGAGGGAGCTTTTCATTAGGGTTTGTTTTGTGATGTTTTCAGGTTTTTTTTCTTTCTTTTTAGTTTGTTTGGTTTTTGTTCTCAGTTTTTTGGGGGTTTTTTGTAGTTTGTTTTGTTTTGCTTTGGTGTTTGCTTGTTTGGGTTTTTCTTAGCTCATTAATATACAATAACATGTAAGTCATCTGTCAGTTCAGAAGGTCCAGGCATCAATTCTGCCATGGGATATATGTTCAGAGAACTTCTTTTGGTGTTATCCTTTTCATCTTTAATTGACACTGCATAACACTTCACCATCAGTGTCAAAATCCTTATCTGTAGAAACCACACCATCATGTTTTGGCAAGCACATACTCATAATTCAAACTATTTAAACCTATTTATAGGTCGAATGTAAAATTCTGCAGAAACTAAAAATCTGGCAGCACTTATGAACCTCCCCCCCCTCATTTTTCCCTATTAAACTATCTCTTAGAACTTAACTAAGGGATTATTTCTAATACATAATTATGGAAAACATTGTAAGAAAATTAATGTAAACTTCAGTTACATTCTTCAAGAGATTTTTGTAGGGTAAAAATATCACTCATCCCATAAAGTCAATTTTCAGAAACATGCACCAAACTGAAAGAATCTATTAAGTGGTACTTTGGTATTGTCAGGCATGCTTTCCTCCATTACACAATTCCTTTTTCAGTACAAAACAGTCTAACTAAGAGCAGCCTGAGATAAATGTTTGCTGCAGGTGCATAAGCCATCTGTGATGCACTCATCTCACTTAAGAACAATAGCTATTACCGAGTTCCACAGCCTGTGAAATATGTAATATAAAAGGGCCACTAGTTCTGAAGAAGCTTCTAGGAATTTAGCAGCTGATATATTAAATATTCTGTTGGAATAAATGTATAACCTGCTCAGGAAAACTGAAGAAACAAAAGAAAACCAAGATTTAAAAAAGCAGAAAGCTGCAGCTGATACAGTAATATCTAGCAAGAGGTACTTTCAGTATGCTAAAACAGCTACTGGCACTTATTTGGGGTATCATTACATTTGCACAACTGCACTTTGCAGTCTGGAATCTTATGACATCAAAATTCATAATGTGAAAGAGTTCTATTACTGTAATAATTAATTGCAGTGATATGCTAATTCCCATGTTGAAAGCATCTTAGATATAATGAATACACAAAATTACTGTGTTTTTATTGCTTCTGCCAGTAAGACTGTGGCCATCTGAAATGAGAGTACAAATTAGAAGCAGGGCAGCTCAAATGTAAAAGCTGAACATCTATTTTTGTTAATGAAATATAGAAGAGTTCTAAACATGGCAGGCAATATGTTGAAATCTGAAAAGGTCAGATGTTGCACAATGCAAAACCTGCATCTTCTAAAATCATAATTAATTTCAGTCTATGTTGTCAAATGGAAACTGCAAGCTACTCTCAGAGTAAACTGACCAGAAGAACATAGGTACCTCCAGAAAGAGCCAGGCTGCCAAGAAAAACTTCCCTTCCCTAGAATTAAATTGAAAAAGAAAACATAAGTGTTTCTATTTTAATAACACCAGCATACATATTTATGATCTGAAGTTACTGATTGCCCAGCATTAACTTTAATTTTGAATGGAAAGATTCCAAAAGCTGTTTATACATTCCTTCAAAAATGTTCTGAATAGTATCTTTTAAAAATGCAAAAGAATATCTACATTCTCTACCATTCACCAAACAATGATTTTGGTGGAAATTTTTGGTTGTAAAAATCTAAGTGCTCTATGTTTTACTTAAGCCACTGTCCCCAGTGCAGCAATCACAACTTAGCTAGTGACTGATTTCAGGCGTACTGAAGAGCAAACTGAAGGATTCAAGCAAAACCTATGGCCATTACTGGAGGTAATTTTATTATTTATATTTTTGAAATATACAAATTTTTCACTTCATAAAATAGAGAAAAAAATAGGTGTTTAAGGTCAGAGTTTCTTTCACTTATACATGAAATCTATACATCATTATCTGAAGACATTTGTTTGAAAATTCAGTGTCAATTTTCCAGACAATTGTTTGGAAAGCAAATTGTTTTAAAACTCTTACATCAAACTTATTCAGTTTTGTTGATCAAGAGATGTCCAGCTTCAACAGTTGCTTTTCAGTATATTCTTAATTACTGGTACATTGAAATCTAATCAAAGTCCCTATAACATATACACATATATATGTATAATCAGACTTTTCGTCAGCTACAGAAAAAAACCAACATTCATTGAATTACATTATTGGATTCAATTGCCTATTTCTATCTGGTAATTAGCCATTGATAAAGTTTATTTAAAAGTATCAGCATCATCTCTTACTCTGCTGGCCATACAGTTGTCTATATTTTTCCCTTGTGAGCTATCTGGAAATTTTATCTAAGTATTTCCAGTTTTCTCTTTATTGAAGTTTATTGGTTTTTTTCCTCTTTGTCTTTTAGAGAAAGCTGATTTATATCAGAAAAAAACGAAGGTTTTGGGGAATCTAATAAAATCTTTTAAGTATCTCCCAAATATTAATTATATTGGTGGTTTTATCTTCTTTGTCAGTGTGATTGGCTTATAATTTTATGTTTTCTACTTTATGAAACTGTCACAGCATCCTAGACTTGAAAGCAAACAAACCGGCACATTTTCCCCAGAGTATAAAACAGGCCCTTCAGGCTCTTTGCAAATGTAGACAAGTTACAGCCCCTTGGAACTAATCAAGAACTAACTTATAGTTCTGTGATCTGCTTCTCTGTTTCATGGAATGAAGTTTGAGGTAAAATTGAAGTCACAAAGTATGCAGATCCTTGATTCTCCTAAGATATAGCAATTGTTTGATGTAAGCATTTACAAATGGGAAAGAACAACTTTGAAGCAGTAACCCCAGGCTTTTGCCACAGACTAAAGTTCCTCATGGCTTTTTTACTGCACTTCATCAAGGGTATTTAATGAGCACATCTCTTTCCTAATGGGATGCTATGGTCTTTAGCACACACCTTCTTTAGCACAGCTTCAGTTTTATCCACAAGAATAGCAATCTGTGCATATCCAAGAATGTTTGGAACTGAGTTTTGGTTGAGGTGATGATATACTACACTAGACTAGCCTACACCAGACTAGAATCATTAAGTTTGGTGAAGACCTCTAAGACTATCAAGTTCAACTGTTGATAAGTTAAGGCCCAACATTTGTTTTGTTTCTCATTTTGTTGCTTTAACTTTCTTAAACAATTTCTAGTTTTTGATTTTGATATTCTAATCATATGATTCTATCTACTACTTTTTAGTTGTATCAACATGATTGAATTTATGCTCATAAATGAGCAATTTATGAACTAAAATTCTCACCGTTTAGAAGCCAGTCACTTGGCAGATATATAGGACATTAAATATCATATTATTTTCATGTGTAATAGTGACATGGTGAAATTCTTCTTGACATTCTTATTCAGAGCTAAATTATTTATTATTTTTCTCTTTTATGTTTAGTTTAGTCCATGTTGACTCAGTCAACTGGGTGGTCATCTTAATGGTTTTCCCCTTTTCACTACAATAAAGCTTATTCAAACTTAGATGCTACTCTCTTAAAATAAAATATGGGTCATTTACCAAAGTTTCTGTCATAGGGAGTGAGGACTTCAGGACACAGTGCTTCCAAGCGAAGAGAAAAACTCATTAGTAAATTTCAATAAGTTTAAATTTGTTTTGATTACATGTGTAGAGAAGTCCTTACTGAACTATCCCATGTTCCTTTATGGTATTACAAAAAGCTAAAAATGGGATGTAGCTTGTTTAACACAAAATAAGAAGACCATAAAGGGTTCCATGGTCAGCTTCAGATTTCAAATAACAGAAATGTAAGATGTATTTATCCTCTGTTCCCTTGATCAAAATTTCAATTTAGAGCAGTTAAGAGCAGAGTTGCCAGCACAGTGGAGACCTTTATTATCTGTTCAGGGATCACTTACATTTTACAGAAGCAATCACAGTGATATTCATTACTTAGTCTGTAACTATCATCAGCTTTATTGTTTACATGTAGAGGTTGGAAGTGAATCAATGTAATCACCCTAGTTATTACTGAAATCCAGGGTACATTTTTCTCAAGACATCACTTTTCACCTTTGGATCAATATTGAGTTCTATAGGACTAAATCCAGGAAGCTGCATGACCCCCCATACTCATCTGTGAGATCATGACAGTGAATCTGACAAGACAAATCTTTACAGACATTTCTGAGTGAGAAACAGCTTTCAAAATTATGATGCTCCAGTGAAATTTTTCCATTTAAAGGAAGAGATAACTAGTAACTTCCTGCTGCATTTATTTCTAATGTCTCAAAACTGAGAAAAGCAGAGATTCAAGTTTGTAGCTTTATGGACTTTTTCTCACTTTTTCTTTCTGTTCTCTGCTCCCTTCCAACACCCCCAAGTTCTACTCCCATACCTCCTCACAAGTTAAGAAACTGAAATTTCTGTTCAAGATCTCTTTGTAGGTAAAGCTCCTTTGTTAACTTTGATATCAAAAGATAAAAATCTTAAGTCCAACTTGTACATGTACTCAGGCAGCTTATTTCAAACTGCATACTGAAAATGGCATTCCAGGTTCTAAGGCTGAATGAGACTGAAATTTTGTAGTCATTGCTCATTTTTTACTACGTTTCTGTAAGCATATAAATCCACATCTATTTCACATCTACTACTAATCTAATATCGAATTTTCTGAGGAGCCCTACACTCAGTTCATGGCCAGAAAACTCATTAAAGTCTTTCTCAGACCCAAAAGGCTCATTACATACAGAATACTGTGCAAACACCTACACCACCTGTGTAGCTTTGTACATGGGATGCTACAGTACTCCACTAATCCTAATGTAATACCATTCTAATTTAATTTTCATGCAAACTACAGGGAATCTAAGAGACAAAATAAGGGGTTTGGATGTCCTTAAATAAGGTGTTCCATTCCTTATATCTTCTGTTAAATCCGACACTTGGAAGTCAGCAGTGCTATTAAATGTATTTTGAAAATCTCTCAGATTGTAAAAAAGTCTAAATATATGCCAAGTTGAAATAGGAGTCTTCGGTTTGAAGAAAATTCAAATGAAAATAGAATGATATTGTTCCACAAGAGTTAGGTTTGAGTGCCATTATTTTCTCTACTTGACTTCTGTTGTACCATTTAAGCTGTTTAAGGCACATTACTTTATTTACAATGCTTCACTACAATATTTATTGTTCTAATCAAATCTGCATCTGGCTTTCCTAAATGGAGATTCAGTACTGGCTTCTTTATGAACAGCACTGAATCTCCTTAAATTTAAATATAGTGCTCA
This sequence comes from Serinus canaria, assembly GCF_022539315.1. Lineage (NCBI taxonomy): Eukaryota > Metazoa > Chordata > Aves > Passeriformes > Fringillidae > Serinus > Serinus canaria. Next base: position 16,207,558 of record NC_066314.1, on the reverse strand, counting down.
AGACAATATGTTCATCAGGAAAAAAATCAAACCAAAAAACCATTCTGTTCATTCTGTTTCCATTTTAAAGGATGTGTTTGATGCATGTTAATGTTGAGCTCTGTAATGTTTTCACTTGAAATATCGTATAGACTGTATTTTGCTAGAATATATGTCATAATGTTTTCTGATATTTTCAGATGAGCTGAAGTGTATATCTGTTCTTAATCTATTCCCTCTTCTGAGGCAATGTGCATCCTCAGCAGCATATTTAACCAAATAGAGTTTTTTTCCTTAGCAGATCAAACTGACTTCTGCTGCAGGCACAGAACCTCCTATTTAAATGACAAATGTCTCTGTTTGCAGATTTGAAAACTCACTTATTGACTCTTTCATCTTGTGTAAACAAACAATCAGCCCATCACCAGTATGGTGGGGATAGTGGAAGAATTAAAAGGAAAAGGAATTTTTGGGAGTACTGCCAAATATTGCATTACTTGGAATAAAAAATTACTTGTTTGCTGTTAATGTTGCCATTATACACAAATAGTAGACAGCAATGCTGAGGAAGAACAAAGAATAATCTACAAATTTGCTGTAATATCAAAGACTTCTTCATACTTAGAAGGCAGTGAGATTTTGTGTTTTTTCCTTTAAGGACAGCAGAGAAGTCTGATTTTTAACAAAATATTTCAAGCTTTTTTTTGCAGCTAAATTTTGAGAATGTTATTTATTTATGAAACTTTCAATTTATTCTTGAAGTGTCCAAAGAATTTAAATGTAACTTCATTTAGTCATCCTTTGAAAAGCTTGCAGTTAACCTGCATCTAAATACTGTTTCATTGTTTTGTGGTTTTTATTTTTAGAAAATATATATATATATCTGATACATATATAAAGCTTATGTGTGATATATATATATATATATATATATATATATATATATAAAGGTAATGGATGTAGGATGTCTCATATACTTTGTTGCTCCTTTTGTTTTGTTTATTTTCTTAGAAAACTGGTATGAGAAAAATGAAAAATCAATGGTTCCTTAATAAAATGATATCTCAGTGCTCTATTTTTCACATAATGATGCTTTGAAATGTGCCATTGCTGAACAGTCTCACAGGCTAAATAAAAGTAGTGGAGTTGCTCAAGGGATAAAGTGCTAGCCACTATAGGTAAAGCAGTCTTAGGGTGAGGTAAATCCATAAGGAAGAAAACATATACTGCAGGACTTAGACCTAATCTTCAGCTGCTATGATTACAAAATCATCTGCCTATATTGAAGAAAAAGCATTTCTATGTTAGGTCCTTGGAATGGCATTGGTAAATATTGATTTTGGATCTGGACAAGAAAGATACTCCTTTTAGAGTAGGATTTGTTTTTTCTTACAAATGTTTTATGACTCCGCTAAATTAAAAGAGGACACTTCATGAAAGCAGATGGAAGTGACATGTTACACAAAAGCCTCTGAAACTGCATTCAGTGAAATGGCTCTTCTGGATTCAGCTATTCCAACTCTACAAAACAGTACAGATTTGTATTTATTATTTGATCTTTGTGCCTGTATAATATTAAAATCTGAATTCATCATGCTTAAAGTTTGCAAATACAAACATAAAGTCTTAAAAATGTAAACCTTCTTTCCCAACTAGATTGTTTTTGAAAGGAGACAGTAGGTTAATAGAATGGATGCTTGCCATAAATTAATGAAATTTTAATGAATAATAATCAGTGATATGAAGTAATTTATTTACAATGCACTGGAAAACAAACATAGAAGAAAGTAAACACTTTTGCTCTAAATCTTATACTAATTAATTTTTCAAACTAGGAGGCAGCAATTTGTTAATGTTAGATACTATTGCTCCATCTATATTGGTGATTTTTTTTTTCCCTGTGTATGAATCAGTTAGGGCAACTCATCTCCATTTTTAAACATTATGGAAAGCTGCAAACTCATACTATAGGTGAGTAATATAAAACTCACAGTGCAAAAACTTCACATGAATATAAGAAGTTAAAAGTTTGAATCAATCTGGAGTATGAAAATATATGTACATAGGAGACCTCCAAGCATTTATCTAAGGAGTGATCAAATGAATACTGTCAAAATATACTGTGTTGTATATCTTTTGATCTCTTAATTTAAAATTAAATTTTGAGTTTTACTTCATCATGAATGTATATTAATTACAGTAAATGTTGAAATAATCTCATACAGACCTATGTAATGAGGACATTTTGCTTCTAGCTGAAAAAAATCTTCACATATTCCCCCCAATAACTTTTTCATTCACTAGAGAAACTTCTTACATCCTCAACATTAATTATCTTTTGCATTTCCTTTCCAAATCCTAATAGTGATTTTGCTCAATATTTACAAATCAATTACTGCTCCTACTGGACATTTGTGTGGAGGGATACAGGGATGAAGATGAGAAGAAAAAAGAGAAAAGTTACTTATTATTATTTCTTGCAACTATAAAGAAACCTAGAATCATAACAAATGAAATTCACAGAATAAAATCCTATTGTGTCTTTAAATGGTCTCAAATAATGTTGTACTTGCTTCTCCACATTCAACAGGGATTTTTCCCTCTTTCAGGGAGAGAAATAAGTTGACACAAAGGAAAAGCAAATAAAATAAATTAATGATAATATATAAACCATGGGGGAACTTTTTCAGTCTGATAAAGTGATATAAAATCATTATCTCATTAGCTTAGTTCTTTACACCATATTTATCTTGGGATAGTTAGAGTATTATTTAGCCCATAAGACCTGTTACAGCAATATAGCTCAATTGATTGAAATGGGAATGATCTATCATGCTAGCATAAATTAGATATGGAATATAGTCATTGTTTTCAGTCTTCTGTAGATTCTTCTCACAAGGCTAAAGAGGCTAGAAAGAAAGTTATTTTGGTAGTTATTTTGGTGTGTTTTGTAGTTTCTGAAAAAAAACCACAGCTAAATCAGCCTGAAGAGTTTTGCACATAGTCATCCACAGTCATGACTATCATATGAGGGAGCCACCAGCTCAGTTTAAAATTCTTCATTATTTATAAAACTGTTATCTTGTTTTCTTCTGTTCACTGGGTGAGGAAGCTAATCAAAATCTCACAGCTTTTGCCATCACTCAAGGATTCCCGGATAGAAAGCAATCTAAAGCTTTGGAATGTTAGAAGCCAAGAGTTGGACAGCTCAGGAATCATTTCACAAAGGATGGAACCTATCCCCCTCTGAATCACATGGTTTATTATATATATGACAGGTCAAATCTTCAGTTTATTTAGAAAACCAAACCTTTAGTGTGGAAGTTCAGAAAAGTAAAAGCATCAGCACTTGGGGAAGCATTTTTCTTCAAGAGGACCTTTCAATATGATGTACCTCTAATGACTGTGAATACATTTTAATCAGGAAAGCTTTCCTTATAAATCTCAATTACATGGCTTGTATGATTGAGGACTACTCCTGCAAATATCTACCTGGCTCCAAAGCATGGGATAGAATTTGAAGTCTAGAGTAAATAAATGCATATTCTTCACTAAGTGTTCAGTATGTGTATTCTAACAGTTTATTCTTGATCTTGATTTTAAATAAATACCATTTAAACCTGGAGAGGGATTTTTAATTTTACATCCTGGCCCAGTCAGTCCATCAGTCACCAGGCACAATTTCCATATTATATGCCTGCTTGAATAAGCTGTGCATTAGTCATGTAAATTTTTCATGGGCATTTTGGCCATAAGTAAGAATGACAAACTGCGGTGAAAGCAAAGAAAGAAACAGCTGAAAGTCAAGATTTTTGTTTACCATTTCCTTCATGGCAGAACTGAAAATATTCTGTGTGAATAAAAACTACTCAAGGCATTCAGACTCTGAAAACTGTGGTGCTGTATAGGAATACATAGAATATAATGGAATTTCTCTGAGAGACTTTAAAAACAGTTTAAAAGGACTGAAATTTAGGAAGAATTAAGTGCCTGGCTTACTCCCCTACATATCTCCTCAAATAATTTGCTTTAAGGTAAATATCTAGATTGAAATTACATTAAGGACCTAAGTATTGTTTCCTCAGCAGCTACCTACAATGAAAAAGGTAGTTTGAGATGGCTGAAAGAGTTAGATGGATGTCCAAAATATTTCTGGTCTCACTACTAAATACTTTTAACAAGAGGTCAGAGAAATTATAGTGTGCTGTTAAAAGTTCTTCACCATTGTTTATTACTTCAATATGCTGCCAGTAGTATAAACATCACTAAGATATTAGTATAACCCTTCTTAGTGTATATTGTATCTTGATGAGCAGGAGATGTCTGTATGCATATTTGATATGTATACAATCAAACTAAAATTAAATTAAATTAAATCATTACCACAGTTTGCAGGGCTCACAGAATATTACAGAGGATTTTGCTTCACTCTGGTAGTAGAAATAAAATAACCCAAAACCTCTGAATGTTAGGCTGCAATCATAATAAATTATGGAACAATAAACTGAAATTGAGGCCAAAATAATGTGTTTTCCCTATAGTAATTGCCTAGTCACAAAGAGAAAAGAACAACAAGTCCATTTTTCTGAAAAAACACCAAGATAGAACTTTCACAAAGGTTGCCTTCTAAAAACCCCAAAGATCTGCAAACAGAAGGATCACTATTTGTTGGTTACTGATGAATACTGGAAACATCAAATTCTCTGTTTCTAAACATTTCAAAGATTAGTTTATTTGTAACCAAAGACAAGTAAGTGTTGTGTTTTGCCCTATTGGATCTGTTCTAAATGAGTATCCAGGATTGCTTAAAAAATCAAGGGTACGAGCTGAAAAACAGATTTAATATTCAGTGACAACACGACAGTTTGTTGACAAGATTCACTCTACTACTTACAAGACAGTCAAGGCTCACCAAGGAAAAACAAATTCAGATAATCAAAACAGAAATGCAGTGAGATCTATTTAGGTGGTGTGTGTGTGTGTGTGTGTGTGTATGGGTGTGTGTTCAGGTGCGTTGTGAGACAAAAAGACAGTGAGGGCAAGGATAAACAAGAATATGGCCTTTAAGTTTAATAACACTCAAACTTAACATTATTTTACCTTAACTTACACCTTAAACCTAATAATTTAACAAAGGAACAACACCTAACTTATATCTAACTTAATTTCTACCCTAATTTATAACTTAACTGTAACAATTTAGCATACAACTAACACAATAGCATTTAACGAAATGTAATAACTTCATACTTAGCTGCTTAGTGGAAAAACAACACTTAGCAGTATTTAAGTAAGATTAAGTCTTAAGTCACAAGCTTATTTAGAGGCCTAATTTGCTTAGACATCTAAGGTACTTAACATCTAAGAAAGCAGCATTTCTCCCAGATTTGCTGTAGCATGTCCATGTGTGCATACATAGAGACATAAAGAATCGGTGTAAGAAAAGAACCAGTGAGAAATTCTCCTGAAGGTCAGTGAAATACTCACTTTGGATGCCTTTGCATCTCCCAGTAGACAAAGGGTTGGGCCTGGAGGCATGAGGGTGTAGGTAGACAGTTTGTGATAATTGGGGTGGGGCTGTGGCCCAGCCTCATCCCCAGTGGGCACAGCTGTGAGCAGCAGCAGGTGACAGCACTGACAGCCATGAGCCATGGAGTGCCCAGGGGCACTGAGCAACCACAAAGGGAACAGAGGGCACGCAGGGGCAGGGCATGAACATGGGGGGTATGAAAGGCTGGGCTAAAGAACAAGGGCAGACACAGCCCTCTGAAGTGATGTGATGTTGTTCTGTGTGGGCAGGCACGTGAAGCCTTCTGATGTAGTAGGGTGTTTCTCTGTAAGGGTTGAAGTTTCTAGAAATTGCATAATGATACTCTGTGTGTTGTGGCCATCTCAACTGCGATGTATGCTGTGACATGAGGGTGTCATTGACTTGTCACTGTTGGGTGATCCTCCAAGTATGGCAAGTGTGGGAGTCTGAGGGGTGTCCCCCTCAGAGGGAGGTTGCAGCTGCTGGTTGCAGGCCCCTTTTGGACTGCTGTTTATAGGGTCACAAGAGAGGCTTTAATTACAGCCCCGTTTCATCCTGGCCACAGTTTGGGTGGGCACTTTCTTTTGAACGAGTGAGAAGAGGAATGTTGTGCTGTTTAGGCAATGAAAATATTTCCCAGCGCTGTTCATAAGGAGAACAGGAGCCCCTGGGACAGCAATTACTGGGAGTGGACAATTTTTCTGATAAGCTCTGGAAGATCTGAGCCTGGGTGATCTTTGCCAAGGCCTGGGCCTAAGGATCATTTCTCAGATGCAATGTGTCCTGGAAAGCATGATGGGGCGGGGGGGGGGTGGATATCTAACCATCAAACCTTTTAGTATTATCTACTAATGTATATTTTAACCACAATACTTATTGCTCCCTTATTTATTTGCCTGTTTGTTTATTCAAATGCTTGACTGTGAAAAAAACATGTTTCGTGACACAAGTTTTGAATGCATAATTGCATGTGACTTGAGCATAAAATTACCTACACTTGCTGTGAGCTCACCAGATACAATTGGTTTTTTAAAATACCTGGTGAGACACTGATATGTGTTTCCTTAGCTGAGTATTTGTTTTTTACAGACAGTTCTTGCAATGGTCAGTCATTTCAGTATGACTGGCAGCACTGCAATTAGGGATTATTGTCTCCTGAGTGCTGATACTGTGCCTCTTGAGTCTCAATGTTTTCTATGCAGAAATGTATTACCTGTTGTCCCATTCCTTCCCTTTTCTTTCCTTTCTGTCTCTTTGATTGTCTTTCTTTGGAGCTCTTTCCATAACATGTATCACCATGATGTCTATGACCTTTGCTGCCATTATTGCATTTCTATTTTCTGTAAGAGTTTTCTGAGCACAGTGAGTTATGTAATATCATAGTAGTAGCCACATAAGGGAGGGAGGGGGGTAAAGACACTGTGTAAATCCAGAATTTGCCCCGCTGAAGCAGGATAGATTGAAATTCCAGTGTGATAAATTTTCCTTTTGTTTCTATGTAGTTGGAGTCCATATCTATGTGCCAAATAGCTGACATATTGAAAAACCTAACTTTTTGAACAGATCTTGCATTGGGTGGGGTGTTATTTCTTGTTTGCTTTCCAGGAGTTTATTTCCAATTCCCTCTTCCTTATTTTTAACTGGAAGTATCCTAACTAATCATTTTGCAATGCAGAGTTTGCTGTGTTAGATGACAGTTCTCACAGTTCTGCATAAAGCTTGTGAGAGTCAGAAAAGCTCTTTTCTTTGCATATCTTTCCTTTTATTTCAGATGACTTTTCCAGCACATATATGCATTGCTTTCAAACTAACACTCTCATATTTTATTTTCTGGCTGGAAAGGAAAGCTTTAAAGACATACCCTGAAAGCAAAAACGTAGGTTATTTTTTTAAAGTCAGTCCTAGCCTGTATGTCAGAAAATTAGTTTTGTTTTGTTTTCTGTGCTTTTAAGTCTCACATGAAAATAAAGTGACCCAAATCTTCTGGAGGAGAGTGGAAGTCAACACACAGAGAAAAAAATCCAGTTTATATTGCAGTGTAATTGTTTCCTACCCTTCTGTGATTGCTTTGAGGGAGCTAGAGGCTTGAATTTTAAAGTCTTCGGTAAATCTCATGTTACATTCTCAGCACAGTATTAGCTCTCCTGTCAGTCACTACTCACCCAGAATGTGTTACCAGTAAATAGAGGTGGTGAGAACAGGTTAGGAGTAATGAGTGTTATTGCTATTAGTGAGCCAATGAAATATAATGGTTCCATAGACATTTATGGGTTTTCTTTGCATTCAATTTCTCTAATACAGTTATGTTCTTCAATTTTAGGACATTGCCACTTGGGGCAATAGACTTGACCAAGGAAACTTGAATAACAGAGAATGATACTATTTAGAATACCTTAACATATTAGAATAACTTTCCTGCTTGTAAAATTTTATCTTCTAATACCCAAACCCTGCCCTCTTTAGAGGATAACATTTTTTTGAATAAGTTAATTATGTCTGTTTGTTTACACACTGCCAAAATAATTTTAGGGAACAAAAGTTACAGAACAGGAAATTAATATAGTTCTTATCTTTTGCATGATCCTCCAGGAAAAAAATGCTATTCCAAGGTTCACAGAAAGAGGGAAACATAGGCCAGAAAGTTACAAAGTCCTTGATCAGGTATTGGCCATTTTGTTGTTTCCCAGTAAGCAGCAAGTACATAGTCTTCTGTTGTTAGTATTATATCAACAATGAATAATTCATGTTCTTATTTTGTAAAATATTTTTTGCTTAAACCTCCACTGCATTGTGTGCCCCCTTCATGTCGCTATAAAAACAGGACAAAGATTTTAATCTGATTTATAAAGTTCAGGTGGGAGTGTGCATCCATTCTTCCCAGGGTAAGAGCTTCTCCTGGATTTGCCTTAAACACGTATGTCGTGTTTAAGGTATGCCTTAAACTTGACATACAAAGCTCTGTTCATTAAGAAAGCTGAGTGAAGAATGCTCTTTTGGCTAAATGTATTTGTACTAAACAAAACTGAGACAACCAGCTTTGATCAGGGTTAGGAACTTGCTTATCTTGATAACAACAATCCAGTGGTTTGGCTTTGGCACAGGGCTAATGTCAGAAGCTCCTAAAGAGGACGTAGATGTAGAACGTCCTTAAACTTAAATTCATTATGAAATTACTAGGTATGTGTACTCTTGACTTCCTTTAGTTTTCTGTTACAATGATGACAGGTACATTTTTTTGAAATTCATGCAATACTTTTCTCTGTTAGCCTTTATGCTTTGAATATCATTTCATAATTGGCAGTGTTATAAGAAAAGTTCTCAAGTGGGTATGGTGCTGTATAAAAAAATGCAACATCATAAGTTTAGACTTCAAATATACATAAGAAAGCTTATATATTTCATACAATATTATTAACTTTGCTGCAATATTGATGTGCTCTGCATTTTAAATGTTTTGATCCTAGTTTCAGAGGTATGCTGCATATGTTAAAATTAAAAAAAGAATTCACAGATTCCTGAGATGCCTGTCAAAAACAGATTCAGTTACAGAAAAGAAGAAAAATTACCAGCTGGTTGGTGCAGCAATTCCTTTTGTGTTAGACTGATGAGATTTCTGAAGGAAGAAAGAGACAAGACCCACATGCGTCATTGGGATAACTTAGGATTGTTTCAGCAATATCTTACACCCTGTGAGAACTTGATGATACAGATAACGCTCTATATCTTACCTCCCAAAATTCCATTCTGGCATCAACAGCAAAGACTGAATTATTACCTGATGAAATGAAATGTTGCAGGAATTCTTTGTGCATAAACATCACACATATTCTTTTTTCTAGGACATGTTGGAATATGAAAATATCAGAATTTCCAAGGATATGAGTCTTTTTTTTCTATTCTCTAAAAACTTGCATCTCATGGGTTTTTTTCAATATGCAGTGCTTTAATTATAACAACTCAGAGACCACTGAATAGAAATGTTATGCTATATAATTTTTTTGGAAACTGCAAGTACATAGTTCTTTAGAACATGAAACTTAAACATGCTACTTTAGCACATGGAATTAAAACTTGCTACTTTAGAATATGAAATTAAAACATGCTACTTAGGGGCGTTCTAAGTTGTTCCACAGAGGAAAATATATGCACTGATAACAACTATTAAGGAATGAACTCAAAGTTTTCTGTGATGAAGAGAATGTTTTTAAAGTGCCTTAGACAATTTTTTTACACTTTTATTCCAGTCAGATAAACTAACATATTAGATAATGCTAAATAAATTATATAGCCATTAAACTCCCCAAAAAAATCTTTAAGGAGACACTCTTGTAATGTAACTGAGATGAAAAAAGAAATCAAACAATTATGATGATAACTCCCAAGATCCCAAGCTACATTTTTAGAAAGCATTATACAGCAGTAAAAACTATAAAGTATAAACTACTGTTAATATTTTAGAAAACGTGTGTGTGTGTGTTAAATCTGGAAATTTTTAATAACTATGCTGCATCTTCTACCTATATTTTCCAACTAAAACAAAGTGTAGACTTCAACTCTGTGGTTGCATCTGAAAATGGAAATTATTGTTTTTTATTATTATTTTGTAGCAGACTACTTTATAATAATGAACTTTGTAATTTATAAACGCTTCTTAATCTCTCTCACTCCCATATTGAAGAGTGTGAATAAAACTCTCCTTAAAACTATTTTGTTTAAGTGAAAATTAAATATGTGGTTGTTAATATAAAATTTTGGCTGAAGTCTGAGATAGCTCAGAGGTGATATGAATAGATAGTTACACTACTTGCATTTCTTGGTATGCATAGATTTTTCTGCCTCCTTTTTCTTTAATAAAAAAGAAGCTATTATATTATTTCATACAGACGAAAAAAGTATTTTCAGCTCAAGATGACAGACATGTTGAACCTGCTAATTTACATTCACTGGTGCTTCTTATGACTTTTATTACTCTGACCTGCATAGACTCCATTTGTAGGTCTTTCCTCATATTTCACTTTGTGTTTAGAAGATAATCAAAGAAAACTATAGGGGAACCCATAGAGGTGGATCATCCACCCAGATGTCTTGAATTTATTCAAGTGTAATTTTGCAGACACTGTTATGGCAGGACAGGGAGTCAAGTTCGCTGATTTCTATTTGGTTTCCATTAGAAACCATAATTCTTTCCCCAGTGCTTGAAAATCAGCCTAGGTATCTCCACGTTCAGTTCCAATGCACTATCACATTTGCAAGTCAGAAGAGCTCTCTGAAATGAATGATGAATGAATTGTTTTCTGTCAATCATATGATAAGCTGGCTGTGAAACCCAATATGTATGTATTTATATCTCAGTCCTTCAGAGCTGACTTCCATAAAATGTAAGAAAAAAAAAGAACCCAAGGATTTTTGATAATCTATGGGACAACCAAAAGAATTAAGTTATTACAAAATGTTTTTATTTAAAAGCATCAATCTAGTTAAGAAGTTAATCATGGTCTGAGCTTCAATACTGAAGAATCTTTCTGAGATTGAACCCCAGTGGTTATACAGCAGTATGGAGACAGACGTGGTAACAGAGCAAGGCTTCTTCATGTATCCTTCATCTCAGGAGTTCAGCTATCTGTGCTACAAAACCCTTTTTGTTAAAGCATGGTTATATGTCCATGGCTCAGTTTTATTGTGAAAATTGTTTATTGGGAAAAAAATATGTAGGAATACATAAACTACACCATGCAGTATAAGAAAAGTAAAACCACAGAAGTGTAATTACTAAGTTGGGAATTGTTAGCAGATGGATTCACAAGGTAAATGATAGCATAAGAAGAAGCAAACTCCTAAGAAGAAAAACAGTGACTCAAAAAAGAGCAAGACATCAACATGAAAGATCAGTCCAGTACAAGGAGAATCAACTCTTCCTATCCTGAATGACAGCTGACAACCCTACTCAGCCTCATCACCTGTCTCAATGGGTAAGTGGAGTTTATTAATGTCTTCCTTACTGACATGCTGAAGTCTCAGTAAGCTACTGTGTTTACCAAAAATACCTACTATGTTCACTTGAGTTATTTAGATCCTGCTTGTAGTGTCTCTTCGCTAATGTCAGAAGACCCTCAACTTAGATCACCTTTGAGGGTGGACAAAAAAGGACTAAGAATTCCCCTCAGTATGTGTTCTGTTGGAAAACAGTGAGAAGGGAGAAGGATGAGGGCAAATTTAATACATGCTTTGAAGACTGGCCTGGGAAACTGGTATAAATAAAACTCTAGAAGCTGACTGTAAAATGTCCTACTGCTGTATATTTTTTGTTTTCATACAGCTTCCCCTTTATTGACTGGATGACAGGAAAAGAACTCACTGCTTTAAGTAGGTCTTGGTACCACATTTGTTCAATTTTGCATGTGAGTCTTTTTGTTATCTTTTCTTTCGGGCCTTTTTCGCTTTTGTTCCTTTGTTCACAAATAGCCTTTAACTCTCTCTGAACAAAGTAAGTATTCCATGCTTTGGTCTCATTCCCTTCCCTTCTGTCATGTAATCAAACATTCTTTGTGTGGCTTTGTTCGTAGCAGGGTTTAGCAAAATTATTCAAAATTGATGATAGTTTGAAGAAGGCTTGAATGCCCTCTACATTTAGTTTCCTTTGTCTGTGTGAAGTCTTGTACAAGTACTATTACTTCCTTTTATCATTTAATCAGAAATACACTCAGTACAAGATAAAATTTTCTCCATTAACAATAATGCACAATTTTTCCCCTCCTTTTTTCAATGTTGTAGATTATAGGTTGTATCCTTTTTGGTTGAACACTTCATATATTTATTTTTTAGTTATTATTTGAAAGGAAAATATTAATTTTACTAGATATCTTGGTTCATTCTGCAGTTAAGACTAGCAGCAAAAATATCTTTTTAAGTTCAGTAGTTTTCAAGTACTAATAAATAATCACAAAGCCATGTGCTTTTAAAGTGTCACATTTTGTAAAAAAAAAGTGTAAGTAGTGAGTCACATCTAGCAGTAATTTTTAATTTTCTAAATGTCTCAAATACTGAATTTATAGTTTGTCAGGTGTAGAGGTTTGTTCTTTCAGCAGATGTTTGAAAACTATTGCATTTGATGTTTGAAAACTATGTATCCCTGTCAAGTTGCTATTATAATCTATTCCCTCAGATTTTATAATTTTAGATGTTTTATACTTGATTATTTTGGTCATTCTATGAGACAATTAACATCTATAAGCTTGGATTTTTTTAAAAAATATTTGAATATGAAACTCCAATTACATAATTCAAATAACATATGCCGCGCTGCTGCGTCGAGTGCACTTCACTCCCCTGAGAGCGGGGGGGAGGCGGTGCCGGCTAGCTGGGAGCACAGCAGCAGCTAGCAGCGGGGGGGCACTGCCTTAATGTGCCGGGGCGTCTGGGCAGCGCCTTCGACAGGGCAGCAATATCGAGAGGAGCGGCAAAAGCGGAGAAGCTTGAGAGAAAAGAGGGTCTTAACTCGCCTGGTGCAGTCTAGGGCTTTATTGTCTCATTGCCTCCAGGGGATCCAGGCAGGAAAAGGCAGAGAGCAAAGAGCAACAGCATTATATAAAGGGGGTGGAACATAGGTACAAGAACCAATGGGGGAAACTGAGGAGGGGAATTGGACATAATTGACATGGGCGAGAACTAATGATATAAGAGCTAGGGAGGGGCTCGGAGCACCTGCCCAATCACCTTGTGAGGAAGGGAGAAGTTTCTGGAGAAATGGGCAGGGCCCCGGGAGATGGACAGGGCTCTGGAGGAGGGGAAAATGTAACAAGTGGGGTGGTTGCTAAGGGAATGGGGGTGGAGACAAGGGCTTGGCAGTATGCCCAGACTGGGAGGGAACCATTTCAGGGAGAGGGGGAAACCAGGACTGAACCATCAAAATAGGTTTAGGATTACAGCTGGGGAGAACATTACAAAATGGGGAGAACAATACAAACAGGGAATATAACACAACTGGAAATTGGATGCGCACCACAACAAACATAAGAAAATTTTCAATGGAATAATAATGACCGTGCTCCAATTGATCTAATTCAGATTTCTTATACCAGTGCTTCAGAAAAAGAGTTCTTTAATAGCCAAAAAAAGGTTAAGTGCATATATTTCATTTGTGCCTTTTGTGTGTCATGTGCCATTAAGAGATGTCCAGATAACACAAAAAAATCTCTTCTTTAGCAGGAGGGATTTTTAAAATTAATAAAAAAAACTAACCCAAACTATAAAAAACAAAGTCTACAATTCATGTGCATTACAAATTTCTCATTTCTTATAATCTTTTCAGGAGTAACTGTTTGAAAGAATCCAACATCTCATTCTCATGGTATGAGAATCATTTTAGGAGACTTAAACCGTTGGTGTTCCATTTTTTTGCCATGAAAATGCTTGGAGAGTTCAATGGGAAGGCATCACACAGGAGATCAAAGCAAAGCTGAGGTGGAAGCCAAATGCCCTAGGGTCAGGTGGTCCCTTATGAAGAGCTAGTTTTCCTTTGCATTAGGGTATTTATGCTGCAGCTTTAGAGATTAGAAGTGGTTTTGTTTTTTTTTTTTTTTTCCATCATGCTCCCTTTAAGTTCTGCTTCAAAGCTATGACCTACCTTCCATCTGGCTCCTAAATACAAATTATGGTAGATTTTCTTTAACTATGCTTCTGTAAGTAAAATTTATTTTCATTGCTCATGCTGGTAGAGCCATTGTTAGCTAGAAATTTTAGTAGGTTTTTTTTGTTTCCTTTCCTTCTCAAAACACTTTAATAATTAGATTTTCAAATCACAAAAAAATGCTACTGCAGCTTGAAATCTATCACCTGAAGATTTGGAATTTGTACATGTGGGCATTTTAGAAAATAAATTTTTAATAGATTGTGTTGACAGAAGTGAAACTAAAAGGAGGCCTAACCATGGAGGATAGGAACTTGTTCAAAGCAAGCATGATTGCTAATTTTATTAGGCAATTATTTTAAAAGTTTACAGGAACAAAATGAATAATTTCCAAAATTCTTTTTTTAGATGAGGAGTAGTGAATGAAGTAATAATAGAAAAACAGGACTGGGAAAAAGATGACTCCAGATCTTTTTTTCAGACTAGAAATAACTTTAGGAAGAACACATGAAAGACCACAACTAGTCAACTGTAAAAATTGTGTTCTAAATGACCCACATGAGGAATGGCCACACTTTTTTTACATTTTGGAGCAAGATTTTTCCATATTTATGTTGATATATAATTATTCTTTTTTTTTTTTTTTTTTTCTTTGTTTTTTAGAAGAAATCAAAGGATGCAAACTTGTTTAGGTCTGAATAGAGCTAACTGAAACTATCTAGTGCACCATAAGTCACCTGGCCTGAACAACTGAAAAAAACTCCCCAGCTATCAGTAATATATTTCAGGTCACAGTAATAAAACATGTGCTTGCTTATATCTTATCTTTCTCTTCTCCTCATCCCCCTAATGGGAAGTACCTGTAGCAGGAAAAATGGAAAGTGCCTTGAAAGTTATCATCCCACTTTGCCTTTCAGATACATTTGTTGAGGCATCTATCATAGCCTTCCCAGAGATATTTTCCAAGCAGCTGGTAAAAGTATTTCTACTTTCCCTATAGCAGCCTATCAGTGTATTTGGTTATCTTGACTAGAAAAAAGTAAAACAAAACTTGATGATGGCTGGTTCATTCATTCTCTTTTCTCTTTCCTCCTTTCTTCTACAGTGAGAAAGAGCATACATTGAGAAGTTTAAAAATTTTAAAATTATTTAAGGTAGCATCTTCTATTAAAATAAAAAAAAAAAAAATCCCCAAACTACAAACCAAACAAAAATGCCTTAATGTTTTTACTGGTCTTAACTTACTGTGTCAGTGATTTCAATGCTTACAGCTTATATGGGAAACTCTTCCTGCTGGATAATACTGTTTAATGAGTCATGCATTTCAGTAAGAGTTAACTGAAATTAACTCTTAAGAGTTAAATTAAGAGTTTATGCAAAGCTGTTACGAAGCCTGGAGAGTGTGCCTATGGGTACATGATGACCTGTCAAGGTGCTCAGGAGCTGCCTTTACCCTTATCATATTCCTCCAGCCAGTCTGTTTCTGCTGTGTGAGTTAATTGATCTTGCCTACAATCTTTTGCACCCTGTAAATATATATATTTTTTAAAAAGAGTAAGTATTTCACAAATAAGTCTAAATAGAAACATGTCTGGATGCAAATAAGAATGAAAACTTGGTCCTTTTGGTCTTATCTGGAATCTTAAGGAAAACTAGTAAGTGTATTGATTATAAATAGTAAAGCTTTATTTATCATTTAAGACAATAGCTCCCTCAAAAATACAAAGAGCAAATAGGATAAAAATAAGCAAAAAAGAAACAAAAAAAAAAAAGGCTAATTAATCAAACTACTCTTATTGGGAAATAATGGTGAAGTAATGAGGTGTATGCTTGGCTGTAATTACTAAGAGCATGTATTTTTTATTCTTGCAAAATTTTTTTGATCTTGCAAAGGTCATACTTTAAATCCCCCCCAAATAATAAGTAGATGATTGACAGATGATAATACTGAAGTGTTTCATATTTTATCAAGCAGAAACAAACAAACAAAAAAATAGCATTATGAAAAACTTCAAAATAATTTGGCCATCTTTCTGATGTTGTCTGTTACTTTCAAAGCCATCATTTTAAATGTCAGAGGAAGATGTATGTGTGTTAAAAAATCATATCTTTCAAATTCATAGATTATATTGGTGTGATGAGAAGTACAAATGTTACTGAAGTGTAATAAAAAAAAAAAGAGGGAGGTTCTCTAAGCGTCTATTGGAACTGACAAAATTCAAGTAGGGCAGGACAGAACATTTGCATGTACTGACTGAGAGATTTCAGTGGATAGTCAAGTAATTAATGGTCCATTTTGTGATATATTTTGACTGCTAATTACAAGTTAAAATACCTAGAAATTCAGCCACATGAAGTATAGGAAAAAATATTTTCCTATCCTTTGTGACTTTGCAAAATCTGAAGTTTTACTATTACACAGATGAACAAAGCCAAAGATTTTTAAAGTATCGTGGGAAGTTGTTTGGAGGTTTTTTGGTGGGGCTTTTTTTGGTTGGTGAGTTAGGGTTGTTTTGTTTTGTTTTGTTAATAATTAAATTTTATAAAAGTGCTAAAATACAATGCAGAGAGTAGACATGACTTCGCAACTGCTAGCTGACAAATGACTCCTCTAATCAAAATATTGCAGAGCAACAGAAAATTAAATATCATGAATGTGTTGCTGCCAGTCTTGACTAAATGAAAAAAATTTGGAGAAAGAGAAGTGGGGGACAACAAAAACTGAGTCTTTGTTATTTTTATGTTTTGTGTGTTTTTTGTGAAAAAAAAAAAAGACTGTGGACCTGATCAATAAATTATTTTCCTTCACCTCTTGTTGTGGAAATTATACCAATTTTGATTTGTTATTATGGTTTGACTATGGTGTTCTTTCTTAGTATTGAATATCTATCATGACCCCAAACAATTTTTAGGAAGCTTGGACACGGAGGTTATGAAGATCTCAATTTCAGTATTTACAGAGGATAACAAAAATTAGTTTCCCACCAAAAGGAAAAAAAACTCCTATCTACAGTCTCCAGAGTATTTGTTTGCTGTGGGCAGTTTTCTTATTGCAAAACTCATTTCCATAGTTTTTTAAGAGAACAAGATTCGATAAAAGCAAAAAAAAATTGAAAAGCATTATGAAAGTGCTTATCTATAAAATACATCTGAAGAAGTTCCTAAAATCTGGAGTAAATTCAGCCAGAGAACACATTCTTCTACTTTGTTTATTTTCTATTTCCTTGAAAATGTCTTTCTGGATGGATGGTCTTTTGTTTTCTTTACCTCAACTATTTTCATAATCTTCAATGAAGCAGATCTTTCTGTTGTTGCAGTTGAGTTACAATTCATTCTCTGTTTGGAATACAGGATATGATACTAAATTGATATTTTTTTGAAAACAGTAACTTAGAAAAGACAATTCCCAGCTAATTGAAATATCTCTGAAAGCAACTTTCATGTTCTTTTATAGTCTTTTTATTTCATAGGCCTTTTCTGAGGGTGTTTCCCTTTGCTTTTTTTTTTTCTCCCCTCCTTTAGTTAGGGATGTGTAAAGACCAAAATAACCATAAGCACAGTTCAACATCTGGTAGAAACAAGTTCATAGCAGCACTGAGACTACAGGTAGAAGGGTGTTAATCAATAGACCACGACTAGAGGGTTGAGTCTGGTATTACTTGAGTGAAGTCATCCCATATGTTTCCTTGAAACCTGGCATTCTGATTCAGAGAGTGCTGAAAGAACTTAATGCCCTTGAAAAAGGAAAGAAGATAAAACTTAATCTACATAGATGTAAACATAATTTTTTTTCCTCTAAGCTTTTGTCCAGAAGGAGAGGGCAGATTCTGTGTTGTGAGTGAAGTGCCAGAGAGACCTTCAGACTGAATTTCAGAACTTCATCAAAGATGAAAGTGATGTCAAAATATGAGTAATTTTGAACAATCCTATTTATTTCCACAGAAGACCAAAAAAAAATATATTTATTGTTGGTTACTACTGTCTTTCTATTTATCTTAGGTACATCTACTATTAAAGGAAATTGCAATGACAGAGAAAGACAGCAGTGGTCTCAGGAGAGACACGCAGTGTGGGTCTGGGAGCCCAGAGAAAACAAAAACCTAGAACAGCTCAGATACCTCTTTGCTGAGCAGAGATACTTCATTGCTCAGCATTAGCCTTTCTTTCTTCATTCATCTAGATGGCATACATACAATGCCATGCATTCCTACAATCAATATAAAATAAAAAAATGCAATTATTAAATATGCAAACAATTTATCCATATGTTGGCATTTCCAGGCTTAATTCTCTGCAAACTCTGATTACTAATACCTAATTTACTAATTCCAGCAACACATATTACAATAAAATGGGAGTCTGGTTTTGGTTAAAGTGGCAATTATTTGAAAAAACTTTAAATGTGTTTCTCATTGCAGTGGGACAAACTTATTACCAACAGAGGTCTACAGGTGAACAGATATAGAACAGAAAGGGGATAGTCTGTCAAAGAAATCTTAGAATGTTTTTTATAGCCTGAATGAAGACCACTTACTGCTTACATAATCAACCTCCTTTTTTTTGAAGAAATCATGAAGCCATGGGAGTCTAAGTAGTTACAGCAGGAATAAAGGGTCTTTAATAAATGAAATTCAATCAAAACACGGAGCAATAATGTATATTCTGTAAGCATTTCAAAATTAAACTGATAAATGTAATTTTATTCAATATTATAGTCTCTAGATTTAATTAAAAGTTAAATGTGAACTTTAGAGTCTGAGTGAGTTAAAGAACTATGACAATTGACTTTGAGAATTTGATAAATATGTGCTGTACAGGTACCTGTTAGTCCTGTAAATCTAATTATGGCAGAAGAGGAGATAGTCTGAATTTTTTGAGAGCATGTCTTCCCTTGATGAAGTGGCACTCTCTCCTCTTTCTTTTCTCTACTTACTTTCTACTCTGTCACACAGCAGGAAAATAATTTTAAAACTGAAAAATTTATAGCTCAGAACAATATTCATGGAACACAACATTGCTGCATGAATGTGTGGTTAACCTTTGATATGTAGTCATAAAACAGAAAGCTGATATTATAAAGGATTAAGTTTGGGGCTGATTAAAGTCAATGGCAAACATTGTCTTGCTCTTGAAGAATCAAGGTTTTGACTAGTGAATTCTATTTGGCATTTTAAGGCCAGGATAAAGATTTATAAAATCAGAAACCTTGGCTCTCTCTTAGCATAAATCCAGAATATTGGGCATGTAAAGTATAAATGAGCCCATTTGAAAATCCTTTAATCTAAAACCATTTCAGTCTCAAAAGGACACTGCAGCTTCAAAATGACACCACTGAACCATATATACCAAATGTCTCTTTTTCAATGAAGAAATTCTCTCAAGATAAAATTGCAACCCATTCTAAACGTGGTGTGGCATATGCCAATAAGCCAAGGCAAATTGTAAATTCCAGTCTCTGAAAAGCAAAGATAAGATAAAAGTTTCTTTCATAATCAGGCACTAGTGTGGCAGAAACACTATTTATATTTTAAATCCACTTGGAATACCAGTGGACTCTGCAAAAATATTCCATATTTCAATTCCAGTCAGTGCAGCCGCAGATGTCCTTTTAGTTCTTCAGTCTTTCACCATTAACAGCAGCACCATGTGTTGGCAGTAAATATGATATCTGTTTGACATGTCAAAGGAGGAAGATGTAAAAGCAGTTTGCTAATGCTAGCCTTTCACCCCCAGCAACTGCTGCACTCTTCTGGAAGGGTCATAGTGGAACAACTTGCCTGCTCTGTCATCAGCTGATGGCCTTTTGATTTCAAACCTCCTCATTTGTTTGTAAGCTCTTGCAAAATCTTAAAGGTGCATTTCTGGAATGCAATTGGGAAGAAGAGTGGAAGTTGCAGTACATTTACAAGGAAGGGGTTGGGGATCAGCAATCTCAACCTTTTAGTTGCACAAAATTGACTGAGACCAGACATGACTGAAATAAAGTGCACTTGGCATATGATTAGTGTGTTTTAATGTTGGTCTGGGATCTTAATGCTGATGCAGACAGAGAGAGGCCCAATTAAAGACCACTTCCATCAGTTGGTAATGCCAAACAGCCACCAAAGAAAGGGAAGGGTTTAACATCGAAAAGTTATTTATTAGCAACCGCAGTGCAAGTATTGACTTCTGGTACAACAAATTCATCTGTGGAAAAGAAAAGCCTCAGTCTTACTGAGAAAGAAAGCTTCCATTTGTTCAAAAAGTAAGATTTGGTGGTTTTTTGTCTGGTTAGGGGAAAATTAGACTAGATCTGCAAACCTGAGAGAGACAAGGCTTCCTCAGCTCCCTGTTGTCAGGTTCAAAAGGTAGCAAGGTTGAGCTCATTCCCAGGATATGTATGTGCAGGTTTGTGGAGCACAAGTATAAAGCAGAGGGCTACAGGTCTGGCCACACGTATCAACACAACAAATCGACAGAGAAGTCACGAGCAAGATTGTGTGAATGGCCTCATCCTGCTCCCTTCTCTGCTGAGCAGGATGGAGATCTGCTACTGGGAGTATGTAAATTTGCATGTGTTCAGAGTGCCTTGCCCACAACTGGACTTATACACCGTCTGCCCAGCTGCTGGTACCTGGACATGCAATGCCAAGCTCTAGCTGCTGCTACAAATACTTTCACACACCGAGCAAACTTGGGCTCTCCTGGTTCCCAACAACCAGCCCACATCCCTGTGGTCTCACTCCTAGAGAACCACTCACCCCCAGGCTCCCAGATCACCACACTGATGTGGTGGCTGCCTGGTTTGATCTTTGCTGGCATTCACACACTAATTTACAACTTGTTCCAGCGGCTGGCACCATGGGCATCTGTCCCACACCAGATTCTGCCACTGCCACCCACCCACTGGGCTCTTGGCATTTGCTGTCACCACAGACACACAGGCCCTCCAACCTGTGGTCTGGCTGCAGTCACATCCCACATACCTACACATGCACACACACACACACACACACACACACACACACACACACACACACACATGAGAGACCCTCCTCCAGGAAAAGAGTAAAAATGAGTGTTAGAGGAATAACAGGACTTTTCAAAGCAGCACTTTTAAGTAAGCAATTTTCATGCTTTCAAGTTACTAACCACTACTCTTCAGTACTCAGGTTTCAGAATGAAAGCTCATACTCTCAGAATGAACACTCAAAATAGCAAAACAAACTGGGCAGAACTGCAAGTCTAATTTTAAGTAGTATTCTACTTGCAACATAGAAAATGTCAACATTCAGGATCTAGAATTTCCCCCGAATGTTCAGAATTCTGAGGGAAAAAAGCAATTCTGAGGAACTTAACTGCCATTTACAAAACTTTAGGCATATTTTTCAGCTAAATTTATTCCCAGAAGTCTGTACTTGCTTTTCTCCTATCAGTCTTCTATAGAAGAAATGTCTAGTATGCTCATGTTCTCAATTGGAGCGTGTTAGTGAGTTGGAGAACCAAGTCTGATGAAACAAATTATTAATTTTATAAACAAGGAAAAATTTAGTTTTAAATTGCAAATTAAAACCAGGGAAAAAAAAAGTATTTCTTGCATGAAACGTATTGAGATGTCAATTTCCTTCTGGACCAACAACTGGAAACCAAATGAGATACTCCAGATCATCTACATTAAGGATAGTGACCCAAATTTAGCCTATGTGTGGAAACCTCATTTTAGGTGATCTCAATTCTCCTTTAAAATGATACTTTTGAAATCAATGAAGTATTAGGATACTAGTATATTATTAGTATAAATCCAGCTTATAAGGTTATGCTTGAATCAGTGCTATGTTTCCCCAGCTGCTCTGTGATTGGTACTAGAATTATTTTGAAGCTGAGTACATATCTGTATAGACTTCTGGCAGAAAAGGACTGTAGTGCTGCTATAACCAAACCCAAGTAAAAAAAAAATATATATATATATGTATATATATATATATACACACAGCTATTTTGAAATCATCAGTTTGGAAATAGAAATGGGAGAGAATATTTTTATTCTTCTTCTGTATGATAATTGCAAAAAGGCAGGATTTAGAAGAAAAAAAGCTGAGTAGAATGAATCTTTCTTTCAAATTATTCACTTTGAAAGTGAATCTTTTGAAAGTGAATCTGCCTCATAGGAAATTTCCTTGCCCATTCTCTTGGGCTTATTCTTTTCTCTCCCTATACACCCTGTGATAATTCACCTCTTGTCTCTGAAATTAAAATGCTGTCTGCCTCCTGTACTTATGATTTTCCTGTGAGTTTTCAATCTATTTATGGTAAAGAGATAAAGGTGGTAGCATTTACAAAGAGGAAAGTGCCCACTGAAAAGTGCAGTTGAACAGTGTAATATGTTAATGCCAATAAAGTAAGGGTGATTATTAATGTTGGCCATGACTAGAGAAAATCTATTAAAATTAGCTGATTATTCATGAAAATATTTTTCTGTTTTTATGTTCAGCTCTAATATTGAGAACCTCATTAAGAGAAATATTTAAACTCGAAGGAAAATGACAGACTGGTTGGATAAAATCCACTGTTGGTAAATCAACATTGATTTTAATAACTACAGCCAAATAGATTATGTCTTTAACACACTCTTCTTCTCACATTTTATCAAATCTAAATTGTTTATAGTTCCTCTCCCATAGTTCCTTTCCTACATTTTATTCCTCTCCAATTGCAAATTGCAAAAGAGGAATTGCAAATACTAATTTTGCTTTTCTTCAAGCATTAAGTAAAAAACCTGTTTTAATAGAAATGGTTTAATAGAAATTCATGCTACTGATCTCAGTTTCATCTGTCAATTATTCAGTATTTCTTAAAAAGGTTACTCAATCTTCCTGACACCAACAGTCATTTGAGTTTTATTTCACCTCAGCTATTGTAATTTGCATTTCTATATATTCTCATTAGCCATTCTGCCTTTGCCACTGCATTATAGAGTCCTCTTTATTGAAAACTGAGATGAAACATTCAATTTTTGAGCCAGATCTATATTATCTTTAGGACAATACTCACTTTTAACACATTGCTACTCCACTTTTCTCCCTATTTACTAGAAAACCTTTCTCACTTGTTATAATTGCCTTTGCAAGGTTTATTTCTGTCTGACTTTCAACAATTCTGAATTTATGAATAAGAATTGAGGTCCACCCTTTCAACAGTCTTTTTCACCTACTGAGATGTAGACCTTATTTATCAACAGTAACTTTTCTGTTATAAACCTAGTTGACAATGACTCTTTTTATTCAGTAACCTTAATTTTCTACTGCATCTTGTTCATTAACCTCTCAGTACTACATACTCCCCATTATATCACAAACAACAGAAACTTACAGATCATATTTAACAGAGGCCAACTAGAAAATAGCATGAGAGTCACACATACCTGGCTGTTGTGAACTGTGAACTTCTCTGTAGAATCAATGTTATTTTCTACACACACATGTTCTGCTGCAGCATTTCTCACTATCTCATTTTGGCTACATCTTGGATGTACTCAGTCACAGCTTAGTTTTGATTTGCAAAGAAAAATTTTAGTAGAATCATAGAGTCATTACATTTGGAAAAGTTTACCTTTTAACTAGAGAGTCCAACTTTAAACTAGGACTACCATGTTCACCACTAAATCATGTCCTCAAGTGCAAATGCACATATATTTAAACACTTCTAGGGACTGGGACTCTACCACTTCCCTGGGCAATATGTTCCAATCTAATGTAAATCTCCCCTGGAAAAACTTGGGGCCATTTCCTCTTGTCCTGTCTTATGTACATAAAATACAAATATAAATGTACAAAATAGATTACACCGTACTGGAAACAATTAATACAGAATTTCTGAAACCAGTAATGTCAAAGAAGAAATCAAAAAGATATACCTCTTGTTCCTAGATACCAGAAAAGAGTAGTCATTGGAGTAATACCCAGCATAGATTTAGAAAAAGAAGGCAGGCCAAGAGGATTCTAATTCTTTGCAGAGCTTGGGCCTGAGAGAAATGGGGACAACCTGTGGTCTAAGTGCTTTCATTTCCAGATCTGATCAAGAACAGTGCCCAGTGGCTGAGGTCTAAAAGTATCTCTTATTCTGTTGTACAGCAGGAACTTCAATGCTGTCAGATCAGGCAGAGAAGCACAAAGTTTTGCAAAGGCTTCTGGCTGGCTGGAATCAAGGATGCAATGGTGAGGGGCAGACACATGGTGCAGCCTCCTTGAGGGAGGCTCTGCTCTGAAAATGGGAGCATGAAACTGGAGCTCTCTGAAGTATAGTTCTTCCTTTTGACTACTCTCTTCAGAACTTTAAAACTCTAAGGCAAAACCCCAAGGCTGGACATGATGCTTAAAAACTTCGCAGTCCTAGCCAATGGTAGAACATACTCTTACACAGAAGCACTCAGTTTCTGCACAAAAACATAAATGCACATCTCAATGCTGTTAATATTCTTTTATTCCATATAGATTGTAGGTTCTTTATATTGAAGTTATCATAAGTAGATTATATATACTCTCCTTTTTCATGCCCTATACATTGAAGAAAAGGTATAAAGTCTTTGATGTTTTGTTGCAAAAAGGGACAAAAATGTCTCAATATAACTGCCATTTCTCTAGTATAAATGTCAGACAAATCCCCCTCTGTTTCTTTCTCTCTTTCATTTTCTAATAATAAACTGAGGAACTTTTTAAAAGAGCTGCATATTCATCATCACAAATGAAACTTCACATTTTTCTGCCTGTGGAAGCAGTAATTATAGGTTTGCACTTCTAATTCAAACATTGATGAACATGCCTCTCATTGGAGCAAATATAAAATAATTGTTAGGCAGGCTATATGGTTTTCTGGGGGGAAAAAGCCTAAAAAAAACTTGAAAGCATCAGCATGATTTCTGATAATGACTACTCCAATGGCTTATTTTCTTGTATCACTATCAGGAGAAATTAAACTAGAGGGAGCAGGATGGTTTTTTTTTTTTAAATGATTAAATTCTTCCTCAAATAACAATTACCTGATGCCTTGAGGTCAGATCTAAATTTGTAGGGCAAAATGGCCACTCCTCAAGAAAAAGTGGGAGGGCAGAAGCAAATGTTTTCTTCTCTGGACAGATGATCTCCAAAGAGCCAACCAACCAACCAACCAACCAACCAACCAAAAAATATTAAAAAAACAGGAAAGTCATCTAGAGAAGATTGATAACTTCCTAGATCGGTTTTAATAACTTCCTAGATCTGTTAGAAGGACAAATCCAAATCTGCCACTTATGGTACAATGGAAATAAAGTACTTTGATTCATGGTTGGTTGCTCCTTATTTCCTCTTCTTGTTGTAATATATAGTTTATAAAAACTATAAAAAATTCATAAACTAATATATAATTTCTTTGTACTTGTGCCTCAGTCTGAGAGACTTGTTAGCAACAAACTCAAAGACGACAACAACAGAGGGGTGGCAAAACAAATCAACTCCCCTGTGGTTCTCCTGAAACCAGCACTAGATGCACAGTTCAATCAAACAACTGATTTGCTCAGCTTAAATATGGCAGTAGAGTCTATTGGTCTCTGAAGTTACTAATACTTGAGGTCTGTCCACCTCTACAACACCATTCATAGCTGATGCAAACTATGCCAGTTTACATCACTGGAAATAAAACCTGTAGATTTGAATTCTGATTATTATAAATAAAAAGCTGGAAAATTAGGATTTTTTTGTTTGCATTTCATCCAAATAGTTTGGGTTGTGTATTTCCATCTGTGTTGTCACAATAACATTTTAACCACTTAAAAAATTATTTAATTCAGGTCAGGAATAGAAAATCTTTATTGTTCTGACTCTTGCTCAGTTTCAAACTTTGCTGAAAAGAAATGCAATACTGAAAGTCTAACAGCCAGAGGGAGTTCTGCTATAAACTAATAAGAGTTAGAGCAGAGAAAGTTCTTATATGAGATATTCAGCTTATGAATATTGGTAGGGAAAAACAACAACAAAAAAATTTTATAGCTAAATAAAGAGGGAAAAAACCAAAAAAATCACAACAAAATTTTGTGGTAAACTAAATTGAAACCATATGGAATTATGAGGGGAAAAGGCAGGTACTCTCTTTCTAATTTTTCCTTTGTTCAAAACCAGAACCTTATTTTAAAATATTCTTTGTATAAAATTAAAAAAAAATTATGGTTGTCAGAGATCATGAATCTCACAGCCAATTTGGTGAAGAACAAACCAGTCAACCCAAATAAGCATGGAGCAGGAAAATCCTCTCTTAATGAAGATATAGGACTGAGAGACCTAACACTCAGTGTGCTTTAGAGTGTTCCTATTAAAGCTTCCTGTCTTACTGAAGGAAAAAACATTATAAAACTCCAGGTAGCACTTTAAACCACTTAGACTGAACCTCCTGTGCTCGGGAGCTTGGCATTTTAAAACTAGCAAATTAATGCCAATATTTAGCACAGGAACAGGTGGGAAAACTAATGACTAATTTCTTCTCTCTTCCAACTCAACTACCACCACTGTCTTTTAAAAATACAGTTCTTATCACTGCCTGCTGTTTCCATTTCTTGTCAATCTCATTGCTCTGACATGGGGCTGCAATAAACAAACAGCTGGACCCATTATTATATTGTGAGTGGAACAGCTTCATTCCTGCAACAAGAGCCTCATCTTAATGTGCTCACATTGCCTCTCTTGGAAGGCTCAAAAAATCGGAACTCTTCTAACAGGGATCAGCAGCACGTGTGCTGCAAATGGCACTGGTTCAGTTTGACTGCCAAACTAAATAAGTTCCATTAGAAAGGTTCCATTAGAAAATTTTTTCACTATTTTTCTGTCATATGTGATAAAAACAAAGGGAGACAGGACAGATCCAAAAGTTTCTATTCAGCAGCTTAGCAAAAAGGGTATTCATCCAAGTTGTTGGTGAGTGGATACAAATCTTTGCTCCGAATCAGCTGAAATAGGAGTTGATTTAACTGTGCCTGCGTCAAAAACCAGCATCTTCAACTTTTCTCACCTCAGCTACTTCAATCTGTCTCTATTAAGTACATTGCTATCACTTGTTCTTTTTTCTGGATGAATGACCTTGTCAGTGACCAGAGAAGTTTTACCAGGCAGATTTAGGCCTATAGCAACTTCTTCATCTCTAGTTCTGACAAGCCCTGAGGTTGGCATAAGCAGTTATGTTAAGAAAAATTATTAACGTGCTTAGAAGAAACATATGATCCTACGTCTTCCAGTGATGCATGTAAGAAACACTGATGAGGATACTACCAGTGCTAGCTAAGACAAGGAGTAAGGAGATTTGCTTTCACCATAGTTTATGGGAGCACAACTCATGGTGGACTGTTGTGGTGCGCATCCAATTTCCAGTTGTGTTATCTTCCCTGTTTGTGTTGTTCTCCCCATCTTATAATGTTCTTATAATTTTGCATCCCTAAGCCTATGTTGATGGTTTAGCCCTGGTTTCCCCCTCTCCCTGAAATGGTTCTCTCCCAGTCTGGGCATACTGCCAAGCCCTTGTCTCCACCCCTGTTTTCATGGTTACCACCCCCTTGTTGCTTTTCTCCTCCTCCCAGGCCCTGTCCATCTCCTGGGGCCCTGCCTATTTCTCCAGAAATTTCTCCCTTCCTCGGAAGGTGATTGGGCAGGTGCTCCGGGCCCCTCCCTAGCTCTTATAATCATTAGTTTTCGCCCGTGTCAGTTATGTCCGATTCCCCTCCTCGGTTTCCCCCATTGGTTCTTGTACCTATGTTCCACCCCCTTTATATACTGCTGTTATTCAATGTTCTCTGCCTTTTTCTGCCTCGACCCCCTGGAGACAATAAAGCTCTGGACTACACCAAGCCAGTCTACGTCCTCTTTTCTCTTAAGCTTCTCCGCTTTTGCCGCTCCTCTCTATATTGCTGCCCTGTCGAAGGTGCTGCCTGACGCCCCGGCGCATTAAGGTAGTGCCCCCCACTGCTAGCTGCTGCAAGTGCCCTCAGCTAGCCGGCGCCGCCTGCCCCCCGCTCTCAGGGGAGTGCACTCGACGCAGCAGCGCAGCAGTGGACAGTTGTCTAGGGACAGTAACTCTGCTTCAGTCTTTGGCTGACCAATTACCGGGAACTTTTACTGCGATGTTTTTGCTCTTGGAATGAAAACGTCTCTTTTTTTTTTCTGTTTTTTTTTTTTTTTTTTTTTTAATTTTCTAAAGTTTTTTATTAGACCTAAAGGAAGCTTTTGAAATAAATGTATAAATATTTTAATTTGCAACATAAAATTTTTATCAAAATTCTCATACATCGGCAAATATCTTTACCTGCCACAAAACAGGCTCTCTGGTAACCTAACACCATCACAGTAAACCCAGTACATTAAGCATTTGAACTGCATACATGACAAAGTTTGATAGAATAGAAATGTGAACTTTAGAACTAGCTAAAGCTAGAGTGAATAGAAATGTTGAAATGATAAATGAAGTATGACAAAAAGTAACAGTGATTGCTAATGGAATAGTTCATTGCTTCCATACATGAGTTCAGCTGTGTGCTCAGTTCATACTGTCTTTAAAAGGGTCCTGTTTTTTAGGTCCTGTTGGAAAGCTGAGCTTTTTAACTTCACAGCAACAAGCACTAAGAATCCAGAGGGAACTAATAATAAATAATTAGGAAAATGTTACTAAGTTAATACCAGATACCAAAAATTTGGTATATATTCCTTTACTTTTTCTTTTAAATACCATGGAAACCAAATGAATTTTAAAGTAATTTAAAAGGTTGGTTGGGTTGAGGAATTGAGCTGGGAGGGGGAAATAAATTAAAGAGATGGGTCTGAAATAAGCATTTGTTTAAAAGTATCAGGTTAGTAAAAGGAATCACTTTAACAGAAAAAAAAAAGCATGAATTTGCCAGAGCACAACTTTCTGAGGAACATTTAGGCAAGAGAACTTAAATCTGCACAAGAAAATATCAAATTCATCCTGTCCCCTCAGCTACCACTGTGTCCACATGTATAGATAATTTTCAGGGACAAAGTTCAGTAGGTGTGCATGAATTAGTGAATTGTTCTAACATACATTAGTGAAGTCACAGAATTCCTCACTAATATCAAGTGGAGTTTTGGTCTTTTGAAGTTTAATACAAAGTATGATATTTCTACTGCATAAGGTCCTACTTCTGAAAGCTTGATATTTATTGCCACAATCTTTTGTCAAAATCCATTGAAAAATGTCAGGGTATAGTGGATTCCTCAGCTGACATTACCCAGTGAAAATGAGATGTCCCACAGAGCAGAAACTTCTGAAGATAACTTCATCCTGCATACTTAGAAAATAATTTTTTGGGTTTTTTTTACCAGTTCTTTAAAACTAAGATTTTGGGGGAAAAAGAAAACAACCTTGCAGAATTCTATGTATATGAAACCTATCCATTAAATGATATATTTCCATAATACAGAATAAGAATGAAAAAATTGAACCCATTAAGAGTAAGTATGCTGGACTTTTCCATTGTCTGTCAAAATAGTATCAGCTTTTCTCTTACTGTAAAGCTGACTGACTAGAGATAGATAACTCAGTCCATTGCATTAGAATTTAGTGTGAGTTATAATACTCCAGTATCAAAACCTGAAATGTGGATAACTGAACATGGATAATTGATATTAAGTCTTTAGCTACTGAACTTTCAAACTACACTCACTCAAATAATTCTAATTCATTTGTATCTGTAAGTAAATATTGAACATACTGGTATTTGAGTCTCTTTACAGAATTTTTGTGGTATTATTTTTGATGTTTTGAGTCTGTTTCTTGCTCTGTTCTGCTCCACTGTCATAATTAAATAATTTTCTAAAGAACGGCAAATTTTTAGTAGAAAAATTTTTGTATCTTAAAAAAAACAAAAAAGAAAAAAAAAAGAAGGCTTAACTGGTAAAAATTCACAGTGATATCTAGTGATTTGGCTTCAGTAGGATTTTTAAACAAACAGCTATGAATGACTGCTTCCAGAATACTCTTTTGCAGGTAGCTCAAGTTAGTCACCTAAGAACAGTTAAAGCAATTTCAGAGAGCATTCACTAACTACTTCAGAAATATAGTGGTGGTGTAAATTATGACACTCATTATATAATGATTTTAGTAACTGCTCAAGGCATGAACATAATAAGTGATTACAAGGAAGGAGAATGATGATTCCTTACTTCCTCTTTCTTACATACACTGGTATTAATCCACAAAAAAGGACAGTCTCATCCACAAAATGAGAATGTGAATCTGGGCTCCCGCATGCAAGCAAAAGACAGAAATACTTATGATGCAGTTGACTTTTCAGGCAGAGTCTTTAAATTAGATTAGATTTCATCAGAACATAAACTAAAATATTTAGCATTGTAAAATACCAGGAAATTCAAGGAGACCAAAAAGATATAGAACATTTATAAATCACCACATCTCTATCTCTCACATATCATTTCAGAACAACTTTCTCCAGTGTTGCACTCAGATGATGAACAGCTCCCCTGTTTCCTCAAAGACTTCCAAAAGGGTGTTCCTTTGCAACGCTTTAGAAGTCTGAACCCTCATTCCTTTCAGGACTCAACTCCACTCCAGGAGCTTCTTTTCCTACTTTCTCAGATGGTGTGCCCTCTTTAGAGAGGTCTGGTTATCAAGAAAATGTTTAGGATGCCTTTACCCTGACCACTAATACTATTTATCTCATTTGTTTATTTAACATTTATCCCATTTTTCTATATATGAAATACATGTTTTCCCTGTTTATTTTATCCTGTTTACTTTATAAACCAGATTCAATTGGGACATTAAACCCAAGCAATTAAATACTACATTTGAATGAATTATAATACTTTTTCAACCTGGCTAAGCCTCCTCACATCAAGTCAAATGCAGTGAGAAATTGTAGCAAGTTCCAATATGTCAGTGTACCTATCAGTCAACAGAGTAATAAAGGATTTTTCCAAATACAAAGCTAAACTATGTTTATACTTTTATCAATATGTTTAGTTGGAAAAGATAACATTTATTTTTCTGGTTAAATCACATTCTCTTTAATAAGCATACATATAATTTTGTATTATGAATGTTTTATAAATCCTGAACTGTCACTTCTCAGGAGACTGGTATACAGTTAAGAGTCTAAATGTGGCTTATCATTGGGAAATATCTGCAGATGAAGATATTGACTCCATAAAAATTCTGTGATTATTATTGCCAAACTATCCAGCCTCTGCACATAATTTAAACAGAATATGCCAGATGAGAGCTTTGCAGAAGTTTCCATTTCTGTCTTGTAGCAACATTCAAGACTTTGACATTATTTAAATTACAGTCTGGAATAAAAGCAAGATTTAAAAAACATTAAAGTGAAAATTAAAACTCAGTGTATAGATTTTCCCATGAGATTTTCTACTCAGTAAAAAAAGAAAAAAACCCAAACTTATATACACCCTTATGCCTAGAGCACAGGATTCAGAGACATGACAGATGCAATATTACACATTTCAATTTATGCTGACAAGAGTGGTAATGTAAGGCAAAATCTCCCATGTTACGCATACAACCCTTTCCATGAAGTTGCAGAGCACTTAAGAATTTTTTATTCTTTTAGAAAAGTCAGAATTTCCAGCAAGTGAGAAAACACTGAAACTAGATCCCTTAGACACTGATGTCACTGCACATTTAGATGACATCTGAACCAGAAGTATCTATCAGTTATCTCCTACTAATTCAGAGGGAAGGAAAAACTCTCACTAGTCATTGAAAAATTAGCTCAAACTCTTGCAATTTCACTAAAACTATAAATAATTTAAATTCTTTTTGGTTTTCCTGTTCAACTATTTTAGGAAGAATAACAGCATGGCACTTCAGCTGATGAATCCTGGTATGTATACCACCATTTCTTCAGAGTAGCAGGCATCAATTAGAACACCATTCCTGTTCATTCATATGGTAGTGGAAATTTGAGATGACGACAAATCAACCCCAAGAAACATTACAGCTAATTTCTTGTAAAGTTCAAGTAATAAGTCAAAAGCATTGTGAATGAAGATGACTACATGCTGAGCTGTAAACATATCTTAAATTTACTTATATCAGTAAGTTTTCCACATTTTCTTTTATTAAACTTACAGTAGCTAAGGCTTAGAGGTTATGGAGCAACAATGCACACTTTTATAAAGCCTTTCTTTAAGAGACAGCTTCTTTTATATTAGTCAAATATAGATAAGACAACTCCTAGCTGAAGCAGAAGGAAAGATAAAACATTTAAGCATTCAACCACAGTAGAGAGAAAAGCTTTGATTATGATAATAGTAGAAGCAAATTCTGGAGAAAGATCAATCAAGAGTAACTCCTAAAAGCTTTGCAAATTAAAAGAAAGTACAAGATTTTATTGTGAATATCTATTGTCAAAAATTCTTTTAAAATTCCTAAATAATTTGTCTCTTCTTCTATAAACCACAAATAAATCACAGATTTATGAAGTTAGCAGGAAAATTAATTTTTGTTAGGTTACTTCAGAACTGAATATTATGAAGTTCCTTGGAATTTCTCCTAACGTAAAACAGCCACTGACACAACTGACCATACAACTATATATCTTATAAAAAATACTGTATTTTTGACTATTAATAGGTTTTTTCTTAGAAGCTGAAGAATGTGAAAGGAAGATAGGATTTGTTATCTCTTCTTAGAGAGCAGAGCTGTTAAAGCAGTTATTTGCTTCTCAAGTTAGATGATTCAATAAGCTTTACAGGAAAAGCTCCCTTAATATGCACAGAGAGAGTTATGTGCTAGTATTTATGTTGGTAAGTGAAGAACTTCTGACCCATGCAATAATCAGATGGGAATTTAGAGCAGAGATAATTCTGTAATTGGATAGTCTTGCTATTGATTAAAAGATCATCTAGTCTAAAACGTAGAAGAGGTAAAACCATTGTAACTATGCATCAGTGGGAATTGCATTTCAAGAACAGTAGGTTTTCTAGATGTGTTGTTTATTAGCTTTCCAGGCATTCTTTCTTCATTATTCACAGTATTCTATCAGACTTAACACATGATTTACAAACTAAAACTATGATTTTACAAACTAAAATTATCTTTAAATGCAAGAAAATAATGTTTCCAAGACTATTTGTGCTTAAAGGTTTTGCAATGCTGAAATCTGCAGTGTCCATATTTCTAACCACCCCAGAAACTTTTAAGTAGAACACAAGCTGAGTGCTGCCCTGGAGCATTGGATGGACTCAGCATGGGATGATTTTATGGTGTGAATTATAAGGAAATAGACACAAAAGGACAAAATATTTACTTTGAATAAGATTTTTCTTTAGTCTTAGGGCCCTTCTGCTATCATGGTGACAGTCTGACAAATTCTCAGCTGCAGGAACTTCTCAGCATATATGTGTTTGTGTGTGAATATATATATATATGTGTGTGTGTGTATATATATATATATATATATATATATATATATGGATACATATATATTGCTACCTTTCCCATTAACTTAAAATTACAACTAAAGAAATGTTGTGGTTGCTACCAAAACACTGCTTTAAAGTTGTGCAGATTCTGCTACATACAAATAAGAGTTAGGGAGAAGGAAGTGTGACTGGGATACAGGACAAGAGCAGGACTAATAAAAATGCAGGCTTCCATCCTGTTTACCATAAACAAATGTTTAAAGTAACTGTGCCGTATTTTTCAACATGTGGAGTTTTCATAAGAGTAGAAGAGACTCATTTTACATCCCAGTGACCTAGTTTTCCAGGAGGAAGGGCCCTATATCGTTATGCATAACCCAGCAGTTTTGAAACCAGCTGTAGAAGAGAAACACAGAGTAATGAGGGGAAGAAGGACTACAGGGATTCAAGAGTTAGCACACTGGTTAAAATGAAGCTAAATATGTCTGCAGGCAGCAGCAGCTCTAATGCTTCTGCAAGAGTGAACTAAAACTCAGAGGTAAAGGATATACATTTCTGGTGGGGGCTAAGCCCATTACTCCTAAATAAAATCTAACCCTGCATGCAATGCATTAGGAGATAGAAAGAAGACAAAGCATTGTGAAAAGTGCATTTTCACCTCTTAGTAATTTAATAACAGAAGGAAAGGAGCAAGCTAACAAAACAGCAGTATCAAAGGGTGAAAAGAGCCAGGCCTCAGATTCATCAGTATGATTTCCCAAATATCTTTTGACTTCTGAATGCTCCAACTCCCCTTAAAATGTTTACACTTATGTCTCTTTAACAAAACAATCTATAATAGTGTCCCAGGTGATTAGAAGGAAATTTTATTTACCATCCCCTTGTAATTATAAGATGCAAGTCTTTTCTCTGACTTGATCTCTTTCTGCTGTCTCACACTAATGCTCATGTAATGTTCCTGAGCAAGGAATGGGCATGTGACTGGGCAATGCAAAGCTCTTTGGTTTTGTAGGTTTCCTTGGTAGGAACCTACTTTTCCAAAAAGAGCTAAGTCACCAAAGAAAATGCAAACCAAGAATGTTTTTAAACTTGAGTGAAGTTAATAACTGCTGGGAAAAAGCCTTAGGCAAATCTGAGGTTTCTGTAATACAGTAATTAATTAATGTGTTGAATATAAATCCTTATTTTGAAATTATCAGTTTTCTACTTTAAGAGAAAGGAAGGAGTGAAAGTGGAGATCTGGGGTGAATCTAGAGTATACTTAAAACAGTCCAGAGATGTTTGAAAGAAATTGGGTTAATATTCTGTTCCATGTTTCTACTCAAAAAAAAAAAAAAAAAAAAAAAAAAAAAAAAAAAAAAAAAAAAAAAAAAATGCATCCTGGCATCATTTCATCTTTTGTGACATGCATCAGTTGCCTCAGTGAAAGATTTTAGAGGAGAGATGGCAAATGAACTACCTGCTAGGGATGAGAGGGGGACAGGGATAGGTTGCCAAATATTTGGATTGTGGCAATATTGAGTTTATAAGTATGGAAGTTTTACTTATAATTCTTTCTTATTCTTTCTGTTTTCTCTGTAATTATGGGTGTTCTGACCATCTGTAGAAACATTCAGTTTATGAATTATTTCAGTTTTGTTTTTTGACATTCATGTGAAATTGTGTTTTTCTTCCTAATCCTGAGCTGAATGAAGACAGATGTCCTATTATAAGTTTCTGTAAGATCGCTTTTATCAGCCATTCCCTAGTTGTCATGCTATGCACACAGCTGAAAGGAAGTGCTCCAGGCCAGGTTAGCCAAATTTGCATAACACTTTTCCATGGAAATGTATTCATGGCTGGTTTTGACTGCTAACACAGCTCCTGTATCCTCACAGTCTTTATTGAACCTTAGTCATCAGTCTGCTTTGTGGGTGCAATACGCAATTTCTGATTCCCACTTGGAGATGCTGTGATGACTTTCCTGCAGAGGCTTGGATGTAGCCTGCTGCCAGATCAGATGGGAAGTACGAGCAGACTCAGATGAAGGCTGAATTGACTCTGGGAAATCTGAATGTGGGTGTCACATGCTGGGCAGATGTTGGCAGCCTGAGCTCTAGAAGAACCCCAAGGCCAGCCAAGCCAAGCTAAACCACCCGCTCTCCCCTGTCTAAATCCTTCAATAGATCAATGGAGGGGACATTCCTATCAATTTCCATCTGCTTTAGATTGCTTATTGCCAGTCTAAAAAAATCAGTGATAATGGTAAACTCTTCCTTTTTTGTGTGTTCAAAGAGAAAAAAAATGAAAGTTTGTAATTTTCTGTACAGATAGTATTAGTGATTTTCATAAAATCTTTATCTCATTACTCCATTAGTCTACATCAAAAGTTGCTGAGATTTATGGCCAGGGAGAATATTAAAGAATAGTTTTTGGCACAATCACTTTCTTATACAAGTTCAAGCTTTGAAAAATGAGGATTTTTAAATCATAAAGCTTTTCTCTCTACTTTCTTTGAAACCAATATGAATATCTCCTTTTCAATAATAAAGCATATAAAATATTTTTTCACAAGTTATGTTAGGAAAAGAGCCATGCTAGAAAAGTATAGTTAGTCATGATAGAAAAAAGACTTTAAAAAGCTCATTTAATCCAAACACTATTTTCTGCTTTTCAAAACTAGTTATTTATTTTCAGGTTTACTGAGCCAGAAATAAAAAGAACAAAATATTATGACTCCATTTGGACAGAAAGTCTCATTATCGTGCTTGCTGAAACATTGGACTTGGATTCTACATAATGTTTGCTACATATGCTAAAAAATTAAATTAAATAGGAAAGGGTGATATTTTTTCCTTTTCTATCTCCTTCCACGTTTAAAATACTTTAATTTAAAGCTGACACAGAACTTAAATTACAGCAATAACAATACACAATAAAGATTTTATAGATATGGAAAAAATTGAAAGGAGAAATGCTTTACATATCTCTGTTTAAAGTGAGACTGGAAAGTAAAAATCAAATCAGGTGAATGTTTTTGAGATCATCTACTAAAAAAATCAGCCCCAAACAGAGGAAAATCCCCCAAAAAGTTACAAATTAGGGGGACGGGGAGGGGGGAGATGATTTTAAATAAAGGATCAACTGAAAATGTGATTCCTGAGTAATAGAAACTGAAATTCAAAACCAATAAAAAAACCAAAAAAACCTGTTCAGTCACCTTGGTAGCTTTAAGGAAACCACTTTAAAACTGAAGTGTTTTAGTGTCATCTAACAAGGAGATGTAACCTAATACAGCCTGAGATAAAGCCCTTGGAAAAGGAATGTAGCATCCTTTAAGCAAAGAAGGAAGTACTGGATTAGTCTTGAGAGAATAGAAATATTTCCATATGAAAAACTGACTTCTGACAAGTAGTATAAATGCTTTGCAAATTACAGAAGGTGCTTGGTCTGACAACATATCAGACTGTTTTTAAAAGAGGATCTTTAAAAGATCAAAACTGTCAATGTCCAGAATTCCTTTTCTTACCATAAACAAAGTTACATGGGTATGCATGGTCTTGGCCGATGTGTCTGGTTTGCATGGCTAACAAAGATATTCTTACAGCTTCCTGCCAGCACTCAGTAGGGTTAAACTTCTCAGGTCATCAATATTGACAAAGAATTTCTTTGCGCAGGGAGAATGCAATCTTGATGCCAATGAATGCAGGAGCTGATCCTCCCCCTCTACTCAGCCCTAGCAAGGCCACATCTGGAGTGCTCTATCTAATTCTGGGCTCCTCAAAATGAAAGATATGGAGCTCCTGGAGCAAGGCCAGTTGTGGATATCAAAGATGATTCAGAGACCGGAGAACACCTTCTGTGAGGAAAAGCTGAGAGAGTTGGATCAGTTCAGTCTCGAGAAGTGATGACTTCAAGGTGAACCCATCAATGTTTGTAAGTATCTAATGGGAAGATACATACTCAGTCTCTCTGCCAAGAGAAGGGAGCCAAGATTTTCTTGGTGGTTTCAAGGAGTAAGACAAGAAGCAATGGGCAGAAACTGATGCACAGGAAGTTCCACCTGAGTATGAGAAAGGATTTCTTTGGGTGACTGAGTACTGGGACAGGTTGCCCAGAGAGGTTGTGAAGTCTCCCTTACAGGAATTATTTAAGAACTCTCTGGGTGCAATCCTGTGCAATGTGCTGTAGGATGACCCTGCTTGAGCAGGGAGGTTGGACCAGATGACCACTGCCATCCCTTCCACACTGACCCAGCTTGTGGGTAGCTTTTCTATTTCTGTACTTGACAGAAAATGAAGTTTTAAGAAAGCCTTTCAGAAACATCAAGGAAAACATGAACATGCTTAGAGTTGCAGGTCCAGGTAGAAACTGTGACATTTCTTCTGTTTTAGACAAAAGACCATCAAGCATAAATTTAGATAGAGAGTTACCTTGTAATTTATCACATCTGGCACTATTTCTTCTTGTACTAGAAGACAAAAATGCTATACCTGGGACGATATTTGCAATAATAGCAATAATAATAATAATAATAAAAATTCTAAGGTATTTTATTTCTGAAAGCAAGTTGAAAGAGGTCTATCAGTTGCCTTTATAGGAAATCTCATCATTTTTCACAAACCCAAGAATTCTACTAACTTGTAACCCAATAGAATGCCGTAAATTTTCTTATACTTCCCATTTGACAGGGTATTCTTCTTAGCTTCACATGTCAAATATTATTAAGAATGTGGTATGCCTCCTAAACCTTTCCTTACTTTCAAAAGGTGAGTATCCTCATCTGATTAAATATTCCATATGCAAAGTATACACATGACTTTGACATGCTCACTGAGAAAACGTGCTGTGTTAATATGATATATAATATTGTTCCAAGCAATAGAAGTAAACTTCAGGGGAAAATAAAAGAGACCCAGCTTCATTTACATAATGATTGATGGCAGCATATCATGATACAATAACTAATTTCCTGACTGATAAAAACAAATCATTGAGTAGTTTTAGATACTGTTCTTCAAGAGAAGGAGATATTTAAGGTTTGATCTTAGTCATGAAGTTCAGACAAGATTCCTACTGATTTTGCATACAGTTTCTGTGAAAGTCTCATAGCATTAGCCCTAACAAGAAAGAAGTTATTAGAGAAATTGATATCAAAGGAATCCCACCGTCAGTGCTCATTAACAATTTTTATCTAGATAATTTATAGTTTCTGTAAATAACAAAATATTTGCTTAATTCAAGGACTCCCCTGGAACTTTTGTGGCATTTAAGAAAAAAATGTTGCTTTCCTCTTTTAGAGAATAGCAAGTTTCTACAAGAACTTCATCTGTCCTTGAGTGCATCTGCCTGAGGGGCAGAATAAATATGTTTTCCTTCTTTTGGTATAAACTCTTTCTTCTTCTGATGGTGCATGTTTGAACTCCTTCTCAAATACCTGAGAAATTTCCAGTTGTGTAGACTGCTCTTACTTCCTCAGTCATGTAATTCATTTATGGGGCAAGTGGCTGGGTGTTACAATTTACTTGGGATGGGTCAGGTAAGGCTGGCACAAGAATGGGATTAGAACTGACTTCAGGATTGTGGTTTGATGCCTTACTGTACACAGAGGTCTCTAAGTCTTGGCTAGAAGACCAATCTGAAAGGAAAAATTTGTTGTTGTCCTTTTATACATGATTTCATTTGAGGGTTTTTAAGCTGATTTATAGACTTTTTTTTTAATATTACTGTTTTAGGGTAATTAATTACATGCCTCTAGACAACAGAAACATTTTATTCCAGGCTCTGAGAGAATTAAGCCCATTTTATTTCCCTGCCAGGCCAAGTTACTAGTAAGTCATTCTTTCAGCTGAGTAAGTGGAATTTGGCCTCACTTTCTCCCAGAAGGTATCTTTGATGTAGAACTGTTCATGTTTCAGGCTTGAGAAATGAATCATAAAACTCCTTAATTAGACGTGGAATAAATCTCCAAGAAAACTCTTGGATCTCTTACTAGAAAAATTTTGAAGCAAACAACCTAGAGTAACTAAAGTTGAAAGTACTGTCTGTGGCTTAAAAACTAATATAAAATAACTGTCTAATTAACTGGCAAAGCAGGTGTCTCAGGTGAGTAATGGAATAAACCATCTACTAGCTGACAAACAAAATGTCTGTACTGTGTGGATAAATTGACATATATACAGAGTTCTCATCCATGTGTGCTGGTTTAATTGACTAATGACAAAGCATAACTCTAAATGTAAACAGAGCTCAGTTAAATCTAATCTGAGATACTAGCACTCAGGAAACCAGTGCTTCAGCTGCTCTAAAAGTTTGTGCCAGCAAGAATACTTCTCATGCAGTGAATATGCAGATTAGGAAAGGCTTGAAAGGCAATCAGATCACTGGTGGTAACAAGTTAAATACCATCACCCCTACTAAATTTCAGCACAGATTGCCCCTGGCAAAAGGAAGGGAGAAATATGGCCAAGAGTAAAAAGCAACAAGATCTTTAGCTAGGCTTTAGCAGAGTACTATTTCCATAGCTTAGTGTTTACCTTGACAGTGCAGTCATGCTTCTTCTTCTTCAAAATAAATTTTTTGTAGGTAAATAAGAGATCTTTACCAGTAACAGTTGGAAATTTCATATACAACTTCAAAGCAGCATCTTTGTTTTAATGGGAAGTCAGTCTTTCCATTCATGTATTATCTGCCTGTCATTTACATAAACAGGTGGAGTTGATGAATATGCAATGAGAGACTGAAGCTGCCCATTTCTCCTCAATATGGCTTCCTGCTGCCCCATCCACCTGCTTTGTATTTATTTCCAGAATGCAGCATTTTTCACCATTTGCTCAAGTGCTTTCTAAGGAGAGACTCCATCCTGCCCGCAATTTGTTTCCCAGAGAATACATAATACGGATCCCCAAGCACACTGCACCATTCCCTATTATTATAATTGTTATTAATATAAAATATTCCCCAACTGCACAGAGTAGAAGCCCACT
Source organism: Serinus canaria (assembly GCF_022539315.1). Lineage (NCBI taxonomy): Eukaryota > Metazoa > Chordata > Aves > Passeriformes > Fringillidae > Serinus > Serinus canaria. The sequence goes on along the minus strand of NC_066314.1, from coordinate 16,167,043 downwards.
AAAAAATACCATCAGGTAAAGTGAAACAAAGAGAATGTATATTTTCATTAGAGAAAAATCTAAACTGAAACAGCTTTGGCAAAGGACTGGAGAGTATAACTCTTTTGCTGTCATATTCTGTACTAGTGTAGTAGATCCTTTCAAACCAAGGAAGTTTCATGGATGAGTAAAATGGGCCCATGCTGCTGAATTAGTGTTAAATTAACCTGAATGAATGTTGTACAATGTAGCCCAAAAATTGCATGACAGAAAAAAAGTTAAATAAGATAGCACCATGATGCTTGGCTAAATTTTAATTTATATCATCAAAAAAAATAGTATTGGATTCCTGCAGTTACCTACTTGCTAAAATAGAACAATTTACTTATAGCTTTGCAAATCTCTGGGATTTAGTATGGTGAATGCTATATTTGATCCTTGAAAACCTCCAGCTGCAGGCATTCTTGAACATTCCCCTAGGATGGATATCCTAAAACAACCTCAACATTTTAAAAGAAATCCAGACTATAACAGACAGGTTAGACTGAGGAAGCAGAAATTAAAATAAAAGGAAAAAAGGAGATAGAATAAAAGATTTCTACATGAGAGAGCAAGTGGGATTCAGTTCACCCTTAGTAAGTTTGTCTATGACACCAAGCTGGCAGGCACAGTTGATCCTCTATATGTGAAAAAAAAGATGCACAATGCAATTGCTCACTGATGCCAGACCCCCCATTCTTGAACCGAGGTCAGTCCCCTCTTTTGGGTGACTGCCCCCAGTTTATTTAATGGGCATGACATTCTATGGCATGCAATATCCCTTTGATCACTTTAGGTGACCTGTCCCAGCTGCGCTCCCACCCAGTTTCTTTTGTACACCTCCTCATTGGCAGACCATGAGACAAGGAAAAAAAGTCTTTGACTTAGGAGAAACATGATTTAGCAAAAAACCAAAGCATCATGGTGTTATCAACACCATTCTCATTCTGAATCCAAACCACAGCACTGTAACAGCTACTGAGAAGAAAGTAACTCTACCCTAGCTGAAACCAGAACTCACTGGAACAGGCTGCTCAGAGAAGTTTTAGCTGCCCTACCGTGGAACTTTTCAAGGCCAGAATGGATATAGCTTTGAGCAACTTGCTCTAGTGGAAATATCCCTGCCTATGGCAGGAGTTTGTAACAATTTAAGGTACCTTCCAACCCAAAGGATTTCTATGATTCCATGATTCTATGATAAACAGTGGCAAATATTTAGGGTATTTCAGTCTTTAGTTCAGTATTCCGTAAATGCTCACTACAACTGACATCATATTATCACTGCAATACATTATTGCATTGACATCACTTGATCTTGGTGTGCTTTCTACAGACTGCAAGAGGATAGAAATGCTCTATATATACAGGTAAATATGTTGTATAATGTCCTGGATTATCAGGGAAATTGTATTCTATTCTAAACCAAGATACAAAAGAATCAAAATTTCAAAAGCTGTTTAGGTTTATGCAGTTAGAAGTTGTTCCTAGGTGTACAGACATAATTTATATTGGATTAAAATTTTGCTAATTGTGGAGCGAGGACTGAGAAGCATGGAGATCCACAACCAAAGGCTGTAACATTTTGATCATGGTTACTTTTCTTATCTTTTCCTGCCTCTGTTTCTTTTGAAGTCCTGGCTGCCGAATGCCGTAACTTTACCAGCAGACAAGAACCACATTTTAGCTAAAGAATTAATCTGTGTGGTGGTTTGCGAACTCATTATGTCTGCTGGCTAAAATTGGTTATAAATTGTTTAGAATCAATTTCCTACCTTACAATAATAAACAAAGTTTGGGAGTGACTGCTGAAGTCAGTACTTTGATAGATAATGGATAAACATCTTTTGAAGTTTTCTTTACATTTTGTAGTTTGATGCTTAGGTCCTGACTAGAGCTATATTTGTTTCCATTAAATTAAGAAAGAAAATTCTGGGGGAAAAAAATTTGCTTCTGCAAAATTTAGACAAGAAATAAAATCTGAAGATAAATAGTCTACAAATACAGCTATATTCTATTGCTATTTACTGTTCAAAAATTTTAGCATACTGATGTGCTGCACATTGAGGTCAGAAATTTTTGTGTATAGTTGTTTGAAGTTGGTGCAGAATGAGATAGTGGCAATGAGGAATGGAAATGAGAACTATAGAGAAAGAATGGAAAGCTTGAGGAAAAGGGTCTGTGCTGACAGACAGAAGTATTAGTTTATAAAATGGAACAAGAAAATTGTTAGGCATGAATGTAGGAAAATAAGTCTTGAAGGTTACAAAAAAGTCTACTCCATTGTGGAGTAGATATTGTCTAGTAGTAGTACATTGTCTACTCCATTATCATTATTGAAACAATTGTAGTGAACCATGGGAAATGAGATTAATCACTCTATGAGATAAATTTTTGAGACTATGGAAACCTGGGAGGATATCCAGCTTGTAGTGGTATTCTGAGTTCATTCAAAAAATACAAACAAAATATTCCAAAGTTTACTAATTTTCCTGAGTACACCATTCTCTAGAGGAGTCAGTAGCTTTAGTATTTATCTCAAATAAGGATAACACTGAATTTGAAAAGTAAAATACTTCCACAGGTAGAAGTACTTTAAATCCAATCTTTAGTTATGGCCCTTATTATAGATATGGAAAAGTTAGGAAGGTTGATTATAAGCAAATGAGAATAATTCCTAAAGGACTTAGGGATCACCTTTACTGTACATGTTACTGGTAAGGGGAAAGTAGCAGGTTACTTTGAATTCATAATTAGTTGCAAAGGTTCAGTAGAATGAAAACAAAGTTTACTGAGCTACTGAAAACAGTAATAAAGCTGGCTTTTGGGTGATATGTGGACACATTGTGCCTGGGGACTGGAAGAGGAATTTCATATCTCCATAAGTATGGGGAGTGTTTAGCTTTGTATTCAAACTTTGCCACTGCTACCAGTCTCTATTTAGAGCTGATGTAGTTTTGCCACCCATAGTTATGACATTCCAACTTGCATCGTAATCTTCAGAGCTAAAACTCCACAAGGGAATAAAAAATAGCAGATGTAGTCATTTACACTGAACACTGCAGGAAAGGCAGCCAGGTCACAGCAGATTGGGGGGTGAAATCCATTTTTGTCACTAAGCAGAAGAAAAAATAAATCACAAATAGAAAGGGATTAATTTCTAAGGGACCAGCTATTAAATGTAGCATGGAAATTGGACTCTCTCAGAAGTTTGTGAAATTTAACTTCACAAAATGTATGCAATGGTGAATTATTACTTTAAACTCATAACCCAAGGCTGCAATGCAGGGATATAGCAGGTAGAAATTAATTAATCAGCAATCCAAGTTGAGAGCAATATTCAGAGCTTTTAGATGCCTGGTGAATAGAAGTAAGGACACCAAAAGGACTTACATAAATTATAGGTCACAGGAGATAACAGCACTCAAATCTGTGAAGGTCTCAATGTTAAATGCAGAAGTGGTGTAACAAGATAAATAACAAGTGTTTAATGATGGCAGGAAAACAATAATAACCTACAATCAGATGGATAATAAATTATGGACAGATGGTAGTTGGAATCTTCAAGTATTTCACTGTCCCATCTGCCTTCATCCATTGTTATAAATTTAAATTGGAATCCAAAAAAATAAGCTTTTATTACTCCTTTTTTGTTTTTTTCACAAATACATTATTAGAATCATGTTGTGTAAATCTGTTTCATGGTTGCTGTAATACATCACCAACAACCCTTCATATTGTGAATTTTCAGTACTGGAAAAAAGACAGGGTTATTTTGGTTTTGTACATTTTTCTCTTATAAAATTTCATAAAACAAAACTTCCTCTCTAAAGAGCATTTTTATTTCAGTAGTATGACTTTGAAAGTAAAGCAGATTTTTTGTCCAAATAAATATTTTGTACAGACACAGTCAGTACCTTGACAGACAAATAGCATTCAAGGACAAAGTGTATATATATATATACACATTCATTTGAAGATGCTGTGAAAATTACCAAAGAATTTTTAACTTCATGGGTCCAGAATGGAGAATATGAATTTTTCTTACTTGTGATTAAAGTAAAATTTCTTGCTCAAATAAACAATATGAAACTTGTTTTTTTGACATAATATTTTCCATGCTTTCATATATATCAATCTCAGTTTGAGGATGCTGATTCTTAATTTTAATCAGATCCTAAATAAAAATGAAATGAAAAAAATTTAAAAAGGCCACTTTCTAGGAGTTTTTTCAAAGGGAAAATATAGTAGTAGAGTGCACTTTGTGACACTTTTCTCCCTAGCAGGCATGAGGGTAAGGAAGGAAAGAACTTCAACTCATTTGAAGCAGGCTGTCTATCAAAGGCCCTTGCAGTTCCTCAAACACAAGCATTTATCACCACCATCCTACTAGAGGAGAAAAGGGCTTTTACAAGCAACTTAATGAGCTTAATTCTGAAATCTGACAGAGCTTAGCCCCAGGTAGCTGAGCTCTGAATGGTCTTAGATTTAACTGCTTTACAAAATTCTATCTTTTTGTAAAGTGTGTGTGGGAATCGGGAAAGGGAGTTACAAGGGCATCTGTTTTGTTTCTGTAGTATTCAAGGATAATAGATAAAGTTAAGGGTCAGTTTTCTTTGATTTATATACTTATGCCAAACTAGTATGCTAATATCTTATTTAAATCAAGGCATATGGATTTGCATACTGTAGTATTCTATATCCCATTGAGATCTTCACTGCCTCAGTGTTCTGTGTTCTCCTTGTGCTTCAGTTTCAAGGGCTTTTTAACCTCTGGAAGAATTTATTATGCGCTTTCCAGATGGAAAGGGGAAAAAAAAGCCAGTTTATTATAAAACATTTAAAAGAATTATTAACCTTTCACGTGTGGAACACAAGACAAAATCTATTCTATTGATGTACCAAAGAAATCTGTGGAGGTGAACTAAATTTTGGAATTGAGAGATTTAATTGTATGTTAATGGATTTCTTATAAATTTGCAGAAAGGTGTTAAACAGTACAAAATAATCAGGACGCAAGAGACATCTAGCAAATGTGTTTCAGATTTCAAACAATGAATGTTTGGTAGGATCAAATAGTAGTAAATAATATTCTGATGTGGTTCCATTTGTAAGGTTTTTGCAGACACGTATCTACCCGGTGAAATTTGAGTTGTCTCTAATGTCCCAGATCATTCAGACCAATGACACTTTTTACATGTGAGCTCTGAGAATCAATCAACTCACAGAATATGGAAACAAATGATTAAGGAAAGTAATTGAGAGTCTAAAAAAAATTCCCAAACTAAAAAACCCAAAACAATCAAACAAAATAACAACCACAAAAAAACCCCCATGTATTCATTTTGAAGCAGTCTGAAAGAAATACAGTTATCTTTCCATTTATTTTTATCCATAGTTCAAAAGATGTAACTCTAGAAAGTCAGAACCTCAGGAATAAAGAATCCTGCTTGCAAAGAAAGGATTGTCAGAAACCTAAAAGAAATTAGATTCCAGAAGCTAAGAGGACTTGAGGAGAATTACAGACCATTTAAAACTCAAAGCACTAAGGATGTTGAAACTGGTAAATAAAAAAAAAAATTATAAAAAGATTTATAAAAATACAGTGAAGAAATGGTAGGGAAGACTTGATTTGGAGGACTTCTATGAGCCTGGTAATGATACAGGGGAGCTTATTTTGAGGGTAATAACTGAATTTGTATGCTGTTTTGAATAATGAAAGATAAAAAATTAGTTTGGGATTGGATCAGAAATGGACTGAAAGAGGCTACTAGAATAAGTTTGGCATAAGATGGAGAATAAGCATTTTACTTGAAATGAATTAAATGAAAGCAGTTGTTCTGCAGATCAAAAACTACAGGATCTGTTTAACTGATTTAAATTTTTTTAGTATTTAGTTATTTTGTGATTGTTTTTAAGATGTAAGTATAAATATAGAGATAATAATTTTTCAGAATTTCTAAATATCTGTGGTTTCCTCTGAAGCTGAAATACATGCCTCTTCCCCTTACAAATATGCATACAAGAAATTATTTTCTAAATACTTCATTTACCCTTTTTGCATTACTTGTACAGAATCAGATATAATGATGAGAAGAGGCAGCAATTGCATGCAGTAGTTTCTATTCTGTCCTCATGCCACCAATTTATTCAGTCAAAACTACAGTGATTTTCTAAGATCCAGCCCATCTTTTCTCAGAGCTCATCCTCCTAGGAGTAAATATGGTAATATCCTGAAAACTGTGCAGCAGGTCACAGAGCTTGACACATGCCATAGATAAGATTGGGCAGCTTGAGTTACTTTCAGTATTGTGTATTTCAAAAGTAAGTGCTGGCCTCATGCTATGGGTGTTTTGATTCCCATCTCTGCACTTCAATCTTGTTTACCTGTTTCCTTGCTGTATACGGAAGCTGACTTGTGTGCATGTTAGTTATTAATATTCACTTAATAACCCTAATTCAGTTTATTTCAGAATAAGCTTTTTTATTTTGGGGCAGTGCTCCTTTTCACACCCTTCTTTCTCCGTGATACAAGTCTGCTGTCTGTCTCTTTGTCTTTCAGAATATGGGTTACAATTTAACGGAAGGACTCAGTCTCTCTCTGTCTCTTTATTTAGTGTACAGATCCTAAATTTTAATAATGTTCTTATTTATATGAAGAACATTTCCTTGAAATATTTTACCATTTTACCATAGCTCTAATTTTTTCAATGACGTCAAAACTCTGTTCACTACTTCATGAGCAACATTTCTATTTTGTCATTGGCTCTTCTGCCATGGGAAGACCATTATCAGTCCTTTTCAACTCAGAAAAATATTCTAGATTATATTTTGAAATATATTCCTATTTAATTTGTAAGCTAGACTCCTTCTGATATGGAGGGACTTCAAGTAAGTCTTGTTTAAAGTCAATGTTTTATGTCAGAAAGGCAAAATAAAGACTTCTTTGGCATTTATTTGACTGGGTTTTATTTTTTTTAAACTTTGCATATAGCACCCTTTGTCTTTTGTTGGGATTGGAATTTTTTTTAATATACTGACCCCCAGTTATTTAGATTAACTTCTATTCTTTTGATATAAGGCTACTAGACAATAGTAATAATAGCACATCACACATTCTGATATTTTTGTAACTCTGTTCCTTATATAAACTGGTGAACCAGTTGCTTGAAGTCTGTGGAATGTTATGTTATAACTACAATTTATCTTTTTTCATTTCACCTTCTACAACAATATTGCAACAAAAAGATTTGATCCTTTTGAGGCTGTGGGAACAGGCAGACCTAATGGCATTCTTGCACCATTTATACACTTTTTTCTCCCATTATTCCAGAAATTGAAGATGTATGAGAAATCAGTTCATTGACTAATACCATGTATTTTATTTTCAGTCCCTTTTTTGTTTAGAAAAAGAGTCTGATACATAATATTTTTGTTCTAGTCTTAGAAATTAATTTTTTTTCAAATTAGTCTTCTGGGCTTTAATTTATGCCTAAAATAGTCATTGATCCTCATTCTTTATGTAAAGATAGATAGATTAATTTCCTCTTTAAACATATTAAACAGTTTTAAATTATATTTTGATGATTTTTTTAAAGAGCAGTTTCCCTATTCTTTACAGGCTTTGGTGGGTAATAATTGGTCTAGTTTGTTGGGAGCATGTCAGATCTGTAAAAAGCCCATGAAATTTTGCCCATCTGAAAAACTCACAGAAATGTCTCTTCACCATATGAATTCTGTCCTGCAGACCCCAAAATCTCCACAGTGAAATACTGTCCTCCTCTGACAGAGAAAATTGAACCTCAGTTTCTGAAGGCACATCCTCCCAAACGTCACCCCACATTTTGCGAAGGGCTCTATTGTCAGGACGGGAAGAGTTAACAGCACCTTGCGTCGCTGTCCAGTTTCAGCAGGCTGCTCAGCACAGGAGTTCTGTGCTGCAAAGGTCTCCAGACAGCTGTCTGGGACACCTCAGGAGATTCTTCTGTGTTCAACCTTGGCTGTGATCTCTGCCAGAATTCAGGGTCTCTGTTCTTGAACTCCAGGATACAGCCAACATCTGGGGTCATCATTTGTGGCATTTGCAGGGCCCCACATCAAAGGAAGGAATGATGAGTCTGACTCCATGTTCTTAGAAGGCTAATTTATTATTTTATGATAATATATTATTAAAAGAATGCTATACTAAAACTATGCTGAAGAATAGAGAAAGGATACAGACAGAAAGCTAAAAGATACTAATGAAAAACTCGTGATTCCTTCCAGAATCCCGACACAGCTCGACCGTGATTGGTCATTAAGTCAAAACAATTCACATGTTGGATAAACAATCTCCAGCTACATTCCAAAGCAGAAAAGCACAGGAGAAGCAAATGAGATAGTATTGTTTTTCTTTTTCTCAGAGGCTTCTCAGCTTCCCAGGAGAGAAATCCTGGGCAAAGAGATTTTTCAGAAAATATGATGGTGACAGCCCAGCACCATCCCACCTATGCAGATCTCACCCTATTCCCCTACCACTTCCTACATTGTTCTGAGCCAGTGAATCTTTCCTCCAGTCTTCTACACAAGGCTGCTCCAGAGGTGCTCTCAGACAGAACCAGTCATCTACTTTACTGTTCTTTTCTCACATCTCTTGACCTGCTTTTCACTGTTGTTTTAACTCTCTTTCTATGCCTTTGTGTCCTCCCAGTTAAAATATAGTCATGCTTACTTTTTTGTTATTTTTCCAGCTGTGCTGCAACAGTGCCTAAATTTGCTATTTCTGACAACATCACCTAGGTAATTGCTCTCTTATATGACCTTTTTGGTACACTTATTTGGCCAGTTGGTCTTGCAACACTTCCTCCCCAACAGGTCCACAATTCTTCTGTTCAAGTACCTGAGCAGTTTGACTGTCTCTCCCTTTGACCTAAGAAATCCAGCCAACCCGTGTGGTACTAACTATATCTCATATCAGCACATCCCTGGGTTATTTGTTATGGCCAACAGTTTCATATCCAGTAGTTTTCCATGCCCAAGCCAGTTAGTTCGGCTTCCAGCCAGGTATAAGGATGTGCCATGGTCATTTGCCTGCAATACTAATGCAGCCCATTGTCATTTTTAACCTAAATCAGTTTATCAAAATTCTTTTCAAGTTTTTTCTAGATGTTTACAAGATTAAGTAATTGATATTATTCTAAGTATAATTTAATTTAATTGGTCCCCCACCTTTCCAATTTGATAATTATTAAAGTGGTAAGCACAGTAAGAGTAGCATTATTTTCTATGAATGGTGTTTTATTGAAAGCTAGATTGCAAATTTCTCTCATGGAAGGACCATGTTAAATTCCAGCCAGTGAAATTATATACTTACCCATGAAAGAGCTCAATGTCCATGAACATCTGCTTTCTGTATTAGAAGAGAAAAACTTAATGGCAAGCAAAAGTGAAAATCACACAAATTATTATTCATGTAAGCTTTATTTTATATTTGTATGTGTGAATCTTCATTCTGTAAGCATTTTGTCATAGTTTCCCCTCTCAAACTAGGATGAACTGATATGTAAAAATGGGATAGGAGATAAATTATTAAAATATTCTACTGTACACTTCACTCTAGCTCTTTTGCCAGAAACTCTTAAGTATACTAAAGGATTAAAGAGATTCAAATGGGAACAGTAAAAGGAGGTTACTAATTCTGTGGGAAAAAAGTTCTGGCTCAAGAGCAGCAAAAGATTGAAGACCAGAACAGCTGAGAATGAATGTAATTTTCACATATACCTGCTCTGTTCCCTTTTCCAAAGGATCTCCTGCTACTCATGGTTAGAAGATAGGTACTACTGGCCCAGGCTGATCTTTGGACTAAAAGAGTGTACTAATGGTAATATTCCTATGGTTTAGAGAGCATTTCTCCATCAATACAAGGTTTTTTTTTTCCATTGTTTAAAAGGTCTTTAAAATTCCCATTATAGGATGGTATCCAGAGAAAGGATGTTCAGTCAGATAAACTTTCAAGTGGTTGGATTTATTTCCAATATTTTTATTCATCAGTGTAACTTCTCTTTCTCAAGTTTCTAGTCATTTTTACTCATACTGTATTTGAAACACAAAAGCTACTGCAGTTTATCTTATTTCTGATCAAGAATACAACTTCTATCACAATTTAATTCTACCATATTCCCATTTCCTTTCAAAATAATGTCATTAATATTCTCAATATGCTTTTGCTCACAGGATAAACTTACTTTGCCCAGGCCTTCTGCCAATGCAATTCAATGGGTCAACTTCAGAAGAATATTGGCATCAAAATAAGCATGCTGAGATCTGTCCATGTTAGTATCTCTGCAGATGGCATTTGCATGATAAGGATAATTTTGTGAGTGAATGCATAGTTAGCCCTATTTAAACCTTGCTCTCATGGCAGTGTTTCAAGACTAACTTTGTAATGTTTAGCTATGTCCTCAGAGAATAAGCTACCAAGTGTGAGCTGATTTTCATGTAGGTCCACTGAATTGGCTTGCCAGTTTTTCAAGAAGCATCCAGCTCTTGAAACCTTTTGTCTGTTTTGGATGTTTTTAGATGCTCCATTTTAATTAAATTGTGGATAAACACTCTGTGTGTTTGGCAATAATTCAGGTTAGATGCTTTCAGTGTTCTATGAATGTCTTAAAACCTAGCATGGCTCTTCCATCCCTGATAGCATTTCACATCCTCCATGGTGCATACAGAAAACCAAGACAGAGTAAGTAAGACTTCCAGTAAATAAATATTTCTGCTCTCACGGACAGCAGTCAGAATTAATGCCTAGAAAGACAAGGATCTTTTTTTTACAATGAGGGTGTTAATAAACTGGAACAAGTAGCCCAGAAGGAGGTAAGTGCACCATCCCTAGCAGCATTGAAGGCCAAGGTGGACAGGGCCCTGAGAATGAGTGAAAAATTCAAAATGGCTTTGTATATTGCAGAGTGGTTGGACTAGATGATCATTAAAGGTCCCTTCCAACCCAAACCATTTTATCATTCCATGAATATAGAAATATAAATGTAAATATAAATATGGATGTTTTATTAAGCATTAATTTTTGTGATTCAAAGTTACACATATTGAAGATAGCATCTTTGGGTTTAATAATCTTGAATTACTATCATTATTATTATACATTCTAAATTTGTGTCTAAAAATGTTTCTGAAACCATGTGATCTTTTGGTAATCAAGCATGTGGAAAATGATTCCATTACTTCACCATTATCATAACGTGAAAAAGTGTCTCCTCTTGCTTATTTTGAAACTACCACTTAGTTTAATTTGTTTACTTTATCAAGTAGGAATTTTGTACTCTGTTCACCTATTGAGTGCTGCTACTCATGATTGTGTAGACTTCTATCACACCTGTTTTTCATGCTAATGAGTTTATCTAGCTTTATCCCAGTTTATCTAGCTTTTCCTTCAGTGAAGGCTGTGTCTGGAATTATTCGTACCAGATCAGTGAAATGCTAATTTCCAGATGGTAGCTTCTGGAAAAGATATTTTCAGGCAGTTCCAGTCCTTCTTGTGAATCATATCTTTTCTTCCCTCTCCCTATACAATAACATTTTTATGTACTTGTCCTGGACTACTGCTTCTGCCCTGTATGCTCACTCTTGAATTCTCAGCTTTGACAACCATGTAGACTGATTTTTCTTTCTGGCTGTCTACAGTCAACAGATTAGGACTCTCACTGGCAGTCTCAGAGCTAATAAATGTCTTAGATTTGTGTATCAAACAGCTGTTTTAAGGATCCTTAAACAGCTTCAACCTCTGTTTCTATTTAAAGAAAGCAGTCATTGGAAGGAGCAAGTCCAAAAGAACAATGTGATGATACTTGGAGTACACAATTCTTAATCATTTCAGACATATTTTCAATGTGCAGAACAAAAAACAGTCCCTTGCTCTATTTTGTAGTTCAGATCACTGAAAAAAATCCCATTGATTACTCTGTCATGGCTTGACTTACAAAGTTGCCTCTGTACTTGATTGTCTGGAAACTGGCTCTCTGCTTCATCCTGAAAGAAGACTCAGCTCTCACTGTCTCAGAAACTGTCTCTCTGCTTCATCCTGAAAGAAGACTCACCTCTCACTGTCTCAGACTTCTTTTAAAACTGTGTGGGTCTGTGAAACAGGAGAGAAAAAGAAGGCTAAGTACCTGCTGGGGAGCCCATCTGTCAGGTGGTGATACTAATTTAACTTTCTATGTAAAAGTACAGCTCTTTTTCAGTGGTGAATAAGAGTTCTGGATTTTCAGATAAAATATCAAATTTATTTTCCTTACTGTGTAATGCTGGGACTGTTGTTTTTTGTTTTTCGTTGTGGTTTTTTTTTTTTTTTTTACATTGTTACCTTATTTCGTTTAGATTTATTCAGGTTGCTTTACCATTTTCAAGGTGCCCCTATGGTTTTTTAAAACCTGTGGGAATTATGATGCTTTGTAAATCAGGCACCCACTTCTGGGAGAGCAATTCCTAGCATGCTAAACTAGGCATCAGTGCTCCAGGTACATCATATGCAGAGCAGGAAAGTTCTGACATTCAGCTTGTGTGAGGTGGTAAGGAGCAGCTGAGACTCTCTTCCAGCAGTGCTTGGATGTCTCCCTAGAACAGAGAGAGGACCAAGGTCCTGTCCAGCACAGGCCTGGCCTCACTTCCAACCCTGACCTACCCAGTACCTCTCTTAGAACAGGTTTCTGACAATTCTTACTCTTGCTCTCATAGTTATTTGCTCTTTAAATCCAATTTAAAATTGATGAAAGGTCATGAGAGTTGATATTGACAAATAACTGCCTTAAATATTAAACATTTCAGGATCTAAAGGATGTGAACCTCATTTTTCTTGAATTTGGTTATTTTATTTTTTTTTTTTCTAGAGTTTGTTTCCTAAACCTAGATTTCTGGGATTCATTTGCACTCCACTAGTCGTCCAAAGGTTGTGCTGCATGCCTGGCCAGCTGTTCTGATATTCATTTGAAACACGAATCTTTACCTGTACTTTAGGTATTCACATAACTACAAAATTGCTTTCAGTGTCTCACTGGTGTATAATAGGGAATCTACTTCAAAGTATTTCCTCTCCTCACCTTTACAGCTGTTGGTCTTTTTATTATCAGAATTGTTATGCTATAGAGGTATTAAAATTTTTGCTACATCTGAAGAAAAACAGAAAAAAAATTACATCTGAGTTGTATTTATTCCCATTGACATAGCTGCTTTCTTTTTCTAGAGGGAAAAATTGAACTTCCAGAGATCTTGCTAGTCATAAAACTGCTGAAGCAAGGTCAGGCATTTCAATGTGGATATAAAATGTTAATATATGGGGGCCATTGTCCCACACTCAAAAATTTATGCATTACATCAATATGGGATCATTCTTTTCTTGGTTAAATTCACCTAGTAATTTCTGACTGTATTCATGGCCCAAGGATATATTTCTCTACATTTAAATATCACTAGCTTAGTATTTTGATAGAAGAAATGCAGAATACCATTTATAACCTACACAATAATAAGTGAATAGAAAGTTGCCCCTTGGAAGAAATGCTACAGAGTATATAAAAAGACAATATTCGTTTCAATTACTTATGCTGAAAAGCATTGGAAGAAATCCCAGTTGGAATTCTAATGCCATTTCAGAGCTTCTTCATTCTTGCTTCTCTAAGAATGTAAAAGCAATGATGTATTGACAGTCAAGGCAATGCAAGATAAATGCAGTCCTAGAAAAACCTTGAGATGATCAAAGTAAATTTTGGGAGCACATACTTCTCTATATTTTGTGCAGTTCCAGATATATTGTTGTAATAAATATCTTTCCCATGGCATCAGTAATTACAGGAGCATGCAAGCAAAATGTTCATTGCCCTCATCCCCCAACTTTTACTCTTTAAATAGATCTTTTAGAGATCAATGTACTTATCTCCTCAAAAAGAGGATTTAGGGGTTATTTGATTATAGTTTCTAGCTGCCTTCACAGGGTAAAAGTACAGGATATTAAAGAAGTGTTTAATCTAGCAGCAAACAATGCTATGGGTACAAAAGATGCAAGAATTCAGGCAGAAAATGCTTTTTTTTTTTTTTTTCATATGGAGTGGGTATCCAGTAAAGCAAAACATGAAGAGTCACCAAAGCCAGACTGAATGCTTCTGTGGAAAATCTCAGACATTGTGTCAAAGTTGTGGCCTTGATATCAAAAATAACCTACATGACTGGCCCTAATCACCTCTGCCCTTAAAAACAACTTTCCCCTCTAATTTTCCTTTCTTCCTTGCCTTGCACAATGCTGACAGTTTTCATTAACCTATTGAAATACTTCTTAAATTCAAAGCAATGTATTGACAGTGATAAATGCACAAACAAGGCTGGTAAATATTTTATATGCATCCTCTAATTTGGATAAGTAGATACATGGATAAAAGATGAACTAGGCCAAATAAATTTAGCAGAAACATGTGAGGACATAATCAGTATAGTCTGCTGGTTATGCAGAATTGTAGAGATTAACACTGAAAAGAAAAATAATTAAGAAAAAGAAAATTCCACCTGATCACTTGCTTTTCAGTAGACAATATTCAGCTCCAGGAAACAGCATCCTGTAGCTGTAGCAGTTCACTTTCTGCTAGGTCAAGGCACATATGTAACCTCATGTCTTTTCATAAAGGGACAGCCCTTTCATGTCCCAGTCTCACTACACTCCAAAAATATAAAGTTGAATGAAAAGTCAAGACAAAGTAATTCCTCACAAAAACTAGACCATCATCTTTTCTTTTCTTGGGAACGGATCAGAAGTTCATGGTGGAGATACTTATACTTTCCAGCTGATTTTCCTGATATCTAATGATAAAGCTGGAGACACTTTTTAAAAGGACGTGTAGTAATAGAGGAAATGGCTTTAAACCAAAAGAGAGTACGTTTAGATGAAATGTTTGAAATTCTGAAGTGTGAGGCTGGTGAGGCACTCAAACAGGTTTCCCAGAGAAGTTGTGGATGCTCCATGCCTGGCACTGTTCAAGACCAGGCTGGACAGGGTTCTGAGTAACCTGGTTTAGTGGAAGGTGTCCCTGCCCATGGCAGGGCAATTGGAACTAGATGATGTTTGAAGTCCCTGCCAACCCAAACCAGTCTATGATTCTGTGATTCTATTGCAGACTGTTGCAAGACTCTTCCAACTGAAATAGTTTGTTCCACTCTCTTTTGCTGTGTGGCCTTCGTGACTCAGTGCTCAGATCACTTGGACACTCTGCCTTCCCAACAGCAACAGACATGGGAAGTCCTATGAAACACTCATCCAAGATGATTTCACACAGCTCATTCTCCTATGAAAATATGGGTAAGCACCTTCACCAGTCCATGAACTAGTTCTTCATTGACATCACGCATGAAGCAGGGCCATCACCTCAGGGTTACTGTAAATTTCCAGATATAGGTGTCACAAGAAACATCATACTCATATTTGCATTCAAAGTCCATCAGTCTAAGAAAACAGATCTTGCAGAACCACTCTATATCTCAAATATTGAGCATCCTGTCTTTGCAGGAATAGCTTGAATTCTTCCTGTGTGAAATAATGTCCTCACATACCTGCTTTTACAAGAACTTGATCTCAAAGTATGTCTGAGTGGAGCACTTGGTGCTTAAAATGGCAGCAAACCTGTGTTTGTGAAATTCACAGATAGATCCATCCTGAGCATTCCTTTTTTCCTTAACTCTTTCACACTCCCTTCCTTGACATCTCCTTACCTAACTGCCTACAGATACTCTATCTAAAATTCAAATGATTATGTTATTGGAGACACCTTTAATTCTCTGACACCTCTATTTCTCTGACACCTCTAAATATTTTTCTTTACTGTTTGCAACAGACCCTGGAGCACCGTCCCATTCCTGCCCTCCCTCCTCTCCTCTCCTCTCCCCCATCCCAGACGGTATCTATTTTTTCTTACCTTCTATCCTCTTTTTTTCCACCTCCATGTATACATCTAGAGACATACACACTATTTTTGTTTGGCTGTGGAAAGTTTGTCTTTTCAAAGTCTTTGAAAGTACTAATGTTCTTACAAAGTGTTTGAAAATATAGCATTTTTTGCACTAATTAGAGGCCATAAAATATCCCAAATTATGCCTTAGAGAAAAAGGCAGCAAATACTTTTGAAAGTACCAGCTTGTGGCCACTGATGGAAACCCATTCCCTTAGCACAAATGAGAGGGGCACGGAGCATGCATCTGGAATCACAGTTCTGTGTTCTGTTGGTTAGATTGTGCTATTGTCATTAAATAAACTAATAAAGTCCTTCAAGAAGGATGAAGCTGTGGTTGGTTGTTTAGGCTTTTTTTAAATTATGATATCTGGACATTGGGGCATCTCTCTATGGCCACAGACTTGCCAGCAGTTACACAAAAAGGAAGAGAGACTGTCTGCTTTCAAATGTCATACCCTCACTGTGTGAAGAACTCATGGTGCCATTGAGGCTATTTAATTTTGGACTGCAGATTCTTATTATATGGCAGAGAGCAATAATTTTTAACTACCACAGTGCAGAAGACTCAGCGTCTAAATCATGTAAGACTTTTCTGCTAACAGTAGTATTCTGGTGATTTCTCATAGCTATTTCTAAAGAAAATACAGGACAATGTACTGGATTTCTTTTCTGTGTTCCTAGAAAACTTTCTGTTAAGCAGCTTGCTAATGTTTTCACTATCTAGCCTGAGATATGGGTGACATTATATATTAATTGAGGCAGCATTATAATTAATTGCTCTTTGTGTGAAAGTAGATAACACAGCCAAACAGCTCCAGATGTCCAGCAACTCTCCATGGTAGCCTGGCGAGCACATCTAACTCTGGATTTTCTTCAGATGCTCCTAATGTTCCCTTGCAAGTCTCACCTAACCATCTCATTTCTCAGACACAAGCACTTCTGGTGTGCTCCTTACTCTTCTCATGTGTCCCAGTCTCAGCTGCCAGTTTGTAGATGTGTACCTTTCACATTCCAGATGTAACCTTCAATTGTGTATGCAGTTTCCACACGCATTTCATCTTTAGGATGGAAGTGGCTCTTGCTGTGCTGTCTGGCCATATCATAATTTCTGTCTTTAATATAAGTGCATTAACCCATCATAAGGTCTTTGGAGTCAGTGGGTCACAGGGTTGACAGGACAAAAGCCATCTTCGATCATCTAGTGACCATGCAGGACAGTATTTCCTACCCATCTTTTCTAATTTCTCAGGTTTAAATCAGTCAGAATATTTCTACTCTCTGGTGCAGCTATATAGCAAATCATAGGTTGTTCCATCAGAACATTCTTTCAGTCATTTCATTAGGCTGGATGTTCTTGTTCTAAAATAATAAGCCAAGCATTTCCCTGCTCGCACAAGGAGATCACTCAATACCTATTTTGGGATGCCATGTGCTGAAGACAGAACACTCTGTTTAGCAGTGGCAGAATGTCAGGAGGAGACTAAAATTTTGGAAAGTGTAAAAAAAATTCTTAAAGGGGTATTATATATTAAAACAAAACGAAAACCAAAACCAAACAAACAGTAACCAATTGGACAAAAAAAGAAGAAACCTTCAACTATTTTGTGCAATTGAACAAAAGAAACCATGAAGATTTTATGCAGAAATTGTTTTGTATGCTGAGTCACACTAGATCAGCAAATCTACTTATCTCAAGATTTGTTTTTCTGGTGATTTCCATAAAAAGTATTTATTATGGGCAACAAATGATCAGACTTTAACAAGGACATGGCAGTGTTGTCTTTATTTTCTGAAAGCTTTGTTTCTTTCATGACAGTCGCAAAGCTGTGGTATCACAAACCAATTATTTTAGATGAGCACTTAAACCTGTTTTTCTTGCACTGTACTGTACAACAAATTCTCAAGGATCTACATACTTCTGTGTGGGCTTACCTGTCAGCTACAGCTTCAATATGTTCATTAAGTGATTAATATAAGTGTCCTATGTGTTTGAATGCTTTTGTCATGGGTGGCATTCTTGCAGGATGAATTGAGTAAATCATCATTGTATCCTTCTCATCATTTTCCTCAGTGTCTCTGTTCATCTGGGACTGGTACAGCCAGCATCACATCATCATGTTGCTGTCCAAACTATCTCCAAGTGTTTCTTTGCTCTTTTATTAAAACGTTCCCTATTTCAGTTTATTGCAAGAGGTAAATGTATAATCTTACAGCTACTCTAAATGGTTTGGAATTGCTCAGTTCAGCTGATTGATTCTGTAACCTGGCTTGCCAGGACCTGTCCTTGTTGTCAATGAAAATGTTTTTATCAACTTGTTGGTACTGCATATCAGCTATTGTGCAGATAGGATGATGCCATCTCAAGATAAACCTTATATTCTCTTGTGAATGCTTGGTAATACAGATTTTCTTATCTGCCATTTTTTCTTCCTAATTTTGATGAAACTGTTAACCCATATGCTTGACTTAGTGATGTTTTTATGACACTGTTTTTTTGTTGTTGTTGAATTCTAATTGAAATTCATTCACTATTTTTTAGTTAGGCTGTTTTCAGCAGAAGCTCTGAACACCAACACTGTATTCTTGGTATTTCTGAAGCTGGAACTTGTTTCCCCCCTTCAGCTTTTTTACGTGTCTTATCTACTCTTTCCCTAGGTGTAGATAAGAAAAGGATCTGATTTTGATCAAACCAAACACTTTTCTTGGACTACAGCTGTTCCTGAGTATTAGGATTTCCTTCTAAGTGGAATATTTTCATTTGGTAATAAAATGAATTATTATTTTCAGGACTTGCCCACTGTGTAAGATAAGAGAGATACTTGTAGGTCCCCTTCACATTACATTTCACCAAGGCATTCAAATGTATTTGGAAATCCTTTTTCTTTCATTTCCAATCCTCCAAATTTCTCTGAGATAAAGATAAGAATATTTTCTAGGTACTCTTCATTTATCTCTTGACTTTCACACACTGACAGGTTTTCAAATAAAACAACAAATCTTTGCTTTGTGTGGGCTATGGCTGCTTTTGACAACATGTGTGCTGTCCTCTTTATATATCAGGAAGCCAGATTGTGACCAAGGATTTAACATTTAAAGTAGAGCTCACTCTAATAAACTCAAAGCACAATAACTTCATCAGACACACTTAGTCCAAGATCCCCTCAATACTTAGATATAATTAAACAGAATTAGAAGAAGTGTGACTTTTTAAATTTTGAGTTGTCCCTTGAATTCAAACCTAGGAAGTCTAAAATTGCCTTTAGTGAATTTGGAGTTTGGGATTTTTTTTCTTTGGAATCTTGTTCACTACCAGGATAATATTTTAAAGATCCCTATGTATGTCTTTAGTGACAAACTCTAGAGTATGTGAGGCTTTGTGACTTTGATAAATAAAGCATGTTGTTAAAGAACATTGTCAATTTTGTCAATGGGAAGTTATTTCAAAAACATCTATAAACATACTAGGTAGGTTTAGTTATTTTTGCTCATATTTATGTAGGTTTAAAATAATCTAAAAGGAAAACCAAGAGGCAAATGAAAATCAAGACACCTTCTCTGAAATCTGAAAAATGAAACAGCCTGTGAATCTGTTTTTAGGGAGGGTATTTAAGATATACTACAGTCCATTTATTTTTCTCTATTGCACCAGTCTTAAAAAAAAGAGATGTCAAGAGAAAATAATTATAAAAAAAGCAATGCCTCTATTGTTGCCTTGATATTGATCTATATAATCTAATCTTTCTTTCTGACATTAGCTTTTGGTCCCCAATATATTTTAGAGAATAAAATGCTGACTATATATTTTGCAATAAACATCAGAAAAAAGTATTAACTACTTTAAGCTTTACTTAGTCTTCTGCACAGTGCCTCTGAAAATCTTACTGTTTAGTTCCTATAAATCAGCGTTCTTGTTGATGCAATGAAATTTCTAGTAGAAGGGCTCTTTTGTCAGGGGATTTCTTTAAGACAGACTTTCTTTTATGATCCATGATCATTTAAAACAAGACTTCATCTAAAACAAACAAACTCAAGACTTTTTTAGCTTGTTCAAGTCTCTGCCGAACATGTTTTATTTCTCATTTGAATTTTCTGTTAGCTGTGTTTTTAAGAGAAGAGATATTATCATCTATCACTTGAACCTCTTTAAAAATCCCATCTATCCCTAAAGTTCTCAGATTTGCTGTTGCATATCTTCTTAACAAAAGTTAATGTGTCAGACCCCCAAAATTATTTATTTTGAATGTTACACCTAAAACAGAAGCAGGTCTTCAAAGCATAGGCAGACACTAGTAGGGAAAACCTAAGGAGTTTTTTTTTCCTAAATGTGTTATATTCAGGGCCACATGATTTTGTTTTACAGTGTTGCTATTCTAGGTTTTTTTTCTGAATGGGTTAAAAAGCAAAGTAATGTATAGGTTTTGCATTCTGAGTCACACCAAAGATCTAGTGAGATAAAGAAGTGTCCAGGAAGAGGACACTGAGGAAGAGTAGGAGGAAACCAAAGCCATACAGTAATGGTCCCTAATACACTTTCATTCTCAGCTGTGGAGGATTCCTGAGACTCTTGCAGTTTCTCTTGGTGACCTCCTATGTATGTCACTTGCAAGAAGCTCTCTGGTCGACCTTTTAACTCAGAAAACTTATTCACATTCACAGAATCTTTTGCCAGGAAGACTACAGTTTTACCTGCTGGATTAGGAACTATCCCCTTTCCTAACAAAATATTTGGGATAACAAGAACATTGCATATATAATTTATTTACTTATTTATTTATGTATGTAATGTTATCCAGCTTGATAGCTTTTATAGGATGACTTACAATATCCCAAAATTGCTTCTTAGTGACACTGGTCAGCTAAGAGCCTCTCATTTTGGATATTAATCAGATATTGCTTTACCCAGAGTGTATCAATTTTCACCTACCTGCACTGTGTTTTATCTACTATTAGAATATCTGGTTATTTTAAAAATCTGCCATCATCATTAGTGTCTTCAATTACTTTGCATCATCAGAAGCAGAGGTATTCTTCAACATCATTACTGGGCTATTTGTGAAGATATGAATGGCACAGAACTCCACTACTGATCTCCCCATACCACAGGAATTAACATTTCACTCCTGTTTCCATTCCTGTTCTCTCAACCATTCATTTATTACTTTCACCCATGAAAGAATCCCGCTGTACTGATGCAATCACTCACTGTTTTCCTTAAGATTTTGCAATAAAGGTCATTGTGAAGACTTTTGGAAATCCAGATGGGCTATATGTACTTAAACAATTCTCTCTCTGTGATTATTGACTTTGGGGGCAGAAATTCTCTTCACAGAAGTCTCTAGATCTCAGTTTCACCCAAGTATTACCAAAGAGATTCAGTAAATTTATCCTTTCCAATTCTGCTTACTGATTTGCTTCATATGAAAGGATTTTTAAATTACTTTTTAAAGTTTTAGATTATTAAATGAAAGTGCTATCAGCCAAAATTCATGTATTTAGCTTCAAGTGAGAGGCTACCTTCTAGATTTTGTAATTTATATATTTCATCACTGAATTCATTTGAACTCTCAGGTGAATACCACCTTGTTCTGGTGAGAGGCTGACATTTGCTCTTCTCTGTGTATAACCACGTTAGTTCAACTTCAATTATAGCCACTCCATAAATCCCTCAATCCCCCTGTGAAGGGATTCCAGATGAAAACCTTCACCATAAAATGATAAATATAAGTTAAAATAATATGTTTAACTTTTGAAATTTTTTCCTGAGTGCTCCTTTATATCTCCATGTACTGTGTACATCAGAACAGAATCCTTATTTCACCCTCTGCAAGAATGTTAGGAAAGGAGTTTGATTTGTTTTGTAAGCTGACTTCAGAACTTTTTTTTGTCTGGCTCTCAGCTTCTAATCCAAGTGCTATTACTACACTTCAAAGTTCCCCTCCTTCGTAGCTGTCTCAAGTACAAAGCAGAGCATCTCTTTATCAGTCATCTCGTAAGATTTTTTTTCCCGTGTTGCAGTAATAAGCAGAGAGGACTCATTTTTTTCATGAAGGAAAAGCCAATTCTTTATTCACATAACTCATTTTTATACAGTTTTTACAGACCTCGTGTTCAACTCCAGTTGGCTACTCAATTCTTGCCATCAATTCATTGGTTACAAGATGGTTTTGTGTGTACATGTTAAGACTGCTTCTATTCACAGGTGTTTATATATTTTCCTTGTGGATTCTCATGGAACAGATCTTTTGTTATTACAGGTGCAAACTTATTTTCCTCACAAGACTAACTTGTGTCAACTGACTTTATTCTCAAAATTCTTTCATGTGGGAGCTTTGCTAGCTGCTTAGTTGTACTTGGAAAAGTAACAGGCCTAAGCCCTGATTCTATAAAGCTTTTCTTTCATAAGATTCCTACCTGTATGCAACACCCCTGTACTTGTGTCCTCTCTATTATATCATTGTACTGCACATCAAATATTCATGTATATTTTTTTTCCCTGACCAAATTCTGATTCTTTTCCTGGCATTTATTTCATGATTGAAGGACTGAGGGTTGAGTTGGTGAAAGAGGCAATCAAAAGTCAACTTACTTTGCTCCATGTCATTCATGATTCTCCCTCTCAAGTCAGCAAAGTAATTTTCTCACAATATTGTCTTCTGGATACCTAGGCAAATATGAATTATCTGAAAGAAAAATGTTAGTTCTAAAACACGATTTAGAGAGCACTTTCAACTGGTTAATCTCAAATCATTATTAAGTAATAAAGTAAACAAAAAGGGGGTTTTAAAGTAAATAGAAATCACAAAGTCTGTTCCTTATCCACACTTAAATATTGTCAAGTTGACCCTCAGGTGGTACATGAGGGTGTAATTGTAGAAAAGGCAGTGATTCCTACATATCCCAGCTTGAGTTCTGGCTACAGCATTTTACTTCCCAGAACTTTCAAAGAGAAAAGTCAGGAAACACAGCACAAATATTTTCAGAATAATCATGCCTAAAGCATAAAAATATCTCAGATATTTTTTTTTCTAAATTAGTTTACATTGTGCCATGTTAATATAAGGTACAATATAGATATTGTTCTTAGTGGAAGCATTTCATCAGGTTTCCATGAAGGTTGTATATAACAAAAATCCAGAAAAATGGTTTTGGAAACCACATATATTTATTTTGAGCATTTCTTTTATGAATTGAGCCATGGTTTGGAAATAAAATCTCGGATCTAGCCAAGAACCCAGCTCCTAAAATTTATAATTTCTTTGTGTTTACTTGAATGGTGCAAGAGTAAAGAGTCCATCTTTTGAAATTATTCAGATATTGTCAGAGACCTTTGCTTTCTACCTGTTTGAGTGTATGCAGAATTATCTTCAGACTGACAGCATCCCAGTTACCTAAATGCAATTTGTGCACATGCATACATCACAGAAAATTAAATACCATATGGTGCTGAGCCAGTCACAATTTGTACTGTTTGAAAATAGCATGCTTTTGAAGCCTGATGACAAATTTTATGGGTTTTCTCTTGGTAATTTATGGAAAAATAGCTCTTAACCATTTATCAACAGGAGCACTGCCTAAGCTGTGGCTGTAAAAGTTCACTGCAGGAAATATTTCTAAGCAAATCACTGTCTGTAAAACATAGAAGACTTATGAAAAAGATTTTTCTTCTCAAAATACCTAAAACAGTTTTTAAATTTCCTTCCTTCTATAGGTGATGATGTGTTTTTACTCATCACAAATGAAAGCAACCCAAGCAAAGAAGATAAGCCTAGCTGTTTCTGCTACCCCTCAGACACAGTCCTGTTACTGTGAGTAAGACAGATTCACAGTGAAAGAGTGAGTATTTTTTGGCACAGTCTGAGGATGTGTTTGTGCCTTCATTTGGTCAGACGAAGTAGCTGGCTGGTGTTGGCCATAAGTTATCTTTAAATTGTTGATAAAGTATCAGGATATAATGAAACAGAAATGTTATTAATTTCTGTGTTAAAAAAAGTGTCCTTGGTCATTTGTATAAACTTTTAGAGTAACCTCTATTGCTTAGCATATTTTGTTTGCTGGGTGTGAAAGTCGTAAAGTACTGAAGCAGCAATTAGAGCATTTAATCTTTATATTTTCATAGCAAATTCATGCCCTGTCTGAGACTGGAGCTCCTCAAATGAGATCCTGGGACATGTGATAAAAAGAGAGGCACAAAGCTCTCACAGCCTAGTGTCAATCTTGCATGATCTGAGTCAGCTGTTACCTGTCCCTGTATAGGTAAGGGAGGAAGAAAGCAAGGGTTGTGATCCTTTATTAAAACCCTGGGAAAGGAGTCCACTGATTAATTGCTGCTTTTTCAGTGAGTGCACAGAGGCCCTGTCAGGGGTGGTGAGTGCATCTCAGCTTTCTGAGCCATGTTACTAGCAGGACCATTTTTCTGCTTCAGAAAGGGGGAGAAATATCAGAAAATGGGGAAAAAGGATTTGGATACCCTCTTAAAGATGAATGGTTTTTTTTCCCTCTCCTTGTCTCTGCAGTAGATTGGAACTTCTCTCTTGGTCTTATATCACTGTTAATCAATGACAGTCTGTGCTTTGTGTTTTAAATGCTGTTTGTTGTTTCTCTTATCATCTTTATATAAGAAAAATATGAACTGTAATGAAAAGCCTGCTCTAAAAAAATAATTGCAAATTTTTTGGTATTTCTCAGCTGTAGAAGTGTGTGTATATGTATAATCTGTCTACTTCTTTTGCTCTTTTATGGAATCTGTTTGGCTTTGCCTCACTTTCATAGAAACAAAAAGACATCATTTGGTACTGGCAAAAATATTGTCTTTTGGATCCTAAATAAGAAGTACTCTATATTTCCTTTTTTGGACCATTCTAATTAAAATCATTGTATAAATTAATGAAAAAATAAAAAGTGTGGTCAATAATATAAGGATTTCTATGGTAAGCAAAGCATCTATTTATTTTAGTGAGAATTTTTATTTAAGTAAACACACTTTGCTGACAAAATTTTTGTCCATTGGTTTGATGGAATAACCTACATAGACCAATATTGATGAGAAATTCATGGAGGCTCCATTAAATCAAATCCATGTTTTCTAAATAAAAAACCTAAATATTATAATACATTCCTTGAACCTACTTAACTGTGCAGAATATCCTGTGCCAGTATTATTTTAACACCTCTACTCCACTCAGTTGAAACCCCACCTGAAGTACTCTGTACCAGGAAATGGTCAGAGGGCTGGAGCACTTTTCCTATGAGAACAGACTGGGACAGTCAGGGTTGTTCAACCCAGAAAAGAGTCCAGGAAAACCTTATTGCAGCCTTTCAGTACTTAAACATGGCTTACAAGAAAGATGGAGACAGACTTTTTAGTAGGGCTTGTAGGAATAGAACAAGAGGTATGATTTTAAACTAAAAAAGAATAGATGCAGGCTAGATAAGTGAAATATAATGATGTAAGACAAAAGTCTTTCATACATGTTTAGGATATTCTATAGCTTTACAAAAAGGTTTAGTTTAGTATTTACTTCATAAGTGAGATTCCTTTCTGGTCAGGAATGAGATATTTGTCCCCTTTACTCATCTGAGAAGCTGACTACAGAGTCTGAGTTCATTCTCCCCTGACCTGCATAAAGTGTAAACAAACCAAAGAGAGAATGAAGATGCATGTTCATAAACTGCAGGAAGACGGGACCAAGCCTTCTTTCTTCTCCTTTGTTTTCCCTCTTTGCTAGTGAGTTTCTTTTAATTAATCATCACATCATTCTCATAGACTTTCTTTCTTTACTGTTTTGGTTTCTAAATGTTGGTCTGGGAGTTGTACCTGGTAGAAAATCTTTTCTTCTTCAATGGACATTGCCCCAAGAGGTGGGAGGTAGGGAATGGCAAAAAAGGAATGGATTCCTCTAGCTTCCTGGGATTGCTACTCTAAGATCTATTAGAAAAATTAACTTGACTCTTAATAGGGGGCTTACTTGAGTGATCCAGTGCACCAAGTTAAATCTAAAGGTATCAGGATCCAGTCACAGCTGTGCTTTCTGACTGCTAGTGACTTCTCATATGGCATTGATCTGGAAAGAGCAATCCAGGAAGCTCTCTGTAGAGATTTTTCAAAGACAAATTTCCCATATCTATTTTCTCTACCCAAAGCAGAGATACTAACAATTAAAAAATGGCATTAAAACAAGAAGAGAAATTATTTTTGTTTGTCTATCATATAAACAAAATAATAAACCAATGTGCACTCAACCTGAACCCATAAATCTGCTGGTCTTGGCTTATAATTCTGTCATTTTCATGACACCTACAGACTCTTATCTCTGAATTTTTGTCCTACTACAGCTGTGCTATGTGGGTATGCCATGATATGGTATACCATAACCACAATATCTCATGTTTTGTTTAATATTACAGCCACTTGTTTGCCAAGAAGAGGCATTATTTTCTGGCAGTGGCAGGAACTACTGTATGGCCATTTTTCTGACAACTTGTCTATTTATATATATATATATTAAAAAATAAAAATTTAACAACCTAAGTCTAGAACTTTATTCTCTGTTTGATGTATATAGTAATAAGCTAGTACTTATAGCTGGTTAGTACCTATTATACATAAATTACTCTTTGTGAGTGCTGAACAGCCTGCTGTTATTGCACTTGCAATTTTCCTGAGTCTTGTATTCTATATTATCTGCTATAAAAAATTTGTGTATGCACCACACAAAAATATTTGGTATTGGCTGTCATTCCAAGAATTTCTCCTACTCTAGCAGTGGAAAACTATTTATTTGTAGAGACAAGTATATTTTTTCTTTGGTGAGTCAAGTAATAAGCAAAGAAATCCACGTTTTTTCTTTACAGTTACCAACAAGTTTACAGGTAGTTATTTATTTTAGTTATTCTATAACTTCCTATGAACAATAAGCTTATCCTGTTTCTCTTTCATCTTAGAGTGAGAAGAACTTATTAATGGATGTCAACTTTAAGGCAGTTGGTCTCTTTCATCTCTACCTGTGCACTTGTTACACTCCAAGTCCTGGTAACAGGCAAGGAAGAATTCACTGTATCTATGGAGCTAAGGATTTATTGTTAATCCAATTAATGTTTTAACAGACTAATAGTCAAAATTCTCTAACACAGAGGTCTTACAGTGTCAATTGTTATAACAGAAAATCCCCACTGCAACACCCCAAAACTTCCTAGTATTTACCTTTTCCCTTGATCCTGTTCTTGTCCCTTCAGTGTTCTTTTAGATCTTAAGGGGAAGACTTCCAGTTTTGTCAAGAAAAATTGCAGGTAGTGGTGTATTTTTAATGAGCTCTCATTGTCTGGATGTCTTTGCAAGGAGAAGAGTGACAGTAATGGTGGAGGTATCTTCCTCTTTACTCCCAGGACGTCCTTGTGTGTGTTGTTTTATGTTTCCTTGCCCCAGGCTGCTGCCTTCTGGCTGCTGCCAGGTGAGTGTGAGTATGGCCCTGAAGCCTGCTCAGGCTCAGCTCCCAGAGACTCTTGATTTCTGGGCAGACACTCCCTGGGTGTGTCAGATCCTTCTCACAGACACTGGCACAGATCTGACTCAGACAGGGTAAGCAACAGGTACATGGCCCCAAGGCAGGAGCTGAAACCAGCCCAGCCCAGCTCAGGCCAGTGCAGACCCTGGGTCACTTTGCTTGGAACAAAAAAAGCCTTATTTATGCAGCAACAAAGAGCTTCAACCCCAGGAACTATTTTTAGATTATTTTTCCTCTGATGTGTTCTTTTCTGCTGTAACATGTCTTCATTCTCTTGAAGTGATCAAGGGCTTGACAAAACTGGATAATGTTGTGTGTAATAGGATAAGGAAAGATTTTATTCAATTTTCAATTCAATACATCTTGTTAGTCTACATATCAATTTCCTGCTAAGGAGAAAACATTACTGGAGTGAGCTATTAGCTTTGCCTGTTTATGCTGTTCTGTCAGTAACTCCCTGAATGCTAATAGAAATATTTTAAGTTCTGTCTGGATTCTTCTTCAAATCAGTTTGTGTCCTAAATATTTTTATGTTCATATTTCATTCAGTTCTGTTGCAGCTCTCTGCCCTGATGCTGTGAAGAGTTGCTTTTACAGTACTTGTACACCTTTGTCTCTGCAGTGATCTCTACCAACTCTGAAAAAGCCTTGCAAGGTGAAGTAGCCCACTTTGGCTTTTTCGTGGCTTCTGCCAAATTATTTTTGCCTATGTATTTTGCCTTTGTTTGTACTTGGCTGAGTTCCTGATTTGACAGACTTTGGTTTTTTTGTAGTACCCTGACTTTATGGTCTCAAAAGAAAACTACATGTTAATATTTTATTGCTTTTATTAGAAAAAATCCTACATATAAACACTTTCTTCATGTAATAAATTTGAATGTAAGGCATTTTTTTGTTTTTGGTCACTGATGATTTTTTGCTTTAACCATTTAGTACATTCTGGTTAAAACAAGCAAACAAAACTCAGATCTTACCTAGCCTTACTGGTATAACTGTATCTATGAATGTTTAATTCCAAATGATATATAATTACTTTTATCCACCCTCCTTTGGCTTGTGTATTTAATTCCAGAGTGAGCAATATCCTTTTCCCTGAGGTCCTGTGTCTGTCTGGAAGTGTTGGTAAAATGGTAATTGTAGGTTGAACTGCAGACTTACTCCTGGGAGTGAAAGCCAGACCCAGACCTTTAGTCTCAAAGGCTTTATACTGGTGTAACTCTGTTTACTACACACAGCTATAGCTGCAATAACACGCTGCAGAGCTCTGCAGTGTATAGCAGACAGAAGTCCTGCTGTCAGGAGGGGGAGTGGATGATGACAAGCAGGGTATGGGAAGAAGCTACAGCCAAGATGAAAGCAGAGTATCCTTTTACAATATAAAACAGTTACCAAAATGCCAGTTAAAAACTGTGCCACAATTACCAAACTGAGAAATCAACCCCATATTCAGCATATGTGTCAATGGCTGTGAACATTCTTGGCAGAGTGCATTGACAGAGTCAAAGCTTTCCATTGAAGTGAGGAGATAGAGAAAACAAAGTGATTTCTAATTCCCATACAGCTTTTATTGATTTGAATGAACTTGATTTTTTCCCCCTCCACTAAGCTTTTTATTTTCTGAATAAGAATGTGAGGTTGCTTACTCAGCCTTTGCTTCAAGCAGTCTGGTGCCTGGGTCTCCTGTGGTGCAATGCCACAGAGGTGTACTTGCAGCAGATTAAGCCACACAGATCTGAATTTCATGATCTTTTACTGTTTGTCATCTCTAACATTCTTCATTCAGAAGCTGTTATGATCCCCATGCATCCATTCCCTGGTCTAAACATTGTCCCCTTGGTAGCACTGGGGCAGGCAGTAGGCTGATTGTCAGCACAGCTTACATCTCCATTAAGAAATACAGTTCTCTATTGCTGCTCAAGGTCAGCATACCACTTATGAAAGATTTTACAAAGGGAACAAATGTCACATGACAGGGAATATGAAGGCAGGTCATTTGCCACACATTTTTAGAAGCTTGGATAGGAAAGTCTTAACCTTTTTCCATAAATTACAATGCAGAATGTCCTCTGTGTTAAAAATTTACACCTTTGTATCTGAGGTCAATATTTCTAGAAGGTTTTATAGCAAAACAAGTCTTTGAAGCACAACTTTTTTATTTTTTAATTTAAATGATAATGGCATTAGTTGGTTAGCCTGATATTGGTAAATACTTAAGGACTGCAGATTTTGGGGAGCAGAAATAGTAGATATTTTAAAATTCTTGAAAAATATTAGTGTGCATTGCACTTGAAGCTCTAAAAATCACAGAAAGTAGGAATTACAATAATGCCTATGGAAAGGCAATCTTCTCAACCTTAAACACTTCACTGTCATTATGAAGCTATTCACTGTAGTCATAGAGACTGAGGTGTTTCAAAAACGAATTATAGAAATTCTGTTAGTAGTAGTCATAGTAGATTCATGTCTGAAATCAGTTCTGAAAATGATGGTTAAGAGGCAATAATGTAGATTTACTTAAAGAGCAATAATTTATTGACGCTCTACTGCCTTGTGGGAAAGAATATATTTTCTTCTTATGAAAATGAAAGTTGTAGATATTGTTACAGTTAGAGAAAAGTTGAGACAGTATAATTTTAGAGATCTACCATTTTTCACATTTTTCTGCCCTGATTACTCTTTGACATGTTATCTTGTGAACAGACTGTTTTAAATAACTCGTCCAGCTCTTAATGGGTTTGAGTGTGGAAGACTAGAGGTGCTAGATTTGAGATGAATGAATACCAAATATTATAAGACTGTATTTTGTAAAATAATATAAGAAACTGCAGAAGGCACAGAATGAGTTTCTTAGGAAAATTCTTCCATATTTTTGTGACACTATTTTCAGTCTTGTCATGAGCAGTCTAAAAGAAGAGACTAATTTTGCTTTGTGCACAACAATAGCCTGAAATCATGATGACAGGCAGCTATAGCAGAAACTCTTACAAAATTAATCAAGCTCAGTGATGAATTAGAAAAGCTGTAGACCATCTAACCTGTAGGCACACAAAACTCAGGACAAGCAGCTGTTTTGACATTTCTAGCTGGGAATCCTGCCCTCCACAAACATATTTCATGCTCAGACACAGTCCCTTGGCTGCCTGCACTCGTCCCCATCTGTCAGGATGGCACTGTGCCCATACACAAGGTGGTATGTCAGCTTTGGTAGGGCATAGGTGCCAAGTAAATTCTGCTGTTTGCAAAGCTTTGCATGTGCTGGTTCTTCAGTAGGAAGCCTCTGCTCTGACACAGCAAGGCTCCCTCTCAACATGACTCCCTATACTTGATTACACCTGTTGACACTTCTGCATCTAAGGAAGAATACTTAAATAGTACACACAGGAAAGATTGGTATGCAGGAATGGATTTAGGAATCTGTATTGCACATACACCTCCAGGTTTTTCATTATAGACTGGGGAGAAGAATAGTGTCATAATTTATATCATCATCATTAACACCTTCAATTCATTATTCCCCTGCCCCTCACTCCAAAAAGAAAGAATTCTAGTTACCAGCATAAACTCAGTCAAAAAAGAAAGTGGATAATGGTTGATGAGGTAATGAAAGGGAAACCTGACTTTTCTCTTATTGACTTTGTGGTGGTGGCACTGTATTTATCACAATGGAATAATCCTTGCTTTATCCCAGTACCTGAATTATGAGGACGGAGAAAAGCCAGCCTGGGCATTGTGTTGCAGAACTCTGTGAGCAGTCCACACATCTGAGAAAATGTGGAGTTTCCTTAGCAATAAAGGACACTGTCACCTAAAAAAATGAGAAAATTCTGAGACTGAAGAGACTTCACTCTACTTTCTTCGTATTACAATCCACATAGCTGGTCCAGGGAAGAAGACTGCACTGCCTTGGGAAAACTGAGATGTTCTGTGTTAAAATTACTCTTGAAATTAATTTCTTTGATGAAAATTTGAAAAAAACCCAAAAACCAAAAACTATCATTCCTTTTATATCTTGTATATTTTAAATTCACAGGAATGTTTCCTGTAACAACAACGTGACTTTTAGCAACTTTACCAGCTGCTCAAATTCCTACTTGTCTTTTCTTTTCCTATCTTGTTGCCATATAACTACTGTTTTATGTATGACTCATCCCCCTGCATTTCATTCTTTTCAATTTCTGCAGCTTGTATTGAAAAACTCACATGACTTGAGTTTTCAGGTGAATTTACTCTTGTTTTTCTATTACAAGAATCTATTTTCCAAATACCTCTTCTATTTTAAAAACTTCTGAGGTCCTGATTCATCATAAATATCTTTAAAGAGGTTTTTAAAAGCTAGCAATAAGCACAAATAGTTTAAAACCTTCCATAAACATGCCCTTCTATTCTTATCTATCTTTACTTTGTCTACCCACTTACTGTAGCGAGATGTGTAAATTGAGTATTTCAGAAAGATTTAATCTGGAAGAATGAGACATGACATGATTTTGTATTGTATTTCCCCCCTCCCTTGACATTAGGAGTATCCCTTTTTCTGCTTTTCTCAAATGTATCTTTCAAATTGGTGTATCTTATTTTCCCTGTTTATTTGCATAATTCAGATTGTTTTTATTCCTAGGCTTTATTTGTGCTGCATGAGAAGATTTCAAACACTCATATTTTCCTGGATATTTCTCAGTCCTATAGTACAAAGCAGCGTTGGCCCATTTATTTTTTCTTTTTTTTTCTTTTCTACTTAAGTTATTCTCCAACCCTCCAGCACTATATCATATTATTCTAACTACATAGTGTATCATTCTACCTCACCTGCCCTACCACTCTATCTCTTTGCGTCTTTGACAAATTATCACCATTATTTCCCTTCTAACTCTTCTTGTGCCATTCATCACCCATGACATTAAATAACTGCTCTTCTATCAAAATAATATACCTACATCATCTAACCAAGTGAATATTCAACCATTTTCTATTAGAAATGGCCTGAGACTGACATATCTGTCCCACCTGGCTATTCACAGATAAATGAATGAACTGAACCATACCAAAAAAAAAAACAAAAAACAATGGTGTGAAGGTTTTGGGTTCCATTTAAACATTCCTAAAATGATTTTGTTTTCCAGGAAATTACAATCCTTAGGTGCTTTAAACTAAAAAAATTTGCAATAGAAAATGCTGTCACTGACAAAAAGTATTAAGGATATTTTAACTTACTACTTTGCAATGTGAAAGAATTAACTTTAACTCTTGTTTTTTATTTGTTTCTATGTATTGCAGTAATTTAATATTATAAATGCATCATCTATTGCAATACCACCAGTTTACACAAACTGGTTTAAGGCAAATCCATGCCCTATATGTAAAAGAGAATTGGCTAAAATGGAGTATTTCACTACCACTTATTACTCACATTACATTTTGACTGCAATTGGAAAGAAAATAGAAAAAAAATCTCTCCAAATGTCCGGAAGCTAAAACATGAAGCCATGTAGCCCATTTGAGCAGTGAAAAATTATAATGGTTTATGCTTTTTTATTATTTTGTGAGTTTAAAGGTTTGACATTACAACCATTGTGTTTAATATGTATGTATAAATATACACATGTATGTAAATATGTATCTACATATACATATTTATCTGTATATGCATACATATATACACATATATATGTCTATAAATATGTATATATTGTATATACATATATATATATATGTATAATAAGTCAATAGAATATGAAACTAATATAAATTAAAATATCTGCCTATTGCATTAAAATGTTAGTATTAAATATTTAGTAGCTTTAATAGGATAAAAAGTTGGACCATGAGTACTCAAATAAGAAATAACATTGTACTAAGAAAAAGCATTTTAGGGTAACATTTTTTAAACTCATGTTATACCAAGTGTAGAGACCAATTGTAAAAGGCTTTGTGACTCTCAGCATGAAGGATTGTGAAAATTAAACACCCTTTTTATTCTCTGTTACTGACATGGCATTTACCAAGCTTGCAGAAAGGGGGAAAATGGTGGTAGAACCCCACTTGTCCCAGGTTATCAGACCCAATCCTTAATCATTAGTATTAAAACTACAGATCTAGACTACTATTGGCTGAAGAGCACAGCTTTGACAGAAACTTCCCATCTCAAGATTAATGTACAGTGACGGGACTTGAACATTCTTGAGAATTCAGCTCCATTCAGGCTCAGCTGAGTGTACTACTTTTATGTTATTAAATGGTAGAAAAGCTTTCTCAGTTCATGAGAGAAAGCTCTCTCCAGAAAAATGTTATAGAGGGGGGAATCTACATTCTTTTATCTTTTTCTGCATCCCTATTGACTGCATGCTATCAACATGGTGCTTTTATGGGCTTGTCAAGGAACAATTTTCTGCCCAAAGCCAGTTAAGGCAGAAAATTATTTATGTTGTTTGCAACGTATTTACAGCAGTTGTCTTATTTGGGCTTTCCATTTCAGCACAGGGTGTCACTGAAAGGAGGTATCATAACATTGACTTTGGGTTAGCTAAAATCCTTTGCTGATTGTAACTTTAACTTCTCCAATTTAAAAATGAACATTTACCCTGTGCTGAGACCTTATGACTATTGCCAAGAATCAAGAATACCTTTCCTTTTTTCTATTCTGATTTCAGTCAGGCCAGCTTTTTAATTTAACAACATTTTAATGAAACTCATGAAATTCAAATGCAAACTTTAAGCACTTCTTTTGTGTGTTATTTTCCATGTACCATCTCATAAATAATCATTCATTATTAATGACTTTATTCACATGAATTAAGAAAAAAACCAAATCTCTCAGTTGTTCACAATATAAAAAGAATACATTTCAGCACTCTTATTTTCCTTTTATTTTTTTTTTTCCTTTTGGC
The DNA here is from genome assembly GCF_022539315.1 of Serinus canaria. Lineage (NCBI taxonomy): Eukaryota > Metazoa > Chordata > Aves > Passeriformes > Fringillidae > Serinus > Serinus canaria. The sequence goes on along the minus strand of NC_066314.1, from coordinate 16,132,666 downwards.
AATAAAGGAGTAGTCCCCCAGAAAAGAAAATCTGAGCAAAGTTTTATTTCAGGTATTGCTGTTGAAGGCAATCATGATACCACACTGGGTTTTCATGTTCCTCTGTACATTGTGATATGGAGTTATGCAGCTATTATCAAAGTGTGTCCTCTCCTTTGCCACTGTTAATAGGGATTTGCCAATCTCTGGAAGCAGTATGGGTTATCTATGATTATGCTAATTTTTCTTCTAACAGATGTAAATGGGATGGCATTACTCAAAAAGCAGATCTGATTGCCTCTTGCTGTTTGCCATGATTGATCTCTAGAAGCAAAAGAGGACCTTTCTTTTCCATCCTCCTGTGTGAAATGAGATCCCAATTAGTGGTGCATCCCTGGGTGTGTGATGAGGAAGCTCTGTTTCCAGGTGCACCTTGCTGAGAGTGAGAGAGGAGGGAAAGGCAGAGGTGGAGCTCTAGGCCACAGCCAGCTAACCTACTGTGTCATCCAGCAGAAGAGAACCTGCAGCCCCTTGCCTTTCTTCACATCCAGCAGGAGCCCACCAACCCAAATGAGCAATCCTCCAGTCACCTGTGCTACCTAATCAACTCTCTCCTACAGGAGACAATAACTTCAGATACAAAGGAGCAATGTCTGCTCCCCTCCTTATGATGTTTGACATCTTGCCACACCTTCTCTGTTGAGGATTACATTTAGTGCAGGTAGCTCTGTTTGTGAGCAGCAGCAAGAGCTGCAGAGGGAACTTCGGGTGTCAGGAGCCCTGGGAAGAGGTCCTGAACTGACAACATTGCTTAACAAAAGCTTGGGGACTTGTGGCCTGGTCAGATAAACGAGCAATCAGAAGGAGCTGGACTTTCACCCTTAGAAAGGGTGAAAGTCCATACTGTTAGGGTATGAAATCCATGGGGTTCATTTGTTTGAAGGGCTTCCTCAGGGGCACCAGCTGGAGCTGCTATTTTGTAGTTGCACCAAGATTAAATTGAGGATTGAGACAACTGAGATGCTGCTATGGCAAACCTGATTTTGAGGTGGTCAAGATGACCCGGAGTGCCTGTGTGAGTGTGGGGGGTGAGCTGCAAAGGGGCCTCGGTCCCAGCCCAGTGGGTGGGGTGTGACTGCCAGAATGGATACTCAGACAGGAGGGATTTCCTCAGCATCTCCTGTGCTATCAGAGCCATTCCCTGCACCAGAGCGATTCCATTTCTTCTTTCTTTCTCAAAGAGTATTTGGCTGCTCTTGCTAAAATGTATTCTATTCTATCCGCTATTGGAATAATTTTGAAAAATATCTCAAGTATTAGACACTGAATTAAGAAGAGGAGAGGGTTTACAGTCACATGTTTTATCGGTCTTTTGTTTTTAAGGGAGGTATTCCTTTTAAAGCTATGTTGCATCTCAACTAAGAAACTAGATCTGGGGAGAGAAAACAAAAAAAGAACAGCAAAATGAAATCCAAAACAAAAACAAACAACCCATGCTTTCCTCATGTGGTTCCTGCTCAGGCATATAAAACCCACCCTTTTCAAAGCATCTGGCACATCTATACAGACAGATGCAGCCAGCCCAAATTCATTCTGCCCACCCTGCAAGCTGTCTGGCCTTACTCCAGCTCCCATCCAAAAACCATGTGGCAGTGATGGAGCATCACTGAGCCTGGACTAATAAGCCTGACCTCTCAGGAGCCAAACACAACACTCTGGAGATTTGAGGCTTCTGGCCAGGATGAGGTTGTCTGCTTGCTCAGAGCATGAACAGAATAGATTCAGGTCTGTCTGTGCTTGTGGTTGCAGACTCCTTTTGTGTTTCTCTGTTAGGTTCCTTTTCACAAAACCCCCATCCCATCGAAGCAACTAAATTCCACTCTTTAACCCTTGGCATGCCTTCATTCACATAATCTGCTGAAAGTTTGTACTTATGCATTGCTGTTTACAGTCCAAGCAGGGAAACATCTGAAGTTAAGTCTTATTTCAATCAAATCAGTAAATCATAAATACAAAAATAACATGCATGAGAAAAAAAATGCCTAACCATTCAAATAAAGCAATAAAATAAGAAATAACAAAGGAGAAAATAGGTGATTCTGTTCTTCTAATCTTCTTAAGAATTTAATTCTTGGACTCCAATCTGTCAGACTCACACATCTTCCCAAAATTCTCCCATGATCTCTATTCTCATACTATTGAAACATCAGAATAATGGAGAGGGCCAGGAGTCGTAGGAGATTTTAATGAGTGATGGATATCCTCTGTAGGTAAATAACTCAGAGACCCCATAGGACAGAACATGAGAAGTTCTTAGAGTTATTATTCTGCCTTAGTTTGGGATGGGTGAGTTTTCATAGATGTTACTACTCAAAACAGATATGAGTTGAGGTTCTCATAATAGATAAGGACTCATTTCCAGACAGAATCCTTGCTGTTGTATTCCCTGCATATTTTATCATCTTCACCAATCTGGGGAATCACATCAGTAGTGTCAGTAAATTTTCTTGTTCGCTCTAAGCACGACAAATTTTTCTAATGGATTAAAGAGCTCTGTGTATTCTTAAGACACAGCTGTTGACTGATGGCATACCTTCCAAAATAATTCTTTTTTATTTGAATGGTGCTTAAAATACTATCTGAAGTCAGCATTTAAACTTAACCAAAGTTGATTTCCACAGTATTTCAGGATTTATTTTCTCTTTAATCTATTTTCTTATTCTGGAATGCTATGAGGAAGAAAAACAAGGTTAGATCTTACCAAATAATTTTCTCCCTGAAGAGAATAAATATAGAATGTTAATGTCAGAGAAAAAAAAAAAACAAAATAGAAAAGGGGATTGAGACAGACCTGTTTGTTGGTAGGAATCTCAACATATCTAGTAAGTAATCAGAGGCTATATGGTTTGCTGTTTTGAGTAGCTTGTGCAACCGTGAGTAATAAAGTTAAATATGCAAAAGGACTTCCACTTGTATGAAGGCCCTGTGTAAAACCTCTTTAAGCTGAAAGAAGTAAAAAAAGCCTTTAATATACTGCTGAGAAGTCATAGAATTAGAACCAAATACTTCTGTCTTCCCAGCATGTGCTCGACAGAGGTCAGTGTCCTGTCTGGGTTCCAGGTCAGCATTGGTGTACTTCAGACAGACTGAAAGAAGCTTTAACTTCATCCTGCATGCTGAGACACAGTTGGGCTGTGAAAGTGTGCTGGACTTTCTGTCCTTCCACTGTAAAATTATTGAAGAAGGTGAGCATGTTTTATAGAAACCTCACTTCCTATGTAGCCATTTGATTTGGGTCTCTTAAAGGATACATCCAGGAAAGACAGAAAGATTTGGTGTGGTACAAAACTCTCTCCAAGCCTTGTAATCTACTTTATATAGTTAGTATAGAAAATAGTTTTAACTTCTACATTTTTCAACCCACTGTTGTGGAAACCTAGTGATTTCTTAGAACTGTCTTTCATAGAAATCCCTCTTTGAATCCCCTGCTTTTGTTCACAATCCTGTATCTGTAACCAGAGCTGTCATGTGTCTCCACACCTGAAGGGCACCTGTAGACAACACTGTCATTCTGTATGACTTTTATTACAGGGTTAGAGAAACAAGAAAACAATAAATAAATCAACAAAGACTCCCTGAAGGAGGGAGTGCATGTTTCTTCTCCCATATTGCACAGCAGGCCAGGGAATACAGCTGATTTATAGAAATACTGTATGTGGAAAACAAATTTGCTTGTATTTACCTAAGGCTGTTTTCAGCAAAGATTTTTGAATTGTCTGCTTGATCCATGAGAAAGGCTGTACAATTCAAAGGACTTGTGATTTGTTTCAATTAATGCAACCCCATGCTTAGCAGTAATGACAGAGTAACAGAAGGAACTCTGTGACCTCAATTGTATCTTATAGTCTAAGGAGTTGTTCTACACATTAAGAAATAAAATGAACTCCATTTAGATTATAACATCACTGGCTTGGATTAAAATACCTTAATGAATGTTTAGAAAGCTATAAATGAAAGTTGAGTGCTTTTGATGGATACATAATCACTGTAAGACTTGAAAAATGTTCATAGATGAATAACAGAGCTAAAGAAACACACTGGAAGCTTGGATTAATGAAGTTGAGGGTTTACCTTAAAGAAAAAAGGTTTAGTTTTTTTTATGGGTTCTAATGTCTATAAGTAAAAGGCATCCTAAGGCCTGCAGTTTCATATTTCTATAACCTCATTCATTAAACAAGTTCTTTAGTACTAAATGAAGATCTGTTTAGTGTAAATATGTTCAAAAATTTTTCATTGCATGAAGTAAGATAAACCTTTTGAAAGAGCCATTCAAGAGGAACCTCTGTTGATTTTTGGCAATTGTGGTTTATAGACAGCACTATATGATATGCAGGGAAAAAAATTCAAAATTAAAGTACACAACTAAACAAAATATTAAATATTTAATATACAGAAGATGGAAAAATGCAGAACTGCTAACCATAAGCATATATACTGGAATGGACTAAATGAAATTTTAAAAGCTTTCCTCGCTATCTCTTTCTGTTTTATAAATTGAAACAGAAGAACAGGGGAGTTAGAAAAAAAGAAGAGAATATCTGCAAGGGTACATTGGATAGAAAGCTATTTCAATTACCTTCTGAGCATCTTTCTTTTGTCAGCTTTAACTTTAGAGCACTGGTGCCCAAATCTAATAAAAGGAAGAAATAAAAAAATCCACAAGTTTTCAGAGAACAAGAATAAAGAAAATACCCGAGAATTGTAAAACATCTTCTCTCAGCTAAAGGAAGTAATCCTTTAAATTGCATGAAGGATTATAAACTTTGACTGAATTTCCTTGACAGAGAGACCCAGGTATGACTATTCAGCCCCCATCAAGGTCAATGAAAGACCCTGATGAGATGCCAAGAGTTCACTGAAGGAATTGGTTGAAGGAATTAACTCAAGTTTTACTTTCAACAGTTACAAAGCTCATAAAGAATGTTGGTTTTTTGGAAGGAATAATGGAATTGGTTGGCAGAGTTGTAATGAGGACCCTTGAGGAGGAGAATCAGCTGATTCTGTGGAGAGGTGAAGAAAATTCTCCCACAGACATAAGCAATGTAATCTCAATGGACCAGAGCAGTTTTCTTCTGACAGAAAATTCCTTCCAATGTTTAGAGTGAGATGCATTCAGCAATCATTCCTCTAGACACTAACCACTCCCCATGACTTCCCTTGGTGGTGTAGAGTGATAGAACCTGGACTGTAAAATGCAAAAAGAATAAAATCCTGGGCAACATGAAATACAAAAAACATAAAAAGAACACAGATATGCTATGAGGGGAATCTGATTGAAGACAGTCAAATGCATAAATGCAATCAAGAAGAAGGAGTTCTCAAGGAATCCTCCTGGTTTGCAAAAATAAGGACTTGTGATGGAGAGCAGCTGGAAACCAGGCACACTGTCTTAGGGTAGCAAAAATAAATCCAGACAGTTATTTAGAGACACTGGAATTACTGTCCCTTAGGTCTTAAAATCCCAGAGTATATCAGACATTATTCACTACTCTAAACAGAATATAAGATTCCAAATTGAATATTTTGGCAGACTCTGAGTAAAATGAAGAGACCTGAATAAATGTTAGGATTAGTTTTAAGAAAATTCTCAGCCTACTCGCAAGTTGGAACATAGAAATTGGACACATTTTTTAAAGTCTGAGATGTATTAATTATTAAAACTTCATATATCCCTCTTTTACCCTCCATTATAATAATTAAAGTGTACTAAATGAGATGGCATTGTGTGAAGTTACATAAAAGAAAATTCTCAACGAAAGAGAGTCTTTTAAAGGCTGTTACCACTAAATGTGATTAAATTCTGATTTCTTCCATCAGGACAGATGATGAGCAGCAAATTGCCTGCAGTACTTGCAAATTGAACAGAAAATCCTGCTTATTGACCACTTAAATTGTTTTAGAGCAGATTGATACATCTCAGTTATTTATGTGAAAAAATATCAAGAGAATAAGCCTCTCATTTACAAGAACTCCCAAGTGGTAACTGCCTGGAACACAGAAAATAATCACAATATCACTCCTCTACCCAACAGCACATAGATTAGATACAAGCATCCCTCGATAACATGCAGATTGAAAAGTGTAGCATAAAAGCAATTTTGAAAGTTAAGGTCAGAGTCTTCCACAAGAGGGTGGCTGAACATGAAAAACAAGCAACACTTTGGGGAGGCATGTTAGGTAAAACTGCAAATGTATTTTAAAAACTAAGGCAGCATTTTGAGCAGTAATTTTCTGAAACCACAGGAAAGAAAGTACAATCATGGAATTCTTTAAAATAGAAAAAGATTAAGCTTGACACATTTCTGATTAGCACATTGGGAACTAATCCTGCCTGTGTCATGACATAAAGCTCAGCATTCCTAACACATAAAAAAACTCCCTCATTCTACCATCTGCTGCAAAGCTTATCAAGTTCAGAACAGTATTGCATTATTAGCCAGTCTGCTAAAGGAATCATTGTTTTCCAGCAGAGAGAGAGTTTATTAGTTCTTAAAGCTATATTTTGTCATTTAAACAAGAGTAACAGCTGGAATTTGTCTGAAATTGCAAGAATTTTTGTCCTAATTAAAATACCTGTACAAGATACATAAGGAATGAGCATCTGGAACATACTCCAAATATGTTATTATTTTACTGCTGAAAGATTTAGATTGATTTAGCCTCAAATACTAGTCTTCAATTAGTATGTAAATAGATAGATAGATAGATAGATAGATAGATAGATAGATAGATAGATAGATAGATAGATAGATAGATAGATAGATGATCTAGTTGAACATGTTCTTTCTTATTGCAGTGAAGGTTGGACTAAATGGACTAGGTCCCTTCCAACTGAAACTATTTTGATTAGATAGAAGGACGAACGGACAGACGGATGGGTGGATGGATGGATGGGTGGATGGATGGATAAAATCTGTAGTCCTTCTCTGTGGCCTGACTGAGGTCACTGCATCCACCTTCATGTCACTGGGAACATTTGGAGAGCCATCCCAGGGTACCAGAACTGTGGAAGATAACTTCTGTTCACATGCCAATGTAAGTGGTACCTTATGCAAGGTAGAGCTACCTGGCGCCAGACAAAAATGTTCCTTGGTATGGTCCTATAGCTTAAAGAATTTTAAGGAAGCCTAATAATGCATCAAACAGTCCAATGACATTATCATGACCTCTGAAGATCACTAGAAGACAATGATTTAGACCAAGACCTCCTTTCAGCACCAAAGTTGTTCAGACTAAGATATAATGATACCTCAAATCTCAGATTCTTCAGCTCTTACAGAACGTCACTCCTGTACCATGAGGGCTTTAGCATAATGTCTTCCTGTCTGGCAAAATATCGATGCTATTAGAATATTATTTATTATATAGAACAAATGCAGATAATAAACAGGAATATGTGTTGAATAGGCCAATATTTTCCCAAGAAAATATTTGTATTAGCTTTATGTGGAAAAGCAAGGGACTTCTCTGAGAAGCTGTTAGGACACTTCCCTTATGTCTGAGCCAAGGCTGTGACAAGTGGTGACAGTGTTAGCACCTCTGGGATAATGTATTTAAAAGGGGGGGAAAACTTCTGTGCAACAGCAGCTGGAAGAGAGGTGTGAGAATAAATCAGAGAAACAGTTTGGCAGACACACAGGTCAGTGAAGAAGGAGGGGAAGAAGTGCTCTAGATGCTGGAGCTGAAATACCCCTGCAGTCTGTGGTAAAGAACATGGTAAGACAGGCTGAGCCTGTGCAGCCCATGGTACATGGTAGAATGGAGATCCACCTGCAGCCTGTGGAGGATCCCACGCTGGAGCAGGTGGATATCCAAAAGAGGCTGTGACCCTGCAGGAACCTCTGCTGGAGTGGGCTCTTTACAGGAGCTGTGTATCCATATAGGAGGAGCCCACACTGGGTTAGTTTTGCTGGCAGGAGTTGTGATCCTCTGGGGGACTCCCATGCTGGTACAGTCTGTTCCTAGAGGACTGCACCCCATGGAAAGGACCCAGGCTTAGCAGTCCAGGAAAAAACTGAAGCCCATGGAGAGTACTCCTGCTGGAGAAGTTGATGAATGACTGCTTCTTGTGGGAGTTACTCCATGGTGGAGCAGGGGAAGAGTGTGGAGGAAGGACCATCAGAGACAAAGTGTGATGAACTGATCACAAGCCCCATTCCCTGTCCTCCTGTGCTGCTGACAGGGAAGAGTTAGAGAAGCAGGGAACAAATACAGGGAAGAAAGGAGGGATGGGGGAAAGTGTTTTAAGATTTAGTCTTTATTTCTGACTCCCCTGTAATGGTTTACATGGCAATAAGTTCAATTTCCCCCAAGTTGAATCTGATTTTCACTGTGATGGTGACTGGTTCTTGACCTCTCTCTGTCCTTAACTCATAAGCCTTTCTCTATATTTTCTTTCCCTGTCCAGATGAGGAAGAGACAGACCAGTTTTGGTGGTCCAACACATCACATAGATATTAGGATTTCTAGTGTGTGCACTGCTTGTATTATCACAGTCAAACAGTGATCCAATAAGCCTGTACAGGAGCCTTTACTCAGGAGTGGGTAACTTGCAGTATGCAACTATTTAAACTCTGGGAGGTTTTTTTTCTGCTGACCTGAAAGTTCCTGGTTAATATAGAGATAGGTTTATGAGAAATAGTAATTTTAGGTCATGACAATATATATATATATATATATATATATATATATATATATATATATACACACACATATATATATATATATATATATATATATATATATATATATATCTATATATATATATATATACACCAAAGCTTTTCAGATAGAAATTATCTTTGGTCCTAATACCAAAAGAATTGCTTTCTCTTCCCTCCTACCAAGTGTTAGAGAAACAACTTTTTAACAAACTTCTCAGAAATGTTTCTGTTGAAAATGTTTGCTATTATACCTTTGCTACAGGAAGAAAGTTTTAGTTTGTCATGTTCCTCCCTGGACATCCCCAGGTTTGAGAGCAATCATTTTGACAGAAGATGATCAGGAATGGGATTAATTTTACATAATTTCAGTCATCCAAATCTAGGGCAATTTGTCTAAGCTAACTGCCTAATCTCCCTGTGTAAAACAGTAATAGACAGAAAAAAGTGAACAATGTTCTTCATCCCATCTCTCAGAGGCTGTTTTCAGGTGGGGTAAAGCATCCTCCAGCAATGCACAATTTCTTCATGTACACAGTGGAGGGAGCATAGGTTATTAGTTTAAACAACATAAATTAGCTCTCAAATCTCACTCCAAATGAGACGAGAGTTTGAACAGGTTTCATAGCCCTCACCTGACCACTTACCAGCTGTTTACTAGAATGGCTGACTAACTCAGTAGATTTCAGTGGTTATGCCACTTCCTTGGTGCTTGTTCCTCCTCTGACTCCAGAATAAATGATCACAGACAATATGTTTTAACAGATTATCATAGATATCATTATTGCTGTATTCTATTTCCCAACCATTCCCTAATTTGTTTTAGAAAACAGAAATTTACTTCAATGGAAAAAGGTGCTCTGAAGACACAGATGACTGTCAGGCAAGGCAACCATATTTTATTATACACCATACCCCAAGCTATATGTAGTTGTAACTAAAAATAAAACTAAAAAGGAGGAAATGAACTTAAAAAAAATAATTTTTGCTTTCATCTCCATTATTCCAACCCAAAAATTAGCTTTTATATGTGAAAAAAAATTATTGAGAGTAGCCACTATTTCAGATGTCAGAGGACAGTGTAGAATCCCTCTTTTGTCAATGAAACAATTTTCAACAAATCTCATTCAGGAAAGCAGAGAAGAAGCAAGCACCTCTATTACTGAAAATCAACAAAACAGTATTGATGGAAAAAAATTGTTTCATCATCTTAAACTGCTTCAAACTGCCCTTGATATTTCTTTTTTGACTTTTGGAGCACATAAGATGTACATTAGCACATGCTACCTCTTTTGGCTGCTGATACTTTTTAAGTTTAGCTTATCACAGGTGACCATTATAAACCTTGGGAAGCAGAAGGTGTAATAATTACACCTGCTGACAACAACATTGTGTCCTTCCCTACAGAGCTGAAATAGTGGGGAAGGCAAAGAATAATTGCATGTATCTTTATGTTCGATTGCTTTGGAACAATTTTTTGACAAGGCCATTATTATTATTATTTTGAGGAATGAGTCCACGATTAGTAGATGAAAGTCAGGGAAAGATCACAAGAAACCAGTTTATTCAACAGTACAGTAATGTTTCTGCTGAGTACTTTTGATGGAAATCCATATTACAATGTTTAGCTGAAAACTGCAATGGATATTAAGATGTGGCTTCGGAATTCTTTATGTTAAAATATTGCCCAAAATTTTTTTTTTTTCTGCATTTCTGTTACAATGAACATTTTTTAAAATATTAATACACCACTGCTGTGTTCCAATTGAAATTTAACAAATTAACATCTATACTTATTCTTCTTCCTTATGTTTTCAGCTGTAGCAATGTTTCAGATCATAAGTTATTTCTGCCACTAATGCTTAATCATCCAGGTAATAATTTATCCTGGAATATTGAGGTGACACACCCTTCCCAATACATCATTTCTGCAGACCTGTCACATATTTCATAGACTTGTTGAAGGCTCAGTTCCCTGCCCTGTGTTTTCAAGATCACTGAGGCATTGGGATACTCTTTTCTCCTTTTCTGTCCTCCAGAATTCTGACCCTTGAATACAAGAGATACAGAGCATGCTGTCTTTATTGAGAATTTTCTTCAGTAGCTGCCTTTTGGGTCAGAGAAGGCAGATACATGTGTCTGAGGCAAAAATATGCATATGTGAATATTGAATAAAAATCATCTTTGATTTCTGTATGGTATTTTTTGCAGCTTTTATTAAGAATTATTGGACTTAAATCATGCTCATTTGCCTGTGGGAGGAGGGTTTTATTTGTATGAAGAATCCTAAGGTTGCAGAAGCCTGTTGCATGCAGACATAACTACCAACAGTGTGGGAAAAGACAGATTTTGAGTTGAGATGGCTGTAGGAATTTTTAATACTAATCTACTAGCAAGTAAGTTCTATGGTAAAAGTTCAGCAATATTTCCAATATATATTTCCAGAGTGTAAACACAGAAAAGAGTTCTTTAGGTATCAATTTGCTATCTGTATGTGGCTCTGAATATGTGATTATCACATGAGTTTGAAAATATTTTTTAATCTGAGTGATTTTGAGTATGACAATGCCTAAAGGCTGTATCAAAAAAACCCAAAACCAAACCACAACCCAAAACTTATTTTCACAAACATGTTTTTTTTGTTCTTAATTGAGATCCATGGCAACATTTAGAGTACATATGAAGAATGAATAAAACATCACTGGAATTTTTTACCAATTCCAAACTAAAAGCTAGCTCCAAAACCAAGTACTGTTGTTCAGATCTCAAAGGTCCAATGCAGAAGCCCTTTTTGGGCACCTTTTGACGTCAGCACCCTCCTTAACTATTATAAACAGTTAAATCAATTGTATGTTCAGAAAAACACCCCCAAAAACCAAAAAAAGAACCCAAACCCCAACCCAACTTAGCTTTTTAGTGTGAACTGATAACTATATAATTTTAATTTTTTCACCTAAAGTACTTTTAAATCTAGAATTCAGAAATTAGTAGTGTGGTTTTATAGAGATGTGTCTGAATGTTTCTATCTAAAGCTTCATAAATGGTAGAACTGTCAGGATGATTCCCCAGATTTTTTGCTACTATAGATTTCTGCTCAGTTTCTGTGTGTGGTAATGCCTTAATGCCTCTTTTGAAGATTTTTGTTATATGTCTGCAACGACATCACAACACAATTAATTTATTAATCAGAACATGGTGGCATTCCCAGACTTCAGTCAGGTATTTTGTTTCTTCTCTTTTAAACATATTTGTGTTGAGTAGCTGAAGAATGTGAATTTGCCATCAGTGTAATTGGAATGAAAAGCTTGTAACAGCAGGTGCTTTAATCTTGTTACAGACAAATAACAAATTTTAGAAGAAATGATATAATTACACTGATCAAATATATAAGAGGGATCCAACAGCTTCACAGTTTTAATCTATCAAAATTACTGTATTAAAGTGATCAAGAAAAACAGCTTCTCTTGAGCAAATGAATTCAGATAATAAAGAATTGTGTTTTTAAGGTGAGGTGTTATTCTTGCACTTTTCTGCATGTTTTACTCAAAGTGTGTTTCAGATTTTTATTAGATTTGACTTTTAAATTAAATAGATATCTTTTACAGTGCAATCTTGAAAACTGCAAGTATGTCACAGAACCTCTTTTCATTTCACAGTGTTTTTCAGTTCAGAAATATTCATACATATTTAGTGTTATTAGAAGAATTCTTTCCACCTACACTAAGAATCTCTTTGCCTCTTTCAGATAATTGAATAGGCTGGATTTATTATCCATGTGAAATTCTGTGTCACAGTCAGCAGCTCTGAACTTCTTTTTGAGTAATTCATGACCATGGTTAAGACCAAAATGTTTTATCACAAAACCTGAGTATCTTCAATCTGGCTCCATATTCTGGAAAGAATATGTGTTTTATGTAAGTTTCAGTTCCTCTCCTTTTCTATACCCTTTGAGATGTAAGAGAATTATAGTGGTTGTCTTAATTCAATAGAAAAGTATGCAAAATAGAACTTATTGCTTTGTTTTCTGGTGGTGGCTACAGGTTCTTGATCTCAAATCCCAAGTTTTCTTTTGTTTGTTGGGTTTTTTTTTTTTGTTTTGTTTTGTTTTGATTTGTTTTCTTTTTCTTTTTCCTTCCCATTATAACTGAGTGATTATAGTTGATCAGTGTAATTCAGAGCACACACTCTTGCAACGTTATTCCAACACAGGAAATGCATCTCCATACCATATAAAAATGCACCAATTATTTGACACAGCCAGAGTTCTGGTAGTACTAACCTTCTAAACCATCATGCATGTGGCATGCAAATATATTTTCTCAGAAACATCAGTACACCAAATTTGAATAAGTCTTTCCTCTCACTAGATGATTGTGAATTAGAATTACAAGATTTCCTATCTGGAAAATAGTCTAACTAAAATAAACAGTGTACTTAGAAGGGAGTCAAGAGGAACAATTGTCCTGTACTCTGAAGCAGCTAAACCAAGATAGTCCACAATATATCACTTTTTGTTCCCAACACTTGCCGTCAATAAGAACACTTAAAATTACATTTTCCAGTGGAAAGGGCAGAAAATTTCAATAGATTTTTAAACAATTCAATAACAGTTAGGAAATCTATCTTCCATCCAAAGAGGGTGACATCACTGGATATATAACTGTTCTTGGTTCCTTAATTTATTCAATGTTAGAAGATTTAAAATGATATCTCCACTATAGATTTTTTATTGGTCTAATTTTAATGAAGCATTCAACACTTTCAAGTAAACAGATATATTTTTAGAGCTGTGGGAACATGGAGAGTGGATAAAATGTCTTTGCATTTTTATTAGTATAATTGGTTCAAAAACGTTTTTTTCATCCCACAGGAAATTCTGACATTGTATTTTTTTTTAATTATTTGGATTGAAAAATGAAAGGAAAAAATAGGCACTTGGACATTACTGCACTTCATTTTCATGTCTTTGCATTTCCATGTGATATACTCCCTATGACACAAAATATCAAATTCTTCTATCAAAGTGAAATTAAATGTAAAGTTCAAATGGGATATCTCTTTCTTACTGAAGTACATGTGCATTGCAAGCCTAAAACTAAGAAGGCAATGCACCTTAAAACAGTGAATTTATCTAGGGATAAATTCCCCTCATTTTTGAGTAAAATTTTGTTGAAATAGGCTGAATGCTGATACAGGATATCTTGTTTTCTCAAGATGTTTTTCTTCTGATTTTTTCTTTAAAGTTTTATAAATGTTTAAGTAATTTAATATGATCATAGTGTCACAAAGAACATTTTTTTTAGTTAGGTAATTTTGTCCAATCAATCAGTGAAACCTGTTAGCATCAATTAAAGTTTTGCTGTGTGAATCTAACTCTTCTTCTGCAGACATAGAAACACTTTTTACATTTTCTGCCAGTCATAAAAAAAAAAAAAAAGGCATTCAGTAGATTAAAGAATTTTTACACAGTTTTTTTATGGATAATAATTTCCACAAAAATTCATTTTGAGAAAAATAAAAATTTTCTGTATGTAAAGTTGAGTTCCAACAAGAAAATTCAAGATGTTTTTATTTTATAAAGAAAAACTTTACTTTTGACTCCTTATGTTAAAAGTGAGCTCAATCAGTTCCAGAAAACACTCAGCTTTGCTCAGGTTGCATTTTCAGCCTGATGTATATTTTAGCTGAAAACATTTGTCCTGTTCTACTTCTCAGTTATCCCCAAACAGTCTTAAAATAAAGAAGCTTGGTTTCCCTCCTTCTCATCTCACTTCCCCCCGCACCTTGCTCAAATTGTTGATGGAACAATTTGGCTGAGGCTTTGCATAGCAACTGTGCCTCGGTGCCTGCAGGCGCAGATGCCAGCGCGGCGCTCCCTCCGCAGGCTGAGGAGCTGATGGGATCCACAGACTCGAGCCTACTCCATAAGCACATCAGGCATTTAGGCGGGAAGTGATTGCAAAGTCCCTCGAGGCTAATTTTCTTAGTTCTTTACTCTGTGAGGTTATCACTCTGACAAAGCAATTGGGGGCTGCTGAAGTGTAAAATGAGGCTGATTCATCCCACAATTCTCTCCCTGACCCTGCTTGTTTTCCCTGCCTGCGGTTTTGAATATAGATATTGGTTCAATTCCTTTTAGGATTAACAGAATCTAGAATGTAAGCATTTGATTTTGAAATTCTTTAACAGGGAATCAGCTCACAGGTAATGATATATAAATGGAAGACTCCACATGTCTATAGCTTAAAAGTTTAATCTCCTATTTTCCTCACCAGTATCCTTAACAGTCTGTGTAGCCCAGAGCTGACCATGGTTGTCTGCTTTCCATAGGATAAGATGATTATCCATGATTCCTTGACTGTGCTGACTGCCTTGTCTCTGCCTGTACTGGAGCTTAGAACTCTGATTCATTTCCAGAACCTTTCCATCATGACTGCCTAGAAGTAGATGCTTGAGTTGGAGCTGAATCCTCCCCCACATTTCTCTTTCTTCTCTTCCATCAAACCTTTTAAAAATCCCAGAAACAACCCCATCAGTTCACTGGTCTATAAGCATACAAAGAAAGCAAAGTATTTTAAATTTTGCAGATTTTCAGGTCCTCGACCCTCCAAGGTGAGAGTAGTTTCTCTACATTTTGGAATGGGAATTTAGACATGGCTGTAGATTGTGCTTTTTCTAGACCAGTTTGTGAGACAATGCATAAATTGAAGATTCTACTCTAATCGCACTACATTCACATTAGAACTGACTTTATAATTTTGTGTATCTTTAGCTCTACCAGAATAGCTCCAAAATTATTCTAGTAGTTTTAAAGCCAGTTCTGCTGATGCTTTTTTTTCTTCGTGTGTGCGTGCATGTGCTGATTATTGTTGTTCTTTCTTCCTTAGGAATATATATTTAAATTTCCCTGCTGCCTCACAGTTCCCACACAATGTTTGCTTGATTGCATATTCTTTGTGGCTTCATTTGCTTTGTCTCTCTAGTGGGAGGTCCTGCAAGCAATGTTAATAGACCATCCTCCCTAGAGGAATTTATGGGTAATTTTCTTTGTCATCTGAAAGATTTATCATCAAAATAATAAACATAAATAGGAAACTGAACTAAATAAATCACAGCTTAATTCTACAGATATATGCTGATTTATTTATATGTGGATACAATACTCAGAGACCTCAGTTTCACTTCAGACTTCTGCTGACAGATACACAAAGGCAGCAATTTCAGCTAGGGGTAAGGGACTCTTTCATTCAGGTTACTTTCAATACTAAGGTTCTTCCACAGTTTTTGATGAGGCTTTTGGGTGCAGATACAGAAAAGTTTGTGAGCTGTGCCTGCCTGCATTATTCAGACTATGTTAGGAACTTCATTTCACCAAAGCAACACTTAAAGTGTCGTTAGTGGGCCTCAGCAGGATAATCCAAACCACCTAAATCAGCAGTCTAGACTCAGAAAGTAGACAGTGGAGATAAGTAAAACCCCTCTCAGGGTCTATGAGTACCTACTTTGGTTAGCAAACTATTTCTCTCCCTTGACTCCTTGAAGCTTGCAAACTTATTCCAGTGCTACCATGTCCTGAGCAAGGGGCAACTTAGAGCCAGCAAAAAAAGAGTCCCAGTCTCAGCTGATTGCTTGGAGAGTGAGCCTTGCCCAGGACAGCTTGCAACCTAAAGGTTTTGTGGTAGGTTTTTGGGGTTTTTTACCAAGAAAAATTACAGTAATTTGAAGTAAACCCATGTCTTTGGTTTTTACTTTTTTTTAAGTTGCAAAATTTTTCAGTACACTGAACTATGAAAGAGATGCTTATTACTTTGTAAGGCAATGTGAACATTATTTTCACTTCAGAAACAACAGCAAATGCTACTGTTTCCTGGAGCTTAATTTCATATTCCAATGTATATATCAGAGATTTTCCTCTATCTGTCAGTCCTCTCTGTCAGATTTTGGACTCTCTGCTGCTCTGCATAGACAAGACTTTAAAGTCTCATTCAGTATTCAACAGTCTTCTTATGTTGCTTATTTTTTACTCACACAGGATAATGTACACAATGATTCTGACAAACTATTAACAGACATTTAAAAGCTGCTAACTTTGCTTGCTGCTCCTACTTTCACATCTCCTCTGTTTGAGTTGACTCCTTTGCTGATATGTGTAAACTATACTTCAAACTCTTTTTCACAGCTAGTCATTGTTGAGAACTCAGATGTCAGACAACCCAATTTTGTTTAGAAATTTCGAGCCCAGACTCTGTTCATTTCCAAACATGTTCCTGTAAATGATAACAAACTAGCATGATGCTCCAAAAAGCTCACTGCTTGTCAATTTTTTAAAAAAATATATTCTAAATGTACTCTGAGATTTATTTTAACTCTGTACAAATAAATCCAACAACCATTACTATGGTTTTTAAGAAATAAAGATTTGATGCTACTATCTTAAGAATTCATTTAAAGAGATATTATTATGAACTAAGTTTTTCTTCTGAAAAGTAAAGCAAACACAATTGTATATAGTTCACAGCATGAGTACTAAAATACTCTGTAAACAATGAATGAAGCTCCCAAATTTTTTATGCTTGGTATTTTGTTTTTTTAACACCAACATGATATCCAAAATAGAATTCAGGTTTCTGCTTTCTCTATTTAGACACTTCCCTGCTATCATGGATTTAGTTCATCTTAAAATGATGATCATGAGTCTCAGTGTTGTTTGAGAGCTTGCAGTGGTGATTAACAAAAGCTCATTTCTATTCTGAAGTGCACTGAAGTATGTAATTAAACGTTATTCTTTTTCTCCAGATCGGAGCTGAGTTTTGAAACAAGAATGGTTTGATTGAAAACTCAGCGTTGTGAAATGGTTGAGTTCTCCCCTAGCTAAAGCCAAGTTCAAAAAGCTGATGATATAGTTAAAAGAGCCTGAGCTTAAACTAATAATAGGAAGACCTTTGTGCTTACACTGCCTTTAAACTCATCTGAAGCCCTACAATTCGTGATGGCTGCACATTGATTTCAGCTTGCTGTAAAAATATGCAAATACCTTTGTTATGTTTATTTCCTTGAGGGACAACAAGCTGAACAGGAGCCAGGGATGCACCCTTGCAGCAAAGCAGGCTAACAGCCTCTTGAGGTGCAGCAGGCAAGGTGAAGTGGGCAGTCCTCCTCTACTCAGCACTGGTGAGAAACATCTGGAGTCCCAAGCTTACAGCAGAAGAAAGGATGAATTGAATACTGGATTTATTCTAGCCAAGGACCACAAAGATTATTAAAAATCTAAAGCATCTGTCATGAGACATTTGGAGAGCCTGGAGAAGAGAAGCCTCATGGAGCTTATGTGTTTAAAAATATCTTTGAGGACATTAAATAAAGTGGAACCAGTCTCTCCTTTGTGGTATCCAATGATCCAAGGATAAGAGGCAGTAGGCACAGTTTTAATTCCACCTAAACATGAGACCAAAACTTCAGTTTTTTGGTGAATATGGTCAAAATCTTGTAGAGGTTGCCCAGAGTGGTTCTGGAATCTACATCCTTGGAGACACGTAAAACCTTGACTGGACACCATCTGTAGTAACCCACTCCAGCTAATCCTTCTCTGAGCAAGGGTGTTGGCCTAGTCCAGAGGTCACTGCTGACCTCAATGCCTCAGTGATTCTGTCTGTTTGTGGGGGATTCACAGAAAATTCCTAAATTCACAGATTCCTAAAAGAATGAAAATAAGTTCCATTGATTTAAGTAATTCTAATGGCATCAGCTTTCCTGCTGTGCCAGATGTGACCCCCAAGATGACATTACATGTTAAAAATACTTTCAAATCTCAAATATTTTTTGTCTTTTATGTTAGTATCCTTTCAAGTTCTATTATTCCAATTTTTTATATCTTCTTTATCATAGAAAGCTTTGCTGGGAAATTATAGTATTCAGTCTTAAAAGGAGAAAATGTATATTTTTCTACCTCAAAAATATCTTTGCAAAGAAGGTCTTTCCTGAGAAACACTATGCTGCAGCAAGTCACCCATGATGATAAGATAATCTTTTTTGCCTGTAAGAGAACAATAGATTGTTTAGTCCATAGCTTCTTTCATGCATGATAGAAGCATTTTTGTTAGATTTCATACACTCCTTGGGTCAAGTTACTAACATATGTATGGTTTAAATTATTCATCTCAGAGAACCACATGGGTTTAGCCAGAAGATTTACAAAATTGTTCTTCAGAACTTGAAAACATTTTGCGAAGACATAAATCCTGCTGTATTATAAAGGAAGGAAGGAAGGAAGGAAGGAAGGAAGGAAGGAAGGAAGGAAGGAAGGAAGGAAGGAAGGAAGGAAGGAAGGAAGGAAGGAAGGAAGGAAGGAAGGAAGGACAGGAAGGAAGGAAGGAAGGCGAAGGAAGGAAGGACGGAAGGAAGGAAGGAAGGAAGGAAGGCAAGGAAGGAAGGAAGGAAGGACAGGAAGGAAGGAAGGAACGGAAGGAAGGAAGGACGGAAGGAAGGAAGGAAGGAAGGAAGGAAGGAAGGAAGGAAGGAAGGAAGGAAGGAAGGAAGGAAGGAAGGAAGGAAGGAAGATCAAATATTTTCTTTTCACTGCATGTATTTGCTTGGTGAAGAAGCTGGTAGTATGTGTTAGAGGTGTGGTAATCTTCCTTCAAAATATTGAATATTGAGAAGCAATAAATCAAGTTACTTCTTAGTGCATATTGAGTCTGCCTCCACCTATTGACATAAGAAAAAAGATTGTGTCAACAGCATTCCTTGGAGATGCCTATCTATCCATTTTCTGCTTTGTTCCTTGCATTCAGGATTGGCAGTTCAGTTGTTCTGGTTTGTGACAAGAGTCAGCCCCCTGAGCTCTAATTTCTATTAATGGTTACTTCCAAAACATGTAAACTCCCTTTAGCCTTAAGAAAAGAGGAAAATAAACTGCAAATAACAAGGGTGATGCACATCCATGACTGAATGCCTGGATGTAAGGATGAAATATGCAGAAGCAGAGCTTTCACATGATACCCTAATATGATTCAGAACATACACCATAGTAAATAATACTAATTGAAGTGAAAGTGTGTAAATTTCAGAAAGGTTGTATAGCTGTCCTCATATTTATAAGGAGCTACCAATGAATAGGGCATGAACATATTACATGAGCAACAATTTCAATAAGGTGATTTGTGTGATTCTGTAGTTGTGAAATTAATTTCAAAACTGATTCCTTGCCTAAGAATTGTTGTCTTAGGCAAGGAATCAATTGTATTTCTTAGGCAAAAGGTCATATTTAATTTTAATGAGTGATATCTCTGTCTTTTGTTTACACAACAACTCTCAGAAATGTAAATGAAGTGTAATCTGACTCATTTTCATTAAATACCACTAGCAGTGTCAAATAGGATAGCTAGAAGAAATCAAAATCAAATCTGATTTTATTTGAATTTTTTGAAATATTTTTGAAAATATTTTGTGTCATATCTGGGAAATTTCATCTTTTCCAGTTCAATCACTTTTGGTATTTTGCCTTTACATTATTTTCTTTGATTGCTAATGCTGAAGAATCTAAGTTTTGCACAGATGCCTATGGCTTTGCTTTCCATCCTTCTCTGTTTTTCTTTGTCACTGGCTTATAAAACAAAGTAATATGATTGTAGTTGTCTGAAAACAAAAAAAAATCAGAGTATTCAGCCTGTACCTACAACCAGATATCAATTATTTATCTTCACTAAGAGGAAAACAGAGATCAGTTCTATAAACTCTTCTAAACAATTTTAAAAATTGTCATCGATGGTTTTTCAAGATGTTGTTATGGATCTGCACATCACTCAGCTTAGCTTTCCACCTGTCAATGAAAGATGAGGGGAAAGGACTGAAGGCTCTGCTCACACTGATATTGTGCCAAGAGTTGTCCCTGGCCATCTGTCCAGGTGATAGAGCTGCACAAGACAGGGAGATGCTCCTGCCCATTGCTCCAGGGCTGCTCTCAGAAGGCAATTCACTTCAGAAGGGATCCATAGGTGTCAGTCACACCATCTGCAGTAAAGACAATTACAGCCAGACGAGGAGTGAAGCAAGGAGCACAGCAGGGCAGGATTACAAACTGTAATAGCCTGTACAGTGCTTCTGTTCTGGACTGTCTTTGGGCAGAACCTCGTCCCTTCTCACTTACCCCATGGTAATCTAGAAAAAAAGAGGCAGGTTTTGTATCTAAATATGCCATAGTCTGAGTCTACTTGAATAAAATGACATGAGGGATGAAGGGCATTAAGCTTATAACTCCACTGTCATTTGAATATTTTGCTTTTACTTCTCTTCCTTATAAACTCTGGTCCGCCCTAGAGTGCACTTTTTTGTCTTGTCATAATATTTGAATGAGTCATTTCAGTGATTAATTCTGTCTCTTATTTTTCTTCTCAGAATTATCTTCTGTCCTTCTGAGTCTGTTCCCTTTCTCAGGCTCTCAGAATCTCTTCCCATATCAAAGTTCTGTGGCTCTGATATTTACACTTGGGAAAATACATGGGCTGTGGATATTGAGGAATATAACTTTGTTTTTAAATTAACTTATGTAAATTTCAAAGAAAAATAGCTTTTAAAAATTAATGTATTCCTAATTTAATCTTTTTGATTAATTTAGCTGGGAGAAACTGTTTTCAAAAATGCAGCAAACTGCTTTCTTTAGCTGTCTGCCTTAGCAAGAACATACAGCACAGTCACCCCACTGCCACACTCTCTGCACTCATCAGCTGGTGTAACTTGTATCCTGGATTGCCCTGACCTTCTCATGGCAGACAGCTGACAGCTTCCATTCCTGTTTCACCAGTACAGTCAGACACCAGCCCCAGTATCATCTGATGGGATCTGCTCTGCTTCATCAGGATGCACTCTTACCTTTTTCAGATTCTTGGATAACACTCAAAATAGTATGTCCTTTTCTTAAACCCACAGAAGAAATCTGTAAGATTGGATAAATGGTAAACATGTTGGGTGGAAATTGAGAGGCCAGAACACTGTTTGTCTTCCTTCTGCCATAAAAGTAATACCTACAGAAACAGAGTTCAATGATGATTTCCCTGGGGTACCATGGTTCTACACAGACCCTAAACAAGTCTGAGACAGCTACTTAGCAGTCTAGTCCCAACTCCCCACTTCCCATATGTTGCATCTGTCCTTGAAAAGACTTCCTCCAAACAAAGAACAATTTGAACTTCTCTGTGCATGTAAAAAACTATATTTATGTCAGTGTGCTTATTACCAGAATATTAGGCCCACATGTTTAAACACAGATGAAACCCAGAAAAAAAACAAACATCCCAAACATTATCAACCCCTGTGGCATGCATTTATGCACCAGGGGAGAAGAATTAATGGACAATCAGAGAATCCTCTGAGGCAGAGGAAGTAGACTGAATGATCTCTCTTCTTAGAAGGACTGCTGTGACAGTGGTCTTTGAAAACCAGAATCAGAGAGTCAGAGAGGAAAGACACACTCTGCCTCAGTGCTTGGAGAAGTTCCAGGAATTCTTCCCTCTCTTTTTTTGGTTGCCTGAACCCACACTTCAAGGAACCTGTTGGACTTTGTTGTGTTCTTCTTGTCTACAAAGGTTTTCTAGCTGGATTCTCAGAGCAGTAAAAACAGCTGGGGTTTGTTAGCTCTAAACAAAGATCTCGATACCTGGTTGAACTATAGAAGATCTGGCACCTCTCTTCATAAAAGCCTCCTTCTCTCATGCAGTTACTGAATTGCAGAAAGAAATTTCTCACATTAGAGCTGGCAGGTAGCAAGGACCATCCCACTCTGAGGCTTGTACTCCTGAGAGCAGCAAGAAGGAAACAAGTTCACCCAAGGTTTCTCCTACCTTTCAATTGGAAAAACCACTGCATTTCTGCAAGATGTTTTTCTTCTAGTAAGAACTCTCTAGTGACATTTTAATTGTACCAAAAGGTTGTATATTTGTTGTTTTTGTCTGGTTTTGGGTGGGTTATTTTGCTTTTTTTTTTTTTTTTTAATATTCTCATGTTAATCTGTTGCTAGTAAGAATAGAACATATTAAGTCTTCCAGAAGTGTTCTAATTTAATTTCAATTATCAGCACAGCTCCACCCCTCCTTACATTTCATCACACTGCTAAAATAATTGTACACCCCCTCATGCTCTTCACTTGCCTTCTTTCTCTTAAATGCTCCTAGTGGTTTTCTTTTCTGCTCTTGACTTTACATTTTCTCCCTCCAGTCAACCTCATGTTACTAGAACTCCTTCCAGTCCATGTGCAAGAATCCATCTTCTCTATCCTTCTTCAGTCTAACAACCCTGGGCTAAATTTTTGGAAAAGTCAGGATACAGAGACAGTGATGTACACTGAGAGATAACTTCTATTTCAATT
Organism: Serinus canaria; assembly: GCF_022539315.1. Taxonomy (NCBI): domain Eukaryota; kingdom Metazoa; phylum Chordata; class Aves; order Passeriformes; family Fringillidae; genus Serinus; species Serinus canaria. Next base: position 16,109,608 of record NC_066314.1, on the reverse strand, counting down.
TTTGTTCTAAAAATATTTATGGTTCTTATTTTTATCTATTCCTGCAGCAAAGGGGTAATTCTCTAAGCAGATTAAAATGATTGGGAAAACATGCCCTTGGTTAGAAATATTCATATTTTTCATTTGTGCCTAGTTCATTGCTCCTTACTCTGATTTTGTGCTCCGGTTTTGTAGTCATGATTTTATTACAAAACTGCAGTATTATGAAACCCAAGATGCTAAAAAATGAACAGGTAAGCCTTTAAGAGCAGTAGTGCAGAAATGTTGTTTTGCCCATGCACATGTCCACTCTCTGGGTCACAGTTTGCTGTGTATGGATCCAATCCCTCAGTTCCTTCCCCTCCTGAGCTCTCAAGTTAAGAGTAGAAATGGTTGCTGTTCACAACACTGTGAATTTCAGGAATATAATTTCAGGACAGCTGTGACAGTTCTTCCAAGGATTTTGTGTTAACATATGCTCTGCATGGAGACCACTGGTCTGTGGGAGCCCTGCTTTCCCAGTTAGAGGTAAATATGGGTACATGGTGAGAGAATGAGAAATACATCAGTTTTTCAAGCCTGTGTAGACTGTGAAAAAAAATTCCATCTCTGAATAAATTTCTGCCTGTTTCCTGCCACTCTTGCATATGATTCTCATTTACAAGTTGTGTAATGTCTCATAGCATCTCTCCTTTTCCGCCTGATCTGATTATTCATAAATCACTTCTGGCTGGAAAAAGTCTCCTTTTACACCTCTGTGAAATGCTCCTGTGAGGTTTGGTTGAGAGGTAACTCTCAACCAGCAGTAACTTCAGGCTAGCCTGTCCCCTTCTGTAAATATAATAGCACAATTGAAAGGGAGAGAAATTATAGGAGTGAACAGTGGAAGAGAAGGAGAAGGTCAGAACTATAGGAGCCATTCCATCACTGAGAAAAATTTTTGTGAATTCATGGCCTTAAAACATCTTAATCACGATGGAGCTTAAAATGAAAGTGAAGGTTGCAATGAAACTGTTTTTTACCAAGTAAATTGGAATTCATATGTTCATATTTAATGTTTCACATCTGCTATTTGTTCTTTAAAATGTAATAGTGCCTGCAAGGTCACTCGAAAGAAGACTGGTCCCTTGCACTATTAAAAAATGTATGGTCTCAACACCAAATGCTAGCATATGGTAAAGAACAGCAGAAATTGGAAAGAATTATATTATTCAGACAAATGTAATGGGTGGCTGTCAAAAGACAGTGCTTATAAACATTTTCAATAATTTTATTCCTATCAGCAAAGGATAATTTCTTTCTTCTTTGGTCAGATAATAAAAATTGTATCCTCAGTTTTTATTCATTTACAACCAGCAGACCTTAGTTCTCAGTTTAAAAACCTGTTATTCACTAAAACAGAGGCTTTGAAGCTAGTAAGATATACTATTCACAGTAATTATATATATTATATATATTTAAGATAAAGAATATCTTTATCTTGATAGTGACCCCTGTAACTAGGATGTCCTGGCCTTTTTTAGGTAGTCTTCTAAAGTTCTGGAATATAGCCTTTGTACACTTGTACTCCACAAAAAAAAATTATAAAATATTACTAAACAAGTAATATTAAAATAAGTTACTCCTAGAGATTTCAATTCTTGTTTTTTCTCCCATACCTCAAAACCAGGAACTTGCAAGCACACAATAAATATGCTGAAAGTAAAAAAAAAACTCTGACATGAAAGAGAAAGATGAAGATATATTAGAAAACAAAGTTTCATGAAGGAAAATAGTGAGTGAATATGTCTCCAGTATGAGTATTTATAAAAACATAATTAAAAACTTAGCTGGCCTGCAGGTCATCCAGGACAAACAAGGACATGGCTGAATTACAAAGTCTGCATAGGTGACTACGTTCTAGAAAGGTGTATTTATTCAGAATAATTTCATCACTCCCTGAGCTATGTTTTTAGGTGCTTAAACACAAATTTACTTATGTTAACAGGAGCTGCAAACTCTGCAGGCCTGCATGTGTGCTATAACGTGGATATAAAAATCTGATTTTCACTTTCTAAAATATCTATAATTTTGCATCCACCCCTTCTATCTAAAAGAAAACAATGCCAAATATTTGAGACAGATCTAAAAAAATGGGATATTTTTGTCTAAATTCCCACTTCTTTTTATATTTAATTTTCATTCAATTTCACCAAATGTGTGGAGGACTAACTGCCCTAGAAATGATAGAGTGGGTTCATTTCTGGGAAGTTAGCAGCTTATCAAGGGCAATATAAACAAAACTGGCACAAGTTAGTGTTTCATAAAGCCTCTTTGTGTCTGTGTATGCCTCAAATCCCAAGAAATTTTTGAATCCTCACAGAGCATTGTGGTGCGCTTGTTGCAAAGTAAAACCAATTTGCTTAGCATGAATGTCAGCATTACAAATTCCAGAAATAGCCAAACACACTTATCTGTTCATTTACTGAGAACTCCTGTTGCATTACTGAAGCTGTTGGCCTCAGATAACAGTGGGAGTCAGATTGCTGAAATCAGTGTGTGATTTCAGTTATAACAAAACTTGCAGAAAACTTCCAGATCAGACATTTTATAATATTTTTGTTAACTTGACAAGGAGTAATGGCTTTAAATTAAAAGAGGGTAGGTTTAGGCTATGTACTAGGAAGCAATTCTTTAGTGTGAGAGTGGCGAAGCACTGGCATAGGTTGCCCAGAAAAGTTGCAGACACCCCATCCATGGGAGTGTTCAAGGCATAATTGGATGGGGCTTTGAACAACCTGGTCTAGTGGCAGGTGTTCCTGCCCGCAGCAGGGGACTTGGAACTAGGTGATCTATAACCCAAACCACTCTATGATTCTGATTCTATCATCCTGATTCTATGATACTCACATTCACGAAGGTATGTTTCAATCCTGATGCCTTTTTTTTTTTTTTTCATAATGCCTTAAATGCTTCTTGTGATGCAATGCAAAATGTGGTCAAAAGTGAGCAGTGCTGAAGCCATCTTCAAAAAACCCTTCTCTGATCACATTGCAGAGGCTCAATCTGCATGCTCTGTATGCATAACTCGGGTTTCCATATGAGTAATATGCAAAGTTTCTGCCTTAAAAGCAACTAAAAATAGAAAGACAAAGCTAACTGGTTTTTAAATATTTTCTTCTTTCCTCTATTTTTTCCTTTATACCATGAGGGGATGGCCTGAAAAATAAAAAAGTCCTGATCTGCTACTTCCACCATCACACAATTTATTTTACTGCTGGTACTGTATTATAATGAGAAAGTTTGAAATGTTTCATTACTAAGTTTCCAACATTAAAGTATAAGATTCAAAACTGTGGTGTTTCTGTACCACTTTGAACACTGGAGAATGCTTGAGTCCTATACAGCTTTGTTTAGAGCTTTGTCAAATGGCTCTGGAAAACAAATTAACATTCAAAAATTTTCTTTGAATACCAATTAAATAATAATTCCTGGGTATTTAAAAGAATCTCCTGGGTCTCTTAGAAATATAACTGAAATACAGTCATGGTAAATGATTTAAGGTGAGGTGAAAAGTTGACCAAGCCTCCTCAGGATCAACTTGTAAGTTAATATTTCAAACATAGTATTATTTTCTCTCCTGAAATAGCCATTAGGGTTGTATTGCTCAAACTGTATTTGCCTTTTCCTTAGAGAAAAAATATCTTTGGATTAAATCCTTGGATTAAACATAAAGTTAGCAAGGCTATACATATACACTAATGAGATAGGCAGATAATCAGCTAAATAGGCTTGCTAACTGTGCTGTTGCTTTACAATAACCTTTCACCCTTCTACAAAGAGTAAAAAACAGAACTATAAAATAATTTCAAAGAAAGCAAAGGTTTTTCAGGACAGTAAAAGTCTGAACGTGACCAATCTGTTTCAACATGCTGGAGACTCTGACTGCAAATTTTGAAGGATGAGTGTAGCAGATAAATGACAAAAAAGATTAGTCTGAAATATTTACTATCTGTAGTGCTAACAGTCATTCCATCTATATTAATTGGCACAGTGTTTTCTGTGCCAGATGGTCTATTGCAGAGAGTGAACATTACCCTTGTGGATTTATCCAAATTATGTATTTGACGTTTGGATGAAAGCATTTTGCTTTTTTTACTAGTTGAGCAGAGAGAATTATGTTTTTCATCTTAATGCTATTATTCCATACAAGTCATCAATAAGTATACATACAAAGGTCTAACTGGCTTCTAAGCAAAGACAGATATGATGGATTTTGTTTGAAACAGCTCTAAAAACTTCAGTCTTATTATTGTCAGTGTTTACCTCAGCTTTCAAAAATAAATTCTGATGCCCAGTTGCTAAGGCAGTAAACAGATACTAGAGATGAGAGTCACTGGGAAGGGTAATACTTTACCCTCTTCCCCAGATCTAGGTATTTTGGGGAAGACCTTGACTGGAATACTGCCATAAACATGCTGTGTTTTGGCCTAATGCCAGTACAGGTGTTTTAACTCCCTGCCCACTCTATATTGCCTGCCCAAAGGTGATTGCTGTAAGGCTGTACCATCCACCAGGCACAGTGTTATGGCAGCTCAGCTCAGCTCAGCTCAGCTCAGCCCCCTGACCGACTTCAGCCTCATCCCACTGGATCACTCAGACCAAGAGTATGTCCCTGGAGGAAGGTGGAAAGGAAGGGACTCTAATTCAACATGTGTTAGGCAGGAAGCTTCCACAAGGATGGCTGCTATTCAAAGGGCCAAGATATATTCAGAAGGTGTAGGATTTCAGTCAGTTGTTGAACAGAACCTGCACGGGGATTGATTGTTAACTTTTCAAATAGTCCATCAACAAACCCCAACAAACCAAAGAGTCAGTTTATTTGCTATTATAGAACTAAAAGCTTCCAACACAGACTTTTTGTTAATCACAGTATTAAAATGTGGCACAGAATGTGTGAGATAAGGAGATCAGGAGCTGGAAGCTCTGTGCAGCTTAACAGGTGTGATAAAAGATGGGCTCATCTCTTCTATAGGCATACATACACTCAAAGGATGGTCTGGGGAGTTTACAAAGAGAGAGTCACATTGAAAGTAAACGAACTTAAAAAGAGGGGGGGAGGTCAATAGGAAGCAAGACAGAGAGCAGGATGGCTTCTGTCAAAGGAATGCAGTGAACACAAGAAGTGCAAAATGAAAATAAAAATAAATGCTGTTTGCACTAACAAAGTGGAAGAATGACAACAGCAAGAATGAGAAAAAGAGAGTGGGAAGACATGATTTGGGCATACAGAATGGGAAAGGAGTGAAAGACTCAAAGCTGAAGTGGAAATAAGCAAGAAATAGCAAAGATATTTGCACTTGGTGCTTCTTTTTGCTCAAAATAATCTTTGTCTGGTTTAGAAAAAAATAATGCCAGATGGCCAAAATCATCAGACAATTTGTCTAGCAAGAATTGTCCTTTGGAAGAAATATCAAATCTTGGCAATTAGATTTTGACCAGAGCATTCTCTTCACCAGGGAAACAGACTAGGGAGACATTCAGTCTTTCACAGTCCATTTTTATCTAAAATGAATCAATTACATTTTGGAGACACTATCAAAGTTTGCAGGAAAAAATTCTCCCTGTTCCTCCTACAGGTAGGTCTGTGATTACAATTTGAGTGTGTATGTGGAGTTTAAGCTCCCTGCGAATATTTAAATTAAATAACCACTGAATAGTTATAACTTGCTGCTTTGTATCCTGGCTTACGCTTACCTCAGAACATTCACCTGCTGCCATAAGAGACATAGGCTGGAAGGAGGTCAGCAAAGGCCAGAAATGTGAATGAACATTAACTACCTGCTAAACAAAACGATGATTCATTATTGAAAAATAGGCATGATTGTAAAGGTCACTAGGGCCAGCTAAACTGCATGTCTAAGACTTGTGTATGTGGCACATAAAATATGCAGATCTGCCATAGGGAAATTCCTTAGGTATTCATCACCATGAATACTTCTGATATTGTTTAGCACATAGCCATAGTAAATGACATAAAGAAAATGAGGTATAGTCTCCGATCCATAGTCAGCGGTTTTATTACGCAACTTCCACATCTTGCAGAAATTTTGGCACTCTCTATGCCTTTTAACCCTCTTAACAGTTATGAACTATTTCAAGAGCTAAGCTCTGAGAAAATTCACCTTTGCAGCCCAAGGCTTAAAGAAGGCTCTCTTCTGGCAAAAGCACAGGTTTGTAATTTTAAAGGATGCTCTCATAGGTAATTTTTGGATGGCTTTCAGCCTCATGCATTAAGATGATTTTAGCCTTTATTCAGTAATGCTTTGTTATTTTGAGATATTAATTTCTTTTTTTTTTTTATTGCTGCTTTTATCTGTGACACTTAGAATGCCAAGACAGATCGCCTCAAGAAAAATAAAAGGCATTATTATATTCTGTTTCTATCCAACATTTGTGCTTTTAACACATAATAAATATTCAGATGTGTTTGCTGTCATTAGCTAGAATGGGAAGTCTGTCACTGAGAAAAGGAAGACCTATTTAATAACAGCAGGGCCAAGCTTCCTTTAATATTATGGAACTAAGCAACTCCATATTTCATCAAGGTCTGTAACAAAAGCCTGACAAATTACTATAGGACTTCTTTTCTCTGTGTGCTGCTGTGATGCAATCTTAAGATATTTCCCTGAACTCTTCAGCACAATAACACACATGACATTCATCATTGTATGGGCAGCAGAATACTAGCAGTGGACAGGACATATACACCTTCAGGAAATCCTCCTCTAGTTTTGACTGTCTTAACTGGAAGGGGGCAGCCAAGGTCACATCCAAGATGGGATGGTTATTTGCACTCTACTCCACTTCTAATCTTCTGGTAAGATCACAATCCTTGTTCTTCTCCAAATAAAGAAGGAGAAGCCACTTTTATAGTGAACTCTGAAAAGAACATAATGGAGGGTTTTCAAACCATGATGGTCTATTATTAATTACTTTAGTTTTGTTCTTTTGTTTGGGGAAGCAGTATGATCCACAAGCAACCAAGAATGTAGCATTAGTTCAATTTTTCACTACATGAGTCATTGCCTCTTCCACTAACTACATCTGTAAAATGCAGATTTGGTCATAGTAATTACCCCTTGAAAAAAATATCTTGAAGTGATTTGCAAAGAAAATTATGTATCAATCTGTGTAAGGAATTTGTATTGTTCAAAAATTATGCAGATATATTCCAAGTCAAACACTGAATGGTACTGTTTTACTAAACTTCACTGCAAATTTTCCCTAATTAATCCATGTATATGAAATATTTTATTTTAAAAATCAATTGCAATTTAAAGTAATTAAATATTTTAAAATGTTAGCGTAGTTTCTTAGTAGCTAGATACCATTCAATTATCATCCTTGAAAAATCTTCAGTACTTCATGATTGGTGACATTTTGTCTTTTCTTCTGCATTAACAATGATTCATAGTTTTCTTTTGTCTTCTGATTGCCACTGTTCAGAAAAGAAAGTGAGTCAAATTAATGGATATAACTTCATTTTACTTGAAGCTTAATTCAGCATCAAGGTCATACTCAAAATTGAGGCTAAAAATTGAAATAGCAAGGTTTAAATGCAGTACATATTTTTTTTCCAATTATTTCAGTCATACAAAAATAAAGTAAATTGTTCATTAATAGAAAAAAATCAAACTATTTTCCCAACTGTATTTTGTTGTTTTGGTTTTTTTTTTCACTTTTCTTTCCTCTCTTCACCTGGCAAAATTCCTATTGGATACAAGAAACTCGACTGCATATATTTATCTCCCTGGAGAGAGACTGAAGAAAAAAAACATGTGACAGATGTTAGTCACATTGCTTAATGTACTACTGGAACACATTCAGAAACTATGGTGATGAGCATTATATAAATAATCTATGTAGAAGAGAATCCTGAAACCATTCCTTTGAAAAAATGTTAATGAATTTCAAGTAGACTTTTACTTAGGTAATGATTAAAATGAGCAGATTCCAGATTATAGATATTATTACTCTATTTTTAATAAGAGTAATACCATCATTATGTTATTCCTAAATTTTGTCCTCAAATGCTTTCTACTTACTTTCTTCACGAAAGGTGAATTTACTAATCAAAATGTTCATGATAAATGACAGCACCACAGGCTCTGGAAGTGATACTTGCTAATAGCTAAATTAATAGACAAAATGCTTCTTATCAATTCCTTCTACCTGTGGGCCAGAATGTGGTCAGCACAGTGGAATGGCTCTGCTGGGTCAGTCAGAAAGGGCCATTCAGCTGGGGGTCATCTCTCTGCTCAGTCTTTTTCTGAGCTTATGGATCTCTTTTCTCTTTCTTCATGTTTGTTTCTTCTCTAGAGAGAAGTGTCTTAGCTCACTCTATATGCCTCAGTTTTGTCCCTCTTGGAAATAAATACTCATCTTTAAAAATTATTGTTACTAAAATTATTTTGTTAATAATTTCAAATTCTGCTATATCCTTTTGAATATGTGAGAGAAGTCAGAACTGTGTTTTAAAGGTGATTCATGATTTATTCAACTGATAATTATCTTGTTTTCTGTTGATTTATTTTTTTTCCCCTTACAGTTACTAACATTTGATTTGGGTTTTTGTCTGTTATTCAGCATAGGACTGACATATTTGTGGAGCTATCTCTCATTATCTCAAGATTTTTCCTCTGAGAAGTAGCACTTAGCTTGGAGCTCATCATTTTATATGTGAATTTGTGGGTTTTTTTCGCCTTGTGCATCACTTTACATTTTTCTGCAGCACATTTCATCTGCCATTTTATTGCCCAATCAGCCTCAATTCTGCAGCAATTCTTCACAGTCACTCTGCATTTTTCCTATTCCAAATAATTTAGTATTAACAGCAAACTTTCCAAGCTCCCTACAAAATGTCTTTTCAAGGACTTGCATGAAGTCATTGTAAAACACAAGTCTCACCTCAGCCTCCTGTAAAAGTCCACAGCGACATAGTGTGATCCTTGGAGTGTTCTGCACAGGCCCAGGACTCAATGATCCTGATGGGTTCTTCCCAACTTGACATATTCATGATAATAAGAATGATACTGTATCAACTGTATCATTCTTATTATCATGTTTGATGACTTTATCACAAAAAATACTAAAACATCCACATCACAAAACTCTCCTCTGCAGAAGGCATGCTGGTCTTTCCAAGGAACTTGTGTTTATCCAGATGCCCAGTAATTTTGTTGTACATTTTGACTGCTAAATTACCTAATGTGGAAGTCAGGCTCAGACAATCTAGATACCCCCATCTCCCCAGAAAGTCTCTCATATACCATCTGCTGTGGATACGCTGATGTGCTGAAAGAATTCAAATAACTTAGACGGAATTCTGACTGTAATTTACAGGAAGATTTTGGGTATCTTCCTGCCCAAGGTGAAATTTTAATATTTCTAGATAGGAATGCAATAATAATAACAACTTGCTGAGTATTTTGGTCAATATGCAAATTGGAAAAGACTACTGATATCATGACATCTTGAGTCTGAACTATTTTTGAAAGAAAATGAACATGATTAATTTATTTTGTGCTATGCCCAGATCCCATATGGTCTCCACTTATGGTACTTAGCACACCAGCCAGAACCCACCTGTACAATTTGTGTTTAAGGACTTATAGATATTGTGATTATGAAGGCCATGAAACAGGTATCTGGACACTTTACTGAGTTGAAATAATTTCTGGAGAGGTACTGAAGCAGGATTGCAAAGCTCAGTGTGCAGTTTAAAATGTATAAGCAGTTGGTGAGAGCTCACATTCTGTTATTGAATATTATTCATGTGCTTATGAGCTATTTTAGACCCTTGTCCAACATCCATTGGTTTCAGAACGGGAAGAGAAAACTATGTTCTCCGTTCTGTTTCAGCATTTTACTCTCATTAAGACACTATTGTCAGACAATGATGCAGCAGGTATTTCCTCTTTGAAGGCACAGCCTGAATGTGAGATTTCATGTAACTCCTCAGAAACATCTCTTTCTTTCCATTAATAGCAGAAGGAGAGATGTGTGACACAGAAATACCCCATTTATACAGATTTTGGGTTTTGTAGGCATTCCCGTTGAGTGTGCTGACATCTTGTGGTTGGATGGATATTTAGAATTGTCATGTGTGTGATGAGAGGAAGCAATTCCAGCGCAGCATCTTGGGATCTCCAGCTCTTCTTGAAAATTTCAGCCAAAGGCTCCATGTTGAGAAACATTTTGAATTTGACTACACAGCATTGACTGTTTTTCTTTTTTCTCAGTTGAAATTCTTTGTTTCGCCTCAAGCCCCATAATTTTCAGGGAAAAAATAAGTACTTTCAAGTACATTTATTTTCTTGAAGTCACATAGTCATTAAATCTCTATGCCTGAGATATGGACCAGAGCTGTAGGTTAGTGATAGCAAGAATGTTGACATGTGTTTGCCTGTGAACTGCTCTGCTTTGACTGGTTCTTGGCTTCCTTTTGTGACCAGATGTTAGCAGAAAGAGGGAATGTTGTGCTGGTTTTTTTTCAACGATGTACAGGATGGACAGCTGTGCTCCAGTTCTTTGGAATTTTGTTTGTTTGCTCTTTCTAAATAATATATCCCCAAGGCTTTCTTGTCACATCCTTTTACAGTCTAAAGATTACTTCTGTCACTGGCGTCTTCTGGCTATTTTATTTCTGCCCATTGCTCCTCCTTTGTCTCTGTAATCTCCTATCTACTCTCTCCATCTTTAAAAATCTGTCTTCTTTTACTAACTGTTGTTTTTGGTCCCCTGTGCAAAATTCTTTAGCAGAAAATTTGTTGTGCCTGTCTGCAGCACAGCAGCTGATTCCACACCAAAATTTACCAGCTCTGATACTGTCCTCCTGCTGTGAGTGACCAGGTGAGGAGTGGAGCCTGTGAGAGTAACTCAAGGGAAGCTGAAAGGCTGCTCAAGGTTGCTGCAAATATTATTTCCATGCTGAAGGCCCAGCAGACAGGGTGGCTGCAGGTGTTTACAGAGACTTACAGCAGATAATACAGAATCTGTGGCTTTTCTGGGGTTAATAAGATGCTTCTGAGGACCAGGGTAGAGGTTCTGTGGGTAGTTGCAGCCTCAGGCACAAGGACTGGCATCCGCTGCGCTCCGTGTGACAGTCAGGCACAGAGGCTCAATGTATACAATCTGTCTCCCCTTGTTTATGTTCATGATTCATCTGTGCCTACATACTTTTGTGAACAGTATGCTGCACTATGTTATTAAACACAAAACTGTGTACATAGCTTCTGGGATTTGTATGTGTGCCTCATAAGAAGCAAAAAAGGGTTTCAGTGAAATCCTGCCCATATGGCAGGTCAGCATGCATTAGTCTCCACTTTTCTGATGTGCCTGTTATGAAGAACCATTCAGAGAATTTATCTAGCCAGCACTACAGGAAATTTCCAAGCAGAAGAGGATATATACATGTATGTTTCATGAAGATTTGATGACATTTCCAAAAAGCTGGTGTATCAAAAACCAGAAGAGTGGAAATATGATCAAAGTATGCTCTATGTCCAGCATATTCTCAGTAAAAGTGAAGAGTTTACAGATATCAATTTCTAAAGTGTATTTATTACAGATAAAGGAAATAGAAGAGAATTTAATGACCTGATAATCTTAATCTTTTTAGGAAAAAATGAATTAATATGGCTAAAAATGAGAAAAATCTTAATACCTCCAGGAGACTTTTGCAACACAAATCTAGTAGTTATACTGTCAAAAGTTATTTGGGAAGAATTAGGAGATGGACTTATTTGTAAGGTCAGCACAAGAGTGAATAAATGGATCTTGGAAAAAAAATGCACACATCCTAGAAAAATTGTTATAGCCCTTAACACACTGAATTTGGGCACTTTCACTGCCAATGGATCATATGATTAAGGAATCTTTCAGCCTAACAGAAAGAAGCAGTTAAATGAGAAGCAGATAGAAAATCAAAACCAGATCAGTTCTCTTGAAGTGTTCTCTGCAGTAAATACTACTCTTCAATTTTTTCTTGGATTTTTTGAGAAGGAAAAAATTTGAAAAGAATCATTTTCTTTAATAGCTGTATAGCTGTCAGGAGATTTAACCTGCATTGTATTTGTATGATCACAAATATTAACCTCATTTCAAGAACTTTCTCCAAATCCATAAATAAACTACATTTCTTTAAAGATGTTTTAATAAGGTTTATGTGGGATAGAAGTCAAGCTTAGACTTGGCAGAAGTCTTTGTGCTGGAAAATGAATTCTATGTCCAGAAAAATTATAATTCTGAAAGTCTGTTTGTAGGCTTTTCTGCATAACTGCTGTAATAAAGCTGCCATGATAAACCTTGTTCAGTTCTTTATTATCAACTTAAAATACCTACCTCACTTGTAGCTCACAACCTGTAAGGAAAAAAAATACATTTTTTCCCTTACCTTGCCAATACTTGCATGAGTATTTTTTTATTTTACTACATATGAATATTTAACATTAATTTCTCTAGTTCTGATCTCCTCAGTAAAAGACAAGGAACCACCAAAGAGTATCCAGCAGAGGCCACAAAGATGATGAAAGGCCTGGAGCATCTCTGTTCTGGGGAGAGTGGGGCCTCTTTAGTCTGTGGAGGGCGAGAGGAGAGGGGAGGGGAGGGGAAGGGGAGGGAGGGTAGTGGGAAGTGGAGTGAGGTTGAGCGGTAGGTAGTATTTGAGAGTGTTAGGTGAGTAGAGTATTCTTTCTTTTCTTTTCTTTTCTTTTCTTTTTCTTTTCTTTTCTTTTCTTTGCATTTTCTTTTAAATTGTATTATATTAGATTAGCATTATATTCTTATTATAGAGATTCTATTATATTATCTTCTTTTATCACCGATTTTATGACATTGTATCATTACAAACTTATCTTTCTTTATATTTCGAGAATTATATTCTTACTCTCTCTCTATTCTATCTATTCTTCTCTTATCTTCTACTTCTATCTTCTTTCTCTTTTTCTCCATTATATTCTATCGTCTATATTCTCTCTCTATCTCTTCTCTACATCATATCTACGGTAGAGTTCTTTCTTGTCTCTCTACTCCTCTTCTCTTCCTCTCTCTTGCTCCCTCCTTCGTCTTCTCTCTCTTCTTCCCGCTACTCCCTCTTCTCATCCATCGCCGCGGTTGGAAAGGGTTATCAGGTTATTCTTCTCTCTCTTCCTCTTCTCTTTCCCTTTACTGCTTTACTTCTCCTTCGCTTCTTTCTTATTGTCTTCTCTTCTCTTACCATTCCTTCCCTCACCAAAGAAAAACAATCGAAAATAAAAATAACCAATATGCCTCTTTCTCTTCTCTTCTCCTTCTCTTTCCTTGCGATTCTCTTCCTATTCTCACTGGAGGGAGATGTAGAGCTCATCAATACATACAAATATCTCAAAGGTGGGTGCCAAGAAGATGGGCCAGACTTTTTTTGTGGTGCCAGTGACAGGAAGAGGAGCAATGGCAGTAAACTGAAACACAAGAAGCTTCACCTCAACATGAGGGAGAGCTTTCCATAGAGTGTGGCAGAGCCCTGGAACAGGATGCCCAGGGAGGTTGTGGAGTCTCCCTGTCCGGAGACATTCAAAATCCACCTGGATACGTTCCTGGATCTCCAGAAGGCCCTTCCAACCCTAATTATTCTGTGATTTTCTAAACTCTTAAAGCATTCTGCATTTGATCGAAAAGGCATCATACAATCTATCAATATTCTCTTCAATGATTTCAAACTTATTTTTGGAAAATATCAATCTAAAAATATAGTGGTTGAAAATTTCAGCACAACCTTCAGAAATTTCTGTAACTGTGAACAATTATCTTGAGTTCATGTAGGCTAGAGTGAAACCAGTCACAATCTAACTTGTGTCACACTCCTTATAGTAGCATTGGTGAAAGAATGTTGTGAATATTTTTTCTGCTCTTTTATAACCAACATTATTTAATGAAATGCTGACTCTTCCTACACTTAAAACACTGATAAATATAAACATTACCATTGTTCAAAGAGAGAGTTTTGGCTGCACCATTCATTGTATTCCTTTTTACACTGTGAATGATGTCCTAAAATGTTTTGGCTTCCACAAAATGCCAGAAATTTTTCTTCTACTCTGAATTATGACGTTGGTGTCATCAAAACCAAAGTTTCAAGGTGGATGTCACTTTGTCTTTCACATCTAATAAGTCTGCTGTAAAACCAAAATATTTTAGAACCCTCAAAGAGCTCATTTTCTTTAAAAAAAAAAAGCAAATATTTTTTATATAAAGAATATTCAAATATTCAAATAAAGGAAATTTGCTTTATGTCCTTTGTCTATTATGTCTATTATGCTTTTCCCCACTCAATCTGCATAGCATCAGTCTCAGACCCTTCTAGACCCCTCTGAAGTTTTTTGCGACTTTCTCTCCACTGTAAAATGTAATTTCAGGAGTGTCAGGCTCTTATTTGTGACTGAGTCTCCTCTCTCCAAGATCCTCTGCCTTGAGTGTGCTAAGTATGTCCCTCAGGGAAGGAAATGTCTCCCTTTTTCCTCCCAGTAGGCTCTTTTTTTAGTTGTTTTATTAAAGCAACATAAATATAATTATAAATGCATAACAAAGCAAATCAGCTGGCACTATCACAAACCCAGTGCTGTAGAAGACACACCTCTTTGTTTGTTAGCAGCCATGAAAGAAAGCAGGATGCAGTCAGTGTCTGGGAAGCCTTTGAGCACACGCTGCATGTTCTTGTCACTGTGTGTTCCAATACAGTGTGAATAAGGAAGGATCTTTGGAACCATCTTGTCTTTCTGAAGCACTCTGAGCTTCTCTTGCACTCTGGGCTGTCTGCTGGCTGTCAGTTCAACCTGATTTATACAGAACACTAGTGAGACATGCTAAAAGAACTCAGTTTCCATGCACAAGGCATATTTTAGAGGCATTATTTTCAAACCTCCACAGCTTAGCTGAATCAAAACCAATTTTTCCTGGAACACTCAAGAGCGCTGCTCTGAATAAGGAATAAATATCTGCCAATTTCTAATTTTCTAGGTTCAGCTGATTCATCAGTACAGTTTTTCAGCAAGTAGTCATAAGGCAATTTATAACACAAGTCAATTTTAGTGTACTTATATTCCAGAGAACTAAATGGTATTAGTCCAAACACTGCAGAAAAATAAACAAACTGCTGGTTTAGGCTAGGTTTGAAAAATTTTAATCTCCAAGGCAAAAATTTTAGGAAAGTACTTACAGAGGGGGGGCAAAGGATTTTAGAAAGCAATATTTAGAAACCTACTGTAAGAATATAATATGTAACAAACATTAATTAGATTGAAAACCAGTTATTTCAGTCAAACTATTTTTCTGGCACTCTAAAATGGTATGAAGTGCTGATAATCACAAAATTTGAAGTGGCTTTCTGACTAAAGAGTTTAAAAAGGATCTATTGTAGTAATTCCACAAATACAAAATAATTGTTTGAGCATCTCAATTCATAAACCCAAACTTGTTCACCATAAACGTTACTCTGTGTTGGTACATCAGTGATATGTTTGTCTGCCTAACAGTATATATGATAATTATGACTGACTGAGAAAGCAGAAAAAAAATCTGTTTTCTTGACAAAAATTCCTACACATAGGAATAGTTAAGTAGAGAAAAATTGTCTTAGGATTTGCTCCTGGATATGTCCTGGCTCAGCTTCCTTTCCTCTAGAAAATCAGGATAGAAAACAATATAAATGTTCATGGGTTGGTCTTGGTCAGCTGCCAGAGCAAACCCAGACAATCTTTTAACCCTCTCAACCAGGATGGGATAGAAAATAAGATGGCAAAGCTAATGGGTTGACACAGGGACATCACTTACCAGTTCTTATCACACATTTGACTTGGCTAAAATTAATTTGCTCTATTTACAAATAAAATCAATTTGGGCGGTAAGAATCAAAGACAAATACATATTTATGTTTGGAAGATGGGAAAGTTATTTTCTGAAAACACACATGAAACTACCTTCTATTTGTTCTCCCGAATGAAAATCTTAGCTGCATATTTGATAGCATCAGTAATCTCCCAGCTTGAAAAGTATATTTTTTTGCTTCACAGGGTTCTGGAGATGCTTGCATCCCAGAAGCAAGCATCCCCCTTTAGAAGCTGTCATTGGAAAGAGACATTCATTGGTCATCTTGTAAAACTTCTGAAAGCTTAAGGAAGGCACCCTTTCTTAAGAATATTTTTACCAGGGAAATTGCAAGCAGTTTGTGAGTGTGAGTGGATTTTAGGGAGAGCTATAGCCATCCCATAAATCCCTCTGAGATTAGGAGAAAAGGAAGCAGGTCTGTCTCCAACACAGGAAACACAAACTACCATCTCATTCTTCTTGAGGTGGCAGTGAAGTGAGGAACAGCCTCACAGAATGACAATTGAATCATAGCCATTGGATGCAAATGACTCATTAGGGTCAGGAAGATCTAAGAATGTTTCAAGGAATCAAAGGATGTGCATGTACAAGATGGACCTTTCTCTCTGGCTATGCATGTCATCACTGGCCTCATGCATGTTCTGTCTGGGAATAAAAATTTCTTCCTTTCGGCTGCTGTAAAAAAAAATGGTGGAACTCTGCTTTCCCCTGAGATTCAGGAAATGGTGAAACCTTTCTGCTTGCTCTGAGGGACTCATATTTGAAACCAGAGACAAGAGAGTTTGAAAGCTGTTCCCAACTCACGGCTCTTGGTCTCTGGCCTGGTACCAATGAAGGCCGTCTTTCTGTGACTGGATCAACTATCTTGGCACGGATTTTTGCCTTTGTGCCAGCTAGGAGTCACATTTCACTGTGCCTTGCACTTCATCTACACACTAGCAGCAGCCAGATTTCCCTGCAGGCTGCTTAACCACCTTGGCATGGCTTTTGTCCAAATGCTGGCTGGGAGCTGGTTCCTCTGTGGCCTTCTCAATTCTCTTGGCATGAGACAATTGCTCAGACACCAACTGAGAGCTCAGTTCCTGCAGCCTGCTGTTTCCATCTGCTGATTCTGAGTGGCAACAAAAAGAAAGGGACTATCCTTCAAACCACCTCAGATTTTTTTCTTTGGAATTGTCTGAGGGGAAATAAAACCAGTCCTCAAAGATAAAGAAATGTTAGGCTAAACATTCTGTGAAACCTTTGTTCCAAAAAGAAATTGGAAGTTCAGCCTCAAAAAGAAATTGTGTCTCAGTCAGCTCCACCTGGGCAATCAAGCTACATCTGGCTGTAATTAATCTGCAAAAAAAAAAAAAAAAAGAAGGTCTGCCCTGTGGGATGCATCCACTTAGAAAATCCACAGTGATTTCTGTGTGATATGCCTCTTACTTACAGATGTGTTCTAGGCTCTTGATCTTCAATCCTGATCTCTGAATCTCTTTCCTTTAATGCTTTTTGCAATTGTTGGCTGGTTTGCTTGACTTTATGATTGTCCACTGTTTTCCTTAATCTTCAGTTCAATAACATTCTTAGATTCTTGACTATGTTGCAGATTTATTTTTCCAGACTAATAGAAAAATATTTCCTATTTTGTTTCACTATAAATAGGTCTGTCTGGATTCTATTCAGCCTTAAGTGCTGAGTACAAATGTCCCTGTCTTAAGCTACATTTCCATGAAAGGATATTGTCTGGATACATAGAAATCTGGACATCTCTTCCTGAAAAATGATGTTTAGTTTAGATTTTGTGTGAAGATCTATCTGTATGGAGATGGAAAATATTTATCTCCTACAAACAGAAACAAGGCTGAGAGAATTCACTGTTTCTGCAGCTTAATGCATCAATCTATCTGCAGTTTTGCTAAAACCAAATGATGAAGAGTCCTGAATCAGAGATGAGAAATCGTGACACTTCTAAAAACTTATGACTACTAAGCATTTATAAAAGCTGCATATCTCAAATGTCCTTGGCATTTGGGAGGTGGGGATGTGGTGAGGGAGGAAAAATAGCAAAGGGAATGCTTATTACTGAGCAGTATTTAGCAGGGAAAATAGCTTTACATTCTCCTTACTGGAGATCTTGGTAGGCAGATTGGACCAGTACTACCACTTATATACATCACATAATACTACCACATAAATGTGTTCAAATTTTCTTAACTTCTGTAATATATTTTGATTTTGAGTAAGCACTTTGAAAATGTCTGAAGACTAAAAGGAAGACACTAGACAATTCTAAACAAATCATTTTCCCTTGATCAACTTGTTAGGTCACATAATCTTTGCCCATTTCTTGGAATGGAAGACATTGGTCTGCCTATTACACATTTTATGATTAAATAATATATTTTTGCTAGTCACTTTGAATGCATAACAACTATCTGTGGGCACATAGTCACTTCCAAATGTACTTACAATATCTAGTCCCACAAGCCCAAAAGGTGAGTTTATGACTTCATTTGAATTCCTTTAGTTTTTCTAGATTTCTTATAACGACCAACCTGTTTAAGTACGGGGCAGTGGCCGCTCTAGTTTCCTTCTGCACACAGCTGGAAACCCTGATAAAGCTGAAATAATTTGACAGCAAAAGTCTTCCCCAAAAAAAACTGAGATTCCAAAATAGAACAGAAAACAAAACCAAAATCAAATTAGAATAAGTCCTTTCCCAGGCTGTATTATTTTTACTGAACACCTCTTTCAGGACTATTTGAACAAAATGCATCATTTTATTTTTCTCTTGCAGTGATGTTTGCCTTCTAGTTCCCTATGTGTCAGCCTCTACAGAGTGCAGGTTTATTAAGATGGCTACATAGACAGGCCAAAACAGCTTGCTTTTGTGTTAATGGACTCCTTCAAGACATATTTTCACAGGTTTTCCAAAATGCTAAATTGTATCATAACTCTGATGAATACTGAAGCCATTCTGTTTTGAAGTGTAAAGATTTGTGAAAATGCATTCAATATGCACTGCAAAAACTGGCAAAACTAGTATTTTGAAGGAAAAATACAACATATTATTCTAAAATCACATTTTTAAAACCTTAAAAGATTCTCACTTCTGGTAGAGTTATATTTTGAAATATATATTCGTAATTTAAGTACATGCTGAAAAGAGTACACTGAAAATGCAATAGAAGTAGCATGGTTTGGCTTTCATTATTTAGCATTAATTTTGAAGACACCTGACTGTCATGCTAGCACCAGTATGCTTTGCCATGTATAAATAAGGGAACACCTGCAAAATATATTTTGTTTTCAAAATTCATAACAAAACAGAATCAAGGGAGAAAAACGGCAGGTATTTTTTTTGTTAACATACAGAGACTTCCTCCATGTGTTTTGAAAGAGCATTTTTCTGAGTTGTTGTGGACTCCTAGAGATCATGGCCACTGAGAAGTGGCCATGCAGAGGGCTCCCCATGCAGAGGGCTGTAACCTGTGGTGCCTGGAGGAGCCCAGAGAGAGGAACAAGAGACCAGAACTGGAACACTGCCAAAACTTGCTAACTCTTGGACATTTCCAAAGACAAATACACCCAGCTGCCTACAAAGGCTGTACTAGAGACAACTGAACTAGAGACAACTAGAACAATTATTGAAACAACCCTTGAAGTCACAGCCACTGCCAAATTACCTGTGGCAGGCAGCCCTCCTCCACCTTATTTTAGAGTGAGTATTTTTTTACTTCTCAGTGGTAATAACACCAAGATAGTCCCTCAATATTTTAACTAGAAAAAACTAATTTCTTTCATTGTCTCATGTCTTGTTAAAATGTTAACTCTTAGGGATTTAGGGAACTTCTCACAGATCATTTCCATAATACCTAGTGCTGGGATAGACCAAGTTAAAACTAATTTCTCTTTATGCTGCTATAAATCAAATAGCAAATGCAATTTAATGTTAAATTTTTAACGCTTTTAAAACACTCATGAGCCAATCATTTAAAATTGGCCAGCAGCGCTTAAACAATCATTCATTCTTCTTTCATTTATTCATTTCCAATACAACAATACCTAAAAGAAAGGAAACACTATATTTATAGGTATACAAAAAGAGGGGTAATAGGAACCATTGAAATGTCTCATTCCACCATGAGTGTTTTACAAAGTATTATGTTATTGTTGTTTTTATTGCAAATAAATACTAAATTACTGAAATCTTAAAAATAGTGTTTATAAAAGAACATGGATCACACATGGGTTTTATTTCCTCTAGTTTTTTTTATACCTTTCTACAAAACTATGAGAAGAACTGCATATATACTATATGAAAACAAATATATCATTATTTTCTAGGGAAGCATCTGTCACCCCCTTTAATATGTCTACTGCTTTTTAGCAACCCAATCTTATGTTTATGGAGTTTTAACAGAAAAGAACAATGACTTTTTAAAGAACTTTTTACATGTTATTGATTATTAAAGTATTTATTCACTACTGTTTTGATTGAGTTTAAAATTATAATGAAAATTTACCTGCCTTGAATCTCTATTGTACTCAGTAGAAGAAGAAAAAAGTAATTGGAATTATAAAAAAAACCCTCAAGTGTGAATAAAAAACCCCCCACCCATGGAATAGATGTGCCAAAGCAATTTTTTGTGTGAGTAAAATGTTTAAAATCCCATTAGGCCTCAAGGTCTTAAATGAAATTTAAGTTTCACAAAGACCTTTCCGAGTTCTCAGGAGGGGGTGATTTCCAAATATATATCTAGCTAGTGTCAGATTAAGTTCTTAATGACTGAATTTTTCAGAAAGGCTTCTAAGAATATCTTCCATGACATTCAGCAAATTTGTTAAGGAGATCCTTCAGATTCAGATCTAGCTATAAACTTTTTATACATGATCCTCAGTGCCCTAAGGGGATTCTTTGTGAGGTCAGAATCTTAGCCAAAGTTATTTGAATACTTTCAAATTATATGCATTAAGTAGTAACTTGAAAACCTGACTACTTAAAGTAAGTGCCATCAATTTTTATCTTAAATAATGGCCTATGATGTTCATGGAGTTATTTTGCAACCGGTATTACATTAAAACTGTCAAGTGTTCTTCACAAAGTCACATTCCATTCTTACATGAGGCTGCTACTATGATCAGAATTGTTTGTTCACACTCTATTTCCACAGCCATTGTAATGAACTAATTTCACTGTTACAACAGTCCAACATATCCAGAGGTATGGCCTTTGGAATACAGTTTTCCCATCATAAGGGGAAAGACCTGATTTTTAAAAAATTTTAATTAAATGTGGATCAAGTTTTGATCTAGTCCCTCCCAAGTTAGGAATAGCATTTTCAATTTGATTAACAAATTTTTGAAAGTTATCTACTTATCTTCTAATTCATTTATTACATTTGCATGTACATTTTTATATTGAAAAGATGTGCATATTTCAGTATATTTTCACTGAGATGGCCAGTTTACTAAGGATGATGACAGAAGATATTTTAGTGATATACAGAGTTGACTAAGTAATTAAAGAGGGCCTACAAGAAAGATGGAGAGGGACTTTTGATAAGGGCATGTATTGATGGGATAGGGGGTAATGGCTATAAACTGAAAGAGGGTAGGTTTAGATTTTGTATAATGAGTAGAAATTCTTTATGGTGAGGGTAGGAAACACTGAAACAGGTTGCCCAGAGAAGTTGTGGATGTTCCATCCCTGGAAGTGGTCAAGGCCAAGTAGGATGGAGCTTTGAACAACTTCTTCTAGTGAGAGGTGTCTCTGCCTATGGCGGGAGGATCTGAACTAGAAGATTTGGAGGGTGCTTTCCTACTCAAACCATTCTATAATTCTATTCTATGACTCTGTGATTATTCATACTTAACCAGTTGAGAAACAAAAGAATAAAGCTCCTTATTTTGTTTTTCATATGGAATGAAGCAGACCAAAAGAAATAACACTTCCTATTCAGGAGGCTCTTTTGCACTTCTGATTTAATTTTCTGACTTTCAATTACTGGTTACTCTCAGATTATTATGCTGTTCTCTGTCAAAAATCTTGACTAACTGGTCTTTATTTCTCTACTTTATTTCAGTCCTATAAATTTACTCAATACTGCGCTTGTTTTATTCAGTCATCCATGTCAGGTTCTTGGTTAAGAAAGTTCTTCTTATCCTCAATTTCTGTTTTTCCATGCCCATTAAAATTTGGGTTTATTTTATGAAAGTTCATATACCGTAGCAAACAGACAGCCAAGCTCCACTCCCAGATCTGGAATGGTCTCCTTGCTCCTCCATGCCTGGAGACTGACAGGAGCAGTTGATGAACACATTAAAGAATTTTTTTCCTTCAGAGCTCCTTGTTCAAGGTGCCATTCTGTACATCAGGGTTAAGCATAAACCCAGAACATTTCTTCTAGCAAAACTTACTAAAATAATAATAAAAAAAGCAGTTGAGCTTCTGCATTATAAAGATAGGCTTTCTAAATAATACAGTAGAAAGATATCTAAATAATACAGTAGAGAGATATCTAATTCTTGTAATGATGTGTTGCATCGACTTTTAAACTTGAATCCACTGAATATATTTTGAGCTCTGAAATGCATGTTTGTCTTAGTTCTGTCTTTTGAAAAACTCTCAAGAAAATGTACAGAAGACGTATCATGGCACAGAGACCTTGAATTTCAACAGAAGTAAAGAGCACTTTAAACGTAGTTGATGGTGATGCCTATGAACTAAAAAAAGGAGTTATGTAACTGACAGGAAGTTTAGGAAACAAGAACAAGGAAAGCACTGTGAATGTTTTTTAGGAAAATGAAATTGAAGCATCATATCCTTTCATTTAGTAAAGTTTTATTCTATTAAATATAATTATTTTTCCTTCAAGTTTTGATGTAGATGAGGTTGCTAGGAAACTCCTTCTGATTTCAGGTGTGCCTGTGTAAATATGGAGTAACTCATTTACACCGACAACTTCTGGACCCAAAGAAAAACGGTTATGTGTTGAGATAAGGCACGAAATGATGACACAGACACTGCTGCTCTCGAGGGGAACAAAAAAGAGCACCTTTATTTTCTGACTCCAACATTTATAGTTTTCCAAAGGTGACAGTGGATTGGAGGGTGACAGTGCCACCTCTCCAATGCCACTGGACAGACCAAGGGTCCATCAATTCTCTTCACCTCCATGAAAGAATGCAAAACATAGGTTATTTACAGAATTGTGTGTGAGAAAGTTTGTTGAGAGAATATAAACATCAAAAGGCTTACAAAGTTTTACAAAATCAAGGTGACAGTTATGGAGTAATTTTAGTGTTTGTTCATGAGTAAAATAAGGAAACGTTGTTACAAAAGAGACAAAACTCATCTGTCATCTCCTAGTCTCAAGTCAATGTCTGTAATAAGTTATGAGAAATTAGATTTATGCCAACCTTGTAAATCCCTGATTCCTCCCCAACAGACCTGCACTCAAGGTTGCATTGGAACCATGAATCCATGATTATGGCTCTTACTGATCGAATTGATCTGACATTAATATTAAGAGATAAGTGATTTTTCTCTGTGTTGTAGGTTCTAAAGAGAAGAGAGTGATGAACCTCTCCTTACACTGATAGTGCCTTTGATAGCAGTGCCTGAGTACATATTTACTTTAATGGATCAAAGGGCATTTACTGCTTGTGTAAATGCTACTGTGACTGTAGTACTCACTACCTATATCTTTGAGGCATTTTGATACGAGCTTGCTGGGTGATGATAATGAGATTACACCTTTCACATGTTGACGTGAGTGGCCATATGTGTGGCCAATATCCCTTCACATACACCCAAGGATCTATCCAGCATACCTCTATCAAAAAAAAGTCTTTAATCTCTCTTCTAAAATCCCTGCTCAGCAATGCTGCCCATTGCTGCACCAGGAACTTCAAATTAGGTCTGTTAGCAGAATTCACTCATCTATATCTAGTACAAGAAATAAATATAAGATAAATAGAATAGGTTTTTCATTATATCCTTGACACTGATGGAAATATAGACTATTCTAATAGCAAAGCTGCGTCTGTCTTCCTCTCAGGAGATGGCCTAGATTATCACTTTTGTCTAGACCAGTCTCCCCTTAGTTGAGAAAACCAGCAATGAGGGATCATTATAGTCTGTTGCCCTCAGCTAGTGCCAAGAGAAATGCACACAAAAAATCAGCTTCAACAGGGGACCTGCTTGAGAGCTTGCAAGGCTGTGTAGCTCCCCCTCACTGGTTCACTTTTGTTTGCCTAACTTTAGCAAGAGCAAAGAGATTCTAACACAGAATATAAATAACTGACTTTATTTTCAGGATTTTATTGATTGGTAGAGTATTATAATACTTTAGATCTAAATTTTTCTATATGGTCATAGTATGGCAAGAGATTTGGAACTAAAATTCCAAGTTGTATGAGTGAAAATCAAATTTTTCAGTAGTTGTAATTCTGGTATAAGTGACAATGAAAGTTGTGCCTTTATGCACACCCAGCATTCTGAAAATATGAACCCTGTCACTAGTCCAAGAATTACACAACAAATTATTGGCATAGATATAATGCAAATGCCTGGTTTGAGAAAGTGGACATGACTTGGAGATTGACCAGCTCCTAATCACCTTCACAAATAAGTATTTGACTGATGGTTACAGGAACTCTAGACATGGGATTTTGAACAGTTCTCAGTATTCCCCCAGACGGCTCCTGCTATGACTAATCTAATTTATGTGTTGATTGACACCCTGTTTAGGAACTCCCAGAGATTCACAGGTAGCTGCTGCTGCACATATTGTACATAGATAAGATAATTGTAAATAGAAACCATCCCCAAAGATGAAAAAATTGTGATTTCTAAGATGTAAAGATGTTTGAGAGATGGTTTTTTCTGCAGTTAAAACATCTGATCACACATGCTGGGACAGTTGCATAGTAGATCAGATGGTTTTTAAAAATTCAGTAGAATAGTGGTTGGGAGAGTCTCAATCAATCCAGATGAATATGTCACAAGAACCCTTTCAATGGAGGCTCCCATGGCTGTCCCAGCAGCCACTGACCATCCAGTTTGGGAGACCAGAGACTCTCTGCCAACACCAGAGTAATAAATAATTCCTTTGGGGGAAGCACTCTGTTGTTGTCCGTGCAAGAATAGACACGGGTCTGTCTTTTTTTCAGAAGGGTTCCCTGTCATCGACATGTTTTATGAAAAATCCTTTACTTAGGATTTTTCCCCTCCTGAGAGCTGAAAGGCTTCAGGAACAAACTGTAAACAATTCTTATCTACTGTTGTGGAATGCAACAGAGGAAATCTGTGATTGCCCCCGTCAGACTGTTTCCAATTAAGAGCCTATCACAGAACACCTGTCCGGCCGGTCTCGGTCTGGGAGAAGACCTTTGTTTACATTCCTATTCTATTCTTAGCTTAGCCTTGTAGTGAAATCCTTCTCTCCATTCTTTTAGTATAACTTTTATATATTATATATCATATAATAATAAATCAAGCCTTCTGATACATGGAGTCAACTTTGTCGTCTCTTCCCTCATCCTGAGACCCCTGTAAACGAGGTAACAGTTCCCCAAACAGGTGGCCACACACTGCTCAGCAGCTCTGTCAGCAGGGACTTTCTGACTCTATATCTTCCTGAGTCATGACTGTTGTATCATGAACAGTGCCCACTTCTCATAGATGTAAAACATATGCCACTACACATCAAAAAACTTCCCTAAAAACTGCCTAAACTGCAGAGAGTGGAGCAATTTTGCCTGTGGACAGGACATGAATTACCTTCACATAAGTAATGACCTGCATGCCTTGCTGCCATTAGTCACACAGTTCTCCACCCAGAAATTCAGGACACTAAGGGTGGTCAATAAAAAAAATGTTTTATATGTGAGAATGGCATTTTCAAATGCCTGAAAGGATTTTTTCACTTTTTTTTTTTTTTTTTTTTTTTAAGGAAAAATGGAATTGAAGCTCAATTCCTGTCATGTGGCAGTCAAGTGTGCTTTTGATTAGCTATGAGCTACTGCATTGCCAGGTACAGCCTGAACAACAGTATGCAACAAAATGCCCTTTGAATCATCATGTCACACTGTAGCCTGCAGCAGGGTGTTGTGCAGGGCTGACATGAAGCCGTCCTAACTGCAGATCACTTTCACTTTGCCTAACATTATTGCAAGCACAAAGTCTGTCTTCTGTGATGGAATGATAAAACACTGACTAGAAAATACCTTTATACTCATGTTTCTGGCCACAGTTAGAAACACTGCTCCCTTTTGCTATTCCATGTATTATTTCCATCTTTTAATCACCCACTAAAGAAAATTGAAGGTCCCACTGCAAGAGCACATGGCCTTCCAAGGTCTAGTATCAGGCATGCCTGACAGGATAACTCTTACAGCAAGGAAGTTCTCTGCTTACTCAAAAAAACAACAGAACAACAGAACAAAAGAACAACAAAAAAACTTCTCTGAGGCAGATTGCCCAGAATGTATCTTTCATAAGGCCTATCTCTACCAGAGATATACCTTGTGTTACCAGTGCTGTAATTCTAAAATGTCCTCTAGGCACTCCTCTAAAGGTGGCTCTAATGATGCACAAGGAGCTGGGAATCCTTAAGGAGTCTGAATATTTCAAACATATTTATCCAAATGGAGACAAAATTGACACTTCTTGCATAAGCAAAGCCATCATGCTCATGTTTATGTGTCACTTGTGCCTAAACTCACATTACAGACAGCAATGTGCCCCTGGTCCTTTGTGTCTCATAGGTGATGTGCAACTTCCCACTTTTCTGTCAGACAAGCTTTAGTCTGAACAGAAAACGTTTTTTCCACAGCAGGCTTGTCCAAGATTGGCTTCTTTCTAACAAAAATCTTTGGAGAGCTTAAAAAAACAACTATGTTATCTCCCAGAAATTATCAAATTCAGATGGGGTTAACAGCACAGAGCAGGCACACTAATATAAACCCAGGGGAGACTCACAGTACAGAAGTAAATGGCTATATTGGCAAATCCATGTATGAAGGCAAGATCATCTAATCCCTCACTAAAGACCTATATCAGTCTCCTTTCCTGCCCCACACCAGATGGTACCAGCAGTGCTCTTGAGATCTCTGCCCAGAAAAAAAAAGGAGTTGGTCTGCCTTCTCTGTGTGAAAAGCAGCATGCCTGCAGTGGTTCTATATTTTGTCTCCATATTCTGCTTTATATGATGAGTACCTCAAGCATAACAAATTAGTAATGAATTTAATTCTCCTGAAAGTGGACTGGACATTTCAGTATTGGCTTGCTGGCTATTCCAGCTGTGCCATCCTGCTCTTCCTGATTGAATTTAAATGTAAACTGAAGGGACTACCAAAATCATGAGAAGCTGCTTATGGAAGCCTAGACTATCTGGTGTTGCTGCTGCATGTTACCTTAGCAATCAGTCCCTGTGACAAACAGCTCTGCACCTGATGGTTTGCAAATAGACTGCTACACTAATCTGTATGATAGCTATTGCCATCTCTGCCACCATTTTTCCCCAAATAGGGTTAATGTTGGAGGCAGAGAAGACAATTGCTTCTGAAACTTTTATCTCACTGCAAAGTGTTAAGCCCTACTCATCATGCCTCTTGTTTGCCAGTGCCTGCTTTACTGCACCAAGGAGCATTGCAATGCAACCATGAGACACGTCCCTTGTCACCAGGGAATTCCCAATTAACCTGCTTCAACAACGCTTACAAAGAAGATATAGGCAGTTATGGATTTTATTGTAATTAGAGATGTCTTGACTGTTCCTTCAATTAGTGTTATACCTGCTGAACATGAACTGGGGCTTGAACTGAACCAACAAATTTACATCTGTAAAGTGCATATCAGCTGTTGGTGGAAGGGAGGCACCTTTCAGAACACATTTTACTAGTTTGGACAAAGTGATTCTGTATGAAACAGGAATAGAGGCTAGGATGTGACCTGTTTGTCACATTCCTAAGGTCTGGTTTTCTATCTACTAGCAATCAATCAGTACTTAAGCAGGAAGGGCGCAGACACACAGGTAATTCAAGCAGGCCTCTTAGAAGGTGTGAGAGCTTTCATAAATGAAATTCATTTCAGATACAGAAAATGCCACAGATCTGAAGTAGGATTTTTTTTTTCCTGATTGTTTTTAATTGACATTCAAAGGCACATATATGCTCAGTTCTGACACATTTTTCTTCTTTTTTTGACTTATTCCTTTCCTCCCCTCCACCCACCCCCCTCCCAACACCAAGTGTTATAATTTTTTTTGTACAAGATTTTACAAGGAAAAGAAGAAGAAAAAAAGCTGTTGTTCCAAAAGTCAGCTGAAGATCTCCAAGAACATAGTCTGTTTAAATGTACCCTTGATATGGGAAACATTATCCCAGAACAAAAAGGCACCATTCAATATTTGAAGGCTTCCATCTCTACAAACAAGGGGAGAAGGAAGAGGTTAAGCAATAAAACTTTTACATACCCAGTAAGAAAGAGGAGAGAAGCAGCAATGAGAATCAGAGGGCCCACAGTTTCTTGAAGCTCTAGTAAATGTCTGTGAGCAAGTAGGAAGATGCAGTGATGTTAATAAATGCTGCAAACAAGATCTTTGGTGAATACAGGGCTCTTTATCCTGATGATAACCAGGTTGCCAGGTTGCCACATTCACTTTTTAACTCTCTTCTCATGTATAAAAGCAATATCTTTTTTTTTTTTAACTTTCACTACTTATAATCTTGTCGGTTTAAAGACACCAGCAGTCATTTAAACCAATCTTTCTTTCCCCCTATATAAAATAATCATGGAATGTCTCAGAATTACTACAGCTCCTTTAAGAATAAGAACACTATATATTTTAAAGAATTAACACCTCTCCCTATGTAGTGAAAATGCAGTTTTTTTATTTTTCCTTGCCAGTCTGTATTCTGACAGCAGACCCACAGCCTACCATCTCTTCCTCACAAAGTCTCTATTCTTAGGTCTCTCTCTGCTCAGTTCAGACCCTCATTTGCTCTCTGCCAATTAACTTAGGCCTAGATGCACAAGAGTACCCAAAAGCTAAAATATCTTCCATGGTGAATGGAACTGACATCTAAGGTGCAAAATGCTGTAAAGGTAATTAACAGCTGTTCATATCAATTTAAAAATTTTAATAAAAACTTCTCCATCTCTATTTGTGATACACTACATTCATGCTCATCTGTTTTTATACAATGGTTCCAGAAAACTTCACATATTCCAGTGGTTAAAATGCTAAAAATTTAAAATGCTGATCAGTTAATGACTAGCCATTGTTTCTAGAAAGCCTTATAATTAACCATCAGCAGAAAGAACTAGGATGGAAACTAGGGTGGAAAAGTCTGTGTAGAAAATTTATGATCAGTATTTTCATTTTTTGGAAAAAACATTCTACATACAAAATCTGATTAATATTTATGAACTTATTATTCATCCAATGCTTGTCTACCATTTAAACAAGATAATTTTAATGTATAGCTTTCTTAGCCATCGATAACAAGAAAGTTTATCAGCTCAAACCATAGTAAATTTTCAAAAGGCAAACTGACTAAATTTCCATATATAAATCTTTGTGCAGTAAGCAAGTACCTTTCTTCTCTGTAGCCTAAAAAATCCTTATTGTTTCTAGATGCTCCATACTCACTGATTAAAAACATCTTAAGAAAGAAGCTTAAGCTTTGTTCGTTCAATTTTTTTTTGCTTCATTGCTTAAGACACCTGTGAAAATAGATGAATTAGTCCTAAAACTTACAACTTACTTTGTAAAATTTTCATATCTTTTGGGGATGGGATAGTGAATTTCACTGCAGTACATGGCCTTGCACAAAATCATAGTTACCACTGACATCCTGGAAATTGCTTCAATAGTCTTCCTTTCTCTGTATTCCTCTTCCCTCTTTGGACAAATGCATAATTTGGAACAGGTTCCATTTGAGATTGCTTCCAATTATATTTTTCTTTTCCAAAGATTTGAAACACCCTATGAAAATATGTTGTTTCTATGAATACATATGCCAGTGAACTCCTTTTCGAAATTATTTCTGGGAAGTGAATAAATGAGGGCAAAAGGTCAATAGAACCAAAGCTGTTTTGCAACTGAGATTTATGTTAATCAGAAAATGTTTCAGCATTTTTACAGATACGGTAATTAACAACATTTAATAATACTAATAGTTTCTGTATTTATTCTGTTGACTGAAACAAGCTCAAAGGTATTATTATATAGATTACTGGCCTTACTGCAGAACATCTGTTGGAATACCAGAAACAACTGAATAAACCAGGGACAGAATTTGTGACTAATGAGACAGAGTCAGAGGCATGGTCAGCTCTGACTCACTGTCCCTTGCTCCACAGTGGGATAACACTCCTCATTATAAGCCATCTCCTGGCAATGTGCTTCTGTACAAATTCCATCAGTTTTCCACCTATTTACTGTGGTCTGTGGAGGAATATGAGGTTTTTTTCATTTGTCAGCAGATCCTGAAAAAGGAAGACCTTTAAAAAATTTAGAGCAATAAGGATTTATGGAGTAATCAGTTTCATAGACCATGAATGAACAAAGATCCCCTCAACACAGATCTTCTGATTTTATACTTTCGATTGCCATTCCAACCTGACTTTATGTCTGAGTAAAGGTAATTATTGAGAATATGAAAGGGTTCAAATCATTCAATTCATCTGGAAAATCAAACCATGAGGATCATTCTTGTCAAATCAATAATGAGCTGAACTTCTCTGCCATTGTCTACACAATAGCCCTTTATTTTCTTACAAGATAGCTGTAATTCTCAAAGCTGCTGGTATGCATTACTTTTTCTTGCTGATCAAAAGTACACACTATACAGCATTTACAGCATTCAAAGACCAGGTCCCATTATATAGGACTTTTTCCTCTTTGATGAACACAAGATAGCATTTATTAAATCACAAAATAGCATTGTTATAATAATATTAAGGGTATAAATACAACCAGCGAAACCCTATGAATCAGTGATTTTTTTTTTTTCTGCATTATTCCTAACACACTAGGGTTTAAAGGTAATGCACTCTTTGTGGACACAATGAGTTATTTCCTGTGCTAGACAGTAGCTGTTATTACTTCTGGGATGTAGTAAGGGACTGAAATTATTTCATAGTATAACAGGAGTGTCAGTTGGAGCCTCCTGCTTGAACCTGGGCTATTGCCAGCAGTGCACAGCTATATCTGTGTCTGGCAGAATCTTCAAGATGCCCAGGAGAGAGATTTCACAGCCTCTATGTGCAACTTATATCAGTGAAGTAGTACCTACCTTGTGACCTTTCCCCCTCTCAATATCCAATCTTAGTTTTTCAAGCTGCAGATTATTATCACTGTAACAATTTCATTGTTGAACATTGCTGCAAAGAGTTTGGCACAGTGACCATTTAAAAAAAAAAAAAAACGAACAAACTCCAACCAACCAAAAAGCACCCTTGATACATCTGCTCTGACATCACAAACATGACCATAAATAGGAGCACAAAAGTAGGCTCAAGTGCTGGATATGTTGGCATGTCGTCTTTTTTTTTTTTTTTGGTGGGCAGAACAGGAAATGATCTCTGAAAATTCCATCTTGTTTGGTTTTTCTTTCCCAGAAAAATGTGAATTATTACTCAAAAGTAACTGAGCATTTATGACAGCTTAGTTAGGGAACTCATGACACTTAAAGATTTCTAAAGATAGATAACAATCACTAAATAATAACAGTACTGTTGCGATGCAGGGCATTGATAATGAGAGATGTTAGAAAATGGTCCTGGTTTAAGCAGGCCTCCAAGGAAACATAAGACTTGGTCTATACTCAAGAAGAATATGTATTTATGTATAAAAAATAATAATGCCATACTTAAATGAACATTAAAATATCCCTTAAATTCCTTTTGAACCCAGAGGAGAATGAAATGTATTATAAGCTAAGATCTAGGATTACTAGATATTCCTTGAATTAAAACTGAGTGTTTAACATCCTTACATTTCTTCTTGTATTTCTGTTAAACAGCTCAGAAATCTAATTTAATGCACAAGTCCTAAGTCATAAAGAGCAAAAATACGCACTTGTGTATTTTTAGTTATGAAACAGATGAGTTCATTTTTGAATAAATTGTATATAGCAAGTTATAAATTCCTCAAGAACTTGATAATTTAAAGGAAACTAACTGCAGAAGACAAGACCTATGCAAATGTCTTAGCTGGAATACAATACCTGTAGCACAGTGCTGAAATCTGTAGAGATCACAACAGAAAACATGAAGTGTGAAAGGAAACCTTTGGGACTTGTAAAACAATACATTAAAATATTCGGAAGTTATAAATAGCTCCATAGTTTATCTTTACTGAAAGGGTATTCCAGAGATTGTAATGGAAGATGATTCAACATTGTTGACATCTTTTCCAAAATCTGTTATACTTTTCTGTTGGAAAGGACAGTACTCCTTCATTAATAAATTTTTTACAGTTATAATGATTTATATTTATAGAGGGAAATGAAAGATGTAGCAACTTGAACACATAATTATCTATACAAAGTCAAAGTCAGAGGGAAAACTGAGTTATTATAGTTGAGCTTCACATGTTTGTAAATACATTTATCAAATATAGGTGTGGATCTGGAGTATTAACCTGGATGATGGATGTAAGGCCCCAAAACTCATTCAATGAGACTTTTAAAAGTTGTTAATATACACTGAATTAGATGCATAGGACAAATCCTGACATAATATTCTCAAGAGGTAAAAAAAAACAAAAACAAAAACACCCAAAAAAACCCCAAAAAAAACCAAACAAAAAAACTTCACTCTGATTTTCTGATGGCAGCATCAGAAGATCAGAGCACTTTGTAAAAAGATTTACCACTACATTCAATCAACATAAAGCATTCCACAAAGCATTTACTTAACATGTTCAACCCTGCAAACTCCAAACCCATGGAATTGTAAATTACCTAAAAATGCAGAGAAGACAGTGAAAGAAGAAAGAGAGAAAGAAACAAATACAGCTACCATTCTTGTTTCCACTGGTGTTCAGCTGACCAAGAGGAGGTAGGACCAAGACATGTGATGGCCCTGATTTCTGCTCTAAATACCCTTTGCCTTCCTGTCCCCTTCCCCCAGTAGGAACTTCTGGTCATTTGGCTACTCAGAAGCTGGGTTAGAGGCTTCAGGGACTGGTGTGGAGCATTGCCCATGGTATCCCAGGGATTGGCAGCCCCTTCCAGCCTGGGATACTGGCTCTAGGGCTGGGGTGTATGGGGGAGGGCACTGCCTGGCCAGGGAAAGGGCTGAACTGCACCTTCCCCCACACACATGAAATGTTTTGAGCCAGCAATTCTTCCAGTCTGCTACAATGGAAGAGGTGATCCAATGGTGGAAAAAGTAAACTCCCATCTCTCTCTGCAAGAATTGTCAAGAATTCTTTTTTGAGATTCCCTAGAAAACCACTGAAAGGAAGTCCTGTTTTGGTGATTGTGTAACTAGGAAGTGCTACAAAGTGATTGAAACTGCACAAAGAAGACTTTTAATGAAAGCTAGATATCTTGTGATGTGAAATTTTGCAAAATTTTACTCTTCTGAACTGGATTATGTGACATATGTAGTTGTTTTTCATTTGCTTTTCTTTTTTGATTGCCTTCAGGTTGGATGGTGGTTCAATTTGCTACAAATGTAAGCATGAAAAGTTAGTGAGATGGAAAGATTTTGTACATAAACTTCATAATATGAAGCTCTGCATGAACCTTGTGTTATTTATGTACACCTGTGCATAAGCATCACATAACAGCCTATGTTCAGCTCTTGTTGCACAGAAAATTGTATGCAATCCCTGGTACAGAAATATTTGTCTGGTATAGCTTCTAGTATTTAAAACTTTTATTGCCCAAAGGTTTTAACTCCTCTCTTTCACAGAGAAATGTAATTGGTGATAGCCTCGAAAGAAAAGCTCTGGGAGCCATTTTTCACTTAATGGATAATTCAGAAGTCCAATGATTTTAGTACCAGTGGGGGTTTTTGGTGTGTTTGTTTTGTTATCCCCAAGATGTTCCAATTAGTAGGCTGAATATTTCAGTCCCCAGCATGCATTTCTGATTACCACTGACTTGTTTGATTAAGAATTTAGGAGAGATCCTTGTTGAGGACTGGTTTGGCAGATTACATAAACTATTATAGGTAAAGCCTCCACACCAGCTTTTTGGTTTTTTTCTGTCACGTCCTGCTCCACACTGCAGGTGTTTGTCTCTGAAGGACTTTGCCTCTCATGCCTTTCCTGGTGGAGCGCTCCACCTCTGACCAGGCACAGGAATGCTTTGCCTCTTCAAGGACTCAACTCCCTCATCTGTAGAAACAGTTGATGTTTTTGTCATCTTGAGCAACTTTCAGGGATTTTCAAGGATACAGAGATGCTGTAATTTCACATACTTCCTTAACAAAGCTGGGCCCAGATCAGCCACTTTTCAAATCTGACCACAGCAGATCTCCTTGCTAAAGAACTAGGCTCTGAGCTTGAACACTTCTTTATATTTTACAGGCTTGAATTCCTTTATCTTAAAACCCTGGAATTTTCTATGATACTGCTGTGTGCATCAATAAAAAAGCATTCTTACTACGGTACTGCAGGCAGACATTTTCCCTTTTTACCCCAATACAAAGCAGGTCTAGGACCTTCAAAATTTTGCTGAAGACAATACAATTGTTTAGCAGTTGTGCAAGATAGCTAAAACACAAGCATATCAGAAAGACTAAAGTGTAATTATAAAACTCCTCATGCTGTTAGTTTTGAAAAAAACAATCACATCCAAGCAATATAAACGGACTTTCCTTGTACTGAATTGCACTATTTGTTTTGTTCCTTTCAATTACTGCACAAAGCTTTGGTTAGACATAGTGTTGTAATACATTCATGCTAATTTTTCAAAGTCCTTTCCACAGCCTAATTTCTTCAGTGAATTGCTCACTTTTTTAGAGGTAGCAATAAGCATAGATTAAAAAGTAGAGAGGGCTATATATATGCAGACACAAAACAAATTTTGTGGGAAAGCTTACAGGCAGAAAATGCATGCCATTTTGTGATAAGAAAATCCTGCAAAGTTGTTTTGATGAGCCAAAGAAGGCACATTAAATGGTGCTGGTCTTAATTTGTTTCTATTGTCTGTTCCAGATTTCTGGTGTAAACTTGGACCTTGTTGTTAGTTTCTCTATTTACAGTCACATTTTCTATTATGGATAGTTTAGGACTGGTAGTATTTAATGAGCTGCTGTCTGTTTGGAAGGTTGAATTAGAAAACCTTCCTTAGGAATGGAGAGAAACAGAGTCACAGCCTCTGCAGGGTCTGAGGAAGTTTTAATAAGGTGTTTGTCATTATCAACTGACTTTATAAGTCTCCTGTATACTCAAGAGATTAGCTGAAAATCAATAGAAATAGAATTAAGAGAAGAACAGAAAGAAAGAGAGAAGAAGGATAGAGAAGGGGAAGACAAAAAAGCCCTAGAAGAAGAGAAGGTTCTGGATTTTAAACTGATGGGGCTTTAACTGCTTCCCAGAAGAGCTCAAACTCCTGGGTTGCTCTGCAAGCTGAGATTCACCACTCCTACTAGGGATCAGCCTCTCCAGAGACAATTGGTTCTGTCAGGTGTAGCCTGGATGCCCCAAGGGAATTGAGCTTCACCCAGCACAACTGGATCCAGGTAGATCCATCCATGGGCATTCGAGTGATTATTGCTGCTGAGATTTGCAGCTTAGAAACCAGCCCCTGCTTGCACCAGAGCTATGTTTTTGCAGTCCCATATTAAGTGATGGCTAAATGTGGTCTTGCAAGATCTTCATTCTTGGGATCATTAGCTACCTGAGCCACTGCTTGAGCTCCAGGGTCTGAGCTTATTTCATGTTATTGTACTGCCTGCTCATGGTTCTCCTAGACTTTGCACAGCTCAGTACAAAGCTTTACTGTGTAGAAGATATAAAAGTTTTATGGTTGTATGCTGTTTCCAGGATCAATTGTAAATTGCTAATAAGTGTAACCACGTGAAAGTTGGAGGTCTAGTTTTTTAAATTTTGAAAACTAATTTCTGATATTTTAAAGATATGTAGTTTTATTTAATAGTAAAAAGGAATAAATACAAAAAGTCTGTGATTAGTATTTATCTAAACCAATGCCATGTTTTTTCTGCAACACTGACAAAGTTTTAGAAGCAAAGTAAGTACAGTGATAAGTGATCTTGCATTTTTCACTTATCCTGTGTCTTGTGTACATAAGTCCACTTAAACCAATTGATGACATAAATGCTGCAAAGTAGAATTAATAAAATGTGCAAGAATTTTGCTTAAAAAATTATACATATGTCTTATGTAAATTTAAATACATGATGATTCACATAAGTACCATGCATCACATGATAAATTTTCTGCCAAATATTTTCAGAAAGGCAATTAGGCTTGTCAATCAATATGAATATAAAAATATCAATACTGTATCTGCTGTTTTAAAGCTACACTAATGCATGGAACAGTGGGTGAGCAACACTTACTTCAGAGAACTGTGATAGTACTGGATTTCAAAAGACTAAACTGATGACCTGGAAAGTTTTAGTTTCTATATCTAAAGGATAAGACTTGAAGTATATTTTCCATGAACAAAAGGCAAAAAAGCATGAGACAAAGTCATAAAATATATCAATATTCTGCAAGAAATTTGGTAAGTTTCCTCAAACTTGTACATACTGCTAATAATATAACACCTTAATTTGAAATGCAGGTTAAACTGCTTAATTTTTCAGATGCCATTACTAAAGTACTCATATGGTGTCTTCCATAGTAAAGGATGTATTCTCCAAATCTCCCTATGCTATAGATCAAACATGAACTGAATATTTTTATTGTACATAGAAATGTTGTGTTGCAGTTTATTATTTGAAGTGATGGCTTCTGCAACTCTGTTAGAGCAGATAAATATAAAGTTGAGAGGAAACATCTCTGCAGTCAACAAAGATAAAGTAAAGAGATGTAAATAGTATAACTAGTGCTGATAAACAAAAATACTGAAGAGTTTGTCCTGTATAAGTCATAACCTTGATACTAATAGGCAGTCACAACATTAATTCGATGACTAATGCAATGACATTTCTACTTTTTCCATATGTCCTCTTGCCACTGAATGCACAACGTAGATGTGGAGCTGTTATGCATACTAAGCTTTTTCATTCTCAAAATGTCACAGTTACATATGAACTTTCTATTTTCCTGTCTTGTAAGTAGTTTACTTAATTTTTGTGTTCTACAGTTCCAAGAAACAGAGGATGCAAATACTCTTTGTCTCATTCAAACATGTATTCTGTTTATACGTTGATATCCATTTTACAAAATGCTAGAGGGATTTTTATAAAAAAAATTGAATTTTTTATTTTTCTTGTAGCGGTACTCTGATGTTTTAAGGGTAACATAGTATCTGCTACCTTGGGAACACTGAGTCCACCCCTATCAAAATTTTATAATCCACAGGAAAACCTTTCTGGGTCCTTTTACAGAAAGCACAGTGCTTGTATCAAGTCTGGCACTACTGCACACTAAAACAAGAAGTGCTGACCATATGTCTCTGAGCAGGAAATGCATCATTCCTCTGCAGCAGAGCTTGGTGGCAATTCTCACAATCTAAATATTATTTGAACAGCCACTGGGCATACACATTTTATCACCATGGTTATGAGATGCTTTTTAAGCAAAAGAAACAATAGCTGAACATGCATTCCCTGAAGCTTAGAGAGAAATCCAAATAATAATTTGAAATTTCAAAACTATAATTTTCATTAAGTTTTGGAAGAACAAGTGCTTTGCCATCAATATGTAGTTTTGTGATAAAGATAGGCATATTTATAAATGGATTGGATGTATTACTCAGGGCAGCAGAGCCTGGACCATGGGACAGTCCCCATTGCTCCTATGTCATTGTTCATGTACAATCCCAGCTGTATCTAGATATATATATATATATAGGTTCTGCTCAGAGCAGAGTCTAGTGGTCACTTTATTGAGCCAAATTACATATACAGAGCACATGTCTATGTTGCCATGTGTTGCAATATTAGACATACTGGATCTCCTTTTGTCCACATTGTAGAATTATTTTGCTGTTTGGGTTTTTTTTCAGGTTTGTTTTGGTTTTGCTAGGGCTTGAGATAGCTCTCTGTATGACAAAGAGTCTGGACATTATCTTGAAGACCATTAGAGGGAATTTTTTCTCAGCACTTTGAACAGAGAACATATTGAGATGATAATTGCACATTATGGCATGTATTGTGCTCTTTATTGAGCTGAATCTGTCATACAGTTCTGAGACTGCACCAGTTGGTCTGGGTGTCAGGAATTTTTATTGGGACTGATCCATTCACTTGTGTAGCCACTGTGACTTCATGTAGATTATGTGCCACAGGTTGTGACCCTCATGGCAACTAGACTATCCTCAAAAGCTCAGAGGATCTAGCATATCTGAGGAGGGCTCCCATCTGATGTAACTGAACTAGATCACTGGTGTTCTGAGCTACCACCTGGCCAATACTGCTGGCTTAGAAAAATTCAGGATTCCCTTTGTGTGCTTCCAGCACCTCTCCAAGTGCTCATGTGTACTCCTGCAGAACAAGACATCAAGGTGTGTTCAGAAGTTTTTAGGGTCTGCTATGAGAGAAGAGTTGGCATAGTTTTGTGGTGTCTCAGAAACTTCACACACAGAGCCTAGTTCTTAAACACAGGCTAGTATTTTCAATTGTTGTTTTACTAAAAGTTTTTTATATATACTATCCAGGACAGTAGTAGTTTCTGTAGACAAAAATAATGGGCTGGTACACTGGCATTAATAAAAAATTTTACAGCAAAATTACTTGAATAAATATATCTCAAATAACCCTTATAAATTTATTCCAGGCTACATAAACAGTAATGAAAAAGCTTTGTTTTCAGCCCAGTTTAATTAACTAATGAAGTCATAACCAAGAAGTATTGACTTCTTTCCTGGGCCATGTTAAACTGAAAACACAGAAATTTGAAGAGATTTCAGAGCCAAGGAACAATCAAAAATCTCAGTTTAAATATTGTTTCCTGATTTCAACTCATTAAATTATTCATAGTGCTTTTCTTTAAGTAATTTTAAGCTTCACCCATGTTCACAACTACTCTTAGGTTTTTTTCAAATGTAATTGATACAATGCTTACTCCTTCTTCTTTATCATCACTTAAATATTTAGGAAAATAAGCTCAAGTAACTCTTTTTTACTACCTCCTGAAGGGCTTAACATCAATTTTAGAACATGACGGCAATACTTGTCCAAAAAAAAAAATTTGATCCACATAGATTTTAGAAATCTATATAGTAACAGTAAAAACAGTAGTGAAAAGGAGAACAGTTATTATCTGGGCTTAGTTTTCACAAAAGTGCACAGCCCTGTAAATGTCATAATTAGGCTCCCAAGGGAGTATGAGCAACATCAAGAATTTAGTATGTTCTATAGCATGTGTAAAAACATTTCTCACTGATTTTTTTTCTTTTCGCCAGACTAACAGCAGGATTGTTTTAAAGCTGTAGGCAAAATAATTGACAATGTGCCCTAAGTGGGAGGCTATGCAATAGTCCTAGAACAGTCTTCAGTCTGTACTATGAGCCATTCAAGTACCAAAAAAAAAAAAAAAAAGTCTCCAGGTCTAATAGGAAAGGAAGCACTTACCTTCTAGCTTTAAAAAATTACAGGAAGATGATAAGGAAGACATGCAAAGGATATTCATGGTATCAAGGGCACTTTGTGCTTTTGTTTAATTCCTCTCGAGCCTCAGTCATCATCAGTTACAACTTTTGTTTATATTACATTCAAGGATTGCATCCAGAAGTAGTTAAAGATGTGAATCTAAGCTTCATTGGCTAACCCATATCGAATCCATGTATTTGATTAAATCAAATTTAGTGAAAAGAATTAAGTTAATTCCCTAAATTAAAACCACTTCACACACTATTTATTTTAAGTTTAGTATATTACTGTATTTTCCTCAAAGACGGAATACAGAGTCAATGTAACTACATCAAAAAATGCATTTATAATGCCAGGCTAATCTTTGAAGTAAATGGTTTTTATTCAACACAGAAAGAATCATCCTAGCAATATCATTTTGTAGTTTCTCTGCTTCTGTTGTGGTTAACATTTCAACCTGTGCAGAATAAAGAGCATCTGTTTTTAAGACTTTATAACATTTTTTCTAGTATATCCTTAATTTTCATTTCATTTACAGTAAATATGTCAACTTACCATATGTCAACCAACCTACCATAGAACCTGATTTTTTTTTAATGCATCCTCCATGTTTTACTTTTAGCTGTCTGTTCAAAACAGTCATTCTAATACATCATAAAAATGTCTTTACTGAGGACCTATTGTGTGGATTCCCACTTTTCACTCATGATCCTACCAGGTCCTTTATAGGCAAGTGCTTAGAGTAGTGCAGGGACACCCTGAAGCTTTGCTCAGCTCAGTGAAAGCTGAATGTCACACAGAGCTGCTCATACTTCTCCACAGCTCAGACCTACTCTAACACTGCAGCCGTGATCCACACCTGAGCTCTGAGGTGGGAAAATCAGACACAGTGAAACAACATGAGGTGAGTTCCCTCAATTACTCCAATGAACTTGAATTTTCACTAGTCACTGGCTGAATTAACAGATGCACTAGAGTAAGAAGCAATTCCTTGGACACTAAGTATGGCTCTATGTGTCTACTTATGGCTCCCTGTCTAGGCATTTCACAGAGAAAAGGAGACTCACACAGGCTTTCCCCTTCCATTATTAAAATATCTTCAGAGCATTTCAGATTATCCTTAAACTACACTTACATCATTTACTATTAGTGTTGTATTATTTTTAGTGTAATCAAAT
Organism: Serinus canaria; assembly: GCF_022539315.1. Taxonomy (NCBI): domain Eukaryota; kingdom Metazoa; phylum Chordata; class Aves; order Passeriformes; family Fringillidae; genus Serinus; species Serinus canaria. Next base: position 16,068,808 of record NC_066314.1, on the reverse strand, counting down.
TCATTTTAAAGATGTCTTATTTTGGATTTAGGAATTATCTTTTAACACATATACTACATATTTGAAATAAATGAACATGAAAAGTTGTTGTCAAAAAACAGTGAAACATCATTAAACATACATTGTCTGTTAGAGAAATTGCTGTATTGCTAAATCACCCTCTGAAAGTGCTACTTCTCTGACACTTTCTGGGAAGATTTGATAGGATGTTGGAAGCAGCACAGTTTTCCTGTAAATCAACAATGATATATTTCTTACAATATCTGTGTAAGACTGAGGGGACAAAAAATATTCCATGTTTCCTCCATTAATGTTTCCAGCAGTGTTATTGTGCCTATAGAACACTATATCAGTACTCACAGGAAAAGCATTATATTTTGAGATGTTGGCAAGAGTATTTTTAATAAGGCCATATATATATATATATATATAGATAGATAGATAGATAGATAGATAGATAGATAGATAGATAGATAGATAGAGATATTTATTTATTTATATATATGTATGTATATATATATATTTGTATGTATGTATGTATGCATGTATGTGTATAAAAGGAATAACTGTAGCTTGCAAATGAGATCAGTCATAAAAACGTTAATGAAGCAAGAAAGCATCTAAGTTATCTAATAAAATAAATGCAGTGATTATACAATAAAGTCATATGCTTGTTCAACTTGATCATGTTCTCTCTAACCATGCTGTTACACTGTTTGAAAAAGGCTATGTCCTACTTTGAATTTACTTCCAATACCAGAGAATGTAAAGGCAATGAGATCACCTATTCCTAAATTTAAAACCTCCAGGGTTTTCTGCCTCATTAAATACCAGAAATATATCACCAATAGATTATTCAGAAAGCATTTTAAGAAATGAAGATTTATGTCTATTTTTCCTGACTGATACATCTTGCATTTTCTGTTCTGGAACTTTTTATAATTTTTTGATAATTTTTTATAATTTTTTTCCCCTGATGTTGCATTTATTTTAGGAAACAGAAAATAGACAATAATGTGTTTTTTTTTTTAGTTGTGTGTTATAGAATCAGGATAGAGGACAGCACTGTATGAAAATAAGCCGTTAGAATACCCAGTGGTACAAGGATGTTTTTTCTGGGCTTTCATGTAGCACAGCACTAAGTCTCTTAAGTTGTCTTCATTGCTTAAAATAGCTTGTCAGAAAACAGAGAACTCAGATAGCCATCGGTTACTGTAGACAAGACCTTTAGATGATTCTAGCTTTGGGCATATGAGGTGAATATGATCATTTATTTTGTAGGCAGCTGTTTCTGTCCCTGTGCCTCCAAGCTCTACCCAGCTGGCTGAGATGTGAACAGAGACCCCAAGGGGTGCAATTTTTGAAATGGATCCAAAGCAGCTTGGCTCATGCTGTACTTCATGTAAGTTTTATTTTTTATCATGATGACACGAGTTAAAAATAGCTGGGATGTTTGTACTGTTCATGAATAGCAAATACTCTGTGTTTCTCACTGTCAAAATTAGACAAAACAAATTAGTCTGACAGCTGTGTTCCTACTGTCATTCTTGTGTGAACTGGTACTGCTGGGGAAGAAACTGATAGTGATACAGGAAAAAAAACCCATGCATCTTGCCAGACAACGCCAAAGAAAAGGGATGTGTTGACAAATTGATACACAGAAGTCTTAAGAAAGTGGTCAGCTCATGGACTAGACTGAATTTTGAATTTATAAAATTGGAAGTAACTTTGGAAACAATTGTGAAAATTTTTGTGGGAGGCTGTATTTCTTTCTTCCTTTCTTCCTTTCTTCCTTTCTTCCTTTCTTCCTTTCTTCCTTTCTTTCTTTCTTTCTTTCTTTCTTTCTTTCTTTCTTTCTTTCTTTCTTTCTTTCTTTCTTTCTTTCTTTCTTTCATAGTACAGATCTTTTGGACTTTTGTTCTTTTTCTTTCTTTCTTTTTGTCCCTATCTTTTTTTTTAAATCAAAATTAATTCCAGCTTAGTATTCACTGCACTCTATAATAAATGCATCATAAGGGAAAAGCTAGTCAGTAAAAAATTTAGAAAAAAAATGCAATTGGAAAGGAATGACACTTGAATTTAAAAAAAAAATCTTTTAGCTGCCAAAAATGAGAAAATTTTAATTAGTTGTTTGATTTTTATGTTCTTCTTTTTCTCATTTCTTTTGATTCCCAACTAGTTTTGATTTGTGAATAAAACCCTAATCATCAGAAATTAAAGCATATTTTTTTAATTTTATTTTTATTTTATATTTTTTATTTCTCTTACCTTTTGGTATTCTGTAGTATATTTTCTGTGGTTTCTTAAGCACTCAGTTTTTGGTTAACTTCCTGAATATGTCCACACAGCAAAGTGAGATGCTAACCACTCCATGTCTCCCAGTCTGCTGAGTGATGGATCTGAGAGTGTGTATCCAGGTCTGGGGTTCATTGACAGGGGGGAATGTGCAGCAAGTCAGCTGGAGAGCAGCTGCCCCATCTGCAGCCTCCCTAGTCTCTGAAAGAACAGAATCAAATCTTGAATCATCCCCAGATCCATTTATACACTAAATTTCTGACAGCCATCTAACCATTATGGTATATTTTTTAGTTCCAGAAATTTAATTCCCACAAACACCCTTAAGTTGATTGTCAATCCTCTCTAACTCATTGCTTGATTTCAGGCAGCTCACAAAAAATTATGGGGTCTTAGTTTATGCATCTTTTAAACAGAAATAGCTAGGCAGTAGTTATTTCAAGACTAAAATAGTGTCTTTAAAACGTTTTGACTTCTTAGAATAAACAGATTGCTGAAAAGAATAAGAGCCTAATATTATTTTGCCTTTGCTGGCTTCCTGCAATATTAGTAAAATCAAATATATGCTTTTGCTTGTATTTAAAGATTCTAAATATTCAGTTCAGGAAGACTGTGAAAAATATCCCTGGTATTATTACTTGGTGTGGCTGAAAAATGCTAAACACTTATTTCATTCTATCATTTGGTGAGAGAAAACTAAGAATTTAATCTGAGACACAAGGTAACCATAAACATATGATCAGATAATGAAAACCTGTTAGAAATTTTGTAAAATCTAATTCTTCTTTGAGTTTAGTTGAAAGGATTCCATTTCCTTGACTTTGTTGTTCATCTGGAAGAAAACAAAGGGAGTTCTGAAAGCTATGAGTTCTAAGCTTCATTCTGAAAATGCTAACAGCAATTTAAGAGACTATTAGGTTTTTTTCTATAGCTCTATAATATTTCTTTGTTCTTCTCTTCACAAAACAAAATAAATAATGTGGCTGAGTCCTATATCTTTTACTCTGTAGACCCCTTTAAAAATTCCACAAAAATTTTGTTGGCAATGTATTCTTTTTGTGAAGTATTCTTAATTATTAATAACTCTGATGTATTTATAGGAAGCTAACCATAAAGTTAATAGCTATTGTAAGATTTGAAAGATTTTGCATGCCAAAGTAATACGAGTTAACTGGACACATAAATCAGGGTAGGTTATTAATTGGGAAGTTTAAATCTTAGCAAAGTCATCCCTATGGTGTTACTTTGTTACTTTTTCCCCCTCTCTCTGCAGAAATACTGGGAGGATTAAGAAAGGAGGATGAGTTACGTTTTATCTGGAATTCTGCATCTACCTGAAACATGTTCTTCCTTCTATGTGAGATGTGGTGTTGCTGTCATTATATGACAGGGCAAACTCTGATCTTCAATGGATTATGTAAAGAGCATCTCTAAAGGGCTCTGGCTCTTTCAGAAGAATGGACTGAAATCCTACAATTCCTGGAATACCCTCATTAGCAGTTTGTTAGAATGTACTGGAAGATTGCCTAAATCAGAAACAGAGCTCAGTCTTCAAAATTCTTCTTTTAAAAATTGGTTGATCCAACTTTAAACAAATATTTGGATCAAATTTTAGCAGAAACAGATCATAGAAACTGTAAGTACACTCCAAGAATATGGATGGCCTGGAGGGCTGGGGTTTTTTTGGTTTGTTTTGGGGTGGTTTTTTTGTTGTTGTTGTTGTTTTATTTGTTTGTTTTATGTTATTATTTTTTTAAATAATTTAAAATTAAATTAAGTCTTTCAGAAATCCCCGAAGGCTCCATATGAGCAACAACTGGGGTGCATCAATGAACAGGATGTTGGGTTGCATTAATGAGGGCATCACCCCCAGACATAAAAAAGTAATTATCCCACCCTACTCAGTGCTTTCCAGGCCAGACTCGGCATACTGTCCTCAGTTTTGGTCCCCACTATAAAAAAAAGAAAATTAACATGGACAGGCTTTAGAGGTTCCAGAAAATGACCACAAAGGACTCTGAAGACTGACAATGTGAGGAAAAAGGCTGAGAGAGCTGGATTTATTCAGCCTTGAGAATAAAAGGCTTAAAGAAGAATCTATGACCATGTTCCTGTCTGTAAACAGCAGATAAAAAAAGATGGAAACTCCCTTTGTACAAGGAGACACATGGAAAACATGAGGGGTAGTGAGTTACTCCTGAGAAAATTATGGTCAAACACAATAGGAAATTTTTTCACAATGAAAACAAACAGACATTGGAAAAATGCCCCCATGGAAGTAGTGGATTTCCTAGCATTGAACACAAAAGATTTAGCTGAACAGGGTGCTGGGCCATCTTCTCTAGACTGTGATTTTGCTGAGAAATTTTAGATCAGATGCTGCTTGTAGAGCCATTCTAACCAAGTATTCTACGACTCCATGAATGCAAGCCACCAGTTCCAGCTCTGCCAGGACTCTGATCTTGTTCTCTGTTTCTCTGAACTGCTTGCATTCCCAGTGCAGGCTAGAGCTGCCTATCTGCACTGCTAGTCGCTCACACATGCTGAAATGGTTGACAGACCTAGTTTCCTGTGTTTGTCAGGACTGCAGTCCTTGGACTCCACATTGAGAATCTGCCTTTTTCAGCACAGGGCATCACTGAAGTTCAGCATCTGCTCTCTCAGCAGCAATGACAAGGTTATTTTGTGGTCAGAATTCTCTCATTCAATTTATTCAAATCAATAGTATTTTAGAAAAGACATAAAAGGAGAATAATTCCTGGATGTCTCTGTATCACAGGCTCTTATGGAATGTTTGATCTCTCTTTTCCTTGCTGGAATGACAATGTTGTGGGATTGCACAACAATCCCACAACACTCAAGCAGATTTCTGAAGGAGAGAAGTACAGAGAGGACCAGCCCTGTGTGACACACAGCTGGTTCCTCTCTTCACAAGCAAGGAGCACCTGGCTGGGGAGATGGTAATCAACTGCAGACTGGGTTGTAGTGATCTGGAAATAGTGAAGCTCAGAATACTAAAGAGAGTGACAAAAGAGAAGAGCAAGAATACAACTGATGTTGGACTTCAGGCAAGTATCCTTAAGTGTGTTCAGGAAACATCTTGGTGGGATCCTGTACGAGGACACTGTCTCAATGCAAAATATAGAAAGTGGAAGTAGTACAGGCTACAGAGAAATAGCCATTACCTAGGTGTTTAGGAATAGTGTTAGGAAAGCTAAAATTCACAGAATTGTGATGCCATCAGGAAACATAAAAAGCAACAAGAAAATATTCCATGGTTACATCAGCAGCAAAACACTGAGAAGAGAAATGTGTAAGGGGGAAGGTGATGTAAAGGCAAGGGATACAAACTAGACTGAGTTACTGTTTTTGTTTCTTACACTTTTACCTCACTAGTCATCAGCAGGGCTCTCCCAGATTCTTGTGATTAAAATTTAGAGAAGGATAAGAAAAATTAGCAGTAGATGAGAATCAAAACTGATTTTATCTGGAAAACCTTCCATCTATGGACATCTTTAAGTCAGGCTGTACCCCAGGATGCTAAGGAAACTAACAATATCCTTGCACAACTGCTTTTTGTTGCCTTCTCAGAGAGTAACAGACTGGGGAGACTCTAAATGGTGTGAACAAAGAAAAGCACTCATCTTCAAAAAGGATCAAAAGACAAAATCTGGTGAACTACAGGCCATTGAATTTCATTTTGTCTCTGAGAAAATCATAAGGTCCTTATATAGCATTTCCCTAGGCATATGAAGGAAGAGAAGAAGATGGCTGCGTTGTTAACGGTAAATCATGCATGACCACCTGGTTGCCTCTGTGATAAAATGACTGGGTTGACACATGAGAGAAGAATGAGGGATGTCATTTATATAAACTTCAGCAAGATTTTCAACTCTGCCTTCTCCCATGTTCTTGTACAAGATTTAGGATACTAAAGGTGTGGTGAGTGAACAACCAATGGGTAAAAATCTAGTAGAGCAATCAGACTCAAAAAGTATAATGTGTTGTGGTCATATTGGAGACTGATAACAAATAGAGCCCCAGAGAGGTCTAACCTGGGAACTGTTCTGCTTAATATCTTTAACAGCCCTCTGGAAAAGGCAGTGAAGGAAGTGGAGTGTTCCCTCACCAACTTTGGAGATGCTATCAAACTGAGAGACTAGTCCATTGGCTTGACAGCTGCAGGGCTGTACAAATGGGTTGATGGAACTTTAAGAAATTGAACAGGGCCAAATGTATAGACCTGAACATGAAACAGGAAAAACTACAGTGGCAGAGGCTAGGGACAAATTAGTTGGTGAGAAGCTCTGTGAAATAAGGCCCTGGGGTCTTGTCAGGTAGCTGGTTGAAAATGAACCAGCAGTATGTCCTGGAAGAAAAAAAAATCCAACAGCCTTCAGGGCTGTATTAACATGAACAGAGCTAGTAGTTCAAGGGGAGAGGTTTTCCTCCTCCACTCACTATTTATTACACTGCACCTGGAATACAGGGTCCATTTTGGGCCCTGCAATACAATATAGAAATTTACAAGCTGTATCAAGTTTATCAAGGGCCACCAAGGTAGGTTAACGTTGGGAGCCTGTCCTGTTTTGCCTGGAGAAGAAAGGTCTTCTCCAGGCTAAACTGGAGAAACAGAAAAATGGATAAACTGAATAGATGTCCCTCTGTGATGGAGGTTATTGAGAAGACAAAGCTAGAGTCTGCACAGTGATAAATGTAAGGTTGATATGGTGCAAGGGGTGCAATTTAAAATAAGGTTGATATTGAGACAAACATTTTCTGCAGAAGCAAAGGGAGGAACTTGATGGCAAGCAGAGAAGTTATGCAGTCTCAGTCCATCCCTAGAGGTTTTCAAGAGCCAGTAGTACAAAATCCTGAGAAACCTGGTCTAAGTGCAGAGGTCACCTTGTTTTGAGCAGGAAGCTGGATTAGGAATATCCACAGACACCTTCTGCTTTAAATTATCACACGGTTATATTCTATGATTCCATAAACCTAACACAAAACCCAATTGTATGACTAGGTCTGCATGAGCCTCCTACATAATCACTTTCTCCCCTTGAATATCCTAGTGTATTTGAATTTCCCATACTCTTTTGCAGGGCCTTTCGTCTTTTGTGTTAAACTAGACTATGTTGCTCTTCCACATCTAGCTTTTCATATAGAATTATCCACTTTGATTTTTTCTTCCTGTTGGCACATCAAGCCTGATGCACATGAGCCCCAAGAAGAAAACATTGTTTCAGCAGTGAGTATTACCTAGCATCCCTAGTGTCTTTAGTTCTTGCAGAAGGTCTTCTTTATCTTACCATCTTAATTGATGATGCTAGCAATATGAAGTCCATGAAGATACATAAAGTATTTAAACTTTAAATTATTACACTGGCCAAATACAACATAGTGCTATAGCTTCTCTTTCTAAGCACTAACATTATTATTATGCACACCAACACCTGCAAAGATAACCTGATAAAATGGGTGACCTGATTAAGCATTTCCTGATTGAGCACTACTCCATATAAGCATGCCTTCCATTGTGCTTCTGCATGCTGGGGAAATGATCTAAAACAGGCAAAGGGAAAAGAATTGGAAAAATCTTAATGTAGAGCTATAGAATATGAACTATGTGTTCCTACCTAAAAGAAAAGGAGCAGAAATACAATTCCCCATGTAAGCAAGAAGTTTGCTTCTTTTGCATATTGCAAAGTCTTCTTCATTAATGGCTCCTTAAAGACCTTAATTATACAGCAGTTACTCCTGACTACAAAATTTACTTATGAAAGTGGAAGCAGCTACAAGTATCTTTGAGAACGGGTAGAGATATGGTATCAGTAGAATTTGTGGGTGGATCAGGGAAGTGGAACTCTGAAAGGGCTGGATGGAATATCCTCTAAGGGGCATCTGAGCACCCTGGGTTTGTCTAGTTTGGAGCAAAGGATGTTGAGGGGTAATCTCAGTGCTCTGTACAGTTTTCTGAAGTGGGGAGGTGAGGAGTGAGATGCTATGCATTTCTCACTAGAATCTAGTGACAGGAATGGTTCAAAACTACATCAGAGTTTTGGAATGAACAGTAGGTATCACTACTTTACTGAGAAGGTGATCAAGCACAGGATACCTAGAAAGGCGGTTTATACCTCGACCCTGCCAGCATTTAAGAGGCATTTAGACAATGTCCTTAACGCCATGCACTAATGTTTGGTCAGCCCTGACCTGATCAAGCAGTTGAACAGAATGATGGCTGTAGATCCATTCCATCTGAAATATTGTAGTATAATGTAGTCTAATTTTGGTTTTGTCTGTCTTCAAAATGAACTGGATTAAGCTTTCTGACCAGATTGCATTTTTTATGATGCACTATAGTTCTGTGATGCCAGTGAATCATTGAACAGGCAGCTTGTTTGGGAACTGAGACCACAGGAGAAAATGGAGATACAAACCTAATCAGACGTGCCTCTCATGAATCATTACAATGAAAAGAGTTTGTTTCTTTCAGATAAGACTAGATATATTTAGGCTATGCACTGAAATGAAAATTAGTGCCCCTCAAACCTCACCTCCTGCCCCTGCAAATTGATTTTTGTTTTTATTTGCTTTAATAATTACATTAGTGACCTCTGAGCTGTGTGTGCAGTTAACATAATAAATAAAATTATATTTTGTGCAGTATACAGGTAAAGACAGTTTTGGTTCACCCTACCTTCTTTTTCCAAGAAAATTGCTTTCAAGCCTTTTCTGATTAATTTTTACTGTTGTGGTTTGCTTCCTTTTAAAGAGGTAGTGTGAGAACATTAACAATGCTCACTCACCATTTAAAAATGTGACAGGTTCTTGCGCTCTTTTTGGTGTTCTACTCAACTGTGTGCAGTAATAGACACTTCACAGTATTTCACACAGATTTTGAGGTAATTATGTCCTTTGAAGCAGCAGCAACCATACCAAATATGCTGAGGTTTGGCCTGCATGTGGGTTATGTTCGCTCTGTGTCAGGAAAATGCAGGAACAGGTTGTTCCATTCCTTTGGCATGGGTGAGCAATGGCACAATATTCACATCTTGAAACTCAAGCCCACACAGATCACTAATTTTAATTCTTAGGCACTTATGACTTTACTGCATGATAAAGGAAGAACAAGAGGAGAAAATTATCAGCTGATAAACAATTAACTGCTAAAGTCTAAACCTATTTAAGGTTCACTGATTAAAGCAACAATAATAGACCAGTAACAATTTCACGTACTTCAATCCATAAAGGGTGAAATCTGTTGTTTTATGAATATTAGCATTTAACATTATTGATAGTTCACAGCATGCCCATCTGGGCCTAACATTCTCTATATTTAAATATCATTCAACAGTTACAAAACTGTCTGAAAATGTTCCTCTCCTGCTGATTCTTTAAATGCATTTATTTCTTGGTTCTTTTATTTATTTTTAAAATACCAGTACTATAGCTCTATATTATGTCTTATTAGACCTGGAAGCATTCGGAAAGTAGCTTATTTCTGACTACCATTTGTCTACCTTTCTGAGATTCATAAAACTAACTAGTTGTTGTTAAAGTCTGATTTTTTTTTTAATGGTAAGCATCTAGATCCCAGATATTTTCCAGTTCAGGATATGTGATCGCCATCTCTTAAACAGACTGAAAGGAACTTATGTCATTTCTTGATTTCACCTTAAGCGAGAATAAATCTCCTAAGGAAAAAATTAGTCTTGATGTTCGTATTTTAAGCTATATATTGCCGAGTGATCTTTTGCAAACTTTTCCAACAGTTAAAATCTCAACTTTAAAATCTGCAAAATTTTTGTTACTTCAATTTCCAGACACTGGGTTCTCCTAAAATTTGTTTACTAGATGGAAAATCCTTCTTTTATCTCATAGGTTTTCCTGTGGCAGTACCAGGAGAGAAATTCAGAGAAGCTAACTTAGTCCACATGCAAGTCTAGATGCAAATCCTCTCTAGATTTCTTCTTTTTGAAGTTTTTCTCTGTGTCCCCTCTCAAATCCTTGTGCATCCCCAGTGAACATGCTGGCAGGATAGTGTGAGAAAGAGAAAAAGCTTTATCACTGTTCAAGCACTGCTCAGCCACAGCTAAAACACCCCATGTTATCAGCACTTTCTTGGTCAAAGATGTAAAAAATATCCTAGCAGTATGAGCTCCTATAGAGAATATTAACTCTCCCAGTCAAAGCCAGTATATCTAGGCATTGTCAATGGTAATCAGATCATATTCTAATGTGTGTGTGTTTACCTTTTAGAAAGAGTACATGCTTTCCATAAAACATGATTAATGACTAGGAATAAAAGAGTAGGAATTATGGCAACTGGGTAGAGCATCAAATAAAGTCCAGCTAGTGAAATGTGTAAAGGTTATAGGAAGAAATAGTTTTATATTTAAACTATAAGTGACAGTGAAGCCAAAGAGAGGTTGTTCCAATATGTGTCAAGTTAGAAGGGTCAATAAGAGATGATGTGAAGTTGACTGAGGAGCTCCATTTTTATTAAAAAGGTCAGCTGTGATCAGACAGATAACATGACTACCATCAGTAGTGTTCAAGAATTGGGAGCAAATATTAGGTTTGATATTACTTAGGTTAGATGTCATCAACTTATTTGGGTGTGAAAATAGCCAAGGAAAAGGATCCTGTGCTTATATTGTTTGAGTGCTTGTGGCAGTAGCTGTGACTACCAACCAATTTGGGGCTCATAGTTGTATATGGTAGCAGATTTAAGAATGTGCTGATTAGCACTGCCCATGAATTAAGAACAATTACAAGTGCTGCCACATTTCTTTGGCCTTTAAAAGAAAACACACTCAAATGAGTAGCTACATTGGTCAGAGTAGTAGCAACCTTTGGACAGGTGTTTAGATCTCAATTAATTTATTTTCAGTTAAATAGTTCCTGGTGAGCCTAGTTGAAGATGGTAGGCAGTCTTATAAAGAGTAAAGACTATTTTGTATTCTGTGTCTAAAACTTTAGAATTGCAAGTTTTCGAATTCCAAAATCCAAAATAGATCAGGAACAGTTTCTGTGCTGAGGTTGGTATTGTCCATTCAAACCCAAATAAGTGGCATTATTGTAAGTGTCATCTATATAAAGCACCGTTCTGATTCACAGCTGAAAACGGAGGAACAGGAAGAGATTTTATTTTTAGAGACTATGTTATTGATCCAATTGATTTTAAAACAGCTTTCATAGCTTGGCAGAAGTGAGACTGTACTTAACAGAATACTGTCAACTAGCATTCAGAGAATGATACAATGCTTTTTTTGATAAATTCCTGTTTAAAACTTTTGGACAAAAGTCCCTGGACTAATGTACCATGGTTTCTTTCAGATATTGTTCCTGCAACATTTCCCTCTATCCATAGCATTTTCTTCTTCCCCTTTTTACCTCCATGAGTACTTCACTGCAATTCCACTCTGTCTTTTTCTTTGACCTTCTCTACAGCTAGTTCTTACAGTATTCCAGAATACATCCTTCTTGTATGCCCACACTCTTTGCCAGATTTATGGTGATAGCCATTTCTAAAGGTCAGCTACCTTTCAGCATATGTAGTGTTATGCTCAAAATCTTGTAAATTGCACAGAGGAAGCAAATATATATATATATATATATATATCCATTAATTTATTGTTTGTATTATGGAAACATTAAGAACTTAGCCATTATTCATCTAGACTTAAATGCTGAAGATAGAATAAAAATGAAGTTAAAATTATTTTACACAATTTTTACTCCTATTCCTAGTATTATGCTCAACCTTCTTCTGCTTCTCTGAGTCCTAATATTGGTGTGTTAAGTTTGCTAGGGTTGAGGGTTGGGAGGTGGTATGGAAAGCCAGTAGCATCTGGACTTCTTTGCCAGGATTAATGAAATGTTAATGGTTTCTTCCATTTCTTCTTCACTATGAGTCAATTTGATATGTTTGCTTGTATGCTTTTATGTCTTTCTCTTTACTTATTGGTTTGCATAGCACATTACCCCCCAAACATATACATAAGTTGCCTTTTCTGTATGTTTTATACCACGTCTTTACTCTCCTTTTTGTCTCTAAAACCAGTTTTGTTCAGCTCCATGTTTGCATCTCCATAACTCAGTGCTGGTCAGTTGCTTAGAGCTGTGGTGTTCCCAGAGCCAAGGCTGTTCTCCATCGCTCACCATCCCAGTTCCACATTGCTTCACATATGACCCATCACATATCTTCAGATCTCAGACTTCTGATCTTGTACACCGTTTCTATGCTGCACAAAATAATTGCTTATTACTCTTATTGATATTAAATTCTGATTGAACCACACAAAGATGAAGAAAAATGTTAGAAGAAAGTGTCATACTAGATCCAGCAGTCTGAGAGAGGAAAGGTTGCTGCAGGTCCATACCCCCAGGTCTGAAAAATAATGAGCCTGAAAATATATTCCTGCTATGCACACAGAGCTCAGGTAGACATCATGAACGTTTATATCTGGCCACTCAAATTACAGAGAGAAACTTGGAGCACTGACACAAACACAGCAGCAATGGTTTCGACCTGCTCCTGTCTCTGGCTGAGCAGGATGAAGACACAACAGTAGGACTACCTATCATATCTCTCTGTATATGTACAGTGAGTGTCCCTCAAGCAGCTGGCCTGTTACACCCAGCCTGACCAGTTGCTGTCCCTAGATCCCGTCTTACAACTGCTAACACCTGGACATATAAACCCCAAAGGTCACAGTACCATAATCCTATTGCAGCTGCTGCTGCAGACCATCACACATACACACACACACCCACAGAAATGTCCAGGATTCACTAGTGTCATAGACAACCTCTCTGTGCTCTCACCTTTAGAGAGCCACAGATACTCACACACACAGAGCTGGCCCTCAGACACTCATCCCTCCCCCCTCTATCCCAAGCCACTCCCTGCTGGCTCCCTCCACTTGATCTTCACTAGTGCTCCCACACTTACACACCTGCATTCAGTCCAGTTGACACTCACTTGCTCATGGAGTGAAGAGCCACTTACTGGAAAATAATTGAAGGAATTTAACAAGGAGAGAGGGCAGACTGCAGTGATTAAGCCCAGGTCAGGGTTAGAAACTATACTGACAAGCCCTTGCTTACATGCTAATAACCCTCACTCCTCTATTTCCCATACTTGTTTCTCCCCAAATCACCTAAACTTCTCCCTTTTGTCACCTTCAACTCCTCTCCTAAACGTGCCTCCATAAATATTGGGCAAACTCAACATCCTCTTTCTCTGCTTCGCATATGGTTTCTGTCCTAGGTTGACTATATGATGCTTTTATCCCCAATTGTCCGTTTTGTTTATACTGAATATAAAGTTTTGCACCTTTAAGACTTGCTCCAGAGGGTGAAGGGAGGAGAGAAGAAGTGTGGACTTTGTTTTCAGACACTGCACTCACTCCTCCACATTCCTTCTCCTGGACTGCATTGTCTGCAGATGGACAGACAGTGGGATAGAGCTCTCCTTTATTTTTAGTTAGTTAGTTTTAGCTAGCTGAGGCAAAGAAGTTCCCTGGACTGGTTTTTTTTTCCTTTTCTTTGGACCAGAGGAGCACCAGAGGAGCGCTGGCAGCTCACACCTGAGGCCCACCGGGCCGGGCCTGGGCCGCGGCAATTCCAGCTCCGGAGGGACTGACGAGAGACTGAGTGAGCTGAGCTGCAACCCGGGGAGGGGATTTCTGGGTTTGTCATCTCTTTCAGAGCAGCAAGGGGGTTTCTTGTTTAATATTGTTTAGGTTTTATTGTTTAATAAACAGGTTCTTTTCCACTTTTTCCAAGGAGATATTTTTCTCCTGGGCCAATTGAATCTGCTTTCCTAGGGGAGCCCCTCTGGGGGTTCTCTCCCAAATTTGCCCTGAACCAGGACAGTTTCCCACGCCCCTTGGCAGCAAATCCCTTAATTCAAAAGATGAGATGGAGATCTGGTCTCAGTGACTCCTCACGACAACCTTCACTTTGAGTCAGTGGGGCTGAGGCTCCTCTGGGAGGGGACATGTACAAGGTGCCCCTTCATCTGAATCCTTAATTTGGGTTCCTTGGCCCTCTATTATTGTGCTCTTGTTCTTGGGGTTTGTAGAGATGAGATTTTGTTGGGCTAAAGGACCCCTGGCCATGGACCTGGAAGCAAATTGGAAACAGCCAGGATAGACGCTCCCACCTGCCGTTGTGCCTCTGGTCTTTTGTAGGTGTGCAGATGAGTTTTATTGATCACATAACCTAACAAAAAGTACAACTGCCACCCTTTCAACAAGACAAGCTGCCATCATAACTAAACAAAGTGAAATAAAGTTGCAAGTAGGTCAAGAAAGGTCAAGAAAGGTTCTGGCACAGCAAACTTGCCAGGGCTAAGTCTTTTGTGTGTACAAAGCTTACAGCCTGTTACTCTTAATGGCTCTGCTGTATTACAGGACTATTTGACTACTGTTAGCTGTCTGGCTATCAGTTAGCTGATATAGAAGGTGACACTTCAGAGTCACTGGCTTTAGGCCACATAAGTCAGAGTGGCACACCTGGAAGCCGTAGTGCCACATTTTCAAGAGTACTTAAACTGGTTTGGTTAAAGGTGGCTCAAACATGTGTGAAAAATCTGGATTAAAATTATACATTCAAATTGCTGGTTGGATGCCAATGTATGGGGAAAAAATATGTACTCTGTTAGACTGATTCTACGAAATCTTGGGACATTACCTTGAAAATAAAGGGTAATTTGCCTATATAGTATGATGCATAGCTGAATGCTATTCAGTCATAACCACTTCTCAGTCACAGACAGGGGCAGTTTCTTTTATTCATACTTGGCCCTCCATCTCCAGGCAAGGAGAATTATCTGGCCGCAGCATTAATTTTGTTTCTGATATCAAAAGGAGCAACAATTCTACAGGGTAGAGGGAACAGAAATGGCTCAGTCTAGGCTTCTGATTAGTAAGAGAAATGAGAAGCAAGAAATTGCTTGTAAAGAAGGAAAATTTGCTCTAACTTTCTGTTCTGTTTGTGGAAAAAGAAAATTCATTCTACCTTATGGCAAAAGGTGGGCATGGAGAGAATTTAGAGGAAGGAGTTTTTCTTTTTTGCTTAGAAAAGTTCAATTATTCATTGCCCTTTGGAATACAAAATTGTAACTAAGCAAAAGGGATTTGAGCAGGAAAATCTAAGAATCATTTACACTTATTTTTTTGAACTGAAAAGCCCCAGTGTTCATTTATGATGATATTATGTGTTGCAGTGAGGTTCTTAAACATCATTAATCACTACAGATGGCTACAAACCCATTAAATCTTTTAAGCACCTGTTTGCTTATCAAATGTTCACGTGGTAAGCTACCCTCTGGTTCACATAAGTACATTAGTTTCAGAACATATAATTACCCTACAATAACTGTACTTGTGCTAATTACCAGTCCCCTGACAGGAAAAAGTGGAACCTATTGAGTAGTGGGGGTGGCTGGAACTTAAAAGCAGAGCTTCTAGACTGAGCAGCAGGGCTCAATGACTACTTGTAAAATGTTTGTCTTATTTCTGATAAGCTTAGTTCTATTCCACAGTGAGCACCTAAGTGAAATTGCTAAAATTTTTTTTTTGCCATCAGTCACAAGAGAGCTCTACCACACATAATTTATCACAATTTGTCTCTTTTGAAGAGAGCTTCAGGGTAGAAATAGCATAAAGACCAAATTATTTCTCACTCGAATGTGTTGCACCATCTTTGAGAATGTGGTGTTAGACAGAAATTGCAATCTCTTGTCATACTTCAAGCCTTATCAGTATGAAGCTCTGTGCTTCACACAAGAGTGCTCACATTCCCAGAAGTATTTAGAGGCAATACCATTTATTCTCAAAGTAATAGCCTCCATTTTTGGGATGGTAGGGTTTATTCGATCCTAGAGAATGATTAAATTAATTAAACAAATGGACAAACAAACAAAGATATGATCTGGTAAGTGTGGTGAGAAGGTTATTTCGCTAAGAGATTTCTGCACCCTAAATGCTATCTTCCCAACAGAGGCACAGAAATATTCTTAAACCCATAGAATTTTTAGCCAGAGTTTTACATATTTCTATAATCTCTGAGTGTAGACCACAATTTTCTAACAAACTTCCCTAAATCCAGATCCAGTCTGAAGGATTGTATTCTGTTGACATATTACAGAAAGAATCCATGTGAGCAATCAGATGTCATCCTGACCATATTGAATACTGATCAGCTTTTTGTTCATAAGTGATTTCCCAAATGTCTGTATGCAGGCAGATGTATGTATACAGACAAATGTCTGTATACAGATTATATTTGCATATAATCATATCAGAAAAAATGCACTAAAACTATGTCTAGAACATTATTGTGGTACCATACTGTGAACTAGACGAGCAGTAACTTCAAAACATATCTACCATGGCCATACCATAACAGCAACCCAAGCCAAATTACATTTATAAACTTTGAATTCAGTTTGATTAACTAAAAGAAATAGAAAATTTCTGCAAAAAGTTTCTGCTTTGTTTCCTGAAATAGCTTTTCATGCCACAAGATTCAGAAGTTGGAAGACTGAGATGTGGTCACAATGCTGTGAAGTCATTTTGCTGAAATTAATCAACAGAAATTTTAGCAGTAGCCGCAAACCCCAAACCCCATAATTGTTTTACAGGCAGTATTTATCTACCCATCCTTGTCCTTATTTATCTGGATAATGACTCCTCCCCTTTCATTTGGAATACAGTCTGAACTGATTCTCAATATGCCAGTTTGTTCTAAAGGACCTGATAGACATCATCAACAAAAAAAGTGAATTGTAAGAATCTCAAATGTCTGCTGCAGGTTTATTGGCTGTGGTGTGATTCTTCTCAATCTGGTATAGCCTGAAAGATGTTATCAAAGGTTGATAGAAGTTTTCCAGAATTCTGGCAAAGTAGCTGACCAAAAAATGTGCTGTGAAAAAGAATGTTTATAGGGATAGGTTCAGGTAAAAGATAGCAGGTGATTTAAAATTACTGTCAAACACATTTCAATAAGGACTAAATTGTGCATGAATACAAAAAGTATTGACACTTTAATTACAAGACATTCCTATTTTATTCCTTCAAATACTAGGTCCTAGAGAATCTTTGTTAAGAAGATTTTAAGATCAGAGTGTAGAACAGTTATTTATAAATTCCTAGGGAGGTTGGTGGAAGCTCAATCCTCTGCCATCTCCTCTAGGCATTCAACATTTAAAAGTACATTACTTTATGTCCTTCACTGTCTTACTCTCAGACAGAATAAAATTAAGGGGTTTGATTAGCAACTTATGGATTGATCCTAGTAAATCAAAGGCTCTGCCTTAGAGGTAAAGCTCATGCCCAAAAATGCATGGCAAAAACTGTTGTTTAGTTATAGGTATACCATAATCTGACTTTGAAAAGTACTGTCAAGTGAAAAGAAAGCTGTCTTTTCAACTCCTTAAGTTGGTGTCAGTCCAACTAATGGGCCAGTTAATTAACTAATGGGTGTGAAACACAGGCCTTCTCCAGAGGTAAAACAGATAAAATATACCATTTAATTGCCTAGTATGGATTGGCACTGTTTATTGGTGGGACTCGCCCAAAGTTTGCACAAACTTTCCTCTGGAGGAATATGAGCAAGTACAAAAAAGACAAAAAATGGGATGATAGTTATTCTTCTAAAACATTATTATGTTTCTTCTTAGTAAAATATGCTGTAAGAATAACAATTACTGTCAAGTGTGATGACAATTAACCTAAGATTTTAAAAAGAAAGGGATATTTTAAGAAGAAAAGTCTGGGCTTTAAAAACCTTTTAACCTGGCCGGAGATTTTTATACAGTAAAAAGTATATTATCTAGCACAAATGAGATATCAGAATTATCAGCCATAGTCTATGAAATTGCTAATAATTTTTCACCTCAATCTGCTTCATATTTTTGCATTAGTATGAAAGATTCTGAGTGCTGCCTTCTCACCCTGACTCCAAAAAGCATTATTACATTTTAAAACCAGGGGTTTTTTGTGAACTGGCAATAGTCTACCAAGATTCAGTGAATACTCCCAAATTTGTCATTGAGAGGAATACACCTGGTGCAGGTAGCTTGATTTGCAAGCTTCAGTGCAAGAAGCAGATTGAGATGCAGACTGAGCTCTGGGTGGGAGCCCAAGACAAAAGGCTGTGAACTGACTCTATTTCTTCCACTCTAACATTCTTGTTCCACCTGCATCTTTCTTAAGCTCATTCATATTACTTTCCTGCTGTTTTCAAGTGATATTGCAATTATGTTTTGAAAGCTCCACTTTTCACCAACTTGAAATTTGACACACGCACCTTTTTACATTCTCCAGACTGATTTTTGCATCCACCTGGGCTGGCCGCTCTAAAATTTTTATTGGGTTCCTAAATTCAAGAGAATATGATAAAATCTGCATGAAGATTAATAAAAAAATTATTGTTGCCATAATAAAAAACTCAATACGGTAACCACAAAGCCATTGTCTTGCAATGTACATATTTTTAGGTGATAGACAAATTTTTCAATTTGAACTGGCTCCATTCTTCAGAATGTAATCAAAACAATATTTCAAGTTTCAGGTCATCTATGTTTTGGTAGTGTAGAATTAAGTGTTTTTATTTTAGAGGAGTGCATATGCTAAGGCCTGTTATTAATTCACTGTTCCCTCCTGTTTTGTCTTGGATGCAGAAAAAGTCCAGATTAATGCCTTTGTATAGCAGGTTTCAACCAAATATCTCCTTAGCCCTTCTTAAAGAATTTTTGATTGGTGAGATATTCATGCTGGATTCAACAAAGATGTGTAAAAACCTTTGTGGAGAGATTACCAAACATAATTCGTAATTTAAGAAGTTTTCAAAAAGTTTCTCATCTGGTTTCAAGATAACCTTAAAAATGTAAATCAGTCTGTAGGGCCTTTGTGGGATTTATAACAAGGCAGCCTAAAATAGCGTCAAGACAAGTTAAATAAAAAGTCTTTTAACTGACTTCAAAACATCTCAGGTATTTGCTATCAGAAATAAACAGTTCCCTTCAAGATTGTTAAAGACTTAAATTTTACATGACCTTTACTCTACAAAATTATTCAGCTTGCTCCAGCAAGAGTTTTCCTATGAACTGATTGTCTCTTTGACCATGATTGCCTCTTTGGCCTTTTGAATTCAGGCCTTAATAACATCTTTGGTGGAATTTCGATTTCAAACCTCATCACACATTTTAATTATGGATGACAGCCCTAACAGGACTGCATGGCAGACTTTTAGAAAAAAATTAAATATATAGCACATCACTGCAAGTGGTTGGAACATTTTCACCTTTATGACATTTTTGTAAAATACACTGGTGTTCCATAAAGATAAAACTGTTCCCATGCAAATTTCATCTAAAAAAGATTTTCGTTCAAAAAGAACACCTTGTTGAGAAGAGTAGGATATAGCTTAATGTCTGAATTACTGTCTTGGAGTTAAGAGTGTAAATTTACACCCCCGCATTAGGATGGAAAAGTTCTGCTGTGCCATAAATACAGCAATGACCTACAGTTAGGATCAATGCACTTCCACCTGAGAAATTGGGTTGCAAAACCTGAAGAATGTAAACAGTAGTAAAATGATATATATCTAAAAAATATATATCTAATTCAGATAGATTTTCTTTCTAAAATGCTGTATATTAATTTTGTTTGTTTGGGCTTCGGTATTTTTTTAATCAAGCACTGTCAAACAAGGACACCAGGTGCAAATGATTGATGAGATCTCAGATCCAGAAATATTGTAGTGTTTCTACAACAAGAGTTATTGCAAGTAAAGAGTGTAAAAACACACATAAAATTCAGCTTGCTTTGTCATCCTTTTCCAATTCAGCTTCACTAAATCTAATAAACCAAAATTACAACTATTCCACAGCTGATTGAATAACATGTTCATTTAATGAAAAAGTGTCCAGTCTTGTTCTGACTAAAGTCATTGAAATGCTTTAAGTCAAGACTATAAACTAAATGGAGAATATGTTTCTTATTGAGAAGTTCAAATGAAAATGGTGTCTTTGAAGTACATAACTCATACAACCCCAAAATGCTTTAAAAAAAATGTGCTGTCTTTTTATAACATTTTTCCAGGATAATTGATATGAAAAGACAGAAAATACAGTCCCTTCTGCAGAGAATTTTGATAAAGTAGAGCAAATAGATAAAGTGTCATAACAGTGAAAGAAAAGGCTCAGGGGTCCTGATTCGTTCCACCTATCTCCAGGAATTCCACTTAAAAGCATAGGTAATGGATGCTTTCTGTGTACTCAGCAAGGAGAGAGAGGAATATCCAGGGGGAAATTCAGATCATAGACAAGGTATTTTCCTCCAGGGGTTCCTCTATTTCTCATCAGTATCATAAGTAAAGAACCCATGGCAACCAAGACCCTAATTTAGGAACATCTGCAGGTGCCTAAAGTCAGAGAAGATAAAGCTGGTTCAGGGTAGGCGATAATGGATATTCACTTATACAAAAGTGCTGCATAGATGGAAATAAATGAAGATATTTATTTATAATAACATCTTCATTCAAGGTAGGCATTCTTTATTCATTCATCTTCATGCAAGGTAGCATGTCACATGTTTTACAAATATTATGAATTGTCATATATTACAAGCCCAACCAACTTTAAAGAGAGCATGACCATTATGAAAACATATGCAAATATAGGTCCTACTTGACAACTTGCAATCTCACTGTTGGATGTACAGTGTATGCATATCTCATAGGATGAAAAGATTTTGACTTGACATTAAGTTACTCCACTCCGTTAAGCACTACTCTCTTTTATTGTGGAGTGACTGCAACAGCTGCTAATGGTCTAACTGTCATAACTGTCTGATGCCCTCTACCTAGAATTCTGTAAGGTGTTCAACACAGTCCCACATGATATCCTTATCTCTAGACTGGAGAAACATTACTCTGAAGGGTGAACTCTTGGGAGGATAAGGAACTGACAGGATGGACACAGCCAGACTATTACAATCAATGGCTCTGCGTCCAGGTAGAGGCTGTGATGAGTGGTGACCCTCAGGGCTCTGTCTTTGGTGCTCTTTAACATCTTTATCAATAACACAGACAATGAGATCACGTGCACCCTCAACAAGTTTGCAGAGTATATGAAGCTGCTACAAGTTGTCACAAAAGAAAGAAGGGATGCTGGAAAAGTTTGAGTTGGATTCATGAGAAACTAAAGAGGTTTAAAAGTTTCAAGAGCAAAGTGCTGCTTCAGGGGAAGGGCAATTCCAGACACGAGTGCAGCTTGGGAGAAGACCTCAATGGGAGCAGCCCTGTGGAGCAGGGCTTGGGGGTTCTGGTGGATGAAAAGCTGAACACAAGGCAACAGTGTGCACTCACACCCCAGGAAATCAACAGTGTCTTGAGCTGCCTCAAAAGCAGACTGGTCAGCAGGTTGAGAGAAGTGATTCTGGTCCTTTGCTCCACTCTCTTCCACCTAGAGAACAGTATCCTTGTCTAGAGACCTTAGCACAAAAAGGACTTAGATCTGTTAGAGTGGATCTACAAGAGGGTCATGAAGACACAACAGGGCTGGAGCACGTCTCCTAGGAAGACAAGAGAGCTGGGGTTCTTCAGACTGGAGATGAGAAGACTCCAGAGAGACCACATTGCAGCCTTCCAGTACTTGAAGGGAGCTTATAAAAAAAAGTGAGAGCTATTTTGTACAAGGACATGTAGTGACAGGGCAAGGATGTCCTAGGGTGATTGTTATCTCCATCCGTGTGTATGTAATTTATGCTGTATATTATGTTTTGTGCCTTTAGGACTGGTGGAGTGAAGGTTTTGTTTTGGGCCTCTTATCAGCCACTTGGCGGGACATCCAGATAGCACCAGTGCATGTTGCAGCTTTTTTGCTTTTTGCCCTGCTTTTTGCTTTCGCTCTTGTTTCTGCTTCGCTTCTGCTTTGCTTGCTCTTGCTTTTTTCCCCCCTTCTCATTAGTTACTTTAGCTAAACAGTCCAAATTCCTTCCTGGACTGTTCCCCCCACCCCGTTGGACTTGCTGGCTGCTCCGGACTGGGATTTAGAACACGGAGAGAGAGGTTACACCTTGTGACTGCAACAGCTGCCTCAGCGCCGGAGGGACTGATAACAGCAAACCCCCGGGAGAGACTTTTCTGAATTTGTCATCTTTCTCAGAGCAGTGGAAGAGTAGTGTCATCCAGTATTGTTCATTGTGTGTGCTGGGGGGTGCTGTGATTGTCAAATAAACAGGTTTATTCCACCTCTCTCCGAGGAATTCTTCCCGAACCAGATGGGGAAGGGGCTGTATGGATTTGCTTTTGGAGAAGCCCTTTTTGGGGATTCTCTCCCAAATTTGCCCTAAAACAGGACAAAGGAGTACAAGAGATTTAAACCAGATATTTGGAAGAAATCCGTTACCCAAAGGTAAGAGAGGCAGTAGAATAAAGCTGTCCAGAGGAGCTGAGGTTGTTCCATCCTTGGAAGTTTGCAAGGTCAGGACTGGATGGGGCTTTGAGCAACATGGTCTAGTAGAAGGTGTCCCTGCTCATAGCAGACGTTATAACTAGATGATCTTTAAGGTCCCTTCCAACAAAATAATTATGTAATTTTGTGATTTTATCATATTACTTGGGAACATGAAAAATTATAATCTTTGCATTAGAGAAGCCTTGCAGAGAAGTAATATTGTTTCATTAAAAATCTTTGTCCAGGTGTATAATAATATCCCTAGAATCTATGTGAAGGAAGGGCAAGGACTTTGCCTGTTCCTGCCCTTTCCTTCCTCTCAAAGCTCAGGTTTCTACCTTCCAATGAGTTATTGGATATATGTGGTTGCCATGTTTTTTTCCCAAATTATTTATCTTTTCTCTTGCTTCTATCTCTCTGTTCCATATGATTTATTGCGTCACTGGCTTCCCAGTATTGCTAATGCCGCTAGAAACATCCTAATTAAAGGACTGAGTCATGAACAGAAAAGCAAAGTGGAAAATGAAGGAGATTTTTTTAGCCCCACATCCATAAACACTGTGGACAGGCAATTTCTCTACAAATATTTATACCATCACTCCTTGAACTTTCAAGAAGTAATTATTTCTTCTACTTTTGAATAATTGTCCTTTCTTAGGAAGCAGATTATCCCCAGGTATTAATTAATGAGATAACACCAAAGATGGATTTCTTTTTCCTCTAGGTTTATAAAATATATTTGAATAGAAAGAGATTTGGTTTTTTTTTTCCTTTAAAGCATGTATTAGGAAAGCCCTAATGCTCTACAGATTCCTTATTTTCATTAGCCTTTAAATAAAAAAAGGCTCTACATACGTTTCTCCTTTAATCTGTGTAAACACACACATGAACATACATATACACTACACTAATTGGTAGATAACAGGTATAACATTTATACAATAAAATAATTCACAGAGATATTGTTACCTTAGAAACAGCATTTTTTGGAAATTTTTTTTTGATGCTTTTAATGGCTTAATTTTATGAACATTGCTTGCCTTCACTTCTGCATTACAGTGTGTTCTTACTGAGAAATGCAGTTGGACCAACATATAACTTAATATGTAGATAATTGGTTTCATGTTGCCATTCTAGCTGCACAAACACGTTCATTTTTACACTACTAATGCCAAAATACATTCAGCTACAACTTGCAGCTGCCTCTTGTTCCTAAATCTCACAGAAAGATAATGGTAGACTGTGCATTTTTCTACTTTCAAGTAGCAAAACCATTAATGCTTAATACAAATAACTAGCTGAAGAGATGAATAAAATAATAAAATAATAAATCTGCACTGGATTAGGAAATAGATTTTAATTTTCTATACTGCTTTCCGGTTTTTTATTGTTAACCAATTGCACGCATTCATGCTTTGTGTATGGATGGTACTCTTGGGAAAAAAAAATTATAAACTACCCATATATAAAAGTTTTCGGTGACTTCCAGGTGTCACCTCTTTCGAATTTCTCTTTCCACACAAAATGGAAGAAAACTGACAAGTCTGCAGAGAAAGTCATCAAGAAAAGTAGGAACTAGATGGGGAAAAAAACAAGAAAGAAAGAAAGAAAGAAAGAAGACAATTGCTGCAAAACACAAGACTATAGAAGGTTCTGACTAAGGTGAAGCTTGAGAAATATAAATCGGTCAGTGAAACAATAGTACATCTTGTCTGTGTTTGGGAAGATTTTTCAAAACCAATTGATTGAAATGAGACAACCACTTTCTAAAATGTTGCCTCCACACTAAAATTCTTCTAATGAAGGGATAGAAGTTTCTGTTTACAATAATCTCCTGCATAGAATGAGAACAGTGGGGCTATTTCCTTTTTCATCTTAAAGAAAGAAGATTCTCAGCATCCTGTAACAGTTTTTGCTGGTTTTGCACTATTTAGGTTCTATACATTTACCAATTGCCAGAAGGAAGGATAATGATGTGCTAAGATGATATTAAAGCTTCTCCTTATCCGGCTGCATTCCACTGAAAAGCCAGAATAATCACATTTTAGGAAATACTTGATAGAAATTTAGTAGAATAAGATTGAGTCTATTTGTCTGACCCGGCTTAAAACTCAATACAGCATTTATCCCTTACAATGGTGTTTTACTTGTCAGCTTTTGAGTATAATCCATAGCTGAAGATTTGTTGTCTGCCTGTCTTCATTTACCAGATTGCGCTCTCTGCTTATGGCTTTACAGAATGTAGCAGCTTGTTGAGTGAATTTATATGTGAGATAAATTTTGAAAAATTGATCCAGAATACTTAGCTGATTTGGTTTTAGTTGCTAAAAATGTTACATAAATTTAATACTTTAGCACTGTAATTATTTTTAGCTCAAAGAACAGTTTTCTTGTAGAGGATTAGGATTTCCATGACATCTGTGAAGCATAAATTCTAGATTATTCTCCTGGAGTAGTCTTGCAGAACATTATGGAGATGGGAATTGACTGATTCTCTGCTTCCATAGGTGTGCAGAATTTGGCTGCAAGCAACACTGCCTCTGAGACAAAGACAGACAGACAGACAGATAGATAGATAGATAGATAGATAGATAGATAGATAGATAGATAGATAGATAGATAGACAGATAGAATCATAGAGTCATAGAAAGCTAGGGCCTGGTTGACAAAATCCTTTGGGAAGTAGTCCTGAAGGGCTGGAAGCTCAGCAGAACTGCTAATTTGGAATTCTGAGACAGGAGACTGGCTTATTTAGGTTGAGAGAGTGTCTTGGGGGGAAGTACTGAAGGTACTTCCAGGGAACCTTGAAAATGTTCAAGAAGAAAATCTGAAAGGTACAGGAGAAGGCTGTACCTGTGTGCAAAATGATGGTCTGGCAAAGAAGAGGAGAAGCCTGGGTGAACAAAGATATTTGGCTCAAACTCAGGAAAAAAAAATGAGAGTGTATCACCTTTAGAAGAAGAGCCAGATAACTCAGGAGTACTAGCAGGATGCTGTGAGATTATGCAGGGAGAAAATTAAAAGTACCAAAGCACAAATAGAACTTTAGTTACCACAGTAAATGACAGTAAAAAGGTAATATTAAAATTCTAGCAAAACAATGAGGGCAAAGAAGGATCTCCATCCTTTATTGTATGTGTGGGTAAACATAGTAACAAAGAGTGAGGAAAAGGCTAAGGTACGTAATGCCTTCTTTGTCTCAGTCTTTAACAGCAAGACTAGTTGTTCTACATGTACCCAGCTAACTGAGCTGGAAGATGGGGACCAGAATGAAAACCTCCATAACCTAAAGTGAATAGGTTAGTGACACAATATGACATGCACAGGTCTATGGGGCCAGACAGGATCCACCCAAAGGTTAGAGAAGAGTGGCTGAAAAGCTGGTGGAAAAACACGTGGGGGTGCTGGTCAACAGCCAGCTGAATTTGTGCCAGTGTGTGCCCAGGTGGCCAGGAAGGCCAAGGGCATCCTGACCTGGATCAGCAACAATGACTGCGTCCCTGTATTCAGCACTTGTGAAATCACACCCCAAATCCTGTGTTCAATTTTGAGCCCTTCGTGACAAGAAAGACATTGAGGTGCTGGAGCACATCCAGAGAAGGGCATGGAGCTTGTGAAGGGTCCAGAGCACAAGTCCTTGTGAGGAGCAGCTGAGGGAGCTGGGGATGTTTAGCCTGAAGAAAAAGTGGCTTAGGAGGAGCTTATTGTTCTCTAAAACTGCCTGAAAAGAGACTGTAGCCAGGTGAAGGTTGGTCTCTTCTGCCAAGTAGCCGGAGATGGGACAAGAGGAAATGGCCTCAAGTTCTGACATGGGAAGATTAGGCTGGATATTAGGAAAATTTTCTTCACTGAATGGAGCATTGGAAGAGGCTGCCCAGGGAATTGGTTAAGTCATGATTCTTGAAGATAATTAAAAGATGTTTGGATGTGGTACTTAAGGATATAGTTTAGTGGTGGACTTGGCAGTGCCATGTTAATGGCTAATCATGAACTTCTTAAAGGCCTTTTCTAATCAAAATGATTCTATGGTTCTATGGTTCAATAGATAGATGGATAGATAAAGGCACATTGACATTTCAGTAAAAACTTGTCTTAAAGCACATAATATAATCTGTGACTGAAAGAAGTTGCATGACTGAAGTGAAAAACTTTTCAAACCATTTTTCTCTCTCCATGCACACAGACATTGGCTGAAATGTGCATAGCTGCTTCTTCTGAAAGCATAGGAGAAACACCTGCTCCCAGTGAAACTGTGGCATAACCTTCTACCACTAATAGAGTAGGAAATTAATATGAAATCAACTGAGCACTCCAGATTCATGAATGCATATCCTTTTGTTGGTGCCTCAGGGTCTGCTGTCACATTCTTTCAGTCAACTGTTCACCTGCAAAGTGCTATGTGCAGAGTCCAAACTTTTTCAGATAATAATATTTTTAGAAACTGAACAAACAAGTCTCCCTGGGTGTGAGGCTCAGATTACACACAGTAAAATCACATGAGTAACAGAAGTCATAACTTGAAACCATGTAACTAATGATTATCCAGCAGAAAATATTTGCTATATAGACAGAATTCCTATTGACCCTGCTATGTGAACATATTATGTCTTATCCTGACTTGACATTCCAGGGATGTGTTAGCATTTTAACAGCACTGTGAAATGCCACTCTAACATGGAAACTATGATATTGTTCTGCAGCAAAGTGATTTAATAGAATAGCAACAAAGATAAAAATAGAGGATAGGCACAATGCTGGGCAAACCTGCAATCTCCAAAGACCAGCCTCCAGCAGTTCTGTGGCGCTCTAAACAATGGCATAAATAAAGGTAATTATCCAAATGATATTATAAAGCTAAGTCAAAGGTGGTCTTGTGGAGAAGTTGCATGCAATTAAATCGAGGAAAAACCTATAGAATCATGTAGGAAGGAAATAACAATTTTTCCTCCAATTTTTAGGCTACTATTCTTTATTAAAATTTCTACCACAGTGCAAGAATTATGTCCAAAACTGAAAATTTGCCTTCAAAAACCAAATCTTTTTTTAAGAGCATGAGATTTTTATGTAGCTGGCATCTATATTGTTGTCTAATCATAAAGCACACAGCAGTATTTTTGAATGACAGCTAACTGATTCAAGGTAAAACCATGGTGAAGACAAAGCCATTAACAAAAGCTCACAGGTTAAGTACAGTTTCTTATTTCTGTGAAAATAACAGATTGCCCTACTTGACTGGTATTTTATGCTAAATAAGAGGAGCTGAGTCATATACCATGTCTTCTCATTGTGAGAGCATGCTCTGTAAGGTTTCTAATTCAGTTTTGTCCTTCATCTATTGCTTGAGAAGTGTCAGGAGGGTGAAAATAACAAGAAATAATTCCTTTGCTGGTGGGATTTCATGATTGTGTAATATTTTGTTGAACATTGATCTCCTTTGCCTTCAGGTTCCTACTGGAGACAGGGTGGAAGGGTCATGTAAAAGGGACTTCAGGCGTCTCCAATTGCTACTGTATGGTTTCTCTAAAGACCCCAAGCTAATGCTCAAGCAAGATGTGTGATTTCTAAGAGTAATGAAATTTGCTGATCTGCAGTTGCACACTCCCATTTTGGTAAGGGATAATTTTTAGTTATATACTTCCATGCATGAAACTAAAATTAGTCAAAATCCACCTGTAAATACTTCTGTATGTCTCCAATGTCTTGGAATTGTCTTCAAACAACACACTTGGAGACTAAAATACCAATATTTCTTCCTGCTTCACTGTCTTCATTCTTAAAACAGTTTTTAAGGATTACATAAATTTCTTTGCTAGAACAGTTTCCATCACTTTTCATCCTTAAAACCAAATTGTATTCATCTTTGTTTAGATTGATAATTTTTGTCCTTTATTCATTATTAACTCCAGACAACGTTGAACCTCAGCGTACCTAATCTACCCCTTGTATTTGTAGCTCTTTAGACCTTGAATTGAACTGAATGGAATAGACAAATTAAACGTGGAATAGACAAAGTGCACATGTGAGAATTGTTTTCCTAAGCACCTGCAATGCTGTGGTAGTTAGAGAACAGCATAACTTCTCTAATGAGCAAAGCTCAGATTTATGTGATCACAGATACAAAGGCACTACCAGCAGCATAACTCCCTCATGTCTGCCTCCAACTGCATTGGCATCAGTCTACTGTTCCTGTAGGATGACTGGCTGGATGGCCCATGAAACAAATCCTCATCACCCCGCATTTCAGCCAGCTTGAAATGAGCCATCTCAAATCTTTTCACCCTGGTATTACATATTGAACATTTGAAGTTCCAGGAGCTGACACCTAAAATGTTTAGCAAAACTTGATATGGGAATTAACTCCACCAGAAAGGTAGGATGAATTGCTGTCCTGTTTTGATCTACCTTTAGGTATGTATACAAACTTTAAGGATTCTGTGTGGTTGCCAATAGTCCTTTATAGTTTACTTTTCTGCTAGATGCAGACCTATAGGATCTGTTAAGGAGACACTTTCCGTGTGGCACAAGACACTATGTTTAGACAGAGATTTTGATAGTTGGATACTATGCTTCCTATGATGGTTTTTCTTTCTTGTTTATTTTGAAACCAATTAAATTGGTTGACTTTATATGGTATTACCTTGGATTGCATTACTACTTTGATTTTGGCTTCTTTTCCCTGCCAGCAGGGTTACCAATTGTGATAGCAGGCTAAGTAATAATTACTGGGATTTTTAAGAACTATTAAACTGTTAGTGTCTGCCAAAAGTTACCATGCAGTGGTATCTTAGATACCAGAGCCATTTGACTGCACTTAGCATAGTATATCTCTCTGGGATTTTATGAAGTAGTAACAGCTGGAAATTTGTGACTTACTGATAGTGACAATTGGGTATATGAAACCATAAGTCCATTTAGCAACAGCATGCCTGTTACACATTATTCCAACAATATGAAATGGACACAGCTGTGCACCAGTAAACAATTCTTAAACACAACTAAAAATGTGGAAGGTGACTTCTAAGAAAAAAAATTTAGCTGTCAATAAAAAATAATGACAGGGTTATATTTTGTGCAGCTTGAAAACTATTGTTTTCAAGAACATTTGAGATTATGTACTAGCTAAGATCTTCATTATAAGCATGACTGTATGAATAGGTTATATATAATAATTCACATTTTAAAAAATTCAATTTTGGTCATCAAGAAACTCATCAGAAATCTCAGAGAAATTCTTCAAATACTTTTGTCTGAGAAAAAACTATATAATTTTAGAAATACTATAGTAGTCTTGACATTTTGAAAATTACAGTAATTACATATTATGTATATATTTCATAGGTGTATTTTGACCTTTATTATAAAGATGAATTAGATTTGCAGTTCCATTTTGGTACTAGTAATAAAACAGTTCTGTTGTGGTAGTTACAGAGTGTACTTCAAGTAGAGAAGAAATTCACCTTCAGAAGTAGTACAGAACAGGAAAGAACAAACATAAAAGATCAGATTTGATAGAACAGAGTTATTTCATTTGGAAGGTACCTACAGTGATTATCTAGTCCAACTGCCTTACAGCTTCAGGGATGACTAAAGGTTATTAGCAGTAATTAATTAATTAGTTGTAGCAATTAGTTAGTAATTAATATTAAAACATTTTATAGAGACCATTGTTCAAATGTCTCAAACATTGAATTCATTTGCTAAATTCACTTTACCAATAACAAGAGGATTTTTTTTTTCTTTCTATACACTTGTACTGGGTCTGGCTGAGGTAGTTCACAGCCCTCACAGTGCAGTGCTTTGCAGTGGTAGCTGGAAAGGTGTGGATAACACACCAGTGTTTTGGCTACTGCCAAGCAGTGCAGTCCCTCTGACATTTCTCCACCCATCAAGGGAAGTGGACAAGGTCCTGGGAGGGGACACCACGAGGCCAGCTGACCCAAATTAACCAAAGGGATATTCCATACCATGTGATGTCAGCTCATGTATAAAAGTTAAGGGGAAGAGGAGGAAGGAGGAACATTCATGATTCATCAATATTTGCCTTCTGGAGAAACCACTACAGGTGCTGAGGCCCTACTTCCCAGGATGTGTCCAAACATCACCTGCTGATGGGAAGTAGAGATTGACTTTTCCCTTTGCTTGTGCGTGCAAAAAAACTTTCTGGTTTTTCTTTCTCTTGCTGTAATATACTGCCTTATCTCACCCTCTGGTTTTTCTCTATCTTATTCTCTCCTCTGTCCCACTGGGAAAAGGAGTGATAGAGTGGCTTAGTTGTCAGCTTTCACCCAGCCAAGGTCAAACCATTACAGTAATTTAAGCACCCAAACAGGGACAGTCAGCAACATTTTGGAGGAGAAAAAAGAGACCTGCACCTGCCAGAAAAAGACAATGATGTTAACTGAGACATCATTCTCCTGTGAGACTGTGGGGTTCCTTTCCACAGGAGACAGTTGTCTCCAAAACTCTCCAACGTGTCCCAGTCTCACAAACAGCAGTCCTCCAAAAACTGCTGTGGCATGGGTCTCTCCTTCCATGAGATGCAGCCCTCCAAGGACAGGCTGCTCCAGCTTGGAAGCAGAGGCTCCCTCTCTCCACCAGGACTATCACTGGACTACAGCCTCCTCCAAGCATTCACCCACTCCAGTGTGCACACCTCCTGCACGGGCGGTGGGAGGATCTCTGCATTCCCCATGGATCTCCATGGGCTGCAGGGGCACAGCTGCTTCACCATGTTCAACACCACAGCCTGCAGAGGAATCTCAGCTATGGTGCCTGTAGCATCTCCTTCCCCTCCTTCTCCACTGACCTTTGTGCTGCCATGTTGTTCTGCTCATGCGTTCTCACCTCCTTCTCTTCTCTGGCTGGGATCAAAACTGTGCCACCACGTTTGTCTTGATTTCTTCTGTTATCTCAGAGGCATTACTAGCATCTCTTATTGGCCCAGTTTTGGCCAGCAGCATGTCCATCTTCAGAGCCATCAAGGATTGGCTCTGCTGGATATGATTAAATATTCTAGCTGTTTCTCACAGAAGCAACCTCCATGGCCCCCCTGCTACCAAAAACCAGGCTGTGCAGAACCAACACAACACCTAATGCTACATAATGTAATTAGATTTAGTTTGAACAAATAGGAATTGAAATCTTTTCTTTAAGGCATCAAGGAGCAAAAGGATGCCAGCAGTGCAGTGCCTTTACCTTCTAGAAGGCTTCAACAGTTGGAGTTATCATGGAGTCAGGGAGAAATCATGGATTTCATCTGAGTATCTGGATTTGAAAGATCAGGTTTTTTGGCATCCTAGGGTTATAAATATTGCATCAATATACATATAAATAGTAATCTAAACATATGTATAAAATATATAACCTATAGTAAAATGATACTTACACAGACGTTTCTGTTCTGCCTGCTCCTGCTCAATCCTCTCTGGCTGGTACCTTACAGTGCTCTTTGGGAGATTTCTGAATATGAAAAATTCAAGAGGCGACATAGTAAGAGACTGGTGCTGGTGAGAGCGAGGGAGGTGACATTAAACCACTAAGAGCAGAATTGCCACAGCCAAGTTTCATTTTTTATCACATAAGCAGGATTGTGTTAAATATGCAAGCAAATATTTCTGCAAAATCAGAAGGAGGGAGAAAAAGCCAACTGCACAGATGAACACATGGCCTGTCATAGCATTTACAAGAAACCCAAATTACAACAAGTCAAAGTTATGCAGGGAGTACTGAGATTAGTAATAAATAAACATATCAATACTAATCAATACTAAGATTAGTATTGATATGTTTATTAAATAATATTAATTGACTATTTTTTAAAATCAATCTGAGCTGAAAAATCTGAGGATTTTTCTTTGGGGTTTAAAACAAGAAGAGCAGTCCTTCCTGTAATTTCTTACAATATTTAAACACATTAAGACTATGACTATAATGTCAAAGTGCAGGCAGGTATAAAGCTGCAGGCAAGACAAAGCACAGGCAGATTAATTCATTTTTATATTATCCTGCATTTTTTTAATCAGTAGAAAAGGACTGGGTGTATTCTAGCCTATGTTAGACTTTCTAGATTGCCTGAATCCATTGCTCTTCAGAATCCAAAAGTCATCAGTAGGTACCAGAGCTTTCACAAGGGTTATTATTGCAAATATCGTCATGCAACCAAACATTCTGGAAGAGTCTGAGATAAGCAATCTGCTGCTTTCTTCTTCTTCTTTGCTTATGGGATAATTCCCCCAGAGACAAGAAAGACTTTCTAGGAATTCATTTCTACCAATCCAGAAATTAAAGGAATAAGGAACACTGTTCACCCACCTTGTCAGTGAACTTTCCAAATCACATGTGAAAATAATGTCAGTTCAGTATGAAAATTTTTGAAAGTCTGATATGGCAGCATACTGCACTTTATTTCCATCTAGTTATTTTTTTCCTTTGGATTACTTATATAAAATCTGTTCAAAGTCACATATATTTGGAAAGCACAGTGAACTGTTCATTAAATTCATCCACTACGGAGTACAATATAAAATTGGGATTATTTTGCACTACTAAGTAGCTTTTTTTAGGAAAATTACCTGAACGATTTTAGGTCAAAGTTGAAAGTATGAGCAAATGATGGTGGATAGACTTACTAGGCATTCTGGTCACATGGACTCTTCCATTTTTGATAACCTCAAAAATCTTGACACATATACCTAAACATATTCTGTGAAGGAAAAAATTCATGCTGCATTAGTGAATACTGTGTTTCCTTAGGCCAAGCAGACCATATTCATGTATATATAAAATGATTCTACTAAAACTCATTTTTAGAAATCATGTTATAAGCCACTCAAAGTCACGTCTTTTTTTTTTATGAAAATACTGATATATTTCTAAAAATGTGGAAATGAATCATGTTTCTACAGTGAAAACTTACATGAAAGATGGACATCTGAAAGAGGCACAGATAAAGAGGAAAAAAAAATAATCAGGGAGGAATGCTTTAGTGCCATAATATCAGGGAATTAAATGCCTACTGTTTCTATATAAGGTGTCTGGCATGCAGAGCCCTGGGTTGGAATCACAGGATCCATACACAATACACAGAAAAGTTTATATGTGACAGAAATGTCCTCAGAGAAATGAGGCTGCTGAAAGGGGATCTGCTTACAGGCATCCAGCAGGGAGATGCTGATGACAGGATAGGGTCTAACCTGTTGTCAATCTTTATATAGGCTTACTTGTCTAATGGTTGCATCTCTGTCTGATCCCTCTTTCAAAGGAATGCAACTGAGCTTTTTCCTTTTTTTCTTAAACCTCAGATGGACCTACCCACTTAAACACAGCAGGCAGTGAGTGGCAGTGATAGCTTTGCAGAGCTTGTACATTATACTTTACCAGTTGAAACACTATCCCAAAATAAGTGAGATCTAAGGCCATTTCCCCCTTCTGTTTGAAAGAATTGAACCCAACGTTCCTCAGTGCTCTCCCCAGCAGGCTGCCCACAACCCCAGCATAGTGAGTCAACAGCTCTCTCCAGAGCTGCTGAGCTCTGCAGGGAAGTATGCACAACTTCCCCATTAAAAGAGGGAAACTGAAAATAGGGACATATTTCCTCTAAAATTATAGAAGGCACTCAGGAAGAGCCAGAATCTAGATGCTGCTGTTAGGTGTGTTTGGTCCACATTTTACCCAATGACTCAATGACTCATATGACTTCCATGAAATTCCTGAATCAATATTAGCCTGAGTGCTAATTCCATTGCTTGATGCTGATGGAAAAAAATTTTGTTTTTAATGAGTGCTATTATAAATATCAGCAAATAAATTATTAAATACTTGTATGAGAAATGAAACAAATAGCTTTGTTGTTTTTTCTAGAGGGATCTGCACAGCTGTAACTTGGCTCAGTGTGCCTTTCTGACACGATGCACTACTGCCTCTTTGATGGTACTTTGAGAAGTTTGATGGTACTTTGAGAAGTTCATGACATTCTGTCATTACCAAGCTTGCTTAAAGAGGCAAGTACAGAACACTGGTGATATTGTCACACATAACATAGGCAAAGTAAAGGAAAAATCAATAATATGTTCTTACACTACTTTTAAAAAGACTTTATTCTTCTCCAATCCATTCACAAAATCTAGTAGTACTGCATATATTTATATAATGTTGGAAGAACAGAAATCCCAAAGCACATTCCAATTATGAATATATTATTTATATTTTATGGGCAAAAAGATTTATTTACCCAAGCACATTGTTTTCTTTTATCTGTGTGCTTCCTTTAATCCTGTCAATAACTCAGTATGCAGCTGGTTTCTGCTCATAGATTTTTTAGAAGATAGAAATAAGCATGCACAGTAGATAGAACTATTCATGGGTAACATAAAAATGCCTGCTGTTCATCAAGATTTCTGCTTGCTAATTAACTGGAAAAATTTGGCATTATATTTTCCTAACATTTTTAACTAAAATATTGTAATATATTAGCATGAAACAAAATAACTTCATAGTTAAAGATATAATAAAATGAGAGATTTACATTTATGTTCTAAGGTGCACAAAATGTGTACTTATTATTCATGCCTTGAAGGAGTATTTTAATACCTATATAATTTAAGTATTAAATTGTTCAGCATGTTGCAATATCTATCATGATGCTAGCCAAATTAAAATGTTTTGGGGCAGGAAAAATATCACCTAAATTTATATAGGTAATAAATGAGGAAGAAGCTGAACTGATTTGGTGCACTTCAATTTCCATACATGTTATATGGTAGTTTGTAAAAAATGCCTCCTTTCTTCCTTGAAAGTTAAGAATCTCATTACAGGGTGAGCAACTTGGTAACACGTAAAGGGAAGATTATAAGTAAGTTTCTTCATCAATAACTAGATCCATCAGTTGTAAGAAAAACTGTGAATACTTTTTCACTCTACTGGTCAAGTCAGAATAATTTGCCAATGTAATTTCCCTAATTTTCTGTGCTGTTTTTGGACAATTGTATCTCTCTTCATATATATTTAGATTCCTTTCCCTGAAGAATACCAGAAGAAGGATCACATCACAAATGGGAAGGAGATAAATCTGCTTAAATACATGTCTGGCTGCATTCCATCCATGCAGCTTCTCAAATGTCTGAAGTAGTAAATACCAGGCTGGGATGCATACAAAGTTATCTAATGATCCAGTTTTATAGCAGCTATATATACTGAAATCCCACTCAGATGAGTGTGTCTGGCTAGGGCCTCCACAGATGGCCCTTTTGGGATTCAAATTCACCTCTCTCTTGCCTCTGTTTTTTTTTTTTTTTTTTTAGAATTGTGCACTAGAAAATCTGGGACATTTGGCTTGAGGATCGTTTTCCCATAAAAATTAGAATATTCTCAAAGTCACAATACACTCCAGTTCATGGTTCCTGTCAAATATTCTTATTGCAGACCTTGCAAAGCTTTACAGTGAGTGATTCTTTTTTTCTCAAAATTTCTGAGCAACTAGTAGGTTTCAGAGTAACATACTGACAGTGTCTCAAGAGCAAACATCCTAACCTCTTAAAACATGAAATCAAATATGCTGATTGAAAGCATCCTATGGATTATAGAAAAATACCTTGGGAGCCAGAAGCCCTTACAAATTCCTTGCTCCATCATATAAGTCTGAAGAGAGGATTAACCTTTGTCAATATGAAGTGGGTGACCAGAAGCTGACCTTTAAATAGACAGTGTAATGATTTCTTGTTCTCTGAAGGTTTATCCACCACAATACTGTTGGCTTACTTTGTTTATAAATGTGCCATTACCAATAAGTGAAGTGGGGTTTTGCTAAGTTATGGGGCAGTAAATATGCCAATTTAATGTAATTCAATAAAATTTAACTGCAATATGTGTCTATTATTTTGAAAACCAAAATAAATTTTTAGATACAGTGAAGCTTAGAGTAGAAACCAATGAAAATATTTGCATTGGTTCTCTGATATTTGGAGAAAAAAAATTTGCAAGATTATGACATTAAACACAGAGGAAGTAGACAATTTAAAGTGTTGTTAAAGTGAAACTTTAAGCAAATAGCACAGAATGGAACTGATTAAGCAAACTCCTATTTTGACACTGAGGTTTGCAATCATATTTCAACAATATGACCATGACCAGGTGTATATGTGGCCATCTGTTCCTAAATGTGAAGATTCTTTGCATCACTTTGGTTTCAAAGGCATAGTAATGGACTTATTAAACTTTAAAAATACTAAGTACACATGGTAGCGACAACACTGAATGATTTATTTTTATATAAATTTCAGCTTGAACTACAGTACCCTTTTACTTAGAAATACATTCTAAGTATACATTCTAAGAACATTAAAAAATACATTCTAAGCAGTAATTTTCTTTGTGTGGAATTGGTCATTTGCCAGAGAACTTTGCTTTGGAGTCCCAAGTGGATTTTCCTGTACATGATACATGTTTGCTTTATGAGAAGCATTGGTCAAAAAAGCGCCAGCTATTACAATGGATTGGTTTGTCTAGATACCAACTGCAACTGAAATTCTGAAAAATATAACCTAGTTTGTAAATCCTTAGGTATTGAAAACTCTTTATATCTGCTGGCTAGTTTTTGTTAATTATCATACAAAATCAATAATTCAACTTAAGAACAGAAAGATTTTTTGAATTTTTTTCTAAAAACTTATGAATCTGTAATTTGAATAAATTTTTTTTTCCCTGAAAAATTCAGTCTGGGTTTAAGGTTGTATAACTGAAGATATTCAACCTCAGAGTTTGATGCATATATTTTTCCTTAAATTACAACTGTAGAAAACAATTATCTTTATAGTAAAATCTTATTACCAATTATTTAATTTGAAAAATCACTAATTTTAGTCACAGAAACCTGTGTGAATGGATATGGTCAGGTTCTCTAGTTTCTCTGAATATGGGAACCCTTTTCTTTATATTTCACTGTAGGCACATAGTTTAGTTTAACAAAAATTTCTTTATAACACAGATAAAGAGCAATTCAGGAAAAAAAAAGTGCAGGTTGGCAAATATATGATATTAAAACAATAAATACATAAATAGAAGGAAAAGATAATTTAAATTTTTAATTTTGAAGATTCCAGATCCAAACCAAAAAAATAATAATTGTATCTTTTTAAGGTTTAAATAAAGAAAAATGTTGCAGAATTTGGCATTAAATTTAAGACAGCTATAAGAAACATGAAGGGAATAAAAGCTTGTATAATATACCACATGTGGTATAAGCAGCTCAGGAAACAAAATAAATCAAAATATTGGAAAAATCCTAAAAGTGACTGATTTCCAATCATTGGAAAAGATATTGCCTCCTACATTTGTGAGTCTACTTGCCAGCTACATGGATTTCCATGTGCTTTTTGTAGATAAGGAAATATTATCAATAAAAAATCAAAAATGTTTGTTAACCGCTCAGACCAAAAGCACAAATTATGTAAATTCAGATGTTGTATAAATTCTCAAATAAGAGACAGTAAGACCAAAAATAAGAAATTGACTCTGCCCTTATAGACTGTATTTATAACCTGCACCATATATTCAAGGACAGATCCTGTACATATACAATCACAGGTAGCATTTTATTCCATCAGTCCTTCAGCAGTGAGGATTATTGATTGTGTTAAGAAAAAGCTTTTGTATCTTGGCTGCCAGACCAGTTCTGATAAGTTTTTCTCTGCTTTTCTTTTCTTAATTCAGTTTCAGCTACATACTTAAAGCAAAGCTGGAGCAGAGGTTTTATGACTGGTTTATAAACTTCTGAAATTATAGAGTTGTTATAGAAGAAAGAGCAATGTAATATATATTTCAGTACCATGAGCTGACCTATTACAATAAATACTTGAAAATTTGCAACTAGTATTGCTACAGCTTGGAAGTGCACTTTCGTGGTGTCATAAATTACAGTATCATTTTCTCATGTTAATTGATATAAAATGAGTTACAATGCATGTTCTAATAACAAAACACTTCTAAAGAATGAAATTGCACTTTAATAAAACCCAATTCCTTTTATTATGTCATAAAGGCATCAATTTTAACCTTTTCACAGATTTATAAAATGGACTTGCAATAATAAAATGACCACACACATCATAAAAAAAACTTCCCAAGCTAAATGTAGTTTCAGTTTTTTCAAGCATCATTCTGAAAAAACTGGAATTTCTAATACACATGGGAAATGCAGTTTCTAGAATACAATAAAAATGTGTTTATGTGTTTTAAGGAATGTTTTTCATCCATTACTCATACATTTTAACAAAGCTGCCCAGTTCTGGGAATAGCTTTGAACTAGACTGACCTTAAATTTGAAGTCTGACATCTCAGTTATCCTCATAGGCAGCCTGAATTTGTTCTCTGTTTTATATGCAAACTATATTTCAGTTAATTATAAAATTTTCTTTAGAGCACATGATGCTGCATTCTCCTGGGATGCCTTTGTAAGTATCCAGTGTGTGACCTCCTCTCCCAAGGTAGGATCTCCCAAAGATCAGCAAGTCCCTGGGAACAGAGATGTTTCCCTGAGGTAGACAAGGTCACCTTAGCCTGGTTTGTAGCATGAAGTGCCTGGAATGCCAGAGCCTACCTGCTCACGAGAAACAGGCTGCTGCTGTGTTTTTGTGTGCCACAGATGGGAATGCATTTAGAACCAGGGGTGCATAGCAGGGGAGGTTCTGACAAGACTGCCTATCACTGGGAAAAAAAAGATCTGAGCTATCTTTTCCCCTTTTTTTGTAATGAATTTCTACTAAATTGCATTGTACACTGCAGTCTAAATTTTTCTAATGCTAGGAAAGAGAAGTCTTATGAGTCACACCACCAAAGCACTTATTATTTATTTTATTTGCTATTTCTTTTAATGTTATGTAGGCAGAAATTCAGTAGCCTTCTAACAACTAAAATCAGTTCAATTTAACAAGGTCCGTGATCCTTTTACAATATGGAGAACATTATTTTCAGACTATTTTAATATTTCTAAATTTTCAGTTAGTAATAAAATCCAAACTTTGAAAAATTTTTGGGTTTTTTAAGAATAGTGGAATCTCCAGGCTACCTACTTGACAGGATACTCCACAGAAGTGGATATGGGAAACTGCTCTAAGTGTTAGTGTGGCCTCTTGGGAAAACAAGAGCTACATTTGCAGTGATGAGGCCTTCCTTGTTCTCTCACATGATAGAAAGAAAGCACTGATTGATCAAGGACATGAAAAGTGACTCTTTTCTTCACAGTTTCAGGTTTTCCTAATGCTATCATTTATTTCTCACTCTTAATTTGTGCAGGTGTAAGCACCCCTGAATGCACAAAGCAGAGGACAACTATAACAGTTAAATTTTAAAAAAATTTCAGCAGATATGATTTCAGAAAAATCTGATAGAGTTCTGTTTTATGTACTAATGCAAATTTATCCTAATGATAAGTGAAAGAGTAATTGTTAAATTTTCTTCTTCTTCTCCATAATCTGTAATGGTTACTGTGTAAGAAACAATATTAATGGTTCAGATCACAATGTCAATATTATGTAGATATTAATATACTTACTCTTAAGAAGCCTATACTTCAGTACAACTAAAATCACTCTATTATTATGCTCATAAATCTATTTTCTCATCTATAATATTTTTAATAAGTTCATTTTACTAGTATTGGCAACAAGTACAGAACAAACAGAAGCTAAAAATGTCAATTCACACTCCAGAAGCAGCTAATTTGCTTTTTATTTTAACCTCCATGTGTTTTGATGCCTAACTTTTAACAATTTGAGCCAATTGGTTTATAGCCAAATAAAAACTTACTTAACTATAGATTAAAATTTTCATTGACATAATTTTATGTCCATTCAACCAATCTGAACTCAATTAAAGGCATCTTACAGTGCTTTCCCATTTGCTTTAAAAAAAATCCAAAGTAAGTTAAAGTATCATTGGTTTAAATACATGCATATAATATATAACGGCAATCAGTGAATCATTTATGGATATAAAAAAATAATAGAGGCTCTAAAATGCTCTAATATCTATTTGATATACAGTGATTTAATTTTTTACATTGACTAATGTATTTTAAATATTTTGACAAATAGGATGTTGACTCCTTAGCAACCTTACATCCAGTGTAAATACTTCTTAATTTTTCAGGTTCACGGAATGAAAAGAATGAAATGCATGATGATTCAAAGATCAACTTTTTTCTATCTTTCAGATAGTCAGTATTCTTCATGGATACTAATTTATCATGTCTTTGACTGCCACGACATGATAGGACCGATACCTCAGTTTTTAATTTATTATATCATTCCCAAGAGGAAGATTTTGCAGGAACAATTAAGTAACAGAATGCTCCCCCCTCTGAGACCTATTTGGTCACAATGGAA
The DNA here is from genome assembly GCF_022539315.1 of Serinus canaria. NCBI lineage: Eukaryota > Metazoa > Chordata > Aves > Passeriformes > Fringillidae > Serinus > Serinus canaria. The sequence goes on along the minus strand of NC_066314.1, from coordinate 16,027,660 downwards.
TAGATTAAACAATGTGAAGGCATTAGAAACTGAAGATGAATATTCTACAATCTCAGGAATGGCCACAGTTAGATAGATAAGCTAGATTTTGCTCACAGAATGTGCATAAATTTAGGACCTTTGAAAATATTTTATTGATAAAAGAACAGTTTAATTTTTAAAGTTGAGTGTCTTTTTTATTTTCATTCAATGTTGGGTATGTAATAGAATTACTAGCTGGAAGGGCTAAGGGCCATCAGCAGAGTGGGAGTAGCAGGATAACAGAACATTACAGAAACAGCTCCTTTCTGATACAAAACAGTATTTTACTGAGGTTGCAAGCAAGACAAGTGAACCAGAGGCTCCCCAAGATTTCCTTGTAGATAAGTAGATAATATCTTTATTTCCCAAATTTAGATGTAACCAAGATCTAAAAAATTATTATAACTTCCATATCACCAACCCTTGTGAATAATTAAATGTGTGTTTTCCATGAAGACATACTGACATGGGACACTGCTGACTAGTTTGGTACTCAGTCTCACATTCTGTCACTCCTGCTGCAGTTGGCTTTGTAAAGACTCCTGGAGCAAGCTCTCACAAAGGGCACGACGGGACAGCAAAATCATGATGATTACTTTTGAAGATTTTTTCAATGACATGGATGACTGGATTATTCTGAATGTTGTTCAGTTCAGGTTTTGGAGAAAATAGAGAAGCTGTGTTAGAAACAGAGATCAGAATCCAAGTTTCATCTTCCTCATTAGGGCCTCCTTTATCTACAGTCATGCCTCTTTGCCTTCTTTCTATCTGTTGTCAGAAGTATTATATGTATTACTGCAGTGACATGCTTTAAAGTATAGATGTGATTTCTTCTTTTTTTTTAGGTGAGTTTGTTGCTATAAAAATTAGTTATGGAGATAGATAAGATATGAAATAGGTTTATGAAAGAAATAAACAGGAAACTCTGACAGTGAACACTATCAAGCTTACCCAGTGAAAGTTACATTATCACCAATGCTTCATCCACAAGAGCAGAGGCTAGATATTACCCTGCCTGGAATATTTGTAAGATTACTTTTGACTAATGTGCTAAGAAAGGAGGCAGCAGTTAATCTCCTTTAGAGCTTCCAAGAACCTCTCGACATTTACCACATACTATAAGCTGCAGTCACACTTGAAGTTGGCAGCTTAAAAAACTCAGCCTTACAGCAGTATTGTTTGTTAGCACAGCTGATCATGTGACAGAACAGCTGGGAGGTTTAGCAGTACTTAACATGATGAGAAACAACAACAACCAAAGACAAAAATAGTCACTAGTGCACTTCAGACACTGGAGCTGTATTCCCTATGAGTTGTTGCCACCTGCAATATTTTGTCAGCACCCTATTCTTCCAGTCTGAAACTTGGTAGCAAAAGGTTTCTGTGTTAGATTTCTGTTGAGGTTTTTGTGCTTGTTTAAAGTCATCCTGCTTTGAAGAATAACTGTGTAGTGGGGAATAATAATCAACTGGGTTTTGATGCTGAAACAGTATTACATGACTCTAGAGAGCTCTAACTCACATGTCAAAAGATAGATTGAAGAGATAGCAAGACTAGTATCTGTAGATTTCCAGCTCCCTCAGAAGAGAGGAGAAAAATCTCTTCTACTGCACTCTGATGTTTAGAGCCACTTCATGTGAGGATTAAAAAGAAAAAAACCAGCAATAACAAAATAATAAAAGAATCAGAAAACCGAGCCAAACTCAAACAAATCAAACTGACAAGTTTTGATGGCTCTGCAGCTATCTCTTCATCCTGACTGCCTGGAATAAAGAAGAAGAAGTAGAATGTATGTCTTTTACAGTTTTTGATCTTCTTGCCAATACAGTCATAAATTGGAATGAAAATGGCAGGCTGTTTTTTTTTTTTTTTTAGAAAGATAAGATGTGCCTTCATGTAGCACAAAAGATTAACATTCTGTAAACCACCATTAGTACCTCACCATTAAATATTTTTGGTACAGTGTTTATACCTGTACATAGGAAAACTCTATACAGTTTCTATGCAAGGGATCTGAACTAATCAAACACACAGCATAAATCCTTTTTTTTTTTTTTTTTTTTTTTTTTTTTTTTTTTGTTAGGAAGAAACACTATTTTGGAAGTTAAAAAATTTTTAGATAAGACCATTTGTGAATTCTTAAAAAAATAATTACACTAAAGGAAAAAAAAAAGAAAAGCAAATCAAAGCACCAGGGCAGCACGAAAGGAATTTTAGGAATTTTGCAAGGCGTGCAAGTAGAAGGAAGGGTCACATGTTGATATTTCCAAAATATACCTAACACTGTTCTCTGGATCTTCTTTCTTTGATTTTTTTCCTCTACTTTGAGAAAACTTGCTCTTCTATTCTAAGGACAGCACTGAATATCTCAATCTCTTTTGTTTCAAATTCACATTCAGGACAACAGTATCAGATATTCCAGCATTAATTATCTGTTTGATAGGATTAAGGGACAGTTTGGGGTGGAAAGATGGAAAAAGGCAATAATACTGTGGTATGGTGTAAAGAATAATTCTTCTTATCCTGAAAACATTATTGAAGCAAGTCTGATGATTGTTATTCAACAAGTCATCACCATTTTAACAGTTTCACCTTAAAAATTAATTATTAGTATTTTAAAAAAAAGGCTTCAGAAGGCATAAACTATCCATATGTCTAATTTTTGAATTGTTTCATTTTTGTCATGTATGTTTTTAATGTCACAGTAGTGATTTTGTTCTTCAGCCTTCAAGAAGCAAATACACCTCTCTGAAGTCTTCAATCATATCAGCCAGTCTCATGCAGGCACTTCAGTATTTTACAACATCTCAAATCACACTAAATACCTTTAGTTTAGTCAGCTGAATTAATTTTTCTGTCATAGCATGATGTACAGGACAATGGGGAAAGGAATAATACTGTTTCAAGAAGCGATAGCAGGATTTTCCTTTAAAAAAAAGGGTAAAAGTATCTTTATAGCTTGGTAAAATAACTAGTATGATTCAACTTCTTTATACATTGCCTTAAAACTTCTGAAAAATGTATCTATTAGAAGGCAAATATTATATTTATTATGTGTGAACTTTTTTATGTCTGAAATTTTGGCACTAGTACTTTATATTGAAAAGGCAAGGTTCCATGCTCTCATCTGTGTATCAAGTTTCAAGCAAAGTGAGACTGAAAGTGAACTGAAAAGAAGAGAGCAGTTGCCTATATGCTTGGATATAACAGTTCCCCATCAGCCAAAAGCCAGAGCAAAAAGGAAGCCACTTGGAACTCTGTCTAGGTCTAGATATGGTCATAGATGTGTTTCTGTTTCAAGTGAGTTCCAGAGAGTGCTGGCTTTTCCATCTTTTCCATCTGATGATTTTTTTTTCTGTGAGAGAACCACCTCAAATGTGAAAGGTAGTCAAGGATATATTTTTTTTTTTTAATAACTTCAGCTTATAGAGTGTGGATTGCATTTTGAACTTTACACACATGCCTTAGTACACTGCAAACATTGCATTGCAGAGGTGAAACTTTGTCTCTCTCCCCATACTCATGCAGGAGGAATCAAATAAATCAGACGGAAAGAAGGAACTCTCTGGACAGATCCTGATCCAGTCCCCAGTGAAAACAACAAAACTCCCAGGAATTGAATCAGGCCACCAGTAGAAGGAAGTCAAGCATTAAAAACAAGGATTGAATGGATCACAGGGTCAAAGCAGTAAGGTGGAAGATGCAGTCATTCAGCAAGGCCTCCCACATAGCACTGGGGTACTTTGACACTGGTCAGACATGAACCCAGATCTGATTTAGAAGTTTAGTACATTGCCAGTGAAACAGGAAATATTTCCCTCTACTGTCTATTACAATAGGGGCTTTAATTGGATTGAATTTCAGCCAGCTGGGTAGCATCCAGACCTCAACTCTGCCAGACTGAAAAAAGCCTGAATAAAAAACACTATATGAGTCAAGCAAAAATACATACAAACTCAGAATTTAGTCAGATATCCAGCTATGAACAGAAAAACTTTGGAACACGGTAAGCCACAGGATTGAACCCAGTACAACTCTCCAGTCCAACTTGCTTGAGGAAGAAGGAGGTTGACTAACATTTTCCTACGGTTTAGGCCTGAGATGAGAGAACCATATCAGTTTGTGAGTGGCATTTTTCCAGATCTCACAGTGGTGTAAACAAAACTTTATATCTAAATGTTATCAAAGATCAAGTTCCATTGCTAAGACACACAAAATTCAATATAGCTGTCCTGGCAAAAGATCAGTGGTCATCTGGGCTGTTGTTTTTAATTTGCCAGGATTTGCTCTCAAACATCTGAGGGTCATCCAAGAAGCCGAAGGTTTCCCCATGTTGTAGTCTCTTTATCTTTTCACCAGCATTGCTCAGAAAAGGCAGACTGACCACCAGGTACTATCTGGAAAAGACAAGGGCTATAAGGAATTTCAATCATTGCAAAAAGTCTTCTGAAAGGATGCATAAATAGATTTCATGCTTAAATAAAGGACATGGCAAGAGAAGGTGGACAGAACGGATAAATAGTGAGTGGAGTATTCTGCTACCCAGTTGGCATTAAAATCCTGGTTACCATGCTGAAGACTTTGCATGGAGATTCTGTACCAGTGAGTTTTACCAGTTAATATTTATTTCTTGTGGGAATTTTTGTGTAGAATCTTGCGCAACAGAGTATTTAAGCAAGTGGCTTAAATTTAACAAACATGAATCATCACAGTTTGGAAAACACAATGCAGCAGTGCAGGATATATATTGAAATCCTTTGTTGAACAAAGGCCATAATATTTCTATACATATATATAACACAGGACTCTGGATAGCATGAAACCCCTCTGAAAGTTCAGATATTACCAATTCATACTGTGTGCTGGGATAGTACAGCATTTTTGTTAGGTATTTAGTGGGTTCAGTGCTTGACTTTTGAAAAATTTATGTTTACTAGATGTGGTAATACTGAATTGAAAGACTGAGCCCCTATATCCCGACACCCTGTCCCTTGACTGGTGTTGGCAGCATAGGCTGCCTGCCCCTGTCCAAAAGCTGCAGCTCCAGCAGGGTGCCCCACACAAAATTGATGTAGGGTACACTTGTCTGTGATCCCACCACCTCCAGGGGACCCAAGGGGCAGCTCAGCTCTTACATTTGAAAGGTACCATTGGATGTTCCTTGTAGATGATCTAGACAGCCCAAGCCCAGTCCACTGGAGCCATGGTATCACTTGTGGTCTTGGGCTTGATACCAGTGATTGGTGAGTCACCACATATGTGGATTGTTACTCATCTTTCCTACTGTCTCAATAAAGATGAGTTTAATGTGTGGTCAGGATCTATTCCTTTTGAAAGCACAGAAATATTTTTATTTTGTTTAAAAAGAAGGTTCTTCTATCAGTTTGATATTATGTTAAATCACTAACAGAATTTGTCAGGTATTTGTCATAGCTGTTCCTGTGTACCAAAACATATATTTACAAGTTTTATACATATCTTTCAGTTTATAAATATTTTGGATGCAGTTTACCTACGAGTTCAGATTTACAAATGCTTCTACTCTATTATTTCAGTGGCAGTTGTAAGCTTCATTGATGATGGAATGAGAAATGCAGACGAAAGCAGAATGGATGCCAAGGCCCCTCTGCCAGATATGACAGGAGGACTTGCTTTGCAATGTAACACTACATATTTTAGCTTGTCACTTTGTTAGTGTAACTTTATCCTAGATTTTTTCCTTTTTAATGGAAATGTTCAATTTCAAAATGACATGCCTACCTGCCTATAGTTGCATTTTCAAAACAAAGTGAATAAAGATATGTGTGGTTTTTTATGTGGTGAGAAATTGTGCGATGAAACTCCCACTTTCATGCTCTGAATAGAAGACAAAGGTGACTTGAATTGACTGGTTATAAAAATGTACATTGGAAAATGCATTAATTAACCATTGTAAGACAAATTTTTTCCTTGGAAAGGACACTTTCCTGTATTCAAGGTTGTGAAAAAATGGAGAGAGATCTTATTGCAGACTACAGTCATTGCTACAGGTCTATTCATGCTAGAGAATTTTAATAATGGCTGGCTGGTGAAAAATTAGCTTGCATGCCCATGATGCTACTGAGCACACCATCAGCAAACCAATTCAATAACAGCAACAGCTATCAAAAAGACCCCAACACCAAAAATCCCTCCAAACTCACTCAAAATTCTCTGTGTAATATTTAACAGCATTGTTTTTTTAGTCCAGAGAGGGTTAATGCATGAAAGAAAGTGATATGAGAGCACAAGTCCTAAACACAAGAGCAAAAGAGAATCCTCCTATTACATCTCTTTTAATATAATTATTTCATTCCTCTCCAATGTTAACTTATTATATTATATTATATTATATTATATTATATTATATTATATTATATTATATTATATTATATTATCTTATATTATCATTATATTCTATTCCTTATATTATATTATATTATCTTATATTATCTTATATTCTATTATCATTACTTATATTATCTTATATTACTATTATCTTATATTATCTTATATTTCTTCTATTCTCTTACGTATATTATATTATCGTCTCTACTTATATTCATATTATAGTCTATGTCTTCTTCTCTTCATCTTCATCTTCTCTTCTTTTCTTGTCATCTCTTCTCTTGCTACTTGTCTTCTCTTATCTTCTCTTCATCTTCTCTTATCTTCTCTCTTCTTTCTCTCTTCTCTTCTCTTCTCTTCTCTTATTTCTTCTCTCACTTCCTTCTCTCTCTGTCTATTCTATTCTCTTGTCTTCTCTCTCTTTCTGTCTGTCTTTCTGTCCTTCTTTCTTCCTCTTCTCTTCTTTGTCTTCTCTTCTCTTCTCTTCGCTTCTCTTCTCTTCTCTTCTTCTCTTCTTTCTCTTCTCTTTCTTCTTCCTTCTCTTCTACTTCTTTCTCTTCTCTTCTGCTCTCTCTTCTCTTCTCTTCTCTTCTCTTCTCTTCTCTTCTCTTCTCTTCTCTCGTCTTCCTCTTTCTTCTCTTCTGCTCTTCTCTTCTCTTCTCTTCATCTTTCTCCACCACTCTCCTTGTCTTTCTCTCCGCGGCCTGCGGTACTCTTGGCTGATCCAGCTCACCATCTGTTGCTGCGGGCATGGTCAGCTCTGCTACACTCTTTGTGGGCACTTATGGCCTTTTTCAGACGTATTACGCAGTTTCCCGAGTCATTTTACATATATTGAGCATTCATAGAAGGTTTCAAATTAATATGATTATTGAGTGTCATGAAATCATGCAATGCTCAATCATATCACTGAGCATTTGGGTTGAAAAGCAGTTTCTCAAGAATACCTCTTAGTCAATATCCCAGCTGAATTACTCATATAAAATAAATAAATAACTCTTTATTTCCAGCAGGTAAGAGCAAGACTAAAACAAAACAGAACATCAAAACATGGACATCTTTACTAAATTGACAGACAAAGACTTCGTAGTGGTTTATGTAAAGCTAATGAATATCATGATATATATGCTGTGCTATAGACTGGATTAAATAGCAAAAATCCTCCAAATTTCAATGCAGTTTATACCTTTAATGTGCACCCTACAGAAAAAAAAAGCCTAAACAAACAATTTTTTCCTTGAAAATGTATGTGAGCAATTAAAATTGTATACACGTCTTGGAATCAGGCAATGGCTTTATTTAGTGTTGGCCTAATTTCCTCTTTCTCTTTGCACAGATTTACAGAATATTCTGAGTTGGAAGGGGCCCACAAGAATAATCAGTAAATATTCCTTACTGAACGGAACTCCTGCATTTTTCAACTCTTTAGTCATCCACTGTTTTGGCACTCCCACTTCCCAGCAATTACCACCCCCAATGACTTTTTCTCTCTTGTTTGTTTTATCAGTCATTTATCCCAGATGATTTCTTTCCCTTATCGTGGACTACACCAAGAACTGGTATTTTTTTGTTATGTTTTGTTTCCTTGGGTTTTTTCCCCTCTCTTTTTCTTCATATCAAAACTTGGTTTGACACAGTATCACGATGGGGCTCTGATATATTTTCCTGGTGAGGATTTTACCCAGAAGACTCAGTGCCCTTCTGCTTCCAGTGTACCAGTCCAGGTCAGCTGGAAACTAGACACATGACAGTCTGGGTCTGACACATGCACCATCCATACTCCTTGCAACAAGGAAGAGCTCAGAATCAGAATCTCCAGGCAGATTCCATGGGTACATATGTTAATTGAGTATTTGAGCATTGCATACCCCACTTGTTGAACACAGGCATGAGGCCATACATTTATTTCTATTCCCCCACCTGTTGTTTTCCTCCTGATGTCTGGTACATTCTCACACAGGCAGACTTTGATTGAGGGATATAACCTGCAACAATTGTTTACTCCAGACTCCTTTCTTTCCTTGCTTTGTTTCAGTTAAGTATTTGAGATTATTTTTGTTTTACCTAATTTTGCCGACATCAAAACCTGCTCCTGTGGACAAAATGCATTCATTGCAATTCTAGTGTTACAATTTAAGAATCTACTTAAACACAGTTAAATCACATAAGTCCTTAGGGGAATGGTTATGTATTAATTTTTAAATGTACATGTAAGACAAACATCTTGGAAATTTGAATGTGTTTTTATTCTATTTTCATACAGCATTTATTTATCTGCCTGCCCAACAGTGCCTCTTATAAATTTCACCAGGTGCAGAGCAGAAAACTAACAAAGATTAGAAGGATCTCTAGAGTGAAAACAAAACAAAAAAAGTTTCTTTGATTAGCTTGCATTCTTTTCACTGTTACTGGAAGATAATGATACTTGTGTATTTACTGCTTTTATAACATAAATAAATAAATAATTTTCATAATCACTTGCAACTTGCTCAGATTTCTACCATAAGAAAATGTTTAAGAAGTCCACATGCAAATAGATCTCTCTTGAAATAATTTAGTTAAATTCTTTCTGTTGTATTCTGAAATAACCGTCAATGTCTCTTAAAATGTGTAATGACTACCTATACTTGAAATATTTCTGATGTGGATGGTATTTTTGTCTCTACTTTTTTACATCCTCCAGGAAGGTGAGTCTGCCTGTGCTGTTCAGTTTAACTTTTCTTTGCCCCAAGTGTATAAAGTCTGATTTTGCATGCTTTACTTTACAAAGCACATGCATATGTTTTAGCACAAACAGAGCTTGTGAGTTTTGGTTAGAGTTGTGTTGGGTTGTTTTTGTTTGGTGAGTTTTTAATTGTTTTTTTTTTAAATCATCCCACAGGCTACACACAGTCAAGTTTCAGGAGACTGGTTTTCACCTGTTTGTATCAAGTGTCAAATGCCTAAAACATACCATTTCATGTGAGGTATCTCATTTACTTGTACAGAATAATGTTTTTTTCAAACAGTTGAAAATTTGGTTATAATTTTTCTCCTTTAGTTCTTAAAAATAAGTCAAAATTCTGTTGCAAAAGAAGCCCAGTTAATGCAAGAAACCAGATGTTTCATCATTTCTAATTGATAGCAAAATCATTCTCAAAATTTTTGTGTAGTTCCTATTGGCAAGAAAAATAATTTTACATAGTCAAACATAATTCCTGCTGTGCAGGAGGTCTGGCTTTCAGAACTAGTTTGTAATATCTTTGTGATATTATTAGCAGTGAAATGTTGTTTTAAACAGCTCCAAAAGTATAACCTTCTTTTGAGTAGTTCAGGTAAATATTTACTACAAGTGTAAAAAAAGAAAACTTTTAGTATTATTTAAAAGAGAAAGAGGAGACAGTGTTGTAGATGAATGTGCCATTTTGAAAACATCTGTTGGGAATAATAGTAACAAACATAATGTGCATTTGACACCTGCCAGTTCAAGTACTCCTGATATGCAGAAATACACATACCCAATGTAAAAGTATAATTATTGCTGTCTCAGCACCAGTAGCAGATTTGTCTTGTCCGTTCAATTTCTAAAAAAAATTTATTTTTACTTTTTAATTTTTTCTGGGAGGACTGCTAAGTCAGTAATTTTACACCTGGTGTACAAATCTGTGGCCTTTGAGCAATTTCATATTAAGATACCCAGCTTTCTGTTTCTGAGCTAAAATCCATGGTGTAACATGCTTGTTTTGTCAGTCCATCATGCAGAGCTATGAACGCCTATGAAACTGGGGGTGTTTGAGCATTTCTTTAGACACAAAGAAGAAACACACAGAAGAAACACTTAATGAAAATTGTCCCACCCTGCACCCTAGGCTTTAATTTAAATAGGCACATAAAAACCCTCGGTATGATGTTTATTTACAAAGAATGAACCTAAATAATGAGCAAATGGCAAACATTTGCGCATTATTTAGGCTCTGGAGGATCTGAGTACTCTCTGGAGGATCTGAGTACTCTCATAATTTATATTTGAAGTTCCACTTTGGAGTTAAGAGGCATTATGACTTTGTACCACCAAACCTGAAATGTAGGAAATCTTCACATCTGCATTTAAAGCTAATGATATGTAATCATTAGCTGTTGTCAAAGTAAAATGAAGAATCATAATTCTGGAATTGTATTGGCTAAACACTCCACAGAGCAGTTAAGATTTCTCATGAAACCTCTGCAGAAATGTTTACCATTAAAACATCAGCATCAACAAATGCTGTCTTCTGTTTCTTTAATACATACAGACTTTTAAATTTGTGTTTTGGTGAGTTTTACCTTAAATAATCCAGGTATAGTTTTCTACACATCTAAGATATGTTCACATATATCATTCGTGTGGCTTTGATGCCTCTCTCCCATACACATATATGGAAAGGAAAGAGCCCACATTGCTTCTTCTGTAACTTTGAGACAGGATAGTAAAAGAATGGACTGTCATGGTCAATAGAATATTTTTTTACATTATTTGCAGCTGCTCTGGAAGAGCCAGTTTCAGGATAAAGCATAAGAGAGTTCTGCCATTAAAAAGCAGCTAATTCACCAAGAAATTTACTTTTTAAAAAAGATTTTCTTTCTGTTAGTCTGGGTGAGATATGGTCATTTTTTTATATGGTTGGTAAAAACACAGGAAGGGAATTCTTCTCATGAGAAGATCATGTTTTTCTCTTGTCATAATTATGACTTTGTATTTCATCTTTTTTCTCAATAGATCCCCTAAGATTCGGAGTATTCTAATAGTTTATTACATTCTGATATTATCTGTTATTTCAAAGACTGAACTAAAACCCAAAGTATCTTTGTAAGTAATTTAATTTTTGTTTTGTGCATTTAAACTGCAGCCAGAGAATCTCTGAACTAGCAATATAAATTTAGATTTGAATTTTAGGAAGATGAATTGTCCTGGTTTGAAAGGAAGTGTTTTTTTTTTTGGAGACAGTGGTTAGCCCAGTGGGGGCTCAGGTGTGAATATTGGCATCTTTTGGGCCAATGAGGAGATGGTTCCGCCTCTGAGAACACAGGGTATAAAAGTAGAACTCCCAGGAAGTGACGCTCTCTGGCTTTTCGGTGAGCAAAGGGATCAGGTCAGTTTCTATCCCCCTCCGGCTGTAGGCCGGGTAGGGGAGGGGAAAAGGCCACGAGGCGGCGTGAGGTAGGCTGGAGGCCTTGGACCTTGGAGAGAGAGAGAGAGAGAGACTCGGGGGGAGTGAAAGGATGGAGGGGTGGAAGTAGTGAGAAGCACCGAGCGAATTCCGCCCCCCCCCACCCCGCTTCCTAGAGATGAGAGAGAGAAAGGAGAGAAAAGAGATAAGATGTGGCTTGCAGCTCCTGGGAAGTCGGCCAGAAGTGAGAAGAGAGTCCTGCACCCATAAAGATGATTTTTAACCCCTTTTTTTTCCTCATGATGGAAACCTTGCAAACGTTGATCCTCCCAGAGGAAAGAGATAAGGCTGGAACAAGAAGAAATGGACAAGTGTAATGAGAGGTTTGTGTGAGTAGGGTGTAGTGGAGATAATGAGAAGAATTTACTTGGGAGGAGATAAGCAGAGCAGTTTTTTGGCTGAACTTTTTCTTGTATGCTGTGGACGGACTAGCTTTCTATTGTAAGACAGAGACTGCGTTTTTGGGGGGAAAGCAATGGCTTGGACCCAAGAAAGGCAGTGAAGAGTGGTGATGGGCAGAGATCAGAAATGAGGAAGAGGATCTCTGTCGTGAAGCCCTAGCCCGGGGAAATGGGGGGGATTTTATTATCCCAAAATGGAGAGACTGTCGTTTTCTTGGAACTGACCAAAGAATCCTTATAAAGAGAAACCCCAGAAGCAATCGTCTGGTCCATTTCCATGGTGAGAGCATGGAATATGGAAAGGGGTTAGTCAAGAGATGGTGGTACAAGGAGAAGACTCCTTTCTCTTTAATAGAATAAATTGATTGTTTGAAGAAGGATAATGGACTGAGAATTAAAACCTGGGAGATGGGGACTGAAGGAAGATCTGAGTTTGTATTGTATGCTGTAATGTGGGTTGAGAAGGGGAGGAGAAATGTGTTTGAAAGATTTCCATTCTGTTCTTTGTGTGTGTGTGTGTGTGTGTGTGTTAATAAAGTTTTTTTTTTCCCTTTATTCCTAAGTTGGAGTTTGCTTGCTCTGTTTCTGATCACATCTCACAGTAGACACCAGGGTGGATGTGCTTTCATGGAGGCACTGGCATTGTGCCCAGTCCAAAACCCTGACATAAAACCCTGACATGAATGTAAGTCAAATTCCTTACCAACATCTAATTGTCCTTAAAATATGCTTTTCCTTCACTGCCATGTCTCATGTCCTTGCAACAACTTGTCTCTGTAGCGTCTGATATTAAATTACTTCGGACCTCATATATCCTTATAGTGCAATAGCATGTCTTCTATCCAGTTAAACTGCCAGAAGCCCCTGCAATACCTGATAAAACACAAACCAGAAAACTAAAATAAAAACTAGCATTTTTGAAGGGGAGCTGGAAATATTTCTGCCTCCTTTGGAAACCAAAAGTAGCAGAAGTCTCTAAAAGACACCTCAAGAAGCAAATGTGTTACAGAATCAGAGAATCATGGAATCCAGTAGGTTGGAAAAGACCTCTGCGATCATCAAGTGCACCTTATGTATGAACAGCACCTTGTCTACTGGACTCTGGCACTGGGTGCCACGTCCAGTCTTAAACACTGCCAGGGACAGTGACTCCACCACCTCCCTGGGCAGCTTGTTTCTGTGAAGACCTTCTTCCAAATGTCCAACCTAAATCTCCCCTGGCACACTCAAGCCTGTGTTTTCTTGTGCTACTGCTAGCCACCTGGGAGAGGAGACCTACCCTCACCTGGTGCAGCGTCCTTTCAGGGCGTTATAGAGAGTGAGAAGGTCTCCCCTGAGCCTGCTCTTCTCCAGACTTAACAGCCCCAGCTCCCTCAGCTGCTCCTCACAGGACTTGTGCTCCAAACCCTTCACCAGCTTTGTTGCCCTTCTCTGGACACACTCCATCATCTCAACATCCTTCCCAAACTGAGAGGCCCGGAACTGGGCACAGCACTCAAGGTGTGGCCGTGCCAATGTCAAGTACAGGAGAAGAATGACCTCCCTGCTCCTGCTGGACACACTATTCCTGATACAAGCCAGGATGTCATTGGCTTGCTTGGCCACATGGACAGTGCTCCCACGTGGCCAGGTGTTGTGAGTGTTTTAAAGGCAAGGGGTAGAAAAACCAAGTGTAAAAGTCATGTTTAAAATCTTGCAGCTTCATAAAAATATTTGATCACATTCCTCATTGTCTTCTTCAATGATATAGAATTAATATGAACTGCCCTCACTCACAATCAGAATGTATTTTTCAGACATAATCAAAAATAACTTAGTCCTTTAGACTTTAAAAAAAAAAAAATGAAGATATTTATATACCTTTTTTTTTTTTTTACACTGGAAAAAAATGCATTCAAGTAGAAAATGTTAGACAAGAAATTATTATTTGCACTATGCTGAATACAAGAGAGGAGATGTCTGTGTGTGGGATGCAAGTGCAGGCAGTTATAAAAGGAGTGCTACAAATAGAAATAAAACCAGTGTAGTGTCACAGAAGTAAAAGGTTACTGTCTCTTAATGGTGTGAAGGAACTGGGATGACTAAGAAAACAGAGCTTATAGGCAAAAGGAGAGAATGAAGGACAAGGGCAAAGCAAATGCACTGGGCAGTGAGGAAGTCAGCCCAGAGGAAAGGTGTATACTATTCCTGTCCTTCTGTCCAGCTGCTGGATCCCCCAGAAGGAGCAGAGAGCATGTCATATGGATGTACAAGAGGTACTGAGGAGGGGAAATGCTCTTACTGTGAGTGACTTGTGTGATACTATAAAAGGACAAAACACAGCATTGTAAAGCTGTGACAAGTCCTGCAGACTGTTCAACTGTTTGTTCAGAGATGGCAAGACCTCTCCTTATCCTATTTCCTCACAAGTAGCCATAGCTGTCTGCTGTCTGATAATTTCCTCTGGGGAAGGGAGGCACGGAGGCCCATCTGCTCCAGGGTGTGCCAGTGCCATGAAAAGTGCCTGGCCACACATATCACACCCCCAGCAGGGTGTGAGAGGCTGCAAGGACTGATCTCTGGGGACATTGTAGGGTCCATGCATGTGGGTGAAGGGGCAGGTCTGGCCTTGACCTGGCAAGGCAGTGCACTGCTTCACTCATGCCACCTCCCTAGAGCCAGTATTCCTGCCTGGAAGTGGCTGTCAGTCATGGACACACCAGAGACCCTCACCTGCCCCTGGAGCCTCTAACTCAGCTTCTAACTGGCCAAATGACTATAAGTTCCAATGGGGAAAAAAGGCCAGGAGGGCCAGGAAGTATTTAAAGCTGAATCCAAGGCAAATATATGTCTTAATCCTATCTCCTTTTGGAATTTCTATCAGCTGAACCTGCTGGATCCTGGGAGTTTGTAACTATATCTGTTCTATATCTTTTCTGTCTTTCTTGCTTTTTCTTTGTTTTATTTTCCTCTTCTCAGAATTTTTGAGTAACTTAAAATCAAAAGGGCTTAGAGTTTGCTAAGTTGAATGGGTTAATCTAATGCTTGTGGAAGTGTTTCATGTTGATTGCATGCTGCTCTAAATGTTTTTCCAGACTTCTCTGATTTACTAAAGGGGCCAGAAAAGTCTTTTTTGTTGTTTTTACCTCTTAAGAATATCTTGTTGGTGTTTTTCTTGTGTGTCTAACCCAGAGCATATGAACAGCCAAAAGCCCTTTGAAAAGCCTTGTTGAGTGAGTTGTTTGGGGCCTTACCCATAGAAAGAGCTTACACCTTTCCACAAATATATGTTGCAAAATTCAAACAAGAAAAGCAAGTGAATGACAGCTGTAGTAAATACCACACAATGCAAACTGCTCTATTCTTAAATGGAAACTGTGGAAAATGCAAAATGCTGAAAGCTAGGAAATTCAAAGTTAACATGCTCAGCCTATCTTTAAGTTACTTTCTGCTTAAATAATCACAGTATCGTTACCACTAGGAGTGCCATGGGCAAGTTCAATCAATCAAAGTCACAGAAAAGCTTTGAAACAATCTAATCAGTCCAAGGCTTCCAGTGTAACATTTCCACTGCAGGCTTCAAATGTAAATTATTTCCTTTCTATTAAGTAATATTCACTCCTGCTTTCATCTTATAGAGCCTAAGGGGCAGGAAAAAGAAAAAACTGTATTATTTGAAATACGGGCTAATAAAGTATGTGGCTCTAACATCTTGGCAGCCTAAGTCACATTATAGGCAGAGAAGAGAGGGAGGAAAAAAAAGAGATGAAGATGTATAGCAGACCTATCTGAGATATGTACATTATGAAATAACTGGAGAAAAGTTAAAGAAAATATAAATACAGTTTCTGTTAGAGGTGGCTGTTGCTTTGAAAAAATATTTCTCTAAAGAGGACTTTTTTAAAAAAAAAATTATTTTGCAATTTATGCATCCTTGTTTCTTATCTGAAATTCAATTTCTAAGCAATAGCTATGAAAATTGGAGTGTTATGAGAAATCCAAATTTAGATATTTTTACTCAAAACCATATTTAAATACATCACTGTGCTTCCTCATAAAAATGTAAATCTTGTTAAGAAATTTGACTGATCATATAAAATAAAAAATTGCTTCTGGGAGGAGTAGATTTGAGCACAGCCTGTTGGTCTGCTGAATAAGAATGAAGGACAGAATCACCATTTTATTTGTAACAAAGAAAATTTAAAGCTTTTTTAAGGATTTAATTATCACTATACTTGATCTTCTCCCTGAAGGAAAGAACTAGACAAAGCTTATATGAGTCTGATCAATTGGCCCTGAAGAAAACAGGCAGAGTACAGAGGGTTGGTTAATCTAGAGTGGTTTACTTCGCTGTCTGTCTCCAAGATCATTCTTCCCTGAAAACACTGACCTCCCAACTTGGCCTTCTCAAAAGCTTTCCTTGAAATTTAACTTTTCTCATGGCACAAAGTAGTTTTTGCTAGACTGGTAGCAGTTAACCATGTTCTTAAACTGTTTTTCTCCAATAGCCGTTAGCCCACCTATTTGAAGTTAAAATAATGAGAATCAGTTCACCACCAAATAACATTTCATGGTGTTAAAAATTAAGATGAATTCTAGGAATTGAGAGGCATAAAACGATGTGAGTGAGAAAAGCAAGAGACTAAAGCTGTGTGAAATAGAGGTAAATAAATTTCTATGATTCAAACAGTTGGAGGGTTTTTTCTGCTCTCTGAGGGGAAAATTCTGTTTTGTCATCTGTCTTTCCTGGTTATATAAATTTTTGAGTTTTGTTTCCTTTTTTTCTGTGAATATTGCTAGGTAGGTATCAGAATTATGAACTATAAATTGATTAACAGAGGAAAATGTCTTTTATATTGGCCAGGAGTCAAATCCAGAACTGCTGCATATTGGATGTTGCATCACAATGAAATGCTTGATCAAGTGGACGCTTTCTTTGTAGCAGTGGGTCACAGGCTGGTGTTATTGAAGGCCACTTAGGAGGTAGGTCCATCACAACCAAGCTTGGATAGGCAGGTGGGTCTCACAGCACTGTGGGATTATGCCCACTGGGCATTTGAGGAGCTCTTTTCTTCTCAACCAGTCAATATGATTTTGGTAAGAGCAAATCCGATTAGGTGCTGCAGTTCTGGACGTATCAAAGAAGTTACACTGCCAGTAACCAGGGGAATTTTGATGGCAGCTGTAGCAGCTTGCAGGGAGATGTACATTCAGGGGAATTGTGAAGTAACTGACTGGTTTGGTTTATGCTCTCAGAATAAAATGAAACTAAAGTAACCATCTTGAACAGTTTCAGATGTGTTGTCCCATCTGCCACCACCTATTTCTCATGCCTTCACAAGAATGTCCCCACGACACTTGACAGCCAAGTCAGAAATGGAGTCCCATGCCCAAGGACCACGCTCCAAAGACAGGCAGGAATTGTTACAGAGCTTATTAAAGGATGGAATACACTGAGACAGCTATAATATCCAGGTTGGGCTGTTTATGAGTGCTCAGATCCAGGATGAAAAATATAGACAGACTTTTATTTTATCAACTGAATGGATTATTTTTAATTTATCAGCTCTTACTTCTGTGTTAAATTTTATTATTTTCTCAGGGAGAAAGAATATGATGTCACAATGTGATGAACATTGTTCAGGTAGATTCTTTCTTCCATCTTATTACACAGAAACTGTAAAATTGTCTCATTTTATTAGGGGTTTGATCTCATTTTCCTTTTTTATATATTTTACCAATTTTTCTTGAACACATGTATTGTTATGCACTTGTTAGAGCATTGTCAGAAAGTATACTTTTTTTATGTTGTGGATGTTTGTGGTGGCAGTACGTTTGTGTGGTCAAGATAAACACATTTCAGTCTGGCTATGCACCAGTAAAAAGAGAAAATTCCAGAGAGAAAAATAGGCAGTGCAAGTGTTCTAAAAAAGGTATTTTAGAAAGTTTTAGTTGTGGATCTTCAAGTCAGAAAATACTGGCAAAACCACAAAAAATTCAAAGTTTAAGAAAAGATAATTTTGTCAAAAAAGTATGTTATTATTCTGTGGAATGCAGGATACCTGCTAGGACAGTAATGGTATATGAAGAGGACAAGTATAAAATCAGAAATTACTCTTATCAGGATACAGAATTTTCAGGGACAGCTAGCAGCTAGGAAGGAAAGAACTCTTTTCTCTTCTGGCTTTCCTCTTTCCAGTGTGGTTTCCAGTGCTGACCAGTGTCAGAGCTGTGCTACAGAATTTGTGAATCAAGAATCAGATGGAAGATATTTTCATGTGTGCTGTGATTTGCTACTCAGAGTCTAGGCTTACTATTTTACATTTTTCTGATTTTCCTTTCTTTTGAGATCTACAGTTTTTCTGACTCAGCTTTAAGTCTGCACCCACTACTTTCCTTCCTTCTTGTGTTTTATCTTTTTTGGGGTGGGATTGCTTTCCATTACTGTGAGCCTATTTCAATTCTTCCTCTCTGTTTTCTGCATTGCTTGTGTCCTTTCTCTATTTGTTTACTTGCTGGTCCTACTGTCTGAGGCTCCAAGCATGGAGAAGAGCAGGTGAAAGGTTACTATTATCTTCTCTTCTTTATCTGTATTACTTTACTAACTGTTAGATTATGAACTGCTATAATTAGGCAATAGACAAACATGTCCAGGAGACTGTGTTAAGTACATCAAATAGTTTCTTGTTAAAGGAAACCATCAGGTCCTTTGTTCATTCTTACAAATTTCTTGTCTGCCTTCACCAGAGCTGTCACATTTTATAGATTATATCTAAGCGCCCCAGCCAGAACAAGATTTTCATCTATTTTACATATATTTTACATAATTTTACATAAAACTTCATTTTTACGTATAATTTTCTATATCAGATATAATTTCCTTTGCCTTTAATTCTGTGCCCAAAGGCTTAATAAGTGAAAAAGATACCCTTTATGCCATTCATTATTCAGAATACCATTATGACACCCACTATTTGTAGTGGTGCTCTGTTGTGTGAGAGCTAAAATAAGCAAAATTATGCTTTCTTTGTCAGTGCTTGACTGCTGGGCTAAAGTTTTCTTATAAGGGAACTCAAGGAATTCATTGCATTGCAGGTCAGGATAAAAGGGAGATTTATCACCATGCTGCAAATCCCGTTGTTATGCATAATTACTTTCTTTTAATTTTATTTTATTGTTCATGTTTTATTTGAATAAAGCCTGTGTTCCAGGAAGAGAATGAGTGCCCTGATGCCTGAGTATTTAGGAAAAGTGTCCCTGAAATCAACTCCTGGCCAGACAGGTTGGCTCATAATGAGACTTCAGGTGTTTGTTGTCCTCCTCTGCCCCATCTCCCTCAGCAGATGAAAGAGCATAGGTGCACACTCAGAATTACAAGATATAAATGATATCAGCCAGTGGCTTTTGATTCATCTAGGTGACAATGAAGCTGCAAGGTGTTTAGATCAATGAAAACAATCAATTAAATGACAAAGATATCACAGATGGCCAGATCAATTAAGGGCAATCAATTAAATATCTAAGGGAACACAGGTGGGATGGATAAATTAATAGTGCGAATAAATCAAATATTCAGGATGCTTGGGAAGAATATAACCTGAGATGATAATCATGGGGTAGGTGTCAGTGGGTGTAGTGTTTGGAGTGATGGCTGTGTGGAATCTGGTGCATTTGTGGGAGTGTGTTATGCTCCCTGCTCTACTCCATGGAGTTATTACTTCTACACTTTTGCTATGCTATCATTCAGCTCTCCTGCCAGTCTTAGATTTGATGCTGTTGATTTTCGCCCTTGGTGAGGTTTTATTTTGAGAACCTGTGGGTATGAAGAACTTTAATATCAGTGTGCAGAGACCATGTGAGTTTATAACAAATGGTAGAATGAACATTTAGAAAAAATAAGTTTATTTTGTTTTAGGTTACCTCTCATGTGAATCTAATTAATCATGTGGAATTGTCTGCTTACATTGCAAATCTACACACTGCCTTTGTTCATGTGTAGGGTTGTGTTTATGTACAGAAAAATCTAAAATACAAAATTTTGAATTATGTGAGATGGGATGCCCTTCAGAAGTCACTCTTACACATAATTCAGCTCATAATTCATCCTCACAGATGTGATATTTCTGCACAACCAACAATTTTAAATGGTGAAGCATGGCTTGATTTTTATTTTTGAAGAACTTGTATTCTTTCACAAATCTCATGTTGCTTTCTCAAATAAAATCCTACCAGCAGCATTCCAAATGTAACTTTTGCAGTCACTCCAGTTTCTAATTTCAGTTTCACTCAGTTTTTCTCTAAATATCTGCAGCATTGTAACTTTCCACAGTAATGTTTAGTCTTGGACAAAAGTGCTGGTACATTGAAATCCAGGTAAACACAATGACTATAGGATCCATTTGTCTCCATCTGGTTTATATGATCCTCCTGATGCAGGGTGAAATTACTTGAGAGCCCTGATTAAAGTGATTGGTTATTTCTAAATACCAGAATATTAAGAAGTGGGCAATAAGCATTGGCAGAAAACAACTTTTAAATGACTAGTGATCCTGTGCCAGCAAATTCAAATAATCTGATGTCTGCAAAGATGGACAGTGGAAACAGAAAAATATGAACAGCATGACTTCTGCTGGTAAACCAATGGAAAACTTAAGAGAATTTTTCTGAGAGTCAATGAGAATATTTAGGAAATTTTGGGCACTACTTGGGATGAGATGGGGGAGGAAGTTGGATCTTCTTGTGCAGTTTCTAAGTAATCACTCCTCTATGAATAAAATACATCACATTCAAACTGTCATCATAAGACATTGATTACTGCAGTTTTCTCAGAAAAATTCAGGATTAAAATGGTGATGTTCCTCATTGTATAAAATAGAGTGGAAGCAAATTAACTACATTCAGCCCTGTGGCCCTAGTCTCTGTCAGAGGGACATTTTTATTATTTTTTATTTCCCATCCAAGTGGACAGGACCTTTCCAGATGTATTATACAATAGTATTTGAATACAACTTCAGTAAAAGATGAACCAATTGAGATAGAATGCTGACATATTGCCCTGCTGAACTTAAAAGTTCAGAAAAGTTAAAATTTGTGCTTGCTTTCTCATTTCCTTTTACCTTCTCTGAAGAAATACTGCTATAAAGCAGCTCCATACTTGTCTTCTAACTACCTGTATCTACTATAAGAAATCTTTTCTGGAAAGTGTTAAAGATAATTGCTAAGATACAGCGATAAACCCTTGCAGTCCTGCTCTGTACTTGTCCAATCTGACTTTTTGCCATTTATTTAACAGTAGTTATATAGCCTTGACATTTTCAAAGCCCTATACGAGCACAAACTAATTAATCTTTAGTTTGCCTTTGAGGTAGGTGAGTCAGTATTCTCTCTTTTTTCACAGATATTACAGTCAGAGCAGAGGAAGTACATGAGTAGCCTGAAGTCCTACAGAAAATTGGTGTCAAACCCAGCATTTTAACTTGGACCCTTTTGGAAGAGAGGGTGCTTAACCCTGGAAGGTTTCTACTTTCCCAAGGCAGCTTTCTGTGTGCTGAGTTATATTTGCATTATTGGCTGAAATAACCAATCTGACTGCGGAGTGAAGTTCTGCAGCTGTTTTTCTACAGAATCTGTTGTGCACTTTTGAAGGGGCACCAAAGATAATAATTGTACAAAAGCTCTCTTCTGATACTGTTTCTGTACTGGATGCTATCACTTGCTTTTGTACAGAACCCAAGCCAACATCTGCATTCTCCTCATTCCCTCTCCTCATAGTGAGGAATAAAGGAAGGCTCAATTCAGCAGCTGCTGCTTCTCTTGTCATTGTGTTGCAAACAATAAAGAAATTATGCTCATACTGGTTACTTTAATTCTACATATTCTTCTCTGCAGACAAAGAAGCATATCCTTCATTGTTAGAATAATGCATTACACATTCCATGCAATATTTAAGAATGCATACCCATAAAATAACACCTGCACTGTCTCATGTTGTCTCAGTTTAAAATGAGATGCTTTCTGACTCTGCCACTGTCCAGTCTGTTTTCATAGTGACTGTACTGAAGAGAAGTCTCAGAGAATCTTTAAATACACTAGTAAATAAAAGGATACTACAAGTACCTCACATCTTCACTGAATCATAATTATATAGATTGTGCATTGCTACAAAATTCTCTCAGGGTTTTAGTTTGAAAATAACTACACTCAATTTGTTATTCAGAGGTTGACTCTCTGTACATTTATGATAAGTCTGAGTAGAAAAGCTTCAGTCCTATATTAGGTGTTATCACTTTATTTTTGGCAATGAGTATATATCTATACCTGTAGATAAATATATTTCTACTTGGAAAATGGTGAGGACTACTCCATCCCTTCCCTAGTGCTATTATGCCAATAATTTAAAAAAGCTTTTAAACACTTGGCAACAATGGTCAAGCTCTGGGACTCTACACTGTGCTAATTTATCTGAATACCAACATAATATTGACTTTATTTCCTATTTTTTTTTTCTCTCTTGTATGTATCCTAGGACTGTTATACAGCCTGATATAGGCCCTTCAAAGAAGAAAGCCTTCTAAAATTCTGTCCTGTAGTAATCATCATAGAGAGCTCCTTAGGTCTTTAAAAGCGGTGATCCAAACTTATTTCAGTTGAAGACGAAACCTATTTTATCCAAATGATCTTAATAAGAATACTTTAGGGCTATGTAGTACTACACACAAGAAATTCTGGAATCAGAACATCAGTTGCTAAATGTAATTTCCATATAAGTAAACATAATTCTCATTTTCTAAATAAGTTTTTAACTCAGCAGTTGAAACTTATCTATTTAACCAGCAAAGTTAGGTGATAAATCAGTCTCTGACTCTTCCTTTTGCTTTTAAGTCCCTGTTGTTTCTTTTTATTTCGATTTTCATTGAAATTTCCTGCTAAAATGCACAGGGAATAAAAAATCATACATGTAATTCTTCATCTGAATTATCTTTTGAGTGTAAGCAAGCTTCCATGGAAACTCTATTTCATTCTTACAGAAGTTAATGTTTCTTGATAATGAACTGTGAAATAAAAAGTGATTGGATACAATACATCAAGGAATAAAGACACAGTGCCTGTACTGCTCTCCAGCTCCCCAGGTGGAATATCTCTGAAGTCAAAGATAAGAAATGCTTTCAGCAGTTCCAAAATAAATAGTCTTCCTAGTTTGTACTCAAGGTCAAAATTCCCCTGTTCCTACTTCTCTTTCTTAATTCTCATTTTTAGTAAGATTAAAATGTTTTGTCAACACATAATCTTGATATCTTTAAGGTAAAAAGTCTGCTTTTCACTGTTCAGTGTTTTTTGGGTTTTTTTCCTCTTTCAAGATGATTAGTGAAGTGCACAGCGAATAGTTAGATGCAAAGTTACAGTCCAGTCACCAAGAATCTGTTCATTTTTTGTAAGCCAAGGAGTATTTACGTTGCCTAATTTTTGGACTGAAAGTCATTCGTTCGTTTTGGAAACCTCAGCTGGCTCTGAGGGTGGGACTACGGAGCCATGAGCGAGACACTTCTGGGTTCATGAATAAACCATCCAAGAGGAAAAAACTTCTAAGAGAGAAGTGTCAGAGAAAGGAGCTTGCTGAAGGGCATAGTGGAATCTCTCAGAATTGGTTAAGGATACTGCTTTTTTTTTTTTTTTTTTTTTTTTAATTCAGTTCTCGGAAGTGTTAGGGTTTTTTCTTTGGTTATTGTGGGTTTTTTTTTCGGTTTCCTTTTTGCAGCTGGCTCTAGTTACTGACCTGCTGGTACATCCCTGCTTGCAAAAACAGTTTTTTATTGGTCAGTTATTTGGCCCAGCAGTCATCCCCATCCCTTCTCCAGCTTGGATCTGGAGCATGGAGACTGAGAGGGACCCCCATATGGAGAGGGAGGAACTGCTTCTCGCACCTGTAATCAACACTGTGTGGAAGAGGAAACTGAATTTGTGTTTGTGTTTGGCATTTGAGTGACCTAGAAAAAGTTTTCTTCAGCCTTTCTCACAAGACACAAACCAGAGAACATCAAATGGAATTACTAGAATGTCTCTAACTAGGATAAAAAATTGTGTTTTCATCCAGAACAAAATATAACTATGTAACTCATTGTCAGGAATGCTGTAAAATGTGCCAGATTCAAAACAATTTCTTAAGAGTAGTCAATCTAAAGGCATACCCTTATCTCAGGAAATCAAACTGACGACTAAGACATAAGATTACCAATGCTCTTTCTGCAAATTTAATTTCTTTCTCAGTCACCCACTTTTATCTCTCATAAGGAAAAGCATGTGGGATACCAGCCTCTATCTAACTGCTTCCCATATACCTATTCTGGTCCCTACCACTGTGACTAATTAAGTGAAAAAACATGACTCAAGGAAGCAACAGAGTTATATATAAATATACTTGTCTTATAAAGTTTAATTGAGATAAAATTGGCAGTGTGTCATACTGACTTTCATCCTTAAATTCTTGTTGTTTACTTTCTGTCATGAGTTGTCCAGCTCTAAAGTTGAGAAGTCCAGAATTCCTTTTGTCTGACAGTCTAGAATGAATCACTGAGTTGCAGAATGAAAAGCAACCAGGGCTTCTAACAATCTTTTTAGTCAAATGTAAACTGTTTTTTGTTTTTTGACAAGCTCTTTTTAAATAGAGATTCGCTGGTGATGAGAACAAGTTTTTTCTTTTGAAATTATTTCTACTCCAAAATGTCTTGAGAGAATGTGTCCAGACAGGAAATGTTAGTATCTCTGCTGCTCATAAGTTTGAAAATTGCTGCCATTTCACAGGTGCTTGACTCAACTTTAGCCAGAACAGTTTTGTCTATTGTGTCTGAATCTCATTTCCTCTTTCTGTTTTTGCTACTTTTTCTTTCCTTGTAGAGAACCCTTCTCAAAAACAGTCTCTGGCAGGCTACAGGGTTGTATCCTGTTGTGGTTTAATCCCAGCCAGCAGCTAAGCAACACACAGACTCTCACTCACTTCCTGCTCTGGTGGGATGTGAGAGAATATCAGAAGTGTAAAAAGGAGCAAACTTGTGGGTTGAGATAAATATAGTTTAATAGGTGAACCAAAATCCACTTGCATAAGCAAAGCAAACAGAAGAATTAACTCACCACGTCCCGTGGGCCGACAAGGCTGCATTGGGTGTAAGGGTGACCTGGGAAAACAAATGCCATCACTCCAGCATTCCCCCCTTTCTTCCCCCAGCTTTATCTGCTGAGCATGGTAGCATATGGTATGGAATATCTCCTGGCTGAGTCAGGGTCAGCTGCACCAATGTCACCTCTCGAATTCTTGTACATCCCCAACCTACTCACTGGTGGGGTCATGCGAGAATCAGAAGGAGCCTTGACTCTGTGCAATATTGAAAATATCTCTGCATTATCAATACTTACTTCAGCACAAATCCAAAACTAAAGCCACACCAGCTACTTTGAAGAATATTAACTCTACACCAGCCAAAACCAGCACAGCTCTTTTGCTCTTCACTCAGATGTTCATGCTCTAACACAATTATTTTTAAGGACTGGTGGTTAACAACATAGCCAGTCATAAAAAGAAATAGTTGTGAAAGCAAAGGTATAATATCAATCTCCACAATACTTCTGCCATCCTAAGACCTCATATATTGCTTCCAAATAAAATCCAGAGAACTGGAACTGTTACTTACCATTTTAACAAAGGAAGAGCAGGTGTTCATTCTGTTTTCCCAAAGATTAGAAATATTTTTTGTTCATCTATTTGTTTTTATTTAGTTTTGGAACATCCTACTTTCCAGACAATAAAACTGAGAACCTTTTCAGCCTCTTCCTATCTGGATTATGCAAAATGGGTGTAATACTGGGAATCTCTTTAACAGTGGCTTGTTTGCGACATTTTCTGGGAATATTTTATAATAAAGATTAAAGTTATTTCAAATTTAAAATTACAAGACTTTCCAAGGGAAGAAGTAAACCAATCTGTGAGCTCTCCTATTGCCATTAAAAAAGGTGAGAAACATTGATAAGGTGGATTTGATCCAACACTGCCAGAATGCTTACACAAATGCAAGGCTTCTTTCAACAAAATGTTTGGTTGTTGTTGTTAAATAGCTAATTTCCCCTTTTCATTTAAACCCCTCATAGATCTTCATATCTCCCTGTGCTGCTGAGTTTATGGATCTATATTAGGCATAGGTTTGACATTTTCACCCAGGCTGATATATCGATAATGACCTTTATTTGGGTACAGTTATATAAAAGAACAGTTATGCATATTGGTATACTGGAAAAAACATGGGTGTGAGAGTAACACCCATAAAAGCATGTTTTTTTCTTTTAACCTTGTTTTTAGCACTATAATATTTAAGCTAATATTCATAAGTACTTATATTTATGCATACACTGAACTTGAGCTGCATATAGTTTGATACAATTTTCTCTTTTTTTTTTCCTTAAATTTTAATTTTCTGTGTACAGACTATAAATGTCTTGGCCAAGGACCAATCACTTCAAAGACTTTATATGTCTACTGTAAGACAACTGTTCTGTATCTTACCCTCTTTGTGATGCTCAACACTGTGCTGTGACAACAAGACTGATGGAAAGGCAAGCCCTACAAAACTGCTTCCACACATTCCAGTACTGTCTTGGAGCTGTCATTTACAGTTTCTTCTAAAGACTATATCTCTAGCAATTTGCCTGCACTGTTCTCGTGTACATTTGTGGACAAATTTGAAGTCTTTTTAAAGTCATGTCATGTTATTGTGCTGTGGGAGATTTTTAAGATGATTCCGGGTTCACAGCGAGGATATGTATCCTCTTGGTAATGATATCTAACATTATTTCTATATATTTCTAGGTAGAAAAAAAAATATAGAGAGAGAGAGAAAGAGCAAGAGAGAGAGAGAGAGCTTTAAATTACTCTTTCAGAGTTTTGTCTATTCAACTAGGAACTCTGAGAAGCTTCTAAATTCTCTATCAAGTACTGGGGTTTTTTGAGAAGGGATATAGAAGTTGTATTATTCTCTTCTCCAGTACTTTTTATGGAAGCTGGGAGAAAGGGAATATAAAAGCAACCACACCAGGTTGGAAGTTTGGACCAAAGCTATTCCTACACCAGTTTTCTATCTGGTGTGGTGAATGCAAGCAGATGCCCAGGAATGACTATAGAAACAGGGCAAAAACTTAAATATATTTTCTATGTATCCTACTAATCTCCAACCATCTAACTATTCATAGATAGTCAGTGGAATGTGGCTTGTATTCACCTTTACTGTCTCAGAGTAGTCACCTAAAAAAAAATCTAAAAGGAACCTGAAACAAAAGGAACTTTGGTGAAGTAGAGATTATAGTTCTTGTTTTAGGCTCCTAAGAAACGTGTCATGAAAATTTTATCAAAATACTCTTGGCTATCCTTCTATCTCTTCCTTTTGTTTCTTGTATCGCTGTCTTTATTATCAGGTTCGCAGGGTTTCTAGAGAAAAAGGAACTAACACCCTGTTCAGCAGCAAAAAATACTATAAACACAGAATGTTTCCCTTCTATTCTTTCACTATCTCAATGATTGCTTCACCAATTTTGAAACATGCTCAAGCACATTGTCATAGCAGTTCTACAATGAGTAGAGGAAAAAAATAGTAGGAAAAAATAAAACTACAGCAATACCTAATGACATGTCTTAATGTTTATAAGCATACAGCCATACTATATAATACAAATACAAACTTTTATTTCATAGACCTTTCATGGAATTTTCTTTTTGAAATGTTCAAATACCTCTTTTCTTGACATTAAGGAGATGAGTGTGAATGTCTTTAACAAGGAGAAAGCAGAAATAAGTAAGAATAAAATCAACCTGTCTTCATTCTAAAGATCTGTTAAAAGGGCATTTCTTGCTTATTAAAGGAAGTGGAAATAAAACGTGCAATCATGTATAAGAAATATATATGTTCAAAATTTCTAAATTTAAAGAAAGCATTACTGTAAGGCTCTAAAATTTAACTCAAAATAGAACAGCATAGCTCAAAATAATTGAAGACGTTCATGTTGCCAAATAATTACAGAAAATTAAGGAGGAAAATTCTGAAATTTGGTGGGGTTTGCTCCTGAATATTTAGAAATTCCTGAATCACTGGAAGCTCACAATTGTGGTGATTTCTAGATATGGAACAGTCCTTCAGAGTATCCATGTTGTGTTCCATCACCACCGCAACTTGATGTCTTTTCATCTTCTGACACCACAGCACTATTAATTGTGTACCAAATTATTCAATTACTTTACAGAATCACAAATTTATTTATATTGGAAAAGACTTCTGATATCATTGAGTGCAACCTTTGATCACCACTTTTTAATTAGACCATGGCACTAATTTCAATGTCCCGTAGTTTCTTGAGCACCTCTATGGTTGGTGAGGTGCTCTCCTCTATGGTTTCTTGAACACTTCTATGGTTGGTGAGGTGGTGGTAACTCCACCACCTCCCTGGGCAGTCTTTTCCAATGTTTATCAACACTCTACATTAGGAAATTCCTCCTGATGTCCAACCTGAACCTTCCCTGCACAGCATGAAGGCTATGTTGTTTCATCTTGTCACCAGTTGCCTGGGAGAAGAGACCACCTGGCTACAACCTCCTTTGAGGTGGTTGTAAAGAACAATAAAGTCCTCTGAGCCTTCTTTTCTCCAGGCTAAACACCCCCAGCTCCCTCAGCTGCTCCTCACAAGACCTGTGCTCCAGAGCTTTTAGCTGTTTCACTGCCCTTCTCTAGGCATGCTCCAGCCAATGCCCTTCTTGAAGTGGGGGGCCCAGGACCTTGGCAATCACATTGAAGTTACTTAAAAAGTAAGGCAATGTTTACATTAATGAAGTGCTTTTTCAACTCAAGTAGACTCTCAGTCATTCATTGAACTGTATGTCATAAGGGACATTAATTATTCTAGCTCAGACATAAATACAATATTTTATATCAAGGAGTGCCTTATATAGTGCCTATTATGGCTCTAAAGCACATAGAAGTGCTCCTCATTCTGTGTCCAGAGCTTGCCATGGGCTCCAAAGATAAGAAGGACAGACTACTGAACTGCCACAATTGCACCATTCATACTGGCTGCCAGTCTGGAGAGCTGGAGAACATTGTCTATGGTTGAACATTCCCAAAATATCTGAGATCAGCATCAGATGTCTTCTCTCCATCCTATCCTCCCTTTACCTGGATAAATAAGGTCCTACAGTGGAGCAAAGGACAGTAAGGAATTTCATTTTTTTCTCAGCTTGGACTTTAAGGAATAATATAAGTAAAGCATATAGGCACTTATCTTGCCAGTTCCCCATCTGTGAAACTGAGAAAATATTCTTCTTTCTAAAGTGACTTTAAAATAGACTACCAAGATGTAAACCCATAATATTCTGTGTGTTTTTAAACAATTATGATTTGAAAATGTTTTAGAATACCACAGTAATTGATCCCTTAGAAATTTCCCAGATCAATTAAAGGAGCTTAAAAACCTTAGGAAGTATGTCAACTTTTCTGCTCTGACAATGAAGCTAGTACAAGAGTATTTTGACTTTTACTTACCAAATGAAAGCAATTAGTTAATAAGACTGGAGAAGAGACAATCAGGAACCAAATTTCTCTGGGATTCCTTCTGGGAAGTGTTGTGTCCTTCTTTTATTAGATATTTTTCCTTATCCATCCCTATTGACCTTTGGGCCACAGAGCAAACTTTCTGCCTTCAGGCTCTGCCTCCAGCCACTGTCCTTTTATTAAATTGTGAAACTTTCTGCTGCTGCTTTCACCCAGCATTCTCTACTCTGTCCTCAAATACTAACTCAAGGTAAACAACTGCTGGTAAAGTTTTCCTCTCACCTTCTGTGTAGCATTTATTTTTTATCCATGAATTTTCACACTGCTTCAATTTTATCTTACTTTGTTATTGCTAAAACTGTTAAGTCTCTGCATCAACTCTCTTGATAATATCTACCTTTTCCTGGATCCAGTAAATGAAATGCCAGTAACTGTTGGAGGACCTCTCTACTGTTCTTTAACAGGGAAACAGATGATAAACCTAAATGTCTCTATTTGGCTCTCTCTGGAAAAAAACAAAGCAAAACAAAACAAAATAAAACAGCAGGTATTGTCTAGGTTAGTCTAATATTTCAAAAATAATAAAATTATTTATTAGAATCAAGCTATAATGAGACATTACTTACTCTATGACTTATGAAAACTTTGGAATACTCAGTGTGATTTTATCTCTGAAATTATCAAAAAGCCATAAAGCTGATAATTTTCTTTTCTAATGTACCTGAAACACTACAGAAAAAATTAATGGAAGACTTTTAAAGTGCCCAATAATTCTGATAATATTTTATGAGTGTGGGTTAAAAATCATTAGAATATTTTACATTTAAAACATACTTCAAGAATATGGTAAATATAAAAAGAGTAAGCTTTTTCATTTCAACATATTGAAATGTCAACATTTCAACGTTTTTTACATAAAATCTAATGTTTTATAATTTTACAGTTAATTTTTCTTTTAAATAAACTTTTTCTTTCCATACAGAAGGCTGGATCTGATACTGTACACTAGTTTATGGAAAAGATCTATTAGTGAAATACTGAACTTTGGAGCACAGTAAATAATAACAAATTCTAACCCATGGCATCTTTAGTCTTCCAGGGTTCACTTATGTTTGTTGCCTTCTCATTTACTATTCAATATAAAATCCACCATGGTCACAGGAATATTTCCTATATCAAATGCTCTGTTGTTATTTACATGTTTTGCTCAAATCTATTTGTATTCCCTCATTAACATGCTCTTGTACCAATTAACACTTTTTTCATCCTCCATATGCTTTGAGAAGTCTCTCTTTTTCACTCTGCCAGCTTATTGACTGACATGCCTAATTTTTCCCTTCTAAACTTGATTTATTTTTCTTCTCTTTACAGTTCTTCACCTACAGTATTTCAATATTTTCTTCCTACAGTGTTGCTTTTGAAATATTTTCAATCTTGAATTTCACTTATATGAAAGCAATTACATTTTCAACTTTTCTCTAGGAACTGAAAATGCACTGCATTTATATTACAGTATTACAAGATTTCAAATATTTCAAAAGCATTATAGCTAGAAGAAAGTGCTGAAATGCTGTTAGTACAGGTATACTTATGGCAGTGTAATAGATAACTCCCCAGAAATCCATTTTCCTTTATTTTTATTTTTAAAATTATGTTTCCTCATAGTCACAGCCTAAGACAGCAAGGGTGTACTGTGATAAAGTGTTTATATTTATCTGTTCTGGAAACATTAAATGTGCTCTGTATATAATGAAATGTCCAGTTTGGAAATATAGAATTACTGGATACACAGATTAGGTGCATTTTTGCTTTTTCCTGTACTATGATCAGTATTTCTGTGAATGGAAAGGGAAGAACATTTAGCTGCTATTTTCTCCTAGGAACTGGATTTTAGAAAAAATCTACTCCATGTAGAGCCTGGTTTATTAAAAAAAAAAAAAAAAAAAAGAAAGAAAAAAGACAACTACCCTCCCAAGGTATTGCTTATGAGACTTGCAAATTAATCCTAAATTATTTTTTTTAATGTATCACACATTGTTGTCAGCAGAACTAAACTCCTAACTACTTGAAAAAGATGGCAGGTATTTTGTTTTTCTTGCCTTTTTTTTTTTTTTTTTTGAGGAACTCAAAAGACTTTTGTAGATGGTGAGTCATCATCTCACTACATTTTTTAAGGAAGAGTGTAGACTAGCCAAATATAAATTGCTATCTTGAAAAGTCTCAGCTAAAGTGAGAAACTGTATGACAGAGAGAAAACAAAGTTTATTTATGTTTAATTATTACATGGTTTGTTTTCCAGATTTTCCAGACAATATTGGTTGATAGAAAAGCTCTGGCAATGCAGGGAATTGCAAATCAGGCAGCTTTACAAAATGATGGGTATAGACAAACCAAGGAGTTTAAATAATGACCCTCTCATCTGAGCTCTTGAAATAAAAGCTAGGATTACATGCTCTAGGTGCAAAGTTGTAGAGGGATTAAAAGTTTCATATTAATGAAGAATGTGTGTTTCATTCTCACTCTGCCCAGGATGGCCTCCAGCCATCACATCACCCACGAGTCCCTCCCTGCCCACAGCAAGCAGGTCCAGCCTTTCCCAAGGAGCTCACACACCAGCTGGGTCAGGAAGATTTCTTCCACACACTTCAGAGGCCTCCCAGCTGTTCTCTCTGCTCTAATGCATTTCTTGTAGACATCTAGTAAGGTCTTTCTCCAACAGACCTCCACTCTTCAGAGATAATTGATACTACGGTGTGAAGAGGAAGATCCTACAGTTCATTCCTTGGGTACACTCTCAAACATTTTGTAGATTTTCCAAGGTTTCATTACCACAGCCTTTTTTTATCAAAGTGCAATCACTTTGATCATGCATTTAAATTCCATTAGTCTGACTCTTAATCTATTACAGTGTGCTGCAATCACACTTTATTTATTATCTAGATTATCAAGAACTAATGCCATGCAAATTCAGTTTATGATAGATTAAATTAATATGCAAGTAATACATAAAATTTAAAGTAAATAATGAAGAAAACCCCTTCATTTCAATCCTATTTCTCCAATGCCCCAAAGAAATAGCTACTTATTGTTGCTAGCATAAGTGTTTGAAAATCTCAGTGGCACTATTCTTGAAGGATCATCAAGCAAAATACACAAACACAAAATAGATATTGTAGGTATTAACTGATTTTTTGCATAAACTAGGAAAAGACTGAACATTTATAGTGCTCTGCTAAGCCATCTGTGGATATTTCATAATTTTGAGTTCAATAATTACAAAATATGTATTTTGAACTACAAATCCTTTATTAAGTTTACTGTATTTTTTAAATGAAGAAAGGTATTCTTTTTGATGAAAATGGTATAAGTTAGGGTCAGGTGATTCACTTATCATTTTAATCTTTGAA
The DNA here is from genome assembly GCF_022539315.1 of Serinus canaria. NCBI lineage: Eukaryota > Metazoa > Chordata > Aves > Passeriformes > Fringillidae > Serinus > Serinus canaria. The sequence continues at coordinate 15,994,724 of NC_066314.1, read as the reverse complement.
AACAGTAACAAAAATAGAGTTGAAAATTATGAAATCTAAATTCTTTATTTTAGCATTTGAGGCAAAAATGGAAAAGTATTTTTGTGGTTCACTTTTGTAGGCATTTAAGACCACAGGAACAAAAATCAAAAAGAGTGAGAAAAAAAATTGCAAGAGTTTACCTATCTTGTAAACTTTATTAAATAACCAAGTCTTAAGATTTTAATTCTGCATTTATAATAATTAGTATTATTTTAAAGAAATTGTGGTGTTAAATGACACTTGTCAATTGTTAATAAAAAAACCCCAATCCGTGTACTCCTTTACTTTCTGTTGGTACAACAAAGAATAATAAGCCTTGACACTAGCAATATAAAGTTATTCTGATTTGGTTTTGTAAATGACAGAAAGGTTTTTTACAATACTTGCATGTTTCATAAAAAAAATCTGCAGTTCTCCAAATCATGAAAGATCTATTTCAGGCCTGTCACTTTCTAAATGAAGATGTAGTAGTATAAAATACAAAGAAGTGAAATGATCAAAGCTTAGCTGCTACTACAACAAATACCAACAAACAAGATTGCTAATACTTTTAAAGTTCATCTTTGACAGAAAATTCCTTTTCCGGCCATCTCTGCTAGTATTTCTCTCACAATATTTAACTACTGCAAGTAACTGCAAACCTAACTGGTGAGCTGTGGGCTGCAAAATCCTATGGTGCTTTAATTAAGTGATGCAAGATTCTATTCTCTCCTGTTAAAAGACAAAGTTTCTTTCTGGTTGCCAAATTCTTTGGCTTTCCTACCTGTATTTACATCCAGTCTAAGGTTTGACAGGTTGTTTTTCATCCTGTCATGTACCTGCCTTACATTCGGATGTCACATCTGTGGTAGCACTGCAAAATCCTAACTTACACATAGGAGCCTTTCTGGAATCATAGTGGGAAATCTTACTTCTGTGGCACCTGATATTAGAAAAACTTGGAGGTCAAATACTATATCTTTAAACTAATACTTGCCCTTGGATGGAAAAGGCTTTATTCTTCTCCTATGCTTTTAGTCATAGATAAAAACCTTCTATACCACATATTATTGAATTTTTTTTCAATGCTCTCTGACCATGGGTAATCAGCAATTTCAACTCTATATTCCTGGGCATATGAAAGAAAACAATCTATTTTTACTCAGTTGCATTTTATGAACACTTAGCATTGTTCAGAAAGAGGAACCAGTGACAGGTCAGACAACATGACAGTCAGGAAGCTACTGAAATGTGCCTTGGCTCAGGATTGATGACGCTACTTAATGCTTATGGGGCTGCAGCAAACATTAATTAACTCCATTAGCTCCAGCATGAGGCAATGCTTCTTTAGAATACATCATGTCCCCTTGATTAAGATACCTGCTTAAGAGGTATGAGAAACGATCTCAAAATCACTTTCTTCCTGCTTCAGGACAAAGATTTGAACTTTAATTCCTTAACTCACAAGTGAAGGTTTTACACACCAGGGTCTCAAGTTTCCTGCAGAAGAACTCTCTTTGCTGGAGCTATTCCAATATCTATAAAATATTTTAATGGTCCTATACAAATTAAATGGCTCTATCCTTTGATAGCATGTTTTTACTACAAGACCTAATCGCTTTCTGGATAGCTCCATCTGGATGTCTATCTGCCGACTCAACACCAGTTCTGTCCTGTCATCTGGTAAGTTCTCTATCAATCAAACTCATCTGCTGTCAGACCCAGGGGGTATATAAACACCTAGCTGATTCCAAAGGACATTAGGATATGAGGACACTGTTATCTAGTTTCTGCTCCAATGAAGGTGGAGAACTGTTTCCCAGCACAAAGAAAACAACTTTTTTTTTTTTTTTCCTCCCAATTAGTGATGTTTAAGAAAATTCCCAAAGAGACAAATTCAGATCCAGATATTTGTGGGGGGAAATGATTGCCCTACCCTAGTGAATACTCTTGATACTCTTAATGTTATTTTTTCAGAGACAAAGCTCAGTTTATCTTGTCATGGAAAGGCAAGACTTTGTCATCTTCAACTTCATTTTGACCATTTATATGAAGTAATTTCTTTCTTATGGAATAACATATGTAGGTCTTTTTTCCCTCCTATTTCAGCAAGAAAAGCAAACAAAAGGAAACTACCATTAAACCTAAATATTTTTGTTTATTGCTTTTTCAGAATCATATCTATACTGAAAGCCAACTGAAAATACATTTCTTGTGACAATATGTTTGACTATATGGAAGCTAAGCTGTTTACTGGGAGAAAACTAAAACTGATAACTTGCCCTTCAGTTTTAAGAAAAAAACGTATTTGGGTCAGTCTTCTTACCTCGTACATGATCTATTAGAAAGAGATTCTTTCCTTTCCTTTGCTAATGTTAGAACTAAGTATAGATTTTATAAAACTTGAGCACCACTTGGAACTTGGTACTTAGCTCATATTGTAGATCTAACTGCACAGAAATTATGCTATGAATATAATTTCCATAAAAATCTATTTAGAAAAATATAATCTTAGTTCAGTTTACATATCTTATTTTCACAGTGCTCTGATTTATGTAGGTTCTGCTTTAATTGGTTTTAAGCCTAGATACGAAAATACATTTTTAAGGTCATTTCTACTAACACAGAACAAGTTGCTGAATCAAATTTAATATCACTCTTATCCTGTGTTTGCCATCTGGTTTTGTATTCTTTGTTTGCTTAATTGGTTTCTTGATGAAAGTTCACTGTTCAGACTTCTAGAAAGTGAAAATTCATATCACTGAATGTATTAAAACATAGATTGCTGCAGAGCATTTCAGGAATGCCTGTCTTTTGACATGGACTCATACTGCAATAGGTTTTCCAATTATTTTGAAGTTATTGTTAGTATGAAAAGGAAATTATTAAAATGATCAGCAACCCAAGATCAACTTTTATTTGCTTCTATCTCATCAACTCTCTGCTGCATTTTAACTTTTAAATGTGTGGTTAGCAGTCCTTTAAAAAATGGGTAACTTATAAATCAAAATCTTTGTAGGAGCTCTTGCTCATGCCTTCCACCATTAGTCAATATGCACTATTTAAAACTTCTCTATTGCTAGAAATGCAGTTGTAATTATAATGGCAGATGCTTTTCAACTTCACTATTTTAAACTTAGAATAATATCTTACTTAATTCTTTTAGTGCAAATAAATTATATTCTTCATAAAAAAAAAAAAATAGTATCTTTAGGAAAAATTCTCTGCAACACAGCTGCTTCAAACAATTCTATTTACTACTGCACTTTCAGTTATAGCATATTCCTGCTAAAGAAGTTAGCTATAACTTGTATTTTCCACATAGCAGAAGGTGAGAAGTCTAGATTTCAAACACCTTTTTGCCTTTCTCCCTTTTCTACCCATGACTCAGTCACAGCAAGGTATATTAAGTGAGTGTTCTCCCTATCACCCCATCCAGCTAACTTTGGAGTCAGAAAGCTTTAAGACATCCAAGGAAAATTTGCCTAACTTTCCTTTGGAAGAGCATCAGTGAGCGCTATGATCAAGTCCACAGGTTTGCCAGTTTTTTCCAGGCCTTATTTAGAATTCTCTCAGATATTTTAAATAGAGTACTTCATGCAATGAAAATTCACAAAACATTTGGGAGCATATGGTGTTTCAATAGTATGTTAAGGAAATGCAACTAAGCATCATTAACCATGTCAGGGTAAATATTTGTGAATGGTTTATGGACATCACAAGGAGTCTGACACATGAAATGGGACAAAGATAGATGGTAAGTGTGGGAGTTTGGAGATATGCTCATATGGAGTCCATAGCTTGCAGAAGTGTGTTATATGGTAAGGTAATAAAAGTGTAAATTCTTGTAGCCTGGAAGTATTTCACATAAACTGTATATGCCCTACTATTAGCTACAGCAGATTCTGCCAAAGGGGTTTTTTATCAGTCCTTCTAGCTTTCTCAAACAAATCATAACCACACTGTGTGATTGGTTGTTGTTAATTTCATATAAGGGAAGAAATTACTTGAGATCATTTGTGGAATTGTTCCTCATTCAGCTACAATTAAGAGCAACTGAATAAGTAATCTATACTAGCAGACTCAGTAACTAGACAGATGCCTTTTTAACATGTGAAAGATGCTTCATCTTTTATTTTTACGTTTTTGTTTTGTCCTTGCAAGTAGAATTGACAAGGGCTGTTGGTATGCAACAAGGGTATTCTAACAATAACTTCTTTTTACTGCCAAAGTTATAAAAGCAGTAGGATGGACTTAGAAAAATCATTTTGCACTTCAATTAAAATAGGCTGCTAGGATATTGCTTTCTCAATTTTCTATATCCATTGAGAAGATAAAAGTTTCCCAAATTAATATAGACGTGGGACTGAGTATCTCAAAAAAAAAAAAAAAAAAAAATAGAAAAAAAGAAAAAAAAGAAATGAACGCTGAAAAAAAAATAATAATGTAACAGCAATTTATTATTTTTAATTCTGTATTCCTGAAAAGAGGAACACACTATCTGATATATGTAAATAGTGTTTTCAGGAGAACCGGTAGGAAATGTGATGGGACAGTGCAGCTAGGCACTAAAAAGCCTGAAGGTTTCATTGCAAAGTACTCATGATGAATTTGGGCAGCCAAGTTCCAAATGGATTTCAGTGGTTGCTTCATTCCTTGCTCAGCGCCACAGTAATTTAATCTGAATTGCCCAACATTTGCAAGGCCTTTTCCTGTTCAACTGAAAAGCTGCCTAAGCTTGAGACCCACCACGGTTTAAAAGCAAGAACATATGTCAAAAATGGCAGGACTGGGTCTGAAAGTAAAAGCATTTGCAGCTATATAATTTTATAATATGAGTGTATGGGAGAGAGTTTTTCATTACTTTGAGTAGTTAGAGAACTCACTTCAAGAAATGAGAAAGCAGATCTTCCAGTTTCTGTCAGTCATGAACCCTTCCTGAACTTCTACTGCCAATTCTGACATGAAACAGAGAAGAGGGAAGCAGAGGTCTATGGCATGTGAAGACCTCAACTAAATAACCTATATCATGTTTTAGGCTCCTATGTCTATTGCAGTTTATTTATTCCATAACCAATAGATTGCATAACCACTTTAGTGAATAATGAAAGGAAAATTAACTAGTGTGCAAAATAAGACTGGAAGTTTCTGTTGTCTTAACAGATGCTTACCTAAAAGGAAATGCTGCTATGATGTAGTGATCTTTTAGTCCCATATCCCCTTCAGCAGATTTGGTTTCAAAGGTTTGTTACAGCAGTGGGAATGGGGTCATGGTCATCCCAGACTCTTCCTGGGACTTCCTCCATGCACTCTTTCAGGCAGTAGATTTTCTGACCTTCAGCCACAGCCAGAGTTAGAAATAGGCAAAATTTTCTGTGCTGATATTACATCTGTATCCCTATGTTCATTGATCACAGCTGTCATGAGCACAAGCAAAATAAGCATCACTAGCAAAATATCAGGTGTGTTCCACCAGATCTTCTAATTTCCCTATTTCCTTCATTGCCATAAATTACATTAACAGGTAAAGCAGTCCTGGTGATAAGAGGTGAGAAAGACATGAGGAGTATTAAGAATTCCTAAAGTATCTCAGTATGGTGAAAAAGCTTTGCTGAAGTTGGGGTACTTCTCTTTTCACTTTCAAATACTCACATTTTCTCAAAAACCCATTTAATAGTTGAACTTCTTGCCCACATTTGTATTTACTCAAGAGTCTAGACCACTGCTCTCTGCAACATGTTGCTAAAAAATAAACTGCCTGGACTCTATGAAAACCTGCATTGTGTTTTACTGATGAAAACTTCTTTCATGAAAAACATTTTGCCTTTTCAATTGGGATGTTCCCTCAACAATAGAAAGATCCAAGTTGGTTCTCTCATCCTATCTAAAATTAAAAAGAAAAAAACCAAAAGTGTAAAGTCTCCACTAATTATATGGTGCAGTCTGTTATGTGGAGATAAAAATGCAAAGCAAAGGGAACACAAGTGAGTCTTTAATTTGACTTGAGAGTCTGGAAAAGTAGTGACATCCCTGTCATGTTTGTGAAGGGAATTCTTTACTGAAAGTGATAACTAGTTGAATTAATTGCCATCCAGTATTGCCTGTTTAGACAACAGGAAATAAAAAGAAGGGGATTAGCAGGAGATGATTCTTCATGAATAATTTAACTGGCATATGAGAAGAAATATACAGATTCACAGTCCAGTCCTATATTGCTTGATCATTCAAATTTTTACTGATTTCTGCCTGACTAAGTATTCTAGAGATGAGGTTTTTTTTCATTTTTTCTTCTTTCCAGACATCCATTTCCTTTAGACTACTGAAGATTGGTCCCTGTGGTTTCCATTTTTTTTTTTCTTTTAGACTCAGGTTACCATTTTCTATTTCAAGACTCAATTAAGCTGAAACATGGAATTCACTACAATTTCTTCAGTAGTTCTGGGAATACTGCTGACAAAAATAGTCACTCAGCTATCATTCAGTGTCAGAATACAGTTTTTCTATTTAACTCCTTGAAAAGTGCCTTGGAACACTACAGTGATTATTTCACCTAAATATACTGGAGATGGAGAAATCAGTTGGTCCTCAAGTCACCTTGCTGTGCCATTGCATCCTGTTGGCAGAGAAACAGGAATGAACAGCAAGAACCACTGTCTAGCTCTGTGTTTTAAAATGCATCCTAAGAAGCTGGTGTGGTTTGTGGATTAACTTGCTGTGATAGCCACTTTAAAGAAATGAAGATTTAGGGAATTATAGAAGCTAAAAACATGCCTAAAAAGAAAAGTAAATAAAACCCAAATTTGGCCAACTTTTCCCACCTAATTACTTGGAGTTTCTGCAACTTTAAAACTGTAAGAAAATAACCTAATTTTCAAGAAACAAAATAAGGCCAGATAATGGCAGTAGATTATAAAACTAAATAGAACATATTTGCTTTAAAAATAAACATACATTCAAGACAACTGGACATTTTAAGTCCTGAACACAAAATTTATGTTGCAAAATATAGCTCTAAGTGAATAAAAACTGATTCCAAAGAAGGTAAGAAGGTTTAAGTTTAGTGTAGGCACTGCTTCTAGGTCAAGGCAGGCTAGTTCTCAATGTCTAAAGAGAATTTGTAAAGAGACAAGGAAGTCGCACAAGTACGCTGCAACACAAATCGTGTGCTTCATTTGGGCACATGATCTCACATTTATTGTGGAATTCATGTGGCACAAAACAATCAGCGAACTTGGATTCTAAGCTAATGCCAGGGGAAAAGAGGTTTTGGTATCTGGATTTTTCATTCCATTTACCAGTAAAAATACAAGTCCCAGCACTTCTCCACATGACCCCTGGTAGAAAGCAAAACATTTTTTTGCTTTCACGTAAGTGCAAAGAAGGAGAGGAAGATGTTCTCTGTGCTTTTACCATAATTCAGTAGTAAATTAATGACCTGCATTCTCACTCAGTATCTGCAGCAGGAACTTTAAAGGCCTCAATGAGAGACAGGAAATAACACAGTGAGAAAGAAGTGACCTAGTGGTATTGAAGAAACTGGGAGAGAGAAAGTAGGAGAGAGGAAAGATGGATTAATCAGCTTTTACAGACAAATTAATTTCATTTCTTCTTTGAAATGAAATAAGAAAAGACACATTCCTTGCATATTCAGCTTATGTTTAGAGGACTTACTATTTGTTTCCTGGTAAAAATGTATTTATCCTTAGATGCTTTTACTCACAGCTCCAGCCTCACTTGTGTCAATTTTTCTGCTTCAGGTTTGTTTGATTTGGTTTTCGTTGTTTCTGGGGGAGGGGTGGGGTTTATTTGTTTTGTTCTGCTTTGTTTTTTGTAGTAGATTTGTTTGTTTTGTTTTGTTTAAAATGTTTTTCTTTTGGATGTGAGTTTATGGGTTTGGGGTTTTTTCCTCATGTCTCAGTCATTTGGCTAACAAAAGGAAAAGGCAGTTTTTCTTCTCAATTTTCTTCTCAAGCCTACAATTTGAAGCCTTCTCCTGCTATAACTGTAGACCTAGAGGGGGAAAAAAGAATGAAAAAATGCCTGCATAAGGTGGATACCTGTCACATACCTGTCACATCAAATTCATTTTTTTCTCCCCAGCTCCACAGTATCCCCACAACACCCCAAAACATTCATGTTGCTTCAGGGCCTCCCTTTGCTCTGGACTCACACATGTCCATTGATCTCCTTTCTGATGAGGGTTTCCTCATTCAGAACGGGTCCTAGAGCTGCAGCAATCAAGCTGCCACTCCAACTCAGACTTTCTCTCTGAGTGTTACTCAGGACTTCCTTCTTGCTCTGTTGAAATTGTCCGTTTATCCAAATCATCTGATATATATTCCCAAGGTCAGGCCTTATTGTGTCTGGTTCCATCAGTTCAGTCACCCTAATTCTTTTCACCTCATCTGCGCTGCTGATTCTTTATCACTGACCCCAGAATGGATCAGGTCAGAATGGATCTTCATTGCTCACAGGCCAGAGCCACAGAGAAACAGCTCCCCCAAATGGTGCCGTAAACCTGAAGGATCCAGCCTCACACACTCAGACTTACATTCTTATCCCTCTGCAAACATGGAGACTAGAAATACAACCTCATCTGTCAAGGTCTAATATTTTCCACAGTTATGGACTTAAATTAACAATTCGTGTTCATAATGAAATGCAAAGCTCATGTTGTGTGCTCTTTCTAAGTAAGAAAATTGTCACAAATGTTGAGTTTCCTGCTTTTTCTGGCATGTTCATATCGAGCCAGGGGAGAGCATAAGAAATACAAGCTGTATATTTGATTAAAAATATGCAGAAACTTCTTCAGCAGGACAAAAAGTATTTCCCAGAGGAAAAGACCTGCATTGCTGCTAATCTCAGTATTGTATGGTGGTCAGAAGAACAGTTTTCAGCAAAGAGGGCACATATGAAATGCCAGAACACATAATAACACCCCATGGAGGCACAGTGTAAGAAACAGTAAAACACTTTGGACTTCCTTGTGAACTTCTTAGCAACCTCCTTATTTCAATCAAGTAGTTACTAGATTTCGTCTTTCTTTAAAGGGATAAAATGGATTAAATCCTAATAGTAAAGACAGCTCTGCATCTTGCAATATTCACTTCTTGGAGGGAACTGTTTAAGGTTGCATGAGAAAATTGATCTTGAGAGAAACATGCATTTGTGAGCTTCAACCTTATATTACACTGCAATGTGTTGTGCTATGTGGCTTGCATGTTTAAAAGATCAAGAGATTTTTCTTTAAAGGCTTAACAAAGCTCTTTTTCAAGGCTAAAGATTGCATGCTTCATGACTCCTTGCTCTATTATTTCAAGCTTTCTTAGATGAAAGTAAAACTGTTAGGCCAATAAACGTGGAAAGTCTGTTTGGACAGATATTGTGTTTCTTGCTTTGTTCTTTTGTTCATTGTCAGTAGAAGAAAATAGCTAATAGCCTTGAACTTTTCAACCTCTGAAGGATGAAACTATGATTCGTGTAACTCTTCAGCACCTGAGTCATTCTTCTTTTCTTTGCTACCAAGGGCAGTCATTACAGCTCCTCCCCATCTCTTTCTCTCTTTGCTGCATCTTTGTTAAACTGTCAAGGATGTTTGAAAGCAATATAGTTCTCCTTTTTTCTAGCTTCAAAGTTTGCCTGTAGATTGATAACAGACTTCTTATTGATCTCTTCTGCACCAACACAATTCTTGCTTCTTTGTAAATACAACACAAGAGAGTACAGTACAGTGACAGACAGTTAACCAATATACACTTCTTTCATCCTTTTAATCAGGACTGAGCAACGGAAGTTTGCTTTTTAAGTAAAAAATTTTTAAGCAGAAGAATAGCATCCTCAAATGTGTCAAGCATTAAAATCTTTCTTTTTTTTTTTTTACAGATATCAAATGACATAGACTATTTCTCACTTATGATAACTGCAATCTCTCTTTCTCTTCAGTTCCTCATGCTGTTCTAGGGGCCTAATCAAAAGTCATTGATTTTTGTGGGTTTGAGGTAAGTTTGATACATCAAGAGGAGTGATGTCTCCTGTGCCACCAAGTGATTTGCCCTCTGCTTTGCTCTTGTGAGACCTCACCGCGAGTGATGTGTCCAGGTCTGGGGTCCTCAGCAGAAGAAAAATGTGCACCTGCTAGGGCAAGTCCAGAGGAGGGCATAGAGATGTTCAGAGGGCTGGGGCACATGTCCCATGATGACAGACTGAGAGAGCTGGACTTGTTCAGCCTGGCAAAGAGAATACTTGGGGAAACCTTGCAGCCAGCCAGTATCAAAAAGGACATACAAAACAGAGGAAAAGGGACTTTTATATGGGCAGATAGTGGCTTAACAATGTTTTTAAAGTAAAAGGGGGGAGATTTATATTAGATATTATGAAGTAATTCTTTTCTCAGGGGTACTGAGGCACTGGAAGAGGTTATATAGGGAAGTTGTGGAGGTTCCATCCCTTGAAGTTTTTGAGGCTTGTTTAGATGGGGCCCTGAGCAACCTGGTGTGAAAGATACTCCTGCTCATGGCAGAGGGATTGGAAATAGATGATCTTTAAGGTTCCTTCCAACCCCAAACATTCTAAGATTCTTTATAATGTAAGGCTGTCTAAATGGGTGCTTGACTTTGGACATAGAAGCAAGACAACTTTATTAAAGATGGCAGTACCGTGCCTTACTTTTAAGTGCTCAGGTACAAGAGAATAATTTAAAGGTGACACGGATGCACAAGTGATTTGCAGAATATGTCCGATAAATTAGTCACCTGAGAACAGAATTCAAAAGCTCTATTAGATAAGCCAGGTAACAGTCATCTTCAAAGACAGCATCTGCAATGCATTGCTGGGCTTCAGAGCTGGAGTCCTGCAGTGTTCTCTGGTTTGGTCTCTACAGCTCCCTGACAGCCACTCTGTTTTAATCTGTTTCTCAAATCCCATTAATTTTGCACTGTCCACACAAGTACCAACAGGATGGACTAAGAGCATCCTGCCCCCTCCCTCAATGTCACTGTGACGATGACTTAATAGTTAGAGCTCTTCTCTGATCCACCATCAGTCATGAGCCTTCTCAACTTTTGAAGCCTGCTTCCTAAATTTTGCAAACACTAGATTATTGTAGAAAAGAACACCTCTTTTTGATACGTATTTGTTGCTCATATTTGCATTCATTGACCCGCAAGATTTAATCCTGATTGTCAGAACAGTCTACATTACACTGTCTGCTGTAGAATCACTAACAGTTTGAGGTGACATCGTATTTCAATTAAGTACTAAGTTATTTTTAGGGGGATTAATTTCAGAGTTACTGCATTTCCAAAGTGATGTTGTTCTCTCCCTGTCTAGCCTTGATCAAGTGACAGTAGGGTTCATATGTGCTGTTCTCTTGTTTGAGTTTGCACAAATCATAGTTTTTGCAAACACAAGCTTCTATGGATCCTAATTTTGACATTTTTGAAATGTCCTCTATCAGAGAGGACTATTGTTTCCAAATATTTTTTTTAATATTTAATAAGGAAACTCAAATAGAGGTTGACACATTTTGTTTATTGTCTGGACAAAGGAAAAGTCCATCAGTCTAAGTCGACGGACATCAGCCATTCTGAAATTATTCACTGATAGTCCATAAACCTTTAGAGCCATATTGTGAACTACTGTCCTGATAAACTTATTACTTCATTAAACTCTTAACAGAGAGGACTAGCAGGTTTTATTCTAAATGTAATCTAGAAGGCATTAACTTCCAGGAAAATGCATCAAATCCTGAAATTCAAGTGTCTAGAAGATCCTGCCTGACTTCCAGTATTTCACACACATGTTAGAAGGTATTGTAGATGAAGTTGCAGAACCAACGTGGATTTATTGCCCAGAGTAAAGTCCTGCAAAAGATATGAAAAGATATAATAAAAAATTATGCCCATTGAAGCCCAAAATCATATAAAACAGACATGAGAGTGAAAACACAGACAGAGGAAGAATCAGTGTTACCATGACAATGTATAGGAATATTGCTCTATCAAGTGTGATTATCAATGTCACAAATAATGTTCAATCACACTGCTTTAGTAATCTATTAATTTGTATAATTCCTATTCATATACCCTATATTCATATAGAATTCACTTTCTTTTCATTTTTATGACAATATTTTTATAAATGCAAAGTCTTAATATAAGAGCTTTGAAAAGGGAGGAGTTATTTCTCAAATATTGAATGCACCCTCAAAAAGCATTACATTTGAAGTTACTTCATTATAAAACAGTTAGTAAATACTCTAAAACAAATTTTCTTTTGCTATGAGCATTTGCAAATGGCACCTTAGAAACCAAATAATTTTTGTTATTAACTATTTATTATTTAATGGCTATACTTTATTTTTTATATTTGGTTATTTTAATTACTGTATATATTGAATTTTAATACCTTTCTTATTTTAATTATTAATTTTTACATTTCTATTTAGCTCTGTATTATACAGTCTCATTTTTCAGCTTCATTCCCTTTTTGCATTTTCACTTTGAAGGAAAGTACTTCAGTTTTCATATATTAGCTATTTTCTGGAGGTGTCAGTTTCTTTTCCAGTGACAGATACCGGAAGATCAAGTTTGTAATGCTAATTTTCCCACTTAACAGCTAATGTTGTCTCATGAAATCCTGACCTTTTTGCTTCAGAACACTTTTCATAGGGCTGTTCTTCTCTATGTCTGCTTGCAAATGGCTTTGCCTAGTGACCAGTGCTTTTTACAAGTAATTAAGGCTCCTCAGCCATTGAAAATTCAGCCTTTAGTACAAAAGAGACTCAAGTAGGGTCCAATTTTAATTTTTTTATTTTAAATATTTTTAATTAAAATTTAATATCTTAATGTCAAAAGAAGCTAGTACTATATGTCACTAGTACTTTTGACATTAAGCTAGTACTTAATGTCAAAAGAAACTAGTACTATACATATAGCATTCTATATGACCTAAGGCAATTTCTTGCTAAAGAACACATTTTTAAAAAATAATTTTATTTGATTACTGTGTCTGAATTTGTTCCATATGGAAGAGGCTGACAGATTATTATTTCATGACAGATCCTTCCATATCTAGAGTGCCTTTTTGAATGCATGCTCTCTTTCTTCTCTGGTTGTCCTTCTTTTAAATAGCAAAAAACTTTTGGCTAGCTACGAAAGACCTTGAATACTTGTTAAACATTTACAAACAGACCTCTCTGGAACTGTTTTAGAAAGGTCCCAGAAAATAGCAGTCCTAGGTATGCTCAATAAAACTCACATTCCTCACTGTGGTGGCATGACAAATGATTCAGTACTAAGAAAGGGGCTAGTCAAGGCCATAAAACATCAAAAAGGTAGAAAGCACTGAGATGGACGTGTATGAATTACACTGATTCATGAATGCTAAGTTGCCCTTGGGCAGTGCTACCTCATGCAGCCAGCACTTATGCAGCTAATTAACTTTATGAAGGTAATTATTTTCAGAAGGATGAACTGTTCTTGAACAATTCCTCCAAGTCTGGATATGCAAGGTTTTTCTTCAGACCCTGACATACATTCTTCATTTGCAATTCTTCAATTCTTCAACAAGTAATTATTTATACAGTTTTAATATAAAACATATATACCAATGAGTCTTTTGGTTTTATTGGGGTTTTTTTTTGAACTGAGAGTGAGGTAAGAATAGTCTCATTCTATTCTGAAGTGACTTAAAATTTAAATTAAGGATTTCAAACTTTTTCACAGTTTAGTTAAAGGACTTGGCAAGAACAATATATATTCATTGTATATAATAATGATTGAGATATCAGAAAAAAAATAAAAGAAAAAATAATAATCATAATAGTCATAGGTTGAGTCATATTCCAGATTGATCTACCTTGCTAAGAATCAGCAGATTAAAGAGCCATATTACAGTTTCCCCTCTTTTTTTCATTATTTTTTTCATTTTTCTTTTGTCTTCTCTTCCCTCATTTTTTCAAACAACTTACAAGTATTTATTGCATGATGGAGCAGTTTTATCAGGGGGAAGAAAAAGCATTGTGCCACAGAGGTTATTGTCTGCTGAGGACACTCAATGGCACAGTTGTGAAGGAATTGCTTTGAGTGGACAGGACACTTGAGTCAGCGTTCCTAATATCACTCTTGAGATACTAAGTGATCTAGCCAAAAAGTGATTAATAAAAAGGAAAATCCACAAATGCCAAAGGAATCTCTGGAACGTTTTTAATGAGGCTGCTCTGAGAAATTTATCAGAAAAATCTATGGACGTTATGGAAAATAATGCCTGACGTTTGATGACTTCTTGCTTTGGGATCAGCTATGTTCTGAGTGGTTTGTTATTCTCAAGTCTGGGTCACTTTCCTGTGTAAACAGGTTTTAGCAAAGCTAAATATGGCAAATACGTATTGCAAAAAATATTCCTGACATCACTAAAGCAGGAAGCCAAAGAGTCCATGAAAGAGTTCTTAGTAGAAAATATGGAGACATGAAACTGGTTACCTGCTATCAGCCACCACACCAGTTTTGAAGAGGCAAGTTTATTGGCATCTCACAGCATTTATCATTTTATACCTCTCCTTCCATTGAAAAATTCATTCATCTTCTCCAATTAGTAATTAATGCCTAGAATTTCCTTGTAACCATCTCTCTTCTTCTCATTGATTATTAATTATTCTGTGAAATTTCAGGCAAGTAAGAACAGTCTTTCTGCATAATGTCATTAGTCAACACGTCTCAGTTTTGGTTTTTTTGTCTGAAGCTCTGGAATATTGTTGTATAGTGATTCATAAATTTACCTAAGCAGCTATAGTTGGAAGCAATCAATCCTGGGGCTTAGCCCTGCATGTAATAAAACCTGAAAAATTTTAATACTCTCTATATAGGTAATGAAAAGTATAAATTTGTTATAAATGTAAAATATTTATAAGTCAGAAGAAAACTGGAAGCTTGTCTAATCACTCTGGCAAACTAATATAGATTTAATAATTTTCAATGTACTGTAGAAACATCCCCATTCTTAGAAAGCTAACTACTACTAAAGATTATCCTAGTAATAAAGATGGGCAGTTGTTTTCTATATTCTGTCTTCAGCATACTGGTGCAGGAGAACTGGAAATGCACTAAGAAACATCACTAAGGATAAGATGAAAAGAATAAACTGCAAAGCTATATCAGCAAGGCTCTCAGTTTTAAGTCAGTGCACCCTTCACTAGAAATGCCTGCTTGAAAATTTCCCATTAAACCTCTGTGGAGTGAGTAATTTCCAACCCACAGAAACCAAAATTACTCCAGAGCTTCCTAACTTTAACCAGAAGCAGCAGAGTAACGGAGTGAAAAAGGAAGTTTGGCAAGCAAATAATCTCTATATTTATGCTCAGTGAACCACAGTTCTGTATGGAAAGGATGTAAACTGAATATCTAGTCTGATGTTCACACTGTGTCAACAATTTCTCTGCTAACTAGCAATACTATACTTCAGATATTCTTGAACAGCAGATCTACTAAAATTTTGCATGTGGTTTTAGAGTACTTAAAGCCAAGTCATGAAAGATTTAACTGTACAGCACATTACACAGATTAATCTGCTTCCATATTTCTGTTTTTAGTAAACACAGTCTTTAATATAGGTTAATGTGAGTATGTGAAAAAAAAACACAAGAAAATAATTGTCCACCATGACAACAAAGTGCAAAGAACAGCCAGCTAATGAAGCTCTACATTTCTTGTGAAATGATGAAGAGATGCCCCATCAGTTTATGTCTACTCAACTTTTTTTTCCCCTCATCTCCTTCAGGCACATAATACCAGATGAAGAATTGCATAAGAAAACTCTTGTCTCAAATTTCAGACAGTCCTACTCACATCTGAATTTAAATTGTCTGATTAAATACTGTTTGTCCATTTTTTACAAAACTGCTGGAGATTTCCCAACTCAGCTTAGAATTTTTCTGTGTGTCCTGTGCTAGTGAACTGATCTCATTAACATATAAGCCTGAGTGTGCTCATGTGAGCCCCAAAAGTAATGTTTTCAGCCTTGTGAATGATAGACACCCTGTGCAAGCCAGAAAATGGGTATTAATTGAAAGAATGAAAGAGGAAAAATTGCTGTAAGACATTTCTTACACGGTCTATTAATACACAATAGTTTCTAATTTATGTTTAATTGAAAATTTAAAAAAAATTTATCTTACCCTTGTTTCTTGTCTAATATTTCTCTTCCTGTTGAATGCTCTAACCACCATAATATTGACTGTGTGTTCACAATGCATACACAAAGTCTAACTGAAAAAAGTAACAGTGTAAGGAGAATAAAGAGGAAAAGAAGAAATTCACTCTTAAGGGGGGACAGAAGTAAAGTCCTTTTTTACTACAATCTCAAGAGAAGAGATCTTCCAGTCTTTCTGACTGCAGAATGACACTTTAGAGTGTCTTGAGCAACACAGATAAAAGAAAGACACCTTTAGTGCTTTGATTTACTCAGGGGTGTCACTAGCTGAAAATGCTGAAGTGTCACAGATCTCCATTTTCATGTGGATAGACACAATAAATGCACGTTTCAGAAGCTGGCTGTTGTCTATGCTAGAAGAATCCTTAATTTCACAGAGTAGAGGTGTAGAAATCTCTCTCCCAAAATGTCAGCAGAACAACAGGATACTTTTTGGTAGATTTTCATCTCTGTCTCTAGTGATGACACCTTGTTGTTTAAATTACCCTATCAAAAAATGTGTAATTAACAAGAAAGTTATTATGGCAATGTTCCTTTGTGCATTAAAAATGAAAATGCTGAATTTTATTAAACAAATTACAGTGTCCTCTTTGTAGTTGTAGCTTAAATAAAGTATTGTAACTGGACATTTATTTTTTTTCAACAAAGAATCTTAGGTCCCCTAAAAAAGGAAAAAATGGGCTAAATAATGACATAAAAAGCTATGTAAAGAAATACCAAATTGTTTTTTACTTAAAGATGAGGAAATCCTTTGTGACAACAACATGTTACTGTCTACCTTTCTTGGTAAAATTTCATACTTGCTAGATTACAAAGGGTTTTTTCTTGTGGGATTTCCTCAACAGAAAGCTAGTCTGATATTATCCCCAGCAGTAGTTCCCTGAAGAAATAAGTGTGCAGGGAAGGTGGTAAATCAGTCAAAGTTCTCACAATGTTACCTTCCTGCATAATTCTAGAGGATTTGAAAATGGCTCAGGTTTCACAGCCATAGATATTGCAGGACAAGGAGGAAATGTTCAGAATTGCTTCAGGGAATTATCCTTACTTGTAAGAGAACATAGAAACCTTCACTGAAGTGAGGTGGATTTCTGATGGCTAAATCCAAGCATGCTATCCTAACATGCCTCTGCTCAACAAAGTGTTGTTTTCCTTTTTCTGCTTTAGCTCAGAAATTAGACTGCTCAAAAAGGACATAGCAGATCTCAGTCACAAGGACCTAATGGAAATCTGCCCTAGACTTTAGTCCCATAAAGGGACTTACTCTTCCTTGCCAGTCACTCCTGGGACCCCCATTCCTAACCATACACCCAGGGCCCCTACCAGCCTGGGGCCACCAGCCTCAGTGGTGCTGTAGGAATGCCTGGGTGCTGCTCCAGCTCCCTGAACAGGGCTCTGTAAGTAGCTCTTCTCCTGCAGGGATCCTGGGACGTGCATCATGGTTTGCTCTGCCCTACCTACAACCCTCTCCCTGGGGCAGAACTTGGATGCACATTGCAGGCTGATCTCCAGCCTGACCAGGACCATCCTTGCCCTCTGTGTCCAGACCTTGTGGAACTGCATATACTGCTGAGGGCATGGCCAGCCTCACCTCACTGTGCCTTGACAGAATGAAACCTAAACATTATTCTATGGCTGGTCCCCACCAAGAGCCATATGCTGGGTTTATTTCTTTGTGGGGATTTATCAATCTGTAGCCCCAAGTACAGAAATTGTACCTCTGTAAAATGAACTTAAGTTTCATCAGACCAAAGAACCTATGGGTGAGAAGATACCTGAGCTTCAACCTTTGCTCTAAAGATCTTTTATGAGTTTCATAATAATTAGCCCTGAATAAAATGGATTAACTGTCCTTTATGTATATCTTGATATTGACAACTCCCTCCATTTCACGGGGAATGTTTAAGAAACATTTCTTACTCTCTTTTTTTCCCTTGTCCTTTGTTTTTCCTCTATCCCACAAAATATTTTCTTTATAGAATCAACAAGATGAGAGACACTCCCTGCTGTTATAAATAAACTATCTTGTTGATTATTGCATTTGCCAAGGAGATAAGAGATGAGAGTTTGTATTCCCTGAGACAGAAACTGGCACTGACCCTAGGTCTCTTCTGTTCTGGGGAAATGAGTTAGCCAGTGAGGTATTTTATAAAAGAAGAAAGCAGTACAGCCTCATCACTGACAGTGTTTTAAAGAAGGTCATCCTGCTTTGTTTCTGTGAAACAATTAGCTCCAAAACTAAGACTGCGGATTTATTTTGGACCTGATTGTCTCTACAGTCTATGAAAATGCCATCTTTGAAGCTTTTCTTTTGATTGGGACATAATGCTCCAATATTAGAGCATAGTAAAAAAGAAAAAATAAAGAAGAAGAAGAAGAATTTATTCTAAAATCTTTTCCCTCAATCATAACAATTTTAGAGTCTCTAGTATTTTCCCATCCAGTTTCTTAAAAAGTAAGAAAAGTTTGGAGGCATGGTTGGGAAGGCATGGCTGACAAGGCACAAGCTAAATATGTATTAGTAACTAAAAAAGGCCAGGAATTATTCAGTGGCCCTGGGGGTAAATGGAAGGGTGAGGTTCATATTCATTTATTTTTTCCTCTCTTTCTTACGAGAATGGCTTGAGTTTGTTCATGCTTCCTTGTTTCCACAGTTGTTGAGTTGTGATATTTCATTTGAATTTGTGCCTGGGCTTGTGCCTGGGCTGGGAAACAGTTCTCTTGCGTAAAATATTTGCTAAGTTCTATTGTAACAGACGTAGTCATTCACCAGCGTGGAGCCCTTGCTCAGTTTCAGAATTAGCCTTTGAGAATACACATTAACAATGCAATCTGTAAGAAATAAGGTTAAAATAGTCAATGTAATAATTAAATAGATTTAAAATCTGGCAAAGTCTGCTTCTTAGAGAGACATGTGGAATCATATTGTAACAAAGCTCCTGGTTTTACCAAATAACACACAATTTCACCTCTCAGAAGGGGGATTTATCACCTCATTCTTTATATTTCTCTGTTAATAGTTCTATAATGTTTTTTCCATTCAAAACAATGTTGAGAGCAAAAAATTATATATAGTTTGCATGTAGATTCAAGAACCTCTTATTATCTTAATTTAAATTTTAACAGCTGAACAAAAATACAGCAGTACTTCCAATCCAAAGTTTCTTAAAACTTTCATTTCAGGATATTTACAATTCTTGTACAAAAAATTGTCTGCCCTTTGTGCTCACACTTTACTATCCCTCTGGGAGGTAAGGATGATGAGGTTAGTCTTCAAGAAAAATGAGAAGAATGAATGAGAAGGGAGTTCAGGGATAAGCCACCATGTTCCCTTATTCTTTAACACAAGCTCCCTGGCATTGATGGTGGAGATTACTTCCACCTGTTCAGTCTTCTTGGTGTTATTTTCAAGACTTATTGACCTTCCTTTCCTTTTGAGCCCATATGTTCATTATGCAGCAAATCCTCACTTTTCTTAGACCTATATCATGTATAGTTAGGCCATTACAGAATCAGTGTTAAGCTACATCAAAATAAGTCACTGCAGAAAAAGTGTAAAACGAGAGAAAAAGCCCTCCTGAGCCTTGCCTTACACCTCCATGCTTTGAAGTCACAGGTGAAACCAACCCACAGCTATACATGACAATTATCAGTACCTCCTAAGGCCGAGGTTAAATCATTGTGAAGCCTGCAGCCTATTGCTAAGAACATTAAATTGACTGAGAGAAGTGGCCTTTCACTTAGCAGATTATTAAATTTTTTTAACTCCTTACTCACTACAAAAAGTGAGAAGCACTGTAACTCAGAATTTCTACCAGCAGAAATTCAGGGACTAAATGTTGGGTGTAGAACACTCACATCCAATTTTGTGTCTGCCTGTCACTTAGGGGTTTTAAAAGTTTACAATTTTAGTCACACCTATAAATAAGTACACCATTTATACATGGAAGAATATACAGCTGGATGTTTTTGCAGTTTTTTCCTGTTGTTTGGGTATTTTTTGGAGGTTTTTTTGATTTGGATTTTTTTTCCATCACGAGGTGCAGTACTGAATGAAAAAAATTAGCAAGAAAAAACCAATACAAGGGGGTAAGATTATGTGTCAGATGTCATTGAAATTAGTGGTCCTGATTCTGTTTCAAATTGCAGAGAGCCATACTACACTGGAACTTCTCTCCAAGAAATGAAAAATCATAAATTTATGGTAATTTATGGTAAATTGTTATGTATTCAGTGTTCCATGATGCAAATGAAATTTGCAGATAATTAATTATAATTTATTAGCATCCTTGATCAATGTTTATGCTATCTTTGCCTTTCCCCTCAATATTGCACTGAATATTGACTGTGTACAGATTATATAGTTCAGTCCAACAGTTTCAAAATATTTTAGCTGTTACAAACTGTGAGGCAAAAGAACAAAGCTGATAATAGTCTCATATGTCCACATACACCTATTTCCTACTTTTAAATCAACAGCATCAGTACTGTGACTTCAGAGAACCAACTCATTGTCCATTAGTCCTTTGTTTGCAGCTGCTAAATAGGTTTTTTGTGTTTTTAAACAAAAACTCAATAATTTCAGTATTATCAGCATTATTTTTCAGTATATGTGATAAATGCTTTCTTCACAGGGACAGTAAGTACTCACCACTGGGGTAGAAATGAGTTCTATGTTTGTAATGCAATTCTATAACACAGCCTCATTATTAGAATGTGATGCATACTATTTATTCCAAAAAGCCCACCTTAAAATCCCACATATTTTGTCATTTACATTTTTTTTAAGGTTACCAAGGTCTGAGATTTGAGCACCATATGTTATAAAAAATCTCTAATGATTTCCACTGTTCTAATAGTTGGCTGCAGACCCAAATCACTTGATATCAGCAACAAACTACATACCCTATCCCCACCCCTGGTGTTGATTTCTAAGGCCTTGCATCAAAACTTCATTAAAACTCTTTCATATTAAAAACTGGAGCTGTGTAATTTCCAAATACTTTTGCAATTCTCTTTACAGTGAAATAAGGTATAATTTTTACAAGAGAACAGATGATATTGTTGCAAAAGGGGGCATTCAGACAGTCCAAATGAAAACAGAGAATGGTATACCAGAAAGAGTATCTTGGCTGAAGAGTTGAAAACATACTACCTAAACTGACATTAAAATGTATAGACAAGCAAGAACCCATTCCTCTAATTATTTTGTAGTGATAATAAACAATAGTCTGCCTACATTTAAAAAATTGAAATTTTTTTTCCTCATTTATTCAAATAGCTGAAAGGTACAGCTATGTGCATGGTGCTATCCACTTGTAAATATGTGAATTTGACCTCAATATTTGGAGTCTACTTAATACAATTGTAAAGTAAATATGGAAAAACTGAAAATACATGTTTCCTCATTTCCAAACAAATTGGTCCCCACATTTTTAACAGCCATACTTTTACAGCATCACAGATTTTCTTCTTATCTGAACTTTTCATATAAATGTGATCCCTTTCATATACACTGTCTGAGATAAAAACATGGAAAATTCAAACCAGATCATTTAATCAAAGTTCTTAATTCTAGCTGAGATTAAGTGTAAAAAGTGTGATTCCTGGTTAAAAATATGCAGATGATGAGTTTAACCAATGCTCATAGGTGAAAGCAATATACCATTGGAGAGTAAAAATTCTGTAGAACAGCAGCAACAGAAGGTGGCTCAGTGGTCGCATTTGCACAGGTGGCTTTAAAATATGTTCTGTGTCAACTATCTAAAACCTCAACCTGCTTTCATTGAAGCTGATGGCAAAATTCCCATTGAATTAAGTGGGGGCAAGAACAAAGTTCTTATTATGCCTTCAGAGAAATTAATCTCCTCTCCAGTTCTCATGTACTATACATATGCAGCCTATAGTTAGAAAATGTCATATAATTAGTGTTTAAGAAAAACACTTGCAAAAAAACAGTGGAAGAAAAACACTTGCAAAAGTAACTGAACATCTGATAAACTTTAAAATATTGATAATCCTTGTTTTCTTTGAGCTTTTATGTTTCACAAACTGCTATTGACTATGTGAGTCATACGAGTTTAGTTCCAGTTGTTAACATTATGCAAATCTATTTTATGTTGAGTAGTGAGACAAATTTTATTTGGGATTTCTAAGTCCGTTAAAAGAGAAGATACACTATTAGACATAATTAGAGAAGTAGAATAAATTATAAATTGTAAATTGAAAATTAAGATTGTAAAAATATTTTCAGAGCTCAGTCCTAACTCTCAGTTTGTCCAATCACACCAGTAAACAAATTTTTTTAGCAACAAGTACCAAAATGTATTATATCTGTAGCTACTTATGTGTCATTTATCTAAAGTATAATCCAATGGGATTTGGCATCATTCCATTACTTTATTGTAAGTATTATTAATTATTTTTCTGTTGTTTCACTAAGCATTCAGATAGCTGCTCTTGCACACTTTGTGTGCTCTGTCATATCAGTTATTGTGGTTGATACCAAAGGGACTATCCTTCCTTTACAAACCATTTTTATAAAGTATATAGCTTTAGTAATGTATGCTTTTATAGTTTTTGTTGTTAAACACTGTTAAGATATAAGTGAGTTTTAAGTACACATTCTTCAGCCATCACTGTGGGGCAGCAGGGTTTCAGGTCTCTGCACACCAATACACATAAATAATGAATTCTTTGGGTTGTCTGGGAAATTGCAGTCAGTCACCTGCATAAATTAATTAATGAACAGGCCTGAGACAATGGACCAACTTGAAACCAGGTGACTGTTCAAACCTCCACAATAACATATTTCACTAAAAGTTACAGAGGCCCTTCAGATGGAAGCTTTGGACAGCTTGGCATCTCCTTCTCTGTCTAGTTCAGTTTGGATGCCTGTATTGATTAACATTCTCTGTGGAGTCTTCAAAGGACTCACTTAAGTCATTCCTGCTATGGACATGACTGAATTGTGTCCAGGTGAGATACTTGTAGGCAACAGAAACTCTTCCTGCAGAAATAGTTACGTAGGAAAGTTTTTCGATGTAGGAGTTTAGGAGATGTTTTGTGTCCATTTTAAATGTATCAACAGTGATGAATTGTGATAGTCACAGAAGATGACTGGAGATCTGATCCTCTGTGCAAGTATTACATCACAATAAGATTCCAATAAATTAAGTTTTTCTTGCTTTTTATCCAGCAGTGAGTGTCAGAGTGCAACGACACTATTAATAAGTTAGTAACATAAGTACCAAGCACATAATGACAAAAAAGATTCTTGAAATATTTTTCCTGGCCTGAATCTGCAGAAGACAGTTTTCTGTTTCATGCTGCCTCTGACAGTTTGTAATCTGTCCCAAAGAGCCTTAGTTTAAGCAAAAGTATAGAGCTCCTAATGTTCTATCTGCAGAACAGAATTGTTCTCTAGCTTCCATTGACTGTAGTGTCTACATGCAGAGATCAACATTTAAATATGTTGACTCCCACTTCTCATGTTCAGTCAGTTGAATTGCTCTTTTACATTCCACAAATGCTTGCTTTGGTATCCTTTAACTAGAGCAGGAGCTCATACACCTACATTTAGACACCTCAGTATCTTGACTCCCATCCCCAATGTGTAGTATCCGAATCTGCACGGAGTGCAGAGGTTGATATCTGCTGGGTGTTCAGTATAATAGTGGGAAAGAAAATTATTGGGAACTGGCTATTGAAAACTGAAATGAAATAGGTACTAAAAAAATATGACACATTTAACACTAAGGACAGATATCTATTTAAAAACCTTCTACTGGCAAGTCTTTAATGAGAATCAAACATCTTTCTTGAAGAAAGCAAATTGTCTTAACTGCCTTCCTTTGAACAGTTGTATTTTTTCTTCCTTCATATTTTCTGACAAATCTAAGTTAATTAAGAATATAAAACTTTTTGTTATTGCTATTTTGATGAGGATACAGATTTTTCTTATCAATTAAACAAAAGGGAAAATAGTACTGTCAATCTGGATAATGATTCTGCATATTGATCAAACATATTCCTTATTAGATTTTTGAGACAGAAGACTGCAGTTTAATATCTAATGATTATTCTTATGTCATTCTGAGCAACGATAATTACAGTGTGATTAACATTGTGATTGAGATCTGTGTCTATTTCTTTTCCTCAGATGTTTTTGCCAAGTTTTCTCTCTGGCTGAAGTGCTGGTACAAATTGCTGGTACAGATTTATCACGTCTTTTAAATCTTTTATTTAATGATTTAATGCCAGAATTTTTATACAGCAGTTTTAAGTAATATGAACAAGAATATTCTGACTGTGGCTGACATTTTTAAAGGTTTTTCTTTTCTTTGGACATGTCTGATCTTCCACATCTATTATCCTGTACTTTTAATAGTACCCATGTATTGTGTCTTAACAATTCCTAGGTGTACTCAAGGTCCATGAGCAGATTTTTCAGCATTCTTTGGGGAACACTGAATTCATTGCAATTCAATCTGTGAATGGAAGCTCCTGAAAAATACATGCTGGATGAGTGTATTCTGTTATCAGGTTCTTTTCAATGATAAGGTCAGAAATGTTCTTAAGTACTTTAAAACAGGACATTAGTAAACTTCTTAGGCTGATGCAGCCTAGTACAGAACACTCTTTGCAGCCATCAAACTTGAGACAGCTAAGAGTTCAGTATTGCCGAGCTTTGGCCTGAAAAAAACCAAATCTTTAAATGCCTCCACTTGGTCATTAGCAAACCTGTCCAGAATGATTTGAATGAGAAAAGGGTGGCATTTGGCACCTGCTCACTCCCTGTCTAGATCTAGAACCTATGCAAAGAAATATCCATCAGGGCAGAATTTTCTGCATCATTTTTAAATGATGAGGGAATTGTGTCTATCACATTTCAAAATAATCTAGTTGGAGATGAAGGAAGAAAGTGGTGGGGATCGCCTATATGTCAGGTGGCTGCTTTATTACTGTGTAAAAAATAATCAAGATCCAGGGTATATGAAGAAAAAAATAAATAAGAGGGCACATAATCAACTGCCTACTGATGGGTTCTAGGTTCTTGACTCTACCTCAGGAATGTCTGTGTTTCATGAATTAAAGACACTGTTTTGATTTACCAAAATGTAATTCTGTGAAAAAATCAGAATTTTAAAAGAAGAGGACAACAAAGATTACTTATGAGACTTCCTTTTGTTTTCAACTATTTTTAAAGTCTTTAGACATCTTTACGTGTCTTTTAATTAATTTTTGTGAACTTTCTTTTAAGTATACAATAAAACTTCTGGCAGATGATGTTTAAGGAGCATTTTTTTCTTTATTCTAGATTATAAAAGCTTGAGAAAGGAAGGGGAAGATAAATTTTCTTTCACTTTTGATGTAAACTAGCCATAGAGTGTCTTCTTTAAATGTTTACTAATCTGTTCTGCCTTGCATTTCTCACTTTCTACTAAAGGGTGTATTGATAGTCTGCTACGGTCTTCTGATTTTACTACTACTCATGACACCGTGAACACAAGACTTAAACTCAGGAGACCTTCTGGAATCTTCTCTTGGATCAGCCACTTTACTGCTTCATGTCCTTGGGCAATTACCTTAATCAATGCAGCAGCAAATTTTCTCCCTTTGAAAGTCTTGTTATGACTTAAAATTTTACCAGGTAGGTAGGGACAAATCTGGTAACTGCTCTGTGTGAAGAAGGAGGGATTAATGGGAACTGGTCATTAATCACTGGCCAAACTCAGGGAAGAGCAAAAGAGAGCTCTGAATGCACAAATCAAGAAAACCAGACACAGCCTAAGTGGGATCAGCTGAGCCCATCCAGCGTGTGCGGGGGCAGCTGTCCCCAAAGAGGATTCAGCCAGCAGACAGATCACAGCACTATCCATGTTTGGGGTTTTTTTTGTGTCAAACCAAAGATGTTGGCCACTGCTTTTTGGGGGGATGACTGAATTTACAAGGAGTTTCTACCTTTTGACAAGGTATAATAAAAATATGAATTATGTGAATGCATTTTCTCACTGAACTCCATGCATTTCTGCCCTCTAACTTAATAAGCACTGTTAAATAAATAATAAGTTGAAGATGGTTTGTAACTAATTATTTATCACTCCTTTGGGTAACAGGGTCTCATTGGAACAGGTGCAGTCTCCTACCAAGTATGCGTAGGGTACCATACTCATCATGCTGGAAGCCTCTAATCACTAATGTTTTACAATTAATGACCAGGATCAAAGCAAAAAATCAATCCAGACAAAAATATTTTATCCTTTTCCTAAATCTGGACTTAATAGATCTTAACCTACTCTTGTATACAATACCATCACTGGGTAGAAGTAAAGGATGTGAATATGATCACATTGTCACTTTAGGATTACATTATATTCTGAAAGTGAAAAATCTCAAACTTTCCCTCTCCATCAGAGCTTGAAATACATCCTCTGAAAAGAGAAGTAACAATGTCTGTTAGACGCATCCAGCTATTAATCAATGTTTCTGGAATGGTAGATTAGAAAAATATACTTTTCAGCATGGTAAATAATGCAAAAAACATTAATAACAAAAATGTTTCTAATGTACCTCCCCCATTATTCTTGGGGCTGTAATTACATCTGCACTCCAAAGTTTTCTAAAACATTGCAAATGGATTTAGGTTCCAAATTCATGGAAGGAAGGGAAAAAGCAAAATGGTATCTTGGCTTCAGATTAAGGCTTTGGGAATTCAAATGAGTGAAATGGACCAGACTAGAAGCAGTTATAAGCAGTTATTCACTTTATGTTGTTAAGATAATGACAAAAGCAGAAGTAATGCAGGGAGCTTTTCCCACAATTCTCTAAAAAATTACAAAGGTTTACAACTCCCTCTGTTAGCTGATTTCATTAGGGTGCCTTTAAATTAGAACAAAGTTCATTTTGTTAGCCTTTAACAGTCTCTCTTAGGACAGTTTGGTTTTGACTCGCAACAATGTATGATCTCTCTTGCCAGGGCATTCAATTTCTTCTTAAATTAATTCAAATCCTCCCTTGTAATTTAAAATTTTTATTTGTCATTGTCAAAGAAACATCAATTATTTCTGGCTCTGCCCTCAATTTGGCTGCAAGAATCAGTCTCTTGGTACTGTTTAAAAACTTGTTAGGAATTTCAGGAAGGGATACTGAGCAATCTAATGATAATTATTTTTGTCATTGTAAGCTTGAGTAATCATGTAGCCTTTGTAAAGGAGTCTGATAATGGTCCTATATTCTACAGGAATATGAGTTGTATAGACTAAAACCATAAAATATGACTTGGTTGGGAGTTTCTAAATAAATATAGGACATAAATTTACATAAGTGGAAACTCTGCTTTGTAAGCAGGAAAGTTAATTTTCATATCTTTGTTTTGTATCTCATGAACATCAGAAACTCATTTATTTTCTTTCTTTTTTTGCCTAGATTGAATTTTCACAATAATTTTATTTCTTTATCCGAAGTTCTAATGTCACAGTTCCATAACTATTTAGCAAGAAGTCTGATAGTGGCAATACTCACTCTTATGTCCTCTTGAAACTCCATATTGAGGAGAACACACAGTTCTTTCAGATGTGTCACTCTTTCTGTCAGTAGCTTTTTTTGAATGTGGAAATGACCATGTGTGCTGACTTAATGAATTATGAGCAGTACAATTATTTGCCTGCAGAGAAGACAAGGACTGCAGGATGCAGGATGCTTGCAGGATAAGGTTTGCCTCCATTAAAAAATCTCAGACATATTACCAAATACAAACTATGGATTCATTTTTAGTGATACCCAGAGAAAAGAAAAGTTCAATGAGTTCATTTTTTCTTTAGAGAACCTATTTTTAATAAAAACAGTTGAAGCTAATGTATTCCTTTCCCACAGGGGCCCACAGTCTGTCAGCAAATGCATTTTCCCATGAACCCCACAAGTTTTCAGTGTTACAGGACACAATCTCTGTGGTAAACAAGGTCACTTGTTCTTACTAAACAGAATTTCAAGCCCCAAGGATACTCATTTAACTAATGAATTTATAAATTAATAATGTATTTATTTCCTCTTTGGAAAAAAAAACATTTAGATGGAAAGGAGAAAGTCATAAAACAGTTACTGAAATTCTCCATGTGTCATCAGGCACGGATTGATTTAGCACTGTCCAAAATTTCTCACAAGGTTTTGTTTTAAGCAGGGGAAGCCCAGAACTTACCCTAAGAATTCAGGATCTATCCAGGCCAAAAAGTGCAATAGTCATACTCTTGTGGCACTGTTACATAAGAAGTAGCTTCTACATTTGTTGAGAGGATTAAGCTTCAATCTCATCTTAGTTTTATATTACAGTACTCTTCTTCCAGTATACTTGGAAGGTAGCTACATAATAACTTGCTCTTTTTTTTTTTTTTCACTTTTTTACTTTATTTTTGTAATTTCACAGAGGAAATATTTGCTCCTCAAGTGTCTATATAAAAAAACAGGAAAGAAAAGAGAAACTTCATAATTAGAATGAATGACAAAAGGAGGGGGCAAGAGTTCACAGTCTCTGGGACTGGCCAGCTTGCTCTGGATTTGGCACAAATCCAACATGATTTACATTCTCTGTGCATATCTTCCCTTTATGCAGAAGTGCTGCTAGCTCAGCAGGGTGCTCCTCTTCAATCAGTGTTGAGCTGGCTGGGACCATGGTTTAGGCACACTGATAATTGTCTCTCTGGAAAGGAGCAAAAGCAAGTACTGCAATTTTCCTTTGAACACTTAAATTCTTGAGAACAATCAAGTATTTTACCCCAAGATTCATCCTTTCAGTATTTGGAGGCAGATTTTTCTCCAAGACAAACTGCAGTCAGAAGATGAACTTGTCAAAAAACCTTTGTGCAAGGATTAAGCTAATTAGATAAAAGGTAATTCTTCATTCATGCACCTCAGATAGAGTCAGAAGGGAAAGAGATACTATTAGTATTCAGAAAACAAACAGCGTAGGCTAGGAGTGTATTTAAGGTATTTAAGAGGTAAAAAAAAAAAAACCAACTTGACAGACAGGCTGAAGGCATGGACATCACCAATAATATATCAGGAATATTTTCTGAGAGCAACAGTTCTTGGCAGTTATTAATGTAGCCCTGTAGCCAGGAAATGTAGTGTTGCCATCACTTTTAACTGGTCATAGGATCAGAGATGAGGCTTGCCAGGCTTTAGCTTAAGTTCCTCTGACCTACAAGAGATTTTGTTTCAACTTCTTTAGACATAAAGACCATATTATAATGAGCAGGTCTGATCAGTTTTATTTTTCATTATATAATTTTGAGGAAAAACCATGCACTTATAGCTTTAGAAGAAAATTGCTCTGCATAGAATGATATACTCAGCATATAATTTAATACTTGTAACTCTAGAATAATGATGCAGTGCAGAATGCAATCATGGTATTTCAGCAAAGGCCTTGAAAATGAGGATCCAGAATGCAGTGCTGAGGAGTAAAACATAAAGAGGATAGCTGAGACACACAGAGGACACTAGAAACCACTGAGATGTAAGTCAGATAAAAAAAATTGAGATAGAGAATGATATAAAATAGATTTTGAGAATGAAGAGCAAGCATCTGACATAATTAAAACAGGCAATATCTAGCAAATAAAGATGTAACATGGAAGTGTGGACCAATAAAAGAGAAACAGTAAGTATGAGAGAAAAAAAATTAAAACAGCTCTAATGTATAAAAATTCCCTGTATTAAA
The DNA here is from genome assembly GCF_022539315.1 of Serinus canaria. NCBI lineage: Eukaryota > Metazoa > Chordata > Aves > Passeriformes > Fringillidae > Serinus > Serinus canaria. The sequence continues at coordinate 15,964,804 of NC_066314.1, read as the reverse complement.
AAGAAGGAAGAAATTGTCACCATCATGACCTTTCCTATGAGAGTCTTGAGAAATGGTCAGCTTGCTGTAAGCCTTTCTCCAAATGTCCAGGGTGAAACCACTCAGAAACATTAGAAGTGTGACTGTAAAAGTAGAAAAGGGAGTATATATTAAGAATAGTGAGTGTAGCAATTGTATTATTAGTGATATTTTCCACAATACTATATTTTTTTCAGGAATTGCAAAATCTGTACTTGGACTGTTAATATTTCAATGTCACTAAAAATGTATGTGACTTAGCTTTACATATTAGGTGTGTTTCTTTTTTCTTTCAAAAGCATGTTTGAGTAAATGCTAGTACCTGGGACAAATTTTTAACTGTAGATTAAAATACTTGATACAATAGAGAGATCTCTGGTTTTCTAAAGTTACTAATGTAAATGGTGAAAAACAAAGGTTTTTAGAGTAAAACAGATAATGTTATATATCAGCATATGCTATGTTTTTCAAGGGAAACTACAGGACAACGGTAATACATCATATTATAAGATTTTTCAGAATGCCTAAACAATGTATTATCTGTTCTGTTCAATTAATTCCACAAGATTGAACATTTAATTACCCTGTTTTAATCAGTTGCATACTTTAATAGTAATTTGGAACCCATTATCCTTGACATTACCTCTAGTTCGCTGTTACTTCTCTGTTTTCTCTCAAAAACACAGAAGGTAATTTGGTGCAGTACCATGAGCAAGATACACAGTCTTGACAAAAGCATAAAAGACAAATACTATGAGGAACAGAGCTAAAAATACTAGAGAAAATTACTGTAGAAATATACACAAGCAAGCAAGCAAGCAAACTCTTCATGGGCTGCAGTTTTAAAACATGAAACGCAGTCCAGTGTGATGTTCATCAGGATCACTTTTAAAGATTGAAAGGAAATAGGTTGACGCAGATGGAAAGATTATGTTTTGATTGTATCTGAAATTCTCTTTGCTTCAATATTTCACTATGTATCTCTCTGTTATTTTTCTCAGATGACTGACTTTAGGTCAAAATTGTCCTGAGGTCTGTGGTGTTCAGATGCTTTCACATTAGATGTCCATGGAGCAGGGTAACGGCTCTGTCCACCACAAGATTTTTCTGGAAGCCTTATATTGTTAAGTCTCAAAGCAATCTTTAGAGGTAACTGGAGAAGCACCACCCAGCTAAATGATGTGCATTATGTGATGACTACTAAGAAGCTTCCTATTATGTCAATCATTGCTATTAACATTTTATTATTTATCTTGATTAACATTTTCCTATATTTAAATTTCCCACTATTTTCTCTTTTTCACAGCTTCCTATTCTAGGGAACATAATTTGATATAAATTGAATTAATTAAAATATGATTGACCAAAGCAACAAACTACTGGGGGATATATTTGTTCCTTAAGAAGTGGTGACATTTTGCTGAGGGGCCAATATCTATTTCTTAGGTTTATATCTTATATCTAAAGCCTGTATCTTTAATTAATCTGTTTATGCTTCTGTGAAGGGTTTCATCTTTTCATGTGAAATTTTATTAAAATTAAGATTCTCTCATAATCATTCCAATTATCATATGCATTTTTGTTTTAACAGAAATTTAAGATCCCAACTAGGTTAACTGGCTTAGACGAAATGCCTGTCGTTTTCCTGCCAACCACAATAAGGTGGACAGCCCTCAAGGTAGGAAAGAAGTGAAGAATGCTGTGACTAATGAAATTTAATAGATTTAGATCTGACCTCAGCCTTTGTTTTCTCTGTCTACTTGTCTTCTCCTGAGTCTTCATGTCAGAGATGCTGCTCCCTGTAACATCTGTCACAGTGGGATCCTTGGCCCCTTCATAGTGGCTGTCACTGAAAGGACACGCTATCGAAAGTGTTGAGGGAGATTTAATCTCTCTGCTGCACAGCTCAGTGATTTAGTGGGTTCAGCAATGTGACACACTGAATCAGGTCTGCCACTGATGTTAGGAGTCTCTGACTACTCGGTGATTATGTGTGGTTTTGTTGAACAGGTTATGCTACACAAAAGGAGAATGTCAGTAGTCGAGTAGAACCACTTACAGTGAAGTGTCGGAAAATTCCAAATGGCCTTCATGCATTTCAGTAAACATTTTCCTCAAGCTGCATACAGTGATTCCTTTAGAAAAATTTCATTTCAGAAGCTAAACCCTTTTGTTAGGGTCTAGATACATCAAATAACATCTCTAGGTAGTGTTAAGTAATGGGGATGATTGCCTTCTCATTTTGGACAGAAGTATAAATAGAAAATAAAAGCTTGACACCTGTTGCTGCAGATTCTCTCAGCTGGAAGTTAAAATCAGTTAGGCTAGTTATTTTGTAGATGCTTGACCTCATAGTACCAGTTATGCAGTAATAGCACTTAGAAATAAAACAACTTGATTTTTATGGGACCATGGGACCCTCTTCAAGGACTGAAGACTTCTAAGCAGGACAAAAGCATCCTTGCCAGCTGGCTTACAAATTTTTATTTAGTCACCAAAAATAATAAATCCTAAACCCCCTCACCTCTATCTCCTAGTCTAATTCCAAATCAAAATATTTATTTGCCTTTTTTTGGACAAACTTACTTGAGTCAGATGGAACTATTTCTTGTAGATCAGAGAGCTGTCTCTACAGTCATGTGATCCTCCTCGCAGAGTGAGGGAAGTGAATGGGTCAGCATAAAGACAGGGAAATCATTTAGCAATTGTAATTATGGCAAAAAACCCATGAATAGAGCCTAGGACAAAAATTACATTGCTGCTAATTAAAGTAGATTTGGATAGTGACAAAAATTAAAACACCTGCACGCACATACACACACATACACACACATATTCCCAGTCTCAACTTCACTCCTTTCTCATCTCTTTTACCCTTTTTTGTGCCTGAGCTATGCAAGACTGATGGAGAAAGAGGGGTTAGGGTCAGAACATAACTGCTTTGAAAGGGTATTTTGCCTGTAGCACTTCCATCCTGGCTGTGGGGCCCAGCCATGCCCTGCAGTGAGTGGGTTGGAGCCCTCTGGATCCAGCTGTGTCCAGCCCAGATCTGTCCCCTCCCCTCCTCAGAGAGACCTCCTGCAGCCCCTGTGGCCAGTGCCTGGGCACAAGTGCAGAATACAATAACACAACATAGTTAGGATAAAATGAGAGAGGAGTATTTCCTTATTATTATGAAACTGTACTCGCCAGTATGTTTTCTTTTATATGCTATCATATAATACTTTGAAAAATATACTTGTACTCACATGAGATCTATGTGATACTCATAGATCAATAACTGAGGGCCAAGACCTCCAGAATCAGAGGTGACTCCTAGAGGAGTTACATTCTTCTCAAGTCAGCTGGATATATTCAATGATTAAAACATTGTGCAGTCTTTCTTTCACTTAAAAGAAAGCATAGGTAAAACTTTTTAGCAAAGGTAATAGCAAAATATTGGAAACTATGTGATCCACAGTCAGAGCACATTCACTATGTAGACTTCCACTCTTGTTGGTCTCTGGAGATGCATGTGATCACTAGCAAATTGAAGGTTGCAGGGTTTTTAATTGCTTGTTGTCAGTGCACAGAGGCTGTAGTTCATGTCATGAATTTTAAGTTGTCCATCCTCCTCTTGTATCCTAATCATATGCACAAGAAATGTACAGAGTCAAATCAAGTAATGAAGTTGCAGCAACACCTCTTGAATTATATGTCAAAAATTTATCTCAGTTCTAGCCTTTCTACAGAGAATTGTAGGAAGAGGATCCCAACTGTTGTCTTACAGGCTAAGTCCAGATATTTTTGGCATGTGTTCAGTGTAGTGCTTTCTGCCATAAATAAATTTAGCCTTAAGAAAAAGATATAAAAATATCCTAAAATAGTGAATCTTTTAATTTGTGGATCTCAAAATAGGGAAATATCCAACTGATGCACTGGAAGTTGAGTGGTATTCTAAAATACAAAGAGCTCTTATTTGAATAAATAAAAAACAACAAATGAGATACAAATGAAAGCAATAATTAAACCACTAAATTTTCAAAGACAGACCACGTTATGCAGCTGTCTAGGAATAAGTATCAATCTCTATGCTGCACCTATCTTTTCTGTAGTTCAAAGCTCAGATCTGTTCAATCTCCATGCAAAGAGGTTTGTCTTACCACCAAGGAAGTTTTCCTAACCTCTGAGACCAGAAAATAAAAAATGTAGAGGAGAAATCACATCCCCAGTACAGTCATATCACAACTCTAAAAAGTGTAGTTTGGAAAACAGTATTTCAAATATAAAATTCAGTGGTTTTGTGCCAGTGCCTTCTTGTTCAACTAACACTGAAGCGAACTCTCTGCAGAAATCTAGAGTAAAGGTTCTTAAGAATCAGTCCTATAAAACTTAAAATGTAACTAACATTAATTGCATGACTTCTATACAATTTTATTTACTTTGAGCCTGTTCTTACACAAACATGAAAAATAATGGGAGATTTAAATTAGGCCTAATATTAGGAATCAAAAATCACTGCTTATTTCTTGGAAAGCTTTGGTCAAATTGTTATTTGAAGAATTAAATTCCCAGAACATAGGGAATAGGGCTAGTTCAGAATAATTACAAACAATAGCAAATAATAGAAAAGAACTTTATTAAATTTGGCTAAATAAGGGTAAAATGACTTATAATTTAATCATATTTATCAAAATCGAATGCCAAGTGCTGTTTGAGTGGTTTAAAAGCTGGTTTACTCATACAAAAATAGTCTACCAAGAAGTAGTTTGACAAATACTTCGTTGACAGGATCAGGACTAATGTACATCTGCTTCATCAAAAACAGACAGCATTTGTGGCATAGAGGAAAAAAACCCAACCAAATACACTAATTTGTGGAATCATTGCCAAAAGGTTTGGAACAACCTAAATGGACATTCATGTCCATAGATATTTGATTTTCAGCAAAACTGTTATTTCAGGTGTTCTGCAGGTCCTGCCAGACCAAGGACCAAGTTGTAGGCCTTTCTTTATTTCAACAACTATATGGAGAAATTCAAGTCTGTCATTGCCAACATTGTTTGCAATCTCTTTCACTCTTCATTTTCTATTGCAAGCACAGTACTGATACAGAAATTACTATATCAGTGTATGAGAAATTATTGTTTCTCTGACAATGATACTGGAATAATCTATATTGCTGGCACTAAAATTCAGCCTATTACACAAGATAAAAATGAAAACTTCAAGAAGAGTCTTTTAGGATAGATGATGACTTTCTATACTTTCATTGTAACAATTCTGCAACAATCAGCATGATAGTCCTTTATTATTATTATCATTTAAATTCATATGGTAAAACTGGGGTTTTTTACAATTTCAGCACTTTTTTCTTACTTTTCAAGAAAATCATGTTAAGTTTCTTTGATCTATTTACTGCATTTATGTTTACAACCTTTATAACAAAATATTCACATGTGTTTCTTGTTTCTTACAAAAGGTGAGACATAACAATAGAGAGAAGACAGTTATATTCTGCCTTGCAGGTGAATGTTTTGTAGAGACAGAGGACTATTCTATTACTCAGAACCTAATTATATTCAATTAATAGACAGACTCCAAATTGCACAAATGGAATATTAACGAAAATTGTAAACACCAGTGTTAAAAAAACTATTTCAATACAAAGAAAAAATATATTATTTGTGAGTGTCAATATGTTCAAGTAGATTTTTTGGCCCATTCCCCTTAAAATCAGTCCTCCAATCAGTCTGATAAAAATTTTGAAAACTAACACTGAAGAGCTATGTTATCAGTAATTATAACAACACAAGAGAAAAGAGAAGTATCAGTAAATTATTCTTATATTCTCTGAGCACTCAAGACTGTGGTTCAAGTAAAATCTCCATTTGATTTTCATTATGGAGTGAAAACTATTTATTATTAGTAGTAACTATCTGAGAAATGAGTTCTAGATCTAATCCTATGGGTCCGGCTTTTCAAGTTAATTCCTTAGCTTTTTTCCTTAGCTAAAATAGAGTCATGTTAATTGTTCATAGTTTAACTATTCATTTCTAAAGAACAAAGAATAGGAGGAGAAAAGCCTCTGAGACATTTTAAGAGCAATCTTTTAACTATTTGCAACATTTTTATTTTGGAGATTTTTTTTTTGTGAAATAGTCAGTGGACATAAACGAAAATTCATCCACTGTGAAGAATAGTGTATCTGATTTTACACCAAATACTGTGTATTCCCTGTGGGATATGGCTGATTGTGCATAGAAATATTGGTCTGCGTGCCAGAATGTTGTATTTCTCAAGAATATAGCTCAAAGGCAAGTCAACCACAGCACTATTTGATTTGTTGCTTGCCTACACACGTACTTAGAATCTATTTTCCTTCACATACAATATTTTTATTTGCCCTTTCTGTAACTTCCTGAGTTTTACCTAAAAAGTCTGCCTAAGAGGTATAATTTTTTACCTGAATTTTCTGCTGACCAGAAATAATTGAGCAATTTTATGCAATTTCTCTATGACCAGTGAACTACCATGTATATTTATATTTATTGTTAGTTCTCCACTAAATGCCCCATTTTAATAATACCCCTTGAGAGTTTTCTGAAAAGCAATTACCCTCTTTCTACAGAAGAATGAGAGAATTTAATGATTATGTGTATGTTAAAAAATCTATTATAAAATTATAGTTAATATCAATGTAAAATATTCTTTATTGCTCCTGTTATTCCTTTTTTCTTCGACTAGCTATGCAAAAGACTTACCTTATATATATTATTTTGGTCATCTGCTACTCCTCTTTTACTTTCATAGTACAAATATGTGTATATTCTGTTTATATATGCACACACATTGCTTGCTTCCAGTGCACATTTCTCACTTGATAAGTTGTGGCATAAATAATTTATAGATACAACTTATTGCAAGATAGAAATATGCTGATATGAAACAGAGACATCCACCTTCTTTCTATTCAGGAAAAAGCAATATAGTATCCAGTGCTGTAATAAACTGCATATTTTGTTAGGAAAAATATTTTATTGATTTATTTTCCACTTGTGCATTGCATATTTTCTATAATTCAAGTACTTATTTTTTTTTAAATATCATAGCTTAAGTTACCAGAAGAGGAAAATAATTTTTCCCACTCAGTGGTGTGAGCTGTCCTTAGATGTGAGTGAAATGCCTGTACTTAACTGTGCAATAATCCACCATTCATGCTGAGTTAGCAAAGGGAAACAGGGTATCTCTTCAGACATCAGTTTGCTGGATGGCCTTCTCAGAAGGGAAATAAAAAAATCACCTCATCTCCAAATCACCTGCTTGAGACTGACCTCCACCTGCTGAATCCCTCTGCAGACAGAACTTAACAGCCATTTATCTCTGACAGGGCCCTGATGCTGACTTTTCCCTGAGGGCAGAGAGAAACAGCAATATAGGATGCTATTTCCTTAACAATTAGCAGTCCCTCAGCAGACTGCTTCAGCTTTCTTCCTCAGACACCTTGGACCTGGTGACCTACTGCCAGTCTCAGCAATTTCTACCCCTGGAGGTATCTGATCCGATCACTGCCTTCCAGGTGACTGCACACCTGCCTGAGAATCAGTACCATGCTGATGATTTGGCTATGATGCAGTTATAGCAATTCTCACCTCTTAAAACACATCCTTTGTCCATTTTGGTTATTAAAACCAAACTCATGTTATTAATGAGTAATTAAACTAATGCTTTCCTCTGTGAAATGACAGCTAAGAAATATAGCAAATTATCTGACACATCTAGGATTCTGAGAATATAAAAATACTGAAATTGCATAGTTGCATGGGGTTTAAAGATACCAAGATGCTTAAGAAGTAACCTAGAAAGGATTAACATTTGTATAAAAATAGTTGATTTTGCTGAAACTGGATGACTTCAATGCAGATTTTAAAGTGCATTAGATCTAATATCTCCATTACATTTTGCTGATATGACTCATGTTATCATTCAGAAACAAAGCAAGACTAGTCATACAATAATATTTTTTCAGTGTTTAAGTGAAAAGAAATAAACCAGAGGTGGGATAGAAGTCATATTGTTTTTGCAGGCATTAAAAAAAATAAACAAACAAAAACATTTACAAAGAAATGTCTTTGGATAATAAAATGTAAGCATTCAATTAGTGATCAGGGAAATTTAGGTCAAAGAAAAATTACAAAAGGTGAGACATAACACTAGAGAGAAGACAATTATATTCTGCCTTGCAGGTGAATGTGTTGTAGAGACAGAGGACTATTCTATTACTCAGAACCTAAATTCTGCCATCACCAAAGTAAGTAGCACTGAGTTTTCAGTACATTTCTTTTAATTTCACATAGGCCAGTGGTCACAGCACATTTAGAAAGGGCAAACCCCCTTTTTAAATTCATCTTTCTGGTCCAACAAGTCACAGGGCCTTGGCATATGTGTGAGTCAACACATGCAGGTAACCAGGGTGACCACAGAACCACAGCTGAAATGCAGAGTAGGTTTATTTCATTCCCTCTCTGACTGAACATCCCCAGCCCATGGTGGGCTGCAGAGCACACAGAGCAGGGACACACACACCGTCAGGGTTGGGGCATCCTAGCGGGCCCTGCTGCCTGCCCCCATCTGTCCAAGAGCCTCACCACACACCACAGGTTGTCACCACTCACCATGGTTTGTCACCACTCACCATGGTTTGTCACCACTCACCAGTTTGTCACCACACACCACAGTTTGTCACCACTCACCAGTTTGTCACCACACACCACAGTTTGTCACCACTCACCAGTTTGTCAGCACTCACCATGGTTTGTCACCACTCACCAGTTTGTCACCACTCACCATGGTTTGTCACCACACACCAGTTTGTCACCACTCACCATGGTTTGTCACCACTCACCAGTTTGTCACCACACCCTCAGCTTTTCATCTCTCTCAAAAGCTGGCTCAAGCATGTCGATGAGAGAGCATTGTCTCTACACAGTTCTACTTCTCAAAACAGAGGATACACAGCATAAGGCATAATAGATGGAGTTTCCCACACTGATGTTTTCCAGGCTTTAACATTCCCAGTTGAAAGGCCACTTGAGTGAATTTACTATCCTCTTTGCCATTCTTCCCCTTTTTTCCTCCCAACAGTATTTATTGCCAGTACAGGACCTAAAATACCAGTCTACAGGGACTGGCAGGCTGGAACTCTTATGGCTGCCTCTTCCACATGTTCATGAACAACCTGGACATGGGACTCATGATACAAAAGAAGAAGAGCTGTTGACTCCCATGAAGACAGGGATGTTCTGTAGAGAGACCTTAATAAATCAAAGGACTGGGCAATCACCAACCATGTGAAGTTCAACAAAGGAAAGTGATGGATTCTGCACCTGGGATGGAGCAACCCTGGATGTATGTTCAGACTGGGAAATGAGAGGTTGAAAAGTAGTACCATGGAAAGGGACCTGGGGATCCTCTATGATGGAAAGTTGAACCTTAGTCAGCAGTGCCCTGGAAGCCAGGAGGGCCACCCACCCATGTCCTGGGGGATCAGGCACAGCATTGCCAGCTGGGAAAGTGAGAGGATTGTCCTGCTCTGCTTTGTACTGGCGTGGCCTCACCTTGAGTGCTGGAGGGAGTTTTGGTCACTGCAGCATAAGAAAGATGCTGTGATTTCGTGATTTTAAAAACTTCTTTATTCACAGGAATAGAGATTTCACATACTACTGTTAGTTGTGCAAAGTATAAGGAAAGAGCTTTAAACAGTCACTCAAGAATTTTGCTTCTCCATTCTCTGTGTTCGTCGCACTATTGATTGTCAAGAAACATTGGTTTCATTGCTGTCAGGGTAATGGTTGAAAATCTTCTGCAGGTCCTTTCATGTCTTTGAAAGAAATGGATGTCATTCCAACAAGTTCTTTGTTATTCTTCCCCATCTCAGCTTGTACCTTCAGAAGTCAAATTATATTGAAAACACAAGTTCCTGCAGCTGTCAAGAGGAGTAGGATATTGGGTCTGCAGGAGAGAGGACCTTTTAGAGTTTTCACAGGGTCTTAAAATTTCAGCTCTATTTATAAATTTGTATGATGTTTCTTTCTTTAAAAGTATGTGCTTGTTCTTTTAGCTATAAATACCCAAAATTGTCTAAAATGGGAATTATTTTACTATGTTCTCATGCGTGTGGATTTTTTTCTCTTAAGGTATAAGTTGCTCTAAAATAGATTTGTTCAGAGCCTAAAACTCTCCTAAGCTTTTCAGGTTTATGAGCTGTCAATGGAGCAATTAAAAATGCATCTGTCTTAAGAGGATGAGTTTTAGGGCTTATTATACCTTCTCTTCTGCCTGCACTCTTCAGCCTTATTCTGACCAGAGCATAGAAAGGATTGACACACAAGACAGGCAAACAGTCTAAACAGTAGATTAGGAGTGCCGATGGAAAAATTTGAATTTCAGGAATAATTTTGATTCACACCATCACCTACTTTGTGGAAGCTTCTATTTCAATATCTATTTCAAGTGGTAGGGTGCCATACAACTGTGTATCAGGCAGCTGCAAAAACCATTTGTACATAAATATATGCAGTATGTACAATATCAATCAGAAAAGTACTGATTGTCTTAATTAAGTTTGTTAGTACTGGCTTAATTTGGCTGCTGTATGCAAATGCATTATGATACAGAACTAAATTGCAGAATGTAAGCTGCAATTTTCACAGAACTATCATTCACTGCACAGAATATCTGATCCCTTAATGAGTAAAAAGTTAATATTTTGTTTTCTCCTCTTTGCTTTGCTTAGGTTTCACGGCTCATTTACTTGCACAGCTCAAATCCCTCTGACTTCAGCACTATGTTTTGATTCAGAAAAAACCTTTTCCTGGATTTTTTGTATATGTTTTTTTCAGAAATAATATTTCATCTCTGTACCATTCTTAAGAACATAAGGGGTAGTATATGCTGTAGAAAGTTTGGTGTCAGTGACATTTGACACAGCTGTATGATGAAATCTTCCTTTCAATCTCCTGCAAGCTTGTGCATTCTTACATATATATATATATTCCAAACTCTGAAAACAAAAATTGTATGGACTCTACAGAATATAGGCATTACTGCTGCAAAGTCAACCTTGCCACAGGTTCATGGAAGAAATGGTTCAGAAATTTCATTGAAGTGGCTTGACATGAACATGTAAATTAAGTGTTACCACAAAATACACTGGAACAAGAATGAAAACGCTTGATTGTGAGGGTTCAATATCTAAATTTGATGGACATCTTTGCTGTGCAATGAATGCTTACTAATACTAAATATAACATCCATTTTCCTTCTGTTTTAATGAACAAACTTCAGGAAAAGGGTGTATTTTGATTATGTCATCATAATACATATTGTTTTGATTTAACCCCAGCCAGCAACCAACTACCACACAGCTGCTTGCTCTGTCCCACCAGCAGAAGTGAATTGGAAGGGTAAAAGATAGGAAATTTTTGAGATAAAGACAGCTTAAGAGGGAAAGGAAAAGTCATGTACAGATGCAAAGCAAAACAAGAAACAGACTCACTGCTTCCCACAGGCAGGCAGGTGTTCAATCACCCCCAGCAGAACAGGGCTCCATCACATGGCCAACACACCATCACCCCAAACATCCCCCCTTCCTCATCCTTCCTCCCACTTCATATAATGAGCATGATCTCACAAGGTCTGGAATATCCCTTTGGTCAGTTTGGGTCACCTGTCCTGGCTGTATCTCCTCCCAACCTCCCCTGCACACCCAACACCCTCACCAAAGTGGAAGCACAAAAAGCAGAAAAGGCCTTGGCTCTGTGTAAGCCCTGATGAGCAATAACAAAAACATCTCCATATTATCAACCCTGTGTTCAGCACAAATCAAAACCACAGCCCCATCCCAGCCACTGTGAAGAAAATTAACCCTACCCCAGCCAAAACAAGAGCAATCATTTATATAATTTGTCCACCCCTGGACTGGCTGCTTTGCCTTTTTCAGGTAATTGTCATAAAAGCCAGGGACACTGGGTTATTGACATGAGTGTGCTGCAATGCATAAATAAATAGGAGTGTTTGATCCTTTTGCTAACAGCTGAAGAATAGTTAGACACAGACATTTGGGCTCTGGAGGCATAATAACCTCAAGGTTATTACCTTGCTACCCTTCTGCTCACCCGGGCTTCCTTTGGAAACATCTTCATCCAGTTCTAGGTCTGATGAATTTGGTGTAAACTCCAGCCTTATCTTCCAGCTTCTTTCAGTTCTTCCCAGTTCTAGTTGCCCTTCCCCACTCAAACATTCTCTAATCTGAATTCAGAAAAATGAAGTACAAAATGCAAAATTTATTTCAACTCTCTTCTGAAAAAAACTTCTGTGAATTAAGTCTTAAAATTAAAAAAATTGAAAAATTTTCATTTTAGCAAAACTGTTTTATTCTGCTGTCGTATTTCTGCTCCCAGATGGATGTTTATTCAGCTGTGAGATGGTGAGTTACTTGTATCATGTGGAAGCATGTGTAACCTTGGGCAGTATAAACCAGAGGTCTGTGTAGTCCTCTGCCAAGTCTATCACTGTTTAATACAAGTGAATTCCAAGAATTCCAGCTTTTCATATTTTCAACTAAATTGGTATTATGCATTAGTATTTGTAAGAATGTCAGATATTAGTACAACACAGACATGTATGTCCATTGAAAAATTAGGGTTCAAATAGTGGGTTAATGTATCACCCTCTTAAAATCAAGCTAGGTATTCAGAGTAAAAGTAAAATCTTCAAATTGTGAGTAAATTCCAATTTATGACAACTAATGTTGCACTACTTAATCATGGTATGGGAAATGAAGATCTAAATGGAGATGTGCAGCAAAGAAAGTAGACATATGCAGATGCCACAGATCTTGCATGAATACTGTGTTTATTTTCATTTTTGCAAAAAATGGCAGTTTACAGTTTCACTCAACCTCACTTCTGTCATTCCTCTGCTGCTTTCCTACACAGCTTCCTCCCTGCATCTCTGAGAAAGCATCTCCCTGCCTGTTTGGCCATCCTGACTGTCTGCCCACTGCAGTGCTTTCAATATTTCAATTTCTTCTGTAAAGCCTGCAAGAAGAATAAATTCAGATAGCCATAATACAAGGAGAAGGTGGGAATACCTGCAAAGAGGAACAGTCATTATATCTGGCACACCACTAAACAGGAAATAACAATGACTAATTCTGCTTTTTGTGGACAGAAGGAGGTTTACAGAAGTGTCATCTTGAACACTTTCCTTTTCTGACAGTGATGTATCACTAATGAAAGAGTCCCTATTGTGAGAGAACTTCCTCCTAGGATGCCAAAAGGTCATTCACCTTCAGCTAAGGTGATCGTGGATCTGCATCCATTGCTGATGTTCTTGTTTCAAACCCTCAGAGGGAACTCCTTGGTCTGTTTTAAACTGCTGTCTCAGTTTCATCATTAAAGAAACTTGTTCCTCATTCCCTGCCAGCTGCTGCCGTAATTTAGCTAGACCTTTGCTCATGAGAAGCAGTAAAAGAAGGGAAGGGAGCATGGTAAGACACAGACCTGATTGATTTTAAATTGGCACATGCTGTTATCTAGTAACTCAGGGGTCTGTTAAAGGTGATATGCTCTTTGGGACTGAATACTATGATGAAAAACACAAAGTAGCAGAAACTAGAGCAGCAGGAAAATAAATAGGTATTTCTCTCAAAACTCACATATTGGCTTTCACTTGCCTAAAGTCTTACCATGGATATCACAAGGAGTACACACATTCACACATACACATGAATCCTGTGTATTCTGGTTCCAAGGATATAGAGCACTTGAAAGTCAAGTAGCCTGGAGCCAATATTTTCCTTTGTCTGAAAATTTATTCAGCAAGATGATACAAAACTACCCAATATTATGTACCTATTTACCCTGTGTATTCCTTAGCCTGTGCCTGTAGTTCTTCAAATACTGTATAAGTAAAAACACACCTGGAATTAGAACAAATGGTTTGAGGGTTAGACCAGGTGATTTAACTTGGAGAAAATGCATGTTTGTGTGGATCACTGAACAAGCAAAAAGTACAAACAAGAAAAAGATGAAGTGGAGACATGTCATTCATGTCATTTCATTTACAGAGATGAAAATGCTTTACATTGTTCTTTGACATTTTCATTTGCATTGAAATGTAGTGGTATTACGCTGGTTTACTACTAAACAAAAGGTTAGAAGAACATATAAGGTCTTCTCTAAAATTGCCAATTCACACTTTAAGGACAGAACAAACTTTTCAATATTTGCAAATAAGCTGTAAGCTCTCAAATTAGGACAAAATTAAAACTGAGAGTTCAAAAGAGAATCTCTGTGCTGTCTGCCCATTTTTTTTCTGGTTGACATTACATATGAAAAAATAAAATCTGTGGACTTTTTTTACAGAGTGCAAATTATTATGATTCTTTTAATAAATAAAGTCCTTAGAAAATAGGTTGCAATAAAGCTAACCATTGGGATTCATTGCATCAGATGTCTGGGAGCATAGAAAGAACATTTAAAAACAAGAGCATGAATAATTCTGAAGTAGTAACCTTTGTGTTGTGACATAAAATTGATGCAATCACCTGACCTTGAGGATTTCCTTGTATAAGTTACTTTCTAAGTAGTCTGCATATAAAAATGTTCTTTTGCTTTTAATGATGTGAAAGAAATTGTTCCTGTATGTTGAAAAGATTTATTACTGGACACTAAAAGAATAGCATTTTAAAGTGTTTGCATCTACACCCTAGTTTGGGAAGCATGACCACAACACTGCATTTCTAAATAAAACCTATGCTGGGGAAAAGAAGGAGTACAGCCTTTATTACAAGGGAATAATACAGGCCTTTAAAAATAAAAATCATAGTAAATGAGAAGATACTGTAATATCTGTGATGATTTTATTTTGTGACACTATAAGAAACCAGAGCTAAGGTGAAGTCAGAGACTTGACTGTACATATCTTTCTTAAAATATTGGGGTTTTTCTCAAAAAATAAACCAATAATTTCTTAGGCTTAAAGACTCCTTTCCCAGTTATTGTAACTTGTATGAAAATGTTTTGACATTGAGGTATTAAATCTTGCCCTTATCCTCAGCTTTATTTGAAACCATTTTATTTTTCTCTGTCTTACTCAGTACTTTGTTCTGAAGCTTAACTACAACAGTGAATATTTAAATGCCTTCAGTTACCTCTATACGAGGTTCCTCTCAGCTTGATCTAAGTATTGTGAATTGTTGAGATGGGCATAGTGAAGATTTTGGTTTTTTTTTTTTTGTTTATGTTGGTTTAGTTTTCAAAGAAGTTTATATGATAACTGTCCACTCTTGCCTAAGGAGCTCAGAAATTTAATGGTGGTGTTATCAGTATAAAATACTAAAACCCCCAATTTGTGCAACACAACTGTAAGAACAGAGTTTGAAGATGCCAGTGTGCTGGAATTTTCAGACTTTGAGGTCATTAATTTTGCTGAGATGGAAGATAGCATATGGGTGCTTTGTGTATATGACTCTTTCCTCCTTTGGAGCGAAGAACAAAAACTCAGAAGTAACACCTCTCTAAAAAGTAAAAATCCACACCTAAACTCATATTTTTCATTAAAAACGGAAGGTTTTGATGAGGAAATATCATTGGGTCATTGCTGTGAAAATATAAAAAGATTATATAGTACACAAGCATATCCAGGGTTTTACCACAATGGATTTTAGAGTCAATGGAACAAGTGGTATGTGAGTCCAGGTGTATTTGTATATACATATATTTTTGTAGCTTCATAATCCCTAAAATTTCATTTTCCTTGGTATAAACCAAAAATTTTAAATAGATGAAATTCTTGTAGATAATGATAACAGCCAGTATCCTCAGTATTGCCTATGTTCTACTTGGTCATGAGCCATTCATAAGAACAGAGTGATATAACAAACAAAGCTATGAATGATTTTCATAGACAGCAAATTTTTATTAGGACAGATTAACTTGGAAAAAGATGTAACACTTTATTCAAGGATAGCACCAATTGTCTTTTTACAGACTCTTTTTTTTTTGTGAAAATAGAGAAAATACATTTTAGTTAAGAAGTCCTCCATCACTTAGAAATTTAAAAAAAAATACTGAAAGTGTTTGCACAACTGAGTTAACACAAACATGGTGGAAAATTTACCATACATAATCAAAGAACGAGTAATTTACTGTTCAGAATTTGTGTAATTTTTGTAATAGGATACACTGTTTTCTCTGCATGTGTATTTCCTTGAAAATGCCAAAAACCCTTATGTAACTATCTCATAAAAAATCATTAGATATTATAAACCCTGGAGATATTTTTAAGGCTACAAATGGATAGAAATCCACAGCAGATACGCAAATGGCTGGATCTATTATTCAAAGGAAAAGTCTTTAATGTTTCATAAACACTTAATTTACAAGAAAAATACGAACTTGTTTTGAAATGGTGAACTTTTTTATCAGTTCTTAAAATGGAATATATCCTTTATACTTCCAGAAACTTAAACTATATATTTAAAAGAAACATTTTCAGTTCCTGTAAGCTTAAAATTAGACCAAGCAGCTTTGTTTGGCTTGTGCCTTTATGTAAGTTGCACTCTCCTTCTGCTCCACCTGCTGCTCTGCTCTGGAGAGCCAGCAGGGCATTCAAACATGCAAACCATGGGCACTGTAGTCTTCAATAGCAAACTCTGGACAGCAGGTATTTTGAAGGAGAAGAGACTGGCTTCTGACAGTTTCTGTGACCTACTAATGTCTTATTTAGCTTTTATTTCTGGATAATCATTTCCAGGTAAAGCAAAAAAAGTGTTTTGAAAAATAAGCAAAGAAAAATTGTAGGTAGTGAGGTGGAAAGTAAAGCTCTGTATTTCTGTTTTCCCCTTGTTTGGTATTTACCTTATACCTTTATTGGAATAAAAGGATCATAGAGGGAAGTAGCTCTTCAGGAAGGGTAGGCATTATCTGCTTTTTCAGAGTTTCCTTAAAGGGCATAGCCAGCAGTGCTGGGAATGGTTTCAAAGTAAGCAGTCAGCTGGGAAAGGGCATGCAGTGAATATTATAGGTCTCTGCCTTTATTTCTGTTCATCCTGGTTATAAGTACATGGAAATAAGAAAAAAAAAGAGATCTCCTAAAGCTTGAGTAATCCCAAACAATTTCAGGCAAGAGAAGGAGCAATTCATCCATACAGAGATATGATTTTGATTCACTTAACCAATGCAACATGAAAAACATGATATAAAAGTATGTATTTCTCAAGCACTTTAAATAATTTTTCAGCATATACTAGGGGTATTATGACTTCTGAAGGATCTCATTAATTCTGACTTTTTTACTATTGGTTTTCTCTTTGGATTAAAACTTTTCATTTCTAAATTGTTTTCATCCAAATATTATAATGTTACAGTGTTAATCTCTGGTGAATCAAACCCTAATGATAGCCACAGAGTTCAAGGCTCCCTCTCCTACCCCTGTTTGAAAGACAGGATGGATTTTTCACTGTATAAGTGCAAATTATTCTGTTGTATCCAGGGATAAGAAGAGTCTTCAGAGTTGTCCTGAGAGCACCATGACACTGTGCCTAACATTTCCCTTCTCACCTTCAGCAAAAGTTTCCAAATACAACCCTAGAAGTGTGCTCAACCCAGACTGGCAGGCATAGCTGTTTTGGCTTTTTTTCCAAGAAGGAACATACGTCGTAGGCAAGGTGGTTAGTAAACTTGGGGAATTGTCAGGCAACCTTTAGTTTTCAGACATCTGTGAATTCATTTCACTCACAATTTCACATGTAATTTAGTTTTAACATATTCTCTAAAACACCTTGTGCCAAGTCCAATTGCTTGCCTTTAAAATTATGTTAGTGATTTATTTTGGAGTAAAATCCTTCCTTTGAAATCATAAATCATTTAAGATTAAAGAATCAGAAATGCAATTCTTATCTGAACAAATATCCACTTTGTCACCTTGCATGAACCAGGGGTTAAATTCACAAGAAATATGTAGATATCTGCATTATAATTCAGAATAAAATGTACTTCTTAATAATACTTTCCAAAAATTTCTACTGCACACAGATATCTGTGCATGTTTATATTAAAGAATTGTACCAATCTAAAAAAAAAATCTATTTAGAGACTGATCTAGTTATGTTGGTAGAAATCTTGTGATTTGATTTAATGAAGTAATTTTGTTTAGGTTGGACAAGTAAATTATCAGAGTATACTGATCCTCAGGTTAGTGCACCAACAGAAGGGATTTTTATTGGTTTCACTTGATAAATATATTTTAAGAAAAGTTAAGAAATTCATTGATAATGTCTGAGCTAGAAATCGTTTAAATATTATGCTTTAATATAAAAGAGATGCAAAACAGATCCCTAGGTTGTCTTTGTGTTTTCAATAAATATACACACATCTATAAAGTTACTTTGTCCAGTAATTTTATCCTACTTGGGCAAGTGCAAAGCAGGTCAAGGCATTGGAAAAATAGGTTGCTGATATTTTAGAAGCCCGAAGATAAAAAAACAAAGCAGTGACTTTGTTCTCTTTGTCACATTAACATAATGTTTGACCCTATTTTGGGTTCTCATGGAATTAAAAGATTTGGGGTGCCTTAAGTTTACAGTGAACAAACATTAAATAATATAAAAATAATAAACATATCAGAATATCTGAGAGACCAGAGAAAATTATGAGAACTGGCTATGCCTTGTGTAAAGTATAAGTCCTTGACCTACTATCTGATATAAATCACACATTTTATTCTGTTGGAAACTACAAGTAAATCTTCTGCTTCAAGTGTAATCGAAAGTATTTCTCCCTTCAAAATAAAGTCTTCTGTTTGTCCATATAAGCCAACATCACATAGTCCAGAAAATAGTCTAATGCTTCAAACAACTAAAGAACAAGAAAAGGAAATTTACTTCAAAAGGAAATTTACTGCACATTGCCCAGGGAATTAAAAGACATACAAGAAGAATGACAGCAGCTGACCTCCATTTTCTATCAAGGAAAGAGAATGATTTTGTAAATTGTCCAGACTCCATTGAGAAGCGTTACCTCATCACTGTAAAAACATGCTTTCCAGTTCAGGGTATACCAAACATGGGAAATTCTTAAGCAAGCAAAGCAGCCCTTCTTCTCCAGTTGTGTGAGTGAGTTAATGGGAAATCTTCACGCTCACATTTCCTAACAATTAGTTTTCCATCGTTTCACCATTAGATATGTGATCTGCCAGAGACTGATTTCAATTTTCATGGTAAGCAGATTCCATTTCTTGGGTAATCTGCCAAACATTTTTTATGTTTGGAATACATTAAGTCAAAAGTCAGCTTGTGAAATAATGTTCAGTCAACTCCAAAACTTACAGGAATGAAAGGCATAGTGAAGGCACCCAAACAAAAAATATTTGTATATTAACCAGGTCAGATTTCAGACCATGAGAACAGAAGTGAATAACTAACCCCATTAAATTTATCCCCATTATCTGGGGCACAGCTCTTAGACACAGGTCAAATTTCAGCCCAAGCCCTCTGTGTTAAATGTTCTAATGCTCTAATTTTTTTAATGTGATCACTCAATAATTTGGATTGTCATATTCTGCTCCTGGTAATCACTTTTTTTTCTGCATCAGAAGATAAATACCACAAAACTGAGGAAGACTGCCAAATGGGGGAATGGAGAAAAGTTTCTTCCAATTTAAAAGAAGCAACTCATGAACATAGCTCTGATTTTTCATATGCTGGTAATATGTGCCAGACCTTTTCTATAGAGCATACAATGAAGGAGGCAGAGGGTTCATCAGAAAAGCTTATTTTGAGTGCTCTGTAATGCCTTTGGGGTTCATATCAATCTTCTTTGAGCAGAGCATCAGCTTTACAATATTCCTCTTTGAGCAAGGGCAGATTGGTAGGCAACATTAATGGCTGTGTGCCCTACATTGGCTGTCTGTGCCCAGGTGTTGGCAGTGGAAGGAGCCACAAGAGTGGCCTCTCTGAGCAGGGGCCAGGGACTGCTCCATGCTGGACATGACCAGATCCAGACAGCTCTGCATCACACCCTCCACAGGACATGGCTTAACCTATCAGCCAAGCTGGTGGCATGTCCAGAAAAACATTAAGAAAGGATAAAAAAACCAGAGGGCAGTGAACAGGGAGGAGGAAAAGAGTTTGAGGTACCAAGTTCAGTGAAGAAGGAGGGAGAGGATGCCATCCTTGCAGTCCAGGGAGGAACACACACTGGAGTAGGTGGATATTTCTTAGATTACATAGAGAGACCCGACTGAAGCACCTTTAACCTGAAGAACAGTAGCCCATAGAAAGCACCTACACTGGTGCAAGGGAAAACTGGAAGGAGAAATGAGAAGCAGAGAGAAATGTTATGGACTGAGCCCACCCCCTGTTTTGCCACCCACCTGCACTCTTTGAAAGTAGGGAAATAGAGGAGTCAGGAATAAAGGAATGAGTCTGAGGGGAAGGTAGGAAGGTGTTTAAGTTTTTTTTTGTTTTTCACTGAGTCTATTTTAACTGAAAATACCTTAAATTGATTTTTGCCAAGTTGATCTGTTTTGCCCATGATGGTAAATAGTGAGCAATCTCTCTGTTTTCCTTGTGAAGCATAATGCTTTCAACCTCATTTTCTTCCCCTGTCCTTTTGAGGAGGGGGAGTAAGAGAGCAGCTAGGCAGGCTTCTGACAGCCAAACAAGGTCAACCCTCCACCAGAGAACTGCAATTTCTGCAATTGTATTTTTGCTTAGGCATAATAGTATTTTAAAAAATGGAGTGGCTACATTTAAAAATACTATAATAACAGAATTAATAATCAAAATATAAGAAAAGAGATAAATCCAACAGACCTTATCATTTTTCTAATAACTCAGACCACTTTCTCAACCAAAATCCTGGGATGTAAAAGTCTCTTTTTTTGAAAGAAATCACAGTGTGCAGTGTTTAGCATGAATCATTTAAACATTTTAAGTGGGTTTTTTTCAGTAGGTTGCTTCAAAAGATACTGCTGTTATGTCCAGAGGCTATGCTCTTCCTACCCTTATTTAATGTGCATAATCTACATTGAGATTAATACTGAGCCTATATATCCTTGGTCTTTCATTGACTTCCTCCCTGCCCAGCTTTCCACAATAAGAAGATGGTTCTCTATGGAAAGCTTTGATTTTTGATAATGCAGAACCTTGTCACAGTAGCTAATTGGTGTATTAGCTGGACACAGTGAACTCCACAGGCAATGCTCCTCTTTAAGGTATAAATTGGAAGCAGGAAGAAACAGTTCATCAAAGCTGTATGCTAAACTATTGATTGCTGGCTTCATACTGTACATGGATTGTATTAGTGCACTGAAATGAATAATGGAATTTTGCAAAAATCCCACTCAGGTCTTTCATGAAGATATGCTTCCGTCATCAGAAAAGGACAGCCTGAATCTTTTACTCCTCTTTTGTTCAAAACAGCCTCTCATTCAATTTAACCCATTGTAACTGTTGGACCTGTAGCACAGGGGCAAGTCAGGAAAGGTTTCACAAGAGTTTGAGTACAGAAAAGTGAGCAAAATGTTACTTATCCAGAGCAGTGAGCAGAGGTTGAAGATGCTGAACATTAATCTGCAGCATCTAAAGGGCTTTCTTACAGTGGGGGGTTATCTGCCATGTTGATTTTACCTCAGAGCTGTGCTTAGGGGGAACAGAAAAGTATTGAAGACTGTACAGAGTAGTTGAGTTCCACAACCTCCCATGGAGAAAAAACAAGAAAATTGATGTAGCCTTTATGAATTTTGTAGAGGATTTTCTAGATCAGTAAACAAATTTTAATGTTTTTCCTTCAAATGGTCAGATGACAACAAAAATGAGTATCTGCTTCCTTCACTGGATCACATATCTAAGGAGGGAATGACAAAAAAGATACGAGTAAAATTGAATTATTTAGTAAAGTTGAATTATTTTCTTAACTTTTTAATTTAGTACATAATATGTATCAGAATACATATCAAAATGCAATTTAATATTTGAACATTTAATACTATAATGTAATTCAAAAATGCCTTTAATCTATTTTTTTAAGCAACAGACTCAACATATCTAGATAAGAAGGCAGATTCACCAAGTGCCTTACATGCTTTAAGGCTTAGTTTCACAATATGTAATTTTTGATTATATTTTGTAAAATCATGAGTTTTAATAACTCTTCATTAAAAGCAATTCTTATCAAAGTAGCGGAAAGCAGAACTCTGAGCAAAATGCATACTGGCTATGTCAGTAATGTTGCAGAAAAAATCTCAGAAATAATAAAATGTTAAATATTTTATTTAAAAAGAAGTGTCTGATTTTTAATTTATTTTTTAAAAAAAGCAAAACCCCAGCAAGAATTACTCCTTCTGAAGCATGGATGAAAGTGTCATTGTTGCTTTATTTTATTTTTCTCTCTGCAGTAGCTCCTGCAAGCTGTGAAAGATATTTTCACCCCACAGAGATTTAGATTTCTGTGTCACTCCTCTAAGCTTTTGGTAAAAGAAAAAGGATGACCACAGTATTTTGCAGAGAACTCACTTTTTCATGTGTGCATTGAGCTCTAGATTGGAGGTCTCAGGAGGAGACATCTGGTCTGGGATACTTTCTCTGTTGAGACGCAAGAATAATTCTGTCCTGGTTTTTCTCAACACAGACAGGTTGTGCTGCAAACACAGAGGGAAAACCTAGGACAAAGAGGGAACAGGAAAAGGTACTGACAAAACAAAATATCCCTTTACAGAATAAACTGTTTCATGTTTCTATATGTGAAAAAGTCAGCAGAAAAACCCCTGATAGTTCAAAGTGTTCAGTTACTTGATGTTCAAATAAAAAGGTGTTTAAATAAAAAACGTCTTCAAACAGGTAAAATATTCAGTCTATATATAGAGAGATTTTAAAAACATATAATTAGAAAATTATTTAATTTTTTTTGACTATTGTTCAGAGAGAATACAACAAAGTACATTGACAAGAGATGTTTTAGATGACTTTCCAAGAGCTGGTTATGCTGGAGATATATTATGCTATCTTTCAAGTCAGTTTTGTGGGCCCCATGAAATTCTCACTCTCCCCTAGTTATTTAACAGCAAAAAGGGATTTATTAACTATTGAAATTTCAAGGATTTATTTGTTTGTTTGCAGACATATATGAGAAAGCTTGGTAAAAAGTGGGAGCAACAGAAATCTCTGAATGTGCCCCATCTAAAAAGATTTTAATGTCTATCTTTCCTTCTCCTGCCAAGAATTAGAGATTTTTAGGTAGAAGATTGACCTGTACAGAAAATGGTTTTTTCTAGACCACGTGGTAAACATACATCTTTTCAAATTATCTCTTTCCAAGCCATTTACCATCCAAGAATTATCAAAATATATTTATTGGGTAATAATTTCAAATACCAAATAAATTAGAGAAAAATCATAGCCTGTTTATTGAAAATTCATGCACTGAAGAGAGTAAAATCCATCTAATACATTACTACCTCTGAATTAATTGCTCAAATTAATTAATAGCTCCAACCCTAACTAATATCTTAGCTCTGTTAGCAGAGTACTGAACATTGCAGCTGAATGAATAAAATTTGCATCAAATAAATACTCAAAATCTTTCCCACTTGAAGCTGGAAATAAGTTTAATTTCCTGAGAGTTTTAAAGAAAATATTTTTGGGGAAGTCTAATCATAGATTACTGAGCTCATCCTAACTCTATTCTCTGTCAATATTATGTTCCCTTAAAATGCTATCCATTTTTTCTCGAATTAATCTGATTTGGGATAGGAGGATCAGTTCCTCAATATACATCTTCCCTAGTTTAATTTCTGTCCCATTATCTTGAATTATATGTAGTCAGTGGAAAATAGTATCTGAACCTGAAATTATTAGCAGACTTAAAGATTTAATGCACCTGAAATAAATCTAACCATCTCATTTTTCAGGCAGTACTAGTCTAGTTTGCCAGTCTGAATTTGAAACTTATTATATTATTCTGTTAAATCTATTTTTGGTCTTTTTTAAAAAATTTATTTATTTTCTTTCTGAGCCAGACTAAATGCAGTTTTCTGAACAAGTATAATTCAAGTGTAGGAAGCCCTAAGAGTTGAGGGGCAAAAGCCCTAAGTCTCCTCTGGTACCAATAAATGTCTGGAATATTTGTGACTGTAGTGAGCCAAACTGAAAATGAGCAGTTGATGGAGTGTTCAATCAAGCCAAATAAATTTATTTTCATTTCTCAGAAATAATAAAATGTTTTGTTATGTGCTTTTGTTATTCTGCGCCAAATTCAGTCATCACTGCTTTGTTTCCAATCAAAAACAAACAAACAAAGAAACAAACAAACAAAACCCCCAAACCACGAAAGAAAAGTTTAAAAAAGAAAAAAAAAAAAAAGAGAAAAAGAAGAAAAATAAGGAAAAGAGACTAGTAATTCTAACTAGTGAAATTCAAACACAAACCCATGTGTTAAACTCACCCTAATCTCATGCTACTTCTGTGCTGGACAACATAAGATATATTTGTCTCATCTTACTTCAACTTGAAGGTCTGGAATTGCCCAAGTTGTCATTAGACTACAGAGCAGTGACAACTCAGAGTGAAAAACATTGGCATCAAAAAGCTTCGAGCACTCACTGGTTGGAGTCCAAGAAAGGAAAGGAAAAGAAGGACATAGAACAGTTTCTGATGCTTGAGGAACCAACATTGAACTGAAGGCACAAAATTCTGCCAGGTTTTAAAAGTGAAGTTGGTTATACAGGAGGTGCAAACTGAAAGTGTGAAATAGAATAAAGAAAGATTTTTTTTAAATTGGATTTATTCTTGTATTGATTCTTACTCTGATCGAGTTTTTGGAAAAGGCCTACATGAATACATAGTTTTGGTCAAACACAGCCTTCAATAACGAAACAATTTCATCTGCTCATTTTACTCAGGCACATTTACCTCATGTCCCAGTGTACTTACAGCATTTCTAGCACATATTGAAATCCTATGAACTATATGGTTCTTCCCTTGCTTCACAAAGAACAGTAAAACAACTCAAATATGGTAAATCTTAAAAATATACTAACATCATAGGATATTTTATGTAGTTCTTTATATTTTTAACACAAGGTTTAAGCTTGTAATTTCAAGTTAAATAAATGAAATAATCTTCCAAAATCACTCAATTTCTATTCCTCTAATTATGTTCTGAGGACTTTTTAGATGTTCCATTATATAGAAATGTTGGAAAAGCAAAATAAATATCTGTAACACAATTAATAGCAAGTTACATTGGATAATTTCTAAATTTAAAAAAGATCTACTCTAAATCTTAATTTTAGGTTAAGTATGAAATCCTGACTCTAGTTTTCATTAAGTCTTACCATATGCAAATTTCCTTTGTCATCATTTGAGGCTTCTGTTCAGAATGAGAGAAGGAAATTACTTCAAGAACTCCTTGCCAGATTTGTCTTTATTGCAAGAGAAAAGGAGAATTTCCCTTTATTGCCCTAATTGTGATCTAGATGCCATTTGAACTGTATGATTGAACAGCTCCATTGGAGTAAGGCGAAGTATTTCCTATAAGTAAGCAGAGAATCTACACACTCACTGCATTCTTTTTTTCAGGCAATTCAGCTTTTTCTTCTACTGTAGAAACTCTCAACTTCAGTTGTCACTAAGAGCAGGTATGTTCAAATCTGAAAGCACATTGAAACCACATTCAGGGATCTCCACCTTTGTTCTCTCAAGGCTGAGGATTTGGTTTGTTTTCCCACATTTTACTTTTTTCTGTGGAACTTCTTGAAAATGTTTTGTATGTGCAAATCACAATACCTTATATTGGGTCTCTTGTTGATGCTGTGTGCATTGATTCAGAGGTTTCTCTAAGACAAAAAGAAGAGTAATTCTTGTAGTGGGATACAGTCCTTATTTGACTTGCAGAGAATACTTTGATATTCTTTTCATAGCCAAACCCAAGAAGCAAAACTAGCCCTAAGGCCAGCTGGTTCAGAAATCTTGGGTTGCAAGAGCAGAATGTAAAATATTCTCTACTGTCTACTCATCTCAATAAAATTTTGGTTTCTGATAGATAAAATGTGTTTTGAAGGAGGGGGGAACTGTCTATACCAAATAAGAAGAAATAAAATATAGAGCACTGTAGATATGAGGAGAAAGCCAATTTTTTATGCTTTGGTTGGTTGTAGAGTTTTTGCTTGTTTCTTTGTTTTTATTTGCTTGCTTATTAGTCTGACAAAAATCTTAATGTTGTCACACTCACAGAAGTTCATGACCAATCGAATCAGCTGCCTTCTGAAGTGCGATGTTGCTACTCTGTCTTTCAGATTGCTCATATCCTTACTATTTTTACTCAAAATCTAGCAAATCCTTGCCAGATTTTCAGCAACATATTTTCACTTTTCCAGTCAGAACTGTAATGTTATAGAGTGGTGTTCCCCAGTGCACACACAGTATTGGGGCCAGTCCTGTTTAAGACCTTTTACTGATGATCTGAACGAGGGGATCCAGAGCAGCCTCAGCCAGCTGGCAGATAATGCCAAGCTGGGCAGGGGTGCTGTTTTGCTAGATGGTAGGGAGGCTCTGCAAAGACATCAGGACAGATTGGATCACTGGGCCAAAGACAAATATAGAAAGTTCAACAAGGCTGAGTCTGGTCACAACGAGTCCATGGAATGCTAAAGGCTTGGGGCAGAGTGGCTGGAAAACTGCCCAGTGAGAAAAGACCTGGGGGTAGTGATTGTCAGCTGACTGAACAGAGGCCAGGGTGCACCCAGTGGCCAAAAGAGCCACTGGCATCCTGATCTGTACCTGAAATAGTGTGGCCAGCAGGACCAGGGCGGTGATTGTCCCCCTGTACTCAGCATTGGTGAGGCCACACCTGAAATCCTGTGCTCAGTTCTGGATCCCTCACTGCAAAAAAGACATTGAGGTGCTGGAGTTAGTCCAGAGAAAGGCAGCAGAGCTGGTGAAGGGTCTTAAGCCCAAGTATTATAAGGAACAGGTGAAGGAATTGGAATTGTTTAGCCTGGTGAAAAAGAGGTTCAAGGGGCCCTTATTACTTATCCTTATCCTTACAACTGCCTGAAAGGAGGTTGTAGCCAGGTGAGTCTTTCTGCCAAGTAACAAGGAATAGGAGAAAAGAAAATTACTTCAAGTTGCAACAAAGGAGATTTAGATTGGATATGAAGAAAAACTGGAACAGGCTGTTCAGGTAGTTGAGTCACCATCCCTGAGCGTATTCAAAAAACATGTAGATGTGGCCCTTAGGAGCATGGTTCTTGGCAGTGCTGGGTTAAAAGCTGGACTCAATGACCTTAAAGGCCTTTTCCATGCTAAATGATTAGATGATTTTATGATTCTCTACTCCATGCAACTTGAAATTTCATGTGACAAACAAGAGGGCAATAAATCAAGTACACACACTGTGTGTAAATTATTGCTTACACCATAAAATAAAAATGCAACTATTACAAGTAAAGTCACAACTTTCCTCATCAAATTCATAAACTAAGTGATAGCCACTCTGAACTATTTGTAGGACATATTTCTTTACATAAGTAGAATGCCATATTGAGTTTGTTGACTGACCTTCTGGTGAACTCACCTTTATGTATCTTTTAGGCAAGGAGACTGGAGGGAGCTACCCACTGAGAGTGTGCCAAAGAGTCAGAAAAAACAGATTTTAACTTCTTTCAAAACTCTTTCTCAGAGTTAACACAAGTTGGAAAGAAACTTACCTCTTTTCAGTCCATCTGCATACCAATATTATTTCCTCTTCACCATTCCTCTCCATCTTTTCCCCTCTCTTTCATATGGTAAACTGGCTTCTCATATATTTGGAAAACAAACAAGATGCTACTTCAGCTTAAGCAGAGTTTATATTATCTTGACCCCTATGTTACTTCATTATACCTTAGGGCATAGCTAACTACATGAATGATGGAGAAATTATATGATTTTCCAAAGCACTCCATGAGGGCTCATTTCTGTACATGACTCATACACAATCCTGACTGACCTCATCAGAAAGAGGGTCAAATTAAGAGTAGAATTTCACATCTCCTTAATATCTCAATCATGAACAACCTCAGACAACAGAAAATAGCTATTGATTCTGATGGAACTGATATAAGAACCTCCGTGAAAATTATGGTTTTTACCACAGAATTACCACAGACCTGATAGAGGAAAAAGCCAAGTTTCAACCCATGCAGCTCTTTTATGTAGATATTGTATCCTATAAAGAGTGTTAAAACACTGGCAGGTTTTACCTATATGTGATTTCAGTTTTAGCTATATGTGATTTCAGCAAGACTTCAGTCAGTTCTCATAGGTCAGTTCTCATTTAAATTTATCCTTAATAATAAATGTCTCAGGCTCAAAATAACATTTTCTTCAACACAGCATTTACCAAAGAAATAATTGATGATTTCTAATCCTGTTGTTATGCTTCTCTTGGTTTTCTTCTCAAAAATTTAACATAAATAGTGAGATTTGTTTCTTATATTGGTCATGATGAAATTTATACCAAACATTATAGATTAAATAACACCTCATTTATTTTGTAGTGTTGCTTCAAATTATGAAAGTAAATGCTCCATTTATTATCCATGTCTTGGGAATAAAACTTGAAAGGCAAATTTATATATATACATGGATCATGCTGAAATTTTATTGCAATTATTATAAAGACAGAGGCATATTTGGAGTATCTCAGTAAAATGAAAAATAAATAAGTAAACATAAGGCACTAAAATTCCTGTTCAAAACCTAGTCCAAGAAAAATATTTCATCCAAGTTTCACTGAAAATCTTTGATTCTTTGTCATCCTATAAGTGCCTAATTGTTCAAAAAGCTTATCTGGTCAGCATTTCAAAGAGAAAGGAATGTCATTCACAAAACATGTTTCTAGAAACCTTTCAAAATCTCTGTGTCTTCCTAGATTTCTGTGCTGGCTTCTTTTCTTAATATGACAACAACAATTTCATAGAACCATGAGTAAAAGGAAAATAAAGAAAAAATATCACTATTTCTACCATTTCCTTTTCTTAATGACTCAAAATGTGCTACTTTTCTTGGTTCTCTCAATATTAATTTTACACCCCAGTATTACCAATTCATTTTAATTGCCAATTTAATTGATCATTTTTGCTGTACATATCCCTTCTAGTTAGACATGCAAGTTTGAACAGAATAGCTTTTCTAAAAGCTGTCTGTCTTCTGACAGTCTGTCTTCTGTGGTCTACTGATATTTTATCAGCTGATCTTCAGAAGTTTTTTCAGTTCCTGTTACAGGTTCTCCTTTACACATAATTCTATAATATTGGTCCAAAATGTAGAGTAAAAAGTAAATCTCCTTCTGCAAGAATCCTTGGTGTCTTGTATTCATGTTGTACATGCCCCTGTCTCACCAAACTTTAGCACCTGCACAACAGAAGTTCTTTTTTTTCCTCCTTAGTTGTTTAGAGCCAAGAGTTTAAATCTATTCCTGCTCTGTATCCCTTTGGCTTTTCATTCCTTATCCAATTGTTAGAAGTAATTAACATACTGTAGAAGTTACAGCACATACATTCCTGGTGTTTGTGGGTATTGATTCCTGCATAAAGCTCATTCAGTACCTTCCTGTGCTTGCAGTCCTATGCATTTATTCTGTGACATTTCCCAGTGCTGCAGTATCACAAGTGATCCCAAGGATTGAAATAGGCCTTTTAACATTCTCTCAGGAAACTGTCTTATGTCAGGCTAACATATGTGTTTAAAATCAATCAGAAACTGCAAGCATAATGATAATTCACGCTCTTTTTTGCCATTTTTTTTCTTTATTTTTTCTTTTTTAGGTGGTAGATAATTATTTTCTTTATCCTTCAGCCAGCTAAACTTAATTGACCAGAGATGAAATTAACAGAATCAAAGGATTCCATCTGGCTGGGTTTTATTTCATGTTTTACTCATAAGCACATGAAGAACAACCTCTAAGGGGTTTTCTAATGTGAAAATTCCTTCATGTCTGTATGCCAGAGTAGTGAGTAGGAAGTAGCCAAGGAATGAGGAGAAGAGGAAAGATAAAAATAATATTTAGGGTGGGATGACAAGTGTAAACTATGATAAGATCCACAAAAGGATTTTGTGGTTATTCAGATAATTTTATTTCTGATAGAAAGATATCTCATTATCTAAGGAACAGGGCAGGTTTGTGCTTGTTTTTTCAGGTAGTGGAATATTTGTTTACATAGACCAGTGTGTTTTTAAGGAAGTATGCTACATTGTTTATTCAAGATGTTAAATGCCTCATGACTTTCTGCCAGAAATTGCTAAATGATAGTCTCAAAACCAGGATAATTTAAATTACAGCTCTTCCTCATTATACACATTATAGCTCTTCCTCATTTTGACATGTATAATTCACAATGTATACCACAGTCTTTATATATCTTATATACTTGTTATAAAGTAGCAAAAGAACTCCCTTATTGAATAATTATAGACCAAAGAATCAAAGTTCTTAAACAGAGATACACATTCACTCTACAACCTGAGAAAAACTGGTTTCAAAATTCAGTGTAAAGAAGAAAGCATGGTTGTTATTGTCATTGTTCTACAGATATTACAAGGGAAGGGGTCAGGTGGGAAACAACAAGTATATTGGGAAGTGGAATAAGATTTAAAAATTTGCAGTGTCATATGGTACATATATAAGGATATTTAAATTCTTTATTTTTTCAGTTCCCCGAGTTCGACGAGTTGAAAAAAAAAAACAGATATATTAGTGTATGGGCAGGATAAACTGACAGTGAGGTGGATTGAAAACTGGCTGAACTGTCAAACTCAAGGGATTATGATCAACACAAAGGGCAGCTGGAGACCAGTCACTCATGGTGCACCCAGGGGTTGGTATCAGGGCCAATACTGTTTTACATCCTCAGGTATGAGCTGGATGACTGGACAGACTGCACCCTCATTGAGTTTATGGATGATATCAGGTGGAGAGTAGGGGTTATGGTTGATTGATTTGAAGTTCTGGCTATCATTTAAAGGAATCTGGACCAGCTGGAGAATTATACAGAGTAATTTTGAGAAGTTCAACAAAGGAAAATGACCAGTTCTATACCTGGGGAGAACTGGTTCCACATCAATACAGGGTGGAAGCTAATTGTTATTTAGGGATATTTACTGTGAGGACTTTTAAATATTAAGTTTCTTCACAGTTAGTGAGGAAGACTAACAAACGGAAGCAACATTAGTCATATAAATTCCAACATTAGTCATACAATTTCTATATTCTTAGATCTTAGATGTATTTTGTCTATTCAAATCTTGATTGCTCTAATAGATGTTCTATTGGTCAAGATTTATGGAAGGCCATCTGCAGAGGAGCAATAATCTATTCCTTTAATTCTGGAAATCAATTTACTCAGCTTTGTCCTGCATAGCAATGTTTTTGAGACATTCCATAATTGAAAAATGTTAGATGCTTCAGTTAAACCTGGCTTTACAGCATGCACTCTTGAAACAGAGATTTATTTGCAAGAATCCCATAATAAGCAGACATCCTGCATCTGGGTACCAAGTTAAATAACATTACAAGGTGTATTAAAGAAACTATAATACCAGACAGGAGAAATATAAATGGGAGGGAAATAATGCATTGTCTTTTCATGAAATTATGAGACATGTGGGGTCACTAAGAAAAAAAGAAAGCTGAGAGAAAGCAAGGAGATTTTTCTTTCTTCTGCATAAATCAAACAATGCCCTGCAAGATCAAATAATTCTTCCATGATTGATACTGCACATTCATTTTTAATGCACATCAGTATTTTTAATATTTTTAATTAATAGCATATATGTTTTAGAAAATTTGAGGTTTAATTGCATATTGTAGGTGAAGAATTTATCACTGGCATATATGCATTTGATAGAAGTGTTTACTGTTGTAAAAAAAACTGTATGTTGGCACATGTAGGAAGCTCCAATAAATCCATGCCCCAACTCCTTAAAAGCCAAATATCCTTAAAAGTGCTGATTTGTACTAACATTGGCTAGCAGAAGAAGTTAAATACCTACTTTACTTCAACTGTTTACTTATCACTGTTGCTAAATTGGAATGAACTTATTCTTTTCTGTGTCTGATCACAAGTTTTGTACTGTCTCTTCCACACATATTGTAAATTTTTTCTTTAATAAAGAACATTTTGGAGAATGTTAGTTTAACTATGTCTTTCCACCAAGGAAAACAGCTCCCAGCTGAAAAGCAGTAAAAAAAATTAAGAAACCAATTATAGTTCCCATACCAGTTATTGTTTTTTAACTTCTAATTTAATGCTTATCTTCTCTATCTAGATGATTTTTCCATATCTCTAGCTGCCCGTTCAGCAGCTGTTGGTAGCCTAACTGTCACTTTCTATTCACTTTTTGATGAGAAACTAAATTCTGAATATTCACCAGTCCCATCTAAATGTTTACATAATGGCTTGCTACCTAATTAAATTCCCGTCTCTTGGACTCCACTCTGACAGTCTCTCTTCATTTTCCCTTTGGTTGTCTCTTCTGTCATTCTCTGTCTTGGCTGTATGCCTGGAATATATTTTCTGCTTAGATAGAATGAAACTTCCCAAAACACTGCAAGAAAGAATATAAATCCTCCACTTTTTTTCCCAATAAAAATTGCAAGAATGGATAGCTCCTAAACATACTCATCGCTTCACAGCCCACTAATTGAATTTGCACCTTTGTCCTCTTCTGTTTGCCTCTGTAAAAATTTCTTCAACAGTGACCTTATGCGTATAAATAAGCTTGCTGAACTATCTGCAAACTGGTCTTAATCCCAGATAGAGTTGACTCAATTTGCAAATCCTTTCTGGTGAGGCATATTCTTTACAGCACAACGCAGAAGCACCAAGAAGTTTGAAAGGGATGTGAATAAGAACTGTTGATCTTGTGAGGATGGTAAAGAATAATCTGTCTTCTGATACATTCTTACTGAAGCTTTAATTTTTTTCCTATTTTCTATAAACTGTAACTCACAGGTAATCCAGCATTTCCCACTAATCAATTAAAAGACCATTCCCCTGTTTTCCAATGCACTTGGAAGTTTTCTCGTTTGGCTGGCAGGAGGATAAGTGATTTTGTTAAATCAAAAAAGGAAAAGATACAAGTTCTGCAAGCTCTCAGGAAACCACCTCAGTAGTGGCTCAGTATTACCATGCTTCTGCTTAATGCTCCCTGCTGCTGTTCCCTGTGGCCTTCCCTTCAGAAGCCACATTTTGCAGATGGTTTTAGGGGGAGTTGTCTCAATAGCTGGTTGGGCCTAAGTCTCTTGTAGGGCTGAAAAGTACAGTACACATTACAATTAGAGTGCCATAGCACACAACTTCCTCGTTAACTTTGGATGATAAAATTATTTTTAGATGTACCATACGCTTTTGAATACATTTTCAGAATTTTAATATTTAAAGAGCACTTCCACTGTGACACATTAATATACTTCAAATTAGAAACTCATAAAAATTTCATTAACTCTTGTCAAAATTTTATCAGAAATTATCTATTCTTTGCTGCATGAGAAAGAGAAAACTTGCACATAAACTTTTACAATCCTAATGTGGTAGTTTTAAACAAACATATTAATTTTCTCTTAAATGGCCATGGACTCACAGGAAAGCCCTGAATGGAATAGATTAGTGTAATCATAATTCAATTAATCTTGAAACCGAAATGTATTTAACCACTAAAAATGTTCCCAGTGAACTGCAATAAATTATTACAGCCTTAATTCCTTTTTTTTTCCCTGTGCTAGAGTGTATTAATCATTTGTCTTATGCAAGCATTTCTAAACACTGTGGTGTAGCTTCTCTCTTTTTTTTCCTATTATTAAACTGTTCTTACCTCAATCCAAGAGTTTTATTTTCTTTTTTTCCCAATTCTTCTCCCAGTTCCTGGGAGGGAGGGGAAAGGGAAGTGAGTGAACATCTGCATGGTACTTGGTTGCTAGCTGGAGTTAAACCATGGAATAATATCATTATATTATCTTACATGTCTTCTAACACACCAGTCTAATTGAACTGGTGAATTTTCTCAGTCCCGGTGTGAGGTTCTTTCACACACACACGCACACACACACATACACAACTAACTATGCTCTGAAGAGTTGGCACTTTTATTACAAATGTCACAAAGCTGAGCAAAAATAACAGGACATCTGGTTTACTGTTGCATAATATAAAAAGTTTATCTTATGTTCAGCAGAAATAAAATATAGAAATAAAATATAGGATCCTATTTGTGTAGATCACGTGACTTGAATGGAAAGCTGCTCATCCCTTTAAGAGTTCTGTAGTTAGGTCCATGCATCAATCTGTTGGAATGATGACTTTGTCATGCTTTCTCATTAGGATGGTCTGTCCAGGAAGATGAGTTGGATGAGTCATTCTCTACACAAAGTAACAGATTAAGTGAACTGACCTGTGTTTTGGAGTGGCTAACAAGCCTCTGGGAGCGTGTGGGTAAGGACCAGGGGGTATAGCAGCATGGAGTGTGTGGCATTGTGGTAGACTTTGCAACAGGAAGCTTTGCTGTTACAGGCCATGGCTCCCACAGAGGGCTTTGTCATGCTGACATATGCCAGAAGGACAATACTGGAGAGCACAAGCAATGCAGATGTCTGGGGAGCATCAAGGTTTATTTTTTGACACAAGATAATGATCTGTAAGCTGTCAGGGGAAGGCTATTGAACTTTCAGTGTATGATTAAGGAAGGACTGAATCTTTTTTTTGAAAGTTTGTAAGGTTGCAAGGGGTTGAAAAAATAAAGGAGAAATTAGAGTCTCATTTGCACAGGGGAATTATTGTGTTCTAAGGTGCACTGTGAATGCACAGTACACCATCAGTTCTATTTCTCACACTCGAGATGGAGGATCTGACATGTATTTGTAGCAGAAGTACTTAGAGCACTCTGAATGTCTATGACAGTTTCATATTTTGTAGTTTAAGTCAGTAAATTATGCTTCGTCAAGCAGCATCAATGTCTGATATCCAGTACTGTTTCTCAATTAGGTTGGTTTCTATTAAAGAATCACAAAAGATTTAGTAAAGTTAAACAGTCACCTGTTCCTCAAATTATACACATGTATATATTAATGCAAAACTAGAGGGTTAAATTAAATAGTAGAGAAATATGGTTGCTGGACACTCTTTGTTAAATGTAGCTATTTTCATGTTTGACAGATTATAACCATTTGTAACGGTCTGTTGAGTTTCTTCTATACAGCACATTGTTTTAGAAATTTTCATCTGATATTTTTTAATAGGAACAAAAATGATGATATGTTACTCAAGTCTCTTAGAAATAGATGTTTGAGTTGCTTGGGTTTTGTTTAGTAGTACATCATGCATCTGATAATGTATTTTTCTGGATATATTTATAGAAACAAACCAGTTAATACCCCCAAATTTCTACTGGTTTGGAGTTTGCAGGTTTTTCTTGGGTTTCTTCATAGGTTTGTTTTTTATTCGGTTGGTTGGTTGGTTGGTTGGTTGGTTGGTTGGTTGGTTGGTTGGTTGGTTGGTTGGTTGTGGTTTTTTGGGGGGTGGGAGTTTCTGGGGTTTTTGTTTGTTTCACTGTTTTTTTCTGTATTAAAAAAAAAAAAAAAAGAGGGATTAAGAATAAAAAAGGAAGCAAAGAAGATGAAGGGGGATAGGTAACCAAAATTCAGAGAATAAGCATGTGTCCTAACAAGCACTTTGTGTCTGGGTGGGTAGATAGGACATGGACAAAATGGCAAACCAAGCAGCTCCAACAGGAGTGAGAGAAGGCAGGATAAGGAGTCATCTTCAATGGGCAACAAAGAAAGGATACAGCAGCAGTTTTGAGTCTTGAAAAGACCTTTTTCTAGAAAAACCTTCTTTGCTTCTCAGGTGAGATTGGTGAGAGGAAACAAGTCTCTAAGATTGTGGCATTGATTGTGGCATTATCCCATATGATAAGGACCACTGAAAACGGTGCTTAACACCTGTGGAATTAAAAGAATGCAATGCTGGTGAGCATGGTGCCCAACACTCTGCAGGGAATTTGTAATGGTTATCTTAGAAATCAATAACTTAGGCTTGTGTATATTTTCAATCCTTTTTTTAAAAAAATTTATAGTCTAATCTGGCACTTCTAAAGCAGCCTTCATAATAGCCATACTCATATATGGCAAGTCTCTTATTATCAGGTTGTGCCTTGGTTTTATTACAGGTTCTAATATGAGCAGAGAGCAGATTTGAACATGATCTCACACATCATTGACCAAAAGTAAAGAATTGTCTTGCATTCACTGAAATTAATCAATCAAACAAAAATATACTACTTATATAAATATTCCCTTCAACGTAGGAAGAGGGCACTGGAACCAACTTTGCAAAGCAATTATCTACAGTTTTGCATACACTGAAAAAATCCACCTGTTTTTCAGAGACTACACAATATTCCTAGTGCCAGCTATCCCAAAATAACTGGGAAAAAATGCTCCTTGCACTTAAACCAAGTATTTCAAGTGCCATTGTTTTCACTAAAGTTGAAATCAGTAACTTACTGTATCATTTTCCACAGCATTATTGGGTAGTATAACAGCACTAACTACTCTATTATTCCTGAAGTTTTCAGTGAGTGGCAATAACACCCCAAAAGATTATATATAGTGAATGATCCAAGTGTTGATTTTGTTGAAAATGTGTATGAGGCCACCTTTTCTTTCACTAGTTAATGTGGTCCTTCTGTGATGAATATCTGTTAATACTGAGCTGCTTGTTTCCTAAGCAACAGTAACCAGGTAAATGGTTCAAAGCCTTCTTCCCACTTGCTTGATGATTTAACAGAGAAAACATGGGGTTTTTATTGCAGGGAACAAGACTCAGGATGTTCTTGACTGTACTGATTACTGGGTGGCAAAAGAGTTGAAGGTTTCACAATATAGGTAGTGAAAAAATATTTTCTTCTGTTTTGGTTGATGTCAGCATGCGCAGACAAATATAAAATAGAGTACTCCAATACATTAAAGTAAAAGTCTCAAGGCAGAAGCACTACTGAATTTGGATTGGTATTGGTTTTGTTTTTGTTTTCCAGTCTGCTGAAAGACTGCAAGATACTCTGGAGAATTCAAACAATACTCTACTTGCTTGAAATACTAATACTACAGGTGATCTGAAATTTCCAGTTAGATTCTGAGCAGTATCATAGGACAATGAGTATTGGACTCTTTAAATTTCTTGGACAAAGCAGGGAGCTGAAAACAGACCCCATTACCTAAATTGCTGTTACATTCTCTAGCTTATTATAGGACTGACACAATTTTTTTACAGACTTATTTTTTCCTTTGGTTAGAAAGACATGGATTTTTATTTATTTGGGGCAAAATCAGAGTTTTTCTATAGTACCAAAAATAAATAAAAGAAGACCTAAATTTTTGTTAAAGGTAAATACTTAATTTAACTAGAAATCAAATATTTTTCCATGTTGTCTAAACTTTTCCTCTGTTTTTAACATCTTATTGTAATTTTTGTCTTAAAATTTTCACCATTTTATACCAAAAATAGATTGTTTAGAATCAGGTGAAAACACTTTGTAGAAATATTTTGAGACTAAAATAAGATGAAATTAGGACTAGGCTGTGTGAGTAAATATTCCCATGTATCACAAACATATTTCCTTCTGAGGGGAAGATAAGAAATATTTTCCTATTTAACAGCTAATATTTCAGGAATATAATAATTTTTGCATTGTAACTATTGGGTACCAATACAAGTTACTTACGTATATGCATCATGTTCCAGACCACATGCAAGCTGAAACTAAAATCAGAAAATCTTTATTGCATCAGATTTCCAAAATGCAGAATATACATTGAGAAATCTTTATGAGAGATCTGTTTTTTCCAAGCTGATCAGAAAAGTGTTTTCAGATTTGTGTGTCAGTAACATCAGCCAGTTAACAAATGAGACTTATTTGTCAACTAATATGATACTGCAATGAAATTTCTTCCAAGTAAAGTTCTTTTATTGACTTCAGTGGAAAGGAAAAGAAAAGCACCTGACAAAAGAATCTTAAATTCTAAATATAAATATGTCTTCAAAATAAAGAATAAAGTAATTTCACATATTCCTTCTCAAAACAAGATTTCACATATTGGACTTTGACAGATTCTCCTTATTATTATTATTATTATGTGTAGAAATAACTGCTCGTATTAATTGTTGTGCAGTACAAATTCCAAGTTGTGAAAGACAGACAGGAATATAAAAAGCCTACACAGTCACTACACAGTGATTTTGGAACTGGAGTTGAAAGACTCAAAGGAATTTTCTCCTGAATGAAAAGTTATGCAAATCTGCTCTTTCTCAAGTTTTCTGCATCATACAAGAACTGTATGTGATTTTCTCAAATGAAGAGAAAGAAACCACAATTCTTTCCAGTTTTAAGGACAGTGTGGTGCATTCAGAAGGGCAATCAAGAAAGAGCACAGAATGAGTGAAGAGTAAAAATGTTGTTTAAAAAAAACAGAACTTGAGAAGAAACACAGTCACGTATTTCTGAAAATCAAATACTAACAGATGCAGATGTCTTGATAATATTAATTTATGAATTTTTTTGCTTTCTTACAAAACAAGTTAAGAGAATGTTCTGCGCCAGACTAACGAGATTTAATTCTTTTCCTTGTCTTACCAGCAAATTGGCTGAAATAGTCTAATTTCTCTCACACAAAGCTATCACATTCATTACTTCTTTTCAGCTTTTAATGAATTGTCACAGTCATGGATATGAATGTAGAGATATGTACTAGTTTGTGCAGACAGCAATCATTTCACATACTTCTGCAGTATGATTTTTACTTTTTTTGAGATTGAAGTGAAAGGTTTTTTTAAGGAAGCAGAAGAATATTTCCAAAACTGGAAATTATCAGGTCATCAAGTTCTTGCTATATAATGTCTGAAACACTTTATGTATTTAGAAATATCTGCTGCTGTATCATACTGTCTGCACAGATTACACAAGAATGAGTACAAGGAAGAGTGCTCTGGAAACTGGCCTTTCTGCATAGTCCTTTTATATATATTTTGACAGATGTTGGTGTGATAATTTCTTCTATAGTCTCCATGATTCATCTTGAATGCCATTGGAATGGTGGCCCCTTTGTAGAGGATATGACACCTGAAACAAAGAAATCATGGGGCAGTGAGGAAGGGCAAGGTGGACAGCTGAACTGGTAGTGTCTGCCAGTACCTAAGTGGTTATATGTCTCCCAGAACATGAGGTAGGTTTTGGATTAAAAGCAAAAGAAAACATTAGGATACTTCTGTGGGTCCTGCAGCCTTGGCTTTCAGAAAATATGCTCTAAATTGTGTAAATTTTAGACATCTAATATGTGTACAGGACCCTGTTGCATTAACTAGAAATGATAAAGAAATGGCTAGCAGTGACATAAGTGCTCCATGGGGGACTTAGGCATGAATATGGTAATATCACTATCGAAATTCCAACCAGCCAATTGGAAAATGGATTTTGAAAAACAGCATTCAGCCTGTGATAATTGCAGCTTAAATCCTTAACGCTTCAGGAGAATTCATAGTCCATTAAATTAAGTGCTCTACAGAAGCAGACTTCAGAAGCCTGATATTTAAGTAACATAAGCAAAGAGGAGACTGGACTTAAATATGGGACTTTCTAAAAGCTGTTCCAAATACTGTTGCAAAGAACAGCTGCAAAGCAAGTGCAATTGTTGAAATTCTTTGCTGCCTCAGTTCTGGGTACATGAAGCCTCAGAACAGAATACTGTACAAGCAGAGCACATGCACCTTTTCAAAAAAATATGTCTTCTGTGTGACCTTGATATGCATGGAACCATGGATGTATTGTTGGTAGTTGGGGTGTTTTTGCATGTGTTGCTCAGCAACAAAATATTTCACTCAAAAGAAAACATTATAGTGTTAATAACTATAACTAATAGATAGGAATGGAAGTGTTCAGTTTTAGAATTATAGTTCCAGACTCTCTAGACTTACATAACAACGTATCGGCTTGCTTATTTGTCTACATATAAATAAAACCAAGAAACTTGCCAGGTTTATTTTCTGGTGTTTTCATTTTGTTGTTCCAAATATTTTCTTAACCTGAAGAGTTACAAAATGGCAGATTCCAAGGAAGTTAATCTGGGGTTTGCACACATGTCCAATACAAAGCGCAATGTCTTGTCAAGTCCTCAGCTTCTGGCATCCGCCTCTTCACAGACTTTCTGTTCCAATTTTTTTAAAGTTACTATGCCATATTGGGATGACATTCTAGCTAGACCTACCTGCAAACTGTAACTTTTGAAAGTTTAAAATCTCCACTTGCTATTCAATTTCTTCTTTTTAAACCTCATCAAACTTCCTAGTCTGAGACACATAATTAAACTTCCCTGTGTGTTCATCCTGGCTAGCATATTTAAAATAGCACTTTTGTATGAATTGCTGAAAAGCTAGTTTATTTTATATCAAAATTTTTTCATGCATTCCAGCATATTAAGTAGAGAAAAATTCAATCTTTACTTGGGTCAGATTCACTTTTTTTAAAAAATGATGGTTTGAGTTATTAAAGCAAGAAGTACTTACATTCTACATGTGTGGAAAATAGTTTGATTAAACAGACATTTGGGAGAAGTTTCATCTGACTTGTACATTTATCAGGTAAACACCAACACCTGAGCTATGTTTCTGAAGTATTTTTATAGTCAACATAAAAAGGCAATTCTGAGTTATTATTCCTCTTATCATGGGAAAGACATTTAAAGTGGGTCATATTAATTACACTCTAAAAGTTCCCACTTCCCAACAGTCATAATAAAAGGAGTCTAGACAACTGGCTCAGAGGTATATGTCTGCATACCAGACTTCCAAAACTAGGCATCAGGAGACAAGTTTGTACTCAAAAAGTCAGAAAAGGAGCTAATTAATCAAATATGTTTATTCTGTTTGCCCAGTGTGCAGATTTTATGCATGGTCTTTTGTCATGGTCTCAAGCAATTCCTATCCACATTAAAACAGTGTTGAAACTAACTTCTATAACATGGACTTCTGTTCCTGATCCTTAGGGAAGTGGAATTAAATTGGATGGTTACAAGAAAATCCCATTTTGTAATCCATAAGTCTTTCTTTTCTATAGAGATATAATTTTAGATTCTTTAGCAGGAAAGTTAAACTGCAGAAAGAAGGGTTAGCAGTGTTTAAATTAAATATATCCTTTTTTTTTTTTAATTTAGATGATGGGAGGGGTGGCAAATCTTTCCTTCAATTGCTATTTTATCTGATTGAATATATGATTAAGAGTGGCATCTTCAACAAAGGAGAAAAGATTGACCATTTATTCCATAATTGTGATAGAAAAGAGTGACACCATTTTCCCCTCCATTTTCATGCCCTTGCACATAAGGTAAACTCTCCTAGTCCAAACTTCTCTGTCAATAAGATCTAAAAAACCCCAAAACACAAACTCTTAAAAGATACAAAATGTCACATGAAGTGGAAGCCTCAGTACCTTACCTATTTCTCAGGGTGGGAGGGAGCAGTTAGAGGGTATGGGGGTGGTGGACTTTATCGGAATGGAATCAAATTCTTAGATTGAAAAAAATACCTAAATCTTGCATGGAAGACATTAGAGACATGCTCTAATGAGACATGCTTTCTCTCTATGCCACAAAAAACTCACCCTAATATATATACTATCATATGCTATTTGTATTTTAGGAGCCATAGGAGTAGAAGGAAGGAGTGCTTATAAAATTCTAGAGTGCTTATAAAATTCAAGAAGAATAACTCTCTTATTTCTCTTCTAGTCTCCTCACCTGCCAAATTGGAGACAACATAACTAGACTTGGTGTATGCTAACAGATGAAAAGCATTATTTGATGAAAAGTACGTAGGAACTTTCTAGATGAGGAACAGGATGTGCATGGCAAGAAGGAGAGGGAAATATCTCCCCAGTAAAATGATTTTGCCTTACAAAAAGAGGTAGTTCAGACATAACTTTTTGGGTTTTTGTTTAGTTGTTTTCTCTATTTTCTATTTTCCTGTCCACCAGACCACACAAGTGCAAGGACTGGATGTGGGACAGCGCACAAATCTTTCAAATTAGATGCCAAATCTGGCCAACAGAGAAAACCAGGATTACAGGGTATTTTGCAGGGTGCTCTAATGAACAGTGTCAGACAGAGGTTCTGGATTTCAAAATCTGGGATGCAGAGAATGTGCTGTGTCTGCTCCCAGGCCCATTGCCAGGGGCCCATCAACCCATCAAGTTTATCTGCATAGGCCAAGTGTGGAACACCGGCACAATGCCAGACACGGAATCCTAATTACAATTTCCAAGGAGTAAGCATCTTTACTGTCCCACTCCCAGGATAGTCCTAGCAGAGCCTCAGCCCCATTGTTCATGTATGAAACCCTTCACAATGAATCATTATTCCCAGATCCCTGTAACACCTTTAAAACTAAAGGAACTTCCTTCTGAGGGGTATGGGATACAGTATGGTGAAAGAATATGTTGCAATCACACAGAATTTTTTAAGGCATGTTTCAAGGGGGAAACAAAGGTGGGGACAAGGGAAGTGTTTATGTGATTTGTGAAGAAACAAGTATAGGAAATAGAGGATGTAAGGGAATAGAAGAATCCATTTGCAGGTAAGCAGGAGCTGGTCAGTACACTTTCTGGCCATGCCCTGACCATGATCACTGCCATCTGTCATGTCTCCTTGTTAAATTCCTTCAGTTGTTTTCTAGGAAGAGGCTCTCCATCCCATGACCACATGTGTGAATGGGTCTGTGGTGTCAACTGGAGTGAATGCGTGTGTGCATGTGAGTGTGGGATCACTAGTGAAGATCAAGCTGAAAGAGCCAGCAGGGAGCGGCTCAGGATTAAGGGGGTGTGTGGATATGCCAGCATCTGAGAAGGCTGGGATCCAGAAGTTGCAACTGGTCAGGCTGGCTGGATAAGCCCAGTATTTGCCCTGAATCTTGCAAATCTTCCCTCTAGCAGAATTCCTGCTCAGCCAAAGCTGGAAGCAGGATGAGCCATTGTTCTCTGCGTTCATGTGAGTGCCCTGTGTGTCTGTTCTTTGTGTGGACAGATGTATAAATATGTGCACATGTATTCTATATAGTCTAAACTCTCTGTCAGGAATAGGCACTCAGCCTCCTTATTGGAGAGACTGTGAGACTGAGTCAGAGTTAAAGGTCTTTTCCAACCTAAATGCTTCTATGATTCTATGAAATCATGTCTCAGAGATGGCCACAGGAGACGAGCTGTGCAAGAGGAGGCTCCCAACCACAGCCTATCAGGTAATTCCAACTGCAATTATTTGTCTGAAACTAGAAATGGTGTGACTGGCTGTTACTGAAAAGCCAACATTGAATGGGTAATAGAATTTAAGGTTGCTGAGTGTAGCCACTTAGCTACACAAAGAAACTGTCAGTCAAAACTCCAGTCTTCAGTCACTGAATGATCCTGGGAAGGTTTTTTAAATTGTGAAGTAAAGTAGTTACTAACCTGTCTTATGGAAATATATTGAATACATGTTAATAAAGAGGTTGGTAATCTAAGTGAGAAGGGTGACATCTCTGCACTGGATTAGGACAAAAACAATGAGATTAGTTACCATACTTTCAAGAGAGGTTAACTACAAAACACCCACAGAATTTCAATAGGTTTTGGCACTATAGCACCATTAAAGATATTTTAGATTATTTCCAACTGATCCAGGGTAACTTAATTCACTGATTTCAGCAGTGGAAACTAGACATAATATGTGGGTTTTTTATAGTTCTTTCATTGCATCAAAATAATTCTGAATATTTAAAATATCTAAAAAAATCTGATAATGAAAAAAAAAGAGACACCTTAGTGGCATGTCTTAGTGCATTGTGTTCTGCAGATGGGCTGGGAAATTTTTCTGGTAACAATTTTTTTCTTTCGTTGTCTGATACACATTTTGATAGGTTTGATGTAAATTTCAAAGAGGACAAAGAAGCCTAAATAAGAATCTTATATTAAGAGATAAGATAACTTTTAATTGTTTTTTTTTTCTTAAAAAGAAAAAGCTTTTTTTTTTTTCCTGCTTTGACAGGTTTTTAATCTCTTTGTATCATAGAAAGGTCTGCCAGAAAGAGGATGGACTAAAAGCCAAAACTAAGTGATACTTACACAGTACAAAAGAGAGAGTTGGCAGGTCCTCAAAACTGATTATTTAAAATCTATTTTCCAGAAGATCTGATAAACTGAATTTCCACAACCTGAAATGGACTATTACATAAAAATATCCCCAGGCACTGCTTATAGTCAACAAATCAAACAGATCAGAGCTTTTATCAAATTTGATCAACAAGCTGTAATCTCTTTAAAAATTTTCCAAACCTGTTTAAGCACTTTTCCAAGCCTTGTGTAGTCTTACAGTACATGACCTTCTCTTTCTCTCCTTTTTCTTTGTAAAGAACTTAATTCAATTTGTCTGCTTAAAA
Organism: Serinus canaria; assembly: GCF_022539315.1. Classification (NCBI taxonomy): domain Eukaryota; kingdom Metazoa; phylum Chordata; class Aves; order Passeriformes; family Fringillidae; genus Serinus; species Serinus canaria. Next base: position 15,920,254 of record NC_066314.1, on the reverse strand, counting down.
GAACAATCTTGTAATACAAAAGAAGCCCAGATTAGGAGTTCTCTGGGACTCCAGCATCTAGAATCACTATTTGTGCCATAGGAGACAGTGAAATGATGAAAGTCACGCAAACAGAAACTTCAAATTGCCAAATTACCTCTTGACTCTTTTTGTACTGAATTGTATAGCACTTTTTGCCCACCTGTCACATGATCGCACTGCCCATCTGTCAGTCTGACTTGTGATTTCCATTTAAATCTTAAACAGAGGTGAATACATTCTGTAAGGGGATAAGAGAGGATTAACTTGAGAGGAAGGCAGGGAAAACTTGGCAATTGTCAATCCCCACTGGAAGCAAGTGACTGAGCAAGTGGAACCTGCAGTTGTCGGATCAATCAGGATTCAGGAAGGTCAGACACAGCCATGGCACGGCTCTGACTCCTTCCCAGGTGACAGACCAGAACACTGGGAAGGGTGCTCTGGGGCAAGGAGTGGAAGCTGAGTTTAAACGCCCAGGAGGCACCAGGGACACAAAGGTGCTGCTTTGGGGCAGTGATGTGAAGAATCATGAAAATCTTTGTCTGATAAAATTTGGGGTCAGGATTATGGGTTGGTCTAGGAGACAAAAAACAAACACAGAATACAAAAACAATAGAGATCTGGTCTTCCTGAAACTTTTAAAAGGACTATTATTTCCTTTTTTCCTTCATGTGTCAATTTGGAAAACTCTTTAGGGTTATTTCTTCTTAAAAATATTGGATTTTTCTATGTCCTGTAGCGGCAAGACTTGCTTCTCCCTTCTTTGGAATAACTGAGATAAACACTAAATATAGTACAATTAATCAGTTATGCCAAAGATAATTTTGGCTTAGTGTGGGTCTACCAGGCAGTGCACTGAAGTGCCCCTAGAAGCTGATATAGCTGAATGTCACACTGCTATGCAGAAATACTGTCTTGTGTTCCAAAAACTGATACACTGGGGGCCCCTACATCAAAGTGTCTCATAAGGTGTAAACACATACCATATTGTGAGTCACATTTTTTCTTTGGTTGCTGATGTTCTGATTCAATTCTTCGTCATAGATATGCCACTGTAGAGCATGTAGGCATGCTTTTTTCCACTGTGCTAAATAATAGGACACTCATTGGAAAATAGCAGAATTAGAAAGTATTTCTGGTAAACTGCACAATAAATATCCTTGATATAAAGGTGGGCAGCTGCTTCTTTATAATCTCACTTGTCAGAAGATGCTGTACTCCTTTCCCTCTGCAATTTTAGTACTGCTGTTCAACGAACTCATAAAAAGGTAGTTTCATCATCTATAAGAAAATTATTGTTCACCTGTTTCCATTTCATAGCGCCATAGTTGTCATACATCAGAGTTAACAGTAATTGGCACACTTTTAGCAAGATTATGAAAGGTTAAAATAGGCATGAAATTTACAAATATTTTCCCTGAGTAAATGCCTTTACTGGCAAAGTAGGGAATCCTCTCCTCTCCTCTCCTCTCCTCTCCTCTCCTCTCCTCTCCTCTCCTCCCCTCCTCTCCTCTCCTCTCTCTCCTCTCCTCTCCTCCCTCTCCTCTCCTCGCCTCTCCTCGCCTCCCTCCCTCTCCCTCCCTCGCGCCCGCGCCTCCCTCTCCCTCCTCTCCCTCCTCTCCTCTCCTCTCCTCTCCTCTCCTCTCCTCTCCTCTCCTCTCTCTCGCTCCGCGGTCTCGCTCTCCTCTCCCTCTCTCCTCTCTCGCTCTCCTCTCCTCTCCTCTCCTCTCCTCTCCTCTCCTCTCCTCCCTCTCTCTGCTCCTCTGCGCTCGTCTCTCTCCTGCCTCCTCTCCTCTCCTCTCTCCTCTCCGCTCCTCCTCTGCCTCCTCCTCTCCCCTCCTCGCGCTCCTCTCCTCTCCTCTCCTACTCCTCTCCTCTCCCTCCGCTCCCTCCTCGCCATCCTCTCCTCTCCTCTCCTCTCCTCTCCTCCTCCTCTCCTCTCCTCTCCTCTCTCTCCTCTCCTGCTCATCTCCTCTCCTCTCCTCTCCTCTCCTCTCCTCCTCTCTCCATCTCCCTCTCAGCCGTCTCCGCATCCGCTCATCATCCATCGTATCCGTCTCCTCTCTCGTCCTCTCCTCCATCCTCTCCTCTCCTCTCCTCCTCCGCCCTCCTGCTCTCTGCAATCCTCTCATCTCGCTCGGTGCCCCTCTCTGCCTTCGGCCTCTCGTCTCCTCGTCCTCATCTCCCTCCTCGTCCCTGCTCTCCTCTCCCTCTGCTCGTCACCCCCCTCCTCGCTCCCTCCCGCTCCTCATCCTCTCCGTCCCTCGCGCTCCCCTCCTCTCCCTCTCCCCGCCCTCCCCCCCCCTGGCCCTCCCCTCCACCCTCTACCCCCTCCCCTCCCGTCCCCTCCCCTCCCTCCCCTCCCTTCCCCTCCTCCTCTCCCCTCCCCTCCCCTCCCTCCCCTCCCTTCCCTCTCCACAGTTATATATTTTTACGTACACTGAAACACCTCCTAGATAAGGTCTGAAGTATCTCTCTTCCTGCTTTCTCTTCTACACAGTTAATAACTAGCAGTCCAGAGATTATGATACTGCCTGGAGAGGTAGAATTTGTGGGGTTAAACTACACCAGAGAAAATGAGTCAAACATGAGTCTTCCTTCACGACTCTTTGGGGAGGGTGCATTGAACACCATGTTATTCTTTTCCTTAAAGGACAAGATTGACTCATAATTAGTTGTTTGAAAAAACACAGTGTCAGCTTATCTTCAAATTTATTATTTCTTTCTCAACAACAGAACCTTCTTGACAGTTTGAGATTTTCCTGTATCAAATACCCAATTCCAGAGACTGCAGTGTGCCTGTACAAACTGTCATCCTGGTTTTCCTAAGATAGAGGTAGACTCTAAAGTTCTTTAAGAGTTTGCTGCACAGAAGAAGCTTTGTAGAAGCATAGGAGAGCTTTTTTTCTCCTAAATTTTATGGCTTTGAGAGACCTACACTTAGATCCTCAGTTCAAAAATAACAGAAAAATATATACCAGGTAAAAATCTGTGACTTATCTCACCTTTTTTTTTTCTTTATATACTACATTTTTCAATATAATTTTATTTTTTCTTTTACTGTATGTTGCAGTGTTTTTTTTTTTTTCTTCCAAGAAATCTAAAGAATTTATGGTTACAAAGGCATGCAAATATGACCAAAACAAGAGAAGTAAATCTTTCAAATGTAGATCTCAGAAAGACACTTATTTTATGTTTCCTTTTCTATAGTAATAATAACACTTAGACCTTTTAACTCCCCGAGTATCAATGAAGAGATGCAAGTTGATTTCAAGTTAACAGGGAGCTGTACTTCATATATGGAGAACTAGAAATGATTGAGTTCTGCTATCAAAATGGTTAAAGGTGGAATTTTGTGGCTGGCTAGACATCATAGTAATTTCTTAGCAGAGCACAACTAGTGTTTGGAAAGGCCATTAGTTACCAGTGGTTACCCTTTTGTTTACTCTCCCCCCTGCTTTTTTTAAGCATGTGAATCTCAGAAAAATGTTAGTTCATAGTCATAAAATCATAGAAGAGTTTGTGTTGGGAGAGACCTTTAAAGGTCATTTAATTCAACTCCCCTGCAATGAGCAATGACATCTTCAACTAGATCAGATTTCCCAGAGCTCCATCCAACTTAACCTTGAATGTTCCAAGGATGGGGCATTTCTATCTTGCTGGGCAACCTGTTCCAGTGTTTCACCACTCCTACTGTAAAATTTCTTCCTTATATGTAGTCTGAATTTACCCTCCTTTAGTTTAAAACTGTGAATGCCATGGGACAGGGAGATGAGAGATTTTAGGGAGTTGGAAAGATGTGATAACCTGTTGACTATAAACAACTTGCAGGTGCTGTTTTTCTACCTTGTTTTTCCACCTTGTTTTTCCATTCCTCTCAAGGACAATGCGTGAGAAATATGCTTCTGTTTGTTAGCCAACAGAACAGAATCTATCGCACCTCTCTATGAAAACCGCGTGGTTCTTTTGAATAAAGAGCTTCTTCATCTTTGCTACGATCCTGCCTCTCACCTGCTCCTGCCCCGACCCCGGCGCGCGAGTGACATAAAACCTCTAACATTATGGAAGGGAGGCAATAAGATTTCCCTGGAACCTTCCTACCTTCCAGTTGAACAAACGTAGGGCCCTTGGTCTGGCCTCATAGCAGAGGTCCTGCAATCCTGTGATCATTTTTGTGTCCTTATACTGGACTTCCTCCACTAGGTCTTTCCTGGGCTGAGGGCACAAGTGCTGGATGTCATACTTCAGATGAGATTTCTCAGGAACAAAGGAGGAGAAAATCACCTCCCCTAACTTGGTGGTGATGTTTCCTTAGGTGCAGTGCAGGATACGGTCAGCTTTCTGGTGCACACTGTCAGTTTGTGTCGAGCTTTCCATTCACCAGTATGCCCAAGTCCTTCTCCTGCAGGCCCTCAATTCATTAATCCCTCAGCCTGGATTGATACTAGAGGATTGCTCCGACCCAGGAGCAACACTTTGCACTTGGTCTTATTGAACTTCGAGACCTTCCCATGTGCCTACTTGTCACATCAGTCTATGTCCCTCTGCAGGGCATCCCATTCCTCATGCCTGTCAACTGCACTGCTCAGCTTGGTGTAATCTACAATCTGCCAAGGGTGCACTTGGATCCCACTATGTCATTGATGAAGATATGAAACAGTACTGGTCCCATAGAGAGCCCTGAGGGATAGCATCATCACTGTCTCCATCTGGACATTGAGCCACTGACCACTACTCTTGTGATGAGCACATTCAACCAATTCCTCATCCATGGAACAGTCCATCTATCAAATCCATACCTCTCCAATCTAGAGAGAAGGGCATTGCTGGAGGCCATGTCCAAGACCTTACAGAAGCCCAGACAGATAGCATTCATCCCTGAGTAGTTCTACTGTCCAATTCAATATCATTGCCATGCAAACGAACTGCCAAAGTATAGCACAACAGATAGCTTTAAAGACAGGTTCAAAGGCCACGAGAAAGATCCAGCAATTTAACTGGTATTTGTTGCATAATCCTATCACTGATATTAAAATTTTCCATGCATAGCATTTCACTATAAACCCTGCTGATCTGCAGAGAATTCAATAACCTGCTGGAGTACAAAAACAAGCATTCTTATGTCTAATAAAAAAACAGAGAAATTATTTTATGGCCCAAAACTCTGGAAATGCTTCTTCCTCTCTGTTGACATTAGAGGAAATTTACAGATAATTTTCCATATAATTTACAGTTCTCTCCCAAACTGTAGAAATACCAGCCACTCCAGATCTCATTATTGGGAAACAGGTTAAAACAATAATTAGGGAAATATTAAGAGGTCAAGAGAAGTTCATGGATGTTCATTTGTATGTAAAGAAAGTTGGAGAAGGTACAACTGAGAAAGGAGTATAAAGAACAGTTTAGCTGTCAGAGCAGACTGTAATGATGTTATGGATCAGTCCCTAATGAATAGGAAGGACTGTATCAAAAAGAAAGGTCCTCCTATACCCAGGGAAATCTGTCCACTTCATTTTCAAAAGCAGGAGATTGTGCTTTTGCAGATAGATAACCGTTCAACATATTAGAGAGTTATTTTTGTCAGATCCAGAAACAGTTCAGAAAATGTCTAGTAGTTATTTTCATGTCTTCAGAACATATCAGCATGCACATGAAAATGTGTGCAAACTCTTTTAGAAGCATGTTAATTTGAGGAAAAAATCTTAATTTTGATCAGTATCAGGAGAATGTGAAGTTATAGAAAAAATGTGTTTAAATGAAATGTTAGGAAATTATTTTGTGGCTCTTTGATTCAAAGGTTTTTTCAATAGCTGTTCCATATCTCTCATACAACCATGTGAGAGACTAGAGAGAGAGATATACTATAGGATTAATCAGATCCGAAAACACACTGATTCCCAGAACATTTGAATAAACCCATCATTTTTGTTGTTACATTTAGAATTGCTGCCTGACCATCCCAAACTCTGTCCCCCTGAATTTTACAGGGAACTTCAAGTCCTCCTTTATTTGAAATCAAAATTCATGTTACCTAAGCTTTTACTGGGTATTATGCAGTCACAGAAACGAAATCATCTTATTGGGGGAAAAGACTGTAAACTAGATATATTTTATATCTAGGGGAGAATCACTAAAGAAATTCTGTTTGTAAAAAATATTACTTGAGTTTGTGGATTTGAGCAAACTATTTTATAATTTGGTGTACTGCTGCAGTACAGACTAGGGGTAAAGATAGTGTTTAAAAAACCTTTTCCAACAGGAAAAAATAGCAAATAATGACTTGTTTTCATTCTTTATAATTTACCACAAATTTGTGCTTTTAGGAAAGAGTTTTTTATAGTTCAGCCTTTCTGCACTTTAAAAGCCATAACAGAGAAGACAAATCTCTGTCAAAATAAATCTCTTGAAATACAGTATGAAATAATATATTTGCAAAAAGAAAAAGGAATTCCATAAAGATGTGCTCTTCTACTGTGTACAGATGGTCAGATGCAATTTAGTTTGAAATCCATCATATATGATCTGGTATGATTCAGCTTGTCAAATTAAATTCTTGACAGGCTCAGTCTTTAAAGAAGTACTAAAGCTTATATAACAGCAATAATTGGTCAGCACAGGTCTATTTTCAGAAGCATCTGATCCTAACCAACTTTGAAAACAGGAGCATTTTGGCAGAAAATGATTGATCTCAGAAACCAGACTTAAAGACATACGTCTCTTTGGATTTAAGCTTATGCAAAACAAACAAACAAAAAACCAACCAACCAACCAAACAAACAAACAAAAAAACCCCAAACTCCAAGCAACCAAATCCAAAAGAGCAAACCCAAAAAACCTACAGGACTTTAGAAAATTGAATTTTATTACTTAATTAAATTAGAGAGCTTTCCTTCCCTCTCAGAGCTCAACATTCAGAAGAATTTCTGAGATATTATCATTGCTTTCAGAGAATGGAGAGTAGTGCTTTCATTGGTGTGAGATCCTGGAGCTGTGTTGAGATTGTAGGAATCACAGTTGTGCTAGAAGACAAAGGAAAGCGACATTGTAAAAATTTTACAAAGAAGCATAACAGGAGAAATGGTTGCTGAAAGGACTCTCTCAGAAGCCCTGGGCAGAGAAGAGCTTCACTGTGGTGACCTATTACAGAGTCAAACAATGGGCTACAGCTGGCTATGTGAGAGATAGCCCCTGCTGTCCTTTCCAAAGTTAAAAAAAATCAAAAATCAACACATAATATTTGATAGTAGCAGGAGAGTTAGAATGAAGCATGGATTGGTACAGCCGCTGCACAAAGCTCACGGGGACAATCTCAGCCCAGCCAGCCTGCCTGCTGTGGACATGCCTTTTCCAGTTACAGACCAACAGTGTGCCCAAACTGCCTTCTCCATAGCACATGCACCTTCTGTGCTCCTGTGCTCATCTCGGTGACAGCAAAATATTTCTGGCAATACATTAGCCATCCTTTGTGGAGGAATAGGATGTAAGAAACCAAAGATAGTGCAGAAGGTAGTGTCACACCTGAGGAGCTGCAGCTGTACTAATCCCCAAAGATTAGGAACTGGCCTGCCCTTAATAGGCCACAACTGTGTCCAATAAGAAGAATAGTGCTACAAAAGAGTGGGTTAGGGGGTTGAGGAGAGAGTTGGAGTTAATTTGTTGGCTGTGGTGTGAAGAAGAAGGAGTCAGTGCTGTGAGAAGCTGCCTGTGAGAAATCACCAACAAGGCATGGAACTTTTACGATAAGATGACAGCAATCCTTCTGCCTCATTTAATTCAAAAATATCCATTGGGTCTGCAGAGACCTGCTTGACACACCTTACATGAGATGTCTGCTATATATTTTTATTTGGACATTTGCTCGTAAGCTTGCTAAATTTAACATTAATATTTCTTTATAAACATAGAAAAATTCAATTAGTGAAATAATATTCAAAATTCCTCAATATACTTCTATACATATATTGGTTTTTTAAAAGTTTTTGGGAATGCCTACAAAGGGAAAGGAGATGTCAAATTTATTACTTTATTATTCCTAATTTTGGACAAATACTTCATTTTTTTAGAGTATGTTGTATATTAAATCCTGCATAATGGAAGAAAATATAACAATACTTTGAAAACCTACAGTACAGACAGGCCGTGACATTAAAACCCAAGACACTGGAAAATTTCCAGGTGAATTTTCCATGCAATTTCCATTCATGTTCCTTATTTACATGAGTACAGGCCTCAACAGGATACCAGCTCCACAGAATACCTACTAAAGCAGCAAAATATGGAGATCTTAATAGTATGATATAAGAAAGAGGCCAGACTTATAAACTAATTTGCTGTCTGGTTGTTGGAGAATATGACAAATATCCCATGTGGATGCTTTTTCCATTCCACCTGTTAGTGTTTTCTCATAGGCTACTTGTTTAACAACTTTCTATTTAGTAATAAAAATTACTAAACAGCAGATACACTGGGATTTTTTAAGCACTAACATCGAGTATAGCTGAATTGTATCCTAATGTATTTTTCTTGTTTTGTCTGAATTATTCAAGTTATTTAATCAGAGCTTTAAAAAATTAGGGTGGTAGATAAATATCTCAACTGAGCTTTTAGTGGTTTTTTCCCTCACAGTAAAAATAGGAATTTCAGGCCCAATGTTTGGCAAATGTTTCCATAAGCAGAGAATATTTTGCTTCCCTTAGTCACATGCTGTGAATTATAAGAATAAATAGATTTGGGAATTTTAATAAAGGCAGAAATGGAGTTGTTTCATGCATAGCCTAATCACTAGGATGCTCTTTGTTTGATTAAAATGTCAAGAAGGCTATTAGGAAGCAAAGACAAAAGCAAAAAAAATGGCTTGGGATAAATAGCCCTCTACCAAAACTCCAGGAATAATCAACAGCTATTCATTTATGCTCTCTGTTTGTGATCCTCTGCTGAGTTCACCGGACTGGCACATTAAAGGGTCAAGAGAAATTGTGCAGCTAAACTGGCTGTAAATTGCATAACTATTTAAGCAAGGAGCCAGACTCAGGGCTCTCTCAGAGCCCAGTAGTGAGTGAAGACAGGAAGGCTGCAGAGGTCTCTGGAAAAGGCTAACAAGATTTTAGATAATTCTATTGTGGATATAGATCTTTGCTCAGAAAATTTTTGTTCCGAACATACAGTCTTGTAGGGAGGATATTGTCTCACAGAGAATTAACTTGAGAAAATCTGATCAACGGACAGTTTATCCTATCCCAGTGGAGCCATAAAGATTTGAATTTTTCATAAGCCTTCATGTACCAGGCAGTACACATAGAAAAAGGAGGAAGGGTATAAATGTATTAGGTCTGTAACTGCCACAGTGGCATACTGGATGCTGCTTGTAAAGTTATCCAAACTTAATGAAGGAAAAAATGAAATTGATTGTCCAAATGCAAGTCCCATACCTGAGCTGATAATATAACCCAAAAATTCTCTATTCTTTGTGATATAATCTTTCCTATAGGTGACACTGCTTATTGTGCTGATAGACCTTATTCTAACTGGTAAAACACCACATGGGATAAGGGTGAGCATCAAGTGTAGTTGCACTGGAAAAGGGAAAAGCCCCATTAAGTGTTTTGATGTAGTCAAAAGAAATGCTGCAGCTTTTGAGGAAAAAAGTTTGTAAAAGTATTTGATGACCAAATTGTGGAAAATAAAACAACAGAAAAAGAAGTAATATTCTTTGTGGAAACTGAAAATATTTCTGACTGAAGTGAGACTTTCCCATTTTTGTAGTCTTGAATATTAAAGCATGGTTTGTAGGAGAGTCCTTGTAACCTTTCATAATATTTGCAAACTGAGCACATACCAAAACCTGTGCGTCAAAACACAGACTTCTAATCAATACAGTGTTGACTGACAATCAGTTTCTCAAAAAGATGAAGTTTTCAGCCCTCTCATTGGTGTTAGTTCTGGTACTCAAATCCTTCAAAATGTATGATGACTATTTTAGCTTGGAAAGTAAGTACACAATATTGATAATGAAAAACACCCGTGACTTCTTCAAGATATTTGAGCTTGAAAGTGAGAGTAGAAATCCCAGGCTGTTATTGCATTTTACAACATTATTCTGGACTCCTTGCTGTGGAGATTGAGCCTCACTCGTCTGATTTGATACCTCTTCAACTGATAGCTGATACCACTTCATCAGAGATCGTTTGTAAGAACACTTACATGTCCCCATTAGTACATCTGTCCAGTTCCAACAAGCTAGAAGCATATACTATACAATCTGGTAGAAGGTGTCTCTGTGAGTGATAAAGTTATGCTATGTGGAAAGCACACTCCTTGTAACTAAACACTAAGACACTTCAGAACTCTTTACTGTTTAATAAACAAGTATTTCTAAGCAGGGGAGTAAAAATTAATGTGGTAGCTGGATGGCATGATAACATATTGCAGAGATAGCAGAGATTAACTTTGTTTAAAAAAAAAATATATTAGAAAGGACTCCCATTTATTACAAAAGGAATTTTGTAGGTGCCTGTTTCAGAAAGTTTCTAAAACTGCACAGTTGTTGGCAGCAGACCAGGTTATCTTTTTTGTCTTTGAACGTCCTTTGCCCAGCACCATGAGGGCTGGAAAATGAAAAACTGTTTGGAAATTATGTGCATATCATTTATTCATGTCATAAAATAACAGGTTCTTTCCTATATTGATATAGAAAAAAACTTTTCTGTAATTCTCTGGAGGGCTAAAACGAAGTACTGCACAATCATACCTAGAAGTTTAACTGGGTGTGCTGGATTTTTGTCATGAATCTGTAACACCAGTTGCATCTACACACCATGGAAACCCTGTGTCACCAAAGGGTTTTTACGTCTCCAAGCCTTCTGATTTACTGTAAGAATTTTGCAAAGCAGTCCCTTCATCTGCTCCTTCTGGTTGGGGTTTTAAAAACATTTCTTAAGAGAAATGGCATTTTGCTTTAAAATGTCCCAGCACATTTTCTAAGATGCCATACTGGTTTTCATTGTACCACATATAAGAAGGATGCTGGATTATATGGTGAGGGCAGAAGGTATGCTTAAAATCTTATTTCTAATTTATTTTTCCCTTTCATGTCTCTCATTTAATTATATTTTAGAACTCATTTATTTATATTTTAGGACTATTTTCTGTTTGACAATTCCATTGGTAGAGAATGAATCATCCACCTAGCCTTCTAGCTCCATTAGGTGAAAAGCCATCTTTGTGGTGATTCTGACCTGTGAGAAACCTTCATCACTGATTTAATATTTCTAGTTTATTCCTCACTCCAGGTTCAAGGCAGCAGCTCAAGGAACAGAGTAAATAGAGACAAGTTCATGCTTGGGGTGGTGGACAAACCCCTTCTTTCCCAACTTGCTTTCTCACATGCCCATGCACAACAGATATGAGGTGCTGGATTTGGAAGACCAGCCAATGGATGCTGTACATGATGCTTCCTGGTCCTCAGCACAGTAAAAGCATGGACCTGCTGGAGCAAGTTGGGGAGGGGCACAAAAATGGTTATAGTGCTGGAGAACCTCTGCTATGGAGACCGATTGAGAGAGCTGGGTTTGTCCAGCCTGGAGAGGAGAAGGATCCAAGGAGACTTTAAGAAAGAGTGTTCTTTCAGTACCTAGAGGGAGCTTGTAAGAGAGATGGGGACAAACCTTTTAGTAGGGCTGGCTTTCAATAGTGCAAGGGGTGATGGTTTTAAACAAAAGGAGGGTAGATTCAGACTAGAATCAAGGAAGGCAGTTTTACAATGATGCTGGTGAAACACTGGAACAGGTCGCCCAGCAAGCTGGTAAAGATCCCATCCCTGGAAAGGTTCAGGGTTAAGTTTGACAGGGCTTTGAGAACCTGATTTATCTGAAGATGTCATGGCTCGTTCCAGAGGGTTTGACTAGATAGCTTTTAAAGGTCCCTTCCAACCCAGACTATTCTATGATTCTATCAATTTATGATTCCATTATTCTCTAGGTTTTTTAATGAAGAGATTTTCATTATTTTTGTTTTAGATCCTCTGTTTTACTCTATTGTCTCCTCAGCAAAGTATGTATTTGTACTAATTCTCAATATTGAATGGTTGAATTCAAATGACAATCCCCTCTTATAAACAAAGCTTTTATTTGTAACCAGAATATCAAATACAGATGTACAGAATTTGCAATTAATTGGTTTTATACATAACCAAGCAAAGAATTCTATTCTATTCCCCTCTCATCTCCCCCAGTAGAACAATTTGTACTTTACTTTCAAGACCTGGCCTATTGCCAGAGACTTGTGGGCTCTCCTCCCAAATCCAGCTCACCCATGTTATATTACAGAATTCTACTGGGTAAGCTTTGGCAAAGGATATCAGCTGATTTTTAAATAGACCAACTAATCTCCTTCTTCTTAACCTGTTTAGAATAAAACCTCAAGTTCTTATTCTCCAGCATAGCAACTGAATGATAATAAGGAAAGAGTCCAAAACTGGCGGTTGAGTATCTTCATTAAGAGAATGTTTATAGTTTCTTTTGGTGTTCTGAGGTTTGGGGTTCTTGGCTGATTGATTGATTGGTTGGGTTTTTTCCTCTTCTTTTTCAAGTTAGGTTTTTATTTTTGGGTTTTGGGTGACTTTTCAGCTATAAAGCTCTGATTTGCTGGTTTGGGAACTCAAATTGCTGTGAAAAAAAACCTGGTAGCCCTAGAAATACCTTTGTCTGTGCAACACTGAATAAGAAATTGGTGAGCTGTTTCTAAATCTGAATTATGTTAATGAATTGCCTGTGATGCTTATAGACCAATGGAATGGACAAACCTGAAGGGGGTAGTCTGGTTGCTACTCATATGTGTAATCCCCACACAATATTTACTACTATTGGATCTGTAGCTACATTTCCTCAGGTTCCACTTAGATTTCCTATTTTTCCTCAAACACACTGAAGCTAATTATTGTGGAAGAACTTCCCAAATTCTTCAGAGTTAATTATCTGGAGTTAATTATCTGATCATATAATTTGTCTGAACTTATAACACAGACAATCAATGCCAAATCACCCCATTTACAGTAGTGAAGCATAGCAGGGAACTCTTTCATTTAAAAGATCTTTAAAAATAATACTCAGAATTCTTCAGAACACTAAGGGAATGTTAGCAAGGATTTTCATTTGAGCTCAGCCTAGGCAGCCAAATTATTATTCATAATAATGATTTTAAAGCATCCACAAGATAAGGTTTTGACAGAGGAAAGCTTTTAGAAGTTAATTACTCTTGTTTTTTGAACAATGCAAAAACATAAGGGCCTCTGTTTTCCCTGAGAAGGACTTACATGACATGGCTATGGAATAGATGCTGAAAATACTTGACACACCAGGCATTGAAAGACAGAAACACAAAAAAAAAGAAAGAACTAAACTTCTGGGTAAAAACTCTTTAAAGAAAGTGAAGTAAAAAGTCTTTAAAGAAAGCCTCGATTTTTATGGTATGTTACTCTATTTCACACTGATATTATGTTCAGTTTCACATGATTAAGATTAGGAAAACAAAGAAAAGGAAGTCAATAAAAGAAAACAATGAAATATGGATAAAAGTGGAGGAGAGTCAATGTCAAATTTTAAATTATTTCTGCTGGCATGAAAAACAGTTTATAAGGGAAACCAAAATTAGTCCAAGGAAAACATAGACAACCCAGTTTGAAGCACCATTGTTAAAAGAAATCTCAATCAATCAAATGATTAATTCTACCTTTGCAATGTGTCAGTTACAAATGACAACAACTGGAATCAATTGATTATAATTTGTCATCACTTTGAAGCCTCGAAATGTGGTGATAGGCAAAATACCAGTGAAGCTAACAACTGTTGGGTAAAACATGATTAATATTCTGCTCCATGACAATTTTCTTTCCTTAAAGAAAGAGACACCATTTCAATCAAATCACAGTTTTCTCCTTCCAAGGGCAAAACAAATCACTAATATGTTCAGAGACACCTTTGAGCAAATTTATTCACTTATATGTATTTGAAACTTTAAATGCTGTGCTTTAGTAGTCATAATACATATTCCTGTTTGAACACATTTTCTATTAGGTATTTTATGCAGTATTTTGTAGTAGTAGAATGATTTGCAAATCATTGCAACTGCATTAAGATTAATGGAAATAGGAAATTTGATTAGTTTCCCTATAATATAAAGAACTTAAAGGCAAAAATATTTATTTAGGTCTTATCTAAACACATGTAAAATGTAAAACGTCTTTTTTAGTACACATGTGATAAACAGTACTTGAAACTTTGATCTGTACAATAAATTGAATTTTCATTAAGTATAATGTTCTTTATTAATGTTTAATAATATATAATGCTACAGTATCTTTTGCAGCCCACTTTTTTCTTCCTGTTTTCTTTTAAAATAATAGGCCTTATAAATAACAACTTCCATTATCTCCAGATTTTTGCTCAGAATTTCTTTTTCCCACTTTTTTTTTTCCTGGGAGGTTTTTGGGCCTCTGATGTATTTCCAGAAATCCTTTTAACATTACTCAATAAGGAACTCTTCTGACAATTATATTGAGAGCAGTCTCTAGAGTCTACAGGTGATTCTTCAAAAATGTATTTCTCCAACTAGCATGTAGATTTATTCAAGTTATTGAAAATGTGAGACTTGCTGGGGACAAGCAAACAGCCACATCAAAAGTTAATTTGAGAGTTGTTGGAATAGGAATACTCAGTGTTCAGTACTGTCAAAGTACCCTTCTCTTTATCAGTTTATTCAGAGACTAGCACAGACAGCTACACATAATGTCATATTTTAAAGCCTTCATGTGCAGTCTGCATGTATTTCTGGAAGATATTGCTCATCCAAGTGCAAACTATCATGCTCAGCAAAGTTTTGTGAAATATATTAGATGACTGCAAAACTCCACCTGGCTTTAACTGCCCAGGTCAAGGGCCCACCACCTCATCCAAAAATGAAGAAAATTAATACAATTATTCTCCAATTTTTTTCTGATTAGTCATATGTATTATTCCCCAAAACCCACTTTTTAATTATAGAAACGTTGTTTTATTGCAAAAGTTGAAGACAAAAATTTATTAGGAGATGCATAGTAAGGCACTTGCCCTTTTAATATCCAGGGTGGCCACAGCCAGTTTCAGGAGGTGATGCAGAAAGCCAGCAAGTATGAGGATATGCTAAAAAAAAAAAATAGGGAAAGGGAACTGTCACCGACATAGTTTATGAAAGATCCTTTACTTAGGAATTTTCCTCTCCTGAGAGCTGAGAGGCCTCAGGAACAAACTGTAAACAATTCTTATCTGCTGCTGTGGAATGCGACGGGAAGGTCTGGGATTGGTCCCGTCGGACTGTTTCCAGTTAGGGGCCTATCACAAAACCCCAGTGTCTCGGGCTGAGAAGACTTTTCGTTTACACATTCTTTTCTATTCTTAGGATAGCCTTGGTAGTGAAATCTCTAGCTTTATTCTTTTAGTATAGCTTTTATATCTTATATATCGTATAATAATAAATCAAGCCTTCTGATGCATGGAGTCTACTGTCTCGTCTCTTCCCTCATTCTGAGACCCCAGAAAACCATGTAACAGGGAATACCCTAAAATACTGGCTTGTGCTTGTAGGAATGATTGTATGCAGTGGCTACAAATTTTAGCTTTTGAAGACTAAGAGAGGTGAGTATCATGAAACATCTTTTAATAGTTTGTTGTAGGGTATACAA
Source organism: Serinus canaria (assembly GCF_022539315.1). Classification (NCBI taxonomy): domain Eukaryota; kingdom Metazoa; phylum Chordata; class Aves; order Passeriformes; family Fringillidae; genus Serinus; species Serinus canaria. The sequence goes on along the minus strand of NC_066314.1, from coordinate 15,904,524 downwards.
AGGTATTTTCAGGAGATCTTAGCATCTGTGTAATCTATTTTATCTATCATCATCACAGTAAGTTCTAGAATTTTTCTTTCCTATGGGCTTTATTTTCTAACAAGTATACCTGTGGATCTATCTGGTTTTGGTTGGGTTTTTTTTTCAATTTCAATTTGAAAATAAATTTGCTGGAACATGGTAAACTCAAAAATGTTATAATTTCATTCTTTTAATTCAATAAAGGGCACATTAATGCTTTTGGCTGCTGTATAAACTATGGATAAGCTACTAAACTATTTTAGGTCCATTTTTAAGTTAAATACTGAAAGTTATACAGATCAGGAGGCAGGAAAGACTTCAAATAAGTAAAAGTAACTTTATTTTGGAAAGTGCTGATGAAGATAAACTATTATTAACAGAGCTTTGTTCTGGAGCCGCTTGATCCCACCAGTCACTTGAAAGGCTTGGCTGTTGAAACAGTTTTACAATGAAACTTATAAAACCAACAAAGTAGCAGGTTTACTCAAGGTTTCTACTCGATGCTCTTTATGGGTCCCCTCCCTCTCAGAATATCCTGGGGTTCTGTGATTGTTTGTTTGTTTGTCTGCTTTTTTGTTTGTTTCAGTAAATAGGCATATGGGGCATTGCAGATTACTCTTTTGCCTGCCAGGATTCTCCCTTCAGGTTGGATCTTGGCAAAATGTGTAGCATGAAATTAAGAAAAAAACATGGGATAAAATGGTTCGAAACAAATAATGATTGAGTACTATTTATGTTTCATCTGGATTTTACTATTTTCAGTGTCTATAGAAAACTGCAGAGACTGCTATAGCCCCTCTTGTGGAATCCCTCAAATACATCACTTGCTCATAAAAAATTAGACACTGTCTTTACCCACCTGGTTCTTCAAGCTATTTACTCTAGCCACACTCTTTATACAACCCTAACAGAGAATAACCAAAGTAGAATTAGGAATGTTCTGTGTAGTTTTGCTTTTCAAGCCACCAACTCCTACGTAACCACAGCAATAATGCCGAGTAAGGCCAGGAGGACCTGTGCAACCATACCAGAAATGCCAGAACTGGGAAGTACCCATTCTGTTACTGCCAGAAGGAGCAGAATGGGTATCAGAATATCAGAAATAACAGCATAGATGTGGATGTAGCAAACAAAACTGGGACCAAAGCAAGGGGTAAACTGAAAGGGCTGTTTATTAGGATGAGATTGTGGTAGAGAAAAACAGAGAGGAGTTGGAGAAATTTTAAAGTTGGTAAAAAAGATTGCAGTTATTTGACCAGAGCTGTCTGTGGTAACCTGTGGTTCAGCCATGGACACCACAGTTTAGTCCAGAAAATAACCCAAACATGTTTGACATATGTCAATCATGTTTCTGTTTTAATTATTGTCTATGAAATTAGGAGTATGCTTTCTTAATGCTCAAACACTCCATTCAATGGAATTAAACATCCTGGAGTAATGTCACTGCCTGCTTCAAACTTGAGATTATTTGCATATTTAATTCCTTAAAAAACCCAAACAACCAAAAAGCAGTGTTTTCTTCTTTGCAAGTATATTTTGTTTGATACAGACAGCAGCTGCAAATCAAAGTAGTTTACTCACTGATTTTATGTAGTTAGGTAACAGTGAAACATTACTGAGCTAATTGCTTCAAATACCTGAAGCTCTAGACATCACTTTTTTACAGTAGTCTCTACATGTTTGCTTTGTTTTCTATTTGGCTTTGATTTGCCTCTGCTATGTACTTTGGATAATTGGAAATCATGATTAACACTAATGAAAAGAAGATGGGTAACCATGGCTGGTATTACAGACTTTTAGCAACGCATAGTTTGCCCTCTTGTTTGTTTTTCTGTTTTCCTAAGCATTTTCCATTATGATAAATGTATCCTCACCTGTTATCTGCTTAAAAGACTTCAAACTCAGCAGAACAGGCTGTCAACCAGTCACTCAGTTTGGAAAGTAAAATGCTTTTGAATTTACTTTTTGAAATGGAGTCTTAAGGAATGTAAAATAGGGTAATTTTTCAGAGTAGTTCAGTGATTTACTGCACTGCCTCTATAAATCAGAGTTTAACAGCTGAAACAACACAAACAGTAAAAAAAACAAAGAAAAACCCAGATAAAAAAAGAAAAAAAGCCAAAGGAAATTTTGACAACCCCTGATATTGTGGCATTTTGACTCGGGCTGTTGTAAATTAGATTTGTATTGTATAGGTAGAAGCTCAAAAAACCCAAAGTACATAAAAATTCTTCTAGAGCAAATATTACCATTCTTCCATTTAATATAACTATTCCTCTATATATAAAATGCATAAATAAAGTGAAAAATGAAGTTTTGAATATATTTATTGGTGGATATAAGCTGTCAGAACAAAATTATTTTAAATTTAGGTCAAATTCACTCAAGACAGTAATTAAAAAAATATATATTCAATTAAAAAGCATAAATAAGCATATCCAACTCAATTTTTTTGTCAGAAACACAAAGGGTCTGGAAACATTTTTTTTCTGACTGTTCTCTATATTCATATTACCTGAATCTGGTGTAAGTAAAGAAAAATGTTCTGAGTACAGGAACTTTCTCTACCTCGCTGATGGTAGCTGAGTTCTACCAACACTGGGGAAAAATACATATAAAAAAATATCAAAGGACTTTATACTGAGACAAGCATTTCCCTAAAAAAAGTATTACCTCAGCATTCCAGAGATATCAGAGACATAACTCATGAGATGAAGCAGTGCTCTTTGTGCTAATGCCATGGAAGCCATCAGGCTGACTGCCTGCCCCACCAGTCTGTTTTCTCTCAGCTCACACTGAGACTGCATGGAAGTCATTCCAAACCTTTCCCCTTGCTCAGGGCAGCACAGCAATAGAAACCACTCAGCTCTTCTCTTGCAAATCCAGTCTGGGGCCTGAATTCTGAACAATCAGTGGACTTTCTTTGTTCCAATAACTCAAGTGTCTTTTTGAGGTCAGTGCATTTTCTTTCATTGATCTGGCAGCCATGTTTGAATCACTGGTGTGGTACTCTAGGAACAAAATGAGTATTCAGTGAGGAAAAACTCTAACTCTTGAAGGATGGTATAACTTGTTGAATAAACAAAATCCCTGACCTGTATGTGGGGGCTGAGCTTGTTGTGACAGGAGGAAAAAAAAAAAAAAAAGAAAAGCTACTGGTTTCAGTTTCCCAAAATAAATACTGGGGCTTTTTCTTTTATAGAACCCACAGGAAAAGAACAAAGGAGCTAAAGATCATAAGACAGGTCACAGCATACTCTGAAAGACAACCTATTAAAAACAATTTTTTCTTTCCACAGTTTTTCCAGGTCATTTTCCCTTCACTCATTATAAGTAGTAACATTTATATCAAAATAGGATCTTGGTTTCTCAGGAATTTATCTGCTCCTTATAATTATTCTCTTGAAGTCATAAAACTGGTTTCTGTGGTAATTATGTTTTCCATAAGTTTTCAGTGGTTCTTTCAAGGTGAACATGATCCAGGCTGTAATCCAATCATAGCATTTCAATAGCATCATTAAGTCCAAGTTTTACAAATAAAGGAGCCTAAAATGCTGTCTAAAGATACATGAGTCTATTATTATGTCCACATGTAGACAGCAGTAAGTTGAATTTTTTTAATTGCTGATTTTGTCAACTCACTTGTGTCAGCAGCTTAGCATTCCTGAAAATCCCATTACTTACCAATGTTTCTAAATCTAGATTTTTTTTTTTTAATAAATTGTGACCTACTTAAATAGAAGCTGTAACAAGGCTGCTCAACTATGAGGGAAAGCCAGAGCACAGTGGTACAAATTAATCCATTTAATCCAGAAATATAAAGGTCATTCCAGCCTCATTTTGAAAGTACTGATCATCTTATTTATCATTACAAGTTTGTAAAACTGAACACAAAATTTCAGCTAATTGATGATTTTTATCATAGTCTCACTGGGTTTTGGTGATTGTCTTTCCATTTATTCCTGTACAGATGAACTCTATGATACTACACAACAAGGAAAAGTTTATGGACCATGTAGGTATGGCAGAATATTTTCTAGTTCCAAAGACTAACAAAAAGATATACAAATAAATATATAAATAAATTAATATAAATAAATATAAAATAAATATATTTTATAATATAAAAGATATTATTTCCTATAGCTCTGCCTTTATCACCTATGTCTAAGTGAACTTGTAATATTTTTAAATAACTGGAGAAATAGAACAATATGATAAATTTTTGGGTTTCAAATTCTGTTGAAAGCAGCGCATATGCATTCAGTGCATATGTAAACAACTTGTCAGATATAAATTTTTCTAATTCAAATTCAGAATTTATAGTAATCTTCACATGTGAGTAGAAATAAGACCAGAAAGACAAAGCCCATCTGCAATTAAATCTGGCCACGAATGTTAAGGACAAGAAAGACTTTCTTCAAATACATCAGTAACAAAAGGAAAACTAAGGAAAATGTGGGCCTGCAGCTAAATAGAAGTGAGGTCCTGGTAACAGAGGACATGGGAAGGCAGGGTCACTAACCACCTTCTTCCCATTGGTTGCCACTGACAAGATCAGCCCTCGTGAATCTTTGATCAACAAAGCCAAGTACAAGTCCTGCACCTCAGAACAATCCCAAGCACAAATATCGACTGGCCCAAGAGTTGATTGAGGAGCAGCACTTGGCTGTGTTGGTTGACAAGAAGTTCAACAGTTCAGAAATGTGCATCCACAGCCCAGAAAAACTCCTTTTTTTCTTGTCCAGGCCACACAGATCAATCAAACAAGGGCACTTGCTGCAATGCATTTTTTCTCTGAGAGTTTCTGCCCTCACCTAGATGAGATGAGATGTTGAAAGAGAACTGACACAGGTTATGATAAACCCTATTTAATGTGTTTGCTGGTTGCATTGTCCACATTATTTGCCCGCAATCTAGGCAAAACCTATTACAGTGCAGAGAAATGTCTGGTCTGCACAGGTGTAGCAATAAGACAGCAGACATTGCAGCAATCAGCCTCTTTGTCCAGTGTTACATTAATAAACCACCACAGCTGCACCTAGTTTCACGTAAATATGCACCTTGGCCATCAAGAAGATCTTATCTCTGAAACTGCAGATATTTACAGAAAATCTTGTTAAAATGCACGACTGTACTTTTACATTTCTTAAAAAGTAAAATCACTTTAGGATGGGGAAGGGATGGAAGAAAATATCTAGAGCATATTGTGAATTTCCCCATATGGAGCCAGGATATCACTAAAGTCTGGAAACAGATGCAGCAGATGTTTATTCAAGAGGTATGGTGTTTTTTCTGACTGAAATTAGATTTCACTCAGCCTAATCCTCAAATTTATCGAGGTCCCTCTGAACTGAAGGGTCAGACACCTTTTACATTAGAGTCATCTGCAAATTTTTTTTTAAAGTATTGTGTGTGATCACCCAAACCACCTTTAAAGATGTTGAGTATTGTGGTTCTTGGCTCTAATTCTTCAAGTTCTATACTCTTTCCAGACCACCAGATGAACACCCAACCTTTGATTACAGCTGCTTGAGCCTGGTAGTGCCACCACTACTGCAACTTACAAACTAGTCAGCTCCTCCAGTGCATACATCCAGTTTTCAAATAATAGCAATAATGGAGGGAAGTGGTGTGAAAACCTTTGGGGACCACCACTCATCCTTCATCCACCCAGCCAGTCAACCATCCTTGATGGTTACTCCTGATTATCTTATGCTTCATTTACTTGGAAATGGATTCCAAGAGGATGGGCTGCTTGGCCTTTCCAGGGAGTGAAGTGAAATGTATCAACTCATAGTTCCTTATCATCTATTTCTAAGATAGATGCAGTAGTATTTCCATCTGCCAGACCCCTTCTAAATATCAGAGTGCTCCATCCATAGTTAATGACATTCTCACAATTACATTGTCCATCTCTTTCCACAGTCTCAGGTGAATTCTGTCTGGTACCTTGGATCTAAAAATGTCCAGCTTGTTTACAGGTGTAGAGGAGTGCTAGAACTGTAGCAAGGTTGGCACTGCAAGTCATGATGAGGCAGGGGTACAGGGCTAGCCTAAAATTATTGGAGTTTTTTACCTAAATAAAAGGTGGAGGTAAAAGGGTGTTCTTGCACTACTTAAAGGCAGTATAAGAAAAAATTACTGCAGAATGTTGTGCCCATCTTTTACAGGCTCAGCATTTAAATTATTCATCTGTATTGAATGTACAGTGTAAATGATCAAAGGTATACTGAGCTTTTTTTTAATGCAATATGATTCACAGCCTTTCAGCAACTTACACAGGATAGTTTTGAAGCCTTCAGGTGAGCACCTTTAGTTTTCTTGTACTAATCCCTTGAAGCCTACATTTGTCTGTTCATCTTTTGCTGCTGACCACTTGCTCTTTTATCAAAGCTTATCCTTTGGGCTAGAGTCATAGCTAATAAAAATGAAGTCTTCAATCTGTGCAAACTAAAGATCTGTTCCACAGTGTGATCATACAGATATTTTCTAACTAGACATGCAATCCGTCTGTGATGAGTAGCACAAAAACCATTTAACAAATCACAGATGCAGATCACAGATGACAAAATCTCTTACTGTGTTTTCAAATTAGAAGTATTTTAATTACCCAAAGACTCTTCATAATGACTTTGGTTTTGGAAAGATTTTTATCTCTTAAGGCATACAGTCTTCCACACTACTCATCTTCTTACAGGTTAAAGTTCCAATCTTCATTTTCTGGGTACTTTACTTACCTCACTACATTAAGAAACAGATTTTACAAATGAAGCTGTAGCCTTTTGTAAGCACAATCAATTCTATTGCATTTCAGTAGGTCTGTCTTTAGTCAACACAAAACATGAAAGGCAAAATAAATAAAACCAAACACAAAACCTCCAAATTCCTCTAAAACAGAAAAATGAAAATCAGTAAAATTGAAGTGAACAAAAAGATGGTTTGACTTCTTTTTCAAAAGTTGTTTCTCTCTGTTTGAAATCAGTGGTATATAGGCTATTTTCTTGGTCTGAAGAAAGACCTAGAGCCCATTGCATTAACAGTTATGGTTTTTGCTGTTTGCAAAATGAATGGTGTTTGCATTCTTTGCTGTGCAACAAAGAGCAATAAAAGGGAGCTGGACTATGAGTTACCCACACACCACAGCAGTGGAAGATGGTTCAGAGAAGATGGGTCCTGAAGCTCAGGGAGAAGTACAGGGAGTAACCATAGGTGTTGAAAAGAAAACTCAACATAAAGGGAATCTGAGCTAGCCAGAGCAGTATGGGGGAAGTGTTTGTGTGGCTGAGTACAAAAACAGAGCAACAAACAAACAAAATGAACTTTGAAGAGAGCAACAGTCTTGAATTTGCTCAACCCAGATATTCTTTCCCCCGACTGTGGCTGCTCAGCATCGTGATAGTTGGCATATAGAGAGCAGTAATAGTAATCATCTCAGTGCTCTGATTCAGCTGAGTATTGCAATTGCTATAAAATGCTTGTGCTGTGATTTCAGTACATCGATGGTTTCTGCTGTGAGAAGAATGAAAAAGAATAGAGCACAGGGCCATGACATGGAGAGAAGTCTGGTTTTAATAACTATTTATTATCTGGTTATCTTTTACATCATTGTCCCTGTCACTGAAACCCTAGGGAGACACAGCAGTCCAAGTTTACATGATCTCTGAGAAGTCATCATTTCAATTCTAAAACAAGAATTCAGCATCACGTGTCAATGTTTCTTTACCCTAGAAGTCCTAATCTTACAGATCAGCTATCTTTCATACTTATGCTAGTGTACTTTTAGATAAGCTAACCTTGCAGGACTGCACTCAGTATATTGAAATTCTTGAAGAATAAATTGGTCACTGAACATTTCTTAGTGTTTGGCAAAGATCTGAGTTTTTAAAGGTCAGGAAGGTTAACATTTGTAGTGACCTTTGTAAACACAGTACAACAGATGAGACATTCTGCACTGCTGCCAAACATAAAACCACTGCAGCTCTAGCTCATATTCCAATATTCGTAAATGAAGCCTCTTAATTACTACAAAATGATATGTTTGACAGTATTAAAATATAGTTTGTTTCTTTCAGATTAATAAAATCTATCTGGTCTTGTGGTTCAATGTACATTGAAGCTATCAGTTATCTGCTTTCCCTTGCAGTTCATGAGACATCCACCTTCTCTTCTTTTCTGAAATCTAGAAACCTTTGTGAGGTGCTTAGAAATCTTTACAGCAAAAAATGAAAATATCCCTAAATTTGAAGTACCTCTATAATCAAGTATCCTTTATTAGAGGCATATTTAAATAGTTCATTAGGTCTTGAAAGCTTAGTTTTTGCATAAAATAAGGAAAACACTCAGCATCCTGGAGGCTTGCCTGAATGTCCAATTACATCAACAAGCTGTAAATTTTTTTCTCTTTTTAAATTGCTCATTGGTTGATTTCTGAATGTATATAATTTATTTCTAATTTTTTTTTTTAATTCAGGACGATGTTGATACTCCCACAAACACTTTTTTAGTTGCCAATGTAAAATCCTACTGAGGGCAAAATTGAAATTATCAGATCCATTGTAGAATATGTATGTCTTGAAAACAAGTGAGGAAACTACTTCATCAATTTATAGTAATTCAGAAAGTGGTATAAAAATTAACCAGAAGAGTTCAAAACTCTAAAATTCAGACTATATTATGTGAGTCAGTCATTAATAATTACCAGTTTTTGAAAAATACAGCTCCCATGAATATCTAAGTGTGAATTTCAACTTTGAATAAAAATTCAGGTACATATTGCTATGTTTATATTAAATTCATAGAGATGTCAGAACAAGCAGACAATTATGATCAGATGAAGTTTTTCAGTACTGAATAATAGAAGTAGTTCCCAACATGAGAGAGAGCTTTCACCTCTCTTGCTCATCGCTTGCCATTGGCTCATGCCTGATTTTATCACATCAGTCTGCAGTGGAAGCAAACATAAGGTGACACAATGCAGTGGAAGAATCATGTTGAACAGAAAAAGAATAAAGCTTTTTTTTTTCTCTAAAAGAAAAGGAAGTCTCATAAATTTTGACAATAACTGACTATGAACTGACTACACCTAGTAGATAATTGTTCATAATTCGACTATTTTCTTTAATGGCAAGGTCATACAGACACAGATTTTCTTTTATGCTTGGGTATTTGGGTATCTGAATTCTTATAATCTGCAGATAAATCAAACTCTGTTCTTGAAAATCCCCAGCGTTCACAGAATGTAGACATAAATAAGAAAACAATCTTGCATAAAATTTACACATAAAGCTCAAAGGGTGTCAGGAGAACAATTTTCCCCCTAACCACCTAGTACTCAGAAACAAGAGCAAATATGAAAATTTTTAAAAGAAAACTGAAGTCCAGAGACTTGTACCACGCCATGGTTTCCATCTGACACAGACTGTCTACATTCACCAAAAGAACAATACTAGCAATGGTACATCTGATACCTCTTACAAATGAGACACGGTCTGCTCTTTTCCATATGAATAACACTTTTCTGTGCTGCATTGTAATGCTTCCATGTGTTATCTGTACATCAAAACCATTAAATCACAGGAACAGCCAACTCCAAGAATATAATTACAGACCCCTTTCACTTCAATTTTTTCAGTTAAACACTTAGAGGAGAGCACCTATAAGGGGTCAGACCACACATTTTTGAAGTCTAGCTTGAATGAATCCTACATCTGAATATGGTGAATACTTTGTAAAAGCTTTGAATTAATGATTCATCTTATCCAGCTGAGGTGTTGGAGGCTATGGTTTTATACTGCAAAGAAGTGGATGGCAGTACTGAACAAAGATATTCCCAACCCGTCTCTTTCCAGCACTGTGCTGTAACTAACTTCCTTCCCTCTCACCTGCTCTGGCACTAGTCTTTCATGGGATGAATTGTGAACAAGGCTGTGGAATTGCTGCAACCATCAAGGAAAAAAAAAGGAAAAAAAAAAAAAAAAACCAAAAAGAAACCCAGGCTCTCTTGGGATGAATCACTAACTTGGTATCATTTCTAACCACAAATTAAATGTGTCTGTGTAGGCTCAGCTGATATCTGCCTCACTCAGGGGTAGAAATAAGTAGCAGAATATTGGGAGAGAAGGTAGACATAACACCTGTGAAGGTGTTATATTGACCAATTATTTTACACTGTGAAAGTATGACCTAAGCAATTTCCAGCTTGCAGAATTCAGTACAAAAGTTTTGTTTTTCTTTCGTGTACAGGAGCATCTAAAGGCACTTAAGCCAACTCAGAGGCCTAGAGTTAGACTGAAGGGATCTGAGCCCTGAAGCCTAAGACACACCAGATGTATATGTTAAACCTTCTCTGTGGTGGTCTCCCAAATCACCATTGTCAATGTTTTAAGGACTCTGTGAAACTTTTATCAAGACAAGCCTCAGATGGACATTTCTCTTATTAGTTCTGCATAAGAGCCTTTTGATATATTTCATCTGGAACTTCATATTGTAAATAAATTGTGTGAAAAAAATATTTTCATTTACTGTAGACCACCATGTGACAACTTCAAGGGTTTACTTTTCAGATTGTAAGCTGTGAAAAGTAGTGAACTCAGTGTCTATAGACTGCTACCCACAGTTCTGTTCCAAGCTGAAGAGCTGGTAATCTCTTCCTCAGCCCATCATCCTCTTCTGTCTCTTTTCTAATTCCACTATATCTCTTTGGAGACTGGACAACTAGAATTTTACACTGAAATGCATCCAGAACATGAACACACCATCCATTTACACAGTAACCTAATCATATTTTCTGGTTTGCTTCCTATTCTGTTCCTAACAATTCCCAGCTTTTTGTTTGCCACTGTGGCTGCTAAATAGCCCTCAAAAGCCATCCTTTAAGAATTACTCACCTCAGCCTTGATTTTTCTGACTGTAGGGTGTTTTTTTTCTCTTTTGTATAATATTTTATGTTAGCTGATAGAAATTTTCTTTTCTTCCAGATTTGTTTGATCAGATAGTGACATGAAATTCTTTTTTAGTTCTTTACAGTTTGCTTCAAGTTAATGATCTTCAGTAATTATTTATCACTTGCAAATTTTGCTACCCCGAAAATCTCCACCTTTTCCTTGATATTTTATGACTATATTGAAGAGTTTAAGTATCACGTTCACGGCCCTGAGGATAAGAATTTCCCCCATGTTATCCTCAGCTGAAAAATTGCCACTTATTTGTATTTTTTCTCTATTTTAAAGAACAAATAATGCATAGAAGGATATATTTCTTTTCCCCCAACATTTTTATGTCTCTCAGAATGTGGCAAGCAACCTTATCAAAAGCTTTCTGAAAATCACACTATGATGTATGAACTAGATCACATTTATTCACAGTTTTTGACTCTGAGACTGCTAAAGGATTTATGAAGCATAATATTGCTTGAAGAAAAAAAAAGTTGAATCTTTATTCCATTTTATTATATAATATATTTTGAGATACAAGTCTATCATATGCTGTTTCTCATAGCTATTCAGTCTTTCTGCATACTGTAAGCAGTTTACCCTGCTAGCTGTTGCTCTTTCCTTTCTTTTTTGAATATGCTTATTTTGTATATATATATATATATATATATATATATATATATACATACACACACACACACGTATATAAAAGGTTTGGGGTTTTATCCTCTAATAACTTAGAACTCAATAAACTGTGCTCACTATTAGAATGGTCTTTATCATTTCAGATTTCTGTGCTATTTCAAAGCAAAATTAGGATTTGCTTCTCATTTTCCTTGACTTGAAACTCCAAGAACTTATGATATAACAAATAGCCCTTGCTGTACAAGGCTTGCTTCATGTTTTTCAGATTAAAATAATGATAATTCAGATACTTTTTAGAAATCTGCAACTATGAAACAAGTTTTAACCTTAACACTTCCTTAGGTGACTGCTTGTCATTTTGTATTATACAGTACATTTTTTTATTTGCTTGTCTTCTGTGTTCTGCTGCATAGAGAGACAAACCTAGTCCTGGTGTGTCTCTAATGAAAAAGAGATACACGAGGGACAAATTCAGCCAATTATTTATCTTCATTTGAGAGATTCTTTTTTATTTAACTAGTTGTCATTGATTTTTTCATTTAATAGTATCCTCAGTTTAATCTTTCAAGGTGAAGGCCCTTTTTCTGAAAGCTTTCCCAGCTGAGTTTAAAATGACTACTACGTACAGTAAATGAGATTTTTCTGTGACTCAGTAGGCAAGCCCAGCACTTTCCAAAACCTGGGTCATGAGTTCAATTCCCTGACAAAATAGATACATCATAAATGATATCCTTGAGGTAATTTGTACTCTGTGATTTATCATTATTCTTGCACTGTACACTGTTTTGGCATTGTGTCTTTTTGCCATAATCCCTTCAAAAAATTTCAATTAATTGTTTTATGTTCAGGTTTTAAGATTTTAGTTTGAACGGGTAAAGAAATTTTTTTTCTCTGGAAAGCTCAACTGAAAACTACTTGTTGAATAAAAATGTAAGATTCTATGGGCCCAAATCTTGAAAGCTGGTATGTACCTGCTCAGTTTTATGTACTGCATAGTGTGATGCTTAGGCACTACATTTATTAATACCTGCACTGTAGTACTCCCAAAGTAGCTTATACTAAATGTCTGTATTACATTATTACATTAATTGCAGTTTATTTAGCTTGAAAATCAGTTAAAGTTATCTATTTCTTCATAAGCAACATCTAATATTCAGATTAGAACTACCCTATTCATATTAATTAAGAAATCCCTAAGACATTTCTATGAGTCATCATAAATGGAAGTCAAATCTTCAACTCACAGATATTCTTTACAGTATAGAGTTAATTATTCTTTAAGGGAGTTGGATTTAAGAAAACTAAAAAAGGACATTTTTTTAGACACATTGTCCTGTGTTCTTGTAGTCCTTAAACAGGGAACATTCACATGTGAAAGGTATTAAGAGTTATGAGTCCTTCTAGTTATCACTTGGCATCCCACCAGCTATTACACGATCTTACCGGTAAGACCACAGCAAACCCTTTAATGAGCAATGCAGTTAGAAGTCAGGACAAAGCACATTTTCAAGCTTTAATGAAGTATTATGGAGCACTTGCCTGATGTTTTAGGGACTATTTTCCTTTGCCTGTCTCACTGATAGCAGACTAAACTCAACACATGGGATCCAGTGAAACAAAAAATAGAAGTTTGCCATATGTGTCTACCATAACTCATGTTTGCCATGTGTTTCCCTTATAGTCAACCATTGGAATTCATTCATTAACCTTTCAAAATGGAAAAGGTCACTGTTATTTTCATTCCACATTGAAAATATTATTTGCATAAATATTTAGTCCTAATTGTGCCCGGTGGGCAGTACCCATTGTCAGTGTATGAACAGTAGAAAGTAGTTCCTTAGATAATAAATATTTTATTTTTGAAAGGAAATTCAAAAATTCCTCAAGGATTATGCACTGTGATCTCATTATGAGTTGGGGGAAGAGGATAAGGAACAGGTTTTTCATATGGCACAGGACCACAATTAAAAGCTAAATCATCTCAAAACAAAGTAATAGAACCCCCAAACAAAAAATCTAGCAATAAAGAAAATCTGATGGATAGAAATTATATGCTTAAATAAAAAAAGCTGTCCTGTTGTTTAGAATATATGCTTTTTCAGCAAAGAACTAAGGAAGATATCCTAAGGGAATGATTTTTTTAAGTTGGTAACATTTTGGTAAAATTATTAAGCAAAAAAGTAAAAGAAAAACATCTAATGGCCTTAAAACATTTTGTTCTGTCATATGGATTTTTCCCAATAATTTACACTAGGGGAAAATGTAAATAATAGAGATGAAAATTTTCACTTCTCTTTTTTATTTACTAAGTTCCTTTCTTTTTTAATTGAACATTTCAAACCCTCCAGATTGCAGAAAACCACTACAAAACAAGACACAGAGACCTAGATCATGAGAGACGAAGCATTCAGCTCAAGCTACAATGTTGTAGCTTGAATTTCAAGAATGAAAATGATGTAGAATCACTCAGCAGCAAAGTTTTTAGGAAATTGTGAAGTCTAATAGTCCCCTCTGTCCTCTTGAGTATCCCTCATTTTTTAGACATGTTTATGCAGACAAACTCTGTGAACTCTACCTTCACTGAAAAGCCAACTGGCAGGTTTCAGATTGCTTTTCATGCATATATTTTGTTGTTAAATCTCACCTCTCTGGTCTTTTCCATTCTTTGGTACAGAAAGCCTGACAGGGTGGATGGTTTTGGGCTTCCAACTCCTTTGCCAGCTCTTTTCTCACAGCCATGTTTTTCATAAGTAGGTAGATATTTTCCTTGTGCTGGTTTTGGCTGCAGCAGTCAGTTTCCTTCACAGTGACTGGTATGAGACAATGTTTTGGATTTGTGCTGAACACAGGATTGATGACAGAGATGTTTTTGTTATTGCTGAGCAGGGCTTGCACAGAGCAAGGCATTTTCTGCTTTTTGTACAGCCACAGTGGCAAGGGAGTTGGGAGTACATGGCAGGTTAGGAGGAGACACAGCCAGGACAGGTGACCCAAACAAACCAGAGGGATATTCCAGACCATGTGACATCATGCTCAGCATATAAAAAAGGGAGGAAGAGGAGGAGGAGGGTGACATTTAATTATATGGTGTTTGTCTTCCCAAGTCACTGTTACTTGTGATGGGGCCCTGCTATCCTGGGGACAGCTGAACATCTGCATGCCCATGGGAAGCAGATTAATATCTTGTTTTGTTTTATTTGCATGCATGGATTTTGCTTTCCCTATTAGAATGTCTTTATCTAAACTCAGTTTTTTTTTTTTTTTTTAAGCTTCAGATTCTCTCCCTGATCCTGCAGGTGGGGAGTGAGCAAGCTCACTCATATAGCAGCTGTGTGGGTGCTAGTGCCTGGTTAGGGTTAAACCACAACATTTGTGTAGAATTTTTTACATAATCAAAAAATCCAGATTCCAGTAATATTTATAAAATCAACATCTAAAATATTGCTTGAACTGCTGATGATCCTGCTTACCTCTATTTTATAATTTTTCTAATTTTTATATTAATGTCATGATGAAAGAGACAAGCATGACAGATATGCTCCAAAACCTAAATCTTAATTTTCAGATAACTTTGAATCTTGATTTCTAACTTTCAACTGAGAGAAATTAACTTTTAGTGTCCCCTCACTGAAAGATGATCCTCACACTGGATTTATCTGGTAATTTTAGGCTCTAAGTTAAAAAAAAAGAATAAAAAGAATAAAAAAGAATAAAAAGAAAAATCCCACACCAACCCTTTGTGAGTATTAGTAAATGGTGGAATGCAATTTAAAGAGCATATATTGCTATGGAGATTGAATTTGAGAGCTTTGGTCCTAGACTGCAAGAAGATGAGAGGAAAATTGAAAATGTAGAGAGAGTGGTGAATGGCTATAACATACTCTGAAGGGAATATTGGAAACTGATAGCAAGATATCAAAGATACAACTGAAAATAAAAAATTTTTTTTAAAAGACTCAGATTAAGGAAATGGAATTGTTAAATTGTGTGAATGGTAAATACAAGAGAAATGAACAAAAAATACATCCATGCTTTCAGAAAATGTTATAAAGAAGGTAGACAAGAATTGGGTTGAGATTTTATTTCAATGTAAGAAAGAAAATCTTTGTGTGATAAGACCTTGCCAGGAGCAGCCTAGTTTACAATGATCCAATGCACTTTCAATTTTTGTCTAAATCAAATCTCTTAAATATTTGAATCAGCTCTAAAAAATAGGAAACTGCTGCAGAGTTCATTTTATTATGACCCTCTGCTTCTGCCATTTTGCTCTGCAGATTTATTTGTTTCTTATCTATTTAGCCAGTGATCAATACATTTCTCAGAAGCTATAAATAATAAATAAGGTGCATTGTTTTATGTATGTGTCTGTAGCTAATTTCTGCTTATTCCTTTAGTGAGTTGCAATGAATCAAATTCAAGATTTATGCCACTGTTCAATGAAAATGAGATTTGTATGCACATATTTATCTGCATATTTAAAGGTCACTTTTTATTACTCTGATGTTTTCCTAAAATCTTGTGAATGTTCAGAAACCCTCATTCAGTAATTGACATATGGCAAAGCCATCTGAATATTTCTCATTCTTGAGATCATTTTGTTAATTACTTTTCCTCTGCAGACAACAGCACTGACTTACAATTGCTAAATTTATAAGAGAAATATTAGCTTTGACTATGAGTACCTAACAGAATTGTTCACCCAAGTTTTGAATAAGTCTTGTTGTTTCTATCCTTCTGTCCAAGTAGCTGCAGTTTAGATTCTTACCAGCACTGCAAATCATTTACTATATAGGCTTTCCTTGACTTGCACAGTTGTAAATGTGTCAAGTCTCTACTGAGGACAACACTGCTTGTTCATTTCCTTTGTCCACGAGATTCCTCACCTTGCATAAACTCCCTAGATGCTTGTCTTAGAAACAGGAACTGCTTATCTTTGTTTCCAAGGGTTTTCACTAGCCCTTGAAAGTAGGGCTAGTGTGTAATGAAATATAATTTCAGCTTTACTACTCTCAGAACTCGACAGTGATGACATCTCCTTCACAGATGCTTTCAAACATACACACTCATTTCCTTTCTCCTACACTGCTCCTTATGCTTATGGTACACTGCTCCTCACATCTACCTTTTACTTTTTAAAGAATTCCTGAAAATTATCTTTATTTGAGATAAGAAAACTCCCTCTCAAGCTAATCAATATTTTATAGCATTTTAATTCTTTACTTTTTTTTTTCATTTGTTTCCTCTGTTTTATACTCAAATTACATATTTATTTGATATGTCTTACTGGTTAAATCCAATTGAGATATTAGTCAAGGTATATGATTTCCCTGAAATCTATATTAAAAGCAAAGAAAAAAAAAAAAAAGGTCACAAAAAACCAAAAAAACCAACCCAAAACCACCCCCTAAGCTGAATGAATTCTAAGAGAACTTAAAATTATAATCCAAACCTGAAATTCTTATTGTTTAGATTGACCCTACAATGATAACAAAAGACAAGCGATGCAATAAATGTCAACAATGAAAAACATTGCCAGATAATAAACAGATCTACCTGCTGTCCAAAATATGTTTATTCTGAATCTTCAGAAAAGTCATTGGCTAATTTGTGATGCAGGAATTTTTTCTTAGCCAACACATTATCTCAGCAGATAATTTAAAAGGTAAACTAATTAACCTTTCTAAAACACCTTTCTAATTAATCATGTCTTTCATAGTTCCATTAAATATGGGCCAACCAAGTCCAAGCACTCATATTTAATTTCTCACATATTGATTTATAAAGGATATTTTATTGCCTCTTGCTCATTAGCAGTAACAAGCAGCATTCCTGCAGGAGGTTATACCTCTTTTTCAATTAAATCACGTTATGATATCAAAATATAATGCAGATGTTTAACAGTAAGTTTTGATTTGTTGGAAGAGCTAGTAAAATTTTTAAACATCAGTAAAGTGAAACATTTTAGCTAATCTAGTTGTTTTCTTCCTTTATGCTTTCCCACTTCATATCTCTCAATGTAGTTATTCCAGAATTGGTGATGAATTTTGCTTCAAAGTAAAACTTATTATCTTATGTGTTATATTAAATTTTAGCTCTATAGTCACTGTTATTTAGTATCTTGAAAGAGTTCAGAATATTTCAAGGTGTTTAAAAGAAGAATTTTGGGCTCTGAACATATTTTTCCAAAAGAAAACATCCAAAGCAGTCAAATCAATAGAGAACAAAAGCTTTTATCTGTTCCAGCTCCAAATTTTCTTCAGACAGAATAGAAAAGGAAGAATTTTCATCATAGCCTTGTGAAAACTGTTCTCAAGAGATAATGAATCAAAAATCATTAATTAGTTCATTTTATTGTGAAGCAGTAAACTATGTTGCAGCATCTGTAGGACATTCTTATAAAATGGGTTACATCATTTAGCCAACTGAATTCAAGATCAGAATGACCTAATCTCAAGGTGACAAAGCACTGATGACTTCTCTCTTTCTAAATTTCCTTTAGTGTTTGTAGCTTAGCTATTTTTCTGAAAAAACAAACAACAAACAAAGCAACAAAAAATGTACACTTCATTTAGCAAATGAATACTGCCTATGCTGTCAAATGTTTATATATATATATATATATATATATATACCATATGTGTATATACATATATTGCAGACTGAAAAAATTGACCTTTTCTGAGTGTCAGTAGCTAAATTGAAATTTCAAGAAAAGAACTACACCAAAGGCTGTGGGCCTTGACCAAATTACCAAATTATCAAACAGTTATTTAAAAACATTTAAGTCAACAGAAGCATAAAACAGCAAAGCCAAAAGCTGCAAAAGAGATGAAAGAGGAGGGAAGCTTTGTAATCATGTTGTCCCTTCATGTCAGTTCAGTACTCTCCTCCATTTCTGTCTAGGATTTTCTGATGGATGAATGCAGACAGAATTTATTACCTCTGTGGAGAAACAATAAATTCCAGTAAAGAAATTAGGAAGGTCCATCCTTTCTTTTATTTACAGTATCAATTTTGATATAAAAGAATCTTTTTACAGGCTGCATGAAGAAAAAAGGCAGAAAGAAGACACTTTTTGGAGAAATGAAGCACTACTTTCAACAGAGAAGGATGAAGAAAGGAAACATTTAAACAAATTTTACAGATGCAAGTCCATGAGACCTGAAGGAATTAATCCATAAGTGCAAATGGAGATGGCCAATATTATTGCAAAACCACTCTTATCTTGGGAAGACTGAGTAAGCTCCCCAAGACTGGAAGAAAGCAAGAAGGAGGAATAGTTGAACTACAGGCCAGTTGACTTTGATCACTGAGAAAGTGAAGGAGCATACAGCCCTGCAAACCACTTGCAGGGCTGGAAGCTATTGGAAGTTGTCAGCATGGATTTCTGTATGGGAAATCCTGCCTGACCAACTTGATAGCCTTCTATGGTGAAATGAGTGGCTTGATGGACAAGGGAAGAGCAGCCTATGCAGATTGTTTAGACCTTAGCAAGGTTTTTCAAATCATCCTCCATAGCATCCTCTCTAAAAAATGAGGAGATAATGAGTGGAAGAGAGAACAGTGAGACCCTGAAGAGCTGGCCCTAGGTGACTCACCTCTGACCAGGGGGGTTTGCCTAGATGATCTCCTGAGATTCCTGACAAACTCAGAGATTCTGTATTGTGGGATAGCAAAAAAACAAGGTCACAGAGCTGTTAGTCAGGAAAATTACATTTACCATAGTAGAGCAGTAAGGTGCTAGTATTAAGACTAGTGTTAACAAAGCAGTGTCATTAGCATGCTCTCAAGAAGTCTGTGCCAGAAAGTGATGAGTATATGAGGATGCCTTTAGGCCTGGAATGGACATGGCACAGGGATACTGCTGAATAATGTATTCACAGGATGCCTAATTTGTTAATCTGAGTGTTTTATTGTTGTGAAAGCAACCTCTTTTTCCCGAGAAAATGTCAGAAGGTTTTACACGTGTGTGAATGACAGATTGGGGTTACTGTCTTTACCAGGCTGACTCAAGGTTCCCACAGAAAGTCTTGGTCAAGTAGTTACCTTGTTCTTCTCACATTATTCTTGGTTACATAGCTGCTGTTGGCCTTGCCAGACTGTACTGCACAAAAGTTCCTTAATGCCCTCCTCCAGGTATCTGTGCAGTTTTCAGTTCCATGGTCTCTTATGTAACTCCACCTTCATCACCTGTGAAACCCACCCAGGCTTTGTGGTGTGATCTATAACTTGGTGTGTTGTTTTTTTATGACCAGAGGCTTCTCACATAACACCACACAGGATATTATTCAGGTAGAGGTCAGGGCCAAGTTATACTGCCTTCAGTCTAAATAGTCTGAACACACTCAACAAAAAAAAATCAGATTCAATTTTCATAAGATGTTTTGGCAAGGGAGGACCTGAAACACTAAGCCTTTCTCACTGTTCGGTGGAAGAAAAGGCAGACACAGGGGAAAACCATGCACAGACAGTGTAACTTTTTTATTTCTTTTCCCCCCAGCCTGTCCGTTGAGCCATCAAGAAAGGTCACCAGCTAGAAACAATAGCTGCACTGCAAAAACCTCTTCTGAAGAGGTTTCCCAGGGTAATGACATCAAAACAGCCCACATCCTGCAAGGTACAGTGGCATTCATTGTTTACAGCACATGCTTAAAATAATCAGAGGACAATAACCATGGGGCCAAATACTGAGATCTTTTAATTCTTAGACCTTTTCTTTACATTGATCTGAGAGTGTAATTTACAGCATTGAGTTTGTGTCACCTCCAAACTTGACCTGAAGTGTCTGATCCCATAGGAAATAACATTAAAGGATTCAATTACAGAAAATATACTCTATCACAGTTACCATATGTTGTTTACCAGAGTCAGAGTTAAGTGATCAAGGAAACTCTTGAGTATGTCTAAACATGTGGGTAAGATTTATAGTGCTGCAGTGCATATTTATTCAAGGTCTCTGTGATACATTACATATTTAGCCAGATTATGATTGCCTTCAGTGAATAGCTACTTGATCAGAGAACCTGTTACGTGATGCATCCCCTTATCTGGTTAATGTTGAGTAATGGTGTTCAGTACTCCAGTAACAGCAAAGGGATGCTAAGTGAGGAAGCAAAGCCTGAAAAATTAGGTGCTGTCATGAATGAAAGGGTGATAAGATAAAACGAAGGCGAGCACTGGAACTAAAAAATACAGTATGCCTTCTTGGTATGGATTGATTGAAAAAATGCAATATCCTGAGGTACTAACAGGTAAAAAGATGTGTTTCTCCAACTACTGAGCCTATTACTAAATTCAGTTGTTTAAGGAAGCTTTAAGATAAGGAAACATCTATTAAATGAAGATTATCTGTCTGAGCTTCACACTGAATCTCTCTCTGTCCCTACAGAGAGCTGAACTAATCATGTGCTGATTTTAACAAACCATACAGATTCACATATACTGAGTGGAGGCCATCTAATCCAAAACATGTCTTCAAAGGGTGCATCTACATTCATGGTAATCCTCTAGGGCTCCCCTTTTTGTCAATAGTGAGAAAAGGAGGTACTTCTAAGGCAGTATTGATTTCACCTAAGATTGATGTTTATAATAGATCAGTTGAATTGTACCCTTAAATTGCTATTTTTCTTCCTTGACTCCAGAGGAAACAATTATCTCAGGATTGTCTAGTGAACATGTCTATATTACAGATGTCTAATGTTTGATTAAAGGACTCACATAACTTTTTATCGTTACATACCCTAAAAAAGGTACTTTGGTAACCCTTATTATCAAGATAATTTTCTTCAGGTGCTTTTTTTGGCCATGTATAAGGATGCTCTGCAGGAAGAACACGTGCATTTTGAAAATGTAAAGCATCTCTATTAGCTAGTTCACACAAAAGATAGCCAGAATGGAAGGAGTGGCTAGTGTAAGCAGAATTATGCTCCTTGTCCCAAAAAAACAATATTAAATGTCTTTGCCTTTTCTTCTTTAGTCCTTGAAAAGCTAATGATCTCTACTCCAATGCTCTCTTTCTATCTTTACCCTTCTTCCCTTGCGTGATGCCATGTAAAAACTTTCTTATTTAACAACTTGAACATTTTTTCAGAGGTATAAACTGAGGTTACTGAGTTGGGCCATGCCAAAGCTTGGACCCCTGGGCCATAAACAGGTGGGATTGGACACATGGGAGGCAGGGTATAAGGTGTTTACAGGGTGCTATTTGTAGAATAATCCAATCTGTTCACTGACATTTGAAGGCAACACTCATCCACACACCTACAAAGATATCAAATGATGGTTAATAACTGTCATTATAACTGTTGTAATTACGCCTGTATGAATAAGTTATAAGACTCACAGATTAGTTCTGCAGAACAGTAGGAGTCTGAGGTCATTCATATCTGCAGGACTGCTGAGAGTTGGACATAACACTCTGTTTAAGGACAGTGACAACTAAAGTGTCTGTGCTAAGAATACCTTCATATTACACTGAATTATTTACCAACTTTTTGTGAAAAAAAAATTTGTTACCTTAATTTTCGTTTTACTGATACATGCAATTATACAAATTTGTATAGTTGGGTTGTATTTTTTCATTAGGCAATTCAGATTGTACATGCCTAGTGGTGGTTACTTATAAATGGCTGTTAGTAAAAATAGGAATGACATTAACAGAATGATTTAAGGGAATATGACTATTGTCAGGATTAGATCTTTAAAGTTTGTTCATTAAAACCTTTGGAATGATGAGCAGTTTCTTAAAATACCTGATAACGCAATATTCAAGGAACATTTTAAATTTAAAGCAAAACTTTAAAAAGCAGCAGATATTACAAGCTTTTTTTAAGATACCCTTTGCATCAGAGAGTAAATTCAAATTAGACTAACCCAGACTGCTTTCCCTGTTTGGCTTTTGTTACTGATCTCAGCCTCCTGTGATTTGGGCTTTATGAAACTATGATAATGAGGTCATATTAAGATCTACTGGGTATTTTGATAAAATTAAACTGATTTTTGGCATACATTTTCTTTTTTCTTTCTTTATAATTAAGTATAGTGTTGAACTGTGAATTTTAACTAGACACAGAATAAAATCAGAATTGCTAAGGCATTGCATTTCTGCATTCATTGATTGAGTATATGTTCAATTTTCATCTATAGGTAATAGAGAGACCCTCCGGGCAAAACCAAAAGATGATAAAGAGATGGCCAGGAAGATTTTGACTCTGAGCCCAAAATGTCAAAAAGTCTTTCTGGGCTGGTGTTCTTTGACTTTTCTCTGTACCAGGCAGTGTGTATGTCTATATGTAGTATATATACTATGCAAACTGTATTTTTTTTTTCACCATTTTATATTGATAGCCAGAAAAATTTTGGGGTTTGTACCATATCACTCTGATGTGAAAGAACATTTCTCTGCTCTTTCTTTAGAAATGGTGAGATTTATCTCACTTGATTTTGGGCACACAAGAGTCACACAAGTTCTGCTAATTTTGTGTGAGGTAATGAAGAGACAGAAAAGGTCAGATTTTGGATGGGATTTATTTTATCAAGATTTAGATGTTTGTAATTTTGATGTCTTTATATGAGTTAGGTTCTCAGGTTTCCATTACAGTCAGGTTCATTTCAGTTGGAAGTCAATTGAGATAATGACAAACTTTAGATAAACCTCCACTCTGAGCACTTTTTAAAATATTGGTGCAAAATGCTAGTACTTTACCTAAAATTATTTTCTTCCAATACCCCTGTTTGACAGATTATTGCCAATTCAGAATCTCATTTAAGTTTCTATTGAGTTTTTCACAGAGACATAAAAATGATAATTGGTGTTCCCTAGCAATTTCTTTACCTGGCTTTTTGGCTGCTTGTGGGTAACAAAATGTGGTGCTGTAGTTGCTTTTTTCCTGTCATGGAGGTACCTGGGTGTCAGAGATTGGAAAAATTGATGTTTCAAGACATTTTAGGATGCATGTGTGTGTGGGAGGGAGCAGCCAGCCCTTGCTCTGGCACCCACTCCACCCCCCAGCCCAGAGTCTGTACCCCAGCCTGGCAGAGCTGACAACCCCTGGCACACCAGAGGCAGTGTCCCACTGTCACCTAACCCAGCTCCTGAGTGGCAGAATGACCAGAAGTCCCACCTAGGGGGAGGGCCATGGAGGCCCAGGGGATTTTAAGGCTGAGTATGAGGTGAGCATGTTCTCTGGCCCACGCCCTGCTTGGGCTTCCTATTTGAATATTGCTGGAACCAAGGAGGTAGTAGCTATATGTGTGGTTTTCTATATCATTTCTGTCTTTTTTCTGATTCCCTTTTCTTGGAACATTTTGGCTAACAGCACATCAAATGTGTTTAAAGTTTTCTAAATTAACATTGAACAGGTTTAAAATTTGGTAAGTTGAATGGGCCAAAGTAATGCTAAGTGTTTTATGTTGATTTGAGGTTATACTAAACCTTTTGCCAAAGCTGCTTGATTATTTTGCCAGTAAAGTAGCTTAGACCTCTTGAGAATATCTGGTCAGTATTTCTCTTGTGTGTTTAACCCAGAGTGCAGGTAAACCCCTAACATTTAAATGCTGTGGCATTACAGTGGGTTAAGACATGGCTAATTCCCCGTGCCTTAGCAGAATCACCCCAACTCCAGGAGCCCTCACCTTTTGGAGGTGCAATTACTAAGGCACTGAGAGCACTCCTTTTCTCAAGAGGGTTCAAACTGCCAGACTCTTCAATGTCAGTTAGTAGTTTTTCTATGTGACTTTATGTGGTGTGTTACCTTTGCTGCCACCTAAACACCCTCCACTTGCTTGCTCATTTGCCTGTGTAGCAGGGGGAAAGCAAATGTGAGAAAAAGTCATGGGTCAAGGTAAAGACAGCTTAATAAGTAAAGGAGGAATAAAACCCAAATGATGTAAAAGATCATCTCCCACCACCAGACCAATTCCCAGCCAGTCTCTGAGTAATACCTACTCTGAAAAAATTACCCCTTGCAAATCCCACGTCCCACCCCAGTTTTTTACACATTATGTCATAGGGTATGAATTATCCCTTTGGTCAGCTTGGACAGCTGTCCCAGCTGTGTTCCCTCCCAGCCTCTTGCCTATCTCCATACTGCTGTTGGCAGAGTAAAAAACATAAACCCTTTACTCAGCAATAACTAAAACACTGGTGTCCTACCAACACAGTCTTGGTGAAAAATCTAAAACACAACACTGAGCCAGTGTAAATTAAAAGAAATTATGAATGAAAGCACAATGAATGATTCAGGTACATGAGCATATGCATTTAGTGTCATGACTGGCAGACAACCAAAGATCTACAGGAGATGCATGGCCTTTGTAGTGACAGATACTCCAGGTACATGGTGCTGTACCTATGGACATCTATGTTTCTCTAAGTCTGAATTCCACCTGTGATGGTTATGACACTGAAACAACTAACTTAGGAGATTTTGTCATGAAGGGAAACTTTCTGCTAAAGTATTAAGAATGCACTAATCCTTAGCAGGCAATTTTCAAACAGACATTCTCACTTCAATGTGAAAGAACTTAAAAAACTCAAACTAATGAATTGTTGCTACAGTGAGTTATCATGTCATTTAGAAGATGCACATATATTAGGACAAGAGACAAAAGCAAGGAATTAAATAAAATTTCAGCTTTATGGCTCTTGAGTCTTACCAGTGCCGGAGTCATTATAGTAAAAAAAATAGTGACATTTGACTAAATCTGAAATTTAAGATCAGTTCATGCTGCATAAGATGTAGTTATGGTCAAACTGATGAAAGAAGGAATTCTAATTATAACACATAGGTCATTTAAAAGCCAACATTTCTGGAGCAGTTTCTTTAAAAAAATCTTTTCAGTACGTACAAATAGAAAAGAAAAAAATTGTGATACTATCTCAAATAGATTCTATTGCAAGTTTCAGAGATGACACTGAAAGTAATCTTGGGAAGGCTGGTGAGTGGTTTTGCAATACAAGAAGCAAAAATAGTTTTGTTATTCAGAACTGATGTGACAGTCTTCTCTTAGTCTATCTCCAGCAGGACAATTTTGGTGCTTATTTTATTTTGCAAAGGGAAATGCAACTAGGTCACAGGATATAAAATTTCACTTACTCCTGTTTTAAACAAGTAATACATGTTTGATGGAAGTACATCATCCAGAAAGAAATCCAATTTTGACCTGAAGACACTAAGATATGAAAATTATCCTCTGTGATGTGTTCCAGCAAGTGCTCCTTGAATTTATCTTTTTTTCCTAGTTAATGTTTTGTTCTTGTCTATGTATCTTGTCTAGATAAAAATCTCTTGTAGGACATGGCTACTCTTTCTTGTGAAAATCCTTATGCACCTAATTGGGTCTTGTTGTTGTATTGCAAAATATTCTCTTGCAAGAATAAAATTCTTTTTTAATAATGACATTTTTTGTTTCTTTTTAACAAAGGGAACTCCACAGTTGTACACATGATTCCAACAGTAGTGTCACACATGCTAAATCCAAGCATTACCTTACTTCCCTCATTTATCCCTCTGTGAATGGTACCAGCCATTTTTGCAAAATCATTGTGTGTCATTACTCTTTTCCTGCTAAATCCTCTCTCGACTGTGGTACATGTGATGCAGTTTTCATTCTGTATATGTGTCATTCGTTCCTGGTCTAGACTTCTCCCCTTTAGCCCACATCAAAATGAATTTTTTGGCAAGGATCCAGAATGCTGTTGTGTCTAACTATCCTATGTTAAAAATACCTATAATTCCATGCCCCCTCCAAGGTCTTGCCCACCCCAAGACCACTCACAGGGAGAGAGGGTGGAATGTGTAGAGTATGAAACAGAGAAAGCCTTGATGCTGTGCACTGTTCAGAAAAAACATTTATTTGTTATCCACACTGCTTCAGTTACAAATACAAAGCACATAATCATATGAGCTGCTATGAATAAAATTGCACCAACCCAAGAAAACCTGCTACAACCAGCTACTCCCAAAATATCTACAAAATCAGGCCACTAATGAGGCACTAACTTTGAACTTTGAAATCCCCAGTATGATACACATAGTCTGCCAGTAGATTTTGCTCCCTGCATTTTTGCTCAATTATAGAAAGGATGTCCTTCCTGCAGCCACCTTCTTTTTCAGAACATATGTGCTTTATAGCTATCTCACAAGAAAGAAAGGCTTGAAAGCTGGAAATCATAGTCCTGTATGATCCACTGTGACATAAAGATTTTATGCAGTGTTATATTACAGCTCAGCAAGAATAAGGGAGTGAGATGTGCTACATTTGCAGCAGTTGTCTTTGACTTCGAAATAGCATTATTGAAAGCCCTGGCAGTGGAACTTCTGCCATGTAATTTTTTTTTCAGCCTTATAGGTAACAAAAGCACAGCTGTTGATATTCTGAGGGTTTAAAAATAAATACATAAATAACTTTTCTTTTTTTCTTTTTTCTTTTTTTTTAATATAAGAGATTAATTTGCCTGGATCTGCCCCAGTCTCTGCTGCCACAGTGAAAGTACAGATACTTATAGGTCATAATTATCACAGTGCATTATCATATGGACTGAGAGAATAGATGGTTTCACTTGCTGAGGATTTAGAAGCTATCAGCATAACAAGAGACAATAGTTTCTGGCTGCTAGAGGAGAAACACAAAATTCTTCAAATGAAGGCAAGTGGCAGAGGAATATACATTCCTATTTACAGCACTGATTTGTTTCTAATTATTTGCTTTTTATTCAATGAGTTCTTAATGATCTCCACAGTTAAGGGTCTTTTAGGTCACACACAAAGCCAGAGATAGGCACTGAGTGGCGTTTTATTTAAATTTAAAAGATTTCTAACTATCTCAGTAGGAAGTAGTGGAATCTTTAGTCTTAACCTAAGTGGAATCTTTAGTCTTAAGCTATCCATTTTAGTATGCTGTATATAAGGCACCCCCATGACAGCACCTGAGTAACTTATTACATTTATTGTAATCATTCTCACAACATTTGAAGGAGGTAGAATTGGGGTGAAAGGAGCCAAAAGCAAAACCAATAAAGAATTATTTGCTCTATTCTTAAAGGTGTTTCCTTGTCTCTCTGTAGGACTTAAATCTGCAATTCTTAATTACCAAGAATGTGCTTGAGTACACAGTCAATAGCTTATACATGAAAAGTTGTGGAAGTAGGTCTGTTTTTTATGTGGAAGAGTGAAGGCATGTGGATTGCCTGAATCCTTAGGTAGACACAGGGGCTTTGGTATTTATCTAGGTTAGGATAATACAGGATTTTGATCTGCTTTTGGAGGACTGCTCCCATGCTTCATAGTAAAATAGAGCTTGATGCAATTTCATCCTCTCTGCTCACTGTCCTAACACTTTTCAGGAGCAAAATATTTAAATTTTGAATTAACTGAAGTCATAATAGTACTAGAGATGACATGTCTGAGAGATTTGAAAGTAATGTGAAAATACATCTTTTTCAAGATTCTGAGAAATTACCTGGTTTCTATTAGAGGATGCCTTCTGTATCTTGGAAAAAGTGGATAACTGAAAATGAAAAAGCTTTTAAAATCTTGAACTAAGTTATGATACATATTGTTTAAATGTGGCAATGAGCATCCTAGTGTGTACATGTAGAAGG
The DNA here is from genome assembly GCF_022539315.1 of Serinus canaria. Taxonomy (NCBI): domain Eukaryota; kingdom Metazoa; phylum Chordata; class Aves; order Passeriformes; family Fringillidae; genus Serinus; species Serinus canaria. The sequence goes on along the minus strand of NC_066314.1, from coordinate 15,876,321 downwards.
TAAATCAAATAATAAGGAACATCATAGAATCATGCAAGGGTTTGGAGTGGAAGGGACATTAAAGATCACCTAGTTCCAATCCCCCTGCCATGCGCAGTGACCCCCTCCCCAGACCAGGCTGCTCAGAGCCCTATCCAACCTGGCCTTGAACTCTTCCAGGGATGGGGTATCCCTAGCTACTCTGGGCAACCTGTTCCAGTGCCTGAAACTCCCCTCTTTCAACTAATTCTTTCCTACATTTAATTCAATAGTCACAGCTGTTTCAAAATTCTTTGGGAAAACTCCAGTTTTGTTTGTTTCTCATGTGTTATTTATAAGTAATCGCAAGTTTATTGAGAGAAAAATGTCTTAGTGAACATTATATACATGATACTATTAAAAGCAAAATGTTTTTCTTAGTTTTATGTCATGACAATTCTGGAAAAGACAGAAATCACTCCTGGAGAAATTTGAGCTCAACCATTCCCTTGCTTTTCATACATTGAAGAACTTTATGGAAAATGAGATCTGAGAATTCAAATTCAATTATTAGATTTATGAAATCAATAATAATTATTAAAAATTGATCAGTAAACACTTAGTGTGAAGAGCTAACACTGCAAACACCTACCAGCTTTCTAAATACAACTCATAAGAATTAGGTTGTACCAATCATGTCGGTTATCTGAATGTGAATTTTAGGACATTCTGTTCAGTTTTATTAAAATTTTATTTTCTTTGTAGAAGGGAAATATAATTGCTACTCCTTTTAATGCTTTCTTGCAATATCAAGACACAGGAACATCATTTATACCAAGAGTAGAGAAAATGGAAGAGATCTATACATTTAACTAGATAAAACATAAGCCAATCAACTCTGACCTTCTCTTTGAATGATCAACTCATGGGTTTTAAATGCGTTTCTGCTCCATCTAGCAATAGCTCCTGCACAAAATTTTTGTGGATTAGTTACCTCAGACCTACTCACCCATTCTGAACTAACTGGATATTTTTAACTTCTCCCAGCCCCATAAATTCCTGATGCCAGAGATACCAAAGAGCAGAGTCAATCTGAGTCTCATTTACCTTTCCTTCTAAAGCAACATTAAAATTCTGACTTTTGGATCAAATATGCTAAAATACTCTGAACCTTAAAACACTAGAAACACTAGGAGCCTTTTTTTTTTTTTCTTTCCAGGAAGGAGCTACTTATGAAAACAGAAGGAAAGCAAACTGGATTAAGAAAAATTAGCAGAAGATGTTGCCAGTTGTATATAGGAACAATTTTCACATACTGATAGAGAGAGAGCTACCTATTTGCCCTGCACTGAGAAGACTTCAGAGGACATATAGTAGTTCTGAATTAGTTCTAGAAATTAGGATAAAATACATGGATGAGAAACTTACCTTGCTCTCAGCAGAAGAGTTTATCTTCCACAGTCTCCTATGATTCATAGATAAAGACACTTTAAAACCTTGTTTTTTTCCTGTGTCCACAGGTTTTTTTTGTAGCTTGGAATTTGTAGGAGAAATACACTTCTTTTTAACCCGGGTTTTCCTAATCACATTGGGTGATACTTCTTTTGCCCTTTTAACCTGTTTCCAGACAGATTAGATAATCTAGTTTCCTGGAGCAACTTTTCATACTCATCTATCTGTAGGGAGAACTGAAATGACTTTTGGGAAGAATTATGTTCCTTCCATTTTCTCAGAAGGACTTGACATTTAGTAGCTAGGTATTCAAAATACTACTTTCACTATGAATAATGTGTAAAAGATTCAAAAGCAGCTGTTTCACATCAAGAACTTCTCCGAATGTCTCTTTGTATCAAGGGACACTCTAACTTGCAAGCTTTGATAAAGAATGACATGTCTGGGGGAAATGAAATTTACCTTTATAACTCAGGTTTTTCACACTGGAATATTCTCTCTATTCTATGTGATTTGACTCTGCAGCCTATGCACAACACTTATCCTTGCCTGCACGAGATTAAATGAGTATTTTACCCGCTGTGTTCTTCTGCTAATGCCCCAGATTTTTAGGTCAGTAGAGCTCAAGAAAGAAGCAAATGAATTTAAATGGGGCAGAGGGAGTAGAGGTAACCTTCCCTAGAAAGCTGCTAAAGTTAGGCAAGCAGGGTTGTTTTAGTTATTTCCTCCTTCAAAAATGCTTCTTCAGACTCCATATGAAGAATTTGTAATGGAGTTCACCTGAAGAAAAAAATGTAAAAAAATTGAATTAAGCAAGAAAATCATAGAAACACAGAAGGGTTTGAGTGGGAGGGGACCATAAAGATCATCTCATTTCAACTCTCCTTCCTCTAGATCAGGTCCAATCATACAATCAAGTTCTAGGAGGTAGTTTGAAAAATTTAGCTGATAAAAACAAAGAACAGGTTATGGAGGTATATGTTTAATTGTATTTTAGAGGTGGAAGAACATGCTCCTCCCAAATTGTCTTAACTGAAGACTAAAACACATAAATTCAATTTATTTAAAAAGTAGTTCAGTGGAAATAACTCTTAAACCTGCAGTATAACATGGTAAATTTGGACCCCAAGAAGAAGCGTGGAGATCAGCTGGGTCCCAGAAAAAAATATTGCTGGACTGTAGACCATGTAGATCAGGTAGAACTGGAACAAGGTGAGAAGGGGCATTTCAGACATTACATCTAAAACTACCTAGGAAACAATCTGTAATATTAAAAGTGATTTTTTTTTTTCAAACATGCATCAAGAAGTGGTGAATATTACAATAAAGTAACATTAATTTAAATAATGTACTCTCTTATGAAAATATTATTCTGTTCTAACATATATAATAAACAGACTCATTTTTCTTTATGTATAACCTAGGTACCAGTGTTATTTCTAGTAATTTCTTCTTTAACAATGTTAAATTTTTTTAAATTACAAAAATAAATCTTCTTCATCCATTGGAATCTATTTTCCTACAAGCCAATATTTATAGTTAGCAAGAAAAAGAATAGAATTTATTAAATGAGTTGGACATTATACCCTTGAACTTCCATGTTCTTCTGAAATTTTCTTTAATTTAGCAAAGGCAGATTTCTCTGTGTGTATAGAGAACAAAATGCTTGAGCTATGATCCTTCGTACAGTTTTACAGAGAATTTTGAACTGAACTTGTATAGGTTTTTTGGTTTAAATGGAAAGGAAACCAAACAATGATCTCTCTACCTAAACCTTTCATGTAACAAATGTAAAAAATTTTGGATAGCTTGAAATAAGAACACATGTGAGACAGTTGGTCATAAAAGAGATCAGATTTGTAAATTGCTTCTGAGATATGTTTGAAATGGGGCTTTGAATTAATCCTGGGGCCAATATCCTGGTTTAGCATAGACTTATTGTTCAGTTTCTGTAAGTCTCTTCTCCATTTTGACATCTGTTAAATATGAATAACTGTGGTTTCCAGTTTAGCTAGTCTAAGTCTTAATATATATATATACAGAATGCTTACACAGTTTTGGGTGAGTGATGCAAAAGGATCACTTCCCTCTGTCTGCCTTGAAAATAGAACTCAAATTTTCTCAATAATAGGCATAAATTAATTCTAGGTAAACATATGGAGATTTAACACTATAAACTAAGATTAATCTCTTTGATTCAAGATATATTAAAATATATATTGTGCTTTTAGATAGTGTATAATCAAATATTTCTTCAAATATGCAAATGATTTCTCTCAAGCTATTCACTTTTCTTTTATGAAATACAAACATTATATGAAACCTGCATGCTTGGGAATGGCACTTGGAACTTTCAAAACTTATTCTATAACTCACAACTTACTATAGGAATCACTTTGACATTTTAGATAAGTACCATATCCTTTTCTATTTTGTGGAAAGAAATACAGAAAGTTGCTTTTAGCAAAGGAAAGATAAAAAAAAATTTGAGTGCATATTAATAAAATATAGACAAAAAAAAAAAAATGAAGTGTTCATGGTTTTTTTTCACTTTGATTTCATCACTATGGAAATGACCCTGCAATTTAGATGGTGTAAAAATTTAAACAACCATGGCTGCTTCTGCTTACATATTCATCTTAATCTTATAATGCCATTGGTGTCAAATATTTAATTCATGCATTTAATGCAGATGTTATGCAGCGTAGTGTCTTGAATGAGTTCACTGGATTTATTTTTCTCCAAAGTCTTAGATTGGATTAATGCAGTAACCTTTTATCTTTAAATTTGAATATGACAGATCTGCATTTGCAAAATGTTTGTGAGAAGCTCACTTTAAATAGTGGTTATTAAAGCAAATTTAAGAAATGTTCCTTTCCTCAGCTTCAACACAGATCATAGTACAGGAGATCAGGGAGGTTAAAAGAGGAAATGCCATAAAGTCTCTTCAGTGGATTCAAAATAACATTTTATTTATCTTTACTCTGTTCCTGTGGAGGGACTTTAAAAAAAAAATAGAGGAAAGCAAATTGTAATAATTTCTCATTTTTCTTCCTGGAGAGTCTGTATCTTCCCTGGAAACATTAATGTTTCCTAACAAGGGGCAGTATACCTTGAAAATATTCTTCACAGTGTCTTTTGAAAGACATACAGATATTTAAGGTGAATTATCTATTTTGTTGTTTTTTTCCTTTTATTGGTTTGAAGGTACACATACAGACATGTACCTTATTTTTCATTAAGACTCTTTTCTACATACCCCAACATGATGAAGTACAAAAGAATAATTGACTCATTCTTTCCTCCATTGGTGAAAGAAGATTTCATACAAAACAAAGACCTTCCATTTAGGAAAATTGTACAAAATTTGGGCATTACTAGAATTTGGAGAATTTTGTAAATAAAAGATTATGAATATTCATTTACTTTGGGAAGCTAATGTCAGTGGTGTTCACTTCTATTATTAACAATATATTGCTGTCATGGAAGTGTTTTTAAGAAGTGAATTAAAAAATTTAAAAAGCAGATTAATAGCTCATCATCAATAACTGCTACTCACAGACTTCTACTGCAATTCTCATTTTAAGACTTTCATTCATCTGTTCTGAGAGCAAACTCATCCAGTGAACTACTCACAGAACAGAAACTATCAGAAAAATAAGTGCAGGAAAAGTGAATAATGCATTAAAACTTCAGTAAAACTTTCGTGAAATAATAGACTTAAGAACCTTAAAATCAAAGAATCGCAGGGTAGTTGAGGGTGGGAAGGACCTCTGGAGATCCATGTATTCCAATATCCTTCCTCAAAACAGGGTTAGCTAGAGCAGCCTGTTCACTATGGTGTTGATCTGGTCTTGAACATTTCCGAAAATAAAGACTCCACCACTTCCTTGGGTAAATTATTCCAGGGTTTGATCATACTCATACTAAAAAAGTGGAATTTTTTTTGTATTTAATTTTGCGTCTTATACCTGTTCTTTCACTGAGCACTACTGAGAGGACTCTGGCTCTTTAATTTTCAGTCCCCTATCAAGCTTTTATACACATGGATAAAATTGCCCCAGAGCCTTATCTTCTTACCGTTACTCAGCCACTCCCTGTATGAGGTGTTCCATGAAGAGACCTTCATGGCCTTTCACTGGACTTGCTTCTATGCATCCGTGTATTTCTTGTACTCAGAGCCCAAACTGGATGTACCTACCCAGATTTTTTACCAGGACTGAGCTGAGGGGAAGGATCATCTCCCTCAACCTGCTGGCAGCCTATTGTAGTCTAAAAGGCAGCAGCTAAACTTTGCTGCTGGAGCATGTTGCTGACTTGTGGTCAACTTGTTTTCTGCCCAAATCCCTGGTCCTTTCCTGCAGAACTGCTTCCCAGACAGGCTTCCTCAGCCTGCACCTGTTAGTGGAATCATTACTCTTGAGATGCAGGACTTCATAATTCCTCTTGTTGAACTCCATGATTTTCCTTCCAGTCCATTTCTTCAAGTTGTTGGGTCTTGACTTGTAATCCTGGACTATCAGCCACTTCTAATGAAGCAATTCAATTTGCTGAGTTGGACTTACATTTTCTTAGGGTAAATGGAGGGTAAGACAGCAAATGTTAGGCCAATAAAAACTTCTATGATTTGGAATCACTTCCCATTTCCTTTGAGCATTTTCCAGTTGCTGTAAAAGGCAATTTTGCAAAAGGCAAAAAGATAGATAGATAGATAGATAGATAGATAGATAGATAGATAGATAGATAGATAGATAGATAGATAGATTAGATAGAGATAGATATGACTGGTTCTCACAGATGTTTAAGGTCCCTGTCAAAAACGCATGCATGATTTGATGTTTCATATTCATGTGATTATGCCACAGTGTTAAATCTGTAAATAGCACTGATACTAACCCCTTGCCTTCTTCAAGCCTGTCTCAGTATGGACATGATCCAGTATGAGTGTGGAGGTCAATATGTTTTAGAAGAAGGCAGACCTTGCATCATCTGACTAACTCAGGTAACTGGATATTTTAGATGGTCACATGGAAGTGCTATGCTCTCTGGAACATTTTAGTTTTACTTCAGAATTGCTTATTTGCATGAGTTGTTCTTAGGTTTCTGAAATAAACATTAAGTCTCAGCTGAAATAATGTGAATTTATGCTAGAATATTAGGGAGCACTTTCAATCTCCCATTTCTGCCTGCATACCATGGCTAACGCTCAAATTACATTTTCCCACTAGTGTTCTGGTTTACATGAGAATTAAATCTATATACAGAGCAACAGAAATTTCTAAAGATCACTCCTCCAAATATAGAAGTGTTGCTGAATACAAGAAGTGCTCATAATTTTTCTCACAGATTCAGATCTTTGTTTTCCTTCTGGCTGCTAGTATTTATTACTTTATTTTTTGTTATTATAGGAACTCAGTTGTGAGGGCTCAGTAAATTTAATTGTAAACCCTCGCTCACATTTCTCATTATCTTCCACCTGAGGATATAGTCTAGCATGAGATAAGAAATAGCATATCTAGAAATCTTTCAGATAAAGACTGGCATCCACATTTCAGGCATCAGATTAAGAAGGTTTCTAACTGAAGCTTGTAAACAAGTTCTTGAGGCCACTCTGTAATTACTGGGGACCTCTACTATACAGTCTCTCTCTCTCTCTCTAAATCTTAATCTAAATTTACTATCAGTATTCACAATGACTAAATTGTCTCAAACTCTAATGCATACTTGCCAAATGCTTTGTTTCTATATATGTAACCAATATCGTCAGGGATGACCATAAAAGGATACTCTCAGGTGAAAGTAACTATGATAGAAAAGAAATTAGCAAGGAGACTGAGGAGACTGCTGTAATATATGAATTAAAAACTTGAATATAATTATGAAAAATTGGTGTGGTAGCAGATAACCTGCTTGGAGTATTCCATGCCATGAGGTAAAAGTACTGAAATCTAATTCTGGGCTTTTAAAAGTGATCCAAAAGTGTGTTCATTCTCTGACAGAAGTGTCTTTTAATATAGAAAGCATAAGAAATATTTGCAAAAGCAACAAGGGCCTTTGTTTGTTTGCACACTACAGATTTAGTCTTCATAATTAGATGAACTGCACATTGCAGATGGCATTTTTGTCTAATGCATTACACTGGAAAAAAGCTATTTGTGTGTGAAAAATATTGGGATTAAAACAAAATAAAAAAAAAAAGGTAAGCCAGTACTGCAACCTTTTTTCCCCAACTGAATTTAGAAGAGTGAGGAAAAAAATGATACCTGTTGAAATGAAGAACTGCTCTAGAAAATTATTTTAGAACTATGCATGCAGGAATTGTAGGCCTATATGCAATAATTGCTATGAAATATTTTTATGAAATACAATTTTCAGGGAAGAAAGTAAATACTGCAGTTTTATTATCATTATTTCTTAATTCAGGTCATAATAAACAAAAATTTGAAGTATAGACTTGTAAGCAAAGAACCAAAATTTAGCTGAAAACACACACTGACTTGAGTTTTAACAGATTATAGACATTTTACTGGTAGGAAGTTGGAAATGTTGCAAAATAATATGACTAAAAATATATTAAATTTAGAGTATTCGTGATGCAGTATTTAAGAATAATATTGTAGAAACCTGTTATGATATTATGAGACTGATATTTGAAAGGTTGAAAAGTCAAATTCAAGTTCCTCCTTGATTCTGGCAAAATATGGCATATCATATTTGATAGACTCTTCTGCTAAGTAGAACTCCTGTCAGAGTCTCATAATTAGACTCTTAAAGAACTTCAGTAAAAAAAAGTAAAAGGTCATATTTCTGAATGTATTTATATTCACAAGATAAGCAAATTGTATTTAAACAGCAATATTCTGTAGACAGGATGTCATGGCTTAACCCCATCTAGTGACTACGGACCTCACAGAAAACTGTGTTGTTTGTTTGCTAGTTTGTCAGCAAAAGCATCTGACTTTTGCTTTAGTATCATCCATTCAAGGATGATGGAGACAAGCAGCAGTCAGAGAAGTCAGCGCTGTGCCTGACTGCAGGCAAAGGAGCATTTAAACTTTGGGCAAAAGCTACGCCAGGGCAACTTTGGCAGTCACCTCTCTTTTGATGGGCTCATGCAGAGTTACCATTGAGGGTATTTCTCAAGCATTGAATTCTGGTTTCAATGAACTAGAAATAGGTTTGTGGCATCGTGTTTTTAAAGATTTGTTATTATTATTTGTGTTAGTTGTTTTGTGTTAAGAAAATGGTTTGGTCCTCAGTTCCCCCCATGTTCTCCCCTCATGATGGTTTGTCCCAGGTTGTCTGTTACTTTCCTTTCCCGCCACTTGCCTGCCCACCAAACCCAGTGATCCTTCCCTCCTCCCTCCCGGCCCTTATGAGTCCTCTCCCCTCCCAGTGGTGCCACCTACTCAACTGTTTGTAATAGCCCCCCCCTTCCCCCCCCCCACGAAGCCCATTTTTCAATATGCCGGTAGAATTACCTCAAGACATAACAGTACTGGAAAAAAGAAATACATTATGCACCAATACCATGCTTTCTGAGATGTAATCTTCATATTAAAAGAGGTACACATGGTTTTGTGATGGTGATCTTGTTGTTGGCAAGGTGGGTTAGGGTTTTTTAATTGTTGTTTTGGTTTGGAGGTTTGATGACTTGGGGATTTTTTGGAATTTTTTTTCTTCAATGGAAGATTCAGTCATTCAACAACCCCACAGCAAAACGGGACTAAGAAGGGTAGCCATTCAGGCAAATAAATTGTTTTATGAATCCAGTTTCAAGCTCCTCTGACCAACAGAAGAATATCTGACCTACAGAACATAGTCTTACATCCCAGAAAGAAATTCTAGTTTCTAATATGTTGAAGGCAGTCAGCAGGCAAGGAAGGTGAAAGTTTGGGAAAGCGTTCACTTGTACTCTGTGTGCCTAAAAGACTTTTATTTTTTACTAATACTGTTCTGATAGGAAATGCATATCTTTTCCAGGAAAAAACCTGAGGTATATTCAGCTAGGTGTCCTCACCACAGATTCTGCTGTCAATATGGTTCTTGCATTTTGGGCTACCAAGTGGCTTTCAGTGAAGATGTCTCATGACCTTTGGCTACACTGCCCTTGGATGACTCCACTGTGTACCTAGAGAGCAGAAGGCAGGCAACATCCCTGAAACAGCAGCATTTCCCTTCGTAAGATTGTTCCTCAAAGTCTATTCAGACTGAACTCCAAGAGAATGGAGACATATTTCCCCTTGTTTCCTGTACTCATAAGCATATGGAATTTGTGCCTTGAGAAGTACTTAACCTGTTGTTAGGTTAACAACCTAACAGCCTAGGTTGTTAACCAAGTCCTAAGCACTTGAAATTTTGGTGACAGGTGTCTAAGCCAGACAGATCTCTTTCTACCCAAAGAACTCATCATGTTAATTTTCCAAACAGAATTCCTCTCCAAACTTTGAAAGAGATGGCACAGCTGGAGAAAGCATCTTTATGGATTTAAACAACTGTTCCTTAATAACTACCTTTGATTTATTATACAGTCCATTTCTAAAATATTTATACTATCTATTTTGCCATTAACATGGAAAGTATAGTGAAAGTGATCCTAGCAATTAACAGTTGAAATATCTTTAAATCCAAAGCAACTCTTTCAGAATGAAGATATAATTGCCAACCAGGTGTGTGCTTGAGAATCATGTTAAATACCATGTAGACAAAATTCCACAAAATGTTTCAAGCAAAAGCTAAAGTTAAAGAATTAACCCTCCTGAAACATTTTTTTGCAGGGTGGAAAAATCACATAAGCTATGTAATTCTATGAATCAGTTTTCTACTGTGGTTTTTTTTTCCCCAGGTTGCACAACTCCATGAAATTTTTAGTAATGAATGTAGTGTTTGTAAGTTGTGTTTATCTGATCCAACATTGAGCTAAGCCCAAAGTTTATTCACAGAGAAGACTGTACCCATGCTCAAAAATTCTCTTCAGCTTGTACAGTTCATTACTCTCAAAATTAATTTCTGTTCTGAAAATAATTAATATTCTCTCACTTCTAATTTCTGTTCAAAAAGTTCTGTCTCATTAAAGCATCTTTGAGTAAGAAGGCATCCTGTCTCAGTAACATAAACTTGCTTGGAGAATCCTTTCCTCATACAATAGGAACACCAGAAAATATCCCAGTTAGGGATGCCATTAGGCCAGTCTGATTCTACATCTGTGTGTTTCCTGAAAAGAATAAAACTTAGTCTTTTTCATATGTCATGTGTTTCAAATTAGCTAAAAACATTGTCAGAAAAGTCTTATTTGCAAATCCAATCCAAGGAGACAAGCCCAATATACCATCTCAGAAAATGTGGGCAACCCTGAGTCTTGTACTTTTGCATGCAGTAATACCTTCTTCTTGTGCAGTTGTAGAGAATAAATTAATTTGATTTGTCCTTTTGTAATTTCTTTCCTTGCAGCTCATAAGCCATGAGAGAAAAATTATTACCTCTCTGGTAAAAATACCGAGGAATATAATAACAATAGCCTTTTATGTATTTGGAGCATCACAAGAATTGCTCCAGTTCCATTAACAATGCATGGGGAGTTTTGTTGACTAAGCTGCGTGGCTCTGTCAATGCTCTTATGCCTAAAATGTAGATGAAAGAGGAGAAAATCAACACACTCAAATAAAATGTCAATAGTTACTGGAGAGATGAAGATGCCTTTGAAAATCTATAGAAAAAAGGTTGTGTTTGTGTATGGTTGAGCACTTAGGCAGAAAGACTGTCTCTGTAAAGATCTTCCAAGGCATCTGTGTCTCCTGTTTATTCAGGGAATTAAAGATAATATTTTCAGTTATATCCTAAAATTATCCATAAGTAACATGTCTAAGTTAAAACTCCTAAAGTTTAAAATATGAACATCAATAGGGTGTGTTCAATTAACCTCTTTACTATAAAATGAAATCATTAGATTAGAAACAGAAGAACACATTTTCTTCTTTCTGCTATTTTTTTTGCCATAGCAAGCCTCCTCTTGCATGCTTTGCATCTTATTTTTGTACTGAGAATATGTTTTATCAGTATTCAGCATAGCTCTTCAAGTTACTTTACTTTTGGCATATAGTACAGAGCTTGTACCTACTATTCCCACTTGTGTTTTAGTTGAAGTAGAAGCACACTTCATCTTAGCTCCAACTGTCACATATATACTACTGTTCATTGCTTCAGCTACAGGGAAAAGATATTTTTGTAAGTAGCCCTCAGTTTGATACAGCTACTGAGACTTAAAATGACTTCTTCCAATTATCTCCTATAAAGAATATTTGAGTGGAGCCTATTTGTCAAGTGCAATTCAGGCTCTTTTAGTGGTAAAAAGTCCTTTCTTCTTATTTTTAAAGTATTAGCTGACAGAAAGTAATACATATACATCCAAAAAATAAACAGCATTTCCAAGGCACTCAGCAACAATACTCTAAATAATTGTGTTCATTTGATTTTTCTGGGGTTTTTATACATGCATATCTTAAAAAGTTTAAAAGAATTTCATACAACTTAAAACTTTCAACTAAATTTCATACTGCTATGCCTTTCATATGTAGAACAGATTTGTGATTTACTTCTGCTTGGAAAATAAGGAGGAATAATCAACCTTAAAGCAATACTTTTTTGTATTCCGTAACACATGCCTTCAAGAACTCATTTTTTTTTAAGCTTTTCTCTCTCACAGACATGGACACAGCTCCAGAGGACAAGCATGTATCCTGGAATTGAGTAAAAAATTACTGAATAGTATGAAAAAACCACCAAATTATGGCTTAAAGATAAAGCTAACTCTTCTCATTTAATTTTAGAGCCCTGAAGTAAAGTTTTAGAGCAAAGCAAAACAAGCAGGCTTAGAGGCATGTACTTAAGTTCTCCTTGCCAGTGTCAGGTCTAGAAGGTCATTGCTCAGCTATCGTAGACAAGAGCAATTACCTTGTCAGCTCACTCTCCTGCCACTGATCCAATGGCTAGTAGTAGATGGTAAAGATTCAGGCACAAGAAGTGATTAAAACCAGCCGGATCATAATAGTTTCTTTTCCCAGTTTATTTTCCCAGTTGATGGTACATTTATGCCCTGATATATAAGTTAACATATCATTTTTTAGTAAAATATTTAAAGGAATTTCTGATTTGCTTTTTATACAGTCTGTTTTTTTCCTCCATATTGACTGTTTCTCCTTTTAATTGCTAGAGTTTTAAAAGAGGTATTCCTTGTACTTAGCTTCCTTTTTGTCTGAGGACCTGACTCTTATCTCCAGTCACATTGTCACCAGTTGATTTCTGAATCTCTTCTGTAGTGAGTGACTGCCTACATTTTGGCCCAAGTTTAGTTTCCAAACAGGCTGCAAATATAGTCTGTGTAATGTACACGGTAACAATCTCTCAGATTACAAAAGCATGGATGGCAATTGAAGTCCTCACAGCCAGAAAAAGATCTTAATTTTTTTAAGGGAAGACTGAGTCCTCCTCATTGACCTCTCTCTAGTGCCATGACTTTCCCACGACGATGTCTGGACATTCTTCTGGAGAAGAAACAGGAGGAAAAAGCAGGTAGAAAGCTTAATGATGGGATAAATTTTACGCACAAATAAAACAGCTGTGTTTGCGAGACTTTTTCATCATTATACTCTACTCTGATCAAGTAAGTGACACCTGAGGACAAACTCTGGGGGGAAAAAAGAAAGAACCCAGTTCAGTCTTCCCTTTCTAATGTAAATGACAAGATTATTATTAGAAATCTAATCCTAAATAAATACAGGCAAAATGATTGTTTAAAATTTAACATAACCTTTCTCATTCAAGTAATCTATATATTCTGTAATACACTAAAATTTAGAAATTACTTGCTTGTCTCAACAAAGTTTAAATATGACAATCTTTTAGTGAGAGCTCAACTTATTAAACTATAATTTCAAAAACTGGAAGCATCACAATCTCTTCCATGTTATAAAATATAAAAAATAGTAGCAATCTAATAGTAAAAAAAATTAAAAATTCATGTTTTCATGAGTTATCATTGGCATTTCAGATGTATTAATTTGTTTCCTAATTGCAAAAACTTCAATATTTTACATCTTTCCAAACACTAATTCTCATGACTTAAAAAATATATATAATTATTTCTAAACCCAGTAAAATTCCTAAAAGATTACAAATGATCTGGAAGGAAATGAGGTGCAGTGCAAAGGAACAAAACATGCCAAAACTAAACAAACAGATGCTGCAAAAGCAGGCAAAAAAAATTAAGAAGAAAGAAACAACTTTGAGGGGAAGATATGAGACACCTGGCATAGATACTGAAAAAAAAAAACCACAAAAATTTTTTGCCAAAGTGGAAGCCATCAAAAGTCATGGGATGCCATGAAGGGCAGGGACATGGACCAAAGCTTGCCAAAACTGATCCCCATTGAAATCCTGGAAACAGAAAAGAAGGGCTTACAAACACTCTGTTATGGAGATACAGTCAGAGGAGATGCAATTGAAGAAAAAAAAAAAGAAAATGTGGAACTTTAGTGACTATAAGAAAATGGTCTGGGAGGAGATGAGGTGCAGTGCAAAGGACTGAATCTTGCCAAAAGTAACCGCACTTTTGGCAGTTACTTTTTGCCAAAATAACCTCGCAATGCTGCAAATGTCGGGGAAAAAATCAAGGAGGAAGACAGAACTTTGAGGGGAATAATGAGTGACATGGCATGGATACTGAAAAAAAACCAAAAAAATTTTGCCAAAGTGGTAGCCATCAAAAGGCATGGCATGCCATGAAGGGCAGGGACATGGACCAAAGCATTCCCAATAGATCGCCATTGAGATTGCAAGATTTTTTTTCCCTTCTGCAAAGAAGAAGCTCTGAGAAGATTTTCTGGGGTTTTTTTTCTGTATCCATGCCATTTCTCTTTCTGCAAGATTTCCTTTTCCTTCCCGAAAGGAAATGAAATTACCCCACGAGCAAGTACTCTCTAATGTCTTCCTCAATGATCTGGGTAAGGCATATTTTTTACTCAGGAGCTTTGCACATAAAACTAGAATTAGGGTCAGATAGACTAGATGGATGTGTCATCCAGAGGAATCTCAAGAATTTGGTGAAATGGAAAAACAAGAACTTCACAAAGCTCAAGAAAAGGGGAAATCATTGGAAGCCGGGTTCCAGGAAGACTCTCTAATCTCTGTGCTTGGATGTCAAGATTTGAGTGGATAGAAGTCTGAGAAACTATATCTGACCCTGCTTTGGATTGGAGGTTGGACTTGAGACCTGCATTATAACTCGTATTCGTCTCTGAATAGCAAAAATATGAAGTATGCAGCCTTCCCTAATATGAAGGAGGGTAGAATTTGTCTTGATTTAAATATAGGGATTTTTGTATTGTGATGTTTTCAAATGGGGAAGTTTAAACCATAGTTGTTTTAAGAGCACTGCCAGGCCAGGAGGAAAAACATACCAAAATTTAGACATATTTAGCATTAATACTTGAAAGCCGGCTGGCTAATACATGCCATCATTTTGAGGAGGAGAGAAACTCATAGTAAATATTCCAAGACAAAAAAAAAAAAAAAACTAGAAAGAGCTCTTTATATATGACTGTAATTTAACCTTGCAATCTTCTCTTACATCTGTTATTAAAATATTTTCTATTTGAAAAACTAAAAATTGCTAATGCCTGACCCAGTTTAGGTCAACAGATACATTTAATTTCATTTGTTTTGTATCCTCATCTGATATTTACTATTTATCTAATACTCAGATAAGGCTAAGATCTTGGGAAGGATTAGGAAAAAATCTAGAATAACTTGAATGTTTTCCAGGATACAATAAATATGCCATTTATGGCCACTATTATTGAGTTTGCATATACCCTGTGTTTACGAAAAGCAATGCTAAGAGACTGGACAATCTGGTTAGGAAAACTTTAACACGAGGGTGATGGGATGAGGGAGCTGACAACTCACAAACAAGTGAAAAAATTGTGCACCAGGTTTTCAAGCAAGGAAAGAAAGGTGATGTAGGCGTGAAATGCCTTATAGACAGCAAAACAGGGAAGAAGTTCCACTCCAAGCCTATGCACACAAATGAAGAGGTGCTAAGAGAAGATCCTAATAGGAAGCTCTTAGTATTTTCCTGAAAAATCAGCATCACTCAGGGCTTCTCTGACGTGCCTGTACACCAAGGCAAAGAGAATGGGATATACAGGGAGGAAAGAGAGGTCCACATAAAGGTTCAGAGAAGATATAGTTAGGATCACAGAGATGTGTTGGGATAGCTCACACACCTGGAGTACTGCAGTGAAGCCTTACAGGGATGGATTTGGATATGGATACAGGTTAGGTGCTCTTTTGGATATAATATTTACATACAAAAATGATCTTTTGAGGAAAGTAAAGGTTTGAAGGCAGCTTTGGCTGCTGTGATCGTGAGACGGTGGCATCCAGGATCCTGAGAGAAGGGAACAAGGCAAATGGTAGAATCACAACTCTGGACAACAGGGCAGCAGACTTTGACCTGGTCAAGGTTCTTCTTGCAGTAATCTATGGGAGATCATCCTGGAGACAGGAGGGATCACCTCATCCTTTCCAAAATCACATTGTTCTAGCTTAAGAATGGCCCATTCCTATGAGGAGAAAATAAAGCCAAGGAGACAGGAGGCCTGCAGATGAACACGGATGTCCTGACAAAACTCAAGTGTGAGAAGGACAAGAAAGTGTCTGGAAGTTGAGCAGCAGCCTAGACTTTTTAAAAGCAAAATACTGCCTTACCAAGCTGATAGCCTTTTATAATGAAATGACTGAGCTGGTGGATAAGGAGATATTTATCTTGACTTGAGCAAGGCTTTCATCACTCTCTACTTTAAAATCTCCAGTTGTCTGACTAACTGATAAAATACAGGCTAGACAAGTGGACAGTGAGGCAAATTGAAAACTGGCTGCACTGTTGGGCTTTAAGGGTTGTAGTTAGCAGCATGAACTTTGCCTGGAAACCAGTCACCATTGGTGTACCCTAGGGGCAAGTACTGGTCTATGTCTTCATCAATAATCAGGATAAAGGGAAAATTTACACTCAGGAGCTTTGCAAACAAAACTGGAAGGAGGGGCAGATAGACTAGATGGATGTGCCATCCAGAGGAATCTCAACAGGTCAAAGAAACGGAAAAACAGGAACCTCACAAAGCTCACGAAAAAATAAATTTCCAGTTTTAAAGATAGCTTCCTTTTCTCTTTGTAGAAATTATATTGCTTTTCTAAAATCTCAAAAGTGTACTTGAATGAACAGCCTATGGGTTATAAAGTAAAAGCTGCAGAAGTATGTTTCTTTCTTATGTGGACAAGATGCATAGATCTCCTGTATTGGGAAGAATAACCCCATGCACCAATTCACATTTGGATTTCTAGAGGCTGCAAAGCAGCTCTGAGGGGGTGGACAATGAGATGGCCACAAGCCAGCAGTGCACCCTTGTGGCAAAGAAAGAAATCAAAAATCACTGATTGGAGTGAAAATAATTAACAATGTTAGTTATAAACAATGAATGCATCTAACAATTCTAACTAGCTATTAAAGATCTATGTTAAAATTATTAAACAGAGTAATTTCATAATGATCACTAAGGCATATCCATTTCATGGAGCCATTTAAAAGCATCAAATAGGAAAAGTTTTAATACAATTAAAAATAATCATAGCATCTTTTTTTTTAAACCAAATATAGGCAAAACCAATAATACTTCAAGAATAAAAAGACAATAACAGATAATCTAATATTCATCTTTAAATCCTGCTAAATTGATATTTTCTAAAATTTGTTACCACGGTGACATTCTAATTGTTGCCAATTATTTATCTCTGTTGAATTCATGGTCTTGTCACCTTTTCTCTAGAATTATCATCAGCTGAAAATGGTTCCTAATGTCTAGGGAAAGTCCACTAACTCCCACAGCAACTTTTGTAATTCTGTGCACCTTCTGTGCTATTTTCATATATCAATCCCATTGTCCTTGCTGGAAAGCTGCTCTTTTGTTCATGTGAGATGATGTAAGGTCTTAAAATATTGGAAATTGCTAATTACTAATAGGTGGGTTCTACATGTTCATGTATTGCACTACAAACCAGCCCCTATTAATGTTTCTCTGGGGGGGTCTTTTGTGTGTGAGAGAATAAGATATAAAGTAGACACTTATGACAGCCTTTGAATTTGTTCATAATTCTATAAATTAAAAGGTATGCACAAATGCATGCATTTGCATTTCATAACTTTTGAGCGTCTCTAATAAATCAGGAAAATTACATTTACTATCCCTATGTTGATATTTTATGAAAGACAAAACATGCAATTTAGGAAATTTACTTGAAAAGAGTAGAAATAGAGACTGGGAGGAAACAAAATCAAAGAGAAAGCAAATATATTATCTAAATATCTAGGTTTAAAATCCAAATTTAATGTCCAAAGAAGGGCAAGTGCAGCCAGAGAAGGGCAAAAAAGCTGGTGAAGGATCTGGATAACAAGACCTATGAGGAGCAACTGAGGGACCTGGGGCTGTTTAGCCTGGAGAAAAAGAGGCTCAAGGGTGATTTATTGCTCTCTACAACTGCCTAAAAGGAGGTTGTTGTGAGGTGTGGGTTGGTTAGTTCTCCCAAGTAAGTGACAGGAGAAGAAGAGACGACCTTAAGTTGAACCAAGAGAGATTTAAATAGGATATTAGGAAAGAATTTCTTCATTATAAGGGTTGTCAAACACTGAAACAGGCTGCCCAAGTAAATGATTGATTCACCATCCATGGAGATACTTAAAAGATATGTAGATGGGGCACTGGACATGGTTTAGTGCTGGACTAGACAGTGCTGGGTTAATGGTTTAACTCAACAGTCTTTTCCAACGTAAATGATTCCATGGTTCTAAAATCTATATTAAATATTAAAAAATAAAGTCATTGATATGTCATGTACTTTCCAATGTTGCATTCCATTCTTGGTCCCCAAAGATCCAGAAGTTCTTCTTAGTGTAAATGACAAGAAACACTATGGGAATTCTGGCAATCCAAAGAGTTTATTCCGAGTGTTGTACTGCTGTTTAAGAATAGAGCACACTTGCTCCTTGTTTTTTCATGTCTTCCTATTTGAGCTCCTATTTCAGATCAGAGGCTGAGTTACTGTTAGACTGAAGACTAAGCATTTTGCTTCTCATCTGATTTGTCTTCAACTATATTGTGTTCTTGGTGCAATGGAAAGTACTTAATTTCCATGACTATTCATTTGTCATGTTCTTCTGAAGAAATGAGTGAAGCTTCCAGCTCTTGTCTTGGAACACTCGTTCTAAGTGTTCAATTATGCAGATTTTAACTGATAATATTACATATAATTGTTCAGCAGTCTGAAGTGTTAGAACCACTGGTTGTCTTTTTATTTATTGCTAAAAATACTTTACAAAAGAAGAAGGAGGTTAGATAATTATCTCTAGGCCTTTTTTGCCAAACCAACTACCCACAGATTACAATCAAACCTGAAATTCATATTTTCTTTGTACTGTTGATTGTGTTACCTATTTTATATTGTGGGTATAAAACTTGTATTAGTCACATTTTAAACAAACATACATTAATGATTATTTTATAAATGTTGATATGCAATGAATGTGTCCCCTAAGTATGTTAGTGTTATGAGCAATGTGTTCTAATATATAAGTAAGAGTAGGGAGGTTAAAATTTCCTTTCCAACTATTTAACAGCTTAGTTGCATACTAAATAATGTATTCATTATTTTTAGCGGTCTATTATTATTTATACATAACAATTTGATTATTTAAGTCAAAGAAGGAGCACAGACCATAATTCTTCTGCATACATAATAATATTCAATTATTTTTCTTTTAGAAATACATTTCTTCTGAACTTGCTTTATATGAAAAACAGAAGCACCCTCCACCCTTCATCAAAACCTTTCCATTTAGTTCTTTCACTGCTCAGAACTAGATGGAACATTTACAATTTTAGCAGAAGTGTTTATTGAAAGATTAATAATTTTCTAATTCTATCTATTGAATTCTAGCTGTATTAAGACTCCAGAGAGTCCTATCAGTGTTGTTTTTTAATAATTTGTTTTTCCTATAGGTGTAACAAATTTGATACAAATTTTGTTCTTCAGTGAAGATTTTTGCAGGGTTATGCCATGAACAACACAAATTAAATGCCTTAAATGCATTTTAATTTTTAAATGAGTACTATGGGGTATTTGAATAGTCTGTTTCTTATGAAAAGTCAAACACACATGAAATGAAGATAAAAAAAGAAATTGAATTAAAACCTTAGTTTGGGTGCCCAGGAAAGGAAATGTGAAATAATACCTTCAGCATCTAAGTACTAACTAAATATTTTGATTCCTCACAAAAACTTTAATTAAATTCTAAATCAAACTCTCTAATTATGAACTTTGCAGAGACTGAAAAAGATAATGAGAGAATCTGTGTTAGGTCCAGACTAACTACTCCTAACTGCTTTTATTCCAGTTGGAGAAAATAACATCCTCACTGGCTAATTGATTGGCTGAATTTGCCTGTGTTTGAGAGCCTTTATTTATTATTCTGAATCCAGATCTGACTTCCTTTGCTGTTTCTTCATTATTACAAGGATGAAAAAGCAAAATAAGTTTCTTAAATCTTAAATGTCTAGTGTTTGAAAGAAAAGTGCATTACAAGCTTATTGTAATAATAAATACACATTACCAGAAAACAATGAATCTTTCGCAAAACTTTCAGTGAAATTATTATTCTGAGCTTGACTAATGAAAAAGCAGTAGTTTAACAAACTGTGAAGATATGTTAAAAACACCAGACATGGATGGAATTCCTACAGCTTTTTATCCTCACTTTGTGCTGAAGGCCAAATTCACAAATAGTTACTGAAAAGATCCATGGACACTGACTACTGAGCTTCAAGCAGCATCAGTAACTTGGATGCTATATATAAAAACTGTTAGGTACACCCCTGTGTTACCCACATCACTTGTCACTTATATTTTCAGAACCGAGAATTTTTATATCTCCCCCTTGTTGTTCTCCTATCTCTGCACAAATGTTTTAGCTCTCCTGGTTGGGGTAGCTCTGCCCCAGCTGCTGCTGGAACACTTATCCATGCACCTCACAGCAGCTGACAAGCACAAACACAGCACATGTCACTCAGAGCTCACCTGCTCTGGTAGCTTGTAGATAAGCACTTCTGAATCCTCTGAAAACCTACTGGAAAATGTTGTTTATCTCTTCCATACGAGTAAAGAATACCTAGAAAAGCTTCTTTTTTTGATGTAATATTACACATAATTACCAAGCTGTATTATCAGTTTTGCAGCTTGATTTTTTTTTACCTTGTTCCAATTCTATTTATTTGTTTAAATTAAGAGTTGGCTTGTTGTTGAGTTATGGAATAATATTTTACACTTTGTGAATTTAGCAACACTTAGGTTCCACTGTTGTACCTACTCATGCACAAGGTGTGAATTATAGCTCCATTACTCACACTCTGTCATCTCTCATTGTTTGAGCATTATGTTGAGGTCAAACAGAAAGATGAATTTGTTTTAAGTTTTGCTCCTGTCAGTTAAAACTCACTTTGAATGTTCCACAGTAATAGCTTGTCATCAAAAGAACAAATTATTTAAGAACAAGCAATTCCTAATACATTTTAGAAGTTTACAACTGTTGGCACAGAAGTCCAAGATCATACAATCATAGAATAATTTGGGTTGGAGGGGACCTTAAAGATCATCTAGTTTCAATCCGTGGTGTGAGCAGGGACACCTTCCTCTAGATCAAAGACTGCATTCATCCTGACTGAGCTTGATCCATTCACTGACATTCCAGCTGCCCAGACAGGCTGTTGTCTTTGGTAACCTGAATGGTAACGCTGAGAGAATAACGTCATCAGCCCCTGAGTGAGGGATGATCATGGACTCTAACTCTCTGTTCTGAAAGAAGCCCAAGTAAAAATATTTCAAGAAAATACTTGGAGAAAATATTTGAAAGCCTCTTTGTGATTAGATGTTTATCTATTGGGAAAATGTTTAAATAGTTACAGATATTTTCCACAAATAGTATGTGTATATAATGTAATATATAATGATATATATATATATATTATATTTTATTTTTATTTCTTTCTATCTGTTATGAAAATAGATTATGAAAACATTAGTTTCACTTTAAGTTTGACACTATTTTGTAGGAAGGGGTATTTTATTTCACATTTTTTCTTTTTTTTAGAAGCTTGATATAACTATGAAATTAGTTTCATATTTAAAAGACTGTCTTCTACAGGCTCTCTAGATTTCAAAATCAGGCAACAAGTTCCACAAGAAAAAGTAGTTTTGTGGGTTTTTTTGGTTATTTAGTTTTTTCCTGGGATGCACCTGAGCTGATATCATCACATGCTAAAGCATTTAGTTCCACTCTGTGGTTAGATGGCCCATCTCATGTTTGAAAACTAATCATGCTTATAGGGTCATTGTAACTTCCTCCTGTGTTTGAGATCCTTGCACATCCATAATTGGTTTTTTTTTAAATCCAGAATCTGTGTTCTACTATTCTCTTTCTTCCATCCCTCAAGATCTCATTTCTTCCATCCCTCAAGGTCTTGATTTCCAGTGTTTTGTGGTCATACTGCCAGGACTGCCCCTCTGTCATACCCCAACACGTTTTTCCTTGAGCAAGAGCACCCAACGGTACACATTGAGTAATGATGGGACTTCTTGGATATCAGTAACCTCAGTTTTACATCATAGGGTTTCTGTCTAGTGCTTGACCTCCCTGTACCTCTTGTTTAAATTGTGTTCAATCTTACCATATCTTGCTTGCTGCAAGGACACTGAAATGGGAGACAGTATTCCAGTAGGAATTTTGCCTCTGGAATGTATAGAGGCCAAATTGCTTTTTTTTCCCTTTATATTATCCACGATATATATGTCTATGTGAAGATTTCCTTGGCTCTTTCACTGCAGTATTGTGCTAAAAGCTCATGCTGGTTAGCTACAATGACCTCTAAATCTTTCTATGAATCATTAGTTTCCAAGACAGAATGTTGTTATTGATTAATAATCATCCTGCATCTTTACCTGTGTTTAGTTTCACAGTAACTGAAATACCGGAACTTCTGTTTGGCTGAAATTGGAGAATATTTTGGAGAAATTGGAGAAGATTTTTTTAGGTACCCTAAATCCATCTCTGATTTTATTTGACCTAATAAGTCTCTGATTTACAGTTACCAAGCCACATTTTCAGATAGTGTAAATCAGAGTGACTTGCTGTTTACCTCAAGTAATGATCTATTCCACATACTGCAGTGCCTTAAATGAAGCACAGAGAAGACATCTAAATGATATGCATTATTGACTACTTTACACATAATAAATTAAGATTAATATTAAACATTATATTGCATAAAAATGAGCTCACAACCATTTGGAAAAAATGAGGAATCAGGTGTCCTAATTAAAATGATTTTTTGAATCAAAACATTGAATACTCTGAGAGTTGATATTGGCATAAGGACATGGTTCCTCTGAGGCTTTCCTTCACTATTTCAGTGAATCCACCTTCTCCTTACTCCTATAAATAAATATACATGTTTGATAAGCTTTTATCTTTCCTAGAATTTTCTGTGAGTTTTCTGTTCTCAGTTAGAAGGCAGCATAAATGCTTTTTCCTCAGAGCATGGGAAAAATTAAAGTATGTAACTGTAACCATTTAATGGCTGTATGAATATAATAGCCCTTAAAACTCATTCTTAAAAGAAAATGCAAAAAAAATTATAAAGTTTGAGTTTGAGTTGGAAGGGACTTTAAAAATCTTCAGTTTTCAAGGCACCCCTGTTACCAAGAGCTTCCACAGTTTGTTCAAAGCCCCATCCAGCCTGGCCTTGCACACTTCTTCTCTGGGAACCTGTTCCAGTGTTGCATTCCTTATATCTCCTCTAAATTTACCCTCTCTCTGATTGAAGCCATTTCCTCTTGTCCTATCACTACAAGTCCTTGTACAATGCCAGTCCCTTGTATTGACCCAGTCTCCCACTGGCTTTTCTGAATGGCTACTTCAGGTCCTGGAAGGTGCTGTAAAATCTGCCCAGAGCCTTCTCCAAGCTGAAGAGCTCTGGCTCTCTCAGCCTGTCTTCACAGGAGAGGTGCTCCAGCCCTCTGATCATGTTCCTGTTCCTCCTCTGGACTTCAGCAGATCCAAGTGCTTCTTATGTTGGGGCCACCAGAGCTGGACATGGGACACCAGGTGTGGTCTCACGAGAGATGGGGGCTGAGGGGGAGAATCAGCTCTTTTTACTTTCCTGTCACATGTTTTTTGATGCACAGGGTTGGCTTTCTGGGCTGTGAGTACACATTGCTGAGTCATGTTGGACTTTTAAGATGACACAATCTGGTGAACAAGAGGAAACAAGAGAGGTTATTTGTGAATCAGATACTGGCTGAATGTATTTTTTGTCCTAGGAAAAACTGCATGACAGCTTCCTCTTCCACTATGAAGAGAACAAAAGGAAGCAGGTTGGCAGGAAGTCTTTAGCATAGTCAGAGCACTGCTATATTGCTGAAGGAGTAAGTGCATGAGACGAGGGGTGAAATGAGATGTAAGAAGTGTATGAGACAAGAGGTGGAAGAAATGTTGGCAAAGAAACACCTCTTGGTACAGTTCATCTTCTGTATTTGTGGATGGAGTGTGCTGTCAGGTCCTGAGCCAATACCATATGGAGGATGAGGTAAGACTTATTACCACAGCCTGGTTTCTTTATTTAAATATGTGTTTGGAGGCACAGAGAGAAAGAGTTAAGAAATCCTACCTCCTGCTATGTCTTACCCAGTAGTCTCCCATTTTTTTGCTTCTGCTGTGCAGCAGCTCAAATTTGATCCTTTCTAGTATTTATAATATTCATGAGCTAACAAAAATGTGTCTGATTTTCTGCAGTTCCCCAATGCCTAACAAATGACATCACCCTTATTCCCCTCTCTCAGAGAATGTGGTGCTGTTGACCTAAAGCATCATGTTTTTATGAGCCTGATTAGATGTTTACAAATAACTTGGGAGAACCCATGGCATTAAAGCCAGTGGTTCTGCTTGCAAAGAGAAGGTAGTAGTCTACTGTCTGATCACCCTCCTGCATGTGTGCAGACTTTCAAGGAATTAATTCTGTACAAGATATCTTTAAACATTGCCCAATACAGGTCAAAAGCCTTTGCTAAATTTAAACAATTTTATATAGCAATATTATATTCAGACCATACATCACCATACAACTCAAACTCACATTTGTATCCTTCCAAACTTTTCCATCAGTTTTCCTGAATTTAGACCACTTCACTTTTCCTTTCTTACTCTGCCAAAAATTGCCTCAAATGCAATTTTTCTGTGCTGCCAAAGCAGTTGTTTTGCCATGTAGATCTTTATACATCACAGGAAATTGAAAAGTTGCTCCTGTATTTCAAGGAGAAAAGCTTTTGCTCACTGACCCTCAAATGCTACAGAAAAATCTATTTTAAATTGAATGTTGATCCAAATAAGAAAGGACTGTACCACATTACATGAAAAAAGAAGCACTCGTCTTCCAATTATTCTTTGCTAAAGTCTATCATCTTGCTTTCTGTGAAGGTGCAGCAAACACAAAAAGCAGTTGACTATCTTGTTACCATGGAATTAGGGCAAAATTATTGCAACAGCTATATTGTTAAATTCTGACCTTTCTGTTACAGGGTAGGACTATTTTCTCATTATAGGTATAAAGCTAGGGATAAGAGGACCCAGTTCCCTATTAGGTCTCCTGTTATGGACACAACTAATAATAAGGAATTAAGAAATGGGCACACCACTTTCACAATAAAAGTAACTGCTTCCTCATGTAAGACTGGTCAGGGCATGTTGCAGTGATGTGCCATGTGGGCCACTTTTCTGCTCTTCCAAGCAGGAACAAAATGTTTTGTTACACTTTTTGCTGATTACAGCACATAGAGAAAGTAAGTGGTGGTCACAGAGCAAAAAATACCTCCTGTATCGATAAAGTGTCCTGCTTAAGGTCTTGCTTCACAAATGGAGCATTTTTTTTCTTATGCCTTTTTTCGTGAAGAAAGATATGACACTGATAAATGTTTTCCTGTCTTCATCACCCAATTGGTGGAGCAGAATACAAGACAATGTTATATCATACTTGATGAATTTGAAAAAGGGCATTTTAAAGGGCTTGTTGTCGTTTTTTCACATGTCAAAATTCTTGGAAAAAAAAGTGAATTTTTTGCAAATTCATTTGTAGTTCACAGCAGAAGCCTCCACTCCTCACTTTGCATGAATCATGGATGACTGAAAAGACAACCTGTGTAGGTGTAGAAACCCACAGATCTTGCTGCCCTGGCACCTGGATAGACAGTGCTGCTAGATCTAGCCTAAAACAAATAACATGGATCAAACATCAGATCAAAATTTCAGAATCCTTACATTTCATATTGTCTGTGTGAAGGGCTATTGAAAATGCAGTAATATAAAGATTAACAGAAGCTAAAAGTTTTGAAAAGAATAACGGAAAAAAGTCCTACACATCAAATGTATTTGCTGGAGCTTATCCAGCTCTGTTAAGCCTTCCTCTGTTTTCTTTCACAAAATTGCCCTGACTATCCAACCAAGAAACAATCCTGAATTTGAAGAATGCAGTCATGCACAAACACTTTCCAAAATCCTGCCAAAAGAGATGTTTACTGACAGAGTCTTAGGAAAAAAAAAGTTTCCAGGTGTGCTTAGTGAATGTGTGTTTGTATATTTAAAGTCAGTAACTGCTTCAGAGACACCAGCTAAGAGAAATAGGCTTCACTACAGTCAGTGGAATCAGGATTTCAGGATGAGGGAATAAAAGATAAAGCTGTAACTGCTGGGGGATAGATGTAGCCTGCATTTAATAATCTACTTTTATTTTCTCTACACAACTTTTTTTGGTCATCTTTATTGTCATGTGCAACCTCAAGCTTCTAGACAGACTCATTTTAATTAAGATATCAAGAAATATGGATATATTCTAAACCACAAAGGCAAGCACGTTGATTCAAAAGATGTAATGCTTTGTTTGGGAATGTATGTGGCAGATCTGTTTTAGGTACTGGCAGAACCTAGTGATCACAAGCACGTTCCTTAAGATTTATAGACCTGTTCATTTTGAAAGCTGTTCAATTACAAGAAAACTTGCATCACTATGCTAAGAACAGTTCCTAATAACATCCTTCCTGAGGCCTTTTTTGTCTTTCATTTGTAGTGAGTAACTAGCTTAAATGGAAGTTTAACAGATTTGTTACACACCATAACTGAAAAATTAATTCAGTGCTAAATCATATGGAATCCCAAATTTAATGAATTACAAGCTAGATAGTAGTGTTGAAGACATAAATATGTACCCTCATAAATTTATGGGGAGGATTATTTTCGGTAATTTTCATTCTTTTTCCCATGCAATCATTCATCACCAGAAGCAGTTATAAATATTGACCAGATTTTTTCAAATCCAGGTCAAGAGTTTAGACGCTTCCATTGTGACATGTCTGGGACAAGATCTGATTTTTATGGCATACCTTTGTGGCACTTCATAGAAAATTTGCTCTTATAAGTAGTTTTGAGCTGACATATTTAAAGGGTATTTTCTGAATTCTTGGAAAATGAATAATCATAGAATAGAACCATGGAATCATATAGGCTAGAAAAGACCTTCAGGGTCATTGACTCCATGATGTTGACCCAGCACTGCCAAGTCCACCACTAAATCATGTACCCAAGGGCCACATCTACATGTCTTCTAAATATCTCTGGGGCTGGTGACTCAACAAGGTCCCTGGGTATTTATTTCCTCCCATCCTGATGCCTACTTCACAGAATGA
This sequence comes from Serinus canaria, assembly GCF_022539315.1. NCBI lineage: Eukaryota > Metazoa > Chordata > Aves > Passeriformes > Fringillidae > Serinus > Serinus canaria. The sequence continues at coordinate 15,849,021 of NC_066314.1, read as the reverse complement.
CTGCATTTAACTGAGCTTGCTGACAGTACAATACAATGACATGTCAGATGTTATATTCATAAGATTTTATGTAGAAATCCTCTAGGTAAAGGGTTTAAAGAACATTCTACTTATGTGACAAGTGTGAAAGAAAAATGTATTTCTGAATGCTTCAAAAGCAAAAAGTAGCTCTGTTCTGGTTTTGGCAATACTTTTATAACACAGGGACCCAGAACAGCACAAGTATTATCTGGGCCATGAGAATTCCTCAGAATTTTGGAAGACTCCCTTTGGCTTTTTCTTTCTTTCCATTGTTGATTGTTAAGAAATTCCTGACACAGAATGCGGCAAATATTTTTGACTTCAGTCCTTGTCAACTCTTCAATAGTTCTGCCTTCTATTTTCAGAAAATGAGTATACACAATGTTTTCATTTGTCTGTTTGACAAATACTCCTGAATGTTCAATAACTTATCTTTGAAATTAACCTGTCAGAGTAATCATGACACAAATATAATGATGAAACATTACTCTGCTTTAAAGATGAATTTCTGCAACAGTAATAACTGGCCCCTGGGGTGTTACTGATTGATGAAGTAATACTTCAATAGAAATTGAACTAATTTATGTGCAGGTCTACAAGAAAAATCTGCATATTCTATGTGAAGATTCATTTGGCTAACCATGAAAAAAATCATGAAGGTTGTAGATTTTGATTTGTGTTTGTTTAAGAGACATGTTAAGATGATATATGTATTAACCCAGAATACAATAAAAATAGATATGCATGTATATATCCTGTTTCTGCATTGTAGATTATTTCTTTGCAGTGTTCCACATGAAGATAAGAAGAAATTCTTTAGCTTGGAAAATATGTGGCAGCTAATTATTAAACTGAAATTAGTTTTTATAAACCAACAAATTTTACATAGGGAAGAAATATAAAACACATACTGCCTAATTCAAACCCACAACTGTACTTTCTCTAATTGAATGTTAAAAAACTGTAAAGTTAATCCCAATATTCCTTGCCTGATTGAGAAAGTACAGGAATGGTAATAATTATTGCACATAATAGCAGCTCGATGCCCTTACCTTTTTTGACTTCTTGTGATGTGGTGCAAACTTTGTACCATATTAGAAGAAATGCAACTAGGAAACAAGGTCTTAAAATTACTCAGTGAAGCTGAGCTTTCAAAAGATGTTCTCTCCAAAAACTAGAAATGAAAATTTACAGATTTCTAAATCATGATGTATAATGACATCTAGTGAATTTTTTTGTGATTTTCTTTTTTCATTTGGTTTGTTTTGGATTGGTTTTGAGGGATTGCATCATTGTTGTTGATTTTACTATTCCTTGTAATATAAGCCTGCCTGCCAGGGTAGGAATCTATAAATTGTTAATTTGATAGAAAGACAAGAAAGAGTTGTTATAAGCCATGTCTTGGTCTCAATAACTGCTTTGAGCAGGTTTCAGCTGGTTTAAGGAGGTCTGAATGGCTTTCTTTGTTACAGAAGCTTGTGCTGTAAGACCTGCATATCTTGCCATGATACTTTCATTCACCATTTTGCTCTTTACACCCTGCTTTTCATCAGATTTCCTAGATAAATGATTGACTTTTGGTGCTGTTTTATGACAATGCAGCTGTTCTATGAGACTAATACAGAATAAGGGGTTTAATGTAATTTCCCTGTCTTGGGCAATGACAGCCTCTGTGTCTTTTGTTAATTAGCTGTAAACTGACAAACAATTTCCTGAAACTACCTAAATATGTACACAGGGCACATTTATTTCACCACCACTTCCCTCACCCCCCCAACCCCCCAAAAAATGGTTTACAAGTGGTTTCTTGTACACACACACACACACACACACACACACACACATATATATATATATATATATATGTGTGTGTGTGTGTGTATAATATATGCATGGAATTCAAAAGCAGAGTTCTTCCTATGGGTAGGAAGTTCATGTAGGTGAGCTATTACCACATTTATGTACATGTGAAACTAAGTGTCAAATATAAAATGGATGTGTTTTCAACTCTGTTTTACAAAAGACATACAGCTTCTTTAAGTGGTATGTTTTATTTAAGTAGGTTCATATTCTTTGTGGAATTGCAGAGAAAATGAAAAGACCCCTTAGCAGGATTTATTGAACAAAGTTCAATAAAGTTCATCCAATCAGTGGCTAAAACATCTCACCATCTACTTGAATTTATCCAGGAGCTCATCTCAGTTGCTCCTATATAATAAGTAATTTAGTGGGAACACTGTGTACAGAATTACCTGACAGTTTTCTATTTTACTCTAATGCTTTTGAAAGAAGCTATAATTTTCTCAGGAGAAGAAGCATATATTATATTTCCTGTAATTGCTGTCACCAGTTCTTTAGAATCACAAATGACCTTTTTTCCCTTTGATCAAAAGAATTTGAAATACTCTGAGTCTTTAAAACAAAATTCTCTTCATTTCAGACTGTGTATTTTTTAGTAACTTTGTCCATCAACATATATTAAGGAAAAATCTGATGATTTTTTGGGGGATGAGATGTTTGTTTGTTTGATTTTCATTTTGGGCATACAATCATCATTGGTTTTATATCATAACAATTTCACAGAATTTAGGGACAAAATAATAAGGAAAAAGGTTGCCCTTTCTTATTTTAAGAAGTAAGCCATTGGGCATTTAGCTCAATCAAATACTCCTAGTGCAAATTGTTCACATATAGACATGTATAATATCAGACAAGCTATGTGTCAGTTTAGCAGAAAAAGATAATACTATATAATGATCACTGTTTTTCAAATATTTCCATTCCCTTCTCCAGTGAACTCTCTGGCTTACAGACATGAATGGTAGCTGAATTTACACACAATTTGCAAAAGGTCTCTTCAAGTTTCTTCAACAGTATTTTAAAACTCACAGGTTTAAAACTTTCCTCAGTAATCTCATGATTTTACTGCCAAATTTATGACCCTCGTAACCCCTGTCAGAAATGAAGCCTCACACAGCCACTCACTTTCTTCCCTGCAGTGTAATGGGGGAGGCAATTGGAAGGGTAAAGTCATGAGAAAAGTTGTAGGTTGAGATAAAAACAGTTTAATAGGTAAAGCAAAGCTGTACATGCAACCAAAGCAAAAGTGGGAATTCATTCACCCCTTCCCATGGGCAGGCAGGTGTTCAGCCATCCCTAGGAAAGCAGGGCTCCATTGTGCATGATGGCTGCTTAGGAACATCCTCTGCTTCCCTCTCCTTCCCCCAGCTCTGAGCATGACACCCCATTGTCTGGAATATAGTCTGAGTCAGCTGTCCTGGCTCTTTCCCAAATCCTTGTGCATCCCCAGCCTCCATGCTGGTGGGTCAGGGCAAGCAGCATAAAAAGCCTTGACTCTCTGTAGGCACTTCTCAGAATTAGCTGAAACATCCCTGTAGTATCAACACCATTTCCAGCTCAAATCCAAAACATACTATCTACTTTAGAGAAAATTATATATTATATAATGTATATTTTCTCTATAGCTACTGTAGTGAAAAGCCCAACCCACCACAACATGTAAAAAAATTACTATTTGTAATTTGTGTCTGTCTTTAATCTTCTATGCCAGCCCTCCTGAAGCACATTTTTCTGAACAGATAACAGATAATAAGAGATAATACAGATACATACTACAATATTTCTGTTTCTCTGACTTGGGAAATAAGTTTTCTTCCACAAAGCCTTTTGTTACATGCATGTCTCTGTGAAAATTACACTTGAAATTCAGCAAAACATTTTTCCTGTTTCCCTAATAGTTTCCCTAAACTATTGTAGGATTAGACTCTTTCACTTCACATAGTTTTTCCATGTGCCATTTAGCAGAGCTCTGTGTCAGCTGAGGAACAATGGAGAGGGGCAGGGGAAGGACACTGCCTCTTCAAGGATCTTCTCTCATTCTGGAGCCCTGCCTGGGATGAACAGGGAAAAAATCTCTGCCTCCCTCTTTATATGTAGTCTGGATGTGCCTTTTTCTACAGGATGTAGAATCTCTGTAGAGTCTGGGACTTCCCTTGAGTGCAGTTTGAGGATGAGTGGATGAAAAGCTTCTTTGTGTTCCCTGTGTTCTTCTCCCTGCTTCTGTGCAGCATTGCAAAGGTTCATCTTGTACTTAATCTGGTAGTCATGGGGTGCTTTTTTCTATGGTCTTTAGATAGGCACAATAGCTGCTTTAGAGACTGAGAAGTTTAAACTATGCCACATTTTGGGGAATTCAATAATAAGCAAACAGCTAAATTAAAACAAAATATTGTTTCCAACATAGAAATATAATTTTGTTCAAGCTGGAACTTGCACTGTCTTGCTCAATGTGCTTCCTGTGATGGGCTGACTTTGCCTGAAAAGTGGCTTCTTTCACACAACTGAAGAGTGTTTTGGCAGCTCTATGATCTGGATACTGCCTGCTCCAATCTGTCTGCCAGATCACACTATGAAATCTGAAACAGAAACTTAAATTAGTATCACAGAAAATGTGAGTATTAAAAAAGGACACTGCACATCCTCATATTCCAGCCTTCATGGGAAACTGAGATTACATGAAGATACATATATTTTTGTTGTGTTCAAGATTTTAAGGTACTCTTCTCTGTAAATAGAATCTAGGGTGTCCTTAATCAAGGTTTCATTAAGGACAAATCTAAGACTTGTCCTTAATGAAACCTTGACCAGTGTTCAGGAAAAAAAAAACCAAAAACATAGGACATAAAAGCTTTATTCAAAAATACATTTGAAAAGTATAAATGTGCAAGAAACTTCCCACTGCTGCATACAAAAAAAAAAGTAAAAAATACAGAGCATGCAGACATTCTTTCTTTAGAGCATAAGTCAAACACTAGACTGCCCAAGGTAAGGAACATATTTTCACTCTGGTCAGTTGCGCATTACAGAATTTTCATCACCTTTCTCAAAAGCATTAGATGCTACTTATTTTTTAAAATAGCAAACTGGACCAACTGAAGTATTGGTTTAAGCTAAAAAAGCCCTTCTGCAAATTCTGCAGGACTAGCAAGTTTTGTCTTACCTCAGAGGTATGACTTTCTTAAACAAGCAGCACAATAAGAGTAGAAACACATCCTGGCATTTGCCTGCATAGCAGCAGATTGCAGTGACCTATATTTGTCTTCTGGAACCAATTCTCAGTCGCATCTGCAATGATCAAATTGATGGTTTCAAGGTGTGGATCACTGGAAGTAATAAAACATGATGTTTCCCTTGTATTTCAGCTTTGAAATGGTTGAGAATTTGTGGCATGTAGCCACCAAAAATACATCATAATAATTTTCTGAATTTAATGGCTTGTGGTTATGTAATCCCTCAAATATGCCAGTAGCAATCTTTTTAAAACTGATTGATTTTGACCTGTGGCTTTCTCTATGGTTTCTTCTATATAAAACAGCACTTTAAGATGTTCTTCAACTTGATCTTTATGGTATACATTTTATTTTCATTTCCAATTGCCATTTCTTTTAAAATGGCAGGCACTTATTTAGTATCTTACAGAATTGCTCCTTAGGAACAAGAGGCACTGTGATGAGCTTCTGCACTGACATCTCTTAGTGTGATTCCTAAGCCAAGCAGTGGAGCCACAAGAGAGACCTGGCCTTATTAATATTAAAGTAGCTGTGTATCTGCCCTTCATTTCACTTTGTGACTACACATCTCATGTACTTCTCTTCCTCTTAAAATTATCCCCAAAACAGCTCCCACAAAAGACTTTGACATTGAATGCACAGTTAGGAGGACTGTGCAAACAGCACCAACATAATCACAAAACACACAAGCCCCTAGCCACACTCTCAAGCACCGTAGACTATGGCAAATTGTAACACAGACTTTACCTGTAAGTAAATTCTTCTCTTACACATCTCAGATATCTCAGATTCCCAGGAGAGATCCTTTATTTTGTACTAGTTGTCCTGTCCCTTGGCAAACAATTGCAGTACAAACTTGCAGTACCTAACTGAAGAGTCACAGCAATACCCACCATGCCTGGCAGGTCTGAAGGTAGCAGCAGTCTCCTCATGGAATTGATTTTAGTATGACTGCTCAGCCATCTTTTCCAGAAACAATTAATGCATTTGTAAAACAGGAGAGAAAGGTCCAGAAGGAGAAAATGGACCAGAATCACCCAGACTCTGGAATCAGTTTTTTCATAAGTCTAGGTTTTCACTATGTCCCCAGAGTTTTATTTATTCTTATTCTCAACAGAGGAGTTAATTTCCAATGTGACTGGGTACTGTGTTCTGTGGCTCCTGACAGTGTTCTGCAAGAAAATGTGTGAACAGCTAGGAAGTCACATGATGGGATGTAGTGCTTGAGGGTGAGAAGAACTGCTAACCAGCTCTCCAGGGCTGATAAGAGTTGGTCTCTCTATGATATTGTGTATATGCAAATGTAAAGCAAGGGAACGCTATTGTCAGAGAGCTAAATGTGACTTGAGACAGAGACACTGACTGAAGAATGGGCACTGTTCTTGTGAGAGCAGAAGTGTAATGGGCCACTAAAGTAAAACTGAAAAAGTACATCCATCCAAAATATGACCTGTGCCAAATACAACTGATAAAGCACAGTGAGAGAGCCTAGAATATTAGGATACTTCTTATATTCAGGTAAGATTTTTTTTCCCAGTTCTTGGTAGATATAATTTTTACATTTTTGAGCAATTATGAAGAATAAAATTCCTCATTTTTATCTGCATTAAATTTTTAAAATCCCTATCTGTCTTTTGTATAAAACTTGCTTTATCTTAGCGTACCAGCTGGCATAATGAAGTTTTTAGTGTATTACATAATGCACATATCATAGACTAGATTTGTTAATTTTGTTACGTAAAAGTTCCTGTTGCATGCAATAAAAACCTGGAAGTATGATTGTACATGCTGCAGCTACAGTGTCTAGTATACCTTTCATGGTTTGCTTGACGCAGCCTTTTTGGGGGGAGAGTATGTGTTTAATAGTCTACAAATCATGCCCTTCTGATGACCAAATGTGTGGAATATGCTCAGCTGGTGCTAAAGACCCCAAGTTAGGCAGTGGGTCTGGCTGCAAATGTAATTCCTAACAATTAACCAGTGAATTATTAATTTCAAATGGAATCCTAACCTTCTGGTTCTGCAAATTATAAACCTACTAAATTAGATCCGCCGTATTTTCCCATTCTCTTGCAAACCCTTACAAATATTCATGTTGCCTCTCGCTTTTATAAGTCAATATCTCTAGGAAGTGTGTTTATTTTTATTAGATTCATTTCATCCTATATTTTCCCCTTGCAGTTGTTTCCTGTTGGGAGTAGTAAACACTTCTACTTCTGACTAGATAAGATCCTTCCATGAGAATCAGCTCTAGATATTTTAGCCCTCTGAATCTGAGCTGACTGTTTGTTTAATTAAGGGTAAGTCGGCATGAGAAACTATGGCTTTATACTTAGTGTGAAAAAGAAAAGAAAAAGAGAAAAAGAGAAAAAGAAAAAGAAAAAGAAAAAGAAAAAGAAAAAGAAAAAGAAAAAGAAAAAGAAAAAGAAAAAGAAAAAGAAAAAGAAAAAGAAAAAGAAAAAGAAAAAGAAAAAGAAAAAGAAAAAGAAAAAGAAAAAGAAGAAAAAGAAGAAAGGGCCTGTTGAGCTCTCCAGCATCAGCTGCTATCTAAGACAAGCTCTGACCTGCTGGAAACTCCCATGCTACTATGACCCAGTCCCTTTTTTTTGTGAACAGAAAGACAGCAAACCAAGCCATAAAACTCTCTTTTATTTAAAATCCTTCAATTTGATCAAATAGAAATGTGTTGGTATAAAATGAGCACTGAAGAGGGGCAACACCCATAATTTATACTAAGAATAAAGTGATGGGAGACTGGCCTATTATCTCTTTTACACTTTAGAGTGAAGGACCTGTGCATTTCAGAGTGAAGGAACTATACAATTGCAATATTTGAGTCACAAATATTTTATTCAAAAATTGAAGATTTGTGCAAATAAGCTTGAAACTAAAAACTGACATTTTTGGCTCATCTCAGGCAGCAGGCCATGTAATTATGGAGACTTGAGTGAAGATTAGAAGATGACATAACAATTACTTCCATGGCTTTAAATTTACCTACTCCTAGAAGAGAATTCAGTAGTGATAACATAACAGCTCTTCACGGTAAGAAATGCATTACCTCAAGGCAGTTCATACATATTAATATTTCTTAGCAAAAATATTATTTTTTGACATCAGGCAGTGGCAAGTTACACATGATACTTACTACCTCTTGCAGAACCTGCTTTAAAACAAAATTATTAACAATGCCATCAATAATACCTTGCATGGTAGTATCGTTTTGTGGCAGTTTCAATACCATGCTTCAAACAGGGAAAGTGTTTAGGAAAACGTAAATTATCATCTAATTTTTATTCCAACTCTCTCTGTTTTTCCCTCTTGCCTGTCAAAAAATATAAAGCACCAAACTGAAGAAGCAAATGCACAGCACTATTGACTCTGTCTATATATGCAAAACAGTAATGAAATCTGTGTTAATTTGGGCTTGTAGTAATATTGATATATGGTTTGGGATACCTTTGTGCTAGAGGCAATCATCTTCCTCCTGGTTTCAATCTGCAGCACCTTCATTGCAAAGATAGGATAGACTTTGAATGTGGGCCCTGGGGAAAAGGCATTCAGACTCCTTGGATCTACTGAGAAAGGGTTGGCTGGAATTTGTATGTTTGTATATGACATCTTCAGTCTGTCATATACACTGTTACTATAACTTCTGGCTCACTTTAGAGACTTTTTATATCATCTGGCTCTTACTGTATTGGGATATTGTTTTGTTCCAAGTTATTAACCAGATTTTTAAAATACCTCAGATTTTGGAAAATGGTGCACAGAGGTGCACACAAACCTGATGTTTGTCGACTACCTGTGAAGATGTTTGTCAAATATCTGTGAAGTTTCAGACCCTCAAGGGACATGGAAGTGTTTTGGAACACCTCTTGATTTTGGCCAAGAGAGGTACAAGTTCTTTTGCTGAAACTCAATCCTGAGTCCCAGTGGGACCCAGGAGCCAAATAGCTCCTTTCATAGAACATTTCAGTAAGGGTATGTGGAAGGAAAGAGTCTGTTCTTTTAAAGTACTTGATCAAGGGCATTTTCCTATGCAGCAAGAGAGAAGTAAAATAGAAAGCCATAAACAAGGAGGAGATGGAGAGCCACAACTCATATTAATTGATGGGCTTTCAAGAAATTAAGGGTGCCATTTTCAGGAAGCTCAGCCTGAAGTTTGTAACTGGTAAGACTGTAAACCAGGAGGATCCCAGACTGGGAGGGGTGTGGGAATCTCTATGGAGCTGTACAAATCTATAAGGAATGCACAGGGAGAAGAAGGAGCCAGGAAGAACAAATAGGAGGATAGATATAAAGGTACAAAGGTACAGTTCTGTGTAAAACAGAGCCAGTCAGTGTGCTTGTCTGAGTCCCGCACCTGATCACTGCCCTCTGTGCTATCTTCTTCCCTAATAATTTTCAGTAATATCTGCTATCATAATCCCACTCTACCCTCTGTGTGTGCATGTTGCAAAGACTTGGTGCCAGCTACGAGTGGGACCTGTATGTGTGCAAGTGAAAATTGCTGCCAGATCCTGGAGCAGACCAGGATGGGGGTGTCCCTGACCTGTGGTGTCCCTGTGGGAGCAAGTGGGGTCTCGGTGTCAGTGACTGGAATGAGAGGGTTCTTTTACCTCCACCTGTGGGGGGAGAACAATGCAGGTCCCAAAAGAGGGCAGGTGTGGGTAGATGAGGGGATCAGTGTCAATGGCTGAAATAAGATCTGAGGATACAGCGTGTGTTCTAGGTGCCAGCTGCTGGGGGAAAAGAGTGACTGTATCTTTCCCAGACCAGGTGGGCAGTGAGGATGTGTGTGAATGCATATTAGCTGGGAAACCTCAGCCTGGACCAGCTGATGAGCAGTGAGGTCTTGGATTGATGCTCCAGTCCTCTTTTGTATGTAGACCCAAAATGTTAACCCTACAATTTCTCCTCTTAACACACCACAGAATAGTTCTTATGCTTTGACTGATGTCTGGATTACCACAATTGTCCTCACACCCTGCTCAGTCCAATTCTGTTTACCTCTCTCTTAAAGGAATGGAAATAATTTCATACCTTTATGGTATGAATGAGCACACATGTCAACTCATTCTTCCTTAATTGCAACCTCTCTTTGACTGAATGAATTGTTTGTGACTCATAGGAGTCTTGTGCTTTATGGTTCAGAAGCTCAGAATTCTGTCACTTCCCCAGCAAAGATCACTGACCTACATATCAGTTTCTTTGCCTTCCAACTAGAGTATGGAAAATGCCAAGTTTCACAGTGTTTATATAGCATCCAGAAAACTAATTCATTCACTAAATATTCTTCTGGTGATTTGACACAACACAATTAGACAGTAATAGTAATGACAAAGACAGATAAATACTAACATCGTTTTTAGGTTTCCTTTGGTTTAACAGCTTAATATATATTCCATTTTTATCAAAATTCATGGGACCCTGTAAAAAGAATATTCAAATATATTTTAAAAATCTAAACACTAAATGATGCATTGCACCAGTTAACGAATACTTTTTCTGATACTTTTAAAAATAACACATAAGTAATATTACATTTACTGCATTGTACTTTTTCATTTTCACACATCTTCCTTGTTTTAAAAATCCTCTTGTGGCAAACACAGTGAAATAATTTTAGATGTTTCCCACTTCTCTTACATAAGATCTAAACATCACATTTTATACAGTCAATTTAACTTACTGCACATTATCTCAACCAATAGAACATTAAAAGCAATGTGCTTGTTGGGATACAAAACTGGAAAAAAGAGTTCTAATAATTTTAATTTTTTATATCTACAGAAATCACCATACCACAATCTGTTCTTAAAAATGGAAAGTACTTAATTCCCTAGAATATTGTCAAAGGCTTTTTCTGACCTCCAATCACAATTCTTTCATATTTTGAAGTTTTATTCATTGTAGTCAGACTACAGAAATCCTCTTGTCTCTCTTCAATGTAATTGCATAATTTTAGTGGGAAATTTTAATCCTCTTTATCATCACAGTTACCATTTAATTTAATAGACATGAAAATTATCAGTTCTATTATTACTATTATTATTGTAGTTGTCAAAAGTCCCATTTCAGACCTAATATATATGTGAATATGCTCATGTCCACAAATGTTTACAATCTAAACCAACAACCAGATTGGTTGTTGATTCAATTGGGCAGATGTAGTAAGAAACCACTGCTTTCCTCATTGCAAAATTTTAGTATAAGGTCCACTCTGGTATCCCCACTATCCTTCAGCTTAGAGTGCTGGTTCAAAATAGCTCAGGAAAGCATTAAAAATTATCAGTTCAGGAACACCAGCACATCTTTGCAAAGATGAATACTCAAATCTTTTATATCACATTTAGCATGGAAAATAGGTGATATTCAAGAATTCACAGTGAGCTTGGTATGGAAACCCCATAATAAGTATTAAGGGTGTTCATATAGGTCTGGATATAACAATATCTTTATTTCACTAAAACATCCATCAAAATCTAAGAGAAGTTTCAACTTCCTTTTCAATATAAAATTATTACTTTTTTGTACTTCCTTGAAATTCCTGAAAAGAAAATTTACATAATGGTATGTCAAATATTTCCATTTCTGGGTAGAATCTGTGTACAAATATAAGTAAGTTTTGGATAATCTTGTACAATCTGGGGATAAAATTCAACTGCTAAGCTTTTTCCACCCATTAGATGTATTTTAAAGGGATTTTTGCACAAGATTCAGGAACTTAGAACTATTCTGTAACTTTTGTACTTTAATGTAAATCTGTCATAAATTTTATTGCGAGTATCAAAACCCAGAAATTCCTGCTGTATGATGGGACTGGGGGAGTAACAAGAGCACAACACTGAGCAGGAAAGCAGCTTTGCAGAAAAAGACCTACAGGTCTTGGTGGACACCTGGTTGAACATTTGCCAGCAATGTGCTCTTGCTGCAGAGAAGGTAAATGGTATCCTGGACTGCCTTTGGCAAAGTATTGTTGTCTGGCTGAGGGGTGTGATCCTTCCCTTCACCTCAGCACTGGTGAGGCCACACCAGGAGTGGTGTGGCCAGTTCTGGATGTGGGTGTAGTGGAGAGGGTCCAATGTAGGGCCACAAAGATGTTGAAAGGACATCCCTGTGAGAAAAAGTTGAGAGAGCAGGGACTGTTCACCTGGTAAAGAGAAGAAGGCTCAGGGTAATCACATCAAGGTATTTAAACACCTGATGAGAGGGTGCAGAGAGGAAAGCCAGGCTCTCCTCAGCAGTGCCCAGTGACAGGACCAGAGTCAATGGGCACAAACTGAAACACAGAAGGTTTTTTATGATTTTCAGATAAATACTAACTGAAACAAATCAGAAATGAGAATGCTTCTACAAACAAAGGCCATTCTGTCCCTCACAGGGTCCACAGCTAGGTCATACATGTGACTTAGACTCAACATCTTTCCATCTGGCTGTTTCATTTCAAGTGAGATGGAGAATTATGTACTTGGTAACTGCGGAAGGTCAAAGATAAATATGCAGAGCAGCAGAACATTGTGTAAATATCTAACTGTGCAATCGCTGTAGATTTTAAAATAGATTTTCTGTGTCACTCAGATGCTTAGCTACATGAAAGTATTTAAAACAGCAAAGAAAAGCAGTTGACACTGACAATCCACTCATTTAGCTTGAGCTACTACATAAAGAAGTACTCCTTCAATAAGAGCAAACACAAGCATCTGAATATCTAGTAAAAAGACTGTAGAATTATCATATAACCTTCGGTTCTTTTTTACCTTTGTAAGAAATTAGTAAGCAATTCAAATATGTACCAAGACATTGGCCAGACACCCTTCTACTCTAAAAATTGATCCAGTAGTTTAACAGCACAATGCATACAATGATATGGTGAAGTTTGTAGATATATGACATAAGCCTGTTATGATTTATTTGAAAGAGTCCTGATTAGTATGCAGCTGATTCAGTTTCAAAATGTTGTACCTGTTTCCTGTAATGCAAAACTGCACTTCTTCAAATCTGCCTTCCAGAACCAGGATTACTAAAACACTCATAATCTTTCACTTAGTACTCCTACATATGGAAATTTTCCATAGAATGTGTAGCACCAGGCATTTTATATGGATGATAAAACTGCTGAGAACATTTTGGAAATTCAGTGAAAGCATAACAAATTCACTTGTTTGAGTACACAACAAAATAATTCAATTTTTTATTGCCTTTATGGAGCATGCTTTCCTTACAAACCAAAGATAAATTTTCCTAGAGAGAAATGAAGAAAACCTCAGGCTTCATCAAGATTTTCTAAATAAAAGATGAGATATGTTGAATACAGAACATGAAATCCCATTTTACACATAAAGTCAAAATTGATTAATCCCTGATCACATTTCAGAATCTTTTGGGGCTTTTGGGGGTGGGGGGAATTTTGCTGCCTCAAAATCCTCTTACAGGAGCCTATTTACTTTGCCAGTAAATAACATCAAATCTCTGTTTGGAATCAGAAATATTTTTTTTGAAATGTGAATTTTAAAAAATTTCATAAGTGAAACAAATCAGAAGGCTCTTTGGTCCATCTCTCAGAAGTAAGTAGGTAGGCAAGCACATGCCTGTGATCACAGAAGGCCAAGAGCAAAGTTTTGGTATGCTGCCTGTCAAAAACATACAGTCCCTTCCCAACTCAGACTAGCACATTTTCTGCTCAATACTTGTACCTGGTCTGCCTTGATCTCCAGGACATTTTTCAAAATGGTAGTATGCCATGATCCCCTTCAAACTGGAACCTAGGGACAGGGAAGTCCTGGCTCGTGTGCAATAGGAGAGCATTGCTCCTGCATTATACAGATATTTTTCTGTCTTTTGCAAATCTTTCCCCTGCAAATGAAAGAGAAGTGAAAAGGAGATAGAGGAGGAGTTGACCCTTCTCTCTTCTATAGAAGTACAGAAATGACAGGATGAAGAAGAAAGGAAACAAAAGGATCACTCCTGCAAGGAAGCAACAAAAGGATCAATCTTGCAAGGCAAAGAGTTTTTGCTGAAGATGTTGAGTCTCTTGCTAATCTCAGCTACAAGTGGAAGTGCTCAACAGCAGGGACAGAAATGGGCCTGCACAGAACTCTAAACAATATAATAGGAAAGATTTGCTAGACAGGAACATCTTCGTAAATAGGAAAATAACACATGCTGGATGGAAAAGGACGTGATATTTAGAGAACAATAGTACCATTACAAGTGATGACAATAAATAACATTAAGTTGATAAGAGGGGAATGAAACATAATCAGTGCTCTCAGCAATATTTTTTTCATGGATACAATACAAGAGGTGTGTCCCACTGGAAGATCACTAATTATTAATACACTTGAGCTGACTGTGTACAACATCCAAAATCCAGAGGCATTAATTAATTTAGATTAAAAGCTAAAATGATCTTTCTTTGTGAAGGAGGCAGACAATGATCAAGGATGCAATTCTTCTGTCATATCATCTCTTACCATGTTTGACTCTATTGACTTTAATAGGTCAGTTCCTTGTTTGCAGTGCTGGAATAAAGGACTGATATTCAGTAACTCTATAGGGCAGAGAATGCAGACATATTTCACAGATAACCATGAGCTGCCATACAATATATTTTCTGTGAATTTTTTGCTATGCATCTCTAAGCTTTAGAAGACAGAAATTTGTTGAAGATTTGAGATGTACAGAATATTCTTAAAGTATGGTTTTTAAAAGGGAGAAGTGCTGCAAGATAGAATCCAGTCATGGGCCTCAATAATGTCATGAACACACATTGTATACAGTGAAAATAGCAAAGCAAATATCACAGCATTGGATGTAAGTTTTTTCTGTGTCTCTCCTCTTTTTCACTTAAGGCAGCCTCACTCCTATGAGTACGATAACATTTGGATAAAGAGCTTGTTGGAGATGGCAATGAGACCTTTTCTGAAATGGAAGAGAAAAATGCTCTCATGACTAGATATTTTTCTAAGAACAGCTCAGGTTACCTCCCTTTTTTGTTCAGGCAGTGAGTGTCACAAAATGAGTCAGCTTGATCGAGGCAGTCAGATTTCACTAACCCAGCAAATAACATTCTTAGACTGTAAGGGCCATAGAACAAGATCTGAGTCCTTATTAACCATTCTAGTCCATTCCAAAAAATACCCTCTCAGTTTTCACAGAGAGGTGTTAACAAGTGAACATGATCATTCCCTTTGCTTTTTTTTTATTCTGTTCAGAAAATAGATATGAAGTTGTTATCTGCATTTGAAAAAGGAAATACAAATTAATTTACAGAACATTTCACTCTAATTCTCTTACTGGTAGCAATTCTTTAGCAAAGATCCCACAGAGTACGAATTAACCCATGATTTCACACTCTCTTTATGTCTTCCTAAAAACAGTAGTCTGGACAAAATCCACTTGTAATTGCTGAAATTTTGAGTATCTTGCATTTCTAATTCTGACCAGTTTGAGAAAACACATGAACAAGATATTTTAGAATTACAGATACATTTGCTAAATTATGTGGAGGTAAAAAAACAGAAACTGATATCTAATGATAGATATCTTACTTCATTTGGGATTATTTTTTCATTAATAATCAAGACAGATTCATCTGGCCTATTTTTTCTCCATTCTACTCACCCACTCACAATATCTGTCAATTTATTTGCCCCTACCAAGCCAGGTAGATGATACTAGAGTCAGTGGAGAGAAGATGGATAACCATACTAGGTGTTTAGTAAGTGCTTTAAAACTAACTCTTTAACTTATTCTTCCATTTAAGGGTATCTATTCTCCAGATAATGCAAATATATTTCACAGGTCATTCTTCTCAAGTGCTCATTGAAATATTATGCTTTTATGTTGTTATTCTTCTTTTTCTGGGAACTGTGTTATGATCACAGCTAAGCAGAGGGCTATTCAGTTATGTTATATGTCTGCATTGCAAAAGAATGTGTTATTCAAAATCTGCTGTCAAAAGAGTTCTTCTGATATGTTCTTTCCATTTGATAGCTATGCTAAATTAAAAAAGGTAGTGACAAGTACCATGCAACCAGAGCTCGGCAAGTTAAACATATTAAATGGTAAGCTGTTTTCTTAGGGTCATGCTATGCTATTAAGACATATAGAAATAATGAAAAGCAATACATTTATGGGGAAAAAAAAGGAGAGTTAGGGTATCATAAAATTAATAGTGATTTTTGTTTGTTTTTTTTTTTTAATTTAGGTATTTACAATTTTAGGAACTTCTAAATTCTTTACTCTTCTTTTCTTTACTTGGATTTAAATCTTTTCAGCTATTTTTTTACCAAAGGAATTTTGGTATATGTTACCAAATATATGCCTGGTAACAGAATTATTTTAGTTTTCTCATTGAGTAAATGCACTAAAAATAAATGCGGTTTTAAAGTCAATATCCAATATTTAGATTCATTTCAGCATTTTACTGAGATGTGTGATTAATTTCAAAAGCTACTCTGAAGCCATGAATCCCTTACTCATTCCAAATGGCTACCCTTTGGTCTCTTTGTAGTTGGTGAAGAAAATATTTATTTTGTGTGGTTTATGATTCATCAAATACATTTAAATGTCAGCTTCATTAAGAGATGTATCATCCCAAACTCCATCGACTAAATTAACTGGCTTGGCCCATTCAGATATAGATTTCTGTTATAGAAGCCTTCAGTGTCTGTTATGACAAATTTAAGCGTCACTAACATATTAAATATAGACATAGTCTAAGACCTTATTTTTCTAATAGTATGGAACTCTAAGATTCTGAAAATACTGACCTGTGATCTCAAAAAATATTTTTGGCTCTTGAACACTGTGAATATCTAAAGCTTTTGCTTTCTATTTTGCAATAGTTTTAACACCAACATTTTTCTCTTTGATTTGAAAATGAAGTTTAATTCATCTTCTCTTACTTAGCAAAATATCTTCCACTTTGTTCCCAATATTTAGTAGCTCAAATAAAATGGAGTTGCTGAGTACTCCAGGTGCTGTCCCAGCCCTTGATCTCACCACATCAGGTTCATTGTATCTTTCCATTTCATCTTCTCCAAGAAAAAATCTTGATTTTTTTTTTATGTGTCCCCTTTCTGTCTTTACATCACTTTTTTATTTTTTGTTTTCCTTCTGAGTTCAGTTTTTGTATCTTCTCAGCTCCTCATAACTGAATTCTCTTTTATTTCATAAGACTCAAGAAAAATTAGTGAAATCACGCATTTCGATACTGCAACTCACTGAAGAAATAGAAAGTACTTTTCTGTAAAATCTGAAAATTTTGTTTGCTCTTTTTCTCCAATTTTGCAAAACCTACCCAGATGTCAAACCTTCCCATAATCGTTCCTTGATTCAAATTAACTTTTGAAAACTGCTTTTTTATCTACTTTACTTACTTTAAAAAACCAAACATTTTAATTAGCTAGAAGAGGAAGGGGCTATGGATAAGTGTAGCAAGATTTTCCTCCTTTAGATGTTATCTATGAATATAAAAAGGACAATAGATATTATAGCATATTTTAACATTAAAATAAAAAGAAAGAAACTTACTCAAGCAGCCAGAAATTATAATGAAGACAGTATTTGCTTTCTGGTATCTCCTGTTGCTGAGATCTCATTGCATGTTTTATTATTTTAGGCCTTTTCTATCATCTACCCTGTCTGATCTCTCTTGATTTTAAGACTTTCAGACCATTCATGAGTTAAAGCTGACTGTGATGATCTGCATTAACTTTTAACTTTGAAAAAAGCCTTGCATATTAAAAGCATTATCACATCAGAGGTATATGATAACTGCAAATAGTTATGAGAAAGAACTGCCTGAATGAATGTGAGTTTCTCATCAGGAATGCTTTATAATACAAATGGTAAATAGAAAAAAAACTAAGAGAGCTTAAAAATAGCAGCTTCCAGAAGCAGATGACCTAAACCATTGAAACCATGACTTGCAATATTATGAAAAAGCAATAATAACAGAAGCTAAAATTGCCAAAGTAATAAAATTAACTCTTTCTTTAAAATATGCTAACAATAACACATTAACACTGTTATTAATTTATTTATTAAAACAGCAATACAAATAGCAATAATATAAATTGTCTTCCATCAAACCAGTCAATAAACTATGCAAAGCCTATAGTCTAGTGTAGTTCTCTATTGCCTCAAGATGTCATATAATAAAATCCAGGTACAGGGGTTTTAAAGCCTTTATGGTTAGATTCTTTAATATTCAGCACCATCTCATGTATTTTATGTGAGGAACAGGTAGAACAGCAGACTAGAATTTGTAAAGAGCTATTTCCAGAATACTTAAACAATGTGTTTCTTGATATTTTTAAAACTTTCAGAAGGTTGGTAGAATTATGATGACACCTTGAATGCGTCCTGCTTTTTGTACCCCATGACGGATACACCTTTGTCAAATCTAATGAAGGTCAAATAAAATAAGTTTTTTACATGTTTAAATAAGGATTTAAATTATCTCAATTTATTGCAAAAACCAAAGGAACTGGAATATTTCAGATTAATTTGTCTGATAGCCTTCTATTATTGCACAATTTGGAAAGAACTAAATTACTTGTAATCATATTAAAATCATATTCCAAATTACTTGCAATCATGAAACCACCACATATTTTATCCTTTCATATTGCAGAGATATGTGTTTGTCATTTAAACTTAATTTGTTGCTGCATTTTTCTTCTTCTACAGTACTAGAACTTTAATGAAACGAAATTACAAAACATACTTTGCTTAAACATAGTTCTCAAATACATGCCTAAATTTCAGCATTCAGGCAAATATGCTGTATGAAAACTGTTATTCTCAGAGTCTCTTTAAACCCAAAGGTGTTCTTAAAAAAAATATAAGTCACTTTGGAAAAAATATAAACCAAAAGTGATGCATATCACTAGATGTTGTTAAAACTAGAATATTATTTGCAGGCTCAGGGGTATCAATCAACATGAGTTCCTGCCTTACTTGTTCCCTTGCAGCTCATTACATTTGTCAAACTCATGTGCTCAAGCACAGAGTGCTGCTCACTAGAGAGTATGGAATCATGGAATGGTTTGGGTTAGGTTGGAAGGGACCTCAAAGTCCAAAATTGCTGCCATGGGCCGGGAACTTTCTCTAGACCAGGTCACTCAGGCCCCCACCCAACGTGGCCTTGCACACTTCCAAGGAAGGGGAATTCACAGCTGCTCTGGGCAACCCGTTCCAGCATTGCCTCATCAGTTGCACAAAGAAGGTTTTCCCAATAGCTAACTTAAACTTACCCTCCTTCAGCTTAAAGCCACTTCCCCTTGTCCTATCATTATGTGCCCTCACAAAGACAGTCTCCAGCTCTCTTGTAGGCACCCTTCAGGTACTGGAAGGCTGCTCTAAGATCCCTCCAATGATGCCATGGTGATTTTTTTGCATATTCTTTTATATGCCTTATATAAATTCCTTGTATTCTTAGTCTACATATTTGCAGCCTGATAGCCTGATACTGTAACTTATCTGCTTCGGGTAGTTCTGGTATTTCCTTAGGCAGAAGGACAAGATATTCTACAAGTCTGGGCCCCTCCTAGAAACCAAGGTTGAAACCAGCTCTCTAGGACATATTTTTCAAACAGAATACAAGCCCCATGCTGAGGGGGGCCAGGCTCTTGAAGTTGCCAGAATAGGGGTACATTACTTTATCTATTACACTTCTTGTTGGAGAATCTTTGTCAGAGACACTAATTTGCAAAGTCTATAAATATTATATACACATCACGCTCTGTGTGCATTCTCCAGTGTTTCCACCTTGACAGATTGTGCACCTAAGGACCCTTATCAAACAAGGTAAAACCCCCTTAACTGTGTCTGGCTCAGAATTCTAGGACCAGAGAAAAAGGCATCACCAGAAACTTCTCTTCTCCAGGCTGAACAACCCCAACTGTCTCAGCTTGTCTTCATGGGAGGGGTGCTTCAGATCAGCTTTGTGGCCCTGCTCTGGGCTGGCTCCAAGAGGTCATTCTCATGCCGGGAGCCCCGGACTGGGATGCAGGGCTCCAGGCAGGGTCTCACAGGAGGAGAATAAGGAGGGAAAATCACCTCTCTTAACCTTCTTGTCTCTCTTCATTTCGTGCAGCCCTGGATGTGATTGGCTTTCTGGCCTGGATGCACACATTGCCAGGACATTTTTGAGAATGTTTACTCATGGAGAAAAATAGTGTAATATTACACATTCTACATCAATCCTGGTTTTCTTTGGAAACAAAACTATTTCAGTGTGTAAGGAAGATCCAGGTTGGGCAACTTGTGGCATATACAAGAGGCTGAGCAGTAAATGACTGCTGAGTACTGCATGAATTTACCAATGTGTCACAGGAGCATCAGCATAGCAGCAATATGACTTCAGCTTTAAGAGTGAAGGAACTTAAACTGCTTCTAATTTCATTACTTATTTTTTATATTTCTAATAATGATTTTATACTTTCCCCATTTTAATTCTTCTACTTTCTCTCTTTGTTGAGTTCTGGCTTGAGATTTTGTATATATACATCTATATATATATATATAGATAGATAGATAGATAGATAGATAGATAGATAGATAGATAGATAGATAGATAGATAGATAGATAGATAGATAGAGATATAGACACTTAAGCAAACAGATTCACTGGCATTATTCATTCTACCATGGTTTGAGATTGTTTGTCATGGAAACCAACTGGACTACTATTTTTAGCACAATTGTAATTTAAGTCTTAGCAACCTGAAAAAGTATTCACATGTTCTGTAGTTGAATACTTCAGTATAGAGTGAATCCCATTTATACAGAAACATAGAGATGTTCTGATTGGAACTATAATTTAAAATTACCATGGAATTAGATTATATTCCTACCAAGGTACCAAGATATGTTCACTTCTTGGAGTATTAGTTTTTCCACTTCAGCAACCCAGACATGAGAACATTTAAACAATTATAATCTCCCAACAAAATTCTAACAACAAAGGATTAAACTGGAATGAACAAATATACATTTATTTCAAGTAATCACTCAGGGGGCTTTAAAAATTAACTATAGCTAGCTGGGCCTGAGATTCTTGTTCTATGACACTTCAAAGGAGACTCAGAACTGCAGAAGCTCCTCTTTATTTTACAGATATTTTTATCTGAAACACCTGCATTCTGAGTGGACATAAGGATTCCAAGGCACACATGGTAACCAAGTGCTAGACTACCCTAGTGGGCTGCTTGGGATGGTCAAACACACACACACATCTGCAGATTTCCTGAGGGCTTGCAGCACTTCTGTCATACATTGACTAGTAGGTTATATCATTGTCAAGGAAGGTTTGTAACAGTTAGGTTCTAATATAAAGCCAGGTGACAACAACTAACCATTGCAGTAAGAGAGATTTAGAAATAGAATTAACAAAGAAAGCTTTGACATGTAGAGAAGAAAGAGAATGGGCATTAACTCCTCATCACATATCAGTGTGAGAAGAGTTGTACAACCTAAAGTTGAAAAGGAACAGATTGTATACTATTTTATATAGAAATGTAGACTCATAGGATTCATTCTTCTTCCAGAAGAAGGATAATGAGCCAGCTGTGTTTATGGATACAGATTAAAGAAAGTGATACTGGAGTGGGCATCAGGTGTCAGGGAAGAAGAAGTGGACAAGGCCCCCTACAAATAAGAGTACCTTCATGTTTTCTGCCCTCGTCCTCACAGAAGACTTCAACTTCTCCAGTTGAAAGAGTAGTTATTTTTCTTTCTGCTGGAAAGATAGACAACACAGAAAGACATAAGTAATCCAGGAGCTTTGTGTCTCCAGTTTAACAGTACCGATACTATGGGAGACTGTGCCAAAAGTCTTGCTAAATTCATGGTAAATCTCATTCACTGCTGCCCCTCATCTGTACAGCTGGTCACTTCACGTAAGAAGGCAATCAGGTTGGTCAGGTATGACTTGTTCTTGGTCATGCTGGCTGTTCCCATTTTTGTGGTGTGTTGGTAGTTTGGCCACAGCTTCTGAGATTTGGTTATCATTCCTAGAGACTGAAGATAAGCTGTTTGATATCAGATACCTATTTTATTATCTTTAGAGTAAGCTTGATGTCAGCCTTTTTTTGGCCATCAGGAACCTTTCCAATCATCTTTAATTCTTGAAAATTATGAAAAGTTAGGCTCACAATGGCGTCAAGCAATCCCTTCAGCAGTCTTGGATTCACCTTATCTGAATCATATACACCTGATCATATACACTTGTGTACATTCATCTTGCTTAAGTGATTCTTAACTTGATCTTCCTTTGAAGTGGGTAATGCTTCACTCCTACAGACTGTCACTAGTCCTAGAAAACTGGGAATATGAGGGTATTCCTAAACAGTCAAAATGTCACTTCTTTTAGATGTTGTAAGGGGAAAAAAGTGAAGCCAACTAGTGCACAGATTGTGTTTATTCTCGTGATTATACTCTGCCATGTGAGAGTCATCACCACAGTAAAAGGTGTAAGAAATCTACATTCAAAAATTAATTTGTACTGCAAAAGAATGAAAACAAATGCAACCTGTAAAATTAGTGTTCTCATTGCACATCATCTGCATTTTGGCAGATTTTGGATTTCTTATCCTTCAGACGGGGTTCCACTTGGCATAAATCACAATGTACTTTTTAATGTTTAGAGACAAAGATCTCTCAAGCAAAGTTCATTCACTATAACATAAAAGAGAAAAATCAAAATGATTACTTTTATTTTAGCCTTTGTTCTGCTATGATACCCACTAAGTGCTAATTAAAAACCATTCTGAGTAGAGAGTGTGAAAAGACACTCAGTTCTTCAATATATAAATTTGGATCAATTGGAAACAGTCAAGACTATTACTTAGATGAAAATCCCTTCTTTGACAGCTTATTGCCAAAGAGAGCAAATATGTGAAAAGGCTGAAAATAAGATTAAGAAATGAGCCCCTCTAAAGCTACTGAAGCATGGATCTACCTTTTTTTTCTTCTGCTGTCATCCCCTCAGTTATTCTTGATTTTTGCTTTTCTGAAGAAGCTTCCCGAGCATTCTCACGGCTGAAACAGTTTAGGAAATAACATATATGAGCAATGGTTTTTTCCCAGGAATTAATAAGACAAAGACAGTAGGGTTTATGATTATTTCCAGACTTTTTAATATTAAGCCATACAAGGCAGAAGAAAAAAAAACCTGCAGAAAATGCTGCTTTTTTGAAATCAAATAATTTTACAGAAAGGTATCATATTGATGACAAAATTAGTGTCAAAGAGAAGTCTTGCTCATATCACTGTTGTTAAAATATTTAACTTCACTAATATAAAAATATTTTGTTTCACATTTATTATTTCATATTCATGAACATGTCTTTAAATTGCTAAGAAATTATTCTTCTTTTTTCTTCACAGATAGTTTTTATTGCTAATTTCTTTCCACAAAAGAATCCAGTTTGAGCTGCTCATTCTAATTTGCAATAAAATAAAAGATAGAAAACCTTGAGGTTTTTTACTTGCTTTATTTATCATCAATTCATGCATAGAAAATATTTGGAAAAATACAAATTTCAAATTTTTTGTCATCTGGGAGAGATATAGCCTTCCCTTAATTCTTTTTTCACCCTTCCCTGTGCTCAAATTCCACGACTGTGTTAATTTGCCAATGTACCAGAAAGTCCTGTTATTAAGCAGTCCCAGCTTCAGGATCAGTCTAGCTACCTAAGATTTAGTAATGTGCCTATGTCTCTGGGGTTTCTAAACAATTGTCTCTCTGAGAGCAAACTACACTTAAATACAATTTGCTAGAGAAAGACTAACACTATTCTTTGGCTATAACAGGCAAAGATTCTGGTGTTATTCCAGGAAACCTTGCCACTGACAGATTGCTGATAGTTCTGGGAATAGAGTTCAGCATCAGTACACTGGACTTCCTAATACCTTAATGAAATTCCTGGAAGTGCCTTTTTTACATAGAAACAGTCCATGGGATGAGACAAAACCAAGAAATTGTAAATAACGTTTACAGAAAGAGAAAGAGACATTTTTTTCCAAGTGCCTCAAAATTCAGGGACGTAATACTGAGAAAGACAATAACCTACCTCTACATCAGTACCTTGTCTTCTAGATGGAAAAATGTATCTTAAAACAAAGGCATTGCAGACTCAACCATCAGTGACAAAAATATTCAAGCAAATAACTTAGGTTTTCCAGAGGGATTTCATTAGCATTGCCTAATATCTCCACACTGCAAAGGCTTATGAGATGCATCGTCACCGCACATAAATAAACAAAATTCTGCTTCACCATTTTGCTGTTGGGGAGCTAGAGCACCATGAGGCACTGTGGACTGGTGGTAGTGTTCCATTAAAACATTTATGAGTGGTGGTATATGTCTCTTACATATTGGAAATTACTGAAATCCATACCATCTTGAGAGTTGCAGCAGAGTGAGAGATTTGTCACAGCGCTCTGGTATCTTGGATGTGCACCCAAGCACTGAAGCACTGTATAAAATGTGGGTACTGACCTGTTACAGTTTGTGGTGCCAACTCAGTTAGAAGCACCTTAAGGATGAGTACTAGTTTATCTCTTTCTTGGAAGATACAGAGAAATACCTATGTTACAGTCCCACCAAGGTTTAAGGGTCATAGGTGTTCAATGTCTCCAAATATAGATGATCACAGGCATAGTCTGGAAAAGGCCACCAGGCACTGAGACATTTTTATTCACTTGGTGATAACTGAATTGAGTTTTGGTGCAGAACATGGCAATTCTCATCTGAGCCCTATCAAGTTTAGGTCAAGCTTTGGTCAAGCTTAAGTCAAGAGCTATCTACTATGCATACTGCAAAGAAAAGATTTAAACCAGGCTCTCTCAGATCTGAAGGAAGTGACTTCACACTGCTAGAGCAGACATCCTAACAATGTTTAACATGCTGAATAGCTTTGGCAAAATGCCTGCTGCCACCTGAAATGTATTTTCACTGAAGGATTCTGAAAAAATCAGATATCTGTATAGTCAGAGTGACATGCTCACAGATGGAGAGAGAGTTCTGTGTGCTGCTGTAAGGTATGATGCAAAGACTATTCAGGGAACTATCACAAAGAAGTCTGAAGAGGATAACAACTTAAAAATCTTGTAGACTGCCTTCAAAAAGCCTTAAGTGCATCCCACCTACAAGGTTAAACTCAGAAGAGGAGTCAAGTATGGCAGGAACTTTTTGTCTCAGAAAACATATGCCTTCTTGGATTATATAACTGGTATTTTTATCTTCCTGTTCAGGGAGAAGGTAAGATGATAAGACAGGCAGACTTACATACAAAGCAAACAGGAAGAACTCTAAGAGATAGCCTAGTGCTTATAGTTTGTGTTCTTTTAATTCATAATGCAAAAAAAAAAAAATACATTTTACTTCTGTCCACCTAAAAATATGATTAACATTATTTGAGACTCGCATAGCATAAGAGATTTCAAAATATCTATATTTTGCAATTTCTATAGCATGTAAGTTCTGTAATGTAAGTGTCTAAATTTCAGTGTGTACAACTGTTAAGATGCACCTCAAAAAGGAAGCATTGTGTGGCGAGGGGGACCATGGACATTAACTGAGATTAGGCAAATAATTTTGCCACATGAAGAGCCCTGAGAAATTCAGTCACAGAAAGATGGGAAGTGAAAGCCAGATTCTGACCCCAAGACACAGTCAACAGTCCATAGCTAATGGAAGTGCTGAATGAGATATTTCTTCTAGAAAGTCCATTTGTGAAACATCACAGTGATTCTTTTCATCAGCTATTTGCAAAGAAACAGACATTTACGTTCTCCTACAAAGGGCCCCAAACCCTACCTACTTAATCTTGCTGCATTAGGTCACATTTTGATCTTCCTCTTGCAGTCATAGTTATTGCACAAGGTTCTTTTGTTTATTCTCAAATCCTGTTAATCAGCCAAGACCAAATATCTATTAGGAAACTTTAAGGATAAAAAGAAATGGGTGAATAACTTCTCCAGCAGTACTTTAAATTAGTCTTCACTGTCTCCTTAGCTCCAGCTCTAAGTACAGCTCTGATGAATTCTGTCTATAGATTTTTTTTTTTTGAGCCTGCAATTCAGCAAAAGTCTGATTATAGTTGTTTACTTTTAAGAGGTAAAGTTGATGCTTTTATACCTAAAATAGTATTTTATATAGTCAGAGGAATCTTTAAAATATGTCTTAAAATTGTGGGTTTTTCTTTTTTTTTTAATTATGCTGAAAGAAATAAAGGAATGTTCATGAATAGATAATTAAATTTAGGGACTATAGTAATTTTAATTATATTTACTTTGCTAATCAGAGACACTGGGAGTTGCACTCATTTATTGTGAGCTTGACAAGTTTTATCTAAGAGTATTTTATAATTAAGATCATATATTAAGTCCTTGCTGGAGATAATAAATATTCCTAGGTAATTTAACAGGGAAAAAAGGCATGTTACTCAGCTGAAATAAGACAGAGCATATTCTGGAGGAATGATTTTGTACATGACAAACTCCATGCAATAAAATCTAAGGTTTAAAGGAGAAATCTTTAGTCTGGAGAAAAGGAGGCTCAGGGGAGACCTCATCCCTCACTACAACTGCCTGAAAGGAGGTTGTAGCCAGGTGGAGGTCAGCCTCTTCTCCCAGGCAACAAATTACCGGACAAGAGGACACAGTCTTAAAGCTGTGCCAAGGGAGATTTAGGTTGGACATCAGGAAGAATTTTTTTCACAGAAAGGGTAATTAAACTTTGGAATGGACTGCCCTGAGAGACTGTAGAGTTATTGTCTCTGGAAGAGTTTAAGAAAAGACTGCACATGGCGTTCAGTGCCTTGGTCTAGTTGACAAGGTGGTATTAGGTCATAGGTTGGACTCAGTGATCTCAGACGTCTTAAGTAATTGATTCTGTGATTCCTCGGGGAAAAAAATCTTAATTTAATATTTTTGATTGGAGGAACAGAGGATAAGGACTCCCATCTATTATTTTGATCCAAATTTTTTTTTTCATTTTACAATCTCTTTCTAAAAGTTGAACAACTTTGAGAGTATAAAGAAAAATTAATTTTTTCAGGGGGAAAAAAAGCTGTCATTTCTTTTTGTTTTTTTCCTGATGTCCTTTCTTGCCACACACTCAGAGATTTAACAACAGCTAAGTCAACAATGCAGAAATGTCCAATTCAGTTTGTCGGAGAATAAAAATATTCATGAGGACAGACCAGACTTGTTTTAATTTTGGACTAACATTCCATTATTACCTACAGCCACTTTACACATCTTTATAGAAATGAAGTGTTTATTATTTTAATTACACTAATGTCATTATAGAATGAAATTCCACATCTCAAATATTCCCACTTTCTTCTTCTTGGATCCTTCCTTGCATATTGCTAGCACATGTGATGACCTTAAGAGCCATAGAAAATGAAGCAATCCTAGCAGGATTAAACCCCAATTAATGAATCTGATTCACACATACAAACTATTTTTTTTCACAGAGATAACATAAGTGGAATCCTGAAGTGTGAGGGAACATCCATCTCCTTCTGGGAACTATGTAACTGCTTTAAACTATGGTTTTGGTGATAAAAGACAAGGATGTAACCCACTAGATTGTTGTCCCAGAATATATCAAACAACTAAGGTAGCTCACATTCCTGATTCTTAAGCTGAAAAACTGGAGTGCAAAGTATTCTACTGGGTATTCCCCTGTCTATGTCTTTGGGGTATTTTTAAATACTAAAAGCCCCTTGTATTTTGGAAGTGGAAGTTTTATCTATTACAACTTTGTACCTGTCTACATGCTATTGTGTGAAATTTTAGGGCAGGCAGGTAATTCATATTCCCACTTGTCTGGTACTTGCATCTCTGTGGCATGAAAGTAGACATCTACATAAGTCATGAACAGTTTGAAAATATCTAGAAACAGATGTTGACATGTGCATACAAATATGAATGTTAAAATCTCAACAATAGTGTCTCAAAGGGCAGCAACAGCAAAGTGTCATCTTAACATTTTTACTTGCTGTCCTTGAATTACATTTTCGTGCTGTGCTCTCACCAGAGTCCTTTCCAGTTGATTGCTTTCCCCCTGCCCCAAACACAGCATTCCATAAGATGTACCACTGAGAAATGAAATGGCAATATAAACCCTAATATGCTCACTCTTGGATAGAGTAGTGCTCTGGGTATACAAACATGTCTTTCTAGCACAGATTTGAGGCTAATTAAATATCAGTTGTGTTGTAAAACATTCAAGATCATTCTGCCTTTAAGTGTTATCAAGACTTTTTAAAGCTCTCAGAGTGGCACTAAACAGGGGAACGTACATGTTTAAGTACTGATCTCTTTTTCTAACTGAGGTCTCCAGGTTATTTAAATTTTATAAAGAAGGTATTCCTTTCTGGAACACCATTTACAGCTGTCCAGCTTTAATTGGCAACTTCTACTAAGATAAAAGTAGAGGAGTGGTGAAAAAGCACCAAAAGAGAAGTAGCAGTTGTTGGACCTTTGATAAATGTTGAAAACAGCAAATTATTAGGAATTCTAAAAAAAATTTGCAGTTCTTCATACATGCTGAGAAAGGAAGTACTTTTCTAAGACTCCAATGAATCTTTTGCAAAGAATGTGGAATGAAGCTTAAAACTTGATAGTAATGCATCTATATCTTTAGCATGATTATTTTCAGAGAAGATTAATTATTACAGATAAATGCATACCTTTAATATTGCCCATTACTTGTGATTTGTTTAATAAAAACACAAATCATTGTGAGTATAACAAAAAAATATTTAACACTATCTCTAAAGGGGTATTTTTCCATGGTGGTATTACTAATGGGAATAAAGCCTGAGAAAATTTGTGCACTATATGGCTTATCAGGGGTTTAAAAATGCTTAAGATTGTTAAAAAGTTTTTGATATATGCCTATATGTTAAGAAAAAAAATAAACAAAACAAAACAAAGGTGGATTCAATTGTTGAGAAATGTTATAGTCTTTTCTGGTTATTTTTAGAAGTTTTTAGTAGGAGGATTTTTACAAACATCTATCTTATAAAACAGTGCTTGGCCATATCAAAACATTGATTTTAAAATAGAATTCAGATTACTACAAAGGCATTATATTACAATTTCACACTCTTTAATGCACTCTCTGCTCATCTCTTTTTATTTATTTAGCAAATGAAAACCCTGGATATCATTTTCCATCAAAAGTCACGGTACATGTGAGATGAGAAATTCAGTCTTCTAAAACAATTATAAATCATCAGAAAAATTAATATTTTACTGGATAGTACAATGACAAAAGTAATACAATTCATTAGCACTTTCTTAATTGCTTTGGATCTTTTGCATTTTGAATTATACTAAGCTTCCAGAAAAGTAGAATTGTCTTCTGTATAAGTGTAACATTCTATTACAGATCATTATAATCAGTGCTCTTTCCTTCTTTAACATCCTACTCCTTATTAGTCTAAAACACTTTTCAGATTTGATGCTTCTTATAATAACTTTAAGAGGTTTATCAGGGCTCAAAATAATAAAGTAAATCAATCTCCAGTACTGGACTGAGATTTTGTAAAATATTAATAATTTTTCTTTGGTTTTCTGTTTAAACAAAATCTAGTCAAATAAAAACCTTTGCCCCTAAAATTCTGAAAAAAATGCAAATTTGGAATATGTTAATTTTAGTACTTCCACAATTTTAGGAAGGACTATGAGTGAAAAACTGTAAAGCACTTTAATAATTTTTTGTAGTATTTATCTGTCAAACATGCTATGATATATTGATTTGAAGAAAATTACCTGTTTCATATATCTATATTTTCATAGGTACATGGTATGCCTTCGCAACAAGGTGTGCTTTGTGTGCCATAGGCAGGTTGAAGCCAGAGATGAATAGAAAATTTGAGTGACACATTGCAAAATTATACCTATTTTTACTTCTCTCCAAGAAGAAGGTAATTCTATTTAGCACCACTATGAACTTCATACCACATTAAATCAGGATTTATTCCATTATTACATTTATCACATACAACAAAACTGAAATCAAACTCAGGTAAAGAGAACCACTTGCATGGATGAGGGGTTTTCTCAGGATGTAATGCCAGAGAGATCTTATTTACCCCATCGTGGCTGGTATCAGTCCATGTCCAATGTTCAGTGCATTCAGTGCTCTAGAGCTGGAATTGCTGTCCTTTCAGCACCTCCTCATTGACTTGACTGACACACTAGACACATGTAGACACAAAAGGAAAGGTAAAGCTCTTCCACAGACAATTATTTATATTACTCTGCTCTCATCTGACAGTAGCAATGCTACTATGCAGTGTTCAGACATCCTCAGGAAGTTGCCATTTTGCCTTCCAATAAACAAATGAGTTTTTTATTTTTAACTCAGTCTCATAGTCAAATTCATTTCTGGCCATGAGGTCACTAACTCTGAAGTCAGTGTGGACAGAGACAAGTATTGTTACAACTACTTTGCAGCTGAAGAAACTGAGCTTAAGGCTCAGCTTAAGGTGAACAGCCTGAGTTGCAGAGATACTGCTACTCAGATATTCCATTAACTAAAACCAATAGAAATGTTAAATTTAAGAAACTTCTGAAAGGCCATAAGTGAATTGCCTAAGGCTAGAGAAACAATCATTATTTGAGGTGTGTTTACAGCATCTTTTCTCATATAAAGATAAAACCTCTCTACATATGAATAATCTATGGTTCATATTCAGTATTTCTATTGGGAAATCTTATAGCGCTGAAAAAAGGGTGTGTGCAATTTTTCACATTTTATAAACAAGAAAACCGAAAATCAAGAAAGGACCAGTCATATGTCTTAGTTTACACACTGTCAAGGGAAATAGAATGATATTCAGCAAGTTTATGCAGTGGCTATCTTCATAATATGAATTTCCTTCCTTCTCATAGGGTTTGGAATGAGTTAAAAATTATATTAAATCTTTATTAAATGTTTCCTTGTTAATCTATCATGTTACTTTAAACATTTCCCTAATGCAGTCATATCCTATTAGTAACCAACCACCCTCATTAATTCAATAGAAAAAGTGTTTTATCGTATTGACATTGTTTTTATTGAATTAGTGGAGATGATTAATGGTAGTGTAATTCAATGGGAGAAGCTACTTAAATGTTAGTAAGACATCCCAGACTTACAAAGGAACTTACTGTTAAAATCATATTTGTCATTGACAATAAAACAGCCCAAATGTTGACAATCTTGTAGTTGTCCATACTCGAGACATGGTACTTGTTATCTTTATATATTGCTACATATTTCATTATATAGACAGGATAAAAGTGAAACAAAACATAAAGAAGTTTGCCCATTAAAATACTCTTATGTCTCGGAGAATTTTTCAAGATTTTTGGTGTCCACTCAAAAATAGAGGCCATATCTTGGATAAGAGCAGTGGATCAGTGAAACAGCTTTATTCAGCTACAGAACCATTTGTTCCATTTTCAAAGGAGGTGTGATAAAAACCTTGTAGACACATATTTGTTTAGCAGTTATGTTTGGGGACATTGAGAATTTTCCCTTGTATTCATCATTAGCTAGGTCACTCAAGCATAGGTATTTTTGTGTATCAAGGATTAGGCTCTTCAGCTGAAATCTGAGATTTTTTTTCCCTCAAACATGTTACAAATGTTTCAGGAAATACAGTAATGATTTTTCCCATTTTCATTATAGAGAATATAAAATTTTAATGACCAGAAATTAATTACAGCTCATTTGAATGCCACAACATACACTTAATCAAATCTTTCTCCCACTTCACCCTCCCCCCACAAAAAGACTAGATACAAAATCAAAAATTAGCTCAATGCTAGTGTTACACTTTAATATATATTAATATATTTGAAGCCACTTAGAAATAAGTAAATAGGGTGAGTTAATAATAAAACACAAAACCAAAATTAAATAGAAAAAGAACAGCAAACAGCAAATGTAGGTAAAAAAGAGCCACTGTCCTTTTCATTTTTCTTTGTTACTCTCAATTTCTTTGCTGCCATAAAAGGAATGTTTATGCCCTGTTTGATTCTCACCTTCTAGTGGCTTTAATAAAATAACATCAATGAATGTGGCATCAAACCTTACTTATTTTTGTACCGGGGGACTAGAAAGCAGTTTCCCTCAACTATTATGGTTTCAATGCAAAATTTTACATTTTGCCCACATTTTGCATCCTCATTTTGGCAACACATTTCCCTCCCACCTTTATAATATCTTCACTGCCGTAAGAGTATTTTCTTCAAAAGCTAGCAGACATAAATTTGATTTCAAGAACAGTAAAAGTGAGCACTATGTCTAGAAAACACCTGGCGCTTGCCTTTTGCTGTTCCCAGTTACAATCCTGGATCTGTTCACTGCTGCCTGCTTTCCAGCTCTTTGACATGTCTAGGGAATTAGACTTGTCAGATTTGTCTGAATCAAGCCTCTACCACACTCGTCTCATCCCCTGGGCCTTGTAGGTTTCTCTGGAAAGGATCCGTTCTCCTCCTTTGTAAGCTGAGCAACCCACATTCCTGCTGAGATGCGACTGGAAAATCCCAACTGACATGATCAAAAGCAGATGACTCTTATGTCTGTCTAGTGATGGGTAAGCTCATCTAGTTAGAATAGGACAGTATTAAACTACAAGGCACTTGGGGATTCTCTAAAAGTGACTGTGATCCTGAGGGCTTTTTTTTGCTGTGCATAGTCATTTAGACCCATGCAAAGAGATTCCAAAATATGCTATTTCTTATCTGATACTTTTTGCCAACTCTAGATACGTGATATACAAAATGCTGGAAGTGAACCAAAAACTTCACTTCTTTCTCAGTTTCCCAAGCTCTGACTACAGTGATATAATGTAGTTAACTAGTAACACTACTAAAAGGCCCAGATTTTTCCCAATGGTGCACGTAACCTTATTCATCTCACTCTCATTCAGGTGCTGATGAACCAAAAGTCACTAGCTGCAGTGGAGAGTGAGGGTAGAACTGGCTGTTGGCAATGGCTTACCAGAACATGACAAAGGGCCAGTTCCTAATTCACTTGAGATTCCTTCCTGCCATTTCATCGGGGCAGTTATTCACAGACTTTTGGTAATAACCTGCAAAAGTTTTGAAATCTAATTATGAATTTAAAAACAGAGCAGCGAAAGTTATTACATCTGGAAGCAGAATCATTGAATCATAATTGCAGAGAAACCAGATAGCTTTTGTGCCAGCAATGTGGAGTCCAGTCAGTGGGGTCACTGTAAACATTTTATCTCCTTAAAAAAAAAAAAAAGTAGAGCTTCATGCTGCATAAAAATTCAAATTTTCAGACTTATAGAGAGAAACCAGATGGACCACAAATATTTCCAGAGCTAAAATAGATTAATATAAGAAAAAAAGTATTAAAAAGGGACCGTGCCTGTACATCAAAAGAAATCAGAAGTGTAATTTTCTGATATTCCAATGTAAAAAGAACTTTTAAATCAAGCAAATACATCATTACATGCACAAGACTTCATACAGTGAACTGAAAAGTTCAGTGTCTTATATTTATGGTTTTGGTAACCTAGAAATATGTTTTCTTGATACTGACTTTGATTTTCATAGTTCATCCCAAGTCAGATCAGTCTTTTCTGAAACACCAGATGGTATCAATTATGTAGCTACAAAATTTTGATAGAACTTTTACAATGTATTACTAATTCCGTCTTGTAAAAAAATCCCAGATTTTGTGATATGTAATTTCACTGCTTTAAGGAAGTTGGTTAAAAATTCTGTGAGTTGATAAGACTAAAACTATTTCAGATCCTATTAAATACTTCCTATGTTTATTTGTTTTTTAATGGCATCAAATCTTCTACAGAGATTTTTCCCAGTCAATTTTGACCTTTGAACTGTTTTGCACATTTATTATTGTGTAAACAAAAGGCTAGACAAAGTGGGAGACAAACAGTCTTATGCTACTTGCTTCAAAAATCTGCACATCTCTTTTTGAAGCTGCATAATGCACCACAGATAAGTATGAGACATAATGAAGCACAGTATTCTGCCTTAGTTGGTAGATCTGTCTTGGGACTTCATTAGTATGTGACTCTTATGCAGTCAGTGAATGTACACCTCAGATTGTTATAACTCTGGAAAACTAGGTAAGAGCTGAATATTGTTCTTTCTTTTCTCATACTTGTTGCTGGGAACAGAGTCAAATTCAAATTGGTCCTTGTCAATAGGATTAAAAAGTCTTCTAAAAATAGTTGCCTATGAGATGCATACACATGAGGTAACTTATATGATGTGACTTACACCCACTCAGCGACAATTTTCATAACTCGTACTAGACAAAACTGCATGGACAAGAAGAATAAGTTACTATATCTTTAGGAGAAATTACCATATGTGCTCATGATTAGAATAAGTTACCCCTTCCCAGTCCCTCCCCCAAATTTCAAAAATGGGAGAAACACAAACCATGAACTTGAAGAATAGAATCATAAACTAACAGAGTGAGAATTTGAGACTAACGGTGATTTAGGTCAGAAGACACTTCTCAAATCCAGCTTTTCCTCCCCTCTGCTCCCATATTCAAAGGGCAACTTCAATCACATAGCCAGACTTTGCCCAGTCATTTGAGTGTGTCTAAGAATGCAGAATCTTGCATATGCACTTTCTCTGTGCATATGCAAGACTCCTGATCTCCTCTACAGCCTTCCTTTAAGTGACTGTAGAGAACACTATGTCTACCTTCATTCTCTTATTTTTCAGGTTTACCTAAATAAGTGGGCTTTAGCTTCTGCACTGTGCCTTCCATCCTCCAACTCCCTTGTGGTATGTGGGGAGCTCCCTTCAGTAAGTACAGTCTGTCTTGCATTGGGGAGCCTAAAACTAGACTACAAATATGGCTAGCAGAATACTTATTTCAGATAAAAATATTCTGATTCTGAAGATTTTCCTTCAGCAACTGAATCCAGTCCTTTTGATGTTGTTAGTTACATCCCATTACCACCAAACACTTTCTATTTTATCTATTTTATCTATTTTATCTGAATCTTAGCCTTTGTCCATCCACATCAGTCTAGACTGCAGACTAAGGTGCCACACAGGTCTTCACAGATGCACTTTAAGGAGGATCTCAAAATTACAAATATTTAAAGACAGGCTTAGTCTGTGCCAGAAATTTGATTGGAAAGTGAGCCTGTTACCATTACCATAGCCTTTCACTTTTTTTTCTTGAGAGAGCTCATGTATAGAAAACCCAGTGTGAACCTCACATTACTCAATCACTTGAATGTATCAGTGTTGGACCTATTTATGGTTTATAGTCCTAAATACAGTCCTTGTAGTTAGATGTTTTATTTTCTTTCCATTCAGTTCCTTTATCCAATAATTTTTCAATTTTGGTCTTAAAGGCTAACTATGACAGGGAGGTGGGGAAAAAAGACACATCAATAAACCTAATTTCAGGCTCCTTTTCACAAGAAACAGTAGTCTCCTTACACTCCACTGCTTTTACAGCCCTTGCTCAGATAACTGAGATTTCATTCTGTGTGATTTATAATTGGAAAGCAGAAACTATAACATTCACCTGCTGTTCATATCTACAAATGAAATTATACAAGGCGGTTTCATCACTCAACATAATAATTGGCATAAACCAGCTCTAGTATGCAGTATTCAGATCCCTAAGGTCCACTAACAAGTTGTTGTAACTACATGCAGCTGTAGAGGAGAAAAAGCAAAAAACAGCCCAAGACTTTTCATATCACAGTTGTTTTGATTAAGTCATGTGGGGGAAGTAGAGAGGTCTGCATTGGGTTTCGTCTTGATCTTATAAATGTTACTGTAAAGTGAAGTTGACCCTACTGATATCAAGGTCTCAAGCTAGCCTGCAAATGATACTAGAAAAGAAAGAACTAGAAAGATGCAAAAACATTTACAAAAGAGAAAGGACAAAATTATTGCAGGTAATTTCAGAAACATCTACTCCTCTGGAGTATAAATTGAAGTATTGAAATTTGGTATTTAACTGTACAAAGATCCAAGCTTCCTTCTCTGTTTTTAACTTACAAACATTTTACAATAACTTAAAGTGAAGTCATTGCCAATTCAATGGAGCACTTCAGCATGTATATGACTTGAAACAGCACTGAAGTCCTTTCATGCTATGAATGGTCCATTCAGTTCATTTATTATTCCCCATACAAAAAAAATGACCCAAACACTAAGGAAACAAAACCTCAGGATTGTGGCTCCTGTCACTCAAAATGTTGAAAATTCTCATAAAATTTCACTGATTATGCTGCATTTCAGTCACTTATTGTTCTTTGATAGGGTTGGTGGCTAAGAATGCCATAAAATAGTGCATGCAGAAAATAAGCTGCAGAAAAATTAATATTTAGTCCCTTCTGAGATTTTCTTTCCTCCCACTGCTACTGAAAAATACAGGATTAAAATAATCACATTTCAAAAAATGCTGAAATAGGAAAGAGTGGAAATTTTTCTGAATAATGAGGTCCCTGGGTGGACTGGTAAAAAAAAATAAGACAAACAAAACTCAGGAAAATGTAATGGTACAGGCAAGAGATGTCCATATTTCTACTCTTAAGATAGATGGGAGATGATGTGATGCAACTTGATTCCTCATTACCATCTGTGAAGCTCTTAAGTACACAGTTGTTTCTAGGCAGGTGAGAATTTTTATGGAATTATCTGTGACTACTCACACATTAAATATGTGAGTAATCTGCTGGTTTGAAAACTGATGGCAATAAATGTGAGTTTCTCACAGTCGTGTACGCAAACATCAGTTAACGTACTGCCTCCTCTCAAAGTTCTACAGGAAGAAACTTTTGCCACCGGTCTTCAATTCTATCAAATTGGAAGGAAACCATTTTCTGCTCAAAGATTTCTGTTATAAAAGATAAAATATAAAGACTTGCTGCATATCAAAAACCCATTTCTAAATAGTGTCATTTGTAAATGGTTGTAACAAAAATGCTATCAGAAAAGGTAAACATAGCTGTGATTCATGTAAAAGTAAATAATCACACATTGGGAAAAAACCACCAATAATATTAAATGGTGAGTTCCTGAGGAAACTTCCTCTAGACAATGCTTTTGAGTTTATTTATAGTATAATGATAGGAGGAACACACAAATAGGTAAACTCATAGATGAAGAGCAAATTTAGCTGGGCAAGTACTGTGTTTTGAAACAAATCTGTTATGTGTAAATGTATATTTATTCTTGTCAGTCTATGCAATGGTCTCTGTTAAAAATGTCAACATTTTTGCAAATTAATGGCATCTTTACTTATGTCTGGAAATTTCTTTTGCTAAATGCAGGAAAGCGCTGTCATTTCTAATATCAATCTGTAGTAAGACTGGATAAATGTTGACCTTTTTTAGTCAACCAGTATACCTAAGAAAAACATGAGAGTAGACAAAATGATGAAAAGGCTTCCCTTTGTTGAAAGGAAATGTTAGCAGCTGGTTTTATTTTCTGTGTATCTAAACTTAGTCTTGCCTAGTGACTTGTTTTTGTAAAGCAAAAAATTTCTCTTGACCTTTCAAACCACTGTGACAAATATGCCTTGTAATCAGACGTGGGTCAGTGACACTACAACAGGAAAGTGACAGTCATTTACAAATCTCTTTTTCTTTAACACTTAACATGTTAGTTGTTAAATAAAACTGGCCTGAAACCCATATTTTTAAAGGAAGGTGAATAATCAGACCTAGCTGTCTCAGTGTAAGAGAAAAAACACTGATAGCAATAACAAGGATTATTTTTTTAAACAAAAGTAGATATGCCTTGGGTGAAAAATTATGCACTTTTTTTGTCTTTTTCTTTCAGTCTACAATTGTATATTATGTTCTAAATATCTATTTTAGAGCTCCTGAAAATAGTTTTTTCTGTAGAAAATTGGCTACTGAAATTTGCAATCTTTATCATAATTTATAATCCAGTTTGATGATACTCATAATGCTGAATGTTGTTTCTACACAGATTACTCTGACTAACCCTACCTCCACTGGGACCCTATTACCTTACACTCTGCTAGACACTAGACAAGAACTGGATTGCTTACATCATTCAATTCTGCAGGTATCTAAAAGTGCTACATACCGTCTCATGTGTTCCAAAGCTTCTCATGGTACCTAACTTAATTTGCTTTAATACACCCAGAAAGACCCTAATCTGTGATGTAACCCATCTCTTGTGTGGAGCTTCACTCTTTAGCCTGGGTAACTGTCAATATTGAGAGAGATGCACCTGAGCTGACAGTGCTCATCTTCAGTATCAGAAAGTTTTGATGCCTCTGCATAAATACTGTTTATAAACTCCATATTTATTAAAATTAAATCCAGTCCTAACTTTGTGGGTTGGACAACCCTGTAAAGTGACACCACACCATCCCTGCAGCTGGGGAATTGAGGCATTCTGCTTAAAGATCACTTTTTCTTCTGACAGGTTTTTAGATATCCCACCCAAACTCAAATGCTTAATTCTAATATTCATTTCCTAAGGTACCTAAATTGATCATAACAAATCTAGGTCTCTTTTAACCTTATCTCAGGATAGCAATAACTTTTTGTCCAGTGGATGGAGAGGGCTCTGAATTACTGGATTTCAGGAGGTTATTTCCAAAGCTGTGATTACAAGGAATGTACAATCAACAATTATAAACTATGACCTCCAGATAAAGTTTCATTGAATGGGCTTCCCTTGTGTACTACAGCAAAATTGCTGTGGGATTCTTTGCATGAAGCTGAATTCTTGCTTTCTTTTCTTTTGTTCCATGAAATCATTCTTTTTTAATCCCACCCTTAAAATGATATTTTTACCACAACACCTTCAGTAAAGACTCCAGAAAACATGAAGAACTGTTGGATTAAATCTTCTCCTTTTCTCTGGTATGATTGCAATTACAAAAGTGGGGTCTGATCAAAGATAAATCTTGTCTGTATGTGTAGCAATCTATGCAAGTGACAAAATCACAGCAAACAAAAGATGTTGCAGTTTTGGTGTACATATTCTGGTTACCATAGGTTTAAGGTCACCCAGTTTAGGCACCATCTTCTGTTTTCATTCAGCCCTGGATAAATGTATGTTTTGGAAGCGAGATAATTTTCCAGTGTTTCCTGCCTAGGAAACAATAGAGATGATCTCTGAATCTCCAGAGCTGCACATTTACTGCTAAGTATGTATTGTTACAAATTTTGGGTGGTGCTTGCCATCCCATCATCCCCTGAAAGCATAACAGCAGAACTCTGTCTTTTCCAGAACATCAACCATGTATCCCCAACATCCTTTCTTAGCAACTTAAGCTGGGGTTTAATCTAAATTGGGAGAATACCAAAAGGCAATAGGCTTTCTTTATTGTTATATATTTTTTAATGGAACAAGTTATAACTATCATTTATTTTACAGAGTGAGGAGATAAGGTAACCTTCTGGGTACAAAAGCACCACAAAAGCTTCACATTTCTCAGTTGCCAAATACTTTTCAAGGACTGAAGAAAATCACAGATTTTCTCTTAGAAATAGTCTCAGCTGCTGACATAGTGCTTGTTCCCACTCTTAGTAAAAACACTGGAAGTTCTACAGACATGGGTGCTGCAATTGTATTCTGCCCAGTAGCCATACAGCCTAGAATATGCAAATAGATAAGGAATTTGAAAAACTAAGTTTTATTTTCCCTAATTTTTAATTTTTTTTTGTCCGACTTCATCTTTTCAACATGGAGATAAAGATTTTCAACACTAACACCTAACAAAAACCTGACATGTTTCCAATTTCCCCACAATTTTCAATTGCTGTCTCTCTAAAAGCATAGATTAAATGGCTTTAGTCCTGCTCTCTGGTGCATAAGCCCACAGAGATCTTTGTCCTTCCCTCCAAAGGCTGGGCATATAAATCTAAAGTCTTTCCTAGTGTTGAGTCAGTGATTTCAGAAGAGTTGCTCCAAGAACACATTTGACCCACCATCTCACAACTG
Organism: Serinus canaria; assembly: GCF_022539315.1. Classification (NCBI taxonomy): domain Eukaryota; kingdom Metazoa; phylum Chordata; class Aves; order Passeriformes; family Fringillidae; genus Serinus; species Serinus canaria. Next base: position 15,808,903 of record NC_066314.1, on the reverse strand, counting down.
TAGTTTGGTAAAACAGCTTCTACTGTTTCTAATATCAGCATCACTATTGAAAAGTAAAATTTAAGATAAAGAACTGTGAATACTAGTGATTTCTTTTGGTTGTTATCCCTGAAAAATACTGAACAATTCTAAGGACATTTGAAAATCCATTTATTTATAATATGATGATTGGGAGCAAAAAGCATAACTATTAAAAAGCCTCCCCACTGCTAAATGATTCTTTACATTTCTGTTTATTTTTTACTGTCATTGTTTTTGTCACTTCTCTTTATTTAGGCACTCCCCCTTTATCACAGCTTTTAAAGGTACAAACACACCAACCACTCAAGCAAAAAAAAATCGACAGCAAACTGTAAATTTCCTTATGGCAAGGACATCTTTCACTTCTATCTCTTCAAACATAAGGCTTCTACTTTAAAGGTGGGCAACAGCTAGTCTTTAGACCCTGCTTGGTAGTCTCAATTTCCCTATTCAGAAAGTGAACTCAAAAGGATAAATGAATTTCTGGAATAACATGGATTCCACAGTTTTCCACTTGAAACAGAAGACTTCCACTTGAAATAGAAGACTTCCATGGGATTTATATAATTACTGGGGTTTCTGTAGTTCTTCTGAAGAAATTTAAATTCACTATTTGCTAGGAACTTTAGTTATGTACCTGTTGGGAAACTGTGAAGGAAACAGGCTTTATTAGAATGCTTTTCTCACCATCTGTGCTTCAACCTCTTGTTGCACCTCATAAAGGTGATTGCTTTTCTTTTCCTTCAAAGGTTTTATGTTTGTAGGTTTGCTATGAATCTAAAGGGGTTTTGGCAGCACAACCAGTTACTTTCTTACTCAGCTGGCCATTACTACTGAATTAATTTACTGGTCTGAATCTGCTACTGTCCTTAAAGGAAATGCCATATCCTCATTATATCCTTCCATTATACTAAACATAGTGCCATCATTTAGGTTATGTCAGGCTCTAATGACATTTAGTGACATTTCCCGTTGCTATTAGAGCTAGTTATCTACTCGTGGCCACAGTGTGCTTCTTTATATCTCTAGGGTGGTTTTAATCAGACTCTGTGGGGACAATAGCTTTATTAGCACTTCTACATAAGTCTTATATGAATGGTACTGAAAATCTCCAGAATTTTTCCACTGTCCTATGTAGTTTTTTGATTCATTTGGGCAACATCTACCAGTATAATATTCTTTGGGGCCACTGGGTTACTTCTGCCATGAAAAACAAATCTAGCTGTCCTCTGTAATGTAGCCTCCTTGAGAAAAATGTATTTTTAAAAAATAGATGTCTTCTAAAATAGTAAAAAACCTCCCAGACTTATGGGAAAAGCAACAACTCTTAAATTCAATAGTGCTGGCCTGTTAGATCCTGACCACATGAAGCTATATTTGTCACTAAGTCATATTTTTTTACACATATTTAGTGGCACAAATTTCTCCAACTGGTTTGATTTGTTCAAAATTTTAAAGAGATTATGCTTTTTGAAAGAAATTCAAAAACTTAACAACCAAGCTCTGAATACCAGTTTTATTTTTGTTGGTTTGGTTTTGTTTTTTGGGTTTTTGTTTGTTTTTTTTTTTGTTCAAACTAAACAAATGAAGGATCAACTAGAAAATCTTGGAATTCATTAAGCATGCTTTTCTCTAAACCTCAGATGCAAAACAACTGGGCTATATTTGACTAACTGTAGCTTAATACTATCAGTGCTCTATCTGTCTCACATTCATTATCTGCCAACAATGGAAGGCAGAATGGGTCCTGATGATAGGGCAGTGGATTTGGTCTCAGGATACATGCTACTATTCCTGGTCTTGCTAATGATCTGCTGTGTGATACAGAGTAAATTTCTCCTCCTCTCTTTGTCCCAATGTCTCTTTGTCATGAAGATAGCTACATAAAGCATTTTGAGATCTAAAGGTCTTTGAGTATATGCTATTATCATTTATTATTTATTCTCTGCTCTTCTGTGTGAGTTTTTAAAAGACATTCTCTGTGAACTGATGCACATTTTTCTGTGGCAAGCAATCAATGCTTGTCTGAAGAGTCAGGCTGTGAGCACAACGAGAGATAGGGATTTTTTTCATCTTGTTTCCATAGAGTTCTTGTAGAGATAAGTTTCTTACATAAAAATTATGAGCTGATCAGGTAGCCAAGTGTATGAGTTTTTAACAGGGATATGTAATCTTACAATTTATTTCTATGCATTTCTAGTGCATCTTTATTCAAGGTAAAATATGGTGTGCTTGGCTAAGCTGAAGGCTGTTTAATGTTCATTGACAGCAACTGGTAAAGAACTGGTACATGCTGGAACCTATCATCTACCCATAGCTGTCACTCTAAATGCTGTAATTCTGAGTATTTTCTCTACCAGAAGCAGGCTGCAATGAGTCTTAGAAAAAAAGAAAATAAATTGGGAAAAAAACCAAACAAAAACTTTTTCCCTTTTTCAGTGTTATTCCATACTAGATTTTAGATTTTGTTTGCCAGCCCCAGCTGTTGTTTTTATTAGCTTTCCTCAAAAGCTGGCAACAATATCATGAGGCTCTGTCAGAGCTTTTTTCTTTGACTCTTAACGCCCACACAGCTGTAGCAAATGAGATGGGCTCTAGTTTCATGACAGTTTAGTTAGCAACAGAAACAGTTCAAAACTTGGAGGTGTACCAAGAAAAATTTTCACCTCCATTCTGGTCCCTTTACTGTTTTAGATGATTTTAAAGTAGTACCTGGACTAAAGTATGTGCCTCTAAACAGTCTTGTACTGGTTGTGCTGGTGCTCCATCCCCCAGATCAGCAGGCTGGCACAATATAAGGCACAGCAAGCAGGACATAATACCTTGGCTTTGGCACCATGTTAACTGTGGCTACAGATTTACCCTGGCTTGGAAGGTGAGCTTGATTTATGGTCAGCATGAGCTTACATCTGTCTTCAAATGAGCTGTAAATGCCCCCCAGCCAGCCCCAGATTTCTCCTGCAAATGGTTGCAGACAGCCTTGCTGGTGGTGATCCTGTTAAGGCAGTTACCAAGGATGGAACAGGTAAAGGGTAAGAGACCAGCCTGCCACAACCCAAGCACTGAGAAACTGTATCAAGTGCATCTGCTTGCAGTCTGTCAAACAGAACAGCTCCAAATCAGGAGGGCAGAGGAGAAGCTTAACACAGAAATCACTTTGGCAGAGCTCCTACTCCTATTAGAATTCATCCTGCTGTACCTCATCTTTCTTCCTTGGGAACAACACTACTAGCAGCCATGGGTCATTCAGTTCATAGGCATGCTGCAGTTTGGCTTTCTTTGCTGCAATTATTATGGCTAGTGTCAGCTGTCATTTAATTCTAGTCATGCTGTTTGATTGTGCTGAAATCCATCATTAAGATCTTTAAAGTTCCAAGCATTTTCTTTATCCCAATCTCCCAAAAATTTAAAAAGCAGCAAAGAAAGTAAAAAATGTTATTGCTCTTTCACAATAGCTCCATTTCTAGCATTTCCTGAAAGTTTTTTCTTGTAATTTAGGGGACAATATTAAAAAGAAAATTATAGAAATGGAAAAATTGGATGGGAAAAGGCTTGTAAGAGAACATAATGATTATACAAGTAGAAAGTAGATCAGGTATACAAAGAAATGATGTTACCAGAAAAATTGATTACTTGTTCTGTAATAGAGACAAAATTATAGGAGTAATGGGTAAGAGAAAATAGGAAATAGTAAATGTGACATACTGCAGAAAGCATTTAATATCACTAGGAAAAGACAAGAGTATGAATAGACCTACAAGGCCAGGTACTGATAGTTACTAATCATTGCATAGTGCTAATATATCAGGGTTTAATGGTCAATAGTTCCCATTAAAAAAAAGCAAAATACCTGAGGTAAAGACTGAGTCCTGTAGTACCAAATCGTGCCCTATGGACAGCAAAGGCACATCCACAGTCCCAAATGTTATGATGAAATTTCCCTAACAGGAAGATAATTAAGGGGGGCAGAGGGGAAAGCAAACCAAATCAAACAACCCAGCTGACAGCATTCCTATGTTACAGTAACTTTATCTAATCCTCCAGCAGTGACATAAAGTCACACATGCAGGCAGCAGGTATCTGATTAGCTGCTACTGCTTTCCTGCTATGGTTTCATACTGTCTAAGACAGAACAAAGCAACTCACAATCCTGGTTACAGTAACAGCTTCTTGGTCCTAGTGTGAGGTCCTGACTCATCATGGGCTTTTTTCCTGCAGTTTCTGCTGTTCATATGTGTAATTAATAAACATAATGTTAATGCATTTAGTTGCTATAGAAACCATTATTTTCTTTATTTCCCGTGAGGATTCTGAGCAAATCTGCCGTAAGTTTGACCCAACTCTGTCACCTTCTCACAGCCTTGAATGAAATAACTTATTACTCCTGGGAATAATATTTGAATTTCTGTCTATGATTAAAGTTCTGTAAATTTACATAGCAATTTGTCCCCATAGACTGTTAACAAATGTATCCTCAAGACCTTATATATTATATCACCCAGAGGAATTGTCTTGGGCTTTTTTTCGTTATATGAAAACAATCAGTGTTTGTAATTTAAATATGGTTTGCTTAAACTTCCTGTTAATTTGAAAATACTATAAAATGCAAACAGTTTTTAGAATAAATAAGCTAAGAACAAATTATAAGGACAAGTCAAGGTTGAATACAACATATCTTCCCTGGAATGCAGAATATAACAATCTCAACAATAACGAAAGTATTTTATTCTTGGAGTACCCTCCAGTGCAGTGAATTTTAGAAACATCTGGTCAATATCAACATTGCAGCATTAATTAGTTTTACAAGCAATTCTTGATATTTTAAAAGTATATGTGGTACACAAATGCATAGGTCAAAATCTGTACCATTCATAAATGCAATGCAACATGGTAGAGGAGGTAGACAGAAAAATTGATGGCTGTAAGAGTGACAGGGGAAGGCAGTTTAATGTATAAACCATCCCCACAAACTAGAGCACAAGGTGTGTCTCATTCCAAATTAGTGTCCCAACCTGCAGGATAGAGAGGTTTGCTCATACCAAGTAAATATTTAGATGCACTGATAAAACTTTAATGGGAGGGAACTAGAGCCTCTACCAGACCAATCTAATGCTCACAGCTCCTAAATGAGTAAATAGTCACAAGATCTGTGTTAGAGTACCAAAATACTGAACTACTGAGATACAGGAAGGTGAGTTGATTGGAAACTCTCCAATCCAGGAAAGGATTCCTCCTTTCACTGTTGCCATGCTCTGAAAGAAAGTATAACACTGAATTTTTCTGCAGCATCTGATCACAGACAAGATCTCTTTGTCACTATCTCTTGTGAAAGAGATGCGACAGAATCACAACTTCTGCGTTTAGTTGAGACTTACATATGAGATAATCACAAAACTGTTGAGTATGATAACAATACAACACCCAAAGGCTCCTACAGAGTTAGCAGCAGTTGAGAAAGAGGCTGTACAGAGATGCCTGCTTCAGCTTGCAGCCTGCTTCATTCCCTCTGCACATGTAAACCTGCATTTCTGAGCAGAATCCATGTCTGCCCCTATGTTTTGAAAGCAGACATTTTTACATTTAGTGAAAAATAAGTACTGATGTATGTATGTGTAAAATCAAAGCCCATTATATTATGGGAGTGTAAACGTCTTTAGCAGTGGTCATGGTTCTTTAAGTAAAAGAACTGATGGATAAGGTCCTCTTGGACAGCATTAACACACATTAATAAAAGGAGTCATAACAATAAAAAAGGAAAATGCCATCTTTCCAAAAGCTTTATCCTTTTTTTATTCCTCTGTCTTTTCTCTGAAATGACATCTTGAAAAGGGAGAGTATTTGGGTATTGCTCTTAATGGGCTCTCAAATATGCTGTTATTAAGAAATGTAATGAAGTTCCTCCCCTGTGTTCAATTCACTTTTATTTGTTTATTTTAGGGATGAAGAAAGGGCTGAAATTTTTGCCCCTGTGAACTTTATGGAATAATGGATCATTTCCTCTAATTGTTTTCTTTGTTTTGTTGTTGTTTACAAAGGGAGGACAACTTAGGAGACTTTCTGTAAAGGCCCAGGGATGTCATTATGTCTGTTGCTATTCATAATTGGATATCTCCATGTAATTTAAAACTATTAGTGATTAAAAATAAGAGTACAAGTAAACAGAGCACTCTTATGAGATGGTAGGGTTGTTTTCATCTCTTCAGAGAAGAGCTGATATTTTTGTATGAAAATATCCATTGTGTTCTTCTGTGTATTGAATAACATGAGTGAGCGAAATGGAAAAATAGGGGAAGAGGTTAAGGCAAGATCAATTTATATGGGAATAGTCCATATTTTAGAGACTCAGTGAACATCCCCAAATACAGAACTTTCCAGCTTTATTCCTTTTTAAAAAATTTTTTTTACTAATTATAGGACTTGATACTATGGATATTCTCATTTAGTTTAGATGCTTTCATTACTCTTTTGCATATATTTTAACAACAAGTGAAGTAAGTTATGTTCACCAATGCTCTATTGCAAAATAACACAAAGAACTTTCTTAAGATTATATTTGTCAGCAAAGAGATCTGAAATAAGGATGATGTTGTTAAAATCTGATTATTAAAATTATTAGAGACATTCCTGCGCCTGATTTAAGGTGCAAATGAGACCATATGCTGAAGTAAATAGCACAGATTTTATTTAACAGTAAATGAGGAGGAGAGAGAGAGAGAGAGAGAGAGAGAAAGAGAGAGATGGGGAAAGGGGCAGAGTAGGGGAAGAGGAAAGAAAGAGAGTGAAAAAGATACAGATTAAGTAGAAAAAAGATATCACTACTCCATGGATTCTGATGTCATCCCAATGAGCCTCTCCTTCTGGTCTTCTCAGTGGTTGCAGACTATCCATGAAGTGGGGTGGGATGGGACTGGGAGAAGAGCCCACAAACTCCTCTTTCATTGGGTTTCTGTTGTACAGAGTCTAGGTGAAAACGGCTCCTGTACCATGGGATGATGTCTTATCATGCCTTTTATCAGCTTCTTCCCTTATCTGAAATACCAGTTTGTCTCTTCAGGTAGGCAGAGTCTTCTGCTCCTGGGAGGCCACTGTGTGCATCACTAGGAAACACCAACCAATTGCTTGAGCCATTGGCACCAGTCTCCTAAAGCACCTGGGGTTTCCTGCAGTGGTCAAGGTTAGCAGTTCCATCTTACACTTGTGGATGCTTTCTTCTCTTTAACCTGGGATAGCTGAACTACAGGACCACCTTATCTTATCTCAGGGTCCTTTTGAGGTCCAAATCAATAGGCATACTCAGGGAGGGTGGGCTTCAATAGTTGAACAGCTGTTTCTTTGCAATTTGCTACAGTAGACAGAAGTCTTTTGGTGATTGTAAAATGTTTAAGCCATTAACCATTTCAGTCCCTGACAGGTGTTCATATATTGCAATGGCCAGCTAGGATGTGTATGTCATTTATACACATTATGACAACAGTTGCTGATTTCAGCAAGATGACACTTGGATTTACTCTCTATGTGCTTTTAAGAAACTTGGAGAGGTCTTTACATGTTTCCTTTGGAGTAATAATACACTCTTTCAGATCCATATATTTTTTCCCTCTTTCTGTTCTTAATACATTCAGTTACTACATATTAAAGCAATAATTTGATGAACTGAACATTACAGAAGTAATAATGAACAGAAATTTTATCACATATCCTCAAAGATTTTCTGCTCTGTATCTGGGAACATGAGAAATGGACACTGTACACAAGCAATGCTTGCATTCCTTTAATCAGAGGATGATACATGGCTTATTTCCTCATATATCTAAAATAGCTTACAGCTATTTTATACATAACTCCTGGACCTCACTGCAGTGTAGCTGTGCTGAACATATACAGAAATTTCCCCATGCCCTCCTGCAGTGTTCTCTCTACAAAGGCAAAATTATACTATCCATGTTTTTCAAAAAAAGTATTTAAAATCACATGGAAGTGTGTGTTGACTGGTCTGTGATGACAGCATTGTTCAACTGGAGAATATCTGGGAATGAGATCCCACATCAGTTATAGTTTACTCACCATTGAGCAGCATTGACAGAAGTATTCTTTGCAGATATTTAAATAGGTCTTGAAGGAAAAGGTGCAAATCCTCAACTATTTTAAGAATTTAGAGATAAATTCTTTAAATCTATAAGGTGACAGTTTTAAGACACAATTACCTCCCAAGAATTTAATGCAAAATAAGTACACAATGACTTAAGGGGAAAGTCTGTAACCAGATAAATTCAAGTGAAGGAAAATAAAAAACAAGGTTCCAAAATTAGTAGGAATACGATTATAGAAAGTCCTTAAAATCAAGCTGGAATACTTCTAATTCCTATACAAACAAGGAAAGTAGATGAAATTATTTAAATTAGGGCATGATGTAATGTATGTAAATATGGGTAGATGAGACCTGCCAGGATGATTACTCATTAAAATAAATCATGATTTCATCCAGCAAAGCAAATTATATGAATCCAAACTCGATACCTATGAGATACAAACCAGAGATTAGTGAAAGAACACAAAGAAATTTGCTCTTTTACTGACAAGAATATGCAGTTATGGCACTTCTCTCTTTATAAATTTCTTTCTAAGAAAATATTCTTTTTTAATGCTTCAATGATACATGCCCCATTTCACATGTTCACATAAGCTAGAAGAATAAATAATGCAGAAACAAGCCAGTAATTAAGTGAAGGGAAAAGAAAAGGCAAAGAAAAATCGTAAAGATTCCAGCAGGATACCAAATGAAAGTGTTTGGGGTCAGGTCTCTCCCAGTATGGGACCTTGAGTCATTGATCTGTTTTACTCTGTGAGGCACTTTGGTGTTGTCTCTGGTTGGACTTAATGAAGGAGTCGAACAGTGTGATCAAGTGCAAGATAAGAAGATTAACTCATAAATGAAAACCCAATTTTGTTTTCTTTATTTTGACTGTAAACTAGATGAATTTTTATCTTGCATTGTGGAGTAAACTACAAAAATATTTTTTCTTTTTTTGGTTAGCTTATTAATTTTTCAAATAAATGAGGCCAAGAAATAGGTCAAGGTATATTTAACTGTGTGAAATACTGAGGACAAACCAGGAATCCAGACATACCATTTGCCATTGATTTTAGGGTCCTGACCCAAATCACATACCCTCTAGGATCCTAAGTGGAGAGAAATGCTATCCACACTGCAGTCTTGAGGTGAAGTTAAGTCTCTTGTTCTTTTATTTTCTTTCCTCCAACTTTCTCCTTCTTCCTCTTTTCATTCTTTTCCTTTTCTGTTTCTTTTTGAAATTCTTTCCTAAAACACAAATTATGTCTTTAAATTTTAATATTAACAAAAAAAAAAAAAAAAAAGCACCCAAATCTCTTGCTTTTCACCTCATTTGAAGTTGAATGACAGTTTACCCAAACTATGTCTTTTTCTATTACACCAAATATGTTAAAACAAATTAGCATACACAAAAGGATAAAATATTGAATTTCATAATCTGAAGATTAAAAAGATTTGAAAATAAAATGAAAAAAAATAATTTGATGGTAAAAATTCATTGGTGGTTGCATGTGAAAATATGCAAGGTAAAAAGAACCCTCAGTTTTGTCTTTCAAAATACTTCTTGGATCTCCTTTTACAGAGTATCCTAAAATGTGTTAACTTTGGTGTCATGAGAAAAATGACTTAAAACATGCCATCTTAAGAAAATTAAATCTGATGAATGTGTTATGTGATGGTACTCAACTAAAAATCTTTCAATTTATTATAGTTTTAATTTCTCATCTATACTTCATCATTGGTCAATAAAGCAGGTAAATGGTCTTCAGATCCATTTTCTTATTGACAAAACTATTTCTGTTATATAAGAGTCTGGTTTTCTCAGGAATTACTTAGGTTTATGTGCATACAACTTTAATTTTCCTGGAAATAACTGTTGCTTCCACAACTTTTATTTATTTTTTTTAACACTAGTTATGAAAAGTCTTTCATTAGCTAGAAAGAAAGACAATCCATTTTATATTGCTATTATGCATTTTTCCCATTGAATACCTATTTCCATATAATTCAATGATACATCAGTCTTTGGAGAGGTTATAACAATGCAAATCAAACACATATCTTCCAGCATCTGTGTTTATTGGTGTAACATTGAATTCTTTAACACTTGGTTTCCATTCAGACACATTTCTATACCTGTTCTTTTGCTGCAGTCATTTTCCATATGAAAGTTAATAGAGCTCAGGAAAACTGCCAAGAATTACCTCTAACTTTCATGGTCACCTTCCTGTGTGGTGTAACTGGAATGGCTCAAAGCCTGTGGGACAATACAAACAATTTTGCTAGTATTCTTGGCTGTTCACCAAAACAGAACATTTCATTTGTATACAGCGAATTTTCCCAATAACAAATTATTTTCAGCCATGGCTCTTCATCAACACCATCAAGAGAAATTAAATTAAATATGTCTATGTCCATATATATCACTCTCAAATTTGACTTAAGGCAAGTCCTCAGTTACCAATATCCAAATTATTGTGACTAGTGGACTAGATTTTCCTCTTGTTCATTGCTCGCTCGGCATACTGCTCCTGTAAGCTGTGCCCTCATCAGCAATCATATTTGTTGGCAGACTGCAAGTCTTTGCTACATAAAGAGATAGATGGGGAGAGAGACAGAGAAACATGAAGGTCTGATATGATCTTTTTCAAGGCCTTGGGCTTGTAAACAATTCTAGGATGCAGAATGAAATTGGATGTTTGTTTAAAGTTTCGCTCAATCTGCTCCAAGGCATTCTGCTCATGGATGACATGGTCTGGGACACAGTTCTGCATGAACAGCACCCTGTCTACACATGTCTGAGGCCAACTCTGAGCCTCAACAATGAGTATGTCATATGCAACAAAACTTGTAATTCTCTCTTCTTCTGATTTTTCATCAAAATGACAATGATCTCATGACAGCTGGCCTGAAGGAGATATTATTACCTCATCCTTTGAAATGGTTTATAAGCTGAGGAGACAGGGCTTCCTTTCTCCCAGATACATATACACACACAAACAAATATAGAAAACATCAGAATTTGTTAACTCATCTTTCTGAACAGAATTGGAACTGAGCCTAAAATTTAAGTCCAGCTGCTCAAATTTCAGAACAGATATGAGCTACTGAAGGATTGGGTGTTCCAGCATTAGTACCAAGGTGACTTTTAAGTCCTGCAGAAGGATTTCTCTCTGCCTGATGTAAGCATTTCAGTGATCTAGATATTTTTGTGAATACTTGAATTACTTATAAAGATATAGCATTAAAGGAACCCTTACTAGACATCTGAAATTTGAGTTTAAGGTGGATGTCTGTGTTAGATTGGATATTATGCATGCCTTTTGTTTTTTACAAGGTCGAGTGAGTGGAAATCAGGAACCAGGCCAGCATACATGTAATTCAGACATATAAGCAGCTTGCTGCTTAAATGAAATAAATTTTTGAGCAAAAGAATATTATAATCAGTCTACTTCATCTTGTGGGAAAAGTCAAAAGATCCAACTGTTGACTTTTTTTGACAGGAAGTTTCTGCCTTTTTTTTCTTTAATACTAAAGACTAAAATATGGTTGTGAAGAAGAACATATTGTTAACACAGATATTTAGACACAGTACTGAGAATGAAAAGCTTTTCTAGCAGTTGGTCTGATATGTTGTCATTCTGTCACCTGAGAATGACAGCCTGATAGATTGCAGCAAGAGGCAAGGAAATTTCACTTTGAAAAACATCAGCAGCCTTCGTACATCTGTTAATTAAAGCAATCTGCCAGTGTTCCTCTTAGCCATTCCATGAATCAATGTTAAGCTAACGTGACACATTTTCACTACTTCTGTAATAGAATTGGAAGTAACACATTTATTTATCAGGTGGCACCGATCTACACTTCCCTGTCTGAGGATGGGTTTTGATTGTCACACTATCACCGTCTGGTCTAGGTGTGACAGACTGAAGATTTTCAATCTCTTTCAGCGAAGTTATAAAATAGCAGGTGGACTCTATGTTTCTCCTGGAACATTCAAGCAGTATTTGAGTCTTGGATTTGGTTATCAGTATTATTGCTCTATATTTTAACAGAACTGGAGAGATACAGTTGCTGGCAATAGATCTTCAACAAAAAAGACTTGTTTAATCTTATTCTGTCACAATGCAGGGTTTCATACAAATTTCTACTTCAGCTCTAAAGCAGAACTCACGATTCTGACATTTTGTTTTATTCTCAGCAATAATATCTGGTATAAAAGTACTACCTTTCCATGACTGATGACAGGGATTTAATTCATGGGACTTGCATTAAGTGCCTTTACTCCTGATTGTTAATCCTCAGAGACATTTAACCAAGAAAAATTCAAGTTCAGTCTGTTTCCCCAAAAAATGCAAAGCATTGAATCAGGAAAAAAATTTCTGGAAAATAATAATATAGAATACAGTATATAAACAAAATGTGATATAGACATTACATAAAAGAAATACATAAAGATGACCATAGTTTTATAAACTGAACAGAATGACTGAAGATTGAAGTTGTAAGATACTGAGAAATATTTTTTGAAGGCCCTTAGTGTGTGCAATATCTTCCCTCAGCCAGGGTTTTAACTGCCAAGATCATTAATGGAATGGGAGAGCAGTGTAAGCTTGGACCAGATTATTGTGAAAATTAGCAAGGTTGTGGCAAAGAGCTGTACCTATTCTTGTGGAGTCCCAGCCCACAGGATTAGGGGATTAGGAGATGTACTTATTCACAGCCCCTTCCCCTTGCCTGAGCTAAGTTGTTGCATCCCTGCTGGTATTTGTACAGCACCTGATTCTCTTGATCAAGTGAATTATGGGGGCTCCTAGATGGCACAGGCCAATGCTGAGTGATTAATGGGGAGAAAAGTGTCTAGCCATCAATTTCACATTTCATCGCAACGCACCTTACTGCAAAATAAATAAATAAATAAATAGCAAGTACACATAGGATGGTGCTCTAGATTTACAGTTGAAAATTGGTTGATTTTCTTTAATGTCATGTCTAATATCCATGCCTATTGTAAGGCATAAATCTGAAGCTGCAAGTTTTTAAAATAGTCAGCATGTCTGGTGCACTGTGAAACAGCCACTCTTTGAAAAGCTCAGCTCCACCAGTGCATCTTAGGTTGCTGCTTTTAAAGGAATACAGATGGTGGCTTTTCTTGAAATGAAGTGATAAAAAAGCCCATGTGAGTAAATCTTCTTGAAAAAGTACTGAGAAATCTTTAGAAAAATAACACCCTTAAAAAGTAAAACTAATACTTTTCAGAGATTTTGCCTTTATGAACTTCAAATATTGTTTGTTTTCTGTTGTTAACAGAAGTGCCAACAAACTTTGGTTATTCTGAAGTCTAGAGTAAATACTCTGTAATTACCATGGGTTTTTGTGTGTGTGTGGCAAAGGATACCATGCTTCTGCATAAAAATGATATGGCTTTTTTCAAAAAGGCACATTTTCAAAAATAATATAAATGACAGAACAAGGGGAAACAAAACAAAGTTAGTTTCCAGAACCTTTTCAGAATGACATCATATAGTGTAATCTTGGAAGCTCACAGACAGTGAATCACAACCAGCATATTGCATGTGATGCTGAGAGATTAAACAGGAAAATAATCTTTACAAGAATGAAATCTCCCAATGAAATACTAACATGCCCATGTGAAAATATTTTAAAAGTTTTGGTTTAAAACAGGAGTTAAATAGTTCAAAACTAAGGATAAACTTAACAGACTTGATGGTGCTGGTAGTGGCAAATTTACAGAATGACTTCACTTATCACAGTGCATAGTGAAATTAATCTTTGGAATACAGCACAGATGTCCAAGTCATTCTGGGTATTCAAGTGAACACATTGCGTGTAAAATTTGTAAACATGTGATTTACTACCCTTGAATCCAATGGGATGACTCTACTCCTTCATCCTTTTTAACAATGTCAGTAAAGAAATTAAAAGGCTAAGAGTGGTAACATCATCTTGCTGAACACTTCATGAGCATTTGCAAGTATTTTTAGCATTTCACTTGCACTAAGGCTGCTAAAACGAGTAGTTTTTCTGAAAGAATCCCTAATGACATTTAATGAATACAGTTTCCATGTACTCCTGTATGGAATCTTGATTTGTGTTAGGTAAGTCACAGGGGATCACCAAAATCTTTATTATAAAAAAGGCCAGAATGTCAAATTTTGAGTTCCCCATTTTTGTTTTTTGGCTATTTTTGAAAATTAGTCTTATTCTTTATATGGGAAGTATGAAGAGTTTGCATTAAACCATAAATTTTTAAAGAGGGTATATACTTACACTGAATACATTTCAGTTGGGAAATCTGTTGTAATGTTGGATGAACTACCTGAGCAGTCACAATTAGTGCAGAGTCTTGGGTCTATGACGTAGTTATTGAATTATTTTCCTAATTTGGACAATCACTGTAATGCACTATTGAATCATAAACCAGAGAAAAAATATATTTCAATAATTATTGCATCCATCTCACAAAATTCTAGATTATTTCCAAATACATATTTGTAGTGTTCTGTCTAAAGTGGTTGTAAATAAGTTTTGTAGCAAGTTTATCAGGTATTTTAAAACTAGAGTACATCTTGCCAAGCTTTTCTATGATTCAAGAGGTATTCAGACTGTGTTTTACATGTAACATTATTCACTGACTGTCAGTACATATATGATTGCTTTTATGATGATTGTAAATGTACATAATTTATTCAGATTCTAAAATGCAATTAAACACCTAATTTCCATCAGTGAAATTTAAAAAAGAAGCCATTTCCATTAAGCTACCTGATATTTATAGATAGTATACCACTACATTTAATTTGAAATTAGATCATTAATACAGTAATACTACTAATATGAAAGTGATAGAAGAAAAAAATTCTTCTAAGTTTGAAATTCAGAATTTTAATATCAAAAATTTCTGATTTTTTTGTGAATTAACTTATTTTGTTCAAGTTGGGAAATAATTTCTTTCTTTCTGGTGTCCTATTTTTGTTTAATTCTCATCACTGTGTTTGCCAGCATCTGCAGAAGTACTGAGCAGTTTTACAAAAACTGAGGTTAATCACTCCTGCTAATGATCCTCATCTAGCAAAGCTAGTGATGTACAAATATTTTGACTCTTCAATTTCTTAGAATTCAGAACAATAATCTGATAATATTTCCTGATTTAGAAGTGATGTCTTAAAGAAGGTGGTCTTCCTCTTCAATTGCCATTTGTTTAGAATATCCCAACACTGAAGGAATTGCTTGAAAAAAGTGGCAGAATTTAATAACTATATATTTAAGTTTCAGCAGAAATCACACTCTATATGTGAGCCTGAAAAAAGTAATTATATAATTAATTTATTCAATGATTCAGATTAATAATTTCAGACATTTTCTCCTTTGAATTGTACAGGACTGAATAAGAAGAGAACATTTATAATCTAACTTTTATTGTTCAAAGATTAGTGAGACAAATCATCCTTATGTATTGTTGCTACGATAAAATGAAGCTTGTAGAAATAAATTTTGCCTGTTTAAAAGTGAAAATCTATAGAGAAGTACATTAATTGATCACTATAATTCCAAGAAACTAATGTAATATATTAAATATAAAGCAAACACAAACACCTTAAAGTGTTGGTGACCTTAAGGTATCAGAATTCCTAAGTAAAGGAGGCTGGTTTATCTAATGATGAATAACACCCTGTCTTCCATGTGAACAGAGCCTTGAAATATAGTGACCAATTGCATAGATGATAAGCCCTATTTTATGGAGTGTGATGTTTTGCTGACATACTGTTCTATATTATTTTCTCCAAAGTACTATTTCCTGTGCTGAGAAAGAAATAAAAACTGTATTGTTCTAACCTTACACCTATATTTCTTGGATAAGTAATGATAATGGCTTAATAGCTCCTAATCCTTTGGGGAGCTTAATGTTTTATTCCCTATGGGTTCCCTGTAGCTATTTTCACATGACTATTGTTAAAAGAACATTCTCTTTTTTTTCTCCTTTCTTTTTCTACACAAATTATCAATAACTCTACAAAGGAGAGTGCTCTCCTTTGCATTTATGCGAGATAAATCCCTCCATTATGCTCCCAGAGGTCCAGTGACAGTGTGAGGCTCACACCTCTCCTGTTGTGTTAGAAACTATGAAGGATTCAGCAAACAGAATCAAGAAGGACTTGGGATGAAATCCTGACCCCAGTCACAAAGAGATCTGCTGAAAGAAGTCGGTGGCAGGTCTGTTGCAATGAAAAAGAATTAATTCCTCATCACCATCCTGTGGCTCAGGGTTTGCTGCCAGACTGCTTGAGAGCTGGCTAACTGTAGAAGAATATCAGGGATCAGCAAAGCTCTAAATATAGAGATTCTTTCAAAACAGGGGCATTCTGAGCCATTTCTTTGCTCTCTTTATGGATATAGTTATGTCTGAGGACTTCATACTCATAGCATACCAGCACTTGGAACTCATTAAAATGAGACCTGCAAATAACTGAAAATGAGATTGCATGTTTTTTGGCTCTAATTTAGTCCCTTGGGGCACCTTTTGTTTCTATTTTTGCTCATTATTCCTGCTGCTTACTTGCAATATTGCCACAATAAGTTTGTTAAGCTCATCTTGTTTACTTTCTTTTTTTTTTCAGCAGGATCATTACTTTCCCTAACTGAAATACTGAAGATTAAAAAAAGAAAATATTCCTAGACATATGTCCACCTTCTTTAGATCTGTAGTCAATATCAATACCAGCAGCATTTCATATTTTTCCTTCTTAATGAGTTCCATCCATCCTGGTGTCCTGATCAAAATGGCAAAAGGCTGGAAATCTTACACTTCTGTATCTTATTTAAGTAGAATCTTTCTGTATTGAAAAAAATATTTTTTAAAAAAAGGTAATGATAAGATAATATTTTCAAGGCAGCAACTCTAGCAGCATTGACCTAAAATGTCCATGCTGACTCACAAAATGTCGGTTCTTTGAGAAGGTAAAGTAAAAGCCAAAAAGTGACATTGTTGCCCTGTGGGCTGAAAAAGATTTGTAAATTTAACTTTCATTAAAAAAGTTGTCAAAATGTGTACTTCAGTTGTTAATACTTTAATATGATAACATATATGGAAATATGATAATATGATAAAATATGATAACATATGAGGTATGTGATGCATCGTAATAGCATTCACTTATTATCAGAAGTATTGAGCAGCACATTTTCAGAATAGAGTGACTTATTGGTGTAATACAACTTTCACTATCTGCTGTATCAACTCTCTGCTTCACATTCACCAATATTTCCTTTAATATTATCACACTAAATAATGTTTATTTTTACAATGTGTAACAAAGAGAAAGATTTCAGAGTACTAACCACCTACAGAGGCAAAGTGATTAAGTGATATGTTTTACTTTCTAGTCTGTATTTGAGAAAAAAAAATTGAGAATGCAGAAAAGTTCTTTTTAGTTTTATGCACTGAAATGCCATGCAAAACTGCACAGCTTTATAAGTATATCTCCATGATTTAGAGTATTATGCATACATAAATCCATAGAAGAAAAAACATGAAGGAAGCAGGTTATTATGAGTATACTGAGAGAAGGGTGCTTTCATGTTTATATTTTAATTCCTTGGTTATCAGATGGGCAATTTCACTAACAAAGTGTTGAAGGTCATTTTCTTCTTCCTCTTTCTTTTTGCTTCGGTTTAGAATGTAATCTTTATTGGTGTCTTTTAATTTTTTTTAGTCAGGCCAATTGACCTTATTACACCCTTGTTGAATCAGGATACTGAGTAAATGACATCATGCAGGACAAAAATTAACAATAGCAATATCCCATCAAAGGGCTGATATTTGCATTTAAAGTCTTTTGGAACACTAATCTGTATTATTAACTCTAAGTCAGCAGTCTAAACCCAGTCTAAGAATTCCCTCTTTAATTACCTGGATAAATGCATTTTAGTCTTTTCTAGATATGAGCATTCATTTTCAAATCAAAGAGACTTTTCCTTAGTCCTCAGGCAATCTGGCCTTTTGAAGCCTGTAACCCTAAAATCAAGACTAATAATTAAATGTAGCAATATGTTATCAATACTCCAGAAAATACTACATGTTAGAAAGGCTATTATGGCTACCTATCCCCGAGACATCAACTTAAACCCAGTCTTAAAAACTATGCCAATACTACTTAATCATAATATGATTAAGAATGTATGATAATTTTTCAGACTTTTCTTATTTTGCAGGGTTCAAGAGAAAGTAAAAGAACCATGGAAACATTAGTGAAAAGCATTCAATGAATTTACCAGGGCCATCTTGTTCCAACTTTTTTTGGTAAGAGCCAGTACAAGCATTTTTCACTGTGCATCATTCAGTTAAGCTGTTACTATTGCTAAATACTGCTCACAACATACAAAGATCAGTTGGTAATTAAAATTGCTGATGAAAACAAAATTTTGCCTTTGCTTATTTAAAAATATTTTTATATGTAGCATATCAGCAGGGTTTCATGAATTTAATGGACGTTTTTTGGAGCTGTGAAACTTTTGTTCAGGAAAAAGTTATACCAAACCAGAGATTGCCATCTTACTGAGAGTCAATTGCCTTGCAAGGTAGAAGAGTGCATGGTGTGTGTACATTATGACAATTTTTGCATTGTAATGCAGCCTTTCCTTCCCCAATGTGTGAAGTACATGAATAAAGACCACTCTATCAATCAATTAATTAGCACTAATTATTGCTCATTGTACATGATGTAAAATACCATAATCACTTATTTTTTCCAATTATTGCAAGACTGGGATATCTCTGGGTAGCCAGAGACAGACTTACAGCAGGAGATGGTGGACAGATGCATTGTGGTGGTTTATTCCAGTCATTGACACAGGAATGGACATGTTCACTTCTGCAGAACATTCATAGAATGACTGGACTTGGAAGGGGCCTTAAAGACACTTTAGTTCTGACACCCCTGCCATGGTCAAGGACGCCTTCCCCTAAAGCAAGTTGCTAAGGGTCCCATCCAACATTTTCCAGGCCTTGAACACATCCAGGGATGGAGAATCCACAACTTCTCTAGGGAGCCTTTTCCACCGTTTTTCCACCCTCACACTAAAGAATTTCTAATATAAAATCTAAATCTACACTTCTTCAGCTTAAGGCCATTCCCTCTTGTCCTGTCACTACAAGCCTTTGTAAAAAGTCCCTCTCCAGCCTTCTTCCAGGCTGATTTTAGTCTTCCATTATAATTAGGAGATTCTAATGAAATCTAACAGATAATATTTCATGTTGTTTCTTGAGCAGTAAACAGAGTGCTTCTGTAAAAAATCGCCTTTTATATTTTTTTTTTTTTTTACAAGTAGAAAGATGTTTTCAACTCAGAGAAGCTGGTAACTGAAGTTTGCACATTTGACAATATGATATAAATGTTCCAGTCATTGAAACAAAGCTGAGGAAAATAAATTTCAAATTTCAGTCATTGCCTTTTTTTCATTCTTATGAGAATTTTGGTGACTCTTCTATAAAGTTTAAAATTAATATTATAAAATAAACATATGCCATCCCACCATCAGATGTTCATGTAGGCACTGATGAACAGTAGTGACCTAGTCATCATCATTATGACCTTATTACACCAAAGAGAATAAAAAAGCACACTTCGCACTGAAAGAAATTGGATATGTTTCAAAGATATTTTGGTTTGTCTGAAAACAATCCTGAAGAAGAATTAACACTTCTCCCTGCAAGGTCACTGAAAGAAAGCTGTCTAAGCAACTACAGTATGAGTGGGATGTTATTTTCAAATTCATTTGAAAATAGATTTGCTATTTCTCAGGATGGAGAGCCTGCCCTTTGAGGAAAGACTGAAAAGGTTAGGGCTCTTCTCCCTAGAGAAGAGAAAGCCCAGAAATAACCTCATTTTATTGAGTATTTAATAATTTTTCCATTTATTATTTCAGTACTTGAAGAGGACAAAGGTTGTCCTCTCCCTTCTCAAGGAGCCACATTTTGAATCTGAGGGCCAATGGGTACCAGTTGCACTGTGAAGGGTTTCAACTTCATAGAAGTGTCAGAGACTGAAATAGCTCATGCCTCAAACATTGATATAAAATTGTAAATTGTATAAAGACCATCCCTCTCTAAAGGATGCCTGACTAGAACTTTGGACTGAAAGTTGGACTACTGGTTAGATAAATGGAAAACCATTCTTCAATTCCCAGGCCTAGGAAAAAACAAACAAGGGTGGGGGAAAGGCATCCAGAAGAGAGCCAAATCCAGGATCCGTGCTGAGTCACCTCTGGCTGGATTTGGGGTAGGGGAGAACACAGCCCACAGAAGCCAGGTTTACACAGACCCATCTCCCAAAACAAGGGCGAGGAGGTTTCAGGTGTGACCTCTGGTCAGGGGCACTGAACACCCACCCTCCCTTTCACAAACTGGCCCAGCTGAACCCCCAGCCCCACAGGCCAAATCCACAGGACATTTATGTGAGAAGTAGCTGAGGGGGAGTCATAATCCATCAAAGATGCCACAAAGTGCTCCCTAAAGGCCTTGCACCACAAGACTGCACGTGATGTAAAAGATCCAGTCTGTTTCAAGAGGCTATCCCCCCCTCCTACCCAGGGGAAACATTCCTGGACATTGCCACCTGCTGGGCCTATACTAACCCATCCAATTCTATGCTTTTTGGGGGACCTTCACCATCAAGAGGACCAGAAGATGAGGATCAATGGGATGCCATCAGGATCTGTGAATTGCTGATACTTTCTACCTAGTCTGTCTCCACTTCACTCTCTTTCCCCTGACATTCCCCAAGTTCCTCTTTCCCTATTTCTTCCTATTCCTTTTCTTTCCCTCATAGTTACTATCAAATAAAATCCATAATATTGTCACTGGCATATGGTCTCATTTGCACCTTAATTCGGGCTGAGGAATTCCTCAATTAGTAACTGGACCATAACAAGAAGAAAGAAACTTTTACAATGAGATTGTTCATCCACTGGTACATGGCAGAGTGTTCATCACTGGAGGTTTTCAAGATGCAATTGGACAAGGTTCTAGAATGGATTCCTTCCAACTCAGAATATTCTGTGATTCTCTGATCCTGATTCTGTGATCTAGGCTTCCTTTCCACCAAAAGGTTGGGCAAGACAATCTTTCATGGTCATTCTTAACCTGGACTGTTCTATGATTCTAAAAACTAAGACAAACATGCTTGTAGTTCCCCAGATTCTCCTTCCAGGCCTTTTTGTGGATGTGTGTCACACTGGCCAAGCTCCAGTCATCTAAAATCTCCTTGGTTACCCAGGACAGATGAAAGATGAAAGAGATCATCTTGGTGGGCTCTTCTGCCAGCTGCCTCAGTGACCTTGGCCAAATCCCATCCAGTTCCAGTTCTGAGTATCCAGTTGTCACAGCAGATCACTAACTGCTTCCTCCTGGATTGCAGGGAATCTCTTCTGCTCCCTGTCCCTGACTACCAGCCCAGGGGGCCAACTATCTACTATCAAAGACTGAGACAAAGAAGGCTTTAAATTCCCCAGCCTTTTCCACCTCCTTAGTGACAATGTTCCCCACTTTGCACCTAATGAAGTAATTGAGGTTTTCCTCGGCTCTCCTTTTGTAGTTG
The DNA here is from genome assembly GCF_022539315.1 of Serinus canaria. Classification (NCBI taxonomy): domain Eukaryota; kingdom Metazoa; phylum Chordata; class Aves; order Passeriformes; family Fringillidae; genus Serinus; species Serinus canaria. The sequence goes on along the minus strand of NC_066314.1, from coordinate 15,787,195 downwards.
ATGCATTTATAAAAACACTTTTTACTGTTTTTCACAGCAGTGGAAATAAGCAATTTGGTATATTTACTCAGCATTATTAGTATTTCCCAGAATGTTTTTTGTCAAGTTATTATTTTTTTTATTTGAAGCACTTTAGAAGCTGATTAAATATGCCAAATATTCAGTACAGGTGAGGTCTTTTAAGCAAGTTGGAATCAAATATTTACCAGAAGTGCTGGTCTTTTTCCAGTTGCTAGAGAAGTAGTCTAGAAAACCAACTAATTCCTCATGCTAAATTTGTTCATGACTAAAATTTGGCAGGTGAATTCCCAGCAGCAAGATTTGTTTAACTTCTCTTTTCAGGTTTCTTCATGGATATACTTGGATTCCTTTGTACTTTCCCCTCATTGACCTAAGTTTGCCTTACGACTTTTTGTCAGCTGCTGATTTCTCTAATAAAAGCCATTTCTTTTGTAGTGCTACAAAAGTGACTTGTCAAGTTATGAAGTCTTGAGAAGATTTGCAGCAGTTCAAAAAGGAAAGCAGTCTTTAGATCAGTAAAATGTGATCCAACAGGTGACACAACATAAATTGGAACTTTCATAAACTATTTTCTACTCTCAAGTTTGTACAGAACTTGAAGCTCTACTCTCAGCATATTTAGGCCAAATCCTATATATATATATATATATATATATACATATATAATTATTTTTAATCTTCATTTTGAAAGATCTGTATTTTTCTTTTTTTTTTTTTTTTTAACTTTTGAAAAGCACAGTCATGCTGATTAATTACCTGGAACAACCCACACTTATTCAACAAATACTGATTTCCAAAATATATCCTGTTCAGTTGTTCAGTGCAACTGCTGGGTCCTTTAATGGCAATCTCAATATGTGGGCCTGTCTGGAATTTAATTAGCTTCCCATTAAGAAAAATATATCATTCTCCAGCTCTGCTGACAGTTATGAAAAAGTAAAACAATCAATAATGTGCTTCAAATTTGGTTTAAAAATCAACACCATCGTATGGGCTAAACTATTGCAGTGTAAGTTTGGCCTGTATGAGTTAAAAGATTTTGGTGCCCAAATTTTTACTGCTAATTGTCTAAGCTCTTTAAAAATAATTCACCAAAAGATATTTACCCAGCATCTGTTTTCTTTTGGGATTTACTTTCATACTAGAGATATTTCTAGCATGTTTTTTTCAGTTTTTATTGTGAGGGTTATAATATCCATGGATTTCTCTGGATAAAAAGAGTTTGATCAGCCTATTAGCCTCCAAAATACTTGAGAAGTCATGTGAGATTCAAATCAGGAGGGAGAAAAAGAGGAAAAAAATGAAGCATATGCTGGGCAGCTGCTAGTCTTTCTCTCTACACTATAATTAACTAGATCAACAAAGATGTGAAAATTATTTGTGTATTTACTTAGCTCTTCAGCAATTGGGAAACTAGTAAGATTGTTCTATCATTGAATAGTTAGAGATATTGACACTTGATTATCCTGGCAGCCAAAACAGGCTGTAAAAATTTTTGGTGCCAGTATTTCAAAGTATACAGTCCAAGAACAAAAGAAACTAACTTCCTATTTTGGAATAAATGTTTATATATGTATTCATTTAGGAAAGAATGGACAAATAATTACATATAGAGGTCCTCTCCTAAATTCTGATATACACAACACTCTTTCCACTGTGAAATAATATACAAAATCTCCAGAAGTTCATGTTTTGTCTTACATTTTATAATGCATTATGCCTGAATTACATAAAGATGTCCAAATGTTATCCAGCACCTAACCAAACAGCATGAAAATTATCAGTTCAAAATGGCTTAATTTTATTGTTGATATTATCTATATAAAGTCTAATAGTAACGGGAGGGGAAAGGAACGTTAAAGACTATTTTGTCAGTTTAGTAGCAAAATTGTGCAAAACTTTCTTAAATCATGACCATATTTTTCTAAATCACACACTAATCCTGCCAGCAGAATGTGTGTTTTCTTGCAGCTCTGGGTTTGGCATCATTAGATGCCAACTTCATGTTCTTTTATTCTGCAATAAATGAGATTTCCAATATGTACTGAAGATTTTTATATAATAAAAAAAAAGCTAAATGAACTAAATAAATAATGGGTTCCTGTGTCATGCTTGTCATGCTTAATTTATTAAAATCCTGAAATTTAAACTAATTTTCTGATTTTTCATATCCATCTGTCAGTTCACCCATCCATTTTTTTTACCTTTCACTTTCATGATATTTGAGCACCTAGAATAAATTGCAAAGAAAATTGATGTAAACCAGTTCTGAGGTGTGCCTAATTTTAGCTGATTTAACTTCCTGAATCCTTAAGTTTACATTTTTTTAGTAGGATTATTAACAGCTCTCTGAGATTTGCATTTTCAACATAATTTTGTACAATGTCATCATGCAGGCACTTACATATTTATAGGACAAGATTCAGTTCTATTTGAATAAAGATACACTTGTGTTCTTGGACTTCTCTTAATTTAATCAAATTGTTAATAACCTTATGTTTAAAAATAATAAGATCTCTTACACGCTTAGAAAGGCAAAATGAAGAATATTTCACAATATATCCAACAGCCATCATCGATGCTGAAAGAATGCAGATAATTTTTCTTGCTGAAACTGGCTCTTGTGATCCAGCCCTTTTTATCTAGAACTTCTTACAAGACTTGAAATTATTAAATATAACTATACTCTGGAAAAAATAGATCCATCATCCATACCACTGACAAACCTGGGATGAAGACAGGAGGATAGCCAACTTTCAAAGTTGTCTCAATTGTTCTCAATTCTTTCTCTGTATATAATTTTATACATTATCTCCCAATGATTCATTAAACATTGGGTATTGATTTCTCCCTTTCCACATCTTTCTTTTTAAGACGTCTCTATTCAAGCCACTGATGGTACAAAATGACAATCTAACTGTACAGAGAGTAGGGTTCAAGACATCCCAGGAAAAAAAAAATAAAGGGGAAAAACTAAATATATCCCACCAGGAATCTGGTAAGGGAAGGTCACTACCTGAATGTCTCAGTTGGAGACAGATTGGGGTAGTTCTAAGGTAAAGAGCTGAAGCAATCCAAAAAACATTTGTAATGTCACAGTGCCAATTCACAATTGCATCATTAGTGTTAATGAGAAGCTGTGCTTTGTCATTATTACTACTAAAAGTGCACATCTGGAATCTAGAGAGCAACAGACAATTACAAAATGAAAGTTGAGCTTTGGCTGTTATTTATGTCCAATGTATGAGAAAATCTGGCGTTTAATATAGGAAGTTTTTAATATAGGAAGGTTATTTTTCAGAGAAACAGCTTTCTTTTTTTCCCCTGCTTGCTTCATGCTAGGCAGTATCATCCATTAACTCTGGATCCCTATGGCAGGACTGCATTCACTGTCAGTGGAGGAAGACATGCCTATCTCTCCCTACTTTCTCAGAGAGGAGGGTAACTAATTGTTTGCTGCTTCACACACAGCTCCGCAGCTCACACACGTACTGAGGTCTTGCTCCTCATTACCCTTCCCTCCATCCATACATTTTCTCAGCAACACTTCAGTCCTCAAGTACCAGCTAAAGAGGGAATTTAGCAATCAGTCATACTGAAAATGTAATTTTGAGAAATGTTGCCTTTCAAGGCATTTTTGAATTATACTTATTCATTTGGGGAACAGAATCAGATGCAGTTACTACTACATAATCTCATCTTACTGCTTCCTGTTCTATAGACTTTTCTTATTGTTTTGTATGGACCAAGTGAGACTAAATTCTAAAATTTATGGATGCCATATTTATAGTACAGGTCGGTGAACAAGCGTCAGGAAGCATCAGTTTTATAGGGGAATTAAGTGAGGTTGTTACAGCAAAATTTATTGTTTAGTCCGTGAAAGCTCAGACTTGAAAGGTTAGGCCACAAAGTAATAAAGATAGAACATCACAATCATAATCTCAGTAAGCAGTATAACATGAATATAAAATAAAAAAAACCAGAAAGTTACAGAAATATATAGGCATGGCTAATATAATTTCCAGTTCTATTACCTTTGTCTATGACTCTGGAATTTTATCACTGAATTACAGGCTGTCAGAAGTAGATTTCCAGGTTTTCTTCTTTCTTTTCTTTTCCTTCTTCCTTTCTTTCCCACATATTTCCTGAGAACTACTTTGAAAACACTCTTAATATATATTGTCTTTGCAAAACAGAAGAGATAGATCCTGTAGACCATGGAAACAAGAGCCACTCTGGCTAAACAAACAGAAAATATGGCCTCACATTTTAACAGCAAAATTTATTGTGCCACCAAATGGCCTGCCTATAGCTCTTTATTCACCATAAGGCTACAGCTCTCTATCAAAATGTAAATAGATGTAAAGCAGTGATCAGGTCACAAGACCGCTTGCCAGCAAGGAAACCCAATATAAAAATAAATACTGGTGTATAAAATCAAGTCCTGGACTTTTAAAAACAGCCAAGACAGCATAATCCAGTGCTGCATAATGTTGACTGCTTCTTTAAGAACATGCAGTGTGTTAAGCAGCTAAATCATCAGTAAAGTAATGCTGTTCTCAGGGACATACCTGCACTGTAGCTGCATTTACACTGAATTGTTGATGCACCCTGAGGACACTGCAAGACCACATTCCCCAGCCACAAATATTGTGTAGCTGTTTGGGCACCCCGTGGAGCATGGCAGTGCCTCAGATGGCACAGCAGGATTTGCCATCTGGAGGGCATCACACCTCACACACTGTGTGAGCAGTGCATGCTCCTGGACACCACCAGCTCAGAAACCTCCAACCTGGCCCCAGTGCCTGCCAAGCAGCATTGCCTGCTGCTAGGTCACTGTACCAGGCTGAGTGCCCAGCATCCCTGAGTGGTGCCTCTCCACCTGGAAACTCCATGATGGGTGTGGAATGGACCATGACTACAAAACACCTGCCTCAACAGCCAGGGATCCCCTGCCAGGGGCATCTCATGGCCCATTGAGGACAGACTCCACACTTTTTCCATGAGAAATGGTAGGTGGCAAGAAATTAAGCCAGGTGTAAGGTCTGCATGAGAAGACTCCTCTGTGGTGCCAATGAAGAGATGCAGAGTCAACACACCTGGCCACACCACAGCACCTGCTGTCAGCATAACTTGGAAAGAATTTTGATGTAATAGTTATGCTAACAGTAAACCAAAAATAATAAAGAGATAATTTCATGCCACAATTGGTTTTAAGTGCAAATATGCACACAAGGAAAGTTGAAAAACATGACTAGTACCAGCTCTACTAGTTTGGTCAATTACCTCTTTCACACCTATCATGGCTTTCACTTGCACATACTACATTTCAGCCTTTCTACTTTTGGATCTTCAAAGTTTTCAGGTAACTTTGCATCAGTCCAAGTTTTCTGAATAATTGCTTCCCCTGGCTGGAGCAGATACCATGGCCATGAGCACATTGGTGACACACATAGACCTGAACTGTCAAAGGCTGATTACCCCCTCTCACTGACACACACACGAGTGCCCAGTTCTGAGGCACATTAGGTCTAGAAGACACTCTGACAGAATTGCAACTTTGTTGTGTTCCTCTCAAAATATTCTTGAATCATAGATAGATTAAAATGCTTCCTATGGAAGTATTCACTATACACCATGCTCCAAAAAACATGAAGAGTTATATTGTCTCAGAGTGCATATTAATGAACTTAATTTTTTTGTTGAATAAAATATCAGTGTTTATATTGATAGAACTGAGGATCTTCCTAATACAGACAGAAAGATTGAAATTACTCACAATATCTTATATTCTGTAAAATTCAAGAAGGTTATGATAAAAAAAATTTAATACAATAAAGTAAGAGATCTCTAAATTCCAAGAAGTATTACTGATCTCTATATCAAAAGCATAATTTCTGTACCTTTTATCTGTTTTGAAAAACTGTATTTCCTTTTTGTTTTATTGCCATCAAGATTGTCACTTCCGTAAGCTATGAGATAATATGCTGACTAACCAGAAAAGCAACAGTTTTCATATAATTTCCTATATAAGTACTGTCTGAAAAGGGTATGAGGTGTATGTGGTGTTAGTCAAATTGTGTTGAAGTAACTTTAACGTCATTTAAGCTAAAGGAGGAAAATTTAGAGACATGATTTAATATTTAACAAAAATTGAAAACAACTATTTGTTTCTTTTATCTTCTCTCAGAACTGCACAGAATGGAAAATTTCCCTGCTATCAGCTCAGGAACTGCTGCAGGAGCAAGTGCACCCTCAGACCACGGAGCATGTCTGAGAAGCCATGAGAGGTTTTCATTATAAAGTCCCTTTAACGATGCTTATTCACAGCACCCACCAACACCCTGTACCACCCTATCAGCACTGAACTCTAACATGAGCTGCTGGGAAAAGAAAAAGCCCTGGATTCTAGGCTAAACAGCACAGCATAAGTGTGCCTATCTAGTACTCTCTGCTCCTAGATTTACCCCAATGTGTTAGCTGCTGACAGGTGATACTTTAAGTCTGTTCAGAGATCATGAGGTATGTGCTATTTGTGGTTAGAAAAACTGCAAAAATGTACTTGTTTTGGCTTTATGCATTTGCTGTTACAAAATGTCAAAAGGCAATCTGTCATGCACCACAGTAACAATTAGTTGTGTGAAAAATCATCTCTTCAGGGAGAAATATCAAAAAGCAACTTTTTAATCGAAAAAGGAAGATTATTTCAACTTTTTCTTAAATTTTATGTGTTTTTAAAGTCTAATTTTAAAAAATAGATTTGCAAAAAATATTTCTATTATATACTGATGATTTGTGCAGTTGTGAGTTAAATTGTCAAGATAAATAGACCCATGGGCAAACATTCAGCATTGCTGTTCAACCTCAGACTCTTTTTCTTCAATGCAAAAGCAAGGAGACATTTAATCATTATCCCCAAGAGACAAATAAGCTTCATATCTGTTGTCATAATAAAAATCAGTCAAATTTATTCTAATATAATCATATCTTTTCATGCTGGTCTTCAGCTGACATTAAAGATAAGCTTGGAGGAAGAGATGGATGGGTAGAGGAAAGCAGAAATGGAGAAAATTCAAATTACAGAAAACAGGAAAGAAATTACCTAAAAATGCCAGAAACAGAGAGGGGTAGCATAAACCTTCATCATAACTGAAGAGCTGGTTGAAAATTGCACCACAACTGTTTAAATGCACATGCATGTAAGCTCTTCTGAATTTAAATTATATCTTTGCCAGAAGCATGCACTGTTTCAATGTCCCAGATATTGGCAGATTTTGTTAAAATAGAGAGTATAAGGCACTTCTAGATATTGGTTTTTTGCTTGGTAAATCCTCCAAACTATGTCAAGATATGCTTTTCTTTCTTTCTATTCATTAACACAATTTTTAAATGGAAATAAAATTTGATTTTCATGTATTTTTAACAAAATTGTTTTAATTAGATGTATTTTAGTGTGCCCAACATTTTATTTTACCAAACCCAAGCACAAAGCATTGTAGAATGAATACTGGGCAAGGGACAGACAGCAAACAATATACAGCAGAATCTTGCTCTCTCCTGACTTGTGGCACAGACTATGATTCATTATGTAAATGTTACTGATAAAAAAGGCTTACTGGTTTGCTTAGATGTACTGGCTTATTTTGCTGCTTTAAATTATTTCAAAGAATAAATGCTCCAGGAGGTAAATACAAATCTCATCAGGAAATCTCTTTTCCCCTGCCCTCTTTCCCCAGAGTTATCCTTGCAAGACCTTTCTGGGAAAAAAAGGAAAATAGATTCTTTAATTGATTAAATTAATTACTTCTATTTCATTAGTTGGTGATCTTTGCAACTGTCCTGCATAGGATGAAGGAGGTTTTCATGCAGCAGTGCAAGGAAAATATCATGTTTAGAAACAGCTTATTGGAACTCACTAATTCACAAGCAAACTGAAACTGAAGAAGTCAAGTTGAAGCTTAGGTGGACTGGAAAATTGCACTTTCAGGGGCAGTTTCACTCTTACATGCTTTGCCTTCAGGATGCTCCAGGTTCACAGATGGGCTGGCATGGAGCCATAACTTCTGCATGAACATTGTCCAGTGCAGAGATCCCTCACAGCCTTGGTACATCCACTTCCCACTTTGCTCACCCCCTAGGGGTAAGCACATTGTGCCAAAAGCATGGGCAGTATTTGACTCTCAACTCCTCACAGCTGCTGTAGTTTTCAAGCTGGTGCAAATAGAGCTAAAGCAGGCTCAGGTCCCCTCACAGAAACATGGAGCCATCCTGAGCTAGGGTCTATCCCTCATCTGATACTGTCTGCCCCTAACCTGAATTTATTTCTTAGAGCCACAGTTTTTAAGAAAAGTGTAAAGGAGAATCCATGAGCAGATAGGCCTGAGAGGGAAGCCCACATGGACTCCTAGACCCCATGCAAAGAAACATTGATTCAAGTGTGAATTACCTCTTACCATCCATGTCTGTGCTGACAGAGGAAGCTAGCTGGTGAAACCCAGTGAAAGTATGAAATGGTAGTGTAGAAGGGCGAGGGTGGAGGGGAAAACTTTTTTATCTACAAGTCCCACTTGTAAATTATTCCTGCTAAAGAGTGACTGACTGACGGACTAACTGACTGACTGACTGACTGACTGACTGATGGAGGTGCATACTCTGTAGGAACAGAGACAGCCTTTTCATGAAGAGACCCCTTACTTACTCAGTGCATGCCTTACTTCTCTCCTTACTCACTCTGTGTTATTTTAATGGTATGAGGTTTTATGCAGGTAGAGCTTTTGAACTTAAAAGGAGTGTTATTGTTCTTCTTGGGTTGAACTTAGGCAAATCCCTTCCTAAGTGTTCACAGATGTAAAGTTATCTTTCACAAGCAACTGACACCTGTAGTGAAATTTTTATCTTTTTTTAGGAAAGACTACTCCTTCTTCTCAAAATAATTATCTCAGAAAAAAACTTATGTCAGAAGGGAACCACTAGCCAGTACACACTGATCAGAATCTACCACACTGTCTTCTCACAGGAAAAACCTTTTAACCCAGAGCAATTTCACAGAGAAACATTTTGCAGTCCTTCATAGCAGAAGATCACACTCTCTTTGACAACTGAATGAAGTAAAATGAACTCATAGATCATAAAATAGAGCATTAAAATACCTGGTCTTATCTTTTCTCAAGTTTGACCCAAGAACTGTAACAAGAGAGCTTCTGCATTTTCTGCTTCTCTCTATTCTCCATGCCAGCAATATTTTTTTAAAACTACATAAAAGCATTAGTTACAAGCACTGCTTTCTCTTTACAGTTGTTTTGAAGTCCAGAATACCACTACTGAATGGCGTACTTGATCAATTCTTTTCTGTCTCATCACTTAAACATGGTTGCTTCAGATAAGCAGCATTTATGGCAAGAGAATTAAAACCCAGAAATTGTTCATTGAGTTTAGATGTAAGCTCATCTCTCAGATACACCAATTACAATCTTATTTGAACATCCAAAAGTATTGCATGATGAGGAATGATGAGGAAAAAAAAGATGATGAGGAATAGTTTAGTCTCCTCTTTCTGTGTGAAGAACTTAGGCTAGAAATTCTGTCATGGGCTGGTTGTGGGTGGGGAAGAAATCTTAAATGTTCATGAGCAGACTGAGGCATACACAGGAGCTCCTTAAAAGCTACTGAAGCTACTTCAGTCTTCCAAAAGGGGAACACAAAATTACCCCACGCTATGAAAATCTAATCATCATCCAAGCAAAGTTTTATATCAGCAAAGAGAAATTACTGTCTAATCCAACACAAGTAAGCATTTCTTTTTCCCACCTTCTAGTCATCTCAGTCTCCCTACTGTCTGGGTGTTGTCTCACTCATTTCCATGAGTTGCCAACTGCCTTCATTGAGGAGAGTTTCTAGACATTTTATCTGCTGTGAGACAGAAAGGCTACAGAACCCGTTAGAACTTGCTATTGCAAAACAAGAACCATGTGAGTAGAGCATTAAAGCTGGCCAAAGGAAACAAAACATTTGGATGCAGCCTGGTGGATGAGAGGAGAGATAGAGTCACTTGTGCCAGTTGCTGAAAGGTCTGTGCATTAACTACAGCGATATGAGCTGGAGGATCACATCTGGCAGTGCTGCTGGGAGCATTCTCCTCCAGTGTACATTGTAATGGGCATTTGTAATGTTTAATTACATTGACAAGGCATGCACAGAAGGGACAAGTACACAAGCAGACACACAGCACTGAAATGGAAAATCTAATCATTAAAGCAGAAAACATTATTTTGAAACAGCCATGGACAGAGATGAATGAGGCTGCTACAAGCCTCAGAAACATACCACCTTAGCTAAGTGACAAAAATCACAGCTAGAAAGGTTAGATGGAGGAGAAAAACATATTTTTTATTCTGTTTCATGCCAGACAGTGTTTTTTCAGGGTTAATCATTGAGTCATATTTGGGCAGAATATTCAAAACAGTATGTTCTTCCTTTTGAACTCCCAGATTGGATGTCCCATAGTATGGAAGTTAACCTGTGATAACAAAAACCATCTCAGGTGAGCTGTTTCTTCTCCCCGATGATTCCAATGGGGATTTGGGGTTTTGGTTTGACATGTTTTGTTTTTCTCAAGTGCTAAAAAGGGCATCCTGTCTAAAAAAATTATCTGTGGGACTGGGACATTATGGAAGAGTGATAGGGAAGGAGATGACTTACATGAGTCTGCAGAAGGAATGAAAGTTGTTCAGTGAATTGTAAGAGCCTTTCATCACTTGACCACATCTCAATTGTTAGAGCTGATGCGCTTATAAAGTTCATTCCCCTTCTAGAGATAGAATGTGCAAAAGGCTGTGTGATAAGTAGTCCAAAATAACAAATGCCAGCTCACAATTTCAGCTCACAATTTCATTAAATTTCATGTAATTTCCTGTTACATGAAATTTTATGTCAGATAGGCAAAAGAGGGATATGGGAAAAAAACAAACAAACATGCAAAATAGATTGCTGAAATTTAAAGATGTGCAATAAACAGACTTGCAGGCTTCTGGTTAGAATACCACATACTACTGGAATAAGCTGAGATACCTCTGGAAGGTACACTTATTGTAGTATTTCCAAAAACAATTAGATTTATTGATATTTAAGAGAGTGGAATGTCTGTTGTCAGGCAGTGTTAATTGGACAGTGATCAAAGGGGTGCTGATGTCTCAATTTCATTTCTTCTTTTTCGACCACCATTTTCTATGATTTTAGGATTGGGCATATTTGTATTTGAATGTTCCTCACCATATCAGGCATCCTGAGTGGACTAGGCCAACAAAATAAAACACTTGATTAAATTTAGCTGATCTTTGCATAATGCCACCTGTTGGAACTGGGTTCCCATTATTATCCTTCTTTCCTGATTTGTTTTCTTTTTTCACCTTATTTCTCCACTTTTCTATCAAGCTAACCATATTTTCTGGCTAACAAAATTCTGGTTTAGCTTGCCAAGGAAACTGCTCTTATAACATTGCCAAGAATTTCATTGTCTTAAGCATTCTGATCTTGCCACGGTTTTGGCAGATGTTAGAGTAGCTGATAGGACTGTCTATCAGGCCCCAAATGACACAATTATAAACAAATCCCAAAGGCTGGTCCACAGTTTTCAATAAAAACGACTAATCCAAGATTGGCAGCCAAATCATCAAGCTTTCTGCCATGGTATCACCTACAATGCCATCTATTCCTCAAAGCTCTTGCATTCACAGGCCCCTGTGTTGGCAGAACACCTGTGTTTCCTACTTGGACAATCTCCTGGTACCTCTCTCCTTTCCTTCACAGGCTGCCCAGCTGGTAAATGCCCATTTTGCCCATTTCCTCACACTAGTTATCTTTGGATAGTCCAGCTGCCTTGGCTTCCTGGACACTTACCTTTCTGGGCTATTGAGCTCCCACAGAGACCAGCTTTGTGGAAACTCAGCATTCCAAGTGTCCTTCTCACAAGACAAACTATAAACTGAAAGGTGTTATAGGAAACAGGATAATAAATTTATTGGTGGACCAAGCTAATACAGAGGCAGGTGATTGCCCTGTAAAATAGGAAGGCAAAGGCCATGAAAAAATTCTCCATGGCCCTAATTTCTTTCCCACTGTTACATTTGGCTTTGTATATATGAAGCTTCTGATGAGATTGATGTTCTGTTTACCAACCTGGCAACAATGTATTTGTACTCAGATAATCCATGGAGATAACCTTATTAATAAAGGAGAAAGAAGTGATACATACACTCATGGAAAAGAAACACCAAAACAAACCTGCTAGAAAGGAATTTGGTTGAGCTTGCCCAGCAATGTGATGCATTATCACATTGTTTTAATTTTACATGCTGAAGTTTTTACTATTCACAATTTTTTTTCACCTAAATTTAAATTAACTTATATCTAACAAGAAAAAAAACTTTGCAATATGATTTTTTTTACAAAATTAAAATTAATTTCCTTCTCACCTGCATATTTTATTTGCAATTTTGAATTGAAATATAGCTCATCCATGTCCATTTTTGACATCTGTTCTAATAGAATAAGTAAAGGAGTAGATAATTAACCTCTGTAAGGTCCTATCAGCTATGGGACACCTGACAGGCAAAAAGAATAGCTTTCACAAAGAGTAGCTGATAGAGAACTAAATCACTCCAAGCCATGGACTCCACTTTGGTTTGGTGCCATGTTTGAGCCTCCTGACAAATTTCTCAGTTCTGATTCTCTTTATTCCCCCCAAGGTCTGCCAGTTCACTTAATTGTTCCATGAGCATGCTCTCACAGGCTTCTTGTGACAAATCAACCACATTTTCCCAGAAAATTCTATCTTTTGCTGGTTTAATCTCCAATTCCAGTCTCAGCCTGCCTTTCCCTTGTCTCTTACAGTCCCTCCAACCATCCCACTTGCAATCAGCTTTTTATTCAGTCTTTTGTCAATCCTTTCAGCTAGTTGTACACTCTACATTTCTTTGTTTTCCTTCTGCTGAAATCAGTCCCACTTTGAAATTAGCCTCACTCCCACTCCAGAGTCTTTCTCACCTTTCTTTCCCAATTCCTTGGCTCAGTCCATTTCTCTGGCCATTTTGCTTCCCCACATGCTTTAGCTCTTCACCAATTTTACATGCCATGCATATTTATTTTCTTATCCCTTTTCATTAGTTTTTTTTCCTGTATTCCAGCCAGTCCTGGTCTTCCTAGAGTCCAGCACTGACCTCATTAGTCATCCCCTGTCTGTCTCTGGGTGTCTTATTCCAGCCCAGAGTCTCCCACTGTACATTTTTTGTTTTCCAGTCCTTCAGAGAGACAAGGGATAAAACCTCCTACATCTGCCTTTCTCTAACCAGTCATTCCCCATATCCTTTTGGTCCTCTGGCTCAAGAAGCAGCCCATAAAGCCCCAATGTGTTTGGTTCTGCTACCAGTTCCTGACACCAAATACAAGTATTTGCAAACAGTTCTGGCTGTCTCTCAGAGGAGTCATTTGCAGACCTTGAGGTCTTAGAGTGGGCAGACTACAGGAGGTTCTTCTGCTATAAATACTCAAAACTATCGTGTTCTGACCTGAGCTTGGCCTCTACTGTAGATCTCAAGGAAATCCTCAAAAGAGGGCTACACAGAGTGATGATAAGTACAGCTTGAAACCATAGTCTGTCTTAAATTCACTGTCAGCTGTATTTTCCAAAATCAGTCCTGCACATCAGTGCATAGTTTTTAGGATAAAAGGCAACACAGAGGAATCAGAGAAATAAATACAGACTGAAAACTATGTTTAATATTTACATAGTTAAATCTCATCCTCAGTTGAAAAAAAAAATGAAGCTAACTATGGGAAAAGCATCCTTACAGAAAACAAAAAAAAAATATTCTGCATCCAATATTTCTTGCAGAAGCAGTTAGTCTGACACTGAAGAAATAGCATTTTTCCCCATCTAATTTCTATGCAATCAAGGTTCTTGTCATATTTCCTAGGAGAAAGCACCAATATTTTCACATGATTAACCACACTGGTTTTTTATAGTGAGAATGACAGGAAGTTGTATTCGTTTCATGAAGGTAGATTTACACTTATTTGGGCTGTATCTTATTTTTTTATGTGTTACTTGTGGTAGTATCTGCATTCAAATAATCTATTTAGAACAGCTGAATTAATTAAAACACACTAACAATAAAAAGCAACATCTTAAACTCCTATGGAACTTGTGCAAAATTGCAACAGCTGAATTAGTTTTGTTTGCAAGTATCAGCAGTCAGGTGCCTTACAGTTCAACTGTGGTTCCTTCAAACACCTCTCAGATATACTGGAGCTGTTTACCTGATTTCAGAACATTCATTTCAGAGTTCACAAATGTTCTGTATTTTTGTTTGTTTATATATATATATATATGAAATTCATGAGTATATGTATATTAATTTTATCAAATCTTCTTATCTCTTGACTGTTTCTTTTTTTTTAAATAACATGTAATCACTTAAAAATACAGCTTATTTCAGTTGTACATTTCACAGTGTCAACAACACCAGCTAATCTCCAGATGGATAATCTATATATTTCCTAATGATGAGATGTTTGAAGACATTACTGCAGTGTTGTGTATAGGCCTAGATATTTTGGTTTTTCATAAGGTTAAATACTCCTGTGCTAACCCTACCACAACATCTCACTACAAAAACTTGTTTAGAGCTGTGCACATTTTATTTTATGCATGTATTTGGGAGCCTGAGGGATGTGAGAATCAGTTAACTTGAAAAGTCTGGAGAGATTTCTGTCATCCAAAAGTCTGACATCCTTACCTGTTGTTACAGCCCAAGGGGACATCCTGAAAACAGAATTTTCAATGGCAAACATCAATAACCAACTTTTCAAGAATATCTGACTAATAAAGTAAGGACAATAAAAAGCAGGATCAGGGATGATGTCTATCTAATCCAATATTATATTGTTACTGACACTAGGTGAGACTCCACATGAGGGAAACTTAAAATATATGCTCTCACTATCAGCATGCCATTCTCACAAAATTGTGGATGTCTTGTGACTGTTTTCTGCTCTTCAGTACTGGGCTTTAGTATCCTTTTGACACTTTTCTTTAAAATTAAGATAAAAGACTAATGACTTTCAAACTGCAAATCACAATCAGTTGTCATACCTATAAAACAAGCACAAATGTTAAAGGAAAGGCAAGGCATATTGTATTTACAGATTTTAGAGGTACCATGCAAGAGGAAAATTATTAATGTGCTACCTCCCTTCTGCCAAACATTGGAAGCCATAGATTTGCAGATTTTGTAGATTTTGTTTCAGGAGAACTATGCAGATTGTACTTTCCCTTTCTCCCCTAGCTTATACATTGCAGTTTTGAGATGAAGAGAATTCTGTCATGCACCTGGGAATAGCATCTTTCAGTGGAAACACTCCTCTCTCTCTGACATTGTCCAAGTGCAGGAAGCATGCAGGAGGTGAATCATTTTACCAGCCTTTTCAGCAAAGGACAGTTTCAGCTTGGTGAACATTTTGTAGGTCTCTCATTACTGATATTAGAGGCTTCTTCTGCAAGCCTTTCATTATCATATAGCAATTCAGAGGCAATTACAAAATCTACTAGCCAAGATTTAAAGGAAAAATATGTTAAAACCTAAGACCAAGAACAAATTAAGAAGAAATTATATACAGCTTCTGTCAAAGCCACATCACCTCTGTTCCAAAACCAAAGCTGTCCCCGGACAGCTCTTCCTTGAGACTGTGGTGAGTAATGTGTGAGGCAGGCAGGGACAAAGTGGCACAGTAAACAGAGCAGACATGTGTGGGTGCAGTGTAGTAGAGCAGGACCTAACCTTACTGATGCTGCATCCACATTCAATTGCAGAGTTGTTATGAATTCAGTGTATTGTCCACCACCACCAGATCATCAATCTGGTAACAGGGGGGTTTAACTTCTTCTCAGAAAGGCTTGCTGACTTCATAGCTTCCTATCTCGAATATCACTTTTTTCATCTCATCCTACTTTCATCTCATCAGTTGGATCCCAATTTTCAGGAACTGATTTTGAAATTCTTAGTGATATCAGTAGTCAAAAGGAAGTTACTAGAAAGAATTCAGCTGGACAAAAACAGTCAATGAAATAAGTGTTGCTGGGAGGACAAGCATCAGCATAGATTTAAATTTCTTTAATAAAGATGTGTTGAAAATTTGTATGTAGAAATCTGTATACCCCGTGGAGTTTTAGGAATTGTATCTACTCTTTGTCCCCTGCAAATGCTTTGCTGATACATAACTCTTCAGCATAATATGACATGCACAAATTCACAGGTTATATATCACTTGGTTTAAGTGATCCAAGGTTTAATATCACTTGTGTGTTTATTTTAGATCTGGTTCAGCCAGATCTCTGAATAGATCCCAGACTGGATGGATATATGTATACTGCAGCAGTGTTTTCGGTACACACACACTCAAACACACACCTGTTTTCTGCTGAGGCTGAGTGGAGCAGCAGGAGACATTCTCTCCCCAGGGAATTCTCAGTTGATGACTTGCAGCTGAATTACAGCACTTACAACAACAGATTGTGATACAAAGTGGATGCCTCCAAATTTGTCCCTGTGACATGCTTTCTTTTCTTTTTTTTTTTTCTTTTTTGTCTTCTGTTTTTTTGTTTCCTTTTATTTTAGATCTTAGATAACTTATTTGGTAGCACTTTAATTAAAAGCCACAATTTCACCTTTTCTTAATGTGTCTTTCATACAAACATCTCAATTTTCTTGAAATCCCTATCACTTTTGTATCTCTTGCAGCAAATAAGATCTTTAGGTAACCATGTACTCTGCCTCGTGGTTGCTCTTATTACATCAGACATGCATAGCATGTGCATTTTCCTTCATAAATTAATATGTTAAAGAAGGCATTATATTTTCTCCCATTTTCACTGTAAAGCTAAATTTGGAGTTAATGGTCCCAATTAACACAGCGTGATTAAATAATCCTTAAGCAATAATAAAAATAGTAGTAGTAGTAGTAGAGTAGTAGTAATAATAATAATAATAATAATAATAATAATAATAATAATAATAATAATAATAATAATAATAATAATAATGCAGTAGGAAAATAATACAATAGCTCCTAGATTTGGAACTGAGACAATCCTCCCCCATAACCTTGTGTATGTACTTGCAATTATCAGGAAGTTTTCAGATTAAGTACTAACTCCTGTATGCCAGGAATTTTGACAGTAAAGGTTTCTCAGGCTCAGGAAGGAATTGATCAAACCAGAGTGAGAACCAGAGGTCTGAATAGCCAATATTTCAGTGATTATGATGTTCATTTGGAACATGCTCAAGCCTTTGGTCTATCAGCTCAGACTAGGATCCAAATGAGCCTCCTTGAAATTGTTACTCAGGTACAGTTCTCTGCTTTTAAAAGCTTTTATTTCACTCTAACTCTGAAAATTAAGGTTACGAGAGAAAAAAAAAAAGAAGGAAGAGCTAATTTTTTGACATTATTAAGTTATGTGGGGTGGTTAATTCTAAATGCAGGAGGGGGGATGATTAGCTCAGTTGGTCAATCTTGGTGCTAATAATTCAATGCCATGGGTTCAGTCCCTGTACACAGTACTTAAGGCCTGGACTCAATTATCCTTGTGGGTCCCTTCCAACTCAGAAGATTCTGTGACTGCAGGACAGTGCCTCATGAGTAGAATGACCACTGAAACAGCTTCCATTGGAAGGGTATGATGGGATTGAGTCTGTTTACAAAACCCAGTGCTAAAAAATTAACTAATTCCCACATCAACCTGTCCTGCATGGCCAAGTTTCACCTTGAGGTACTTCAGTGCAGATTAATTGAATGCAGATAGGCTACATTAATATCATTAAGTAAAGGGTTGACATATGCAACAAAAATCTGTATGAGAAAGGACCCACTACACTGTACAATTACTTGATTCAATGAGGCTTCCATTATGTCAATCCTATGGAATAATGCAGTAATTTTCCTGTTGCATCAATATTTCTTTACCAGTTTAATATATAGTTGTATAAATCTTCCAAAATTACTGCAAATAAATAATTATTAGGATTGTTTTCCCCAGTATAAGGGAGCTCATCATCCTCTCTCCTTTTACAGGGTCAGGATTGTGCAAGTAGTAACCTAGAAAATGTTATTGAGATGTAATAAATATTGCTCCCTCAATATCCACAAGGGTTCTTCAGTTTTATTTCTTTTTACCAATTACTGTTATAACTGAAATATTGCTAAGAAATGATTTTCTAAGTACTTTATTGGAGTGATTATTGCAGAATTTAGAGGTTTTCAAACCCATCCAAATCCATCTCAATAAAAACACAGAGACCTGTTAAATTCCTATTTTGTCTCACATTGTTGCACACTTCTGAATAAGAAAGATTTTTTTCCCTTCACCAAGTCTGATATCCTAAATACCAAACTAGATATATGCAACCTTTGTAGATATAACACATTGCTCTTTCATGATCTTATTTCTGACTTTTGCAAGATATTGATTTTATGTCATAATGTGATGATGAGCTCCTTCTCTAGGTGGCTGGATGTACTAGAAAATTGTCTAGTATTTATGCAATGCCTTCTTTTTTCCTGGCCTGGAAATTTTATTCATGTCTGGACAATTAAATCAACTCTATTCCTTCATCTCTTCCTCCTGTTACTGTGAATACAGAGAGAGTAGGATTGGGCATTCTCATTTGAAGTAGTAACTAACACAACAAAGTCAAGAGCATTTTGCACCTCTGCTTTTCCATGCTTTCTTCAGTCATACCTTGGCATCTCTGCACATTCTGAAGATCAAGTGCTGGCTTTACAGGACTGAACATTTAATAGCTTACAGAATAGGTGTCATAAGGTAGCAGATCCAGAGTAGAGGGAAATTAAATACTCCTGAGTTATTTTATTAAAATTTCAGTTCCTCAGAGTTTATAGTTGCAGGCAGGGATGGAATTTCAAAAATGCAATTTCAGAGTACCTTTATGGAGTTTGTCGCTTGACTGCTGAGAGCTGTAACCGTCGCTATAAAAGTGTGGGATGCAGTGCCACTATGGCACATCCTACAACAGTGTAATAAGTCATGTTTTACAAATAAACTCTGCTAGAATCAGGCAGATTAATCCAGTCCTGCCTAATAACACTGCAAGCTCTGCATGTATCCAGTAATTTTTTAAATGTGCATTTAATAA
The DNA here is from genome assembly GCF_022539315.1 of Serinus canaria. NCBI lineage: Eukaryota > Metazoa > Chordata > Aves > Passeriformes > Fringillidae > Serinus > Serinus canaria. The sequence continues at coordinate 15,767,969 of NC_066314.1, read as the reverse complement.
ACATCATGTTTTATGATGAAGTGAAATATTTTATTTGTTGGATCTCAATTCTACAGAATCATTTGGGAAGACGCTGACTGATTCCTTAAGCAGAAAGAAACTACTTAATAAAATTCAGCCTATGTTCTTTAGCTAAATACATTACAAACAATGCTTTCCCCCCTAAAGTTCTCGTCCCTTCAGGATTCTGTGAAATTACTCATGGAAGTCTTTGACAGCTGAAAGTTCAAAAGATCATAGAAGGTGCCAAATGAATATTTGGAGTCAGTTCCTTGATGCAGGTGGCAGAACCTTGTTCTTTTCTGTCTCTATCAGAGGGAAGAGCACGATTTCAGCATTTTATAACACAATTGTAACACTTCCTTTGAAGGTGATGGATTTGTGGAAGCTGGTTTTCAAACACTTATTCAGACAGAAACTGGTTCCCTTCAGACACGAAGAATTCTTGCATTTCAGGGGAAAAGGGCAAAAAGGACATGTGCAATTATATGGGAAAATCAAGATTAATGAGAATGACAAAATCCCTCCTGATCCATAAGGCTTGTTTGCTTCCTACTAGCTTTCTCTAAGAACTAATCATCTTGTCCTATCCAAAAGATATTACTTGAAATCTGCATGCTTTTCATAACTTAATAAGGTAAGGGAAATGGGTGCAGAACAAGAATGTACTCATTGTATCTTTCTAAAGGGTTTGAAAATTCTCAAATTTTCCAGAATATTTACAAAATCAAGCAAGGAAAGAAGTATGTTTACAGCAGTGAGTTTTCTTTGGACTAAGATTAAAGACTTTGAATTTGTGTGTGTTAAAATATGCATTGTTTGAATGTACAGAGCTTGCTACAACAGCTGCCCTTGACCACTTTTATTTTCAAAACCCATAGCTGGCAGATTTGGCAGTTTTAAATATTTCACTTTTTCTTTAGGACACTGATAAGGAGAATAAGTGATAGTGGGCCAGGACAAATAACCTGCATTAACCCATAATGAAGAAAATTTTTATTTGGTTGAGAAGGTTTTCCATTAGTCATAGTCTTTGACACATGTAACTTAGCGTGTCTTTAGTTCATTTAGTACATACCACACTGATTTTTATAGCCTTATTTTTAAACGTGAACCACATTATTCCAGAGCCACATATTTCTCAGGAAAATATTTTATCAATGCAATGTCTTTTTTGGTCAGTTTAAGTTCAGTTATACCATAAACAAGACTTGAACAGGTTTACTTGATAATTCATTGCCATCATTGCAGCACTTTTTCATTTTTAGATAAGGGAATTCTCCACAACCCAACAGGATCCTCTATCCAGGTGTGATGTCAGACACACTGACCTTTTGATATTTTCGTCTTGCATTTTTTCTCCTATCAATGTTGAAACAATACTTTTTTTCAATCTTTTCTATATGTTCTTTCATCCTAAAACTGGTTGAAAGGTAGGAAACAGTGACTCAGGGGGATCCTTAAATAACTTCTTAAAAAAATTCTGATGTAATTCCCCCTCTCCCCTCTTCCTTGATTCAGACATTTAATTTCATTTTGGATTATGTGTTTAATTTTCTTCAGACTTGTGGTTGAATGGAAACATATTTATCTTTTCAGCAGTATGTAGTATCAGGAAGAATCAGGATAATTATTTTTATGCAATTATTTAATTAAAGAGTCCAATATTTGCAAATAAGTATAGCTGTGGCTCAGACCATTTACACGTTTTCATACTTCTTAAAACTTTTCTTCTCCAGCAATGTCCAGAAAGTCTGTGTCAAATCATTCACTGTCGTTTAAACACCAAATATATTTTATCCTAAATAAAAGGAAAATAAAAAAAAAATAATAAAGCAAGAGGAAACATCTCTTGATATGAATAGCAATTTTCTGAGGAAATTCCAAATAAGAGCTGTCTATTCAGATAATGGCTCAAAGTCTCACTTCAGTTCAGTATAATAACCACTGCTCTGATGCTCATCCAGTCAGAGGCCCAGACTGTCAGAAGCAGTTTTCTGCTGCTGGTCTGTTGACCATACAGGGTGTTCAATTCTCCATTGGAGATTACAGAGGAAAATGGAGCCCCTGGGAAGGTCCAGGCATCTCTGTCTGAACTCTTCTGTCTGCCACAAGTGGGCCTCTGCTTTCACTCCCAGTTCAAATGATTCTATTCATGAATTTAAGGTCCCTCTCATAGTACCTTATATTCTTCAGAGTACCCATGGCTTTACTATGAGCATAATGATATCCACCTCTTACTTATTAAATCTACTTGCAGAGAAATGAATAAATCTCAGCAGGCAGAACTATTGGTGAACATAACTGCCATGTATGCTAGTAAAGTCAGCTAGAGGTGAACTTTGTGCCCTAGCAAGAAAACAGGATTAAATTCTTTCACAAATTTTTTGTATCAATTTCTTCCACCTGGAGAAAAATCTACATTTTTCATTTTTAAACTAGATTCAAAAGCCCTCTGGTGTCAGAAATTTACTGGCCATGAGCAAATTTATAAATTATGATCAGACTCTTTTTTATGTTTTGCTCAGGCTATGGACAGACATATTTTGCATGGCAACTATTCATCTTGACAGTTTTATCCTACAGTCAGACCAAGTAAAATTTATTATCTTTCAGGGAAGAAATTAAAAAGCAAATTCATGTGCTTATCACCCTAATTTTACTGAATACATTAAGCTTCTAAACTCTCTAGCATTCACCACAGAAGGGGTGGGAGGCTTCCCAGCTAATTTCATTCTTGTAATTCTCCTTCTATTTTTTTCCCAACATATTTGCAAAATCAAAATATTTTCCTTGAACACATAATTTCAGTACATATATCAGTAATGCTGTAAATAAAGAAGTAATGTCCCCATACCAGTTTTATCTGATATGTTCAGGTGGATTTTTATTTCTCTGAGATACAGTTTTCATATGCTACCCTCCTATGAGTCTTTTTTTTTAGACCATAATTTAAAAAAAAGTCACAAAGAACATTAACACCTTAAGCATCTATAGCTAATTACATCATCAGGATCTTAATATGAAAATCAATATAAAACAAAAAAATTAAGCATATAACTTCAAACAACTAAACAGTCACAATGTGAACACTGACACCTCCTCATTCTTTTTTCTTTTGGACACTGAAAAAGTCATACAGTAAAGGAAACCTGACTTTTAAGGCATTGTCCAGATTTCATTTATATAAGCTAAGCACACTCTTTTCAGATGCAATGTTAATAGCAGTATTTTTCCAGAGAAGTACAATTTCAGCACCTAGTGATGCTGAATGTTGTATTAGATATTCTCACTATCATTGCAACTCCATCTACCCACTGTCTATAGTGTCTCTTGCTCCTACCTAAATTCACTGCCCTACAATGTAAAACTAATACACACAGGAAAGCATTTCCTCCACAATGTGACATATTAGATCTATTTTCAACCTTAAACATATACTGTGTTTTTGGCTAGTACAGCTGACTGTCTTCCCAATAAAATACATTACTAGTATTCAAAGTTTCCTAGCAAGAGCAGAGAAATTGCTAAGCTATGTACATATTTTTCACATGGAAGTGATTTTTAAATTTTTTTTTGTAGAAATAGTGCATGTTATATAAAACCTCAGAATTTGTGACATCTGCTACTAATGCAGCATATGTTGTACTAGGGCTGCTTGAGAAGATGTTACACCAGCAAATAATGTTTACTGATTAATAGCAATAAATTATGCCTGCTTACTTGCCCTTTCTTACCCTCACAGGAATTCCATCAGAGATTTCTACATTGATTCTGCTGCTACACAGTTACTGCACTAATTGGGCCATACTTAGCTGTTGTACCAGCTCCTGAAATGCCATGCTGTATGACATCATTATTATATGGTAGGTACTACATGCCAGCTCTATGAAAATCTCTCAGAAAAGGTTATTAATAAAACAACATGCCCGTTACCACAAACCAGGTTTAACAGAGCCTTGCTATCCACCAAAGTGGTTTCTGGAATGACACTTTGACAAAACACTGACAGATATTGCATTTGTTCACAACACTGAGCTGCACAAAGGAAAGCGTATAAGAAGAAAATTCAGAAGTATTGTGGGCAGCCTAAGAAGGAAAAGAAAAATCAAATGTCTCCACTTTTGTCATGGAGCTTACGGAAAGAGCAACCTTGTGCCCCTCATCTCAGATAAAGCCATCCACCTCACCACAGAGATTTCACAGTATATTCTGAGTTGGAAGAATTCCACAAGGATCAAGTCCAGCTCTAAAGTGAATAGCCCATAAGGGTATCAAGCCCACAACCCAGGTGTCATTAGCACCATGATCCCACCAGCTGGGCAAGCGTTAGACCCAGACCTCATTCTCAGGAAGGAAGCTACAGTGATTTCAATTATATGGGTTAGGCAATGCCATTTAGCCACCAAATGGACCATCTTTGCCTGTAAGCCACCATACTTCCCTATTTCATGGTTTGCCCTTTTCCCCTTTTTCAGTTATCCAGTTCTCCACCATGTGCTCATGAGTTCCCCTCCATTTTGGTACATTTGAGGATATTTCTATAGGTATAAAATCAAACAAGTGATTGAGCAGGAAGAAAAGAAAACACAAATGAAAAATGTCTGGCTGAGCAGCTAATGGGAAAAGAAAGGAGAGTCAAGAGAGAAAAAGAGCATTCAGCAGGAAAAAGGAGAAGCATAGATAAAGAGCTGAGTGGAAGGAAGAAAGGGAAAGTGGGCTGAAAAATAAGATAAAGAATAAACAAAAAATAGAAAGGGAAGTATGAAGTGAAAAGACGTGAAGAGAGAGAGGCAACAGCTCCATGTCAGATATCCAACTGAAAATAATTGAGATGAAATGTTGTGATAAACATGTTGAAATAAAATATCAAAGACAAAAACTTATGGAAGTACACAAAGAGAAAACAAGTAGGATGACAATGAAAAACACAGTTACTAAAATGAGATCTACATTTTGCTATGGCATGACTAGACACAAGAAGGTTTGAAATATAAATAGCACTGAGAGAAGAAAGGAAGTTTTAATCCCGCATTCACACATATCTATTCCCATTACTAAAATACTGTCAGTTATCTAACACAAATGTGTAGTTGAGGCAGGGCATGTGCATCAAACTTCAGTGGAGCATGAATAAAATAAAAATTATTGCAACCATTCTAGTCTTACTATCACTTCATTTTCTTCAGCTCTTGGGAGAGAGAGCAGAATTACTGTGTATGTTATTTTAGTGCCTGCACTCATCCTGCTGTGTCACTACATTCTCATTGTTTAAAGCAGCTTTATGATGAGTGACATATTTATAGTGTTTTTCGTATTAGGTTTTTTATTAAGTGGGACACTAAAGTAACAAGAAAAATCCATATCAAATGAGCCTCCATTTTTAATGGTTTACTGCATCTGCTCAATTTTCTGACTGCTATTTTGTTTAATGGGAGACTGAGATTCATGAAATTTTTTGTGAAATTAACATCTTACCAGAGAGAAAGCTCCTTGAACTAAATCCAACTATAATAAATCCCATCCTACTTTGCTTTCATTCCTCTACAGTTGGACCTTGAATAGCCCTCTGTATACCTAATATCTGTTCCTGCTCTGCACCTATTTCCTATCTTCCCAAGCACTTAGTTCTGTGCTATCTCATTTTCATGATGTGTGCTGTTCAAGTGATCCATTTTCAGATAAATCAGATAATAGTGCAGGTTCTATTCCTTCACAAGTGCTTTTTCTCAACAGCTGCTGCAGACTTGGACAAATAATCCAGAATGTTCCAGCATATTGCAAAGTCAGATATATTATCTGCCCATACTGTCATAAAAGAATTAATATTGCAGTTATTTAAATGTGAAACTGTTTTGTTTTTTTTTTTTTAATAGTCTGTTTTCCAGCTCCACAAAATACCCTTGCTTGTATGAATTCACACATCAGGGTAATCAGAGTGGAACATTTCTGTGTAGAGGACAGCAGAGCAGAAGCTGCAAGAGCACACACAGTGTCACAGATTCATCATTCACCAACTAGCAGTTCTGGTGCACACCACTTAAGGCAATTAAAAAGAGACACACTGCCATCCAAACAAAGAAAGGACAATTGTATCAACAGAGCCTGTACCTGTGGGAGGACATGGTCACAGAATGGCTGGAAAAATTCATTGGCCTCCCAGATTAGGACAGACATGCCCAAATCCAAATGGAATGTGTTATAATCATCACTTTAAAGTTATCAGAGTGGATTTTCATAGCTGCATGAAGTAGCTAGTGTGATGCCAACCAGCAAAGTATCCAACAGCACTGTAGTAAAAGTTTGTACTTCAGTGACCACTGCAATTTATTCAAAGGTGACCTGGTTGGCTGAAATAGTAGCTAGCATTTAGAAATGCAGATGTGAACACCCTGAGGACATTTATCACCAACATGTGCCATGTTTTTCTGGAACAGCCCACAAAAAAGCCCCACATCAATTACAGAGGTAACTAATACTTCATAGCTGTGCAGTAACTAGCTAAGATGTTTCCATAGAAACAGTGTTACCAATGCTCTTGCCCATCCTACATAGGGGAACAGAAATCCCAAGAGAACTATTCCTTGAAATATTCCATGATTTTTTCAGAAGGACATAGATTGCTCAGGAGAGCCCGGCTCTTATCTAAAATGTATGCAAAGTACCTGATCCGGTACTGTACCTGGGAACAAACCCAGAACCTGAAGAAGTCTCTGTGCCTTCCTCACATTCTCCATGCTTCTATTTCCATTAGGTTCTGTCCTGACAATCCACAGTCAGGTTTGAAGAAGGTTTGATGGAACAGTTGGCAGTTGGAGGCTGGAGGTAGCCCAAGTATTTTTCAAGCTGAAAGCAAGGTAAGGGCAGATTACAAAGCCATTTGTGTGACTGTGGCCAATGCCATCTGTACTACTGTGACCTGCTGTGCCCCTGCACAGTATCTGGGTCAAAATTTACACCAAAAGTGAAAAAAAACACAGTCACTTCTAGTTTAGACACATCACATTGAGGACAGTGCCCCAATCGTTTCTGGGGCAGACACAATCAAGTGGACTGAATGTGCACTGCCAATGTAGCTGAATCAGTATAAGATGAATTTGTTGTAGTGTTACTGCCCTAATTTTTACATTCTAGTAAAAACAAAATAAATCCTGTCACTTTTTTCTCTCCTCAATTCTTGCACTTTAAAAGATAATAACAAGTAATAGAGGAACCAGTGCATCTGGAGATGTGAGCACTAGGGGAAGCCTTGACTACAGCAACCACAAGATCTCTAGAAGTTCAGTACTTGCAAGGAGCTAAGCAATGAAAAGGTTAAACACCTCAGCTTCAGGACAGCTACCTTTGCCCTCTTCAGGAATATTCTTGGAAAAAACACGGGAATGTGTCCTAGAGAATAGATGAGAAATTTATCAAAAGAGGCAGGAAAACTGCATGGATGAACAAGAAACTTCTAAGAAAACTCACACATAAGCAGGAGATACAGGAGGTATAGGGGACAGGATACCTGGGATGAATACAGGAAAGTTATCAGAGTATACAAAAATGAAATAAGAAAGGCCAAGGCCCATTTGGAGTTAAATATGGCTAAGGATGTCAAGGACAACAAGAAGAACTTTTTCAATTAATTGAATATAATTCAATTTCAATGTAATTTAAATTAATAACAAAAGGAATACTAAGGTAAGTGTGGACCCACCACTTACTCTGCAGCAAAAGTTTCAAAGAAAGCTGAGATACTGAACACCTTCTTTCTTTCAGTCTTCACCCACAAGGCCAGCCCTCAGGAATCCCTGACCCAGAAGACCGTGGAGAGGGTCTGGAGGAAGGGTGACTTTCCATTGTTTGAGAAAGTTCAGCCTAGAGATCATTTAGTCAAATTTGACATCCACAGGTCCATGGGCTCTGGTGGGATTTGCCAGAAGGTGCCAAGGGAACTGGCACACATCATTGTTATGGCACTCTCATCTTTGAATGTCATGGCAGTCAGGAGAGGGGCCTGGGGTCTGAAATAAAGTAAATGCCATCCTAGTCTTCAAAACGGGAGAGAAGGAAGAACAGGCCAGTTAACCTCACCTGGAACAACATGTTCTGGAGGCCATTTTAATCACATAGAAAACAAGAAGGTGATCAGGACCCCTCAGTGTGCATTCACCAATGGGAAGTCATGCTTATCAGCCTGCTTACTTTCCATGACGGGACAGTGGCTGGAGACATAAGGGGAGTTGCCTAGCTAGACTTCAGAAAGGCTTTCAACAAGGTTTGCCATGACATCCTCCTAGGTGAGCTCAGGGAGAGTGAGAGGAATGAGTGGATAGTGTGGTGGATTGAGAACTGGCAGAGTGTAGAGGGTTGTCATCAGTGGTACAGGTTAAAGACTTGTCACTAGTGGTGCTCCCCAAGGTTCAATATTGAGCCCACTATTGTTTAACCTATTACTTGTCATATGGACACAATCCTGAGCAAAGTGCTCTAGGATGACTCTGCCTGAGCAGGGAGGTCAGATTGGGTGACCTTACCCATTCTAGGATTCATTAAAAAACTAGCATGAAATATGTCCTTTGGTAGTCAAAACACAATCTGCTACAGTTTTTTTAAGATATCATTACCTATTTGCAAAAGTCTTAAAGGTACATTCATATTCAACTTCGAATTATTCCAAATTTAAAGGGAACTACACTGTGATAAGTTTCATTTCAATTCCATCATACATCAAAACCTCACTAATCTGCCTTCCACTTATGTATGAACAGTCCAAAACTCCCTTCAATTTCTTCTGTTCAATTTCCACTTTCTTTCCTAAATTGTCTATTTTAAAGACTTTTTTTCTGTAGGTTGTGTTCCACTATACATACAAACGCTGTCATGCTCATTGCTGAAAGACCTCAACAATGGATATGGATGATGATGAGGAAGAATAACAGGTCAGGCTCATCTGTGTATTTTCCAGAATGGTCACTTTTTTTTCTGCAGGTGTCCTCTTGACTGTAAACTTTGTGGAGCAGAAATAATTTTAAGCATCATAACACATCAGATATTCCACTAGCTCTTAATAAAAGAAAAACAAAAAATGCAGATAATTATAGCCAAATAACAATTCATAAAAGGAATAAATGAAACTTTTGTGGATTAACTACCCTCTGGTTTTCATTATTTATTCACTTTGATGCTAATTTACAAAATTCTGTAATTCACCATAGCTCTCCCTATCATTAATGCAAATTAACAACTTTCTACTATAATGCAGTTATTATTATCTTCCCTTGCATATATGCACACATTTCTATAATTAAAATATGCTGCATTTTTAAAAATCAGATTGCCAGGTACAAAGGAAACCAAAAACATGAACAATGTACTCAGCTATTTAGATAAAGCAAGGAGCATTGAGAATGACAGAGGTCTTTTTTATGTGTTTAATAAAAATTGGACAAATGTAAGAGAAAAACTTAAATGAGATGGTTTCAGTGGAGGTCTTTCAGAAGCACTGCATGCATATTGTATCCATTGAGGATTACTAACAACCCACCAATCCATTTGTAGACATTATACAGTTGTATATTACATGGACTAAGTTGTAGAAGTGAAAAATAAAAAAGGAAATAAAAAACACTTGATCAGTCTTAACATAGAATAAATAATATTTTTCCTTCTTATCAGTCAACCTGCCCTTTTCTTATCACATACATGATTTTACTCACTTTTGCCAAAGGCTACTGTGTAGTTTCTCAATAAAAGAATTTTAATACAGGAAATATTCTAAGCCAAAATTCAACATTCAATAGAAACTTAATAAACATGAAGATGGCCAGTCAAAATGTTGAAAAGGGTTTTTTTTTTTTGCATCTTTTGTTTATATGTTCAATATTTTTAATTTCCAATGACTTAATTAATTTCAGAAATTGAAAGCTTAAGAGATGATTTTGCTTTCATATACAAATAAGGGTTGTCATGTCAACATTTGACAGGCATACAATTTTCTGTCTGAACAGGAATATCAAGCTCACCTATCCTGTAATTTATTTGTATTGGCTTGACTTTTCATCTGTTTTCCAGTATTTGGGAAGACATACAAAAGTTGTGAAGCCTTACCATTTCACAGTTGGATTAGTTACTCTACCACTCCCATCAAGATTAACTGAAGAGAGCAGCAGCACATATGTCATGCAAGAAATTTCCCTCCTCAGGTGTCTTCTGCTGTCATGTTACCTTGCTTTCAAGTTCATGCTCAAGCCCAAACCTCCCAGTTGCCCAGACTGAATGTGTGTTGGCTCACACTTTTGTGCAGCTGCAGAACAAAGCATCCTCAGACAGGTATGAGGTCAGGGGCCAGCAGCACAGACTGTTTTGTGTTTAAGTCCCAATTCCCAGACTGAAAGCAGCAAGCAGTTGAGTGGCACAGCAGGACTTGCTCATACACCTACAGACTTGACCAAACTGTATTAGCAGGATCTTGAAACTGTGAATTTTCCAAGTGGTGTGCAGTGTGCCAGCATCATCTTTATTTTCTTAATTTGTGGTTTTTTGCATTGTGTCTGCAAGAAAAAATAGCATCTTCACCTTGTTGAAGTTTTTGGGATGGAAGCATGGTCAGTTCCCTAAGGAGCAAGAAAAGCAGAATGCTGTAGTTAGACAAGGAAGACTTTACTGGCAACACAAAACACTTCCCAGAAGGAGATGGAAAGTGCTTATTAAAGAGGAGGAAAGTAGGAGGAATAAAAGGGGAGAAAGATGTAAGACAAAAGATTAACATTATTTTAGGATAAAAAAAAAGCAATTCTCTGAGATGAACCTGACCCGAGAAAGTGAGAGTCCCTGTACCACAGGACTTAGCACAAGATGGAGGGGGGACAGGAGGCTGAAAAAAAAAGTGGAAAAAAACACTGGTTGAATGAAAAGAGGGAGAGAAAAGAAAGGAATGGTTGGCTATTAGAGAAGGAATAGTAGGATATGGATGAGGAAACTGCAGTGCATAATGGTGTTTATAACTGTGGAAGTCCAACCTACAGAGTTGGGACTTGTGTGTATGATGGGTCTTGCTGCAAGTTTATGTGTATTAATATAAACTCTCTTTCCTCTTCCTGCCTGCAGAAAGGACAAGCCAGGTGATAAATAGTGCACTAATGCACTATTTACTCTGTATTTACACCTGCAGAGTCTTGCAGAGTTCATCACTAGCGTGTAGCGTGTAGGCACAGCTGCATGTATCTTCACAGATACAGAATCTTTCTGGTGAGCAGCACTATACAAACATGATTTGTAGCCCTGAATTGCCAGGGAAAGCATAACAAAGGAATGCTGTTTTGCCATATAATCATGGATGTTACATGGTTTTCTGGGGTCCCAGGAGGAGGGAAGAGACGAGACAGTTGACTCCATGCATCAGAAGGCTTGATTTATTATTATATGATATATAAGATATAAAAACTATACTAAAATAATAAAGAGAAGGATTTCACTACAAAGCTAAGCTAAGAATAGAAAAGAATGTGTAAACTGAAGTCCTCTCAGCCCAAGACGGGCCGAACAGGTGAATTGTGATAGGCTCTTAATTGCAAACAGTCTGACGGGGCCAATCACAGATTTCTCCCCGTTGCATTCCACAGCAGCAGATAAGAATTGTTTACAATTTGTTCCGAGGCCTCTCAGTTCTCAGGAGAGGAAAAATCCTAAGTAAAGGATTTTGCATAAACATATGGATACTGGTAGCATGTGATGATGGGTATGGATGACCCAGATGGGAGCTGTCTGCCTGCTAGAAAGACCTATCAAAGTGTGTATCCCAGCTAGGTAGCTGCTGCTGAGGTTGTATTTGGCTTAGAAAGATGGGGTCAGTTCAGACATTGACAATGCAACCTAAGGCACCAGGATGATTTCAGGACTAAAAATGGCTGCTTCTCCTAGCAGAAACCTTTAAAGAAAAATGTTGTCTTGTGTATAACTTGTGAGGAAAATGAGTTTTGACAGAGTAGAAGTAGAGCTGCCTCATGTTGTAAAAAAATCCTGTCATTTAATAATCTGAGTTGAGGAAAAGTCTGAAGAACTAAAATGTACAAACCTATCTCCTGCCTTGTGGTGAATAAAAGGTAGTAGAGGAAGACACAAGTTTTCCCTGGAAGAAAAAAAGGGGGTTTGATCTCAGTTCAACGAGGAGTAAAAGTTCTGAGGCATTGCTCTGTGCTAGCACCTGGTATGGAAAGTACCACATAATAGCAAACTTGCACAGGCAGCACCAACAGCATGAAAGCCTAGAGATTCTACTCCAGTCTTTTGCACCCTCATAAACAAAATGAGCAAACAGATCAGCCTAAAGGATTAGATATCATAAGGTCAGTGTGCTACCCAGTGCTATGTTGAATATGGGTGGACTAAAGTACAGAAATAAACCACAGGAATTAGAGATGAGTGTGATCTATGAGAAAGTAAAGTCAGCAGGTAGGAGGTTATTTATTTGCTGAAAGGGTTGTGGTTCTTTGTCACAGAGTTTGTGTAAATGACAAAAGCAAAAAAAATTTTGTGGGACCAATAATACCAGTAATGAAAGAGTCAAAGAGAGGGAAATCTTTTGGTAGTTGAAACAATATTACTATTTATCAATTTGTATATTACTAAATTTGAGGATCACTAATAACTTTATTCTGAATGTTATAAACATTGAACGTATCCCTACCATCTGCAGACTTGACAGATTAAATTTTCCTGTTCTGAAGTGTTTCTGAACAATTTTCCTCCACCGTGGAAGAAAAGAGAGAATCTCCTAGGCTAGGAAAGGTGTTGCAAAACTCATTGAAAAAAGAGTCAGCATTAGAGTAGCAAGGACCCCTAACCTGGAGTTCACAAATGAAGGCAAAGAGGTGAAAGGGTCCTCTTTTCTTGAGGTTTGTGCTTGTTACTCGTGTGTGCCTTGCTGAGCTTCTCAGCTGACATCAATCAGCAGAACCTGTTGGTATAAGTGAAGATTCACTAATATATTCCCACAGAGAATTAGGCTCACAATGTCTTAAGTGTACTAGATTGGGAATGAATGTGGTATTACATTTGAATTCCAAAGGAGTGCCACATCATATTTTTCTTTCTTATCTGACAATTGGAAAGTTGGAGACACTGTGTGAGAAAAAGAATAATGTTACACTTATTTTGAGCAATTGACAGACATGGCTGGAAGTCTGATATGATTAATACCTCAATAATAGGGCCCCAGTAAATTAGTCCCAAGAGATTCACAACCTAAAAGAGTGTCAAGATAAGGGTTAAGGTACGTTTATTAGCTAGCAAATTCCATTTTTAGCTTTGTTTTACCAAGAAGATTTTAAAATGCATTAAAGTGAAAAGAATTAAGAAGATCTCTCAAACACAAGTGAGTGGAGAGGAAATGGTTGGAAGGACTGTGAATACCATCTTTGAGCAGAAATAGCCTGAGATACCTATCTTCATATCCACTTCCTTAGCAACACCTTGAGAATTTTAGCTTAAGTATTCGGATATATGGAAATGTTGGTTTTATTTCTCTTCTAGGGTATCTGTGGAAGAGGTGCTACCACACTCAGTAAGGAAAAGCAAATATCAAGTTCAAATGCATATAAGCTCAACTACAAAGTAGGGCCAAAATGCATCAAAAAGTTCTCCTTCTTGTGTTTTCTTTCATTCATAAAGCAGCAGAAACATTCAGGTCCTTATCCTTCCCTTCCCAAGACTGAAGGAGAAGGGATGTCTTTGTAGTGACAGAAATCCAAACTTATAGAAAGACCTTGTCTGTAGATCCTTTCTGCCTCAGCCAGCAAGTGGAGTGAAGTTCAACTTACACAATAGTATCATTTCAGGAATTATTCTTATCCAGTTCCAGTCCAGGATGAATTAATTATTGGATATGGTATTTTTTACTTGTTTTCAGCATCTTTATGGATAGGAGTGTCAGCTGAGCTGATAAGAAACTGCAGTAGATCTGGCAGTGATCTCAAGCCTTGCTCTGGTGACCTGTCAAGTACCACCAGCAGGCAGCTCAGCCATGATAGCTTACCTGGTTATTCCTACTGGAGGATCAGAGGCAGTGGCACAGGTGCTGACCACTCCATATTTTTATGTGGTTTTCCTCTGTAGTCTGGTGTGCCTTTACAGAATGGTTTATTCAGGCTCATATGCATAAAGCAGAGACGCTCTCTCCTCTATGCATATGGAATAGCAATAGGAACCTTATTGAACTGGACACTGGGCGTGTATGTTATTAGAAACAGTACCTGGCTAATAACTCTCTAGTCTAATTACAAAGAGAAAATGAGAAGAAATAAATATTTTATAGGAATTTTGAGAATAAGAAAAGAACAAAAACAAAAAACAAGGGGGAAATGCAGGTGTTGAAGTGAAGGCAGGTAATGTCATTGAAACGGAATAGCAGAATGCAGTAGCACTGAATTTGGTGGAACCACAAATATTGAACCCCTGCAGGAATGTGGAGAGGGAGGGATGTGGTCACAAGGACAGGCTCAGGTGCCTTTCAATGTAAAGCCTTTCATGGCTGGTAAAAGGACAAGTAGGATCACCCATCCCCTGGTGAAAGGGGAATATAATGAGATTTAAGCTAAGGGAGAGATTGAAATATGTATCAGCAAAAATTAAATGATAGATGTTAAAGAGTGAAAGAATAATTGGAGAATGTAAATAACACAAATCCCAAATTGTCATATGGAATAAAGGGGAAAAATTATATCAGTCAGTATGGAGGTGGAAATTGAGACTGCAGGCTTCCTTTGGATATGTTTAGATCAAACTTTCAATGCTGGAAAAAGCAAAAGTCCGTCCGGTCACTTTACAAGTAATATTAAAATTTGTTGATTTTTCTTTTAAATTACCTTCCTTCAGAAGATAATTTTTATGAACTAGTTTTACTAAGAAAGTTGACTAATCTACTTTAAAACTGTGAATTTGTCTATTCATCCTCCAGCTTTGAGAGGTCTTATTTTGCCTCCCATGTCTATTTGAGCAATAATTTCATTTGAAAGCTATCACTGAAGCATGCTACTGGCTGCTGTTCTTTATCTGCTGATGAATTGATCCTGTGGATATCAATTCCAAAGTGAGTGATGTTTAAGCTCTCTTAAATTGACAAAGTGATCAGATATGAAAAGTGGTGATTTCACACTTTAAAGGTATTAAAGTGTAGCTTTTTCACATTTTGATTGTTATTTGAATTATTTCACTTCTTTTTTCCCTGAGTTCACTCAAGCCTAGAATTTGAGCTGATAAATCAATGCACTCCCCCACTAATGCTCTTAATGGGCACTCTCTTTGAAAGTTAAACATTCTAGTGAATCGCTCAAACACAGTCTTGAAAGGCTAAAGAGAGATTTGAAATCTTTCATGTTGGGTAAGGCTGTCTTGAGCTTTCAACATAATTACAAAAATTACAAAGGCTTGAAACTAAAAATGTGTTATAATAACAACCAGTTTTATTGTTATAGTCACAATGATTGTTATGATGATCCAAATACCCACCACTGCGTTAATGGAGGTTTTAAATTCCTGCATGCATTATTTTTAAAGCCTTGTAGGCCATCTCCTTTTCAAAGTTTCAGAAATATTCTTAGTTACGTAACAGATGAACAAACAGTACGATGTTAGTCTGCAGATCCTTTGTTGTCAACTCACTGTATCTTCCTCTCATTATCAAGAAACTTCTTTTTTAAAGCTCAGTTAAATCAAGTGAGCATAAACTAAATATTTAATGCATACAGACTACCTGAGAAAAATCTTTGTTTTAATCTTACTCCTGTTCATAGCTGCGAGGAGAGATCTTATTTAAATGTACAATGTGAATGTAATAGGACATGTATTTTTAGGAGCTCTCCAGTTGTTTTCTTATCACACTATTCAATTACCTATCTCTTCTGAAAATGCCAGTTGTCCCAAGTTCTTTGATGTCCACTGACAGCAATTGCTAGTGAAGCAATTCACCCAGTGATCATGAAGACAGTCCATACAGCCACTAGCAATAACATTGAGCACTGCTTCACTGCCCTGTAACACACTTGCCAGCCTAATATTTAGTTCTCAAATATCTCACACCTTTCAATGCCTCCTTCCTCCTCTTGTCACTGAAAAATATGAAATTAATCTCCAACCAGTTTGCCATGTTAGAAAGCCAATATTACTTTATTAACAGAGCTGGAAGTATGGGGAGTGCTCATAAAGCAATGCATACTCAGCAACCTAACAGAACAAGTTATATTCTTGAAAATAATACATATTCATCACATTTGTATTATATATTCATTACAATGCTAATTATTTCCATGGACTTATTTGGATATGGTTCTGGAACTTCTGATGTGTGTGTTCTCCTTGAGAGAGTCTCAAACATGTGATCAGGTCATAATGTGATTCTCTTATCATTCTTTGCTCTGACACACAATCCTTGTTCTCAAAACTAAGACATCTGTTAGTGCATATTAATCACTCACGTAGGTAAATAAAGAAGCAAGTCCTGGCACAAAAATATTCATCCCAGATACAGAGATCAAACACCATTGCACTGAAATCAAAAGGATTTTCCAACACCCTCCTCTGCTGCTGCGTATACTTCTTGAAAAAAAAAAAGTGACTTATGATCTGGTTATTAAAATTATTAGAGAAATATCTCTGCCCAAACAAAGGTGCAAAGGAGACCATTTGTCAATGGCAATAGTATGGCTTTTATTTAACAGTAAATATGAGGAGAGAGAGATAAAAAAGTAGAAAAAGGGAGAGAGGTCAAGAGAAAGAGAGCAACAGAGAAAACAATTAAGTAGAAAATCCATGGATCCCCACGGCATCCTGTTTGTGGATCCTGTTCTTCTGGTCTTCTTGGTGGTGAGAGTCTTGCAAAGCATGGAGTCCAATGGATTAATATATGTTTGGACACATGGGAATGTCCAGGTACCTCCCCTGGGAGGGCAAGTTTGACACTATCTGTTTCAACAGACTCTGGCTCTGTTACATCACTTTGCATCACGTGCAGCCAACATCTGCTATCTAGAATCGTTCTCCGGGGTGGTTTGAGGGTCTCTGATGTTTTGTGACACCTCCTCAGCTGCTTCCCACCTGAATGTCCTGTGGAGGTGGCCTTCCTGGGGTGGGGGTTTTACACCTGAGCCAGTTGGTGTGAGGGAGGGTGGGTGGTACTGCCTGTGATCAGAGGTTATGCCACACACCCAAAACTCTCCTCCTCCCCCTTGGTTGGGGGGTTGTGTGTGCAAACCTGCCCTCAGCAGATGAATCTGTGGGCTGTGGCCTTCCTTACCCTGAACCTGCCAGAGATGATTTTCAGGGCAGCTGCTGCGTTTGGCTTTCCTTGTGGATACACTCCTCTCCCTCAGCTGTGTTGAATTCTCCCTAGACCTGAGATAATAGGATCTAGTGTCAGCTTTATCTTATCTCAAGATCCCTTAGGCAGATGAACTCACAGTCCAAAGTTCAGTCAGAAGGTATATTCAGGTAAGCGTGGGCTTAGGGGGTCGCAGCTTCTTTATACAATTTTGCCATAATGGGCAAAAAGTTCTTCCCAACAGTGTATAAGCCATTGACCACGACATTTCAGTCTCTCACACTTGTTCCATAATGCTCTCCTGAACAACAACAAACTCCTGACATCTGTCATTAAACCCATTTTCAGATTTGTGGTGCTCCAAAGGGACACCTGCTCTCATGGATCAGACAGAAATCTGGGAGGCGGGAGTTTCTCACATCTAATTTTGACATTAATTAATATTTTCCTTGTGTTGGTCTGTGGGTATCTCAATTTACCACAATTTAAAGAGCTGTGGCCTTGAACATGTTGATATTGTAAAAGGGAGCTGTTTTTAAAAGCAAATCAGAAAGAGCTAAAGGCATCTTCTGCAGTAAAACCACCACTCAACAGGTCACAGGAGCACTACTTGAATTACTCCAAATGCTCTAAAAGTTGTAAGTACCACCTACAGCACATTGCTATTAGGCTAAAAACACACCGTAATAAATGGTGAGACAAACATTGTTTCTTAATTTATGAGGATTAGGGGACCATTCTGTTTTCACTCACAAGAATAATAATAATCATATTAACTCAGAAGATTACAGCTAAACAGAAGATATATTTAGAAATAATGTATGTAATTTCTGCATTGTGTATTTCCAATCCATGGAGAAAAACTACCAAATGAGGCACTGAGTATTAACAATAGAACACTGTAGAAAGCTCAGAGATTACCTCAAATGGACTTGATATACTGAGTTACTCACTTGCAAGGTTACACCTAAGGTACAAGAGGGGAAGTATAAATATCTCAAGACAATCACTTACACAGTTGAAATAGAGACCATCACAGCAACAGCAATGGTCTAAATCCCAGAGAAGAGTAAAAAATGCAATATGATACCTCTACCTTCTGCAATAGCTTTATCATTAGTATTTCATAGAAGAATCCTCCAGTGGAAAAATATGTTACCCAGTTGTTCATGCTGGCAATCTAGCTCATTGGTCCTCTTCAGCAGCCTGGTTTATAGGGGTTAAAAAGTACTGAGCTGCTTTGTGACTGAGAAACAGCATTCCTCATATATTATGATTGAATAATTGAGCACATAATTAACAGACTGCAGTACCTTGTGTCAATCCAAAGGAATTCTGACCAAAATATTCAAACAATCCATTACCATAAGACTGTGCTTTTGTTAGAGTCTTTCAAATCTGAATATTTTGGAAAGCAGCTGACCTCAGGAATTGTAATGAAATATTTCAGCTTTGGCTTTTGTCCTCCATATTTTGCTAAGTTGTTCTCCTTATTTTTTGTCATTTTTCAGGGAGAAGCATATAAAAATAATGCATTATCCTATGCACCAGTGATTCATGGTACACTGACAGTTTCAGCATCAGGCTCTCTAAGGCTTCATGTTTCATTCTATAAACAAACAAACTCAATGATGCATCCTAGCCGTCAGGTCCAGAGTAGACTTCTTGAATCCATCTATATTTTAAAATGTTAAAACAGATATTATATATATTTTCCCACAGCAAAAGAAAAGTGGTACCTTTGCAACAATATACCCAGTGAATTTGTCAGTCTCTTCCTTTTCTCCCTGTCTTTAAGGAAGATTTTCCTCACTTAGAATAGAGCTGTTACTATCCAGAAAATGTCAAAAATCCTTTTCTCTGAAGCCATATATAAAATTCCTCTGAAATTTTATTCTATTGGAATGGAATTTACTTATTTTTACTTTTTTTTACTTTGTTGGATATAAAAGTAGGTTTTGTTTTTGTTTATTTTTTTACTTTGCAGTGTTAGCAGATGACACAGGAAGCAGGTTTGTTGTCACCTATCACCTGGCAGACCTAGTGGTCTGAATTGCTACAAAGATTTCCTGGCAGCAATTTACTATCAGTGCTTTCTCTTGAATGTGGCTTCCACACATGGAAAATAGCAAACATAACTGACTTCTATTAAAATGAGTATTAAATCAAATCTAGCCAGGTAACACAAGCACTCTTCTTCCCTTATGATGTATCTGAAATAGTTTTGCTTAACGCAATAAAAGCATACCCTGATCTGATTCATCATGTAATTATGTAAATTATCCATTATAAATAGTTTCTGTCAGCAAAAAATATATATATATGAAACAACTCCCCTTGAATATGATCAGAATTAGCACTAGAAGGTTTAAAATCCAACAAAAGAAGTGCTGAAACCATGTATGTTTCCCTCAGTATTTTAACCAATAGCCAGTAAGAATTAATTTTTGATTCATCTAAGTGAAGAACATGATAATAGGCTTAACTCACAGGAAAGTTTTAAACAGGAAGGATGATGAAACACTGCAGGGAAAGAAGGAGAGCTGGGAATGAAAGACCTATTTAGCTGTGGTGTACAAGGCACCATTAAGAGTTCAGGTTTCTTCTGGTGAGATATAATTCTTCTACAGATTACCACATCTGCACAATTCCAGCATAACCTTTCCATACACAGCATTCTTGTAAAGGAGCTATAGCATCTCTGGCTGCTGTTTAGCTCAAATTTCACACTGGTGTAATTCCACATGGGCATTATGGGATAGAAGAGGAGACCAACTATAAATGAAAGGATGAATCTAATTCAAAATGAACAGCTTAAAGCTTGAGTGTAATAAATTCATAGAACCAGTTTGAAACCAGATACAGACATGAGGAGACAAAAAATCAGGGAAATGACATAAAAAATATGCACTGGTTTTAGTCCTACATCTGTAGTCTTCTTTTAAGTGTTAAAGATAATAGCTTTCATTATGCTCATATATATTATTTAAATAATGAAGAATTAGTAATATGAAGCTCCCTACTGCCTTGATCTGCCATTAAATCTCTGCAAGAAAGCAATGTGACACAGGCTGGCAAATCAGTGAGGTGAAAATTAATGAGTTTTCTCTATGCTGATCAACAGTTGCCCTACCTCTACCAGCAGGTGATTTATGTTCACCTTAAATACTTTAGGTGTTTAGTCTAAGCAAATTAAATGGCATTTCTGTGTAGGGGAGTTTTACAACATTTGGTCAGTAGCATAGGATATGTTTTAAATTATTATCGCCTCCTTTTTTTCAAATTTTCTCTGTTTCCATTCCTTCTGCTGCATCCCATATTAACACATAATCTTTTAATAATTCTATAAACACTGAAATCATCTTTATCTTTGCTGACCTTGCTATTGCAATCTGTAAATCCAGATTATTCATCTGCTTTGATGCTCAAAAGTAGAAAATAAACATTAGTCCTGGTTCCTAAATGATTAATTTTTGGTGCACTTCAACAGCCAACTAACTGAGACAATCTGGTGATAATTCAATATTCTCATGTTTAGGTGTGACTGAAGTAGACAAATAAACTCAGGTTGAGAATGCACAGTAAATTCAATGTAATTCAATAAAGTCTGTATGGGCAAAAATATTTTATTAGATATTAGGTACCCTGGTGGACAAAACACTTCCAAATAGTTGTTTAAACAGGAAATATAGACTTCTGGAAAAAAATCTTTTATTCAAGCAAGCTACTTTTAATGTAACTATTATTAGGAGAAATTTCTTAGATCCAAGATTTAAAAAAGAAAAAAAGAGAGATAAAGCACTCAAGTACATCCTTAAGCTAGCCAGGTAAAGTAACCAGGTAAATGTTTAGGCAAAGTAAATTACTGGGAGCAGTACTTTCTTTTTTTTTCTTTTTATCATTTTCTCTCTCTCCCACACAGATACACTCCTATATCAGTGAAATAATTTTTCACAGAGTTCAATTTAATAGACTTACAACAAACCTACTTTACACCTTCCCTGATCCTAAGGGGAGTCTACTGACATTAAGGAGACAAAGTGCAATTCCCTCCTTTGGATGAGCTCAAATGATCAGGAGAAGCAGAAGGATGTGATCAGGCCAGCACAGGTGAGATCCAAATCCCCACTGCATAGAGGCATGAAGAGTGTCTCTGTGTGGGTGTGCACACATACAAGCATGTGAGTTTGTTTCCTTTCCAAATCAGCAGTGTTCATAAGGGTTGGGTTTTTTCCCAAGAAAGCAATGAAAGTTGGATATCTATCTGCACTCATACTTGACACAGAATTAACTTAACAATATTTTCATGGTGCATTGTGTTCTTGATTAACCAAACTATTATTTTATCTATTTCTAGGTATATCCAACTTGCCTTCCCCATATTGCTTCAATAAATGGTACAGAGACAGAATCAAGGTTCTACTAAAAATACAGGAATTAAAAAAGAAAAATCCAAGTAAATACTTTAAATTCTTTCATGTTTCTTGTAGCTTTATTAAAATGCTTAGTTATCCAGACAGGAATTCAATTTCTGAATCCCAAAGCATCAAAATTTTATCCTTAGCATTTCTGACAGATCAAAAATATAAAAATCACCTGTATTTTATTTATCCTCTCCAATATTTTTATAATGACAAATAATTTATGGTGATCAAATGGAATAGAAATATTATTTCAATTACGAGGGGAAAAATAAAAAAAAAACAATTATGTTCAAAGTGAGAATTTTAAACTGCATAAAACTAATTTTGACTAGGGCTGTAGATAGAACATACTGCCTCAAGACTAAGATTCAATGAAATCTTCAGAAATAATGTATAATTACTACAAGTACTGCAGATCAAGTGTTTTGCAGTAGAACTGTACTGTGAGACAAGAAAAGAAAATTCTTCAATGGAAAAAAACCCAAAGCTAGGTAAATTCAGACCTGAAATTGAGTGTAACACTGGTAGTTAATCACCTGAACAATTTATGAGGGATCTAGGAAGTATGGGTTGCACTCTTTCTACCTCTTCTCTTTGATCCACTCCCTCCACATCCCCAGCTTTCTGTAGCCAAGGAAAAATTATGAACTTAAACTGTTCAAAAATCTGGATAGAATTACTCTCTTCTTAGTACAGTCTCACATATGCTTGAAATATATGAAATTGTCAGCTAGAAATTTCATAATAATACAGATATTTTCAACTGACTGGAAGACTGAGAAATAAATCATGAAAAAGAACCTGAACAAATAAAATATTTTATTTTATAACATATTAAATTTGTAAAATTAAAAAACAAAAAACCCTACCCAAAATCCCAATGGCATTCAGGTAACTAAACCTGGACATCTGCCATGTAGATGCCTTCAGCTAAGCAAATTTCCTTGTGGTCAGTGAAATCAAGTATACAATTGACTTTATCCCTTTTTAAAATAAATTTCTAATACAGGTATGATGGGCTGGAGTCTTACAGTGTTTCTTCCTCTGTGTTGATGATAGAGGACCTCCAGATACCTAACTAATCTGGACACCTGTGCAGCAGATTTCTTTGGCATCACTTTTCATATTGTAAGCACATGAAAGCAGTTCAGTACTGATCAGTGTTTTCTTTTTTTTTTTTTTTTTACATTGCATTTCAGACTCTTTGCTACAGTTATGCTTTTTTTTGTTTTCTTGTGTCCCAGTAAACTTCTACAGAAATTCCAGTTTCTCACAATAATTATACAAGATAGAAGGATGTCTGAAAAGTTTTGAAATTCCATTAATATGTCTAATATATCTGTTAATTTATTTATTCTGCATTTGATAGTACTGTCTTAAGTCTTGTAAGGTACAATTCTTTTTTCTTGAATTCAGACCACTAATATGGTATGTATTTATTTTCTCTGTTATCCAGACGTGACCTTATTCCATGTCATAGCACAAAACTAGGAGACATAGGTATATACCAATATATATTGACTTCAAAAGAATCAAGTGTAGGTTTTCTGTCAGAAGCTTTATGAGTCCAAGACTAAACACATTTTTATAATGCCAGACCATGTGTTGTGAAAGATTCTGAGAGGTGGCCAATGCATAGCTGAGATATTTCATATAAACTCATTTAATAATGTTCTACGAAACAGAAAAAGCAATCCAACACCAAACTAAAGGGGAAAATAGGCACGAATAAACAAACAACAGTAAAATCAAACTATGGGTTACACACTTAGAAACAGAATTTTCTATTCTCCAGACCTTTACCACCAGTAAATACATAAATGACTCAATACTCATCTGTAAATTGCTTAGTCACCATATAGTAGGGTTTTTTCCTGCAGACCACTCCATGGCTATATAAATGATCTCCTGCTGTCTGCTGCATTCATTTTCTAAAAGCAGCTGTCTTTATTCTTAGTATCCACAACAACACAAACAACACTTCATCTTGCATTTTTCCAATTCAGTGCAAAGACCTAATTTCTGAAAAACAGAATCTTTATGTGATGGAGTTCTAGGGAACTTAGTATTAAGAAATGCTTAAGAGATGCTTAAGACAAGCAGTGCTGTCATATTTAGCATGAGATAAGAGTGGTAAAAGCATATTTCTGGTCAGAGAAGTGAGAAAATCATAGAAAACAGACTGAGAGATTGTGTTCCCAGCAATGCATAAGCAACTGCTCATGGCTAGTGATATATTCCTAGCAGTTTGGAGTTCTGCCAAGATAATCAAATCTAATTGACTTCAGTTCATTATCAAAATCACAAAAAATACATTGAAAATATCTTCAGAAACCTTGAAAAGTCATGTTGACAATGAGTGAGGATTTTGTCCAGTAATTGCTGCCAAAATGGGCACTGTATCTCAATTCCAAATTAGATGAGCATGCTTCATCCACAATTAGAAAAGAGTGACCAAAGCGGGCAGGAGAAGCTGATATATGCTTACAGGTGGATATCTGATAGACCATTTATGTTATAATGGGAAAAACTTCAGAGTGTAAAATCAAGGATTCCTGCAATAAAGGAGGGAATTGTTATTTTGCATTCTTTTCATAAATGACCAGAATTTTATAATATAGCTTAAACCTATATAGAACCTTTCACAGTCCTTTGAAACTACATGTATTCTAAATTTGTCTTAAAAGACAATTGGTCTTGTATTTTGGAAAGTTTTTTCTTTAACACCTCACTTTTGATCTTGGCACTTTCTTCTTTGGGTATATTTCAAAATTTTCACTTCATAAAATATCTTGAAGATTGGAAATGAATAAGCTGTCCTTCTCCAGTTCATACTCAAAGATCAAAAACACTTTTCATCTGCCTTTAAAGGTACAGCATGCTCTAAGTTCCTTCACTCATGGAACCTCTGAATGTTCTCTACGAACCAACGACGCTCATGTCCAGTCTCTTACAGAAAAAGAAAACTCTATCTGAATAATTGTAAATTCTCAAACTAATGACTCTCGTATCATTTCATAAAAGATATAATAGTCCCTTTGAGTTTCTTTAATTTTGTTCTTGATTATTTTACTTTAACTTGGAAGCCTCATCGGAAAATGCTTTGTTAGAAAGAAAGCTATAAAAATAAAAATCTCCTTTCAACCCACTATACTTACATTGACCCTAAAACAGAAATGTCATATTAATGCATCTATATACACAGAAACTTTATTTCCATTAATACATCATAATTAATTTGTACTTCTTTTTTGTCCTTCTTTTGTTTCAGAAGCATTCAGTGTCCTTCTAATACTTTCCCTTTAAAACAACAATAATGACAACAAAATTATGTTAGTTGTGAACTCCTGGTCTAGCCTGCTTTATCCCTAATCCTTTCTGCATATAAAATTACATATATTTGTAAAGATCATTTCTGCAAAGACCAAAAAAGTAATGCATTAGAATTTTGATTTTAGTTCAAATTAATATCAAAGTATTTAAAAATTCCACATACTATTTTTGTGCAAGATTCTATTCCCCAAAACAAATTATATGTGAACTCAGTAATGTTTCTCTTCTCCAAAACATCCCTTCTTTATAAAATCAATCAGCAAACACACTGACTTCAGTTCAGAGGATAGATTAGATGATCATGGAATGGAAGGAGGTTATGGAGTCCTTCAGTATCCGAAGACCACTCAGATAGAACATGATTCAAAAGCCTTCCTTTTCAGCTGCTGCTTCTTAAATAAATGCAGAGGAAAAATAAATGTGTCCACATAAGCACAGTCTTAATTTGAAAGGTAGAGACCACCAATTCCTCACGCTTCCAGAAATTGTCCCTTAGATGCTGCTCCCTTGCTCTGTAAAAAATAAACAAAACTATTAAGGCTGCAGACAAGCTAGTCAGCAATCCATGGAAATTCCTTTAAACTATCTTTGAAAGGAAAGAAATAACATTTTTCTGATAAGGATTTTATATGAATATTCATGTGACAATATAAGAGAGAATACATCTTGTATTCCTGTTTGTCTTGCTTCTAGAATTCCTTACTTGTTGCTGCTGTTGTTTTGATATGAAATTCAGTACGAAACAAAATATTCTTATAAATACATGCAAAAATTGTCACAAAAATATTGCCTGGATTGTTTTGATAAAATAATATAGAATGATATTTGATATAATAATTTTTGATAAAATAATATAGAATATAGTGATTCTGATAAGGTTTTTCTGGTGGATACTACAAAGAAACCTTGCTTTCTGTTTCCAGTTACAGATATGTAATTATATCTGACACTGCACTCATTTGTTGTCTTGTTTTTAGGTGAATCAAACAAAATCTCAACAAGAATAAATTATAGAATTAGCACACTTTTGCTACTCATTCTGCTGGAAACCACTCAACACTTGGCAGCTGTCAAAAGACAAGGTAAATGTACATAGGATTAATAAAACCACTGAAACCAGGCTAGAATTTATTCATCACATCAGTTGCATTAATACTCTAGGATGTAAATTAGTTTGCTCAACTTTTGCCACATTCGGGGGAAAAAAAGACAAAATAAATGCAATAAGTCACCTTATTTAAAAATGTCCAGGTGATTCAATTCTAGAGATGCTAATATGTGTCTATGAATTAAAGAGGAGCTCAGATGACAAGATGTTACTAAACACCTAATTTGTAAATACATACACCATCTTCCCTAAGAATTCTACCCCTTGAAAACTATTACCCTCCCATCTTAGAAGGTATACAGGGAAACTAAACAGTGACCAAGAGGGGTGACTCAAAACATATTTCCATATAGGAATGACTGAATAAATTAGATGTCCTTATTGGATAAGAGACAATTGAGATAGGACATCACTCTCTCAAGTGTGGGTAAGAGAGAGGAATAGGGTATGATTATTCACTACTTCCTTTGCTGCAGAAAACTGGTCATAGCCAGTGAAATTATTTGATAACAAGCTCAATTCAGACAAAAGAATGTTACAAAATTCTTTGTTGAATTGAAAAAGGGATTAGTTTGGTATATGGGGAAAAGTCCGTCAGCAGCTATTAAAAATGAGTCTTGTGCCTAACCTGCAGCTCAGAAGTTCTTAATCCTCATGATT
The DNA here is from genome assembly GCF_022539315.1 of Serinus canaria. Taxonomy (NCBI): domain Eukaryota; kingdom Metazoa; phylum Chordata; class Aves; order Passeriformes; family Fringillidae; genus Serinus; species Serinus canaria. The sequence continues at coordinate 15,741,148 of NC_066314.1, read as the reverse complement.
GTCAGAAACTGATAGGATATAAAAGGAAAATTGCTTTATAATATTTTCCATTTTCCCTTAATCTTTCTATAAGATTTGTCAGGTTGCTACTGCTGCAGACTAGCTATTGGACTAGACAAACCTGTGGTCTGACCCTGTGCAGCTGCAGAACTGCACTGGTCTTCAGAACAGAGAAAGAGAGAAAAAAAGTCTACTGGTATCAATCATACAATCCTTACATAATAAGTAATAGATTTCCTTTTGTTTTCATACTACAGTATTATTAATATTTACCCTGTACTTTTGGTTTCCAATTTTGGATATTTAAAATTATTTTCAGTATCAGTATTCCTGTTGCAGAACATTTCATGCTTAATTCAGTTCACATTTATTGAACTTAACTTTACTTCCATTTTGTTCCCCCAAATACAATACAAATCAGTGTAGAAAGTTTGGTGTTGAAAAGCAGTCTTACTACTGAGTTTCTAAGCTGCTGGGGATTTTACATAAGTCAGAAAATTATTCTTTTCAATCCCTTTCTTGGATCCCTGATTTAGAGACTTTATATATTCCACCCATATTGCCTTGAATTACACATGCTGAACAAGTATAAAATATTAAAGAAATAAGATCCCAGAGGGCCCTAATCAGTCACACAGAGTCTAGTCTGAGACACTATTGGTGTCTCCCTAGGTTCAGCACTGGGCCCAGAATTGTTTAACTTATTCATCAATGGCTTGGACAAAGGGGCAGCTGCCTCTGCAGCACATTTGCTGAGGATGCAAACCTGGGAGGTGTGGGTGATACCCCAGAGGGCTGTGCAGCCCTTCAGAGGGACCTTGGAGAGATGGACAGAGGAGAGTTGTCTGAAATTCACCAATAGCAAATGCAGGCTCCTCCACCTGGCAAGGAACAACCCCACACCCCAGTACAGGCTGGGGACTGGCCCACAAAGTGGCTGTGCAGAGAAGAAGCTGAGGGTTCTGGTGGACAACAAGCTGTCCAGGAGCCAGCAGTGTGTCCCTGTGGCCAAGAAGGACAGACCAAGGAGGTGTCCTGGGGTGCATTGGGAATAACACTGCCACAGGTTGAGAGAGATGATCTTGCCCCTCTACTCAGCCCTAGTGAGGCCACATCTGGAGTTCTGTGTCCAGTTCTGGGGTCCTCAGTACAACAAAGGAGCTCCTGGAGTGGGTCCGGCAGAGGGTGCCAAAGATGATTAAGAGATTGGAGCATCTATTTTTACAAGGAAAGGTGGAGAGAGATGGGCCTGTCCAGCCTTGAGAAGGAATGACTGAGAGGGAGCCTTATCAATCTAAGTGTCTGAAGAGAGACTGTCATCAGTGGGGCTCACCAAGGGACCAGTCCTGTTTAATACAATTATCTGGATGACAGGTTCTAGAGCACACTCAGTCAGTTTGCAAATAACAGCTACATGTTGAGTGAGAGAGTTGATCTGCTGAGGGTAAGAGGGCTCTGCAGAGGGATCTGGACAAGCTGGATTCATGAGCTGAGGCCAGCTGGGCGAGGTTCAACAACAGCAAATGCCAGGTCTGGCACTTGGGTCACGACAAACCCTGCAGCTCTAAAGGCTGGGAGCAGAGTAGCTGGAAAGCTGCCCAGTGGAGCAGGACCTGGAGTGCTGGTTTACAGTAGCTGAACACAAGTCAGCATGTGTGTCCAGGTGGCCAAGAAGGCCAATGACATCATGGCTTGGATCAGAAATAATGAGGCCAGCAGAACAATGGAAGTGATTGTGCCACTGTACTTGACATTGGTGAGGCTGGACCTGGAGCACTGTGTCCAGTTCTGGGCCACTCATGGCAAAAAAGACATTGAGGTGCTGGAGTGTGTCCTGAGTGGGCATGGAGCTGGTGAAAAGTCCAGAGGGCAAGTCTGTGAGGAGCAGCTGAGGGAGCTGGGTGTGTTTAGCCTGGAGAAGAGGATGCTCAGGGGAGACCTTATTACACCCTGCAACTGCCTGAAAAGAGGATGTAACCAGGTGGGGTCAGTCTCTTCTCTCAGGCAGCTGGTGAAAGGACAAAAGGAAACGGCCTCAAGCTGCAACAGGAGAGGTTCAGATTGGACAGCATTTTCTCACTGAAGGATGGTTAAGCATTGGAATGGGCTGCCCAGGTGGTGAGGGAGTCACCACCCCTGGAAGTGTTCAAGGAACAGCTGGACATGGCACTTCGTGCTATGGTCTCATTGACAAGGTAGTGAAGGTTCAAAGGTGTGACTCAATTATCTAAGAGATTTTTCCAACCTAAATGATTCTGTGATTCTGTAAAATCACATCCAAAAGGATGAAGCCAGGTTTTTAGTGATGCTAAGCAATGAGACAAGAGGCAGAAATAAAATAACAGGCAGAAACTTCCTGACACACAGGAAGGTCCATCTGAATATGAGGAAGAATTTCTTTTCTGGAACAGGTTGACCAGAAAGGGTGTGTAACCAGAGATGTTCAAGAACCAAACCATCTGGATGCAATCCTGTGCAATGTGCTGATCCTGTTTGAGCAGGGAGGTTGGAACAGATGATAACCCACTGTTGCAACCTTACCCATTCTGTGATTCTCTGATTCTCTGATTCTCTGCTTCTGTGTCTAAAGGGACAGCTCCACTCCCAGTTCTATTAGACTTTGCTTTTGTCAACTGATAAAGACTAAGAAAAATTTTATTGCAGTGCTGCCTATACCCTTTATGCCTTCATCTGGGGTTTGATGAGGGATTTTGGAGCTGGGGGAAGAGGGAAGGATTTGAGAATCAAATTAATTTGGGTTTTGTTTTGTTTTGTTTTTTTAAAGAAATGGATTATGTCTATTTTGAAAAAAACCTGCTTGATTTCTTTAAGCCTTTTTCCTTAGAGAGAAGGAAAAAAAAAAAGTAAAAGAGAAACAAAGAATTACATTGGCTTTTCATTTAATTTCACTGTTTAGTAATATAATCCCGAGGCAAATACTCAGAGAATATTAATTTCACAGAAAAAAACAGAATTTATGTCTGAATCAGCTCAGAACTTGCAGTGACTCCCTGCTGATTTTTTAATAGAGAGGTAAACTGAAATCACTACTCATGAATTAAAAATCCATAATAAGATAAGCATTCAATTTTCAGAAAAATAAGTAGGTGGTTTGCAGGACTCTTCATTTGTAATGGTTTGTCTTCTGTAGTAGATCATAAAGCTCAAGCAGCATCAAGTCTCATCAGAGATTAGCATATACTTTGCCAAAATTGAGTATACTTAAGTCTTTCAACTTTTTCCATACTTAACCTGCTGCCTTTGAAATCCAAAGCTGATTTTCCAGTAACTTCAGCTGGAGCAGGTTCTGATTTGAAGCTATCCTCGTGCAAGTTTGGAGCATTTCATCGTGCAGCAGCTGCCAATGAGGAACAAAAAGCCAAAGTCTGTGTGTTTTACTGCATGTAAAGCAGTGCCTGGAGGAAGCTCTGAGTACACAGAAAGGTTCTGTCTGGGCAGTTATCTGCACTTTACATCCAGTTAGAAGAGCCATACATGTAATCAGGGGCATAATTTTGTCAACATTCTTATTTCTACTTATCCACCACTATTTTATTTCTCTATTTGTCCCTCAGGTTTTCCTTTCAGGTAGATCATTCTGAATGCTGGTACTAGAATTGGTTTTGCATGTATCATCCTGGGAAATACATAACTGTTAGAGGTGCTCTCTCCAGGTTTCTTCAGATGCTGCCCCTGTACCCACAGCCTATTGCCAGCAGGCACTTCCTTCATCTTATGCCAAGGTTGCACATTAGATAAAATGTTATTCATGGCATTCATTTCACTATTGGATTGTGTTTCATATTCATATCAAAGGGACACCTGAGAATAGTAGGATTTACCAGGAACTTTCAGAAAAGAGAGATTGTCTTCATTTCATACTGGTACCTGAATACAAGCCAGACATAAAAAAATAAACAAAATACAGGCAAAAAGGTACATTTCCTGATGCACATAAAAGTGTACTGGACTAAGTCTGGAAAATACAGCAGTGTACCTTGGGGAGTGTTTCAGTACTAGCAGAGAAACAGCCTAGAAAATTTATTAGATTTTATCCAGCCCTAGCTGGACTGACTCAGAAAGGCTTATTGCTCTTTAAAGCTTACTGCCTGGCTAAGGAACTTGTCCTGGCAGTGCATATACTATATTGCTACCAGAGCAATTCTTGGTGAGGCTTTCTACCTCTGATGAGCACAGAGAAGGGCTGTGGGGTGAAAAAATGGCTCCTGCATCTTCCCAGGGGCTGCAAGAAGTTACCCACATGGCTTGCCAGGAGGGGATAGGAAGAGCAGTGTGTCTGTGAGGACCCCTGTGATGTGTATGGATGTGTGGATGTATGTGCATAGGTACTAGAACCATTCAGCTTCACTCAAAAAAGCATATTCAAATAATTGGGCATGTTAATTAACATTTCTGATTCATAATATGTGTTTATCTGTATTGCTGATACCACTCCTCAACCTGTAGCTCACTGATTGCCAGTTATTTGTGTGTCATTTATAAATCAATAAAGCACTTTGATGTTGATTTGTTTTAAACAACATAAATGGATGTAATCTTTCTCTACAGCAAGGGCCAGAGACAGAAGCATGTGATGTTTCTCTGAAATGTCTGAGTTGATCATTAGGTTAGATAAAGTGAGGTCTGTTCAACACGCCTGGCATGTGCTGAGTTTGACTCTGTCCTGTCACTCTGAAATGTTTGCAGGGAGCTGGAGGTTCACTTCAGCAGAATCTGACAAATGCACTATGTTAATCTATACATAATATTGAAATAAAACACTTTCACAAAGCAAAATCTGTCAGAACCTTACTGTCTGGTTCAATGTTCAAACCTTCTTTATTTAGCCCAATTAAGAAGACATCCTGACCTCAAAAAATACCATGCTCTGAAGTACTGTGCTTCTAATTTGCTTGTTAAACCTCTGGGGTTTTGATTTATACTTCAATTTTGCATTCATTTTCAAGTAAAATTTTTTAATGTTTTGTTGTATCTCTTTCCTTACTGGCTAGACAAAAGATTTACTTAAATATACACCAGCTTTACAGCATCTCTGCCATGGTGCTTTTCTTATTGCAATTTAATGCTACAGGCTGTTAACCAAAATAGCTGATTCCAAAATAATGCTAGTATCCAGTCCAAAAGTTCCAACCAAAGCTATTACTGTATTTTATGTGTATTCCCCAATTAACCAGACTCTCTTTTCCTTAAAAAACAGCACCATAAACTATATGTCAGCAATGTGTTTATGCTGAACAAACTACTGAGGCCTTAATTTTTTCTGCTTACATTTCTGCAAAGCTAAATTCTCAATACAGTTAATAGAACTCATCCTTTTCCCTGTTCTTGCATTCTAGTGGTAAGGATATGATTGGCCCTTCACCAAAGCAATCTTTTTTCTGTAGAAAGTTGGAGGCTTTCAGTGTGTAAGACTACATTAAGCTATCTAAATTACAATTTCAAGTCACCTTACAAACAATAATTTATTTAGCATCTAACAGTATAATGACATACATGTAGATGCAGTCTTGACTTCTGCTCTGGGGCAGGTGTCTGCATGCCCGCTAGCCACAGTAAACCTCTTATCTGCTTTGGTTTAGTTCACTTCCAGTGAATGACATTCCACATTTTTTTAATATTCACTTCCATACTTTAAAATTTCTATCAGTATTTAGCCTAACTAATTCTCTCAGAAGTGAATGTATTTCTCTTCAAGTACCTCTTTCACATGGTGGGTTAACATTTTTCTTTAGTCTTCTTCTTTAAGGACAAACAAACCAATTCTTTCAACTCATCTTGATATTTATTATATTTGTCACCTTCTGTGTTCTTTCCAATTTATCTTTCTCCAAATGTGTTTCCTCTCCCCCCACAAAAAAAAAAAAAAAAAGACTTTAAAAATATTTATCAGTCTAGAACGATATATATCTTGAATGCCTATCCTTGCTGGTACATACTAAAATGTTTCCTTTCAATTTTGAAAAAAATCACATTTTTGTGGCAGACTGCAACATCCAGATCCATTTTTGCAGTATTGTTGCTTAGTCTGTCTCCATTTTCTAATTTAGCTTCTCTGAATTCCTAATAATTCATCTCTTTTTCTTGAATCTTATCTTCTTTCCATCAAATCATAACTTCAGTTTATTAAGATGGTTTTAAATTCTCATCTCTCTCCAAAAAACAGCTGACTTATCAGCATAATGCATTATATTCTTTACTCTGTCACCTGATCTTTTAATGAAAACATTAAGTAAATTCAGATCCAGAACAGACTTCTGCAAGATTTCTCCTGAAATATCTTTGTGGTGATGAGTAAACAAGTGACATTTCCTCCAGAAGCAGTTTTCCACCCCAGTGTGTGTTCACCCAGCAATGTTTATACACAAAACACACTTGTCCACTTTGTTTATGAAGATGTCACTCGGAGGTGGGTTGCAAACTTTGCTAAAAGTCAGGCTGTATCACATTCAGTGCTCCCTTTGTCAGGCCAGGTAATTTGGCATCCATGTATTTGATGTCCTTTTTCCACATTACTGCTCTAATGCTCTCAGTCTGCAGTCTCCATTCCTTCTGCTATGACTTGTTCAAGATGCTCAGAGCACCTCAGGACTCATTGGGGTACCAATGTGCTCTGTTCTGTCTAAATAAATGCACACAAGCCAACTTTGATCCTCTGTGATCCAGCCTGTACCCTACTCCCACTCTCACTCCTGCAGAATCTTCCTGGACCTGTGTCACTACTTTGATTCCCCTTTAAATGTAAACAGATTTCACAGAAGAGCTGAATAACAAACTATCTTGAAGTAGTGAGAGGATGACACCTGCATGGAGGTCAATATTATGTGTTTTGATCACTCCAGGGTGAGGCAGAACTTAAATTCAGAGCCTTTGTTTACTGATTTGTGCTTTAATTGGTAAGTTACTTTTAAAATTGAGCTGGCAGCTCTTCAGTCATCTTTGAGAAGGAAGGTAGTGGGGGCAATCTGATCCAAGAAAACTGACTAAATTGAACCTTTACCATAGTAAAGGCAGATCAACTCACAAATCCTGCACTGATCTGTTCACCACAATAAAGACTGAGGGTAGATTTTTAGAAGCCTGTGGAACTAAGGGAAAAAAAACCCAAACCGACCAAATACAAAAAGCAAACTACCACTGCACTTTAGGCAAGGGTGCATTTGGAAAGCATCTGAGATTGATTTATTTTTTAATCTAGCAGTTTATTTTTCTTATTTCTGTTTAAGAGCTACTTTATCACCTAAATCCCTTTACTGAGCACAGTCAGAAGTTATGGAGGTTAATACATAGAGCAAAAAATATAAATTATCTTAAGGGGTCCCTCACTGAACTGAACTGAAAGGGCAGTTAGTTATTTCACATGAAACCCCTGTCATTGAGCTCAGGCCTGGCAGCCCAGTGAGATCAAGAGGAGTCTCCCAGAAATGGATGGTGAGTTTGCTCCTTCCAGTAACACCTCTCTAAATCAGTGGTAGAACGCCTAGCAGGCTCAAGTCATGAGCTAAGCATGTGCTATTCCTGTTGAAATTGTTTTATTCATAAATCATTTTAAGATTTTATTCATGCTGAAAAGCCTGATAATTATGTAATGCATGAAGCTCATAATCATCTGCATGTACCCTATTTCAGCAGTTACATTAATCAGAGAATAACAGCTGTGAGCAGCTCAAATGACTTACTAAATTGTACAAGCAGTCCACTTTTTCTTTTCTCTCCTAAGTGCTGGATAACAATTATGGTTTAGTACATGAACAGGGCTATACAGCAGGTAACAAAACCTAAAATTCTTTGATAAATGCTTCCAATCAGCTTTTACTTAATTTTGCCTGCTGTGTGGAAAACTCTAGTATATTTGTAGAATGATTGTGCTGATTTGCTAAATCACAACCTAACTCTTAAATGGAGGCAATGGTCATAATTAGGGGCAAAAATTTTCAAGACATGGAAAAGGAAACAAACACGAGATGCTTGACCAATTGCATTTGTTAGGTTACATCGGATAATTTAAATAAAATATTTTATTACCTATTCTCAAATTACCAGATCATTCTTTCTCTGTTCTTGGTGCTTCACAGTACTGTGAGGTTTAAATCTCCTAACTGAATAAACATTTTTAATATTAAAGTTATCCCAGGGAGAAATCTTAGATTCTGGTCCCTCCTCCCTTGCTCAGTGTTATTTTAATTATATTTTCTAAGTAAAAAATATTTTAAAAGTTCAGGAAGCAACATATAGCCAATGCCTGTAAGTGCCTCTCTAGGTCTCAGCTCACTTTCCCACAGCTTGGAGCTCAACTAAATGAGTTCCCCTGTTCATAGCTGTGATTTTCATTATAATTATGCTAAGGTTTTAGAGTAATCATACTGCAACACCACAAACTTCTAAAAATACTCTTGTGATTTTTCACAAGTTCAGCCAGATACTTTCAAGGCATTGAGTATTTATTGTCTCTTCAAAATATATTCAGATTCATTTAACATAGCCAATTATGAGCTGCCTGAGGGGTTTGCATAAACGCTTCATCAACTCTTCTGAAGTTAGTCCCATTAAATATGAATAAGTCCAAGCTGGACTTGTTATGTTGCTAGTTTGTGAACCTCCCCAGTGGGCACTCTAAAAAAATATTCAAGTATAATGCATTAGGAAGTGTCTTTCTTTGTGCAAATCTGGTTCATTCTTTTTATTTTAATTTTCCCCCATTTCCTTTTTTTTTTTTTTTAGTATAGAATGAAAAAACCCAAAGCACAGAGCCCAAATAGAATTTACTGAAATGTCTGTCTCATTTTGCATTTTCTATTCCAGTGGTTTAAAAATCCTCTTCAAGGAAAAGACAAAGAAGTCAAAGTGCCTTTTGTAGCCAGTAGAACTACACCACAAATAAAGAAAGCCAACAACAAGAAATCCTCCAACAGTTTGAAAAGCGTCTTGAAGCAAAAGAAACAATGTTCCAGCTCAAGTTCCCATTTAAAAAATGTCTATTGCAATCTGAACATGTCAACTATATCCACAAATCTCAGGTGATTTCTTCCACTTAGCAACATGAAATCCAGCAAGTAGAATTCCAGCACATTACAGCACTTGAGCATATGCTTATATTTACCTCTGGACAGCAAGAGACTAATGAAAAATTGAAATTTAATCTCTTCCTAAGAGCTTTTATTAAGCCAATGATGAAGAGTTTAAGTAAAACCCAGCTCCTAAAGAATATTTTTACAAAATACAATCTTCACTGTCATACAGAAAGAAGAAAACAATGTTCCTCATAGATCTTCTTTAATATGCTATAGTCAATGGGAATTTTATCCCCTGTTACTTTCCTGCATTAATAAATGACAACTGACAAGTACATAGTGTTTTTCCAGTGAAATTTTATAATAATAGACAATATAAAAACCAGTTGGAAGATAAAAAGTCAAGCCCACTACCTGGGAAAAGTTTGCAAGACAAAGAAGAGAAATGTTAACTATTGTTTTCTCATTATCACTGCTCTTGTCATTTTATATCAGAGGTTTAAACAGGAGTGTTACTTTTCTGAAAAATATTCTTAGATTCCTATGAGATATATATATAGATAGATAGATAGATAGATATATATACACACATACATACTTTTGCTCAAAAATTCCAATATTTCTAATACCTACTTTAACAGTTATTAAGGCAAAAGACTTAATGTAGAATGATTTAAAAGCAGGATTAATTCTACCATGAAACAGTAGCTGGAAAATGCAAAGAATCTTATGAAATTGCACTTAAGTCAGATAAAAGCAAATGTAATGGAAATTTTTTTTGTTGTTCTCAGTGTTGTAGCTGCCACCTTTTTCTTTCCTCTGGCAGCGTTCAAGAAGCTGTCTCACAAAGTCCTAACAGGCTTTGGCTGTGAGACCATGTTTCATACTTTAATTGAAGTTCTTGGCCTAATCATTTGCTATGCCACACGTATGCATTTTAAGTGAAGTGTAAGTAACTGGGACTCTTATTAACTATAGAAGAAATGCAAATGGATTACATAATCTATTTCTGTAATACATGTGTTTTGAGCCAATAAAATGACCTTTGAAAATTACTGAGATGCGTGAAAATGCTGTTTACTGTAATAGGAACCAGCAAAAGAAAGTGAACTGTAAGTGAGGCTTAACACTTTTTTTTTTTTTAGAATCCAGGCAAGATTTAAAGTGTATGCTGTGAATATTTAACCATTTTTAGGAAACACCTACAGTACATGTGCACCATGCAAAAGTGTTAAGCTTTTTTTCTTTATATTTAAACCAGCTTGGTTTTACATTTAAACATTTTCTTATTAATTCTACATTAATTTCTAATCAGAAACAGAAGTAAATGCATCGTATTAGAAGATATTTGTGAAATTATTATTTATTAGCACTACCAAAATACCAACAGTTAAAAATGTGAAAAGACACTAACTTAAATATCTTATGGTTTAAAACACAATGCAAATGGAGACTCTGAGGTTATTCTCTGATAGAGGTATCACTAAACTGTAAAATTAATATTAATTTTTAAGTAGAGATTCAAGATGTTGGAAAACATAGCATGTTCTCTTGTCACACTTCCCACTTCTCTTGAGAAACTAATGAATTTTCTAAAGGGTCAAATATTACAGCTGGGGTTTTAGAAGTGAAGTTGTTGTTAATTGGGTTGTTGGTGAAATTTATTACCCAAGCAACTTTTTACTTCCACAAATAATTGCAATAGAAGTCTCCCAATCTTACTAAGAACTAATGATGAAATCCTTCACAGTATTGTTTGGGAGCAACTGGATTTTTGAAAATTCTCATAACTATGTAACCCACTTGAAGAGAAAAAATCAAAAGTATAGACCAGAAATTGAAGAGTGAAAATATTAAAGAATCATGCATCATCTTCAAAGTGAGCATATCCAAAGTTATCAACTGACTCTTAAGAATCTGGCTGAAAGGAATCAAAACATTTCTCATTTCCCAAAGGCAAATGAGCAGAAATGCCCAGAAATAAGTATTGAGTTTACCCTCCCATTACATGATGACAGTAAAACTTGACAAGGAAAATTAAGCCATTTTTAAAACTCAGCTTCACTGGAGGACAATGAATAGTAGTTTTTTTACTGTAGCAAGAGGATTCTATGCAATCTCTGTGAAAAGTCAGGATCCATTCCTACTCATGGCTGCCTTAGGAATGAACCATGGTCTGCATCTCACCCGTGTATCACTTTGGGCCAAAAGAGGAGCATTTTGATCTTCTGCTTTACCTTCCAGAGAGCTGCATTGATACTTTTATGTTATCTTAATGTGCCTTCATACGGCTGTGTGTTGAGTGTCCTCAAGCCACAATGAAATTGTCACTGGAAGTTTCATAGATCTTTAGCCTAGAAAGGACCACATTGATAATTTTGTCTCACTCCCTGCATAAGGGAGGACATTATTTTTACCAAGCGATTTCCAAATGAAGCACATTATTTGAGGGTGAACTAGGGTGAAATATCTTCTGGAAAACAATTCAGATGTTATTTCAAGTATGGAAGTTTCTATCTTTATTCCCAAGAAAATGCCTTCATTTTTATCTCCTATCACCAATCATTTCTAATGGCAGCTTGTTTTTATTTTTCAGATGTGATGTTATTTTATATTACGTTATATTATGAGACATTACAGGGTTGTTTTATTTACTTAAAGGCCCTGAGGAAAGGCTGAGATGTTTGGGGGTTTTTTAAATGTTTTCATAGGAACTCACTCATTTATAGGGATTCAGTCTCCTCTTAATCTTCTTACCACTAGCATTCTTTACACATAACCCATTTGATGACAATTCATTCTTTTCTCCATTACTTCTCCTTTCTTGCCTTTGAAAAAACTTTTTAAAACTTTTATTATTATCTTGGAAAATATTAACATCTCTCTAACAAAGTGCATCCAGTAACGGCTCAAAAAGTCCATTTAATCTAGTAAAAAATGTTAGTAATGAAAGCAATTGTGTGACCATATTAGATTTTGCTGATATTCTTTGCACTCACATTTCATTCACAAGATTAAAATTACTCCTATTTTGATCAACATCTTGAAAAAATAGTGTGGTCCCAGTTTTTCAGAGAAAATTCAACACCCTGAATGACCCTGGAACGACAACAGAAGAAAAGGTATTAGGGAGCTGTAGAGTGGAGTCTTAGCCTTTTAAACAGCATGATGTTATTAATAACACTACTGTTATTATACAGAAACAAAGAAAGAAGCCCAATGCAGAAATGTGTTCAAAATCAGGATGTGACAAGCAGATGATGGCGACACTAATGTGATCAGTATGTTGATAACACCATATACACCTCAATCTAAAAGCTGCTTGTTTTGGAAAGTTGTGTTGCAATATCCATGACTTATTTGGAGATTATTTTTTGCCATCAAAACATTACTGTAAAAACCTGCACTACAGTACAACGTTTTTCACCAATATAATACTTTTACACATATATATAAAATTCATTTCAATTTGGACAGCTCTGTTTTAGAAAAGGGGAAATATTCTTGCTGTGACAGACTAAACCTAATATTTGCTGAGAAAATAAAACAATAAGTTGCTGAATATAGGCCCATGGCTACAACAGCATGACAAAGGAAAGAAAACAGATTTTAGAAATGCTGCTAAATCAGCCAAAAAAATATATTTTTTAATGCCATTTCTTGAGCTACATTGAAAAGTACATTCTATTTTGAAAGCAAAACTGAGATCTGGCCAATTTAATTCCTTAATCAATGGATTTGTAAGAAGCTATTTGTTAATACAGTGTTTGGGTGTGGCATGATAGATATTTAAAGTGGTGATTTGGATGACATAAGCAACAAATCTTGTATTGGCTTTCTGAACAAAGGCAATCTCATTGAGAATTCATGATTATTCAAAAAGCATAATTGCCATCAGAGCAAATCTGGACATCAAAGTTTAAATAAAATAGGAAATAAATGATTCATAGACCAAAATCACTAAAACCTGCAGAATAACAACCACAGTACAATAAAAAAGGCCATCAAACAATACACACAGTAGTTCTCTGTGGTTGAATAAAAATAAACGTTTCATGTTCCTTAGGCTAATAAAAACCTTACACTAATGTCCATCTTATTGTCAAAGTCACAAATTAACTAAGACAATTTCTAACCCATCCATTAATTTTTATATAGTATGGATATTGACTGAGTAATCCAGATTAATTCTAGAGCTGATCTTCATATCAGAGTACTAACGCTGGTTTATGGGACTTTCTCAGGGTTGCAAATGCTAGAAGGAAAATAAAATTTGAAACTTACTTAGTTCAATGTCACAGAAAAAAAAAGGAAAGAAGAGCAGGTTAGTGAAAGGGAATGAGACCTCATATTTCAATTTCCATGCCTAGGAATATGACTTTATTTTCCAGATACATTTTCCCAGAAATATGCACAGAGCTCTTTTTCACTCTATCCAAATGAGACCTTTTCTTCCAGCTGTCTCCTTGCTCCAACCCAGAGTCCTCAGTGCACCACTCAAAACACCATGTAATTTAGGTGTGGCTGGAGGGATCCAGCCTCCTCCAGATGATGAGGACCGTGAACAAAGGCTTTTGGGGTACTTTTGGAATCATAGTAAGCTGGAAAAAGTGATTCCTTTTCTCTGTTAGGTATGTAACCACAGCAGAAGGGAGGCTAGGCAGCCTGAGTCTGGCATGAAGTGTCCTTTGTTTCTTCTCTCAATCCCCCACACAGACATCAGAGATGTGAGGCACAGCTTGAGTTCCTATGCTGACTTCCAGATGTCTTCACAGATTCTTCCTTCTTCCTTCCATTGTCTGTAAGACAATTTGCCAGGTCTGCTGAGGCTGTAGGTGTGAGCACAGTGCCATCATTTCATTGCAGACAGTATTTGGATGGATTTTAATGACAATTGCCAGCCTTTTGAGAGGACAAACTCTAAAAGCTTCAAAAATCAAACCAACTGACTAAACATCCTGTTTTTCTGTCCGAGCACAATGGCACTGAGAATGTGGAACACCACGCCCTGTGACTGAGGCACATATTGCCATACCACTCTTTTTCCCCCAGAGACCACAATGACTGATAAGATTAAAACTATTTTTCAAACAAACTCTTATTACTTGTGTTACTGTAAAAATGTCATTATATAGTAAAGTCAGCCACCCCCCCAAAAAAACAAAACACTAAAGAAGTAATTTTTATTAGTGAAGGTTAAGTAGGTTTCTCACTAGCAACTATGAAGATTTTCAGCTCAGTGTGTGCACGTCTGTCTTAAGCTGTTAGACAATAATTCCAGGACTTTTCAGTATATTGAGATAGCTTAATTCTATGTGAATTCCAGGGGAATCTTCTTCTCATTTCAGATGATAGAAGAGGTTTCAAAAGCTGAGGTTTTTTTCTGCAGAAATAGGAGGTTTTTATTTCTCCGATTATGAAATGCTATAGTCGCACTTTACACTAAAATGGGGGATTTTTTTCTTAAAGAGCTTATCTGTATTCTGTTTGCAGTCTCCCTGATCTATTTGCAATACTCATTATCATTTTTTCTTGGTATTGAAAAATATGTTTAACAAAGTTTTGCATGCACAATTCAAAGAAGGGTAATTATTTATCAGCCAATGTATTGTAAATTGTTTCATTTATGCCACGAGACAGAACATTTGCAATCTAACAATTATTATGCCTTGTTGAAAAGTGTAACTGTAATTTATCCTGTATTTAAAATATTGCTTTCATCCCTAATAAATGCAAAATTGGAAATAAAAGTCCTGCTTGAAGAAACTGCCTTTCCTCTCAGAAAATTGGGTCAAATGTCCTCTAACTAAAGCATTTTATTTTATCAACTATTGCCTTGTATGTGCAATTCATCTGTGTACAGCCTAACTGACAATGCAGAAACTTATATATTCTTTGCAAAGCTTACATATGAAAGAGGTGTCTACTGATTTGGAAAATATATTATAGAAAAATTGCAGTAGGCATTGGAAACAAAGCTGCTGGGTAAATCTGTTTGATTGAGTCTTTCTTTGCTGAGTTGTCTCAAACTGGATCTAATAAATCTCATACTAACCTCCCACAAATTCCATAAACCTCAGTTTCCTACAAAGTGTCTGAGGATGAGCTAAGATTTCATGGATTGTCTTTTGGGTTTGCTTGTTTGTTTTATTTTTAATGATTTATTAACAAATTTACTCATACGTCACAAAAGGATCTGAATTTTATCCAATGTATTATAAAAGAAAGAAAAAATCAAAAGTATTGAACTGAAAGAGACAAACATAATGGAAAGCTCGCCAAAATTTCTGAAGGAGACATGATAATTTCACATTCAAGGAAACATGGAATTTCTTGTTCACTAAGACCCATTTTAGCATTTTCAGATGTGTTTGTTGTGTATGAAATTACTGTCTTATTTCTGCTTCCAAAATTGTAGGCAGTGGCATTAAGTTTGACCCATGAGAACATCCAAAGGTTGCAGAAGAAATCCTTGTCTACTATATATGGTTGCAATTAGATCATTTTCATTTCACTAACTCAGTCTCCATATTGACATTATGTTGTTTCAGATTACAGTACTATTAATAAATTGATGTTAGGAGTTCCTTGTGCCTACACCTATTTCTGTAACGAAATGCTTCCATACATGAAACTGTTTATTCGGTTTTATTGAAGGGCCTCACTTTTCGTAAAGAAACCTTCTTAGGAGATAAAATGCCAAGAATGTTTCTTTTTTGTACTATATAGTCATTTTATGACTTAAAAATTGTGGCACTATCAAGACCTGCCACACAGCAAGGTCATCTGTATGTGCCAATCCTGGAAGGTGGAATGTTTGAGTGGAACTCCACAGCCTTCCTTGCACAGAGATTCCTGTGCTTTAATCTCTCTCATCATTAGAGTTTTTCTCCTCTATGTTTAACTCAGCCTTTCTTCGTACATCTGAAGACACAGTTCACAAGGAGTGCAGATATTTTCTCTTTTCAACATTACTTAAATTACCTGAAGACAGTTATCATTTTCCTTACATATCTTTTCTGCAGTTTAAATAGATAATCCCCTTTGTTCAATCTTTTATCTGGGATAATTTTTTTCAGTAGTCATCATTCTCTTTCTTTACCACTATAATCTCTCCAACTGGTACACATTTCAATGCTCATGCAACATACAGATATTGGCATAAAATCTTTGCCTGGCTTTTGCCCTGTATCTCCCAGGCTTCTTTTGAAACTTATTTGTGAGCCAGCTGTTCCCATACTGGTTTCATCTTGCAGATTATTTCTGCCTAAGTGCTGTACCTTGTATTTCATCCAATTTTTAGGCTATTTCTCCCATTTGTCAAGATAATTTATAACTTTAATCCTGCCTCCATCCTTGTGATGTCTCTCAGTTTCATGACACCTGAAAATTTAATAAGCATCTTTTCCATTTCAATTCAATTTCAGTTCAATTTGTTAATAAAAACATTGAACAGAACTAGACCCATGACAGAACCCTGTATATTCACACCTGACCCTTTCTTCTTTTTTGACAGTGAAATATTGCCAAGGACTCCATGGGTACTGTTAGCAAAGCTGTCTAACACCCACCTGGTAGTTTTCATCTGGACTATGACTCCAAAGTTTGCTTATGAGATTGTCACAAGAGATAATTTCAAATGCCCTACAAAAGCCATTATACGACATCTATTGCTTTTCCCCTTTTCACAGTTCCTGCAGTTCTGTCATGGAAGGAAATTGGGCAGGTTTGACATGATTTACTGTTGACAATTCAGTGCTGTCTGTTATTTATCTGCTTGCTATCTTCTGCATGCTTAGAGATAGGTTTGATTCCTTGGTAAAATCTTTTTTCTGGGAACTGATATTAGACTAGAAGTTGTATGATTTGGTGACTTCTGTGCTTCTTATGAGTAGTCACAAAATGTGTTCTCCTTCAGGTCTTCCAATATTTTATCTATGCTTTCCAGTTTCTCCAAAAGTAACCCTCAAATGCAAGGTAGCTGTATTTTAGCACATTGTAGTTGTTGGCTGTCGTTATTTCTTATCTTCCACGTCTAATCACACCTAGTGCAGAGTTCCCCATTTTTAAGGCCACCATAAAAAGTTACAATTGATAACCAGAGGCTAACATTCCATTTTCTGCTCTACTTTTTGCTGGAGAATACCCTGATAGATTATCACGTGCTTAAATTATGCCAGCAAGCCAGTTAAGTGATTATTATCTTTTATTTCTGGTTAAATAAGCTGGGGTAGCTCATTTACATCTTTAGTTGAAACTTTTTAAGACAACCTAGCTCATTTGGCTGAAATGAGTTAGAAGGCACATCAGGATGTGAAGGAGAAGGTGATTAGCAGCTGGGAGCAGGATTGGGGTCATTACCTCTGCAAGCAACACAGCTGGAGAGGGAGGAAGGCATGTATTCTGGCTTCAATTTTCTTCTAGCTGAGAAAATCTGGCATTTCAAGGGATATTAACATTGAACACTGGACTTTTTCACAATCTTATTTTCCAAAACGTCTTGTAGTCCGCTAACATCCAGTTCTTTCTTTTCCCCTGCTGCTTCCATCTAATCAGCTATTGAAAGCAGAGGAAATTTCACAGCTTTTGCTTCTACTGAATAATATTATTTTTTCTCACCTGTCTGCACCACCAGTTCTCAAGACAATAAATTTCATTCATTATATTCTTACACTTAGTACATTGAATTATTTTCCTAAATGTATGCAACTACCACTAGTACATTCTCAAAGCTTTAAATTAATGCATTAAATATAATTTGGCCTGACTCAAGTGCTTAAGGAATTTCACCACAATGGACAACCTGTAGTTTCCTTCAACACAGTCAACCACAATCTCCCCTTTAGGTACTGATTTACCCCTATCACATTTTTTTTTAGTAATCCTATAATCTCCAGTTTTATTCATAATTTATGAGTAAAGCTCAAGGACATGTCTTTTAGGAATGATGCAGAGAATGTTTTTCTGATGTGCATGTGAGACTCAGTGATGAGCTTTAAAAGGCTGGAGGCCAAAAACCAATGCAGAACTATTTCTCTGACAAAGGCTGTAGAAGTAATTTTTAGTGACTCCCCCAACACCCTCATTTATCCTTAGATCCTATTCTCCCTGGCATTAATTGCAGGACTTTTGCTGAACTTCAAAGGGAAAAGAATCAGAATATCAAACAGGCAAAATCTCCCACAAACTGAAACTCTACATAGGAGCAGCTTTAGCACAAATCATTGGGAAAACACTTATGTAAGCCTCAAAGCCAAAAAAGATAAAAATTTGAGCCAGGAACAGCTTTTCAAGGAAAGGCATAGAGCACTTGAAATTAGAACCTGATGAGTAATTAAAGACATTGTAAGCTGAAGTTCCTGAAATAGGTTGGAGGGCCCCTTTATTATGATGTCTCATTTATTTGACTAATCCTGTAAATTTATACTCCATGGTGACAAGCACAGAAATTCAGATATTATTTAATCCTCTTTGTCTCATTGTAAGTACAACTTTTCATAGAGAATTGTGTTTTAGAAAAGGGCTTTCAGTGAATTTCAGGCAGCAGTGAGAGATTAAAAAGAAAATCTATTCTTGGCCAATTCTTTTTACAGGGATGGTTTCCATTCTCTGGTAGTTTTTACATCCATGGACAAAAACACATGCAAGACCCTTTCTATGTTGGGTAGTAGCACCATTCTGAGGTTCCACTTATAACTTTATGCTTGAGGGACAGCCCTGCACACAGCCCTGTGTGTAAAGGACCTAAGCACAGTTTTTCAATGATGTGTATGACACACTCATTTTTCATAAGGAATTTTGAGAATTCACTGACGTAAATCCATCTGAATGAAGAAATACAGGCACCACAATACCCTATTTAATGTGAAACCAGAAAATAAGGTTGTGGTAAATATTCTGGAGAGGGAAAACTATAAACAGAAAATTATTGTTTCACAGTTGTTCCCAAAAGCACAAGAAAACTATTGATTTAGATTATGCATATAACCTAGAAAGACTTTTCCTTACTAGGTAAGTTTTCAAGTTATCTGGCCACTAAACCCCTGAACCTGTAGCACATTCATTATGATGCTTGCTTACATTCACACACCATTTTCAACTCTAATAAATCTAATAAATATAGTTAAGGTTATTAATTAAATCAAACCAGAAGCTAAGTCAGGTTTTGTGCTGCTGTTTTGTTGGCATGCAATCTAAATATTTCCCTTAGTTTTGGCTCCTGTTTTTAAACTGGATGGTATTCAGAATAATTCTCAGTTTGAAAATGTTTTCTTTAAGACTGGAGGGGCCACTCAGCCACAGTCAGTAGATTCAGAGGTTAGCACAAGGGCTGCTCTTTCTGGCTGTGATGTATTTTTTCGCCTTGGTATAAAGATTTGTTTTGCACAAAGCTAATTCCTCGCAATGGGTTCCTTCAGAAATATTTTGCCAAGAAATTAACTGTATGTCTCATTAATGAAGTCAGTGTTTCTGCATCACTGTTCATAGAAAATATTCATGCAAATAAGGCAATAAACCCAGGAGATTCTATCAAAGACAATGTGCCTAAGTACTCTTCTCCAGAAAGCAAAAGCTATTAAAAATATTGGTGCTCTTCAGAAATTTGTCTAAATGTTGTGGTTTGTTTTTTAGTGATTTTATAGTATTTTTCTCTATATCTTAATCTTTTGAAGTACATTTTTCATGATGTGTGCTTGGCTCAGACTAAAAAAAAATACAAATCTTTGAAAAAAATTTTTCAGTCTACTCAGAGAGTGACATGAGGAAAATGAGTTTTATACATTGACTTTCTGGTCTTGAAGCTTGTTTATATTCTTTGAGAAACTAATGGGGACGTAAAACAAGTGATGAACATCTGATTTTCACCATTTACTTTAAAAACAGGCCTTGGTTAACCAAGTCATGAGTCTTTCAAGAAGTCTCAGTTTATCTACCCCACACAGAAACTCACTCAAACTTTACAGCAAAGTTTAGGATATTTTGGGCCTATTCCAGTTGCTGGCAGTGGTAGGTGTGTGAGGTCATGTTATGTCAGTCATGAATATCTTACAGTAGGCCAAAAATGCTGGATATACACATCTTTTCTCCCTCTCACTCTCACCATTTACAGAGATCCCATTCTTGACAATTCTCTTGCTTTCAGTAACCAGCCTGTTTCTTTCAGGGCTAAATCATTTGAAGCCCATCACTGCCGGATTTCCTTCTTCATACAAGGCAAATCCTTTCAATATTCACCAGTAATTAGGACTTTTTTCCTGTGGTAGAATTACCCAGTGCTTTAAACATGTGTCTTAATCTAAATGAGTGCAAATTGTAATTCTGAGTTCTTTTCCAGCATCCTCAGGGACGCACAGAGTTGTTGTATGCATGTGGATGTACTTCCCATTAGCTGGAACCATCTGAACAATTGAGCTACAATAATCTAGAATCTTAAGTGAATGTTGTTTTTCATTCCTCTGTTTCTCAGTTCCTTGCAAATGAGGCAGAGTTGATTCTGACCCCTTCATTTTGGGTTATGAAGATGAGTTCTTATTAGTGCTTTGAAAAATACCAGGCACTGTGGTGTGAACAGCAAAGAAGCAGCAAGAAATAAACCTGTAATTCTGGATGCAGACAGGGCAAACTCACCGAGACATTCAGATAGCAGTACTATTTATTTGCTGACTGTGTTCTTAAAGACTATTAAAATATATAGGATTAAACTGCACAGGCATTTTCTTTTTTTTTTTTTTTTTTTTTTTTTTGAGATGTGAATGAATGTGTGCTTCATTCTGGGTATGTCAACCACAGTACATTAAAAATCCTTTTCAGTCAGCTTGCCTTTGCAAAGAAAGCAAGAGGCTGACAGGGGTTGTATATGTGCATCTTGTCCCAGCAAGGTGCTGGCACTCAGCCAGAGCATGCACTGAGAGCCGGACACTCAGAGGCTCTCCTTAGGGTGTAAGGAGGCTGTGAGAGCAGGGAACTGAATTCCACCACCTCAAAAGCATCTTCCATGCTTTTGATATCAATCTAGACACAAGCACTTTCATTCACAAAGCAATAAGAAACTCAACAGTCGCAAAACCTTTACTTCTGATTTTGGATACAAGAGCCAGAACTAATCAGTTTCTTCACACACAGAGTTACAAAAGATGGAGTTTTGCAGATGTTTTCACAAAGACAAGCTCAGTCCATTCTTCTCTTGAACAGCTGCAGTGTATTTTTATGATAAGCAATAAAATCAAACCCTAGTAAGTTAGTTTGAGGTATTTCTATCTGATAGTTTTCTTATACTGAAACTGCTGCCAAGCAGTAGCCAGTGCTGCAAACCAATATACAATTATTTCAAGGATATGATTTCAAGGAACATAACACAGGAAAAATTTCCCTTTAACATTCCAGTTTTTTTCATGTGGCCTATAAGGAAGTAATTAAAACAAGCAGTTGCCAAGGAAGCATGGCAAACTTACAGAAATATGTAAATCCCATTGTATACATCTGAACTGATAATTACGATGTCTTATTAGCTGCATGTTGATAATAAGCTTGGTGCTTTGCCATCTATATTCTGCTGTTGCTAGGGCTGAAATGAATAACAGACAACTGCAAGTTTACAGGAAAGAATAACTGTTAAATTTTGCCTAGAAAATTGCCCAATGCTACTTTTAACACATAAAACAATCAATAATATCAAGAGTAAACAAGGAAGACCTCAGATAAATCCTATCTCTCTCATGTCATGTCAATAAAAAACTTTCTATCCATGTGATTAAAATAAAATAAAACAAAAAGTAATTTTTGCTAAAAGTAGGATTTCTTGCCTTTTAAAGCTGAGTTTTGCCAGAATAAACTATATGACACAAATAAAACGTTTGAGTTATTTTTATTCTTATCAGAAAGTATCCACAACATCATCATTCACCACCAGAACAGAGTGTAAAATGTATTACCTTCTCTAGGTGCATCCTGAGTGAAGTGAAGAGTAAATGAGACCACACTTTACAGATGCCCATCTCCTTCCATTTGTTACAGTACATGTTGCAGTGCCAAGTCCATCAGTCTGAAATAAGGAATGGCACAAAGAGAATTCAGGATTACAGAAAAACTAAGTGCCACAGAACTCAGATATTTCAGCAATGGATTGTAATCACTATTTATATCACCAGTTTGGGGGAAATTCAGAAATGTACTTGAACATGGCAAGTCAATCTCTTTTTCTCTACTATGTGCATACATATTTGTACACTCAGAGACGCATACTCCTGGTTGCAATAAAAGCAATGTTCTATGTTCTATGTTCTCTATATTTTTTTATTTCACAACTGTTGAATAAAAATAAATAAAATAAATAATCCAGGGTTTACTTAAAACAATTCACTTCCCACCTCTATTTGAATTTTAAGGTGCCAGCATAGTCACTTAATTTTTCACCTCTGACCTCATGAGTCCTGTAATTCTAGCTTCATGCAGACCCTTTCCATGATAAAAATCTATCTGTTCCAGGACCCTGCCTGTAATGTAGTCATCTGGGCACTGTGCTAGAAATTCATTCCACCCCTGGAACAGCACTGGAAACCAATTCTTGTACTTACTAAGCAGACACTTCTGGCAAAAGTCACCATTCTATTAGTTAAAGGTTAAAGCAGACAGAGTCCTGAAATCTCAGAGTATCTCTGGAAGAGTCCTTGCAGGATGTAAAAACAGAGAGGCCTGTTTCTGGTGCCCATGTTTGAAATCAGTATACATGTCTAGATTTAATTCAGACTTGACCTATGCAAGTTAAGTCACATCAAGGTTTTTTGGAGGACATAAATATTGACATTATGGCTATGCCCACCTCTCAATCAAATCAGTTTCACTTACCTAAACAGCTTCTTCAAACGAATTCCCATCAGTGCACCCATGTCCCCTTGCTTGGTACTTCATGCTTTTAGTTTTGTAACTGTGGTACTGTATGCTGAATAGTCAGAGAGGTCTCAGTCACAATGCCTTGCATAGGGGGTGGCTGTCCGAAGCTAGGCATGGGGAAGAGAAGAGTAAAAGGAAAACACAGTTCTTTTGCCAGACTTAAATTACTGCTGAAGAAACAGCCTGAGAGCTGTCTGCAAAACTAGGATTTACAGCCTAGAATTACCTTCATACTGTACAGTTGCCACTGTAGTTCTGAGCACAGATATCTGAAGGCACTTATCAGTCACTGGGTGCTAATGATTGTACATTAGCCTCTCCATTCAGACTGGGATTGTGTCTAATCATCAACATGAAAATGCCAAGGGCTTTGAATCCCTCCTCTAGAGAAGCACAGGATAAGAACTCCACTCTTCTCTTTCTCTTCCATACCACTGAGATTTCCAACATTAATTAATCATGTTTTCAACGTGCCACATCACCAACACTCACAGATGAAGTTAGGTGAATTGATTAAATGGCTTGGAACCAAGTGGCACTAATTTGAAAATAGACCAAGTTTGAATTAGTCCTTCATTGCAAACACAGGACTAACAGTGAGATGATCTGGTGCTTGAACAAGACCACCCAATGACTCTCTCATGAAAGAGAGTTATTTAACTAGGGATAGACCTGGATGTCATCAGCTCAGACCACTCTCCAGAAGTTGTCAATTCACTGGTCTCAGAAAGCAGTCTCTGAAGAGTTATGAAGTCTCATTCCTCAACTACTGAGACTTAGCCTTCACCCCATATTGCAGGCAAACCTTGGCATAAACTGTGCTTTCTGAAATCCTCAGCTGGCCAGGGATTACTGGTATACCCAGATGTGATGTCTTCAGTGTCTAAGAAATTCCAAGTGTCACCAAATCCAGCCATGTCTCTCTTAGCAACAGAGGCCATCATGAGCACATCAAGCTCACTTTCCAGTAATGTCCTTTGGAAGAAGGCTGTGGTACACAGATTTTCTGTGAATCTTCACAGCCAAGCTTATGGGCAAGAAAATATACCCAGATGCTGATTATTCCATGCGTTAGAGCACATCACTCTGCAGACACCCAGATTGTTCTTGCACCATGGCAGGGCAATCACATTCATGTAGCAGAGCATCTGGATGAAAGAGCTTTACCTTCCACACCAGGTCTCCCCCATTGATCTAGTGCTTTCTGTGCAGAAGGAACAGCAGACTGTCTAAGTGATATGTGATATGTCACAAGAAATACCAATACTTTCACAGGAGATGCATTTACTTCAATAATTTTGGCCAATGGGGTAGGTACCAGATGCCATATCGCCAGATCTGGTCCCTCACGAGAATAATTTTGGTGCTCAATCAATAAAATCCATACTCAAGTTCAAGGTCTTGGGCCTACAGTGGCTTTTTAGGGGTTTTTTGTGCTATCCTGTGCCCAAGACAGAAGAACAAAAATCTACAGCTCAGAAATGAAAAGCATCATAGAGTGACAGCTCTAGTCTTCCAGTATAACAGAGCTCTCTACTGCAGGAGTAATTCTCAGATATGAAGGTGACATGAATTTCTCCGAGGCTGATCCAAAAATGCCCTCCCTGTTCTCCCTACCCTCTACCCACAGCCTCCAGAAAAATATGACATCACAGATTTCTTCTGCTACTGCCCCCAGTGCAGACCATATTTCTTTTACCTTGCCCTCTCTAACAAATATGTCACAAGATGTGCATGTTAAAAAACAATGATGGAAGAAAGGCTAAAACTCCAGAAAAGTAAGAGTCTTTACTTTCTACTATTACTGCGCTGTTCTTCTGGAAGAGGAGAATACAACATAAGTGTATGTAGCAAATACATAGTCATAGCAGTGAACACTTCTCTGACCAGTGTTCGGTACTCAGAGAGTAAGAAATAAGTTCATAAAGGATAGGATAGGATAGGATAGGATAGGATAGGATAGGATAGGATAGGATAGGATAGGATAGGATAGGATAGGATAGGATAGGATAGGATAGGATAGGATAGGATAGGATAGGATAGGATAGGATAGGATAGGATAGGATAGGATAGGATAGGATAGGATAGGATAGGATAGGATAGGATAGGATAGGATAGGATAGTTTGCAGATCTTTAACTTTCTTGCTTTTTGTTTGTGTTACCATCTCCATTCTCAAGCAACACTATTCTTTTCAGAGGAATACAACTCCTCATGTGTTGAGAATTATGTTTGCTCACACTGGTTCCATTATGCACTGTTTGCAAGTAATCAGCTTATTTTTTCTGTAAGGATGATTTTGAATGCCTTTGGAGTTGCTAAATAAATATGCATTCTGTAGCATAAATTTCCATTAAACTTTATAACAAACATATAAGACAGCAACCAATCTTCAGGCCACTAACTTCTTGACGTCTGTGACTCTTGCACTGAAAAAAATATCATTGAGTCTGGAAGAACAAAAATGTATTCCACAGAAATTTGGTAAATATGTATGTTTAAGTATCCTCATGTAAATAAACCTTGTTTGTTGGAATCTGTGAGAAGCTCCTTTTGGAGAGTTATTGTTATATCTGTTATTTTCTGTTACCCTTTTTGGATTTAATGTCAAGCTTAGAACAGTTTCCTTTTAAAGTCTCGGAATTTATCATGTGCCCTTTGCTGTCTGAGCAGAGCTGAGCTCACCTGAGCACAAACCCTGAGCCTGCCATGCTTGGCATGCTGCTCTGGACTCCATACTGCTAATGTCTTCTTAATGTGCTTCTACTTGGGCACACTTTGGAGCACTGCTGCTTCTGCACATTTTCTGTCTTGAAAAAAGAATATTTGTGTTATTGCTTTAACTGAACTTGAAATATTAATTTTTATTTTATGTTGTCAGACAAAATTCCTTAGCAAGCTGATGCTCAAAGTAGTTAGGCCATAATTTGAGGGGGTTTTTCAATCGTATCTCATTAAGTATCTCCTGAAGCTTTTTGTTAAACAATGATGCTTCTGTAATACTTTTATATTTGTATGTATACAAACACATGGACACACTTCTTTTTAACTGAAATCAATTTTAAGATATTCCTGCAAGACATAGACTGCCTTAGTATGTTTATTTCTTGCTAGTTCTCCTACATCATTTTAACCCAGAAAAGATACATTTTCTTTTTAAAAATATATCCAGGAAATTTACATTTATATATATCTTCCTTTCAGCTATTTTCTTAACAAGATGCCAGAAAATACTTTCAAAAAGTATTTTAGACATTGCATACACAAAGCTGTCATCTAAGTCTCTTTGGAGAGCAGCATCCATATATTTTCACTGTCTGAGAATGTCAGCAGCTGTATTTAAAGTGTGACAGAATTCATTCTCTGATCCCATCCAAGGAGATCAAAAAGAGGTGACAGTAGGCAGTACTAGCACAAAAAAATACTTTGGGAGCCAAGAAGTATCTATACTAGATATATCCTACACCTATACTAGATAGATAGTAGATTTATATCTGTACTAGATTAGATTAGATTAGATTAGATTAGATTAGATTAGATTAGATTCCATATAGTGTGAAGTTGGATGAAGAGTGGCTGAGGGAGCTGGGGATGTTCATCCTGGAGAAAAGGAGGCTTAGGGGAGACCTTATTTCTCTCTACATCTGCCTGAAAGGAGGTTGAAGCCAGTTTGGGGTCAATGTCTTCCCTCAGGTACCTGGTGACAGAACAAGAGGAAATGGCCTCAAGCTGCCACCCAGGAGGTTCAGGTTGGACATCGGGGAGAATTTCTTCACTGAAAGGGTGAAAGCTTTGGAAGAGGCTGACCAGGGAGCTGGTGGAGTCACCTTCCCTGGAAGTGTTCAAGAAACAACTGAACATGGCACTTAGTGCTATGGTTTTGTCAACAGGGTGGTGGCACTGGCAAAGGTTGAGCTTGATTGTCATGGAGGTTTTTTCCAGCTACAGTGATTGTATGATAAAGCACTGAAGAAAGTGAGAAGCACCGGGATGGGTAAGAATCATATAGGAAAGGAGGGAGGGGAAGAGAAAGGGAAAGGAATGCTGTAATGAGACAAGAAATTTAGAAAAACATAAATTAAACTGAGAATTTCTTGAACAGTTGTGAAAATTTTACTACAGAAATAGTTATTAAGAAAAAAATATTTATAGATTAATCCTACAGAAAATTTGATTAGTGAACCGGAATAGGGTAAAAAAAGAGTTTGCAGAAGCTTTATTAAGAGCAGTGGTTTTGGTTGGTGTTTTTGAAATTGCAGTGAGCATGCTTTGTAAACTATTGGAAAATATTAGTCCATGCTGCTCTGACTTTATGTAGCACACACACAAAGAGTGAATGTTTCCCCATATTAGATGAGAAAGGAGTGGCACCCCAGTCCAAGCCTGACTTGACATCCCTTTAGGATAGCACATATCACCTTCATTTCCTCTTTGAAAAGGTGACAGTTATGCATTTCTGCCTTAGGAGCACTGTGGTCCAATTCTTTCTCTGCCTGTGAACAGACCTGCCAGGCATCTGGGCATAAAGGAAAGAATTCACTGTCCTTTTTTAAGCCAGTCAGGAGCTGTTAACTCCAAATTGGCTGATTGTCTTATCTCTGGCTTCAGGATGAACCTATCTAAGTGTCAGAATCTTAAGCTCTTGAAAGAACTATTGATTGAATCTTTAGAGTCAAAAGTCTTTAAATCACTCAAAATGCAAGAGGGGTTTAGAGACTTCTCAGGTAAAAACTAGAGCTCTGTATTGCTGTGAAAGCCCTTTTAAGTGCAACCTCAATTTCTGTTCAAAATGGTTCAAAAACCAGAATGCCCCCAAAAAAATAATATTTACTGGACATTTTCATCTCCTATATTTTTTTGGTATTAAAGAATGTTAGGCACACCATATAAATCATCAAGAATATATCCACTGAATTCTGACATTGTTCATTAAATACATCATTTGTGTAATAACACTTCATTAATTATAGAATTCCTGAATATTGAAAATAATAAATTACCTGGATAACAGCAAAAGTAGTCAAATAGAATTAAGCAATTTCCTGTAAAAATTCAGCATAACAATGTTTTCTCTAATGAAACACTCTAGGCAAGTATTAACAGTTTACACATGTGAAATTATTAGCTCTATCAAACTGACTCTCTCTTGGGCCTTTAAAAGTGTGGTCTGCAAGGAAAGAACAAAGACAACAGAGCACTCTCACCATATTCTGAATATTGATCTAGACTCCTGTGATTAAAATATTAATATAAAGAAACTCTGCTTAATAAACACAGACATATATATTTTGATAAATGATTCCTAGGTATGCTAAAAGCCTACTGAAAACTTATTTGAAATTTTAATGTAGGAAAAGAAATAACTTTTCCAGTATTTAGAAATGCCAGTTTAATTTTTATTATCTACAGTCATTAAATTTAAAGATTTTAAGTAACTCACAGTAGCGTTTTTAGAACTTTTTTTCTTTAACATGAATCACAAGTAAGTGAATTTGTTTTGGAGTTGTAGTTGGAGCAGTAACCCCACTTCTTTTTTAATATGGAAAAAATTGTCAGGATTCTTCCGTCCAGCTGCATTTGGCAAACTTTTATAACAAGAAAAATACATTACACTCTTCAGAATACTAATTTTAAAAAAAGTATTTATTCAAAAATTCAGTTATATTAGTGGCCAGAGAAAGATTAATTTTGTGTTATGTATACCTTTAAAATTTGTGAGGCATTTATTTTTAGGAGCACCATTGCCCCTTGGGAAAGTCTCAGGGCAAAGTAAATGACCATGTCTCCCATTGGTTATGGTCAAATGGTTCACTATCTGGCCAGACTCCCATGCAAGACTAAATAGTTGGATTGAGCTGGTACAACCATCAGAGTACAGGCTTGTAATGTTTCACATGCTTCTCTCTGTTCTTCCCAAAGCACGCTACTGTTTCTGCTACAACTCTTTCTACCTGGTCCCAATGTTTTCAATAAGGTTCTTTCAAGATGGTGTTTACTAACTGCAGCTAAGAATTTTCCAGCTGTAAGAGCTGAGGTGAAGTGCTTTATGAAGTACTTTGCAATTTATGGCTACATAGGTCAATGTAAGCAGCTTTTCATGTTAACCAAAGCCTCAGTCTTACAGGTTTTCTTTTTTTCCCAAGGACTTACACAATGTAGCTAATGACATTGAACTCAGTATATCTTCCTCAAAAGGAATAAGGAGATAATCCTATCTCCTGAACCTTGAAAACAACTTCCCAATGGCTCTCTATGCCACAAATTCTATATCCTCTTTCTGCAACCCTGATCATATCAGATAAACATTACAGTGCATTCTGAGAAATTTTTAGCCCTGTTTCTCCCATGTTTTATTGCACCTGATTGCTCCCATATTTTATTCATTGAAGTATGAATATTACTTGATTTGGATATGCATAGGATAAAACTTTTTATTGTAATAGTTCTCATAATTAGGTCTTTGCTTTCAGTTATGGTATAAGCCATTGCTTTTGGTTATGGTATAAGCCATCATTTTCAGAGCTGGACCTAGTTTAATTTTTTTTTCTCTTTTTTGCAATCAAAGGTTGGAAATGGAAAGTACTAATAGGCAGAAGTGATGTAAGTGGTCTGTGATGTATAGGAGAGCTTCAGAACCAGAAAATGCAGGAGGAAACATCAGATCTGGTCAGGTGGGAAATATAAAACTCAAATGTGTTACTGAATGGGGAGCAGGTGAAAAACTGAAACTAGGAAGCAGTATGAGAAGCATTTTTTGGGAGATGTTTCCTGTTACAGCCTGGAAAGCAGTGGAAAAATAGTTGGAGGTAAGTGAAAACAGGGCATCAGTGACATTTTGCATGGGAATGAGACAGGACTGTGTGAACAGAGGGCTTCTGTCTAAGAAAATAGGGCTCCCAAGGGATGAAAATGCACTTTATAACTAAACAAAATTTACATAGAAGGTTGCTGCTTTATTCCTTCCTGGAGCAGAAGGGAAGGGACACAAGAATAACTGACCACGGGACAGTCAGTTACACCATGCCAGGTGACCCAGAATAGCTTCACACATGAATGCTCTTCGTCTTCAGGTAGTAGCAGGCAGTGAGACTGTGACTTCCCTCTCAGGCAACAGAAGGTGTCTGAAATGCCTTCTTGGCAGGATTTAGGAGGAATGTAGGACAATTCTGCTGACCTTGCTTCGATATCTGAGATGACTGCAAGCACAGAAAGGCTTTAAGGAGATGCTCTGCAAAGGATTCAAGTCTGTGAAGACAGGATTCAAAAGACCTAATTAGAGCCATTTGAGATGCAAAAATGACATTTCCCTGGGACTAGTTCTGTTAATTTTGTGGCAAATATTTCTTCTAATTCCCTACTTCTTGATATAAGAGTCCTGCATTAAGAATTCTTTAGACTACTGCCAGGCATCCCCATACATATTCTGTTAAACCAAAACCTATATGGTGAATGAAACACTGAAGTCCTTGTTCCTGTCTCTAGGTGTAGGGTGGGCAAGTTCTTGAGTTGAGCATCCTAAATACCTGATTGAGAGAATGGACTACGTGAGTAAACTCAAAAGAGGTTTAACAGAGAAGTCTTACTGAACTTCCAAGGCAGCCACCTTCAACTTCAGACATCCACATCCATGCCTCTGTACTGTCTATCTGTTCAGCATGGACCTCCTAATCCCCTCAGCATCCTGACACAGGCAGGATCCAGTCAAAAACACTGTCTTCCATTGAATGCAAACTGGCCTAGGAGTATAATTCAACTGTATGAGCTTTGCTGTGGCCATGGTAGATAACTTGGATGCTACAGTGCTGAGCATTGTGTATCCTGACAGTCTTTACCTCTATGTGTCGTTCTTTACAAGGTATTAAGAAGATGCACCAATTCATTTTATGAGTAATTCAGATACTTCTGTGAGGAGCACCACAGAAATACTAATGAGGAAATTAATTATTCTACACGGATTGCAAAATTAGATGTGTTCAGCAAAGATGACATGTGCTCGCTCACCTACCAGCAGTGAAAATACCAAATATTGATTAGCTGCTCATTAAACCTGCACCATTCATTCTGACAGATGCCTCTCTGAACTGAATCAGTCCTGCTCCTGCCATTATTCATCCCATCATGCTGCAGGCACCTAATTGAGGTGACTCTACTTTTCACTTTCTGAGGTCAGTGGGATGAAACAGACCACCCCAGGGACCATTCAGCTCCTGTACTGGCAGAATCAGATGTAAAACTTCCCTGCCTCCTGACAGGCTATCAGCAGAATGTTGAATAACTACTCTTGAGTTTTAGGTACTTCAGTTAGTGCCTAATTTAGGTAGACTACATCAGCACATATGTTACTGTGCAATTCATAACTATAAGACAAAGGTACTTTGAAATTCAGTTTAGATTACACTGCAAATCTCAATTCAGGCATTTCTAAATTTTATGTTCATTACTGTGTCTCACAGAAAATGTTACTGTAATACTGCAGATCTTTGACAATATTTTAAGGCTAATCTTTTGTTTTGCTGGTCCCTTAGCAGAACAATCAGCAAAAAATCAAGATAAGTTTGACCAGCAAGTCAAGGAGGGTAATTCTCCTCCTCTTCTCTGTTCACATGAGACCCCATCTGGAATGCTGTGTCCAGCTCTGAGGCTCAAAACACAAGAAAAACCTGCTGAAGAGAGTTGGACAAGGTCCACAAGATGAGAGAGGTAACGAGCATCCCTTCTATGAAGACAGGGTAAAAGAGTTTGGTTGTTCAGACTGAAGACAAGAAGACTCCAGGGAGATCTTCCTGCAGCCTTCCAGGATCTAAAGAGAGCTTACAGGAAAGCTGGAGAGGGACTTTGGACAAGTGCATGTACTGATGGGA
Source organism: Serinus canaria (assembly GCF_022539315.1). Lineage (NCBI taxonomy): Eukaryota > Metazoa > Chordata > Aves > Passeriformes > Fringillidae > Serinus > Serinus canaria. Next base: position 15,709,369 of record NC_066314.1, on the reverse strand, counting down.
TGAGGTAGTGGCCTCAATCTGAAGGAAGGTAGGTTTAGATTAAGTATTAGGAAAAAATTATTTACTGTGAGTGATGAGGCACTGAAAGATATTGCCCAGCAAAACTGTGGAGGCCCCATATCCAGAGGAGTCTGAGGACAGGTTGGATGGATGTTGAGCAGCCTGGCCCAGTGGAAGGCATACCTGCTCATGTCTGGAGGGCTGCAACTAGACAACTATTCAGGTTCCTTCCAACTCAAACCATTCTGTAATTCTATAGTACATTCCTTCCAAACTGGTCATTGAACCCAGCAGGCTTTCATGCCTGTTAACATTTGTTGTGTACAGCATCTTAGTTCTATGTCCCACATGCTCCCTTTTCCTCATATAACTAAGTCTCCCTTTATTTTTTTAATGAACATAATTTGCTTTCAAACTCATAGAGAATTTTTTTTGCAATACCAGTTATCACAAACCAAAAATGGTTCGATTTTCATTTTGATTTGAATGCCTTTGGATTCCTTTTATCCTGCCTCTTTTCAGTGCTCTGCCATTTTGATTCAGTGTGCTGAACATGTCTTAAAAGAGTTCCTAAAAATGGATAATTGTACAATGTAAGAAGGGATGTTCATGTCCCATACCTCCTCCCTTTTAGTATTTTATTAGCTGGAAAACAGCATTTAGTTGATAGATTGATGAAAATAAAATTAGACTTTTGATAACTTTATTGATTGTCCACATATCCTGTGGATTATTAATACATGTTGAACTAGGGAATGTATAAGACTCCATTAAACTACCACAGAATGTGTTATTGGGCTGCTCCTGTTTGGACCATCCCTCACCATTGCAAGTGATCATGATGATAACTGCCTTGGCTTTCTGTCTTGGTAATCAGGAAAGAAAAATTAGACCCTTCTGGAGAGCAGCTCAGACCATCCAAGACCTGGACCACTCTTTGGAGATGTTCCTCTTCCTTTCTCTTCAGCAACTGTTACAAAAGCTGTGGGTAGACAGTGTCCTAAACTGGGTACCACAGTCACCTGCCTAAAGTTCAGTAAGAATGCACCAAAAACAAGAGTCTGCTGTCATTGCATTGAAATCCTTTGCACTTTTCTGTTCTCAAATCAAAACCATCAAAAAGGATAATAGTGGGGCTTTTATCTCACTGCATGATAGATCACAGAGAAAATGCCTGGAATTATATAAGAAAGACATTGATGTTATTGCATAGGATTTAATTCTATGGATCTTTTTAACCACTTTCCTAAGAAAATCAGATATGACACAGGAAAGAAAACCATTCTTGAAAGCACTGTGAAAACTGTTTCTTGCTGCTGGTGCTGATGCCCAAGCAAATTAAGCTTGTAAAGCATTTAATAGTGTCTTCTTTAAAAAAGGATGAGATTATCCATAGCAACTTTCATATATATATATATATATATATATATATATATATATATATATAGTATATATGTGTGTGTGTGTGTGTGTGTGTGTGTGTTTTGGAAAAAAAAAGGTTTGGGGGTTTCTGAGTACAACAAAGCCTGTAGAAAACTGTCTAGAGGGTATATTATTTCATGTCCATTTGCTTCTCTTTTCTTTGTATTTTTCACTGGAACATTTGATTCAGGTCTTGTAGATAAGTGGCTGATGGTCCCAAAGGAAGTTGCTTCTGATCCAGCTTGATAATTCCTATGACTCAGAAATTCATAAACTCATTAATGCACTACTAATGCTCAAGTACTCATATAAAGTTTAGTTGAATGCAGGCTTCAAGAATGGGACACAAGTAACTAATTTGTCTAAACCAAAATGAAATGCTATACACAGATTCTGATCAATAATCCGAATAAAGTCAGCACTCAAAAGTGTTTATAGAAAAATCAAGGAGGTTAGACTTCAATATCCATAAGAATCTCTTCTGTTAAAGGTAAATAAAAAGTTTAGATTTCTAAGGAATTATGAAACTGAACTCCTGGTATGGCAACTTTTATTGTTGATGTAACAGAAAACTTGGCACATTTATTTACTTTTCATGAACTTACTGAAATTCTGATTCTCTCATTATTAAACAGGTTTGACTGTTAATCCTTAAATTTCTTTTAAAACATATGAGTCATAATTTTCTAAGGTGGAACAGTGAGAGTGCAGGCTAGCAAAAATTACCTGTTGTACTGCTGATATATGTAATTTTCTGGCTCAACATCTTAGCTAAAATGCAAAGGGATACTGTTAGTCTTTTTCATCCTTCTCTCATTGCTCAGTTTGTCACCTTGCTTTGTAAATTAGAGTTCTAGAAAAATAAACATTTACAAATCTTTCTTTCCCATGACAGACTGAAAAAAATCTCATATTTTCATGGTTTTTTCATCAATATATATATACAAAGTGTGTAGAGATCATTATGCTGGAAGCAAATTACAGCATCTAAGAAACTATTGATTTCTCTTCATAAACTTTAATGCAGAATTTTATAATATACTCTTATTTTTGTCAGTGTTTTTTTTATATCGGTGTCATCACTTCTTTTGCTCTGCCCATCTGCAAGACATAACTATTTCACAAAGTATTTCTTAGCAATTTCACTAAATCATGCTTTTTTTCCCATCTTGTGCTCACTGTAAACAGTCCAATTGAGTGCTAATCACAGTAAAGAAACTGATCTGATCTAGAAAGGAAAACTGTGAAGCTCCCTAATGTGCTGGACAGAGATGGCAAAAGAAGGAGGTAGAGCACACAGCTATTAATCTTTTTATCTTACATTTGCCTTAAAAAGCTATTAAATTTTTTTGTTAGAAATCTCTCTTTACACCATTTTCAGTGGCATTCACAAAGGCTTTAGGGTTTGAGTTTCCCACATTGCCAGTATGCTCCACTAGAAAGGATTCTGGGTGCTTGTCCTACCAAATAAAAATTTATGGAGAGCCCTTAGTAAAAGGAAAACTGTAAAGCAAATACTTTTTCCATAAAATTTTCATTTGAACCATCTGCTAATTTTTTCAATGTGTTAAAGCCAGGACCACTTTGTAGAACAGCGCTGGAAAGTAAGTAACCATGGCTGGTTTTAGTTAGTAATTACCACTTAGCAACAAAAAGGCCCTCCAGTTCTACTTGTTTCTGGATGTTTCTAAATTCACTACTGTCTCATTTTGTATAGCTGGACACAATAAGTGTACATGCAATATTTAATATATATGCCATAGAAAAGCAATCATGTAAGATAAATCAGGAAATATTCTCTTAGGCATGTGCTTCATTAATTTATCCTCAATTATAAATTCACAGGCTTTTTCAAGTGTTCTTTTATACCATTCTTAATGTACTTGTTGACTTCTGTGTGCCAGATAAGCAGAATCCACACAAGTCACATGAAAGAGGAATAATGTAACCAAGTCTCCTCCAGGGTCTGTGCCATTTCTTCACAATGTGCTTCTGAAATATGCATGCATCAAAAATAGCCATGGTGGAAAGTACTGAGTTCCTCTTCTTGTCAATGAGCAGAAGCTAACTGTCTCCATTCCAGCACCTGCAAGGATCTTACAAGATCCTTATGCTAAATCCAAATTATTTAATTATCAAAGTTACCCCTTCATTCTTAGTTTTATTTGTATCATCAACAGCAGCTTCCCCTTGGCAATTTTTATTTGCCCCAGAGGCACTTTGAGCTGCATGTGCTGACATCAAAACACCTCAGTGAATCCCCTCTAGTTCCCTCCAGGGATCAAAACTGTAACCTGACTGGAAGCTCTTCCAGTCCCTGAACATAAGAAAATTATGAAGCTGTCAAGAGCTCAGAAGAGAAATCATGCCAATTGTCTCATGCTTTTTCATCATGAGCAGTGTGGTCTTCAAGTGGCTCTGTTGAGCACTGCAGTGATAGACAGGTGTATAAAGAGACATAAGCACAACCATAAAATACCCACAACAGATGTGACAAATCTTCCAGAGGTTATTGCTGCAGTGGCTACAGCTGGGGCTTAGATGACCCATTTGGATTAGATACCCAAGGTTTAAATGGTTGACATTTGATATATCAACTCTAGGCAATGATGTGCTTCCAGGAAGCTTCTTGTCTCCAGACCTCGTAATAATACCTAATAATCTATCTGTCCTCTTCTTCAGGTATATATAACTATTTACCAGATATATTTTATATAAGATATGTATTATTAGTTATATAAATGTTTTATTACCCATATGTATGTATACCTATTCATGTATATGCAATGAACCAGTTATTCTGTTCACCTTTATCTACTGAACCAGGAAAATAGACTATTAACTATGAGTACCTTGATGTTTGTGAAACTGGTTCTCTGAACATGTAAAGCATTCTGTGTACTAGCATTATTTATACATGCAAAATCATAGTTCTGCCTCACCACATCTTCCAGATTTGGAGGGAAGTATTTCCTCTTCCTACTAACCAGGTATTTTCTTTACCTATTATACTAATTCTTGTTTCATTAGTTATTATACAACCCCATGAGCATATAAAAAGATAATTACATCTGTATGAAGAAAGATAATTTTTAATCACTCACTTTGTAGACTGGACAATAATAGACAGTTTTTATAGCTTTTAATAAAGAGAAATTCTATGATTTGTGTAATTCTTAAACGATTTGTGTAACCCAGTTAAGGCATTGCCTCCTAACAATAGGATGGATCTTGTTGCAGATGCCTATACTGCAGCAATTCATGTGCAGAGTTCGTGAGGCAGCAATTGCCTGCTGGAGGCAACAGTCCCATTGTTAATGTGGTGGGGCTAATGAAGACAATGGTGACCTTTAAAAAGATTCAGTTTCCCTGCGATGTGTATAACCTCCTGACACACGTTTGAAAATCCCTTGAATATGGCAAAAGCTATCATTATCTGACAGGGAAATGTTTTATGGGTCACCACTGAAACTAACTGATGGGAAATTGTCAGTAGTTTCTTTAAAGCTCCTTTATGCAATTCTTCAGTATTGTGCTATAAACCACTTTTACCATGTGTGTCCTTAACTCATCTATGCTCCTAATATAACAATACCATTCACAGTGTATGACATCTCCCTAAATGATTAATTTTAACAACTTAAAGCACTCCATGTCAGTCATATGTCCCAAATTAAAGTTAAAAGGAACATGGGCTAAATCTCAGGTTATGAGATTACATTATATCAAGAATGATAAAATATCCATACTGTTTTGCTCTGATTCTGCCCATCTTTCAGTCTTAGGAACATTGTCTTTTGAAGCTTGTTCCCTTTGCAGTCATTCAGTGAATCACTGGCTGGATATGTTAGAAGATCTGGCTCACTGCTTCCTCTCCAGATACAGAACATATCACCTCTGGGATATGTACAGATTCTATTAGAGCAAAGCCTCAGGCCTGACAATATCTTGCTGCAATGATTGTCTCTAGCGAGTGAATAGTTACCCACACAGATTTAATTAACAGCAGCAGTAGAGTATTCACTGTTATAGAACTCTGTGGTAAATTACTAATCAGAACTCTAGGCACACTGGAGGGAATAGAAAGATGAGGAAATTATGAGATCCATTTTAAACAATATGGAACAGGCATGAGCAACAGGAGCATTGTTTATATGCAATAAATGCAGGGATGGTCTGGGAGTAAAACGCCTAGCAGACTATCACTCAGATCTTCTCCAACATTTTCACCAGTTAAATATCTGAGGGGTTGGAGGGTGTGCTTTATGTGTGAAGGGGATGGTGATGGACAGAAATCATGTTTACATTACATAAGATGTTGCAAATAATTTTAATTTTGTTATAAATGTCTAGCCTTTGAAGAGCTAAAATGTTGGCAGCTGCAGGTTAAAAAAAAAGCAAGGCAGAGAAGTAAGCACCAGTGCTCTGGAGTAGAGATTAATTAAAATTACTTAAATCACAGACTTGGAATGGGCACTTCAGCTCTTTAAGAGATCTGCTGCTTTGGCACATCTAAAATGGGCCCACCTGCCTAGTGCAATCGAGGTCACTGAAACACTCTGAAAATGCATTTTCACTTACAGAGTGCCATTGGGACTATATGGTGCAGTTAAGCTCTGAGGATGGAATACCATAGGCTGAGCTCCAATGGGAGACAACATATTCAGGAACTTGTAAAAGTTTCTGTGCAATTCCATCTGCTGTGAGCAAATGCAAGTCATATAAAACACAAGTTTGCAGCTTCTCTGCCTCTAACACTTACCCAAAATCTTTGCAGTGTTGTGAACAAAAACACTCACTGGAGCAAGCAGGCTGAAGTTTTGGATCTGTGAAGGCTTTTACGTGGAGTGAAGGAAAGGTTACATTCTGCATATTCTCAGAGCACAATTTTCTGATGTATATTTTCCAAAACACAAGGAGAAGCTATGAAACTTTGGAGACCATGAAAGATATGAATAGAAAGTGCCTTCTCTCCTCTCTCTCTCTCTCTTTCTGTCCCAGATCATTCTTATAAAATATTTTTTTCAGCTTTAAATACTTCGAGTCAGTTTTCTACAAATTATTTTTTGAACATATACGAAGAATCATCTCACTCAGAATTTAGAAAATTTTTATGCTGGCAACTTTCAGTATCTATGAAATATTGATTAGAAAGGAAAGAAATTCACAGCCCACATGTTGTATTCTGCAAACTAAATTGATTCTTTGCCACTTTACCTACATATTATGTATTCACAATGGGCAAATATTACTGATGTGTTCCTGCCAGAGTAACAATTTCTGAATTATTAAAGGAGTATAAAGTTTAAGCTTTCAATATTACATTCAGCATGGATGTATCACTAATATGGAAAGGACCCTGCTTCTCTTGTGTTTGAATACAATGAGAGATTTACAAATTGCCATACTTTTGCAGTCTGGTAAATTAATCCAACTACCAGCAACTGGCTGCAAGTCTTTCCATTGCTAATGACTGGTAGAATATACTAGTGCAGTCAGCAGGGTGGGATAATCTTTGCTTCTGTAATTCAGGGGGACAGAGTTAGAAGATTAAATGGTCTCTTTTTCAGGTGAGCATCTTATTTCAGATCAGTAACCAACTAATCCCCATTCATTTCATTTGCAATTATGTGAGCTTGCTTTAGGAACTACCACTTCTGTGTGTGTGTGTCTGCCTGCCTGTCAAACTCCAGGGAAGAGAACACGCAATTGGCTCTACTCAAAAAGCAAAACCAAATTTATTCACAGTCAGAAACCTTAGTCAGCTCTTCAGCTGATGCCAGACATCAGAAACCCATTAAACCAATGGGATGCTTATAAAAAGAGAATTTAGGAGTGTTATTTTTAAAAGTTGTTCAAAATTAGAAGAAGCTGTGGGACACTAGGCTTCTAGAAATTGCAAATTACCATCAAGTCCATGTGATGATTGATCCTTACTAACCTTAGATTTGCTTAAAATAATGAGAAGTATATTTAAATAGAAGACTAAAGGCAACTCTGGGCAAGACAAAGAAATTTCACAGAGGAAATAAAAAGCTTGCATAGACAGTTAAACAGCTAGACTTTTACATGCCTTACTTCATACACTATCTAAATAATGCTACAACAGCAAAGAATGTAAATAGAATTGGAGCTTGCAGGTCATTGAACATTTCAAATTTCTCCATTGCCATTTCAGCACAAAGTGCTAAAATCCTTTGTACTGAAGCACAGCTAGAATTCCCAGTGCTTGTTGATACTGAAAATATTTATCTTAATCATGGTGGTTTAATAAACAACTGGCAGCACATCAAAGCAAAACAAAATACTGGATGCTTTATTCAGGACATCTGAAAGGATAATTTTTTAATGCAACTGCTGCAGTTTCTTAGAATTTTTATTTATGAGTGCTCGTTTGGTTCTTCTGTATCTACATGAGAGAAAATAAAAATAAGTGAAATAAAGAGGATACAGGTAAAGCCTGTAGAGATTTTTACAAAGTTCAGGAAAGTCACACAAAAAAACGAAGAAACTATTACAAGAGTACCACACACAGGCAGATGAAAATAAAGCTGTGGAAACAGCAATACTCATTATGCACTTGGCTGATTGTGCACCCATTCTGCTCTTTTGGAAATGGATCCCATGTATTTGTTTCACTAGGGAGTTTTATGTTGGTGAATACATTAAATTAAAATGTTTCCAAATGTATCTAGAATTTTTTTTCAGTCATACATGTTGGCTATATTTTGAAGAGTTGTGCTTTATCTCTGAAAAAATTTTCACATTTTGCTACCAACTATTATTGCTCTTGTCTTCCGTGGCACTGTTGAACTCTCATCTTCCACCTAACCTTTCCTTTATGGCTTACATCTCTAGTACAGCTTGTCATTGATTTTTTTTTACTTTATCTTTACAATATCCAACTCTTCTCGACTTTCGACCCACTTTGCTTTTTTTTTTTTGCTTTTTTATTCAACCAGGAGAGGAAAAAGCCAGCAGGTGTATTTTTCAGTAATTAGAATTTTATCTCTTCATCCAACCCAAGCAGAAATACCACAAGCTGTACCATACTTATGTGCAGCAATAATATTTACTGATAAGAATAGTCCCATTGACTGGTGAAGCTGAGGGACCATTAACATAAATGAAGATTGCAAGGTCAGAACCTGACTTGGGTGAGAATCTTCAGTGTTTACAAGACTGCCTCATGCATCAAATACTCCACTTTTTTGAAGAAAAATAATGCAAATCTGTTCTTTATTATTGCACATAAATAACACAGAATGTCCATGCCATATCTTATTTTCATTTTATTTTTGCAGATTCAAAGCAAGAAATAAAGACCAAATCAAACAAAATATTCAGATTTCTTTATATTCTTTTTCCTATTTGATAATATTCCACCTTTAGGTTACTCACAATAACCTTTTGTTGAGAATTAGTTAACCTTTGTATATTCTTTCCTCAGTAGGAATCACCAAAGAATCAAGAACAAAAAATATTTGGTGAGAGATCAACATTCCAGATAGTTTTTTAGGGGACTAATGAATTTAAAGTAAATTAGGAGGAGGTTTGGGAGGACTCCCCCAAGACTTCTGTGTGGATGGTGCAGCATAGTAAAAAGATGAAAGCATTCAAATTTCAAATGAAGCACCACAGGTAGAGAGACTCTGCATGAATTTCAAGTATATATTCCTTCTGTTGGTGTGCTAATTAAATATTTTTTAAGTGCATTGGGTTTATTGCTGGACCCAGCTGAACATGAATATCTGTATAGTGAGTTAGGAACAGAGATTGCATAACCAATGGCTCCTGCTGTCCAAGAGTTCATGACAGCACATTGAATCCAGCTAAAATTCAACCACAGAAGTACAGTGAGGAGGGTGTTACTGAGTTTGAGGAGCTCAGGAACATCAGAGGTGGTGCATTTCTGTCTAATGATCTGAATGACACACTTTCACGGTTCCAATGTCTCCTGGATTCTGTTAACATCACAGGTTTTGCACTGACAAAAGATGTTCATATTACCTGTCCTGATACAAAAGGAGCACAGAGCAGAGGAATACAGCTGTGACAGACTACAGCTAGATTTACACCTACAGAAGAAAAGGCATGAAAAAACACAAACTCAATCCATGTCAGCCTCCAACAGGTTGAGAAACAACCTGCTCTGGGGTGCTTACACAGAAGATGGTTGTAGCGCAAAAGTTAAAATTAAACTGAAATAAAAGATGGAAGCAACAAGTACAGCCTCTTACCTTGCTCAGCAGAAGAAAAGTAATGTCGTTTGACTGTAGCCAACCATAACTGTGCAATAAATCTGGTTTGTATGCCCAAAAAGGAGCATAGAGAGAAGTGGGGTAGCCCAAATAATGCCTTGGCCTGGCTTCTCCCAGAAACATCTCAAAATCCATCAAGCCATCAAGGGACTATCTCCACAGACCCAGACAGGAGAACATGGGGAGGAGGGAACCCAAATTGAGGTCTCAGAGGAAATAACACACTGTCAAGGCCCTTCCCAAGGCTGTTACAGAACAATTGCAGTCTCATTGCCCAGATATAAAGCCCATCACCAGAGGTAAACATCAGAGCAACTTTTGGACTGAAGGGGTATTGCCCAGAGACAAGGGACATGTTATGTGGGGCAGGGGAAGAACAGTAGGGGAGTGCACAAGATTTATTACAGAAAGTTTAAGGGCGGAATTAAAGGTGGGAAAAGAGAGGAATCAAGGTCACTTGAGGAGGAAAAACAGTGGGAAAATAAAGAAGGAAGTAGGGGTTGTTGCATGTAAATAATTTGCTGTTTGGTAAACCTGTTTGTCCATGCCCGGCACCTGATCTGCACAGGCTGTCCTGTTTTGTTACTAAGTTCCTTTCCACTCTTTCCCAGGTGAGGAGCTCTCATGTGCCTCTGTGCAGCTGGGACTGTGATTGCAGGCAGACCACAGGTTGGAGGTGGAAGCCGCTGCCAAGAGCCCAGTGGGTGGATGGCAGTGCCAGAAACCGCAGTGGGACCTCGGGTCTCAGGGACACAGATGTCCATGGTGCCAACCACAGGAGCTAGTGTGTGAGTGTATGAGTGCCAGCCAGTGAAAACTGAGTGTGAGTGCCAGCAAAGATCAAACCAGGCCAGCCACCAAGTCAGTGTGGTGATCTTGGAGCTTGGGTGTCTCCATGAGAAAGATAGGGATGGATTGTGGGGTGGTTATTGTGGATCAGGGGAGTTTCAAATGGTTCTTTGTGTATGTGTGCATCTGTGAGGGCATTTGTACCAGCAGCTAGAGCCTGTCTGTGGCCTGAGGAGTTTGTGTGTCCAGGTGCCAGCTACTGGCCAGACTGGGAGTGTGAGCCCAGCAGTAGAGGGGGCTTATGCACACATACATACTCTCAGGAACAGATCTTCTTCTGTCCGATCGGCTGTGTGTCTCTGTCGGACATGCGTAGGGTGGTTCGCGTGGGACGGTTCGCAGGCAGCACGCGTTGAACAGACGAGTTTGGACTCTTCTATAGTTCAGTCTTCAGGTTGTTTATTATAGCTTATCTATAAGGTTTTTGTTCTGCCTAGCCGAGATCTGACCAACAAGGCAGCCACAAGCACTCTCTGCCCTCCTTTAGGGCGGTCGCACATTCTTATACTGATAATTGCGTATGTGATATTTACAATTTTTCTCCAATACCCATCACCTTTATTAAACAGTGCACCTTTAGTATGAACCAATCTAAAATGCACACATCACAGAGAAGATGGATGACAAGAAGAAGGAGAAAAGCCACGAGGTCGGGCCTGAATCCTCCATCTTGCCTCCATTAGACCCCCCTGTACCAAAACCTTAAAACCTATATTCTATTCTATAAAAACACCTGCCCTACACCATTCAAACCTCTGAAGCTTCCATACCCTCATGCTTTGATAGCACGACCCTTGAAGGGTCAAAATCAAGCCACCAGGTGCCTTTGGCTACATTCCAGGACTTCTGAGCCCCCCAAGGAGTCTCCCTGGGACTCAGAGCATCCGAGGTGATGCGCTGAGTTCCCACATTCTTCCTGCTCAGCAGAGAGGGAAGCAGAATGAGGCCATTGCTTTCTGTGCTGTGTGTAAGTGCTCTGTGTCTCTGTATTGATCTGTGCAGACCACTGTAGATTTAAATGTGGTGTAGACATGTTTGTGCCTGTTCCTGCTGTGCATAGGGATTATATGCTCAGTCTCACTACTGATGAACCTGGGAACATGAAGTTGTGACAGTTTTGTCTCTCTTGAGCTGCCAGATTTGTCCTTAATCCACTAACAGAAATGTATTGAGCAAATATTCTTTTCCCTTTTACCTAGGGAAGGAAGAGCAGGTCTGGAAATGATTAAATATCACTTGAACAAATATAGGAAGGAAGAAAGTCAGTAAAGAACAAAAAATTACATTTTGTCTATTTATAAAATGTAGTGACAGTGATGTGCCTTCCTAGAAATTCTGTATTGATTGAGTTTATAACAGATTTTTGTACTGCAATAATCAGTTTCCCCTCATCTGGCTGGCTTGGTCATAGTAAGGTGATAATCATAATCTTTCATTTCAGGTGGTTTTAACTGCTTGAGGAAGTTCTGCTAGAGATTTGCCTGCCTACCTTCTGGTGATGTTTTTTACCAGGTTGTCCACAAAAAGCTCCTCCTTTTTTCGTTCTTTTTCTCAGAAAATTTATGTTTGCTAGGACTTTTGTTTTAGTCACACTGCCAAACCTTTCCAGCTTCTCTCTTTACACTGCTGCTAGCAGAGGCTCATGGGATCCAATTACTGCAGATCCTGCTTTCCTGTAATAGAGCTGTTAGTTCTGTGCACTGTACATGGTATCTATTGAATTCTGCAGAGACATCTGAATTCAAAGGCTTGAATTCTTCATTCTGTTACTGCTGTTTGAGTTTCACCTGTTTCACACTGTTCATGCTCTTGAGAACACAATATTTCTAAGAAGTTCCTTTTTTTTCTTCTCTTGGATCTACTAAAGTTGTTCTTGTCTTTCCAGGTTGTATTTTGGACTGTGAGCACTGCTAGCATGAGGGCAATTCTTTGGATTTCTGTTTCAAGTTTCCTGTCTTTCATGGTAGTAGTACCAAGGTACTTGAATAAGTCCCTCCATTCAACTTTCTTGCTTTTGATATTTATTTCTTTTTCAGAGTCGGTAATCTTCATTGACATTACACTGCTATTTTTTTGTCCTGATCTCCATACCATATATCATTGCTGTGCTGCCCAGCTTTGTCATTGCTTTTCCATGTCATTGCTTTTCCATTCCTCCTATCGAATCTACATCATCTTCAAAGGATAGACTACCTGTATTAATACTACCTCTAACTGATAGCACTCCTTCAAAGTCTTCAGAGTCCTTTGACAAGGAAACTATTGAAGAGATGTGGCAATAGGAGACATCACTTTCTTATACCAGCTGTTATATGGAACTACTTACTCAGTGTGTTGCCTTTAAGGACTTCATTCCCTGCACTATAATAAAGGATTTCAATGGTTATCCCCGTTCTTTTGCTAATGTTGAGTGTCTTCATCACAGTCTATGGTATTCGTTGCTCTGAATGATCAAATGATCTACTGAAGCCTGTGAAGTCACAGTGTAGTTCTATTTCATATTCTCACTATTTTCTGTTCAATTTCTTAAGGTGAATGTATGATCTCTTCTACTTGGCCTCATTCTAAAACTTCCTTCTTCCTCCTCAGGTAATGTCTTTGGCAGATCAGGTAGATATAGAACATATTCTCAAGGTCTCTTTTTGGCAAGTAATGCCCTGACAGCATTATGATTCATGTGAAGCTTGTGAATTGCAATCACGGCAGCATCTCCCTTGATTTTTTTGTAAATGGGAGGCTTTTCCTGACAAGGATTTTCCCAAGCAAATTCCTGGCCCTCATTTGATAAGTGTACGGATGGAACAAATCCACTCTGAGTCTTGTTCAGTTCCTATTGATGTCAAGTCAACATTAGTTACACAAACTCTTGCACCAGTCCCACAGCCTGCCTGAAACTGCTTCAGCTTCCTTTTTAGAAGGCATACATTTTTGTCATAAAATATAAATACACTTCCTCATTGTTAAGTTGATGGCAAATATTTTCCTTCCTCCTTTCTATATCCTGTTGTCTGTGCATTTGTATGATTTTAACTTTTGTATGATTGGTACTGCTCCCTATCCCTAGCAGTTTTCCTGTGGTTCTCTTTTTCCTCCAAGTATCTGAACCAGCCACCTTACTGCTGCTAAATTTATCACACTAAATTATTTGTTCTTATTCAATTTCCTAGAAGGAGTGCTTAAATTTTTAGTAGAATTTAATGTATTGATTTTTCTCCAGTAACATTCTTGGCAGTCTCATCTTGGCCAGGACCTTGTCCATGGGCTTTTCATGACATCTTAATGGGCAGCTTATCCTGGCTCACTCTTGCTCTTCAAGAGTAGAGGCAATAAAGCCTATTGTCATAAATAGATGACTGCCTAAGAATCAAGTCTTCAGACTATTATTTTTCATCCAGTGATACCAGTCCCCTTGTTAGCAAGGCAAAACACTGTGGAGCTGAGATCAAAAGCAGCATGCTGCATTGCAGAAGCATTTCCCTAATTTCTTTCTTGTTAAGTCTTGCAAAGCTTCCAAAGGACTCAGGTTTCTGTAACTCTCCATATAAACTATTAGAGACTTTCATAAAGTGAAAAATTTCAATAATTTCTTCCCATTTCAAGGTGAAGTATCAAGAACTTTCCTCTTGATAGTAGAGACTTTTTTTACAGCAAGAGCAGTCATTCACTGGAATACCCTTCCCAGTGACATCACTGAAGGTTTGCAAGATGCGATTGGATAGGGTGCTAGATAATGTCATCTAGCTTCCCTTTCCCATCAAAGGTTGCACCAGGTGATCTTTTGAGGTGCCTTCAAACTTGTTCTACAATTCTATAATTCTAATATAAACAAGAAAAGAAAAATGTGTTCATTTTAGAGCAGTTAATTACTGAAGAATTCTGATGCTTTAATTTTATTTAGAAAGAAATAGCATTTCCCAAATTAAAAGTGGCCCAAGCTGTGAGGACTCAGCACTGTTATGTACCTTCATGAATATCAACATTAACTTGATGACCTTTAGATTGCATTAAGTTTACATGGGATCCAAATAAGAGGTATTGCCCCATAGACTTTCAGGATAAGGTTCCATAGTATTTTTCTTGCCTTGAACGGTGATTGCAAGTTACCTTTGACATCTCCAGTCGCCTTCCTTGCCTCTGAATAAGGATCAAAGAAAATGAAAGGTTAATGTGGAGCAGCACAGCTGCATGTTGGAGATTCATCCCACATGAGCAACAAGATGTTTGATTTTTTGGTAAATAAATACAAATGTTTGTGGGTTTTAGTAAATTCATTGTAAGTCTTTTAAATGAGGTGGGAAACTTGAATTCTGTGAAGATTTTTTAAATTTATTTAACTGCCATGGTTCAATAACAAAATTATTCTTCTAGGTATTTTTTGATTTACATAAATTACAAATGACTAAGATTTTAATACACATCTAAGAAAAAGTATGAATTCTGTACCTATAAGAATAGGTACAGAACAGTTTTGTCATCTTCCAGGTTTATATTTAATAATTGAATTTTTAAACTTCACGAAATTTGTAAGATATTTTTTTAAGACATAATGTAATAAAACTTCTTTTTTCCATTGAGAACAATGGTAGCTTTTTAGCCCTGTTATGATACTGCAGAAATGCAAACTGCCAACACAGATTAAAAAGTCTAACTGGATAAGTAAACGGTACTACAGGTATAATACTGTATAAAAACCAGCCTTATATCTGGAAGAATTTTAATCAGATTTTTATTAGTTAAATTTAAAATATAGCCAGTAGTTGTGATAAGTGGTAATGTCTTGTTTCTTTGCTAGAGCATGATTTGATATAGAAATGCAGTACAATAAACTATAATAATAGAATAAATATGATGATATGGCAGTAACTGCTGAAAAAATACCTATTGCAAATGAGATTAGACATAATGAAGTATGCATGACGGGAGTGCAAGGAAAACAGTTTGTACAGCAAAAATAGAATTTAGGAAACACAAATCAAAGAGTATTTTTGGGATCTCAAATCCTCCAAGTGTGAACACCATGTACCCTCTTACTGACAGGTTCTGAGTAGGTACCATCTTCTAATTTTAACAAGAAAATTTTAAACTATGCTTAATATATGAGGTTCTCCAATAATTGTTGTGAGACCAGTAAGGAAAAACTAACAGAAGTGATCAGACCTAACTGGGCTTTGTACACTCTTAATTTTATCTGACAGTTGAGGAACATGAATCCTGAGGAGTAGTGTAAATTTAAATTGCAGACTACTACCACTAATGCAGTGTGATATTATGGATATATTTGTTAATTTTTTTTATTGTTGAATCAAATCTCCCAAGGCCATTGATATAGCTATTAGAAATACAAGTTCCTGTCCTTTTGTATGGCCCATGAAAAATAATTTTATGTTTTTCAGAAAAAGTGCACAAGGGCAAGGTGTGATGTGTAATTGATTAGCATGAGGTGGGCAAAATGGCAGTCTCCAAAGATGTTCCCAGCCAAGCTCCACTCAGAATGCTCTTTCATTCTAAGTAAAATAAACAGGTTCGAATTTTTTGGGATGTTCTATTTGTTGTCCAGTAAAACCTTATAGCGTCTGGGTTTTATACAATCAGGATTTATAGTATCAATTCTCCCTGTGTGAAGACCCAAGATAATGTTAATAGATGGCTAGTTTTGCCAATAAATCCCTCAGGGCACAGACAGAAATATGTGTTTCAGATGAGTTGTTCGGAACTAAATCCACATCCCAAATGGAACATAGTACTTAGGCTTAAGAGACTTATCTCTAAAAATGTTGGTTTTTTTCCCATTCCTAATAAAGGCAAACTATGGCAAAATCAAAACCATGGCTCCTGAGAACTCATGTATCAACTAATCAGGAGTTGAAGGCACACTTTCTTAAAAGGAATCTAGAGTAATTTGTGAGATCCAAAAACCTGTCCCTTGAGGACTTTGCTTCTTCAATTCAAGAGGCTGGAAGTTCATGAGTGAGGAAGATAACAGATTTCCAGGATGACTAGCCAAAATCTCAGGAGTTTTTCATTGTCTGGGAGCATGGAAACCCATCTAAATAATAAAGGAAGTGGTAAATGGAAGACAGGAAGAGAAGACAGAAAAAGAAATGGAGGGAAGTAGGACAATGAAATCAATGGTCTTTACCTGGACTTTCATTAGAGCCCACAGAGAAAGAAGCTGACACACACTGCCACAACTATGTCAGATTGGATAAAAGTGCAAACCATTCTTATCTTCAGGATATACATATGACTTACAGGCTGTACAAGTGTTGGCATGTTTTACAGGTTTGTTTTCTTTCATTCAGCGTGGCATGGCTGACCTATATCCAGCTGGCTAACAGCTATGACTCAAAATCTTTCTCTGAAAAATGGGTTCCTCACTCTTTAATTATGCAACAGATTATTCCTGTTTGACAGGTCTCTTTTCCCTACAAAATATCATTCTTTTCTGACTGTAACTTCAGTTTTTTTAAGATTGTTTTGAATTTTAATTCAAAGCATCTTGTACACTTTCATTGCCCTTATTGATCCATAGTTCCCTCATTCTTCTTGCCTATTCTCATGCTTTTGTTGTTTCTGGTTTTCCTGCATATAATCCTCTGCACAGCTTTTCCAACCAGTGTGCCTTGGACTACCTCAAATAATTATTTAATTTTTGTGAACTGAGATTCTTTGTATTCTGCTTATCTGAGAGGACATAATTAAATTCCTAGGCCTTAAACTCACTTTACTAGTTGTATTCCTGAAATAGTTACAAACTCTTTTAGGAAATAAATTTTTCAAGTCTTTATAGATTGCAACAAAAATCTGAAATAGGGATTTGTAAGATTTTGCTTAAATAAAGAATATTTATCTGGATGTTTGCTACTTGTGTAGTTAGTAAGTCAATACTGGTAACTTTTAATTGAATTTTGAAATCACAACTTCTATTCTTCAGCACTGATATTGCAAACATTAAGTCTAAGAGATCAGTTGACATGGGTAGAGAGGAAAAACAATAAACCATATCTTTGGTAAACTTCTTTTGGGACAGCATCAGACCAAGCAAGAGGCAGCTTCAAACTACCCTTTTTTTAACCCAGTTTTTCAGTTATTCAAACTAAGAAAGGAAATCTGCCCAAAGTCTTGGTTGTGTATAGCAAAATAAAGAGTAATTGCAGCACAGCTACCCATATCTAGACCACTGCCTGTATAGCTAGGTAATTTTAGCACATGGTGTCTCTGGAGATAACACATTTACACATGGTGTGCCCAGCAACCTAGTAGATTTCTTTTTGGTCATGACATATCTTACAAAATTTTGTTATAAAAGCTGATTAATTATCCATACCATTAGCTTTGTTGAAATTCCATTATTGTTATTCTAACATATGGCAACTACACCGGCAATGGAAGCAGGGACAGGTGTCTTGGGAAGAGTTTATGGACACTCTTCAGCTGTGTAGGATTGGAGTTAAAAAGACCATGGTGAAGCACAACTGAAGCACAACTGAAGCAGCTGAAGCACAACTCTGCAAGGGATGCAAATAATAATAAGGGTTTCTACAGGCATATTAGCCAAAATACGAAAGCCAAAGAAAGCATACCCCATCTGATGAGAAATAAATACAATAAAAGAGGAGTAGGCTGAGATATTTCACCTTTTTTTTTTTTGCCTCAGTCTTCACAGGTAACCTCTCTTCCCACAGCTCTTGAGTAGATGGACCGTGAGATAGGGGATGGGGTTGCGAAGCCTCCCACTCCAAGTGACAATCAGGTTCATGACCACCTGAGGAACATGAACAAAATAATCCTATGGAATCTGATGGGATACATCCCAAACGTCTGAGGAAATTGGTTGATGTAGCTGCCAAGACACTCTCCATCATATTCGAAAACTCATCACATGAAGTCCCAAGTGACTGGAAAAAGTTAAATATTGCACCCATTTTTATAAAGGGTAGGAAGAAGGACCTAGGAGAAGTAGGAAGCAGCAAGTAGAGAACTACTGACCTGTCAGCTTCATCTCTGCACCTGAGAAGATCATGGAACAGATTCACCTAGAAGCTGGACTAAGGCACATGGAGGACAGGGAGGTGATTTGGGACAATCAGTATGCCTTCACCAAGGGCAAGTCCTGCCTGACCAACACGGAGGCCTTCCATGATGGAGTGACTACAGCAGTGGACAAGGGAAGAGTTCTCAGTCTCATTTATCTGGAATTCTATAAGATCTTTGACATGATTCTCTACTGCATCCTTCTCTCTAAGTCACACATCTCTGGATTTTTATGCATGGGCTATTCAGTGGATGAGGAATCATTTGGATGCTCCTATCCAGAGAGTAAAGGTCAACAGCTCATTGTCCAGAGAAAGAAGAGTGGTGAGTAGTGTCTCTTAGAGGATTGTAATGGGACAGGTACTGTTTAATCTCTCCATCAGCACTTCCAGTACTTAAAGAGGGCATACAAAAAAAGGATGGACCCGAACTGTGGCCTATTGGTATAGGACAAGGGTGAAATACTTTAAACTGAAAGAGAAGAGGATTAGGATAGATATTCAGAAGAATTTCTTCACTTTGAGGGTGTGAGACAGTGTACAGGTTGCTCAGAGAGGTTATGGGTACCCCATCCCTGGAAGTGTTCAAGGCCAGGCTGGATGGGGCCCTGAAAAACCTGATCCAGGGGAAGGCGTCCCTGCCCATGGTATGGGTTTGGAACTAGCTGATCTTCAAGGTTTCTTTCAACCCAGAATATTCCATGATTCTACACTAATTGCAGGGCTTTGGGAGGTTTTCTTCTGCCCCAGCTGGACCCTTCTACGCTTTCTATTTAAACACTTCCAGGGAAGAGCCAGTTTTGTTGAACATATCTGTGTGCTATTTTTGCTATGCTTAAGAAAAATTTTTGCCTTAGTGTGTTTAAATGTGTATGCTTTTAATTTCTTTAAGAGCAGATTATAGATTCAGAGTACGAAGTGAAATTATACATTTCAGGTGACAGAAACAGCTGAGACTATTTGAATTTGTAAAGAAAAATGAAAGTACTGCAACTCAGAGCAGGGGCTTAAAAATGTTATCTAAATTCTCCCTGAGGAAGAGTCTACCTTTTTTTCCACTGAGTATATCAGAAGCCTAGTAGATTAGCCTGCTGTCTCAGGCACTTAAGTTGGTTGCCTAAATTTAAGTTGTGTGGAGGCTGTTCTTTCCCCATTCCCACAACATTTATAATTAATCAACTGAAAAGCAGCTCATGAGCAATTCACAGTAGGAAGAGATCAATTCTCAGGGGAAGGTGTCTGCAATCAGTAATCTAGACTGCTCTAACTAAATTTGTGGAATAAATTCTACACAATGAATTTTTCAACTTGCTTTTCAACTAGTTTAATTCCTTTAAGCTCTGAAGTCATTTGTAGGCATCAATACTTTTAGTTAGCTGAACAACAGACCACAGTTTCTGCTAAACTCTTAAATCCTCGTAGGTTGAACAGTTGAATCATCTCCAGCAATAGTATTCTTTGTTCAAAAGTTAAAAAAAATGAAGTTAAAAGTGAAAGTGCTGCTATTTCTGTATTATTGCATACCAGCTCCAGTTCTCCACTGTGACTTAAACACTGCAAATGTAGTATCTTCTACAGGTTTAGAATAAAACAAATCCTGTACTGTAAATAAAAGTGCATAGAACCAGTATATCTTGAAAAAAACAAGGAAGCATTACATTTCATTATGTCTCCCTTCCTTAGAAGTCTGAGTGTTCCTGAAGCAGTCATCATTAATCTTAATACAATATGGTGTAAATGCCATAAATATTACACAATCATGCAAAATTTTAGTAAAAATTCAGTTACCTGTAGGGCTCTCTTATGCCATCTATGGCAAAATCCTTGAGAAAAATAAAGACTTCAGCAAGCCTTGGAAGTAACTCTTCCTAGTACTTCCTACAACTTGCATTTTAAAATAATACAGCAGCATCAGGACTGGCTCAAAAGCTTCTGATATTTTGCTTGGGTTTTAGGGTTTTTTAAATTTGTTTTAATTTTCAGAAATGTCATATCAAGCAGCAGAAGGCAAAATTTTACATTTACATCATAGGGAAAGGAAGTCTTGATACATAATAGGCTCACTTTATATTCCAATTACAGTCTTTCTATTAATAAATTATTTAAATGTACAACTCATGTGATGATAAGACATTTCATTAAAATTATCGTAATTATTTCTCAAAAGAAATAATCTTTTGAGTCCAAAATCAGTCAAATACATGCTTTCATTCTCTTAGAAAATTAAGGGATCTTTTTGGTCTAAAATTTACAAGAAAGAAGCGAAACAACTGCATTTACTTTGACAGACTTTGGGTCACACCTATAGAAATTTAAAATGAGTGAGTTATAGAAACCGTTTTAAAGTTTTGGAACTCCTGTCTGGCCCTTAAGGCCTTTCTTTGCTGCAGCTTACTAACTTCTAAGAGGGTAAACTTCCAAAGTAATCTGTAGGAACTACACACAAACCCCCCTTTATTTATGATCAAACTCTATGTGATTATTTTTCATGCATAACTCTTAAAATTCATCTCAAAGTGTCTTGATTGTATTGAATCTTCAAAGTGCATGGAAACAGAATTGAACTTAGAAAGCTATTTGAAACTTAGGCTTTTGTAATAAAAATATAAAAAAACCCTCCTGGGTTACGTATTATACAGCAGAAAACTTAGGAAATAATCAAAGAGTTTGTAACTTATCTTCATAATCTTCATCCAACAATGTAGTTGCACTCAAATTTTTCCAGAAAGGACTATTCAGCTACTAGACAAAAGAACTTCTGAAGAATTTAACGCATTTAGTAGGAAAAAAAATGTATCAAATCCATTTGAAACGGATTCCTGGTGACAAAATAAGAAAGAAAAGCCTTTTGCTTTTCAGGGTATGATAGCAAAGAATTGTAGTCTAGTTTGTCTAATTACCATCCTTCCAATTGTACATGAAAACCAGGTCTTCAATGTGAATATTTTGCGTAGTGTGTACTTTAAAGTACAGTTTCTTTTCAAATTTTACTTCGTTTGAATGACTGTAAAGATCAGGTCCTATATGTCATCCATATGATCCTCAGAACAGAAATATTTCAGGACTGTTAAAAGCTGTACCAGTTTAAACTACAGGATCTAAAAGTATGGTGGTTCTGTAGATTGCAATTAATGACCTGTGAAAGTAATTTTGCTTTATCTCTCTATAGTTTTTCTCCTATATTCGTTTTGATAGAAAACATAGATGACAACAGACCTCAGGCGAAACAATGATAAATTTTCTATCTCGTGCCAAGAAAATAGGTCTCTTCTTTCCCCAACTAGCAGAGTTGGAAGAAGTTTTCTGGGAATAAGGTTCTTCTCAGTTACTTGTAAAGGAAGATTAAAGTTGATATGATATCGAAGATTGAGGATTCTTCAGAATTATCAACTGTTTAGATTTTGGTACAATTCTAATTTCAGTAAGTTTGCATCAAATTATTATAAATACACATGTACTTTTGAAGAGTGCATTAGAATTTATAAATTTTTTATTAAATAATTCATTATGAGCCCCCAAAAGTAGAAACCATATTCTTCAACCTCTGACTCCTACTTTTAAATTCTTTACTAAAGAAATACAGTTGTCAGATTCAGTCTCGAAGAGGGGTTTTCATAGAAAAAAAGAAATTGAAATTCTGTTAAAAGAAGAAGAGCATTTTGCCTTTTCATCAGATCTGTTGGATTACAGCATCATGTTTTGAGAAAGAACAGGGCATTGAAATGCATTATAAAAACAGAGTGCACACTTCACCTTGTCTCCAGTGATTTACTTTTACAGCATTCTTTTCCAGGTGTTCTGTAGAGAATTGCATCTTACAGATATGGAGAAACATTGAACAGCAAGCACTTGCTAGGGCACCTCTGCTGATAAATAGGAGACAAACCTGCATGTATATGGATGTTTTTGATTCAGAGCACAAGAGGAACAGCAAATATTTTTTAAAAAATGCTTCATTGGCTACATTTATGTTACCATGGTCTTCAGCTAAAAAGCAGTGGAATTAATCAGAAAAAAAAAAAAAACTGTTTAATTCAATTTTTGTTCCTATATTTTGGGGTGTCATGATGATTCTAAACTCCTAGGCATAAAAGTCAGACTGTAACATGGAGATTTCTGACTAATGAGCCCAGCAAATGACAGAAAAGACTGAGTTTGTGTAAAGCAACTTTAACCTACTTGTGATTAACTTTAAAGGCAAGGTAAGGAGTGCAAACAGATATTCAGCAGTAATAGTGAACTGCTCACCAAAAAAGGGAAGAAAAAGATTTAAAAAAAACCCAAACAACCAAAAAAACTAACGTACCTGTGAGATGTGCATTCTTCCTGTGCAAGTGACAGATAAAACCTGGGTTTGTGAGTTTTCTCCTTGGGACTCATGGAGAAGAAATGAAGACTGGACATGGACTTGGAAAACAGAAGTCCAGACAGGAATATCAAGATAAATGGAAGAGGGAAGGCAGCATGAAAAGCTGATGGCCTGCATTTATTGAATAACAGAAGCTGAATGGCAGAGCAACAAGCCAAAATAAAGAATGACTGCAAGAAAAAAGCAGGAGGATTAAGAGTCAGTTTAGGGACAGCTATGCTGCAGTGGGCAGCAATGAGGAGAAACATGCTGAAGGAGAAGGTAGGATGACAGAAGAGAGAAGCTGCTAGTCCCATAAGAGAAGAGGTGATGGAGATTGCTTTGAGAAATTGCCCAAGTACAAACAAAGACATTAAACAGAAGAGAAGGCAGGATAGTTAACAGACAGGCGAAACAACTTAGAACAGAGCTTTAAGATGAGAGGCAGGGTTTTTGTGACTGGAGAGTTCTTGGTGCAGACTAACAAATCTGCCACTACACCAGGTCCCGAGGAAAGTCAGCATAAAATCTGCCAGGAATAAGCATGCACACTGAGATCAGGGATGAAAGGAATATTTAAACAAACAGGGAGAAATATACAGACATTGATCACTTTCCAAGCTGGGACACACCTTAGATTTCAAATGGAACAGACCAAGGGGATTACTCCAAACTAGGGTAGCTACTGAGACGCACAGTTGCTCCAGGTGATATCCACCAATTGTTCCATCTATTGGAGAAGGAATCTAGAAATGGTCTTTCTCCTCTAGGACTGCTTCTCAGAGGTAGGTTACAACAAACTCATCAGATATTTAAAAGAATTTCTTGCACTAAGTGCAAGAATATGTTTTGTAATATTAAAAAATACACTATAGTGTATCATATATAACATAAACATACACTCTGGTAAGATAAGATATTGGTGCCACTCAGTACTATATTAATCATTATTAATGCTAATGGGAAAGAAGAGAACTAGAATGGGAACAGTAAAATATGTGAAGACAGACTCAAAAGGAAATTTCAAAATTATGTAAGAGAATATCGAGTTCTCAGTAGACAATGAAGCACTGATCAACATCATTTAATATCTTCATTATTACCCTTGGAAAGAAAAGTGTAAAGGTATTTCACTTGCTGACACAAAATTGGCAACCTTGTGAGCATGGGAAAGATCAGATTCTTGTAATGGAAAGACTCCCTGACACTAAGGAATGGAGTACAGATATGGATGAATTTCAACTGCAGAAAGTAAAGGTCATCCATGCAGGGACCAATAATGAGAATTTTTTCTGTAATCCAGGAGCTTCTCAGTTGGAAACAATAAAGAAGGAAAAGAAGCTGGATCTGCTAATCAGTCACGGAATATCTATGAGCTGCCAATGCCATGCAAGCATGAAAAAGTGAATGTGATTCCAGGTTATAAAAGAGAAGGTTACAGGCCATTCCTCATAGAGCCATGGTGTCATTCCCATAGCCTTAATGTTAATACCTCAGCAAGTGGTAGATTAAAGAACAGACACAGACATCTTCTAAATTAAATAACCAATGGACTCATACCCTGAAAAGTTATTAAGTGATGGCAGTTTAGCAAAAGCATTATAGAATTGTTCATCTATTATTATGCACTAAAACTAGGTATTAAAATCAGGAACTGGTCCCTGATTTTGGTGTAATGCACTTATTTTGGTGTAATGCAATTGCACAAAATAATACAGGTTCAGCCGCAAGACAACTTACAATTATAGGCTCAATCATGCAAACACTTAAAATCCATTAATAATTGCATATTGAGGTGCTTTTCTTTTAATACCTCAGAGTCAAAATTATTGGCTTAATAGCTCTCCATTCATTAATCAGAGGAAGACATTAGAATAGGAATGTCAGTTGACAAGGCATATTCAAATCAGTATGCCAAATGAAACATGTGATAATGGAAAGCACCTAATAAGGTCCAGCAAACACAATGCTGCTTAAAACTTACACATTTTCTCATTTACTTACTGAATTTGTTAATCTTCTCTTATGCAGCACAATTATTAGGAGAGATCTTAGATTACTAACCATCACAGGTTACATGTACTCTAGGTAGCCATTCACATGAACATTGCAGGTCCTTTCTAACTGTGAATATTTTAATATGCAATAACTTGTGTGGAAGAATAGTACGTGACCTACTAACAAAGCAGAAAAGTTAATTGTCAAAAGACTGGGTAGCATAATTTGCAATTTAGTACTTTTTTCTAAAAGTATGCATTGAGAGGTTGCACATTTTTTCCATGGGCAGTATCAGTTTTCTGGTAGTGACCATGTGATGACCCTGATCTTTTTGCAGTTATGCAGTGGTCAAGAACTTGGCTTCCTGAGGATTTTCCTTTGCAGCATAAGATTTATTATGTATTCTTCTTTCACTTAGGCTGACCTGGTTTTATTTTATAATTATTTGAAGAATATTTCTTGCTACTTTTCTCTAACAGGAAGAAAGCAAGTGAAGAAAGCAATCAGTAGGAAGTCTGTATGAATTATCTATTTCATTTAAAATCTATTTCTCATAAAGATTAAATATAAATTACATTAATATTTATCATAAGAAAACTGCAGAAAAGATGGATGGAGAATTTATTGCAACAGGATAAAAAAAGATGAGGATTTCTAAATGCAGTCAAATACAGAGATAAAATAAGAAATAAACAATAAATTCTTTATTTACTTTGTTTGCATTTTCTTGGTGCATAAAAAACACTTTCTCCTTCAGTTAAGCTTTTGTAATTTAATTCCTTTACACAACCAGGTTTTATGCTACAATCTTTAAACTTCCTAAAATGCAAGTTTCTATTAGATTTCAGACAGCATGTATATACTATTTAACATTTCCTCATTATTTAAAGACAGTACAGGTGCAAAGGGCTTATGGACACAGAATAAAATAGTATTCAGCAGGCCAATAAAGTTTATTTGTTGGTTTTGGAGTTGTAGGGTTTTTTTATTTTCTTGTCACATTGAAGAGACTAAACTAGTCAATCACTTAAATTTGATGGATTAACTTCTGTTCAAACAGGCAAGCAGTTACTACCAAAATTGTGTGAATTAACTTATCAGTCCAGAAATTTTTCTTGGTGATATCTGCTTCTGAAAAACATAAGGATTTATCAGTAATTTCTAAACCAAGAGGACAAGAAGAACTTTTAGACCAAGCCAAAACATGCCAGTACCTTCAATAAAAGAATCTGTCAAAAGTCATATTTTACCTTACAACTACTCTAAAGTCAGATTACTTATATCAGAGGACATTTAAACAAGCAGAAGTATGAGCTAGAAGTGGCATCTTCTCCTTATGGTATGAATCCATAAATTTTTAGGAAACAAGTACCTTCCAACAATGCAGAGGTGGCAGATACAAAATATATAAAACATACTTCTAGTATTCTTACTTAAACTTCTCTCACATTGACGTATTTATGTGGCTGACCTTCCTTGCTTATAGAAGCACAATAAATTAAAAATTGAAAATATTTGACAAAATTATGTGAGAATTGATACAATATGAATTAAGCTAACAAATACTTATCATGACAAGCAATGAACAAACTTTTCACAGAGTCCCAGCATATGCCCCTTGCCTCAACTATTCTGTTCATCCTCAAAAAACAACAGCCTAATTCTAAAATACAGGTTTCTTCAGAGATAATATACTCAAGAAATCATCACTGTTTCAGGTTCTTCACAAGGAAAAAAAATCTTAGAGATAAAAACTTCAAATTATGAACAAAATTCCTGTGGTGATTCTGAAAACTAAAAAAAACCCCACCGATTACAGCACCCTGACATAAAAGTACATAAATCTAAATAACTCTAGGAAAGGCTTTTCTTCTGAACACACAAATTTGTCTTTTTACTTTGGTGAAACCTGTTGGGCAATGAGAAATCAAACACTTGCAGCCTCTAATGCCACAGAGTAATGTGTTGAAAGTTCATGGCAACTGGTATAAAAATTATGGCAGAGGTGTAATTTGTCAGAACTTGACCAATAACAGATATACTATTGGACACAGACAAGAAGTTCTCTTTCATAAAAATTATGCAGAACTCATTTCACTTATTAAAAAATATACTTAATAAATTTAGTCCTCAGAAAGATACAAAACCAAATTATTAAACAATTTGTCTGTGAACACCTTGAGGGAATTATATCAGTACAAAACCAATGATTATTTGCCAAGATGCACTAGGACACAAAGGAATGAACTTAAGATACAACATGGGAACATGGAAAAAAGCTATAAGGAAAAAATATTCTACCATGAGAATAGTCAAAAAACGACTCTAAAAAGCTGTAGAATCTTCATCCTGAGGGATAAGAGGAATTTGACTGCAAATCATCATGAGCAACCTTATCCTTTTGGAACGGGAGGCTGGATTAGATGACCTCTGGAGGTCCTTTGCAACCTACGTTATTCTATGGTTCAAAGATTTGATTTTCTTCTTTGATGTGTAACCTGATAGGTTTTACTGGAAGGGGAAAGCTATAGCACTGCAATGCCTCAGCTTGAGTTAAGCTCTTCCCATGCCACTAAAGTTACAGCTTTTAATTAATTACTGAAATACAGAACTTTTAGAAATACTAAATTAAAAGACAGTTAAGTCACAAGTTTGGTAGTTTTCAATACTTCCTGTAAGACTAATAGCCAAGTAAATACTACAACTCTCTGTTATCTGTGCTGCATGATAGCACTAAATACAGGAACCTTCTGACTCTGAAAGGTTCTTACTCAAGGAGCAGTCTTGTAACAAGCCTTTGGTGGTTTTTGCCAGCCTAACCGTTCTCACTATTTGACAAACTTGGTAAAACATACAGAATAAAACTACATCCCCAGATATTGATTCTTCAAGACCAATGGTTGTTTAACTGATTTGGAAGCTGACACAAGAAGGACGGTGTCTGGGATCTCTTTGTGGAAACACTCCTTTAGCATAAGCAAATATATTTTAGTGCTACTGTTATCAAAGGAAGGACAGCCCTGTAGCCTGTACCTCCTGACCCTTCTTTGCCTCCTATTGTAGGGATTGGAGAAATTAATTCAGGAACATTTCTCTTGTTCCCATGCTCTCATTTCATGTGGAAGCTCTACTTGAGAGTTCATAAAGCTCTTCTACATCACCAATAGCACAGGCTGGAGTCCTGCAGGGCAGCTGCCATTATCCATGGGCAGCAAATAAATGGAAATAATCAAAATTTGCAGGCCACCACTTACAGGAGGAGCAGTAATTTATCAAGTATAAAATATATGTGACTGAATTCAATTGCTGTTATAATATCATGATGAAACATTGAAACAGAAAAGTTGCTTTTGAAAATGTGATATGCTCTTTTACACATGGAAATTTATTTAAATGACTGTCTGAAATATGACAGGGTTTTTTTTTTTTATTATCTGCTTTCCCTTTATAGCTCATTTTCACAGTTTTCTAAATTTTCTTGGTACTAATTTTAACTTCCCATGGTTTACTTACACATTAACTTTCACCTTAAGAAGCAGTCTGAGCATCTTAAGAAACTTCTTTGCTAATTTATTATATAATTGAGTAAATTATGAAGAATTTATTCACTTTCCCAGCAGAATTTAATCTAATCAATGTAATTAGCATCTAATATTTTGCAAATGAAGTTGACATCCTGTAACCTGGCCACTTGCTGATCATGCAGTACTGTTACTTTCAAGTTTGTCTTATTTCTAATTTCTATACACTGTCTTATTAGCTCATCTTTCTTTCTTTCTTTCTTTATGCAGGTCTGAAACTATTTGAACAGCTCACTGGCCCATTACTGGAACAGTTTCCTACAAATGAACCCATTTTTTTTACTGAAAGAGGGTCAGCCTTGTCACCAGCAGGTTCTTCCTCTGAGGCCGGATGCTCATTGATGCTCTCATTTTGTTCGGGATGTGGTTTTAAAGCCATTCTGTCAGCTTGCACTTTGCAGCGGACTGACTTGATCCAGAAGTTAATTGCATTGACATTAACCTGCTTTAACAAGCCTAAAGTATCAATAAATCATTTCTTTAGTCACTGCACTTTTCCTGCTGCTTTATTGATATACTTCACCTGAACTGATAAATAGGCTGAAAAAGATCTCTTCCTTCTAATATACTTTGCATGCTTAAGAATACCTTCCTAAAGAAAAAATGTAATGTTAATATACATAAATACATTAAAAAATGTTAGTCAGATTCCTTTAGCTTTGCTATTCTTATCACTTTTATAAGATTTGGTTTTAGGAAGACATTGCATTTAGGGAACACAGTTTTATTTGTTATGTAGTCTGACTGATGAGTCCAACTACAAATCCATAATAAAACTAAATAACTCAAAAATTCCTCTGAAGAAAATTATCTCTTTCTTTTTCCTTCTTCTCCTTTCACCCCCAGATCTCTCTTTACAAGTACCTTATGAACATGTGCTGAGTGCCAAGTGCACTCTCATTGCATTCAGGCAGTCCAGAGCAAAAGTGCATTCACTACTGAGAATAAATTATCTGCTGTAATGTACCTCTTCACTTGAACTCACACTTCAGTGCAGCATATCAACATTGTTTTCCATCAGTAAATTCTTAAGCAAAATTTACAGTGAAATTTTAATTACATCTTCTTCTTTGTTACTAAAACAGAGACAATAAGCTGACATAAGTAACCTGTCAAGCAAAGATTTTATACATATTCATAAGAATCTGTAAATGCAATCACATAAAATACTTGTCAAACATAAATGTGTGGTTGAGAGAAATATAAAAGCAACAAAAAAGTAAATTAGTCATATTGTATTTGTTGTGCATACATGTGCATATGGCTTTAACTGCTGGACATGAAAAGTTGTCTCTGGGAGACATGGAGATTTCTGCATATCTGAATGAAATGAGAATTTTCAGGATTTTTTAAAAAAACAGAGAGAAAAATTATTGTTTTAAAGATTATTTTTCTGATGTGGTTAAACTTCCCTGGGGACACTAGATAATAGGAAGTTCTATCATTAATCTCAGTCACATTTCTGAAAGAGTCAATGCAATGAACTTCCACTTAATACTGTTCCCATTTTAAGAATGAATGGTATTTTGTATGCAATGACAAGGAGAAAAGAAAATCAATTTTGTGGTTTTAACCTTATTCAGCATACTGGCATATGGCAAGCTCTTACTGTCTACTTTGTGAATACATGAATCCATGGGTTTGTGGGTGTGTATCTGCAAAAGAAAAAAAGAAAAAAAGCATAAGAATAAATTAGTGAACACACCACTTGAGTCACCAACTAAAATTTGAATTTTCAAATAAAAATAAACCCCTAATCCTTTTCCTGCTCCTCATTTGGCTTGTGACTGAATCAGTTTTTTCAAGATGGTTTGCTACTGGAGACCAAAGCTGTGGCAATTTCCTCCTTTAGGCAAAAGAAGAGGAACATAATTTTCATCTCATAGGTTCTAACCTATGGTTCTAACCATCTGTGTGGTTACTGGCTTTTAATATGTAATGAATAAATTTGAGTCTGGTGGCAAGAATGGGGAATAATAGCATATCTAACAAAGTACAAATTTTTCAACTTGCAACCAGAAGGGTTTAATACTTTTAGTCAAAGGCCATTTTAATGTAGCTAGCATACTGATTAGAAAAGATCACCCTAAACTGCTTGAATTTAAGGTAGGATAACCTTTAAAGGAAAAATGACTTAATTTTCTAAGTACAGCAGACAGAAAGTTCAACTGATTAGAATCACTTGTCAAAACTAATAAAACAGGACCATATCTAATTAGTTTTTTGCATTAGTTTTTTTACATTTAACATTTAAAATTTTACATGGTGCCTTAGTGAAGAAGCTACTTTTTTTGTGGTGCATGCTTTATATGCAAATGGAAACTGGAATATTCAATCTTTTCATACCAAGTCAAGGGAAAAAGAAGCAGCATTAGCAAAATCAAAACATTCAGCAAGGTTCAAATATTCAAGATTTATTGGTTTCACTTGGATGTAATTCATTATTATTCATTAGATGCTTAAAAAGTTGGGTATCTAACTTAAGGAGCATTATAAGATCACTATGTAGTCAAAGTATTAGGAACTTCCTGAAAGCAACTTATGCAATTCTTTTTTTTTTAATAAGTCTCTAAAATAGGAAGGATTAAATAGTCACTCTCTCCATAGATAGCAAAGGCAGTGGATATGAAAATCTTATCCCTACACCATATGTCTCCTTACAACAGTATTTTTTTTAGTCTGAGATGCATGCCCAAATTCACAAACTGAGATTAATGTGGTTCTGCTCTGTGAAACCATTTTTGTATCATATGTGACAAAATTACTTGGATATTCATTGTATGAATGTATTATGAAAGTACAACAGCAGAAGGCTCAAAAAATAAGAAAGATAAAGCACAAGAAGAAATTTTTTGATAAACATTTCAGGGTGATTAAAATGGGATGGCAGTGTTCTTTTCAGAAAAGTTCCTATCATCTCACAGAGCCAAGTTTCTAATCTCATTTTACTCTTTTAGGGAAACAGCACATCAGCATTTAACAGTAAGATAGATGCAGTTCCCAAGGGGTAAAAGGGCTGCTGTTGAAAAGCAGTAGAGACTGATGGAAGGAAGCAGAGGTGAGAATTATAGTACAATGCAATTAAAGAATCATTTCAGTTAGAAAAGACTTTTAAGATCAAGTCCGACCATTTACCTAACACTGCTAAGTCACACATCAAAACCATGTCTCCAAGCAGGTAGAAACAGTCAAAATTATAGGCTTTTTGCCATTTTAAATCCTATTTTGAATGTAGAAAAAAGTGACTCTCTAATAAATAATTAGTAAAAAAGGCACTTCCCTCTAGGCGGTGGACTTCTATTCCATGGATGTTACCTGGTATGATGGATTTACTGCACCATAGTGAGTACTATAGGGCAAATTATGTCATCCTTACTTGTTCCTCATACCAAGGATATCATTTTCTTTACAGAATGGGTATGCATGCAATAACAGTGTAAGCCATTCTTCCTGATTCATTGGATAAGGAAGATTTAATAAAATGCAAAAAAAAAGCTAGTAAAAAAAGTAATTTCTAGAGTATGAGGAGCTTCTTAAAAACACAACTCAGATGAAAATTAGGTTCTGATGGGCTTCTACTTCCTACCTCCAATTGTAGCAAAAAACTTTTCCCTTTTGTAGTCATCCCTGAAGCTTCCAGTCCTCCTTGGGTTCTTATTCCTGCACTGGAAAGAAAGACCAACAGTTGCCAAATTTACTGGAAAGCTACTGTCTCACAGGCAGGCAAATGCAGTAAAAATACAGGATGTAAACCACTACCTTGATTTTCCCACTGTTGGGAGGAAATCAAATTATAATGGTTTATTTACACTCAGTTTTATTACTACCAGTAAATTATATTTTCATTTAAGAAGATTGTCCAGTTGCTATATTCATAGCTGGCTGTAGGCCTGGCTTCCAGAGGGTAAATATTTTTTAGTCAGATATACTGGATAAGCACCACCAAAGCACAGGCCATGGACACTAGCAGCCCTGTGAAAGGACAGGGGGCTTTCTTACCTTTCTTACTTTGCCTTTAAGGCATGAGATATTATGCCTGGGCATTCATACTCAGAGTGTAGGCTGGAGAGAAATTAGTTCTTTAGCAGTTCCACGAGTGCATGCTGATGACTTTTGTGAGGTAACAACAAATTGGAATCAATGGAGTTCAGCTTTTAACAGAATAATAATGGCAGAAGTGGCTGATACAACTTTTCATTTTTAAAGCAAAAGATTAGATCATCATGTGTTGAGATTTTTAAAGCAGAGCAGTAGCTCAGATGTGCATCTAAGTAGATAAATGGGGCTGCATGTAGTAAAAAATTATAGCCTTTTTGGTTTATAGATATTTGCAGGGAATAGAATGAACAAACTGATTTATTCAATGAAACTTCTTATTGAACTTACATAATATTCACATTCCTTTAAAGAAATCCCTTTTGGAAGGGAAATTAGCTGTGGCTTTCTGGATTCATTTCCTCTCTGCATTCTTTTACGTTGGTCCATTTCTAATAATTGGCACACACTGAGATGACATCAGTCTGCCTAATTTAAGTACCTAAAACAAGGCAGAGAGGAACTCTCTCTAGAGGCCTTCAAAGATATCTACTGTTCGCCGTCTTCTATACAAAGAAGTTAGGCGCTGCTATTTTACTCCCAGTAAAGTAGGTGTGGAAAAAGGTATCTGTATTATAGAGATTAGATCCCTCTCTTGGCTATTAGGAAAAGCCCTCATTTTCTTTTCTCATTTGTGGGTTTTTTTGGTTTTTTTTTTTTTGATCTGTTTTGTTGTTGTTGTTATTTTGTTTTGGTTTTTTTTAATTAATTCAACATTTTAAAATATTTGACCATATAGCATAGATATCTTACTATGGGCATTGATTTAGGGTGACTGAACACAGAAATGGCCTCCACAGAGAGGTTGTGGAGTGTCCATCCTTGGACATATTCAAAACTCATCAGGACATGGACCTGTGTTATTTTCTACAAATGAACCTGTGTTGAGTGGGAGAGTTCGACTAAATGATGTCCAGAGGTGCCAGTTGATTTAAACTGTTCTGTTGATGCTGAATTATTTTGCCTTTTTTGCTTTTATATATTCTTTATATTCTTTATATATACATCTGTAGCTCTGTATTCTATTATAGTATTTGTGGTTAGCATTTTACCTACTCTACTGGACAGAAAGAGAAAATAAATTTCCCAGTAGCTCCAAGCTGGGGGTCCATGGTTAGATTCTCTGGGAAGGTGAGTTTGAAACAAGCTCTCCAAGAAAATTTCAGAAACAAAATTTAGTTACTACCTAAGGGAAGTGGAGGGGATGCAGAAAGGGTTGGACCAAGGAGGAATCACCTCCTTACTTGTGTCTCAGTTGGGGACTCTTGTCACTTCTGCTAATTTACTAAACACATAAAAATTGTATGAGCTCTATGTTACATGTGCATCCTCAGGCGCTTTACACCTAGCAAGTTGTGCATCTGAAGATCCATATAGAGGTAACCCCTTTTTATCACCTAACTGTGATTTTAGGATCAGCAAAAAGGCTATGACCACTGTGATTCTGGGATTTTGCATTCCTCCCAGGTCATCTGACTGGGCTTCCACCTCTTACATGTGTTTTTTTTCATGCATGAGTTGAACCAGGAGCAGTTCATTCACCCATGTATGTGTTCTGTCACAGTGGCTTGATTTCCTGCTCATTGGAATGGCCCATTCTTGAGGCTGGAGGAGATAATGTTTCAAACCAACCATCTCCCCTGGAACTCCCCTTTCTCCAAAGTGATTTCCCATGGGATTCTTGCAAGCACAGCTCTAACAGGTCAAATTTCACCCTCCTGAACTCCAAGGTTGGAATTCTGCTGTTTCCCTTCTCTCAGTATCCTGATCTCCACCATCTCACGGCCACTGCAGCCAACAAACAAAAATCTTCAACCAGTTCTCCCTTGTTTCTAAGGATCAGATCCAGCAGAGCATGTCCCTTCATCAACAACACTGTCATCCATGTCATGAATTTATCCCACCAATGCGCATACCTGGATTTTTGTGGATTCATTGTTGGCTTTCCAGCAGATATTAGATACTTCATGACAAATTTCCTACAAAATAGAGCAAATGGAATTATGTCTCTTGGTCTGCAATTTTGTTTTCTTTTAATAAGGCTGTGCACTTGAGTAATACAGAATACATTGCACTTTTTTTTACAGCCACCATTTTCAATAATGCAACTTACCTTGTGTGTTACAGTGCTGGTTTAGTTGTCTTGTTGGGTTTTTGTATCTCTGTGTCAAGAATTTTAGGATCTTTATTTCTGCAGAAAGGGAAGTGAATCTCTTCCACTTAAAATCACATTCCCTCTGAAGTTACTTAGCAAGAAACAATAAGATTAAAAAAATAAAATTCAAGTTTGAATGTTAACCAAATAGACACCTTTGTGCTCTATGAATAATTTGAGAAGAAGCATAGCATGATAAAAAAAATATAGCAAACAATGTGCAGAACGTCCACCTTTCACAACTCAAAATTAAATCAAATTTGTGTTAATCTAATGAATACCATTCCTTTAATTTTTCTTTTTAAAAAGACAATGGCTTCCGGGGTAAACTCACCACCTAAGAAAAAAGAAATTTCAGCTTCAGAGTACATTTAGTCAAGGAAAAATACAATGAGAAATTTTTGAATGCTTCAAGAAATCTAGTAGATAGACTAAGCTAAGAAATAAATTAAATACAAACAAAACTTGAAGAACAAGAAGAAAATCTATCAATCGCTTTCTGACATAGCCTTTTCCTTTTTCTGGTATTTACCAATATAATGTAAATAACAAAACGTGAAAAGAAAGCAAATGTGTAGTTGAATGCAAATGTCCTCAAGAGTGTAAGAGTGTATTAAGTTCTGTTTAGACAACGATTCAAATACTAAGTGAATGCCCCAGACATGAAATTCATGCTGAGATAAATGGTAGTTCTATATAGACATAAAAAGGCCCTCAGTCTACTCAACTGTGGGAAAAAGTGAAAGGCTACACAAACTAATTTGCACATATCTATCTGTATGTTAGGTATGGCTTTTAACATGCTCTACAAGACAAAACAACAATTAACAAGTGAAGGTATCATGCTCATAATTCCATAATATCTGACAAATAGACATACTTCCTGGCATATACCACTGCCTCAGGCTTTCTGCAGACACTGGCAGGCATGTCTAACCTGTACTAAGTTGTACTGAGCTTATCCTTTCCAAGACTTTTTGTGACTCTAAGAGCAAGAT
Source organism: Serinus canaria (assembly GCF_022539315.1). Classification (NCBI taxonomy): domain Eukaryota; kingdom Metazoa; phylum Chordata; class Aves; order Passeriformes; family Fringillidae; genus Serinus; species Serinus canaria. Next base: position 15,673,629 of record NC_066314.1, on the reverse strand, counting down.
AAGCTTGATTGTAATGGAAGTTAAATCACAGAAGAGAGAAAGATGTTTAAATTGGAAGAAGATATGAAGATACTGAAAGCTTTTCTTGGCTATTCACAACATTTTAGTCCTAAAGTTTAATGTGAAAGTCTTCAGAAGCTGTGGTCTCATTTGTTGAGGGCTTTGCAGGCTTCTGAGTGAAAGCTATAGAAGAAATGGTGCAAAGTGCTGTAAGGATTCCTTCTTCATGGCCTTCTGATAATGCTGGATGCATGAATTGGAATGGAGGGTGAGACAAATGACCAGAACTGGTGTCAGGAATATACTGACTACACTGGATGAACACCTCTGCTTTTGGCATCCCATGTAGGTCTAGAACCAAAACTATGGGTTAAGCATCATCTTCTCATCATTAATTACTGTTCCATGAGTACTTCATATATCTAGGGCAAATAGTCAGAAATGCCGCGCTGCCTACAGAGAGGAGCTGGAAATTTTTCCCAGAAGATTCTGAAATCAGAAACACTTTTTGCTTCAGAAATATGAATTTTTGATATGAATTTTTGATGTTTTGATACAACATCAACTCTCCAACCTAGAAGGGAGATAAAAAGATCCCTTGTTATCGTACAAGCAAAGCAAAGCAAAATTGAGGCTGCGCACTGCTTTGCTTTACACCAAGAAGCCAAATTTTAAATGTAGCAGTGATTTACAACTCTCACACACATAAGTTATTAGACTAACTCCTGAGCAAGAGCAGTGTGTTTTAGCATAGCAATAGGGAACTTGACCTTGAGTATATGCCTGTTGTGGATAAGGAGGATAAAGAAAAAGAACTGAACAGAGCGGTAATCTATTGTGACTGGTTAAGTATTTAATTATAACTTATATCAGTGGCAAATATTCTTGCAGATGAGTAACAGCTAAGATTATTCTGGGAATATTTGTAAGATACAACATAATGAAGTAATATTTGGTATGCAATAATACTAATTGGGCCATATTTAATGTTTTGTGTGGAAATAATCTGACCTAATGCAGAGCGTCTGCTGTACAGACATGTTCACCTGCACAAGTCACCTTAAGATTTTTGAATGGTATGACAACTCTTACTATTGATGATTTGGGACTCCTGTGTTGCTAGCTTGAGTAGATTCCTACATTAGGTTACAGTCACAGACTGTGATAGGCTAATTGACTGTAACTGCAATAAAGTGTTCATTTTAAGGTGGTGATAATGGCTTCCCAGCAACACTTTACTGATAGTCAAAAATTCACATCCTCCATTCTGTAGACCCAACAAAAGTGTATCTGTTTGAATGCAAAAGAAAAGCAGTCACCTTGATCCAGGAGGCTGCAGAAAGACAGCTGTGATTAACCTGGCCTCCAGTTTGGAGATGACTTATAGTCCAGTCAAATTTAAACACTAAAGCAAATACTTAGGTGTCTAACACTATGAGTGCCTTCTTTGTAATATTTCCCTAAGATGCCATATGGACCACAGAACAACTAAACTAGGATTGTTGTGGTTTAGGACTGTCTTCTTTAAGACTACCACTCCTTAGATTTTTTTCATGCAGCATCTTATCACAAGCATTTTTTTTCTCAAGATATATTGAGTTAAAGTATGTTAGTGCATTCTGTGGCTCAAGAAATATGTCTTATACATGTGCAGAAACAGCAGAAGTACAGTAAGACTTCTATAACAAGGTATATTAGCAAGTTCAAGTGCATTAATGACTTTCAATATCACTGAATGTGCCTTTCATAGATATACATGAAAGTAAGAACATAAACATACATTTTGAGCAAGCTAGGATTGTATTGAGCTTGGGTTTTTCATGCTATAATCCTGGGGTTAATTACACTAATTTATTCATATGTTTTTATTTAAGTAAGATAATTACAAACGACTCAATATTTTGTTCTATTTCAAATTTCTAAATTATAGAAAAGAAGGGATATTTGCAAGAAAGTAAAATTCATCGTATACTCACTCCATTGCACATCTGTCTTTACAGAAGATGGATCACATGAGTTATCCCTCACTCTTCTGATTATACTAAAATATTTAAACTGAGGAACTGGGTAAAGTTACTTCAGATATGTCTCTCTCAGTCTACAGCTTGTCTGAAAGAAGGTGACTGGGGGTCTTGATTTCTAGATTCCACTAGGCTATAGTGGTAGGATTAACATCTCCAAATCCACTCATCTGAAAACAAGTGTCTAGCCTAAAAAACTCATCTTGGTCTTTCTACACTAAATAGGAAAAGGTGTCAACTCCTAGAGATTGAGTCACCAAAACCAGCTAACTCTATAGACTAGATAATTGAATCAACTGCACAAGTGTTTCTCTAATCAAATGATTGTAGAAATAGCCAATAGAGTATTTTTAGATTATTTACCTAAATGGCATATGGGAAAAGAAAGGTCAAAGGAATTCCACTTTGAGAGTGCTCACCCTTGGCTCTCCCTCCCGTTAGACGGACAGCTATTAAAAAATATCTTGTTCCTCACTGCACAAGGTGTTGCAAATTGCACTGAGTAGTACACTATTGTGCAAGAAGGAATAATAGCAGCAGTCAAAGGAGAAATACCTGTCATACCTCAACTATTTTTGCTGATCTACTGTACATATAAACTGCAGCTTTAAATAGAAAGATGGGAGGTTCAAGATAATGTCTTACAAAATTAAAGAAAAAGGATTTAAAATAATGGAGATAAATAAATTTGAGAATTTATTCTCTAAAAATTGGGTTTTCTCTACCAGTTTTCATACTAGTTTTATCTTCTGTCAGAATATATTTGCTATGTTAGCTACCCATTGACTACTCACACGTGCAAATACTCACTGGGAAAGGTTTTCTGTTAAGAAAAACATGTGCTTCAAAGGGGGTAAGATTAATGTTATTCTTTCAAATATGGCAGAAATTATATCTTTTATATCCCTTTTCAAGGCCTCTCTCACTTAGAATGTACAGCATTTACTTTAAAACAATTAGGCTCTATGAAGCACCGCCTAAAGTATGATCATTTGAGTATTACTGGCACAGAAACTTCAGGTCCACAAATATGCTACATTCATTTATTGTTGCCATGATAGAAAAAAGTAAAGCAGCATGAAAATAAAAGTTCCTATTAAAAACACAAGAATATTAAATAGAATTTGAAACTGAATTGTCTAGTAATGTTCAATGTACTTAATCTGACTGGCTTTCACAGAAAATGGAGGTTAAGAAAGCCAGGAAAATTCAAAACAGAAAATATAATGGACTGCTAAAAATTTGCTTTGCCAAGCACAATTTATATAGCTGCTAAACAGCTTTTGAGAGATTGGGAAAAGTCTGAAGGAAGCTTGCAGGCAAAAATGCTAATAGTTAAATAAATCCCGTTCTTACTCACATGGAATGTCAGGACTTAGACAGAAATGGTTAAAGAATTGTGAAAACTGCCAGCAATCCATCAGACTACAAAGCTAAAACAGTGCTTCTGGGTGTTCAGGCAGATTACATACCCACCAGCCCTGGATTTTGCCTTTAACAAAAGAGAATTGCATCATTCTAGAAACCTTGCTTTAGGAAAAAAGGTAGCGTCATCCTACTAAAACAGGGGTGGATGAATGAAATATATGGATGAAAGCAGGTACTGCAATCATGTCAAATCAAGATATAGTGAAATATATTCAAAAACTATCATATAAACCATTCTCCATAGGTTTTTCCTGTGAAGATGATCTCCAGTGCCCTAGTCCTTTCTATTTGTGACCAGTTAGATCACAATTCCTTCTAATATTACTCCGATAAACAATAGTTTTCAATCCAAATTGCACAGACTGGAGTAGCTTTTTCTGTGCAATTTGAGGTCCCATGAAACCATTCCCATTAGTACAATGCAAGTAAGTATAGTAGTCACAAATAAATACACAGTTAAATGAGAGGTTTTCATCCAAGCTTTGCAAAAGTACAGTGCTGGGACAGCTTTCTAACTGAAGTAGTATAGAAAATTTAGAAATACTTTGAACATGGAGTGCACCTCCTTTAGGAAACAAATCATTATATATGTGTTGTTAAGGACTTCATATGATGCAGAAACAGATTCAGTGACACAGATGATCCATTCCATCTTTTGGCCTGCTCAGAGCAGGCATCACTTTGTAGCTGTTCAAGAGAAAGGTTTCTAGTTTCCTGTTTTCCATATACTGGGCCTTTCTTAGATTCACAAGGTTAATAGCACAGCTATGTCAATGTGTATTTGGTATTTATGGAACTGTGCATATGAATAAGGATTGCTCTTTGATTTCACCTTCCTTCCTTCCTTTGACTTAAAGTCTCGCCAAATAAATATGAGCACCATGTTGGTGACTTCCTTGGAGATACACTGATTTACACCAGCAGAGGTGTAAAACTATGGTATTGCTGCCTCTTGCAAAACTACAAAGGAAACTACAAAGGAAAACTTTCAAAAGGAGCTGTACTTTGTTTGCCATTAATCTCTGTGCGTTCAAGAAAATGCCACATTATTCTCTGGAAGGTTTGCTGTTGGTGAGCCACTGCTTAGCAGACAATGTCATAGGAAATTACTTCTTTCATTATCTGTATGTGCTTCTAGTGATTTATTCACAGTCAATAGTTCTGATTATTCCTTCCCCACTTTTTTTTACTTCAGTTACTCTGTTGAATTTTCTTTATTTAGGGGCATGCATATATCAATTTCTTGTTAAATCATGACTGGAAGAAGCAATGCAACTTTTTGTTTACTAGGCTTTTCCATTTGTACCAGCTGCTATGAGACAGAGCAGAAATCCTGCTTAAAAGTTCTCCAATTATGCTTCATTATTTTATAACATTTTCAACAGCTGGATGCTTAATTACATGCACTACAGAGCAGAAGTATTTTCTCTCTTTTGGCAAGTGTGCAGCTGCAAATCTTGTGGCTTTAGCATGCTATCTAGAACACATTAATCATCCTTCTAAAGATTCCTATCAGCAACAGCAATGGAAAATAACTGAGAATGAGTTATGCAACAAGTAAATGATCAATTGCATATGTACTTTGAATATTATAATTTGCAGCTATAGTGCTTGTAAGCACCTAATAGCATGAATGAAATAACTTAGCAACTATTGGTTGTTCAATGTTTATCATTTCAACTATTTTAATAACAGAATTGAATATATAAATTTTATAGAAACCAGATTCAGAGACCCATCTAAAGGAAAAAAATATGTTCATAGAATAGGGATTTTAAGTTTGTAGGACCTGAACGTGATGTTCAAAAAAGGCTCCTATTTGCTTCGATCAATTTTTTTCACTTCATTTCAATGTAGGCCCACACTCATGAAGACATTGCTATAAATTAAAGTTCTGATTAATAAAATTAGTATTTATTCAAAGTATTGAAGACCACTTTATTCCTAAGAAATGTATGAAACCTCAAAAAATCTGAAAGGAAAGGTACTTGTTAGTTTTAAAATCTATCCTGTCAGCTCCATGGAATCTACAGAGCTTTCTTCTGTAACCCAAGGGGACAGGTTAAGGAAGTGTTAGAGGTGATCCATGTTTTGATTTAAAGGGGCCCTATAACAAAGCTGGAGAGGGACTTTTGACAAGGACATATGCTGATAAAACAAGGGGGAATGGCTTCCAACTGAAAAAGGGTAGGTTTAGATTGTATGTTAGAAAAAAATCCTTGGCTGTGAGGGTGGTGAGACATTGCAACAGATTGTCCAGAGAAGCTGTGAATGCCCCAGGCCAGGAATTGTGCAAGGATGGAGCTCTGAGCAACGTGGTGTAGTAGAGGTTGTCTTAGCCTGTGGCAGGGGGTTGGATCTAGATGATCTTTAAGGTCCTTTCCATCCCAGGCCATTCTGTGACTCTATGAGTCTGTGGTTTTCTTTCCTCTTATAGCTGGACAGCAAAATCCCTGCTCAGCAGAGCACCACAAACACAGTTTGTCAGCTGGCACCCTGGGCTGATTATCAGTATTTGGGCTGCATATGCCATTCTCTAAAAATTGCACAGCTTTTAAATCACACAGGGGAGTTGCATAAAAGTAATTACTTTTCAGGATGGAGGACAGCGTGAAGCCTGAGACCTGGAGCAGCTGCAGAAATTCAAAGATCTCTTTATTCACCTATTTTTCCAGGTAAGAATATACATTTTTTGGTAGTTTGGACCTCTAACACTGTCTGAGTTGGGAATAAGATTACCCAAAGCAGAGTCCTTTAATGAAACTGTTTCACATAGCTAACTTTATTTTCATTTAAAAAGAAGGTCAGTAATTTTGGGGGAATACACTGAGAGAAGGAAAAGGACAAGTTTTTTGTGAGTGACTACAAGATGGGATGATAAATTTAATATCTTTGGTTTGGTCTCATAATTCCCTACATCTGAAAACAAACTGGTCCTAAAACTGCTTTGCTGACATTGCCTCTCTGATTTTCAAAACTGGAGACATCACTACAGTAAAATGTGATTAATTGATCCTTAAAAGTGGATATGTTAGTCTACTAAGAGTAAAACTACAGAAAATGGGGTTTTTTTGTATATAGAAATTTCCAGATTTAAGGGTGACACAAAACAGAAGACACACAGAGTGAAAAAGAAAAACTGCTGCAAAATTTTCTGATTAAGAAAAATACTTTCTGCACATTGCTTATCCTCAAACTACTTCTAGCACTGATTATTGACTGCTTCTGTAAAGAAGAAAGTCATGAAAAGCAACATAAATAAGAAAGCAGTGGAAACAGGTTTTATAGGGAGAAAATAAACAAAACAAACAAAAATTTACCTTGTCTGACTTCCAACAGCCCCTTGTGACTGCACTTCCAGCCATGACTGCCATCCATTCCCTGACATCTCAGCGTGCCCCAGCGACTGCATCCCTCCCATGCTTACACACCACTTGCTCATTTCCTAAGTCTTCAACACTACACAGAGCCCTTGGTAATAGAAGCTGTCTCCTGCCCCCCAGTAGCCATTCTTAACTTGCTTGTCACTACTTGCTAAATATGCTTTTCACAACCACAGATTTCCTCTTGTTCTAGTCGAATTTAGTTACATTCCAGCCTATATTCTGGGCTTCAGAACTGACTCAGTTCTAGCCAAGGTCTCTGACTTTCTCTTGTTACACTTGGATTGCTTCTTGGGGAGGGGACTTGACTCTGTATTTTCACAGTACCTGCCCTAAATCCATTATGGTATGGATAATACAACACAAAGTGAATTTTGTGTAGAAGGTTGATATCTTTTGTGTGAGGTTGATATCTTAAATAAAGGGATGTGGACAAGGTAAACTGATTCATTTCAATAGTACAGATGACCAGACACAATATGAGCAATTTTGGGAATATTTACCCACATATTCAGCTTTACCCAATACCCAGCTGATAAAAAAGAAACTGCTGCTGTGCTGTGACCAACAAGCTGATGTTCCTTAGAGTCCATTGCAGTAGCTCAAAAATAGTTTTCATGAGTGTGCAGGGAATTTTGGCTGCTAAGCAGTAATCACTCAAGCTTGTTAAAAACATGAACATTTTGCATCATGTCTCTTCAAACTCAACATATAGAAAACAATCTTCTTCAAGACTAGAAGTAGAGATTTAGCCAAACTCACACATTCTACAGTCTATTAAAATCAAATATAAGATTAATAATTTATCACATATAATAATGTGGACATTCATATATTTTCATCATGTTATGATTGACTTAGCATAAGGTGCTAACAGAGTGTTGCTAGGATGAAGAATTTTACTTTTGTTTTTATTTCCCAGGGACACTGTATTTTAATCAAATAAACATGATTTTTTAAGAGCTATACAGACAATGAAGGAAGGTAAGCAGGTGGCAAAAGCCATGAGATGCTCATTTGACTACTGAGTTAATTTTCTGGAGAAATAAGCCATATCATGATGTTTAATTCCCTTGTCTATCACAAATGATCCTTTAATACATATGAATATAGTATGAAGATACTTGCCTGACTGCCCAAATGCAAATTTAAACATATTATTTCAATTATAAAGAAAATTTGTGGCACAGATAATTTTGGAGACAGTCATAGCATAGTGTTACAATGCAGTAATTACATTTCAAAGGGAACCTTTCGCTGTCAGTAAGAGTGTTAATCAATAATTAAAATATGAGGATGAGTAATGCAGTAAGCCAAATTAGTTTCATAGCTGGTTGCTAATATTGATGACTCAATTACAGGTGAAAAGTGAAAGCATTTTTTAAATGTTTTTGAATATGCTTTCAGCACTTAATTTCAACATATTATGAATTTAAAACATTACTTTAGAGAAGGATATATGAAAGAGTTGTTGTAACTGGAAGAGCATTTTAATTGCCGTGATTCACTTTTGTTTCTACTCTAAAGATTTTTTTAAATATACTCAAGGATCATCATCTGTAAGAGTGGCAATAAGGTTAAATTTCACCAAAGGCAACTAATAATTTGAAAAATCAGATCCCAGCTTTCTACCAGAGTCACATTTCATGTTCTGACAGTGAAAATATAAAATGATGAATGCAGAGTTCCAAGTAACAATATGAAGACAGCCTGTCATGTTGGAAAGTACAGAGTATCAAAGCCTTCTGGCATCACTGTAGTTCATTTATGTCTTTCATGGGATAGACATTGTTGAACCACCACCCTAATTGCTAAAAAATATGCAGCAGTATGAAATAACTGCCAAGATTTCAGTGTTTCAAGTATCAGTCTTCAAGGAATTTTGCAACAGGCTCACTAAGAAAAAAAAAGTCAGAACAAAGAAAGTCCCCACATAGACATTCCTAGATTTTATTAAGGAATACATGCACAGTGTAGTAGAGGTATTCTGAAAATGCCTTAATGGAATACAATGGTGAAGCACAAATACATGAAAACAAAATAGTATTGCATTAAACTTAAGGGAAAAGAGTGCACATTGTTCATCTAAAAGCACAGTGATTGAATAAAGCTTTCTCTGAGATTAAACTTCAGAATTTAAAATGGGAAACTGCGGATGTGAGGTGTCATAGGTAGCATTAAAAAAATGAGGTATCTAAAATCAATTGGTGTAATGTTCTGTGTGTTACCCTCTTAGCAAGATCAGACTGCTAACTCAGATCTTAGTGCATTTGCTTCCAGACCTGATGGGACAACTTGGAATACAGAAAAAGATAATTTTATGAATGAAAAAGGATTCATAGTGAAAGTACAGAAATAATTTATACTGACTTACTTTCCAAGAAGGAATACCAAATCACCTAGAAGGCTGATGCTGGTCATTGAAAAACTTGTTTCAATGTGCCATGCTCTGAAATTTTTCCTTTAGTTTGGGACTAATCTCATAATCTCATAACCTCAATAACATGTTGCTGTTGTTTTTTGAGGAGACAACATCTCTTAGTAACCTTAGGAAGGTGGCCAACAAGTCAGGGCTCATTAACCCCATCCAGGCAGGATCATGGGGACACCTTCCACCACATTCCACGGGAAGGGGATTGCACTGGCAGATGAGGAAGATTACTCAGGGCCCTTAGTCAAACATCAGAAATGGGACTTGGTCACTTCAGGACAGCAGCAGCTTGTCAGCAAAACTGGGAGAGGACAGTGGGACGGAGCTACACTACATCACAGAGTCCAGCTTCCTCCCACTATAACCATGCATAATTCTGCTGCTGCTTTACAGCTTCACAACTTGTATGTCACTTCCTAAAAAGTTATGCTTTATAACCCTGTGTGGGCATTTTGTGGGCTTTTTCCTGGTCCTTGCAATACCTTATGGATTCTTTGGAATTGTGGATTGATATATAGAAATTAGTGTGAAGGTAGATTATTAAAATAAAGAGCTCCTTTATGGATATATAAAACTCTGTTCATAACTTCATAGGCTTAATAAAGTTATTCTCACCACTAACATCTTCTTAATACCACACAGTCTCCAGGGATTAAAAGAAAATCTGTTCTTCCATGGAACAGAGGCAGTAATAGAATTTGAGATGGTACAAATATATGCAGTAGTTTTAAGTAGATGGAATAATGCTGAATTATGGATGGATTTTCCACCAGTATTGAATTAGTGCCTTCAATGAAAGGTGCCGAATAATAGAAAAGTTTAGCAATTTACACGTTCTGAACACTCTGTATGTATAACCAGCAGGCAATTTCATGCACTGATTTTAGGACATGTTCCAGATGTGTTATATGTTTCAGCTGTGGAAAAATAAAGCGGAAAATGACTGAGACTAAATGACAACATGCTTTACAATGTCAGCACCTATGCAATGCATACAGAACTATCACATGGCAAAGGGATCCATACAGCACCAATATTGCACCTTAATGAGCAGCTGGACCCTGCTCTTCAGGTTTGCACAACAGCTCACACTACTGAAAATGTTGAATTATGGAAATGTGGGCATCTTAGGCAAGATAGCTTTTTTATCTTACAACTGATCTGTTGTTAAATGATGTTGAACTGCTGGGGAAAAAGTTCTGGACCATGCCACAGTTAGGCCTTTCCATTTCCCTACGTACTATGTATGATATATAGTGTCAGAGATGAAATTCATTATGTGGAAAAAAGCACCAAAAGACTTTGAATTTTAATAAAGCATAAGTAAGGAATAAAACTAGGCATGGTGGTATGAATTGTATGAATGAGCACTGGTTACTTCACTCATCAGCAAAGGAGACGGTTCTGGAAAATCTGAGGCTTATTTTCCATCAAATGGTTGATTTCAGGTGCTTAATAGATATTCTGGAAATCATCTCTGGTGGCCAGTTCAGCTACTTTCTGACTAATTTTATGTGTCTAGGATCTCAGACTCTGGACAGCATGTTCTGACACTGCAAAGGATATTATTGCAATGGTATTGTATGGAAATTAAATAAATCCTGTTGCACTCTAAAATAAAAAAAGCACAGCTGAGGCCTCAGTCATTCTAATCTCTCCCTGGAGCAAGTAGAAAGACACATGCATCTCTACAAGGTGAACAAACCCATGGAAGATCTAACTCTAATAATCACCTTGGAGGAAAATACTTCATAAATTAATAATGTATCACATATAATAATTTCATGTGGATGTTAATATATTTTCAAATAACTTAATGTGGACATCAGTGTTAAGATAATTTTGTGCTGTTCCTTCAATGAAAAAAATGGAGAAGAAATACACAAGCAGAATTTGTGGAAATTCTAGATTCAATTCTACTTATCAGAACTGCAGGCATATTTCTGGGCAAGTGACAAATTTTGAGCTGTATAAACAGTAAACTATTCAGCTAATAATTTTCTTCATTTACATAAGTTATTGCAACATTTATTTACCAATCCCTATATCTGTGATTGGAAAATTATTAGCAAACAAAAAATTTTAAAATTATTTTCCACTTTGGATGTGATAATTTTCCTGTGGTTTTGATAAATGCTTAATCAACTACCATTTTAATACTGTAAGAATCATAGTTTATAGAAAAAAAAATTTACATGCAAAAAGTGCATTTTGTTCTGCTTGGAAAGTAATTGTCAAATTTTGTCCTGGATGACATTTTCACATATTTGCTCCAGGTTAAATGTACCATTGCCACATTAAAATCTGAACACATTTCACAGCAAAGTACCTATTTCTGTCAACAAAAATCAGCTTCTGTGTTTGAAGAAGACACCAAGCCACCTGGAAAACGTCAAAGAACCATTTTATCTGGTGTTGTTAGACTGATTTTTGTGTGTGCAGTACTGATTTCTGTGAGTTTCCAATGCTGGTTGCAATGCTGCTTTCTACATAACCACTATTTTGACAATTAGTCATGAATTTAACTCTTCCTAGATACATTTTGTTATCAGTCTGTACTGGCAGTCTACTGTCTTGTGTTTAAATATTTTAATATTCTTTTTAGGCATAAAATTAAAAGGAAAAGCCAGACTTTCACAAGGAAAAAAGAATATTAAGAGATTATATGGGTCCACATAAGATATTCATCAATTTCTATTTCCCTTGCTAGCATTAGGCTCCTATACTTGCACAACAGTGAAATACAGGATTTGATGCAAAGGTCATTCAACTATCAAACAGTTCTGTATGAAACAACAGACCCATTCACTTGTTTTTGGAAATAGAAGCCAATGCCTCTAGTAACTATGTGAATGTAAAATTTTGAGAATTCAGTTTGCTTCCTCATAATATCTGCAATTTCAAGGAATAAAAAGCTCAAGCAAAATTGTCAGGGGACATCTATATTCTTATATGAACTTAAATTAGCAGTAAAATTATAAGTAATAAACAATTAGATCCTGTACAACATGAAAAAGTAAACTTTACCTATTCTGTCTTCCTAACTGTGAAATGCATCTGGCTTTTAAATAGTCTCCCCAAAGAAGTTGCTAACTCTTTGTGCATTCATTTAAAGCAAAACTGATACATTGAGTACACAGTCAAGAGAGTGGCTGAATCATCTGTTCCATCTCAAATACCCAAAGAAAGCACCAAAGTGGGCTGAGACCTGAGAGGGGTAATGCAAGATGCAAGGCAGACAAATACTCAGCATTAGATCTGGTAAGAGATATTGAACTCGACAAGAATTTCAGGAATCTCAGCCCGCAGATGAACACTCAACATACTGTCAAGTGCTTAGGAGGATTGTAGAATGAGAGAGAATAGGGAGAGAAAATTGATCCACCAAGGAAGGTGATTTCCATGACTAGCACCTGCAGTTGTTTTGTCAAAGAGCTGAGAGAGCTCACTGCTCACTGCTGTCCTTTATAAGCAGGGCAGAAAAAAGGAAGGCAGTGGTTTGCATCTAATATACCTGCTTAAATAAGCAAGGCACCAAGCCAAAAGGAGGAGAAAAGCTCCTGTACTTTCTGACCATTGTGCTTGCTACTGAAGAGTGTGATCTGTTAGGTACTTCAGAACAGGAAATTTCTGAAATAATATGGTCTGATCCCGAGGAATAGAGGCAGGAGGCAGGCACCTCAGGACTCATGCCAGAGCAGTAATAAGCAGCTGCAGAAAGAAAATATTAAGTAATGTTAGTAGGGCAAATCAAATTTTAAGTACTGTTCACATTAAATGTTTTAATTCTGAAAATCCCCAAGACTTTGAAGTATACCCTGTTTCTTTCCACACACACCCCAGCAATATAAAGGTGACAAATATCAGGAGTTCCAGCTTGTGCAGCTCTATCATTCACTTCTAACATGATTATAAAACCTTATTCATGCTTATTTGCATTAGCCATATTGATCAGAATTGTGTCAGTGGTAAGCTGGAAAGGATGAAATGGAAATTGGAAATTCCCTCTGAAACATACAGGTGAACTTCTTGGAGTCCATTTTCTGGTGAGATTTTAAAGGGTTTGGGGTTCTACAGTTTACTTTGTCTGAGCCTGTAGGCTGTAACCTGGGCTAAAAGAGTGCAGCTGGGCAGTGGAGGGGAAGGCTGGCTCATTACTTCAGCTATTCTATCTGGGTCAGGTTAAACCTCTTCAGAAAAAGGGATGGGACAGGGGATTGTGCTTTCCCAACCAACACCTGTGTATGCTCAGCTTGCAGACCCCTGTGCAGTGGAGGATGAGGCATGCAGGGATGTAGCAGGGTGCCTGCAGCTCATGTGGGCAGTGGGAGATTGCTGAGAAGAGCAGAGAGCCCAGCTCTGTGGGGAACGTGTCCTCACCCCAGCACAGCTGGAAAGGGTCTCTCCCAGGGAGACATAAATGTGTTTGGAAGAACTTAAACTGATGATTTGTTAGTACTGGAGGAAATAAACCTTGTAAGAACACAGGAGCTGTGGAGAACTCTTCTCTTCTACAGAGAACTTTATTTCATCTTATTTTGAAGAACTGACTTTTTCAGGATTAAAAGTATTTTTCTTTTCTTGCTAATATATTTTTGTTAAAGTACAGACTACTTTTGAATACTGGAAGCCATTGGTATCATCTAGTGCCAAGATAATGAGATTCATCTGCCTTAATTAAATGGTGTTCAGTTAAACTAGGCTTCTTCTATACCTACTGGAAAGAAGTAACACTTAAAGGTCATCTCATAATAAGACTTTAGGATAAATAAAATTATTGCCCTATAGAGAAATTCTAGAATGACCAGTTTTCACTTGATAGCTCACTCCTAGTGTCTAAAATTGGGTGCTATGACTCCTTCCCTTCTCATACTTCTAGTCCTATGCTAGCACTATTTTATATATGCATAAATGTAACACCTATACTTTTGAGGATAGTACTTGATTCTGTCCATGAGTTATGTCAATAATAATTATCAGGCTAGTGATATCTTTTAAAGGAGAACCAAACCTTTGCCTATTCAATTGCACTCATTTTTTTGAGGATGATCCTTTCATTTGTAATACAAACTGTCATCTTTTATTAGGAATTATTGAAACTACTGGGCTTTTGTGAAAATTGAATATCCTAAAGTAGGAAGCAAAGTTCATGCAGCTAGGCTAAAGCTGTATGACTCTAGTGCAGGAGACATTATTTCAAACTAAATTAAGTTAATAATTTCTAAGGTTGCAAGCAAGAATTTATGGCATTAGCTATGTTATTGAAAATGCTTATTCAGCCTTAATGCAAGAAATAATCCAAAATTATATCAAACTTTAAAAGAACAGCAAGTTTAAAAAATCTCCATCAGAATTATCTAAGTCTTAACAGAACTCCTCTGATCTCTCAGCCATGCAAAGATATAACAATGTTCATAAGTAAAGCTGGATTTTTTTCCTTATTAAATTTACATGTCATAGAATAAGGTACACATACAAAGTGACTGCATTTACTGTGTGCATATTATCCCAAAAAAACTCTGACATTCATAAAAATCTGAGCTGCAGATAATTTTTTCTTAAATGATTTCTCCTACCAAAGGCACACATGAGCTATCACTAAAATATCACTGTGGCTCTGAAATCAGGGACATGAATTCAACCACAGAGATAAGAATTAAAGAAGGGGTTACAAAGATTATACAAACAATCCACAAGATGAACAAAGAGAGGAATTAACTTAACATATGTGAATCATGAAGGTCTAAAAGATTGCGAATTCAAAAGAAATATCTGGAACTAAATGCAAATGAAACCTTATGTTGCCAGTGTCCACTTAAGAAAATTAACCCCTAGAGTATAGAAAGAAATAAATTTCACTGCAGAGGTAAGAAATTTGACAGGGGCATGCACTGTTTGCACATTTGAGAAGAGAATGGAAGCCTCTACAGACTGACAAGAATAACAACCTTTCATTCAATGGAGCCTCAGAAGGATTTGAAGCTGTCATGCTGCTGAATGAAAAACTAGTGATGTGTGCCTTATAAGTAATGGGGAAAAATACAGAAGTAGTCATGGAAGAAAGATTGCTATGAAAACCTGGTAAATATTAATATATACAGAGTCATCTCAATTATCCAAATCACTAGCCAGAAAAACTCTCAATTACTAAATATAAAATATGTTCTCTGAAGCAAGAAAGAGCTAACCAAAAAACAGAAAGGGGATCTGAATTTAAGGGGAGGATATAATGCAAATGCTTCAGAGGTGAGCTTTGGTGTCCTTCATTCCCGAGCAGTGAAGAATTTTGTTTTTACACAGCAAAAAAGCAAGTTGCTCTCTAAAAATCCATGTTAGTCATTATAATAATAAAATATGGAGTGTTGATGGGAAGTTGCCTGTACATGATGTTACTTGAGGTTGCTATTGTAATCACTGGGTTGATCAAGAGATCTCACCAAAGATCACATCAAAAGTTATCCAGGTCTGAGGAAGTCTAGTTGTACAAAACAATTAAGAAAAACTGGGGTTTTTTTCTAATGCTTATTGAGGTGTGATATTGAATCTGTGGGGTTTTTTTTTCAAAATTAAATATCTGATCCTATGTGGTAAAAATCACTTAACACTGTGTGCTGCAGGGTGCTCAAAAATTAGTCATCAAGCACAGATGAAGTGAAGAAGACATAATGGAAGACCATATAAGTAAAGACTCAAGTAAGCATAGGAATTAAAGTTATTTGATTTTGTATCAATACTTTAGCCCTGTGGACACAAATGAGAATGTCTGTATGTTCACATATGGAGAAAGATCCTATAGAACTCAAGTATGACAAACTCAATAAAAAATAAAGAAAAAACATGACAGAGGTATTAAAATTATGTAGGTCCCTTAATCTTCCTTGATTCAAGACTGACTAAGTTTATTTGAGTACAGCAAGGAGGATTTTGCTGACAGGATAAACTACATTTCAAAACAGATAGGATGCATAAGACAGTACATCAAGTAGAACTCTGTTAATGCATTTTAAATGTCAACTTACATGCAGTGCCAGTGCAGAATGAATAAATCTCAGAAAGCAGTCCATCAGACATTTGGTTCTGAGCAACAACAATCTTGCTAGTGGGGCAACTTCCTTTTCTGGCCACTGGTTGTAAGGAAGGCTCCAGATTCACCCCTGTCTTTCCCAATCTCTTCTTCCTGTCACATAAGACCCAGGAGTGTGCAGGTCTACTCACATGTTGTGCAAGTTCTGAAACAACCACCAGTTCTACAAAACACTGACCAGATTAGCTGATTTACTTTCCCATTGCTATTAGCTCTGTTTCTAAAGATCATATTTTCCAGCTGGGCATCCAGTATGCTATAACCTTTTATTTAGATATTTTGGTGACTGTAAACCAGTGACCAAAACCCAGACTACGTTGTTGGTTTTTTTTTGGGGGGGACCATAAGAAAAGCACATCTGGTCTGGTTCAAACCCAGTTCTAACCAACATATCTCAGAAAATTTATTAATTAAATCCCTAAAGACTACTGTGTGCCTTTCTGAATATTCCCTTATTTTTTCTTCACAACTCAGAAAGAATTAGTGGAAAGAAATAAGTCACAGTCAAATAAGAATGGAGAAAAAAGGGAAAAGGCAGCAGCCACCTTGAAAGTCATCCATCACAGCTTCTAAAGTGTCATAAGTCCTTTGAGCAATTTTTTCCCCATGTCAGTTTACAGGCAGTGGCTCAGAGACCATTAGGGCTGGAAGAAAAGGAGCAAGCTGTCTGTCTTCTTCTCAACTGAAGAAATAGTAAAGATGGGACAGTAAGGATGACAGAAACACTGAAAATAGACACCTAGTTAAATGAAAAATTGAAGTATCAGTGACAAATGTTCTTAAATAATCAAATGTATCTAGATCTTTTCAAATAGAAAATTATATTGGCACTGGAAACAGCTAAAAACATAGATTCCCTTCTAGAATTCCTCTTCAAGATTCCAGAGAGATTCTGATCTCAAAGTCAAAACCTCCTGAAGATACCTGGGACAGTAAGAAAACCTCTGAACTACTTTTTATCTTCTGCATAACGAAGTAGTCTAGACACACATTTTGAAACAATTCTGGAATTAGAATAAAAGCATTATGATAACAAAGAGCTCCAGAACTGCTGGTTGACAGGTAATTTACATGAAAGGCTTGAACTCCTAAAGAACAGAAGGAGACAGCACTTGCTAAAATTGTTTTCTAGCAGACAAAACTTAGGCAACTGTCGTACCTTTATTGGAGTGTATAATTAAGAAACAATTAATCTTTCTACTTAGTTTAACAGTGCAAGCCTAAATAGATCAGCATTAACTACAGTTGAGTAACCACTGCAGTGATCTAAGTTATAGAAAATCTTAGGCTTATAATAAAATGTTTGTAACAAGGAACTCAAGACAGAGAAAACAGTACTCAGAATTTAAGACAAATTTATGTGATAAATAAGCTTTCTAAATATAAACCAAGTGCTTTCTGATAAGTGAACTGGGGAGAAACAATTCTCTCATCTGTTTGTAGCATTTCAGGCAACAAATCTGACCTTCTTTTTTTCTATGTTTGGAAATGTCAAAGCAGCAGCATGAGATTTAATTAATTAATTAATTAATTGATCCTTGTTTAACAGCAAGCTACAGTCAAGCAAAGCCTTCATTAAAGGATTACAGAAAATCTGATACCCTTTGCTAAATTCCCTGGACTCTTCTGGGAGAGGTAAAAAGGTTAAAATTATTGCAAACAGAGAAGGAGCAAAGAAAGTCTGTAGAGTACTATATTTGTGTTGTTTGAACTTACTTATCCACTTGAAACTGCATTTTTAAATTTTACTGCTTTTTCTTTTCAAAATCTCCTTTCATTTAAAATATTTTTTAAATAAGGTTACATAAAAAATAACCTTTCAAATTAATGATGCAAAACACCATATACTGACTTGTCCATCTGAAAGTGTTAACTCTGCAGGATATTTTTGGAACATATCTATGATTTATGACAAGTGTGTTTGCAGTCTTCTCTGTCTTTCTGAGCTTGAATGAGCAAAAAACCAAAGCAAACATTTTCTGAGCTTCTGCATTTCATCTGCTGTCTTATAAAAATAAGATAATTTACTCATTTAACCTGGCTTTGAATTAAAATTGCAACAGAGCTTAAACCATAACAAGTTTTCTATAAACTTATTATGAATTTAAGCTCCAGGGTGTTTCAAGGAACATAATATTGGATTTAAACCTGACCTACTATTTCAGCACATTACCTCAGATTATGAAGTTGTTTTTTTAATTGGAATAAGTGTGAAATACTAAAGATGAGTTATATCTAAGCACAATTTTTAAAAATTAACATGCTATTGATTCCTGAAAACAAAACATTGAGGTGTTGATGCTAGAGCACTTAACCAAAATGGCCTCAGTGTGAAACATAGGGATGACTCTCTAAACCCTGCATAAAATCTTGGGTTATTCTTGTTGTGCAGTCAGAAATATCACTGAGCTACCTAAATGGCATTTCAGGCCATTTCCTAAGTGCAGATTCATTCCGTGAAGCAATTCTTCTACCTCCTCACATCCTGCTTCTCAAAAGATAGCCATGGAAAACATTGCTAACAGCTGAGGAACTGCTGTACCTCAGGGACCATAATCAGCAGGATAACAGAGTGGCTCTCCACAAGGAGAGGTACCTCAGTCTAGCCCTGCACTTGAGTCTTCCCCAAGTGTGTCTTGGAAGGTGAGAACTCTCTGGGTGGATGAGTCAAGCTGAAATATGCATCAGCAAGAGGGCAGAAGCCCATTTGTACATCAGATCAGTCCCAACCTTCTTTCTGTGTACTCCTAAGCATGTACAGCAAACACTCCAAAGTTTCACAGGAAGCTGCAAATAAGAAGGAAAGAGATTGATGACACATGACAGATTGAAAAAAGAAGAAATGGCTTGGGTTTGCTTTTGTGCTGGAGCACAAAATTAATTGCAATGATAGAAATATTCTTTTTCTCCTAAATTTGTCTCTTTTACTGACTTCTTCATTAATAAACATACCTGTTTGCTGAAAAAGTTTTCTTCCCACCTGATTTCCCTAATACAGATTTAAGAATTAGTCCAAAAGCCCTTAAAACTACTGAATTTTGTAAGGCTTACAGACCACCAAACTACCCCTATATAAGAATAAACACAGAGCTAAAAATTGTAAGCAGTTTATATGCTCCATGATGCAAAAAAGCAACAGTAACAAGTTGCATAAATTTCTTTAAAGATTGAGAAAATCCTAAGTTTAGAGAAAAAAATTTAACAGAACTAATACTGTGGTACAAAACATTTGAAATCATCAGATATTTCTTAGGATTTTTATTGTTTATATATAGCAGCCAGCATAATGCATTTTTTACTCTGCAGTATTAACCATCAGGTTTTTTTTTCTTCTCATAGTGTCTGCTTTGCATATTCTAAAGCTTGGCCCCACTCCTACCCACTTTAGGTCAATAGGAGTTTAATGACTGCCTTGGATAACAGGATCAAGCCCATAATGGCTGTCAAACTAACAAAAACATTCAATGCCTCTAAGTGAAATAGATGACCTTCTAACTCACCCTCATGAAGAATGAAGCTGCTACTCTGATATACATACCATACATGCCCATATATTGAATTACCTTACAATTTTGCTCTATGTGGTATCCATCATTTGTCACATTATGCTATTTTAAGTAGGCAACCTTGCAATCAATAGCATTAAACATCTTTCTTTGGAGGAAGTGCATTACACAATAAATCTCAGGCAAGCTGACAGAAGGGATGTTTAACCCTCATTTCCTCAGATACCTCCGGACAAAGTTTTCAAACTGAAGCCAAGAGTTAGGCAGAGTAGCACAAAATTCAGATGATCTTATTTCCAGGAATGCTTAGCAATGACAGCCCTTGCTGAGCTCAGTGAAGATTGTGAGCTGCATGTTTAACACCTGCCAGCCCTGAAAAGCAGTTGCCCAAGTACAGATTTAGGTCCCTAACCTTAGGTACTCAAGCTGAATTATTTTGATCTTTTTGCTGTGGTGGCATAATTCAAGTGATTACCATATATTGACATATACTAAATTAATCTACCTTTCAGCTATCATGTGCTTAAGTAGACAGCTCCATATATCATTTGTTTAATAATCCATATAGTTTTGTCCTTTCATTAATAGTTAACTGCATGTGCTGGACAATAAATTGGAAGAGAGACAGCATACCTTATAGACAATATGGCAGATAAATTTTAAGATGACAAGTGATGTGTCAGCAATATCTAGGTCATTACGTGAAGCTATCAAATATTTTAGGGAAGTTTCTGAAGAGGTGGCTTTATCTTTGTGTTTTGTAACCTTCAGAACTGGTATGCTGACTATTTTATTATCATATAATAATTCCTCCATAATTCCAGTTTAACAGCATTTACTTTCTTTGTTTCTCTTCTCTCCATCTTACTCCCTCAGTGATTCTGAGGACTCAGCACCAACAAAAGTTAAAAAGAATAACACTTCCACTCCCAATTCAGGTAGTAAAAGAGGCAGAGAAGGAAAACATTCAAAAGCAGTCATTCCTTCAAGTTCCAACAATAACAGAAGTTACAGAAGATCAGAAAAGTATGAGCCAATATTTCCCTTTTTAGTCAGAATTGTATATGACAAAGTGTCTTTGAAGGTAGTTATAAAAGGAGAATAAAAGAGAAGTATAAAAGGATGAGAATTATTTTTTCTGTAGTTTCCACAGCTGAAAAAGTATGTAAGTCTGTCATGAGCACAGTTTAGGTTGTTCCATAATATATGGAGAAAACCAGCAAATGAATGCATTTTATATGAATAGAGGGCAACCATTTTCTTGCCCAGTATTTTAAGAAGATGCTGAATCTTTGAGAAGCAAACTTAAACTCAGACAAATCCTTGCTGTACTTACCTATTGTAAAATAATCTTTCAGTTCAAACAGTTTTTCGTGGATTGAAATCTGCCACAGTGATAATTTCTTTATTTTGTTCTAGTCCTATGCACGAGACCTCAAAATCCACCATCATTCCATACATATGTATTACTCAAGAGTCAGATTATTCAAACTAAAGTTCAAGAGTGGATATTAAATCATTGCTTCTCTTGTCTCCACTTTTGACTCAAAAATTACTCTGCCTTCAGTGCTACTCTGATTTTTTATACCACTCTTAAGATGCATCTCGTATGGCTGTTAAATACTTAAGAAATAGGCAGAGTCTCAGTAAAACCCATACCCTGCCCAACTACAATCTGCAGGTTCTGGAGCCCTGATTGGGAATACAACTTCCAAAGGCTTCTTGCCTTAGCCTCTGTTAAAGGATGAAGAAATGCAGCTCTCACTTGAAATCTGCAGTAATTGTATGTAATCGGCCTTGTTTTAATTTTCACTTTTTGGTCATGATGAATATCCAGTGAAGGAGCAATGATCTGGACAAGGGCATCAAGTGTACCTCAGTCAGTTTGCAGATGACAACAAGCTGGGTGGGAATGTCGATCTGCTGGAGGGTAGGAAGACTCTGCAGAGGGATCTGGACAGGCTGGATGGATGGGTGGAGGCCAGCAGTCTGGGGTTCAACGAGGCCAAGTGCCTGGTCCTGCACTTCTGTCATAACAATCCCTGCAGCACTACAGGCTGGGTCACGGTGGTTGGGAAGTGACCCAGCAGAAAAGGACCTGGGGGCACTGGTCAACAGCAGATGAACAAAAGCCAGTGTGCCCAGGTGTCCAAGAAGGCCAGTGGCTTCCTGGCCTGTATCAGAAAAATTGTGAGCAGCAGGACCAGGGAGGTAAAGCCCCCAGTACTCTGCACTGGTGAGGACACATCTCAAATCCTGTGTTCAGTTTTGGGGACCTCATGACAAGACGGACGTTGAGGGGCTGGAGAGAAGGGCAACAGAGCTGGTGTAGGGTCTGGAGCTCAAGTCTTATGAGGAGAGACTGATGGAGTTCTGGTTGTTCAGCCTGGAAAAGAGAGAGGCTCAGGGGAGACCTTACTGATCTCTTAAACTGCCTGAAAGGAATTTGTAGCCAGGTGGGGGTGATATTTTCTCCCAAGTAACAAACAGTAGGACAAGATTAAATGGCCTCGAGTTAGGATATTAGGATATATTTTTTCACTGAAAGGCTCAAGCTCTGGAACAGGGTGCTCCAGGAAATGGTAGATTAACCATTCCTAAAGTTATTTAAAAGACATTTAGATGTGGCTAAGAGGCCTTTAGTGGGGGACTTGGCAGTGCTGTGTTAATAGTTGAACTCAGTCATCTTACCTGTCTTTTCTAACCTAAAAAATTATATGATTGTGTGAAAGACTAGGCAGTGGTGTGATGCAATTTTCAAACCTCAAGCAGTTGTGACATATGTCTACTAAGTTCTTTACTGCTGTACAAAATCATCAATTGCAGACTTGGGAGGTGCACATCTGCCTTCTGCCCAGTCCTTGCCTACCCTGGGGCAGGTACCAGTGACAAGAGGCACAGAACCACAGGAAAGCAGATGTCAATCCTGAATGTGATACACTAGTATCCAATGTCCAAAACTATCCGGCAGGGAAGAGTGACCCATGTCACTTGCACCTGCTCTCAGACCACTTTCACTGTGATTTCTGAATACCTGAAAACAAACATGGACTAGCTGGGAGAATAGCGCTGCTCAGCTGAAGAATCTGTAGAGAAACATCTTTTATAATGTGGATGCCAATTATCAGCTTGATATCCACGCTGAGTGCAGGGCTGCAACCAGGATATGAAAGCTGTCAAATCCCAGCCAGTTCAAATGCTTTTCAGCTTAGTTTGACATGGACCTCTCCACCAAGAGCCTCTGAGGTGTACAGGCCCAAAAGAAAGCTTCATGTCCCTCCTTTTTAAATTTTTATACATGCCACAGAGAGCTCCACATGGAGCTCCCCAAGTCCTCAATGGTGACAGGTGAAGTACATTTACCTTTGCCTTTTCTTTGCCCTACCCAGTCAGCTCAGCTTGGAGAAAGTAAGGGTGAATCAAGAAAGTTTTTTCCATAACTCTGTAAAAATAAAACAAATTTACAGGCTATTCAGAAAATTCGCATCTAGATTCCTTTCCTAAAGAAGCTGGCAGGTGGATAATTCCATGGATGAACAAAGAAAAATATTCTTGTTGATGTTACAAATATAGGACTATAAAGTATTTCGTATGCTGTAATGAGGGAAACAGTGATAAGCCCATATCTGTCAGACTAAAGGTTTGTTCCTTTTTTCCTGCTGAGATGGTTAATTTCTTGCAGCCTTTCTTATTTACATTTTAAATAATGAAACACCCATGAGTACCAGGCACTTTTCCACTACTGCTCTATGCAAAAAGAATATTAATAGCATTATTAATAAAGCTAGGAAGACTGCAATAAATGTCTCTGTGCTTAAAACAAAGGAGCATCTTGAAGAACTCAGCAGATTTTCTGTTTTATGCAGGTTTGATAAGACAAGTACAATTAAAATGTTCTCTGTTAGTAGATTAGAAATGCCAATATATGTAACAGAAGCTGCCTAAAGTGTAAGCACATTTGTTCAAAGATATTGCATTCCCAGTTGGTTACTAAATACTTGCTTCATTTCCTGGCCCTCAAATCCTATCTCAGTTAAACTGCTGCAAATCAGGATGGAGCAAATGCCCCAGTGGTCTTCACCAGTACAAGTCTTGTGGGGCTAGAAAAGAAGAGATCTATGCAGAATGCAGGTCCCTGGTGCTAGAAGCTGCACCCCTAAGGCTGTGGGTTGATTTGTCCTCTAGACAACTGCAGGCCATGTTTATCCCACAGCATCTGTGAAAACATGCTCACGTGATCCTGTTCTAATTGATGACAGGCATAATACATATGCTACACAGTGGATTGGACATACATTGCAGGGCTGAGGAGTTGTGGAAATAACTGCAACAGTGGTAATGAATTCTGACAGCTTCATCTGGGGTGGGGGAATTGTCAGAGTGCTTCAAATACTGCAGGTTGCCATCAGGAAAATAACTAAAAAGACATATTAAATTCATGCTTCACAGTCTATGCATAGCACTTCACATCTTTCCACAACGCTAGAGGACTTATTAGCACAGGACATCAAAAGTAATTTATTTCACCTTATATGTGTTCTGTATTTTGACTCATCTAAAAAAAACAAACAAACCTGAATGGCAGCAGGAAATGGTCCAGAAAGAATTTCAGATTTTAGGTCCAACTGGATGATTAGGATGGCTAAGGCTTCATCCAGGACAAGGATAGCTATCCTCATTATCACATGTTTTGTAAGAAATCAAGTAAAAAAGGTAGGAAAACAGAAAAATTATAATAATGAGTGCAGTCCAGCTGTATAGTATTATAGGAAGAAGAGATGAAGGAGGGAAAAAAAGGAGTAATGCTGCTTTCCTGCCTGAAGAAGGAAACCTATTTTGTAGGATAGACATTCATCTTTCTGACTCACCCTGATATCTACAAATTGCCTTACAAGTTGCTGACTTTTCCTTTTCACTGCTTTTCTTTCTTTTCATCATATTTTTTTTTATCAGGGCTTCTAAAATACAGAGTAAAAATACTAAGATTTTTACTCTGAATTAGAGACTGAATCAGACACCACCAAGCCTGAATACTACAAAATCACTGAAGTCTTATTTATATTGTGCTATCTTCTCAGGAACAGCATTTAAGTCTTGTGGTGCAGAGTGTATCACAGTTTTAGATAAATTACTGCAAATATATAATTTAACAAGAACTCTGTACCAGCAGACTTTCATCACACACATATCTATATGAAGCACACAGTAGAAACATGAGGAAAAGGAGATAATATGGCCCATAGATCTATTACATCTATGCATGCTCTCACAGCTGCTTTGCAGATTCTAACTTCAAAGACAGATTCAGTCTTTTCTCTTTTCCTTCTCAGAACAGCAGCACAGCTGCTGCACAAATCCCTTGTGCATTCAAGTCCTAGGGCTAAAAGTGTTGGTTTTGGCTGGGGTAGTTAATTTTCCTCACAGTAATTAGTATGAGGCTATCCTTTGGACAAGAAGTTGGGACGGGACACAGCCAAAACAGCCAAGCCCAACTGACTCAATGGATATTCCAGACCATATGACATCACTCTCAGCATATAAAACTGGGGAAAGAAGGAGGAAGGAGTGATGCTGTTTGTCTTCCCAAGTCATGATTACATGTGATGAAACCCTGCTTTCCCAGGGATGGCTGAACATCTGCCTGCCCAAGGGAAGCAGTGGATGAATTCCTTGTTTTTCTTTGCCTTTGTGCATGACTTTTGCTTTCCCTATTAAACTGTCTTTATCTCAACCCATGAGTTTCCTCATTTTTACCCTTTTAATTCTCTCCCCCATCCCACTATGGGGGATTGAGTGAATGGCTGTATGAGGCTTAGTTGCTGACTGGGGTTAAGCCCTGACACTTATAAAAGCTGATAAAGACTCAGAAATGCACAAGAGAAAATACACCATTGGCCCCTGTCTTCACTTCTGCAGAGCAGTCTGTGAGTTGCATTTATTTGTTGAAATAAGAACAAATGTTTAGTTTGTCTAAGACATTCACAAAACACCCAGGCAGAATCCATATAAGACCCCTTCAACACTGTCTTAAATTCTGCAGTAAGAACTGACTGTTCAACAGTGTGTGTCAAAGGCCAAAATCCTTTGAAGGAGCATGAGGAGCTTGAGCCTCTATAAGTCATGGAATAGGGTTGGTGTTGCAGTCTCCAGCTTGTGCTTTGTGTTGACCATACTGTCATATTTGCTGAAACACAGTTCCTACCAGGACACTTCATGCTAATACCTAATAAAGATGGTCAATAATTCACTGAAAACAAGAGGTAGGAAGGTGGGTGCTCTAAAGTAAGCCCTACCCCAGCTTAGTGCCTTAGCCATTGTTAAGTTAGAGTCAGTCTGTTTGTTTTCTTCCAGATACCCCTGTTGCAGAGCCAGCAGAGACTATCCCAGAGCTGGTAAGGAAACCATTGGCTCAATTCAGGCCATCAAACATCCTAGAAGGAAGTAAAACCTAACTCTCAGCTTTGCCTCTTCAGGGACAAGTGCCTTGTTCCAGTTCTAATGACTCTTCCCTAACAAGTACTATTCCTATGAAACTGAACAGATTTAGCAGGAGAAAATAAGATACACCAACAAACAGAGGAGATGGAGGAATTTGAGAGTCTGTTAAGGTTCAGGAGACTGCAATAAAGTTCTCATACCAAATCAAGCATAGTGGTACCAAAGTGGGACCATGAGATCCCATAGCCACATATAACCCAAACAATTGCTACTCTTCCATTCAGCCTTAGGAAAATTTCTTCCTGCATAACTTCACTGCCAATCCAGAGCTAAAAATCAGCATCCTTATTGATCTGGCCTTGGAGCAAAGCAGGCTGTTTGCTCCAGAGAACAAGGTCTGCATGACACTATCTGTGTACTCTTCTCAGTTCCTCATGAGATAGTTCAAATGAAGGAATAAACATTTTGTGGGAGATTAAAGGCTTTGCATGAGATAGTCAATAAATCCCAGAAGGAGAAAAGTAGCACTTTCAATAACCATCAGGATTCCCAGTCAACTCAAAATGTCATGAAATGGTACTTAAAAACACAAAGGTATGTTATCAGCTTCTGAATATGTGCTGTGCCCTAAGCACTGACAGACTGTACCCCGGAGGCCAGGGCATTCAGTGTGCAACACTTTCTGAGATTATTTCATAGGCAACATATGAGCATCTCCTGGGGGGAAAAAAAAAAAGAGGAAGCACAAATATTTCTGACATCACTTCAGGGCCATCCAGGTAAATGATAGTGTATAAAAAGGGGATGATTTTAGCTTACAATAAAGAATGCAGTACACAGCTGAATGAGGGATATTGCTAAAAACAGTAAGAATCTCTGAAGTTTTCACAGATCAATGTAACAAAAAACACCTGGGTGAGCTGAAATTTCAAGGGGGAACTGGGATGTTGTATTCCTGCAGACAACTAGAAGTCTGAAAGATAAGCTATATAGGGCTGCATTTATAGTTAAGGTTGTCAATCAGGCTGGGTTAAAATACATGTAAAGATTGTAAACTGCTTTCAGAAATGCCTGAGAGTCCACTGCATATTTAACAGGTCATCTAAACAAGGACTAAAGATATAACTTTCTCCCCTAAATCTCTACATATAATGCAATTGCATGAAATACTAAAGATGCAGAAGTCATATGCAAATATTAAGTGTCTAAACTGGTATGATGTTCAACAGACTACACCTGTAGGTGACAGAGTAAACAAGAATAAACATTCAGAATAACAGTGGGCTAAAGGAAGACCCTGAAAATACTCTGAATGCAGAGAAGGAAAATGAATAAGGTGTTTTAGGGATTTCTGCTTGCTGTTCAATGTAAGCATTGGACTGCTGAATACTTGTTACAAAAAATGTAGACTCCATCACACTGAGCACAAAGAGTCACAGCCTCAGAGGAAGCATAAAAATCAATAACACAGAGAAATATCTCCAAAGTGCAAGAAAGTCTCTTGGATTCTTACAGTTTGCCAAATGAATTCATGTGAAGCAGCCTACGGCACTTTTCCAGGGAAGTGGGCACAGCACCAAGCCTGACTGAGTTCAAAAAGGCAAAAGGATGGGATTCTTGGGGCTGTCCTGTGCAGGGCCAGGAGCTGGACTTGATGACCCTTCTGAGTCCTTTTATACTCAAAATATTTTGTGGTTCTACAGAATTGCTTCCTACCCACTCAATGAAGAAAAATGCATGACTAGGTTTGGCATTCATTTTTAGAAGTGTTTCATGCATGTAAATATGTTAACATGGCAAGTTTATATGTGTGTCTGTGTCTATGCACAGGAACACAAGCTGGATGAGAGCCTCTTTCCTTTCAGCATGCTGAAAATATGAGCCTGACTGGATACAGATTAAATTCTAAGTAGCACAAAATCTTCTGGGCAGTTAGTTAAATGTCTCTTACTGTACCATCATGACCAAACTACTAAGCTCTGAAAGCATAACTTCCTTTGCTAACTTGTTTTAATCTAGATGTTCTCAATGCTTCTTCAAGCAGTCAAAAATGCAGCAATAGGTGCCAGAGAAAGTCCATTAAATAGCACTAGAACCTGTATGTATTCAGAGTTAATAATCTACCTCATCAAAGAAGAAAATATGTCAGATATAATACATTGTATTATAGAGTTTTGCAATAATAGTAAGTCTTTAAGAAAAGACATGTCTTTTTTTAATAAGGTAAGAATTATGTAAGTACATTATAAAATCAGATGCATTGTTATGATCATCTAATCTGATTTCTCATATACCAAAAACCATCAAACCTGACCCAGTCATCAACTGCACGACTTCCCAACATGCAGTGTAGCTACCTGAGAGACTTCAAGCTAGATTTAAAAACATCAGGAACAAAATTCCTTAGAATTAGTAGTATTTATACTTATTCTCCTGTTTCTGTTTAGCTATGGCATCCTACTGTGCTTTTTTTCAATGGATCTATTGCGTCTGAGTTCTCCTCTTTGTACAAGTACTTCTTGACCTTGGCACAGATAAAATCAAATTCATCTAAGCTCTTCTTGAGAGCAGGCTTTCTCAGACTGATACTGTTCTTACAGATTTTTCCTAATTCTGTCCAAGATCTCAACTTCCCTTTGAAGTGTTTCAGTGTTTTTTGGGTTTCATTTATGCCAGAAATGTGGGCATGGCAGCGTCTTATATCTCTACAAGATTTTCCCTGCTTTGTAATCGAAAGGCCATGAGCATTTTTAACAGCTGTGGCATGCTGAGAATTCATTATGAAAAGAGAAAGCAGCATTTTTACAGAAGGTTTTATAAGAAGACACAAGATCAAGAGTAGGAAGAACTGGCAAGTGTTGCTTTTTCTGATACTGTGTGCTAATGTCCTCCATTTCCCCCTTTCATACCCATCCTTTTCAAAGCCTATAATCTCTAAAACATTTGGAAAAGTGTCCAAAGTGCATGCAATTTGGAAAATGGCAGGAGCTTTTCTAATGCAAGGCTGTAACTCAGTGTCATGATCAAGAGGGGTTTGTGCTCCTCCCCAATGGTCATATACTTTTTGCATCTGGGTTACTTGGAACATTCCCTTTCACGCACTTTCATGCAACCGCATCCCATTTAATGCTTCCACTAGTCATTTTCTTTCCCTTCTACTGGTGCATAATTTCATCCAAAGAAATAGTCTGTTTTTCTACAATATCCCTCACATCAAGAGACTTTTTATTGATACCAGCAACTTCCTGAGACATTTTCTCCTTTTTACTTTTCTGTTCTTCTTTTCTGCAATTGCTAGTATCTCTTTTAACGTGTTGTTTCTTTTCTTCAGCGTTACCCTCTCTTTACTTTAGCTGTTCTTTGCTTTTTCTTAAAACACTTATGTTTTCAAATTAACTTTGATCTCTGTGTGTGGGTTGGCCTGGATAATACTGCTTTTTATCTCTGTTGTATGTCTGCACCTTTTTCTCCATTAATCTTCCAAACCTATAAATTATTGCGGAACATATTTCTATTTTCCCCTCGCTGCTTCCACCACAGAGAATTCACACTGACTTTTGACTTACTGCTTTAAGTTGTCCCTGACTTTTATCATGCTCAGCTTCTTGAGAAAGGCTGTTGATATCTTAGGGCTATATTTTGAACTCAGAGAAATACCTGTAACTTCAAGTAACTTCGGTGGAAATCTGTAAGCATCTTTCAGAGATGAGTTTGACCTTCTGTGCACAAACTAAGTTAAAATATGTTCCACTGCACAGAATATGTTCCATCCACTGTCATATCTATATCTATATCATCTATATCTATATCTATCTTCTTTATCTATATAATTTTTATCTATGTCTATCTATAACTATCCTCAATTATGTGGTGTCTTATTTTTGGTGCATGAGGAGCCACATCTCTCTGCAAGTTAGGCCTATGAAAAAGCAGAACCATCCCATTAAAATATAAAAATGAAGGCAAAATCTCTTTTGGACTCTCTAGAAATACAAATCAAATGTAAATAAAATACATAAAATACAATAATGTTTCTCTCACTTGGAATTGTAAAGTTATGGATGAATTTTGAGATAGCGAAAACATAAAAAAGTTGAAATTTTCAGCCTGGGCTCCACTGGGAAGCAGAAGAATTCCTCATACCCCTGATCATTTTTGATACATGAAAACATCATTCTCATCCACAAAACCCACCAGTGATTTAAGGTGGGAGAAATATATTTTGGGTATGCACAGAGCACTCTGTGTTACAATATCAGAGGGAAGCCCCCCCGGCAGTGCCAGCTCACACTGAGCATTGACCTGTTCACAATTTCAAACCCCTACCAGATAAATATTTACATATGTTTGATTTGCTTGTCCTCAGCTGCATGTTTTATTCTTCAATAAAAGAGATGTCAAATGACATTTCTAAAAGGAATGGGAAATTGCTATTTTCTGAGGTGCAGTGCATGTGTTCAGATAGAGAACACATGGGGAAGCCAGTCATCAGCCCTCAGAGGCAGTGGCAAGAGTCCTCACTAGGACAGAAGGCACAGAGCAGAGTTTGAGGCAACACAGAAAGCTTCTGAGTCGGCTGAATGTAAGTGTAAATGCAAAGGCTTGCAGCAAGAAAATGAATTTTTTTATAAGACACTTTTATTGCCAGTCACTTTGAGATTGTGTTACTTAAAAAGCTACTTAAGTTTGTATTTCTAGTACAACCAAGCTTTGGTGGCTTAAAGGCTTTTGTTTGGGAAGTCACTAGAAGGAAATAACTAAGTGGATACTCTTCAAGGTGCTGGCCAGTTCAATGCCCCTGCTGGAAAATTGTTCTCTTTCTGATTCTGCATGTTTAATTAGTGTGTGACTACATTGCCTTTCCAGCAAGCTGAAAAAGCCAAGTTATAGAGAATTCAGGGTCTTGATCCCCTGTGCATTTTGGCATGAATAATGCAGTATGCAGGTTTGCAGCTCCCTCACTGCACAAGCACAGGTGCAGGCAATGCCCCATACTCATTTCTTCTCACTGATCTGAGGTCTCTGTCTATCCTGATGTCTGTAAGTGTTTCTGCTTTGGGATGAGTGGCCTCCAGTGCTTGAGATTAAGGTCTATCTCCATTAACTCCTCCAGGGAAAAAACAGATTCACCAAAAACATTCAGTTTGGGACCTGCATGGTTCAAGAGCTCTCCAAACAACAACATGACAATTTTTCACAATTATCTTCTTTCAGATATGTCCATAATATTAAATTGCTTTTTTCTTGGAGAGAAAAACATTGTTTTATATTAATTGTGACCATAAAAAAGGGAAGGCACTACAATGTGAGAATGAATTCATACACAAACATACTTTGAAAATAAAAGTGCTAAATTACACTTCATTGCATAAGCTAACTATGTACAGTGCAGTTTTTATAACAATGATATATTGAATTAATACAAATTTTCACAGGCTTGAATGAACTCTGTGCTGAATCAGGAAGGTACTTTTTACTATTTTCCAGAAGTAACTGAACTGCTGGTCTCTTCATCAAGGAGACAATTAATATTTCCCTGATTGTTTCATACAATTAAGGAATATGCCATGCATAAACAAATTTTTTTCATTGGCGTAAAGATAGTTTTACCCCATGTTCTCTATATTCTGAGACAGCTTGAATACAGATAGCTTGAGATAATAACCACATTTGTAGAATAACCTCTAAGCTAGTTTGTTCTAGCAATCACCACTTAATCTCCAAATCCACTTTTGGGGATGATATAAATACTGTTTATCAAATGCCATGGTTCAAGATTACTTCTCTTCACAGTGGCCTTTGGTGTTCAGGATATCCCTTTCTCCCAAGGACAGAGTGAACATGCCTAGAACAGGCTCAGTCTTAACAATGTCAGGTAAAAGTTAGATTCAGAATGCTAACCATGAACAAATCCTTTAAATTGTCAGAATATGATTGTTTTGTTGACATCTTTATTTAATCAGACAGAATATTTACATTTTTCTATTCAGAGTGGAAACGACTGAATAGTTCAAAGTTCTGTGTTGGCATTTTCCTAAAATTCTATATTAGATAAACAAAGCATAATCACCCTTTCCCTATGTCAAACCTTACCACAGGAAGAGATATTGTACAGGGAAAATACTATTGTCTTGGCTATATTTCTTTTTACAGTAACATTGCCTAAAAGTAAAATTGATAGCATGTAAATTTAAGAACAAGACATATATTAATCATAGTTTGAATAGAACATGAGATCCTTTGAAATTTTTACCACAGTTGCTCAACACTTGTAAATCAGCCCTTGATTTTTGAAATGTTTATTACTCCCTCCAACATAGCTACAGGCTCAAAAGAGTTGTTTTTAATAACAACAGTAATAATTTCAACACAGTCCCCTTGTTTTCCTCAATGCCTGGATTACTTTTGAACTCAAAAGAGAAACACAATTAATTTAAAATAATTTTTTTTCCTACTTGGATAACATTTCTATTATTATACGAAGAAATGATCCTCAAACAATACCATTTTGGTGTTTACTCCATCAGAAAACTCTTTTGATCACTTGCTTTCTTGATTTTTATCCATGCAGACTTCAAAATCAATTTAGAGGAACAAATATCTATCTGTGGTCAATTGCTAGGGTTCAGCTTATATTCACATTTACAGACTAGATACTATTCTGCTGGCATGGACCCTCTATGTCCATGACATGCATCAAGTGGCGCACACAGTTGCACAGAAATTTTTAGCTCAGAATATTTAACACCTCATCAGAAGATGCTCCTCTGATAAGGATCATATCTTCTCATCTGCTTAACACACCCTGTGTGATGACCACCCTCTCATGCAGGTCTATGGACAATGTTTATCAGGTATCTCTGGAGCCAGCTGCCCTTTTGGAGTATCCAAGGTTCAGAGAGCCTTGGCATGACGTGGCTCTTCCTTTGGAAAAGGGTTCAAGTAAAATGGAGAGGCTTTGTCAGCATACAGCAAAACCCCAGGATGCTGGCTTCAACAGTCTCAGCAAATAGATGTGACCAGAGAATGTGAGAAATTAAAAGCTAGTAGCACTTCTCAAAAAATGCTTTTTTCACCTCCAACAAAAGGAACATCATAAGGCAAAGGTGATTATATCTAATTACTTTTGACAGGTTTTTTTGCCAATATGTCCAGTTGCTCTTGAAAGACATTAACTTTCACAAGATGCTGTAACAAGGCATTTCACAGACTACTTAATTGCTATTTGAAGAATGCCTGACTTTTATTTACTTTGGGCCTACTATTTTCTGACTTAATTTCATTCCCCTAAGCCTTTGTAGCAAAAGAGACTTTGGTCAGTGAGTAACCACCTTCTCAATGTCACTCTTCATCACAGAGCCTTCAAACTAATCTTCCTCACTCATCTTTTTCCCATCTAGAAGAATCTATGTTTGTTTAGTTCATGCTCATACAGAAGGTGTTACACTCTGGAGGAATCAACTCTGTATCACCAGCAGAAAATTAAGGACATCTTTGCTGGGGATATTTCCCAGCATCTCATCACCACAGCCCTGAGAAGTTCTCCTTTCCCTTTTCCTGAGGGCCAGGGGAGCAGTTCCCACATATGTGAGTCCCACTGGGCTAAGGACTGTCAGGAGGGCAGTACGGTATCACTGAGTGTCACACAGGATCCAGAGGCTGCACTGACAATGCATCCCACACCCAGGGGCTGCTGCTGAGTGGTGAGTGACTGTCCCAGCTCTATGTCCCTTGAGCATGGGTGTAGTGGAATTAAGACAAAGTGGCTCCAGAGCTTGTCTCAATCTCTTAGTGCTGTGCTCTTGCAGTGCTTATTGCCTGTTCATTAAAGACTGCTCCCTTGCATGATCTCTGTCCTCTAGGGAAGTGTCATGAGCTCATTTTCATGGCCCATTGAGGTGTTATAGCTGGTGGACTTCCTCAGGTAGGAAGAGTGAGACTGGTACACCCTGTGGAAAGAGTAATTCTCTGTGCCCTAACCAATTTCTTAAAATTTCCAATCAGATCTACTTGAACTGTTCAAGAATAAACAGAGATCAAACTAGTAAGTCTCTAGTGTGGACATCCAGGACTAAAGCCCTGCAGAGAAATAGAAAGAAAAAACAAGATGACAGTGAGGATGAGCCAGCCTCATTTCAAAAGGCTTCAGAAAGAGAAAAACAGATAGACTGGCAGTTACATGACCTTTAAGCCAGTACTTGTGTGTGGCAAGAAGAACTGCCTCCTAAGACCAAAAAGACATTGACTTCTTGAATGCCCTCACAAGCTCCCTGGCTTTTTCTGGGGAAATGAACAGCTGTCAGCGAGCATATCTGCGCAGTTGCATTTTACATTTACGCCTTAATTTTGTCTACCTTCTATTCTGTTTTATTCCCTCTGCCTTTTGTCACCTTCAAGTTTTCAGAACCAGAATAGAAGACAGGAAACAGTGATATACACTGTTAATTGCCTGTGAAAACTCATGGGCACACAAGAAAACATAAATCTATGAGCTGACTAAAACCCTGTAAGAGGTCATTTGATAATTTTTCTAGTGCTATTGCTCTTATTAAATGATTTGTCTGTATGGGTTTTTACAGGAAGAGGTTTCCCTACAGTTCTCAAGAATTTATTGTCAGAATGGTTGCGCAGGGAAGGAACCATCCATTAGATGTTGCCAAACAGGAATGTTTCATTGGCTGCTTCAAGGCCAGTTAATGTCAAGTACTTTTGATGAAGAGACCTATGACTGCAAAACAGAAATCAAGAGGCTGAATGGCCCCGACAACCTTTTTGCACTGAAGTTGCTTGTTTAAAGCAAGTTCCAGTCAAGAACAGTTGAACTCAGCTCAAATTAGAGTGTTGCTCCTTAGCTCTGTGAAATGAGGTAGATGATCACAGCCCGCTTCCCATTAGCCTGACTGTCTGCTCTGCTAAAACCACCTGCACAATTGAAACTAATTGGTGTCCTCAACAGCAGTATCAACAGAGAGGATACAATTAAATAGTAATGGATTATGAACTATATCCTCCCCCTAAAGACGTGATACCTTTAGATACTGGCAGTGAGCAAGCTTGCCTGGTTGGAGCATGGAGTGGGGAGGAATTTACATTGGTGAGCTGGCAGTCAAGATCCAGTCACAAGCAGAAATGCAAGTCTATGCACAAATGAACATTAACAAGGATATATTTATTCAGCTGGAATATAGGCAGGCCTAGAGCAGGGGAAAACACATCCTACTCTATTTGAATTGGAGGGATCAAAGTGATGTGAGCCCCAGAGCTAACAAGAGGCCATCAGACACAAATCTCATGAGGGTCTCCTAAACTTCCTTTTTTCCAGGGACTTGTCAGTGCAGCAATAAAAAGCAAATGGCATTGAGTCATAGAGCAGCACATTAACAAGAGGCTGAGAGTATTTGTGCTAGATACAGTGCTGCTGTTGGTAAGAGCAGCCTCTGACCAACAACTGGGCTGTTTTCACCCATCAGTGGGAGCCAGACCACTGAAGCCTGATGCATTTCTGACAGAAACAGTTCCTCTTCTAGGCTGGCCAGTTGGATTCATCTTGTTCTCTGCTGTGCTGCTTCTCCAAGGGCAGTGTGTAAGGAAGGCATGACCATGTCATTCAGGGGCTGTGTCTTCAGGAATTTTTTTGTAGACTCACAAAAAAATGCTTTTTTATAGACTCATTAAAAAATTGCTTTTACAGATACATGAGCACTTGTGCTTCTCTATTACTCTTTTTAATATGACAGTTTTTACTTTGAATTTCTATAGGGTGCTTTTTTTCTAAGGACTGTGAAATGATTAAAAGACACCACCAAAGAAAACTTCATACTGCAGCTGGAAGAGAAGCAAAACTTTTCTGCTTGGGTAGCTATTTTCCCTTCTCTCAGGCCAGTTTGGAGTTCAGATCATCAACTCCTGAGTTAGGACTGAATGCCAGGTATCCTTCCCTATACTCCAACAAATATTAAACATTTGCTCTATCTTTATTTGATGCCTCAGAGGGGTTGATGCTCTGACACAGTAGAGGGAATAATTTACTGTATTGTTCTGCCCACAGATATGACAGTTCAAAGCACAACACTTTGTGCTTCTTCAGATTTTCCTGTGTTTGTTCAACAGAGAATTGCTGCTCACTGACAACCTCTGTTCAAAAACATAAAATATCTGAAACACAGCTGGAGTGATATCTGTCAATGCATCGACATGCACAAGCCATAAAATTGTTCAAAATAAATTGTAAAAAACAGCTTCTGGTTTCAGATAATGACTACACAACACAAGGTTTGCTCTCAGAGCATTGGTCTAAGATACACCAGACATGTGGTGCTCTCTTGGGTGCACACAAAGACCAGATTTCTCAGAAGTGATTAGAGTGCACAGCTGCTCCTGATGTGTCTCTCACAGTCCAATTTTCAATGACTTATTTAGCAAACTGATCTGCTTTGAAAGTCCAGCCCTGGATTTGAATGATAAATTGATTTTAAGCCCCTATTCTTTTTTATAAAAAGGAAAAATCAACCTTCAACAGCAAATTGCTTTGCCTTAAAAAAAAAAGCAACAAAAAAATCTCTGCACTTCTGAAGGGGTGTTGCATTACAGCACCTGTAAACTTTCCCTCAAATCTATTCCCTGATTATACTAGGATAGAAAGATTCTTAAACTTGTGGGATATAATGCATAATTCTCCCCCTCATTTTCATGCATTTTAGAAATTTTGTGCAGGAAAAAAGAATCACCAAAACTAGAAAAAAAAAAATTAAAAAATTCCTAAGTTTGCACATGAAAAATCCCCCACATGAACTGAAAGTGAATGTCAAAAATAAAAAATTCAAAGTGAATGTGTAAAATACATTCCATCTACAACTGAATGCTCATGCATCTTTATTTTTTCAGACCTTAATATGATTTTCTTTTCAGCTGGCAGTTTCTTTTATCTGCCCTGGAGTAAATGTAAATGGCTCTGCTGATTGTTTAGGCACTGGCAAAGAGCTGAACAAAGGCATCAGCAGGGCAAGTTGAGTCAGCTGTGGCAATGCTCCTGCTATTTGGAGTCTTGCATAAGGAACTACTGCTGATTTACTTCTCAGTCATCAAAGATAGTCTGCAAGCAATAACAACTTTCTTGCAGCTCTCCATGCATTCCTGAAGCAGAAGGGAAAAAGATAGAAAAAGCATTATAGATCCACCATTCTCTTCTTTCTTGAACTGCTTTGTAGTGTAAAATCTCCCTTCTGCCATGGTTACCAAAACAATTTTCCCCAATCAACAGATCTGTGTTTTCAGTCTAATCAGATCAGAATGGATGTCAGGATAGGTTATATCCTCTGATATTTTCATTTTAAAGATAAAAATACTTCTGGACAGGCACATTTATACTAGCAATGCAAGCATTTATTTTTCAAGGCTCCTACATTCTTGTTTGGATCTCACAAAAGAACATGAGCAAAAAGGAAATCCTATCTAGTACTAAAACAGAAAAAACTGTCGAAAGCAAATACATTCAATTGAAAAGTAGCTTTATTTGGGATCTTTCTGGATCATACATCACTTTGCAACTATATTTGCAGACTTTGTGAATTTCTTAACCAAAGAACAAAATCTAATGATGCAATCCTGAGCATCCTGAGATTCATGTTTAATGAATATAACAGCATTTTTCAAATATATCACTTTGATTAAATTCCCTTTTTAATAAAAATCCATTGAAATACAACTATTCTTTTAAAGAATTCAAGAGATGGTATAGCAAAAAAAAAAAATCCTGATCAACTGTTTCAATTTAAAGAGAACACAGTAAAACCATTAGAAGATAGAGCTACATGTCTTTAGAATACATAGCAATAAATAAATTAAATCACCCAGAACAAATAGCACCAGCTGCTCCACAGACAAATATAGAAACTTGGAAATATAAAGGATAAAGTACTTCAACCTAAAATAAAATAAACAGTAAGAGGCAGTGAAATGTTGTCGTAGTCTCAAAAGCCGTATGTTACCCATTTATTTTGTACTGAGTCCATTTATTTTTCTCTCATGCTCTTCCCTCTGTGCACTCAGTGCATACTAAACAGTGTAACATGAACTGTACCACACAGTGCTCAGACTTGATGGTGTCTTACCTGTGACTTTGCAGACAAGGGTTATTTTCAGGTTTGGAAAATTCTCTCTCCTTTCCCTCTCCTGCCATCAGCACCTAACATGTCATTTGTGAGCTGGCTTTGCACCCACTTTATTGACCATTCTCATGGTAAAAGGAAGAAACCTGAAAGATAATTAGATTCTGAGTCTGGGTGAGTAATTTTAAGAGGTTTGTTAGTCTGACTCCGGGATATATTTTGTGTCAACCTCAGCTTTGTTCATTCAGTATAAAAGGCTGCATGTTACAAGACAGGATGGTTCAGCTCCACAGGGTTATGGAAGGGTAAGGGGGTGACATCCTCAGAGCTTAATTATGTCAGCCTTAGTTTGAGTTTCATCATCATAAGTGTAAGTCAACATGTTTAAAGTTGACAAAGCTGATCTTTCAGTAAGGAAAAGCAATGAATTGCTTTAAAGATGTTGGCTAAATGAAATTGATAGCAATAAAATCATTTACACTAGGAAATGTACACTTCAACATAAAAACCAAACCAAAACTAAGTACCTTATCTTCTCAAAACTACTGTGAAAATAATGGATTTCCAATTATGTTACAAATGAACTAACGATTTTTACAAAATACACACAGATTTTTCTATGAAATGTTAGTTATCATGAAACCCTGAGGGTTAACACATCTTCTTTGCATCTGCAATAAATAGAAGGTAAAAGAGCAGGAAAGCAACAATTTTGGCATAGGAAATGGTTACCCACAAAAGCAGTGTTTTTCTGGGAAACTTGGTGTTGTGTGCAAAGTGTTCCAGCTCATCTGAGTTTGACCACAGCACCCAGATGCCACATCCTCAGACAGAGAGTCACTTTAAGGAAGGCACATGTTAAATGGAAAAGCTTGGATATCCTTTAAACTGATATAAATGCTCTGACAGTGCTGTAGTGCTGTCACAGCTGTGAGAAGGTAGGAAAATAAGAAGCACCTTACTGAAGCATCAAATTTTCTCTCTGCAGCTTCTTCATTTCCTTCACCTGAGCTGGGCTGTCTGTTTCATGTACAAGCTGCTAACTACTAAATCCCCCTCAATCCCCTTTTATTCATTATGTACATTTATATCTCAAATATTTTTTCACATGCCTCAAAGCTTTCTTTTTTTTTTTTTCTGTACTTATTAACAGTTATGAGATCTTCAGTCTTCTCTCAGTAGTTTTTCAAATCTTGCAAGCATCTCTAGATACTCCAGATCTTTCGTGTCATTTTCATCTCAGTTCTCTCAGGTCTTTTAGCAACAAAAAATACATGACTCACCTCTATAAAATTTAGCTATGGAAAAGTTCAGCTGTCCAAGTTGGTCACCATTAAATCAATCTGTAGAAACAGACATATCCAAAGGGTGATGTGTCTCCTCTTAAGACAGGCAGCTCTTCTGTTGTCAACTAACTCCTAGACATGTAAAATCAGGCAGGATGGATACTACTCACATGGCCTCTATTTTACCAGATCCAGCCTTTCACCCTTTTTGCCTTCTGTATTTGCAATTCTGTTTACAAAATGGGACATAAAACCCTCTATAGAGAAAGATAGATGCAAAAATATTTACTCCATTTCCTTGGAGTATTTTTATGATGCGCTTCTTTTGTATAAATAGCTCAGATTTCATTGCCTTGTTTTGCTTTGATATCAGATTACAAATTCATGTCTAATTTGCTGTCCTCTCTCTTCCCTAAGGTCTCTTTTAACTTTACTGCTCTTTCCATCCCACTTAGTATACGTTTTCCAGTTTATTTTCTCCTGCATGCTTTAATTCTCATTTCTGTCATCAGAAACTCTTTTTACTGTTTTGGAGCCCTCAGGCTTTTTTTTACTTTTCTCCATTATATCCCTTACAATACAGTTCATGTCCTTGAAAACAAATTAAAAGAACTACATATCTCAATCCTCTGTCCAAACTAGATTGTTTCCTAATCAAGAAGCTATATAGGTCTGGCAAACTACTCAAATGTTGTTGTTGGAAAGTGAAGTTTTGATGGGAATTGTGATCAAAACCTCTTTTACTGAAATTCATCACATATATCACAGGCAAACTGAGCAGGGCAAAGCATTTCTGACCACTTCTAATTCTAATTTATTTTTCAGCAGCAGACTGGTTTATTTGCTGTAATAAGCTAAAATTTTCAGTGACAGCTGGAATGTGGGTTTAGACAGCCTTTGCACTGTAAAGTTCATTTCTGCAGCAGGGAATAGGAGGAGCTGTTTTCCCTCACCCTGAAGAAGAAAATCTTAAGCCAGAACAATGAAGAAGATCAGATTTAAGAAAATCTAGAGGAGGAAAAGCAGAGGTAATCATCAGACTCTCTTAATAAAGAATATACATAGGTTGATAATCTTTACCTGCCATTTGCAGTCTTTTGACAAATCTGAAGAAAAAAGATCAGAATTATTTCATATTGCCTTCACAATTTCATGATTTTAATGGGTGAGCATTATGAAAAACAACACAAACACTATGAATTATAATTTTATCATGATATAACCACACTCCCTGCATAGCACACAGAGATGAGAACTGGAAACTGGGGTACTGATATTGGTATTGCCAGTGTTGCTGGCTAGTTGTGGGCCTCAGACAGACAGACAGTGGGTGGTATTTATTACACTTCCTGCAGTATTTCACAAAAGGGTGAGAACTGCCTTTATTCAGGAGGGCATTTTGTTGTTTTTTTTAGCTTTGAAGCTCAAAACACTGCTAAAGGCAGGTGTCATAAGCAAGTACTATGCAATTCTGCCTTTTCAGTTTTGTCATTAGACTTCACAAGCTGGCTTCCATGGAATCCTTTTTCTTAAGAGTAAAGGTTTAACCACTGATAAATACTGATTCCAGTGTACCCTCTTTTCTTCCCACTTGCATCAGAATCAAAGGCAAAGCTTCCATATCAGGTGTCTCCTTTCACCTATGTAATGATATAGTGAAGTAGGGAGTACCAATGTGAAGAAAGATGATCAAGAAGAAAAGATTCTGTAAGAAAATGGTTACAGAATTACAAAACTAAGGAATGCATATTCCTTGCTAGGAAATAGAATTTAAACTTTCTATTTAAAATAAGTAAGATGATGAACACATTAGAGAGCAAAGGATGGGAGAAATTAGTCATTTCACAGAGTCCAGTTTTCCAAATTTCAGGCAGCCACGCCACAGCTGTCTGGTTTGAAAGAAGTCTGAAAACATGTATACCATGCAGCAAAGGACAAAAAAATCTTCCCAACACTTCTTCAGAAAGCCAAGCCTGAACTATGCCCTAGGTAAAAGAGAGAATCTTGCTAATACCACAGGTCCCTGTGCTTTAGTTGCTAAATAAAACCCAGAGAGAGTCCTAAGATAGACACAGACTGCAGGACTGCTGCTAATTTAAATTCAGGAAAGAATTTTCTCTTAAGCTCATACCTGGCAGCTGCCAGCTTTACACTGACTGTGTGATCAGAGCACAGCAACCAGACCCCTAAGGATGTAAAGCCATTAAAGGTACAATTTCACCCCATCTATGGCCACTTGCTCAGCTCCAAGGCTTCAGAGGACAGTGAGTGCAGACCATAAGAAAGACAAATACAAATCTAGATAGGAAACTGATGGCTTATTTCTAGCCAGTGCTGAATAGAAACTCAGCAACATGGACATGATTGTATGATTTTCTGGCAATAGCATTTCTTTGGGAATAGTAACACACCACGTATGTGAAAACTGCCACTGCAAACTTGTGTCCTGGGACACAATTACTTTCCAGAATCCTATGACAAACCTCACTTCATGAAATCTCCTATTTAGTTATGTGATCCCTTTCCAAAGTATATCA
Organism: Serinus canaria; assembly: GCF_022539315.1. NCBI lineage: Eukaryota > Metazoa > Chordata > Aves > Passeriformes > Fringillidae > Serinus > Serinus canaria. The sequence goes on along the minus strand of NC_066314.1, from coordinate 15,631,408 downwards.
CATTACTTAAAAACCAGTTAAAATTACTCAGTCCCTTCCCTCTTTGTCAGACAGTTCCAGAAACATACTTCTTGGATGGATTAGAAGCCTTCTTCCGATTTCCCCTCTAAATTTATTCATGGCAAATTTATAGTCATTTGATCTTTGGCCAAACCATCCTTTAACTTAAATAATAATACTCCTTCCTTAATATTTACCTCTGTAGTATGTCATTCATTCATTTAATTCATTCAGTTTAAAATAATCCTTATGAATGGGGAAATGTTGTAGCTATAAAATGAAAATGCACTATGATGACCTTTACTAAAATCTGGCACTAACCTGATTTTATTAAGTATCAGAAACATTATAATAGATATTAAAATGTAGTGATATTCCCACATTATGCAAATCTATCCGGACTCATTTATATTCTTTTTGTCTTTTCTTTCTACACAGTCCAGTTGCACAAATGAAAAAATTTTAATAGTAAGCCTAGGTTTTTAGAGAATAATTTACATATATGTGTCTGCAAATAAAAGATGAGAAAATACATATTCAGAAATTTCAGCAGCTTATGTAACTGACCACCTATTTCTGCAATCACTCTTTTAGGTAATAATTTTCACAGTTGTCTGTACAAATTAGTTACTTAAAAGTACATGCATTTTACATCCAGTCAGAAGAGAAATTTAAATCTGGACTGGGCAATTAATAAGTCCACCCCAACCTGCCAATGCTATTATGTTCAGTAGACTAAATTCTCAGCAGCAAACTACTAGCCTTCTCCTTTATGCTTTCCTGTGGCTACTAAACCTACACTGAAATATTTTGCATCACCTGTACATAAGGTGTTTGACCTGTGTTTATTTATATATATGTATTATCAAGTTTGCCTATAAGAGTGTATATGAATAACACCAGTAAAACAGTCTGGTAAAAAGACCTGTTCCTCTGACTCAAGAGATTGGAAAACCTGGATTTTCTAAGAGTATTAATTGACAAAAAAGGTTTAGGATTTTCTAACAAATATCATGTCCTTAAGGCAAATGTTTGGTCTGGAGTCAGAACAGAAATATGCATTGCCAAGAAAGTCTGACCATATCACAGCCCTTGTCCGTAATACTGCTCCTGGTACTGAGAGTAGAACCATATGTATATTGAGACAACAAAGTTCATTCATCAACATAGATGACCTCTAAGATGTCATTGCAGAGCCACAGTGTGGTCAAAGCTAGAAAGAGCCTCTGACAGTCATCTGGTCCAAGCCCCTGTTCAATCAGGGCCACCAAAGGCAGGTTGTCCAGGGCAGAATCCAGACAGCTTTTTAACATCCCTAAGGATGGAGAATCCACAACATCCTTAGTCACTCTCACATTAAAAAATATTTTCTGTCTTTTAGTTTGTGCCCATTTTTTTGTCCTGACATGACATTAGCTTGGCCCAAAAACATGTGCTTTATAGCCTTGTGATCTGTGGCAGGTCTGAGGAAGAGACACTTGTGACACTTTTGACTGATGGTGAAAGGCATGATCTCCTCTATATGCAAGTTTTTGACTTTCTGCATCAGCATGATACAGTTATTTTCATTGTGTCAAGCAGGCAATTTCTTCCTGTGCAGAACTAATACTAGACCATAAACCATGCATAAAAATTGGGTCTTGCGCCTTTTAGTGCCAGAAACAATAGTGGAGGGCAGGGGACGGGAGAGGAAGTGTGTTTTCAAAAGGAAGAGATTAATATAAACAACAAAATATTAGCCCTTTAACCCATGTGACCCTCTAGCAAAGAAAATATCAACACCTTACTCCAAGTGGCAGAATGATTAGTGAATAACATCATAATAGTAAAGATATTGCTCTGGCATTAGCTGAGTTTTCAGCTTATGCATTCCATTGTTTCTCTTCAATAATAGAGTGCCTAACATGCATTTCAGCACAGGGATTACCCATGTAGTACTGTACTTCCAACAAAACTTTTAATAGACTTATAATACTTTTTAATTGTTTTAGCCATTACTACTACTCTACTGCAACATTATATTTTCAGTTATTAAACATCAAACTGCAGATTCACAAACATCAGTACATGGTTTTAATAATCAGGTTTTGTTAGTAAATGAAACTACTCATAAAGAGACTTCTTATTTATAAAGAAACTATTCATTTAGATAGAAATTAATATGAATGAATAAATTATGTGATTAATTAATTATTCATTAAATAAAATAAATTATTAAAATTATTGTGTAAATTAATAAAAATTACTCAATTAATTTCTACAAAGTCTTGTGAATAGGTTAAGTCCCTAACTCCCATAAGAGTAAGCATTCTGAACTTAGGATATGCTGCATAGTGGCTTAGTTACTCATTCCTTTTTTGGTTACAGCTCACAGTCCTACGATTTGTGCCATGTATTACAGCTGTTGTGCACAGGCATTCATTCATCCACATTTGGTGATGTGCAAAGCATTGTGCAGTATGTTAAAATGTATCTATATTGACTTCCCCTCATTGCTCAAGACATGAGGCATTCAAGATTTTCAAGATTTCCTGTGAAACACTGTTGTCCTTGAAGCTTTACCATCCTACAGGGATTTTACCATCATTTGTCTGCATTTACAACGTTATCACTTCTGCACATAAAAGCATTGTCCTTAGCTTTCCTCAGAAATAAGTATGTAACTGATGAGATATGCAGTATGCCTCTTTATCCCGTGCAACCCTTAAGTGCTTAATACATTTCTGTGAGTTCTGTGTAACATAATGGATCAGCTTTATTCAAACATAAAATGGCATTGTGGCTTTCTGTGTTTTACTTGAAGCACAGTAATTCTCAGCCTTTTTCAATAAAAGTTTTTCTTTTCTCACTTTTCAGGCTCAGGTTCTTACTTGCTCAGTGAGAGATGGGAGGCACTTGTCAACCCACAACAGCAGCCTTGGAGGAACCCTGGCCCCATTCTGAGAGCTATTCTCTGTGAATATCTCAGGGCACATTACCAATAATCATTTGTGTAATTGCTCCAGGAGATCATATTGTTTATTATTTTTCAAAGAAAATGTCAGCTATAATCATCAAGAATATTATCAAGCTGTCATGTTTGCAAAATGTTGTGAAAATAAATATTTTTATATTACCATCACTTGGTATTTGAATCGAGTAATAATACTAACATTTTCTTTGGAATCTCCAAGGTATTTATTCTGTTCTGTTATGATTCAGATCAATTATATTGCATATAAATTAAACTTTTAAGTATGTTGTTGCAGAGGCTAATATTCCTTTTGTTTCATCTGGCAAACAAAATCTTTTTTGTTTTAGCTTGATAATTCTATTCTTCACATGATGCTCTCGCATGGGAAGAAGGCTTTTAAAACTCATCAAGTCCTGAAAATTCACAGTGGAAATACTCTTATTGCTTTTGAGGCCAAAAGAGAAAGTACATCATAAAACAAACTGTCTACACTCTGGTTGCACATATTCTCTCTACACTACACATATTCAAATCACAGTAAAAAAAAAAAAAAAATTATTTTAGATCCTCTCCGTCATCAAATCTTGTAGGAGCAAAACCTAATCAAATAAAAGATCCTCCAGTCCATCCTCTATGACAATTCTTGTTTTGCTTGCTTTTGTCTTGCTAATTCCAAGATGTTTCTGTTCAATGCAACTATTCTTTACACTCTCTATTATACTGTTCCAGGTGCCCAGAAGCACACCTTTGACAGAAAATGGCTCTGCCTTTATGGCCAACACTTCAGCTTTCACATCATGTAAGAAAACTGAAATAATGTTTCTGTTGAAGATTTGCAGTTTGGAGTTTTAAGGTAGATTTAAATGGTAGACCACCCAAATGGTGGATTTAAATGGTAGACCAACCAAATCTCTCTCTAACATGAGCTATCAGTGCACCTGCTGTTTCACCAGTTCCTAACTTCGATTTCCTACTAGATATCCTCTTTGGCATATGCCACTGGCAGTGTATACTGATTAATTCAGCCCTTAAAATCTTTTGCATTGCCGTGGAATGTTTGAGCAGGGATATGATGGATTCTCATCAGATAGTTTTTCATAATTAATGTTATCTTGCTTGAGATTTCTGACAGCCTTTTGGTTTCTAACAGTGTGTCAACAAAACGTGAAACGTCTGGTGCATTGTTCCAGTGTCTGTAGCTGCCCAAGTTTTCTCATAACAAAGTTAGTGGCAAATTCAAACAAGAAAATTATGCCTCCCTCCCTTCTTGTTAGCATCTCAATTAAAATGGCTGCCGTGAGTACATTTCCAGCTGTTGTCACCTACCCTTTTGGCCCTCAAAAATGCCTAGGAACAGCTCCCTCTCTGCTTCCAAATATGCCAGATCTGGTCTTAGGAGTATATCACTGATTCCTTTGCATTTCTTCAGCTGAACCTGAAAGACAATGTCTAATACTGAAATCTGAGCAACTTATGCTGTGCGATTTGAGTAATTCTTAAAGAAGCAAAAGCTTACAACAAAAACCCCACATAAAAGTAAGAGATATAACTTAAACTGGCTATAGTATAAAATCATCCATGTCTGTTTTTCTCATTATAAGTTTCACTTGCTTATCACAATGCTTCTATATTTCTACATATTTTGATTCTAAACTTCCTTATGGCATATGTAACGTTATGAATAATGCTGCTTTAGTGTTCTTAGTGGTGATTCACCTACCACATTGCTGAAGATTAGCTATTGTTCTGAGCCTTTAATGGAGGAAAAAAAAACCAAAAAAGCAGAAACGTTGTTTTGAAGAGAAAACCTGAAATACTTCCTTTTAGCTTTTTTTTTTTTTTTTAATTAATTTCATTTTAAGTATAACTTAAAGCACCAGTTTGGGGCTTACTGGATGGAAAGCAGCTTGCCATAAAAGGGTCATCAGGTGCTTGTGGACACCAGGTTGAACACAGAGCAGCAATGTGCCCTGTAGTGAACCAGGCCAGTGAACACTAGGAATTTTGTCAGCAGGTCAAGGGAGGTGATCCTTCCCCTCTGCTCTGCCCTGGTGAGACACAGCCAAGTACTGTGCCCACTGCTGGGCTCCAGGGCAAAACAGGCATGCAGGCACTGAAGGGCATTCAGCAACGGCACACAAAGGTGATTAAGGGGTTGGACTGTCTTTCACACAAGACAAGGCTCAAAGAATGGGGACTGTTCAGCCTGGAGAAGAGAAGCATCAAAGGAATCTTATCAATTATACACATGACAGGAGGGTGTAATGAAGACAAAGCCACATTGTTCTTCATTTTATCTAGTGGACCAGAGGAAATGGCCACAAAATTATAGAAAATTCCATCTAAACACAAGTAAGAGACTTTTTGATACAAAGCTGGTCAAACATCAGAACAGGCTTTCCGCTCTGCTGCGTCGAGTGCACTTTACTCCCCTGAGAGCGGGGGGGGAGGCGGTGCCGGCTAGCTGGGAGCACAGCAGCAGCCAGCAGCGGGGGGCACTACCCTGATGCGCCGGGGCGTCTGGGCAGTGCCTTTGACAGGGCAGCAATATCGAGAGGAGCAGCAATCCAGAACTTTATTGTCTCCAGGGGATCCAGTGGGAAAAGGCAGAGAACAAAGGGTAGCAGCAATATATAAAGGGGGTGGAACATAGGTACAAGAACCAATGGGGGAAACCGAGGACGGGGAATTGGACATAACTGACACAGACGAAAACCAATGATACAAGAGCTAGGGAGGGGCTCGGAGCACCTGCCCAATCACCTTGTGAGGAAGGAAGAAGTTTCTGGAGAAATGGGCAGGGCCCCGGGAGATGGACAGGGCTCTGGAGGAGGGGAAAATGTAACAAGTGGGGTGGTTGCTAAGGGAACGGGGGTGGAGACAAGGGCTTGGCAGTATGCCCAGACTGGGAGGGAACCATTTCAGGGAGAGGGGGAAACCAGGACCAAACCATCAAAATAGGTTTAGGATTACAACTGGGGGGAACATTACAAAATGGGGAGAACAATACAAACAGGGAAGATAACACAACTGGAAATTGGATGCGCACCACAACACAGGCTGCTCAGAGATGCTTTGGATTCTCCCCACTTGCAGATCTTCAAAAGATGTCTGATCATGAGTCTGAGAAGCCTTCTGTAGGTAATCCTGCTGTAAGCACAGGGGAGTGCCACAGAGATGGTCAGAGGGCTGGAGCACCTCTCCTGTGAGGACAGGCTGAGAGAGATGGGGCATGTAGGGGCAGGACAACAGGGAATGCTTTTAAGCTGTAAGAGGGTAGATGTAGCCTATTAGGAAGAAATTCTTCACTGTGAGGATGGTAAGGCACTGGAACATGATGCCCAGAGAAGATGTGGATGCCCCATCCCTGGAAGTATTCAAGGACATGTTGGATGGGACTTTGAGCAACCTGGTCCCTGGGAAGGTGTCCCTGCCCATGACAAGAGGTTGGAATCAGATGATCCTTAAAGTCCCTTCCAACCCAAACCATTCTGTGATTCTATATCCAGAGGCCCATTCTATTAATTTCTAGTTTATAGCATGCTAAGTATTATACCCACTAACTTAATGACTCCTAATAAATACTGATTTGTTTCTTGAAACCTGAAGGCATGTTGGAGGATTTGAGGGTAGCAAAACAGGGAAACTAATTTGCTTTTTTTTTTCCTTGAAAATCCTGAAACTATTAAAGAAAATTCTTAATAAAGTATTTTTTTATAACAATACATTTTTCTAATTGACAGAGAGTATATGTGCCAAGTTTGACTAACTTAAAAGATAATAAATCTGGATTAAAATCATCTGGTTTACCACCCTACATAAAGATGTGCATTGCATATAGAAGACTCCAACAAACACTGTGGGTTTTAACCTTGTAGAACTAACTGCTTTTTTCTTATAGGCATCTTCATGTGGCTTTTTCACTTCTTCCAAGTGACTCCAGAATTGCCATTATGTACCAAAATTCCAAGTGCAAATTTATCAAGGACTTGCAAATAAGCACAAATAAGCTCCATAATAATATCATATGTCTTGTTAAACCCTCTCTACTTTGCTCCATTTAATTTAGTTTTACAAATACACTACTTTATTAGCACATTATTCATCATGGAATTATCTGCCCATATTATTTGTTGTAGTAAAATATGTCATGACATGGCTTTACCTCAGGGATTTTCACTCTCATTACTTCTATACTTACCCAGTTTTACACCTTGTATGCCACCATGTTCTGAACACTGTCAGTGGCAATGGGACAAAACATGACAGCACCAGAGGCTGGATGGGCGCTAGCAAGACCTGTATCATGACTCCAATTAAATTATCTATTTTGAAATTTCACTTTTTCTTTTTGTAAGGTTTCAGCAGAAAGCAATGTATCTTTTTCATCTCTTTGTCTTCTCATTCACTAAGAGACACCATGGTGATATCTTCATATCTCTATATTACAGTGTTTTTGCACTGCAAAGGACTATTAACTAAATTTCATAATAATCTTTTCTTAAGCACCATTAACATAATTAACAGCCTGTTAACTAAGACATTAGAACTCCAGCATCACATAATAAATTGTAAGTCCACAGCTGGTAGGAAATCCTTTCAGGAGAAACACTGCTCAGGAACACAACAGCTAGAACTGTGAAAATCTGTTTGTTCAGTGGTGGAAAACTTCCAGTGTCCATTAGAGAAAAACTCAAACTGCTCCTAAAATGTGCTTAAATAAGTATCATGCTAAGGAGCTGCACTTCCACCAGCCAGAGCTCCATGAAAAGTAGTTAATTATTCTTTTAGAGACTGCTTCCTTAACAGACATCGTTTTGCTACAATAGCTATATATTGGATCATTAACTGCCCTTCAGCAACAATTATTTGATATTATGGTGAACTAGTCAGAGAAACTTTAAATAAGAAAACAAAGATCTTTCTTGTCATTAGGAAGCAGCTAAGGCAAAAGCTATCATGACTGTGCATTTTGAGACACCTTGAGTAAATAATTTGCTAATAGCTAGTATCCTTTAAGTTTCCTTAGTAACTTTAAAACAAGTGCATTAAGCAACTGTTCTAATTCTTATGCCAAGTTTGCCATGTCAGTCCTAAGTTTATGAATTTTAATTTCTTTCCCCTTTTTAAAACATTACCACACTGTTATAACAACATTAAAGGACCATAGCTCAAGACTGTTTTCACATACACCAGTGCCTTTTCTTATTTGTCTGGGGAATGAACTGCTGTTAAATTAACTCACATGGTGTGACACACTTCATTCAGCCCTCGCCACAAGAATTGCCACCACAAAAGTTGCTGTGTCCTACTTAGGAAATCAGCACAGAAACAAGCTGCATAATGGCACCATTATGGGAACACTAATAAACTGCTGACCACTTAGACCACTTTAGAAAATCTAGGGGCTATGTGGCTGCCAAAATGATTGTCGCTGTGTTGTCATAATGTACTAGAGCAAAACAGTCAATAGAGTTTTGAAAATCCGAGATGAGCTTCACTGTCCATCACGAGTTTTCCCATAGAACCAGATCCTAACACTACTACAAGATAAGAGTTGCAGAAAATATATGTATCAAAAAACACATAATTTGCCTTCAAGCATCCTTTACGTTTTCAGTCGTTAAAACAATAATTTCCTGTGTCAATCCAAAACGAGCTGTTTTACATGAAAACCTTCTCTGTTCCTTTCCTGAGCTGTCATGTTCCCCTGTTGTATGCCTTTCACTTTTTATCTTGGTAAAGCAGGATAAAAAAAAAAAGCAAGAAAGCAAAAAAAAAGAAATTACTGGATCTGCTAGGGCTTGTTTGGTTGGTTTTTTGCAGTCACTCAGTGTATGAGCAATCAAGGATGAATGCACAGAACAGCAACAAAATGAAGGTGAAAGTGTAGAAAATGCTGCTTTGCTGTTTTAGTTGCTGAATTTTCTAAGGCAGTCACACTTTTGGTAACTGAACATCATCATTTTGCTACAAGTGTGGAAAGGAACAAGAGTATTTTCTGTTTCTAACCTCAAGTCCCCTTGCCCATGTCCTGCACTATCACTGCTTTTGCCATGGGCTACTTACTGCTCCACTTTACCTCCAGAATATTTTCACCCTTTCTTTGCTCAGTAAGGACCAAAGCTTTAGCTTCAAACCTGCAAGTCCCTCTTCAAGACTCACTTCTACAACTATTATGAGCCCTGCAAGTGTGGCAGCATCTGGGACAGCTGAGCAGGTACTGATCACAGCCCCCAAACGCCACTAAAACAGCAAAGATCACACATCCATGGAATAAGAACTGCGTACAAGGAAGAACACACAGCCAAGACAATACTGTAATTTATCCCACATTTGTACTCCAGCATTAAAAGAAAATAACAAGAGAGTTACAGAAAAAGAGAAAACAGTACTGACAGCCATCCCTTCTCAAAGAGAGTAAGCACAGCATGGCTCCCAACAGGTTGCAGCAAGGAGCATTACACATTATTGGGTCTGTGGATTTGCTAACATCTTTAACAAAATCATTCAGATCCTACTTGTACAGCCTCAAATATTGTTGCAACCTCATATAAACCTGCATCTTTATAATTCAAATTTCTTTACTCTTAAAAGACAAGGAAATATTTTAATGCTTAAAAGCATAACATTTTCTTTCCCCATTTCTATATTTCTTAGTCTGAAAATTTCAGACACTTACTATACATTCAAAAATCCTTCTTCAGGATAGAAATGAAGGATGGGAAGGAATAAAGTGTGTAAGAAGAGATGATTTTTCTCCTCAAGCAACCTGACACTGGATACTGAAACCCCAAGGGGCTGGTCCCTCTCTCATTTACTCACATGCACGCTGCTCAGTTCAACACCAGATATTACAATGAAGTGATCTAAGGCATGTCTCCAGAGTCACAATGCTAAAGAGCAGAAAATTCATTTGAAGAAGGGAAATTTTAGAAAAAAGCCCTTATTTTTGTGAATTTCTTCTTCCATCTACCTTCCTGATAGGCAACTGTAAGTGTTGGAATTGATACATGCTCCATTCCATCTCTATGGATAAAAGCCAGAATTTTGAGCCTATAATTTTAGCACAACATAATGAACACACAGTTCTCCAATATCTGCCTTGTAAATAATCACAAAAGCAGTCATTTTTCAGATTTCCATCACAAATATTGCTGTGTCTCTTCAGTCCACCCATCTTCCCTGAAGACAAATAATTTGATATAACAGGGAAAAGAATTTGAACATAAACCAGAGTTCATGCACACAGGGGAAATCACTAAGGAAACCAAATTTATGATCGCTGTTCAGTGAATAAATAGCTCTTTGATACATGCTATAGAATGAAATAAATATATCTGCTAGTTTGTTACCACTTACTGCTCAAGTAAATACAACACACATTAGAAAGGTAAATCTTTACCAAGAACAAAATATGATTTGCCATTAACATTCAGAAAATCTGCCTATTGAAGTCACATTAAGATGTTCTTACATATCTTTACATATATTGATCAGTCAAAGAGTTCTCTAAATCATTATTTCTTGATCATGATTCTATGTCTAGACCTTCCATTTCACTGATGCTATCTGTGGCTGAGATTGGGATCAGCTCCAGAGCAGATGACTCTCACGGAAAACAATTCCCAGCTGAAGGGAGTAATGCACAAAGACAGTCAGAGGCTCTAATGATCAAAACCAACACACTGAGCTGCAAGTCTGAAGAGGCGGCGAGTCATGTAGGGTCTGATTTATAAAGAGTAGATGCTGACTGTGCCAAAGAACAGAATTTCTGGGCAGGCTAGTCCCTTGAGATGACAGTGGCCATCACTCTGTTTCCACAGGACTGGGCTATTATGGAGCAGGATGATGAGCTCCCTCGTCACCAGAGACCACACAGTTCCCAGCTTCCCTCTGTCTCAGCCCCATGCTGGTTTTTTGCCCTCTCTTTCCTGCAGGAAAGAAGAGATATCACCTCTGCTCCAGGGGGCAATCACAGCCCCTCAATCTACTGATAGGAACCCTCTCCTTGTCCTCCATGCAGAGCCTGGCAGTGGCACTGATTTGGGATCACAGCTTGAACATGCACTGCTCTAGCAGTGCCTCGGTCCACTCCAGGGTCTCAGAGATGGCCTGGAAGAATTCATGCAGATACATGAAAATTCAGCTTTATCATACCAAAAAAACCCATACCAAATGTACAAAAAAAATTATTTTGCTACCTTATATTCTTGTGCAGTTTGAATATCATAAGGCAAAACTGCAGAGTTCAATTTGCTTTATCACAGCATTGCTGGAGGAGTCCAGCTAGGGTTTTTGAACATTTGGGTGTGCACATGGTAGACAAGTGGCACGGAGTTTGCCACAGGGAAATTTGTGCTGATATTACTGCAACAGAAAATTTGTAAGTGTGGAGACAGCGCTGGGATGCTGTTAGAGGAAGCCGGGAGCTCTGACAGACCAGTAAGTGTGGCTGAGGGCATTATCACCCCATCTGTCCACCCCCCTTTCTCTCCGAAGCCAGCCTTCCCGAAGCAGAGGCATGAGAGACGAACGTACCTGCTCTGGGCACGGACGCGGCTCTCGCTGGCGGCGCCGCCCGGCCGGAGCCGCCCCGGAGCCGCCGCTCCCCGCGCCCCGGCTGCGCTCACACCTCGGAGCGCGGCTGCTCCGTCTGACACAGCCCATCTGCCCGAGCACCAAGTGAGAAAGGCAGCGAGATTACACAGGACCTGCCGTGGTATTAAGGGGATGTGTAAAGTCATGCTTTCCAAGGAAAAAAATATGCAATTAAGTCAGTCGCTGTGCTTCGTGTTTGTGCACAGTATCTGTGGCAGTACATTCAATTAAAATTAAAGAAAAGGAAATAAATCTCAGCTGGAGCTCTGCCTGGATAAGTGCCCAAGAAAGAAGTAGAGTTGTACTGTCTAAACGATTTATGTTTGTGATCAATTAATAAAACAGATTTTCCTGTTGATTCTGCACTTTTAGCTGATAATTATGGAACATTTTGGGGGTGAGGAGCTGCCACTCTTATAGAAATAAATTTCCCACTCTAAACAAACAGGAGGCAAAAATAACATTGTATCCTATAAAAATTTTAAGGGGAGAAATGTTTTTAAAAATTCATTGTTTCCCATCTATTCTGAGGTTTCTTTTGGTTTTATAAATATGGTTTAGAATACTTTAAAGTACACATACTTTGAAGTCCCTACCCATTGCCACAACAGAGAAAATACATCCTTGCATAAAACAGAGTTCTGTTTGTGCACATTTTTAAACAATACTGGTCTGGTATGACATGGAGCCTGGCATAGGCATTCTAGTTTTTTTACAAGATCTTTGCATAAACCTGGGCAACCCACACCACCTCTTTGTGTGTTATCTGTGAGGGTAGGGAGGCATGGAAAGTCAATATAGCCCTTCCTTACCTTACCAAAATGCTGAGAGGAGAAAATACAGAGAGCAGGTACGGCTTCACATGTGGTTACAGCTACAGAAATCACCCAAAGAAGGTCAGGGTAATGCCAAGTGCTGGTCTGCAAGTCTCCATCCAACAGTAACATTCCCCAGCTGTTACCACAGTCCCTAACACTGGTTTTGGCTTTGCTGTCTCAAACATTGCCTAGGAAGGGCTCGGGGGTACAAGGGCAAAGGCCTCTGCAGTGGTAGCCTGGATGTGGCAGTTCTGATTTATGGGAGAAGGGGAGCAGAGTTCCTTCTGGCTGGACTCACACCACGCAGCACCAACTGGCCTCAGGACTGCAGACCTGCCCCTGCCTGTTTTATTTACTATTATAGACATAGCCTGTGAAACTCACTGATAAAGAGACATGGCTTCTGGTTACAGACAATATAAAATTAGATTAATGGTGAGAGTCAAGCACATACTGTTGTTTGTCAATTTGACCTGCAATTAGATCCACAGTGACAGTTTCTTGGCTGAAGTTTTCAGGACACAAAAAACATTTTGCAAATACAGACACAGCCTTTGCAGGGTTGGATCCTGCCAAAGACCTGGAATCCAGCAGCACAACCTCCCCCTCTCTGGCAATGGGTGTGCTGCTGCCAGGACCTCTCCCCTCAGAGCTACTGTCCAAACACACTGGACCAGGAAACACACAGACTGGGAAACCAGTTCTCTAGCAAACACCCAAGGAGCAGACCATGGGAAGAACTTCTGGTGAAAGTTACAGTTGTGTAGCAAAGCACTCCCCAAAGAGACCAAGAGGAAAACTGGTTAAAAAAAATTCCTGATGGAAGATTGTGTCCTACTTAAATCAAAGCACTTTTGCAGGAATGTTTCTATCTGTAGGCTTTACAAAAATAGTCTACTCATTCCTTTTCGATATAGCTGAAACATTTCATTTTGAGAAATTCAGAGCACTTTCTTTCACTGCTAGTGATAATGTGTTTTATTGCAGAGTATCTCAGAACTGACAGGCTGAGAGTTGCCTGAAGACAGCAACTGGCTGTCCATTCCTCTGCTTTTTAGGTACAATCAACTTAAATAGAGCATCCCTGGCAGAGCTTTGTCTTATCCAGCCTCAAAAGACTTTCATTTTTGTGAGTTTCATCCTTTTGTGAGGATGAAACTCCAGTTGAGAGTTTACCAGTCAAGAAGTTATTCCTAGTATCTAACATAAATTTACTTCATAATTTTGAAACTGTTCTAGAGAAAATGTCATCAAAGCATTTGGTCTTATTAAAACAAGACATTTATTAAAAGGGTCATTTTTCTATTCCCTCAACAAATTTTCAGGATGGTTTTCACAAGCTGGATCACAGTCAGATGTCAGACATTAAGGGATAATCAGAATTTACTGCAGAATAGTCACCCTCATTTTCAGCTCTGTATTTTCTCTTCATGATTAAATGTACAGGACTACCTCAGTGCACATCTGCAAATGTAAGGAGAGGCAAAGGGTGCTGCTTTGCCTTTTTATCAGCTGAAGAAAGCCTTGGGTTGGCTCTTAGGTGTGACCGAGGCTGAGCATGGAAGCAAGGTCAGGAGGGACAACAAGAAAAGATTGTTACAGAAAATTATTGAAGTATTCTTAATTCATTAAGATCTTACTACCATAGTGAAAGTAGGGGCCGTGAGAACAGCAGGGAACCCTCTGCAAATAGACCTGAATCTTGGCATGGGGGAGATTTGCTATTTATGTGCTTGCAGTATAGGACAAAGATGCCTTTTCCTTTTTGAGTATCTGCTGGGAGTGCAGCATTTCCCAAATTAATGAAAATCAAGAGTTAAGTTAAATGACATAATAAAATTCAGACATTGATTTTTATGTTAGGAGTCGTCTTTATGCAAAGCATAATGTATCATCTTAAATGTCAGTCATTCAGTAGTACTATTATAATTCCATTCCCTGGTGATGGCCAAGAAAAAGTTGTTCAGGGCATTCATCAACACTGTCTCTATGTCATTTTTTGTCTATTATGAAACCTGACTGAAAGAAATCTCAGATACTGGTTGAGAGAAAAACTGGGAGATAGTTGCTGCCAGAGCTGGATCAGCTGTGTGTGCTCCATTCCAGGGCTCTACTGTGTGCTCAGACACAAGTCACCTCTAAAAATCAAGTAAAGGCAAACAGGGAGCTGTGAGGCCAGAATGCCAGGAAAAAAGGGGTTTGTAACTGGCATCTCTAAACAATGCTGACAGAGCACCAGGCCTACAACCAGCAGCTCCCAGAGGTGTGCAAAGAGTTTGGAAACTGTGTTTGCAATAATGGGGAGGGCACCGAGCTCACGTCCCTTTCCCAGCTCCACGCCAGCTCAACCCAGGCATGGATGAAGCAGACTCTGAGGGAAGAGTGCCATCTACTGAACCCCAGCCTTTCTCTGGGCTGTCCACCCAAATACAGCTCACTCAGCCTAGAAGTTCCACATGTTCCCATCTGCAGCCCTCCCACCCCACCAGAAACAGCCCTTCTCCTCTCTGGTCTTCCTTCAATGCAATGTGAGCAGTAGAAACCTATAGAAATACCACCAAGATAGAGAAACAGAAATCAAATTTCTCTTCATTTCCTGTTTTACAAATTAATTGCTTAGTTATATAGCAAGAAAAATAACTGCTAAGAATACCTGTAATGGTTGAATTGTTCTGGGGGTGATTAACTCAGGTGGAAATGTCCACAGCTCTCAGCAGCTCTACGAAGGAATCATTCTTCATAAAGAAGAAGAAATTGATCTCTTCTAAGACTAGAAAGTGCTGCATCTACTGATCAACGTCCCTATTCATCAGAGCAGTAACCTGCTGCTACAGATCTGGGCCACGAGGGTGCAATGGTATTTTTCCATTCCATTATAATAAATTAGCTGTTCTGCTATTAACGTGCTTCATATTTAAGAGAGATAGTCAGCAGCTCCTAAAGAATCAGAGCCAATCCTTTACATCAACTGTCCCAGGGCTCAATTAATTGCTGCAGTGACCAAGTGTTTAAATGAAACTTCATCTTCCAGATATGTCCCATCAACACAGAGTGGAATCAACAAGGCTCATTTCAAGCAATTTACCCACCATTTCCATATTCCAGGCAGCACATGCATTCATCTGGATAGTATTAGTTTATCATATGTCTCTGATGTATTTTCCTGTCAAACCTTCCTGTTCTATGCTCATACAGATGAATGAACAGTGTCAAAATAATTTCATTCTGTTTTATCTTTGGAAGAATTTCAGAGCTGTAGATGGGAGAGAGGGGTAATTATCTAGGTCTGTGAGGGCCATGGAACAAGGACAGCATCCTTTCTGATTGTCACAGACATACTTTAGTTGATACTCAGCCTTCAGTCAGATCACTGAATAAGAGAAAATGATAATTTACAGTATCACCCCAACAGCCTTTATGGTCCTTTGCTCAGCCAAGGCAATTGTGCCACTAGAATGATATAGAAAACAAAGAGTCACTACCTCACATAACAGTGAGGAATTTGGGAAAAGCAGTTGTAACTTGCCTAGATATCAGTTTGTTATTGTTTATTTACGTCAGCTCATTCCTTTATTCAGCGGTTACAGAATATGCAGGAGATGAGGCAGCTGAAATTATCTTTATCAGCAGTTTTAATCTGAAGCAAAGGGGCATCAGGCAATGAAAGAGACAAACTGAAGTTTCTTAGCAGTCTGCTTGACTCAGAGATCAGACTGAAGGAGATGTCTGTTCCCAAGTGACTATTTAAGAATTAACCTTTAAAGAGGGTATTTGCTAGATTGAAAAGAAATGAGAATTCATTGCTTCTAAGGATGTGGCCCAGAATTGTTCCTACTCTCTTGGCATTGCTCCCTTAAAGAGCCTACCTTTCAGATGATTCAGTGCTACCAATACACTCAAACACACATTTCCTAACAAGAGCTGTCTCCTGTCTCCAATCCAGCCATCACAGTCTGTCCTGAAGACTTAATACAATTGCAGCTGAGCAAAAGGCTCATTTGAATTTCAACAGCCTGTGGCCACAATAAGGAACAAGCAATTTCAGGTTTCCAGGAATTTCTGGACGAGAAGCATAATACAGCTGCATAATTACAGTACACCAATATGTGAAATATGCAACTAACTGAGTATTTTAAATGATGCTCACAACTTAAACTGATGCATCCACTTCATATACAACTTGATTATACAGGCTCGTATCAATAAGATGGAGTGGAACAGAAGAGAAGAGAGCTGCTCCTGGCTGCAATATTGTTTCACTGCCACAGAGACACTGCCAAGAGGGTCTCTCTCCATTGCATTAATGTATGCATCCAATTACAGAGAGGATTTTTGTTTGCTTGTTCCAGCTGTAGAACGCAATGCTATACTTGTGCTCACACTGTTGTGTTCATGCCTACTGCAGAGGATAAAGTGTTTTTGGAAAGAGATCCCAAATCCAGCTAGAAGAAAATACTGCCCTCATACCTCAAGTGAGCATCTACAATGGGCAGTTAAAGTGAGACTAATCTAGAAATCTAATTTTTTTTTCTGTTAAATTTCAAATGAAAATCTCCACAATCTTATTTTGGACTGTTTTTCATGCTATCTATTTTCTCTACTAGGAAAATGGATCTTTATTTCTTGAACTCCTTCACAAACACCATTGTGCAAAGGTGATTTTGATCAGAATTCATTCAGTAGTAGACCCTGGTCTTGCAAAGATATCAGTGCAAAAACTTCCTTGTTCTTGTAGAAAAGACAGAAACCTCTTTCAGAGGGAGATTAGCTAAATCTTCTTTTCCTTTATTTTAGAGAACTGGCTCCTTTGCACTGGGAAACAAAAGTGAATAAATGCATTTCCAGGATGTTGGCTTCCCTGTACTTTTTCACGGAAGGAAGCAGTGCCCCAAATTTGTTTGATTTTCCTTGGCCTGTAATGAGATGTTTTCTAGACAAAAATGTCTCATCTCACAAAAGGTGAGAGATTTAGTGCTAAGAACCCTTCCTGCTCCTTTGTTGGAGATGAGAGGCACAGAAATTACCAAAAATCCAACACCTAAAGGTAAGAGAGGCAGGGAAACCTCATCACTTCCTTATCTAGAACTTGATCCAATGACAAAAAGCTACAAGTGAATTGAAAGGAAACAAAGAGAAAGTCCATCCTGTGGAATGCTGAAGGTCCTTCTCTCCACTCAGTTCCCAGAAGAAAAGGAAGCTCAGCAGCTCATACTTTTCTTGATTTTCCTGCAGTTCATGTGTGGAACGTTTTAAAAAAGAACACACCTTTTGCATACTGATTGTATCAGCCCAGAACCCTTCCTGAGAATGAGATTCACTCTGGAAGAACAATCACAAAACACCCACTGTGCAATATCTCCTAGACACAGTGGGATGGATTGAGAATAGCATGTCAGATTTGATTTTATATGTGTCCAATTTTCTTTTCTCATGTCATATTTTCTTGGGTATTTTTATAGGATTCTTTTGACTTTTCTTGCTAATTGCCCTAATTTTCATTTCTTTTATTCTCATTAGGCTACATGAGAAGTGATATAGTCACAACATGATGTCAAGCCTTTGCAAATAAATATTTATGGACTTCAAAAAAGTGAATTATGTAAATGAAGTTCAATAAATTGTGAAAAGATATAATATTCTCCACACTGTGCCATGTACGTCTTCTTCAAAAAATTCTTTTCAAATGATGTGATGAGCTGTATAGAGCACAACACTGGTTCCTTCCACTGGAACCATCATGGTTTAATTACATGGCAGCATATGTACTCCAAATATTTCTAAAATGGGTAGAATTTGCAATGTAAATACAAATCAAAATAGCTGCATGACCTGTGCAGAAGGCAGTTTTCAGAGCTGTATAGAAATCCCATCAAGAAAATATCAAAATATTCTAAAGGGGAAAAAAACCCCAAAAACAGAAACCAAAACCAACCAGACAAAAACCCCAAACAAACAAACAAAACAAGCAAAGAAATAAACAAAACCAACCAAACAAACCTCAATCATTTTCACACGTTATGCTGAAAGACCAGCACTCAGCACAATCAGGGCCAAACTTCATCAGCCCACACTTCTCATTTCCTCATTACTCTGAAGGGACTGGGCTGCCTGCAGTCTGCATTGCATCACACCCCCTAAGATCATTTGCTATTTTACAAGTCAAGAGGCATTTCAACAATCAGGAATATGGATTTTAAAAAAAGAGGACATTTTAGAAAGAAGGGTGTACTGATTTTAATAGCAATGTTGAGATGTAATGATTTTGGGAAATATTCTGAGTAGAGGAAATTTTTTAAATTAAAAAAAACAGTAAAGACTAAAAAGGTGAGGATTTTGCTATAAATATATGCATGCTTCTCATACCCTCCAAAAGATAGAACAACCAGCATTTTTTAAACCAAGGCATGTGCCTGACTTCATCCTTAAAGTGTGTCTGTTTTTAGAAGGGATCTGAACACTCAGTTTTACCAACTTCAGCAAAGAAGCTGAGAATAAGCAAAGGAACCTATTACTTTGGAAAATACAGGCCATTATACATCTTCTCTAAAAATTTAATTACACAAAAAAAGATCTTAGCTAATCAAACCCATACAGGAAGCGTGTGCAGGGTGACTCATGCCTTCCTCTGCATTGTGCTGGCAGAAAATGGAGCTGGTGGGGGCAATGCCTTCCCTGTCTCAGTGCAATGCACTCATCTGGCAGCTGTGGTGGACTCCAGCCACTCCAAATCCTGGCAGGGGAGCAGGCAGGGTGTGCCAGGACCCGGCTCTGTACAAGCCAGAGGAAGCACTGCAGCAAGAAGAGGTTATGATTTTCCACAGGGCACAGATCCTGTTACCAGAATCACTCATCTTGGTACCCTTCTAGTTTGTTTTTCCTGGCAGAAGTCAAATGCCTCATATAGCCATGCTCATTTTGACACAGGTTCTAAAAGGCATACATTAGACTTGTATCTATAATAGACCAAAAAAGGACCTTCATAATCAGATTATGTTTGCTGTGATAATCATGGTCCTCAATTATACAACTGTATATAAAATACCTAACATTTCAAGAACTAACATTTTTCAACATTAAATTAAACTTGCTAAAAATACATTATACTTCCTGCAACTTCTCTCTATATGTCAGAAGAGTAATGCTGTATTTATAGCAAAGATGATACTCCCATTAAATCTTTCAATCAGCTAGGGACTGAGATAATTGGCAAAATTCTCTTCACTGCTATTTAGTCAGCTGGCTTTAAACCACAGTTAAGCTTTACAACAGTGTTTCTCACCCACTTCAGTTTTATTTGATGTCATTATATCTGTCTATCTTGAACAGGAAGATGCAGAGAGGATTGAGAAAGTTTTTGTTTGCCTGATCATTCTGACCCTTGTCAAGGTGGCAAGTATAAGGAATGGGGTAGGGTGTCTAAGAACAAAAATATTAGTTATGACTGGCAGAAAAGTCTTCAGTTACTGTCGCTGCACTATTTCCCATCTACCACTCCACCTAATAAAATACATCCCTGTGGCACAGGCACCCACAGAAAGGTCAGCTGCCTGTGGAGAAGAGTGCACCTGGAGGTGCAGGACTATGAAAGACATTGCCTGGAGAAGAAGCACTTTCACTCCCAATCAGCTGAGCTTAGGACCAATGGCTGACAAAGGGGTGATGCAGAAATTTTAAACTTGTGGTATGAGGTTTACCAGGATTTTTTGTCCCTCATGCCATATTTGAAGTGCAATCCATAGCAGTGTCAACAGCTGTTTATTGGTAAATACCTTGCAGGACAAAGGGTTTGGATAGACTTTTGCACCTGTAAATCATAAAAGCTACAAAAATTGGTGCATTATTTTCCAGTGTTTATTTTTATGGGCTCTTCGACTCCTGAAATGCAGCTGCTTGATCAGACATTTTTAGTCTAAGCATTTCTGGAAATTATGGGGGAAAGCACTCCACATTTTCACATAGCAGTGATTGCAGGAAAAAAATATAACTTTCTTCCTCCAAAATGATATGCTGGATGGCAACCATCTCACCTGGTTTTAGCCATCTCAAATCTAGGCATTTGCTTTACTTAAGGTACAGATTCACCCTTTAAACTACAGAAAGACTGAGGAACCTCCAGACAGAGATTCTCCATCCTAAAATAATTGGCAAAGATGACTAGTGCAGAGTGAGCTGATTTTCCCTATTAGAAGCACAAGTGGGAGGTAGTAGGATTTATATGCTGTTTAAGTATTTTCATAAGGTACAAATCTTCACTACAAAAACTATTAAAAGAGGCCAGCTGGAAACATTCCCACTTAATATTTTAATATGGATTTCCCCAAGAGGAAATGTTTCACTGTCACTTAAGTAATTTGAAAACTGCTTGTTTGAAAAGAAACATGAGCAGGGGAAAAAAGGGATTTTGCCATGCATTCCAATAATACAGTTGTTAAGTAATGGGATAAAAAGCTTGTCTGCACACACACAGAGGAACACAGAGGCACAAAGGCAGGAGGGGGAGTTCAAATTACACCCTGCCCCTTCTCATGCCAGCCCCCTCTCAGCAGGCCCATGTTCACCTCCATGAAGGAGCACAAGAGCTCAAGGCAGGTGGAGAAACCCCAAAATCCCATTCAGAGAAACAGCCCCCACCCAGGAGTGCCACAGGAGTGCCTCAGCATCATGGACTGGGGGCATTCATCCCCATGAGCCATGGGAGTTCTCCAGCTCACCCACCACAGAGGGGACCGCTGCCGAGGGCAGGGGATGCACTGTGAGATGCAGAGGAAGAGGATTGCATAGGACTGATTATGGGATGTTCAGGGTGGGAACCAGAGCTGGAGAAAGTGAAGGATCAAGGTGATTTGGGAAGGAACACACACAGAAAGACAGAAGAGTGAGGGGATTAAAGGGATGGGCTATGTAAGAACAGGGGCTGGTCAGCACACTCATCTGGCTGTGCCCTGCACCCCATCAGTGAAATGTGTCCTGCCTTCTTGCTAAACCTCTCTCTAACTCTTTTTCTGGTGAGGGACTCTCTGGGGTGGGTGGGCATTGGTGTGTGTGTGTCTCTGGGAGTGAGGAGCCTCTGCATGTGCTGTGTGGCTAAGCCCAGCTCCAGGAGGGAGGCCCAGTGTGTGTGTGCCAGTGCAGGGGTGTGAGAGAATCTGTCCCAGCAGCTGGAATGAAGCTACAACTTTGGGGGCTCGTTAAGTCCAAGTGCCAGAAACTGGGGAGACTGGGACCCAGGGGCAGCTGTTGGGTGTGAGAGCCCAGCTGCTGGAGAGACCCACACTGAACATATGGAGACATCCATCTCCACCAGCAGACCTCCACCCTGCTCAGACAGGGAGGGAAGCAGGATGAGGGAACAGAATTAACATTTTCAATTTTATTCAAGGACAATATTTCAACTGACTCAAACTGTGGATTTTTGGTTTAAAGAATATCTTCACACTGTTTCAAATGGGTTTTTCCTCCTGTTTTGAAGCACAGTATTCCCTAGGATACTAAAGATATGCTTCGATTTATTGCCTTTAGAAAAACTAACTGGTACAGATTCTAAAAGTATTCTCATCAAGAGCAGAGAACGTCTGAATGCCTTCCTGAAACTACAAGTTTCAGAAGTAATTCAAACATCACACAGAGGAAATTTTATGGCCTCAGTAACACAGTCGGACAGGTTAAACGATCATGATGTTCCCTTCTGGCCTTAAAATTTATTAAGTACCTCCCATTTTTTCTGTTGATAGGCTCAGTAATACTTTTCAACTGCACATCTCTCTGCAGATATTATATGGTAGCTGCATATAATTACTTCTATCTTAGAACACGAAAACTCAGATTCAGAGGAGTTAAGTGACACAATCATCATGCAAGAGTGCACTAGAATCTACATTAGACCTTAGATTTATTGAGTGGCCATTCTTTGTGCAGTCCATCAGCCTCCCAGTTTCTCCCTAGCTAGTTAATTCCAGTGTTCCTTTTTTCTTCCCTTCAGAAAAATAAGAGCAATATCACCTTCTCATTTCTATTGATCTATAAACTGCTGTCAGTGGTGATTTCAGCTCATGGAATTTCTTCAGCTATTTCTAAGCAAACTACCATGGGCACCATTACCTGTGTAGCAGCAGTAACAGGGAGTTAATTGCAAAATAATTACCTCAGCATTTAAAAGACACGTTTTGCATCCTCTGCTGCCATACCTGGTACAGAGACACGAGACCTGTACCAGGTACCTGCACCAAAGCTAGCAGAGGCTTTCAGATGGCAATCAAGCTGTAAGTACACCCATTACAGTGTACAGGTACCCCAAGTGCAGCTGTGAAGATTCACTGCAGGTTTTCCTATTTTACGTGCACCTGACATATACAATGGGAAGTTTGTGGATTCCTCTGAAGATGGGATCATAACTTGCATATGCACCAATCTTATCTTTGATTGTTATTCTGGGTAAGACTATTTACATTTTAAATGATGCATACTCATTCAACATAACAAAATAATTATGACAATACTCTTTGTAATAAATCGTAGTGAGCAAAAACTTAGATTTTGAAGTTCAAGATATAAAGTAAATTGGATATTAATACTTAATTAGGCTAATAAAAAATTGAAGAACAATTCTTACTGTGCATTTAATAAATATATTTCATGTGTAAACTGTCTGGAACAGCTTAAAAACACATTGAATGGAATTGCCCTGAGGTGGCTCAGGTTTCTCCTTTCTAGCTGAATTCAAAGGCTGATTACAATGACCTGTTTTCCACATCAGCTCTGCCCCTTTCCATTTTACTCCGTACCTGCAGAAGTTTTAGGGAGAGGTGATAGGATAATGTACACAGAATTGATAACACCACACAGGTGAGAGTGAGAACCATGTGCAGCTTCTTCAGCAGCTCTCCCAGCAGCAGCCTGCTGGCAGTGCCTGAGTAAAGATGCAGAAATCAAAAGAACTGAGAAAAAGCCCTAAAGAAGTTACCTCCTTGACAGCAATACCATGTGTGAAGGGTATCCATCATCCCCAGGAAAGGTCTTCCTCACACACAGAGTCATGGACTGTGTGACTGTAAAATGTCACAACAGCTCTAAAAATGCCTTTCCATGCTGCACATAGGAGATTGTACATCATTGTTTTGTGCATAACCTGGGGTGCTCTGCAGCCTGCCTCAGTCCTGCCAGGCATCTTCTATCCTGCTAAGTGCCAGACAGAAAACCTAATTACCCACCTTCCTAACCCCACCCAGCCCTTCACTCTTGTTAGATCCTTCTCTATTTCCTATCAGTTTTGCAGGCTCAGAAGTGCCTTAACAGCAAAAATGATTGTGTTATCTAATTGGGAACTTGTGTGTAGATGAACAGGCACTTGGCTTCTGTCTCAATCCCCCAGAGAAACGAAGGGCTTAGAGGTGGTCAGAGATGTGACTAGCTTTACACAACTTTGCAATGTCCACTGCTGGCCTAATAATCTATAAATAGCATCATTTACTAGATCCCTTCTCAGGTGTCTCTTTCCCAGGGTCAAAAGTGCTAGGTTACTTTTCTCTTCTTACATAGAAATCATTCCCTTTTGTTGAGTTTTTTTCTGGGGAGTTTTACGGTATTCTTTTTTTTATGTGCTCCATATTATATACCATCCTAATGTTATTCTGGGATCTCTTTAATATAGCTAAAACTTTTCCATGGACAAAATAAGGGACTCATACTTATTTCAATAATCACAGCAAATTCCTTATACTTTGCTTGAAGCTTTGCTCTTTCACTTTGATTTCTCTTATGGGTTTTGGTTTTATTTTTTCTTTTCCTATTTGTGCTATTGTTTTTCTTTTTGGTCCAGGATCATTATCTTCCACTGGAGGGTACTAATCTGTAAGGAGAACCTGTTTTGCCATTCTCAGGTACAGAACTCATTCCAGAAGAGACAAGGAGCTGTTTTCTTTCACCCAGAAGAGACAAAGTACTTAACTTCAGTTTTTCTAAGAAAAATACCTTCACACATATCTTCATACATTAATTTGTCCTAGTTACTGGTCTTAAAAATTGAGAAGAAAACATTTGCTATTATTTCCACTTTTAACTATATGATGTGCTTAATTTATGGAGGTGTGGCCTTCAGATATATGAGAGAAGAAGTAGAAAAATCCAGGTTAGAAGAGAAAGAAAGGGGATTCTAGGTTTTTAATATAGTATTTAAATATTTTTCTATATATTGCAAATTTTACTTTTTATTGAAGCAAGCTTTGGCTTTATAAATTAATGATTCTGTGAAGGATTAATGTGGAATAATTTTGCATTTAAACCCAATTTTCATACCTGTACCAATATATGAGTTGATGACAAATTAGACCAAAGAATTGCATTGAAGTGACTCAGTGGAAGCAGGGAGAAGAATGGCAAAAAAGGATTTTGGCAAGCCCTAAATGTTTGGGAAGACAGATAGCATACCTGACAGATCTAGTGTGTGCATTTCAGCATAGAAATTTTGCCTTTTGTGTCCAGGATTTTTTTACCCACAGGGGAAAAAAAAAATCTTCAGTATTAACATATTTGTTGAATTAGGCACATAATTCTGTCTTTCTCTGTACTCCATTTCTCATAAGGCACATAATCTATTCTCAGATTTCCCAGCTGAATGCAGTTCTGAGCTTGTGGAAAGGATTACAGAATTTTATTTGAATACAAGCTAGCAGTTGTGTTTTGTGCCCAGCACGATTACTGAAATCACAATGTGTTCCTTTTTATGTATGGAGCAGAGTTACACCAGCCTACACAGAAAAGGCTTTCTCTGCCATTGGCAGTGAAGAATATCATCTGGAAGATCTCCTAAGGCCCCTCAGCTGAGGTACACCTGTTATTACACGTTATAGTCTTTCTCCACTGCTATAAAACACAGGGTCTGTATTTTCATGTGTGCTTAAACTAATGATAGATGAGTCACATTCCAAATTACTGTTGTGGAAAGCCAACCCTCAGGCACCCATCCCTTGTCATGCAAGCATGCCAAAATGAGATTGTATCTTTGAGCCAAACTACAATTGAAAAGGCCCTTAAAACGCTAATAATTTTGACTTAATCAATGATTATTGCTCTTTTAAAATGGAGTTTAGAATTTGTGCAGTGGCTTTGATTTTCACTTTTTAAATCAAGCACTGGTTTTGCCAGAATGGAAAATCTGTCACATTGCAATAACACTTCAAGTGCATAACTACAGTCTAAAAATTGAGCAAGTGTAGCTTTAACATGAGGATGGGAATTAATTGTTCTTTTGCTGTAATATCTGGGGATGCTGAAGGCAATTCACATTTCTGTGTGCCACCACAATAGTTTCACCCAAACTAATCATCCTTCTGGCCTCATTTCCAAGGCTATATAAAACCCCTGAGCATGACACAAGTCATGCAGCAGAATTCAAGAGAAGTTAGTACTGAAAGATCAGATTCATGAAAGAATCATTTATTTCAGTAATTATAGTTTGGTAGGGCAGATTTAACTTAATAGGACTTTCCACAAGAAGATATTTCTATAGAAATCTCTTTCTTTTGTCATGCCTTTTTAATTAAGTTTAAAGTCTTTCATGGCTCAAAGGAATGTACACAAAATAAGTAAGCAGGCAGCTGCAAATCCAATAGAGGGAAAGAAAGGCTGTCATATATTGCTAAACAAAGATGTGACATTTGCTGGACAGAGAAGAAAATAGAAAGGGCAGAAATATTACACCCCAACAGGATTCCTGATTTTACATTCTTCTTTTCTTCCACTTTCATTCTGGTAGCACATGGGATGGATGCCAGAGATGCATCAAACTGTCCAAGTATAATTTAAGTAGTCAGGGAACAGATGTTCACAACAGTTTCTGGTCAGTGCAGGGATTTTACTACCTGCCCACAAGCTTCTACCCACTGTGAAAGCTGTATTTCTGGAAGATGTACTGTATCAATTTATATCAAAATACATGTATTCTGTAAGGTTGAATGACCCTAATGGACTGCCAATGTAATACAATATCTCCTCCTTTCCTCTCACCCTCCCCTTCTCCAAGACTGGATACAAGTCACTTACACTGGCCAGTATTATAAAGCAGACTTCAAATGCTCAGATACTTTAGGAATTTGACTTTGAATGTTGGTGACTTCCTACTGTGTGAACAGGTGGGAGAATGCTGGAAACTGAAGGTGAGCAACAATTCTCCTTCCTGTCTCCCTCGTACATGCAGCAAAGGTCACTACTTTAACCCACACCTTCAAAGGAAGAAGACTTTCTTGCCAGCTCTAGTAATCTACCAAAACTTTTTTGGTTTTTCATTTTTCCACAAAAAGTAAGAAAAATGCTAATTTCTCTAAGCTGACCATCAAGGTGTATTGATTCTTTTCATTTAAGAGGGAAAGGTAACCAAATACATTGACAGGATTGAACATATCAGGATTTATATACAGAAAGCAATATGTTGACATGACTGGGACTGGTAACAGAAACAAAAACAACTCAAACCTAGAAAAGGGTGACTGGAGAAATGCCAGTTAATTAATCAAATATATGACTTCAGAAACAAAAAAGATTTTCTGTTCATTAGGGTTAAGCTCAAACAGCAACATCTGTATCCCACATATACATATTTTTGCTAATTTTTATGTAGGTCAGCACCAGTGGAATAGCTGTATTAGTGATTCCTTGTATCTGAAGTTTTTCCCAACTTCCCTGGAGCCCACTACAAGAATGTGCTATTGTGGCAGCACTGCCAGCAGTATCCAAGAAAGGTAATTTTTCACCAGCTGTGGTGTGGTTTTTCTAAACATGCCATGGTATTGTTGTGGCCTTGGCCTTCACTGCAGATAGCAAAATTGAAATCTCCATCATAATATCCGTGGTGTGTTTGAGGGTATATTTGACTTGTTTTAAACATTTCCTTTAAGAAGAAAAATGGTTTTGTACTAACTCTGACAGAACTTCTAGAAGAAGACAAGCTTTCACATTTTCTTCAGTAAGAAAAAGATCAAGAGGTATGCTATGATGCATGTAAGAGTCACACCACAGACAGACCTCAGAGGCAATGAAAAGGAATATCCTGAGACCAAAGGGGACACAGCAGTTTTTTCTAAGCTACCATTACAATGTTAACTCCAGTAAAGCTCAGAAGCAAGAACTCATTGGCTGGGACACAGTGGGAAATGTAAGTGCTGCATATAAAATTATTATTTTTCTTTTATTTTAACTTCTAGTCTGTGATCCCTACTTACATAGAGCTTTGGGTTTTTTTAAGTGACATTGCATTCAAATAAAACAGTACTGATTCAGAAGACTTCCAGGTCTCTTTAAAGAGCTGACTTGGAGCCAGTATGAGTATATTGACCTCACATTTGTGGCCTGCTTTGAGGCACCATCTCAGCCAAGAAAATACAAACAAGACAAGACTAATAACCTACTTAGTTTAGGAACAGTATGCTTATTGAATTGCATACAAGTGGAAGATCTCTTTTGTAAGTTGTCTGTTGCAAACAGAAGCACAATATAATGTTGCCTTACGTCATTAGATCTACGTGGTACATATGTTCCTTCATGTCTAGGACATCCCTTAAAATAGTCCTGAAATAAGTGGTCTGGTTGGATCTCCAAGAACTATCTTAGCATACTCTGTGAGGAAACAAAATAATCATAGTAAATAAAGCTTTCGCTATTTTTTTCCTGTATCCTAAAAGCAGCAATGAGAAACTGTTCTTTCTCTGCTTAAACCAAAGCTCCTGAAGTGACTTGGAAAAACAAAATAAAGTAACACTACGTAGACTTCATTTTCTCCAGCACAAATATACTGGCTAGGTAGTTAAAAAAGAAAAAAAAAAAAAAAAGCACTGAGCAGGATCCTTCATTCCCTGGTTAAAATGCACTAACACTCAGATGTTGTGTAAATGGTTCCACACCATCTGGCAGCTATAAAGGGAAAAACAAACCATCATTTGCAGGTTAGGGTACTTCTCACATTTTTAATAATGTATCACAGTGCACTCATTGTCATAACACCCCGCACAATGTACAAAATATTTAAAGTGCAGTGTGTTCCCTCTCATTCATATTTATGCTGCATAGCTCAGGGATGCACTTGCATGGTGTGCCATTGCTACTGCTGTGTTGCCTGGCTGTGTAGATTCCATGGGATATGTGAGAGACAGTGCATTGCACAGAAATGACATACTTTCCACAGCACAGCCTTGCACTGCACCATGGATGATAATCTCAGCAGCTCCTTCTTCCACCATGCTGACACAGAGACCCTGCCACCACCTCACAGCCTGCTCCAGCACTCCCACAGACTGAAACTCCCACTATCCTGCAGCTCTTCCCTGTGCATCCCTGCAGAACTGCACAGACACCAACAGCCACTCCCTCAGCACTTGGCCAAACCCTGGGGCTAATAAGAATTAACAGATTAATTTAGGATGTGCCATTCTCTCTCTGAGAGAATGCTGCATCCATTCACCCGCTTCAGTGATGCTGAAGCGGGTGAATGGATGCATTCAGCATGCCTGCACCTATATTCTTCCTCACTCCAGACATGGTGAGATACAGGATTCAAGGCAGGGCAACCCCAACAAAGGGGAAAATTATGCATCAGACTCCACTGATATCAGAATGCTAATTAATTACTTTATTATACTATATTATTCTATATTATATTACACTATATTACACTAAATCTGCACGAGCACTCAACTCCACTCAACTGAACAGAATCTTGTGACTGTCAGCTGACAGTCCTGACACACATGTGGATTCAACTGGTCAATGAATCAAACCACTCACACCAGAATCCAATTACCAATTCCCTTCAGGTAAACAATCTTCCACAATGCATTCCACTGGTGCACAACAAGAGGAGCAGCAATTGAGATAAGAATTGTTTTTTTTCTTTCTCTGAGTTTTCTTGCTGCAATTCCCAGAAAATATCCTTGGGAAGTTGTGCCTTGCTTTTCTCTGTGAAGAGAAATGCAGCCACAGTGAGACACATTTCTCCATTTGCCTTGCTTGATTATGGCAGTCACTGGAAGCACCAGTATCTGAGGGAAGGAGCCAGGAAGGATGCAATCCTTTGCAGGCTCTCATTTTTGCTAGTCCCTATATTATTTTTGAAGCCAGCTAGAATGGCAACACAATCCTCTGTTTCTTTGCAGATACATGTCTGTCCCTACAGACTTCCACTGTAGAGAAATTTAGAGAGGGCGAATAAGAGGCATTGCTCATGGGCTAGAAACAGTGACAAGAAGGATCTTTCCAGGACTTGATGCATACATATTCTTAAAAATGAGATGGTAGCAAATTATTCCTCACAACCTCTTTCAGCAGCTCTCACATTTTTATAAATCATAGTCTCTATCAGATGTAGCTAAATTGGAGGAAAACTCATGAAGATTTCTGTCTTCCTGGTTGATATCCAGTAGACTTCTTTTTTCCTAAGGAAGGCATCATTAAACTTACACAGCCAGACAGCTTAGCATGTGTCATACAGTCTGGGATAACTTTCCATACATATCTTCTCAGCCCACACCAAGGCAATTAGCTATTTTAACCTTCTTTCTCTGAAAGTTTACATTATGGAAATGTCTTGCTCTACCAATTGGAGAAATACACTTAGTATCATCTTCCCCAGCAGACTCTTATGCCTTCTGTTATCACAGTTTTTCTCTCATCTTTCACTCCTGTACCAAATGCAAACTTGATGCATTGAAGTTCCTGCTCTTTCCTCCTCTGCTATCCATCCTACACCCCCTCCTTCAGTACACTAGGGTTTTTCCTTCATTATATGTGCATGCTACCCAGCAGGCTCAGCCACAGAGTGAAGCTGGCACCTCACAAGGTCCTGCCTCTGCCTTCTGTACATCTTCATTACATTGAGAAATAAATTATCTTGTTAGTAACATTATTATATTAAAAGTTGACAAGTAAATCTTATTATAAAAGTGTAATACAATGAGATTTTTTATTCATGCATTTAGCCCTCACTCTCTGACACTTAATTATAGCTACTGCTGCATGGTGATCTGAAACATTAATTCAAAAAATCAACTAAAATCCTCCATAATAAACTGATTTCCTGCCCTGCTCTTAGGGCTCTCTTTTAAACATATACTGAAATCACTTACAACATGTCCAGTGAGTCTTAGAGGAGCTTGATTTTAATGGAAAAAAAAAAAGAAGGACTATACAAGGGGTATTTTGTCAGGAACTGCAGAGAGAATCAAATCTGAACTTGTGTACAGGATGAAGTTTTGCAAGGACAGAAATGGGATATTCCCTAACAAGAGCAACAAAACACCCATGCATCTGCTCCACCACAGTACAGTGAGCACAAAATCAAGGAGTATTTTGTTGTTGCACAGTGCAGCTGAGGCTGCTTCTCAACTTTTCATGGTGCTTTGGCCCAGGGACCTTGGTTCCCATGAAGACATGCACAAGTGTCCATAGGCTGTAGTGTGAGCTGGACACTGCACACCATGGAGCCCTGAGCACTCCTGGGGTACAGCAGATAATCCATTTTTTTCCTTTAAGGCAACCAACATTCAGCCTGTGTTTAGATTTCCTACAACTCCTCACCACCACAGGATGGATATCCCCAGAGCTGTCATAGGTCTTGAAAGGAAAAGTAATAGGTTATTCCCCCTGCTCTGCAAGTGTTCACCCCTTATCTCATTGTAAGAGCTTATGGGGCAGCCAGTGACTACAAAGAGAGTCAGGACCAGACATCCTGCAGACAAATCAGGCTGAACTCTAGCAGGTTGACTCCACCAGGGCTGTGAAGGTACTCCAGGACAGAGAGTTTGATATATTCACTGGAGCACTATTTTAGGGATATTTTCTAGAAGCACCAAATTATTATTTATAGATCTTATTTAGATGCACCAAATCCCTGTTGCACAGCTCTCCTCCACTGTGCTTCTTGCACCACTGAACCATCCCAATCTGCATCCTAAAAGAGCACCAGAAGTGCTTTCAGGTGTAATGGCTACAGAGATGCACCTGTATGGAGTTAGAGCTTGAAGGGGGAGGCAAGTTAATTGGATCTGCAAATCTTAATGTAAAAAAATTCTCAAATTGAGAAAAAAAATTATAGTTCCAAAACTACCTATAAATTGTGCTCCTGACACTGGGATGATCTCCAAGCAAATAATCTTCTTTCATGCTGAAAACTAGTCTGCCCCTGCACACTTTCAATAAGGATCCCACAGACAATAAAACAGAGACATTTTCGTTTTCTTAATGTGAACCAAACAAAGCACCTCAAAACATAAACAACACCCACCCTCTTTAACTAAGCAAGCTGACAAAATTTCCCGTCTTGTGTAAAGGAGATTGGAAGAAAAAAGGTTGAACCTCTCCTTGTGGTGAGAAATAAGTCTAAGAAAATTCCAGTAGAGTTGCTGCACAAAATGTAAGGGAGAGCTTAAGAAACTTTGGTACTCAGTTTTTGCTGAACATCAGCTGGAGGTAAATTACTAACTTTTCTGCACTCCTTCAAAAATCCTTCTGAAAAACTATATTCACTTCATCACCTCAGTAAAATTTTGTCGTCTGCTTGCATATCACATATCCCATCAAACTTGGGACTTGCCACTTTAAGCAGAAGACTTACTATCAGTAAACATGCCTTTTCCAGCCTTACTCTAGCATGATTCTTTTCATCAGTAATAAACTCTGAGTGTAAATCTTTTTTACTGCTGTACTTCTCTCTGTGTCAAAAATTCACATATAGATTTGGTACAAGCTAGTCCAACTTCCTCTGAAAGTTTAGGAGGCAAACTCTGCAATGACAGACCATTGCAAGTTATAGGCAACTATAAAAACATTCAAGTGACAAAATATGCCTGTTTGCAATTCAGGGGGAGTATCAAGACAGCAAGTCATGCTACAGTGTTCAGAATAACTAAACCTCAATAGCTGGGACAAAAGATTAAAAAAAATCAGATCTCACTAAGACACCAAAGGAAGTGACCAGGTTTTAATAGGACGTGAGTCCGCAAGTTGTCTACTAGGGGTTCAGCATTTTCTCAAAGTCCAACTCTAATTGTGATAAACTCTACTGAAAATTTAAAAATTAGCACATCAGTTATTTTCAAGGTCTGTTCCCTAAGGACATTTCAACAAAATTCTGGAAAAGATGATATAAGAGTAAAGCAGTTAAAAATCATGACTTGACCCTTATGTCCATACTGCTTAACCATAAGCTTGGGTGGAAATTTACCATATGGTAGTTAAGCCATCTGCAGAAGACACACTCTAAGTCACAACTGTCTCCTTCAGTTAGTAATATTTAGGCAGTAAGCATAAAAATGTGCTGCAATGTTAGGAATCGTTTAGGGTTTCTATAATGGTCTACCTCAGACTCTTTTTCAAAGTCAGCTATCTTCTGGCTGGGAATAGGTGTAAATTAATCTTTTCATCTAGGAATAAATAATTCCTTCTTAGTACAGTCTTCCTCTGATTTTCCAGGGATTCTTTCTTCTTTAATGATGTTTTAAGAAGTACCTTCAATTAAGAAGTAAACGATCCATTCTGAACTTGTTATTTCAGCTGAAGAAAAATTATTAGTTCAGTTCCTTGTAGTCAAACTTATAACTTGGACAATTATTAAGGACCAATTAGTTACAATGCAGTTCTGAAAAAAGCCCTTAAATATACATATATGAATATAACCTAAATTCCACCAGTTATATGAAAAAAGATTATACAGTAATAATGATTCTATTTTTAGAGAATTATATAAAGCACACTTCATTTTTAAATTGACAGGTCTGAACAGTATACGCATGAAAAACTTTTTTGTTTAGTAACCAAGAAACAAGTTTCAAAAATAATGTGACAAGTCAAAAATATACTATATTATCCCCAGTAATTGGCAAAATCAATACCATACTGCATGACCTACAGTATCTGTTCCTAGGGGAACAGTAAATTGAATCTACTTCAGCACAGGGAACAGTGGTAAACAGAACCCTAATCTTTTCTGGAACTTCATTTGTCATGTATGATTTATCATTATTTTTTTCATTTCACAATGCAAGTGTCACTTGTTGGTTTCATCTTCTGTAGAAAGAAAATTGTTTTGATGAAGGTCAACTGTATGAGTTGGGTAAAAAAGGCAGACTGGTCATGATAGTTCACTTAAATGGAAAACCATCCTACATGAATGCCATTAACAGTATCCTTCCTGATGGCAGAGTATCTTAATGCAGTGACCCAAGGGAAATAAATGCCCAATCTCTGAGTTTTACCTCAGGCATATTGAAATGTAAGTCTGAGTGTAGAAGACTAAATACAAGGTATTTTTCAGCCTTCCTTGCAGAGAAAAAAAATACTCTAAAGACATTTTAATTTGCATTGCCAATTTTATTATAACACCTAGAATTTTCCCTTCCCCTTAACCATGTCTTACCCTATTAAGCACTCATTGTGTTAAATACTGTTGATAGGTAGAGGCCCCCATGGACTGCAGCTCAATTGGAACAAAATTAGTGAGAAGGAATGGAGTAAGAAAGCTGGAAAAAATCCCATGGTTATTATGGTAGACTATTAACATTAAAGAATCTGTTACATGTACACAAGGAATGAGGAAAAGACCATGAATAAATGACTTTGCTTTGGGAACTTCTTTATGGGATCTATGATATGGAGCAAAGGTCACTTTATCTGTACAAGTGATTGGACTGGTGGAAATTGGTGCTGTTGTCAAAAATGGGGGGCATGCACAAGAAAAATTATGAAGGAGAAGTTATGAAACCCCTACAGGACAAGAAACTGTGATGTACCTTGACTGCAGTTTAAGGTTCAGTCTGATACTGACATGACCATCTTCTGTAAAAGAGAACAAAACCACAAAAATTCTAGTTTTTCTAGGAAGAAAATGTAAATATTTCATAAGAAATTAGTGTCATGGAATCTCTTTGCTTTTGCAGAGTGTTCAGGGAGATTCACATTCCACCACAACTATCATACTTCCATAAAATCCCATTGAGTAGCACCAGTTTTTACATGGACTGTGTTCTGAGTGGAGCTAGCAGAGATCTTCATTATTCAAATATGTCTGATATGTAGAGCAGCCATACGTGATATAAATCACATTTAATAAGAAACCTAAAGAATTCTGCTCCCTCTCAGCTCCAAAATTCTCTTGAATGGAAAAACTAGATGATACCTAAAATGTCAGTCTCTTGTTTTCACACGGTATTAAATCAATCTCCTTCTAATGCCTTGTGCTACTCAATTTGTTTTCAGTAATGTAGTTTTCCCCCTCTTTTCCTACATAAGTAAAAGTTATATTAAATTATTTAATCACTAGAAATCTCTGAGATTAAACTGCTAGCAATTCAACCACACATCTTTAGACCTTTCATGTCTCCTTTAAAAGTGAGCTGTCTCCTCTGAACAACAGAACTTGCAAGATGAATTTTAGAGTCCACATCAAAAAAAGGTAGCAGTCAAATGGAAGACTGATGCATACAAAAAAGACTGAAGTAGCTACCATTTTATATTTTATTTTAATACTTAAATCGCCTCTGCTCTAGAAGTTACTTAATCTTTTCCCTTGGTCATGATTTATGAACAATTCACTTATCAGTTGCACAGATATTTTTTCATAATTCCAGAGGAAACTGAACTGTCCATACACTATGGCCATGCTGCAGTCTTCTGAACTGCAATTAATTTTTTATATATACATTAAGATATCCTTCTGGGTAACTGTAGGAGTAGCCTGGGCCAGGTGCTCAGCCTTGAGGTGAGCTGAGACCCTGGAGCCCTGGGTAGGGCACTCCAGGTGGGTCTGAGGTGAGGGGGGTCAGGGGTTCCTTGAGGATCTCTGATACTCAAGGCTTCAAAGGCTCAATTTCAAAGGCTTTTCCCAACTCGGGAGTAGCATATTATCTACCACAAGTGTACATGTGAAACTTGTTCTGTGTTGAGTCATCTTTCACCCTAAAAGGGTCACTCTCTGGGAAAACTGAAATTCATGAAGCTATTTAAGGCATTCTGTGAACAGTTTGGTCCTTCTCATGTCCTTCCTCTTGTTTTCCTCCCAACACACAACTCCCAATCATGGAGTATTCTGCCAAGTGTGGTAGAAGCTGAAATATCAAAGTCACTTTGAATTATTCAAAGAAACAGGAAAGATTAAACCCACTTCCACCTCCAGATCAATTGCTCAACTGCTTAACCTGCATTTGCAAAAGAGAAGAGGAGACAGTGTTGAGACAAAATGGTGCATGGAGCCACAGGGTCCCATTTCAACTTCCAGGCAACCTCTTGGGCCCTGGTTTCAGTGCTGGCTGCAGTGGGAACAAGAGGAGGGGAAGAGCAAAGTATAAATTTGCTAAAGTGGTGTGACAAGCCTCTTTGGCAACAGTTAGTGACTGTCTGGCAGAATTAACAGGAATCAATCATGCAGCAAGTTCATCGGAAAAAGAAAATGAGAATAACAAGGGACAAGCTAAACAGTGGCTCAGTAAGGTGGAAAGGCAGATTCTCAACAGGCTGGTGAGAAGCACTTGATGGAGGATATTACAGCCACTGAGGCAGAATTATGGCAAGTAATTAAGCATAGCAGCATTGTCAGAAGGTGGGTTTGAACTGGGAAAACACTGCTGTTCAAATGTGGGAATGGCTCTGGTCAATGCTCATTCCCACAGAGCTCAGCAAGAGGATGATCAAAGCTGTCAGGTTGCAAGAAAGAGTCTGATTAACCCCTGGGTGGATAGATGTATTTTAACTACAGTACCATGTATGGACTTGCTGCCTTGCAGTAGAACATAGCTCAATAGGGCTTATAACCTTTAACAGCAGAAGGACTTCCATTTCCCTATTTATGTTTCTTTGAAATCTATTTATACCTGCCCCATACAACATAATTACATGATCTTATGTCAATGTTTAATCTCATTTCATCCACAATAGTCTCACCTGCTTCAAGAAGGTAGTCATAAAACTCTTAAAGATATATATCCAAAGGGTAGGGTTACTTTGGATATATAAAGAAAAAAGGAAGATAGTATATAACCTAATAGCAAAATAGGGATTCCAACTTCTGTTTACTTGCATTTAAAATGTTTGATTGCTTTAATAACAGGCTCACTGGCAAACTTCTAATTTGGATCTATTATCTTCCTCATTAGAATTCCAGTGGCAGGGTGAGCACATAGGCTGCTTATTATACAGGAGTTCATTATCAAAATCTACCAGAGATTGATTATCAATAAAGTGTTTTTCATTTCCTTAGAACTCTCATCACAGCACTCTTTTTATTTATTATCCTTCCACTCTCTTTTCTTTATCTAATCAGCCTGTGTTGAATCAGCTGCTAAGTATTCAAGAGCAAATGGTTTCTTCAGCCTCATAACCATTACAAGTCAGTAGGAGCTATCCTTCAGACCAATTGTTCTGCTTAGGATCCAGCTCTCCTTTCATTTTTAAATCCTTATACATCAAGAGTGTAATGATACCAAATGACGAGCAAATGTTTTTCAGTTAGATATAGAAAACACACTTCAAACAAAGAATTTTCCTTTCCAGTCTAGAAAGTCAAAGTGTGGGCATGCACACTGGAACCCTCCTCCTCACCAACTGGGGAGAACAAGTACTGCCCTCCCCAAATTTCTGCTGGGAGAGAGAGGAGGCTCAAGAAGGAAGCCAGGCAAGCAGGAGCCCAGCAGCTCTATCTCGGTTGAATGGCTGAGGTTGAGTTGCACACAGCTGGTCTCTCTGGGTGCCTCTCTGATTAACAAGGGTGTGCTAGGAAACAACACATGGCAGCTGAAGTCCCTGCTCATCTGCAATCAGTGAAATGGAAATAAGCCTCCTCCAGGGCTGTGATTGGTAGAAAGCAAGAGGAAATCAGGGGCAATGTTTAGACAAAATCTTTCGTACTTAAAAGTTATCAAAGGTCATATCAGTAAGTTATAGAAAGAGGAAGTGCTGGGCACTCTTTTCAGTGGAAAAGAGGGAAAATAATTCAGGAGGCTTAAAGATCAGATCACTCTGTGATACTAAACCAGAGAAATACTTCATTCATCACCTATTTGGGCTGAAAATACCAGAGGAAACTGAGATGACTGGAAAATTTTACTACCACTGGTAAAGCTCATTTATATGACAAGGTAGTTACATTTTTAAGTCTTAGTACTAGTAGGTGGAGATAAAAAAAGAGATAACTACCTCCACCTACAAGCTAGAGAGAAAAACCTAATTTCTAATCTATGATTTCTGTCCCAGCTGTTCTTATTTACATGAAGTGTAGTACAGGATGCAGTACACTACACTGAACTTTTCCTGTTACAACTAATGAGACTCAAAACTAATAATGACTCAGCTGACTTAACTGATAATGTTCCATGAACTGCTCAAAGCACACTCTCACAAACAGTCACTATGAGCTGACTATGGTCCCTCAGGCATTTGGGAAAGAGTATTCCAAGGGGCTTTGAGAAGACCTCTCCAAAGTTTCCCAGCTGGCCCATGGCAGGCTGTGATGGCTGGTTTGGGGGACCCTGCAGTGCTGACTGGGCTGTCCTTGGCTGGGGGAAGGCAGTGGCTCTGCTGGCTGGAGGCTGTGGCACTGGGGAGCCTTCTCTCTGCAGCTGGGGCAAATAATGCTCAGTTTCAACTCATGAGTGAAGTTTCAAAGTGGAATTGAGGACAGTATCAGAGCACTGCCTCCAAACAGGACAACCACATCTAACTGGAGCAGCACTGCAGCACACAGCTGATTTCCTGCTGGAGTTTCACTCATCTGTTTGAAAAGAATACTTCACATGTTTTATCCACAAAAGGCACCTACATATCCCATTCTCAAGCATTTTTTCATACTTGAGGGAAAGAAAAATCTGTAAAGACAATAAAGTATCCAAAAACCAGTAAGTGACACTGTATCCACAGTATTCATTTAAGAGAAGTTCCTTAGCAGCGGGCATCTTGGTGATTCTCTCATCCCAAAGAGAGGTTGTGAGGAAACAAAACTATTGTCTAGCTAAAGGCTACCCAAAACCTGTCTTCTCAAGTCTATCTTTCCAAAGTGACTGTCTCATTTCCCTGCCTCACCATTGAGCTTCACTAGAAATAACCCTGCAACCCTGTCCTGTGTGTTCTCCTGCTGTAGATCTACAGATCTACAGCTTCCTTTACATTTGGAAAGCTGTCCTTTTTCTTCTTGTATCTTGGACCACAAGTCCAGACAGAGTGGGTGAAAGACTCAATTTAATGTTCTTAAGAAAAATTTAGGAGTGATATACAAACACAGAAGCTGAGAGAGGAAGGATCCTGCTCCAGAAAAGTGAAACACCTTTTTATTCAGTTGTTTTGTTTATATGTAGGTAGACGAGGAAAGTTTTTTGTAAGCAGATTTTTTTAGCATCAAAAAAGGCTTCTCATATAATATGCAAATAACCAACACAGTATTTAGCCAAAATGTTAAAATGATAAAATTTTACCAGCATAAAGTACAGTTTCACAGAAAAAGACCAGAGGTAGTTCATACTAGCTGAAATAAGAACAGTAAACTATATAAACTAAAGCCTGAGGGCTCAAACTGATCAATGCTGGAAGCCAAAGAGGATTTCTATCCTCTTACATAATATTTTATTCCTGTCTAGATATCCTGTGAGTTTTTTCTGCCCTCTCTGACAAGCTAGTAGGCTTGATGAATCATTGTTTGTTTTCTGATTTGGCAATTCCAATGTTCTTATAAGGAAAATAACGTATGACAAGGTCAAGAATATGAACACAATTATAAAGGAAGCTTGACAGATCAGATAAAACTTCTGGGGTATAAAGGGAAAAAAGTAAATAAGGAACAGATATTGAGAACAGATATTAGTGAGCATAGTAGGAATACAAGCAAAAAAAAGGCAGCTTCAGTCCTGGAAAGGCACAGCAGTCAGTTATTTGTCAGCAATAGGAAAAAAGAGGGGAGATGTTCCATTGTTGCAAACTAAACCAGGAATGGTAAGGTATACAATCATTGTTGAGATTTTTTTTAACTAGACCAAAGTTAAATGAAAGAGAGAAAAAAAAACAAAGAGGAATGAAATTCTGGGCAAGTGTAATTGCAAATAAATCAAAATTTATGTCAGCCCACTTACGTGGCGTGCTCCCTGCAAGGATGTGGTCTGGATACACTGCAACAGGTGTTCAAAAATGTGTGCAAGCCAAGGGCACAGAGTTTGTCAGGAAATGAAAGACTGAGATGAGTACATTCAGAATGAAGAAAAATAATCAGAAACTGCATATCAGGTTTCAGGTAAGCAAAGCAAAGAAAGTCATCTTGAATGAAAAGCAATTTACAAGTGAGCAGAAGGAAAAAAGGATGATCTGAGGAACATCAAGTCTTTGGAACAAGAGGGGAAAAGTTCAATAAAAATTAAATTCTTTTGATATATATTACAGGAAATATGAAAGGATTTAGGGTGACAGTGAGAGATGGGTATAGAGGAAGAAGGTGGAGAGGAGAGGGAAGAGCAGAGGTAGAAAGAGGACGGTGCAGTAGTCCAGATGCTGAGGGTGGGACTGTGATGAATAGCATCTGTTTAATTTTCTGGTTTGCAGTTAGTGTTTTTTATGTTCCTTTTTAAAATCAGTGTCTGGTAGCAGGCAAGAAGAATGCTTGTCTGCCTTGCCTTGACTACTTTGCCACTGGGCTTTGGCAATAGAGGAACAATCAGGGCAGTTGTTTCTTTTCTGACAGCAACTGAACTTGCTCAGCAGGGAAAAGTGGAGGAGAGCAGAGCTCAGCATCTGGGAAGGGACAGACTTGGCAGGCAGGGAAATGCTAAGGTGGAGAAACAGGTGGAGGAGAGCAGAAAACACACATGTAGGCCAGAGCTAAAGACAAGGGAATTTTCTGAGGTACTTGGTGGGATGGAGTGACTGTAGCTTTGTTGTTTCTGCCAGTTGGAAGTGATGATTCCTGCAGGAACACACTGTCAGCAGTAAAAACAGGGAGAAAACAGGATCTGTCATGAGCTTACCCAGACCTTGTGCCCTTCCCTTCTGAAAATCCAAAGGAAGACCTGCTGCCTTCTTTAAGCTCCTGCCTAAGACCACTGAGCTCGGCTTTGAGCTGTAGGTTATCTGAGGACTCCATTCTTTTCTTTAGAAAGAGATAAAAAAGGGTTAATCCTTATCCTAATGAGAGCTACTGGCAGCATGCATATCCTGGCTAATGGACCTGCAGCAATGGAAAACACCTTGTCAGTGAGAATGCCTCTCTGGTCAAATGCAAAGGGTACATGAATCATGATTTGGCTGCACTATTATAGACTGCACTGTGAAACCTGAACTGCATTTGTGAGACTACAACAAAGTAATGCAAAACCCAAGATATATATTCATGAACTCATCATCACAACAGTGATGCCTACAGTTAAGCTGATAACTGCTACTGAGGCAGGCACAAACACAGGATGCTGAAATATTGTGGTGTGATTTAGCCAACCGTATGGGTGAAACACCAGAGGTACTTTTGTGTACTGAAACACAGTGCAGGCACTTAACCTATATCCTTGTAGTAGAGTTCAACCTGTTCAGTAACAAAACTATTTAAGGAAGGAAAGCAGATATCTATTTCATGAGATCATAGTGCAATACCACTGCTTCAGTGCCTCTGCCTCTGTTTTGGTGTGGGTGTTGTTTAGGAAAGAATTCTAAGTAGGCTGTAGAAACACAGCATATTAATATGCTAAGAAAAGTGACATAATAAATTATGTGTACATTGCATTAGCTGGCACTATCTCCATATCACCAGGCAGTGTGTCACACCTGCTTTGGGATTTTTTTTAGTTGATCAGTTATAAACAAAGGGAGTAAAATTTTTAAAAGGTGAACCTGTATTGCACCTATAAAACAGGCAATTTTGTGCCTAACAGGCCATACAAATGCACTCTCATGTTCTTGAGGATTTTCTGAGCACAAACATTATTATGGACCTAACTGAGACTGAAGTGACAAATGGTACAGCCTGAAGCTATATTATCTATTGATAATCTTTCCCTCTTGAAAGCTGTATCCAACCCATTATATGATTTCAAGGTAAAATTAAAGAAATGTGTTTCCTGAAATGGAGTTTGGGTCGATCCAGCCAGACCTGGCTGCATGAAAGATAGTTTCAATCCTTTATTGCAGTCTGAATTTGCAGGGAAACACCAACCTTTGAACCCAAGACCTGTGCAACTGGAGAATGGAATAAAGAAGCTATAATAAATTGTGTTACTCTATTAAGGGCTAAGAATCTTTTAAGCAGCTGCAGCTAGTGCCTTGCTTTTTAATTATGTAAGATACCATCTTTAAACATAGAGAAAAGCTTTGTTCATGACTTGTCCTTCTGCCACAAAAATGTGTATTATTGCTGAATTCAAAGGCATTATTTTTCATGACCTATTTCAGGCCAGAAGTTCACAAGCGCTTTAAGCTGGCATTTGCCAGCATTGACCTAAGAAAATTGCCCTGCTGACTTCCTCGACTTCTCCTGCCTGCCGTTGCATTTCTCCACCCTGGCACAAAGGTATGTGAAGCTGAGTGGCAGACTGGAGCAAGGAGCTGAAGCAAGCTCAGTTTGAAGTGGGAGAGGGAACAAAATGCTCATTACATTATTGCATGAGAAATTTAAGCACAAGGATGAAGGTAATGGGCTAACAAGACCAGGCAAAAGCTGCTGGGGAAGGGTGTTCAGCAAAGTTGGTGGTGCCAGCTCCTGGAATTACAGTGTGAGATCATCCTGCTCTTGCCAGTGACACTCAGCACCCTTCTCCTCCCCTTCACTGAGAAATCTTCAAATGCTGAGAGGAGCAGGCTAGACATAGCCCCACATGTAAATGTGTGCCTCAAGCATTTCTTAAATCAGTTTTAGATACTTCTAAAGCTACATGAAATCTGTAATTTACGTCCTACAGGGTTTTCATTTGCACACTGAAAACAAGTCTGTTTGCTTTAGAGTTGTCAAAGCAAAATGTCAGTTATTTGATGTTAGATTCATGTTAACTCTGTCCTAGAACTTTCTTTTTTGCTCTTCTGCAAGAGCAATTGTGAAATTATAATACAGCTTTGGTCCACATATCTAAGCAATGTGCAATGTAAGCATGAGGTATGTTGCATCCTATGCTTCCAAATGGAAAGTAAATAAACATCCTGAATCACAATTTGTTCAGAAAAAGCATCACGTGTATTCTCTACGGGCAATATTCCACATTTTTTCTCCCATTCCAGCACACCAGAAGAACAGCTCTGCTAGAGAATTGCATTTCTAAGGAGGTAAAGCAGAATTTCTAATAACTATTTTAATAAGTGTTCTATTTTACATGATTTTCTTTTTTTAATGGATATGAGTTCAGAAAAGAGCAGCTCATATTTCTATGAGATAAAAAAGGAGTGGGAGCAAGCACTCATCAAAAGCTGATAGGTCATGACATGCCTGCTTTGGAGTAGATATTACCTAAGGAGAAAAGGTTTTGTTTCTCTAAGAGGGAAAGGGAAAAATATTCAGTGAAATAGAAAACCTGCATGATGATTTCATTATGTCAGGTCAGTGATCCTGTTTGATGGACTAGGACACTTAGTACCAGCAAATCTTCTGACTAAACATGCAAAGGAGGAGGTTACTCACCCTTCCAGGCTTATATAAAAGACTGCAGGCATCGTGGAGCCTTTTAAGGACAGTTAAAGATGGTAGTTGTCTTTGCTGGTCACATATAGTTAGGTAACTTGTTGCCTGGAAACACAATCCCAGTGGTTCATACACTAGAAAGAGTAATTTAAAAGTTGTCTTTGTTCCAAATTTTAGGTATTCTCTTATTTTCAGCTTTTGCCTCCTATAAGGCAACTGCTCTATATTTCATAAATTAACCATAAAAGACATTACACTGATTAAATCATTTCATAAAAGTAACCCTTAGTAAAAATAACTCATGGTAGGAATGAAAAAGCATGACTAACTTAGAAGTGGTGTAAAGGACTGAGCATCCTTTTGTCCATCCTTTCTTGATTGACTGAGTAACAGTAAGGTTTGGGATAAAGTAAAAATCACTTTAAAGTGCCCAAGAGGTAAAAGTGAGGAAAATAAAATAGCAGTGGAAAGCTATTAAGGGAGCTGGCTGCAGGCAGCACACTTGTGTTTGCATAAGGGCTGTCCTTCAGACAGGCTCGTCAGCGTGCTTGGCCCTTTATAGAACATCAGAGACTCTGAGGCTCAATTTAAAATAAAACCTGATCAAACACTGGATGTAATCTATGCCTACCCTGAAGTGAAGGGAAATACTCCTGAGGAATGAGCTATGTGCTGTTCCTGAATTACAAACACCTCAGCCCAGATTACAAAGAGACAAGGCGCTCAGTCTCACGGCCTCATTTTAGGAACTTGGCTCCCTATCTGAAGAGATGCCTCAAGAAAGGATCACAAAATAAACCTGCTGAAGGGGAACCTGCTTCTCTAGCCCAGAGGAGACAGAACAGGTTTTTCCTTTTTTTTTTTCCTGTTCTCCTTCCTTTACATCTCCTCCCATCTGGAGGAATCTGTCTGAGATACTAACTGCCCAAGGATAAATCTTTCTTCCCTGAAACTAGCAGGCTTTCATGCAGTTGCATGGTATTTAACCCATGTAAGATGCAGGCTGTTTCATTCCATTCATCTCTGCATATTTTGAAGCTGGAATTTCAGAACTACCTCCCTGGAGGAGACTGAACTGCTGGCCAGCCTGAGGACGGGCTGTAAGGACTTCAAGAGCAAAGTAGCCCATCTCAAAACACTGATCCACAGAAGGACCTTGCCATCAGAATAGCCACCACAGCAGGTACTTGAAATAAGCACAGAGGGGAGGCCTTTGTAATAGGAGTGTGCTAATTCCCAGTCGG
The DNA here is from genome assembly GCF_022539315.1 of Serinus canaria. Classification (NCBI taxonomy): domain Eukaryota; kingdom Metazoa; phylum Chordata; class Aves; order Passeriformes; family Fringillidae; genus Serinus; species Serinus canaria. The sequence goes on along the minus strand of NC_066314.1, from coordinate 15,587,191 downwards.
GGGAGATGAGACCTGGTTTGTACATCCTGGTTAATGCATCCAGACAAAAATTCCCACTGTGGCAAACTGTGAGGAAGGAGGCAACTGCTCAAACACATCACCCTAGTTATAGGGACAGCACCTGCCACCACCCTGTGGATACCCAGAACTGGGCTGTATAAAGGTGGTACCTGCAGAAGGACTCCAGGACCCCAGCACTGAGAAGCCCAGGCTGAAGAAGGACCAACATGATGCCACTGGATCCATGGGTGGTGCCTCTCTTCTGCTTGATCTCTCTCTGCCCACCCTGCCACCCTTCTCTATTTCTTTCCATCTCTCTATCTCACTGTTGAATAAACTCCATATTACTGACTTTGGCATATGGTCTCATTTGCACCTTACTTCAGGCAGAGGCACCTCTCACTAACCAAACCACAGCACCACCTCTCGCCCTTGTCAAAGTCATGGCGCAGTCCTGGCTGAAAAACCAACCAAGGCACAAAGAAAGCTCCCAGCAATGAAAGTGGATTGCTGCTACACCACAAGGGAACACGCTGGGGAGGGGATCTCTGGCATTTCAGATCCCAGTGTAAGCATTTTACAACCTAGCTAGCATTTTACTCTGATACTGCACAATGTATCAACAGTCCTCAGAAAAGGATTGCAACTCAGGATCTTCCTTTCCCTTCTTTCAAGTGAGGATCCAAATTTCTGATCCAGGAGCTAGGCACAGAGCATGTCTAATACACCAAATATCCATGCTGAGACAGATGGCACAGCATCCACTTTGTGAAATGTGAAAGCACTCAGGTGTAACACAGATGCCAAAATGCTCGATATTGTCAAATAGAAGGCATCTGTGAGGATGCACAGAGGCGAAGCTCCATGTTTCTATAGCACGTAGGGTTATCCAGCAGCTGAGCAAAATGCTTTGGGATTTAGTCATCAAACAGTACTTACGTCTTTCAGAGCAATACAGGATTTGATCTTCAAACCCGTGAGTAGGATTACTGTTTGATACTTTGTCACTGGCCCATCTGGAGCCTGCCATTATAGCTTCCTCTGGGATGAGCCATTTGCAACATGTGGAATCTGCCTCCAGAAAAGTATTAAGCTCATTTAATTTGCAGGATTAGAAATCAGTCTACAGGACTGTGTTTTGTGAGGGATGGGTAGGTGTGGTACAGCTTCCAAAGTAGCAGACAAGTCTGCAGACTAATTGCAATATAGGGACATGAATTAGTAGCTATTATCTTATTATCTGGCTTATTATGCACTCCAGACCAAAGTCCTAAATGCATTTGCATATTGTCTCACACAGTACTGCCGTATTTTATGTCCCAGACATGGATTCCCTTTTCTGCACACAGGAGGGAATGGGTACCTTGGTCTGCTTGGAACTGCTGCAGCAGCACTGCAAGTGTGGAGAGAGGTCAACAAAAAAGAAATGTTGAACTGAAACCTCTATCTGAAGTATTGTGTGCAACGGGGGTCTGAAAATATTTCTTAGGGTGAGGTGCTCATATCAGTCTTGATATACAGACCTTTCATCTATGGCAGGTATTTTTTGTGTGCATATTTGTATTTAATACAATAAATTCAGGTAGGAAGGAACCTCAGGATGTCTCTAGGCAAACCTCCTTCTCAGAGCAGTGTCAGCTCTTAGATAAGAGCAGGTTACTGAGGGCTTTATCTAGCTGAGTCTTGAAAAACTAAAAGGATAAAGACTGCATGTATTCTGTGGGCAGCCCAGCACAAAGTTTCATTGTCTCCACAGAGAAAAAGGTCTTCCTTTCTTTCCTTTCTTCCTTTCCTTTCCCATCTGAACATCCCTGTTTCAGCTCATGCCTGCTGTCCCTAATCCTCCTTCCATTTTTGCTGTGCAGGGCCTGGCTCCGCCTCCTCAGTGACTTCTGCAGGCACCTGGAGTGGCTCTGTAGCCCAGCAGAAGCCATCCCTGCTCCAGGCCAGACAGCCCCAGCTCCCTCTGCCTCTCCTCGCAGGGCAAGTGCTCCAGTTCCCCACCATCACAGTGGCCCTCAGCTGAACTCATTCATGGTTATGAGCTATGAGCCTCAGCCTGGGGCTGGGCACAAAAAGCTTTTCCTCTCTTTTCTACAGCACTTCCACCAGTTGATACAAATACTCAGGAGACAGAAATCTCCTCTTCAGGGCCTTCTTCCCTCTGTGGAGTCAGCTTCCAAGCCACTTCTCTGTGCTCCTTAAGGCTTCGAGATACCTGGTGCTCTAGGATGGAAAGGTGTGTGCTCTGCAGGGACACCTGGCCCCTACAGCTCGGGATGGAAGGTGGATTGAGCCTCTGTTCCAATTTTTATCTCCAAGTTGTTTGGGAAAGGGGGAAGAAAAGTGAGTTTTATCCTTTTAAAATTCTTTGGTGTAGCTTAACAGCTGTTTCATTCAGTTGAACTTTATCATTTCTGATCCAGAGTGATTTTGAAAGTCCCAGCTTCTCCAGCTGTTTTGCATGGCTGTAAGCCTTAAGTTTCCTTGTTAAGATTAACTTCGTTTTCCAGCTATTGATCTTACTTTCTAAATTTTTCATTCTCTTTTTGAAGCTGCAGCCAAATAGAAATGTTCCTGCCACTGACTGTGATTTTCTCACATGAAAATTAAGCTCAGTGTACAGTGGTATGTGAAGGTAATGAAATCATCTGAGAAAAATCAAAGCCTTTACCAAGTAGCTTTTATGAAGTTTTTCTCTTTTTTTCCTGTATAATGGAGGGCCATAGTCTCTCTTAGCCTAAGTGGGGCACTATTTAGATGAGAAAAATATTCTGATTCCATATAAGATTCATAGTGATTCTGTTTACTGTCATAGATTCACTTTCAGCAGATGAGTGATTGTTTTTTTCTAGAGAAGATGATTCAGTAATCATACTTTCAGGTAAGAAAGAAAAACTTACCGGATGGAATTGCTAATGTTTAGGTGAAATATTGTACAGGACAGAATTGTAAATTAATGCCACATACACATGCCAGAAATGCCTAAAATTCAGTTGAATTTTTTATACATTTGCCCTTCTATGAATGTTGGGAAATTAGTTAGAGTAAGGTGATGATCATTAGTCAACTATCAGATTAAGAAGTAGGAAATGTTGAGTTCCTGGACCTGCAAGACTATGCAATTAATTTTTTTTCTTATTTTTAATCAGCGTAACCCTAATTATAAATTCATAAACCAGCCTACTCACCAAACTATTCCATGTAAATTATTTCTATGCACAGGAAGTTGAGTTGAGGAAGGGTATTTGTCTTAGAAATGGAGGGACAAGCAAGAATTAGAAAAAAAATTCTGGAGTGTCTCTGAGTTCTATTTTACCATATCTGGGAGAGCTCTTACTTATTGTAGGAAAGCTATAGTCAGACAGACTTTTTAGGCATCTAGTCTAAGCTCTGAAGCCCGATCTAGTCCCTTCTGGAGGCAGATGTTTCAGTGTCCCCACAGTCACCAAGCAGCCCCTGAGGTCTGAGTGCAGCTCAAACCAGCAGAAGCTGAGCAGTGTCAGACAGCTGGGCACAGTGGGGGGATGCTCCTGAAGCCTGCCAGGGTCAGAGCATGGACATGGGGTATCTGGAGAGTTCTGGGCTGCAGGACAAACTCAGCACTTGTGAAGCCTGGTCCACAGCTGTGGATGGATGCAGTGGCACATCAGGGCATCCAGAGCCTGGCAAGGAGCAGCAGTGGCTGCCAGCCCAGACAGGTGTCAGAGGGGTGACACTGCTGCTCCTGCTGGGTGTCCCCACCTGGGCCAGCTGTGCGGCGTGGGAGGGCCAGGCACTGCCCTGCAGCTGCTGAGGGAGAGTGGAACTGGGGCTGAGCAGCCCATAGGGGACATGGTGGGGTGTAAATCAGGCTCTGGTCCTCAGTCAGATGCGTGCAAGAGCCATAGGGATGGCACCAGATACAAAATGTCACTGTGTCCTCTTAAACTAGCAGGACCTCTGGCTACCCTGTACTGCCCTCTGGATTTCAGTTTCAGCTCTCAGCTTTACATGGAAGTTACTCAGATGGAAAACTGAGGGGATGGAAAACTGTTTAAAGCAAACAAACAATTACCCTGCCTTCACCCCTAAGCATGGTAACCATTGCAAATGTTAATACAGCTGTTAATTCCCCATCTCATAATGAAAATGCCTGTCTCAAAACCTCTCCGACTTTTATCTGTAAGCAATGATACTACAATGCTTTGGCCATCCTTTGATCTTGGATACAATGAGACACTGAAAAGCAGCAGACTGTCCATTCCAGCCTCAGAAGTCTCCTCTCTGATCACAATGTTTCTGTCAGAACAACCCTACTTTAATGCTGCACTTGCAAACAAAGGTCCTGCCTTCTTCCCTCGCCCCCTATTCATCTTTCGTGACCTATTTCCCAACAAAACTTTGTTCTTTTCAGAATGGTAGCTAAGAAATATTTGCATTTTTCCTTCATTTCTGTATTTTTTCTTTTCCTTTTGTTGCCATTGGTGACATGCTGAACTCAGGACTCTACTCTCAGCACTCCCTTCCTCCCTCTGGCTCCATTTGTGCCACCCCTCCCACCTCCCTGTGCTCCTTCCTCTTTATGCTATTTGGTTTATGAACTCAGTGAATATAACTGTTCTGTTTAGGAAGAAAAAGATCACATTTTCTTTTGATCCACTTCCACTGCTCATTCTACTACCTCTTATTCCATTTCTTCTACAAAAGTCATTGTTAAGCCCTTTTTTTTCAAAAGTATATGTCTTTTTTTGATTCAAAAATCACTACTTTAGTGCCTTTTGAGAACTCTTTTATCAGTGCCGATATCTTTTGTCAACTCCCAGCACATTTTCGATCTCCATTTCCCTCAGTGTGATCCCTGAAGAATTGTTGTATTTTTCCTACCTCTCTTCTCCTCAGTGCTCATTTCACACAGGTTCCCATGATACAAACAGCACAGTTACTGTAATCCTTCATATTTTTGGACAAACTACACATTTTACCTTCTGAATATTAGTACACTGAAATTAGTTTAATCCCTGCCATTCCAATTCATTAAAGTCATATTTTTTTGCTCTGCAGAAACAAGTGATCCTGCAAGTAGTTACATTCACCCTCCACTTATCTTTGAAGAGTTTACAGTTTTCCCTGTCTAAAAAATGCCCATGTTGTGATTTTCCTCATATTTGTAACATATTTACTCTCTAAACTGAAGGATCAGCATCTTTCTGACCCATAACTTATTCTTGTACCATTGTCCCAAGCCACCTAGAGCTCAACTTTTGAGTACACTAAACCCAACAGTGCATTGGATCATTTAAACATTGACTTACTGTTCAGCACAGATGCAATCTGCCCCAGCTGGAAGCACCTGCTCAAATATTTAAATTTAAGTATGAAGTTAAGCCCTCAGGTGGATCAGAGCTCATGGGTCAGTCCAGAGCTGAGCCTCATCTTTTCCTCTGACATCCTGGGGTGCTGCTCAGTGCAGAACCACATCCCTGCAGCACTGAGTTCTCCAGAGACAGACCCAAACCGCTGCAATTTTTGTAATACTGATGTGGGGGAACTCTGTGCCTTCTGCATCCTCCAGTGCTGACATTTAATTTCAGTAAAACCAAATATGATGCTGGCAGACACCCCCACCTGCCAATCACCACCTTACCAAGTAGCTGTCTATAGATGTATCAAGTCATTTTTCCAGTTCTCTGCTGAGTAATTCCCCCTTGCTCTTCAACCACCACCCCAGACACTCCCCAAATTAAACTAGATTTCCTACACTACTGTTGCAATAACTTTAACATTCATCCTAGATTGCTGCTCAGCACAATGATCTGTTACTTGTAGCACAGGGAGAAATACAGCCTGAAATATAAATTTGGAAATGAATAGAGTCCAAGTAATTACAAAACCTGATACTGGAATATATTATAGTTATGAAAAGCATACCAGAGAAAGTGGAATAAATTGAAAACTTTATAGGAGAGAGGATATTAAAAGAACAGTACAGTGCAGGGATCAAATTTACTCTCTGAATATCTGAGCAAAATCAAAAGTCGTAGTGCTGCATATGCTAAATGGTTAAAAAAATTTAACACAAACTAATTGTGTCTCTCCTACAAAGCTATCTCATTTTCTGCTTACAAAAGCAGATGATTAGTGTCCCTTGAATCAGTGTCCCTTGAATATCAAGTTTTTCCTGTGCAAACTTGACAAGGAGTGATTGAGTTTCAGTAAGAAAGCTGTAACCCAGGCTTTTTGCACATTTGTCCTATGTAGTTGCTTTTCCTATCTAGATAATTTCTGCAAATTTCATGAGAAATTATTATTTTCATTCTGGGTCAAGATATTAATTTGCTTTCTAAAGTATATTCCACTACTGCAAATGCAAAATATAAAAGCAAACCATACCAAAAAAACCCACTTATTCTCTCTCTGTTTTAAAACAGCCATTGTCTTGCAGAGAATAAGTACCAAATACTGAACCTAATCTTGAGAAGTATATGTTCAGTTTTATAGCACCTTCAGGAAAACTGGAAATTGAATAAGACATTTAGATTAAAATATATTCTGGAAAAGGATTGCCTAAGAGCAAGTTTTGGCTGGCATTATTTTTAATCCTTTATAAATTTCTAAAAGTAATGGAAGGTGAGACATGTTTTGCAGATTTAAATAATTAAGACACAGAGTAGTTAATGGGGCTGGATTACTCCCACTGGTGCCTGAAACTCCCAAGGGATACGACCACTACAGCCATGCACAGTTGCTCTGTGCTACCCTGAAGTTACTCAGGTTTCCATCAGTGAAATATCCCAACATTTGGAGATAATATCAGTGAAATATCCCAGCATTGGGAGATAACATCAGGAAGTTAGAAGCTTGACTTGAGCATCTGACTCCAGAAAAATCAGGAGCAACTTCAGTATTGCAAGAGCCTGAATTGGCTCCCTCCAGGGCTGAGTCCCAAGCAACAACAAGAGTGACTGTGAGCTGCTTTAAAAGTTTCTTAAAATTCAACTGAGAGCTTGGGCACAGAGCTCACAACTGAGTTAGGAGAGATAAGGACCTGAAAATCTCTTTTGTGGGCTTTCTGGACATGCTCCAAACACATGTGGTGTGAGCAGGCTCACAAGTTTAAAGGTAAACAGGTGCTGAGACATCCGTGGGCCTGAGGAAAGCAACAATCCTTTGGAAGGAGCTGTGATGTTCAATGAAACAGCCCTAGTGGCCCAGCACCTGCCTGGCTGCAGAGATTGCAAGGCAAGCTGAAGAAGCTTGTTAAGAAATGCTTCCAGCAAAGCAGAAAATAGCATTGTAAGGGAAAAAAAGGGAACACTTCAAACAGAGCCAAAAATGATTATTCTGCAAATAAGTGCTGCCTTCAAGCTCAGTAAAAATACCTGTTAGCATGAAGCCAGCTGTGGAGGAGAACAGTGCATGCTTTAACTTGTAAAGCAAGAGGAGAGAACCTCTGGGGTCACACACCAGAGCAGCACAGCAAGCATGTGAGAAATCTGTCCAATTCCCCCATGACTCCCCAAAAATCCTTCCTCTGTGCCTCAGGGGACAGCTCAACCTCACAAGGACCAGCTGTGGAGAGAAGGGCACTCAGCCTCCCCAGGCATTCCCTTGCCCTCATGCCCAACTTTTCCTGGGCTGGCAACAAGGAAAAGTTGCAACAGCAAGGCACAATGTGTGGGCACCTGCCTGGCACATCTCCCAGGCCCCAGGTAATTTCCTCAGCACCCACTTGAGAAACAAAAAGGAGAACTCAGTTGTCCACAGTACAGACCCATTTAGGGAATGTTTTGCCAAGTTTCTTTGAAAACAACACAATTATGTAAATACAGACCAGCCAGCCCTTACAACAAATTCCTTCTTCCCTCACAGCCACTGACATTCCTCAGCTCAGGGAGCAGCAGGACTTAAAAACAGATGGGGTCCTCTGGAGGGAGCCAGGCTTTGGAGTGTGCAGTGTCTTGGAAACACTGTGTTAGCTCCTGATCCTTCTTGCTGTCCCTCTGGGAGCTCAGGAGGGGAGGATGCCATGGGCCTTCCCCTGTGTGCAGGTGATGCTGTGGCAGGGCTGGGACACCCCAGACCTGGCTCTGTCAGCCCACCTGCTCATGTCCAAAGGGTTCTCAGGCTTGGCAGCCTCCTCCAGTGGCTCTGTGGTGCTTCTCCCCTGCCATCACAAAGCAGCTCTGTCTTCTCCTGGGTGCTGCCCACCACAGGAGGAGTTTTAGTGCTACTCAGCATTCGAACGGGTTGGGACTGTACTGATGCTGTCCTTCCTCTCCTCAGATGGTTTCCTTTGTGAAACTGCCAGGAATGAAGGTTGAACTTTGTAAAGTGTTGCCAAATCCAGTAGCCTGGCAGAGGAGAGGCTGCCACTGCTCCCTGTTCTGGAACCATCCTAAGGGGAGCTGAAGGTCCATGCTGCCTACTGGGAATCCATGGGGCTCCAGAGACCATTTACAACAGGCTTCCAGTCTCTCCAGTAACCAACTCTCAAAGTCTTTGGACTCTCCAGTGCCCATCCCAGAGTGGGGGCTACTGGAGCTGATCCTCTTGCCTTCCCTTGTGCCCCTGTGTTCTTTACATGTGCGTGGAGATGGTCTTTTAATCCCATAATTTAAAAATTTATGTTAGTATCTCCATGTTGTGCTGAAATGAGAAGTTTTACTTTGGAAACTAATTTGGTGGGTATTAAAATGTTACTGGAATTCATGTGATCAGCAAAAATATGTACCTTTTAAGAATATCTTCATATTTCCACGCCATAATCATAACTTGCTTCAGATGGGCTGAGATTTATCACAAAGGACTAAGGAAAAGATCATGCTGTTTCTACAGCTGCTGCCTTATGTCTCTGTTTTCCTCTAATGCCTGGCCGTGTACCCCCCAAACTAGAAAAAGCTTCTTCTGTTGAGCAACTGAAAATCTTGAGTGAGATATGGAAAGACACTTGCACCTAGTTTTATATTTGAGACATTTCCAGCTGATTCTTATATTTCCATTTAGTAGGTCACTTACAAAGAAAAGAATATAAATTATTAATGGAAGAATGGATCTCTGTTTTTTTTTCTTTTTTATCACTCCCACTGGGCCCTTATCAGCAGAGTTACACCAGAGATGAACTGTACCACAAGCAGGTTTTTTTACAGTCTACTTTGTACTAATCAAAATGCATAAGCAACTTGCTAATCAAATTACTTCAGAAGTCGCATCCTAGTGTTCAGTGATTGTTCTAACTCATTACTGCCAGGGCAGAATCAGCTTTCAGATTCTTTCCTCTTTTGCTATTCTGAAACTGTTTGTACTTCTACAACACAGAGGAAAAGAAGAATGTTCATGTATTCACAGCAGAGATTTTGTGTCATCAAATGTTACCTTTTCATGCTGGTATATATTTTTGCTCTTAAATAATCAGACCTTCAATTTCTGCCAGTAAAAGTATTACCATGATTGTTGGGGAAACATTTTGGAGATAAAAACCCACTCTGAAAGGCCAAACTGTAGCTCTCATCTTACTGAACTAGGCAGGACTTAACTTAGATCCAGTCACAAAATTTCAGGAAAATTCAGGTGAAAAACAGATCTGTATTTTTGATATTACACATCTCCTTTTCTTTTCCATCTCTATAGTTAAAAATACTGAGTTTGTTTCCAATTATCTTTTATAAAGCTTGTATAATAAATCGGGCTTTTTAATTCCAGAAATTAAAATATTAAAAGCAATTTGAAACACAGAATGATTCTTTCTGCCACCAGAGGTGGAAGATAATTACCACCAGAGTAAAGTATTATTTGTAAAAGACATCAGGAGAGGAACAGCTTTTCACAGTCACAAGTGGCAATTATATACTAACCTCTCCAGGAATCTCCATGGCCACTGAATGCTATCAATGCCTCTGTGAAAAATCCCCTTGTTAATGTATTTCAGCACCTCTTGCTAACACTAAAATAGGTTATAACCTGTTTACAAAATAAAACACTAGAAAAACACTGGCAAATCTACATATGCCACAGTTGATATCCAGAGGTTTGTGGAAGTCTAATGACAGCAAAGCTCACTACTGCCATTGCCAGGTGAGCAGCAAAGGAAGCATGTCCATAGACAAATTTTATTTGACAATTATGCAGTCCCTTTTATGGAGTTTTTTTATGCCTAAAAATTTAGTTTTGCCTAAAATATTAGTTCATGTTTTACACTACAACTTCAGTGGAAGAAGATGATACTGGCAAAAGGAAGTGCCAGTAAAAACCACTCTGGAGTAAATACAAATTTTAGATGCTACTCAGTGGGAAGATGTGTGGTTCAGAAAGTGCAGGGAAATATATTACAAGAGTTAGTGGAGGCTAAGTAATGAAAAACATGCAGAAGCACATTCTGCAGTTATGAATCATTTTTCTATCACAACTATCATTTTTATTAGCTGCAATACTAATTGAGTTTCTTTGTAGCTACTTCAGTTCATCTCAGTATTAGGAGAAGAGATATTAAATTGCAAATCAGAGCCTGTGGTGATCTCATGGAGGTAGGTTCATAATGAAGGAATAAAAGTGCCCATTTCTGCAGCTATGCTTCATGAAGCTGCAGAGAGAATTTCCTGAGATCTCACTCAATTTTCAGCTTCTGAAGCTGGCAGGTAAATGTTTACATGCCACAGGAAAATTAGGGAGAGTGGGAAGAAATATGATCTGTAGAACGAGTTATGGTTCTCATTGTGCCTGAGCTTCTTAGAGCCTCCTTAGGAGCGAGCTGGTGGAACCCCAGCAGGAGCAGTGCCAAGCCCACTGAGCTGCCTTTTGTCACTGAAAGCCATGCTGGCTGCTGCAGCCTCTGCTCACAGGGATAACAAGCAGAGCTCCCTGCAAACCTGACATCACCCCACAAAGATGTCAAATCCTGACTTAGTCAGAATAACAGGGCAGAATCCATTTTTCTTTTCCACATAGCACAAGGGGATAGCTGCACATGAATTCTGAGCAAAACTGTCTCCTAATTATGCTTTTTCCACATGAAAACCAGCCCAGCAGATATCCCTTGTGCCATGTCACAGTTATCAGTTATTAGCTGGCAAGTTGATCAATTTTCAAATAACAAGTCAGCTGCATTGAAGTTCTGCAAAAAATATCTGGTCTCTCTTTTTCTGTTTACTGTAAAATATTTTGTATGCATTTGTGTTTGTATGGTTGCTACATTTCTGAAATTAAAAGGTTATCAATAAATGCTGTTGGTAATTGACTTTGGGGCTAGAAAGTGGGAGTAGATATGAAATGTAAACACTGGAATGTCCCCTGCTATCTGGAAGGATTTTGCAGGCAGTGAGCTGTAAGGTTTGGCATGTCTGATATCCAAGATCAAAGTTACTTGCCTGCAGGTCTGTCCATTGTGGACACAGCTAGGTTAATCACAAGGCTGGTTTATGGAGGTGAGCAGGCAAGGGGATTATAAGCTCCAGTAGCACAAAGCTGTGAAGGAACCAAAGGTGTAAAAGTCTTTCAAGCTGTAAAATGCCATTGGTGCCACCAGGTGGACTGAACCAAATGGCTGCCAGAGAGAGGCTGGGCAAGAACAATTCTGTGAGCAGAAGAGGAGCAAGAGACTGTCAATGACTTAGTTCAGAACAGGAGAGTCTCTGCAAGTGAAGCAAACAGCCAGAATCAATGAATCAAACTTATTCAGAAAGGGCGGAGAAAGTCCATGTGCTTGCTTGTTCATTTTTGGGGTTTTAGCAGAGCTTTATTTCCTGCAGAGTTCTGAGTTCTGTTGTAGGATATGTTCTTACACCTCAAAGTCACAATAGGCCTTACCTCTTTCAGTCTGTGAAAGTTCACCTAACACACATTTGCATGGAGCGATGACTGTTTTGACTAAAACTGTGTCTTCTAGATGAGCCCTAGGAGCTGAAGCATTCAGCACACTCTCTCCTAGGTTGCTGTAACAGTTAATCCTTATGTGGAGGACCTGAGCTCTGTTTCCTCTCTGTGACAGGACATGAGCTTTGTTCATGGCAGTGGTTGCTCAGCACGTTCCTGTTCTGTTTGAGAGAGCTCTCTCACATCTATCCCACACAGTGCAATAGGCTGGGGGCAGAGTGGCTGCTCAGCAGAGCAGGATCTGGGGCTGCTGGCCTTGGGTGTGCTGAGCCTATGTGTGCCCTGGTGGCCAAGAAGGAATCCTGGCTTGTATCAGAACCCGTGTGAGCAGCAGGAAGTGATTGTCCCTTGATACTTGGCATGGTGAGACCACGCCTCAAACCCTGTGTTCAGTTTTACGCCTCTCACTGTGAAAGAAAGACATTGAGGTGCTGGAGTGAAACTGGAGAAGGGCAACAAAGCTGGTGAAGGGTCTGGAGCACAAGTCTTATGAGGATCTGCTGAATTAGTCTGGAGAAGAAGAGCCTCTGGGGACCTCATCACTCTGCAACTGCCTGAAAGGAGGTGGTAGCCAGGTGGGGGTCAGTCTCTTCTTGCAGGCAGCTGGCGACAGGAAGAGAGGACCTAGCCTCAAATTGCACCTGATGAGGTTTATGTTGAACATCAGGAAGAATTTATTCACGGAAAGGATGGTTAAGCATTGGAATGGGCTGCCAAGGACGTGATGAAGTCACTGTCCCTGGAGGTGTTCATGAAATGACTGGACATGGCACTTAGTGCCATGGTCCATTTGACAAGGTGGTGATGGTTCAAAGGTTGGCCTCAATGATCTCAGAGGTCTTTTCCAACCCAAATGATTCTATGATTCCTAGATATCAAATGTATTTTTCCTGGGAAGTACTTATATATTAGAGTAAATCATCTCTCTTTCCTTTTTGATAAACCTAACCGTAACAATCTCTTTAAACTTTATATTATTAGACTTACTTTCCAGCCTCTAATAATACTTGAAGGGTTTTTTTGACAGCCAGTTGAATTTTTTTCAGTGTTTGTTGTTTGTTCAGTGTTTGCTCTAGGACTGTTCACATGTATTTGATGAATTTATAGAGAAAGCCCTTTCTCAGCTTCCTTTCTCCTAGATTGAGGAAGCTGAACTTCCACTTCTAAAGCAAACTTGTCACCCCTCCACCTTACCAGCCTTTTCCTGCAGCTAGTCAACACAGAAATCCCCTTTCTTGACCAGGAGTGACCAGAAATACACACACACATACACATTTTACTAATCATCTCACCCCCAATTCAGTGTTTTTCCTTACAGAAGTCTCTGTAGTTTTTTGTGTGCTTTTTGGTTTGTTTGGTTTTCTCAGGAACTGCTAAATACTACTAACATTTGTGCCTCTGTGCCAGATAATTATTGCCCAGCCTGAACTTTACAGTGTTTCCTCTGTCTTTGGCAGTAAATAAGTTCTGGAATATTTGAGGAATGTCATTTTCAGTCATTCCCTTGTTGTCCATATCTGCTACCTGGTGCACAGTGATAACCAGCAATCCGAGTGTGCTGCCCGTGCCAGCGAGCCCTGCTGGTGCTTTAGATGGATGTGCTTGAGAATGACTGGGACAGAACAGGGTTCTGCAGGGACCTGAGAAACCCCTCTTCAGCTCTCATTTGTAGCTAAATAGAGACACATCCATACCTCCAAAAGAATACCTCATATTTATTCTCTCTCTCAGTAACCATAAACTAATTTTTGCTATTTAACTCTAGTTATTCCCTGAAAGAGGGATCATTTACTCAAGGACTGAAAACCCCAAGTCACCTCAGAAGTCTAAAGATCTGAGCCCAGTGCTTCTCTCAGACAAGAAGAAACCTCCTTCTTAGACATCAGCACCTAATAGCCAAAACCACGGGAAAATATATAGGAAATTTATTCCTTGCAATATCTTTTTCCCATCCCTCTGCATTTGAGGGCAGTCAACTTGTTACTCAGGGAATCAGTGCCATGGGATGTGGCTGTTGGATAGCCAAGGTCATTTTGAAACGTGTGTTTCAGATTGAGGCACACTAAGGCACCCGTGGTGCAAAGCTGAGATCATTTAGAGCATCTTCGCAGAGTGCACACATAAAGGAATCAGTTTAGCTTTTGGGCTCCCTGTAACTCACTGGTAGCTACTTCCCCAAACAATAAGAACATCAGCCATCAAATGATTGCTGCATTCAGCTGTATTTCATTGAAGTGAAATTGAAAGTCCTGACAAAGAAAGGGGAGAGACAAGATCTTGTTTTATCATTTTGTTGACTTTTGTCTTCTAAAGAAAAAGAATAAATTGTAATTAATAAAATAAAACAGTTCTTTAAGTGAATACCTCTCTAGGTATTAACAGTAGAAAAAATGTTATAAAGGCTGTCAGAATAATAGAAATCTTATTAAAGAAATAGAAAAATGGCATCTTGTATGACTCAGAGTCTCAGACTTCAGTTGCAAATTGATGCCTAAAGAGTCATGCTCAGCAAGCAAAAGGGCACAGTTCTGCACCTGTGTTTTCAAATATCCTGCAGTACAACTTCCAAAGAAGCCCTGCTGTGTAACATCTAGGCTCAGTGCAAGACCAGCCACTGAGATCAATACAGACACTCAGAACCCTGCAATACTTAGAAGCCATTACAGCAATTCCAAAATCAATGGAGTATTTAACAAGGTGCTAATGTAACTCCATTGAGACCAAGATAGTGAGCCAGCCACAACATGCTTGTGACAGATTTTTGCAGAAGCATTTTCAATTACTGTGTGTTTTTGAAGAAAGGATAAATAGCAGTGTTCTTTGTGCCTGGCATCCTAAACAACACCTCATCCCCAGCACGCCCCACTCTGCAGCTGACAGGGGCTGTGGTGAGGCTGCTGTGCTTGAACCAGCCCGACTGCTAAGCCAGTCCTTTCCAGCAGTGCTCCTCCAGGCAGCCCACTACCCACACCCAGCACCCAGTGTCACTCTTCTAGTGCACTGCCAGGACAGGGACCAGAGAGAAAAAAGCAAACCTCAGAGCAGCCACTTCAGCTGCAGCCAATTAAACTCCTCCAGAGTGTAAAGAGCTGTACAGAGTACACCTCAAAGGTCACTTCTAACTTAATGTTGGCCAGGAAACTGCCCCTTCTTAACAGCCAGTGCCCACAGCAGGTGTGCCTTGGCAGCAACATTGATGGAAAATTCTCTCTTTGCATGGAAACATGTGACCTGCAACTTTTTAATCCCAAAGTAGAAAAAGGAGAGGACTGAAGTGATATTGTTGTAACCAGTCACCTTGATCATCCAGTCTTAGGCAGTGACTAGAATGCCAGTTCTCTACAGCAAAGGCAATATAAGAAGTTCCCATTCTGTCCATCCTCCCTCACTGCAATTTTCTGCACCCAAATGTGCAAGCATCTGTTGAAAAAATGTTCTAAACCAGACCAGCCAAATGGCTGTTTTTAAAAACAAAAGCCATTTTAAAAAAGGACAACTACCATTCATTTACCTTGATCCTACTGCACAAATGGTTTCAATCATGAGCAACAGGCAATTGCATTTGTGAGCTCAGCTTCAAGGAGTGTGTGGAAAGCTTTTCTCTACTAGAGAAAATCAGCATGGAACCATGAAACCTGAAAAACCACTTTATGATTGTTTTCTTGGTCCCAGAGACCTTGCTTCTGGAGAGCTCACAAATCTGTCCTCTCTTCCACCCTGTTCTGCTATAACCAGCTGCTGGAGGGTGCCCCAATGGTACAAATTAAGATTCCACCACTATACTGATGGACTTGGGAAACTTTTGGTTGACATGCAGGAATCCTTATTGTTTCCTAACTTATAGAAACTGTTGCTCCAAAGCTCTTTTTATGATGTAGCATTTGCACACAGGAATTTGAGACTACAGAGAGAAAAGTTAATTTTTTAAAAAAATAAAATTAGGTAGTCAGTCAAAAAGGTAGATGAAGCTTGCAGTTGTTTTGTCATGCTTTTTATCTCAAGGGTCATAAAATCATAAAATGGTTTGGGTTGAAAGGAACATAAAGATCATCTAGTTCCAACCCCCCTGCCACTAACCAGAGCCCCATCCAATCTAGTCTTGAACACCCACAGGGATGGGGCATCCTCAGCCTCTCTGGGCAGCCTGTTCCAGGGCCTCACCACCCTCACAGTAAAGAATTTCTTCCTTATATCTAATCTAGACCTGCCCTCTTTCAGTTTAAGGCCATGTCCCCTTGTCCTATCACCACCTGCCCTTGTGAAAAGAACAGAGAGTAAAGCAGCCATGTAAAAGGCTGTAAAAGGCATTTGGGCTCCATGTCCCCCTTCCAGTCAATATCTGAAGCTGTGGGGTTGAACATAGCTTTCCTAAAGGGAGATTTTTTTCTTTTTCACTCATCTATCTTGTTCCCCTTCTTTCTCTCTCATCCTTATCACTTTTTATCTGTTCCCTGAATTCTGCTTTTATTTGAGTTCCTTTAAATTCACTAATCTCGTCATTTTTACAGTTCAATCTTCTCCCGGAAACATTTAACTGGGTCAGAGCTCTGTCTCTGAATGCTAGATCCTGCACAAAGTAAACTGTGCATTGCTAGGAACCACAGAAGACGTGGTGGGTACCATCACAGTCAAACCATGAAGCCATTCTCAGGGTGCCTAAACTCAGGGTGTTTTCAGGTGATGTTCTCAATCCATTTTTGTTGGGATATGACGCTGCAGTCAGTAATCAATCTGAATGACTGAAAATTTTTTGAGTCTTGATTTCAAGAATCTGGAATTATCTACTGCCTGGCAATAATTAGACACACTTCTGAAAAACAAGCTCTTTTTGCTTTGCTGCTAGTACTAAGTATTAGGATGTTCTTAGCTCCTGGTGTAAAGTATTTCTCTACGACTGTTTTTATAACATGTATCAAGCTACAATTATAAATCAAATAGCTTTAAAATTAAAAGACTTACTTGGCCTTTTTTATCTTGTGAACATTTGCGTGAAATTGGAGCCCTGCTGTGGGGTGGTTTTTTTACATAATTGAACCTTTTCACAAATCCCTGAATTAAAATATATAACAGCTTTTTATAAAAAAAAGAGCACAAATTCATCAAAACAAATAACAGCCCAAATTGTCACTGAATTGTGGCATCTGTGCTTTCTTGTCACATAGTTCTAGATCTGGAAAGCAATGCAGAGGTGCAGATGACATTTCATTCTTCTTCACTGATGTCACCACAGACTCCCAGCACTCCTCCACCTATTCTCCTTCAGGACAGCAAAATCAGTGGTTCCTTTGGAGCATGACTGCTATTTGCAGCTCCTTGATAACATCTTTCCACTAAACTATTGTTTTACCTGGTCTTTACCATTGAAGGTGTTTATGTCTGTAATAATACAGCCCTTCTCTTCTCCACAGCCCAGTACATCATCTGTCAAAGGGATTTCTACTCAAATGGAAGAAAACATAATCCACTTTCTAGGACAAGGAGTTATCTTTATCCCTCCTAGCATAGTACTACCTAATTTCAGAGAAAATTCATTTTAATTCTGTCACAGGCTCCAGCCTTCTCATATTTGTCTGCATCATAGCATGGTGCAGTAAGCCTATGACAAAACATGAACTAATTTTTGTGGCTGCAGGAAAAATGGTGTGTGCTGTAGGCTGCAGTAATTGGGTGATCCTACTGGGACACTCTGATTGTCACTGCAGGATTTGAAGTGGCAGGTGTTTAGCTGTGATGCAGATTCATCCTCTCATGCCTGCACTGCCTAACAGCATGAAGGCAAATCCAAAGCTTCCAAAAGCCTGTAAAACTCTGATAATCCTGCTAAGATTTATTGCAACAGTTCGAGCAAGAGATACAAGCAAGTCCTACAATCAGATAAGAAAAAAAAGAAACTTTTTTTTCTAAAGATAAGCAAGTCCACTCTAAAGGAAGAAAGCCTGTAATTCACCTTAAGTACTATCCAAGGAGAAACTAATTCCTTTCAGATGTAGGGTCAAGTTTTATGTGGAATCATCTTGACCTGTAATCAGTTTGGCTATGAATAAACATATGTACTCTAAGGAACCATAGAGAGAAGATAAAATATGATCACTAACACATCTAGTCCAACTCTCTTGGAGCTCTGTGGAAAGGCTGCCACTGATTTTGATGGGATTTGGATGTAATTCTGTCTTTCAACACAGGTGCTTTTATTCAGGACATTTTGGTTCTCACAGTGTCAGAAAAAAATGCAGCCCAAATTATCATCAGGAGAAACAGAAAATCATGGTACTTGTCAAAATTAAGCTAGAAAATCTTTTAGAAAGAGTTGTGTTACCTCCAAGTGAGTCCTCCTCTGCTGGTGGTGAACACTAGTTCAAGTGCTAGTTTAAATTGGAACAGGGTTTTCAGCACAGCTGGAAAAAGCAGGGAGAGATTTTGTGAAGCTGGAGTTTTCTACTTTTGTCCTTCCATGAGTGGCACTTTGTTTAACATATGAATTCTGGGGCACTCATTGATGACAGCCATCACTAACCAGTGGTTCCACTTCCTAAAGTGTAGGGAATAAAAATACATAATTGCATTTTGCAATGGTCAGTGTATTAACAAAAGAGTTCCCTATTTCAGTGATTTCTATAACTACCAACAAAGTGACCCAAATTGCTCTTTCTCAGGCACACCAGTTATAAAGCTGAATTCACAACTCTGAGATCCATGGGCTAAGCTCTTTTTGATGTATGACAAACAGGGCTATAAAAAATTAAATCATATTTCTGATTGTTAGAGCCTTAAAAAAGACATAAAGAAAAATATCACTTTATGACTCGAAGTATTTGAATTTCAACTTCTGACTGGAACAGAAGCTAGAAGGAAGTTGTAGAACCTTTGAGACAAGGCTAGAAGCAGCTGTTTAAATCAGATAGTCATACCAATCCACTCTGACCATAATGACATTGGACAGTAGATCAATGGCTGAGCATAACTTTGGCACTCTATACAGCCTGTTGATAATATTTTATTTCACAAAGTTTGTGTCAGAAAACAGTCTGAAAATGAGAGCAAAATTCCTTGTGGAGAAAAGTCAATATCAATGATTCTTTCCACTAAGCAGAAGGAAGTACCCCACAGACTCTTGTCAGACAGGATTCAGCTGGAATATTTGTGCTTTCCAAGGGCGTATCCTCAGCCCCCAGCAGGACAGACTCCTTGAGGCTGTACCCCAGCCATCAGTGCCCACACGCCATTGAGCCTTGCAGCCTGGGGAAAGGGGAATAATGGGGATCCCTGGAGGAGCCAGGGATGTCAAGGCCCACCTGAGCCACCCAGAACAGTCTGTCAGCTCAGTGCAGTGCCAGTTCTTAGTGGCACTGACTCTGCCTCTTCCTTCATCCTTCCCCTTTCCAGCTGCATGCCAGACACTTCCTGACTCCTGTTGGCCACAGAGGACCATTCTTTCTCTAGGGGTTCAGGCTGGCTAAGTGAAAGCCCATTCTCCTGTCCTCAGGATAAACATTGAAAAATGATGGAGCCTTGCAATTTTGCCAGTCACTCTGAAACTGCCCTTAGGAAAGAGTAGGAAAAGCCAAAAGGAAATCTGTATAGCAAATTGAAGGAGAGCAGCTCTGCTGTCTGTGGAAACAGTTGGGCAGAAATGAAGGGGAACGAAGCATGCCTCCCATTGGCATGGTCCAGCTGAAAAGGTGCCAGCCACTGCCAGCCCTTCTGCTGAGGACACTTTTATCCAACCTTGTGTCCTCCATTTGTACTCTTAGAAGAGGATGGGGTTGAAGGGCATCCTAGTTTCCTTCACAACCCAGCTCCACACCTGGGAGTAAGTCAAATTCTGAGCTCTCCCTGCTTTTTTGTTTATTAGCTCAAGCAGAAACACCTCTACCTCCCTCACATAAAGTCATTGCCTGTTACAACTACTTTGCACAGGCAATACCACTCTCAACTGGTCATTGCAGACCAGAAGCAACCACACCCAGAATAAACCTTAGCAGAGTATTAGCTTAGCATAATGACTTTTGCAGGGATGTTATGCAAAGGCAGGAATAAACTTTTTCACATGTAAAATTTTAGTTCTGCATATACATCCACCTTGTTAAGCATGTTTAATAGGATGTCACAACCAGACATATACATGCAGTGTATTACCATCGGTCAGTTTAGACAGAATGGTAACCAGCTCTGAGAAGGGAATGAATTTGGGATCCTCACATCATCCTCTCTCCTTCAAGCTTGACTTTAAAGGTTCACTTGGAAGATAGTCAGCTGGATAGCAGGATGGCAGTTAAATTTTCTGGACTCTGAAAGCAGACACTCACAGGCTGGGTTTCCCTGGAAGCACCTGTCAGACCACACATGGCTGTAAGAGATGCAGCTGACTCAAGGCACACAAGACAGCAAATCTGTAGCCAAGCTCTCTGAAGCAGTTGAGGGAAGAAAAACTTTCAGTCATCCAGGCTGGGAAATTACAGTGTTTGGTTTTCACAAGGTATAGTAACACCTACATTGTTTACCACTGAAAAATTATATTTACAGTCTGTTGAGATGAAACAATGTACTTTATTCCATGAAATTTAGAAAAGCTGAAGGGTTACTTTTTAAATAGCATTCTCTGTTGCCTGAAAGTTTTTACTGCAGACTATAAGACACAGCAGTAAACGCAGTCCCTCTTCAGAGCCTGAAAGCTAAAGTGGCAGTGCTGACATATGAAACAGTGAATAATACAATTAAAGTAGTCTGCTTTCCTTCTAATATGAGCTTCGAGATGTCAGTGCTAGTACTCTTCAGAGTAATAACAGTGTGCATTATTAAAGACAAGATCTCAACAGCTGTTTAATGTTAATACAAGACCTCTAAACACATTCTGAGGCTCCACGTCAATCCAATATAGGCACTGCGGTTTTAACTTACTAACTTCTCTTGCACTCTAAAAGTTTATTTCCTGTTTTGTCAGGAATCCTTAATCTTAAAAAAATAAAAAATAAAATCTGGATGTTCAGAAAAGAACTCCTAAAATCTACCCACAGTTCTCCATATCCCTATTTAAAGAAAGATACTCTAGAGTCAGCCAAATCTCTGCACCCCCCCCCCAGAGCCTTGGTATTCATGTCTCGTCTCCATTTTGCCTTGAGTAGAATTCCACTGCTCCTGTTTTCCAACACTGAGCAATACTGGCAGCAGCTGTGGTTCCTAAAGAGCCTCATGCAGGATCTGAGTTTAAATTCTAGCTGTTCACACACTGTGTGCTAGCATATGTTATAAGCAACTATAAATTGTGTACAGATGTGTTCCAGAATTCCAGAGAAGCCAAGCTAACAACATTGAATAACAGCTCATGTGCTTTGTAATTATACATAATGCAGTTGCTGTCATATAACAGAGTCCATCTCTGTGTCAGGATTTATCCACTAGCTTTGGAAGCAAGGAGTAAGAATTATAGTGTGAATTTTTAAGCAAGATTTTTAATACAAGATATGTGAACCAAAGAGAGATGACTGATTTCTGGGGAACATTTTATGTAAGAGATTAAATGAGCACACAAGCCAGGGCTTAAAAAAAATTGTTTAGTACACTCTTGAAGGTCTAAAGACAAAAAGCATTTACATATAAGTAAAAAGTATACAAACATTGGCCTAGTTGGAAAAGCAAAGTGCCAACAAACTGGAAATAGAGGGAAGCAGAGTAAAGGAGTGGGGTGGGGCAGGGGGAAGGAGGAGGGCAGGCTGCTGTCAGAAGATGACTCTAATGACCAGGAAGAGTAGGGCTGAAGGGAGATGAGCATCCTTAAAGTACCCTGTACATATTCTCTTCTGTATTCTCATGCAAGACTGATTTTTTTAGAGAGAAGATTGCTCCCTGTAAATTAGTTTGAACAATAAATGTTGGGAATATTAATTATTTTTGTTGCATGGAGAGGGAAGCCCATCATTGCTCACATATCAGATGTGCCCTTTTCATGAGTCCAACAGAACAGCAGCACTACATTTCTTCTCTTCTGACCAGCGGCAAACACCAAAAGATACACAAAGCCTGACTAGAAGAATTCTTTTCTTTAGGCTGTGTAGACAAATCAGTAGGGGAAACAGAAAGGCCTGACCACAGTATCAAAATGTGAGCATAGGGTGTCTAGCAGCTGGCAGAAGATCAGACTTCTGTGGCCTGCCCCACTTAGAGCCCTCAGGAAAAGTATCTCAGCATGTGTTTTAAGCTAATCTATATCAAGCTCTGGTCCCACTGTCCTGCCCATTTCCAGCTTTTTATGCCCTTCTCTGTGACTTTAGCACAAGCACTTATTGGAGTACAGAGTGAAGTGGTTCACAGAGCTGGAAAAACTGAAAGCTTATGAAATAAAATAATTAGCTTTCAGCAAGGTAAGTTCCCTGGATGGGATCCACGTGAAATCAGAGAGATGCCAGGGCTAATGCAAGCGTGGGGATAGAGGTGTGCAGCCTTGGTCCACAGGGAATGTGCAGGTTACAGTTACCTAGTCCTAGATTGCCTTGAGCTGCTGTGGAAGCACACCCTGATGCCTCTCAGAAAATATCACAAGCTTCTTTGCAACTCCATAGATAAAATTCTGCCTCTTTGGCAAATAGAGAGAGACACTTTCTCTTATAAACTAAGATGTTTTGTGGTTCCTCTACCCCAGGTTGCTTTCCTGATTGAAAGAGGGCTTGTAGGTTTAATGAGAGTACTCTCCAGTAGACAGTAGCAGCAAATCATTAGTGAACAGCATCAGCTCTGACAGAGGCAGAGCTTTCAAGATTCATCCTGTGTTTGAAGGTGATTTGCTACATCAAAGCTGAGAAAATATATTAATAAGGCAAAGGGAAAAAGCTCTGGAACTTGGTTTATATCTTGCTTTTTTGTTATTGAGCTTACCTTTTGGTATAGATCTTCTTTCTTCTTGTATTACACATTCCAGTGCATTTCTCCATACGCATAGCATTTGCATCATTTGGCAAAGAACATGAAAACCCAAACGATGATCAGACTGTGCTGGAAAGGGTCTGTTAACAGAAAACACAGGCAGTTAAATCACATCATATTAAATCAGCAACATTCTTATCCCTGAAGCATGGCATCTTATTATTTATGGACTATTTATTCTTGACTCTTTGGTCTCCTTATATCTCATGAGCCTGATTGGCTGCATATTTGATGGTTTCATTTCCTCCTTTCTGAAATTCCTCGGATTAATCCATGCAGGTCATTTTGCTAACTCACTTTGTCCAGACTTGTGACACTGCTTGGTACCCTCAGAGTCTACCTTACAATGTTGATACAGCTTAACACTGGCTGGTCTCCAGCCTTTCTCTGCCACAAACAAAAAGATGAATACTCCTGTCCCTTATCAGGGAGGGACAGATGCAGCTGTACTTCTCAGCTCAATTTTAATTGCATATTTCTGAAAGATTAAGTGCTATATACAAATTCAAAGTAAATATTTTGAAAACATAAACATGTAAAAGCACAGAACTAACACTAGAAAGGGCTGTGGCTCAAAAAATCTCAGGTAACATTAGATTGTCTGCCTACAGATGGTCAATCACCAACATAGATTTCTGCTATTCTTTATCCTACTGCCTTTTATTGTGTTAGATGCTATATTATTTCCTTGAGTCTCTTCTTGAGGCAGACTATATTTGAACACTTCATACAGCAATGGTTCCTGATTTTCTGGAAGAATTAGTCTGAATTACACGACATTATGTCACATACTGATGATGGTAGGAGGCAGAAAACTCTGATACCACTTTCTGGCCAGGATAAACTGCAGTGGAAGACTTGGTGACAAGTTACACTGGAGGAATTTTTCAAGGGATGACATTTCATCTGTGTGTCCTAAACTTCACCTTAAAGCATGTCCCGTGTTGGGCAATGGATTTCAGTGGAAATGGTGCAGGACTCCACCAAGGGCCTGTCATCAGCTGTCAGACAGAGTCATTGTGGTGGACCTGGCACCAAGTACACAGCAGCCAGGGTGATGTGATAAGAAAGAAAAACATAGTAAGAAAGAAAATACAAAGTGTTTAGTGCATATAGAATAACCCTGGTCTCAACAACAACAGAACAGCTCTTGCTACTGTCTGTAGCCATTTCAGTACTTTCTGGAGAAAAGCAGCACAAGAGGAGCTGCTCCATCCCAAAGGGTGTGTGTTGTACATCAAAGAGCAGCTAACTCTATTGTTAGGACTTTAGCTGTTTAGACTTAGCATGCTCCACTGCCTTCCCAGCACAGCGTTCCCTACTTAACAGATAAGGAATTAGTTTGATGATTAAATTATTTCCATCAAATGCTCCCCCTTTCAGCTATGTTAGTTGTCCTTTGTTGCTTTATTGACCCTGCTTTCCAGGCCATTGAATTTCCCAACAGCAGTCCTCAGAATTATCCCATTAGGGAAACAGTTTTCAGATTTTAATTTATCTGGGGCCCTACTAGTATCTGGTTGCATTTCTTCACCTGTTAGCTTGCTTCAGGAGGTTTTACATGCCTTTACTGCTGTTTTAATTGATAGCTTTGGTTTGTTAGGAGAAGCACTACCCCAGACGCAAAGACCAGTGCCCAAGTACTTGACCACATTGTGCTGATACACAATGCAGCAGCTCCAGAGCTTCCCAGACTTCAGAGGCAGGGAGAGAACTGCTTGGAAATTTTTGCTACAGGGGATAATTGTGTTTTCTAACAACAAGTGACCTCAAACTGGAAAAGGTGAAATAAGTGCCATAGTTGAACTTTCAGAGGTTGGTCTTGTGTCAAGACATGGTCTCCCCATTGGAGCAGGAAAACAGGGTTGCCTTGTGCAAAAAATGAGGCAGGGGTAGGACTCTGCTTTTCTCCTTCATTGTATCATGGGCCAGTATCTGTCCTTGTAAGGAAGAAACAACAGACATTTTAACTGGGATGCATCCCTGCATGAGGCATGTGCTCATTTTTTCTCTTTCCATTTCAATATTGAACCAAGTTGCAGAGACAAATTCTGGCCCCATGGTACTACTCAAGGTGAACAGCTGAAGCATTCAGATAGTCATCTTCTGAATCGGCTTGCAGAGGCTAAGTAGCTAGATTAAAAGAACACAGGTGGGAGAGCGATAAATCCCGTGATCAGAGGCATTTACAACGAGCTAGGAGACTCTGCTTTGTGCTGCTTGTTGCTTTAGGCTGGGATTTTTAAATCCCAGTCTTTGTTGTTTTCCCAGCTTTGTTTGCTCAAGGCAAAGTGATTGTTGAATACCTCACACAGAGGCTCCTAATTCTGACTGGGACAGCCTGTTATATAAAACTTTAATGAGACACAGTACCAGTATGGGGAGATATGTCATTCCAGTCTTACTGCTGCTGATATTCCACTAACTTTGCCATATGGTCCATGTCTTCAGTATGCTATTATCCTATAGATTCAGCCTATATACCAAAGTATAGCACGACTTACACTAAAGGTCACATTTTGCTAGATTTATTCCCCTGAAGATGTGTCCTGTCAGGTCTGACCAGCCCCCCAAAAAGCCACAGAAACCACACACAGGATTTTCCTGGTTCCGAAGGCAGCATCATGGCTGGTTCAGCAAATTTCTTTTGACTGGCCTGACTGAAGGGAAGCGAGTAATTTCTGAAGCGTGGCTTGAAATGTAACTATCCCTGTCTGGCATAAGCTCCTGGACCACGGCTATTTTCACTACTCCTGTGTTCCAGCTGGAGAGGCGATTGCTAAAGCCGGTTTTTGTAGCTCAGAAGGAAAGGGTTAGTGCTGCGGAGCCGAGCGCGGCTTAGGCGCTGCAATTGTAGGGTAGATGCGCCCTCCCGTGTACCAGCGCTGAAGTGTTTGCAGAGACACAGCATCTGGGCATCAGGGCAACCCTCTGGAGATCTGGGGGTTTGTTTGGTTTGGGTTTTAATTTCGTCAAATAGCAACTCTGCAAAACTGTTATTCAATCTGTCAGAATTTATTGATAAAAATTTAATTTGGAAACATTGAGAAGCTTAGACTTGCTAAACAGCAATAATAGTGGGGCTGAGTGTTCCCCACATGGCTTTTTTTGCTTATGCAGAGAACCCAAGTCAAAAAAACCCAAGAATATATCCACCAAGAGATTTTGCTACTCCAAAGGAGGATCTAGTAAGACTTCATATATCCACCTTCCATAAAATCAGTAAGATTTCTGTCAAATAGAGAAGGGTAAAAAATGAAGTATTTCAAGATGACAGTCCCTTTGCATGAACTCCTTTGAAGAAGTGTAGCACCAGCTGTACATTTTGAATTCAGGGAACCAACAGAGCTTAGGTAGAACCGCTGAGAAATCTTTTAGTTTTTACTTACTTTGATTTTGACACCATTCACCCCAAAATATCAAATGAAAATAGTGGCCATCAGTATCTATGTACAGCAACGGAAATTATTGTGTTTTCCAAGAGTCTGTGTTTCTTCCTAAAGTACGAGAGCATTTTATTAAATTGTAAGGTATTCACATTACAAAACTGTAATACAAGAATCCCCAGACTGCCTAAGACATGTTCTTCACTGGCAAGGAAAAGGTCCTGAATTTAAATCTATTGCAAGCAGCAGAAGAGTTTTGTCAGACTCTTTGCCACAGCATACATTGCAGTTGAGAGGAACACAATACACAGAGCATTGCCATACAACTTCAGAAAGCTTCAACCCATGCAGAGTAACACCAAACCACATCAGAATGCCACAAGCATCTGCCCTTCTTGTTCTTTAGCCCAGCCTTTCATACCCTCCATGTTCATGCCCTGCCCCTGCGTGCCCTCTGTTCCCTTTGTGGTTGCTCAGTGCCCCTGGGCACTCCATGGCTCATGGCTGTCAGTGCTGTCACCTGCTGCTGCTCACAGCTGTGCCCACTGGGAATGAGGCTGGGCCACAGCCCCACCCCAATTACCTCAAACTCTGTACCTTCAATTCTTTACATTTTCTCCCAGCAATGGTATGGAGTAGGAAACTGAGGTATTCCTATTGCCCATTTTCCAACAGCTGGCTAATCCCTCTCAGTTCTTGGCACATGTCCTCAGTGACTGGGAGCAGGACAGAGGTTGGAGGCTGTCTCTCTATCTTTGTCTCTTTGTGGTCCCTGGAAGCAACTTAAAGGGATCCTCTGAGCAATGTAGGCAGTAAACTGGCTGTTTAAAGGTGGCACTGTGAATAATATCTGCTGGGTGACAACATAGGTGCTTCAGAAATATGCTTTGCCTTCCTTCTTTCTTTATCCTGCCATCCAAGACAATCAATGGTCAGTATCTTTATTTGGTTAGAGATGTATTGGGCTTCTTTCCTTTCAACAGATTATCCAGTCAGATTAAATTGTGTCTATTTTTTTTTTTTCCTTTTTGCTTCTACAGAAAGGAGTGGTATTTCTGTCCTTGGATCTTTTTCAGGCTATTTCTCTTCATCTCCTATTTTAGTTAGGGAAATTCCAGATGCATTTTTCTTCTATTGATCTATTTTGCCTAGTCAACATAAATTTCAATGTTCTTCCTCTGCTGCATTTGTTCCATCAGTTGTCTTAACTGGCAGTTTCTTTAATAATCTTTGTTCACATATGAGATTTTCATAGCTTTGAGCTACTTCATTTCTCTAGAGAGAAAATTAATTTGCACTTTAAACATAGGCAACACTTAGTCCCCAATCAGGCTGCTCTTACACTGTAGGCTGCCTCAGATCTATCAGGTTTGTTGTTGGTTTTTTTGCCCAAATTTGTTTCTTTCTTTTAATAAAAAGAATCTTGTAAGTGGAACCTGGTTTTAGGTCCTGAAATGACACTTTCTTTCACTCAGGCCAACCAAGAAAAAAAACCTACCAGTTATTTCTGATGTTTAAATCACTTCCTTTTCAATAATCCAGAAGCTGATGCTGTATCATTTTCTCATTCAGTAGCTCCTGTTAGTGTGCCTTAAAAGCCAATGGGAGGAAAAAAAAAAGCTTATAAAGATGATTATAAAAAAGTGGAGATTGATGTTTGTGCCATTACTAAATTCTCAAATATGATGCATGCAACATAAAGTTACCACATAATATGACAGACTAAGAAGATTTTTTACAGTTCTAACACCTAGGGCCCAAAAGTAGATTTAACAAAAAATTCAAGAGTACAGTCAAATATTTTGCAGAGTTGGTTTTTGAGCTGAGTTTAAAACCTAGCTGGTAGTGTTTACTAGTCTCCAAGAGGTTGTCTAAAATACCTACTGGCCCTCAGGATCCCAAAACTATCCTATATTGGTTTGAAACCAATTTCTAATTGTTGTGGCTGTATCAATCCATAGATATCATTTACAGCTAGCTTGCATGAGTTCCACAATATGTTACCAATTTTGGCATACACGCCCTCTAACCACCATTTTCCTCCAACCATTTCTGATATCTCTGAAGTTAGAGGAAAGTTGGTTTGTCCTGCCAGTTAGAAAGAAGTCTAACAAAATCTAGATCAAGAGCCCCAAGCAGTTTAGGGAACTGAAGCAATAATTCAGAATGTATAGAGGCATCTTCACAATGTTCCTGCTCAATAAAACTTGATGTATTTTCCCCTAGCTCTACTTGATAATTAGGAGAGTACCTGTGCTGTCTTACAGAATATTTCAACATCAATACTTTACAAGAGCATCATATACAATCACAATCAGTGTATGCAAGTAGCAAGACAAAAGATTGATGCTATTAATTTAGTTGAGGAACAACAACATAAAGTGGACTGTTTGGGCTCTGATACAGAGAGGGGTTTCTAAACTAAGGAGGGGATTACATGGAAACCTGTCATTTCTGAAGCCCTCTGTACCAAAGCTTGCCTTTTTTCCTGACATGGTAAAAAAACCCAACCCCATTCATAAAAATGAATGCAGGGTTTAAAAGAGCTCTGAGAACTAGTCTAACCTCTAACATGCAGACTCTGTGTGTCACCTCCTGTCACATGCAGGTACTTCTCAGATAGCTGTTGGACTCATTCTAAACTTCAGCAATAGCCTCCAATTTTACATTGCTAATACTGTTGCTTGATATCAGTGTACTTCGACAATGGTTTCACAACAGTGAAGTTACTTTGTTTATCCCATGGGTTGATAATATGCTACAGGCAGGTACTAATTTGGGGAGGTTGTTTATTTTTGTTTTAATAAACAACACAGTCAGGACACAATCAGGCCATTTTATTGCTCACATGCTGTGTTCCCAAGAAACATGCAGGTATATGAAGTGAGTGTATTTCACACTAATTTGTGGATTGGAAATCTGGTCAGCTAAGCAGGGCCTCCTCTGGACATTTGTCAATTCCTTGGTCCCTGTCAGATATCACTGTCCCAGCCAACACTCCCTGTAGTGCTCCACACATTCAATTCTGTGAGGTGGGATCTTTATCTTCCTTACTGTCTGGAGAACAGATTATACAGTTTGAATGCTACTTTAATAGGAAGAGTAAACCTGACCATTACTATTACTTTGGGTAAGACAGAATGGGAATTTGTGTCCTATACATTTTAGTTAGCAGCCTATAACATTTATTTACATAAGAGGCGGTAGGAGGAAGATCACAGTGCAAAGATTCCATTTTAAAATGAAGTAATTTGTCAACATTTGTTTTTCCACTCATTTCAATTTGCATGCAAGGATACTAAATTTTATCTCTGGCTGTGCTACAGGGCTATAGTTTATTCACAGCAGGAGAAAGAGCAAATATAAACAGCAAGCTAATGGGCTGAGCCACCATCTAGCTGGAGCTGAAGCTTACCTTCAGCTGATGTCACAGTACAGTAGCTGCAGCAAACAAGTCAATGGGAGCTGCAGATTATAACTTATTTGGGCCATGAGAATGAATATAAGATTTGAAATTCAAGTGTGCATTTTAAGGATGTATCTGAGACAGCTTGTGATTCTTTTTAATTTATGTACAGGAACGCTGTTTCAAACTGCTATTGTAGCAGACACTTCAAAATACCAAACTGGAAATGTTGACATCTATCTATAGATGTCCACTATTTGTCCTCCTTTAGAGCCAGTGGAGAGACAGAAAACTTTTTGGGTGTCACTCACTTAGAATCACAGAAATATAGAATGGTTTGGGATGGAAGGGACCTTCAAGATCATCTAGTTCCAAGCCCTCTGCCATGGGCTGTAGACCGGGTTGCTCAATGCCCCATCCAATCCAGCCTTGAGCAACTCCAAGGAGGAGATCTCCAGAGCTTCTCTGACCAAACTCTTCCAGTGCCTCACCAGCCTCACAGTAAAGAATTTCTTCCATATATCTAACCTAGATTTCCCCTCTTTCAGTTTGAACCCATTACTCCTTGTCCTGTCATACCGTTCCTGATGAAGAGTCCCTCTCCACTTTCCCCCTTCAGATACTGCAAGGTTGCTGTGAGGTCTCCACACAACCTTCTCCATGCTGAACAGCCCCAGCTCTCATAGTCTGTCTTCATAGTGGAGGTGCTCTAGTCCCTTATAAATTTTATTTTCCTCCCCTGGATTTTCCCCGAAAGTTCCATGTTCTTCATCTGCTGATGTTCTTCATCTTCATCTGCCCTTCCCAGGCTCTGGCACTGGTCACAGTGCAGGGGTGTACTCAGAGGCCAGGGCAGTGGCACCTTGAAGGGCCTGAGCTCTGCTCAGCTCCCTGGCGCCTGGTGCCAATAACACCAAGGTTCTGGGGTCAGTCCTGAACAGGTCATTCTTGTTAAGAGCAGGACTTCAACATCCTTGAAGGTCCCTTCCAAGTCAGAAGATCCTGTGGTTTGGAAATAAAGACCTGATTCTTTCTTCTGGCTATGAAAGGAGTGTGAGAGAAGCTCAGATGTAGATGTCTCTCCATTTCTGACATACTGTAAGACTGGGGAGAGAGTAACTTGCATAAATAAGCAAAGTTACTACTTATCCAACACTAAATCTTTTGTTCATTGACATATCCCTGTCAAGACAAATATTTTGTGACTATTACATTTTGTGGGGAATGCTTGTTGGATTTGGGAATCCCTTGCTGGCTACAAGTATCAATTTAACTTAAATTCCTATGAAAATTGAATAATATTATATATGTGTATTATATATAAAATTATATATATATAATATACAATATCATATATGTATATTATATATAAAATTTCCATAATGAATACAAGTTTTCAAAACTGAACAGGTGTTCTTGGATAAAGAAAGATGGACTTTTCCTTATTATTCTTTCACAGATAACAGAGACAATATTATCCAGTATGATTTTAATTATCTGGATAAACTATTATAATCCAGAGGATGACTGCACATGCAAGAACAAACTGGCCCTTACCATCAAAATACTCACATAAAGTTTCTTTACTGAGAATGTGATGGCTGCTTCACCTTAATGTGAAGAAGTCTGATGCCTGTATTTGATGACAGTGATGGAGAGAAAAGTACTCCTTTTTAAAATTTATACAGAATTTTTCGCTGATGCAATAATAGTAAAATATCTGGGGAAAGATATAACAGTGAAAATTTTCTTTACTGATATGCCAACTTTATTCATTTCTGCTTGCAAAAGATGAATTATTTATTTTCATAAGGCAATTCATTCTATACAGTTGCAGCAAATACTTGTTGATGCCTTAGGAAAAGTTTTTACTTGATCACATAAGTATAGGACTACATTTCTTTCTCCAGATATATAGTTTATTGTTAGTTACAGTCTGAAAGTGCTTCTACAAACACAGCTTTAAGCTGGAGATACAGACTTCTTTTTTGACCACAAGAGATGAAAAATTACCAAGTCTCTTTGCTGCTTGAATGAGATTTTATGAGTGAGATAGCCATCTAACTATTGATAAGCCTGGGTATCTCATTGCCTCCTGTGAGCTGTCATGACAGATACATATTTTGTATTTCTACTGCTGCTAAAAGAGTGAACAGAATTGATCAAATGGGCTGGCAGCAGGAACTGTTCACTGGAAATCTCAGATCTTTCTAGAGGAAGATGGAAACTTATGAAAATACATAAGCTGAGTTTCAAAAAAGCTCTATGTGAGAGATTTCATCCTGAGTTTAAGGATGAAGTGGTCTAAATACCCCAAGAGGCTCATTTTCTGCTTTCTGGAAATCAGAAATTATTGGGAATAAAACTCCTTTATTCTGCCTGTTTGGTTTTGTTGCGTTTGGGGTTTTTTGTTCCACTGCTGTAAATTTCAGAATGCTCTTCTTCCCATGAGGAGGATTTCTGAGAAGGCACAAGTAAGTGATGGCTGGAAAAGAAATTTCTGGAGTAAAGTGGATTGGATCCCCAAATCCAGATCTCACAGAAATGAGATCTCAGTTCTGAAGGATACATAACAGGAAAATCAGAGAAGTATGTATACCAAATCTTGATTGGTTTGATAACAAAAACTGAGCAGCTCTGTCCATACTGGTTGCAATTTCAGACTTTAATTTTCTTTGATGTGGAAGCTTGATTACAAGAACAAACATGGAAGCCCAGTTCAAATACTGTGTACATTAATTCTCCTTTGGAGAAGCTTTGGAAGCTTGTAGGAAATTGTAGGAAATTCTTGTGGCCAGAAAAAGCCCAATTTTCAGAGCACCTGTCTCTGAGACACTTTGTGTAGCATGACATCTCTCAGCCTCTCACTTCTGGCACATGCATTGACTGTCCTGTGGGCTCCACACAGAAGACTTTGAAGTGTTAAAAGAGTCTCTGATATAATGCCACAGCAATTTAATTATTTTCTCCTGTGCTGCCTCAGCTAAACTAAGCTTAAGGAATTAGATGGGATTCAATATTTTAGTTTTAACTTATAAAAATGCAAATGATCTGGAATTAAATTGCTCAGGAACTTGACTCTCCATCATACAGTGATAAGAAGCACTTGAGCTGCAGTTCTTTCCCATGGCACAGAATTCTGCCTGAGTGATGGCTGGACTGGGAGCCTTTCCACCTCACCTCCTCTTCTGATCTCCAAAGAATTTAATGTGCTACAAAGTACTTATCTTCCACTCCACTCTGTTTTCAAGGAGGAACTGACCTGAAGTACAGATGAGATTTTCAGAAAGTCCTTTCTGTTGTACTTCACATTTATATCCATGGAAAGTCCTCCATCTGCCCAGACAGTTTTCCAGGACTCCTTTTGCACAAGAAAAACCAACAAACAAGTACCAGCACGTACCTTGTGATCCTTTGGGCCTTTACTCCACTTTCTTGATCTCTTCTGCTTTTGAAAAAACAATTTGAAAGACCTCCAATTGGGGATTTTATGCAGGATCTTTAGAGGATTATAGCAGATAAAGAAACACAAGTTTTACTGAAGGTGAGAAACCAGCATGATTACAATTCATTGTCACTCAAGCACATAACAGACAGACTGCCTCTGCATCCTCATCTCCTTTCCCCTGAATGTGGTGTGGAGTTTAAAAGAGAGAAGTTACTGTCTTTGCCTTCCTTGTATATTTTCTCACCAGATACACAGGATTATTGGAAGTCTCCCAGTAGCTTTCTTGACATAAGGGACTTGAGATGCATAGACATACACATATATGATATTTCTTCCTGATAGTTAATCTGCTTAAGTCATCTTAGTTTCCAGATCTTATTGACCCTATCCCCTGTTTACTGTTTCCTCACCATGAGCTGAAGTTTCCCCTTCTCCTTTACCCCCAGAGCTGTACAGAATTCTGTGCTTCCTCTGTGTGCCTTGCCCTGGTTTGCTTCACCTTCTCTTCAATTCTGCTGTGGTTTACATCTATCTTCAATCTATCTTCATCTACTTTTTCCAGAAAATTCTCCATACTCTGAATGTACATGACCTATGCACAGACACACCCTTGGAACTTGCCTGCATTACCAACTTGCAAAACCTACAAGATGCCCGTGCAGAGAGTGGCAGAAATGTAACTGGAACTGAGGCTCTGTTAACCCATCTCCTCTAGTGATAAAGGCTCTTGAGGCTGTAAAACAAACACACCGAGTCCATGCTTTGGCGTAGGGTGCAATGTGTTTGAAGAAAAAATAAACACAAGCTTTCCACTCTATATAGCACTTCATAAATATGTGTTTATTTCCTCATCTTTCACCAGTTTTACAGTTTTAACCAGTGCCTCAGTGGTAATGTTTGTCAGAAGCATACAATGGAACTTCAGATAGTTCTATTCTGTAGTTAGGAAATGAAAAAAAATTAACTGGCCTTTCCATAGGGAACTGCGCCAAATAATAATGAAACTAATTTTTTATAGCATATTACAGAGTTACCTAAGATTTCAACTTACATTTCTATCTTACTCCATGTACTGTATTTACACAGTTAACTAATTTATTATTTACATTTTTCAAATTCTGTAGTCATAAATCTTTTTCTATTGTACATTCTAGTTTAAACTTTTATTACAGAAATTATTTAACACACACACTGCAATTTAAATATTCACATGAGTTCTAGGAAATGACTGCCTGGTTTCACTAGTGACGTGTCAAGATGCCTCCTTCATAAGAAAATACATATTACAAAGGAATTTTATAATATTCAGAATCCTGAATTTTGAAAAAACTAAGTACATAGGATGTAATAATGATAATGCTATTTCCTTTTTTATGCAATATCTTTTTTTTGGAATGACATTTTACCTGAGATGTAAAAACTGTTAAATGTGTGGGCTTTTGATAAAAAAATTGAAATTTTACATAAATGCTGGCCTTCTATTTACGGAGAACTACTTCTATCCTTATAGATATATAAATGTTATTTATATATCTATATCATATTTTCCAAAAAAAGTCTATATCTACATAAATAAACATTGGTATTACATTAGGAAACTTCCCACTATCCTTAAAAAGCAATGTGCTCAAGTACAATATTCAACTTCTGACACAGACACAATAGTAAATGTGACCTCTAATGGTAATACTTCCTTCCAAGGGAAGTAAGAGGTACCTGTTGAATTTGGAAGACATGACAGACAACTTATGTGGACCCAGTGAAGGACATTTTATATATCCCAGTCCCAAAAATGTTATGCAGGAGCATCTGACACAGCAGACAACTTTGGGTCAACTTTCCATGTTACATGTAACTACCTAAATAATGTCTTGATACAAAAAAGTTAATTATAGAAAACCCTTACACCAGTTAATGCTGTGCTGTCTTCTCTCGTTACAATAATATGCATTTCTATTAACAAATGATTGCAGATACCAAGTTTAAAGCAAATGGTTGTAGATTTCATGTTTCTTTTATTCTGTTATTGGTAGACACTGTTAGGCACAATATGACATTCTTTGTAAACATAAATTTTGATACATTAGACCACGAACTGAAGTTACAGAAAGCAGTACACAGACATGTAAGAAGCACAGATCCACTACACATTCCAGGCACAAATGCAGCCATCTGGGAGGCCTGACCCTGTATCCATCACAACTGAAACACCCACCTGACACCAGTGGAAAAGAAATGCATCCTAGTTGCCAAACTAGGTTTTTGAAATAATTCTCTTTTTATCTTCTACCAAAGAGTCCATATACTTTTCAAATCTAGATGGTCTCATAATCACATGGTGGTAAAAATGTATTTTACTTTCCTTACCCTGAAACACCTAATTATTACGAAGTCTGTGTGAAGAACTAAGGCCCCTAGAGCAAGTAATGTAACTAATACCTCTCTTCAAAATATGTATCTACATATTTTTAAGAAGTTGAAAATAATCTTTCAAACACAAGTCATAAGAGAAAGTCTCTTGAAGGTTTTTTATTTCCCAAACTTAAAAGTGCACTACACTTTCTGTGCAACTCTGTGCAACTCAAGAACCAAACTGAGGAATAGTAATTTGAACTTTTAAGTGTATTGCTTATTGCAACTCCCACCCTTCATCACCTGCATGTGTATGGTAGGCACAAATTAACATGAGTTATTTACATCCAACAGAGCAAAATTAGAATTCCTATCAGAAAATATTTCTTGAAAAAAACCAGTGCACGTGAATTATGTAAGTTTTAGGAAATTATTCAGTATCCATCCCATGGTTATATGAAGAAACATTAATTTTAGTCTATAACTCATAGAGCATTTTTGTTCTGCTAATGACCCACGAGCAATCTGAGTATACAGTTACTGTTATTGTTATTGGGAACTAGCTCTCTTCCTCTGAATAATCAGGAAAAGGGTATTAAATTATTTAACAAAAAAGCTTTGGAAAGATATATTAATTTTCCTTTTCTAATCGCTAGAAATGGAGAATAAGGCAACAACTGAGATAAAAATATATCTTGCTTAGTAAACCAAGCTTCTTAATACATTTCTTAAAAGTGAAATTTCATGCTGAAAAATTGCAAGGCCTTAAAAGAGAAACTTTAATTACTTTGACAAGACCATGCCTTCTGTTTAATTCACTATTTTAAAGCACTCCAGAATATATTGAGAGGGACTTATTTCAATGTAATAGATGAGTCTTCGGCTTTAAGTAACTCCTTTTTATGGCTAAAAAGCTTCTATAGCATCCTTCAAGACTGGATAATGTTTAGAAAAATGCCACCAATTTCCATTACGACCTTCTATATTCTTATATTATAGAAGTAATCTAACCTAATTCCATGGAAAAACAACAGATGGTGTGCTAATATCAGTGTCTTTTGAGTTACAACCAGACCTCACACAGGCCTTGCTGTCTCATGTGGTCTGTATGATCAAGGAAAAGTTCTTTTTTGCCACTCAAAGTAGATTTCACCAACCAAAACTGGTGGATAATTCATGGCAGGTGACACTGAAGTAATGACAAAGTCATTCCGTAAGTAGTTTTAAGTCTAAAATACAACTGAAAAATTGCTCAACATAAATAAGAGAGACAACTATTCTACTTAGAGAAGGGGGGAAAAAGAAGAAAATTATAAGACTTCTGAACTCATTTTTCATGCTGAGCAAAAAAATTCACTTTTAAGTTTATTCAGTGCTTTATCCTGCTTTGTCCACTTCTTTGGTATTCTGTTCTCATTCTGCAAATTCTAACAGAATTTTAATGGTCATCTTACTTCAAATGAAAGAGCAATGAGCTGAAAGCATAACCAGAACAAGAGATGCCATAATACTGCAGAACAGAACACGTTGCTTCTAATGTTTTCTGTCTCTTTATGTTCACTTCTTGTAATGATTGGGGGCGTCCGCAAAGGCAAACTTCAGTCTGTAGGCCTCTGCCAGGAGTACACTGATGTCTTCATTTCCCCAGTGTACTGTAGGCAAATTCTGTAAAAATATCAGTAACTCCTAATTGAAAAGAAAAAAAAAGAAGTAAATAATATTTTTCCAAATAGCAGTGTAATAACTGTGTTACTTATACAATGATCATTTATAAGCAACCACTCGTGTAGCACATCTGCATCCTAAACAAACCTGAGATCCAATTAGGTTTAGGGATTTTTTTACATAGATACTTGCTGTTCAACCTTTCAGTTCAGAAACTTGCTATTAATTGTAGTTAAATAAGGTCATTTGATAGATAATTTTTTTTGAGAAAAATAATCTGCGTTGCTGCCTATCCAAATTACTTTTATGCTCCAGGGCATGAAGTTATACAATTGGATAAATTTTCAAAATTATGGATGATTGCTAAGTCTGGAATTCTCTCACACCAATGCAAAGATAAGCTACTTCTCTACTTATACATGAAGAATTTTGAAATAAATTATTATTTCAGACAGTTGCAGTCAACTCCCACCTCAATTCTTAGCCCAGGTTTCCCATTCCCTGCCAGATTCTGATCCCAAAATATTTTCCTGTGGGTCAGCTTTTCCTCTCTCTCATTTTAGGTTTAGTGAAATTCACTTCCAAGAAGCCTAAGCCCAGCAACAGAAGTAGTAAGAAACTCTCTGGGACAGTGCCTCTATGTTCAGTTCTGATGAACATGCATCAAAATCCACCATGATCCTCAGCAGCACAAAGCCTCAAATCCTCATCTGTAGGCTGAAACCTGCCAGCTCTGACAGGACTCTTTGGAAGCTCCTGACAATTCATGCAAATGACAATTTTTAAAAGGCTCCTAATTTGAATACACTCAGGAAGTTAGTTTGCTCTTTAAAGAAAAAAAAACCTGGTGATCCATTAGGTCAGAAACCCTCAAATGATGCAAAAGCCACCCTAGGCCAAATTTGAAGTTCATGTTTAAAAATCTCCATTCAGCAGATCACCTGTTTTAATTGTTTTGATAAACTGTGGCAAAACAGCAAAAGAGAAGTTTTGGATGAGTCACAACAAAAATAAATGTGGATTTTTATGATGGGAGGTAAAAGGCAATCTTAGGAATAAGTGAAGTTGTTTAAGCCTGCTTGTATATTCTAGGTGCTCTATTTTTGCAGAAAAAATGCAGACAATTTGTGTACATTTGTATACATGCATATGTATTTGTGAGGATGTGTATATTTTTGTGTGAGAACATCTGTTCAGGTTTATTCTAAAGATCAGAAATAAGTAAATGGGAATGCAATTAAAACCACAGCCATTATCTTGTTATAAATCAAAATCCTGCAGTAGCATGTATAAGTACCCAGGGAAATTATTCTTCTTCATAAGAGTCCTGTTTTCCTTGCTCCCCCTTCTCCCTTCTCTGCACCTTCTTTCATAGAAGATGGCTGTAGAAGCCCTTAGCAAGGATTCACTGATTTTAAGAAAAGCCAGGAGCAGAAATTAACATTAAACTATTTCTTTGTGTTTGTGAGAAAATTATTTTGACTTCATCCATTTCACAGTCTTGCTATACTGGTTCTTGTAATAAGAAAAGTGAAAGGATAGAAGTTGAGCAGTATTGTATATTTAATTATGAATAATAAGTTGTAATACAGCAGAGTTAGCATGAGAATGTCTCTATTACACTTGAGAGAACACATTTCTAATAAAGTATTGTACAATTGTCAAAATCCCACTCTTCTAAAAAATTTCTATGTACTTATTTGACAGTTATGTTGATAACTGTAATTAATAAATTAGCAGTAGAGTGTAGGAAGGTTGTGTGGAGGGATCATAAATGCCTTCCTCCATGAAAGTTCTTTTCTCCTTTTACAAAACTAACTTTCAAGCAGCCCTAAGACACAGCAATTAATTCAGTGAGCTTTGTTAAATTACCTCTTTTACTCTTTGCAGTCTCAAGACTTTTCTGGGTCAGACTACTGGTGCAAATGATTCATATTGCTGGAGCAGTGCTTTGGGTTTCTTTTGGGCTTTGGTTTTCTTTGGGCTTTGGAACATCCAAAGACTATAGCTTCAACATCCATGGTATAAGAAATTTAACGTATAGCTCAAATCTGAAATAGGACTGTTAGTGATGAACTAGTTTAATACTTCTACCATTAATTTCAAATTTAATAATAGTTTTCATCTGAATTCAATATATAAACAATTGTAATGCATTTACGTCTCCAAGTTCACTTCTGCTTGAGTAGGCATGTTGCCTCTGTTACCAGGGGAGAAGACCAGAGTCCAAAACTGATACTGACTAGTGAATATGTGTTATAAATCCATGCAAAGTAACTGGCCAAAGACATACTACTTGTATGACCATCTAAAGATAAGGCTGATCTTCCTGTGATCTACTACAGAGCTTCAAAACTTGCTCAGATAGAAATAAAGCTTAGATCTTTTTTAAAAATAAAGTAGAAGTTGGCAAAAACCTCACTAAGAAAAATGTTATTTTCTTTAAATAAGAAAATTCTATTTTTCTTTGACTGCTAAAGAAAATCATGCTGCCTTTATTGCTGCATACAGAGCATTCTTTGGAAATAAGAAAGCTACTATAGAGAAACTCTCAAAAACCCCAAAAGTCTTTGGATTTGAAGAATTGTACAAACACACTACTTAATATTTAAAAGACGACAAGTTTGTCTAAAACTGCTCAGCTCATCATTTTACGGTAAAAAAACAAAAAAAGAGCAAGAATTACTACAAGTGACTCAAGCTCACTAATTTATTTTTAATTATCTTTTTTTTTTTTTTTTTGGCCAAGAGATAAACAGCTAAGCAGCATGTACAAATAAGGCACGCATACCAACTTCTTAGATTCATTTTCCCATCTACAACAGTATTAAAATATAAGGCACTTTTTGAAATATGAGGACTCATAATGTGAATTA
Organism: Serinus canaria; assembly: GCF_022539315.1. Taxonomy (NCBI): domain Eukaryota; kingdom Metazoa; phylum Chordata; class Aves; order Passeriformes; family Fringillidae; genus Serinus; species Serinus canaria. The sequence continues at coordinate 15,547,294 of NC_066314.1, read as the reverse complement.
ACATTTACCATTAAAAACTTGTAGATGATAAATTGCCTGGTCTATTTCAGACAAAAACTGAGTCTAAAAATCAATCTTTGTAAAATATTCCTGGAAGAGTTTTGTTTTCTGCTTAATTTAAATGGTATTGTGATGACACCTGGCTGAAGAATCAGCAGGCAGCCAATAGATCATCATCATCAGAGCTGGGATTTCTAAAATCCCAGGCCAATGTTTGTTTATATTTTGGCTTTACCAACATAAAATATGCTCCAAATTATGTCCTTTGAACTTGGCAAACAGAGTGCCCTGGTTTCCTGGACTCTTACTGAGAGGAGCAGCTATATTAATCCCTTGAACTGGGACCCATCTGCATGGCCCAGCCTGCCAGCACAGCTTCAGCTCTACTTGTGCTGTCTGTGCTCTCGTGCCACACCAGGGAAAGGCATCTCCATCCTCCCTCCCTCCTTGCCAGCCAAGCAGGGGAGGATCAAGGTACCACTTGTATTTGCTCCTGCCCCTCATCAAGCACAAAGAGTGAAGAGATTTCAGTCACAGTGTTACTCCATAGCTGGGGGCTGCAGCTGATGTTACCCAGGACAGTGTGAGAAAACTGGCATTTGTTAGCAGGGAGAGGAGAAGGCTAAGGCAGGATCTGAGAGCAGTCCCACACAGAGGGAGAAGGAAAGAAGAAAAAAGGTGCCAAGAGGCAATAGTAACAAGCTGAAGCTAACTTGTCATACAAAAACAATCCTTTGCAAGGAGGGTGCTTGAGCAGCTTGCCAGGGAAACTGTAAATCTGTCCACTGGGATTTCACAGCTCGCCTGGCACACCCCTGAACAGGCTGCTCAGGCTCCAATGCTAGCCTGGCTTACAGCAGCAACTTGCACTATGAAACTAACTTCCACAGTGAAGTTTTCTAGTGTTTCATTTTTTAAAGGACATGGGCTTAAATAGAAAAGAAATCCCAAAGTGCAAAAACAAACAAACAAACAAACAAAAACAAAACAAAAAAACCCCAACAACGCTAAACATTTACCCCTTTGGATCTTTTCAAGAAACAATAAAGGTATGTTTCCTGACAAGTAGAATTGTGTTTTTTCATTTGTAACTAAAAGACAGAGGGGCCTGGTGCAGTAGAGTTGCTGGGTCAGACTATGAATAGATTAAAAACCTATAAATCAAACTGACTTTTAAGTATGGCAAAAGATCTGAATGCAGACTATATACTAGCCTTTGTAAGGGAGTTTTGCTTTACAGTGATGTATTTAACCCAGAATTCTAAAATAATTCTTCAGTACATTCGAAATTCAACATTTTTTTACCAAAAATGTTGAATTTATAGAATTTCACTCATCATATTTCCAGAACTTTAACTACATTTGGATTTACACCATACTTTACACATGTGTGTTTGTAAAATATGCTACAACACTTTATATATAGCATGTCCAACTATGCTACTATATATAAAGTATTTTTAAACACTTAGAAGTTGCTATATAGAGTGCAGTTTTAAAGTGAATGTACTTTCAAAATCTATTTTTTCTCAGATAATTAACATGTATTCTAGAACTATTGCCTTCACCTTGTAGTCAAGACAAGACAGTAGCAAACATGCTGGAAGTGCTGTGGTATAAAAGCCCCTCTAGATGTATGAAAAGTATGAGGTCTATGTTTTACACACCACAACAGCAAGAGCAATACTCTTACTCTTACTGTTAAGCAATGGCTGTTGTCAGACACAAAATTATTCTGGAGGGAAAAAGTGTTATCCCAGAAGATCCAATACATGTAGCTAAAATGAAATACCAGACTACCAGATAGACAGCTCAAAAAAGGTGATTTCCAAAGCCTTTATCCCTCAGTTTCCTCTAAAACCAAAAAGGTCAAGGTCTGCTCCTTGTAGACTACATCAAAACTGAATATTAATAAAACTTCACAAAATATATTTATAGTAATTATTACAAAGTTATCAGACTCTTTCTCCTCATTGAGATTTTAACCCAGTAAAACCTCAGCATATTAAAACAATTTTTAAAAACCCCAAACCCAGAGCAAAGAAAGCAAATTTTATTGTGTTTTGGAATCTGGTTCATTACCAAATCTCCTTACAGTATGATGTCTGCTATAATCCTGTTAGAAATACAATTTTCAGCAGAAGATTGGCCAATAATACTGGTTATTTGGCAATGGCTACCTGTAGTTATTATGCTATTTGCTATCACCCCTACTCTGACTCCATATGTGGATCTTGAAGGAAGGAACATAAAAAGAGAGAGAACTAATAAGAGAAAACATGTTGAAAGCTTACAAAGCATAAAAATGTTATTCTAATGAGAAGAACACTAAGGTATCTTTGGTGCTAATAAAAGCAGTATACTTAATTTGAAAATTCAGAGTTTTTGTCTGTGTGAATTATTGACAAAGTTCAATTGCAAGGTTGTTTTGTTGTTTTGTTTTTTTTTAAGAGAAGAAACAGGACGTAAAAACCAGTAACAGTGTTTCCATTTAGATAATATAAAATGTCAGTAACTTAAGTTAAAATCAAACTTGAACATACTGAGGACATTACCAGAGTTAGCTTTTAGTGTCAAAACTGAGAACCCATCTATTAATTTAACAAATAAAGGCATGCCTAAAATGCAGTACTTTTCTATGAGAGCTGTGAATCCTTCCTGCTGTTAACTGCAATGAAATTACAGTCTGAGCACTCCTGGTCTACCACACCTCTATTTTATACTGATAGGCAGAACCTACAATCTTACTATACTTTATGATCATAAACTTTACAATATTATACTTGAGGACTGTATACAAGTAACTTAAAGGTAAATTAAATTTATATATAATCTTCAATGATTTGATAAGAAAATGCTAACAACTATAATTTTAATAAGAGCTGAATGTATTACACATTATGAACACATATAAAACACTGCAAAATTTATGCTGGCAATTTGATGAAATGGCCCATTTATTTGTACTTTCCAAAGCCGTACTCTAAATCCCAGAATATAGCACCTACTTTTAAAGAACTAATGAAGTAAAATTCTACTAAAAATTTATTTAGAGTAATTATTGAGACAACCTAAGGAGGAAACCAATTAATGCCAGGGAAGAAAAAAAAGGCTCATTTATCTTTTTAGATAATAGAAAAGAGAAATAAACCTCATGCATGCATTAAAAGAAACCTAAATTTTTTTATGGTTTTATGGGAAATTGCATAATGTTGGACTAGAGATAGAGCTGGATGATTCATACATTTGTTTGCAATCAGATGTAAGCACTGTATAGGCAAAAATAAATCCTTAATATAGGGATTGTTTAATTCCTGTTTCCTTTACAACATTCTTTTTCACTTGATTGCATTTGGGATTGTCCAGGGTGAAAGGAAAGGATGGCTAGTGCCAAGTGGGCAACCCCTCTGTGGCCTCAGTCCCCTTCCCTGCCCTGTGGAGCACACAGCCAGATGTGCCAGAGCTGCAGAGCCTCACAGCCTGTAAGAGCTGCAGTAGCCAGGCTGGCAGGGTGCTGTGCCATGGTAACCTCTAAACCCTTCCCAGCTATTTAGGATGAAGGATTCCTGCTGCTCTGGGACTCAGCCAAGCTCAGTGCAAACCCTCCCCAGCAGCCTGCTATCAAAGCAGTAACTGCAGTGCCTGGTGACATGAAAGCACAGGGCCAGCACACTCTGCAGAGCCTGGATGACCTTGTTCAGCTGCCTCAGTGCCACCTTCCCCTTCTCTCTGCCCCTTGCTGTTGATATGATAGTGCACCAAATGAATACAGCTCTAGCTCTGAGACAAGTTCTCTTTTCTTTCTTGAGTACTGCTTCTTGCAATATGCTCAGCAATATTCCCTATGCTGCTGCCACTTCTTCCTTCTCCAGATGTCCTAAGCTGCTACACAGAGTTGCAAATGATGAGATCTATTCCTGGAGTGCTGTGCCTCTTATTAATTACATGTGTCTTGGAGCCAGAGAAAACATTTCTTTCCTGTTGGGCCCAGCTGGAATTGAGAATACTAAGATTTCAAAATCTAATATTAAAGAGATAGTAGGAATGGGTCACCTACTGCAGCTTAAGAAATATTTGCTGCAGATACGGATGGAGAGGCATAAGTGGACCTGGATCCTTCAGTGGTACAGCTGAGTGCCTGGGCTGTTCCTGAGCATGGAAAGCACACAGCCCCAATGGCTGAGGTAGCACAGAACAGTCCCTTTTGGATCCTGGATGCAAAATGCATTCCTGGTTCCTGTAAGTTCAAAGACTATGGATGAACCAAAACTTTGATAAGCACAAGATGGGGCAACACTGATTTATCTGTTCTAAGTGGCAGGAGCATTGAAGCCTGCACTCAACACAGCCTGAAAAATTTGAGGGACATATTCTTGGCCAGTCATAAATCAGTGTCACTCAAAAACTTCCACCTGGAATGTGAAAGTTTAGAGGAAAGAAACAAGAATCAAAAAACCCTGACTCAAATATTTGCAGAAATACTGTAATATTGAACTTCCTAAATTCAATGCTAAATTTGATCTTTTCTTCTACATTCCTTTATTGTGCATTACTTACATTATGCTCCTAGAATTCCTTGAAATGAGCATGAATTCTTTCAGTCTTATTTTGACTTCTTAATTTTGACCTTTTTTTCAAACACCATGTCAATCAACAGACTATAGAACACAGAACTCAGAACAGTAGGAATAATTTTTTTCTCTGCAAAAACAATTATATTCAGAATTCCAACTAGACTTGCTGCATCTTAAAGTGAATATTTTTTAAAAACCTAAATATTTTGAAGTTTAATTTCCTCTGCTACCAGCTTACATTTGTCACCTCAAGGTTCTCAACAAGGGTATATTTTTTATCCTTTGATTCAAATACCGTATAAATATATATACATAAATATAGATATTCTTTTGATTCAAATATACATTTTAATTCTTCATTTCAAATGATCAATCTGCCATTAATCTTATGAAAATATAAAGAAGTATGATATTCTTATAATCAATTTCATATTCCTAATAAGACTTTCACAGAAATACACCTTAACATACTGAAAATGAAAGCTTATGAAAAGTTGATGGTTTTATCATTTCCCTTTCATGTTTTCCTTTTCATGACTACTGAAAAAGATTCCAGGACTCAGGACACTAAACCAGCAATTAAAGTCCTGTTTCATCTGGTATGGATCTCTTACACAAGTCATTAGCAACCTTAATCACTAATCATAAAATATGTGGTTCTAAAGGACTCTGTCAGAGAGGCTGTGCTTAGCTTCAGCCCACTTAGCTGAAGAGATTTACATCTTCATTTCCAAGAGTATTGGACTGAAAGTACATTAGAGGACCACATCTCAGCTGGTATTATAGGTAGTCTTATTACCTTGGTCCCAAATAAAAACCAAACCCACAAGTAATCTCCATCCCTAAGACAAGAATCAAATTTGAATGCTAGATCTTTTTCTCAGCTGAACTTACTGTCCACACATTATCATCTCAAGCTTGTAAGACAAGGCTAAGGAGCTAGAATCAAAGCAGGCATTGCCACAGAACCTCAAGGATTTAGGGTCCCTTCCATCCCAAAACCTTCCATGATTCTGTGATACTCGAACACTGATTTAAATTCAAACTTAAATTGGACAGTCAAACAAAAACAGTCCTAGTTTTTTTCTCACATTTAAACTAGAGAAAACAGAACTTCTATTTTATATATCTCATATGGAAACTGAGTGTGTCAGGAAGCTTCACACTTGTATAGAGTGACAGTTCCAATTGCTGGAAATAGAGCTGACAGTTCCAATTGCTAGAGCTCAGAACAGAACAGTCCTGAACCACTCTGATTTTAATTTTTGCCATATTGTTTAATGAAATACTGTTATATTGATGGTATTTGAAGATATGTTTACTTCTTATGTACCAAAATACAAACCATAACAAATAAATAATGAAAAGCCCAAGTATGTCATTTATCACTAGTTCCATCCAAAACACAATAAAGGAGAACAGATGCAAATACCCAGAATATAAAAAGTCATGAAGATCAGTGGTCATTCTATAAAAAGAAAATCCAAAGACAATCCCTCCAAACACAGAATGTACTGTACCAATTAAGGCTGCAGCAATTATAGCAGAATTCAATTTCTGAAATGACTCACCAATAAGTTACTACATTCTATTTTTTTTCTGTAGTCGAGCAAGATCAAAATATTTCTATAGCAGATTCCAAGAGAAAATTTACAATTCTACCTTTCCATGAAGTCCATATGCTAACCACTCTTCTTGATTTGGTTTTTCTGACCATAATTTGGCAATGCATTTTAAGTGGGACAATTCCACAGCTACAAATTCACATATATTTCATTTCCTTATCTACAATGACTTCAATTTTAACACTGTAGTATGCATAGCTAAAAGCTCAGCCAAAAATAAAGGAAAGCAAATCATAAAATCCCAACTGAATATAATGAAGCACAGGAGAAAAGTATATAAAAATTGTATGTATTTCTAAACTAAAGTAATGATTATGTTTTGACAAAATGCTGTCAATTGTTCTGAGAAAAATCTCATCTTGTTTTAGAGAATTTTTAGAGAAAACATATATTAAGGATGACTGATGCAAAATTACCTGTTTTCTAGAACTTAAGTAGTATTGCCTAAGATATGTAACTTTTACATCCAATAAATAGTCACAGTGCAGACCCTACTTAAACTAGTGTAATTTTATAAGTAAAACAAGCAGTCCTAAGCACAGCTCAAATGGAATATTGTCAGTATCCTAGGGGACATAGGGCTGAAAGGCCAGTTCCATTTCATTGCTCAATCACCACCAAATGAAGCCACATTTTGGTTTTGTTCTGAATAACAATCATTCCCCACTTACCATGACAAAGCCCATGAAGCATTTGTGCACCTCTAAGATCAGCAGTACAGAGAACCAATGAATTGGCAGTGGAAAAGACCTTCATGAAGATATCACTTTTAAAGGAAACAATCTGCCCCATCTGATAACTAAAAATTTCCCAGTTAACTTGAGAAGACTCACAAAAATCAATAGGAAGTAATCTGAAAATCCCTTCATCTCTGAGGAAAATGCCACTGTGCAAATTAAGAAATCAATTAAGCTTCCCTGGTGAGCATAGCACACAGGCACAAGAACACAAGACAAGGGATCACCCAAGCTGCACAGGCTTTCCCAATGTACAAATCACAACAACATCCCCACAAATTTCTATCTATTCCTTGATGCCTTAAGAAAAAAAATAAATATATGAATGCTTCAGTCAGAGAGAAATTCCAAAAGTGCATAGACAATAGACTGAAGAATCAATTCAAATTTACACAATGTAATCCAATTGTACTATAAGCTAAAGAATTAAAATATCCTAAACCAATAAATATTACATGAGAAACACGATTAATAACTGAAACTGTGCTCAAGACACCTTCAGTTTGTTTGGGGGCAAGAAAAAACCTGAACCAGGATGAATCTTTCTGTACCACACAATACCATAAATTTATCAAGCTTTGTTAAAAATATATGCTGCTCCTTATGTCCTGATATTTCACAGACAAGATGCTTCAATTTATCTAATGGTTTATAAATCAAAGTGAAATAATTTATATACTTTTGATCTTTCACCAAAGTTACATTATGACCTAAATCTTTACCCCCATTACAAAGCAATCCAAAGGCATTCTAGAAGATGATCATATTCTCTATCAAGGTTTGCTTCACAAGGTTAAACAAACAACATTTTTCTAATACTCTCTGCTAAGGTCAGTTCTTCATTTCCCAGTCTACTGTTAAACATAACTAAAGAAATTACATGAAACCCAAATAAATAATTCTCATTCAAGTGCCAGAGAAATGCAATTTTTAAAACCAAAGAATATATTACTGGAACCATGGAAAAATGAGAACTCTAAATGGAGTACTTGGAAGCCCCAAGGTACATACAAATATCCTAAGGCCCTGGACTTCTAACACAAAATACCATCACACTTTCTTTATATTTTATTTAACTGCCATTCTTATACATCACCATACTGATAAAAATAGATACCTACAAACCAACCTTGGCCAGCCAGAATTTGAGATTAAATTTCTATATAAGATGATAAATGCCTCAAGTTTCATCAAAAATATGTGTTTGTAAACCAAAATGAATGAAGGGCTCCAATGCAGAACCAGTACATTCCTTTATTTATCTACAAAAGAACAGCCTCCAGACAAACATAAGAGAGCTGAATGTCTTTTCAGTACAGTGGGTGACAATGGGCTAGGCTAATCTTTTCAGACTGCTCATTTTTAAGATTTCAAAGATGAAAGTAGTAAAAGCTCTGAGGCCATGACTACTTCTTGGTAATCCTGGTCCACACACATAAGGAAATAAACAAGCTTACACTCAAACTTTAAAAGAACCTGCCCACTGAAAGCAGTGGCCTCTGTCATGGCATCAATACCCAAAGGGCAGTTTGGCCAATGAACACTCTGAAAACCACCAATTGCACAGAAGCTCTAGAATGGTCATCAAAGATCAAATAGGTCAAAGTCCTTAATTTCCCACTATGTAAGGAGAAATATTACTAAAACCAGAGAGAATCAAAATGGAGAGAAAAATGCTGTTTTCATAATAGTTATCTCAGCATATGACAACTAGATTTACATAAACTGAATATGAGTAATATTTTGCTATATTTCTCCCAGGTGTTGGGTTCTTACACCCACTTGGTTTCATAAAAATTCCAATTACACTAAGAAGAAGGTTGTAGCCTTCAGAGATTCAAAGAAAAGCCTCCAACAAATCTATCTGAAATGGTTATCCAAAGAATCAAAACCACACATAAACCAAATAGGTTTTAAGGACAGCATTATGCCTAAATTCATTTTCTTTGGATAACTGGATTTGTGACAACGTTATTTCTTTTACAAAACCATACCTTGTGAATAAAATGTCATTTTGTTTAAATAAATAAATATGACCAAAAATGTTTCAGGGTCAGGCAAAAATCCATTCTACCAGTTCTAATGGATAAACATTTCAGTGATGCAGTCTGTAGGATAACGTGTTTGATGGGCTGGTCACCGACGGTAACGCATCTCTCATCTGCTTCTGCTTCTTTAGCAGGCAGATGAGAGGAGGAATTCCTGTATTTATCACAATAATCTCCTAGAAAGGACACCATAGCACAGCTTGGAAGATGTGACCTTTTCTCACAGAAGAGAATAAAGATGTCAACTACATGAAATATAACTTTCAGAGGAATATTGCTGCTGGCAATTTCGGGTTGCTTTAACAGCCTTGCCTGCGAGCTGGCACTGCCATAGCACTTCTGTGCTGTGCTCTGCTGTAATTTCTCAGGGGTGACAATATTTAAGAAAGGATGGGGTAGAGAACAACAGCTATTAAGGATTGCAGATGCCCCTTTTTAACCTGCTGACCTATGGGCATCAGTGCCTGAAACTAAGCAAGAAGTGTGGAAATTGTGAGGAAAAAAAATTAACACAAAGCTTTAGTGAATCAGCTCCTGAGGACTGGATGGAGCCACTGCTATTCATTCAGCTAACACCAAGCAAATGCTACTGTGAAGAAAACAAATTAAGATGGGATAAATGAGAGCTCTTTGTATATTTGAAAAGGGATGTCTAATGCAAAAAACACTACAGAGAGCAAACAAGTTCTTCAAAGGTTTTACTCTTTAAGGCAGCTGAAAGATCTAACCAGGAGGCTATGATAGTAACAGTTAATCTGCCATAATGACACTTCTGGAAAAAATCTAATTCTGATTTGTTTATCAGGATGACAAAACTATAAGCATTTCAATTCTTCTTATTCTTACTGTCTTGCAGTAGCAAAGAGACAATTTTGTTGTAAGACAGCAAAATCTACATGCACTAGCATTTAGGAAACCATAGGAGAGAACAGAAAATTGAAAGAAAGAAAATTAATCCTCCTCCATTTTCTTGTCTCAAAGAAAGGCATATGTCACCATTACTAAGCTCATACTCCAAAAACTTCTGGTTTGTCTTTGTTCTCTTATCAGTAGTTTTGATTGAGTTTGGCTGTCAAGTGTACAGGCTCCTGTGATTTCAGTCTTCTCCAGGGTTACACACTGATAAGGCCAATAATTGACATTGTTATGCAGGAGGTTCTGCTGAACAAATAAACATAGAGAGAAAACAGTTTTCTTTGTAGAGAGATGTCTCCAGTGACAGCTGTGAATTACTAACTAAATGGAAGTCCTGCCAGTGCATTTAGTTTAGCAGGTCACTTAAATTGCTCAGGATGAACAGGAGTTCTTCCTTTGTTCAAGAAAAACCCTTTTTATATTGAAATGGTGAAAATGCAGCGATCCCTTTGTGATATTTACTGAAAATAAATTTTAAAAAATTGGTTGGTGAGAGAAATATAGGGTACAGGAATCAGAAAATGCCTTTTCTAGAAACTTACAGGACAGTCAAATCAGGTTTTCATTCTGTAGAAGATTTGATTTAAAACTTGGACAGTAACAGAAGCACTCAGAAGTAGAAGCCATAAAGCAAAGCTTACTGGAAATCCCCTCAGATTATACACACCTATCACATCTTTCCTTTCCTGTAGCAGGAACTGGACCAAACACAACTCTTGCCAACATGTGCAGATGAAGGGGACCCCAGTTCTGTATCCCAGCCTCCAAAGCACACTGCTCAATCCCTAAAGAGTTTAGTCCCAGCATCCTTAGAGGCATAGAGGTCTGAACAGAAAATTTACATCTATTTCTTTTTACTTCATGTAGCCCTCCAGGACAAGGAAGGACACAACTTAGAGGCAGAACTTTATCAACTTGCTTCTAGAGTTCAATAATGTTATTGGATACAGTGACAAAAAATAAAAACAACAAGGAAAAAACAGTGATTACTCAACAATTATTGAACCTTTTTTTATCCATAGTAGTGTTTTTCCTCTGCAACCAGGCTTTACAGAGAATTACAATTTTAGACATATTTACCACTGCAATGTGGTTCTAACAATGTGTGCTCTCAGTGGATAAAGATAACTAAAAATTACTAGAGTCCAAAATGTTTAGAAGGCTGTTTGTAGACAAAAACATTATAAATGTTTTAGAAATGATGACTGACAATTCAAAATTATATTTTAAGGCCAGTTCATTATCTAACTGTTTCAACAACTGTGAGAGCTTCAGATGTTTTTTGTACCTACACATGCTAGCAACCATGTATGTCAGTGGGAGTATTACGTGACAGATACACAACATAAATTTGGGGCTGGTTCCTAGAGTCAGAGATGATGCTGCCAGAGAAGATCATTACTTATCCTGGTCTGACCTCCTGTGTGGATAACAGGAACTAAATCTAAACATATGGTTAGGTTGATGTTTTGGTTTTTTTTTTAATTTTGGGAAAAACACCCAAAATTAAAAAATTTGGGTGTTTTTGAAAAAAAAAATTCAAAATTTGAAATCTTTAAGAGCTACAGAAATTTATTATCAGTTAATGCCTCAGCTTTTTCCATATAAATTTTCTCATATATGAATCAATTCACCTATTGGTTTTCTTTTTGACAAATTAAGTATGTCAAATACTTCAGTCATGCTCTCTGAGCCCTCTCTATGTCTTTGACCTAAGACATCAGAACTGGATGGAATATTGACAAAGAAAGAAAACCACCAAAAGGCAAAACAAGGTCTTAGGTTCAGTAATTCAAGGATCCAATCACTCCCATGTGCCACAGCATCATTCTGGGAGCTCATTAGGAGAGCTGTAGGCATCACCCACCCTTTTGAAGCCACATGTCATAGGGTACAGTCTCACACTCCAGAGGTATGACCTGTTCTAATTTACTTTATTTGCAATTTTTTTTTACTTGACTATATCAAAATAGAGCTCACCTGAAGAGTTCAACTGAACAAGTGATTCAAGATTTGTTTATGTAACTGCTCTGCTCTCCTCACTTTGTCAGAATGGTAGATCTGTGTCACCTGCAGATTTCTATTATCAGCTATTTTGTTAGTGAAAATGCTGAATAGCCTCATACTGACTCCCACTAAAAAATCCTCCCTTTGTAGATGATTAACAAAAAAAAAGTATTTAGGACAATGCATTATATTTTTGTTGATACTGTTAAATGCTATTTAAGTCTCCAGAATAAAGTCAACCACATGAAATTATTCTATTGCGCTTTTGCATCCACCAATGTGGATTCACTTTTCAGAATTAAAGATAGAACTGAAGTTGTTAAGAATGACATGGGGGAAAAAATGTTTCATTTTTTAAAGAAAAATTTAACTGATTAACTGGTAGCAAGAAAACTGGCTAATACTAATAAATAATAATTATTAGAGAGATAATAAGTAAAGATGACAGAATTTAATACTTGAAATCAAAACTATGTCTTTATTATCTTCCTGATCAAATTACTTTCTTCCCACTGTGCCTTCTGAGATAGATAAACAAAAATTGCCACACATACAGGAAGCACTTACATGTTACAAGATTTCCATTAAAATACAAACAGAAAAATGAACATCTAGCTCTTTTTGCAGACAATATTAATAAGTCATTACTATTGTTAGCTGGACATACTGTGGTCACTATAAAATAAAACCAGTCTCATCACAGTATTATCCTCTGAGATGTTGGAGTTTCCCTATTTACAGTCTTCCTGAAAATTATGAAAAACTTTGGATAGCCTACTGGTAAAGTGAACAAGCTCATCAACTGGAAGAGCTCTGATACCTGTGTAGATATATTAACAAAAACTGATTGAGTATTTAAAATCTACATGGAGGCAAAAATAAATATCCAAAACTATCCAAATAGCTAAAAATATCCAAAATAATTGTAATTTCTTTCTGAAAAGTAACCATAAATAAAGGTAATAAAATGGCAAATTATTTCATTGCAGTTCCACATTCATGACCTAGAGTGTATTGCTTATTGGTGAGTGATCATGTTGCCACAAGGGAAATGATAACACACTCAGCAAGACTGAAACAGGACTGCAGTATGAAATAGCATCCTTGCAGCCCCAGGAAAGCACAAAGTCAGACTACTCATGGTGACTGGAACCATTCCAAGGCTAAAGCTACCCCATTTATTTTCTAACGCTGTGTTGAGATAGCAAAATTGCAGTACAGATTTGGAGAGCCCCAACAGCCCTCTGCTGATTCATGCAGTTAAATCATGCTGTTACTACATTATATTTATTCTGTTACCACACTACTTCATGATGGGAGACTTCATTATGGTCAGAGCCAGAGCAGATGATGAACTACACATCAAGAGGAAACATCAGCTGCTTACCTGCATTAAAACATATAGTCAGAATATCAGGTGAAATTAATTCTAGTGATTAAGAACCATTCCCAGTTACAGATATAGTCACACAGAACCCTATATCAATGATTATACAAACATACAGCCATGTCTTGCCAAATGAAAGATTTAGCTACTTAATTAAATGAGAACAGCTTATTTACATTGAGGCTTTAACAAGAGGTTTTATTTTTCTTTGATCCAAAGAGTCCTTCTTTAGCTGTGTGTGTGCTTTGTATCTTCAGGAATACTGTGATTTGGATTTTTCTAGGGTTTCTAATAGTGCATATTCACCAATTCTATTTGCCAACTATAAGAAATAACTTGAACAAAATTCCTGGGAACCCAAACAGCAAGAAAACCGCTTGGCTTACTAACAAGATTTTATCTGAAAAGTCAGATTTGGAAAGCACTATAGAAATACTGTCTATAGATCACCTGCAACCTCAAATCAAAAATTCACCTTTTAATTTCTAATTTCTTTGATCAAATCTTCAAATAAATTCAATCATTCCACTGGAGTATAATTTTGCTGGAGTTTCTTTTGCTGAATACCTAAACTTTGGTTGCTCTGAAATAAACTGGAATATTTTTTTCAATTTTATGATTTTCATTTAATTACTTAAAATATTTTTAGATATTTTCATCTTTCTCTAAGTAAAATCTAGATTTGTTCTGTTTCTAATTCTCTCCCCACTAAGATTTTAGAAATGGGCATTATATAAAATAAATGCTAAACCACCTTCCAATTTTATGTTTCCAGCATTAATCATTTTGTTTCAGTCAACTTTCTTAATTCTGTTGACCTTCACCACAGCAGTTTTTGCTGAATTAGCTTTAGTATAATTTGTTGACACACTTGACAGTCTGGCATTGCTTTTCTACAACAATATCCACTATTATGTAGATATTTTTATCCTGAGGCTCAAATTGTTAAGACAGGCAACTTTACTGAAGTTAAAACATGATAATTCTGCAATTAAGACTAACCCAATGTTTCTTCTGAGAAAGAATAAGTAATTATGATGAAACCATTTGAGATACAGCATGATTGTAATGGAGCAAAAATGAAATCTGGACTGACAAGAACATCCAGTGGAATTCAGAAGAAACAAAAATCCCCTCCAGTGCTCAGAAGTGTACTATTCTACCAGGTGAAAATTCAAAGATCATGGAAAGTTACACATTATGTGCTGTTCCAATGCACAAGTCATAACTGGAATGTATATAAATGAACCCATGAAAAAACACAGTTGGTTTTTTACCAGCTAGCATAGAAAACTTCTTCTGGTTCGGATGGTTTTGGCTGGGCTTGTGGGGGCTTCTTTCTTTCCTCATTTGCTTGTTTTTTTAACATCAAGGGACATCCAATACCTTTGAGGTTTTGCCAGACTGAAAATTTCTAGTGGTAATTTTATTTTCTATTGGTAGAAGGCCTTCTCTGGTTTTGGTACCCAAGACTGGCTAAGAAAAGCATGTCCAGAACAAAACAGCACTTTTTAAAAATACCAAAATATGGATGCAAAAGCCTCAGCTCAGCTTTTCCATATGATTTTCTTTCAGGATTTTATGCAGTATTAACAATGATTCATGTAAGTCTTAACTATAAAACAGAAAGACTGTTACCCTTTGCATCTTGGTAAAATGTTCTGCAAATTATATATGAATTGCTCTGCATATTTGCAAAACACCTTTTGTTTTAAAGCCTATTTACAAATCTTATATTCTATTGATTCTCAATGTGCCCAAGTGAGTATGCTTTGAAAAGAGGTATGATTGTATTTATCCAGCAGCAGCATGCCTCTGGATCCCTGAGAGCTTACTCAAAATATTCAAAATGCTTTGCCTTTTTTTTTTTTGCTCTGTGATCAATTTAACTCTTCAACAGCAGCATTTACTAAAAAATGGTGAATTCAATTAGTCAAATAACTCAACTGAAGCCAAAATCAAATTATTATTCTGGTTCACTTAAAGCCATCCAAAGACCTAGAGGGGTATCAAGAAACTATTTTATGGATAAGAAAACAAAAATCAATCTGTGTTCTTGCATCCTTTCCAAAGGGTTATTAGCCCAGCAATATTCATTGCCCCTTATTCTGTGTGAATACTTGTAATCATATTCATTTTTCTCAAATAGGCAAAATAGAATCCTCTTTCAATTATGGCATGCACAATCACAATTACTTAATCTAAAAGTTATTAGAAAATTGTGCCAAAGCCATAAAGATTTAGAAAAGTTATTTATATAAACTTACTGAAAAAAGGCCAGGTCTGTTGGAGACTGTCAAGAATCCTGTGTGCCTAAACAGGTAATTGTCACATGTAATTGTCTTTTAAAGAGTTGGAAGAGAAAAAAGTTTCCTACCAACTTCATTTTAACCTACAGATTTATGAATTCTAGAATCCTTTTAAATTTTCATAAATTTGAATTCATTGTGCTCTTTGCACATTAGAAGAATTAATGATAAGTGTCCTTCTGAACAGGAGAGATTTGCTACAGCTTTTCGACCTCTGTCTTCTGCAGTTGAATCTAACAAAACTGTTCACAGTTCCCCTGTATCACAGAAAAAAAAAAAAGGTTCTAAGGTTTTGGGCAGTTTGTTTGGGTTTGTTCTGGGTTTTTTTTTTTTTTTTTAAAAACCTATCCTCACCCTGTGCAATGTTCTGATAATGTGAAGAAACATAAAAACCATATGGGTGCCATCAGTTGTAAGACTACATTACAGGTCTGTTAAAAAAAAAAAAACAACCAAAAATAAAAGATCCAATCCACATTATACACTGCATTGTAAAATCATTTTCTGATCTTGCAATGTCCAAGTACTGTTCAAGTACTTGCACAGTAAAATCCACAACAGAAAATCCAAACCACAGTATTCCTGAAGATACAAAGAATACACACAGCTAAAGAAGGACTCTTAGGATCAAAGAAAAATAAAAACTCATGTTAAAGTCTCAATGTAAATAAGCTGTTCTCATGTAATTAACAGCTAAATCTTTCATTTGGAAAAACATGGCTATATAGTTCTATAATCATTGAAATATGGTTCTGCGTGACTGTATCTGAAACCTGTAATGGATCTTAATCACTAGAATTAATTTCACCTGATATTTATTTTCTTCATGTATTTTAATGCAGGCAGGCAAGTGTGAAACTCCAAGTGCTGCTCTTCAGCTTAGGAAAAAGTTGTTATCCATCATTAAATATCTTATGCATGAATACCTTATGACCTCATCAGAATATCCGAATCCAAACACTGGCTTCTGTAACACTGTTCATAAAGAAACCTCCTTTAAAATATTGTGCTACATTCTGTCCAGGCCAGTCTCATTCCCTCTAAAAGTTGCATTTGCTGTTCATTCTTGTTGCTACGTCTGGGCCTATTTATTAGGTGGCAGTTAATTCTGCAGGGACAACCTTCAAGAAAAACAATTGAATAAGGGACATAAAGCCACATTAACATTTTCCTACAATTAAAAACAGCATTAACAAAAACAATAAAGAAAAAAGCACCTAATCTAGCACAAATTTCACTAAGCAATTTCCATTAAAAATTGGGAATTAATTCCTGGGGAAAACAGGAAAAGCTGACCAATTACATTATAAGGTTAATGGGATTAATCTAATCACATTCAAAATATGCAATTTTCAGGGAGCAAAATGAAATAAAGGTTTTGGTAAACTGCAGAGCTTTGAAGACATTATGTATTCAGCTTCACAAGATTAAAGAGCTGAGATCCTAGAGCTTTTATGGTACCCAGAGTTCGAGACAGAAATTATTACTATGCCATTGTTACTGCAATGATCTCTGAAGTTCTACATCCAGGAAAATCTCCATGTCTTCTATTTTTTTTAATCCTTTACATTTCCTTCTTCAAGAAACTCTGATTCTGAAGACCCTGGCATAGAGTCAGGGACCAAGTGATATGTTGGTAATACTCTTTTTAGTTTGCTCTGCTAATTAGTCACTATGCAAAATGGGTAGTAATGGAAAGGTTTAAACCCAATCAATAAAACACATTAAAACAATTATTGGCAAGAATATATAGAACACACTAGTATGATTTTACAGAATAACTACAAAGTAAAATAAAAATTAATTCTAGAGCTCACTCAGTGACCGTAAAAAGTAAGATCCCAAATCCATAACACTAAATTCCTTAAATTCAAATAATAAGAATGGGGGTGCACACAAAGGCAAGGGCTCAGGTGTCTCTGAAGAGTCAGGGAACTCTGTCTGAAGAAGGAATGCCTGCTAAAGAAACAGATACCTTTCCCATGAAAATATGCAGAATGTAAAGGGATCTTCCAAGCAATATGAATTGTACAAACACTATGTCCTACAGTTTTTCTCCACACAACAGCAAGTTTTACAGGAATTATGTTCAATATGTCTTTCCCTCTATCGAGCAGTCTCTACTGGATTTGCTCCTGGATGCTTCAGAGCTTCCATCCCTCTTCTTTACTGGCAACACCTCTGGTAAAACTCAATACAGGAAACAACATTTGGGCTTGCAAAGAGACCTTCATATCCTCAAGCATATCTTCACAGAGTATTTAATATTCAGACCATTAAATGTAGGATTTAACAGATGAATTCTAATTTCTCTCAATGCCATATTCCTTCATAAATAATACAGTGACATAAATATTTGCACAGGATAGGGTGATATCAGAAGTGACTAATTCATACATGTCTTTCCACTGACTACAAATGTAATTTATTTCTAAGTGACTTTATTTCTAATTTAGATCTGAGTTAGAGGATTTACTTTATTTCACTAAACCTTAAGCCAAAGTACATAATGTAACACATTTTCAATCTAACTGGTCTCTGAAACACAAATCATATCTTCATATGATATTTGTACTGAACTATGCAGCTGGTTGACATCTTCATTGCTTTGAAAATTATTATCTGAAAAATAAGGAAGACATTAGCTAATATCACACATAACTGATTTGGAAAATAGAAATAACTGCTCACTTTGTCATATAGTTGCTTAGGGGTTTTTTGAAGAACACAGACAAACAGTAGAGTAAGAAATCTCTCATACTAATATATGGTATAATGAACTGAGCTATCAAATACACTACATCTGTTGTTTTGCTCTGTATGAAAGAAGGGTTAGAAGTTAATGAATTGCACTATGTCACACATGAAATCCAAGCACAAATCTGCACTTTCAGTGCTCACATTTGAACTTTTTCATTTGATGCACCATATAAAATTGCAACACATCCCCTGACTATCAGAAAAGCAAACTATTCAAATAACACTTAATTTGAAACTAACTGTAGAAAAAAACCTGAGGAAATGCAATTTTTCAAATGGTGAACATTTACATAGAAGAAAATACAGACTATTCAGGACTATAAGTTACTATTTCCCTTTTGTTTTTTGTTTTTTTTTTTAATAGTAAGCAAAAGTGAAAGTATTACAAACTGACACTTTGTGTGCAATGAGTCAAAACATATCTCCAAACTGCTCTGGTAAGAGACATAAGTTCTCAAGACCTTGGTTCTTCAAGCATGCTCCCCATCTACTTTCAAGAAAAAGTAGCTGGCCATCTCTTCAAAGCAATTCTCTGTGCTCCTCTTACATCTTACACATTTCTTCTAGAAAGAGCCACTGCAGCTTTTACAGTGCAGTACCTCATCCCCTTTTAGATGATCTCAAGTGGTGGCTAGGGAAGAAGGCACTTTTTACTATCTCCCAGTACCTTGATTTTCAGATTTGTTTAACTCCTGAGAAATAGGTGACTTTGTAAAAGCCATGTGCTTTGGAATTACAGTTAAAACAGGTGAGGGTAAAAATGAAGTTACTAAATCTCAACACTTTGTAACAAAGATTACAGTTAGAAATATTTATAAAGTATTAAGGTCTTTAAAAAATTTTAAAATATCATTCTACTTATATCAATATCAAAAGCTGAAGATTCTTGTCCTGTTTCTTATAAGCATAGTTTCAGTTTTCCACTTTTCATGCTGCATCCCAAATAAAACTTCTACCTATACAGTCTGCTGGCCCTGTGGAACTAGTCTCCAGCAGGGATTTTGAAAATTTCTTCCTGTTTTGACCAACTTATTTCAGTGCAATAAACCCCCAAAAACTGGACAGATTTCCAAGTCATGGCTGTGGTGATTAGGTCTTCAAGGACTACTGTTCTTCCTCAATTGCTTTGGAGAGCAGGGCTTAGTCTCACTGACTGCTGTGATTTATCTGATAATATTAGACTACATCATACCACCGAATAACTTCTGAGTTTCAGTAGCAAATACATATATTTAAGCTACTTGTAATTCAAAACCACTGTACTACAGCTAGTAATTTTACTATGTGCCACTGTTCCAAATATCTTGAGGAGGAAGGAGGACTTCTGGGAGAGATCTAGATGGAAGGAGGGCAACAGAAAGAGGCAGATTATAATTCAGATATTACAAAATTCACCTGTATTACTGGTATTATATAAAATATTATTTTTAACATGCTAGGCATGAGTAATATATTATTCCTACAGGCTCTTGGCCCAGAAACTCAAGCAAAACAAAGAAAAAGAGGTGAATTTAGGAATGAAAATACACACATTGATAGCTGTATAAGACATAAATCAACACTGGGGTTTGGTTGTTTGTTTGTTTGTTTGTTTTTAAACTACTTTCATTCTCCACTTTCCACATTTGAAGCCAAACTTTGGGGAAAAACAATGTATAACTTAGGAAAAATAGGCCTACAGGATAATCAAAAGAAAATGGAAAGCCATACAGCAAGAGATAAGTAAGGGTAGAGTTACAATTTTATTTCCTTTTTCATGCTTCTTAAGCCATTTTTAGTGTACCATTTAAACTGGTCAGAATCATCCAGTAGTTTTCCAGACAGAGGGCAAGTTCTCCTCCTAGTACTAGATAAGTATCAGTATTAAAAGAAGGATGACCTACAGTCTGCTACATTTCAGTTCAATATTAAAATTTTGCAATAATAATTTCTGGGGGACAAAAGCTGTACTTCTAAGACTGGATGTAAAAACATCTTTGCACCGTTCTGTTTAATTTACAATACACTCACATGTGGAGACCAAGTCAAGATATTCATAACAATCAAAATATGCAGAAGCTCTTGACAAAGTTGAGTAGGGTTGATAACAGAGCAGTTAAACTATTACCACTCACATCATTCTCTGTTCATTAAGCTCTGCGTGCAAAACTGAAGTCAGCAATGTTATTACTGCAAATTGGCTCTTCTGAACATAAATGATTCAAGAGTGTTAAATCCCAGCTGTCTGCTACCAGTACTCAGAGATTAAGAAGTGATCTCACGTCAGGTTGCCAGCTATGAGGTTAGAAGTCTGAAACAGCAGAGCTTCCAGTTTCTTGAAACACATTACAATATATTGAAAATCTTCCAAAAGTGCTCTCAGCAAGGGATTAAATCACAGCAGGGGTAGTAGTCAGGCTCTTTACAGCTAGAAAGATTTCCATGTTCACAGTTTTTAATTCTTTACAAGTTTTGGAACATCCACTGAAAAGATGATATGCAGAAGAATGAGGGCACAAATTCATCTAATCATAGAGCTTAGAAAGAAGGAGGGCAAACATTCCTCTGTTCAAAAAATCAATCCTTTCAGAAAAATATTTTATTTTTTCTTTAATTGAAAAACATTTCTTTTTACTGCAGGAGCAATGGAAATTATTTTTTTTAGCACAGTACATATCAGGAAGCTAAATTAAAATAGATTTATTAGCTACACCTCACATGATATGAAGTAAGCACTCCTATACTTTCAGGCAGAAAAAGTAAAATTTAAAAATTTACATCATAAACTATGTAAAGATCACAAAAGACTAATGAAATCCACATTACTGAGGTTGGGTTGAGTGTAAAAATATAGTATGAAATTACATTTCTGATATCTGACATGTTTCTACAGTAGACAATTTCTAGGAAAGATAAAACTTTTTTAAATACAGCCTATTATATAGGCAGCAGACATGATTTTTCTTCTAAGCAGCTTGTTTTTCAGCATTTATCTAAATTCTAATAAGATATGCAATTGTGTGTGCATTCATTTTGGTAAACAAGTCAATAAAACTTACATATAAAAAATATTTAAATAATAATTATTTAAAATATTATATAAGTAAGAATAAAGCACAGTCACTATTCTGAAGATTTTATGGCTCAAGTATAAAGGAAGAGACAATAAATTCCCAGAAAAGTAAAAAGAAGCAACACAAAACTCATCAATGTGACTCTAAGTGCTACTAACAGACTCAAGCCAACCTGTCAAATCTATTCTGGGCATGGCAAAAACGCAGAACTTAGCATGGCTTGGAGCAAAGTAGCTGAATATCTGCATTAGGTGCTCCATTTAAGTAAGGTGGCAAAGTGGGAGATAGCACTGCTACTTTCTTGGGAGTGCAGGTGGGTGATGAAGCTGTCATCACGGGCTGATAGACTGCAGTCAGCATCTCACTGCTCAATCTCAGATGCCATGTAGAGTGTCAGTATTAGTCCATTAAAGGCCTCAAAAGAGAAAATGTCTACGTTTTCCTTGGTGCTCTAAAAAAGAGGGAGCTAAGGGAGATGCAGAGCAAGAAAGCAAGAAAAAATGATGGACTGAAAAATTATCTTTACAGCTTCTTTGCAGTCTGGGTGAATATAATTGGAGCAAAAATGCATTTGTCAATGACAAAGAAAAGGACAATGCAGTAATAAAGACGTGAGTTGGTGACAGCGTGGGTGAAAATGTCTTGTAGACAGACAGGAAAGCCTATATCTTAAAATCATGAATAAGAAAAGATCTGCAAGAGATTCCTTATTAAAATATACTGAATATACTTTTGTAGCTCAGCTATGTCAACAAAATTATAACTTCCTTAAAGTACAAATCTAACAGATAAGCCAGTATGAATTCAACTGTTACTAACTTAATTATAATTACCATTAGCTTATATTTAGTTCAACAGTTGAATCTAGTCCCTGAAGTCTAGTTTCTGCAAAAATCTTTCACATATCTTGTACATTCCAACTCAGTAGCCATATTTTCTATTAATACTTTAATTCCAAGTATGTTCAAAATCATACATGAATATTTTATCACTTGACAGCATCAGCTATCCACACCTCTCAAGAATTCAGGAGAATTTTGGATTTATGGCTGTAGTTAGGAAAATTAATAACAGCAAGCCAAAGTCTGAGACATGCTGATGAGTAGAAAGGTTTTCATTACTTGCATGTTTAATTACTTAAGCTTAGATACTTAAGCTAAATGAACTGCACATTTTGTAGTCAACAGACATAGTGTATCACATTTTAACAAGTATTTTTATTTTTATTAGCTTACTGCTTTTTTCTATTTTTTTTGTCCGACACTAGTTTGGAACCAGGCAATTGACACAGAATATTCACATCATCAATAGAAACATCAGAAACCAAGAATGACCTATTTGAGTCTACAAAATATCACACTGGTTACAAGGGAAAATCTAAGGCAGGATTAAAATTTCTGCCATTTCCTGCCTAGCCATTGTGCTGTTTATCTCAACTATAAACAGAGTAACAGTGGGATGGGGCACCCTATCTAGATAAAGAGGACTCTCTAGAAGTGAGAGCCAAAAGAGAATAACAAGCTGTAATGAAAATTTTAAAAATTCTCACTCTTTTCCATAATATTAATCTTTGTATTATACATGGGCATAAAATATTTAAAACATCTCCCTGTAAACATGTCAGTTTAATTTCACTGGTATCAAAAAGTGACTCTGGGCAATTTAAAAATTGCTGAATGAAGTAATTTTTGTCCTCATTACATATCATTGCATCACACAGCTCATTGCCATAAATAGCAAATTTCAAAATGGGATTGCAGCTTACTAGAAAGATCACTGAATAAGTAGGACAAAATGTAAGCAGCTTTAAACTCCTAGGAAAATAAAACCATCTGATATTTTGAACTTAACCAAATAAATGGCAGTGAGACTAATAACTTGTTCTAATTATTCAAAAGAGGACAACTATCATCATTACTTGATTATCATCTTACAATGAAAAAAAAAATCAACACAGTTTTATATGCCTGTGTTCCAAGTCTATATACACACCTGTTTAGGTATATACATGTACATCTACAATATACACATAGAATATATACACAAGAACATTTGAACATTAGGAGGCCTGAGTTGAAACATTTATTTCTTCCACCCTACCCTTCCCTTATCAAAAATCATACTTTTACTGATTGCTTGGTTTCAGACATACTTAAAAGAATGAAAACAAGTATGAGGAGAAAAGACTATCTTTTTCTGAAGAGAAAAGACTATTTTCTATCAGCATCCTGTCTGTAATATTACTGATAATATACTTCATCTAATAATAAGAATAAAATTATTGCATAACCAATTCCTTTAAAATTGATCTTTCATTCAAAATCTGTTCAGTGTCTCTTCTGGCACAGTGCCACATCTGATGTTCTTGGGAAATTATTCCACCTTAAAATTCCTGTATTTCTACTGAAAGAGGTCAAACAGACATGTAAAAGAAGAGCAGGAGTTTTCTCAGCTAGCAGAAAAGAACCAGGCCCTCTGACTGAGGGTTAGGAGAGACTTCCCTTATTGCTGTCATATGCAGAAAAACAGATACAGACCACACTATGTGCAAGAGAAATGACTGAATGCATGTGGTTCTTGATACAGTTTACAGAACAAAAACCTTTTGTACAAAATGTACTATAGCTGTGACTTCTCAATAATGTGAATCCAGTGCAATCAGAGTACTCCAGACAGCGTATACTGAACCCCCCCATTTTCCAATGTACTTTAAGTGCTTATTACTTTGAAGACTAGGCACTGATCTACAGCTATTATTAACAAAGCAGAAGAATAATGGATATTATTCTTGCCTGTGGGACAGAAGTATCATTTAGAGAATTGATAACACTTTAGTTCAGCCATTTTAAAAGGTCATGTTACACAATAAAGAAGGCCAAGGCTTTTAGTGATAACATATGATGGTGATAAAACTAGCATGGATCTACAGATCCTCAAAATTACCAATTGCATTTCCATGTTGTAAGCAATCCAAAGCAGTGTGATAAATGCATTCCAGGGTATTCCTGATTTCTGTACTTTATATTCTAGTTCACACGGCCTATAAAGAAATTAAACCATACAGAAATACCTTAACTATTAAATAAGTAAACAAATCTGAATGTGTGTAAGGAGAACAAAACCAGTCTTCATAGTACTATACCATGGTGTTATTTACTTGAAGCATAGTTGTAACAGATTTGGTAGAGAGAGGAAAATTATGGTCTTTGGTGTGGGAAATCAACATGAACAATTTAATAGGGAGGATTAACAGTGAACAATTGTAATCGAGAGGTATGGATACCAACATTAGAGATGATTTTGACAAAGTACCATAAATTGAGAAAATCTGACAGTGTTAGCAGGTAGTAGAAATTAAAGCTGTTATGTTGTGCCCTTAGGGATTTATTCATTTCAAAGACAGGCAATGACAGCTCTGAATAAATCCTTTCATGAAGATAAAATAGATTGAAGTGATACACAAATTTGCACAATGGTTCATTTGTAGAGGGCCACAGAGTTCAGTCAGCTGGAGAGAAAATAAGCTGGTAATGGGCCATTTCCTCTGGGTAGGCAATGGTGGGGGCCTTGCAGCACAGACTATTCACATTCAGCCTTCAAAGGAGACTTTAAAGCCTTTTAGGCATTCAGTGTGTATCATAGGGTAAAATTCAATATAAATATTTCTATGCAAGTGAACTGTCACCAGTTCACAAAAAAAAATTGGACTTCTATGGATGTATGCAAATGATCTGCCTATCTACCATATTCAAATCTTCTTATAAACAACATCCTGATATGCTTTTTGCTGAATAAAATGTAAGGTTTTGAAACATAGGAGCCTTAAGTCCTTTTTACTTCCTACTGAAAAACAGGCTCCATATTTTAAGACTGTTTGTCCAGCTTTTTTGAAAGAAATGAACGTGACTTTGTTAGAGAATGTTATATTATACAGATGAGAAATTACAAATAAATTCTTCAGTGATGCATTTAAGATTAACAAAATTTACCTTTTCAGAAATCTCTGCAAAATATCAAGGTAACAGCATCCCCAGAATCCTCTTCTCAAAATCTGCCTCAGTTCAAACAGCATTCTTTTTTCCAGAGTGGACAAAGAAAACACATCTCCTACTGCTAACAGTCCATCACTTCAGGTCTAACAGTTTTGGAGCAACTCTAACTAATAGTAAGATATTGTCTTGCTGCTCCTGTTTTGTCTTAAATTCATTCCCAAAGTAATGTTAGAAAGGTAAATCTAAGAAATGGCACCCTGTGCTTGAAAAATATCCTCTTCACTTACTTGAAAATCTTTCTCCTCCAGGATCTCTTTCCTCCACCTGACAAGGAAGGCAGCGCAGACATACAAGTGGAAGTGAGAAAAACCCTCTGGTTCAGACTAGAAAAAATAAAAATAGATCATCCTTTCAATACACAAATAATAGTACTTTTGATCACCATATGCCCCAAGTGTATTTTTCTGACATTTACTTCTAACTATAAATGTCAGCCACATCTGTCTCTCTTTGTATCACAAACATGCTTGCATTTAATCTATGCCAAACCTATTCATTGCTATTATCTGTAACAGGGACAGAGGTGAGGCAGCTTCCATTTCTCATGTTTAAATCCATTCTCTACTGATGTGTATTCCATTTCTGGTGTTATCCATTAGCTTATATGGTATGAAATACTGTACTGTCCAGCTCAACACTGTGGTGTGAACATATGCTTCATCTCTGTTATTAAGTGAACTCTTCTACTAGCAGCAGCTTTTGAAGTATAAATTTTGATATAGGAAATTAATAAGCATTGTAAAGTAAAAATATCTTGTATTACTTTGAACTGAATTAGATGTTTTCACTGTAGGAAGAAAACTTACTCATAAAATGAAACATATACAGCTCAGTTTTGTATTCAGCTCTGCAGCTTTCTGTTCTGGTTCGAGTCAGCAGATTCCATCCCTTTACAAAACTCCCCCTAGAAATTAGTATTCTATAATTTCACATAAGAGTTGAGAAAATTTTGTGCTGAGGTCTTTAAAAGACATCACTAAGTTTGCTCATATTATCAAATTAATCTCAGATTTTATTTTCTTTACCACTAAGGACTGAAAAAATAATTATGATATTAAATTATCAATGTTATGACTGTGAAATAATGCTATGTAAAACGCATTAAAAAAAAATTTGAAATTTATAATTATGAAATTAAACTACATAATCTGGCAAATTGAGGTGTATTTAATTGCTGATATCTATATGATTTACAAGATCTAATTATAGTGCTTTAAAAAGATAGCAACTTTTTTCATATTCTTTGTTGGTCATTTCAAAACTGAAGTTTACTCTTTAGAAAAATATAGTGTTCTGCTCAAGTACAGTGAAGTGTACAATTTCTTACATAAAGAATAACATGATAAAATACCTATTTTATTGCTATTTAACCTAGAACAAGCTATTTAAAATTCATGCAATAAATAAAATTCCCAGCTATAACAAGTGACAAAGGAAAAATATTCTCCGACTACTACTTTTCCTTCTCCTCTATCCTTGACTGATAAAAGAGCAGAGTGTGCTACAAGAGGTTTGTAAAACACCTTGTTAACAGCTACAGAAACTACAGACCATCTGGTCCACCAAATCAGTAAGGTTCCAGAAAAGAGACAATGCCAACTACCTGGAGGGAAGCATTTAAGATTAAAAGTGCACTTGGAACTGAAAATAAGAATTAGCTAATTTTGGAAATACTTTTAAGGAATTGTAGAAGAATTATCTGGATGTGTATAAAAATCTGTATTTTGTGTTGTGATTTTTCTGGTTTTTTCCACCAATAAAAGTTTCTTCAAAATGAAGCTCTTTTAAATGAAACAAAATAGGCTTAAAAATGCAATTCATTAGAGAAAAAATGCATTTCCCCCACAGATTTAAAAATTCATCATGCTTCAGAGATAAGTCTAGGTACAAAGTATTTCCAATGGATAGTTTTAGACAGTTTTAGAAATTGAGTAAAACAGCTAATGCATAATTGCCTTTTCTAACACCTGATACCTATTACACTTTTCTATTTGCAGCTTTTGAACTTACAAACAGTTTGATCTCTAAATGTACAGAAATGCAGACTACCAGCTAAAAGCTATTTAAAATCAAGTATAAACAATGACCTTGATTTAAATATTTCAGAAAAAAATCTCAAGGCAGATGTACAACATTCCAGAGGACTTATTCTGAACATATTACAGACAACTCTGAGCATATTATCTAAGAACCATCTGTCATTATCAATAAAAATCATTTAGATGGTTAGCATCACAAGTATCTCATTGCCCTGCAAATGCTGGATCTCC
The DNA here is from genome assembly GCF_022539315.1 of Serinus canaria. Lineage (NCBI taxonomy): Eukaryota > Metazoa > Chordata > Aves > Passeriformes > Fringillidae > Serinus > Serinus canaria. The sequence goes on along the minus strand of NC_066314.1, from coordinate 15,519,557 downwards.
TCTGCAGCTGAAAAAAAAGGCATTATTTGGACTGCACTCCCCAAACTTCTTGAATTAGACAACCACCAAAAGAATGCAAATTTTGTTGTATGACTAGACTGATTATTGACTTGTCATTGATTAGTCTAAGCAGCCTTCCACCCTGGATACTTCAACATTTAGGGAGTGTAACACCTCATGTTATTATATTTGTATTTGTATTTATATTCAATTTTTATCGTATATTTGTATTTATATACAATACAAGATTATTGTTTAAGGTACTCAGAATTCAAGCTATGAAACTATGTCAGGGTAAGGTATCAAACCACATTTCACACTCAAGTAATAGCTCAGACACAAGGACTTCCAAACACTCAATAATTACACATGAATAAAGCAACCTTAAGCAACTCTATTTCTACCACATTACAAAGAGCAGATACTGTAGGTGAAAAGAGATTTAAATAATTTTTGCCAAAATATCCAAGCAATCTATGGCAGAAAAAGAGAAAGAAGCAAACAAACGAACATCATGAAAAGTGGAATATGTTGGCTGCTCCTCCAACTTTTGCATTTTTGGTCAGCCAGGAGTCTTGACTTCCTAGGCTCAGTCTCAATTCACTGTCAAAACAGACTCAAGAGTTCCAGTCTGAGAAGAAACACAGCAAGAGCACACCAGAGAGGTCCATGACAGTAAGGAGGCTCTCAGCAGGAATGGCCTACAGTAGATGACTGAGTATAGGGGTGCAAGATATAGCAGTACCTCCCCAGAATACTCCAGGTTTCAAAGGTTTCATGTTCAGAGATGTCCTAAGAGAAGCTGCAGAATATGTCCATTTTATGGACATATGGATTTGTCTTAAATTCTAAAATCTTTTTGCAACTGTAAGCTTTTTGGTAAGTCACCAAGTCCTGGAACAAAGAATTCCAAAACACAAGTGCATTCCATATATCATGTCTGGTTTAAACCTGCTAGTTTCATTCAAAGTAGTTCAGATAGTGAAAGAGTATGAATCACTTCCTGTTCACTTTCTGCAATCCATTGATATTTCTTTCTCTTTTGCAGACTAGAACTGTTTGCTTATTCCACTGTTCCTCGTGCACCAGCTCCACCCCCTTTGCTCAGCCTTCTTCAGCATCCTTTCCTGTAGTTTTCTCATTTTGAAAGAGGGTCTAACCCGTGTATAGCATGTATGTTGCAAAAAGAATGTAACTCCCATAGTGCTCATAATGATAATTTGTTCTCCTTACCTTTTCCAGTGATTCTGGACCTTTGGGTTTTTTTTTTATTTTTCTATTCTTGATTGCTACTGAGCTTGTATTTTTCTCTTGTTCTTGACTGTAGGAAGCTACCTGGAAGCCCATAGTTATACCAGTAAAGCTAGGATTGGTCCAAACACACCATATCATTTTATTTCACTTTATTTAGTCCACACCAAATTTCATGTGTTATTTATGCCAGGCTAACATATTTAACAGAAACATGAAGTCCTGTGACTCTTTGCTGTCCACCTCTCACCTTTACTACCCTTAACATGGTGTTGTCAGCAAACTTTGCTGTCTCAGTTGCTCTTCTATCCCTTTTTTTTCTCTTCAGCAGAAGGAGCTTAAGCCTCATGGGAAATTGCAGAAGAATTACATGTTATTTCCTTTAATTTTGAAACTTGCCACTTGTTCTTAACATTTGTTTTCTCTTTCAGGCAGTTATTAATATTCATACAAGGGCATTCCACAGCTGTGTTTCTTCTTTAATAACCTTTAGTGCAGAACCCTCTTCAATGATTTCAATATTCTACATCAACCTGGTACATCTGTTCACTGGCTCTCAAGCTTTGTGAGGTGTGATTTTCCCCTACAAAAATGTCAACACTTTCTTAAAATGACATAATTAGTCATGGTGAAAAAATATTACAATCCAGTTTAGAGAACACTGAACTGAAGTCACCTTAATCTTGGCATTCTAAAAGATACTGCAAGACTTTGCAGACTGCAACTATTTTTATTGTACACAGCAGCCTACCAGCTCATGTGGGATCATAACCTTCTCTGCTGTCAGTTTTCCAGTCAGTTATAAAATGAAATTTCAATTATTCGAGAAGTGCTAAAAATTTTAATTTTATTCATTACACAGGTTACAAAGTTTTTTACAGTTATATGCAAGAATACCTATTAACAACACTTTTGCTGAGTTTGCACATTTTGGATTGTCTTGTATCATAGTTTTTGCTTCACTATGTCTATTCCTAAGAGGATGATCCTAAAAGCAGTAAGCTGAATCGATTCTTACCATAAATGCAGCAACAAAGTTGGATCTTTTATGCTTAAAAAAAACCAAAAGAAACAAACAAAACCTAACCTACAGGTAAGGCCTACAAGCAGCTGTTTCTAATGCAAACATCCATCAATTACATGAAAATTTAGGCAGGTTTGATCTTAGCATAAAAGAAAATCTGACCCAAACACATTTCATAGCATTTCAAAATCTTCAATGGAAAGTAACATTTCCAGGTCATAACATCAAGCTAGAAATATCTGTAACAGCTAAAAAACTATGCAAATATCTCAACCCTTAGAGTTCACTAAATCCCTTATACAAGAGCTATTTTTAAAAAACGTTACAAGAACTGTGTTTACATTCTCTATTTCTGCTAGGCATGTACAAAAAATCACTTATTGCAAAATTTTTCATTATATTTGGCAAATTTATGCTGAAAACTAGGTGAAGATCAGTTTTCACAACAATTTAGTCATTGGCCTCTCTGATCTAGTAACCAACAACATGGCAATAATTCCTAAAATATGACTTCTGATACAAACCTCTGCTGTGAAATCCCAGCCACAAAGAACACAGCCCACTGCTGGAATTTTTTTGGATCAATACCTTGCCCTGTTGGAATGCTCCACATGGCATGCAAAATTCATGTTCAGACTATGTATCAATGTCAAATATAAATGCATACTAGTGATAATTACTATTTACCTAATTCATGCACTCTTCAACTAATAATTTAGTTTTATGAAGCAGCTTTCATGTAAATTTCCACATGACCTTGTATTTTCAGAATGGAGTTTAAATTACTGCCCTCTTCACTTGCTAACATGCTCAATTCAAACAGATTAAAAAAATAACTAACAAAGTGTGTATTTGACTTTTTTGTCCTAGCTTTTCCAGAATAAACTGTGGTGGAAAGCAAAAATCAATGTTTCTCATTTGGTTCTTTTAAAGAATTCACCACGAAGTTTTTAAAGAGTTCAGTCATGACTAGGATGTCAAGTGGATTCTCACTCAATCAAACACTTTCACATCCAACACTGAACTGTCATCTTCTACAGCTATTTTTCTTCCTCTTGTGTGGTGGTTTATTACCTTTGCACACAGGAGTGCTGCTGGATCTTAGCAAAGGAATGGAGATTCTTATGCAGCTCCCTTAAAGCCTTTTCTTGCTGAATTGCATATTGACAGAAGAAAGTGGAGGAAAGCAGTTTTCTTGAAAATGCCTTGGATACAAATGCTAGAAGATGCTGAACTCTACACAAGGGGAACACTTTGCAACACTTATTTCTAACATTATTTTTAAAATAACCTAGATAGACACAGAAGCATTAGGGATAGTGAGACTATCAGAAAATATAATTTCTTTCCTCTAATTTCCCATGTTAATATGCCTCTTGTTATCTGTAGTGAAGAGTGAACATGAGTTGCTCTTTGTACTTGCTGGAGAAACTATTACTAATCTACAGCTTTGAATTTCTACAATTTGAAAAGGCAAACAACTTCCATTTTACCTAGCAATTGCAACTACATAGAACATAGCAAAACAGGGATGGGGCAATGTGAGCATGAATTCTGCCAGTGATAGATCAATCACTGTGATTTTAGATAACAATAGTAAGGGCTGTATATAAAACCCCAATCTAATATACATATTTTACATTTTGTTCCTCTACTAGGAACAAGAAATTACTTTCTGCAAGTAATTTGTTTGTCAATGAGAACAGAAGAACCAGCAGCAAGAACTAATGAAACTCTTCCAGGTTGTTTTCAGTGCATTAACAAGTAGGAGCCACATAGCATTATGAGCCTAAATTAATAACAATAGATAATTTACACTGTTTAGGTTTTAGAGAGCAGTTGATTACTAACAGCTATATTTTTTTTTGTTCACATAGCTGATGTATTAAAAAACAAACTATTTAGGTTAGAGCCATTAATATGGTTCCTAATTATCTTACCAAACCATGACACAGTGTAATGACTCAAAGTAGCAAATCTCTGTCTCATTAACACCAAACACCAATACGTCATTTACTTGCTCTAACAGCATGAAATGCAACCATTCAATTAATTCTGTTTCTTATGTATATAAAGGTGAAGCATATACTTCCCTACACACCTTAGTCCTGAATCTTTTCTTCAGAAAAGGCTTAGGCAGACAGATCACACAAGCTGTAAGAGCATATGAGAAGACAAGACTACCAACAGCCTTTTCAAAACCTTCCACTGCTGGAAAAGTTTAATTCTCTAGCTATTTCCCAGAAAATTCACTTTGCATCTTTCATTTGCTGAGACTGCCCCACTTGAATTTAAAATCCCTCTTGCAGGTGTGAAGTTATGGAAGCACTGAGTTGTTATGGAAAGTCTGAGGAGCAATAAGATAAGGATAAACCCAGAAGTTACCACCTATCTGCCCCCCCTCCAGCATAGGTGAAGTCACAGAAAAAACTTGCTAAAACCTGTGGGCTATTTCTTTTTCAACAGATTACATGGCAGATTTGAACAAAAATATCCAGACAAAGTATTTTCAAAGGCATGCACATTTGGGATACCAAACTTTAGACTTCATCTTTGTTTCACCATTCAATGAGAGAAAGAATATGTATTGAAAAAACTTATTATATTTTAAGATAGGCTGAAAGCTGGGCTTCATTTATTCAGACATGACTGTCCAGCTGGAAAGAAATTTGTTTTGAAGTTTCTTTCTAATTAAAACCCCATTCGTTCTCTCTGAAATCACTAATTTAATTTGTACTTAAACATTCAAATTCTGTCTCAAGTCAAGACTTGACACCAATTAGTTGGCCAAAAATGCGGTGGGAAAAAAAGCAAAGCCGTGTCACCCTAAAATCAGCACTGCTTTTAGTCAGAGAATTCCACTTAAAAGTATGATTTAACTTAAAAGTCATAAACTAAATCCAGATCGTTAGTAAATATGATCAGCTGCAACTGATTTAATTCTGAAGTACTTTGCTGCAAGGCAAAATATCTTCACATAAATGCCAACCTGCTTTAAGCAAACTACTGATTTGATATAGGGACAAGCACAATCAAAAAAGAATATGGCAACTTTTCCACCTGTGAGAACTTCAGCAGATCACAGGAACCAAAACCAGACCACACTTCCTCACCAACCTGCTTTTAAAAGGCAAACGAGCACAAATAAGCACTATGACTAATATTTACTAAACCAATTCCCTATTTCACCTTTTGAATTTCAGAATTATTTACTTCATGTATCATTTTAATTATTTTTACAGTTCATTCCCAGAGAACTGCGATATTGGGAAGTTAATTAATGGGCACAATAGAAGAACTGTCAGCATTGTTTAAATATAATTTCTGCACTAGCCTCATTAACATGTAGCCCTTTATTCTAAACAGAGGTATTGCTGAATTTTGGTATGAAATTGTTAGTTCATTAAAAAGAGCACAATGATATCCTTTTCTGCAGATATTCATGGGTTATCAAATATACTGAAATACATGCTTGAGACAATCATTAGAGCTTTCAGTGCATGGATTTCAAAGACACTGAAATAGCTGTATAATAGTTCTATCATTGTTTAATTAATTTGCTTTAGCTTTATCATATTATTAGCTTTCATAAAAGTTATCAAATTAATACTTCAAGGCAGACCTACAGAAAGTAGTAAGTGCTAGTCTACCATTTCACAACTGAAAAAAGTAATGAGAATATCTCTACACATATATTTCACATATCTATACTGAAAGACTAAAGCAAAATCTGAATAACAGTATTAAAAAATAATGGTTGCTTATTCCAACTTCTCATTAAATAACAAGAAAGTGCTCACTGACACACTGCCAACACATAATTCAAAGAAATCCTCTCATGAAGTATGTTTTAGGCTACATATGTCACTTCCAGATAAAGAGGTTCTCATGTGCCTTTCTGGAAAAAGTTGGTGGTTGGATTACAATGAACTCTTAAATTAAATAATATAGGTCCTTTGAGAAAAGCATATTAAACAATCCAACAAAGATATTGCTTAATTCTTGTTCAGTAAATAAAATGTCTACAATCCCCAAATTCCTACTTCTGTAAATTGGGGGATGATTACATCAATGTAATGTAAAAGTTTTGTGAAGATTTCTGATTAGATTGACATCTATACCAGAACCTTGTCTGTTCTAAGAAAAACCTATTTTCTTCTTAATAATAACAAAAAATAAATTTTCAGGCAAACTATTTCCAAAACTTTTTCTTTCTCTCAAGGAACACACCATAAAAGCTGAGAATGATCAAATATGTCACATGTTCAGTCATGTGTTTTCTAATAGGTGGTCTTGTTGACTAAGATGGTAAATAGAAATACCAAAAGTATATTTAGCAATAAGCATGAGATATTACCTTCCTTCCTGTTCTCCAAGCTAGCAAGTTTAGGCATGACAGAGTTAAGTCATAACACAGAGTTCAAGAACATCATCCAACTTTCTAGCACAACCTTTATCAAGATACTCAAGACACATCACTGGCTGTTTCCCCTTCTCCCATCATTAAACCACATTCTACAAAACAAGAAACAAGCAACAAAATCCTTAATTTCTGATTACCATTATTCCTATTAGAGGCTAGGAAATAGCTGGGACTGTTATTTTCCTTCATCTGCTGTCCTGCAAAAATCTTATTCATGAAAATACTTTCATTGCACAGCAACACCATCTGAATCAGTCTCTGCTTAGGGATGGCAATTTGCCTGAATGTTCAGTCTCGCTTTGTGATGATGACTTAATTATACCAAGCTTTTTGTGACCATGTGTCTGCTTACAACATTCCTTGGTCTGCATGTTTTACATTTCATTCAACTTCCATTAAAACAAACTAATAATGCCACCGAAACTAAAGTAGGCAGTTGCTGAATGCAGCAACATCTTGTCTGATTAAAGAAAAGCACAACATCTGAAAACATTACTCAACAGCTCTTCAGCTACATCCAGCACAGAGGCTCTATAGTCATGATAGTGCTAAACTGCAGGTTTATAAAAGGGCTTATGTCAAAGCAACTGAAAAGCCAACACCATTACTCATTCCAAGTATCTGAAAATTGCTAGTCACTCAATATCACAGCTGGAAATGCTAATAATGCATGCATTTTAATTAAATTCATTAAATACTTGATAGCTATCACCAGGAGTTTGATCTTGTTGGGATGAATAAGACTAGTTGCTTCTTTTGTTAATACAGAAGACTCACCAAGCTAATCCAAAAACTACTCTTCAGACAACTTCTACTCCCATCCACCAACTGCTTAGCACACAAAGAATTAATAGTGAAGATCAGATGCAGCTTTGCTGAACTCTGATCAAAATGAGAGACTACATCTACTAATAAGACTGCCCTTATTAGATTTAGCAAAAATATTTCCTGTGAATAACACTACAGTTATGAGGATGCTAAAAGACTCCATAGATGCCACAGCTTGCTCAGACCTTAAGTATCTTTCAGGACACGGAATCAAGGTAAGATCTTTGATTTAAGTCTTCTTAAGATGCTGACAATCAACTGTAGATCAAGACAAAGTCTGCTTTAATAATAAATCTTCACACCAGACCACTGACTGAAGACAGCAGCATAAAGCAAAAGACTCATTGGGAATGGCAACACCTGTAGAGTTGTTGCAGTCTGCTTTATCAAGGTTCTCTGGAAGTTGCCTCTGATGCTACTATTCTTATCTCTGAAAAACAAAATTTTTATGTTGACCCCAAAGAGCCCTAAACAATTACGAGATTACTACAACAGTAACACTGTTATACTTTTCTCCATCTCAGGTGCATCAGTCACTAACCATCAATGCTTTCCTAGCAGCCCCTTCCTTAGAAAAGCTCCTACAAAAATACCCAGTAGCAGTGTAAATGAAGAAAAAAGTGGCAGAAAGTAAGGCAAATTTTAAGGTATTACCACCTACATGCAACTTTATTAGTTCTAATATTACCAATAATGCATTGGGGTTTTTTCTAGAAAACCTTACTCCATCACAAATACAGCAGAAGGGCTTAAAAAGCTCTTGCTCTTCAACAGTTTTTCCCATACTGAAAGCCTGACATAACCTGCACAGCTTCATGTTTTTCCTGAGTGGCATGACATCACCAGACTGAAGTAAAGATCACTCGAATCTCTTACTGCTGTCAATAAACATGACTTGCTGTTTTCCTTCCATCAGCTTTTGTGAGCAACACTCCAGTAATCCATGCTGACACTGAAAGGACTGAGTCTTCAGTACCAGGAGCTTGAGACATTTCCAACAGAAGACAAAGCAAAGAGTGCCCTAATCACGACCCCTACCCTTAAGCAGCTCAAAATAGAAGGACACCTTTGATCCAAAGAAAAGCTTTCTGGCTTTTTTTTTTGACCAAATGCAAAATCTTCAGCTGAAATTCACAGTATAACATCCAGTATAGTACTTCTGTGAATTCCTTTAGCAAAAAAAAAAGGACTAAATACATTGAAAGGACAATACCAGTCCCACTGAAACAGCCTGGACGCTGCATTAGATTCCCAAGCATCTCTCCAAATTTTCAGAAGCCTTTTACTTATTTATTTTATTTAAGACTTTAAAAGAGTACACAGTGAGGTTATAAATGGCACTTTCTGGATTTATTTTTTACTACTATAAAAGAAAAAAATTGCATACAATTTTCTTTAAATCTCTCTTATTAAGTTGTAACAGGCAACAGAAAAGCAATCATAAAAAAATTATGCTGCCAGGCTTCAAGATGAATTTTATCAACAAAATGAATGTGAAAAAACAAACAAATATGCTCTACAGTAACAGCTCAGCCTCTAGAAAATTACAACAGGAACCAAACAAAATATTATCTACCCAAGGTGTGAACTAAAATATTTACTTATTAAAGGATGCAGCATCAAAATGTAATTGTTAACTGTATCTGCCCTTCATCTTTATAATATTTTTTCACATGATTTTGCTTATAGCAATGAAGGCTATTAGACTTTAAAATCTGACCAACATTAGACTAGCAATTAGCCTTCAAAATCTGACCAACATATCCCAAAATGCTGGAAGGAAAGATGTAAAGTTGTATGTTCAAGCATAAATGTCAATGTCAATGTTTTCATATCTCACAAATAATGTAAACTGCAAATATAACTTGTTTTGGTACATAGCTACAAGATTTTTAACACCACTTAATCTGTTAGTTTGTGAACATAGTGATTTCTTGATTCCAAAACACCCTAAATCAATATTAAAATAGCAAAGGATATACAAAATTAAATAAAAAATAAACTATATTAATGCAATTACAAATTACATATTTTACCAAAAAAAAAAAAAAAAAAGCAGATATTTTATGCTAACCAATCACCCAATACCATTTTGGAAAACTGTTTTCTGTATGCCTTATTTTTCAGGGTAGCATTAAAAACTTACTGGTATAAAATCTCTGCCATTACAGAATGGCTCTGTGGAAAGATGAAGCTCACCACACACTGACAACATCTGTAGCTCATTCCAGCCAAAACAAAAGCAGCACAGTGTGCATAGCTGGAAGAAACATGTTTGAAACAAGCAATGTGCAAAATGAGCTGCAAAACAAAGTCTCAGCTCACACAAAGTTATACTGAGAATTTATACACTGAAGAGACTCCCAGAGCCAGGCACCCAGGCACAGTGACAGAAACAGAGGTGGCAAACTACTAACTGATTCCAGGAGTTTTACAATTCTTAGGACTACTGATGAGCTACTGAAGATGGATCCTGGCCACCTTTCAAGAACCTGCATTTGCCATATGACTTTCAGACAGCAAGGACTGTGTCAGGAACATTCCAGGAGTTGTTTATTTTCCATGTTATCCCATTAAAGCTTGGCCAGCCTTTGAAGGCTGTGAAAATTCACTGCATCCCTGGGCACTTAAACAATAAACCAAATTAATAATCACTTCTCAAAAACAACAAGGTGCTGCTACTATGGAAACAGGTGGGAAACAAAGGTTGTCAGCACTGCTCAGTGGGAGCCTACAGGGAACCAAGCAGCAGAGTTCTGTTTCCATAACAGGTACAGAACCCAAGAGAAAGAGAATTTAAAACAAAAAGAAAAATAAGAAAAAAAGAAGTCATAGCCCAGACAGAATGAAAGCCAGGAAGAGTGCATGTGTACTGAAATGGGACTCAATACCAGAGAGGAAGAGAAGCTACAAATCAGAAAACCAAAAAAATCTCTTTACCATACACCTAATTTACATAGCAGATATTCAGATATTATATTAATAATCACACTTAAAACTTGAAAAAAAAAATACACTGGAATCATACAAACATTTAGACTGGATTTAAATATTTAACTGCAAAACTCATACAGTATCAGGAAACAAAACATTTCAAATTGTATCTTATGGAAAACTGAAAAGAATTTGTATTTTTAATTATGAAAATGCTTTACTAAAAAGCAAGTGTTGGCTTGTTTCAAGACAAAGAAAAAGCACATAACTGCCAGAATTTTTTTTTTCTGAAACATTAAAATAAAGTTAAAACATACTTAAGAGATGACTTTTCTCTGTCTGCAACCTAAGCTTTAAAAAAGTATCACCAATGAAAGTTGTTTATACTTCTCAGAAAGGACAAATTGATTTGCTCTTCCATTAAGACACTGATTTTCCACAGTCTTGACAAATTACTGTTAACAAGGAAAGAATCCCATTAGAAAGAAGAAAACCTGTTTATTAACAAACAGAAAGATTATTAGAACTTAAAGGCTCAGTCATGAAAATGCTACTATTAGTTTTGTGGACCTTTTTGAGCACAATGTGTAAGACTTTTTTCAGCAACAAGAGAATCTATTAAAGGATAATCAGAAGATACAGTCTTTGTTGAGCTGATTTGTATTTAATAATTTATGTAAAACTTTCACAAAGTCTGTTCTTTTACAGAAAGGAAACAGTAGGTGATGTTATCTGGAAATTTTCATCCATAACTTTTTGCAATAAAGAAAGAAAAACTGACTGTATTGAAATGAAAAAGCAAAAAAGCATAGGTATTTCAACTGTTATATCTATTTTCCTATCTACTAGACCATGTTTCTTCTCCAAAATATTAATTTCAGCCTAGAATGAAAAAAATCTGCTGCATAGTTATTTGTATCTATTTAGCTTATTCAAGGTATTATTACTATTTCCTAAGTCACTACATAAAACTCACATTTTCAATACTATTTATTATGTTTCATAAAAGTTCCATTAGAATCAAATTCAGAGCAAACAGAAGTTGGAGGCATAATTTCCATTTATTACTTTTCATAATATCTTTTCCATTCAGACATATCTACACAATCTAAGGAATTTCTGCTATTGTTCTCAAAGACAGATAAAGGACAAAAAAAAAAATCAGAGCATGCAATTGTTCTAATCTACCAAAACCAATGGAAAATGTATTAAAGGTTAAGTGATCCAATGTACAGCAAGCCTATGGATATTTACCATGATCCAATTGAAGAGTACTGTAAAAGATTATTATTTGCTTTCAGTTTGTGGGGGTTGTATTCATTTTCAAAAACAGACATAGGAGGTCAGGATGATGTCTCCAGAGGGAAAGTGAGATCCCTTAGGAGCTTCCCTTCAGACAAATTGAAAATTCCAGGGATCACAGTGAATACCAGGAGAAAAATTACAGCAAAGAACACCAACCAGAGCTAGAAAGACTGATGGGAGGATCAGGAGGTAAACAGAGTTTGATGAAAAGAATCTTGTAGAGGCCAGAGAGGGCTCTGAGGAGTTTTCTAGGATTCAGAAAGTAATTTCTGAATGGCACAGTTACTGTGGTTTGATTTGGATTGCAGACATCCTTCTGAAACACATGCTCACATAGAATCATGTACTCAACCATGGTCAAGGCCAACCTGAGGTTTCATGGAGCATCCAGGGTCTTGTCAGAGCTAGTACATGTAGTTATGAACTATTCTCTTGCACATGAAAGTCTTCTTGCAACGTTTTATTTATCTCTTATTCCGTCATTACTTAAAAGCATAACAGAAAAAAATAAGTCAGACTGGGAATTTCATGTAATGTTTTCCAATACACTCCCTCTCTGCAGGAAAAAACAATAAGGCACAAACTATATTAGTTTCAAAAATATTCAGCCAAACTAAACCACAGAAGAGCCTTTGATTTTACCTCAGTCATCTATTTCATTTATAAGCAAAGACTGTTCCATGTACTGCAATAAATTCAAAGCCTTCAATCCGTCTTCTGTCATAAGAAAAACGAGAATGTTGCAGTGTGAAAGATGGGAAAAACTATGCATTTCCATTAATACCTGAAGTGGCCAAACACCTTTTGACTCCAGACTAAAGCAGAATATCATGCCCAATTTCCTTTATGCTGGCATTCAAAAGTAAAGAACTAGTACAGCCACAACTCCAATTACCACTTAAAAATGAAGATTTCTCAGAACTTGGTAAGCGTTTATGACATAATTCTTAGTACTCCTAAGTCAAATGGACACCCCTATATTCCCTCTAGGAAAGGAAAGCATAGCTAATTCAGAATTATTACCACATGCTCTCTTTCATTATTCAATCTCTTTAAGAAAGCATGGACATGCACAATTGCTAGTCCAACCTCCAGCAGTAATGGTATTCATCAGTAATCTTCTTGTGAGCCTTTACAATGGCTCTACTACTTGACTTCAATCAGCTGTAAAGCTCTTTTATTCTGTTATCACATCAGTGTGAGGGAATGAATGCCAAAGATTGAATGCCCTCCTAAAGGAGTGCAGTCATGCTGTTAGAATAGCAATGAGCTTCTTCTGACACTGCTCAACACCTTCCTTCACACTCCCTCACTCTCACAGAGAAACACAGGCATGACAAAAATAAATGTCTGCTGAGTGGGAATGCTAAGAAAAAAAATCTACAGAATAATATACTAAATAGATCATATCACAGTTTAATAGAAGGAGTTGGAAGTTGATAAAAAGGATGCAATTAATAGACAACTGGCAGCAGTTGTGTTCCATTTGTCAGACAAAAGGATGAGTGGAATAATTATGCTAGTAGTGAGAAAAACTCAGAATTTTCTACACAGAATGTCTCATCTATTAATACTCAGTTCTTCTTAAGCACATTTTATTTTTGCTGAAGAAAGGACCTAAGCACAAACTAGTTCTTAATCATTTTAACAAAGTGACGAAAACTAGAGGTCAGATCAAAAAATGGATGATTGTTGATATTCAAAGTAGAATGTTTTGGTAGCTCAGCCTGTCTCCTCCCTGCACTGTTTGGTGTTGTGTACATGGCTTTAGCCAAAAGAAGCAGACAAGCCTGATATGAAATCTCTGCAAATATGCCCCCAGAATCTAGACTGCCATATTGACAGAGCTATCAGACAACTCAGGAAAGCAACTCAATTGTCATTTATTCCTTAATATTGCTTTTTGGACAAAATCAGAGGGTTTTATTTTTATTTTTGTAATTTGAAATACATCATCAAAACTCCACCATGAAAGTAAGCTATGCTTTTTTTGCAAGGAAAAATAAAAAGTGCAGTAAAAATAAAAAGTGCATTTTTCTAGCTCACATACATTAGTGATATTCAGTAATAAATACATTATAAAGTGCTTTTCAAAAATTTTTATCTCAATAGTTAATTATGATAAATTCCACTTTCTGACCAGCTATAAAGCAGTGTCTTTCTTCAAGAAAGCTTATTTCTACTAAATATTTTTTAAATATTTAAATCAAAACTTATTTTTACAATGATAGGAAAAAAATCTATGCAGTCTGTTGGATGGAATGGCTGAAAGGAGGAAAGACATCAGAAAGCTGGCATAGAAAATGAATCAACTAAGCTAAGAAAACTTAATTCTTTTTGTAGGACATTCTCTTTCAAATCAACACTAAGTTGCAAGTCCATTAATTCTCTAAAACTTACACTTCAGAATCACAAACCCAATGGGTTTATGCTCCTACTTCCTGACAGACATTAGGACATTCTGACATTCTGACTTTCTCCCTTCATTTAAAATGTTTATACCAAAAAGAAATAATCTTCCTTGCATGAGAGCTTATTGAAATTCCTGTGCTGCTCCATAAAGGATGAAGGATGGTGCTGTAGACTGTGAAATGCCTTTGTGTTTGACCAGAAGCAGATTATTTCAATAGTGCACCATGCTCTACAGTCTATTTCAGAGTGAACAGGAACACAGTGAAATCTCTCTGCTGTGAAGTATGCCAGCATCAACTCCAGCTTGGAGAAACAGAGAATGACTTTTGTGCCTCTTCTCAGGAATAAGGCATTGATGTGGCAAGTGAATGAGGCTTCTGAACACTGTTTTCAGAACACAAACTGACATCTCAGCACAGCAGAGATGCAATAAAACTTAATGAGTGACTCAACTGATCACATTTTCTTGAGAAACTACACTGCTCCAGTGACATAAACAGTACTTTTCCAGTTGGAATGTGTTAAATAGTTTCCTGCACCTTTCAATCATGCTTGTAAAAAGATCAAAACTCAGGATGAAGCTCTACAAAACACCTTCCCCAGTGAAAGTATATAGCTAAAATTGTATCTGCAATGGTGCTAGACTTTAGTATATAGCATTTTCGTGACACCCTTTCCTAGTAATGTAAGGAAGAGAAGACATCAACAGAAATCAATAAAGGATTGATATTTTTCTTTTTATTTTTGTAGTGTAGGTGAGCAACAAATATTTATTGTAATGTGGTCAGGCAGTTGGACTAGTTGATGACTGTAGGTCCCTTTCAAATGAACTATTCTATTGAATTCTACTAATTACATGATAAAAAATCAGTTATTAGCACTTGCAGTCAGTAAAACTGACTCACATCTCAAGTAGAAGTGGGCCAGAAATGCCTGCTTCTAACATGGTCAGCCAGCCATTCCCTGCCTCCTCTCACAAAAGCCTGACACAGAACTGCCCAGCTCTGCCTTGCCCTAAACTTAATCATGTCTAATAAACAATAAAGTTAAATTAGAAGAGGATCCTCCTCATAGCCATGGGCAGAAAGAAAGAACTTGATGGCAGCTGAGATAGCCCAAGTTCAACCCCCTGTCTGACAGGAGAACAAGAAAGCACTCACAACTCACAACTCACAACTCACATGGGGTTCAGAAAACAGCATTATTCAAAAGAACCAGGCTGCACCAAAGGTAGATTGCAAGAAGACACATGCTTGATGAGATAAAGATGATTCTCAAGGTTGTTAACACACTGTTTTTACACAACATTAATGAACTCAGTGGCATTAGTTTCAGGATTATGTGTGAGATTAAGTTTGTTATAGCACAAGTGTGCTTGATTCCTCATGTGCTCATCTTCACACTTCCAAGAACTCCTTTTAAATATGAAGTGTTTTCTGATTCAGGATTTATTTGCACTTCTAAAAGCAAGGAAGCAGAATAAGGGCAAGAAGAAAAAGAAACAAACTGTCTTGGTGAGTTAAAACATTTAATGAAGATTTAACTCTACATAGTCTACTTTTCTACTGATACTAGCAGAATTTTTGGAAATGACACAAGGGAAAAATATTTATAGCAACAAGCTGATTAATCTGAATAAAAGCTAAGGGGATAAAATGCACAGACTAACTTAAATCATAAATTCAAATGCACTAAAAGAAAACAGATAGTCATTACATTTTAATACCAAAATGAATAATTGTCAAATTACTCATTAAAAAGTACTTTGCAAGACTTATTTACTACAATAAAAGTACCTGCACCATTACTCTGACTTTGCATAATTTTCTGTTAATTACTTAGACTTAGCAATATGATGGAAAACCTAATAATGTTTAGTACTTATATAAAGGGACAACCTGGAAGAGAACCAAATCCCAAATGGTTTTAAATTACCCAAAAGATGAAAGAAATTTTTATCTTCCCCTTCATTTTTCAAGCACTTATTTGAGGGATCAAAGCATGTTAATACAACTGCTTTATTTAGAAATATTAAAAACAAAGATGACTCATCTCTCCTACACTTTGTTCTCCCCACTTCATCCCTGCTCCCCTGCTGAAAGAATAACAATAGGTTTTGTTCATGCTGTTGAACAATATAAATGTCTTATCTGCAGTGGAAAACTATAATGATTAAAATTAAAGAAATACTTATTTCCAAATATACTTGCTTCTGGCATTTAAACACATATAAGAGAAAAATGCTTCTGATATGAATAATGTGGAACTAAATAAGATAGATATTATTAAAAAGGGGATTACTGGAAACATTGAAGGTCAAAATGGATGTTTGCTAGAGACGAGGACAAGGAAGCAGTAAAGACAGGACACAAACAAAAAGCAAGTCTTAACTCTATGAGTAACATTAACACCTAAAGGAAACCACTTTGCAGTTTGAGTAAGTTTATTAACACAAAAAAGTCTACTATTATAATCCCATTAAAAGTGAGAACTTTGATGAATAATTATTCAAAGGCTTTATTAATTAGAAGCAAACACATAATTTCCTATATTACAAATAATATTTTATGTAAAATATTTGTATCCATGTTTTTCTTGACACTTTCCCGTTCTTATTTATTTGTCAGAAAATCAAGCAACCTGCTGACCTGGACTGAGTGAAGAAGCCAGCTCCCCTCACAGCTCTCTTCATACATTTGAAGACCAAACAAGGAAGTTAAATTTTCCTACTGTGTTATATTGCCAAGTGCTCAAATAAAATGTATGTGGAAGGAGGAGCAGAAAATATATTTGAAAAGTAAAAGAGGACACATTTAAGAATATTGCTTTTAAACAAAACAAATTTACAAAGAAAACATAGATTTCAATATTTCACAAAGCAAACTGTTGCACTTTTAGATATTTAAATTAGTAGAAAAATGCAATATCAATATTACAAGCTAAAAAAAACTGTGGATAAAGAAATGCTGCCTAATTTTGCATATCAACTTTGCATTCTTTAGACCCCAGAGATAACATTAAACATTCCAAGCATGATGTGGTTATGAAAAAACACAGTGCCTTGTGGAAGAAGAAAGACTCTTGAATCACATGGAGTTTGTAAAAAAATAGCATCTCCTTCAACCTTTCTAACCTGAAGATCTTTTTCTATATGGAATATAAGCACAGAGGTTCATATATCAACAGAGTTTCAGAATATATCAACAGCTTCAGAGTCCAGTATGGCTACTCTAAAAGAATTTAGGTTGAATATCTTTGAGTCAGGGAAAATCCAAGTAAGTGTAAGTTTTAGGTAACATCCCATCCACCAGCATCACAGCACAGAGGTATCTTGACCCAGATATTGGAATCTGCTTCAATTCCTCATGATAGATTTTTCTCTCACAAAGTTGCTCAGTCCCTTTTTGAATCCACATAACATTCAGGACACACAGAGTCTTGTGGAAAGAGTTCCAACATTTGAACTTCTGTGTAAAGAACTGTCTTAGGCTTGGACCTGACACCAGTTTTTAAATGTGACTAAACTTTCCTCTGTGTCACATGTACTTTGTACACCTATTCTACATTCTCCTCTCAATCATTTTTCCCCTCCCAGGCTCAAGAATCTTGAAGGTGCAATTCTTCACTTTGACCTATTCTTGACTTCCTCCAACCTGTTCCATAGGAACACTGTAGATTTATATAATGGCAAAATTAGGGTCTTTTTCATTCTTTAGTCTATCATTTTCCTAAAAGTATTCTGACCTCCAGTTCTTGCTCCCAACTGGCAACACACAGTTCATGGTCAATGTACCAGAATATAATTTCCCTTTTCAACCCAAATTCCATGTCCCTTTACATTACATAGGAATTTTAAGTGCCGTTATATATTGGTCACTCTGTCTCAGACAGTCTTTCTGCTTTTCTTGGTTTGTAAGTTCAGTTCTATGCTTATTCTGAATGAGTTTTTACCAGCTGCAGGCTTTCCTATTCTGTTACTCACTTTTCTTTCCTGATCACTTGTGATGATACTGCATAGCACATGTACAACTAGCACACACAGGAAAAGTACAGATATCTGCAGCACTTTCTGTTCATCAACTTAAAAATGTATTTTCATCTGAAAACCTTCATCTTGTTATTCTACCAGATACTACCATTTGTTCAGATATGAAACAAAGGAATAACTGTTTTGTTTCAACTTCATCAACTGTGCATTTCAAAGTAATTGAAATTGACCTTTTTAAAATTTCTAATCACAAAGCAAGTTCCTTCACAGTGAATAAAGGAGAAATAGTGATACATCAAAATACCTTTCCTTTAGTACTTCCCAGAGGCTCACACTGTCTTCTCTGAATGATAACTACTCAACAACTTTATTATGTCAAGACTGATAACAAGAAAAGGTTCACCAAAGATACTTTAATTGCAAACTATCCTGAAATGTGTTTAGTGGAGTTTTTTTAATCTGCTCCTCAACAGTAGTATTTCTGTGAGTTTCTTTTCTCTAATTTGACATTTTAATAATAAATCAACACAGCTATTAATATTTCCTCTGTGTTCAGTCTCTGAAATAATGTGATACAACAGAAAGTAACAACAGAGGTAAAATAACTAAGTATATCTAAAATATAATAGGATAAAATGACATATAGACATGTCTTTTTAGTCATTAGGAAAAAAAACATCACATCAAATTTAGAAATAAACCTCTTATAATAATCTCTGGTTTAAAATATGACTTAAACTGCAGGTTGAAAGATTATCACACACAAAGATAATGTGAGCTTTGTATGAATCACTACTAATCAGCTATCCTCAAAAAGGAAAGTATCTTTGATTGAAATGCTGTATTAAAAAGCATAGAAAATATGTACCTTAGCTCTTTCTAAAGTACCAGCTGTAAGTTTACAAACTGTAGTTTAATTACTGTTGATGAGCACGATATCAGTTTTCCTGTTCATTACTCACAGTTGCACACCAGCTTGCCAGTTAAATCTTTGTTAATATTCTCATTTCTAAATGCTTTGAGGGTGATCAGTGCTTACTTTCTGCTAGGAAGAAGGTATAAAACACAAGTTCAGATGCTTACTGGGTTTAAGAAGAAGAATATTTTAAGAAGGACTGTTTTGACAGTTTGATTGGATTAACACAATCCATCAGTTTGCATAACATACTTTGCTCTTCAAAATGCAGGTATTGCAACTTCCTTAGTGGATGCTAATGCATTTAAATTGAAAAGCACTGGTATCACATCCTTCCAATGCAAATTTCCACGGAAAATAAATTGAAATACACTGAATGGCATCTGATAATGGTATTTATAAACACAGTCTTCTCACAAAAGAATAAGTTAAAAAGAAATGAAGCACAACTACCTGTATGTTTTCTCATGAAGATGTAACTATATTTTAAAAATGTACATGGAATTTGTAACTATTTTACATATATGGAGAACTACATGACAATTTCTGGAATTGTTGTGCTATACAGGTAAAAAAATACTACAGCAGAAATTGAAAAGTTTGCAAGATAATCAGCATGGGTTTATGAAAAGCAGGTCCTGCTTGACTAACCAGAGCTCTTTCTATGACAAGGTGACCTGCTGTGCTAGGTTCTGATTTATGGTTGCAAAAATAAATTATTAATTTTATCATGTATTTTATAATGTAATCCTTATACAGCAATGTCATCAAATCTAAATATATGTGAATTTTTGTTAACCAAGCACAACTACTCTGAAATGACTACTGTAAAATGTGCACAGCTTTTCAATTTTTTTCAGCAGATATTGAAGATGCACTGAGTAACATTAGATACTTACTAAGAACTATTTAATAGACTGCACTGATTTCCATATAATAACAAAATGCACTAGTGACCTCGACATAATGTCTAATTAACCCAGGATTATGTCAGATGGATTGAACAGGGTTATCTGAAAGCTTATGTCAGCACTCACATTTGCAAGTAACTGAAGGCAACAGGAGATGATGGGAAGATGAGAGCAGGCTGGGCTGAGGTTCCTACAGGATATTGCCTATAAACATCTACAAGTACAAACCCCATAATGAGCAGCATGGCTATTGGCACCACACTGCTCAAAAACCTACAAGTTTTCCTTTCCATGGCTGTAAAAAATACATATTTAAAACAACAACTTAATGGTACTGGAGAGAGAAAACATTTTTAATTTCAAAAAAAACCAAGGAAAATACAAAAGCTGCAATTGAAGAACTTGGAAACAAAGGTAGAAAGGTTGGTGAATTTTCAGTGCTGCTTAAAACAGTGGAGGAATAAAAGCTAGCCTGTGTGAAATCAAAGCATTGTGAACCCCTGCAAATTAAAGCATTGTGAACCCCTGCAAATGGAATGAACAGAAATCACAGTAATCAACTAAATACAACTGTGCTTTATTATTCTGATAAAGTGGGCTGAAGTATCCTTACTGTAATAATATTCAACATTTCTAAATAATAGTAGCTAAGTTCAGTATATAACCCACTATAAACATTAGAGAAAAGGGTATTGTTCAACTTAACAACTTATCAGAGGCCCTTAAAAAAAAGAGAGTATTGCTTTTTAAATTCATTTCATCAGTTCCTTTAAATGAAGTTTCCAAATCCATTTTTTGCAACTTCTGTCAGCATACATGAATGAGAAACTTGTGCCATTTGCAACACACAATTCAACTTCTGTGTGATTGCATGAACTCAGTATTTCTCAAATATCAGGGTCAATACAAACTGAGAAAGCCATATAAAGTACACTGTTCCTTCTTACAATTAACTTCTTAATTAAACAAAAATCAAGTCCTGCTTTTCCCTCCCTACTGTGGAAAAATACAGTTCCAGAATTTAATCCACATATCAAAACTTATCTTCCTTCGATTACCACCAGTCACAACTTTCAAAAATTACAACAGCAGATGTGGAGTCACTATCTCTGAAAGATGTTTCCCACAACAGCTATTTTCACTTTGTAAAGTCTTTCTTTCATTGTTTTCAAAGTCATGACAGTACTGCAACACAGTAATGATGCTCAAGATGTGATTCAGAAATTATACTTGGTCTTGAATGCTTTAAAGACATTGAATTTTAGCTTCATTGAAAGATATCATTACCCTGTGGAACATTATTGAAGACAACTGAGCTACATGAAATGAATCTTCCCCACTGACTCTCGTGTACAAGTTTGTTTATTGTTTATTGCACACACAGTGAAAATGGATTGGGGTGTAGCCAAAAAGTTTGAACAGAGAAATGAATGGTCATTCACAGACATACATTTTCAAGAAGGTAAACATACTAGGCAAAATTTAAAACAAAACAAAAGATGGAAGCATCAAATTAATACACTAATTTAAAACATGTAGTAATTACTAGAAATAACTGATTTGTACAGAATAACCAGTATATTAACTATATATTTCACCATTTGTACTTTCACAGTATATACTCTGTTCAGAGATCTGAATAATCATGACAACTTTATTTCTGAACTAGTGCCCAACTGAAAATTTCCACACTGAAGTTTTTTTGTGGTGTAGAAATGTATCTTAACAGCTAAAGGTGGCAAAGATTTAGTGAAATAATGCTTACTAAAGACAGCCCAGAGGACTGCTAAAATCAGATTTAACTTCAAAACCATTGTCCATTTCTGATGCCATATCAGAACGTCATATTAGAACTTCTTCATGTTCACTTACAGACTGCAGCATTATTAGCATTATTTCAGTTTCATAATACAAAAAAAATATTAATTCCAACTAAGCACAGAACAGGCAAAATTCATCAGATTTATATACACTTTGAAATAGTAGGAGTTTTTGATCAGTAGTTTCTGACCTACGACTGGGAGAATAGAAACTAAATTGGAATAACCATATGAATACTTACAAAGAAAAATGTCAAGAAAATGAAGGATCTGAATGATGGAACATCTGAATAATGACAGAAGAAGAAAATTATATCTTCTATTTGATTTAAAGGGATTAATATTATTTGTATTAGATGGAAATTTTAAAAAAAGAATAGGAATTAGGCTTTTGGAAATTCTGTGAGGGAAAAGTACAGCACAGATTGTCTGGAAAATGTAAGAGAAAAATATGTTGAACAAAAAAATCCTATGCAGAATCTACTGGAAAAAGTTATGAAATAAGAGAAGCAAGAGGTCTATTGAGGAAAAGAAGAATTCTTGGTATCAGTAACTGTGGTCAGCTACCTCGGGAGAACTGTCATGCAGACGTTCTGGAACGCGCGTCTTAACTAAGGAAGACAGGTCAGGAAAAAAAAGTAGATATGCAAATCACCAGCATAAGCTGACAGTGAAGTTGTAAGAAAGCCTCAGATCACCCATGAGCAGGATGGAAGAGGAAGAGTGAAAAAGAATCAATAACCCCCGTGAGACTGGAAGAAAGGGCAGAATAGCTCTCAAAATAGACAGTCAAGGACAATGCAAGCAGCAGAGCAAAGCACAAGACTGCCACGTATCAGGAATACAAGAAAGGCCAGATTTATAAAGAAGTAGTGATCACTACTAGGAGCTAAAGGACTGGAGAGACAAAATAAGTTAAGACTTTATAATTTCATGTAGTTCTGATGAAGTTGTGCATTCCAGAAACAAACAGTAATTATACCAATTTCATAAGCCCTTCACAGGGATCCATGCTGCTATAAAGAAATTACTTTTACTGAATTTTACTGGATTTGTCAAATATTAGTTTGTTCTTTTTCCCCTGCCCTCCCCAAAGTTGTGTTTGAATCTAGGTATTATGTCTTACACTGTGGAAAAGAGTTAAAACAATGTTTAACGTTTAACAGATTTTTTATTCAGGCTGTGTTAGCTATGGATGTCTCCATAAATTTGAAACAAGGAACCAGAGAACTGTACAACATGTAAGGACCTTTGAACATTTGTTCAGTTTTTTAACAACAACATGACATCAGAACAAAAAGGGAAAATCAAATGGCAGTCATGGTTTAGTTACTAGTGCTCACTTCTACAAACAATAATAACTAACACAACTAACTGGAGCTTCAGAAAAGAAAACTAAGTAGATTTTAAATATTAAACTAAATAGCTTGAAATTGTAGTGTAGTCTTAAATGCAATGTAGTCCAAAAACATCAGTGAAGCTCAGTGAGGAAGGGCTCTATGTGAGGAAGAAGCATAACATTCAAGAGGCTATGGATGTAAGAAAGAAAATTTTGCTTTTTGTCTTCTTGTATAGCAACACAATTCTCTTCCAGACTTTGGTCTTTGAGAAAGATATTAATTTTAATAAAGCCTTCTTCTAGAAACACTGGCTACTTCAAAGGAGCCAAGGAGCAAAACAAACTGTTTTCAAGACTGTATCTAACACTCTACAAGTAATCTATACTGATTCATCAAGATCCTGATCAATAAAGCACTTGAGAGTACATGCTTAAATAAAAAAATTCATGAGTTGTTCTATGGAAATCAATAGGATTATTCACATTCTTCAAGCTAAACTAAGCTAAGCATAAGGAAAAGTACTTTCTCTCTGCATTCAAAACCAACTTTCATTTAACCACCGAAAAATTTACATCTATTTCAACAGTACTGGAAGCTGCCTAAAGATCTTGAACTTAGAAAAACCCACAGGCTTCCTATGCATATCACTGAGTTATGATTTGCTGGTTTTTTTCATGTCTAAATACCTTCCTCATAAAAAAGCATGGGTCCTTATCTTTTTCCTTCTTTTACTTTTCACATTGAATCTTCCCTGATGTCAACGAATGCCTCCAAAGAAAAATGGACAAAAATTACCAATACACAAACATATGTCTAATTCACACTTACTGACATTGAAACAGTTGATCAAATGGTCAAGAATTTTACATCATTAGTCCTTCTAAATATTATGAAAATAATTTTAAGTCACTTTTTGCAAAAATGCAGAGAGCTTCCATTTTGAGATGAAGATTTTTAAATTTGAGTGCCTACCAGCATGCTGTGTTACTTACACTACAAAGTTAATGAAGATGGAGTCAATATGTTCAGTGGAGCCTAAAAAGGCATTCAGCTGATAAGCCACTCTAAACCATCCATCTCATAAATCACTCTAAATCTCTCTCTAGGCTTCTGAGTTTATTTACTGCTTAGATACCCAACACAGCAATGAGCACAAACTTACAGAAAGACACCTATCTTCTTGTATTTATATCTCAACCTGAACCTCTGCTGTTCACAGTGAGCCCACTGTGAAGGAAGGACAGACCACGAACTCTGGAGCTCTAGATCTGACAGACCCCTAAACTTTGAAATTCCCATGTATTGGCAAGTAATAGGCAAACCCATTCA
The DNA here is from genome assembly GCF_022539315.1 of Serinus canaria. Classification (NCBI taxonomy): domain Eukaryota; kingdom Metazoa; phylum Chordata; class Aves; order Passeriformes; family Fringillidae; genus Serinus; species Serinus canaria. Next base: position 15,495,076 of record NC_066314.1, on the reverse strand, counting down.
AAGGCATGCATTTGTGCCAGTTAACAACTTCAGCTGTCGTGGGGAGTCATACATAGAGGCTGCCACTGTCAGTTTTATATCTGCCAGTGCCAGTGAAACTGCAGATCACAGTTGGGAAGCTGAATGTGCACACTGCTCTGTGCTAGAATGTGGTCCAGCAGAAAATCAGGACCCACTTGGTCTGCTTTCACTGAGAATTTGGAAACCCTGTCTCTCCACAAGAAACCACAAAACAAATAGGAAAAACTAACAAACTAGACTTGGATGATCAACAAAAGATACATACACACCATTATAATTCCAAAATACCATCTGGCTTTTTTCTATTATAGGAGAAAACCTGTGAGCTACATTCATATATAAAACACCATCATATACGAATGAGAGTGTTCTAAATTCACACTGAAAAGCTGAATTATTGTTTAAGAAATTTGTTTTTTCTCCCCTGTGCACATAATACTTAGGCATGTTAAAGACTGCACATAAAGTTGTACATATATATATGGTTAAAGCAGTGTGGTTCTTTTTTTAACTCACACTCTTACCTTCTTTTCTTTGAGTTTTCCATTTTTTCAGATTGCACTTAACACAAGACAAACAATAAGAGGTTAGTGACTTTAGTAGTGATGTTCTACTGAAATATAATTGCCTGCCACAATAAATTCCTAATGAGAACAACTCTTGCCAGTGGAAGGTTGCCCTGGCAACAAAATTATTCCAGAAGCTAACTACCCATTTGGTAGAAGGCAATGACACTCCGTTGTCTGACAAAGATTTGAAAACCATAAAAACTTTAACTGCTCAAGTTCAACAGAAACTTGATGTACCAGGACTCTCTTGACACAAGAAAATACTGATTATTTGCTGAATACAATGGGATTGAGAAACTTCCAAATGAATGGAGAGTTAGAACAAGGACATTATGTTAGAACAGGTACACGTTTGGATTGCCAGTCTTGCAATAAAAAGTTCTTCTCTCACTTGTTCATGCCTTCCTATGGTTCCAAATAACTAAATATGATTTAAACCATACTTTTACATTTACTTTTAAAGAGAACAATGTGAAAAGGTTTTTCTGAATTATACTGGAAGGTGGCAAGATCAAGGATGGGCTCAGTAATTGAACAGCTGGTGAATTCCAGCTCTGAAGTAGGGAGCTAAAAACATTCCCAAGAGGAAACGACAGGGGGCAGGATCAAAAGGAGAGGCATGACCTGAGTACAGCCTCCTGAGGACACTGATGCTTTTTAACCCAGGAGCTGTTTTCTCTTACTGTCTACGGCAGGTAGTGACAAAAAGAGTCATGACCAAGACACACAGTATTTTTTACCTTTATTTCCTAAGAAAATTAAACTTTCATGATTGAATTTTATATCTGGCAGGAAAGGTTATATCCCACTATGTCTGCCTCCCCTACTCCAGAACATTTAACTTACTAGCCAGTTTCAAATTGACAAATGCCTAGAAATTTGAAAGACATGATCCTACCCACATGTTAGTAATTGAATATTAAATATTCATATGTCCGGACACTTCTTACAAGGTAATTAAGTCAGACTCTAAAATTAAGTTATTGTCAAATGAGAGAGAAAGTGTCCATAAATTAAAAGGACAAAAATAACATAATAGAATCTGTGTTGTTCAATAAAATACTAAGGGGTCTTAAAAATATTAGCTTGGTAGAGATTAATAGCTTTTACTGGTAAAAAATAAAGTTGGCTTCAAAAAGTTTCAGAAAGCTGTTGTGCCACTGAATAATAAAATGGCAAATGAAATGCAGTCTGGAAATACACACAGAGGCAAAAACACTGCAAAGCATAAACATCTGATGTCACCATGACGTGAACCACTAAGACAGTCAAGGTGGACTAACCATGAACAATTGCCTGATGTACTTACCTTTGAGAGGAGAAATGGATTCTCAGCACTTCTGGAAAATTGTACCAATATTATTTCTTTAAACTTAACATCAGATGCCTACTTTTAAAGAAAATCCCCTTAATCAAAATCTAGTAATGAGCTACATAAATGATACCAAGAAATAAACAGGAAACAAATATGTCTGTTACCATATTGGTCAATAAAGCATGAGAGATAGTGCTCATTTTTATTTTCATGCAAGTCAAAGAAATGAAAAATACAATTCAGCCTTCCTTGAAGAAGGGAAGATACAAATGGTGGTCAATACATTTATATTTTCCAGAAAAAAATAGTGTTTATTTTGGGCAAAGAAAGCATCAGTCTCCTCAATTAAGAAAAAATAATAAATTTCAAGAAGGAAAAAAATGTATTTTTCTCAACCCACCTGCAGGATTACAGGAAGAAAGATAAAGCTGGCAAGCTCCACCAGCAACAGGTGCTCCCTATTGAAGTTTGTCTAAGGGATGCAACTTGAGAAATGTACTATCTTAGAGGGATGCACATCTGAGAAATGCACTCTCTACCAAGAAAGAAAATCTGCTTTGGAAAGATGGCAAATAAGGACAAGCAATCATTCTGATCTAACACTACAGCTGAAATCACAGCTCTTCTCTCTCATCCTCTCTCCCTTGCACCGGCTGTGGCTCTCATCAGCCTCCTCACTTCCCTAATGTGAAGAAAACTAATAGATACTGCCAAGGAGCTGAGGGGAACTGAAACTGCAAGAAAAACCTGTTTCAGCAGTGGGACAGTAAATCAATTCACCAGTACTGTCAAATTCTATCAGTGTTATTATTTGCCTTTTTCTGTGTCTTTTGTTAATCTTTGTAACTGTTTTGCATTTTACATGGTAGGATTTTATAAATTCTTTCATTAGTGCCAAGATACTTAAAGCTTACACAGTAAGCTTTAAGTATCTTGGTAACAGTAAAGTTTTCCTCACACAAGAACAGGGCAATGCTGCTAAGTAGGACAGCAGGGCACTGTAAACAGTACCTACCTCACCTCCCTGGTTTTGTGTTTCCAGTGAGTCTGAGTGCATTATTCATGTCAACTGCATCAGCTACTTACTGGTGAGCTGGCAATACAGCAGTCAGCTAAATGGTATGAAACAAAAATGCCTCCTGGCAGGTGAAAATATTAGGCTGTACACTTCAACTCTAAACATTCACACAGCATATGACAGCATGTATTTAGAACTGAAAACCAACATACATAGCTGCTGCTTTATCTTCCTTTTCTGTTTTCCTTTTTCTGAGCAAGTTTTTAGCTAAGAAACTTGTGTTGGTCTGTCTTCTGTGAATTATGCACTACTACTATGGTGAGTTACACAGAGAAATCACTGCACAAAAGACAGCACAAAAAGGTAATTGTGAGATCAGATCAGAAGGTAAACACTTTAATGAAAAATACATCCACTACAGTCTACATAAAAGACATCCACTTCAGTCTACATGAAAAATAAATAAAATTAAGTACTTTTATGTCTATGAAAATTCCTATCCTATTTAAAACACCAGTCACTATTGCTGGTGTTAATAAACACCTTGTTGTCTTGCATCCAGATAATTCCATGGCATTGTTAGAGACTTCCTTCCAGCTGCAAACTGCCTACAAGTCAAATGCAGTTTTAAACTCCATGTTTAAGCAGTTGAATATACTGACACTCAAAACTAAACACTGTTGTGCTCTGAGTATTGGTATCCAAGCACTGACATTCAAGTCCTGTATTGCCATTTCTAGTCAAGGATGAAGAGCTGGGAATGGCTGCCACCACTGAAATGGCATTGCTTCCTACCCCCAGCACAGGAGTACACAGCTTCCTAAACACAGAGTATCTTACAAGTGCCTGAAGGACAACACACATTTTAGGAATTTAAATAAACGAAAGTAAAAACTTCAATGGAAACGGCCATCAAATGTCTTTGAAGAAAAAATATTTTCTGAGATTTGATGGTAAGCATATAAAATACTTACTAGAGTAGGACAGCACAGATGCTGAGCATTGAGGCATCTCTACCTTTTCTAATACAGTATGTTAAATCTTGAGTTAAAGTTAGCAGCCACAGAAGTCACTTTCAAATAGCAAAGAAATCTTTAAAATAGTGTCAAAGCAGCCTTCTGTCAAGGACCAAATATAAAACTAACTTGTATTTTGTAAGTCCATGGAAATGTGTTAAACACTTACATATACTGAATCATTCAGCCATCAAGCCACTTTGTTTTACCAATCCTTTGTGCCAAAAAAGATGACAACATATAAGATAAAAAGGCAAGATATGATAAAAGATAAAACTCAGGTCTTATGTTACACTATTTTGGTTTGTGGACAAGAACATTCATATTTATCAGTTTCAGTTCTATGGATTTAAATTTTAAATGTCTTGGGTATATCTTAACAAGCAATTGGTATTTTGAAAAAATTTGCAAGATATTTACTGTATTAAAAAAAAAAAAAAAAAAAAAAAAAAAAAAACACCAAAAAACACCACCAAGGCCTGAAACAAGTGAAGTAGGATAATTCACTCATCAAAATGCAATTCAGGTTAAAGAATAAATCAAACTAAATACTTACAGCTGAAAAGCTTTCTCAACATATTTTCTGTAAGCAAAATTCGTAATGTCTTCACTTTTTCTACTTTACACAGTTCTTCAGAAGACAGTGATGTATTTTAGTGGATTTCATAGATACAGTTACAGAATGACAGAGCACTTACTGATGTGAGAATTTGGGAGCCTTTCCAAATTTCTCTTCCCCTCAACTCTAACTAGCTCAAGTCCAGGTATTTTGGATATGTTCAACAATTTACTCCACAGACCCTAACTGACTGGTGAATCCTAAATTAAACTAGACAGAGAATATGACTCCAGCCAGAGTACTCTTGCTACCATACATTCCACTACAGAGGTGGACATCATTAAAGTGTCCAATTCCATTCTCACAAAAGTCACTGGAAGAACAGTAACAAATACCAAGAGACAGAATGCAGCTCCAACACCTCCAGCCAACAGCAGTTATTTCTCACACCAGGAAATACACAACAGCAGACAATTTAAGAGAATTGTTATTCCCTTGAAAGCCCTCTGATGCAGTTCATGAGAAACTGGGGCCTGCTGTGAGAATCACCAATCTAGAATTTAAGCTGGAAACAGCACAATATTTATTTTTCCACTGAAAGAGAGGAAAACAGACAGCTTGGTGAAACAAGGCATGGTCTCAGCTTTAATGGGGAGAGAGGAAGACAAAAGAGAGAAAAGTGTTATTTTCCATGAAAAAAGCAGCAGCAGCAGATCCTCTCTTTCAAAAGGTACCACTGGTTTCTTCTCATTGGACTTCTGCAGGAAATAGAGCCAGAATGCACCCTGGGTGCAGACATGAAGGGATCTGACAATTCTGCCTGCCTTCCTATTCTTTCCACATGAAGGAATCTGTCCCACCCCTCCTGAACCCTCATCTGACACTGCTTCTATGCCATTCCCCCATCATGACACACACTGGGACTAGAGATGTCTGTAAACAGGGCCTTCAAAATGCCCCATCCCTTAGCAAGAGCCACAAGGTAAGTAGAATCTGAGCAAAAATCCGACATCTACAGTGTAGGGATGAATACCTGTAGTCCCTGCTGATGTTACATAACAACATGATCAGTTCACCTTTCTGAACCTAAAGTGCAGGTAAAGTTAATTCTGTTTACAGTAGTTCAAGATTATCAGGGGATGAAAGTCAGTACAGGCACATCCTGAGTACCCACTGAAACAGGAGACAGTAAAACTGTAAATCTAAGCAGAACTCCCCTGTGTCCTTAATTTACTGCTTTAGGACACGTGAGGTAGCAAAAGCAAGCCTGATAACAGGATCATCAGCCTTTGAGTACAGGAAGAAAAGTAGTTAAACATCTATCCAGCCCTTACAATTATTAGCAGGATGGTTCCTCCCATCTGTATCTGGAAAGCTAATTATATTTCTTGCCTTTACTCATTTTATGTGTCTCTTTCAAATCCAACAGCACAGGTCCATCCATAGCTAAACCCTCTGAAAAACTTCTTTAACAATATATCTCTAAATGAGATATATCTTTTGGCCTATAGCAGGCTTTACAGTTAAAAATATGAAACAGACAAGAAAACCAACTGAACAAACTCTGTCTCTGAAGTGTTTTCCATTCAGAAAGCAGCACTGCTAGTACAGCTGTAAACAATTAACTCAGAAATGGCAGGCAACAGAATGGCTTAATGACAAGTTGAGTAAAAATCTGTAACATTATTGCTTAACACCTTAGTAAAAACTTTGCATGAATTTTACTGACTCTTGCAGGTTCACTGCATTTAGTATCCATAGCATCAGGGTGAAAAGATCCATAGCATAGGTTGATAATCAGTGTAATACAAGCACAATTGAAATCTGATTAGCAACTTGAGGAATTGCTTGAAGTTGTTTCAGAAAAAGGTGTCTAAGATATCCTTCTTGGTTTTAAATACACTATTAGACAAGACATGCATACAGAACAGTCTACTAAATATAGAAAACAGCACAAATCTGCTGCACCTGCTGAGTCAAAACACAGAATTACTCCTTAAGCTTGTTTAATACACAAAAATAGTCCCCACTCTGCATATAAGAATTCCATTTAGGTATTTGGATAAAAATACCTTGAAGATACCTTGACTTAAAAGATACCCTTGGAAATCTCATGCAAAGACTTAATTATTAAGCTTTTAAATACTACTTTAAATATGTCACAATTTTTTAAAAATTATAATTAAATAATCAGAATTATTATGGATAAAGATCCCATTGAAGTGCAACTTGAGAGGTGCCTATGGACTAGCAATGGCAATCATTTGAGAAATTAACCTCAGACTTAATTTTCAAAGGAAAATTCTCAACATTATCATAAAATCATAGCTCAGAGAAACATATTTTTTTTGGGGCACATATCAGTAGTTAGCTGGATTAAAGAGGCTCTCTCACATTATTTTATCATATAGATAAGGCTAATGATCAGGTACTACTCAGCAGTGCTAGAGAAAGCATTGTAAAAAACTTTCAGGAGCTAGAAATACTGCAGCAACAGTAACAAAAGTAATTCAAAAGGATATAAATTAGTTACAGTAAAACATTTAAATAGCTCAGTCTTTCAAATTATTAGAAATGTCTTATAAAGAATAAATTTTTTACACTAGAATAAAACACCAGGTAATAACAGATATCACAATAAGTAACAGATATTATAATGAAACAAAGGAGGCAAAAGAACCTCAGATATAAACAATAGCCATGTTCCATTCAGATATTTGTTGAAGATAAACTCTGAAAGGATACCACTTCTTAGAACAGATTAACAGTAGAACTGATAGATTCCTCATTTCTTAACATGTTCTTATCAGATTTGGATACCATCAGACTTCACTGAAACAACATACTGGACCCATTAAATGAAGAGCAAGCAGTTCTTCACCCTCTGTAACAGATCTGGATAAATGATGTAGTAGACATCATTCTGGCATTAAAGTGTATGAAACAAATAGAACATTTCTACATAATGAGAAGATATAAAGACAGTGATATTTAAAGACACTACATTTCTTTACAAGATGCAAAATATGAGTTACTCTCATATTTACTGATTAATACAATTGAAAATACTTAAGGAATTTAAAATATTGCTACTTTTCCCTCCCCCACTAACTTCAACAACGAAGCTGGTAGATAAGGACATACAGTTTAAACATATAGTCAAGAATTGCAACCAGAAGCTACTGGAACATCAAGTAATAGAACTAAGAATGAATGAACCACTTTTCTCGAACATAAATTCTTTCTCTTGACAGTAAGAAAAGAAATTATTAAGGAAAAATAATTACCACAACCAGAGGTCAGCAATACTGAGTTTTGTCTGAACAAACAGTAAGACAGAAGACATGACAAAGGACAAAGGTTGAGAACTGAAGATTGAAAGCTAATTTTGGATTGAGTAGTTAAGCAGATGGACCATAAGAAGCCTGGAACTCAGAATCGATGGAGGGCATTGATTAGGCACAATTCAATGTTTCACTTCTCTGAAGAGACAAAGGGAGTATTGACATTAACTTTGAGTGAGTGTTCAATTTAGTATTATAAACTATCATGTCATCAAGTGCTTGGCTTTGAAGGGCAAGAAGACTGAAGACATTAAATTTCTAAGAGGTGGTGATCACTGAAGGTTTTTTCTCTTATTATGGTAATTCTCAGATGACACTAAAGCAAAAGGTTCAAGAAAAACCACTCACAAAGATACTGGCATGTCCAAAACACTTCACCAGAGTTATGGAGGTTTAAAACAGTACTTACTTGGTATGTGTCCCATAATCTGATGGTACACCGTAAAGGGACTTCTCTCATCAGCAAGTTATTCATCCAACGGAAAGCAAATTGCAAGTATTTCACCTCATGCTGATCCAAGTGCCTGTGAACTTGTTCTGAAGACAGAATAAACAGGTATTTTACTGCAGCTTTTCTGAAATCTTGAAGTATCAAGTTTGCTGTCTAAAACAATAAAATACTCCTCCAATCTCAAGGAAAAACTTGTGGTGGTGCATGCAAATTCTCACAACCAAATGAGAACACTCAAAATATAAATCAGTTAAACATTAGCTAAACTGGACTGATTTTTCTGCCACTTCATAGACTAAATAACTGGTCTGAGTTGCACTATCTTAATAAATCATTAAGATCAGAGTTTTAAAATGTACCACAAAAATATACAAAGTTATAATGTGAAATCATTAGGTACATATATCCTCACTAATTTCTTAGGCTACAAATTTTTTTGGGACAACACAACAAGAAACATGGTTTCCAAATAACATAATGTCCTCCAAAAATATAACTTTGGCAATCAAAAAAGAAAATTATTAAATTAAGAAGGTAAAGAAATATAAGGAAAGGACATGCAAAGATTGCATTCATTTGAGGCAAGAAAAAGAAGACTGTATTTTCTCACTGTATTTCTTATTGTGTAAGAAATACAGTGAGAAAACTTAACTAACTTAGAGCTTAAATAATTTCTTGGTATTACAAACAAATGCAAATGAAACCAATACAAATCAGTGGTTTCTAAACCTGTACTCTCACACACTGTGTTTCTTGTAGAACACACACTATTTGAAAGCTGTGATAATCCCTTGCATGGGTTATTGCTAGAGCTATAGAACTAATCTACCACATAGCTTGTCTATATTGACAGAATTTTCTGCAAAAAGGATCACAGACATTCTGTTAACAGGCTTTAGTTAACAGGCTCAAATATGGCATTATCATGGTGTATATGACAAATACTGAAGAAATGCTAATGTCTTATTTTGGACAAATTTATGACAAGAAGTCTTTGTTAAAGCCTAAGACATCCCTACTGTCTTTCTGTATATAAATACATTCTTTGGAGATTTTTTGCTGCCCAGATCATCCCTTCATCCAAATTCACAGGGGTATATTACCAGCTAAAACCATGAGTAAATGCTCATCTTCCAAACTTTACAAATCTATGAAACATCTTAAAAGGCATTAAACCACTAAATTAATTAAAAGAATAATCCCAAGAGTATGGAAGCACTATTACAGGAAACATTACCTACAGATTAAGGTTACAGAAGTTAAGTGATACTAAATTATAATGAAGACTGAAGCTGTTTATTTTTTTTTCCCCCTCAGGATGTATTTTTTGGCTATATGATAGTGTCAGCCAATATAAAACAGTCGTTTCAATATGGAAGCTGGAAGTACAAATGTTTTAGATTTTAAAAACAATCAAAAATTAGGGCTTTTTAAAAAAATAAGATATCACAACACATTACTCTGAAGGTCCACTTAACACATCTTGTCTCCAAGGATAACTAAAAACTAATATCAATGAAAATGTATTAAGCACTGGTATTTCTCCATAGCACTTGCCAGCCTCCATTTATCTGTGGCTAAAGCAGTCTTCAGCAGACCTGGTATTTATGTTCCTGAAGTCACACCCTTCCACAATATAAATATAAACAAATGTAGAAAAATTCTTAAACTGTAAGGCTCAGAACTGCACACCATGCTCAAGGTGATGCTACACCAACACTGAACACAGAGGGATAACAAACAGTGGGATAATCAAGTCTTTTGGCCAGCTGGCAATGATGCGTTTGATGCACCCCAGGATGGGATTTGCCCTCCTGGCCAGGACAAACCAGATCCCTTTCTTCAGGGCTGTTCTCCAGCCCCTCCTCTCCCAGTCTACACCTGTGCTCAGAATTACTGCATCAATGGTGCAGAACTTGTGAGATACTGGGTAAATTTATTATTTGAATGTCTCCTGTGGATACCTACATTACAGACTACTATGATTTGATAATCTAGTACATCAAGCAGGATGCAAAAAAAGGGCAGTTTTATTTCTAAGCAAAGTTACTAACTCACAAAATTTTTGCTCTTCACACAGCAGAAACTATTTTCATTTGGTTGTTTGTAGCCATTAAAAGTAAGTAATGAAGAACAATAAATTGTGCCAGTTGTGATATTTCAACTATGGTAGTTAATGGGCATAATGAATTTCTTGAAAGTTGCTTTCTGGTCTAAACAAGTTGAAAAATGTATTAGTAAACTCTGTAATTGATGCAAGACTGGAATAGAAGCTGCATTGACTAAAGAAGCTAATTCTTCCTACTTTGTAAGTAATTGTAAGCAGAAGCTAATTTGCTGATAAAGGTAATTTGGACTGGCATAATCTAAATCTAAATTTTCCATTTCAATGAAAATAAGTATGCATGTGCAATGAACAAGAAGTTATATAATTACTGTCAGCTTTAGGACATGAAGTATTTTATAAAAACTACTTCTACTGCAGTTTCTGATAGCATAATTATTTTGCAGTTAAAAAAAAGTCTTTAATCAAAATTCAAAAGAAATAAAAATTACATTTAGTAAGTTTCCCAACATTTTCAGTAAATCTACATATAAAGTTTGGGTGAAGGAAATCCTCTGATTAAAGACTAAAATACATTACAGCTTTGCGTTCCAAAGTAGCATACTGTCAAAAAAAGGTAACCTGTAGACAAAAACCATTTATAACTATTCATACTTTTATTAAATACACTTGTTGGTACAAGTGTATTATTTTGAATTATCACATTTAGCCACCTTAAACAGATGCTTCTTATAACAGATGGGCCTACACACATAAATAATTTATTCTTCATGTTCAATGTCAGCATCTCATGCTGTTTCACTGAAGACAAAATTAAAATCTTTATGATTGCAGAATCATGAACTAAACAGTTAGGGACAGAAACAACCTGTCCAAATAACTCGACTGCTGTCCTGACAGGAAGACGGTGTTAGAACGAGTCCCTAGGCAAGCTCACACATAAGCAAAGAAAAACAGCAAAGTAATGTAAGATTATGCCTGAACTGCCAAATTACTGTGGCACAGCATGGTGTCACCACATCCATCTGTACAATTCAACATTTCAGAAGATTAGCCTTTTGGCACTCACCTTTACTCCAAGATTCCTACCAATCCTAGCAATAGTTTCTGATGTTTGACCTAGTTTTGAAATTTTGAATATTCATTTTTCAGTCACATTTCATATCCTCAACACTTTGTTGTTAACTCTATTTTATCAATATTTTATACATATTCCATTGTAAATATAAAAAGTGTTAAAAATTATCTGAAATGCATATAAGTTAAAATTCTCTCATAAAGAGGCCTTTTAGTTCAACAAAAAGAAGTGTGTATTTCTCATGAAAACCCATGCAATTTTTCTTAAAAAGTACAAGAAAAACTGCTCTGATACCAAAACAAAAGGAAAGTAAAATAATGAGCCAATATTTGCCCCACGAGCTTATTGGCATTGCCCTTTGCATGCACAATGATTTATTTGCATTGATCTTAAACATACATGAACATGCTATAGAAACACATCAGCACTCCTGTCTTCCATGGAATCACATAATCATTTAGGCTGGAAAAGACCTATAAGATCTTGATCCTAAACCATTAACCTAACACTGCAAAGCCTACCAATAAACCATTTCTCTAAGGGTCCACATCTTCTAAAAACCTGCAGGGATGGTGACTCAAACACTTCCCTGGAAAGCCTGTTCCACTCCTTGATAATCCTTCTGGTGAAGAAATGTTTCCTGATATCCAATTTAAACCTCTCCTGGCACAGCTTCCTCTTGTCATTTCCTTCTGTGCTGTCACTTGCTCTTTGGGAGAACTGACCGACTCCCACCCGGCTCCTTTCAGGCAATTGTAGACAACAACAAGGTCTCCTCTGACCCTCTTTTCCAGGCTGAACACCCCCAGCTCCCTCAGCTGCTCCTCATCAGACTTGTGCTGCAGACCCTTCCCCAGCTCCATTGCCCTTCTCTGGACATGCTCAGCACCTCAACTGAGAGGGGCCCAGAACTGAACCCAGGATTTCAGGTGTGGTCTCACCAGTGTTGAGAACATGGTCCTGCTGGCCATGCTGTTTCTGATACTAGCCCGGATTACATTGGCCCTCTTGGCCACCTGGGCACACACTGACTGATATTCATCCAGCTGCTGACCAGCACCCCCAGGCCCTTTTTGGGAAGGCAGCTTTCCAGCCAGTCTGCCCCAGCCTGTAGTGCTGCAGTGGGCTGTTGTGACTGAAGAGCAGGACCTGGCATTTGGCCTTGTTGAACCTCGCACAACTGGCCTTAACCCATTGATCCAGCCTGTCCAGTTCCCTCTCCAGAATCTTCCTACCCTCCAGCAGATCAACACTTCCACCTGACTTGGTGCAAACTAACTTAGGTGCACTCCATCCCTATCTTACAGCCCCACATACAAAACCTTGCAGTCCAAAAGGAAGGATCTTTTCACCAGTCAATGACTGCTTTCTTTCTCAGTACTCTATTTGTTGAAAGCTAATTTTTAATCTAATTTTCTCTCTTGAATAATTTCTACATTGTTCAAAGCCAAGATAGTTATGAGATACAAAGGTAAGAGTTTGGAGTAAAATCTCAACACCAGATGTTACCAGTTGAAGAGGCAGAAAAGGGCTTACAGCCCCCAATATGAAATTCTGAGCAAAATAATTCTGTCAAGGCCATAGCTTAGCAATGAGTTATTCATAGTTATGTATATTAACTTCTATTAATATACATTAATTACAAAAGAAGTTCCTGATGACTGAAGAAGACATTCTAAAGATCATAAATGAGCACCTCAAGACAAGATCTCATCATGATACTTAGTTCTACTTCAAGTAATAGCGTTGATTAAAGTCAAATATTTACATGCTGATTATATCTTGTTCCAGACTTAGTTTATTTTTTATAACTGGTTCAAATTGTCCACTGTAAAAAAATTACAACAAAAGCATTAAAAAATACACTGAAAACTCCTAAAAATTAAAAGATGACTGGCAGAAACACAGAAGTATTGCCAATGACATTCTCCTCAGGACCATTTAAAGATAATGGTTTATTTCAATTTAGCTCACTAAACATATAGCTCATAGCTAGGACTGAGAAGCATCTTCATCATAACAAAAGATATGGTCCATATGCTAATACTGAAAAGCCCAAGACACTGATAACAAAGCAAAAGAAGAAAATACTAGAGGAGGGAAAGAGGGAAGGCCTGGTAGCCTCATGGAATCAAATGAAAGAAACAATTCTGTGGTATTTAACACCAAATGGAGGAAAATATTAGGAAAAACATTTAGTAGTAATCAAGAAAGATCTACTCTTCTAGCTAAAAGTCAAGAAAAACCCCATGTTTGCAGGTGGTCCTCAACATTCCAAGTGCAACAAACAACATGGAAAAACATATGTTTGATGAGACACTTCTAGGTACCATCACTGGACTTCTCTAGCCTCTTCTTTTAAATCATAACTGTATGCACTCATAAAAGTATTTATGCCAGTCACTTTTTAAATCCCCTAATGTGAAACATCTCTTCCCTTTTTTCTTTCTTTTTTTTTTTTTTTTAATTTGCCATGAAAATAGTAAGGTTTGGTGATTTAAAAGTTAAAGTGCTTACAAGCACTCAGGAATTTACAAATTACTTTCCAGTCAGTCTCAACTCTAGCTAAGGTCTCTGAACTCTGTAATAGCACACAAATATAATCTCTACAGTAAAACATAAAAATATTATTTAAAAGATATATCAATTAATTAAAATGCCCAGTGAACAGCACTTACAAGTGGATTAAAGTATAATACAGTAATTACAACCATAAAATCAGATATAAAATAACTACTAGTGAGCTAAATAAAATAGCTTTATTAAAATGAGAAAGAGCTTTGGAGTGCAAATTAATTAAAACAATTATGAAGTGCTTACAAGATTTTCTATCACTTCAGCACCAAGCTGACATAGAAAGATGGACCAGGAAACAAGGTCCTTATTAATCACTCATTCTCAATAGCAGCAGTAAGGTCTAAATAGATTCTATGTCCATTTCCAATTCAAAATGCTTTCACAAGGCTGAGAATAACAATTTTGCAACTCTTGCAATTAAAGCTCTTTTTTCCAGATACTTCACCATAATCCTAATTCAAAGTTATTGGTATCTGTAAAATGTTTTACAATATAATTAAACATGAACATAATTTTGCACATATAATTATGCATTCTTCAACCATCAACCAAAAAATCATTAGCATGATTAAATACATAACAAAGATAGATCAAATGTCATCTATTACCACAGTTTCATTATCAGTTCATTGTATGAACACCCAAGATTCAAATTAAAAACCAAATTAATTAATCTATATCTATCACATATATTGAAGAGATAACTTGTTCTGTGAGTTCTGATTAAATAACAGTAAATGGAGTAATAAGAAAATGTATTAGTCTTGGTTGATATTTTGGCTTTCTGAGAGTCAGATTTTCCTAAAGAAAAAAGCCAAACTATTTTCTCTGCAGTTTAAAAAGTTCAATCAGCAGAGAAACTGAATGTCCTTCAGAAACTGTGGAAGCATTAAAACTACTCATGAGCTATCTCTAAGTACTTTTTGGCTTAAATTGTCATATGAAATTCAGCTCTGAGCAGAATTGTGAAGTGTTTGGAGCATTGGACAGTTCTATGGGAATAGGCACCTTTATCTCCTGGGACAAGAACCTGCTGAATGCAAAACATCCACACAATACTCAGAGAAGAAACTCTAAGAATCCCAAGTGAAGTCTGGACATTTAAACTTCAGCAGCCCATTAAAAACACACAGCTCTTAAATAAACTAAGAGCTTTGAAAGGATAATCCTACAAGTACTAATCCTGTTCTAATGAAGGATGTTTTATAAACTTCTCCAATTAAATAAGAAAATATATTATACATAAATATTAAGAACTTTATCCAGCAACCTTTTAGACATTTCTAGAGCAAATATTTCAAAGCATGCGAAGTACACAAAATGGTACAATTAAACAAGCCTTTCTGCTGTGGTTAAACAAAAATGCATATAAAAATGAAAAAGTTTTAACTGACTACATTTCACTAAGAACTTGATCTGCACATATTTACACACAACACATAACTATTTACAAGAATGTTATATTTTAAAATTTTATGTAAATAGAAAAATTATGCAAAATATGAATTTAAGGTCACAACATGAAAGTACTTTATTAAAAATCCTTAGCTCTGGCATCGTCTACAGAACTTCAGATAATGGGCCAACAAAGACATTTGTAACCCAAGAGAGAAATAAATAAAGTATGATTAGTGAAGTCAAGATTAATTTGCTCAGAACATTAAGACATGAGGCAATATCTAATTCATCTGTCATGTGGTGTGAATGAAAACACATATAAAACATGGCAGCAATAAGAAAAATAGACTTGTAAAATTTTTAATAGAAGATGGATTTAAAAGATGAAATAGCAATTTAACTGCACTTAGGGATAACTAACAGTATTTCCTCAAGCAATAATATTCAGTATTTATTAAAAGTCATTATTTTAAGCAATCCAAATATAACAACTTAACTTCGCAACAAAACACCTCTTAAAAAAATTCTAACTTGTTTTACAACAATAAAATGCAAATAAACTAGAAATTGTCCCAATGAAAACATCATATGTAGGAATAGCTGTGGTAACTCTCCAAAACAGATGATCAGAAGATGCATTCAGAGTGGAAACAGCAGAAACTCTGAAATTTTACTGAACCTTTGAAAAATGTAGCGGAATTCCAGAGAAATTGAATTCTTCCTTATGAGAAAGTTAAAATGCAGCACTCCTTTTATGTTCCTAGGTATTTTTCCATTACCTCCATTTTGAAGAGGAGAGGGAAAGTATATACAGCAGCAGTCAGCTTTTTTAACTATTATTTTCAATAATTTTCTGCATTTTTCCATCTCTTGTCACTAAAATCCAAGGGAAAATTCTACAAAACGATTGGTGATTTTTGGTGAAAGTATGTGAAACAGTATTAACAGAATTTCTTTATATAGAAAAAAAGAACTGTGCAGAACACAAATGCAAAACCTAGGTTGAGTTGTTCTAGAAAAGATGCAGAAAAAAATCTTTTCAAACTTATCCCCCCTCAAGACACAGAATATTTTTTCTGAGTTGTCAGTACTGACTTTATAATTTTCTGTAATACCAATAAACCAACATATATAAAAAATACATTTAACATAATAATTGGCTACATTTTTTTCCTAGAACTGCCTTGTTGTAAATTTGGAGAGAATGCTACATGATTTTAACACTTTTTCTAATGTTTATGGAATCCCCAGACTACTTTTATCTACAAATGCCCAGGCTTCTCTAAATGGCTACCTAGAACTCTCATGTAATTACTAGCTGTCTTACAGTAAATTGAAGCAGTTGAGACTCTTCCAAGCATGACATCAGCCAAGTGCTAAGCACCTGTAAATTCTGGAAACACAAATCCTGAATTAATTTGGGCATTCCTGTACCATGTCCCTTTGACTTCAACCCTAAATGAAGGAAAAGTGGAAGACAGTGTGCCACATGAGTGTGAACTTTTACAAACCATGAGAAATGGTTCATGATTTAAAGCAGAGAAGCTCTGCTGGCATTACAGGAATCAGAAAAGATAATTAGTTATAAGAGATTCCTTGTATTATTGAGCTATCTATTGATCCTCCCTCTCAATTTTTTTGTATAATTCCGAGAAAAATCTGAATGATGACGACAAGTAGACTAATGAGATTGAATAATGTTTTATCTTCAAACTCCATCTCATCTATAACAACATTCCATTAACAGACCAAAAAATTCCACTGATCTCAATTTATCAAAATTATTTTCTGGAGTTTAAGCACAATGAGATTATGATTAAATTAAGAGAGTATTTTGCCTGTTTGAAGTCTTCTGCAATATTCTGGAGTGTACACACAAGGACAGTTACTTAGAGGGGAGTTATGATCCATAAGGCTGGGTTAATGAAGGTTCCTTGAATCACTGACATAATGGATTAGCACTCCCCAAAGCACAAGCATCACCTTTCATACACTGGTAATCCATTACTATTAGCAAATAAGCAGTACAGGCTTCATCCACTCACACAGCTACTTACTGCATCAAGATTTGCTTCACTGTGCAGTTACCCAGCATCAAGAAATAATGTGACACAGTACCAACAGGAATATTATTTTCTTGCACAGTAACCTTAATCAGCACTTAGAGTAAGTACAGCAAATACAGATCACGAGGGGCTTTTCTAAAAAGCAAAATCACTGAATTTATATCAGCCATACATTTCCCTTTCACTGAAGTATAGCAAACCCAGAATAAAAAGACAAAAGCAAAAAGGAAATTAAGAGTAAACTACAATATTCAATCAAACTATGTCACAATTCCACCAAAAACCCAATAAACTCAGGATCCCTTAGCTGAGGCATCCAAAAGGTATGAATGCAGTACACAACCACCTTAATTCTCTAATTAACAACTAAAACTTTATTTTAATCTTAGACATATTTTGGTGTGCTTTTCTTGAAAAAGAAAGTAACTGAGTGGACAGTCTTCCAGACAAAAAGAAAGAGCACAAAGAATAATGAAAAGTATGTATCTTTACTACACTGGACCCCTGTAGTATAAAGGTTGTGATCAGCAATGCAAAGTCCAATTGACAACTGATTACTAATGATATCCCTCCATAGTCAGCACTAGGGCCAGGATCTTTGTTAAAAACTAATGAGAGCATAGAATAGACTCTGTGTTTGCAAATGATACCAGATTAGAAAGAGTGCTTGACACACTGAAAGTGAGGGTTATTATTTAAGGAACACTGGCAAGCTAAAGGAAAGGCTAAGAGGAATCTCCTGAGATTCAGGAGAGGCAAGTGTCCTGTGTTTGGGATAGAAAAGTCTCATTCAACAAGCACTGACTGGGCACAGCTTGATAGAAAGCAGCTCTGCCAAGTAGGACATAGGGATCCTGGCAGACAACAGGCTGTACCCAAGTCAAGAATGTCCTTGCAGCAAGAAAGGCCATGCAGTTGTTAGGCTTTCTAAGCAAGAAAGACACCAGTGGGTCAGGGGAAGTGATTCTTCCTCTGTATCCACCAGTTGGGAAACCAGGTCTGCAGCATTACCTCCATTGCTGTGACCCTGGCTCACAGGAGCCAGCCTGGGGGGGCAGAGGAAGCTGGAGCACTTCACACATGAAAGGCTGATAGAACTGGGTTTGCCCAGCCTTAAAAAGAAGTCTATGAAAAGCTGCAACTACCTAAAGAGAGCATGCAGAGAATGTGAAGCCAAATTCTTCTCAAGAGGTACACTGAGATAAAATAAAAGGTGGAGGACATAAGCTCCATTTTAAAAAATAATTATTTATATAAAAAATAAAATGACAGTGGAAGTAGTCAAACTTCCCAAATAGTCCTACCCAAAGAAGCTGCAGAATCTCCATCCTTGGAATCACTCAAAACTCAACAGGGCAAGACTCCACAGAGCCTGCTCTAAACTGGCCCTGTGCCATTAGACAGAGTCATGGAGGCAAGGGCAAAGGCTTGGAACACTGACTGACAGAGGCCCCACGGAACCTAAGCAGTTCTAAATGCCCATCAATACTTACTAGCAAACACTCATGATATCTACTGAAAACTGCAAAAAAACTTATACAGACTTCACAGCTTCATTTTAAATTAGATAAAAAACAGGAACTCACACGTTACTTTCAGCTGCAAAGGATGATCAAAGAACAGTATAAGATGACACAACTATTTGTTACAACTGACTTATTTTTTTAAAGTGTGAAAAAACACACTTTAAAAATAAGATTAAAAAATTTAAAATATTTAAAATTTAAAAATAATGCTTCCTGAACCTAATAATTGACAGAAATTATTTAACTATATCCCTAAAGCACTGAAGGTATAAATAAGACTTCAGCATTTCTTTTTTCCTTAAACTAAACAATAATATATTGTGTTATACTTAATATTTTTATTCAATCGAACAAGAGAGTTGAATATCAGAGTGCCATTTCTAATTTTAAAAATTTGGTTAAACAATTTATTTATATAAATGTTCATTGACCAAGTTAAGGAAGTCTATTTATAGGAATTTTAATTATACACTTCATTTAATATAAAATAATTTGCTTCTAAAATGTAAACATCAATTGATGCAAGACTAAAATTACATATAAAAAATCACATTACAAGAAGTTAGATTATTTTTTAAGTAACAAAATACACTGATTTAGCTATATTTTTAATATAAATACTTAGCTACCCAATGGACAGAAATATGCCCTTATATTTTTCATATTTACTGGCATTTAAAAAAATGTACCTACAACAAAAAATTTTTACATACATCTAAGTTTATAGTGTAATTTTACACAAACATTTTTATCCTGCCCTCGGTTTTTGATCATTAAAAATACCTTAATATCCTAGAAAAGCACAAAGACCATTATAAAATATTAAGGATGTACATACAAGCAGGCAAAATTTCCTATGACAAGAACAAGCACAAAAAAATTTCACAGTATATGTAACAAAACCAGGGAATTAATGTTTCCAAGAAGATTATCAAATATAAAGCTACACAAGAAATATTTTTTCTAAGTCATCACTGACATGGTAGTGTTGTAAATATATGCCCGGTTCTGCTTGGCAACATTTTGTTAATACTCTGCTCATTAATTTAACCAACTATCAAGAGATTACGTTTAGAATGGGCAAGCATTATCTCTTGCATTTCATTTAATTAAACTCTGTTCTAGCTATATGACAGTCAGCATTTCATGAAAGGAATTACTTTAAGGATGAAGGTAAAATATTTCAAAGTGCGCTGCTTAAACATGAAAGAATAATCTAAAATTACCCCTGCACATACTGTAATTTATCTATAAAATTAAAGATGTTATTTCCAGAGTTCCTAATTAATTGGATTCCACAGAGAAATTATGCAGGCATGCCAGAGAGCAAAATGATGCACAAAGGCACAAAACATAGTGCCGAAGGACAGCCATAAACAACCACTGTGACTTGCCTGCATTACAACAACCATTGAGGCTTAATGGGAAATGAATACTGGCTGCCTTTTGTACGTGGTCATTACTCTGCTGCAAAGAAATTGCATTGAATTTTGATTATATTGCCTTAATAAAAAGTAATGAAAGAGGCTCATGCTCTAGTGGCTTTCTTTTAAATGATACACGACAGTGATCCTCAAAGGCCAGCGTGCCACAAGCCTTCCTCACCTGAGGAAGGTGACGTTGCCACACCATTGCAGGTGCCTGCAGTGATGTTGGCTTTTCCTGCAAACATTTTAACTACACACTTTCAGTGTAACATCTGTTAGAAATTAGTTTGCCTTTGAGACTTACCATCAATCCGACTAACAAGTTCTTCCAACATCTTCACTTTCTTCTGGATTCCTGGCTGTGCAAACGTGTAGTTATCCTAAAGAGGAGACCACATACAAGTATTAGCTGCAGAAAAGCAAAAAAGGTTTCTTTTCTTTCAATTACTTTTCTTAATCCATGTATTTTTATCTGTTTTCTTATGGTGTTTCTGTTTTGTGACTATATTTCCTAGATCTTTTTCTACAGTAAAATAGTAAATCATCACACTGTACAGTCCTGTGAGTCCCCACCTCTAACAGCATATTCTGTACAGCTGTTCCTGAATCAACTGCTCTCTGCTTCCTAACCTAGTGAAGTTACCTTATTGCAGAAATCCAAGTAGCTTTAAAAGGCCCTCATCTTACATGCCAAAATGCGCCATATTAGATATCTTTAAGGTGATTTTTTTTTCTCAGAAATTTGTAATTCTACAAATAATGTAGGAAATATGAAATTTTAGCCTATAATCAGAGGCAGGGAAAGAATTTGATCTTTTGAAGCACAGAGTAATAACTTCAAGCAGCATAAGAAATCAAAAGTGTGTTTTAATGTACTCATAACTGTTCTAAACACAAGATTACAGTTAATATCATGAACAAAAACCTAACACACAAGCAATGTAGCTAAAAGGGCACTATATTTGCATATATTTCTTTGAATGAATTAATTCTAAATGGATTTTAATTTGTAGATTGCAGCTCTATAATATAGACTTGAGTTTGAAATAATGAGAGCAAGAAAGATATCTCTGCTTGAAACCCAAAGTGATTAATCTTTTAAAATAATGACATTATTTAAATATACAGCAATGTTTCTTGATATTTAAGTGGCAATCCCTCCATTCACCTCATTACAGTTACAGTTGTCTTCCTGTGCTTCTTGAGAGATTCAAGAAAAGAAAATTATACATACATATTTTAAAAGAAAGTTGCTATGTAGAAGGGGTTTTTTTGTGTGTGTAACCACCACACGCATAGAAAATCAGAGTATAGGATGTTTTGCCTCAACTGCTATCATTTGAGTAATTCCTTTATCAACTGGAGCTAAGTAATCCCAACATATTAATTTTTCTTGACTTTATTTCATTTTAACTTGGTCTTAGAGTATCAGAGATGATTATCAGTTGATATATTTTATGTATCAGTTCATTGTTATGTTTTTCTATTTCAAACCAAAAAAGAAGTTTTATTGAACTCTCCTGACTTTATTTACATGGAGTTTTTTTAGGTGTTATTTGACTTATGAAACTGAACTGCAATTTAATCTTCAAATTCTGCAAAACTGCTATAAAGTGTGAAGTCTAAAATTCTCAAGGCAAAATGATACACTAATAATTCTGTAAATTAAAGTACTTCAGCCAACAAGTATAAAAAGTATCAAAAAGTTTACTGTATGCTCTGATCACTTGTAAATGACCCCAGTAATAGCTATTTTTAAAATTATAGCAAAATTTTCTAGTTTAACAGTAACACTTTCACAGTAATTAATATTAGAAGTCAGTGTATAAACTAAAACAGTATGGATGAAGAAGCAAGAATAATTTCCTGAATTTTTTTAATTTTCCACAATCACCAAGCAAAACAGGTAACAATTTCAGCTTGTTGACATTATTTCACAAACAGAACATGAGCATCCTTTTTAATGCAATGAAGCACCAAAATGGAGAGAATGAAAAGACTCACACAGAATTCAGATCTATTATAATCTCATTTCAGGAAGACAGAAACTATCCCAAGCACTGGGACACTGCCTTTTATACAAGTCTGACACACACCTGTATTGGTCATGGATAATATGCAGGGCACAGCAACTTTAGGATATCATAATCACTTTCTTTACAGAATGTACTCTAACAATAAAAACTGTGTTCATTTTTTTTTTATGTTGCAAAATGTTTATGTACTGTTTATTTATTTATTTATTTATTTAAACAAAGTTATCTGGTGTTTCTAGAAGCAGTACTGCACTCAAAGCATAGCAACATGGTATTTAATTATTTCCTCTGTAAGAGACCCTCTGTAGAAGAATTCTCCTGTATGTAATACTGAAAGGCAACACAGAGTTAAAACACTGGTGCTTCGATCATTAGTCTCTCCCCAGGTAGTGCAACTCTTGACTGTGATCTATGAATCTGAAACTTTCTTTCTCAAAGCCTAATTTACTCCATACAAACCTGGAACTGCAACCCAAAACTGCCATCTTGATTTGAAAAGAGGTAAATTTGCTTTTCACTGCATTTGATCTTTCACTTTTTTATTTCTCTGTTCATTATTTCAACTGCAAATGAACACAGCTGGGGGTCACTCTTCTGCTTGTGCTGACTCACCTAAACTGGAAAGATCTTTACTGGATTCCCCAGTACTCTCTTCTAATTAAACTGAGTTGTACATATGCCCTCCTATGACACTTGTAGTTGACTTCCTGGAGTTTGTGAAACTGTGAGAAAGACTTTAAAAATATAAAAGATATTCTGTTACCCACTATTCTTGCTCCTTTTGTGCTTATAGATGAAGGAAAAATAGTAACACAGAAAAGAAAAAATATGCCAAACTCACAAAACTCATGAATTATTGCTCAGGGCTGTTGAGACAAGACAATTATTTTCTTAATTGCTTATGACTATTTCAGAGATTGTTTTTTGCTCATTATTGATGGTCAAAGTTTCAAATGAGGGAATATAAAAAAAAATTCAGGATGAAAACTAGGAGTTCACATAAAATATCTCTTATTTCCAAACACTGTTCTTGACAGTAAGCATTCACATATGACAAATTATGTATGTACACCAGAGCACTTAAAAAACATAAAAATTCATGCATTGGCGTGCAATGAATATCTAAATTCGTTGATGTTCTACTCAGATAGGTTCCAACACACTTTCAGTGAACTATGCCAACCTACTTCACAGCTGAATGCTCATAATATCTAGTTCAGACTGACACATAATTAGTTTCACCTTACAATACAGAAGGTTAGGACTTTATAATGTCACAGGAGATCAAAACTTGCATCAGCTTCAAATCTTTGTTTTAGTAGTCTGTACTTATTCTGTAGAAACTGGTATAACATCCTACTTCCCTGCAACTACAACCAGGTCTGGATTTCTCAAAACCTAGTTGTTATAATTTAAAATAAAGTACTAAAATTATAGACTTTTTTAAAAACCATTAAGCAATTCCTTGCTTTTTTAAGGGTAGAGAAATTTTAAATGGAAGAAACTTGGAAAAATGCTCATAACAAATTTAATTGGGACTGTCCTCCCAGAGAGGGAGAGGGAGGGAGGGAGGGAGAGAGAGAGAGAGAGAGAGAGAAAGAGAGACTTCATGGGCACTGGCTGAAGAGAATCCCTCATCTTTTTTTTCTTAATACATAATGATGGGATAATTTTAAAAGAAGAAACAGCAAGCTGAAGAGGAATGGAAAACAATCTTTCATTATATAATGAAGAAGAAACAGAGACAGCCAAACTAAAAGAAAAAAGCACTGTCAGTAATTTGACATAATGACTGCAGCCAAGCAGAGGTGTAGGCACAAATGCTTTTTATCTTTTCAGGTCATACACACTGCTCACCAACACTGCCCTGAAAAAAAAATCAGAAACATTTCTAAAACCAAATGGAAAGTTTTGACACAAGGCGTTCATGTGTTGTTTGCTCATGTTTTAAAATGAGATCAGAGCTTTTAAATATAGAGAACACACTAAGCAATCCATATAAATCACACAGACATACAGACTTGGATGTCTGTTTTCTCTACCAATGCATATTTAAGAATTGCTATGCATCAATTTCCTATGTTCAAGTATAGTATCACATGAACAAATGACAACTGGAAAAAAAAGGTTTTCTCATCCTCATTACATCACAAAGAGATCTGCTGAATTCTTCTCTTTCATTCATTTAAGTACTTCATTTGCATACTTCTGAATTCTCTAAGCAAACTCCTATTAAAAATCTTGGTTCACCTTGCTCAGAAAGGTATGCAAAAAGATAGGGGCAGGAGGGAGGGAAGCATGACACCAATGATACCCATGAGGTATATTAACACTATCAATGGAAGCACACTTCACCCAAAATGTTTCTTGAAGATAGAGATTATAATGTAAATTCAGTCCTGAATACAGTTCAGGATAGAGTGTGGATGCACAAGAACAAACACACAAGTGTGCTGAACTATGCTGTTAGCACAGCCCATAGCATGCTCCATTATTACTCCAGGACACTTTCTTTAGAAGAAAAGGTCTGTCAACCATTACAACTATTAAGCCTGACTTTTCAGAATGCAAAATTTCCTAAATTTCATATTTTTTCTAAAAAGTAGGAAAAATATTTACAAAGCATTGCAGGCCAAAAATTTTTACATACAAAACAGTTTCTTACTTATTCCTACATAACAGGACAAAAAACCCCAACAATTTATTAAAATGTAGGTACTGATTCTCCTGTTAGAGTAGCATCCACAGAGTCAGAACCAAAGATCTAACCTTCTACTGGTCTGTGTAGTCAAACCTCTGTTTTATCCAAGTGGATGTATTATAAATTACAGAAACTGTTAAATAGCAATGACAAAAGTCCTCAGGGTATATTTTTTGGATTACAGCATAGGCCAGGCAACAGATCAAATCTGGATAAGAGCTAGAAATCATAAATACAAACATATACAATTCCAAAAGCTGATGCTGCAAATTTTAGGTAGAGGATAAAATACTTTAATACTGATAGCACAGTATATTTCATCTACTGATTACAAATAGATTTGTTGTCTTCCTGAAAATTTTACTCTCAGTGACAGACTGGAAAATTGCATTATTATCAGAAACTTGGGCAGGAGTTCAATGAAAAGGTACAAAGAAAGCTATATTTAACCTATTTTTCCTTTAAAATATACCAGGGAGGTCCTGTGAAGAATTTTCAGAAGACTTATTTCTGCACATTCTTCTTAACAACAGAAATGCATGTTCATGTTATTTATTGGATCCAGTTTTCCAGGCTCCCTCCCTCCCTCCCTCCCTCCCTTCCTCCCTTCCTTCCATATGTAAGTAACAACTTTCCATAACCCAGGAGTGAGAAAGAACTCTGCAGGATTCCCTTTGAAGGTCATAAATCTTGCTATTTTATCAGACATAGAAACAGCTAATATGTACCTCAGCACACTCTGGTCCCTGGATATGAATTATCTCACTTTTATTCTAAAAATTACCAGGCCCTGATAAATGATTATATTAATATTTTAGTGCTATTTTTAATCCATCTGGTTAGATCATTATGCAATGCATGTATTTCCCCTTTGGTTATTTTATTACCAGTATACTCAAACTTAAAATGAAAAGTTATAATCTATTTTATACATGAACATTACATTTTCAGGTGGCAGAGATCAATGTGAACTTTTTACTTGAATGTTAATGAGACACTATTGAAGAAAGTGTTATAAAGGAGAATTTAGTAATAAAAAAAAGTTAATAATCTGGATATATGGGAATGTCTACTTAATTACATGGAAAAAATACTCATGGGATAATTCTTGTTTTCCCATATGAACAGCCACAGATGAAAATACAAAAATGCTCATGCATCATCTACAGTTTAGAAGTGTTGTAAAGACAACCAGCTTTATCACACACATGGAAGATATATTTTGCATATGGCCACACACAGCCTCAGAACCAGGTTTTCATAAATCAGCATAAACCAGCACATCTTGCAAGAATATGGGCTGGAGACGAGTTCTGTGCCAAAGGACCTGAAATCTCAGCAGACAGCAAGCTCAGACCGAGTCACTGGTGAGCCCTAACAAAGCCAGCCAGCAGGCTGCTGGCCCATGGAGGGAAGTGATTGACTGCCCAAAGCCAAATCACCTGGAGCAAGCTGCTCAAGGCCACGTGGACTCTGAATTTGAACTTCCAGAATGAGGGTTCTACAACCTCTCTGAACAAACAGTTCCAGAGTTCAATCTTTACTGTGTACATTTTCCTTCAAATGTTTAAAAATAATTTCTTGTATTTCAAGACCATATCTAAAATACCATGTCCAGTTTTAAGGATCCTGATACAAGAAAAAGGTAATAAACTTCAGAATAAACTGAAGCAAGAGGAAAAGGTCACCAAGTTGCTAAGAGATATGGAGCACATGCTCTTTGAGAGACTGGGGAAACTGGACTTGTTCAGCCTGAAGAAAAGCTCCAGAAGCACCTAATCACAGCCTAATAAACCCAAGTTATCAAGATGACAAACCTCCATTTTCAATAGTGGTCCCCAGTGGGAAGATAAGAGATAAGCAGCATGAACAAAAAATATTCCATCTGCCTACTGGGGAGAACCTTCAACATAAGGACAGAGAAGCACGGGAATAGGTTAACCTCCAGACACTGCCCAGTCTCTATCCTTGGAGGGTTCAAGACCCAGCTGGACAAAGCCTTGAGAAAGTCAGTCTGACCTCAGAACTGGCACTACATTGTACAGAATTATCCTATGTTCTCAGGATTTCAGGAGATCTCATTTGTACTTCTGAAATAAATAAGAAGCAATTGCAGTGAGGCATAGTCTTTCTGGGACAAAAACTAAAAAAATTCAGAGCACATCCTCAGGAAGCACTGAAAAGGAAAACCATTACATACATCATCATTCAAAATTGACTGCTATCAGACAGCTACAGATTTCAAGATTCAATTATATTTATATTTAAAAACTCCTAGTATTTGTTAGATCAATTTTTAAAACTTTAATCAAACTGTGTTATGACACATGTGCAGTCACTTAGAAGCCTAAACTTAGAGACAACCAACAGAGAAAGAAGATGCAAAGTAATCTAAGAACAAAAAAAATAGATCAAATTATCATGCAAGATTAAACATTAACTGCTGGAAAAGTTCTGCAAACTCTCTAGCTGGAGCCAAAAACATACTTGCACAGGAACCTCCAGATGACAAAAAAACACCACAGAGGAATCTGCTAAAGTGACAGATGATTTGAAAAAGTTTTTATTTCTTCTCTCAGCTGAGAGCTGTATGCATGACAGGAAGCAACTGTCCTGCTGTCCAAAGCCAACTCCTGTTCTTTACTGCACAGGTCTCTGTGTTCCAAAGATACATTCTTATAGTAAAAATACACAATCACATTAGATACATAAGGGAGAGAGGTAAGATGAGTGGGGAATGAAGAAATAATAGATACTATGTGTGGAAAAACTCCAGCAAGAAATGCATATGTCTTAATAACACCTTTGATAATTCTAGAATCAAGAAAATGAGATTATCTGGATGGATTGGAAAACTAAATGAGTTTTCTGTTAAGAATAGTAAAGGGGTACAAATACAATCATACAATCATTGTTCCATCACCCACTTCTGCACTGAAAAGACAAAACACGCAAAAAAATGTATCTACCTCATATTAGGCAAAAAATTCACAAGATGACCATAACAGTTATCAAAGTGCATTCCTTAAACTTATCCAATATTGGCAAGGCAACATGAAATGGAAATTTATATTGAGAAATAAATTAACTCTGCAGAGATTCTTTGATTGCAGTTACCACATGTCACATATCCCTGTACAGTTCATTCAGACATCTCAGGCAAAATCATCACACACATCACATAGGAGTCTTCTGTGCCATATTTTCAGAGAGAAATGATTGTTCATCCAGAATGCAAGTCAGCCAGAACTATAGCATCACACAATGAATCCACTGGGAATCTTTAAAGTTCATCTAGTCCAAACCTCCTGCTGTGGGCAGGGTCATCTTCAGCTCAACCACGCTGTTTAAAGCCACATCAGTCCTGACCTTGAACACTTCCAGGAAGAGAACATCCACAACATCTCTGAGCTCCCTCATCATAGAAAATGCACTCTTTATGCCCAATTTAAATCTCTTCTATTTGAAATGTTGCCCCTTGTCCTGTCACTACAGGCCCAGGCAAAAAGTCTCTCTCCAGCTTTATTAAAAGCCCCCTTTAAGTACTGAAAGGTTACAGTAACATCTCCCCAGAGCCTTCTCTTCTCCTGGCTGAACAACCTCAATATTCTCAGCCTTTCCTCATTGCTCCAGCCCTCTGATCACCTTCATGGCCCTCCTCTGGACCCACCCCAACAGGGCCATGTCTGTCCTGTGCTGGGGACCCTTGAAATGGCTGCAGCACTCAGGTGGGCACCCACAAGGACAGGGTAGGGGGGCAAAATCCCCTCCTTCCCCTTGCTGCTTGCCTGCCTTGCACACCCCAGGACACAGCTGGCTTTCTGGGCTGCAAGTGAACATTGCCAGTCACATCCACCAGTATCCCGAGTCCTTCTCTGCAGGGTTACTTCTTCCAACTAACTCTGCCTGCAACCACATGACTGCTTTATCTGTTAAGTGGTATCATCCCAGAAAGGAAACAAAACAGGAGAATGGGAGAAGAAAAACAAGAAACCCTTTTATTTCAGCAGCACTGCAGTTGCACTGAATTAACTGTAACATCATTAGTCACACCACTAGCATAATCTTTCAAGCCTTCTTTTGATGGATGAGTGCATCCGTGAATACATCCAGCACTATTCCATTTACATAACAGCTTAAATTTTTATTGATGCAGTTTAATTCCATTGCAATTGGTTTCCATATTTTGCTTCTTAGTACCTGATAGTTTTGTTTGAAAACAGAATTTTAAGGAGAAAATACCTAATCTGTGAACTTCCTTTCCTAGAAAAAAAATAAAGCAACAGGCTAGTGACAATGATGTTCCAGAAGCAGGTAAAGCAGTTGGAGGGGTTTGCATTTTTTTACCTGGCTTTCTTCCTTCACAGTAGATTTCAAGCTCTCACTTTTTGCTTTATAACTTTTTACATATTTTTGCTATGTAATAAAATAGTTTAAAATTTAAGAGGTCTGAGACATCAAAATAAGCAAATCAGCACTTGTTACAGGAACCGATAAGGGAAAATGACTGCGCATTTCAAAAATGCTACACAAAACACTGAGCCTTAACCAGGAAAAATACACTTAAACCACCTTCAGTAAAGTTAAAGCCTTTTGTTGCTGACTCAATGCTAGAACCATTTTGCCAAAAATGAACTCCGTTACAAGGTTCACAATGCGCCTCAGCCAATAAACATTCATATTAAAATATGTCATAGGAAAGAATGTTGTGGATTCTTCTGATCTTCATAAGCTTTTAAGCCCATGAACATTTACACAAAAAATCTACCATTATTAGACTCCAGCTTGCTGAAATTCTGCCTTCATTTATAGCTTTTCTACATAGAAAAAATCAAACTCTCAGTGAAGTAGCGTAAGTACCAAGTTTTAAATGGGTATTTAAAAAATACGAAGATAATTTCAGGAACTATTAAGACAGCAAATACTTACAGGTTGCTATATTAGCAACTGAAAAATTAATAAATAAGCCAGGTTTTTACCATCTCAGTGAGATTCTGAGCAGCTATTCTTCATGCTTGGTACCAGATTTGCAAAACATGCGTCTAGAACTGGAAGTTTCTGTCCACTCTAGAACATCACACACAATGAAACAAGCAGACATTTTGATTAAGAGAAGTTGAACAGGTTTGTTTTTTTTTCTTTTCCCTTCTTTCCTTTCTATGCCAAACTCACAGTGCATTTGTCCAATGGGAAAATCAGAAAACCCCTGTTTTTCATAGATGTACTCTTTTTCAGCCTTAAAGCAGTTCAAAGCCATGACATTAATCAGTTAACTCCACTACTTACACACAGGAAAAATCAATTTACCTGAATGCCATCAAGCAACTTGCTCATGCACCAGTAACTGTCAGCTTCTATGTTCTGCAGCACTTCTTCAGGCAGACTGGAAACATCAAAATTTTCCACTTCTTCTTCTTCTGTTTTAAGAAAAGAAAGAGAAAGACAAGTCAATGAAGTGCATGGAATAAATAAAGCAAGAATGAGGAAAATAATTGAAAACAAAGACAGCCACCACTTATCTTTGAGTCAGAAACACATTTACTTTAACAGGGCCTAAATGAATCATTTATTGCTTAACTGTGTCATCTAATGGCTTTAAATGTTAATGAATACTTAATTTCTTGCAGACTGTGAAAATCTCAAATCATGCCTGGTTAACCAGAATTAATATATAATAAATCACTTTATTCTAAACATTTCACACCTGAAAGAGGATCAGAAGCACTTTGAGAGCCCTCAAGCTATACATGAACAATCCCTGAAGAAGATGACTATGTTCACACCATGCACAGAGTGTGCAAATATGTTGCCAGTCTTCTAAGAAGAAAAAGCCCTAAAAAATACTTCTCAGAAAAGCACTGAACTTTATGTAAAAGAGCAGACTACAGCTTGAATTTAGAAAAGAAAAACCTTTCCAAATAGAAAAGAAAATAATTGATCTACCCACTACAGCAGGAAACAAAATTTTGGTACATCTTACACATATTAATTGACAAAAAAGTCTTACAGTTATGCACTTTATTATATTTTCATAACTCAGTGCCTCACTGTAAAAAAAATTCTAGTTAATATTTATAACTTTCATTTTCAGTATTTCAAATGGCAAAAAAAGAAGCAACCCATTCTCACTCTGCCTCACTATGTCTACAGAAAAAAACAGTAAATGTATCAGAGTTCCTCGTATTTATATAAAGCACAAACATACACTGAAGTGTCTTCCCTTTGAATGAAGTCTTCAGGCCCTCCTCCACCAAACATTTGCTGAAAGAATGAGATTACAACTAGTTTGACAACGTGCACCTTTGCAAATTTTCTGCCTTGGAGCACCTTTTCTTTTCATGTGATACACTGGTATCACATTTCTGAAAGAAAAGGTAGCTATAAACCATACCACAACACACATGGGTATGAAAAGAAAACAAAGGAAAAAGACTTTTTATGTTCACTTTCTCATCTTTCTTATCTTACCTCATTTTTGCCTCTCTCTTTCAAAATCTACCATTTCACACTATATTCTCACATCAGGTTTTAAACCAACAAAAAAGCTGAATATCCATATAAACATCAAAGGTGGGCATCTTCACCTCCCTTCACAGCCAACAAAGAAGACCAAGAAGAGACAGAGTACTACCTGACTTGTTCTAAACTAGAAAGATAAATAAATCAGATGAATGACATTCAAAAAAAAAAAAATCTTGCTTCTCAGTATTAGCTCTAATTTGCTCTTAAAAGGATTGCCTCAGAATGCAGACCTTTAAACTGTGGAAGTCTAAACTAAGCTGAAATAAAGCTTTAAACACCCACCAAATGATCTGCTGTCCTGTGACTGAACTACCTGCAAGTTGTAAGAAAACCAGAGGAGTTTGTAGGTAGGCTAAATGATGCAACCTGGACAGTAATAACACTCCAGCATTAATATTTTGGAAAAAACTAGATTCTCATTGTTCTAATAAAGATGGATTATCAAATTAGAATGACCAATTTTTATTCCCCCCCAGAAAATACACTATAGCTTTTAAGAAATATCTTTCAATGGTTCCAATTACTGTTCATCAGAGGCATGTTTCCCAAGCACATAGAGGAAGTCAGGACAGGCCTTTCTGAAAAGAACACAGGTCTGATATAAATTTACTATTCTAAGTAAAATTCTCATTATTCCACGGGGAAAAACAACAGATATAGGAAGTCCCCAATTACAATGTCACAGAACAACATGCTCAGCCATTACAGACATTAAAAAAACAATTTTATGAAGTACTTGTCCAGTTGTCCTGTTTTGTCTCCCCTCTGAAGAGCTATCCAAGAACATTTTGCTTTTCTGTGGCTTAAAGAGACTGATCTTTAGCATTTCCATAAGCCTCTTAAATACAAAATAATTACTCAATATCTTTTGTATGTTCTTTAAATATATAAGCTACTTCTAGACCAATTTTCAATCTCATTGTGCTTCCAATGCATCACACTAAGTCATCTCTTCTAAAGTCAGATAATAAAGTTTTGAAATTAAAAAGTCTAATTAAGCTATTCAGACAATTCAGTTGTATTTCTATTGTACACAAGCAGGATTTCCCCTGTGCAAAGCAACTGTGTCAAACTTTGGCTTAAAATTCTCCAATCAAGTATTTCAACAAGTAACTCTAATTACTTGGGGCTACAATACAATACAGTTTCATCAAATCAGCTAAGATATATATATTTGGATATGTTATGTTAACTGTTACTTTTTGATTCAAATGTGGTCTATGATGAACAAGGAGCAGCACTGTGGAAGCACCCAAGAACTCTTCTAATAAAGATGGCACAGCATCACAAAAGCAAAGTCTCAAACAAGCAAGTGTTCAGTGATGTCAATGGTTTCTGCTGCACCAGTCCACCTTACCTTGCTACACTTTACTGAGGAAGTTCAAAACTGACACTGAATATCCAAAGGACCCTTTTCCAAAGTATAAATTAAATTTAAGAAGGCCATGGCTTTTGACAAGCTGCAATTAATGAACATTTGATTGGCAGAATGCTATGCAAAATCATAATGTACATATTTAGCATTTATTCATTTATTTGGGTATGTACATAGTGCATCTTTTTCCCTGCAGTTTTAAGTGAAAAAGCAGTGAAAAGTCAAGCTCCATGTTGCTCTCTCTCTCTTTTTTTCTTTTTCTTATTTGGATGAAGAAATAAACAAACTAGAAAAGTTTTGAAAGAAAGACCACAAGAGATTTCAGAAAAAAAAGAAGCAAAAATATCAAAATAACTATCCCAAATGTATGTAAGATATTATTTGTGCTTGAGAACATAATTGCAATTTCTTTAAATTTATTTTCAATGAGTGAAATCTGAATGGACAGTAACATAAAGACTGAATAAAAGAATGTGGACAGAAACAGCAGGCCAGTGTGTGCAATATCTGGGGGAGAAAAGAACACTGCCTAAAACTTCCCAATTAGGAAGTCTTACAGTTTCCTGTGTAGATCTTTATCATGTTATCTACACAACTGTGGAAGACAGGAAAATGCCTGGTTGCCTGGAGGAGAACTGCTGTAGCATGGAGTCTATGACATGCTGATCTGAACACATGCATTGCTGTAAGCATGGGATTAGCTCTTCTTTACTCACTCCCAGGGTATGCTTCTAAAACTTCCCAGCATGCAAAAAGACTGACTTTTTCTAAACAGCTCTAACTGCATCCACTTGCAAAAGCAGAGGCATTAGGATAAAATCAAAATTTTAAAAAATACTGCTTACAGCTACTTACAGATTCAGTTCCCCAGTGACAGCAGAAAGCAAACATGCCAAAAAGCTTGCCTCCATTAAAAGTAGGTTTTAATTCAAGATTAAGCCTAAAGGATGATTTTGATTGAAGTTGTTCCGAATGTTAAAATTAAGTTCACAACTGATCTTTGTCTTTTAGCTGTAACAGACTTCTTCTAAAGAGTGCTGGAATTTTACCTTTTCAGTACAGATCAGGGGCAAAAACACATGCAACCAACAAAAAGGTAGTTTGCATTCAGAACTTCTCTAAACCTGCTACTGACACCAAAACTCAATCTTTATAAAGTGTGAAAAAAAAGTTTTAATTTTATAGTTTTCATACTTCATTACACCAAGCAAGTTCCTACAAAAGATACCTCCTTTAAATAAAGCATACATTCTCTCAAAGGATTTTTTTAAATGAAACAAACATTTAATTGTGTTACTAATGTTTTAACTGTACCTTTTTATCTTGAAATTGTTTCTCAACACTCAGAATCAGCAAAACTCAGATGAATTCACTGGAGTGCAAGGTAGGGAATAAAATGGATGGCAGGGTAAAAAATCCTAGTGCTGAAGCCCAAAACAGACTGCAATATCACCTATGAATTATGATTGCTCTTTACACACACCCAATATACAAAATAATACATAAAAACATTAGATCAGTTAATGAGCTGAACATTTGAAAATTGGGGATTTTTTAAGCACTATTTTGTGTAAATGTAGAAATAGCATTACCATATACTTGAAGTCCAAATTACATATCTCTTGCAGCAGTGCAAGGAAACCATTCTGACCACAGATGCACAGGTGCTTCTCTGTATAAAGCTTACTGTGCTGTAATCTATTTCAGATGTTACATCTTCAGGCAAACCTAACATAAAGGTTACCACCCAAATATGCAAGTACAAAAAAAAATCACACACACACATGATTGCATGCAGAGGTGCACAGCAATATTTCCACAGCTAGATCTTACATATTCCACTCCAAACTCAGTTTTCAAAAAGCCTTATGAAACACCTATTCAGTCACTGCTGTACTAAGACAATGTTTTTCTAAGATGATCAGGACATAATAGAGCATTTAAATGTAAATTCTTTCAGTAACAATTGCCTAATTAAATATGTATATTACCATATCAATATCTCCCATTGAAAAAGTCCTAGTTACATATTAATCTTGATAGAAATTGCTCTTGAGCTGTTAAGGATGAATCACCAAAGTAAAACCTTCCCTTTTCTTTGTGGTACTGCAGTCACAAAGGTAAAATTTTAAAAAAACCTTCATCATCTTATCAGTCCAGGCTTAGGTAAACATGACCTGACTGCATTTCAAATATTCTCCTATAAACAGCCATGTTCTCACATACATGATATATTGACAACTCATCTATTTTAACATTGTTAATAATCTTACACTTGTTTTCAATTGATTTTCCACAATACCCTTCAAATGCAATAGGAAGCAAGATAAATATCTTTATACATCCATGTAAGAATAGTGTTTCAAACATGAATCATTATATTCTATTCATACGAATTCTCTAAACAATTTTGCTGCACATGGCGACTGTAACAATTTTGTGTGACCTGGTGAGCAAGGTAAATCATTCTGTCCAAAAACACTGTAAACTTGATCACATGGACTGAACTTCCATGCTCATCAAAATTCATGCATGACCCTGGACATACTCTCAATTTTGCTCTGTCACAAAAGACTAGATACTTCACATACTTTTCCTTTAATTCCAGATTCTGTATGAAAATAATCAGTAAATCATTCAGAGACTTCCTTTAGTGGGCCTACATTGCTTGCCAGTAAGACCTTTTCTACCCAGGGTTTTTATTGGCTAGATTTTAATTATATTTTTTTCCTCCACACTAAATAATCCAGAATTTGCCCTTATTTCATATTCATAACCCATTGCCCATACATACACAAAAACAACCCTGTTTTTAAGGATGGTAAATTTATTTGAAAAATGGAAACTCTCAGGTCATGTTGCAAAAGAAAAGACATCAGTTCCTCATAGGCTGCAGGCTGAGATTACTGCTTCACAAGTCAGACAGGAGGAAGATTAAAAGCTCTATGACCAAAGAGTACAAAGGAGAATTAAGTAAAACTGGTGGTGCCAACATGTCTTTGACTCACAGAACTTGCATAATGCCAAATACAGGACAGAGAATCTCTTCCGCATAGGTGAGAAATCAGCCAGTAAGTGCAGTTTGAAATTAGAAGAGTATAAACCACATCCTTGGGCATGACATTATTATGAAACAGAAGCCTTCAAAGCCTGTACGATGGCAGCTCTTCTTAAAAATGGATTTCAGCAACAATGAACACAATGATCAGAACAAATTCTTCTCATAGTACTCACTTCAATAGGTTTGCTACTGTCAACCAAAACAGCCTGCCAGGGAGAAGTTGTGCATGTGACACCAAATTAAGGGACTCATAATTAGCAACCAGTATGCATGGTGAGCACAGGATGCTGATGACTACTTTCTTAGGATGCCACATAAGAGAATTCCCTGAGAAATCCAAAAGATGCTTGGAGAATAGGAAATAAAAGATTAAAGGTTGAACATGTCTCCCACATTGCATTTTTAATTAACTAGTTTGTGCTTTGTCATTTAATTTTTTTAAGCACCAACACACAGAGACAAAACACCAAGTGTGGGACAAGATCAAACTAGTGTGGTCAAAAAAGTTTAAAGCAAACCTCAGGAACACAGGCCTTCACTGTGTTCAGGTATGGGATTGATTGGAGAGTTATTTCAGAACTATCACCCTAGCACTGAAAAGCCTTCAAAGAGAATCCATAAATTAATGAAGTTTTGAAAAAGAACTATGTATTGATGATGGAAAAAAACCAACTGCACTAAAAGCTACAACGTATTTAAAAGATAAAGAAACCAGTATATGTATCTGCACATGCAAGGGTAAACTTTAAAAGAACTGAAAATTAATACTTCTTTACTGAAAATATTTTAAAAAAAAGAAAAGTCAAAAACAGAAATTGTATCGCATGTAATTACTTAATAATAGAAGGCTGGCAAAGAGAACTCATTTGATGAATTTATTAAACAGCAATATGTTTAATACATTTCCTGGATAACTTAAAAAGCTCAAAGGTTCAATTCTAACTTGAGTAAATAGAAAAGCAATACAAGTTATCCAAGAACTTTTACATAAATATAAAAACTTCTAAAAATTCAGAAATGTAATTTTTCCCGTGAATGAGGACTGAAAAATTTGCCTCTGTCACATAAGCTAATCAAGCATTTACACATGAGCATAACTCTGTGTAAGTACAACTTCACTCACCCATGAAGCAATTTTTATTTTAATCCATTAATGTCATTTAAATTGCATAACAAAAGAAGTTTTCAAAGAAAATGGATGGCAGAGGAAACAATTGTCCCTCAGTGACAACATCCCCACATGTCTGACAGTGGCAGTTTGCTGCAACCTACATTGTGCAATATCCAAATTTCAATTGGATATATATAAATTTTCTTAACCAAAATTACATGCTTCCATGTTTTGTAATCTCCCACATCATTCACAGCTAATACAAAATCCACCTAACAGATTTCTTGCTTTATTTACAACAAAAATTAAGTGACATCCATTATTTCTGCTTTTTAGCACAAACTGCAAATACTGAATTTGAAGAAGTATATTTGAGAAGGATGCACTCTGCAGGAAAAACTACTTCTTCTATTGCTTAACTGCTAATACATTCCTTAATCTGCTGTATTTTACGCTTTCCTAATGAAACTGCTACATATGCTTCTGAGGCAAAAAAGCCACAAGGCTTGCTCTTTTCATAAATTTCAAACATATTTTTACATATTGTATAGGTATTTATTATCAAGATAAAGAAAACACCAAACCTCTAGGAAAAAAAAGCCCACTCTGGCTGTTCAAAAACAACAGAATGATCTCTAATGTTCCTCAACAATGTTATTGTAAGAAAGGTAGTTGTCCTTAAATTTAAGCCACACCACAGTAATTTTTTATGTCATAATTAACTAAAGATGGAACACGTAAATCAGTTCACAAATGATGAGAACATAGTTGATAAGCCAATTTTCTTAAAGTATTGGGATTTGTCAAAATGAATCTCCTATAAAAGCATAAATACTTTCTCTTTCTATGAAATAATGCAATGAAAGCCTACAGAAGAAAAACTGGTTTGCAAGTAAAATTTTTTCCCTTTTTTTGTTATTGTGCTCAAGTACATAATTTTTCATTTCTTCTTTAAAAACTTGTTTTCCACAGCTTAAAGTAAAAATTTAAAATATCATATTTCTCAAATAAGAAACCAGCAAAATATCCCAATGCAATGAAAAACCCAGTGACTTCATTACTATGATTAAAAAGGTTTGCATTTAAATTACAAGCAATGCCAACTCAAAGTTACAGCATACAAACTTCTGACAAATATATCTGTATTGGTTTGACATCTATAAATTATTAACCAACAATGTATCTCATTGAAAATAAGACCAAAAAAAATCTTACAATTCTTTTTAAAGCACTGATCCACCAAACTTGAAAATCTTTTCTTAGATCTTCAGCTACTACTGATCTATGCAACAGGATTAGAATGTTACACTTCTGGCATTTCTAAAGCATGTTGTCATTGCTTAAGCATTGCTCTTTCTCTTTTAGCTTTTCTTCCCACAAGTTATTTCATAATAAACACACAAAGCTGTGATATTTGGATGTCAAAAGCCACTTTTAATGGCATAAAAGCCATTAAAGTAATTTCCCAGTCTGCTGGAAAGCATTCTTGAGAAGACTTAGATCTGGAAGTATAAGCACTTCTGTGCCGCTTCACTGAAGAGAGATGATCACTAATTATAACTCTATGGAGACCATGGGGAGAGGAGAAATAGGAATGCAGAAGCCAAAACTAAAATATGCTTCTCCCTTTGGAATACATGTCTCTCCCATAGCTATATTTGTTGCAATTAACTTCCTTCTTCAAAATTCTTCTATTTTTATACCTGAAGAAATTTTTTGGCTTCTCTTCAATTTTAGTTTACTGCTTCTACCACTATTCAAGATATTTTTTTTCTATTTATTCCCATGACCCAACATTTCCAGTCTGCAGTTTCGAACAGAATACCCTTCACTAATGTCTCATTACTTCCTCATAGTATGAGTCTGTTAGTTTCTTAATTGCCTTCAAAAGAGAGACAACATAAACCACAAAAATG
The DNA here is from genome assembly GCF_022539315.1 of Serinus canaria. NCBI lineage: Eukaryota > Metazoa > Chordata > Aves > Passeriformes > Fringillidae > Serinus > Serinus canaria. Next base: position 15,455,924 of record NC_066314.1, on the reverse strand, counting down.
TATTTCAAACTTGGAAAATGCACTGTTTTTTACATTAGCATTCATATTATAAAATTAATTTCATTTTTAAAACACTGGGAGCGTGCACTAAGCATCATGAAATAGCACATCTTCTTTAGACAGATACATTTGAAAATTTAGAAGCACACATAAAGATGCAAAACAAACTTTAAAAGCAGGTAGTTTAAATCCACATCATCCTACGCAGTAAAAGAGGACTTTCATCAACAGATTTGTTTTAATATATACATGGGGAACTAAAATTCTTTTTTCTCAAGTTCTTTTTAGTATAGATCAGAGGAAAAAAAAAAAGCAAACTTGAATGATACAAAAAGTGATTTAAAAGAGTTAGCTGAAAACATCAAACACTTCATATCAATAGTAAGTCTAGACCTGACTTATTTATTCTGGTTACTTAAGACAGAAGTTTGAGCAGTCCTATTTGACTTAAGAATTTTTTTTGTTAATTCAGAGATTTCTTCTATACATATCTTACAGGAAAGATTTAAATGAACACCTCTTATTTTGGCCATAAAACAAGATTTGGAAAGTTTCCTCACAAGAAATATCTAAGCAAAAAATCCACACAATCACCTGCTATGAGGTGGTATTTTATAGGTTCCATCAGATCTCTTTCAGACTTTTTGCCTCTTTGATAGACTTCCAGGCACTGATATGATTGAAGAAATTTTTATTAGGAACTTTCAAGTTCCTACCTGGCTTTTCCTCTGAAGTGGAAAAACTATGAGAGTCATCTAAAAGATGGGCTTTACATGGGCTTGAACTCCCCAGTTGCTTTTCAAAAAAGTATTCACCTTAAATCACAGCTTTACCACAAAAACTAAATGGAGAGTGGGCCATACACTGCAGTATGCTGATCAGTATTCTCAAGACACACTTCTTTGGGTATGACATGGAAGCATGCAATAAATATTTAAAACAAACAAACAAAATAAAGGCTAACCCAAAACACTGAATTCCACCTACAGATGCCTCCACACGCAAGAATGGGGAGAGCAGTACAACAAATAACAAGAAACTGTAAGTTTAAGGAAATATAATCCAATTATTTTTGCTCTGACATTAATAAGAAAAGTTTGTAATGTTAGGAAGAGTAGGAAGATGACTGTAATCTCACACCTACAAATGTAGTCAAAAACATTTTTATGAAATGGCAATTGCCAATTTTTCTGTTATCTTATGCCACCAAAGATTAAAAAATTTCATTTAATTCCCTACTTCACAGGTCAGCCAGTCATATACATTTTTAAGAAAAGGACATTTAATTTAAACTGTGGTACAGTGAAGCTATTACTACAAGCCATCAAAAGTCATTAGGTCTGAAAAATCCTCTGTCCAACAATGATTTTAATCCAAGAAAGTAAGGGTTTGCTTCTTCATAGCTGCTCTTTAAGCTGCTCTCCAGAGTCAACCCTTCTTAATCAATTTAGATACATTTTTTTAAAGCTTGTAAGTCAAACACAGATCAAAAAATGCATCAACTGTTGCTACACTTTCAATGAAAATATGATAATTAGATATGAGACTGTTTTGAAACATTTATTTATGTAAAGTGACAGGTTTCAGACTTGGAGCACAGTAACTTCATATGCAGATGCTATTCTGAAAAAAAGTTATATAGATTGTCCTTTCTTTGAAGATCACTTAAAAATTTAAAAAATTTGAAAGACTAATAGACCTTAAAATTTCAGGTGTTAAGGGAGGTATTTTTTTGCCTTGTTTTAAACAGACACTCATTGGAGACTATGAGCAATTAATACCATTACTCAAAATACTGGTTTTCTCTCACATTAAAAGCTAAAAATAACAGGCAATTAAGCAGTTGGATATATTTGAGATATATAATGTCTCTTTTTCACTTCTGACAGCTATTATTAACAACAGCCAGAGAATTCTAACTTTAATTAGGCTTACTCCACTGTAAATAGATAGAAGCCTTTTTAAAATTATCCACAAAAACAATTTTAGTTGAATTACGTTATTTTTTCCTGAAAGATAGTGAAGCTGAGGTATATCCTACTTTGTCACCTAATACCTTCTTATGATTTCATTATCCAGGACTATTACTACTCTATATCTGTAATCAAACTGAAGAAGATATTTTATCACAGCCCATACTTTATTCAAGCTAGAATACGTACCAGTTCAAAAGAGCAAGAATTTTCATTTTACAGTTTGTGTGGTTAACTAAACAGATTTTCAAGGAATTAATTTTGTTTCAGTGGAGGTCATGAAGATTTACTTCAATGGAGTTTACTTTCTCCATTGCATCAATATGATATGACTTTAAACACTTTGATTACTAAGAACTACAAATGTACTTGGAAAAAAAATAAGATTATAGAAAATGTGACAAGAAGTCTGCATATGAAAAGCAAAGGAAGGGGGCAAAGCCCAAGTCTATTCAATGCAACAATGCATCCAACATTTCAGATGAACTTTGCTAATTAGCGCAGAAACCTAACCATGTATTAGAGAGTGAAATAAAAATTGAAACAGAGAGAAGAACTATTTTTGTAAAACTGCACTGTCTATAGTAAATCAAGGTCATTCAAGACAGTACCAGGAAGCAAAATAATAGAAAAGCATGTTGGCCTATTCCATATCTGTCTATGATCTCTAACCTGCTAAGCAAAAAGTAAATATAATTCACAAATCCTTATCATGAGCATGTGTTACTACACAGCTAAAGCAGTCTCAGTGCTACCTGGCACTAAACACACCTTAGCTTCTCCCTTCTTCCCTGACCTGCTCTTAGCCCCACATCAGCACTTGTATTCTTCCCTAATTCTCCAGATGAGTGCAGAAAGCTTAATAATTCAGATTATCATGGGTCTAGACTCCAGCCACTTTAACTGTGCCCAAGGAAAGCCAATGTGGACCAAAAAGAGAAGACAGGAATGCACAGTTTGAGTTGGAAAAGAAAAAACAAAGCCAGCTGTTTTGACAGCAGAAAGCCTTGCTTCAGCTGTGTCATCTAAGTACACAGCAAACAAACCCTTTTCTGACCAACTAAACCTCATCTGGAAATACTCAAATATGTGACTCCAGTGTGAAGTTTAAGGAAGAGAGAAATGAAGCTAGAACAGGCAGGGTACACTGACCTCTTGAAAGAACAAAAGGGATCTGGAAGATTCTACAGCACATAAGAATCCAGCCCACACTGTCCCAAGTCCTCATAGGGAATCAAATACATTAATGAGTAAAACACAATATAGCAATATAGCAATATAATACTACCCAACTATACTATTTTTGTAGATATTTGCCCTGCTGCTCATTATTGACACCTTCTCTCAAGGTTACTATGTTCTAACGTAGGCCAAAATTAGGTTGTTACAATTAGCCAAAATTCCAGTAACTAAAGAAGTAAATCACCTCATTTTATCAAAGCCTATAAAGAGCACTTATGCCAACAGATCCACTCATACAGTTGATACTAAATGCCACCATAAACTGCCAGTAGGTAAAGCAACCAGGGAAAAACAATAGGGAATAAACTCTACCACCTGCAAGCCACACACAAACTGCATGTCTGAGTAAAGCTTAATTACATTCATTAGGACTTTTATACTATTGTGACTACATTGAAACATATTCCTTAAATTTAATAGTTTTATAACTCTAAGCCAGAACAAAATGCCCACTACAGAATGAATCCACTGCAGCTAAAAAAGTAATATTACAACAAGTCATACTAAACAATAAATATTAATTTGTCTAGGTAAATAACTAAAATAAAGCTTCAAACACAAAATGAAAGGATCAAAAGATAAATAGAAATTTATAGTTCACTGGTTCCTATCCATCAATTAATTCTCTCCATTATACAAGTTCAGCCAACATATTTGCCCTTCTTCATGCTCCCTTATTCCCTAACCCCTCACAAAGTATGAGATGTCCTCTTAGTACTATCCCTGTTTTTCTTACTTCTGTTTGGAATGCCTCCAAATATCTTGCTTTGTGAACCAACCCTAGACAGAACAGTAGATCATGGCAAGCACGGCTAGCTGACAAACAATTCAAAGAATTCAGTACTAGTTATTTTCACATGGATTCTCCTACTTGTTTAAAGTGAATAAAAGGATGTAAAATAGCAAGGTTTCTTTACCCAATTAGGCCTGAAAAACAACATTATATATTAATAAAGACAATTGCTCAGAGATTGTGAATAATTCATTTGTGCTTAAGTGAGACATACATAAAAACAAATTAACAATTTAAAAGTATAATCTGCCCAAATGCTTCAGAAGCATGCTTTTTAAAGCACTAAAATTCAGGTCTATATTTTTATTGTCTTTGTTTCCAGGTAATTCACCTGAAGGAACTTCAGATTTTTTTTCAAAAACTGCAACTCAAAAATATTTAAATTAATGGAAAAAATTTCTAATTGCTTTCCCACTGCAGTCAAAATCAGTTCTGCTTCTCAGTACAGAAGTAACCAAGTCCTCTGTGTGTGGGCTCAACAAAGGTTCCTGCTTACTTCTGGACCTTTCCCATGGTGCAAAGCAGGAGTCATCAATTTGTAAAACCAAACTCAAATACTGCCTACTTTATTCATTACAGTTCTCTCTCTCTTCAGCTACCCTGCAGCAAGTACAAAATGCTTTCACTGACAACAGATTGGCCCAACAATAGGGGGAGAGTAGGGCAACATACTCCTAGAAATTGATACGGTGAATAGTGGATAAAGCAAGCTAAGATAATGCTGAACAATTTTTAAGCCACATCATAGTTATAAACATATATGTACACATATATATGTATATCCAGGTGTACATATACTAAGTGTTCAATAATACATGAAAGCAAAAAGTGCAGCAAAGAAAAGTGATGGATAAGTAAAAAGATTCAGGTCACCCAGTGGCTCGTGTGTATTGCAGCTTTTTCAGAGCAATGCTTCTGATGTTTTCTGGACTTCCATAGAAGATGTCATTGGCTTTTCAGTACTTTCAAGTCTTGAATTCAACAGTTTTGTGTAAGATTTCTTCCGTCTTTGCTCACCAAAGTCACACAGATAACAATACTCCACTTAATTATTAAAGAATATTTCATGGAATATTGCTCGTGTTAATGATAACTTGAGCCAACTTTCCTGATGTCATTAGTATTATTACAAAATTATGGAAATATTAAGAAACAGCACTGAAATATACTTTTGTATATGGAAACTACATTACTAGCAATTTGCATTAAGGAGAAAAAAATCAATGTGACTAAATGGAACTTGTGCTATAGAATTTTCATTTGCCAGAAAAGTTATTTTAATTATTTTGAATAATTTTTCATAAAATTTTACAAGGATTTTTAAAAAAACATTTATTTTCTTAATACTTTTACAACTTGCAGGAAAATATAAAAATATAAATTATGCTTCATGTCCCTGCTTTTATGCAAATTCCTTTTGTTTCATAAATAATTTCAAAAAATGTGTAAATAAAAACATTTTAACACAATATTGTGTAAAACCTTTTATTTATTTAAGCAAAAAAAAGCCTGAAAACAGTAGAAGTTTATTACAAAGTTTAATGCCAAAATTAAAAGAGAAGCTGAAGAGCACACTACAACTGCAAATAAAATCTTTGCAAGTCTCTCAAACTGAAGAAATCTCTCTCATATTCCTGAACCTCAATCCTGGGAAGTCTTCCAGAATTTCTCTCCTGATAAATCAGAAGATGGAGAAACCTGAAGGCCCTGAGAGAAAGAGAGGCATCCAGTTAATCCAGTTATGACTCTTTGCTCTAGTTTATAAAAACAATTTGTCATCCTTCAGTTTCAGTCAGTCTCTTCTAAATAACTACAAATATGTTACATCTTTTCTACTTTCTTTCCTCAAAACTTCCATGTACAAGTCCTATCCATAATTCTGCAAGGACTAGTAAATTGGTGGAACTGAATAATAAAGGTCTAATTATTTAGACAGCAGGATAAATTACCTCAAATTAATTTATATACTGTAGCAATCAAGGCTTCAGCTTGGTCTTGTAAAGGAAATTATGCATGCTGAACAAAATTTTTCCTTAGAACCCTGTAAGTATGAAGAAAAGCAGTTCCCTAAAGTCAGTGGATTAATACTCTTTGCTCTCTGGCCTGCTTTCTCATCATTCCGAAATTCAGTTTTATGTGCATTCCAAACAGATCTATTTAATCCGCAAAATTACAACTCTCCTGAAAAAAAAAATCTCTGCTTAACTAAAAAATGTTCATATTTCATAAACAAATACTGAGTAATTGCCTCAGATACAGCCATGATAAAAATGTTCCAAAACTGTTTTCCAGCTATACAATGAAAATAACCATTTTTGATACAATAAAAAACTGTGGGAAAAAAAAAAAACCTAAATTAATAGTTTTAAATACAATTATTCACTGTTGAAAAGGGCAAAAGGAAGACAAAAATGAGACTGCATACCAGTTATAAGGGCAGGAAGACTTCCTGTAACATATGAGAGGGAATGGAAAGAGCAGTAAACAAGGGAGTTATAGACAGATGAAGGACCAAGAAACATTTCTTCACTCATAGGAAAAGTAGTCTGGGAATAAATCCTATCCCATTTCCACTAGGATTTGGGACTAGATGAATTATCCCATAAAGTCATAGCAGTATCAATTCAAAAACACTAGGTAACAGAAGTTTCATTTAATGCCATCTACAAAAGGATTTAAGACGACAAGAAAAAATACTTACAAGGGTAAGATCTCTCTTCTCAAAGTTTTCAGTTCATGAGATCTTGTAAGCATCATCAACTTGTCTCAGGCTCCTCTATTTCAAGAAGATTGCAGACAATATCTCAATTGCCATTCCAGTCTTCAGCAGTCTCATTTTTCTTGTCACTCTTTATTTGACATAAAATGACCAAGTGCTACAATAGTGTTCATTTTCTGCCCTTGACTTCCTATTGACTGCTAATTTTCCCTTGAGCCAATATCCCAGGTATCTTAAAATTATTTCATACAGCTATTCCGCTTAGCAACAATCTGACATACATCCTTATCATGGTGGTACTTCTCTGAAACTTTCATCTCTCTGGATGGTGAATAAATCCAGGTCCTCTTTGGGGTTTTAGATACACACACAAGCCCAGTGAACGATGATGTACTGGAATGTCAGATAAAGTGAAGTGTAGGTGAGCAAGAGACCACAAGGAATTGTACAGCACAACTTAACACTAGGAAACAATGTAGCTCTACAGGAACCCAGGGCAAGAGGAAGGTGTACAAAGAGCACATCTGTGGCAAATTGGAATAAATAGGACTTGCAATCCAGTGCAAAATTTCCTTGTCCACATTAAGTCTACAAACAGTGAGCAGTCACATGGTATATCTTATCTCATTAACAAAAACCCCTCCGGTGCATCTGCAGGAATGAGATTCATTTTGACACAAACTAATATGCTACAAACACAAAGGGCTTTCAGGAAAACTCCCTGACAGTAATTAGCATTTGTTCTGACAGCACATGTTAAAACACTACTATGTCATGCAGGATGTTAGAAGTAAGCCCAGAATAGTTTTCCTGCACCCCCATTGTTTGGATTTTAAAGAGGCTGTTATAGTATGACAAAATAAGATTAAAATACCTCCAGCATTTTTCATGAGGAGGAAAAATTTTTTTTTAAATGTTGAGAATAACACACACAATCATGTGTTACTGGTATAAGAAACCTAAGATTTAAAATCATCCTCTTCCTAATTTAGACCAGAAAATCAAAACTGAATCTACTGTATTCCATCAGGGGCCAGTAAACACCCCACCTGAAATTTTCTTTAATTATGGTTTTCCTTTTCCCAGCTTCATTTGACAATTAAGTTTTATCTTGCTGAAAATGTAACAGCATTCTGTTATTACTGCAAACTGGAAACTAATGAGACCTCACCAGATTACACTTTCATCATACTGGTGGAAAATTTGAAAGAATGTCCTGAACATTCAACACACTCAATTCCTGTATTCAATAACTCAATATATTCTGAATGTGTGAATCTATGTGCTAAAATTAGGTACCTCAATCCATACTAAACCATCAAAACATCTATGATTTCAGTGCTTATATTTACACCCAAAAAACGACTTTATGGCATTTGGATTTGAATGAGAAGTAAATTAGCATTTTCATCCGTGTAATTTTTATCTTCAGAAGTTCCTTAACAACACTTTTCCAAAGAGTTTGCTGATGTCTTTGGCAAAGCAAAAAGACTCCCATCACTAGAATAGCTATGTCACACACTTGTTATGCAAGATTAAGGATTAATTAAGGGCTCTCTCAGTTGTGGTAAAGCTAAAATAAAAATGGCTTTCCTCCCACCAAAATATTTGACAAAACTGCAACTGTTTTGTCAATTACCAGGATGTACCATCAGATGACCTAGCCAGCACAGATTTATTATTAATGGCATTGCCAATAGTAAGAATGTGTTATTAAAATTCAATAATTCTTTAGGCGTTTTTTTAACTACAGAAAGAACTTAAAATAAAAGTATTATTATTTTCAACTGTATAAATTAGGATCCAAGTGACTTAGAACTGCAGCAAAAAAGGTTTCAGTTAAATTAAGAAAAATACAAAAATCCATAGTGAAAAGATTGCACTAAATAAAGCTGTTTAATGTATAAACCAATATTCATGTAAAACCAAGAAATGAGATCTAGAGTAAAAGTCTGAAGTAAATACAGAATGTTACTGAAATAAATATAAACAGACTAACAGCGTAAGCATTTTTGATAGGAAAATTCTGCAATTCTGTGTTTATTTCTATATAAATTACTAAAGTCCAATTCACAGTGTTAGTTTTAAATCCTGTAATTTTATTACAGGATTTTTGATGTACTTCATAAATGCAACGTCCCCATTTCATTTATTCATTCTAACTTCAGTGCATCACTCCGTGTAACTTGAACATAATAGAAAGTTGCAAATCAAAAAGCTATTTAAAGAAAAATCTTTGAAAGTTTCTCTAAGTCTCTGGGGGAAATATGTGCTGTTAGCACTTAGCCATGACCACCACTATACCGAAAGAAAACCAAACCTTGATTTTACCGTTTTCCTTATGATATAGTTTTTAAATGAGCTTTCAGAATACAGTTCTCTGAGCTTCATACATTTCCCCCAAATATCTCTTAAGGTTGAAAGTTTTCAAATTTTGTCTTTCTTCACCTAACATTCTCTCCAATATGACAATCCTGACAAAGTGGCAAATACATTAACAATCATCAGTCTCCAAATGTAAGTTGATGGTAAAGACAAACTTATTTACCATATTAATTAAATGGCCTATTTAACATGGAATATCAATTCTCTAATCACATCTCATTTGAACTTCTTATTTGAATTAACAATCCTAAAGTCTACTAGAGACCCTGCTGTTCTAGGATCATTAAGAACATTTTCATGATCTGTCAAATGAGAGAGTAAAAGGCAGAAACTGCAAATACTCTCAGGAGTAGGCCTCTACCCTACTTAGGAGATGATTAGGGAGAAAGCAGCGGTAGTTCTCATTAGTTGCTTAGCAATGAAATGTCCCCCTATGAAACAAGAAATGAACAAAGCAACAGAGGTGTTGCCATGCAAATGAGAAAATGGATAGTCTATCATCCACTCAAGGATAATCTGTCCTTCATTAAAACTAATCAACCGGGATTAATACACCTATGGATACCTTGCACAGACAAGGTAGGAAGAATCCACTGTAGGTAGCCCCACTGAAGTAGTCAGACAATACATTGCTCAAGTTTACATACACAACACTTAAATTCTATAATAAACACAAGTACAAGGAAAACAATTTCAATTCAAACCAGATTAACATTATCATTTTTACTGTTGAACCTTACCTTTTATATCCATAGTTATACCCAAGTATTAATGACTTATTGTTAACAGTCAGTCATTCTCTTAATGCTTACAACTTGAATATAAATCTGTAAATTTAAGATTTAACCCACATCTAAGTTGCTTATTTTTTCAAAAGTATATTCACACATAAAACAAAAACTTAACACAAATTGAATTGTTGACACTACCTTTGTTACCAATGCTGTGATTACTGTTGTCTTAATTTTCAGACCCTAATTCCAGGATGCCATTATTTCAGTCACAGATGCAGTTTAATAGTTTCCCTTTATTTCAATTTCCCCACAACTGATTTTAAAATACCCATGTTTCACGTGTTCCTTTTTTTGTTTTGGTGGGGTTTTTCCCTGCAGGACAGGCATTTTTTGTTTGGTTCATATTGTACAGTTTATATGTACAATATAAAGTTTCCAAAAAAACCCATAAATTAGAAGAGAGAATAAAACAGTGAAGACTTCTTAAGCAGAAATCAAGATGGTTCCTGAACTTCATTGACTACCCAAAATGTGATTGCTTCTCAGTATATATTTAAAGCAATACAGATTTATAATTACAAACATTTATGATAAAATTCATGTATCAAATTATGCTCTGATTAGCTCATCCAAACTGTTAGATTAAAAAAAATGATGTTTCAAAACCAATACTAATTCATAGTTCATTATTAAGACAAATCTTACCTATGTATTCACAAATGAAGACTACAAAAAAAGGAGTAACAAGATCATTTATGCCCTGAACATATCCACTGGCTGGATGACGTATTGCCCAGATAAACAAAACTCTTTCAAAGATCTGAAAAAGAGTTAAAGAAACCATCATTTTAATTTAACAAGTGATAAGCACATTTTAAACAAGACACTTGTAAATTATCATAACATCATAAAAAAATTACAGAATATCCTGAGTTGAAAGGGACCCATCAAGACCACCAAGTCCAACTCCTGGCCCTGTACAGGACACCCCAGGAATCAATCCATGTGCCTGAGAGTGCTGTCCAAACACTTTTTGAACTTTCTCAGGCTGGTGCTGTGACCATTACCCTAGGGAGCCTGTTCCAGTACTCAACCACTCCTCGAGGGAAAAACCTGTTCCTGATATCCAACCTAAACCTCCCCAACTCAGCTTTGTGCCATTTCTTTGAGTCTTGTCACTGGTCATGAGAGTGAAGAGAGTGGTACCTGCCCATCTGCCTCCCCTCGTGAGGATGCTGAAAACATCCTTACAGATAAACTTAATATCATGGAGTTAAGGAGCATAAAAGCCATGCATACAAAAGCATAAATGAACACTGGTATTTATAACCAACTCCCAATGCTATGTCAGCTTCTCAGTTCTTCAAATTGAAGCATTTTCAGGGTATTAGCACATGTTAAAACCAGCCTAGTGTATAATTCAGTTGCAGTAGTTAATACAAAGTAGCTCGTATTCACTGGAGCTTTTCCAGTAATATAAAATTCCTCCTTTCTCAAGGGAAAGAAATATGAAATTATCTTCCCATAATTTTTCATCTCTCTGAAAGAAGTATTCTACTAAATATTCTACTTATCCCTAAGTACCAGAATTAGGGACTTGATATAGTTTAGATTTTTTTTTTTTAATAACATTCCCATAAAAAGAGATTTCACAAAAGTTAAGCTTGCCTAATACTCCAGTGTGGAGTTTTACACTTCAGGCATCTGCATACCAGGTAATGAAAAATCTGAAACAATCAGGAAATGTAGAAATAAGGCAACTGCCTGCCATATCACAGAACTCCACCCTCTCAACTCTGTAAACTGAAGCTTAGGTATATGTAACTGAAGTTTAGGATCTGTAAAAGCTCATGAGGCCAAACTATATCTCAGTGTGAGAAGAGAGCACAGATATCAAAGAACTTTTTTCTGACTCCATGACAGGCTGCATCTTGCCTCAATTATTTGCTTCTGAAGATATTATGTGCCTTTGACAGACAGCAAGTAAGCAGCAGAGTGAAAGCTGCTACATGCTTTGTCCTAACAACAGGCATGTAATCAGGGATATAAAATTTTCTGAAACAAAAGAAAATTTGCTCAATCATGAGTGCACAAACTATATTGGTCTTCAGATCTGGCCTCTATACTAAAAGAAGGAGACGTTTTGGAAGGACCCAAAGGATTCCGTGGTTTGCTGCAACTCCAGAAGTCAACAAAAGCTCAGGCTTCAAGAAAGCCAGTGAAAGACCTGTCCTGAAAGGATGTAAAAGGTGGAGGAAGTTCATTTGTGAAGTCAGGATTATTTATATTCAATCTCACTTTACGTTTTTGTTAGATTAAGAAGCTGACTGTTCTAATTCAATTTTAAATAAAGATTAATTATTTAGTTTAAAAGTCCTCTTGCAGTCATTTTTCTGTAAGGAAAGGTCTTAGCATAACGGACTCACATCCTGGTGCTTAAAATTCCCATCACAGGCTTCCACATAAGTTACCTGAAGCTGAAATATATTTGCACCTTCTGCTTTGAAAACAAGTCTCAAATATCAACATCTATCCTTCTCCTATAGGCTTCCTTTTGAGAGTCAACTGTCCTCCAGGTTTTATGTTTCCCTGGCTGAAAATTCACAGAACAGGGGAGACAGTCATTAACAGTAATTACTAAAAAGTTTTGGTGGGCACTGAAAAACAAACCTTAAGACAGCTCACGTCTGATCATTACAACCCCAACTGAGATTCAGTTTTTGGGTAGTGTGATTTCAGAGATTAGGCAAAAGGGAAGTATTCATCAACAAATCCTCCACAGAAGCCTCTTGTTTCCATTAGCCAAAATGCTTATTCCTTTAGTTACAAATTCTTGGTACTAGTTCTGTCATCTCATGCATTTTAAAAAGAACTGCATATTAAATAAAAAAAAAAAACAAGCTCTGCCCTTTCAGCAATAGCCAGTGGTGTTTCATTGTCTATCAATAACTGTATAAAGATTTTACACTCAGCCATTTACAACATGCTTTTACATTTTACGTAATCATATCCTGACAAAATTAGAGTTGTTTATGTAATTTTTTACTATTACTGGAAAACTGCCAATCTAGAAAGGTTGGTTAACTCACAGCTACTCTGCCTGCTTCTGTCCATTGCCAATTCTACTTTCAGCAACTGTAGTTTCTCAGTATTATGAGAGTTATCATTCTGTGTTTCACTTCTAAAAAAGGACTTGTTTAACATACTGCAAATACGAACAACTTTCTCAAAAAACAAAAATCAGAATGAGCTGACTAGAGAAACTTATTAAAGTAGCAATTGCAGAATGCAGAATAGGGTTATGCACTAGGCTAAATAAAAACTCATGGTGTGATGGGGCTACAAAATATGCACAGTCAACAACCAACCAAAGTAAGAAGTTACCAAGTTCAGTAAGAACAATCAATCAAAATACCCACTGCAGAAACTATAAACATAGTGGTTTTTCAGTAAGGTATGTCTGAAGTCAAAAAATTCACAAATTTGTACCACTAACTTTTCATTTCCTCAGAACCTGATAAGATACAGTTTGCACTGCAAATTGAGAAGCCTATGGATTTTAAAAAGTTTTTAAAATCCAGGTATGATGGGGATGATGTTTGCCTTTGTTTGGGGCAGTGGGGGCAGGGGGTGTTATATTTTTTAGCAGGAAGCACCACTTAGTGATGGCACATCAGCTTTAATATCCCCAAATGCTTCCAATCAGAAATTCTGAAATACACACTGAATAGCATTTTCAGTTTCCTATCCATTTTCATAAAGTTTCATTTACTGTTTCTGAATCAATAAAAATGAGCACTGAAAACCTGAACAGCAGGCTGATTTAAGTTTCTATACAACACTTAGGACTGTATTCAAATAGGACTCATTAAAAAGGTCACTTTCCCAAAAGGATCCCTTCTTGATTTCCAAAGCAGCAACAAAATCTGGAATTATTTTTCTACTGTGAACCAGTGCATCTCATGAGATGTCATTACCAATCTATTATTCTCTTTTGAATTTGACTCTCATTCGTAATTACAGCAAGAATTATATTCATATACATAAAGAAAAGAATCCATCAGCTTAAATGAAGGTTTGAATTACTTGTGGGTTTTCCCACCTCAGAGGAACTTCAAAACCTCCAGCCTTAATTCAAAAGCTTTTGAAAATTTGATTTTTGTTTTCTAAGTAGAGGAGGGAAAGGGAAAAAAAAAAAGTGAGGGAGGACAAAATTTAAACTATTTTAAATAGTGCAGTTTTCTTGAAATTTTTATGTATTATATGCAAGCATAGATGGGAAGTACGCAGCCATGTGCTTTCCATTTCAACAAAATACAGGTAAAATAAGAAAAGATAATAAATTAGACCAGTCCATTAGCTAATCAAATTTATTACAACTAAATAATAAGTAGTCTTTAAAATAACTTGACCGCACTATATGAAAGAGCACCTCCCATTTTTCTTTTCTCCTTTTTCAGGTACACTATTAAGTAATTTTTAGTCCTTTAAATCCTTGCTCCAACACTACCTTCTCCTCACTCAGGATCCATTCAACTCCCATAAAAAATAAACACTTTAAACTGATTTTAAAAGGAACACATAATAACTAGTTATTTCAGCACATCAGATTCAAAATATCTTCTTCTAAACTGCAACATTTTATTACAGAAACCAAACTCTGAGATCAGATAAGAAATTAAAACAGCCTTATTAACTCTAATTAAAAGTTCTTTGGCAACAGAGACTGATACCACCAGGAACAGAAAAAATATTGGAATAGCAGCAATTGAAAATTTAAGTCAGGCGACTGTGAGGTTTACACATGTGCTGTCTTTCTGAAGCTTTAACCAGTGCTTTTGTCCAGTTCCATCAACAACAGTCTCCTTATCTCATTCTATGGGAGATTCTTCCCAGGAGTGGTATCATTACTCTAAACCTTTGCAGCATCAGAAGTACGTACAAAACTCACCATAAAAACCACAACAACAATGGTTTTGCACATAGTGTCATCCTTTAAAACCTGTCTTTGACCTTTACTCTGATTCCCCTCTCCTCTTTATAGCCCTTGCAATCCCCCCTTAAAAAGGTGGGAGTGACTGCTGCTCACCAGAGACCAGTACCAGTCTTCTCCCTCTCTTGAAGAATCGGCTCTGGGAACAACACACCCTATCTGCAAGAGCCCTTGGGAGAAGGCAAGGATCTCTGTGGGGCTGAGGGATTTGGTGGTGCTATGGTAGGTCTCCAGAAACTCAGAAAGCAAGAGAAAGAAACATTGGAGAAATTGGGTGGTATGACCCTTTCAGCATGTTTTTTACAATGGCATTAAGCAAGCAGAGTTTGGTTAAGATCACAGAGAGAGAAGAAAAGACAGATGCAAGCCCATTCTCTCAGTAGCCCACTGATCGAACTAACTTCTTTAATAGCTTATTTCTTACCAGTATCGCTTTGTTCTTGTCCCTTGCTTGTACTTATACTACTCCTCAATTCATCCCTAGAACAGCCCAAGTAACAGCATGAAGAAGGCAATTGGAAAGCCCTATATTTATAGGTTTTTCTTTTGAAACACTGTACTAGGCCATTTCTTCAAACCAATTCTCCAATGTGTAGGAGAGCAATGCCAATAAACAAATAATTGAAACAATGGAAAACCAAATGAAAGCTAGTTCTGCAAGTTCTCACAATGAACTACCAGACTATGTTCTATTTAGATTTATAATTGTATGAACAGAAGCTTCATGGCAATACATTTGAAGGTCTAACCAGAACCATTAGAAAGGAGAGTAAGTTAGAAGAATTAAACTAAATAATTGAAAAAGGTTAATCCACACCATCGCTTTTATTTATGACCAATACACTTCACAATGAAAAGCCCCCATGAGATTCAATTCCCCAACAATACAGGCCAATTTGATTAATACATTTACCATTAATCACATTATTATATATTTACATTAATTATATAGTTGTAAGACAATTTAAATAGTGTACTCAACATACAAAACTTACAAGGATGCAAAATCAGATAAGGCATTCAAACCAGTCATGCCACAAATTCAAAAAGGAGAATTTCCCAAGTGGAACACTCTAAGAACTTCCAGACCCTAAATAATTTTGACAAATACATGAAACCACAGGACTACATTCTGGATTACTTAAGAAGGCTATTAACAAAATATATAAAAAGGAAAAAAACGGGGGAAAAAACCCTCAAGGGCACAAGACCACAATAAAAACTGACAGATTCAATACAGGAAATCAATGAGGAGCCTTTGCTTTTATTACTCACACTTACACTGCTATTCCTAACCTATACTTATATGTCCTAATTTTTTTTACTTCTTTAAGCTTGTTCTGAAGTCAAAATAGCAAGTGTAATCTAATTATTAATCAAACTGTGATATCAGATTCATTAATAGAATGTTTCCTCTAACAAAAAGAAAATATATCATTCTTACCTCTGTTACTTTGGGCTGAAGTCTTAAAACTTCAGGACTCATGCGTGGTATATCTATGTGGATCTAATTAGACAAAGAAGAATACTGTAAAAGGAACCAACAGCACATGATACTTAAGTAATTCTAAGCAACATGATACTTTAAATAATTCTACTGGTTTACACTACTAGCTGTAATTCCATTGTATCATTACTTTTGGGACAACAAGGATTTTTACTGCATTTCAAAACATACAGCCAAATCTTTAAGTTAATCTTTCAATGAAGCAAAATTTAAAAACACATACATAAAAGCACATTCTAGGATCTTTACATCACATTTTAATTATTTCCAAATTATACTCATATTGGCAATACTCATTACCTTAGGGTAATTATGAGTAAACACATACTACTACTTCTGTGAAGTCACATTCAACTGCCACTATCATTTAGGATGGAAAAGACCTGTAAGATCCTCAAGTCCAAAGGTGAAAGAAGAGTTTAGCACCTATTTTAATGTATTTGACAATCACGAAGAGAGCACAAAAATACCAGCATTCCTTAAGGTTTTTATTGCAAACTTCGCAAAGGACTTTTATGCAACAGAGTGCTCAAGTGATGATTTTGTCTTCTATTCACAAGACTTGTTAGTGATGCTACATACTTCTTGCTACTAAAGATTAGTCTTGAAGTTGAAAGAAAGACCTTAGATTCTTCTGTCCCAGGGAAGGCTGAAGTATCATTGCTCATTGTTACAAACTACTCATTTCAATACAAAACTTGAAGAAAAGTTATCTGCTTATCTGGGTGAGTTTGAAAGTTTGACACCTCTATGTTTATTGCACATTACATACAGTTTCAACCTCTTATGCAGAAGTTTGCAGCCAGTAAGAAACAGTCACTGTTGTACTTTCCCTGTCCATCTTCACTTACTTGAAAGAGGGTTTGAGCAGGAGATGAAAGATTTGAAAATACAACTATTTTTAAATAGAAAACCATGGCAACACAAATGCTAACATTAAAAGAAATCCACTATTTCGAATTTCAGATGAAAACTACTTCATATTTTTCAAATATTAGGCAAATTATTAGAGGGCTGTCTATCTGATAAGATTAAAGAAACAGAGAAAAACAGCAGCAAAGTTCAAAAATAATCTTTAAGTGCTTTAGCAAGTGTTCTGTAGATAAAAGTCAATTCAATCAGGTGTTCTACCTGTCTGTAGGTATCTTGATGGTTTTCATCATTTCTGGAATCATAGTATTGTTCAACAAATGCAAAATACTCTTTGCGTTTTCTTTGTAAAGTGCTTTCTCTTCGGTCCACATTTGCAGGAAGATAGCCCTGAAAAAGCAGTGAAATTATAAAGATATTATTCTTTGCCTTACAAAAAGCACTGCTGGCATTTGATTACATGTGACAGGAGATCTAACAAACTGACACAGTGCCATGTACTCCCACACAAATCTAAATAATCCTTTACTTAACTGTTTTTTCTGATCCCTCCAACTCATATAAAAGTTCAGATACAAACATCTTATAAAAACAGCTGTTTCTTTCTTTGCCTTTTCTTCTTTTTTTTCCAAAATGCAATTTCTCATCAAAAATACTAAGATGGTATTGAGTTTTGAGGAGAAAAGCTTAAACAAATAAATTTAGGTAAATTTAATAACATGCAAGTTCCTTAATTTCTACATGGACAGCACTGGAGCAATTTTATTAATTTTTAAACACTGTGTATTAACTCAATTGCCTTTAAGTAGTAATTATATACATTAGCAAGGGAGGCCTAGATTCAATATTAGGAAAAACTTCTTCATGCAAAGGATTATCAAGCACTGGAACAGCCTGCCCGAGGAAGTGGCTGAGTCACCATCCCTCGAGGTAGTTAAAAGACAGGAGGACGTGGCCCCTAGGGACACGGTTCAGTGGTAGACTTGGCAGTGCTGAGTTTATGGTTGGACTGCACAACCTTAAAGGTCTTTTCCAACCTATACAATTCTATGATACTATATTAAAAGCATTAAAAATATTATCCCTGTACACTTTAATTACTTCATTTATAATGACAGGAGAATAAGTATACAAGCCATATTACTTTTCAGATACCTTAAGAGGTACTTTCTTTGGCAAAACGAGTTCCTTTAAGATATACAGACTTGTGTTTGATTCTAAGTACTTTAAACTTCACCAGCTTCACTTTTTTCTAAAGACTTTGTCTGACATTTAATATCCTATCCCAGTGATTTGTGTTAAATATTGAATTTATTCAATAATTTCACTGAATAAAATTTATTTATTCTCAACAGTAGTGTTCCCATTTATTCTCAACAGTAGTGGTTTCTTCCCTGTAGGATATCTTAGTTGGTTGCTTTAGAAAAGAATTTATTTTTAAAATCAAATGTGATTGTTTGAAGCACACCGGTACTTTCTCAGCAAGTCTTTTTGCCATTCTTCAGTTTCAAAGACTGAATTAATCTTTCATTCGACATGTTGTGTTTCCTGTTCACTTTACAAATTAGGTTTTATTTTCAAAAGTTGGGAAGGCTTGCAACATATCAGCAGCAAATAAATTGGTGGAGAGTTTAATCCATTTATTCATTAATTTCCTCCAAAGGCTTTTGCAAACATATCTTTGGTTTTGTTATCCAAAAGAGAAGAGAGCCTGTATAGCTCTTCTTGCTGTTTAGGTACAGTGTGTTGAACATTTTTGCTATATTTTAAAAATAAATCATGTCTTTTTATATATATATGTTGTTACCAGTAGACATGCAAAACATCAACAGAGTATTAAAGTGAAAAACTGTCTTCATCAAAACACTTGTTAACATTATTAACATGCTGACTATGTAACAAATAACAGTTCAATTTCTGAAATCATATTTTTAGAATTCCAATTTCTATGCTGGTTTTACAAACAAGACAATCATCATCTGCCTCAGATACCACCAAGTTTACTCCATTCCCTGAGAAAAAAATTAAGTCTGGGCCTTTTAAATAAGACTTTTGAATTATTTTGAAACTAACATATACTAAAACTATAACTATACTTTGGTTTCTTCAGTTTTCTGGTTGTTTTTTTGGTATTGCAACACATCTTTAATCAAAATATCACTTGATTTTTAGGAACATGTATTTCCCCAGGAGCTCTTGGTGACTGTATAGAATCATAAAATGGTTTGTGTTGGAAAGGACCTTAAAGATCATCTAGCTCCAACCACCCTTCCACTAGACCAGGTTGCTCAGAGCTCCATCCAACCGGGCTTTAAACACTCCCTGGGATTATCATTATTAGTCCCCCTTACCTGGGACATTAACAGTAGGTCACTATTAGGTTACCACCAGAAAAGCATGGTGGAGCTTATGACCAAAAAAACTGAAAGCACTTTTCTTTCCCACTTGGGAAAGAAGATGAAAGAAAATGCTGCCTTACAGTAGAGAAAAGTAATGATTACTAAAAGACTTGTCTTTGAGTTTCCAAAACATACTAAATGAGGACCACATAAGAAATCACAGCAGGACTTACTTAAGAAAAGCTAAGAATTTTCAATATATTGCCATTTGGAGGTAGGAAAAAACAAACCAACCAAACAAAAAAAGCCACTTTCATAAATCTCTTACATAAAAAAAAAAAAAATCCACTTAATTGCTAAAGTACAAAAAAAAGTAATCTGAAAGTAGTTTTTTCCAGAGATATGGCAAGATGAAGTTGCAAATTGAACTGGAATAGATTCTGGAATTGTTAAAGCAAATGAAGAAGAGAACTCTACACTTAGACATTTTTCTAGACCAGGAATACTAAACTAAAACCAACTTCTGGATTTAAGTTAAAGCTCCTGGAAAGCCTATGCTCTTACAAGAAAGCAAGAAGAGTCAGCTCATTTTATATTTTTATAGTTTGCATAATTCCAACTCTCTAAACGCCAGTGTCAGTCTTCTGATTCAGAACTTTAAATGCTTATGCTTCAGCTTACTACGTTTCAAAGTCAACTTTGAGTTAGCCATAATTTTTCTTACTTTTAGTATTTTTAAAACAGACATCCTAAACTTCAAGAGAAAAAAAATGCCTTTTTTACAACCAAAATCACGTATAGCTTTGGAAACAGAAGTAAAATAAATTGTAAGCTCCATGTTTAATTTCAATTACAGCAGGATATTTGAATATCCCCCATTAAACTGCATCTGCATTTAGCATTAGAAGGAACTAAGCTGCAAATTTAGTAGAACTCATCAACAAGAAAGACTCTTTCAGTCACTGGAAATCAGTGTCAATCTGAAGTAAATACTCTGCATTCCCTACAGAATTATTCTATAAAAAGCAAAGCTATTTAAGTCTACTCTCTGTGAAATTCGACAGTGCTAAACTGGTGTGTGTGTATAATTCAGAATTTTAAACAGTTCTTAAATGCACAAAGATTTGCCGAGAATGTGTCTTTCACAGCCTCTGGAGAGCAGACATCAAGAGAATTCTGCTTCTTTTTTATACAAATATCCTCATAAACTTTCTCCCAACCACAGGCAGACAAACAACAGCTAAAATGCTTAACCAGTTGTCATCACAAACATTATAGCTGAAAAGATAGACATGAAAAATACCTCTATGAAGAGCTACATTTTTGCAGAAGAACTTTTTAAACATAGTGCAAACAGCAAGATGAAAAAAATACTATTCTGTAACACCAAACCCAGTGAATCACATATTTCCACAAGCTTCTCCCACATGCCCAACTGAAACACCTCCATGGTACTTCAGCCAACCTACTCCCAAGCTACAGCCACTGCAATATCCTCTGGCCATAAGGAAAAGATCAGAGTGCTCAGCCAGCCAAAAACTCACACCACAGAAAAGTGATTAGCTTTTTAATGAGGTTGTCTCTGAACTGCCTCACAGGAGACCCAATGCCACAACTCAATTGACACAGTTGTTCAGAGTTGTTCATCTTAAAGCACTATAGAAGAATCAGCCAAAAAAACCTATAGATGCTATCACTGATTTTCCTCACTACAGTATTAATCCTTCCTTGCAGTTATTTTAATGTGAAGTCAGAATGAAGCCTTTCATAGAATGTTGATAGTCTTTGCTTTTCTTACTATGTGTCTATTTTCAAGAAAACTGTTAAGAATGTACTTGTCTTTGAACTCTCCACCATTCCATTAAAACTGGTTGAAAGAAGCCACTGTTATCACAAGCCCTTCTTTCACAGAAAGCCAGGCTGAAAAATAAAGATATACAGCTGGCATGATTTACTACTGCTTCTCATCCCACTCCTTTCTAATTTGATAGATTAATCCTGAAAGTGAGTAAAAGAACATAACTTCCATTACAATTCAGCACAAGACACGTTTCCAACCATCACTGATGGATTACAATTCATGCAAAATCATTTGCAACACTTGAAAAAGCTATTAGCACTAAATGCAGAGGAAGAACAAAATAAAAAAGAATATAACTTACTGAAAGAAGTTTCCATGCAATTGGACGAACCCGTTTGGGAATGCCAGACCAACTCAATTTTCGCAATTCATCTATTAAAACACAATGGTTTCATGAGAAGCGAGGAAATTACTACCAATTTACATACACAGACACATTCAAATTAGCATGGATGCACTCACAACAATGGTCTTCTTAGAAAATCCAGCAATTACAGAAATATAGGGCAACCCTAATGAATTAATAAAATACTGGATAATTGCTATCCATAGTGACACTGATGGTATTAGGTACTGAGTGTGATAAGGTAACTCTCTGGAGTATTTCTCAGCATTACTGTTTGGTATACAGGCCTTCTACTGTCACAGTTGGCAACTTACTACATAAATGTATTATTCTTCCAAGCATTTTTGAGATACATGTGAAAGGAATACAGTGTATCAAAGCAGGTAAAGCAGCTGTAATATTAATAAAGTCTACACAAAATAAGGAGCAGCAGCATATGCTTTCAAAAAACATTAAGAAGCTTGCAGTACTGCTGCACACTAAATATGCATGGATGGAGGAAGCATGAAAGCATGCTTATACACATAACCCCAAGAAATTTCACATTTCACAATAAATTTCCCCCTTATTCTTCCTCTCAAGGAGTTGAGAGGCATTGGAAGAATAAAAAAATGACCAAAGGATCAGTAACATTAGAAAAACATGACACTACTAGAGTTCAGTGTCCAAAGAAACAATGAAAGCAGAATTTGTACAGAGAATAAGCACAGATTAAGAGATAAATTCGAGAAGTCACAGGCTGGCACAACAAATACACTTTATTATGAGTATGCCGTCACAGCAAACACAAGGATTCAATGAGAAAAGGTACAATAAGCAACTGAAAAAGTTTAATTTATTGTCATACTCCAGTTGTGACCATCACACACAAGCTGCCCAACACGAACCCCAGACAGCAGCTGGTCACATCCCTTAACCTTGTTTCCCATTTTTTAATCTTCTTTTCCTGGCACGCTTCTATATCCTTTTCTCTGCCCCATTTAACAAACCACTCCAATTATTTCTTCCTTTCATGGTCCCAGTTTTGCTACTGCTATACCTAAATATGGCATTTCTGAAATTATTATCAGGCACTGTTGGTCTTGTTACACTGCACTTCCCTAAGTGATCTCTCAGTACTTCTCTCCATACAATGGCACTGTCTGGGCACCTTTCACACAATTCCCCCTTGAATGCTTGTGAAATCCAGGCATACCATAGGGTGCCATCTACAACTTGTGTCAGCTTCTCACACTGTGGTTTGTTACATACAGCATTTTCTCACATCACCTACTGTAGTTCTCCACACCCCAGGGAGTTTGCTCAATCTCCAAGCAGCTTTAGTATTGGCTTGCAGCCCCTACCACTTCTGCAATCCCACCCATGGTCTGATTCCAAGTAAATCCCCACCATATGAAGCACTACAGCATAAGTAACAATATCACTGGTTATATTCTCCTGAAAGCCAGAAAAGCAGGAACTGGTCAGAAGATGTGAAGGCAAGATAAACATATAATATGAGCCAGAGTAGAAAAATAGTATTTTGTGTCATTTATGAACAAAAACAATAAAAAAGAGATAATATCTGTCTTAAGTAAACAATCTATAAAATTACATATGTATTTCCCTTCCACCCCAAAGCATGGCAGTTAGCTCCAGTTGTTTTAATACCAAGTCTTCAAAAGCAAAACCTCCAACTGTGCATATTCCTGCTCTACTCGTCCTTGCGCAGTATTGATGAACAAATATGCTTTACTGGGGCTAATCTATTTCTGTCCAGGCTGAATGAAAACTAATCTTGTGCATTAGTTTATTACTTCCTTAACACTTTGCTCAAGTTTCAAGTTTTGGCTACCTTTATGCAAAATCATACCATTTATAAAGTATGTAATTAGTATATGAAGAAAATAGAAAATAAATTGTAACTCAGCAACTGCTTTTATTGTTTTCTAGTAACACAGTTGTCCATTCTCAACTCCATTCCCACCGAACCCACTCTAATCTTTCACCTTTCCATATTTTTGCTCCACCCTTAACTCACCTCAGTAGGAATCCATACCCAAACATGATACCAACCTCTGAAAACAGCACATGTAAAGTAAGAAAAAGTATAAAAAGGGAAAATATGCAGATCTACTGTCACAATCAGAAATGTGAAGCATATGATTAATTGAGTGACAGATCATCCCAAATCACCCAGTACAAAAATTCCACTTACTTCTAAGTAACTCATTTAAGGCCAAAGATAGGAAATACACAAGCAAATTGGAACACAGCTTATTTTCCCTCCCTCCCCTCCTGATCCTACTCTGCAATGAACATACATTTCCTTTAATTAGGGATAGCTTGGGCTATCACGTAATTCCAAACAGTATCACACACTATGGCAGTGAGTTCAAAAGGACTGTTCTTTCTGGAAGGAAATCTCAGCACTGGTCATCGAAGTGAAAACCAGGGACAAACAATGGGGGTTTTTTTACAACATAACACTTATTTGAAACAGATTCTCTATTTACCCGTCGCGTAGGATTTGGGAGTGAATAGTTCTTCCATGCTGAACACAAATAATCATTTATGTTGCTTTGCCACTGTCTTATCCTCTCTGGGAGCCCTTTTTACACCTAGATTGTCTGCTGGGCCTACAAAATCTTCAGCAGTGTTCCTTCTCCCAGCGTATCTGAGAAAAACTATTTAAAGCTAGTTTTTATATGTTTCTAAGTTATTTCTCAAACTCTCTTTTAGAAATGCTTCCATTCATTCGGCCTGATAGGATTCATATTCTGCTCTGCTCTCCTTATCTGACACAGAACTTTACCTTTTGGATTGTATTTAATAACCTTCTATTGTATTTAATAACCTCCTCTGCTCTGTTGTCATGCCATCCTTCTCAACTTTCTCAAGGCTTTTGTTTCTGGTTTTGCTTTCGTAAGTGGTACAGTAATTGCTTTCAGGACAGAGGACTGTTAGACAGATGACTGCACAACTGAGAGTTAAGTCAGTTCCATTACAAACCATTAGCCCTGGGTATGTGATAGTTCTATTTTTTTTACACTGACTGCTGTCCTATATCATAGTCTTCCAAAATTCCAGGATCCCAGACTAATCCAAAAACACATGCAGAATTCTGGCCCTTACTTTCCATTACAGTGCACTCAACTACTATTTTGCCAGTGACAAAGAGCCCACAGTAAAACTCAAAGGGGCTATGCAAGAATTCTTATCAGGTGTAGTAGCAAACTCCAAAAGCACAAAGTCTGACCCTTGCATGACACTACTGCTAAAACATCAAATTACATTATGGTTTCCTCTGATGGTTCATCATCAAAACAAGAGGAAAGAAAACAAAGGACCCTGCCTTTTCCAACAGCAATTACAACAGCAGGACCAAAGTTGCTCCTGGAAGACTTAGTCTAACCCTACTATAACATAAAACAAAAGTGCTTCTGGTGATGAGGAAAAAAAATTGAAGCATATACACAAGAGTACCATTTTAGGTACTCTTGCCAGTGAAGCTAAATTCTAATACTGCTGTTAAAATACATTAACTACATTCTATTAGTCATAACTAAATTTTACGGCAAGTGTCTCTATTACAATCTTTAAGATGGGCTTTATTCTTACAAATGGCTCAACTGGTGAGTTCCTAAAAATCAAGTAACTACATATAATTGAAATACTCATATTCCAATTCTCAGGTTACCTTGAGACACTAGAGACTTAATTTTTTTTTTTTTTTTTAAAAAGGACCCTGGAGAATACTCACTTGGTCTATTACCTGGTCAGCCTCACTTTTGTGCCTGGGAAGATCATGGAACAACAGAACACCTTCCTAGAGGCTCTGTGAAGGCACATGCAGGACAGTGATGTGATTTGAGTCAGCCAGCATAGCTGACCAGAACAGTCTAAGCAGCATTTTGGCCTTCTACAATGGAGTGACTAATCAATGGACAAGCTAAGGCTTTACAGGTGTCATCTGTTTAGACCTGTAAAGCCTTTGACATGGTCCCCCAGAAAATCCTTTTCTATACTGGAGACAGAAATGGATTTGATGGGAGGACTCTTTGGTGAATGAAGAATTGCTTGAATGAGCACATCCAGGGAGTAATGGTCAGTGGCTCCATGTTGAGATGGAGATCATTGATGAGCGCTGCCCCTCAGGAAGTCATACTGAGCCCACTGTCATTCCGTGTTGGTGACACACACTGTGGGATCAAGTGTACCCTCAGCAAATTTGCAGATGACACTGAGCTGAGTCATATGGTTGACACACCTGAGAGCGGGGATGCCATGCAGAGGGACTTGGACAACTTGAAGTGGGATCATGGAAATGTTATCAGGTTTAACAAGAACAAGTGAAAGGTCCTGCACCTGGGTTGGGGCAATCAAACAGTACGAACACAGGCCAGGGGATGGAGGGATCAGGGCAATAAACATGGGAGAAGGACTGGCAGGTACTGGTGGACAATTGGCTGGACAGGTGAAAAAGCCAAATATGTCCTGGCTGCATCAAAAGCAGCATGGCCTGTAGGTCAAGGGAGGTAATTCTGCCCCCTCTACTCTCTACTTAGGTGAGACTTCCAGGTGGGCATGGAGTACTGCATCCAGCTCTAGAGTCCTCAGTAAGAGAAAGACATGGACCTTTTGGAATAACTCCAAAGGGCCATGAAGATAATCAAGGGGCTGTAATGCTAAACAGATTTTTGGGGTTTATACATTTTCCATATATTTGTAGCTCTGTAAACTACTATTATATAGTTATATAGGTCCTAACTAACCACAGTGCTTTTCCTACCCCCTTACCTAAATGTTAGAACAATAAAAGCTAACCTTCCTGGAATCTTACTTAGTCTTCCCTCTATAGTGTGAACCACTATTTTTTCATTATATATTGTATATATAATAAGCCCACAATAAAGGTGGGGTTAGAAGCTAGGGGCAACTTCAATGAGGGGCAGAACCAAAACAGGAGATTACTTAATTAACTGTTCTTCTAATTGGATGATTTCTGTTAAGTATGCTATTTGTTAAACTAACAAAATTGTCACACTGTATTACATGTGCATCTTGCTGTATTTGCACCATGAAGAACTTTCACTAAAGGAAACTGTTTGGCTTGTGGCATCAGGCAGCAGCTGGACCACCTCTCCTACAAAGACAGGCTGAGAGTTGGAGCTGTTCAGCCTGGAAAAGAGAAGGCTCTGGGCAGCATTGCTGTGGCCTTTCAATCCTTAAAGGGAGCTTATAAGAAAAATGGGGACAGCATTTTTGTCAGAGTCTGTTTTGATATGACAAAGGGTAATGGTTTTAATTTGAAAGACAGTGGCTTCAGACTAGATGTAAGGAAGAAATTTTTTTACAGTGAAGACGGTGAAACGCTGGAACAGGTTGCCCAGAGGAGTTGTGAATGTCCCATCTCTGGGTGACAGTCTTGGACTAATCTGATCTAGTTGAATATGTCCCTTCTAATTGCAAGGGTGTTGAACTAGATGACTTAAGGGTACCTTCCAACATGAACTATTTTATGAACTTAGTATTTTAATTATTAAACTATTTGTCATTGGCTGAAATGTTACATTCTCGCTAGTCAAAGCATGACTTCAATGAATTATCATTAGAGCAACTCCTCCCCCTTGTAGATTTCCTAAGGAATTAGACATCCTAGTTTTGAGTCACTAAGTATGTTCCCAAGCACAGATTTTCTGCAAGAGTTTTAATAGCACCTACAAATCAGGCACACATTTTCAATCAAGATAGTACTGCAAAAATATTCTTGTTTCAATACAATTATTATTTTCTTAAACT
Source organism: Serinus canaria (assembly GCF_022539315.1). NCBI lineage: Eukaryota > Metazoa > Chordata > Aves > Passeriformes > Fringillidae > Serinus > Serinus canaria. The sequence goes on along the minus strand of NC_066314.1, from coordinate 15,428,381 downwards.
TCCAGAACAATTATTTTGAAAATGAGCACTTGTAAACATTACAATTACAGACACATTAAATTGTTAAAAATGTGAACAAGGAACCAGCTGAAATTAGGCAGATCCAAAAACAGTATCTGTAAAACCCTGTCCCAAACTAAAAGGATACTTTATGAAGAACCCAATTGTTGTTAGTCTCTTTTTCAGCTGCCTCATTATTTGACATAACTCTGTGACCAATGGTATGAAAGAATTTATAAATCCCCATAGATTTTAGACAAAAAGTATCTCAATTTTCTCACACTAGCCAACTCTCATTTCTGCTTAGGAGACAGCAGTTACTTTTCACAGAAATGTTTCTTTAGCATATTTTATTATGAAGGTATAATATGGTATGAAAATGCTGCAAATTAATATGATTAATTTAGGAAAAAAATTGTTTTATCTGGCTTAATACAATACATTTACAGATACATTCCCTCTCTCTGATGAAGAAAAAGTTCAAAGCATTTGCTCTAACAGAAATTTTAGGACTATCCTTTTACTGCATTTAGATTTAAAGACTTCTCAGATTCCATAAATATTTCATGGGGAATTTTACAAAGAAAACATGCCATTAGTTTGCCAGCTTTTAACTGTACAAGCAATTACTGGAGTTATTACCTACTACACCTAAAACACATGAGGGCAAACAACCAAGTCAACAAGAATTCTTCTTGGAACTACAAGCTAATCATTCTACCTATTACAAATATATAAAAAATAAGAAATATTAAAAGAGTTCAAAATTTCCCTGTATGTATTATTCATTTTTGATACATCTATTATTTCATTGAGATTACTATAAATGGCTACATGAAGCCATGGCCTGCATGAGCAACTCCATGATAGATACGATAAACTAGATTTACATGTTTGATGTTCCAACAACATAAATTCCTTGGATATTTTACCTATACAAAGCTGGAAAATTCTTTCAAAAGCAGATATGCACAGAACTACAGCTCCCCCAACAGCCCATTATAATACAGGCAGTACATATAGAAAATAACTTGAATACAGGGCTTGTTATTACTATGGCAACCACAGCAACTGGTTTTCAAAATGAATAATAGCTCTGTTAGGCACTTCATTAATTTTTTTTTTTTTTTAATCAAACACTGCCCTTAATCTTCTCAATGGAACAAAGAGTTATTCTGAATGCTGCAGAAACAGGAAATCAAGTCCAATCCACCTTTGTAAATACAGGGTAAGATCCTTTTCAGAGCCTTTGCTAGAAAAGAGTAGAAAAGTACATCTTGTCCGCTACTTCACATAAAAAGTCAGAAGCAGAAGAGGTTGGTGTTACAAGGTAAAAGAAAGCAAGTGATTAGGAAAACTAAGGCAAAAAGAAGATTATTGAAATTCCTAAGACCTGCAACATGTGAAGCCAGTGATGGAAATGATAAGTAATGGAGAACAACTGCAGCAGCAGCAGATGTTGTTTTTCATAGTTCTCCCAAAACATCCAATTTCTGTGCATCATCAACTGTTTTTATTTTTATATTAATGCCATTGAAACAGTTTCTAACTTTTTGGAAGTTAGATGTACAACTAAAGGAAAACCTTTCATACCCTCTTCTGAATGTTCAAAAAAAAAAAAAAAAAAGCAGCTCCTAATGATTTAATTATGAGTCTTTACTTCAGCGGTTGCACTGGAAGGATTATTTAGTTTAGCTTTACATTAGGTTCTATTATATCAAACTCCTGTATAAGGCTAGCCCTTAACCTCTAATCCATGTAGGTTTTTCTCAGTTAACTGCAAACATACATCACATCCACAGTAATTGTCCACTGTGGCTAAAACACATGAGGGCAAACTGAACCAATAATCTGCAACAGCGAGGCAGCATAGCACAGACATACACAGTGAAACTTGCTCCACTGTGTTTACCATCCCAGACAAGTTTTATCTACTTCTTCCAGTTCTGGGCATGCTACTAACGAAGTAACAATGACTTATGTTCCAACATTATTAAAGAGATGAAAGAGATGCTGGTAAGAAAACCTAAAGGATTAATTATACTTCCTTGAGCCTTCATAAACTGATTTACAAGCTGTATGTGCCACTCATTACAACACGTACATTGCTAATCTTGATGTTCAAGAGCTTCAGGACACAGAGCAAGATCAGAGTTCTCAGCAGTCTTGTTGGTGACATTCCTGGTAAGTCCCTCCCATGCCACAAAGTCTGCAAAACGTCATGGGAAGAGGCAAAGCTGCTCCCTTAGTCTGACTTCAAGAGAGAACACTGAATAATACAGGTTTCACAAAGTTCAGCTTTCCTGATGCTCTCAGGTAAGGAACGGAGATGGCACACCAAAAGCAAACCAACAAACAGTCATACAAACAAAAAAACTACAAGAACACTTCATCACGTAGTACTTCTCTTTCTCCCAGTTCATACAGACTAAAATATCCCTCTTCACTGTATTGTTCACCTAAGACTAAGACTCACAGACTGTTTTTGAACATCTGATCAAAAATCAGTGCAATAAACTCCTAAAAGTTCTGCTAAAACTTTACGGACACAAAAAACCCTTTGAATTAATCATTCTTGCAATCTGGAGTAGAATGCTAACTCTAACTCTTTTCTTTTTTGATGATCAATTAGTTGTAACTACCAAGGCAATTTTTGTGTGTACACAGAAATTTGAATGGTAATTTAGTGATTTTTTTTAACAGTAACCCCTTCACATCAGCAGAACTTAGGGGTCCCACTGTAATGCTCTACATCCAAATCCACTTGGAAAAAGACATAGTACAGAACTCCACTCTTTGTTAATGGAGCCATAAGTGTAATATGGGAGTTTTAAGGACTGTGCTAAGAGCACTCTTTTTCTGAACAGATCAATGGTTTTAAACTGAAATGTTCTCTGTGGACATCCACACAAAAAGAAACAGGTTAGTCTCTGAACTATTCTGATACCAACAAAAAAATCACATAGATCTTCTATTTATAGGCAAGAAGTCCAGAACCTTAGAACCAGGCTCATCTGTGTAGTTTACAACACCTTTTACCCATTTATTAATTTGAGTCACACTTGAACACCAAAACTCTTGACCAAAAAAAAGAAAAAAAAAAGGAAACCTTTAGGTTACAGGCTCCGTTCCTTTTAAGGAAAAGATTATCTTGTTTGTTAATAGGAGCTGCAGCTGTTCAGTCTTACTCTTTTTTTTCCCCTCAATAAAAATTTAATTTAGTGATAGATGGCATTTGAAATACATAAGACTAAGGAGTCTTCCCTCAAATCAAAATTAACAAATCCTTGCTAAAAGATAACAATACTAATCCACAACTAAACTAGAGTTCTTCTGCAAGCCTTTCAGACAGTCCCCCACAACATCCTTGCCACTAAACTGGAGAGATTTGTTTGAGGGATGAGCTGTAAGATACAGACATTCGATCAGTTCCTTATCCAAAGAGTTGCAATCAATAGCTCAGTTCCAAGTGGAAGCCAGTAACGAGTGGGGTGCCACGCAGCTCCAATATGGGGCCAACAGCATTTAGTATCTTCCTCGATGACAATCACAGTGGGACCAAGCCCACACTCAGCAAGCTGGCAGATGACACCAAGCTGTGACACAGTGGATTTGCTGGAAGGAGCACATCCCATCCACAGACTCAGACAGGCTTGAGAGGTGGGCCAAGGCAAACCCCATGAAGTTCTACAAGGGCAAGTGTAAGGTCCTGCACCCTGGAGCAATCGATAGAATCAGCACAGATCTGGAACTACTATGTCAATCTACCAACTTGACAAAGAAAGAGAAATGCATCCTGAAGAAACAAACTAAGTAAAAATCTTCTCAAAATTATTTAAGGAATCTATTCTCATCTAGTTAGAATGAAAAATAATAAATTAATACCTTTACATTGAAATATTCCACCAGAGCAGAAATCAGAATAAATGCTTACCATTAAATGAAAATACAAGTTATGAGACCAACCCACAGAAAACATGAAGACAAAACACTAATCCTGCAACAAGTAACTAAAAAGGGAAAAAATAATGGATATTTAACATTCATTTCTTTCAGAAGATTCTTAATTTAAAAATAAATGTTTTAAAGTCTCCCGGTACAATACTGTTCGGTTAATAGTGTTTTTTTATTAGCTAAATAGGAAAGCATGCTTTGTAGATAAAAAACTAACTAGAACAGAACAAGAATCAGAGGACACCTTTTGGTGATAATAATTTGAAAAGACAGATATAACTAATGGCACATCACACGAAGCAGCAGTAGGACACATGTTAACTTTATACTATATATCAACAAACAGAAAGAATAGGCACTCACACGATCAACTACAAGTAATTCACAGCTGTAGGGGGCATTGAAATTCTAAATTACATGGATGTACTGGGAGCACAGAGATAAATCACTGTGTAGCTTAGTGTAGATAAATTAATGAAGCTGGGAACAAAATTAATCAAGTTCATTTCAATTAATTCATTTTGTAAAGTTATTGAAACTTTTCAACAGCACCAGTTTGGCAAGCAATTTTATAGGACATAACAGACCGTGGTGACAGAATACTAGATTTATGAGCCATAAGTGAAAGAAAAGGTAATTACTATGTTAGATCAGGTTTAATATATATCTGCAATGGATGTGACCATGAATAGGAAAATCCTATTTCAAGTTGCTGCAACAATATCACTGTGATGGGAAAAAGAGACATCTAACATGTTTTCTTTCTGAATTTAATCTCTAGAGAACCACTCTTGAACTCTTTTATTATAGTACAAAGAGACAACCAGCTATTGTTACAAAATAATCTGAGATTACAGCATTTTAACACCTGTAAAATTATGTAATTAGTTTTTGTCACCACCAGATAAATCAAGAGTTCAGCTAGTCTTTCCAAGTTCTGTAAGACTTCACAACATTATCCACTACTTCCGGAGCAAAAGACTAGCTAAGAGACAGGACCTAACTCAGCAGTTTGTAGTACTCTCTGAAAAGGTTTCTTTTTTCAAATTTGGTCAAAAGGAGGAAGAAAAATAGATGAGTTTTTAAAAAAGTACAATGAAAAGTGCTCCTGAATGTTTACAGCAGCTGAAGTAAATTTAAGATGGGAATACTTCACAATTTTCATGGGTGCTTTTACAGGGCCTTCTATTATTTTTATCAAGGTAGTATGCTAAAATTTCAACATATTTTATTCACCTTGGGATTTTTCATGACTAAGTAGGGAAAAAAGTGACCCTAACATGCAAAACAATTTTACAACTTAAGAAATTAGTTGGTTTGACTCTGAAATAATACATGTATTATGTTGCCTAACAGTAGCATTACAATGTCTTGAGGCTTTATTAAATCCAGAGAACACAGCACACCAACTTTACCATTGGTTGTTATTTTACTTAAATAAACATGTTTCTTACATCTAATTACATATCCATTAACCAAATATGTGTAAAAAAACAGAAAAATAGTTGATTTGAAGATAAAGGCATTAAGGAAGTGCTTTAATCAGCTAATTTTTAAACTTACATTAGTAACCATCATACATCAGCTGCGCTGAAGTTGCAAGTATGCAGTAACTTGCTTGTTGCTTTATCAAATTTTATCAACATTATTTACATTGTGTTTGCACAGTAAACAGCTCCCTAAAACATTTTACAAGACTACTAAACACAAGTTTAACAAAAAGAATTAAACTTTAAATGGAAACCTGAAAGACATAGCAGTACTGTTCCTCTAATATATATGAAGTGGTCTGTGAAAGAAAGAAAAAATTCTTCTCAGAACTACTCCCCCACATGACTTAGATAAAGTTCTGTTCCCCCCCTCTTAAAGCAAGCAACTGTGTTGGAGTCACTTTGAATAATGAAGGGAACTTCAATCTGAAGCCACGGAAGAACCCTCTGTAAATTAAGCAGGAGCTCCTACCCAAGTTTCTCCAGTTCTATTATTCAAATTGTTGCCAGAAAGTTCCACCTTCTCTTTATTGCCATTGGATAGATTTTGCTGCATTGATTGTAATATTCCAAATCACTCTTTCCTGTTGGATCTTCTGCTTAGACCCCTTTCAGAAATGTATAAATACTCCTGCAGACGCTGGACCCTGGCTTTTTCTAGTTCGTTCCTTGTATGGTGTACACTGTTTAGTATGTTGTTTTATCATTATATTAAAGTTACTTTTCAGAGCAACTAGATCAAGCAGTCTCTCTTGTCAAAGTCGCCAGGACCAGTTCTTAGAGAAGCCACTGGCCAACCATCCGGACCAAGACCAGGGGCTTCACAACTGTTAGTAAAAGTTCTGCAAGCCCATCTTCACTTAGTAATGCAAGGTCCATTACAAGGAAAGACAAGACCTGAAATTCAGTAAGTCTGCTGCAAAATGACTGCAAGTCAAGCGTAAACACGGGTTGATTGCACAAAACTACCATGAATTATTCCTGCTGAATAAGTTGGCATGCACTACAGGAGTGGGAAGCTATGCAGACTAACAGACCCTACAGTCTACTCTGCAGCTGTCTCCTGAACTCAGATGTCCTACCAACAGCCCCACTCTGCTTCCTGACCCTGCACCCACACATCTCACTATGATCTAATTGACAGGGGTCACTCCTCAAATCCCTGTCCAACCAAACTGCTTCTTACAATAGGCTCCTTCTACCAGCCTGCATTTCTTGCAGTAACTACCTATTTCCACAAGTTAAAGTAGCCAGTCTGTGGACCAAACCCAACTCCAAAATCTGTTAGTGGTTTCCAATGACTAAAATAATCTTCACTTCCAAATTTATACACATAATTCATCTTCTTGAGATTTTTGTTGTGAAAGAACACACTCTTTCATACCTCTAGTTGGCATGCACAACTAAAATTGCATTTTACACTATCTTTATAGGATAATGATTATTCAAGTGTGACTCAAAAGATTTCAAGGTCATTTGCATTACTTTGTATTCATAGTCAATGTTGATTTCCCTTGTCATTATAAGAGAATATGTGCATGACACGGCTACAGTTCCACAAATTAACTTACTTTTATTTAGCTTTGAAAGGACTTCTTATATAATCTATTTCAGCAAAATGTGAAACTATACCAAGAAAACAAACACCATAGAAATACTTTACTTCAGTTTACTTCTACTTCCAAGCAAAACCAAGCCTAATAGTTGCAGAAATTAAGAGAAATATTTACAAAAATGTCTCCATGTCCTATTAATTTAATTCATTGTGACAAACAAAGCCCAACTATTTGTGGCTCTAAAACAAAACAGACTCACATGTAGCACATCACCCCATACACACACACAGACAGAATAAGCCCTCTGCAACAGAACAGCCACTTATCCCTATATTACTCCCCACAAATTTTAGATTGGAGCCTATTGCCGAGTTTCTACCTTAGTACATTTCCAGTATTGTCATGAAGAAAACATGGGGGGAGGGAACACAAAAAACAAACACAAAAACTACTCCAACAACAAATTAAAAACTCCACTACACACAACCTGTAACACTTTCCCAGGCTACTGCCGTCATTATAAATCAAGAATACTTTTTAAACATAATCTTTACTGCAGCACAGTGCTAAACCAAACATCTTCCAGAAATCCATACATTAAAAATGCATGTAGACACGCACACACCAGATTCTGATCAATTGTGCATACAGCAATAAGCATATACATGTTTACATATGTATATATGTGTACACACACTTTCCCTAACAGATACCAAGAATGCAGTCCAAGCACTACTATCACACATGATCTACTCCTAAAGAGCTTCATGATCATCAAGAACTTGCATGTCATGAATAACAAGTTCATTTCTTTTACTGAAACCATAATGTATTACCTATAATGTAGATAGATATATGTCCTATTGGACATATTCCAGATACAAAAGTCAAAATATTTGCATCAAAAAAATCAAAACTGGGTATAAAATTCTATCACATAACTTCAAACTGTACTTTTCAGTTTGCACAGCAAGAGAAAGAACAAGCTTCCTATAAACAGCTGTAGAAAAGGCATTATTAAGTGGTTTATACAAGAAATAATATTGGGAGCTTTCTAGATATTTTTCACACTTTAATATCAAGGAAGCATACTCATATTTCACTTTCTTACATATATTTCAGTGTGAGATTCATAAAGTTCAATAGCAAAAAAAATATATATAGTTTGTTTAAATAGCATTGACTAAGTTCACCACAGACAGGGTGACTGCACTCCTAATAAGACTGGAAATTTTCTTCCAAAATTATTTCCCTTTAATCCATACATCTGATTTACTGGTAAAGTATTCTAAACTAAATAGACAGCAAAAGTTAAATGGATAGGTTTACACCAAATTCTGTCTTTCCTCTGATTTTGCAACTTTATGTAACAAAGATTTCTACTATCACAACATTCTTAAGGTATGAGTTTTCATGTCAGTCACAATCAAAAAGGTCATAACATCCGTTAGATCAACGGCTAAAAAGCTAATAAAAGGGCTAAAAAGCGATATATTATTACCATTTTCAAGTTCATGTAAAATATGTTTTAACACCTCCCTTTATTCACAGTTCATTCCATAAGAATGTCCTATAACTCACTGAAATGCTCAGTCTCATGCTGCTATTATAGTTTCCATAATTGTACTTTCCCAGCATCAATCTGACAATAAGACACAGCACGGAAAAAAAAAATAAAAGCTACAGCTTGGACTGTATTATATTGAAGAAGCCTCGTGACAATGACCAGGCAGGAGAGCATCAATTCAAGAAGTGTAAACATGCAATTTCTACTTCTTTCTGTAAGTTTCCTGGAGATATCTTCCAGAATGGTCTACCTCAAAGACATTTTCTTTATTCATTATTTTGCCCTCAACTCCTAATCACCAAGTTCTCCAAATGGAGTGTACTAATCCTGCTTCAGATTTTCACTTGGGATACAAAGCCATTTGATTCTGTGATACCCTCTTGGCACTTGTATTGACTATTCAGCAGCTAAAATCCAGTAAACAAAGGGAACAGTCAAGTTATCTGACAATACATTTGTTTTCCCATTGACTTGTTGTCAGCATTCACAGATGAGACACAGAACTACTGTATCAGCCTGTGAACATGAAGAAGGCTCACAGAGTAGACAAGCAGTAATACTTACACGTCTCATCATTTTTCACTCCTATTTATTTCCAAGCATGAAAATCACACTTATAAACCAAGCTGCTCCATTTTCAGGCATTAGCAATAAACACAGTTAATTATACTGTGGGGTTTTTTCTACAGAGATTAGTCTGGTAGGAAGAAATAATGTGAGAAAGAACAAGAACCCATGGAATACCCTACATATATCAATAGGATGTTTGCAAATCACTTATTAAAAGCAGGAGTACTACAAACTTTCAATTTTATTCTTTCTTTTGTAAGATCAATTTTCAGTGTTGAAAGGATTAGATCCTAACCAAACCATATGGCAGGACAGTACATCAAACAGGAAAATTCTATAGTTTAAGAATAGTTCAGATGTAATTCAGAGGTCCTATGAGAAACACTCACCAAGATCTGTATTTGGGCCAGCAAGAAGCTGCTTAAATTTGTCTAGTCGAGATGCTTCTCTCTCAGTTAATGCAGGAGTAACTGAGGAGCTGTAGTCTGCCATTCCACTTGCCAAGGGAGGTATGGAAGTTTGTGGAAGTGACTGTGATCTCTGCATGGAAGAATTTTCACTAGCACTATCTGAAGGGAAAAAGAAGTACAGCAGTTAGCCTCAGCTAGTGAGAAGACTACTAATCATTTGAATTTAATTTGTAAATTTAAAAGAGAATTCTGTTTTTGAAAAATGTAAACTCAAGTATAGCAGATGTTTGGACTTCAAATTACTTGGATTTAGCAGAAGGAGCATTTCTCTTTGAAGCAGTATTCCACAATTAAAATACAGCAGAGATCATATTCAAGGTTCATGGATTTCTAAAATCTGTGTCACTAAAAGCTGTTCCCTCCCTTAAATTCTTTAAAAAAAAGAAAACAAATTAAAAAAACAACCACTGAGAAATCTTGAAATTATTGCAATTGAAAGCTTATATAAAACCATGGAAAAGATCACATGAGGGTGAATCTCCCAGTCCACCTTCATGATTTTCTCCTGCTTTTCAATATATTTTAATTATATTTATATTTTAATTACAATTTATTTATAATCTTTCACAATAGTGAAAAACAGAGTGAAAACAAAAACAAATAGTGAAAACAAAAAAAGTTTAGTTACTCTTCCCTCACACACATGCATTACAATTTCACAAGGCATGCAGTCTTCCTCTCAAATCACTAGTGATAAACATATAATATTTAGCATTTTCCTGCAAAATTAAAAAGCATTGGGAAGGGTTTACTGTCTTAGAGAGGCAAATATGGTAGCTCTCTCCCAAGATCTTTTTCATTTTTCAACATACCTAATGAACTTGATGTATGACCTTCACTGACTGATTTAACAAGCCTATTATCACCACATGCAACTGAAGTCAGCTGTGCAAATTCCTCTTGTTTTTCTTCCTGTAGATGTTCTTCCTGATATTTATGCTGTTCTTGTAGCTTGCTGTGATTCTGAATTACTTTGTGAGCTGTTTCCATGACCACTTCTGTATTTAAGTTTTCAGCAGCTATTGCTAAGAGTTCATCATCATCATCTCCAAGATCCCAAGCATCACTTGTGTTACTTTCAAATTCTTGGAAGGTGCTGACTTTTTTCAATTTCACTGGAGTTGTAGGTGGCTTTGAACCTGGTTTTATCAAGCTGTACAAAAACAAATAAACACTATTTAGAAAACTAGTAAAAAAGAAAACACTCTGGGTAGGACCAAACCCTGAAAGTTCATAGTTGACACTACATAGGTAGCAAACATCTATCTCTCTCCACTCATGTTGCCGCTACATCCACCCACAGTAACATACAGCTGAAGAAATCTGAAAACAAGGGCTACAAAAACTGAGACTTTGTTGCTTTGAGTAGAAGCGAAAACAAATCTTTCCTTCCCTTTTCTTAAAAAAACAAAACCCCAACAAAAAAAAAGGGGGACCACCCCCAAAATCACATGAAAGGATTACTACTAGAATAGCTTATATAATAGTGCACACTGCACTGCTCTTGCTTCATTCACTTCTGTAGATTTCAGCCCATTCAATGCAATTGCTGAAATCAAGTCACGGCCTACTCCTAGGTCATCATAAGCAATCACACAATACAATCACTGTCATAAACAAACCAACTCTCACCTTAAAACTCATTAAATCTATCATTCCTCTCCATCCAGGCATGCCAGCATGGATTTCCTTCAGAACTTTGCTCTTCTCAGAGGAAAGATATTTCTTCTAGTTACCAGTCTAAGTGGACCCTGATCAGCTCCCAACCTTTTGCCCCTCTGTCAGCAGGCAGTATCAGATATGAACCAAGTATCCCTCCCTAGCCTGGAACTTGCTCCCACAGTAACACAGAGCAATCACATCTCCCTTCAGAAGTGAGCTGAATAAGGTATAAAGTTGAGAGGGTTTCTTAGTCTGTTCATAAGAAATAAAGACGTTACTGCCATTAATTTAATTGTGCTTTGACAGAATGGGTAAGATGGGAAGGGATCACAGAGGGTCATCTGGCCCACACTCCCTGCTCAAGCAAGGTCATCTCGCACAGAATCACATCAAGATGGTTCCTGAGTTTGTTTCTGACCTCCCTCTCTCTCCACCTTGGCTAGCTTTTCTTTGTTCTGTTAAGACAAGGCAGGCAGAACGGCAAATCAGAAACAGTTCTTACCCATTTCTCATATAGTATCAGTTATAATGTTTCTGTTATGTCCTACAGGGAGTATCTTCTCTAACAGGGGCTACAACACTTACACTTTCACCTGACTTGTCATCACTGTCTAAAACAGCAAGGTTTTTCTCTAATTCTGTCACTTCAAGCAATAAACTTCCAGTTTTTGTTCCTGGGTCTCTACACCTCCGTATTTGGGCCAACTAATCTCATTTCTTTTAATTCAACCCTTAGGATCACACATTTCAATTGCCTCCAACTCTGTATCATCTGAAAATTAACTAGAATGTTTACTTCTTGTACTATCTGAAACCAGCCCCTGAAAAATTTAGTAGAAGCATGACGTCCTCCAATCAAATACTTGCCTTTGTGACACTATTTTTTTACTTTACCACTATTTCCCATGTATAAGGCATTAAAAATAAATAATAACAGTTGGCAATCTATGTTAGTTAAGATCTGAAAGAGCTGATTTGTTCCTGCAAATATGGTAACCATCAGGAAGTCACAAAAGAGAAGTCAAAACAGAGAAGTTAGGATTATGACAAAAATTGAAAAAGGAAGATTAACAATAAACTTTATAGCCAAAAGGGAAAAAACAGAGAAGACAGAGGAGACACAAAATACTTGGAATATTTAAATATTAGGTTAACTCACGTTCCATGCAATAATGGGTCAAAAGGTGGATGCTGAGCTCCGTACACATGTTGAATACTAAAGGAAAACAAAGAGAGTTATCACAAAAATAATAAATACTTGGAGAGTTTCTGTGTAATAAATAGTCAGTAACAAAGAGAACTTAAATGTTCCAACAGTTGTCTGTTCCAAAAATTAAAAATAACGAAACTGTAATTGATGTGCATACTAAGAAGTAATTTAATAAAAATCATGGATTTGCTAAACAGGAACTCTGAGACCTAAGCTAAGGTTATTTTAGGCTATTTTATTTTTCTAACCAGGAATTAAAACAAGAAATAAGTTAGACTGTGCAGTACGAATCTACAAAAATTCTCTTCTCAGATTTATCATTTCTTCATCTCTTGCAAAAAATTAAAAATTCTCAAGGAAATATCTATTGACATTTACTATTCTATGTACCCTTGTCACCCAAAATCCAACCAGACAGTTCTTAACCATTACTAAAGTATAAGGATGACAAAGCTACAGAAAAATGTGGAAGGTGACAGCTTAGAGAATAAAAGCCAAAGGAGCATTAACAGAATGCTTTGAAACAAGCTTCCAAAGTCATACTTACTCACTAGCCTCTAACATTACAAAATAACATATTATTGTGTGAAAAGCAAAACTCTCTACAAACTAAAAGTTCATTACCTCCCAGTTATGGGGTATAAAACTATTTTGTAAGTAAAACAATGCCACAGAAGACCCATCAAGACTTACATGTGGCTTCATATTAGAAATTATAACTACATAGCTCTCGAATTGTAAGAGAAATAAATCATATGCAACATTAACAAATACCCAAACTTGTAATAAAAATCACGCATAACAAACATACCCTCCTGACATACCAAAAACTATCTCCAGACCATAAAGATAAGTAAGTCCAACCTTAGTAAACCTAAGATAGAAACAAGCCAAAAAGACTGCAGTCAAAACAGATTTTAAGGGAGGCTTAGATTTTCACAAGAGCTGCAGCATTAACACCAGTGAAATTAGCCCTAGTGGTGACTGAAAATGGTGGTTTATGAAAACTCTTAAAGATTTTTATGTGATTCCATGGAAATCAATTCCCCACCAGCCCTTCCACAGAACCACATGCCATCCTCTCCACAGGCACATTCACTACTCTACACTCTGCTGAGGGTCATGTGTCACTGTCCATTTCCATACACACAGAACTTGCCTTTTCCTTACAGCACTCTGTGAATACCTGCAATGCAAATCCACTCAAACAAAAAACAACAGTCCTCTCCATGCCATGAAAAAAATAAATCAAAATGAAAAGCACATTCTCCACAGTGTCCTTGTTTTTCCACAAGCCTGCAGTTGCCTGCAAATTAACTGCAACTATTAATAGATCCAGCACAAGGGAGGAAGGCCAGAAGTGTTTCACCCTCAAGAGATTCCAGAAAAGTTACAAAGAAAACATATTAGAAGGACAACAGTTGGACTGAAAAAGTTAGTTTGTAACTAAAGAAACAAAACCACTCCCAGTTAGTGCTTATGGGTAACTGAAAATGTAAGAAGGTAAGTGATGAGCAAGACCATCTTGTTGAGTTCACCTTAAGGGTGTAAAATAGAGAGTTATTGTTCTCTGAGAACCACAAGTCCACATCACTCTTACAAAAAGAATATGGAAAACTGTACTGTGAGAATAATTTAAGGATAAGACCATTGAATGTTATTGTTAAATAATAATCTGGACATGTATTTCCACCCTGATGTAACAGTCAAAAGAGTTAACAGGACTTTGGGGATCTATTCCCTGGAAAATCTGGAATGGGAGAATGTGCTTGTAGCTCTTTGCACTAATACAACGACTGCTCTGCTGTTCACACTTCAGAAGAAAGCTGGCAATGTTTTGGAATACGTAGCAGAAACTAAAACATGTCTCTATGCCTAGAAAATACAGCTTCCTACAAAGCATTTCAAAAATTTCATAACTTGCATCAAGTTTCAAAACACCCTAACTTGGCACTGCTGAGAACTACAAACATTCTCCCACTCAAAATTTCCAGGCGAACACATTCCCACGATCACGTCAACTCCTTTAACCGCGATGTCAGGCTGGGAACGCACATTCAGACAATTATTTAAAAACCCTTCTGACACAAGCTAACTGACCACCAGCATCTCCACCGGAGAACTGGAGGCGCCCAGCGCCGGAGGGCTCCGAGCACGGAGCTAACAAGGGACCCCGTCCGAGCAGCGACCGACCGGACCCGATCCCTGCGGCGGAGACTCAAGGACCCGCGGGGTCCCTGCCGTGGGGCTGGGCGGCCGAGGGGCAGGAACGCGGTGCTGGGGTCACAGCGGAGCGGGACGGGCACTGACGCCCCCTCCGGCCCGGCACCATCCAGGGGCCGACGACGCCGACCTTCCGCGGCTCCTCTCACCTGCCCGGCACCTTCGCGCCGCTCCGCTTCCAGAACTGCTTCCTGCCCCCGTCGCTCGCCATAGCGGCGTCACCTCATCCCCCTCCGCGCTCGCGGCCCCGGCCCGCTCCCTCAGGCCTCACTCCCCGCCATTCCTTTCCACAGAAGCACCACTGAGCGCCGCCATCTTGGGACGGGAAAACAATCCCGGGCCTTATTGGCCCTCCGAAGCGGCCCGGAAGCTTGAGCCAACCAGAAGTGAGATTGCTGCCGGGTGGGCCGGGTGAAGCCAATGGCAGCGAGAGGATGCTGGGGGCGGCCAGCCCCGGCCCCGGCGTCCTGCCCCCGCTGCCCCTTGCCCGCTGCCCCGTCACGGCTGATCCCGGGGTGTTCCCCGGCCAAAGCTTTCCTGTAACTCAGGAATTGCTTCGTGCCTCTCCGAGTGTGACGTTTTCAGACTTTAGTGCTCTTTGATTGAACCGTATGGAGCAATTCCTCAGAGTACTCCTTAGAAGTGCATAACTTGCCTTGTAAATGGATGGTGATACTAACTGAATATCAGTGAGCATCGCTTTATAAGAAAATCCATCATATTTTTTCTGCTTTTATATTTTTACATTTGTTTCCGATTATTAACCCAGCTAGTGAGGGCGGGGGGAGCAGGGGGACTTTAAACTTTCTTTGTTTGAAAGTTCTCCAATCATTGTACCCACTTCATTTAAGGCTTTGAGATGTATCTATCTGTAGATTTTTTACATGTATCTATCTGTAGATTTCCCAGCAATACATCACTTCTGCCAAGAAAATAAGTATGATTTAATGTTATTCTTTCAGCTATGGCTTCTGAGAAACCAGTACTGAGTTACAGGATTTTTTGCTACATCTCATTTAACATTTAGCATATCATTTAACAACAATTGTTCAGAGAACATTCTGCCACGATTTATCCAAAAAACTGGCATATAGTACAAGACCTGATCTGCAGTGCAACCTTTGTTCTTTAGTTTGTATTTCAAGTCTAAGTTATTTCTTTAGAATTGGAAAAATAAAAGTTTTCCTTCTGCTTTGGGATTTACTTTAGCAGTTGCCTTCTAAAAACTGACAAAAATGAAATGTTTCGCAGATCTTGCTAGATCACTGTCCACAGGTGAAAGCTGTAATTTCAATGCCTTTGTGGATATGTATGCTGTAGGAAGTATCACCTCCATTTGTGTCCTTCAAGTAGGATTCATCTTACATATTCTGGACCTTGAGTATCCTCAGCATTAATGGAATACACAAGAAAAATAATATGATCTATGTCTGTTAGCTAAAGTGAGATGAAACCTATGAAGTCCTGACTGGAACTTTGCTTGGTCGTAGCTAGATAAATTTAAATTATACTTGTTGCTGCTAGAATACAAAAATAAGGTGTTTCTCTTGTGACAGTCAAAAAAGTGAAATCCATAAAGCATACATTCCATCATTAGCATTAAGATGGATGTTAAAACTGTGTTTTGGTTATTTTTATTTGTTCATTTTTTATATTTATCAAGGAGAAACATAGATTCAGCCTAGATAGCCCAAGCCATCTGTGATCCTTATGACAGTTGACCTGAATCCTGAAGTGAGACCCTTTAATTTTTGTGTCAGTCTGGTGCAGCCATGTGGAACCTCTGGCTGATTTTAGCAGTGGAGGTTTTGCTGAGTTACATAGTCAAGTCAGTACAAGGTTAACTTTATTATTAATAATTCATTATATTAAGTGTATGTTAATTACCTTGTGCCTAAGTTTTTATTGTGGTTCAGAATTTTGTGCTGGAAACAATTGGCTGTTGCATGGATTGTTCCCTGAATAAATCTGACTTGTAAATGGGGCTACATTTGTATGTTTTGTATGTATTTTTTACAGAAATGTGTCATGGACAGCTGAGGGTGTGCATGTGTTCCACTGCCAGTCTCTTTATGTTTGAGGAGATCTGCCAGTGTCCAGGTGCTGACATTCAAGGAGTGCAACAACACTGCAGTCACTGCTGGGACTCACTGCTGCAGCTGGTGAGCACAGTCCTCAAGAGCATCCAAAGATCCAAACCAGATATTTCAGATCTGCACAGCTGTATTATACCTAGGCTTTGCCTCATGTATTACTCAATACATGTAATAATATGTGTAGTATATATATGTAATAATATATGTAGTAATATTTTAGTACCATTTCTATAGGAATTTTTGTTGTTTCAGAGTAATAAAAAATATTAAAATATCTAGTGTAGTATTTGTTTTGTTTCATGAAAAGTTGTATGCAAGAATTTATAGTTAGGAAGTGGTCTGTTGCCAGTATGGTCAAATAATGTATTGAGCTAGAGGGTGTTTTGTAGACTTCTTACTTTTTCATTTCTCCCTTTTTCCCTTTTTTTCCCTTTTGAAATTTTCTTTCTATTTTTTTGTTTTGTTTGGTTTTGTTTTGTTTTTGTTTTGTGTTCCTTTTAATTTGAGCATTTTTCAGAATCAGGTGACTGTATACAGTTGGTGATTGTTTTTGAGGGTGCTGGAGAAGTTTCTCTATATTCTAGAATGCACACGTGTAGCCATGCTCTTGGCTGACCAAAATGAGGAGTGTTGTAGCTTGCACTAGCAGTATCTTGAACAAAGTAGGCACTGAGATGTTTCTTTAGTTTGGTAGCTGGTGTGCTGTGCATCCAGGTGGACATTCAGGTTGGGTTTTAGCTCATGTTCTGGAAATCTTCTGCTGTGCTGGTGTGGCTACACAGCGTTCTCTGTGGAGGGGCAGTGGTGTCTTGGGAAAATTAAGTTTTACTGATGACAGATGTGAGAGTATAGACTGGTGCTAAGCATAGCTAGCTAAGCTGACAACAGCACTCCTCTGCTAACTTAGCTGCACTCAGACCAGGAGGATTTGCAGATAAAGTTGCATAAGCTGGGGAGTGCTTTTGCATGCTGATCCCAACACTGCTGTCTCAGCAACATGCTGCAACTGCAAGGTGTGGCTTAAACTCACTCTACAAGCTGACAAGGCCATGTGTCTCTGCATGCATTTTTTCTGTTTGCTTTAGCCAATAAGGACTAAGTTGACTAAGACAACAAAAATTAAAGTGAATTCAAATGAGACACTTCCATGCTGAAGCATTATTTTATGCACTTTTTTACTGTTCTAGCAAACTAGTGGAAGTTTTTCTGAAGCAAACAAGGCTTTTTATGATTGCTGGTCACTCTTTTGTCTGGTCTGTGGGCATGCCTTTCTAACAAGCCGTTGTCTCCATGCACTTTATTGTGAATATCACGGAAGAAACAGTTCTTGAAAGTAAAAGTGAGCAAGTGGAGTGAGGTAACCAAGCAAAATCCAAACTCAAGTAGAATCAGAGAGAGGAAGACAGCAGTTATTCTTGGGTAGAAAACAATCCCAGGGAGTACAGTACTTGGTACTTGAACAAAAAGATATGAGGCAAGGTAAGATAAAAGGAACAAGCAATCTCATAGAAACAAGGAAGAGAGAAAACAGGGGTGTTAAAGAAGAGGGATAAGCAGTAGCTGCATTCAATGAGTTTGAATATGGTCCAACAAATCACATAGTCACAAGACCTCTGTCAGGGCAGTGCAATTTTTCTCCATAAAATTGGAGAGGAAAAGAGAGAGAAGGAATCATCATAAGAGTGTAATGGCCAGGAGGAGCCATCACTGAAGACAAGCCATCACTGTAGTATTTTGTAACTTTTGCTCTGCAAGTGCCTTTCCTATTACACATGAATTGAAAAAGATTTTGAAAATAATAGCAAATTTGCAAAAAATACATTTACATTGGTAATGCACATGTATGGAATCATGTACACTCACACTCTATTCAATATCAGTGAAAGAAGGTTGTGAGACAGAAAAATAAATAAATAAATAAAGAAGTATGTGCTTGTTTGGGGTAAATGTCTTTGTCTTGTTTCTCTGTCTAGAAGAGTGATTGATGTGGGTAGTTTTCAAAAGTTGTCATTCACTAAAATATTAGCGGCAATGCTCATGTTGACAAGTCATGCATTTTAGGTGAAGGTTTTTTGCTTTATTTTTGTGTCCACACATCAAGTGACATAACCTGCTGAGTGTAGCCTGGCACTGCACTCTGTGTCCAGGGACTGCTGCTCACGGGCAGCCAGTGGATGGAAACACTCTTTCCTGAAGTCTCACGCAATATGCAGTTAAGGCTTAAATGATTCAGAGAAAGAAGGACACTTTGTAAGTGGATGTACTGGGTGGAAGACAGAGAAGTTTGCAAAAACAACAGATCCTCTTCCAAATGTATTTCTAGTTCCTTGAAATTCCACCTAATTGTGCCTCCTCTCCATATAGGGAGTGTTTAAACATAGCATTACAGCATCACAGAACTTCAAGCCCAGAGTAATAAATCAATGTACATTTGTTTTTGAGACATGATAATTGTCTTACATTCATTGTTGAGAGAAACTTATTTTCTTTAAAGTATTTGGTTCATTTGTTTTCTGAATTTCATGTTCAACTTACTATCAGAACAAGGTGAAAAGCAAAATCATTGGAGCATTAGTTTATGTTTCTTGGTGTTAAAAGGTCTCAAGATATTGGGAGAGCTTTAGAGATGCCAGGAGACCTGCTTAGTACTGTGATTTGATGAGGAGATAGAACCATTTCTCTAAGATCAGTAGGAGAAGGCAGCTCCTTGGAACAGACACAGAACCTCTTTTGGTTTTGAGGGTTTTTTTTTAAAGCCAAATCATAACAAATAGCAATGCTATTGCTTTATTGGAATTTTTTGGGGTTTTTTTTAAAGCCAAATCATAACAAATAGCACTGCTATTGCTTTAGGCCAAAATCTGGGCATGTACACGAACAATGAAAAAGATGTGTGTCTGGAGCTTTTCTGAATCTACAAATCGGTTTGGGTTTTTTTCCTTAAGAATCATCTGTAATGTACTTGAGTGCAAAACTAGATTTGGTCATGTAATATGAGAAAGAGCAGGGCTCTCAGATCCCTAGGGTTTCTGTTTGAAATGGCCATACTCATCTTACTTAATCTGTGCCTCACTTTTTTTCTTCTTTTCACAGTTTGTATTATAGAAATTTTTTGAGAAAGTACCTGAAACAAAGTGTCTTGTAACTTTAAGAAGGAATTCAACAGCAAGCTTAGGTACTTTGGTTCAACCACTCTATTTTGGTTATTTTTCTTCTAATTCTCAAATTAGAGAGAAAAACACCAGACAACCTATTCTCAAATTTTAGGAAAAACACCAGACACAGACAGAAGTATTTATCAGCATTATTTACTTTTTCATCATTTTAGTTCGTTCTCTGGTCAGGCAGTCTTTTTTTTTTGTATTTGGTCTATTCTTCCCAGATGTATTCAGCATGGAGGCATTGCATTTGACAGGCCAGTAGCATCAATCATGTCCTTGGTTCCTTCCTGGTTTTGGTCAAGAAAAGCTCTTTAGACGTAAATCTTTAACTCCTCATGCGTATCTAAGAAGAGTTGGAGACATGATGATACACAGAAATTTCAATGGATTATCTTCAGCAGATATTTTCAGATGTTAGAATGCATTCAACTGTGTGTTAATTGACATCTACCGTTTATCTTAAGAGCACACATTTGTTATCTCACAATATTTACGACTGACAGCTGCAGGATTTGGGTTTTGGGGCTTGGGGATATTTTTCTCATGTCTTGTCTTTGACTATCCAGCTTTATCACCAGTGCTTTTATGGTTTTTTCTTGGACCTCTGTATCTAAGTCTACCGCTGACATCTCTTTTCATGTCTCAAAGCCCCTGTTAGTGCATTTTTCATACCATTTGTGTCTATGGGAGGGATTCATTTTTGTTCGTGTTTCTTGAAGATAGCAAAGCCTTTACCATGGTATTTGACCCTATTTATCACTCAATTAATTTCTCATTGATCCAAATGTGTATTAGAAGGTAATTAAGTTTCACTGTTTGCTTTTTAATCCCATTTCAGGGTTTCTCTGCATAGCATTTGAAATGTACACTTGAACTGAAAAGAGTCTTATTCCTGTCTTTCTTAGTGTTCCACATATTTTCAGCATTAAAATCCTATTAATGCAGTTTCTGTAAAAAAGGATTAGTGGTAGAGTAAGTTCAGGTAATCTAAGGTGAATGAAAAATCCCAGATAAAATTAAAAGAATTACAGCTGGCCTTACAGTGTATTGTATAGATATATTCCCAGAAGTATCTTCAGTGTAATACATTATAGTTGTTATTCAATTCAAGTAAGTCATATCAAAGCCATGGGTTTGGGTTTTTTTTCTGAAAGAGGAATGGACTTTGCTACTTAAGAGGTAAGTCTGTATCAGGTCTCTTGAACTGACATTGAATATTTATTGCTGGTTTTGTGGTTTGTGTATGCTTTTGTTGGAGAGCAAATATAAACATGAACAATGAGTGTAATGAAGATAATGCAGTTGGAGTCCCAGTAACAGAGTCTTTCCAGCATGACTTTCAGTAGAAAGAGTTACTGAATGCTCCTGGGGTAATTCTGTTGGCTGAGCTGCCCATTTTGCTAGTGAGAGTGTTGGCAAGGCTTAGGATTTAGTAGCAGAGAGGCTGAGAGCTTGGTGGAAGAGACATAAGCATAATTATAGTGAAAAGAAAATGGGAGTAGCTACAGATTTGGGGGTGAAAATATATGATAAATGTAACAAAGTATTTTATACATTGGCTTTTAGGTGTTGCTGCTCCTTATCCAAGAGCTATATTCTGTTAGTGAGTTGGATTTGCACAGTCGTCTTTAGCTGAAGATGATAAATGCTCTCCCATATTTAATACTGTTGGGGGGGGAAAAATATCAAAACCTGAAATTTTTGTCTTCATAGATCTTGTTACTTTTGAGAAGTGGGTAGGAATAGTAGACAGTTTTCAGCTAAGTAAAAAAAAGAAAACTCAGACTAAAACGCAAGATTTAAGCATTTTTCTATTCTTATCACTTTCTGGTATAACACAGCATGTAGCATCATGTTGTAAAGTAATAAAAGAGAACAGCTTAGCTTCTAAACCTTGAAATGAAAATTTGCAATTTTGCTTGAATGGTTTTGACAGTTGTTTCAGGACTGGCAATCTTAGTGCAAGAAATGAACTGAAAATACTGTTGTAAATCCACCAGAGAGTCCCTAAGTTTTGAAGAGAAATTGATAAGGTAATCACAGAAAGCTCTCAGAAGTTAAAACCATTTTAAATTGAAAGAGCTCAAAGTTTTAATCTCCACTACTGAAATCTTGAAGTATAGTGGTACTAATTCTAGTACCACTATATGGTCATTAAAATAAGATTTCACAAGTAACCAGAGCATATAAATACATTAAATGTGTAATTTTTCAAAGATCTCTCCAACATTGACACTCAGCCACAGCCCGTAGAACAGAAACAATATTGAAATACTAATGAAGTCTGAAAACTTCTGTGTTTTTCCCTCCTTGGTTTTGTTTTGTGAGAGCAAAGACTTGCTTAAGGAGATGTCTTACACTGTACTAGTTAATGTAGCCAAGGGAAGAACAAAGAGATTTCTACCAGACAAAGCTTTGTCTATTCTTTTACAAACCCTAAAAAAATAAAGATCATGTCATACTGTAGTTTTGTTCCCCTATAAATAACACTGTAATTATTATGACTATTTGTCTGAACCCATACCACCTTTATTGTCTATGACTTCTATAAATGTGTATGTGACACTCTTCTGTTTGTACCAGTTCCCAGTCAATGCTAGCCAACATTTTTACTAACGCTCTAAAAATTCAAAATCACTTGAGGCAAATATTAAAAGTTTCAAGTAATGATAATGGCAATCATTACTTCAGAATGTAGCAGAGCCATAACATGAATTAGTTGGAAAGTAATTCTGAAGGAATTGTTACTAGTTTTAGTTATATTGCTGAAAACTTTGCTATGCTTTAGCTCTAATTAATCGGTCCTGACTGAGGTTTTTACCATGTGAAAAATCTATGTTCTTTGTGAACAAAATCTGAGGAGATGATCATAACCATCCCTTGGGCTGCAGAACCTATGAATTGCTCTCAAAGCTATTCTGGTTTTAATTTCTTGTTATTATTCAACTCTCTTTGGCTGAATTAAACTCCCAACAGTATTATATTGTTTTAGATATGGCATATGTATATATATGAATTAATATTAGATACAGATGCTTACTCTTATTTACAAATCAAATTAAAATGTGGTTTTGTTAGAATATCACCAAGAATACTGGACTTTTCATCTTTCTGGCAAAAGGAAATTTAATGGAACAAACTTATTGAAATTACTGTGTCTAAAATCTCAAAATTAACTTCCCTATGTTTGTGTAGTGAAGAAAGGAGGCCACGTGGTTCTGCATAGGTTTTAGTCCAACTAAAATCTAAACTTCTGTCTGGAAATTTGCTCTGTCTCCTCCTCACTGAGAAGTCAGGAGAGTTGGCACCTTCTCTAATATGGCTTATGGGAAGGGGGGTCTGTCTTGGAACCTTTTTCTTTGGAAACAGTAACAGGCAATTTCTTTGTAGTTTTTAAATAATTACCCAGTTGAAGTGTGGATATATGGGAATAGCAAAGGAATAAATCACCACAGCAGCAGCTATATGCATTTTTTATAGTATCCCGATTTTCTCTCTTTCACACTGCACAACAGAAGAAAATGTCCTCTTTATTTCATTGCTAATAGTTGGCAGTATGCTGAAAACCAGTAAAGTTAATGAGAAAATTATTAAGGCAGAGAAATACCAGTCAGTTTTCATCTTGGTTTTGGAAATGATGGATCTAGGATAAAACTGCTTTTAGTAGGGTTTGAATTTGGTCATTTTTCCTAACACCCTTGCTGTTCTGTAATCTTTCAGTAGCTAACTTAGCTTTGGAAATTTTCTATTGTATTTATAAAGTTGAAGCTTGTACTTTTGTTTTCACCTATGTCAAAATGGGAAACAAACATATATGTTCATAAATCCTTGTTTGCATTCAAGTTCTTCTTTCTTGAAGGCAAAGAGCTATTCATCACTGCATCTCTGATGATGATGCAGTCTGAGCAATGAGATGCATCACTGCATCTCATTGCTCTTTTCAATGTGCTCAGGCCTGTCTGTAGAGGGGCTGAGGTGCCCTTGGCTCTTCTGGAACATTATGTCATCATCTAAACAAGATGTTGTTATGCCAGGAAAGGATCAATACTTTGATGAGTAGCTGCTGGCTCAAAACTGCATTGTTATTTTATAAAGGACCGCTTGGAATACGTCCCAAAGCATTTCTCGTGGTATGAAGCTCTAAGGACTTGATTTGTCTCTCTGCCCAGGAAAATGAGTTGATTCATCTGTAAATACATGTCTGCCAACCTCAGATAATAAGAAAAAATGCATCTCGTGCCCACATCAGGCTTCAGCCTTTCAGCCATTTAAATAGTTTACTGTCTTTGTGAAGGAAGTACTTCACATACCAAGAATTAATTCAGTGGGGAAGAGAGGAAAAGCTTTTAGCCTTTTTCCTCCTGCTGGGACCAGATGAGCATGCCCTTGGGTCTGTGGGACCACACAGCCCTGGCTGTGCTTCACTGAGTGGGTTGCAAGGGCTGGCAGCCCCCAGCGGGCTGGAGAGGGTACAGTGCTGCAGACCTGGAGAGGGTGCAGTGCTGTAGACCTGGAGAGAATGCAGTGCTGCAGTCCTGGAGAGGGTGCAGTGCTGCAGTCCTGGAGAGGGTGCAGCGCTGCAGTCCTGGAGAGGGTGCAGTGCTGCAGTCTTGACGAGGTTCCAGTGCTGCAGTCCTGGAGAGGATGCAGTGCTGCGGTCCTGGAGAGGATGCAGTGCTGCAGTCCTGGAGAGGATGCAGTGCTGCAGTCCCGGAGAGAATGCAGTGCT
This sequence comes from Serinus canaria, assembly GCF_022539315.1. NCBI lineage: Eukaryota > Metazoa > Chordata > Aves > Passeriformes > Fringillidae > Serinus > Serinus canaria. The sequence goes on along the minus strand of NC_066314.1, from coordinate 15,403,693 downwards.
GTAGACCTGGAGAGAATGCAGTGCTGCGGTCCTGGAGAGGATGCAGTGCTGCAGTCCTGGAGAGGGTGCAGCGCTGCAGTCCTGGAGAGGGTGCAGTGCTGCAGTCCTGGAGAGGGTGCAGCGCTGCAGTCCCGGAGAGGGTGCAGTGCTGCAGACCTTCTCCCTGTCCCCCCCAGCCGGCTCCCCAGCCAGGCTGCAGTGCAGTGCTGACATCTGTGTCTGCCTCGGGACCAGCTGAGACAAACCAGAGCCACGAGCCTCTGGGCCAGAGCGCTGGGAAAGGCAGGACAGATACAGCTGAAGGGCTCTTTGCTGGAGCAAGCTCAGGTCTCTGCTGAGAAACAAGTCTTGGAAGAGATTAGTGCTGTTCAGAGTATTAAGCTAGCATCACTTTGGATAATATCAATAGTACACAACAACCAAGGATTATGTAACTGGTTTGCAAAATGGATTCAATAACTTTTTGGGTCTTGTATCATGCAGTTGGCAGTGGCTTTAGCAAAAAAGGCTCTATGGAAGTCCTGTAGCTTCCTATGAACAGCCTGATATCTGAGGGGAAAACACTGCAAACACTACCTTGCTAGATATCAAAGCATCATTTAACCCTCCCATGGACTCCTTTAATTCTTCTATTGGCTCAAGACCCGAGTAATCCAATTTGAGGATTTAAATGCATAAAGATATGGAATTATTTTGTGAAGGTCGTTTGCCTTTTATACTGATGAGGAAAAAATGACTCCAATAACCCTAATATGGGAGAGGAAAAAAAGGAGAATTCAAAATTTTCCATGATATATAAATTTTCCTTATTCTTTTTAGATTAATTATCGGTTTATACTAAGCTTGATAGAGACTCAGTACCTAGTACAGTTTTGAATGAATTTGACTTGTCTAATAGAGAGAAGTTGCTCATTGGTGTTATCAGAGTAAACATATATTTACCTTGACAGAAGGTGTTTGTAATTCACTTCTATCCTACTTGTTCAGGCCTAATTTGTAAAAAATGCTCCCAGGTTCTTCCTTGTGTTCTGGGGTGCTGAAAATATTGAAGAAATCCTTTTAATTCTAGCTCAATTTAACTACGATAACCCACCATCAAAGCACTGATTATAACATTAGGCTTATAAGAGCTTCTGAATTATTGACAAAAATGATGGTTATTTTCTGGAAACCTAACCAATGCAGAACCTGCTTTTCACAGAGAAACAATATGATTCACTGCATCTGAAAGGCAAGGTCAGCCTGAATACTTATTTCACCTTAAAAGAATTCCTCAGTGTTTGTTTGCTGTTTTGCTTCTTTCAACAGTGAAGCCATATGATATTTCAGCTGAAGAAACAGGCAAGGAATTTTATCAGTGCTCTTATGAAAAGCCTTTCATAGCATCCATCAGCTCCTGAAAACTTCAGTGGGATTGTTCATCTCTTTGATACCAAGGACAAAGGATCAATATCTGAGAGATCTATTGTAAGTTTAGGAGTCCTGAAGAAATCAGCCAGCAACAGGCATCTGTGGTTCTTTGAATGTTTATTCTTTCATGCAGTCTTTTTTTCTTTTGCTACCTGCACATCTAACCTGCATTGTTATTGATTTTTATCTGGCAGATAGGCCTCAATATACACATACACCATGTCTGGGAGAAACTGAACCTAGGTGGAAAGGTTTCACACTGCCCTGAGAAACACTGATTTTTCTAAAAAGCTCAGATACAGATATTATGAACTCTAAGAACAGTAACCTTGAACAAAGACTTTTTTTTCCCAGAAAACATCTGAGAACTTTTTAACAGACACAAGAAAGAAGAGCCTTGTGTGCTTGTGAGAGGACTGAGCTTTATAACTTTGTCCCTTCTGTTAGAATCAGTCCACTTAATTTGTTCTCTATTATGCAGCAAACTGAACTTGTAGCATCACTTCATAAGTAGCTCTCACTGTCCTTTCACACAGAATCAATGTTTTTTCTCATTAAAGCAGGCAAAAATTAAAACTTGTCTTATTATTCCTCATATAAAAGTACCATCAAAGCCCATTGTCTTAGTTTCAGTTCCCTGTTGACCAAGTATTGGAGTTTAAATGTTCAATTTTTCCTATTGAACATAGCTCAATAGCCAAGGACATAGCTCAGGAGCATCTTCCCACTTGCAGAGGAGGAGCTGGGGAACACCTTCCTTGCCACAGATGTTTCCATCCTGTACTCTACCGTAAATGGAGTTTCATATTTACTGGTAATTCCTCTCTGAGAAAAAGCAAGCAGTTCTCTCTGAGGTTGCTATTAATACCTCCTTATGAGATTATGATAAGAGATCTCCCTGGAGTCTGCCAGCAAAACAGCTGTTGGAGTAGATGTGTTGATACTGCTCAGTGCTGTAATATTTTGGTAATCTCAGTCTAAAGTCAGGCATCATTTGCAGCATGTCCAGGTGTCAGTCAGCTGAAGACCAAGGAGTTCTGGAATGATGTTTGAACCTGGCCTTTCTCATGCCAGCATGACCTCAGGGTTGCTAATCTGCAATTTTGGAACCTACCTACTTTGATAATAGTGTATTAGGAAATAAAGTGTCTTTCTTAGAGTAACTGCAACATTGACAGCTTTAAAATTATGATGGAAATATGTTAATACAGGAAAGGAGATAAAGAGTCCTTCCTGAATTCTGAAGAGCACATCCTGCTTTATCCCGTACTTGGAAGTGCTCTATACAGAAGGATAATTGGAGGGTAATTTCTGCTTAAGATGAGTAAAAATTCCTTCATGTTTTTTTATCTATTTTGAAGGTGGGTTTTCAGTCAATTCATACTTTCCCTATACAAAATTCCCAGAGATCTGGCAAAAAATTAAAAAAGAAAAAAAATTAGAAAAGAATTAAATTAAAAAATAATTCTTCTTAATTACAGTGCTATGATAGCTGTGCAAACTCATACAAAAGCTGCTTCAGCAGCAGTAGTAAAACCAGTGCCAAATACATTCAGTTGTTTACTTTCAAGCTAGGAAGTGCTGCAGGGATCTTGGCATATGGCCCCCACTATTTGAAACCTGAGGAAATTCCCACTGGGTCTGAGACCAAACACTTTCTTGCAGCCATTTGGTGGGCTTTTACTACTGTGGTGTTTTAAAAGCTGTGATGGTTAGCAGCCTCTCACTGCTCAGGAATCCAGCTGAGCTGCCCTACAGAGTGCTGTTCAGTTTGCCATGGTTGCAAGCACAATTCAGCCACTCCCAGCTGTGTTCTGCCTACTTACAGCAATGATTAATTTCTTCCCAAGACTTCAATAGAAAAGTCATCTGAACTGAGTGATGTGCAGTGCTTCATTCTTCTTTGCTATGTTTTTTAATATCAAAGCTGTAAATGATTGTTTTTCACATTAGAAATATCCCTTACATTCCTGTTTTTATTCTAGTGGACCTACATAGGCAGTAACTGAATATTGGGGTGTTTTTTATGTAAGAGGCAGGATTAAATCTCTTTAAACAGTACTTACTACTTATTGATTAATATAGGATTCATGCCTATTAATAAAAATAGTGTTGGTAAAATCTGAGGTATACTCTCTTTCCTTTCTCATCATTCATTTTTCACCAGTTTGATGTTTCTAAAGTGTGTTTTATGCTGAGCAGGAATCAGGGCATTATGGGGGCTAACTCATGATAATGACAGCAAAGGGTAGCAAAGTTGATTGTAGACTGCAAGGTTAGTAGGCCAAATATTTCCTACACTTGCTCAAAGTAATTAAAGCTTCCAAAGCATCCCCATGGCTTCTTGTCACAGCTTCACTGCTGCAATTCAGACTGGTGCCCAGCTATGGGAGCTCAGCTGCACTGCAGCCTGAGAAAAGGAGGGTAACCATTAAAATCAAATTGTGCTGATTGTCCTAGAACATGGTAATAAAGTGTTTGTAATTGGAATAGTTTCCAACAAGCCTTGAAATATTCTTTAAGTTCCCTCAATTTGCATCAAAGATAAAAATGTTATCATTTGTTGAACAACGACTGATTTGATGAAAGTTTCTGCCCACTCAGAAATGAATTTTAAAGCACAATGGAAGAACCTCTCTGTCTGGGAGAGCTTCCCATGGGCATTGTAAAGGTCAACCAAATTCCAAGCCAACCATTTCCCCCACAACAAATATTACCAAATGTAATTGCATCTTAGGGACTGCAATTCTTATATTACTTTGTGCATTTGTGCTATGCCCTTCCCTCAAATAACGAAGAACATTTACTCCTGAGCTATTCCATTCTACATCTCTACTACTAAATCTCATTCAGGATTTGATCATTCACTAGTAGCTTGCTCTAAATAAGATTATTCATTTTTAGGCTGATTTTCTGCTTCTACTATGAATTTTCAAATATTGGTGTCTCCAAGGAAAACAAAAGATTGTTTACTAAAGAGGAAAATGCATTATGCCTTCCAAATTAATTGGTAGGAATAAACTTGAAACTTGACTGCTTGTGTGGTTTAGTTATTGCATCAGCTTGAAGGAGCTTCTTCACCAAATTAAAGAGACACAGCCCTTCTGTGCTCACCATGCTCCTGTATGAGTCAGAGATTTCCATAGGAAATGCATCCACCTGTGGATTTCTGATCAATAGAGCATTCTGTGTACCTGCTCTTAAGAAAATTATACTATGCCTTTTTGGGTTTAGCTGGATTGATCGGATTTTAATTTATAAAAAGTCCCAGCAGCACTGGGTAGTATGTGGAGTTTGGGCAGACTATATGAAAAGTGACTAAGATAATTCCATACAGTCAGCTGGAATATGTGAAAAGGAGGATGGATGGTATGATAATACCCCAAAGATACTCTAGAAGCAGGTTTGGCTGAACATACCCTGCCAGCTAGTGCCTCTGGACTCCTAAACCAAAACCAGGAGTCTTCTCAAGGGGTTAGAAGTGCTAGCACTTGCCCCCTCACAGCAACAGCATCTTTGAGACCATGATAATGATGAACATAGTTGTGATTTCACAGAGTTGCCATTTCACTAGCTGTCCATTACATCTTTCCATAAAAAATAAATATTAAGGGAATCAGACATTCTATACTATTTATTTGAGGTGTGATCACTTGTAGCAGTGGACAAATAAGCACTATGTCTTGTATTATTGGTAGATTGGAGAAGAGGAAATAATGAGGTGAGCTACTCAGCCAAATACTGGTTTTGTAGAGAGTGTCTCTTTAGATTCAGTTCCAGGTGGGAGAATGCAAGATTCACTTGAGCCTGATAATAACTTCACCCTTACAAAACTGTTTAAAACCAGGCTATTTTAGTCTGGTGGTCACCAAAATGTTTCTGCATTAGCTGCTGTCTCTTGAAGTTACTGAGATATCAGCTTGATCAACCATCACTGTCCTTGAAACCTGTTTGGCTTTTTGAATGCTTGAACTGTAGCTGGAATTTGAAACACATGAAACTATGGAAGATCAGGCAGTGGCCATCAACTCTGAGTTGTCCTAAGTCATTTTTTGCCAGGTGCCCATGGCAATTTGGAGCCTTGGGTGACATACAAAGGCCAGTAAAGGCAAGAGAGGTGCATTTTAAAAAAAAGATTATGTTTTCTAAACCATGGAAACTACTAAAAAAAAAAAAATGAAGCTGATAAAACCATATAAAAGGTCTGGTCTTGTGGCCTGGGCTAAATCTAAGTTTTGAATAAGCATTGTAACCATATCTAGCTTAGCAATATGGTACAGAGCAATAATGCAGTTTTGAAGCAAATACCTTGGTAATCTTCATTTACTCTCTGTTCATTAAGTTCTCAGGACAGCTGTGGCACCCATGAAAGATTCTGTTTGGAAGAAAACCAGATCAGGTGCTGCAATGAAAATAGCTGAATGCTATTTTCAATAGCATTCCTGATTTGGTTGTGGAAAATGCCATCAAAAGGTGCTGCAGTTTGTGCCTACCATTTTTCCTTGAGCATTGGATGCAATGGAGATATCTTAACTGGGAAATCAGCTCACATCTAAACAAGGGGGAGCCTCCCAACCCACTTATAATGGATATGTAAGGAGTCTTAGCATGATACACTTTCACCTGACTGCACCTCTAGTAGAGGACAAAATTAGTATAATTAGAAGTTCCCTTGGCTAAGACACTAACCCTGGGATTTAGGTGATAAAATTCTTGAGGTCTCCATAATAGGGAGTGTCATCAGCCATGTTGCACAATATTCTGCTATTCAAACCTAGGCATTTAGTGCTGTTCTAGGTGTTGAGTAGCTCTAGGGTAGCCCCCAGCCACTGGCTACTGCTACAGAGCACGTGGGTGTTTTCTGAGACCCTGTACTCTGCCTGTTCCAGACAGGCATCTTGGCTATGCAGAGGCCTCTCATTTAGCATTGGGCACTTTGCTTTAGGCAAGCTGGAGCACAGTTGGGTTCAGCTTCCAAGTATGTACTAAACAAAACAAAAAAAAATCTGAAAAAACCCCTGAAGTTGTGAACAATGTCAGAAGAGATTAGAAATCCAAAGGCTTCCGTGGCTTGCGTCCAAATTCAGTTTTGGTGTCTGTCCAGGAAGTGGAAGAGGGATAGGAAGTGAGGGTGAGGACTTGCATTTTAAGTCTGCTTTATCCACATATGTTTATGCCTTTCCATAATTCAAACCTTCAAAAGTAATTTAGGAGACAACACTCTAACACTCATTAGGCTGTATTTCACTTTCTGGAAAGAAAGCGTGATTTATTCTCATATATCACACTCCCTGAACAGCTAAGTAGATTACCAGAGAGTTGAACACAGAAAGGAGAAACTTTTAGGATTTTCAGGATTAGCAAATTAAATTTCAGAGATAAAGAAGTCTAGGTGCATTATATTTTCATCACTCTGAAGTGTTAAATAGTGGGTGAGGTGTTAACATCACTATTATCCAGTGAATTTGGAGGTTCAGGTAAATGTTTTTCCACCTGGCTGTACATGCACACCTGCACCCATACCCACATGTTTTGCAGCATCTTCAGAGAGTAGAAGGAATAAACATCCTTCTTCAGTTTTGTCATTACTTGTGTTGCTTTTTATCTGATAGTTTTTAGAGAGCCAGGTTGTCATTGATTCAAATAAGTAGGAGCAGTTTGTCTGTTTTAACCCAGGCTCATGCTGTGCTGCTGTGACACTGCTATGCATGCTGCTCTAATCAGCCACATGAAACATTCATGGTCTGTCTTCTGAAACACTGCAGCTTGAGTACAGGGGTTTGTGCTGGGTAAAAAGGGAAGATGTGGGGGGTTTATCTCCTCCTCCTGCTCAACCTGTTTGTTGTTGGGTACCATCAGCTTCTGGTAAGTCTAGAGCTGCATTTCTGGTTTTTCCTGAGGTAATCTGTAGGACACTTCTCCATGTCTCTCTCCCCGCTTCATATTCTGTCCCACAGGGCTGATGGTGCTTCCACACAAGACCAGAATGGTTTGTGATGTTGAGATTACTAACCATGTGGTACAGGCAGTAAGTCACAACTGATTTCTCAGTGGCCAGTTATTGCTGGCTGTGAAGGACCTACAGAATTACATTCACTTCTGTCCTAAGAATTCTAGTCACAGCCTCATAATTTTGTAAAAAAAAAAAAAAAAAAAAAAAAGCAATAGGAATGAAATGTTGTACAAGTTTAATTAGACTGAATATTTATTTTAACTCAATACTACTTCCCTGGTTTCTATTATAGTTGCTGTTCTGTCCCTTTATGGGCTCATGCCCATCCTACTGTGACAGAGGAGGAAGTTTTTCACAGCTAAGTCTTGTACAAATGTTTTATTAGTTCAAGTCTCATTATTGCATTTTCTTTTCTAATCAAGACAAATAATCTGCCATTAAGAACATAATCTTTTTTCCCACTTATAGCTACAACCATAAAAGCAATTTATTTGAATCATTCCTTTGCACTCAAGGTTCTTTTTTGAAACATTGATTACTCCTAATTGTCACTTCTCATCCATAATGATTTAAAATTGTGTCTTTCAGAGTCATGATTTTTGCAAAACAGTTCACATTACAGTGTCTGGACATAGTTTTGAGGTGATTGATTTTTCAAAGCATTGCACTGAAATCTGATTCATAGTTCTGACTAAATTAACTGATTGGCTAAAACCCTGTGTTTTTATATTTTAAAAACATATAACTTTCATCAAAAGCTACAATTTGTATAAATTGTTTTTCAAATGACATGTAGACTAATCAGCTCTAAATATGTTTCCCATAAAATGGTGTGCTCCAAATTAGCTAGCCATTGCCACCTGCTAAGACAAACAGCTTATAAAGGTGTATTACATTACTGTTCAGTCTTTGAATTTTCTTTTCAGTATACTCAGAACTATCCCCAAGATGATTGCCATCCCTTTGAACAACTATGAAGTTGGGTACAGCAAAGATCCTTAAATATATATTTGCTTACTAGAAAGAAATTTTTAACTTCAGTTATGAGCTGAACCTCTTTCCTCACCATTGCCCTCTTTTTTACTGTGCCTCTATTTTACTGTGCCTCCTCTTCTTAGCATTCCGTTTAAATATAATACCAGAAAATCAAAAATAGAGTATGTCAATTCAAGTCAACATGCATGCTGAGATGTCAAAAGGCATATGCATAAATAACTCTGCTTTGTGGATTTTATGCAAAGTATTGGCATGTATTTGCATTCTAGTATCACTGATTCAGACAACTTCATACCAGCTGTCATCATCTCTACTACAGTAGTGATCTGAAAAACAATCAAAGTGAAAATTACTCTATTCAGACAAACTGCTTCAATCCATCTTTGATCTTACCATTCAGAACATTAGTCTGGAAAAGAAAATTTCACCTACATTTCTAAGCATTTACCTTAGGTTAATATTCTATTTTTAAAATAAGGGACTAACCACAGAAAGCAATGTTGTTAATTAAATTACAACAATTAATTAAACTTGTGCCTAGGCGAAAATTCACTTTTATTCAAAGAAAAAAAACCCTTCCCTCTTTTACCTTAAATCTGAAAATGCAACTCTGAAAGAATCTACAAACAGGATCCTTGTCTTTACAAGGGTAGGTAGTTATGAAAAAATAAATTTGTGCACCTGTTGTGCACCTTCCAATTATATAATGAATCAATAAAACAGATGAAACTGTGTCCCAAAACTAATAAGATGGAGAAAAGAAATATTATATTTTATTTCTTACATTCCTATCTTTTCTGAATAACTTTGTTCTGCTAAAGGTATTGTGTAGGTTTGCTTTTTTTCTGATGAAATCAAAATGGTGGAATAATTTAAATGAAAATATGAAAATAGAAATCTTGATTATATATAATTTTTCAAAGTGGACTTTCAGCAAAGTTAACTCTGTGGTATTCAATTTAAAAATGACAGTATTCAACGAAAGAGTTTAATCCCTCAAATATTTTTAGTTTAGGCAAATATCTTTGCCCTTCTGAGCATTCTTCCTCCTCATTTAGTAATTCTGCTGTCTTGTAAATAGTGTCTGTGTCTTAGAACCTCTCTTGTTCCTGTAAGAAGATGGAACTCAAGATCCATCTTTAACCAATTATTCACAGTCGTGCAGATGTAATGAAAGACACATGAGCCTGTGAATATCATTTAAAATATCTTCCAAGAAGGCTGGTGTGAATGTTTTGTTTCATGGTATATTTGACAGGTGATAAGTTCAAAAGGAGAAAAAATGATGAAAGTGTTGAAGAACCTTCCAAATGTCAAATAGGAAGTAGGAGGATTTTTTGGTAACCTCTCATTAGGCATTTCACTAGCTCCTGAGTGAGCTCAAACTACCTGTGTTCACAGGAATGATTACAGCTTTAGTCAGAAATGATACATTAGTGTCATTTCCTTGGTGATAGGGAAAAAAAAGAAAATTATTTCACATAATAATATGAATTAGGTTTGTGTTTCATCTGATTCAGTCTGCATCAGGTTGATTTGTAATCCTGGCAGCTCTACAGAATCAAGAATATTTTTAATGTAGATTGTTTGCGTAAACATTCTGATGTCTTTGTTGCTTATATTTTTTTTGATTTATTAACATTGGGAGGCTACAGATATTTTCACTGATACTCGGAAATGAATAATTGATTTGACTGCCATGGATGACATTGCTGTTCATATGGATTTTATGAATTTTATTTTTATTGTATTTTATTGTAGTAACATGATCATGGGCATTTATATAGTATTTATATATCATTATAGTAAGACCATGAGTGGTGCCTACAGAGATGCTTGCATGGTTGCCTAAGTAATAGATACTTTATCTGGTTTTATCTGCTAGACTAATTAGTCCAACTAAGTATATCTTAGGTACTATTTGGTCTGAAGTGTCACAATAAATAATGGGGCAGTGCTTATTTGCTAGAGTTGATAATCTGATTATCTGTATTTCTATTTAGTACCTGTGTTGTTAATGAGGCTATTCAGAACTGAAGGAAGTAAATAATATTTTTCATTGTGAGATTGTTTTATTCTAAAAATATTTCACTAGTTGGTTTTTTTAAGTCTTATAAATATACTCCCCAGATTTTTCTTTTCTGCTTCAGAGAAACAGAAACTGGTTTGGTTTATATCCTCTTTAGAAAGGGGCTGTTCTACTGCCTTCACAGTCTGTGTGATTTTTTTTTCCTCCCTTGTGCTTTCCCATTATTTCACTTGCAGTGTTGATTAGTAGTTTTACGGTGTGTTCTTCTAAAAGCAGCATAAAAATAAATCGTCTCTCCATCTTAAGTGTAAGAATATTTTTCCTTTATTTTTTAGTTTATGGAGGCCATGCTGCCTGGTGCAAGTTAGAAGAGCCCTGATCTGGATTAGAGCCCTGCCTGCTGAGGCAAAGCAATTAGAGAAGTACTCTGGGAATAAAAGATACAGTTAAGATGGCTCCACTTAGAGGTCTAAAAATGAGTTGGGAGAAAAATTATTGCTTCCATGATGGTAGGAATTTTTATGTTAACAATACTTTCATCCTGAAGCTCTTTCTTTGCATAGATTGGAGTCTGCACTTGAAATTTGCCAATCGTGTTCTGCTGGTGGCACACACATGCCCCATAATAGTGTAAAAAACCCTTTAGGCAGTTACAAAACGTAAATGTTCTTATACTCACAATGTATAAAAGTTAGTACATACAAGGGAGGTTTCTATTGAACATGATACATCGTTTGATAATACTTCAATATAAGAACTATAAAAAATTATCTGCCTGCCCAGAGTTATAGCTTCTTAGAGCTCTTCTCGAGAACTGGTCCCTACACGTGGTTCAGTAAAAAAGCACCTGGACATGCCCTGGGCAAGGTCTGCATGGGCCTGGTTTTGAGGGACTGGAAGTACCAGCAAAGCACACCTTCTAGAGAAAAATAGGCTCTTATTATGCATTATTGAGGGGTGGACAGAAGAGAGAAACTCTCTGATGTCACCAGCACTTTCTTCATAAACTGGCAGAACCACAGAGTGATTTGGGTCAGAAGGGACCTCAAATAGCTCATTCCAACCCTCCTGCCTTGGGCAGGGACACCTTTCATTAGCCAAGGTTGCTCAGCGCCCCATCCAGCCTGGCCTTGAACACTTCCAGGGAGGGCACAGCTTCTCTGGGCAACCCATGCCAGTGCCTCACCACCCTCACAGTAGAGAGTTTCTTCCCAGTATCCAATCTAAACTTACCATTTTCCAGTTTAAATCCGTTCCCCATTGTCATATCGCTCCATGCCACTGTAAAAAGTCCCTCCCCAGCCTTGTTGTAAGACTCCTCTAGGTACTGGAAGGTTCGTCTGACACTGCCAAAGATCATCATCATTCTGGCAGACAGGGACCATTAGATTTCATCCTTTTCAAAAGGATGCAGTTACTTGAGGGGGAGGGGGGGGTTCTTGCATCTCCTCTGGGACTTTGGTTGAGACTATTATTAAAGTAGAAATAAGGAACTTGACAAAGAATCACAAATCAATATTTCTGTGTATACCTGTAGGTGGGAGCCACAGTTACAGCAGCCTGAAACAAATAATTAGTATTTTTCACAGTGATAGGCAGTTTATGCAGAGAATATACAGGGAGGTTAGAGCTTTGGAAGAAAGGAAGGATTCTGTAAATTTCCATGGTTCAGGAACAGCATGTAACATTTCCCTTAGTAAGAAAACAAAGTACCTTCTGGATCTCTTCCCACATCCTGCTGTATATCAACAACTTTCTCTCAATTACCTTTTGGCTCAAGTGAATAAAGGGCTGCAATCATCCTTTTTAACAAGGCTTTAAAATTGCTCTTTTTTTTTTTCCAGATCATTTCCAACAATAAATGCAATTTAAACTTTTATGATAAAAGTGTGGAAGAGCTTTAAAATAGCTCAGGTATTTTTCTAGAGAAGGTGATGTCATTCTTTCCATCAGCAGAAATGCAGAACTCATGCTTCAGTCTTTGTTTGCTGATAAGTAGAAAAAGAATTAGAATATTAGTCAGGATTTTGATATTTAAAATGATTTATTTTCCTCTGTTATATTATCTTTGTCAGCTAGTTTTCATTTTCAAAAGTATTTCAATTGCCAAATTTGACCTCTTGGTGTATTTACACTGTTCTAATGTGACTTATGTGTATAATTGAGAACAGAATTTGATTTATGTGTAAGTACTTCAAGTTGCCTGACATGAACTGAGATAAAAAAATTTTATGACTCCCAAGCAGCCTTTTAAAAACTTTCTTGAGGTATTTTTCTTTGGAAGGAAAGACATACTTCATAGATACTTGTGAGCAGTAAAAAAAAAAAAAAAAAAAAAAAAAAAATAAAACCCTTACTGATTTTGGTTCCAGTTTCAAATTCTTGAGCAATGAGATTAAAGTTTCGCTTCTGCACCAGTTGTCATTTGGACAAGACCACAGCTGACTCTCACATATAAAGTCAAGGAACAATATTAGGAACAACTTCACTGATATGGAACTTCCTTCTCTTCCCTCTGCAGGACTGAGCATTATTGCAGACATTCCTTGGGACATGGAGGAGTCCTTGAGCCTGCTACCATCTCCCTGGAAGCACTGGGCATAGCAGCTGAAGGGCTCCCTTACACGTCTGTGACCAGCTGTGCTTCTCAGAGCTCCCGCTACATTAGCTCCCGCTAATCTGTGATTCCCTCTAGAATTCCAACACATAACTGAGTAGAGTGGCCAATTATGGTGAAATATGATTCTTCTTTGTTCTTCAGCATATTTATGTAAGCATTATCCAGCTTTCACTGTAGTTAAGATCTTTTTCACTTTAGACCAATGTTCTCAGATAAGATTGGATACACAGTACTTTCTACCTCTGCCAAAATAATACAAGGGCATGCTTGATTTTCACTATGGAAATAAATTAGTTGCAAGATCCTAAAGAAGAAGTACACATGCAAGAGGTTTGGAAGAGTGATAGCTGGAGTTTATAATGATTTAAATCAATATTTTGGTAATGCAGGTCATGCTGAAGAATATATCTCTGCTGTTGTTGATTAAGTAGATGTACCTGCTAAGAAGAGTTCCTTAATTGACTGCCTGCATTATCATGTAATGATCCTGTTTAGTATAACAGAGTTGCTAGAGTTAAGTACTTTTTGTGGAGATCTCAGAGTCATAGAATGATTTCCTGCTATGGGCAGGGACACTTTCCACTCCATCAGGCTGCTCAAAGCCCTGTCCAACCTGTCCTCAAACCCTTCTAGGGATGGGGCATCCCCAGCTCCTCTGAGTAACCTGTTCCAGTGTCTCGCCACTCCAGGTGGGTCACGCAGGAGCAGAGTACAGGGGGAGAAATGCCTTCCAGGGTGAGGCAGGCTGGCCACACCTCTTTTGATTTAGCCCAGGGTACAGTTGGCATTCTGGGCTGCAAGAACACATTGCCAGGTCACATTCAATTCTTCATCCACCAGCATCCCCAAATCCTTCTCCTCAGGGCTGCTCCCAAAGCCTTTATCCCTCATCCTGTATTGGTACTGGTGATTACCCTCACCCAGGTGTGGGACTTGCACCTCCCCATGTTGAACTTACTGAGGTTTGCAAGGGCCCACTCTTCAAGGCTGTCAAGATCCCTCTGGATGGCACCCCTTCCCTCAGGAGTAACAGTTGCACCACTTAACTTGGTGTCATTTGAGATGAAAGACCTACTCTAAACTCAGACACTGAGGACAGAAATTTGGCTTTAAACACTGTGTTGTTTTCTGGATAGGTAGTAAATGGATCATAGCAATAAACTTTGTAAGTTGTGTTACCTTCCTGCATTCTTCCCATTTGACATTGTGAATTGTACTCGTTACACAATGTATTATTGTTCCCAAGTTAACTACAAATGCAACCTTTCCTGTGGCCTCTCTAGACCTGTGAATAAAGTGAGGTGTTTTTACAACTATGCCGTTTCTCAGGGTGTAGCCCTGTGATGGGACATCTTTACCACCAAGGCAATAAATCCTGCAATTTACTGGCATCACTGCATCCACAGTAATGTCCCCTCAGTGGTAATTACAGGCTTAGGTAATAAGTAGTAAAACAATAATTGATGTGTGTGCTTTAGTCTACTAAATCAGTCATCCTTTAGAAATTATTTCTCTGTTACAACCAGGGAAGAAAAACATAAAGTACTAAAACTGATTGAAAATAAAAATATGTTGGCTCAAATTTGACCTTCATGTTTTAGAGACAGATGCACATGTTGATATTCAGGGATCTATCAGAGAGTACCAGAGCAGACCCAACAAAGCCAAGGTAAGAATTCCTGTGAGACATTCTTGTAGCAGCATGGAGTATTCCAAATCTTGGGCTCCTCAACACAAGACAGACATGTTTCTCCTGGAGCAGGCCAAGTGGAGGGCAACAAAGATGATTAAGGGCCTGGAGAATCTCTCTTACGAGGAAAGGCTGAGGAAGAGGGGCCTCTTCAGTCTTGAGAAGACAAGAATAAGAGCATACCTCACCAATGTATATTAGTATCTGAAGGGTGGGTGTCAAGAAGATGGAGCCAGGCTCTGCTCAGTGATGCCAAGCAATGGGACAAGAGGCAACAGGCAGAAACTGATGCAGAGGAAGTTCCACCTGAACATGAGGAAGAACTTCTTTACGATCAAGTTGAGCATGGACTGGAACAAGTTGCCCAGAGAGGTTGTGGAGCTTCCCTCACCAGAGATTTTTCAAGAACCATCTTGGTGCAATTCTTCTGCAATGTGCTCTAGGATGGCCCTGACTCAGTAGGAAGGTTTAACCAGATGACCACTGTCATCCCTTCCAATTCTATCCATTTTGTGATTCTGTGAACAAAACACTAAAACAGTGTGCAAGGAAGAAAGAAATGGCTTCTTCTAAGCAAGTAAGAAATGTGGATGCCATTTGTGCTAGTGGTGCTAGTACACTGTAGTAGGCTTCTAACAAATCAGAGAATATTTCACCAGTTCTGTATTTTACAGTTCAAGACTTTAGCCTTAAGCAAGAAAAAGGATTTTTCAAATTAATAAAAATAAAAGGAAACCATCATAGGCAGGAATGGTAAAAGGAATGAACTTTTTACTTCTTCAGCTAACATGGATCACAGTGCAAGAATATTGATTCTGGTGACCGTAGGCTATAAAAGATTAGATCTACTTTGCTCATTGGAGAAATGATAAATAAGTAGCCCTGTGTAATATTTTTAAGATAACAGCTTTATATTAGTGATCCTTTCAATCTTGGACTATGTCTGAAGGGTTCACCAGGAAAAGCTTCCTGTGGGAAGGAGCCCATGTTGGAGGAGGGGAAAGACTCCTCTCCCTGCAGTGGCAGAAGCAATGTGTGATGGACTGAGAAACCCCCATGCCCCACGTCCATGCCTCTGCAGGGAGGTAGAACTGGGAAGGGAGGGCTGGAGGAAGGTGTCTTTAAGGTACTTTATTTCCCATTATCCTGCTCTAATTTTCTTAGCAATAAATTCAATTATTATCTCTAATTTGAGTGTGTTCTGCCTGTGACAGTATTCATTGAGTGATCTCTCTCTGTCCTTGTCTCAATCATGAACATTTTGCTACATTTTCTCTCCCTTTCCAGCTACAGAGGGGAGCAATAGGCTTTTGTGGATGCCTGGCATCCAAACAGGGTCAACCCACTACACCACCCCAATGCAAGATGGATGATAAGAGATGACATAAGTGGCAAAATACAAGGAACCAGTGAGATATTAATGACTGCTCAGAACTGCACTTGGCAGACTATTGTTCATAATGCATTTTTGCAACAAACTTTAAGTCTTAGTATAAAGAGCACTACAGGTGTTGGTGGAGGGACAGATTAAAAAATGTAAAGAACAAAACAACTGACAAAGTATTCCTTGAAATTGTGGAAGTGAGGCACACCTAGGTTTGTTCACCAATAAAGGTAATATCATATAAAGGCCAGAGGAAAGACTATCGGAAATGACTGTGATCAATGACAACTAGTATTTGTTGTACAGGAAGACTATCTTCAACATATAACTTGGGTGACAGTGCCTAGCTCATTTGTTTTCTGAAGATGGAATCATAGAATCACAGAATGGAATAGGTTGGATGAGACATTAAAGATCACCTATTTCCAACCCCCTTGCCATGGGCAGAGACACCTTTCTCTAGATGTGCTTATTCAGAGCCCCATCCAACCTGGTCTTGAACACTTCCAGGAATGGGGCATCCACAGCTTCTCTGGCCAACAGAGAATGTCTCACCAAACCCACAGTAAGGAATTTCTTCCTAAACCTACTCTTTCAATTTAAAGTTATTCCCCCTTGCTCTATTCCCCCCTGTAAATACGTAGTCATTCCCTCTTGTAAAATGTGAGCAAAATATGCGTATATTATAAGGTTCAGAGCAGAGCTGGAGTGCAGAAGCTTTTTCAGACTGAGCAAAGGGAGATGGAGTGCTGGCCCTGGGCTGGACCCAGGTAAGAACAAGACCGGAGATGTTATCTATTCAACTCTGTAGGAATTACTCAGATTTGGAGGAAGGTGTGTACTGCTGCTCTGTCTGGCCTGTACTTTAGTTGGATGCTGATGGTTTTATGCTTCAGCAACACCAAGGAGGGAAGGCAGCAAAGAATTAAGAGCTCAATTATAGTGAATTACTCTGCCTATATTTAAGGCAAACCCAAAACATTTTTATGTAAAGGGAGGCGAAGTTAGATGGAGAGATTTGTATCACCAGACATTTGTATGCACTCATTGCATTTTCACTGTCTAATGAGAAAGAGGGAAGAGTCCATCGTCACTGACATAGGTGCTTCGTCGCCCCGCAAAAAACCCCACGAAAGCAATCCAAGCCCGTACACCGGGGTGTCAGCCCTGGTGTCTCGGCCCGGAGCGGGGAGCTTGGGGCGGGCGAGCCTCTGCCGCGGGCCGTAGGGCACGTGTTTCTCTCCCGCGGGCTGAGCAGACAAGGCGTGCCCGCTGCCCCGGCCCCGCTCCGGGAGCCGCCGCCGATCCTGGAGCCGCGGCCCCGCCCCGCGGCGCTGGCGTAGCGCTGACGCCGGGCCCGCCCCGCCCGGGCCAGCCGGGGTAGCGGCGGGCCGGGGGCGCCGTTAGCAGCTGCTGGGCTCGCCCCGCGGCGCCCGCCCGCTCCGCCGGGCCATGCGGTAGCGGCTGCGGCGGGCCGGGCTCTCGGCGGCCATGGAGCGGCTCCCCGGCGGCCGCCGGCCCCGGCTCGTGTCCTCGCTGGGGCTGGGGCGGCGCTCCTGGGAGGTCACCTTAGACGAGGAGCGGGGGCGGCTGGCCTGGCGCGACCCCCGCCCGCCGCGCCGCGCCGGCGGTGAGTGGAGCGGGCGGGGGCCGGGGCGCACCTGCCGCGGCCTGGGGCGGGCCGGGGCCGCCCGAGAGGCGCCTGCCCTCGGCGGCGGGGGAAGGGCGTCCGCGGCGTCCCCGGTGCCGCGGCGCGGGTGCCGGCGGGGGCGGCCTGCGGCCAGCGCTGTCCCGGCGCCCGCGGCGGAGTCTCCGCGCCCGGGCCTCGTTGAGCATCCGGAGAGCTCCGTCGGCGTGAGCGCTTCCTGCCCTCGGGCGCCTGTGCGGCACCTCCGGGGTTCGGAGTCCGACGGGCGGAGGGTGGCCCGATCCCACGCGGGGCCGGGCAGGGCGCTCGGAGCGGGGAGATGCAGGCGGGACCGTGCTCTGCAGCCGCCGGCTGTGCTGAACGCTGATCGGGCCGTGCCTTCCCAAACAAAGCCGAGAGCTGCTCTCGCTGAGCCGCAGCCCCGCGTGTCGCGGAGCAGCCCGGCCGAGCGAGCATCCTTGCTGAGCCTGCCCCTGATGGCACGGGGGACGCACCTGTCCCCGCAGCTGGCCGGGCAAAACACAGATTTGTTCGGCTGAACCCCATTTGTTTCTTGGCGGGTACGGAGAAGCGTGTAGTTTATTATGCATTTAAAGTAGTCGTAGCAGTACATAAGAGACTTACAAAACCTTAAAAGCAGTTTTGGTTTTCTTAGTTACAGCAAGACTTTTTTTAAAAAACTCTTTTATACTGAGGCAGTGTCCAGGCAGTGACTACTTTTGTTGTTTGGGTTGGGGTTTTTTTGAGCTTTTTTTTAAAACTCCACTTTCTCAGGGGCTTAGTGGAAATTTTACAAAGAAAGTTTAATTTTTGAGATTTACTGATTTGGAAATATTTAATACGTGCTGCTAGTTTGCAATGTGGTAACAAAGATTTCAACAGTTCCCCTTTTGTGCAGTTAGCATAGTGTAAATGAACAAAATTGCCAGTCTAAGAAGTCAGTGATGAAAATACCTGAAAAAAATCACATTAACTTGTGAGGATGTTTGCATATCGAACTTTCTGCTGTACTTCTGAGAGGCATTTTTTTCAGGGTCTTTGACTTCAGTGGTTTTATATAGTAATTATTCCCATTGTTAATATAGCCATATTAACGTGGCATGTGAACATTTGAAAATGTGTAATGTCCTTTTTTTCACAGCAGCTGCTGTAGAGTTGAAAACTGCTGTTATCCCCATTTTAGAGGTTACAGGATCTGAGACAGATTCTAATAATAGAAAGGCTGACTAGAAGTTTCATCTGAGAAAGGTTTGAATATAGATGTTTCCAATCCCTGGCAGGTCCCCAAACTTAAATAGTTCTTCCATTCTTACCATGTGCCTTTGTTAAATATTTTTCAGATTTTATCATAATATCTTATTGGCCCGAGGCAGTTTTCAAGAAGGTGAGGGGGAAAAGGAGAAAGAGAACTCAAGAATTGTAAGAATTTGGTGCGACAGTTTACATAACTGAGATTTGGTTATGCTTTAAGTACTGCCCTTCTTATTCATAATATAAAAATAGCTTGTTATCCTTCCCTTGCTATTGTGCAAGTAGTTTGATATAATCTAATGTTTATCAACAATGCTGATGAAAAAAGGAATCAAAAATTCCTGAACTTTTCTCAGTTAAAGGAATTTTAGACTTAAAGGACAAATTTATTCTTTAATTCTGCTGAACTTAAAACATTGTTGTGTAAAATAGACTGTATACTTTTCAAATTGATACAGAATTAGTCTAGATAAAGGTACCTGGATCCTGAATTTTAAATAGAAAGTTTCAAGGCCTTTTGGGATAATTGCTCCTACTAGGTAACATAGGTCTTACTTTGGAGATAATTTGGTGGAATTGTGTAAAATCCTTCTAAAAATGCCTTTGTAAAGTCACTAGGAGACTGATGTGTTGGCTAGAGCAAGTTCAAGGGGAGTGCCATTCTCCTGTCTGATGAATTCCTTTAGACCAAGCACGAGTGCCATAGATTCACACTAGCTCTCTCATGAGCACTCTGAAGTTTACAGCTGCTTGCAGTTGTGAATTTTTACTACTTTTTAAGTTGTAAGATTTCTTGACTTGCTCCTGGTAGATCAAACAGTGTCCAAACATGCCATGAAGCATGTTCCGAATGTCAGAATTGTGGGAGTGATGGAAGGAGAGTGGGACACAGTAAATTAGAGGTAAATATGAGTTACAGATGAGGCAGTTTCTGGAGTACCCAGCTGGAGATGCTGTAAGAGGCAAGTGGGATTACAGAATGCAGCCACTGTCTTGCAGCACAGCTATTCACATTATTTCGGAAAACATCATGTGAAATGACAAGAGAAAAGAGAAGAAGAAATGCCTAAGTGTTCTGGAGGCACAGGTATAATTTATGTAGGACTCAAAACAATAGATAATGTACCTTCTCGTCTTTACACACTCATTAATTCATGTGTTCCTTGCACTCGAGCTTGAATTTCATCACAGTTTTGGATTATTGCTGCCCTGTTGTCTCCAAGCTCTTTTTAAGACCTGTGATGATTCATTTTGTTCTCTACAATTATTTTGGAAATATGAGCAGCATACATGACAATATATAAATAAACTTAATAATATGGAAGGTGGTTATGTAGAAGCATATAATTTCAGAAGAGTTGCTTGACCAAGATTGTTATCTTTCTACCATTTTGCCTTTGACTACATGACTACATTGTGTCTAAATACAGACTAAATTATGGAGTATAAAAGTGCTATATTTCTTGTTTAGTAGGTAGCTATTACAGTGAACCAGTTGTCCTTAAACTGTAAAAACTCAGCCTGCTTATTTTCAGAGCATTTATTACTGTCTTGAATTTTGGTGTATAAATAAAAATTGTTTGGTATATGTTTTTTTCAAGGTTTTCAGACTTGAACACGTACAGAACTATAGCTAGGTGTATTGTAGAAGTGTTGAAATGTTTACCTTTCCCTGTTGCATCCAAAATCAGGAACAGATGGGAAACAACACAGACTTTGTCCAGTTGTCCAGGAAAGTACCTGTAGTTTTAAAGAGAATGGGAAGATTCTTCTGTTTTCTCATCTCTGTACAGTGATATTTATATGCATATATATATATATATATATTTATGTTTATGTATTTAAATCCTATTCTGTCAAAATGCAGAAGTATTAATTCAGGAGAATTCTTTTTAATGCTATTATTTGGGAGATGCCAACAACAACAAAAACATCAAATGTTTGTTCAAGTTGTGTATTTTTAAATTCTGAAATACAATTTCCTACTGTTAGACTTTGTTTAACAACATCATCTTTTCAAGTTCTCTCTTCAGCGTAATCAGGTTCCTGTTTCCTGTTCTTTGATGGCTAGAAATTTTTGAACTTACATAGAAAACTTTTACCTGTAAATTTTCGTGTGTTTCTCTGTTACTTTCAGCTATGCATCCTTTTTTCCTGGGGATGCCTTCATGTTAAATTTTTCTGATGAACTATGTTTTTCAACCTTGTTACATTTTTCCATGAGATTGAGTCATGAATCATAAATAGCATATGCAGAGCTGGTTAGCTAAATTGTTTTATTATTTCTCCCATGTTGATGGCACAGTCAGGTTTTTCTCAAGTAACACATGATAAAACTTTTTGTATCAAATTCATAGCAGAGTGTATGTTGTACATATATACTTAGAGGTATTTCAGAAGCATTGGCTAAGGTTTCATTGTGCCTGGTACTAAAAGCATTACAAATGCAGAATGAGGTTCTCCTGACATTTTTCTAGGATTTTTTTTTCTTTTTGCTAAAGTGCAAACATGAAGGGGATGACCAAACTAGACCATGAACTCTATGCATTCACTTGTGGTGTGTGCTTTCTTTTAGCCTTTGTATTTCAGAATTCTGTTCCATGTGTCCTTTCCAAAACAACCACCTGAGGAAGCCTTGGTACTAGTGTTCCCATCACTGCTGTTATTCTAATGGATTCTAAAGAAAGCTCAGTTTGATAAACAGGGTACTTAGCAGAGGTCTGTCCAGCTCCTGGTGCTTGCAGAGTGTTGGCACATCCTTAGTCAAGGTCATTTGTCATCAGTCATTCCCGTCTGGCAGTTGGCGTGTGCAGAAACGTGACCCATGTTTCTCTGTAGGCAATGCCACAACTGCATTACACAGGTGGGATGTGGGAAGCAGTTGCTGCAGCAAGCATTGCCTCTTTGGAATGTGTTGTTTTCTGGAAGATACATTGTTCAAATAGAGATGCACACTCCATGAAGCAATACATGTTCTTTAGCATGCACCTTTTTGCTGGGTTGTTTCCTTCCCTTAAGGTAAATAAGTGCATCTTACTCCCTGCTTTATCATTGAAATATTCACAGTTGAGCAGGAAAGATTTTATTTGGAAATGCAGAAGAAACAGTGGGAAGACATTCAAAAGTATGATTTAAATATTCAAGTTGACCCAAGTTCAAATTGCTGTGCTTTGATTCAGATTCATGTGATGTAAAGTAGCTGTGTGATCATAGTAGGAACTGGTCTATTGGTTTACAAAGTACTTGAAGATTTACTTTAAAATAAAAGAAGGAAATTTCCTTATACATGGCTGTACATGGTGAAATCATGGTCTTTGGATGTTTGTGACTCCTCCACAAGATTTAAATCAATTGTGCTACCTTTTTTATTTCCTCTCCTTTAGGACGTGAATTGTCAATGATTCTGCTCTATATCCTACCTTCTCTTATTCTAGTGTCTATTAAGTACAGCTTTCTGTACTGCACAATTGGTATAATACCATGTACCTTCTGATAGCAAGTATTCCTGTTTTCTTGCTTTTAGGTGAAGGCAAATCTTTAATGTAAAAGCTTGACCCTTCATATGGGCTCTAACAGCGAGTTAGTTTTCAAAGTGACTGAAAATACACTTTTTTTTTAAACCTATATCCCAGCTTTTTCCTCGTTAATATTTTTAAGTCATGAGAATATGCTATTAATTTAAATTAATTCTAAATGCTGCTGCATCCATGGGCCTCAGCTGAGTTTAAGAATAAACCAAATGCTGTGATCAGCAACGTTATTGTGCTTGTGCATGGGTCTAGGTTGCTTTGAGCTAGAACATTTGTGAGGGGGAAGTTTGGTCTGTAGCATACTTAGCTGGCAGTGATGAATGAACAAATCTTGACTGGAGTTCTGAGTGAGTGCTCATAAACTCAGGAAGTGTTCTGTGGGAGTGGCAGACAGCAGTGACACACCAAAATCTTTTCTTAACACAGAAAAACACACTTCCCAACTGCTGGCTGCATTTTGCACAAAGAAAGCCCACTGTTTATGTGCTTACCTTGGTTTTGCTTCTGTGGGGTTTTTTTCCCCCTCTCCCACTTGCTTAATGTGGGAAAAGTAGTGTGTGTCTAATCCAGCGTTCTGCTGATTTATCAGTTTGCTTTTAGGAAGAATGTTAAGATTAAGAGCGCTGTGACCCAGAATGACTAATGGCTGGCACAGCCAGAGTCCTGAGAAGACTGTCACCTGCTTACTGTGTATTTTGTTTAGCTTTTTAACTTTTTACTCCTTTTTTTGCTATGCCTTTTCCTTCACCTTCTCTGGATGGTCAGCTCTTTGTCTCTAATATCCTAACCATTGACTCTGTTGAAAATTTTGTCTAGGAGCTGTTGTGTGCTGCTTGGTTTAATGGGTTGGACTGAGCCAAGTAAAGTTCTGTGTTTGGTATTGTCTGAGCCCATATTTCAACCTTTTTTTCATTAATGTTGATCTTGTAGTACTGGTGTAAGCAACTTTTTTTTGTGTATGTTTTGTTAATTTGGCAATAAGGTTTTCCATGTTTTGGGAGAAATACTAAAGTTGAAGGCCCTTGAGTGAGCACCTTTATGCTATGTCAGTGAAATAAATGTCTCATGCTACTTGATAATAGGGTGAATGCTACAAAAGTAGCTGTGGGAAAGGACTAAAGGACTATAATTAGTACATATGTGAAGCTTCAAGAGGGCATAGGTTAGTACTATTTTTTGTGGGACACATTTTGGTGACTAAATGGCAGATGAGAGCATTGTGTTCATGGGAGCAGGACTGTTGTGCTCATACTGGAGGTCTCTGCTTCATATTGAAAGCTTCCTCCTTTTGGGGAAAAGGCGGAGGGGTGGGACTAAGCAGTTGGTTTGTAATGTGATGAAACAATATTCTGTGTAGCACTAAGTCAAATAGTGATAGAGATATTTGGCCTGATAGAAATTCTTGAGTTCTATTCAAGCACGTTAGAATTTGTTGTTCCAAGCAGTAGGGAATATTCTGAATAACACATGTTACTTGAGACAGCTCTGCATCTTTCTGGCCATCTGCAATTATTGGGTTCAGTAGTGTGTGATTTTTGACTCCCTTAAGATTGGAGTGGGCTGTCAGGCCAGTGGAGTTGCTTGATGCTTTTATGGTGCTATGTAGTATTGAGGGGTACAATCAGCAGAGCTGCTATTCCCAGAATAGAAACTCCCAGACTTTCACTGAAGCCAAAGATTTCCAGATGGAAGGTGGGATCGGTTCTTCACATTTGTTCTTTTGGTTTTTTCCCCCTCCTGTTTTTCAGAAATCTGTTTTTGAGATTTGTGACTCTGGTGCCATAAGATAAAAAAAAAACCATATAAATTAAAAATATTTACTTTTTGCTTTTTTTGCCATGTCTGAGATTTGCTGGAAAATCAAAACAGTCATGCAGCTGTCAGAGGGGGAACACAGAATTAGGAGAGCTTATAAGTGGTTTCAAGGTTAATAGAAGCTGTGTAATGTGTGCTGAATTATATACTCCAAAGAAATGCTTTCAGTGATACAGATTTGGAAGTACTTTAAAATTGATTAGCTATCTGTTCAGTTGGAGAGCTTTATTATATAAAAATGCTTAATAAGATAATTACTTCAGTTGCTGCTCCCAGCATACATACTAATAAGTATGCACTATGTACAACTATTTCCAAAAATGTTATTTAGAGCACTCTCATTTAAACTTTGATCTAAATGTAGTTTCTAAGTTTTATAGCATGTCTTTGAGGAGTAACTAAACAAGTTACCATGTAAGTGCAATCTTCATAGATGCAACAAGCTTTCTTTCATATTTTGACATATGGATCAGTGGCAGAGCCAGTAGAAAAATAAGTAAAAGAAGTTTTGGAAAAGAAAGATTAAAGAATGTACTTTCTTTCCTTTATTGTTCCATCTCTGTTCTGTATTTCTTTTCCCTTGGAAAAATGTATAGGTTAATTATATTAGCAGATCTTGTATCTGTTGGGAAGACCAAATAACTGTTACTGTCCAGTATTAGATGTAGTCTTACATGTTTGTAAGTACATACAGTATCATACATCTCAGAGTTTATCTCTGCTCTTTGATCTTTGTAACAACATTATGTGACTACTGCACTTCCCTGTCCTGCCTTGAGTATAGTAAATATAATTACTATATTTGTGAAATTTGTTTTTAAGTTGAAACATTCAAATACAGCCAGATTGCTAAATGACCTCAGAGTAAACTTTGAAAGCTGCATTTCTTTTGAATCGTGTTAAAAAATTCAGGGAAGATAAAATTACAAGATGAGTATAAATCACATCAAATACCAAAACCCCTTGAGTGAGTAGTCCAAAAATTGTCAATACCTGTGATGATATGTAGGGACTCTTTTGACTAAACCAATTAAATAGGATGGGAAGAAATAATCAAAGTGAATTAGTGGCAAATGAATTGCAGTCATGACTGTGAAGAGGTCAGGGTAACTTTTCACACATTTCACATTCCTCACCACTTCCATTGTACTGCTGCAAGATAGTGAGGAAAATAAAATGTAGAATAAACCCCAGTAACAGAGGTATTATTGTCTGTATTTTATGTGTCGAATATCTTGGTATCACTCTCTTTGTTTATGTGAGAGAAGCAAGTATATTATAATTCTTATTATATAAGAGATTATTTATGTAAGACTATATTATTGTGATATAAATCTTTTATGTAGGTGTATGCATACAGACAGTACTTGCTTGTACATAAGTACAAAGCATGCATTTTAAGTTTCACTTTTTTGACATGAAGTAACAACAAAACATTGAAATCAGTAATGAAAATGAGACAAAAGTCTTCGGTTTGACAGGAGTTAAGAAGTCTGAGATGATGTTTAGGAACTATTGGAGAAAAGAGAATGAGGTTGGAGGAAATTATTTCATAGTCTGAGAACAAGAGGCCTTTAATTCTGAAAAATAGTAGTTTTGAAGTTGATATGAGGAAAATATTTCACAGTATATAAACATAACATCTAGAATTCTCTTGAGAGATACTAAACTTTAAAATCTCAGTAGGATTTAAAATCTTAAGATTTCATATGAATGCCCTTCTTTCATAAGCCAAATACTTACTTTAGAATAACAAATAGCTTTTGTAGTCTGTGTACTAGATTTAGTTGCACATTCTCTGAAATAGCTTGTGCTATTCACTGTCAAATATCTGCACTAGGCCTCATAGAAGGGGCAGTTTAATTACACTGAAATTAATGTTGCTGGATTTTGGCTTCATGCAAAAATATTTTTATACATGAAATACCTTATTTTCTGAGAAATCATAGGCATTTAAAATACTGTTTTGGGTAGTTGGTAGGTGGTCATGGATTATTTGCTTTGACTAAAGACAAAAGAATATTGAAAATATTCAGAAAATTTGTAGTTATGCTCTTTGTTGTGCTTATTGAGCAACTGCTCTAATCATATGTCTGTATCATGTTTCAAGATTCTTACATGTAAGATCTTGTGTTCATACAGAAAACTGTTTTGTACCAATCTGCGAGATCATTGCTGTAGAAGAAACTGAGTTTAACAAGAAACAGCGTAACATTGGCAGATGGCAAAAAATGGCAAAGCTACATGCTTTCACAGGTAAGGCAGATAAGTCTCTGGATGCTTGTGCTTGCTGTTCTGTGAAGATAGTTTAAGGCAGACTCAGAAGGAACTGTCAAAGTTTTGGGTTTTTTTTAACAGAAATGATGTGTTTAGAGAAACTACACATCCAAAAAACAAACAAACAAAAACCCAAACAAAACCAAACAAAAACAACAACAACAAGAAAACACCAAAAAAGACCCCCTCCCCCCCAAAAAAAAATTAAAAAACCACCAAGATCCCAAACTGAAATAAACTCAAGCAAAAGTCCCACAAAAAACAAATAAAAAAAGCCCCACCAAAAATCTGTTGGTTTATATTTGAAGATCCTTATTTGGAAAATAAAACTCTTCCTTTAAGATCATGTGCTGTTTTTAGTTATTTTTGAATGAAACTCTAACTAATGTCTGAGTGTTCACCCTGGAGTCTTTTTGCTGCCAAATGACTCTGCTGCAGGACACCTGCTTGCTACTTCTTGACTAGAAAATTGAGAGAGTGAAAGAATGAGTCCTAAATGTTTTTAAATTACCCCTAACCATCAGGATATATGCATGAAAGTTACTTTGTTTTAAGAATGCAGTCAATAATACGAAGTGCCATAAATAAGTGTCTGGTTTAAGAAAAGAGTGATGACCTCTGTGCTAAAAAGATGTCATGCCAGAATTTTATGCCTTACTTTTCTCACCTTTAGTCCTCCAGTAAGAGTGATTTGAGAAACTGAATATGAAGTGTAAGTATAAGGTCTTAGTCCATAAAAAAAACAAAATATTTTTTTCTCAAATTTCAGCTTTATAGAATGAAATTCACGCAGTTGGTTACATGAGAGTTGATGTCAGCATGGCTTATCTTCTTAAGTGTGTGGCTTTTTAAGTAGATATTGCAGACTTTAATACAGATAATATGTAAGCTCAGTGAACTTCTGAAGAAGTGTGTCTATAATAAGCTGATGAGACATGGCTTCTTTTAAAAGAAGTCTTTCTTTGGGTGTCTGCTTGTTAGTGAGTGTTTTCATTTATGTTTTCATTTGGATTCTCTACAAATGTGCTGGTCATAGTCTGCTTCTGTCAGTTGTAGAAGTGTGTAGTGGAAGTTAATTACAGGTCAGTATTTTGGAGATCTTTCTGAAATATGTTTTTCATTTCACAGAACCATCTCATTATGTTTTTGTGGGGTTTTTTTTCTGTTTTTTTTTTTAAATTTAAATAGTGCATTATGTGAAGAAAGCCCGCAATCACCGCTGGCGGTGCAGTGATGCGACGTTCTGGAGTGTTGATGAGCACTTATGTAATCAGTGGACACAGGCACTGAAGGAATTACTTGAAATGCAGAGTAAGTTTGGATGAGCTATGAACATTTGCACCATCATTTTGTAGGCTTGTACATCAATCAGTGTTATTTTGATATATCTGCTTTTTTGAACTCTTAAGAGCAGCTTATGCTCAAAAATTGAGGGAGCCAAGAGTTCAAGTGTTTCCTTATCACTCCTTTATCTTACATATTCCCTAAATTGTACTGAGTGCTTTAATCAGTCAGGACTGTTTGTGTCATATGATTTTGCCCAGATATAAACTATTTTCACAAAATAAAGACACATTGGAAGCTTAGCAGAGGCTTTAAATGGCTGTAGCTTTGGAACAAGTAATGGGCAGATGTAAGCTCAGGGATTTAAGGCACTCTAGAGATTTGAGGTCAAGGACTGTAGCAATTGGAAGATTTATGGGTATGTTTCCCCTTTCCAGACTCTATCATCAACAAAATGTGTCTTATGTAGTAAGAGTTCCCATTAATAATTTCTGAGACTCTTGGATATCTACTTCATGGGAGGTTAAAAGTAATTTTGAAGGAGTTATTCCTGAAAGAGATGCCTGGATAGATGTCAGGAAGCAGCAGGAGCAGAGAAACTGACAGAAAGGAGGTCAAGGGTGATCATAGCAGAGGCAGTGCCTTGCTGACCACAGTCCCACTGTATCTGAGCAGGGTGGGGATAGGTACAGGTCCAATTTACAGGTGAGGTATAGTAATTGGATCCATGCAGGGAGGCTGGAGTGGAACAGCTGGAGCTGGGATTAGGGATGAGCTCCCTACAGGGTGGGTCTGAGGCCCATCTGAGATACAGAGCTGGAGAAGGGATTGGATGCAGGTACACCTACAGTGGTACTTAAACAAATACATAAGGCTTACAGAATAAAAAATAGTATTTTAGAAAAACTGTTCTGAACAGGCAATGGAAGCATTATTAATGGCTTTTTTTGGTAGACATTACACAAGGTACATCTGTCTTTTTTGCAGAAAAATGGGGGTTTGTGTACCCATTCAGTACACCTGTGAGAAATGTGGCCAGAGCAGTCTATTCATTTGAATGCAATTGTTAATTTTATTGGTAACAAATTCCTTCAAGAAAGGGAAATATGTTCTCAGATGGGCCGAAGAGTGCTTTGAGTGTACAGCAGATTTAAACCACTCAGTCTGTCTAGCTTGGGTGGATTTGTTGTAGAAGTGTGTTGATGTAATAAGCTTGATTTTTTTTTCCCCTTTTAAACTAATTATCTAGAATGCCATTTGAGGAAGCATGTTAATGTCTTTGTCTGCTCCATGAAAAAGGAGGTCTCCCAGTTGCAGCAAGCATTACTGTTTTCTATTATTACACCTCTGTATTCTGTCAGTACAGAGGTGTAATAATCGTTTTAATTGATACTGCTAGTGTAAATCCATAACTGTTTGGACAAATTTGAGATAGTAATATCAAAGGTGCTTTTGGAGGGGGGAATGGGTAACACTCTAGGGCAACTAACACTGTAGGACAAGCACTTAGTATGCAGCATGTAGTTTTGTGAGGCATTCTTAGTGTGACTTGATCACAGAAAGGAAATGGATTTTAACAATGTTATTAAAGAAAGAAGTTTAAATAAATTTATGTAAAAGTATTTTTATCTATGCTTCACTTACAAGTGGCTTTGTTGTTGCTGCCCTTTTCGTCTTGTATGCCCACAATACTCCTGTAATTAGAATAACTTGAGTAGTGGGAAGGTACTGCAAGAATGACAAGTAAGAATGTGAGATAGGCAGTCAAAAGAAATTACTCTGAGTTTCATCTGCTGTCTTATTAACAACTTGTTCAGTCCTGTTGATACCAGTATAATGAAGAGAGCAGATGAAGCAGGCTTTTATAGCTCTTTGTTAAAGAATTACAAGTCTATTATGCTGTATTTGCTTTGATGTTAATAGGTTTAGGTTTGTATGGCTTGATGAATATTTTTGTTTGTGTACAAAAGCAGTGCACTATGGTTTTCCTTTCTGCAGAGTCTAGACCAAAGCAGCTGCTTGTGTATATTAATCCCTACGGAGGAAAAAGACAAGGCAAGAGGATTTATGAACAGAAAGTTGCTCCACTCTTCAGTCTGGCTTCTATATCTACTGATGTTGTTAGTAAGTCATGAGTACTTTAATTTCTTAATATGCACAGTTCACAGTATGAACTCTTTAAAACAATCCTGAGCAGCTGAAGTTCTTTCTGTTGGTTACCTTTTCTCACTAAGGAAATGAAAGAAAATAGTTGAGAATGTTTTCTAAATAAAGCATAGGTAGCCAGATAAATGGCAACCTTCCATCAGCTTCCTGCTTACTAAAATAAAACTTCTTGTGCTCCTGAGCTATTTGGGCTCCAAATAAAAGATGCTGCATTTCTTCTCTTTTTCAGTTTCACTGTTAAAACTAATAGATCATTTGCACAATTTTTACTGAAATGTTTTTTCCGTATGTACTGTGTATGTCTCCTTTAATTCTTTCCTTGGCAAAAAGCTTTTGAGAGACATCTTATGGACAGGCTGTTTTATAGTCACATTGGTAATAGAATCATGGTTATTAATTAATTAATTTTTATAATTCTTTATTTTATGTAGATTTGTAGTTTTTGATAATAAATTTTAATGTGTTTATGTCTTCACAGTAACTGAACATGCTAACCATGCTAAGGACAACTTATTTGAAGTTAATATTTATAAATATGATGGGTAAGTAACTTTACTTGCCTCTTTTAAAATTATTTTTGAGCCAATAATTATGTAATTGGTCCGTTCCTGTCTCTATTTTTAAAGGGTAGCCTTCATTATTAATATATTTATTACAACAGCTGAAAGTCCTGGGGCATGTTCCTCTTTGTAGGAGATCCACATTTAGGAGTATAAAAAGAAAAGTAAACTGTTTCAACACAACATATTGAAGCATAGTATAACAATGTTTGCATGAGATTTGTGTTCAAAAGATGAATGTTAGATTAATTCTGCTCAGTTGAGCATTCTGTTATAGCTCAAAAGCTACCCAGAAGTGTTTAGTGCTCTTGACATACATGAGTTCAGAACACTGCACCAGTAGCATTCAGCCTGTGTCTGAAAACATGGACTGTTAGAAATGTTTCAGGTGGTTCCTCTTGCTGTATGTGACTGTACAATAATGCCTACATCATGGTTACATTTAGTGCATTTCTTCTGTTTCAGAGTTACTGCTTTAAAAGAAGAACTGACTGATTGGTGACATTCCATTATTAAGTCTGCTGTAGAAGCAGAATATTTTAATAAAAATGCTAGTAATTTCACTTTCCAGTTCATGACATGAAACAAGTTACGTGTTTGAAAAAACATGAAAATGTATGTACTTAAGCTCTCATAACTACAGTAGAATTGTATTTTGTGCCTGTTGACAGGTACATTTAAACTGATAAGTTGCAAAAAGAAAACACATTGAGTCTTTTCAGAGTACTTTTGCTGTGGTCCTTTGCCATGTACATTGTGTGTATTGAGTAAGGACAGGATGATGGGAAATGGTGTTAGTAAGAAATGACATTCATAGGCTGAGTTCCCAGACTTCACCTGCTTTAAAATTACTTGCCTTCAAATAAATTGTTTTGTATGCTGTGATTTTTCTTAATTTTTCAGAAGTTCAAAGAAGGAAAACATTGATCCTAGAAAAACCTAGTTAGTTGTTATTTTTCCTTTTTATTTGATCTGTGGTTTGAAATAAGTGTACTTATGGTTGGCAAAATTTCAATACAGAGCAGAAAGGGAGGCAAATGAGCCCATGTCCACTCATAGCAAATTGTTTTTTGCAGCAAGTGGCAGTGACCAATTGTGGTAGTATCAGAAGTAGTTTTGGCAGATTCAAAAGTTTCATGTTGTAGATTTTTTTTTCCTTTGGGTTTTTTTGTTTGTTTGTTTTGTTTTGGGGTTTTTTGGGGCGGTTTTTTTTTTTTGGTGTCTCTAACATTCCAAGATGACCAATAGGCCAGAGCACTGCATCTTTTTAGACTCTTAGGATTCTTCTGTTCCTGGGCTAGGCCTGAGTGGCAGTTTGCTTGGGATCTGCAGCCTGTCTTTGCAAGCCTAACTATTGTCTATCATGTCCAACTCTTTTTTGTGGTCAACAGTGATGGTAGGAAGGACTTCCTGAATTAAAACTACTTTTTAAATAGCAGATTAAGTGGTTATCTTGAACATTTAAAAAATGGTTGAATCACATAAATATGTGTTTCTTCAGGTTTGACTTTCCTCACATAGAGTAAAAGGTTCTTTGGATTCCTGCATCTAGTTGATGTTCAGCTGTCCCTGTAGACTGGTTCTGATGTGTGGCTTTCCCTTCATTCAGTGACGAATTTCTTCATTTCATCTCTAGATTCCCTATTTGACAAAGCCATACATGGAATTCTGCAAGTAGATACAGGATTCTTAATGATAATTGCTTTACTTCTCTTCAAATGTTTTACTTTAGACAGCTGATTTAAATATCTTACGAGTGTTTCCTGTTTGTTCTTCCTATTTTGCCTTAGAGGAATAAGGTATTCCTATTTTGTCTTATAGGAATTTGTTACAGTGAATGCAGTCACCTAATAGCTCAGTGATGGAACAGCTTTTCTTTAAGCACAGTTACTTAAAATACTCATTTGGTTACAACATAGCAGGGTTTTGTGCATCACTGTGCAGAACAATTAGAACATGCTGTAATATCATGCAGGTAATAGCCATGTTTGGAAACAGTGACACATAATCACTGTGATTTCTTATGCAAATGTCTGTTCCACAAACCTTTGTAAAATTGTTTCTGGTTGGGATTTTTTTCCTGCTTTTTGAGTTAGTTCATAGAACGGCTGAGATTAGAAGGTACCGTAGTTCTTCAAAAACTCAGTTTACTTGGGGGTTAGCTTCTGAAGTCCTCTAGCAGATGTTGTTTGCTGTTGTCGTCTATCTAAAAAGTGAAATGCTGTCCCTCTAGTAAAAGAAAGCCAACCAGTAACAATCACTCTAAGATTCTTCTTTCAGACATTCTTCCCCAGGGGCTTTCACATGTGCAGTATTTGTCTGACTTGTACATTGGTCTTCTGATGTTTGCTGTGAATTTGGTTGTGCTGTTATTGCATAGGTGAAGTTTTAATCAAATTTACCTTTGATAGGTATAGACATTGATATAAATGTACCCTCTGAGTCTGGATATAGTGTTTGTTATAGATGATCAAAGGGCTGGAGCACCTCTCCTATGAAGAGAGGTTGGGAGAGCTGAGCTTGTTCAGCCTGAAGAAGGGAATGCTCCAGGGAGACTTTAGAGCACATTTCAGTACTTCAAGGGGACTTAAAAGGGAGCTGGAGAGGGACATTTTACAAGGGCATATAAGAATAGGACAGGAGGGAACAGTTTTAAACTGAATGAGAGAAGGTTTAGATTAGGTTAAAGGAAGAAACTCCTTGGTGTGAGTGTGGAGAGGCACTGGAACAGATTGGCCAGAGAAGTCATGGATTCCCCATCCCTGGAAGTGTTAAAGGCCAGGCTGGATGCAGCTTTGAACAAACTGCTACTGAGACAACACTGACCTTGTACTGACATGGAAATTTTTGTTTCTTTAGCCTGTTTTTTTTTTTTTGAGTCTGCAGAGAAAGATGGGGCTAAAATTCAGGAATAGTGTAGTTAAACTATTGGAAGAGAAAAAAATTAGAAAAATTGAAAACAAATATCCTTTTATTCCTTCTCTCTCAGTCTCCTAGGTCTAACTTAGAGTTGGAGAGTTCATGTTTTTAAGACTGCACTCACTGTCCATGGAAGAAAATGACTGGTTTTTTTAAGCTTTCCATCTGGTGAAAATGCAATAATAACTTAATTTAAAATAATCTATACCTAAAAATTAGTTTAATTTGTCTTGCTCATTCTGCAATATCTGTTGCTGATGATGTGAAAGAGTATTAGTTTATGAGTTGGAAATTATTGCTATATAGATAAGAGTACATATTCCTAGACTTGTGTGCTAGGAACTGCATATGTAACTCAGGATTTCTCATGTGTTCCTTTAAAGTGTATTTAAGTTAGGTTTTTTTAGTTAAAGAATGTTCATCCTTGCTCAGTGCATTTGATTGTTGTTCATAAAATGTCTATGGCTGTAAAAGAGTCTTTTTACTTCCTAGTATTTGCTTGGCTGTGGACTCTCTGC
Source organism: Serinus canaria (assembly GCF_022539315.1). Lineage (NCBI taxonomy): Eukaryota > Metazoa > Chordata > Aves > Passeriformes > Fringillidae > Serinus > Serinus canaria. The sequence goes on along the minus strand of NC_066314.1, from coordinate 15,369,643 downwards.
TGAGCTTTAACATATTCAGGATCTGTGCAGCTGCTGTACCAGCTCTGACCTGAATTCAATTTGTGAAACAAAGTTTTGCATCTGGTAACATTTAGAACTCTGTCTTGTTATGAGTGGTTACGTAGATATAAATGACCTATGTCAATTTGATGGGATCTGAGCATGTTCAAAAGAAGATGCAGGCATGCACTTTTCTGGATTTTGGCTTTCATCTACTGTATATTCCTCTTAAATAGTGTAAAGTACACTTCTGCCTGAAGTGGCAAATGTTAACTTTTCCCTTTTTAGTAACGGTACCCTATTTCCATTTGTGTACTTCAAAAGCTGTATGTACAGTCCCGTTCAGTGTGTTATTTGTATAGTGAATTTCCACTAATATTTGTTTGTCTGCACACAGTAGTAGAGGATAAAGATTTTTGCAGGTTGCGTTCCAGCATTTTTTCCTAATGTTACAGATATGTCTAGGTGCATTTGCAGTTTTGTAGCTTGAAATTTTTTTTTCCTGCTTTTAGTTAATTGCCTATTTGACTGTGGGCTATTATATCCTGTACAAATGAAGGAAGATAATAGAACAACTCTTATTGGTGTGCCCAGTGCATGCCCTAAGTAGAACATTTGCCATGTTGTTTATTGACTGTTAGTGTGCATTCTAATTTGTGTTTCCTGGCAGTGTTGTTTGTGTTGGTGGGGACGGCATGTTCAGTGAAGTGATGCATGGTCTCATTGGAAGGATGCAGAAGGACTCTGGCATAGACCAAAATAATCCCAAAGCATCGTTAGTCCAGTGCAATATAAGGATTGGCATAATTCCTGCTGGTAAGAAAGGGCTGACTTTCAGTTTCATTTATTCATTCATTCTTGAAATTTTTTCCTTATTCATAACTTGATGAATTTAGGCCTAAGTGTAAGATCTGAGCAATGATTTTCTATCAAGACACCTAACTAAAGCTGTTTGTATCCATATAACATTTTTGATCACATGCAGTTTTTTAAAGGAAGAATATTTTGTAAAGGAAATAAAATTTTAATGTATAACTTCAAAATTTAATAACTTTTTGAATTTAATATTTTTCTTTGTGTCTTAGTGTGTGTTAATATGAGATAAGATGTTGACAGTAGTACCCTTCTAAACACATTAAGGAGTGGAATTTACTAAACAGAAACTTATCTGATAAATATTTTTTCAGTTCCAAAACCACTAATTTGGTTAGAATTATAATGAGAACTTTCTGCTGGCCTGGCAAACTCCAAACAAATGCTAAGATTTCTGGACTCGCTTTTCTTCCTTTTGTTCTCACAGCAAGTACAGGGCATTTGGAACTGTGGAACAGTTCTCATTTTCCAGACGAAGTTGCTGTTTCTGCCCCTTGTTAGAGGGGCTACACATTCACAGTTGTCAATTTTCAGCCACTTTTTCAGGCAGTCCTGACTGCTGTCATTTGAGAGGACTCATTCTTCAAACTGAGGTCTTTCTTGATATGATTATTATTATTATTGACCATAAAGGTATTCTTTGGATCAGTCTTACTGTTTTCAATCTGGTGTCCTCATCCTGCCCCTTTGGTCCTCAAAGATTCCTTCAAAAGCAGATTAACATATTTGCTTTCTCTTACAGGACTGAATTAACTGTTGTAAATCTTTAACAAAATCAGTAATTTTGAGGTTTCTGTAGGAATACAGGGGGACAGTCCAGTATCCTTTCTATGCTGTTCACATTTCTTGTAAAGAACTGGGGATGAGATAAACATTGTGAGCTTCTGGTTAGAATTAAAATAAAGACTTCTGAGAAAATTTAGGTTGTAAAACTAAAAATTTTTTAGTTAGTTGTAACTAACTAAAAAATTTCAGTTTGTAAAACTATACCAAGTGAAGTAAAAGTGATCATTTCTACTCTCAAGCTATAGGTGACTAATTTTATATTCCTTTCATTTTTTGAAAAATGCATCTAGACCCAAACATTCTGAATTGTTACTTGCAAGAAGCTTAACCTTTTCTATCTGCAGTATAATAAATGTTTGGTATCTAAAAGTTACAATGTGAATATTCTCTTACGGTTTTTCACCCTCCTATTATATTTAAGTATATTCTGATTTTATTTGTTAAAGCTTTGTATTAAAGTCAGTATGCATAATGAACTTCACAAGAATAGAACTCAGTGTTCTTCTCATCGTTTTTCTTACTTGGGCAAATTTCTTAAACTAAAGTTTTTTTTGCATACATGACTGGTTTCAGAAGATTTTTTCTACTGTGATATGTGACCATAAGAAGATACAGTTGAAAAACCAGAACCTCAATATTAAGAGCTATTTCTTTGTCCTCAGGAAAGATTAATCTTGCTTTTTCAACATTATCTTTAATGCATTTTTTCATTGGGGGCATTACTTTTGCACCCAAAAAGCATGATCTTAATTGACATTTTAATTTTATTAGCATGTATCAAGTCACTTCTCTTATGTATTTTAATGTTTTGTTTGTTGTGTTTTGTCCACTGTATCCTTTTGCTATTTGAATGTATACTGTATATTCTATTCCTAGAACTGACATGAGGTACAGCCTTGTAATCAGTGCTATAGTTCAAATATTTTCTCCAAGTCATTATTCAAATCCCTCAAAATTTTTTTATAAAGATGTGTAAGGAAGCTGGCCTTAAAGTTCTATTAATTGTTTGGAAATAGAATAATACATATCTCGATCTGCTTGTCTACTGTATGGTATTTAAAATGATCTATGCTGTATCTATGGGAAAATGTTTATTTATTGAAAAAGGTAGTCAAGTCACTGAAAAATCTTGACACATCTAGTCATTACAGTGACCTTAAATTGAGTATGAAACAGTACAACCCTACCTCAAAGCAGCAAGCTTTGGGGTTTTGTTCTGGTTTGTATTTTTCCAGCCCATGGTGAAGCTGTTCTGTATTCATCTGTGCCTGATACATTGGAGTTCTGGCCATGTATTGACCCCAGCAGATACTCTAGCTCTATCATTAGTGCAAGAAGTCTGTTCCAAAACTTAAGTGAATTCTTAGAAGGACTTTTTTTTTTTTTTGAAACTAAACCAATAGTCCTGAAATAGAAGTCAAAAGTAATAATGAAATACTAATCATGCATCTAATAAAACTTCATCCATTGTGTTCTACTTCTTTATAACCAACCTTTTTTAAAATATCCTAGGAACTCATTAATAGATATTGAAAGCAAAGACTACCCATAGTTTAGAGATGAAGAGCTAAAGCTCTGTGTGTCTTCTGATACATAGAGATGGTTTACTCAGTGATGACAGGAGCCTGGGGTAAAATGACAGTGGATCAGTGTTTTCTTTTTTTTTATCACTTAGTTCCTGATGTCATTGTGTTAAGAGAAACGTGGCAGGTTGTGGTTTGTGGTTATGATTAAACAATTTCTGTATTCAAACAAAACTAAATTCAGCAGATGATCTTTGCTCAGAGACTGACAGTTTAATTGTACAGAGGTTCAAAATTACAAATGAAAGGGATTTAATGCTAAAACAACCATCTAAATGACTGGGTTTCAGTGATAAGCTTTATTTCATAGCAGAATCCATTGTGCAGGCTCTCTTCTTTGAATGTTGAATACTATTTGTATATCATGATTCTTAGTTTCTGCATTAAGTCCTGCTTGGCTCTTTTCTTCTTGTGTCAATTTCCCAACAACCTCTTTCCTTAGTTTCCTTATTGTTGAAAAATATAATTTATTCTTATGCATTATGGAACATTTCTATGAAATAACTTGTGGTTTTGGTGACCTGGATAAAAGACTTCTACTCAAATGGCAGTTTTAACTTCTGAATCTTTCTTAGTTGCAGCCATTCATCAAATCTGTCAGTGGAAATTGACTGTTTGCCATTGTAAATGGATTTGCTGTTAAGAGTATTTAGAAGCTGTAGTGTATCTCTGAAAACCTCTGTTTAGTTATTTTTTCCTCTAGGCCTTAAAAGCTAGTTATTTCTTACTAGCCTTAAAAGCACTTGCAGCCATGGGGTCTCACTGCATTCAGACTAGTAATGTGTCTCTACAGAGCTTAAACACAGAGAATGATTCCTGATACAGCTTAGACACTGAGGTTTTATCCACATGTTTTAGTATCAAAATTGCACCCTCTGGAGTTAGCCAAAGTAATTTGCCATTCTTATTACACAGAATAGAATGCTGTTCTTGGCATAGAATAGGAGGACAAAGCTGTCAACTGCTGTTCTTTTTTTTGTTTAAAAGAATTTACTAGATTAAATATTTTTAATGATCTTAGCGGATAGGAAAAAACAAACCCACTTCACTCTGTGTTGTTGTACTCTGTTGTACTATGTTTATTGCAAAAATCAAGTCTGCAACCCACTGTGGGGGAAAATCTAAACCCTTGGGAATATTGAGTAAAGTATAGGCACAAAGTTAATAGCTATAGTGATTTTAGGCTTCTAGTGTATCCAGATCTGGGTTCTGGTGGTCAGCTCTGTGCTGTTTAGGCTTGAAGGATGCAGTATGATTATAATCAGAATGCTGATGTGTCACTGTAGAAGTTAAGAATGCCAAAGGCAGTACAGGCTTCCTGTATGAACGTAATACAGGAAAAAGATGGAGGATTCATTCACAAACTTAAAAAATAGATTCAAGTAGAGTTGTGAAGTGTGACTGGACTCATACCACTGTCATTTAGAGTGTAAAAATTATCTTTAAAATGTGTTAAAGCATAGTAATAAAAGCTATCTTTCTTGCTTAATTACTCCAAGTAATCTGTTCTTAGCTTTCTTCGCTACAAAGCTTGTAATATTTCATGATCTTTGCCATTTAGTTAGCATCTCATTTCAAAGTTCACTATATCCACTTTGAAATCTGAAGTGCATGTTTTATGCTTCTCCTTCAGTACTTTAAATCCATTAAACTTCTTGAAATGACGGTCTTAGTGCTAAATAGTGCATTTAATATAGTGGGCCTGCCATGGCGACAAGTCAGTCAATATTACTTACTCCTGTGATGTTCATTTCATCTCTAAAATCTGCCATGATTAGATTAAACCATTTTTGTTGTCTTGTGTTACTGAGCTACACTGAAGTAATTATCAAAAAAATCCTACACCAAAGTATTTCTGGACTGTTTCTGTTTAAGCCAGTCTCTTGTTCTACAGGTGAAACTTGACTTTTTGGTTTCTGTATGTGTAAAGGAAGGTATACAAAACTGAGTAGGTACATGGGTGTAAGCCCAGACCCTTCATCTCTTCCTGTAACAGTAGCTTCTCCCCTTGCTTTTGAACGTGCCAGCACCTTCTCATTTAAGAAGCACTTCTCAGAAAAGTAATTTTGTAGAATTTTTCAAAATATTAAATGCTGCCTGATCCAAAAACATGTGGTTACTCTGTCATTAGGGCAGCTTACCTGACATTCCATCTGTATGATGAGTGCATGGATTATGGGTTCACAAAAACTCTGCACAAATATGAGACCCCCCACTGAAGTTGCTGTTCTACTTTTTCGCTACAAATACTGTCCTAAACTAATTTGTCTGAGGATTTTGTAGGTGCCATGGGAGCATCTGCCTCTGTCAAGAGTATCTCACATAGAGCAATGCTCATGAGTTCTAAAAGGATTTCTTTCTCTTTATTAAATTCATGGTTTTCCATGGGATCAACATCTAGCTGACTTGCTTCTGTCACTTAGTTTCCTACTTCAGTTGTTTGTAATTTGTTTCATTTTCCATCAATAAAAGCACAAGAATAAATATTTATACCCCACACCATGTGTGTGTTTTGGTTTAAGAAACCTTAGTTGTAAGTTAGTCTAATCATGATCCAGAGTATTAAGTCTAGCACTTTGACTGTGTTGTTGGTCCACCAGTCAATGGCATGAACTCTTCCATACAACCAGCAAATTATCTGATTTTTGCTTAACCACCTAGGTGGTTCTATTACCAATTTAAACTTGTGAAGTGGTGTCTGAATGTACCTGTCTGCATGACTTGTCTACTCACAAATATCTAGCAATGTTCACATGCAAAGGGGAAATCTGATGATTTAGCTGTAGCTCACTCTGTATAATGCAGTCCCTCACTTTGCTTTCTTTAATATTGCTTTAACAAAATTTATTCAGAGTTCGTGCTCATTCACACTTCAATAAATATCTTGATCATTCTTCCTTGTGATAGATTAATTAAAAGGAAGGATTTCCTTACTTTTATATCATTAAATGTATTTCTATAAAAGATTGCATTTTTCATACTTGTGGAGGAAAAGAACACATAAGAATGTGCCTGGATAACAACCATGTGGCTGTATGAGACCTAATAAAAAACAGACTTCAAGGAAAATGTGTGGTAAAGATTCAAAATAATTATACCTACTTTTCAAACACAAAATGTTGTGCCTTCTACATATTTCATGTTTTCAGTGAGTTCTTAATATCAAAGTATCTGGGAGAATTCAGACATTCAGCATTTACCTATGTTATGGTGGTGTGGTGCCACCATTGTTGAAATGTACTGGCCCTATGCAAGATGATTGTAGTGCTAGTGAAGGAGTTGGAGGACAAGCAGAATAATCTGCAGCACTGGTGGTTGGTGGCATTTTAGATAAAGGAATTAATATCCTTAAGGTAAGTTTCAGTTTGAAACTGACAATCAAATTTTCATGCTTATGTTTGGTGTCTGCGAGTGAGGTAGACATCTAAATTTATAGCAGAGGGCATCTGGTCAACTGGATCAGCAGAGCTTCTTGATCTTCTGTAGCATCTGCTTGTCACATGCAGATGCCTTGCTTCCCAAGGCCTTCCACTGAGGCCTGTGGGTGAGTACCTTGACTCAAGCTGAAGCTGCCATCAGCTACTCCTGACTTCTTGGTTTCTGTATGTGTAAAGGAAGACGTACAAAACTTAGAGTAGGTACATGGGTGTAAGCCCAGACCCTTCATCTCTCCATGTAGCAGTAGCAGTCCTTGACCAGAGCAGAAGCTTTGGCATAGTCTGCAGTGTAACACGCACACATATAGCTCTGTGTGTCTTAATCTGAAACTTAATCATTGCTTTGCATGCTGATTTTCTTCCCTACTAACAAACCAATGCAATAATTAATTTCCATGCTGAATATATTTGTCTTTTTTTTAAAGTGAATTAGGACCCAGTTAGCACGTAGTCCAGCTACTTTCTTTGCATTTGCATGTAGTTCTCTGCAACCCATAAAAACTTCTTTTATGTTCCTTCACTTGGGTTGTTGCCCTTAAAAATTCTCAAAGAAAATCTGGCAGAGTATGTATATAGTTTTTCTGTTGGTTTAGTCAGAGTGTACAATACCCACCACTTAACATTAGTCAAGAGTCATGCTCTGTGGGAAGCTTCTTGCCTGAACTGAGCGCTCTGGCAATCCTAAGATAATAATCATGGGATATTATTCAAGCCATATTTACATTCTAATCCTGCTTTTTTTAGTAGACTTATACTGATGAAATGACCCAGATTTTGATGGGTTTGTGTGTCCATCTGTTTCCACATCTAGTGAAGATCCACCTAAAGATCTAGAAATCTTGTTTGGTTAAGTATTCCAAAGAATTCAAACCCTTAGTCATCATGAACATTTTTGTGACCTTTAAACAAGTAGTGTTGGGTTCATGCATGGTGTAGTGTTATGGCAAGTTACATTCTCTTTTCATGTGTGTGAATGCCATAGTAGTTACTACATCCATGTAAATAGGTCACTGGTTCTGTTGCTCCATACTACCAGCTCCAAGAGGAAAAAAACAACAGTATTTTTCTGTTGGTATGTTTCCCATTTTAGAATCTCAGACTTAATTTCAGACTTCAGTTTTAATTTTAACACTTCCTTACTAGTTAATGAATAGAAATGTAAATAAGTTCTGTGTAATTGCCAAACAGATGACTCAGCTTTTAATTGAATGTAGAAGATCATAGGGAGATGGGCATCTGGTGCTGAAAAGTAGCTTGCATGAATTCCCCTTTTCTCCTCCCATCTGTACTGCAAAACCACTTGGAAGCTCTGTTCGTGTCAAGACAAATGTAATTGAGGTAATTGTAGGAGCAGAATGCACACAGATGTGGAAGAAATGAGAAATACTGGATTAAGTGTTCGGCTTGTACGTTCAGCAGTAGAAGTTTCAGTCAGATCTCTCAGGGATTGTTTTTTTGTTTTTCTTTTCAAAAGTAGTCAGAATTTTCTGTTCATGAGCATAGGAGACAATATGAAACTTGGCAGTAAAGTATAGCTTCAGCTTCAGAAGTCCACTTAATATTTTCTATTATCGAACTTTATATGTGACATGAGATCATCATCTGTGTACCTCATCAGTTGTGATATGAGAGAAACTGGATTCCTCGGTCTTGCAATGGCATATACCTGTAATGGTACACTGGCACTGTCTTGGACCTCAGCCTTGTAGTGAGAGGTCTGTTTAGTCACACTGTTTCTTTTGTCCTGCAGTTCTGTTACATTCTCTTCAACTGGCTCCTGGAGCTGCTGCTTGTTCACTGTGGTAGATTTCTGCATAAGATTTACTTGGTAAAAGCTTCTGTCCTGCCATTCACAGGCAGGGGAAGTGGTGTCAATCTTCTGAAAAGGAAAGGATTTTCTTTGCTCCTGTTATTAACTGCTAATGCCCTGACTATTTCCAAAGTGAAAAAGAACTAAAAGTGGTTTTTAAATAATCGTTGCTTATTCCTCCTTTATTAGTTTCTATTTCAATTTGATAAGGCCTCAGAAATCAAGTACACTGTATTTGAGCTGCTCTTCCACCTAATGTATTGGTAGGAAATCTGAGAACATGTATGTGGACAAAGTTTATCTTTTCAGTTATCTACCTCTGACTTTACAGCAATTCAGTTTCATGGAAGGGATGGGAGAAACTGTAAGATAAATTCGGAGTTAGGTGCTGCCACAGAAACACTTCTGTCTGTCTGGATCTGAGTTCCAAGTCCCTGCTGCAGAGCAGAAGCCAGATCCTTATGTTAGGCTCTTGTTTTTTATAGGAAGACGGGAGAGTTGTCCACTTCTAAACAGCATATAGGTGAAACCTAAAGCTTCCCTCCTTTCTTCTTGTAGGTATTTTGCATCAAGTCTGTAAAGGTACATCTCTATCCAATTTGTTACCTTATCTAGAAACTAATTCCTAAAAGCAAGTATTTTTACTAATTTTCAAATAACAGAACAGAGCAAGAGTTTCTGGTATAAGATGACATCCTGAAATTTAGACCACAAAAAACAGCAGACCAGTCAATTTCTCTTTTTTTTCATGAGATCTCAATGAGCAAGAAAATCCTAAACAGCTGAGAATCAATGTATGCCTGCCTCATTTGATATAAAAGCTATAATGTAATAGTGAAATTTTCCATTTAAATTAACTCACTTCCCTTCATAACTGCTACATATTTATTGCTTATATTGTGACATTTTTGTACTTTGTATGGGCAGCATAACTTGTATTCATGGGGAGGTGGGATGTTACAGTTTAAATAATAAAAATAATAATACAATATCCCTGTATTTACTTTGTTCCATAAAATAGAAAGGAGTAAACCAAAGGAACATAATGCTTTAATCCAGAGGACTGTGCCAATGATGCTTGTTTTGCAAAGGTACAAATTGATGCCTAGTTTTTTATTTTTCAGGATCAACAGATTGCATATGCTATTCAACTGTTGGCATTTCTGATCCAGTAACTTCAGCTCTTCATATTATTGTAGGTGGGTGGTCACAGTTTGCTGTGTTGTTACAAAAACAATGGAAGTAGCCCAAAATACCATTTTCATTTAGTTCTTTCTTTATGTCTGTGAAGTAGGTAAATTTGAACATAATGGCTGAGTTGAAATACAAAGTTTTTTCCTGGCATTTAGGTCTTTGATTTAAAATATAGGAGGTTAAAAACTAATTGCTTTCTCTACAGTAATTGTTTTCAAGGGAACATAATATTTCAAAAATGTTGTGCTAAAGTTTTCATGAATTCTGTCATTCTTTTGGAAGTAGTAAATAGCAATAAGCATCAGTTGTTGCACTATATCTCTATATATATGTATATCTATCTTAGAGAAAGCTTTGAGAAATGCATGTACACTTGAATGGTGCTATTTTGTGCTAGTTGTCCAACTGTCCTGGGCAATTCAATATTCCCTTGCCAAGTTGGAGTGACGATGCCTTCTGGTATCATTACTGAGTATCTAACAGCTGCAGTTTTAGGATCTGGTGTTGCAAAGATTTACACATGTGCTTCTCTTACTAACCTATGGTTTACGCTGTTCAGCATCTGTGGAGTTAAAGCCTTTGGACTAGGGTTGGAAAAATGTGGCTTTAATAGTGTTTTAGCTGTGTTGTTAAGTCCCAGAATCACAGAATGGGTCAGGTTGGAAGTGACCACAGTGGATCATCTGGTCCAGCCTCCCTGTGAAACAGGAAAAGCCCCAAATACCAAAATACCAAACAAAGCAAAAAACCCCACCCCCACAACTCCCACCATCACTCCAAGGTTTGCATGAGGAGGACATCAGAGAAGTGGTGTATTCTTTGTTCTTAGGGATTTCCAAGACTTGACTGGATAAGCCTTGAGTAACCTCATGGGACCTCATAGCTGAACCTGGTCTGAGTGGAAGGTTTGATGAGAAACCTCCAAAGGCTCCTTCCGGCTTGAATATCCTCTGATAGTATGACACAGGGTTTAAGTGGTACCCAGGAGATGTGCAGGAGATACTGCATCGTTCTGCTTAGGGAAAGGGGCTGTCAAGCATTGGCACAGGGTGCCAATACATAGAAGACAAGATGTGGCACTTCGGGACATGTTTTAGTAGTGGCCTTGAGAGGGCTGGGGTAGCATTTGGACTTGATGATCCCAAAAGCCTTTGCCAATCTAAATAGTTCTTCAGCTCTCTCCCTTCCCACTGCTACAGAATAAATTCTTCATTATATGTTTTTAGCATAATGAACCCTTTCTTCTCACTTAGTGTCTAATGCTTTTAAAGTATTAAAAATTATATTGACTTTTCTTTATGTGTAAGAAGTATATGCATTTATGACATATATATTGCCATAAATGCAATATGTATTTTTTATTTTTAATGACTTTGCAGTGTTAAAGTTACTGTCATGATTGCAGCTGCAAATAAAATAAGGCGTGACAGACATTTGCACTTCCAATCTTCATAGGTGACTGTCAGCCTCTGGATGTCTCTTCTGTACATCACAACAACACATTTTTGAAATACTCCGTGTCATTGCTGGGTTATGGTTTTTATGGAGATATATTGAAAGATAGTGAGAAGAAGCGGTGGATGGGTCCAATGAGATATGACTACTCAGGTAATTTTTTTAATTACTGCATTATTTTGTCAGCATGTAAGCATATTGAAGCAGTTGGTTTACTCTCTACAAACCGACCTTCAAAGTTTGTAAACATCAGAAACTGACCGAGCCTGGTTTTAAACTCCTTGTAGTACCAAGTATATTGGATTACATTATATAAAGCTCTGTAACTTTGGAGTTAACATTGAGAGTGGGCTCAATAAATTTGTGTTGAATATGTGCCACCTATTGAAAATGGCCTAAAAGTAATAACTTATCTGTCCTAATCATTTGGTCATTCTTTTTAGTCACTCAAAGAGAGATAGGCATTCCTCCATCTTGAACATTCAGTTGATGGAATGAATTGTTAATTTTGCCCTTATAAAGAGATGAGTGATTTAATCTTGTTACCTAATATTTGGATAAATCCCATGCTAGTGGAAAGTGTCTTTTGCCTTGTTTGATTTATCTTGTGTTAGGGAAAGAAGATGCATGAGGAGAGTTTTAGTGCAGGCGAATTTTAAGATTCAGCAGTGATATATAACTAAATTTTTTAGTTGGTTTTTAAAGTTGTCAAGTGAAATAATGGCACTTCTGACAAATGTTCAAACATTGGAGTGGTGCTGTGGTATTTTTTTGTTCCTTACAGTCTAAAATATCATAAGAAAAGGATTTCTCAGCTTGAGGGCTACTATTGTTTTGCAGTCCTTAGAGAAGCAAAGAGATGAAAAATCAAGGAATGTATGTAGAGATATTTGCCATGTGGATTTATAATGACTTAATGCTGCATAATGCCTTTTTTTATGTAGGCTTCAAGACTTTTCTATCTCATCACTATTATGAAGGAACAATTGCTTATCAACCAGCAAAACACACACACGGATCTCCACGAGATCAAGAGAGCTGCAGAACGGGGTAGGCTAATGTTTATCTCTGGATATTTGGTGTAAACTATTTAAAAAGGCCTGTACATAAATAGAGGTTACAGAACTGCTGGTTTTAATATCAAAACACTTACTCTAAAAGAGATAACCTTGTAAAAACAATTATGGACTCATTAAAAAGAACACCTCATTTTATCAGATCATTAAACAAAAACCTAATAAAATTTTGTTAGCTGGTTCTCCTCCCTCAGTTTTAAGTGAAGCAAAATGTATCAGCACAGGACCCAGTTACAAGATGCTGAGGATACTCTGCTGTGTTCCTACTAAGAAATCAAAGATCTGGATGCCTTGTAGTTTCTACAAATGGAAATAATAATTCAGAAATTCTCAAGTGTTCACATCCTAACTGCATCTAGAAATTTTAGTGGTTGTTTTAGTGCCATAACAGCTGGCATGGTTTGTCCTGAGGACAAGTCCTCTCAGGAATCAGCCTGTTTAACCTGTTTCTTTGTATGCTACTATGATGCTGTATGAATTCTCTGTGATATGCTTCACTTGTTTCTTTAGTCAGGGAGCCTGCCTTAATCTCCCAGTGCTCCTTCCTTTCTCTTTGCTTTCACCTGCTTGAAGTTATGCACTAGTATTGATTATTCCTCTTTATATATGGATTTAACTGTCAGACATTAAGTACTTGTCACAGCACCAAACAGCACAGCAGGATACAGACAAGCCACAAACTTTGTCCAGAAACAATAAGACTGCTGTGACACACTGGAGATCAGACCAGTATCAGCTGGAGCAGCTATCCTGACCCGTCAGGTGCCCTCATGCAGGGGAGGCTCCAGAGGGAGAGAGCTGTCATCCAGGTCTGAGGAATGGAGTAAGGAATGCCTGGTGCCTCACAGGCCTTTCTTATCAGTTATCCTTCCTGATAACTGCTGGAAGGGCAGTAGGGCCAGGCACAAGAAATTTAGGGGAATCCTGGAGTGTGGTAGTGAGATTGATCATGCAGGTGATTGACAGGCTGGCTAGAACAGCTGCTCTGCCAGTCTTCTTACAGAATATCAAAAGTATGGATGTGATGGTCGAGGGCAGTTTTGGCAGTGGTGACTGTGAGATTATAGAGTTTTAACTTCTGAGAGAAGTAGATGAGACAAAAAGTAGAATTGCAACCTTGGACTTTAGTTTGGTTTATTTGGGTATCTTGGGAAGATTCCGTGGGAGCCTGTCCTGGAGTGCAAAAAGGCATAGGAGAGTTAGTTGGTACCTCCTCAAAGTTCAAGAATAATCCGTTCAGATACTCAGAAACTTGAATATCCAGGATAGAAAAGCAGTTTGGATGAGCAACGAACTGAGTAGTAAAGACAAGGTGAAAGTGGAATGAGTTACTTTGGAAGAACACCAAAGACATTGCTTAAACATGCAGGAATGGAATTGAGAAAGCCAAAGCTCAGGCAGAGTTGAATTCTGTGAGGGATGTGAAGGGTGTTACTTCTTATGAAGGGATTATTTAAATACACTGGTCATAACAAAAGGCTGAAGGAGCTGTGGGCTGAAGGAACTTGCTGCTTAGTGGCATGGGGAGCATAGTGATAAGATAATTGAAAAGGCTGCAAAGTTATTCCTTTGCCCCATTTTTCACTGATGTAGTCTAACCCAGGCCATACAGGTCCCCAGGCTCCTGCTGTTTCCTGGAAGGGGAAACAGTGGATGTTACATACCTGGACTTTAGCAAGACCTTTGGTCCTGTTTGCTGTATATTCCTAAAACTAAGTTGGTGAGGTGTGGACTAGGTAAGTGGGTGGGTGAGAAACTGGCTGGACTACTAGAAAAGTTGTGAATGCCAAGTCTGCCTGGCAGCCAATTACTAGTGGTGTCCCTTGGGAATATTGGGCCTAATACTGTGCAGTGTCCTAATTAATGACTGAGACAGTCTCAGAAAGTTTGTTCTCAGCAGTTTTATGGATGATATCAGATTGGGAGGTGTGGTTTATCTTGAAAGTCAGGGCTGCTGTTCAGAGGGATCTTTGTGGGCTGAAGAAATGGCTGATAGGAATCTCCTGAAGTTCAAAAGATGTAGATGTTCTGCACCTGGGGTAGAATTGTCCCAAGCAAGTGTGTAGACTGGGCACTGACTGGATGGAAGGCAGCTCTTCCAAAAATATCTTCAGGATCCTGGTGAGCAGCAGCTGTACCTGAGTTAGCAGTATGTCCTTGCAGCAAAGAAAGCCTACCTTATATTGAGATTTCTAAGCAGGAGGGAAGTCAACAGGAGTGATTCTTCCCCTGCACTCAGCACTTGGGAGATGGACTGTCTGCAGCATGGCAGTGTCTTTCACTGTTAGAGCAGTCAAATGTTGGAACAAGGTGCCCAGAGATCTGTGGACTTGACCCTCACAGATCCTCAAAACTTGACTAAGACACTGATCATCCTGGTCCTGTAAGACCAACTTTGAGCTCTCCTGTGAGACCAACTTTGATCATATGATGAGATCAACTTTGATCTCATCAGAGGTCCCTTCCAGCCTCTGATCTTTTGGCTCTCTGCTGCTGTTACCTCTGACATCCAATCTTTAGAACTGTACTTCAATAACTGCACTGCCTGCTGGGCTATGATTATTCATGAGGATTGTCAGTGCTCTGGTGCATCTTGTGGTGGGAGAAGATCTTGTAATGACTGGGTAAAATAAAAATTTGAAATTAATAATAGTGGAGGTCTTTCAGGAATTAAATGGTATTTTTGTTTTCAGATGTTACATTTGCAAGCAAAGTGGGAAACAGCTGGCAGAACAGAACAAGGAACGTGGATTGAAACATGAAGGTAATTTATCAAAAGAAAGTAAAATGTGATAGTATTACACAAATTATTCTTTTTCAGAAGATAGCAGTTCAAGTGTGCATGTATATTGGTTTTTAAACATTGAGTTACTTGATAATCCATTGTTTCTTTCAGCTTACAGAAAACACCTGTAAGTGTCATCTCCCCCCTGTACTCAGCACTAGTGAGGCCACACCTTGAATCCTGTGTTCAGTTTTGGACCCCTCACTTTAGAAATAACATTGAAGTGCTGAAACATGTCCAGAGAAGGGCAGCAAACCTGGTGAAGGGTCTGGAGCACAAGTCCTGTGAGGAGCAGCTGAGGGAGCTGGGGATGTTTAACCTGGAGAAAAGGAGACTCCAAAGAGACCTCATCATGCTCTACAACTGCCTGAAAGGAGGTTGTGGCCTTTTGGAGTTCTCTGTCTTCTTCCAGGTTATGAGGAAATGACCTCAAATTATGCCAAATAAGGTTTAGTTTGGATATTAGGAAAAATCTCTTCATGGAAAGGGTTGTCAGGCATTGGAAAAGGCTGACCATGGAAGTGGTGTCCTGAAAGGGTTCAGAAGATACATGGATGTGGCACTTGGGCAGATGTGGTTTAGTGGTGTTAATTTGACATTTGGATTGTGATTTTAGAAGTCTTTTCCAAACAAAATGATTCTATGACACTATGATTCTCAGTATGTGAAAAACATGTAAGGTGTCCTCTCTGTCCAAACCTCAGAAAATTCTGATAAAATTATACTAATTGTATATTTCAGTGTGTTTAGCTTCTTTTCTTTAAGAAAAATAATATTCTGTCTTACAATTGCAGTTTTTTTGCACTGATTGTGCCAGGTTCTAGGCATTTGTTAGCAAAAAGATTATCATACTGTGGAGATTCACTGCTAGCTTAGAGATTCCTGTGCAACTTGAAATCCCATTACACTTGTGTAGTGCTTTCATCCTAGCAGATCTTTGATATAGTAAAGAGATGGTCAAATCAGACTATTTCTTGGGTTATTTTAATCTATGGCCAGATTCAGCTAAAGAATTATTTTTTTTAGAGTATAAATAATGCATAGAAATAATAATACAAATATGACAGTAGGTTTTTTGGTAAGAAAAAAGATTGGTTTTTTGAGAAATGATTGTAGTTATAAATTGCCAACCTTTTTTCTTTTGTCAGCTGGTTTATGTGCATTTTTTCATGTTCGTGTGTTGTTTGGTTTTTTGTTGGTTGGTTTGGTTTTTAAATCTGCCTTTTTGTTCCCTTTCATCTAGCAAAGGAGCTACTTGAAAGCTACAGGTTAGTTAGCAATCAAGACAGTTTTAGCCAACATTGCAGATGACATTAAGCAGCTGATTATGTAGGATGTTGTTTACTTTATTCCATTCTGCTTCTGGTAGCTGGCTTTCTTTGCAGTCTAGTCTCTTATCCACGCACTACTGGTAAGGAAATAATACAATCAGCTACTTTTGATTCACTATAGAAAGGATTTTAAATCTCCACTTCAGATAAGCTTTTCACTCAGCAGGGTGTCTTGGCTGACTCTTTCATTGTGCCTACCAGGTTTGTGTGTAATTCAGATAAGTTTAGAAGGATGCTTGATTGGTTGTTGCTGAAATATTTCTTTGTATTGTGCAGGAGTCTCTGTGCATGTGCTGAGTAAATGTTGACTGTTAGTACTTTGTGCTGATTTCAGCAACTTGCAGTGTGTGTACACAATAGGCCACTGATGAGTGTCACTTATGCACTCCCTGCTTATGACTGCCCTACTGCAGGATATTTTGAGCAGAGAATTTGTGCTGTTACAGTGATACACACTGCAAAATGGTTATGAAAGCAGTTGGTCATTTAAAATGTGATTGGTACCCTGACTTTGTTCTTACTTTGAACAGTGAAGGTGTTCTTGGCTAATATGCTGAAATTTGTACCAGATGAAAACCATCTGTTACAGTAACATAAAGAAGCATTTTACCTTAAGCATACTTATGATGTAAATATATATCTGAACACACTGATGACTAAATTACTAATGCTTCTCAGAGAAACAGCAAAAGAATTTATCAGTAAAGGGAGATGTTTGCATTTTGTTGTTTGTGTATCAGAAAATGCCTGTTGTTTCTAGTTCCAGTAGTTCATGTTCTGTTCAGTTCCCTTCATCTCAGTGCAGGGTCTTGTCATTTACCTGCAGCTTGAACAGTCATTCTCTAGTCTGACATTTAGCTATGTCTCATCTCTCTGAAGATGTACATTTTGAATCTAATTTAAGTTACTTCTTTTGGTAATGTCATGTTTGGAAGCAACATAAAAAGATCAGCAGTAAAGCAAGCAATATTAAAAAGAACTGTGGCAAATTAAGCCAAAATGTTGAATTTAAAAGCTGTGGTTTTTTCTTGCTATTTCTGATATGTTTCTCAGGAGGTAGAGGGGATAGTCTAGATGGAAAAATTATAATAAAGTTTTTTGTTTTCCTTAAGTCTTTTGTCACATTGTAAGCTTACATGGTTTTTCCTGGAAAGCTGTTTTTCTTGTTCTGTTACTAGAGGGTGGATAGTAAGACGTTTCATTGAATTCCAGAAAACAAGAGAAGTTCAAATAGTGAAGAACAACTACAAAATACTTTGGAAACAATTTTTTTCTTTTTATTTTTCCTGATGTATAGAGCCTGGTACATGTTGATTCAAAATGAATGCATCACAGACTTCAGGTTCAAAATACACTAGACAATTTTTATAATGATTCTCTAAAGTAAATGTGAAGTTCCTAGAACTGAGACAGTAAAGAATATCACAATTTCAGGACATGAAATATATAGCATAAAAATCATCTTTAATCCCATCAGAAAAGCACCTTGAAAATCACTGTTAGTTAACCAAAATGTGGGGAACTGAATCATGTTAGATGACCAGTTAACATTCCTCAAAATCTCTACCTTGTTTACATAAACAAACTTAAGCATTTTTTGTTCACTCCTTAATCTTACCCCTAATGGCACTTCAGTCTTCCCAGTCTTAGAACAACATGTATATCCATAGTCTGTTCTGCACTCATTACTTCTCTGGAATTGTTCATTTGAAATGAGCCCACTTCTGTTGGTAGGAGAAAAGCAGTGTTATGGCTGCTTTTTGGCTTTTTCTTATTGTGATAAGGAAGACAAACATGTTTAATCTAAAAATAAAAAAGGCATTTTTTAATATATTTCTATCCATATTCAAGAAAAACCAGTTTGGGCAACAACTCTTCATTGCCTGCCAATGCTTCTTTATTCTAGAAAATTTCTCTGCTTCCTGGTAGTATCAATGCCAGCACACATTTAAGTTCAGTCTACATGTTATCTCCAAGAGAGTTTCAAGGTACTGAAAAGAGGCTTTGTGTTATTTTCCAGAAATCTCTGAAGATTTGCCCACAGGAATGTTTAACTCTGTTAATAGTTCTAATCTTAGGGCATTTGGGGCTAGAGTGGAAGCAGCTTCCTAGTCCTTGCTGCACCCTGAGTCATCCCTTCCCTTTGACTTTTTAAAAACATTAAGTTGCTGCATTGAGGCAGAAGAGGAATATTGCTTCAGAAACCAAATACTAAACTACAATCCTTGCATCATTGCTTATTTAAGATTGACAAGTTGAAGAGCAAAAATAGAACTTTAAAAAGTTAATCCCTCTGAACTTTCACACCACAAGAGTTGTAATTTACCTGTCTTTTCCTTTCCTGTGGCTTTGCAGTTTCCCCAGATAGCACTGATCCTGAATTTGACATGCATATGCCAGAGCAGGCAAGCAGTTATGGGGGATAGTCACAGTCAGAAGGGAGAAAGCAACTTTCTCTGTTAGTGTATGAAAAACAAATACTTTAAAATATTCTTTTTAAATGTAGTTTATTTTAGATATTTATTGACAGTACATGAATATGGCCAGGGAAGACTTTTAAGTTGCCATTGATTGTTTTTTAGTGTTCTTGTTAGTAGATCAAATAATTACCTGTCTCATGTCTTTATTGATGTGTTTCAGAAGGTGAAGAAGAATGGAAGGTTATAAAAGGGAAGTTTCTAGCCATCAATGCAGTAAATATGAGCTGTGCCTGTCCACGAAGTCCAAAAGGTCTTTCACCAGCAGCTCATTTGGCAGATGGTTCAGCAGACCTCATTCTAGTCCGGAAATGCTCCAGATTCGATTTTCTACGGTATCTCGTCAGACACACAAACCAAGATGATCAGGTGTGTATTCCTTTTGACAGGGTCCATCAAAGGTGTAAATATTGGTATTCTTCTAAGACAGAAATAATATCTATAGAGCAGGTTTGTTTGGTTTTTTAAAATGTATGCATTTTGCATGATGCAATCTTAGCATGTGTATCATGGGAAAAAAAAGCAGCTCAAAGCATTTTACCAAAGTCAACTCCTTGGCCGTAGCATTTTAACAAAATTCCACTTTTGCCATCTGAATTCAGTTTTGTAACATTTTCCAGGTATTTGCTGTTTGAACAATATTTAAAGTTATTTTATCACAACTGTGCCCTCATATAGTTGTCATGAAAAACTGCTCACGGCATGAGAAACTACTCACAGCATGAATAGCTGAGGTAGATGTGGTGAAGAATAATAAATCACTTCTGGGAACTGTATAAAAATGTGTTTTAGAATTAAGTTACCAGAACTGCAATTTGATTGTAGACTGCAGGCTTTTAGCAGTATTTTACTACATATTAGTGACCAGGATGAGCGTTATGCATTCAGCTTGAAAATTATTTTTTTCACATGTTGTAGCTGTCAGGCAGGAAGATTCATCTATGCTTTGGATTGTAATATCTCTTGAAAGAGAGCTATGACTGTGACTACACATATTTAATATTTGTCACAACCCGATTTTATTAGCATCTTCTGGAAATTACCTGAACAATGGACTAATATCTAGTGCATAAAATCAATAAAAGTTTCCTTTTATCCCATTTCTCTCTGCGATATGCTGGTTTTGCAGTGGAGATTAAATGCAAGGTTGTGCATATATCCTTATCTCAGGTTAGTGTCCACCATAAACCCCTTCTTGGGAAACCTTCTTGATAACTTAAGGAAATGTGAAGGAAAAAAAAAAAGTGAAGGGTGACTGTACATCAGTACAGTCACATTTCACATTTGCTTCCCTGTCATCTACTTCCTGTAGACACACACAGACATACTCCATGGCCTTTACTGAATGACCTGTATGTATTCCATACAGCTTGCTGAATAACTAGCTCTATATCTGTTAAGTTGCTTTCAGGGCTGGTGGGGGCATCCTCTAATTTATTGTCCCTTCAATTGATGATGACTGTTTTAAAGCATTTGTTCAATATTGTAGTGTAAATCTGCAGCCTCAGTTTTAAGAGCAGTTTTCTAAGTGACCTGCTTTTTCTAGCTGAATTAACTGGTTAAAATTATTTTTTTTTTTTGGAATGTAATGGGAAGGGCAGGTGGGAACACCCAGGTGTGTCCCCTGAAGGGGGCTGCTTTGACACTGTCCCTTGTAAGACTGTTTGTCTGTTGCATCATTTTGCATCATGAGCAGTTCTCTGGTGCAGGGTCTGGGGACCGCTTTGAGGGCAGCGTTTGATGGGCCATGACACCCCTTCTGCTGTCCCTCATGTGGAGGTCCTTTGGATGTGCCTTGGGTGTGTGAAGGGCCCCTGGAGCTCCTCTTCACAGCAGAGGGTGGGCATTCACTGCTTCTGACTAGAAGCTTTTTCACCATACACCCAGATCCTCTCCTCCTCCCCCCTTTGATGTGTGGGTCTGGTAAAGCTGGCAGCTGATCACCCCAGGGCTGTGTCTCCACCCAAGATGCTGGGCTTAATCCTCCTGTGAATGTATTCTCCTACCCCTGCCCAGACCTGAGTCTCTTATCCCCATCAGCTTGCAGTCCAGGGCCTCAGTCAGGAGGCCAATTCAGGGTGGTATGGTCTTCCATGCAGCTTTATAGTGCTATAACAGGCACTATACAGTGACCATTGAGAAGTAAGGTTTCATTTTGGCTTTTTTTTTTTTGACTTGTGCAGTTTTTCAGAAGGAAGTATCACTTTATACCTCAGGTAAGCTTCTCTAGAAAATTGGAGTGGACAGACTTTCCTGGAGTACAGAATGCTGCATGCTGATTGGCTTTACACATCACATGTATTTAATTATAATTGCCTGATTTGCCTTTCTTTTTTTTTTTTTTTGCAGTTTGACTTTCCATTTGTAGATGTTTATCGGGTTAAGTGCTTTCAATTTACATCAAAGCTTTCGGAAGACAACGAAAGCAATGTCATGGACATTGGAAAGAAACGTTTTGGCCAGTTCTGCAGAGATCATCCAGCCTGCTGCTGTAACATTGTCAATAGCACCTGGAATTGTGATGGAGAAACTCTGGATAGTTCAGCAATTGAAGTGAGGTAAGCTTTGATTTTTCTGTCTATAAAGCAGAACAATTAAGCTTTCTCATTGATTTTAAAGATGCTTATAAAGACATCCTAAAAAGATGCCTGTGCATAGCAAATTTTGAGTCTTCTGATAATAAACCTAAATATTTTTGTTACCATTTTGAATCCTTTCCAGAGAATACTGCAGCTATGTGTGTTGTAAATGATCACTCTGAGTGAGATGGATGGCCCTACCTTTGAAGTCGTACTTACTTCTTAGGAACTGTTATTATGTGTTTTAAGTGCTGAAAGTGATGATGGTGTTGGAAGGATTCTTTTTAAATGTGTGGAATGCCTCATTACTCTGAGCAATAGCTTTTCCTATTTGCTTAAGTAAACATCTTTGCCTGACAGAAATACTATGTCCCACACTTTGTGGTTTTTTTGCACACAGCACAGTCTTACCTCCAGTCTTCACATACGGAGAAGGAATTTTGCAGTTGTGCAAATAGTTAAATTGGAAAAGAAGTTCATGAAATTTGAAAGGGTTTTTTGTTTAGTTTGTTGTTGTTGTTGTTGTTTGGATTAGTTTTGGTTCCTTGTTTTGTTTGTTGTTTTCAGAACAAAGGGATCCAAACCCATAATATCTACATACAAGTGTTAAAATATAATCCCTTAGCAGTCCAAAGGGGAGTTTTATAAATGCTGTATATTGTACAAGATTGACACGTCTAGGTGCCCATAGATCTTCTTGTATGGACGAGGGGCATAAAAGAGGACACATGAAAACATCCAGCCCTCTTAGCAGGGAAGGATTGTAACTAAAATGAGGGCGTGGTTTCTGTAGTCAAGAGTAAGAAACTTTGTCCAGCTGTGTGAAATGAATGGATTATTAGAATTAAATTACTGTTATTAAAAATGTGGTCCCCATTTATTTCTTACCAATTTCTATATTTTTCAGGGTTCACTGCCAGTTAATCAAATTGTTTGCGAGGGGAATTGAGGAAGACTGTAAAGATGAAGCTGCCCACAGCCAGAGTAGCATTGAACAATTACTATAGACATTGTTCCTCCAATGGGGAGAAGAAAAAATAAAAGCTCAAGTAAATTGAGTAAATATGGATTTTAGTCAAATTGACAAGTATTTTAAACTTCTAGATTTTTTTTTATGGCTTCACTATGATTTTAGACATTTTACTGTATTGTGTCATTTTTTTAAAAAAACATTGTAATCATTAAAATATATATTGGAGCAATGTTATCTGTTATGTTAGAAAACATTTTATGGGATTGGCCTATGTCTGTGTATTCATGATGACTGATAAATTCTCTTTGCTTTTCTAGAGAGCTAATTTAGTAGTTGTGTTGCAATAATATCTAAATGTTACGGAACATTGGACTTCCCACTGGCACCAAGATAAGACATTTTCAGTGTCTGAGAAGATGTTTTCTGCTGGGAGGGTTATGTAATTCTGTGTGGCTTAAATGCTGGACAATGGTGTTGTCATTTGCTTTTTTTTTTTTAATTAAAGTATTTCATTTTATAATTCTGACAATACCTTGCAACTTATCAATGCAATTTAAACACACATTCCTGGCTTTAAGTAATAACAATAGTAGTGTACAGATATTTGAAAAATAAAAGCACAACTATATACAGGTCACACCTCATCCTATATATTCTGTCTTTGAAGGTTTCCTTGCATCATGCTTTTTGGGATTATAAAAGGTTTTATGACTGTTTGGATGATACCAAATACCACACAATGCAACTGAAAAGTCTTGCAAGCAAATTGCAGGAGTACTTGTATAATATCAGGAAGGCACAGGAAAGGAAAATATAAATAAGTCCTCAAACACCAGCAAGTTTTAGGTTTTAATAATATCTGATATTAACCTATTAAAAGCTTCCCTCTTCACAATTCTCTGGACATTCCACTCCATGTGTTGAAATGTCTTTGCAAAATAAGATGTTGAAGTGTTAAGTTTAGAAATATGATTTGATGATTGAAAATCTTTAAAATAATTTAACTAAATATGAAACAAAATAATTTGCTTTGTGAAGCCAAGGGAAGAAACTGGCATCTGACAAATCATGAATTCACTGTGCTGATTTGTTTTTATAACAAAAAACATGAGACTGTCATATAGAGCTATGGAGTGATTATTTAAGTTGTATATAGTTTTATGTATTGTGGCACATGTTTTTTGTCCAGGGTTGAGGCTAAATTTTACTCTTCTTGTACAGGCTTATTCCTGTTTGAGGACAGAAGTTAACCCCTGTTCTATTCTATCTATTTTAAAGTGTTTCTTTAAGTTTAAAGTTCTCTTTAAGACTGACTTCATCTGAGGTTTTTTTTGTGTCCAAACAGCTGATGATTCTGTATTCATGTATATTTATTGGTACTTCTGTCATCCAGCTTGTGTTAGTTTCACATCTCTCATATATGTGGTCAATGTAAGCCATGGTGATTGATTGGTCATTTCATTACTGAAGCACTTGAATATTATTATAACTGGCAGGTAATTTTTTTTCTGTTGAAGTTATTTACATTCCAGTTTTGTGTATTGTCAAAATTGTGTTCTATATCTTTGCTACAAAGTATTATTCATATTGCTCTATATGAAAAAAAGCACTTGCAAATTATATTTGCCTCAAGTACAATCATACAAAGTTTAGGATCTTTATTTTGTTATATAGTATTTCAGGAAATACTTGAACACTTTTCCAAAACTACTGCTCTTTTCTTTCCTTATTAATGCAATGAGTTGAAATGTTGATTCATCCAATGTTTTTCTGACACTTCTAACACAGGTGTTACATATACTGTATTTTTAAAGCCATGTTTAATAAGTGAAATAGTACTTTTGAACTAACATCCCATTGAAAATGAAATTATGCAGTTCTACAAATGTGAATATTTGTTGAAAGTGTCATTTGTTAGAAAATGTCTATGGTTGTTGCGATTAATCCATGAGTATTGTGAGAGTACCCAGACTTTGAAGTTAGAGTAATTCTTGTGTAGGAGGTAATGGTGCACATTCAGCTTACCAACAGTGAGGGAGCTGGAGGCATTGCAGCTATCTAGAACACATTCTCATCAATGAGAACTGGAATAAATACTAACCAGCTCTTTCCATTAGTTTTCTAGCAAGTCATGAGACCCCCTTGAACTTGAAAAATGGAGACCTAATCTCGTAGTGAATGTATAATGAAATGCTTTGAATATTTGAGTATCTGCAACTGAGCACTTGGTGTTTCCACTGAGAGCCACTGTGAAGGTCTCCTTTCTGAGAAAAAGCCACCAGAAAAGGACAAAAGGTCATTGTATACTATGGTAAGGAAGTGTGAAGTAAATAATAAAGGTATTGCAACATAATAAAATTTAAAGGTCATAGGTAATAAAAAAGCTGCATAGTTGCATTTGAATAATTCTGTTTGTAGCATATTAAAGTAGCAAAGCACCATATGTGAGTTGTATGACATGTCCAGTTTATTTTTAAGAGAGCTGTGTAAACAATGTCTTCTTACATTTTAATTCTAGAGATTTTTTTTCTCTGAATGTAATCTTAGTATGGAAGTTATGTATAGGAAAACCAGCTTTGATTTTTCTTTTTTCCCAATCTTGCTGGCTTCAAGATTAGAAAATGTGTTCTGTTTTATGACGCTAGGGCATTTCATTAAAGAAATAAAACTGCATTGTACAACAGCGCATTGGTGTTCTTCTTTTCACTAATTAATTTGAAAAAAAATCTCACTTTGACAGAAATCTGGCAGTAGTATGCTTAATGTAACCACTGTGAGCAGATCAAACAAAGATTAAACAGAGTGAAGCAATTCATAACTTCCAGTTGGGTTGACGACAGCTTTGTGGCAAATGTGAGCGTGAACAAACACTGAGAGTGGAGGAAAGCAACTAGTGAAGCTGGACTTAGGCTAATACTAGGCAACTCTACAAGGGTAAACTGAATATGAAACTTATTATAGTGCAGGTATTTAGAGTTGTCATTACTGTGGAAGCAAAAGAAACTGCTGTTCTAAGAAGCGTAAATGTGTATTATACTATAAATACAGGGTAAATACAGGGGGGATCTAGAGTTTTGTTGCAATAATTGCTACAGATGATGTATTCTAAAAAGTCAAGCATGTTCATTGTAGATAAACAGTGAGTACAGAAGAAAAACATGCTTTTCAGCACTGCAGACACTTCTGCATTTGAAGTGAATTGTTTTTGTGTGGCAAGGCTTTGGTAGCTGCAGGGTTGACTTCTGGATGAAGGCAGCAGAGGATGTCCCCATGTCAGACAGTCATTTCCCGAGCCAGCTCCAAGATGGACCTGCCACTGGCCAAAGCTGAACTCATGGGTTGGCGTTGCTAAGAACTTCTGTGATAAATGAGAAAGGGTAAAAAGTGCTGCTCAACAGCTGTGAAAGTGGAAAATAAACATCCTGCAGACACTTAAGGTCAGTGAAGAAGGGGAGGAGGTGCTCCAGGCAGCAGATGAGGTTGCCCTGCAGCCTGTGGAGGACCTCCCTCACACTGGAGCAGGTGGATGTGCCCCAGGAAAGCTGCAACTCATGGAGAGCCCATGGAGCAAGCTTCCTGGCAGGGGCTGCAGCCATGGGGAAGAGAACATACATGAGCGGGTATTGTTCACAGGAACTGTGGCTCATGGGGGATGCTTTCCTCTCCAGAAAGGAGAAAAGAAAGTGTTGAACTCATTGGAACCCCCACTTCTCCATCTCCCTGCACTGCTCAAGGCAGAGGGAATGAAGAGTCAGATGTAAAGCTGAGCATAGGAATGAAGCAGAGGGAGGAGAGGAAGTGTTGCATTTAGGTTTGGGTTTATTTCTGTCTTACTCTGGCATTAATTTGCAGTAAATTAATATTAATTTTCCCCAAGATGACTTTGTTTTGCCCCTGACTATAATTGCTGAGGGGCCTCCCTGTCCTTAGCTTGACCCCTAAGCTATTCAATCATTCTTTACCCTGTCCTGAGGATGATGATCTAGAATCAGAAATTTCTCTTGCAAGAAATGTGTCTTGCAATTCCAGTATTAGAATAATAGGATTTTAGAACCATTTAGGTTGAAAAAGACCTTTAATATCATAAAGCCCAATTCTTAAACCAGCACTTCCAAGACCACCACTGAACCATTTCCCTAGGGGCCACATCTACATGTTTTTTAACTACCTCCAGGGATGTTGTCTCAGCCACTTCTCTGGACAGCCTTTTCCAAGGCTTGATAATCCTTTCCATGAAAAAGTTTTTCCTAATACTGAGTCTAAACCTCCTCTGACACAACTTCATAGGAACTTAGATTGGAAGGGACTTCAAAGATCAGCTTGAGTCTAAAGCTCTTATTGGCCTCAACTTGAGGCCATTTCCTCTATTTCCTCTTGTTCTGTTGCTTTTACACAGAAAAGGAGACTGACCCCCACCTGGCTACTAGCTCTTTTCAGGCAGTTGCAGAGTGTAATAACATTCCCCCTGAGCCTCCCTTTCTCCAGAATAAACACCCCCAGCTCCCTCAGCAGCCCTCACCAGACTTGCACTCCAGACATGTCCCCCATGTGTTCTCTGGACACAATCCAGCACCTCTTCTAATGAGGGGCCCAGAACTGAACACAGAATTCATTCCCTAGAACTCCTGCCTTAATCTCTGTGAAGTAAGTGAGTAATAGGAGTTCATCATTTTTATTCTCATTAGTGACATTGTTCTTATTTCAACTTTTCTACAGGAGAGTGAAGTAATTTAATAGCTTCTAACTGGTGTTTAAGTTGCAGTAAATGAGTTCTGTCCATAATGTAGGAACAGTCTTCCCAGACTTCTCTTACCCACTTTCATGTACATGATCTACATCTCTCAAAGGCTTATGCATGTTCTTAATTAATACATGACTAGTCCAAATAATTAGAAGGGGTGGGGCATTCCTTCTTCAGTCATGCCTTTCCAATACTCTGCAATGAGAGGATTAACTATTTTTTTTAGTCAGTTTTCTGCTGTTGAGAAATTATTCCTAATATGTATCTACCAAAACTGCCAGTGAGGTTGTCTTCAAAAAATGTTAGCTCCTTTGTGATTCTTGCATGTCTGAAAAGATGATTTGCTCTTGTTGGTAGCAATTTTACCTGAGCAATTTTCTGGCTTATTTTATAGAAATCCTCCAGCAACAATTAAAATTTACAGGTTTTTAATATTGTTTTTCAATATTTCAATAGTATAGGACAGGAAAAATATAAGTGGATAAATTATTATTCATAAAGGAAAAACACTGAACAAATAACAGAAGTGATGCAAATTTAAAAATCCATGACAACTGAATTGGAAAGGATGAAAGAGAACAACTGCACAGTAAACAACACAGTAAAGCCAGCACAGTAAACAACACAGTAAAGCCAGCACCAAAGGTTTGACTAGATTGCTATAAGTTTGACTATTTACAACTGGTAGAGAGAATAAAAGCTTCATCACTGTTATGAAGACATATTTCTAAAAGAATGCTGTTCACCCTCTGTATTTCCACTCACAAACTTTACCATAATAGCAGCACAGCTAGAAGAGCTGCTAAAGGACAACTGTAAAAGCACCCTCATAGTTTCCTGTAGCAATGTGAAACATTCTGAAATAACTGTTCAATTCAATCTCCCAAATACTGGTTTTTATGTTAATATTTAGCAGCTGCATTTTAGGAAAGGGGAGATTGAACAAGAAATGCTAGGTTAGTGTTTCAATGCTGCTGAGGTCAAGGTGGTGGGATAGCAACACACCCCAGCCAAGGGTCTGTCCCGTAGGTCTTGTAAATCATCAATGGAAGTCCCAAAAGCAAATGCCTCCCTACAGAAATACCTGTGCAGTTCCTAGAATGGGTTTGTGCAATCTGTTCTTCTGAGCTTTCAGTGATGGATATTCAGCAAAGCAGATTAGCTATCAAAACAGATTTCTTAAAGACTTTGAGTTAGATACTCAAGTTAGAAACACTCAGCTGAATCTCTCTTGCTGTATTTACACGTGGGCACAGAGAGCAGCTTGTTGTCTTTGGGGAATTCACTCCCTGGGCTATTCTGTTGCCTCCCAGTCTCCTGTTCTTTGCCTAGATAGTATTACTTACTATTCAGACAGAGCAGGAAAAACCCTACAATATTCAAGTACTTATTGATAAGAAAAACCACTTGAAGCTGATTTTTGTTTACCACCAAAGAAGGGGCTCTGTACAAGAGAGCTGGTTGCTCTAGGATGAGTAGCTGCATAAAGTCTTCAATCAAATCAGATTCTGTTTAGAACCTAGATACCATGTTTTCACAGAGTGCTGGTTAAAGCTCTGATGGATGCATTTAAGGTAGACATTTCCCTCAGCAATGCCTATCAGATAAACAACTGCTCTGAGGGTTACTCTGCTGGTAGATGCTGCCCTGCCCCTAGACCAAAGGACATCCCAATAAGTAGCTCTGATAGTTGGAACCTCCCATTTCCATTGTGTCTCACAGTGCTTGAATTTTTTATGGAAAACAGGCAAAACCTGGACACTTGGGTGTTGCTGTGGTTGTAATTTTCTAGTAAAGACTTTCAGAAAATCCTCAGCACATTGGTAGTAGGGTTGGGAAAGAGTGAACATAGGCTTTCACCAGAACAGCAGATAATACTATTTGTTCTCCTCTGTATGCAGGCAAAGCTTTGAGCTAACAGACTTTGTATTTTTTGCTGCATTAAAGACTTTACAGACTCAGTAGAGGAAAGTGAGGTGGGGAAGAAGCACAAGGTTGCTACTTCCTGTGCTCAGGGAGTCCATCCTGAAGCTTTGTGGTGGGAACACCAGGCACTAATGCATGGACCAGTGCAGAAGAGGGATGCGGTGAGCTGGAATATCCAAAGATCACTGGCTGTGCAGACTTGGCAGTCCAAACTCACCCACACAGTGAATAAAGCATTGCACTGTACCTGTGTCAATTGCTCAGGTTTGGGACTGAAGGCCCTTGCTGTCTGCTCTGCCTTCATTTGTTGGAGGAAATGTTAATGGTTTGGGATAAATCTGTCCTGCAACACTGCTATGAGAAAGCACAGCAGGAATTTATTAGAAGTGACTCTGTTCAATGTTTTCACTGGAGCTAAAATAGAGGGGAAAGAAGGCCAAGAAAGAGTTGTTGATTCACACTGCCCTTACTGAAATAGCACAATGCACATCACATTGCACATGCGAGGGGAGTGGGAGGCTACAGCTGCTTGCATTGGTTCCTACCAGGAGTTCTGGTTTCTACCTTCCAACAAAGCTACTGAGATACCAGAATTCTGTTCTCCACTTGGCATGGGCAGTGGTAAAAGGAGTGAATGTTACTGCCATTTAGAGGCACAAATAGCTGCATTTGAATTCTCTTCAGTTCTAGGACACCACATACATGCTGCAGTAGGGACAGCCAGAGCTTCCTGTGGAGTGGAAAATGCCTTCCTATGCTGTTAATGCAAGGTGTCAGTGGAAAGAACTACAGTTACTGCGGTTTTAGTGTTTTTCATGAAGCCACTCAGGTGGGAATGCATCTCTGCTGTATCCAGAAAGATTGGCCAACTCACATTGGGCCATAATGACCCCTGCTGGGCCCTTTTTTCTGACATTAGCTGATGCCTTAGACAATACCAACAGGCTGTGGGCCATGTGAAGGTGTAATCAGCTGACATCCATCAGGAAATGAGGTGGGTATTATCTTTGAGTTGGGGCCTCAGACATTTTAGCAGAAGAGTGCATATTGTTAATGACTATGCAGTTGTTGCCTTTCATACCCATTAAAATGTGTGCTGGGAACCCAGGGGAAGAGATAGGTATCTCCATGGGTGGGCAGCTGCTGTAGGTGAGCAGGGGTGACCTGTGGTCCTCAGGAGCACCAATGTGGAGCATTGGTAGCAAAGGAGCTCATGCTAGGATGTGTGTGGCGTTGGTGGCTCTGACACAAGCCATGTTCTGCCTCTACAATGCAGATGTGACACTGGGAGCAACAACCAACAGGGAGCAGACAGAACAGCTCCTAGGAAACAGCAGAGGGCAGAGATGGTGTTAATGGACTGGTGACTGTGCACTGCAGAGCTACAGAGACACTACAATGTCTGTAATGGACTGGTGACTGTGCTCTGCAGAGCTACAGAGACACTACAATGTCTGTAATGGACTGGTGACTGTGCTCTGCAGAGCTACAGAGACACTACAATGTCTGTAATGGACTGGTGACTGTGCTCTGCAGAGCTACAGAGCTGAGTGCAACAGGGGCTGAGCACAGCAAGCTCACTGAAAGCAGTCAGGGCTGGAAGCCAGTGCACTGGCAAGTCAGGTCTTAATCTACAAATGAAGCATTTTTAGGTGGGTATGTTGGACTAGAAAGGCTGAAAGGTCCTGACCTCCAGCAAGTTGCTGATGCCCCATTGTTTAAATAATGGCTAGGGCAGCATGGCTTCTGAGATGCTCTGGGGCACAGCATGGTGGGTTATCTACCTACCCAAAGCTCTCTCCAATCTCCTGTTTGCTAATTTGCCTTTCTCTTCTTGCAGCCAACTAGGCCTTGAGGAGAAGCTGTATGAGGAGTGGCTGAGGTCACTAGTTCTGTTCAGTCTGGAGGAGACTGAGGGGACACCTCACTGCAGTTACAACTTCCTCATGAGGGGAAGAGGAGGGACAGACCCCCATCTCTTCTCTGTGGTGACAGGACCCGAGGGAGTGGCCTGAACTTGTGTTGGGGTAGGTTTAGGTTGAATATTAGAATTTCTTCATCCAGGGTATTTGGGCACTTGAACAGGGTCCCCAGGGCAGTGGTCACAGCACCAGCCTGGCAGAGTTCAAGAAGTGTTTGGACAATGCCCTCAGGCACCTGGGGTGACTTGCAGGGCTGGTGCTGTGCAGGGCTGGGAGTTGCACTTTATGATCCTTGTGAGTCCCTTCCAACCCAGCATATTCTGTGATTCTGCGAATACCAGCCTGTTAAAACCTCCCAAGGAGCAGGAAGAATACTGACAGTGAAAGGCTGTTGCATCATGAACTTTTCTACAAGGCAGCAGGGCCTATGGGGTGCATAAGAATTCTGGTGGAAGAGCATAGCCTTGTCATTTGTGTTTGTGTCAATGCCAGGTGACACGGATATGCATGGAGAGCACTGGTACAGTGAATTGAGTGACTGAAGAGCAGCCCTACTGCTGCCACACCTGTGGTACAGCATATTTTTGACTGTGAATATTTGGGAGCAGTTTGACATGATGAAATAATTGTGACAAAGTGTATTTATTTTTGAGGCCTCTTCATGCCGATGCACTGGAAGACATGCCTGCATTTTTGGATGTAGTCTGAGACTTGTAAATAACATCAAATATTTTGCTGTAACCTCATTTTTCTCTGTTCAAGAACCTGTCAAGATCTTGTTTTTCCATCTTGGCTGACACTGCCAACACAGTGGTGTCAGCACAGAGAAGGCTCGCCAGCCTGAGCCATGCTAAACATCTGTGAACAGCACAGAGCTCAGATGTCACTGCCTGGCCTGCCTTGGTGGAGACGTGTCAGGGGAAAAAGGCTCAGTGCGTTCTGAGTCTAAAGGATAACCCTTGAAAATGACACATACACAGAAAATTGCACACACTCAAGTTTTGCCTTTGGGCAGAAGCAGATTTTTTTTGCATACAAATATGAGCGGATGGAGACGGCACAGAGAGCTCTGCCTACGGCTCTCCCATGTGCCCTGATTGAATCTCTGGACGTGCAGTCTGCAGTTGCCATATCGGAAATATTGCCACTGTCTTTCAATAAGGGAAGAAATATAGCTTTGTTTTGCTTTTGGAGTCTTTGTATTACAAATCAGTGCCTATAATCCAGGAAAAGAGGAGATTATTTTTCAGTAAAAAATCGAATGATGCCATTACATGCAGTTATATACATCACTGTTTTTTTCCCACCCTAAGATGAAGTGGAGAGTTCTAAAGTTTAAATAATTTTATGATAAAAAACCTTCTGGTACTGTTTAATAATTCTGCATGTTAACATAAATACTTTTAAATCTACCTTGCTGCAGTGACTACTATTCAGAGTTTTAAGTCTGACCTTATCCTGCAGCTCCCTCTACTGAAAATCAGTTCTCTTGAAAGTAACTCCACATTTCCAAATACAGCAGTCATTTTTAAGGTAGTCTGGCAACTCCATTTCCTATGGATCCCTACAGATGACATTTGCAGTAAGGTTATTTCAGTTCAAATTGCATGTCACTTCACACCAGTGATTTCTACTTTTAATTTTCTTTACAGGATTCAATGTGATCAAACAATGATAGATGCTATGTAGTTGCTTTTTGTCTCAAAGAACTGAACAATTTGAATATCTTCCTTAAAAAGAGACAGAAACACGTCAAGCAGGGGAAAAGTACAATCATAAATTTTAGCATCTGGGACCCTTGTCCATATACCAACTTTCTCAACTCAGCTGAACTTGTCTGTGTTGCAAGTGTCTTGGGCACACCATCAAAGATGGCTTAAATATTTGTTTCCACCAGTCTCAGGTAGTTCTAGTTCTCACTTTTCTCTGCCCTAAGCAAGTGTGGACAAATGTCATAAGTAGAGAAAATCAGCTGCCACATCTGTTAGGCAGAGAGCCTGCAAGGACAGACCAGATGTTGTCATTTTCAGTCAGCGCCACATGGTGCATGGGAGGTGAGAACAAACCTGACTGGATCTGGTGTGGTTTTTCTTTCCTTGCCAGTTCCTGCCTCTTGGACTCAGCCCTGATTGCACCTTTTATGGCCATGGCAGTATTTCTGAGCACTCCCGGTCTCCCCCTGCTTTTCCACTTCCTCATTGCTGTCCTGACTTTTCACTATTCCCATTACTTTGTTTCACTGCCCTTTCTGGAGCTCAAGTATGGTACCTGTATTACTGGCCTGATAATTCTGCTCTCTGTTCCTTTGGTCTCCTTTTCTCCACCTTTGCACTCCCTCAGCCTGGCTGCCTGCTGCTCCAGCACACAGGCCACCAAGCTCTTCTCAATGTTGTTTCTTTTCTAGAACTTTTCTGTTTGATTTTGTGATGCAGGCATACATCTGAAACAAGGGACTCACTTGTACATCTCTGAGAAAAGATGTTTGACATCTGGACATGTCTTTGGGCACTTGAGGGTTTTTTATCTTATGATATAGCCAAGCCATACTGATCAGCTTTGGGTTTGTGGCTTTGTGAGAGTTTTTCTGTCTGAGCATTTGAAAATTCTCCAAAACTCCTTTTATCAAGGGGAAATACTGATGTATAATAAATGAGTAGCAATAGCAATAGGAAATTATTATTTGTTATGTGTAGTTCAATTGCAAATAAGTGCATGTTCCCCAAGGGAGCATTTAAAAACCAAGTACCACTGATATGAGGCTACATAACGTCACCACTGGGGTAAGGCACTGTCATGTTCATACTTCTTTTCTGTCTAAAACACTAGGTAAAAGAAGCACATTGCTGTGAACCGTGAGCTTTTCTTATTTATTTCTACATTAAAACATATCTCCAAGGAAACAGAACTACTGTGAGGCACTGCTAAGGTGTTTGTTCCCTCTCTTAACTTTCCAGCAACCATCTTTATTGAAAGCCTTAAAAAAATTAATGATTTTTTTAGCATGTACAAGTATGAACAATATGAATGTCAATATTTATGCTCTACATATTTTCTCCTCTCTAGCAGAGCAATGATATATGTGTAAGAGCATTTTTGCAGAAAATAGGGTGCAGTGATTTCAGGGCAAATGTTCCTTGCATTTCTTACTATGAGCTGGCTGGTTTACAGTGGGATCCATAATCCACACCACACTGGATTGGAGTGCATCCATCCTAATGCTTGTAACTGGCTTTCATCAGAAGCCATAAGCTGGAAAATGGCTGTTCCTTTGGCCAAAAAAGGCTGTGTAGTCTGTGTTCCTGTGGGGAACTTTTAATTCAGAAGTATTGAGATCTCTGGGGCCTGTAGTAGAAAATGATAAAACAGAACACAAATTAACTGAAAAGGTAGCAGAAGTACCAATCCCTGGAGGGAGCAGTGGAGGAATAATACAGAGCAGAGCAAACTACAAGCTGAAGCCAGACCTCTGCAAGTTGATGTATCCCAGGTCAGGTTACTGGCTGAGCCCGAGTCTCAGCCAGTGGCATGTTGATTACAAAATCCAAACTGACTGTGCTTTGGAGCCTTTGGCATGTGACCATTCCTCTTCAACAGCCTTACAGAAATGTTTTGAAATTCGGCTGTTCCTCAGCAGAGCCTTTGGCCTCAGTACCTTGCTGAATGCCAGAGGGCTTCCTCCTCTTCTGAAGGGCAAAGGGACAAGACATGAATGGCAGGTCAGCCATGTCCTCAGCTGATGGAAATCATCTCCTTTGACCTTTAATAGAGCCACATCAGTTTACCACAGATGAAAATCTGCTGCTCTGCCTCGCTGATATATATGTTAAATCCAAGCACATACCAGGAAGTATTGCACTGAAAATCTGAACAGACTTTGCACCCAAGGTATGACCTCTGAAATTGTGCTCTAGCTCTAGCAATGAAGTAACTTTTTATTCTAATTCAGTGTACTCTGAACCAGAGGAACTAGACTAATAGGAGTGTTAAGTTTATTTCCAGCTGAGTTTTGAGTAAAGCAAATTTGCATTTTCTATTGAATACACAAGGCCATCTAAACAGAGGAGAGGAGAAGACAGTCTATTGACATTATGTAAAGGCGGCATATCAGTTTAAAGGGTTCTGTTTGCCTAGAAGAGTGTGAAGGAGACTTTTTAATTACCTGTCTAGGGTTGACAAAGATAAACACCCTGTTATTATTCCATGTATTTGCTTGTAACTCAATTAAGGATGTGTACTTAATTGTATCACCAATATAAAGAAATAAGTGTTAAGGTGTTTGAAAGCTAGAGGAAATGAGATGTCCCTCAAGAAACATGAAAGGTCAGGGAGTAGAGAAGGCAAGGAAGCATAAAATTATGGCATTGGTATTCAACTAAGATCAGAAGTGAAGGGCTGTGTTATCTGAATTCCCAATTGTAAGGTTGAATTGTGGAGTTAGCAGAAAAAGCAGAGCAACACAGCACAGGAGAATGAACTAAATCAAACACGTCTAGCTATTCTGACAGCAGTAAGGAGAGCTTATGTTCTCAAGTTATTTCAGTAACATTGAATCATCCCTGACATATCTACAATATTTGCTGTCTTCTGTGTACAACACTCTTGAATGATAACATTTAACACATGGCACTGAGTGATCAGCTTGTTTTGTTTTTTTGTTTCCCCATATTAATTTTCCTATTAAAAGTACAGAAACAACCAAGGAGATGAGTTTAGGGTTTTCTCCTCAAATTTAGATTAATACACAGAGCTGTCTGATCATTTTCATACGGGTCCCTTCTAATGTTCTTACTCTTTAGCATGGATTATGACTGCATATACCACATAAACTGGGTTCAGCCCCACCTTCCCCTGATCAACATTAGCCTTATCCTTTTGCACAGCAAGCACAGAGCAGCAGGATGAATTTCCCCACAGAGGTGCATTCTCTGGAGCTGTGACCCTCAGAAACTTGCTGTTCCTGCCAGCCCCAGCACAGAGGCGTGGTGCTAGCCTGCCGTGACCAAGGCTGCTCAGGGAGGAGGGCTGCTACAGCACCACAGCCAAGCACAGCCACAGGCTGGCCCTGTTGTGTGGCCCTGCAGCAGGACAGGCAGTGCCACACCACGACCCACAACTGCACCCCAGGCTGTTGTTTTAGGAGCAGGCTCAGAAGAGTGAGACATTGGGAGGCTTCTTACTGTTTCTGACTCTTTCTGTGGAATCAAGTGTTCTCGTTGGTGCGAGTCTGAGGAGGGCAGACAGCAGTCAGGGGATATCACTTGGCCATGCTGGGTGGGATATGGCACTTCTGGGGTGCTCCAACAGCAGAGAACTGAGAGAAACAATTTTCCCTTCTTCTCCCCTGTCAGTAAAATATCTCTGTCTAATCTTCTTTTTGACACACCTGACAATATAAACACGTTCTTTGTAACCCCAGGAGGCTTTTCCAGCTGCAATTTATCATTGAAATAGTTTGATTAAACTAATTTTGCTCTTTATAATTTTTTTTCTTCAATTACTTCAGCACTTTCAGAGGAAAATGTGGGGGTTTTTAATCAATCTGACAGCTGATTGTTTTGAGGGTTTTTTATAGCATCTGACACAGCTGACACCACTGTTTTTATCATAAATATCTGCCACATTAGTTTAAAACGGTGATTAAAGCTGCTCCACATGCTGCTGGCAAGGAGCTGGACCTGCACGAATTACAATAATAACCACAGAAGCTCCTTCCTGAGAAGAGTGCTGTTTCTGTAGTCGTGTCAGACAAGTGCTGCCTTTTAAGAATGATTGCTCTGCTCTAAATGACATTTTTGGCTTTCTCTTAGAAAAGTAAGTTATTTATTTTCCTGTGATTTTAACTAAAGAACACTATCATCCCTTGAGAACAATTTTGTTTTTCAGCACTGGAGCAATTACTTTCAGCTGTATCAAGTGCCTGAAGTATAAGAGTCTGTGGTTTCATGGGTTTGAAAAATGCCTGCTCTTAAGGACTCCTAAGGTGGATTCTCCATGGCCCTTACCAGACCCACAGTCTCAGAGGAAGATAGCTGCTTATCACTTGGCCAGTGCTCCCCTGCCATTTGCCATTTGTGAGGAAGTGCATGCATGACTGGGACATGGTTATACTCAGAGCTGGAACAGGAGATGGATCTACAGGCTTATGATGCCATCATTAAGACAGCAGAACTCTGACTGGAAAAACTGTTTTCATGCAGGGCAATAACCACAGAGTCATAGACCTGCCCAGGTTTACAGGGACCCAAAAGACCATCTGGTCCCCTTTTATGGGAGAATGAGCCTAGATGACATGACCTGGCATCCTAACCAACTTCATCTTGAAAACCTCTGACAGCAGGGACTTCACAACATCTTTGGGGGTTTTCTCCCAGTGTTCTCGCTGTAAAAAAATTCTTTCTTATGTTGAGATAAAAGCTCTCCTGGTGCAACTTGTACCTGTTAGCTCTGGTCTAGTCCACAAGCTGCCTTGTAAAGAGAGGAGGACATCCATCCTCTTTGTAACCACCCTTTTAGTACTGGAATATTTAATGAGGTCCACATTGAGCCTTTTCTTCCCTGGGGATGAAAAACATAACTCCTTCAGTCATTCCCCAAAGGACAGGTTCTCCAGTTCTTTGCTCTTCTTCATAGCCTTCCTTGGGACCCTCTTTCCATGTCTTTCTTGAATAATGGGGCAGAAGTGAACATGGTACTTCAGGCATGGCTGACAAGTGCTTAGGGTATTCACAGACGTGACAGGAAAGCAGCACATGGGGAAATGACAAACTCAGGAGGAACTGGAGAGCTTCTGCTGTGTACAGGGGCAAGGCACCACTGACTGCCAGCAGCTTGCATGTCTCAGAGACATCTCTCATCTCCCCCTCTGCCAAATTTCTACCAGTGCATGGGAAGCACTTGGGTAGGCTCCACCTGTAACAATGCCAGCAGGACTCTGGCATGTCTTGGAGTGTCCCTGCATCTTCTGGGCAGAGAGTGATGGCACCAGCTCTCCTCCCAGCAGCTGGCATGGAGCATGAGCTGCAGTGCTGCCCTGTCCAGAGCAAGGAGGTCAGGTGTTTGCCTAAGTATTTTATATATATATAAAATATATATATTGTGTGTGTGTGTGTGTTTTTGAATGAGGCTAGTCCCTGATGTGGGAGCAAGGAGAACAGGACCACAGACCTGAAGGCTGGATGCCTTGTCAATGGCAGAGTGTACTCCTGTGCTGATAGCTGATTACTGGCATGAATCAGGATCATATTGAAGAATAATTCACTGAGGGAAGGTCTTAAAAATGCAACTCATAAGAGCAAATGCAGATCAATCTATAGTTTGGGATTACCAGAGGCATTTTTACACTCAGTTCTTGGCCTATTGAATAATTAATATATTCTTTGTGCTAGAATCCAGAAAATTGTAATAAATGCATAAGACCATGCCATTGCCATCGACTCATGCCAGCATCTGGGAAAAAAAAAAACAACAACTCCCAAAACCAGAATGGTAAACAATAACAAAACAAAAATAATGATACTTGTAGTAATCTGGGTCATTCTTCAGTTCTTACAGGTTTAAGACAAAACACATGGTCACCAGCTAGAGTCAACATTCATGGCTTGTGTTCTGCTAAAAATCCATTTGTTGTTGTGTTCTCCCATCCTGTAATGGTATCACACTCCAGCGTGAGCCTCCCAGTGTCACAGAGCCCACCCAGACCCAGATGAGAGCACTGGGGTTCACAGCTCCTTCCAGAGCAGCTGCTTTGTCTGAGTCTTGTACTCAGCTAAAATCTCAGTCATCATTGTCACGGTTTATTTATGTCACCTGGGCTGGAAAGTATTTGAGATAAAAATGACAGCAAATATTTTTGGCAAATAAAATAAATTAGATTGGTGTAAATAAGCTGGTTGACTGTGCTGCCAGGGATCCACTGCACTGGGGAAAGCACTATGGCTGTGGGGCAGGGCCTGGTGGGGCTGGCCAGGAAAGGGTGGTGACCTGGGCTGGGGAGCAAGAGAGATTGTACCTGGAGGCACACACAGCCAGAGACAGAAGACAGGTCCTGAATGCAAGCTATCATACTTGGCCTGGTGCATTTACCACTACGTCCTGCTCAGAGGACCTACAGGAGCAGACTTGGGCATTGCAGGAGGCTCTTAGGTTGTTAAATCCTATGACTTTCATCTACAATCTAGTTTTCAGGTCTCATGGACAAGGTCTGCATCAAAAATCTTAGGTCAAGCAAAGCATGTGCATTATGCAGTGCCTTTGCAATGGCCTTTAGACAGGCTGTCAGCAGAATTGCTGTCACCACCTCTCCTGAGATGTCTGTGAAACCTACTGGAGCTATTCTGGCCTCTGGCTCTTTTCTATGCATGTCCAGGCTGATGACTGGTACTGGTTAGTGCGTGGTCTCTGAGGGAATTTGTGAACGTGCCCTGCAAGTACATCAAGAAACTAATTTGCCAAAATTAGACCTTGAGTTCCTTCCCATCCCATTAACCTGAGGCTGGGGGGTGACAGGATTGGTGAGCCAGCCCATGGTGCTGTTTCCACCTTTGGGCACCATGACAGCACTGGCCAGCTGCAGTGACTGGTGGTAGTGCACACACACCCCCCAAATTTCTGCTCACGACTCCTGTCCTGGGGCAGTCAGCCCACTGTCACTGATTCAGTCTGAGTGACAGTGGTGACTGCTTCTCCGCCATCAGCCCCTTCCACATAAACCCTCTCTGTCCTTGGCTCCTCACCTCCTCCAAACTCTCTGGCATGGCTCTCACTGCTTTCTGGGGATGCGTGCAGGCAAGACCAGCCAGCCATCTCCCACACCTTCTGTCCTGGAGGGATCCCCTGTCTGTGTGGGTGGCTTGTTTGTGTGTCTTGGAAGGTGAATGCATGGGAATTTCTGCCAAATGGGGAAAATGGCCCAGTGAGGTCTGTAATGGCAGAACATTTCATGATATAGCGTAGTGGGGGAAGGCTTGTGAGTCATGCATGTGGGTTGGGGTATGAAGCTCCTGTGTGACTCTGATGCATCTCAGGATGTTTCCAAGGAGGATTTCTGCCTCTCTGGGCTCTTCTGTGGTGAGTATGTGTGAGGAGTGGGAAGCTGAGTATGGGAAACTCTTTATTTCCTTCATAATCACCAAATATCCTCCATATTTCTCTCCTTGTCTTGTCCCCAAGAGAGTCAGAGGGAGAGTTACTCCCTTATAACTCTCCCTATTCCAGGAGAGTTAAAGCTCACAGCATGCACATGTCCTCATCAAAAAATATGGGAAGCCTGAAGACATGGAAATGATAGCATGGATAATGACAGGATCCCAGTAACCCAGGCTGGGTCGTGCACTAGGGGCTGCTCACCTCTCCAGAGACTCGTGCTGAAGCAGCACTTGTGGCTGGGGAAGGCAGCTTGCCAGGCAGCCCCATCCCTTGATCAGGCTTTCCAAGAGATGGATAGCTGTGACAAGGCTCTCAGGTGTGTGGCCAGCCCCTGTCCCCTCCGAGCTGGGTGCCTTCAGTGCCCGCTGGGCCCTTGCAGCACCAGGGAGCAGGAGTGTGGATCCCTCCGGGAAAGGCAGGGGATGAGAGGGCTGGTGATGGATGGCACATCTTGCAGTCAACTCTTGGGCATGAGGGTGTGAGCCAGCAAATGAACCTAAATGGGGCTGAGTGGCTCGAAATAGTGTCTGGACATCTGGGGTGCTATTAGCAATCCAGGGGAATTAGATCTGCTGTCTGGGGCAATTGCATCATTACTCAGTGTAAGTTCATACCCAGAGGGGGAAGTTCACTCTCTGAGAGCCCTAACTAGGGCAAATGAAACTCAGCCACTGGGCTTATAGATAATTAATAATGCTCTCAATACATTTAGGCCATTTTTCTCTTTGTCTTTTATTCCAGAAGAGACAACCTTTATTATTTTATTAATTTGCTTGTATTACTTAAAAAGTAATTCACGTACAGAGTAGATTGCTTGTGATTTTTCTTCACTGCCAATATACCTGACAAAATGACTGTGAAAGCTTGCCCATAGCTCAGAGAGCAGGAGCCTGGACAATGGAGCTGCCAGCCCCAGCTGTACCATAGGAAGATGCCAGCATCCACCTGGCTTTTACCTAGCCTGGGGACAAATCTGCCCTTTGGAGGAACACAGCAGAAATATATTCTCTCTAAAATATTACAATTATCATGGGCTTTCATTGATTCTGTGAGTTTGTATAAATTGGGCAAATAATTCTATTTCCTGAAAATTCTACCATGTCTTGAGGGGACTGCACCATTTTAAGGTAAAAGGGTCAGGACTTCACTCCTTGGTTTTGGGTATATTATGTCATTTTATCTCATCAATTTTCATGACTTTGTTTCTGTTCTTGGAAAAACATTTCATGTGGATTTTTGACCTCACAAACCAGCAGTCAGTAGTACTCCCTGAAGTGTCTTGAGAGGGGTGGAGGGCTGCTGTTTTCTGTGATTTTTCTGTTTCTGATTTTTATGGGAGTTTATTACTTGACTACAGTTCATGTCTGGCATAATACATATTTTCTCCAACTCCATCACTTTAAAAGCATCTTTTTCATTTGTTCCCCTTCCTTAAAACCTGTGCTCAGAGGTTTCTATTTATGCTTTTCATCTCCCACTGACTGTATAGGATAGTTCCCAAAA
This sequence comes from Serinus canaria, assembly GCF_022539315.1. Taxonomy (NCBI): domain Eukaryota; kingdom Metazoa; phylum Chordata; class Aves; order Passeriformes; family Fringillidae; genus Serinus; species Serinus canaria. The sequence goes on along the minus strand of NC_066314.1, from coordinate 15,328,048 downwards.
TAAAGTCAAACTCCTAACTGGACATAGACTGCTCTGGTCATACAGGTGTCCAGCTGTGGGCTGTTTTGTGTGTGAACCAAAATTTAAAATAGCCAAGAAAACACAAAAATGCATCATAATTTTTTAAAAATTTCTAAATACTTTCAGGTGACAGGAACAAAGCAATTATATAATGACACACTATTGTAATAACAAAGTAACAAATATTTATAATTAATTAAAAGTGTGGCAGGAAGGATTAGAATCTCAAACAAGAGCTGAGATGCCGTTTGCAGCAGCTGGAGGGTGTGCACTGCTCCTCTCCCAGCATGAGGCCCTCAGAGAGTGCTGGGGTGTGGATTGTGAGTGCCCCTCTGTGCTGCACTCCAGGAGGAGGAAATTAAACATGTTGTCAGACACAATTAAAAATAACAAATGCTTATCTTTCTTAATTAGACTGTAGAACACTTATCACCAACCTCCCCCAAAGCTTACTGTTGAAAGCAAATTATTCTGAGAGCATTTTTAATGTAACAGATTTACAACTTGCTGAAATCTTTACCTTTTCTTCAGTAAGGCTGCTGTCTTGAGACTGACCAATCGAGCTCAGCCATGGAGGAAGGCTCACACAGAATTTAAACTAGACAACTAGCAAAAGCATTTCAAAGAGAGCAATTGTCTTGGTTTCAATCTACACATTCCTTCTTGGAATTTCCCCCATTGTGGGAGTGAGCATATTAAAGGAATGCTAATGGGAAATCACATTCAAACTGTGATTGAACTGTTGCTAATTTACATTTGTATTATGTTTTCAGTATATTTTATATCACTCTGCTAAATCAGAAATCCTGTACAAAATCTTCCAGTGGGTAACTTTGATTTTAAGCCTCTCACCCTTCACCCATGGCATATCCAAAAGAAGCTGCTCGGAGAGTATTGAACTCCAACATGACTGTTTAATAATAGGACCATTTTGGTACTGTGTTGTTCATAAGTTTACATGGTTTTGAGATTTGTCAGACAGTTTTTCATCAGAGAAACTTATTTAAGTGCTAGCAGCAATGACAACTGGCAACTCTAATTACACTTGACAGAGTACAAGACAATCTTTTTTCTTCCTACCAGATGCTTTCACTGCTGTGTGCTCCCTCATCTACTAATTCCTGCCCCCGGTAGAACTTATTAAGACATGCACCTGTCATTTGGCATATCACAAATATCTGGCAAGACATGTAGAGTGTAGCAATGTGCAGCAGGAGTGCCAGTGCAAACAGCTTCCCTCTGTCACAGAAGGCTGCCTCCAGAAGTGAGGAATGATGTGGGATAGGTGCTTGTCACCAAGGCAAGGTGATGGATCTGCAGCGGAGGCAGTCAAGGGTTTGCTTCCCAAAAAAGGCATCAGGGTGTATCCCTGCCCACCCACTGTTGGGCTGATGTGCTCCTGTGATCCCCACACAGTCGTGTCTGTGCCTTCACCACTCGAGTGTTCTCTCAGACTCATGCTTGATTAAGGAGCGGAGGCAGACAGGATGATCTGATGTCTGCTGTGGTGTGACACCACAAGGTAAACTGGCTTGATGTTTGTGTTCCAGATAAATCACAGCATAACATTCTCTCAGCGTGCACAAATATTTTCTCCCATTTTTCCTCATATGTGTATGATTTTTTGTTTAATGCCACATTAGTTTGCCTTCAATGTATAGAATAGAGTGACCTAATTTTTGCTGCCAGGCACAAGGAGGGCAGAGCAATAAAGGTGTTCTGTGGAGGAAGGAAACATACCATGTTTCAAAGGTCCTGGAACAACATTCCTGAAGTGGAGCAAGGCGATAAGAACAAGAAATGGCTGCACACTGATAAGGAGGTCGGTAGTGAATCCTTGCCAAGTTGAAATGTCACGTCATTGGGAAAATGCCCAAGCAATGCCTCATCAGCTAATTGTGAAATATTTTCCACTTGTCCCAGCTGCTACCTACTGCAAATGCTTTCTAATGAATTCTGGGAAGCATTGAGATATGCAGATCTATAGATCACATTTGCCCAGTTTTGTATGAATACAAATCCACCGTGATCTGTCTGGGCAAGAGACACATGTGCTGGTGCTGATGGAGAGGCAAAATTCCCTTGCCTTTATTCCTTCTTCCTAACAAGCCTACCCCAAACCATATTCAAAATGCAAAAATTTAAATTGGTGTTTAGAGCATTATGGGCTGCTGTTTGTTCTGCCGTATGGAGAATAAGAATTTGGGAAGTCTAGTGGATCTACTTTGTGCCTTCTGGGGAAGGAACAAAATGTCCTCTTATTTATGTGCTGCAGATAAAATCAGGATGTTCCTGATAGTTGTGAGAATTAACCCAGTCATGAGCTTGTTAAAGAGAAACAGCCAATCAACCAGAAAACAAAATTAAAACAACCTACTTACAAAGTTTAGGAGAAATCTTGGTAGTCCAGAAGGTATATTTTTCATATCTTCCAACCTCAAGAGCCAAGGGCTTTTATGATTACTAGTACAGATATTCTGAGCCAAGAATTAGCTGTAACATTTCAAAAATGGGTTTTATATGCTAGAAAATAATTCATACTTTAAGGGTCAGATATTTTGAAGTCTTCTAGAACTGGGAGACTGGGAATTTTTCCTTTCAATTGGCATAAAGGTTTCTATTTCTAGCCATATACAATGTAGTATATATGGGACATTAAAGCTCTGACATTCCTAGGCAAAGAAAATTTGTCACTGTTGTAGCACTGATTCTTACCTTTCTAATAGCTCACACAGGTACCATTTTATGAGAAACTCTGTGTCTGAAATAAAAAAAAGAGGAAATATTAGCTATATGGAGTTGTTCCTATTTGGAGGCTGTGGAAGTAAAAGCTAGGTGATCAGGTTTGAGAAGAAGATAAAGTGGCTGACGGTGTATGACAAATTCAAATAGAAGGTATCTCTGTAGGTCAACTCCCCATCTCAAAATGTGCCACTATATATCATCTCTGAGGTCTGTGTGTGAGCTCTGTTGATTGAGTATCGAGGGACTGAGAGGCAGCAAATACAAAACTCAGCAGAGGCCAGTTGGTCTAATGCAGTTGGGTGGTAGGTCCAGCTTCCCTGTGTCCATGTCCCCACCCTGGAAAGGAGCCCATGGCCCCAGGAAGGAGCCCATGGCCCCAGGCCTCACTCCATGATACTGAACTCACGGGGTCAGTGCTTTGCCTGTCCCATCAGCACACTGGTCTCTGGGAACTCAGCGAAAACCCAGCCTGGAGTTCCACAAGACCCATGCTCTTCCTCCAGCCCCTTTGCTAATTTTTACTAATAGCCTCATCAGTCAGGAAGGGTTTGAGGAACCATTAAGAGCTGTGCCAAAAGGGTCTCCCTGGGTCAGGACTGTGTGAGAGAGTACAACACAATCTCTGCCCCAAATCACACCCTAGAGAGCTCAGTTGCTGTATTGATTAGTTGTTTACCCTGCTGCTACATGCTTCCACTGGGGAATTGGAGGCAGAAAATACATATGGGCTTTCTTAGCATCAGCTGATGCAGAATCCCAGTGATAGAGTGAAATGGGAGAAATTATTTTGTTGTGCTAGCTTTTGAGTGCTAAATGCATACAGAATGCATCTAACTTTTCAACTTTGGATAATTAGATTGCTAAGTTGCTATGATATCAGGAAAGTAAACATGTAGATAGTAAGTATATAATATTTAAATAGTCATGTCTCCAGACTTTTTGCACATACAAATACAGCCCAGCCCCCACAGCCTTTACTTTATCTGCATGAACATACTGCTTTTGATGATAATGTACTCCCTAGTTTGTTCTTCCACTGGTTTACATTTCCTGTAGCTAATTTTTCAAACACGTAACAGCACTGTAGTGCTTAGGCAATTATTTCCAGTGTCTGGGCATATTTATCAAGTGGAATCAAGTATTGATCATCTGTAGAGAAGGTCTCAGCATTCCTTCATATTTTCCAGCTGGCCAGCTGGAGGGGAAGTTCATTTTTATCAGTGAATTGAAAGCTGGGTTTGTGTTCCTTTTTTTAGATAAAATTCATCAGGCTCTGTGGTTGCAGGTTTGTAACAAAACTCAGTCATACTGCCTGCTTTTCACAACGGCTGCCATTGATTTATCTGGCTGTTCTGTTTGAAATTTGGCACATCATGTTTTTATCATACTTAGATCAAAAGAGTTAGTGTGAAAGGAGATAACTGCTTTGTATGACAAAGATTATTTTAAGATTCTAAGACTAAGTACTTAATACATTTTCTGTTCTTTTCTTTTTTAACTGCATGTCAGCTAATTCAGTCAGAACAAATTTCTGTCACCTAAACATCTCTTGCCAGGAGAATCCTGCTGCTTTCAGGGATGAAGATTTCCTTCCCAGCATGATTCACAGGCCCAGCATCACACCAGTACTACTGACCAGTGCTGCCTCTGCTCTTCAGTCTTTGCTGCTGAGGTCCTTATTGCCAGAGGCTTTTAAAGAATTGTGAATTCTAAAGAATTGTGACTTGCATCACTCTAACACAACAAATGTCTGTTATTATCTCTGCTTCACAGATGAAAAACACAAAACTGGAGGGAAATAGGAAATTTACCTTACTGGATAACCTGTGTGGAAGCCATAAGTCTGTCTCATGGTCTCCTTACTCTGTGTCTTAACCGTAGGTCCTTCATTACCATTCATTTCAGGGATGCATTTATTGCTACTGCTGCTAATACCACTGTTTCTGCAAATGCCATGCTGAACTGATAGAGGAAAACATTCAGTCTCCAGTTTTTCTCCTTCTGTCCTCTATATTGCAGTGCAAAGGACTTTTTGGATGAAAAAGCTACCTGAGAACAGGTGTAACAAACTCCTCAGGCCTTTCACAAGGACAAACCTGCATTTCTATAATACACATTTCATGTGATAATTCCATCATACATTTTCACTGAGAAACCTCCTGTGCAGCAGACTTTTGCATAAATGGAGCATAAAATGCATTAACACAGAGAATTCTCAGAAAACTGACATTTTTATACTCATTTCCTCACATTTGTTGTTTTCTTGTGCATATGTAATGCCACGTTAAGAGCTGGGGGAGTTTGTAACAAGAAACCAGAAGCCACAGCAGGGCAGCTTGCAGCTGGGAAATGTCTCTCAGCCACAGAGTGAGTGGTGAAGAAGGTCCTCAGCACCTTTTGGGCACTGCTCCTTGTGGAAGTACAAGGGCTGTGCTGCCACCACTCAGCCTTGGCCAAGGCACACAGATTCCCCTTGCAGACCACTTACCATATTCTACTCAACTACCTAAACATAAAGTCCAAAACATAAAACACCTAATATTTAAGCAACAGAGTCGTGATTTTTGACCATTAAATATCTGTCTGTGTCCTCCTTTCCCAGCTGGAGGGGCAGGGTGTGGCACAGGAGCAGTGGTGAGTGCTGCTCCTGCAGCACAGCAGCAGCAAGGAGGGCAGGCAGACTGGTCACAGCCAGATTGGTCATTGCCTAGACCAAAAGTTGGAGATATGCTGTGAGCTGCTCCTCTGTTCTCCATCCATTACCTCATCACGTGATGTGTCCAGTCTGCTTTTAAATCATTTCAGAGATGTGACTTCTAACACTTTTTCCAGGGAAGCTATTTCACAGTCGATTACACTTCCTTGTTAAAATTTTGGCTGGATAGTCAACTCAAATCTCCATTTGCTCACTTTCTTACCTTTATATGCAATTATACCCCCGAGAAGTGCTCTAAACAATCTTCTAATGCCTCCTTGTTTGTATCTTTCAAGCACATGTAAACCCATATAGCAGTTTTGGATACCATGTAAGGCATCTTAAAATCTTTTGCTCGCAGGTGCTTTCTCCATGGATCATCCCCTCTAGCCCTTATGTCAGGCATTTTATCCTTCTTAAAGTTCTTTATAATTAGTCATCATCTTCCTAGAAAGGCTGGTGCCCAGGCCTGCATGCAAGCTGTAATTTGTGCAACAAAGATTTCATATTCATAATGCTTCTAGGCTGCACATAGTTTTAAATTATGCTCAGTGTCCTACTTTCACCGGTAATTGTATCTCTTTTTCCCTAACCTTATACAGAAAGAGAAGTGAGAAGCTTTTCAGTTTAATTAGTTTGGTTTCTGACTGCCTAAATGGGCAGAGCTGTAAAGAGCAGCAAGGTTAAAAGAGTTTCCTGGGATGTGTATAACTGCCAAGAAAAATACACACATTTTGCTTATAAAACAGAAGCAATGTTATAAGGGATAATGAAATATTTTCCTCCCTTAAAGCACACAACCACTTTATGAACATGTGTTTGTCATCCTCACTCCTAAAATAAACTATACATAAACATATTCCTGGTACCATCCAGACATTTCTCATGGCTGTGTGACAGTCAGATGTGACAGACAAGTCGCTCTCTGTTGGGACTCAGAACATTCAGTGTCGCTTCATGGAAGGAGCTCTCTCTGCATAACAAAATGATTGAGGTCTCCATAGAAGCTACTTGTAATGTTTTGATAGAAAAATTCTTTCTGGCAATCAATAAAAGCTACTTTTTATCCAGAAAAAAAAAAAGGGCATGAATTTATACCAACATCTGTTTTCAATTTCTTAATAGGCCTGTGTAAGAAACTGCATGAAAACTTTGGACGTTGTGGTAAAAGTGAGCACACCAATACCCTATGGACTTCAGTATGGTTTAGAGCACTCAGGATAAAAATAACCTGGGATGATTCTGTGTAATTTTTAATTAGAACAACTTTCATGAATATGTAGAATATTACTAGTATTACAAATAATAATAATTGGATCTAAATTATGCAAAAATTCAAATCAGGACCTGAGTTCTAAAAAAGTACAAGATCATTTTCATATAACTATCACAGGATCACCTGGGCTCTCCAACTGTTCTCAAAAAAGAAGGAGTTGTTTTTTCCCTTCAGGTGAGCAGCCTTTTTGAAGTAGTCTAAGCACAGCTGGTATCATATCCATTTTCTTGCCTCATTCAGTGCAGTGAGATAAAAAATATGAACAAGCATGTGAGGAAAAAATATATGAAAACCAAAGATTATATCTTTTCATGAATAGCATGGTAGAATCCAACTTTTGAGAGACATTGCTTTATTAACTTCTCCTACCGTACTTTCACTTGACGATATTTCCACCTCAGACCTTTTCAGTAAAATTTTACTCTCCTCAATATTTATTTCCTGGCATCTGGTTTCCATCTAGCCACTGACTGGCAGTCCAAAACATAAAACACTGCCAGCAAACTCCAGCTCACTTAGAACTGCTGATGTGTGTTAGCAACCTTCCCTCTTTCACCCGGGCCCTTCTCCATCGGAATGCGCAGGGTCAGGGCAGCCAGGAGGGCTGGAGCTTTCTCCAGCAGTCCCTTAGATCAGCCACGTGCTGCACAATGGGAATTGCAAGCAGGTCACACTGTGGCCTGAGCTGCTTCTGTGAGAGAGTGAAGGGGGACTGCAATTTCAGGAGATGGTCTGATTAAAGCACATAAGCCTTTCATCTATTTTTGAATCCTTGTTCTAAGATTACAGTGCACTAGGCTCCTCTGGAAAGCATCTGGACAACACAGAACCAAGCACCTCTAAGGCAGGAGACACAGTTTAAAGAGGAAAATTAGATTTCCATTTTTTTTATTCTCTCAAATGGATAAAAATAAGCTTTAATTATTTTTTTCTTTTAAGGAGAGGGGAAAAATATTGACATGTGACTATAACTCATAAGACAAAGAAGGGATTCACAGATGCCATGTCTTCAAGATTTGATACTAAAGAAACCCAGTGACAACTCTGTCCTTTGCATGACTGTCCCACATGGGTCAGACCTGCTTACAAACTGCCAGAACCTAAACATGAGAAGGCAAACACCTGAATGGGCCTCTCCTGAATGGGGTTTACCAGGAAGCCTTTTTCTGGGTGTTTGAGTAGTTTTGAATGCCAAAATAAATTTATTAATGACAATCACCTTCAGTATGTAGCAACCATAGACAGAAAACTGCAGGCAACTGCTGATGTAGTGCTGGCAGCAACAGCAATGTAACCCCACCATTTTCCCAAAGAGATGTGGTGTAAGGCTGGATTCTGGGAAGGTCTGGTGCTCCTCAATACTTGGACTGGCTTATTTAAATTGGATAAAAATTCAACCATTTCTACAGATCAAAGATATTGAAGTGTTTTTTTCTTTATGTCATATTTGAGTGAATTCACTTTGGCAGAATTCCCTCTTCCTTGTGCTTTCTGTTAACTTCCCAGTTATTAAATCTGGTGGAGGTGTTCAGAGAGGGTACATTTCAATACCAGTTTTGTTCTATATCAGGTCTTTTATCTTACTTCACAGTATCAAGCTCAAAAGCTTTCTTTCTCAGAGTGCATGAAGTAATCTGATGACTGTCTACCTGTCACATCTGCTGTGTGCAGAGATGGGTGTCTGCAGTGCAGCACACACAACGCATCCCCACCACTGATGGGGTGAGCTGTGGCTGGCAGTGACAACTGCTGGGCAGGGCCCTGGAATGGGTGTCCCTTCCCCATCTGTTGGGAGGAAGAGACCTCCTGTCAGCACCTCAGCTCTTCATTTCCACTGGATCTTAGATATTACCAGCTGACAGCAATGTTTTCATAAACAGATTTACAGGCTAGATGGGTCAGAAAGAGCATTGTGGTCATCAGTGAAAAATACTTCAAGATAGTGCATCAATTACAACTCAAAACTGCCTAAAATGAACAGTGAAAATGTTCAAATACTTGAAATAGAAAGAAATGTCCTCCTCTGAAAAGTCTGTGAGTGTTTGCTTGCATTTTGTGCAAGGTTGGAATGAAAGAAATATGAATATTGTCTTAAGTTGGGAAAAGGGTGAATGTACAGGTGGGAAGTAAAATGAAACTGCTCTATTGTGAAGATCTTGTCTAATATGCAATTTGTATTCTTTCCAATACTGGTTCCTTCCTAATCTTTACCATAGAAACATTAGCAGTAGAGAAAAGCCTCATAATCTGCTGAGATGGATACTGAAAATAATAAGCATTAATTCAGAAAATTAATAAACCTGCAATTCATCATAACTTCTCAAATCTAGATTAAGATTAGATGAATTTAAGAGAACTCTATATTCTCAGTCTCTCTCTTCCTCCCTCCCCTTTTTTTTTCCTCTTCTTTGTTTTATTAAAGTCACTTCTATTTCCCTTTTAAAACTTCAGGTTGTGTTTAGCAAGGAGAATGCTTTGTTTATAGGGCTCCTCATGTAACCTGGAACCACCAGGAGCCTTCCTGTAATTAGCTCTGGTAGTCTGACTGTGCATTTTAATTTGAATGCTTGACTGATCTTCCTTTACTTTGGAGATGTGGCCTTCATTCACACTTATTGCAGATATGGAGACAAAAAAAAAAATTAATTTCCTAAAAGTTCTCTTTAACTTAGTTTTTTTGTTTTGGTTTTTTTTTTTAATTAAAACTTGGCTACCAGGCTTCTAAGACTCCTCAAAATATGCTGTGTTTGATTTTCAGTGTTCAACACTGCCATAAGGCCAAGGAATGGATACACCAGGGAGCAAGTGAGCCCTCTTTGTGCCAGTTTTCCCAGTCTAGATCAGTTTTCCCAGTCTAGATCAGTTTTCCATGCTCTCTGAAGGGACCATGCTGGTGACAGCCATTAGCACACACACACACAGAAGCACTGCTGTTGGTGCTGCTGGCCAGGTGTGCACTTCTCCACCAGCAAGCACAGCACTGATAACCCTGAGACTGCCCTGCTTCCCACCACACTCCATGGGAGTCTGGAGCTGCTAGCAAGGAGCAAGGTCCAGATCTCATCAAATCACCATAAATTTCAAACATACACAGCAGGCAAAGTTGCTGAGAGAAATCAGCATCAGTGGGTGTGAAACACCACACATTTTAATGTAAATTTACTCTTTCACTGAGTTTGTGGCAGTGATCAAGAAAGGTGGGGTGGAGCTAAATTGTGAGTAACCTTTCTCATCCCAGCACTCAACAGGAAGCTATCACACATTTAAACAGCTCCTCTTTCTGGAACTGCAGGTTTTTGGGGAGATAGGTGCAAAAATGCTCAACAGATAATGCTGTCAACACTGGCAAGAAGAGCTGCTCTGAGCAGAGAGCAAAGTGCTGGAGTCAATAGTCCCTGCTGAAGTCATGGGATACAGCCTGGACAGTCCAAGCTCTGCTTTACTGGTAGCTTAACATTTCAAAAGGCAACCTCTTTGTGCTGCAGAAAGGTAGCTGCTGTGGGTTAAAGCCCTGCCAGTCCCTGCAGAAGGGTGGTGGTGTCCTCCATGCAGAGAGAGCCAGATGGGTACACGCTGAGTGTGGGGCAGCCCGTGCCACTGACCCAGCACAGCCCCTGGGGGGGTGAGCACAGGACAGTTCTTCACAGGACAGTTCTTCACAGGACAGGACTTCACAGGACAGTTCTTCACAGGACAGGACTTCACAGGACAGTTCTTCACAGGACAGTTCTTCACAGGACAGTTCTTCACAGGACAGGACTTCACAGGACAGGACTTCACAGGACAGTTCTTCACAGGACAGTTCTTCACAGGACAGGACTCCACAGGACAGGACTTCACAGGACAGTTCTTCACAGGACAGGACTTCACAGGACAGTTCTTCACAAGGCTTTGCCAAGCATCCTCCTCCCAACCACCCACCCATATCTAGCCCTTGTTTGGCAGAAGAGTATGACAGCCACTTGGTGTCAGAGGAAGGGCAAGGAAGCCACTGTGGCTTTGGCCATCCTCTGAGAAACCAGACCTCTGCATGTGAAGTGTAAAATCTTCCTTACTTAGCCAGCTGCTGACTTGCTGCAGAGCATCACAGGAGTGGGGCCCAGATGTGGTGTAGCTAACAGTGTCTGGTCCAGTAGCCTTTGGGCTCTCTTCAGTACAGAGAACAGGGTCTCTCCCTGCTGTGGAGCTCTTGTCCTCAAGCCTTTTGTCTCTGCTTAACCCTGACGTGCCATGTGCCCCCATGTGCTTGGCAGCAGTGTGCAGGGACTCCAGCTGCACTCTGCCCTGCAGGGGAACTAGTGTGATTTAGAAAACTGAGCTTCCTCTGCTGGGTCTGACATGTGGCAGAGCAATAAAGTGCTTCTCATTATTGACATCCATGGGATTGTCTCACAAGTCCAGCCTACTACCTCATATATGTATTTAAGTGCACACAGACACAAACACCAGGAAAATAGCTTTCAGCTCAGCCTGGATCCTCTCCCCAGGAATGTGATAATCCCGATTAGCTGATACTGTGGACAGACTTCACTTACTGCCCAAACAAGCTCTGCTACTTAATGAAATTAACAAATCCACTTCCAACCTCAAAAGGGATTTTAGCTTCCTGTTTCTTTAAATTAAGCCTGCACTGCCTCAAACTTTTACTGAAGTGTCAGCAGGTACATTCTAAAAATTGCATCTGTAGAAACAACTGTCTTCCCCTCCTGCTATTCTCTGTTTATTCATGTGGAATCTAATTGTGAAAAATAAAGTTATCTGTTAATAACAGTGATCAGATCTCTATTCTGAGATCTGACAATCTGCCAGGCTGGGTCTAACAGCCTGGGAGAAGAGATTACCACTCAGTGATGTACCAAAACAATGGGCAGATCCACACTTTGCCCAGCTATTTTGCTCCAGACTAGTCATCAAATCAAATTTTCGTGCTGTGGTACTGGTCAGTTGTGTAGCAAAAAATCCTATATACTTTTTCATAGCTCTGTGAAAATTAGTTGCATAATGTGCTGCAGAGCTCAAACCTATCTTTATTTGAAGGTTCATGTCTACTTTCCAGTTTTTCTTATGTTTCACAACTTAAAAATAATTACAGCTTTGGTCAGCAACTAAGCCCTACACAGCTGCCCTCTCTCTGCCCTTCCAGCAGGAAGGGGAGAGAAAGGGAAGAGTTGAAGTGAGAAAACTTGTGGATTGGGATAAAGATGGTTTAATGGGACAGAAAAAGAAAAAAAACATAAATATACAAAACAAGTGATGCTTAAGGCAATTGCTCATCTCTTGCCAACTGGTGCCCAGCCAGTTCCTCAACAGTTCCCCAGCCAGCTTCCCCCAGCTTCATGTGCTGAGCATGATGCCACGTGGTATGGAACATCCCTTGGGTCACTTGGGGTCAACTGTCCCAGCTGTGTCACTTCCCTGCTCCTTGTGCCCTTCCAGCCTTCTCACTGGCAGGGCATGAGAAGATGAAAAAGTCCTTGACTTGTATCAACACCACTCAGCAGCAACTAAACCATCAGTGTGGTATCAATATTCATTTAATGCTAAAACCAAAACACAGCCCTATACCATCTACTAGCAAGAAGATGAACTCTATCCCAGCCAAAAGCAAGACAGCATCTTTCAGCCAGACCATTCAGCTTTGGAATGTATTTCACCCTAATTAAATGTCACTTCACGAGGTTGCTGCAGGAGACATCACTCAGAGCTCAGCACTGCTCTGCCCCTCTCCTCTCAGTGAGATTGCCATGCCACTTTCCATGAGGTTATGTTAGAAATCTCTCAATAAAAACAAAAATTCCTCATCATGTTTGTTAAACAAGGAAAGAGGGTTATGAGCACACAGATGTGGGAAGGTGTGGTGCATCCTTGCAACCTCCCAGCCCAGATGTGCCTGCTGCTGGCTCTCCCAGCTCCCCAAGATGCTGTGTCAGCACTCAGAGCCATCTGTGGCAGGGTCCCCTGAGCACCAGGACCATGGTTACTTCCTGAGGGGGCTGGAGTGCCAAAACCCTTTTCTGGAAACAGCACCGAGCTGCGCTGTCCTGCACAGGCTCCACTGCTGGAACAGGGATGAGAAACTCATTTTTAAAGAGGTCAGATTTCCTTTGCAGTTTTGGGGTTTTTATTTTCCATCAAATAAAAACCGCATGTCCACTCGAAGTGAAAACCCAGTGAACAACTTTTTCTTGAATAAGCATAAATCTAGCTGTGATTTTGTGCGTTTAGAGATTTCTGTACTGAAGTGTTTTCCAACTGTATGCACATTTTGGGTCATAAATTTATTTCATTTCTATTAAATTCTGCCATTATTTAGTAAGACAATCAAAAAACTTTTGGGAATTATGTCTATTTATATGGTTTCCACTCTTCAAAAACCAACGATATATGACAGATTATAAAAAGAAAAGATACTAAATTTTCTGAAGTCTGCCCTACATTACTCTTGCATGACATCTTAAAACAGTTTTTAAGGGGGATATTCATGATGATGTGAAAAGATTAAGATGTTGAATTGTAGAAAAAGTAAATTGATTTCTCTTTCTATTTGCTTAATACTATGAAGCCCTGTATCTCTCCTCACTCCTGCTTTTAAAAATATCAGGCAGTAAGAAAAGTGGGAAATAAATGTCTGCTGTTTGAGAAGCGATGACTTTGCCGGGGCTGTGATTCTGCCTGGGGGCTCCATGTAAAGCTGAAATCAGTGGCTCCAGGATGGTCTTGGCACCCAGTGGATCATCCTGCCAGCAACAGACTATGCTCCCCGCTGACACTGGCCCCACCTGAGCTCAAAGGCAGGAGGCAGAGCTAGACCATGAGCAGATAAAGCCAAGAGGGATCCCTGGAGCAAACCCTGCTGCTGGAGAACGGCAGTACAGACTGCAGGACCAGCTGAGGCTGAGAGCACGAGAACCCTGCAAGTAGGTTGTCTGCCTGGCCTCCCACCATCTCACAAGATACAGCAGATCCAGACTGGAGGTATGAGGTCCTTTGGATAAACAATGAAAACCTCATCAGTACTGCAGCTGTAATCAGCAGAAAAAAATTTACTGATGACATTTTATAGTGAAGTGCAGAGAATAAAAAACTAAAAAACTATTTCCCCCCCTGAAGATGGATATATTGCAATCTCCCTCTAGTAGATATGGAACGCAGCTTGGATAAAATTTATCAGAGGGCTGAACTGCTTGGTGAAATTGAATATGCATAGTTTTAAAGAAAAGTATATTGAAACTTTTATGGGGGTGATAGCTATTTGTATATGAAAAAAGAGTACAGTAGCAAAATAGAGTAATCTGGATGGATCCCACTTTCCTCTATGTAGTGAGACCATATCTAAGATTACTTGAAAAATCCATAAAAATTGCTTGGATGTTGTGCTTTCATTAAATGCAGAATTTTTCTTCATTGATTTGTGTTCATCACATTCTGGATAAGAAAGATAATGGGGTTTTTTGCTGATTAGTGTTATTCAAAATTTTAAATTCAAACCACACATACAAAACCATCTTCTTTAATAGAAGTTTTAACCAAAATCAGGCAATAAAGGGATCATCTCTTGGGACTGAATATATTAAAGTTATATCCATACAAGCCATTAGTATCCTCCCAGAGATTAAGTACTTTGTTGTGCTCATCCTTCTGTCACAGAATCATGGAGTGGTTGTGGTTGGAAGGGACCTTCTGATCAAGCTCCAACAAGGTCACCTAGGGCTGGTTGTCCAGGCACATGGCCAGAGGGCTTTTGAAAATGTCTAAGAATTGAGAGTACACAACCTCCCTGGGCAGCCTGCGCCAGTGCTTGGCCATTTGCACAGTGAAAGGTGTTTCCTGATGATCAGAGGGAACCTCCTGAGTTTCAGTTTGTGCCCATTGCCTCTGATCCTGTTGCTTGGCGTGCTGAGAAGAGCCCAGCTCTGTCCTCTCTGCACCTTCAGATATTTATATACATGGATGAGATCCCCTGAGCCTTCTTTTCTCCATGGTGAACACTCACAACTCTCATCCTTTCCCCATAGCTGAGATGCTCCAGCACTTCATCATCTTCAAACTCTCTTTTACCAGGGGGACCAGATCTAGACATAGCACTCCAAATGTGGTCTCAATGCTGCTGAATAAAGCAGAAGGATTCCCTCCTTCAATCTGCTGGCAATACTTTGTCAAATGCAGCCCAGGATACCATTAGCCTTCTTTGCAGTGAGGGATGTTGCTGAATCATGTTGAGCCTGGTGTTCACCAAGACCCACAGGTTCTTTTCTGCCTAGCTGCTTTCCAGCTGGATGGTCCCAGCATGAGCTGGTGCCTCAGGTTGTTCTTCCTCAGGTCCAGGACTTTCAGCCTTCTGGCTGAGCTTCATGTGCTCCATACCAGTCCATTTCTCCAGCCTGTTGAGGCCTCTCTAGGTGGCAGTACATCCCTCTGGCATATCACACACCTCTCTCAGTTTTGTGTCATCAGCAAACCTGCTGAGGGGACACTTTGTCCCATCATCCAAGTCATCAATGGAATTGTGAACAGGATGCACTGCTGCTCCTGGGGTACCCCACAAGTGACTGACCTCCAGCTTCACTTTGTGCCACTGACCACTACTCCTGGGGATTCCCACACAGCTGGTTTTCAACCACCTCACTGCTGCTCATCCAGCCCACACCTCACCAGGTTCCCTTCTTTAGGACAGCCTTGCAGCAGTGTTCAGTGACTCTCTGAATTCTAGGCAGACATTATCACTGTTATCCCATCATCTACCAGGACAAACACTTCATCACAGAAGTGTATCATATTGGCCAAGCATGATTTCCCCTTGAAGAATCCAAGCTGACTGCTCCTGCTGTCATTGGAGATGTTTGTCTCACATTTTCTCATGTGGGACTATGAATCTGGCAATTCCATCCTTTTGTATATTCTCATTTGCAAGAGTACATAGCACTGACATGAAATTTTTTTACAAGTCTTGTACTACTGATGGTATTGTGCATTTCTTCTAATTTTCTTTATGTGGTCTTCATTTGTGGTGGCCTTTGCAGTTCCTAAGCATCATTTCTTGTATCAGTTTTATGTCCCCAGCTCCTTCAGAAAGAACACTGTTTATATTCAGCATATTTAAGGCCCTGCAGCAATGTATGCTGCAATAAAGACTAATCCAGTTATTGAAATGGACCATAGGTTGAGTTACAACTGCCCAAGTATTAATGAATTTGTTGCACTGATACACAACAGGATGGGTACGGGTCTCCTCTCTAACTACCTGCTTATGGGGCTGGCATTTACAGCCAATGACAACTGCAGTTTATAAACCCATAACCAACACCTGGGGTCTTAAATTTCATGACTGCTTTCCATGAATGTAGCTTGTACATTTCTGTATTTTGCTTTCATTGTTCCCTGCCCACTCTTTTTTCCAGACTGAATCTCATTTTATTGCCAACTTACACCTTTAAATTCTGCAGGTCTCTTTTTATTATTTTGCCATCTATCCTGGGTTTTGCAACACCTTACAATTTAGTATGATCTGTAAATTTAATTACTGTCATGTTTGCAAAAGACCATAAAGAGCCAAGTCAATTATATGGCCAAAAAAGAAAAAAGGAAACTTTTATTATGCAATAAATGCTCTGCTAAAAGTCCCACTCAAAAAAAAGTACTATATACTTCTTGCAATTCATAGATGTAATTGGAAAGGGATCTAGATGATTTGCCTACATCATTTGTGTAATTTAAAAAAAATTGAAAAGTATTATTAGCAAAAGTAAATATTAAAGAGATTTAAAATGGGACTTAATTCCTTTCTATGCAGATGAAATATATGGGACAGGGTAAGACAAGCATTCATATCCCACACTTTCCTGTGACAAATAAATTGAGACTACCACATTGTTACTGAAGCAAAATTAAGGTTCACAAATTAAGGGCAAATGCAAGACACCAATCAATAACCGATTTTATTTAATGTCAATTTTCTTTTTTATTTTTCTTTTTTAACATTTCCAACATGTGTTATGTGTATAGTACAATTGTGTAATGCTTCAGTCCAATCTGACAGCATTTGAGCAAAGTCTATAATTCTCTGTCATTATTATCTCTCAGCTATTATGAAACTGGTAGGAATTAGAGCAGAGTAACCTTCATCATTCGACCAGGAACTACAGCAATTACAATTTGGTCTCTGACTGAGGTTAGAATAGATAAATTGAGCTAGAAAATGATTACAATCATTCAAATTCATCATTAGCTCTAACTGCATTTCTAATGGAGAAGACCAGATTACTGGGCCTGACCATGACAGCTGCTCCTGGCTTACACTACAGCAACATCACTAAGCTCACTCCTCTTTAATCAGACCTCTTGTTCTTAAAGAGCACAACCTGAGATACACTAATAGGCATTAATTTTACAAAGCAATTCAAGACTTTGAAAACCTGTTTTCAATGTTCAGCCTGAGTACTTGATTTTCAGGCAGAGATGTTCTCCATTGGCAGAGAAAAGAAAATCCCCTTTCAAGTCAAACATATGCTGAAAGTCCTCTGGTTAATGAAAGTACATAAACTAAGATGGTCAATTTAGCAAGTTACAGATGTGCCTGAGTCCCACTAACAGCTATGGGCTGAGTGTGGTCAGGGCACTGGCCGGATGTCCTGGAAGCCTGAGCCCCTGTATCTGCTCACGTCAATGTCTCTCCATCCTGCAAGGACTCTCAGACAAGATGTAGGGAAATCTGCTCCCATATTACCTAGCCTGTACAATATAAGACTTTAATGCCTGGATTCTGTTGCCCAAACGCAGGTACTCAATGCCATGTACAAAACCCAAGGGTTTGGGGGTCATTCACACAGATTCCATGGGGATAACAGAAGATCCCCTTTCCCTTATAGATTTGTGCTGATCTGTGGAAGCAGATAGGTGGTCTGGTGAGGATACCCAAAGGCACCACAAAGGGGGTTTGATGGCTGCATGTAGAGCTTTCAGAGTGCTCCAGACATCACAATGGCTACAAAGATTCAGAGCATTCAGGCCCATTAATTTTATACATTTTTTATCCTATTTTTTTTTAGGAAGACATAGCTGACACAGACATAGAATTAGCAAATTGTCCTGATCAATATAAAGCACCTACTATCAGCTTAAAAACCACTAGGTGTTAATTATGAGACACCACAAACACATCACTCAGGTGGCTCCTCAGCAGAAACTCCTGTGCTCCACTCAGCTCCCAGCCCACACTCCCTCCTTCCCTCCCTCAATCTTACCTCTCAGTCAGTAACAATTGCTTTTGTGAGACATTTATCATTTCACAGTTTCAAGTTCCTCACTTGAAGCTCTGCCCTTCAAACTCTCAGATGTAGTGATGGCTAAATTCTGCTCTCACCCACCAGGGCAGTGTAAATGGCACTTCTTACTACAAAAGTATTTGGAGAGATTTCTGCTGGACTTTGACTTGCGTTGGTTTATTAGCCTCCCATGGAAGGCAGTACAGATGCTGAGGTCTGGGTAATGAGAGGTTACCTGGGATGTATGAGAGGGAAACCGTATAGAAAATACAGCACAGTGGCCTCCAGGAGATATTTTGCAGGAAATATAAAGTGAAATAAAGTAAAATGAAAGATGAAAGAGAGGGGGAGACAGTGAAAGCCGTGAAGGACGCACTGACATCATCACACGCTGTCCTTCTGCCATGGTTATAGCCATGGTGGTCAAGGAAGGTCACAAAAAACTGCAAACTAAACCCAGTCTTTCTGATGGTGTAATCTGCTCTGGTCCATTCAGACTCTTGAAGGGAACCCAGGGATAGGTGATGGCCAGAGGCTGGGTGAGAGCTGGCACTTGTTTCTATCCTTCATAAACGGGCACAAGGCATGAGAGCAACAATAGAAAATTTGGTGTGTTGCAGAGTAGTCTGTTGAAAACATGGCAGATGTCATTCAAATATCTCCTCTCTGCTCAGAGACCCACTTGCTGTGGTCAGCAGGGGTGTTCAGCCACTGCCAGGTGTGAGGGAGTCAAAGTTCAGCATAAGCTGAACTTGACATGTTTTCAGAAATGAGCAGCTAGGTGTAGCACCAGCAGAATCACAGAAATGTTCTGTGGCTTGCTCAGGTCTTCAATTCTGACATGTAGAAATTAGATCAGATCCTGAAAGCCTCAGCCCTCTCTGTCACCCACTGAGAAAAAAAAAAACTGATTGAAAACTATTTACGCATTGAAAGAGCTGACTTGTTTGGTTTTATAGATAACAATATTTTAGTTATTCCAAATCAAATTAGCAATTAGGCAGCTGGACCAGGTCAGTGTTGGAGTACAAACACCTGTTTATGTGTTTCCACCCATTCTCCACTGGAATTATTAACAAATATGTTGCATAAACACCTTAACAGGCATTTCAAGATTGCCACCATTTTCTTTCTCACTTCTGAAGAAAGCGCTGTACTCTGGAGCTTCCTAGAGAAATAAAGTGGATGCCAGTGCAACGATGGCACTTAAGAATTTCTGCCCTTTTGTGTAGTCACTTTTCACACCTAAAGGAAACATAACATGAAGAGGAGACAGAGGCAGCAGATAATGAAACAACAGCTTTATTCAAATGGGTGAAAGCAGTTTATTCATTCCTAAAAGAGAGAGGATGCCAAAAGTCTGCTGTAAATCTGAATGTCAAAACTGCTCAGAGCTCGGTCTACCTCCACAGCAGCAGCAAGCTTTATATACAGCTTTTTGACACTTACAATGCCATTCACAAATATTTCTAAGCAAAGGTTGCAGTCAGCTATTATTCTGTTTATTCCAGAAGTGTTCAGGGGCTGGCTGAAAGCAGAGCCCTGTTATGCCAGGCTTTGTACAAACAAAGCCATGGAGACAGCCGCTGCTGCACCGGCTTTGCCTGACTATTGTTTTGCCAAAGTGCAATTTAAAATGTGATGCAATTCTCCTGGCTATTAACAAGAGGAGAAAATATTGTGTCTTGATTTGTGTCAGGTTGTTAGATGGATAGTGCTAGGAAATAAAAAAGAACCTACATATTTTTACATATTGAAGATAAATGTT
Organism: Serinus canaria; assembly: GCF_022539315.1. Lineage (NCBI taxonomy): Eukaryota > Metazoa > Chordata > Aves > Passeriformes > Fringillidae > Serinus > Serinus canaria. The sequence continues at coordinate 15,308,282 of NC_066314.1, read as the reverse complement.
TATTTAAAACCAATAACTGATGTGAGACTCTCAATTTATTTGAGGCTGGAAGCATTTATTTGGAGACCCCCAATTGGAGAGCTGATAGGGTTGGTGGGGAGGTGTCGTCATTTAAACCCAGCTTGAAATTACATCCCATGCAGCCACTCCCCTCTGCTCACTGCCTCCTTTGAAGGGAGTCAGAGGCAGAGATTCTGAGTTGAGATAAGAACAATTTACTGCAAACAGCAATAAAAAAAGAAAACAAACAGTAACAACAACAATACTAATAACAAACAGTGTATAAAAGAGAGTGATTACATGTAAAATGCTCATGAAGCCTGACCTGACCCACTGCCATACCAGCAAGACAAAGAATGGCCCCTGGTGCCTCCCTGCAAAGGATTTTCTTCCCAACCCCACACCTCTCCTATGAGGAAAGGCTGAGAGAATTGAGTTTGTTCAGCCTAGAAAAGAGAAGGCATAAGGGTGGCCTAATTGTGGCCTTCCTGAAGGGAAGTACCTGAAGGGAGCCAACAAGAAAGATGGAGAGAGACTTTTCACAAGAGCATGTAGTGATAGGACAAGGGAAATGGCTTAAAACTGAAAGTGTATTTTATGATTACATATTAGGAAAAAATAGTGACAATAATGAGGTATTCTAACATGTAGGCCTGAGAAACTGTGGTTGCCCCATCCCTGGAAGTGTTCAAGGCAAGGCTGGATAGAGATCTGAGAAATCTAGTCTAGTAGAAGGTGTCCCTGCCCATGGCCAGGGGGGTTGGAATGAGATCCCTTCCAACCCAAACCATTCTACGATTCTATGATCTACCTCTCACTATTTTTAGACCAAAATGATTTTACATCAGTGGCAAAGGAGGTGGGATAAAGGCACATGGGCAGATCAACCTTTCCAAGATTCACACTGTAAGTGCTCTTGAACTGACTGTCACTTGGCACTGGGAGACCTGAGCTCAGAGGAGACCCTCCTGTGCCACCAACAAGCTCCTTTCTCAAAGGAAGCCAGGATCCCACAGCTGACAAACTCTGCTGGCAGTGTGGGGCTGGCAGAGGCCATCAGGAGCTCAGCTGAACACTGTCCTGACCTCAGAGACAGTGTGGGGCTGGCAGAGGCCATCAGGAGCTCAGCTGAACACTGTCCTGACCTCAGAGACACATTTTAAGAAGGAGGAATCCTTCTCAAAGGTTTACTGTTTTATTGAGGCAGAAGTTGCCGGGACAGGGATGCTGTGAAGGATGCTATTTTCCACATTGCTTTTTATTCTACTATTTATATGTAAAGATGTTTCCTGCTCTCTGGTTACACAGCATTTAAAATAAGAACATATTTCGTTAACAGAGTATGAAACTTGGGCTGGGGAAGGCATCAAAAGGGTCTTTTTTTGTACAGTTTCAGGCATAAGTGGGTGAGGGAGTTTCCAATGTCTCACTACCTGAATGTTGCAATTCTTTAATTTGCTGGAGAAAGGAACCAAACCTCCAGTCTCCAAATATCTTTTCCATTTTAAATTAATTTTCTTCCCTGTTTTCTTTTACTCACCATAGCCCATCATTTTTCATACTTGCCTTTCTGTTCACATTGAGGGGTGCCTGGCCCTAACCCTACAGACAACCCCAACCCTGTGCCAGCAGGCACAGAGGAGCTGCAGCTGCAAGCGTGGATATGACGATCACACCAGATGTGAAACCTCGTTACTGGCTGTGAACTTTTCTCTTGGGAAAGGTGCCAAGCATCCCTCCTTAAGCAATGTGGTGCATCAAGATTTCATGACAGGTCATCTCAGCATCTGGGACTTTGCTTTGCTTTAAGCAAAACTGTTAGGACAGACTGGCAGTGCTATACCATATGCATGGAAAACAGAACTAAACTACCTGAAAACTACTACTCAATACTACCTGATAGTTAATAGGCATTTAAACATATTTGACTGAAGCATATGTCTGTCAAACCATAAGGAGAGAAACTAAAATAGTCTAATCATCTGGGGTCACAGATATTTACAGGGCTGTGAGACAGTGAACGGCCATCATTTCTAAAGAGCTGAAGCCCCTTCCCATTGGGACCTTCTGGCTAAACCAATGCAAGGCACTAATTCTGGTGCCAATGCCAGGAAAAGAAGTTTCTCTTAGTCTGAAGGGTGGGACACCAGAGTAAATGGTCCAGAGTGAATGGTGTGTCTGTGCCGGCTCAGCCATGGCTGTTCCAAGCCGTGGAGAAATCAGTACTCTTCTCTGTGCCATAGGCAAGAACGAGTCTTGAGATGACTGGATATTGGCCAGGACACTCCAGAAGAGGCAATTTTTAGGATGACAAAACTCATTCAAATTATCGCTTTTAATTACTTCTTTAAATATCTGCCAATGGCACGATATTGTGATACAACGTCTTAAAATCTCCATCATGCAATTTCTGGCACAATGGTGACCCTGGCAAGTTCCTCAGACAGGAGGATTTTATTCAATATCTCTCTGCTGTGTATCAGTTTGTCGTGAAACGTTGAGCATGTGTTGTTTAATGTCATGCAGAAGCACAGCTTGGCTACTGCTTATGCTCCTTCCCCGTTTCCCTTCTCATCATAGCTTGCTCATTTCCTGAGCAAGTGTTCATTTCATTTGTGTGCTTGCAGTAAACACCAAGCAAAATCTGCCCATTCTAACAGAACCTCTTGGGAAAAACCAACAAAATTATAATTTTATGACTGATGAGTTTAAAAATACCCCAGGAGATGTTGCTGGCAATGTCAAAAGCAAAACTGTGATGAATGATGACTTTCTGTTTACCTGCCTTTACAAAGAGTGTTGGGATACATCCTCTAGCAGAAGTACCATCTCCTCTGGCATTATGTGCTAAACACTCACTTCAGATTTAATAGAGATGGAAGCTTTTCCCAAGCAGTGAGTATTATATATATATAGATATATAGTACTTGTCTGTAGCCACTAGAAGCAATGACTTACGTAGTTGTGATTTCTGTATGATTTAATTTGTTCAGAATAAGGGAAAGTGAAAATGTTTAGACTTTGCAAGATCCAGGAATACAGGCATCTGTGACACTGGTGAAAGAGAGTTCTAAATATAATTCTCTCAGAACTAGAGACAGATAATCATGACAACCAAAGATTTTTGTTGTCTAATAAAAAATGGCAGCTGGATTAAGACATTGGCTCACCCATGCCCAGAACACTTACTCAAGTCTTTAATTTTCTAAAGTTCAGCTGGCAGCAAGGTCCTCTGTTTGAATTATTTTGATGTCTTTGGTATTAATCCTTGTGGCACACAGTAAATATTCTTTTTGAAAATGCAGCTCAAATTATTCATCCACCAAAAAATATTCAAACGACAGTTCTGAAAGTCTGCAAATATTTGAAGTGACTTGGAGTCATTTGACAAATTATCTTCCAAAAACATCTGTGCTTAAACTCCCTGCTAAGGTAACACACACTGCTTCCTATTGACAACTTCTGCAAATTGCTTTCTTGCACTAAGAAACCAAACCAACAGAAATGCCAATTATTCTAAATCCAAAAGACATAGTGAAAACACATTCTGCCAAATTACAGCTAGGTAGTAGAGTTTTATTTACAATCGCGAAATAAATATCAGTTAATCAACACCAGGAGCACCAATTTCTATCCTCCATTTAGGTAAAATTTCAGCTGCCTAACTCATTATCAGCTTGCAGCAATGCCTGCTAATCTGTTGCAGTCACATTAGACAAAATACAATTCATCTGATATGGCAGTAATTAAATCAAACTCCAGGGAAAAGATAGCGGTGAATTATAAGATATCTTAAGAAATTATAATAATTACTCCATAGGGGTTCTATTCTACTAGGGCTTAAATACTCCTAAGACTTTGCATACAATACTTAATTTGAAAAAAAAAAAAGCTGCTACAGATAAAATTAAACAAAAACTAAATGCTGGGAATCCTATCAATCACTCACATTTCTGGCACTATTGCAGCTCTTTTGCTTTAACTTTAAACTCAAAGTAATTTAGCTTGTCTGTGGGAGCCACTAGATTATTCAAGCGAGTGCACAACTCTAATTGATTGTGGCTTGGTAGCTCTTGTGTGGATGGGAAGGCTGGCCAAGGCCAAGAACACTGAGCCAAAGGGAGAGGCTCCCCCCAGGAGTGGAGTGAGGAGTTCAGTATCTAGAAAGGGCATCTAAAGTACAGAGAACTCGAAGGAGCTAGGAAAATCCAGAGTTTGGGAGAAGGAAGCAGAGGCCAAATCTAACATTTCCTAAAATATTTAAGTTACTGTAATCAGCAAAAATAATGAGACTTGTCTTGAGTCCCAGCCCTGTTGAACAGCTCTGGACCTCCAAGTTCTGCACCTGCATTCAAGATGCCAGTAGGAATTGTGGATCTCCTGCTCTGTTAGTCTCAGTTGTGTGGGGGTTTTATTTCCTCTTGGTTTCTTTCAAAGCAACACTAAGTACTTAAAGGAATCTGGAAATTAGATAAGACATTCCTACTCATTAAATATTTGCAGTGTTTTGATAAACAGCGAGTTTACTGGATTCATATAAGTATTTAGTATTTTATTTAATGTGTAAAGTGTATGTGAAAGAAAAATAAGATGTGTCTTCTGTCAGTGTTATTGGAATGAATTTTAGGAGCTCAGATCTTACCATGCCTCATTTGGTCTTTTTCATAGAATCCTTTTCTGGTAAGGAAATCAGACTTGACTGTTTCTAAGACCTAGAGCCCTGAACGTATTTCCCATCTTTTCTTTCTCTGGTACAATGGGCAATTTGTGACAACTGCCACACAACTCCCAGACAAGCACTTTGTGACCCTGGTGATTCACTACTACTAACTCTGTCAGTTTAGTTTAAAATCACTTCAATTAACATTTCAATGTGAGATGATTCCTCTTCCTGGTAAAGTCTGAGGCAAATATCCATTTTGCTCTTCTGCTGTGTCATCACTTACCCTGAATGAATGTCCTTTTACATTTCGATTATCCATCAGACCCTCTAATGCTTTGGTTGTTCATAAGGTAAAAAAGAGTCAAAGCAAGTTAGCACAGATAGTCCAAAAATGTGTAAGTGTTTTTCCAATTGTTTGCTTTCCAGCTTTATGAAGTAATGTGTTTCTGTGGGACTCTTCTGTGGGATTCTTCTCACATAATTCAAGTGTATTTTCAACCTATAAAGAGCTGTTAGAACTCAAAACTATACCATTTCCTTATGAAGAATTGAACTTTTCTAATCCTCTTTTATCACAAATACAAATAGAGAGAAACTTAAAATGAAAGAAAATACAGTAGAGTTCAAACAGAGTTGAGTACTGGATATCAAATTAATAAAAATTCCATGCCACAACTTTTTTTTAAGAATATGAAAGAAATACAGCACACTTTCTTCTGAGGCTCTCCTCAGGAGCCGAACGCTTTCCAAATCACATTCCCCTGACGGTTCAGGAGCATCTCACACTGCCAGCAGCTAGGCTGGACCTGGCTTATTAATATGACATGATAATAGGTAAGTTCTAAAACAAGCACACCATTGCCTAGGTGAAACTCTGCAATTTATCAGTGCCTATAGTGTCTGTGAGACAGCACCGACCCCAGCACAGCACTGCCTGGCTAGCCAAATAATGGACATCCAACACGTCCAGGCAGGTAAGGAACAGATATGGGGCAAAGAGAGAACAGTCCCTGTCCAGCTGATGTGTCAGCCAAATGCTGTGCTACTTCCAGTGTCAGTGTTTTGATGCCAACTGAGGACATCCATGTGCACTAGTGGTGCCAGCGCTGGGCTTCTTCTTAATTCTACAGTTCCACCAGGCAATCTCCTGATAACTCCCAGGAGAGAGTTAACTCCCACATGTGTAACACTGCCAGGAATACACTTATGCTGGGTGCTGTGGACTCTCCAGGCATGTACTTCTCTCAAAGGATCCCCCACTGCCATCTAAAGAAAGATTTTTTTTTTTTTAATTAATGGTGCTGTTCTCTAGGCTGATGCATGATTCCAAACTGCTATAACTGTGCTAGATGGCAGGCCATCAACTCATATTTTCACATGGAGAGATGGTTATTGGTTGGCCTGCACAGTGAGTAATGTGGTATTTTAAATTCTGAGGAGGTGATGAAAAAATTTTTTCATGCCTTAAATCCGCACATGGGAAAAACCAGGGAAGGATGGGCATAGTAAACAGGGAACGGCTCATACACAGTAAGCACACATGCTGAGGTTTGTTCCTCACATTTCTTGGGCCTACTCATTTAATGACTGTTTAGAAGCACAAGTATCAAAATGCAGAGAGAAATCATTTGCTCCAATATTTTTTGACTCAGAAAACTTCAAAAGAAACCCTGATCAAAGCAGCACGCATAAATGTCTGTAATATTACCCTGACTGATCTCCTTCTGAATTGCTAACATACACATTACGTGCTGAGTGCACCCTTCTACCTGGAGGAGATCTAATATATATTCATACATACTTTCAGATTGTCAAAGCTGGTTTTTTTTCCCTAGTCTTTTTTCCCCTGCTCTTACTGAGTTGCATTCACTGTTCTGGGAAGGCCACGAGATCATCAGGGCTGGTGACTGAAAGGAGTGTTGACTGCATTGCTCACAGCAGACCACATTTGCCCTGGTGCCAAACTGCACACCCTACAGGAATGAGTTCACCATTCAACCATTTAATAACCTCCTAGCTTGACTTGCTGTTCAGGATCTTTATATTTTTAGGGGGTTGTGGATGACACACGCAATAACGCATTTATCTTTTTTTGGAAATAAGCCATTAGGTAGCAACGCTGACGTGAGGTGGATAAGAATTTTCACTTGCAAATGAAGTCTCTGACATTTATTGCCAGTGACTTCACACTACTGAGTCATGTTTTCCCTATTTTCAAATCTTCTTTTAATTTTTAAATGGCAGTCCAGCTCAATTCTCAGTATCAGGCCTGTACATCTGACTTCCCTGTATGCCACTGACCATCATTCAGTCCTAGAAGCAGTTCTCTATTTTCTCTCTTTATTTTCAATTCTTCCTTTTTTTCATTTCTGTCTTGGTTGGAAAAGACAGGTGTCTGCTAAGGAAGGCACAGGCCTCCCTTGAAATGGAAAATGTAAACCCCCTACCTCCAAATTATTATAATTTTGAAATTAAGGGGTTCTCAGGCAAAGATATGAGAATAGAAATAACAGTTCTTTACTATGAACAGTTCTTTACTAGGAAAATTAAAATACACATGCAACAACAATAAAAAAAAAAAAAAAAAAAACCAAAAAAAACCCAAAAAAACCCCAAGAAACACTGACAAAGTCAGAGTACAACCTGACACACGGGTGTCAGGGTGTTGGTGGCAGTCCAAATAAATGGTGGCTGCAGTCCTCCTGGAGAGACAGATGAGGTTCTGTTGAAGCAGTGATCCTGTGGAAGGGTGTAGTTTTCCTTTGAAGGTCCAGTGGTGGTGTAAAAGGGTCTGATTGTCCTCTGGGAATCCAGTGGAAAAAGATTGCCTGTGGTGTTTGAAATCTCAGATTATATCCAGGTAGGGATGCTTGGCTCCTCCCCCTGGGCGGAGCATTTCACAATGGGACGAGGTAATTTTATCAGTCATGCTGTGAGACTCAATGGAGGATGCCTTGGAAGAGATAAAGATAAACTGCCCCACCTGGTTTTAACAGGTGGCCCAATTAACAGCAGATGACTGCCCCACCTCCAGCAGATGGCAATAGAATACACACCCCTGGCCACATCTTGCATTTGCAACCTCAGACAATTTCGTATCAACTCTGGCAGCAGCCGTGGTTTAAAGCTGTGGTGGCTGTGCAGCATGGGCAGGTGCTGGAGTGACAGACTCCAGCTCTGGCCCACAGCTCAGTGGGCAGCACATGCTGCTTCACTTTTTCATCCCTCTGCAATGCTCTAATAAATCAACATGGGCTTCCAAATGGGAACCTCTGTGTGCTATGAGGGCAGAAGAAAACCGAGCCTGGGCATAAACATGAACCACCTCTGCTTTGATCCCAGTGATGGGCAGCAGGCTGCAGACTGCCAGGATGCACTCAGCAGGTTTAGCACACAGGGGGAAACTCAGGTTTGTCCTTCATTAACAGGGTCAGTCTTGGCTTTCCATACCCTTCTCCAGAGTGCATGGAACTGGCAACCCTCTCCTCCCCACAGCAAGGTGTCAAAATCTGTCTCTTTGAATCCTAGTATTCTCTGTCACCAGCCAAGCTGCACAGGCAAGTGTTGCTATTAGGGCTTCTTTGTGCCTGGGCAGCTTCCCAGACAGGGTTTCTCCAGCATGTCTGGGGCTTTGGTGTGCCCCTTGAATCACAGGTCCCTTTGAAAAGGGTCAGAAATTTCATTTGAGACTTTTTTCTGCATCAGAGCCAAGCTTCATCCTCCACACTTCTTCCTGTACTCATATCCCTCCATCAAAAAGCAAAATGAGCACCATGGAAAATGCTCTTGTGTTCAGGTGGCCATCTTAGCTGGTTCTGGGATGCATGGATTGTCAAAGCCTAATGAGGCTTGTTGGTGAAAACCTCTGGGCTGAATTTTCTGTTGCATGGCTGCAGCCCAGCCTGATTTGGCACTGGGTTCTGCTCTTGCCTGTTCAGCCTGGGAGATCAGGGACAGCACCTTTCTGCCAGGTCAGTGAGGCAAGGCTGTGCCCCCTGCCATGTCCAGAGGGGAGCTCTGCCTGTCAGGGAGTTCAGAGATTTCAAGTCCACTGCTCAGCTGGCCTCAGGGGTGTGCTGGACTATTCTTGCCAGCAGCAGCCTTGTTTAAATTAGAAACTGAACATTAGACAAAAAGAAAAACTGAACACCCTATCTTCAAAGTCTCACCATTTACCTTAGGCTTAAATTTTGTGGTTTAATTGACTCCTGGTGAGAAACTGAAATGTTAATGGTTAATGACTCAAAACAATTGCCCATTTGTGGAAGGGCAGAGTGCTTTGCTGTGGCAGAGCTTGCACACCCCAAGGGGAGGAGATGAGATTTGGGTGTGCAGTGGCAGAATCTCTGATCCATGTAAGGCAGATCACAAGGCAGAGGGGTGTACATCCACCACCAGAGACTATGAGATGTACTTTGAACCAGACAAGAGGTAAATCCTGAGAGGTGGGACTGTGTTTTTCATCATACCAATTGTCTTCCCCACCTCTTCCCCCATGCCCAGGAAAGGTCATACTCACACTGGACATTCACATCCACACATAAGGCTGCTTTGACACAAGAGGCAGCTTTAATGTCTTAGAAGGTGTCATAAATCCTGAAGTGCCCCCAGACTCATTTCTGAGACCTTCCACCAGAGTTCTGACAGCTCCCCAGCCTAGGAAGGTACCTGGGCATTCCCACCTAGACTGGAACTCTGAACTCTGTTTCACAGCCTCTCCCTGCCCCTGACAGATCCAGATTGTGACCATGACTACAAGAAGACTGTGAATGTCACTTTGCAACAATCAAGTCTTGTCACAGGATCTATGGCTGGTGACATATGTGGCGGTGATTCTTTCTTATTCTTTCATTTCTTTCTGTTCTTTCTTGTCTTTCTTTCTTCTTCTTCTTCTTTCATTCTTTCTTTCGTTGTCTTCCTTCATTCCTTTCTTCGTTCCTTCCTTCCTTCTTCCATTCCTTCCTTGCATATGCCGTCATTCGGCCATCCTTCTGACTGCCTTCCTTCACTTCGCTCTGCCTACTTCCTGACCGTCCTTCCTGTACTTGCCTCCGTCTTGCCTTGCCTTCCTTCCTTCCATTCTCCTTCCTTCCTTCCTTCCGTCCTTCCTTCCTTCCGTCTCTCCTTCATTCCTGCCTTCCTTCCTCCTTCCTTCCTCCTTCATTCCTCCTTCCTTCCTCTCCTTCCTTCCTTCCTTCTTCCTTCCTTCCTTCCTTCCTTCCTCCTTCCTTCCTTCCTTCCCCTCATACATTTCTGAGTGATATTTTTATGCTTTTATATTGCAATATTTCTATAGATAGTAGTAACTAAACCTGCTTTCCATTGCAACCAAATTGTTCCAAAATAAGCCTGCATATATTTATTCACAAGCACTGATTGTTAAGTGATGTCTCACTCCAATCCACCCCAAGGGATCTATTCCCAGGAGCCTGGGCTGCCTTTGCCGTCAGGGATGGGTGGTAGCATTCCCACACAGGATAGTTTCACCAGGCAGAAGCAGTAACTTTATTTCTGTTGCAGAGTTGCTGGAGCACTTCCAGGAGGTGGCAAGTGGAGACAGTCAGGGCTTGCCCCTGTGCATGGGCTAGCTGGGCAGGCAGCGGGTTGCTGTGGGAAGAGAGGAGCAGATCCCCATGGCTGAGGCCAGGACAAACCTGTACCCAAACCTGCTCAGCCTGAGGCCTGCCTGTGACCCTGGGGATCTTTATATTGCTGCTCTGTGAGGGAGGTTTCCCAGCCATAAAATGAGGATAAATGACGTTTTTGCAGAGGTCCAGCTACAGGTGCATGAGCAGCAGGCTCAGCCCTGCCCTGCCCTCCATGAACAGCTACTGTAATGGCTGCATGCACCCTTGGTCACTGCCTCACTCCCACTCTCCACGGCACAACATTTCTCAAATCACCTTTCCCCAAGAAAACTCCCTGCTTTGGGGAAGGTGTAGAAGGCTCGTGGGCTGCTGCAGTCACTCCCATCCCCACACCCCTGGTCCCCACGCTGCCAACAGCTGGTTTGTACGGGGCCATACCGAGTGCTTTGTTCAAATCCACACTCCCAACGAGGGCTATTTATCAAGCCTACAAGATTCAAAACTGCAAGACCCTGACTTTCATAGTCATTTGCAGCGTCAGAAGCTGCTAATGGCCCATAAAATTTAGCAACTTCTCCATAAGCTGCTGGTTAATGAAAAATCGGTTAAATTGTTCACAGATCAGCTGGCTCGGTGCCCTCTGATTCACAGGATGCTTTCCCTGGCAAAGGTTACATTAACTGTGCCGGGGAAGCAGGGAAAGAAGTTGGGGCATTTTGTTGGAGGCTGTGACTTTTCCTTGGTGGGATAAGGGCAAAGAATCCCCACACCAGCCAGGCAGAGTGGGGTCCTCTCAGAGGGGCTGAGAGCACTCTCAGGCACTGCCCCAGTACGGGTGCCCAGGCTGCTGCTGTCAGGTTTAAAGTCAGGCTTTGTGGTAGGAGAGGAGTTCAATTCAGAGAGGCAGTTCTGTAGTGATGGATGCACATTCACTGAGTGCCTGTTCTGATTTTGAACTGAAACCACAAAGCTGACTTTCCCCTTTCTGGGACAGCTGCATGCTGAGCAATGGGGAGTCCCTGCCTGCACATTCCTGCAGCTCTTTGGGTTATGGAGGCTGAGCAAAAGGACATCACAGCACTTAGCCAGCCTCCTGCAGAGCCTGTTTTGCCTTGTGTTGTCCCTGCTGCTGCTGTTGCCTCTCACAGCAACTGCTTGCTGTACCAGTTTCATGACACACACACTGTCCTGCATTTGGGTGCAGGACTCTGGCTGCAGCAGAGAGCAAGGATTTGGCATCCATACTGAGGGAGCAGTCTGATGTCAGAACAAATTAATGCTGCTCACCATACTGACATTGCAAGGCCTCAGCTGTCAGTGCTGGCATTTATGATGCTGTGTATTTTAACTAATTAGGCACTCACAGCCCAGCCGGTGCAACTCATCCATCTTGCAAATGCTGGATGTTTTTGCACTGGCATATGCTACAATAATGAGAATCAATGTTGCTAATGACTTTGCACAGCCCATTTTTCAGTCACCTTTGCAAATCCACATTATGCTGGTATTGCAGGGAGGAGAAAGCACTGGCCTTAAAATGTGACAAATGTGTTTCAGACCTCTGCTGCCCTGGTATGGCCAGTGCACTGTGGCAGAGGAGCTGCTCCCACCAAAGCAGATATGAAACCCTGAGAAAGCATTTCCTATTGCAGGCACTAGAACAGAAGAGATTTCTGAGGTTAGAGCCTTAAGACACACATCACTGAATTTTCAGTCAGTCTTTCTTTTCCTTGGGCAAGATTTCATGTTTTATCTGTTGATGAGTAGTGGCCTCTTTTTTTCTCACTCCAATCTGCAAGTCAAATCTTTCCCTTTTCCCTGGTGGGTGAGCAGACAAGGGGTCTGCCCATCAGGCAGTGAGGATGCTGGCTACCTTTCAGCACTGGGGGCTTGGAAAAGCAGGAGCTGCCTGAAGCAGTCAAGAGAAGAGAATTCCTTCCATCACCTTCAAAAGTGCCATACCCTCCTCAAGAGGTTTACCAGATGTTCTGATTAAGGCAGTTCAATTGCAGTGTTTAAAAGCCTTTTCCACCTGCTCCCCACAAGCTCCTCTCCGTGGGCAAGAGGAGCTCTAATTAAATATTCCCTCCTGCTGCAAGGACTCCTCCCTCACCTTTCCAGAAACCAGCATTGTACAGACACCCCCTGGGACTGCTCTGCAGAGGCTAACTCCTCTTCCTTTTGTTTTTTCTCCCCTGCTGTGGAAATCAAACTTCAGGGGACTTGAAACCTGGGCAGTGCAGACAGGAATCCCCACACCTTCCCAAAGTCCTCCCTCCAGCACTGACCACCAGGCATTTGGCTGGCCTTGGGTAGCACCTGTTCTGGTTTTCTTTAGCAGTCACCACCCCCAGAAACGCTCTCAGTGTGTAGGGAGAAGCCTGGAGCCCCACAACCCTTCCCCACTGAGTGCAGTCGGACTCACCAGAGTGGAGACACGGCATTCCCCAGCTCACAGCATGCCCACACTCAGGTCAGGAGGGTCTTCAGAGCCCAGGATCAGAGCCCAGCTGTCTCCTTAGGGGCTGATTCTGAGAGGAGGGACTGGGCTGTGTGGAAGGCACCAAAATTGGAGCAAGAGAAGCAGACAACCCAGATGCAAAATTTGCTGGTACAAAACTTGGACTAATCTTGCACTTGTAGAGGCTTCCTTGATCTGGCACTGTCAAGAAGAAAAGCTCTAGCACTTCCTTTCTGGGGAGCCCCACAGCTCCGAATAGTAGATAATCAGATAGAGAAAGCCCTACCCCTCTTGCTGAAATAAATGGGTATTTACTCTGAGTCCAAGCATGCAGTAAGACCACCACATAAAGGCCTCCATGCCCATCAGTCCATTTTCTCTCATATTCCAACAAAACTCGGGCACGAGTTTGCTTTAGTGTGCCCTAAACATTCTGGCTGTTTGCCTCTGAGGGTCCCCCTAGCACAGAGGGGTGTCTGGCAGGATCAATAAAATGCCATCCCTGGCCTTCAGCCCCACCACTGACCCAAGCCACAGCCAGGCAGCCCCTCACCTCCATGCTTGTGCCTTCTCGCTGTGAGCCTCCATTCTTATTTCTCTTGATGGGCAGACTTCCCTGAGCTGCCCACCAGCTGCTGGAGCAGCTTCACCCCTCCTTGAAAAGGCCAAGATAGAAAATCTTCTTAAGCAAATCCTCTGCTGATAAGTGCTATTCAGATGATGGGATTAATATTTTCCCTATTTTGGAGGCACTCAAGCGTGCAGGTGAATATATGCCCATTTAGCATGTTTTTGAGCAGTAAATATGCTTTCCCCCTCCAAAGGGCTCTCTGCCTTTTAACCCTCCCTGGAAGCCTAGATGCAAGCCTGGGATTTTCTGTCACAGAACTCAGCAGAGCCAATCCCCATAGTAACGGGGCATCCACGCATGAATGCAGGGCTGCAGCAGGTCCCAGTGCTGCAGTGTGCAGTCTGGGCACATAATCAGCACCAGGGAGCACATGTGTGCAAGTATATATCAAACTAATCTGTGCTTTCTCAGCCAATGCAGTGTGTGCACAAGACAGGTAAATGCTGGTAAGAACGTGACCTCCTTGATATACAGAGCTTGTGCTCGTGATGCATCCAGAAACTGTAAAAATGGCTAAAGAATTGGGCACTGCTCCATCAAAAGTGCCTATCACAGCCTTAAAATGATCAGAGGATGATTTCCCAAGCTGTGTTGTTCAAACAGTTTATATTTGCATATTTACCTCAAAAAACATACTCCTTTAAAATGGGTCCTGCTGTAGCCTTACCATCAATTTTCCTGGAAGGGCTACAAAAGTGTGCAAATAGCACCACCGACTGGCAAAGCCGCAGACACAGCCATCGAACATTTTCAGTTTGCAGCCTTCCCGCACAGAAATGCTGAACAAAAATCCTACTGATAGTGTTTGAACAAAATAAACAAATGTAGGACATGATTTCTCCTTCTGCACGCTGAAAAAAAAAAAAAAAACCAGAAAAAAAAAGGAGGGGAAACTGAAATTCCTCCTTAAAACAACTACTAAATAGCTTTGAGTAACTACAGTCCTTGCAATAGAGAGTTATAAATTTTGACTCATTACATTATAACTCTGCATGCTGATGGCACATCTACTTTCCATCCTACCTCTGCAGCAATGGACAAAAATCAATGGCCAGTTTGGGAGCATGGGAGGTGGGCCAGCATCTTTTATTTTGGTACTTCGAAGGGGTGGTGTGTGTCACACAGATGCATATGTGTATTTCATGTATTTGTGTCTGTGTCTGTGTTTATCTGCCAGAGACATGGATAAGCAACTGTGTCCATCATTTTTAAAACCCCATTTTTTTTAAACATTCTATTTTTAAAAGTCCAAGGAAATGAACCCCATTTTGAGACATTCTCCTCCCCTGAGCTCTTCTTCATGACTGATAAGCTGATGAGTGGCTTCACTATTGTACTTGTGGGGCAGCTGCCTTCAAAACTATTTATGTTCCTTTTATTGTGGCCAGCAGCTTCTCCTTCTTAACAGAGGACCTTTACAGCCATGCTTCAAGTTGTCTCCTCCTTCAGTACCTGTGATTTATTTGGGAAACAAAGCATCAGTTCAGAGGCACTGCAGTGACTTCAACACAAAGGTCCCTTTACAGCACTTTGCTGCATGTCTGGCTTTGTTTTACAAACCCCTTTTCTTCGACCCCATGCTGTCTGAAAAACATGGTAATAGAAGGAAAAAAAGTTTAAGGTTCTGGAAAGCTTTTTTTTTATGACAGAACGTACCTGCATTCTGTAACCTTCTAGGAAGAAGCTGTACATTTTGTTTTAGACCAACATCCATAGAGGTGGTCCACAGCCACCTGCTCTGCAGCCTGGCTCGGCCCCTTGACCCTGGTTGTGGCCACCCCACAGGACATTAGTCATCGTGCAGTGACATTATTTTAGTTCTCTAACAGGAATGTGCTTTTTGGTGCCCGAGCCGAAATGAATATGAAAAAGTCACATTTTAGAGTGTTGTCATTTAGAAGGATCATCTTGAAAAAGAAGATTCATTAATTAGTTGCACTGGCAGTCTCTTTAATTAGGCGTTGCTGAGTATCTTCAGTCTTTGTGATCTTTAGCATTCCTAGCTTGTTATACTTTATTTACATATTTTTTGGACACATACGCAATTCCTAATTAACACTGTAGACCCTACTCCAGTTATTTCAAGATGTCACGTACTGCAGATCTTCAGACATGCTTTCTGGATATCTGCTGAATATAAATTACTCCTCTAATCAGACCAGAAAACCTGCATCCTGCATCCTTTTATTCGGGTACAAGAACACCCACCAGGACATCCAGAGGAAGGTAATCCAGTTTCCAGGTTTCAGTATGGGAGCAAATGAAAGGCACTTACAAAATGAAACCTTTCAAAAGACATTTCTGTCAGGAATTTTAAAAAGAGAATTTGCCTGCAGGGAAATCCTCTGACAGCAGGCTGTCAAAGGCACATCCCACCAGGGTGGTCTGCGGGAGAGAGCCGAACAGCGCAGATCGTGTTGGGATTTCAGGAGACTCAGGCAAGCACAGGGCTTCCTAAAGCAAGTGGAAGACAGAAGATGGAAGAGCAGGCATTAGTGTATCAGACATAAGCCACAGCCCTCCAACAATAAATCTTAGCAAAGCCATATGTGAGGAGGTACAGGGTGCTTCTCTACTTTTTTGGCATACCCCTGTATTGGACCAAGCAGCAATTTAAAGAAAAATCTTTGCTTCAAGCTGTGACCTTCTTTTGCACGAGTTTGCCCAAATGCATTTTTGTTAATGCCTTGACCCTGATATCCAGCTTTCATCTACTCAATTTCTATTTTTAGAGATAGCAGAGAGGGTATTTTGCAGTGGACAATACTGTAGAGGACAGAGAACTTGTAGAGATGACAAGAATATTATGGCTCCTCTCTGACTAGCTTATCTGATCCTACCAAAATTCTGTCTTATCCTTGCTAGATTGCTCTGATCTTTTGGCCCCAGTGTAATCCATCAGTGCAGTACTCTCTGATCTTTACACTTATTGGTAATGGTGATCAATATGCAATAATCCCAGCACCTTCCTAAAAAGTCTGTGCTCTCTATTTCTCAAGACTTGCTCCCACTGCTTTCTACAGATTTAACCTCTTCTTTAATAGGTGTTTATCTCCCCCTGAGATAAGGCTTGAGCTTATACATTAGAGTGGCTGGCTACTGCCCTTACTCTAACAGATGATGGTATAAATAAAATGGGAGCATTTTTCTGCACCACCTCCACAGCTCACACCACCCCAGTTCATAAGTGTATTGTAAAGCCTGATGAATAGTCCCAGCAAAAACACTTCCTCTTATCCTCAGAACTAGTATAAGGAAAGAGAATGTGATTTAGGCATGCAATTGATAAATCCTGCCCAGACATTCCTGCAGAACAGCCCTGGAGGGTCAGAATTTGGTGATCTTCTCATTGCTGAAATGTCCTGGCTAGCACAGGGAGCTAAAACAGTGTGACACCCCCCCTCAGGTTCCTGGGATCAGTCAGCACCATGGGGGCTGCAGTACTCCACAACTAATTATGCTGAGGCTGTTCTCCCTCTGACTTGTTAGCCACAAAGTATAGCTCTTTACTGCAGCAAATCTTTTAAGTTGTATTAAAAAAAAAAAAAAAAAAAAAAAAAAGCTCAGGCTTCTCACATATACACAGAGCTGCACCTGGCAGTTGCTTGGCAGAGGAGAAAACAGTGGCTTAATAAATGAGAGCTGTAGGGAAAGGGCCCTTCTGTTATCTTTGTCTTTCTGTAGTGTCCTGCATTGGGAAGCCTGGTCTGTGAGTGCAATGATAACACAAATATGTAAATAATTGTGACAGGAGCAATAAGAATATTTCTTTTCTCTGGTGCATGGAGACATGAGGTTTTGGCAGCTGACACTGCTGCCTGCAGTGGAAACTGCTTCTCCAGTTTGGTTTGGCACTGTGAAACCAAAGCCAGGTCTTGTTTGAATCAGATACATCTCTTCTCAGAAACTGAAAAATCTGGGCTGACAAAAACCCAGTGTTTCAGTCGAGGGCTTGTGCTCAGCAATCGTCTGTCTCTAGGAAGAGAGAGCTGCTGGTCTTGGCTTAAATGCCTTCACTGAGGGGAAAAGTTTTCACATCCTTAAAGCCTTTGGTTAAACAAGGTGCAAATTTGTCCCTCTGCAGTCCTTCCCAACGGAGGAGGGAGTTCCACATCTTCTGTACTTTCTGGAGGCACACCAGGTGTCCTCAGGGGAGGAGGAAGGGCAGGTCACTGATGGCTGCCCTGACTGCCCCTGTGCTGCAGTACAGGAGGACAGCCGGGATCTCGGCAGAGCTTTCAACACTCTGCACCAGAGAGGGTAACTCTGTAGCCAGGTAAGAAGGATAGGGACCTGACAGAGGGACAAGAAGGGACATCAAAATTGACCTACTGAACTTAGAGGACAGTGGCTTCTGTTTCACTGCCCACCCAGGTACCAGTGGCAGATGGTGCTCCTTGGGGATCAACACTGGGGCTGGTATTTCACAGTGACCTGACTGCTGGTACAGGATGTACTCTCAGCAAGGTAACACTGAATCAGGGGGCAGGTGGGTATGCAGAAGGACAGGGAGGACATTCAGAGCAGCCCCAACAAGCTGGAAGAACATAAGTATGGACTAACTGGAAGAAGTGCAGCTCAGGGCCACTGAGGGGGTTAAGGGTCAGGAGCACACGATGTGTGAGAGAAGTCTGAAGAAACAGGCTTAGTTTAGCCTTGAGAAAAGTGCACAAAGGGTGACTGCACTGCTGTTCAACCCTGATTGAAGTTCTAACTTCCAGTACCACCGGGAAAACAAATCCAGGCTCTTTACAGTGATACATAGACAACTAGGAAACATTGCAGCATGGGGAATGACAGATTGTCACAAGGAAAGAAGTATTTACAGTGAGAATAGTTACACACCAGAAAAGGATGTCCAAATTGGTTTGGAGTCTCCATTTGTGGAGATTTCCAACTTAAATCATATTGTGAGTCTATGTTTTTATAAACAGATTTTCCCTTCCCATTAGACATAAGTATTTAAACAAATGATAGGACTAGCCTGTTGCATCTCAATTTTGGATGTATTTCACCGGCCAAAACCAGACTAAAGGAGTGTAATGATTGTGCAGCCAATATTTCACACAACTTCTTCTCATGGTAAAGAGAACCGCTCTATCTTAGTCATCTGTAAGTGCCTCTAAACATAAACCTACATAAAAATTATATATGGCAGTGAAATCCCCCTGTAAAATCTGCACATGACACATTGTCACAAGGGTTATATATGAAGATGATAGTAAACCTTTTTTCAGACTGATATACTACACCAGTAATCCTGAAGAGCTGGAGTATTCTTCAGTTGATTATCAGCATCCTACTATCTTGGGAAAACTCAGCTGATACTAAGTATGTCATACTGCAATATATAAAGCCCTGCTCCCTATTTTGTCTTTACTTTACAGTGCTCATAATTGTGAATGAAGGAGAAGACCACTGGGAAAATTAACTGGCTGTATCAAGATGAGACCCATTATTTTAAGAGAGTTTCATATTTTAGAACATATTCTCTCTAACAGAGAACTGCTCCATGAAAAGGCTTTTCTGATCTCAGAGCCCAGGCTTCAGCAAGCAGTGTGGCTGCCTAGGTCTGCACTAGTGACACTGGTCAGTGACACAGCACTGCCTATTGGTTTTCCTTAAGGAAAATTAAGTCAAATTCCTTCAAGTGAAGATGTGGTTGAACTACATCTGTCTGCAGGAATCCCATATCTCTGACATTTATTTTCTTAGAAGGGTTTCCCTAGATTACTTGTTCATCTGTAGTGAAAGAAGAGATGTCCCCAGAAAAATGCAGGTTCTCTAGGGGGAGTGGGTTTTCTCCCCTCAAATCCTGGTAGAGAGCAAATTTTTCATAGTGCCAGAGACACCCACTTAAGGGTGTTGCTCTGCAGAAAGAGACACAGTCCATCTTCCTCAAAGGGCAAGAGCCACCCTCACAGAGATTTGTTTAAGCTACCTGTAAAATAAACATGACTTTAAACTGCCAGCACCATAGGTACTAAATCAAGAAAGAGGACAGCCGTTGCTAGGAAAAGAGGTTTTACAGTCTATGAAAATATTGCCTGTAGCAGGAAGCAGAATGTGTTGCTTAATTTGCTGTGCTCTCGGCTCCCTGCTCATCCCACTGCCAGCTGCCTGCTGCACACAGCCCAGTGTCCTGTCCCTGCCCTGACCACACTGCTCCTCCACCACGGCCCCAAACATCACCACTCTCTAAAGAGGATGCAGGGTGACAGTGTAGTTGGTCTTGTTCAAATCCTCCAGGATGCCTGTTGTCTGTGGTAGGAGAGAGGGTGAGCACAAGTGCAGCTGTTGCCACAGGGGCGCAGTGATGAATTCCTGTTCTGCTATAAACAACTCGGGCACCAGGGGCAGCCCGGAGAGGTGGCTGCAAGGGGAGGAATGCATTTACTGTCTGAAATGCAGTATGAAGCAATATGGTCAAGAAGCTAGTGGGCTAATCACATTAGTGTGTGCTAGAGCTGCTGGGGAGTTATTTAAAATGACTTGAGATTGCAGCTGAGAGTAGCCTGGGGAAGAGACTGTGTGTCATGGCTGTCAACTTTCTTCTCTTATACCAGGTGAAAAACTAGAAAAAACCACCCTGAAATAAGCACAGCTGCCAGGAGCATACCTCTGCAGGACAAGTGTGACCTAGGTGCCACCACCAGTGTGGTGACCGGCCACCTTCACCCTCCACTGTGCTACTGGGACTGCAGGGCTGTGGGAGCCAGAGATTGGCAGGAGCTGCTGACAGCTGGAAACCCCCCAGCCTCCAGAGCCTGGTGCCTGAACAACGTGCATACAGAAGGGACAAGTCCCTAGGGAACACTCTATCACATCATGGAAAAGGACCAGATTTTCCAGGTCCCAATCTAACATACCTGTGACCCAGAGCAGAGCAGACTGTCAGAGGTTCCTCTGGGCCTGGTTGCTCTGTCACTAGTAGAGGTGACAGTATTTTTGATATATGATGCTAAACTTTTATGGGAATGTAACAGCTTGGAGATATTCAGATGGGAGGGAAAAGAAATATATTATTCTTACTAGACTTCAATTCCATTGTAAATACCTTTAAAAACCAGGCACCAGGATAGTAAAACCAAGAATATTTGCTTTCTAGATCTTACCTTGCAGAGCAATTTTGCTTTCTACCACTGCTGACACCTGTGAATGTGCACTAGCCAAGGATGGCCAACTGGGAATACCCTAAACTGGTCAGGAAATTTAGATTGCTCCAGCTTGCTCACTTGAGCATCTGAAGGCATATGCAACCCTGTATTTTTATTGGGACATGATAGAATTGGTAAATCATGTGCAAATTATTTAGCTACTGGTGTTTACTAGTAAAATTTCAGAGCTCCACACACATGCACAAAAGGGTGTGTAGCACCACCTGAGGTTGCTCTCTAGTGCATAAATAACAACATGCAACCTATCAGAAGAATAAAACATCCCTTACCATCCACCATTAAAAAAAAAGACTATACAAGACTATACAAAAATATGTATATTGGCTTTCAGCTGCTATGGCCTGCGAGGGCATCATGATGTTGCCCACCTGAGTGAGCAGGGAGCCCTGGGTTGTGCCAGTATAATGTGGTATTTCTGATAGAGCACATTTGTCTATTTTACAACCCTCTTAGTGCATAGCTTACTTATTTCAGGCTCTGTAAATCCCTGATGGTTGTGAAAACAGAGGAGAGACTGGAATTATTTATACACAGAGACATTATTAGGACCAAAATTAATGAGAACAACACTATGGGTAGGGAAGATGAGACTGAAGGAGTACTTCCTGCCATGGGGACCTGATTTAACTGTTCCTCTTACAGAGCGACTCTCTCTCAATGTGTGCACTGGCAATTTCATCCCTCAAGACAATGAAAACTAAACCAGACAGTGAGAAATCACGAAAAATCACACTGAAAACTGCCTGTTGGTTACTTCCTAAGAAAATTGTATTCCCCATGGGATCCCCAGTAGTCAGGGGACAGTTCTGAGACTGAAGGGGGTTATTCACTTCCAGTGAGATATTCGGGGCTACCAGAAAGCAGGATGAAGGAGAGCATGAGGTACATTTTTCCAAGTAACTCAGTAATAATGATGAACTAGTTCAAGGTCTGGAGAATCCCAAAGTAAAGGCAACATATGGAAAACCTGACCACTGCTTTTCAGGGAAGTCCACACCAGGCTCCTGCACTGGGTGCTGCTCCTTGCTGGGCAGGGATGTGGTGCCCTGCAGGGGACAGGCATGTCACCTTGGCACACTCTGCCAGGGCCAACCTGATGTGACATGCAGAGCCTTTCGTTTCTGAGGAGCTCCACGTGCACACCACCGTTTGCACTTTTGAGAAGACGTCATCACATACTGGGAAGCACTTCTGCAGCTGGGTGATTGAATTCAGAGCAACCCATTCCTGAATGGAAAATTAATAGCTTGGCAACTTCAGACTTACTTTTATTAACTCTTTCCCTAATATTCAAGAAACAATCCTCTTAAATTTTATGAAATAAAGAAACCTCCTAGGACTTACAAGAATTATATTACTTGTGCATCTTCCCAGTTCATATGTATATCACACTCACATCAATATTTCTACCTATAGAAATTTCTACCTATCTGTATTTCATACCCAGCATGTCTGTCCTAGAAATGTCCTAAAACACCTGCCTTTAAGACCAACAATACCACTCACAGAGACCACTGTTTGCAGAAAGCACAGACACTATCCAGCCTGGATAATTTCATCATAGGCTGATCATATAGAAGTTCACACACACAAAAAAGTTGTGAATTATGTTGCATTAATGGGTGAAGTGGGTTAATATGCCTGGGTTGGCATTAACATAATAACTCTGTTGCCATTGCTCTCATCAATGCAGTAGTAGAGAAGTTGGTCTCCATCACAACATCTCTTCAGCATCTCAGATGAGCCATGTGTGTGTGAAAAAAAAGTCAAAACCATCCCAGCTCTTACCTCAGAAGAAATTCCATGGAAACTTTCAAAGTTTTCTACTGGAAAAACTGTTTAAAGCTCTTTACTCAGCATTCAGATAGGACATACAGTCTTGCAAAGCATCTTTTTTTTTGTCTCCTCTGTACAACTAGAGCTGGGTAGTAAAGGTACATGGCAAATAAGTAGAAATATGTATAAGGGTAGTAAAAAAATAAATTGCTTGATTCACTCTCTTAGAATTTATTCCCAACATTTACAGCAAACTGAATAATCAAGTGAGTAAAGCTGTACTTCAGACTTAGTATAAATTCAGCACTAATCTGATTACAGAAATAATTCTTTTTCAGGGGGAGGTAATATGTTGACTGAGATATAAACCTTGAATATATTGGGAAACAGAAACCTAGCACAAGAAAGCATATATCTGTGCTGCAGATTAATTACAGGTAAGCACAAAACAAAACAAAACAAAAAACCCCAACATTTTCTCTTTCTGAAAAAAAAAAGAAAACCTAAACATGCCAACTGAGCATGAAATGGGAGTAATCCTGTTTGCTGAGAAGTATCCCAGCAGGAACTCCAGAGAAAGTGGTTGACATTGTTGTCTTCACCAAGTGATCATGCAGCCAGAGATGCCTTGCAGTGCCCTGTGCATATCACCCCACTGTAGCAAGATTGCCCTTTATGGCTTCAGCAATGATAAGGGAAAACTGTTCAACAGCTTTTGTTTACAGGATTTCATCTGCTTTAGAGGTGCTATTTTTGATGGAATATTTTTTTACTGCTGTTTTGAGAAATCCCAGACATCATGCAAAATGCCTTCAGGAACATTGGTTTGGAGTGAAAACTCCACAGTCAGGTAAGGGGAGAAGTGTCACTCCTCTCAGCTGGGCAGCTTCTGTCCTGGTGTGAATGGTGCCCTTTGGCTTCAGGCACAAAGTCAGACTCTGCTGGTGGCCCCTGACAGAGGGCATGAAGCCAGACCCTGTTGGATGCCTTTTCTGCAGATCTCCCCTGCCTTGTGGGCAGGCAGGTCCACCTGCTCTGGAGGATGCCATGCCTTGAACTGCACATGCATCCCTCCCACATCTTCTGACTTGAGTTTTTTGTTCATTGCCTTGCACTTGGTCTCTGAACAGTTTTGGGCAGCAGCAGCAGCACCCTCACAGGTGAACTGCCATTGGCACAGACTGGGCAATGAAAGAAGGAAACAGGAAAAGCTTTGAAAATGCCAGCATGGGTGCACCATACCTTTTGGTCTGGTGAGCAGAAGAATGAGCCAGCTTCCTGGGACTCTTTATTCAATGCTTTTTTCAATTTTATACTTACTGGATTTTCTATCTCATATATATATAAATACTCTGCTTACCTTTATCCACAGTTATTTTCAGTCCCTCTGGTGTTGTGGATCAAAAAGCCCTGTTTGTAGGCTAGAAATTGCTGCAATGGTTTGGGGATATATAACAAAAGTTATACAGGATAGTTATTCCAGGATAGCTCAGCAAGGCCTGATGAGGCTCATGCTCCTGACTCAAGCATTGTACAGAGCACAGCTCAGCTATGATGTGTGCTGGGAAACAGTCCTCAGACACCTACCAAGGCTGCATCACAGACAAGAGACTGGGAAATGTGCAAATCAAATCAGAAAGAGGACAGCTCAGATCGCAGATCTGCCAGCTGACGGGAAGGCAGCCGAGCTGATGGCAACACACAAGTTAAAACCTCAACCCAGTTAGATGTTGATAGACATGGAGCAATCTCCAGAGAAACTGAAATGGTTGGATGGATGTCAGCATCACTTTGAGAGTCCCAGTCTCACTACTGCTCTTTTTTTGCAGCTCAGAAAAAGAAAAGAAAGTAATCCAGTGAAGTAGAAGTGACTGCATTCATTAAAGCATTTCTATATCTGCTCTGCATTTTTCAGACCTCAAGGAAATCTCTGTCGGGGAAATCTGAGGCTTTTGGAAAGTATATCTCATATTATGGTGGAAAAGAGCCTGCAATTTCACAGTAAGGCAGGATCTGATAATCTTCTACTAAATATGATTTAACTTAAACTATCTCATTAAATGCTCTTCTTATTACTGCCCATTGTTGAGCAGCAATAGATATCTGGGGCACTGCGGTATGGTTCCCCATAAAAAACTCAGTGATGTGGAAAATCTGTGTATATTTTTAGTGCAATATATTTTAATGGCACTTTTATTGTGGTCCTTGAGTGCAGGATCACAGCACATGAACCAGACTTGTTTGCCTGCTTCCTTGCTCCTTTCTTTCCATCTCATCCTGACAGGGATCATGCCAGCCTGAGCAATTGACTCTGGTTTCAGACCTTCTCTAGAAACATGATTCAAGGCTGTTGGGAATCTATATTACCAAAAATAAGCACCTTCAGCATGACTTTCCAAAGCATTTTTAAGACCTTTGCATACCAGTCAAGGAAGCAAACTGTAGTTTATCCTAAATTCAAATGCTCTCTGAAACTTTGAGAAGCCTTGACATTAAATACACATCCCTTGGGTTTCAATGACACCTAATAGACAGGATAGGAGTCATCCATTAAACAAAATGTTTTCCTACATATAACTGAATATCCTAAAGGCTATTTAGGCTGTGCTTAATTAATTTCCAGTTTTGTTGATCTCCCCAATACAAAGGTAATGTCTGTTCATGACTAGGAACCATAATAGGGGCTTATTTTAAACTCTCAGGGTTTTCTTATGTCTTTTGTATTACTCAGAATCTCTCTATTGTGAGTGGAGTTAAACTACACCTGAAGTGTGCGAGAAAATACACTGCAATAAAGATAATTAACATTCCACTGCAAAAAAGTTTAAAACCTGTTTGAAGGCAGGTAGCACCTGCCCAAGGTCCCAGTTTATTCTGCATTTTACCTGTTCACCCAAAGCACAGGCAAGAAGAGCAAGCTGGGAAGCGCTGAACAGCTGCAGCAGGGATGAGCCCCCCTCAGGAAGGGCAGGTGGGCCACCACCCCTCTCCTCACAAGCTCACAAGCACAGCAGATGTGGTGAGTTTGCAGAGCACTGCAGGAAGGATGCAGATGAAGTTTGTGGTTTATATCTGCTGTCTTTAGTCCTGCATGGGGCTGGCTCCCCAGGAAAATCCCTGTCCCAGGCCCAGCTCACCATCCCATTGGAGTGTTCAGCAAGGAGATGGCAGCACACATAGCCCTGGAGTTTTGCAGGGCTCCCTGATGTGGTTTGCAGGCTGAGCAGGAGAGGACACAGGGCTGTGAAATCCAGGCTGGCATCTGTCTGTCAGCTCCCAAGAGAAACACAAAGGTGTCTCTTCCACTACTCCCACTAATTCAGAGTCAAAACCACACCTTGTCTCTAAGAGACATGGCTGTTTGGGCCTCAAAAATCAGATGAGCTGAGCCCTGCTGTGTGTTGGAAAGGAAGCTTCAGTGTCTTCAAGGGACCTGGCCCTTGAACTGAAAGCTTGCTGCATCTCTCCTACTCAGGTGTTTCAAGTCCTTGTCAGAGCCTGGTGGGCATCTCTTCTCCCAGGTAATTGTGCCCTCTCACCCATCAAGCCACCTCCCAAGCTCTGTAGTATGCAAGAGATGCAAGTGTTCTCTTGGTAGGATTATTGATATTTATATTTCATTATAAACTGATATTTCTATTTAATTATAAACAAAACAGAGAAGTGAAAAGAAACCCAACAGCTACAAAAATCCCATGACAGTAAGGGAGCAAAGCAATTAATCACATTATGTTTTTATATTTATACAGCTCTGCAACAGTATCACAAAGAAGAAAGATAAAAAGCAGTTCATATAATTCACATATTAATAGCTCACATATTCCAGAAAGTCAAAAAAGAGAGAGGATAATATTGCCAGAGCACAAACATGAAAGGTCAAGGCAGATCAAGGTGTTGGCAATCATCAAACACAAAAGAAACACTGCAGAAACCTGTCTTCAAAGAAGAATAAAACAACAATAAAGAATTTGAATGAAAAGCAGGTAGGCATTTAATTTCCCTGAATTAAAAGTGCTTTTCAAATGTGTTCATCCTCAGATAAAAGAAGAGAAAGAGTGCAAAGGAGTGGTGTCCTTGCAAAACCCCAGCAGAGCTCAGACTGCAGCCCTGGCTCCTGGGATGGCCTCTGAAGTTAAGCACGACAGGGGGCTGAATTCTGAATTCTGCCTCCTTCCTCATCTTTGCCTGCACCTTTTGCTCACATTCTTTTTTCTGTGTAAGTCCCAGGAAGCATCAGTGGAGAAAACCAGAAGGATGTAAACTTGCTGCTAAGTCATCAGGACACCCTCTGCTCATCTCAACCTGATTTTGCAGGGCTGTGTCCAAGCCCTGGTCATTGCTATTCATCTCACAGCTGCGCTTCAGAACTTTCACCTGCAAATGGGATTACAAACGCAATCATTAGTACAGATTCCCCAAGAAGCTTTCACAGTATTACAATTAGATTTCCCATTCTAGCAGCATCTAAATCAATATGATATGATTAGTTACTCCCGTGGATTACATGCTGCTGTACAAAACCTTCACACACAGAAATCTGAGTAATTTAATCAGGCAGTAATGGATTCTGGGAATGCTCCCACTGTCTAGAAACTTAAAATCATTCTGTCTCTATAATAATTTGCCATTATGCACCTGAAGCTAAATTGCCTGACATACCTGACAGTGGACAGCAGTGATTAAAACAGGTCACATCTCATCAGCCAAAGTGGCGACTCCCTCTGAATTCACTTAGAAAACTGAATTTGAGAGAGAAAAAAACCCACCTTCAGTTGTTTTTCCTGGGTTATAACTTAGGTTTTAAGCTGTCTCTTTAAATATATCTATGTGTGTATTTGTGTGTGTGTGTGTGTGAGAGAGAGAGAGAAAGACAGTTTAAGTGATATACATTTCTCATCATTTTAGTCAAGGCAAGAAGAGTAGATGAACTAATGCTCCTGGGGAAATGCTGCAGACCAAGGCAGAAATGAGCACATCATTTTATTTCTCTGAAGGTGCTCAGCACTGCTGAGCAAGATATTGGGAAAGAGAACCCTTTCTGGAAGGATCTTGAAAGAAAAGAGTCCTAGGCTGCCATTGTCAGCAGCTCAGAGGAGGGAGCAGTGTTGTGCAAAGGAATCTGAGCTGCTGATAGCTGCTGTTCAGGAAAGGATTTGCACCTCATGTTTTGCCAGCTTGGATAAACAGCTCAGCCCTGCACCTGTGAGCTGCAGCAGCTCCCCTCTGCAGCCATCCTGAGACTGCAAACAGTCCTGAAAAGCAAACTACCATGCTCGGTGCTGCAGAGGGCGGCTGACAGTGGCAAGGGGAAAACTCACAAACTCATGCATGGAGAAACAGCTGCAGCTTCATTTGAAAAATTGGTGCTGTATGTTTCTAGGCAGAAAATACTCAGAAATGTGCTGCTGTACATCTCTTACTCTACCAATATGCAACAGCTTGTGCCTAAGAAGTACAAGTCGTTATGTTACTGTTGAGGACATTCTTTTTTCTTACAGCACAGTTGCACTGAAACAGTCCTGACCCCTCGTGCCTGGGGACTCCTGCTTTTGAGGAGGATTTTTCCTATGGTAAATTGATATTTCAAAAAGCCAGCTGGCAAGAAAAGAAAGAAAAATAGCTATCCATGAAACTTTCCTAAGCAATAATTGCCAGTGAACTCTGCCCTCATTATAAAACTCCACATAGCCTGACATAAAAAAGCCCCATGATGCACATACACTTTTCACCTCTGCCTTCCCTGTAATAGTCTCAGCTATGTCACTCTGTTCAGATATGCTGACCAGAGTAATATTGTCACAGTGTTACTCTATACCTTTTTAAGGGTGAGGTGCGGTCTGTGTGCTGAGCCAGGTGTGGTGTGTGCTCCATGCCCAGAGACACCACAGCACCGGCAGCGCCGCACGTTGTGGCACCGCCAAAACCACGCCGGCACTGCTGGGCTTGTCAGTCCTCCTGGCAAGGAGCTGTTAGACAAATCTCTTCCTAATTCTTTCTTGGAGGAAATCTGTGGAGGCCATTAGCCAAAGGAATTGGTGCCAGTGGCGTTTGGGCAGGGGGAGGAGGGTGCTGCCAAGCCCCTGGTCATGGCCACTTGCCCACCCATGCCCTGCAGCCCACCACTGAAAGGAAGGGCTGACATTTCCTTCAGGCTGGAGATCGGACCGCTGCATTACCATTAATAAACAATAAAGCTATTAAGGCATATTAAAGCTTGGCAATGAACTTGTCAAAATGGATGATCTATAAATCAATATAAACAGCAGTGACAGGCAGTAATTGAATTCCAGTGGTTCCTCATAACATGCTAAATATGAAGGGACACGACATGCTGAAAATAAAGTAAGAAAGCTGAAAAATTGATAGCATTAACGTTCTCCTGGTGAAACGTGGCATCGCTTCAGCCCTTAATGGGGATCAAACTGTGAATACGTATTGACTTCTTCTTTTAAAACAAGAAAATGGCCACATAAATGTGAGACTTCCCAATTTAGAAATGGCTGCTCAAAAAGTTCACAGCCGCGCTGGATGTCACTGCCACAGAGCAGCAGACAGAGCCCTCCTCCGATGGGTTCATTAGCAGGACTTCTTGCTTTACTTGGGTAGGAAGAAGGACGGGTTTTGTACAATCCAGAAAGCCTCTGAAGTTGATTCATCCATTTTCATCTTCCATAAAGGACCAGCAAAAGCCCATTGGGCAGGAGAAGTTAATGCTAGCATGCTGCCAGGCTCGGGTGGCTACATATCTTTCAAATTCAAATATAACAAGCCAGGCCTCAAATATCAGCGGAGATCGAGACAATCAGAACGGAAAGAAATTGGTGAAGTCGCAGCAAGCCTTTTAATGTAGATTCAAGTGACAGCAAATAAATCATGACAGCTTCTGTAGATGGAACCAGGGCCTCATTCTTTATTTTCTCTTGATGTGCTCCACTTAGTGAAGCCTTTCTTAGACGATTTTTTCAATTGAGCCCTATGCCACTGGAGTTCAGAAGATGCTGAAAGGGAGGGTTCGGACATCTTACTGAGAATTATTTTCTCTGTGCCACCTCACTCACTGGCACAGAGCACTTGTATTCAAAAATCATGGGAGATCTTTGCATTTCAAGGGTGTCTCTGGGCACAGACAGGGAAAGCTAGAAAACAATTACATAAATGAGTGCCCATGTGTGAGTGGTGGCCTGGTAATAAGGTCCTGAGTGGTCAAGAGCAGCAGAGATGGGACAGGGACTGGTCACCAGTGCAGAATCAATGCAATAGCCAAAGAGCAGCAGGTGTGCCTGGCTAGGCTGCCACCACTGGGCTAGAACTGCTGCATGGATAAAGTCCATATCTAACAAGTGGTAGAGCTTCATCAGGGCCACTCTGCACCATTGTATCTTGAAAACAGCCCATTTTTGGAAGAGACACAGGTGTAGGGCAGGGAATTTTCTGAAAGTTACTCTGTTTTGACATAAAATTTGAAATTAAAATGGAAAGAACCTGTGAGAGACAGATCAAGGAGGCAGCATTTTTTCCTTTTAAATATTATTCACCCTTTGGGGTCAGACAAAACTCATCTGACCTATCTGATGTACATGTCGTCTTCAGAATTGCTGAGCATGTACTGATGTAACATGAACTGTTAAGGAAACTCGTGATAAAAAGTCTAAAACCTTTAGAGACAATCTGTAGAAGTATAAGACATGCATCATCCATACCTTGTGTGGACACTGGTGAAACAGGTCTCAAACAAAACAATTTTGCCAGTGGGGATATTGAGGGTGCCAGTATCCATCATCCCTGCCAACTCTTGTACACCATTTCCCCCCATCCCATCCCAAACTCCTCCATCAGGAGCTGTGTGTTACCTTCCTGTGCCTTTAAGCCTGCAGGAGCTGGGAAGCATGATGTGCAATGATAGTGCTGGCTTTGACCAACAGGACAGCTCTGACACGTTGTCCACTGAAACAGATGAACTTGCCTTGACTTTTCCCTGCATATGCATAATCCTTAATTTTTCTTATGTGGAGATTTTTTACTGTCATTTAAAAGATGAGAATTTAGTGAACTGAATGCAGTGCTGATTAGCTCAGTATTGTAATTACGCTGCATGAACTCCTACTGCTTGTATGTTACAGCTCTTCAAATTCCCATTAAAATATTAATCTAGGTTTTACGATACTTCAGAACCAAAGCATCAAAAAACTGTGATGTGAGTGGAAGAAACCACAGTGGCAATTTACAAAAGAACCCATATGAGTTATTATGAAAACACCAAAAAGAAACAAAACAAGTGAGCCTGTTTGCAAAATCTGAAGAGTCTGCTGACCTGTGAGAACAAGTGAAAACCAGATGGCATGCAACATGGCAATAGCTGGCTTTTCAACACTGCCTGCAGCGTGTCACCATGTCGGCTTCAGGGCTACGTACTTGTTCTTCAGTGCTGATGCAAGAAATCCAGCCCTCTGCACTCAGATTTCCTTCCTGCAGCACCTGTGGGGGAAAAGAAGCAGCCTGTTATGATTGTGTTAATATGCTGTTCACATTTCTGTTTGTTGTTTTTTCAGACACTATGCTCAGAGAAGGGTTTTGTAATGTAAGGTAAACCTTTTGCTCCCCAGATACTGTCACCCCAGGGATATTACAACATAAGCATCTCAGTCACTCCTGTGTTTGGAGTACAGTTCTTGTGCAGTGTTTGTACTAGACCTGTTTTGCTCAAGCAAGGCAGGACACAAACCTGCTCTGCAAAATCAGGGAGCAGAGAATTGCTCACCCATCTCTCACTGCTGTGCACAAACTCTGTATCCATGTGTCCTCTGCAGCAATCCACACCTGGAGCCAGGAAAGAGGCATTGTAGAAAGAAAAATGGCTTAAAATAAAGTGACCAGTGTGCAAATGAAGGCTTATAAGGAAATGTGATAAATCTGTTTGTGCTTCTTCTGTACTTGGAACTAAGCCAGGAAACAAGTTATTTTTTTACGGGAATGCACCACCTCATTTTCTTATGAAATAATCATCCCCTTGCAGGGTACAAGGAAACCTGTACCTGGGGGAACAGGTTCCTGGGGGAACTTGGTAGTGAGAAAGGCATTAGGAACGTTTCCAAAATCTATAGCTCCCTAGGCAAAGCAAGAGCCTTCCTCTTCTCAACCCCAGCCCAAGTCCTAACCCATTTTTGACCCTTGGTTTATATCTATCCCTAATCCTAACTCTTGCCTTGCCCTTTAACTAGAGGAAAAAGACTGGGGCTTTTAAAATTATTTTAATTTTTCTAAGGTGTGTATGGGAGAACTTCCCAACCTATGTTTAGAGTTAGTGTTGAAAGAGAAATGCCAGTACACCAATGCAAGTGAGACTGGAATGGGGCTGCAAAAGGGAAGCAGAGGCTGCAGAGATGGTAGCTGAGAGAAGTGTTTACTTTGGGTAGTATGGGCAATGGCCAGAGGTAAACTGCCAGTGGTTCAGCTGCAGTGGGTTTAAGGTTAATACTAAGCTTAGGGTTAAGAGAAGAGTAAGGTTCAGATTTTTATTTGCAGTGGGGCTGAAAAAGAGCAGAAAAAGACATCAAAAAATGAAGCAGCAAAATATTTCAAGTTAATCTGTCACAGTAATCCTCACCAGCTACTAGTGAGGTGGTAAGGAATGAGCGACACATTGCTTAGATGCACCTCTGAACCCAGTGATGCCTCCCAGCAGACCAAACACCTCCCAGGGGTCAGCTGCCCTTCCTCCAGCACTGGCCAACACAAAAAGGACTGAGATTAAGAAACAAAGGTATTTTTCTTTCACTATTTTTTAAAGACTGACTATTCACATTCTGTATTCTCTGTAATTTCAGACCAATAGCCAGCACTAGATCTGGCTCCTGAGTCAAACACACCATGTTCTTGAAGATATGATACCAAAAAAGTTGTTTTGCTCAAAGTACCTAAAATGGAACCAGACAGAAATCAAATAATGCTACCCAGACACAAACTGTGCTGAAAGACAATTCTGGTTGCCCCTGGGTTGATAATTTCTCCCTTGTTTAAGAATAGCAGTGTTTGTTGTCACTGGTCTCTGGAGGCTGCCATCCACAGCCTCCTCCTGCTGACCTGCCCAGGTGCAGAGGAGTGGCACCAGGCTGCTTTCACTGTCTCCATGGCTGCTCCTGCATATCAAAGACCTACTGACAAAAGTAAGATATTTGATTCTTACCAGCAGAAAGCACTTCAGTCTTTGGTTCATTGGACATGAGGACAAAGAGCTATTTACTGTTAACTGCAGACTCATGCAAGAATTAAGTGCCTTTGGTGGTTAGGAGTGTAAACACAAGTATCTTCTCAAGATGAGACTCACAGATTCCAGGAACTGCTTCCTACTTTAAGTTTTGGGTGAGTAGTCAACTCTGAGCTTGGAAATCATGCAGCTTAAAAAGCATCCTTGCCTTCCTCTCCATGATTGCTAGGCAAGGGATGGGGAAAGCAGGCTGAGCCCAACTGTGGCCAAACCCTTGGAAGGATGTGCCGTAACTGTTTTTTGGTTACGTAATCCCTCTGCAAGCCCTTCCCCATTAAAATATGATTAAAAGCAGTGGCCAGGAGGAGTTCACCTTTAGAAAATGACACAAGAAATCACTTCCTAAACAGACAGTTGCCTGAGTTCCTGAAATGAAGAAGAGGTTTGATGGATAAGAAGGCAATATTAAAACGTCTCCTCACATAAGAAAACAGAATGAGAGCAATCATCAGAATTTATCAGCCTGAGAGGAGCAGAGTGTTTTCTTGGCACTGAAGGAACCCAATACATAAATCAAAACCACAGCATGGGCTCACAAAAGAAAGAGACAGATGTCTCTGCCATATAAATACCACATAAATGAACTTTCTGGAAAGGAGATCCTATTTAAGCACACACCACAGTGACATCTGAGAAAGACATTACAAACCAAAGCAGAGCATGAAGCTGGTGTCAGCCCTGGAGCTGCAGCCATTTTTGAAGGGTAATGACCCATCTGCCAGCCATGCTTATGGGTTATGGCTTTGTTATTTCAGATCTTCTTTGCAAAGCCCCAATAACCTCATCTTAACACCTGAATCAACACCCATGTGTCTAAAAATCACCCATTCTTAATTCATTCTGGCCAAAATATGGTCCAGACCCATCAGAACCTTGCCTCCTGGGCAGCAGGATCTTACTGTGAAAACAGGAGTGAGCTGTGGTTCAGGGTGAGCCGTGTCCCAGGAAGGTACTGCTATATCCATGACACATCCCAATGCACCTAACAGTGATATAACACTGTCACAGCTCCAGAAAATGCCCAGAAAACAAGCAATGCCCTGAGAATGCTAGGCAGAACACCTCTCTTGTGACAATATGCCAAATATAAAAGCACAATCATAAACTCTCTTTTATGAAGATAAATTGAGTCTTAAATCAAACCAGACTTGGGCCAAACATGACTTTTACATGGCTGCCAAATGTAAAATATAAAACATGACTTCAGTTTCCTGATTGAGAGATACAGACCATGTAGGTCTTCCCTGGCTGTAGAAGGGCAGAAAGAACCAATGCAAAGACCAAGGTTTTGCAACAGCAGCCTGGGTGAAATACACCTGGGAAGAATGGATTAGTAGCTCTTCATGTTAGAACACACTCCAAGAGCATGCAGGCGTCACTGGAGGAGGTCAAATACAAACCTCTCCTCGGGAAGGGGGGAGCTGACATCACAGCCATCCACGTTAACCCCTGGCACTGATTAGCCCATTCCCCACTCCCTGGAAAAGCAGTCTGCAAATAGCATCAGGCCTGACCTACTTCTGCCTGCTTAGCTGCAAATTTCAGTGATTGGACCTTTTCTGTGCTGGGTTTCTTCCAGGAAAATGTCAGATTTTTCTTTCTGCCCTTTAGAGGCATTGAGTAAGCCCAAGGTCCCAGAATGTGCTCCTCTGAGCTGGAGAGGAGAGGGAGGGGTGAGCTGTGGTGTGGGAGGGCACCCAGCCTGCTGTGTGCTCAAGACATCAGATAAGTGGCAGTGGTGGAAAGGAGTGATGTTTTCAAGGCATGGCTTGCACATCTGGATGAAGGCAGACTGCTTTTCACAGCCTGTGAATGGCTTTGTAAAGAGCCATGGAAACCTGAGCAACTGCTTAACAGCACATTTATTCAGTGAGAAGTATTATACAAATGTCAGGTCTGTTGAACTCATTTTAGTGCTCTGAAGGCTGAGAGATGGATTGAATAGCTAAGGTCACCATCTAACTCCAGAAAAAATCTAATTGCTGCAGCTCAAAAGCACCATGTTCCTTTTACTGCTGAGCTCTGCCTCCTGAGCAAGAATATTCAGGGAAATCTAGTGGAATACAAAAAGTTTTGTCCCTCAGCTCTTCCAAGGATACATGTCACCTCTTTGTCCCAGTCATTAGGAATTAGGCTGCAATTGATACAGTCATTTGGGGAGTTAGAGTAAGATAATGAATTAATTAGTTTTAGGGTTTTTTTTTTTTTTTTTCATTGCTGTGACTTGACCATTAATCATTTCTTAACAGGATTTTTTAAATCCCCCTACAGTCATACAAATTGAACAGCAAATTTAAATGGAACAGTAATATTACATCCAAGTCAGAAGCAAGGAAAAACCTCCATGAGATAGAAGTAGCTGTACCATGTTAATATTAGGAATTTTCCTATTGATAAATAACAAAGAAAAGGAAAAAAAAATCCAGCTAAGTTATCCTTAAATGAAATATGCCTCAACTGAAAAATTCCTACAAGATCCATCTCCTCAGCTCTTTATTGCCTTGTTTCCAAAATGCAAGTGACAATACAAGTGCAGTATTAATGTATAATAACAATGTATATTTCTCTGCTATGCTGCATTCAATGCTATATACAATGCTCCATCCTTGAAAAGGAGCATGAGCTCCAGTTCAAATTTTTCCTCACAGCTATACTGGTGCCAGGAAAATCAAAGAAGACTGTAAATGTGTGAATCTGGGGTCTACTTTCAATATATATGTCTTAGCATAAATATAGACATATCCCAGTATTTGTCCTAATTCTTTTCAGTTTTGTACCATAATATGTTTATTAAATCAATACATAGAAACTATTGTTAGGCAAATGGCAGAGTCTGGTCTTAATTTGAAGAAGTAGTTGAAAGAAAAGGATGAGTTTTCTTTGAAAATTATAGGAAATTTAAAATTTTTTTTTCTAATTTCTTTATGTTGCATCAAAATTCACCACAGCCTGTTTTTTTCCATAAAAAAAGATTAAGAGATAAAAAAATTGCTTATTCAGACAAGAGACTGAATGTGGATTTTTGTGTTGCTGGGGAGTTTTGGGAAAGCTTCTGCAGTGACCATATTTGCAAAAACAGCAAATTCATTCCTATTTGACAGGCAAACTACATCAGAGTAACGAAAGTACACATTTATGCAGTGTTTGCACACAAATCCTCCATTACATGCTTTAAAACCAGTGGAGCACTTCAACTCCTATAGCTATGTATAAAAGGGCTGAATAATTTTATGGTCAGCAATAACAGCATTTTTACTTTTGCAAATAAAGGAAACTTGGGTCAAGCAGAAACATGATTGCCACAGGCATTGAAAAGCATCAAGCACACATGTGTGTGTGTAGCATTGTGTACTCAATCAGGTCTATAACCCTGGGATGAATGTATCATCAAATCTTCTGCCAATATTCAATTTCACATTCATTTCCCTCAGCTGAGGTCTGCTCTGCTGATTCCCAGAGGCAGGGGAAGGCACTGCCACCCTGAGCAAGCCCCAGCACTGGGGGAGGAAGGCTGCAGGAGGTTTGGGGCCATTTAAGAGCAAATTGATCAGCTGACACATTTGTTTGTCTCTCCTTGGCTTTTGTAGGGAACAAAGCAACTCCAGAGGAGCAGGACACCTAACACTGGGCCTCTGCCAAGGATGTGAGGATCCAGTGTAAGGTTTGAAGGACTGACACCTCCAGTCCTCTCCTTGGCAGGACAGGGAGCTGAGGTGACAGCCCTGTTTGGTATTCCCTGGGAAGTGGGATGTGCTGGCCTCTCAGCTCTGTAGCATTGACATGACCAAAGCACTGGGCAGTAATATGTCCTAAGTAGCAAATACCTGTTAGAGGGGTGTAGATTGTCCAGGAATATCAGACAGTCATTTAATGAGGCATTAGGACATGCTAAAAAATCTTCAAAATATCAACCAGGAATGCCTCAGGTGGACCTGATTCTGCCTTGACAAGGGAGAAAGGCTGGGTAATGCCTAAGGTGTCAGCCTGGACTCTAGCCCTATTTCAAAGTGTGGTATTCAGATCACAGATCATGTCAAGTGAGTAACTGAGCTGACTCTGCAGCCTAGACCTCAGCAGAGCCATCTAACCCTATATCCCTCTTTCCTAATTCCCCTTGGTTTCTTGTTACTGATGTTCTCTACAGATGTTTCTGAAGGGGCAGAAATGTATGGTGAATTGCTGCAAACTAACCTAGAAGACACAGCACTCTTGGCTACTTTGAAGAGGGATTGATTTTTAGTGATTTTCACATGGGCATCAGGGCCCCCTTGGGTCTCAAGGAAGCTGGAGGATCTTCCCCTACAGCAGAATGCCCAGGAGTACAGCACAGGACAGAAACACATGAGACATTTCTCTCTGACAGTATTAACACTGATAATAATGTCACCAGCCCAAGAGAGAATACATTTCTCTTTCACAGACTGAAATAAAAAGTTAGCATTTTGAGAGCTTTGCATACATTACAGGGATTAGATATACTGCACCACAAACACTGCTGTGCTGCACAGGGCCTCTGCAGGGCTGGGGATCTGTGTGTCCATAAATCAGACACTCTGGAAAGGAAAAGAGTGGGATCTGTCCTTCAGCACCACACGGTGTGGGAGACACAGCTCCCTCCTGAAGGCATCGTGGCTCTGCATCTCAGAGCTACCTGTGGGAGCCAGGGTTTGCACCTCCAGCACTGGGGCCTCAGAGAGGTGATCCAGCCATTCAGCAGCAGCTTTTGCCATTTTGAGCAATATCCCTTCCCAAACAGGTTCTGCTCTCTTTTCCCTGCCATTCCAGCTGCAGCCAGCATGCTCCAGTGGAGCCAATGGAAAAATACAGAGTTGATTCCTCTGCACTGCTGTGCTTGGAGCTCTACCAGGATGAGGGAGCTGATCCACAGGCTCCCTTTGTGAGCCCAAGGAATGCTGGTCCAGAGACTGTAACTGAACTTTATTGAGGAGCTGAACTTTAAACTGAAATTTCTCCCCTGTCCTGCTCCAGCAATCGCAGAAAGGCACAGCAGAGTAGCTGGTGGCTCCCTTGGCACTGGACTAGGTCTCTACAGTGCAAGTCATCTATTTCTTTTCCTAAGAGGACAGCAGGAGGCCAGCAGTTTAAGTGACTTGCCTTAGTTGCTCACATGCAGAAGGAATTAATTTGCACTGGCTGTAGAGCAGCAGGACAGCCAGGTGCAATCATGAATCTCGGCAGCTCTTCATATTTCTACTGGGCCCTTTGCAGCTGCTCTAGAGGCGCCTGACTAACTCTGAACTTCCCCTGAATACCAAGTGACTGTGGCTGCATGCAGTGCTCTGTCCTGCCTTTCAAGAACACACAGACATAGCAGAAAGAGATAAAATAATCAAAGGAAGTGGTAGGAAAGTTTTTCCATTTGGAGAAAAAGGGGAATCTTCTCCCTCAAGAGCAATGCAAGAGATTGGGATAGCCTAAATCAGTCGAGTCAGGGCTGTCACATCTCCAGGAGCAGGACAGCACAATTTGTAACCCCTGCCAGGAGTTGGAGAACTTGTTTTTAAACTAGTTTTAGAAGTAGAAAACTATTTATGTCTTTGTACATATACAGTGTATGCCAGTGAGACACACCAAGAGAAGAATGTGTGCATGGACCAGGGCATGTGCCTTCATTAAGCAAGAGTGGGGTGATGGAACACCAATGCTGCGAATTTAAAGAGCTTGGATCCAGCTTGTCCTCACAACTTTGTCACTTGTTGGACTGTTAACACAAGTAAGTCTGCCTGAATTAGGTGATTCATGTCCCATCCCCTAAATGGCTGGTCAAATTTTGCACCAGGACTTATGTGATTGGGTTCTGGACCACACTTGAGCACCTCCACCTGTGCTTTTGTTCCAGTGTCTTCTAGGAATGTATGGTGGCTTTAATGCATTCTTTAATATTTTAATTTTTGTTTTTCTTTATCATTGTACCATGGGATAGCACATGTGGGTGTGAGGGAGTCCTCCAGGCACTGAGGCACTTGGCCCACACATAGCTGGGTGGATAAGTTTATCTTTCCCTTGCTTGAAATCCAAATGATGATTACAAGTGGTTAAAAAGTTTACACCGTAAAGTTTTGACACTTTCATTAAAAGTTTCATAAGGAGATTTGGCAGAAAAGGGACATTTTTTAAAATGAAACATAGATGGGGCTTTGATTTAGTACATGAGCCTCTGCTTGGCAGCATCTGCAGTGAAAAGCTCTGTGCAGAGCAAGGTGACCAGCATGGACCTCTGCCAGGAAGGGGAACTCAGGCTCTCAGCACACACCATCACCAATGTATGCTACATCATGGTGTGCAACAGAACCCAAAAAACTTGAATTTATGGTGGAAGGAGACTGGTGGCCTCTGGCTGAATGTCTGCTGGCAGTGTTCTCTCTGTCCAGGCTCAGGCTGCAGCATGGGCTCAGGAGGGCCAAGCTCCAGGCTAGACAAGGTCTGCCCATCCCAGAGCATTCAGGGGGGCAGCAGCACTTTAAAACATGTCTAAGAGGGTCTGGGGAAGAAGGCACAGGCTGTAAGCTGTTAGCAGAGAGGAATGGATGCCTGGACACAAAGCCAAGCTGCATAAGGCTGAAGTGGATCCTTATGTGAAACTTTATCTAAGACTCAGAGCAGCTAAAGAAAAGTTCAGTGTCACAGAGTCAGGGTGAGCAGCAGCCAACACGACTGAAAGGCAAGCAAACAATAAATGGAGTAGCTGCCTATTCTGTGCCCTGGAGACACCAGCCAACCTGGCTGGCCTTGGCCAGCAGCCTGAGAGATGCCAGGGGTGAGCTGCATCACTCTCACCCCTTGGCTCTCAGTACCCTCATTTTCAATACGTAACTAGACGCTCATATCAACATGCTGGTGCATTTCCTCACTCACATACAGTTCTTGGGTATGTGCCTTATATCAGAAAGCTCATACTCCTTTGAAGGAATACAGAAAGTAATGCCACAGGTTTGTCTTTCCAACGTCCTGTACGTGCATCCTCCCCTGTTGCTATACTGATATTCAAATATGATACAGAACTGAAGGAAAACTTTTTATTTGAGTGAAAGACAGAACTTCTTTACCCCACAGCCTCAAGAGACATGTGTCCTCCTAGGCTGTCCCACTCACTAGCTTTGTATTCAACCCTGCTCTTCTTCTAAACCTCCATCATTTTATTATTTTATTCAGTGTTTTAGGGCATTCAGTGTTTTAGGGCATTCAGTGTTTTAGGGCAAAATTTCTGAACGTGTTTACTCAATAAAGGCTAAAATAAACCTCAACAGCCTGCAAAGATCTGGAGTTTCACCATATCTATATAAAGAGGAAAGAAAGCAAAGTGTGTGTTTTGGTTCTTGTCCTCAAATTGTTGCTGCAGCTCAAATCCCCTGCTTAACTAACTTGTGTCATCTGTACTTTTCATCTCCACCTGTGCAATCATTTGCAGAAACATTATTAGCTGTTTGATTTTTTTCCCCAGTTTGCTTCCATAGCAACATCCATCAGGGAGAGAACAGCAGGAGCATATGGGGAAGTTACAAAGCACATTTTCTACAAGAAAAGGAGGCCAAAGCATTTAACAGACAGCACTTAGGTTTTCCTTAGTAACTGAAATTCCAAAATACCTCTCTTGTTTCAGTATATCCTTGTATTAATTAGACTGCTTAATGATGTACCAGTGCAGGCTGGAGGTAACACTTGGGTTGTCTTTAATTAATCAAGGTACTGGAACATTTCTTTGAGATTTAAGCTCATTGCCAAAACACATCCTTGTTACATTTCTGTGTGTGTGTATTTTACAAGCAAGGCTTGGAGCTGTTAGACAGCCTTTGACATGCTAAATATTGTGGAAAACTTTTTGCATAAAGTTCCAAAGAGAAATGCCAGAGCTGAAAATTATCTGTTTGAATAGTTTGAAGTCTGTCACCAAGGAATAGCTAGAAGCTGTCAGGTCAATTTTAGAATAAGTACATTTAAAAAAACCAAACCACTATATCTCCTGCATTTCTTTCCTAACCAGCAGCAACCCTTATAAGCTGGTATTTTATTAATGAAAACTGCACTGGTGCTCCTCTTTGGTTTAAAATACAGACCCTGAAGCTCAGTATGAAAACACCAAGAGTTTTTAAGCCTTTTTAGCAAATCAAATATTGCACTAATCCCTTGACTAGATCCACGTTTGTGCCAGTACATACTTAAAATGGAGATGTTGTTGTTTTGGGGGTGTTGTATACTGCATAAGCATAAAACTGACAGGGAGACTGATGAGGCTGCAGTATAAGATGTTGGTGGAGATCAAATTATTTGTGCCTGGACAAACACACTGGAAGATGTTGCACCAAGAAAAGGTGCATCCTGCTGGCAGGCTGCTATTTGTCCCCAGTGTGTCTGCTGCTTTGGAAGTGTGGCCAGGGCTGGATGCAGGAGGAAGCACACCACAGCCCTCCTGAAGCCACTGAAAATCATTGCAAAATGCAGTTTTTTATTATTTCTTTATGTCTTTCCCAATCAATTCCTTGCTTTTCTTCTCATATCCAAATTGTTCCCTGTTTCACAAATGCCACTTCAGCCTTCCCCCCTCCCCCCAACACCTCCTTTGTCTTCACATCTCCTGTTGTCTTTTCTCCATGACTTCTTCTCTGCCTGCACCATTTGTTCACTGCCATCCTTAGAATCAGCCCTGCCCCACCCAATCTCCCAGGCAATGCAACTGCTCTTTCTGCAGACAGTTTAACAATTCTCTCATACATCCACCAAATGAACCCTTCTGCTCTTTCCCAGCTCTGCGTATCCTCACCTCCCTTCAACACCTTCTTATCCCCAGCAGCTGGTTCCCATCTGGGATAACACGTCTCCACCATTCCAGTGCCACCTCCTGCAGCCCTTCTGCCAGCCAGGCACTTCTCCCTCTGTCCCTTCACCTGTTAAGGGCAGACTGGAGGAGCAGGAGATGTTTCCCACTACAGCAAAGGAGAGTAAAATCCACTCACACATGTTCGACTTATCTGGAAGCCTTCTGTGACACATCACGTGCTCAATGCCACTTTCCCAAATCTGACCTGTCCTGCTGCCTCCCTCAGCTCGGTAACCAGAGAAGACTGCTGCATGAGGACCCTTGAAATCCCACTAAGAATCAAAATTTTCCAGGAAACTCAAGCTGGCCATGGACAACTATGGAGGGATATCAGTGGCCTGAGACCTCTGGCCAAACTGAATGAGCAGACTCAGAGTTACTTGGGTACAGGGAGCTCCGAACACTGGGGGTTGCTCTTTATTTGTGAAAAGTTTTGGTTTTTAAAAGAGGCAAACATGACTTTGTCTTCATTTACTCTCATATCCTGGGCTGCAAGGGTTTACTGCATAGCAACAAACTCTGCCATTTTGTAGGTGAGTAAAAATAACCCACTTCCCAATCCACAGCCAAGAGGAAAACACTAAGGAACCTAAACAGGTAACTGCACTGGCTCTAACTCAGTCAGGTGCAAATTTTTGGCATTTTTGGTATGTGCCAGTGTTTCCTTAAAAATTAAATCAACTCACTCCCCACCCCCAGTTTGGAAGGAAGATTTCATTTCCTGCCATTTGATAATTTGTTTGGGTTTAATTTGCTTGGTTCTAAAGCAGAACCATGTATGTGAAGTCTAGTCCTGCCTGATGGGAGAAAGGTTAAGGTTGCCAAAGGATGAGCCCTTCTCTAACACCTGGTTCTCTCATATTACAGCAGATCTCTCAGATCCAGTTTCTTTTAAGGATGGCATAGGCAGAAT
This sequence comes from Serinus canaria, assembly GCF_022539315.1. Taxonomy (NCBI): domain Eukaryota; kingdom Metazoa; phylum Chordata; class Aves; order Passeriformes; family Fringillidae; genus Serinus; species Serinus canaria. The sequence continues at coordinate 15,265,972 of NC_066314.1, read as the reverse complement.
CAGTCCTCCTAGAAGTTATCAAACCTATAAATAAACAGGAAGCAGTGTTTCTCTCCCTTTATTTAAAAAGCACCTGCTGCATCAACTAAGTTGTAGCATAGATGGAACAAGAAAAATTAGAGCTGGCAGAGGATAAATTGGAGAAACAACATTTCAGTTGGTCCTCCTACAGGAGCGAGGATGGACAGAGCCAGGTTCTCCACCCTCCCTGGCTTTCAGAGGCAGCTCTGCAAACCCCAGCCAGAGAGCTGTTGGCCCAGCCTCAGTGAAAACAAAGGCAGCCCAGTGCTGAGCAGCCCAGAACAGGGAGGCTGAGACAGCCAAGGCTGGGTAACAGGCATTAGGCAGGAGTCCTCTGTGTGTCTGAAGGCACCAGGAGGAGGGGAGAAAACAAATTGGCTTTGTTCCAAGGAAGCCCCTGAACTTCCATTGCTCCAGGGGGCTGGAGACAGCATCTTCTAGTTTCTACTTCTGCTAATTGCTCACATTTTTATTTCTTAATGTGAGCAATATGTCATATATTCTAAATGCCATTTAAATATACATAATATAATTAGAGATAAACTTTGGACACCAAATGAACTTTATCTCTTTTTTACTACAGAACCATAGAAATAGAATAATGAATAGGACTTTCTTTTTAGCAAACTGGAATAAGAATAATGATGTAATTTCACTGGTATTATTATTTTGCCATTATTATTAAGACTTTAAACCCCTGAAGTCAAATCCTAAGGCTAGCTCCTGCTCAATGCTCTACAGAAAAAAAAATTCAAGGCTACATTTAAACTGTCAGCCCTAAAGACAGAATTCAGGTCCAGACTAAATCAAGGTGCCACCATTTAAGCTGCATGTTTAAGCTCATATTACACTCAAGGGGAGCCTAGTCAATAGAGTCAGTGGAGCACAAGGAGTGATTCAGCTTTCTCTACCACAGTCACATCTACAGAGTTTCACAGACACCCAGAGCCATTTGAGATGCTGTAGGCACCGTGCTGGCATTCCTGCAGTGACCTCCCAGGCTTGCTGCCATGCTCACCAGCTTAAGCCAGTGTTCCAAGTAACTTGGGGCATCTAGAGTAATGCAAGTGGCTCTGTTTAGGCACCCTCAACAGCTGGGAGGACAGATTGCTCTCAGGGGTCAACTAACTGTATTCAGTTGCCTAAACAGAGGCTTCTAGTGATATTTGAGGTGCTCAAGAATCTTATTCCTCAAATACGTTCCTCCAGTTCCACAGCAGCAGCCCAGGCTCACTCTGTGCTCTATCTGCCAGGCTGGTGAAGTTGTACTCACAGAACATTTCAAACTGTCCTCTCATAACACAGGCACTTAATTTGCACCTTCCACTGCCTGTCCTGGGCGTGGCACTCCCCAAGCCCTGTCTGTGGATAGGTGTCTCAGAGAGCTCATTCATCTTTGAGAACTGGAGTCAGATGCTCCAGGCTATCCATCCTCCAGCACCTGCAGAAGCCCCTCTCACCCCAGCTCACATGGGAGAACTGACTCCATCCTGGTGCTGAAGACAAGTCTTTCAGCTGCTGAAGTGTCACACTAAAGCTCAAGTGCTTTAGTGTCCAAGCCTCCTGCTCAAGCAATCCATCCAGATCCAGTTGCTTACAGTTCACCTTAATATGAGGTTACTGTAAGATTGTGATGGACAGGTCTGAGATTCGTCAGCACGAGGGCAAGTAAATTAAACTGGAATAATAGAGCTTTTCAGGGATGTTATGAGCCATCCCCAAAGGCAGAGTAACTGAGATGCTTCTCTAGAAGATGCCTTGGGGCAGATTGGAATGAAACACCACCAAATGACAAGTGTTTATAAATATGCATATGGCAGGTTTATTCCAGAACAATCTGCTTGCAATGGAAAGTGGGTATGTAGCTGATCTGGGTATTATCTGTAATATAAAAGCACAAAAATAGCAATTAAGAAAATGTATAGGGAAAAGGAAGAAAAAGAAGGTTTAGAGTAGAAGGATATTGCTAGCTATGTATCCAGTGTGAGACTCAAGTGTTGCAGTTTTGAAGTCCATGGATCAAAGTGGCGGTCGCAGTCTTGATCGATCAGGGGAGGGGGAAGCCTGTGAAACAGGAGGTTCAGCAGGTTCAGGTTCAGGTGGGAATGCCCAGATACTCCTCCTGGGGCAGGGAGTTTTACACTGTCTGATGTAACACTGTGGATCACATGTGGATCACACCTCCAATGGAAGGTCTCAGAAATGAGTCTGGGGGTGCTTCAGGGTGTTTGATGGTTTATGGCACCTTCTCAGACATGACAGCTGCCCTCAGGTCAGCACAGCTGAGTCAGTGATGCCACTGTCAGTTATGGACTGTCAGTTCAGTCCATCCTGAAGGGATGAACACCTTCAGGACTGTGTGTGAATGTTCTGATACCTCCACTGGGGTGGCGGGAGAAATTTACCCCTGAGTCAGTTGTGTAAGAGAGAACATTGGCATGATGAAAAGCACTATCCCACTTCTAAGGGGCTGCTTGCTATTGGCCTCTTCCCTTACCTGGGTGAAAATGCAGCTCGTAGGCTCTAGTGGTGGGTGTGCCCCCCCTCTGGAGCTGGGCTGTGACTTTGCACAGCATCAGCAAAGCACCTGCTGCTTTAGCAAATGGCCAATTGTTTGAGTCATTAACCATTAATTTTTCAGTTTCTCACTGGAGATCATTAGCAACTTGAGCACTACTAGTCCCAGAAGACAAAGGAAGGACTGGGAGGAATAAGGGTGAAGTTAGAAGACAAGACTCCACTCCTCCCTTGATTCTAGAGAAAGGGGTATAAAAAAGTGGGGTCAAAAAGCAGGGGAGACCAGTGTCACCCTTATGAAGAGGGAAAATCAGAACACCACTTACAGTCCAGGAGGGAAAAGGCAGGGAAGGCAGGAGATCAACCCTGACAGAATCTGTGAGGTGTGTGGGTTCTCAGCAGTGGCAGAAACAGAGGCCAGGTAAGTGGGGCTGGGGACTTGGGTAGGGTGAGCACTGGGAGCAGGGATGAGGTTCCAGGTTCACTCTCTGGATTTAAAGGACACAAATACTGGTAAGTTAAATATGTGGTGTGCCTATTTTCATAAATAAAAAAAATAAAAAAAAAAACAAGAGGAAGAATTGTGAAAAATAAGTACTTGCTTTACTCCTGCAAATAAGTACAAAATCCTCAAATGTTAACTTTGTAATTTAACTCACCCTCTGCAACCACTCCTAATCCCCTTTGAGGCTCACCACTTTTAATATTTTAAATAACTCTGCAAGGATTATGTAAGGATTTGGTGCTTTTATCCTCCTATGGATAACAACGTGAGGCTCTCTCACCTGTTCACTGCTGCACTCACTTTCTTTCCTCTCTGTGTATGTGACAGCAATTCTTTCTATTCCTCTGCTTGCAAAATACTGACATGCTTAACAGCAGTTGTTCCTCAATTTGCAAAAAGATCTAGTATTATTCCATAATGCCACTTAATTTGTCAGCTCTTACACCTCCACAGTCCTGGAATCTTTTTTCTCTTCATCATGAGGTATTTGCATACCTCAGGCCACATCTAGCCTCTTTATGAAAATCAAAAGCAAACTATGCCTGTTTGCAATGTATCAGCAGCCTGAAATTTCTGTTATCTGAGCTGCTCACAAACAATCCTCTCATAAACAGAGCCTGTGGAAGTGCCTTGGATGGCAGCTCTGCCAGAAGCATCACCCTCCCCATTGCTGCTGGGTAAATTCAGTGAGAAATTTGGGCATTTGCCCTTGGGGGAAAGTGCCCAGCAAACACCAGTGTTCAGATGTCAGAGCAGCGCAGCCATGCAGGTATGCAGCCCCTGCCACCGTGGTGTCACCATAGCTCCAGGAGCTGAACTCCAAGCTAAAGTCCCTGTGGCACAGCATCATGACCAAAGACATCACCCTCCATCACCAGCACCCACACCCCAGGATGGTGGCTGCTGCTGCTTTGTGCACGACGCTGATGGTGGGAGGACTGAGCTGAGTTGGAGACCAGCTGCTCCTCGTCTGTGGTTGAGGAGTGGAGCTGTGCATAAATCCCCACCCTCTTTGCATTGGAGTGTGGACTCCATTCCTGGCCACATTAAAGCTGCCTGCACCTTATGCTCTCCTAAAATCACGTGTTTAAGCTTCACAGGCAGCCAATGTTACTAGAAGTTCTTAATTTGATCCTACCACACCTGAGGAATGGACTGGGAGAAAGGTGCAGCTTCAGTGAGCTGCCCAGGGAGCACAAATGTGCATAAACAATCTGCCAGGCCACATCCACAGCCAGGAGACCCAGGCAGAGGGTTTAGGGCATGGGACAGGAGAAGGGAACACTACTTGGATGGCACAGTAGTGTACACACTACTTGGCCTGCACTTGCAGCCCAAGGCAGCACTAGTGCTCTTTGCCATCTTACCATCAAAGAAATTCAGGCAGGATCTTCAGGCATCAGAATTTCCTCTCCTGCAGTCACAAGGGAGATCTTGCACATTGTCTTACTGACTTAGGTTGCTACATCTCTCAGGGGGATTCTTGCACCCCCTCAAGCACACCCAGCTCCTCCTGCAGAGCTGTTTGTCTCCAGCCCTGTCCCTGGGACCTGCTGCTGCCACCCCCAGTTCTGCTCGCCTGTTCAGGGGCTGTGGGCCAGTCCCCAGCAGTGGCAGCATGTCCCCCACAGGGTCCCTCATGGCTCCACCCCTCACAGAGAAGCTCTCTTTCCCCAAAGTCTGGACCTAGTGGTGGTACCCAAAAGCCCATCATCACCAGAACCCAGCATACCTGATCACTTCACACACAGCAGCTACAAGACTGCCCTTTTTAGCCCTCTTCTTTCTACAAAATCAGATGAAAATACTGTTTATTCCTCTCCAGTTGATGTCTGTGGCCACCTCTGCCACCTTCCTGCCAGTAACCAGCGGCTTGGTCTTGTCTCTTTCTTGGTTTTGGAGCTCTGCAGCACACAGAGAGGCGATGGGAGGGATGTGGGGCTGCAGAGAGCCACTCATCTCACACAACAATCATGTCCCACCCTGTCACCGCTGGGCTGGGTGCTCCTTGGGCAGCACAGCTGTCCCACACATAGAAGACATTGTGGATGTGACAAGGGGTAAAAAGAGTCTCACATAATTCACCCAACTTCATTTTGCAGTTTTCATGAAGTGTCAGAATTGAATTTCCAGATACACCACTCCACCATGGTGAGAGGTGTGATGCTTCAAGAACATATTTTCTCTCTTGTTCGGATGCAGAGAAAACCTCACAAGAACAGCTATTCTCATGGGATTTTGCCCAGAATTGGTAGAAATCTTAAGAAAAAAATTCCATTTTGTAATATCTCTGACTCCCCTGTTCAAAACTCTCATGAGGATATTTTCCAGAACAGTTGAATTTAAAGCTGAGTCCAACTTAGGTTAGTTGTCAAATCCTCATGAGTCCACATAATTTTTTTTTTCTCCCTTCCTTCTTAATAATGACTTGGGTTGCTGAAAGAGAGCAATGCTCCCTGCTCTAATGTCTCTGCTTGGTGTTGTGCCATCAGGAGATTTAGGCACAGGTGGTCTCAAGCCAGCTGCAGGGTGAGCACAGCACAGGGCTGCCTCCTGAGCCACACATGGTGGGACAAGGGCAGTTCAGAAGTTGGCTTTATTCAGTCCTGATTTTTCACAGCTCCACAGCCTGGCTGTGATTACATGCAGTTGGTGAAAAGCTGGCCTGGCATTGCTCTGCAGCAGCAGGAGAGCACAGAGAGCCTGGAATCTGTGACTGCTTTGACCAGGCTACCTGACAGTCACACACCTCTGGCCTTCCTGTGTGGGTCTCCCTGCAGCTCCACCACGGCATTCTTTAAAGGCAAAACCAACAAAAGCATTTTAGCATTTTAAGTTACCCCATCACTAAATCCACCACTCCTACATAGCAGGAGTAAGGCAGTGGGAATTGCTGATATTCCCAGGGTTTTCAGTGTGGGAGTATCTTGCAGGACTCTCCCACCCACTTGAGGCACAAAGGGAGCTGGGGCACCATCACACGTGGTACAGGTGTGCAGGCAGGATTTGTACTTGGTAGTGCACATCAGCTTTAAGGGGAAATGTTGTTTTGGGGAGAAAATAAGAAAAAAAATAGGAGAGAGAGGAAAAAAAAAGGAAAAGGGAGAGCGCATAAGGTCCTTTGCAGTACAGTAACAAATGGCTTGGAGATTGATTGGTAAAACATCTTTGCAAAAAATAATTGGAAAGGGAAGATCAGGGAGTAGAAAAACACAAGGAAGGGAAGGAGACAGGCTTCAGGAGAAAAGGAAATGAAATCTGAAGATGTTATCTGTGGCTGAGAAACCCCACCAGTCCTGGCTTGGTGCCAGTGAAAGTCCTTGCAATAAGGACTAACACATTCACAGGCAAGAGACAGGAACGAGAGAAAAAGAGGGAAATGCTGGATTTTATAAATTTTGTCATCCAAACGTCCTCTAAGGAAACTTGGTGAGATAGTGAGCAGACCCCCAAGAAGCAACACCTGCCTGCATCTCCTTTTGCTAAAACTTGCCTCCTGTAGTCCCAGAGAGCTGCACTGCAGAATTACCAGGCACAAAGGCAGCTAGACCCAGCCATGGCTATGGGGAAGAATTTGTGGCTTAGCACTCCAAAATCTGACTCCTTTGGATGGATTTTCTGTTTGCAATGTTGCAAAATTCCCCATGTGCACCTGTCCATGCTCCCCCTGCAGAGTGGGGGGACTGCAGGTCAGGACCTGCCTCTCGGGAAGGACTGGTACAGCAGGTGCAAGGCCAAGGGCTCTGTTATTATTAGGATCCTCTGGGTAAATTGTAGTTACATTAAGAAAGAATAATGGCATCACATTTACAGACACCCTCCATCCAATTCTAACAAAACTAATGACTCTCAGCTGGGCAGAAGAGCAGCATCAAACTGCAGCTGCTCATTGATACAGATTAGCAGGGCATCTCCCCGTTTGGTGCTCACCAGAGCCCAAATGTTACAGAGAAGTTTTAAAGATCTGCCTGCAGCCTCCACCTGCAATCAGCACTTTTATCTCAAAGACATATCTTGTCTCTATGCCTCTCCTAGAGTTGTCAGGTAATCACAGCTGTTTGTGTTTTCCCAACAGATTTCATGGCTACAAGCTTCAAAATGAAACAGCCAGGCAATGAGGCGTTTCTCTGGAGAAGACAGGCTTTGACTAAACACTTTAAGAGTTTTACTCACAGTAGAAGTAAAATGGGTTGTGTACCTGATCAGTCCAAAGCCTGCTCCAGTTCAACATATATAAAAAAACTATTACCCTACTCAAAAAGGACAGGAGACAGAAATCTCATCGAGGGCATTAGAGATAAAAGGTCAGAGCCATTAAAACTTTAAAGAAAAAAATTGAGACTCGTCAAAACTGCTGTGAAAATCTGTACAACACAGATCCCTGCAGGGCAACCTGGAGAAAATATGTCCCCAGTTCTTCTGTCAGGGCAGGTGAAAAACGCAGAATAGCTTCAGCTAGGCTGTAGACCCCTTCAGAACCTCATAAGATGGATCTGGCTCTCTCTAAAAGGCACTAAATGGGAAAAATTAGATGAGATCAGCTGGCAGTAATTGTTTCTGTAATCTTCTCTTAGTCTCTTATTCTCTGGAGGTCTAGCTGCTTCCTTGGCTTCATCCCCTGACCCAGAGAGCTTGACCTGGGGAAATAAGAATTTCTTCCTTGCCTCTTCAAGCCAGAATGTTTTGGCTGGAGCTATCAACCAGATGTGCAGCCAACAGCATTTGAGGAACTTGTGCCTATGGTGCTACACTTTGGACATGATGTAGTTTGGTTCTCAGCTCTGAGGTCTCTAAAAGGTAATTCCCTGCATGAAGGCAAATGGTAAGTGTGACAGCCTGGGAAAAGGGAGCACGGGAAGCTCATTCATCACCATGGAAATGACTGAAGGATTGAGGGCTGCATCCAAACTGATCTCACCAAGACTCCCTTTCTAACAACCAGGAGAAACAGACAGATTTAGGGTAGAGTGGCATTTGGATCTTTCTAGATCTGTCTCACCTGTCTGGCCGTTCAATGTCTGTGTGGTCAGATCATACGTGCCTGGCATGGATAAAGTTTTAAGTAGTGATTTGATTTCCTGCTTTCTCCCGTGATTGTAAATTAGTGTTTTCTCCAGCAGTCTCCTGGGAGTCACCTGGCATGGTCAGAGGGTTAATAAGACCCTGTAGCTAGGATCTGGCTACAGAGCAAGGTGCAAGGAAATACAAAACAAAAGCTTTGCTCATATTTATCCAGGCAAGATTTGTCTTGACAGGGAAAAAAAGGTCTAAAATATAGTAGAAACAGACCAACTGCAAAACATTTAGGAAAAAATGTGGTACATTACTTGCATTTGATGTATTTTAAATGTCTGAGAGTAATGAACTGGCACCTGGCTCAAATGGAAACAAAAGGTCTTGCTCACGGGGAGCGGAGAAGGAATAATCCTGATGCACATGTTGTTCTCAGAATGTAAACCTACTTCACACTCCTGTAGGTTAACACACCCTCCATGAAAACATCATTACTCTAAAAGGGTTTTATTTATATTCATACAAAGGGAAACCTGTTGCCCAGAAAAGACAAAAAATATTGAACCAGATTTGACATAGACTGCTGTAAATAGCAAGAACAGAGAACACAAGGTGGTCTTGGTGATAATTTTACTTTATTGTCACAAACCATTTTCCCTGCCTTCCCTGAGGTGCACATGCTGCATACATGGAATGGCTGTGCATGGCCATTGGCTTGAGAGTAGGAACCTAGAAGCTGGGAAGAAGAAATAGGTAACCAATAAAGAAAAAACCCAAACACTTGTGATAAAACCTTCAGCTGACTGCTAGGCAATTTTATCATCAAAAAGAATACACACGGCTCATCCTCACAGTGCCTCTGCAACTCAAGAGCGGGGATTAGGAAAAAAAGGAGTAATCCACTAGATAAATGTTTGCTTCCTTTTCTCTCCAGTAACCCCTGTGGCCCCAGGCAGTGGGGAGCCCATTCCAATAGGTAAAGTAAGTGGTGCTTCCCTGTCTCCTGCTGGCAGCTCGGTGAGGTTCAGCACTCTCTGCTGACACAGGTACAGCCTGTTTGACATAGCTGCTCCTCACTGCACAAAGTGGCCAGGTGCTGTGACAGCTCGCTGGGGCTCTCCAAGTCATTCCGGCAGGGCTTTTCTACCATTATCCTCCCACAGCCCTCAGGGATATGATTAATTCATGGAGCATCACTGAAGGCATCTTTCTATGGCATATGGAGTTTAAGTGTCCTCTTCACAGAGCTGCCTGGGGACAACTGTGGAATTTGTACAGACAATCCCACTAGGTAGTCAATCTTGTAAAAGCACTGATATTACAAAGTAAATACAAGTGATCTATTTGTTTAAGGTTATTACTGTGACCGACAGGGTATTAAAACAATCTTTCTACTGGCAAAAGATATCAGGCCTGCAGTCCCATTTGATGTTCCTAAGCAAGCTTTTCCTCTTTCTTTCTCAGCCACTGAGCTTTGGGGTGTTCATCAAACTCGACTGATTGGAGCGCACCACACAACCAGCCCATTGAAATTCAATTCAGATATGGGGTTAAATCATAAAAAGAAACCTTAGCTAGTAATAACACTTTGATGTGCAGATGTATAAAAGTTTTAACTTCTACTTTCTTCTGAAACAAATCAGCTTCAAGTCATGCTATTTGATTCATATTTTAGCTTCTAACACATCCAAAGCACGAATGCTGAACTTGCCCTCTGTGGTCAGGAAACTTACAGGGGGTGAGGTATGAAGGCTTCCATTTCACCCTTTTATCGAGGCTGTGTATGGACACTTCCCCTTAACAAAAATACACTGCCCAATGTTCAGAGCAAAAGGTCAGTCGCTTTATGTCTGGCCCCTTTTCAAAAACATACCACTTCTCTTGGAACTGGAAATTTCAGCTAGGAAAGGACATCACTTTCCTAGATGCATTTGATATTCTGGCAGCAGAGACACCTAAGGAAAAAGTCAAACCTGGACACAGAGCACCCAGACATGCTCCCCTCCACTCCATGCTTTGCAGGCCATGCCTCACTCCCCTGTCCACTTTCTTTTTTTGAAGCACACAGTCCTACTCAACTCACAATTTGCTTATCTATCTATTTTTGCTTCTATTTACATTTATCTTGTGATGTCAAATAACACCTGTGCCAGCTCACAGGCACCTCGGAGAGATGCCAGTGCACAACCCTCCCTCAAGCCCTAATTCCTGGCTTTAAAGATGACCTCAGCTTTAAGCCTGACCCACAACCTGTGAGCAGATGCATCACCAGAATCCCAGCCCTCACTCTGACCTGTCAAGGTCTCCAGGTGTCAGCCCCAGCTCTCAGTGCTGTGCACATAAACTCCCCTGGCACAAGCCTCTCACCCGGGTTTGCAACAGCAGCCAAGGAATCAAATTATGAACCTCTTTATCTGCCTGCCCCATAAGCAGCAGTTTTCAAGGCCAGCCTGGATGGGACTTTGAGCACCTGCAAGGTGTCCATGTCCATGGCAGGTGGTTAGAACTGGATGATCTTTAAGGTTAGAACTGGATGATCCTTAAGGTCCCTTCAAACCCAAACCATTCTATGGTTCTATGCTACCTGACCATAATGCAAATGCAACCTTTGGTGAGTCCTGTCTGGTCCAAGCTTTTAGTAGAATCAACCCATACAAATTTCCCAGGCTGGCATTTGAATCCTGTGGGCTCTGAAAGTTGTTCATTTCTATATCCACACGAGGAAAGAAAGATGGGTCCTTTTCTGCTTTCATGTCATAACCCTTCCATTTACACTTTTCCAGAGTTTTCTGAAGTCCTCAGTATGTTTCTGCCGTGGTATGGGTCTTTTGGCTGGCTGGGCTCAGTCCATCTCATGTCTTTTCCACTGCTCACAGAGGAAAAGGCACTGATCACTCTCCTCTGTCCAGCCTGGTGTGTGGTGTCCCTTGTCCCTTGCCATTGCATGTACCATGTGACTCTGAGCCACACTGCTGCTCTCTGCTTCTAGTCCCTAGCCCAGGATACAGGAGTGCATACTACTGGCTTTATCCTTGTGCCTATCTTTTTTGAGAAGCTCAAGGTTTAATTTTTTCCCAAAGTCATCTCTTTTTCTCAGGAAAGAGTGTAAGGAGAGTCTTTATGGCTCTCTTAAAGCAAATAACAATTACAGTATTAACATGGCATTTGAATAACTCTGTGAAAAACTTTCAAGTTAGAAGTCAACTCTAATTTAATAATCAAATGCTGTTGGAATGTCTCTGATTTAATTTTCTCTCTTAGTGCTACACCTTTTAATAGAGAAAGAGTTTCCCCTTCAGAGCAAAACCAACTCCTGCCTCTGTTAAAATTCAGCCTGATGCAGAGCTGGGTGACTGTGTCCTTCTCAGCTCCAGAGGGATGGGGGCTTACACAGTGCCCTTGTTGAGGATCCAGGGATGTGGCATGTGCGAAATCCCAGGAAGGATTTGCAGTTCTCACACTCCAGTATGACCCTGGGCACACTGGAGAGTGAGAAAAGCAGCAAGTGGGACATGGGGGTCCTAAATGCATCTTGGTCCCAAGTCTTTCACCCTCTGCAACATCATCCCTCATTTATGTCTGAATGCACAAAATCCAGGTTGTCCTGGTGGATGGTCAGTGGCAGGTACCTAACTCACCAGCCACTCATTCCAAGCTGAAGCTGTGGCTCAGGTTAATTTTCCTGACAAGTCTTAACTGTAATTTAAATTTCCTACCTATTTAAGCTGAGCAATCTGTACATCAGATCTCCTGAGCACTAATAAAACAGTTATGAGGAATTTCAGGATAAAAGGTTAAGCTCATAAAAATATGCAACTCCTATACAAAAATAACTCCATCAGGTTTTCAGAGACTAAGGAGACAAAGGTGCTAATTTCTGCATTTGAAATAACTTTGGGGCTGTCACTTGTAGAAGTCACTGGAGCAGCCACACTTTGTGAATTGGCTGCCTTAAACTTTCCAAAAGCTGTCACTACCCGCTGGCTTTGCAGCACAGCATCAGTGCAGAACTTTCTATTGACAGCCAAGGAAGCAGCTTGAGAGAACAGGAGCCATTCTTGGCCCCCTCTTGGAGCTCACCATGATGCTCAGTACTTGACCTTCTCCCAGCAGGAGTGTCCCAGCTGGACAGGCCACGTTCAGCACTGGGGAGGGTCTGTGCAGAGTCACAAGGACAATCCCTCTCTTTTCACTGACCACTGCAGTGCCACCAATGGGAGGTTCTTCAGGCCACAGAAGGCACCTGAACCACTCCTAAGGTCTTCTGCCAGCTGGGATCACCAGTTTATATCCCCTGTGACTGGGGAACCACTGGGGCTGGCTCAGATAAAGCCACTTGGCATTGCAGACAGCCCCAGTAGGGTAGAAGGAAGCTGTTCTTGTCTCTCTGCCCTCCCAGTGGGGAAAACCAAGGCTGCCAGTGTTATGAACCCAATTAAACACAGTTAAAATATTCCACAGCTCTTTAAGGGTAACTCTGTTATTAGTATCTCCCTTTTGGGCTGAGATTTTGAAAAAGTTGATGTGTTAGCTGCCCAGCAGATATACAAACCCAGTGGGGTCTGGAGACAACTTTGAAGTTCTATTAAAACCCAGATCTTTTGCTTTTGCTGTAAAATACTATGAAAAATGTGTATGTAGTTCCTCAGGAGCTCAGAAATAATTTTAAAATAAATCAGCTTAAAATAAACCAAATAATTCCTTGTTATATGTGATACCATATTCATCCTCACATAAGCAGCTTTTCTCACTGAGCATTAGCCTGTATTTGTGTAGCAATTTTAGAAAGCCTGGCTTCTTTCTGTCTATCAGCCTTTAAAGCCTTTTCCACTGCAGTATTTGCTGGACAGTCAGGTAAATGCAAGGCAAGCATCCTTCTAACTCATTACTGCTGATTACCCTGCTCTGGCTTGGCTTTTTTCTCAGCTTGCTCTGCAGGCTTGGCCTTTTCTGGGAACTGCCATCATTCCACACAGCAGCTCAGCAAAAGGAAGTTGCTTAAAAATGTTTTCTTTTGTGGGGGGAAAGGATGTTGCGCAGTGTTGCTCACAGTATGTGATACTCCAGAGGCACCTCTGGGGTTGGTCTCAAGAGGGTAGAAAGGGTCTGTACTTAAAAGCATGCAAATTTACATCAAAATCTGTGTTGCTAAGGGTGGTGACAACCACTGCAACAAAACCCAGTGTGAGGGGCTTCTTGCCTGTTTTATTCCTGGTCACATACTAAAGCCCCTCTAAGCTCCAAGTGGTTTGCTTTAGTTTTAATTTGACATAACTAATATTTGTGGTTGGTCAAATGTCTTATCCAGTCTTACTTATAACAAACTATATTTTAATAGAAATCACTTCTCAATAGCTTAATGGAAGGGGAAAGTGCTCTCTCCTCTACAGCCTGTCCAGGTACAAGGTGCAGGTGCCATCACACATGGCCACACAGCAGCTGCAAGTGAGGAGTCATCAGATGGGGACAAACTGTGGCTGATGCCAAGAAAAACAGTGAGAATTTCCAACCACCATAATTTCATATAAGATAGCTCACCATAGCCTGGCAATCCTCTTAGGTGTACCTTTTTTTTGTTCCTCTTTGTCTCAAAATGACAGCAGAAGCAGTAGAGTGCTCCAAGCATAAGCACATATTGTGGGAATAGAAGGGGCAAGAATAGTACTTAGCCTTTATGTGCAGGCTTTTCATCTGCAGCTTTCAAAATCCTCCCCAAAAGGACATTACTGTCACTCTCTGTGCTCTCCTGAGAGGAGAAGGGATGTGACCAAGTCCACCAGAATGTCCCACCAGGTTCCTATGGCTGCCAGCTCTCGTGCTGTCCTCCCCACCACTTGTCCTGGTGTGCTTGACATCTACTGGGTTCCTTCTCATCACCTTCCTCCCCCAGGTGCCTTCCAGAAAGGGATCAGCCCCAAGTGGATGGCAGCAAACTTTGTGTGGGACTGCTGCCAGGGATCCCATGCTGGATGGTGCAGGCAAAGGGCTCTCTGCAGGCAAAGGCACCATCCCAGCTTCTCAAGGTGGGCTGCCTGAAAAGCTCTTACTCTGCCCTGCTGGTACAAATGGAAACAGTCAATTAGTGCAGCGTTGATAAAACACACCTCCAGGTTAGTTTGCCTTTTCTTATAAATGCATAATATGCATACACAAAAGTAAATCATAGGGGAAATAAATCCAGTTGTTTTTTCTATATGGAGAGCAAGAAATACTCTCAGAACCCTCTTGCATTCATCCCTTCAGCAACTACATAAACTTGTGGGGTGTTGAAGCACTGCCAGGAGAGGGGCAGTGATATTGCAGTGAGTTTTGGGCTGCCTGCAGGTCTTCCACACAGACAGACTCCTTAAAGGTGTTTCGAGGCACTGAAAGGCTGGAGAGCTGAGGCTTGAAAACATTTTAAGGTGAGCTGTGGTACTGAATAAGCAAAGAGCAGTGGGGAGCCCCTGGCAGCTGCAGCAGAATCTGGGCTTGCTCTTTATAGGACAAAAATGCATCTTCTGTGTTTTGTCCTGGCGAGCTGTGAACGCTGAACAACACCAGCATTTCCATGGAGATGGAGGCATTGCGTATTGTCAAAGAAAGGATGTGAATTTTAAACAGAAATATGATAGATCTCCAAATGCTGCTCAGGAGGCAAGGCACTGTTATGCTAACAAGTGTTTTCCAGCCCCCTGCCATGGGCACGGAGGGCTGACACTGTTAACTCCTTCAGTTCCAAACCCAATAGGCACCAGGACTGTGGACAGTTTGTCACAGTTTAAAATCTGTTCAGAGATACCAAGGTACTTTCTGCCTGAGCACTCAGCCCCACTTTTTCCATGCTACACCATTTCCATGCCAGAGTGACAGAAAGTGCTCCCCCTGCAACAAATTAGGAAACTTCAGTACTCCGAGGGAATGAGAGTGTAGGCTCAGCATCCTGAAGGATAAAACCACCAGATTTTGGATTTGCAGAAGAATTTAATATGAGGAGTTAACAACGACCAAAAAAAAAAAAAAAAAAAAAAAAAAAAAAACCAACTCAACAAAAAACATACATTCAAAATATTTCTATGTCAGCTTTCCATTAACTTCCAGAAAACACAAGGGAAAGATTTTATTCAAGCCAAACAAGTATTAGTGGCCCATATTTTTTCATTTTACATCTTTTTGTGACTTGACACTTAACCTAAGCTGTGCTTGAAAGCAGAGAAAGACCCAGGAAGGTGACTTGGAAAGTGGTTCCACTTACTTCTAGCTGGAGAAGCTCTCTCCTCACATAGAGGTCCTCTAAGCTTTCTTAGGAATGGGCAACCTCAGAAATATGAAAAACAAGGTGCATTGTGCAGCTGCAGAAAAAATCTTGGTCCACCACTGTGGAGGTGCAGGGAGCCTGCAAAAGCCCTCACCTGAGTGGGAGTGGAGCAGCCAGCCAGGAAAGCCCATGGGAGGGATGCTTGGGAGACACACATGAAGGTGGCCAGCTCTACAGAAATGAGACAGAAGGTGCCTGAGAGAAGCCAGATGGGAGCAGATGTGTGTGCTAACCCTGTCACAAGGAATTTAACATGGTGGGAGGCAGGGAGAATCTCTGCTCCCTGCCCAGGAAAAGCAGGCTCTCTGCTTCCCCAGAGGTCTGGCTGGGGAAAAGACCCTCTGCTGTCAGTGTCCTCCAGCCCCACAGCTCTCCTGTCACACAGGACAGAGAGGTCCCAAGGAACAGGCACTGCCCTAAATAAGCAGCAGCACCAGGAAAGACTACAAAGTCTTGTGAATGTCATTATGAAATTACTTTCATTTATTTAGGACCATAGATGGGGGGAGTGGAATGGGGAGTTAGGAACTTAACCCCACATGCTGCATTTCTGTCTGTGGTAAGTAAAGGAACTCTACCCCATCAATCTTCAGGGCTCAGCATCCCTTCATCTTCTCAGAAAGGCATGCCTGAAGCACTAACAGCCTTTCATGGCCCTCAGGCCACAGCAGCTTTCCCAAGCCACTCCCTGCTGCTCCTCAGGATGCCCAGCTGCATGGGTCTGTCCCCATTTCCCCTGCCTGGTTGTAGATGGAAAATGTCACTCCATTAATTGCAGGGGGGCAGGTCAAATTCTTGTCTTTCACTGCTCTTCAGATGCTACAGGAAAAGAAGCATTTTACATAATCTTGGTTAGACAAATGGCCCACTGAAGGCAATATTCATTAAAATTCCATATACATAAGAATCATTAAAACACAGAGCTGGCTTGTCCACACACACAAATTTTCTAGTGTTAAATCATGGAATTTTAACACTTAATGATGTTAGAAGAAAAGTTAATATGGCAACAAACCACCAAAAAAACTCCTGCAGGCCAGAAATTCATGGTAAAACTATAGCTTGTTTGCTGGGTTAGGGGTTTTTGTGGGGTTTTTTCACTCGACCCACAATGTCTGGAAACCACAGACTGAAAGTTTCTCATCATTGTTGCAAATAAAACCACTGTGTGGGAGGGAGAAAGCAGAAAACACCAGGCTGCCATTTGGCATGAGACTTTTAGGAGAGCAGGGATAATGCTGGGGGGACCTCCCTGGTCAAGCAGTCAGCCTTGTCCATTTCAGCAGGCATTTAATATAACCTTCATAAACTGACCCAGATCCACCTTAAAGTTATAAAGGTAAATACATTTCCTCCACTAGGACACTATGGTTCTTATTCTTCTAATAGACTGGAACACTTCTGGTAATTTCCAGCTTATGTTCATTAAAGACCAGTTTATAGCCCACATCTAAGCTGCCTTTCAGATCAAATATCCCTGAGGATCTTTCCCTGAATATTGAATATATTCTCTCTCTTTCCATGTTTTCCTAGGCTAAACACAGACCCTTTGCTGCCTCTTGAATGGCAGCTTTTCCTTTCCACAGACAGCCATGACAATGGCCGGGGTTTGCAGGTGTCCCTGCTGGACCCTGGTTTTCAGACCTGCATGTTTGCTGTCCAGAGGATGGGTATGGATCTGAAGGTGGTCTCTGTGGTCAATCTTATCAATGCAAAAGTAGCCTTATGGCTTGAGGGTCTTTGGTGCTTGAGGAAGACAATGATTTACCATCCAATTATATTGGCAAAAATAGTTAATTTTCCTGGTGATATCCTCAAACACAGCCAAGGGAAAGCTTAAGAAGGACATCCACCTTTGTGGCAGTGGCAGGATGGGCTGCAAGCACAGCTTTCTACCACCCCTCATGGCTGTGGGCTCTCCCATTTCATGCCTCCCAGGCTGCTGATGAGCTTGGCCTTCCTGTGGGTGCATCCTTATCCTCCATCCAAGTGAAATTTGGATGTGACAAAAGGATTCAACATAATGCAAGCTTCAGAGCAAGTGACAGGAGTACTAAAATCTAAGCAGAGCATAAACATACAAGGTTAGCATGATCAAAATGAAATTACCTTCTCCTTATTGTTCTTTATAGACCACATATTGACCATGAAAGTGAACTGCCTTCTGCAGCATGTCCAATTGACTTTGGGAAACTTCCTTAAATCAAATTGGAAATGTTTTGCGATTTCTCAAGAGAATAAATGAGGAATAAATAGCAAAGCAGCATTTTGCTGAAGTGTCTAGTCACCAGTCATCATTAGATCTGACAGACAGAACAAGATGTTTGGAAAACCTATTGAATACGGCCTGTTATCTAGCTATGTATCAAGGCTTTTATCTGACATATCTATGGTATTCTTTATATAAAAAGAACTCTGTTGCATTTGCAACAAAAATATCTGTTTATCCTAAGGACCTTGTTGTCTACAGTATGTTGTTTCTGAGCCCTATACAATTTATTTCATGGCAATACAGCTCTCTGTTTTAATACTGCTGCAAGAAATCGGGAACATTGCTGTTTATCTGGTGAAGGGCAGACAGAAATCTGCTCTTATTTACACTTGAGTAAATCTAAAACAAGTGTTGACTTAAGCTGCTAATCTAGATACCCACTGCTGTACCAGAGGAGAAACTCCTCCGCTGAATGCTCATTTTTTTCAATAATGGCTGTCCCTGCATGGCTGAGCCCAGGGTCCTGATGGAAAATGTACAAAGATTTTGACAAAGTCATTTTTCTCCATCCTAGATCTTCAGCCTTCCTCTGACCCTGACTCCAGCCTTTCTCTGCTGTGTTAGAAACTCAGAAACTTCAGAAACCTTTTCCCTGGACAGGGGCTTACAGGCCATGACCGAGGCACTTAAGCTGTTCTGGATGAATTATACTGAGCTCTCGGCATGCTCGAAGCTTTTCCAGACTTCAAATCATTCTTGCAGTATTTCTCTGTATCCTCTCCAATTTATCACCATATTTTTTAAACTGGGGATCCAAGAAGTGGTCAGTTTGTTCCAGTAAAGCTCTTGCTAATGCCTCACAGAGTGATAATTTCCCTTCCCACTTCTCATGAGTATTTCCTTCCCATGCAGCCATGGATTACTTTAGCACTTTAACCACTTGGCTAGTCTGGGAGCCCATCAGCAGCCAGCTATCCACAGTGAAAACATTTCCTGGCCACTGCTTGCTGAAATACAGTCCTAACTCCTGTCACCGGTACCTGCATAAAAATATTCCAGCTGTGCAGCTCCATCTCCAGCAATTCAGCCCACTGTTAGAATGTGTGCTACCCAAGGGAGCCCGAGCTGCTGTGCCAATGGAGAGCTCTGAAGGGCTGCCCTTTGTCCCCTTCCCCCACACAAACCTTTTGCAGTCAAGCCCTCTGGGGTGTATTTGCACCCTGGCTGCAGAGAATGTGATGGAGCAGGACCGTGAGCAGGCACCTTGAGAAACCCCAGTGAGCACCTCCACTGGGACACTGCTTTCTTAGACATAATTACCTTCTGAGATCTGTCCATCAGCTGATTTCTGAGCCTTTTGGCAGGGATTTGCAATGCTTTATGTACAGAAATGCTGGGGTTTTTTCTGCAGAATGTTATCCATTATCAAATGAAATGCCTTACAGTGTCAAGCTTGGCAGTGCTGTTGCTTTTATCAGTCAAATGCATCTCAAAGAAAAAGCAATATCAAGTTCAACAGAAATACTGCTCTGTGTTCATTTGCCTATACATACAAAAAAGCAATCAATCTGCAAAACCTTGGCAAATAGGAAAATACATTCAGTTATTTAAATTTTCAAAGAAAAATCTTTTGTTCATCCAGTTTGCAATGTACCTGAAAACAGAAAGGTTTTTTCTCCTTCCTGATATTCAGCAACTCCTATAAAGTCTGAGACAGCCAATTTCACTCTCAAGCCATTTAAAGCAGATGGATTGTAGCCATGCACAAAACTCTCTAATGAATAAGTAAAACTACAGTTACTTATTATATTATATAATAGCCATTTGTAAAGAACTGATCATTGAAGCAGCTGAAGTTTTCAGCTTTTCCCTGCCTTGCTTTATTTAATTGCCTTTGTCTGCCTGGGTTTTCTTGGGCATTTACTGCCATCCAGTGCTTCTCTGAGATATGACTCCACCATCCACTATTAAGAGCTAACACAAAGCAAGAATATTTGGCTCTTAAGGCAGTTCCTGACCTCATTTGGAGAAGTGCTACAGGTATTTTACAGCAATAAGCCATGGCTGTGCTGCAGCAGTGCCTGAAATGCGGGACCTGACAGTGCTGGCAGCTTCATCCTGGTGGCACTGGGCTGTCAAACCCTGCAGTCAGACACTGCCTGCCCAACATTTGAGGGGGCTGATTTCAGCTGCTGTTTCACAGCTGTCAAAGAGAAAATGCTTCATGATGAGAAATTTAAATAAAGGTTTGCTTTATTTTCAAGATATTCATTTTCCTTTTTTTTTTTTTTTAATTCACTGCCTACAATTTGCTTTTGCATTTTGTAGCCTGCAAGTACTCAGTGCTCACTGCTTCTGCTTGCCTGGAAGATAAAACTCCATGCTTGAAAAGCATTCATCTTACTGAAGTTTTTTTGGTGTTTTTTTTTAATTTTTTTGATGAAACCTACATTTCATAAGAGCTGCTCATGTTAATGAAATGTGTAAGAAGGTTAAAATAGTAAAGATTTTAATTATACAAGGTCAATTTTTTTCATACTTTCATGAAAATGAAAATGTTGAATGACATTCATCATGAACTATCCATAAAGCAAAACACACCATGCTACTCCAATATTATACTGCTTTTGATAAAACAGAATGTCTTAATTCCACAAGGAATAAACTGTATCAGGCTTTGGAAAGGCCAAAACTGTTCTCAGATCTCATAGGGAGTGAGGGAGAGAAGACAGACCAAGTGCAACGAGAAGTTTAGGGTAGTGAGCCAGGGAGTCAGACTCAGCCTTGATCCTGGCCAAGTTACTCAGACCATGTTTTGGAAGCTCTCTACACACTCCTTGTTTTGGATGGGTATGAGATACCTTAATAGTTTTCTGTATCCAGCCATTTGGATCCAGGTATTTGTACCAGCTAGTGGCACTTTCCTTGCTGCAATAGGATAATACATTGTGGTAAAAACATACTTAGGATGAAATGTGTGCTTGCTTGTTTAAACTGATTTCTATTTTGCTTTGGAGGGTGATTTAAGGAAGCCAGAATTTGTGGTATACAGCACCTACCCACTATTTTTATTGTGAGAGATCAAACACTGGAAAGGCTGCCTGAGAGGCTGTAGGGTGTCCACCCTTGGCTGACTGGATGTGGTCCTGAGCACCCTGGGATGACTGACCCTATTCTGAGCAGGGGTTGGACTAGATGGAGTTCTGAGATGCTTCCAGCTTCAACAACTTGGTTTTGTGTGGTATGATACACAGCTTTGTCCTGAAACAAAATGTTAGATAGACACAGGGAAAAGTAGTACACCAACGATAGAATTATAGCCAAACACTTTAATTATGGCCATGAGCTAGCCACCTTTCACTTTCCAGTAAGATAGTGAATCTTTAATGACACAGAAACTCATAATAGCATTCATAAATATCACATAATTATATTTCCTACATATAAAAATGTTCAAGCACGTACTTAAGTATCAGAATAAGCCTACTGTGATCAATACTCAGATTCAGACTAAGCATATGTTAGATGAACACATAAACTTTATCTCTTTTAACACATTCATTGCTCTGGTATCTGTATTCCAGACCACAGAGCTGGGTAGTAAAGGGCAAAAGGAAAGTTATATATCCTAGAAGTTGGTGTGTGTCCAGGTGAGACAGAAGTGAACAAGGAAAAAGAGAGCCCAAAAAAGGTAAAAGCTGACCCAGAAAACACTTTCTGATACAACCATAAATTCTCCACATAAAACTTCTAGCACATGCAGCTGAGCTGCTCCACATATCCCAGCCGAGTCTGACCTCAGAATGGAAACATCAGGGATTTTTTTCTTCCACTGCTGTGTTTAACCAGGAAAGTTGGCAAATGGGAAGCCTCTCAGCTATGCTGATGCAGTTTTCCTGATCCAGTTTTCCTTGCCCGGCACAGCAGCCCAGTGGTCACCCCATCCCCAGGAGCACGGCTCCCAGGAGGCGCAGCTCTCCCTGAGCACCAAAGCCTGCATCTCCCCTTACCATAAATCCCCCTAAACATAGACATCCCCCAGCTTCCCTTTCTCCTTGAGAAGAATCAAAAAGCCTCCACAAAGCTCAACTGCACAATAGGAAAAGAGGAGGTGGTTTTAAACTAGAGGAGGATAGATTTAAACTATGTATAATGAAGAAATGTTTTATGCTGAGAGTGGTGAAACACTGGTACATGTTTCCCAGAGGGGTGGTGGGAAGATATCATCCCTGGAGATATTCTAGGCCACGCTGGATGGGGCTCTGAGCAACATGATCTAGTTGCAGGTGTCATTGCAGGAAGGTTGCACTAGATGGCCTTTAAAGGTCCCTTCCAGCCCAAGTTATTCCATGAATCTGTGATTCTCTGATGGGGGCACTCAGATCCCCACACACACCTGCGCAGAGATGCTGTGCTGCACCTGAATGCTCTCTCCTTGGCTGCTGTCCCACTGCAGCAGGAGCTACAAGGAACTGCTCAGTGCAATGTTTCAGTGTTAGATTTTGTGCTGCTGTGTTACATTTTATTTTAAGATAATAGTAATTAAAAATCTTTGCCTCAGTTTATCTCCATGATTTAATTTCAACTGAACTTTACAAAAATTGTTTTCCTCTTTATCATTGTTTTTAATGCTGCGTTTCTTACACAGCTGTGATGCAAAGAGGTTTAATTGGACTCACTTGGCTTTATGATAGATTCCACATCCAAATAGTTTTACACCCTTCAGATCCCTCACACAGTGATGGATGGAAATGCTGATCCATTCTAATGGATCAAAACTAAACCTGTCCCAAAGATTTCCATCCTCATCTACAGCCAAACACCAAAAATAATAAAAAATCCCACTGGGATTTTGCTGAAAATCTCTATAGGAGACCTGAACCCTGGGGAGCAAACTGTCTTTTTTAAACTTTAGTGGGAAACAAAACAACTTATTGTTGATTTTTTTAAAATTACCTCTTTGTGCCTTAAAAAAAACCTCAGATACCAAGAAATTGTTTGAGTTTTCTGATTCACAAGGGCAGGAGGAAGCCTGTTTGTTGGTCTCACTTTTTTTAAAGGAAAGTTAGAGTCTGCTCCTGTGGCTGGACCCACCAGCAGCTTTATCACTCACGTGAGCCCATGTATATCAAAATGATGCTATTAATTTTAGCCTGGCCACAGCTCGTCCAAAATGGGAGCACTGAGATCCAAATGAGCTATGATATTACTTTACCCATGGCCCTAAATGAAAAACTGAACATTTTAAAGTTTATTTAAAAATCTTTATTTATTTTTAAATATTTATTTTAAAATCTGTAACACACTGAATGCTGAAATTGTAGCAAACCACAAAAAAAAACAAGTTTGCTTTTGAAGTGTCTAAGGAATGGGCTTGTTTTCTCCAACAAGTGTCTTAAAATTGGTAAAAGATATTACTTTGCCCTTGTTGTCAGCGATAATTTTACAAGATCATTTCATCCTCCATTTCTTCAAAGTTTCATCTAACTAGGTGCCTGCATTTCCAGTGTCTCAGCTCCCTATTTCACCATGCCCCAGTCTGTTACTCATGCTCTGAGGTTGTCACAGTGTGTAACCTACCTTTTTAACCTGCCTTTTAGTTTTTATGCTTTGCCACCTCTGAAGAACTCTTGACCTTCTAAATCTGCTGACATGAATATATTTCAAGGCCATCCCACCACCATCTCTCCTGCACTGCATCAGACTCAGTTTCTTCAGGAGCTCCTCATGTCACTCAAACTTTAAATTCTCTTTGGTTTATGCTTTTTTCACACTTTTAGAAGCTCTGTGAATCATGTGAATGCCTCTCCCCACATTTTTAATTTTCTGGATCTGAAATGAGCATAAATACGTGATGGATGCTCCAGAGCCTTGGCAGACCTGGCCACTAAAACAAGTGAAGGAAAGGGAAAGAAAACTTGCTTTGAGTTCAGCCATAAAGAACATTGGCCTGCTTCCTGTGTGATTGCACCCAGAAATCTCTTTAGTCTTTTCACAGTGCCTGATTTGGCAGAAATCCCACCAAACCCAAGACATCAATTAGGTCCTGCCTAATGTGAGAGCAACCTGGGAGTCAACACAGTTCTAAAGGCAACACAGCACAGGTAAATTCACCACATAGAAATGTGGTGGGTTGTTTGAGTCTCATTTTTCCAGATGGGAATTCGGTGCCATTTCCAAAAAAGCTTGCAATGCTCCAGCAGGAGCTTTCTATCAAAAGAAGGTTTTGATTCAGCATGACTGTGGGTAAATGATGGATGTAGTTACACCAAAGAGAGGATCCTCAGACTCCCAGACCTTCACGTGCTCCCAGGAGGCCGATGAGAATCCATAAGAAGCTGGGTTGAGAGAAAGCAAAGTAGGCTGTTGTCTAATTGGCATTTCTTCCCCAGGATTTTTGTCTGTGAGTTAGCTAAGCCTCAAGATTATTGCTACAGGGGAAAATGGGCACAAAGGGAATCTAAACTCATGGCCCCAAGGACTGCAGCTTCAGGAGCAGGTATGAGATGTAGATTTGCAGCTTGAAACAAAAGCTTCAAGATGTTTACAAATTGATGGTTTTTGAACAATTTGTTCAGATTTTTATGTGTGCTCACGTGAATATTCCAACTCGCATCAGGCCAAACAACAAATGTTGAAGAACTCATGTCCCTCCTGGGATATAAAACCTAATATGTACTTGGCAGTAGAAAACAAACAATCTGCAGTAGCTTAGAGGCTTAATTAAAAGCCAGCTATACCTGTGGTAAAAACTGGCAAACATCAACTTTTCAAGAGCTTCTGTGAGCAATTCAAAGAAAAAAAACCAACCAAAATTCAAACCTACTTGACTTGGCAGTGTAAAGAGAAAAGCAATTCTGAAGAGCAGCCAGGCTTTGGGAACACAGCCTTTACTGATGGAACCCTTGGAGATAAACACAACTTAGACAAGCACTTAAGTGATGCACAGGATATAAAAAGTTACCTTAACAAGAGTATTTTATAGAGCTATGTGATTTACTACCAGCTTGCAACTAAGAACTCATGGAAAAGAGAAGTAGAAGTGCTTCTGAAATGCATTGCCACCTCTGGTAGAACAGCCAAGGGACCTGAGACAGTCCCTCAGCTCTTGCTGTGCAGGGAGGCAGCTGAGCACCTCGTGGGAAACGCAGTGAAGCTCAGCAGGGATCACAGTGGCAGGATTTTAAACAAATTACACTAAAACCTGCAGAGTTTAAGCTTCTTTTAAAGGAACATTTACTGTGAACCTTCCAAGAAAGACCCTCACTTGCTCTAAGCCTGGCTCACAAGTGAAATGGAAGCTGTCCTTGCAGAGCTCAGGGCTACTCAGCTGTCCTCAATGCACTTTCAATAAGAAGCCATTAATAGCCTCCAACAGGACAGCAGATGAACAGGAAACAGTTTCTGTGAAACTCTCCTCCTTGCTGCTGCTCTAAAACACACTCTAAGGCTCATTCCATTTGTGTGAATGGTTTCTAAAAAGCCCACTTATTTAAAATCCATTTTTGCTGGGCTAAATCTCCCTCCTAGAAAGAGAGCCAGAGTGACATTTATAGTAGTGCCACAGCCAGAGACCCCCCTGCAAGCACAAAGCTCCTCCCTGCTGCATTCTGGCTCCACACTGATGCATTTCTAGGGAGAAGATGCAATAGCAAATCCTTTCAGTCTTGTTCATCTGTTAGTCAAATAAACAGAGAGGGAAGCTGGTTAATTTGGTAACAAGAAGTCTTTCCTCACTGAAACATCACAGGCAATAAATAACCACTCAGTGGGTTTTTGTTTGTTCTCTTCATCACTCTATGACTCTGACAAAAGATAATTCATCTGCTGTTACGTTTAAATGAAGAAAAACATATATATATACATACATTCATTAATACAGAAATCATAGGGGGGAAACCGAAGATATTTGCAAAGAAAGGTCGTAATGGAAAATAAAACACACACAATTTATAACTGACTTTAATCCTTTTTCTCCTTTCTTTTGGACAAGCTCATTACAGAAGGAGAACTGAATTTCTGCAGTAGCTGCCTTTGCTCACAGGCCTCTGATGAGCAATCAGCCCTGTGCACTGAAGCATGAACCCTATATGTGTACAGAAATTCATAGTTCAACAAATTCCCCAGATCAACCTGGAGATGGAATAACAACAGAATTAGATGTGTTATTAGAGATAGTGACCCAACACCTTCATTTTTCGCCTTTCATTTACCTTTCCATTTGCCTGCATCCAAAATGACAAGCTGACTCTGCCTTCGCTCAGTCCCTTCTGTGATAAATTGTTTGATGAAACAATTTCTGCAGGCCAAAAATATTATGGGTTTTCTTTTTAATTTTGAAGTTGTTTTTCTTGTGTTGCTATTCACACGGAAGCCACATATGGATGGAGGAGATAAAGGAAAATGTCACATTGTGCAGGCTTTGAATTAAAATAAAGTTCTTGCATCACAGTTTTTTTTTTTTATGGAGCAAAACACTTGAAAGATTCTGCATTTCTTCCAGTTTTCTAAGAGGGTTTATCCAGGGAGTTCATCTTTGTCAGTGAAAGCAGCAATGATTTTGGAGTGGAACAAGTTCAATAATTTTAGTATCTCTTTTTGTCTACAAAGTAAACTTCTTATCTAAATATACCCCCACAGGAGCCTGCCACCACGACCCTGGGTATGGCAGGTACCCAAATCCTCCGTGGTGGCTGAGCCACAGCACTGGGCTTCTCCATGGCTCCAGCAAGTGGGAGCCAGAACCCTGACACCTCTGGTTCATCAGGGTCATCAGCAGCCTGCTGCAGCAGGCAGACACTGATATCAAATTATAAGGATATAGTAGGTTCAGCATTTTTTGTGTACCTTTGCTTACCTCCTTCAAACCTGTCAAACCAGGTGTTATATAAAAATAATACATTAACTCTCTATATATCTGTATGTGTGTAAAATAAGGAAAGGGTGGCAGTCTCAGTTTTGGATTTACTAAAATTTTGGATTTGCTTCAAGCATCTCTCCTACAGAGGGTGGACCAAGGAGCAAGTGTTGCACTAGCAAGGCACGGCTGGGCCTTGATGACACAGAGAGTTTTTCAGGAGCATGCTGCCCAGCTCCCAGCTTCTCAGAGCCTGTTTGCTGGGGAGGGACTTCTCACTACACATCACACACTGGCACACGCTGTCAGCACTGAATGTGAAACAACAAGTAACATATTTACCCCTAGGTAAAGGGAAGAAGGTCAAGCAAAAATATAATAAAATCAACACCTCATTTTTTCTAAATTTTATTTTATTTTATAACTCATTGTAGCTGGAACCAGTGGCAGACAGACTCTAAAGCCAGGTGCTGAGACAAGAGTACTTCCAGTTGTGCCTGTTGTGCCTTCTGCCATGGAAAGGCTGCTGTAAGCACCAGCCTCTTGCCTCTGAAATTAGAGTTTCCTCACTTGTTGGGTGACTCAGGATATTACAAGTTCCACATTTTCAGAAGTGAAAAAGAATTCGGCCTTGAACAGCAGGTGATATTTTTGAATTTCAGCTCAAACTTTTTTTCTTAACAGGGAAAGGAGAGGCTTTTAATTTTCTGGGAACCTTATAAAAATAGTCACAGTACCTTTACTTTGATAACTCCCGTCTGTCATATCTGGGACTTCAGACTCCTCTTGCCTCATGCAAGTGTTAAACCAAAGGAGCACCAGCGACACCAGCAGCACAGAGCCTGCCATTTCATCTATTTAATTATTTTATCTGAGCTCTCCCCCTCATCTACCAGCTCGCTAATATTTTTAAGATTTTCAGTCACTAAAATATCTTTTGGAGCATATTTCATTAAACAGGAGATTTTGGAGTCATACCCTTGATGTATAAGCTTAGTGAGGACAAATATTTAATGACCCAGTTTGCAAGGGGGTGGCACAGCAGGGTGCTCCCATCCCTGGATCAGACCTTGTCACTGGCCAAGGGGTGATGTCACCTGCCTGTGTCAACTGTGCCTCTCTGGTATGGCATCCAGTGTCCTTTGTCTTCACACAAGACCTGACAGCTGGGTGGGAGCATCCTTCCTGCTGCTGGAGGGCACCACAGCTCCTGCTGGCACCCAAAACCAAAACCACCCTGCTCAATGACACTCATGGATACAAAACACATTAACTTCCTTCACTGAAGGGTTAAACACACTGCAGAAATCATGATTTGAAACGGTGTCCCAAAGGCTAAAGGAAGTGCAGGTGTGCCTGGACAGCCTCGCCAGTGTTGCCTGAATGTCCCACCAGTGCCTCAGCAGTGTCCCTCTCCTGCTGCTGCCCCAGCCCCTGCACAGTGGGCCACCCTCCTGTCCCCTCCAGAGCCACCGGCCAGTGGGGCTCACCAAGCACTTCATGTGTGCTGCCTTTCATTCACCCAAAGCCCTCCAGCTAATGCAGGTGTCCTGACAGGCAGGGAGGAGTCCTGTGGTGAGTGCTGGGCTCTCCTCCCTGTCTGTCCCCATCAGAGCACACACTGAGCTGAGGTCACCCTCTGCCCTCTGCAGCTCTGCCAGTTAGCTTCCAGCTCAGAGTCACTGGCCACAGGCACGGCATCCCCGCTGTGGTTCTTCAGCTGAAGTGCCAGGGGTGCTGGCTCATGGGATCCACCATCCAGCTGACTGCCTTTGGGGACCTGAGAGCCCAAAAAGTTTGGGAACCAAGTTAACTTTGGATTTCCCTTCCCTGGTACCACCTCAGCAGGACCAGATTCCTGACAGAGCACAAGTTCTGATGTCACACCAGCGTGGAGGATGCCCCTGAAGGTATTTTAATTAGTTCAGGCTGGCTTATTCTACCATAGTGGTTCACAAAGGCCCCATAGCTTTATCATCTCAGAGCTCTGAGCTGATGTCTTTGATAGCAGCTCATATCAGATCTGTTTGCCATTGAATCATTAGCGGCCCATAAAAAGTGAAAATAAATCAGGCTACTATTCCCCAGACTTTGGTCATTTCCTAATCTCATGGAGCACACAAAAATAGCTATGCTAATGACATTGCTATGAATTTGGTTTTCTTGCTCATCATTACAATTTTAAAGTGGCTTAAATGGACTAGTAATCACCATAGCAACAAAGCAGCACTCAGGGGGACTACTATCAAGGGAATTTGATGTCTTTAAAGGGTATGTGGATTTTTTACATCTTTTCAATGAAATCTGGAGGTTTTTTCTGACTTTGAACCAGATAACAGACCTGAAACAACCAGGAAGAAAAAATGCACATTCTCATAATAGCACTGAATATCCCCAAATCTACACTTCTTATTTATTGATGTAAAGTTTAGGGGGCATGAATAGGGAAGCAAGTAAGAATTAGTCCACCAGGAAGGATTTAAGTATGTGTTGGAATAAAAACTGCATTCCAGTTGCAAAAAGACAGTGTTGTACCTGGGGAAGCAAATAACTGAGGTCTGCAAGAAGACTACAGTGTTTTGCTGTGTCTCAGCCTTCAGAGACTTTTTTATAATAGCCTTTCCTGCTTCTACCTCCTCCTTCCATTGCTAAACATTCAAAGACTTAAAATTACTTGTCACAGTATACAGCACAGTCTAACATGGTTATTTCAGTTGTTCCTTAGATACTGAGAGCAACAGCTAATTATATTAGAGATGAGATATATTTTTTAAATGTTTGCTACTGCCTGGCTAAAAATGTTTAGATCAATAATGGCATTATCTGTTGTTTCTTTCCTATCTTTGCCCATTTTCTGGAAGATGTGATGTGTCTCAGGAAAAAGCAAATTGGGTCAGAAATATAACAAAATTGTTACTGTAATTTTTTAAAATATTGAATCAGATCTGCATATACATCTGACAAACCCTCTCAATAAAATCCCCTTCTGTAAAAATCAACTCCCCTGCAGCTGAGGCTGGGATGTTCCACGCACCCTTCACCAGCACATGGCAGTAGGACTGGGAAGCAGGAGGGAAGCCAGAGGCCAGTTTCTGCTTGGGCAGGTATTTACCCTTGCTTACCTTATTTTGCTCTTCCTGCCCAGAATGCCTGACATAGCAAACAGGCAACAGAGACAGCAGGCACAGGCAATACACCTGCCAATGTGCAGGCCTCATTTAGCAGCCTTAGGGGACAGGGTTTGCCATGCACAGTCCCATCCAGCCCTGTAAAACCCAGCGTGTTCTGCTCAGGAGGGGCTGCCCCTTGGTGTGCCACAGTGCCACACAGCTCAGGAGCCATGTCCTGCCAGCCAGAGCACAAGGCCACCCCTGTGGGGCTCAGAGCCCAGGATGGAGCTGTGGGTGGAGGGAGGCTGGGGAAGCAGTGGGTAGCCACCCCCACCCATGCTGGCCAGCCCCTGGGCTGATCAAGTAACCTATTAAAGACAACAGAAATTGCACTCTTGAGGGCAAAGATACTTCCCAAGCTATTTTCCACCTAAGGAAAATAGCTATTTTTCTGGAGCCTAAGGAGCCAGCACACATCCAGCTGGAGCTGAAGCCTTTCCATCCCTCTCCTGCCTACATCTGCCAGGCTGCTGTGTTGGGGGGATGTGGAGTAACAGTTTACTTCAGCCTTTAGCCTCCACCTTGGTACAAAAGCATTCAAGTACTACAGAGCAGTTGGATTAACAACGTTGCTTTTCTTCTTGGAATGGGCAGAGTTTTCTTCTTATAAAGGACTTAGGTGCCTGCCAAAACCTTGCATCTCAATGCCACTGCAGTCACTGGGCACAGGGACCTTTTCCAAGACCTGCACACTGATCTGTAGCCAGATGCTATTTTCACCTCATTGCTGATGTGCAAGTAGAAACTGCCAAAGAGATCTAAAGCAGCACACTTAACTCCAAGTTCCTTCCCTAAATTTTTAAATACTAGCAGATGGAACCAGCCCAGGGCTCAGGGAGGATGCAGGCTGTCTTCAACTATGAGCTGAATGCTCTCCACCAGGAGAGCTCACAAGAAAACACGTTGTTAAAAAACCCACCCCAGAGGTCTCAGAGATGTGCAGGTGAGCAATATTGTGGGTGATGAAGACCTCCAGCTTCAGCACAGTGCAATCCTTGTACCCGTGGGGATGAGCAGCTCTTCCCCATCCTGTGCCCAGAGCACAGCACCCCACAGCTCAGCAGGCTCCTGCATGTTACCCACCACAGCAGACAGCAGTGCCTCTGCTTATTAAAAACATAAAATTAGACAGACCACAACGTTGCTTTTCCTAAAGAGAGCATCAAAACCAAACCTGCTTCATTTCCCACAGGGGCTTCCCTTTAAATTGGTTAGAAACCTCACTCAGCAGCTGTATGTCAAGGAAAAACTAACAAAGGGAAAGGGCATTTAAATTACCTCAGCCACATCAACAGTAAGAGCAAATGAGACCAAGGGTCCCCCGAGCCCAGACTGGCTTGGCATAGCACAGTCTCCCTGGCTCTGACAGCCACATCTCAGATCTGCAGGCTTAGGCCCCAAAAGGAGAGCCTAGGTAGCTCCTGCACTTCAGGAACTACACAAACCAGTATGAAACCAGACAGAAAGTTGACCTAATATAATGGATAAAAGACATGGGACAGGGGAGACACTCCTTATAATGGTGTCCCTCTCTCTTCACCATGGCTGCTCTCACAATCTTGACACAAGGAGAGTGTTCTCCTGTCAGGTGCTCAGGTCTTTGTTCATTGACTCATCCATCCCTGAGCAACCCCATGCAATCACCAAAATAACCCTCCTGAAAGCAGGAGAAAAGTGTCTCTCATTAGGGCTTTCTTGGCAGTAACAAAGAAACCCAACACCATAATTCCTAACAACAAGAACAAAAACTTAGAAGTAGCTGAAACCTGGCATCTATATTTTGATAATATATTCCCCACTAAAAATGTTAGCAGCAAGGAGGATTAAAATACAGCGTTATAAAGTATTTCAGCCATAGAATAATAAAAATAGCTTATAGAGTGTGATTGTTTCCAAGTGGGGCTTACAGATCAGGTTCCCAGAGCTGTCACAGGAACCCCTCAAACTCAGCAGCAGTGAGAGACAAGTCAAGCCAACATTCCCCACCCTGCTCTGGTGCTGGTGGGCTCCACAGCTCGGGCAGCTCATGCTCTCAAAAAGCAAGGGGACAAAATCATAAAGACTGAGATAAATACAACAAATGCTGGAATATCTGGCACCAGTGCAAGGATGCAGATCTGGGGGGGGTTAAGTGCAAGATAGCATTCTTTTCAGGCTGAGGATATGGGGTGTAACAGGAGCAGGACAAACCCCACCTAATGTGAGTTAGTCCTATCTTGGTTTTAAAAACAGCAAGTGTTAGATACTGTGTATACCTGCAAAAAATTTATACTCAGGCATTTGTTGGCTGGGATCTGGGACACCTGAGCTTTCTCCCAGCAGCCGCAGCTGCTGCTACAACCCACGGCACATCTTACTACTTAAAGATGAGATTTTTTGCAAAGATACAGGACAGCAGCAGCTTTTTTACATGGCTTAACAATCCAATCCTGTATCTACCTGCCTTTTACACCACCTCAGCAGTGCCACCACCTACCAAGCCCCCCAGTGGCCCTTGGCCCCTGCAGCAGCATGATGTGGCTGGAGGCAGCTTTGGGAGCTGAAGTGGGAAAGCTGCAGGGGCACAATGGGCTGGCTGGGGCTAAGGGTCTGGAAAAAAGAGGGCTAAGCTTTGCCAGCCTTCATGTGAATGTATCTGCTGTGCATAGAGAGGTAAAGTTTTTGGCCCATTCTTTCCGTGCACTCAGCTACATGTCCACAGGCACACATGCAGAATGAAGGTAAAACTGAAGAGTAACATGGGCTAAAAATGCAAATGAAATCAAAAACTTTTAAATTTAAATTTAACATCGTCCAAGGTCCTTATTCATGGTTTTTAGGATGAAAACATGCCACACATCTGATAACATGCCTTCTTCTGCATGGAGGCTGTGAACAGCCATCCCCTCTTTGTGCTGCTTCCAAGAGGGATGAGTCTCACCCAGCACAGCCCCTGAGACAACATGCTCAAACAAAAAAGCCCATGACCTCTCCTGGCTGTATTTCCTGCCTAAAAATTTGATGAGCAACAGCCACTCACTTTTTTTTTTTTTTTTTTTTTTTTTTTGTTTAGTTTGGTTTTTTGCCAGCTCTAGCTGAAGTTTTGAGGGAAGGAGCTGGGCAAAAGTCAGTGCTGGAAGGAAGTGGATTTAGCAGATTAAACATACCTCTAACAACAGCATTCCTACTCTTTAAATATTTGCACAATCAAATGCAAATTGCACACAGAGACATTTTAGCTCAGTTTCTTTGCGTTATTCTTTATCACTATATGCTCTGGATTAGCCCGTAACATTTATCCAAATTATATTCAAAAGTTACCTCTGAAATCTGATGGACACTGCAAACCTGAAAAGGGGAACACAGAGGTAATTGTATGTCAGATCCCTTACGGCCACCAAGACCATACCTGGGCTACAGATCCAGGGCAGCCAAGCCAGCCTGTAACAGCTTCCTGTGCTTTCTGGAAAGGGGGATAATGCCCTGCTCTTCTCACTGCTCTTATCCTGTGCTGGGCTCCTGCCACTTCAGGAAGGTTTGGTGAGCCCCAGCATTGGCATAAGATAGGAAGCAGGAGGCAGGGAGCTCTTAGTTTGGCATGGAACTACTACAGTCATCTTAAAATGTTTGCTTGAGCAGAGCTCAGGTTTTTCAAGGTGTTTACCCAGTTGGACATGGAGCCTGGCACACCTGTAGGAGCAAGTGTTGACTGGCTCCTGTCATCTCCAAGTCAGGAGATGGACAGTAAGTCTTCACTAAGCTGTCCACATTGTCAGGAATATAAAACAATAAAATTTCTCATACAAAGGAATAAATCTTAGTCAGGAGTTCATAAAGCAGCTTTGAGATGTTTGCTGAGGTTTAGAGGATTTTGTGTTTATTTTCCAGAGAAGTCACCAAGTACAACTGGGATTTGCCACACAGTGACCTTGCATGATGACCATAGTTGTCATATTTGAAAATGTTTGTACAAGAGCAATACAGTAAAGCTAGATTTTTCATATGGACATTCTTTATACACTTTTGGGCATATTTAAATGAAGAGTCTCAATATATTTATACAGCTCTGAAGACAGTATCTCCCCTTTTTCCAAAAGCCCTCCTGAACCCTGCTCAGCCACAGATGGTGTGAGGAGCACCCACAGTCATCACAAGTCCAGTTTTGGACTCAAAGCTGCCTCTCCCTCATATCCCATCTGTCTTCCCTTCACCATTTCAGCCCTGCATCACACAGGTAAAGTTCAGGGCTTAGCTGTGCTTTGCTTTCCTTGGAAATTGCCCAGAGCCACTCACCTTGCAGAAGGATTTGAGCACAGACACAGCTGCCACCACTCCATGAGCTGTGCATCAGGGCTGCTTATTTTGGTAAGTCATAGGGGTCAACACCCCAAGAGAGCAATGTGAAGTTCCTTCTCTGAGCAGGAAAAGGGCTTTTTAAGGCATCTCCCCTGCCAGGCGAGTGCTGGGAGTAATGATGGCATCCTGTGTAGCTTTGGAAACTTCTAGAGCATGTTCACTAACCAACACCAACACACTTCCTGCAGGCATCCAAAATGCAGGGTATGGCAAAAAAACCACATCTGAAACACAGGAAAGCCTTACATTATGAGAGTAAAGAAAGGTATATCTATGTATTCCCATTTCATGAGAAATGTCCAGTGCAGGCTGCTGTTAGCTCACACTCCAGAATCCATCAACAGTTTTTTCCCAAATAACATCTAGAAGATTTAATTTTTTTTTTCTTTAAAGGGCTTCTTTTCACCCCAAATACTTCTTGTATAGATCCCATTTCTACAAATATATAACTTGTATGATATTTTTAAGGATTGTTAGGTTCAGAATCAACTCATGACTCTTATTCCTGCTATGTGGCTGGTTAATATTTGTGACTGGCCGAAGACACTTCTGGTCAGGGGCAACATTATTTCAGAAAGCAAAACCAACGCTGAATACAGTTGTTTGTTTACAGACTTTATACTAGGAATCCTTCCCAAATACTCATCTGACATAAACAACCTACAGAGAGGATTTGCAGCATTTTTTACTGACTTAGCCACAATGGGTTAAAATCTCAAGCCTTGATGCTCAAGACTGGCATGGAGATGCCTCAGCAACAAGCTGGGCTCAAATATTCCTTCCCAAACACCAAATATTCCTTCCCAAACACCATTTTTGCAGCAGGCAAAATCATCTACATCTACATTTGCTCCTCTGCAGATACATATTTTGCTCAACCAATGCTTGTACCAGTAAAACTGGCTTTTTCAAGAAGAGATTGTTTGCTTTAAAGAGCTCACTCCACAAGTTAAAGAAACATCTTCTTTCCCAGTCATGTAGGTGATCAGGAGCAAAGACATGACAAATTAGCTAGAGAAAATGGAAGCCACTGGGTAACCCAAACCAGCAGATATAGCAATTTAGCTCGAATTTATACAAAATGGAAGAATGTAAGAGGTGAAAGCAGCTTTAGTGAACATGTGACATGTTCATCGGGACATGGTCTGTCAGTATCTCTAAATAATCAGAACTGAAATTCCAGAGTTCTTTTTGTGAGAGGAAGAAAACTGGAACAACGCTGAAGGAGAAAAACAAAGATCAGAGGAACCACTAGAAAAGTTCTGAATTCAAAACTGTCATAGACAGCAAAGGAGAAATTTGGGAAATTTAGGAATGAAAAAAAGAGCATCTTTTATCAATATTTGGTATTGAATAGGGAAGGATAGTGAAAAAGGAAAGCTGAAGGAGATCATTATCCATATGCAACTATTTGTCCCAGAAACTGGAAAAGATGGAAGGAACTTCAGTAGAGAATACAAAAGCAGAAATTTTGCCTAATGCACATCTCAACTAGGCTTTGCAGTTTTCAAGGTACAGAAAAGTGCCAGCTATTTAAACACAGAAAAAGGTATTTATCTACCCCTCATCTCCCTGCTTCCTAGTCAAAGCCAACTTGACTAAATACAGCATCAGTTCAAGCTAAATCTAGTATTAAAGACATAACTACATCCTTCAGGCACTGCATTACGCCCACCTAACTTCTGGAGCATCCACAGCCCAGCCAGGACACTGTTGCTGCAAGGGACCTGATCCCTTTGCAATATCCCATCCTCTCTAAGACAAAAAAAATAACTTTTTACATCTTCTGTATTTCTTACTTTTGAAATAAAAATATTCAGAAGTCTAAGATGAGCCAATATTTAATGTACTAAACACACAGCCTAACCTAAAACTAAGGAGAGCAATTTAGTGAATCCAAGGATTCAGTAGAAGAACTCAGACTTAACTTGAAAGTTACTTAAAAGTAACAGCAAAAAACCCCTCAGCTTCTCCAAGCTGAATGCTGTAACTGCCCTTTGTCATTCATTAATCCAGGAGTGCCCAGGCCAAGCCTTGCTCAGGTGCACTAAGGCAGCGTGTGTGGTTGGCCCTGCAGGCTGTGGCAGGAAAGCCTTTCTGCAGCAGGAACTGGAGGTACAGGGAGAGCAGGTGAACAGCTCCTTCAGCTCAGTTCTATGTTCTCCGTGGGCTGCTGAAGTGACCTTGACACAGCAAGCACTGTTTCCAGGAAGACCAAGTCCCCTCACACATACCATGGTTTCTGTAGCCCAAACCAGACTTAGAGGCTCCACAAGGCCTCAGGCAGGTGGGACTGAATCCAACCTCTGTGAGTAGTGCTGCAGGTGCAACTCATCTTGTACAAACATTTAACAAAGAACACATTAAACCAGTGCAAGAGGGAAGTTAAGTATTCTCTGAACAAGCTAAGTATTGTCAGAACACTTAAAATACCAGCCTGAAACACCATTACACTGCCAGCTGCATTGCTGCCACCAGGAGAAAACTAAATATTGAAATAAGGAGAGCAGCACATGCTCACGTGCGGAGGATCCATCCCAGACTGATCTATTTCAGCCGAGCCAAACACTTGGAGCATTGTGGAGGCAAACAAACGGGTCTGGATTAGATGACCAGGCAGCTCAGTGCCAGGATTAAGTTCCTGAGGGCAGACAAAGGTCTGAGAATGCTGCAGAAGCAGGCACAGGGCAGCGAGACAGTGGGACAGCTTCCCTGGAACACAGCAGGGATGGGGGAGCCTGCCCAGTCAACCCAGAGGGGCACAGGTGACACACGGGCACAGCCCTGCAGGTGGGCTGCTGTGCCCAGGGAGCTGAGGTGACACAGAGGCTGCAGAGCAGCTGATTAGGGAATGGTGCTGCCGAGCACACCTCCCACACCCTCGGGATGGAAAGGGTTTGTCCCTACCTCCAGTGCACAGTGGCGTGGGGCTCTGGCTGACAGGAGCTTGTACTCCTCCCAGTACTCTTGTGTCATCCATACCCTCCTGCAGTGACACCTTAGAAATCACTGCTTGCTTTTTCATTCATTAAATTAATCATGTAACTACAAAGGGACTGATGTACTCACAGAGATGATCTAACCAAAAACATACGTGCACTCTCCAATAAATAGAATTATTTTAAATAAAAGTCCAGTTCCTTGGGCTTCAAAAGCAATGACACCCACCCGCCTCCCCCCAGAGATGGCTGTGAATCTGCTAAAAAGCACTAACTCTATTCCAAGAAATCAGGTGTAGTTTTGATAGATAAATAACTGAAGTTTGCAAGAAGCATTAGCACAAAGCATTTTTAGGTTTATTTAAATAAAAATTATAATTTATACAAGACTTTTTAAACAAACAAGATTTTCTTAAAAAATGTACAGGGCAAATAATTTCATTATTTCAATTATTCATACAGTATAAGTCTTCTGTCGAACAAAAGTTACACTGATAATGAATTATTTACAATTTCAAAATATAGACTCAAACTTCAGACATAAAAATTTTCACATCCATTATATTTCAATGATTAGTAGAAATTAAACATCTGCCAAAATGTACAGAGTTCAATAAAAACTACCAATGTTTTCAAACAGGTTTAAGTAGCCAAAAAACAGGTACATCCTTTCATCTCTTCACAGTCGGGTAAAATTCCTTTTCTGTTTGTCTGCAGAACAAGGGTAGATTTTTGCTGCTGGCATCCTGTGTGATGTTGCTACTAATAAATAGCTTGTTTCATTCAATCTTGCCTCAAAAAAGCTCCAGTGCACAGAAAGGCATGATTTCATATTTCAGCTTGTTTTGCTTTTGAATTTAAATGGTCAGTGATAAAGAATTAGTCAGTTTTCATCTCCCTTTTTAAACTGTCTTTAAAAGGGACTCAAACTAACCAATGAACTTCTAAAGAAGTTAAATCCAATTACACGTGAATGATCCAGACATCCACAGACATGAACAGAATTGCAAATATAAACAGCAATCAGACAGACAGAATGACAAGAACATCACTTGCAGCTATTTAAAGCACTTTACATTAAGTGTTCCGACCCAGCCTGTTTCTGAAGTGCACCAGGCTGTACTGCAAAACTAAGC
This sequence comes from Serinus canaria, assembly GCF_022539315.1. Taxonomy (NCBI): domain Eukaryota; kingdom Metazoa; phylum Chordata; class Aves; order Passeriformes; family Fringillidae; genus Serinus; species Serinus canaria. The sequence goes on along the minus strand of NC_066314.1, from coordinate 15,227,970 downwards.
AGGAAGATTGGAATTTAAGGTGGGAGCTTCAGTGTGATCACACAAGTCCAGGATACATTCACTCACTGCCAGTCCCCCTCCTGCCCTCCAGAGGGTGCAGCGGGGAGAAAAGCCCGAGCAAACACCCAAAGGTCACCTTCAGTCTCTGAAGTCAGGGACACCAGGGAGCAGCTGTGCAGCAGGGAAACCGGATAACCCAATGTAAAGTGAAATTTGCAAAGTATGTACACAGGTGTCTGTCAATTATATTACAACTCTATTAAAAAAAGCCAAACCAAAGAAATCCAGTCTGTTTTCTCTCTACTAGAACCAAGGTTGCATTGCAGTTTGCACTAGGTTTGCTGCTTTAAGGATCGCTAACTTTTAAATTCAAACTGTTAAAGCGTGGATTCATTTCAAACATCAGCACATCAGATTTTATAAGACATTTCTAATTTCTTCATTCAGAAAATAATTTTTAAGAGTATATTGTACACACGAGGCATTTCAGTCTGGGAAAAGGATAATGATATCTCTTCTCCCTCTGGGAAGCCTAGGTATGGTTAGTTGTCCTGGCACCAGCAGTATAGATCCTATAGCTCCTCCAGGAACCAGAATCTAGGACAACCCTGTACACGAGGGTCACCAGTGAAGGGTGGGAGGGGGAGGAGGTAATAAGTGCAAGTCAACTGATTTCCTACTGAAACTGCTGTTATGATCAGAGTGAAGGTATAAATTACACTTGAAAAATGATACAAAAATAAGAAAAAGAGCATGCTCTCTGTAAAAAATATAGTTTTGTTTCTTCAAAAAAAAAAAAGGATAACCTTAAAACACATCCAAGGGATCTTCTTCTTAAGACAAAATGAATGAATCTGATTAAGATTTATATAACATTAAGCTATTTTAATGCCTATTTTTTAGCTGCACTTGCTATTCAAGGAAGATTCTAGACAAAAAAGCCAAATTATAATATGTAGCAATTACAAAAAAGGTATTAACCTATTTTAAAGTAATTTTGATGAGAAATATTTAAGATCAATAATTTTTTCTTAAACACATAACCTGAATGTGTGAAGTCATGAAACCATAAATTGTCAAGCTACATCCAACTTTAAACGGTGGCAAAATGGACTTCCCACCAGTTCACTTGTATTTGAAGTTTCCAGGCCCTGAGTTACAGCATTCCAAGGGTGGTCTTAGAAATGCACCCATTTTTCAGGTCATGTACAGACATGTTCCAGTGCTACTCTAAAGTGAGAACTTGAAAATTGCATTTTAACCATGACAGTGGTTTCCTCCCTATTCTTGCTTACATTTCCACCCAGGGCATACTCCATCAGTGTTTCTGATGACTTTACAATACTTAAACAAATTATGATATTCAACACTACTGCTTCATATAAAATTTGTATTAAGTTCTCATATCCTACCTTTTCATAGCCAGACTAAAATAAGGTTTGTACAGTTTGACCTCCTCCTTCTTCATTACTCCTGTACTTATTGACACACTTCAAGTTAAAACTGTGCTAAGAGTTAAACACCCTTTGGTGTTTGCTACCCCTCTCCCTCCTTCATTTTACCCTTTTCCTTACAAAGAAAGGAAATTCCTGTTAAAAAAAAAAAAAAAAAAAAACAGAGAAAAAATCCATGAAATTAAGTCTCATTTTACATAAGAATTTGCATCTCCATTGCTTTTTTTTTTAGGGCCATTCATATAACGTCTGGAGACATCTATGCTACTCAACTCAAAAGACATAGCAAAGGAAAAGACACTCTGGAAGGCTTGGCATAACTCCTTCTGTGCTTTCATGAAAATGCAAATAAAACTCTAAACCTCTCAGATGGGTGCTATTATACAGAGTATAAAAGCTCTCTAATATTAAAGACAAAGGTCAATATGTGCTTTGCTGCTAGACAGGCCTGAGAGAGTTTAGAGGAGTGCAGCCTTCCTGTTTTACCTGGCAGTTGGGGTTATTTGTTATTAAAATTTAGTTCTGCAAGGGGGAAGACAGAAGCACACCAATGCTACTCAAATTATGCTTTGAGAGGAACTAGTGCTTTCAGTTGCTATATTATAGCATAATTTTATCACAAGGTAACTCAAGAAAAGAGCCAAATTAAAAAAGATCACATCTGAGTTTAGTTTAATCGTTCCCAGCTCCCCAACACAAAAAGCCTTCAAGTCTTTAATGCATTAACATACAAACGCCTTGTACATGCAACATGTACAACAGCTGAGCCCTTCTAGGACAAGTACCTATAGAAATATAATTATAAGATGCCTAACATTTTAGGAACAACATTTTGGTGCCCTCTTTTATAAAAAGTATCTGCCTGCCTTCCATCCTCTTGCTTTGGTTAATGAGGAAAGGAAGATATAGTTACAAACTTTCTCCTCCAGTTCACTGTACAAGTAATTTAAACATCTCTATGCAGGAAAAATTGAAGTTAACCAAATGAGTAAAACATCCTTCTGCAATGCAAAAATTAGCACTGAGGAGTTATTTTAAATGCAGTTGTACATATGGAAATACTAAGAAGCTAATACTTCCTTGGTGTTGCCATCAGTTTTAATAAAGGACCCAATTAAAAACTCCAAGCTGAAGAAGGTGACTTCAGGCTGCTGCAGTCATCATTCTCACATCTCAGGGAAAAACAACTAAGATAAAGGGACAAATGAATCCCTAGTGACATCAGTGGAGATAAAGGGATCAATCTGTTCTATAGTCAGGTCTCTGAGCATCTTCCCAGCTTTTAATGTCAGTAAATAAACATTAAAAGTGCTTAATGTGCAAGGCTAATAGTGATGATAGCACTTTCACTGTTTTCATTTGGTTTTTTTGTCTTTTTTTACAAAAACCTTAAAAACAAACATGAAGGCATATATAAAATACACTTGGTTTATGTAACAGATAGAATATAAACCACCAGACAAGAAAAATTATTGCAAAATAGATGAGGATGTTCATTTTTTCACTACCAAGTCATACAAGAAGGAAGTTTCCTTTAGCTCTTCCAAGATAAGACACTAGCTTTCAGTGCTGGATGATGCAGATGTTATTTTCATGTATTGGCTGAAAATTGCCTCAAAAGCTTCATCTCTGTGTACCATGGCACCAAACACCAAAGGCTAAATGACAGAAAAAAACACATCGTGTCAGTCCACAAAGAAAAAGAATTTCCTCTAGGTATATTTTTGTCAAGTCACTAGGAAGAGATTAATTGTGGTAGAAATTCATTGGTAAAGACAAAATAATCCTTTTCTCTATTAAATCGTTGACCACATTGAGTATTTTCTAATACTTTTTAATTTCCTTAAAAACTTCATCTGAGAGTCAGGCCCTCCCACCTCAAAGCCTCCTCCCCCATGGATACTCTCAAGCCAACAGCTTTCTGTTTCAGACTGCATAGCAGACTGCATGCTCCTGATGGAGGGTGCAGGGGAAAAGCTTTCTGAAGCATCAGAGTACACTCCAGATGCACTAGACCAAGCTGAATATTTAATTCATTAAAATTTTGAAGACAAACATACTGAATAATAGACAAGGGAATTTTTTTTTAAAGAAAAAAAGCCAGCCACTGGCATAAGGGTATAAAAAAGCCTTGATGCTGGTGCTAACCAGAGGAGGAAAAGAAGGTAAGAAATCCAACACAGCAATACAGATACAGCCAGCTACTTACTTTCTGTGTAGATGGTGTTGATACAGCAATCCCCATCCCTGATCCCGGGAGAACAGAGAGCACTTTATACTGAAAAAAAGCAAAAAAAAAAAGCCACACACAAAGACATAAGATACCTTCTGTACTGAACAACTGCAAAAGGTGCTGCAGAGGTTACACAATCCATCGCTGGCCTGTCCTCCCAGCCATGACTAAGAGACCTCTAGTAAAAGCAGGATGAAGCCAGCTGCCATTCTCTGGAGCTTCATTCTCCTGGACTTGCTGGCTACATCCTCACCTGGACAGCCAGGACCCTTCTCTCCCCTTCCTCCCAGGAGCTGCTGGAAGCAGCCCCAGCCCCACTGTGAGCATCAGTCCTGCCCCAGCCCACAAAGCAGCTGGATGGCGTGGGCAGGGCACATGTGACATGGGCCTGAGTGCACCACCTACAGCTTCCCCTACAGGTGACATCCCCCCACTCTTTGGAGGAACAGCAAGCAGATCAGAAAAAGCTGCTTTTCAAAATTAGATAGAAAACAAGGTATCACAGAGCCACAGCACCATTAAGGTTGAAAAAGAGCTCCCACCTTTGACTGAACATCACCATGTCAACTAAACCATAGCACCCAGTGCCACACATGGATTGCTTGCTTGTTTTTTCACAAAGTCCATAAAGATAAGAAGGAATACAGTTGGCTGAATTTGGGAGTATTCACAGGAAGAAAGTGACATGCAAGTCAGACCTGGGTTTCCCACCTCCAAATAAAACCACAGTACTTTTTTATGCTTGACTGCACGATCCCTGTCTCATCTTCATTAAAAACACAACACAGATGCAAAAGAAACTTTATGGCAGTAAAGGCGTACTGAACAACAAAGTAAGTGAAGCATGATGTTTGAAAGCCATTAATATGAATTATTAATTCCAGTAGGAATGTTCAATTTGAGCATAAGCTGTCTGCTTTACAGACATGTCACAGAAATAGAAGGAATTAATTTGAAAATCTGGATGTACTTATGCAGTAATAGACACCAGGCTGAGGTGCTTCTTTGCTCAACATGATTTAATCTGTGGTAAGGACGCAGCAGAAAGCAAGGGTGTCTGTGTTCAAGATAGGGAAAAGTTCAGAAAGGGTAACAAAAAATGGTGTTAAAGGACATGGAGAGTGGTGCAAGGCACCAGTAAAGCCATTAGTAACCACAGGCTGATAAACCTCAACCAGAGGAAGGACAACATTGCCCTTGCTATGCTTCCAACCTTCCACTTCTTGCCTCTGTTACTGAGGGGTCCCAACTAGATGAAACTCCAGTCCATCCCAGTCTGGCTATTCTAATGATCTACCTTTCTCCACTGACAACAATTCTGCCTCCTTCTAAGGCACCTACTTTTAAGTGCATCTATCAATATTCACACCCAAACTGAAGTTAGTAAAACACAATTCCTAGTACCACTATATCTTCTTAAAGCCTACACGGCTCTGGTCAACACTGGAGTTAGTAAACAACATAACTTAATTTAAAAAAAAAATGCAGGAGTGTAAGAGTTTAGTAAACTAGTCTGTCTTCATGCTTAGAGCAAGTTTGCTTGTGCCGAGTCTGAAAAAACAGTTCTGTGAAACATTCATAATCAAAGAATGACATTCCACTTATACAAGTTATCAGTGGCATGCTTTTCCAAAATAACAAAAGCACAAATGCAAATCATGACTAGCTGAACAGAAAACCAGTTTTCTCCCCTATTTACAACCCCAACCAGACATACCTTCTGGATATCTGTTATGTCCGACAGCTTTATAACTTTATTTCTTTTTGATGAACCAGATTTTGAGCTTTCAAAGCACAAGTAACTGAAAACATGAAAAAAAGGGCTCATTTTGATAGAGTGTTTTAAAATAAATTTCTAAAATATCCTCTTGTCTCTTCTGAAGTTTGAAATCTCACAAGTTAAAATAACTTTTAAAGTAAAAAAAGACATTCAGTTCAGTTATGGCTTCTAATTTAGTGCAAACATTTATAAATTCTAGCAGCTGGCTGGTGTGTCTGAAAGCCCAGAACATACAGTATGCATACACACAACAATTCTTGTATTTCTATCACTGCACTGAATGGTTAAACCTGACAAGCATTTTAAAGACACACAAGGGACATATATCCTTAATCAGTTGAAATACCAAATGTCAAAAGGCTTATACGTCTTTCACCATCCTAAAAGAAGATTAACGAGAAACACTGTGTTAGTTTCATGTTATTGTGCTGCAGACAAAAGCTCAGATTTCTAAACACTGAAGAGCAGCCTCCATCACTAGGTGACATTGCATACAGATGAGCTTTACTTCCTTTCATTACACTCCAAAGGAATTTCAGTGCACGACCCAAACAGTAATGATCACAGCTATTCAGTGCTGGGAGGCTGGGAGGTAAGTAAGGAAATTTTAAAAAACAACCACTCACCCATAAAAATTTGAATCCAAGGCTTATTTTTCAGTTTTCTTTTTTCTGCTGCTATTTCAAGGAAGCTAGACATTCAGCTTGCTTGAAAAAAAGCCCAAACTAAGCATATTTGTCAAATAGCTGTTGATCACAATTTTCAAAGTTCACTTAGGTTTTAGGTTTCTATTCTAGTATGTATACAGTTAGTATGTTATCCACATCAAGAGCTGCAGCTTCTAATAGTTGTCTGTACAGAGCTATTTTGCATTTCTATAAAAGCCTTTCCAAGGCAAAATCTCATCTGTTAAGCATAGCCACACACCACGTTCAGCTCTCCCTCTCCTATGATGCCTCACTGAGTTTGCAAAGCACCTTGAAATGTCATTTTTGTTTCAAAACATTATTAAAAGACCCTTTTTAGATTCAAACACTTTAATGTCTTGAATTTCCCTCCTCAGAAAGGTGTGGAGTAATGAGCAATGTGAGCAATGACTCACTTTTCTGTGACATAAAGAACTCCATTCCTGATGTAGTCTGTGGGCATCTTCCGATCTCTGTTGATCAAGCAACAGCGCCAGCCATTTTCACACACTGAAAAAGGCATAACAAGAAATCTGACTTTAAGAAAAAGAAAGAGACTGGCACTATCCCCAACAGCCTTCTAATACAATAGAAAACACTGAAGATTAAACTTTAGCTACCTAAAACTAAAAGAGCTTAGAAAGATAAGCCTAAATCTTGTGTTCTAGACACCATAACATCTGTTTTAACACTCATTTTGAAAAAAAGAGAAAATAAAACCACCCACACAATTATTCCCTTTAACTTGACTACTGGATTTGCATAACCATAAAAGGAACACCAGGCTGTGCACTCTTTCCAAGAGCTGCAAGAGTATGGAATGAAAGAGACCACCTCCATTCATTCTTATTTAAAGCAAGACCTTTAAATCAAAAGCTTACACCTACACAATGCACAGAAAAGGAATTCAACTTAAAATTATCCTTGGCTTTTAACAAAATATTTTACTAATGTAGCCTTCCATGTGGCATCATACCTGGCAAAGGACGTTCATTCTCTGGCAGGTTAAAAACTTCATGGAAATTTCCTCTCTTGGTGGTATGAAAACGACTTGTGTCTTCATCTTTGCTTATTCCAGTGGGGGCACTTGAGCCCACGTAATTCCTGGAGGTTGCTGTTTGAAGCTGCAGAAAAAGAAAGAAGATTCCAAAATCTGAGCAGCAACATTTAAGCTACACTCTCAAAAATAATTTAGCTAACTACTTTTTCTAAAAAAAAAAAAATTAAAATCTATAATGCAACAATTTTCATTAACTACTTCCATAGATTAACTTCAGACTAGTGCACTATGCTGCTGCTAGAGCACAAGCCTCTAATATGTACCTGAACACAACCTTTCAAAGTGCTGCCCTTTGATGGACACACTTTGCTAGGGTGAAGCACACTGTGCTAAATGTACCTATCTTAAAATACCATTTTTCTACAGTAAAGGCTATGTCTCATTAGATACAGTTAAGTCACTGCAAACAGCTCCAATGATTCTAACTAGTGGGATTACTAACAGACACTATATTATCAGTACTTGGCTTGTTTTCAAGAGATAAACAAAGTATTACTGCACAAAAGAAGTTGGAAAGAAAAAAGAAAAAAAAAAGCCACACAGAACTGCATAAGCTCATTATGAATACAAATGCTGGAAATGAAAGGAAGTTTTCCACACTATGATCCATACCTTTTCATGCCCTGACAGCTAGCAGGAAAAGAAACAAACAACACAAATGTGACAGTGACAAAAGAAAAAAAGTGAAACCTATTTAACAGTATAATACACAGAATAAAACATGAACTGAGTGGCACTGCAAGATTTTGCTCACAAACCAAAAGGCTGCACACAATGAATGCAATTAAAAAAGAGTTATGAGTGGTTAGAGCACACCAGTTCAATTTATTCAGGTTGCACTAGAAGCAGTGATCTTTTCTGTGCTTTGAAGTTGCACTGAATTTTGAGAGTGTTGACACATAAAACAAAATATGAATGGTTGCTGGCATCCTTGGGAAGGAAAAAAGGTAATATGGAGTGTCTAAAACCATAGTACTTGAGTAAAATCTACTTTTAAACAGAGATTAAAAGTCACTGGAGACTGCTCTGGCAACAAGCCTCGCTCCTGGAAGGACAGCAGGCAGTTTCTTTTGGACAGCTTGCCTGCACTTCCATTTTCATCTTGGTGGGGCACCACATGATTCCAAGAGCTGGCACTAGCAGCTCTGCTCTTAGCCCTGCCACGGACATGCAGTTAAACAACTGGCAAACTGACAACAAGCAAGCTCAGGACTAAGCTCTTCTTCTATAAAGGCCCAATGCTGCTGAAGGCCAAGCAGCCTTCAGCTGCTTTTTTGTTACTCTGCACTAAATTGGCAGCACTCAACACGTCACAGGATTTACACACTAAGAAAAGAAATCCAAAGCAAATGAAAACTTGTGAACTGCAATTGCTAACTAGAAACCAGACTGACAAAACAGGCACAGCAGAAGGCATTTGCCATCCACCTTTTTAGGGCACCTGTAAGACAATGATGCCTCAGGGGAAAAAAAAGAAAGGAAGTTAATGTGGAAAGCAAATGGCTGATGGTAACTAATATCACTTCTGCAGCGCTGAGTCCCTGGAACCAAGGAAAATAACAGCTTCTTCAACAATCTGTGTGCAACTAAAGACAAAAAGAATTTTCTGAAGGCCTTTTTAGACAAGCTATCTGGCTGCACATGCACACAACCAGGTGAAGCACCATGGCCCAAAATATAAAAATGATCAAAGCAAGAGGTCTAATGCTCTTTGTGCCGGAATAAGGACTATTTCTGCTCTCTGCAACACTGCTTCCTACCTACCTGCTATATAGAGAGATTAAAAAAATGGAGTTTAAACTTCAGTACCATTAACCATCCGGTAGTTAAAAATACGAGTAGTTCTGCCCTTACTTCTAGTCCTGCCTAACACATGCAAATGTTTCCTCTCACCACTCAGGCTTGAGACAACCAATGGCAAATTACTAAGAGAAAAGCATTTCCATAAGCCTTAAATCAAGTGATTTGATTTGTAATGCTGGAAGAGTCCTGATTGTCTAAAAATGTCACCAGCAACCTGGAGGTATTCCTTTTCACCTGATCTGCTATCAGCTTTTGACATACAACCTTTACCCATCAGATATTGCTGTCAGGACTGCTCTCTAAGGACACAAGGTCAGTGTGGCACAGGCAATTAATATTGCATTGTGTCTAAGTTTACTCTGCCTTGTACACTGCTTAGTAATAAGAAGCCAAAGCAAATGCACACATGCTGGCACTATATGTTTTGGGTTCTGCCTTTCCTATGAAAAAAAAATTTAAAACCCTCTTTTGTTTTTTACCTTTTAGTACAAAAATCTATTTTTCATACTATGAGGTTTGCAGAAATCTCTCAAGGGGGAAGAAAGTGTCTCTGAAATTACTGAGATAAAGTCAATGTTTTCAAAGGCATTTGGAAGCAGGTAATGCAGTCTGCATTTCCTGCTTCCAAATTTACATCCTTTCCAGGAAGACAAGCCAAGGCCACTGAGCCAGACCTGGTAGTACAAAAACCCTGTCTCTACTTGCAAAACTAAAGCCATGAAGAAAAGCCAAAAGGAATCGTTACTCTCTAAGTTAATGGACTCAAGTTCAACAATTCAGAATCTTTCCACCTCTAAGGCAGATTAGAGAGACTCAGCAATATGATGGCACAACTACCACAGTATGTGAAAGATAACCTGTAAGTGTGAGAAGCACAGAAGCTTTTGAGATCATCTTCTGCAAGCAAGAGAAATACAGGCCATGGATGGCTTCATCCAAGTGCTTATTTACCCATCTCATCCCTTGGAAAACAGGAACAGAAGACTCACTTTCTGTAAGAAACTGTCTTTGTCCACTTCCTTCTGAAATATTCAATTGTGCTGCAGTTATTTTACCACCCTCTGCTCCACCATCCCCCAAACCCCAGATTTCCTCTTAACAACTGAGGGTTCACATCTTATCCCTTTTACTCTCCAGCTGTATACCCAGGCTGAATTACTGCTCAGTACTGTGCATTTCAGACAGTACTCAGAAACTCTATAAATGCAATTAGATATTGTGCTAAGAAGCATCAAGCAAATGCTAAAATGGCATTTGACTCAAGGTTTACTACAATTATTTTAATTTTTAAATGAACAAACATTGGCAAATCCAGGGATATGGAAAACCCTGACTCAGATACCATGTCAGGCCCCGAAAGAATTTACCAAGATGCACAAAACACAATACTTAGTGATTTAACTATGACATTTAATAAAAAAGAAAATGTATTGCTGGAGTATGACATGAAGTCATTTATCACCACTATGCTAAAAGGTCACCTAACACAAATAACCATGAGACATCATGTCTAAATATGTAAACTACCTTACCAACTTGTTAGTGATTATCCCATTAGAAGCTGCATATTATACTCAAGCCTTATCCTTTTTTTTATCTACACTTCAATTTAAGTAAGTATGTAAATTTCAACTGAAAAAGGATGTCTAAGAATAGAGAAAGCGGATACAAAAAGACTGTATCTGACAACAGAATTACACAGAATGTAGATTAAAGAAATTGGTATGAATATGGATGGTGTTATATTTGTGTGTTTAGCTTCATGATTCACAGTATATCTATGGATACATACAATTTTTGATAACTGATTCCTTTCATACAAGAAACAGAATTCATAGAAGAACTGTAAATCTTGAAAATAATAAAAAAAGGGATATTACAATCAACTAACATTGATTGTAAGGATTTAATTAACCTTCTCTTTAATGTGCTCTAGTCACTGGAGGAAAGGAAAAGGGAGAAAGGGATCTGATTTTCAGAGCCTGAGAACATAGGGACAAAAGGATTCATTACCCTTACCCGTCTGGACACTGTAGCATTAGATCTTTCTTTGAGCTGAGGATCTGTCAGGAGACTTATCCAGATGATATAAGGAGTATCATACTTAGCTCTTAGTCTGGGGCATCGTTTGAAGATAAAATCAATAAGGAAAAACTTGACTCCAGCATAGAGTCCTGAAAAAAAGGTCATATCAGTTTGGATGCTGAAGAGGCATTAAGAACATCACTGTTTTGATCATATTTTCTAAAGTTCACAAACAAAACAGAATTCTGTATATTTAATCACAGTGTTAAAACCATTCTCCTAGGTTTACTATTTTGTTATTCTTCTTCCAACACCAGAAAATTATTTTTCTTTCCTTCCCATCCCCAGTTCTTTTAAATATTTACATAGCCACTATTATGCAGAAGAACATTTGAATAATTCAAACATATGTTCCTTATTACCAGAAGCATTCTGAAAACATTAGATACTACCAAAACAAAAAAAAAACACACCAGAGCATTCAGCTATGCAGCTCCTGCAAGAATTTTAATGGCAACAGAGGGCTCTCATGTACTACATAAAACTCTATCTTCCAGGCCCAACTCTTATCTTATACAAGTTATTTCCTTGCATTCTGCCATTCAATATGGGCTTAAAATACTCTCTCTCAAAACTTTACTGAGTGCAATTCAGATCTCCTAAGAGTCAAATAATTATTCCTCACGCATCTAAATTCAATTGCTGTGTCAAGCAAACCTACATTTAACTTCAAGCTAACAAAATCTGAAGTTCAGTGCCACTAAAAGTAATGCTCATTTGATTACATCATGACTTTAATGAAAAAATTACAGTTCTTGGTTCACAGTATAGGGCTTCATACCTGAGCAAAGAGTTCTCATGATGTGGTGAGAACCCTTTTCTCAATTCCCTGCTGAGACTGAGTATCTGTACAGACCCACCCAGTCTGTTCCTTCTGTCTAGCCCATCCTCTAAGTTTTACCAGTAATCCCACTAATACTTTTATTTTTTTTCCTACATTGTCATTTTAATGCCTCCTGTGCCATGCCACATATTTCATCTACAAGGATGTATGAGCAAAAAACCCTCAACACACAGGATCTTCCATAAGCCTTGGAGCTGACAGTCTGAGAAGTTCTGCTAACAGCTCATCATAGACTTCTCCTCTTCAAGAAGCAAAAGCATTATCCAGTCTTTTCCTATTATACACTGAGATGGTTTTCAAAACAGTCATGACAAATGATGCCAAGCACAATGAAAATACTTTAGAACACTGCATGATTTATTAATGCAGGTTTTCTCTCTTAAACTCTAAAATTCTCCCTCTAAAGATCATGCAAGTTTTAACCATTAAGTCTAGACCGTAACAGGTGAATTATTTATTGTGTTTACCCAATGCAAGCCCAATAATCCTGTAGGGCAAAAAGCAGGATGCAATAAAAGCTGCCCATAGAGCAATGTAGAGCTTCTGTGTTATTTCTGGCTGGACCCACATGAACAAGCTGAAAACAAAAAAGAAGCAAAATTTTATTACAGTGTTACAGATATTGGTCAAGTCTTGTTTTAAAAGGGAAGAAAATCTCCCATCAGATAACTTACTTTTTAAATTTCTCCAGTATGTCTGCCATCTTGCCAAAAAGGTTCTGCATAAGAAGCAAGAGAATTAAAACCAAGTCCTGCGTTGTTTTGGGGTTTTTTTGTCCACATAATGAAAACAAATAGTTTTCTGAATTTCTTGGTAAGCAATTCCCAGAAGTGACTTTTTTTAAACTAATTTTTAGCCATTTATGTACTTCACAACTGATTAAATACAGAACAGAATAGCAATACATGATGATTTCTGCCTCATTTAACGTTGCTCTGTAACTTCTGATTGATCCTTACAAGTGGAGAAACCATTTGATCCCACTGTCATGACTGCAAAGCATTTACATTATTGCAAATATTTTAAATTAAGCTGTTAATCTAAGAGTAAAGAGCTCCTGTTAGTAGGTAACAGAACTGAAGGTCTCTTCAGACATTCTGAGTACTGAAATGACAGGAAGTGGTAACTGAGTTCATCAAAAGGACTATTAGCTTCTTGGAAACAGACCATTATCAGGTTTTATAATAAACCACTAGAGACAGCAGATTTCAACTAATTCCAGCAAATGGGGAGGCAACAGACCTCTGCTCAGGACTCAGGCCATATTCTCTGACCAATCCATACTGTCAGAGCACCTGAAAATTTCACCTCCCCAATAAATTTCCAAAGGTGTTCATATAAACATGCAACACCCCCAGCAGAAGGAAGGAGCTGAGCAGCCACAGTTAGCAGGCAAGGTTAAACCCCTTCTGACAGCAGCACATCATCAAGCATGGCACAAGACTGCAGTTCAACTGGATGGTGCAGTCACTCAGCTGCTACCTCATCCAGCTCAGGGAGCTGGGAGAAAACCTTCCTTCAGTCTCTCCAACACCAGCAGATTTCAAGGCTTGGAGGGGGTGGAGTTTTTTAAAATATGCTGCTTTAGAGATGAAGTGCAAACTGCTGAATTAACACAGCTAAACAGACCACAGCCTTCAGCTCTGTCTTAAAGGAACAGAGGCTCCTACATCAGTTTTATGACTAGCAGATTTGTGATATGGAACCACACTCCAGTACATTTTGAAAATTCATCACCCAATCTACATTATCAGAAGCTTATATGCTATATAAGGTAGAAAACTGTGAGAAGTTGCTTCTGTTCCCCTCCAGACCTTGCTCAGAGCTGCAGTCAGAGAACCTTAACCCATTCTCTGAAGCATCATGCCATTTCAGAAAGTCCAGGAATCCTACTGAGATCTCCACTGCTCACAGGGAAAGTTCCCTTTGCAAGAGAAGTATTTATTTTTTAAGTATTTGTTTTCACATGTTACAACATAACAACCTCCTGTGACCACTTGGAGCATGAACCCCCTTGCTCCCAAGGAGACAGCCAGAGAGCAGCACAGTACCTGAGCCTTCTGAGCCACATCCAGAACAAGCTGGAACTTTTCAGACACAGTCAGGTCCTCTTTTGGGTGCTCCTTAGGCAAGAAAGACACAATACATTGATTTGCAGCTCAGATAAAATGTATTTTGCAAAACTTGTCAGAACAAGGTGACCCCTCAACATTCTTGGCAATACTCATCTCACTTTTAATAGTCTCTACACTTACCATTTTCCTCCCTTGTTTCAGAGCTATTTTTTATGACTTTCAGTGCTGGTTATTTTTAGTTTTCAATGCTTTGGGGGGCTCAGGGTAGACTTTATCTATAACTATCTGAAAGGAGGTTGTAATGAGGTGGGGGGGATTCAGTCTTCTCTCCCAGGTAACAAGTGACAGACCAAGAGGAAATGGCCTTAAACTTTGCCAGGGGAGATGTAGATTGGCTATTCAGAAAGATTTGTTCTTTAAAAGGGTTGTCAAGCCTTGAAACAGGCTGCCCAGGGAAGTGGAGTATTCCTGGAAGTATTTAAATGACACTTAGATCTGTCACTTAGGGATGTGTACCCAGACCCAGTATGGGGCTGGCAATGTTGAATTAACAGATTGACTCAATGTTCTTAAAGAAAACAGAATGTAAGACTTCTTGAAGATCCCATAGGACCTAATTTGTCCCAAGATGATAAATTAAAATTCATTTCAGAAATGTGTTTTAAGTTTGGAATATTTTAGGGTGAAGCATCTGAACCCAAGAGTGCTATTACTAAAGATTTTTAAATTACAAGAGAAAGAAAAAAAAAGGAGTGTCTCCACTTGCAGCTCTTCCTTCCTTTCCAGCTACCCACACAAACACAGAGGAGGGTTTAAAGGTGCAATTTTTTCTGCAGGCATACAGGGGACGCTGATCAAAGACCTACCATCTGCTCAGAAACTTCAGGCACAATGCTCCACTGTATTCTCCAACCCCTAGGAATGATGGAAATAGTTAGAGAGCAAGAACTCCATCCATTGACATGGCTTATTTGTAAAAGGTTAAAAAGCAGTTTTCTGCAATAAGCACTTATGGCTTAAAAGCAAATAATATAATCCCCAAATTAACAAAGAACCCACAACATTACAGAAGCACAAGTGGCCAATAACAGCCACCTTTAAAAATATTATTTAAATAGATACTAAACAGAATCACTGCTTGTGGATTTTACAACAAAACTTAATGGTGTGCATGGAGTAAGGATTAGGAATATTTTTCTCTTATTTTTTCATGTGAAGAAAATTACATCAACTTATTCAGAGGTCTGAATAATTGTATTTGCTACCAGCAATTTCCAGGGAATACAATGTCAAACAGAAAGTATCAGTTAAAAAGTCAGAAAAGTAGTTTACAACATGCACATTAAGGTCCTCTACATCATTTTAAGGTGCTTTAAAAAAAAAAAAAAAACAAAACAAAACACCCAGACTTAATTTTTAGGAGAGATTGACTTTACAACTGGAAAATACTTTGGATAAAGTATTTCAAGAGCTATGGAAAAAGGCAAAACTGCCATTTTAGGCCTAGGTGAACATTCTCTGCTGGGAAAAACAGCAAGCTTCAATATTGAAGGAGATGTTCTTCAAGTACTCTAAACATTGCAGAATTAGAAATATTAGAATCTAGTGTGCTGAGGGATTTGTCTGAGAGCATGCAACATTGTTTACGATAACCCAAGCCACAGGATACAAAGATAATTCCCAAAATTAGTAAAAGATTATAGAAACTGAGCAATGACACTTAGGATATTTGAGTTTCCCTGTGTTAAATGTAACTAACAGTTTTAGAAAAGTTAGCAGTTTATAACTCAGTGCAAAGATAACAAAACATCATTCAAACAAAGCAAGAGAGCAAGCTAGTATTTGTGCAAATACCTGGCTATGAGGTAATTTAGGGATAACCTCAAAATTGCTAAAAATAAGAACATAGGAATGGCCCAGCCATGCCATACAGCATTGATGTAAATCTGCAGATTAAGAAAAAAAAACAAAGAAAGAGATGTGGATTACAAAATGGGGTACAGTGAGTTACCTGAAATTCCACTTCCCACTGTGCTCTTGGGCTTAAAACCATGCAATTCACAATAATTTTTTTTTTTAAATTTATAAAAAAAAATTTAATTAATAAGTTGTAGCCACTCTATAATTGACAACAGCCCCACACTCAGGAATGCAAAATCAACACTAAGAATGAACCAGATCTCCAGAGATGACACTTCACTAGTTCTCAGCTGCCTCAGAGAGAGTATTGAGTATTTTCAACACTACAATTACATGAAGGGGTAGGAGGAAAAAAGAGAGGTAAACCCTCAAGTCTGTGAATCTGCTACATGACCATGATATGGCCAGCAATGGCACAGAAGCCACGGAATAGAAGTGGAGTTACAGCAACTAGCCCCGTACTGGGCAACAGGATAAACTCTCACTCTATTATTTCAGGTCAATTCAATCCCAAATTTTTACCAAGACTAAAAAGATTGCAGGAAAACAGGTTTTATTTTATGTATAAAGTACAAACACAAAAAGCTTCAAAAGGTATTCTGTACCCAGCTTCTGAAAGCAGACACTGCAGGCTCTCTGTGAGAGACACTAGGGTTTCCACTGATAACCACAAAGTGAAACATTGCTCTGGCTCCCAGGTCCCAGAGCTTTCAAAAAAAAAAAACCTGCTCAAGTTTCTTCTTTCAGTTTTTATCTGAAATATGGGCTTACCAAGTGAGGCAAGAGAAATTCAGCAGATATGGAGAAGGGACAGACAGAGGACACTGTGAGGGAAGTCTCCTCCTCAATATTCATTCAGCTGTGCCATGCAAAATAGCAGAAGGTCTATACCTTACAGGGAGTTAAGTTATTATTTAAGAAAAAGGTGTGTGATATTTTCACCACACAGCTACTGCCAATTCCTTTGACAGAAATTAATTTCACATACACTATGACCAAAAGAATTTAGATAATTTAATTAACAATAGGAAGAAGGAAAACAATCCAAAACTCCACTAGATACTTATGTCTCTTGGCATCCAAACCTCATTAAGATGGTATAGAAATGCTTGAACACAGCTCACAGACCTGATGTTTGCACAGTGAATCCTACTGAAATCAAAGCATTTTTCCTCTCATCAGTATGATCCTATCAAATAGCAAAGAGCCCTGATGGGGACAAAAGCTTCTCATCAAATGTAACCACTATCAGCAGCTCAGCCCTAGACAGGAAGAAACTCTGCAGAGGCTGAAGTAACCATTGAATTACAGGGTCTGGGAGACGAGAAACAAGAAAGGAGTGAACAACACCCAGATAGCTCCAAGTTATTTTAACAATTACAAAGCTATGCTGCAGGAGACCCAGGAAACACAACTGAACTGGTTTTATATAGAACAGAAGTGACTACTACTGAATATTTTGTGTCAAATGAAATTACACTATTTGATTTGACTTGAACTGTATCACAACCCCTACTCAGATATGGCAGTTTCAAAGAATTTCAGCAAATAATGTATTTTTTCAAGTTCTTACTACTCCTGGAGGAGTAGGATAACTTACAATAAAGGCAATAGCAGAAGTGTAGATAGAATACCAATCTAATAAGGCAGAAAGATTCTTCACAAAATTTGTAACAGGTTTGGCACCTCTCTCTAAATGGAAGTTGAGAAAAAACACAGTATTAGAATTAGCTGGCAGTGGTTGAATCACTTGTAAATTACAAACAATCAAGTTAGAAAACTACAGGAATATTCATGACATGTAATGATAAAAAGGCTTATCCAAATGAAAAAAAATTAAACCCACCAATGTAACTTAGCAATTAAAGAATGCATTTCCAAACAATGAAGTGTTACCCAAGACAAAGATTATGTCTCAACTCTTCAGTATAGACAAAGGAAAAAAAATCAACATCCTTAATAAGGCTACCCTGAATGCTAAAAGCAGCTTGTTCTCAGCCATGTTCACACTACCCCAAAGACCACTGTACAGGTCAGTTTGTCTCACTGTAAAACAATGTACATTAACCTGACTGAATTACAAGCCACCAAGGAACAACTTAGAATCACAGAATCATTCAGGTGGGAAAAGACCTTGATGATCATCATTGTGTTTGACCATTAACCCAGCATTGCCAAATCCACCACTAAACCATGCCCCTAAATCATTTTGTCTGCAGAGCCTTCCTACCCACCATCATATCAACACTGCTATCCAAGTTGGTGTCATCTGCAAACTGACAGGGAGCACTCCATCCTGCTGTCCAGATCATTGATAAAGATACTGAGCAGGACAGTCCAATACAGAGCCCTGGGGAACACCACTTGTGACCAGGTGGATGTGGCTCCATCCCCACCACTCTCTGGGCCTGGCCATCAGCCAGTTTTCTACCCAGCAAAGGAACACCTGTCCAAGCCATGATCAAGCCATGATCTTCAGGAGAATGCTGTGGGAAACAGCATCAAAGGCTTTACTACAGTCTAGGTAGCCCTTCCCTCCCTTGCTGCTGCTTCACCAGCTAGATTAAAGCCAGGCTAGATCTCTTGGTTTCTCTCTGCAGGACTCTACCCATGGCTAGCACTTTGCTGCTTACTCTTCCTAAGCTAAGCAACCCAGCAGATGACTCCTTGTGTGCCACCTCTGCAGACCTCTGGTCTTGCTGTCACTGCATGGGAGACTGACCTGTGCTGGGAGAGGCCCACACACAGGCACACCCAGCCAGCAAGAGCAAGAGGAGCTCTTCCTCAGGTCCCTAAAAGCCTCTTCTCCTTTACCCTCTTTCACTTCTTGGGAAAACTAGCCAGGGAACACAAGGAAACAGGAGAGAGCTGCTGCAAGACCACCAAGGTGTCTGTTGGACCACACCAGTTTTGCTCTTCCTGAGGAGAAGAATGATGATACCTCCTGCACAGAGAGTCTTAGAAGCTCTCACTCTCTTTTGCAGTAGAACTCACAACATTTCAATCGTTCTTCAAGAGAGCCTCTGACCTGCTGTCCCAGTTTGTTTGGCTTGAGACTGAGCTATCCTAAACACACATGCTATGTGAAGTAATCAAGCAACTAGCACTGGATTTCCTCAAGCATCAGCAGCACAACCAAAGCAGCAGATGATGGAAGTGGAAGGGCACACCCTAGGCACTGGAAGAGCTCATGGACTCAAGTGCTGCTTCCATCTGCTCTGCTGCTGCAGCCTACACCAAGCCCACAGAGAGGATTAAGACTTGAAAGACTGGAAATCACTGGTGACAACATTCTGGAGAGATCTGAGTCAGGCTCCTTGGACAACAGGGATCTAGATTTTGTGGCTAACCTACTGGAAATTAGGAACCACCCAAAATTTAACTTTAATACTATTTTTTAAAAGGTATTCTGAAGGCAATGCATGTATACCATTGACAACAAATCACAAGTATTGTTCCAAATGAAACCAGAACAAACACAACAAATAAAACACTGCTAAGTACTTACTTAATCTTCTCATATTTTCGGTCAACCTAAAAAATAATAGATAAAAGCAACTTGTTAAATAGACAACTAGTGCACACTTGCACAATTGTACATAGTACATTTGATCCCCGAAATACTCCTCACACTTATAAACTATAAGCTTTATTCTTGTCTGTTACAAAATGTGTTTCTACTAACTAATACAGTCTATCTTCCATCAGACTGAAAACTGAAGTTTAAAAGCCCTCCAGCCTAATTAAGACTTTGTTCACTGTTTCTGGGAGGCATATGACAAAACCTGGTAAATAATACAAATCTTATTTTATTTCAGACAGCAGATAAAACTTAAAATCTCATGTTTTGTCCAAAGCAGTCACAAAATTTTTGAGGTATTTCTGTACTTTTGGTGTTATTATTTGTTATTGAAACACTTGCTCAAACCATACAAAAGGTTGGTTTCCTTTAAAAAGGAAAAAAAAAAAAAGTGAGAAGAAAAGTAACTTGTAAAGGCACCAAGAATTTCAAAATGACATTAGGGATTTACCTTCTAGCACTAAGTGGCTCTTCTGTTTCCACTGTATTCTCTTCTGGCTGAAATCTGAAGTCCTCAATATACTCCCCAAATTTATCACAAAACCACTTATGGAGTCTTGAGGAGACTGTGTGAGAGCTCTTATCTGTAAAAAAGAAGCACTAAGTATAAGAATAATGCTAGAAGACATCTTTCTCCAATGCCAGCCCATTCCCACACACAGTGCTTCGTTGGGAGGCACACTTTGCACAGCTTCCCCATCCTTCATCAGCACTCTTTGTGGAAACTTGCAATTTACTTCTGCCATTGCACAGGAACCCAGCTGCAATAAAGCGGTAAAATAAGACTAAAGGTGACTCCTGCATTGCTCTTAGGACAGTACATGGAAGCATCTTATTACCTAAAGTACAAAGAGCAACACATCCTAACAAACAGTAATTTTTAGCAAACACAGTAAAAACATTTTCTGGTTAAGAGACTTCTGTAAACAAAAGACTGACATAAATCTCCGTGCTCCCTGTTGTGCTGAAGGGTCACCTTGAGAAAAGCAAGTGCAAAGCAAAACACTCCTGAGCAGAGAGCTGGACAACCACCTTGCAGCCACAGGGATTTGACAGGAAAGGGAGGTGGAAACATAAGCAAGATTCTGCTGGAAGCATTTTTACTTCCACTTTCCAACCACTAATAGTTCATAAAGATTGTGGTGTGTGTCTTTATAGAGCTATAAAAAAAACCCCACTGAGTTTCTTTTTTTCTAAAGTCAGCCTTCAGAATTCATGCTGCATATACCACTCTCTATATATGGAATATACAGTCACAATACTACCTGGGAAGTCTTATACAGCAAAATAACGAAGTGATGCACATTTTCTGTACATCAGTTTCAGTGGAAAAATAACATAATATGGGGGTACATGGAAATAAATTCAGGCTAAAAGCCTTAAGGCACTGCAAGTGAGAACAAAACAATCACCTGTAACAAAACTGTGGTCTAGAAGGAAGAGACAAACTACTTGGAAACGTAGCTCAATACAGCAATGTCGCAAAGAGGATACTGGTCATAATTACTCCATGACCAAATTTAGCACAGAATTCCATTAAATTAATATAAGATTAAACAGAGGCATGGAAGATTCATCAGCCAATTACAACAGCCAAAAAGATGCAATTAAGCCTATGAGAAAAAGCCACTGGAGCTCAGAAAATAGAATCAAACCATTTATTAATGATTTACAATGAAATCTAGAAAAATAAGGAATCTAGTGACTGTTTACAGCTGGGACAACACTTCCATTTGTGAATAAAAATATGAAGTAGCTTCCCACACGCTAATACTTCAGAAAATACTGAGAAAGAAATTTTGACAAGAGGAAAAAAAAGTCAGGTTGCAGCTCACATAACAGAAAGCACTGACACTACGGAAGTACAGGAGGGGAAGTTTGAGATTTAGTCCACAGATTTAAAATCCTAAGTCTCAATCACAAGCTGTAGGAAGGGAAGTAAAACTGTACTGAAAGACTGAGAATTTGACTGTTGCCTTAGTTCTTTCAGACATTAGTAGTACATTACTGAAATCGTAATTAGTATTAGCTTGAGAAATGTATATGGCAGCGTAGGTGTCCAACAATTAATAACTCTTAATCTTACTCCTTCTCCAGAATGAAGTAGTAATATGATTAGTGCATAACAGACCTTCTGCAACTGAGAACAAAACAGAACATTTTTTCTATGTATTACACCTGTTTTTCTCCTAAGTCAAGGATCAGCAAGGCATGCCAAAATGATGAAGTGAGCCAATAGGTTTCATTACACACCTAAAGGCCTTACAATACACAAAAAATTCCTTGTTTTGGTATGCTAAGTCAACTACAAAAAGTAAATGCAGAACCATGTACAGAGAGAGAAGTTGCTCGAATTGTCATTTATAATCAGCTTCTTCAGAAGCAAGATTTGATCTTCTAAGGATCTTAAAAAAAATTTAAAAAAATCCAACTGAACTAAAGTGTTGTTAGAGATCTGACCAAGCTCACCTGTTCCATTGGCTTGTGCCTGTGGCTTTGCAGGTTGCTGAGCTGCAGGCACCTCTTCTGCCCTACAAAGAAAACAGAAACAATGTGAAATGTTACAGAGGAAGAATTTATTCCCTTTTAGGTAAAGGAAACACCAGAACCTCCATGGTTTCCATAGCTGAGATTATACAACCATGACAAAAAAAACCCCAGCTTACGCCCTTTCACAAGACTCAAAATATTCATTGCACTTAGGATCCTGGGAAACAGCACCCACTGTGAGGTGGGGTTTGGCCATTCCTGTCACCAACAGCTCCATTTCATCTTACAACTGCTCAACAATGTAGTATTAAATTTCTTGCATTATTTATGCCTTCGTGTGGTATACTCATTGCAACGCCTGCCAGGAAAATTCTTCAGAGCCATGACTTTTCCCACAGCAATAAATTAAAAGGGATTCCATATCACAAGTTGATAACCACAGCAGTAGAACAAAACCACAATTTAACACACAAATCTTGAATCCTGCCATCGCTACTAGGGTCAAACAACTTCACAAGAGGAACAGGTGTTAAGAATAATTTTAAATGTTATGTTGTAAACTCTCAAAATAGACAGATCACAACCAATTTGAAAAATAACTTGAGAAATTGAAATAGCCTGAAAAATTGCAACAAAAATGTTCTAAAAATATATGTCAAGAAGCTGGCATCATTAATCTCACCTTTAGAAATGACTCAAGAATATTCTCATCCATTAAAAGTGAACAGATTTTTTTAAACACAAAATGCTTTTGGCATTCTGTACATGTGCAAGGCTTCAAATTACATTTGTACACAGCCTCCAACTGCCAACCTGTGCTGAGAATACTTCAGGCTTTAGTCCCAAAGTCTTCAGTCATCCATGCAGATATCATACAGAAAGTTGTTTTTTCTAATGAAGCAGGAGCTTTGACAACATAACACCAGCCACAGCAAGCTTTACTTGACAGGGAGTTGAATGAATGAAAAGATTACTTCTTGAAATAAAAGTGTCAGTTGTGCAATTTCATGATCACTCATTTATCAGGGAATGTAAGCATTTTCAAATGTTCCTTTCATCTTTTGCTCCTCAGAAAGGGAACCAAGTGAAACGTGGTCAGCAAATGAAGAGCAAGAAGAGGGATCCCATTGCACTGGGCGGATTGCAGCAATACAGATGGACATACAGTTCTCTCTCCTGCTGTTCCTCTAGAAAGGACATTAGGAAAAAATGTCACTGTACTGCCTGCCCATGGAAAAGGTCCTTACTACTGTGTGCTGCTCAGCATTACCATACATCAATGAACATGATGGAGAAACTAGAGAACTTGTTACCTCCCTTCCTTCCTAAGCATTCCTGATCCCTAATGAGATTTCCACATCCTTGCTCCATTCTAAAAAGGACATTTAGAAGTAATTTACTCATTTATGAATTACAGCTCGACATTTATTGGTGTGAATGAGCTGAATTCAATGGTTTTGGCTTTGAAAGACACTTGCTTTCACAATTTGTCAGGACTTTTCCCCATGGCTTCTGTGTTTGCAGCAACTCTTCCTTTCGAAAGTCACCTGAAATGTCATCAGTTTATTTTCTTCAGCTAAACTTGAACTTTGGTTCCTGTGCCATTTTACCCCAGTTTCTATAAAAGTCACAGGTTCCTCCTCCTGTCCCTGCTTCTTCTCCCATACCCTTGCATCTCCTCTATTTCCAGCTCTCAAAAGACAGCAACAAACACTTTCAAATTTGCACCAACTCTTATACAGTAGTATCTTGTTTTCCTCTACCAGCCACACATCAGATGGTTACACCACATATTGAGCATTTCAGCTGAAATCTGTCATTCAGACTGTGTTTCATTGAAGCTGAAGCCACATTTAGGTAGAAAGGAGGTGGTCATTAACAACCCATTCCAGCAGTGTGGAGGCACTGACACCAGCACTCCCAGGACAGAGCCAAGATGAGATCCCACCACTGTCAGCTGTCAGTCTTCAGGCTGGGTCTTCTTTTGACATGCTGGGATGTATTTTCAAAAGCAGCACAGCATCACTACTCCCCAGGTTTCTTAGGCAAAAAATCAAGAAAATCTCACCAAGAAGTAGCCCTGTACAGCAGCCTTACTGACATCAGGAGCACATGACAGTTGGCTCTGGCCCTTCTTGGTGCTTTAGTTTCGTTTTTCTGGCAATGTCTTACTTGCCATCTGCCTGTTACTTCTTCCCCATGAAGAACCTGACCTTTACGAATCATCAGGTTAATGACAGCTCATTACTGCACCTGTGAATCAGGTTATAATTAGCCACTTCAGACAGATCTGTGACAGGAAGCTCAGAATTCATTGTTTGGGCTTGCACACCTACTGGGAAGTTCAACTGCAAAACGAGGTCATGTTGAACCATCCAGTTCATCAATACCACTGACAGAGGGAAGAAATTATCTTTCCAGTTTTCTGAACCACTCTTCATGGCAGAGATAATTTAAAAGGCTAAAAAACATAAACAGTCCTCAGAACAACACTGTGCTTATATGTGGGCTTCCCAACAGCAGCCTGAACCTAAGAAAACAAGCTGCATTAATTCCTCTTGGATACGCTTTCCACCCAGAAAAAGGGTGTAACCGGTAACACCAACATATCCCCAACATGAAGTTAGGTCATCTTTTTGCAACTGAAGACTGCTGCCCTTTAAAGCACAGGCTGTTTGAAACAGTTAAGAGCCTCAGACAGTGGAGGAGACAAACACAAACTGTCTTTTTTGTTTATCTCTCTTTTTATATACTGAGGTCAGGAAAGCATCAATATTAATGAATATTAGAGCTGTTCATGACCAGGACACATGTACCTCTCAAAAGCAACTAGCACACTCTGATGCAGTGTCCATTCAGTGCTGCCCCACAGAACAGTACCCAAGTATTATTTAATTATTTAGTTGCAAGTATAACACAAAAGTTAAGGGAACCTTGACACTGAAGACCATTTCCCTAAAATAAACATTTTTTAAATGCATATTAGGCCCTGAATACAGCTGCAAGTTGAGATGTCTGTGAATCAACAGACTCCCTCAAAAAACTGGATGCAGACCAGAACTGCTGGACACAAGTGCAGTCACTGCCATGATGTTCTCAGACATATTCAAAGCAATCTTCCCACAGGCTAACTCCAAGTTCACAAGAAACCCACCACCAGTTTTTCAACCACTGTTGTAGAAGACATTCAAGGCTGTTAACACTTTTCCTACTGCTCAAAGCAACCTGAATATTTGTATACTTCCATCAAAAGCACATTCCAACCTCATACATGCAAAAATAAGCAGGTATTTTCTTAGCCCACTTTAAAAACATATCTTTCAGGTATGCATGGCTTCTTACCCTGAAGAGCTGTTAAAAAAACAAGTTAAATAATGTTCATGTTTTCCATCTCCTTCCATTAAAATACACCAAACATTTCAGAAGCCCTTGCTATTCTAACTACAATGAAGGAATAGTGATTTATGCAGAAGCATTGTCTATTTGGCCCTTGTAAAAATAGTTCACAATGGTACTAATAACAAGGTGTGCTGCATAAGTCACAAGCTGCTGGTAAGTGCTGTTGCAAAACTTTTTGTTATTTTTCTTTCCTGCATGACTGTAGCTCACAATTTAGAAATATGACAGTTACAGCTCACACAAACTATTCCAGATTATTTATGCATCATTCTGCTCGCAGTATGTCATAAGCTTCAGCTGCCATACCAAATGCTGGGATGTTCTGAACTGTATCTGTGGAAAACTTCAGCTGAGGCCACTCTATTTCTAAATAATCAGATATACAAACAATAAACACCATGACAAACAAAAGCACCAAGAATCCTCTTCTTCCACTCTACCCTCTTCCCTATGCACAACTGTGACCTCAACAAAGGAAGCCCATGTTCTTCACTAGAAAAAAAGAATCTAGATTTTGTATTTGTTTTCTCCTTGCCGATCATTTTTCATCATGTTTTATATTGATATGTGTATTATCTGCCTCACAAATAGTTTTTAATACTGAAACGTTTAAAATAATTTCTTTCTTACACCACAGCACAGTTTGATTTTCATTAGCATTAGTTTACTTCTGCAAGCAAAAAGAACAGTACATGCAAACCCCAGCCTTCAACTAAGTACCACAAAGCTGCTCCCTCCCCTACCAGGGGACGTATGAATATCTATTTTAAAACTGCTAACAATAACCTCAGAAGCAGGGTGAATTTGTCATAACCAGCCAGATTTGCTGCAGTTACTTTGCTTAATAAAATTAAATTTCCATCAGGCATAAATATGGGCTATTTGACTATGTAAGCCAACATTTTCCCTATAGTCCTAATAAAAGTATTTTTAAATGTCCACAATGACCTGCAAAATACAGTAAGCAGTGAAGAATTTCGCACAATGAAGCACAAGTTAAGCAAAAATCATGGACAAACAAATTGTTCTCCTCCTGGGTAGAAACCAAAAAAATTTCAAAGTCTTATTTTGTTATCACCTTATGCATCCTGCCTGTCACAAAGAGACTGAAATAGTAGTGAGACCAGTTAGAGAAACACTTTGGTAGAGAGGATAATTGGCTGCATGTAATCCCCAAGTGCAATACCCAAGCTGACAGGACTAATGTAATCCTTAGGATATCTAAATAGCACTCAGGGAGCCATGTCATCCTACCTTAATTTAGCAATGTCACTCCTGCTAGAGGTTTGCTGTTGTTCACCACCCAAGGTACAGATGTCAACACAAATATTGATAAACAAAGACCTTCCATCTCTTTTCTCTAAAACCTGTGCTGGTAAGCTGCAGTGGGCCAGCTGAGACTCTGAGGGGATGGTAAACAGTACTGTGCAGAAGCAGAGAGCTCCTCATGCTCCCCCAGGACCCGCAGGCACAGGGAGATCCCTGTCCCCCTTCTCCGTGCAGGGCCCGGGGCCCAGGCACAGCCGCCCTCGGGACAAGGCTGAAGGCCTGCGCCAGCTCTAAAGACAAGCACGTGGAATTTGCATCTCAAGCAACTTCTTCAAGGCAGCAAGTCACAGGTGAGAAATTGTCCTTCCCTGAAGCATCAGTTTCATCTCCCAAGAGCAGGGACAAGGCTCAGTGCTCTGTACAGCTGTCACTGTGCCAGCAGATAGCCTCAGCACGCACCAGGCCCAAGCTGCTCCTCTGCAGCTGTGCACTCTAACAGGCCATGCCAGTGCAGACACACAGCCAGACCAGCACAGGCAATAAAAATGCACTCTCACATCCCAGCTGTAAGGGCAACTTTAAAATGTCACTCAAAAAAAGTCCAGATCAGAGCAGGCTGAGCCACCTTCCCACTGCACAGCTGTGGTGCTGGCTTGGGAACCAGGCTCATCCACAAGGACCTTCGGGAGCCCCTTCTAAGCTGACTGGGCAGCACAGGTCAAAGGCTTCACACAGACCAACCCTGCACAGAACCAGGGATTGTGGAAAAACATCACCATGAAATACCACCTGAAAAAAATCCCACTGTAGTGGGTACTGAGAATAAGAGGGAAGGCCTAATCTATCTTTTATCTCAAGCCTTGGTGCACCAACACTCTGAATACTGTTCAAACTCTTAAAACAATTAAAGAATGGCAACTGCATTGATGAAGGGGGTGGAGTACTCTTAAAGAAAGTGGAAAAGCTGGAACTTTTTAGTCTGAAGAGAGCGTAAGAGAAGAAAGGACTCATTAAGGATGGCAAATAAACTGAATGCTGAACAGTAATTCACCAAATCTTACAAATCTGTCACTACAGGGCACTTCTTGAAACCACTATAAAATCGGTTAAAAAGGAAAGGAAATAAAATGCTTCTTTAAGAGGGGACTTCTGTAATGTGTTGTCTCCATAGTTTCCAGAAGAAGAGAACTCCAGCAATGAACAGTGTTAAATAAATTCATGGATAACAGGTCTGCCAACAGAGACTGAAGTGAAAGACTGCAACGTACCTTCTGACACCCATAAATGAAGTGTATGTGAATGCTTACAGTGAGTGGTTGAGGGAACAGGGGCTGTTTAGCCTGGAGAAAAGGAGGCTCAGGGGAGATCTCACTGCTGTCTACAACTGCCTGAAAGGAGGTTGTAGCCAGGTGGGGATCAGCCTCTTCTCCCAGGTAACAAGCTATAGGACAAGAAGAAATGACCTCAGGTTGCACCGGGGAGTTTTAGACTTGGTATTAGGAAAAATTCCTTCACCAAAAGGGTTCTCAAGCACTGGAACAGGCTTCCAAGGGATGTGGTTGAGTCACCATCCCTGGAGGAATTTAAGAGACATGTAGATGTGGCTCTGGACTGCATGGTTTAGTGGTAGCCTCAGCAGTGCTGGGTTAATGGTTGGACTCGATGGTCTTAAAGGTCTTTTCCAAACTAAATAATTCTATGATTCCATGGGAGCAGCAGGCAGACAGAGAACAGAAAGAAAATAGGCCCACATGTTTCCTATAAATAGCTCCTAGTTCTATTGCTACCAGTGGATGTGGACTGGCCTGAGAGGGAAGGTATTTTTACACCTGAGTACAGAACAAAGTGGGAGGCTGGGAAGAATTTGCGTGGCACTGGGAGACCACATATCCAGGCAAAACATTTTGCCTGTCTGCTCTTGCTTGTCACCTCTAAGTAAGTGGCAGTGCTTAGCACGTGATCCACAACTCAGCCTGTGTGCTGATGACAGCACTTGGTGGTGAGCCACAGATCCTGCTGCTCAGCCCAGTAATCTCAGCTGCTGCCGGGGAAGATACAACAGCAGCTATGTACACAAGGGGTCTAGAACAACTAAGCAACTGCTGTAGTCAGAAGATCTGTGGAGCTAAGCAGAGTAAGGAGAGACAACATCAAATGGGATGCCCCTGAGGCTGAAAGGAGCATGGGGAGGTGTTTCCATTTGTCACTGAAAGGCTCGGATTTCAGTTACTCACATGTATTTAGGGCTTTTCTGTGGCACTGGGACATCCTTGCTGCTGCTAGAGTAAGAGTAACAAAGACTGGGCAGTCTGGAGAATACACAGGTTTTGGGAAGGATAAGCATTTGCAATGGCTTGGCAAAGGCTCTGGCATTCAGTAGCTCCAGGCAGGCAAGAACCCAGAGGGAGAGCATCAGAAGAGGTGAAATGAAAAACATCTCAACCAGAAAGTGTCATGGCACTTCCACAGCTTCAGCAGTATGTATGGCCAAGGAACTCATATGTACAGGAATGTTAATTATGTCTTTTTACAGGACAACATAGACAGCTGCTCTCTTTGTGACCAGTAATTTATTTTAAGAGCACCTAGGCCAGAAACATTTGCTTTTACCAGCACTTCCCAGAGCCAGTCAGAGATCTCAAGTGGTTTTAAGCTCCATAGTGAAGATGTTTCTCTTACCTTGCTTTAAGTACTTCATTGACTCTTTGTTCTAGTTCTAATCTCCTCTGACGTTCCTTTTCTAGCTCCTGCCTTAATGTTTCAGCATTTGTTTCTTCTCTCAGCTTCCTGAGCTCCTCCTCTGTTAATTAAAGAAGAAGAAGATAAAGATTTAGTTACCCTGAAGTATTTCTATAAGAAATTTTAAAACCTAATTATGACAGATTCGGTGTGGGGGATTTTTTTTTTCAGCTGTGCTACACCAAATGTGCTCACCAGAAAAAAAAAAAAAGTATTCAAGGACTAGACAGACTTCATAAAAAGCACACAGCTGTATCAAGTACAAAATGTTTCATTACAATTGTTAAGCAAGGAGGAAAATAACTCCAAAGTTTTCTTTTCAATATGCAAAATAAGCCCTGGTACAAGCAATCTTTACTTAAACATGACATACTCTTCATTCTCCAAAGAAATAATCATCAGGAAAGGCTGTCTAATGCTAACACCAGAGGTCATAACAGCAACAAGAAAAAAAACTATCTGCTTTCTTCCCTCATGGCTGTGGGTGGGAAAACACAAAACCATAAACTCAAAAGAAGTTCTACGATGCCATATAAACCCAAGCCCATCAATTTCTGGCAGTGAGTCAGACAGTCCCTCTATGAGCCTCAGCGCATTATAATTTTAAGAAAGGGTTGTGAAACAAGAAACTAAGTTAAAATTTTTACACTTTCCCAGGTTATTGTATGCCCTACTAACTTCCATGTAATAATTATATATAAAAATATACTCACATATTTACTTATACAAACACATACACACTCTCACAACATTTTCCACAAGAAGTTAGTATCAAGTATGTATAAGGCTTTTTTGTGGCTAATTAGCCTTGCTTTTTGTCACTGGCAGTGTCCTTGCTCATGACCTTATTTTACTCTAGAGCTAAAATGGGGTCACTACTGCTGACAACTTTTCCCAGATAGGCATACATGAGACATGGCAAAAATAAGATTGGGAATCTCTTTTTTTTTTTTTTTTTCTTTTTAAACCAAAATTTACTTTACATTTTTTTCTCCAGTATGTTTTTTAAGCTCAATCACAACAATCAATAGCAGAACAGCAGGTGTATTTCAAGTTTACAGCAAACCAGAAGAGAAATTACTTTCTATTTCCACTACCATTACAAGAACAACAGGTTCAGGCTTTTTACATTGTTTTACAAGACTGGAATACCATTTTATACCCTCCAGAGGGTTGTTACACAATGTCTTTTGTTTCTTCTCATGTACTGCCTTCTAAATCTTTGATAATCAGAGAATTTTGGTATGTGAGCCTCAGTGACTCCAACCACCAAGCTCCTTGAGAAGGACTAAAGCCACAGTGCAAACGTCCAGAGGAACTGAGGCACTCTCTGTGACCTGCAGGAAGCCCTGTGCAGGGTGTCCCATCACTTCATCTGCTGACTGTCTGCACTCCTGCAGCAGAGTAGAAGCCTCGGAGCACCAGAATTGAGAGAAGATGGGAAGATACATGAACCAAGGGGACAACACTGTGGCTTCCACTGTGAGGCTACAGACTGAACTCCACCAAAAAGAAAGGAGTGCTGTTACCCATCTCCCACTGAGAGACAGTGACCCTGGGATGAAGAGCTGGAGCACAGAAACCACCAGGTTATCCTCCAGCAACTGAAACTGAGAATCCCCAAGGGTGGGCTAGGGAAATGCCACTGGTGCAGAAGGTATTGTCTCTCCTGTAAATAAATGGAAAGATATGGATATAAGGGCAGACTTCTACATGGGGCTGTTCCTAATTACGTATCCACAAGGAATTTTAAATCCAACAAGAAAACTAAATTTGTAATTAATTTACCCTACATTCAAGGGCTTGCCTTGTTCCAGAACAAGAGCCTGCACACAGCTGAGGGGAAACATCTGTTGCACTTCAAATGCACTGGGGCTTGTGCAATATTATGAAGACATCACAGAAAGTTCCAAAGCTTGATAGAGATGCTATCTTCTCAAGACCATTAAAGGGAAAAAATTCTTCATTACGCATTTTTTGTTTGATTAAAGAGGAAGTGACCATGCATTTTGTGTACATAAAAAACCACACACATTATAAATTAACCTCAATGTCCTTGAAAGTCAGATTTTCCAGCTTGCTTAATTCCAGCTGTTCTGATTGAGCTACATCTTGTACTACTAAAACCAAAACAAAACCTCCAGAAATTGTACCTCTTGTCCTCCAAAGAGGACAAGCAGTGCCAAATATTCTTTATGGAAAGAGGCAGAGTTAAAAGGTGCACAGTGAAAGAGGCAGAACTCCTATAAAACCAACAAAAAAAATATACAACATCCAATCCTTAAGGAATGTCATAGCATTACATTTCAGAGCATTTCCTAACCTTCCCATACATGACCACAATTCAAATCCACCTCATCAAGTCCTTAAAGCAGTATTTGTTGCTACTTTGGCAGCAGTGTGGTCTGGCACTGTAAAACCTTCGTGTTCAGTTAGTTAAATACTCCTAAGTCTGCTAAGCAACAGAAGCCACAGAGAAGTGAAGGGGGGAGAGTTCTTCCTTGCTCTCTCTCCTGAAATAATCGACCTTTTGGCCAAGCTGATCTACACTTTTAAAGCAAATTTCTCTGTCCCTGAAGAGCCCTGCTGCAGACTGACTGAAGCTGGCTACAAACAGCAGAGGTCACAGATCCCTGAGAAGAATACATAAGAATATTTCACCATGGTATCTATCTAGTGAGTTTTACAGATGAGTACCCTCCATGATGATGAGAATGGAGGGCTCCTTGGATTTCATCTTCAGTCAGTCAAAATTCAAACATCCTCTCCCCTCTGCACACGATAAAACATCAAGCTTCAAGGTTCCAGATTATTCAGTTTCCATAATTTCCTTCCCAGGCACATCCATCATGGCTCACTATCTCCTCCAAGGAAAGAAACATTAAAATATTGCTGGAGGCTCAGTGCATGTCTTAGCTGGACACTCAGGTGAATGAGCAGCCATAAAGGTGACCTGGTTAGAGGGGGGAAATCACTAAAAGAAGAAAGTGTCTGATGAAATACTGACAGAGAAAATGCTGGTATGCCTGGGAACTAGACCTGGGAGCCAGAAGCAGTGTTGAGAAGTGTAGCTGGCCTCTCTGAAATGCACAGCCTGGTACCTAGAAACCTGAGACACCCTGAGATACCATTGATACGCACAAAAACAAGGAACCACAACAGCCACTTATTCTGAAAAGGTGAAAAGAAGTCTGAAAACAGGGAAAACATCCTGAGGAAGTAAGACTTGGTAATTGCCACTGGCTATTTTATTTTTCTAGACTGTTTCCTTTTTCCTGTT
Source organism: Serinus canaria (assembly GCF_022539315.1). Taxonomy (NCBI): domain Eukaryota; kingdom Metazoa; phylum Chordata; class Aves; order Passeriformes; family Fringillidae; genus Serinus; species Serinus canaria. The sequence continues at coordinate 15,195,273 of NC_066314.1, read as the reverse complement.
TTTGCAGGAACAAGAAAACAGTCTAGAAAAATAATAATTAGCATGAGAGAACAGAAAACATCTGCTGGCTATTCTGGGTGAAACATAGAAATTAACAGCATCTATTGGCTGCTGAAGTGGTGTTGCCCTACACTTCTTATTTCTGTCTGATATGACTTAATTTTTATCCAAAACAAAACTTCTCTCTCCAAGAACTTTGCATGCTGCACATACTTTTCCTTTCCTAAACAGGATGAACCCTTCACACAAATTTTCTAAGAGATCTTGGACCCTCACCCAGGACAATTTCCTCCAACATTTGGGATGGTGTGGCCCATTCTGATATCTGTCCAATAAGATGAATACTGGTATTAATGTAAACCATATATAAATAATATAAATATAATATATAAATATAAGAATATAAATAATCCATCATAATTGCATTTTCTGTGGTTTTACTGGAAAGTTTGCTTCATTAATGAAAAGTTTGCAGTAGCCTGTAACAGTATATACATACTTGGTTGCTGCCATACTACTGATTGTTCCCAGGAATTCGTAATAGCTCAATATATACTTTTATACACACACACACACACACACACATATATGTATATATTTGAGTTATAAATCATACATACAGTTGCTAGCCACAATTTTTGTGACAATATGTAATGAAGTAGAGAATTTAGAGTAAAAAACCTCCATGCCTTTGAGTCTTAGAGAAGCCTATGAACTCAGTCACAACCTCTAAATACCTACACACTGGGTAACTCGAGGTTTTGACAGCAAGTGTGACTCTGAAAAAAATGCTTTAGAAGCTCTCTAGCAAAGTCAACTCATGAAGAAAAGCAGAACAATATCTGGATGCTACTGATCTTTTAAAATGAGCTATAAAAGTCTTTCAGACAAGGCAACAGTGGTGTTTCAATGATAGTAATCATTACACTTCTTATTGCATTGTAAACCCTAGGAGAATTGACCCCATAGTAAAGACCATCATCAGTGATGTATCTCACAGTTTACCAAAAAAACTTAAACATTTCAGTTTTTCTACAGCATTCTATCCTCAATGAAGTGTAATGGAACTGTTGCACCTGAACTCTAAGGATTTGACAACTCAAACTGAAAGACTTAGCATTTCAAAAAGTTTAGCTGCATACCACATAACTGCTAAAAGACAGCAGCACCCAGTGTTTTGTGGCATCATCTTACAGCATCAGCCACTACAGCAAATGAAAAATTTCAATTTGCTCCTCAGACTACTCACCTGTAAGAAAGGTTCTGATAAAAAGCACTTTAATACCCAAGTATTTAGTATTCAGTATTTAGTTCTGGTGAGACTAACAGAATGTGAGTAGTGTTTAGAAAAGAAGGATGATACATCAGGCTAGAAAGGCGTGGCAGAATGTTGGATATCTAATTCAAAACTGCTTGTGCAGTAAAGCGGATGTTTGCCTTAATCCCAGGATTGGAGGTAGATTAGGGAGCCTCCTCGTAGCTGTTTTATATAATACCATTTCTTCCCAGACCTACAGATATGTTGCAACAGCCCCCTCTGGGACAAAGGGGGATGACCAAAAATTTATTTCAGAGCAGAGGTAGAGACTGCCAGTCACTGTTTCTAGCTACCTGAATTCAGTCTAGTGTTAAATCTAAGGAATTTAATCTGAGTTAAAAACTAGAAACAGCAAAAAGCATGAGTGCAACCCTGTCATATTTACATGGGGAAACACCAGTACTTAACAGGACAAAAATAACCCTTCTACATCTATGTTAATCATGGTAAATCTCCTTACAACCCTTTGAACATTACTTGAGTTCAAGTATGTTATTTAATTGTTACTAAACACATTAAATCCAACCACACACTTTCAATCTGGATCTCACCAGTTGTGCTGATGGAGCTGTCTCCAGGGCAGGCAGCTTCCACCCCTGCCAGACCCCCAATCCCTACAGAAAGCTAACTTTGTCCCACGTAAACCCACTATATGACACTACTAACAAAATGTCAGGAGTCTGAAAACATCAGATATTTTTATCATCATAGACACTGAAGAGCTTTCAGTCTTCACCATTAAAACCAGCAGCAAATGTGCTGTGAAAGACGTGGAACAGCTCCATCGATTATGATAAAGCAAGCAAGAAAAAATATTGTCTGACCAACAAACAGTGATGGAGGAAGAACCTGCAATGGAATTCCTTAAACTGTTTTTTCCCTGCTTACACTAACCCTGGAATTTACATACTCCTAAGAAGACATGGTCACAATTCATAGCTGTAACTAGAGAGAACTTAACTGTGCATTATTCGTTACCTGGTCTTCTGACCCATGATTCTCCTTCTCCAGGGCATATGTTTTTTCCATCAGTGACTTGAGAACTATGGAGATTGCCAAGGAACTTATCATAAATCTACCCAAAAGATTTCAGATAAAAGATTAACATTTTGATCCCAGACATTGTGAGCTATTCTACTTTGCATGGCAGATGCTTGGCAAAGTGCTTCTTTAAGCCATCATTCTAGCAGCTCCACTTCATTAACTGTCCTTTCTTCTTTAAGTCACCTCTTAAGGTCATGCCGTCTTTCATGCTTGGATTTCTACACTTCACTTGGGAATCTCAAAGCTCACTGCTTAGGAGGATTACTCCAAGGATTTTATGAAGGAAGAGCCTAAAAATGTCCTTTGTCAAAATGGATACCAGTATTCTTGCTCTCCATAAGTCTTCCAGAGATGAGCAACAACTGGTCTGGAAGAACACCTTTTTTTTGTTTGGTGGTTTTTTGTTTTTTTTTTGCATTTGTGAACACCTTGATTTGTCAATTTAATGGCTCTCCCTTGTGGTCAGGCCTCTTGCTTGTTTGCATGAATCTTTCATACAGAAAAAAAATATTTTCTAATAGGAATATTGGTGTTATAAAAAGATAAAAGGCAGATAGAATCATTAAAGATTAAGTATCTTTACTGAGTACATATCCTTCCCTCCTCTCTGCCCGTTTTATATAGGCATGTTGGTAGAGTGGAGAAGTGAAACAGATAAATATAAACCCCACATTTTCAATATCACCTTTCTCCAGCTAAGTCTGCACACACCAAAACAAAGAAGTGACCTGTCATTTTTCAGAACCAGTCATGCCAATTTCCCTTTAAGAACTTTAACACAGTTTGGCAGTTAAACAATCACCTTTTGCTTTGTTTTGTTTCCATCATTCCTTTGTGCTTCCCTTTGCTCTTCCAAAGACAGAGCTCCTGCCCCAGTACTTACTCTAAGCAGAGCTTTAGAGGACCAGTTTTTGAGCCTCTTTGCATATGCCTACAGAACAGGGAGCAGCGTGCTGACAGGGCTCCTGCTCTGCTGATAAGAAATAAGCCAACTCTGATCCAGAGACAGTGAAGGGAAGGCAGAGTCTGAGCCATCATCCTCTCTCAGTCAGTTAACATTCACTGGTACTCTTCTTCTCACCTGAACAGCAGGAGTTTCATATAAAGTGCTCTCTCTTTCATGTGATGAGGAAGACTGATTTACAAAACACATCATATTTGATGAAGTATTCTTCCTCTGTGCAAGCTGTTCCAGCCTCCTCTCTCATCATTCCTGTTATGTCCTACTTGGATTGTGTGAGGTTAGAAATAACTGAGATGCCATTGCTATGGTTTGTACAAAATCATTATGCTAACTACCAATTATTAACTTTACATTTACATTTAATGCTTTCAGTGGAGCTTTATCATGTTGTAATAGACACAGACCTGGATCATTTCCCCTTCATTACAGAACAATTTTTAACTACACTTCCTGAAAATATAGCTTACTGAAACAGACCCCCTTCTCAAAACATCAAGTGGAAAGTTTTGTATTGCTAGATACACTTAAAAGTTCAGCTTAAAAGCCATGAAAAACACTGCTCCTCTATGAATTTTCAGAAATTTCAGAGAATAAAAATGCCAGAAGTGTTGCAAAACCCACCTAAAATAAACAGAGCTGCAAAAATGTTGTCATTATTGCAGGAATGGTTTTCACTCTCTGGTTTTGGCAGAAGTGAAACAGTCTATAAATGTTGAAATAACGTCTGGCTTAGGAATAGCAGCAGGCTCTTCCAAGGCTTTCGTGCTACTAAGCTGAGCAGGGAAATGCAGGTTCCACATGGAGCTCCCAAAATCTCTGTCCCAGTTACACGAAGGGCAGAGGCACAACAGTGCTGACCATTGCCCTGCCTGGGTGTTTTCACACCAGCTCTGCAATTAACAAAGCCAAGCTGGGCACACACACAAAAAAAGGCAGAAACAGGCACAGCCCACACACATAACACAGTGTGTAGGTGGGATCTGCTCAAGGCTCCACAGCAGCTCCAACAATACATCCCTCTGAGCACTGTGCTGCATTTTTTGTGGTCCATCAGTCTCATGAAAAGGCACTGTGACAATATGAGACCCAGCAGCATTTGGGCATCTTCATGGACAGCACCACCACCTACATCACGAAGTGCATGCTTTGTACAATGACAAGGGCATAGTGCACAAGCCAGGCTCAGACCAAGGACCAGCCCAGGACTCCAGCCTGCTGCTGTACTGGGATGGAGTCACATCCTTTCCCTCTCCCCTGCTCTCAGGAACCTCATGCTCTTGGAAGCCAAGTTGAGAACGAGCAAAAGCCCAATCGGTCTCTTTCACCAGTCAGAGCAGAGTCCTTGAAGTCCTTGCTCACAACTGCATCCTCCAACAGCATTTCCAGGAAAATGAAGTCAGAGTTGTGGAGCTGGGTTTTTTTTTTCCCCAGGAAGGCTAGAAATGAACTCAACATACACATTGAGTATCTCTGGGTATAAGCAAAATCTTTCCTACACCTCTTAAGAAACTTTCTGCAGTTTTTGAGAAGTCTCCCAGTCAGAAATCAGACCCAGAAAAACTTTAAAATTTGTTAGGAAGCAAATGAGAGCAGCTCTAGTAAAGAGACAGCACTATAGCAAAGCCTGGACTCACATATTTTTACTGCATCATCTCTGGGTGCCCAGGATCAACATGGAAAAATTTTCCAAAAGTCACCATAGGCAAACCAGTCCTCATCAGAGGAACTCTACAATCTCAAAAGAGACATGTGAATCTCCAAGGGACACATATTTAGTGCTAAGGAGTCCAGGATTTTACACTGAAAGAAAGGAAGTTTAGAGGAAGGAGTAAAGGATGTGAGAAACCCAGGGTAAGCTCCAATGCCATAGCACCCTCAGCACGCACCAGCATCAGCACACTCTATTTCAGAGCCCATGGTGCAGCATCAGGATCACTTGGCCAAGGGCTGACCATGTAGCAAGGAATGCCCCACAGCTGGTATTTGGGTCTCTCAGATAAACATAGCAGCTGCTTAATATCTTGCCAGGGTCTCCACCTGCTATGTAAATCAGCTCAAATCAGCTCTAGATTCTGCTTCAAAATTTCTGAACCTAAGGTTCAGATTACAGGCTGCTAAGTCAGTAAGAAAACAGCAAAACCAATGCAGTGAATCTATTCTTCTGCTCTTCTGTAGCTCTGATACTGCAGCTGGTGTGACCCTCATATCAGGAGAAATTAAACCAATTCCAGCTGTGTATTCTGACACAGCTGGAAACTGGGCAGCTTCACTGTTTATTTGTTGCATAGAATGACTGGGACTGTTTGAGGATGTATAAGCATTTCTGCACAGAACTGGACTTTTCAGAATAGGCCTTTTGCTGGTCAGCACACACTTGGCCTCTGAGGTTTAACACTTTCTAACATGTTAATTCTGCCTGAGAATCATGTATGGTTTTCTAGAACTCTACTTCCATGAGGTCAGTATTCTTCTAGGTTGTTCTTAGAAAGAATCATCAGGTCATTTATAACAGAAAGTGTGAGCTAGAGAAAATACTGTGGAGATAGTCACATAAATGGTTCAAAAAGGCACAAGGATGAACAGTGTGCCAGAGCAGAAATTTCAATGGAAAAGCAACATAATCCCAGCATTTGGTATAAACATCATGACTGAGACCACTGATTTGGTGAGACCCTAAAGTCTCCTGCCACATACTGGTGTATGGTGTGGAATGCAAAAACCCCTGTGGGAGATTATATTTCCTTCTAGTACTCTTCATCCTCATGTGAGGTTCCTTTGATTTACCAGTTCATGACTAACCCTCTTCTCTAAGAGTCACCTGGTTTATTCACTCTCAGCTGGTGCTAACCAACTCCTCTTTCCTGAGCTGTTGAATTCCGCATTGCAAAAGGCTTCAACACCCTTGAATTAGAATTAGCTAATACTTCATGTAAGCCACAGGATGCATGTGTGCTCACCAAGCACCTTGTGGCACCAGGACAAGAACACTGATATCTCCAGAAATGCCCTCTATAAGCAGGCAGAGGAAGTAACAGGAAGCAAGGTGTTTACCTCAAACAGAAAAACGTGCAAAAGCAGAAAGACTGTTTTGTTGGTTGTTTTGTCTTTCAAATACAACAGCAGCAAGTACAATTTTATTTTTATTAAGGTACAACCAGGTTTTAAAACGGAAACACTAAAATCACTACTAATCTTAGCATATCAATCTAACTGCCCTGGGTCAGTAGTTGCCTTCCCAAACTGAGCCCTCAACTAGCCCAAGGCAGTGCTCTCCTGTATTAAAAACTAGGTTATAATAACAGGAAGTCCTTTAGAAATAAATTATTCTGATTGTCCCAGCTCCAAGACTAAGCTTTTTCCAACCACATGCACTGGAAACTCCAGCAGACTAAGCCCTTTGCATCCTTCATTCAGCTGGTGTTCCAAGACTTTTTCTGAAGGAACCCACACCAATACCACAAACCCAACAGGCACATTTTCAGCATTCCTATAATAAGGCTCAGAGTGAGCCATTAGATCAAAGAGATTAAGACCATTCCCACACAGACAGGAAAAGCAACTTTAGCCCCTTTAGCTGGGAGAATCAGATGATCCCTCCCCCTTGCTTAAGATATTATCTAAGATCCCATTCTCCACGTGCCTCACCCTCCTGTCAATCCACAGCTTAAATCCCTTGCATTTCCAGACACATTTGATTTGCATTTACAGCTCTGCACATGTTAAGCAATTCCTCTCCATCTTCACATCTCTGGGTGTTTAGATTACCTCTTTGCTAAAGAAGGCATTCATTCATCTGGCATCTCAGATGAAGATATTTCCCCCTTAGAGACAACAGCTTGTCTCCATACCTACTTGCTCTGGATTTCCCCTGCAGCTTGTAGAGGCTACAGCTACAGGTTTGGGATGTGTTTCACTGAATGTACTACTCAGCCAAACTGCACCCATTGCTTATGCCTACTAACAGCTGAATGGAGTTTAGAGAAAAACTTTAGCCAGGCACCTCAAATTACAGACCCACATTGACCTGCAGCTGTGTAATGTATGTGTACATTACACATGACATAGAGCTGAGAGGAGATCTCTCCTCCTTAAACCTTCTGGCTGATGACACCAATACAAATAAAAGTACAGAAGAGCCCAAAAAAAAGTCAGAATCAAGCTGATAACAAGTAGAATCACAGCACATTAAAAAGCAAATGCATTAGACTTCAGATATTTCCCTCATTAACTAGCAATTGCTTTCATTTTTGCATGCCCAGCTGGAGGAAATGGAGTACGTGGATAAGGCAAACAGTTTATGCAAAACCACAATCATAGCAATGTGTCCTTAAGGGATTCCATAATTAAAAATAGTATGGAGATACTGCAGAGCAACTAGCCTTCCTAAAGATACCTACTGCAGCAATAGGATTTTAAAAAAATAATGGCCAGGCTTTCTTCCAAGGGCAAACCAAAGTGAACCAACTGCACATTTCAAGAATGTTTTTCTGCAGACCATTAGTTCACTTTTGGGAAGAAAACAATAAAGAAGCATTTCTAGTATCAAAAATTCCAAACTAACTCAAAAGAGAAGGAAAAAGGAAAGGTAAGAACTCAGGAGCCATACACAAAAGCTGAACTTCTACTTCATTCCAACTGACAAACATGGTGACCTCTTTCATCCCAAAATTTTGAATGGAAAGTGGCCAAATAAGGGATAAGCTTTATTTTACTTATTTCTCAACCAGACTATGATTCTTACTCTTGTTTTTATGTACAGAGTTACAACCAATTCGTCAGGACAACACTGTCATTTCAACTACAGCTAACATCAGGCTCTGGTGAAGAGGTGAGGGCTGGAGACACCCCTGGCTGACTCAAGGCACCCAGCTGAACCACCCCACTGGCCTGAACCCCCAAACATCTGCTCAAAGTTTACAAAAAGGGATAAACTTTATCCTCCTTATCCTTCACCTTAGAGTTCACTACAAAGGTCTGTGCAAAGGAAAAATGATTTAGCTACAAATAACAGTTGATCAGAAGGTTTTCAAATTACAGCAGGAACCTGAAGATTACCAATATTCACAAACCTGCGTGACCCATTTAGTTACTGTAAGAACACACTAGAAAGGAGAATGAATTCACTGGCCATGGAAGTGCCTGAGAGCTCTACCACGTTTGTACATCAAAAAGCACATCCTACTTCAAATCAGAAATCAGTTCTGCTAAGTCCTGCTCCTTCTGATGCGCATTAGATTGCACCGAGAAATCACAGGTGTCCAACCTAGCCTAAAAACAGCTGTGTAACAGGAGCTTAAGCAATGGATCTTTGGGGATGGAAGGAGTACATGGTAACTGTGTACCAAATAGTTAAATAATTCAAGTAATCACTGAAACTAACAAGGCAAGTCAAACAGATCTTTCAGTTTTTGCCTGACATTCCAACCATGATACCTCTTCCAGGTATCGGTGATAGTTGACAGCAGCTTGTTAGGAATTCCTGCCCAGTCTCCTTTATCAGGCCAGGGGGAAAACATATCAAAGAAATATTGTCAAGTAACAAACAAGTCACAGAAAATTAATGACAAATCCTTGAGAACATGCTGAAGATAAAAACCTAAGTCTTGTCATTGGATTATAGCCTAGAAATTGAAAAGAATCTATAGTCTTGTTATTTCTACTCCTTAGAAAATATCTGACAAGCTTTGAACACATAAAAACTACCCTCATATTCTGAAGTTCATAAAAAAAATAATAAAATGGCCATTTTGGGAAGCAACTGAGCAAGAATTCTCATTCGTTTATTAGAGACATCTCTACTTGTATCAAATTATGTTGTTTTCCATTTTTCTGTTTTTAACTATCCTGTCTTAAAAACCAACAGTTCAGACCTGCTGAGATAAAACCCCCAAAATCTTGCAGCTGCCTCTAGCCATGAATGACAACTTTTTTCATTATACACACATATGTACACATATACAAGCATAAACCCCCAAAATCAGCACTTTAAATCTCTAGACATTCTTCTCTGTATTTCTTACACCACTTCCCAATAATACACATCATGTTAAGAGACACGTTTTTAAGGTGCATTACTTGCTGAAACAGCTGCCACGAAAATGAACTGGTCTCCCCTTCAAAAATGTCTTCTTAGCAATTACTACTAGAAAGAAAATCACCTATTACAGCACATTAAGGTTGACTCAGTTCTAAGACAACCAGCAGATGTCAACATCAAGACTTCAACTACACAGCTTTTGTCACATAGTGAGTACATTGTGAGGAATGCAATGAGGAAAAAAATACCCAAGTGACCCAGAAACCCTGGGAATGCTTTAAAGTTCTTCTTAGGGAAGCATAAAGCCATGTACTATCTGCACATCAGCACACCTCAAAATTCTGATGCCAACTCCTGCAGTTAGAGAAACATTATTTCAGAAGGCCTAAACTCTTCCCCTCCACAGAGCATTTTATACTTACGTAAAAAGTGTTTTTCCAGTAAGGCTATTTCCAGGTGACCTTTGATCTCATTCAGTCTGTCAGACTCTGTTCTGTTAAAATCCTGGACTCCTGAAGCCATGATGATGGTCCCTGGACCAGCCTATAAGAAAGCCAGAACATACTGAAAGTTCAGAAGGATTTTATTTATTTTTTGTGTGTGTGTGTGTGATTGAAATACATCAACTGATTTCTGGGGCAGTAAAGAAACAAGCATGGGAGAAACATGCAAGATCAACAACTCTACATGCCTCTTTCAGCATCAGATTACTAAAATAAGTGAATGAAAGCTAATCAAATGTGAGTTTACAGAACACACTTCTGCAAACCTTGGGAAAGCACAGAAAACAAGTATTTCCCACCACCACCCTCACCAGTTCTACTGCATCATCATGTAACCCCTTCTTCTGCTGACTGAAAAGCCATATTTATACTACCCCACTCCTCTTCCCATAGAATGAATGGTCAATGGTACACACTTTAAACATAAAATTGTGAAGCTGGCAAAACTAATACTTTTCTAGATAATTATTGAGCTATTGGGAAACACATATTGTATATTTCATATCCATCTATGGAATGTGTAATTCTCAAGATCACAGTCTCTCAGCAAGGAAGGGGTTCCCCACTCCCCCACAACAGTAATTCTCCCAGTAACTCCAGAAGGATGTTGTTGGTGCCCAGGAGCTCACCCTGGCAGGCTAGGAGAGTGGGAAATCAGAATACTACATGCCTCAATAGATTTACCAGCACCTCCTGAATGAACTCAACAGAAAATACTGAAAATACTGCAGAAAGAGGGAATTAAAAAGCAATTTGATTAGTTAGTGAGACCACTGACAACCACCACCTCCAAGAATTAAACACAGAAAAACCCCAAGCCCACAGAGCAAAAGGCAGATGATGCCTTCTTTCTCTCATAAAGTGGGCATTTTCAGACAGCAGGGAAAAGGGTGGGTGAGGGCATCTCCTGGGTAATGGTAGCTCAGTGCTTGTGTACAGTCCACACCAGGTATGAAAAATCTGTCAATGAGAGTTACAGGAGTTACTCTAGTAGCTTATCCTCAAAACCAAAGGGATAGATTACAGAAGCCTACATCTCAAAAATGATCTCAAGACAAAAAGGAATTTATTTACGTATTCTGACTATTCCCCACTCCTTGTTTGAACCCTGAAAACATACAGAAACTGTATTCCTTTTGCATGCATTTAACCATGACAGCTTAAATTACATACATATATAAATTCAAGTAATCTACAGAAGACATTAAATAAGACATTTTCTATGTTTCAGGAAAGATGTGCAGAAAGCTTACTGATAGCAAAGTACTTTCACAGTTGGGATTGATTTGCACTTTCAAGATAAAACAGTGTGGAAATAGCTATTAAACATCTGTTTTCTTGTTTGCACTGAAACAGACTTTAAGAACAGATCCTGAGTTTAAGCCTCAGAATTTGTCTGTACAGGCATATCAGCAATCTGTAGGCAGCTAGTGCCCAGCATTTACCTAGCACCAACTCCCCACCTGGGCTTGCTCAACACAGCGCCGAGCAGAGATGCTATTTCCAGTCCCCTAAGCAGCACCCACCCACACAGCACTCTGTCAACGCTGCTGGCCCTGAGGAGGAGCAGGAGCTGTTAGCTCAGCAGCAGCCTTGGGATACTTCCCATTTTGGAGCTGGCACGAATCACACCACAGCAGAGAGGGACAGAGCCCGGGGCAGTCCTCACACCGGAGCTGCAGCACAGCACCCTCCTCACCATGCCCACATTTCCCATCACTCCTGCCTTTAGCCAAGGAGGTGCAGTGACAGATGCCATTTGCAACTGCTCCAGCCACTGCAGAAGATTATCAGAGACTCTTTTCAGATGAGCACAGGATGCAAATTAACCTCTGTGTTGATCTGATGCAAATTAACCTCTGTGTTGATCTGATGCAAATTAACCTCTGTGTTGATCTCTTATCTACAGAGCTGGGCTGTGTTTCTTTACAGTGCAAGATTTAGTGCTATCACTTGCCAGACATTTGGAGAGCCCCAAGGAGGATGGTGTGGCTGAAGCTGAAAAGCAGCACCCTTACAACACACTCCATATGCAGGCACAAGGGAAGTGATATTAAATTCAGACTGCTGCCCAGGTGTTAATGCATGGCTTTCTGTACACCCACATCTAGCACATAGGGACAATCTCTGTCCCAGCTCACAGGATTTCACAGGGAGCTGTCTGAAGAAACAGTGCCACTGCTTAAATATTTTATTGATAAATAAATAAAATCACATACAGGACAAAGAGCAAGGTGCTGTACTCAGAAGAAATGTGCCTGGATTCTGGGCATCAGCCCCATGCTTAGACAGCAGCTGGTCCCCACCCCAGAAAAATGAGGACAGGAAAAAGAAAGGGGCTAGCAAATACCTAAGCATATTCAAGTTTTCATCCTCACTGAAGGTACTCAATATATTTTACCCAAAGATGTGCTACAGTTCAGAAATATGCCTGAGAGAGAACCAGCTCTGCTTTTGCTTCTTCAGAGCTGTTGAGCCAATAATTAAAGCCCAGGATGCCTTAACTGTGCCTCTAAGGAAGAAGGAAAGAGCAAGAGGTGCGTAGCACTGGGGAGAGTGATACCAGTTAACATGAGTCATTCTTACAGTTTCCAAATATGTTTATCTGCTAAAGCATTGGATCCAAGCAGCTGACATCCACAGATGGGTTAAAAATCAGAAGGTACACATCTTTAAACTAGCTACAATAGGTTAAAATGACCTTCTAACTTAGAGAGGAGAAAGAAAATCCACTGAGTTAAAACATAAGGCTGATCACTAGAATACTAGGAGCAAGATAATGTAATTAACATGTAATAGTAAAATGGTTTATTAAGATACACAGTGACACAAGTTTGGTGGTGAACCCAATTTCCGAAATTAACATCACAGCATTTTATAAGTACCATTTAGAAACACTCAGAAAAACTGAGGACGCCCAGGACAGTGATATGGAAAACACTTAAGCAGATGTCTCTGTCACTGAAGCTTTTCCCCACACCAACACACCTAAGAAAACAAGAAATAAGGTCTCTACATTTGCTGAAGGTCAACTGCCTGCCTCTGAATTCAAAAAAGTCCCTCTGTCTGAAGCTAGCATATCTGGTTCAATTCATGAGTTAACAAAATCCTTGTATTAATTCCAGTTTTATCTGAGTAAAGGTGTCTCCTCTCTGCTGCCTCTGTAGGACAGCACTGGGACTCAGGCTGGATTACCTACACTGCACTGTACAGATGCCCTTTCTAGTTTCTGACTCACAGTAAAAGCCTTGAAGGCTTCCACAGATTTCTGCTTTTCCTTCTGCCTCCCTAGCTTTGACAGCATTTGACACAGGAGCCCTCTTAAAAGGCTGGCAATCATTATTACTTAGCCAAGACCACGAGCAAGAGGCACCTGGCAGTGCCGAGGAAGACAGAGAAATGCCCGAGGTGAACACAGAGACAGAGGAGTTGAAGGAACACTTCTGACGAGGACAGACTGCCTGTAACCCATTAGCAGAGCTCAGGGTTGCTTGTCCAAGCCACATCCAGCTCCAGATCCAAAACCCTCATCTCCCCACAAAAGCGTTTTCCAAGCTCTCTGCAGTTCAGGCATTTCACAGCAGCACTTCCCAACCCAAGACTTCTCTGCCCTCCCTCTCCATAACCCCTTCATCCTGTGAGCCCTGGGATTTTTTTCTGTGTGCTGCCACTGCTGCTGTACAGACACAGAAAGGGTCCCAGTCACCTCCCAGCTAAGCAGATGTGGATCTGTCCTCTCCACCTGCAGCAGAGCACCTCCTCAGTATCACACAGAAACACAACTGCCCAAATCTATGCTTCGAATTTCCTTCCACAACATCACATATATGTGGACGATTTTTGTCTAAGAATATCTCACAAAATGGTGGTCTAATTTCCAAGTTTGTCATGAACCTGGAGAGGAGCAGTTCTCAAACACAAAGGATGGGGAGCAGTGAGGACACAGCATGCCAACGCCAGGGGAGAAATCATCCACTCAAGTCACTCCTCAGAGCCCAGAAAGTGGCTGGGACACAACACAGGGTAGTTCAAAATAGAAATTTTTAACTTCCATTCATTTGAGGAAAAAAGAGGAGGGAGGAAGTCTTCAGCAATACAACACACTACACAGCTTGTCTCGTGAAGTTCTAGCTTCCTGAGTTTTTCATCTGACACTTCATGTGCATTTTCTTACTTCAAATTATGAAAGGGCTCCCCAAGAATGCTGCAAGAAAAGGAAAAACTCAACAACACTGCTTAAGAATGAAAGCATCTGCATGAATACTTAATCCTTAGTAGCTATTCATGGAAGCATCCCCATACTGGCAATGCTCCTAAACCACAGCTATATTCTACATAAATTTTTAAAAATCTAGTGCTAGCCAGGTTTAGAGACTTTAACTTCTTAACTGTAATGTTTGCATCATGCTTTACACCTTCCAATCACTGTAAATGAGATGACCAACAGAGCAGCATTTGAGGTTTTAATTGACATGTGTCAGGGAAATTAAGGCTATATTGCAAGAGCATTTAAAGTAATGTTTTCTGTACCACAATAACTCAGATTTAATCCTAGCACACTGGCAGGGAACTTGCATAAGTAGATTAGACTGCTTTCAGTACAATATGCCAGATACAAGAGAGCTTTACTAGTAATTCTCACTGCCAGGTTAGTGCCAGCCTCTACAGGTTTAAACACAGTTTGCTCTTTCTCTGCTCTGTGAAGGGGATGTGATCTGTCTGCAACATGTTCATTCATACACCTGCATGCAGAACTGGATCTTGTCTCCCCTTCTGTACAAACAGGAAGGGTAGCACTGAATAAAGGGGACTTTAATTACTGAGCAAGCAACAATGCCTCAATTTCTAATGTCACAACAAATCACATGCTAATTGATTTGGAATAGACCAGGTTCCTCCCTCTACCTATTTTGCAGTTGTGATGATTTTACAAAACAATGTAGAAAGAGCAGTGCTGCATGGAGTGTCTAATACGCTTGCCTTAAAAAAACCCAAACAACCAGCTCTGATAAAGAGGGAATGAAGGAAGAAATTGAGGAAGCCATTCAGGAATTGAAAGAAATGTTTAGCAGAGAGTTAAATTTCTTAACCAGTACTGCTGTCTTGGCAATGATCTGATCACAGCGTCCAAACACCCACAGGGACCTAAGAAAGTACCTCCTATTCAAGGCATATCTGGTAGCTGGGGCACTTAAATGAGAGGGGGAAACCCACACAAGCAAGCAGCCAGCCTGTAAGCTGAATCCAAGCTAGTTCAAATAAAGACACTTTTTGAACAAAAACTCTCAGAAACCACTGAGAATTTAAAGGAAAATATAAATCCTTCCTGCTCCAGAGTCGTTGGACCAGGAGTTAGCTGTGTGCTTTACCTGAACACAGGTTAGGATATTTATTATTGACCTAAATAGGTAAAGCTCAGTTTAAAGATAAAGAACAGGAAATTACTTTATCTGGCCATCCTTTCTGGGCCAGCCTTTTCACAAGGGTATGAATTTTACATGTGTGACTTCAGTAAATCATATGAAGTGTTGGGACTAAGTGCCACTGAGCAATCTGTGGCCTGGGACTGAGCATTCACTTCATCTGCTGGAAGTGCAACAGAGGATGATGCTCCTCCTGGCAGATGGTCAGGGCTCTGCAATCACAAGCTTTTATGACAAGGCTTTTTACTCTGCAACCTCCATTTGTATCAAGCTTTTGCACTTGTTTGTCAAGTTCAGCTACATACCTAAAGAAGAGGCACATTTTTAAGAGCACTGTAAACCCATGAAGCACAGAAGGGTTCTTCATTCACATGACTGCACTGTGCTGTTCTAATAGACAGAGATCTTTCCTTAATGCCTCCATAATGATTAATACACCAGACGGGCAGGGGGAGGGAAGTAGAGAAGGGCAGAAATGAAGTCTTTGTCTAGGGAATGGCTGACAGTGAAGATGCAGATAAGGGGACTAGGACCCTAATTTTGGGTGTCTATGTCCAGTTCCAAGCCATCAACCTTGCTCTTTCAAGACCCTGAGTTCTGTACCCAAATTTCAATAGAAAAAATGAAGGAACAGAAGTGGAAGCACAGTACAGCTCACATCTATCTGAAAAGACATGTAGCCTAACTTCCATTTACACAGAAGACTTGCATTGGTTTTTGTGCGCTTTCAACAGTTTCCCAAATGTATTAAATAGGAAGAAACCACTAAGACTTGGTTTTCCCATGATCAGTGTATAGTATAATACTAAGTTGCTTACAGAGTCTATAAAATACCCTGTACAAGCAATTTAAGTTATGAGTTTTAGGCATAACTCAACTATATAATCTCAATAAGAAAACAGACAAATAATTGAGAATTGCACTGTTCCCACAACCTCAAACACCACTAGTTTAATATTGATTTAAATATATAAGCATTGCTTTCTTTACTCTTGGCACCTCTGCAGCACAGGGGATTATTTCTTCTCCCTTGGTTTGAGGGATGGGCAGCAGAGCTGAGTGCACAGATGCCTGTGAGAGCCAACTATTAATCTCTCAAAAATCCCATCTGAAATTCATCCCTTATACGTCAGACCTTTCTCTTCATAGCAATTTGCTTATTTTGCTCACATCTGTAATACAGCCACTGCTCTTAGGCTGTTCCAGCACCACCCTGGGTTTGGAGCTCCCAAACATCAGGAACAGAGCAAAACAAGTTTGATGCCATTTCTGAATCCCTCTCTTTCTTTCTCCCTGATTTTAAACAGCTGCCCTCAACTGTATCCAAGGACTTAGACCACAACAGCCTAGTGCAGTATGCAATCAGCCAGAAAGCAAATGCTTCACCAAGTTCCCTTCTGAGCACAAAGAGGTCAGTATTTTGAGAAAACAGAGACCCTCACTGCAGATGTGCAGCTGTTAAGGCTTTATTACTATTCAAAACTACAAGTTTACCTTGCTGTGCCCTCAGCTACCCTCCATACCACCCAGGAGCTACTATTCCACTGAAGAAATACTGAAAATGGTACCTGGAATTTAAGGCAGATCTTTCTAGCTCTGCCATCCAGATACTTCTGATCAAATACAAAAGGCATATATACCAACTTCAAACATAAAGCCTGAAGTTTAATGAAAATATGACAGAATTTACCTATAAAAAACTCACAAAATACCATGTTGGAAGGACAGCATCAGAGATTAGTCCCAGTATGCACAATACTTACATCTTAAAAAAATGACAAATGTCTTCAGTAGAATAAGAGCAAAAGAATAGCATTTAACAGACTTCCTTGTCTCAGAAGCTTGAGGATTTACATATAACAGACCTTTTGTGACCAAAACATGCTCTGTCATTACCACCTGTTTGTTCCATGATCACAGGAAAAACATTCTGGCAAAAAAGCTCTCTATAAGCAGGGCTGTATGTAGGGCTATGAAAGCCACTTAAATTTAATAAAGCTACTAGCTACAGAACTAGATACAAGCTGCCAACCCCAAAGGAGATGCATAAGCATATACAGTTTAAAATCCTTTAGTTTACAGCTTCCTGTGAGCAAGCCCCAAGCTCCTAGAAATGAGCCTTCAGACAACAGTCTGATTACATTTTGGGGATAAAAACTGCACAGGAAGTTTTCATGGGGTGATATAAGTTCTGAATTCCAAGTCACTTCCACAATACAATTATATAGACAAATCTAAACTAATACAGTAGCACCCCAAGCTCGTGGATCCACAGCCATGTTTAACACTTAAAGAAGGGTTTTATTTTACTTTTTTAGCAAATATTTAACTTTTCCTGAAGCAATGACTTTGAAAAAGGTAGGTGTGCTTTGGTGCTTCTGCTTATAAGCACCAAAACGTTTTAGTACTGCCTTCACAGGTTTAAACCAGCTCCAATTGCATGGAAGCACTACTGGTTACAGCACTGCAGTGGAGAAGGAACTGGTGACCCTCTAACATTAATGAAGCAACCAGAAGTCTTAGCCTTAAAGCCCTGGACAGTGTCATTTGAGCAGATCTGAGCTCCTCAGGCTGAAAAGCTGCCTTTTCTCTTTCACATGTTCATTAGTAATTCAACAAAACAAATAAAAAACAGAGAGCATTCAGAAGCATATCCCAAGTTAACAAACCTGTCACAATATCTACAATTAGAAGTAGGGACAGGGAACTCTAATATTGAGAAATTAATTGATCTTTCCACAAAATGAAGGCCTATTACTGAAAAGTTACTTCCTAACCCAAAATCTTCAAGTTTTACAACCGTAATACAAGGATAAAGAATTAGTAACTTCTGTTATTTTTCTGCTTGAAAACTAAATAACATAACATACCATAATGATACCTAATTTGTGTACTTACAGGGTCTCTCAGCTCTTCATTGTCTCGAGCTGACGTTCGAGGTATCTTCACCGGGATTTCATCTCCACATTCAGTGTCTGAAGCATTTGGAGACTCTGCTAAATCAAGGAACTCATCTCTCTTGTGACCTCTGAACCTTATTTTGTCCAACTTCTTTAGCATGTTCAGCACTGCACTTTTCTGCTTTACCTTAACATGACGGTTGGAGTCTCTGCAAGATCAAGAAATCAAGAGTATTTTAGAAAGCTTGTAATAAATCTAAATACACACTTTTTTATCACAACTACTCCCATCTTTCAAGTGCCTTCCTGCCACTTGAGGAAAAACATGCTCAGCTTCTTAACAGAAGTTTTTTTCACAGTGTAACAGATGCATGATTCACTCTGCATTTACCTTCTTCCCAGACTACCATGACACCTCTCTCCTGGCAGTTTTTAAAGCAAGTCAGAATAGGCAGAAAGAAACAACCTGCGCTTCAAAGAAAGATTAGGAAGTCAGATCCTAACAGGTTATTCGAAAAAAAAATAAAAATGTTTTGCTTATAAGTCAATATTCTTCAATTTGTGATACTTTAATCAAAGACAGGAAAATTCACCAAGCTTCACAACCAAGTTTTAAATTCCCAGACAAACTAGAGCAAAAGAGTAAGGATGCTATCATATCTCACTATAACCTCAGGTTAACAAAACAGAAAGTACCAAGGGTTTACTGAAAAAAGCCACAGACAGATCCATGCAGAAGATTTCATGAAAAATTAAGACAGCTGAAACAGACCAAAAATCATATTCAAACACACTGCCAAAATCCTTAAAATTACCACAACTGACAATCTTGTATACCCCTGAAATTATACTAAGAGAAGTGTTTTGCTTTTTAAAAGACAACAGAAGAAAGCTTAATTTTTGTGTGTAAACTCATTGTAATGGCAGCTTTTCAAGACACTGCAGCGTATAATTTCTGATTTAATCCAGACTTGCCAAACTGGTCCCATTCAAGGAATCACACTCTGCACCAAAGGTGCCAAGCTCCATCTTTAAAAAAAAAAGGCCAAACCCAACAGTTCATTGATCCTGTCACTCCAGTAAGCTCCTGCTCTGTCAGTTTATAACAAAACAGCCACAGTTATCTCAGCACACAGATATTCATCTGGAGGATGATGCCATGCTCTAGCAAATGGATTCTTAAAAATCTATTTTGAGGCACTAGTTCCTGGTACTACCCTTTTGTCCTCTATGG
Source organism: Serinus canaria (assembly GCF_022539315.1). Lineage (NCBI taxonomy): Eukaryota > Metazoa > Chordata > Aves > Passeriformes > Fringillidae > Serinus > Serinus canaria. The sequence continues at coordinate 15,175,850 of NC_066314.1, read as the reverse complement.
TCAGCAGCACCATCCTCTTCATTAGAACTCATGGTTAGCTTCATGGCACATCAACCCAGACACTGGTGTGAGATGGAAGTACAAAGGTAAATTCAGACACATGCCACTTCAGGAGTAAAAATAAAGAGCAAAATAGAAAAACCTTTTACTACCACAGCCTTTGTACCTAGGGCAATTCTCAGCTCCTAGGACAAACCCCTTCTCAACAGAGCTCTTCAACTTTCCCTATGGATTCTCCACTTACCCTAATACTTGGGCATTGACTATTCACACCAAGCTCAAACCAGATCATTCCCTTCAAATATGTCTTAGTTTGCACCTCTGCCAAAATTTATTAGCACCTTTCAATTAAACACAGAAGTTTTAAACCAATATAAACCCCTTACAGTACAGCTGGCAAAAAAACCCCCACAAAATTCCTCCTTTATCAGAGATGCTTAAAGTTTCAACCCTGTGTTTAATCTATCACTTATAAACACTTGTGGTAACTCACACCAAGGTTATTTTGTAAGAGCAGCTTTTCTTTGAAGTTCTTTTACTTGTCAGAGCTATGTTTAAAATAGAAACACTTCTTGCTCATTCATTGACTATTTGATGAAGAAACTTGTCAGCTATCACATCCAGAAATATCTCTAGGCCCTACTATTAATAGCAACTAGGGAACAAATGGTATGAGGGAAGTTTAAACCTCTGATAAGCACCAGCACAACTGTATTGTTCTCCCTCCCATCACATCGATCTTCATCTATGTTCAACCAGATTTACATACCATGTAGGAGACCTACAGCAAAGCAGCTGTAAACCAAATCCTGTCTGCTCATCATCCACGCTGTCACTGCTAATGCTGCAGCAGCGCATGGAAATCACAAAGCATGGAAGAGTTTTCTGGATGGTTGGCAGCCCATAACGATGGAGGACAAGCATGCATCCCATGCCTTCTCTATCCCTCTTAGAGATGGAGCAGCTACTGCAGATGAGCATTGCTGTCCTGGACAGAAACAGGAAGTCCTCAGCATGCCCCTGTTAAAACCACACTTATCCACTGTTCCTCAGAGGACAGGGCTGGATCTGGACAGCTTTTATAGCCTGGTATATCCAGTACTTTCACAGATGGTTCAAATTCAGAATTCAGCTTTCTTTCCCTTAGCATAAATTCACATGCACATATAAGAAATGAGAAGCATCAAAAACATCTTGAGACGGAGAAATCTCCAACCCTTCGAATGAAAAAAGCCACAAGGACAATGAAAAGGCCCACTGGCATAACTGACAGGGATGGGCATCATTTTGGGAAATTGAGCTCCTTTCTCATCCTAGGATGGTTCAGGCATTTCAGCCCAAGGTCACAGAATAACCTGGCCAACAGATTACCCATGGACACATTTATAGTGTTTTTTTACTCACAAAACTCATGACTTATCCCTATGTATGTTGCCACCTAGCCTTTTAAAAATGCAAACCTTTCTTTAAATCGCTCCAATGAATGAAGTCAGCATAAATTCTGATTTGACAGGTATGTCACGAGGGTCAATATTTTTAAAGGATTATTCAGTAGGTTAATAATTAAAAGAGGACATAGTAAAGAACCACTCTCCAAGGCATTTCTGACGTGCTTGAAGTACAAGAAGCTGGTTTATAAAAATATCTTCTCAGTTAAAATTTAAAAATAATAAGATCATTTTGTCTAAAAATTGTTTTGCATGTACCAGGTTCCTAAATTACTTACAGTTACATTACATTAACCTAAGCAGAAATGTAAGCTTGCCAACAAGCTCCTATGAAAACTCATTATCTGGCCTCTAGCCAAATGCTGGATCTAAGACAGGCTTTTTATGTCAGCAGCCTGTTCCTGCAACCAGCAACTATTTTTTTTATGCTGACATTTCAGCAGTTTCACTCGGAAAAAAGATTCTTGGAGATTCTGTATTCCAACTGACTTGAGTCAAATTTAGACAAGCTTGGGGAAGCTTTTGTAAAATAAAAGACCAGAATCTGATCTAGAAGTAGGTTTACTGTAAAATACAGCAACTAAATATCAAAATACACGCTTCACCATCACAGCTATTCATCCCTTACCTTCTCCCAGCTACCTATCCTGGACCCACCCCTACCCAAACACCCATTCTGAGCACAGCTGGTTCAGCTGTGAGTTTCTGGCTGTTTCTACTACCTCCCCATATTCACGACATCAAAGCCACCAGGCAACTCTGCATATGAGGAGCTCAGAGTGCAAAGGCAGACCCACATTTCTCTCTGCTTTCAAACTAACTATTAACAAATACCGTAACACTCCAATAAAAATACAAGTATTTTAACTCCATGCATTTTAAAAAACACTGCCAAACATGCATTTCCCAATACTGTCATACATGTGACAATAATCAAGTGAAAATGGTCTATTTTTCCATGTTTAGAAAACCCTATAGCCAAAATAATCTTTAAAGATTTTCTTTTAATTGCCATTAATATCTACACCAGCTAACACAAATCTTTCAAGTCGGAAGCTTTATTCCTTTTAGAGAGGGCCAGGGAAGAGATGCCTTTATTTTGACCTAATATGTAAAACCCTCAAACAACTGTCAGACCTTTATTTCAAATGAACATATCAAGACCCAAAAACCAAAACCAACATACACTAACATTCCAAATTTATACTAAGAACAGAAAAATCAAGTTTTCCCAAACTTCCACATGAAAATCATAAGGAGATCTACAAGAAATTTTTCAGCCTATGTTTATAGAGATGCTTCAGTAAGCAGACAACCAGCTTCCAGGGAATATTGAATATTTGCAGAAATATTGCAATATCTGAATATTGCAGGAATATTCTACTCCTGCATGAAGGTGGAAGAGGTTGGGATGCAGAGGGAACTCAGGGAAGTGCAGTACCCAACTGTCTGAAACCTGCCTTAACTCACCCCAGAGTCTCCCACATGTAGTTCACAGGTTTTGGTTTCTGTTGCTGCCTTTAGTTTTTACACAAGTACAGTCTGTGGCCTGGTAGACCCAGCAGGGATTGGACAGCTAAATCTTCACACGCACTTTTCAGAGAAAGGGCTCTGCTCCACAACAGAGGGTTCAGTCAGTTTTCCTTAGCTGTTAACAAAACACAAACCTGCTACACAAAGTCAAACAGCATTGCCTCTGCAAGTGTTAGTCTGGAGCCTGAGGGAAAGCAAACAAAGAAACCACTTAAAACACCATGGATGAATTTAATTCCAGGTCAAAAAGACTATGATATAGTACAGTAACCTTCAAAGCACTCATGTTCCTTTAGCTAAAAAAAAAGCTTTTCAGAAAGCTGAAGATGACCTGCAAATCTAGCATACCCCTAGTTCTCACCTTTACATTCCATCTCCTTCATATTGTCCTTTCATTCTCAAAATACATTTCTGCACAAGTCCACTGTAAGAGCCCTGGTATTCAAGAAAAGCCAGGGTGTGTGGATGAACAAATACAGACATTGTTGTCAACACCAGGACATTTTGGTCTTGTAATGAGGAAGAGATGTGCAAAGTGAGGGAGTGGAAAGTATCAAGATTGTTTTTGGTATTCATTACTTCTACACTGAAATGCTCCTTAATTATATGCTGAGAGTTGACAGGAGAGCAGTAACACAAGACAAACTCAATCCATCCACATACACTGAAAATTAAGCTTGGTGTATTCTTTTCTAGACATGTTTAACTAAAACCAGAATGAACAGAGTATATCTAAGCCTAAAACAGATTTTCCGAGTCCTCTGTACAATGTTCTGTGCAAAAAGTTTCCTCCTGCTACATGATTTTTCCCCCCAATTTTTCATTTTAATGAATGGAATCTCATTTCAAGTCACTTTCCGAACATTTTGTACTTATTAATATTTAAGAAACTAACCAGAGAAAGATCAGCTTCACTAGAGAGCTCCTTGTCTGCTCAGCTTTTCACAGAATTAGAATGGGTCAGACTGGAAGCAACCACAGTGGCTCATCTGGTCCAACCTCCCTACTCAAGCAGGGTCATCCTAGAGCACAGGATAAAAGAAAAGGACACTTTTCTTCCCCCTGTGCACAGACTTCTCCCAAACTACTCTCCAGAAGGCTCACATCTGTGAAGAAAGCCAAACTTTACCCCCAGTTCTTCTTGATCAACAGGGAGTGATTTTGTAAAGGTGAAGTCAGCACCTTTCAAGAAAACTTTGCATTAAGCTCGACTCACCAAAGACATTTAGCACTCAGACATTTAACTCACACTCAACACAGCCCTTTCATGAACAGCCCCAACATGAGATTGAGCTCATCCAGGACAATACAATATTTTAGGTTCTCAGTATAGGATGTCATCACTTGTCATTCGAAACCAAGACTGCAATACTATGGGCCAAACATTCAGTTGGATTGGCCAAGAGCAGCTTACACTCTCTGCAAATTACAAGCATTGTGCAAGTGCCCTCAATTTCTGACATCAACAAACACGCAAACAAATCTTCCAGCTGAGCCCTCCCCACACTCATCTCAACAGGTTCATCCTGAAACAACACTCACTGCCTCAGCGTCACAGTCTGGTCAAGTCTTCCTTGAATTACATCATCCTTGGCTTCAGGGCCGTAACATACCCAGAACAAACTCCTTTCTGGTTTTGAGTAACATCTATTAAAAGCTCCTTTCAGGGTCAGGAGTCCTTAAAACTCTAGGAACAGACTAGACTGGGGGGTAGACTCTGGTGGGCTGTTTCTCTTCAAAACAGATGAAGTTACCGGGCTACCTTTGAAAAAACATTATGCTTAGTAACTCAGGATTATTATGCCTGTATGTTTCAAGGGAGCCAAACAAAAAAAAAAATCCCACCAGAATCACTTCCTCTGTGTTACACACTCCCAGCAGAAGCATCACTCAGTTAACACACTTTGGAAACCAACAGGAAGTTGTGCTTTGGTGTTGCAGACTTAAACAGATGCAGCTACTAATTAAGCATCAACTCAAACAATTTCTATTGCCCACCAGGAGGAGGAGGGGAGGAAGAAAAGAGTGGAGAGCTGTGTAACATGTTCTATGGTTCAATATGGGGACTGGAGATGAAGTTCAACACACAGATCTCGACTGCCAGCGGTGAGGTTGTCACAGCAACCATAATGCAGCTTCATGAATATGCATTATGGTAAAATCTATCGTTTTTCCCCAAAAGGGAGTAACGTGTCATTCAGCTCACAACATGAAGCTCCCTGGGAGACAAATCAAGACTGCATAGTAAAAGTGACTTGTCTTCGAAACCGTCAGCTTGACTGCTGCAAACAAAAGAGCTGGGTGAAGAGGGGAGACCCAGAACCTGTGGGGCTGTAGGGCTCTCTTCTGTACCTTCCTCAGACAGTACTTCACACATATTTGGCAAAAATGTTAAGGCAGACATTCCCAAAATGAGCTGCTCAGTTCCTGCAGAGTTGCAGACCTTAATCCCTCAAGCACCTGGGGACCAGCCCTTCAGTCAGCAGAGGGAGGCAGCAGCACCAGCGACCCTCCACAGAAGGATGGAGAAGGGGGAGCTGCTGCTCCGTGTCCAAGACAGCTGAAAATGGGGCCCTTGACTTGACCACCAGTGGAAAATTGTAGGTGGACCAGTTCTCAAAAAAAAAAAAAAAAAAAAACAAAAAACCCAAACCACACACATATACCGATCCACAAACCCCATTGTGTCAAGGAACAAAAGGCAATAGTTTCCACTAAGTATCTGTGGGAGTTGTACTTTATCCTTAACTCCCCACTTACCCTTAACACCTCTTCTGCTAACAGGGAGCCACCATACATACTTCCTCTGTCAGTCACAGTGAAACCTCTGTCTCTCATTGTGAAACTTAAAATTAACAGGCTTTGTTAAATTAATTTGTCTGTAAATGGAGAATTTTAACTCCTGAACAGGAAGACGAAACTCATTCTTCCTCAGGACACCTGTGTGGGAGACAATAAAACTGAGACTGGTTATGCCACCAGAAGAGCTGCACAAAAAAGCCTTGCACAGAGACTTTGCCTGCAGAGAGGATCTCCAGCAGCAGCATGGACTGGAGGAGCCACCAGCTCAAGCCATGGCAGACAGCCTGTGAAAAGGTTAGCACAGCATGATAAAGGCTATTCCTGACATGAAAGTCTCCCTTCCAGGTCACCCACTGGGTCCTCCTTTCTCCCCTGCTGTGCCCCCATCCCAATCCCAGAGGAGCCCAGCCAAGCCTGAAGCCCACTAGATCATAGGCTGACACCAAAAGGAGCAACCCCATTAATTTCTGCCACGGCCTTTATGTCATTTGATCACTCATGCAGTTTATCAGCTCATTACTGAGCAACTCGTTTTTGTGTTTGTTTTCTGGCAAGGTCAGTTTAATCAGAGCAGACAGGGATACAGTCTCACTCAGGGAAGCACAGACTATTGAAGATTCTGCTACTCCCACACAGAAAAATTTGGGGGTGGTGGTGGGCAGAGGGAGAAAGCATCCTTTTACAGGAGCCACCTGCACTTAAATGAGGTTAAACAGCTGCAAAGCTTCACCCTAAAGACAGTGTTTATGGAGCTGCCACAAGGCACATTTCAGAAATTGGACTCAAGAGCTTCATTCCCTACTCTGAAGGACAGGGAAGAGTTTGTCACAGCTTGGCGTTGACAAAAGGCTTTTTTCTGCTTCCTTGCTCTGAATTTTGTCTACTAGTCAGGGCAGAGCTGAGGGTGAAGACAGGAAGATGAGCATCACCAGCTTAGCAAGAAGCCTCTGCATATGAGAAAGGCGGGCTTCCAGCAGGAAAGAAGGTGGGGCACACAGCAAGTGCTGCCCTCAGCAAGCACAGCTTCTGCCTATAAAAACAGAGACACGGGGTGACAAATGGGGCAGAAGGACAGGACACAACTAACACAGGGTAAGATTAAGTCATGACTGCGTTTATCTCCTCTTCCACTGTTCAAATGGAAACTGTAAGAAGTCTAACTTGACGCAACACTCAGAATAATGCTGGTCTTTTGCAACCTACTTTAAAATAAATATTTAAAGTTGGAAGTACATATCCTGGCACGAGCATCTTATGCAAACTAATAAGTTTATTAAGAAGGTAATCGCTGACTGTTTATAAAAACTGTGAGCCCTGCCAGCCTTGAAGAATTTTGATTATATCCCTTCAAGGTAAAAAAGACCAAGTTATTGACACCTCTTTGATGCCAAGTTTTTCATCATCTCAACTGCACGCTCATCTTCAGAGGGTAACTACAGATAAATCAGAGAATTAAGGTACTGCAAGGAAAAAAAGACACTGTAGAAATGAGCTGCAATCCAAGCTTTAAAAAAGATTCTTTGAGCACATCCTTCCAAGGTCTGCACAGACTGGCTTGGTCCTAGCAGGTGTTTCTTTGAGAGGACTATCTGAGGCAAGTATCTCACCAGCTCAGGGTGTCTGATCATAGCTCACTCAGCAACCTATGAAAACAGAGCAAAGGTACACAGCATTGTCTTGTTTTGAAGAATGTCTGTGCATTCCTTTTTGTTTGTTGTGTGTACAAACAAAGATGTACCCAAGTGAGGCAGGACAAGCTCACAGCTAACGAGCACAGCCTGACCAACTCTGCTGTGCACCTACAGCCACAAGCACAAGCCAGGGCTGAAGGGAAGCCTGCCCCAGCCCTCAGCACCTCTGCACCTCTCACATGTGAGAAACACTTCCCAGAGCCACAGTGCCCAGCCTCCTGTGCACTGAGATTTCACTTATGGCAAGGCCATACAGGAGGAATTACTTGAGTTAATCGGCAAAAGACCAGAGGCTGCAACTGCTGCGTTACACAGGCAGGGATAAAACAAAGCCCCCACCCTTGTGACACTAAGAAACCACAGGCCCAGGTTCATATTTCTCAAATCACAAAACTATCAGGGTACCTCAATGAGAACAAGAATAAGGGCTAGAGTACAGCAGGATGGTCTTTTTTGAGGGTCTTCCCTCAATTTAGGGAGACATTTCAGTAGAAGCCAACACTAGAACTTCTTGAGTATCCAGTTAACATGAAACTACCCAGATGAAAATTTTCAGCGAAAGATTCCCAAGATGCAGTAATTTTGTGTACAACACTCTGTAACTTGTTTCTCCAAGTTTTAACTATCTGAGAATTCATTAACCTTCTGAAATGTGAATGCTGCAAAAAAATCAAGCATTTCGGCTATGCCAACTACCAAAATCAAAAGACAGACACAGCTGAGGAAAAGAACTGAGCATTTTACCAAACACCAGTAGCTCTCCAACTGCCATACAGTTATAAAAATAATGTTAATGCACAAAGATTTTTAACTTCTCCCCTTGTGGCTAAATATAACATTGCAATTCCAAGAAGAACTATAAAGACATAGGTAGCACATGCCAATTACAACCACTACTATAATTCAGCATCTTCTCTTTCCTACTGGCTCTGAGCTTACAAAGAATGTGTATAATCTCCAAATCAAAGACATTTCCATGCTTCTTGTCACTTGTTACTTGTCACTTTCTCCCAACAAAAATCTGAAATGCTTCTGAAGTTGGTGCTACAAGTACACAAGAGAGGAAAGGTGGGGGGGAAAGTTAAAATACACCATGGATTACACAAGTTAGCAGTATTATAATTACTCATCATGTCAACCTCTAAATGAAGGTGCATAATATATTGTGTAAAAACTTGCATAAATAATGTGTAAAAGGACAGGCACAACACACAAAGACGGGGTTTATCAGAGTAACTTAAATGAAGAAGTAATTCAGAAAGACCAAGTTTTATACAATAAGTCTGGCTTCAGGCATTAACTTAATTTCTGGCACTATCTGTACTACACAGCCACTTGTATAAGCCATGTAAACTATTCCTTGAAATCTTACCACAGAGTAAAAAAGTCAAGGTCAAGTTCCCACCAGACTGACAGCAGCTCTGCTGGAAAGCAGCACTCTGGAAGAGAGCCTCCTTCATTCCACCCACACAGCTTGTCAAAAGATGAGAGAGATATTTTATATTTTACTCCACGTAGAAGAGTTAGGAAATAGCAGAGGAAGTTGTGTGACAAAGGAAAGCACCGAATCTGGTCTCTAGTTATCTCAGACCCCTCCTGCATTTCTTCTGACTGCAGCCCTTTATGTAAGGCCAACTGCACTGCTGTTACATTTGCTGGGCAAAGAAAGAAATCACTGTACCCAAAATACGGCCTTGATATCTGAACAGCAATTACTTGTTTAAATAATTAACCTAGTGAAATGGCAGGCTCCAGATTGAAAAGCCCTGCTGCTCAAGGTAATCTTCCTTACAGGAGCAAACCTCTATGCTCTCACACTTCAAACTACATCATTCCCATTGTAGGCAGAATATCTGCTCTTTGTCCCCATGCTTACAGTAGAAATGCTAAATTTTTAAAGAAACAAAACCCAAACCAGACCCCCAGCTAGGTTAGCCATACCAGGGAGCAGAGGGTACAGTCCTGTGAGAAACTAGATCACTAAGGAATAGAACCACAATCCTACAAGTTAACTCTTTTGTTCAGTAAACTGCCCGGGTCTTCTGCCATAACTTCATCTTTCATTGCACATGTTGATTTTAACATGCTCTGGACAGCAAAACTCAGCAGAAATCTTTGCTATTAAATCAGATTCTTCCAAGAAGCAGCTGTTGTCTGGGCATCTCCTGCATGCTCTTTCCCAACAACCTCTGCCTGTAATATCAACTGCTATCAAAAAAGCCAATACCATTAACTGCTCTAAGAAGAGGACTGAAGATAAGACACCAGCCCAGCCCAGGAAGAGGCTGCCATACACACTTAGCAGTAGTGAGAGTTCAACAGGCAACTGATGGAGAAGTATGAAGGTGAGGCTGAGCAAAGTACATCCCCTCACCCCACCAACAGCCACAGATGGGGACTGCAGCCTATGAGGAAGTAGCATAACCTTGGAAAGAATGATGGAGAAGTCAGGCAGGGAAAGAAAAAAAAAAAACAAACACATTACTCAGGTTTCCCATGCATTCTTTTGTTTTCTCACAAATTTTATTAGTTGACAAAACCTATTTCATTTTGCAAACAAAACCAAAATAACTCTTCACTCCAGACACTCAATGCTGCTGGAAACGAGCTCCAGCCGGCAATCCTAACTCACTCATCTTCACACACACACACACACAGGGCAGCTCAGCTCCCCACCTCCAGCTGCCTGGAGCACACACAGGCTGCCACAGGAACAGGGACAAAACATGGAGATGTGCAGCCACATTCTATGAGCAATTTTGAGGCCCCCTTCAAGGAAGAATAGAGCCAAGGAAAACAAAAGAAAAATTCCATAATTTCAAGGAAATACAGAAATTATGCTTTACATAAGTCTGTAAGGAAGATACAAAGCCTTTTCCTAACAATAAACCAAACAGCTGAGGTAATAACCATAACCTTGCCCAGTTCATACTAATTTGGTCATGTTTGTAAAAAATTAACATTTTAATGGTGCCTCTTACATTCTATCACCTCATAACTGCAGATGACAAGAAGTCATGCACAGGAGTTAACAACTACATTTCTGAAGCTGTTTGAAACGACTGGAACAAGATTATCTTAGAGCAAGTCTTTAAATAAAGCAGGGCATGTCAACAAACCAGCTCCACTTCTCTGCAAAGGGGGAGCCTGCTGTTAGCATCACCACCAAAGTATACACACAGGCTAAGTGGCATTTCTCCCAAGAGAACCAGCTCCTCTCTTGAAACAGCAATACTAGCAAGTTTTCCACGAGGTTTCAATATGATATGTACTGAACACATGGAAAAGGAAAAAAAAAAAAATCTCTGCCAGAATGGTCCATTTGATCCCAAACATGGGGTAACAGATGAATCCAATGGTGTCTGCACTTCATGGATCAGCTTTTTGGTTTATTAACCAAGTCTGCAAAAGCACTCTAGATTACCATACTTTTTGCATGCTCTATTATAAAAAACCCCCAGTACTTTCTTGTCTCAAAATGTCACAGCTACAACGCAAAACCTGTCAGGCTGCTAAAATAATTCCAAGCCAAAGACAGCAAATAGCAACCTGGCACATGTTGAGCCTTCAGACTCAAAATAGATTTAAATTAACACAAAGATAGCAGGAGAGAGTTTAGTAACAAAGTGAAGAAACCAAGGGAAAAGAAATAAGATTATATCAGTCATCATTTCAATCAGCCCAAACAAGTTAAAAGCCAGCTAGAGGATGGCATTTATGTCTGCCTCTAAGGCTGGGACGAGGGCCAGAATTAGACTCCTTGATCTGACTTATTTATGCCATGCTGACACTTCAGTTGGCAACCATAAAGGTCCAAAGGTCAAAGTCCCCTGAGGCAGAGAGCCATGAACATGCTGTGTGTCTTTCCAAGCAGTCTGTCCGGAGTGGGGAAGCAAGGAGTAGGGAGCCACAGCCCTTGCAGGCATCCACCCACCTGCCACCATAAAACCACTTCAGCTGTGCCCATTTCAAAGCTTTCACAGTGCACAAAGGAGATTTCTGGAGAGATCCACCTTTCTTCATAGGAGATTTCTGGAGAGATCCACCTTTCTTCATCCAACCACTCCTATAAAATAGTGTGTTTTTCCAAGTCAACGCCAGAGAGAAGCCAGTGGTGCCTCTCTTTAAAACTGAGAGGCCACATCATCAGCTGAAGCCCAGAGAACACCCACAGACCTCCAAAGACCTCATGAAAATTCTCTAAAGAATGTGGGGATGGATACAAATGAAGGCAGAGAGTGACATTTTTGGCACTTCTGTCAGTTTCTTAACTGGGATTTGTTACAGCTCTAACTTATTCCCAATTACTTAAATAATATTCACATATTTAAATCTTGGAATTTCAAAATCTAAACCATAGATATCACTTTTCAAGAAGGATCTCAAAAGTTGAATTACAAGTCAGGCTCAAATTCCAGTATAGGAATATCAAGCCTTTTCTTTATACTACACAAATGTTTTAACAGATACAGTCTCTCAAAGTCATGGAAACTTGGAATTCTGAGAGTTTTTGCATTCATGTCAGAAGTAGACTCAAGACTGCAGAATATGATGGAAGCACCAGCTAGTACTGAACTCCCACTAGCCTCTGACTTGCTTACATGATTGGCATAAAAGTTAAAAAAAAAAAAAAAAGAAAAAAGTAAAAGCTACACCACATTATTCCTGAATATACTGGCAATCTCCAGAGCAAAATATGCCCAAAAACAAATTACAAAACATCAAATTTGGTGAAGGGAAAGAAAAAGGAAAAGAAAGATGATATCTTTGGATTTCTTTGCTGTAGACACCTGGAGCCTCCATCCAGCTGCAGGATCTAGGCAGACAGACTAAACTCGAGCAGGGACTTGGATGGCTGGAAAGGGGAGTCTGCTTTAAACAACACCTTAGTCTTGGAAGAAGAGTTGATGAGTAACAGGGACTGGCTGTCTTTATGGTGAAAAGAAAAGCTGTAAATACACAATCAAAGGATAGTTCATCTCCTATGGATACCTCTGCCAAACCATTCTATTTGTTGGATAGTACAAAAGCTTCAGAAACTAAACAGCAGTTTTAATCAGGGACTGTTCTAGCTTTTAATTGTTGCACTCAACTTTGATGCCCCACAGCATACCAGGAGCATCAGGCTTTTCAAAAGATGTATTGCAACAAGCAAAATAAAAACCTCTCCTTACTAAAACCCTTCCTTCAGAAGGGTTTCCCTCTTGCTTCAGAAGAGGGAGACACACAACCCAGAGACATGAAAGCAAGTTTTTCCAAATTAGAAGACTGTTTCCTAGTAAGTGTGAAGGTTTCTCAGTGTCCAGGAATCACAACTGACACTGGGATCAGAAAGCTGGGTCTGATTTGTATACAGCCAGCAGTAAGAACTTTGACCAAGAGCTCACATATGTACAGCAAAAAAAGTCTTAGGATTTGGTATATTGTTAACAAACATACAGAAGAGGTCAGACCACTTCATCCTGGCATTCTTACACACGGGTGCACACTGGACTGTAATCACATTGCTAGTCATGAGTATTTTCAAAACAACTTTTACTATAAAAGATGAATCTACTAGTTAGTCCTGATTTAAAAATAGTTATTTCAATTATCAACTTGTAAGAAAGAAAACCTGCACACTTGTAGCTAATCTACCTCAAGAGCTCGTGGCTGGTGCTTCCTCTGTGGTTCAGAGCCATCAGCAATGCATCTGTTTCCTAAACACAGTTTCCCATGTCTCGTTTCACACAATGAGCAATCTGTGGTCGTTCAGTCATCTTCAAGGTCAAACCCCCTTGTAGTGTTTCCAGTAAGTATTTGGGTCTTCAACTGACTTTTCTTCTGACTTTTACAAGAATGCAGTATTAACCCACAGCAACTAAACCACCGATTAAAGAAGTTCTAGAAAACATCACTCTGTGTAACTGCCAGCAGTTAGTTCTGCTGGAGCTTTTGAAATGAGAAGAAGAAATAGGAAAAAAACAAGAAAAGAGACACTGGTTTTTGTGTCAGTCTATGTAGTGTTTTCAAAACTCATCTGCACACAAAATATTTTGTTCAATGAATGAGGTCTGCTGTACTTTCATATTAGCTCTCAGATGTTATTATGAACTTTTAGCCAGATGAGAAGAAAGCCTCCTTCAGGGTAAAACAAACAGCTGTAGTTTGCTTCAGACAATAAGGAATACAAACTGCATGGAAGGATTTTCCATGATTTAACAGTCACCAACAACAGACTAATGAGTCACAGACAACAGCTTAATACTTAGAGCTTATTGCTAAAGAAAAAAAAAATTATGCATTTTCAAAGTATTAACAACAAAACACAACAAAACACATGAGTTTTGAATAGATCACTGTAGTGTCTCAAACCAGGTTAGCTGTAACCATCCAAGAGAAACTCAGAGTGGACATTGGACACAGCCAGGCTTGCACTGCACCAGGAAAACCAGACTGAAAATGTCAGCCCTTGTTTCGTACTCAAAAAGCATATACTGTGCTTGCTCTCCTTTAACAAAGGACTGCAAGGGCCAGAGAGCTTCACCAAGCAAATTCAAACTGCTAACAAAGTAAGCTCCACATTCTTCCTGTAAAATATTCCAAGAAATGGTATTTGTGCTTCATTTATTTTCAAGAGGGATAAGTGATCCAGCATTAGAGGGAATCTTTGTTGGCAGAGCCCTCAAACTGAGGAAGAATTGCTACTCGAAGAAACAGGAAAGAAGCAGAAGTAGCCTTACAAAATGTGTATTTGCTGTAAAAATATTGCCTAATATACTTTTCTGGGGAAGTCGGAACTATCCCACTTTGGCTGGTTATTCCCATGGCTGAAAGTAAAAAGAGCTGTTGAATGCATGTACAATCATCAGCCACATAAGCAACTCTGCCAGGGAGGGAAAACAAAGCTTTTCAAAACAGGCCGAGACCCTTCTTAAGTATTAAAAGGGTCAGAACAGAAATGTTCTGTCTTCAGAACATTTCTTCCAAATAGAAAAGGGCTTGCTTATTATTCCAGATAATCTGGAAGAGAACAGAGCTCTCATTTCTGCAGTGTTTTGAAAACTCTTGACATTAGTTTTATTTACTGCAAGTTTCCAGGAAGCTCTTACATCTGAGGAAAATCTTGCAAGCCCAGCACCTTGTAGCAGCTGGCAGTTCTCTTAAAGGATCACCGTGCTCAGCCACACTGCTCACAGCTTGTTGGGAAGGGCATTCCCACTGCACAGCCACTGTGACCCCACAGAGCTGCTGAGACCGTGCAGGGTTTTACACAAAACCAAGTCATACCACATTTTGGTACAAAAAGTGATCTCAGACACTTGGAGGTATCTACTTTGTAGATTAGCTTTTAAAGGAGTGTGAGATTTTGGATAAAAGCGCTGCAGAAGTGCAAAGAATTATAAACTTAATCTAACTGTAATAATGCCTGCAAGTGGTTTAATGCTTTGAAAAGTCAGACTACATAAAGAACACATTCAGACAGACTGCCCTTTTTCCTACTCCTTCCAATGACATAATCCTTGCAGGGCAATGCAAGACTTAGTAGTCTTCAGAGATGGTTTTTACTGCTGTCTGATGATACCACCAGTCCAAAGACAGCCTAGTTTAAGTCCCATGAGGATGCTTTGGATGTTTTGCTATTCCCAAGTTCCAAACCTCTCAGCTATCTTTGCTCCACCCAAAGAGGATGGCAGCTGCTGGGAATCAAACATCTCAGCTAAAGACAGCAAGGTGCATGAAGGCACTCCTTTGGTTCTCCTCCCTGTCTCACAAGGGAAAGGGTGAGCAAGAGAGAAGATGAAGAGAGCACCTAACACAGAAATGAGTTCAGAGATGGTATTGTGGATTACAGATCATCTTGCACTTGCTTTCGATCGGGTAAAGGTTGTGTTCATCAGGGGCCATGTAACTGCAAGGAATATCACATTGAAGGTACACAGCATTTCATCTTTGGGGTGCTTAAAATGCTATTGTTTTCTCCTGTTCTAACCTGGTATCTCCTTGCAATACTTGTGCATTTCAAAAAACACTCAAGGGCCCAGGCTATTTTTTCCTTCACTCCCAGAATTTTTTGCACTCCCAAAATATAGGTATTTTCAGACTGGGCTCTACTGCTAAGATCTCTAAGGCTTAAATTGGACATCCCATTCCCTCCAGACAACACAGAAAGCATAAGCTCACCCATTTTCTGGGTTATCCCTGGAATAAAGTCTGACACTGGTAATGGTCTCACTACTACAGAAGTATCATGGGAAGCACCTTTACCCAAAGCACACAACCATACAGTTCCCTGGACTCTGATCTGGAGCAAATTACAGTAAATTACAGGGTTTAGACACCTTCATCAGTCCCAGTGTAAGGTGGGTCCCTGAAGCTGTACACCTACAGACATCACCTGGCTCTAAAAAACAACATGGAAAAAAAAATTATATCCTCATCAGGCTTTTAACACAGCAGCAGGGACTACTCAAGGTGAAGTCCAAAAAATGCCTACATTTTAAGAGATCCTTCTCCAGACACATCATGTCTCCCCACCCTTATGGCTGTGACACTCCTGAAAAACTGCTGACAGTCAGGAATCTGCCCAGCTCTCTGTAGCCCTGTGACACTTCCCCAGGAATTACAACACACTTCTGACCTTGAGAAGGGCAGCAAGGTATTTTGAAGCAGTTACTGTTCACACCTGGGAATGCAGAGAAGCAATCCAGAGAGAAAGAAAGAAAAACATGTAAACCATTTTCCGAATGCAGAAGGAATGTGGAGCCCCAGGTAGTAAAATACATAATGAGAGGCTGAAGGACTTTTTTCTGAAGGTACCTCTAAAGAAGTCAACTTCTTCATGCACATTTCTAACTTAAGAAGACAGTTTCAAAATTCAAGTTAATGATAAATTTTAGTTTATGAATTAAACCCTGTCTTGAGAGCATCTAAAGATGCTTGTGTATCCTTCACTGAAAAACCTGATACTAATTTTTGATCTCTGAATATTGGTCCGTTTCCAAACCAGTGAATTTGATGTGTTCTCTATGTCAGTAACCCTGAGAGCTGACATGAATATTGAAGGAACAAGTGGCTTTTACAACATGGTAAAATGCCAAGCATTAGTAATGCTAGATACCAATACAAACTGCTGGTAGTCCTGTCAAGAGATCTGGTAAGACAGTTTTAGCAGCTGGAAACTAACTGCACTCAGTCATTAACTGCATGCATCAGGCCAGCCTGAAGTGTATGGTTTTGTTCTTTCCAATTAAAGTAAGTACAGACCTCTCATGTTGTGAAGTTACTTTTGGGGGGATAATAAGAAAATTTGAGATGTGCCTAATAACCATTGTATTTGGACATAGAGAAGGCAAGCAACTGCCAACTGCTTTTTCCACGTGATTTTGCTATATTCTTTAAGAACTTTCAAAAAATCCTATCTTAACCAACCACACAAACTAACATTAATAACATGCAAATATAAGGTAAACCATTACATTTACTTAATGGTAAAGAAATTAGTATCCCTTCACAAGGAGTTTGGTGCAAAACCCAAGGATAAGGAGATATTTTGTGCTTTATGCCTTTTTCTTGTTCTCTCTCCCTCCTGTCCATGACCAGCGTTAGTAGCATTACACCAACATCTTTATTCTCCACCTAGAAGTGGTCACCTAAAAATAGAAGCCCCGTTGACCTAAAAATAAAGCCCCTGGTTACAAATGTTGTACTTAACATCAACTACAGAATCCCCCATATCCGCACCCAGCATCCAAACTTGCCTGGGTTTAGACTACAGGCAGCTGCTCCCCTCCAGGCTCATCTCAGGGGAGATGCAGCTATGCAGGAGTGCAGGGCTGGGCAGGTCAGCCCCAAGAGAGCACGAGGGTGGCTGCTGGAGAACCAAACCAGCCCACAGCAGGAATGTGCCCTCACAAATGTAAGCACACATTCATTATAAGCTGCAATGAGCTCTGTTTCAGACAGGAGTCTGCATCAACACACCCCAAAAACACATGTCCCCATGTGACTCAGCATCCAATGGTTATTAGGCATGTGCAGCCAGCAAGCCCAGTCACAAATCCCTTAATCACAGGTCAAAAGAGCTGTCAAAGCCTGCACTGATGGGATCAGGAAAATGCTGAAGTGTTTTAAACAAGGAACATTAGCTCCTGTGGAAGGGCACAAGTACTCAGAGTGTATCAGAGAGTAAATCATCAGTGATTTACAGCACCAAAGTGACCTCTTGGACCTGCGTCCAAAAAAAAAAAAAAAACAAAAAAAAGCACATTTTACTTTAGAAGTTTCTTATTTTTAAAGCATCCTGAGAAACATGAGGCCACAACTGTAGTGCTGTGCCCAGTTCTGAGGGCCCCAGCACAAGAGATACATGAACATACTGGAGATAGTCCAGCAAAGGGACTGGAGCATCTCTCCTGTGAGGAGAGGCTGGGAGAGCTGGGACTAGACTCAGTTTGAAGAAGAAAAGGTTTATGGGGAGGATTTTATAAATGTAGATAAAAAGCTGAAGGGAGGGTGTAGAGGTGACAGAGCTGGGCTCTGCTCAGTGGTGGTGACAGAAGCACATCTAAGGGGCACAAACAGAAACAAAGAAAGTTCTCTCTGAACCTCAGGGAACACTTTTTTACTGTGGGGTGACTGAGAATTTGCACAGGCTGCTCAGGAAGGTTGTGGGGTCTCCATCCTTGGAGATACTCAAAAGCCATCTGGACTTTCCCCTGAGCAACCTGCTTTAGCTGGCTCTGCTTGAGCC
Organism: Serinus canaria; assembly: GCF_022539315.1. Classification (NCBI taxonomy): domain Eukaryota; kingdom Metazoa; phylum Chordata; class Aves; order Passeriformes; family Fringillidae; genus Serinus; species Serinus canaria. Next base: position 15,157,644 of record NC_066314.1, on the reverse strand, counting down.
AAGGGTTGGATCAGGTATCCCCAGAGGTCCCTTCTAACCTCAGTCATTCCATGATGCTGTGAAATAAAAAGACTGATTCTCTTCAATTACTGATGAGACACCTAGAGCAAGTTTTAAAAGAATACATCAAACTTCCTCTAAAGTGTATCTAAAGGTGAAGTGTTCTTTATGGAGCACCACAGAAAGCTTTCTGCATTAACCTGGGGTTTATAGGAAGCTGCAACCAAACAGAATTTCAGTTTTTATTAAAATGCAAATTGGTTTTTAAACTTAGAAACAATTTTGAGTATACTCAAGACATGTTTAGAGAACACTTGCTGTGGAGTTTTTTTCCTCATTAACACAGACAAATATTAAACATATATAGTGGCCCAGGATGCAAATAGAAAGGATTTTTTCACTGCAAGCTGTGAATCTTTACTTTCCATCATCCTCAGAAGCAAAAAATCTGCATTTTCAATCATTTAAGCACCTCTAACAGTCTGGTCTTGTAAGCCGTGGAATTAAATTTTCTGTTCCCAGGGCATGCATCAGGAAAAAGGATTGGGTGTTCAAGAGGGTAGGGGAAACACAGCAAGTGTGCTCCCACCCACAAATACAGTATTTCTGATTTGCATCTGAAAACTGCTCTTTCAGTTCAGTCAAGACAAGAAGATTTACAGTGCAAATGAAACCATACTATTAAGGTGAAGAAAAACATCCAGAACCTACTCTCTCTGAAGACTGCAGAGCCTGTTAATATTTATGAAGTCTGAAGTAGCTTCAAAGACTCTTTACTTCATTTTTCTTATGTCATAACAAAAAGCAGCACTAAGTCATTAAATTTTAAGGGGCGTTCACAACTAAACCATAAATCTTTTAGTAAATTCTGGCCTCTAGGAAAAGGTCTAATTTTTTTGGTTTGGGAGTGTGTTTCCTATAGCAACAGCAATGAACACAAGGTGCAAAGAGGAAACTTGCATGCTCAGAAACTTCGAAGACCAAAACAGATAAAAACCTCAAAGCACCCAACAGTACAACAACAATTTGTTGTCCGTATTTCTGTGCACAGATTATTACATGGATTAACCTGCCAGGTTAAGGGCAGTGGGCAGAGAGAAAATCTGTTTTGAAAACCCTGATTAAGCACTTACTGTCAAAAGCTTTCCCTCTGATCAAACTGTGTGTCATAAAACTAACACATTAGAGAAAGTGATCTCTCCTCCTAGCATGGATGCTGCCATGCAGATATTCTTTAGCTGCAAAAGTCTGTGTAGGAAAGAAACAGAACCAGTGTTACAGGATAAAGCAAGAAAATTGTGTACTTTATTTGGGCCTGACAAAGGTTTGGACAAGAGAGCCTCCAATTCAAGATGACAGAATTCTCTGAACATAATAATGGAGTATTTTAGTTACAACCAGGGCTTTCAAGACTTTGAAGTTAGAGAGCATCATTAAGCCTGGTAAATACTGGGGGTAAGAGAGGGAGGAGGAGACCACAACAAACCATTGAATAGCTACATAACTTTAAGCCAAAAAAATCAGTGAGGTATATGCTGCCCTTGACTCAAGCCTTCCTGAACAGCATTTATTCCCCAGACCTATAAAAAACAAAACATCAGGAAATGTGATCTATTACTCCTTAAATAAAAAATTATTCACTATAAAATTGTTAACGGGACCATATGTTACACAAAACACAGAATGGTGTTCAAGAGTCCCTATACATTTGGTGGTGATACAGTCAAAAAACAAAATGTGAATTTTAAGCAGACAAAATAAGGAGAAATGGGATCTTTGTTATTCTTCCAACAGATCTGTCATCACTTTGGGGGTTAAACAGCTAATGCCTCTCCCTAGTCCTGAAGTCTCTGTATTAAGGATTGAATACTCTAGTACCAAAATGATGCTGAAGACATACCACACATATGTAGTACCACATGTATGTACTTCGTATGTACCCACAGACAATGTTTCACACCCAGTATCTATACCTGACCTTTAACAGCAGCACTGATCACTCTTCAGACACAGAAAGGGTTCCCTTGCCAAAACAAAGTCTTCCAGCTGGGGTTTTTCCCCCAGGTCTCAAACAACACTGAATCTCTTTGGCACATAATACTCCTCCAGCCATTCATTTGTATCATGAACTTCTACAACCTTTCAATATCACTCACAGGAAGAGAAGGGGTAGGGAACAGTTTCTGCTGTATATCACTGGGAATTCATTTCCAGCTGGAAAGACAGTAGAGCTGTCAGTCAGCCCCCTGATTTTGCCTCCTCATTTGGGATCACCCTTCCACCAGTCTCTTTAAAACTGGGTATCATGAAAGAGAAGAGCCAGGACAGACTTTTCCCAGCTTCTGCCCTTAATTCCTCGCCCCCCCTCCGGGTACTGATGTCAGGTCAGCAGGACACAGCAATGCTGGCAAGGCATCAGGCAGGAAGTCAAAGCCTGGGTGATGCCTCCGCCCAGAGCAGAAGCTGCACCATGCCAAGGAGTGGCACACACATCTAAACAGCAGCAGCCAACCCCAGGCTGCTTGAGAGCCACCCTCTGACCAAGGACATGCTGAGCAGATCACATCTCAATAGTGCCACAGTTAAATGAGGAAAAAAAACCAAAACCAAACCTAGCAGTCTGATCCTTGAACTCAGGTTAGTCCCCCCTACCACCATCCGAAACCAGCTCCAAGAGCTCACCTGCAGAGCAGGATGCACGGCATTGCTCACTTCAGTTCAGTCTGGCATCTCAGCCCAAAACCACCTTTATTAGGGCAGAGGGATGAGCCAAACATTCTTGTGGCAATCATATGAAAAATAGTGAAACATAACTCAGGCTTTCATGGAATTTTGCACAATTCAGTGCCATAACAACATCAATTTTGTATTTTATCAGTTTCAGAGCTAGCAGCTTAACTGTCAGCTTCTGAAGAACACAGACTAGGACTAAAAAAAGCCTTCCCTTTCTGAACAACTAGATGTGGTACTTGATAACTAAACATGACATTAAAAAAAGTAGTTAAGCTCACACTTCTAATTCTGTGGAATGAAACTATTTATCACATGTTAAAAGTAATGGCAGGATACTGCCAGATAATGCAAAGCTAAGGGACCTAAGAGCCCTACTTTATTAAATATTTCCTCTCCCCACCCACATCTCAACCACCACTGGAAATGTGATACCGAGAACTTGTCCATCATTCATTCCATAATCACACAGGCTTAACAGTACCACATCTACTAATCTAAAACTCCTGAGCTGCAGCAACAAGGCAAGACACAAAAACATGACAAAAAGCTGTCATTTCCCATTGCCCCATTTGTGCACACAAGCTCAGCGATGACCCACTGGAGCACACAGAAGGCCACAAAATCCAAGCATACCTATTGACCTGTCTGCAGGAGTCCAGGCTCTCAGCCTGAATTGCAAAACAGCCATTTACCATGCCATCCTCTCCATCTCCTCCCGAGTAAGCCCTCCAGCAGCATTCCTCCACTTCTACTGCTCCAACACTCCCGTGCCTCGCTGCTCCACACCAAGATGCATCCAGACACTGCATGCTCTGAGGAATCAGCACATTGCTGGCTGCTATTTAACATGAACGCGTGCCTAGCCCTGAACTCGGCTAGGCACAGCTACCGCTGAGGAATCAAACCTCACAGCAGAACCTGCATTCCCAGCTCTTATTGCTAAATCGGATGCCACCCAGCTGCCACCCCGGCCGGGGGCGGGAGGAGGCAAAGGAGGGTGTGACGCAGCTCTCGCTGCTGCTCCCTCGCCAAGGGAGATCCCTGCACGCAGCCGGGGAACACCGCCGAGCCAGCCAAGGGCCGGGAGCGCGGCTCTGCCAGCGACAGCCACCGGCAGCCACCACACGGGCCCCAAGACAGCAGCTGGGGAGCCCGGATAGGTCGGGCTGCGTGTGCACACAAGGATGTGACCTTTACCGGGTTCACCGCCGCCCCATGCGCTGTGTTTACTACAGCCGGTGCCTTCTGGCTGGTGGCGGCGATGCCACCGCCTGTCCCCGCAGCCCAGGGCGGCTCCTCCGTGCCGGAGGGGCGCGGGGAGGAGACGAGGGCCACTGCTCCGCCCGGGAAGCGGGGAAAGAGCAGCCGGACACCCCCTGCGCGCACGGGGACAGCCGTGCCGCAACCGCCCGGACAGCCGGGCCACCGGCCGAGACCTCCGTTGGCTCCCCCGCAACCTCCCGGTCCGCCCCTTCCCCCCAGCCCCGGGAGAGCCGAACAAAAGGGAACGGAGGGACCAAAGGACAGCAACGTCCTCCCAAGGGTCCCCGTCCGGGGGTGGCGAGAGACACCGCGCCCCGCACGCGACCCTGCCCCAGGGAGGTGGCGCTAGGCTAGTAGGTAAAGGTATGGACACACACACAAAAAACTATTATTATTATTATTATTATTATTATTATTATTATTATTATTATTGTTATTATTATTGTTATTATTATTATTATGCCTCCGAGACGGCCAGCGAGGCACTCACCCTGCTCGAAAATCGGAGCAAACTCTCATTCACGCTCCCCGCCGTGCCCAGGCCGCCGGAGCCAGGCGACGCCCCGAGAGCCGCCGGCCGCTGCGCTGAGCGGGGCCGGGCGCGGCCGGGGCCGGGCGCGCCCGCTCAGCCCGGACAAAGCGCGGCGCTGCTGCGGGCGAGGCGGCAGCAGGTGCCCGTCCGCCGCCGCGGCCGTGCCGAGCGCCCCGCGCAGCCGCCGCCGTCGCAGCGCCCGAGCCGCTCGCCGGGGCCGCGCTGCGCGCCCGCCCCGCCCCCGGCGGCCCCGCGGCGGGAGCCCGCAGAGGCGGGGGCGGGCGGAGCCGGCGGGCGGGCTATGGGCGGTGCGGCACGGCCCGGGCCGCAGCGGCGGCGGCGCACAGCGAGGCGCCCCGCCGGTCGCAGCCTGGTCGGGACCGGAGGCGGGTCCCGGTCCCGCGGCCCACCCGGCTCGGCCGCCGCCGGATCTGCGCGGAGCGGCAGCCTGCAGCCCCCCAGCCCCGCCGCCCGCACCTGCCCCGCGCCACGCCGGCGCCTGGAGCTCGCCTGCGGAGGAGTCCAGACGCCCAGCAGGCAAGACCCTCCCCTGCGCTGGCTGCCTGCGGTGCGGCAGCGGTGGGCACCGCACGCCGCAGTGTCCGCAGCAGGGCTGCGCTGCCCGGGCTTGCGGGCTGCCGCACCGCCGTACCGCGATGCGGTGTGCGGCCAGCCCTACCCTGCCCTGCCTTGTGCCCGACCCTGAGACCCGCAGAGTCGGGGCTTCGTCGTTCTCCGCGCTTGGCGAGTGCACCGAAACGGTGTCAGCCTTGCCAGTGCTATGTTGCGGTGGTGGGAATCGTATCGCCGGAGCTCAGTGCGCTCCGGTTAACCGGGGGCTGAAGGCGAAGCCTGGGCCGGGGCACGGCCGTGTCAGGGCTGGGGGCCGCAGCCGGGCGCTGCCTGCGGTGGGCCAGCGGTGCCCACGGGCCGGGCTGCAGCCTGACCGCACACTTGCTGAGGAGCCCGGGCCCCCGGGGAAGGAGGGGACTATCCTGTGTACAGACCCCCACTGTGACAACACTCTGTGAGGTTCTTAATTATGTAGTGAGTGTATAGGGCTGTAAACCATTGCTCATGCACTGTTTGTTGTGTTTTGTCTTGCTTGTGGTTAACCCTGATCTTTCTTCCATAGCGTAAAAAATGCAGGGTGTATATGCCATAGGAAACCCTTTTATTTCTCATTCCCCTCACCTCCAGTCTCACGAGTTTGGTGATGCAGGGGCTGCCCAACCGAGTGGCTGCTGTGCCAGCATAAGCAATATTGTACAATTTTGTAATAGATTTGTCTACCTCAGCATGTGCCTCTAGCGCAGTGGAGATGAGGTGGGGTTTGCTGTGCGGCGTCCTCCAGCGAGCCCCTGGAGAGGGTGGCCCTGTCTCCACTGCTTACCTCCAGCACATTTGTCCCTTTGCAGGGTGGTGATTGATGGCATGTCCTGTGCTCACCAGCATCCTTGTATTTCACGTCATCTCATGCCCTTTGCATGCTGCCTTTGTAACTCTTTCATTTTTTGATATCAAGAATTTATGAATCAAAAGGTGGGGGAGTGTGGAGGCTGAGTCAGATCGTGAAAAAGGAAAGCCAAATGAGAGTGTGCAATTGCATATCACATTTACAAACATGGTTTCATTCATCTCCATATGTTGCTCCTGTTACTACTAATAAAGCTCTGGTTTCTCAGACTAGAGCTACCCTGTGAACACTGATCTTCCTGGCGTTTTTTCTCTATAGCCTCCATAGTATTTGTGTTACAATATGTTATTTTCCTGATTATGTTTTCATTATGTTGAACAGGTTAATAACAGAAAGAATTTGATAATATGAATGTACTTCCCACACACTCCCTCTCCCTCTTGTTCCTATTATTTGATGTTCAAAGGAGTGACAGTTTGTTTACAGGCAGCAAATTCTTTCCCTCTCTACTGGGTAAATTTCCTAATTATAATAACAAAAAAAAAAAAAAAAAAAAGCTTTTTTTCCTGAGTGCTTACCCCTCCTTCCTTCCTCTTTCTTTCCTCATTTTACTAAAGATAGCCAAATCCAGCCTGGTGATTTTGGAGCTGCAGGAAATTTACCTTTGTCTACTGAAAGATTTCTACAGAAGCGTCTATAGGCAAAAGGAGCCAGAGACAAAGGTCTACTTTGAGCAGAATGGTGTCTGTGGTTTACTTCCCCAGCAGGGAGGTACAACTGTAGAGTAATTAATCCAGCGCTGAGAGAGAAGGAAGAATGATTGTAGGGGGAAGGAGGTTTTTTCCAACTATCAGATGTGAGATTTAAGCAGCAATTTCAATGACCTTTGTGATTTCTGTTTCAGACAAAAGGCGGCAACCTAGTACAAGGGTATAATTATCTTGTCCCAGCGTCGTCCTTTGTTCCCCTTGGTTTAGCCTGTCACTTCCTAGGGTTTCTCTCTGTCCCTTGTTGGGACAGCAGCACCTCTCACCTGTGACTCTGAGAAGTGCTGCGCTAGCAGGTGATTTTTTTTTTCCTGCTGCTCATTTCCCATCTCTGCTGTGCAAGGTCTTTTTCTCTTCTTGCAGCCCTTCTTATGAGTTTCTCTTTTCTGTGTCTTATTTATACTTAAGTATTTTTGCCTTACCAAACATTGTACTCATTGCTTCATCTTTCTCTTCTGTTTTTTTGTCCACTCATGTATTTTCTCTCATTTTTGTTCCCTTTCTTATATCTTCTTCTTAGATCTCTTTTTTTCCCCTCTGTGTCATTCTTTTTAAATCCTCTCCTTCTCTCTCTCTCCCTTCTGACATCTCACTTCCGTCCACTGCCTAACTCTACCTTCCTCTGGACATTTCTTCTCCAAGCTGTTGCTTTGGTCATTGTCCTTTTCCTCCCTTACATTTACATATATTTTACTTTAATATTATGTATATATATGTGTACATATATTTCCACTCCACATCTTTCACTTTTCAGCTGAAAACAAGAAATTAGTCATGCTGATAGTCTGATCCTATTTCATCCCTTTCTTAGCACCTGTAATACACTGCTCCTGCTCATCCTTATGGGTCTACCTGTGTATTGGGTAGAATAAAGAATTAAGCATGTGGGAAATGTTCCTAAATTCAGATGTGTACTTGAGAAAGCATCTTGCTCTGGCTGCACTGTGAACAGAGCAGATGTTGTGCTCCCACTGACAGTACCAGAGGAGGACTTTAAGTCCCTTGAGCTCAGGAACCTAATGACATTCTTTTTATATTTCTCTATGTCAGGGTTTTTTTGTTTTTTGTTGGTTTTTTTTTGTTGTTGTTGTTTGGGGTTTTTTTGTTTGTTTTTTTTTGGTTTTTTTTTTTTTTTTTTGTTAAATAAAAATACTTAAATTTTAAGTGAGGGACACTGCCATATCTTTGAAATATCCCTTGGATGTTGGACTGACCCAAAATAAGACCTCACAAAATGTTTTTCTTTCTTCCCTCCAATTGTTTTATGCATTTTTTAAGCCAATTTTGTGCAGCTGTTGGAAGAAATAGCTGCACAAAAGTGGCTTAACAAATGCAAAAAGTGGAGAAATGCTTTCTCCTCAGCAGAGCTAAGCTCTTCCTCTGAAGAGGGTTCTGTGTGGGGTGAGACTGGGATTTCAGCTTGTCAGCTTCCTTTTTTCTGGAGCCAGAGGGAGAGGAGAGAGCTGTAACTGCAGGATGATATGCATGGGGTGGGAGATGGAAGAATAGATGCATAATCCAAAAATGCTACATTAACCTCAGAGGGTGGGGGGAAGAGCTGTTTAATAATTCTTCCCTTGACTGTCACTGACTACAAACCCCATCATTGAGGATTAAGGGCAATTGTTAGATTTTGCTATTTAGATAGGAGTTTTTAAAAATATAATTTATTATTTAAACTACTTTTTTTGTTCAAAGAGCTTACTACTAACTGGCTGGAATGAAAACAGCTCCATCCCACGGATCCACCTCCGCTTTCTGGCAGCTTACCTGACTCATAAAGAGAGTGGGGGGTTTTATATGCCACCTACATCAGCTCAACATTTTCCTTTGTGGTGAGACTTAATCACCACCCTTGTCATATTATTTCATCGACCTTTTTGGAGTAGGAATTCTTTACCTTTCAAACCAGCCTTAAAACTTCCTATAAAAATTGGGTGAGGGTTTTTTTCCTGAATTTGGTGAAAGTACATAGGTGATCCAATGCAGGAAGGTTTTCTGTGTTATTTTTTAAAAGATAACCTTTACCTGAGGACCAAGGAAGAGAGACTGTGTCACCTTGAAATCAATCAAAGTTGAAATCCATCAGCTGAAGGTAGAGGACCATCCCCCATGTAATCACTGCTGGTGGTGTGTGCTTAGGGGGAAACTGTGGGCTCTTCGCCACAATGGTCAAGGATGTGACTGGGCAAAGTTTGTCAGAGACAGTGCCTGTATTAGACAGAATCAGGAAAGACAGACATGCCTTTGGGCACATCATATCTCTCCTTACAACCTGTTCCTTCCAACCTGTTTGTATAACCTCTGTGACTGTCTCTTGTGGGGAGAGAGATCATATGAAATAGACTGATATTTGTCAAGCAGAAAGTACTGCATGAGAGAAGACTGCAAGGTGGAAATGAAAACAGAACACAGGTGGCAATGCAATAGGTAGTGTGTACGGGAAGCAATGGAAGAAGGGGTAGGAGAATAGAACCACCCCAGGTTGTTGGGAGTTACAAAAAGGACGTGAGTTACACTAGAAACCTGGGGCAGAAAGCATGTGACATTTTTCCTGAAAGTCTTGAAATGACATAGGGGAAGGGCATAAAGGAAGGTATTCTGGAGCTCAGCACCTAAAGATAAAATCTAGTGTGAAGAGAGGCCAGGGAAAGCATTTGGTAAGAGACTCCTCATTTCTCTGTCACAAAGGCAAGTAGAAGCAAGGAACAGGAAGGAAAGGGGAAAATGGAAAGGACTGAAGTGAACCATTGGTAAATATCAAAGAAGGAAGCATAGGGAAGGGAAGCTGCTTCCACATTGACAGAAAGGCAGAAGTCCTCAGGAGGACCTGGAAATTGACTGAATGACAAGTGGGGTTCTACAAGATGGGAAACAGAGAACATCCTGTTAGGAAGGAGCTGTCTGGCCATACCTAATATAAATATAGGCTGGTTTTGTTCTTGATGTGTTTGTCTTAAAATGCACTGCAAGTGCAGCAGCTCTGCCCTGAAGATATGGAGGCTGCAGTTGTCTGGACCTTCCAGTACCACCCTCCTCTTTCTTGCATGCCAGAATTAACCCCATATTATCTCCTCTCCTGCACTCTGGGTCCTCAGCCCAGCTCCAGTCATCCTCCTTATTGACTGCAGCTGCCTGATAACTGGGACACAACTCAAGAAAAGGACTTAGCAGTCACCTGCAAAGATGTGCTTCTGGAAGCAGAGGCACCAAAGAGCTCTGTGTTGGGAGTGTGCTGGGAGAGGCACCAGCAGGGAGGGAGAAGAGCAAAGGGTGAGCACTTCATCTGAGGAAGAAACAGCTTGTTGGACTAAAGCAGTGGGGAAACTAAGGGCATGGAAAGCTCAGGAGGAAAATGAATGTGGGAGGATGGAGCTAAGGATGGCTAAAAATAACAGTCTTGTACAGCTAACATGGCACTCCTCTGGCATTTTAAACCTGCTGCCTTTCTGAGTTTTGAAAAGTATGCTTTACATTTAATTGTTCCAATTGCTACTGACCATCCAGGACCACTGTCATTTTGTCCAGCAGCCCCCATTTTCTTCACTGCTGGTCTAGGGGTTGCAGCCAAGTCTTCGGCATATTGCTCTTTGCATCCTTGCCTGATTTAAATATTGGTGTATCCCCAATTATACCTTGATTTCTTTGGAGGGGAGGTGGTGTTTTTTAGCTTGCATCTGCACAGTGACTAGCACTCTAAATTAATGCAATAATGATGCTGTCACAAATTAGAGGTAAATCAAAACACTGTTCACAAGCAATTTGTACAGTGTGGAATTTGGGCATGGGCTAACTTGACAGCCATTTCTTTTAAAGTTTCTGGAGAGCTGCCAGTTTTTCAACTCTGTGGCTGTTCAAAGTACTGTGTTAGTCTCTGTACAAATACCACATATGAGACAGGACCAAGTGGCAGCAGACCTGCTGGGGCTTTGAACCTCCTGGCACTTGTAATGGATGTGAGAAAAAAAAGGAAGGAACAATAAATAAAAGAATAAAGGAAAGAGAAGTACAAAGTGAAGGACATCTGTGCATTCTGATAACAATTCTTCAGTAGCACAGCCCCACAGAACAATGTTGCCTGGTTAATGTAGAGCAGTTACTTGCTATGCTTTAGCCATTTCCTAGAATTTTTATAATATCAAGTTTTGTCTCTGAAATATGGGAGGAATGAATTTTTGTCTTTCTCCCCTCCTCCCTTGCCTTTATCCTCCCAGTTCCAAATAAGGATGTAAGTGAGGTTCCCGTTCATCTCCAGTGTAAATTTATTCATGAACATTATAAAACTGTTTATTGTCAGTTCTTGTTTCAGAGTTTACTTTTGCCTTCAGTAACTCTTGTGTCTTTAGTGCTTGCCCCCATCTGTTTCTGGAGAAAAGCCAGCTTGCCTCTTCAGGGGAGCTTTGCCAGACCTGGTTGTCCAAGCCCTGCTTCTCTCCTCTCCTTCCACCTAACAGACTCTTCATTTTCTGTTTCCTACAGAAGATGACCTCTAATGCTCAGAGGACTCTCTGCCTGTGATAATGTGATCTGGTGGGAGCAGCAGAAAAAATGTCAGTAGTCTTGGATCGTGTTCCCAATCCGGTTATTGAATGATGTGAGATCTGGGGAAGGACATTTATCTTTGTTTCCCTGCAGGCTCCAGTAATAGTCACACATCTCTGTTTTACAGTAAAATTGCTTTTATCATGCCAAATTAATTATTAATACATACATTACAGTATTTTCAGTATCCTGTAGAAATGAAATCAGATGCTGTGCCACTTGCTGTCCTTTAGCTTGTGGCATGGCATGCAATCCTTTTGGATATCCTGTCTGGTACCCCACCTTCTGTGTTTATAGTCTGTGTTCCCAGGCTTTACCACCATTAGAAAGCAGCTTTCACATATCCCTGACTTTTTTGATTGCATGCTTTCTGCTATTTTTTCTGAAACCATTTTCAGGACTTGCTGAAATGTGAGTAATGTAGCTGGGAAGGGATGATTGAAGTGAGAGACTCATTTAGAAGGAATGTTGGTCATGATTGATTTCAGCTGCACACATCATGCCCTTGCCTGACATTTCTCCCCATGTAGGGGGAGACTTGGTGGTGGTGAGGTCCAGGTCTGTTGAGCATACATACCTTAGACCCATATAGATACCTTGAAGGTTGTTAAAAGGTTTTGCTGGGTTTATTTTATCCATGGCATTGAGAATATGTGGTAACTACACAGGTACATCACCATGTTGTGATGTACCTATCACAACACTCATAAACCCCTTAATGACCTTGGTCTGGTATTCAGCCTAATATGGGCACATAGCTTTCCACTTCAGCATGGGTTTATGTCCAAATTATTGTTCTCAGACAGTATGGCTTGGCCAAAGTACACATTTTGGGGTACAATCCCAGCTTTTGTTTCTTTTTGCTACACCAATTATCCATGGTGCTGGAAAAGGGTTACAGGAGCCTGCCAAAGCCTGGGTGTGGGGTGTGTAGGAGGAAGAGATGCTGCATGTGTCTGCATTGGTTCCCACCTAACTCCAACTCCTACCTTAACTCAGAGCAGCTCTCATTTCTTGGTGAAGCTTCTTCTCCCTCTTCCACCCACTCTCTCCCTACGGCCTGCAGGTATTGGGCTGTAGCTTCTCTCCTATTTTTGGCTGAATGGCTGAATTAGCACATTTTTAATGGATGCCTTTTTCAGCACTTATGGAAATAGTCTAGAATTTTGATAATTCTCCATTACTCTATAAAATGCATAAAAATAGTTTGCTCAAATGTGATAGCAGTTCTTCAGGCTTATTGTCATTACTAGTTTAGAGACCATGGTTCCACTGAAGGAGTTATTTAGATATTGCAACCTTAGTGAGGTTTTTCTCTCCTCCTTTTCCAGAGAAATTGAAATTATGTGGATAAAGAGCAACTGATTTTCATTTTTGATACAGCACAGAGCAATTTGTTTCAAATCTGGAGTTTTTATTTTCAATAGCATAGAGTCATGGAATAAGTAAAGCACCTTTCTTCCATTGGTATTACAGACCCCGGTCATCTATGATTTTGGTTCTCACACCAATCTCCACTAGTCTGTACTTTGCAAACCACCAAAAAGACACATAGAGCTTGTGGTGCTTGTGAGCAGTGGAGCTGCTGGGATGTTTTGCCCCTTCTGCCCAGCAGGATTGTCCCAGGTTAGCTGGACATCATCTGCCCTTACATGGTTAGCAGGCTCTGACCTCTCCCTATCTCCAGAGTAGTTTTGCTGAGTTAGTCTGAGGATGGGAGCTAAACCCTGCAATTGGACATGGGGTTGCTGCTGGCTCCTAGTGGGTCCAGTTGAGTTGAAGTGGATATGAAGGGAAAAGAAGGCTGTTGCTTGAGGAAGGGATTCATGGCAGCAGCAGAAAATCCTGATGATTCTAAAACTTGGAGAGGAAGCTCATGCTGCAGTTTATGTGTGAGGTTTTGAGTTATTGATAAAAGGAAGGAAGTGAGCCTGCTTGTGTTCTCTGTTGGGCTTCCTGAGGATGGTTGTGATGATACAGAATCACTGAATGGTCCAAGTTGGAAGGGACCCACAAGGATCATCACATCTAACTCCTGCAGGTTTCTCTGAAACCCTGACCCTCTGTGGGAAAGCTGACTGGAGTGTAATTGTAGCAGGTGCTGGTACTGGCTGTACCCGACATACATCTAACAGGCATGGATACACAGAAATCATTCTCCTTTTTGTATTTATTGGATACTTGCTCATGCAGGTAGATCAGAGCTATCCCAAAGCAGGTATGCAATGAGAACTCTTACAAAGAACAGATAATAAAGCTTTTTTAAGTACTCCTTTATTAACAGTAACAAAACCTTGATAGAATATAAAGTCTGGTTTTTGTGAAGTAATGAGCCTTTTGGATTCCAGTGGAAATCAATGTCAGCTGTTGGTGCTAAGCATCTCTAAACATTTCACATGTGCTTTCAGACCTGTGTTAAATCCCCATTGACTTCAGAACACCCTTTAAATCAGCATAAGGACTGCAGTATTTAGTCTTCTGACAGTCATTCTTCTTGCAACATTTCTCTCTATTGCTCTTCTTGACTCACGGGTAAGATTTTATATTCTTTAAAATTTTAAGGTATCTTCTCTGCAGAGAGCTCTGATGTAGGGTCCTGCTCCTTACTTTGTAGGTAATAATACAAAATCTCTGATTGATACCCCTACAGCCCTGAGACATACTTGCAACTTGGACAGAAGTAGCACAAAAAATTACACCTGTTACTGGTGATTAAAAATGTGCTTTCTAAAAATCTTAAATTGAAATTGCAGAAAAGAACAGAAAAGATTCCTGTAGTATTCTGTAGAGAACTCCCAAGCAATGGGTTAACACAAGCAAGAGAAGTATCAGTCAAAGAGCTCGGACACAGTGCTCTGTTCTGCTTGTATTTGTTCTAAGGAAATCTGAAAATCTACGTGAGCATCATGGGTCTGTGTCAGGGACTGAGTTTGAAGCATTTCCTTCTTTGACAGTGAGTAGAGGTCATCTCTAATTTTAGCCTATAGTCACAGTCCTCTGCTCACTAGAAAACTGCATGTGTATGTCCAACTTTGAAAGGTAGCCATTTAAATGAAAAATGAAACAGGAACAGAGATATAAAGTGCAGCAGAGCATGTGGAACTGAGGATGGGGTCTTGGTGCTGTTACTGGATTACTTGGGAGGAAACCTAGGATCTCAAAACTGTTTTCTGTACCCCTTCACCACTGGAAGAAGTGAGGCATTTCAGATTAGTTTACCTTATTCTAGGAAATTCTCCTCCTCCTTACTGCAAAGCAAATATTACCTCATCATCACATGCTAGACAACATACCAAGGGAAAAATTCTTTTCAGACCAAAATACAACTATCAGTTTTTGCACGAGGCAACATCACCAATGTCTCACAATGACTCATCATGCTTCTGATCTGCTTTGTACCTGAGGCAGAGCTTGCTACCAGATAATCACAAGCATTGTTTGTTTTCTCAACTATGACTATATAATGACACCTGACAGATGAACAAGTTCTTGTATTATAGTAGATGGCCGTACATAATAAAAGGATGAGGATTTGCAGTTTGCAGAAATTCTCTTTTCCAATAACAGTCATTTGTTGACACATTGTAATTTGTAAACTATATTTACCAGATCTCACAAGCATTTCAGAGCAGGTGAATCCATTAAAAAGCCTTTTCCTTTCGGTGGAAACATGCCCTAATTTTTTACCCTTTGTGCTTCAAAGAAAATTAAACAAAAAGCAGCAGCAAATTTCATTTAGTATTTCTTGGCATGCAGGAATAAAGCCAAGCATCCTCTCTTTTAGTAGGAGTAGTAGAAAATGAGGAAAAGGGCACTAGTTGGACAGAATGGGCAGAACATTCTTATTTAAGAGACAGAATTATCAGCAGGTGTCTGTTGGTTCTCATTTGCTCTAGGAAGGATTAAAGTAGAACATCAGAAGATTAACAAATAACAAAATTTCAGATGTCCAAAAGATGAGAGCTTGAGTTTTTTCCTTCAAATATTGAATTTGTCACCCAAATCTCCTAAGAACAAAATGCTGATTCTAGAAATGTAACTTTTATGGTTGAATAGGAAATTACGGAAAGGGCATGGGGATATACAGTGGATGCCCCAGAGCTCAGCAAAAAAGCAAGGACAGCTTTCAAAAACAAACAAACAAACAAAAAGTTAAAAGAATCCAAGTGCAGTTTCCAGCCCTGCATGAGGAGAGGTCCAAATGGCCAGCTCACAGTCCACCCACAGTTACCCATGCACACTGCTGGCAGCAGCTTGGCACTGGTCCTACAGACTCAGCAGCAAGGCCAAAAATGAACAAAAATCTTGCAGGAGCTTCCCTGCTTGTCTCTCTCCATTGATATATCAAGCCTGGGGATAAGAGACAGCATCAGGTTCCATGTGGGATTTCTCAGCAGGGCTCCTCTCCCATTTCAAATCTGAGAGGCTGTGGTGATTTGTATCTTTGAATATGTTTTTCCATTCACTTTCCCTTTAATGATGCTGAAGAAAGGAGTGTCAGCACAAAGGAAGATGTATCTGTCACTTGGCACTGCTCTGGATTCTGGCAGCAGTCAGGCTGCTGCTTGGAACTGGCTGGAAAAATTACTGTGGTTGGTTTTGTTGTTGGTTTTCTGAGGAAGGAAAAAACTGCCAGCACTGATAACTGATTTAACTCAGAGCATACAAAGCCGTCAAGAAATAAATGTTCCCAGAGATTTTTCTCAAAAACCTGAAACTTTCCAAATGTGCTGCTTGAAAGTGCTTTCTCTTGCATGGCCATACCCTGCATCCCAGGGACCTCAGTGGCCTGGACCTGGAGATGAACACCATCTCTTCTTAGGAGTCCATGTGGGACTCTTGGGCTGCAGTATCCCATGGGAGATGTCAATCAAGGGAACACAGCTCATAAAGTGTGATCTACCCTTTCAGTCTCCAAAAGTCACAGAATGGATGAGGTTGGAGGTGCCTCTGGTCCAGTCCATGGTCAGAGCAGTGTCAGCCACAGTGGGTTTCTCAGAGCTGTTGTCCAGTTAGATTTTGAGTATCTTCAAGGATGGAGATCCTGCAACCTCTACCCAATGCTTGGTCTACCTCACAGTAGAGAAGTCAGTCATGCTGGCAACACTTCCAAAATAAAAACCAATAATTATTAACCTCTTCAGGTTCTCTCTCCTACTCTCTCTCTTTTTTTTTTTCTTTTTTTTTTTTTTTCTCCTTAAGGAAACAAAGATATGCTACTATTTTTATAAAAATAAATCATTCCTTTAAAGGTCACTTTTTTGTTTTCCTCAACAAACTCTCCACAAGGACACTTTGGGAATAATCCCACTAGTTATGTCTTTGTACCAGAGCAGCACCTGCTGTGGGTTGCATTGCACTGTTGACAGAAGGATTGGTGATACTGTTGACCATTATTAACATTATTTATTTAGCACCTGGCAAATGCACTCAGGCCCTGCCTGCCAGGCACTGCCCAAATAAACCACAAAGAACACAACCTGATTTCAAAGAAGGTCTTATTTACCTGTTAAACAGTGAGCTGCAAAGAAATGGGTGGAGAGAAGCACAAGCTTTTGTGCTGATCTCTGAACTTCAGCATCGTTGCTTCCCCCATTGCAGCCATACGTGGCAGGGGAGTGAGATCTGGGCTGTGCTATCCAAGGGTGTTGGCTGATCAAATGGATGGAGATGTCCTGTACGTGTGACCTGTTCTGGAGCCCTGTGAAATCACTTTGGTGCCTGTTGGGCTCTCTGTTCATTTTTTAAAGCTGCAGTAGAAGTGCACTTAAGAATTAATACTTATTTTAGAAGGGCATACTTTTCAAAATGCTTAAGAAATACCCATTTGCATTTTTCAGTTGTGGTGTTTTTCAGTGAAGAAGTGAGCTCAAAAGAAAAAGGAGCAAGTGCACAGTTATTTCTTCCTGTAGAAAAATAATTTTCCATTAAAAAAGGCATATTTTCAAGTCTACAAACAGAGCAGTAGGGGATTTCTTTTCCCAAGACTGCTTCCCAAATAGAGAAAAAAAAAAAAATGAAGAAAACTTGTGATTCCACCAGAGGGAGAAAATGTTGTGTTTAAGTGGGCAGGTGTCAGTTTTGAAAGATGTCCAGAACTTTTGGGGCAGTCCAGTACTTGCCATTCCAAATGCCACCACTGGGAAGAATGCCGGAAAAAATTAAGAAAGGACATGAGGTTGCATAGTCAAAAACTTATCACATGAAAATCATGTCTTTGGAGAAGGAACTGCTTTTCTTGAGCAGAAACCTGGCTCTAAGGACACTAGTGCTGACTTCAGCTTCTAGACAGGAGGGTGTTTTGGAGGGCTGTGGTGGAGACCTCCCCACTCCACAGCATCCCAAGCAATGCCAGCCTGCCCTTGCAGCTGGGCACAGCCCTACCTCAAGTGCCCAGTGTTGACCCTTGCCCAGTGGCTGCCAGAGCCCAGCCCTGGTGCTTGCTGCAGGTGGGAGGCAGCATCACATGGCTGATTTTGAGCCATGGAGGGGATTTGGAAGCAGGAGCTGGTACCCACTGAGGTGTGGGTGGACACATCAATCCTGCCTCAGGATCAAAGGTGTCTCTTCCCACAGGGAGCAACCGGGAATTTCAGATGGGCTTGTTTGCAGCAGTGCTGCTGCATCTGGCTGTGATTGCAGATGGAGAAATCAGACATCTGACTCACTTTTTTCCAAGGAGGAGAGGCAGGGCTGAGCATGCAGCCATTGCCTTGGCACAGGCACTGTTTAGGTCCTTCTCTGATACTCAGAGTGTGCAGACCATATGTTACATCCCAGCTTTCTCTCTTCTGTTTACTTCTATCCGTTTTCCCATGTGCCATCCGCCCTGAAGCTCTTTTTTCTCTGCTAGTCTCTCTTGGCCAGCAGACTGTAATTCCTGGGCCATCTTCAAAGGAGATGTAGAGCAGGAAAACCCAAGCCCTGGGGTGATGCTGTAAGCTCATCCTCCAGCAAAACCTGGAGGAGCCTTGTCTTTCAAGGGAGCATTTGAAGTGTTCTCTGAAACACAAAACCATTTACCAGGTTGCCACGCAGTTATTCCTCTTGGCCCATGAAGTAAAGCACATATAAATTTGTAGTGTGGGGGAGGCACACAGTTTTTTCATGGGTTTACATACTGTTTTTTTGTTACTGCACTTGTGGATGAGAGCAGTCAGCTGCAGGTTGTGGCTCTACACGTTGTGTCTAATGAAGAAAAACTCAGAGGGAGGGAGGATCAGGCATCTTTGGTGTAAACTGTCCAGCAAAGGCTTGCTCTCTTGAAATCAAAAGTATCAAATAACAGGAAATCCTTTTTTCCATCAACATGTAGCCTGAAAGCACTTTGCTTTTTGATTCCTGTCCACATTTCTGTTTCTTGGCCAGGTGATTCCTGCCACCTCCTCTAAGCTTTTGTACTCTCTGGTATTTTTGACAGCAAATGTGAATACTGATATATTCCTGTAGCTCAGCCAGCTAGCTTAAAACTGTGTTATTTTTTATATTTCACTGGAAAACATGGTGTCATACAATAGCCACAGAAATGCAAGCACCCTCAAAGTAAACTTCTGTCTACATGCAAATAAAAAGGGTTTATTGGAGATTCTAAACCAAAATAATTTTGGTAAAATAATTTTGACCAGTCTCATGTGCCTGCAGTGATACCTTGCAACAGTCTTGGGCCCATTCCAGCAAGATTTGATTTAATCCATGCTGCAGTTAGTGTTTTCTTTGGAACTGCAGTGTTCTTCTCAGTAAGATGTTCAGGCTCCATCTCGTATTCACTGAGTGGATGGCAATTAGGCTTGTGTTCAGAGATGTTGACAAGGCCAGTGTTGTAGGTATTTAAACAGAAAACAACAGAAAGCCATACACAAACCAGAGAACTTGCTGGCAGTTCAGAAGTGCTCTTGCAGGGTCATGGGTTATTTGTCTCAGATTCTGAGCTGTTACTTGCCTCCAACTCAGACTCTCTCATTTTCAGTACAATTATTCTGTAGAAGGTCAAAAAAGAATTAGATTTTTTTTTATGTTCTCTCCAAGCAGCTCCAAGACACAACAAAAGAGCTCTCAGGATGCCAGAGCCAGCAAAGTCAACCTCAGCCCCCAAAAAGGGCTCCAAGAAAGCCGTGACAAAGACCCAGAAGAAGGGTGATAAGAAGCGTCACAAAAGCAGGAAGGAGAGCTACTCCATCTACGTCTACAAGGTGCTGAAGCAGGTCCATCCTGACACGGGCATCTCCTCCAAGGCCATGGGCATCATGAACTCCTTCGTCAATGACATCTTTGAGCGCATTGCTGGGGAAGCCTCCCGCCTGGCGCACTACAACAAGCGCTCCACCATCACCTCCCGGGAGATCCAGACGGCCGTGCGCCTGCTGCTGCCCGGAGAGCTGGCCAAGCACGCCGTGTCCGAGGGCACCAAGGCTGTCACCAAGTACACCAGCTCCAAATAGCTGGATGTCCCCTCTGCAGCAGGACCATCGAGCACGGGGCCCTCCACGCCAGCACAGGTGGGCAGCCATGGTCTGGGTGAATGGTCACAGCTATTATCCACAGCAATCTGCAGCCTGGGGATGGGCAGGAGAAGCTGCCCAGAGGAAGGGGAGACAGCGATCTGGATGTCGGCTGATTTTCATCATCTCTTCAGGATGTGGGAAGGATTTGCCCAGGCTGGTAGTGGAGGCCCCTGCTTTTACATCTCATTCAAAGAACTGACCAGCCATGGTATATCCAGTCTCCTCTGTGCTTAGCAAACATTCACGGTTGGCACTGGGAGGGGGGGACTGGCAGCGGCAGCACAGAGACACCATCACTGAAGTCTTCCCGTTTGACTGCTTTCTCACAGTCATCTGATGTGGGTACTGAAGAGTCAGCGCTGCATCCTCTCTCTCAGAGCCTGAATCCCTCCTGGTGTGCAGTGGCTCAGCCCACCCCGTGCTGGCAGAAGTGGCATCAACAGCTACCAGGCACATATTGATTCAACAGCTATCTGTGCTTGTCAGCCTGTTTTAAAGAGCAAGCCTGGCAAGCAGGCAGATGCCCACGTTGGTTCCAAGCGCTAATCCTCCTCCTTGCTCCTGATGGATGAGCCATGGAGCAGGATGAGGGTGCTGGAGCTGCCCACTGCCTCCCACCTTGTGCTGAGGTGGAGGGATGGACAAGGTGGGATGTTGGGAGTGGGTCTCTATCTTTCCTGGCTGCTGCTTTGCCTGCCTTAGGACTTGCTTTGGCATGCAAGACATTGCTAATTCTGCTGCTTTTCAGAGACATTTCCTGCCTTGATGCTGCCTGGGTGTTCCCTTCCACCATAAGTGTGGGCAAGATGGGGTGGTGCCCATGGGGGTCCCCTCTCCTCTCAGCAATAGGGTGGTGCAGGACAAACAGCACAGATGTTTTGGGCAGGAACTGAGGATTTGGGAAGGCATCTGGTTGAGGGGTGGGAGGAAGCTGGCTCTCCACAGAGATCACTGCAGGCAGCTCGCCTGGCCCTGCCCTCCCTAATTCATTCAGCAATTAGAAAGAAAAAGCAAAACTGGGGGCTGGGTGGATATATAGGGACACTTATCGCAAATATTTAAAAGGTTAAATAGTTTTAAACTACTTCAAATACTCCCCATATCTTTTCAAAGTCTACAGTAAGGTGAGCAATAATAAAATCATGATAAAGCCATAGAGGTTAAGAGAGAAATGTCTTGGTTACAGGTTTATCTTGCCCAGACTGCTGGATAGCAGAAGGGCCTGTGTAGAACTGGTGTGAAGTTGAAGCTTCCTACTCAAACCACAAAATTAGCCAACATTAAAAAAAAAAATCAAAGCCTCTGGTAGGCAGTAACACTCAAATAAAAAATATTCATGTCTAAAATAACAACAGCTTTCTGCAACTTACTCTGAAAATAAAAGGAGCAGCAAGGAGATAGGATCCAAAACTAAGTGCAGATTCTCCCTAAGCTTCAGGACCTTGTTTTTAATTAAAAGGTAAAATCATATCCCAAAATAATAGTCATGCAGTACATTTCTATCTTTCCCCTGTCTTTATCCTCTTTCTTTACACTTTGAGAGTGATTGGGACCTTTGGCAAATTTGTGTTGCTTTTGGAGCTGTAGGACTCTGCAGCTCCAGAAGATTTGCATTGCAGTCATTTTTCCAGCTGGTCTGAGGCACAGCCCTGCTCAGAAGCCTGAGAGCTGCCTGGGGTCTCATGTGGTCTCTGTGCAGGAGTGAAGGTCAGTTTGTTTATGGGCTGCTTACACACCCCTGCTTTGGGTGTGAGCACCCCACACTTGAGAGGGGACTTTCCTCCCACACTCTGCTCAGTGATACCACACAGCTGTGTCTCATAGCCTGGTGCCAGCAGGAATCCCTGCTGACAGCTCTCAGAAGGAACAGAACCCAGCTCCCTGGGTGCCAGCACCCACAAGGAGCAGCTCCCAGCAACAGCACCTGTGTTCAGTGTCAGTGGCATTGGTATCCTGGGTCTCTTGGCCAGGACACTTTGCAGGTGACAGCTTAGTACTTCCTTTTGTTTCCAATCAAATAGTCAAAATCAGATACCAAAGATGAGCATGGACCTGCAGTGAGCCTAGAGCCACCATCCTTGACACCTGTGCCCCAGAAATCCGGGCAGTGGATGATGCACCAGGGGGACTGCTGGGAGTGAAGGGTTGGATGGCATTGCTGGAGCTTTCTTGCTCTGTCCCTATGAGCTGCAGGTCAGCATTCATCCCTGTGGGGAGCTCTCTTGAAGGCAGGAATTCAGAGTGGAATGAACCCTCTCCAGTCCAAGCAGTGTGTTTGAGCCAGGACACACATCTCCCAGGATCACCTGGCACAGCCTCTAAACTCTCACTCTTTTGAGCAGAGTCCCACTTGAGTCTCCATAAGCTGCAAGAAATAGGAAAATAAAATGAGGTGTTGGCCTCACTGAGGGTCTCCTGGGCAGCTCAGGGAGCCAGGAATGAGCTGGGCACTCAGATGGGAGCTGCTCACTCCATACTCATACTCAGAGTACTGGTCCCATTTTCTTCTGTCACTGTTGTCATTCTCCATTTTTGGAGATTGTTTCAGAGAGGGGAGAACCAGTGATTTAAAGCTACAAAAATACTTGAAGTCTTAAAAAAGATTTTTATATTGTCTAAAGCCAAGTGACTGAGACTGCTCATGTCCATCTACTTATAGTTTAGGTTGTCTTTTTATGCATCATTTGCTCTTCACCGTCCTTTTGTATTTTTTTTTTCACTCACTCCCAGCAATGTGAAGCGCAGGATTGAGGAACTGATCCATGTTAAACCTTTTTTACTTTTTTTCCTTTCTTTCAAGTTTTGTTTTAATACTATTCTGGTGGCTGCTCTGTTGTACAGACATTTGTCCCAGCAGAGGGAAGGGATGATCCAGGAAAGGCTGGTATAAGCCAGGACTGACACAGAAAGCATTTGGGAAGTTAATGTACAGGACACCATCCACGGCAGTTAAATGGGAATTAGTTTGAATGTGATAAGCTTGGGCTGAGCCTTAATATTAGAGGCACCAGAAGGTGGTCTAAAAGTTCAAGGATTGATTGTCCTCTAGGTAATCTGAGGTGTGACATACTTCACAGTTTTCTGGTAAGGAGGTTTGCTGCAGAAGATGGATTCTGCACTTCAGGATCAGTGCTTTTAAAGAATACATATTTCCAGCTCTGGAACTGAGAAAATGTTTTAAAACTGAAGATAATATACCAAGCCCCACTGTCCCTACCTGATCCCCTCTGCAGTCCCAAAAGCATCTCTGGGCCATGCCTGTGTTTTGCCAATTAAAGGAAATCAACTACAGATTGAAAGTTGGAAGATGAAAAAGGTAATACAGCCTTGATAGTAACCTCATATTAACCCCAAGGATATAACTGTATTTGTTATTTGTTATTTGTTTTCATGTACAATTTAAAAGATAAAATAAGCTGCTATAGATCTGATTTTCCACCCTGCTTCCCCAGAAGGGCCTAAAGTCCATCTGCCTTTCACAGCAGAGTTCAGCCTATAGAGGAGCTGAGTGTCCCCTGCATAGAGGCTGGCTCCTGCTCAGGACAGATGGGTTTTTAGTCAAGCGTGGGGAAAACAAGCCAAAACCAGTGTGGAGGATGAGTGCCTGTCCTGGACGCAGCTGTGTGCCCCACAAAGGGACACTAAAGAGTCCTGCCCTGTGGAGTTGTGTGGCCTGTGCACCCTTCACTCTGGTGAGAGGCAGCCCTGTGGGTAGCCCCAAGTCCTGCCACCCCTGGAGTAGAGTTTGGCACGGCCTCTGCATAGCCCTGAGCATCTGTTCCATCATAGCATTTCCTGATGGTTCACATCCAGACCAGATTGTTTACAGGCAAAGGAAGAATGGGAACTGAATAATAAAAATCCCTTAGTGACAGAATTTGGAGTTTCCTGGGATCACCACCTGGGGAGCAATCTTTCATGCTTTCTCCATGCATGGTATCTCTTGGGCTTATGTACACAGAGTTTTTCTGACAATAAGTGTTACATCAAGTAATCCATGTTAAATTGCTGCTGGGTTATGACCTTAGTGCTGATTACCTGCTTTCTGTTAAGTGTCTAAATAAAATGTAACTTCCAACCTGTTGGAAGTCAATGGTACCCAGCTGTCAGGGTGTCTTTGCTTCTGCCTTATCACGAGGGTTCCCCAAGCCCTGCATTTCTCTTTCTCCATTTTTCCTCCAGACCTGGGGTGACAGCAACCACCCTTCCAGCAGAGATGGATCCTGACAGAGGGTCAGTCAAAAACCAGAGGAGCCCCTCACTGAAGGGATTTCACAGGCTGCCACTGGAGTCCTCATGGGGTGTCACTCAAGCCAAACATGAGTGCAACATAAACATCTGTTTTTCTCAAGCCCTTCCAATGATCTTGTCCCAGGCAGAGCTGAGCCTGCAATCTGTCCTTGCCACACTCCTGCTTGGGGTGTGCTCTGCCTGGCACCCATCATTTACCCCCAAGCAGGAGCAGTTTGGACTGAACAGTGTGACATTCTGTGGCTGAAGAAGTGTTTTATGCACATTCAGAATTTCTGTTGATCTGAATTAACAATTGCTAGCACGAGGAACATCTTTTCT
The DNA here is from genome assembly GCF_022539315.1 of Serinus canaria. Taxonomy (NCBI): domain Eukaryota; kingdom Metazoa; phylum Chordata; class Aves; order Passeriformes; family Fringillidae; genus Serinus; species Serinus canaria. The sequence goes on along the minus strand of NC_066314.1, from coordinate 15,133,317 downwards.
TGGCCTCTTAGAAGTTTATAGTCAACAGCCATGGGATGAGATGTAGCATCTGCAAACCCCAGAAAGAAAAAGATCTTCCCTTTAAAGAATGATTGGTAAATACACTCCAGTGAAGCACTTACCTGCTGGACATCAGCATCATAATGTGTTCACTGGAGTGGGAAATGCATGTGCCATGCTGGAAAACAAGTTAGGACTTCAGATATGGCATTTAACAGAAATCAGAGCTAAAAATGTTTCTAGTGTCTCTAAAGAAATACAAGCTTAACACAAATGGGAAAAATCAGTATTTAGAGAAAAAAATCCTAACCTATAACTAGCTGATCTGAAGTATTTATTTCCAAGGAAACAAATTTTGCTACTTGCACTGATTTCCATTTTCATACTCCTTTCCAGAGACACACCCACAGTGCACTTTCAAAACAGACCTGACACCAAAGTATCACAAAGACCCAAACCAGGTTATAAAAGGTAGAGCATAACTCTATGGTCATGCTTCTCCAGGATGTTGGGAGATAACTTTTTTTTAAATTATCCAGTTATTATCTAATAATTACTGATTGGTTATTCAAAGACCATTTAAGAGGACTCAGGTGCCAGATGAATGTTGGCAGAACCAAGTAGAAGAACTGAGGAACATCAAAAGAAATTATGAGAGGATGAGGTTTGAATTAAGAGGAGCAGCCCTTCATGCAATGAGTCCTCCTGTAGAGCCTTTGCCAATGGCTGCTGGAGATGCTAGAATTGGCTCAAGGACAAACTACTGAGAGAAAAAGTCTTTAAGTCTTGCTAAACACATAAACTGTGCTGAAAAATATTGTAGGCTGAGAGAATACAGAAAAGAAGTGACTGTATGTGTCTGTCCCACAGTCTATTGCCTGTTCTGTCACAGCCACAGCTGGAAACAGGATTTTGGGTTGGATGCACCAAAGGGCTGGTCTGTACACACATCAACTGTGAAGAGTTTCAGGCAGATCTCTTAGGTCTATGGAGCTTAGAGCTAAGCATGAAAGAAAGTTTTTTACTTCTATTTTCTGTGTGGCTCCTGCACTTGCTTTGATGGTTATGTGGATTCTGTTACCCTGGCTTGCATGAAAGATGTAAGAGATGTTTTGTTTCTAAAGTAGTTAGGGTTAATAAACACAGATGTTGTGAGAATGAGGAATGGAGTTTCTGCTTTCTCTTATAATGGAAAGCTGTTCTCAAAAACATTTCTCATTTTCTCTCTTGAAGCAGTGGATTAAAAAAAAAAATAAAAATGCACCATTTCCTACCTTTTAATGCCCATAATTCTAATTCCATCCTCTGGCAACAAAAAGTCTCTTACAGAAATTCATTCAGGAAAAAAAAGGCTTACAGACTTAACTGTCTTCTAATAAAAGAAGAATATTCCAATAGCAATAGAAATGGGAAGATTGGTAGGAATGAGATGGGAATGGCAATGGGTGTGAGGCACCAGAAGGGACCAAAGGCAGGAGGCTGTAAGTGACTGTGCAAGACTGACAGATGCTGGTGAGAACTCTCTGAGGAGCTTACCAAGATGCCAGCACACACAGTGTGCTGCTGTCTGGAAAGGAAATGAAGGACAGGGAGGGAATCCTGGTAACTCCCAGGGTTGGAGCAGGATGGGCCATGTAGCTGGTACCAGAAAAGGTACAAAAGGCACATCCAGAGCCAGCACATGTCACCAATTCATGAGCAACCCAGGAAATGTGATGCAGACATGAGGGCATCATCCCACATGCTCAAAGCAATTGCAAATTGGCACATATGCCCTGTGTGCTGGTCAGACAGCTTGCATACAGCCATCTCATGAGGGGGCTGCTGCTGTAAAATAACTTTGTCTGCCAATAAGGAGACAAAGTCACCCTCCTCTAGGGGTTTGTGTTCAGTTTGCTACACTGGGGCTGCTCATCAATCTTTAGGGTACATCCAGCCTTAGGGAAGGAAAACTTTCTCATCTGGGCACCGCTCCCATTTATGGTCCATTAAACATCCTTCTAATCAGGTGAGGAAAGCCTTCTTTACACAAAGTACAGCTCTATTTGCCAAGACTCAGAAAAATGTCCAGCACAACTTTTCAAATAAACCAGGAGATGTTTCTGACCTAATCTGCCCCATGGACTCAACACATTCTGGTGAATACAATGCCTGCCTCAGGAAAACTCACTCTGGATGGGAGAGCTGCGAGTGCAGCTGGTACAAGCACCCGGTGCCCAATCTTTGCCTGACACTGCCTGGAAGTAAAAAAAAAAAAAGGAACATAAGTGCTGCACACGGAATTTCACTAAAGCAAAGGAAATGTGAGGGTATTGAAACTTTTTTTTTTGTTGGTAGGCTTTTGGTTTGTTTGGATTGCCATAGTATTCAAGGGGTTCAAGGAAGCCTGGTCTTGCAGGCACAGATGGAAACAGGCTCTTGAACTGCTCCATCCCAATAAAACCTGCCCCTGCACAAAGCTTTCTGAGGCATGACTAAATTACAGCAAAGTGGGAGGCCCACCACAGTGAGGGCTGCCTGAGCATGCTGAGATGAAGATGGTTGCTTTGTTGGGAGGTTGCTTTTTTGGGGATGAACATGTATCTCACAATTAATGTCTCCTGTCATCAAGGTAATAAAAAGTCACGTCTGAGTATTGACTTCAGAAATGCAGGATCCTCCCATCTCTTCCACAAACACCCTGCAAATGCTACATCCACTGTACTCACACTAAGTCCACACTGCTCCCGTGCTGACTTGCAAAATCAGAATTCATCCCCACCCCGTGCCTCTTGCAGCAGTTTTTGTGGTGAAAGGCCCCTGACACCTCTCGCTGCAGCTGATTGGGCTAACAAAGGCTGTCTCAGTGGGGTGTGCCCACCGTCACCGGGCACTTAGCAGGAGTGAGCCAGAGCTCCTCTGGCTCGGATGGTTCAGCACAAAGGAGCCTTTCCAGCCCAGCAGCAGGATCCCGCGCATCACGCCTCTCCCCAGGCTCTAAATGCAAGGGGACAAAAGTTCTTACAAACCCCTGAGTCTGTCAATTCCCTGAACACACGCCTGAAATGCTCTTTCTGGCATTTAACGTCTTCAGATGGAAAAGAGAGAGCTCAGGATTGCACCGCCTCTTCCAGAGGCAGCTTGGCTGATGGATCACCTCCTGCCGTACCTCGGCTGCAGGGCAGGATGCTGAGCACCCCGAGCTGCAGCAGGGCTGGGGCCAGCAGCTGCAGGGCAGGATGCTGAGCACCCCGAGCTGCAGCAGGGCTGGGGCCAGCAGCTGTGTGCCATACAGCCTGAGCAGGGGCCTCCCTGCCCAAGGGAGGGCAGCCCAGCAACCAAAACCTCAGCCAGGTTTTAAAGGGATTAGACGTGCAGAGATGGCAAGCAGGATTTTCATAACAAAGGACTAAATAGATGCAAGTTTGCAAGCAACAGTAGCTCTGCTTTATGGGAAAGTTACACCAGATACAAAGAAACAGCAGGAAGAAATCTTATCCCACCCTGCCAGCTGCTGTGGGGCTTGCAGCATCCTCAGAAACAGCCCAGACCTGCTGGTCCAGGCAAGGCGCCTTCCCTAGGTGAAGGCAGCACGGCAGATCATGCCCTAGCTGCCCTATTCATGTAAATGAAGAGTCAGGGCAGACTGTTCAGAAAGAAATTCTCAGATTTCAGAAATTTTTCCTCTATTTTTTTTTGTTTCTTTGTTTTGGTTTTTCTGTTTCTTTTGCTGTTGCTTTTTCTTTTGTTTTTGTTTGTTTGTTTCTTTATTTTGTTTATAATTTACCATTTTGATGAAATTATTCATGTTTTCTTTGGGCTTTAACCTGGCTGTGGGTGGCTGTGACACCCAGCTACACAACTGTCAAAGCCTAAGCTGGCAACAGCTCTGAAAGTGGTGGGGAAAATGTGAAGGCAACCCCAATAGCAGCAGTTTTGTTTCTGGGAACAAAGATGCCAAAGCATCTGTGCCTGTACAGGGCTGCACAACTTTCTGCTGATGTTCTCCCTGTTTGTCTCCATCAAGCTGTCTTAGGAAATGCAAGAGCAGGGAGCCACTGCTTGCTCACTCAGTGCTATAGCTCAGGGGAAGAAAAGGCCCCTTATTTCTTCCATCTGGTTGGCTGTGTGGGAAACAAGACTCTTACCTGCTAGCATCAGAGGAATTGCTGGCTGCAGCCAACTGCTTCCCAACACAAGACCCCTGGCCCTGCCATTGCTCCTCTGCCTAACCTGGGGCACACCTTTCTACCCCCCTGCTGAGGCTGGGCAGCTATTTGGAAAAAAAAAATCAAGTAAAACAAGTGTAGGAAGAAGCAAGCATTTCTGAAGCAAAGGATAACAGAGCAGTACCCAAGAAACTGTTTTCATAAGTTTGGGGTTTTTATAACTGTTTTTATAAAGGATTAGTGAGAAAGTGTGTGTGACTTGGAGCAGAAATCCACTCCCCAGTGAGTGCCATCTTTTCCAGGTTCCTCACCAAGGGCACTTTTGCTTGCTAATATTTTTGGACAAGGGATCAATTTAGGAGGCAGCCAAGGGTGAGAACTCCTTGGAAATTAGACACAGTAGTACTATTATTTAAATCTCTCACACATCTCTTTACCACAGCTCAGTGCCTGCTATGGATAAAAATCCAACCTCTGCTTCTCATTCTAGTTCCAAAACAGGTGCATTAGCTGGGTCTGATGACCCAAGTACTAGTACTAGCATCTGCTGTTGCTGTTACCAACCTTCATAAAAGGTCTTTTGCCTGTCCTTGGAGGCAGATTGACAGTGAAACTGTTTCCAGCACTGAAAATGGTGTCCTCTCCATTTTGTGGTTGTGTCACATTCCTGCACATGATGACCCAGAAGAGGTAACAGCCATGTCAGACAGACTTCTCTGTCCCCTGGGGTCAGCCAGGGATAAGGTTTGACTGGGTGCTATAAAATATTTATTGGAGGACACGTGGTTAAGCTGACATCTCTGCTCACTTGTGGGATTTCATGGCACAGAGCATGAGGCTGCATTTCTCTGTGCAGGGCTGCTCTTCTCCTGTGCTGGATCTCCCTGGCTTTGCCAGTGAGCCCTCACAATTGAGATTTTAGCTGTGGACTGCACAGACTAAACCATATCATGTGTTCTATCCTGTGTGTCTTGCTAGAAGCCCAGTTGCTGTGCTCAGTGAGCTCCAGTGAAAGATCCTGCTTGGATTCTCAGACTATAATTAAGTGAGATTTCATAAAGAATTTAAATAGTTTTAGCAAGGTGGAAAAAAGTCCTTTTTCATAATCTAAGATTAAATTCTCTCCTTCAAGTCAGCCAGCCAAGACACTTCCAGCAGGGTGCTGAGTCACACAGCTGAAGATGGTACCACCTTGTCCTTGCAGGAATGAGTGTGATATCTTCTGGGCTTTGAGCCCTGAGCTGAAACAGCACCTGTGACTTACTGACAAGCCAAGCCAGAGGGGAAGAGGCCTTGGACACAGCAAACACACTCTCCAGCAATCCAGTCCACAGCCTTGAGCCTGAAAGTCAGCACACACACACACACACACACACACACACACAGAGCTCCTTCAGCAGCTCCTGTATAAGCTGGCTCAAACCTGCTGCTGACAGTTATTGTCATTCTCCTCAATAAGTGTAAGCTGTGGGTATGGCAGAGCAGTGTTTGGTATAAATCAGTTAATTGAAACTCAGCCAACTTGTGTCAGGGCTGAAATAAGCCTGAAAGATTTCACCGCAAACATTTTATTTTTATTTTAGAAATGCTAAAAGGATTGAAAGGAGAGCGAGTCTCAACACCAAAGGAAACAGCTTCTCTTCCAGAGGGACTGCTCCCAGGCACAGGACAGGCATGGCTAGGAGGAGTGCCAAGGGCTGCTGCCAGGTGCCAGGCGTGCTGCAGGCAAGGGCTCTGTGCCCTCCCCTCACCAGCACTTTGCTCAAGTGTCCCCCTCTTCCTTCTGCTCCTCCCTGCTCGTGGCTTTGGCTGGTCTTCCCTAACAGGCAAGGAGGTACCAGCTCCTCTCCCTCTGAGCTCTTGTCTCTAGAAGTAGATTAAACTTGAAGAAATGAAGGGGTTATCCATTTCAAAGTCCCCCAACAACACTCTAAAGGTGAAAAGCCTCAAAGGATTGCTCATCATGCCTCTGCATGGAGGAGGTAAGTTTTTACACACTGTTGAGGGAGGAGTTGTAGTCCCCACACATGCTGTCAGCTGCAAAAACCCAGCATGGATCAAGGAACACCATTTTGCTTGACTCCTCTCTGCCTAGATGACAGATATCTGATGTGCTGCTCTCTCTCATCACTGGGGTTAAGGGCACTTTCCATTCTGTGAGCTGACTGGCATGCACCAGCAGGAGGTGACCTGTACCCCAGGAGGGCACACTTCTCTCATTTTGCAATGGAAGGAGCCTGAAAACCTTCCTTGAAGAGCAATATCTGAAATTAGACAAGGCTGTAGCAGGTAAGACATGGCTGAGGGGGAGCACAGATCCATGACAAGTCCATGCAGCAGTGTCTGGTGGCTGTGTGTCCCCCAGGATGTCACACTCCTGACCTTCCCCCCAGCAGCTGTGTGTAGGCTATTGACTGTTGGCCATGGTGAGCTGCTGGGCTGACAGATGCTGAACAACATCTCATTCAGCTCAGTAGGAAGCTCATTCAGCTCAGGCTGGCAGGGACATGTCCTCTCCACAGATGCTCACAGGGACAGCCAAAAGCCCTTCCAGAGCTACAGCACTTCCAGGCATCCATTTACCATCTTTGTGGCTTTTAGGGCAGAAACTCTGCCTGAGTCACCTCTCAGCAGGGTTCATCTGAAAGCAGGATGCCAGGGACTTGGGTCATGCCCTCTTGGAAGAGTGGAGAGCCCCTTGAGAAGGTTATCCTGCAGATCTGCTCCCACTCACCTGCTCAGCTGGCATGGCAGCCTTGCCCTCCTCACAGGAAGCCTTTCCACTGAAAGAGAAAACTCAGTGCTGCTTTCTGAACCCCACAGAGTGCAAGATAAATCCATCTGCAGGGGAAAAAAATAAAAAGAAAAAATAAAGTGTCCAAGTTTTGCAGACAGCTTTTGCAGGCACCTGACAGTTGCCCACATCTGTCCTGCCTGCAAGTTCTGCCAGAAGATTTTGCCATTGCCATATCTGTCCTGGATGAAGTTGTCTCTCTGCTGTTTGGAGATTGTGGGCACCAGCAGCAGCTTGAGAACAGTCTTGGACTCAGGAGTTTCAGCTTTACCTGCTCACTGTATGGGGCTGTCACCAGCAGGAAGTCAGAGCCACCTGGCTGTTTCTCCTGCACAGAGCTGCACAAAGCTGGAAAGGGCAAGTTCAACCAACAGCTTCTCAGGGAATCAGCTTCATCTAGGGCCAGTGGTCATGGCATGGCCTACATATGCCCTTCCATCTTCTAGTTAAAAGCAAACAGGAAAATTACCCTTCCTCTTACCCTGCCTCCCCTAAGAAAAGGAGTTAAGGAGAGCACAGATTCCTGAGCTTGTGGAGAGGTTAAATATTGTCACAGACTGAGCAGGCATTGTATTCAGCCATCCCAGCTCTCCCTCCAGAGTTCCTTGTGCCTAACAGCCCTGGTCTCATCCATGGTGCTCATATCTCCCACGGGCATATTTTGCAGCAGAGTTTTGGTTCCATGAAGTGGGTGTTAGCTTCATCCAGTGTGAATAATTATGAAGGTGGCACTGCAGGTTCCCTCCTCTGCCCTGATTTGGAGATGCCCTGAGGCAGACAAACCTACACACTCACACAGAGGCAGCAGGGGGATTAGGGACAGATTTTTGAAGCCGGTGTCTGTTGTCCTGATGCTGAAGGAGCCAGGATCTAGCTAGCAGAGCACAGTGCTTTCCTCATGCAGCAGAGCAAGCTGGGTTTAGATCCCAGAGATCTGGGTCCCTTCGATTCTTCTTGCAAGTGAAATCAAATGCTTTGCAACTTTGTGAGGTACCTGTGGGAACAGAATCTGACATGATGCATCTCTCCCTAAAACTGACATGATCCTACTACAGTGGAAGTTTGGGGGATTAGCAGCACTTAATCACACAGTTCTTTGAGTAGCATAAATCTTCCTTGTACTCAGGCTGAAGAGTCACAAGTTAATGACAAATATTTGTTCTCTCTAATGTGTGTACCAAGGGAGGAGTGCCCAGCTCCTTCCAGCTTTCCTCCTCCATCCCTCTGACAGCTTCAACACCACCTGCTCTTAGAGCAAAGTGGGCACAGAAATAAAATCCATGATGATTTTTGGACAGGCAGGCAATACAGGCTTGTAATGTGCACTTTATTTTTAAGTAGAGTGGGCACACCTTGTTGCAGATGGAGTGGTGCACTTCACTTGAAACAAAGAAGTATAAATATTCTTATTGATATAAAACATGAGTTTTAAAACATTTGATAGTAAATGCAGCAGTGATTTGATGACTTTAATGGAAGGTGCACTTGGTGATTTGCTGCATAGAGGACAGAGTAACAAAAAACTGTCAGGGAGACTCTCCTGTTGAATGCTGAGGTTCAGAAAGACCCTCTTGCATTCTAAACTCCTAATTTGAGGAGAGTTTAGGGATGGCTGGATCCAGGCTTAGTCCCAAAATTGGTCAATGTAAAGGATTTTAATTGGTAATATGTAAAGGATTTTATATACAATCAATCCCTTTAATCACTTAGCTAAGATTTAAAAGTTTCAGAAAATCTAAAAAGAAAACATTTAAGTCTTTCCACCAGGCTGCCTTTCCTGTATATTGCTATTATTCTACCATCTTTCCTTCAGGACCCCACTCCTCACAAGGGTCATTGCTCAAATTCCCTGGGAGCCAGGACCAGCCTCCCACTGCTTCACCTCACTCAGCTGTCAAGGACCTTGAGCACTCTCCCCTGCCTCCCAGGCTGTCCCAAAAATGGCTCCTACTCCCCAGCAGCTCTTCTCCTCCCTGTCCTCCTCCTCATCATCATGTGCTCACCCCTCTCCTTCATCTGTAAAGACAGATATAGCCTGTGTCTTCTTTTGCCAAAGCCTGTGAGTGCTGGATCATCCTGCCCTTCCCTGGTCTGTTCCCACTAAGGAAACTGATGAAAAAGAAGTTTTTCTGCCTTTCTTGTGTAGCTTTCAGCTTATGAAAAGTTCCATCACAGGGGCAAATACCTCACAGTGAGGACTCTGGAAAGGCTGACTGGCAAGCTGGTCTCACCCTGCCAGGCACAGCCAGAGTGATCACCAAGATGCATTTGTAGCCCTGGGGCTTCAGACTGAAACACCATGGTCCAAACAGGTACCAGATCCCAGGCTCTCAGGGCTCCACAGTGGCAGGGAAACAGCATGAAAATAAACCCAGAGGCTGCTTTTCAATAGCAGTGTCACCCTGCTGAGTGGCACCAGTGTGCTGCTGAGCCATGTGCACCTCCAGCTGCCTGCTGCACTGGAATGGCAGGGAGGGATTTGTGTGGCCATGCTGGGACCCCTGCAGCAGCACGTGGCTGGTGTAGTCACATCCCACATCCCCATCCCAGGGTGTCCACAGCACCCTTCAGATGGGCCTGGGCCCTTCATTTACACCCTTTGGGTTCCAGGGGGGTGGTTTGAGTTTTTGGTCTGCTTTGCCTTTTTTTCCAGTGGTGACTGAGCAGTTCTTTATGCTGTAATCATGGGGGACAGTTGAATGTCTACAGCTTTGCTCTGCCAAGACAGACATGCACTATCAGTGCTCTCATTCCAGCTTGTGTGTGCATGGTCTGTGGAAAAATGGGGTCCTGAGCCACGTGAGGACCAGTGAGCTGCTGCAGTATGAGTGATAATAGGTACAAGTGCTATATAAGGTTCAGAAAAGTTTCAGATAAGATTCATGTCTTTGAAAGTTCACGATTGATGCTGCTCCTATACAGAGAATAAATGATCTATATAAACTTTGTCGTCAGTTTTCCATTAACTTACATTTGTTAATATTTCTGCTCCATGTGAGTAAAACTGATAAAAACTCAAGAAAAGATCATTAATATAATATATTCACTGTTGTGGATATCTATGATATCTTTGAATATTGGTGCCAAAATTTGGACCCTTTTTAATGACTCTTTTTGTAAGGCCACACTTATAAAATCTGTGATTTAGGAAACACCTTACAGGCAAATTATTAAATTTTCCTAAAAAAAAAAGAAAACAAAAAACCCCTCCCTCTAAAGAGCTTCATTGGATACTCTTTGAGAGATCAAACAGTTATTCAAATGTTGTTGTCATTGTATTAAAAGGTAGAGCAACTCTAGCATGATTAATTTTTCATGTATTGAGTAGAAAGGGATAATTAGAGTGTGCTTCACACCAATTGACTGCAATGGCTTTCTAATTAAGTAGATGACTGCAGAGCTAATGAGATTCAAAATTAATTTTCATATATGAATTTGGCCAGACCTATTTTAAGAACTATGAAGACAGATTGGTCAAAAGCTTTCTTTTGATGCCAATCAGACTGCTATTTTGGAAATGGGCGTTTTATCACCAGGGTGGCTCCTTTGCCACGGCTTTTGCCTCTACCTGGTGGCTGGAAGATGAATTGCAAAATTCCCAGGGGTGTTTTTGGCAGTTTTTTTGGATAAGAATATATATAAACATGAAAAGCCCTCTAAGATTTTACTATTTGAGGATTTATCTTTTTTCCCCACCCCACAGTTTGGTCAAGCAACTATTGGAAAGGACTGGTCATGTGGATATGTGAATAAATAAGGTACATTCATCTCAGCATCAGCAGTCATGGCTCACATATCTATAAGATTCCTTTGAAACCATCAACAAACTGGTGTTAACAGACAAGCAAAACCCAAAAGATACAGTCAATTCGATTTTCAAAAGGCACTGGGTAAATCCCACAACAGAAACTCGTGAAATAGCTGCCATGGATTAAGAGAGAGTGTTTTCATGTGAGCAAAACCCAGGAATACAGTAGCATTATTCACAGGGAAGGGGAGCCCCAGCTGGAGTCCTACACTGACATGTGCTGCGGCTCCTCTGAGCAGCCAGCTTCTACAAAATCCACAAATGAAGCTTTAATAGACCTCTTTTAGGAAAAATAGACCTTCTGGGACATTGAGTCAAGTCAGTCAACTGCATGCAACTGCCCAAAGTAATAAGGATAAAAGTTACTTCAGCAGTTGCAGAAGGGTTTCACAATACACAGAAACTGGACAATAAAGTGGCAGGTGAAATTGCAGATAAAAGACAGAATAGTTTAAGTCAAACCTGTTAACAGACCCCGTTGTAGCCTCCAATGTACAGAAATAAAACCTGAACAAGCTATTGCAAATCCAAACAAGATACACAGTTCTAGGCCCACATTTCAAGGCAAATATAAATGTGAAAATATGTTACAGAAAAAACTGTAGCCACTAGCCCTGAAAATAAATAACTGGGGGGGGGTGGGAACTGAGTGCATGAAGTGTTGAGCAGGATGGAGACAGGGAGCAGAGAACATTGTCTGAGGGTGTTTGCAGCCCTGAGCAGGTGGCAGATGCCACAGGGAAGGAAGAGGAGGGTTTCTCACACAATGAATGCTGAAGTTCCACAGCAGTCTGTGGGAGGATGCCAAAGTTTGCACAGTTCAGAAAGCAATCAGCCAAATTCCTGGAAGAAAAATCCTTTCATTACTATCGAAAATGAAGGTGTTATTTCTGGTCAGGAAGTCTTTGGACCACAAATAGTTGCAGTCTGCAAGCACTCCCATGAAACACCAGCACTCTCTGGTCACCTCCTTTTGCTCTGCCTGCAGGACCTGTCACTGCCAGAGACAGGTTAACAAGCCAGGAAGCTCTTTGGTCTGCTTATTCTTGATTTTTTGGTATGATTTATATCCATTACATTTCACATTTGAAGAAAAACACCAAAGGTTACTGAGCATTTGCTGGAACACATCTCATCTCCCACTAGATGACATTTCAAACCTCAGCAGGAGTCATTTACAGTGTCTATAACAGAAATGGAGACAGCTAGCCAGAAAAGCCTCAACTCCATGTGAAAGAGGGCTAAAATCCTTTATATTACTAATCCTTTATATTACAGTGAACAACAAGTGCTGCACTGAGAAACTGCAACAAATTCTCATAGTATGTGTGCTTAGGGAGTTTGTATGGCATGTATAGCTCACCTTAATTCTGGCACACTCTTATGAGCTTGACTTTGCAAAGACAGTAAAGTTCATTTAATTTGGTTTCTGGTGTTTTTGTGTTAATAATTAGTAGAAATATTTTTTTTAATTGCCAAGAATTTACATTTGTACTGTACACTTTTGCAGTTTGGGGTGATCTTCCTTTATCAGACCCAGTATGGCTCAAGCTGCTCTCTTCCTGTGAGTGTAGGCAAAGCCTGCCCCAGACATGGAAACAACCCATTAGAGGGTCTTGTCTGCCTGCACCTTTCAGTCAGTTTGTGTCCCAGTGCTCCCACAGCCCTGAAAGCCTGGTCATGGTCCATGTGAGCACTGGTGCTCAGCCCAGGAGGTGCTGAGTACCCCCTGCCAGGGCCCCCCACCTGCATGGTCTTCACTGCACAGCCAGCCTCCAGCAACAGCAAGAGCTGAACAGGTCTGTATGGCTTTCAGATAAGCCAACAGCACCAGACACACCCTTGCCATGACACTGCTAGTTACAGGAATACAGAGGCAATCCAACCCAAGCAAAGGAACTGGGCTCAGACCTGCCAGCAGACCCCATGCCAGCTGTGACTATCACATCCCAGCACATCTCAATTAGCAAAACTGTCAGTGGATAATAGAACAATCCAGATGAACAGCACCAGGGAGGGCTGCCAGGAAGGTCCACCCAGCCCTCCACGTGTTTGATGTGCCAGCTGCTTCCGATCGAGCGCTGGAAGCTCATGCCCCAAGCAGTTCCAGTTGCTGGGATTCAGACTCCGAGGGAGAGGGAAGACCACAGAAAATGCTTCATTAGGAGCAGCCATGTCTCTTGGATCAGCCTGCCACCACCTCTGCACACCCAAAGAGCCTGTGTACCTGGGAGATGGAGTGCAGTGACAGCCCTGCCCCTGGGCAGCTCCTGCAGCAGTTCCAGGGTTGGCTGGCTCGGCGTTACAGGGGGGTGGGATGGCTTGGCACAGGCTGACTGCAACCCACGACAACCAGCCTGAGAAGTTCAGCACCAGGTGGAAAGCCTGCCAAATTGTGAGACTATTGTGATTTTCCACTTTGCAACCACTTTCTACTGCAGCATTATATCTCAATAAGTCCTAAGGTTTGGTTTCAGATGGGGCCAGAAGAAAGGGAACACTAACTGGTGCTCTCTCCTGGCAGTTTCATCCCTCTCTTCTGTTCTGCCTCAGTAATTTACCTGGCTCTATCTTCCTTGCCCTGTTTTATCCTGCTCTTCCCCCACTATTTTTTGTCCTGTTTTGAACCACAGAATAGTTGAATTTGGAAAGGACCTCCAGAAGTATCTGGTCCAAGCATCTGGTCAAAAAAGGTCATCTACAGCTGGTTGGCCAGGCCCATAGTCAGATGTCCTTTGAGCATCTCCAGGGACAGAGACTCCACAAGGTGTAGACAGCCTGGGCCTCCTGGGCAGCCTGTGCCAGTGCTCAGTCACCCTCTCAGTGAGAAGGTGTTTCCTTGATGTTTGGAGGGAACCTCCTGTGTTTCAGTTTGTGCCCATTGCCTCTGGCCCTGTCACTGGGCACTGCTGAGGAGAGCATGGACTCTGTCCTCTCTGCACCCTCCCTTCAGGTATCTGTATATCCCAATGGGATCCCCCTGAGCCTTCTCTTCTCCAGGCTGAACAGTCCCAGCTCGCTCAGCCTTTCCTTACAGCAGAGGTGCTCCAGCCCTTTCATCATCTCCACGGCCCTTCTCTGGGCTGTCTCCAGCACATCCATGTCTCTCCTGTGCAGGGCAGTGCAGAACTGGACCCAGCACTCCAGGTTTGAGTGCAGAGGGGCAGGATCTCCCTGACATCCTCCTCCTTGGAATACTTTGCCCGGGAGAACACCAATAGCTGTCTTTGCACTCCACTGCACAACACCAGGGGAGCAACACTACAGAACTCACCTGAGAAGAGATGTTTCATTGAAAGAAACAGCCACCAGGTCCCTACCAATGGATTAGCAAGGCTAACCACTTCTGTACTTTAGAAAAATGCCACCTTGAGGCTGAACAAACCATCTGATCAAAAGTTACAACATATGAAAAAGGCAAGGACTTTCCAGACAGCCTTGCCTCAATCTGCAGAATAGGTGGATATGGGGATTTTGGAAGGAATTTCGAATGAGTTAGAGATGGGATTTTTGAGTTTTTTAGATGTTGTGATTTATTTTTCTTATCTTCTAGATAGGTAGGAAGGGTGAGTTTGGTTTTAGATGTTGTGATTTATTTTTCTTATCTTCTAGATAGGTAGGAAGGGTGAGTTTGGTTTACATCTTTATTGTATGGTTCAGAAGGTCACGAGACTACAGGTGGAGATCATGGATTATGACAGGAAGCAATCTTGGCTGCAGAACAGTAAAACACAGATTCAGGGCAACATGCCTTCAGCAATCCAAATATAAACACATCTCTGGCATCTGCAGGTTTATACAGCATGCAGTTGGGTGAGAAAGCAAAGACAGAATATGAGCATTTCCTCTTCCAAACAATACCAAATGTTTCCCTTCACCCCCTTTCCCAAGAAGCATCCCATTGGCACCCAGTGATATCCACCCATGAGAAGCCCAGCACCCCAGCACTCCAGCACTACGCCCCATGCCTACCCCAGGACTATTCTTAGTCCCAGTCTGTGCTGACAGCATGCTCTGTTGGTTAAAATTTTCAGAATAAGCGAATTTTGACAACCTTTTTCATCAGTGACAGTGACAGCTGTGGGAATACTTTTACTTCTAAGTCTCTCAGCCTCCTCATAGTTCAGAAAATATTTCATTTTCTCTACTGTGGGTGGAAATGGAGATCAGCACTTTCTAATGTTAGAGCAGTGCTCTCTGCATGGGTAGCAGAGTCCCAGTGTTTCAGCCACAGTCTGCAAAACCCAAGGGCACCCTGCATTTCTCTAACATGGCATGGCAGAAGGTGCAACTGACTGTAGAGGCAGCAGCTAAGGGTGATGCTGCACACTCCAGTAAGAATGGTTAGAGATATCCCATGGGGATTTTTTTCACCTGAAAATATGTTTTGGGCCCCTGAGGACAATGATATCATCAAAATGGCATTTATAGCTGAAGGTCAGGTTAGGAATTATAGAATCATCAAGGCTGGAAGAGACCTTTTAGGTCATCAAGTCCAACTGTCAGCCCAGTACTACCCCTGTACCCCTGAACTACTGGAGTGGGGCTTTTTGGCTCTGCAGAGCCCTGTGAAAACATTGCTGTGGCATGACTGATGGTGGGATTTGACACCAAAGCTGCTCTCTGGAAATCATCTTGTGTGACTCTTGGTTTTTTAAGGGCTGTGAGACCCATGTCTGTTGGTACAGGGAAAATCAGCCTGGCAGCAGAGGTGGAGTTGGAGCACAGGCCTGACAGCCCAATGAGCTTCCCATTCCCCCAGCCTGTGTAACCAGGGAAAATTTTTGTCCTTTTTCCTGACTACAGTGTTCAGGCTAGACTATCTGAAGATAAGGCAGTTTTGGGGCATGCCAGATAGAACAGGAAATGACTCCTGGCTGTAACTAAGCAGGAAAGAGGGTCTCTTGTATCCAACCACGTGGCATGTCCTCCCACAGCCACTGTGGTGCTGCCACTGAGGCTGCTGTGTGCTGAGGGGTTCCAGTCACTGCAAATAAGCTTCACCAATTTTACTTAAAAAGCAGAGTTTGGCCTGCTTCCCAGATTATAATTACCTATATATAAATACACTGATAATTACACTACCTAAGAGAGACCTCAGAGCACAAAGCTGACAAGTGATGACAACTAAATTCATTAAGAGTGCAAGTGCTCTTCCTCCCCTTTATGAAACAACACTGAGTGATCCCTAAAGAAATCCAGCAACCAGAGACATTGTCTGTTAATAAGAGGTGAGCCTGGTGAAAGCTGCTGGAGAAGCAGGACAATGAACCGTGGCTTTCATGGGCAGAGCAGCAGAAAATAGAGCAGCTAAGATCCTAGATTTTAAAAGTGCAATGTGTTTCATACATTTGGAGTGAAATCTGTCTTTCAGCTTGTTTAAACTGGAAATAAATCAGGGCAGGGGCCATTTTTCATCACAGAGGCCAACTGGTATGGCTTGGCTTGCTCCCAGAGAGCAGCCCTTTTACCTTTCCCTACACACAGAGGGTAGCTCTGTCCAGATTTCTCACAGGCCATAGTCCCAAGGGCTGTGCAAAGCCCAGCCTGGCACGGGCTGACCAAGGAGGTGAGCTGGCACAGGCAAAGCTCAGCCTGGGAGCCCAGCAGCCGTGCAATGCACACAACCCTGATCCCTTTGGATGCCTGCAGATGGACATGGTGTCTCTGTGTACCCATCCCAGAGCCAGAGAGAGCCTGAACTGAGGCCCAGCACAGTATTAGTGAGGCTTTTCAGAGTGGTTTTTCAAACATTTCCAATTTTTCCACATTCAGAGCTGCCAAGCCTCAGGGATGTGTTACAAAATGCACCTATGAGAAAAAAATTACTATTCCTAGGTCTCCTGGGAAAAGATGAAAAGAGGTTATGGTGCAGAGTGTGCTTCCAGTCCAGGACTAGAAACCAAGACTCTGTCTTTCCATTGGATTCTAGGTATGAAATAAAACTAAGAAAGGGGGGGACATAACAATAGTCATAATATCTCACGTGTAAATCCTATGGTGATTAGGAGAGGTGCTAAATGTTAACTTCACCTTCTCTTGCTGAAACAGCCACAAAGCTGTAACCCCATCATTGTCTGTGCAACCTGCTATGCTGACTTCATATTCCCACATTAAGCATTTCAGTTAATACTTTTATTTTTCCAACAGGGCAACTAATTCCCTGCCTGCAAGCGTTTCATGAGAGCTGTGTGTTTCCTCCCCTGAGAGGCTGAAATCCCTTGTCATTGAATGTAACAACTTCTAGAAAATGAACAGGTTAGACCAAAGTCACAGTGTCCTTGATTTCACTCCACCTTCATGCCCATCCACCAGAAGCCCTTTGAATACTCTTTGATAAGTTGTTGAAAGAAATTTCCTCCTTGCTTTTCTTCTGCAAATGTTGCTGTGTCCAATGAGCCCATGGCAAGCTCGTGAAAAACAGGCTACAAGGTCCTACTGCCAGGAAGGAGCCCAGCAGGAAGGTGGCTGGGTGTGTAGATGTTACAAAAATAACCAGTACTGTTTAATCTAATGGTATCAGATCTAACCAGCTTCTGGAGAAAAATCTCTTGGTGCTGAGCAAGTAGGCAATGTAATGGCAGATGATGCTTGGTGCTGATAAAGACAAAATAACAGAGATTGGAGGAAAAAGCCCAATATTGTCTCTATGTAAACCATAAAAACTTCAGAAAATGTTAGTTCACTCCAGCAAAAAAAAAAAAAAAATTTTGGAGGCATTAAAATTCCTAGAAAACAGTATTTCAATATGGAATGGGTGTCTAAATATTAGAGAGGGCTGAAGGAAATACTAGGGAGAAATTGGAGCAGTCTGGATTCTTACATCATATTGCAAACATCCATATGTGGGTACTGAGGAGTAGCTCCTGATGGTGGTACAAGAACAGCATGCCCATATTCCCATGTAAATGCACAGCATGCCTACCCAATAAGCAGTGCAGCCCTGCAGACTTCTCCACAGCCAGAAGCCTCTCCATCACTCCTTGAACTCCAGTAGTTAATCTGCTCATCTTCTGGGTCGTCTCCTTGTTCCTCACAGTTCTTGTAGCACCACCAATAACTGCTCCCTGGTGACCACATCAGGGTGTTTGTAACGTGTTGTCAGACTTCAGTCCCTAACCCATCACTCAGGGAAGGTAGAATGCCTACCAAGGTAGTGTTTCCCTTTTGTACTCTCTTCTTATTAATCAGTCCCCTAATCCCCCAGTCAAGCAACAGGGCCTGGCAAAGTGAGGAAATCTGTCCTACTGCACCTTTACTTTGATGAGCTGACAGCAAACTTTCAGCAAACTCTTGGGCAAAGCCACAAGAGCTGACTTTTAAATCTGTTCGTACATCATAAGGTGAGACCCTGTGAGAAAGAAAGGGCAAATCCTGCAAAATCAAATAAAAGGTAATTTCCAAGGGTTTGTTTTTTACTCAGTACCTCAGTTCATGTATAGGTGAGATATGCAAAGTACAAAAAAATACATCACTGCGTAGACTTGGGCTTTCCCCTCTGTTTGTTTACTTGAACTGGTTGATTAGTCTCATATTTTATTTATTAGTTTGCTACAGTGTGTGTTACAGAGCTTGTTATTATGTAGAACTACGTTTCTGATGCATTAATCTCCATATCACTTCCTTCATAAGTAACAATCAAGCCTTATTCAGCTTTTATTTGTTCTTGGCCACAGTGCAATTTTTGAACATGAAATTTGCTTTTCTATTGGTTTATTTGTCGTTTTGCATGTTGTAACTAGTGGAGCCTTTAGCTAAAGTGAGGAGGGAGAAAATACCCAAACCAATTTAGAGTGAAGAAACTCACAGGCAGTGTTTGAGTAGGGTGGGGCTGAGCTCCTTAGGGTAAATTATAAATGGATGGTATGAAGTCTAAAGAAATAAACAAGTTCCAACACCGAATCGCTGCTGTATCCACTGAGGATTTTAAAAGAGGCAAC
Source organism: Serinus canaria (assembly GCF_022539315.1). NCBI lineage: Eukaryota > Metazoa > Chordata > Aves > Passeriformes > Fringillidae > Serinus > Serinus canaria. The sequence goes on along the minus strand of NC_066314.1, from coordinate 15,114,627 downwards.
AGCGTGATTCGCTACAACAAACGCCAAGAGAGCTCAAAATTGTTTCTACTCTTTCTGAAAAGAAAAGCTACATACAGCCAAGAAGCCTTGAACATAATTCCTGCAATAAGGATCCCAGCATTTTGAAATCCATTCTTGGCTTTAAGAAGAATGAATGTTAGCAATAAAAGTATTTTCTGGAACACTTCCAAACCTGTGTGGTTCCTGCAATAGGGGAAGGATCAAATTTCACCTTATGGAGCTTGAACTAGTTCTTCTATTCCTAAAACAAACTCAGATTCAACGTGGAAACATAAGTTACTTTTGCTCATTTGGCCATTCTTGGGCTGGACATGGAACGGATTCGCATGGGGACTGGAAGTCCAAATGCCTGCTCACAGAGAAATATCTCATGCTTTCGCTCTGTAGTGATTGGAGAAACAGTCTAAAATCCTGGGTTTATCCAACTTAAATTCACCCCAATGGTCCTGTCAGCTCCTGCCCTCAGACTAGTTTGCACACTGTGGCAGGATGAGGTCTCCTGGAGGAGCTTTGAGCAGACAGAGATCCTCTCTGTGGTGCCCTGTCCCGGAGAGCCAGGGGTGACTCGGCCAGTGACAGACCAGGGCTCCCACCTGCCTCCTGCCACAGGCAAGGGGAACCTTCAAAACTGGGGAATTCCTCTTTTCTCCCCCTCCATTTTTTATTAGACTTTGTCTGGGATCACAGAAGATTGCTCTCTGCTGATGTGCAGTCCCAGACAATGAAGACACCCAATTCTGAGGGTAGGATGTAACAGCAGCCAGCACAGGTAGTCCAAAAACCAGTGAGTTATTTGTTTTTTGGGTTTGGTTTGTTTTGGTTTTTTCATGTCTAATATGCTGCTAGTTTATTTGAAATAATGGGTAATAAATAACATTCCCCTCCAAAATCCATTATTGTTCGCTTCTAATGTGTGGCACAAAACATCCAGTTTCTTTCAAGTTGCTGGAAAATTGTAAGGTTGTGGAATAAATTGTGGTTAAAGGCTGTTTTATTACTACCTGTTGTGGTTTCTTAGATTGTTTTCTCAAAGTGCTGCTTTAGCAGGAATAGATCATTGATGCCTTTGTGAAGTGAATAAATGCAGTTATGAAGATGTGATACATATATCAATTTATGTTAACACTATGTATATAGAGATCTCTTACAAGATATGGGTTGTGTTGCATGGATACCTAAATTTGAGGATAAATTTTCTTCTTCCCCCAAGCAAGAGTTTAGAAGACAAAACCCCTTTAGAGGGGCGGGGTACACACTGCATATCACTTTTTTGCGATATACTTTACAAATCTGATGCCAAAGAAACTTTTCACCACTCTTGTTCTTAAAAAAAAGAAAAAAAAAGAAAAAGTGAACTATTTTAACACAGCATTACTGAATATGAATTTTTAAGTCTTTCCTCAAAGTACTGTGGACTAAGATAAGAAAAGCCCCATCTCCTTCTATGGAATCTCCTCTTCCACAGGGCTGGATTTACACTGAATCACTTTGTTCCCAACTTTACAAATACCATTAGATCTAGATGCAGGCAATCCCACTCTGCAAGAGGCTTCCTCTGGGCTACAGTCCCAATTAAGGTCTTGTAAACTTCGTGTTTTAGGAAAATCCCTTACAGTTTAACTACTATTTTTTTTAAGCTAAGCACTGAATTAAGCTGGATAACAATTCTGTCCTTCTTTTATATATATATATTTATTTCTTTGGGTTTTTTTAAAATTCACTTTGGAAAGAAACTTGAAATATTTCACTCCTAGACAAGTTGAAACAGAGCTTTTTTTTAGCTGTGAAATGAACATGTCATCAATTGGTACTAAGGAAACAAAGGGTCAAGGAAAACCTCACCCACTTACATTTTTTAAGAACGTTGCTCATCCTGGTGATGTCAGTGTGATTTCTTCTATAGGAAAAGGACAGCTCATATGAGAAAATCTGCAAAATCAGACACAAAGAAAGTATCTGGTTTTCTTTGGAGGATCAGCCTTCACTAAAAACCTGCCAGCTAAAACAAAAGAGGTGTGTAATTCTGGTTTTGTTCCCCACCTTGAGTTGCCTTTACCAAACGTTCTGTGTCACTGTTGCCTCCTCTGGCTCTTCTGGACCCACAGAAGCAGCAGCAGGGACAGATGCTCCTCTGATCTAACAGCGACCCCTGTTTCCACACAGAGCGCTCCGGGAGCAGGCATGAGTCATTGCACCACTGAAAAGTCATTTGGGTTGCCAGAGTGCTAAAGAAACCATTCTTTTTGTTAGAGCAGTGAGCCAGTCTTAACAATTGTATTGACCATTTTGGATTTGAAATCTGTTTTAATGGCAAAATAATATGACAAGTGGTGTAATGCATGCAAGGAACAATGAGGATAATACATTCGATTAGAAAACAGTGAAATATCACAACAAGATGAAATTGACTGGAAATAGAAGGCAGGTCATACAAATACAGAAAATATGGAGGATTTTGTGTAATCATACACAAAATTGGTTTATACACAAGATATGACAGTATCTTCCCAATTTACAATAGCCTTTTATTGCAATAAGAAGAAAAAGTTTAAACTATCTTTTCTCACAGATCTATTTTGTCTTGAAATATCTACTTGGATCTCATTTTTGAAGAGCCAAGAAAATATATTATTTTATAACAAGAGGTTATTTTTCAAATTGTGGGCATTGAGCATAGCAGCAAGAAAGTGAAGATGGAAGCAAGAAAAGTATGGACTTAAATTAAAGTTTCCTTGTGCCAATCCCTAGTTAATATCGATTAATATTAATCAATATTAATCAATAATAACCACAGCTACCAAGTGAGTTGCTTTGTTTGTGGAGCAGGTCACTGCATCCATTCAAAGTCAATAAATGAATGGAAGGTTAAGTTTAATTTTTTTAAACTTTCTTTTCATGAGCAATCATTTTAATCAGAAGACATGCAAAGCCAAGTAACCTTCTAAATTCCATTTAAAAAAAATCTCAAAGTAAGGAAAGCTGAATCACTAAAAACATCGATCCAAAAAAAAAAAAACAATTTAAAAAGGTTGTGTCATCCTGAGAGACATAATGGCAATGATCCAAGTCGTCTTCTTCTTTCGTCTTTCTTTCTTCGGGCTTTCTTTCGATCTGGCGGGAGGGAGGAGGGAGGGAGAGGGGAGGGAGAGGATGCAGGGCGGGGATGGCGTCGGAGGATGCGGGAGGGGCGGAGGAGTGGCGGGACAGTCGGGAGAGGGGGACGGATGGATGTCGGATGGCGGGAGTAGTGAGGGAGGGAGGAGGGAGGTCGGGAGTGATTGTTTGGAGCGTGAGTGAGGGAGGGAGGGGACGGGAGGGAGGCGTATGAGAGCTGTAGATGAAGTGAGCATGTCTCGTACCTAGCTCCAGTTCTCTCTCTTCTCTCTCTCTTCCTCATCCGTTCTCTCTCTCTTTCTTCTCTCTTCTTTCTTCTTTCTTCCTTCTTCCTTCCCTTGCAATAATGCATTTCAGGGAATGAAAGCCACTGAAAGAATCTGTTTTATTCATAGTCTTCATACAAGTGCTGAAGAACCTGAACCGACCGTGACTGATCGCTCTGAAAGTTGCCTCTCAGCTCCTAAAAGTAACAAAGTTTTGCGAAATCCCTGTTGGCGACCTTGGGCTGGTCGTTGTTCACCACCCCGTGTCTTGCTGCAGCGTAAAGCTCCTGTACGCGGGATCTCTGTAGATTAGCGTCGGTCCTTTCTGGCGGCGGCGGCAGGGCGAGCCCGGCAGGCGGCTCCCCCGCATCCCGTCCCGCGGCCCTTCCCGCCGCACCCACCAGGGGCCACTGCAGCCGCGGGGATGCGGCCGCCGCTCGGGCGCGTCGCTCAGGCGGCCACAGCGCAAAGGGAAAAGTAGCGCGGCGTACAGTAATTAGTATAAATTCGTAGAATTGACATTATTATCACCAATGCAATATTTTCATGGGGAGTTGAGCTTTGCTTCTTCCCACAGAAGTTTGCGTCCTGTTTACCATTATTTGCGATTGCCCCAAAGTTTAACTCAAGGCTCCAGATCCCGCCGGCTGCTCTGCATGTTTCAGAGCAAGGCGCGAGCACGGCAGCAGATCTTGTGCCGGGATACTGGCAGCCCCCCCTGGGCCCCCACATGATGCTCATTTTGCCCTGGAAAGTAGTTTCACTTTATTTTTACCCCCTCCATAGCGAGAATTTAATAAAACGAATTTAAATGAATTTCTGTTTGACTTTGTCCTGGACGGCGGATCTGAGACGACAGGTGGCTGCTGCGTGGGGAAGCGGCCGAGAGCCGCCTCCCGCGGAGCTCCGTCCACGCAGGGCAGCGGAGCAGCCGCAGCGGGCCCTGCCCCGAGCCCGCACGGCCCCGCCGGGACGGGCGGCTCCCGCAGCCGCCGAGGGGCGCCGGGCGGCGGAGCGGCGGAGCGGGAGCCCCGCGGGGCTGAAGTCGGCCCGGCCCCCGCCGCCGCCCGGGAGGGGCCGGGCGGGGCTGGCAGGAAACCCCGCCCCGGGCAGCGCCCGCCGCGCTCCGCGCAGCCTGAGCTGCTCAGCGGAGCCGAGCCGAGCCGAGCCGAGCCGGGAGGCTGGAGCGGGACAGACGGGACGGGGACGGGAACGGGACGGGACGGGACGGGACGGGACGGACGAGGTGCGGCGGCTCTGCCGTGTCTCGCAGCCACGCGGGACTGCGCCGCCCGTGGGCCGGCCCCGCCGCGGGGGGCACCTCGGTATTTGATTTTCTTTTCTTCTTTTTGGCGAAGGAGAGAAGCAGCAGGTTTATGCTAATCGCCCTCTGGGGAGCGGCGGCGGGAGGAGGAGGAGAGGAGCCATTTTGAACTCACTTCAAAGTTTAAGGTGGAAAAGTTGGAGCTCTCCAGCCTGCTGCCCGCGGACCGGGACGGGGCGCGGGGCTTGAGGCCGGCGGTGCCCGGGAGGCGAGGGCGGTGGGGGGGGCGGGCCGGCGGCTGATGGATGCGGGCGGGCGGGCAGCCCGGCGGGTGGATGGATTGTGCAGCAGCCCGCTGCCCGGCCCCGCTGCCCGCTGAGCTCCGGAGATGCCGCGGCTGCTGTCCGCCGCCGCCTGCGTGTCCTGGGCCGCGCTGCTCTGCGCCCTGGCGTCGGCAGGCGGCAGGGACCCGCGGCCGCCCCGCGCCGCCCCGCTCCTCCACCTGCCCGCGGGGGCCGCGGGCCGCCCCGCCGCTGCCGCCGCCGCCGAGCAGCCGGCGCTGCCGCCCGCCGGGCGCCTGAGGGCTGCGGGGACCGCGCCGCGCCGCGCTCCGCCCGCCGAGCCCCGCGGGCCCCGCGGCGGCGGCCCCTGCCCGCGGCGCTCCCGGCACCGGGCGGTCGCCGAGCCCCGCGGAGCCGCCGCCGGCTGCGCCCAGCTGCCGGGCAGGGAGGGCGGCGGGCAGCGGGGAGCGCGGCGGGCGCGGAGCCTCAACAGCCCCCCGCAGTTCCAGCTGCCCAGCTACCAGGTCTCCATCCCCGAGAACGAACCGGCCGGCACGGCGGTCATCGTGCTGCGGGCCCAGGACCCTGACGAGGGGGAAGCCGGCCGGCTGGCGTACTCCATGGAGGCGCTCTTTGACGAGCGCTCCAACGACTACTTCACCATCGACGCCGAGACGGGCAGTGTGGTCACTGCTCGCAGCCTTGACCGGGAGACGAAGGACACCCACGTCCTGAAGGTTACCGCCTCCGACCATGGCTCCCCACGCCGCCGTTCGGCCACCACCTATCTGACGGTGACTGTGAGTGACACCAACGACCACGAGCCAGTGTTTGAGCAGCCCGAGTACCGGGAGAGCATCCGGGAGAACCTGGAGGTGGGTTATGAGGTGCTGACTATCCGTGCCACTGATGGTGATGCCCCAGCCAATGCCAACATGCTTTACCGCCTGCTGGAGCCAGGAGCCGGTGACGGAGTCTTTGAGATTGACCCGCGTTCCGGGGTTGTGAGGACCCGAGCTTCAGTGGACCGTGAGGAGGTCTCTGAGTACCACTTGGTGGTGGAAGCCAATGACCAGGGCAAGGATCCGGGACCACGCAGTGCCACAGCTATGGTGCACATCACTGTAGAGGATGAGAATGACAACTACCCTCAGTTCAGTGAGAAGCGCTACCTGGTCCAGGTGCCAGAGGATGCACCAGTGAACAGCCAGATACTGCAGGTACAGGCCACAGATCGGGACCGGGGCAGCAATGCCCAGGTGCACTACAGCATCGTGAGTGGCAACCTGAAAGGCCAGTTCTACATTCACTCTTTCTCTGGCGCCATCGACCTCATCAACCCTCTGGATTATGAGACTATTCGGGAGTACACGCTCCGGATCAAAGCCCAGGATGGGGGCAGACCTCCTTTGATCAACTCCAGTGGTATGGTGTCAGTGCAGGTTGTGGACGTGAATGACAATGCCCCCATCTTTGTGAGCACTCCCTTCCAGGCCACGGTGCTGGAGAATGTTCCTCTGGGCTACTCAGTGCTGCACATCCAGGCTGTGGATGCTGACTCTGGAGAGAATGCCCGCCTGGAGTACAAACTCATAGAGATGGCACCATCCAGTGGAGGTGCCCCTGTAGCAGGTGACTCTGGGTTCCCTTTTCAAATCAACAACAGCACGGGGTGGATCACTGTGGCTGCAGAGCTGGACCGAGAGACTGTGGAAAACTATCACTTTGGGGTGGAGGCCAGGGACCACGGTGTGCCAGTCATGACCTCCTCAGCCAGCGTGTCCATCACTGTCCTGGATGTGAACGACAACAATCCCACCTTCACAGAGAAGGTGTATCACCTCAGACTGAACGAGGATGCAGCTGTGGGCAGCAGTGTCCTGACCCTGACAGCAGTAGACAGGGACGTTAACAGTGTTGTGACCTACCAGATTACCAGTGGCAACACCAGGAACCGTTTTGCCATCACCAGTCAGAGTGGAGGAGGGCTGATCACACTGGCCTTGCCCCTGGATTACAAGCAAGAAAGGCAGTATGTGCTCACAGTCACTGCCTCTGATGGCACTCGCTTTGACACCGTCCAGGTCTTCATCAATGTCACAGATGCCAACACACACCGCCCAGTCTTCCAGAGCTCCCACTACACAGTGAGCGTCAGTGAGGACAAGCCCATTGGCACCTCTATTGTCACCATCAGTGCCACTGATGAAGACACGGGGGAGAACGCAAGAATCACTTATATTTTGGACGATAACATCCCCCAGTTCCGCATTGACCCTGATACAGGCACCATCACCACCCTGATGGAGCTGGACTATGAGGACCAGGCCTCCTACACATTGGCCATTACAGCCCACGACAATGGTATCCCCCAGAAGTCGGACACGACGTATGTTGAGATTCTCATCCTGGATGCCAACGACAATGCACCCCGCTTCCTGCGCGACCGCTACCAGGGCTCAGTTTTTGAGGATGTGCCACTCTCCACCAGTGTCCTGCAGCTGTCTGCCACTGACCGTGACTCAGGCCTCAATGGCCGTCTCCTCTACACCTTCCAAGGGGGTGACGATGGAGATGGAGACTTCTACATTGAACCCACTTCCGGAGTGATCCGCACACTGCGCAAGCTGGACCGCGAGAACGTGGCTGTCTACAGCCTGCGGGCTTTTGCTGTGGACAGGGGCAGCCCGCCACTAAAAGCCTCTGTGGACATCCAGGTGACCGTGCTGGACATTAATGACAACCCTCCTGTCTTTGAGAAGGATGAATTTGATATCTTTGTGGAGGAGAACAGCCCTGTGGGCTCTATTGTGGCACGCATCAGTGCAGCTGATCCCGACGAGGGGACCAATGCACAGATCATGTACCAGATTGTAGAGGGGAACATACCTGAGGTCTTCCAACTAGACTTGCTCAACGGAGACCTCACAGCTCTAATGGACCTGGATTATGAGAGCCGGACAGAGTATGTTATTGTGGTGCAGGCCACTTCAGCGCCACTCGTGAGCCGAGCAACGGTGCACATCCGCCTCCTGGACCAGAACGATAATCCGCCTGTGCTGCAGGACTTCCAGATCCTCTTCAATAACTATGTGACCAACAAGTCCAACAGCTTTCCCTCGGGCGTGATTGGCAAGATCCCAGCTCATGATCCCGATGTGTCTGATAGCCTGGCCTACACTTTTGTCCAAGGCAATGAGTTAAACTTGCTCCTTTTGGACTCTGTCACTGGGGAGCTCAAACTCAGTCGTGATCTGGACAACAACAGACCCCTGGAAGCCCTTATGAAAGTGTCAGTCTCAGGTAAGCAAGCATTTGAGTGCATGATTTTGTCTGACCAGTATGGGGACATGGGCAGAAATAACACTCTTACAGCTCAGAGTGTAGCTCTTGGTTTCCTGAAGCAGCAATTTATCTGTGAAATTTTTGGAGAGGAATCACAAAAATCTATCAAGTCTATGTGCTGTGAATTGAAGTGGTGCTTTGAAGTTATTTAGTAAACGTGGATCACAAGGATAAATAAATATGAGTGTGCATGGAAGGGAGCATACTCCCTCAGCCGAGGTGGTACTGAGGCTGGGGCTTTCTGATGTGGTTCCATAAAGGTAGTAAATGAGGTAAAGGTAGTAAATGATGTAACTTGCGAAGATGTACGGATGCACAGGTATCTGTAATGCTGTCTCCTCTCCCTCTTTATTTTTCTGTAAAAAAAGTTGCGATTTTATATCTCTGCCTTTTCAGCAACAAAGCATATTTACTCCCTTCTGTGTAGCCAGAGGTTTGGCTGGTAGTTCCTTAGACCTCAGCCCAGAGCTGGTGTGGCCCAGGTGGATGTTCTGCTGTGTTTGCACTGCTGACCTGCACTCCTGTGGGAAATGGCAGCTCTGAAAGCAATGGGTTGTGGCTGTGTGATAGCTGTGTGACATGGCTAATGGCACTGGAGCTGCTTTAGTGGCACTAGGGGCAGATACTGGCCAAATGCAGCCCCCAAATCAGGGCTGATACAGGGAGGGAGAGGGAAGGATGCTGTGCATTAACTTCACTGGAGAACTTGTGTCTCTGTGTGTGTGTGAAGACTGTTCCATATTGTCCAATATGTACTTTTATTTGAGCACAAACACACTCTTAGGATATTATTCTTTTTCTGCTCAGTTGCCTGTTTATCATGGAATTACTTTTTATGCCTCTAATTGTGACGTGCAATGAGTAATTTCCTCTTCAGGTGCCACTCTATAAAGTTTACTGTGGACCTGATCCCATGTTTCTGTTGACTTTCAAAGGTTTAGCCAGATACTTTTCTTGCTGCCTCTCTCTGCAGACTAAAACTAAGATTTGTGGTTTTTTTGTTTAAAAAAAAGGCTCTAAGTACTAGGTATGTAAAATCACACTAGGGGAGATTATTAGAAAAATAATAATCAAACTGTGGCACAATCCCAGCAGCAATTGTTTTGCCGTAAAAGTGGCCACAATGTGCAGCAAGGCCTCGGAAAAGTGAGCCACACTCTCCCTTGTGTTTGCGGGCTTGAGGTTCTTTTTTCTTCAGAAAAAATGAAAGTGACATTAACTGAGCTGACTGATTTTGCTACAGTGTATCCCCTGAAAAGCCGCTCCTGGTTCTTCCAAAATGCTAGGGTGCAGCTTTTGTGGTAAGTTAAATGCTGTTTCCACGTTCTGTGAGGACTAGCAGGAAAAACAGACCTTAGGCTTGTGACCTTAAAGAAAAACATTTGGATTAAGGTGCAGATGATTGCATGGTCACTGTCTGTTTGAACCAGTAGCTCTTTATCTGGTAGCAGAAGATAAGCACTCATCTTGGAGCACAAAGCCTGGAAGAGTTGTTAGGCTAGGTGAAGAGTGTGTTCAGTGCACAAAAACAGCTGGCATGGATGATTCCTTTCTCAGTATAATGATTTACACGGTTTAAGCGGGTGAAGTCTCAGGCAGGAGTGAAGACCTGTTTTCTTATGCAGGAGATTGATTATTCCAGCATCCTTTTCATGTGTTGTGAAGGTGTGAACTTTGAAACCGTGCTGTGATGTTCATCAAAATGGACTGTCTGCTGCGTGTCGTGTCTTGAGATACTTGAAATACTTAAGTTTTTTATGGCTAGGACTTTAAAATAATTTTAACGAGCACTGAACTACATTTGACATTTATTTGGAAAGGCTGGCTGTGTGGAAATTGGAAGGGCAGTTTGTCGTGTGATTAGTCCATGAAAGTCTCACCTGCCTGGTTTCTCTGATTTATCTGATGCAGTTCAAAAAAGAAAAGACACAGAGAAGAAGCTCAGACAGAAGTACTGCACGGGGTTATCTCTAAGTGTTGCGTAACACCTGCAAATCATCTGCTAAAATGACCTGCCAGTTAACTGCAAAAAACGTGTCTATGGAGCAGCCATTAATCTCTCAACCCAGACTAACACCAAGTCCTCCTACTCGCAGCTGCTCTTAGGTCAGGGAAGGACTGGAACTCCTTATGAACTTGGGGATTTGATCTCTATACGAGTCGGAAATAACAGTGGTGCTATAAAAATCTTAATTCTATCCAGCAATGTGTTGTGCAGCGGAGGCATGTGAGCGTGTGCAGGGCTAGCGAGGAGCCTGCTACTCCACCGAGTCACTTTCAGACACTGATACGTGGCTAAACGCTGCACTCTTTCGTTTCCCTTGGGGATTATACAAATAAGCATAGTAACATTTGCCTTCTCCTTATAAACAAAATGTAAGAATCATGAAGAGCAAGCAAATGGAGCTGATAGACTTCATAAACCTGTCTGGAGTTTCATGCCATCATAGTCGGAGGCTCAGTGGGGTGGTGAGCAGCTGGGGCAGGCTCTGCCCTTGCCAGGCTGCTGGGGTGCCCGTGGGGTACCTGTGGGCTGTGCCCCCCAGCCAGGCAGGAACCAGCCCAGGCAGAGGCGGGAGGAGTGTGGGTGGTGTGGATATTAGCATTTTGCTTTGGATTGGGAAGGAGCTTTTGAAGTGTGTCTCTTTTGAAGTGAATCTCTCTGGGTGTCCCTGTGCCTGTGCCTGTTGCACAGAGCAGTCTGGGTGAACAAACCGGACCCCTTTTGCATGCAGCTGTTCCAGACGTGCTCCAGGGGTCCCTTAATAAGCCATATTCTCCTTTTTCTACTGTACCTTCAAGGTTTTCCTGCAGAAAGGAAGAACTTAAGCTGTATAGTCCCATGTCTGCACATTGTGTTGTTGCTTTAACAATTGGGGTAAAATCTGGACTCTGCTGAAATCCTGCCCCTACTTTCCAGGAGGGGCAGGATTTTACTCTGACCTTCTGAAACAGGTGGTCAAGAGTCTATCAGTCTGTGATTTCTTAGTTTTTACTAATTGACAGGATGGTTAAATATGATTACTTTTTGTCCACAGTGATGTTCATCATAATGTTAAATTGGGATTTTTTTGGTCCAAAATGGGTTAAACATTGTTGAAGTCACCTTTCGTTTGCTTGTTAAACATTATATTGCAGTTCTTGCTGGGGCAGCGGGAGGGGGAAGGCTGGTATGAGCATCAGCTTTTCACAAACGTTACACAAGTTTGCCTGGGTATCACATTGCAAACACTGCTGGCACCCGCTTGGCTGTGTTGCCACAAGTAGTCCCACTTATCATCAACGACAGCTCGGTGGGATACAATAGATGTGTGTGCAAACTCCTCTGGGAACCCAGCCTAAATCAGCAGGGCAGACAAAACCCAAACTGGCTGGATGCTGCAGCTTTTGAGTGCTCCAGAAAAATGTTAAATATCATTATGCAACAGACAATATACAATTCTGGGAAGGTGTTGCACCTCAGGCGGTGAGGGATAGACACCCAAGCATTTCTGAGGACTGTGCAAGCTCAAGCATCGTCCTTTACATTTCTTTAGCTTTAAATATCTGGTGGCATTCAGTGAGGTTATTGACTATCAGCAAATAGAAATTAACATAGAGCTTGTTTGCGTTGCAACCAGCTTCGGGAATTTTTACTCAGAGCTTCATAAAGAATCTTGTATTTATAGCTTCATAAAGAATATTGTATATCAATAATTGTTATTGTAATTTAAAAGTCATTATTGCTAATGATCCTGAACCTCCAGGTCTGTGCCTTCTCCATGCAGATACAGATGCTGCAATACTTTGGTGCAGCCCTTCTCAGAAAGGCGAGGCCGCGGCTGTGCCCGAGATACAAAGTGTTGGGGCATTACTGGTGTGTGGCAAGATTTGGGATTAAAGGGAAAAAGGAAATTCCAGCGAAAAGGTGTCCTTATATGTACAGGGACAGCTGTGGACATGGAGGGTGAGCAGGGTGTGACCTCTCAGGATGTGCAGGGCAGCGCCAGGGCACAGCCCAGCCCCGTGTCCCCACCTTTGGGCAGCTGGGGACTTCTGAGCTCTGGGGGCTGGTCTGCAGGGCAGCTGCTTCTGCCTGCCACCAAGGACATGCTTCCAGGGACAGCAAGGGGCACTTAGTGCCCAAACTGGCACTTGGCACCCAGACTGCTCTCCCAAACTGGCACTTGGCCCCCAGAATGCTTCCAGGGAAACATTGCTACAGGCAGCTGGTGTAGGGATCCCTGCGAGTTATACAGGTAGGAGATGATGGAAATGGATGGGTGGAGAGTCCTCCCCTTGGAGCAGGAGATGTGTTGGGGCCTGTTCTGTGGCTGCAGGGCTTTTGCATGGTCCCAGGGACCTTGGGCTCCTGCACTTCCCTGTGCATCCCACTGTGGAGCAAGGGGAGGAGGCAGCAGCACAGAGGCTGCTGAGGCGTGGGAGGCAGTGATGAGGGATCCATTTGGGAAGATGCATGGAGTCACAAGCTGCAGGATTGTATCCCCAGTCCTTGTGTGGTGTGTTTGGTGGGACTGAAGAGAAGGATGATCGATAGTTGCTAGAAGTGGTGACTTTGAACATTTACATTCATTTTCCTAAAACAGGAAATCAAGAACAGTGACCATCAATTAAAGCTAGGGTAGTTCCTGGATCTGCTGTGGTTACCTGTATCCTTTATTGCATCCATATAGGTCCCATATTCTAATTCATGCTGCAGCAAGGTAGGTGCATTATAGGTGTGTGTCCTTCCATCCTGCTGGAATGTGACTTTCCATTTGCAGCTGCATGAGGTGTTCCAGCTGATAAAAAAGCTGTGGTTGCCTTGTTGCTTCCCTAGAGGTTTCCTTCCGCTTCATGCCTGGGCTTCATAGGTGTGGTGTATTTTTGTTTCAAAAGACAGGAAAACACGTATGGCAGTGAGGGGAAATTATTTGGTGGAAGTCTGACTGACAAAGTAACTTTTTATGAGATAAAAGGTATCTTCTGTCTCTCAGTAAATAAAATGCTGATACTCTTCTCATCAATTTCTGAGAAAGAGAGAAGCTAAGGTAACAATGAGAAAGTATAAGAAGAATGAGAAGAGAGATAAGACAGTGAGACAGATCTAATAGGCTTTACTTGATAACAAGTCTCAGAAGAAAGAAATTAAATGTAGAGAATTATGGTGGTGGGATTACCTTGAAAACTTTTTTCTCTCATTTTCACATTATTTGCAAATGAGGAGATAGTTGTAATAACATTTTTAAAAATTGGATTAGTAATTAGTTTATATTTTGATTGCTTTTTAAGCCTCAGGGTATATTAAAGAATTGGTTTTCTTGGTGTATTCTCTTGTGATGTGCTTCCATCTCAGTCATCACTGAAGTATTCTTCCTTCTTACCTGCACCCCTGAGTTCAGAAGGATCCTCTCTTGTTCTGTTTTAGAATTGTTTTAGACAGAGATTGTGGAGCCTGCTGCAAACTGCCAAATACAGAATAAACATTGAATTGTTGTCCAGGTAATGGCAAAAGAACCCTTTGTTTAGAATACAGGAACAGTTTTCTACGTTTCGATGTTAGCATGATAGTAAACCTGCAGCAGAGGTAGTGCTGGGGAAAGTAGGGGATGTGAAGCTGTGGGATTTTATACTTCATTATCTCCAACATCCCAGGCGTTACCTGAGGAAGTGCCTGGCTGCTGATAAAGCCTATCAGGTTACATCTGCTCGTAGAATGGTCCATTTTCCTTCAGTGTATGTACTCAATACCTTGGATCTCTCATCCATTGCTGACTCCGGTCTTGGAACTAAATTTTCTCTAGACATCCCATGACTGAAGAACATAATGAGAGGTTTTAAAGTGTAACATTAGGTGAAGTAGGTAGTGTACTCGCTGCTCTTCTGTAGGGTGATTGAGAGATCCTTAGCAGACACTTGGATGGGAACCCAGACCTCCTCACATTTCAACCAGTCCGGTCAGAGCATCTTGATCAGAGCGTCTTGCCATCCTGATATCTCCCAGCATCTTCATGGAGGGTTTGGAGTGACTCAGTCATGATCTGCCTCCCCCTCAGAGTGTGCAGCAGGTCTGTCAGACACCCCTGCAGCTGACAAGTTGTCTCCAGTCTTTGGGCTGGCTGGGGAGTTTGTGGGTCCAGGGGCCTGTGAGAACATGCCACAGCTATGATGGTGGTTCCAGTTCAGCCAGATGTGCAGCTGCTGCACACATTGGCATAGCTGAGCTCACATCCCTCTGGTTATGTTGGGTACAGCAATTGTTGGGCACAGGTCTGACTTGCAGTTTCACTGGGCCCCTCAATTCCCATGTGGGTCAGGTGAGACTGATATGAAGATCCTGGGAGTATGACTGCTCTGAAAGCTGGAGCAGGATACAGCTAAATGGGGAGCAGAAACCTCTTTAAACCTGTACGCAAGCACCTTTTCAATATTTAGCAGTGCAGGCAACTCTATCAGTAATGCTCATGCATGGAGGATGAGTAAGGGAAGGATCAAATGTCAAGACACAAGATCTATGCTCTCCATCCCTTCACCCTCTCTTTCCTAAGCCTTCAGGGTTTTGAGAGTCAGTTGGTGAGGACGAGCTCTCTGGTTGGAGTACCTGAGATAACAACACAGCTTACCTGCTTACCTCAGTATTGCCTAAGTTACAGGGTTTGGGCAACTGTCTTTGGCTTCCTTTGACCTACTGACTTGCATTTCCAAAAATACCTATGGAAAGTATTTAGGAAATGTAGGAGGGTTAGAAGAGCTGAAGATACTCAGACCAGATCTAATGACAGTCTTTGGCAATCTTCCATGTTACAGTTTTTCTGTCCTGGTTTCTGTGGGGATTATGATGTTTTTGGGTAATATAGTAGTCCTGACTACTCTGACATCTGCTTTGCCATCCAAGAAACAAGCATGGTACTACTGTCTTTTCTGAAGGATAGGGTTTTTGTTGTCTGCTCCTTTTTTAAGACTAATTGTACAAAAGATTGCATAAATCAAAGTACAGAACAAGTTGACAAGGAGTTCAGTTCTTCAAAGATTTTTTTCCACAGTGGTAGTCCACTTGAAACAAAGAACATCTGAGACCTAATTAAATTCAGTTTTGCCACTTTGTATTTCTGTGACAAGTGACAGTATTATTTTTCCCTCCCCCAACAGAGCTCTTTTTCCAGTGTTGAAAAACACTGAGCTGTTTATAAAAGTAATACAGTTTTCCAAAAGGGGCTGAATGTAATCTGTATAAAAAAATTTGAAATCTGTTGAGATTTGCCTAATGCTTTTTTTAAAACTTCTTAAGTCTTTGCTTGAGAATGAATTGCAATGTGTTGATCTTGTTGGATTGAAAACAGCATTATCAAAGATACAACTTGGCTTTTATGGTCAGATCTCTATCTGGTACCATCATCATCCACTGTATCTCTTCAAATGCTTCAAATGTAGGTTGCAGCCATGGCTGGTTGATAAGCAGGAGGGCTGTTGGCTGGAAATGTCCATCTCACCCCACTGATTGAAGAGGGAACAGAAATGACTGACTTGGGCTGAGTGCCTTGCTGTTAGGTGGCTAAAGTTCAGTGGGATGAACCCACCCTGAACGTATGTGCCAGAATGGCAGGGTTTGTTTTCTTTTGGAGTGGTGATTGTACTTATTTCTGTTACAGCAAACTACCTGTAGTAACAGGCTTAGCAGACTAGATAGAAAAGATGGGGGAGGCTGTAATTTGCAAAGAGGAAAATGTTTTGCCATGAATAATGTTAGGATATAATTTAAATATTGTCAAGGTTTTGAGTGAATGAAGGGGGAAAGTATGCTTTTATGGGGATTTGGCATTCAACAAAGAAAGAAAATTTAAAAATACTTCAGAAAGATGATCTTCACACTTGAAAAAAAGCACTTGAACAGAAAAGTAGGATTTGCTGGAGAGAAAGGAAAACTGTTGGACTTTGTTTCAACAAGTCGTTAATGCTGCTAAGCTGTAACCACCTTCATATTTATTCTAGTGTTTACCCTTGCCAAGCACAAAAAAAGCAAATAAATGGAACAGCAAACCTGTAATAAATCCTCAGGGGGCCACATGATAAACATAGACATGTTATGTTTATCTCATACAAAGGAAAGTAATCTGTTTTCAACACCACTGCCTGACACGTGATAGATGCTACATTCCATCAGGTCTGCAGCACTCTTGGAGATGATGCATATGGTCAAAATATTTCAGTGCTTTTTGAAGGAGACAAAAGAAAAATCCCTTGTTAACAACTGCTGTCAGCATGGCATCTCCTGCCTGCCGTGAAGACTGTGGGCTTGGCCCAGTTTTAGGAAGAAGCAAAAGGTTCTGGACCCCACCAAAAGGGGCAAAGCAAGGACTATGCTGTTAGATTTGAGTTTCCAAGATGTGATGGCCAGCACCTAGCAGTCAGTCTTTGCTGTTAGATCCCAAGGGACTGTTAGGTTTGGAAGCTGATGTACTCAAGGTGGATCTCTGTAGCTGCCATGCCACCGGAGCACACATCGTGGACACAAAGATCTGCTGGATTGATTGGGTTTGCTCTTTCCTTTCACTTGCCACAGATCAGCCTCCTTGATCCTATTCAAAACTGACGTTAGCAAGTCACTGAGCTTATTGCATTGAATTCCTGTCACAGCACTTTTGAACTTTCCAGGAACTGGCTCAGCCTCTCATTTATTTGTGTGCTTGCAGTGTTCGTGCTGACTCCATTTCTAAAGGAGACTCTAGAACATCCAAGCTGTGATTTTTAGTCAATTTTTAAAACTGATTTGGCTTAGTTTAAATCATGTAAATGATTTAAACTAAGCCAAATCAACTAAAATTAGTTGATTTAGTTTAAATCATGTAAAAGCTGTCCCACAGCAGTGCACTTCTTGTTTTAGCAGCCTCCAGACACTGCAGGCACCATTCAGTGGTGACTAGGGAGAGGCATTTGGAACCTTTCATGCCTTAGGTCTAGTAGGAGGACTTGGATCTAACCAGCAAGTGCTGGAGCATTTCACTTGTAGGTGCCTGTTCCCTGCAGCCCTATTCTGTTTTAGGCAGTTGAGTGTCCTCTAAAGTGGGAATACTTGAAATACCATCCCACTACAGCTCGGGCACTTCACTCAGCACAGCGATCAGGACACTCAGCCAGGGCAGAGATGGGCTGGGCTCCAGCCCTTGATCTAAGAGCTCTCACTGTGCTGTACATTAGAGAGGAGCCCAAGAAGGTTCACAAGCTGCTCTGGGACTCACATTTCCCATCTCTTTGGTGAGTGCCATAAGGCACAGGATCACACTCACTCTTGCAGGAGAGGAGGCTTTCTGGCTCACGTGCATGGGCACCTCTGCTTCAGCAGCCGTGTGGGCACTCTGGCTTTTTACCCTCAGCTGCTGGATGCTGTTTGGGCTGTAAGAAAAGAGGGATCACAAGCCATTCAGGCCATGTCAGGAATAGGTCACTTCTGGTCATAACCAGGAACTGAATTCTTCTCACCTGGGAACTTAAAGGTAAAATAAACAAGAGCCCTGGGAATTTTCATGGAGTACTTTCCTGTTGATCAGAGATGATTTGTTGGCCTCCTGGCTTTAACTGTTTGTAAATGTATTCTGATTTTATGTGGAGCAGCCCCCAGATGGGCTAAAGGGTCGGTTATGGAAGAATTCGTGGGCTCAGACTTAAATTACACTGCTGAATATTCAGAGTCCAACCCACCTTTGCCTACTGTTTAATCCTCTTTCCCAGTGCAGTTTGCCATGATGATAGACTTGCTGGCAATTACGGACGTGTTGCTGCCCGTCCCCTGGGTGCAGTGGCTGTTCCCGCAGCGCTCGCCGGTGCTGCAGGCAGCCACTGCTGCCCCACACGTGTGCCAAAGGCCCCTTGGCAGCAGTGCCTGGGCTGAGCTGTCCCTTTGGCTGACTCAGTTTCCCTCCTCACAGGGTGCATTTCTGGTGTTGGCCTCCTCTTACTGTCACAGCGTAATTTAGTGATGTGTGCTCTGCAGGATGAGCTCTCCATCTGGCAGATAATTGCCTGCTAGTTTAAATCCCATCTTAACTTCAGTTTCTCAAGCTCATGTACCTGCTGGTGCCTTCTGGTTAGTTTTGCAGGGTGTTTGCAAAAGGGTTTGATACAAGTTATAGTGATGTGGGTACATTTCTCTGGTTTTTTGATTGATAGGTAAGATGGATTAACTTTTAGGTCCTACTTACCAAGCTACCTGACATTATTCTGCATTGAGTTTGGCAGAATGACATCTGGGTTTGTAGACCAAGCTGCTGACAGCAGGCACTGGTTGTTTGCCCTGGTTATGCTGAGTGGGAACCTTGGGTATGTTCTGGGACCTGGTAGATGCTGAAAGCTTGTTACACAATACATGTTCCTCTTTCCTTCTTCCATATTTTTTTTCTCCTTTCTCCCTTTGCACTCACTGGATCTGTTTGCCCTATCCTGTTCTGCAGCAAGGTGCTGCATCTCTGGAGCTTGCTTGCTGCAAGTTTGTACAGGGCCATGCACAGCAGAGACCTTGCTGGGCTGCTTTTGTAATACCTGCTGTAAATAATGAGGATAACCAGCCGGCATCGAGTGAGTGACTACCCTGTGAGATAACAGACAGCAGTGCTGGGATGTCCTGGGCCCATGGTGTCTGTGGCAGGCCCTGGGAGCTGGCTGGCAGCTGCCCACCAGGCACAGGGCTTGCTTGGTGTGGCAGCCTCCATTGTCACTGCCTTCCCTCTGGCATGCAGGGAGGCAGGGCAGATTTCTCATCCACTCTGCACCTCTTCTGACCACTGTGCTGTCACTTAGGAGGGAGAGGGGCAGGGTCTGTCCCTTCCTGGGATGCCCCTGGAGGTGGAGATGTTCCTGGTGAACCAGCACATTGCCCCTGCAGCCCTTGCTCTTCCCCTGGCAGTTCTGGGCTTGAGCCTTCAGCAGTGATGGCTGCTGGTTGCAGCTTCCAGAGGTTTTGCAGACACAATCCTCTGCCCCTGTCCTTGTGCAGAGCCCAGGGAGTTGCAGCATAAGGTGCTGCTGACAGTCCCACAGAGGTCACCAGCAGAAGCAGTCTCAGGACATCTGTGTCCAGCTCCAGGCTGCAGAGCAAGCTGCACACTGGGTGTCAGTGCTTGTTGTCTTTGCAGTCTGTGGGAGCAACACCTGTGTGGCCCAGGCTGGGTATTGATGTTGAACTGTATTTTTTTCCTATCCCTTGTGAAAAGGTGCAGCTGCCTTCATTGACTTGTGCCTTTGTGCCTCAGCTACCCTATGGCTCAGCTAATAACAGTGTCT
This sequence comes from Serinus canaria, assembly GCF_022539315.1. Classification (NCBI taxonomy): domain Eukaryota; kingdom Metazoa; phylum Chordata; class Aves; order Passeriformes; family Fringillidae; genus Serinus; species Serinus canaria. The sequence continues at coordinate 15,095,083 of NC_066314.1, read as the reverse complement.
GGGACTTTATTCAGCTTTAAGAAGCTTTGAACTAAGAAATTCCTATTTACTACTAATGGCAATGATGGACATGACTGATTAATGGCAATAAACTCAGGTGAGGACTGAGAGACAAGGACATTTTTTGTGTTCTGTGCCGTGAACATGCTTGTTTTGTAAGACTGAATTTTACGAACTTTTGTACGATCTGCTTTTAAAATGTGTCCTTTGCCAAGTGGTGGGGATTTCTTAAGCTGAGATGACTGATTCACTCCTTTATCTCAGCCAAGCTGCATCAGACTGGGCTGAAGCTGAGATGCTGAAATGATCAGATAAAATTCTTCACACCACTTCTGGCAGTTAAGTATCCATCCTTTTTCTTCCCCTGGGGCAAGTCCTCCAGGAGAGTTTCTCCTGCTCTGAGGTTGTGTCAGTGGCTCCCTGAGTTTTTGCTCTGAGTTTCTTTGATCAGTCTGTAGCTGTTAAAAGATTCCATTGCTCTTTTCAAGGCCTAAGGGGAAATAAAAGTAAAACCCTGATGGCCAGTTTGAAAGCTTTCTCAGACTGGAAAGCATCCCATGGGGCAAACAACTTTACTCACACTCTAGCATCCCATACTGGTCATATAGGATGGCTTAGTGCTGCATAAATTTTGGATATTGTGCATGTGCAGGTATTTCAATGAACTTATATAAGTGACTAAGGATAAGAAATCCCTAATTAAATTTTTCTCCTGTGATGAAACGGAATTTTAGAGAAATCAGGTTGAGATTTCAGCAGTTGTGAAATTCCCAGTGTTGTTCTTTGCACTGTAGAGCCTTTGTGTTTACTGCTGTAGTCATATTACATGACATTGCCTAATACCCAGCAAGGCGTATTCTTGGCTCATTCAGCAGGTGAGATTCCCTGAGGGTCACTGAATCTGTCCCTGCACTCAACAGAGAGCTCAATCTGATGGTTTCACAGCCATGTATTTGCATTTCCAGTGCTTTTCCCTTCTATTCTCCCATGATTATCAAAACCAAGGCTCTGACTAGTTTTGTGACCTGTGTCATCCCTTCCTGCATCCCACTTGTGGCAGCCAGCAGGCAATTAGCTGGTGGTCTGTCCTGGGATGGGCTTTCCCTCTTGAGCCCTGGCTCCATCTCATGATGCAGTGGGGAGGCCCAGGGGTGTAGGCACCTTGCAGAGATGGCCAGGTCATGGGGTGGAGTATTGGACTTCAGCTGAGACCTGGTCCTCCAGCAAATGGGAAGGTGATCCATTAGAACTTCAGGGCAATATAATCCCTTTTGGAAAGCACAATAGTTTACAATCCAACACTTAGTAAGCACCAGTTTCTGTTCCTTATTAGACATCTTGATTAGTTTATTTTCCATTTCTGTTCTTTGGTATTTTGTAGCATTTCGTTTTCTCTATGATAATTTATGAGTCACAGAATCTCTTGGAACAGGTTATCATGTGATGGCATTTCAGCACCTCCTGCATTTCCTTTAGCTGTTTCATGTGGTGCTGCTTGTTTGGAGGAAATGCTGCTGCTTCTCTGAAGAAATCAATATATTTTTACCTGGGTGTGATATGCCAGGGTGGCACTGCCATCTCTTTGGAGATATGCCCTCCTCCTTAAAGAGTACTTGAGGTGCTTGTCAAATACTGGGATGGAAAATTACTCCATTTTCTGCAATAACACTATTTGGGTGACTTAATTTTCTTTCCTGCCACCTCTGTCTTTGTATTTGAGTTGGTTCAGATACAGGGAAGCATCAGACCAGCAGAAAAAATGCAGTGGTGCATCTGTGCCCACCACAGGGGCTTAATAAGTGAGATGGGTTTCTTACATCAAGTGAAGTATTACATGCTGTTGTACAAGGCACTGCAAATAGCTCATCTCTCTCCAGTTCTGATTGTTCCTGGTCAAGAAAAGTTAATATATATTGTAAAGAGGACAAACTGGGGAACAGAGAGAATTTGTTTTACTGGAGGTATCATTCATGGTAGAAGATTTCATCCTTCTTACTGCAAAATAAAAAACAAAGTAGAATATAACTGCTACCTACACCCCTGAAGTACAGGAGCAGGGCAGTTTAAAGAAAAAAATGTGTAAGTGAATGTAATAAATTTAGGTGGGATGTTAGAAGGCAGTTGAAAACCTTCAGGGAAGTAAATTTCTGGGATAACTCCTCTGTGAAAGGATCCAAAGAAGTGTAGCTGGGTTTAAGATAAAGCTTGATAAATTGATAAGCTTCATAGTTTTAAGTAATATTATGTATATACAACACATTTCCTTGAGAACCTTCCTTAAACAGAAAACTGAACTTGCTGGTGGAAAAATTATTTCCTGTTCTCTTTTTGCTGCAGAAATTAAACATACATATTAATAAATTGTGAGAGCAATTAGCTCTTTGAACTGCCTGAGCTTGTGTAATTTGCTGTGTGTTGGTAACAGCATTGCTATCTTCTCCTAAACTTGCTATCAAAAGAAGGGATAGAATCCACAAGGTAACGTGGTTCAGATACATGAGTGGGGCTGGAAGTTAGTCACAAATGTCACAGGATGCAAGTGGCAGCAAAGATGGACCAGTCTTACTTCTGGCTGTTGCAGCCTTGTGCTTCCCATCCCCTGTGTGACCTTGTGCTGGGCTGTTTGTAGGCACCAAGTGTCTAAAAAGCCAATCTGACAATAAAAAACCCCAACAAAACAAGCTTCTGACTTAGCATGAGGAAACAGCTGAGCTCATTGAATGAGTAGAAGATAATGCAAGGGAGGATGAGTGTTGACAAAAAGCCAAACTAGCAATAAAAAACAGACCAAAAAGTTCTTAGTTGGTGCGAAGAAACAGTTCAATGCAGTATGAAATGTGTCCCAGTGTGGAGGTGGAGAGGAGCTGTGGCAGTCAGCCCTTCCTTTAGCTTAGGGCTGCTTTGTATTTGCAACCAAAGCAAAACTAATTTTTCTTGGGTTTTATTTGGGTTTTTTTTTTTCCAGTAGGATTTCTGTTGCCTTATGCTGAAGCAGTTCAGCACATGGTTGGACAGACATAGGGTTGGTTTTAAAGAGGAGGCATTAATTAGGTGGGTCTAGGCTCTGCCCTTGGCTTGGTTGTTTCTCTGCTGCTTTTTCTTGAAGGAGATATTATATAATTTTGTCCATGCTTGCATTATGTCCCTCTGAAAGGGCTAAAGTTTCTAGAAAGTCCTTTTAAGTTATGAGGGTGTTGTACTGTCCCTCCCTCAGGCCTGTGTGACCACATGGACTCATATCAAGCGAAGGATTTGTTCCAGTGCTCTGTGTGCAATACTCAGCACCTAATCCGTGTAGGCAGGAGTGTCAGCACTCACCACTTTCTTCTGTGGGTACAAAGCTCCCAGCTTTCATCTCTGTGCATTTCTGCCACCTAGAAATTCTACAGCTTGAACCTACCGCAGATGTTATGATACAAAATGCAGCTGCATTGTACTAACATCAAAACCTCAATAAACATGGCTGTCTTGAGCCAAACAAAAACACCCGTCTTGAGAACAAAAATAGTAATAAATGGATGCAGAAATAAACAACTGAATATATTTTCCCTGTAGATTGCTGCCTTTCTAAGTTTGTTAATTTAAAAGATTAACAAATTTCAGTTAAAAAAGGTAACAAATTCTCAGATAATAAGAGTTTGGCATTGAGAAAGTGTACATATTTATGAGCTCTGGCTCGGTCCTTTGAATTATCTAGGCACTACTGTAACTGATAAGTGAATGCTGATAACCCTGTTAATATTTCAAGGACTCTGCAGCTATAGGGGAGCACTCAGTAACTATCACATTCCTTTGCACTGCAGGACAGGTTTTTTATTTGCTATCTTAATGGTATTACATACATACAGGTTTTTTTCTAACTCAGTTCACCTTGTCTCGCAGCAGCTCCTTGGCACACAGCCTCATGAACTCTCTGAAATGCTTTTTACAGCAGCTAGGCTCATTGCCTGCTCTGGTGTGGCAGGGATTTGGATTGCAAATTCATGATCCAGACAAAGAGGGGGAATAGAAAGGGCTGGTCTCTGGCCTCTCTCACACTTTAGGAAGTTTTGCTGGCTTCACAGGATTGTTCTGGTAACTCTGGTTACACTTCAAAAAAAGCAAAAAAAAAAGGCCTCTATCTTTGCAAAGATGGGTGCTGGTAGAGCTGGACCAGTTGGAGAGAGGTGGTTCTGGGGAGGCTGCTGGGATTTAAGGCTACCTTGAGTTTTGTCCACAATTGTTCTCTTTTTCTCCCCTGCTTTGTTTCCTCCAAACCATGGGTCTGGAAGTCCATGAGTTTAGAAAACTCATGAGAGAGTGGAATAAAAAATGGATGGAGGCAAGAGGTGTTTGCAGGACATATCCACATGTGTTCTTCACCAGCCTGTTGGCTGCACACGAGGGCTCTGCAATCTGAGAAGCAGCTTCCAGTAATTGATTTCCTGAGCCAGTATCAACTGGGTAGGATTTGGCCTGTGCTGGCTTGTGTTCCTTGAGGAGCAGAGCAGAGGAGTCAAACTAAACAGGGTGACTCATGAGAGTCAGGTTCCTGCAGTGCTTTGTATGAGAATGCTCAGAGTTGGGAAATGGGCTGTCATGGTTGTTAAATCATTACCCCCCTTTGGTTTGCTGCTCTTTGGAGCCACTGGAGAGGGCTCATGAAGCCTTCTTTCCTCAGCCACAGCCAGGGGAAGAAGTCTGTGTGTGCCTGACACCTGGCTGCCCAGGGGCTCTGGGCTGGGGCAACCACATGGCTGCAGGGCAACTGCTGAGACTAAGCTTGTGTGCTTGCACCTGGGCTTCCCTTTCTGCTGTCCCTGTCATTAAAAATGACCAAAATTGCTCAAATCACTCATTTGTGTGAAAGCCTCTACGGAGGACTTTGCACAATAAGCAGTGCTGGGCTAAGCAGCCTGCAATTATTCAGTGTTTTGGTTTAAAGTGTGGTAACCACCTCCCTGAAGCCAGGTTTGTGCAGTGCAATGAGGAAAGGCACTGCTCTGCTGTCTCTTGAACTCTGTTTTGATTTGACACCATTTTCCCTCTTCTCTCGGGCATTTGTGTGTTCAAGATGTTCAGCACACGCTGGGATCTCCACTTCTCTTGTGCCATAAAATCACAGGTCTTTGTCTTGATGGAGCCAGGTAGAGGCAGGGAGAAGGTGGCCAGGTGGACACCGGGATTCCTCTCCCTCACCCCGGGGCTGATCAGAGAAATCCAGTCAGGGATTTCAGCTTTTTCAGCTTTTCTCCTTCATGATAAAAACCTCCTGAAAAGGGGAGCTGGAAGGTCGAGCCAGCCATGAAGCTCTGGGAGGAGAACCTTGTTTGATCTGCAGATGAGAGCTCAGGTGGGTGCAGGGCCGGGGTGGCGGCCGGGAGCAGCCGTGGGAGCAGCGGGATGGTGGCCGTGGGCGGCAAGGAGCCCCAGGGCTGCCTCACACTGATCTCTGCAGACAGGAGCAGCCTCATGAAAGCATGGTCTTGAATATAATATGCACAAAACAAGCCTCTGGGAAAAGCTGCTGCTTGCTGGAGACATTTTTTGGGTGTATCCTGCTCTGTGAGGTACAATTTCTGTGAGATACAGCACACACCCTCTTTGGGTGAGTTTGTTAGTCAAAAAGTACACTGGCTTCCTTCTGTTTCAGGGCAAGCAAGGCTGGAGGAGAGGCGGGTAAACAGTGTAAGGGGATCTCCTGGCATGGCTCATTTTAGAGCCAGGAGGCTGCTGGGATGGGGGCTTGGCTGGGCTGTCTGGTCAGTCCAGGTAACTAAGATATATCCTCCAATTAACCTGAGTGGCCCTTTTATTGATGGGTGAGATCAGGGAGCCCAGCTGCCATACAGACAGCAGAAAAGAGTCTGGATGATTTTAACCACTGCTTTGCATGTTTAAGTAATTTAGAGATCTGCCCTGTTAATGTTTACAGAGGCTTATTGAGCAGGACAGGTATGCTTCCCTGCCCTGCAGGTTAAATGGCAGAGGCTGGCTGGGCTGGAATGGTTCCCTTGGCTTTGTCCATCCTGGCACAGCCAGATCTGTCCCTGCAAGACAGCCAGCTCAGCAGGGTGCTGCTGCACCTGCCAAAAATTGCACCAGGTCCAGGGCTAACCCTGCTGTGTTGTGTGGCAGCACTGTTTGAATGGATGTCTGGGGTGCCCTGTTTTATTTAGAGCCATGAGCATCATCTCTCAGACCTGTAAATGCTCTGAGGCCAAAGGGATGGCCAAGCTAATATCCCCACTCTTGCTCTGCTTAGCAACATGCACTGAGGAAAGTGTATGAGACACAGGACAAGTACAGACTGATCCTTCCCTCCTTGCACTGCTCCAGCTCACAGCAGGCAGATGTTTAAGGGCTTTTGGGGCCACAGGTTTGCCCTGATCATGGCATTGACTCACTGTGGGGCAAGTCAGTGCCACAGCCCATGCCCCCCTCATCTCTCAATGTCTTTAATCCCTCTGAAGTTTCTGCTTTCCCCAGTGCCTGATCACAGTCCCCACCATTCAGATGCACCCACTTGCAGAAATGGTTTTCTGTTAAAACATGTTGCCTGTTCATCTCACTGAGTGATCTTTTGTTTTTGTATTGTGAGGGAGAGAGATTTTTTATTTTTTGTTTCCCTTCTTGTTGTAATTTTGTGTTTCTTTGTCATGCTTCATCTTAGCCATTGTCTTTCCATCCTATGAAAAGTACTCCTAATCTCATAATATACTGTGAAGCTGTTTTCTCCAGATGTGCCTGACTTGCCTGGGGGGGGTGCAAATGAAAGCATCCCAATGTATATGGGTGCATTTTTGGCCAAACAGTTTCCAGGGAAAAGGCAAATTGAGTGGTGATAATTGTCTGCAGTGTTCTCAGATGCTTTGAGCTTTCTATTTTTTCTGCAAAAATTGTTCTGTGTTTACATCATTTTTTAAACTTCTTTACAAAACTTGGGATATAGAAACATTGTTGTCCCCAGATAGCTGCTTCTGGTGGCTGCTGTTTGAAGGGCTGTGTGGTACCCTCTACAGCTTTTAGTTACCCTCTTTGCTCTTCTCTCTAGCTGGGCTGTTTTGGAGACTGAGCTGCTTTAATGCCCATTTCAATACACAAATAGTAGCTATATTGCCTTCCCACTCATGTGAGAGGAAAGCTTAGTCATATATTTCAGAGAAGAATAAAGAGCCAGGTGCAGTGAATGTATTTTTACATTTTTATTTGTATTTGTTGGTAGCATTTTAGCCTGTAGAGCTGTGCTGAGCAGTGTTTGCTGCAGCTGATGGAGGGTAGCTGTGGCCTGGGCTGGGCATCATGTCAGAATTAAGATGTTCATCCCTTTTGGGTTCTTGCTTACATTTGGGCCCAGCTCCAGGTAATTGCTGGTAGTGGAAACAAGCAGGAGAGGGTGGGAGACACCCATGAGGTCAGGGTCTCTGCACACCTAAGGCAGAGTAGCATATCACACGTGCCCAGCTGATCCCTGCCCAGCTGATCCCTGCCCAGCTGATCCCTGCTGGCTGCTGTGCAGGGCACAGGGACCACTGTGGCTCTCTCACCCCTGGGGAAAGGCTTGACTCAAGTTAAACGTTTTACCCTGCTCACAATTTCTTTATTTATTTGTTTATGCATCTGGATACTTTTGCTTCTATAACCACATGAATGGTGAGCACATCTGAACTTGATGCTATAATTGCTGTATGAATTGCCTTTGAGTCCCTAAGGGGAAATCCCTGTTTTTTCCTTCAACGGTGCTGTCGACCTGGTCAGGATTTTGCTTTGAGGTGGGGCAGGTGTGACTGCCTGGTTGCTTAGACCCCCTTGCTCAGCCCTTTCTGATAGAAAGACCAAGGTGAGTGCATGTGGACAGATTTTTTTTTTTTTTTTTTACAATAACTCTTTCTGCTAAAATCAGAAAACACTGATTTTTTTTTTAAAGCCAAAATCAGCTCAAGAAAGAAGATTTCTGTAGGCTTCAGAAGAAGACCAAAGCAGTGAGAATATTATTTGCTTGGCATATGGATTACAGGGCTTTGAGAGCTTGATGGTGCTGTGGGAGAGTATCTTCATGGGGCCCCTGTCACCAGTTTTTTGGAGAACAACACCCAAAATGGGAGCTCAGTGCTTGGCAACAACATTGGATGTTATTTTTAGTTGTTAGATTTAAATTTGTCTCTGTTTACTGATTTAAAAAGGAGAAAAAAATAAAAAGCAGAAAACCTTAAGCATCATTGTTCAAATGACATAAAAAGCAAAGTGTTTGTTGTTTTTCTTGTGTTTATGTTTTGGGTCATAGGGGCTTGATCTTGGATCAAGGTTTGGATTATAAATCACTATAATAACATGAAAAAAGCCAGCAACTCTGCTTTGCCTTGCACACGAGTATGATATAGCATTTGCTTTATTCAATTTTTTCAAATTTTCCATATGTGCTTTTGATTCAATTTTTAGACTTAACAGGAATTGTATTGGTTGTGTCTTGGTCACAGATGATTGAGCAGGGAGTTATTAACCCAGCATAAGAGCTAACATGAGGATTACTGGAAAGTCCCTGCCTGTGACAGTTTTAAGTGAACTCTGTTACTGCAAAAGCTGCAGAAAGTTCAAATTGCTTGAGATCGTGCCAGAGGACTGTCAGTGGTCTTTTGTTAGAGGCTGACCACCTCAGGCAGGGCTCACAAAGGGAGCCTATTTTGTTTAAACCAAGCAGGGCTAGTTCTGTGCTCCAGAGTTACAGCCTAGCTACCTTCCCCTACATCAGCATTTTGGATATTAAAACTGTTACCCGTGTCTCCAAAAGCCTCTAGGAGGGAACCTGGCAGTGCTGTGACTTGGATCTTACCAGCTTTAATGGGAACTTGCTGCAAAGCTCCTGTTGTCTTGTGGACTACCTGAATCATAAAGCTTGATTTTGACCAAACACTGCTGGCTGACACCTGGACATCCATCCCACTGAGGCTGAGCCCTGCCAGGTTGACAGGCCACTGAAAGAGAGCAGTTCCCTAAAGCCTGAGCAATCTGGATGAGGCTCTGAGCCTTTTCCTAAGCAGTGCAAAGCTGTGGTGCAGACATCTGCAAGGACCCTCATGTGGCTGAGGTCTGGGGAACAGGTCTCCACAGCCATCAGATTCCTCCTTCAGGTGCTGAGAGAGGTTCTCTCCATTGGACATCCCTGCTCTGTACAGGTTCCATTGCTCTGAGGGATCTGAGATGTTTCACTCCTGTAATTCTTCTGGAGCAGAAAAGCCTGAAGTGTCATCAGTTGCATGGAGGAGCTGAGGCTCTTCTCTGCATTGGGCCAACCCTTTCACATCAAATTGAACAGGAGTCTGGAGTCTGGACAACTCCTGTTTTTCATGTTGCCATTAAAGCATCCTCCACTGACTAACTGATGTCCCTGATTCCAGTATCTGCAGTATCTGGATTTTAGAGCATTTCAGGAAGTATTTGTCTAGGTTGCCAAACCCTTGGAGACAGAAGAAGCAGAGACAGCAGCAGAACCAGGACCTGTTCTTCACTGTCAGGTGCTTGAGAGGTTGAGATCACCCTCCAGGAAACTGGAAGGTGTTGAAAACCACTGTACTGTTTGTACCTTGTGGGAAATGTGTAAATGGTGCCTGTTAGAGGCCAGTGGGAGGGCAGAGCAGTGGGGACTGGGGGGTTTCCTTCAGTTCCCCAACTGCTCACACATACCAAAGCCAGATGTTACCAGCAGCTGTCCTGATTGTGTGCCCACAGCTTTCTCCTGTGCTCCTGGGGATGCTGAGAGGACCAGCTAGAGAGCTGCACACCTGGTTGCTTGGTGCTTGGTAGAAAAGTAACCTGACAGAAATTTTAACAGAAGAAATGACCTGGTTGGTGGTCAGCAAAAGTCACGACTTTCAGCTTCTCTTGCCTTTTCACCTCTTTTCTAGATTGATTGACCAGCTTTAGCCTGGGAGGTGTTACCTTCTGGGGTGTTTTTTTCCATCACTGTCAGCAGATTATGGAGGCTGAGCCTGACTTTGTGCACCTGTGCCTCTGCTGACTGTGATGGATGCACGGGTTTGGCACTGCTTAAGCTACTCCCAGCATGGCCAGCATCTGACCTGGAGGTCTAAACAAGGACCAGCCTTTGTCTTAGCTGAGAGACAATGTAATCTGTCTAAAGAAGCTGTAGCTAGCCCAGGGCTAACTGTATGCTCTCATGGCTCTGCTGCCCTAAGAGCAAGAGGCTGCATTTTCAGAAAGGAATTTGTTGCTCTCATGGAGAGAAGCACTGCCAGTCCTACCCAGCTGGCATGTCCTGCCCATTCCCAGAGGTCCTTTTTGCTCAGTCTGAGGGGCTGTGAACACACAGTCTTCCCTGGGTGTTGTGTCTTGAAGGTGAGATCTGGTTTCTTGTCTCTTTACTGATGTAACTTTTCTGACAAAGCTTATTTTCATTAGCCAAATGTGTTGATATTTGTAAATGCTTTCTAGAAAAAAGGATCCTCATCTCCTGTGGCTTAACACTTCAGAGCCTAATTTTTTTTTTTCTCTGATGGTAGCATGAGAGGGACACAACTATTACCAGGTTTTTGGTGGATAGACCTCTAGGAGGTCTATAAATAGACTTATATTGTTACATGTATGTGACCAAATATCACTGCAACTGAGGCAAAAACATTAAGAGATCCACTATTGTTCCAGCATTTTAAACCCTAAATAGTGGCAGTAGCATGAGACAATATCTTGTGTTAGTTTGACCCTTTCAACAGCTTTCTGAAGCTGCAGATCCTGGTGAGTCAGAGGAACAGAATACAGGTTTATGTGGATTCTTTCAGAAACAGAACATCTTTGTTTCTGTTGTTCCCCCAGCATCTGAAATTGTTGTAGGATTTTTGTAACATCTCTTTCTCCTACACATATGTGCTGTTTCTAGAGGAGAAGGCTCAGCACAGAAGCTGCACTCTTAGCAAGTCAAAGGCTACCCTGCAGCACTGTGTTCTACTCAGGCATGTCTAACACAAAATTAGCTCCTTTCTTTTAACTGTTGTGTACTGTATAACATAGTATTGTTATTGGATAACACTGGAGTCCTCTTTCTTGTGTGTGTGCCTGCACGTGTGGAGAACACCAGTGTGGTGAAAGGGAGCAATTCCTGCAGCACGTTGCTGGGGCTGTCAGCTGCTGATGCCGGCCCGGTGGCTGGGGTGTGTGTTGCCTTTGCATCCCTCAGATTCAATAGCAACAGCTGCTAAGGCTTTTGTGCTGGCTCTGATTGCAAAACCACTCTCTGCCTGCTCCTCCCCGTGCCCAGCCCTGCAGGGGCTGTGTGCAAGCTCTGGGTAGCGTGACCATTTGTACAGGATGAGTCTCCAAAATCCTCATTTTGCCCTCCAGCATCTGCCACTGATTCTCTGCCATTTGCTGTCTTAGCAGTGCCATGGAACCTGTGGTTATTCATTTCCCTGTGACAGTAGTAACAGGTCAGAAGTCAGAGCAGAAAATGATCTGGCTGTAACCTGGGTGGGTGCAAATCCTCAGTGAAAGGGAAAACAGGGCAAACAGGGCTGCTGCATGGCTACAAACCATCCCTCGGGAATGCTGAGCACTTGGGGGGCTGAGCTCCGGGGGCTCTCAATTGGCACCGGCTGAGAACTGCACTGTGAATATTGAAGAGTCTCTTTCATCCTACTCCCGGTGAGGTAATTCTTATGGAATAACATCAAATCATTGATGGAATGGAATTCTTATGGAATAACATCAAATCATTGATGGAATCGAATTCTTATGGAATAACACCAAATCATTGATGAAAGGGAAGCCCTTTATTTGCTTATTCTAGAGAGAGATGGCAATATAGTACAAGAAATGCTGTGTAAATACAAGTGACAAGAAATGGTTGCATTTGATTTTGTTGATGGAGATATGGTAGAGACTTGGCAGATAAAGACTGACAAATGCTAAAAAATCCATATTCTGGATTGAAATAAAATGCAAATGTGCAGAGGTATAGAATCTTCTCCTTATCTGTCCCTGTGCATCTTTATAAGTTTACAAACTCAGGAGGTACCAAAACCTTTAGATCCCAGAACACCCGTGTTTTACTCAAATGATGCTTATGGCAGGTTGGTCTGGCCTTTTTTTTTTTTCCTTATTATTCTTTCTGTTATTTTCTTCCTTCACAGCAGCAATCTTTTGGCCAGCTATAATGTAAAATTCCTGATTCTTTTTGAAAACTCATGTTTGCCAAAACGGTAACCTCATAGATTATTCTCTTGTCAGCAAGGCTTTTAACCACAGTTTTGGCAGAGCCTTAAAACATGCCCTTTCTCAAGAAAGAGTTGTCTGGGCTAGAAAATCATTGGCATTAAAAAGAGGTTGTCATAGTGATTGAAACCTCCTCATAGACATTCCTTAGGAAAAGTAGGCTGCAAGATGCACCTTTGTAGTCCCTTTTTTAAGTAAGGGACCCTTTAAATTGAAGAGCCTATTTCATTGTCTAAATGCAGATTTCTGTCACTTGTGAAACAATAGGACTCTGGAGTGCTGTTTGTGTATCAATGCTTCTTTTAATTACTTTCTACAAGAAATGACTCAATGGGAATCAAGTTCCAATTTCTTGCTATTGCAAGGCACCAGGTTTTTAGGTTTAAACCAGGATCACAGCTTGGTTCCGAGATTAATAGGAAAAGATTTGAGGAAGACACTCCAACTGAGCCCTGAATGACCAGCTCTGAGAAGGCTTGAAAAGCACAGCCTGGGAAATCCTTCCTTACAGAAGTTTGGTCTCTTGCCTGAAAAGACCAAAACAAGGTCGGGAATTAACTGTTACCTCTGGAGCAGGCAGATCCAAATGTGTCATCAGGGTGTTTGGCTCTGGACAGAACCATGCACATTCAAAAGAGACAGCTGAGAACATGAACAAATCATTTTTATGCTAAATATAGAAATACAGTATTGAATGAGTACGGTGGGGTTTTTTAATAGAGAGATGTCATTATTTATTTGAATCACTGCTACATCTGTGCTGTTTTTCTCAATAAGACTAAAATAAGATGAGGAGGCATTTGTTTCTTGGATGGGATCTTTACTATATAAAGTGAATAGAAATGTATGCTGGATAATCTGGCAAAAGATTGGAAAAAATTAATCTAGGAATAAAATATGTACAGGGGCTGGGGTGAGGTTGTAGAAGTCTCTTGGCAATTATATCTTTCACTGCTTGGAGTCCCTGGATGTGCTTTATTCAATACACCTACTTTCAATTCTTTCATAACACATGCACATGCAAGGAATATTAATTAGATGAAAGTTAAACTTGTGGCTAGCCCAGAGCCATCTGTTAGGAACCTACTTTTTTACCTGGCTGCCCAGCAAGAAAGGTCTAATCCTGAGCTATTTGGACGCAGAATGAGAGGTGTTGATGTGAGCTGCACCGGATTTCAATGCCTACTCCTGCAACAAAATTAACCCCAAATTCCAATCCTGTTGGGATTAAAGAAAGAGACAAAGAAAGAGACCTTTAGGAAGATCTTGTTATTTCTGGAAGTACCCAAAGCCCTGCTGGGAATGAGGCCTAATGAGAACCTATTATTGTTCTTATTGTTGTCTCTGAAGTCAAAGGGACTTCTGCAATCGACTTGAAAGGAGCAGGACCTGGGAGCCATTTCTTTTACTTTCATTCCCTGCAGTGAGAGTTCATCAGTTCCAGAATAGTAACTTCAGGGTTTATGGGTATGGGAGAATCCATCCGAGGGAGAAACAGGGGCTATTTTTTTGAATTGCATCAGGGTGTCTGGGGAGCTGGGCAAAGCTGGAAGCTGCCATGTAGTTTAAATCTGTCTCACCTTAGGTGCATCTGTGCCAGCATTTTAATTCAGATCACAAGTGTGCTTTTGAAGCAGGTCTGCTGATCATTCCCACTGACTCCACTGCCATGTGCCCTTCAGTGTGCTTTGTGCAGTCACTTGTGAGTGCAGGAACTGGGCTTCTACCCCATGAAACTTGTCCAGAGTGCTCACTTTAAACACAGCCAGTTCTCAGGACAGAGCCAGGACAGGTGAGACCAGGAACCCCTGAAATGCATGCAGAGAGGTTGTCAGCCCCTGCTCTCTTTCACCTCGCAGGTCCTGTTGCACTGCCATGTCAACATCATGTGCCTGTGCTGCCACAGCAGCCTGGAGGGGAATATGTGCCCCAGCCTGAGTTTCCTAGTTGCCCATCCTTGTCTGGATGTCAGGCAGTAGCTTGGAGCAAGTCTGCAGGGTCTCATCAGGTGAGGAAAATCCACAGGAGGGTCACTAAGCTCACAGGATAACAGGAGACAGGTTTTGTCATTCTAGCACACAGCCATGCCTGCCCCATGTCTGCCTTCTCTTGCTCTTAGGGTGCTGCAGCACAGTGCTGCATTACTGCTTTCATAGAAAAGGTTTTCTTTTCACATATGCAGCTGATTTTAAATTTTTCTGATTTTTTTCAGAAATACTGGAATATTGAAACATGTTTAGTAATAGATTTTTAAAGTGGCTCAGCATGGTTGGATGTGGCATTACACTTGGCAAAGGGATTGCTACAGGTGAACTGATGGTCAAAACAATGTTTTGAACAGTTTTTTGTCTGCACTTTCCTTTTTGGAAGCTCCGAAGTTAAGGAGGGCCAAAATATGGAACCGACTCATAATTCTTATGTGTTTTCTCCACATGAGAAAGCGCTGTAAATAATAATTCAAAAATCCTTTAGGAAGAATAATAAAGGCATTTGGCAAAATTTGGTAAAATTTACTTCAATACTCCATTTATGATTACTCCCACCAGCTACGGGTGTCTCTCCAGCTGCTGTTTTTGCTTGGAGACTTCCCTGGGGTTTGTTTCACGCTGCAGCCTTTCATCCCCCCTTGCCGGCCGCGTTAGGGACCTGCGGGAGCGCTGGGTGCAGCATTGTCCCCGAGTTACTCATCAACCGGAGGGGCCAGGGGCTCGGGGAGGGCTGTCCCGTTGCCGTGGTTACCGGCAGCATCGCGCTCCGCTTGTAAATGCGATCTTTGACCGAAGCCACTGCACCGGAGGAATTTTCACAGCTCCCGGAGAAGACAAAACTCCGGGAGCCGGGATGTAAAAGGTTATCTGATACAAGGTGGATGAAGCGGAGGCTTGTTCTGCGTGAAAGCGAATCCCTCTGCCTCACAGTGAGGGAAATGTTGGGAAGATTTTAAAGTTTCAGGCGTGTTCCCTTGCAGCTATGGTCTTGTTAAATTTGTTTTCTCTAGCTCCGGTACAAGGGTCGTAGGCAGCAGTAGGAGTTTGGCCCTTGGCCATTTGCAGAGGTATAAGGTCACTCAAAATTGTTCTTGCGCTTGTGTGTTCGCAGTAAGAAAATTTTAATGAGTCTTTCATCGGTAGCAGCCAGATTGTATCTGCTCCAGGGTATCACTCATCTGGCCCCAGCAGAATTAACGTGCTGAATGCCCTGAGCTACGGGCTGAACTTGCAGAAAAGGAGCTCAAGTCTTTGTCTGTGTAGCCACAGCAACAAAACCACAGCTGAACTATAAGTTTCTCCAGGGTCTGACAATAAACATGCTTTAGCCTGAAAGATTGGGATCACCGGCCTATAGGAGGGTGTTCTCAGTCGGGACTTTTTGCTTACCTGTTTCAAAGTGATGGGTCACTGAATAAACAGAAATTGGGGCCAGAGCACTGGAGACATCATAATATAATTTCATTTACCATTGTATTTTGTCTCACTTGTTCACTGTTGCATTATGTTAATAATTTTATTTTTCAGGGGAGTTTGTACACATAGACTACATGTATCTATCTTGTATCACATTTTTATTTACTTGAATTGCTTAAAATGTTTAATTCAAGGCACAGGTTTAACAGGGAAAGGGGCTGGTGCAGTGCTGGCTGAAAGGGAAGTGCAAGAGGTGCAGGTGCTGGGATTGTCCCCTCTTGCTGGGACTCTGCCCCCTCCCACGTGCTTTAGACATTCCAAGCTCTTCTTAGGATTTTAGAAGTCACTTCCTTCTTCCCATACGTACAAGTTCAGGTCTTATCTGCCCCTATTCTTTCAGTTCTTAAATGGAAAATACACTGGCACCTGTGCAGTTAATGAAAATACAAGAAATTGTTGCCTGCCTGAGTTTAAAATCTGTGTGATGGCTCTGAGCAGATCCTCAGCCCTTACAGTGTGAGGATGGCATCTTGGAGCCAGCAGTTGAGGTCCTGCCCCTGGGTCAGAGGACAAGAAGATGTGACAGGGGCATGCTGTGTTGGCTCCAGGTTTCAGGGACAGGGTGAACATCTGGTCCCTTGGACGGTGTCAGGAATGAAACCAAGGGAATTAATGCAGTTAAACCTGCATACAGTTTTTTCTTAGTTCCCTCTTTGCTACTGTGGGAAGCTCCCAAAGCGAGTATGATTCAGCAGGGCCAAACAATATGATCCTTTGAAGATGCTCTCCTTGTGCCACTTTGGGAGCTGCATTCAGATCTTGAGAGGTGCTGCAAGGAGAGACATCCCAAGGCAAGTGTGCAGGTGAAGGCAGTCGGGGGGGTGTAGCAGGTGGGAGCTTCCTGGTGCTGCAGCACCACAGCCCCAAACAGAGATGATAGGCCAGATACAGTTTCACTGGGGCTTGTGCTGTGGCATAAAGGGCTCTTTTTTAGTGCAGCCAAGAATTCCATTAGCCTTTTCTTTTCCCAAACAGCCTGTCTCCTATCCACTGGCAGTACGTTTTGGTTACCTTGCATCATGTAGTGTGTCTTACATGATTTTGTTCTAAAATGCGTCTCTCTACATTTGCTCATATTACAGTCAATTCTGTCACTTCACTACAACCAGCTCCCACAAGCCCAAAACTCATGTTGTGTCCTGGTGATTCCATGAGTCTGTTCTTACTGGGGAGGTGAGCAGAATTTGGTTGCTAGTGGGACCAATGCCTGTCCAGCACAGTCTGTGTGATGTGGGACATTAAATGTATTGAGGAGATTTGTGTGGTCTGGGATGTGAAGACATATAGAGCCTGTGAAATTGCAGTGATACAATGGCATTGTGAGGTGTATAACTTTACAGGAAATCTTTTGCTCCTCTCTTGTAATTTTTGAACATCTATCCCATTTGTAAAGACAGCATTCTCCCATCTCTTCCACTTGAATACTCCGAGAAAGCAGCTCCTCTGTTGTGTTGTTAATGTTACAATACTGTCTGTGTGCACCCTCTAGTCCCTATAGCATCACACCACTTTGGACTAGGAACCTGAGAATAGTTATTCATTACTGTAGTAGAAAAAGCATCCAAAAGATCCAAGTTTTTATTCCATCAAAATTAAAATAGTAGATATTAGGCACTATCACTCTTATTAGTAACTTTTGCTGCATTAGAAGAAATCTGTACTATGAAAAAGTTTTATCTACTAAAAGTATCTTAAAACTGTTTATATTCTTGCTGAATTGCATGTGAATGGCCCTTCTGCTGTGAGAGGTAAATACTGGTTTAATTGCACTTTTTGGTGGAGCTCTTTTGGTTTCCCTGTAGATGACCAGCAGTTTATACCCACTCCTGCCATTACCCATCATTGCAGAGAGCAGACTCTCTATTGCTGACTCTCAGAATAAATTGGTCTGAGAAACTGTTGGCAAACAAACTGCTGCAGTTAGATGGTTTAGAACAGCACTAATGAGGATAAATTTGCAGGGATATTTGGCATGATTCAGCATGGCTGTCAACCACGTTTTCTGTTTCTGCCAAAAATGCTAGAACGTGTATAATTTGGTTGCAAGTAGTAAAACAGTTTTCAGGGATAAACAGGTCAGTTTTCTATAGAACAGAGACACCAAAGTGTATTATAATAATTTTCAGGTCTGAAAACTCTATCACTCATAAATATCTCTTTAGGCACCCACACTACAAATCCTTGCCAGAGTGAGCTATATTGTCTACCTTGAGCGATTTCATTAACTTCATTCTAACTGCCAGGGTAGGAAGAGATTTGCAAGACCAGGTCACCAGTTTGACTTCCTTTCCCACGTGGTGCCAGACATCATTGTAAGAAACTCCTTGTTACCATTTTCAATTCATTTTTAGGAGGAAAGGCTGGTTTTGATAAGCAATCTAGACTTGTTTGTCCTCTTCATATGGATTTTTCTTCCCCATGGATTTTGTATCATTTTTCTCTGTTGAGATCTTTTCTTTTAGGAATTGTTCTTTTGGTAAGAGCTGTTTGCTTGCAGAGATTTGTGTACCTAAAGTGCTGAGGTTGCTTCTACAGTGGATTTCCACGTCTCGCGCATTTGTCTCCCTGTCGGATTAACCGTTCTTGCTGTGCCACCGGGAACATCTGTCAATCTTTTCTGCCCTGTCTGGCAGCTTCATTAAGGATCTCAAATGCATGTAAACACCTTGGGGCTGGGCCTGTCTGTGCCTTTCCTCTTGGCCAATGCAGTGTGTTACAGCTCTAAGTAACAGACACAGATTGTATGTGAGTACTCAGAAACAGGAGAAAATTCATGGTCTCAGTTTGAAGGGTTTGGGGACTGGCCTCTCTCACAAAAGTCATTGGGACAGGGAGAACTTGGACTTTTCCAGGTCAAGCTTTTAATCTCCAGAATGTCCAGTTTCTCTTCTGCACTGCAATTTACTGTTGGAAAGACATTTGAGGTCTTGGTAGTTTTGTTTATTTAATGGGATTTATGTGTAATCTCTTAAGGGAATCAATGAGTTCTTTTGTGTTTCTTAATTTTATTTTATACTTGCATCATAGGTTGTTGGACAGATCATAGGCACAGTTTGTTCTTGGTACATGCACTTCAAGTGACATTTCCAGTGATGGCCCTGAGAAAAAGAAAGCAAACAAATGTAGTTTTTTAGGGCACAATTGCTTTTTCAAAGGCATGTGGATGGAATATACCTTCTAACCAGGAGATACGTCAAGGAGAGGATAAGACCTTCACTGCCCAGCTAGGAAGGCAGAGGAGTGGGACTGGTAGTCCCTAGGACTTTGCCAACAGAGTGGATGTGGAGTGGGATGCCCCAGACTGTGCATTAGGCAGATCTGCTGTGAAATACAAGGTCTTACTCCTTTCCCTTTTGAAGTGCATTTTGTCCTTTTTTGGGATGCAGCTTCTTGGGCTGAGCATAATTCAATAATCTGTGACTGATAGCTGTTATCAGTGCTTCTCTTCTCGGACACAGTTCAGGGCTGGTGTGAAGAGATGGCAGCCACAAGTCAGGTCTGCCCCATCTAGAATGGATCTTTTCCATTTTTAAATGGAACCTGTTCTTCAGAGATGATGCAAATTTTTTTTTAATGGATGAGTTATGTCAGATGAGTTTTCAGTTGTTTTCACTATGGAAAGTATGTTATATTTTCTGACTTGGCTCAAACAATTCACTTCAGTTACCCAAGTCATGGGATCAAGAAGGTGAGGGACTTCTGTAACCCTCTTGCAAATTTGCTGAGGTCAGTAGAGTTTTCCTACCTGAGCCCTTTGAGCTGACCTTATGGAAAATATGGGGGCCTTATCTTGGTTATGATTTCCCTCAGGGTAGGTGACATGCATGAGTTAACTGCAGACAGAATAAAGCAAGAACTTCCCTCCCATGTGTTCAGTACGCTCCTAAGCTTCCTTCCAGTCCTTCTACTGATACTGCCAGTGCCAACACAGCTCTTGCTAATTAGTGAGCTCTCGTGGGACTTCTCGCTTTCCCACGGGACGTGGATGGCAATCTAGGAGCAGGATCCTTCTGTGTACCCAAAAACAGAAGACAAGGGACTATAGCTGTAACTCCCAGGGGAATTTGGGTTGTTGTTTTACTCAAACTTTAGTTGTCTGTTTTCCAAGGAGTGCAGATGGCCCAGTTCTGAACAGTGTACAGACTTGCATTTCCTCTGTGTTTTCCTTTATAAATTGTCTCTCTGTACATATTTGGGAATGTACCAATATCTATATATATTTCTCTTTTAAATAGTTTTAAAATCTCGCTTTTTAAGGCAATGACTATGGTATTATTAAAAAAACTATTGTATTATTTAAAGATACAAGCATGCTGTCTTCTTCTTATATTTAGCCCAAATACAGAGAGTGGAGAGTGATTTAGTAGGGCTGTGAGAATGTAATGAGTACATTAGCAGGCTTATAAAGTCAGATTGTGAATCAAATCCTGACTCATGCACAAGAAGTTTTGACTTGCTGAGTTGGTCTGTTGGATTTCACACAGCCAACAAATTAATGAAGTACATGAATTATTAGCCATTCAGCATCTCCCTTTTCCTTTTTTAGTTAAAATGTTGTTTTCATTTCAAGTATGGACAGTTCATATTATGAAACTGTTTTGGTAACTGTAGACTCCTAGTTTGCATTTTCCTGCCCTTTCTTGGTAAAATTGATGCTGAGGTTTCCAGATTTGCATTGGCAGAAGTCAATGTCCAGCCTCAAAGGGCCATGGGTGCCTCCTGCACAAAGGCTGCATCTCATTCTCCTTCCAAGCTGCTTTGCCCATCGAGCAGATGCAGCATGGTCAGGATAGCAAAGCAGGTTCCTGAGCCAGAGGAGTAACGGAGACAGCGTGAGCACTTTTTTATGGCATGAAACTTTTACAAGCAAGCACACTTACTAGTTTTCTGAATCCCCTCACACCTGGAGCCCTGTGATTTCACAGCTATCAGATTTTCATTTTTGGGGTAAAAAAACCAAAACACTTTAATGAGCAAAGGTTTAATTGCTTTAATACAAGATTTCCCAACCTGCTGCAATTTCATTTTAAAATCACGTGTTGTTATGAGAAAGCTGTACTCTGACAGTTGTGCTGCATTTTAATAGAGTCCTGGGGCCTAATTCTGCCATGCTTGCATTAAGCAATGCTTTGTTCCAGGAGCAGTTGTATGGCAATTACCAGGTGTACATTACTGCACACCATGAGTAAGCATGTGATTTAATTACCTCATGGGAGATTCTCATTGATGTAAAAAGAAATATCGACCCTTCCAAAATCTAATACCTGAACTTTAGCGAAGTAGATAAAGCTGTTTTCTATCTGAATACCAAATGTAGCAATTAAACATCAGGAACTCACTGTAAAAATGTAATGGGAAAAGTTGGCCACAGTTCTGGAAGAATTGTGGTATGGGCTGGAGCCTGTGCTGTTCCCAGGAATGGGAATTTTTCCTTTGACTTGGTGAAGAGCAAGATAAAGATCAGTTTGCCGAGTTCTGAGGGACCAGTTAAACAACTCATGTTGGTCACATTCTCACGGTAAGCCTATGGACTGAATGTGCAACTACTTCAACAAGTAAATGCCTCTAAATTAACTCTGATAAATTAACTAACCTAACCCTTTGCAGTAAATAATGTCTGTTGGGCACCATATTAGCATGTTGGGATCTGAAAAGGTTTGTAACAGAAGAGTGGAGTATGCACTCTAAGGAGAGACAGCAAGTCTGTAAGCACACTTTAGTTTTGGGGATCTCAACTGGACACTAATCAGTAGAGACTTCATTAGCAAAATTCTCCTTTCAAGTCTGTTTATGTATAATGCACCAAGCACCTTTTATCAGATTTTCTTTCAGAGGGAGTGGCAAGAATCTCTGATGACAAAACTCTTGTCAGTGTGTTGTGTTTGCAGCTAGCCCAAAGGAGGAGGTATATGCTGTACAGTTTATTCTCATCAGGTGGACAAGAATCCACTCATTGCTAATGGAGTTTTCTTGATTTTGTTTGGTTGTCCTTCATTGAGTGTTTTAGGTTTTTGTTTGAAAGATGTATTGCTGCCCCATAGATTTCTCTATTGTTTGTCTCTACAAAGTTATAGAACTGGGTTCTCACCTTCCAACTCTGAAGGGGCATCTTCTCATCTGATGATTTTGAAGTTGGAAGCCAGGGGAGCAGGAGATCTTTGTGTGTGCTCAATTTATCTTCAAATAATTTAGGAGTTAGCTTCATGGGATGTGGAGTCAGGATCTGCCTCCTTCCCTCACTGGGTCCTTTCTGGTTTGCAGACTAAACTGGGTTGGTTGCGTGTCTTGCCTTCTCCACTTGACTATTGCAGTCAGCCTTGTAGCATGGGCCATGGTGAGGAAAGGGTGCCTGGAAATGCTAGGGCAGGATGTGAGCCCAGGAAAGGCAGGGACAGCCATTAGGCCTCCAGCATTAGAGTCACACAAGTGACTCTAATGTCACTTGTGCCCAAGTCACACATCCTGAGGGTTACACAGTGTATCGTTTTGTTCATTGTCTGAAAAATTTGTGTGACTAGGAAAGTCCAGAATCTGTGGTCTCTTTATTCATAAATACCAGCTCAGCAATTTTGTTTAATACTTAAAAAAATCTTCAATACTGTAAATGCCTGTAGAAACTATGCCCTTTTGGATAGCATTTTCATTTTGGTCTTACCATGGTATTCAGAGAAATTCAGAGGAAAAGTGTACTCCATTTTAACTATATAAAATCTCCTCTGGTGATTTACTGCCTGACTTGCAGATATGATTGGATTCATATGCCCTGTTGGTATGTTTGTTTTGCAGTATTTATTACTAAATTTGAATGTAAGGTTGCTGGAATACAGCAGACTCCAAGTCTACTGTACCTTCTGCACAGTGCAGCTGTCATGCAGAAGATTCATTCCTTGTGCCACAAAAATGTCTTGGGTGGTTCTTGTTCATAAATGAGGGAACCATTTCTTATTTCATTACTTTTGCCCTCTCCAAAGTGTTGGGTGAGGACTCTGTATCAGGCAGCACTGAAATGTTGAAAAGTGGAAGACAATGGAAAGACAAGGGTTTCTGCTCCTTTACAGTAGGAATTCCTTCTCTGTTAGACAGAAAAAGTGTTAATCTTTAAATTCCCTTTTAAAACTTGCATCTCTTGAAACAGGATCATTTGAACAACATAATAAGGGAAGTTACGTAAAGTTGTTAATGGTATGCTATGTACCACTTTCAATTTTTAATAGAGAACTCTTTCATCAATGTATTTTTCTGTTTTGATGAGTAAGTGTTTTCGCCTGGAGATGATGAGTGAAAGCTATGAAGGCTCTTGCAGAACACGTTGCCCTGGCAGATGGAAGCCTGGGGCAGCTCACCAAGTAGGTGCCCGTTGCTCCTGCAGTGCCAGCGGGAGCTGCTTGGAGCAAAAGCACTGCTTGACTTCCCATGCTAGTGACCACCTTGCTGCTTGGAAAAATATGGCTGTAAAAGGGCTTGGTTTATGCTGCTTCAAGTACCAGCTTGATCAGAGAAGCCTTGCTTACTTCATCATATTTGTGCACTTAGACCAAGATCAGAGGCCAGTGCAGAGTGACTTTGAGGAGAAACTCACACCAGGGTGGACCTGAGGTGACTCCTCTGGCACGGATCCTGGTGCTCACAGCTTAGGCCTTGCAGTGAGACTCCTAAGGGGTGGGAAGGTTTTTAGGACCAGAGGAGTAGATCAACAGAAAAGTGTTTAATAAGGAGATTTATAAACCTTCTGTGTCAGATATGTAGATAGGTATTTAAGAACTGAAGTGACCACGCATGGGATATGTTACACAGTTAGAGTCATGTAACAATTTCCTACCTGTGGCACCTGGGCCAAAGTAACTGTCTCCTTTGGTCACCACTCAAATTCAATTCAAAATATTAGCCCTCTGGTTTTTTTCTTTTTGTGCAGCTTTTATAAGCCTTTGGGCAGGAGCAATGCATTCTTGGCATTGTTGGATGTTTGGGGGGGAACACAATTCCATGCATTCTTAGCTTTGGGAAGTGATCAGGCAGAAAGGTGTGAGCTAATGTCCAATGATTTATCATTGTCCCACCAAAAAAAGGACACAAGACTTTAAACAATTCAGTACTGGCTGTATAAAGAAAGTTATTTTACATGGGGTTGTTTAAGCCCAAAGTAGGAATAGTGACAGCCTTGCATACTGGAAAGTTGCAGTCCTGTTAAAATTCATAGGCATTATTTACTTGCATGATAATTTTGATAATACAATAATGGGGAAAAGTTTGTAAAGGAGAGATTTACTTTCAGGAAAAGTATTAAGACTGTGAAAGGTTAATATGTCAAAATGTTGGGTACTTTGTTCAGTCCGGGAGGTCTTTATCTTTGTACTCATAACAATGGTCTTCTCCAACCTAGGATCTAAGTTTATTGATGGGCTGTCTTGGTGAATGAGGAACTTGCTCTCTTGCTGCTGAGAGAAAGAAAACAGCATACTTGACTGAGATTCCCCTTTCATTAAATCCAAAATCAGTTGCTTGACAACTGATCGTATGTTCTCAGGTTTTTCACAGCAGAAACCTTGCATTTAAACCTTGTTTTTATTCTACGGCATACATCGTGTAGTAGAAACTCTCTAATGTAAATACAATGGTTGTAAAAGGAATATGTCAAGTGCTCTCTCAATTTTACTCTCTTTCAGAAAGCATTGGCAATTCTGATAGGTAGTAAATTGTTTAAATTTACTTATGAATTCTGTAAAAATTATCTACAAAGTCATCACGCTTCTTGGTTTTCTTGGACATGTCTCCTTTCTCTTCCCAGCAGTTTTGTCCAGGCAGAAAGACAGGACTTTGCCTATATAAAATCACATTATGTCAGGCCCTTGGTGTGTGAAAATTTTGCCTAAGGAGGTGTTTGATAATTAGACTAATTAAAAGTAAGCACTAGGGCAGATGCGCTAAGGATATTTATGGAAGTTTATTCTCTGTATAAACAGAAGAGGAGCCACTTAAAAGGCTGAAAGCTTTATTTTGCATCTTTCAGTCTTGAACCAGAACACTAAGTAGCACCACTGCTACTTTGGCTTTAAAGATAACACTGCTGTGGAGACTCGTCTGTTTTTAGGTTTTCTGGGTGACAGTCCTTTGAAGTTTGTGATGGACTACTTTGTACAAACACATGCGTGAAGTGTTTCCAGCCCTGGGTCATGATAAAGCCTCTTTAAAAGAAATCAAGTAGTGTATTTTGTTCTGGTTCACAAAAGTGGTATTGGATAACATAGTGAAAACCTTTGCTGCTTAGTGAATCAGGAGAGAAACAGCAGTGTAGCCCTGCAGGGAGGAGAGTTGGATGTACAGAGCCTTGAGAAGGTGAAGTCCCAAGGGCCTTTGGGTTTATATTCTGAAAGAAATAAAGTGCATTTTCTTTTAGACACAAGTCATTCTAATTCTGACTTCCTTCAATTGGGAGCCATGGGCAGAACCAGGGACTGGCTCTGAGGCAAAGCAGAGGGTGAGACCTGGAGGACTGGGAGGGAAAGGAGAAGGCTGGCTGTTGTGGGAAGCTGCTGGAATTGGACACTCTTACTTCAGCTGAAAAGTTTTCCTTTCCTGACTGCCCCTGAGCTGCCTCTCAGCCCTCCTGGGTGAGAAATACCTGTTGTCCCAGATCTGGCAAAATGTCTGTCCCTCAAGGCATAGAGATTCCTGTTTACAGCTTTACTAAGAGAGGGAATACGTGAAAGAGGACTGTGGGAGGAGAAGAATACATGCTGTGTCTTGGGGAACTTGTGTTTCCCAGCATGTGAAGGACACAGGAATTAAACTGCCTGCTTGGAAGATGTGACTCTCATTCATTGTCAGTGTTTGTCCTCAGTCCATATGTGTATATATATATATTTACCTAGGTGTCCCTATGTCCATGTAATGCATGGTCATATATTGGGATTTTTTGGTTTTGTAAAGAAAGTGTAGTGTGAGAAATTGTTTGTATTGTCATATAATTACTTAGCAGCATTTGAAATAAATGGAAAATAGTGAACAAAGTTCCTGTGAGTTAAAAAAACTCAACACTGAAAACCCCCCAGCAAACTAAAAATCCAATTGCAATACATGAAAAAATATTGTATTCAGTCTCTGCAGATGGAAATGCTTTACCTCCAAGTCTGAAAGTGGAACTTCCTTAAAATGAAGGAGTTGGAGAAAAAGAAAAAAAATCCCAAGTCCAGAACCATTCAATTTCAGAAGTTTGAGCTTTCATGCTCTAAGAAAGGGAAAGCTTTTGTCTTTTTTCAGTATACATACATGTGTTGGTTTACAGTCAGAAGAGTAATGTAAACCTCATCAGAACCACTGGGATTATTTCATGTTGGCATCTGTGAGAATAGTATCTGTCTTGTGATCCTAACATTTTAGCTCCTACCAGAACTCAAATCCACAGGTGAAACATGCTGATATTTTCCTGTGAAAGTGTGAATTCACAAGGGAAAAATTGAATGTGTGGAATGGTATCATTGAAGTTGAAAGCTAGAGGAAATTGTGCAAAGTCCCAAAACACAGACACTTAGGCTCGGATCTGCTTCCATTATAGCGAATGCCAAAACTCCTATTGTTTTCCTTAGGAACTGGATTCAGACTTCTATTGATATCATGCCAGTTTGAATTCCTTCTCTTATTTTTGATCTTGACAATCACTTTTTCCATTGCAGTTTCATTTAAGACTTATAACACATCATAATTAAGCTCGGTGAAAAAAATAACTTAATGCTCCTAAATTATTATGCAGATGGATACAAATTAAAATGCATTCACATAATTGCAATTCTCTCTTTGCAGCAAATGATAGAATCTAAACTTTATTCTTTTTGCTTGCTAATCAATTTTCAGTTCATTGTCCCTTTTTTCCCAAAGGTTTCTAGAGTATCAAAGTAATTGAAAATAATTGGTCTCTCAGTTGGTTTACAGTTAGTAGTTGAATAATTAAAAATTAAGCAGATTATGCATGTTGTATTTTAATAGAACAATTAATTCAGTGGCATTATTCAGTGGCCTCTGTCGAGCATGCCTGGCAGCGCTCAGCCCCAAACTGATGGAGACCAGTCCAGAACACAAAACTGGCCTCTCTATTTTGGCAGCCACTGAAATTGCTATTATGGACTCTCCACAAGGAAACAAAAATAAAAGGACTAAAGGATCCTTTTTTTAACCCAGGAGAAGCTGCTGCATCAAATATTTGGGAGCAGGGGCAGCAAGAGACTCCAGGTGTCAGAGGGTGGTAAATTGGCTACATCTCTTCTTTCACTTTGGCATTTTTTCTAAGACTGTGACAGAGGTGTCTATTTGGGCATCATATGTAGAGCTGAATAAATAGTCCTTAGTCAGTGTCAACATAGTAAATTCTGTCACAGTTGATCTCCATATGGCCATCTTCCAAATTATGTATTTACGTAATTCTGAAAAATTGTAAACTTGGATTCAAGGTATATTGGCTCAGAATTTGCATGTAGAGATAAATGGAGATACTGTAGGCTGTCAGTGTGCAACTTTGCTGTCTTTTGGGCTGATCATGGTTTATTTTTGTTTATATAATTTTGGTATGAATTTAAAGATGTGACAGCAAAGATACAGTTTGAAGAAAATTGATGTATTGCATCTAAAATGTTTACAGTGAAGAACCAAAGTGTCTTATGCCCTCTTGGCTTTGGGTCTCCACAATGTGAATTCCTTTGCTTCCAGCCTTTGCATAGGACAGCTGTAGGAGCATTGCTGTAATGTTTTAGCACTTCATACAGCAATTACAGACAATTAATGACAGTTTGAAAAATATTTTTATTTTTCAGATTTGAAAAAAGCTTTAGTGAATAGACCAGCCTCCTGTCTACAATATGCAATACAATTTTTCATATTACACCACATAATAGGACCTGACACAAACAAGGGGAGTTCTGCAAGCTGCATCTGTTTTTGGGACAATTCTATCACTTACCTGTGTGGGCAGGGTGTTCAGGTAGTGCACACAGACTCTGAGGAAGTAGTGGTGTGATAAGAGACCTCGTTTTCTCTTCAAACATTGTTTCCCCTTCTCTACACATGGGCACACAAGTGTTAGATGCAGAGTCCTAAGTCAGTCCCAGCAGCCCATGAAGCTCAGGCTCAGGCTCAGGCCAAGGCTTTTGCTGGTTACCAAAAGGGCCTCCAAAATTTTTCACTGTCCTTGTGACAGGACAGGTTTTTAATAGAGGTAATGGGGGGTTATGGAATCTGTTGCATTCACTCGTTGCTCTGTGGTGGCTCTTAGGGAGCTGGAGCATGTTTCTGTGTTTTCCTTTGTGGCAGGATCAGGAAAAGAAGCGTGAGTTAGATAAACTCAGTTAATGGGAATGTTAGAGACACGTTGTCCCTAGGTTTTTTCCCTTCTTTTCATACATTTCATTCTACATACATTTCAAAAGGAATGGGTATTGCCAAAAGGAATGAGCAGCATGCAGGGACAATGAAACCTGAATTTGGCAGCCTGAAGTCTGCCAAGGGCTGGGAACCAGGGGGTGCAGCCTTCACAGGGCGCCAGACCGAGTAGGCTAGACCACATGCAAATCTTGATTTGAACTGTAAAGGCAATTTTGGGATGGGTCTTGCTGGGATAGGTGTTCCAGATCATTCTCATATGCCCAGGGCAGATGTATTACTGTTTGAGCATTTAGTTGAGACTCAGAGAGCTGTTAGCTTTACTGCTGGAGCCAGGGATGCCAGGTTCTCTTCAGTAATAGCCCTGTAAGCCTCAGCAAAATCAGTGGAGTTAGGTCATGTCTGCATCTTTGGGGGTGAGGACAGTGTTTTACTTCTGGGCAGACTTCAAATAGGCAGATAAAAAGGGACAAGTTTCTTTTGTCTTGCATCAAAAGAACCAGCTCTTCTCTGAACAGATTTGAGTGGGGTTTGGTGGCTTGAGTCTGTCATCCAGAGTGCATGAAGCATGGGATGGAGCAGCTCTGCCAGAGCTCTGCTGCTCCCTTGCTTTGCCACAGCCCTGTACACATGCTGGCAGCTGGGTGGGCTTGCCTGGAAATGTGCACTGAACCTATGTGGTTTTATTCTTCAGCTGTCTTCTAGCACTCCACCCAAGCATTGCTAATGAAATTGTCCTTTCTATGGAGATCTAATATCATATGAGCTCTGCTTTTGAGCAAATTTACATTATTTCATGGCATGTGGTGACAAGCCTGAAGTGTTGCAAAGCACTGGGGTGACTTCTGTGCCAAGGGCTGGAGAGGCAGCTCCTGATGGAAACCCCTTTACACATACACAAAAATCTGTGCCAGTTCTGACTGCAGCAGGTTGGTGGGCTGTGCAAAGGGATTTCAGTAGGTGTGATCCCTCATGGTGCAGCTGCAAGGACATCAGCAGAGCCACCCACTGCTGAGATTTTCTGCTTTTTCCTTTAAAAAGAGAAACATGAGTTTCTGTGGCTAGTTTGGAGTGTTACGTGCCTAAAAAAAAAATCCCTTGATCCTTATAATGTCTAAGAGTCCTCTCAGGTGGGTGAACACAAGCTTAATAAAACACAAGAGCTCAAATAGTAATCAGGTGGTTGTTTGGATAGTAATAATTTTTTATGATTTTCTTCACAAAAGGCTTAGTGAAGGTGTGGATTACTTGCTAACAGCTAAAGTCAAGCAGTGATAGGCAAATCCTTTCTTTCTATTTACACAATATAACGCCAGAAAGCAAGAAATGTTTTTGAAATAGTCTCTGTAAGCACTGTAAAAACAAATGTCTCCACCCTTCACAAATAAAGGCTTTACTGGAGAGGCCATTTGCCATGTATAGAGCAGAGAAAAGGAAATAAAGCTGGTAAAAGTACCCTGTTCATGATGGAAGTGAGAATCCTAGCTGTCCATGTTTGCAAACACATCTCTGCTGACTCCATGAGTTCCACAGAGCTGAGCACGGAGGAGGAAGAGAATAGCTTTGGGGGATCAGTCAGAACATCAACCACTTCCCAAACTGGTGCAGTTTAAAATCAGGTTTGGGTAGAGGGTAATGCCATTTGGCTCTTCCAAGGGCTCCATAGCATGCACTGCTGGTGGGGCACTCAGTTTCTGAGGGCTGATGCTTGGCTAAAGCTCACTCCTGCCCTGAAGATGCCTGTTCCTGTGCTAGTTAGTCACTAGTCTTATATTTTGTACATGTTAGCTGCTGCTCCCCAAGCAACTGGAGGTGAACCACAAACAGGTTGCAACAAGACCCTTTAAAATGCTGAAAGGCTAGAATGCAGCAAGTGGGATTTTCAGCATGTTAAAAAAAATCTTGTAAACCTTTCATCCCCAAAGTTTTAATGGAAATTTTTTTTTTTGTGTGTGTGTGTGTGTGTGTGTGTGTGTGTGTGTGTGTGTGTGTATGTATCTTTCTAGGAATAAAAAACTGTTTGAGGAGATCTAGAAGTATAAATTAACTATAAATTGAATTAGGAAGGCACTCCCAATTCAAGAGGGAGAATGAGACTTCTCTCCAGCATTTCTGAAGTTGTTGTGCAGTAGGATACAAAACCTTGTAATGTTTTTTCCAGTTGTCTATTTTTATTTTTTTCAATATGGCAACTCTTCTGTCTGCCTTTTCAGAGGAGGTTTGGCATGGACTGGGAGGTATCTCAGATCTCAGCAAATCTCTGAGTCTCTGAGTCATACATCATCTGCATATGCACACCAAACAAAAATCCCAGAAAGGAATATTTTTCTCTCCATGTTCATGCAGAGTTAAGGATTACTTAGTTGTCTTCCTTGCACTGAGAAAGATCTTTGGAGGCCTCAGTTGCAGAGCATGCAGCTGTTTGAAGACTCTCAAACTCCTGTTTCTGAAACAGTGATCTCCCAAGTTTGGTGCACTTTGGAAGCTGCATAGTGCTTTCAATTTAACACGTGCTGTTCAGGTGGCACTGTGGTGCTCACTCTGGTGGCCCAAAAAGCAGAGCCATTGCTTTTGCAAACCTTTCCCAGTGGGGGCTCCAGGAGGTGTTAGTGGAGGTGAGCCTGTGGGTGGGCAGCACTTGGCAGGCTGTGGGGCAGGGGATGGATGGGCACTGGAGTGGGAGCTGCTGCTGCAGTGGCCCTGTGCCCTGCCTGGGAGCACCTGTACATGGGGCATGTCAGCAAAGTTTGCTGCTGGAGTGTGAAGGAGCTGAGCAGCCCAGGCAGGGAGTGTTGGAGAGAGTGGCAATGGAGGAGTGCTGTGAAACTCCTAATAATTAACTGCCTACTGTGGACTGGATGAAAAATCTGCAAGTGTTTTCTCTTTTTAAATCCTTTTTTACATGCTGTAATAAATGGTAGAATTATGATGATCTGCCAATTAAGCTGGGGTGGCAAATGAAATGACCTTTGTACAGGAAAGGGTGTTACATTGCTGTTCCCATCTTCAGTTGAAATATGTCCAGTGCACTTTTCTATTGTTTAAATTGCTTAATTGCTATATTCTATGAAGCCATTATTTTGCTTATTATTCTTTAATTTATAAGGTAAACTTTATTTGGGGCCAGAAGGTCAGCTGGTGAATATTTTTTCATTTTTAGGTAAATAATTTTGCTTTTAAGAAATCTTTCAGTGCTAATTCTCTGTGTCCTGTAAAATAAGTCTGCATTGAATAAAAAGCAAAAGCTAATAGTAAAATTGGTCAGGAGCAGGGTGCCACTGGCTTGTCTGGGGGCACTATTGATCACTGGGTCTGCAGCATGTCACCCCTTGCAGAAGGAGCTTCTCCAAGAACTTGCTTGGTTTCTCTTGGCAGTCTCTCGTGCAAGGAGGAGGAACTGCCCTGGGTGCCAAGCCTTGAAAGGCTGCAGACCCCTGAGCTAACCAGCATTAGTCTAGTGGAGACAGATTAATGTGCTTCTCACAGCATGTTTTAAAATATTGCTAAAACCTTCTAAATGCTAGTCTATACAAGTTAATCAGCTGAATTTTATCCCTCTGCAGTGCCCTTGGAAGGCAGGCTCTGTGTCTGAGCTTTACCTGAGCTTGGCTGTTTGCTCTGCTTCAGAGAAATGCAGCAATAACAGATGATGGACATTCTTTCTCACAAACGTATTCTTTTTTCCATACTCCTCCTTGAATGAGCTTGTGCCAGAATTTGCTGAGCTGTTAGGAAGGTGCCGGAAGCTGGTAATTTGCTCTCCTCTCACAAAAGCTACCAATTTTTTGTGTAGTTCTTACCATCTAAAGGAAATATAATTAAGAAATTTAGGTGGTTTACAAATAGGTCATGGACCATCTAATAAATTGCAATTGTTGACATTTATGGAGGCTTTTTCTCCCAAACATTGTTTGTGAAAGACAACTGGCAAAAGCAACAAGACAAAAACTGCTGTAGGCTCCTATTCTGGGCAGCACTCAGCATCTCCAGCTCCTCCTCCTCTTTCTCTCCCCAGCATATCTTTTGAAGCTCCCTTTGAGTATTTTCATGTATGTACATGTGCTACACTTCAAATGGTGCAGTAGTTGATTTTCTTGTACTGAGAGCTGTGGGTTGTTAATTGCTAGGCTGGTATTAATGGGTTTCATCCAAATTCTGGCTTTCCTCCGGTGAGGCTGTAGAGCACGTTGGTGATTTCAGCTGCCATGCGGGCTAGGTGGGGTGTCCCAGCCAGGCACAAAGTGTCCTGCCAGACCTCCTGTGGAGCTGCCACCTTCACTAGCTCAGTGTGGAGGACTCTGGCTGTCCACAGACTTTTGTGTGTCTCAGCCCCAAATCAGCCTCTGGAGCAGCTGTAGGTGCGAGTATGGTCTTGCTCTTTGTGGGAGAGCAGCAGTATGCTGAGCACCAGAGCTGCTGCCGGCAAAAAAGGGTCAGGGTACAGTCTGTCCTTGAGGCAGCCAGCAAATTTACCATCAGGTTTTTCTTATTTCAGTTGCTGTGCATTGCATCTCATTCTTGTACCAGAATTATTTACTCCAGTTAGAGGCAGCTGATCTAAACTAAAAAACTCTTGCTGGAGGCAAAACGCATATTCTGTCTTCATTACCCACACCAGACTGGTGAGAAAAAAACAAAGGTGGGGAGGCAAGGAGAACCAGATCAGGGAAGAGTTGAAAGCAGAAGCCTGGTCTGTGTTCAGCTTTTTGTCCATGATCTGGTGTGCTCACAGGTGTGGTTAGTTGGATTCAGGAGAAGGAAAATAAGGGTCAGTCAAGGAATGACCTCGACCTGATCTTCTCAAAAACTGGCTGTATTGGGTTGTGAAGTTGTGATTCGGAACTATTGGTAAGGAGGCAAAACCAGGACCAAGCAGATCCTGTGGGGATCTTCAAGGAACAATAGCACCTTTCAAACTTCATACTTCATGTCTATAAAACACATGAATCAACTCACCTGAGGCAAGAGAAGTCAGGAGCAGCTGACATCAACCACCAGGAGCCGAGCTGCTCATTCTTTGAGAGTTAACGCATTTCCCAGCCGAGCCGGTCTGCGCTCTGGAGGCTGATCCCTCCTTCCCGGCCAATATGAGCTGGGCCTGATGTTTCACACACTTCTGCTGCTGTCAGACAGCTCACCACTCCCACAGAGTCCACCATGCAGGAGCAGGGTGAGAGGCCCAGCTGGACACTGCCATGGCTGGACCTAACACCGGGCGAGAGGTGTCGTGCCACGTCCTTGGTGGTATCCCCACCCTGTGTGCTTATCCTGCAGCATACAGCGTGTTGAGAACAGTCCTGCCCCGCATGGCAGGGGACAGCCCTGCTCTCCCTCGCAATGGGAAGCTGGAGATCAGTGTGCAGGGCTTGGCTTTTTGGATGGTTCATGTGCAGTTCCACAGCTGTGTCTGAGAGGCCACTCTCTTTGCACCTAATATTACTATAGTTGGAGTTTTAGTGAAAAAAGTCCCTGAGTGACCAAACTGGGATTTAATTTACCCATGGAAAAACCTCTTGCAGCAAAACCCCACCCCTTCTTGTATGGCATGAGTTAGTGTTTCAAACACCAATAAGAGCCAGAGATAAGCTAAACTGAACTAATTTAATTTTTTTCTTTTGCCGGAGCACTCAGCCTGGTGTGAAAGACTCCTATTAGCAGGATTATTCTCTTGTCAGATGGAAGTTGGAGATAGTTGTCCCAGATGTGCATGTCTGGTTTGAAGGCCTGATTATCTTGTTCATGTCACTTCTTGGCCTCTTATCAAAGGAACTCTCATGCACATCACCTTTCAGCTCCTCACTGTCAGCTCTGCAAGGAGGAGGGGTACGCTTAAACCATTTCCAGCTAGTAAGCCAGTGTTTGTAATCTTTTTTCCTCTGGGGCAAGAGTGTCAAGAGGAACAGGCTCCTGAGCATGTTAGGTGGAGAGAGGATGGAAGGTTTCTCATGGTTGAGGACAATAGATGAGGACAGAGCTGCTGTGCTGCAGCAGGAGGATTACAGCCTGGTGCATTTGCCAAGCATGAGGTGCCTGTTGGATGGAGCCTTCTGGATGGCTGGGATTTAATTTAAAATAATTTTAAAATACCCTTTATTGGTGAAATTGAGCTTAAAACCTGAAAGTATTATCAGGTGGTGTGGGAACTCAGCGCATCACCTCGGATGCTCTGAGTCCCAGGGAGACCCCTTGGGGGGCTCAGAAGTCCTGGAATGTAGCCAAGGGCACCTGGTGGCTTGATTTTGACCCTTCAAGGGTCGTGCTATCAAAGCATGAGGATATGGAAGTTTCAGAGGTTTGAATGGTGTAGGGCAGGTGTTTTTATAGAATAGAATATAGGTTTTAAGGTTTTGGTACAGGGGGGTCTAATGGAGGCAAGATGGAGGATTCAGGCCCGACCTCGTGGCTTTTCTCCTTCTTCTTGTCATCCATCTTCTCTGTGATGTGTGCATTTTAGATTGGTTCATACTAAAGGTGCACTGTTTAATAAAGGTGATGGGTATTGGAGAAAAATTGTAAATATCACATACGCAATTATCAGTATAAGAATGTACGACCGCCCTAAAGGGGCAGAGAGTGCTTGTGGCTGCCTTGCTGGTCAGATCTCGGCTGGGCAGAACAAAAACCTTAGAGATAAGCTTTAATAAACAACCTGAAGACTGAACTATAGAGGAGTCCAGACTCGTCTGTTCATCGCGGGCTGCCTGCGAACCGTCCCACGCGAACCACCCCACGCATGTCCGACAGAGACACACAGCCGACCGGACAAGGTGGCACAAGAGGAGTCCTCATGGAAGATTCAGAAGTACTGTAAATACTCACTTGTTAAAAAATCATCTAGTATTACTTTTATCAATATGTCAATAACTATAAATTCTGGTATTACTGGAGTTATTTACATGAACCACTTGGTAACTTTTTGTAACTAAGGTATCAAGAAGAGAAAATTATTTCCTGCCTGTAAAATCCCCAAACATCATTTGGTGCCTGTCAAGGTGTCACCAGGCTAAATGGAGGCATATGTCCTTCTGAGCATAATAAATGCAGGAGCTTCCATCTCTGTCATTCACTGGAAGGGAAAGCTTGTCCTTTCCCAAGGCACATTGACAAGGGACTGTTTAATTGAGCTGAACAAACCGGTACTGAGGGGCCGGGGCGGGGGGATGAGCAGCGCTGGCTGGGGGGCAGGCGCTGCCGTGCCTGGGAAAGCCGCGCTCAGCGAGCAGTCCCGGCTGGAGCCGCTGAATGTGCGCTCTGCCCTGCGGGCTGTGCCGCTGAATGTGCGCTCTGCCCTCCGCACTGAGCCGCTGAATGTGCGCTCTGCCCTGCGGGCTGTGCCGCTGAATGTGCGCTCTGCCCTGCGGGCTGTGCCGCTGAATGTGCGCTCTGCCCTGCGGGCTGTGCCGCTGAATGTGCGCTCTGCTCTCCGGGCTGTGCCGCTGAATGTGCGCTCTGCTCTCCGGGCTGTGCCGCTGAACATGCGCTCTGCCCTCCGCACTGAGCCGCTGAATGTGCGCTCTGCTCTCCGGGCTGTGCCGCTGAATGTGCGCTCTGCTCTCCGGAATGAGCCGCTGAATGTGCGCTCTGCTCCCCGGAATGAGCCGCTGAATGTGCGCTCTGCCCTGCGGGCTGTGCCGCTGAATGTGCGCTCTGCCCTGCGGGCTGTGCCGCTGAATGTGCGCTCTGCTCTCCGGGCTGTGCCGCTGAATGTGCGCTCTGCTCTGCGGGCTGTGCCGCTGAATGTGCGCTCTGCTCTCCGCACTGAGCCGCTGAATGTGCGCTCTGCCCTCCGGAGTGCCGGGAGTGCCACTCCATGGGGTGCCGGGAGCCGAACCCCCATGCGGCCGGCACTGCAGCCGACAGGGGGAAGAGAGAGGGGAATCAAAGGATATGAAGGTGATAAGAGTTAAAGGAAGTCGGCGTGGTGCTCCCAGTTAGATTGGCACAGGCAGCAGCTGTGAACTCAATAATCTGTGACCATCGCCCAAGTCCAGGTGGACTGGAAGTTACTTCTGTGATTGCAGGAAAAACACACTCAAGATATTCCACTTTTATCATGTATCATTTTTATCATTTACTAGTCTATATTAAGAAGAGTGCAACCAGTGAAGTTCATGTTGGATTAAGCTGGCTTCTGTCATGTCTGAATCCTGCAGATGGAAGCGTTACTAGTATTAACAATTTACTTGTATTTGGCAAACCAATTTTAACTATGCTGACTGCTGTATTTGTTTGTTAACTAAACTGCCACATGCTGCATTACCACCTAGTTGCTCCTTTAATTCTTAAGTCCTCTCAAATCTCTTTTCTTGTAGTTAGATTGTACTGTTTCTGTACCACAGAGCTGTTCTATAGATCTACTAGCAGAATCTAGCATGCATGGAAATGCATCGTGTGTTAAAATTCCCTGCCTCTTTACAAGGTGTAAAAAGCCAAGCAAGTTTATATTGTGGTGCGGTCTGTTCCTGATGTCCAACTGGCTTCCTGTTATATCTGCTTTGGGGTTTGTCCTATTTATTCACTCCCATCATGTTTTACCTCCTTATTTACTTCATTGTCATATGGGTTTTTGTTAGCAACATCTACCATTGCATCACCCACCCCTCTGCCTCCATTCTCCCTCTCCATTGCTAGTCCAAGAATCATTGTTCTCTGTTTAGTGATGTTGCCTAGGTCACAAATTGCATCATTTATTAACATTTTTGCATAGCTCACTTCTTTCCCATACCCTCTGCATTGTGTGTGTGTACATCAATATAGCTGTCTCCAAGCACTTATATTTCAGTTTTTAAATTAGTATTTTGACTCTTCAGAGTTTCTTTAAGCCATAAAAAGGAGCAGAGAGTTGGCTGTGCAGAGTAACATATTCAGACGTTTCCCCAGGTTTGCAGAAAACCCAGATGACACAGACCTGAGAGGTATGTCTGTGTTAGGAAGATGTTTACATACTGGGGGCCTAGCAGCAGTGGAGGCAAACACCAGCCATCAGTGTGCCCTGTGTTGCTTGGCTTCTTATAATGTATATTGTTGTGAGAATGTATATTTTGGGAATAAGAAAAGCAATTATATTTTCTTTTGCACTCTGTGTTGGAGCCTCTACTGAGACCTCTGAGCCAAGTGCCTCCTCTGGTATTTTGCACTTATCTTGAAGCTCTTCTGAGCTGTCAGCTGTGAACACAGGGAGGTTAGCACCCTCTTTGCTTAAGACCATTTAATCTTAGTACTAACCTTTCATAGAAGAAAGCACCGGTGAGCCCTGCCACTGCAGGTTCATTTCTGTGGCACTCCTGCATCTCTTGGCTGCTGTGCCATCTCTGCTGACCTGCAGTGGGTACCAGAGCAGTTGCAGAGGAGCCTTTCTCTTGGCTTTTCTAGCCACACATTTCTAACATGATCCTGTTAAGCACTGACTTCCCTGCTGCCCTGCTCAGTAGTTTTCACTTGAAAATACTGACTCAGAAAATTCCCTGGTATTCTTGAGCTGATCCACCCTCCATATGTTTATTGTATTAATCCCAAACTCCTAGAAGGTGACATCACATTCTCTTTCTTGCAGACTGCAGGTTTTGGTTCTTCACTGTGAAACAGCAATCACAGTCACTCAGGTCACCTCTGTGTCTCCAGCCTTTGGCTCATGTTTGCTTCTTGGCTGTGAGTTAGCAGAGTTTTGGGTTCCTTGTGTCCCTTCCATGCACTGCTCTGCAGGAGCTGCGGCTCAGTCAGTCTGAGCAGTCTCTAAGCCCACACAGTAAATTCTCCACAGACATATGCCCTGGGACAATAAATCCCTTTCTGCAAGAGATACCTTTGCTTTGTTACCCTTCTCTTCTTGCATTTTAGCAGCCTGCTGAGACCCAGAGCCAGGTGTGTGAACATGGAACAGGCAGTCCTAGGGGCTGGAAAAGGAGATGGTAAAAGTTTGTGAGGCTCACTCAGGGTGAGGGATGGTGGAAGGGCAAGGCCATTTGTCTCTGTACATTTGCAATTGAGACCTTCCCTTATCCACATGAACATGTGAAGAAGGCATCAGTGGCTGCAGCCACTTGCACCTGCTGTCACCTGCTGTCACCTGCTGTCACCTGCCATCGCAGGAGGGCAGTTTCCCAGCAGTGCTTCAGAAGAGAGAAGTTTATAGTGAGAAACAGAGGGAGAACTTTGTGGTCACTCTGGGAGGTGGAAAAAGGGACAGACACTGAGAGGATATGAATTATAGGGTAAATCTGATGGTGGGAGATGGAACCCTGCTGTGCTGACAGAGCAGAGGGTAAGTGGCAATGTATTGCTAGTGAAGGCTGCAGAGGGACCTTGATGATGTGGAAATCTTGATATATCATGCCTGCAGCAGCATGGTAGCTCTCTGATGTTATTCCTTAGCTCATGAGGATCCTGTGAGCCACCACACTACTGCTTTGAGGACTATATTTGCTTTTGTTGGTCGGCAGCTCTGCTTCCTTTCCCATCTCCTTTGAGCTCTGAGAGAGGATTTCCTACAGTTTTCTTTGCAAGCTCCCTGCATCTGCTCCAAGAGAAGCATCAACTTCAGGCAAAGGCTGTCAGGACCTGAGCCCACACTGGTAGTACCAAACAAAAACTAATATATGGTTACCCTTGAGTGATTAGTTTTCATATCTGCATTTATGGTTTTTCCCTGCATGTGCTTCTCTGCCCACTTCTTTACTGACTGTTGGCAATTTGAATTTAAGGTAGCTGGCTTGACTATAAGTAGGTGTTTTGTGATATTTTGGGATGCCAAACTGGGACTTGTTCACCTCCTCAAACATGCATCTGCCTCTTTGCCCTCCTGTGCAAGTCTAGCAGCTGAGAAGAGGGGGATTAGTCTCTCTAGACAGGGCTTTCAGAAACAGACTTTAATTAAAGGTGCAGGATGGAGCTCAGTGATCACCTCTGATTACTGGTGCAAATGCTTTAAGAAGAGAAATTAGAGCAATGGCGTATTAAGAGGTGGATTCTCAGGTATTTATCTCAAGCAGTTCAGTCTTTTTAAAGTGATTTGGCCAGATTCTGCCTCCTGGTGCCTGTGTGCAAACCTAAAATAACTCCAGTACACCAAAGGTGTTCCAGAGCAGAGCAGTTATTTGGTGCTTTGGGTGTGTAACTCTGTGCTTGGAAAGAGGAGAGGGAAACACCCAGTTTATTTTAGAGTGGTGAGTGATAATAGAGAAATAGTGTGTTTCATGCTCATATGACCTTGTTGTTGCCACATTATTTCTTTTGACATTTCTCAGCTTCTGCTGGTGTCTTGGGATGTTGGTTTGGTATTTTCTAGGACAGTATAATTATTCAAATCCCATGCCTTGCACAGCAGTGCACAGCATGCATCAAGTGAGCTCAGTACCTTAAAGTAATTACAGAAATATCATTACTTGATTGGCAAATAAAAAGAGAGGTACAAGATGCACTCAGAGACCTAAGGAGCCCCACTGTACTTCCATGATCTCCAGAGTATCCTGTGCTTTCCAGATGATTCAGTCAGTAAAATGCAGCAGGTATTAAATGATGTTAAATTTAAAGAAATTGTAATATCATATCTGATGGCCTTGAGTTTTGTCTGGGTATGAGTCATGGACTGATACAAAAACCCCCTAAATTCTGATTATGAGCGTAAACCACTAAAGACAGAAAGGGGCATTAGGTAGGTAACATTAAAATGTTTCCTTTTTCTGGGTGCAGACTTTACTTTGACCACCTGTTACAGCATTTTCTGAAGCCTCAGGTTACTGCTGCAGAAACAACGTGTAGGAGATGACTTGAGCCAACCAAGCAAGCGAGATGAGGGAGGTCATTTGCAGAGCTTGAGCTGTTTTAAAGAGCACAGGAGCCTGGTGTCACAGCACAGCTTCCTGTTCACAAGAGCCTCTTTCAAAGACAAATGTGAAAGGGTTTATCCACTAAACACAGAGCTGGCAGCAGTCCTGAAGCAAGAGCGTGGCATTGGATTTCCGTAAGAGGAGACTGTGAAATGTCCTCTTTGCCAAACAGGTCTCTGAAAAGG
The DNA here is from genome assembly GCF_022539315.1 of Serinus canaria. NCBI lineage: Eukaryota > Metazoa > Chordata > Aves > Passeriformes > Fringillidae > Serinus > Serinus canaria. The sequence goes on along the minus strand of NC_066314.1, from coordinate 15,055,042 downwards.
ACACAAAGACAAACTGGTAATTTTTTCAGGGCTAGAATATCTTATTTTGAGCTTGAACATTTTTCGACATTTTCATGGGTGGTTTTTTTGGTTTTTTTTTTGTTTTTTTTCTTTTAATTATGCATATATCCATCCTATAATTATAATGGGGTTTTTTTTCATTTTTGCTTTTAATTCTACATCCATTCTTAAGTAGAAGATTGTTCTTTTTTTTTTTTTTAATGGAACCAAAGTAGAAGATATGTTTTTCAACTGAGGAAACACTTTTAAATTATACTGTAATGAAGCTGGAGTTCATGAAAGCTTGAGTCTGTCCAAACCACCTCACCCCATGGGCTTCATGCCCATGAACAATTTTCCACCATGAAATGCACTGTTGGGGTTTGCTTCTGCATCACTGCTCAGAGAAGAATGCCCATGTGAGCTGTCCTTTTCTACCTCCATGTCCTTGTACCTACAAATGCAGCAGTTTGTTTTTCCTGGGAAGACAGAGAGAAAAAAAATAGATGAGTAAAAGCCAGCTTCTCTGGGACAATTCTTTGTTCCTCTGGGGATGGTGGAGGAAGAGCTGCATCCACTTCTTGTTAGCAGTCACAGGAGTCAGCCTGAGCTGGAGATCAAGAATTTCTACAGTTTTGGAAGATTTCTGGTAGAAATGATTCTCCACTTGATGCTTTCTGCAGACATTGCAGCCACCTGTTGTGACACTTCCACATGCATCTTGCTCGGAGTTTTTTGACATGAGGAATGCCATCTGTGTGACAAATTGTGGAGCTGGGGTGGGTGACAGCTGGGCATCACTGCTGGTCACCATGCTGCCCCCACCCAGCCTCCTGCCTGTGCTCCCTCTGACCTGGAGCGTGCCAAAGCCATCCCTTACCTGGCACACATTTATGGGAATTTTGCTGTCCTTTCCACTCACATTGGCCTGTGTGGAGCTGCTGCTGCCTCCTGTGCTGCACAGGCATGCTGGCAGCACTCTAACCCCCTGATCTGGGTTACAGCTGCTTTGCCTCTCTCCCCATTGCCAGCTGTCACATCCAGAGAGAAATAGTTCTGTCCATGCAAATGCTGAAGCTCTACTTCCCTTCTGCATGAGCCCACCTGTGAGACATCCAAAGTGCTTCAAGCAGCCAGTGCTGTGAGGTCCTGCAGCTGAGGACCACTGTGGTAGGATTTGGCTGTCCTAGGACCCACCTTAGGGGATCAGCAGCTTTCCTGCAGGCTGGGAAGCAGGAGGGGGTTTCTGGCTGGCCCTGTGGAGAGAAGGAGCAAGTCTTCCCATGTGGGATGTTTTGGGGGTTATTAATTCAGTACACGGACTGCAGGTGTTAAAACTGAGTGTTTTTTCAGCATTCAGGAAGCTCTTTCATGAAGATGCTCAGCACTGACCAAATAGAGAAATATCAGGGCTAAATATAAACAGGGCTAAAGAGGTTTTTGAAAACTGAAGAAATTTAAAAATAGCTAAAATACATTTTTCTTCTGAGAATGTTGTCATTGAGTTGAGCCATGGCATAAGCCTAATTTTATTAGTAGAGAGAGAGAATGAATGTCCAGACTGAAAGGCATGGTCCAAAGAGCTGATGTACTGTCTGTCCAGTTGCCCTCAGAGCTCAGGTGGTGAAAAGAGGCGCTCTGGACACTGAAACACAAATGCTTTCTACTTAATTAAACTTCTGCAATTGCCTGAGCTCTTGGGAAGTGACTCCACAGTGTGAAGCATCCTGCAGGAATTCAGATAATTCATATATTCTTTGCATGGAGAAATCCTGATTTACAGACAGCTGCTTTTCACAGTGTGTACTACTGAATTTTAAACATAAAATTAGTATTTCTGTTCTCTCAGTGATAACATTTATCTCATTGCATGCCTACAAATGGAGGACATGGGTTTGGTATGTTTTATAGAAAGGTGATAGGATGAGCCTCTACTAATGCTTGGTGAAATTTCATCCTTGTGACTCAGTGGTTTCTCAGGAAGCTTCACATTCTTGATATTGTACCAAAGTAGTCTCAGAGCTCAGGCTGAAGGCTTCATGTCCAGCAGTCCTGTAATGGTCAGACTGTGCTGAGATCAGTGGGATTACAGGGGTAGGGATTCCTAGAATGAAGATTTTCATATTTTGCCAGTGATTTACATTTTAAGGCTCAACATTAATAATGATAGGTTTTGATATATTTTACATATGCTCAGTATTTTTATATTTTTCCATAAAACATAACTGAAACAATGAAAAATAATAGCTTTAAAGATAGTAATAGGAATCTACTGGTACTATAATGAAAGAAATACATAAACTCTTTAGGTTTTGTAGAATATACAAACAGCCCTGGGAAAACTCAATGTACAATGAAACATTTTTTCCTCATGGGTAGTTTATCAATGCTAGCTGGGAAATGCTGCTTCCATGGCACCATTGAGGTCATCATATATCCAGCTTTCACTGTGCATCTCCTCTTCTACACCTGGAAATTCTGCTTGTGTTGAAAGAGAAGGCTTTTCTACAGATTTTAAGATGTCCAGTGGTCTGTTGGGAGCATTAGTTACACAGGGATGCCTGAAAATGGTGAATTAATTCTCACTGAACTGGAAAAACTTTGTGCTGTCCGTGGTGCAGGTGTCCTAGGGAGTCATCCTGCCCTGCTATGTGGTGGGCACATGCCTGCTGAGTCTTGCCATGCTCTTGTAGTAAGGCTCTGTTTGCTGCTGAATACCCTGATCTCACCAAATACAAGTTGCCCAGATTGTCTGCAAATTTGGCAGAATAGGAAGGAAAGAGCCATCACCCAGAAGAGAAAGACACAGTCATCCTGCCCTTAGCCAGAAACATGTGGCTGCTTGGCAGAGCCCAGCCTGGCACACCTCTGGTGATGCCCTGCTGATGTTGTGCTAAGATCAAGCACAAATTTTTTTTCTCCTTTTATCCATTATTGTAAATTCCTTTAACGAGAATCTTTTCCTTATGGAATTTGTTGGATAGTCTTACATTAGTCCTAGAATGCAAAATTTTGCTCCAGATCCCTGTCTTACAAAGTTCTTGGCAGAAAATCTTATCTGATTCTGAAAGAAGTGAATCATGTAGTTATGACTTCATTTCTACAGTTCAGCTGAATAGGAATCCTTAGATAGGCATTTGAGATTGCAGTATCATTTCTGAAGATCACTGTGGTTTCTGTGTTTCACCAGTGGCTCCGAGTCACTGTCTTACCCACTTTCATCTGCCATAACTTGACCTGCCCCTTCTGCATGTGCTTCCCCAGATGGTGTGCAGTGATAGGATCAAGCCCTTGCTTGGCATTCTCCACGTTTTGTATGAGCAGCTGCTTTTGTCTTTGGAAAAGTTTTGGGGAGAAAAATACCCACTACAGGTTCAGTTCTATAGAAACAGGAAACGTGTGCTTTGTCTCTTTTGATTCTTGTCCAGCATTCTGGTTTCAACGGCAGAGATCCAAGAATAATCTGGGCTGACCATGCAGCCAAGCCCACCATGATCTCATTGCCAGTGGCCAGTGATGTGTAGGTGGTTAGTTAATCAAAAGGGGGTTGTTTTTGCATGGCATTTTTGGAAGATTGTGTAGGTTTCCTATCAACAGAGTCTGGACAAAGTACACAGCATTTTCCCTATAAATATTCCCACTGCCTGGTGAGTCTTTCCCAAAACTGTGAAAGTTTGGTAAGGGTGGTTCTACCTGTTTATTTTGTCTTTGTCTTCATACTTCTTTAATCACATGATGCAATCAATTTCTTTTTATTTACATTTCTTATTTGCTTAAATTTATTTCCTCAAGTTTCTGATTTGCGTATTTCCTTCTTACTCTGCTTAAGTCAGCAGACTTCAGTTAACAGAAAAGACCAGCTAAACTGGTCAGCTGAAAATCTAGTAATAAAAAGGAAAATCTATTCTCTTTGAAATCAAAAATTGATGGAAAATGTGATATTTTGTTTAATATTTTCATTCTTGAGATTTTAATGGAATTAAGCTATTTGAAAGTCTAAATTTTTCAGAATGTTGGAGATTGGTATATTTTTTGTCAGATCCCAGTAGATGGACCATGATGGACCCCATCTCTCCCTTGAATTTTATTTACTTCTTATTAAAAATTCTTAAATATTGATTAAGCTTGAGAGAGGAAGGGAGAAAAGGTAGAGTTATAATGGCTCTGAAACCTTTTCTTTTGGATATGTGTGCTACAGGTGAGACACCCATGCCCTGTTATTGCTCCCATCAAAAAATCTGAGAACTGAAGCAGCCTGAGAGTGCTACCTTGTTTATGTGGGTCCCTCATGTTTGAGTCAGAGTCTCCTGAACCAACTTTTCCTGTGCCTGGTGCATGTGGAAGCTGACATGTAGCCTCATTGCTTGCCTTATCCCAGAGAGATAGCCCTCTGTTTTTACCTTGCATTAATTGCAAATGCCTTAGGATGCCAGAAACTACAGAAAACCAAAAAAAAGAAGTGCCCATATGCCTAAGACCCTCTTATTTCCCCAAGCTGGGCCTCCATAGTGCACAAGCACAGTCAGCAACCTGTTGAGCTACCACAGCTGAATTTTTCTGGTGGTTTTTCTGTTTCAGAGAGCTGGGCATATCTGCACCACCCCATATATCAATAACTTTCAGCTGATACGTAGCTGTTTTGAAAGCTTGTCTGTAAACATAACTGTTTATGTCTTTCTTTCATTGTTCCCTTCTTTTTTTCCATTCAAGATAGCAAACCTGAACCCCATCCAGCAGGAAGTGTCCCTGTGATTTCACTGTGGGTCACAGCAAGGAGCAGAGCATATCTCTAGGGGAAAGCAACATGGGAATATGGAGACATTTACAGAAATAAACCTGATGGATTTCATTTTGCTGATGCTGTTTTGAAAGGATACTTTGAGGTTACTAATATCCAGTATGGGTGCAAACAGTGAGGCAGAGAAGCAATTTCCTTAGCACCGTTCCCAGTTTTGAAACTCCCAGGCCCCCACTCCAATTCATCCCTCCTCACCCTTGCCATCCTCAAAACAGTTTTCATCCATTCCTGCTTTGAAACTGCAAAGAGAGAGATTTGAGCAGAGCTCTGGCTTGCTTGGGGAAGTTCTTGCTTTAATCAGACACCGTGAGTAAAAATGTTTGCAGGGGCTGTGCAGCTGTGAGGAGAATGGAGGCTTTTATGGTGACCCATGGGTTGTCCCCCCAGCAGCACAGCCAGGCACCCCACACAGGGGCTGTCCCTTTTGAAGTGGGGTAAATGACGTAAAAGCATCTCAGGGTAAACACACTGCTCTTATGTCCTCTGTACAAAATGCAACATTTCCTTGAGGGCCACGGCCTGAATGGAGATTTAACGCTGGAGCATCCCATGACTGCAGTTGTTTGTGCAGTGCTTTCATGGATTCCCGACCCCTGTGTACCACTGGGTACAGCTGGGGAGGTGGTGGCCCAGGAAAAGCCCTTTGGCTGTGGGGTGATGGGACAGCAGTGTCCTTGTGCCTGGGCTTCATGCACCTCAATGCTGGCTGGCATCTCTGCCTGCCCAGCAGTGCCCCACCAAGCCACTGCTGCCACCGCTGCTGCACACTGCGAGATGGAGCTGCAAGCCATGCCAGTCTGCTGGGAAACTGTCTTTTGGCTAACAACATTTAGCTCTGCATTTAATTAGAATTAAAATGTGAATGATATTAAACCCCTCTTCCTTTAAAGTTCAGAGAAAATCATTGCAGTAATTAGGCAATAGTTTTGATTATATATGAAACAAGATCAAGCTTTATGGGAGGTGCTGGAGGCCCCAGCAAGTCAGTCTATGAATTTATCTGGTGTAGCAATCTGGAGCAGGGTTTTTCAGCTGAGCAGGTCAGATGAGTGCTGTAAGATGCACACTTTCCATAGACATTAGCATTAAATGGAAATCCTTGTCTTCAGTGGGACTCTGGAACCTCCATTGTGGCTGGCAGCTGGCTGTGGAGAAGCAACAGGGTGGGCTCCTGGGCTCTGCACCCCATCAAGGGCTGGCATGGCAGGGAGCAGGGCAGGGCTCCTGGGTTGTGCACCCCATCAGGGGCTGGCATGGCAGGGAGCAGGGCAGGGCTCTGGGGCTGTGCACCCCACAAGGGCTGGCATGGCTGGGAGCAGGGCAGGGCTTCTGGGCTGTGCACCCCATCAAGGGCTGGCATGGCTGGGAGCAGGGCAGGGTTCTGGGACTGTGCACCTCATCAAGGGCTGGCATGGCTGGGATCAGGGCAGGGCTCTGGAGCTGTGCACCCCGCTGTTGATGGCACAGCCCAGAGCAGGGCAGGATGTGCAGGTGGGGACCTGGCCCTGCTGCCAAGCTCAGCTGGACAGGGGAGTCTGGCCAGTTCTTGCTAAAAAGGAAAATCAGCTGAGGTACAGGAAAGTGTGCAGAGCCCAGAAGGAAATCTGCTTTGCATTTTAGTTAGAAGGAAAATGTCCTCTTTAGTTAAATAGCCTGTAAAGAGCTGGTTAGCATGATAGCATGTTAGCATGCTCATGCTATCTTCCCACATATCATACTTCCCTCTAAGTGTCCCAAATCCCTTCTGCTTGTGCTTTCTGCTCAGGACAGGGATTTGTTTCCTTGTTCAACCTGTTGCTCCTGCATCCCTGTCAACATCCCCTGCCTGCATCTCACCCCCTACAGAAGCTATAGCCCATGAGCACCAGGTACCTGAAGAGCAAGAAGTGATTCTGTGGGAGGGTGTTTAAGGAAATGTGGTGTGTCTTCAGCCTTGCTGCATTTAGAAGTCAAGAAGGCTTATTCTTGTCAGCAGATCCAACTTGCTTTACCTCCTACCCTCCGGAAATGTTCCCCCAGACTACTGTTATCAACCCAATTAACATTTCAAAATTCTCAGCTTGCAGGTGTTGGTTTCAGAACAGCAGTCTTGTACAATGTTGAGCAATCCAGCTGGCATCAATTTGTTCTTAACCCCATTCAAGCTGCAGAGTCAAATATGCTCTTTTTCTTTTCAGTATTGTGTACAAAGTAAATAATCCTGAGCAGCACAGGCTACATTAAAGATAATGATGCCAAAATTGGTTTGTTTTTTTCTCTTATGCACGTCGGGAATTCACAGTTACTTTATGCACAATTTATCCTCCCACAATTTGGGTATTCTTAGCTGTTTGATTTAGCTGGTACAGCTATGGCTGCTGCCAAGGGAACTGTGGGGTGAGAGCCCCAAGTGCCACTGCCCACTTTCCCCAGGTGTCACAGATATTCATCTTCTTTGCAAAACGAAGTACATTAAGGTTTGAAGAAGAGGTGGCTTTGCCTGGAAGTGTCTGAACACACTTGTTCGGATCTGTTGCTTGCAATGACCCTGACATCATTTCACAAGTGGGGATGTGGCTGATGCTGCTATGGGCAGTCCTGTGGCAGGGCACAGCCTGGCACAGCCATGACCCAGATGCATACCCCGTGGTCTGGGTGGCCTGGGACAGAACCCTGGGGTGCTCTGAGTTGCTGCAGTGGCTGCAGGAAGGTGCTGGAGATAATGTGGATAATGCTGGTTTAAGGAGAGCTGGTCACTGGCACAGTCACACATTGGCACTCTCTCTGCCAGTGTGGACTATTGCTTGTCTTCCATCAGTCTGCCATCTTGCTGTAGTTAATCCCAGACACCTTCTTTCCCCCTAAAGATATGTCTCACACAGGACTTTCCCCTTTCTTGCAGCTCAGTCAGGACCTGCCAAGGTACTTGCATACACCATGTACCTCAGCTGCCTCCTGTTTCACCTCACCCTGAAATCTAAAATCCCCCCATGACACATCTTTGTCTTCCCTCTTCCTGTGAGTGCTCCAAACCTTCTTTCCTCCAGATGATGCTGGGCAACACTGGCCAATGTTTTCAGAACAGAGCATCTGCTAAAAGGTGGCTGCAGCTGCTCATCCTTCCTGGAAAATGAGAGAGGCTGAGGTACAGATTCAGACACGTGATTTTAGGAAAACCCTTTCCACCTTTACAACTCAGGAGGTTCTGTCCATGGGGCATGTTTCTAGTGTCCACATGCTCGCCCTGCTCATCCCTCATGTTTTGCATTCTGCTCTTGCTGTTTTGATTTTTCAACCCTGCACCATTTCCTGGGCAGACTCTTCTTGTCTGGGGCTGCAGAGTCAGGAGTGAAGCTCTGTGTGAGTGCCCTGGCAATGACTCTGGGAATTAGGCTCTAGGCCAAATTTTGGCAGGCAGCAAAGCCCACTGAAGTCCACGGGTATCTTCCTGGTGGTGTAATGGGCTTGGGAGCAGACCTGGACTTTGACATTCCTCACAGCAGCGGTTCCATCATGAACCTTTGGCACTGTGTGAATAATAGATAGTTATTTTTATATATTGTTGCCAAAGCCCACAACTTGTGTTGGCAGTCAGTGCTCCTAAATGCAGGGAGCTGACTGGCAGCCTGAAACAAAGGGACAAAATCAATAACAGAAGCTTCATGTGGCCAAGGACAGTCTCTGTATAGTTGCACCCAACTTGCTGTACTGACAGAATTGCTCATCAGCAGTGTTCCTGATTCCTAAGAAAGGGAGGCTTTGACAGAATTCATTAGAGCCTATCTAAGAAATAATAGGAAATTATACACAATATATGTTTTTTTCAGCAAGTGATGGAGTGTATTTCTCATGGATGTTACTTTTCTGTTACTGTACCATTTAAGGTCACTTTTCTCTAGCAAAAGAGGCCTTTGCACTTTGAGCTGTTCCAGCTACAAAACAGAGACTCTTTAGGGACACAGAGAGTTTGCCACTGGACATTGTGCTTGTCTTTTGGAAAGCTAAGACCAAACCCATCACCTGTTTCTTTTCCAGGGTGCCCTGAGGGGACACTGAAACTGGGGTCACACACACTTTCTAACCTGAAACACTTCCTCAGTGGGGCTAACTGGGAAAACCCTGAGATGGGGGATCTTTAAATTCACAATTTTGCCCATTTTCCTTTTCCTTTCTGGTCGTGTCTTCCTGGTGTTTCAGCAAGGAATTGTGCTAGGTTTCCACCTGCCATTTTCTGTGCAGTTTATTTTCTTTCAGGATATTTTCTTTGCATTATACTCTCTTGAACTTTCTGTAACACAGAAGATATTTTAAGGAGTTTATCTTATGGGTGTTCATAGAGTTCTTATTTCTGCTCGTGGATGTGAAGCTTTGTAATGCCTACAGCAATGGTTTGGAAGGGACAATATTAGCACACTGATATTTTATGCATTTTAAATCTGCTCCCATGGTGGTGGAAGCACAATGCAAGGAAAGGAGTCAGCCCTGCAATGGTGGCAGATTCTCTGAGGCAAACTAAAGCTCAGGGCAGGACTGTGCACTCTGTCTCACTTTTATTGGCACATGTTGATTTTTTACTGCTGTTTGCTCAGTGGGAAGTGTGGTTTGGGTGCCAGCCCTGCTCAGACAGGCAAGCATTGCCAGCAGTATTCATTTCTGTGACCTGGTGCTACTGGTGTGCTGCTGCCACCCAAGCAGTAGAGAGGACACTAAAAGCACAGCATCCTCATCAGTAATTCCAGGTTTAGTGCTGGCCTGGGTGTGTCTTAACTCCTGTATGCAAAGGCATGGCTGGAAGCAATGGGGATGCAGCTTTGATCATTCCAAGGCCTGTTACCAAGCAGTGGCTGCTACCCATGGCCACAGCTGCTTCTTATGATTTGGGAAGAGCAGGAGGTTATTTGAATCTGGGGATTGCTGGCCAAGGATTTTGCAGGGCTGTTGTAAAAACTGGCATCTGCTATTCCAGATGTGTTTAAGGCAAAATTAGAATGGGTTTGGGTCGGTATATCTGTGAAAGAAAGCTCTGATGCTAAAGTATAAAGTATGCAGCTTTCAAAATTACAAAGGTACTAAGACCTTTGTATGTAATAAGCTAAAAATAGTGTTATTTCTGCAATCTTAAAAAAGAAACAAAAGAACCTTTCTGGCCAGGTGCTACCATTGCCAAATGTGCATTTCAGTTAAGCTTTGCTGTGTTTACATTTCTAGATAATAAAATTCTTTGGTTTATGGACTGCCAGAAGATAGAAAGCTGAGATTAAAGTATCAGATTTGATAAGGTTTGTTGTAAAGTAAAGGTAATAATGAAACAATGCCTATTTAGTCAATTTTCTAGTTGTTAATGTGTTTTAGAGAGCGTCAAGCTTTCATCAGCCTTTCTTGTCTTCTCTTTTCTTTGTAATGCACCAGGGTATGTGTTTGCTATTAGATCTTTTCATTAGTTTGATGAAGGATTAAGATGAGTAATTCTAGTTTTAAGTCTCCTCTTCAGCAATGACAATGACAATAGTCTGCTTTGATTTCCACCTTGTAGAGAGCACTTGCGTGGAAATTATACGAAGAATAATATTGCCAGAATAAAAATTGAGTGTGCAGGGACCACATGTGTAATGAACACACTTCTGGTGTAGCCACCAGGCTGTCCAGAATTCTCTTTGTTCATTCCCGGGTCTGTGAGACAGTAAGAGTCTTTTTTAATCTTTCTACCTTGTTTTTTATAAACTTGGCTGCAACAACTCTTAAAAGAACCTTTATTAATTTCTTAAGGACATTTGTGTTGCTTTTGTTACCCCAGTGCCTTAGCATTTCATCATCTGTACCCACTATTTCACAGTGTACATGTTAAATGCTATTATCCCTATTTTATGGAAGAGAAACTTGAGGACAAAGTGACAAAAGCCATTGGTACAGGGATTTAGGAGCCAAGCCAACAAGGGGTTGGTTGAATCCTTTTTCTTTCTTTGGACCAAAGAAACACTGTGTTTCCCTTTCCTCAGGCTATCTGGGTGGCTTGGCTGCTAAGATCCAGGCTGTCTGCTCAAATCACTCTTAGCAGGATGCCTGCACATCCTGCCTGCCAGCATGATCTGAGTGTTTAGGGCTCCTTCAGGAAGACTCCTGCATCCAGCAGGTTTGCTGAAGCCCCCACATGCTGGCTGTGAGAACTGGTGACAGCTAAGCCTGGGGAATGTGTGTGTGCACTCATCTGTTCCAAGATCTGCTCCAAAGAGTAAAGTGCAGCCAGAATTTTCCACTGTAGCAACTTGAAGGTTGTTTTACACCCCTGACTGAAACCATCTTGCACCTGCCATAAACATGATAGGGACTTCTTATACCGGTATCATAAGAGCTTTGGAAGCTCAGATGGTTTGAGCCTTTTTAGCAGATTGGTAGCTGCATATGGTGGTGGGCATCTCAAACAGTGAAGGCCATGAAGTGTGGCCACTCCACAAAATAGTACTTCCTAATGATAATTCTCTGGCATTCCTGGCAGGAAGCCTTTTAAACATTCATGGAGTATTTAAATTGTAAATCTCATAACACATATGTTACTGGGTATTTAGGGCTTAAACCATTTCCCAAAAAGACAAAAAAAATTCCACTTTCTTTATTGCAGTTGTTCCCAACCTCAAAGCCAATGTTGTCTGTTGAAAGTAGAATAGATACTAATTTGGTCTCATAAAACCACAGATTGTTTCAACTTTCCTTGAGTTTCTGAATGAATAGCTGATCAGATCCTGTGATGCTGCTCTCAGCCTAACTGAGATATGAAAGAGGCACTTGTCCAGCCAGTTCTATGGCTGTGCCATTCTTTTGTTGCCTATAGTACACATGCTCTGCTCCTTTTTTACTCTCTTTTTATTTTAATGCTCTGCAACAGGGCCGCACAAAGCTGAGTTGGCTTTTAAAACACAACTTCATTTTGCAGCTATATGTCTGTGCCCAGTTTTCTTTTGTGCTGCCCATGAAACAAGGAGGCTGTGTGGTATCTGACACCAGGCTTTTTTTCCAGTGATTTATTAACTGTGTCAGAATAGCTGTTGTGAATGCTGGGAAGCTCTTGCATATTGTGACAGTTGATATTGATTATGACAGTTTGTAGACTCTGCTGCATTGTCAGACAGTGGATCGTATTTTGTCTTCTTACTATACATACCACGGGCTATAGATCATAGTGTTTTCTTAAAAAAAGGACCCATTGTCCAGCATTCTGGCTGGTATGAGGGAACTTCTGTAGCATATTGTGCAATAAATAGCAAAATAGTTCAGGCACCCTATGGGACAAACAGGAAAATGTCAATTGCTTTAGGAAAAAAAAAGCGAATAGTTTGTTCTGGCCTTCCAGGGAAATGAGCTGTGCAAATGATAGACCTGGGTAAACTGGTCTGAGGATGTCATTTATGAAAATACTGGTAAGCCTGTGTTGTCTGTTGGCCAGAAATCCACAGACCATATAGGAGGAAAAGTTTGCAATGAGGATTTTGGCTACCAGTGATTGGTAAAGGTTGCTTTGGATCTTGATGGAAGCTGTTACTGCAGATTTCTAGAATGAGTCTGAGGAAGAGAAGACAAAGATTTTTGCAAACCTGGGAGAAAATGAAAGCTGGTATGTGAGCTTCTGTGATGGGCGCATAGAATCGTAGAATGGGTTTTTTTGGAAAGGGTCTTTAAGATTATTGAGCCCAACCATTAACCCAGCCTTACCAAGCCCACCATTTAAGCACGTCCCTAAGGGCCACATCCCCACATCTTTTAAACACCTCCAGGAATGGTGACTCCACCACTTCCCTGGGCTGCCTGTTCCAATGCCTGAGCACCCTTTTGGTGGAGAAATTCTTCCTCATACTTAATCTAAGCCTCCCCTGGAGCAACATGGGACCATTTCCTCTTGTCTTGTCACTTGTTACCTGGGAGAAGTCAAACAGATCACTCCAGACAATGTCCCCTCCTGGCTGATTGGTTTTAGCCAGGCAGTAATTAAAGTAGCACACAGAAGAGATTTTTCTATTTGTATAAAAGCTGCTTCAGTGGGGAAGAAGTTAACAGCTGAGCTTTTACAGACAACCTGATAGGAGGAGAGACTCAAAAGCCATTTTGTTAATTATGCTGCTGTGATTTACTATATTGCTGCTATAAAACTGGAGGAAAAATCTTCCAACAATACATTTCTTTTTAAAACAAAACCACACTTGAGATGGAGTGGTGACAGTGAGTAGGAAAAAAATAATTCCGATTTTTTCTGTTCTATTTCTGTGTGACATGATAGGTCATAAAGTTACACTTTGAAATAACAAACCTTAGCAAAATGGCATTTAGCAGTCTATGCTGTTAGACTTTTGGTCTCACACTGATAGATTTAAACACAGTTCCTGATGCAATTTACATTGATGTGATTCAAAATCCATTTCTGCACGTACCTTGTGGTTTAACTGAAATCAGGCTTAATGGCAGGTTACTTGTGTATTGTTATCACTGGGATACTTTAGAGCAAGGCTGTGACACTGAACTGTGGCCTAAGGAAACTGGGCTCAGTTCTTAACCCCACTCTGGGGCTCATATTGGCCACTCAAACCAGTTCATGTCTCTCATGAGATGAACTCCTGCCCATTTAAGGTTGTTTACTCAATAGCATCTTTCAGAAGGAGCATTTCCTACCGGAAGCCACTCTTGATCTCATCTGGGATTTCTAGATGCTGCTCTAATGCTAACCATATTTTCTGTAATGCAATCTGTATTTTAATGAGTCCCTAATGTTAGCAAGGAGACACATTTGAACTAAGTGATTTGATATCAGGGATGATGCAACTTCCCATTCCACACATGCATTGAAGTTAGATTAAATTTAGCACTCACTGTGTCATAATTATTTTCCATAATGTCAGAATAATCTAGAATTTGTGCATTCACAGTGCTGCTGTAAGCCTCAGGGTGTGCTGAAATTTTACAGTGGCAACTCTCTTACAATGTCAGGTATTAGTGCTATATTTTTATAATTATGGGTTTTATTGCAGAATAGGCACAGCAATATCAGAAATGCCTTAAAGGAAGGATAAAATGGAAGAGTTTTTAAATGTCTGCTTTTCACTGGTATATTTTATTTAAATTTTTTTCTAATATTAATAAAATATATTTAATAAGTTATATGTGAGAAATTAAGAAGTTCCAGCACTCAAATGTGAAGACTTGTTTCCTTAAATGACTTTTCTGAAGCCCTGGTCACAATTCTCTGTCTGTGCAGAGTTCTGGCTCCTTAAGCCTGAGACCACACCTGAAGAAGATAATTTTGGTATTGTGCTGTGAAAAGCAGCAGCTTCCCGGCACCAGTTGTAGACTAGAGGTCACTGTCATGACAGCCACCTTGCTCTTGGTTTCCCTTGGCCATCATAGGGCCCTCAGACTGTTTCCACACTAACCCTTGCTAGTTATTTGCCTGGCATCTTCTCCAGGTGTTCTTGCCTCTTTGAGATGTCTTGGGTCCTTTGAGTTACAATTTTAAAGACTTTTTCTTTTGTTTTCCTGAGAAAAGACAATGGTAATAACTTCAGAAGGTGGATACATTTCCCTCTCTCATCCTGGTGCCCAGAACTGAGTGCCTTGCAGGTCTGATTCATTTTCAGGAGACCGTGGGAGCCTCCCTGTCTGTAGGTTGAAGCTGCTCTCTGACATTGCTGTTATTTCTCTCTCTTCCCCTCAGACGGTGTTCACAGTGTCACTGCAGTCTGCACCCTGCGTGTCACCATCATCACGGATGACATGCTCACCAACAGCATCACAGTGCGGCTGGAGAACATGTCCCAGGAGAGGTTCCTTTCTCCCCTCCTGTCCCTCTTTGTGGAGGGGGTGGCAACTGTGCTCTCCACCGCCAAGGACGGCATCTTTGTTTTCAACATCCAGAACGACACGGACGTCAGCTCCAATATCCTGAACGTGACCTTCTCAGCCTTGCTCCCTGGTGGCATTCGAAACAAGTTCTTCCCCTCTGAGGACCTGCAGGAGCAGATCTACCTCAACAGGACGCTGCTGACCACGATTTCCACACAGAGGGTGCTGCCTTTCGACGACAACATCTGCTTGCGTGAGCCCTGCGAGAACTACATGAAGTGTGTCTCTGTGCTGAAGTTCGACAGCTCGGCGCCCTTCATCAGCTCCAACACGGTCCTGTTCCGCCCCATCCACCCCATCAACGGGCTGCGGTGCCGCTGCCCCCCGGGCTTTACCGGGGACTACTGCGAGACGGAAATTGACCTGTGCTACTCCAACCCCTGCGGGAGCAACGGGCTCTGCCGGAGCCGCGAGGGCGGCTACACTTGCGAGTGCTACGAGGACTACACCGGTATGTGTCTATCTTATCTTTGGCCCGTGATTTATATGTTAGACCAGCAGCCAGGCCAGCTCTGTGGCAAGCTGAAATTGCTGGCATTGTTAGTCAAAGGGAGGAGAACTCCTGGCGCTGCCTTCTAGTCAGGAGAAGGTTTGTGAGTGTCACTTAGGGCGGGTAAGTCCCGTAGCTCTGTGTGTGCACCGGGGTAGGAACCGTGCCTTGCTCCAGGTCGTGCGTGGGGACTGTCAGCTGCTGAAGAGATTTGCACTGTGTGAATTTCTGCTCAAAATGCTTTATGCAGACACATTTCTTCTGTCTGGAAGGAAAAAGGTGGGACACATCTCCTGGTTTGTGGGATTGCATGTAAAGCCATTGCAGGCCCCTTCGCATACTGGGGCAGAGTGTGGGTGCGCAGCCTCGGCAGGAGCTCCTCAGCCCTTAGTCACCAGCCAGCACAAAGCATTAGCATTGTTCTTCTTCCCAAAAAAGCTGCAGTAATCCACACTTAAGGGAAATACTGTAACTCAGCTCTGGTGTGTAAATGTTCAGATAAAACTCCAGAAGCTCGTAGCTGCTCCCAGGCCTGTCTCCACAGCCGGCTGAGGAACGCGCTTTGCCTCATCATGGACTTGACAGCTAATAAAGATCAAAGTGCTGCTTCTCAAATACTCCTGAGAAGTTACAAAAGAGCATTAGGTGAATGTTTTCTGGTGCTTCAGTAAAGTCAGTGAGATTATTTATGTATTTAAATTGCACACGCATTTAAGCATTCTGCACTGACGTGCTGCCAGCTGTAATTCACACCGACAGCTCAGCAATGTCTGCTGTGACCCCTGCAAACAAGGGGTGGAGCAGAGGGGGTTGCTTCCCAACACTGCCTCTCACTGCTGAAGTTATAAAATATTGAAACCATAAATTATTTAAATTCAGATGTAAAAAAAATCTCATTTATGTGGATCCAGCCCTCCAGGTGAAAGGCTTTTCCTTCACAGTCTCTGGCTTTTGCCTCAGGGCTGTCATCAAAAATGTGACTGTGGAAGGAGCCAGGAGTTAGTGAGCAGGGACATGGCAGCAAAGGAACTGGGCTTTTCCCTGCATGGGGGACAGGAGATGCTCCCTCAAATTTATGCAGGGCTTGGGACAGCAGGACTTTTCTAAGAAGATGGGGACAAATTTTTTGCCTGATGGGAGAAACCCTGAATAGAACTGTGAGATGGTTGGGATATTTGGTGTTTGTTGAGGAGTTACTTTCATGTCAAGCTTCTCTTAAACGAGTTCCACAGTGAAATACATTTTAAAGTCCATTATCCATAAATAGACAATACACACAGAAGTGGGCGTCACAAAATAGATTTTATGATCAGCAGATTTCATTTAAAATGTTGTATACTATTGTACTGTAAATAGGAAGTAGCAAGATTCATTAACCAAAGATATGCATAAAAATGAAGTTAATACATCCATATCTTAGTTTTGGAATGACATGCATTCCATCACACTTTTAGAATCTCTTGCTAGAAATCTTCAGAAAACAAGGCTAAATACACTTTTAGAATGAAAGATAATAAGCTTATATTAATAATTGATGAACATGTTTAATACTTAATGCTGTAGTCAGAACAAACAGCACATATTGAGAAGAGAAGCACCATATTATTCATACACAAAGAAAGATTTGATCTGTAAGTCTATTTTCAGTGCATAGTTGTTGAGTTAAAAATTAACTGTCCTGCTGTCAGGATATTAAAGAGGTCAGAAGTTAAGGAGGGAGCACTGCTTATAGCTTTGCTGTCTTTAGGTTTCAGAATTAACTACACTTGAGTGAAACACTTTTTTCTTTGGAAGGACAATTTGATCACATTCAGATTGGCCAGGAAAAAACACTTCCAGCCATGATAAAGAGGGCTCTGGAATACTTTATCCCAAAAATTGGTGCAAATATTGTAGAATATTTCTGGCTTATCACTGGATGAATGCAGTAGAAATTTTGTATCTGTTCTGGGGTTGGTTGAAGTTGCTTTGATGCCTTTAGGTTCCATGTTGCTTAACAATGTTTTGTTCATCAAATCCAAACATCTACCCACATATGGTGGCCATTAGTTCCTTGATTGTCATCCCCTTTACAAAGCAAGGTTGAAAATGTTATCAACAAGAAATCTATTACCAGAAATATTTCATCAAGATGCATTATTGAATTTTGTCCCAATCTCCTTGAAGTATTGTTATTTTACCTATGATTTTATTAATTCTTTAAATATATTCACATCCATTTGCAAGTTCAGTTTATGACTATTAAGTGTTGAGTTTATGACTGTTATATTGTGTTTTCAGCTTGGATGTGAATTTATTGTTTACATCATTCTAGATTTTCTATCTATTTGATATGTAAATAGCACAGGTTGGTTTCAATAGCAGCAGTGTTTGCTGGCTCACGGAATGCAGTGGCCATAAATTGGAATGAGCAGGGAATTGCCAAGTCTGAAAGTTGGAAGATTCTGGTATTACTGAAATTTTATCATGGTACTAACTCGGTGTAGTAACATATCAGTATGGGGCTCCTACAAATCTTAGAATTAAAAGATGAAATATGAATGGTTATAGTCCATGAAATGCAGCCTGCTTTGGGAGTTCTCATGTTTCCATTTCCCAATTAAGAGCCTACACAGAAAAATAATTATAAGAAAATACTAAGATCTGTCATCTCTCTGGGGAGATAGGCTGCAATTTGATGAGAAATCACTACACAATCATAACCCTGTACTGATTCTATCTGACTAGTCACCTGCTAAAAATATAGTGTTTATTTCCTGTACAAGACAATTATGTCCTATCTTAATAGGATGGAATTTCCCTCCATTTTTCCACCCTGCTTTGAAGCCCTCCATTTGGTTCCATGTAATTGTTAGTCATTTATACATGATGAAAGTTTCTCTGTCTTCGGGAGTCTTCTGTTACGGGCACAAAGGTAAACTGAGCTTCCACAAGGTATTTCTGAAACCTGATTACTGCCCAGGCTGGGGTGATTTGGAATGAACTTCACTTCCTGTGATGTAAGGATGTGAGTGAGGAAGTACATATATTTTTAATTCTTTTTTTTTTCTAGACTTGCAACCTCTTTAACTTCTTTTTGTATAAATCAGTGTAGGGAAGTGAGCAATGTGCACACTAATATTTGTGCCATTGGTGGCAGAGAGCTGTGTGCATGACTAAAGGTTAAAGGATGTAATTTTAGTTAAGCAAACAAATTTGTTGAACACCATAAAAAGCCTGTATAATTTTTCCAGCTTCATTTCATGTATCTTTGAGTGCTGCAGAAGCAGCTGAGATGAGCTGTAGGTGAAGGCTTAGACACAGGTGGAATTGTCTGTACTCCCCAGCGAGCAACTCCTGAAGTGCAAATGGATCATGTCATCAACACCTGTTTTGGGTGCATGGATGCCACAGCAGCTCCTGCATGAGCTGTACTTCCAGCTCCATCCTGGTGCCTCCTCCAGAGCACACCACTCTGGCCATAAATCAGCACCTTTTGGGGTGTGAATTCCCTCTGTTCCTGCCCTGCCATGAGTGGTGCTTCCTCCAGAGCTGTTCTCATGGTCCTCCTGCTCAAGAGCCACCAAGACTGCTCTCTATGGTCATGTTCCCAAAAAGCAGAATTTAATCAACACAGAACAAAAGTGCTCTAATGGAAAAGAAACCCCACCAAATCCTGAAATAAAGAGGAGATTCAATGTTCCCACAGTTCTCCTTAGCATTATCACATTCTCTCTGCCTCCTTTGCTATGCAACCCCTAGCAAGGAGCAGTTTGTAGGGGGAAAAGATCATCAGAGAGTTCCCCATATCCTTTGCATCTCTCCTTGTATTTCACTTCAGAGAGAGGAGAAATCTTACATGGTTGTAAATCTTCTAGTAATCAAATACAGCAATTAGAGATCTTCTGCATGTTACACTTTTTTCCCCTCCTAATTTGTATTTGTGATACCGTATTGACATGAGGAATCATTACATCTAATGCGCCCACTATGAATTCAAACTTTGTGTCATGAGAAGGTAATTATAGCTGGTTTCTCAGCATCCTGCCAGAAGTTTCTAATCATATTGCTTAGTAAGTTCTCAGTGTTGGCTCTTGCAAACATAGAACATAAAAGTAAATGTGAGGATATCTTCTCCTTAATCTTTACATATATCCATTCTTCAGATAGTAATTTCTCAGCTCACTCTGATACCAAATTCTCCTTTTTCAGGGTAGAGAGATTTGTTTCAGGGAATTTCAGCTTTGAGGTAGAGAAATCTGGCAGCCACAGTAGTCATAATGAGTGTTTTATCTTGTGCAAGAAGGTCTGAAATTCCACCCTCGGTTGCATTTCTGCAGCTGGTTGGGATCACAGGTGTGTAACAGCCAAATCCTGTACCACAAATCTAAATTTGATTCCTTCCTCACTGCATCTTTAACTCCTTGTTTAGCTTATGGAAGGCTGTGGTTTTGTGACAAGCAAGTATGAACAAGGGTTATCCTTACCGGCCTGTAGGGCTTTGACGACATTTTCAAGCAGCTGTGCCCAAGTTTTTCTTTAATACAAAACACCAAACAAGAAATTATGTCATTCACAAACACTGCCATGAACGTAGGGACATTGTCCTTGCCATGTGACAGCTTCATTGATCATCTCTCTGATTCTTCATTCAAATATTAAGGGAACAAGCAAAGACACTGAAATGTTTTGTATCATTTCTGCCTTAACAGTATCTTTTTGTCTAGGTAATGTTACTGGACAGAGTTAGATCCAGAGTTTTAGTCAGTTTTGCTACCGGACTCCACATGGTTTTGCATACTAAAGAGATAAAAACCTAGGCAAGGTCTAATACTCTAAAAAACATATAGTCAATTTTAAGAGTTTAAATACAATTACAGTTATCAAAGTGCTGGATGATTTACAGTATTTCCTGAATTTGAACTATTAATGGGTTTTTATGAAGTTTTTTTGTTGATTTTGGATGCAGGAAGAAGAAGAGTGCTGACTAACTTTCATTGTTTCTCAGTGCCTTGAGAGGAATACCTGGTTGCCTTACCTTGCAGTTTCTGTGTGGCAATACTGTGAAAAAGCTGGTGGGTGATTGCATGCCAATAAAGGTCTGGACAGTGTTGAAGGTTTAGACATTTTTCTATTTTTTTCTTTTTCAGCAGTGCTATGCCATGCCATTATTCTGATGCTTGTAGTGAAACTAGGTCTGCATAACAGCATCACCACTTCCTTTGATTGCTGTGGACCTGACTCTCTGCAGCTTTTTCACATCTGATAAAAAGATAAATAATTGTTTGCTTGTAAGATCCATCCTTACAATTAGTACTCCTTGGCTGATGTCCCAGCACAGTCTTTTCCATCCATCTTCAACTGTCTCTGTTTCATCAGCCCTTTTCTGCCTGTAAGCAGTTATCTCTGTTGGTGTGGACATGGCAAGCTGTGCCCCCACGCTGGCAGCAGTTGTGTACAGCCTGATGCCTCTGTTTCCTCCCAGCCCTTTCCAAGCCCCCAATGCTGATAGCACTTGAATAGCTTGCAAGGACCCCACAAGCAGGGAGGTGGATGGTCCAGAAGCAGAGTTTAAATCCTCCAAACACTTTTCAGAGCATGACTGGTGTAAAAGCTGGAACAGGCTATCATTATTGTTATTTATTATCTTCATCAATGACATAGACATAGGGATCGAGCACCCCCTCTGCAGATTTCTCAGATGACACCAAGCTGAGTAGTGCAATCACACACCTGAAGGATGGGATGCCATCCAGAGGGACCTGGACAAGCTCAAGAAATGCATGGTGTTGCCTTGAGAATCTCATGAGGTTTAAGAAGACCAAAAGCAAGGTTCTGCACCTGGGTTGGAGCACCCCTGGTACCAACACAGTCTGGGGGATGAGCAGCCAGGAAGGACTCAGAGGTGCTAGTGGTTGTGAGGCTGGACATGAGCTGGCAATGTGCTCTTACAGCCCAAAAAGCCAGTTGTGTCCTGGGCTGCATCAAAAGCAAGTCAAGAGCAGCTGAGGAAGGGCCATTCCTGGGCTGCCCATGGCTGGAAACCTGGGGGGACCCTGTGAAAGGCATTTCTTTCCTGACACAGATTCTCAGCAGAAGTCTGTGTGCCCACTCACCTGGTGTGTTTAACTCTGAGATTTGCTGCGCATGTGAAAGCAGGTCCTTGCTTCTTTTTGTGGCAAGGTTTGCTGTTCATGATGCAGGGATGGGGCCAGCACACCACAGTCTTACAGCTGGATCCAAGTGATGCTGCACTGAGGCTGTGGCCCAGATATCACAACTGCATGACTGCTTCCTCCAGAAGATAAGTGAAAACATAAAAACAGTAAAAAAATTCAGTCAAATTCTGAATTCTATTATTGTCATGTTTCTGTTGATTATATTCCCATCCATGTCTATCACCAAGTCACAGGAGATGAATGTTGCAAATCTGGAGTTGATATCAGATTCTCAGGACTTCCTGAAGAGGTCTACCATTTCTCTAGGCGGGTTTTTATCTGGAGGGTATGTCCTTCAGCTAATCTTCAACCTACGCTCACTCCTCAGGATGCAGAGAGCCTTTGCTAATTGGATTACTGGGGTGTATTTGTTGACAGTTCAGTTCTCACATGCTGTACATGGCCTGCAGCCTTCACAGCAATCTGCTATGCTTTTTCTTAAACCCAGGCAAAGAGTTTTATCGCATTACCTTCCTCCTGATGTGCATGAACTAGCTACTGTTTAAAGTTCCACATTTCCTCAGTCATGTCCAAACCCTCCTTGCCCTCACCCCAAGGTGCTGCATGTGGGATGGTCTTTGATTCAGCTGACCTGCTGCAAGTGCTGGGGGCTCAGGTGCCTCATATGGAGCCTTGTGTCTTATCTTCCTTGCCCATGGAAATATTTGCGCTGATCAAAGTCCTTTGCTGTCATGTGGGAACCTAGCTACAGACCTCATGTTGTGTTTGTTCTTTTTAATTAGTTTTCTAATTTTTTGACAGGACTCATGTTCCTGCAGTGGAGGCACGATGGGTGCTTTGTGGAAGCAAGTAGCAGATCACACACCAATGTAATCACTTAGCTCTGGTTTCAGGAGCTACCTTAGTAATTAATCTCCAATATACTTATGAATTCAGCTCTTCCAAACAGTTCCGTGTCTAGGAAATCCTCCTTACTGATTATGGCTTATCTGCTTTTGCTTCTCCATAAGACAGATGTGGGGCTGGCTGCTCATTCCCTTCATTTAGCCACTCCCCTCATTTGTCAGCCCAAGAGTCTATCACTGATAATTTTACATTTTCTCCCCAGATTTTGATTTAAAAAAAAAAAAAAAAAAAGAAGTAAAAGTAGCATGCAGCTAGAATTCAGTGACCAGATAACTCAGGCAGTAACCTGTTTCAGGACGGCTCCATTCTCACAGTTCCATTTTTACACTTGCTGGCTCCTACTGCCCTTGGTGTCTGTGAGATCACCATGGAAGATGGAGAGAAGGTTGTGGGGTTTTGGCAGTGGGCTGTACAGTACAAAGTCAAGTCTTGCTGACATGAGAGGCCTGCAAGCACAGACTGTGGTGGGACAGGATTGCAGCTGTGGGACAAGTGCTGCCCCAGCTCTTCTACAATGCAGGTGTTTAGTATCTAGACCTGGTGGCCAGGTGTAACCTCAGGAAGTTTTGGTTGGACGGGACCTCTAAAGATCAGCTAGTCCAAGCCCTCTACCATGGCTAGCATCGGTTTCAGTCTCTTTTTTTCAAGCTGAATTTCATTAAATAGCTGTTGTGAAAAGAGCACATTTGACCCTGACACCATGCCCAGCTAAGCTCCTGTTTGCTGTCAGGCAGCCTGCTTTGTGTGAGCAAGGCAAGCTGCTGACCTGGCGTGGGTACCTGCCTGCCTCTGGCACCTGACCTCGCTTCCCACCCCTTGGCAAGGAAATGTGCTGGGAGTATGAGCTCTCAGTGGTGTCCAATGGCACAGAGATACACAGTGAGCACATCAGCTTTCCTGCTGCCATCCTGCTTAACAACAGCCTGGTCCAAATATAGCATTCCCTTTATTCTAGCGCATATGAAATCTCTTTTATTGTATTTTATTGTGTATGACATTACTCTGTCAATTTTAAGCAGTTTCTTGAATTATTTTCCTGGTTTTATATTGATGGTATTTCTGTTACCACACCTAAATGGGAGTCATAATTCTCCCAGGCTTTTTGAAAACCTTTGTTATAGCACATTTTCTTATCATCATTGGTCAAACAGAAATAAAAAATACTTCACTGTGGGAAGTGGAGCGTAATTCATCAAAGTGGAGGTATTTGATATTATAATTTTATAGGTACATGTAAAACCCCTCCTCACTGATGTAGCTAAATTCCCACACACTGTCATAATTATGAACATATATATGCATTGCAGATCCTTGGTCTGACAGGAATTACGTGCATGGAGGTTTGTTTTCATTAAAATATTTTAAATAGCAGTTTATTAAACTACAGCAAATTTCTCTGTGACCGTAGTTTACAGTTGTGTTTTCAATAATTTAGCCAAGTTGAGCCTTGTGCAATATAAGATTTTGGGGGTTTTTTTCCCATTGTTTAATTTCAAAAATGTTAGCTGGAGAAAATTTTAAGCTGCACAAGTGCATTCTCATTACCCAAACATACACTTATTAAATGTCAAAACAACCCATATGTTAGACTACCCCTTAAGTGGTTGTGGTTTTTTCTCACTGAAAACAAATCAGATAAGAAAAAAGGAGGAGAGAAACAAGGAGAAAAACCCAAAGACTTGCCTATAAGTTATTTGTGCAGAAGATAAAATCATAATGAGATAGTGGTTTTTTCCAGTATACCTTATGTTCTGAAAATCCCCTCACAGTGTTCACACCAGATCAGAGGTGAAAACAAAACCAAAAAAATTCCAGGACGTCTGAAGTGAAACATTCTAGATCTTCCAAAACAAAAAAGAGATTTAGCTTCCAAGGATCAAGGTAATGGAGCTCCTTTTCTCCTGTCTGCAAATAAAAAACTGGGAAACAAAACTGGGAAGCAGTAAGACTGAATTGTGAAAAACAGTTTGGACTTCTGTATAGATATTTATAATTCCCAAAGTAGACATTTTTATTTTCATCAGCGGATAAACAATGGGGAAGTGGCAGGAAGGATGGTTGGGTGCAGAGAGGAGGGTATCAGGATGATATCCTGTTAGGAAGGAAAAAAGCATGAAATAGTTTCTTGTGTCTCTGTTCTTTGTGTTATGAGATTGAAAGTTTCGACAGTTGAGCGCCAGACTGAGGCACTTGGCCTTGAACATCAAGATAATTACAGTTGTGCAGAGCGTGGTGGGAACCACAACTTCATTGTTGTTGCAAATGCTCTTTTGTTTAGAGCATCATGGTTCAGTGCCTGCATGGCAGCCCTGCTCCTCCTGGGGCGGGTTTTGTTCTGGGCCCCGCACTGTACGCTGCCCCCAGCGCGCCTTCCCGAGCAGCCGCACGCTCAAGCTCCCTTTCTGCAACTCAACATGGGCATGCTTTACTTCTCAAATTCTCCACAGAGAAGCTTATGAGACCTTTTATACAGCATTTTCATAGAGTATAATTAAAAAGCATGTTTTAATTAGATAGGCCAGCTTCAAAGGGTCAGCACAACTGATGTGCATAGTGTAAGAAAGATGAAGATATGAAGATGTGTGCCTTATATTAATAATTAAACCCATTTTAATTGACACAATGAAGTGTATTAACTCTAATAAGATGGTAATCACTTAAGGTTACTTTAAAATTGAATGGTATTTAACAAAAAGGCTGAATTTTAATTCACGGGACTGCTGTAAGCAGAGTTAAGTACAAGCTATGAAAGCTGGCTGGATTAATTTTTTAAGAGTTCATTTAAAAACACTTTTTAAGAAAGTAACTTTTGAATTTCCATCTGTTCTGTAGGTCTAAAAATACATGGATTTTGAGATTTTCTGTGCAAGATTTGTGTGATATTACAATCCCTTTATCATGACTCATTAAGAAAAAGTCAGTTTCCCTGGTTGAGTTGCTTTTTGTTTTCTGTTTGTGTTCCTGCACTGTGTACCAAATATTTTTTAAGGCTACCAAAACATAAGATTATGGGATTATGTTTTTAAACTTAATCCTTTTAATTTGACAAGGAAAGGGGCATTTTTGATTGGGGCTTTTTTTTTAAATTTTCTTTCAATGTATAACAATAAGAATTTGATGAGCATCAGATTGTTTTGCCAGCTCTACCTATCCCATGATGCTAAACCACTGAACTGTAATTCACAGTAAAGACAGTTAGACAGTGCTTTTAAGTATACCTTTCTTTTAAGCTGATACTTCTCATATAAAATAAAATACAAATCTCTGAACTGCTAGCTTCCTAACACACACTTAAAAGGGTAGATTGACTTTAAGCGTGGTTTTCTGTTGCATTATTAATATTTTATGGCCTATCTTCAGTTATTCTCACTAATTGGCCATTACGCTTCTTTCCACCAGAGCTTCTGGGACCACCTAGAGTGTGAAGGGGCATGGTTTGAATTGGGGCCTGCCTGGTTCTAAATTGCCATGATATTTACCATAGCATTGGATTACACAGAAAATGGGAGAGTGAGATGTTCCTGTGAAAACTTCTAATTTTATGAAAAACACAAAATGCAGGCTCTCACCAGCCCTCCTTTAGTGGAAACATGCAGAGTTAGCTGCTTGTGCAGTCAGTCCCAGTGGGCTGCTGGAGACAGGGGGAAATGGTTTCTGTGTGTTGTCTCCTGTGAGCTGAATCATCATGTCTGTAACATTTACATGGAGAAAATGAAGTGGGATCTTAGGGCTGAACTCTCCTAAAGGGAAGAGCAATGTTTGTCCTTGAATGGGAGACACTGATCTTCTTGTCTGCTTATTCTTTAACCTTAATTTTTCGTCTTCTTTCAGAGGGCAGTTATTTGCAGTCGTGTTGCCTTTTTGAACTGCTTTGCGATGCTAATTTGATCAAAACCAAGTGCTAGAGTTTTGCTCTTGCCCACCAATTTAGGAACTGGGAGTTGCAACCCTTTGGTGATCTTTGTGGAAAGCAGCTTAGGGAAACCAGGCTGAAAGTGAGCAGGAAGCCTGATGGTGCCTGAAAGTGTGTCTGGTTTTCCAGCTCCTGAGTTCCTGTTGATAAAAGATGTTATTGCACACACACCCCTGCCCCCGCCACCACGCCTTGCTTGCTTTCCTCAGTCACATAAATAGTTTAATGTATTTTGAAAAGCCCAGTGGGAGGCCAAAACAGCCTGTGGAAAAGCAGCCTTGTGGAGTTAATGGTCTTGGTAGTGGCATTTGGTGCCCAGGAAGAATTGCAACTCCGTGGCATGAAGTAATCTTTCTTGTCATCTGAGCAGAAGCACAATGAGCCTGTCCCCTTCTCCTACCTCACTGCTGCCCATGGAAGGAGGTGAGAACTAGGCCTGGCAGGTGGTTCCCATGCTGGAGTGCCTGCAGGTGTGCAGGGATGCAAATATGGATCAGCCTGCAAAGGTTGTCCCAAAGGGAATCTGTCCTGCCAGCCATGGTGACTACCCCAGCCTTTGGCTCCCTCCACGTGCCCCTCCTCAAGTAACACTCCTGGAGAGGAATCAAGAGAGACAAGAAAACAAAATATAAAATCAGATAAATTTTTAGTAAAGGTAGAGGGTGATAGTGCCTCTTAAAAATAAATGGAGGGAGGGATATTCTTCTGTAACTGAATGTGTTATGCAAAGGGATGCTTTGTTCTTACACCTCCAGCTTCTTCACCAGTTTTAAGGTGGGATTTTTAGGAAGAGATTTATTCCAAGTAATAATGCAAATTGCAGACACAGTGGAATAATCTAGTTTGAGGTTTATCTTTGACATCTATAATAATGTTATCCCCTTGATAATACATCCAGAGATTAAGCTTAGGCTTTTATTGAAAGGCACTGCTTCATCACCATATCTTACACCAAATCACTGCAATTTGCATTATGATGAATTGTCTTACATGTAAACCTGCCACAGGGTTCAACGTAACAGGAAATTTTTGTGCATTTCTTTTTTCTCATGTGTAGATTTGTACTGTGTTTAGCTCTGGGAAGGCAGAACCTAAAAGGTTTCTAAGGCTTTACCTTGCAGGTCAAATGCAGAAGGAGATGACACATTACAAGGGCCCTGTACATTGCAATAAATGGTTCAATAATTTAGAAAGGTTAGCAACCATTGTCAAGTTAGTCAAGAATAAAGATGAAGACGTTAAGAAATTACCCACTGGACCCCCTAGGGCAAAATTTGTTGTCAAGTAAATGTAACAGGCTAAAGGCTTGGATGTTAAAGGCCTTTTCCAACCATAATCATCCTGTGATTCTATAGGTTTTTCTCCTCCACCACATGTAAAGCATTCCAAAAAAGTGCTTTTCCTCAGCATTTCCTCAAAAGCCTGGGGGTGATTATGCCTGGGGCTGTGGGAGCAGGCAGCAGGGGGAAATCAGACATGTTGTGTGCACCCTGTCCACTGGCCCACTGCAGGACACCAGTGCCCAGGTTTCACACAGACATGTCTCTGAGTGACTTTGCCATTGAGCATGTGCAAAGCAACCCTCTGGGGCTTCTTTTGGAGGTATTGGCACCAATCCATGGGCTGGAAAATCACAAATTACCTCTTTTTTTTTTTGCCAAACTGTAAGGTGGGCTTCAGAATTGGGTGTTTTCTTAAACGGGGAATATTTTACTGTGGCATCTGTCATCTGGCTTCTGGCTCACCATAGTGCTGTCAGGAAAAAAAAAATCACAGTATTCCTGATAAATTTTGGTTTCAGTTCTAGTGCTCACACTGTTCTGGCCTCATGGCTGGAAGGTGAAAGGTGAGTTGCCCGGTGTAGACAGAGTGGAAACTTAATGCCTGGGAATTTTTAATCCTCAACAAATACACAAGGGAGAAAACAGAGTTATTCAGTTGTGGCTTTTGTCTATGCTCTGTTCTTGCTGTCACTGGTGGAAATTGCATAGGAGAATGAGGTTCAGTGATCATGCAGCATTGAGCATATACCTTCTTGAGAACATGCTCATAATTTCTGAATCCACAGACTAATTCATTTCTCCAACAGATGTGCCCCAAATACCACTAATCCTCCTCAGTGTTGTTTCTTCTCCCTCCCACCTCCCCCAATTATTCCTTCTCATTTAAATGCAAAAACACAAAACAACCCAAATCATCAATCCATCCATCCATCCTTCTCTGCAGGGTGTCTTTTGTTTTGCTTTGTTTTGTGACCAGGGAAGGGGAGGAGTCCAGGGAAAATGGAACATCCTTGCTCAGGCTGCTGCTGCTCTGGGATCCTGGCCTGGTTTGGGGCTGTCAAAGGGCCAGGCACTGCCCTTTGCAGGGACTGCTCTGCATGTGCATTGCACCAGTGGGCACAGCCTGGAGCAGCTTCAGGGAAACCTGCTTTTGCTGCTTTAGCTTCTGTAAAACACAGTTTAGCTTGGTTTGCACTAGGGAAGGATCAGCAAGAAGAGTGGGGTCCTGGCTCTCCCTTGCCTGTTTGGCCCATGGGATATTTTCATGGAGGTCCTCCTTCTCCTCACAGGAACTTGCAGGAATTCAGAGGAGCCAGGGTGTCGAGGTTTTCCTTGAGGACCCTGGTGGGAAGAGGAACCAGGAAGGCTCAAATAACATCATCCTGTTGAGGTGTGAGTAGGAATAGGAGCTCCTTCAGAACAGACAGTCTGGGCTGGAATTGGACCACCAAGAGCGCTCATGTACCTTGGGGCCAGCAGATGACACCCACAGCTTCAGAGGCAAATAAAATAAAATAAAAAGCCTCTCACATTCATTGTTTTAAAGAATCTCGTTATTAAAAATCTTGAGACACTTATTTAGCTGAGTCTTAGGATTTCTGAAAATCTGAATTATGAGTTATCAGGGATGCCTAGGGGGAACTTTATGGAAGCACAGAGAAGGGAAGTATAAGAGATATGTGTTTGTATGCAAAAGAGCAGTGGTATCTGCACAGTTTCTTCCCACCAGCTCAGAGCTTTGTCCTTATGCCCACAGAGAACCTAAAGCAGATCCAGAGATAATAATCCAGTGATTTCCAGAGTGTCTTATTATAGAATCATTTCTACATATCACCTCAGAGAACTGCTTGGCAAGCTATATGCATAGTGTGACAGGAATGCTTTTGCTGTTACTTTGCTTAGTGTTATAAGGTCAGGTTACTCTCTTGTAAATACATAATATTAAATCTGGAATGGTTAGCAACTGAAATTCTGCAGGACAGCTGTCACTGCAAGTCAGCAGTTTGAGTGTGTATGTGTGGAGTATGTCTGTGTAGGTATTTATGTATTATTTTACTTTAACCTGTTTCTCATAATATGACTCTATGAGTCAGAAAGCATCAAAGGAAGCAGAAAGCAAAAGAAAGAAGGGAAACTCTAAAATAGACCTTAAGCTGCTGTTTCTCCCTATAAGAGGATTTGGGATAATTTTAATTAACCTAGATCAGTCCTGGTTCTAAAAACATAAACAAATGAGTAAAAGAAAAGACCAAAATGTATTTTCAAGTTTAAAGGTTTAGTAGCAGTGTCATTTAGAAACCTCACAAAGTCATGACCATCAGTGTCAATAACATGGAGTCTGCATGGCCTCTCTGAAGTGGCAGTAGGGGTTTGGCCCTTGATTTCTAAGGAACCCAGATTTTATGTCTGTTACTCAACACTTCTGAGTCACTCATGTAAAATGGTACATTAATTTAGTTGTCCCCTAAGTAATCTCTGTCACTAGTACACCAGTGGCTTCTAACTTCTATTGATCCAGTTTCTCCATCATTCAGAATGAGCTGGCTGATGTTTCTGGGTAGCTGCTCTCTAACTTCTCTCATAAACTCAATAGATGTTTGTTTGTTTGTTTGTTTGTTTGTTTGTTTGTTTGTTTGTTTGTTTGTGTCACATTTCATTAGTAATTGGCATTTGCTGCCAATTTGCTGGGAGGTAAAGCTGACCTCCCACTACGTTCTGAGGGTAGACTCATGCACCACAGAGCCACTGAATTTCCCTTAATGGACATGGATTTCCCATTAATTTCCCTTTATCAAGTCATGAATTTACCTTTATGGACAAAACCCAGTGCTAATTTTTATTATTTGAATTGCATCTATATTTTAGGCAAATTTTCCTGCAGAACATCCATGTACAATCAGTGGAGAGAGGTGGGTCTCTACTGGAGATGTTAGTCAGTTCTCCTAAGGCAAGCATTGAGCCACTGGACTCACACATGAGCTATCTAAAATGGCTCAAAGCTGTATTTCCATAACAGTTAAACCTTTCTAAGAATTCCTGGGTGCGTGGTCCTGCCTCCTTCCCATGTGCTAGCTGTGCTATTCATCCCATCAGGTCTAGAAGGGACTTAATCTGTAGATCACTTACACTTCAATAAAGAAATGAATGGTGTTTTGCCATCTTAGCTCTACAAATCAGTCAGCTGCAGGATTACATGAATGCCTGCACAAGGGAGGGGGAGGAAACTGCAGCATGCTTGGGGAAAGGAGGGGACTGTGGTAACTCCCACTCTCTGAACTATGGTGAAACCACCCCTAAAGCACAGGATCCCAACCTCTTTATCTCTTGTCCCAGTAGAGATTTCCAAGCTGATTCTGCAGCTAATTTGTTTTTAACAACCTTCATATTTCTTAGTGCACTGATTGCTTTGGTGCCAATTGTCATGTAAGGTTAGTAGTGCTTTAATTACTAGAGGAAAAGGAGGATTGATTTCCCATAATACGCAAAAAATGCAAATGCATTTTTAATGGAGTTGGTTCTTTATTAGGGCAAACGGTCAATAGGAATTGTTTAAAGAATTTAGTTGTTCTATTTCTTGTTGTTTCTCCTTTTGCCTTAATTCTTGTGGATTCTTCTTTCCACTTTAAAGCATATAATTTTAGGTCAGCTGCTTAAATCAGCTTCTCAACATGCTGTTTATTCTGGCAAGGCAACTACAAACATAGAGAAAATTAATATGTGTCTAGAGTGAGTGGCAAGATGAGGAAAGGAGAAAATAATCAGTTCAAACAATTACAGACAGTGAGTAAAAAATTAATGTGTCCAGGGAAACTGATGAAAAAAGAACATCAGTGCAAATTTGGTGCTTCTTGTAAATATATATTTAATGTACTGTTTCAGTTGAATACAATCAGATAATAGTAAAAAAATTTGAGGACTAGTCCCTAAACCGATGTATTGGTGAAACACACTGCAGTTAACTGATGTGAAGAGGAATTCTGTATGTATTTGGATGCCATCATCTTGTTTCCAGGAAGCTTTCAAACATTTTACATCGTTGTTGTAAAGTCAAGCAACTCATCAGCAAAACCACAGTCAGATTTCTACAAATACCAGCTCATTGATGCACTCTGGTGTGTTTATTGGAACCCACAATGCTTAGCTCACAAGGCATTTGCAATTGTGAGATTACTGTCTTGGTTTTAAGACAGTTTATTTTTATTTATTTTCACTTTTTTATCACTATTTATTGTTTATTAACTTTGTTGTTATTTATTGTTTATTAACTGGTTAAAATTTGGAATTGGTCAGAGGAAGACCAAATCTAGCCAGCCTTTGTATTTGCCTGTTCTTGTTATTTTGCACCTGCTATTGTGGGGTCCTCACTTGTATAAACTTAATAAGAGAAACTTTATGATTAACATCTTTGTACCATTAGTCCTAAAATCGAAGAGGATAGGTGTGTATTAAAGATAGGATGTTTGTGAGTAGGATGCAGTGTCCAAAGCAACTATGACATTTTGATCTCAAGGGCTTTAAAAACAGGAAGCACTACGTAAAGGGCTGCAGAAAAGCCACAGGACTAGAAGCTTTAAAAGCCATCAATATTAATTGGGAGCCTATAAGTTCAGCTACTGCCATGTCACAGTAAATAATTTTCTGGCAAGGGCAGAATTTTTTCAAAGCCCAGGAATCTGCTGGCAGATAACAGGCAGCCATGGCCCATGTTATCTGAGAGTGCATGCTTTAGCTTTAGCAGCTGGAGGGGCTGAGCTTCACGTCCCCTGCTTGGATCTCACAGAGCTGTGATGTGGAACTCGTTTGTTCAGTGATTCCTAAAATGCAAGCCAGTGTGAAAAATGAAATTATATTAGTCAAGGAAATGCTGTGAGGAGCAAAGGAGGGTTTCACAGGCTGCGTGAGTGGCTGAGCCATGCCACCATCACCAGCCTCACAGACTGACCCCAGGCTGTGTGTGACAGCTATTTGGGCTGTGCTTTTATCACCCCAGCCCCTCCAGACCTCACTGCACAGCAGCTCTCCCCCTTCTGTACTATTTTTTCCTACCAGACTGTAAGGCCACCCTCTGATGGCACGTGCCAGCCCTCCAACCTTCAGCTGCAAGCAGGCACACAGGCGCTTTTCATTCCCAAGGGCTGGCACATGCAGCTCCTTCCTTTCCTGCTCCTCAAGTAGCTCTTCCCTGAGGGCCCTCTGGCTCCAGCCAGCAACCAGCTCTTCCTTCAAGTCCATGCAGGCTTTGGTTCAAATTCTGAGGATGATTTTTAGGCTGTGCCTCAAAACTCCTGCAGGGCAGAGCTGTGGGACAGTGGTGTGTCCAAGGGGAGGTGGCTGCCCTTGGAAGTGACAAACCCAAGGGTGACACAAAGGTGCCTTCGTTTGCCAGTCCTGATCAAAGCCCTGCTTCGAATTCTTGCTCAGATGGCTGCTCCAAAAGGCAAACATGCTCTGTTTCTAAATAATTCCAGGCACTTTTGGAGAAAAGGTTAATAAAGGTTTCTAAGTTCAAAAAACAAAAGGTTTTTTGATGACCTTTGTGTCTCAAAGCACAGTGACACCTTGGATTTACTGTTGAGATTTCAAAACCACTATTTTAATATATTTTGGTAAATGCACATAAAATATGAAAATTCAACATCAAAGAATATGCATTAAATGCAGTTCTCATTTGCATTACAGACTTAAGAGAATTCAGAATAATTTTAGTAACTGGGACATCAGTGATGCTACAACTGAATAAATATGGAACCAGGAATCTTGAAGTATATTGTTTTAATTTACTTCTTTACATGTCATAATGAAAAGACGGAATAAAAACAATGCAATATAACTTTTCTGTAAGCTTTTCTCTTAAATGGTTTCATGCCTGTACAAGTATCTAAACAAACAATCTATACATTCTTGCTTTATCACAGAATTAATACAAACCATCAATGACTTCCAGCTTAGGCTTTTATATGTCACCTCTGTATTGCCGTGTATTGCTGTGGAAATATCCACAGCATGCTGCAATGCCAGGAATCTCTCCTTTTAGCTCACCCTTTTTCTCTCTGTGTATTCAAGCCTCCATGTTATTTGCTTTTACAAAATACATCATTCTGTTCCCAGAAAGCCTTGAAGATTACATTCTTCTGTGAGTCAGGGAGTTATTTCACAAAATATCCTACTACTTTTTGTAAAGCAACAAACCTCTGTTTTTTCTTTCTATAGGAATTTTGTTTTTCCACTCTTTTGAGAGTTTTGGTACACAAGATACATGTTTAAGGGCCGTGCTTATGCAGCAGATCTTCAACAAGTGCTTGCTGTAGTGTCCTCTTAAAACATCTAATTCATCTGTGCATCATATCCTGTATACTGAGGGATGTCTTGGATGATATATACATTTTTTCCAAAAGAAACATGTAATAGAGCGTTTAAAAATATTAAGGAAAGTGTATTCACATAATCTTGACTGATATGTAGAGCTGATAATTGGAAACAGGAAGATATTTATCAAGTGATTTTCACAGCACTTCACATAATACATTGACGTGAGACTACAGGAACATGAGTGCCCAAGGGGAGAAGCTCTAAGCACAGGCTTGGACTCAAGGCTATGTGGGTTATTAGTTCAGAGTAATGCACAGAGCAGGTCCATCCTCCAGGGCTGGCCCCTCCTGCATGGGGTGTGCCTGGCTCCTGATCATAGCAGTTTTGTGTTTGCTCCTGCATTTTGCCAGCTTAAGCCATACCTGGTCTGAAAGGCAAGTAATGCAAGAAGAAAAAGGCAGCAAAGCTGGAGAGCCAAAACCACAAAGCTGCCCACCTCACCTTATCTCAGAGATCACTGCCCTTGGGGCAGTGGCTGAACCAGCTGCAAACCATGGCAGTTTACAGCCTGGCACAGAAAGGAGGTGCAGACCCAGCTCTGGGTGCTGAGGGTGCAGGGTACTGCTGCCTTCAGCCTGCCTCCCAGTGTGGGCAGCTTTGGCGTGGGAACCTGTGGTAGCTGGGCTGTGGAGCAATAAATGGAACAAAACTTTCCATTTAAATTTGCCTTTGTTAATGAGCCACTGCCCACAGCTCCTGCTGCTTTTACTTTCCTGCAGGAATGTGTTTTCATGGTTTTAACTGTGCTTGGATCAATCACAGGACCACAGAATGGTCAGGGTTGGAAGGGGTCTCTGCTCCTCCAAACCCCTGCCAAAGCAGGGTCACCCACAGCAAGTTGCACAGGATCAGGTCCAGATGGGTTTTGAGTATCTCCACTGAAAGAGATCCACAGCCTCTCTGGACAGCCCATTCCAGTGCTCTGTCATCCTCAAAGGACAGAAGGTTTTTCTCTTTCTCAGATGGAACTTCCTGCTTTTCAGTCTGTGCCTGTTGTCCCTTGTCCTGTTGCTGAGCACTGCAGAGCCTGTCCCAATGTAATTGTATCATCTGGTGGTGAGTGGTGGTGCGAACATTGAAGTGTTAGAAATGTCTTCCTTCAGCTGGCAGTGTTGAGTAGTATTGCTCTACATTTATTTGTCAGACACTGTTACTGGGTTAAATTCAACTGTATATGCCACCTTAAGTTTCTCTGAGCAGTTTTACATGTGGGATGTGAACATACCATAGGAAGACACATGTCAAAACACTAATGTTAACAAATTAACTCACCCAGAGGGTTTGGCTTTCTGTACAATGATAATTCAGCAGCTGCTTTTGTCCCAGCCACAGCAGATATTTTAAAATTAATATCCTCTGTACATTTTTTAAAATTAATATCCTCTGTACATTTTTTTTTTTAATTGGGATTCATTCTCAGATTTTGAGCAAGCACAGAACAGAAACCCATGGCATACATACAAAGCAAGACACTGCATTCTTTAGTAGTATTTAACACATCCTACTACATGCTTTGGGGATGAATAAAGACAAATTATTTAGGGGTAAAACAATTTAGCAAGTGGCACACAGAATCCATAACTTCTGTGGAGAAGTGTCCTTCTCCAAAGGGTTCAGAAAATTGTCATCACCTGCAGGATGCCTGTGTGGGAAAAGGTGGAAGCAATCCCTATATCACCTGTATCCTGCTTGTTCTTGCTATAGACATTTTAAGAGCTTTACCATGAGCTCAGCCATGTCCTGCTGCCACCATAGGCAGCAAAGCCGAATCCCATTTGAGACAAAGTGCAACCATTTATCTGTTTTACACAATTTCTAGCTATAGTGAAACACCAAAACAATTTGCACATATTATGGTTGACAGAGAATGTTTTTACCTCCTCCCATCTAGATCTATCACCAGGTCTGTATTTGTCACTCAGTTTGGAAGCAGCCCAGGAATCTGAAAACCATAGGCCAATGTTGTTGGATATTTGCAAGAGGATTGCTCAGCAAATCATATTCCACACTTCCCTGAAAATTCAGACTTGAAGAAGATGCAGCATTCTTACCCCCAGCAATCACAGGCTTGTGCCTCAGGTGCTTAGGGGATCAGGTGCAAAAGTCTGGAAGCAGCTTGACCTGTAGCAGAACCACGTGGGTAGCTGAGTGTCGCAGCTTGGTGCTGGGGCGAGGTGCCACCTTCCCTGATGTCTGCTTGTCCCGTTGCAGGAGAGTCCTGCGAGGTGAACGCGCGCTCCGGCCGCTGCGCGCCGGGGGTGTGCAAGAACGGGGGAACGTGCGTGAACCTGCTCATCGGGGGCTTCAAGTGCGAGTGCCCCCCCGGCGAGTACGAGCGGCCCTACTGCGAGATGACCACCAGGAGCTTCCCCCCTCAGTCCTTCATCACCTTCAAGGGGCTGCGGCAGCGCTTCCACTTCACCGTCTCCCTCATGTAAGTCCCAGCGGGGAGGGGTTCTGGGGCTGGTGGCTTCTCCCTCAGTTTGTCATGTACTGAGAGCCACCAAAGAGCTACCCCTGAAGGTCACTGCAGGGATTTCTGACACTGATTCCTGCGAGCAGGGCATGTTATTTGAAAGCATTTGATTTTCTGCCCTGTTGTGGATGTTTCTGTTTTGCTGACTCATGACCTTCCCTGTGTAACACAGGGTGATGGAGTAGGGAGAAGGGGTACCAGGACCTCTCTGGCCACCCATCACCAGCCTTCAGCTGCAGAAGTGCCAGGGTGAATCGTGGGTTTGACGCTTTTATTGTCTGGGCCTTTGGCTTCCTGACCTTCAGCCCAGCTTCAGAACCAATCCATTTGTGCTCTTTGTTTGGGAGCACTCTTCCCATCTCCTGTTTCCCCACCTGTGAGAGGACCTGGGCACGTCAGGCCATGGCTGAGCACAGTCTGGTCCTTCTCAGGTTCTTGCTTTCCAGTGCTGGGCTTGGGACAACCCCAACTGATCCAGCTCCTCCCTTAGCCCCTTCTGACCTTCACACCGAGATCATGCTTCTGGTCCCATCCCAGCTCCCAGGCTCTAGTCTTATCTCCATCCCATCTGCCTCAACATCCACATGTTGGGCAGTCTTCTTCTGGGCTGTCACTTTTCCCCCTGAGAGCCTTCTTGCCCTCTTGCTCAGGTAGGCAGGGAGGAGCAATGATGGCAGCCACAGCCATGGCCAAGGGCTCTCTCTCACCAGGGAAAAGCCCCTCTTCTGGAGGAGACTTCTTGGGTCATAGGGCTTGCTTGGTGTGGAGCCAGAGCTCCAGGTGCGCAGATGCCTCTTCTCTGAGGAAGGGCTGGGTTTGCAGCTCTCCCATGGTTTAGCTGGTCAGGATTGACTTTTGGTTTTTCCTCACAGCTGACTGAGTAAAAAACAACACAAAATGTGTTACTCCTGACCCCAAAGAGCAGAGCTGGGGATTTTTTGATAGGTACAACAGCAGCTTCAAGGGCAGACCTGTGTGTGTATCTGCCCAGAGAAAGTGCTCAGGGAGGTCAGACAGGCTTCAGGCTTATGTCTCCTCCAGCACCCAGCCATTTCCTGGTGTTTCATACCTGTCAGGAGCCAGGTCAGTTTTTACAGCATGCTTTTCAGTCCTTTTGCATGCTTTCCTTTCCTGAGCTAAGATCCCAGAGAGACTCCCCATGTAATGCTTCTATTAACAGAAGTAAGTAATGCCCCATCCTTGTAAATGTTCAAGGCCAGGCTGGATGGGTCTTGGAGCAACCTGGTCTAGTGGAAGGTGTCCCTGCCCATGGCAGGGGCTGGAACTGGATGGTCTTTATGGTCCCTTCCAACCCAAACCATTCTATCATTTTATGATTTCTACCATTTTATCTTTCATCTGCCTTAATCCTAAACTCAAAATTTTATGGAATCTTGAAATTTTGCTTAAATCAGAAAGCACAGATGTGGTTTGCACACAAGCCAATGCAAGGGAGTGTTGTGCCTGTGAAGATTGTTTCAGAGCGTCAGGTCTAAGTCCACAAGAAAACCAAGGAGGAAAAGGCTCTGTTGGATTTGTCAGACCCACAGTGTGAGCAAACAAAGGTGCAGTCTGGGCTGGCTGCCAGCTTGAATTGCCTGCACTACCCTTGACTTGTCCCCTCAGCCAGGAGGTGTCATTTTTCAGGCTTTTGGAAAGAGGGCTTTGACGATTAGGGTGCTTTAAGTTAAAATTACTCAAATGCCCTGTGTAGGGGTTATTGAGAAATAGCAAAGTACTGTACAAGGGTAGTCCTTACACCAGGGCTTCTTCACCATCTTTAGAACCACAATGGCTTATTTAGTCATGAGCTAAACACTGCTTGCTCCATTTGGTGTGACTATAAGAATTCTAGGCCATTAGGAGGTTCATCCCACACTGTCTGGTATGACAACACATTTAGCTTTCCATACCTGAAGTTTACTTTTTCTTACACCAGCTATTTCTTTGGCTTTTATTAATCCTTCAGTGGAGGAGGAGGGCATTATGTGAGGATCAGCAAGAATTAGCAGTTTGACTGCTAACAATGATTTACCATTACATGTTTTGTGATTTGGGAGCATTTGTAAAATCCCAGGGAGTCCAGCTTCCCTCAGCCTCAATGACCCATCCTAGCAAAGAACAGAATATTTGCCATGTCCAGTCTCATAACTAAAATGTTTTTTTAAAGTATTTAGGTTACTGACCGTGCATGTCTTTCTGCTCCCAATATTATGTATCTTCCTTGCTTAATCTTAACACTTATTAACCCTTCACTCCAAGAGACACTGTTAGTGGAGAGGTTTTCTCATTTTTTATGCAAAATTCTGTAAGAAAGAGAGTCTTTTGTTTCCTGTGTCATGAAATGAAACATATCCCTTCTATTAAAAAACAACATTTTTTCCCCCCAGCTGGTGGGTGACAACCAGACAAGTTCAAAAGCAGTAGTGCTTTTAACCACAAGTATAATATCAAAGTTGATTTTGATTAGTGGCAAAGAATGGAACTGAGCACAGATAAAGAAATAAACAAAATGGCCTAATAATGTATTAGTTTAATAAATAATGTTTTCATTATTGTAGGAAATTGTAAGAATATGAGAAAATATATTCAAAAAGAACTAAGCTTCCTGATATTGCTGCCAGACTAAATCTTCCTTCCCACTGAAGAAGCAACACTAGCATTATTCCCTTTTCCTTTGCTCATATATATTCTGCACAGATGTGATCAAAATATTTGGAAAATATTTTTTTCATGAAAAAATAGTCTTGGGAAATGTTTTACAGGAGCTGTATTCCTTTGGATGAAATGTTTGATGGTGAAAAGTGAAAATTAAATCCATGTTTTGATAATATTGATATATTTCAATGGTATTGCTGTAATTAATTTAGTTTGCATTTTACTTGTATACTATTATACTATGATAAAACTAGAAATAAATATATATATCAAAACTGATTAAAAGTAATCAAAACATTAATTTTTTATGGACTATAATGCACATTCTTTGAAATTTAATTTTTACAGGAAATATCAAATTTGTGACTTCTGTTTTTTGAATCTGAACAATTCATTATCCTTCAAAAACATTTTAAAATATATGACTAAAATTTCCCATTTCCATGTAGCTCAAATTCTGAAAGGTCTCTACTCAGTGTGATCTACAGCATACATATGTCTGACAAACAACTTCTGCTAAAAATTATTCTTTATCTTTGGAACTTTTTCTTTCAAATACCAACCCTGGTATTCTAAAGTACTGCTTGGTGCCCATTCTCTGAAATGCAGGTTTTGCTGCATCACGTGAGAGTCTTGCTATTAGACATGATATGACAGGCACAAGAGTCACTTCTTGTGTCTGTGAAAGACAGATTTCATTTCATTAGCTGTGTTCAGTATTTCACTCATTTGTAGGAAAATGGGTTAATTTAAATCAGGCATATATCCTGAAGTTCAAGATACAAAATCAGACTAAATTGCCATTGGGAAACACTAGAAATTCCCATGGTTTCTCTCTTTTTCTCTCTTTATCTAATATTAATCTTTGTAAAAATGTTTATATAAAGTTTAATTTTTTTTTTTTTGCATTTTTGAGTAGATGAAAGCTGTGTGCAACTCTCCAGAGATAAGAGAATTCAATTAAAAAATATAAAATACTATCAATGAGCAGAAATTTTTAAAAAATGGTCTGTGCTGACAAAAAACTTAGGCTTTTTTAAAAGTGGGGTTCCCCCTTTTTCTGCAGGAAAGATTCATACCATATTAGTAGCACAAGAAAAACAAAACCCAAATGCACCTGTTGATGCTGATCTAGTGAAATCATTTGAGTGTTTGTTTTCCTTCTTCCAATGGACTGATCAGGTGATTGACTAACTCTGATTTTCCACATGGCATTATTAAAGTAACTCTTATCTTTCTTTCCCCTTACTCCCCCATCAGGCTTTTTTAATCAGTTGATGACTGTCCTAGGACACTGTAGCATTTAGACAGCAGGGATCCCCCCTTTGAAGTAAAAATGCTTTCTAGCTGTCAGACTGTTTGCAGAGTGTAGTAAGTGCTACTGTTTGGCAAGTGTCAGATACTGCTCTTGCATCTTGTGTCTGCCTAATTTAGCCCTCGTGAGGGTCAGCAGATCTCTGCAGAGTAAATTTCTGTAATTTCCATCTGCTTGCCTTGTTGATTGTGAAAGAGAAGATTTATCCTGTGGCTGACTCCTCAGTTTTACAATTTTCTGTCTGAAGATTGATTCAAAGGTTTTTTTATCTGCTAAACACAATGCTCTCTTTCTTCTGGGTGACTTGGCCATCAGTCTGTAACCCAGAAGCTGTTAAGCACAAGCTAACTCCATGTCTCTGTGTTCTAGGTTTGCAACCAGGGAGAGGAATGCTCTCCTCCTCTACAACGGGCGTTTCAACGAGAAGCACGACTTCATTGCCTTGGAGATCATTGAGGAGCAGATCCAGCTCACCTTCTCTGCAGGTGAGCTTTCACTTGAGTCAAGCATTCCTGCTTGAGGTCAGGAGATCCTCTCAAGCCGTTTGGAAATGCACTTCAGTGATTTTATATGGCTATTTGCTGCCTCATTACCTTACTGGCTGACATTGCACAGTAAACAAGTGATGCCGGGTGTACTCCAGATTGTAGCGGTTTGTGGCGATTACTCTCACTGTCGTAGGCAGGAGCTTGTCAACAAATCAGTTATAAAAGCCAGAGTTTATGACTACTATAAAAGATTGGCACTAGCCTGAATGTTGGCCTCCAAGCCAATGTTTGCTTAAATTTAAATGAGACTTCATGTTATCATACTGTGATAAATGTTGTGTGTTTATGCGTTTTTACTCTACACCATCAGAGGTGCATAAATGTTATCTTAAAAATCTGTGCAAGCCAAAGGAAAAGATAGCAGAAGTGAAAATGGCCTGCCATTCATTAGGGATTGAGGAGGAGCAGTGCAGTCTCTAGAATGTGTTTCTCTACTGGAGAAGCACCTCCTCTTAGAAGAAGCCATAAACAACATCAAATTGAGGAGAGCTGCATGCTCACTGCTACAGTGGGCCAGGAAACAACAAGTGGCAGCTTTGGCTGCTTTCTACACTAGGACTAAGCCAGTGTCTTTGGTGCTTGTAGGAGAAGGGAGAGGGAAGGGCTGACGAGCAATGTTCAGGACATATGCCCAGAAGCAGATCTGTCCTTTCAGTGGCAAGGCTTTCGTGACTTAATGAAATCTCAGTAGTGCAGACAAACTCTGGCTGTCACAGGTTTAAGGTGTTTTTCTCCTGAGACTAAAACAAATATCTGGAAAGGGCTGTTGTCCTCTAAGTCAAGGGGAGTTATGTGTAGGTCAAGTGAGATGTTTGTGCCTCTATACAGGGCATGGAGTTCAGGAAATAATCCTGCTATTTCCCATTATCCGTATTCAGGACAGACTCGTGGGCTCCAGTCAACTCCTGCTTTATTTTTGTGGAAAGTGAGACATTGCAGGCAGTAAAGCCATAGAAGCAAAAGCCCAGCCTGCACTGGTGTTGCACACTCATCACCAGTGATGGCTGCTGCCCTCAGACCCCATGGCAAATCCTGTGTGACCCCATTGATCTACCAGCAATGCTGAGTGCATATGTGGGCCTTTGGGTTGAAGGTATCCAGTTACATTTCCCCTTTATTACCTCAGAGTTGTCCAAATTAGATTTTAAGGCAGGTTTCTGAATGGATTACTGTAAGGAAATAACATGCTGCAGAGAGATGTGCTTTCTTCTGTAGCTCAGCTTCACCTGTCTAAACTTGAATCAAATTGCTTGGAAGGTACCCTGAGGATGAATGGGAAAAAAATAAATTCTGCTTGCACTTATATGCATTTAAATGTGAAGGAACTCCTTTAAGATACATGAAACTAAATTTAGATTTGCACTGCTGCACCTGAGAGCAGGTCTGGTCCTGCATATTACAAATGGTATTTTCTTTGGAAGGAAAATGGTTTATGTTTTATAGTTTTAAGTGGCTTTTAATGAACAGTGCAAGTTTTGGACACCTGATCTCACTGAGTTACGTGTCGCAACAACTTTTTCTCAGAAAGCAGAGCAAAAGAATTGCAGAACAGTGATCTTCCTTCTGCAGACACTTGATAGCTGAATAAGAAGCCCAAATATTTGTATAGATTTTATCACTAAATGATAAAAACCATCACATGCTAAACTGAAATATGTATTTCTTAAATATATGGGATGGGAGTTAAAGGAGAGTAGGGGACACAAGAATAATACTTGACTTAGATATTTGTTGCAAATACAGAGTTGAAAGTACATTTTAAGCTCAACAATACTATGAGCTTTGTTAGTTTACAGGGGGAGTTACTTTTCCTGTGGTTTATTATGTAGAATTTTCCAACTGTTAAAAAAAAGAAAAAAGAAAGTGAGCGGTCCCTTCTCTGTGCCAGGCCTATTATGTACTTTCAACATGAATGTTTATTTTACCGCTACCTCGAAACAGACATGCCTGGTTACTGAGCTTGCTCTGCTGACTCTACCCTGGCTTAAAAGCTTCAGCTTTCCAATTGCAATGGCAAAGTCTTGCTTTCAAATATAAACACTGAAAGGCTGCCAATAATTTAATTAATCACTGGTAAAATGTTGCTGAGCCCAAGGTTACCCTGGGTTTTATACTAGAGTTCTTTTGGATTTCACTTTCTCAGCTCTAACAGTGAGTGCTTGCCTTCCCTGGCAAAATATCCCATCACAATACTCATCATACTAAAAAACACCTCAAAGTGTGCTTTTTGGCAAAAATGCAGAAAAATTTAGGTACATATCTCCCTCAGTTGGTCACTTCAGAATAGTTGTATCTACCCAATGCATCTGCTACCACGCTTTGCAGAAGCATTGTAAAAACCACCATAATTCACCCAAATGTGCCAGAAGCTGGTTTTTGTGCACCAGAGTAACTCTATGAAACTGGGAATATTTATTGTCTTGCAGGACAAAACCAAATTCCTCGCTGGTGAAGCAAGGTGGCTGCATCCTGTGCCCAGTGAGCGTGCCTCTGTGTTTCTTGCAGTGATGGTGACTCATTTTTCCCTTCTGGCTGCTTTTGCAGGGGAGACGACCACGACAGTGGCGCCGTTCATTGCGGGCGGGGTCAGCGACGGGCAGTGGCACTCGGTTCAGGTGCAGTACTACAACAAGGTAAGGCTGATTGTCTTGGTGCTAACCCTGCTATTAATACAGCAACAGGGGCCTGGGGCAGCGAGCTCGGACCTGACAGATGCAGGTGACCTGAATTTTATTTGCTTCACCAGGCACCTTGGTACAGCTCTGCACAAATGGTACTGGTCTTGCTTACCTTGCTGGGACAAAAATTCTCTCGTAGGACTTTTGAGTTTTGACCCAGGAAGGCAAAACTAGATGTTGTACATTTTTTTCAGAAGTACTCCTAGGGAAACCTTCATGTACTTGGAACTATTTTCATTTTCAGTTTTTTAAGCTGTTACAAGTGTCAGTGTATCTCAACCAACTGATTCACTTGTATCTTGTTAAAAAAATGGTGCTATGCAGCAGCCTTCAGTGTAATAACTACCAACCATTAGTGCAGAATTTTCTGAAACAAATTCTTTCCTATAGCTGTCTTTTCTTGTCAAATCAGGAGTTCAACTAGCACTAGCTTCTCTGGTTTGTAAAATATGATTATTAAAAGGTTCACAGCTTTCAGTAATAAAGCACTGTCTTACTTATTAGTTTTTTATCTGCTGTGTAAAAAGATACACAAGAGAAACTCAAAAGTTGTCACTGCATGCAGTCCAAGGCACTCAGAGGTAAACTCTGTGGTCCCTGTCCCACAGCTGCCACTTGGTCACAGGGTCAATCTGACTAAACTAAAAGGGTTGCAGGCTCTCTGTGCAGAGCAGCCATTTCATGATGAACCACAAAGCAGGCTTTTAGAGTGTACAGTGTCACTATTTACAGGTAGATGTCAAAGATCTTCTATAAACCATAACAAAAATTAGAGAGTTCATTTAGTGACTACGAAGCATTGCTTTTAAGTCTGACATGATAGCATTTTTGGGGAATCACATAAGGAAATAGAGATGCATTGTTGGCTGTTGAAAAGGAAACAGGATACTGGTGTAGGAAGCTGAATGGAAGGTGGAGGATTAATATGATCAGCAAGTTTTTTATTTCCCAATGCTGAGTACTTTCATCACAGTTTGTGTGGCAGTTTGAATGGGAGGATTAAAATTTTATTTTGACTCCCAGATAGGATCTCCTAGCCTAAGGATATTTTATTGAGGCAATAAAAAGATTTCTATTAGTATTTTAAATTTTTAAAAAATTAAAATTTAATTAAGTTTTGTGCTTAATATACATAATATACTCTCTGCTATCTGGAGCCCAGAGAAATAGAAGTGAAACTTGGTGTGTTGCTATGCACGCGTCTGTGGACACTGTGAAGCTCTTCCACTGTTCCCATGTGTGCATATTTGTTAGAGGATTACTCTGGCAGAGTGCACAGCACTTGCTGAGGCAGTGGAGGGACACTCCAGCTTTCAGGCTCCTGGGCACAGCTGCAGGGAGAGCTGCTGGACCAGCTCACTGAAGTGCCAATGAGCAGATAAGGGGCCT
The DNA here is from genome assembly GCF_022539315.1 of Serinus canaria. NCBI lineage: Eukaryota > Metazoa > Chordata > Aves > Passeriformes > Fringillidae > Serinus > Serinus canaria. The sequence goes on along the minus strand of NC_066314.1, from coordinate 15,010,200 downwards.
GAGCAGCAGAGGAATGCTCTTTAAAAGGCAAAGAGATCTGACACAGATGTTAAAAATAAACCCCTGCCTCATTTTCAGGGCTTGCTGTGGTTCAAGCAGACTGGTAGGTGAGCCATGTTAGCAGCTGGTGTTTTCTCATTGTTAACACGTGTGTCCTGTCATCATTTTCTTCTTCTGCCTCAGTTTTTTGAAGTGAAATGAGCCAGTCTCCACTGAACAGGACAAAATTCAGGGCAGAGAGGGAGAGCAGAGTGGAACACCAGGACACTGATGACTTTACTGCCTTTGCCACTTGTGTGACATGAAAGTGATGAAAAGCAGGGTCACTGTGTGGAGAGCTGCACTGTGCCCTTTGCTGTCCGTGTGAGAGACTGAGGTCATCACCTTCCCCTTAGCAGCATTTATTGCAGGATGGTTAAATTTGGGCTGGAGGGGGGAGCTCACAACATTGCCTAAATGGCACAAGTAGGATATGCTCACCAGTATGGATTCAAGTGCTCTCAGCACTTCCCAGCACATCTGAGAATTGCAGATGTCACACCAGCTCGCCAGCAGTGGAAGAGGGAGTGGGTGCTGCAGGGCAGTGGCAGCTGGAGGCAGCTCTGCAGCCCTGCCTGCCAGGCTGCCCCCACACCCTGCCCCAGGGTTAAGCCTTCACCTCAGCTCGTATTTGTTTGTACAGCAGTTTTTTGGCTACTTCATGTTTTAACAAAGCTGGAAGTTCCTGTGAGGAGGTTGAAAAGACAGGGACAATTTAGGGATTTGAGTTGTGCCAAGATAAATGGGATGCTGTGTCTAAACTTGACACAGTTGAGATGTTTGAATAACAGAGTCCCAAAACTCATGAGTTTCCTTAAATTATGCACATGTATTAGTTTGCAGGTACTGCATCCTTCCACTCTTTCAAAAATCCTATTGCATGCAGTGTCAGTTTGTCATCCCAAGGCTACACAGCCCCTTTGTGCTGCTCAGACAATGCTCAACCTTTCTGAGCATGCAGAACTCCCCTGAGCTGTCTCCCTCCTCCCTGTCTCTGGCTCACGTTTGATCCTCACCTTCAGGCCCTCCTGTCTGCCTCTGTCTTTTCCTGGCAGCAGGGCCACAGGGGCTTCCTCTACCAGCATCCCTTTGGTGCTCCTCGCCCCTTTTCCATTCTGCTGTTTGCCTGGAGAGCTTCTGGTCTTTGCTCCTTTTTAGACATCTCTTGCCAATGTTGTCTGTGGGAATAACCATCATCACAGATATCCTTGGAGATCCCATTTATTGATTTGTCTTTCTTGCATTATAAAACTTCAGCAGCAGCTGTTTTCTTAATAGACACATCCTGGTGATGTGCAAGGTCACCCTGCACAAAGTCAGTTTGCTAATAACCATAATGAAACAAGAAGCAAGTGTAGAAGTGACTCCTATAAAGTATTTTTCTGTACTTAGCTCAGAAGTGATGTGCTTGGTAATATATATATTTATTGTTGTTGAAAAATGATGGTTTAGAATTAACTACATATCATGAAGGTCCCCTGCCACTTGGAACCAAACACTGGAGCCTCATCAGTAAAAGATAAGTCCAGAGCTGGCTTTGCTCCTCTGTGTTTGCAGAGAGTCATCAAAGCGGTTCTCTGTCAGTTCAAGTATTTGATGCTTTCTTACCAACCGTGCTATGTGCCAGCGCTGTAAAACATTGCAGTAAGGAAACAGATTGTATCAGGGGAAGGGAAGCAATGTCATTTCATTTACCGTGTCGTGATGGAAGTGGATGCTCCCTACATTGGGAGCAACCAGCTGGTTTCAGTAGAAGTGCCTGAGGGAAGCACATGGAACTTGTACTAAGTGTTGGCTCTGTATTGAATTTCTGGAAGGGAAGACATCAAGGGGGAGGAATTAGAAGTTTTAAGACAGCAGAAGTGAACTAGGAGTGGTTTATAACCATTATCTGGTTTCAGTTATATATTGGAAGTTTTTCAGCTTCCCAGTAGCCAGGTATCAGTTTACCTGTTACTTGCCATTATAGATGTTTGCTGACAGTGGGAGAAGACAGGGAGGAAGGCCACTTGCTGACTCTGATTGCTCAAACACAATATTTAGTGGGGTCCTGGTCTTGCAGCCATTAAAATCAATGGGAGGTATTGAATTAAAGGTAACCTCTGGGTGACTTGCTTTCTCAAGAGGTACATATTGATAAGAAATTTAGAAGAAATGGAATTAAAAAAAATATTTTGGAAGGAAAGGTGGAAGGAGGGGGAAGATTTCAGCCTGGTAAATAAAACAGATTAAAAAATAGTAGAAACAGCCTGCTGCTTGTCCACAGGATAGCTGGTGAAAGGGGCAGCAGCAATGTCAGCTCAGTACTATTTGCCTCAGTACTATACTTCTTCTCCAGATGATGAGAATATAGTCAGGCTCTGATCCTTTGGCTCTCCTGAGCCTGCCAGCAGGAGTGGCAGTGACCAGGTTTAGCTGTGCTGATACTTGTTTGGAGTAGGAGCAAACCCGTGTTTGATGGTGATGATGCTCAGTAGCAATGGCATTATATGAACTGTCTGGCATTCATTGCACATACAGGGTCATGTATGATTGTAGGTAGTACCTGGAACAGCAGATTTTACTGAACCCTGGAGTGAGTGGTGTTTTTAATTAAGTGCAAAGTTCAAGCCACTCTCCCAAACTCCCGATAGAGACACAGTTCTGTTCAGCATTTGAGATACACCATCAAGCTTATGTTAATGTTTTACCTGACTCATTACCTCAGGGTAGAATTCATCATTTGGCACAACATAAAAATATTTTGAGTATGGACAGATTGCTTTAATTATAGAAGGCATGTACCTGTATATTTGTATTTATATGCTCTGTACATTATGTGTTACTTATACATATGACATCCAAGTTGCTTAAGGATGTTACTGTTCTGTAGGCAGAAGGTCCTTCTGCATCTCTTTAAGGGAGCACAGGATAGCTTTTACCTCAATGAAGGAAAACCTGAGAAAAGCATATAGAAACAAGCTCTCGATGATTGTCTGAAGGGCAGTGCAGTAATTCTGGGGGATGGGATGAACAAAGCCCTGAGTGACTCACTGGATGACTCACAAAAGGAGCAACTTCTGTGTGCTGTTAGGCAGTGCCTGTGGTGGGAATCCACTTCCATGGTCAGGAGGTGTAAAATGGTGGGTGCCTAGGAGAGTGTCTCCACTGTACTGGTCTCTTGAGCCTACAGTCTCCTAGGATGAGCTATTCAGGACAAATATTACTCTTTTCTCATTACTGGGATGAGATTTCTTCTCAAATCTGATAATCAATAGTAAGCTGCTGTTCTTTCTCTCCCTTCTTGAATGTCTTTGATTGAGACATGCCATGGTTTTTGTTTCAGATACTTGGCTGTCTTGGGAGTAGCCCACCCCTTCAGAGTGATTACAGTTAGTAGGGACCTGCTGACTCTCATCCCTGTGTGCAGAACCCAGACCTGCACTTAGCCTGAAGACAGCTGCAGAGAAAACTGGCAAATTCTTCAGTTAGAGATAAACTTGAAAGGAGTGAGGGCTGCTTGGGGTTGATCTTTGGTGTGTTGTGAATTCAAAGAACAGGAGGTGCATTGCTCTCAATGAGACTCACATATGAATTCAAAAATTTCCTGCCTGTGGTAAGTGATGGTTTCTCTTGAGTTAACTGGCCTTCATCTGGGGCAAGCTGCAGCTTGAATATCACTGAAGACTGAGTTAATACTGTAGAGATTTAGCTCTCAGCCCACTCATGCACTAGAATTTGCCAGTACCTTCTCATCTCATGGAGGTTTTATCCCTCATCCACTGGCTGAAAGCTGTTTACAGTGCCAGAACACCCTGTGTTTCAGTGCCAGGTCCCACTTGTATCTTATTTTCCATACCTGGGGTGGGTACAGCAGCTCTCCCCTTGTGCTTGCTCAGTGAGCAAGTGAGTGGGTGGGAAGGCAGCTCCCTCCCTCCCCTGGGGGCTCCTCGGCCAAAGCTCATCCTGAAGGGTTATTTTGCCAGGCCCCACAGCTCTGTGTAGCACCACAGAGCTGATTTTTTGAAGTCTGCATCCACAAATCCTCCATACTATGGATCACTACAGACTGGCTGTGGATGCCAGGGGTAGCCTCTGGGCAAAACCCACCACCTCCACATCTGGGACACCTCAGTGAGCCCCATTTGTTCATGCCATCTGAGTGTGGCTCTCCAGCACTGTTGGACAGAGCTTGTTTGCCTTGCTGTGATCCAGACGAAGCTATGGGCAGCAGAGGGTCTTGAGGATGGTGTGGATTTGGGACTGCTGCCGGCTCAGGCAGACTTGGGATGAAGCTGTTCACAAAAGAGAAACAGATCCTATCTGCCCTTGCTCAGGACTTGGGATTAAATGGAAGGAAGGGCAGGGTCAAGGAGAAAAAGTCGGGAAGAAAAAAAGCAATTCCAGGCCAGGTCAGGGTTTCATATGATGCTGTTCCTGCAGTTACTCAGGCAATATGGTGGTCAGAAAGAGGAATGTCATACAAAGTTCAGTGAATATAGGTGTCCTTTAAAGAGGCATAAATTAAGAGCATACCTCAAGATAATATCTGTCAATGCTCTTAATGTTAAAACAAAAGGCATCTGCTGGTCTGTTCTAAACCACCCACCTTCACTCCACATCCACTCCTCATCTCCATGTGCAATTTTTGTCATGCCCAAGTGTACTGGGTTTGGCTGGGGTAAAGTTAACTCTCTTCACAGTAGCTAATATGGGCTGTGTTTTGTATTTGTGCTGAAGGCAGTGTTGGTAATGCAGGGATATTTGAGTTGCTTTTGGACCGGGCTCACACAAAGTCAAGGACTTTTTTACCCTTCAGACTGCCCCACCAGTGAGGAGGCTGGTGGTGCAGAGGAGCTGGGAGGAGACAGCCAGGAGAGCTGACCAGAGGGGTACCCCATGCCATATGATTGAAGGGAAGAAGAAGGAATGGGGGGATGTTCACGAGTGATGACATCAGTTTTCCCAAGTCACCGTTACATGTGACAGAGCCCTGCTTTCCTGAGGATGACTGAACATCTTCCTGCCCATGGGAAGTGGTGAATGAATTCCTTGTTTTGCTTTGCTTGTATGCACAGCCTTTGCTATCTATTAAACTGTCTTCATCTCAACCCACAAATTTTCTCACTTTTACTCTTCTGATTCTCTCCCCCATCCTTTTGTGGGGAAATAGAGTGAGCAGCTGTGTGGGGCTTAACAGATAAAGACTTTCTATAATTCCTCTATAAGGCGGAAAGACCTTGAGATAAAAATTTCAATGTTCGCCTGGCAAGCTTGGATATGACAAGGGAAGGTTGCTGGGTTTGGGGTTTGCTGAGTTTTTGCATTTCTGGGGAGCTAAGGATGCATCTCATTATTTTCTAAATGAAGCAGAAAAATCAACCAGTTGCAAAGTCCAGTCCTGTACAACCCCTGTATTTCTTATACTCTTGCACGCCTTATGTCTGCCACTTGTTGGCAGAATTATCTTCGGGATTATCTTTGCAGCAAATGTCTAACATTCATCACTGCCTTTGTTTTACAAGAGCCTATGTTTTGATTCTGGGAGCTTGTGTCACAAGCAACTGCCTAACAGTGGCCAGAGGCAGAGCACTACTGAACAGCTTGAGGATGTGTACGCAAAACTTTTCTTCTAAAAGCTCGGGTCCACCCCTGTTCTCCCACCCAGGAGCCAGATGAGACCAAGTTTCATGCAGCCACCTGTCACCAAGGGGGGGTGACACAGTCACACACCAAAAATCAAGATCTACAGGGCTGTGTGTTTTTGTAGCCATGGGCAGCTGAAGCTGGGTGGCCACTTGCAATCCCCTGGCATGGGCAGGCAGGAAGTGCCTTTTAATCCAAGGGCATAAGCACAAGTGGCACAGGCAGTCACAGGCAGTGGGAGTGGTGCTGGAGAGGTTAATGCAGCAATTTGTTTTCAATAGGATGGGATGAGTGCAGCAACCTCTGACGGTCAGCTGCAGAGACAAGCACAGACCCTGCTGCCTCTGGCACACGTGCCCCTGCACCAGGTGCCTGTAGAGCTGACAGATAGGTTATCGTGTTTCCTTCTGAAAACACAGGCCTTCTCTGATGATGGCAAATATGCCTGTTATGGAAATATATTCCATATCCAGGACTGACAATGGATTTTGTCACTTTGCCTTAAAAAAAAAAGGCAGAGTGCCTTTCACTACAACATTGTAGTGAAACTCAGACTGTGATAATTGTGCCAAAAGACAAGGATGGCACTGGTTACTGCTTTCTTTCCTGTAAAGGGAACCAATCCTTGTTGGATTGGGTTCTCAGCACTCTGTTGCCCCAGGACCAGCAGGCAGCACCAGGCAGTAGCTCAGCACAGACTTCCCTGTGCCACCCCACTCCCACCTCATCTGAGCATTCCAGCACAAACACCTTGTTTGCTCAGCTCTTGGTCTCCCTGCTGAGCCTGCCAAGGAGGCTGCCAGCACTGTGGGTGATTTATGAGGCAGGCACATGCCTGCATCTGAATAGGGATTGCCAGCTCCTTGGAGAAAAGCCACATAGCTGCCACCAGCTAGGCATAACTTTGTCATTGGACCCTGGGTGCAAGACACTGCCCTCACAGTATCCAGGACACCACCCAGTATCGTTTACCTCTGAATCTGAGCGGTCAGGAAAAGTGGTTGGTGATTAAATTTTAGATTGGTATTTGGTATTGCCCCTTGTGCTGGGAAGCACCTCCTGCACCAGAGCAGGATTGCCCAGCTGAGTGCTGAGTTTTGTAACTTGGTTGGAAAAGACAGACAGAAGTCAACAGAAGTAAAATAACTGGAAAAACAATTAGCAATAGTGTTTGGGTATGACTTATGCAAATGTCTGTCACTGGTGACATCGTAGCAGATTTAATTGTGATCTGAGAGGGAATTTTTGAAGTTAATCCTCTTGGTGGCTTCCAGACTAATTTGTTGAGGGATTGAGGGAGATTTTCTAAATAAACAATGCAGTTGTTGAAGATTATGGTAATGCCACTGTTGATCAGATGTGGCACTGCCAGAGTTTGGATTTTACTGGCTCAGATTGATGTGCTGTGTTTACAGCATTTGTGATTGACACAGACCTGCTCCAGCATTGCTTGGCATAGTCTGATAAAGAAAAATGCAGAACAGTCATTGCCATGTCAAGCAAACCATGGAGGTGGAGAGGTACTGGAAATACTAAAAATGTTACTCAATTAGGAGCACCCTACTTCTCTGAACATATTTTTCCAGAAGGAAATAGAATTTTGTGGCATGTCAAAATTCATGATATTTCTAAGAAATGCCAACAGATCTTTTAAAGGCTCTCCTAAGTGTGCAAGGCAGAGAGTGCATTACAACATAGTGCTTCCTCTTAAAAGAAACCACGTATTCTTACTTAAGATTTAACCATATTTATTCCAATGTTATCATTTCCTTTTCACCTATCTCATTGTGAATTGTTTAACAGCAGGATGTACAGCAGGGTCTGGAAGCCAGTGGTGTTACAGCAAGGAGGAGGTGGTGGATGGTGCTAACATCCAGCAGTGGATGGTACACCTCACCAGATCATCAATTTGTGCTGGATGCCTTTCCTTCTACGGCATTTTCATGGGATCAAAAGTTCTGCCATAGCTTATGCACAGGGAAGCCTGCAGGACACCAAAACCACAGGGAGCATAAGCACAGTCAATTCATTAGCTCGAGTTTTTGAACACTTAGCTGTACTTACCCATGTAACTGGGGTGGGGCTGTTCTTCACAGAGAAAGGGTTTCTTCACAGGGTTTCTTGAGCTTTACAAGAAAAAAAGCATTTCAAGTGTAAAAGTCACTTTCTTTTCTAGCCACAACCAAATTTTTAAAGCAGCATCCTGAGAGACATTCATGTTTAATTTTCTTCTCAGCTCAAGAGGGTCAGAAAATTTGACTGAAATACCAAGGTGGTTGGCCACAAGAGGTTATGAACTTTTTCACAACTTTCTTATAAGAACAGAAGTTGCTGTATCAGCAGATTATTGTCCTTTTTGGTGGGTAGGTTTGTATACTGGTGAAAGATGTGGTAGGTAGTGCTGGAGGCTCATGTACAATATGAGAGTATGAGGAATTTGTAGCTATGCATTTGTATTACTTACCTGTATTTTTGGTGCTACTGGGAATGGACATTTAAAAAAACCCTAGCAATTAAAATTGCAAGCAGCTGGAGGAAGGAAAGAAATTAGATTTTCATTACTGAACGCATTCTGCGTTTTACATTTGAAGTTCAGAATGTTGTTCTAGTGAAACATAAAATGTGTTCTTCGTGTCCAAATGCAAAAGATGTCATTTCCCACATGCTCACAACTCAATTTTTAAAATGCCATGAGAAAAGGTAATCTCAGAAAAAATAGTTCCTCTTATGAGTCATTTCCTGGTTTTCTGACTCACAATTCATACACTCACATCCTCACACAGGTCAAATTCATCCTCTTCCACCCAAATCCAGAGAATTATCAATGAAAGTCTTCCTCTAGGTAGGACCATAGATTTGCTATATAGAAACTGAACCTTGACAGATTCTGATTTGAGTTAATATACTTGCCCACAGTTCTGATGTTCTTGCTGTCCCCTGAAATCTTTAAATCAAGTCAGTATTTCCCTTTCTAAAAAAACATTTTTGCTTGGGTGCAAGTGATGTTATTGAGCAGGACTCACTGGGTTGTGTTCTGTGGTTGTATAAAGTAAAAGACTGATTAGATGAGAACATGAGTCCCATAGATTCAAAAAACGTGACAGAATCCTGTGAAAACCTGTCTTGAGTTCCAGCCTGCAGTATTGCAGGTGGAAAGCTTAGAGAGAACAGAATTGTTGCTGCACATTTGCCCTGTTCTTGCACACTTGCACAGCATCTACCACTCCCTCAGTGGGACTTTAGCCTGGCCTATGGCAACCATTTACATTCCTAACATCTCCTGAAAAGCACTGGAGGGCTGCCTGGCTAATATTTACTTTTTCTTGCTCTGGCTGGTTGTGGAGCCCTTGCAGGTGTTAGTGGGTGTAAAGGGATGGGGGGTGGGCAGCTGATCTGCCCTTGTGGAACAAAGATATGTGAGCCTGGACTTTAAAAGTCCCTCCCTGCAATTCCACCGACATTTATTCATGTGGATTTCAATTAGTAATTGTTTTTGTTGGTGTTTTGTTTGCTTTTATTTTTTTCTGGTGGAGGGTAAGTGTGAAGTGATTGATATCTGGGAAAGGAAATCAGGATTTGGCTGTGGAGCGACATTCCATTGTCTTGACACAAAATAACAAATAACTCACCTCTAAATCTGTGTCTCGGGAAATTAAAGTGTAAAGCAGTGAAAGTCATGTGGAGGTCATTGAGATGTAAAGTGTGACCTGCTCTCCAGCACTGAGTAGCTCAGCTCTCAGTGACAGCTTTGAGAAATCTCTGGGACTGGGGAAGGGAGGGAAAGCGTGTACCCAGTGCCTGTTCTCTCCCCCGCCTGCTTTTTGGAATTGTTACTCTCACAGAGTTTGCAAACACCACCTGAAAAACACTGGTTGTTGTGGTGGTGATTTTATATGCAAACACAAACAGTAACTTTTTAGAAAACATCTGCACAGTAAGGGCCTCTGTCTTGGCAAAACCAGCCTGAGTCCCTCCTCTTTTGGAAGCCTCATCTTTGTCAGGGCTGTTCAGTACTTACTCTTCTCACATCACTCAGGTTTTAAAGGTTTAACTTGTGTGTCCATGTAGAGTGTGCACCCCACATCTGGACTGGGTGTCAGCTGTGTGGCTTTTCCTCCTGGTGTGAGGCTCTCAGGTCATCCTGGGGAGCCTGGCACCCAGTGATGCTCCTGAGCCCTGTTTGCTCAAGCCATCTGTCACCTCTGCGCTGCAGAAATCCCAGGACATTTAGTGGCACCTCCCAAAATGGTGATTTTCAGGATCTCCATAAGACCTGGCACAATCTGAATGGTCCTTGGCTCACCCTAAGGCTCTGAGGACAGTGCTTGAAGGTTGTGCTCTGCAACCCAGCCTGGCAAGGCCTTGCTCAAAGCCAGAGTCATTGGAATGGCACCTCAGGAATTTGGTGTGAGTTCTTTGAAGCTCACTGTTATCACAATTAAATCATGTAGTAAATTACAGTAGCTCACTGATTTGCAGTAACTTTTTAGGTATTTTGTATCTGTCTGTGTAGTGAGAGGAAGCAGCACTTTGCAGTTATCTGGCCTTGCAGAAGTCTCTGTGTGCCAGGAGATCCTCACAAAGATCCAGCCATGGGGACAGGGAGCGAGCCCGTGGAAAAGTGTGGGATTCCTGGATGTTATAGGCAGAAATGTGACTCCATTACCCACACTAAGCAGCAGTTTGCTTGGCAAGGTGTCACCAGGGATTTGTCCAGGAAGGGGTTAGTTGCTGTGCATGTGTCACAGGTATTTCTTGGACTCTGAGAGCAGCCACATTGACATTCTGGATGCAAAAATATGTCATAGAACTTGCAAGATTTATATAAAGCAAAATATATTTCAGAATTGTTCTTTGGCAGGTAAATAGGGACAAGTGGCAGAGGGAGAAGGATTTGCTGAACTGGCAGAGGACAGCAGGGGAGGGAGAACAAGGGGGCTCTTCCAGCATCAAAGGGTATGTTCTTCTTTGCCAGTTCTCCAAAGATGCTGGAGAACATCCTTGTTGGTGGAAAGAGAGTGAGACAGCAAAATAGGCAGAAAAAGGGTTCTGAGGGCAGGAAAGGTCAGGGAGAAGGGACATCAGCCACAGGGGCAGATCAGCACGAGGAGGGGGCTGCAGAGGAAGGACAGGGCACCCACAGCAGCAGAGCACTGTGGTGACTGCTGTCTGCCACATGGAAAAGTGAGTGTTGTCTTGAGGAGAGAGAGAATGGTCTCTCGACAGCCAAAACAGGTCTGTCTTGCAGTGTCACTGATTCAGCCTCAAAGAGCTGAAAAGCATCTGGGAATACACATTTGAGGATAAAATTTCCATTTGCAGACAGGGGAAACTCATCTTCCCATCAGCACTGCAGTAGCCCTTGCCAAAATTAGTGAAAATGAAGAATATACCCTTTGCAGTAGCTGGATGATATTTGTGAAGATCCTGGTCATGCTGTAGAAGCAAGGAGCATATCTGGATGCCATGCCTGTGTAACCATGGCTTTTCACAGCCCTGCTGTGCCATTGTCTTGTTGTCATAGGAGGGGCTTCTCCCCATCTCTGCCCCAGCACTGGAAGAGCAGCAGCAATTCAGGCAGTGCCATTCACTAGTGCCAGGTCTCATAGCTCTGCTGAAAGCCTCCTGCTTTGAATATCAAAGTTTAGCCTCTGGACGCAGCCCTAAAGGAGATAACAAATCAGGCCAGTAAAACTCGCTTGACTTTGTGGGCCAGCCCAGATCCTGATGATTGGCGTTGCAGGGCGTTTCTCTCTAGGAAAAGAAACTGGTCTGATGGCTTTTTAGGATTTGCATTTTTTACTCACTGATGGGAAGCTTTTTGGTTTTCCTTTTCATTGTCACAAGCTCTCGTGTTTCTGTACAGACTTGAGTCAAATTTGTATAGAGAAATACCATTAAAATATTCAGTGAATAAAGGGGATACATACATCAAAGGAGTAAGGGGGTTATGTGAAATGACTGGTCCTGCCTTTCCCTGGTGACTAATCAGGATCTGTTCTTCACACCGCCTATCTTCAAGGTGCTCTGGAAATCTGTAAGGGGAAACTCTAGAAAACAAAGATTAACATTAGTGCTTTCTGTAATCAGGCCTGATTTGGAGTTTCCTGATTGATCAGAGTGGTCTGCAAGTCCATGCTAAGCTCCTCTGCATTTCCTAGTCTCTCCCCACAGGACTGTGAGCAGTGTGCTGTCCCTGTTTATTTTTTTTCTGTTTATTTATTTATTTTCGTTGCCCGGGGGGAGGGGGGGGGGGCTGGGCTCCGGCAGCTTGTCCAGGGAGACCGCCGCTGCCATGGGCCCTTAATGAGCTTTTTGACCACTGAAGCAGCACAGCATCGCCTGGGAATGGCAGGGGCTCCTCCCTTCCCCACGGCGGAGCGCGCAGCAGAGGCCGGCGGGTTAACGAAGCAGCCGGGGCTGGCAGGCGGCCTAATGAGCGCCAGGGAGCCGGGCAGGGACCCCGGCAGAGCCTCCAGCAGGACCCTGTGCCACTTGCTCCAATGCCTCCAGCAGGACCCTGTGCCACTTGCTCCAATGCCACCAGCAGGACCCTGTGCCACTTGCTCTGTTTTCCCCATTATTACTGTAGCTGGAAGCGTTAAAAAGCAAAGAGCCCCAAAAGGTATAAGGCATTTTCCACCCAGCACTTTTGCGGGTGGTGGGGTCTGAACCAGCACATTAACAATGAAGAGGAGAGTGTTAAAAAAAATAACAAGGAAACAGATTCTTTTTAACCTTTAACCACTCCGAATGGCCAATAAATCATTAGCTACTAATTAACAAAAACAGGAGGGTTGCTTACTGTCTGGTAAGCAAACTCTTGGAATCACTGAAAGGCTGGCACTGACTTCAGGATGGCTTTTCTTCTTACACTTATTAAAAAGACAAACAAGCCAAACTCTGAATATTAAGCTATGTCGTGCAAAGCATTTTGTGAGAAGACTGACTGTGTAAAATAAATATATTTTTAATGTGTACAGTGAGATGAGAAAATGCAGAATTTACAAAATGCAACATCTGACCCCCAAGAAACTGGGTCTCCTCCTGGTGCCAAGTGTAACAAGGTAGGTTGTGTCTCATCTGCAAGCAGTACTGGTTTGCATTTTCTAAATGTTGGCCATACTTACAGTCTGTGGCTGAATCATCTCCTCATCTCCTTCAAAAGACTCAATGGGGTGGCTGAAGCAGGAGGAAGACCTCCTGGCTGAGGTTTGGGCTGGAGAGCACAGCTTTCAGTCTGAGCTCAGGGAATATCCCTTATGTTGGAGCACTCTCTGATGGCTGACCAAAACCACTCTCCCTCTTCCCATCTGTGAGAAAAGTCAAGTGGCAAGTTTTTATCTAGGAATGGAAGTTGGAAAAAAGTTGTCTGGTGGAGGAAATGTTTGTGAGACCTCTGGAACAGGCTATTATCTTTCAGATTAACTAATAAAAGGGTGAGATCTAGGAATCTGAATGTCACCACTGCTGCTGATTGACTAAACAAACATTTGAACTTTGCAGTATTACTATTACATGTACAGATACTATCTCATCTGGTTTAATTTAAAATAAGTCTGCCAAAGATTGGACTACTTGCTTAAACCTCTCCAACAGTTTTGCATCCTGACTTGGAAACAGTAGGACATATGATCTAAAACTCAAGGGTTAAGTGTTTAGGACAAGGGCTCCCATTGTCCGTTGATCTGTATGCCTGTTCCATTCACTGTGCATTGTTACACCAGCTGTGTCTTTAATAAGTAACTGTGTGGGCTCTCACAGTTTAAATATTTACTTAAACATAATAGAGAACCCAAACGAAACTGAGCTACATGAGAATATTCACCTCTGATGTTCTAAGTGTAATCACAGTGGATTTGTGCAGTGGATTTGCAAACTATAAACAGATGTGTTTTGATGACTTTCTTTCCTCTGTCTGGTCTCCACTTATAAAACACAAGTTCACAGATTAGGCTTCTCAGGGTTTTTCACCTGGGAGAAGCTACATGTCTTTCTTACTGTTGAATTTATGGGGAGGAGTCAAAAAATTGCCCTGTAACTGAGTTTCACAAAAATCAGATTTGACATCACTAGGAAAATACCTCCAACAGTGGTGTTCTCTCACTGCAACCTGAGAAAGTCACTACAGGTGGTCAAAGGCAGTTCCATACCCTGTTGCAGCTCAAGAAGGTCATTCCTCCACGTCACTGCTGAGACAGAAGATGAGTCTCACTGTTACCTCTGCTATGGTCAGAAAGGGAGCTGCAATTTTCAAAAGACATCCTAGGAGGCTGTCATTCCTGTAGTCACAATTTGCCTAGGACTCTCTGTGGGGAAGGGTGAATGTCATGGGTTACACATGAGATGGGAGATTGTCACTCATAGATCAGAACCACTGATCTTCATGAAAGCTCAGTGAGGCAAAGTTCAATTTCATTGCATTGTTTACAGTTTTAGGTACTAATTCCTATCATTTGAGGAACACAAATATGGTTAGTCTTGGTTTATAGATGGATAAAAAGGTAAGGGATCTTTGTTGCCACATATTGATCCCAAAACAGGACTATTTCTTTTCTCCAGGTGACCCTATATGTGACTATTACATAAAAATCTAAGAGTCATTATAACAAACAAAATGAATTATGGGATGCACAGAATGTTTGAAGAATCATCGTGTGATGGTGATAAAAACACTGCAACACTCAGGGCTGCTTTTTCTTCCTTTCATTTGAGTCCCGGAATAATGCACTTCTTTCATAGTTTGTTTAAGGGAGACCAGGTTTTCTCTCTGGCACTGTTTGGTACCTCTTCTTGCTACTCAGTGTTACAGCATGTGGTCTTTGAAATTTGAATCCCAGCTTCTTTCTGGAGAAGCACTAACTGAAAAGGCAGCCTTTAGGGTTAGGCAGCGAAAGGTAAATTTTCAGCTCCATGAGCAGGAACTCAGCTACATGACTTGCATTACTATTAATGGGGGTCATGCTGGTAAATTCCTGTACACCACATTGCACATTTACTCATGAGTGCAGAACTGGCACAGCTAATGAAACTTGCCTTTCGGTAGCATGTATTTCAGGAGATGGGTCTGACAGGCAGAAAGGACTGCTAAGTACCCAGATGAAAGTCTGGCTTTTAACTCCTTGAACATATTTCCAGAAAATAATAGTGTGAATTAATGCTGGTTAGTGTTAGCTGTTCCTACTGTTAGGGATCAGTCTTGCTCCAGTAGGATTTCATTGAGGCAAAGATCATGCCTGAAATGTGTGTGTGCTGTCATGTAGTGTTGGCAATTCACTTTCTGGTGCATTTTCCAAGTACCACCCACTGTCACTTTCTTTCAAACAGAGGCCAGTCTTCTGCTAACATCAGCTTCTATAATCATAAGCAAATAAAGGGGTTATTTTATAATTTTCAGCCCTGCTGCTTTCCCAACGATGATCCCTCCTATGGCTGAGCATCCCCTGGAGATTACCAGCCTACATTACTCATGGGCATCTTATACCCCTTTATTCTTGTACTGTGTCCATTGCAGTGATGGCATCTTATTTCCAAAGCTCTTCTCTAGCCTTTTTTGATAAGCTAAACATGCCAAGTCCATTTTGCCTGTTTGATATGGTAAACTTGCTCTGGCTGCTGTTCTGTGCACCTGCTGTAATTTGAAGGTATTTTTAGTGAATGAAAACAAAACTGCCCAAACATTCCATCCTGTTCAGTGTTATGAAACTTTCCTCATATGCATCTGTGCAACAGCCCAGTGTTGTATTGCCTTTTTAACCTTTTAATCTCACCATGGTTCCTCATTGTTTTGGAGTTAATTAGTAGGGTTGTTTTATTATTTTTCATCATTTAGTGCTGAGAATTTCAGAGTCTGCAACAGGAATTCTTGTCATCAGATCCCAAGTTTCATGTTGTGGGATTAATTCTCTTTCTTGCATGCAACTATTCAAAGTGATTTTTTAAAACATGTATGATACTCTAAATATCCTTTGCATCACCAGTAACCTGTATTTAAGATTAATCAAAATATTTAATGAATAAAATCTGTTCCATGATTCATTGCTGAAGGAGTTCCTAACTTGGGCTTTCTCTGATAAAGTCTTTTATTTATTTCCCATTATTTCAATTATAGAGTATTTCCTATGTTAGCAGTTGAGAATATGAATAGTGTTTATTACTTGCCACATATTTTGAGATCTTGTCCCATTAATTCAGTCTGAAAATATCTCTTTCCTTTCCCAGTAACATATTCTTGTATTTTGGGAAAAACCTGTCAAATGCTGTCAAACGAGCCTTTTAATATGGTCAGAAAATCACCTTGTGTTTGAACTAAGTGTGGTTTGAGCTGCCAAAAGATTTCTTTTCATTCACTGCAGTATTCCCTTTCTTCATGGTTCTGTGTGGTCATCAGAGCCAAAGAGGTGCCAGAGATCTGTTCTGCAATGAACAGTCAACATCTAGAAAACACTTTTTAGTTTCTATGTTAAACAAAAGTAGAAAAAATCAATTTGCTACTGCAGCTAGTGACTGTGAAGGAGCAGCTGCAAAGTGCTGAGTCTCATCAGGTTGCAATCATGATTAACATTGGGCAGATCCCCCCTGCTGAGGGAATAAATACCCTGCCTTTGTCAAGGCTTCCATGTAAGAAACAATAGATTATTTCAGTGAAGCACAAGAACATAAATGTTAATCGAATCATTTCTCTGAATGAATAGAAGTAGCACCCAGAATGTAAACATTTTAAGTTTGGAAGGGAAGGCTTGCCTGTCAGTTGGTTAGTTTTCCATGTATTTTTAAATTTACTTTGAAAAGCTGCTCACTAGCATTGCCATCATAGCATACAATAACATTTTCAGCACTTCAGATATGTGTGTTTCCTGCCTTTCCAAGCTAGGCAGTGGCAAAGTCCAGGGAGTAGCGGAAAAAATAAAATCTGCCTTAATATCACTAAAGAGAGGTCAAAACCTTATACTGAATAACTGCCAAACTATGTGATCACATTAGGTCTTGGTAGAGGAAATGGAAAATACTTTCCAACTGGAATTGACATCAGGAAACGTGTTTTAAAAATGTTCTTTATACATTGGGATACTTATCATTAAAAATAAATCTGTCTCTATACAGATGATGAAAGTTGCTGTAAGTATGTTAACAAATTTATGTGTCTGTAAGTGAAACAGAAAGAATTCATTTATCCCCTTACCGCTTCCTTGTTTGCTGTACAAATAATGAATTTCAGAATGCAGCCATGCAGTACATGTTTTAAAGCAAGTGTACAGCAAGATACATATGCCCAGCCATCTTCATTTTCATATGGGTACAGCTATTGTTGATTAACACATCCAGTAAATATGTATGGGCTTTCAGGGTATCTGGTCACATCCTGCTGACTTCATTCCTGTGGGGTGTCCCTTTGCAAAGCCAGTAGGGTCAGCTCACTGCTTCTCTTGTGCCCATAATGCCCTCAGAGATCTTGCACCTGTGGTAGATTAAGACCCCTCAGCTCTATATGAACATTAAACATGGAAACAGTTTTCTTACAGATTTGCTCGTTCTTCACTGAGGCTTCTATGCTTCTGTTTGCACATGCACCTTTTTTAATAGTCATAATGTACTTCTCCACATCTCCACGTCTCTTGATTTTCTGCACAGAAAACATCATCTCCTGTCAGTTACTCTGGAATACATCTGATCAGTGACAAAATTAGTGAAGATTATGAAGGATCTGTTTGTGGTGGAAGCACGGAAGTTTGATGGCTGGTATAGAATTCCTGGTGGTCCTATAGGAAAGCCTCTCTGTTGGGATCACTGAATTTCCCCACTCAGTAGGTGCTGAAGTGGGGAGAACACCAACTGACAGCAGGTGATGGGCAGAGTGACCCAGTAAAGAGGAGGTGTGAAGCTGAGTGTGATAATCCTTGCTTTGTGGCCCAGCTTCACCAGGACACATTGTGATTGGGTGGGCAGGAGTTTCCTACTGCCTGGGAGAAGCAGAGGTGAGGAAAAGCCAGAGCTTTTATTGCTGCTCTGAAACACATCTTCCATGCTGCACCTGCATCTATGTGCCTGCGCTGGAGCAAGCGCAGATACATCCATTATTTTTGGTTGTCCAGCTCCACAGGTCATTGGTCTCTATTCCCCTGTAACTGGAAACTGGGGGCTTCTCAGCTGACCCAGCAATGGCCAGTGGTTTTTCATGCCCTCCATCTTGTAGCTGGAACAAGTAGGTTTCATCTAAGTTCTCTCCCACTCATCAGACAACTCCTCACTACAGCCTTTATAGAGGCCTGGACTCAGTTTCTGGTAGCCTGGAGAGAGTGCACCCATCAGAGAAAATGTGATTTAAGCCTTTGATTTAAGCTTCAATTGTAATAATACATCATTTTAGGGTTTTCATTGCCTTGAGGTGAAGAGGTGCAAAAATGAGCATAATTTATTAGAATTTACTATGCAGAAGTGGGAAAACACCTGTTTGATGTGATTTGGGCCAAAGTGGTTCAGCTGTGGAAAAGACCAAAGCCACTTCTGACCACCCTGTGTATCATACTGGGCATGTGTGGACTCTGACTGAAGTCATCCATCAGGGCTTTTCCTTGCCTAAATGTTGTGGGACAGCCTAACTTCTGCTGTTTTATTTGCATCTTCTATTTTTGTCCTCTTTGGGGGGTAGTAAGAAGTGTGTTGTTCAGCTGACTGAACCAGCATTTAAATCCCGTGTGTATGCAGCCCTGTATGATTTGTGCCATTTACTCTTTGAAGCCAAACATTGGCCGATTAGGAATTCCCCATGGGCCCTCTGGAGAGAAGGTGGCTGTGGTGACTGTGGACGACTGTGACACAGCAGTGGCCGTGCGCTTCGGGAGCCTCATTGGGAACTACACCTGTGCTGCCCAGGGGACTCAGACTGGCTCCAAAAAGTAAGGATTCCCTATATTTGTGTTTTCCACTCATTCTCTTTTTCCAGTGAAGAATCAGCAGCATGCAATTAACCACTGAGCGCTAAATGATTAACCAGTAAGTTGGAAAAAAAGATATGATGTAACGAGAAAAAGTAACAAAGTTTAGTTTGGGACATGGAATTACTTCTGCCATTTGAGTCCCATCTTAAAAGGAGGTAGAAATAAAGGATGTAAACAAACAACCATTGAAAATCACTGGTTGTGAGAAAAAGTTTCCTGTGAAGAAAGAAAAAAAAATTGGTACTTTTGACTTTAAAGAGGAGGTGAACAGCAAGCAACATAGGGGGATATAAAGTAATGAGTGATAGCAGAAAGACCACTGGGAGACACATGGTGCTCTGATATCCCAAGAGAGGGCACGCTGTAAAAACTGGGGCTAATCCAAATGACCAGATGATAACACTTCTCACACAGTGTGGAGTCATTTAGTAGAACCTACATCCACTAAATGTCATTAAGACTAAGATCTTCAGAGGACTTTAAAGAGTTAGCACTCTATGATAATTAAGTCATTATATAAAAATGTACTACTTCTCAACCTTGTGCTGAGTGGCATCAGCCGGTCCCTGCATGACTGGGGTCAGAAAGAAGTGTCCTGTGGCTACACATTTTTCTCTAATTTTCATTTTCTTCTGCATATTAGCAACTATTAGGAACAGGTCACTGGATTCTATATGAACATGGCAGCCCCTAAGTTAAAAGTTAGTGTTACTGGACAGTCCTTTGATTACAAGCTGTGGAAGTGCTCATGTAGCAGAGGGAAGTGCAGCTTAAATGTGCTTATGGAAGTAGTAAGATAAAGAACAAAACAAAACAAACTCTTTGCAAGAAATTATGAGCATTTCTTTGTTTCTTCAGATCTTTGGACCTAACTGGCCCTCTCCTCCTTGGTGGTGTCCCAAACTTGCCTGAGGATTTCCCGGTGCACAACAGGCAGTTCATCGGCTGCATGAGGAACCTCTCCATCGACAGCAAGCCCATTGACATGGCTGGTTTCATTGCCAATAATGGCACTCTGCCAGGTATGGGCAACGAGTGCCCCAGGGGTCAACACCACAAAGGTCTCTGCCACACCTGTATGAGGCTTAGGGTGTCGAGGCTGGCACTGCAAGGAACCCCAGGAAGGGGAAGGGGACAAGGGTTCTGAAATGACCCTTGTCCCCCTGTTAGCACTGTTGAGGGCAAAGCAGCTATGGGGCAGGGACTTCAGGTGCTGCATGGCATTGTGCTGCCGCTGTGTCTCTGGCCAGACCTCATTTGTTTGAGTAATGTGCAGTCCACACCTGTGCCAGGGAGGCTTACAATAGCCTGTGGCACAGGGCACACTTCCAGGATTCAGCAGCGCATCAGAAAGGACTGGGCTTGTTTAGCCTTTCTGCATTGCTGGGAGTTTCAGCCAGGAATTTACTCCTAAATTGACTTCTCCTCTTCTATTTTTAAACTACCTATTAAATGTCATTTTGTTCTGAAAGCCAGTGGGATTAGTTCATGAAAAAGACAGCACTTACAATGACTTTTTAATAAATTGTGTTTGTTCTGTAAATAAAATTCTGCAATTCCCCAAATGTGAAACCTGCCTCATGGAGCAGCCTGTTGGATTTGATTTCCAGTCCTTGGATCCCTGATCAGGATTAGTTCCAGTGATTAGGCATACAGAATGTTCTCATCATCCTAAAACTGGCTCTTACACACAAAAATGGAAAGTCCCTTCTGTCCATGCTGCTGAAGGTCTGTGTAAGAGCTAAATTGCATTTGTAAAGTATGTTGCCTTGATTGTGGATTAAGGAGGGAGTCATAGCATATGCCTTTGATAGGCAGACTTGCCTTTATGCATTTAACACATGATCAGCTTACATAAATTTTTGCCATCCACATTTTGCTTTACTGACTTCAAAAACATTTTCTAAAAAAAGCAAAAACCCCAAACCTAGAATAGCCATGTCTTCTTTTTATGTAAAAACTCAAATACAATCATTCAGAGCCTTTTTTTTTAAATTGAAACCATACAAAGTAATGGTTTTCCTGAATTGCAGGCTGTGCAGCTCAGAGGAACTACTGTGAAACCAACTGGTGCCAGAATGGAGGCACGTGCATCAACAAGTGGAACACGTACATCTGTGAGTGCCCTGTGCGCTACGGAGGGAAGAACTGTGAGCAAGGTAGGCTGCACAGAGCTCGCTGTGCCTGTCATGTGTGCACATGTCACTGCCTGTCATTGCCACCTCACAGCACCTATGTCCAGCTGTGATGATTGAGAGTAACAGAAGATTGCAGTTGACACTGTCACCCGTTATCTGTTCGAAATAATGTTAGAGATCCCCTCTGTAGTAGATGACACACTGTCATGAATAAGAGCAGCTTTCATTGATTTACTTACATAAGCAAAGTAGTTCCAAAGAACTTGGCTGTATTTAGTAATTTGTTTATAGTAAAAATGCCTGATCCTAAGCCCCTTTAAATCAGTGGAAAGAATCCTGCTGACTTTACTGGGCTTTGACTCAAACTGGGGATGAATGTGCTGTTTTAATCACTACTTTTTTGGCAAGAAGGCATTCTGTGCTAAGTAAGAGCACTTTCGGTTTTACTGGATTTCTCTTTGATTGAGTACAATGTGCATATATGTGTAAAACCTCATTACCAAAGGATAAGGAAGGAGCAGCAGGTGAGTTTTATAGGGTGTGAAGAACTTGCAGTCAGTTTTTTCCCCTGGAAGTGAGGAGTTGCCTGTCAGAGGAGTCCCATGGGGTTAGTGCTGTAAGATAGCTGTTCCTTTGGAGTCTTCCTGGAAGCTTCCAGCAAAGAAAACGTTTCCACTGGACCTAGTATTGGTAGTGGCAATTTCTTTTCCCTTTCCTGAGAAGCAGCAATTTAGCTTAAGAGGAAAGGACACGTGGTTAAGTTTCTGTCTTGGAGATAAAGGTTTGCAGAGTGAAGAGCAGGGAAAAGGAACCATGGAGACCTCTTCCTATCTTCCACTTGACACAGAGCCCAGAGCTGCTATTATTGCCCCTAGCCTGGTACCTGCTTTCTGTAGCAGCTCCTTAAATATTTTGAGCTCCCCAGGTTTGTATGAAGGTCTGATTTTTCCAGTGTCTCATATCAAGAATGTTTGTTGGTGAAGTTCTTGTGTTTTTTTCATTATTGGCTGTTCTCTGTGCTACAAATCCACTCTGATGTATCCTGAGGGGAGTGCCAGTGGCCCAGCTATGGTGTGTCCTGTACTGGTGTAAATTGGAGTACTGCTATCACATGCAAAGACTCTCCTTCCCTCTGTTTTTCAAATGGAAATTCAAAATTTGATCAAATGTTTGTTTTATTTACTATTTTCTTATCCCAAACTCAAAACAAGCCCACAAAGTTTGGGATTTAGATTATCATCTGGCTCTGTGGCCATCCCTGGAAACTCATTTTAAATTCAGGTGAAAGAGATGAAAGCAGTCACAGCAGCACTGCCTTCCCCAGTCCCAGCTGTCACCCAGTGCCTCCAGCACTGTACATTCCTGCATGTCCCCTTTGTTAATGAAAAACCCCATGTTCTTGCTGATGCCTCAGTTTGTGGGGTTTTTCTGACAGTTTGAAGGCAGGAGGCTGCTTGGCTCTTTAATGGTATTTTTTGAAAAATTGCAAGCCAAGAGAGAAACAGAATGTGACCAAAGATTTCAGGAGCCCAAAGTTAAATTCAGGAGATAGAGTCAGTCACAGATATGCTATTTTCCTGTCTTTCAAATTTCTTATTTGAGTGCTCAGCTATGATCCTAAGAGCATTAGCTATTATTAGGCAGCTATTTTTAAAAAAGTCTTCAATAGAATATTTGCAGTTTTGAGTAGGAGTGCTGCATTTCTTTAATCCTTATGGGAGTGCTGGTTCTGCTTCAGGCTAACAGAGGACAGACTTTGGCAAGTTACCAGTTAATCTTTTTTTCATTTCCTGCTCTTCAAAACTCTGGGATCTGGTCTACACTAGTGAGGATGGGATGTTTTACCTTCATCACCCTCCTAGAATCTGTTAATTCACCTTCTGGCAGTTCCCCTCTCCATCTGCTGATATATAGAAGGGAGATAAAATTAAGGAAAAATTAGTTTCACCTTTATTGTAATTGAATTCTTTTAAACTATTAGGTGTTGCAGTTCTGTGAAGAAGATCTAGCAGCTGTGTCTGACTCACTCTTGGATGGCCAGTGTCATTGCACTAGCTTTGGACTGGACCTAAATATAAGCTTCCACATGTCCAGCACCCACACTGCAGGTGACATCCAGTGGGATGCTGGCAGTATGTTTCCCCAGGCCCTCTGTCTCCACAGGGAATGGCCCTCACGTGTTTCTGCTGGCCTGTTGAGTGCAGGACTCTCTTTAGAGTGAGCGTAGATACACAGGCAGTGCTTCAAGTGGCAAACTCTGAGCACAGGATCAGTTTGTATCACTGCACCGCCCATGGCAGGGGGTGCTGGGAAGCATGTGGGCCTCTGTGGTGACAGGAGAGGTCAGGTTCTGTCTGAGGACAGTGAATGTGCCAACCCCTCCGTGGACACTCCTGGTCCCAGGCATGAGGAAGGGCTGGGGGGAAAAGGGAGGTCAGAGGGGGCTGACAAATGGGGATTTCTATTTAACTAGCAGGGAAAGGTGCACCCTGGCCTCAGGGAAGGGAGGGAGGCTGGGAGAAGGTGTGGGAAGGGAATGGTATTTGCAAGTACAGAAAGTCACCACCAGTGAGAAAAGGAAGAGGGTGGCTAATTGCCATGCCAGTCCAGTTCTCCCAGGAGCAAAGGCGAAATGCTTGCACACAGCATTCCCAGCCCGCAGCAGGTGGGAAGCCCACAAATTTACATCCTGCCTCTGCACTCCAGAGGCAGATGGCTCAAAAATCTCAGCAACAGTCCAGAAAACCAGCAGCACAGTTGGAAGCTGAGGTTATTGTGAAAGTCAGCAGGGTGGAGGAGAAAGGCGAAGGCTGACTTTTGCACAGGTGGAGCAAGAGAAAATAATCCTGCTCAACACTGATGACCTGGCTACTTTTACATTGATGTGGTGCAGTGTGGGCTGATGAATTGTGCCCTGGCCCAGAATTGTGCCCTGGCCCAAATAGCCAGAATTCAAGTACTACACTCAACTTTTAAGCAACCTGAGACATCTGTATCTGGTGACAACCTTTTTTAAAGTTGCCATCTGGTTTTCAAGAGCAGGTTATGCTGCAGTTGTTCCACCATATGCCCTCTCTGACATTTGTGGTATGACTGCAAAGGTAAGAGCACAGGCAGGAGGCAGGAGGGCTACCTCTTGGGACTGCCTGCCCTTAGCCTGGTGTGAGGTGGTTGAGTAACCACATCTTAAGGAAGAGCAAGTCAAGTTCCACCTCTGGCTTGACTAGTGGTAGCCCAGTAGTCCCTGACTTTTTATTTCTTACAAATAGGGAGCTAAAGGGCTTGCACTTTACTCCAACCCCTGCACTGCACTCCTCACCCCAGTCATTCCCTTTTTAGACACCAGCAAGGCAGACATATGAGAATTTGGGGTTTGGCTTTATTCCTCAAAAAAATCCTCACACCAACTTTCCCCCATTTTCTGGTATGGAGTCATCTCTCAACCTTTTTCTAAGGACTTACACATATGCACATAGTATATAGTAACACACAGGCATTTGTATATACATTATCTACTACAAAAAAATCCAGAAAGTGTCAGCAGATATGGTAGTGTGGAGCAGAAGGGGAAAGACTGTTAAACAACAGTCATGGACTCAACACATGATGAAATAAAAGTCTGGGTGCTAATCTGTGGTGGTTGTACCCAGTCTCTAAGGCCTGTGTCCACTGGCAAAAAGCTGCCATGAACTTCACCAACATGTCCACAAGAAAGGATGTCAGGAAGGGGCTGACTGTAGATCTCCTACAAGGTTCCACACATGGTGGAGGTGTCATACGAGGTGTTGCAAATAGCACAGATCTCTCATGGCTTAATTTGTGCTTCTAATCAGTGGGATCAACTAATCCATGGGATTGTAGCTCCTGTTACCCAGGGTAACAACTTTAGAAGTCCAAGGGGATGGGTGTTCCTCTATTTTCCATCAGCAAAGTGCTTTCTATTGAAGGCTGTCATTGGTGTCACCCTGTAGGAGCTGTGCTTGTGCAAGGTTAGAGAGGGGGGGCAATTTTGCAGTTGTCACCTCAGGATATTTAAGGCAGGTGATTTAGGCAATTCCACAGAAACTTTCTCCCTCTGAAAAGACTGCGTAGCTGAGGCAGCTGAATAATCTGTCCCTGGAGTATTCACAATTCATTCATATTTCCTGTTGCCTCCCAGCCTTTTCCTGTGTTTAATCTGCTAATTAGAAGCAGGTAATCAAGGTTATGTTGTAAACATCTAAACTGACTGTTGCCCTCATACTTCCTGCTCTGTCCACCCACTCACCAGCAGGACTATATCAGCAGAGATCCTGAGCTTACCTTTCTAGGAACAGCTCTCATGTGGGTAATGCCACAACAGTGTGGAGGTGCTGCTTTTGAGTACAAGCACCAAGACAAGATGCCTACCTGCAACCAGGGTAGGTTGTGAATTTGCAATATTATCAACTATTTCACAATAACTCCCCTAGACCAGCTCTTCATTTATGGTAGATTGAATATAGCTCAGTGGAATTCGGACAAGCTCCCTTGTGTCATCACTGTGACTTAGCATCATTCTTCCTCTTCACATTTGTCCTGAAGGGTAAAAACTGTTTCTCTTGTGTACTTTGATTCACAGCAATGCCTTCTCCTCAGCGTTTCAGTGGGGAGAGCATTATCATTTGGAGTGACCTTGACATCACCATCTCTGTGCCGTGGTACATTGGGCTGATGTTCAGAACCCGGAAAGTCAATGGCATGTTAATGCAAGCCAATGCTGGGGCTGCATCCAAGATCAACATTCAGGTAAAGTGTGGCTGCCTTTGCTTAGAAAAGAATAAATACTCCCCCAGCAGTGGATATGGCCAGGTGAATTACACTGCTTCATCCACCTAGCAAAATGCATGTCAATAAAAACATATCATTACTTGAGCCTTTTACAGTGATCAACAAGTGAATGATCAAAATATCATTATAAAAATAATATTCATTATTTTTCTAGTCAGAGGTATTAGTGGGCATTAATATAGAGGTAAAAAACGAATCTATTCCTTTGGGGATTTTTTGCCCATAAGGGAAGTTGGAGTCTGAAAGTCCAAAATTATACAAGGAGTTCTTGTAATCATTCCCATCTTTACTTTTTAGGCTTTTTTTCCTTTTGGGTTTTCTTAGGATATATTATCTTACCCTCCATCTTCTTCTGCAGTAAGTACAAATATGTAGCAAAAAAAGACATGGTTGTTTTTTTCTTTTTCTCCCAACAGATACTGAACAACTACGTGCAGTTGGAAGTGTACAGTGGCCTGAGCCAGGTTGCTAGTTTGAAGATGAGCCAGTCACGGGTCAGTGACGGGGAATGGCATCATTTATTAGTAGAGCTGAAGAGTGCAAAAGATGGTAAAGATCTCAAGTACCTTGCTGTCATGTCCTTGGACTATGGGATGTACCAGGTAAGGCAGCATCAAAACTTTGCCACTGAGCACTGCACAAATGCTTTTAGGAGAAACTAGGATAAAGGACTGTGGAAAGTACTTACACTGTGAGACATGTTCTGCAGTGATTCATGCCTAATCAATGATATTAATTTATTAAGCTTTATGATAATATATCTTACAAAGAAGATATAAAAAGACACATTCCCATATCTGGCTCCTCACTGCTTTGGTATTTTTTATGTAATCGATCAGCTACTGCTTGACTCCATCACAACTCTGTCTGTGTCACAGAGGATGATAGTGCTTCTTATCAGCTGTTGTTTTCCTCACAGAGCACTGTGCAGATTGGAAATCAACTACCTGGACTGAAAATGAAAAGCATCATTGTGGGAGGTGTCTCTGGAGACCAAGTCTCTGTCCAGCAGGGATTTTATGGATGTATGCAGGTATGAAATTAAAAGTGTAGCAAAAAATTTTGAGCTCGTGAGAAAATGCCCAGGTGAAAATGTGGGAGGTTTCTTTTTCATCCACCCTCAAACATTTCTGTTTCCTCCATGGAAATTATCTAAGAATCAAAATATTAAAGTCTGCCCACTTTGCCAGGTACAAATCTTATCACATAGGGGAATAAATTTGAAAAAAATTCTCGGTTTGGCTCATCAGGTGATTTCTTTAAAATGTAGCCTCATTGACTGATGAAAATAGTGAAACACATAATACTGTACTCTGAAAGGAGACTTTATAATTTTAAAATAATTGTCTTTTGTCACCAGGGAGTAAGAATGGGAGAGACATCTACAAACATAGCGACACTCAGCATGAAACAGGCTATCAAGATCAACGTAAGGGAGGGCTGTGAAGTGGATAACCCTTGTGATTCCAACCCGTGTCCCCAGCACAGCTACTGCAGTGACGACTGGGACAGCTACTCCTGTGTCTGTGACCCAGGTAACCTGCCACTCATACAGGAGATGGATCACACCTTCATGATCCCATCAGAAGCAGCACAGCAGCAGCAGCATGCTGGCAAAGTGTTCATCTTCTGATTCTTCCAGTCAGTATTACCCTTCTCACTCTTACTGTAGCACCCTGGAAGCTGCACTCCTGGGCTAAGAATCCAGGCAATGTATCCACCAAACAAAAAGACAGTCTCTGGTCCAAAAGTCTCCCGTGCACCTCCCCTTTTCTTTTAATGGGTTTTTTTTTTTCTTTTTCAGCCTTTTCTGCTGTTGAATTTCAGTCTGTCACTCTGCATTCTAATCAAGATACTTTGAATGTTTTCTCTGTTTTGGAGCATGTAGCCAGCACATGCTGTCAGCACCCAGCACAGTCACCTCTCATACATGCAGCAAGAGAATACAAAACTATTTGTAGCACATGCCCCAAATATAAAACTGGGAACCAAAGGCACAAGGGTGCCTCAAGCATGGTAACAGACTGTCAAAAAGAATAAGCTTAGTATCATTTTGTTTGAGAGGGAAAAGAGTGCTTCATTTCTGATGGTATCTCAGGGGGAATCTACTGATTATCAAAGATGTGTTATTAGTGAATAAGCTTAAGACAGACAGTCTTTTGGAGACATGCAAATCATAAATTACAATGGTTGCTGTAATTTTCTTACCTTGTCTCCCCAGGGTACTTTGGGAGAGACTGTGTTGATGTATGCAACTTGAATCCATGTGAGCATGTCTCCACATGTGTGCACAAACCTAGCTCATCCCACGGCTACACCTGTGAGTGTGGACAAAGCTACTATGGACAGTACTGCGAAAGCAAGTAAGAGAATTATTTTGTTCTTGGTTTCTTGATCCTGCCAGGAAGCTCTTCACCTAGGCCAGCAGTCCTCCCACTTACTGTTCTGCTCCGATAAACTTTCCTGTTACAATTTGAGTGGTATTTTAGGCTCTGTTGCCTTTTGGCATTCCTGAACTCTTCCCAGAAACTAGACATGTTATTCAAGAGCCACTTTGCTTCATCAGCTGCTCAGGGGCTCAACCAGTTCTGCTGTGTTGCACAGCACTGCATCTCACCTGTGCTTTGTGGTGGGCTTGGCCTGAGTTTGCTCTGCATCTCTCCTCCATCTTCCCCAGCACACAGAGTGATGCACCAGTTTGGTGGCCTCTAGCAAGATAAGGTCTCTTTGCAGTGTAGGTCCAGTCCCCGGGCTGGCAAAGAGCCATCTCTTCTGGACAGTCTGGGGCCTGTGTCAGTTGCTTTGTGGGAGAAATGTGCTGATTCTCTCATCAGCAGCTTCCTGGTCTCTGATAAGCATTCAGCAACCAGCCTTATCCCAGAGGCGGCACTTTGATTTACTGTAATATGGGCCATTCATGATGTGCAAATGAAGTGCATTTGTTTCCCCATTTAGGAATGGCTCATGTGATGTTTCCTTCCCTTTGAAAACTGCAAGCTTCTTCCTCTGCCTTTTGTAGTGTGAGCTTGCAAATGTTGGCTGTGCTGTTGCCAGATTTGTCTTTCATTCCTCTGGATTAGCGACAGAGAGACATTGTCCCTTGTCATTATCTGCTGACATGTGTCAAGTGCAACATTGTGGTTTTCATATTCTAAAGCACAGAAGTACAAACCTGCCAATTACCATAAATAAAATTGGTATTGTTCTTCAAAACAGACAAAAATAGCTTTCTTTCCTAAAAATGAGCAGCAGGGAGGGGATACCTTGTGCATTTCCAGTGCCCTTGTCCTTCAGGCTATTGCTTGACAAAGGCTCCCAGCTATCAGAGAATCAGAGTTCTCCTTCCAGAACTACTGTTGGGGCATCTGTGGGATAACCAGCTCAGAGTCTCACCCAGATGAAATAGTCCCAGTGAGAATGGGGGTTTTCCTTCAGCAGGGGTGGCCTTTGGCTTGCTGCTTAGCTTCCAGTGCTGCTGCACTCAGTCTGAATCATAGTCTTTGATCCACAGTCCAGATCAAAGCTGCCACCCTCCCCTCTTCCATGTCCCCGGCCATGTGTCCTCTGTCTCTCCTGAGGCAGACCAGGACTTTTCAGACGTTGTTGTGAACAGTCTGAGAAAGCCAGGTTGGCTGAAAGTAGTGGCTTTTCTTTATAGGATGAGCTGGCAGACAGCTTTGCACCTAACTTGTGTCCCTGTGGGCTGGAGCAGGATGAGGATGGGGAGTGGGATAGAAAGTGTTGGGGAGCTGTACCTCAAGGCAGTTTGTGGTGGTAGATAAACCAGGGCACAGGCTCAGAGCTGCCTGCACTTGAAAATACTTGGAAAAACATTCCCTCTAGGTTTTCATGGCATTGATATTCTACATTTTCCCATATTATACTGTATTTATATTTATATATGTATTGATTGTTGCTTGAGATACATTGCTCTCTGTAAGATGATGCAGTTGAGTGCAGATTTGGCCCAAAGTTTTTTTTTCCCACACTTTTTAAGAGGGAACTTAAAATAACTTTCTTTCAATTTGATTTTCTTTAATAGGATCGACCTACCTTGTCCCAGAGGTTGGTGGGGAAATCCCATCTGTGGCCCATGTAATTGTGAGACTAGTAAAGGCTTTGATTCTGATTGCAATAAGACCAGTGGAGAATGCCACTGCAAGGTAAGCGAAACAAACCATTCTAAAGTCAAAATTTCTTTAGTTTAAAAAGAAACTGTACCACTAATAATTACAAGTGAGTATCTGATACAAAGTATACACAGTTGTGCTTTGTATCACATATATATGTATGTGCACAGTGGAGTTAATCATCACCCAAAACATTTTGCTGGCACCACCCTTCTCCAAATCATGCTGTATAGCTCTTATCTTATTTGTGTTTGGAAAAGCGAGCCGAGAGGATGAAAGCCTGGCTCTGATCTCTGAAGTGCAGCCTGGTTTATCAGGGGAGATCAGGCCGGGGTGCAGAGGAGTGTCAGTGGGGTTTTGTGCATCACAAGTGAGTAATAGCCATGAAACCGCTCGGGCCAGCTGGCTGAAGCTCTCCCCTGTGCTATGGCCAGCAAAAGGCCTGGCAGCTGGAGAGAGCTGCAGGGCTAAATGCTTTCCTCATCTCTGGACAGGCAGGGACAGATGGGGCACATGGGAGGGGAGGCACCTCGTCATGAAGGTTTTACAAAGGGCTTCTCACAATAGGTTTTAAACTGGCTTGAATGACATCAGAGGAGCTGGGCTTGTGCAGACTGGTGGCTGTGAATCTGGCCCCCTGCTCCTTTCCGAAATGCCAGCAGGACTCACAGCAACTGTTGCACAAAATGGAGTCAGTGGGGTGCCAGCTCCACGCTCTTGTGCAGTCCTAACGCCTCAGATCAAATGCATGTACAGAGGCACTTGGAATATGGGATTATTGCATGCTCTCCACCCTCTACATGAAACACAAATGCACAGTGCAGGAAGTTTCCTTAGTGGCTTATTCATGCCATATAACAGCAGAATTGCAAAGCTGAGAAAACTGTAAATCCTCCAAGAATATATTTGGTGGGCACTTGCAACAAGTGCCCAAGGACTAATGCGGGCCCTGTGGCTCCACTGCAAATGGCAACGCAAACCCTGGGTCTCTGATAATAGTAATGTAACTTTTACCTGTGCTCTGCAAAATGAGCCCTTTTATGATGTACATGCTGCTAGAGCAGGTTTCAGAAATGTGAGCGGTTTGGAAGTCAAACACCTCATGTCTATCCTTTTGGTTTTTCTAGGCCAATTACTACAGGCCCCAAAGCAGTGACACCTGCTACCCCTGCGACTGCTTCCCATCTGGCTCCCACACGCGCGCCTGCGACATGGAGACAGGACAGTGTCCTTGCAAGCCCGGCGTCATAGGGCGCCAGTGCAACCGCTGTGACAACCCCTTTGCAGAGGTCACCGTGAGGGGCTGTGAAGGTACCTTGGCCTGGCCACACGGCCCTGCCATGCGGCCCGGCCACACTGCCCTGCCATGCGGCCCAGCCATGCTGCCTGCCTGCGCTGCCGTGTGGGACTGGAGCTGCTGGCAGTGCACAAATGGGGACACTGTGGGGACACTCCTGGGCCCAGCAGCATGGCTCCAGCACTGGGTGCAATGGGGGCTGAACATACACCCCTCCTCCCTACACCCCTCCTAGATACATGCCAGTGTGACCACAGGGGCTGAGGGAATGTAATAAAAGCTCTTATCTGTTTAATTTTTCTCACATGGAAATATAGCCAGCTGAGGGGGAGTAGGGGGAGCAAAGGACTAGCAGCAGCTTTTCTTTAAACCTGAGTTCATCTGCCAGTGCAGTGTTCCATTGCTGAGCTGCAGCTGAAGAGGCCCGTGAGAGCCCTCACGCCTTTTGCCCACAGAGGCACCGTGCCGTGCACCTCGTGCACTCTGCCTTCCTTCCCCATCTTGCCCATCCTGCCTTTCCTCTCACCCACCCACCCACCCACTGTCCTCCTGTGATCAGCACAAAGCTGCTGCAACAGCAGTGTGTGGGCAAAATGAAGGAGAACTGTTTTCCCACAATAAAGGAGCAAGCAGAGATAGGCAGAGCCAAAATCCAGAGCCCCATAATCATCCTGAGCTCTCCTCTGCCTGTACCTGTCTGTCCAATCTGTTGGATAAGGAGCAACTGATGGGTTACAGCTTGGAAGGCACTGCAAAGGACAGGTATCCTGACAGGACTTTGGAATTACAGGAAGGTCCTTCAGGCAGGTTGAAATGTCTCACTGTTGTGATTTTTATCTTGTCAGAAAAATTGCATCATTTCTTTTTCTGCTTTCAGTAATTTATAATGGCTGTCCCAAGGCTTTCGAGGCTGGTATTTGGTGGCCACAGACCAAGTTTGGCCAGCCAGCTGCTGTGCCTTGTCCTAAGGGCTCAGTGGGTAAGTTCCCTGGGTAAATAATTACCTACTTTGTCTGCATGCCTCTTTAAAAAAAAAAAAAAAACCCAAAAAATGAGCACATAGGGAATAGCATTAATTCATTTGGTCTGGAGACTGCAGCTTAGCTTATATATCATGAGCAGAAAAGTATAGATAGATGAAATCAAAGAGCTGTTAAAATGTATTTGGAATACTAGCAATAAATAAATGCAGCAGTACAGCAGATAAACATGTAAAAAGCACAGAAAAAGCAGAGCCCTATTTTCTATTTATCAAGCAATTCTTACACATAAGAAGTATGTGTAACTTTTTTAAGTAACTTTCAGTTTCTAGTGACTTATAAGTGTTCTTAAGCCCTACAGTTCCTCTGGGCAAAGATAAAATTAGGAGAATCATATTCCTGATGACTGCTTTACTAGGGTTGCAGCCTACCAAAGTTAAGAGTTGCAACAAAACTCACTTTTTTCCACATAATATCTTTTCCATAAGCAAAACAGCTGAAAACACCTTTTATAAAGCAGATGAGCTATGTTGTTTTGTGCAACAGGCAAATGACAATCTGCTTTTTCATATATGTCTCTGAAAACATGTATCAGATTTTTGAAAATAGAGTTCCCAATCTTTTCCAAAGGCTGTTCTGAGGGAAATGAAAACTGTCTTGGTTCTGGACCTGGTAACTCTTTGCTCCTTAGGCTCAGGGAGTTATAAGTAGTTATGTGACTGCCCCAAATATTTCTAGAGGGAGGCCACTGCTTATAGGTGTGCAGAAGATTTGTGGTCAACCTAGCTCCTGTTCTAAAGACTTTATGATACGGAATTAAAATTTTTTTTAGGTGAAGAATATTTTCATGATTAGGCAGTATAAAGCTGAATTAAAATGAGTTTTCTGCACTGTTCTTGAAGTGGTTCACCCAAGCATCTCTTCTAGGCAATGTTGCTTATAGTAATTGCATGTTCTAAGTAAATTTTACAAATTGTTCAAAGAAGCAAGCCTTATAATAATGAATATTCAGACTAAGAACCCGAGGCTTAATTGTATTCACCCAATAATGGAAGAGAAATAATATAATTAGATACAGTAAAATTAATTATAGTTCTTATTTAGATATTGGTAATTAAATGGCTTAGACATATGCAGTATGTTATGTGCAAATTAACTAACACAAA
The DNA here is from genome assembly GCF_022539315.1 of Serinus canaria. Classification (NCBI taxonomy): domain Eukaryota; kingdom Metazoa; phylum Chordata; class Aves; order Passeriformes; family Fringillidae; genus Serinus; species Serinus canaria. The sequence continues at coordinate 14,977,078 of NC_066314.1, read as the reverse complement.
TGTCAATTTTAAATTAGATTACATGCAATTCATGGTGAAGGATCCTCAGCCAAGAATTGCATTTTAAAATTATTTGACAAATAGTGCAAAATATAATAGGTTAAATTAAACAGTAAGCTGCTCATGGTCCATTTACAAGTGGCAAAAAAGCAATTATGCATGTTAGTTGAAGTGTTTAGCACATGCAGATGCGTGGGCATGTGTTGGTGTGAATACAGCATTTGTCCAGGAGGTCTTCCTATATAGGCTATTGCACAGAAATCTCAGCAGGGGTTGGTTTTCAGGAGTACTTAGGAAGTGCAGAGTTTTTCTCTTTTTTGGTATAAAGAAGTGAATGAATTAATTTGAGAACAATCTGGCAGTGAGCTGAGAGCAGTTGGGCAGAGCTTGGAGTTTGCCTGACTTTTCTCCAAAGCCTGGCGAAAGCAGTTCCTGAAGATTTGTAGTCCTTAACTTTTCTCTCGCAGGAATCCCCTGTTTGGAAATTGAAATACATGTGTAGCTTTTACCAACTTAAAAAAATCTGAAAGCCTAGGATAGGGAAATCCATGAATATTTACCCTGCACAATTCAGAGCATTGTTTGCCATTGATGCTTTGTTTCTTTCAGGAAATGCCGTTCGCCATTGTAACATTGAGAAGGGCTGGCTGCCTCCTGAGCTTTTCAACTGCACCACCAACACTTTTGTGGATCTAAAAATCTTGGTAAGCTGGGTTTTCTCAGTTTTCCCTTTATTTTTTAAATAATGACCAATTTGTCTCCAGTTTGATATCCCTGCACTCAGTCTTTTGACTGCATCCTTGAACAGCCTCATTTTCCATGGGGACCCTGGTGCTTTTCTGGCTCTCAGTTACATCTGCCATTGAGTTTTGTTGCCACCTCTTTCTCGAGACAAACAACATTTTGACTGAACAATTTCTGTGTGCCAAAAATCCCTAAATTGTGATTGTCTTTGTAACTATAATGAAAAAAAACCAAAATATATAATTAGATTTTTTTCTTCCTTTTTATCTGACTCAGAATGAGAGGTTACACCACAATGAGACCAGGCTGGATGGAGATAAAACCATACGGATTGTGAGAGCGCTGCAGAATGCCACCAAATATACACACAGCTTGTATGGCAACGATGTGAGGACAGCTTACCAGATCATGATCCGGGTCCTCCAGTATGAAAGCCAGCAGCAAGGGTTTGATTTGGCAGCCACAAGGGATGTGGAATTCAATGAGGTAAGAGAAATACTGTATACTGTGCTGAGCCCTTACAGTTTCCCTTAAAAATTAGGTGGCAGTGGGTAATTAAATTTGTCTTTGATGAAGGTGAAGCTGATATTGTGTAATGGCCTAATCTGTTCCACAAATATGCCTTTCTTCTCAGATTAGAATGGAAAGTTGGTTATGCATGTGTCTATGCATGCATTTGTATGTGTAATACAAATATAATAGAATGTGCTTTTCTAAAAACTATCATCATAGTAACAGCCAAAAGCAATATGCCCCATATGAAAAGAAATCGTTACATTAATGTGTTTTTCCTGGCTAAAATAGTTTTGTATACTATATTTATTTTTGTTGTAAAACATGCCTGATGTGATCATGCTCATTTAAATGTGCAGTGAATTAAGTCCAAGCCAGTTTCTGACTCTGAAGGTTTCCTCTAATTCAGTCATGAGTTGGTACATTGAAAGACATTCCATATCATTGGTATTTTAGGGCAATGTGATTGCCTTAAAGCCAGAGAGTTTCTGCTACTCAGAGCTTTCATAAAAGTCACAGTTATTACCAAAGACCTGACCAGGGCTAGAGAACAAGCTGTAGCATCCTCCCTGTCAGGTAAAATATGTAGTTGTGGAAAAATGTGACATTTAAGGCAGTTGGGAGTATTCTGTGGTCTGATAATGTGAAGGCTGGATGACCCATGTCAGGCTTGTAGAGCTTTCCTCAGTCCCATGTTTACCGGGGGACTGTTCTCCACTCTTGCCCATACTGTTTCCAAGATCCTGGCCATGGCACAACACAGAGTCCAAGGTAAAACATCTGTTTGGATCTGTGCTAGCAGAGCCCAGAGCTTGGGCACCAGCGTGTGGAATGACCCTCCATGGGTCAGGACTGGCGTCTGTGATGGCCAAAGATCTGTTTGGCTCCCTGAGAAGGTGTGCTACATCCAAGTCACTGCTCACAGTACTCCAGGAGGATCAGACAGGTCAGGCAGACCTGGGGTGAAATTGGAGATCCTGTGCAAAGCCAAGCTGCACCAGGGGAGGATGTCACTGGAGTGTTAGGAGCAGGAGGAAATGCAGCTGGGAAAATTCCTTAGAGGCTTGGGCTGTATAATCAGCAGAGAGTGGAGAACTTCTGAAACGTTTTATGTTTTAGATGCACCAAATTTTGAGAGATTCAGTTTTTTCTTTCCTGTGGGCTGTGAAGCAGGCCATTCAGATCTTAAAAAGGAACTTAATTTCTAGTATGTTTTGTTAAGTAGAAATATGAACAATAAGAAAAAAAAATGGTTTGGAAACATATGCTTTAATTTATTGTTCTCTGCACTTGGCACTGAAATTCATACAGATGATGTTTTCAAGAACTCCCTAAATATTTTAGGATAGGTCAGGAATTTGAAAATTAATGAGTACAGCTCATGAATAAAAGGAGGCAACATACTCAGCTGAGGAACCATAAGGGGAGAAGGAATTTTATTTTTTATGGTCCACCTAGAAGCCTGAAAAATAGATAATAAAAAACCATAAATAATGTTCACAAACACAGAGGAGGCCTGGTACCAAGTACAGTATGTGTATCCTGCATTCCTGGGATCCATGTTGTGCTTCTCACCCTAGGTAAAGGTGGTCATACTGGGAGTCTCTTTTAGCTCAGATATGTGCTTGTAGCCTCAAACAGTACAGACAGGATACAGATAGCTCCTTCTAATTGAAGCCTAAATATTTGTCTTGGCTATTTTAGAGCTTGTGGTGATTAATTCCTACCACTACCATTTACGCCAATTTTACCTTAGTTAGGAATCAGGTTTTGTTACAACAACATGGTTCATATGTACACCAAGATTAAAAACTTCTTAGCATCCCTCTCATTTAAGCCCTTTAGCACACTCTTTTGGGGTCAATCTCCTTCCATACACCCTGAGGGTCCCTTTGCATATTTTTCTAAGAAAGGGCTGAAGAGTCAGGTCCTCAGGAGAAAAATGCCTTTTTAATACCACTTGTAAGCAACCTAAAAATGGGGAGACAATGGCATGATTTAAGTTTTCTTATGTATTTTCAAGTTTGTCTATGCAAGTTAATATTAATTCTTAGCATTCTTCACTGTGTAAGTTGTCTTCATTATCTAGGAAACAAAGGAAAAGAAAAAATTAAATAAGTGATATTTATATCCATGACTTTCTTTGTTTTTCAATTAAAAAACCATTATTTTGATTTATCTGGGGAAGTTCTTCAGTGTAACTGCTAATAGCTGTGCTTTTCATGTGTCTGATCTCTCAGAAACAAAGAAAACATGGATAGGTTTTTCTCCTGTATTTTCTTGCTCAATTTCTTGTCATTAGGAAGGAAGAAAGTAGGCAGTTCTCTTACAACCTCCAATTTTGGCTTACTTTACTTGTAAAAAGTTTGGAGGGATTTGCTTTACATGACCAAAAAACCTCTGGGTGAGTAACTGGTGTGCGTATTTTATATGGCTGCAGTAGAACATGCCTGCATTAAATATTCCATTAAACACTTACCTAAGGCAGTCAGGCAAATAATTTTCAATACTTCTCACTTGAAACCCAGCTCTGTGTTTGCTTCATAATTTAGGCTTGTACTTTATTTCTCAGAATGTCATCAAAGTGGGTAGTGCTCTGCTGGACCCTGGCAACAAGGAGCACTGGGAGCAAATTCAGAGAACAGAGGGTGGCACCGCTCACCTGCTCAGGCACTATGAGGAATATTTCAACAATGTGGCCCAGAACATGAAAAAAACCTACATGAGACCTTTTGTCATTGTTGCCACTAACATGAGTGAGTATCTGTGTTGAAAACTGCTCTTTTTTGAGTCTTAAAAATGTCCTGGACAGAGGTGCTAGTTATTTGTTTTAATAGTATCTACTGAGAAAAGTCATTGCATTAGTTTCAAATCCATCAAGCCTTGATCCATATCTTTCAGTTGTCATGGGGGCCTCCTGGGAGATGTCTGATCTGTTTTTCCTCTGGACCATGCCACTGCTCCTTGTGGCTTTTTGTTGCAGTCATAGCAGTGTAGAGATAGTAGGAAGGACAAAGTTTGTAAACAAAGGTAATGCCTTTTGAGACCAACTAATATAGTTGAAGATATCTACTATATGTAGTAGATCACATTTTTGGAGGAGTCACACCAACACCACCTGAAGAATTATTGCAGTACAAAAAAAAAGTAACCCTACTGTTGATTTTGTTGCATGTTATTAATCTTAATTGCATAGGGATGGACTGCCCAGGGAGGAGGTGGAATTCCCAGCCCTGGAGATGTTCAAGAAGCAACTGGATGTGGCATTTAGTACTGTGGTCTAGTTGACAGGGTAATGATCTATCAAAGGTTGGACTCAATGATCTTACAGGTCTTTTCTAACCTAGCTGATTCTATGATTATACCTCTGATTTTCACATACTTTCCTAACTTGGAACCTATCCAGAAAACCATAATCTGTAGAGATTCTTGTACTGAAAGGTATTTTCACAGAATCCCCAGTCCTTCAAATGCCATCCCAGTCTTGCAAAACCTATAATCAGAACAAAATCTATGGGATCCAAAATATCCAGAATGAGTGCAAATTGAGAAGGGAACATCAGGCATACCAAGACACCTTGTTCACCTATCACAGGAAATTTCTCCTCTGACAAACAAGTAGCAGCTCCTGCCCTTTGGACTGTAATGTATTTCATAGACATCTCTGGAGTGCATATGCAAGTGAAGCTCAGCAACCACAGCCTGGTCAGCTTATTTCCCCATTTTCTCCCCTGCTCTCTTTATTTCATTTTCTTCCCAGCTACAAACAGTCTGAGCTGAGGGGGTGTTGGTGATAGTCCTGCCCTGGGTGTGAGGTGAGATGGAGCCAGCTGACCTTCAGAAGTCCCTCACAAGCAGCATTGCTATTTGGTTTTTCTTTCAGAGGTGCCCTAAACTATATAAGCCTGAACTTGTGTTTAGCTTTTCAAGCTGTTGCTTTTATTTCAGATATGAAGAAGGCTTATGTGCCAAAAGTTGGCCTTATTTTCCCAACTACACCTGCTGTTATAGTAAGAATTTTAATTGGCTACAAACCTTGTCCCAAGAATGCTTTATGTTCACAATCACAGGGGCAGAAAATCAAAGGCATGAGGCAGTCAAGTTACAAAGGCTGTAGCATCCTGTAGCATCAATGGGGCATAATTATTGTTGAACTATGCCAAACTGAAACACTTTGATTTTTCTTTAATATACCAAAACTGAAATACTTTCTTATGATTCAGGACTATGAGAATCAAAATATTTTTATCTTCATACTCAGAAAAAAATGTGCTTAGGATTTTAACCCAACTGAACTGAGATGAAAACAAACCCCAGAATTTCTTGCAGGTTGCAAATCATGATTTTTTTTTCAACTAGTTCTTCCTGTGTAAAGAGGTGTGAGCTTGAGAGGGATGAGGCAACTCTGGCCTGAAAGAAGTCTGTTTTCTTTTGAACGGTTTTTCCAGGTGAACATGGTGTTAATAGAGTTTCCTAATGGCTCATCTGGGAGTTAGAAACTAGGAAAGGAATGGGAATTTGTGGGTCTTAACGTGGGTATTTCCTCATACAGAAATTTGCAAAGGATCACACCTTTTGGTGTAGAGCTACCCCCAGGTTGTGTAAATTGGCACTCAGTGACTTGTCTTAAATGAGAAAGTTAAAGCCAACTCAACTGCTTTTAAGTATTGGGGCAGTTAAACAGGCAGAAATGATGAGGTAAACTAGGGAGGAACTGCCAGTAGAGGACTAAGGAGTAGTCCCAGATAAAAATGTTATTTTCTTCAGTCAGCTGACTTCACAATCCAACAGATGTAGAACTATGTTTTTGAAGCAGTAGATTTAGTCTTCCCATTAAAAAGCAAGTCTAAAATGGGAACGTGCAGCACACACTGGAGCAGGGGAAACTCTGTGAAGCAGGAGCATTCACTGAGCAGCAACCAGGGAGAGCCTCTGTGAAACCTCAGTCAGCTGCTGCTGGAGAAGTACCAGCGAAGGGATCCACCTTGAGATGGGTGTTAGCAAAAGTTTCTTCACTGAAACAATCCCCAGGCATTGAAATAGGTGGCCCAGGGAAGTCACCATCCCTGGAGGTATTTAAGACATGTAGATGTGGCCCTTGGGGCCGTGGTTTAGTGCTGGACTTGGTGGTGCTGAGTTAACAGTTTGACTTGATCTTGGAGATCTTTTGCAACCTAAAGGATTTTATGATTCTTTATTTCCAAAGTTTCTAGCATGTTTTCATGGTATGAGATACTGTCTTGTGAATTCCTTTCCACTGAACAATAAATGTATCATTTGATAAATGTAACATAATGCTGACACATAAACTTTTAGTTATTATATAAGGTGTTAACAGAAAAAAAATAAGTTTTACTTTCTATTTTGGGGGTTAAATTTTTTATCTGTATTGTGCAGTCATTTTAACCTTTCAGTAATGTTTCGCTGTGGTGATGGGAAACTTTTATCCCCCCCAGTTATTGCTGTTGACATCTTTGACAAGTCGAATTTCACGGGAGCTAGAATACCACGATTTCATGAGATTAAAGAAGATTACCCAAAAGATCTGGAGTCATCTGTTGTCTTCCCTGATACTTTATTCAGACCATCAGAAAGGAAAGGTAAAACCCTTCTGCTGCTGTTTGGTGAACAATTATGGCCAGCTCCCAGGGAGCGTGGTGGATCCTCAGGGAGCAGAGTGGTACTAGGGTGAGAGCAGGGTGATTGTCTGCACAAGTGAACATTATTTAGGGATGGAGCAGCTGTGCATACTTCTGAGGCATTTTGCCTGCCGGCAGTGATGGAGGCATGGGGGGCTGTGGGACTGGCTGTACCTGTCTGTCAGGTCTCGCCTGCAGCCCCTCAAAGCCCTGTCAAAGCAGGAGAAATGCTCTGCATCTGTTCCCACAAGGATAGGATGGGATGGCTGCCCAGCCCCTGCAGTCCCACAGCTGCCTTCCTCCAGCCCCTGCAGAGATGGAGGGAGGTGGTGTGAGAATCCAAATCTGGGAGCACAGAGAGGTGTTATGAGAACTAGGCAGCAATGAAAAAGTCTTGAGCTGGGTGATAAGGGAGAATACATGGGGGAGTACCTGCTTCCCAGTGTCTCTGAAGTATCCCAAGATTGCTGCAAAGCACCACAAGGTTTTTGGGCAAAGGGAGAGAGGGTAACTCAAAGTTCAATAGTTGTACCATTGTTGAATGTCTTCTGAATAGGGAAATATAGTAACTCTTCTGAAAATAATATATAATAAGCTGGTACAGCTTTATGACTTTTTGCTTAGAAACAGAGTATCTGCTTCTATGATTTGTATTTTTTCTGTAAAAAACAAGGGAATGGGAATTTTAAGAGAATCTTCCAAAACAGAAAGCTCATTAAATGACAGAATTAGCAGGGAGAAATCTCATGTGAGTAGTTGGTGGATTCATTATTACTAGTTTTGCCATATATAAATGTACATGCAATTTAACAGCATGCATAATGTTTTAATGTTCTCCTTAAGTTATGCATGGGGTGCTTACATACTTATGGACCTTTTAGCTTAGAAATTTCTTATTTTATAGCTAAACTAAATGGCTCTTCACTGTTCAATGGTTATTTGATTATCAGCTATATAACTATGAATTGTGCTGAAATTTTATTAAAAATATCAAGTATAACATTAGAAGCATGCTGAGTGCTCTAAGCCTGGAGTTGTAAGAACTCTATTATTGTATCCTGGCAAGGCAAAATGACCAGTTTAAATGATAGCTCTGAAGCTGTGTGCAAAGAATTTAATATTTGTGTTGGTTCCATAGCAGTGCCCACAATGAAACCTTCAAACCAGAAAATACCCTCTAAGTTGAACAGCGATGTGTTCAGCCCTGAGAGTGCTTTTGCAAAGAGGAAGAAGCGACACCCAGACATTGAGACACATCATACTGTTGCCATGGTCATTATATACCGATCCCTGGGACTCCTCCTGCCTGAAAACTATGATCCTGACAGGAGGAGCTTGAGGTAAACTTCAGACCTGTTTGTGAATTGTTCAGATCCCTTTTTCTGCTCTCTGGATGTGTGGGAGAGATGGACCTGCTTTTATATTGGCCAAAAGTCATCAGTGCTGCTGTTCTCACTGCAGTACTGCCTCATGTCCTCCTCTGGCACACTGTGGGAGAATACCTAGGCCAGAAGTGCCAGCAGTTTTTGGGAACACATCTGTGTGGAAGGCTGTTGGTACACCTGCCTCACTTTCCAAGCAGAAGCAACCTGAGATCTTCTATTTGCAGAATGTAGCTTTGCATTTTGATGTGTAGATCACCGTGCAATTTTTCTCCTTGTGCAGATTGCCAAATCGCCCTATCATCAACACACCTGTAGTGAGCACAGCCATTCACAGTGATGGGGAGTTTCCTCCCAACCTGGTGGAAAAGCCTGTCATAGTGGAGTATGCCATGCTGGAAACAGAGGAGAGAACAAAGCCTGTCTGTGTCTTCTGGAATCACTCCATCACGTATGTCTCCTGCTTGCTTTAGGGCTGTGAGTGACACAGTCTGAGTAGCAGAAAACTCCTGCCCTTATCCTGGGAAGATAATTCTGGAGGAAACCCTGTCTTGGTCTGTCTGTTCAACTGACAACTGATTTTTGGTGGAATAGAGCCATGTAGTCATTTCCCACCAACCTGAGAAAAATGAAAATAATTATCATAACTCCTCAAACAAAGGATTAGCCGTGCGGTTTCTAAGAAACACAGTGCTGTCATGTCTTTCTGCAGGGTTCCTTTTCACCCAGAAGCAATAAATCCCACAATTTCCTTGTATTTGTCCATGCTATTTGCCCACAGATGTATGTCTGGACAAATGTAGTCCAACTCCAAGTCAGTGTCTGAATTCATGGCTTGTCTGAGGTCTTTAAGTCAGGATTTTCAGGAGATGATTCAGCTCTTCCATGGGCTGAATCTTCTCCTGTTACACTCCAGTGACTATGGACAGAGATAGCAAACAGGCACCTACCCTTGGTGCCTCAGCCAGGGCCAGTGCAAAAAATTACAAAACCAAACCTTCATTTTGGTAGCAACGAGGACTGAGGTTTTCACATAAAATTGGAAGTAAAGATTATGAATTTCTGAATCACAAATTTTTGACTCAAAAGTCAATGCAAAGGCATTATGAATTTCTGAATCACAAATTTTTGACTCAAAAGTCAATGCAAAGGCAGCTGCACTGGTAAGAAACTTAACTTTCATTTCACCAACTATTGTGGATTTGCTTTCATTAGTTTTAGTGAAAAATTGGAGGGAGTGGAAATACCTTTTTTGGGACATTAGACCTTTTCAGTTTATGGAAAGCAATTATAATATAGAAGCAGAATATAAGGGGAGAGTATTTGACTCTCTAGGAGGGAGGTGTTAGGAAAAAGATGAAATGTTCTGAAAATTGTTCATTTAGGTCATTTGTATTCAGTAAAGTTCAAGATAAAGACATCTTTTTCTTGAAAATGAGAAAAATTATATGAGCTGGAACTGTATATGCTGATGTTTCATTGGTTTTATGGCATTGTGGAAACAGCACTGTCCTGTTGGAAATATTTCAAGAGTGTGGATAAAACAAATGAAAATGTTTTGAGAGGTAACCACATTCATATTATGCTTTCACAATATTATAACTATTACATATATGTTGCAATTTCCAGCTACAAACCCAGGTACACAGTGAGAGGATGACATAGTCTGCCCAGGGGAAAGGGAACAGCTGTTACTTGTTTCCTAAAAACCTAAAAATTCTAGTAAACCTGTAGAAAAATCCTTTAAAAGGCAATATCCTGTGCTGGAAATAAAACAACAAACTAACCTAGGGAATGTGTGCCTCCTAGTTAAATGCTTCAGGAGATTATCTCATTTAAAGGATCAAATATGCAACAGAAATCTCTTATCTTCACAGTAATAAACTCTTAATTTGCCCACATGTGAAGTAGTGTTTTTGCTTGTATGCACTCTGTCAATCTGCTGATTGTGAGGGAATGGCAAGTTCTTTTTCATAAATTTTTAAACATTGTTTGAGCTTGAATAACTCATTAGCTCTAAAGTGATTCATCTGTTAGCTATTCGCTGGCAACTTCAGTGGCATTGTTATCTGTGTTACGTCTTCCTACAGCCACAATTGAAAAGCAGCTCTTACGTGGCATGAAAAAGTGAAAGAGCTTTTAGAAAGAGAGTACTTTTTGAGAGGAAGTGATATTAAAATTTAACAAATGTTTTATTGCTGAATGAAAAAGAGGTCATATCTAATTGAAAAATCTTTTAGTAACTGCAAGACTATTTTTATTACTCGTTAACTTCAGAATATAATAATTAATATTGATATAAAATAATTTCTGAAGTCACTGGAGTTGAACATAATTGCACAGGGAAGAATTTTAAGGTAGCAGTTTCTCCCCATTGTTAATATAAGAGATCTCCTGGTATAAAATATTGTTTATTAGAGAAGGTTTTAACATATTCTTGTGTACTTTTCAGAGGAGCTGAATATCATATATTTGATATACAGTTATACAGATACAACTGTATATCATATTATTGCTGAAACATATTCACATGACTCAAAAACATGTGTCCCTCTATGGAATACATTTATTTATTTAATTATTTTAAATAAGGTATTATTTACCTTGGTTACAGACATTTTGTTTGGTGCAATCTCTTTCCCATATTGATTGTGTGGTCTCTGACCCAAAAGCACATTTTAAATTTTTTTTTTTAAACTCAAAACAGACTGTTATAAACCCAAAAGATCTGGTCAGCTGCCTTATCAGAAAGATATATTTCAACCTATACTTCAACTGAAGGCCTTTTTAGTTTGATGATGCTCTTTCAGGCAGGTGACAGCTATAGATAATTCTGCCCTGGTACTTGCACTCCTCTCTGGTGGTGCAGCACAAGCTGCCACAGAGGGCAGTGGAAGGTGAGGGGAGATTGGAGGCTGGTGCTCAGAAATGCCTTTTTTCCCCACAGGATTGGCGGGACCGGTGCCTGGTCCTCCCGAGGGTGTGAGCTGTTTTCCAGAAACCACAGCCATATCGCTTGCCAGTGCAACCATATAACCAGCTTTGCTGTCCTGATGGACATTTCCAAACGAGAGGTGGGTGATGTCAGGCTCGTGATTCTTGGAGACTGTTTTTTAAGGGCTTTGGCTCAGAGCTTGAGCTTTGTGTGTCATTGTCAGCAGATCAGTCCCAGTGTCAGGAGTGTGTTGCCCATGCCTAGCAGCACCTGCCTCTGGGTTTGCTGAAAGGACCTTCTTACCTGGTTGGTGCATCCTCTGGGTGCTGCCCATACATGCTCAACATGTTTAGCAGCCAAAGAGGTGGCATCACCCATTCCTGTTGGTCCCTAAGTAAATCTGTGTGTTGACTCAGTATAATGAAAATACTGGCATTCTGGGTAGTAGATTTGATTGGAGGACAAGGAAGGGAAAAGCCCCAGAGTTCCTGTCAATCTGTCTTTCTACAGAATGGGGAGGTGCTTCCTCTGAAGATCGTCACTTACACAACGGTATCCATCTCGCTGGCGGCTTTGCTGATCACCTTCATTTTGCTGGTCCTGATCCGCACACTGCGTTCCAACTTGCACAGCATCCACAAAAACCTGGTGGCTGCCCTGTTCTTTTCTGAGCTTGTCTTTCTTATTGGAATCAACCAGACTGAAAATCCGGTAAGACTTACTCTGTGTTCATTGCTAGAGTTGTTCTCAAGCTTTACATCAGGGGGTTCATATTGCAGCTTTTACCTTCTTCCATCTGTTTCACTTTCTCCTCTTTTTGGCTTCAATACTTACTTGAAAAACATCAGATTTTTAGTATATTCATGTGTGGCTGATAACATTAATAGCAATGGCAGGCAATAGGACTATATCTTATTTTCAGAGAATATATGACAGCAGCCCTGTTGAAGGTTTATCCCAGGAACTGAACCTTAATTCTAATTTCTTCCTTCCTTTTCATCAGTGTGTTTTCTTGCTTTGCCTGTTCAGTAGGAGGTTTTCCAGTTTCTCCTGCAGCAGGTACCTCCCAAGCCCAAATGGCTCCTGGTGTTGACTCATAGGTTGTCAGTGATGTGATGATGGTCAGGTGCTAATATACACATTGTACACCCACTGGCCATTCTGGAGAAGCCAATTGCCAGACATGGGACAGCTTGCTACATCCAGGATTCAGTAGGAGACCTGTCAGTTTGCTCTGTGCCTTCCAGACGCAGGGGTTGTTGGCTTCAGCCCATCACACCTGCTGACAAACTTTAGTGCAAGGATTTCCAGCATTGTGCATGTCAAGAAATGCAAGTTATGAATAGACTGAGTACAAGATAGATATAAAGCACACATAAAGTGTGTTCTGTACTTATGACCTCATTGCTCCCTTAACCATGTGGCATTATATGTAGTCTTGCTGCTGCTTCTTGGTAGCACCCATCCCAAAAGCCATGGCTGCCCTTCAGACAGGTAAGGGACAGACAAGGGCTCCAGCATTGCCAGGCTCCACAGCTGTGCCAAAGAGGCTGGACACAGATGAGGGGTGACGTGCTGTAAAATGTATGTCCTTACTAGATAGGGAAAATTTTCAAAATGTTACTTTAGGGATTATTTGAAAGCTGTGAAGAAAATGTATCATCTAGAAATCCATTAATGTACATATTTCAATCTAATTTTTGAGAAGCAAGTACAGTGTTGAGATCAAAACAAAACACAGCAATAAAAACATCATGCTGATTTCACATTGTCCAAGCAGCAGAAATAGGACAATATACATTCAATTAATATCATCACCATCATGGTAGTGACACTGTGGTGCCTAAACACACTGCCTCATTTGCTCTATAACTTAATTCTACACTGTCACTCTGGCTTCTAATATCCACTTGAGCTATAACATACATTTTTAAAAGTATCTAACCTTGACTAATTCCAGCTTCCAGTAACTGAGTGCTGACAAGAACTTTTCTAGTAAATTTGAGAGACCTCTCTTATAAAAATTGTCTTGCCAGGAAACCCCTGTTTAATAGTATTTCTTTTGGAAAACTGTATAAAACTAAGCTGCTGAAATTAATCAATTTCTAAGATTCAGGTTAGTCTGTTGGGGTTTTTTATGGCCTTCTTCTCCCACTTTACCTTTTGAAAAACTGTGAATGCCAAACTGGATAAAGCTTTCCAGCTGGTTGCTTCACTTCTGTATACCAATATTCCCTTTTACCAGGAACTCAGGTCCTTTATCTGCTGCTGTGGTGAGAACTGCAGTGACCTGCCCTCTGGGATATGGTCTCATGTCATGTGTGAACGTGTGTTGTCTTTGTTTCATTATGTAAATGTTTGCATACTAAAATAACTTTGCTGAAAGGAGCTCACCTTGCCAATTGATACACAGCACTCTGTGTAACTTGACCTTTCCCATGCCTTGCTGAACACACCACTCATTTTTCTCTACATTTTACTGGCAAGGGGTAGTTTATACTCTTCCAGTTCTCCATCATACCTACTGAGGAGTTGAAGGCCAAGTCCACATCCCTACAAAATTTTACCAAAAATTATGCAGTAAATGATGGCTCCTCATTTCCAGATTCCTTTCATCGCATCATGAAGCACCAAGCAGAGTTTATAAAAGTAGTAAAACAGTTCATTACATCAATACCACAAGTCCTAGTGGTTGTATTGGTGAGATTGTTCTCTTTGACTCCTTCTATTTCCATGCTTTGGGGCTCATGGTATGATCATGTCCTGTAGTGTTACGAGGACTCAGTGAAACACCCCAAACCTTTAAACCATTTACAAAGATCTTTAATTTATAGAATGTATTTCATACAGCAGAAAGCTGCTCCTTACAGCCTACCCAGTCAATTTGAGAAGGTAGGAGGGCTGTAAGCCATGTCTGCTTGAGACAATTATTCATCTGTCTGTATGGAATGAGAGTTGTCTAACGAGTCATGCACTGATGAACATAAAAAGGTAAAGAATGCTGGAGCACAAATAATGCTGTGCTGCTTGGCACCCAGCCTGGCTTTATGGGTTTCTGTAAATTAAGTCACATTTCTGGGTGAGGTTTTAATCTTTCCCTGGACTACTGATAGAAAGTGATTTATTTTCTTTCTTTTTTCTTACCTGAAAAAGGTAATGTTCAGGGCAGCACTCTACTCATAAGCACGTGAGAATAGGAACAAGAAAAACACCACTTAGATAGAGGGAAGAAAGATGGTTTATTTAGTGAGCCACATTTTCAATAACACATGATGTTATAATAATGCTGATGTAGTAAGTGAATCCAGAAAGCTGGCAGTCTTTGTATGATTCTTTTGCTCAGCAAAGAGGTTAAATGTACATTAAACAGGGAAATGTACATATCTGAGCATTACACCATGAAAAACCACTAAAAAGTCATGCCAAAGTCTGAAAGCAGGGTCAGTGCTGCACAGGAACAAAAGGTTACAAAACACAATGTAAAACATTTTCTAACAAAAACTGAATGGTTGCACAAAGTTCTCTTAATTCAAGCTTATCAACAGATCCTTGTCAAAATCCTTTGGTTTCTGAAAGGAGAAGGTTAATTGCAAGATTATAATTCAGGTGTCAGATGCTTGTGGTCATTCTTGTTTTCACTCACCAAATTGTTATGTTGGGAGAGAAAATTGGCTAGCAGATATTACAGAAGGGCAAGTATCTGAAGATCATAGGTTTCAAGGTGGCTATTTGATCACAAAGATGACTTCAGCTACCAGTGTGCCCATTGTAGCTGTTACTTTCAGTCTCACTGTGGGCCTGGTCTCTGATTTCAGCAGGTCCTTAAATTTTGCAGCTTTCAGCCTGATGGAGCTTAGTGATCCACTTCACTTTAAAAAAGCAAAATCTCTCACGGTATGAGCAATTCTTCTTAAACTCTGAAAAACTTAATTAAAGGCAGTGTATTTGTTCTGCCAAAATCTTTTTATTACACTTGCCATTAGCTACGCAGGGGGAACGAGTGACTCACCGGGTTGTGATTCAGAAGAGCAATTCTAATTCTCCTGCCCTTTCCCTTCTGCAGTTTGTGTGTACTGTGATTGCCATCCTCCTGCATTATTTCTACATGAGCACCTTTGCATGGATGTTTGTGGAGCAGCTCCACATCTACCGGATGCTGACTGAAGTGAGGAACATCAACTTTGGGCACATGCGGTTCTACTACGTTGTTGGCTGGGGCATTCCTGCCATCATAACAGGTACCCTCAAGCACCCCAAAACAGCTTCAGTTCCCTGCCATCTTCACTGGCCAGGTTCAGGGGAGTTACCCCATGTCAGACAGCTATGGGTGTTTTCCTGAACCAGGGCAGCACCAAGCCACATCTAGCAGAAGTTAGCCTGAATTTGGCAGATCTGTGTACCAAATGTTTGTGTGCCCTAACTGAAGTGATACTGATGGTTATCCAACAGAAACATAATTGCACAGATTAAACCAGGACCTGGTAACATTGCTTGGGAATAACAGTATTTATATTTGAACAACTTTGCCAATAGCTTTCAGAAAGTTTCCTTCCCTGTGCTTTCAGAAAGTTTCCTTCCCTCCAGATATGGGCACATGGTCTCTTAGGTAACTGGCTTCAGAAGCAACGCTGTCTGCCCACAGGGCATTACTGCCCTTCACTGGTCATTCCCACTGCCTACTGTCAACCAGCAGTAAATACTTGTGAAGGGAATTTCAGTGGCTCTGTTTTATTTGGCATAAAACCAAGCTGGGAATACTCAAGCTGCCTTTTACTTAATTTCAGATACAAAGGCTGTAACTTTCAGCTGAGGAAAAGTAATGAAAATCTGGAGGCAGTAATCTTTTAAACCAGTCCAGAGTGATCTACTGGAGCACATCCATCTCCGCCCTCACTGTGCCTATTTTTGCCATAGACATTTCCAGTGTTACCCCAAGCACACAGCGCTGTGTTAATTCAGGCAGACAGCTCCTCAGGAACTGTGCTTCACGGAACAGTTGGAGTGGGGATTTTTGGTTCAACTGCTTCAGCATGTATCTGTTGCCATATGGGAAATCACATCATAGGCAGGCAGTTAACTTTTTTCCAATTAGTTTTATTTTTGCAGATAATATCATACTGTCAGTAGTGGCAGAGGTTTAGATGTCTCTTAGATCAAACAAATAGTAATCACTCATGTACACTTGCAAAAATATTATGGAACAAGTTAGATTTAAGAATATGTACTTGTTCTTTTTTTCTGTGTGCTTTAAGAAAGCGTAATATGAAATCACAGCGTAGGCTGGTATAGGTTAATTCTCTCTTCAGGGAACTGGTAAGTTTTTCCATATCATTTTGTGCCTAATAATGTCTACTTCTATCAGTTTATAGTAGAAAGCACAGCCCAGAAGTCTGTGCCATTTTAGACATACCCCAGACACTTAAAATAGAAATTGTCCTTGAACTTCTGAAGCATTTCGGACCTGTGTGACTTTTACCACTATATACAGGACTACTGCAGAATTTTCAGAAACACTGAAGTTCAATTAGGTATTTGGCAGCATCATTTCTAGGAGAAAAGAAGTATCATTAAATAGCAAAACTAATTGAATTTCAGAACTCATTATCTTTAGAAGAATTTTGTTGGAAAGAGTTTCTGCTCAAGGTTACTTTCTCTCCTGAAATCTAAATTCAGACCTTCTAAACAGCAGTATTATGCAATTTAAATATCACAAGCATACCATTTTTACATTTTTCTACTTAGTTATTGCTCTCTGTGATATCTCCATTTTGCACTTTTGAAACTTTCCAGGTTGTGTCCTGCAATTCAATCCCTGAATCTACTGAATTTGCAGTTCTGTTTAAATGAAAAGTCAGATCCCTATTACTGAGAAAGTCAGGGGATTTTGTGAAATGAAGGATAAAGAAAACTAAGCCTTTAGTTTGTCCTTCCAGGCTTATAAATCATCTGAGGAGAAAATTGTTTCATCATAAATAGCACAACGTAGGATTTCTTGTCTCTAGGTAACTTGTTACTGTACATATTTTAATTAAGCTTCTTTATAAATTTTAATTTATAAACAGTAAAAAGGTTCCAACTTCATAACATGAATCCTAAGCATTATTTAAATTGATTTATGAGAGAAGGATTGTTTATTTTTCTTAGTTGTGGTATAGTCTAGATATGGGAAGAAATTTTAGTCTTGGGATATGCAGAGGACTTATTTATTTTAAAGACAAATACCATTTCATCTTCATTATAGCTATCCTGAGAGGGGAAAAAAAAAAAAAACAAAACAGTAGCAACAGTAGCAAACAGTAGCAGTGGTTTTTTGTATATTATTTTTTCTACTTTCTATGCTCAAACTGATACTAATTTCAAGCTGGGACATAGTGGTCCTAAGGCATCTGTGATGGGACCAAGCTACGTGAAGAAGGGAACCTTGGCCTTTAGAGGGGGATAGAACTTACAAAAATGTTTACTCCAGTGGGGAAGAACCACATTTAATCACAGCAGAGAAATGCAAATTGCCATGAAGAAGAATAGGATAGAAGTTGGGAGAAGGCTTATAGCCATCAAAAGAGTGGGGATCTGCAATAGTCCTCCATTGGGAGTGATAGTGGAACATTTTAAATCAGCTTTAAGCTTGCTCATTTTAAAGTGTAGTTTGATCCATCTTGGAGAGGGATTTTATGACTTCCTTGCCACAGGAGCAAGGGGCTGGATTTGGCACTCAGCAAGACCCCCCCAGCTCTGCCTGTCTCCGTGGCAGCACGCTGACTGGTTGACATATGTGTGCAGTGACTGCTTTGCCATGGAGACTGCAGCCCTTGTGTTAAAACAGGTTCTTACAGAGCCCTAAAACCAATATCCCCCAGAAACTGGCACTTTTCAAATCCTAAGCAAAGCAATTAATCAGGAGAGAATTGAGGCTGCCTCACAGCTGCCTAAGTCACACATGGCTGCTGAGCCCTCAAGAGCTCAGAAGGGTCAAAACATGTCTCTCCTGCAGCCCTTGGCACACTCCTGTGTGTGTGCTGGGGATCGGTGCTGGTCTCCATAGGACTCTTGGCCATAGGACCAGCCCCAGTTCCTGCAAATGTTAGCAAGGTATCACTCAGTTTGCACACTCAGTCTGTTAAGGGCAACCAGGCTGCAGCATTTAATTGATATGCCAAAATATTTCTCAGTATTACATTGCATTGGCTTAATTCTGCCTTTGAGTAAAGTGTTATTTCACGTGTAGTTGACTGCAGTAATATTTGAATCATGTACTTGAAGACTGCAATTTGCCCAACTTGTTTAATGGAGAACTTCAGGGTAGGATTTTGAGAGTGAAAAAAACCTTGCTGTCTGCCAATTACTCATAGAGCCAGAGTCCCATTAATGGGCAAATCCAGTCCTGGGAAACAGACTGTATCCATAGAATTACATCTGTATAAAATACTTTATGGTCCCTTAATCATTTATGGCTAATTCTTTCTGGATGGCAACTGCTGAAGGGGGTGGTGGAAGGGCCAATGGGAGCAGGAAGGGAGACTAGTCCTATCTCATTCCACATTTCAGTGAAAACAGATCCGATATCCACTGCTTTGCCAAATAGCCAGTTTAGTTTTCACAGACCATAGGCCTGTACCAGATGTGAATATTGGCTGTGGGCCAGCTCTAAGCAGCAAGAGTGAAATGCAGCTACCTTTCCCTTTCTCAGTGTCCTTTCATCAAAGCATGCAGGCTTCAATTCAGAAAAAGATGACTCTAAATGCACAAGCCCTCCTTGCAGAGAGCAGCAGTGCCATCAGCCTTGGCCGCCTCTGGAGACAGGACATACGCTCATCACCATGGGTGTCCCGGTGCCCAGACAGCATGCTGCTGCCACCTGCCATATGCCACTGGCCACAGCCCTCACAGGGATCACTTTCTGGGTCCTGAAGAGGGAAGATCTCTGCAGACAGGGTACACCTGTCTCAAAGGGGGGAAAGGATCTTTGCACAGGAATTACAGGGCTCATTAAAAGAGCTTTAAACCAGGTTTGGAGGGAGAAAGGGATAAAGACAAGCTCACTAGAGGCAACTGAGGGCAGAATGCCAGTGTTTGTGGGATAGTCTGCTAGTGACTCCTTCCATCTGCCATCTCAGTGAAGGCTGGGGTTGGAGATCCCTGTGGCAGCAAAGACACAGGTGTGTCTGTGTTAGAAATCATTGGAATGGTTACCTTTGTTAGGGGGTGTTTTGACTGTCTGGAGCTTGATGTTGGTGATAAAAGAGTTGAGTGCTTATTGGTAAGAATCATCAGGAAGGACAAGACAGATACCATGGTGAGTCTATTAGAGACCATCCAGCCAGGATGAGGAGGCAGAGGCCTAACTCACAGAGTCTCTTGGGAGGCAGTCATGAAGGGCAAAGGAGTCCAAATATTTTACAAGCAGCTGAGAGAAGTCTCACCATCGCTAGTCCTTGTTCACGTGGGGGACTTCAACTTAACAGGTGTCTGCTGGGAACAGAACGCAGCAGAAGAGAGTCCTGGAGGTTCCTGGAGTGTGTGGAAGGAACTTCCTGATACAGCTGATGAGTCAGCCAGCAAAGGGAGATACCCCACTGGACCTGTTCATTGTGAACAGAGAGGGAATGGTGGGTGATGTGATGGCTGGCGACTGTCTTGGACACAGTGATAGCTTTCAATTCTCTTAGAAGTAATGTGGGGATTCAGCAGAACTTCCACCTTGGACTTCCACAGGGCTGACTTGAGTCTGTTTAGAGGCCTAACTCACAGTCTCTTGGGAGGCAGTCATGAAGGGCAAAGGAGTCCAGGAAGGCTGAAGATTCCTCAAGCAGGAAGCCCTAAAGGCACGGGAGCAGCTGTGGTCCCCATGTGGTGTAAGACAAACCAATGGGGAAGACCAACCTGGATGAAGAGGGAGCTTTTGCTGGAACCAAGGAAAAATGGAGGAAAAAGTAGGCAACTCAGGAGGACCAAAAGGATGTTGTGATCATCCTCCTATACCAGCACTGGTGAAGCCACGCTGTGAATCAGTTCAGTTTTGGGGCCTTCAATACAAGGAAGACATTGAGGCACTGGAGCAAGTCCAAGAGGAGCTGGTGAAGGGTCTGGTACACAAGTCTGATGAGGAGCAGCTGAGGGAGCTGGGGGTGTTTAGCCCAGAGAAAAGAAGTCTCAGGGGACACCTTATATGAAAGGTCTTTTCTAACCTAAACAATTCCATGACTGTATGATTTTGCAGGTCAAAGGCAAATCCCAGTCTATCAGCATAAGAGCAAGGTGTAGGTCAAGTCAGACAGGACTGTAAATCAGCAGGTGAATGTTGGGCTCAGAGACCCCCTTGGAATTGGCCAGGTTTTGAAAAATAAAATAATAGAAGGTGTGGGTTTAACTCCTTGGGGTTTTAATGCCTTGGGGCATTAACTCCATTTTAGACAGTGCCAAAAGCAGTGTGAGGTACCTGGGATGGCACTTCAAAAGGAATCCCACCTGAGCTCAAGCAGTTAACTCCCATAAGTTCCCAGGTTCCTTTGTCTCTGATGTTATTTTTGTGACAGCAAGTTAAGAATGCACTTTTTTTTTCATAGCATAGACATCACCTCAGTTATGATTCATGTCATTCTGCTGCACAGGCTTATTGAAATTCCTCAACATGTCACTCACCCTCAAGGCTCACACTGTGTGAGAATGACTATAAAACTGTGCTGAAACAGAATTAATTTGGGACTTGCATTTGTTGTCATTTTTTATTTTATGTAGCTGAACTTTGTTCTAGTTGGCAAAACTCAGAGTATTGTTTGATATGAAGTATGAAGAAGGATGAAGATTTTGATTTACAAAAGTTTTATTTCATTTTTTGCCTTCACAGAATTTCCTGTTAAATAAATTTTGCCATGATAACTTTTTTTATTTGAAACTACATTTGGCTATAGGCAGCACCTTTCTGATTTAGTTTTTCTCCACTTTGTGACGCAGGGCTTGCTGTTGGTCTGGATCCACAAGGCTATGGGAATCCTGATTTCTGCTGGCTGTCTGTTCATGACACCCTGATCTGGAGTTTCGCTGGGCCCATCGTCATGGTTGTCGTTGTAAGTAGGGGGAGTTGGCATCCAGAACTGTCTCTTCTTTACTGCTACCTTTTCTCCTAAGTTTTGTTAAACAGTAGTCATGCAAAGCAGCCATGTTTTTTACATTTGAAGCAAATGTACTTGAGCTTGCATCTTTTTCTTAAATAGATAAGACATGAGCTAAGCTCCTGGAAATTAGCGGGTTGCTTGCCCATACAAAGACTGCTGGTGGAGCAATGGCTGTATGGCCAGAAACCTATTTGTCATTTGCTTTGTTCCATTCTTGAAGGGTTGGTCTGTGAGATCAGTAAATAAATGAACAAAATGAGCCATAACAAGTCACTTCATTTAGAAGTCCTAAAGGAATATTAAATATTTCCACTTTCAGGAATTTAAAAGAATGGACTGCTGTTTAACTTTTCCTTACAGTTTCTCCATCAAAGTAACACCAGAAGATAAATAGTCATGGTTTGATTCTTATCTTGGATGCCAAATGCAAGTTCTGGTCTCCTTGCCTCAAAAAGCAGACCATGAAGCACTGTAGGTTATGGTCACAAATCATCAGAGACATGGGGCAGCCCCCACTGGAGGACCAACAAGTGGAGTCTTAAGCCTAGAGAAATGAAAGCTGCATAGCAGGGAGGAAGGAGGAGCATATAATGGTGTGTTGGTCTGGAGAAAATGGCTATGGACCCAACCATTCAAAATCTTTCCCAACACAAGCAGTAGCAGGAGGTGGCAGATCTAGCAGAAACAGGACAAGCTGCATCATTTCTCCGTAGCATTTTAAGTTAGAAATTCCTAGAAACAGGACAATGGCAGTGGTAAAACTCTACATGGTTTTGGAAAGTGAATGATGAGACAAATTCTCAGCATTAATATTCACTACAAGGGATTAAGTACAAATGCACCATCAACTTAGTACATCCCAGCTAACGTGGAAATCAGTGGAAACTGGAGGTTTATTCAGAGTAATTATCACTGTATACTCTGCT
The DNA here is from genome assembly GCF_022539315.1 of Serinus canaria. Lineage (NCBI taxonomy): Eukaryota > Metazoa > Chordata > Aves > Passeriformes > Fringillidae > Serinus > Serinus canaria. The sequence continues at coordinate 14,954,827 of NC_066314.1, read as the reverse complement.
AGAAAATATCCCTGAATTCTGGTTTGACTAACTGAAACAAGGTGCTGGGCTGAGGTGGACACTGATTTGGACAAGGGCAGCCATTCTTTCCCTCAAGCATCTTTCCTTAGGGTTGTCTTACTGAGTTTCATCCAGATCAAGTGCCAGGATGTCCTTTACTATGTTGGTTTGAAACAAGGTGAATCTTGGAATATAAAGACCTGTAAGCTGAACAAGAAATATTCTTGGTACCACAAACCATTTTAGGATAAAAATTGCATTGTTATTGAAAATAGAGCTGTAAGAAATGTACAGAGAGAATCCATGCTGTTGTTTCAATTTGCTTTTCAGATAAACACTGTCATTTTTATACTTGCAATGAAAGCATCATGCAGACGAAGGCAACGTTCATTTGAAAAAACAGGAGTCATGTAAGTTTCAGTTCAAAAACCTGTAGACATTCTGACCAGAAATAAAAAAAGCCAGAATTGCCCAAATCAAGTGTTGAAGCAGGAAATAAAAATGTTTTTTTGGAGGAGAGTGTTGGTAGAGGCATTTGGAGCTGTTTCACCCCACCCTCTCCTGGGGTTCCCTTAGAGATCCTGTATAACTTCCACCATGGTGCTCTGCATCACCAAGTGTAGGCAGGAGAAGGGAGAAGGGAAAGATCTATCCTAGGTGGTGTCATTGCAGTCTTCCAGATCTTTCATTACTGTCACTTCACCTCTGCCCTTGGCATGCCCAGGTAGCATCATTCTGGGTTTCCCTGTGCTTGTCCATGGCTCAGAAGGGTCTCCCCTGTCAAGTGTCTGGTTACCAGCTGTGTCATGGCAGAGACCCACTGACATTCCCGTGCTGAGGGCCAGCCTCCCTGCATCCCATGCTCACTGGGATGAGCAGCATTGCAAGTTGCAGCCTGCCACCCTCCTGAGCTGTTGTGACAGCCTGTTCTCATTAACATCTGTTTCGCCCAAAGCTCAGAATTTACCTTGAACTCAAATGTGATTAGCTAGTGGCAGTACAGCCCCTTGGTTTTTGTTGGGTTTTTTTTTCCCAATGAGGTAGCTGTATGAGATTTCAAATGGATGCTTTTCATTTTTGTTTTTCAGCTCTGGCCATAGGGTACTGTGTACTCACTGGCATGGCTTTTCCACCCCGGTGTCCCTGGAGCTAGGCTTTGTGGTTCTCTGAACCCTAACCCTTAACACTAAGCCTAATGAAAACTAGAATCTGAGTGTGAGCTCCCTGGCAACATGGGTGGCCCAGTTAATAGCAGAGTGGAAGGAGCAATGTTGGTGCAGTGCCATGCTCCCCTTGGCATGCCCTTTCCAGCCCCAGTTTCCATGCAGCTGTTGGCTTTGTGCATTCTGAATCCTGACCCCAACAGTGTCTGGGTGTTGAGGATGAGGTCTAAATGTCCCTAAACCAAGGAGTATAACTGCTAACTAAGCCAGCAATTTTGCTCATAATATAAAACTTTTGCCACTAGATTTATTTCTGTCTTTTGAAAAGTGTCTGTGGAAATTGTATTTTTAAGCGAACAAAATTTCACGGAGTGCTCTCAATCCAAAACCTTGGTAGTAACGTTGCGAAGGAATGTGAAAGTGAAGGTGACAAACTGAAATGAGATGGACATGGCCATTTACTGCCCATGTTCCTCAGAGTCATCAAGGCTGAACAGCATGGGCTTGTAAAACAGTCAGATTTGTTTGAAGAAAGTCTTGAAAATGAATTTGGAAAGAACTCACTTTTTTAACAGGAACATGCTAAGCTGTGGAGTGTTGCTGTGAGAGAGCTGGAAAGTTGTGGAAACTGGGAATTGGTGAACACTGCCCTAATTTTCTCAAAGGGCTTTTCCAGTTGCCAAGTTGTTGGGGACACACCACCATCCATGGGGAGAAGTTGGGGTGTTCTCTTTTATCCCATCACACTGCTAACAAACACCATCTGTGTTTGCTCTACAGCCCTGTGCTGCGGACAGCATTCCTGCTCCTGCTGCTCATCAGTGCCACGTGGCTCCTGGGGCTCATGGCAGTCAACAGTGACGTCATGACCTTTCACTATCTCTTTGCCATTTTCAGCTGCCTGCAGGTAAGTTGGGTAGCATCTGGTCTGTGGTAGACCTTGATGAGCACACTTCCACATCCAGACCTCCAAAAACCTGCTCAATGTGAGCTAACTTAAGAAAAACATCGATCTCAAGGCAATTTTTGCTTTCTCTTCTCAAGGAGAGGTTTCTTTTCACCAAAACTATAATTTTGAGTAATTATGTCTCTCACTGTTAGTCATTCTCAAGGTAAGTGCACTACCATAGTAACCTCTGACAGTAGGCAGGTATACCTCTGTCAATCTAGAGGCAAAATTTTACTGCGCTCTGTGTGCTCATTGTTAGGTCATCCTGTTGCTCTTGCAAATGAGAGGCTGCTATATTTCACCCAGAGTTAATGGCTCCAAGTTCAAGGCTTTCACAAATTAAGTTACTGTTTAAAGAAATGAGACAAATAAGGATTTTCAAATGCAATGTGAATTTTATTATGGGTTTCCTTGGTTGCCTGTCCCAGTTTACACAGTTAAAGATGCAGAAAATAGTTATTTGGAGGAGACTTGGCATGGAAGTAGTAACAGAGCTTCCTGTGGTCACAGTTTGAATGTGACCAAGGATGACAGTTACTGCCCTAAACAGTACTAAAACAGCTACTGCAGGACACTCAGCTGCAGCACAACAGCCAGAACTTGCAGCCACAGAGAAAACAGTCTGATGGGTCCCCTTTGGAGAGAGCTGTCAGTGCCCTGGAAGCACAGCAGATAGGTCAGCCTGGAGCAAGGTTATTTTGCCACTGCAACTAGTGTGCTCTGTAATAAATGCACCTACTGAGGCTATAAAACCAGGCTTCCACAAATCTAAAATAATACTAAATTAAACATAAACCTGATGAAAGGGATGAAGGTCAGCAGCCGGAATTCTCCAGACTTGCCCAGAGAGGCACAGTGTTATGTGGCATTTCACATCACTGCCTTCTTTGAACTTATGTTTCTAAAGAGACATTTATGAGAATTTTATTAATGAATAATCCCAAAGTGCTAGTGCTAGCTAAGATCACATTTGATTGAATGTTAAGAAAGTGAGCTTGAAGTTTAAAGTTACTCTAAGTCAATTGCTTTGGCTGAAATCATGAAATTCAGGTTTCTTATGATGTTGGTACAGCTGCAACTTCATGAGTATTGACTTTTCTATACTGTGTGTCCAACCAAAGTTGATAACAATTTGGCAGCTGCAATAATTCCCTCAGAGCAAGTACATCTGAAGGCACACACATCTGTGCCCTGCCCCCAGCAAAAGCTGTTAATGTGTGTTCCTGGCAGCCAACAACTGCCCAGCCCTGGGGACTTTACTGATGTTCCCACCAGGGGCACTGCTTAACCTAGGAACTGAGGTGACAGAAGTTGGGACCTCTCTGCTCTCAATACCTCTTCACATCTCACAAGGCTTTCTAAAATTCTCTTAGATGCAGTATTAAGGGCTCCTTTCACAGAAGTTGCCTATTTCCAGAGGCTTTTACTAAAGGCTGTGATATTTTTCATGCACTGCTATTGATTTTTTTCTCATCATCTGTGTAAAAGCTCCAAAATCCCAAATCCTAAAATCTCTGCAATGTTTTCTAGTGGGACATCGAGGTTCCCTTTGAATTTCTTCCCATATCAAGCTCTGCTCTGTAAATTCTGGAGAAATGCATATTTTTGTCTATTTTCCCAGACCTTTAATGCATATTTGAACTTGGAATCAAATTATGAAGAAGTGCTAAGAGATCAGTCAATGCCATTTCAGTCAAGAAAGAAAATAGTTACCGGAGTACAAACTAGAATTCAGGGGTTGCTTCAAAATGGGTGTTCTCTAATATCCATATTTGCAATATGGTAGTGGTGAAGCATTTACAATTTTCTCTCTCTAAAATTTTCCAGGGGCTGTTCATTTTCTTCTTCCACTGTGTATTTAACAAAGAAGTGAGAAAGCACTTGAAGAACACTTTAACTGGAAAGAAACCTCTTCCAGATGATTCCACTGCAACAAGAGCTACATTGTTAACAGTAAGAAAAAAAGCATTAGGAGAAAAAAAATCCTCTTGCTGGCAGAAGTTACCTAAAATAAACTTATAGGTGGCTTATCTGTAATTAAGTGAACTGAATGATTGCTTTCAGTGACTTGTACAAAGACTACTGATGGCTTCTCTCAAAATTTATTATTATTATTTTAACTTAAACCTTCAAGAGAAAATAATTCTTTTCCCTGGCATCAAAACCATTTGGTTCTTTGAAACTTAATACATTTGTGGGTAATATGAGCTTCTGGAAGGATCATTCACTATGGCTTTATGTCTTTTTTTTTTCCCTTTCAGCGATCTCTGAACTGTAACAACACGTATATAGAAGAGCCAAACATGTATCGCACCACTATGGGGGAATCCACTGTCTCCCTAGAGAGCACCGTCAGGTCAGCCAAGAGCCACAATAGCTACCTTGCTTATATTCTCAGGTAATCTGGTGGCAGGTGCATGGCTTTCTGGTGCTTGCCTTTCCCTTTTTTATTGGTCTTGTGGAAACCAGAGCTCTGGTTCAAATGCTACTTGGTTTATGCCTTAACAGTTCTGTTTCACGTGACTGTCGTTCTCCTTGGTGCATTTTCTGTTGCATGTGTCTTCAGGGCAGGGTTCCAGCAGTGCAGTGGTTAACCTAAGAGTGATGTTACCTATATGGGCCCTGCTGCTTGCCTGTTATAATTCAGATGTGTCTCAAGGAGCACAGTTTAGCTCATTGGCTTTGGGCTTTTCCAGAGTGTGATTCATGTGGCACAAGGCAGATAGCCACATCAGGATAACCTCTGTCTCACCGTAAAGTGACTGTGCAGTGGCAGCTGTCTGAATGTCTGCCTTGTTGTTAAAAACAGCAAAATAAAATGACCAAGAAGGTTGTCCTCTGTTTTTCTTCTCAAAGGGATGAGGCTGCTCATAAACTCAGTGGATCCTCAAGTCAAGCAAGGGCTGGTCAGACTGAAGCAGATTCTTCCATTTTTCATAGGAATCCATCCAAATCCAATGGTAAGAATAATTTCTAAATGCTTTGATCCATTTGTGCACCTTCTTCTCATTGCTTTCTTTGAAGTCTTCTATAACAGGAAGAATAGTTGGAATAATTAGATGGTCTCATTCTTATTATGCTATGGCAAAACAAGCTGTGCAATGGCTGCCTTACAAGGAAATCCTGGAATGAAAGTATCATGTATCTGCTGTTTGTGATGGTTTAATTTTTATCATATGCTGTCACAGCTATTGACAGTTTATGGAATCCTCTCTCTTTCTCACAAATTATTTACTGTTGCTCTTGATTTTTAGTTGGAGAAATTTTAATGTTTGAGACCTTGAGGCAATATTCTCCTTTACTTCTCTGTGGTTTGTACAAAAAATGAGAAGTGCCTCTTGTATGATTTCCTTTCATTTTGGTCTTGCCATTAATTTTTTTTCCTTGTAGCAGTTTTTAAGTTAAGTTCATTTCAGATTCTTGGTATTTCTGGATATCTTGTTTTGCCTGTATGTTGTGCTCATTGAGGTCCAATAGAATTACTGTTCTGCATGTTAAATAGGGAAAAATATGTTCCCACTCTGTTCTGCACATCCTGTATGTGTAAAAGGTCCTGCCCGCTAGCTGAGCTGAGCAGTTGTGCTTTCCAGTGGTTGTGCTGCAGTCCTTCTGAATTTATCCTAAATACACTTACAGATGTAAGAGCTCATTCCTGTCATGGCCTGGACCAATGCCTGCCTTTCCTCTCTCCTTGTGCATTTGTCAGGTAGATTTGTTCAACTCTTATTTACACTGTCACCATTGTGTTTCCCCATGCACATTTGCAGAGCACGATTCTGACTCTGACAGCGAGCTGTCCCTCGATGAACACAGCAGTTCTTACGCCTCTTCCCATTCATCCGACAGCGAGGAGGATGGACTCGAGACAGAGAAGAAGTGGAACACATCTACTTCCAAGAACAATGAGCATGGCCCACTCCACAGCACACCCAAAGGTACCCCCAGTGCGAGGGGAGGGCAGTGGTGCTCTAAAATAGCTTTAGATTAGATGGGATAAATTTGCCACTCTACTGTGTGACTGAGGCATCATCTCTACCTCTGTGCCTTGCTTCTGTAGAGATCCTTGTTGTTTCCATCTTAGAGATTGTCTGCAGGGGTGACTGAGCACAGAATCACACAGAATTGCTGAATGTCTTAAGGCAAGCATCTTTGCAGCCAGGTCCCCAAAGCAATTGGACAAGGCATTACCAAGCCAGCAAAATCTCATATGAAAAAGAGGAGAAAGAGGCCTCTTGTTTTGAGGGCAGGGGGAAGAAATGCCTGCCTCTCCTCATGCAATAAAGGCATTGGTGTTGGAGAGGTCCTGGACCTAAAGAGTTAGCAATCATTGACCATTAATATAATTTCTGTGTGTCAGGGTGCAGGCATTTCTAAACATAGTTGATCCTCTCCTAATGAAAGGCAGCTTTGAATGACAAACATCCAGGCCGTGTACTGTGGCTCTTCACAGATACAGCACAGGGTGCCTGGGGTGCTCTCAGCCTTCAGAAGCTAACCTCCCCAAGGAGAGATCTCAGACCCTGGAGAGCTGAGAGCGCAGGTTTGTCTCACACTTCTCCATAATCGAGCTTGCAACCTCACTCTGAGAAGGGTTTGGATACCCTGCCATCCTACCAAGTGATTTTTGGGGATTTAATGCACCCCAAGGGCACTGCAGTCCAGGAAGGACCGACCGAAGGATTGCTCTGGTTTGATACCCAGCCCCTCTCCAGCCACAGAGGCCAGGCAGTGGTAGAGAGAAGATATCAAAAGTGTTTTTTTGAGCTAGTGTTTTTTTGCATTGCAGTTGATACCCTTCCCAATCATGTGAAACCCTATTGGCCCACAGAGTGCGTAACAGCCAGCGATGGTGAGGACCCCGGTAGGAAACAAAAACTCAAAGTAGAGACCAAGGTCAACGTAGAGCTTCACAGGGAAAACCAGGTGAACCACAGCAATGAAGCACCCCAGGACAAGGAGAACGAAGGGCAGCAGAAGGAGAACAGACCTCTGGCCCACCAGAATAACCAGCAGCCGGAACAGAGGAAAGGTAGCACAGCCAACCCAGCCTCACAGTTGGATTGGGAGACTGGGGGGTTAACAAGCATTAATTAGTTTAAAAGGTAGCTCTGTCAGGGAAAAATACTTTCCAAATGGCTCCAACCTGTGTAGTCATGGGAAGCTAGTAGGTAGTTGCACTAGTCTAATCTGTTGGTTATGAAATGAAGTGCCAACCTAGAAGTCTTAGTAAGAAATAGAGACTGCAACATCTCTCATGTGCTTAGCTTGGTAAATTAAATTACTGATACACTTAAAAATTTTTATTATTCCCTCTTTTCCTTCACAGGCATCTTAAAAAATAAAGTTACCTACCCTCCCCCACTGGTGGATAAGAATATGAAGAATCGCTTGCGGGAGAAGCTGTCGGATTACAATCAGAGCACAGTCTCATCCAGGACTACTTCCCTAGGGACAAATGAGGGGCTCCGCTCTCCTTCGGACTCAGGGGTAACAGTGAAAAATGTTCGGAGGGAGCAGTCTCGAGACCAGCTCAATGGCATGGCCATGAACCTCCACGTGGGAACAGGACATGCTGACACCTCAGACTCAGAGTAAGTGCCACATCAGGATGCCCTGGCTGACCTCCTGTGGTCTCACCCTTCACCTTCCAACCCCAGACTCACAAACAAAACTTTCCTCTGGTGACTGGCCAGAGTCCTTCTCCAGTGACTGTCTTGATGGTTTGCCCATACCATGTCCCCAGGCCATGGGGTTTCAGTCATGAGAAGGCCAAAACAGTTATCATGGGCAAGACACCTGCTACTGGGTTACCCTGGCATGTTCTGAACTGGCAGGCTAGGCTGATGTGGTACTGGCACACTTGGACAGGAGCAGCCTTGCTCTGCCCTGCCACCCTGCCAGGACTGGTTGGGCAAAGGCACAAGGCTGTGGGGGGCATGGTGTGAGCATCCATCTGGGCAGAGGGAAACGATGGCTGAGGCAGGAGACCCCAAGGCTGGAGAGAAAACCAAGCTACTGATCCTAAATTACTAGGCCTGTGATTCCCACCTGCTTCATGGCAATCAGTGTGTGAATTTACCACTGTAAACTAAACAAATATAAACAAAAGGCTGAGCAAGCTCTCAGCCAAAGGGAATTCTCAGAAACCTCATTACTCATCGTAATTCTTGCGTTTCAAATTATGACAACAGCCATATGTAAAATTTCTGCAGACATTTTATGCATATAGTCTCATTTTTTATTAACATGAATAATAGTCTTATTCTTTCACCAAACCAAGAGAAAATTTCTCACCCAGCTTTAGTTCTGGCACTGTACCACCAGGCTTTAAACATCCCTGTTGTCTGGTGCACAGACCATTCCCACCTCACTATAAAAGTACATCTTTGGATTGCTGGGAGTTGGCTGATGAACTAGATCCTAGTTAGCCAGGAAACATGGATGTTTTGAATAAGCCATAACTGAATAAGCTGCTACCAGGTAACACAGTCATTACTGGAGAATAACTCACCTGCTTGTGCTAAGCAACCATGTTATCTCCAGAGCTTTGTCATAATGGAAAGCTCTGCTGTTGGCAGCAGATTGCATGAATCCATCGGATACACCAGGCTTCTAACAGCTTGTAAGATCTGTGTGTGAACCTTGTATGCTCAGCAAAGCATTAGACAAATACAAGCCCTCTGTAGAAGTTCCTCTAAAGCATTTCTGTTGTGTACTACCTGAAATTGTTTCTCCCAGCTGGAGGTCTTCCCCTCCAGGACAGCACCCCCCTTGCAAGCACTGGATTGGCAAGGCATGGTAACTTCACAGAGCACGAGCCCTTACTAAAAACAATTAGGTGGGTTTGGCTGGAGTGGTTTGCCTGTGCCTGTTTAACCCTAAGCCTGCACTATTACTTCTTCTCCCTAACAGAGGCAGTAATGAAACTTCAATTTGAACCATCAGGAAATTGTGATCACCTCTGCACAGTTCCACCCCCTCGCCGCACTGCCCTCCTCAGACTTCATCAGAGTGGCCACACGGTGAGGAGGATGAGATGGGCATCCACTCCCACATGGTTTCACCTTCTGGCAGAACCCTGACTGCTCCTGGCACAGACACAGTGCCTGGCTGCTCTGGCAATAAGGGCTCTGTGTGGTACACTCCTCCCGCAGGAGCCCACGCTGAAAACATGGAAATGGAAACAGGGGTGCACTGTGATGGACAGATACCTGTGCACGGTGCAGGCAGTGCTGCAGGGCTTGCTTGTTACAGGGGAGAACCAAGGAAGAACACATTGCTTCCTAGTGGACCTACAATAAGCCTGAAGACAAGCACTAGGAGGTGTCTCTTGTGGAGTTTTGATGGCTATAGCGTGAACCCTTGAGGTTGCTGAGCTCTGGGAAGGAATATTGCAACAAGTGTCCTTTGGTTTCTATGCCAGCATCTCTGTCCACCCTCTACAGACACATCGTCTTAAGAAAAAAAAATCCTTTATATATATATATATATATAAAAAGTGTAGATACTTTTATATATTTTGTATGGTGTTGCGAAAGAAAAAGTTCCTTTGTATATTTTACATTTATACTGATCTTCTTAATTTGATAATAGGAAATCAATTAAAAAGATGTTTTGATATTTTTTATATGAACATTGCACAATTTTACTTGAATTTGGCGTTTGATAAGTAACTGAGGTTTGCATGGAAGCCACCTTCAGACACAATGCAGCTTTCAAAGTAATACAGTAAAGATTACATCAAAGTCCATGACTGTAATTTATAAGTTTTGTTAACAGATTTTGGAACACTTTGAGGGCACAGTGTGTTTTTCTCATAACCTTTCTCATCTAAAACCCACAAAAAATTCTTTTTTCTTTTTTTTTTTGTATTTTGATCTCTTCTCACAAGTGCATTGACGCGTTCAGGAACTGAACTTCAGGTCTACACATATTTTTGTGTAAGGTTCAACATAGTCTTTGTCTGGAGGAAGTCAAGTCAGTATTTCCCTTACTAAGAACAAGAAAATAATTGGTGTGATTGTATAGCTCTGAAACAAACCAGTACTCTGCATGTCCCAATGGCTCAAGTTCTGCCTCAGGTGCAATATTTTTTCCCTCTTTCTTGCTCACTGGATTCAGCACATCACTAATCAAAGCAGAAATATGAGACTTAAAAGATGCCTAGATTTGTCTGCCCAGCTCTTTGACAAAGCCCTGGACTTTTTATTATTTCAGAAAGCTCATGGAAGGCTTAAGGTTTCATGTTGCCCACAAAATGCGCTGGTTTCACAGGTATAGGAAAGTCAAGCGTGACCTGTCTGCTGTCTTCACCTTCCTTTACAAAAAGAGGAAAAGTAAGATGTGAAAAGTTTGCATCCAACAATGTGAGGCAGAGCTCACGCAGTGGCTCCCATGCTGGGAATTCATGACTCCAAGGATGACAGTGGTGTGCCTGTGCCTGCTCTCTGCCAGCAAGGCTCTCAGGAGCTCCTTGCTCACCACAGCAGCCCTTTTGGGAAAATACTGGCTATTGTTTGTGCAAATGTGTGTGAAAGAGAAGAAACAGAAAATGGGGCTAAATAAAATGCAGGAGTTGAGGAAAAGATGAGAAACTGTATACTGTAATCTGAGTTTCATTATATTCCTATGCATTTTCCCAGTATCAAGGAGGCCTTTGAAAGGGGAGAGGGAGGAAAGATACTGTTCCTTTAAAAATTATGCAACATCATGTGTGACATTTTCTAACAGAAAAAAATTTTGAATGTTTTAAGGGTCTGGCACTTGGCTGTGTGCTCAGGCATTGTGTATAACCCATACTAGTTGTTCTTACATCTGTGTATGTATATTTTGTCCCAGTAGGTGTAGGTAGTTTTTATTTTGATCAGAATTGTCTCAGTAAATGAGGGTCAGTTGTATTAATGACAAAAAAATTAAAACCTATTTTTTATGACTTTTTAAAAGCTTTATGGCAGATTAGACACTGGAAGTTTGTTTTGTTTTTTTTTTTTTAACAAATGTATATTTATTAATGTGCAGAACACTGGAATTGCAGCACAGATGAAAGGAGAATTTACAATAAATTAAGAATTTTTTTTGAACTTGTATTCTTCCTCTGGTGGTTTATTTTTAAGTGAAGCACAGATAATGAGGGTCCAAATGTCAGTTCCTGGAGATTAGTGGGAGCGGGAACATCCAGGTGTCCATCTGAGCAGAGGCTGTACAGCACCAAGCAGCCAATGCACAGCCCCTTGCAGCCCAGAGCCCTGTGTTGGCACAGGATGCCAAGTGTGCATCACATTCCAGCCCAAACCTGCAGAATCTTTCAGATCTGGGAAATGGTCCATGGAAGAGAAATGCCCTCTGCTCACCCAGAGCAAAGCATCAGATTTAGAAAAAGGATGTGTGAGAGCAGCTCGAGGGGAGTGGCAGCCAGCCCAGCCCACGACAGCCAGCAGTGAGTGACGAGGGCCTTCTCAGTCTGGGCTCCATCCTTGGCTCTGCCAAGCCATGGTCCTGCTCACCCAGTCCTTTCCTGTTGTGCAAATCCTCATTCATGCATCTCACAAGGCACAGCAGTGACCTGCACATGTCTTGTCAGCTTTCTGGAAATAAAAGTATTTCTTGGTGTCAACTAGCCAGGTGGAGAGAGCCTGGCTTCTGACTTAGAAGCAAAATCAAATCTTCAGGATCTGCAGTTTGAAACAGCTCTGCCAAAACTTGCCACTAAACAAACTCAAGTAATTATCCCAAAGGGAAACTGTTTTTAATTTTATTGTACAAGTGCATTATTTGGTGGAACACTGAGTTTTTTCTCAAGTATTAGGCCAGCATTCTGTGGAGAAGCAGAAATAAGCCTCAGGCTTTCACATAAGCAGGTTAGTGAAGGGAGAGGCCAGCCTGTGATCCTGTCTCCAGCAGCGACCTACAGCATATGTTTAGGAAAAGAGGATTATCAGACACACATTTCGTGGCAAGGTGGCCCCTGCAGGGTCCACAGCCCCCAGCTCTCTGCAGCTCAGGCCTTCCCAGAGGAAGGGGTTGTGCATGTCTCCAGCATTCCATCTATTTCCCTCATAGACCTCTCATGTTGTTTGGGATCCATTTAAACTTCTAGTACACAGCTGAATCAGGAGCTGCCCCATTCAGTCACAAGCAGCAAGAAAAAATTCTTCCTTCATCTTCTTTGCTGTCCCCTACACCTTTGCTACTTGCAGCAGGAGAGGCAGTGATAATCATCTCTCACCTTCTCCAGGTCAAAGAGAGAGACAGGCTCTGTCCTAGGGCACTTGAGTAATCTCTTTCCAGCTGGGCAGCTTGGATCTCTGTAACTGTTCCATGTGCAGAAACACTGCTGTACCTTTTGCCCTTCCTTCTTGCTCTTCTTTGACCCATTACCAGGTCAACTATAGCTTTTTTGGTGATGGCAGGGAGAGGAGAGACCAGAGCAGTCCACAAAATGCAAGCAGTAGGCCTGCCAAAACCCCCAAAAAAGGAAATAATTTAAGAAATCTCCATTTCATTCACTTTTCCTGTCCTAGTCTTTACAATGATATTTGGCCTAAGCAGATTGTAGCAAAAAATTCCATAAGAGATGCACCACTGGCAGCAGCATGGCATGGTAAGGCTGCAGTAACATAAGCAGTCATGTAGCCCAGCCTCTTCAACAACTCATTATACTCAAATATCTTCACATATACTCAGGGACCTGTCTAAAAGTCCTAAACAAGAATTCCAGTAGAATTGCCTGCAATAGCATTTCTGAGCATTTCTTTCTCAGCTGCAGAGGATGCTCCTGCCAAGGTCTGGGGCATCCCAGAAAGGAGATCCCCAGCAGCCTGGTGAGATATCACCACTGCCCACACCAACACTACCTGCCTCTCCAGGAGCACTCTGGGATGCATTTGGACCTCACACTTCCTCTGCAGAGGTTCTGCCCTGCCTATATGCTCCTATTCACACTTGTGCAACTCACTTCTCCTCCCTAAAAGAAGCAATTTGTACTGGACTCATTTTCCATTTTAGTCTATTGATTTTTGGATCCATCCTCCAATCTCACATACTCATTTTGGATTTTAGTCCTGTCCATGAGGATGCCTGGAGGCAGCATCTGCAGCCTTTACAAGCTACCTTTTATCATTCAAACTATGAATGAAAATATCAAATAAAACTAAGCCCAAGAGGGCTTTTGTAGCACTTCTTGCCAAGCAAGTTTTGCACCTACCTCATATTGATTAACATCAGCTGCACTGACAGTGTTTTGTGTGTGAGAATAAAGTGTGGGGCAGTATAATTTACTGAAGACATGTTCCATCTGCTGCTGCTCTTTTATCCACCATGCCAGGCACTGTATTAAAGAAAATTAGATTATTCTGAAGTGTGTGTGGCAAAGAGACCGTGTTAATTCATGATTGTCTTCTAAATACTTCAAAGCTTTTGTAAGTGCCCCCAGGAACCCCTGGAGCTCTGTACTGCACTGGTGTGTCCCCTTCTGCCTTGGTCAGACATCTGCTGCTGCCATCCCTCTGCTCAAAGATACTTTTGAATAGAAGAGTATCCACTCCTTCAAACCAAGATTTTGCACAGTCTGAACATACTGTCTTTATCTGAAGGGAGGCCCAGACTGATTTCCCTGTGGACTGATGTTCATGGAGGTGCTGTGAGAGCCCAGCCTCTGCACTGGGTCAGGAGACAGCGCAGAGCTGGAGCAGAGCTGAGACCCCTCTTAGGGAGAGAACTGTGCTGAAGGAGAGAGTGCCCTGTCTCCTGACAGCTGCCACATGTCCCAGGGCCACCCTCAGCCAAAACATGCAGTGCCCTGCCCAGCATGCCCTGACTTCTGAGGCCCCTCCTGACCTCCTCAAAGCCATCATTTTACATGAGATGCACCCAGGAAACAGAAATGAGCTCACAGCTGCGGCTTTCCAGGTGCTGCCACTCTCTTTCATTAAAATAGTTGTAGTGCAACCAGCTGGGTGCTTTGCTGTATTAGTTTCTTACAGATTGGGGCTTTTGCCCTCCAGAGATGTAACAGTTTGCAAACCCACCAACCCCTTGGGTTAGTGGGTAGGGAAACCTCTTGGTTTTGGTCATTTGATGGAAGCTCTTTGGAAGTTCAACTTGAATGATCTTGTTTGCATGTTCAGCCTGCCTTGTGCTTTCCAAGCAGAGAACATAGAGTTGGGTCTGTGTTTTTGTTAGATATTCATATGCTCAAGGAAATAGTGAGCATGGGAAGTCCTATGCATATATAAACAGGGCAGCTGAAGCAGAGTCCTTGTGAATGATCCATTTCCTTCAGGTTAGGAACATCCCACTGAATCCCATACAAAGCAGGAGCAGCTGTGGTTGGGAGCCAGCACAGTGAACAAGCTTCCAGGGGAAACCATAAATCAGCCATTGATTTTGAGAAAAATCAGTACCTTTTATTACACGTTTATTTCCTGAATAAAATAATCAGAAATGCCTAGAATGGTTAACTCCATCACTTAATGATGCACAGGTTTCAGGGATGGAAAGGATCAGGGAAAAGTCCAGTTGGTTTAGGGGCATTAGGGGTTAGGGTTGGCACAAAATGGCCAAATGAATGGGAGTGAGCAGCTGGTCAGGAGAGACTGAGCTGCCGCCAAAACACTCCTGACACACAGCTTTCTCCACCAGGCTGTCCAAGGAAAAACATTTTCCTGGCTGCTCTTATCTAGGTTATGCCAAGCACAGTGACAGGGCAGGTCCTCCAGCACCCATCTGCATCAGTTCCCTGTGGGCAGGTTTGTGCCAGAGCCAGTGCCATCACCATGGATGTCAACCCAAAGGGGCTTCCAGCAAAGCAGCAACAAAGCACTCCTGATTCTTGCAGAGTGTTTAGCTTGCCTCTGTGGTGATACACAGATACACCATGCATCCCTTGGGATTTTCTGCAAGCTCCATCTGTGTTAAGCATGCCTCTTAGGAGGTTTAACACTGGAGTTTCAAGCCTGGCCTCTGCTGGGCTGGCTTTTCATGCAGGTGCTCAGTACAGCAGCATTAGCTACAGGAGGTCCATTGTGATTAAAGCCTTGGGCAGTTGTGGCAAGAAGCACCTAAGCAGAGCTGCCTGCTCTAATTCCAGGATCAATCTCTTGTGCTTAGACAGTATTTACATGTTTCTCCTGATCCATCAGTGATGCTCTCCTCTGGCCTCAGAAAGAAGGCAGCTTGCAGGGAGCCACCTTAAAAGTCATCAGTCTCAGCCCTCTAAGTCTCCAGCCTCAGCTCTCCTCTCAGTATGGAATTCCCCTGCTTGCTCTGGAGCTCAAGCATGGCTGTTGCATTGCAGTGCAGAGGAGACACAACACAAGAGGACAGTCTCTGCTCCATGAGATGGTTGTGTGTTAAATAAAGCTCAACACCTGGCTACCAATCAGTTCAGAGATTCTTCTTGTGCTGTCTCCTTCACCCTAAAAGGTAGGTGTAAAACTAACTCAGTGTAACACTCTTATACCATAAAACACCTTTAACATTTTAACCCAGTGTAGATTATTATGATTTATTTCTAAAGGCGTTACTATATGAGTAAGTACAAATAGTACATAAAGTGATTTGAAGTTTAAAAGCTACACCTGAAAGCTTTCAAACTTTTAATGGATTGGTCACATGGGTTTACTACATATAGCAAACTTGCTAACAGGCATGGAGCTGTTGGTGTGACATGGCCTAGAGAGAGGACATGGACTCTCAGAGAGGAGAGATAAAAATGTGTGAAGAGTAGTTAAGTGACTAGATTAAAAAAAAAATTCCTTTAATCCAGCACCAATCTGAAACCCACCAGATGCTACATGGCTAGTTATCCTATTTTTGCATACTTGTCCATTTTATGTTTACAATCCATCCTTCTTTGATGTTTATAGTTTCATGCAAACCCTCATCCAGTGCAATGAGACCATACCAGACCAGCTGAGTTTGCTTTGCAACCAGGCAGGAGCTGCAGTAGGGCTGGGGACTCATCCTTTGAGACAGATTTCCAAAGAGATCTGTGCTACCCATTTTTAGACACAAATTTCACTGAAGTCCTTCAAATGAGAGAAATGTTCCATCACTGGTTTTCACTCAGTCTCTCCTGTGCTGCACTGAGGAGGGGGCACAGCCCAGGATTTTCCTGCTGTGCTGGTGTTTAGCAGCCCTGGAGAACACAGCAGACTGGGAGGCAGACAGAGGAAATCTCTACAGTACCTGCCACAGGGAAGAGGAGCACATGGGGCATCTTCCCTGCTCCCAAGGACATGGCTGAACTTCCTTCTCTGCTCTGATCAAATTTCACTGAAATAAAGAGAACTGGGTGCACAGAGGGATGAAACAGCTGGCTCCCCACAAAGTCAGTGCTACATATACTACATATATCCCTTTCCTCCCTAGGGGCATTCTTAGAGAAAAGGAAGAATTCACCATTTGTCTAGGAGTCCAACTTGAAGTTTTTTGATACAACCCAGATGTCCCATCTGCCAGCCAGAACTGCCACCAGCACTGCTTGCAGACTACATCCAGCTCATGCAACCCTAGAGACACAAACCCAGGAGCCCTGCAGGAATGCAAAGCACCAGAGGAATTTCTGTCGTGAGTCCCCACAGCACTTCTGGAGAAACCCAGGACAGAGTAGTCAGGTCACTTTTCTCTTGATGAATCTTCTTACTGGAAGTAGGTCTTCTGTTACTTCTCACCACAGGGACTGATATGCTGTAATTACAAGATTGGTATTTTCCTGAGCCTCCTCAAAAGATGGTGCTATTGAATGGGAAAGGTGCCACTGAATTATCTGAGTGGGGCAGCCACCCAAAAAAATTTAATTTCTCCAGGTAGGCTCTGTTTAAGGGGGATCTGTCCACGTGTTCCATTGTTTCTAGGACCTTAAACCTGCAGAATGAGTTGGAAGCTCTTTTGTATTGAAGAAATTACTCTGTACGCTGCAAACCTGCATAGAATGAGGAGTCCATTCACTTTTTGTATTCTCAAGTTTCTGTAGCTGGTGCTATGCCTGTAATAAAAAGCAAGATATAAAGATATTTTAGAAAAGAAAAACCACAAAAGTCAGCGTTCATCAGAACCCTCATATATTCAAAGTGTAAGAATCTGGTACTTGCCCTGAAGAGAAAAAATAAAAATAAAAAATCTCCCTTTTACCTCCACCCATCCAAGAATCAGATGAGATGAAATTTGAGAATCACCAGGAAACAAATGACCTGCACAGCCTGGCACAGGAGAAAGAGGGCAGGCAGGACCTGCACTCTGAGGGAAAGGTGTGTGTTTGCCCTGCTGCCAGGCTGTCACTGGCCTGACCTGCCCCATGGTCTCTGCCCAGCCCCAGTGAGAGTTTGGCTCTTAAAAGGTGCTGCTTTTCAGACAGCTCATGGCTGAGCTGCCATGCCTGGGCAGCTTTATCCCTGCCCAGGGAGGGGATATTCTTCCGAGGGGCAATTCTTCCAACGGATTGGCTCTGCAAAAATCTAAAACAAAAGGGGAAACCTCACAATTACAGATATGCTAATTGCCACCATCTCCCAGCAATGCCGCCCACGGCTGGGAGGGATAACCGTGATGCCCGGGTGCCTCCTGGTGCCGGAGCTGGAAATGGCACATCACCTCCCTGCATCACTGCTGGATACCACATTGGCGTGATCATCGCATTTATCACAGATCATTTAATTTTGTTCAGTGCTTTAAAGCATGTAAATACATATAAATGCAGAGAAATTGGTTTTAAAATTAAATCTGAGAGTGTTTGATGGCCCTGAGATCCCCCTGCAGCTCATTGTGCTGGCTCTGGCTGCAGAACCCAGCATGGTCCTGTGCAAAGCAGGGACAGCAGAGCCCCTCCAGCCCTTCCTGTGCTGAAGCCTCCAAGCTGAAAGGGCTCTTTTGGACAAAGAGAGGTTAGAAAATTCTGGTTTGGGAATAAAGGTGGAAGGGGAAATTGTATCCTTTACTCTGAAACAGCCTGAACCTGAAATCCCCAGCAGCAGAGGCTGAGCTGTGAACCTTCACTCCAGCCCCACCTCATTGCCTTGGGGGCAGAGTCTGCACAGGAGGCTGCAGACACTCATCTCCCAGCTTCCAGGGAGAGCTCAGCCTTGTCCATAGGGGCTGGATTCAATATTCACATATATAAAAGTACAAATAAATGCTGCATCCAAAAATTTTGGGTTTTTTTTGGTTTTTTTCTTTTGTTTTTTGCTTGTAAGTATACTAAAAATATAGACCTAGTCTAAAGAGGATAAAGCTTTATAAAAACCACAGCAGGCTTGCTCCCTGTGATTTGCAGCTAAAGAGAAATAAAGAGAGCGAACACTCAGTTTTGAGATGGGAGGATGACAGCCTCTCTCAGCCCTAAAAGCCAATGCAATAAAGCCAATGCAATAAAGCCAACGCATTTACTGCTGCCATAGGGCAAATGAAATCCTTCACCACACCTGGGCAACATCTCAGTGTTCCAAAGATCCTAACCAGGGGAAGAGAGAATCACAGGACAGCTCTGCTCTCTTGCATGGGGACACTTCTGTCCTCCAGCACCAGCTGGGGCAGGAATACTGACAAGATGGAGCAAAACCAGGAGTGCAATTACGACAGGTTTTACACAAGCATTTCTGGAATAAAACTGCACTTGGAGTGCAATTTTTCAGCCATTATACACTCAGAAACACAGGCTTCAAATATACTCACAGGGCACAAGAGAGATTTCAATTCAGAAATTGAAATTAGCTGACATGAGTCATGGTTTTTCAGTTACATGATCCTAATCGTGTTATCACATTTTCTACTTTGGAAGGAAAGTCCTTTTCTAAATAGTTATGCATCTGAGTCCTTGAAACCAAATATTTCAAGCCCTGAAAAGCTTAATGACATCTTGAAAGTGAAATCACCTGTTTGCAATTTGTTGCCCAAAGTGGCAGAAGAAATGACCGAAAGTGCAAAGCCAATGAATTTTGATGCTAATCTTGTGCAACAGATATAAAAAAGAAAATTGACATACCAGACTGCTCTTACCTCATTCAAGCTTAATCTTCCCTGAATTCCAGCCTTGGCAAAGGCTGTGTGAGCAATGGTGTCAGTGATGGTTCCTTGTAGGGAACACGGCTGCCTGACCCCAGCACCAAGCTCTGCTCTCAGCTCACCCCTTTACCTCCCTGTTTCCAAGCTGTTTGGAAAGGCTGCTTTAAACATGCCTGTGTGGTGGTGCTGCACACGTGCAGCCTCTTGTGAAGTATCCCATGCAAGAAGCTATGTGCAATCTGAATTTCACAAATGCCCACTGACTCCTAGCTCACAGCAGTGTGGTGAGCTGGGGAGCAAGAGCAGCACTGCCTTCATCATGTCAAAGGGCTTTCCTTGTCACCATGGCCAGAGACTGAACTGCAGCCTCCACCCTCCTCAGACAATGAGTCTGCACTAAGCCTACACTGTTCTTATTCACCTCTACCTCAGATGAGGATTCTTCAGTAGAACCATGAAGTTCACTTCTGATGATTAAAACCAGAGTCCTATGAGCCTATAAAGTGAACAGAGACCATTACTGGAGAGGTTTCCACCAAAGAGCAGCATGTTAGCTTCTGAATTTTCTGAAGCAGCCATCCTGGATTACTGCTGTGTCCAGTGTTAAGGATGCTTAAACAAAAAGAGGAAAGCAGAGAATATATTAAAAAGCCTCTGTTCTGCAAGTTCTGTACACACTCATTGCATCCAATGCCAGCTGTGCTACAAGCAGGACATGGTTAACCTTTCCTGCTGGGAGGCACTGGCTCAGCAGCTCTCAGCAAACCTGGGATCTCACTGCCAGTTAAAATCTCAAAATTCTACACCACCAGCAAGTCCTGCTCCTGAACAACTGTCCTTCAGGAACAGTTACCTTCTACTTCTATGTTGAAGTACAGGAATTCATTTTTGTTAACTTGCTGCAATGAAGTTTTACTATAAGCTTGGGCTGTCTTCAATATGTACCCAGTCTTTATAAACCTGTGTAATTTAGATGAAGTATTCAGCTCTTCCTAAGAGCACTCAATTTGGAGACATGGCAACATCCAATCATTATCAGGTCTATATTAAGCTTGATCCACAATAAGGAAATCCCTGTGAATTTGCATTTTTCTCAAACAATGCATTCTCTAGAAGACAAACCAAGCAGCCTCAGACCTCAGCAATTAACAGAAAATTAGTCAGTTGTGTGAAAACATTTAGCATTCAAGACTGTTAAGCCCCTAAGATTTGTAACTCTGTTTCATGTCAACATCTGAAGTAACTACTTCATACTGAAGAATCCAAAGCATTTTTTGTAAAACTATGCAAAATGAAAAATAAGTATCTGTTGCCTGGAGTTCATTCAAAATGCTAAATTTAAACATCATTCATTCCTCTTCCAGAGTTCAAAGCACAAACATACATCTAGTGTAAAATAACATTTGTACTTTACTAAGGACAGGTACCTTTAAGTAAAGGAAAAAAAGGCATTTCACTTACACATGCGAGACAGATTTATTATTTCAGCCATGATTTTTGTATTAAAATTCCTGTATGTGTTACCACTATTACAGAACACCTCAGGACATCCCTTGATACATATTAATATAAAAAGCACCATACCGTCCAGCTAAATTGCACCAAACTGGCTTTAGTTTTAAACTCCCTCAGTGCTAACAGTCAAGAGCTGGGACTCTCTGGTTAACTGGCCTTATGAACCACATTTATTACAGTTTTTGTTGTTCTCAGGCAGCAAATTCTCCAAAGTCCTTCAATAAACAATCCCAGGTGTTATGTTGCTGGTTCTATTTTGTCAATCTCTTCCTTCTTTGGACTCTCCTCTCGGTTTT
This sequence comes from Serinus canaria, assembly GCF_022539315.1. Classification (NCBI taxonomy): domain Eukaryota; kingdom Metazoa; phylum Chordata; class Aves; order Passeriformes; family Fringillidae; genus Serinus; species Serinus canaria. The sequence goes on along the minus strand of NC_066314.1, from coordinate 14,933,906 downwards.
TGCCCTGTTGCAAGGTGTACACTGATGGGCCCATCCTCAGGATCTTCCCACTGCCCAGGCACTCATCTCCCTTGTAGAACACAGCAAACTAGGAGATAAACACAGGGAGAGTCTTTTTAGCAGCAGCAAAAACCACGGTGAGCAACTTCAGGCTGTGCAAGACCTGCTGGACACTGAACAATTTTTATCTGTTCTGTCTAAATCTTAAAAAAACCCTGAAACAAACAAAAATGCCCAAATTACAGAGGATTTGTAGGCTCACAGGAGTGTAAATTTATAAACATGTTGGTGGCAATTTTGTTATGAACTTCTACAAGGTTATCTCAAAACTCTTCAGCTATTGAGGCAGAGTGGATTGTGCTGGAAAGTTTCCTTTCCAAAGGGGATGACAAACGTAATATCATCTGCATCTTTACTTTTTTTTTCCCCAGAAAACTGTGCCCAGCCTATGGTGGCACTTGTCAAAACATGAAGGGGGCTAAGGACTGTGGCAGCAGACCATCTGCAAGGAAGCAGCTGGATGTGCTCAGCAGAATCCTGCAGGAGAGGGGAGCCCAGACCTCCTGCCCTGTCTCACTACCTGGCAGTACAGAGCCTGGCTACAGGCTCAGCAGCTCCTGACACACAGGGGATTCTCATGCCTCCCACAAGCTCTGGCTGGATTCTTCTCAGCTTCTCTCCACTACAAACAGTTCTCAGATAATTTCCCTCCTGATGCATCCCACAGGCCCCCAAGTTTTGGGGAGGGCAGGTGGAATGTATGCTGGGAGAAGGGATGCAGGGAATGCTTGAGAGCCAGAGTGCTGGAATGTGATGGACCCTCTCTATATTGGCAATGTTAAAGGCATCCCTTTTAGGCACAGCACCTCCTCTCAGCTCTGTCTGGGACAATGGAATTCACCAGACAGAGTCTGTCTACACAGGTTTGAACACTAAACCTGTATTAAACAGGCAATTACCAAACTGATGCCTTTCAAAATCTCTTTCTTGCAAACAACAACAGCTTCAATTTTTGCATATACAACTGATTACCAGAGATGCTTCTATGTATTTCTAAAATTTGCAAGCAAGTGTCTGAGACTATACAGATAACAACAGATCATTTGAAACTAGAGAGCTAACCACTCTCACATGCAAATAAATTAATTACTTTGCTCCAGCTAATAAAAAAACTACTCTGTTTTATTAGCTAGATAAGGCACAAAAATGGAAGGAAAATTACTTCTAATAACTCACCTGTCCAGGTGTGATAGCTCTTGCTGGCTTCACTAGTGTTACCCACACACTTCCATCTTGGTTTAGAGTCAGGACACAAGGCACTAGAGCAGAAAATGATCAAACACCTGACAGTTAACCACCACATTTACATTAAAGAAGGAAAAGCAAGGCTAAACAGATCTAAGTAAAGACACTACTGCACAGAATTGTTTTGTAAGACATTGCAGAACCAGGAAGGCCAAGCCAAAGCCTATCCACTATTACTGCAGAACTCGCTACCAGAGTTTCCCAAAGTGAGTAAGAAAGAAAAGCAAGGTTTGACTACCCAGTGCCATCTGGTGCCGGAATCTGAAATGACATTCCATCATCTTCTCCCTAACCAGCTCTGCCGGCGGCTCCTCTGCGATCCAGTGCACTCGGTTTGTCCGCAGCAGGTCTCTGTACAGAGCGGGGTGATCTCTTGATGGTGCCTAAAAATACATTTATTTATTGCTGATGTTTTTGCCAAAGAGCATGTAACTTGTAAAGTGAAGCATGAAATACAGAAGCATCAAGCCATAGCAAAACGAAGGCAATATGAGCAAGAAAGCAAACACTTACTAGCAGTTAAATAAGGCTAAAGCAAGCCTGAATGATTTGTTAGTCTCTGCTCCTCAGTCATGTCTCTCTTCTTGTATGCTTTTCCCTCCAATTGCATTTCTGCCTTCTTCAGGCTGAGTTCAGAATTCTGAACTTCTTTATCATTTCTCAACAAGATGCTACCTCCCTCTTCTCCAACTTCCCAAATGAACACCTCCCCAGCAAAGGCATTGCCTTTGACAAACTTGCTGCAGGACAAAAATTTTTTCTTAGTGCTCCTGTCTGTTTCTTCTCAATTCTCATTTGATTGATTTTTGCAGTCCCCTGCACAGGGACATCAACAAGTAGCAGAACACCTCATTATAATCACATCAGTATCCAGGAACTGCATGAACAGGAAGAAACATTATCAATGCCAGCAAGCTGCAGAACTCTGCATCACCTCATATGATTAGCCATTAACATATCAATTATTTATCATATATGTTCTGCCTCAGTCTTCAAAATCATAAAACTGTATCACTGTCTCCTCATTCTTTTACTGGAAAAATAAAGCAGCAATATATCATAAACCAAGGTAATATACATTTTATAAACCACATCAAAATAACTAAGATAAAACCCTCATGCTTTAGAGTAGAAAATGAGAGTTCAGAGATTGCCTGATTCTTTTCAGTATTTGCCCTTTGCTTTGAAAAGCTCTATGCCAAAACAAGTGTTCATGAAAAGCCTGTTTAGAAAAGATGTTTCACATCTGCTGATGCTATGCTACTTGGTTCTTGTTTTCCCCAAGAGGAAAGCCAAGAATTCTGCCCAAGTTAGGCCATGTTCCATACAGCAGCAGTCACAAAATGCATGCATTAGTCATTTACAAACCCAGTGTTAATTAACTCACCACAAAGACATCTCCAGTGCTGACATCTTTGTCTACAACAAACCAAGCATCCTTGAGGCCTGCCAGCCGAGCCCTCTGGCCTATTGTGAAGAGGAACCAACCTAAAGAAATATGAAAATGGAATCAGAATGCTGCTAGCAACTTTTCACCTTTTACTCTCAGAGGAACACATTAAAATAATTTCCCCAAAATTTTACCACTAAACAAAGAATAACGAACTAAGCTGTCTTAGAGAAGGGGGCCAGCCACAAACCAAACTAATATTTACTTGAAATTTCATCTGTAACTGAAATGCAAATTAAAGATTACAAATTAATCCATTTAAACTGTGCCATTCTTAGGTCTTATAAAAGATATACATTTATTTATTTCAGTTTCAATTTTTGGGTTATCTACCATTCTGTCTCGCCATTCTTCCTTAATTTTATGTACCAGTATAACATCCTGTTATCATAAATTACTTGGGAGAGTAACTCAGTTCTGGTAGCTTGAACAGAGGACAGCAAAGGAAGAAAACAGGAGAAAATGAAAGTTAAGGTGCCCATCTTGGTCCTCCTATGCATCACTGAGGTGCATTTTCTTCTACAAAGTTTAGGTACTAAAGAATATGGAAGTGAAGCACAGTCATTTTGAAGGAATTAAGTGAACAATGGTCTCTTGGTATTAAAATAACAAGTACTTAGTATCAACAGAGTAACCCTCATAATTATTTACTTTCTTGCAATACAGAACAAATAACCAAGAATCAGTAGTAGTTCAAGGCTCTACTATTGTATACAGAAAATTTTCATGGTTTAACAAACTGGGTAAAACCTGTTGGGATTTCCCAAAATCCGTCCCTTTGGGATTTCCCAAAATCTGTCCCTCCAAACAGAAGCAGTATTGTTCCATTTATCTAAAAGGAAGTTATTAAGGTGGGTTAGCCATTACCTTTGTGTCTTCCCATCACCTTCTTGTCTTCAATGGAAACAAAATTACCAGGTTGAGGTTCCAAATACTAACAAAGAGGAAGAGGTAAGTCACAAGACAGCCCAAGAAAACCCCACAGCATATTTCAGATTGTGTCACTACATTCTCTCAAAGCTGATAAACAACACTTCAAGAAGCAAACTCTGCCCAAGCAGCTTTCTGACTCCTTGTTGATGCTGCTCTCAGAGAAAAGCAGGAAGGGCAGTCCCTATGAGCAGTGATACTAGACTTCACTTCTCCTATCCTCACATATGTCAGGAGCAGCAGGATCCAGCACTTTGTCCCTCTCACATTCCAATCATTTGTCAGAGCCTGGCAGGCACAGGAGTGCATGTTCACTTCTTCTGCTCCAGAAAATGAGTGACAGCTGGTAGAGGGGCAAGACACTTCCTACAGGCTGTGAGTGTCAGCTTCTAACTAGGCTTGTGGCAGCAAAGGGAGGTGGGACATTGCTACTTACAGTGGGCCACAAGCTGTGTGAGATTTTTCTATAGATAGTCTTTTAAAAACTAAATACCAGAATGAAACAAAGATTGTCAGAGATTTAGTGTTGCTCACCTCAAGAAGGAAATTTTCAAAGTTTCTTTCACCAATGAAACAGACCCCCATACTCTGAAAAAGAAACAAGGAGTTGAATGCACAAAAGCAGAGAAAAACATTTAAAATAATGTCTATTAATAATCTGTCCAAGATTTTTTTCCCCTCCCATGTATCCCAAACTATCCGAGGCATCTCATAAACAAATCCACAACATCTGCTGCAGCACAGGCAAACTAATTCTATACAGAATCAGTGAGAGCTGTAAGCACAGAAGTAAGATGGATAATAGGAAGTGAAACATCTGTTCAATAAATACATTAACCTTGGCAACTAGGTTGTATGTATACTAAAAACAGATGTCTCTTTCATATTAAAGTACAAAAGTAACAAAATGATACAATGATGGTCCATCTCTTGAAAACAAACCCTTTCAGAACCAAATAGGCTTTTCTCTTCCTTCCAGTTACTGCTGACATTTTTCAAACACTCATTTACTGAGGCTGAATAATAAACATGAACAGCAATCAAGGCAGCATCACCAACATAACTACTGCCTGCATTACAGCTCTTCAGATCAACTCATGAAGTCTCTCAGAGACTCAGCTCTCAGAGAAACACAACTTTTTTTTTTTTTTTTAAGAGTAAATGTAGACAAACAGTATGATCCAATTTCTAAAGATATATTGAGAAATAATTTTAAGAGAAGAAGCCCTTAAAAGCTATGGAGAATAAAAAAAAAAAGCTCCATTGCTCTGATAGAGGATGTTTTCCTTTAGGCTCATAGCATCCTACACATTCACCTTCATCTTAATTCTTCTGAGATACAACAGCAGACAAAGTACTGCAAGCTAAAATACACAGCTAACCACAAGCTTCTAAAAGTACATTTAAGGAAGTGGCCAGCTATGAAAAATGCTTCCCAACCCATTATATTTTTCTTTTCTATCAGAAATGGATGGGTTGTCACAGGTTAAAGTTCAGGAAAGATGTTTTAGAGAGAAATATAAATCAAAAGAGTGTTAAGTGTTACCATGCCTCTTTTTTCTTTAGCACATGATGAAGGTCATGTTCTGCTGCTATCTTCTTTACAAAACTTTTTGTTAAATCCCCTAAAGGGAAGATGGTTTTTCTCAAAGCATCCTGTGAAATCTGACTTAGAAAGAAGGTCTGGTCCTTAAAGAGGTCAGCCCCTTGAAGGAGTTTCACAGCTGCAAAGTGAAACACATAAAGCATCTCAACATAACTACTATTAATAGTTCAAATTCATTTTGCTTGACAATCAACATTTCTGATTTATTATTTTCAAATCCATGTTAACAAAAACACTTGCTATTTTCTTATCACTAAAAAGATCTAGAAGATTTTGTACTATACAGAATCCCACAAAGACTTACACTGCCTCATCTATTTCAATAGAGCACGTATCACTGGCAAGGACATCGACAATGCAAAAAACAAAAACAACTTTCACATTTCCTGTGAAATAGAGAATGAAGATTCAAATACCTTGGAGTGTACTGTTCTTCAGAAAAACACTGTTTTGCTCTGAAATCACCCTACTAGAAATCAATTATTTGAGCAATCAGTGGAGTTATTACCAATGCCCAGAGACGAGAGTCTGACCCTTTTCTTTAAAATAGCTGAAGTCTTCTGATTACCCAGATGAAATAGAATTGGTACAGTTTTTCAATCATGTTCTGTCCCCTCTCTTCAAAATTAATAGCTCTGCTGCTGTACAAACACTACTTGTTTCTTGTGTTTCTTGACTCACACACAAACTAGAGGCCAACAGTTCAGTTACAACTGGTGATACAAAATCTCAGTCACGGGGCAAGGAAGCCCATCACAACACACACCACCTGCAAACCACAGCCTGTCACACATAGACACCATAGGTCCAGCTGGGGCCATTCCAACTTTCCAGAAGTAAAATTAAAACAAAGAAAGAAATAAACCCCTTTAAGTCCAGGGGTGTACAAAATAAAGTAGTGAATCTCTAATGTAAAATCATCACTGTGGCAGCTTTGCATAGCTTTAGTTTAAAAGGTTTTTTCCCTTTGGGTATAGCATGCTTCTCACCATATATCAGACATTCATCTGACTCTTAAAACAAGCAAATGTAATGCTTGACAAGTCAGGGTCATTTTCAGTAATATAAACACCCTTGTTTAGCACAAACAACCATCTACAAAGGCTGGGGTTTAATTGGTAACCACTGTGTGTAAGGTCACAAACATCCCTGATTCTGTGAACCAAATATAGTTTAAATTTCTCTTTCATATGTAGGACAAAACATGAAATGAAGACACAACTTACTATTTCTAACTTCAAAACGATTTCTGAAAAGCTTCTGTGGTCTTTTAGTATGTTTCTGTTGAAAAACTTCCTCATCCTCCAGCGAGGTCCTGGCATAATGCCCAGTAGCAATTGCATCTGCTCCTATTAAGGAAAGAAAAACCAAACATAACATAAAGGCACAAACTTGAAAATCACATTTCAAAACACAATTGCAAACACACAGTAAGAAAAGCAGAAAGCAATGAAAGAAGAAAACCTAAAGAGAAGTCTTATACTGACAATAATCATACTACTGCTATTTAAATAATGCAAACTATTCACCAGCATGCCAGCACTTGTGCTTTTGTACTTGAAGGACCACCTAAGAATGTAAAACTTAACAGTCAGGTCAATGCATGTCCCCAGAATAAGTCTGCTCCTATACATGAGCAACCTAATCGAGTGGAAGATGTCCTGCCCAGGGCAGGGGAGCTGGACTTGATGACCTTTAAAGGTCCCTCCCAACCTGAACCATTCTATGATTCTTTATGTAAAAGCAACCTTAAAACCAAATACTTTGCAAGGATGGACACACTACTACAGAGATATGAGTTAGGCATGCACATGAACTCATGTATTTCCCCACCTTTTAAAGAGTTTGCTTCCTTTAAGCATTTCCATGGCACACACTCTGTACTGACACACTTGAAAATGCCTTACCAAGGTTATCCATAGCATAATGCAGAAAGTAGTTGAATTTGATGTGCTTGTTACACAAAATATCAGGATTAGGAGTCCTTCCCAATTCATACTCTTTTAAGAGGTCACTGTAAAATAAAGACTCAAATGTCTATCAGAATCATTAACATACATAATACTATCAGAAACTGAACAGTGCTCAAAAATGTTTTACGCTGAATAACTCTTGAAAGAGAGATCCACAGGAGGAGTAAATTTAAGATCAGTGATGACAGTAAAGAAAAAAGGATTCTGAAACAAACTAAGAAACTTGTAACAATGTTAGGAAATATTGTACAAATAAATCCCAAGAAGTTTTGTAGCACTTAATTATTCTCTCACCCTAAAAGGGGGAAAATGGAGTGAACCTTCCCAGGAAAGAGCTGTTTTGCTGTTTTCTTCACTGACTGTACAAAAGTTTGGTGCTCAGCTTGATGTCATTTCAACATGCAGTACAAGTAGCATGACCAGGTTATTCCTCAGTTTCATGTAACGTAATAACAGCACTACTTAAAGGGGGATGATGAAGATCAGGGAACAATTTTTATGTACTTTTGTCCAGTGCATTAAGATAAATTATGCTGTTATACCAATGTGTCCCTTCTTGTCCTACTTTCCACAACAATCTCTCAGCTTTTCCTATGTAGAACTCTGCCTAAAGTGCACAAGTTCACAGAAAATCTGAACACCTTCTTTAGAGAACAGTTTCAGATTTGTTCTAAGTTTAAAGAAGCAAGGCTAGGTCACAATCATTTTGGGCTAAACTGGATTCAGCACACATTACCTAGAATGCACTGTGTAAGTTACACACACAGAAAATAACAGTATCCCATGAAATAGTTTTTTTCAAGTTGCAGTAAGGTTGGGCCAGTACATCAGTAGCTGAAGAAAAGCTGCAACAAAGCAATTGCTAAACACCCACACAAAGAGAAATCTCAAAACCATATTAAAAGCAAAACATAAATTCTGACCTTAAATACAAACATGAGAAAAAATAATTCCTCAGTATTTATACAGGCTTCAGGGCTTTCTCTCAGCATTGATAAAATTGCAATGAATTGCCATTGCTCATTATGTGTCGGTTCTTACTTTTCATTGTAACACAATATCACATATATATCAGTATATTATATACCACAATATATTGAAAGACCAGCTATTGTAAATGTGTTTCTACCTGAATACTTCATTCCAGTACTCCTTCACGTAGGAAACCTGGTGAAACGGGATATCAAGCTTTTGGCACACCCGATAAGCATCTTCACAATCTCTGTCAATGGAGCAAGCTCCCTGCTCATCCAGAGGGTCCCAGTTCTTCATAAACACACCTGTCACCTGGTAGCCTATGAAATGACGGCAAGAATGACTTGGAAAGTTAAGCTTTTACAGCCTGGACACAAAGCCTGTGCTTCTCAAGAATAGCTTTATTAACTGCATCTTACCAAAGACGTGAGCACCCAGTGCTACGTTTTACAGTACAGTTACTGTACAGCTGGTTTTTGCTCTCGGTAATAGCTAATCCAAGCCCTTCCAGCAACCTAAGGCCACGCTAAGTCACATCTCCCGCCCGCTCTTTTACGGCCGTTCTGCCGCCCCCGCGGTGCCCGGCTGTCCGCGCTGCCCTGCCCGGCCTGGGGCCGCTCCACGGGCCCGAGGGGCGGCCGAGCGCGGGGAAGGAGCCGGCCGGACCCGGCTGCACGGGGACCGAGAGGGGAGGCGCGGGCCCCGCAGCACGGCCCAGGGCAGGGCCGGCCCCACCGCCCCATTCCCTCCGCCCCGGCCCCAGCCCGCACCTCGGCGGCGCAGCAGCAGCGCGGCCACGGCGCTGTCCACGCCGCCGGACACGGCGCAGGCCACGCGGCGCGCCTGGGCCGCCAGCATCGCCCCGGCCGCCGCTTCCGCCCGCCCCGCGCCGCCCACAGCGCCTGCGCGCCGGGCCCGGCCGGGTAGGGCAGGGCAGCGGGGCGGCGGTGCGGCCGGAGGGAGCGCACAGGGACAAGGAGCAGGGGACGCCTCTGCCCCCACCAGGTCACCCACAACCCGCACACTTGCTCGGCCAGACCCCTCCCAGTGCCCATCAGCCACAGGACGAGCACCGGGAGGCAGATAAAGGAAAACACGGAAACATCTCCTTTCGATTGCTTCATGTGCGTTATCCCTGAATAAGCCAACGTTTCTCCAGCCGGGGGCAGCTACGACTAAATCATCGGGCAGTAATAAGCTGTTATCTTCTCCTTGCTGTTGATTTATTCTACTGACATTCAAATCTAAAATGTTTGTTTCCAAACTTGCTACACGACCCTGAAGTCCAGTAGTTCCTACCTACATATTAGCATTTGTTAGTGAAACAAATGAAAAGTCTACCCAAAGCATGCAGTAAAAAGTTGCTACGTTGAACAGATTTAGCAAACAACTCATTTATTTTAAATTAAAACTTTGTTGTACATAGAGAAATCAAATGACAATTTGTAAGAAGTAAGGAGGCAGGCCTCCAATTCAGAAACTGGAATTACAATTTTTTTGCCTTAGAGCAATGTAGTTTAAATAGATCCATTGCAGCACATCCATGAACAAAACCATTATATGACTGACTGTATCAGGAGTGTTAGAATTCTATTTTGTTAATGCAGTTCATCAGATAATCTACAGCCATATTAAAAAAATTATACAAATCAGGAATAACACCAAAACCACTTCAAAGATCACAGTTGCTAAGAATTCTTCATGTTCAAATTCAGAACTTCAGTAGAGGGGAATCCAGATTTTCTTTGTTTATATCAGGGCTCAGAGTGATAAGAGGAGAACTCAAATCAATTAGCTGAAAGAAAACCAGAAACATTTAGCTATTGTAGTCAAGTGCTGTGCATAGCTACTAGCAGCTATAATCTTTATTATTCTCAAGTACTTTTCTTGTTTAGGTTCCTGTTAGTATCTAGAAGACAAATACAAGCACCACACTCGAGCTTTTGTGTTCAGGTTTTCAAAAGCACGCTCATTTTCAGACAAGCACAAGCTTCTCAAAAGGTGGTATTGCCCATACCTTAAAAACCTAAAACCCTTTTCTAAGTTTCACTACTATGTATATTGTAGTGACAGTGAAGTCCAGACAGGACACAGCACTTCTGAACTCCTCTGAACATGCCCCCCAAAGTCAGAGTTCTGCAATACTCCTCTTTTGACAAAATTTGAAGGGCCTGGTACTCAGCTGAGCCCAACTACACCTTTTGTTAAAGGCTGCATCCTCATAGTTACCAGCATTCATCTGACAATGATCTAAAGGCATCTACCTTCAAGACACCAATATATAAAAATGCTTGTAAAATTTAGAGCAGATTTCAACAGCACACATCCTCCAACTCAGGAGAGGAACTAAACAGGAGAGGCATCCCTTCTTTTTCGATTAAAATGAGCTGCTGTCAAGAACTGAAAATGTGCAAGAAAGGTTAAACAAGAATAAGCATGCCAACTCTACTGAAGACAATATTCACTTCCTGCTTCAGAACAGTTTTATTCTGTAACAACTACTTTAAGTACTTAGTTCTAAGTTCTTTCTCCACCCTCCTCTTTTTCCTATTTGCAGACTGCTCACTGAGCTCTAGTTCAGAACACATCATTTGTTTTTAAACATGACATTCTCTTAAGATCACCTAATTATGTATATCATATTGAGCTAATATTAAATAATTCCTACAGTATTGTGGAACTGCTCTGCAGACAGTTGACATTTTTCTGCTAGCATAACTTGCACCAGATGATTTGAATAAAGCTTACCTTTATCTGCCCAGATAACACAGGCTTTGCAGAAGTAATCTTACTCACTTCAGGAGTATTGGAAAGGTCAATCAAAGGTCTGCTTTCACATTCAGAAGTGTGTGGGAGAGATTTTTCTGCTTCAATATCTAGCAGTAAAGCCTTAAAAAGAAAAAATAAATCAGGTTTTCTCTCCTGTTCAGCAAGTTTCCTTCATCTACATTGAGGCAATCAATTTAGCTTATACAGCTTTAATAATCACAGATTAGGCTTAATTTACACCTTGGTATCTTTTATGCAGGATTCATTGCACACAGTGTAAAACCCTCAGCTCCTACTCTCTGGCTAGCATCACAGGGAAAATGTGGTAAGGCAAAGCAAAAGAGATCCCTTGGGGCATAAAAGTTTTTCACTTAAAAGTATAATTAAATTTAAAACAGAAGATTAGTAACCCTTTTAATACTTAAATGATTTAACTACAATTACTGTGCAATGTTATTTAGCCATATAAACTATTTTCTACAGCTTCACACTCTAGTTATCTTTTTGTCCAGTTTAACTACCCCATACATGTACCAAGCAATTCTGAAACACACAAGCCAACAAGTAAGCTGACAAGGAGCATACTGATAAAATAACATCAAGTAACTAATCCACAGATTATTCTAAACCTCAGTATTTGTAAATCAATAGCCACTTTGTCAGGTTAATATTTCAGTACTACAACTTTAGCCCTTTCTTCTTAATGCCTGTGGAGTGCCAGCTTTCAACATGAAGCCACTACATTCCTGAGAGAGGGGAAGTGTTCACTGAAATAATTACTTGACCCTGAAGTTTAGTGCTATATGGACTTTGGGTTTTAATCCTCTCCCCCTGTATGCAGATTTACACTCCTTTTAGGAGACTGAATTTAGCTACAGCAGTGTTTTGGGGTTGGAGAGTTTTTTTTAAATCCCTGAAGGAGCTTTATGGCTGCACATGAACTGCCCTGCAACACTACCTTTCTAATTGAAGCTACAAGGACATCACAGTACTCTTCCGAAAGTGGAAATTTAATATACAATCTTCAAGTATTTGACAGTGCATTTGAGATGGGAATGCACAATGGAAATACTGAACATATGAAACATGATGCTCAGTGCTAAATATAGGCACTAGAGCGTGCACATGATTACAGCCAATTGGGTACCACGATATAAAAAAAAGGCATTGAGTTATTAGAGATAATCCAGAGGAAGGCAACAAGGATGGTGATGGGCCTGGAGGGAAAGCCTTATGAGGAGCAGCTGAGTGCACCTGGTCTGTTCAACCTGGATGAGATGAGGGGAGACCTTATTGTAGTCTTGAACATCCTCTAGAGGGGAAGCAGAGAGGCAGGTACCAATCTTTTCATTCTCATGATCAATGACAGGACTCAAGGAAACATCATGAAGCTGAGTTGGAGAGGTTTAGATTGGATAGCAGGAAAAGGTTTTTCACTCAGAAGGTGGCTGGGCACTGGAACGGGCTCCCCAGGGAAGTGGTCACAGTACCAGCCTGACAGAATTCAAGAAGTGTTTAGTATGATTCCTGAAGTACCCTGTGCAGGGCTGGGAGCTGGACTTGATTCCGATGGGTCCCTTCCAAATCAGAATATCTTATTATTTCATTATTCTAACACATTTTAACTTCACGTATACTGAAGTGGTTTCCCTACTTATCCCTTATCTTGAAATAACTCAAGCACTTTACTTAGCAGTTTTGTAGAAAAACATATTGTCGTTTCTTACCTCAGGTTGTTTCTCTTCAGCCAGCTCATTTTGTACTTCAGCCAGCTCGTGTACTTCAGGCTCTTTTAATGCATTTTCTGCTCCTTCTGTAGCAGTTTTCTCTGGTGAGAAGTTAAGTACAAGAGGTAGCACAGCTGGAGGAGACGTATCATCTTCTGAAGATGGCTGTGTCTTACTCTCTTGTTTCTGTTTAGAACTAGGGAAAAGAACATCAGAGATAACTGAGTTCTTTGGTCAGCATGAACTACTAAAGACAGAAAAGCCAATTTCTAACCTCATTGTCTCCTTTTTTACCCCAAGCTTTAATGACCAAAAGGTTTCCCATATTTTTATCCAAATAAATGCTAGTTATCCACAAACCCCAAAATACTTTATTCTGCAGAAAAAGTATAGCCTACCCATGCAAAAAAAAAGAAGGGATTATGAAGAATTTAATCTTACTTGACATTCCATCCAGCCTAAAACTTCACACAAGGTATTTTCATTGTTTTTCTCTAAACTTGGAACAGCTAGCAAAGAGGCATTGATTTGGTGTATCACTGTGCAACCCACTTCAGTCCCTGCTGAAAGGAAATACTGACACTGGCTGGAGGACCAGGGGCTGTAATCTGATTAGTATGATAAAGTCACTGTAGACAGAATAATTGTTTCCTTGAGAGAAAAGGCTATTTGAGACATTTGGCTTAAGTAAAATGACACAGTTTTCTAACCATGGATCATTCCTACTTTAATACAGTTCCTCTCCACCAGCCATAGAACAGGCCTGCATACATATACATGGCCCTTGTCAGAAGATGCTGGGTGGATAACATGAAGAAGGCAATACTACTTTCACAGAAAAGAAAAAAAAAAAGAATTAAAACATAAGTAAAACTGCTCAGAAAATGAAGTTCAAGTCAACAAAATCCTTGGCTTTTTGACTGATGATTTAAAAAGTGTCATTTTACAGACCATTGTCAACAATATAAAGAAAAGCTAAAAGTAATATGCATTTTGTTTAGCTATTTCCCTTCATCAGAAGCAAAACAACACCAGAGCACTGGACACAAGTCTTAATTTTTTCCCTTGCTCAAGAAATACAAATAATTTCCTATTAAAGCTGTAATTCTTTAGTGTTAGATATTGAATCACCTCATTATGGCTTATACCATTTTACCAGTCATAAGTTTTAAGTTTTTATTAGGCCTACACAGCTTTTCTATGCTCAAATGGTTTATTCAAACACTTAGCAGAGGCTCTTGAAACCCAAGAGTCATCACTAGAGTTCACTAAGAGGCAGCTTGCCTACAATACTCATCTCATACATGAAAATTTCTGTCTTACCCAGCTGTAAAAGTCTTTTTGGTAGAAAAGCTGAAGCTTTGCCGAAGAGATGCAGCATGTGGAGAAGTTGGCATTCTTGGTACAGTTTTAGGAGTCACTGCTGGGAACCCTGAGATCCGACGGACAGGTGTAGGTAGGCCAGACCGCTTCATGCTGGCTGGAGTCATGGCAGCACACTTGTCAGGAAAACAAAAACCCTGGAAGGCTTTATCTTCTGAGTCTGTTATGGGAGTGCTGACTGCCATGGCACTAGAAGAGGAACAGGCCTTAGCCAATACCTTCTACAAACTGTTTGAATAACACTATTCTACCAAAGGACAGAAATCCATTTCCCTTTGGTCAGTAAGGGAACAGTAGTCACCTTAAAGGTAGATAATCACAGCATAGTAAGGGTTTACTCAAAAATAATTCTCTTATGAGTTATTTTAGTCTATTTAGCACTGCAAAGAAACCTCTTCTGAATAGAGTAGGAGGGTTATTTGGTTTAGTCTTGGGTTTTGATTTGTTTTAAATCAGTTCCAATAAGCACCAACATGTCTAACTTGGCAGGTCTCAAGGGACTAGACAATGAAGTTAAAACTTTTAACAGACTGTTGTGACACCCAGCCATGTTGCATGCTAAGAAGGATGCCTCAGTGCACTCAATTTTCAGTGAAGCCCTACCTTCCAGGTGTGCCACAAAATGTTAATCCAAGAGATGGTGTTGCTTTTGGTGCCATCTTGTTTGGTGTTGCATCTAAAGAGAAAATTTTTGTTAATTGCTATCAGATTCATATTTATTTATTTTAGAGCAGTTATCTTTCAGTTAAATACTAATTCCTTCCCAAAGGTGGACAGAAGTGCAATGAACAAGTAACAAGCCTTCAAGGTAACATTTGCTTTTAATAACCAAAGTAGAAGACAGGCCATACAAAGTATGTGCTTACCTTGAGCCTTCACAGGAGCCTTTGTTTGACTTGTGGAAACAGAAAAAACTCTAGCCTTGGGCTTTGGACACAGGCTCCCTTTTGCTGAACTCCCATCTTTATTCTGCTGACATAGCTGCTGCAGACTGGAAGCAGAGCTTGGTCTCCGAATTCCACTGCTTGCAGCTTCAGATGATGCTGCAGAAGCTGAAGATTTAGCCAGGTTTATGGCACTAGGTATTTTGGGAGTACTAGCTGATCTCACTTGCTTCCTGGATTTCTCAGCATTGGCAGCCTGCAGAGATGACACTGCGGTAGGTCTGACAAGGGCCAGCTTGCTTGTACTAGATGAAAGCTTAGAGCCACTCACACTAGCTTTTAATGACATGCTTGATTTTCCTGAAATAGAAAGTTGTACTTCTATCATTTTTGACTAAGCAGAATAATTATACTAACACAGGAAAGAAAAACAGTAATTTACAGCATTTAAATTCAGGTTCAAACAGTTCAAGTTTAAGGAGAATATATACAACTACTGAAAATTTATTCCTCAAATTCTTTGGCAATTTTATTTTATAGTCTTCTCACCAAATTCCTGAATTACTGCAATCAAGTGAAAGAATATTCTTCAAGGAATGCCAGAACAGCTTCAGATTCAAATTACTTCCAGCATTTACTCCCAGCAGAGATGGCCCTGTTCCCTTAAGCAGCCTTTCAAGGAGGTAACAGTTTGAGTTACACTGATTAACACCACAGGCTAAACTACCACACAAGCATTTTTCCCAGATTTCTGCAGTTCTTACTTTCAGCCTGTGGGTTACTTTCATTAACCGTGAATGAATCTTGATTAGACAGTTCTATTGCATAATACAGTTCATACTAAGCTTTTAATTATTATTAATCTCCCAGAAAGTAGGTGCAAAATAAAAATTTGCTCACGCTTTATATTTTGATAGATGTACAAGAACTGTAGCCCTTACATCCATCAGTACTTCTAGACTATTTTCGTGAACCTTTGAGGCTTACTGAAATGGTCAAATTCATGGTGTCAACACAGTACAAGCCTCTTGGCTGTGTTACGTCCCAAAAGGTGTTACTCCCATCTGGTTGAGTAAAGCCCATCCTTTATTTAGGCTTCCAGAAACAGGGAATAATGCCTCCCCATTTCCTTCCAAATTTCAGTTGTTTTGGTGTTTTGTTTTTTTCTTCTAATTCCAGTCAGGCAAGCTTAGAGCATACAGAAGCTCACGTTCTTGGCTCTGATAGAGGAGATCATGCATAAAGGAAAGAATTCCAGGGGCATTGCTTCCTTTCTAGCTGTGTCAGATGCTCACATGTAGGCAAGTTTGTATGAATCTAGTCAATCTACAAATTATGGATGCCTAAATTTATCTTTAGTCCACAGGCATTTACTGGGCTAGCCTAGAAAATCTTATTCTCCATACAAAATACTTCTTAGTGCTTGAATGTACTGAATACCATTGAAACATTTCCAAATCCAAAGTCCAGAAATGCTTAGCTATTTCAAAATTGATTTGTGGTACAAATCTGTAGTAAGAGCAATTACCTTTCTTGCCTATAGGAGAAATTGGTAAACTTGAATTAAGACTTGAGTTCATGCTGGAAACTGATGATGAAGATGATGATGTAGTCTTCCTTGTGAGACCACTGGCAACACGAGGACATTTCAGATATGTCATCTTCCTTAAGCCAGGCTGAATCAAAAGCAAAACATTTAACACATTATTTTGCCATTATTTGTCTTAGTATTGTTACTTTTTACTTGAGAATTTTAGAGGTGCTCCTTAACTCAGATTGCATTTTAAGAAGTGAATTTTCTTAGAGACAGATCATTGTATCTGGATTATTATACAGAACTGAAACATCAGATCTAGGAGGCAAACAGTCATTTTTATACCTGACACAAACTTGAGTACAGACTTAAAGGAACTAGAGAATAAAAAGAGTCAGCCTAGGCAGCAGTATATCAGAGTCCTGTAATTTCTATAGGTGATGGTTCTAGAGAGGCCCCTACCACATCTTCACTAAAATCTGTAATGCATACTTGAGCCTAAGCTATGAAGTGTAGAGCAATAAAATCCAAAAGATATTCTATCAAAACACTGGGAATGGGGCTCACAAGGTCACTAATACAACTGTTTCCTTGCTATCCAAGGATACATTTCCATTGACAAGGATTAAATAAAGCCACTTTTACACATTAAGTATAAAATTACACATGAAGTGTAACAGTGTAGTAATTTTACCAGCAACACAGCAGTGTCAAAAACCAGTTAGAAGCCAAGAATTATAGTATTCAAAAAAACAGAATACAAAGGAAAATAAATTTACTTGCAAATGCTCAACACTGTCATAATAGACAAAGTAACTGGTTATTATACCATAGTACCTGCCCTCATTTGTTGTTCTATATAAGTTTTCTGACCAAGGATTTTATGAGGTAGAGAAGCACCAGAAGATTAA
This sequence comes from Serinus canaria, assembly GCF_022539315.1. Taxonomy (NCBI): domain Eukaryota; kingdom Metazoa; phylum Chordata; class Aves; order Passeriformes; family Fringillidae; genus Serinus; species Serinus canaria. Next base: position 14,916,459 of record NC_066314.1, on the reverse strand, counting down.
AGTTTGTTTTTGAAAATAAAAGATTGTAGACAGGTTAAATATTCCTAAAACACAGACTTCACTTGAAGAAAATGTTGCCCAGAACCTGACTTTACCTTATCAATTGTCAACAAATTGCTTTTTCCAGAAGTAGACGAAGGTTTTATCACTGGCAGTTTGCCAGTTGCCTTTGTATTTGTTTCCTTAGTTTCCTGCTCCTCTGTTAGGGGTAAACTGGCATTTTTTGTAGGAGACACAGAAGTTTTAACAGGGCTTCTGTCAGGAGGATCAGGAAGAGCATGTACTTTGCCATCTGTCACAAGTTTCTGTGATGCCTTCTGAAAACAAGGTGGCAGCTGACATGCTGGGCTATCCTGCACACAGTATGTCTCCCGTTTAACAGGCCTGGGACTTATTTCTATGTTTTTGTTTCTCAGTATCTTCAGCTTTGACTTTGGATCCTCCACAAATGTTTCTACAAACTTGTTTTCCTGTTCTTCTGATTGGCTTATTTTGGTCTCCTTGTCCTTGCTTCCAGTCTCTATTTTCAGTGCCAGCAAATGAGCTTCTTTGAAAATTTCCACAAATTTCTCTCCTTGAAGTGGGCTCCACATGAGTTTATCATCAAAAGCATTTGCACACTTTTTTGCTTCAATACTGGCAGCAATACATCTTTCTTTGTGTCCCACAGGTCCAACAAAAACTTCATCTTCATTTCCACTACAAAGAAAAATAATTTAGGCCAGCACCATCCATGTATCCATTTTGAAGAGTCTACAGTACTTACATAACTTACCTTGTTGAAGAGAGTGAAAGGTCAAAATCAAACTTTTCATCAGTCAGAAGAGGTAAGTCTGAAACTGTAAAAAGGATTTGGTCACAGCATGGATTTGCAATGAAATTACTGCATTATGCTTTGACAATTTGGTGAGTGATGTCAGCTGGCAAAAAGCTTTAGCTACCAAGTTTAAAATATTAAACTTAAGAAAACATATTTTAGGTCCAAGAAATTTAAGGTACAATTGTGAATATGATAATTGTGAGATGACCAAATATTGTGAAACAGCTTAATGGTAATTTCTAAGCAGCTGTAACAGCAACATGGAATGCAGCTTATCAGCAGCCTCCAATCAAAATAAGTGAGAACATGTAATCTAGAGCTATGTGACAGTGCATTTGTCCCATCCATCAGTACTTTTCTTGTTCAGGTTACCACAGAACAGTAGCAGGAACCAGTGAGAAAGATTACTTTCCTTACTAGTTAACATATACCCTAAATAAATCAGCAGCTGATGGATAAGGGAGGAGCTCAGATTAGACATATAGAAGAAAGTTTGATGACATCAGTCACTATTACACAAGCTTTAGCATCATGCTCCACAAGCTCCTCAGGAGGCTTCTCAGCAACAGCAAGCCATCCAAGAAAGTCAGTACACAGAACATGATGTGAGGCAGACAGAGAATGTCTACTGATCTGAGCTGGCCTAGCCTATAACAGGGGACATACCATATAGAGAATAACTCAACATGTTATCCACCTACCACTGCTCATGCAAATATCCAGTTTTTCTTCAGTCAAATGACTCAGGCTCTGTACTGACATTTCTTTTTTTTCCTCCATAGTACCTGCAAAATATAGAAGTAGGCATGCAAGAGGTTTAAAAAAAAACCCCAAACCGAACAACAGCCTTACAGACTTTGATGATATTGCCGAATTAGTGAGGAGGTACACATTCCCTTTGAAGACTCTCATATTTAGGGACTGCCACGCAGAATCACGGAATATTTAGGGTTGGAAGAGACCTCTGGAGATCGTCTAGTCCAATCCCATATCAAGGCAGTGTCACCTGGAGCAGGTTACACAGGAACACCTCCAAGTGGGTTAGGAATATCTCCAGAGAGGGAGACTCCATGACCTCCCGGGGCAGCCTAGTCCGGTGTTCTGCCACCCTCCATGTAAAGTTCCTATTCACTTAAGCTTAAATGACGCTTCCTGTGGTTTAGTTTAATTTAGTATTGCTACTCATCCTGTACCCGGGCATCACCGAAAAGATGGTTCATGGGATGCCACGCAGTTCACCAGCCCGCTGACCACCCAACGCCCCACCTCAGCCGAGCTCGCACAGGTCCCCCTCTTCCCCGACCGCGATGGGAAAAGGGAAAAGGGGAAAGGCCTCCGGGCACCACGCTAGGGCTCAGGAGAAGGGCCCGAGCCGGGACCTCCTCCTCCTCCGCCGCCGCCGTCCCCCCGCGCTCACCTCTCGCCCCTCACGGCCACCGCGCACGAGCCGCGCCGCGTACCCGCCCGGACTCGGAAAGCGCGCCCCGCTCACGTGACGCGCCCCGGGCGCCCTCATTGGCAGGTTCGAAGGATACACGAGCGGTTCCGGTGCATTCTGGGGCTTGTAGTTCGGCGGGGGCCCCCAACGGCTGCGCTGCCGTCCCCTCCTCTCCTCTGGCACGGGTCTTGGCCGTAGTGCACGATCTCCGCGAGTCGTCCTTGCTCAGCCCGGCTTGCCTGGCGGTGCTGGCTCAGCCTCAGCAGGGTGTGGGCATTGCCGAAGGTCTCGCTGTGAGGCCGCGCCGGCGTGCGCTGTGCCTCCGGGCAGAGGCGCCGTGCTGGCTGCGGTGCGGCCTGCGCGCCCATTTCTTTGGTTTCCTTGACACCTTTGCTGGATGTGGTTGTCTTAGTGGCTTTAACTTTAGAATTGAAGCTAAACGGCGGCTCAGCTTGGACATAAGAGGAATTTAATCACAGCAAGCATGACTAGACATTGGAATGGGCTGCCCGGGAATGTGGTGGAGCCGTCATCATCCTGGAGGTGTTAAAGGAATGACTGGATGTGGTGCTCACTACCACAGTCTAGTTGTCAAGGTGGTGTTCAAAGTTGGACTCAGAGGTCTTTTCCAGCCTAATAGATTCTGTGATATCCCTTTCTGCAAAGGGGATTTTTATCTAGTCCTAAAATGGCATAAGGAATAATGAGATCCATGGATGTCAGTCCCAGCTACAGACTGTTAATTATCAGTCCCATTAAAGCAGCCTGACTGATAGAATAGTTTTAAAAGTAGAACCATGTTCTTAGAAAACACAACTCTTCACATTTCTTCTGACATTTAATGCTGTGCAGTGCTTAGGGTTTTCTCTTCATGCATGCATGGTATGAGAAATGGAGTTCCAGTGATGTATTCTGTTCTAAGTATTTTTAGATTATTAAATCAACCAGCTGGAATTTATCAGCTGAATAAGAATAGTTAATCATAACCTGCAGATTTTCATATAGACAAGATACTCTCTAATCCTTTCTCCAGTTGACCATTCGTCATTTTCTTACCTTTCATGGAGCCCCACAAGCAGTATGTATGTGACTTGAGTACATAGCAAGTGTCTTATGTATTGGAAAATATGCACAATAAATAGCTGGGACAAATAGGTTTCTGCTGAGTATTAACGTGCTCACCTCATACTTCTCCCTCCCTTGAGGAGTCCCTCCTGGCTGGCAGAGGTGAGTTGCATGGGGAACTGTCTGGTTTAGCAGCTTGTAAAATAGGCTAATCCTCAATGTTACAGTTTCTGTCTTCCATCTTTTTACATCAGAATTTTCTACCTGTTCTCATTGATGTTTTCCTCATTGCTCCTTGAATTACTCTTATGGATGTAATGATTTCAATTTATTGGTTTCTTTTATTTCTTCCCATTCAATTTCATGTCATTTTAATTTCTTCCTAGTCTGTTTCACTTTTTTCTCTGTTTTCAAGACTTCATTTCCATTCATGAAAGGAAATTCTTCATTTCCTCAAAGGAAACCTCGCGATTTCAATGAGGATCAATTTGAAAAGGTGTGGTCTATTTCCCTGTACTTCATGTCATCCCATGCCATTTGATTGTTTTCCCTTTGTTGCAATTTTTTTTCTTTTTCTTTAAGCATTTCATTTCATCTATTTCTTCTCCTGTTTTTTTGTTTGACCTAATTCCCTGATTTTGGGACTTTAGTAAATTTAATTTTGGTAATTTTAGTCCTTTTCACTGCACTTAATTTCACCTCAATTGGTTTGGTTGGAATCACTGCATTCCCAAATTTCCTTTTTTTTTTAATTGCATTTTATTTTAGCATATAATATCTCCTTTCCAGAATGTTTGTTACACTTTCTTCTCTGTTTTTAAGATTTCATTGTTGAAATTTCTGAACCAAAAGGAAAAAAATTATAAGGTAATGGGATGACATGAAGCACAGGGAAATGGACCAAACCTCGCTGAATTGGTACAGTTTGAAATCACAAGATTTCATTTCCTTTCACGAAATGAAGGATTTCCTTTCCTGAAAGGAAATGAAATCTCAAAGTCAGGGGAAAAAGTGAAACAAACAGACTAGGGCAGGGTTATAATGACAAGAAATTCAATAGTCAAAAATAAAGCAAATTCTGAAGTAAAGCTATTGTCAAGTGTAGGGAGATGACATGAATTGCTCCCATTTGCATACCTTTCAGTTGTCCCTAAAGTTCTAGGCTTTGTGCTTTTCTCAACCCTAAGCCTGACCCTAAGCCTAAGTGGAACAGTAGAAGCAGGCTGTCACTGAGGCTCAGGTGCCAAGCACATGGGTGGTGCTGAGCAGAAAGGTGTGCAGGGAGCAGTCTTGGGGCAGGGCTGTGCTCCCCTTGGCAGGCCTTTTGTAGTTGGGAGTGTCCCTGGAGCAGAATACAGCTTTTATTGTTGCATCTATCCATGTATCTATTATTTAAGAAACCAAATCCAAGAGTTAAAACTTCTTATATTCTCAGGATCAGGTCTGAAAAAGCTAGAACTGATTCAAGTCAGTAATTCTTATTGATGTCTGAATTCCTTCTTCCAAGTCATTGTAATATTTCTGGTTTTCTATATTTAATTTATTATTAATAATGAAGAATGAGTCTTTGTCCTTGGTAGCTTCACTGGTTCCAGTGACACAGTTTTATTCACGTGGGTCAACAAACTCATTTTTATTTTCTGAAGTGTAAGTGATTCTTCCAGGACATATATATATATATATATATATATATATATATATATATTAGGAAATTACTAGTTGTTTTAATAAAACTAAAGGAACCAGTTTTATTTTTATAAAAACTTAAATGCTGTAACCATGACATATATGAAGGAAAGGCAAAAGCCTTTAGAAATGCACCAGAACTGCAAGTTCAGATTTGTCTTAATAGCAATTATATGTGACAATAAGCTGAAAGTAACAGTTAAAAGAGAAATACAGTTATTTTAAAGATGATGCAATAAAGTGTTTTGGGAAAGAACGTTTTTGGTCTGTGTTTATAAATTGCAAATTTAAATGTGTTTGTTCACAAGCCCTACAGATCATTAGAGGGGCATTGAATTAGTTGTACTAAACCCACCATTAACCCAGCTGGTCATGCAACACCCAGCTTGGGAGGAACTCTGCATTGGCACAGCCTCTTAGTAATTAATGGCTCCAAGTGGTCAGGAAATAATAGGATGTATATGACTTTGTTACTAACCCTGGATGTCAAAATGTGGGTTTTTGTGGTGATATTATTGACTGCTTATTTACTGCCCATTGAATGTGATCGTATTATAAAAGTCAGTTTTCTTGAAAAGCCGTCTGCTTTTTTCATAAAAAATATTTGAGTATTACAGCACATGTAAGTGATGGTGGCTTGAAATTTCACTCAAGGCAATTTAAACCAAATTGCAGTTGTAGAAAGGAACTAAGTTTTAACCCAAAATAGCTTGTGATCTAATTGAAAGTAATTCTGTTACAGCCCATCCTGCATTTTTCAACACCACCACCCTCCATCTGTGCATTACTTGGGTTGTTATAAATTTGGCAACACTTCAGCGGCGAGCTACTGTTTATAACAAGAGATCCCAGCAGCTAAAAGAAGCCAGTCACTGGGATTACTCATAACTTGCCTTGTGAACTGCTCAAGGGAATTTCTTGAAGAACTGTGTCAAAATCAGCTTTAGAAACCATTAATTTGAGAGCTTTCATTAACACGTAAGAAGTGTTCTGAGATTACTGTTGGTCAAGTTGGTGGGCTTAGAAAGAAGATTCTTTTTGTTGGTACTGAGAGAAAATTGTCTCAATTTGTGCAAGGAAACGAGGATAAAATAAGATTTTTCCTCTCTGCAAGAAGACATCTGACGCAGTGGGAACTCAATCACCCAGACACCATGAATGCTTGCAGAAGGTAAGCTGCATATACTGCATTCCCCTCAGGTAGGAACAGAAAAGCGAACTATTGGCAGAATATTCCTCTCATGGTCTTCACATGATGCTCCCAAATGATCATGAACTGTTATTTGATTTGCAGCTACACATGACAGACTGTCCTGATAAAAATGTTAATGTCTAATTCTGCAATTACCTTCTGTAAAAGCTCAACAGCAGAACTTCTGTTTTATTGATTAATTCCCTTTTGGAGATTGCATTTCCTAGTCTTGATTTAACAAATCAGTTTTGACAGCTCTCTTCCAAGTGTGGCTAAGTATGTAATTTGTGGTTTAAAGTTTGTTTTTACTCCTAATCTGTACTAACATTTGTGGTAATCTCTATTCTTCTGTCACAGTGACAGCAGGAACAAATATGAACCAGACCTGCAATACATCTAATCCATCTCAGACCCCCTTCCTAACGTGAAAATCACAAGCTAGTTAATCTCTTTTTGGCACTCCAGTTCAGATGTAATTGTGCACATTAAACACTTATTTTCTCTTAAAAAAAAAAGGCAAAAGCAGCAGGAACAAGGACTTAGCACAGGGGCTTAGCAGGCAATTTTAAGTGAAGAAAATAACTGGAGGTCTGTTGCCATAGGTGAATACTTCTAGTTTCAAACCCTTTGGGAAAGGTGACAAAGCAATGTCAAATGTTACTGCAGAGAATCCTGCAGATATGCTTTATGTAGTTACTCCTGACTGGTATCTTTGCCTAATGGAAACCTTGACACAAGTCCCCGCTGAAAAGCAGAGATAGAAAAACATGCAAGAACAAGATGGGAAGATGACATGCTGTGCTTATTCCCATACATTAAAGCTTTGAAAACTATAATTTTTTATTTGAACCCTGCCTCTTTCATCATATTGCAAAATGAAAGGGTATGTTTTTTCTCATACAATGATCTGTATCAATAGTGATAATAACACTGTTTTTCCTCAAACAAGCCGCTATCCAGTCACTGTGCCTGTCAGTGGGAGAGAAATACCAAATGGCTGGTAAATGTTTTGCATTTCCAATTATAGAAATTATTTTATTAGCTCCAGACAATCTGAAGAGCTCTTTCCCAAATCTAGTCAATGATTCAATGCACACTCTGGATTTCATTACAAACACTACTGAACTCTTAATAAAGAAGAATAATTTTTAACCTTCATCTTGCTTTTTATTATGTCAGGATACATTCTCTCCGTGCTCACAGACAGAAAACTAATGGAAACAGAAGTGAGAACTGGCACAGCACCTCTGGGTTCAAGCACCAGCATGGAGATGATCTTGTTACAGTCCACACCCTTTACACAGTGATCATCATGATCCTTCTAGGGGCACTCTGGGGAGCCTGGTCAAGAAAGGATTCATCCTTATAGCAGCAATATAGGGACTTTCTTTGTCAGTATTTAAAAAAGTATTTGTGTCAATTGTCCATATTCAAGAAGTAAAAAAAATGGTCTCAGCGCATTTCAGTTTACTTGAAAGTCTTAAATGCTTGCTACTTGTGGAAGTGAATCTATGAAGCAATTTAACAAATCATGTACAGAACATCATTTTGTGAAAAACAGAGACCTCTTTGACCTGTACACATTTATATTACCCTCAGCATGTATATGAAACTTTAAGCATGACTCTTCATTCTAGAAAGAAGAGTTCAACTTCTGTTTTATTGGTCAATATTTTGTATGTCCACTCCAGGTTTCCATTTGTGAACTTGCTGAGTCTCTACCTCCGCCTGTCCCAATCCATGGTAAAACATACACTGTAAACAGGGAAATAATCTGCTGTGTCACAACATAGGAAAAAATAATCAACAAACCCAGCTATTGTGCTGGCAAATGAAGATCAATGGAAAAGTCAAATTCTCATCTCCGCTGCTGAAGAGTTTATATGGGACTTGCATCCATTATCTTTAATGTATGGTAATGATTTTGTAAACTCAGGAATAAAATTATGGAATAAGCTGTTTTTGTGAATCCTTTGTCACAGAACCAGCTGGCTCAGTCTTCACCTTGTACATATTTATCTGCAACCACCACTTGCTTTTCCATAATTCATTAACATCTCATGGCAGCACCAGCTCCTACATACACCAGCCCATCACTGATGGGGGGCATTGCATACTCCCACATTTTCAAGGAAGCAATCCCACTCAGACAACCTGCAAGCTTCTGAGTATAGAGCTGTTTGGCAGTTTCTGTTCCACTCTTTGTTGGTTGTCTACAGCTGATGAGCACACATTAGTGGACTGACAGCTCTGAGGGACAGTGACTGTTGGAGACAATAGTCCAAGCCTTAGGAGCCTAAACTCAGCTTAAACCCAAATTTTAGCATTGCCTAAAATAACACACACTATCCCAATTAAAAAAAAAAAAAAAAAAAACCAAAACAACAAAACTCTGCAAGATATTTAGACATTTTACAGACTCAGATACACATTTGTAATTAGGTAGTACTTGCAATTCCTAAAGTATTGTGTACCCCATTTTAGTATCTATCCCTAATCAGGAGAGGTATATAAACTGAAATGTCTCTGAGAAGAGCTCCAGGAGTGTTAACAAAGGTCAGTGAAGCACCAGAGACACCGGTGTCAGCTCTCAGCAGGCAGTGAGGTGCTGGAGTTGCTGCTCCTCCAACCAGCATCACTCTACCTGCACAGACACCCTTGTTAAGACACCACCTCAGCCTGCTTTAACATGGGAGCAGTGCTTTGGTGATGCTCCCTAGAGAACAGCACAAAAGGAATACTTAAGAAAACAGGTAATTAGCACATTAAATACATTGTCATAGAACATAGGGACCCAGTCATAAAACATGTAGGGGAACATTACAAGTGAACACAAAAGGATGGGCCCTCCCTTGCCAATATAAGTTTGAAGTACATGAGATGGGAGAGGGACCTACACACTCTGACAGCAGCACAAAAACCCCTGGTGAACAGGGCTGTGGGACAGGCAGTGGCCTCAGTGTGCTGGAAGTCAAACACAAAATCGCAAATGCACCCCACCAAGGGAAAAAAAAAACCTAGAACAACTGACCACATATCATAATGTAGCATTTAACTGTTAAATTTATAAATTCTGCAGGTATAATCCTGCCTCTGAAGTATTGGAGGTCCAAATAAAGCATTGAAAATACTTACATTTCCTCTTTCCCCCTGTGATGGAGAAGATGAGGTATGAAAGTTCAAAAGAGACTACTGTAGAACATTAAATGTTTTGATAAACATTTTTCTTAAAATTTTGCTTTCCTGGAAAACAGCCTTAGTTAACAGTAACATTAGAGATCTAAATTAAATAATTTTTAATGTGTTCAGAAAGACAACTGCATCTTTGCAGTGTGAACAAAATCTACTTTTATTACCAGTTTTTGTAAATAACTCATTCAACTTGGATAATGCAACCACATCTAGAGAAAACCTGTGGTCTTGTAGGGCATAGTCTTCAACGCAAACAGACTCAAATCATCTGCCTGACTGAATGACACTGGAGACATCAGCTCCCAAAATAATTTCCTGTAAATCCACCCACAAAACACCTCATTTGGGTTTCACAGTAAATCACAATTTAACTTATGTCAACAGTAACGAGCAATTTAATATCTCTACACCAATGAAATACATGGAGAAGTAGAAACTGGGAACCCAAGTTTGGAACTTGCGTATCAAAACTTTACACAGCAATCATTTTATTACTATTTCTCCTGTACTAAACAGACTGGACAAATGTTTTACATGTGTTCAAAAAAGGCAGTGGTTTAAGTAAGCCTGTCTGCTGTTATTTTAAACTAACAAAAACATTGTAGTTCAGCCAGTGAAGCTTATGATATATTCCATGTACCAAGTGGACTGTCAGAAAAGGAAAACAAGTCTTTTTTTTTCCATGGTCATTCTCACATGCTGACGTGACACACTTTTGAAAACTCAAGTCCTTCCAGGCTCCATTTTTTACAACTGCATCACATTTCCCTTTAGAGAGGATGATGCATTCTGTAAAGCCATCTTTAAAGCAAGATGTCAGCACAGCCATTTGCCCCTAATCCTTTGATAAACCTTGTCATTCCCTTAGCACTTCGCAACTAAATTTGCTATTGGTCTGGTTGGTAAGAAAAGGATGGTATTTGTACTACTGTGTTTTAACTAAGGGAAGACTTAAATGAAGTCAAAATGCAAAACTGAAGCTGTCCATTTCTGTATTAAACACAGAAACACAGACAAAACCAGGTCAATATGTCAGTTCACTGGTCTGTTTACTGTACCGTTGTCAACTCTTAAGATCTACCTCTCCTTCAAAAGGTTTGTGTAAGAATGTGAGGCATTCTCTTCCAAAGATCTTTTAAGTACAGAAATCATAATACCTCAGAAAACATCAGGAAAAAAAATGGAGACAGCTAAAGTTTTCTGCACATCTTAGAAAAACAATACAGAATAAAAATAACAAACAGTACAGATTTCTACCTAATAGGACAGTAGTTAAACAGGATGCATGCATGTGATTAAATGATACACATTCACAGCTGTTATACCTGAAATCAATAGAAACCAATAGAATAGAAATCAATAGTCCTCCTAGTTCCCTTTGATGGCCTTTCCTAGCAGTGGTTCAAAAAAACAAGTTTTATGTCCTTTAAGAATACTATGTAAGCTCTATTGACAATTTAAGTGGATACAACCTATGGTGCAAATTTGTCTGTGCATTCTGCACCTCTAACCAGGCTCTATGACTTCAGCATCACCATGCATACCAGTGTTAGGAAGTAAAAGCACCACTCCTTATCCTTTAAAGCCAGCAATGGATGACATCAGACTGTCAGGTGCTAACACCACCACAGCATTATCCACACTGACCTTATTCTCATTGTACACATCTCTGGTGCCCCTGCTCCACACTGCCACTGGCTGGCACGGCACCCCTCTGCCCCTTCCTGTCCTCAAAGGGTGGGCAGCAACTCTATCCCAGGAGCACAAAGAGGAAGATGTTGCTGATTGTTTATGGAAAATTTCCTCTTTCCAGTCCATCAGAAATACTTGGGCTATAAAGATGCCTTTTCTGGCAGTAGTATTGTTAAAAGGATATCATCCATCAGGTCGCCAAACCAAAACAAATCAGAGCACGGTTAATAAAAATGATTTACAACGTTTGAACTCTCTCTGGGGCTACCAAAACATTTGACAAAAGACAAAATTAAGTACAATTTCCAAGCCTTTTGTTTAAGTTCAGCTTAAAGTACTGCCAACTCTCCCTTGTCAAGAAAAAGCACCGAAATGTCAATGGCGAATTCTGCTTGGCATGCTCTCTGTGCTTAGAACACAGCTCAGGTTACCCTTGTATCTGAGCTTGGTTAAAGCTCAGATGTCATCACACTACTCAGTATTACTTCACTTCCTCTGAAATTTATTTCCACCTTTTCACAAAACATCTTTTGTTGACATTCTGCAAACAACACTATCCAATAAGGTGCCGATTTTTTCTTCCTGTGGAGTAATTTTGTACATCTGCAGGAAAAAAACAAGAAAAACAGTAAAGATGTGTAAGGAAGAAAAAACATGACATACCTTCTAAAACTATGTACACAAGAAAAGATTATTCCCCTCTCCCCCACTTTTATATTGGAAATTTCTATCTTCTTGTGACTGCAAGACAAAATTTGGACTGAAGCAAATTCTGAAACTGCAAGGATAAGGAAAGCTATGAAACTGAATGAGAGCAGCACTTTTAGCTCCATATGTTAAATGCTATGATTTGCCCAATTTTATTCATATGTCTCCTATCAATACTTTGACAGACATGATAAATATAATTTAAGTTACTTGAGTTTTATCACATAGAAGACATTTGCTTCAAAATACCTATTTAGCATATGGTAATCTGTTAAGAGCATAAATGCCCCAAGACAGCTCCAACAGCTAATTAACCTGAGCATTTTCATAACCTTCTGGGACTATCTATGTACTTAAGCTTATGAAAATGCTCTGGACTGAAATTTTTAATCAAATTAATATTTGCCTGAAAAACAGGAATCAAAAGTTCTTGGATGGTAGGCAGCAACCAGGAATTTATTTTTATGCTCTAATTCCCTAACAACATTAATAATTTGAAGACTTAAATTTTGTGATGTCAGGGTGTGACAACTAAAATTTTTTTCAACTGAAAAATTCAAAGAAATAATTAAAGTCCACTCAAAACAAGTTTTCAGTTGTGCTAAAGAAATTCAGAACCTAAGTTAATTGATATTTAATCAGACAACTAAATAAACTGTCCCTTTTCTTCATGTCAGTCCTCTCTTTTGGCTACACACCTTTTTAACTTTGGCAGTGTCTGTTAGCTGGGGGAGTTCATCTAAGGAAACCTGCTGGCCTTCCACCTGAGATGTTATATCTGCCAGATTTACATTCTTGTCTCCATCCACCACCAGCACAATGAGTACTGCTGTGTCGCTGTCTGAAATGCCAAACTTTTTAAATGCATCTGAAATCTGAAAAAAGAGAAAAAAATCCAAAATATTTTGAGTCACTTTCTTGCTACATACAAGGAACCTTTTCAGTTACTATGTCAGATACGCCATGAGTATAAATTGACAGACATTTTGTATTAATGGAATTCTGACAAGCTACAAACCATAACAGCATATTACTGTCATTAAAAATATCAATTAAAAACTTCTGCTCCTAGCTACATAGAGTGTTAAAGGAATACATGTAGTTAGTTTGGCTGTGTGGATCTTAGCAAGCTTTTCTGGCAAAAAAGAAATTTGTTCAATAAATCTTACATTGTTGCTTGGTGAAAGGCTGAAAATAATTTCTGAATAGAGTGTTCTAGTCTTCATTTTACCTATCTTCTGTAGATGCACTGCTTTGTTGGCTGCCACAAGAATCTGAAAAGGATCTACAATCTGTAAAACACAAGAGAAAGAGTTACACAGAATTAACTTACTGTTTTGAAATCTGAAAAAATTCCTGACCACTTCATTTTGATAGCCTAATTCTAACAAAAAAAAGACTAGATTCTGAAACTATTTATGGGTTAAATGAGAATAAAGGCACCAAATACTAGATTTTAGCATGAATTAATTAGCATTGGAGTTTACACGAGGCAGATTTAAACTCCACCAAGCAGGATGGGAAATTAATCAAAACGATGTTTTTGGCCAGTCTTGCCAAGGCTGTTTTACAGAGCCGACCCCTTCCGCGGTAGGAAGCAGTAATGAAGTCCAAGGAGGGCACTTGGGCAGGGCCCGGAGGACGCGCAGAGCAGCCCGTGTGACGGCGACTGAGAGAAGGGCCAGCTTCGTGAGCTCCCACGGCCATTCCGCTCCGCCAGGGCGGCATCGCATCCACTCACCATGGCAGGGTTTATCAGTGCTCCCTCAATGGACCCTTCCATGGCTTTTTTCCGCAGAGCAGCGGCATTTTTCACGTGCTGGAAGAGGAGCAGCGTGACGCTGCGCTCAGGGAACAGCTCCAACCGGTGCGTTCGCTCCATCCCCGGGGGATCGGCCGCTCGTCCCGCAGAAAACACAGCGCTAACAATACCCGGCCGCTCAGACCAGAGGCTCGCCTTCCCACAGGAATCCCCCGTTTCCCGGCCCCGCGTCCCTTCCCGCCCGGCCGGGTGCCGCCCTCGCCCCTCCCCGGAAGGGCGGCCCCATCGCGGCCGGCGCGGAGCCGGCATGGAGCGCGCCGAGGCCTACGGCTTCTCGGGCGCCATGAGCGGCGCCTTCCTGCTGTCGTGCCTGCTCTTCGCGGCCGTCAGCCGCCGACAGCGCGGGCCCTACATGGACGAGGTGTTCCACGTCCCGCAGGCTCAGGCCTATTGCCACGGCCGCTTCCTGCAGGTCAGGGAAGGGCTCACCCTTGCAGCAGCAGTACAGCAGTGCTGGGGGTCGGGGGTGGCCGAACGCGGGTTGTGCAGCGGGTGGAGCAGCAGCAGCCGGGCAGCGCACGCAGAGTTCAGAACCCAGGGCAGCAGTGCCGGGAGCTGTCGGAGCCTGCGGGCGAGCCAGGGGGCCGCGTGGCGGGGTGCCGCGGCCGTGTGGCGGGGTGCCGCGGCCGTGTGGCGGGGTGCTGTGGCCGTGGCCCGGTGCTGTGGTAGTGTCGCGGTTCCCTGACGCTGTGTTCGCCTTGCAGTGGGACCCCATGATCACCACGCTGCCCGGCCTGTACCTGCTCTCGGTGGGAGTGGTGAAGCCCGCTGCGTGGCTCCTCGGCTGGACGGGAAGCGTGGTGTGCTCTGTGGGAATGCTCAGGTTTATCAATCTCCTCTTTAGTGCTGGGAACTTCTATTTACTGTACTTGCTTCTGTTCAAGATCCATCAGAAGAATAAGGTACTGTCAAAGTAAAGCAATGTTATCCACTCGTACAAGCAACTTTGATGGCTTAGTGTATGTTCCCTTCACTGCATATGTGAGGTGTTCTCAATTTTGTGTAACTGCGAGTACCACCACCAGTTTGACCAAGAAGGCACACTCCTATTCTCTAATTTTTTTCTTTTTTTTTTTTTTCTTACACAAGGTGCAGTCCTCTAAAATTCATTCTTGCACATAAGTAGAAGGAGTCCTGTTGAAATAAAAGTTAGTAGATATTCAGACTTATTATCCAAGGATCTGGATGTTCATGTCATTGGAATTGCTTAAGAGTCCTGACAAAACTTGAGCAGTGGTTCCTCAGCTGCTCTGTGAGCAGCCTGTGTCATTTAAGGGGATTTCTTATTTTTCAGGCATTTGGATTTGGCCTTGTTGAATTTCATCATATTTTCGTTACCCCATTCCTCCAGCCTCTGTGGGTCACTCTGGATGACACCTGTCCTTTTGATCAAATTGCCTGGTCCTGCTCATGCAGAGTCAACTACAGACTTGGTGACAGTGACCTCCTGCTGCTTTCTTATCTTTGATAAAGCCATTAAAGAGGGCAGGTCCCAGTGTTGATACTTGGGTTGTTACTGTCCTTTGGGTAGAGTGTAATGAGTTCATCATCCAGCCAGTTCTTACCTGTCTAGCTGTCCACACATCCAGACCATAACAGTTCAGTTTGCATATAAGAATGCTGTATTATTTAAAATCTGCAGTAAATACATTGTTTTAATGGTTAATTGTCTTTTTAAAATCCTGCACATTAGTAAAGTTACTTTGCTTGACTTTTAACCATAAAACATTTTTTTCCTGTTCCCTGAAAACTGAAGGATTCCTTTACTACAAAGAAAATTGGTGCATTTTCTTAGAGGAAATCTCTTAATTTTTAAGCAAATTATAACACTGTACAGGATTAGATCAGATTAAATAAATGGTTTTCATTTTTAATTTTATACTTCAAAGTGGAAACAAATGTAAGAACAAGTTTCATGACAGTAGTTTAAGCATTTAGTTATCCTTTGACATTTTTTTGACTTCAGTATTTTCTCTGTTCCCCTTCCTTGTAAGGTGATGAGTGGCTGTTTCACCCCACACTACATCATTCAGAAACATCATGCAGCCTTTTTAATGTTGTGATTTGCGGTGTTGTCGTGAATGGAATAATTGGGAAGAGTTTTTAACTGCATGGTCTCCTACCTTTTTAAAAAATTCTTTTCTGACTCATTAATTATAATGAGGATAAAAAATAAAAGCTACATCAAAGATTAGAAACTTGGAGTTGGCCTCTCTGTGGACTGGGTTCAAAAGCGGTGATAGCAGAGGCACAGAATGGTGCTGCCACACAGACAAACAGAATCTCATGGTGATTTTGCAAGGCAATAAACCATTGATTTTATCTTCTGCCCATTGATGCAGCCCTTTAATCCAAAGTATGGGAGCACTTACATCCCCACCATGATTTTAACACCAGAAATATGTGCACACCTGACATATGAAAGAAGTTGGTGTATTTTCATTGCCATCTTATTAAATCACCTGCAGTAATGTTCTGTGCTTTTCACTTGGATTTTAATATTGTATAACTGTATTAACATAGCAGGAACTTAAGAAAAATACAGCATTTGTGCAATAATTGAAACAAAGAACATAGGAGATATTGTATTGTGTTAATGGAATTCTCAAGAGTTATACTAGGTTTTTTTTAATATACAATTCTATTTTATTGGGCATTGTGTAACCTCATTTTTCTGCTTCTTCTTTAGGCTGTGTCTGGTTTCCAGAGGATATTGTCTGCATTAACTCTTGCAGCGTTTCCCACCCTTTATTTTTTTACATTCCTTTATTATACAGATCCAGGATCAGTATTTTTTACTCTTTTTTCCTATTTAATGTGCCTTTATGGTAACCATAAAACTTCTGCTCTCCTTGGATTTTGTGGCTTCATGTTTCGTCAGACAAATATTGTGTGGACAGTTTTTTGTGCTGGAAATGTTGTTGCAGAGAAGGTAAATGAAGCCTGGAAGATTGAGTTGCAGAAAAAGAAAGATGAAAAGATTTCTTCCAAGAAAGGATCATTTTCAGATTTGACCAGAATACTGCAGTTTCTTGTTGAATATCTCTTGTCACCCAAAAATTTAGTTACACTTACTGCTTTAACTTGGCCATACATCATATTAGTATCTCTCTTCTTTGTTTTTGTCTTCATCAATGGGGGAATAGTTGTTGGTGATAGAAGTAGTCATGAAGCCTGTTTGCACTTTCCTCAGCTGTTCTATTTTCTGTCCTTTACTCTTTTTTTCTCATTTCCTCATTTACTGACCCCTACTAAAATCAGGAAATTCCTTTTGTCATTGCGAAAGCACCCTGTGCAGTATAGCTTAGTCGCTGTCATCTCTTTATTCCTCATCTGGAAATTTACCTATGTCCATAAGTATTTACTAGCAGACAACAGACACTATACGTTTTATGTCTGGAGAAAAGTGTTCCAAAGACATGAGCTTGTAAAATACCTGTTAGTTCCGTTCTATATATTTGCTGGCTGGAGTTTTGCTGATACACTAAAATCAAAATCAATATTTTGGATCTTAATGTATTTTGTATGCTTATTAGCAGTCACAGTTCCTCAAAAATTGCTAGAATTTCGTTACTTTATTTTGCCATTCTTAATATATAGGCTTAATATTCCATTTCTGTCTCTATATAGACAACTTCTGGAGCTGGCTTTTTATATTTTAGTAAATGCTGTAACTTTTTATCTTTTTCTAAATAGAACATTCCAATGGGAAAATAGTGATGAAGTACAGAGGTTTATGTGGTGACTTTTTGGTACTTTTATACCTGTAGGAAAACACAGTTCTGTTTCAGGACTGGACTCTGGAATGAAGCAGTATGTTTTGCATCATGTAAGGACTATTTTCCCTAGCTGGAATTGGGAAGTAAGCTCTTTGCTTATATTGTTGCAACCAAATGCAAGATCTGTTATAATGTGAAGGTACTCCATATATTGAATTTATGAATATTTAAAAATTCAATATGAGGGGAAATGTGAGAACACTTTCTGTAATTAATGTAAAATAAGGAAGATGTTTACTGTCATTTTTCATGACAATAAAATATTATATAACATGCCCTTGAAGATAAAGTAGTTTATAAGTATGTTTCAGAGGTTTCTCTTTTACAAAAGAAGGATTTCAGTCTATTCAACCTTTTTGTTGATTTATCTGTGTGCATATTTATTCCTCGAATCAGGCCATTTCCTTCTAGGTTTACTAGTGGTCAAAGTGTAAACCACTTTTAAAGTACTAAGTTTTCAAAGCCTCCTATGTCTCACTGAATTTCCATTCCTTTTTTTGTCAGTAAATGCTTACATTAGTTTTGTGAGCAGAATGGGCTCTTAAACCCTAGAGAAGTTTGGACATTTTATTTCAAACTGATACTTAGAAAACACATGCTATGTGTGTGCACCTTCTTTGGAGGAATAAGTGTAACTGTACAATAAAACATAAATGGCAGTTGGTAATGTGCCCTGTTAGAAAGGGAGTAGTTTACAGATGTCAGACTGCAACGTGCAGTGGATTGCAGCTCTCTTAAATAATTGAACTTTTATGTCCTGTGGTTCTGTGCTCACAGGTTTGTGCTGAAATCGACTCTGAGTGCAACTTCGGAGTTGCACTGAGTGTTTCAAAGATCTTTGATGTGTAATCCTCAAGAGGTACTAATGGCATTATTGAACTATTCTTTTAAGTATTTTTCACATTTAATGGAACTTCAGTGTATATATTCTGTTTGACAAAGTGATGTATATATATTTAAAAGCATCTAGTGTGCATTATCATCAGAGTAAATGAAGGCTTTAATAGTTCCTGTAAGTAGATCACTTATATTAAGTCTCAAAAATATTTGATTGCTACAGTATGTGGCAGGGGAGAGTGGTCTCCAAAACTTCAGGCACTGTGTAGCTTCCTTAAATTCATTATTGTTCTGTAATGACAATAATTCAGCCAAATCTGTGCAAACATCATATTATTGCCACTCAAGTCACTTGGAATTGGAATTGTTTCTCAAGAGGTCTGTTCTGGGGTGTTACAGGCTCAGGTCAGTACTGTTACTGGTCCATGTCCTGGTTCCAATTCCTTCCCTGTACTAGCCCTGTGATGGGTGTGGTGAGCTCAGATTCTGATCAATGCCTCTGCAACCCTGTTTCTCCTAAGTTAACCTCCAGCCATTCTTCAATGAGCAGCTGTTTGTATTGAATTCAGGATATTTACCAGGTCCCTTTTTGCTTCTTGGCCTTTTGCAAGGCTGGTAATTTGTTGTCAATGTGTACCATAGGGAAAGCCATTTTCTATCAGTCCCTATTTGATTCTTCAGGTTGAAGGGACAAAAGAAACCTGAAGTGGATTGCTTTTGAAGAATCCAGTGTTGTTCTGTCAGAGTCCAGGATGTTGTGTTGTGATTTCAGTATCACAGATTTGAGAGGGGAAGTCTTGTGGTGTGCCTTCTGCTTCTAGTTTTGTTTTTGTATGCCATGTCAATAAAATCGTAAGTTAAAAGAGCATTTCCCTGCTTAAGTACAACTTCATTTGTGCCCTGAAATACTGAGTTAGAATGGTAACATGGAAAGGCATGGGGCTCTGTCTAGTATTCCAAGTTGTATCTTAGATCCAAGGTTTTTTTCTGGTTTTATGTAGGGGAGCAGGTGTTAATTCCCTTGAGAAAAAAAAAATCCCTTGCAGAGATCCCTTTGTAGTCAACAGGTGTTTTATCCAGCACATCTGTTTTTACTGGTTTCAAATGCCATCCTTGATCAACTCTGTTGAGAGACTGTTCATGATTCCTATTTTTAACACAAGTAGCAACTGTGTTTCAAGTGAAAAGAACCAGTTTAAATATGTGCAATTTTTAAAACAATTTAATTTTTTTTTTTGGTTGTGAAAAGTGTATGCAAAACATTCACTTTTCACCAAAATTTATGGCACAATACCTTTCTAATGAGCTCCACCCCAGGAGACACTAGTTTGGGCTGTTTAACCAGTACTATGTAATGGCATAATATTTTATAATGGAATTTATCACTATACTTACAGGTTTTAATTTAAAAGTAAAGTGATGCCTACTATATTTTGCTCATTTGAAAGCAGGCTGAGTTGATAAAAGTTTATTTAAAAAGGGAAGTTGATGAATTACTAAAGTATGAAAGGAGAATGTATTTGTAGAATAAAGCTACATTTTCACTTTTGCCCATGAACCTGAGGGTGTTTGCAGATAATATTCAATGTTAGCCATGTCAGTCCAGAAATCAGAGGCATTATATTGTGTCAGAACTAGTCATAAAGAAAGATCTCCAAATTCCATCAGTATTTCCTAGAATTTTGACAAATAGCAGTAAGACTATTGAAATCCATTGAAAAATGGATTTTAGTATTTTGTATTTTGTCCCTGAAATACTTCCATTGTAGTTGTTTTAAATTTGTTAGCTGTTTTCCTTAAAGACATGAAAAAAGGGCTGTATTTATCCTGCTTTGTGTTGCCAAGGGCTTCTACATTCAATAGAACCATAATTGCTTACTTTAGGTTGATTCTCAGCAGATGTCAGTGAAATTTCTTACAACAGCTTTAAAATGTTAATTTCTTGCAAATTTTATTAGTTACCAATTTAGAATAAAATCTCACTAATTCCTTGAAGTATTCAAGGTACAACCAAAAATAACATAGCTAACATTTCTATAATGGCTGCTTTGAAAAAAAGGCTGTTTTAATTTTTCTTAGAAATAAGATGATTTTTCAGTAACTGTTGGAATAATAAAGATAGCTGAAGAGTCACAGCATGGCTGAATTGTTTTGAAATGGAGGAAAAAGTGCAAAGAATTGAACCTTTTTTTTTTCTTTTAGTTAAAAATATATTGTTATTCAGCCTGATAGGAAGTTTGATAATACTTTATGCTGTGAACTGCATTTCCTGCTGTTTGTGAGAATTCTGTATTTCATTACTTTTAACTTCCTTGACAACACGTGTTCATGTTCAAAATTAGCAAGAATTTTATACCATAAGCAATGCCGAAATACTTTTTTCTGTTAATTTTCTAGAGGGTTGATAAATAAGATGGATTACTTCTGTTAGAAAGTAAGGAAAAAGTATTTTATAATGTCTGGGGCCAGTAGAATTTTGTCCTGGTAATGCAGTTCTGGTGTTTTTTGTTGTTCACAAGGTGGCAGTCCTGTGCTGTCTTGTTGAGGTGACCAAGTGCTTTGTGCAATGCTGCTTGAAATCATAATGTTGTTCCAGCAACACTCTGATAATTAAAAAACTTCAAGTTCTCTCATGGCTAACTGATTTAGCTATAATGTCCTTGTTAATTCTAAATATATACAGTACATTAAGTTTTACTAGAACAAGTTTTGTTAATCTTTAAAGTGTCTGTCCTGCAATTTTTTACGTTTGTGAAATTTTCATGTCTGCTTTAAGAACAAAATGAAACTTGAAATCCTACTGTTGTAAAGATGTTGTTTCTAGCGGATTAGCAGATTTCCTTTGGGTGTTTTATTATTAAATTTCACAGTATTCTTACTTTCTTTGCATATTCATTCTAGTTTCTGTCTAAGAAGAAAAAAAAACCCCTGAAGGACAAATTGAGAAAAGCAGAATAATTATGCTGTTGAAACTGACACGTTTCTGAAATATTCACTCTCTTTTGGGTCATGCACATACAAACTATAAATGCTTAAGTAAATGTTGGCCCTATAGTATATTGACTACTTTATGTCTTTTAAATACATAATCTAGTTTTTGTGTAATGAAAAACTGTAAAGTCCAGTCCATGAAAGTGCTTCTAATTATCTTAAACTTTTTCTATATTCAGCATCCTAATTTTTTCCCCCTGAAAAACTTTGCACTCCTTGCTTATCCCTTGTTTGATAAGACATGCTTTTTATTTTCAATTCAGTGACATTTTTCTGTCACCTGAGGCATGTTTTATAGAAAAACATCCTTCTCAAAAGTATGCTTTAGATAGATGCAGATAATTGGTTTTGCCAACAAACATCCTTTTACAAACAAAAAGGATCTGTATGAGACAGAAATGTTAATCTACCTAGCCATGTGTAGCTAAAATGCCCTTAATTTGCCAGTTTTTCTGCTTGATCTCAGAATATGCTCAGGACCTCACGCTGTTCCTTCAGCTTCACGAATAAGTGGGATACGAGGAGCAGGAAGCAAGAGGAAAAATGTTTCTGCAGATCATTGTCATGGCAGTGCTGCCCTCACTGGGAGTGTGCAAGGTTGCCAGGAGCAGGAGTGAGTGGGTGCTTCTGGCTGTGGCTGGCTAAAGTATGTGGTGATAGGGGAGAGCTGCTTGCCATACACGAGTGGGAATGTCTTCTCCAGCTGCAAGGAGAATCTGCTTGTTCCTAGAGCTGGCTGGATCTCTGGGAGAATAATCCTGCTGAAATCTGACAAGGGAACTGGTTTGTTGGAAGATGTTTTAGGGCTTCACTGTGCATCTGTAAATAAAAAACTGTTCTTGCTGTGTTCAGGAAATGTGAGCTTACTTGAAACACAGCTGTGTCAAATAGGGAAGGAGTTACTTTCATTTTTATGGAATAATAGAATCATTAAGGTTGGACAAGACTCATAAGACCATCGAGTCCAGCTATCAACCCAGCACCACCTTTTTCAGCACTAAACTGTATGCCCACCTACCACATTCGTGCACCTTTTGAACGCTTGGAGGGATGGTGATTCCACCACTTCCCTGGATAGCCTGTTTCAAAGCCTGACTACCTTTTCCACAAAGAATTTTTTTGTAATATCCAATCTGAACTCAAGGCCATTTCATCTGGTCCTCTCACTTGTTATATGGGAGAAGAAACCAACCCTGAGTGTCTGAAAGTGGTTCAGAGACCACTTTCAGACACTTTCTTCAGACCTATAATTTTAATATATGTAAATCGCATTTTCCTGCGATTCCCTTTTGATTCCCATTGAATCTCAAAAAAGCATTCTCTGTCTGATTTTCACGTTATCAGTTGCCCAGATACTTTAGTGAGTTTATGATGTACTTTGGACCTGATTACCAAGAGATTTGATAATCAGGCTGCCTTGGCAAAAACAAACAGAACTTTGACGATAACGGTAGGATTGGATCAGACTGGTGACAGGCAAGAAGATTGAATCAACTTCTACAAGCAAGAGATGTCACAAAATGTAAGTGGTTATATGATGATTAACCCAATCGTTGTAGTAAAAAATTACTAGTCTTCCTAGAACAGTACATAAGCATATGTTGTCCACAGTACAATGGGTCTCTGACCACCACCCACTCAGTCTCCCTTTCTCTCTCCATCACCAATAGGTTTATAATACAAAACTGATGTGTCTTAAAAAGTAGACATTGTTAAAGCAATGTTTCCCATGTGCTCTATATCCTGGTTTTAAGTAGATGTAAATTAATATCCTATGCATTTAATTCAAATTGGCTTGAATTCCTGTTAATAACAGCGGTGTATGCCTTTTCAAAGCTGTAATTGCAAGAGTTCATGTCCTTAGCTAAATTTGCATCTTCTGTAATGAAATTACATTTTGACATTCTCATATCAACCCTCCTAAAAGTATTGTCATAGAAATAATCTTGTGAAAACATAATGAAAAAGGAATGGTGATTATCACTGGCAAGAGTCTAATTTTAGGGCGATACTTCAGACCTGCAAGTTTGGTACATGTAAATCATGCTGCATTTTCCTGTGTTCCCATCAAATCTCAAAGCAGTGCCTGGCTGAACTGCAATTTAAATGACAAGTTTCAAAAAAACAAAGAAAACGGAGTTGAGAACATCACCTATTCTAAGGGTGGCACTTCACCCTTGGGGTCAGTGCTGATCAAATGCCCGCACATTGTTGGTGTGTGGGAGTAAGCACAGTATAACCATAGTCCTGGTGAAGGGCAGTGGGGGTGTTTTGCATGCTGCATTGGGATTCCTTCCTTACTAGCTGCCCTGTGCATTCCTGAGCTGCTACAGCACTACATACTTATTGCCAGTAGTATTATTTTACATTAGAGATAGTTGTGAAGGTGAGAATTCATCTGCCAGACATCTCATCGAAACCACCCTCTAGTGTGAGCTTCTTTGCTAGTGCTAGGCAGGGCTCTCCTGAGCTGGGGAAGCCTCATATCCAAGGCTTGAGGCCAGAATGACCAGTGTTTGAGCTGATTTTCCTGGCAGCCATTCTACTAGCTAAATTTGAAAATTTTCAGCCCAATCCAATGTGTTGCTAACTTGCTTTAAAATCTCAAGAAGCCTTGTGGAATTACCTTCTCTCCTCATGTCCAGCCTCTGGAGAATGAAACAGAAACATGTCAAAGGAAAAGGAATTTATATTTAAGAGTTGTATGTATCCTTGCTAGAACTATATCAGTGCACATTTGCTTCAATAACTGCGTTTCGTTCTCTTAATTATTACTAGAATGGATTTTTCTTCCTTCTTTTCTGAAACAAGGAAGAAGAATAGTTTGCTTAAAACAAAAAAGAAATTAGATGTCTGGCGGTTTTCTTAAGAATTAAGAAAATGTATTTGAGATTCTGGAAACAGCTGTTGTCTGAGAGAAGCCTTAAGTTCACCTTCAAGATAAATACTAGTAATTTCCCTTCTCCCTCCTATACTGCTTATAAAATATATATTGTTTAAATTCTGTGAGGGTGGAAGAGGGGTGTAGCTTCGTAATGGCTTAGTCTGGCTGTTTGCCTGACAGGAGGCCACAAAACTTTACCTAAGAACTCCTACCAAGGAGGAAGTTACTCTCCACATTATGTAAGTGAATCCTGTGGAGTTTAATATTTTGAAGCTGAAATGGAGCTCATCTTTTGCAAACACACTCTATTTAAAGCAGTCAAGTAGTGATGAATTTGCTGTTTTATTAGACGAGCTTTTGCAGAGATTGATTTATTCTACTCTTAGGAACCTTTTCTCTCTCGTTGTGATCTTGCTACATCTGTGCAAAGACAATTCCCTCCATTTTCCTCCTCCACTTGTGCAGATACATACAATTTATGCTGGTGTGTGCAGCTCACAGCACAACAGCTTCTTAACCTACTGACCTACAGGGATACAAGGATTTGGCATCCCAGATTGCTTTTCACTCACTTTATTTTCAGCACATAAAGAAGTTATGATCAATATAATTGAAGACTTCACAAAACTTCTGAGATCTTTTTCTATATGGAAGAAGTATCATCTGCCTAGACCTGTGCCCGCTGCTCTGTTTAGCTGAAACAAGGTCTGTGGCCTCTTGTATGCATGGATACTCCCACTGTGAGGAGCATGATGGCTGCCTTGTACATGAAACATCAATTTTTGTCTTCTAAAGACAAACTAATGGAAAAATCAGTCCAAAATAAATATAAACAATTCCCACAATAACTGCTTTCATCTTTGTTAGGGAAGTGGCTGGAGATATACACAACAGTTTTCTTGCTTCTCCTTGATGATTACTATGTTAATAGTAGTTAGGGCATGTGAAGTTTCAGTTTGGCTGAGCAGTTTTTGATTTGGCTGTTTCCTGTAGAGCTCCATAAAGTTAAATGCTTGTGGAGGCAAATTTAATTGATTGATTACTGTTTTAACCTCGAAAGCCAGGGCTAACTCAAGTAGCTTGCTGTTGTATTGAGAGGTTGGCTGTGTTTTTCTTGAGACATAGTTTTTTTGTGGAGTTCGAGCACAGGAATTTTCTGTCGAATTAAAAATAAATGTATTCAGATTATGAGAATTCTGTAAGGAAGCCTGTTTTCTTATCCTTATACTGACTAAACATTTGCCCTGATGGGGCTCTGTGTACTCTCTAATACATGGAATCACTCTGCCTGAGGGCTAGAGGACTTTAGGCATTGTTTTAAACAGCTATCAGATCAGCTAACCTTGCAGGAAGCCTTTGATTTTGAATTAAAAGGTCGCCACCACCATCAGTTGGTGGGCTCAGTCCTCTTGCACTTTCAAATCCTAGCATTATAATTAAAACTTTGTGAATAAAGAGTCCTTCTGGAAAACAATTGTCCATCCTAGTAGCAATTAAGTCTTCTATAAACCTTAGCATGCAATTACAGCAAAGATCAGTTAAAGTAAGCCATTTGTGACTGAATCTGGATCAAGGATGTTAACACCTGTGAAGATTCTACCTTGTTATTTAAGTCACACACAACAGAGTACATGATGCTCTTGAACTTTCTTGCCCATCAGTTTGTCAGAGAATAAGCAAGCAAGAAAAGCCTTTAAAGTCAGTCCTAACATCTAACTAACTGATAGTCTGCAGTTACTTGGCAAAAAACTAGCCCATCAAAATCAGCTTGTAGCCTCCTCCAGGGGTTTTGCTGAGATGGATCTCATGATAAATGTTCTTCAGCCCTTTTTGTGTTTTCTTTCAAATGCAAGATCCTCTTCACTCAAGGTGGCTTTATTGCCTCTTGGATGAAAAATTGGTTTGGAGGTCTATTTTATTATATTAAAGAAGTGTTTATGCATTAACATGAGTAATACTTCGACCAAATGGATCTATACCCTACAGTCAAAATGCAAACAACAGTGTGTATTGACAGAATCTATTCAATATTTTATTTTCTCATTAAATCTAGCATAAAGTAGACGGGATAATTTGGTATTAGATTTAATCTTTCATGTTACTGTGCAAGTGTATAGATATTGACAATTTGTTTGGTCCTTTAAACATATACTTCCGAGGCAGAGTTGAAGAAGGTAATTACAATCCAACTCACTTTTCCATTACCCACACACTAATTTAATTGAAATTGTAGTAAGTACAACTTCATGAGATGGATCTATTTTCATTTCAATACTGCATTCTCTGAGGACACTAGAGGATATAATTCAACAGGAACTACACTCTAAAGGAATAATAACGCCTTCTGGAACGCTTCAGCTGCATGCACTCAATCTACAACCTGAAAGAACAGGCATAAAGACCTTACAGATTTTTGGATTTGTATATTCACTAGAATGTATAATGTTAAAAATAAAATACAACTCAGGGCAGTGACTACTTTTTTTTTTTAAACTACTGTTTGATATTTACAACAATGGAACAATACAAGGAAATACAAAGCTGAAAAGATTTCTTTTTACAGATTTTCTGTTGTCAGCTCAAATAAGGTAGAAAACAGCTGTGCACCAAATCTGAAAAGGTGGATCTCCTTCATCATGTGCTCATCTGCATTTTTATCATTCTAAATACCTTTATTAATCTGGTATTTGCCTTTGAACCTTCACTTGGACTTCTGTATTTTGATGACAAATAAAAGGAGAAACTGTAGGATTCCCAGTAAGTTGCATGGAGAAAAAGATAAAAGAAAAAAAAGACTGGATATGGAACTCGATACCATGGTTTAGTTGAGGTGTTGGGGCATGGGTTGGACTTGATGATCTTTAAGGTCCCTTCCAACCTAGTCATTCTGTGAATTCCTAGTCATAATGCTGTGTGCATTTGCAGGAAGCTTAGAATAAATTCCACAGTAAAGAGCCTCAGCCTCCACTTTCATCCCTTTCTAGGGGATGAGTGATCCCATTGTTTCCACCATAGGCTGTACCTCTTTGTGCGTGGCTGTTCTTCCTTTTGTGCCAACCTCTCTTCTCCATGTAAGCATGTGCCACAGACTGTCCACAGTTGTAGCTGGCTTTGTCTCAGCCATCCTGGCATGCTGAGGCTAGTTCTTTATGTCATTCCTGCTGCTGAAAAACAAAACTCAAGTGTTCATTTGGGCAAGGATTTCAATTGATGTAAATGTAGGCTGTACTTATCATCAGCTTCATTGGGATGGCATCAAAAAACTGGCCTGGCAAAAGGAGCGTGTGATCATCCTACCCTGGCTGTCAGAAGCAAAATTTGCAGTGTGGGAGTTCTGCTTGTCTTGGTTTTCTTAGCAGGGCCTCTTCAGATGATTGATCTTTTTTAGCTGGGGTGAGCTGACAGCTCTTTTGCCTTGTCCTGAGATAATGTAACAAAGCTCTGAGCTCAGCAGACTGTGTTGTGCCACCTTCTAGAAGCACTAAAGACAGCCATAAAATTGCATGTCAGTTGTTAGCCCAGCCTGGCCTCCTCCTCTGAGGTGTTGCAGCATCAGCATTTGCTCAGCCTGGGAATGGACGGGTCTTCAGCAACCCAAAAGCCAAGGCTGTTCTTTTATGCTTTGGTTCTTATTTGATCTAATTTTGATTGTGTCCCTAATTCACCCATGGAAGACTTTTTGAAGGCGCAAATGCAGATCTGCACTTAAGTCTTATGATTAAGGCATTAGAAGTCCTAAAATTTAGAAACAAAGGAAGAAACAATTTCTGTCATATTTTCTTAATTCCCTGTACTCAAGAGTACACTAAATGTAGTTCTTTTAGAACTGAAATTAACATGGAGAACAGTTCACCTTATAACACTCTTGCTTTGTTCTGTACTTTTTGTTGTGTGGTTCCCATAGAAGGTAGTGGTGACTGGAAGAGATAATGCATGAAAGAATATTTTTACTAAACATGTGACTACAGAATAAAATACACTTTTCACTGTTTTCCATGTACATGTGTCTCTCTAACAGACTAAAAGGCCTTACATTGGTTTCTGCTGGTGAGACAGGTTCCCTGTTATCCTGGTAGAGCTTGATGTCCTTCAAAATGCTTGAGTGCAGCTGCTGAGAGTGGTCAAGTGGCACTTGTGAATGGCTTTTTTCTTTAATTTCCAGTCACTTTCTTCTTTTTGCATTTTGTCTGTGATATGTGACAAACTAGTGTCATTGGCTTTCCTCTTAGTGGATAAGGACATTTTTCTGATTTTTTGTGTGTTGCCTTTATTTTCTCCCTGCACCTCATGGCTTTTTACAAAGCTTTTTTATAAGCAGATGATGAGTTATTTACATTGAACCAGTCTTGTCCTCTTGTTCTATACTTTATTTATTTTTTAATACTTAAAAATTGCTTTGGATAAATATATTTCCAATGCATGTAACCCAACAAAAAATTACAGTCAATGTTTATTGAAGGAAATTTATTGGATAGTCTCCTTTCTTTGTAGCTATTTGAGAAAATACAAGTCCTCATGGAAGGAAAAACATTAGACTCAAGATTAATCTTTTATCATTAATTAAAAAGAGATTTTGCTTTAAACTAAAGATGTAAAAATTAACATTTACATTTTTTTATCTTCAGTCATAAAGCACAGATTCGATTCATTCCCCTCTTGAACAACAAGAGTCAATAATACTCAGATTCCTACTGCTCCTATTAAACCTTCCCTTTATTCAAATTAAATAAATCATTTGCCAATAAAACATAAAGAAAAATATATTTTCTAGAAAATTAAGAAGGCAAAGTGAGTGGATGAAGAAGAGAAGCCTGAGTACTATGTATTTATCAACAGCAGTCTTTCAGTTTCCTGATTTCTAGTAAGATGGTATCTTCCTTCTGTCTGAAGAGCTTAGTCCCAGGAGTGAGTGCCATGATGGGGCTCAAGAATTCAAGACAAATATTGCAGTACTTTCTGTGTTCCTTGAAGAGCTGAGCTCCCATCAGCCTTTTCTTTTCTGGCATTGTGCCCAATTTGCTCATTTTCCTTCGCAGAAACTTAAAATAATTACTGACCGTTTAAACCTGAGAGCAGGTAGGTGACCTAGGATGAAAGCCACAGTGCTGAGAGCTCCTGATTCAAACAATGACTTTTTTTTGTTGTCCTCCTCACCTATTACTGTACAACATGGATAATAAGGAAAAAGCTGACACCTTGGCACTGACTGTGTCATTTCAATTTTTCAGTTCATTGCAAACAGAGCTGTGTTGCTCTTAAACAGCCAGGATTTCTTGAGTGTCTTACTATTGGAAACTTACTGCATTTGATTTATAGAATTTCTGTAACACAAAACATTCCTGCCTTAAAAAGTAATAATCTTCTGTTCAAATGAAAATAAAATGCTGGTATGTTTGGAATTAGGTATTGCCTAAGTAGAGCACCCTGAAAGATGTTCCTTTATGAAGCTGTTGCTTGTTTCCTTTTTTTCCCTCTCTTGGAGAGTATGAGATTTTCATTAGAAAATCACAAGTGGCACATGTTGTAGTTAGTCATATCTGCACTACAAGTATCTGTGCTAACCATAAACATGACCCAAGGCCTATTAGTCAGCCATTAAGAATCACTTGTCATATAAAGCCTGTCTGCAGGAGGACAGAAGATGCTTACTGGAGTTCAGTGAGTGTCATGGGTGGTCCCTGCTGCCACTACCACTGCTCCTCCAAAGGCATGTTAATTAAACAAGATGCAAAGAAAATAAATCTGTCATGTTCTTGTGGTCAGAATCCGGAGAGACTAACAGATGGTGTTTTAAATGGTTTCCAAAAGCTTTATTTGCTTTTGTTTTAAAGGAATTGTTCAATAGATACCAGGTTCATTGAAATGATTCTGAAAGGGTATTTAAAATTTCTCCTTGTATTTAGTTCCTCTTTTGATACTGCAGAAGCCCAGAAGATAATGGGCTGGTGTGCATGTCTCAAATGCCCATAGCTGGTTGTGTGCCTATACTAGAAGAGAAAGGACTAACTTATACCAGTTTCCATGGCAAGTGTGTGATTTACTAATAGAATTCTGTACATTTTGCACATCCTCTGACTTTTGGTGTTTTTTTTCAAGTGAGCATCTATGAATCTCAGGAGCTCCCTTCTCCTTAAGGATGGGATGTCACAGGATATTAGACATCTCACTGTATCAGGAGCTGTTCCAAGTATATCCATCTCCCACAAATAAATGTCTATGCAGCTCAGGGAAAAACAGCTTTCTGGTCCTGTTGGATTTAAAAATAAAAGAGTATACTCTTACTCAAACTTTGGTTATTACTAAAACCATTCAGATTTTGATCCACCTGGCCAGAGACAAAATATTCTAATTGAAGCTGATAGTGACATAGTGATCAACAAAGTCCTACAGCTTCACTGTTAGTATGATGACCATCCATTAGAATCACTTTGCTGAAGACTCACCTGTAAGGACTCAAAGGAGGTTGCTGTATCAGACTCAAACTCTATCTAATTCTAATTTATGTATTTTATTGCAAATTCTAGTGTTGACCCTTAAATCTAGTACTAATCATAGTACAAACACAATGTGCTGTAATTGAAAAACAGTTGTATATTCATTTTTATTTCTCTTTCAAAACTCTAACTTCTGTTGATTGTAATGTATGCCAAAACTTTGCAAAATATCCTTTTTCTACAGAGCACAGCTTACCCAGAATAATTAAGAATTTTTCAATAGCATCAGGATCCCAGAGGATGGCTTAAAAATTATATTCCTAATATAAAATAGCAAACACTTGAATACTAGAAATATGCATTCACATATAAATGCTGCCTAGTAACTGGGAGTCTATATATATATGCATTTAATAACCTAACAGAGTTAGAAGATTGCAAAGTTATCAATGACTGTAGTGTCTACGAATAGATTCACTATTTTAGTAACAAAGCCTGTAATTCACTTTGGGGGAAGAGAGACTGTCTTTGTGTGGGAGATTAGTTTTACATTAAGTACTGCCTTGGATCTTCTATTTTAATCATCCATAGAACAATGGAAGAAGTGCCCTTTCCATTTGCAGTGTTGTATTGTGTCATCATACCTACAAGACTTAAAAACCACATTTCCAGAGCTCCTTTTAAAAGCATGAAGTGAAGGGAAATACCATGTTTGATGAAAATGTGCGATTAAAGCTGGGAGTTTGTCTGGGAGAGCTGATTTTTTCTCTCTGTTTTCTCATCTTTGCAATAAGGATGAACAGAGGAGTTTGTTTTTAATTTTGGTGTTCTTGCTCGTGAGCATTTACGTGCTGGTGCAGGAGGTGCAGCCTGTGGCCCATAGCCCCAGCTCCTGCCCTGGAGCACCACCTGCGAGGCCCTGGCTGCCATGGGGCAGGCACTGTCCTCTCCTCGGGCCACGTGAGCTCCAAGTCCCTCCTGGCCTTCATCCCAGTGCCCTGAGGACCCCTTGGCTTTGCTGCACGGGGTCAGGAGAGCCATGCAGGGCTTTTCTGAGGCAGGATTCCTGGGTGAAAGAAGCAGGGCAGAGAAGGTGTGTTTTTAAATTACTGCCCCATGCCAGCCTGCCTGTTTTCCACAGGTCTTGCCAAAATGAGCCTTAAATTGTGTCAGACAGTTTATACAGACTGATGAAATGAGTCTGTGTTGATATTGGCACTGGAGCCACTTTGTTTCTAAAGGTTTTCACTGAGATTGGAGTATGGCCATGACCCCCCCAGGAACTGGCCTGAAACTATCATGGTAAAGTGCCAGGAGAAGGAGGGCAGGAGGAGCATCTGCCTGGGAAATTGAGTCAAGACCTTGTCTTAGTCTGCAGCACAATGAGAGAGGTTTCATGCTCTCTGAGGTCCCAAGTCAGGGAAGGAGATGGAAGGATGACTTGGTGTGGTCTGATGTGGCCACTGGTGACAGGTGAGCCCTCTTCAGGGGCATTGGGGCACTCAGGTCAGTGAGTGCATTTCTGAATTATTATAAAATCTGAAGGTGGCCTTTTACTGCTGTAAGTGTTTGATGAAAAAGAGAAGAGGGATATCTGTGAGGTCAGCCTGAATTTGGGAATGAAAATGTCTCTCTGAAAACCTAAGTCAGATCAGCTTTGGCCAGGGACTTAGTTACCCGTGTTTAAATGAACTCCAACAAAATTCTGAATTTCTGAAGTGTGCTCAAATATACATAGGGGTTTTTTTCTAACCTGTCTGGTTCACCATTAATATTTGGCTGCCTTTATTGTAGTGGTACTACATGTCACCTGATTTCAATGCTCATCCAAATGCTCTGGAGAAGATCCCTACTACAAGTCTGGCTAAAAGCCACTCCTCCTGCTCTTGTTTGCTCTAGTTGAGCCTGTGGTTGCAAATCTAAAATAAGCATTCTGAAACCAGCTTTTCTTTGATCTGTAGTGAAGCATATCTCTTCCAGTTAGAGTCAAAGGCTGCATGTCAACTAGTAAAACATGAACAAATTGAAGGGTGGCATCAGATTTCCAAGCAGAATGGGTAAGGAAGATGAATATACCAACAGGCCATTTGCTGTTATTCTAGTGAACATCTTCTGCTACTAAGACCAGAAGAACTTATTTCTGCTGATGTTGGTACTTGGTGGTGTTTATTTGCAAGCAGCAGCAGCAGGGTTGTGAAGCCATCTGTTTACAAATCATAGTTCTTAACACAGGCTTAATCACTCATCTCAAGAATGCAGTAACAAATTATTTACATTTCTGTGTCTGACAGAAATATGTGCTCCTTCCATTCCCTCACATTCCCAACCTACTTGCTCAGCATGCCCTGTTCTACCAGAGCCTGTTCTACTAGAAATGCTCTAAAGCAAATCACTTAGCTTTTTACCTGGGGACTCAGGGCAGGGTATTTGCTCTTAAAAGGATGTCATTTGTCACTGGCAGCTGTCAGGTTTACCAGATCCTTTTAAGATGTGGTTTCTGAGCTGACTCCAGTGTTCTGGCACTGCAGAAAATCTTGCAAAGCACACTACTACAGTGCCCATGTTTCACCCTGCTCATTTAGCACTTTCAAAACCTGTGTGTGCTGCATTTTGCATGTTTCCCTGCACAGCTGCACTTGGTGCATATTTGTACAAATATTTGGCTGCCTCTGGGGGTACAAAAAGACTAGAGTCGTGACAATTTCTGTGTTCTGATCTCTATGGTGAATTTTCTCCCAAAGAGCCACAGGTGCTTGTGACACTTGGGGCTCTCAGTGACAATGGGAGTAGCTATTGGCTTTGCATCCCACACTCCACTAGTTCCAAGATTTTCTGAAGTTTTTTTAAAAAGTACTTTTTATATTAGAGAGTGGGTGTCTAACACTACAAGCGCATTTCTATGCTAGCATGTCTGTAGACAATACAAAGATTTCATGGACTTTACTCTGTGCCTTGTGTTGAAACATATTCAAAAAATTATGTCATCTGTCCACAAAGTCTTGAAATTACATTTGGATTTACTTCTGAAACATACAACAATGTGGAATAATTTAACTGGATTTGACCCACTGGCCTGAAGGTGCCACTTGCCTGGACTGACAATCAGCATTTTGATAATAGGTCTTTTACTTGTATTAGTTTCCCTCCTTTCCTTTTTATTGCCCTTAATTTCCTTCTCTTCTGCCTAAACTCTGAGGGAATCTTTTGTTGAAATAGGCAGTGACCAGATGACCAGGAAGATGAGTCTTAGCACTCAGGTGGAGATGTCTAGTCCAAGGGCACTCTAGTCCAGCTGTCTCTAAAACCTGACTTAGATCTCTTGATATTAGTAATAACAGAGTTTAATCACACTGGTATCTCGTAACACCTCCATTTAATTATTTTATGTTAACAGTAATAGTATTATATAGCTCCTTTACCAGAGCTATCACACCTTTAAATATGTGGAACTTCTCTGCAATTTAATGAAAAGCAAGTTTAAAATCTCAAGAATCATCATTCTCTGAGAAAATGAAATATTTTGTTGGAAATTTTGTCCATCAGCCCAGACCATGACAAGAGACTTCAAAGTTCCTGTTTCTGTTGATATTATTGATATTAACTATTTGTGAGTACAGTGATTTGTGCAACATTTGTTGTATGATGGCACTGGATCACCAGTCTGGCTGATTGGGTGAGCAGTGACCGTGACTTGGAGGGAAAATGCACGGCTGCTTTCACAGGAACATGACAAAATGGAATTCAGTCAAATAACTCACAAAAAAAAAAAAAAAAAAAAAAAAAAATAAGAGAGAGGGAAAGCAAAGAAAAACTGCAGGTGGAATGAAGCATAATGTGAAAAGGAAGACCCCTATATTTCTGAGGTCACCCAGTCTAGCAAGTATTATTCATTTGTGACAGAATCCATGTAGAAGCTGAGGAGGTGAAAAGACCAGAAAATATGTACTGTATGTGTCAATGTTTGCACCATTCAGTGTTGTTCCAATACAGCAGACACTGTAATGGGCTGTATCATTTATGTCCTCCATAGCCCTGCTCCCAGCAAAACAAATGCTATTTTTGAGTAATCAGAATATTTATACTTTAGGTCCTCAGTAAGGATGGATAAAGAAGTTTAGTGTTTTAAAGAATATTTGAACTTTTGAGTTCAGAATTTCTTTAAGCAATTTAAAATAAAAATAATTGTTTTCTTATGCCTCAGATCGTTAGCTAGGTTTTTTTAAAGAAAAAAATCTCTTTAGATTAATTCATTTCCCATTGGACAAAATGTGGAAAATGTCACCAAGAAAAATATCTTAATTAAATCAGTGATTTCATTGCATCAAGAATCCCCTGCTTTCTCTGCTGTTTATTTATGTTTTTCATTTTCAAACTTTGCTTTTTCCCAGAGTCATTGTCAATGTCTTGAAAAAGTATTTTGTAGCAGAAGGACCAGCCTGCCTAGGGTGTCTGGTCTCCTCTCAAAGGCCACAGAAGCAATGTGTGGCTTTCAAGTCTTATTGTTTTTACAGGTAGGAAAGAGGTGAGGATTAATAACCATTATGCACCTCTAGAGAAGCAACAGAGAAAAAACCCGTGCTAAAAGGGGCCTAACAAATAAAGAAAAAAATCCAAACAGCTTACAGGGATGGATAAAGCCTGGGAATCTCTTTCTGTGAGCAGACACCTCCAGCTCAGATGTTACAAAGGACTCTCTAGTTTGAACTATCAGAGCAATGGATCAAACAGCACAGTCAGAAAGAAAGAAAAGGAACAGCACAAGAGAAGATTAGGCAAGAACAGAATTGTGATGATGCATCAATGAAATGTAGTAATTTAAGAAGGGATTGCCTGGTGAAGGAAAAGAGAGATAACCAGGTAGCATCACTTCAAAATGCTCTGTAATCCTCTGTGCTTCTTCATGTCCTGCAACTAAGGATGCCTTCTGTTTCCTATATGGTAAAAGCAGAAGATTATGTTTTCTATCCCGTATTTAGATCTTGTGGTGACATGCAGGGTCTTTGATAAAGTGTCCTGAGGGCACTCATGTTCCTGCCCAGCCTGCCCATGGCCTGGGATCCCATTGCAGCACAGTCCAGGGCCACCAGTGATGCTGCCAGGGCCTGCTCTCCAGCCCAGCCACAGCCTTACCTGGACAAGAAAATTAGGGCTTTTGTCTGGTTTACTGAGTGAATTGCAGAGCTCCCCTGGGCTTTGAGGGGGGCAGGACATGGCCCATGGCATAGTTCAGTCATCTACTGTATGGTGTAGCAGGTGATCAATTGAGCTCAAAACCAATGAGATTTTGAGCATCTTTTTTCCATAATACATCCTTGTTTTTTAAAAGATGTTCCCTTAAAATAGACACAGCCTGTGGCATGTAGCAAATATGTTTTTTCAGCTAATCTCCAGCATCTGATTGCTGATACTGTCGAAGATAATCCAATATATATTAGTTGACTTTTTGATATGCCATGAGAGGGGAGTTTTGTAATCCTTCCTCCATATACCTAAAAGGGGTATGTTTTTCACTGCTGATTGAAATGCTCCCTGAATGCCAGAAATGCACTCATCACCATTTCAAGTGATGTATTTATCTGAAGTAGTTTCCTTCTGATAATTTCATTTGATGAATCAAAAACCCAGCTTTCAAATCCCTGCAAATCGAGACAAAAATTTTGGAGAATATTTATAAAAGCAATATTGGGGTCAGATAATCTAGCCTTGATTCCCAGTGGATGTTTTATTTTCTTTTGATGTTGACACCTTATAGCAGCCCATTGAAATCCAGCATCAACTTATTACAGCTCACTACCCAGCAAAAGATACAGCTGTGATGCTCGTGTGAAGAATATGGCA
The DNA here is from genome assembly GCF_022539315.1 of Serinus canaria. NCBI lineage: Eukaryota > Metazoa > Chordata > Aves > Passeriformes > Fringillidae > Serinus > Serinus canaria. The sequence continues at coordinate 14,880,081 of NC_066314.1, read as the reverse complement.
TTTAATTCAGCTGGCTTCAGCACACAGGGACCTCCATCAACATTGCAGAAAGGCACAAATCTCTCAAAGCTTTTACCACTAATTTGTCAGCAAGAGAATTTTCTTTTGTATTTTTATTTCTTTTATTTTTGCCACTGGGAGCCAGTTATTTGAACAAAGCTCAGTATCTCCTTCCCCATGCTCTCAGTCTTTTGTTTCCTCTACCCTGCCATTGCTTCTACTCTGATACATCTCAAAAAACAGCTTCCAGCATTCCCCACAGACTTTATTATACTAAAAGGAGGGAAAATAAGCATTTCATCTAGAAGATTTGATAGATGCAGATAAATCTATGAATTTTTTTGAAGTTTCCAGCAAAAATAAAATGCTTAGGATGGATAATGAACAATCAAAGACAGTAATCTTAGAATATGAAGCTAGAAATCTGAATTTACAGCCTGGCTTTCTATAAACACAATTACTGAGATATGCAGGTTGATTTTATTAACTTCCAAAAAATTCCAAGGCAGATGAAAACAAAAAGTGCCATGAGTGATTCTAGAACTTTTTTCATTTAAAATTACTCAAAACCTAACGAGGCTCCAGCAACTGGAGATAAACTAAATTGTACTTAGGAAATGTTGTAATACTCCTTCTAGCTGCTCTGTCAAAATAGATTTCTAGTTGCCAGGAAGGACAACCATTGCCCTTCCCACATACTCTACCATGCTTTCATGTGCTGGAAACCAAAGGAAAAGGTTTTTTAAGTTTTCCTTGAAAAGGAACTTCAAGAGTAGCCCTGTAGAAAAAACAGAAGAGCCCTCTGAACTGATGCTTTTTGTTATGAATTCTTCTCTCTCCAGCCTAGTCCTGTGCAGAAATGATGCCATTTGTTTTTGTGCCAACCCAAGCACAGACAGGATGCCACAAACACAGTCTGTCTGTCTGTGGTGAGGAATGCCTGTGCTCCTTTCATGTGTAGCATTTCAATGCTGCCACAGGCTGCTAGATGTGGCTGTGATGCCAGCTCGAGGGTTTGCATTGCTTTTTCTGCCTCTGCCAGCTCTCCTGGGCTCTCCCACAGCAGACTGGAGAATGAGGCAGCTGTCTGCCCCCCTTCTTGGCCAGATGTGACTTTAGGGCAGGTTGCACTTGGTGCCTGTTGTCCCACCAGCCTCTCCAGCCCAGCTCCACATACTCCCAGTGCCCTCATCTGAATGGGCCTCTTGCCCTTCAGGATACAACCCCCCCCTTCCAAAAAATGCAACCATTTCCTGCTAGGAGCAGGGCAAGGGCTGAGCAGCCCCGCTGGTGCCATCAGTGCCTGTTCAGCAGAGGGTGCCACGCTCCGCGTCTGCCACCAGGAGCTGCTCAGGCACATTCCAGCTCCTCTCCCACCTCCCCTCGGGACCGGAGCAGCGCTGGTGACTGAGTCAAATTAGGGATGCCAGAAAGGCATCTTTAGTTAGGAAAACATCTGGCAAGTCACTATAACGATTTGTGTGCAAGAAAAAGCATTGTTTACTGCTGCAAATCCTTCTGGGGGTCTGCAGTCTGGCTATGCAGTGGCTGCTCAGTCATGAGCCTGGAAATAATTTGTGGAATTATTTTTGGAAATGTCCAATTGTCTTATTATGCCAAGATTAAATGGGGCAACAGATGTAGTAATTAAAAATGAAAAAGTGACAGTTATTTTTGGCTCAAATTGATACTATTAACTGACATGGTAGATGGGCTTTTAAAGCCAAAAATATATGCAATAGCAGTTAGAATAGCTGCTATTTCCCTGCTGTTTGTGAAAGGCTTATGAATCATGTTTCACACCCAGCCAATGGCATACCTTTATTTCAGATGCTATTTAAATTACACCTAATTTAAATGAAGAGGTGGAACTAAGGAAATATCTGAAGGTTTTTTCCAGGCTTTGTCTGACATCAGAAGTCAAATGACTGCATGTCTTGATTTCCAGAAGAACATATGAGACTAATTAATAAAATGAACAGAAAATGTACCCCAGGTAGACCTGTAAAAAGACCATATTGGATTTATAGCTGCAATGGCAGAGTTAATTTGTATTTCCATAAGATCAGCATTGAGAATGTACTTCTTTTGCTTAATAATATTATGTTGGAGAAACTGGTCCCTTCTTACTGACCCATTATTTCCAGAGCATTGTATTAGTATGTATCAGTAGTAGCAGCACCAATTTTTTTCTCACTTAAAATGAGAACAGTAGGATTTGGCTCTGCTTCTTACATACTCCTAAATACAGTCCTAGAAAGAAAAACTATTAATAACCCCCACAACTAGTTGTAGGCAGAGCCTACAACTAGGGACATTCCCTGGCTATAAGGATTTGACTGAGGACTGTGTGTCTCTGAGCTCATTTGCACCAGACTCACTGCAAGCCTTAGATAAATGTATTAACTTTTTAAAAAGGTAATAATTTTATTAATTTATCTCCTTCATCTATAATGCCTGGTAATGCATTTTAGCAAGCATCACTTATAAGTGGAATTATTCTCCCCTGGGAAGATGTAAATGACTCCTCTTCATCCAAATATGTTTTGCCTCAATGCACAGAGACACACAGGCTATCTTCCAACTTAAATCAATATTGTGATCAACACTGAATCCAATTAAAGCATATTTGCTTGGCTTTTCAGATGGTGAAGTAATGATCTTCCCCAACTCCAGCAGACAGCAGGGAGGTGCAGAGGATAGCTGGGGAGCCTGGACTGCACAGCCCCTCCTGGAGCTGTGGGGGTCACTTCATCAGCGCTGGAGCGTGGTGGGCAACGCCTGCTTTGGCTGGCAGAGAACCAGGGGCTGCAGGTGAAAGCTTTCCTGGCACCAACATCAGAGAGTTGCAGCACTACAGATTTTCCTTGAGCAGAGACACAAACAGGCAATGGGAATTTATTGCAGTGCCTTTGCAGCCTCCACTGGGGGAAATCTGCTGCAGATCAAGCCCTTGACTTTCCTGGCCAATCTCTGCTCTTGCAGGTCCACTGGGTTAGAGATACTCTGCTCCTGCAGTGGTTGCTGCCCCTGCCCACACTTTGGCAGGACTGCTTAAGATTGGACATTTAGTCTAATGCCCACTATTTGGAAAATGTCTCATGTGATGGGTGTAGAAGCAAAAGTCAACTTTTTTCGTAAGAGGCTGGCTTAAAAAAAGCAACCTCCAGCTGTTCATTGCTGGGAACACACATTTATAGCATTCCCTTTGGAGTGATATTTCTGTGGCACTGTACTTTGAGGTGTATCCTTTGGAACTTGCAAGGCAGCTCAACTAATTTGCTGTGAAAAGTAGACAGTAAATGAGAATTTATTTTTGATAAACACTTGAAAATTTTCTATCTCGATGGAACACTTGTGATACAAGAACAAATACTTGATGTCTCCTTCAGGATGAATTGGAGAAGCCCAGTTAGAAAGTTTGCATAGAAATCAATCATTTCCAATTCTACATAAAAGCTCTCACGAATTCTGTGTTCTGCAAAATCAGGGGAGTAAGCACATTTGTTACCATTAGTCACACACACGACACTCTGCAATATTAGCTATGATTCTTTGTGCCAGAGCAATAGCTTCCAGCTCTAAATGCAGATCACACACCACAGACTTTATTTATGGCCTTTATCCCTGCTTCCTTGCAAACAGCAGGGCTAAATGGACAAAATGTTTAGAAGAAGTATCAGAAATCTCTGGAAGTCTTAGGAGAGCAGCTGGAGCCTTTTTCTGGAAATCCTCTTATGCCTGTGTTTCCACATTGTAATGGAGTTTTTTAAAGCGTCTGAAGTCCAACTTTCAGGGGTAAATGGCTGGAGTAGGTATTGTACAGCTGCACCAGCAGCATGAACTAAGCAAGTCCCGAAGTGTATGCAGCCAAAGTGAGTAGGGAGGCATTTCAGTGTCATATGCTGAAGGAGTGTCTGGCACCTGACATTTTCTCTCAACCAACTGTCCCATGCTCTGCAGCTCACCTTCAGTAACCACCTGACAGAGGAGAAAAGTGTGACCTCGAGGATTTAAACAAAACAGTCAAAGCTTGATCTTCTACCGTTTTGTACATCTTGTGATGATCTGTGGCTCTCTAGAAGAAGGGCAAAGTTGCTCTGAAATGTGGCCTTCCTTGAGAAGAAGAACTTTCCACAAATTTTGTTTCCCTGGTGTAGAATGCAAATCACTGCATGGCCTACAGGGTGAGTTCTTCAAGCAGACTTGTCCTCTCTTTCTGCCATTCTGTTTAAAGCCAGCTGAAGCTGTGAATTAAATCAAGGGCAGGACTGCTGGAGAAGGTGGATGTCTCGGGGAGCTGAACCACAGCTGTGTGCTGTGGGCCATCCTGAGTTCCTGATGGGCACACTGTGCTTTGCCAGGCACTCAAAGGTACACATTTCAGTGGCTTGTGCCCCCTGAGAGTACAAATTATAATGGTGTTTTTTAAAGATGTCTGTGTCTCTAGACATTGCCTACATAGCCTTTCTTATAATTATAGATCTGTAATTATGTACTTAATGATGTCACCCCCTCTGTCTGATGATAAATATATTTTTTCATAATAGCACTTCAGCATTGCATATTTACTAATCAAAAGGAGATTTGCAGTGCAAGTGAAGAATTACAAATTAATTATACCTTATGTTTAATTATACCATAAATAATCTGGATCATTCCCCAAGAAATTATATTAGAGCTCTTGTAAAGGCACTTACCCCGGGTGCCTGCAGTGGTCCACATCTCGTGCTTACCCTGACAGTGTAAGAAATCCAAAGTGCTAAGTTTTCATTACTACTGCCTCTGAAGTAACTGCAATGCACTTAAAATAGATGTACAATTCATGAAAATGAATCATTAAAAGGCATTGAGTTGAATTGTGCCTGGCAGATGTTGTCACAAACATTGCTGAAACACTTAAACACTTCTTCCAGCAAGTGACGATAAGATGCTTGGCAGCAAAATTATACCATACCCAGAGAAGTAATGCTTTTCATGCTAATGCAAGAAAGGCTTCATAAACAACCTCTTGGAGCTCTACTGCACAGTTAAGAGGGTGCTCCTTCCTCATCTGTTGGATAGCTCCTGGTCAAGGCTACATCATCCTACCCATGGTGATCCCACAGCTCAGCCTTGGAAAAATGAGAAGTTGCAAGCAGGAGGCAGAGGCCAGTCTGGCCTGAGCTGTTCTCCATCCCCTGAGCTCTGTGTGCAACCCTCCCTGCTCACCCATGGTGCTGGTGCACAGAGCTCATCTGCTTCTCTCATCTGAAGCAGCATGATAGGGTTAAATTTTAGCCACACAAACCTGAGTGTGGCAGAGGAAGACACCCTGAACAGCAGTAAAGAATGGCTTGGTTTAAGATGTCCAATGCCCTGAAACCAAGGTGTGGTATTGTCCACAAGGGTCCCAGGATGAGGGAAGAGACGAGAAAGTTGACTCCATGTATCAGAAGGCTTGATTTATTATTTTATGATAGATAATATATTAAAACTATACTGAAAGAATAGAGGAAAGGATTTCATCAGAAGGCTAGCTAAGAATAGAAAAGGAATGAATAACAAAGGCTTGTCTCTGACCAAGACAGTCTGGTCAGGTGAACTGTGATTGGCCCTTAATTGGAAACAGCCAGATGAGGCCAATCACAGATTCCCCCTGTTGCATTCCACAGCAGCTGATAAGAATTGTTTACCGTTTGTTCCTGAGGCCTCTCAGCTTCTCAGGATGGGAAAAATCCTAAGGAAAGGATTTTTCATAAAACATGTCGGTGACACCAAGGTTTTGAAAAACACGGTGATTTTCTGTGTATTTTCTGCTGAAGAGCTGGGTCATCCCCAAAAATGCTTTGGCAAGTATTGTAATTGCATAATCTGCAATGGCTTGTTTGCATCATCTCCTTGGGTGCAGATATTTTTTAAGAGGACTTGATCATGGGCAAGACTGCAGGCTCTCTAAGACACAGCTGTAAGCTTGATTGAAGCCCATTTTTGGAGAGTACATTTCGGTGCTTAAACATGGCCTGTCCCCACCAGGCTCTTCTTCATGTCACACATGGGAAATGACCCGGCTATCTTCCTGTGATCCAGGGAAGGCAGACTGATCGGCAATTCCACTCACACGACACAAAAAGTAATTTTAATTCTTTTCCCCCTCATTAATGTTTCCCCAAATGAGACTCATGTGTGTAGGGGTCAGTTCTTACTGGCAGGAAAATATCTTGGTTGGAGGATTTTTTAACTTCTGGAGGAAAATAGCCTTATTAGATTCCTCAGCAATTGAATAAAGCATGTGGTCTCCCAGCTTAGCTATGATTTGAATAAGATCCATGCTAATGCTGGTGGCTTCAAAGCACAGAGCACCTAAACATACTTTGACAAATGATTTTTCTTCTGTGTGCAACTGAAATGAGTACATCCTGGTAGAGGAGTTTATCAGTTCCAGCCCAGCTAATGAGCTTAGTCTTCTTTCTGAACTGCTGAAATGATATCAAAGTGCCTGCCTGAAGGAGGCATATTGATGAAATTTTGCTTCAGCTCTGAGCACTGAGAAGCTTAATCACTCGCCTCACTCACCAGGAGAGTTTCCTCACCCACTGCAGGGTCTGCCTGAAGGGTGGGCTCTTTGCTGCTCCCAGCTCAGCTGTCAGCACCTGCTGGTCTACAGCAGGCTGATGGGTTAGCCAGGGAAGCAGTGAGTGGTTGGGCTACCTGAAATATTTTTCCTTACATCATCCATAGATGATGGGGAGCTGGCCTCCAAACTGACCATCTCTGTTATGATGGATACCCTGTGTGGCTGAAGCTCACTGTGTTCGTGTGACTTCAAAGATGCAATTGTTCTTGCTATGGCAGCAGTCATTCCTCCTGCCTCTGGGTTTGTAAGCTTTCCTAGGACTTGGAAACACTGCTTATCTGACATTTTCTATTTCAGCAATTCAGAAAGGGGACACCCTACTTTGCAGTATTTTGCACTATTAATTTGTCCATTTCTGGTACACAAATGGTGAGAGACTTTCTATAGCACATAACCTCTAAGCAGTGTTACCAGTGCTTCACAAATCCTTTGCACTTTGTTTTTCCTTCTAATGAAAGGTCTCTCTGTTTCCTGGGTTATGAATCTCCATAGAGCCTGTCTCATAACTCCCTAAATCTTCCTTCTCAGAGTTTTTGTTGCCATGCTCTTTTACCATCCAAAGGCAGGTTTTGTTCTGCATGAGCACATAGTCATGTTTATAGTTCCTCTGAAGCTGTGTCCCATCACCTTCCTCCATGGTTTCACCAACACCCACCAGCATGAGATTGCTGTTTGAAAGCTCTGGAGCAGCTGGCAGCTTGTGTCCACACGAGATGGGTCTCTGGGTTCATTGCACATGGCTGATTGCTCCAGCTGGTGGTGGGGCACTGCTCTGGGAAAGCCCCAGTCCCCATGGAAAATCCACATCTAAGGGGCAGCCAAGGCTTGATATCAGTAAAGCAGCATTTGCTTTCTCTCTTCTTACCTACAGCATGTCTTGCCTGAAGCCTCTTCTGATGGTGAGAAAGTGAAATTGTGGCAGCCTAGAAACAATGTTTGAAGAATAAGAAAATGTGGTAACACTAAATGGCTCTTTCATTCTATTGCTGAGCACACATTAACCTTATTTAAAGATGCCAGTTCTGCTCGTGTCATGTATGCTAATGTGCTTTTGCTTTTTAACTGAGAGCCCTTCTTTCCTTGCAAAGCTGGCAGTAAGGATATCTATTGAAGGATTGGCTGGTATCTTGAGCCTATTTATGTTAAAATGTTGAAAAGTTCCAGTCAATACTGAAACTCTGTAATTGAGTTCTCCAGAGAACAGATGAATCAGAGAACACTTGTGTTTTCCTGAACATAAAAAACAGTAAAGATTTCAAGAGACAGTTGTTTGGTTTCCCCTCCGCCCCGCCCCAGGAAAGGACATATATTTTTACCAATTTTAGTCAAGAAAAACCATAAAGATGTTTGAGACTTCAGAGTCACTCCTGAAGGAATAACTTGTTCAGAGGGCTGGAACACAAGGCATCACCCTGGGATATATCCTGGTTTCAGGAAAACTGTTGCTGTTTGCTGTTACCACTGTAACAAAGAGCCCTAAAACATTGCTCCTGTGCCTTATGTAACAGCACACCAAGTTTTGCTTTTCAATACAGAGTCCTCACTATTGATATAAATTATTAATTCAAAAATTTCATTTCCACGTGAATTTAAGATTGTTTACAATTTTATAAGAACACTGACATCCATGTTTTACAGTTGCCCCATTGCATGGTTTTAGAGGTATTCACCAATATTGAAAGCCCCAGCTCCAAACTCCTGCTCCCTCTCAGCAAACACCTGCAGATGAAGCATGTTCTCCCTGTCGAGAGCCAGAGCACACATTTGACTTGCTCAGCATTTGGCTGCTGGTGCCAGAGGAACAAACCCCTCCCCAGAGAGGGGAAGGATGCATCAGGGCTGGAGACCTCCTGGCCAGCCTGGTGGAGACCACAAATTAGCCAAGTCTGCAAACGGGTCAGAGCAGGAGCTGCTGTTTCATGACTTGCATTAAGTCTAGAATGTAATTACCACTGAACAAACAGCACTAACAATAACAGTTGTACTGCTGTACTGACAGCTTTATGCTTCTCTTTGCATTGTGCTGCACTGTAGACCTTACCCTGGGTTCAAACCATGAACCCTGATTATTAAAGCACACAGAGAGGAATTGTACCATCCTGCATAGCCTGTGCTGCAAACGGGGTGAGTGCCCCAGGTGCCTCAGTAATGGCATTGTGCCACACACAAACGCCTTTAATCATCCCAGCACTGCTTCCACCAGTGTCTTGTTTAGACTGCTTAAAATAACCTGCCCAAATTATGAATCTTTGCATAAGAAATGATGTGTGTTTCAAAACAGAATGAGACTCATTCTGCACAGGGGTTGGATGGGAAGTGGGAGTGAGCCTCTGTGCAAGAGGCAATTCAGCAGAGAACTCACATTGTCTGTAACACTGCAATTAACCTAAAACAAAGTCCTTGTAAATAAAAAGATTTGCAGTGTGGCCACTGCTGTGGAAAGCTAGTGATGAAACATTTAGGACAGTGCTTTCTGAATGCCACTAATTTTCAGAAGGCATATCAAAGTTTCATAGTGGCACTAATTCAATCACAGATGAGGAGTGATTTTATTTTTATGTTGGGCTTTAACAAGGCTGGATGAATGTGGGGTGGCTTAACGAGTGTGTGTGTGCCGAGGGCCGCCTGAGTCACAGCTTGGGCAGAGCTGCTTCCCTCCAGCTGAGCACATCGTGTCAGACTTAACGGGGCTCTGAGCCCTCATGCTGCCTTCACACTGAACCCAAATGCAGGGAAACCTGGCAATTATGAGAGAACTTCACAACCAGCAGCACAGCCTTTGGTTAAATCCTCATTAACCGCCTCTACCCTGCTCCTGGCCCAGTCCCTCCAGGCCCAGACTAATCACATTGAGGGGGAAATAAAAGGAAGCAGAAATGTGTTTCTGTGAGGTGCTGGTTGTACTTTTAGTATTGCCAGGTTGTCCTCACTCCCCACTGAACTGGCTCAGCTGTGATGGTGGGAGTTTGCAGGGACAGTCCAAGGTGCAGCAACGGCACAGCTGCTGCTGACACCCCCCACTGCTCCTACGCTTTCATCACTGTGCTGCAAAAGATCTGCTCTTCCAGCCTGATCTAAAAGTTCAGGAATGTCAAAAAAAGTTTTCATGTAAAACTGCAGGAGAGACTGAGTGGTGTGGGGTGATGTACATAACAAGACAGTACCATGGATCCCTTTTCTTGGGATTGGGTGAAGACTACATAGAAAGCTCAAGCACGTCATATTTCTCCATGCAACAAACAATGGCAATTTAATCATGGTCTGTAGTGAGTGGCTGGATCTCAACACAAGCCTGTCCCCCAAACTTGAGCCCCAGGACTGCCTGCGCTGCACAGCTGTGCAGCCTGGCAGTGTGAGCACAGACATAGCAGAACCTCAGCCTTCTCTTTCTTCTGATCCTTTCCAGCAGGTGCAGCACTTTTCAGCAGCAGAAATGTTACCCAGGAGATGCAAGCAGGCATCAGCCTTGCTCAGGGCAGGATGAAGCTGGCTCCCTGCAGTCTGCCTTGCCCAGGATCAGCCACCATGGCATGGGGCACAAAGTGGGGTTGTTCCCCCAGGGCTGTGCAGGAGAGCATGGGACACATCCTGCTCAGAGCGCCCATGCTGACCACGGGGAAAGGGCACAACACACCAGTGTTGGGAAGGGAGAGGGGGAAAGCTTTGCTCGGCTCTGGAGTCACAAGTTTGCCAAGCAGATGAGTAGTGGTCCTTTTGCATGCTGTGAATTTCCAGCACTGCCTCAGTTGTGCTGGGAACACAAATATTTTCCTGTTGTGCTTGTTCCAAATCAGTTACAGCTTCCAGCAGCTGTGCTGGTGTGTTTTGACTGAAGAGACACCACTTGATGTCAGCATAAAGTAACTCATTATCAACACATTCACCCAAATTCACATTTAGGATCTTCATAAATTATTACCATTATATTAAGCTACATGTTTAAAGCTTTGCAGCTAATTAATATGCACTGATTAATATGCAGCCCAGACTCAGCCTCAGGTACTGGGAAAGTTTCTGATATAATAAAGCTACAAGCAAAGTGACAGGGACATATTACCTCACCAGATGGCACAGTTTGTTAAAACAAACCAATGCATTTCTAAGAGTGCTCTAATCTCCACTTGAAACATGTTTTAATTTAAAATGGAAGGACTTTTACACAAAAAGGGTTCAGAGAACAAATATTTCACAAGTTAGATAAAGGCAGTTCTGGTGTAAGGCAAGAGAAGGTGGGAAAACATAAACTAATAAAAAACATTCTCAGTGATGGAATTTCATAGCTGTTGTTTGTGAGGAATTTAGATTGCTATGGAAAACTTTCCTCTGGAAGGTGCCAGCATTGTCTGTGTTCAAGAGTCATCAGCCCAACTGAGGTAGAGACCTGTGTGAATAATGATTAATCTGATAGGAAAACAAACATATTATTTTGGAGGACTGAATCCTTTAAAGGTTTTATTAAGTTTTAGGTCACCCTTAGAATGGAAGTGCTCTTCTGCAATGAGATCCTGAATACACTGGAAAATAAATTAAATAAGACAAAATGAATATTTTGAGATTATAATCTGATTAGACCAGTTGCTATCTGAAAAAGGGAATTAGCATGTCTTGATGAATTCACTGTTTGAAGTAAAAAAATGTTGCTGGATCTTTGGATGTAGTGGAAGTAGGTAATAAACTCAAAGGTGGACGTAGGCAGTTTCCCTGATTCACTCCTGCATTGTTCAATCCAGTCCTTGGGGTTTTACTTTTTTTCTTTTACTAATCTGAGGCCAGTTTAAAGCAATATGGGTGCTCTAATCTCTGTTGCCCCAAGACCCAGGAAGGATGCCCAGACACCAGCATCACACTCCAAGGCTCTCCACACCTCTGTCAGGAGACTCAGGCACTGGGCTCCCCAAGAGGAGCATCACCTGTTCTGCTGGGCTGCCACCCCAGTCCTGCAGCATCTCCTGCAGCCTTTCCCACAGCTTGGTGTCTCTCCCACAGAGAAACAGGGAAGATGACAGAGATAAGGTCTTTTCTTCCAAAAAGGGAGAAGGTGCTTGTGATGGTGTTGGGTGGCAATGCCAAAGGTGTGGGAGAAGGTCTGTTTTCCAGCCTGCCCAGAGTTTGCTGGGCTGTCACCTCTGTTCAGCTCTGATATTTTGGCTTCCCATGTACAAAGTTTGCCTCTGATGTCCTCCTTCTGTTCTCACACAAAAGGCAAGAAACTCCTCCTTGCCTAATTGTTTCTTCCTTTCTTTCTGCCTTTTCCCCTCATCTCCCATGCTTCCTCCTTCAGCTGCCCATCTCAGAGCAAGGGCTCTCTTGACTGTTTCTGACTTGACTTCAACTTTCATGGGAGGCCTTTAGCACCTTCATACTACAGAAAAGAAAAAGAGTAAGTGTTTTCTATCGTTTTGCTGAGAGGCAAAACACATGAGACACAGTTAAGAAACATTTTGATGCAGAAACCTTTTTCACTGCAGATAAATTGCAAGATTTTATGTTCTCCACAAAGAAACAATGTACGGAAGGGTAATTCAGAGAGCTGACATTGCCATCCTGATGTCTTTCTTCTGGAAAGACACAACTCCAAAAGAAAAATTGTAGTAACCAGGAGGAGTCAGAAGAGCTTAACCTATCTCTACTTGCATCAATAGAACATGCAATTGGAAAAGATTAATGGTAGAATTTTAACCTCATTGACAGGGGTCTCACTGAACAAGAGCAGATCTGAGCTTTGTTCTTGATTCCTTGATTCGTTCCTGACATTTTTTTAAACATGAAAGAAAAAATACATTAACAGTCTTTGACTGGAGCCAGAAACAGTCAGAAATTCTGAGATAAGTGGTATTTTGCAGACAAGCAAGGTGTTGCCACTTACTGAATAACACAGGTAACTTTTTACTGCAGTTCACCTTCATGATCTCCTCTTCTTCCAGCAACTCTTGGAAGAAGAGCATCTTGGCTGTACTACACCCACTTTTCATTTTTTTAATACCTCTTACATATTTTTATATTTTTCTCTCAAATATTTAGATTCAGAGTCAGAACATTCATATGCTGACCACACTTTACTTCTTTGAGAAGTTATGCTCAGGAACCATTATTTTTTGACCTGGACAACAGGCACATGTCCCAAACATCTGCAGTTCTTGGGCCTCATAAAACTCATCTATTTGGAAAGACAGTGAAAGAAAAAGAAAAGCCTAAACCAAAGCAAGTATTAAATGGTGAGTCCAAAGGTAGCTCACGTGTTATCATCTTAGTCCTCCTCTCAGTCTGCTCACATCAGTCATCCAATCTATACCTGTTTAAATAAAACACAGGCAAATATTCACTGTCTGGTGTACCCCATAAATTCACTTTCCCATATTCTCAGGAGCATCAAAAGAAAAAAAACCCACCTTTTTTGTGTGCTTTAAAAGCAGCCAGAGATTTAGAAACACTTCCTCCCCATTCTTTTCTCTATATTCTTTACAACAAAAAAAAAAAAAAAAAAAAAAAGTCACAAAAACCCCCAAAAAATAAATGATCAAAAAGTGGGCTAAGGTATTAATATTATTCAGAAGCTCAGAATTATTTCAGAGAGCTGCTTTTCACTCCTATCAAATGCATATGTATAAATTTTAAGTCAATATGTTTTGTTAGCACTGTTAAGATAGAAAGCTGCCTGCCATCCCTTTTAGCTAAATGCCAGGTAAATAAACAACCAACTGGCTTAAGCAAATTAAGTAAATAGTGTTTGTGGGCAGGTAGTTTTGTTCAGTATGTGGCATATAAATGTTATTAATGCTGTTAACCTGGAGAAATGCTGAGGTAAAGGAAGAGATTAAGCAAATGTACAGATAAAACCGGAAACATTTGTCAAAAACAATGTTCATAGAAGCAAATAGTAAACAGCCACATGAGTTTGCTGAAGCCAAATGCTCCCATTTAATAAATGAAAGGCTTCATTAATCCCCCCTGATGGAAGTAATGCTTGGAGTGGAGAATTTTTTTGAAGTCTCATCCCGTGAGTCCCTGGCAGCCCAGGCAGGAACCACAGCTGCTCCCAGGCCAGGAGGAGCATAACACAGGCAGCCCCTTGCAGCTCTCACAGCTCCTGCCTGCTGCCAAAATATTTGGGGCTGATAACAGAGCAGCTGGAGAAGCTATCAGTTGTGTGGGTTGCTGTGATCAATAGCTGCCTTAGAGATGCTCCTGGTCCCTGAGTGCTGTGCACCAGCTGTGATCCAGATGCCAAAAATGGGTCGTGGCAGGGTTGTCCCCATGCTGTGTTCCACACTTAGACACTCACTTACCACTGTGGCACTTGCTCTGAGGGTTGCCCAGAAGAAAAGCCCATGGTGGTGGCAAGTCCCCATAGTTCAAGTGAGCCCTCCAGCACTGGGTGCCTTTCTGCAGGAGCACTCAGAGCTCTGTGATCAGCTGCATGTCTCACCTTTACCCTAAAATAGTATCTTCCCATTTGTCAAGATTAGGTCTTGAGCCACACGTTTAATGCAATGCAGTTGGATTCATCTTGTCTAACACCCAAGCACGATGGGGGTGTCAGGTGTAGGGCAGTATTTTGGTAGGAATCCATCCACACACAGCACTGTTGTCTGAAGGTGCATCTCATCCCCTGAGCCTCAGCTGCAGCCCTGCTCCAGTGTCTGCTGGCTGCTCTGCAGCAGTGCCTAGGAGCAACAGCCTCCTTTTCCTTCAGCAAACAGCTTTACACAGCATTGACTTGGCCTCCATAACTTGGACCTCTCAGCTTGCCTAGAGCATCACTTCATCCCTGGAATGAAGCCTAAGGCAACCCCTGCACACCAGCTGGCACAGAAGGCTAAGGCATGGCTTGCCACCATCACCACTGAAATGTCTTCCCATGGAATTGCTCACCAGCTTCCCAGTCACTGTGCCTCAAACTGCCTCATGTCCCCTCATGTGAGCTGAGGACCAGGACAAAGAGCAGACAGTGACTGCTCAACTGAGGCAGTCCATAGCACCTACGAAAGAATTCATGGTGTGGCAAACTTTCTCTTCTTCCTAGCCCCTGTCAGGGCACCTTGTCTTCAGGACTATTGTCCCTTTGTAGAGTTAGACCAAAAGTGAGCAGATGCTCTGGCAGTGTCTGGGCCGGGGAAATGACATACATAAACCCCGCATTAGAAAAATCAAGCTTAAAATAGATGGGCTCAAAGCCAAGCTCCTTTGTCCACACTTCCTCCCCAGAGCAGAGGAGGAAAGTGCAGAGATGTGACAGGTGCCAGTCACTTTGCTTCGTGTATTTCTGTAAGCAGATTAGATACTGCAATGTGAACAACAAAGTAAGAATTTGAACTAAATATCTAAGTCCTCTGCCTTCCTGGGAGATGGGCCAAGGGAGAGCCATAAGGAGAGATCTGGGATGAGAACAGGCACACACCTTCCCTTTTGTCAGCTTGGAAAGCATTGGGTGTTTCTGTACTGAAAATGCAAGATCAGCAATGAGTTGTTCTAGCACGAGAAGCTTTAGGAGAAAATATGTCTAAAAATGTGCAGACAAAGGAGTGCTGGACTATTGGCTGAAAAATGGATCAGAGCGAGTTGTTGCAAGGAGACAGCTCAACTGAAAATCCCAGGAATTTTTTTTTTTTTAAGTAAAGTGGGGGAAGCAAGGGTGTTTGAAAGATAGCTGTGATGCAGATAGTCTGTCACTGGAAGAAGCTGGGGAGAGGAGCTGTGGACCCCATCCTTACCAGCAGCCAGTCAAGCTCCTGCCCACACTGTGCAATGTGTTGTGGTGTCCCAAAGCAAACATGGAAATGTCAGGGGAACGCTTTTCTTTTTGGTTGAAGGGAGTTTTTATAGATTCACTGACTTCTTACACATTTTGTAAAGGGGAGTGAAAAGTAATGCAGATCCCCCCAGAAACCTTCTGCCAGAGTTGAATCTGCTGCACATGAGATCCAATGCCACATGGCAGCTGAGGTTGAGCTTGAGCTTGCAGTATTTTTGGGGTGAAGAGAACATTGAGACGGTCAGTGCTGCAGGAACTGAGTTGCACTGAGTCCCTCTGAGTCTGGCAGCTACATTTTTTACTTTGTGCTGCAACATGCAAAGAGAATTTGCTCTGCCTTCTGATGTTTATCTTAATTTTGCATGTGTTCACAACTCACAGGAGAAAATGACAAATTGAGAAAATATTTGTTTTCACAAAAGCCAAGAGACTGTTGCAGCAGCCAGCCAGACAAACACAGTGTTAAGTGCCAAAGTCTGAGCTTTTCTATACAGTGTGCCATGTACATGATCAGCTTTACCTGCCTAAAGGGCAATAGGAAATTCAGTCTGTATGCTGCCATAATCACTGCAGTGTCTCTGCACAAGGAGCACTTGTGACATCCCACTGCAGGTTTTTGGAACACCACCCAAAAGGGAGGCTGAAATCATCAGCCACATTTCATTTGGCTACGCCAACTGAATCTAAACAAATTGAAAAATGACCTGCCTGTAGCACTTTGAGGCATGCAGCAGAAAATAACTCTGAAATAGCTGCTTATGTTCACTGCAGAAAGATTTATTTCTGATTCTGAGCTTGAGCAGCAGAGGTAAATAGAACCACCTGTAAACCATTACTTGTCATGCCCCACTGCCCCCATGTGAAAAAACAAGAACAAGCATTGCTTGGAGTGGAGTTGGTCTAGCAAATGATGAGGAAAATTGAATGTTTTCTCTCAAAAAGCAGCAAATGAAGAGGAGCTGCTACATCTGAAATGATGTTTGCCTGAAAGGTATGAGCTTTTGACAAAAGGCCCATGAGTCTAGCATTTGTTTTCTCTCCTGTGGTGCAACATGAGCCACTTTGGCCTTTACTTCATTCTTCAAGAGGGATTTTGGTGGTGAAACAAACTGCTCTATTTTACAAATGGCTTAAAAGGCTCTGCACTGATGTGTAGGCAAAATGGAGAAGAGCTCTGTAGAGTAGTATAGCTAAATGTCTTTTTACTTAATTGTTATGCATTAACTTAAGTTTGGGGGGAGTTTTGTTAGTTTTGTATTTAATAATTAATGGATTTTGGTGCCATGATATTATACATTCCATGTAAAACCCTGAAAAAAGCAGACCTTAAAAATGTTTGCCTGTAAAGCCAAGTTATTTAGGTCCATGGTTTGCTACCAGCAACCGGCAGCGTGATTTCCAAACGTGGACAAAGCCAAGGTTCCCTGGTCCATGGCATCCTAGCTCTCCTAGACAAACACAGCACAGTACAGCTTGCCTGAAGCATTTCTCTAGCTCCACTGTGACTTTATCCCAGTTTCCTAAGGAAACAAAACCATCTGAGCATGACCCCTATCATTCCCTCTCCTCTTTTCTCTCAACTCCTGAGCCCATGGACTGGTTTGGCCTCCATGAGACAGAGGGCTGGAAGCCTCAAAGATCAGTTTTCCCTGTGGATTCTGTGCAAACGGGTGGGAAGGTGTTTACAGAGTCTCTTAAACAGACAGCTTTTAGTGCTTCCACCAAGGAAAGAGGTCAGAATACTTCGGTATTTCCCATTGCTTGTCAACCCCTAGATAACCAAGCAGTAGGTGCAAGGCCCCAGATTTAGTCTGGACTAACCACAGCCCATGTTCTGTCCTGCCAAGAGGGAATGCCACAGATGACAAGAGAGGGATGGAGGTTACTTAAAGAGGGAGGATGTTCAGGGGACAAAGGAACTGTATTAGTAGGACAATATGTCCTACTGGCTGGCTGCCCACAAATCTGCTTTTCAGGATATTTTTTAATTTTCTGTCTCTTCCTTCTCTAAGTCCCTGCAGGCAGCAGTAGGTCCTTGGAAGGCATGATGACAAGGAGAAAACTCTTCATTGCCTATAGGGAGTATAGAAGTGAAAATACACCTCCCAGGTTCTCACCCTGAGCTGAAAGGAATTGGAAAAGTAAATGTTTCACTTTGTTCCTACATCCACACTAGCTACTGGAAATAGAGTACAAGTACAGGGTCCTTCCTGGGCAGTCTATAAAAGCAAAAGGAAAAGAGCAAACCCTGAGGGGGAAAGTCAGGAGCCTGCAGTGCCTGGGAGCTCTGTGATTATCCAGAAAGGAATGGTCTGCATGGTCAGCATGTGGGCTCACAGAAATCTCCTCCTGAGGGATTGCCAGGATGCTGGCTAGGAAAGACAAGGTGTTGTTGTTGGCATATTGCTGTACCTTGGTGCTGTCACCAGGAGCTCTCCATCACTCAATAGCCCTTCCACTCGAGTCCATTAGCAGAGTGTCTGGCATTTGCTGCCACATGCCTTTCCTTTTCTTCTGGCTCATATATAAGCCCTCTTGACCTCAACACTGGTGTGACTCATAAACAAGTTATATAAAAACTCTTCAAGTGCATTTTTGCAGATCACAGGTCCCCTATATTTAATAGTCCAATATTTGAAGAGAATATCTGGGTTTAACATGGGGTCAGTTCTCCTTTGAGGGGATTGTATTTTGTGCCCTTCTGGTGCCTCCCTAAACAAGAATTCACATATTTCTCGTTTTGAATGCTTTGTTTTTGTTATGAGACGTAGAAACAAGCTAGGCCCAAAGTGATCTCAGCAAATAAGAATTGGGTATGTGAAGCTTCCATCGTGTTGTGCCACCAGATCATAGAGAGGGAATTCAGGCACTGCACTTGAGTGAGTCTGGTAACTGCTAATTCCACTGCCAGCTTTAAAATCTGGCTCTTTAATGTGGTATACAGGAAACAGTCTTTGTACTGTGGGCATTATTTGAAATACCTTCAGATGTTTTAAGATGTTTTCCACAATAAACTTGTATTAAGTTGGCAAAGGAATATCTAGTCTGAGTACGCTGAAGATGAGGCTGGTCTTGTCCAGTTTTAGTGCTTTGTGACTAAGCACAGGTAAAAAGTAAAAATCAAGAAGGGTTTCCAAAATGGGATTGGGAGATGTTGATGATTAAGGGTCTCAGATGGACCCTCAGACTCCCTAAAACTGCCTCCAAGCTCCCAGGGCTGCTGGACCACAGCCCAAAAGAACCACTGAAACAGGCTCCTTACCAAGATGTGTTATTTACTTGGGAATCTCTATGAAACATTGGAACAAAAAGCATGTGCACAATTCATTCCCAGGTGCATTTGGGATGTCTGGTCCTGTCAAAGAAACATCAGGAACACATGGACTAAACCACCCCCCTGTCTGCTCCTGCAGGAGCAGATTTGATCCCTGACACTGGCAAGCTGGCATGTGAATTTTACAGATCCACGAGAATAAATTGATCTTAGTCACTTCTCACCAGTTTTCCACCAAACCAAAAGTATTTTAATTATTTGAGTGTCAAGCAGTCAAATGCTGCACCTCAGACACAGCTATTCCAGGAGAAAATTAGAAGCACAGTGGAGCAAACAATATGCCAGAGAAACCATGATCACAGCGGGATCCAAAGGATAAGTTTAGTAATGCAAGTGTTTCTTTGCTGGATGACTCATGGAAGGAAGCAGGGGCTGGAGCTGCTGAAAAAAGAGCCTGCTCCTTGGGAACACGAGCGAAGGTCAAGGATCAACTGTGGAAAACCAACTTTTTGTTTGAAGTTAATAATCTTTAGGAAATGGATGGAGTGAGAGCAAATGTCAGCTCCAGTAATGACTATGTAACTTTGGGTCTGTATAGAAAAGTGATAGCCCAGCTCACACTTTGCTGGTGGAAATAATGGGGAGAGGTGAGCTGAGGATCCAAACCTTGCTTTAATGTTTTCTTTTCAGTTTTTCTGTGAATTCTGATTTATCAAAGGGACAGGCAGCAATCTTCAATACTTATCTCTCTGTATATATAGCATATAGGCATTTATAGACATATATATACACTGTATATACAGTATACATATGCACCATAAATGTACTATATAGGCCTTTTTTACCATTGTGTTTTGTCTGTGCAACAGCTTTCCAAAGCTGCATGAGAAACATCATCTCACCGACCGTCATTTATTGAATGTTAAAAAGTATAAATATCTCACAGTTTTTTTATGGTAAGATCCAGCTGGCATGTTATAATATTTAATACAAAACATAAACATGGTATAATAATATACATATTACATAAGAATGTGTTCAATTGTTAAATTTTACACATACCGCTCAGACCCACCTTACACATATTTTTTCAGTGGTTATTTTCAGAGTACCTTCTTTCAATAACAGTTTGTTGAAGCCTCATTCCTTCTGTCTCTTGCAGAGATAGAAGCAAGTTTAATTTTGTTTCTCTCCCAAGTTGTGGCACAGCTGGCAGTGTGTAAACCCAACAGACTGCTCTACATTTGTGACTCTGCTCCTTCCTACTAGATGAGGGGTGCCAGCTCCGTAAATTCAGATTCTGAGCGTCAGAAGGTCAGAGTATTAGGGGAGAAGAATGTAACATGTAATTCTGCTGTCTGTTATTTTGAATTTGGTGGCATTCATTTCTAAATGGAGGCTTGTTGGGTTTTTTTGGCAGGGCCACCAGCCATGATGCAGCTCTGCTTTGCACTGATGAAAGGAGTATTTGTTCCCCAGCCAGCCTGCTCGTGGTTTGCTGCCCTGTGTTGGAGAGATTTCCTGGTACCAACCTCAAATGCCACTTCCTCTGGCAGGTCCGTGGCTGTTTGTCCCATGTTACCTCATTCTCAGGGGTCCCAGGATGAGGGAAGAGACGACAAAGTTGACTCTATGTGTCAGAAGGCTTGATTTATTATTATATGATAGATAATATAAAAAAACTATACTAAAAGAATAGAGAGAAGGATTTCACTACAAAGCTAAGCTAAGAATAGAAAAGGAATGTATAACAAAGGTCTTCTCAGACCGAGACCGGCCGGACAGGTGAACTGTGATAGGCTCTTAATTGGAAATAACCTGACGAGGCCAATCACAGATTTCCCCCATTGCATTCCACAGCAGCAGATAAGAATTGTTTACAGTTTGTTCCTGAGGCCTCTCAGCTTCTCAGGAGGGGAAAAATCCTAAGGAGAGGATTTTTCATAAAACATGTCGGTGACAGTCCCACTCATAGCAAACATGAAAGTCTCAGCTGGGAAGTCTCCAAGCTGAAAACAACTTAGAGCTGGAGTGCTTGGGGAAAGTATTTTTCATGTACTTGCCCTGTTTTCTTACTTCCCCAGACATTCACTTTGGTGCTGTCAAATTTTGCCTGATCCTAGCAGGCAAAATTTTAGTTGGATGCAGTACAGATATTTTTAGGACACAAAATCCAGTTTATGGCATTCTTCTTCACAACAGCCTTTTCTGTCCTCGAGGAGCGTTACTGATTCTCCTCTCCTCCTGAATATGCAATTCCAATTTTTTCAATTTTCCTTCAAAGGATAGACCCTCAGACCTCTCATCTTTGTCCTCTTAACTCCTCCTTACCTGCACCACATCTTCCTGGGGACACATTACTCACAGCTGAACACAGGGCTGCAGCAGGGCCACCTGCAGTGCTGGAGCCATGGAAGGGTTAATCCCTATGTCTTTCAGGACAAGTTTCCTGTTCACCCTCAGGATGTGTGCCCTTCTCCACAGTGGGTCAGCACCACTGACTCATGCTGCTCTCTGATTCAAAATTCAACAAATTCAAAATTTGTTTGCGGGTCTCCCAACATGCAATAGTTTTGGAAGGCTTTGTTTATAGTTTTGGAATTTGTTCATTCTTTTGTTTTTACACTTTTTTATTCTGCATTTTTAAATTTGACCCCACCTTGCAAATCCAGTTTCTCCCACACCAGTTGTGAATGCTGCAAATCAAGCTCTGAATTGATTTATCTCCTGGATCCAGAGGTATATTAGACTAGAGAAGCCATCATACTGACCTCTAAGACAAGTACAAAAGAAAAAAAAAATGGGGAAAGCGGCTTTCATTTCAACTAGAATATTTTTAAATTAAAGGGCAGAAAAATGCACATCCTTTCTATCAAAAAATGTAAAATAGATAGACTTTTTGTCAGTGCTCAAAGATACAGAAGTAAAGTGTGCTTGTGACTTTAGGGAGGAGACATTTTTGTACTAGCAGCATGGCATGTAATGAAAGAGACAAGTTTGGATGTTGGGAGGAAAGGAGTCTCAAAATGCTCAAATATTTTTGGTTGAGCAAACCCTGGAACGACTGGAACAGTGGTCCTGTGTCCAGCTTGCACTGTGTGCATTATTTGAATTGCCTGATTCTGCTTAGGCCAACCAATGTGAGTATTTTTGTGCTCTGTACCACACAACATTGTCTCTCTATATCTTTACAACATGATCTGCTTGATTCTTGCCAAACAGATTAGCAGAGAGACAGGACAGGATACAACAAAATAGATTAGACTGTGAGTTGCTGGGGTAGAAGTGATTTTCCAAAGGACATTTTACAATTGTGCTGTTTCCACTGAATTTAATTGATTTTTTATTTAATTACAGGGTATCCATTTTCTCTCAAATCTGCCTTCTTGTCTTCTTGAAAGTTCTAATAATTTTTCAATCACTGTTGGACTAATACAAAGTATAGAACTGCTTCCTTTGGCTCCCATATTCTAAGGTAAGTGGAACACTATACATTTCAGGGATAAACACAGTTCTGCCTAAGACATGAATGTCCCAGACTAAAGAAGTTGATTTCCTAGAAGATGAGACTGTGGAGATGGCAGTCTTGTGTTCCAGACATGTGGGACAATGCCAGAATGGGTTCCTGCCATTTGAATTTTGATCTGTGAGATAAAAGACTTTGCCTTAGTAGTAGGCAAAACCTAAAAATCTAGTGCAAGGAAGAAGGGGATACATGCCAATTTAACAAGTGAATGAAGAGAAACTTGATCATCAAACTTGACCTCTGGCCCCAACAGGCAAAGGGGCCACAGGAATCAGTTTAATCTGTTGGCTTGACAGAAAAGCTGTACATGATGTAGTAGATTATATAATTCCCCAAATTTTTTTTTCAACAGTTTTAGAGAGTTCCAAAGATGTTTACAAAGATACTGTTTGGTTTCTACTATGTATTCTGTAAGCTTTGAAGCAAACTTTTCTACAAGTCTTTTCTCTTGCTATATAGTCTCTGAATTGTACTACTTCCATCATGATTCTTGAATAAATATGACATGAAAATAAATTTAAATTTTAACCTCCATTCTTGTTCCCTCACTTCTGAGAGGTTCTAAGAAGATCTGAAGATAATATTAAATGTTCTTCAAAAAAGCAGAGCTTTTATTATCTCTATCTACTGCTAGATGCCATGGAAAATCCTTAGAAATAAAATGAAACATAACACATAAAACCCACTGAGCTACCATCTAATCAAATGAGTCAATTCATAATGACAGAATACCATTAAAATGCAGGCAGAAAACTTCTCAGTACTCTCATTCTGCATTTCTTATTGTTACTTTAAGTCTTCACTTAGGGAGTAATAGAAGCGAGCTGAATAATGAATACAGTTAATACAGTCTCAAGGAGTCTCAATTTCTTTCTCTTGAGCTTAGCTGAAGGTCAAATAACTTCAGTATAGTAGAAAGCACCAAGATGGTCCTTTTTAGACTCCTTTAATGACTACAATTTAACGGTGACAAAGAATAATAATGGGTAAGGAGATGAGATATTTTAAAGCTTTACTTTGCTTACAGCAAAATAAGAGAATAATGCATTTCAGTTCCTTGGGCAAATGACAATAAAATAATCACTTTGCTAGTTTTAGGTGGTGCAGTGAATAGCTCAAATCAGAAACACAGACAACTGCTTTTTCCTTAATGAGTTTATTCCACTGATGAATGAAGACAAGTCAAATGATGCAGTTATTTTTCCATTAACTGGGTAATCATGGCTTGTTACTGAATTTAATCAATGGATATTTCCATGTATCTAGACCCTGCTGTGGAACCTTGCCCTGGGCTGAGCACCTTGTTCCCCTGTACAGTACCTGAATGATGACTTTGAAGAGTTTGATGATTTTGAATTATTTTGCAGAGTATGAGTGCAAGTCAGCAAGAACACTGCCCAAGGAGACCTGCAGTGGAAATGTACACCCTGAAAATAGAGGTGCTTATCTATTTTTTAATATATGTACTCATAAAAGTTATGTTATGTATGCATGCAACAGTTATAACTAATGGCCATAACTAGCAGCTAGATCTACAGGGCAAAGGCTACAGAAGATTTCTTTGTTCACAGAATCTCAGAGTGGGTAAGATTGAAAGGGCCCACAGTGGTCATCTGGTCCAACTTCCCAGCTCAAGCAGGGCCATCCTAGAAGAGCACATTGCACAGGATTGCATCCAGAAAGGTCTTGAATATCTTCAGTGAGGGAGACTCCAAAACCTCCCTGGACAACCTGTTCCAGTGCATGGTCACTGCACAGTAAAATTCTTCCTGTGCACCTTCCTGTGCTTCAGCTTGTGCCTGTGCCTCTTGTTACTCGACACCACCAAGAAGAGCCTGGCTTCATCCTCTTGGCACCTTCCCCTCCAATTCCCTTACATATATTGATTATTCCTCTTCATATTTTCCTCTGTGCCTTCAGCTGGACAGAGAGATGCTCTGCTGTGGGTGTGAGCAAGCGTGGCCAAGGAAGGGTTCATGAACTGGGACACATGGTCTTGGTTGTGCCAAGTTCATGAAAGGAGGGAGCAGGAGGAGGCTTGCTGCTGGCACTGGAGCTTTTGAACCACTGAGGCAGGACTGTGAGGAATGGACAGGAGGTATGGAAGGCAGCTTAATTTGCAGCCAGGATGAACAGTGTTGCAAATCTGAAGGGAGATAATTCAATATGAATGGTTGTGAAGCTGTTTCTGTATCTCCAAATCTTACTGCAATGCCAAGGAACTTTCTATTTGATCAACAACCAAGGGAATACCATGTGGCATCATCCAACTGGACATCATTATGTCAAAAAAAAGTCATCTTCATGTTAATACAAATTTATCAAGTTTTTCACTTCCTTCTTACATTTTGGCTAAAGCAAGTAGGGTGTTAGGTTTCTCTGTACTTGGTGCCTGATTTGCCCTCATGCCAGTATGTTCACATTCCACCCTCATCATATGAGCACCGTGCAAGCCTTGGAGAGCTTTTCTCCATTACTCACTCCTTCAGCAGATGTTCATGTTTACCACCCTGCTGACCTTGTTAGCATATTTACCACTGAGTAAACAGTTTGTACTCTGCTCAGACTGTGGAGTCTATTTTGGCCAATATTTTAACAAAGGCTTAGTGTGAGTATGTGCTTACTAATCAGTATACCAGAGAAATCTGCATATTAAAAGAAAAGGATGAGGAAATAGAAAACATCATAAAGACAATGAGATTAAATAGTGATCTCATACAGATGGCATATCAAAAGTGTATGGGGCTAGACACCAGGTCACGTATAAGAACAGTGCAGGCATTAGAAATTTAAGCACAAAATTAAAGCACAAGGCACAAAATTAGAAAGTCCATGCATAAAATGTCATACATCTAGCAAGGGACATGAGAGGTAACAAGAAAATATATTAGGTTTAAATTAATAGTGAGAGGATTATGAAAGAGAGTTGGTCTTCTACTCAGAGGGAGACAAAGCTATTTGTAAATGATACTGAGAAGACTTTTCTGTTTCTTTTTTGCCTCAGCATTCCATGGAAGAAGAATGAAAAAGGCTATGAATTCAGGTAGAAATAGAAAATCTGCTGAGAGGAGAAATCGGTAAATTGATTTTTTTCCCCAAAAATTTCTCTAGAGCTAATGAAATTTCACAGGCAATTTTGAAAACCAGATGAAACACATCTGACAGCAATTAGAGGCTAATCACTGGAAACCAGAGGATGGGTAGAGTTGGGAGCCTGCTTATCTTTATGATGGGGAATAGAGTGAACTGGGGAATTGCAGTCTTGCCAGTTTATCTTCTCCCAAAATGGGAAGAAATAATCCAGCCATCAGTAAATACCCAGAAGATAATGAAGAATAAGTAACAGCTATCAGGGATTTGTCAGGAACATAAGATCTTTAACAAAGGTCATTTCCATTTACAGCAGCATGAGAGGCCTCGTGGGCTGCAGGAAGGAGGTCAGCACCACATTTCAGAGAGGCTGTGACACAGAGCTCCTGTTTCTGCACTCTGATGAGCTGGCTGCAGGACCGTGATGCACGCTCCATGGCCAGCACCGACACACCGGACGTGCTTTCCATGGGCACCTCTCCCGGGCCACTTGGAACCAAATATTTTTGCCAGTGACTTAGTGATAAACTGAGAAGTGCATTCATTCAATTTTTAAATAGCAGAATGCTGTAAGGGTTGTGAGTGTACTAGGGGGTGGGGTGAGGTGTGAGAATGTTTCTGTCTGATCCTGCCAAAGTCAGATGTGTTTTCTGTAACACTTTGTAGCTGGCTGGGGTGGCCCATCTGAAAGCCCAAGCACCAAAGGTCTCTGTGCTGGGTCCTGCCAAACCCCTTGTGGGCTCAGCCCAGGGCTCACAGACAAGGTGGTCTCAGCACCTTGTGTTCCCCACCCCTGTCCTGGGGGTACCTGCACTGCCAGCCTGGCTGACCTGGGGCATGGAGACTTCCACCTCCTACAACACAGCCAGCATGGAACAAGGAATGAGCATAGCCAAGACCAAACATGATCTTCATGATCTACTGCTCAAAGCTCACTTTGCTGCACAGGAGGTCCTGTGGATGGGGAACATACAGGCAGCCCCAGAAGGGGTTATTAGCCCCCCAACATGTTCCCCAGCCAGCCTGCTGCCATAGGGACAGCCTCAACATTGGGACTCAAAGCCTAAAATCATCTTAACATGCAGATTTAAATTGCTTTAATAATGATTTTCACTTGGGCTTGGAGTTGCACGTGATCTCTATGTTTTACAGGGACATTTAGTGCTGTCTCCTCTGCTGAGAGGCAGCTTTGTGTGTGGACAAGCAAGTGCCCAGGCTCATAAAGGGAGGGTGGACTCCCAGACCTGGTAAGCCTGCTGCAAAGCTGCTGCTGTCAAGATCTAGAGGGAGGAAAACTGGGCTCTGCTCCACCTGCCCAGGCTGCTTCCTGCTCTCACAAAGCCCTTAGAAAAATGAAACCAGTCAAAAATTTGCAAAAAAAACCCTGCCCTAAAATAAAAAAAAAAAAACTGCCCTAAAATAAACTTTCTAAATGTGATTCAAACTTTGAAAGATTTCAATCTTGAGTTGTCTAGAAGTAATTTTTTTTAAATGTTAATTTTCTACTATTGACCTAAAAAATCAGTCATTTAGACAACCCTGCTCTGTGCAGAAAGGATAAAGCTTATCACAGAACCAAACACAATTTTTCAGGACCTGTTGGGAAGAGGAAAAGGCCGTACTGCTTGCCATTATAGATTCAGAGCACGTTTCTTTGACCTGTCCTCCTCTCAAGATAAGCATAGTTCATATGCAAATAACTGGAATAAATGCCATCAACAGGCAGTGGAAAATAAGCACCTCAAGCAACTAAACTAACAACTTAAACTGAAGCATGCCTCTCTTCCTGGGAAAAGATAAAAGGACAAGTGCCTGACAGCATGTTGGGCACCTCACCTTGCTTTTTGAAGGGTAAGTCATGGTTAAAGCCTGGGAGTGGTAATGGCACTTTTGTTGTCCCCCATTAGCAGGGGTGCTCCCTGAGGTGGCATCCCCTGCTCACAAAGCACAGCAGTGCCAGCACAGCCAGATCCTCTCTGGATGAGGAGAAGACCAGCTCCTCTCTGCTTTGCTGTGAGCTTTGCTGCTGAGTGCCAGGAAGGGGCTGCACCATCAGTGTGTACAGAGTGCCCAGCTCTGGAGATGTCTTCTGGACATGTCTCTAGGGGTGGACACGCCCCATGTACAGAAGACATTCTCCAGTCATTCTTCATTATTTCTCCCCAAAATCAGATTTATTCCCTTCTTCCTTCAATCGACAAAACACATTTAAAGGTAATTTTGAGCACTCAGTTAAAAATCCCTGCCTGTGCTTAGTCTGGGTGCTAGTGACAGCCATCCTCACTGAAAGCCCTGCCCAGTAGTGGGGCATCCTCCCTGCCCAGCACTGCCAGGGCTGCAGGCATCAGGACATCTGGTACATCATCCTGTAAAAAACTCAGATTTTCCTTTGTGCAAAAATGATAGCAAGGCTATCTAAAATCTCAGAGTTATATAAATATTTGTAAGCTCCCCATCTTTTTCATCCCAAATCCCCAAAGCTGGATTTTTATACCAAGGGACTGATGCCTATTCCTGCTGTTCCCAAAAAAAAAAATCAGTGGGCTAAATATATCCCACGATCTGAAGGAAACTTGTCAAAGTGCATTTAAAACAAAAATCTGATATCAAAAAACTAAGGGAACATCCTGCAGTATCTGACCCACAACTAAACACTGTACTAAACACTTCAGATATGTTAACACAGGGATGTACAGTTTGCTATCAGCTTTCACTGAGTCAGGAGAGACAATTGCATATGGGTGTTTCTGCATGGGGAATTCCAGTTCCGTCAGAAATTTGCCTCTGTCACCATCTGAGCTCTTGAAATTTTTTTTTTCTTCCAGTCATTTAAAAATGTAATTACAAAAATGAAAATTCAAACAGATTTGAAATCACTTCAGGACATCTTGCCAACTAGAAACATGTTGACTTTTTAAACAAATGGCTTGCTTTCCCTGTAATTAATTTTAAAACATTCATTTTTGCACTGACAGACATCAAGCAGCTATTCTGCAGCTGTCTCAGGATTTCTGAGCTTGACCTTAATAAATAATGCAAGGTTTTCTTAATTTGAAGACTAACATATGCTTTTCTTCTTCCCCATTGAAGTGGATCCATTTATGTTCCTGCAGCCAATGTGTTTGCTAGGGCAGCATATGCCTTTTGCACAATGTGATTACCTTTATGTGGGCAAGTAGGCCACACATTAACAATTAAATATTTTCAGAACTTTACATGTAACAAGATAAAAATTATTGTCTCCAGCCTTTCCCTTAATGTGGTGGGGGATGTAAACTGTGAACTTGGAGTCCCTGTTTCTCTCTGGCCATGGAGGTTCTGCCATTAGCTGCTGATGGCTCCCCCCATCATGTGCACATCCTCATGGGCAGTGCTGGGACACCAATCCAGCTGTGTCCTCAGGAGCAGAGGGTCACTGGGAGGCACTGCCAGCTTCTGGGCTGCCTTTGGTGGATCCCCTCGGGGAGCCCTTTTCCTCAGCCCTGTGCATGCTGTGGGTTATGTCCCCAGAAAGCACCTGCCAGCCTCCTGCAGAGGGAGGAACACAGACCACTGGTGAGGCCAGCGTGTGCTGGTGGCTTTGTGTGGATGCTGAGCGTCCTGAATTCACTGGGTTTGTGGATTGATTAGTGGGAGCAGGTGTGTCTGTCTCCAGAGCCCAGCAGTCTTTGGGAACACTCCACAGACTTGCCCTCCTTGGTCCAGTCTTGAGACCATCGTTTTCTGGTTCCAATATCCATAAGAATGCTCACAGGTACTTGCAAATGTCAATCATCCAAACTCACACAAGGGGGATCTTAATACAATCTAGTGCCTTTTGATTAGGTTACTTTGAAGGCAAAGAAGGAGAAAGGCCCAAGTCTGTGGCAGACACCAAGGAGTTAAAGCAAGAGGGTGCAACATGTTTTATTTACCTCTCCTGCCACCTTTGCTTGGGGCTGCACCTCCTCATAGCATAACACCTGCCATCAGTAAGCCCAATATTAGTTTTGTGGCAGACTCATTGGTCTGAAGTATGGGATGCATCACTGTATACAAAAGTCTGTGATGAAAAGGTTTTGAGTAACATGGCAAAACAAAAAGGCCTCCCTCAGGGTCAGCAAACGGCAGCTCAGGGCAAAATGCAGGATATTTGCCTGGGATACTGGGGCTGAGTTGGAGGTGTCTCAGCAGGACATACTTGCTGTATAATCAGCAGTTAAACATCAGTTCACTGGCCATGCAGGCGTGGAACACTTTGAACACCCCCTTGGTGTTGGATTTTTTAGGTTTCCACTCCCAAGGGGTTTGCTTTGCTCTCTGGAATATTGGAGGGTGGTGTCACAGAGACTTTTGAAGAAGTTTTAAAGCACAGGGTTCTTAAGAGCAGCACCACACACAACAGTCCATCCCTCCTTGTGATGGCAAAGATACAGGACCCCAGGAGGAGGAGCACAGTAACCCACCAACATTTAATCACTCAAAACTGCAGTCAGATGGCTCCCCACTTCCCCTTCCAGGAGGAAGGTTTTAACACCAATGGAAGACATTAACTGATTGGTGAGATGAAAGATCTGCTTTCATTTCTGTCCCCAGCCACCTGTACTGGGCACACTGTGCCTTGTCAGCTCAGTGGCCTGGATCACACTGTGCTGCCTGGTGCCATCTCTGGGAAATACCCACATAAGGTATGGAGAGAAATAGCTATGATTTTTTGAGATCAACTTTATAGTCTATTTTTAATTCAAGGAAGGATCAGACCCCCCCAGAATTTATTGGTTCTTCCAGTGACAAATTCTCTTGGAAAATATTGCTAGGGAAGACTCTGGATTAATTGTAAACAAAATATTAATCATCAACAAATACAGAGTAATTAGCTGGCTGAACAAATCCTACATGTCTTTACAGAGAATAAAATTGCTGGTAAAATGACAACCACATAAAAATGTACAAATGACCTAATGGAAAAGAGTGAGCACTTTAATAAAAAAGAGGTTTACTGCATTGAGGAAGTATTTCTATTATTAAACATTAGTAAAGATGGGCTGCACTGCCTGGTTTAATTCTTCTTCAGACACCTACCAGATTCCAATCTAGTGCTCTGGCCAGCTAACCTGGAACATAAACCCAGTATTTTGCAGGGAGCAATTATTCTGTTCTTCCAGGTGCCTCCTGAGGTTGGCAGCAGCACAATCCCTCTGGGAAGGCAGGATAGGAGCAGGCAGTCACTACTGCCTGCACTTATCTGTACTTTCTTGCAACTGAGCTCTTTCCAGCAGTTAAGGACTGGTCAATGCAAACCAGTGAGCTCATACATTTTTTCCTACACTGTTACTACTCCTTTACTCACTGACCTGCAGTATAACACCCTGAGATCCTCCCTTGGCTCTCTCTGTGACTCCTCTCCTCTCCCCTCAGGAGCTGGGACCCACAGCTGTGGGGCAGAGATGCTTGTACACAGATAGTGCTCACTCAAAAGTGTATCCCATGGGATACAGAGGGCTTGTGGTGCCTGTGAAATTCAGAAGACAAACTGAAGGTTAGTAGGGAGGACATAACACTTCCCTCTGCCTTCTTTCAGCATCAGAAACCTCATTCTCCTTTTTCCCACCCCTGCAGCTCCTACAGTGGTTAAATTCCACATCATGCTGAGGGATCCACTAATAGTAATGGTGAGGATAACAACCATCAGTATAATGATAACATGCTAGTGAGTAATTGGAGATAAATTCAGGACCTGAACCAGAAAAAGACAATCATGTCTTAGCTGTCAGATACCTTTCTTTTAGGTTATGCACCAATGTTCTCAATATTAAAAAATCTGTAAGCATTCTAGGCTTTCAAAAGTCTGCACTATAAATCTTCTGTGTGTCTGCAATAACTGTTTGGAAGCAAACCCCAAACAGTTGTACCAGGTAAAGCAATTTGCAATGTATGAGAACAGCTACCAGCACATAAGGTGTGATTCCAGCACCTGATAAATATTTTCTCGTGCTCATTATGCCCATCAGGCTTGCAAGAAAGTTAGCCATAAGGAAAAATAAGCTGATGCTGCTGTTTTTGTAAACTAGGAACAGGAGGAACTGAGTGCAAGAGAGCAAAAGGACTGGGGAATCAGATCCAAACTGGTTTTGTGTGCCAGGTGAGCAGGGTAGATGCTGCCCCACAAGGCTCTCAGGGTGACCTCGGCTGCTTCCACATTGCTGTATTCCTCCTGTTCTCACATTGCCCTTCCCAACCCAGCTGAGTGACTGTGACCAGGAGCCTGACCTCCCCACCTGCTCCTCATTTGTGTATTTTTCTTTTTGTCTAAAGATGTGCATGCAGCTCTGCTAGCCACCCATACCTCACTCATCTCCTGTGGTAGGAGAGATTTCATGGCCATCACAGACTCTCATTAAAGTGGGTTAAAAATCAGCAGATGACCATGGGATTTGCAGGACAAAGAGGCATTTTGGCAGCACTGGGAGAGTTGCCCAGGGAGCAGCTGACTGCTGTGAGGTGGGGAAGGCAGTATTGTCACCTGATTGTCAGCTTTCCCATCTAAGGTGGTTTAGTACTTCCCTTAAACCAGCATGCTCTGGGCTTGAAGGAAGGATCAGAAGCGTCATTTTTGATTAAAATAGCAAACTATTTTTGAAAGAGATCTTCTGTAAAGAGTACATGCAGCCAATGGTCTCAGTGGGAGACAAGAAATATTGACAGGCGCAGCTCCAGCAATAAGGATGGAAAGATTCAAACAGCAAATCATTTCTTGGGAAGCTCCTGTATCCCATTTTGTGCTTTAGCAACAGTTAGGCACATCTGATTCATGGTCTGACTTTAAAGCCAGTGATGGCTAAGAGGCTGTATAGATCTCTTTGTTGCTGGTGGCTGCTGTCACAGGAGATGTAGAGGTGACATTGTTCATTAGTCTATACAATGGTGATGGTGTGGCGCTGCATCTCGGCTGCAGAATTTGGGTGTGGAGCCCAAATTGATCATGGTTTATATGAGCTCTGTGGAGAATTGAAGAGCTTCTGTGGATGCTCTTCTTCCATTTTCTCACTCCCACCAAGCTGGAGCATTCAGGTTTGTGTCTGGCTACCTGCTCTGTTTAATGAATTTCAGTTGCCACTGATAGGAGGGCTTTGGAGGGAAATTGCAGGATGTTGTGGGTACTCAGGCATTCCTTTCTTCTCTGTCACTCATGCCTCTCAGTTTCCCTGTTTTCACTGTTTTCTGGGCAAGGTGGAGATGACAGTGCTAAGAAAAAGGTATCTGTGGTAATGGAAAAGGTTGGAGATTGCAGCAGTGAAGACAAAAACTCCAGTTTTGTCTTTTGTCTTGCTGTCTTAAATGCTACCACGATTCACTAGCACGGATTTAGCTGCATTTCATTCCTTGTAGGTGTACCTGTATCTAGATTTAAAAAAATAATGGAGGAATGAAATACTCAAGAGCATGCATAAGGAGTTTCCAGTAGAAGAAAAATCTCGAAAATTTATTCATGCTTTAAATTAAATTTGAACATTTGGTCCACCTCTGTTTTTATTTCCAAAGATAGGCATTATGCAGTACAACTGAGCTATTGCTGGAATCCCGTTTTTAGTCATCACTGACAAGATAATAATTGACCCAATTTTAGGATCATGCACAGTGTGCCTCCTTTCAGGGCAGCCTCCCTCCCAGCCTGGGCTGCTGTCTCTGCGGGGAGGAGGCGCTGCTGCCGGTGAGTCAGAGCACAGCCTGCATCCTCCTCTCAGGGAGAGGGCCTCTCCCCCACCCCCTTTTCCTGCTCTCTGTGTAATAAAATGTCTTCAGTGGCAGACAGAAATAAGACATTTTCTTATCCTAATGAAAAAACCTGAGTGCCTGGGTGTGAGTCCCCGAGGTGCCACCACTGCTGGAAAGCGGGCAGGAGGGGAGCTCTGGATAAAGCTGGAAGGACTGGAAAAGCAGAGGCAGGAGGAAAGAGCCTCAGCCACAGAGGGAGGATGAGGAGCCAAGAGACAGACCTTGCCAAGTGTCCTGGTTTAGGGCACATTTGGGAGAAAACCTCCAAAAGGGGGCCCCTCCAGAAAGCAAACCACACGGCCCCTTCCCCCAACCGGTTCAGGAAGGATTCCTAGGAGAGAGGTGGAAAGAAGCTGTTTATTTAACAGGCACAGCACCCTCCAGCACACACAATGAACAATACTGGATGACACCACTCTGTCACCGCTCTGAAAAAGATGACAAATTCAGAAAGTGTCTCCTGGGGTGGTTGCTCTGTTATCAGTCCCTCCGGCGCTGGGGCAGCTGCTGCAGCCACAAGGTGCAAACTCTCTCTCGGTGTTTCCCAGGTCCCAGTCCGGAGCAGGTTAGAGTAGGTCCAAAAAATAAGAAAGGAAAAACAGTCCAGGGAAAAATTTGCTTAGCTAAACTAACTAATGAGCAGAAGCAAAAAGCAAAAGCAAGAGCAAAGCAAAAAGCCAAGCAAAAAGCAAAAGCTGCACTATGTACTGCCCTGTCTCTGTGTCCCACCAGCCATGGGAGAGCAGGCTGATAACAAAAGCCAAAACCAAACTTCACTCTTCAGAGCCAGTCTTGAAGGCACAGAACATAACATCCAGCATAAACAGAAGAGATGACTGGGGATACAAGCATCATAACCTCACCCTAGGACACCAAGGTTTCTGCATGAGCCACCTAAATGAGAACCAGGGCCAAGAAATCACCACAGACATTTTCTCCTGCGTGTCGTGGTTTAACCCCAGCCAGCAGCCAAGCACCAGCAGCCACTTGTTGGCACCCCCAAACACAGGTTTCAGCAATGTGCACCTCAGAGAGCAGAAGGGGGAGTGATGGAAATGACCATTTGGCAATCTAAAACCTCCAGAAAATCAAGGTGTCTCCTCATGGGTTATTAACCACAAGGAGTCTGCCCACAATTTAAAGGAATCCTCCAGGCCTCCAAGGTATGAGTAAGCCCAAGGAAACAGATTGGAGCATCACACCAGGACCCAGCCAAATGCAGCAGGTCAAGAGGAGGCTGGAGCCTTGTAAGACAGGGCACTGAGCAGTGAGTTCAGAGAAGCTCCCTTTCTGCTCACGCTTTTGGGGAACTTTTAAGATTGTGGAGGAAAATTACTGAGAGAACTGACTTCAAATTTTTGCAGCACTATCATTTTAGGTCAAGAAAAAACAGGAAACTAACATTGTCTCTTAAATCTTTAAGATGTCAGTAAATAAATGATGTGGTTTTCAGAACTGTAAAGCATCTCATTTCTTCTGCTGACTTCAGCTGGTGCCATTGGGTGCTTCAGCACTTCTGGAAATAAAATCATTTGTTTGCCAAGCCTCGGAAGGAAAAGCTGAGCAGGCTGACTTGAAGTTCTTGTTCTTGCAAATATGAATATGAAGCAGGAAATAAAAATACAAACTGAATATGAATTGAACCAGAGTCTGAAACTTATATCAGTAGTGTTCCCTCAGGAAAATCATTATTTGGAAGAAAAGAAAAAGTGCATGTAAAGACAAATTGGTAAACACCATAGAAAAGAAGGAAGGATGGGACTTGTTTGGCATTATTATTATTGTTTGCTGTTTGGGAACTGGTCTGCCTCTGCCTTTATTTTGCAGTATTTGTTGTAGTTCTGCATTGAACTAATTGCTTCCAGCCCTGGGGTCTGTCATGAAAATGTAGGCAGTGCTAATGCCTTGACTGTTAATTAACATGATGGCAAAGCAACTGAGGAAGGGACTAAAATGTCAAGCAGTAGCAAAAAAAGAATATGAAAAATGCCAGATTCCTGTGCAGCGAGAGGGGCAGGATGGCACTGCTGCCAGTGGGGAGGGACTCCTCCATGGAGTTCTCCCTGTCCTGGCCCACTGCAGCCATGTGGGAGCCTCTGCCAGCCTGCTCTGCACAGGAGGAGTTACAAAAGTGTTTCACAGAAAATCGACACAAAATCCCTTGGTTGGTTAATCTGAAATATTCTTGGTCAATTCCTTTCCCTACAGTGTCCCAGCAATCAGGAAAAGCTTGAAATGGGACATGAGGGAGGTAATCCCATGGTATGCTGGTGTCTAAAGGAAGCAAAAAGAGTATGAGATCCCAAAATATGATTTATCTAATATGATGGCCACCAGGAAAGCCAAAGATCAGTGTCTGATGAAGTGAAAACCTGTTGTACTGGCCAACATAAAATTAGATTCAGGACTATTTAATGCATTTATTTCTCAGGTGTAGTTTGAATAGAATGGGAAAAAGCATCAAAATGACAGGACTATACAAAAATGTTAGGACTAATTTTTTTGTCATTTTTTCCAAAAAATTAGTGTTTAATTTCCTATTCTGAGCAGTAACTCACACATTTTAATTCAAACATCCTCACACCAAAATATTTATATAGATATTAATTTTAGTAAGGGACTTCAGATGACTAAGTTTCTACTATAGAGCATAACCCTGGATCCGTTTGTTATATTGTTTGCCTAGCAAAGCATTTCATGACACAGAAGGGAGAAATGCCTTAATACACTGTTGTGAGGAAAAGAGAGAAAAGTAAGATTCAGAGGCTGAACAAGATGTTAAGACTATAGGGGAAAAAAGGCACCTAAAAGCTGCTGAAGAAGAATCACAGACAAAGCAGTTGAGACAATCTTTGATTATACGTAGTTTCCTCTTTAAAGGCATTGAAAAAAACTTCCCAAAGGGAAGCTGATAGCAGTGTTACAGGCAGGGGAGCTAAAGGGGAGGATGATGAGTGAGTGACTGGCTCACCCTGCGAGCCAAGAGCAGAGCCCAGGTTTGTCAGACACAGCTGAACGTACCTTTTACAAGACTGGGTCCTTTTCTTCTGTGACATGACATGAAGCCCAGAGTGGCTTTTCTCTCTGGATCCTGACACAAGACATGTGTCAGAATAATGAAATACAATGAACCATCACGTGGACTTCTCTAAATCAAGCTATGCATTGTGTTAATATTTCTGCAAACCTGTTTGGCAGTGCCTTGTGAAGCCTTAACATGTGCTTAAGATAAAAGTCACACAAGTCATGGGCTCTGTGTTCCTTGTCCTGGAGCACTGTCTGCAGGGCTGTACTGTGTGCTGCTGAGTTACCTGTGGGATCACTGGGCTTTAAATTCCAAAATGCCAACACATCCAACCTCTTCCAGCCATCGTCAAAGGAAGAGGGATATAATGAATTTGAGAACTGGATGCAATAAAACTGAATTTAGGGACAGGAGGGACCACTGTGATGTTAGTTGATGCAATTTTTAATTGACACAATTTCAGTCAGTGTAAGCAATGCCTATAAATACTCCTCTTGCTCTAACTGGCCACCATCAGACCACTGACTTGCAGCTGAACCAAAGGGTGTCTTTGGGAGTAAGGCTGCTCAAAAATGCCATGCTAATCTATTTCCAGCACTTAATAAACTTTCAGGTTTTTGAAACCTTAATAATCTGTCTTATTTAAACTTCTTACCAACCTCCAGATGAAGATGACCCTCTGAAATACACTTTTATTTCTATTCTCTGTAATACAGCATAAGGTGCCAGCCCAGAATTACAAAATGTGAAACACCTCAATAATTTCTAAAAAAAAAATTATGTGTATCTCTTTATTTTCTCTTTTGGTTATATATGCAAAATTATGCTTCCAGGCTGAAACTGCTTTCCTGAAAGGTGCCAATGTTTTTCCAGTATGTATATCAGCAGATCAGCTCCTGACTCACACTTTCCCTCCAGGATTCCTTAGACGGCAGCTGCAGCAGCCGGGCTGACTGCTGGGGCAGTTCCAGACATCTGCCTTGTAAGCACGGATTTGAAGATGCTCCACTTTGCACAACCTTTGCCTTAGGGTCAGAATTACTTTTCCTTTTTTTTAAGCTAGCTGTGGCTGTCCTTCTGGGGCACCTCTCACACTTAAACCTCCCACTTAGGAATGTGTTTGGTTTTATTTTGGTGAGCATAGAGCTAGGCAAAAGTTGCTCATTAACAACTAAGTTTCCCATACACTTATGTTTTCTTTTTTTTCCTGTTTCTCAATGCTATTAGATTTCACATGTGTATTTTCTTGGGATTAATATCAATGTGATGTTCTATATCCCTAATATGTCTGAGCTTCATTTTGTAAGAATGTCTTTTGTCCTCTGTTCAGAAGAGGTACCCATCTGGGAATCACCATTTGTAGGCTGTTCTTGACCCTAGAGCGTGGAAGAATTCTCCTGCTAGTTAAAAACCCCCACAAAAGTAACACCTCTTATAACTCCATGCTGATATCTTTCTGTTAGATCAGCTTGTGGTGTGCCCAATGTACAAAGCAAACTGAATTCTCTGCCTTAGAATCAGACTGTTATTAATTGTTTTTATATGTGTTTGCTATGATTACATTGCCCTTATTTCCAGCATCTGTTTTGTAACAAAATATTAATTCATTTATTTCCTGTGTCACAAACCGATCTCATGGTGAACATTGCTTTGCAAATGTGTTGACATAATGCATCTCTTGAGAGCTTTGTCCTGCTGTTTGTGCTATTTTTTTAATGTTAGAAGTGTCACCCTTTCATCAAGTAAACTGCTTTGGTTGCAAATAGAATTTGCTCCTTGTGCTGAATACATTTAGATCTTATTCTAACTTTTGTTATCTTGTTTATGGCTTCTGGGCCAAGCTGCGTGCTCACGCTTGGCTCTGTCTTTGTTTCTCCTTAGGTGCACATCAGCACTGCTGCTGTCTGCTGTCCTTTGTGTTTGGGAATCACAGCACAGCTTTCCTTCTGCAGTGACTCAAGGCAAGTACCTTTCTGATAGTACCCTGCTGATTTGAGCTACCCACAGTTCTCTCAATTCTAATTAGTCCATATGGTAACATGGCTCAAACTTTGTGCACTCCTTAGTATCAAGCCCAGCCAGAGTGCTTTGCTTGCTTTGGCTTCCCAGGAGCACAAACAATGGGAAACAATGGGAATGCAGGGGCATAAATGTGATTGTTAAAAATTAACATGAAGAACCTCACTGCCTCTTCAGATGCTTAAATAACATTTGAAATCTGTCCTCTGATATTAGTTCTTCTCATTGGATGGCTTTGAGAATGTAGTTATTGCACACACAAGGATTTTAATGTGCCAGGTTTCTCCCCTGTCCCTCTCAGAAGCTTTGAAAGCTCACAGTCATCTCATCTGCTCTGCCTGTGGCTTTGGACTGAGCAGTTCAGAGCACCTCATTGCTCCTTTTTTACCTGAAGGCCAGTCTGGCTCCAGAGAACAGAGAAGTGACTCACAATGAGCTCGCTGGACAATGAACTTCATTCCTTCCCTCAAGCACTATCTGTGTTGCTCTGCTCAATTTTAGCACTTGGTCTCAGGAGAATCTCATCCTTCAAGGCCACAAGGGACCTTCTTTACCATGTGTAATGCTCTTCACACACAGCCTTGGGGTTTCAGTAAGGAGTTCCTGCACCTGCTCTGTGTCCTTCCTTGCACTAAAACTATCTAGACAGATACTCACCTTTGATTTAATGCTCTCTGCTGCCAGGAATATTCCTGTCTTTCTAGGTCCATGCTTCCAATGGGTAATTATTTTCACCTGAAGATTTACACAAGGTGTCTTGCTTTAAAAGGAAAGTTTTGGGGCTGAGGCCAAGAACAAGGCACTGAGAGAGGTAACTGATCACATTGCTCCAGGGGTCAGGGTCCTTGACCCTTTAACTCTGATAATTGTTGTTGATCTGGGGAAAATTCCTCTAGAGTCCCACTGTTGAATGGTCTTCTCCGGGAGCAGGTGGCTGTGCCATCCCCTCAAAAGGTACCTTGTGTTCTCCAGGGATTTGACCAAAGCCAATCTGCCCCTCTCTGGAGATTACAAGTATAGCCATGAGGTTTTTTCTCCCATCCCATTCAGCAGCTGCTCTAATAGATTTTGCTCAAGGGAAATATAAAGGAGCCAAGAAAAGAAGACTCCAAGTCTACATAGACAAAGAGCGTGTTCTTCCTTAACCTTACAGCACAAAATTTTTAAAAGAGAACATCTTTAAACTCTCTTTAATATAGTTTGGGGGTTTGGGGATTTTTTTAAGTTTGGGTTTTGTTCAGTTTGTTTTGTTTTTTGATGGGTTTTTTTTGGTTGGTTGGTTTCGGTGGAGGGGGTGTTTCTTTGTTGGGTTTTTTTGTTTTGGGTTGGTTTTCTTTTTTTTTTTTTTTTTTTTTTTTTTTGTGTGTTATCTTCAGAAACATATTTGTGATTTTCCAGTAGCTTTTAAAAATGCTGAACCTGAGATTTCACTAAACGTATGTGATGGTAATCTACCAAGTGAATTTTGGCTGTCAGAAGGTGTAATGAGCTCTGTACAGCTCCCCTGTGGCTCACCAGACTGGGGCTAACTACACGCTTTCCCAGAAACACATATTGTGCATATTTTTCCAAGTTTTTGATATAGATATTGAGTGTCACTAGCCCAGGCAGTATTCACCTGGGAGGCCCTGAACTGTGTGTGCCTCAAGCTGCAGAGAGGAGCTGCAGGTTTTTAAGGGTCTGTGTGGTCAGGGTAATGTTTCAATTGCCAAGTGAGAGTTAGTGACAGAGCACTAACTGCTGTATCTGCATGGGCACATCTCCCTCTGTGCTGGGGATGTCCCTGTGCCTGTCTCAGTAGCATGCCTCTGCCAGTGTGCATCAGAAACTGATGCAGAACATGCATGACCCAAAGCTGCAAAGTCTGGAAGAAATAGGGGCTGAGTGTTGCCCTCCTTCTTCAAATTGTAGAGCAAATGGAGCAGGTGACAATGAAAGTGCCCCATGGCACATCTGAAGTCTGGCCTGTGTAGTCCTTGCTGTAAAACTCAATATGGGATTCTCCTGGTGGGTGTCTGAGCCAAGCATCCACCTAGACCTGGGGGATCTGCTGGTTCCAACCCTGCCTGCAACTCTCTCCTTCTGCCTGGGGCTTTCTGACACCAGTGGTCCCCTGGCCTGTCCCTCCAGAGCTCAGCAAGGTGATGAAATCACCACATGACCGGTATCCCCAGGTGGGACTTTGGGATGGAGGCAGCTTCAGCACCACGCGAATGAGTCAGCCTCCCATGTCAGAGAGTGTTCCTTAATTTAGATTAAGGAACAGGCTACAGTTCCTCCAGACATTCATCCCTGAGCCCTTGTGCTCACATTTGCTTTATTGTTGGCTCTCTGATGGTCTCCTGTGACTTTCTGAGGGTGACTGACAGCCCCCAGGGGCACTGGCAGGGAAGGAGGAGCTGTGACACCAAGCAAGTAACACCAAGGGCTTTAGAGGCCTCATTGCTGTACTAAGCTCCAGAACTTGGCCCCTGTGTCATGCTTGTATCACAGAGGTATTGCCCAAATGATTGTGGAATCAAGGTCTTTGAAGGTGTCCCACCTCTTAATGTACATTAAGGACTAAGAATTTCCGTATTATTATTAAATTTTGGTAATCTAAGTAATGGTTCTTCTTATTGAGGTCCTTTTTGCTAGTCATTGAGGCAAGAGGTGATGATTTTCTTTTCAAAGTGAAATCTTAATAGTGTCCCACAAAGGGTGTGGTGGAACTCCTGAAATAAACTTCCTCCATCCCTACTTGCAGTGGGAGCATGACAGGAGTCACTTGTTTGGCTCACCTTGTCTCTGGCTGTTATCTTGCTCAGTTTCAGACAGGTTGAGAGTGAACCTACAGAGCAAGGAATGGAGAGGAAGAAATGATACTTTATTATTTTTATTAATTGTTTTCACTATTCTGGCTTCTAGCAGTGGAGGCACAGAACAGGTCCCTGCTGGGAAAAGCACTCTGCAGGTGCAATGGAAAGGCAATTCCTGCCCCAAGCAGCACAAACATTAAACAAAAAGATTATGAGAGAAGAGACTAGGTCTCAGTGTCATAAACCTCTTATTTACTTCTGCAATAGTGATAACATGAAAATCAAAGATTATTGCCTGACAGATGTTTCCATAAAGCAATAAAACAAGCAGGGAGAAGAGCAGTCTTCCATGAAGACAATAATTTCCTTTTGGATGCTTGACTGCTGCTTCAGGAAGTTTTCCATGTCCTGCTCCATCCCCCTGACTAGCAGCCATTCTTCTCTGTGAGCAATTTCTTGAAGCCAGTGAGGGAAAGCCCTGGGACAAGA
This sequence comes from Serinus canaria, assembly GCF_022539315.1. Lineage (NCBI taxonomy): Eukaryota > Metazoa > Chordata > Aves > Passeriformes > Fringillidae > Serinus > Serinus canaria. Next base: position 14,838,737 of record NC_066314.1, on the reverse strand, counting down.
AAACCCCTGGAGTGGGAAACCTCCACAGCACACTTCTTCAATGCTGTGTGTTCTCTGCAACCTCCTGCAGGGAAACTTCTCCCAGGGGCTGTTTCAATACTCAACAGAAATAACTTTCCCGTGTTCTCTGTGAAGCCATGTGTCAGAATTACTCCAGATATTTTATTGATGGGACAATGCCCACATGCAGTGTACTGAAGCCAGCTCTTGGCCTCTCCATATCAGCAGCAATACCTCTACCACCTTTATAAGGGTGAATAAGTAATGCCCTAAGCAGTGAAGCTCTCAGGTGCTATTTTCTCCTCCATACCAGTACATGTGAGCGAGGCTCTGGTTTTGGAGTTGAAACTGCTGACTGCATCCCCAGCATGTCTGTGGCCAGTGGGGAAAAGGCAGTAATGCAAATTTCTGCTTGGTGGTATGATCTGAAGAAAGCTTCATTTAGTAATACCCATGTATTATTTAAACATTTATCACTTTGCTCTTTCTCAGAACTAGTTCTCATCAATTTATCATGTGCCTTACATTTTGCTACCTACATTTTCTTCCTTTTGGTAAATCTTTTAAAGGCAACCTGGAAAGTTACAGCACCAACCATGAGCCACTTTGCATGTTGGTGGCTGGATGCCCGAATTACTCTGCTGCTCAGGGTTCAGAAAATTGTGTCTGAAAACCCCAATCCCAGTCTTCTGGTGGTAACATCCCACTGCCAGCACCCTCTCTCTCCTCCAAGACACCCAACGACAGACAAGGCACTGAAATAAGACCTTAGGGATGTGGAGGAAAACAGCTTTTGGTATCTCTCTGTCTCCTCTGCCCACCTTGGCATCCAGGCCCTGGGCAGTGCTGGCTGGGGCACAGAACTGTGCCCCGAGGGCTGGAGCCAGCCAGCATCTGGCTGCAGGGCTGTGGTGAACAACTCCTGCCTGGACAGGGCCTTGGGATCTTTGGTAAGTGCTGTGAGCTGCTCCTCTGGGTCTGGGCTCAGAGCCTGACTGAGCTCTGGCCAGAGGCAGCTCCTCAGCCACCCTGCTTCACCCATTATGGCTAACCAGCTTCCAGATACCTTGGGGGCAATGAACACCCAGGAGGTCCATGAGGAAAGATGGAATGTCTCCCTGGTGGAGCAGCAGTATGGAGCAGCTGATCCCTCTCCCCTGCTGGCATGGGGAGAGCTGGGACGTGGCATGCTGCTTGTGCCCATCACCCCAAAGTGTTTCACAGTGCACCAGATTCCAGCTTTGAACATTTAAGTGCAGGCTGGCTGCTTCCCCCCATCACAAAGGAGTTGTTTCTTTGCAATGCATGTTTTATTTATAGATGAACATTAGCATTTGCAAGAGGAATGACTTGGGCTCTGAGTTATCACTTCCTATTAACCTGAAATTATTGAGTGTCTGAAATTCGTGAGGAAACCCAGTGAGCAGAAAGTACTAGGAAAATGTTCCTCTCCTTTCCTTGGAGCACAGAGAATAAACAGCCTCCCCCCTTTGGAGGGCTGTGCACAGAAATGTCAAACAAAAGTGACAGCAATTGCCTTTTTAAAGAATCACAAACATTATCCATTTTCCATCTCATATGTATACAGCTCTTAATATATATTGCATAACATGTACATTATCAGATTCCTATTTGCCATTAATAATTGATTTTAAATTGCACAGAAGGGCAGGTCCTGTAGCCTTCTGTTGTGCTTTACAGCCCTTGCTCCTATGAAAATATTTCCCTCTAGCAACACTTCAGCAGCCCTGGGGTTTTGTTTGAACAGGATCTGAGGGGGCTGAAGAAAAAAAAAGTTCCTTTCAGCTACACAGGGTTGGGCAAGGGGATGGGGAAGGACTGAATGGCTCCTTTGCCCCACTGCTGTGGGGCCAGACCCATTCCCATCCCCAACAGTGGATTCCTGTCTTGGCTTGCGGGGAGCTTGGGATATAGGGCAAGGCTCATCTTGGCAAGTTTAGATACCTACAGTTTGGGCATCTTAATCTGATTGCCTGGATTGCTCCTTGATCCTGCCTGGGGGCCCTGCCCCACACAGAGGTGGCCAAAGAGGCAGTAGCAGAAGGCTGAGCTGCTCTCCCCCCTTTCCCAGGGACAGCAGGGAGGACTTCACCAATTAGCTCACGAGAGATGTTTAGCTTCCTTTCAGGGTTGTAAGTGATCCAGCACGAAGCTCAGGCTGTAGGAGGAGGGCATTCCTCACACCCCTAGAGCAGACCCTGCAATTTTACAGAAGGCCCCTTGTTGTTCCTGAGCCCAGATATCAGGGCAAGGCTCGGAAACGCAGCCCTCATCTTTTAACCTCCACATCTGGAAGGCAATATTTTTAGTGCCTCATTTTCAAGCATTCTTCCTCTTCATTCATCCAAATCACAAATAATCATTTGCATTTATGTAGCAACTTTTAGGCAGAACTCTAAAGTGCTTTACAGATCCAAGATGGCTCTTTAAATTGCTTTTTTTTAAAATCCTCCTTATGCTCTGGATAGGGACAATCTGGTATCAATCAATTCTTTCTGTGCTTATGAACTTCCATGGTCTGTGACTGACAACTTTAATAATCATCTTTATGAAGCCTAGGCAGCATCCAGAGTAGCACCTAAATGGCCCCCAGGAGCTGTAATTAAAATTAAGCCGCCCATGGGTTGCTTTGATTGCGACGGGGCAGGCCAGCTTAACCTTCAATTTATGCTGACTTAAAAGATGGCTCATACAGAGAACCTGTTTGCCAGACATAGATTTGAATTAATTATGCTGATTCTCTGCTTTTATTTTACTATCTGATTAGGCTTACAAATGAAATCATGGTCCCATCTTTTGCAGAGGCTTTGGTGGGAATGCCACATCCCAGCAGGCTGCTGTGGGGTACCTGTGGGCTTTCTGTCCATTCCCCAGCACAAGGGAGGTGTTTGGGGGTCTGTGGGAGGTGGTAGCCTGTCATGCACCCACTGCTGAACTGTTCCTGGCAGACACAAAGCTTCTAATTTGATCTCAGAACTGCTGGACTGGAAACGTGTACTGAGCATAAGCAACCAACCCTGGCAAACCCCAGCTCAGCCAGATGCACTTCTTCCCCCTGCTTCTCACTAATGGAGCAGGTTTTCTGGCATTTCTTGTCTTCCAGCTGCAAGGAATAGACTCTTAATTAGCAGCAACAGAATCTGAAAAACTAATCAGAAAATATGATTTCTTAGGTAAGGTTATTTTCTAACTTCTGTGTACCAAAATACAGCTTCACATGGGGCATTTTGAGTCAATTAAGCTAGGTGTCTCTCACGTTGTGTGGTTTGAAAGCCAGAACTGAAAGGTGGTGGATGCATTACAACAAGGCTGTAATTTTGTTACAGTCACTTTTTGAAAATGTCAAAATACAGATATGAAACCTCCCCCTCAGCAAATTTACCAAACCCATTGCTAACAGCTGAGCAGCATGTAGCATTGCTTCTTATCAAACTTTTTGTGTTAACTCAATAATTATATTTTTATTTCCTTTTCTTCCCTAAAAGCCTGTATCATATCACCAGCTGAGCTGCAGTCTCCCTCTGATGGCATTGCTTTCCCATAACTTGACAAAGTACATGGACTTAGGGAATTTCTTAAGCCTGTTTTCCCCTGTGTCATGGTTTAACCCCAGCCAGCAGCTCAGCCCCACAAAGCCACTCACTCACTCCTCCATGGTGGGATGGAAGAGAAAATCAGAAGGGTTTAAGCAAGAAAAATTGGTGGGTTGAGCTAAAGAATGTTTAATAGGTAAAGGCTGTGCACACAAGCACAGCAAACCAAGCAATTAATTAAACCCTTCCCATGGGCAGGCAGGTGTTCAGCCTTCCCCAGGAAAGCAGGGCTCCATCATGGATAACAATGACTTAGGAAGACAAACACCATCACTTGGACTGCCTCTGCCTCTTCCCCTTCCCCCAGCTCTATGTGCTGAGCATGATGCCACATGGTCTGGAAAATCCCCAGGGTCAGCTGGGGTCACCTGTCCTGGCTGTGTCCCCTCCCAACCCCCTGTGCACCCCCAGCCCCGTTGCTGGTGGGGTGGGGGGATGAGCAGAAAAGGCCTTGACTCTGTGTAAGCTCAGCAGGGACTAAAGCATCCCTGAATTGGCAGCAGTGTTTCCAGCACAAATGCACAACACAGCCCCACACCAGCTACCATGAAGAAAATCAGCTCTACCCCAGACAAAGCCAGCACGCTGACTAAATATTGTCCTTTTCCAGCAGCAAAGACATTCCATGCACTCTTCCTGCACCGGTGGTAGATCCAGAGTGCATTTTTTATTGGCATCTTCTAATGCAGTACAGGTAAAATAAAGCTACTACGTGCCTTGCTTGGTGAGTATGGCGCAAAAGAGGCTTGAACTCCTCTTATCATTCCATGAACAGATGAGTGGGTTGAGATAAGAAAATACTAGAATGGAGTGACTGCCAGTGCCTAAGAACATGCATATCCCTGGTGGGTGATCTGTAGCATGCCACTGTCCACAGCTGCCTACCCCTGGCTTTCCTGGGCAAAGCTGGCACCCACACCTCTTGTGGGGCAGCAGCCAGGGGTCCTGAGTTGGCCCAATGGGGGAGAAATCTCCCTCTCTCCTTGTATCTGCAGGTGGAGATGGATCCCACTTGAGGATGAGGGCACTCCATGAGCAGCCACAGCATCAGCCTGGGGTCTGTGGCTCACAGGACTCTTGTACAGGACAGGAAATAATGGCCAAGCACAGCTCATTTGTCACATGTGATTTTTAAAGTTTCAAGACACTGCTTTTGCAAGTTCAGGTGGTTGATGTGATAATTTCTGCTGCTCTTCTGTTGAGGATGTCCTTCCAGGGAATTACTTCCCATCTTCTCTGAAGTTATTGGCTCAGCACACAAGCAGCTTCTTCAAACACCATCCTAAAATGTCCACTGCAAAGATAGCAGAATATTAAGTGCTTTAGTAGGGAGGTTTTGGAGAGTTTAAGCCTAAATTCCTCTCCTCTGCCAGCTTCAGGCACTCAACTCTTGCAGTGAGAGCCACAGTGCTGCAGTTGGAGTAGGTCTTGGTCTGAAAAGAGAATCAAGAACTTGCCAGATACTTGGCTTATCCTGCACTGTGTTCCAGATGTTTTAGGAAGGCTTTAAATGCAAGGCCTGAGATTTACTTCTTAATTTACACAAATTATTAAACTGGCAATCTTCATATTGCTGGTGAAACCCTATTAAGATTTTTCAAATTATCATTACAAATTGAATCTTCTCCCGTGTGTCTCATGTACTATGAGTTCTATTTTCTTAGCACAGCAATATTTCAAGTCTAAAATTAAAGCCAGAAGGATCGGTATAGTAATTAGCCTTTGAAATAACTCTATCTGCAGTACTCTGATGCCTTTTAATATTTGGTCAGTTAATGGCAGAGCTCTTCCTAGCAGCATTTCTGTCTCTGCATTTTTGTAATGCCCTTTGAAATGGGAATTGGTTTAACTGGGAAATGGCTGGGTCCAACCAGCTGCATTAGCTGAGAAACACCTTTGGATGGTGATGATAGAGACAAGGAAAGAAGGACCAGGCTTTGCCTTTCTTTCAGAGACTCTGGGGGACACAGCCTGGCAGGGATGTATCTCCTGTGCCCTGCAGCAGCAAGGGAGGAGCCCAGAGCCTGCCTTTGCCTCACCTGTATTGACCTCCCAAAGGTGTGTCTCAGTGACTGGGTACAATCCAGCACCTTCTGGGACCACCTCACCTGCATGTGTCACCTTCTGCTAAGTCCTGATCTGTGGCAGCCCATTTCCAAGGCAGCTTCCCAAAAATGTCCTGCTGACTTGACCTATGTAAAGCTCAGCCACAAAATCACATGTCATTGGTGAACAACACATTTCAAAGAAAGTTTTATAGAAGCAGGACTGGGCAGGGAGGAGAAAGAAGAGCCACTGCCACACACAGATTTTGTCCAGTGGCAAACCCATCACTAGCAGCTAGCTGCTGGTGTTTCTGGAGTTAGGCAGACTCTAGCCCATCTCTCTGTTTTAATCCCAGTCTTGTGATGGCTCAGGGGGACAGCAAACTGGTTTAAAAGCTTCACAGGCAGGGTGGTTGGCTAGCCCTTGTGCAGGCATCCAGCCCATCTGTGAGGAAAAGTGGGACAAAACACAGTCAGGCCCAGCAACTCTTATGTCTTACCTGAATCTTGAGGATCTCCACGGCTGAGGCTTCCTCAGCCTCTCAGGGCAGCCTCTCTCCCACTGTCCTGATGAAGGGAGTGCAGCCTTACCATGGCTGATGTGCCAGGCAGCAAGGCTTGGCGTGTCCTCTCCCAGCAGCCAGGAGTTTGTGCCACTGCCAGGGTGAAGGCAGGGCTTACTCCACAGAGGGATTTTGCTCCTCTCCTTGGAATACAAACAGTGGGATTTGACTGCTAAACCTACTCTGCATCACTGCTGGGAGGCAGCACTCTTGGAGACACAGCTGCTGGAGGTTGTGTGGAGATAACTGGGATTTTTCCCCTGGATGTCAGTGGAAAGTAAAGCTGCAGTTGTGTCCACTAAGGACATGAATATATCTCTAATGCAGGTAAGTAAAGTTTTAATTTACGTCCTGCTATGTCAGTCAAATGTCAGGAAGAGAATGTGCATCATAAAGTACCACAGAGAGCCAAGGCAGGTCAGTTAATAGTCCAGGTCCTTTAAAAATCTTTTAGGTTTCCTTTTCACAAATCAAATTAATATGACCATTTTCATGGCTGCTTTGATTATATTGTTGCTTCCTTCCTAGAGCTCTGTAAGCATCATGAGTGTGCAGCTGATATTAACTGCTAAGGGACAGACTATTAAGGGTAACAGCCCTTAGACAAAGAATGTGGGAGAACCAAACCAAACAGAATTAAGTCAATCAGCTTCAAGATTTCAGTAGCCAAAGAGAGATAATAAATAATAGTTTGTAGAAAAACAATCTAAAAGTCAATAGTTCAGGAGAACTGTCAGTTTCTTGTACAAAATGATGTTAAGATACAATTCTACCAGCATGTATTCACACTGGAAATTGCAGCAGGAGACCAGTTTGGACTACTTCATCTCTTCAGTAAACTCATTCAGGAAAGAAGTACAGAAAACTGGGCACGAGGTCAAGTGAGCAAGGATGGCTATCAAAGAACAGTATGCGCTGGAAGGGAGACAATCAAATTCAAGAGAAAAAGAAATAAAGAATAGCAAACCCCACAATGTGTGGAGGCATTGGAAAGAGAAATATCAGATGACACATTGGTTCACTACTCACTGCAAAAGGAAAGTTAATGACAAGAAATACCAAGGAGACAGAATGCCTCTTTTGCGTCAGTTGTTACAAGATGCTTTGGTAGTGATTGAACAGCTACTCTAACTGAGGGGAAATGGTTCAAACTCAGATTAAAAGAACAGAAACATGAAAGATGTTAGAAAGTGCAACAATAAATAAAATATTTTCAAATTGCTGGAGCCTCATGGAATTTGAAAGTTGGATGGTCTCCAAGGATACTTTGAGAAGTACATGTAAAATATCAGAGTAGAAGTGAAGAACCAAGAAATTCCATAAAAGAAAATTGTATCTCTTGCTGAGAAGAGGCAAAAGGAGGCCCTGGTAAATGCACATCATTTGGCTTATTTCCAAATCTCAGAAGAGGTCTTGAAACAAAAAACATCCTAGTTTTAAGTGTTTCAGCTGTATCACATATACAAGAAATAGCCACTGTAGGTTTGTCATACACCAACAGTGTGTATTGATGGCTTTGGGCTGTGATCTTCTTGGCCCTTCACAGATGTCATGGGACAACTCCTGAGACTGGACTGCGGGAATGGAAGGATACAGGCTCTTTAGGAATAACAGGCAGGAGAGATGAGAAGGGGGTGTCACCCTCTAGGTCAATAGGCTGTGGGGATGTGCAGCCATGGTCTGGGAAAGGGCAGTGGGAGTGGATCAGACCAACATCCCACCCTGATGTGGGATGGCCCAGCCTGTCCCTGGGGAGTGTGGGAAAGGTGCTTCTCTGGTCATGAGCCTGTGACAAGATGCTCCAGGCACCTCTCCTGCCCTATGGAATGGGGGGTACCAAGATATCCACAAGGGATAGTGGCAACTCTTGGATTTCTTCAACAGCTTACGTGGGAGGGACTTTGAAGGGGCCAGGGCCATTTCCCTGCTCCAGCATGAGCATCCATAGCTACTGCAGGGGGATCCCCCTGTGCCTGCCCTGATCCCAGCCGTGGCAGGCACAGGAGGAGCTGCTTCCCCTCTCTGGAGTGGGGATGAACAGGATCATGGTTGCAGGGGACTTGACCAGTGTTGTTCCTGGTGACACCAAAGAATTAAAATGTAACCAGTTCAACCTGGATGTTGACACACTGAGACAAAAGCTGTCACAGGACATGTAGGAATTAGTTCAGGGGATTGTCAAATACCATCAATAAAATGATGGAGGAAAAAAATGCATCCTGCTCTAACAGGTCTTAACACTCTGGCCTTTCCAGTTGATTGTTGAGAGACGCACAAGGAATTTTAATCCTATCTGGAGAGTACTGAACAGTGTCCTTCAACTGATTTCAATTACCATAAACGCTGTCACTGTTTTTCAAGTTTCAGTATTCAGATGCAGTGAGCAAAGCCAGTTCCACAAAAAAAGAGAGAAAAAAGAAAAAAAAATCAGACTGCACAGTGTGAAGATTAATTCATGGTCGCTGTCAAGGAACTTGGATATAATAAAGGAGAAATAAAGTGTTTCTTGTAAACCTAATATTAAAACATTGTTCCTTTCTGTTCTTCTGCAAAGAACATTTTAATGGGACTCTGTAGGTGAAAACTGCATTAAAAACAATTATCTCTGTAATTGCTATCTTGCTGCTCTTGACCTCAGAACACACAATCCTGCACTCACTGTAAGGGAATTATTCTTGGGATAGATACTTATGTAAATGGGGTCAAATATGTGAGACATTTAAGATGGATGGATAGCAGGAAAGCAGAGTGATCAGAGGCTACAGGTGAGTTTTCACTTGCAGAGGACTTGTGCAGAGGCTGAGCTCCCAGCATTTCTCACCCCTGCTGCTCCACGCACTCACACAACCGCTGTGGCTCTGGCACTCAGCAGCCGATATTGAGGGTGTCTGACAGCAGCTGTACTCTGAACTGCTTCCAAACACTGCACTATTTACAACTGCAGATGAGTGCCCACGAGCAACTGAGGCTCACATTCCCTCCCACAATGGTACCTGGCACCTAGTAAAAAAAAATTCCTGGCAATTGCCTCGGTGTCAGATGATGAACCTGAGCCCAGATTTGCTGCGCAAGCTTCAGATTTCCAATGGGAAATGTATTAAAGCAACAACAACAAAAGTTTCATCCCACCTTTTTACATTTGACTACAGTAATAACTATGGCACTCGGCTGCTGAATTAGGATTCTGGATTCTGTATTCTGTAAACTGTCCTGTGCTGTTGGAGAAGGGCTCCCCACTAGCCCTGATGGAAATCATCCAGTTGAGTTAAAATGAAAGCAGGTAACAGGACTTCTTAGAAACCTGTCCCATTTTGCTTTTACACTGGAAAACAGGGAAGCATCATCACATTCATTTTATTTTAATCCTTCTGGCAGGATGGCTCTCCCTTATGCTCAGACACTGCACCATCAGTGCTGCCTCCCTGCTGCCTGCCAGCTGGCAGCAAGGTGAGGGAGAGACACTGCTTGTGCAGCTGCTCCATGCCCCCTGCTTGTGTGATGGCTCTGGTTTGCCCACTCAGCTGGAGCTGTTGCTGACACTCCTGACAGCAGTGTCCAGGGGCTCAGGACAGCCCAGCACCTCATGGTGCATGGATTTCTGTTGGAAAGATGCAGCTGCTCAGATGCTCTGACCTAGAGGCTGTTATGAGCTATCCCCATCACAGATGCTACTTTTTAATCACTTTAACCATTGTAACTAATTCAACAAGAGGGCCTAAAACACCTGTTAGTTGTGCCTGGCCCTTGATACTCAGCTGGGGAATTTGAGGATTAAAAGCCTTTTACTCCAATATAAAAATGGGTGTCAGGCACCCTGCTGCCAAAAATGGCATGGGGAATTTCTTCCCTACCTTTTGCATAAGACAAATGATGATTCTAGATCTTTTTGTCTGCAAGACAAACATACTCTGAAAAAAATGTCCCATTTTCCCCCTGGATCTGCAGAGACCCAGAAGCACCAGCCTGGGACAGTGACTGCCACATTTATCTGAACAGAGCGCTGAGTGTCAGGTCTGGCCATGCCACAAAGAGCTGAGCTGAGAGGACTGGCAAGGGTGTCCTGCTTTTTTGTCAGGGGTTTGATTATTACTGTCCCTGATGCTCTGGAGCAGTCAAGACCGAAGGCCCTAGGGAGAATTTTAGCCTATTACACACAAGGAATCAGGGAGCACACAGGGAAAGAGGGACACTTGGCCTCTACTTGACTTAAGCTGAGTGCAGATGCCTGAACAGAGCATGTGAGTCAGGGTTTGTCCATGGGTATGACAGCTACCTGCAAGCAGCTCTGTACTGGTGAGTGTGCCAGCTGGACACAGCACAGTTACAGCAATCTCCTCTGCATGCACCTAGAGAAACTGTGGAGGAAATGATCTGCCTCTAAACACAACCTTGCTATAAACATCTCTTGACCAGAATTAAGTCCAGACTCTTCAGAGGAAAATACCTGCTGCCTCCTCCTCAGGAGAAGAAATGACCTCCCTGCAATGCCTGTGCTGCCTCCAGCTGAATCTCCAGCTCCCAGGCAGGAGGCAATTAGATGGCCAAAGCTACAATTCCTGGGTCACATCAGCAGAGAAGCTCCTCCTGGATGGTGTAAAGTGAGTTTGTTCAGTGATACAAAATGCAAATTTTAAATCAGCGGGAATTGTCAGTTTTATTGGGTTGGTCTCACTCTTAAAAAGCTAAAAAGGAACTTTCATTTTATTTCTGATTACAGTTTCAATGCCTCTTACATTTGGAAATGGTTGCTCCTTCTCTCTGCCTGGCAGTGTATTAGTCAGAATACTTTTCACAGGCTCCTTTATATACTGAAATTGGTTTTAGAAGAGGGCACCTTGCCAGTTATTTTTCTTCCATTTTCTTGGAAAAGGATCAGACATATTTATTGTCCTTGTATTTGTAACCATGGCAAAGTATCTTATCTTCTGTGATGCTTATGTGGTAACGCTGCTGTTTTCTCCTGGAAGTGTGTCAAACTGCCTCCCAGAGCTTTTAAGTCCATTAACATTTTCATAGGTGCCTTTCTTACAGATGTATTGGAGTTGAACTATACAATCTCCTCAGCAGATTTTGGGCTTTGTGTTTTGTAATGACATGAGTTCTGTGCTTCCATGCTGGAGGCTGGAGATCAGTGGTTTTGTTTGGTGGATATGGAAGAAAAAGGAGGAGTATCATTGTCCTGCCCAAGAAATGTGAATATCCCCAAGCAATGCCAAATCCCTGGGGCCTGTCTGCTGCAGAGAAAACTGCATTTTCTCCAGAAATGTACTAATCAAAAGGCAGATCTTTTGGGTGCTGAAAAATGGCACCAAAGCATAACAAAATAGGGAAGTACAGGTGTGCAGAAATTGTGTGAAAGAAAAAAGTTGCATGAGGAAAACAAAGATATTAAGAAAAAGTGTAAATGTTCTAGATGCATTGAGGCAGTGAGGACTAATAGAAACTATATTGGAGGAACATTGCAAATTGCTGCCTCCTGTATTAAACAATTGTCTTCTATTAAGATCTTCAACACAGCAAATTTTCTTGCTTAGATTTTTTACCACTCTCAATTTCAATTGATTAAGCACAACTAAATCAGTTTAGGATTATCTTTAAAGATGACCTGAAAGGGAAAGAAGTACTTCTGCTTCATTACCAAGTAGGCATTTTTTTCTTAATGTCACACACCAAGGGTATAGCATTTCTTGTTTTCTTCAATATTTTTAGTTTTTCATTGTGCTTTGGGAATATCTGGCTGGTTTTCACAAGGTATTTGTGTACTTTTTGTTCTGTGCATATACAATGAGATCATACAATTATTTTTCTGCAAGACTGGAGACCAAATACGTGGATAATACAAAGAGAATAACATTTGAACAATTGACAGAGGCAGAAGTTTTAGTCAAGCTGTTTAAAAAGGTTTGACTTTGTTTTTAGGGTTTAGTACCTCCAGCTTTCCACAGTGCTGTTTGTTTCAGCAAAAATGTGGCCAGCAGGTCTAGGGCAGGCATCATTCCCCTGTACTTGGCACTTGTGAGGTGGCACCTTGACTCCTGAGATAACTTTGAGCACATCACTACAGGACAGACCCTGAGGTGCTGGAGCATGGCCAGAGAAGGGCAGTAGAGCTGGGAAGGGTCTGGAGCACAAGCCCTGTGTGGAGCAGCTGAGGGAGCTGGGGGTGTTCAGCCTGGAGAAAAGGAGCAAAGGGGAGGCCCCGTTGTTCCCTGCAAGGAGGCTGTGGCCAGGTGGGTGTTGGTGTCTCCTCCCAGGTAACAAACAGGATCAGAGAAAATGGTCTCCAGCTGTGCCCAGGGAGGTTCAGACTAGATATTAGGAAAAATTTTTTCACTGCAAGATTATCAAGCACTGGAGCACTGCCCAGGGAAGCAGTGGAGTCACAATCCATGGAGGCATTTAAAGGATGTGTAGATGGGACACTTAGAGACATGGTTTGGTGGTGGATTTGGCAGGACTGGGTTAACAGTTGGACTTGATGATCTTAAAGGTCTTTTCCCATCAACAATTCTTTAATTCTGTACTATTGCTGCCTGCAGGCAGAGGTGGAGCCCTGTGAGCTGCTCAATGGAAAGACCCAGCATTGTAAGCAAACACAGCATTGTGAGCAAACACAGAACCACTTTGCCCTGGGCCCTTTGTCCTGCAGCTTAGCTCACATCTTCATGCACCTGGAGAAAAGGTTCAGTCCTCTCACATTATTGGGATGGTTGGTTCAAGAGTCACGATATTTAAACTAGAATTGGAGATGAAAGAGAATGACAGAGTCTGTCTCAACAGGGATGAAAGACCCACAAGTGTCAGAGGGCAGCCAGAACCTGTGTGTGTAAATGGCCTCATCTGAGCTGGCCTTCCTTTATAGTCACCAGAGAGAAACAGGCACAACCTCTGTGAAAAGTCACTGCATTCTAATGAAGCTGACAGAAATAGTCCAGCTTACTCACACCCTGTGAGAGCCCATTTCTCACCCTTCACAAGAAAGGGAGCTCAGGGTGATGGACTCATCTATAGATATTAGCACCACAGATTTCTAACATTAAGGCAGATGGATCCTTTGATTCCTTCCTAGCTAGCTTCAGTTCCAACACCTCCTGCCTCTATGTGTATTTTTTCCTGTCTTCAGAAGTATTATATGACTTACAAGACAAGCTTCCTTGGGAAAGAACAAACAAAATTGATCAAAAATGAGCTATGCTCTCTTGATACAGCAAATAGACTTGGATGAAATGAGATAAGATAAAAACCTGTCAATATTTGAAGACCTTGTAAATTAAAATTTTGGCACAATTGTGCTAGTTTGCAGCCTGTCTGCTGCTGTAGAGTCCAGAAGTGGCCCCTTGATGCTGGTTTTAGCAGTCATTGATTTCTACCACGCTACAGACATGCAAATTTCTTTGCCAAAGAAATTGATCTTTGGAGGTGTGTAGGGTTCAGAAAGTCTGTTGGCTGCCCTGAAAACTGAGGCCACTCATGTAAGACATAAGGCAGGCCCCAGTCTCTCCACAGTCTGTCCCAGTCCCAGTGTTCAGAGTTTTCCCAGCAGCTCCCTTTCCCTGGGGGTTTGAGCCAAATGAATGCTCAGGCTGGCATTAATGATCTTGTAAAAACGTTCATGATCCAAATGTCCCAGTCAACAATTTCTCTTTAAAAAGGTAGGCAGTAACCCAATACTGCAGAATATCCTATCATACAAGCACTCTCTTATTGGACTTTCTTCCACTGTTTGTTGGCTTTCCTCTTTGTCCAGAAGGACATTCCTTCTGGTGGTTCTCCATCAGCCCTGTGCTCTTTTATCTCTGGGTGTTGGACTGCTGGTGAGACCAGTTTGACATGATGGGACTGAAAGCTGAGAGAGCAAAATCTGTGGTGCATCTTCTAAGGTCTTTAGCTAACACCTTCACAGTTGTTTTACTAACAAGTGGTCTGTGCTCCTTGATTCATACAACCCACAAGGACAGCCTACAGGACTTTGGGATGCCAGAAAGAGATTAAAGCAGATTAAATCAGCAGTTTAAGCCAGGCTTGAGAGGGGAAGGAAAAGCCGTACTGTCCATGGCTAACCAAAAACATGAAAATTGTGTTCACAGCTGACTGGTGGCACAAAGGTAGGTCAGAAACAGATCATTTAGCAACACTTGGCAAGATCCAGAACCAAAATCTTTGGCCTGAAAAGGTTAATGGAGTCCTCACCACCCACCCCCACCCCCCTGGCTTGTCAGTCAGTGGAGCTCTGTTACAACAGTGTAAGGCTGCTCAAATAATCCCCAGCAAAGGCACTGGCAAAAGCAGGTGCTGTCCATCAGGGCCGAGGCCAAAGGAGCAGTTCTGGGATCCTGGTGCAGCTCAGGGGCCCGAAGGACCATTCCCTGCTCCTGCCTGGACAGCCACGTGCTTTGGTGAGGGGCAAAGCAGGCATCACCCTGCTGGGACAGCGGGGCTCAGGCTGCAGGCTAATCTGGACAGCACTTTGGGAGCAGTGAGCTGCAGAGATTTATCATCTAGCCTGTAACTCCTATTTTATGTTATCAGTTTTAATTTGGACAGGGCTTGTGTTATGCTCTTTCACTGTACCACCCTGCTCTTGGGGGAGAAGGCTCACAGAAGTGCCTGATCTATCTTCCTTCCAGCACTTATTGCTTTTTTGCTTACTGCTGCATCCTCTTCTGTGTCTTAGCTAAATACATCCAACTTTCTTGGTCCCTTCACGTAGCAGTCCCAAGAGACTGCTAATGAGAACAAATTATATTTTGGCATTAAAGTTTTTGAGATCCGAGGGGAGGCCTAAGGTACAAGAACACAGAAGATATGTTCCACCAATTTGTGCAATGACATTAAAATGGGGCTCTAATGACTGGAAGCTGATCCTGGATAAACTTAAGCTAGCAGGAAAACAATGACTTTCAGCAGAGTAATTCATCAGTAAAATAGCTGGGCTGGGATGATGGAATACTCAATTTAATTGAAGATGAGGTGTCCCCTTCTGGAGAGGTGAATTGCTTGAATTTCTTTCCCGGTTTTTAAATCTATGTGGCAATTCTCCTTTACTGTTTTTTTTTCCCTAGCCCAGATTTACATACTTTGGAAATTATTTTGTCTAGTTGAAAAATCAATTACCACAGGGAAGTCCACAGGAAAGTACTGTCATGTTGGCCATGCTGAAGGGAAGACCAGAGAGCTGGTATCTCCCTCACAGACTTGTAGGGCTGGTTTTGAGGTTATACTCTTGCCTGCAACCACCCTACTGCTCTGTTTGCATTCTAACCTCTGAGTGTCCCAAGGAAGTGCATTACTTCTCAGCCAGGCTAATCCAGAGCTGGTGTGTTGGGGTTTCAGCAGCAGCAAGGGCTGCTGTAGGCACAGATGGATCAGCCAGCTGCTGTTGAAGGTCCATCTTCATGTCCAGGTGTAACAGACATGTGACCCTGCTTCCCTGTGTGCTGCCAAACTGGGTTGGTGCTCACCCAGGAGTCACCCAGGTCCTTGGGCAGAGAGGCAGATAAAAGCCCTGAACTGCAGTGGGTTTGTGCCTCACCTGCTCAGAGGACACGTTTGTGGACATCACCTGGAGAGCTTGGCATGCTTGTGTTGGAGAAGCTGGGAGGTGGAGCAGTGGGATCTGGTACCACACTCTGCCACATCCCCCACATGTGCTAGAGCAGCAGCATTGCCTTTTTCCAGTCTGGGGAAAGGATCTCCTCCCAAACACTCTTCTGTTCTCTGTTTCTTGGCAGTGTCTCTGGCAGGGAAGGTGGTTTGGAGAAGTCACATGAACTCATAGCAGGTCCAGCTGATGGATATTTCTCATGTGCTCCAGTAAAGGACTCCTCCTCAAGACAAAGGATCTGCCTTGTGTGAGTCATAACAAAGCAGAACATCAAACACCTGCACTCACTGACAGCATTCAGAAAGCTCTGGCCCTGAGCTAAAACTAGGATCAGGTGTCAGGATTTCAGGAGGCCATGGCTGTACTTGGGAAGAGTGATTGAGCACTTCTTCTTTGTGTAAGGATTTTTAACATGTCTTCTGTAAAATACAAGACACTTCAGCCTTCACCAGTTGAGGATGTTTTAGAATGTTATGAGAACTTCTCTGACCTATGTTAAATGCAGATCATGAAGACTTTTTACTACAACAGTAATGTCTCTCATAGGAACACCTGACAGACAATTATCCAAGTGGAAAGAAGACAAGAGAAGGCCCCCTGCTCTAGCTGGAGCTTAGGCAAATATCTCCAGGAGCCACTGCTGGTAGAGTCACCATCATCTCTGCAGCCAGGAGCTGGGAAGAGCTCCTGCTGCCACACAAACACTGCTCCTCAAGGCAGCCAAGCACAGCAATGCATCCTTTCAGTGTCTCATATAACTGGTGAAGAAAATATAATTCCCAAGTCCTTCTTAGCTGATAGTGAGATTAAACCTGGCCCAGCCAACAAGGCTCAACAAATGAGCCAAGAACCAGCTGTCCACCTGAAATATGTGGCAATGGCCAAAGCCAGCCCAGCAGTGTCCCACCTGAAGCCTTTCCACTCCTGGGGGACCCCTGACTCTGCAAACAGAGCTGTGGCTCTTGCACCACCAGCAAGATATTGGAAATTCAACATGGTTTATTACCATCTGCCTGTTGTCTACCACAGCATTTATAACAAAAGGAAGACAAATTTTTCTCTGACAGTAAACCTACACCATGGAACAGAAGAAAAAGCTTTGTTTTGACTTGTAATCTGAGCAAACCTGACAAGGAAGGAACAAAAAAAGCAAAAGAACAATAGGCCATTTTTAATAGCAGTTTTTACAAAATAGAAATCATGAAGCTGAAGTATAACAGCTGAAATGTTCAAAGTGTTTCTGCTAGAGCCATTTCCTCTCAGTATTTTTCCAAAGTCACCTTCTAAACAACTAATGAATCTATTACCTCTGTAACCATGTCAAAAACATTTGACCACCTGTTTGCAAATATTAAGGATTTACAAGGAAAGAGGAATTGTGTACCTGAAATTCATTCTCAAAACAGGTAAAATAATCTAGTTTAATCTAGGGATTGAGGATTCCCTGTGAAACCAAATGAGCAAGGCAGTAAAGTACAACTTGCTCTGATATATCTGCTGTATCTCATCTCTTTCTCCTCAATATACACAGAATTATACTTTTCAACATATGTGCACCTCAGACTTGCTGTCTTGACATGCTTTTGATCCCCATTAAAACTCTAAATCATACATGATAATATATGTAAGTTTTCCCATACACGATGGAAAATAATACTGAATTTTTTCCTTTGGCATTCACTGGATGAAATGTACAGTTTCAGTATGGCAGAGAGGACAGGCAAGAGATTTGAGTGGGGTCTTTGAAGATGGCAAGCTGGTCCCACTCCAGTGCCCAGGTTACCCAGTGCTTAGTGCATGGCCTTTGACAAGGGCTGCAAGAACCCAGGAGTCACCAGAGGTCCATGATCTCCAGTGTGACATAACTAAACAGGCACTCCTTGAAACCACTTGGCTTTCCCAGCTGCATCAACAGAGACATTCACCACTGAAGATTGCTCCAGAGAGTCACAACACTGTCATCTCCAGCCATCCCCAGCCCAGACCTCATGCACATCATGGTGGTGCCAGAGCCACATTTGGCAGATTCAACTACACTGTGAAGAGCTTCCAGGGGAGGGAATTTGGACAATGTGCCCCGTTAGGGTTTCTTGTATTTGGCTGATATGCATGGAGCAATCTCCTTGCATTACCACGTCCAGTGCTTCTCCCTGCCTCTGAGATGCTGTCAAGCAGATTTCTCAAATGCACAGAAGAGAGTCTGGGAGCAGACCCTTATCCCAGCCTGGAAAGGGGGGATGCTGCTGCTGTGGTAGGTGAGAGGTGTGTGGTGCTGTTGTAGCAGACAGCACTGCTCAGCCCTGAATCTGCCTCCTTCAGCAGGAGAACAAGGCATCCCACGTGTTGTGCACAGATGGAACCTCAGCAGCCCTGGCTGCCATGCAGCCCACTCAGGTGAGAATCTGTGTGAGCAGCCATGGTGCCCAGACAGATGTCCATCTCCAGATGCATCAATGGCTGCCAGGATGACACTGAAATTATGAAATATCCCAGTTATTTCTTGGAAGTCAATCCAGAGGCTACTCTCAGTAGGACCTCATCATTGTACTGAAGCAAATACTCTTCTATCATCCTTGCTCTGTTTTTTCTAAAGCAGCATGGTCCTGTGTATTCAGCAAGGAACACAGAGTTGAATGCACCAGGAGATTGCTTCTGAGAATGTAATCAAGCCACTCCCTTCCTGCTCTCCTCCACAGACTCCATTTCCTCAAGATCATGTTTTCACAGCAGGCTCTGTGATGGAAGGGGTCCCTGGGTGACAGCTGCTCCAATGCCCAGCTCAGGTTACATCAGATTTCTCAAGGTAATACCCAACTGAGAATGCTGCCAAGAGAGAGGCTGACTGTTCAAAGGAGAACAGTCTCCTCTCTGCAAAACATGTAGGGTTTGAGTTGGTCTGAAGGATGGTCCCTGGTCTGGATGGTTGTGGTCAGGGCAGTGCTGATCTAGAGCTGATCTCTGAGTCATGCCAGCAGTACCTGAACTGCTCTGCACTGCCAGCTCACTTCCTCACACAGCCTGTGAGCCTCTGAAACCATTCAGATTATTTCCTCTAGTTGAAATATTTTTAACCCACCTGAACAGCCCTAAAAAGTGAGATTCTGTCTCAGATTTTTTTTCCTGTGGATGAACCGATAAAGGAGGGAGGAATAGAGAGATGGAAAAGCTGTGAGCTGAAAATAGGACATGTCTGTAAGATGAAGCACAAGAGGGACACGTACAAAAAGTGAAGCAACATGAACAGTGAAGGAAGACAAGACTCAGAGGCCAGTTTCTTTTAACAGCCTCTTACCAGGAATGGAAGTTGTAAGGAAAAGACAAACTTCTCTCATACAGAAAGCTCTGACATCATCACCTGAGTTTTGTCCTTGTACCTCCAAATGGAAAGGGCTCTGCCTCCCACACAGGGAGGAATGCCACAAAGGCACAGACCCAAAGGGAAATGGCAGCAGTTCTTCCTCCACTGCTGCACTGAGGGCAAAGTAGAAACTTCAAAGTACAGAGTAGCCAAGACATGTAAGGAATGTGGTCATTAATACATTTTAAGTTATGTATTTAGAGCCACATCCCATGTCTGAGCCCTGCTCTGCCTTAGCATCCACCTGCTCTCAGTGGGGGCTGCCCCATCACCCTTTTCTCCTGACAGGGAAGCAAGCAGGGGGCAGGCAGTTTTACACTGTTTTACAGTGCTCTTCTTGCTGTTCCCAGCTCCTACCAAGAGGAGTCTGTGTGGTACAGAGGCCTCACTGCTACCCAGGGGAGATAACTGCAAGTCCAAGTTTAAGAGCAGAAGCTTCACAGCCTCTGTGGGCGAAAAATCAAACAGAGCAGACTAAATGGATTACACTAATTAGGAGATGCAATATCCAGAGAAGAACAAGACAGTACTTTCTTTGGGGATATTAGCTGTTTCACAGATGAAAAAGAAAGTCTTCCCAGCTGATCTGTCCTGGCTAATGTCCTTGCAGATAGGCTTTGGAATACATTTACAAAGTCATTGGTTTGGGCTTATATCTTCAGTTATCCCACATCCTCTAAGACTTTTGCTATTAAAGTTCATTCATTGAAAGAATAAATAAAAAATATGTTTAGTAATTGAAAGGAAAACTAATGCTGTTTTACCAGCACTTGGAAACATGTCACACTGTCTCACATTCAGCTACCTGAGAGCTAAGTCTTGTTGTGTAACCACAGGGAGGTTTTGTTCTGCACCCCTCTGGCCAGGAGGCTGCCAAGACTGCCCTCAAATTCACCACTGTCCAGTGTGATTATGGCATTGCTGGTGCACACCAGGATTCAGCCCTGCACCCACGAGCCTCTCAGTGCTGCAGCTGCTGACAGCTGTATCAGGACAGCAGCTGCTGCTGCCAGTGACATCTGCCACACTCATGCTTAATAAAGGAACAGCAGGACATGGAAGCAGGGTAGGGTTGAATAGTGGAGCTTGGGAATGAAACAGAGCTGTCAGAAATAGGGCAAAGAGCTTGCTGGTGCATGCAAGCCTATTTAATACTTCTGGGCAAGTGGCAGTGCAGTGTGCTGCAAGCAGATAAACGCTGCTGAGATCTTTGGTTTGTAAGGTTTATTCACATCACACTTGCCACAAATGAATGCTACACCCAGGGATAAATTAGTGAAGGAGTTCTCTTTTCTGACTGAAATCTAAATGATTTTTGTGCTGCCACCTGAGCTTCTCCAAATATTATAGAACTAGTCCTGACCCTAGCAAGTCATCCCTGTGGATGAAGAGTAGAAGGATGCTGCTGGCAGCTCCACTGCTGGGCAGTGAAAATGCTGAGCTCTCCTTTCCCCTGCCCTGCTGCCCAAACTGCTGGGCTGCAGGCTGGTGGAGCCCCCAGCCCCCTGCCCACACCAGCTGCCCTGGCAGTGCAAGGCTCCTCCAGGCTTGCTCCTGGTGCCTGGGGTGCCTCCCCCCACAGCACTGCAGATACATCCTCAGCCCAAGCTACCTGCCCCCAGCCACATGGTCCTGATGCAAATTGCTGTTTACAGAAATGATGTATTTTCCCCTTTGGTCTCTGTTTTTCCTTGTACAGAATCTTCCCAATTAGGAATAGTTTTTTGGCTGTTTAGTAGACCAGTCCCATGTTTATGTATTAAAATTTTCTTCAGCCTGTTTATTCCGCATCCAAGGGCTTAATCAGCAATTGTGCTCAAGGGTAGCCTGTGTTTTTATTATCTACTTAATCAGATGAAAGAAGGCTTTTTGTCTTTTTTTAAATTTTATTTATTCCTAATTAAGAAAATGATGATACTTGTTCCATAAGAGGAGTGCAGCCTTGTAGCTCCTAGGCAGGAGCAAGCAATGCTGCCAGGGGAAATATTTTGTACACAATCTTCCTTTTGGATCTGGTTATAAAAAAGTAGTGGCATGGACATGATCAATTTGATAAAAACCAACTGCTCACTTACTGAACCCTCCACCAACCTTGGACATCTTAAAATGCACTTATTAGAACAGCTTATCCCTATTTATTTTTATAGATAAATATATAAAGTTTAAATATATAAACTAACATATGTAGTCAATACAAAAACACTTTTTTGAGGTTAGCATTGATTCTAGCAAAGCACTATTATGCTGAAAGATAGAAAAAATAGAATAAAATATATGAAATTCTAATTGCCTAGAACAGCCCTCTGGTCTTCCCAAACCATCTGCTTCTCAGCCAGGTGTCTCCTGCCCTTGCAGGAGGAACACATACCTGGCTGGGAACCAGGCTGCAGAAGGACCCAGTGTCACAGCAGCTTCCCCACTACTGGTTTTAGGTCAGTGACAACTCATCAGTTTTATCCCTTCAATATTCTCTTCACAGCTTTGCTCTTCCTCTTGGGAACCAGTGCTGTGCTCAGCTCCTTTCCTTCACTGCACAGAATTTCTGATCTTTCCATGGGATCTCCTTCAGTGAGCTCCTTGTGGCCACTTGCTCTTCCACAGGCCGTGGCTGCTGGGCGATGGCATCTCCAGTGCTGTCCAGTGTGTCACCCGTGTTGCTGTGCCCCATGGTGGCAGTGGTGGCAGGGCTGCACACCCATACTGTGCTGTGCTTGTTCCTCTACCCATTTCCCACATCCCTGCCACGGTGCCCACTGCCATCCCTCCCTGACCACACATCCCCAGCCCCCAGTGTGGCTGTGGGGCTGCCCTCTCCTCTGGGAAACACCTGAGAGGAGCAATGGGGTCCCTTTGGCAGGGTGACTGTGCTTGCAAATCCCCTTCTCCACTAAGCCCAGAATGAATGCTCATGCACACACAGGAGCCAGCCCCTCTGCTCTGTCCTTCTTCTTCTTCCCCTAGAGCCCATGACAAAAGGTTAAACCCTCCAAGACAACCTTTTCTGGCATCACTTGATGCAGGGTAGGGTTGAAAATCTTTCAAGCCAACACTTGACTTGAAAGGTTTTCATCAGCTTCACAGAGCACTCTCATGGCATTACTTCAAGTGCCAAGTGCTTGAATTTAACCTGGAGAATTCCTTGGAGAGGCTCATTGCAGACCAAGACTCTGTGCAATCACTCCTGGATCCTCCAGTGGGAATTGGCCATCAGTCAAGGCTGCCAGCTCTGCTGAGAGCTGTATCCCAGGACAGCCTGTGCAAGGATGGACTTCCAGCAGAGAACCCAGGAAAGGAGGCTCACCACAACACAGTTTCTCATGGTTATCACTACTATATAGTCTCTTAATTGAAAGCACCTATTTGGCAAATGCCTTCTTTTTGTGTCAGTTTTGTTGGTTTTTTCCTCAGTTCCTTGTGAGGGCAAACACCAGCCTGGTGATTCTGACAGCAGGTAAGATCTACGTTGTTGAATTTTACCCATTTCACATCTTTGGTCTTTGTGAAATTTGCTTCCCACTCTTTGATGCAACAGGAGAGGGGGTTATTCTTGCTTTCCCTGTCAACTCTTACCAGCAGCTGGGAAAATGGTGATTTCCCTGCAAAAAAAGTGCATTCCAAAAACCATCAAAGCTGTGATTCTGCTTACATTTTGCTCAGGTTTTGCTTAGGTTTAACTGAAGGTTTGTCAGCAGCTACACAGGTATAAATGAGAAATAGCTCCATGCCTGACTCATCCAATGCTCCACCACATATCCTACGTGGCAAGAGCTCCTGTTCATCTGCTGCAGCACAGATTTCTTGCTATCGGGAGGGGACTGAGAGGTCAGAGATCCCTTTCAGGAGTGTGTTTAAAACAAAAATCGGTGAGGTCACAGCTTATGCCCTCTTACCTCCCAGGCTGACTGTGCCCACTGCCAGAGCAAGACCTGCCCTGTCTCCCTGGCTGGGGGGCTCTGCTGGCACCTGGACCACAGGTCTTCAGACATCAACTCTTCTGCCTCTGCCAGATGGAAACACTGGAGGAAACAAATGTGTTCCCAGAAATAGTGGCTCCCTTTGTGGCTTTGCACAGCCATGTGTCACTCACACTCCTGCTGAGTCTGACTTTAGGTACATACAGCTGGCTGCTCTGGGTAAAGAGGGCTGTTACTTCTGCCCAGAGCAGACTGTCCAGATGATGGACATACACAATTATTCAATCTTTAGAAAAGCCCTAAGCTCCAGGAGAAGGGCTATTGACCCAACCGTAAGGGTCAGGGCAGAGGCACAAGGCACCAGATGGTGGTCCTAAAGGAGGTCACTGCCAGCCCTGGGGCTTGCTCCCTCAGGCACCTGTCCATGGGGCTCAGGTGGGTGTCATGATGAAACAGGGGTGGCTGTCACTGCAGTGCTCTCAGTCCTGTGTGCAGCAGAAGGTGCTGGACAAGCCATGAGGGTGGAGGGATGGAAAGCACAACAGTGGGAAGAGAGAGAACAGAGGGAGGTGCTCCTGCTCTGAGTCTCTGCTGAAGCTCAGATTTGAAGCTAAACACCACATAAACTTAAAACAAACAGATGGGAGAGTTTTCAAATAATGCAGGGACTTCTCCCTCTTTCTAAACTCTTGTGACATCTGCCTGGGCACAGGCACAAGCCAGCAGGGAAGGCAAAGCAGTGCATGGCCAAACCCCTGCACTCCAGCTCCTAATGAAATTCACACAAATTTTAGAAAGCGATGGAGATGTCTGGAGCTTCCTCCACCTGTCACTGCCTTATTTCTAACAGATGCCATAATGAGGCACCTGGAGGACAAGATCATTTAGTTTTAGAGTAATCACAATTTAGATGGTCCATAATTTAATAAGAGTGAGAAGGGAGCAGCAACTGGAAAAGCTTGCTGGCTCCTCAGGCCTGATGAGCTGCAGCACAGGGGCCCTGCCCTGCCATGTGAGCAATTCAGCTTTGCAGGGCTCACCTACAATAAAATCTGCCTGCTGCTGTCCCTGGGGGGACATGCTGGCCTGAGGCACAACCACCCAGCAGCCAGGTGCCCTGGCTGCCCTGCTGCACCTCTCAGAGCATGCAGCAGTCCAGCACACAGCAAAAGCCAGCAGGTCCTGGAGAGAAAAGCACAAATTGCAGCTCCTAGCAACTCAGCTGGGCCCTTGGTCACCCACAAACGTGCCCAGTGCAGCCAGAGCACAGAGGCACATCAGCCCTTGGAGAGGACTGCCTTTGGCTGGGAAACCTTACCCAGAGACCATCCACAGAGCTTGGTGCACCTGCTTGGGTGTTTGAAACACAGACTTGCCTGCAGCTATTTCTGTAAAACAAAGCCTGTGCTGCCCTGGGCTGGATGATGAGCACTCCCTGTGCATCCAGGCAGGGCTGGTGCTCCTCAGCTGGGCAGGAACTGCAGCAGCAGCTGTCTAACATGCAGTGCTGAGCTCAGCCAAGCTGCATCCTCACTGACTCCTGTTCCGAAAAGAAAGTCCCTGTTAGAAGTCCCTGTTACTGATGTCAGGAAAATTAATCCTCAAACATGAGAGGTTTATGTCCAAAAAGGAGATGGAGGAGTTCTTTTACTGTATTCAAATAAAGGGAGCGGCCATGGGGCATTCCCCTGGGATCTCTCAGAATTTTGGAGGATGCGGTCTCCCTTTTTCTCCTAATTTCCCGGCCACATTTCCCTTCTCTCTTTCCCCATCGGCTGAGGTACTTGAGAGTACAGACTTCCCAATACGCCTTTAGATTTCCCTCTAAGGTATAACCCTCTCTTTTAATTTTTAATTGTTGCATTGTTAGCAGGGGTCTTAGGATGAGGGAAGAGACGAGAAAGTTGACTCTATGTTCAGAAGGCTTGGTTTATTATTTTATGATATATCTTATGTTAAAAACTATACTAAAAGAATAGAAGAAAGGATTTCATCAGAAGGCTAAGCTAAGAATAGAATAGGAATGAATAACAAAAGCTTGTGTCTGACTGAGACAGTCTGGGCAGGTGATCTGTGATTGGCCATTAATTATAAACAACCAGATGAGACCAATCACAGATCCACCTGTTGCATTCTACAGCAGTAGATAAGAATTGTTTCAATATTGTTCTTGAGGCTTCTCAGCTTTTCAGGAGGGAAAAATCCCAAGGAAGGGATTTTTCATAGAACATGTCGGTGACGTTTAATTCTTATGGAATTTAGGGGGTTTTCATCCCCATTGTTTCTTTCATCTTTCATTGTCTAATTTCATTTATCAGCAAACCTAAAGTTTATTTGTAAAAGCAAATATCTTTTTCCATTCATCAATCGGTGGAATCCTTCCCATTGTTTCTTTTATCTCCCAGTGCCAGTTTTATCTACCAGCAGATGCACAGCTTGTTTGTAAAGACAAATCCGCTATTCCTCTCTCTGATAAAGAGTCTCCCTGGTGCTGGTAGGTGTTTTCCCCTTTTTTCCCAAAGCCTTCTGAATTCACTGATGACCCTGCTTCTCCAGGCTGGCCCTACAGAGAATTTTTCATGAGAAAACTCATGGAAAGGTCCTAAATAGTTGGCTTGTACCTTATTTGCTGTGATGCTGCTGGAGCAGTCTCCGAGCTGAGCGCCGTGCTGCCCTTAGTGCGGCAGAGCCGGGGTGGTGCGCGCTGCCCGGGCCAGCGGCTCAGGGAAAAGCTGCTGTGGCAGGGAAACACTGGCTGCTCCTGAGCCAGCAGGGAATGCTGCTCCTGAGCCGCCACCCAGCCTGTGGGACACGCCAGCCCTGCCCGATGTGCCGGCTGGTGTCCGGGCTCGTTTGGCACCTCGGGGTCTATCCCTGCCTGGGTGACATCTGGCTCTGCAAGTGCTGCCATCGCTGTGGGGAGACCACGGGCAGAGTGGCTCCTGCCCTGGGCTCTGGCACTTCTGTGGCACCGAGAGCTCGGTATTCATCTCGTGTGGTCCTGTTCCATCCACCCCTGGCAGCTGGGGTGAGGGGGCATGTCTTGGTTTGGAAAGACAGGTGTCTGCTAAGAGAGGCAGGAGCCTCCCCTGAAATGGAGAATGTAAACCCTCCCCACACCTCTGAATTGCTATAAATTTTAAATTAAGGGGCTCTTCGAGCAAAAAATATGGGAGCAGGAAATAAACAGTTCTTTATTAGGGAAGCAAATAAAAAGATAAAATAAACCATGCAGTAAACCAAAACAACACTGACAGAGTCAGAACTCAGCCTGACACCATTGGTCAGGGTGTTGGTAGCAATCCAATTGAAAATGTGGCTGTAGTCCTCCTGGAGTGTCAGGTGTGGTTCTGCTGGAGCAGGGATCCTGTATAGAAGGTGTAGTCTTCCTCTGAAGATTCAGTGGAAGAGGCAGCTGCTGTTCCTCTGGGAAATCCAGTGGAGAAGCTGTGCTGGTATTCCAGAATCTCCAGAGTATATCCGGGTAGGAATGCTTGGCTTCTCCCTCTGGGCGGAGCATCTCCCAGTGGGATGCTGTAGTTCTTATCAGCCATGCAGTGACATTCAATAGCCTGTTATCAGCAGGTGTCTCTCTGGAGGGAGGATTGGTTGTGGAAGAGATAAGGAAAATTGACAAAAGACGACTGCCATACAGATGAGAACAGAATACATCTTGCCTTGCAGTCTGGGACAGGGAGCCTGCAGGGGTCTCTCTCCTGGCCTGGGCTGAGGGGAAGTGCCCACACAGAGCTGGGGGGAAGGAGATCCCCTCTATGGTGCTGGCTTGGGGATGGGAGAGAAGGGAGGGGAAGGAGGGAGAGGAGGGGAGCACCTACCCACAAGGTACAGTGATACTTTAAATATCCTCTTTGTCCTATCTTGGTCTAACAGGCTTTAAATAAAGCAACATTTCAGTTGGTTTTGCCATTGCAAAAATGTGGTTTAGGAAGCCTGGTACTTCCTTGCAATGACAGGTAATAGACAGATCTATTGATAATAACACAGTGCATGCATGAATGAACATTTTGAGTCTTCTGTACCATGAGGCACCTAACAGTGCCAGAAAAAACCCCTCACTAATATGGTGGCTGTGTGCTCAAACTCATTTCTTCTCTTGCTAATTCTTCCAGGACAGTAGGAAATGTTGCAGTGCAGCTGACAGCATATCTCCAATAATGAAATGCTGCGATTCAGTGGTTTTTCACACTCACAGTGGCATCACCTTCTTCCGGCCTGCATTCCTCTGAGAGGCTTAGCAAGATGGGAAAAGCTACTTCAGAAGCAGATGTGATGTGTCTACCACTGAGGTGTAAGTTTGGGGTTTTATATGCTGTAAAACCTCTTCCTATGCTGGAGGGCACTTAGCAACAGGTAAATAGCCAATTTCATTAGCAGGTGTGATTTCTCCATAGTGTTAGTTCTAGTGATTGAATCACTGAGTAAAATGCTAGAAAGCAGTTTTATTTTAGGCTTTTTCTAGGGCTACCATAATGGCATTTGCTGAGGTTTGTAAAGTTCTGAGCTATAGAAAGAAAACAAGTTTTGAGGAGGTCTAGATAGGAGAAAAGGAGGATGACTCATGTTTAAAACCAGAAGGGTTCTTGTTATCAAATACTTTTCATGGTTACAACAAAAGAGTGAATGTCTGCAGCTCCAACTGGAGGAGAAAACCATGAGCTCAACAGAAGGTCAGTGAGGGAGACCAATTACAGCTTGCATTGTAAAGTGATTTCCCCTTGACACAAAGGGGCACTTATTTCTGAATTTTAACATGATAAACATGCAAAGCACAGATTTAAAGGCATCTGATAATGTTAATCCAACAATAGCTTTATTCCAACATCCCTTAAAGATTCCTCAATTCTTTTAAGCAGAGATTTGCCAACTATCAGTGAGTGAATCAGAGGTATGAGGCAAATACCAATACATGAAGGAACTGCATGTTTCAGTACAGCCTAGTGCTGTGAATCTCGAGGAGCCAACAGCATATTGTGTGTTGTTCCTTTTAAAGGAATAATAGGGAACATTTCTGGGTGTTGCTGGGTTTGGGTTGGTAGAGCAGTTGACTGAGTACATCAAGCCAAGGTGTCATGACTGTAGAATTGACTGCACTTAATTATCAATGGGACACTTTTAATGCTGTTCCAGCAGCTTGCTGCAAAACCTCAGGTGTACAGCTGGGGGTGCCCATCCTGCTGTCCACTTGTACCAATTTGCTCCTCACCTGACCTTCACCACGAGGCTTTTCCCTCCTCATAGCCTTTGGTCACACACAGGGGCTGCTTGTCTCACCTGCCCACTGGATACAAGTCTCCTAAGAGTCTCTGTCTCCATGAGCCTCTTGAGCCTTTAGTTTGGAAACAGGTGACTGGAGGCAGACAAGTATTTCAGACAAGATCTCACCAGGGCTTTCTTCAGCCCTCCTGGTGCCTTCCAAATCACCCATGCACTCCAGTCCTCTCCCTCTGCATTATCCTTTCTTCTTTCTTGAATTAGGCCATCTACCTTTGCAGGACTGACAAAGGGGGCTTCAGGAGGATGTTTAACTATTTAATGTATTATTTCCCTGTTCAGAAGGAGGTTGCACAATGAGGGAATCCCTAGCAACTCTCCAGTGCATTCTAAACAAATTTCTAAGACAAAGATGATGTAATTTCCCTGAAATGCACTCGAAGGGGCTTCCAGACAGTTTGGGAGGTTTGTCTACCTGCCCATGGAAGCCACCCTTGCTGCCAAAGACACCAACATCACCCATCCCTGCTGGCCTTTGAGGGCAGCACCCCTTGCACAGACACAGTTACCACACTCCTTCTGCTTAGCTGCATACAGAACACACCTAAGTGCTTTACTTTTCTCTTCACAGGTTAAAAACCATCTGCTTTTTTTCTCTCCTGGACTCTTTCAAAATTGTCTGTGTTGTTCTTAAAGTGTGACCCATGGACCAGACAGAGTGCCAAGCTCAGGCTTCAGCACAGCTTAGCCTGGAGAAATGATTCTCTCTCTTGCTATATGAACACACCTGCTGTCACCATCTTCCAGGGTGATCTTTGCTTTTTATGCAGCAGTATCACAATTTGATGCATATTCTGTTTGCAGCCCAGCTGTAATCCACAAATTATTTAGTACCAAACTGCTGCTTATGAAGGTGTCTTTTATTTTCATCCCATTTGTGCTTATTTATGTCCCTTCTGTAAGTGATATTTTCCACCATTTTTTTCAGTAACCTTCCCTTCAACTCATCAAAACCATTTTTTAATTTATTCAGGCTTCCCAGCTGCAATCCTGGTGAACTAATACTTTCATTCACTTTAAAAATGTAGGCTCTAACTCCTTTGTTTACTGCACTAATGACAACATTTGCCAGAAACTGTCATGAGAGACTCCTGCTGGACTCTTCCTTTCCTCCAGGTTTGACCACCTATTGATATTTCCCATTCCCTCCTGATCACAAGAAGCCATCCACCAAGGCTGCCTGCTCACTCCTGTCCTTTCAGGGCCTTTCTGCCTTGTACCCAGGGAAGTACTGAACCTCCTCCACAGTCTGCAGTAGCCCTTTGCTCATGGAAGAGAAACAACTTCCTTCTCCTTGAATTCCCTCTGGCTGGTGATTGTGTGCTGATGGCCCACTCAGTTTAAAACAGCATTCAGTGCTAATCACTCTGCACATCCAGTCAGTTGCTTTGATTTCATGATCAGCCTGAAGCAAAGCAAACCACAGAGCAGCCCGTGGCACAGGGACACACAGGCCCCTCAGTCCTTATGCAATCTTGTTCTTCTCAGAGCTGGGCAGGATTTTTGCCCCCTGGGAAAGAAAGCAGTGCAGGAGTGATGGAATTGTTCAGTGCACAGGCACAGCCTGCTGGGGCTTGGGAAGGCTGTCCCACCACCTGTGGCACAGGATTCACACTGCATGATTCCTGGACAGGTGTCTCACAGCACTTGTGCACTTTCTGCAGGATGGGATATCTGTAAGAACACTCAGTCACTTCAATGCCTTCGATGGTTTGCAAAATAAAATCATCAAATAAAAATCCCAGTGATGAAATTTATTATTGTCAAGTGTTCAGCTGTAGGCATATGCTCCAAAGTGAAGTACTCTACACCCTTTTAGATGGCCAGCTTGAAAATACCAGTCCTCTATAGTCACTTGCACACTCATGGCAATGCATAATGCTGGCTGGAAAGAACACCTGAAGCCAAACCATACCCTACCAACTCAGTGGCAAAGAAGCAAAAATCCACCATGGAGCACTGCAGAAAATGTATACAAGTGCTACAAGCCAGTGTAAAAGTGGAGGACATTTCACATGGAAAAGATGAACAGTATGAAACAGCAACCCAGCAATGGGAATGGGCACGGTCTGTCCTTCTGGAAACATTTCTGCTGCAGTGACACCCACCTGCTTCCCCACACAGCCATTCAGCAGGGCTGGCCCTGCTCTCATGCATGACCCTTGCTCTGGTAGCTCAGAGCTAGAGGTGACCTCTGCTGGGGAGGGCACCCCATGGAAATCCTCCCTGATCATTTGCCCAAATTGTTCTGGCAGTCCTCAGTGCCCCTCTGAGTCTTTCCAGTTGATCCGTGGGATATCTGAAGTCTCAAAACTGCACCTAGTACACGAGCCAAAGCCTTATTATTTTGAGAACATGGATTATCTCAGGTGGCCATTATTCAATGTTTTACTTATGACACCTTTCCCTCACTCTGTTTTGTGGTCCAGTACAACCTCAGACACTGTCCCAAAGAATTGCTGCACAGCCAAAAAGGGCTGTAACTGCACAGTAGATTTTTGTTACTCCAGTACTCTTACCTATTTGTCCTGACTGAATTTGCTCCTCTCTTTTAGGCAATTTTTCTAATTCATAAAAATAATTTCAAGTTTTAATTAAATTTTTGGAAGTGA
Source organism: Serinus canaria (assembly GCF_022539315.1). Taxonomy (NCBI): domain Eukaryota; kingdom Metazoa; phylum Chordata; class Aves; order Passeriformes; family Fringillidae; genus Serinus; species Serinus canaria. Next base: position 14,807,735 of record NC_066314.1, on the reverse strand, counting down.
TTAAATTATCTCCAGTTGATATAATCCAATAATTTAATAACAAAATATTATATATTGCTTCATCAAGGGAAATGGCCAAGTAATATCAAAAGCAAGACAGGTCCCTAGGGAACAGCATTTGTTCTATTTCTTGAGTTTGATGATGGAAGACTGATAGCATTTTTCTGAACAATCTAACCAGCCTTAGAGTACTTCACAGCACTTCAAACAAGGCCAGTATCCTGCTTTGCTTTTAAAATGTGCTCTTGAAGCAGCTGTTTCTCTTTTTTATCCTAAAGCTCATTATATTGCTTTTTAAGAAAATTGTTTCAAAACTGTGCAGTAGTAGCAAATATTTATTGGTAGAGGTAAACCTTAGTCAGGATTTATTTATTTTTAATTGACTATTTAATTCAATGATTATCCCTCTTCTGTGAAGCTTGAAGGAAAAAAAATTGAGTATTTAGGTTTTTCCTAATGGACTAAATGCTCATCCTTTTGTGAAATAATTGATTTTACTTACTTCCCTTTCTAGTAGAGGTTTCATTAGGCTTTTACAGTCATAGAATTTTTTATGTTTTTCTGTTCTTTTTAACACATAACTTGCTTTTACATTTATCCATAGCTACATATTCTTTCTATTCTTGTTGATTTTTCTTTTCAAAGAACTTCTGGAACAATTATAATGGCCTCTTACTATGCTCCCATTGCACTGGTGTAACTTCTCATTATGTGTCCTTTTATTAGTTCTTAAAGATGATAAATAATTTATCATTCTGCTTGTTTCAACCATTTTATTTAGTATCCAGGAGTGAATTTCATCTGGTCCTACTTAGGTGAGAATTTCCAGCTTTCCAAAATGCAACTTCTTAGAGAATAGCACCCTCATCTCCTAGAGACACCTCCCTGCTGCACCACACAACAAACTCTTTTTGTAGACCACTGAGCTGATTTGAAGTCCATGTAAATTCTACTGTATAGCTTTCCATCTTTGCCTAAGATGACAAAATTCTATTTTGTAACCAAGATCAAACCAATTTCTTCTTCCAGATTAGCATCAATTCCTTACTGAATCAAACCTAGGAGTCACTCCTGACTTACACTCCCTGAGCCAGTGTCCCCCTCATTTGAAGGAACATTTGTGCCAAAAAATTTTCTGCATGTATTACAAAGAAAATTTCTGCTCCAATATGGATACCAGTGGAAGAGAGCTTTTGTCAAGGCCAACAGTTTCTCTCAGGACAACTCATTTGTCACATAATGTGTCACCTTTTACCTTTTGTAAACATAAATACTCTCTGCCACTCCTCAGGCATGGCACATTGGTAAGTTTTGATAGCAGCTAGCATTTCTTGGGAAGGAATAAGAATTTTGTGTTCCATTATTGTTGAGAATAAAGCCAGGAGTAAAAATGGCTCAAGGTGATCTTTTGGAGAAATTCAAGCTCTGACTATTAACTCTCATCCCAAAAAAACTGGAATGAGAGTTAATATGTGAGATTATGTAATGATTCTCACACGTTACAGATTCAAGATGTCAAGCATAGAGACAAGGAATCTCAGAGCCCTTTTCCACTAGAGTTCCCAGCCCACTTATCACAACTATTTCTTTCCATTAAATATGTTATATTTAGAACCCAGTATTAAACAGAAGAAAAAACCCCATCAGTGTAGAATAGAATAGACTGGTGCTTATGCTGGATAGACAAAATAACTTTGATAAAGTAACACCTTTCTTTAAAACATCTTTCACTTGTTAAATGAACTGCTAGATTAGTTTTGAGATTAATCTTTAAAGTAATAAAAGGTACTGACTAAATGAAAGCTAATAAATTACTCTCAGCTGAGTTAGGTTTATTTTCTGGCCTTCTAGGGATGTATTGAATATGTGGCCCACTGGGAACCAGCACAAATATCAGCATAAAGACTTGTCTAATCAAATGAAACAAGAGAAACATAGTATAACCTCAGTTTTTTCAAAAGTGCCAACACTGTTTGTGCAAAAAATAAATGTAGAAGATGAAAGAAGAACACCACCACCATATATTAGATTTAAACTTACTCTTTATGATGCACTTTCATCAAAATTTGTAGTTGCCAAGTATCAAATTCCACTCATGCAACATCAATCCACTAAGAATACATATTTTGGTGAGAAAATTAAAGTCCATATTTATGTAAAAACTGTTTCAAAATAAAAATAAAACAAGATTTTTTTTTTACCAAAAAAAGATTTTTTTTGTTTTTGTTAACAGAATAATTATTTGGAAAATGTAATTTCCCACATGAAATAGTTAAAGGAAGTTAAATATATTTAAAAATGGAAGATTCTGCATTTACATAGTTATGCCATTAATATTGAAGATATGTTTTCTGGCAAAAAACTTCTCATGCTTAAAAAATGCACCTTAGTTTTATACTGTACATTACAACATACAGTAGTAAGAAACAGAATTAGTAAACAGGTTATATGCAAAGCAAAAAGTTACTTATACAAGACAATTACAACTGTGACAAAAAAAAAATCATGTTCAGTTTAAACAGTATTTGAAGGCAATTCACAATCATTTCAGGAGTTCTGTGAGATTTAAGGCCATTAGTTCTAAATAAAATGTATCTGACACAAACTCACAAAACTGTGTATTTTGTACAAAATATACATGCAAAACCATTTTGTAATTATATATGAACAGGCATATAATAAATTTTTTTGGGTAGTTCCGTACACAAAATTGTGAACAAAACAACATAGTTGTGCAATTTTTAAACCAGTTAATTAACTTTATTGTTCATGCACCCAGAATGGAAATGTGATTAAATGACAATATTAAATCCAAATATTATTAAACCCAATATCCCTTTGAATGGGCAATCTAGACAAAAAAAAAAAAAATTAAAATTTAAAATTTTTAGAGTTTAAAATGGTCCATTATAAAACATCTGCTGTAATCACTTCAAAAGACATTTCTGATGCAAAATTTCCAGTGCTTTAAGGAATGCATGATATGATTTAACAAGCTCAGTGAGTCAACTATAATACTCTGATAGCTCTGGATTGAGGTAATTTTCTTTAATTAATTATAGCAAGTAACTATTCTAATTTGTTTCAGTAGTTAGTTTAAAAAACTGTAAACTTAGATAAACTTAGAAATTGGAGAATGTCTGAAAAAATACACATACCTCCCTCTCAGTCTGGAGCCAGTTATAAGTCATATGCAATTATGTTATTCACATTTAGGAGTTGAAATTTTTAATAGATGAGATGAATGGATTACTCAGAACTGATTGAAGCACTTCAGTTACTTTAAAACACATTGATATATTTGTCCTTAGATTTCATTTGTATTTGTCTGGACAAACATTCAAAGAGATATTGCTTCTCTTGTTATCTTGTGACAAACTATTGCAAGCTAGAAGACATGTGAGTCAATATTCCAAACTTTTATTCTTAAGAATAGTTACAAAAGTACTGAAATTTAAAAATAGTAACATGTAAACATTGATACAGAGTAATAGCATTCCTATACATTTATATACACACAGTATTCAGAGAGGACCCAATCTTCTGAGTTGAAAACCTGACTTGTGCTTCCCCCCCTCCAATAAATACATCAGAAAAGTAGGGTGTTTGGACTAAAAAAAAGTCTCAGAACATCAACATTTTACTCCTAGCATTGAAAAGCTTTCCAGTTGCTTATGCAACTAATAGGAGAATTTTGGTACGTGAAGAGAACTTTTCTAGCTCCAAAAAGTTATCAGAAGCTCCTGCTGCATCCAAAGATTTGTGATAAATGCTAAACACTTCAGAGCAGTCATATCTGAGTCTGCAACACGTGAATTGGGGGTGTGTAGGGGGGTGGTGCAGGTGATGGCTTTATTCCTCTGACTCTCATGTAGGACAGAAACTGCTCTGGGATTTCAGCCAATACATCTTTAGCAAGTCTTGCCATGCTCAACACGTGGTTTCCACTTCTGTCAATGTAATCTCGGAATGGCACAAACTGCAAAACAAGAGGTGCTCACTCAGACACAGAATATGTCTTACAACATTAAATAAGAAAGCTTAACCTAGGGGGTTAGAGTACATGAACATGTTACCCTACACAGTTTTAAAGTACATAAACATAAGTTGCATTTTATGTTATATATTTTATAAATGCACATTGTATCTCAACTTTAGAGATCTGCCTTCTGATAGAAATAGTGTAACACTTTCTCTTGGGTGATCCCCTTCACATGAGGGCTAGCTCAGTTGCTGATTAAGTGCTTCACTGATATATTTGGGTTATCTTTCAACCCTCTCCAAGGAAGTAATTTTGTCTCAGAAAGCCATTCTCAGATTACATTCCCTGCTCCTGGGGCCACCCACCAGACTCCCTCCACTCTGGCACTTGGTGAGTAGATTTTTCTGACCTCTGAAGTGAACAAAACAGAAAGGATGACTTTAAATTTTTGACCATTTTGCATTATACCTAGGTAGAACTCTGAACCACCTGAACACTTTTAAATATGATATTAACAAATGCATAAAGAAGCTAAGCAAAAATGATTGGATCAAAAAATAAGTTATGTGATATCCAGATGTTCCACACCTAAACCATTTACCTGCCCAGCCCCGGCTTGGATTTCGTAATACTTAATGAGACTCTTGTGCTAGTGGCATACCAAAAGGAAACAATCCAGGCTCCTTCTTGTGTAAAAGTACATGCAGTCTGAGTTAAAGAACATGTATCCCATCCTAAGAGATCCCCTTCCCCATTAGTCTGCAGATATGAAATCTCAGACCACTGTTCTGTAGTAAAGTGAGGCTATTTCAACAGTGTAATTGTTGAAATTCAATTATACAACATATTTGGCCTTATTTAGCTCTTCTTCTCCTATCCCCCCACTGCAGAGATGTCATAGGAGCTGGAGGAACTATGGAGAGGAAAGCAAACCTAGAGATAGTACAAGGTCAGCTAACATGGAGATGGCAGAGGAATAGAATGAAAGGCATAAGGGAAACCAAAGGGAAACTGATGGAATGCCAAATGCTTTTTTGTACCATTTAAGAGTTTCATTTAAAAGGCTGATATGCAAAATTCTCAGGAGAAACAACAGGTGCATCACTTTAAGTAAATATTCTCTTAAAATGTCTTAAACAGCAAAAGGATAAGAAAGGAAGAATTTGTACACATGTAATACAGAGCCCCACAACACGTATGCATCCTAGTGAGGAGGCAATAGTGAAGGACATGCCTTTACATGAATTGCAGCCAGCAGTAAATATAACAATACTCACTGTTAACAGACAAACTTTTCCTGTACTAATTTATCAAAATATTTCACAATACTGTTAGAATTAATAGGTAATTTCACTATTTAATTTCAATTAACCTAATACACAAAAAACCATAAACTGAATAGTTAGTTTTATAAAGGCAAATCAGTTTCAGCCTGTTAGATACAAAATAAAGGTCAAACCAAATTTAGACAGTTTGACAGAATCCCTTTTTATCTGTTTAGTTAGTCTATAAAGTAAATATTTGTTAGTATTTAGACAGAGAAAGAGCACAAAATAATACTGTCTTTGGGTAATTCAATATGGCATGGGGCAACATTCTGATTAAAATATATTAATAATAAATAAACATTTTATTACAATTCTGATATGCAATGAATTCCAAAGAAATACAAAAGGGTATTCACTGCATTTTTTTCTTCAGCACAGGTTAGTAATCTCAAAGCAAAGCATTTTCACAAATCTTATTTATAATATGTTAGAACTCTACCCATTTATGCTCTTTAAAGCTTTTTGGGCTGCTGTTATTAGAGAAATTATGTTGCTTATATTTCAATGCATTTAAACATAAGTGTAATGCTTGCCAGAAGATACCTGAATTAGCTTTAAAAAAATCTGACAAGCCACACAGGGCTTTGCAGAAATACAAGCTTGGGGTCCACCCCACACACTGCTCTGCTGAAAGCACTGACATTTACAGAACAGCAAATTACAGACAGCCCCACTCCAGCCCAATATGGACACCAAGGAACACCACGAAGACTTTGACAAAATGAAAAACAATTTCTTATCTCCTGTTCAGCTGTCTTACATCATCCCTACCTTCAGAACTATCTGACAACAATGACCAAAGAAGCCAGCATGTTATACTCTGCTAAGAGTTTTGGTATCTCACTTTCTCATCAGTTGTTATCTCTGTATGTTGCAAAAATGAAAAAAGTATCTTTCTCAACTTTTAGAATTCAGGAATCCATGACTTTCTTTAATGTATGTAATCTTTTATGTAATCCACAGAGAGTATGAGGGTAATTTAATTTCTGTCTTATGCTCATTTCTGATCCCCATTTAGAAAAAAAAATAGAATTTTAATGTAGTATGCAAGAAGACTGAAGAAGTCTGAAAAAAAGAGTTCTGACCATTTTTATTTCCATATATTGATGAAGCTTTCTTTATTTTTGTATTCTAATAAAACCAAACTATAAACTTAGGTGTCAAATACATATTTTGAACACGTTCTTGGATTGAAATATTACATCCACCAGCAGTTATCAATCAACCCTTAAACATTCATCAGTATCAGTATTTGTAACATTAACATTTTGAAGTTTCAGTTCCTGCAGATATAAATGGAAACAAGTAAACATATCCCAAAATTCAACAGCTGCTATCTGACCTTAATTATAATGCAGTATGAGCTATTGATATGGCTCCCTTATTCATCCTCTATATATATTCTATTAAACAACAGTATAAAATCCAACCTGTCTTGAACTGAAATAAGTGCAAATAAGTAAGAGGAAAAATAAGTGAACACCATGAAGTTTGACAAATAGGAGGAATAAAGGAAGAAGAAGAAATGGCAGTTCTAAGGTGAGGTTTGAATCTAAGGATGCCTATCAGTGTTTAAGAGGCATTTGGACAATGCCCTTAATAACAAGCTCTAACTTTTAGTCAGCCCTGTACCTAAGTGACCAGGCAGTTGCACTAGATGTCTGTTCTAAGTCCCTTCCAACTTAAAAACTCTCTTTTATAAAGGCATTCAGACACTACCAGGAAATATGACTTCCATATAAATTTACTTTTAGCCAGAACCCATTTTTTCTAGAAACATCATGTTTCTCCAAATTTTCAGTGGCTAACTCATCTCCATGGCTGTGTAACATCAAGACTTTATAACAATGTCCTGCCAGTTAGGGGTCATTTCCTAACAAATGCAGATCCACTCTTGTGTGTTATAAAAGGGCTTAGAGCTGTCACAGTTTCTGAGCTTGTTATGAACACCTCAAGATAAAGTATGTCAGTGCTAAGGTAAAATGAAAGGTAGGAACACAGATAGAAATGAGAATTCAAAACAAAGAGGAACAGTAAAATCTACCTATGAGAATATATTTTCTCTCCCACCTGTACAATGTCTCTTTCTGCAAACCTTCCTCTTGAAGAAATCCTCACTACATCCCCATCCAGTTCTTCCATAGCTTAAAAAAATAAACAAAAAACCCTTATGAGTTCAGGTACACAATAAAATCATTTTACTGAGAAAAAGTTCAAACAACTTACACTTTTGAGCAATAAAAATCCAACAATTCTTCTTTAGGTAACTCTGTTAAGACCATTTGCATCAGAAAATACATCATGTTTTACAGCTGTTTTGCACTTTTTTATGGTGACAATACATACTTTTATCTTTATTGTCACCTTCAGAAAAGTACAGACTATGACAAAGTTTTTATCCTTTCATCTTTTAAAACAGCAAGTATATCTGGTTTTGTGAGGCAATATATATATACTTTGAGAGGTGGAGGAGAATTCATCTTCAGCAGCTATTGTTACAGAAGATATCAGAGGAAACAGCACAGAGAGGTAATAACTCACATTCATACTGAAAAAGCAGTATCTTCTAATGCTAGGGAATGAGGAGTGCTTAAAAAATTATTAAATTTATTTGGCAATTCTTCTTGTATCTTCTGAGCAGGATACAGGTAAGCTCTGTTGTCCAGATACCTGGAAGCTATTCTAGGTAGAAAGATGTACCTGCTCTCTTGTCAGTGTTGAAATGGATGGATTTGGGAGCTCAGATTATTGCTGAGATGTTGGATCTGCAGTTCTACAAACCTTCTTTCAGTGTGTGCTATGAAAACCAAAGCCCTGCACCTCAGCTTCTCAGGGGTTTACAAACTGGGCTAAATTCACTGAAACCAGCACTTCAAACCCTAGTTCTTCTGAAGCAAGAACTAGAAAGTATAAATGACACCATCAGGGGCCAAGCTAAACAGAGCATATTTGTTCAAAGAAACAAATCAGTAGGTCTGCAGAGCATGTTGCCTGATGATGCTGTTGCTAAAACATACATGTGTTCAAACCAGGACACTGAACAAATATTTCAAGGAGTTTTCCTAAAAAATTTCCAAAACAGACATAAAGCACATCCTGCCCAGGAAACACCAACCTAAAACCAGTATTCAGGGAAATACCAAATTTGCTTAGTTTGTTCTTAAAATTCTCTAGGGAACTACCCATGACCATGTCAGATACAGAATACTGGGCAAAAATGCTTCTGCTGGGACCTGTCACAGTCATCCTCACATCCTTTAAGTGAAGCTCTGACAAATGTCTGTGCCATCTACCCAAATTTCAAAGTTTTAAGAAGCCCTCTGGTATCCCCCAGGAGCTGGGAGATCTAGGGAGCAGGGAGATCTGGAGAGGAGCAGCTTGGTCTCTCCAGGGGCACTCGAATGTGCAGACACCCTGAACATCACCCTCCTGCAGGCACAGTCCTTCAGCATGCACAGACAGGGAGTCTGGTGTTTATTCCAGAAGGAATTTCTGTAAATGGAAGTAATTCCTCTGCCCTCTTGGGCCCTGAGGGACCACAGGCTTGGCATACACCTCAGGGTGAATCTCCCTGAGGCAGAACACACCAGGATTGGGGCTCCAAAGATGGAAACTGCATCCTGCAGTACAAACACTATCCCAACCTCAGGAAAGGGGGAGGGAGGACACCCCAAGAACATGTTCTGACTGAGAAAGGGAGCCTGGGGAAATCCAAGGGCTAGACAAACAGGGAGCAAGGGAAAATGCAATGGAGGGGTCAGAGAATGGTAAGTAACACAGGACTACGTTGGAATCCTCAGAAGTAAAAATGAAGTTTACAAATTTCCATCATATGTATTTATGAATATAAACTGTCCTTTCTCACTGATTGTGCCATACAATCATCTGAAGTGTAAGTGTTCACCTGGACAATTTCTTCAAGGACTAAGATACTTAAAATTATGACTACTATACCACTTACCAAGCAGAATAAGAATAATGCTTGTAATAAAATAAAATAAATTTTAAATAAAATAATTTTTGTCTTGTTTTTTCCTCCTTTTTCCTACATTTAGAGTATTTGTACAAAAATTAACATGTACAGTCATTAGTGAACACTAAACATGTGTGAGAGCAGTACCAAGTATATTTCATGTACAACAGAAGGCATACTGTCCAACCAAATGTACTAGAATTAAAAAGTATTTAGGACTTTGAGGAACAGACACACACAATGTCTACACTTCATAGTGCAGTTATACAAACTTAATAAATTTTTACAATTAATGGAAGCAGCTTAGTTATTACAACACAGAATGGTGTTCCAGAATATCACAGCAAGAACATGTAAATAACCTGGTAATTTCTCTCCTGCTGTAATATTCTGCCAATGCTGCTGCACAGTAGGGCTCACTCCTGTCACCAAGTGAAACCCTCTTTAATCCACATCACCTCAAATGTATTTATTTTTCTCAAGATTTTATTACTGCAGTAAGATCAATATTTCCACTCAACTGACACTTCACAAGGCATCTAAATATTTGTGTTGAAGAAATTGAACATTTCTTGAGTATCCTTACTTTCCTGTAAATGCTGAGCCCCCATATGGTTCTGACTTGAACAGGGAGCCTGAGGGGCTACACAGCTCCACATGGTAGCTTGTAATCACACCAGTTATCAACCAATCAATCCAGCTGGAAATGCCAGCAGCACTCACTCCTCACTTCATATAATGTTCTTTTAAAGACCAATATTTGTTTGAGAAGCTACATATTACTAAATTGTAAGCAAATATAAAAAAAATTAGGAAAAACACTAGAACACTTACCATCAAACTCTGCTGGTCCTACCCCCACTATAATTATGGACATTGGAAGCTTTGAAGCCTTCAAATGAAGAAGAAAAAGAGGTTTAATGCATGACATAACCTCTGCCAATAATAGGAGATCTCAGAACAAAGTGAACAAAAACCATGCAGAAATAATGTTTAAAAGAACAATTTTTTTCCCCCTAAAAAGTTGAGTGGGATAAACTGTCTGCTTAAGTGGTACAAAACATCTTGGATGAAGATAGAAAGGCACATGATTACTTTATTTTTTTCATTACCAAGTCTTTGAATCATATAGGATGCTAATTACAGAAAACAAACTATGTTAGCATTTGATATTAATATGACAACTAAGAGGACAAATTTCTCCTAGAAACTTTTGTAAACTGACAATTGCAAATATGTATTTAATAACAGTCTGACATTTATTTAAATGTGCTTTGCTGTTTCTTGATCTTACACAGCTCTTGCAACCATGGGACACTATTTTGTACATTGATCTCATGCCAATTTTTAAAAGGAAAGAAATAATCTATTTGAGCAATATGTATATTTTATTTATCCCATTCATGAAATTTTACTGTAGTCAATCATCCATGCCACGGACAAGCAAGATACAGAATTGGCCTGTAAGATTTTTAATTTTACTTTATCTTATTCATTCAAAGATATCTGGTTTTCTCTGAATAAACTCTGTAAAATCTTTAAAATTACAAAGATACTATTTTAAATATTAGACTCTCCTGTCCTGATAGTAGCATCAGTTTACAGAAATAATGTGAATCTGCCTCTGATGAAGAAGGTATCAACTAAATCCAAAGAACATTTAGCAAATGTCAGGGTTAAAAACTTAGTAAGATAATTCTGTTGTTTATTGAGATACTGTGATAAACTGTAAAATGTCTACAGTCATTTTAAACATTAAACAGGAACATACACTGGTCAAAAAAATCATAGATGTAGACCTTCTGATCTCTTAGTACAGAAACTTCCGTTTTCTAGAATGTTATTTTTTGATTGTAAAGAAAATATCCTCTAAAGAGATTCCTACACAGCCACAGAATTATGTGATATAATGAAATATGAAACAGTAAGTGGCAAGGACAGCTTAAAGACAAAGAGTTAAACTTTTGCATATGAACCCAAGTGTTGGCATTTCCTGAATGGCAGCATAACCTTTAAACAGTTTGGTAAAGCAGAATGTGTCAGACATACATGCTGTAATGAGAAAGATGCCTAAAAGCACAATTACTGTTAAAACTGAAATATACTCTGAGTTTTATAAACATCAAGTTGCATTGGACATCACTGCCCTTTTTAGTATGATAGATATTATTAAGACTGAAAAAACTGCTTTTGAATAGCATTTAATTAGTTCTGTCATGGTGCACTGTGCTCACTCTTCAAGAAACATGCAGAAAAATGAAGGCGTCTTCATAAAAAACCCAGGCAGCAAATATTATCAAACTTCCACTTATACCAAGCTAACACATCTGCTGTGTTTCCAGACAGTTGCAGACTAACAGCCATTATTTGTTGAAATGAACTGTTACTGAAAACAAGGGTTTTCTGTATGTCTTGGTGGCAAAGGAATTAATCTTACAAGGTATCAGCCAACTGCACTCGCTGGTCTCTTATGCACAGACTTCAAATGGAAGGGTGAGTCAGAATCAAGAGCTGCTCTTTTTTTCTCCATTGAGTCTTTCTGTCACCTAAAAGCAGCTAATCTAAAAGAAATTATGTTTCAAACTTCTAGACTGGGCTAGAGAATGAATTTCCAAGCTTATTATTACACAGATTCTGAGTATGTGCTGCAGGCTGGGACTGAGGGCATCTTGGTCCCCAGGGGGAGGCAGAACACTGGGGTGGCATTTTCATGGGCACCCCACAAACTGAAACAGCATCAAATCTCTACAGGAGGTACTGAAAGTGGGTCTTCAAAACTATGCCACCTAATTCTACACTATTCACTTGGACATGATGCTAAATTACTTTTATTTAGGCTTTTCAACTCACCACTCTGCTGTTAACTAGATCCACTGTGGTATGTTAAAAACTACTGGCAGAGATCTTTTCCAACCATGTCTAGGAGTGTTTTTGTGAGTACTTTTATCTGAAATTTCCCACAGGCAAAAACACAATAGAACCTGCTCATAATACAGAATTTTACCTATACCCATGGCAGTTTTGAAGAGAAAAATACTGAAAATGATGCAGAAACTAAGAAACAAGGAACTTAGAGAGCTTTAGGGGACTGTTTTGAGGGAAATCAGATAATTGGTATGCTTATCATTCAGGATCAGAAAGCTGGGGGCAGTTTTTAAAAAGTGTGGGGATCAAAACTGTCAATTATGAGAAAGACAAAAAAGAGTTTACTATGCAAAACTGCATGGTGGGATGTGCATGAGGAAGGAGGAGGTAAGAAATAGATGAGCAAAACCAAACAAACATATAGTGTTAGAGGAGTATCACCACAAAACACTATCTAATTAGGTCAAGTTCAACTTTTGCTTTCTTTTCATCTTTATGCATAATAAACTTCTCCTATTTGGTAAAAATGGGTACTCATGGAAGAAATCTAGTGCCTGAACTATTAATCCACTTACTTCATTGCCTAAAATATGAATTCCTACAAACATTATTTCAACACTCTCAGTTAAACTTACATTCACTATGGATTCTTTTGTCTGAGCCATATCAGATATAACTCCATCTGTAATAATGAGAAGAACAAAATACTGGGAGCCATCTTTTACTGAAGCAGCATATCTAAGGGAAGAAAAACCAATATTATAATAGTAAAAAAAAACTTTATAAAAGGAATTAATATGAAAACAAGCTGTATTTGTAAAATTTGACTACCAAGGACTAAAAACACAGTGAATTTCAAATAGAAAGACATTCATATCTAAGCCAGACTTTATACTTTTAAATGAGAACATTGAAAAAACATAACTAATACAAGATTGATATCTGCATGTGTTGCATCAGTGAAAAATGGGAACTGCACCACCACCAAAAGGAGCAGGAACAGAATGTGCTTTATAGAATGATGAGCTGCTAGAAAGCCTGAGTTGTTTAATAGGTATTACCTATGGGGAACATAGCTTCCTATGAAGGGAATACATGAATACTGAATGGTTTGGTTTATAACACAAACAAAACTTAACAGGAATCAACACATTGCATATTTTTGTCTTCTTTTTTTTGTCTTACAAATCCAGGTTACTTACTGTTGACCATGATTGCAGATTGACAGTTCACATTTATGGGCAGGTTTGTAAAAGGCCTGAGCATGCACCCCGCAACCCTGGCCTCAAAATTAATTTCTGTGCACCACCCACAGATGTCCTTTCCTGCAAGACTCAAGCTTCTCCTTGTGCTGTACAGGAATGCAAGACAAAATACACCCAGTGCCATTCCCACCTCAGTCAAAGAACCCAAGAAGCAACTACTCTTTGAAAACGAGCAGCTTTTGAAGGTTTGAGAAGTCCTGATAGAGAGTGAGCCCAAAAAGCCTCACTAAATTCTATGGCCTGAACAGAAGAACTTTTTTTTGTGGGAAGCTGTTTGCTGCTTCACAGCCACTACAGTTCCTACTTTTATGAAGGCTCTTGGTGCTGTGAAGAAGTCAAGAAGTAGAACCTTGTGCAGTGAGTTGAACAGAGAGCAGTAAAAGAAAAGAATTAGTTGCCTCAGGATTACTTTTGAATACATGCCCAAATACCGAATATGACTGTGAAATAACTCACTGTTTTATTGGTCACTGAATATGAATGGCCTGGCTCACTGAACAGAGCATGTTTAATGGTGGCCACAATGCTTACATTTGCTTACAAAATCCTCTGATGACAACACAGTGCATTGGCAGGCAACTATTTCTGATAAATACAATGCTGCAGCACATTTATAAGAGTTTAGAGAAAGCCACAACTGATTTACAGATCATCAGCATCTTCCAGCCTCTCCCCAGGATCCAGAAGGGTAAAGAAGCCATACAAGCAGTGAACCTGTTGGATATCACCTATTTGCATGCTGGCAGTAGGGATTGATAATTAAATATTGAGATTAGCAAGACCTACCATGGAACATGTTTTCACTGCCAAGCAGAGACTTCTTTTGTCTCACTTTTCCACACTGCTTATAAACTTTTCAATGATGATGGCATTGACAAGGTATGATGAGAGAGTAAAATAAACATCATTATCCTCCCTGAGCACTTAACTCTGTCTACACTGAAGAAATGGAACAGAAATTTGGTTATTTCAAATTTTTGACAGATTAAAATGTTCCAAAGCCTTTTGCAAGAGAGAGCTTACATAAGGAAGGGAGATGGGAGATGACACTAAGTTCAATCTGGTGTAGTTTAGATAACTCTCTAACTGGGGAAAGGATTGAAAAAATCATTATCCGCCTAAAGAGTTTCCAAAGAATACCAAGATCATAACAGGACAGTAATACCTGACATTGGTTACAGAGATTTCATCCGAGGCATTCTTTTAAGTAGCAGGGATGTGGAAAGAAGAAATTTCTTTGAGGATGAAAGTAGGTTCAAAGAGTAAGTGCAGGGCAGTACCATGTCTATGAGAGTCCCCAGAATAATCAAGAAATTGAACCTTGAAGGAAAATGGTGTTACTGAGAACTGGACTGATACACAGATTGCTCTAGAAATGATCATGCAGTAGAAATCCTTGTGAAGACACTTAGCTTTCCCACTATAATGTAGTCTGATTTGCTACTAGGAGGAGCTTCCAAAGTCTGCAACAAATTGCTTTTTAGACAAAAGTTCAGTGGAAGGACTACTAATGCTGGTGGACAGTCTTCTGTTATTCTGCAAATGTTGGCAAATATACCTGAAAAACAACTGGTGAAAAAAAGAACTAATTTTATGCCAATGCTTTGATAAAACTGGATCAAAAATTTCAATTTTTGCAATGAACAGCAGGCTTGAGATAAACTGCCAAGTTCTGGGTCAGGCATCTCAGTTGCTATGACCAGTTCTGAAGAAAAAGAAAGAGCCAGAAAAATTGTTGGGTTAGATTTCCAGATAATGTGGCTAATGCAGAAACTGAGTGCCACATCTATGGAACACTGCTACTGAAGAGATCATGTCAAGGGAAAGATTAAAGGAGACAGATACTCTCAGATGACAAGCAATGTAAAAAACATGTACATAATTTTAATTATGTAAATTAATATGATCTGAAAACAAAACAACTAACCCTAATGATAAATAGCTGAAATCAGCTATCTAGCCATGCTAGGGGGCACAGAAAATTCTCTGCACCAGAGAATTTGCAAACTATTTTCTGCTGGTCTGTAGAACTAACAACAGAAAACCAGATAGTACATAACATCTCTTGCTATTAAAATTAGGTATTTTGCAAGCTCATAAATAAAACATTACCAGTACAATGATTTACAGATCCCTACTTCTTTATTTTGTAACCAGTAGCTCTTTGTGTCTATAAATAAAATAAAATCTGTTCAGCAAATCACCTAAGCCATATCACTTTCCTATATAAATTCATGGAGGTATTACACTGCCAAGGTCTTGAGCTCAAGATTATAAGTCAAGATCTTGTCTGCCAAAAGAAGGCAACATTATCCTTCTTAAGAAACTTTCTATAAACACAGGGAGGTTTTTACTTGGAGGAGTTAGATGAGGTGTTGCATAACAGCACCATGGCTCCCCAGTGGTGACAGCTGTATCATGGCCTTAAAAGAACCACTACCAGCTGGGAATTGTTGGCACAGAGAGACCTGGAAGATCTTGTTGACATTTGGGACATTCAGAGATTAGAGAAAGTACACATACCTAAAAAACCTCAAGGCTTATAAAAATTTTTGATAGATGCACATATTTTCTGTGAAGCAATAATTCAGTGCTCTAAAGGACAAAAAAGGAACATGACATGACAAAAATTTTATTTTCTTATGATTTCTGCTAAGAATTTTGACTCAGGCTGGTCAACTGGATCACTTGTATTTCTAATCAGCAATTTTTAATCAGCAATTAAATTCTGCATAATACCAGCACATGGTCTTCAAACCTACTCAAAGTCACAAGGTAATTAAGGGACTGAATAAACAAAACAACTGTCAATAAATACCTTCCTCTGTAACTGCCAGCCTTTTATTTGCAGCAGTTATTCTGACACAAAGAAGATTCTGCACAGCACCTGTTGTGATGCTTACCTGGCTACATGATTAATTACAGGGGCAAAGTTTGTTGGTCCATAAAGCTGTACAGATTTTAGACTCCTGTAGTATGCCTCCATTACACCATCAATTCCATGGCAGTATGGATTTTGAGGGTTTCCATTCTAACAACAAAAGAGATGATTAATCAGTGTAAGTAATTATGAAGTAAAAACTACACAGGTTAATGAACATGACCCAGTGTAGATATTTTAAAGGCAAAGACCTGAGCACCCTAGGATCTATTCAGAGAGTTTATTACAAATGCCCAGTGTATGTGCCACGTCTGAGGTAAGGAGGCTCTACCAGCCTCAGCAGTCTGAATCACTAGGGCTGGCTCCTAGACATAAACACCACCTTTAGTGTAATTGAACCCTCCTTCATACATGAAACAGACATTTCCCTCTGTGGATTTAAGGTATGAATTACAAGTCAGATGTAAACCTGGAAGCATGTTTAGGAGCACAGTTCAGGCTCAATGATTTATTCTTTTTAAAATGTGAGAAAAATAAATGGTAGTCAGATCCTGAGTTCATACACTTAGAAGTGTGTAAGGTAAACAATAAACTTCCCATTGTTTTGGCCTGATATTTCTGCATTGAAAAAATTATTTTTGACCTGGTATAAAGAAATGAAGAAAGGAACTTACTCTGAGGTAAGATATGCTGCACTCTTTTCTAGCACAGGCTGACAGAAGAAATACACATCCACAGTCACCAACCTGTGGCCATGTCTTTGATGCTAACTGATTAGAACTCCCCTGATACACCTACATTTGCTATAATTCTGACAAATTTACCCTACCCTGAAAAGAACAAAAACCTCAAAATAAGCAAGTAGATAAACCACCAACACCAATCACAAGCATCACCCTTCTGGCAAATCCTGGTAGATTTTAGGTTTGTAATTTAACTGACCCATGGAGCAATCTCAGATTTGTTCTCATCAACTCATCTTTTAGTCCACTTAGATATCCCTATGTCTCTGAACTAGCAGCCTGTAAAGACACAGATCCCAGGAAATGAGACAGAATAGTAAGAATAATAATGAAATATTATCTTGGAACACAATTTGTTTGCTTTAGAGATATTAGCTTCAGTCTGAAATCTTAAAAGCGTCTGTTTCTCAAGCTGCTACAGCTGAAGTTAAAGATGATTACTTTTCTTTATTACAAATTTTGGCCTACAGGGACTTCTTGACTCCAGATTTCTCTCCATAACTTCCAGTGAAGTAACTTCGAAAAAGTTTCGAAACAACTATTTAGAGTAAGCACAGAAGACTTAGCACATCCTCTGTTCTTTAGTTGTCCAGTAACTGCTTAAGACTACAACCTTAACTCCCAAAATTCAGTTGTTGTAAAGAATTTTTAAAAGTATATATTTATTTACTTACCAGTGCAAATTCATGTGATACTCTTCCATCTGGAGGAAGTCTAGCTCCAAAACCTAGAGCTGGGAACATTTTATCACTATCATAGTCCTGAATTATTTCACCAACAGCTCTCAGTGCCATGCCATAGGCATTCAGCTGATAGGGATTCATGTAGTGCAGTGAAGTTGGCTGTAAAGGGTTACCTGTTGAAGCAAGGATCAGATTTACTTTAAAACTGAATCACTTCATCACCTGAATTTTCTCTCTTAAAAAAAGAAGTTGCATCAGGTAAAAATGCAGTGTTCCAAATAAATTTTAAAAGTAGTAGATTTTTAGTAGTTCTAAACACATTTTAATAGAAGTAGCTGTATTTCAGCATTGAAAGGGCAGCAAGAAACTTGTAGATTTGTGCAATTTATACACTTTTAAGACGAAATTTACAAAAGTATTAAGACATTCTGAAAGCAGCTTTGGAGGAGGATCACAACTTATCTCTGCTTAGCCCCACTTCAGCCTCACTCTCCCTGGAACTATTTGGCCCTTCTCAATAGGTTCTTCTAAGTTTTCTCCCCGCAGTCACAAAAAACCAGACAATAATAGCAATATTCAATAACTACAGAGATATTTGCAAATAGATTCTGGCTATCAAATTTTATATGCAGCTTTTCCAACTTTTATCCGTTCTGTTTGTCCTGCTTTCCTAGACAGGAATTGGCCTCTCATCTGTTGCTTGGCAAAATGGAATCCCGAGTCCAGGTGGTGCCAGCTGAATACTGTTACAAACACACACATATGTGCACTTAAAACTGGGCACAGCACAAACACACACAAGATGTTTATTTTTGTTCTTACCATTGGAGGCTGTGAAATCAATAGCGACTGTGAAATTGATTTGGGTTCTGCAGAAAAAGCAAACACAAATCTGATTAATAGTAGTACTGTTATGGAGAAAAATAAACAAGGGATGGTAACATCATCTGTGGACAAACTGTAGGACACTGACTTTTAATAGAGGAAATAAACACTGAAAATACTCTTATATAAGGTTCAAGCCAAGGGCTACACAACACCAACTTATTAACACACTGAAACCAGTTACTTGACTGCATCATTCTTTTTTTCATTGTTTATTAAAAATCCCAAATAAATAATTAGTAAGAACTTAACTTCCATAAATATTATTAATTAATTTTAACAGTAATACTGATTTTCCCTTGGATACATTTTAACCCTGGTCATGCAAGATGTCCTCTCCCAGCTGAGGTGCAACAGCAAAAGAGAGCAATGTGCCTTATGGATCCAGTGCTGCATAGATCCCTAGCACTTTGCTATAATTTAGTTGGCATAGAAATACATGATCTACTTGAAAGTGACAGGTGACCTTACCCTATCTATCTTCCTATATAACACAAGAAATTAAGAAAGTATCTTTAAAGGAACAGTAATCCTCACCTCACAGCCAAAGAGAGAGCAAAGTGAAACCTGTCATCTTTTAATATGTGTTCCATCAGTACTGATATACATAAGGGAACAAATTAAGCCTGAATGTAGTTTTTGACTAGGTTTGATTATGGTTTTTTAAGCAGTGCATTGGAAGGAATCACGGATTCCCTGTGGTTTCAGAATGACAACCAGCTGGTCTGTCAGCAGGGGGGAGCAGTTGAAGGTTTGAGGACCACTTACTGCACAGAACTGTACAACAGAGCTGTCAGAGTAACTAATTCTAAGAGGCTGCATCCTCTCCATGGCATCTAAACCTCCAGTGTCACTTATAATTTCCCCTTTGCAGATGCTTGTTGAGCCAAATGCTGTAACAACACACAGAAGATTTTTCCAATAAAGTCTCTTCACGATCTTCCTCTTACATAGTTTTATTACTCCTTGATAGTCTCCAAGGATACAAGAAACAAATAGCAAAGCTTCCACAATACTTAGCTATGGCAGCCCTTGTTGTAACTTTCTCATGCCAGACCTCCTGTGAACAGCAAATATGCCTCCCATTACAGTGGATAGTGCACTGCCTGGATTAAAACAGCTGTCATGAAAGGAGATCTGAATTTCCTTTTTGACCATCAATGATTCAATACAGTTCAGTTAAAATATGTGACCAAATCCCTTTTAGCCCAAAAAATGTATGAGTATTCATTTCTAAAGACCTGGATGAAGGTAAGGCTTTTAACATGATGGAGGAAAACATTTCCTCTTATCTTCCACTAATCCAGGACAGAAGAGATGACAAGATATTTCAGTTGCAAAAGGATTCAGTTCCTGAATTTTACTTAGTTAAAAATAACTAGCTCACTACCTTTTCCAATAAGTCAAAACAGGTAGAAACATCTGCACAGAAATATCTTTTCTGTCCACTAAGTCTTGGAGCTTTGTGGCTTCTGGTCTTTCTTCCAGACAAAAAAAAGAGTAGACACTACTCAAATTAGGGTTGACAATCATTCCTGTAAGTTCAATTGCATTCTCTTCCAAGACTGTATCCCTTACATTGCTGAACTTATTCATATATTTGGAGGGGTTTTGATAGGAATATGTCACTAACTGGGGGCTGGATTAAGCAGCAGGAGAAAAGTGATTTTGAAATATACACTATTTTTAGCACAACATACTTACTCTAAATGTGGGAAGGTTGGTGTGCCAAAATATGTGATTGAGTATCAAGATGTAAAGAAAAGTCAGCTATTAAGGAGGTGCTATTTGGCATAATATTCAGATGCAAAAGAGACATCCTCCTCTTTTCTGCCATACTGCTATAAAATCCAGTCTTACAGAGTAAAATATATCTCAGTTTATGCACAAACCTCTATTTCATTCTCCAAAGTTCTTTAAGAAAACAACAGTCATATAGATGATACTGGTAATGGAATATCCCAATTAAACAGATGCAGACTTAAACCACAAATAAATACTGTAACTATAATTTGTTAAAGCTGTCAAGATTTCCATGACACCTCCATTAATTCTAAACACCTTAAATGATTTACAATGAAAGTTTTGAACATGAAGTATTTTATTAGCACCCATTTATGGAAGAGCAAATATGCAATGGTGCCTATTGCAGAATCAGTGCTTCCCACCTCCTGCCTATCTAAATGGAAGAAAAACAGGGAACTTAAAAAAACCCAGTTTTGGAGGACATGATGGGAAAACAGACTGATTAAAATGACAAAATCTTCTCTTGCCCCTTCCTTCAAATATTTCTCAACTGGACTTTAACTGATATGTTGTCATATTAAATGAGACAAACAAAGGAAGGGAGAAGCCTAGAAAATAACTGAGTCTGAGCCTCCTGACCCGAGCCTCATGTCATGTTTATATAACTGCCTATGTTGCAAAAAGAAAGGTAAGGTTTTACACAAGTACTTCTACAGTTTTCACTGGCATGTACATAGAAATAATTGTATGAATCACTAAAAAAAAAGATTCTATATGAAATAATTAAGTAAGTATTACTGCTCCTACATTTAAACAAAGAGCATTCTAATTAATGATATTACTTTTTTCTTAAACGAGCAGAAAAAAGTTTAAGTGGAATTCATTAATATCACAAGTCTTCTCTGGCTTGCAGTTAATGAGATATACTTGCATTGAAACATCTCAGAGAGGAAAGTGACAGACCGCCCTGGAAAGATTACATAACCAGCCCCTATAAAATTTTCTTTTCAAATTTACACACAAACCTCAACTCCTCAGTTCCTTATACTTGCTCCTTCTGTAGAGATGAATTTTGAATGAATGGGGAATAGGATGGTCATGGCATATTTGTACAGCACACTTCAAAGGAAACAGCTGCACTAGAGGCAAGACTGTTTCTTCATGCATTTGTGCATACACAGACTTCAATCAATAGAAATTTCTAGTAAATATGGATGGATGGCCATTTTCAACTTCTGTCCAAGTCCCCTCCAAACAGGAATGTAGGACTGCCACTGCTGGGACCAAAGGCAAAGCCCCACATAGTACTGTCAAAACACAGCACAGACTTTTTTTATTTCCACTGAACTCTGGTTAAAGACTTCAAAAAAACCCAAAAAAATGTAACTTGTTTCTTCACAGGTAATCAATGCTCTCAAAACCATGTGGAATGTATATGCAGGCTTTATGGCCCAAAAATCAAAATATAAGTGCCTAGGAATGCATAATAAATTTCCATTAGTTCAGAGAATAATCTGGAAGGTATATTAAGAGCCAGGAATTTTTCAGATTTGGTCCCATTTTTGGGCATGTTCTAGGGTAAGACTTTTGACACTGCTGTCTCTACTTCTCCTTAGAAAAAAATGACAATAAATGAGAAATCAACTGTGTTATAAATTTTAATTAGTATTGAAAAAATTCCTTTGAAGGGGAAAAGCTCTAAATAAATGCCAATATTAAATACACCAAAGCTTAGTATAATTCGAAGAAATAGGCAGCATTTTAATAATTTAATATATATATATGTAATTCCCTTTTGTTCAATCAAATTTTCTCTGGCTGATCAGAAGTCACTCTTTCTCAGTGTTTTAGTACCAAGTCCAATTCCAACAGTACGAGCAAAGTCCCATAACTTAACTTATTAACTATCTGCATGCTTTATGTAGGAAAGTGCAGCCCCTAAAATGAGGAAATAACACAGCTCCTTACAGATGCTACTGAGAGCCATTAACAAATTGTGAAAACAAGAAAGGTTTGTTGCTAGTCACATACCCGCCTTTAATATAGTCAAGGAATGAAACTTCTGTTTCAATTAGGAAGGAAAGCAATGTTACCTGAAAGCAAATAAAAGAGAGTCAGACATGAATTGTGTGTTTCCCAGCTGAACAAGTAGAGACATAAGCACAATGTTTTTCGAGCTCTGTCCTTAGGATGTAATTTCCTACAGTATTAAGGGAAAAAAGAAGATTAAAAAAGATATTAAATAATTTCAGTAGGCAGCTCTTGAAAGGGAAGAGACAGGTTGAGAAGTCTATAATTGCCTTCTTTTTTCTATTTAAGGAGAAAGCGAGGGGCAGAAGATTGTATTCCAGAGCAGGTTACCACGTACATGTTTTCTGATTTCTCTGTACTATACCTACAATTAAATATTACAGGGCATAGATAATACATCTATTCTATGAAAACTTTTAATGCACTGTTTAAAGAACTCAATTACAATTATTTATGTAATTACTCATCTCACATTAAAGGTGGTATTGAGTATTGATGCAAGCCTAGAATGCAAAAATATAGTAAAGTATACACATATAGGAAATATACAAAAAAATTTAAAGTGTATGTATATACATATGTATGTATGTATATGTATACACATATATCTGTATAGATATAAAAATGCAATGGTAAGAAATTTCAGCAGTCCCAGATTTTATCATTAAGAAATGACAGAGATCCAAAACACAGAGTAATCTAAAGGTGTTACTGGCATTTTCAGCAATCCAGTCACAGACGTATAAGTTCAAGTGGAAAAGACCCTACATTTAAGATCTTCATATATTGTGCAATATTTATGAAGCAAATAATTAAAATTTTAATTTTATTTACACAAATTCTCTCAATATATAAGTGCAGCAAGCAGGCAGTGAAAACTGCTTAAGTAACTACTCAGAGCAAATCCATGAATAAAGATACAAGGAATAAAAAGGGAGTGGAAATCATCACAAAAATTTGTGTCCATGGGCAGCAAAATATAAAAATGGAAAATACTCCTATGTTGTAAACTTAGAATGAGATTACATGTAGTAATTCTGTCTTCTATCCAACTTCCTTTGTCACAGTTCTGAGTGATTGAGTGATCAGCTAAGCTTAAAATCACCAAATTGCCCTTCTAGCTGAGAACAGAAGACCACAGCAATGTTCTAGTATTAGTAGCATAGCCTTTCAAAAAAAGACCAAAATTTCTATGCATTTTCCCACTGGACACAGTAATATTAATGGCTGATCTGCTCTTACAGCTGGTTCTCTTGTTCCTAATTAATTTAAACAAATATTTTCACTGCATCTGATTTTAAAAGTCAAAAACTGGAAACAAACAACTCCCAAAGCACTGAAGTACTTACATATAGGCAATGACTACCAATGCTTCAAGTTTTATGCAGGGAGTTTTTTATTTCACTATTAGGCTTTGTTTAAAACTAACCATGTATTCTGAAACACTTCTGCCTAGTATGTAATTTGATTGCCTGAGTTCAAAATGACTCCTTAAGTAATAATAAATTGAGATATGCACTGTATGTACATAGTCCTTAAAGGCATTAGTGAGATAGCAGTCAATTACTTATATCCCCTTTAAGTTCTCCAGAAATCTACCTCCTATTAATGAAAATTATGGTCTTGGTGCCTGGCTTGAAAATTTAAAATTTTGCAGGATAAAGAATATCTAGGGTAAATTATGAGGACAAGAAAAACAAAACTGCAGGCAAACATAAGAAAGTGACCATGTGGAGAAGCAGAAGGAAAGCCTGAAGGACTACTAGAAGTAAGAGCAAATGGGGACAGAGATGACTTGACATCAAAAAAATTTACAAAACCAACAGAAGAGAAGGAAAAAGGAAAGAAAATTGCTACCATCCATTTATTGGAAATTTTGATGTAATTGGAAGTAAAGAACAAGACACAGCTGATTTTGCCTGTTCAAACATGACTAAAATATGTTTTTTCAAATACAGACAGATACTTGTGAAGATGTTAAATTAGTTTAAACCAAAATTAACAGGAAAATTGAATGTGAAAATACATTTTTTTGCCCTTCTGTACCCTATGCCAGATTTCATACCTAAAATTTAGCACTGGTTGAAAACAACCACTTTACATAAGTTTCTCACTCACTAATTTAATGAAATAGAACTTAATTTAACATGATAGATTTTAGTAAAAGGAATATGTTAGCAAAGAATAAATTACCTAATGAATTAGATATTGCATGGTAAATTTTAACAGGCAAGCTGGTTTTGCCAATTTTTCATAATTTAAAGCAAAGGTAGAAAAAGAAGTGTTTATTTTCTCACTGATAAACAGACTTAGACAAGAATGTAAGAATGTCAAAACATTCCTTGAAGGCTACTTTTCTGCATGAAAATAGCCCTACTGAGCCCTGCTCAAGAGTGGAACTGTTCATGTGGAAAAAACCCACATGGTGGATGTGTTTACAAAAAACATCTCTCATAACTGATTAGGTTTTCCAATATACCATCCCTCAAAATTTATCTTCGCTTTTTTGTAAATTATGGTGTGAACATCATGGATGCCAGGACATCAAAGCTGAGCAAGTGCTGAATGGAAATCATTGCATTCCTACCAAATGGTTCACAAACATAAGAACAGAATATGGAATGCAAATCAAATAAGAGAAATTCTCATTCCAAACAATACTAACAGATCTTTCAAAATAAATTTGCAAACACCCATTGGTAATAAAAATTGTTGACTTTTTTTCATTTTGCCATGATAAGCATACTAGCTTTTAACAGTCCTAACTCAGCAGATACATTTTAAAAGAAAATTTATTTGTAAAAGTGCAGGTATGTTTCAGATAAAAATTAAAAAGTGTTTTCAGTTTCCAATAGTTTCCATTATTTGACTGAAATTTTTGTAGAACTTATTTTGAAAACCACTGGCGACTTGACAGCACATTTGGACAAATTTTATATCAAACCCTTCAAATTAAAAAATGTCTGAAAATAAATGCTGTGTAAAAGTAAACAGATTTGTAATTGTGGCCTTGACAGAAAGTTCTATTCTAATCCTGCTAAATAACAAGTCAACTACACTCTCTTTGAAGCAAGAAGAAAAACATCCAGTAACATAAAATACATTTACTTACTGTTCCAGAATTAACATACTTTTTCTTTTTTCCTTTTTTCTTTGGATTTATTACCTAGAAACACAGATACAAACATTAAAGCAGTATGATCCAATATAAGATAAGTGTAAGTTATTTTCAATGCAGAAAGTACTCTATTATCAGTGCATGTTGAAAACCAGTGAATTTACTTCATGGTACTTGCCAGGGAGCCAGTGCTGGTACTCATATTTGAAAATAAGAGATGGGGCAACAGAGGTGAGAACATTCATTATATCTGAGAGCTCAGTAAAACACTCTTTGAATTTTCCCAAAAGTCTGCATTGTTCTGCATTCCTGATCACATGTTTCAGCATATAATGTCACCTAACAATTCATCTCTTCACAATCCAGTTAATCTTTTTCCATCTGCTCCTCACAGCACCTGAGAAACACCAGAGCTGTTCTAGTCCCAATTTCTGTACTTGGTGCAATGACAGGATCTGCTGACAGGAAGATCAAGTTTCATGAAATAGGTAATTTCATGAAAATTTTGAAGATTACCACCTGACTGACATGCAGGAATTTGTGGGGGCGTCAGTGCACTCCCCACACCCAAGATTCTTCATGGAGCTAGACTACAAAGCATTAAACAGTTTTCTTGAATGTCTGGAACCCATGGCCATAAAATTTCTAACTGTAACCACCAATAATTTTTTTTTCCCACATGAACACCTACAAAAGGCAAGTCTCAGTTAATTTTGTTACATACACATGAAAATGTACTCCTGCTTTTCCAGAAATACACATGGAATCAGAAGTAAAACATGATTTTGTTAATTAGGTCATTCAATTATCTCCTACATATCTAGGAAATTCAATGCCTTATGGCTTACTGCCAAGTTTTACTGTAAACTACTCACAGATGTTCTGCAAATGATAAGGAATGAAAACATTCCCAACTGAAATCTTAGTCACTTATCTGGTATAAAATATTTAAAGAATTTTGCCTGAAAATGGGTAAACTAGTATTACTTGTCTTCCAAAGATTTTCTCCCCCAACCAAAATGAAATTATATTTAAAGATACTATTCCTTGCACAACACAGAACAGCTGAGAAATGTAAGGCAGAAAGAGAAAACTAGGATTTGAAGTCTTCCCAAACATGCTAAACAAGTGAGTCCATCTTTTCCCCCAGTATGCCACACTGATGTTATACAGTAAATATTCTGCCAAGCTTTTACTCCTTTACACACAAATAAGCCTGTTAACACTTAAAAAATCCCAAGTAGCTCCTGCCCCTCCATTTAACAGTGTCTGATGAGCAATAGACTAAGCCTCTATAATGATGGCAATTAACAATGCAGCAATTCTTGTTGAACCAAAATTTCAGCCAGAAAGTGACTTGTGCTGACGTTTGCCCAGAAGAGGAAGATGAAGGTAACAGGCTGCCTGTCTGCCCTGTGGCAGTGCATTCACTGCTCTCCAGAAGTCAATGGTCAGGCCTGAATTAGCAGCATATTGCTTGCCAACAGTCATTAAATGCCAAAGAGAAGATTCATTTGAACTTTCTGCTTCAGGTAACTTGGCAATTGGCTTCTCAGGAATTGCAAGAAACTGCACTAGAGCTTGGAGTGAAATATCATGGCAAACAAGGCATATACTTGGAAGCAAAGATGACTTAAATGACAGCTTGTTTCTCTCCTATAATTCATAGTACTACAATGATTATAATACTTACATGGGGTTGTTTTTCAAATTTCAGATAACTTCAGCAATTAAACAACATTTTTTAGCCTCTGAAAATTTTACATCCCAGCAGGAACCCAGAAAGCTACATGACTTATAATGAACCTATAAAAAAAGCTCAATTGCAAAGAGGTGGTTCTAGCAAGGTTCCTCATCTTTAAATATGGGACACTCACTGAAACTTCTCTACCTGCTTAAGGTTAGTTTGTAAAAGCAAAATGTTTAGAAAAGAATT
Source organism: Serinus canaria (assembly GCF_022539315.1). NCBI lineage: Eukaryota > Metazoa > Chordata > Aves > Passeriformes > Fringillidae > Serinus > Serinus canaria. The sequence continues at coordinate 14,780,299 of NC_066314.1, read as the reverse complement.
TGCCCAGCATCTCGTGTTCTGATAACTGTACAGACTGAGCAAGTAGGAGCAGCATCCAAGTCTGGAGGATTGCAGTGTGGGGAGGCAAACATGAGCTGCTCAGGAAATGCACGCTGTCGCCGGGAGTATGACACTGACACTATATTTAAGAACCTGAAAAATTACTTAAGATGTTATGACAGGATACTCCTGGTAGGGTAGGATTTGTGTCAGTGATACAACAGGAGAGGACATTTTCACTGCACACAGTAATCTGTGTTATGACACTATTCACAGGAAACTACTATAACTTACTGTAACTCTGGGGCTGATCTTGGATCTAAGTAAGGAAAAAGCCATGGCTTTCAGTTATCTTTGTCCTGCTCTGCACAGCACCACCTTTGCTCATCTTCAAAATAAAAGTGCAGCACATAATTGGAGCACCCTCCTTCCCTAACTTCTTTAGTGCTTACCTAAACCATTATATTTGCTACCACCTATCTTAGGACTATGATAATACTGAAGTATAATGGCAGTAGTCTGAGACCAATTAAAGGATACCTTAAGGAATACCAAAGACCTGCACACCATGTAGAAGAAAAAAAAAAAAAGGGTTATAGCCACACAGGCTTGCCTTCTCATTAGTGGCAAAAATAGCTTTCCATTGTTTTCAGTGTTTTCCATTGTTGTTTTCTCATTTATTTCCTGAGAGTGAGTAAATACTCACAATACTTACCTCATAAACATTGAACTGAGACTGCCCTCTTGACAACTCTCTGTAACTTGTTGTGAATTCTCCAATGAAATCATGGCTGTTTGAAAAATAAGATTTTAAATCAAATGCACAACATTTAGGAATTTAAACACGTATTTTATCTACTAATGCAAAAGAGACACAAAGCCAATATGAACTGACACCCAAAAACAAGTAATGGCAACAGATATAATTAGCTTAAAAATCGTTATTACTCGCTCTGTTTTGTGTAATGCAAATTTAGAGTTGGAAAGTATTAACTTAAATCTTTTTGATTTCTTTTGCTTAACTTAGCTGCACAATGAGGACTATGTTGTAAATCAGTGACTGGCCCCAGTGTAAGTTTACAGAACCTGAAAAAACAGAGCAGGCTGCCAAAAACTGTCACCATTTCCTCAGTGGATGACCACTGGCACTACAGACTCTGAACTGTGCATGAGGCTATGTGAGAAACAGGGAGTTACTGAAAGCAAGAAAGGAGTAATTAAAACCAGAAAAGACCAGTCCTCCCAGTCTGTGTAACATGACATTGAACATTTAAGGGGAAGACCCAAAGCTTATTTCAGCTCCTTTGTCTTCCCACTTGGGAAGAGAAAAGCAATCCACTGAGGTTACTCAGCTTGTGGCATTATTGGAAAGCAGATCTCAACCTAACAATAAAGCAGAGTTTATCAAGATTCTCCTTTTAAACTCTATTCCTGCTCCAGGAATACATCTGGCACTCCTGTGCTGCCATTCAAGTTTTAAAAACTGCTTTGCCAATGCAGAAGCAGGGGCTGGCACATTGCCCAGGAGCCACTGTGAGCACTAGGGGGTTGTGGCAGGGGAAGCATCCTGAGGAAGGTGCCCAGGCTCAGGGAGCAGGGGCACAGAACCCACAGGGCTGCCAGATGTGACCGAGCTGCAGGTTTGCATCTCAGACAGGCACCTGGCATGGAAGGGCTCAGTGCCCCAGCTGCACAGCTCCCAGAAGTCACAAGTTCTGCTCCCATTCTCTGCTCTGCCCAGCTGAACTTTCCCCACTGCTGCTCCAGATTTTCCCAGCTGTGCCCTAAGAAGGCATTGTATTTCCTCTACACTCTGTCTCTACACCTGGTGAGCTACGAAGCTAACTGTCTTACCTTCCTACCAATGGTAAACTACAATAGAAATTCAAAGTTTTATGACTTTGTGACTTGAAAAACTTGTTCTTAAGAAATTCAGCACAGTTCTAATTAAGCTATAAATATTAAAAGCAAATTTAAATAAATCGGAATGTTGTAAGATGAAAAATGGAAACAATCCATAGCAACATGAAATTTATTTCTTGCTTTATTCATAATGAAATTAAACAAAAAAAACCCCTCAAATATAAATCTCATTTTCTGAAATCAGCATGAATTCAAGAAATATGTAAATCAAACAGCTAAAAGGTTCAGTCCTCATGCTGATACAAAATAAGCAAGCATACTGTAGAAAAGCTTGAGAAATACTCTATATTAAAGCTATTCCTCCTTAGCCAGAGTCAAAAGGGACCACCTCACATGAAACACTCCCCTTTCAGCTAGGAGATCATCAAATTGCTTCCAAAACAAAGACTTTTCTTAAGAAATGTATTTTGGAGGTATATCTCTGCTTAAATGCTCTCCAGACTGCAAGGACTATTTAAGCAGGGAATGGAGGAAGCATCCACAGGTGTATTTAAACTTGGGTAACCATGGCACTAGAGAAAAATATACATTGCTTAAAATGGAACTTTTCCCTTTCCTAACAGTTCTAACCTTTCATTTTCAAATCAGGTTGTATATTTAAGGCAGAAATTCAAACAACAGTTCAATGACTACCTACAAACACGCTGCAGCAAACAGGAAACATGAGCTATGCCAGACAGGACAGTCCCTGGGGAGCAAAAAAATGTACTGCTTACAAGTAATTGCTCCTGTAATTCTAAGAGACACTGGAAAGGCTCCTTTCCCTATGGCTATATCCAAACACTGACAAGACCTGAGCTAGAAAGATGTGATTCCTCTGATGAATCACGTTGCAAAGGTATGGGCACACATAACCAGTCTCAGAGCCCTCTGCACTTAGAAGAGCATCAGCTAGGATCTTTACACTGGGCATTCAGGTGGATGCCAGGCCACCACTAGGCTGGCTCTGAAGGCTGAGTGACTATTGGACAAAATATGCCTCTGCCAGATGTATGTCATTAAGGAAATATTCTAATATTAATCATCATACTTCAGCAAATGGATCTCCTTATTAGTCTCTGCATTGAGAATCCAAAGTAGTCATTCTCTTTGCCTGCCTAACAACAAATTCTCCTAAACTCTCATCCATGAGTGGCATATCAGAACCCTGAACCAGACAGTCTTAGCACACAAAATTATCTTAAAGCCCATCTCTCTAGGTTTTCCACTTTTAGCCCTGTGTGAAAATCACTTTCAAAATTGTATTAACTTTGAATTTTTTTATTATCTAAAGGAAAAAACCAACAGAGGAAAGGACAATCATAATCAGAAGCATGTCAATAAATAAGGAGAAAATGCAAGAATTTAAAAATCAACTATCTAGCTGGATAAGGAAGATGAAGAACAAAAAATAAGGCGGAAGAGCTTAGAATCTGAAATTTAAAATCTCTTCTGCAGTATTGACATTCTCAGATGAATGCTTCTGTGGCCCCAGCTTAGCATGACAATATTTATAGCTTTATAACTCAATTCCCCCCCCCTTTTTATATGTAACAGTTCATTAATGTCAAGACTGTGAAATTACTTTTGCAACATGTATGCTAAGTGATATTTTTTCTGAAATTAAACAAGAAAGCTTTTAGAGAGAACTAAAAACATCATAGTATTGCTGATGTGAAATTGTGCACTATCTTATTTTTTTCCTTCTGTTAGATCTGTCTGCTTCATATATAAGGACACTCAATAAAAAACCCTAAAAATGTGACTCTGTCAAACAACTAGCCCAGCAACAAAACCAAACTTTTGTTACTTCTTATAGAATAAATATTTTGGGGTTTCTCACAGCTCTTAGAAGCAATAAAAGGGATCAGAACAAGTTGTTCATATTTTGACAATTTTATGCAAAAAGTTTTATGCAATTTTTATGCAAAAACTGGTTTGACACAAAGGATGTTTAATAATTAATACTGTTAATGTTAGCAAGGGAATGTATTACTTTTTGTCAAGAAGTATTGTGTGATATTTGAAAACAAATAAGAGCTATTAGATGACAACAATATGATCATGATATTACATTACAATTACACCAACAACATAGTTTAGGAACATGAAGGAAGAAGCTCAATCCAAAGCACCATGGTTCTATTTTTCAAAGCCGGGTAACACAGAATGGGGAAAAGGAAAAAAACTTCTTAGTCAAGACTCAGGAAGTCAAAATCAGTCAAGACATTATTCAGAAATCAAGTATATGCACCATAATTTTGTCTTCCTGATTGCAGAACAGCCTGTAATATTCAGAATAACTTGCTTTGCTATCTGGAGAGCAGGCAATCTTTCAAAGATTGGTCCTGCCCAGTCTGCACATCTCTGGAGCAAACAGATTCAGCGTGGTGAAGTGTCCAGCTGGTGTAACAGCAGCTTAAAAACTGTCCATCACAAATGGAAATTAATACAAACTGAGGAACAGCAGAGTTGTACAAAAAATTGTTAAGAGTAACTCCTGAATGGGATTCATTTCAGATACACTTGGCAATGCCAGAGTTAAATTAGGCACTTCTGTTTTGCTATGATCACTATGTGGGTTTATAGGCACCACCAGCTGGCAATTTATTCCAGGTAGGATGGATTCAGTCAGACCATTTTCCCCTGTAAGCCAGTGAAGTAGCTTAAATGATTAGTTCAATCTACTTGTCTGATTTTTGCATTGTCTAAAGTCACATGAGATGAGTTCTATGTCATCTTTCAGAGGAATGTTACATTAAAGATGTCAGTGCTCTCTGTGCTTCTAAATTCAAAATAGACAGAAAGCAAAAAGCAGAAAATATCACACCATTAGAGGAAAAAGGAAACCATGTAAATGGTATCCTTCACTTTTTGGTTTTTAGATATTAACTTTATAGGTATTCACATTGTGATGTGAGCAAACACAGATAATATTTGAAACTATTTCAGACTGGAGAGGCTAATGATTGCCTAAAATCCACAGTATGTTCAAGATTTCACTCAGACTGGCAGTTACTTAGTGTTCTTTGTCAGATTTCTTCCTTTTTTTTTTTAGTCTTACAGATTTTGAATAAAGGGATACAGCACATGGGGTTTGATACCTTGATAAAATATATATTGTGGCAATACAATTTAACTTTTCATTGCTAGATTTTTTAAAAAAAATGTGGTTTATACACAAACATTTAAAATTTTTAAGGATTTGCCTGAATTCTAACAGGGATGCAACGATTTTTTGCTAGTATGGCTTTTTAATTTAAAGACACTTATTTCAATTGCTAGAATATGTTATGTATAAATGTTATTTCTCTCCAGGGAATATCTAATCAAGAAGGATGAATTTACACTGGCAGGTATTCATAGAGGGTAACTGTGAGGTAAGAATGCTTGTAAATCAACAGGCTTCATGATGGAAAACCAAAAAGACAAAATTATAACTGAAGAAAGCTGAATAGGCATTTGGATCTTGTCAGCAAGGTAATGAACAGTAGCACAGGATAAATTTGCCTACTATGATTACAAGACATTGCCAGAGAAGCACAATATCATTATCTCTAATACTAGAAGCAAATTGCTTTGGTTGTATTAAAGATATTACTGTAGAATAAATAATATGCTTTTAAAAATCAAAATGCAAGTGCATACTCTATATTTTAAAATTTAAGTAACGATTAATAGGAAATAATTAAGACAGACCAACTTAAAGATAAATGGAAATAAAGATATTACTGTATTAAATTTCAGTTCTAGTACCAAGATTTATGAACACAGGTTCTAGTCAAAGCATGAAGATATAAGCTCAAACATTTTTAAAGGAACAAGAGGTATGAATCCATTGTGTTAAACAATAATTGTACCTTGTTTGTCAAAATAAAGGCAATTTGATAAGCTCATTTCTTCAGAAAAAAATGTATAGCCAGTACACTGGGGTTCACAGTTCTTAAGAATAACAGAGATGCCTCCTGAATTTAGCAACAGAATTTCCATGTATATTCCACTGTCCTCTTTCAAGGACAAAACTCAGGTCTTCCAACTCCTGAGTTTACAATAACATTTTGATGAAGACAGACATGGAAATGAACATTCAGACCCAATGTGAAATTAAGGTAATGAATAAGTAGCTTCTACATTGCAATATTTAGACCACCACAAGTAGCCACTGCAGGCACGTGCATTTTATCACGTTCCCTGGATGAATATACACACAGCAGGTTTGAAATAGGCTACTGCATCAGTATTTACCACAACTCCAAAACAAAGCTGTATCACAGCAGAATTTTTCCAGTACCTGTTCCTCTAAGTATTGACAAATAACTAAATTTCTCTAATGTTATGCTGGACACTAAATATTTATATATTTTGCAATGTGTATATTCAGGAAGGAATAACCCTTAGGTTTAACAGAAAAAAATATCTTACCTCCCATCTCTATCCCAGTCATATACTTCTACTTTAATTGTCCTAAAATCAAAAAAACAAAACAACACAACCCTATTAAAATGTTATATATGTAACCAGATTACACATTAAATGAAATGATTCTTTAAACCTTAAAGTATTAACAAAGTTTTTAGGAACTGTTTCCTTATGAGTAAAGTGAACCCTTGAGGGCAGCTCTAACCTTGCTTCAGGGACGACTGGGAAACAGATAAAAAGGAAAAACCAGACATTTCTCAAGTAAAGATCAATCGTATTTCACATACTTCAAGAATGGATTTCTTAAAATGCAACTACTACAGAGCATCTTATCATCAACATCCTTGCTGAAACAGGAAAGATATATGAGGATAGAGATAGCACACAGCTTTGTTCACCTCCTTTCACAATAGAAAGTGCATGTATGTAAGCAAATTCAACTACCACCAGCAGTGAATCCTATTTGGCCTAAACTCAACTGAACATGGGATAGAAAAAAAACCACCTCCCATATTTTAAGCAGCAACGTAACTTACTTTTATTCTTCAGAACAGTTTCACATGAAGTGAAGTCATCAGGGCTGTCTTATTAATAGAGGGAACAAGAATCTAAGCAGCAATTACTTTGTAATTTGCTTCCATGGAAGCTGCTCCTCATTCTTCCAATTACATACAGTCAAATATATATTGATTCATTTTCTTTACTAAGAAGGGACTCCGGGGATAAAGCTGAGCAACAGCTGATATGATATACAATATAATATCAAGCAATTCACACCTGGATGTTTTTCATATTTTTAATGATATTACAAAATAGGAAAAGAAGGACTTGCTTTGTCTGGATGTCACCTCTTTTCAACTCAATTTAAAGGCTCTTAATTACACCTATTTGTTATATTTTATAGCTCTTGCATAACTCAGGTTGGATTTAAGTTACCTTACAATGAAAACTGATTAAAGTGAAAGTTGTTCTGCAGAACAAAGTGAAAAACAACTCCAAGCCTCCTATCCTACCAAGTATTTCAACTTTCAAGGGAACCGACTTTCACCTTCAGAGGAACTCAACAAAAAAAGGCAATATCACAACGTTTTTTCCCTAGACAACCATTATTTTACTTCCATTTTAAAACCAGTTATGACAGACAGAACACATCACTAAGTTAAGATTTATGTAAGGTTTAGTGGGATTTAAGTTTGAATAGTCTTACAAATCTGTGTCTAAATAGCAAAATCATCTCAATGAGAAAACTCAGACTGTCAAAATAAATTATTAAAAATATCAAGATAAATTCCTGAGAAGGGTCTTCAGGTAACTGCAGTAAGAGCAATTTGTCCTTGAATAAAGCTCCTCTCTTTAATATGAAATTTATTTCATATTAAAGGATTAATTACGGATCTTGACTTTTATCTATTTTGCATGACATGCAAGATATTAAAAGACCTTTCCAATCTTCACACACTGAAACTTAACCTTTACCTTAAAGGACACAGTTAAGAGGATGGTTTCCTAGTTTAATATAAAAAAAACAAAAAACTTTAATTTAAAAATAATCAAGGTTAGAGCTGGGTATCTGTTTTAAAACTTTTATGCAGAAAATAACTGTAAGTGCTTTTTGACAGCTCAGACTAAGAGAAAGAAAGAACAAAGACATTAGACACTAAGTACTACTGCAGTACTGCAATGCCATTCCTGTGAGGTCTGAAAGCACTGTATAATTGCATAGTTTTAGAAAAATTAAGCAAATCCTGGTCATTCCCTAAAGAAAACATGGCCAGAGTTCACTAAGAAGCACGTATTACCTGAAGATTTAGTCTCCCCAACACCGATACAAACATTCACTGAGACATACTTTTACTAAGGACATTATTCCCACCTTTCACATCTATCACAGAACCCAGAGCTCCCAAAACTTTATCTGTGAAACTATCATTATCTGAAAGAGACCTCTGGGGTTTGTGTTTTAAGTATTACCACGTGGATATTAGGAAGTTAATCCTTACCTTTAGAAAGAAGGGTTTTCTAACTAAAAAACCCCAAACCTCTGAAGTTTTTTCTGGATTTTCAGCAGGTTAATTTGAATTAACCTGAGAGCTAATGACTACTTCTTAATTTGAAACATGATTGTTGTATGCAGGACTATGAAGTCCCATGGAGCCTTTATTCACTGGGCACATCATGTTGAAAGCACGTCAACAGTAGATACACAAAAATTATTTGAGGAGTGCTATTACACTTTCAAGTTCCCTTAATTTGGAATGCTGGAGTTATTTTAATATGCCTGCACCACAACATCTTTTCTAATTATTATGAAAACCTTTTTCTTTAGTATGATAAACAGTGCAGTGTTCAGAGACTAGCCTAATGAATACTACTTTGCTTATGCATTATGCACATTAACCCAAATACAAGTAAAAAATTCTATTTTAATATGCTCATTAAAAAATTGCTTCGTTTTTATTGCATCTAAGTGAAAGAGTAACCAACATGGCCATTTTTAAGGAGTCTAAAAACACCCATTTCCACTGAACTAATTTGTTTATTATTAGTGGTAAAATGTTGATTAAAAACATGTTATTACTACCACCTAAAGATAGATCCTTTTGCATGGCACCACTGAAAACTTCAGATCTGAAGATGACTACCTTCTGTGTTTGTCATCTACTGATCTATGTACTTTAAAGACTTTCATTTATCAGCACCCTCTGACATTGCATTGGCACAAAAGGAAAACAGATCCTCATTGTTTCTCATTGAAACATTAAAAAATATTTCTGTACACTTGTCACAGAGACCATGTGTTAAATTAGTCTTTTCTTTCTAATTCACCCCACAGAGAGCAAAGAGCTTTTTCCAGAAAACACCAATAGCATTTCCTACAGATTTAGCATATTTGCTTTATTTTTCTAAATTCTTTAATGTGATGAACGGTTTTGAACACCTATTATCCTTTCAAAATCCTTTTGAACATCTATTATCCATTCAAAATATTGATTAAATAAAGAACACATGAATTAAGGAGAAAAAAAATGTATATGCTTAAAAACTTAAGCTACATCTTACCGGTCATAGTCTCCATTACACAGTGCTCTGACAGAAATCTTGAATGCCTGCCACACTGGATTCAATGTATTTTTCACAACTTCTGTTTTGTGGCAGATTGTAAAACTGCAATTAATACAAAAAATAAAGATACAAAAAATATAAATAAATTTTGTATTTATTTACTTTTTCTTTTGTGTCATCGAAGATGGAATGGAGCTGTAATCATTCATACATACCATGTGCATATAAAATATAAGGTAAGAAAAAGAGAAATATGGTGAAATCAGAAGGAAGGGAAGACTGAGGAGACCTGCTGGAGAGAGAATACAGACTAAAGTGCTAAATAACTCTTAATCTGAAATGTTTTTACCCGAAACTTCAACAGGATCTATAACCATTCAGTGACTATTTCAAGGAAGAGCAGTTTCCATCCCACTAGTTTAAACAGACCTTGTAACATGCAGGAATTAGTCACAGATCCAGAAAGAAAGCAATCTTGTGAGGATCTGACTCTTGCTAAGACATTAAGAAACTGAGCCAAGGGAATGATGGCTTTCAGATTTTTACTCTCCATTTTATGTCCATGAATTTTTAACCAGGGCTGTCTTAGGTAAAACATGTAAGCCTCTGAGATTCAATGATCACCTTCTCTCATGAACTCTATTTGCATATTCTGCTGTCTCTAAATGATGCAAAATTAAAATACCTCTTTTGAACTCCCATCTTGCGGACTGAATTGTTCAACAGAAAGCAAGAACACAGTCACTGGTGAAATCATTACTGAAATTCTTCATCCAGTTGCAATGAAAGTTATCCTTTGAGGGAATGTCCTCCTAGTGCCCCAAACACCTACACTTTTAGGCTGCATTGCCAGCACTCCCAGTAATACCCAGAGAAATGTCACAAGTGACCTTAATGCCACTTGCAAAGGAGCCATAACTCCTCCAGGCTTGCAGTTTTACATAGGCAGTGTTTACTCAGGAAACTGTTCCTATCATCTGCCTCCAAGAGAAAAAAAGCAGGTAACAGACACACATACCCATAAACAGATTTATGTTAACAACTGTTCCAGTTAAGCTACAGAGAAAAGTAGCATCATGTATCATGATACTTGGTTTGGTTTGGTACATGTTAGATGTGAGGACTTTCAGTTTTCAAGAAATCTTAACCTGCTAGTAGAGCCCCACAAAGGCAGAGTGTGGTGTTGACCAGTGCATGTCGAGGCTTAGCAGTAGAATAGAAGAGATTAGTCTTCTTTAATGAATTAAAGCATGAATGTAGCAAACAGCCATTTGTAAAAAATATAAATTCTATTTCAAGGATTTTTAATTCAATTTCCTAGAACTATGTCAAAAAGATAAAAGATACTTCCTAATTTAAATTTGCATCATAAAACGTTTTTATCGAAACACAATTTCTAAGCATTAGCATATTTTGCATCTACAATTTTCTTTGAGAATTCTATTTCATTTAAATACATACTATATCTTCACAAAAGTAAAACTATTTAGCTATTTTATTACTATTTATTGTCACAATGCTCTATATTTATGAGACACTTACCTCTTAAAATCCTCAATTGCAATGTTTGAACAATTTGTTGTAATAGTTTTATTCCTATACTGCCTAACGTGACAAACTGAAATCCAACAAACATTATAAAAGAAACACAGCTTAATATGGAAAAAGTAAAAAAATGAGAACTATATTATCTGTAAATAATTAAGTTGCCCAATGATTAGCAGCAGAAATACTTAACAGGCACCTACCTGCCATCTTCATTGCTTCGATGAAATACAAGGAAAGGATCGGATTTCCCAAAGAAGTCCTTCTTGTCTAGCTTGTTTGCACAAAACTGCATTAAAACTGAATCCTGAAATGGGTAATAAAGAAAAATTACAGACAGCATGCCCTCCACTACACTAAAAACAAAAACTGACTAAACTATGCAAATAAAAAACAAAATAAATGGGGGTATCTGTCTTCTAAATGCTCTCTACATATCCACATTTGTGCAATGTCTTCATTGTGCAGTTTGAATGGCTGGAACCAACAATTCCTTTGTAGGAACACCAGAAAAAGAACAATTTTCTATGCTAAAATGGCTCAGGATTTTTCAAGGATTTTCTGACATCCAAAACTCCATTCTGAAAGAAGTAGATGCCTAGGCAAGGAAAGTATATTAAAAGTAATTTTTAAAACTCCAGTCAGGCACGACTCAGCCTCATTCCTTCAATGACTTTGACCTGTTGTTGTCTGTTCCTACTGCCTGTCAAGCAAATAGCTGCTGGCTCTTAAGAGTCTGAACCTTCAAGAAAATGAGCCTGAAAGGTACCAAGTACATCCTGACAACAAATACAGATACAAGTTTCTTCACTGTGATCAGGCAAACTGAAAGTCACACACACCATCTCTTTGGGCAAAGTCAAGAACGAGAAAAGGATTGTAAATGCAAAGATAAACTTGCAGCAGACTCACCAGCTAACTGGGGCAGGGCCTGCTGGAAGATTGTTCCATAAACAGATCTTGAGGCGCAACAGCAACAAGAGGATGATGACAGAAAATGTGGGCTCACCACTGAGTGGGGCAGGAGACCAGGTGACAAAGGACATTGCAAGGTCCAGGTTTCTCATAGCTTTTCTATGTCTTTCTATGTCTTTCTCATAGCTTTCTACCTTACTGCTAAGATTTGCCTTCGAGATTCTTGGGACACCTGAAACCCAGACCCGATAAAGTCTGGAACAAGGATAACTTGTGCTTGATAGTGGAGGACCAGGAAAGGAACATTTAAAACAGACCAGACACACAGAAGTCCATGGGACTTGGTAGGATGCACCTGAGAGAGCTGATGAAGTTGTCTAATATTACTGTGGGGCCACTTTCAATTACCCCTATAAAGTTATGATGTTCAGAGGAAGTTCTCCTGTGTCTTTGAGAAAGGGCAAGAGGATCCAAGCCAGTTTTATCTCAAACCCTGAGATGATGATAGAACAAAAAATCCTGGAAAACATATGCAAACACATGAAAAAGAAGAAGGTGGCTAAGAGACATCACAAAGGTTTTACAAAGGGGAAATTCATGCCTGATCCACTGGAATCCTTTCCTCACAAAATGAGTGGCTGATTGGATGAGAGGAACGTAGTGGACATTTATTCTTCACCTTAGCATGGCCTTATACAGTGTCCCCCATAAAACCTTGCTCACAAACTAATGAATTATAGAGTAGAAAACTGGACAGTGAGGGACATTGAAAAATGGCTGAAGTGCTGGGCTTCAAAGGGTCATATTGAATGGCACAAAGTCCACCTGGGACCAGTCACTAGCAGTGTACCCAAGGCATCAAAAATGGGCCAAGAATGCTGAACTAGAAATAGCAGTTTATACTGCTGTCATTCAGAGACATCTGTATGGGCTGGAAAAACTGACCAATATGAACCTCATGGGGTTCAACAGAGCAAAATGCAGGTACTGCACATGAAGGGGAAAAGCCCTATGCACAGGGACAGACTGCAGGCCAAGCAGCTGGAAAGCAGCCGGGCAGAAGAGGACTGAAGGGGCTTGGTGGACACCAAGTTGATCAATGTGCCCTTGGCAACAAAGGCCAACAGCCTGCTGGGCTACATAACTAAGAGTGCTGACAGAAAGTTGAAGGAAGAGACTCAGCTTGGGTGAGGCCACTGCTGAAGCACTGTTCATTCCTGGAGCACTCTTCTAGGCTCCCCAGTACAAGGAAGACACAAACATGCTGAAGCAATTCCAGCAAAAGCATCACTAAAATGATTAAGGGATTGGACCATCTCTCATCTGGGGAAAGGCAGAGAGAGTTGAAATTACCTAGCCTGGAAAACAGAAGGTTTACCAATTTGTGTAAGTACATGACACTAGGGAATAAACAGCCTATGGTTAGTGGCATCCAGAGGAAGAAAAGGTTGCAATATGTACATACTTGAAATGTGAGAAATTTTATTTAAATACAAGGAAAAGCCTTTTCACTCTTAGTGTGCTGAAAAGCTGTAACAGAGAAATTGTGGAGATCACTTGGACTCAAAATCCAACTGCACAGAGCCCTGAGGAACCTGCCCTAAGAGGGGCAGCAGTATTGGACTAAACAATCTTCCAAGGTCTTTTCCAACCTCAGCAATTCAGTGATTCCAGAACTCACTGACATCCTGAATACGAGCTGTAAAAATTTAGATAAAATACAGAAATCCAGAAGATCAAGTACGTGACAGCTGCTGAGACGTTGCAAGAGACTGTGAGAGAGTGAGGACATGAAGGAGCATTAGAGAGAATGCATGAGATACTGAGCATTGGCTTCTGCTTCTTTCTGTTTCTTCTCTCTAAAACTAAGAGCAGCTTAAAGGAAAACAGTATTCCAACTTCTTACATAAAGCACAAAATGCAAATTTGTAAGTTATACCATTAACAATCCAGTGCAGTGTAAATCACAAAATAATTTTCATGTTATTTTTGGAAAGCAATGAGCACACTTACTCTGCAACACCCTAGTTCCTCTGCTGTTACTATGACTGTTCCACACTTCTTCCCAGGAATTCCTCTGCAAAATACACAACCATATCACCTTAGTTCCTTAATATCATGTATGAAAATTACAACTGACACAGAGAGCACAAGGTAAGTTTTCAAGTCTCAAAGCTGATGGCATGCAATTCAGTTTCCCTCTTCAGCCACTTGTTCTGTGTTAAAAAGTTGGTTTATCCTAAGTGAATTGGTAAATGAGTTGCATATTTATTCTAACAAGAAAGAAACAAATCAGTTTTGATTTTAAAGGAAACAGCATTCATAGTTTCAATAGGTTAAAACAGTATCAGAAGTTTACTATCCACCCTCCCATTGGTGTATCCTTTTGTGATGACCACAACTGATTTGTGAAAAACATCCTATTGCAAATTTTACTTTAAAAAAATACCTAAAATATAGTTAAAAGTAAACACCAGCATTATTTTACAACATTTATTCTGAAATGTCTATGAAGACACATAATAATCTCACCATTGTATCTGATACAGGAGTTGCAAAAGAAATTACTATTCACTCAGACAGCAATTAAAAACACAGGCTGCAACACCAGAAATCCCAAAAAACAGTTCCTCAGCATAAAAAGCAGCAGAAAAACAGAAAACCCACACATAATCTGATAGTATTCAGTGCCAGCAGCCTTTTGGACGGGGACACACTCAACACAGGAGGCCATGGGACTTATAAAAGAAGGAAAATATTAACATGATTGTTCATAAAGAGGTGAAATACTTCATCAAGACTAGCACAGAATTTCTCTTCAGATCAAGTTCTCATTATTTAGGGACTAAAAACTCTATCAAATGACTCGTACAGTTTTTGATGCTATTAAGTACAAACTTAATATGCTTAAGTCTACATACATGAAAATAGTACTGGACCATTTACAGACACTTAAGAGTTTGTTCTCTTACAAATTCCCTTAAAAATCATTCATTAGGAAAAAAAATCCCTAAGTGTAAAGTAAGCATCCTGAGAAAAACTTCAGTGGTCACAGATCAGGCAAATGGAACAAACTTTAACTAGCAATAATGCTCTGTAAGAAAATAATAAAATAATTTCAAGCTGGTCAAAATTCAAGTATGAAAAAAAAATTAGATATTCATCATTACAGACCAGTCTTTCCAATTGCCAGAGAAATACTGACCAATACTATGTTAAAGACAAGCATCAAAAGAGTTCCATGTGCTTAAATCTAGAATGCAGTGCCATTGTTCATCTTCCTTAGCTCCAAGGGATAGATGGTAGTGAGCTACCCTGGAACTGGTTCTATAGCACGGAAATTATGATAGAAAATTTGTATTTGGGCAACTAGTTTCTCAGGGTTTCTCTGGAAAGAGTTACAGATCTGGGTTTGTGGGATAATAATGAGAGAGAGAGAGAGAGAGAGAGAGAGAGAGAGAGAGAGAGAGAGAGAGAGATAGATAGATAGATAGATAGATAGATAGATAGATAGATAGATAGAGAGAGCTATATTAACTGTAATCTTCATTGTATAACTGCAGTCAACGCCACCATTGAGGGCTAGTTATCTGAAACTCAGATATAGAAAATGTGCCAGTCTAAGTGTGAAACTAAAAAGTGAAAATCTGCATTCAGTGGGTCTACTGGCTTAGGAGTCCAGAACCTGTAGGCTTCTCTACAGCGATCACCTCTTTTTGGACAGCATTTCAAGGAGCAGGTAGAGAAGCTCTGGTAGAGGAACAGAACAGACAACCGTTATCAAAGAAAGGCTTTCAACAATACCTGCATGTCTATATAAGACACAGTCTTGAGAAATAATTATTGATTTCTCAAAATAAATGATTCCACAATTGAAGCACCACATCTGCAGCACCAAGAGAAGTTTAAAAGGACACTCTGAAGAATACTTGGGCTTTAACTAATACTGAAATGAGGACCTTTACAGAGCCTGTGTAAAAGACGAGCATTTACGTGGAAATTCAAACCCAAGAGGTGAAAAAAAGCCTCCAATTTCGCAAACTGGAATTGCAATGAGGCAGAGGATGGAATATCTTTCAGGTCATTCAAAAATGTACAGGCTTATCCCTGATTTTGCAGAGCCTAGCCCTCTGACATTCACACCCACAAATAAAAGGACAGGACAAATATATATGGGAAGTTCAGGTATTTTTTCTATCAGCTATGTTCACAGCAAAATGACAGGAAAAAGAACTTCACATAATAGGCCAGCTGCCCCAGTAGAGCCTCATTAGCAGGCAATGGCACTCAGATGTGGATAACTAGCATAGAATGCTCATTAAGCTTTGCAATGGCCCTATCTCCTCATCAAAGGAAATCCCTACAGGAATGCACTTAGCAGATCCTGGAAAAAACCACTGCTCAAAGTTACAAATGTGGCTAGCATCTTCTCTCAAGGAAGACAGAATGTGCAGAGATCTAATTTTGGATAATCTCTGAGCAGGTGACACTCTCGAGAGAACAAAAGTGCGGCATTTCGGGAAGTGGATGAGTCTGCACATTGTCCTTTCATGCCAGAACAGCTGGAACATGAGAGGCCAGGCAGAGTAAATCCTACACATGGAGCTTGTCTTGAGAAGGCAGTTAATGAATCTAGTAACCCAACAGGTAAAGAGAACAAACATTACTGTTAAAATGTCACATTAACCATTTCACCTTCTTTGAATTACTAGAATTATTTTCCAATAGAAATTATCCAAAACAAATGTTCACATCTGTATCTGGCCAGTCTGTAAAATAAAGTGCAAGACCAAAGTATGTTCTTGAGCAAAAAATGCTCACTGTCACAAGGATAACAGGCTACCACACTACAATACTGGGAGCAAGACTCTCCTGTGACAGACTGCATAAAATCCCGAAGTCCTTAATGGTATCAGAAACAGAGAGGGAGGTTCAGGGGACAATCTCACAACTGCCAAGAAGAAATACTGTCAAGTGTATGCCTCAGAGGTGTAATTCACTGGTGCTTGTAACACCAATGAAACTGCAAGGCATGCACACCATGTAGGCAAAGAAAAATGTGAATTGTGTACCTTCACTTTTGTACTTGCCATGAAGATAAGTGCAAGGTGTGTTTCAGCCTTCCTGATTGACCACAGCAATGGTGACCCTCCAGGTTTGAGATATTTTACTTTAACTTTGAGGAAGGACAAGACTATCTTTTCACTGTAGACTTCCTCAGGTAACCTTCCCTGATGATCCAAAATCTGACTGAAGCTGGACAGCTCACAGCAGCCATGAAATCCTGAATTGTGTAAGACTTTTGCAAATGTCTAAGGTAGATAGAGCTTCTTCTAGAGAATGATAAGCTTCAAGTCTTTCTAATTTTCATTTTGAAAGAACATCAGGGCTTACTTGAATGCCAATCAGAGAATGGAATTCAAGCTTCTCAAACTGCTTAAGTATAAAAAGTGCTACTTCTGTAGGGTAGCTGATTGGGACTAAAACAGCACCAAGCATTCTCTTCTTTATACATCCATTGGCAGAGAACTGAAGAGGGAAAATGTTAATGAACTTCAGAAATATGGTGAAAAGATAAAGCTCTCTTAATTCATAAATCATAAAGAGCATTCATGCTATGAGAACACAGACTTGACTTCATAAAGAGAACAGTAAACTCAAACCAGTAAACTCAAATATCCCTAAGAAGGGAAGACATGCAATATTGTCAATTCAATTCTCATTGTTTGACTATTAAGAGACATTAAGCACACATCTACAAAGAATCTTGAGATGCATTGCAAAGTTTCATGAATATCAGAAATGTCTCCTAGACACCCAGACTTCAGAGAGTCCAGAATGGACAATCACTCAGGCACAGTTGTCAACTCACAGCACTGTCAAAAGCAGCAATGACAGAATAAACAGGGACACTATGAAGAACTGATAAACAGTCAAACATTCTCTCATTAACGTGTGTCTCCCCACATGTTGGGTTCACTTACTAACTACCATACAAGACACTATCAGAACTCAGACCTGAGAAATTTATATAAAGTTTATTAAATAAATTAAAGAAGTTTATTTCCCATGAGAAATTATTTTACACAGGCCAACACAACTGTGAAGTAAGACCTCTTTTCCACAGAATCTTCACTGATATTTTTTTTTCTCATAGATAATTTCAAACTTTAAACTTCACCTGTTACTCATTTCAGAATTCATTTAACCTGTACCAAATGCTAGACTGCTGAATGAATGCCTTTTAATCTACATGTTCAAAATAAATTTCAGAAATTTTTCAGGAAAAAAAAATGTACTGCATTGAATAACTGACTAATTGAGGACAGAAAAAAAATTGAAGACTTTCAAGAAGTCAGGCAAGATTCTTCATCTTACTAAATATAAGTGTCTTCAAAGTTAGCACTTTCTCTGACCAAGTGACCTCTGTGATTCTTTGAGTGTGTGGAGACAGGTTTCTAAAAGCTGATGACTCTCCTGGGATGGGTCTGAAAGCACCCAGAGCAAATATTTGGGCTCCCCCACCTACCATTGGGACACTCTTCTCATTTGTTCACAGATAACCTTTTTAATCACACAGCCTAACACAACTTCTCTATTAGGACACTTACTGTACCAGTCCTCAAGGGTATTTCCTAGACATGTTTTTAAAACTTTAATATCCAGAATGGGATTAAAGGGAGAATCACAAAATACTGTTGTTTAATAACTACAATATTTGTTGATGTTAATAATTTTGTGTGATTGTATTAGAAATCTGATAATCTAGTCAGCTGATTCTTCACTGTTTCTTTGGGAAGGTTTTTTGCAGGAACTCAAATGCTTGAAAAAATTAAAGTTTTATGATGTGCTAATATGCAAACCAAAACAAAAAAAAATTTTTAGATTAGTACACTCAAGATATTTCTAATACAAGATGTAACAAGGTTGACAAAAACCATGGATTAGTCAATTCCTTTGCTAATTGTCCAAAATGAAACCTAAAACATCATAGCCTATATAAAGAAAGATTTCTCTTGCATGTAACTATTTACTCTCTCTTAAAAGCCATATCTGTCAATTCTGTATATCAAGATATCTCACAGCAAAAAAGCTCCACAACTCTAGCCTCATGCAGCAATATGCATTCATCTAACATTCCAGAATACTTACACAATTGATTTTTCCAGTCTGCTCCCCTGTGATCCCACTATTTCTCCCAGTGTGCAAAACATCTGTCCCAAAAAATCCTGAAAAGCAAAAACATCAATCTCAGAATTCGTATTTCACACAATGAAATTTGGTTTCCCATTTATCTGAGCTGTTCCCTACTGAAGAACAGATTCTGCTGAACACCACATCTTAGTGATAACTATGAAACAGTGAATCATAAACAAACTCACTACCACCTATTTCACATAACAGTAGGATACACTTTTAGATGTAATTCTAAGGCAGTACACAACCACTACGGTGAGGATGTAATTGGAGATCAATGGCTAAGTCTCATCTTTTCACTGTGAAGCACACACACAGTATTCCTTCTGCTGTCCTCTCTTCCTTCGCTCCAGGTTCTCAAAGGTTCTCTTACCAAAGCCTTCCTGTATTTATTTTTTAAAAATTCACTGATAAGCCTCTGAATTCTACTCTTGCATCTCTAAATGTTAAAGTTACTATTTCATCACTCCCACTTTTATACTCATGTTGTCTTGAAGGTTTCTTCTAACACTGAGACACAATAAAAACATGGTACAATTTTAGGACCCAAAAAAGTATCAACTAATTCCAGCATATTACATATCTAAAAGGTATACATGCATGCCTAATTATGCCCTTTGCATGAGAAATGTCCCATTAACATTATACTCACGTGTTTTCTCTCATAACCAATTACTGTATTTGTCTCTGTGTCCCTGATATTACTTAGAGTCAAAAGAAAATAAACATACTTAAGAAATGTAAGCAATTTAACACAAGGAATTATATTAGTGAGGAAGAACTTACATGTTTTGAGAGGTTAGGACTCTTTGAGTCAACATCATAGCTGAGGGAAAAAAAAAAAAGAAAATTTGTATCAGAGTTACCAGATGACATATCTGATGACAATTATGTAAATAAACAAAAATGAAACAATTATTTCACCATTGTGAAATTTTACACAAACAGATTTGTGAATGAAAGTTCCCCAGTAAGGAAGACAAACTGAGTCATCATATATAGGACTATGGTTCACTTGTTATTTGAAATTAAATAATTTTCAACAAAGTGCAAGCTTTAAAGGGAAATTCTTCTGATATTCCTTTTTGAACAGTGAAAGATGACAAAAAGCAGACCAAACATTAAAAATTGACCCTAGAAAACAAACTAACTTATAAATTATTTTCTTAAGTAATTTTTCAGTCATTTGAATTAGCAAACAGAAATAACTAACAATAAACAAAACTGCTTTTAGCAAGAGTTTTACTTGTTCTTTTGAGTTTATCATATTCTTGGCCTTCCTCCAGCTAGAAAATGTCATCGTTTCCCTTCCATAATCAAGTCAAGAGTTAAAAAAAGTTCCTCTCTGAATTAAGGAGACATTGAAAAAAAATAATGTAAGAAATTCATACATTAGGATTACTAATCTCTGTACTTTAATAGTCTTCCACCTTTATCAAATAAACCAATTTATATTTTTATCAAATAATCTGTTCAGATTCAATACCAGTAACTAAACTGAAAACATCTGCTATGTTACTGCCCATGCCAGCTCCCCTGCATGGAATGCCATTCCTTTGGCAGTGCTGCCACAGCTGGTGCTGGGATGCACCATGGACCAGATCACATGTCAGGATGACAGGAGTACCATAACATAGCTGGACGTGGTGCAACACAGTCAAAGCTTTAGAAACACATTCATAAAGAAAAGAAATTCCTACAAATACTATTGACATGAGTTAAAACCTCCAATTAAAAGCAAACTGCTTGGTGAAATTGAACAGAAAAACACAACTTATAACTTGACCTGAGGGATAGCTACACAAGTAAAACAACAAACAACTTCACTGGCAAAATCACTTACTAAGTAACATCTGAGAGCAGAAAGGGGCCTGTGACATTGTGGCTGTACATTTTGGGGGGGGTCATGCTCATTTATTGACGTACCAAATATCAAAGATATACTTGCCACTTGATTTTTTTTTTCCCCTGCAAAATATATGAATCACATAAGGAATTTCTTTGAAAAAATAACACTCTGGCCAAAAGCAGTACACAATTTTGCCATGGAACTGAATATAGGAAGCTTTCTAAAGCTTCAGAATTGGGATTTAATCCATGAGTGGCTATGTGAGATTCACATTTCTAATTCAGAGTTCTAAGATATTTAATTTTTCATCTATCATTGTTATAGGGCTCTACAGCAAATTCACACAATATGGCTAGCTGGTCACGTGCAGGCAAAGACAGCAACAGCTTTGAGTTCAGAACAGACTTGTGTCCAGGTAACCTAGGACTGCAGTAGCAAGCAGTCAGGTCTTTCTGATGAGAACATGGGATATTTACAGCTTTTCATAAACAGACAGGAGTCCATTTCTCTGACTACATAAAGAATTAAACAGGGGACTGTGTTTTCCCTTCCAGGTCCAAGTCCTTTCCAGACAACATTTATCCAGAAGCTCTTTACAGACTCCCCTTTCTTTCTGCAGACTGAGCTTTCTCTTTTTCAGTTCACTTCTTTCACTTCTCATTTCTACTGCACTGCCCCCTCCCCATACCCTCCATGCATCCTATGAAAACCAGGAGGCAAACAGATACAGATTTCCACACAGCCCCCACTGTGTGGCTATTCCAGCACTGCTTTATACTTGGAGAAGAATCCTTTCTTTCACAAACTGATTAGCTCTGACTTAAAATTTATTTTAAATAACCCACAGTAGTTATACTCCACAGATTGAATGACATTAAACCTAACTTTTAAAACTACAAATAAAATTACAAATAAAGTCTGCATCAGGCATCCATTGTGATTTGTACCCAGCCACCTCAAAGCACCCTGTAATCTTCCTGGCACCCTGTACTTCCTTTCATTCCTTGAAAAAGGTGGTCTAGTACATCTTACAGGGAAAGTGAAAAGAAATAGGAGAAGGATTTTTCAACTAAAAAAGGACATACAAAGAAAATTTGTGGCCACAATGCATAATGTGATGCAAAATTGCAGCAAAAACTTAATTATCTATGAGGATTATTCATACTCTCTCCTAGGGCAAGGTTAAGAAAGAACTGCTAATAAAAAAAAAGAGGATGAAAATTAAAAAAAAAAATTTGACAACCTTAATTATCACAAAGACTAAAATAATCAGAAAGGACTGAAATGTAAGAGACAACATGCAATGGTGACATGACCTGGTAACTGGACTCTCAGTTCTGTTTTCCAAAGAATGAAGTGAAAGTCAAAACAATTCCACCAGGGGAATGAAACGAGCACATCTGGAATAATGTCAAAAGCCATCTACTTCTCAAACAACTGCTGGTGTTTTAAATCTTAAAAGTTAGTATATTTAGATGCATAGTAAAAAAAAATTTGGCTCTGCACAACTTGCACAGTATTTTATTTCTGGACAGTATACTGTACCTGTTTTGCTGGCTGTGTTTCAAGAATATTTTGATATTTTGACATCTTTTCAATTCTATTTTCTGAAAGTAGTAATTATAAGCATAATTGTACTTTGATGAGTTAACATCTGCCAATTTCTTACAACTCGGTCATTATTAAGTTACACATTTATTTCTGAGGAAGCAATGCTAAATCAATCATGTGTATTAGATTAATTTATCCTATGTCAATAGATACCATCTCTCTTCAAGTAAGTTTTATGCTGGACAAAACTTTACATGCTTACAGAGGCTGCAATATCAGAGTCAGAGATTGTTAACTTACAAATCAAATCGCAGATTCTCTCTTTCTTCAAAGAAGTAGTCCATTATAAATTTTCTTACAAAATCTGGATTTAAAGTATTATCAATTACTTCTGTTCTTCCAAACTGTAAAAGAAAAGTGTATTAAACTACATGCTACAAGGAAGTATAATTAGACTGCCAACACCAGGAATATGTGAGATATGTGACAGCCTGTAAAAATCTCTCTTAAACAGATGCCATGAAAGAAAATGACTGCATTTATATGAACTGACCTGTGGATGAAGACAGAGTGGCAGAAGCCCTCATATTTCAATACAGAGTGGCACATACCTTGTATTGTATGACCTAAACTTCATCAACATCATCTCCCAAAGCCAATAAAAATTCACAAAAATTTGAATCAGTAACAAAAATCCACTGTTTCCTGAAGAAATGCACACCAAAAAAAACCTCCAACCAAACACAACAGCAAGCAAAAGCTCGCATATATTGTTTATTTCAGAGAGCTTTAAATATTAGGGAACACAATCCTTCTATTGCAAGAAATGTATCATTTTTGCACTGTCCATCTCCTATTTCACCTCAGTTCAGCTCTCTCTTCAACTGTTTAGAGAAGGTGCCTCAGCCCCTCTCAAGCTGAAAATATTTTAATTTAAAAAAAATTCTAAGGTATATCTTCACCACAGCTACAGACTAGTTTTGCTGACACTGACCACCACCATGGCTCAGTCCTGTTTGAATGCCTTTCCCTCTTGAGAGCCACAAACCCTATCCAAATTGACAGCTAAGTCTGGTTTAATTTATCTGAGGGAGACTGTAAAATGGGAAACTCATGGGTTTTCTCTAATTTGTTTTCTCTTTTGATAGAAATGTGTGATACAGATATGGAAATGGAGATCAATTGACTATAGTTTGAGTGTTTACTATCACACAGGACCCCCACAAGCCCAGTTTATGGCATTCAAGAGGCAATGACATGCCCTCTTCTGCTAGGACAAATGACCAGACTTAAATCTACCCAAAAGGTTTATACATCCATGAATATGCAGCTTACCTCTCTCCATTCTTTGTTTCCAATTGCTTGTGTGTACAAAACACAGACTGTGAAAGGGAAAAAAAAAGTTTGGTTATTTTCAAACTTTAACAAATCACTTTAATTAAGTGCACTAATTTTGTAGTCTCTTGTGCTGTGGAAAATAGTAACTAGGACAATCAAATAGTAATGTTTTCCCTCAGCTGTCAACAAGCCTAACCAGACTGGTGATCATGTGGTCCAGCTGCTGCAGAAATCAGCTAATAAATGGAGTGCTTCTAAAATGGGAGGTAGCACTTATGCCTGACCTCCAGCAAAGCACTTGACAGTCTTTAAAGGCAAAATTGGATAAAAGCAGGTCTTCTTTAAATGTGGGTGGTCAGGCTATTCTACATTATCTAATGCACAATTACCCTAAAATATACTTCCTTCAAGAGAGAAGAAAATCAAAATTAAAAAAAAAGAAAAAGAGGACTCTACTGAAAAGAAATAGGGGAAACAGAACTAGAAAAAGGAAAAAAAAAAGACTTCCCAGGTTTTCTTCCTTAATTTCGCTTCAAATTATTTATATATATTTAAATATCTCACATATGTGTACTTAATTTTTTTAAACTAAAGCCTGATAAAAAATAGAATCAATTAAATTTTTTTACATAACCTGATTTTGAAAGACCAAGCAGAACAATCCCACAGGTGTCACTCAGATCTCTTATTTCCAGTAGAGCACTCACTACACATTAAGCTGCAGCTTTTATCACAAGGACTGGTGACAGGGGTGCAGTGATTATAATCAGGTCTTTTAAACACTATTTTAAGTACAGATCATTTGCACTGAAGGAGCATTATAAACCTTATTTTCTACAGTCTTGAACTAGTTGCAGGTAACTACAATAAAGCAATTTTTACCTGAAACTCCTCTTCAAATCCTTTCTAAACAACAGAAATACAGATATTGCAACATTTCTTTCCTCAACAAGTTCTTTTCCTGTACGAATCATTACTTTTCAAAAGAAGGTAAAAATAATACTGTTTTAGGCTGTAGCCCTGAACAGCAAAGGTAGAGGATCAATTTTGTCCTCAGTGAAGTCAGAATCATCAACAGACGAAAGCAGAAATGAATTCAACCTTCTAACTACATTTTCTTCTTACTTAAAATGCATTTGCTCCACACCAAAAAAAAAAAAAAAAATCCCCTTAGGCAGTAGCAAATAAGAGGAGAAACAGAAAAAAAGCAATTTCAATATTTTAGCTCACGTAGCAGCTAAAAGTTAACACTTTTATGTTTCAAGTAAGATTTCTTGTAGGTGAAAAAAAGCTTTTATAAAAAAAATATTCAGAACAATCCTCAGGAGATGTCCATCTTTCTCCATTTACTCTAAATAAACCCTTGGCAATCATGTGCCTACCTTTGGTTACTGTTTATAGTAAAGTGAATCCAAACCACAAAGCCTATTTTTACAACACACTCTGGAGTAGGCTGCTGGAGTGTACTACATGAAGAATGAAGTAAAATGGGAAAATGTGAGAAAACATAATGAACTAGAAGCTATGAAATCAACTAAAGAAAGTTCTGTAGGTTACTGAACTTCTGACTACCCATCCAGATTTGCAGAACCATAGAACATCCTGAGCTGGAAGGGATCCATCAGGATCATCGAAGCCCAGCTCCTGGCCCTGCACAGGACACCCCAGGAGCTGCCCCACGAGCCTGAGAGCATTGTCCAAACACTTCTAGAATTCTGTCAGGGTTGGTGCTGTGACTACTTCCCTGGGGAGCCTGTTCCAGTGCCCAGCCACCCTCTGAGGAAAAACATTTTTTTCTAATACCCAACCTAAACCTTCCCTGACACAACCTGAGGCCATTCCCTCGGGTCCTGTCACTGGTCACCACAGAGAAGAGATCACAGAAAGACTAGGTTGGAAGAGACCTTCAAGATCATCAAGTCCAACCCATGCCCTAAACACCTTAACTAACCATGGCACCAAGTGCCACATCCAGTCTTGTTTTGAACACATCCAGGGATGGTGACTCCACCACCTCCCCAGGTAAGCCACTCCAGTGTTTTATCACTCTTTCTGTGAAAAACTTCTTCCTAATATCCAACCTATATTCCCCTTGGTGCAGCCTGAGACTGTGTCCTCTCCTTCTGACAGCTGCTGCCGGTATAAAGAGACCAACCCCCACCTGACTATAATCCCCTCTCAGGAAGTTGCAGAGAGATAAGGTCACCTGAGTCTCCTTTTCTTCAGGCTAAACAACCCTCTACTAATTGTAGACTGCAGTAAAGTCTCCCCTTCTAGGCTGCAGATGTGGCCAATATTTTAAATAAAATAAAAATAGAGAGTAATAAGCAGTCACCTCCTACAATATTTTATTGTAAGTAAAAGGTCTGACAGGGATACATACATGTGTGCATCTCAAACTGACATTTCAAAAAAAAAAGTCAGCTTTAATGAAAGCTACAGAAAAGACATATATTTCAGTCTTCCTGATAAATAATTTGTAAATGTAGAAAATTTTTAAAAACTTTTCTATCTTTCCTCTAAAATGCACCCCATAAATTTTAGGAAACCAACCATGATGCTGTTCTCCATCAATGTTAGGATTCACTATCTCAAATGGCTCTTGGAGAGAGTTTTGTAAAGATCCTGATACACTAATTGCAGTAATCACAAAAAAACTTTGTCAAATTCATATCCAACTGGAGAAATGCAGATAAATATGAAAAAGTTGATCTAAAGCACTTGAAATGCTCAAACCAGAGATTAAAGGCTCCATAAAGAAACCCATCTGGTAGCAGAAAACAGTTAACAGCATTGTCATGAGGGAGAAGAAGGAATACAGGGGGATAAATAATATTTCAAAAGCCATCATATCATGCAACCACATCCTAAGACAGAGATAAAAAAATAGTTTTTCTCTCATAATCTCAAAAACTGAAGGAGCAATGAGAAAGTTCACAGCAGCACAGTAATTGAGAAACCCTTTTGGAAGGCTTTGCTGTATGGGTTGCTCCAAGAGCAGATACAGCTACATCTATACTCAGGAATATTAATATTTAGTAATTTTTAACTCTGGACACTGATACCACAATGTCGTATCCAAGGTAAATTTAAGTAAGTCTTGTAATGAAAAAGAAAGTGGAAATGTCAACACTTATTACTGTGTTACAGATACAGTTCCCAAAATACTATAGAATATTATAGCCTGCACCTTCCTGTTTTCCCAACTAGAAATATGGGCCTCCTTTCCCTTTCAATGAATATATGCTTATCCTTTAGTCTGGCAACTACTGTTACATTAACACTGCCTACCCCAGTTTTCCCAAAGACAAGAACATTTCCATTCCATTTCAAGGAAGACTTACCCACAATAACACTGACCTCTTCCCCGTGCTACCTAAATCTTTCCATGGTACCAGCTCTAGCAGGACACCCCAATATTCTTCACTGACCAGCTTTTATACCTTCCAGGCAGAGGTCCCTTTGTCCCAGCTGCCAAGAGATTCTTCTTATTGTTACTATCCTCCGCGGGGAGATTCCCCAGGGAAAAGCTTTTATGTTTTCAGTCGTTCATCCTGGGCTCTTTTGATGATCAATACTGAGCAGCCACAGGGCTCCCCAGGAGGAGTGTGCTGCTGCCAGCACAGCTCTGCAGGGCTCAGCTTGAGTTGTCAGAGCATGGGAAGAAAACAATTCTGCCTGTCATTAGACAGAAGAAATGTGCCAAAATCATTAATCTGTATCTTCTCGGCAGGTCTTATCCCTACCACATCAAGGAAGCACTACTTTAGCTCAGCTTTCTACAAGAAAAAAAACCCAAATCAATAAAACCCATAGATTTAAAAAAATATTCCTAGAAAAAATGGTCTCCAAACTGGGAGAGCAGAATGCTCCAAAACTACAATAAATCAATATATATGACTTGCTTTCACTCCACTGAGCAGAAAGCACTGTCAGGAAGAGGCTTCAGTGCTGTTTGAAATACTTCCTGAACAACGGCTATCCAAGCCTGTCCCATCCATATCCACTATCTCTACAGTTACTTCTGTCACTTGCCTCTGGGCAGGCAAAGTGACAGAATCCCATTGGCATGAATATTCTGGAGTCCAGGGAAATGGTCAGAATTGGAATACTGAGTAGCAATTACAGTACAAAAAAAAAAAAAGCCAAGCATATCTCCTAAGAGAACCAGGAAAATCACAAGCTCCTTTTTAATTTCAGGAGAACATGGAAGTCAGCTACATTCATGTGTGTCCCTCTGAGAAAAACACCAAGAAGATAAAATTGGATTTTCCCTACCAGTATGATTCTTAGATAAATACACTGGAGTATGAAAAGCATATAAGAACTGGCCTAGCCAAGAGCAATGAGATCTCAGCATACAGAATGACTCTACAGGGTTCTGTCTTCAGATATCTAAAGGCTGCAAATTCAGTGGCTGTAAAAGTGGATCTTGTAGCAGTGGTAGCATGCTGATTTTGACACCTTTTTAGCTCTAGAATAAACTTACTGTATACAGAGCAGCCTAAGAATGTCCTTTGTCCAAGTGAGTAGACACTGAGGAAAGTTGTCCTGCTGTACTTCCAAACAGAGAAGAACAAGAACATTTTATACTAGTCACCCCTTTTACAGTAGGGCCATATCTCTGTGCCCAACTAAAGGACAGTGCAAGCAAACAAACTAAACTGGCTATTAAAACAGCCTGCAGAATACTAAAACTGAATGTACCCTTTTTGGAGAATACCCAGAATCAAAGCTGCTCTGACAAGTAATTTCTAGAGTGCAAATACAATATGAGTACTTCCAGAATCAACAGTTTCCCCCTTCTCTCTTCACCAAGGACAGTATCACTGTACTCCATGGTTTTATACTGCTTACCTGTGACAGACAGGCTTGTTTGGCAGCAAAACTGGGTACTCACAACTTGAGACCAGACCCCTAAAGCACACCACCAATTTGAGTGCTTTGAAAAAGCTATTTACATTAATTGAGAAAGTAGTGTGTCTCAAATTGATAAGCAAGTTTACGATACTTTTAAAATATTTCCATATACTCTGAATCCATTAAAACACACCACTAGTTTACTTTTCAGAAACATTTTAAAATAGATACTAAGATTTCTTTAGGTTTTCCTGCCACTGTTTCCATGTTTTTCCCAGAAGGGGTCACCCACCAGCCAGGATCACTTTGGTTTGCCCAGCTGCATGTTCTTGAGCTGTGCACAGGCTACTGCCCTCTGTGTGGAGCATCTCCTCTCCAGAAGGCATCCCCAGCAGTCTGTCTGCACACATGTGGCTCTGGCAGCATCTTCAGCAGCCCTTTATCTAGCTTGTAACTGCTGGCACATTTTTACAGTGACGTGTTTGAGCAGGGCACTGTGTGCTCCCCTGGCTGGCAGAAGTTCTGGCAGGCAAGTGCTACTGTCGAGGTTTCCAGAGCTGACTGGAACCAGCTGTGACTGTCACAGGGTGGCTCATGGCCTTCTCCCACACAGCTCACACTGCAGTGAGCTCAAACACACTCAAACCCTGCAACTTATGCCTCATACAGTGCCCTATCTTTATGCCTCATACAGTGCCCTATCTGATAAAAACTTGAAGCACTTGTCCTTAAGAATATTTGAGTTTAAGAACTATAGACACCCTATCACTTTTGCCAATATGAGAGATCTCTGAAATCATTACAGGCAACAGGTCACTGAGCATTCTTCAAAACAGTTTAACTAAGGGTCTTTTTTAACCAAATCACAGAATTGTTAGGGGCCTTTGAACATCATCCAATCCAACTCCCAACTAATTTTTACTAATTTTTTTAGCCAACTAAAATTCTTTATCAATATGCAAAACACTCTGTTTTGTTTCTGTGTGATCTTCATTTAGAGGCATGGTATTGCCTCTGTCTTCTGGGGTTGTTTTGGTGTTTTGTTGGTTTTTTTTGGTTTTTTTTTTAAAGCTTTACAGGTTAGAAACTTCAAAAGTACTCCTAACTTCTTGTAGGCATTCCCCAGGAAGTAGAAACTTTTCCCTTCCAAGGCATACTGTGGAATCTCTCTCAAGATTTTTTTTGATGCAGAATGAAAACATATACTCTAACAAAAGTACTCAAATGTTTCATACTGCCACATGACTCAGTATTCAAATGAGGACATGGGTGCATGTCCAGAGACTTGATACAACCATATGTGTCTTGGGTTATTTCCAATGCCAGCAAGCACAATATGTGGTATCCCAAGGAAGAAAAGCCCAGGCTTAAAAAAAGAAATTGAACTTATGGATAAAAGCAAATGGAGAGTTACAGGAGAGACAAGATGACACCACAACCTAAGGACCAGTCTATTAACCACACAAAACTCCTTGGAGTAACATTATCAGAAGAGAAAGGAATTTTTTTGTGATTTTGGTTCCTTGATTAAAGTTTTTATAAAGCATCCGATACATGAAGGTAACAATGGATTTTAGATCAAAAGTCCCATCAGAAATTCATAGACATGAGAGTTTTGGGGGATCCTGTCATAATTTAGCTTACGAGGAAAGTGAGTGTCACTAGCTTACAATTCTGAACAGATTAACTAAAAAACCATCATACCATTTTTCATCAGGAAAGATAGTGTTTCCCAGAGATTAATTAACCTAATTTTATTTTTCAGCATTTGACTCTAAGATTAGTGGACAGTGTGTACTAGCAGCAACAAATGCTTCTGGTTTATTTAGTATTTTGACTAATAGCTTTGAAAAAGATCTAAAACAACAGATACTAAAAAAGAAACAACAACCCAACTTTCCAGAATGTATTAATTTTAGGAACTTTAGGTTAAATACTAAATAAGAGACTATTTAGCTCAGGAAAGTAGTATTAATAACAGTCTTTAAATTTCCAGTTTGCATAACATTAATTATAAGTGTACCTTATTGAAGTGTAGCCTAATTATTCTAAGTAATTGTCACAAAGACAATGTAAACCTAACTGACACTGAAGAAAATCACCCACTTAATTTTATTCCAGTGTTTGCACATTTAAAATACATAATAAGAAGAAACAATAAAATACTATATACTCACTTGGATCAGATTTAGAAAATGTATCTCTGTCCAAAAGATTTCTATAAAAAAAAAGAAGAGATAAAATAATCTTAGGTATAAAAAAATGTGAAATATGCAAATCAGATACCAATGCAAATACGTTTTTAACATTTTTAATCAGGAGTCAATTTAGGCTTCTCCCCTCCTAATACACAAGACAGCCAGAACTAGCACTGGAGTCAGCTTACATTTCATTTTATTATCCATTTTGGACTTGAGCAAACTGTGGCTCAAATACTCCAATACCATGAATCACAAAACAACCACATGTATGTTATATATACATGTAACAGGCATCAGGAAGAGAAATACCTTTAAATCACAAAGGTCTACCAGAGATTAACTTGCCAGCTCAACCCAAAACCTTTAGACTTTACTTAAAAGCTTGGCTATGAGATTTCAGAGCCATCAGGAAGTATCTCTAAGAATCTGTCATGGACAAGTAGGTAAAAAGAACCAATCCATACACAGGACACACCTAGGAGTAAATATTAATTTTGTTATGGAATGCAGTCCCAATATCTTATCCACACTTCAGCTGGTTGAGAATCATTCACAGATGAACAGACTTAAATTAACAATTCTAAAGAATCAGGACTGGCCAGAAACCATTCTCAGCATAGTTACCAACATTTCATCATTTAAAACAATTAAATAAATTGTAAAAACTGTCTCGACAGACTAGAAAAATGTTCTGAAGAGAGGATGTCATTGAAAAGAGACAAGAAAGAGCTAATATATTTTGGAAGGTATTAAACTTAACAGCAAAAATGCAGCATATCTACATGAAGCTGGATATACAGCAGTTATGTCAAAAATAGTCTACACATTACAGTTGACCATAAATTGACTGCAAGTCAGGAGTCTTGTACCTTTGGGAAAAGGCATACTGGAATACACAAACAGAAATGCCATTTTAGACTAACTGGTGCTCCTCATAATACTGATAAACACTCAGTTCAAGCAATAATGTTTTGGAACTCCAATTTCTTGAAATCTAAAACAGATAGGGAGCCACTGGAGTTCAGAGAAAACAGAAATAATTGGAAATATAAAGACTGTATCTATGAGGGAAATACTGCTACAAATGGAAGCTCACCTTGATGTAGACAGAACAAGTAGGAAAAGGTTTAACCATAAACTGAATCTTCTGCACCACAGGTACAGAAGTTGAACTTTATTCCATTGTTTTACCATCTTTCACTGTTAAAGGTGGGAGACATGATGTGAAATATCCATTGTCTTCAAGAACATGTCAGATAGCTACAATTTCTAGCAAAGGCCTTTGATCCTACCCCAGAGCAAAAGGAAGGATTAAATAAGCAGTTTATATTCCTTATAGCTGATTATTTTAAATAACTAGTAGACCCTCTTCAAGGGTCCCCATTAACTACTCTCATTCAGATTTAAATTACATTAGCTGAGTGCTATTAAACAGTGCTGAAAAGCATATTAATATTTTGTTCTATACAGGTGTTCTAAGTGGTCCAATTAAGACTTCAGCAATGAAAAGATACTGCATTCTAAATTTAGGTATTTCCAAGTTCACACTTCAGAACAAGCAATATGAACAAAAAAATAGCTTGAAAAGAACATTGGACAGATCTGTTTTATTTAATCTAGCCAAAGTACACACTAGCTTCAATATTACTACTTGTGAACACACCTGAATTCTGCACACACTAATTATTCTGAACTTCTCCAGTCCATTCAGATATGCAATTTTTATGCATACAATTACACTCAGTAAAACTGTATCCTACCTTGATGAAAATCATGCAAATATAAATTGGAAGTATTAAGAAACCCAGGAAAATCAGTGAACCCAAATCAGTAGTTGACAACAATCACTACAAACTGCTTTAAAAGACAGTACTGCAAGTTCTGCAATATTGGAATTGCCAACCCAAAATCAAAATTGCCTCCTATTCCTCCTTAATTATACATACTTAGATACACCACTAATTCCTGGTAACTAGAATTGGATTGTCCCAAAATGAATTGCAGTAAAACCTCAAAATTAGACTTATATGGAACAAATAGCACATTAGATTTTGGAACAGGCCTCCCATACTCACCATTAGAATTCCAAACAATTTTAATTCCTCTGCAAGATGACCATACAGTGACCTTATAATTGCTATGTTAGTGCTTGTCACTGTAGATTAGAATTAAGGAACTTTAGTCATGCTTATACTGAGATAAGGTGCTTTGAGTTCTTTAGATATTTCCTACTCTTCTTGTGCTCATTTTTAAGTTTTGTTCCCCTCTATTTTCCCATATACATACTAAGATAAAGAGTGGCCTGGTACTGTAAAGCTTAGTTGATCCTGGTACTTCCAGCAGCTGCAAAAAGCAGCCACCACAGGAACAGCATAAAAAGAAGGTGAAAATCTGTAGATGAGATTCTACAGGTTCTTAAAGAATCTTAAAGAATTTAAAGATAAAGAATCTTTGATGAGTTAAGAACATCTCTAGAGAAGCAGTATCCCTGAAAGGATTGCAAGGGTAGACACCCAAGGTTAACACTGTAATTCAGATCAGTTCATGCAATGAACTTGTGGTTTTGAACTAGTACAACTTGCAACAGCCTCAACTCAACCCTTCACACACTTTCCTACAAATAAACAATATCTTCAGCAATGTTTGCATGATGATTGTCTAAATCACAGAGCCAACCAAAATAATAATGTAAGAACTTGGCAAGCTGTTCAAGCAATGCAGCCAACTTCAAAAGAAACTTTAAAAAAAAAGTGCCAACAGAAAAAAAAAGAAAAAAAAAAAAAAGGAGTCTGATTTGGCCAGTAAATCACCTAACACCTCAACAGGCTGCTCAATTTCATTTGTGAATTTTCACTTCAGAGGAATAACAATCAAAGCGCTCCTTTAAATATAAGAAAACTCCACAGTAACTGGGCATTGGACAATCTACAAGGAATGGTAACACAAACCAGAAAGCAGACCGAATGTATCTCTAGAACTTTAGGAGGTCTCTGTACTCTCAGTTTTCAATGGCACTTTCTGCACATGCTGAGCAATACAGAGAGTATTTTTTTTTTGTGAGAAAAGCATTGTCTTTGGTAGTAAGCTGTTTTGTCCCAGGAAAGCTCACAGACTCAGAAAACAGAAATATTTGAAAAGTCTTTTTCTTTCTCCTAACCAAAGTACTGAGAGAAACAGACTTATATTTTAAATGAACTTGGTGAGCATATTTTTTGTCTATGTCCATTAAGCCTTGAAGATAAAGAATGCAAATAGAAAAGGAATTTCTATTAATTATGAGAGGGGGAAAAAAAACCCAAAACTTTTTTTCTTGAGAAACATGCATATCAAACACCTATAGCAAGGAAGTCTGGGAACATCTGTGCAGAAAGCATTATTCTATTAGCACAGATCTTGAAGGAATTCATTCTGCACCTGCCCATTCTGGTGTGGATCTTCCAAAACAGTTGCAACAGCATAGATGTCTAAGGGAAAAAAAATTAATGGAAGCCATGGCAATAATACTGGAAATGCTGGGATCATTTTTTTCTGTATAATGAGAGCCATTTCCCCAGAGTGGGAAAGAAAGTGATCAGTAAATAAGATAAAGTTAAAAGCTTATTTAAAAAAGCATATTTAGCTTTGTTTGCATAGTTTCATAAACTCCATAAAAAATTATCAAAATAACAGTTCAGTGCTCAAGAAGTTTTTTAGAATAGAATGTTTCAGTCAGAAGGAGCCTACAATGATCATTCAGTCCAACAGCTCAACCACTTCAGGGCTGACCAGAAGTTACAACACATTATTGAGGGCATTGTCCAAATGAGTCTTAAACACTGCCAGGCTTGGGGCATCCACCTCTCTAGAAAGCCTGTTCCAGCACCTGACCACCCTCTCAGCAAAGAAATGCTTCCTAATGCCAACTGCTTTGTACTGTTTAACCTAAAACAAGTCACATGTATCAATCAGATGCTTGACTGATCCGGTCAGCAGTGGTAGCTCACCAGGAACCATCACAGCTTTGATGCTTCCTACCATCTCTCATCCACTATGTTTATGTTGTCAGATGTATTCTAAAAAGTAGCATTTACTCTCCTTGTCCACATATACTTTCTATCAAATTTTACTTTATTTTAGTGATCAATATCTGGACTTCCTTCTCTGTACTTTTTTTTAAAGCCTTTGTTACACCAAGCTGATAAGCAGAAGTAAATCCAATTCTCCCACCAGAAATCACAGAATTCTGGCCTTGAAGAGCAGACCACAGTAACTACAGAACTGAGCAGCTTAATATCTGATTTTCTAGTTTCAAAATTTTTAAAAAATTAAAAATCTGTATTGACTGCAAAAAGACTTACTTTGCTTGCAACAGCTCTGACTCTTGATCTTTAATGATAAATATGTGGTTCACTTCAAATTAATTTGTTAAAATCTCTCTGGGTGCTATGGCTTTATTTTTCTCTTCCTCTTTGGACTTACATTTAAATGCATGCAAAGATTTCTCAGTTGTGAAATAAAGCACTCAGCAGTTTGCAAACACAGAAGTTGGTTACTCATGCAAAATAATTTTTAGAAAACATATATTTTCAGTATATCATATTTGTATTATATATTATAAGCACACACTACTTCTCTCACACTTTTATCAATCCATGGGGAAAGGAATTGTCCCTAGTTCATTGAATAAAAGCATTTCTGTTCCCCTCACTTACAGATGGGCCCACATCCCTTTTTCACAGAAGATCCTGATAACGAAAGGAGCATCCTAATCACTTTAATGAGCAGAATAGTACCCATTGCACCACTAATTGTAACATAACTGTATTATTACCTAGCAGGCACCACCCCTCAGCCTTAATGGTACTACTGAACTTGCAAGGATCAGTCCTCAGATGACGTATGATCCAAAGAGTCCACTCAAGTGAAGAGCCCACTTGACCTACCTGCAGAGTAATCGCACAAATTACTTAGTGGCAGCTTAAACAGTCACCCTTCCACAGCTCTTCACTCTCTCCTTCTCTATTCTGTCAGAGCACAACAAAGACAGCTATTATCCTCCAGATCTCTAGATTCAAAATGCCCTGGACCTAAGAGCAGATCAGTCAATTTCTCAGAATTTTACATTATTGTCAAAATAACTGGTTTTCTTACAATAGGCTCACAGGTGAGACAACAGTGATTACTGACTAACAGGCAATTAGGATGACCTGTTCATTTCTCTTCAAACCTTCTCCACTCTTTGGGGCACCAGAAGAACTGGAAGGAAAGCAAACATATCTCTGATGTGCGAGCTTAAGAAAACATTCACAATACCTCTTCATAACCTCTGGAGAAGTAATTCACCAGAAAACAAATAATTCTGAGCCTCACAGTAACTTTCATTGTCAAGCTATATTGATTCAGAAGGCATAAGGGAAAAAAGAAAGGGAGAAGCAATGAGAAGGGTAAGATCAGCAGTGCTTCCATGAGTTTTAACACAACCCACAGAAAGCCATCTCTGGCTAGATGTACACAAACAAATTTAGGATGAAACCTCTATTAAAACTGCTGATTGCTCCTGAGGGTTAAAAAACCCCAAAGGAATTGCCAAGTTTATTTACTCTAACACAGCAATAGTTTTACAGGAATTCTGTTGAAACCAACAGGAAGTACTGGGTTTTAAAAATACAGTTGTGCAGATGAAACAGACCTAAATAATCTTGGACTACCCCAGTTTAAATTTTAAAAAAAGACCAATTAGTACTATCACAAACTGGTGGAACTCTGCTTCAGTACCAACCCAAAATTCTATTTGAAACCAACAGAATAAACCATCCACATTTATGTTGTTAGGGGTGGGCAGGTAAGCAGTTTCTGGCTCTGAGCTTCTGGTGATGTATCCTGGGAAATGGCATTAATGACTGCTGTTGGTCAAAAGAACTTTTCAATCTAGTGTCAACTCACCACTCCTTTCCAGTTACTTTCACTCAGACCATCCAAATTCATGGATATGCTGCCCTAGGTGAGATCTGATTTCTTCAGGAATGTATAATACATCTAATACACTGTTTTATATGTTACAGCATATAAAACCTACAGATTGGTTTTTTAGCTTTTCTGAAACAACTTTTTAAAAGGTGTACCTCAAAGAAGTAATTTTAAAAGGAAATATATACTATCAGTGTAATATTCATCCTTTCTCTGCCAGTGCAGGACACTTGGTTGGTGAGACACTGCTCAGATGGGCAGATAAAAAAGTGAGGAAAATTCTACCACAGAAAATCTTCATAAAATACACAAAGGCATTGCACACTTCCTTGCACCTAGATCTTTTCCTGCTGCCAGGCCATCCTGTATGCCATTTTTCTGAGACCTATGACCGTGGGCTTCAGCTGAGGGAGGGTGTAACAGTGAGCCACCTGTCAGTGTCCCACCTCCTGTCTGCTGATTGCTCCTGAGGGTTAAAAAACCCCCAAAGGAATTGCCAAGTTTATTGCCATGAAGTTTAAACATGAAGTTTACAGTGGTGGCAGGGGAGGAAGAGGTGATCTCAGAAGGAGTATGATGTTGATGACTTCTTCCACCCCACTCCAAGGACCCCCAGCTGAGTTAACATCCTCTGACTTCATGCATCTGCAACTCCATTCTACATCCACATTTACTGTACACCATATACAGCCTGTATGGCATCTGCTTGAGACCTGCTCTTTCATCACTTTTGGTTTTGCCCAGCTCCCAAACTGCACTCCTTTACCAACCACTGGTGACCTCTTTACAGCACTGGGGTCCCCAGTAAGGGGGACATCCTGAGTACCCTCTTTTCACCCTCTGCTGCTCCACTCCCATCCTGTGTCCCCACTTGCTTCTCTGCGTTGCACCATTCTGTCAGGGTCACAAATACATCAGTATACACATAATAATGACTTGCTACTATCTGCTGAAGGAAATAAGGTTATACCACACAATTATACAAGGACAAGCCAAAAAGAAACTAACTAAGCAGTAGCCACCCAGTAACTAGAAAAAAAGAGAGCAGGTTTGGGTTGGCAGCTAAGTAAAACCAAACAAAGCTCCACATAGGCAAAGGCACTGTTCAGACAAAACCTGACAAGTCCT
The DNA here is from genome assembly GCF_022539315.1 of Serinus canaria. Lineage (NCBI taxonomy): Eukaryota > Metazoa > Chordata > Aves > Passeriformes > Fringillidae > Serinus > Serinus canaria. The sequence continues at coordinate 14,742,385 of NC_066314.1, read as the reverse complement.
GACACTCCCAAGGTTGTGTGAAACCTGAAGCCTGCATGGGAACTGACATGTTAAAGGTTAATGACTCAAAAATCAGATTTGCAAAAGCAACAGGTGCTTTGCTGGGGCCAGATTCGCAGCCCCTAAACAAAGGGGAGGAGAAGAATTTTTGGGTGTGTGGTGAAACCGTTGATCTTCCTAAGAACAGCACAGCTGCAGAGGAGGTGCACACCCAGCCACCAGAGGATGACCACACCAAACCAAAAAGGCCAGTAAGAAGCAGATCCTGCTAGGCAGGGTAATGCTTTTTATCATGCCAATGTCCTCTCCTGATGAGACTCAAGTGTAAAATCACCCCCTGGGGAGGTATCGGGACACTCACAGGTAAGTGAGTGTCCCGATAATACGAATTAATACCTTCAGGTATTAATTCGTTCTGATAGTCACAGAACGAAGGTATTAATTCGTTCTGATAGTCACAACTGACTCAACCTGTGCAGTCATGAGAAACAGTGGTCATGTCTTAAAAAGGGCCACAAATCTTCAAAGTCCCCTGAAGCACCCCCAGACTGTACAAGATCCACACTATTTCAGAGTGAAAGGCTCCACTCCCAGGGGAGGCAGCTGGGCCTTCCCACCTGAACATATTGAACATTGAATCTTTTCTTCCCACCCATCGCTCCCCTGTATTCCAAACCACAACAGGGGGACTTCTCCAGCCCTGGCAAATAAACACCATGATCACAACTTTGATCAAAAGATATCAAAATTTCAACAATTGAGTATCAATGCTGGATCCACTGGTAGTGATATCTTTCTTCTTCTTTTGTACTCGTACCTTGTCTTTCTTTTCTTAGTATATTTTCCTAAGTGATATTGTTATACTTTATATAATTATATTTCTCCAAAGCAGATGCATACCTCCTTTCCAATGTAACCAAACTGTTCTGAAATAAACCTGCCATTTGTATACACATTGGTCATTCAGTCTCATTTCACTTTAATCCACCATGAGGTTTCTAGTAAGAACTTTCAGTTGCCCCATCTCAGGGGCAGGTTAAAACAGCCTGTCCCTTGTGTATGGAAAATCACTCCATGAAAAGCCACTGTCCATGAAGGAGACAGAGGAGACCTATGCCATTATTCGATAAAGGGAGAGAGTCCAATCGGCCACATGACGGTGGGGTTTGGGGTTTCTCTCATGAGGTTTCAGAGGACTCAGCCCCCTTTTATCCTAAAATCCCAGCCACATGTTGACCTCTTCCTTTCCCCAGTGGCTGCAGTAGTAGGAACGTACAGCCTTCCCAAACCACCTACCACATTCCCCCCTTGAACATGTCCTTTTCCTCCAGAGTTTAGAAATTCGGGCTATGTGGGTTCTGCAACAGACTTTGTGCTGACCCATTTGTCTGTTACCCTCAAGTTCAGGAGTCAAACTGCCTGGGTTCTGCAGCTTGAGGTTGGCAGAGGCACTGAAGACCTATTTCAAAGACACTAACTCCCATTTCTCCTTAAGACACTCACCCATGGAACTGTTTGTAAAGACACTAGCATCCATCTTTCCATCACTAGCTATCACTAGACAAAACCTATAGTGCAAACTATCTGCTTTAAATTCCATTAGTCGCACTACTGCATGTTTAAATTTCCAACAATAGAGACACACAGGTGAAAACTAAACTTGCACTCTATCAGGAATGCATCTCCATGAGTATGGACACTGTAAACCATTTATGTTTTTTCTCATCTGAAACCAGCTGGTTCTCTAGACAGTATCATTTCAAAGAAAAAAAACATGCAAGATCAACCTTCTGTTGCCAGTCACACATAACCACTCCATGGACTTTTAATCCAATCACATACACAAAGAAAGCAAGAAGATGAAAACCAAGTTTACAATCAAAATTAATTTTATATTCTGTATTTTTACTACACAGAGTTACAAGCTCAAATAATTCATTATGAATATCTCTTTTATCATTTCATCTTTCCGTAACAGAGACTTCTAATAAATTATTAATATTTTAAAAAACACAGAAGGTAAGTATGATGGCTGGAGAGACATGGTCTTGCCAGAGATCAATGCCTAGGACAGTCAAAGATATACTTAAACATACTTTAAGGTATTGCAAACACTTGGAAGTGGTTGGTTAAGACTTTCACATTACCAAACAAAAAGAAAAATTCTGAACTGATAGGCTTTGTTTGTTTGTGCAAGAAACTTGAAATTGAATAATTTCAATTACTGAGAATAGGGATTGTTTCATTCCATTCAGCTCATTCATTAATGTTAGATTTCTTTACAAACTGTGAGGTGGCATAGGACTGATCCAAAACAGGCATGGGCAACCAACTGTATTTCTGTTGAATTAACTGTGACAAGGTGTTTATGGTGCCTTTATGCACATAAGGCCTGTTGTGGGAACACAGGCAGTGTAGAGTGTATCCAACATAAACCCAGACCAATAAAGACACACTGCCTGACTGAACATAAAGCCCTTCAAAGCAGTATTGTCACAACAAACGTTCTGAATTAGCAAAGTGACCCTGCACTCTGTCAATATTTTAAAACCATCTTTCCAATAACCATGTCATCTTTGATACACTACTAGAAGTCAAAACTATAAAACTACAGCTTTACTTTCCTTTAGATATTAAAAAAACACTCTCAATAAGATAATTCTGATTGATAAGTCCATAAATAAACATTAACATGAGATATAACAAAACTCTTGACCTTTTTATTAATATAAGACAGCAGAATGGCTGCAGAATTATCAGGTACTACAGGAAAAAAGCCTAGGCCTGTTCACGCAGTAACCATGATAAACAGATACCATCATTATACAGATCATAACAAAAAAATTTAGAAGTTGAACACATTAAACTACACTGAATTTTGTATGCTCACACAGAGCACAAACTTCTAGATACATAACCACAATCTTGCAGTTCTCAGCCTTAGATAAACTACTTCAGTCAACACATAGTAACACCACTAACAGAGGGAAGATGGGAACAGACTATGAAGTTTTTCAAAGACTTAACTAGATTGGAATCAATGGAGAACATCAACAGAGGGAAAACAGGATGGCAGATATATGTCCTGAAGCTTACCTGAAGCTCACATAAGACCACAAGCTTACACACATGGCTGGAAAGAGTCGTGTCTAGACACAGGGTTATAACCAGCATGCAGTGCAAACACCCCTGTAGAGGAAGAGCAATCTTTTGGCTGGAAAACATAGTGAGTAAAAGGACAAGAGTGCAGCCTATTTCCACTCTTTCACACAGACTGCAGGGACAAGATCTTGGTCCTTCACCACATGACAATTGTGCAGAATTACGCCAGGCAGCGACAAATAAAGATTGCATGGCAGGTGACAGTAACATTTTCATCAGATCATAAATGCCCTTCAGCACATGTGATGAAGGGAGAGACAGGGTGCAGAGGGAGATGGCTACTACAGCAATTGATCCAGACAACAGTGGACAAGAACCAACACCAAAGGATTCTCTGGGATACATGTGCAAGTTCTTCTGCCATATTAGAGCTGGCTCTTGAGTCAAAGACTTCTGCTTCCTGATAAACTACATCTTAGAGAGCCAGAAAAGAATTGTGAAGTTTTTATCTAATAGGCACTGAGTAGTAATAACTAGGATTAAATTAATTTTTTGCTTTTCTAGCATTTTTGAAGTTACAGCTAATGCTGGCATTCAAAAGCAATGGGAATGATATAAAAAACTTTTAGTCATAAAGAAATTCCAGAAAGAGCATTGCCTGACAACCAAAACAATTCTGGATTTTACAATTTTAACAGAATTTCTCATCCCATGAGATGCATCTCTCCTAAAGGCTACCTGATGTGACCCTGAAGCTAAACCAGGGTGGATTGGAGAATATCAAGTAGTGTAATGTCATCTACATATGCTCAATCTGGATACTGTGGCAACACTGGCAGTATGAGGATGCAGGCAAATTGGGAAATGCTGACAAATAAACCACATGGAATTGAGAGCTAAAGGAATAGAAACTGTCTCCTTACTGAATAAGACAGACAGAACAAAAGAAAGAAGAGTAACAGATTTACTTTATGGTACAAACAGTTTGCACTTCTTCACTGACCACAAGCTTCACCACCTGTACAAACTGGAACAACTTCCCTCCTACAAGGAAAACAAGCAAAAACCCACAAAAAACAAATAACCCCTCCAAAAAGCCCACAAAACATCACCGCAACAACAAAAAACCCCAAAGCCAAACAAACAGAAAAACCTAAGAAAAAAAAATCTAGGAACAAATGATAGTTATCAACTAACAATTGTTGATGTAAATTAGTGACAACATTGGTCCTACAACTCTTTAAATATCAAGGAAAAAAAACATCATGACCAAAACTGTTGTTAAAAGCATTTCTCTCCAGGTGTTAAAGAATACACAACTGCTAATTATTACAGAATTTTCAGCACTCTCAGAATTTTGCAGTTTGCTCTTGTAGTCTTTCACAATTTCATTTAACACCACATTTCACAAGCTTTAGCCAATGAATGTGTTTACAGATGAATCACAAACGTGTTAACCATTAATCTCTGCCCTAGTGTCACTCATTTTATACTCTGCTCTGAAGCATAATTTTGTAATCAAAAATTGCCATCCAGCACATACAGAAGAAAGGAATCTCCATGGAAATTCCCATCCTTTGGCACTTGACATCAAGACAAATTAAAAAGTTTTAACAAAACTGGCACGGCTTTTAACAACATCTAGAGAGGAACTGCTGCTGTAAACTATATACTGAAATTAGTTACAAGTAAAGTCAGAATCGACTGACTGTGTTCTATACCTGCATTTCTATGTAACTATCTGATGGATTATTGTGAAACATGGCAGGTATACACAAATGATACCTGGAATTAAAGGAACTCCCATACGAAGCGAATTGGGTCAAATTCAGCATAAGTGCTCTGACATCTGTAACTGTGACCGGCTATCTGAAGAACTTAAAAGTAAAGGTCCTGGATTGCTTTCACACATTACAGCACACCTTTCCTCTGACAACAGTTGGTGCTTGTGAACCTTGCAGAGACAGCAAGTACAAAGGGGTCTTAATCTGTCAGCCTGGTGACTGTTTCAGTATTAAAAATTTAAACTTACTCTATTTCTCACTGTTTCAGCCTTCTTTTGAAATTCACACTTGATAAAACAGCAAATCAGACTTTATTTACTAACCAAAGAGAGGGAGTGGTCTGACAATTTAAGTTTAGAGCACTACCGTTCTATCGTGTTAGTAGTACAGGTAAACAGCAACATTATAAAATGGGGAGCTACATTATAAAATGAAGCAACGGATTGTAGAAGGAACTCTGACGAATTTCCCATCAGGAAATACACTGAGAGTTCAAATTTTCCGCTAGAAGCTGCCAACTCTGCTGGTAAAAGGCAACTACTAAGAAATATTTAAGGAAGTCGTGGAATGTGAACGAAGACACGAATTAAAAAATGCACAAATAAAACTATTTTTTAGACCTCTAATGAGAAAATCTATGCATCTCGGGAGAAAACAGGATTTTTGAAATATCGATAATCAAGCGTCAAAGGAACAAAACCACAGACACTATATCTGGTGTTTCGGGTTGGCATTCCCTCAATTTCTCGGCAGCAACGTTACGATAAAACATGACGAGTCAACACAACACGCCCGTACTCTCAAGTTTTGCAAGAGAGCCTCGTAGAACCCACGACAGGATTACTGCGGACGGAAGGTCTCCGTCCCCACCACCGCACTTGGGACAGCTCCAGAAGTTAAATACCGGCCGGATAACGCACCCTGCGCACTCACAGGCGCGACTCCCGCTCCCCGGCGGCGGCGCGGGCAGGACACGGGGCGGCGGCAGCCACGGCCCGTCTCGGCAAAACCCGGAGCCGCCGCAGGAGCCGGCGCTTGGCTCCCGGGGCCCGCCGGCAGCACCCTGCGGCGGACACGCCCGGTGCGAGGCCAGCGGGCTGCAGAGGGCTGGCAGCCGGCCCCGGGCTGCGCCCGGCTCTGCCCAAGGATGCTCTGGCAGGTCCCCGCGCTCGGCACGCTCGGAGGGCAGGGGCGAGAGCGCCTCGCACAGCGCGGGGCATGCGGAGGGCGTCCCGCGCTGCCCTTCTCCTGCCCGCTCCTCTGACAAGCCCGGGACGAGCGGCCCCCGCCCGTCCGCCCCCTCCGACGCCGCGGGGCGAGCGGGCGGTGCGGTCGTGAGCCGCCTCCGTACCTGCAGGACACGGAGAGCTCCACCTTGGTGGCCGGGATGCTGGAGCTCAGTACGTTAAAATCCCCCACGGACGCCATCTTCGGAAGCCCACCGCTTCTGCCCAGCTCCTGCTGCCCCGCCGGCTTCCCTAGCCCGAACATGGGACAGAGCGGCGCGGGCGGGAACGAGGGACGGGCGGAAGGAGGGAGGGAAGGAGGAGGCGGTGCCTGCCGGCCTCCACAGCGCGACGCCACTGCCGCCCGTGGCGCGGAGCCCCTCTCCGCACCGCTCCGCGCCCGCGGGATGCGCCCGCCGACTGGAGCGGCGAGGCGAGAGGGGGCCGTGACGTCACCGCCAGCGGGAGCCGCGCGAGCCCGCCCCGGTCGGGGGCAGCTCGACGGCCCGAGCGAGGTGACACGGCGGAGCCCTCCGGGGAAATGCGGCACCGGGGCCGCCGCGACCCCAGGGCGGCGGGGCGGGGAAGTACCCCGCTGGAGGCGTGCCCAGGATACGGTCCCGATTTCGCCTCCCCGTTCTCGCCCCTCCTGAGCCCCGCACGGAAACTCCGCTCCGTCCCGTCCCGCAGGCTGTCCGGGGAATCTCCTCCCTACGTATTAGTGAACGAGGGACCTCCCCGGTGTCTTCCCCTTGGCTCTTGCACGGAAACTCCCGCGCCGTTCTGTCCCGATCCGCGGGCTGTGCGGGGAATCCCCTCCTGCCGCGTTAGTGCGTGTGCGGGTCCCCGCGCCCCGAGCAACCGCAGCGGCGGCTGGGGACAGCAGCTGGGACAGAGCCTGCGGGCCGCGCTCCAAGGCCCGGCGCGGGGTGACCCTCCCGGGGCCGCCGCCACAACAGCCCCGGGCGGCGAACGCGCGCGCTTGGCGGGGCAGGGCCGGGGCGCGGGGCAGGGCCGGTGCCGCCAGGGGGCGCGGCGGAGCGGCCCGGAGGGCAGGGCCGGGCCGGGCCGGTGGGGGTTCCTCGGGCGGCAAAGGGGAGCGCGGCGGCGGTGTGTGACCTCGGAGAGCCTACAGCCCTTCCCACGGCAAAACAGGCGAATTTACCTCAGGTACTGCCTGCACTGACACACTGAAAAACGCGGGCTTCACTCTCTCACACGTGCGCAGACCCATTCCTTTTTTTTTCCCAAGACCACCAATCCAGTTGCCCTGAATCTGTTCTTAGTAATTCATAATAATCACAACTCCATCATCTTATATGTAATGTGTTTAATTTGTATCCATTATTATGGCATCTAAGTAGTCCCCAATATTTATTTCTCATCATAGCAGTCTGAAGAGAGATAGAAGTGCTTCCATTCCCATGTCACAGGTGGGAAGTTAAGGCACAGGCAAATTAAATGCCATGTCTGTAGCTACACAGTATGTAGGACAGGTCAAAGTCCCCAGAAATTATATACTGAAACCCAAAATCATGTACTGAATTCCTCTACTCCTCTGTCTGTTGAGAGTTTTACATATAGCAATAAAGAAGTTTAATGTGTTTATTTGTAAAAGAAATGTAACTCCAAAGCCACAAATGTTATCAAAATACATTCATTTTACATTTCATTTCTAGATTCTTGTTGCTGTAATTCAAGTTCAAAGCTTGATCTCAGGTAGTACATCATAATAATGGTAAGAGAACCTGAATGTCAACACCTGGTTAGCTCATAGCAAACAGAAGGAACAGCAGTGGGAATGCAGAAGACAGCAACCTGTTCTTATGTACAGGAGATAAACTCCCTGTGCACAGCACACATCTGAAACATAAACCAGAGGCAGAAACTCAAGGAAGATACCATGGATATTTTGTTCAGAAACTTCCGACCACATCCCAGTTCTAATCCTCTGGCTCTTTGTTTTCAGAAGGTTATCACCTGAAATCTCATTTCTTTGTTTTCATTCTCTTGTCCAGAGCAATTTGTTAAGCACAGAGCAATTTCTCATCAGATATCTCCAAAGTACTTCCTCTTAAATCAATCTGTCTAAAGTTCTCAGTCCAGCCAAGAAACCACATACCTTCACGGGTATTGCAGGTATGTCTGCAGGCAGCCAAACCAGTAAGCCTACAGCTGAAATTGCTTAAAAAAGCCAAACCACAAAACCCAAACAAAAAACCAAGAAAGAATTTAGTTCCCTACTCTCTTTGTCTGTTCAGTAATGTGAAGGGATGGGTGTAGAACCAGTGCTCTCTTGAGAGGCTAATGCTGAGTACAAATAAGCTTCTAGATGACTAAAGGCTAAAGAACAGTTTTTGAGAAAAAAAAACCAAACTGTTTTTCAGCTTTATAATGCAGTTCCTCCCTCTTTTATAATCCACTATAAGGATCTAAATATAATCAGTGTATCCCACAGGGCATGGCATGAATAACCAAAAATGTATGAAGAGTTACTGTAGTAAGGATAGTACATCACTATAAATGATATAACTGTTACAATACTATAGGTGTGAGTAATTTAAATTATATCATGTAAGTGTGACATGATCTTACATTATTCTCTACTAATCCACTTTACTTCTGGTTACGTAGGGGTTTGTTTTGATCCTTTTTTATATTACTTGATCTTAATATTTTATTCTGCTTAGAAAAATGGAAATTGTTGGCGATTGCTGATTCCATAAATAGAGCACCCTATGAAGGAGGAGTTAAGGAAATTCAAGTCTTCAGTGTTGCTGGGGAGATATCCATCTTCTCTCATCACATTAATAAAGGCACAACTATTTTGTCTTTTAATGTTTCAGCTTAGAGTAAGTACATAATTTTCATGCACTGAGAGTAATTTATATGGGAAAGAGAAACTAAAAACTAAACCAAGGGGTAGTTGAAAAATGGGCACCAATGGGACTAAATATACATTATTATCATTACAGAGAGGCACCTTGTATTTTCTCATTCTTAAATGGCACTAAGGTGTGGGGACTGGAACAATGTCCAAGTATTAGGACAGAGGCAGCTTTACAGTCTGAAATTTATGTACAAAATACCTATCAGATTACAGTGCAAAAAGAAACATAAGAGCTGTGTGTGGTACATGGTAAGCTGACATTTGAATGACATCAGTGACTCTCTGGAAATTTTGCAATGGAAAGCAGGACATATTTTCCTTGCTTTCTTTTGTGATTGTTACTTTATTATTACTAGCTGTTGCTAATTATCGGATGCCTACATAACTTGTTTCAATACCTGCAACCTAATTTAAGGAATGAGGGATATATTTGCAGTAATTATAGCATAAACTATGAACAAACTAGAGATTCCAGAATAGCTGAAATGCGTAACACTGGATGATTGCTTTAAAACATCACAGCTTCCAGGTTTCAGCAGCATAATTGAAGCCGAATGCCACAGGATGCAAACATTGATTACTTCCCTCCACCCACTCAGCTTTCTGCCATTATTAGACATCTCAAAAAAGAAGTTTTATGATTAAATCTTTGTACTACTAAAAAAAAAATAAACCTCACACAGACAAATCTGTAGGAAGTTAAGGAACTGGAAATGGCATCTATTCTAGTTATGTGATAGAATAGGTAGATGATTATAGAAGTGAGCTTCAGCATTAATGGAACAGAACAATGTGACTACCATGCATTTTCATGACAATGACATGCCTACTCAGTCTGTATTTGTGATGAACACACCATATTCCCTTGTTCTTCTTCAAGTATCCATTCAATAGATTGCTCAAGTAACATTAATAAGATGTCATATCTTTTTCATGGATGCCACCAAACTGTTTCTTTCAAGAACCTGAAAAATGGGGTGAACTTAGCCATAACTTAGTCCTTTCTGATAACTGAACACAGCCCTGAAACAATTCCAATATCCTAATGTGCACTACAGTTTGAGAATTGTTATATCTTTCTTTCCTGCCCTTGATTAATATAGTTAATTTCGTCTTATGCTACTGCTGATTGTTTCAATCCATTGAACAAAGACAAGGAATTTAGCATTTGCTGGGACCAGTGGAACCATCAGTGCCACCATCACTATTGGAACCATGGGCAAGAACCGTGGCTGAACACAGACTACAGGCTGTAACCATCTGTAATAGAGCATGCTGATGGATACATTCAGTCCCTTTATTCCTCTAGGATGAATTATCTCCTATAACTCCATGATTTTGTGATCTGCTTTCAAAACACACAAAATACTGATGAAGCTTTATTTTTGTGAAAGTAAGCTCTAAAGGAGGTGTCAGACTCAGAGGTTAGACATGAATTAAAACTCTCCACTTCTTTCAGGGTTTCACCTTAAACACAACTTTTTCAAGGGCTAGCGTCTACAGTCTCACAGGTGTCAAGAAGAATACATTTCTTCTTCTTAAAAAGTATCTATGTCTTCTGTGTTTAAAAGCCTTTGAAACCTATCCTTGCTGTCTGCATTAGAGCACCTCTGTCGTGAGGACCCAGAAAACCTTGTCACCATGGCATAAACGTGAGGAAGGTTAGTGAGTCATCAGTGCAGAGACAGCTAATAATTTCACCCTTTCTGTACCATGATGAAATTAGTGATGCTTTTGTTTGTGTACCTCTCTGCTGTTTCCATGCAGAATAAAATCCCAAAGTATAAATAACACTTCCCCTCTTCATATATGCAAAGGACATCTATCCAACAAATACTCTTGTCTCTCTATATTATATTTATTTACACTAGAACTGTGTTATGTATCAAAGTACCTTTAGCACTAGATAATTTTCCTGTATTATTTCAAATTTTCTTCCAGTTTGATCTAGGCCAGAAGAGAGAGATCAGCAGCACAACCATAAGGCTCCTTCCTGCCACATCCTAAGTGTTCTTCCATAGAATCAGGTTAAGTAATGTCAGTTCCTGACACAATTTTCAGTTAGTTCAAGAGCTCTTCAAAGTGGAAAAGACTGCTGAAACATTCTCAGAGTCATCCAGGATGTGTAATGAAATCCATTTCATATCTTACACCTAGTACTGCATAGTAAAGTCTCTACATCTATGAACTGAGGAATTTCAAATCTACTGAGCACTTTTTCTGGCTCTCAGAGTGAAGCACGTAGTGTGGAACTCAAGTTCTAAAAATGTGACTTGGGAGAACTTTTAGTACAGGATTCTGACTGTTAACAAAGCCAGATTAAAGTTCAGAAGTTCAGGTTTCATTTTAAAGGACAAGGAAAACTGATTAGATGTTTTGGGGTAAAAAAGTATTATACATGCACCTTCAACTGAGCATTGGCCATCCAGATTTCATTTGTGGACAGGCTGCCAGAAAAATGTAAGGATGCATTTCAAATAATATTTCTAGAAAGACAGTTTATGACTGGCTCATGGTAGCAGTTAATTCCAGGTTCTGCTAAACTGTTTACTATGGAAGAAAGGATGGTAACAAGAAGATTGTCTGCATACAATTAATCTCAAAAATTCTAAATAACAATGTTCTTTTCAATGAACATAAAATTAGATAGCCCCAAAATGAAACCTCAAGATGTTTGTCACAAGATCAGCTGAACAATTCAGGAAAGTATTTTAGTCTCAGAAGAGGTAGACAAGAATCTACTCCTTGTTTTTCATGCTCTTCATGCTTCTTCCTCTTCCTCTTCTTCTTCTCGCTCTTCGACTTCATGCTCTTCTTTCCATGTTCTTGGACTACTCCTAATGACTGGAATTATTTTTTCCTTCCCTTCCATGCTCAGTCACTTCTAGGCCTTCCATATTTCTAAGAAATATCAGCTGATTTGCAGAAAATATTTGTTTGTTACAAATCTTTTAGGAATAATATGTTTTACAGTTTTTTCTTTTCCTAATCTTGACCGGTATCTTTTCCCTCAACATGCTTCCAGAATATTCATAAAATCAATGTCACCATTAGCAATACATCTTGGGAGGCCAAGTCTTCATATGTAACACTTGCTTTGTGAATTAGGCTAATGCAGAAGAAATTAGCACATAGCCTCTACAATTTAAAGGTATGTTATCCAGTTATTTTCTTCATGGCAACTAAAGTCAAACTCAGTTCTTTTAGGAAAAGAATCATTACAGCATTTCTGAACCCAACAGCAGCAATGCCCAAACTGCTACATCCTCCTCTGTCACCCAGGTGGTGGCTTCAGTACTTATGCATGTGACTTCATGTATTCCCTGATAACATCAAGGAGATATTGGATCATGCCATTTTAGGCATGGAAGAAATCAGTAACTCTGCCAGAAATTAATCTTTGGGAGTAGACTCCAACACAGATGTCAAGCACCAATTGCTTATCTATAGCCTACCTGTAAATATTCAGAAAAAATGTGTACATACTGAGGGGGATGACCTGGACTAATCTGGATAAGTGTTGGATCCACTGCTTGTCAATAGTCACATACTTGAACTCACATAGATAAATACTCTGGATGATATATCAGGTTCACTTAACATTTCATCTTCCTAGAAGGATCCTTGTGGAGTCAGGGTAACACTACATATTCTAATTAGCCAGCAAGAAGCAACCCCAAACTTTTCTGTCAATTGCTTTTTAACAGTTTCTTTCACAAATTTCTCAGTGTAAGCCAAGATAGTGGAATTTCAGAAAACTTGTCACCATATGTGCCCATACCATTTCTATGGCTTCCTCATTTTGAAAAAAAGTCGTGGGTGTTTCTGTCTTCCTTCAAAGATCAGTGAAACCTCAGCATGTTGCCAGGCCCTTCATGTACTCTTTTTCATGCAGTCAGGCTTACAGTGAAGCTTTGTCCCAAATTAATTTTGAAGGCTGTGTGTGATTTACTTTATTGACTTCTTGATTATTTTTTTCCCCAAGATTGTACTTGTTTTGTGGAAGAAACCAAAAAATGCCCTTTGGGCAAAAAGAGAACATGGTTCTATTTTCAGAGAGGAACATGGCTCCTTAAGATTTCTGTCATATTTGATAACTCACTGTTAGACACAGAACCAGAAAGCATAAGGCTCTCCCACACAATGGGTTCCTAAGGTCTGGGTTCTGGAAAGAGGAGGAATTGTGTCAGGAAAGATTTGTAAAATCATGTGAGGATATAAAACATTCTGTTTCCCAGGTGAAAGACTTTCTGAGTGGGTAACAGATCTTACCAGTACTATCTGTGATGTTGATTTGGCTTCCACAATTGATTTTATGCCTCCACCTACAAGGACTCACGCAGCAATAACTGCTTGAGAAATAATAGGAATATTCTGAAACACCTCCATTCCCATAATTATCAATCATTAGTTCTTGATAGGAACTTCAAGGTCATATGCTCAGTCTGACAAAGCAGACTTTGATCCATTAAATCATTTTGGCTTTTACCTCCAGGCAAGGCCTCTAGCAGTAGGAGCTTTTTCTTCAGCTACTCCAAGAAAGTTTATCATTTTAGACAAAATGCAATATTACAAGCTGCTCAGTATGGTTGGGCACTACAGAGCCCACAGCTTTCTCCCAGTGTGCAGCCAGACACCAGGTTTCTCTCAGGGGAGGAGCTGTGCAGTGATCTGGGTTCCCCTCAGTGGGCCTGGCTATTTCCTACACAGCTGGGAGATCTCTGCAGCAAAAGGGAGGTCCTTGTACACAACATATTTTGAAGAAATACAATTACTGCAGGACATTGTCTTCTCTTTCCTCCAATTTACCAGAAGCAAGCTCCAAAGTGACTATACAAACTCTCAGAGAAGCTGATTTTAATCACTCATGACTCATTTATAACTATGAATTAAATTTTCCAACTTTACAGCATCTATTTTGATTTTGATTGCATTTTATAATGACAGTTGCCATCCTAGTTACCAAACACTAATTTATGATATAGGTTAATTTTGCGTTATTAATGAACTATCAAAAAGGCAGTGTGACTTATAGTACTGACATTTAACAAGTCGCTAAAATATCTAGAGAAGAAGTAAGAACTTCAGAGCTTCTTCTTTTCCTTTCAGGAAAACAGAAGAGAACCACAGATAGAAATGTGAATTTTGTAAGAATATTTCTTCTTTTTTCATCCTCATGTATTCCTTCACTCATAAATTTTAATTTTGTATTATTTTCCATTCTATTAAAATACCGTAAACAAACAGTTAACAGCATGTGGATTGTCTTTTGGGAACGCTGTCCATCAGATTTTTCTCATTTCATGGCAACATTCAAGCAATTAAGGTTTTAATGAGGCTGAAAATTTCCAGCCCAAATAATGTAATGAGTTTGATTATCTTCCAAAACAACTGTGGCACTAATGCAGGAATGCATTTAACCATATGCTTGAATTCGTAACTGTGCTGTTGGGCAGCAGCTGTCTGTCTCTTAAGTGAGGTGTAAAGCTCACACTTAACATTTGCTGAGCTTGAAGGGTTTGTTGCAACATTGCTTTGCCTGTGTGAGAAATACAAAGTACAATAGTGCCATTTTCTCACATGTCACATTCTGCTCTCTCAGTGTACTTACTCATATCCACAAATTACTCAAATGAGACCTGATCCATTACTTATTTTCAGCTTTAAAATACCACTAAAGATTGAACAATATTTCTCAAATGGGAGGTAAATTAGATTCTGTTACTTAACAGAATATGAAAAATTAAACTGTATCGGCACCATGGACTGGGCTGTGCTGATGAGAGTCAGGACTCCTAATTCCGTACCTGTGGTAAGTGAGAAAGTTTCATTTCCTCTTCTTTTTAGAATGTGCCCCAGGGTAACTTTATGATGCTTGTATTATCCCCAGTCATCTGTTCTGTTTATGCTGGATGTTGAGTTCTGCACCTTTCAGGCTGGTTCCGAGGGCGAGGCGGGGAAACAGAAGCGCGGTTTGTGCTCAGGAGCTGCTCTCGCTGCTCCACATTCCCTCTCCTGGGCTGTGCTCTCTGCAGCACGGACAGACAGCAGGACAGAGCTCTCCTTGGCTGCTAGCTAGGTTCTGGCTAGCTGAGGCTGAGCAGTTCCCTGGGCAGGGGCTTTTCTGTTCCTTGGAGCTGTTCAGGCCTGCTCTGGGCCGAGCAGCCCGCAGAGCTGCGGGAGCTCTCCCTGGGGCTCCCCAGGGCCGGGCCCGCGGCATTTCCAGCTCGGGAGGGACTGGGGAGAGACTGAGCCAGCTGAGCTACAGCCACAGCAAGGGCTCTCTGAGCTTGCCATCTCCTCAGAACAGCGAGAGGCTTTATTGTTTAACATTTTATTGTTTAACATTCACATTATGCTTGTGAATGCTTTGCTTGTTACATGAACAGGTTTTTTCTACTTTTCTCCAAGGAAATATTTTTCCCAAACTATTTGAGGGAGGGGCTGCTTGAATTTGCTTTCTAGAGGGACCCCATTCAGAGGCTTCTCTCCAAATTTGCCTTAAACCAAGACAGAAGGGTTTTGCATCCTGATAAAAATAGTATTTGTTTTCCTAAAATGACTTCATACACATTATTTATTCGACTGTGAAATAAACATTCATCTTCAAAAATAAAGAACTAATTAGTTTGGGGCAATTGCCAGATACAGCAGCATACTTTCCACAGCCACAGTCGCAAGAATTCTATGAAAATTATTCCACTATTTAGGTAACCATAGCACAGTTGTCTTCAAATTATTCTGCAGAAAAGATACTGGCTTGCTGCCAACACAGCCAGCATTTGTCCCAGCTGAGAAAGTAACTTCATAAACACTTCAATATTTTTTTTCTGGTGGTAAAAATAAAGGAAACAAACCACCAAAGAATTCTAAAACAAATTTAAAGAAAAATTAAATGGCCAATTTTAAAACTATCTAATGGATTTAAATTCTGAATGTGCTTCAGAGATAAACACAAAACTCCTTGAAATAAGAAAAATATTTTTTATTTGAATAGTGATTCCTTGTTTCATATTTATATGTTTGATTTAAAATTTAACTATAGACACACAAAAATTAAACTAGCTAGTTCAGTAGCTTTTAAAATGGTAAATTACCTTTGCATGATTAAGAGAAGGATTAGAATGATTCTTAAACATATTGTATTTTAACCAACTTAGGCCAAATCCATCCTTAAAGAAACTCAGCAGAACTGAAATGATCAATGAACTAATTAACCCTCTTGAATTTAACAGATAATTCAGTACAAATTAATATTACCCTTTAAATATTAACTTCAGGTCCTTAATTATTTACAGTTTTGGTGTATCTTTTCCATAGTGATATAAGTAGCATAGCTATGTGGGGATATATAGTAATTTTTTAAGAAGTTTGATTGCAAGATATATTTTGAGTCTAGTTTTTGTGTCTCCCAAGAAGTATTATAAACTTCTGAAAGGGAAAGGCACCAAAAAATCTTTTACTGTTGAAAGTGTCTACTTTTTAAAAGCTTTTTGGGAAAATATTATGCAGGTTTTGGCATTTATCCATATAAAGAACAAACTTGGGCTCCTAACACAGGGATAAACTCCCTACACATAATTGCTAAATTTACATAATACTACACTACATTGTTGCTACACATAGCACTAATCCTAACACTCAGTCCAGTTTTAGTCTTACAGCATACCTAAATCCAAGAACCAATCCTAATTCAATACAGAATAAAATCCTCTGCTACTGGTACCTGGTAGAAGCAGACTCCTAAGCATTCTCCTAAGTGCCACTTAGATCCCAAGAGCTGCATCATGCACTGTAGGTCAGAAAAGGATCACTCTCAGCTATAGTGAGAACTCAGCTTCTTTTTGCATCTCCATCAGTAATCTTGAGTTTTCCCTCTGCAAGACTAACCTTTGCTTTGGCTTGGCATTGGCTGAGAAGGCACTCACTTTAGAAGCTTGGTATGGCAAGGAAAGCTTAGGAGTCATGCTTCAAAACCTACTTCATTATCTATTTTCAAACTGAAAGCATGTTTTACCTAGTATTCTATGATTCTAACACCTCTAGACTTAACAGTTCTTCCAGGTAGAAAATCCTAATTATGAAAATTAGTTAATTCTTCATTATTATCTAAAGATTCATTTTTATCCAGCTTTTAAAAATCACTAGCTTTCATTTTATGTATTGCTGTAGATATTTGTCAAACTATAAATCTTACATGTGCCTTACAGTACATCATGAGGCTACCTTGGCACAGCTTAGCAGGGAAAGCACTGTTTCACATTATCCAAAGCATGGAAACCTGCTGGTTTTTAACAAAGAATGGTGGGATCATTGGAGTTCAAAGTGACCTCCAAGTTTCACCTAATCCTCCTGCTCTGAGCACGGCCATTGCCAAAGCTCTGAGCATGGCTCTTATCAAAGGAAGTTGCTCAGGGTCTTGTTCAGCTGAGGTTTAAAACTCCCTAAGGCTGGGGTTTTGCAGCTTCTCCAGGTGGCCCTTCCCAACATCTAAACACTTACAAAAAATCGCCCTGTATCCAGTTAGGTTTTTCTTTGCTGCAGCTTGTGACTGTTGCCTTTTGTCATTTCTGTTGTGCACCTCCAAGGCAGAGCGCTCCCAGGTATCATCAGAGCTCCACTCAGGTTACAGACAGCAGCAGCCACTCTCCTCATCCTTCTCACCTCCAGACTACACAAGGAGAGTTCTCTCTGCTCCTCTTGCTCATTATGATCTAATCATCAGCTCCCTAATCATTCTAATGATCTTGCACCTATGTGTCTCTGCAGTTTAATGTCTTTATAGCTGTGGTCCCAATGCAGTTCAAAGATGTAACCTGGGGGGGAAAAAATCCCTGGTAGCTGGCTCTGCCACCACAGCCCTGAGTGTTGTGGTGCCTGGGGTGATCTCTGCTCATTCATGTTCAGTTTGTTGTCTGCCCAGGGCTTTGCTGCAGAGCTGCTGTCCAGCCGCTCAGAGCCCCTCCTTTACCCCTGTCGGGGGGCACCAAGTGCAGGCCTGGGCACCTGGAACCCACAGTGAACCCTGCATTGAACCCCACAATGCTCCTGTTGGCCTGACACAGGAGCCTTTCTCAGCACAGCAAATCAATGTGATAAAAGTCTTTATTGCTTATTGTCTCAAACCTGATCAGGGCTTTTTTTGTGTCTGATGATGGCTTTTCACAGCATAACATAATGTGGTAAAGCAATAAACATCAGTTCACAAAAGTGGGCTCAATATGTTTTTTAAAATAAACCATTAATTTTTGTTTCTTTCAGAAATCATGGGCAGAATGTAGTGCAGGTCTTAATATCATCCTTGGCACAGCTTCCCAAACAGTCTGTGAACCTGACATAGTAAAAGGCTCTCAGGATTCAGAAGCCAAGCCATAACCATCTTCTGCACCATTGACTCATGTCCTCCCCACAGCCCTTGGTGTTCCTAAAAAGCAGATACAGCACAAGAATCTATTTTGCATTACTCTTCAAATCTTATATATTTCACTACACAGTGAATCTTTGCACTTTACATTTACCTCATTCTTTATATTGTCTGCAACTGAATTTCTAATATTACCATTTTAGTTTATCTTTGTAAAGCTCTCTTTAAATATGCTGCTCCTTTTATAGCTGCTTTCCATAATAAGCTTCTTACAGATATTTGCTATCTAAATCTAATTAATTAAATTAAATATTTTTTGTAGTAAAGAAGAAAAATAGGGTGAGAAATGCAAATACTAACACATATCACTTCTCCATCAAAGGCTTTTTCTCACAGTATTCTTTCTGAGAAATTGCATCTGCAATGCAAATGAAAAATAGTTGATATACAAATAATAGATGATATACAGCTTTATTTAACTCTAATTTTTCGATGTTTAAAACATTTCTAAATGCCCCTTCCTCCTTGCAGAGAAAGGCCTTTGAAACATAAGTATCTCATTTTAGAGCTGCAGAATTGTTCAGATTTTAACTACTCATGTCCCCTTTCATTTTTGATGTCAGTGAAATGCATATACTTTATTTACAGTCCCATAGAGAGAAATACTTTCATAATCTGTTTGCCATATTGAGGAATAGATAAGATATGTAAAAAAGGTCTTACAATGAAAAGGGACAGCTTCAATTGTATAAGCAACATTATTGTTGCAGACTTTAAAATTGCAGAAGTTATCTAAAAATATGGAACTATGACTACAGAAAAAAAATACTATCTTTTCAAAACTACTTGCTTAGAATAAAGTTAAAAATTAATAGGATTAAATTATGATGTAATGATTTTTTATGTTGTCACTGCTCCATACCAGTGTTATTACATAAAAGTGAATTCTGAGAACAGTGTTGCATTCAAAATCACATTATGGACAGGAAAGAGAAGACCTTTTATGGAAGCCAAGGATTTATTATCAGTCCAATGAAAATCTCAATTCTAATTACAATACAATAGACAGTTGTTAAGATTTGTCTAATCACAATAATACTTCCTGCTGCAGTACAAATTATCTGATCAATTCAGAATGACATTAGTAATGGAGTCAAAACTGTTGTACAAAACCTTCCTAGTATCTAGCTCTGCTCTTGGGCTCTGCTTTTGGGTGCTCCCGTGGACTTTCCTGTTTGGTCCTGTGTTTGATGGCATCAGCACTGCTCGAGAAAAAAAGGGCTGCAGCAAGCCATCAGCCCCTCATGCCCTTTGCCAGGGCAGCTGTGGTGCTCATGCTGGAGTTCTTCTTTGCTGAAAGGAGGCATGTGATGTTGATGGTTTCTTCCTCCCTGCTATAAGAACCTTCACTTGGGGCTGCTTTTCAAGACTGGTCCTGTGAGCCCCTGCCTCATTTCCCTGCAAGTCCATTTTACATCCAAATTTACTTTATATGGTGAACTTTGCTCTTCCAGCCCTTTTGGCCTCATCCAGCTCTCAAACTGCAGTTCCTTACCACCACAGGTGACTTCTTTTCAGCGCTGGGGTGCCCAGCAGAGGGACATCCCAAGCACTCTCTTTTCACCCTCTGCCCTCACACTTGGCATCCTGTACTCCCATTTGCAATGTCTCTGCTATCACACTGTGGCAATGCCCCTCTGCACTGCACCGTTCTGTGAGGGTCACAAATACATCATTTACACATAATAACTACCTACTACTACTGTCTGGAGAAAAATTCTAATTATGTCTCTTTTTCAGTTGTTGGTGAGTATGTATGTTCTATTTAAGAAATGTGAACTTCTAACATCAGCTTTAAAATTCTTCTTAAAAGATTCTTAAAATCTGATAATTTGGACAGTTCAAGATGTAACTTGTAGGGACTTTGGTACTTCTGGACTCAGTACTTCAAATTCTGTTCTGACCAAAGTAATGCAATAAATGTGAAACAACTAAATCACAGCAGAGAGCTGAAGAATAGCTGGCACACAGTTATTATTAATAGTTCTTTGAATTTCCTTTGTGCTCTGCACTGTCTTAACACTGGAATTGTTCCTGCCTCAAAGAGATTAAATTAGGCTAAGGTTCAACATGTGGATTTTAAAGATAACTTCAGAGGATGGGTAACAGAGAGCACACAGAAAACAAATAATGCTGGATAATTACTTCTATTGATAAAATCTGTGAATGGAGACAATGCAATGCAATGATTTTACTAAAGGATTTGATTTAATTTCTCACCAAGTGATGTGTTGATTAAAAATTAGCACTATACAAAATGAATGCTGCACATGCTAAAAAGAATATGATTCAGAAAGTAATTCTAGAGAGCATCTATAATGGATGGATCAGGATCAGCTCTATTCAGCGTATTTATCCTCTTCTGGGAAACTTCACAGATGAAATATAATGGAGACCATTATAAGGAAAAGAAGTAGATTGATCAAGTGATTGAAATTTCATGGTAAGCTGGGTTCCCTGGAATAATGGTGCAGTGTAGTTCAATGCAAACACATTCCTATAAGATGCAAAGATATGGATCATTCACTTAATATACAAAGCCCTGTTTGAGAGAGCAGCATGTTGAACACAAAATTGGAGACAAGATGGATAGCAGCTTTAAACAGTTTATAGTGCTGTAGAACAGGAGATAAGGTGTAGCCCTGTCCCCAAGCACAGACTGGCCACAAGCAGCAGTTACTGTTTTCAAGGAAAACAGTAAGGAAACACAGAACAGGAGTCTGAGTGTCACTGGAGAATTAAATAATTGCACCAAAACCAGGAAAATTTTTCCTCATTAGCAAACAATATTTTGTACACATGAGTTTAAATAATAAAAACTTTAAAGAGATTGGCTGCAAGACAATTCAGAGCAAGAAAAACTACCCTTCCTCAGAACATACTGGCCACCGTCCGCTCCTCTTTTAATCATTTCCCTTTTCATCATATAATCCGCCTAGTCAGGAATCGAACTGCTGTCCCAAAAGACAGAGGGGATGGTGCTGCATCAGGTTACAATGTCACCGCTCTGTGTTGGTTGGGAGAAGCCAGAAAGGCCCCTGCGCTCTGAGCTGAAGTTTGGAAATGCGCTCGCACCCGTTGGGCTGGCTCGCAGCTGCCCCTGCCAGCTGTGCTCCCCGCCAGCTGTGCTCCCTGCCAGCTGTGCCCTCTGCCAGCTGTTTGCCTACTGCGGGCTGCTCCGCCGTGCCTCTGCAGGCAGAGTGGCTGCTCGGCACTCTCAGCTACAGGCTGCTCCCGTGCTTTGCTGGATTATTTTACTTGGGGTGTTCCGGCTCTTAGGGCAGGTCAGTGATGCGCAGGAATGTGCTAAAGTCATTGCCACAGAAAAAGAGTCCCCAGATACTATCTCTTAAAGATAAATGAAGTCACTCCTAGGGATTATTTTTGTCAAGTCTTCCTACTTCAACAATTTGCCATAGATTTGTAGGATTGTCCAGGATTTCCCCATCCCTATACCTTAGCAGATTTTAAGAGAAATGTTGTCAATATTACAAAATACCTATGAAATGTAAATGTGTTAAAGCTGGACATGTTGTCAGTTGGAATCAGTAGTTCCCACTGCTCCACAGGTGCCCAGAGTGGGTGTGCCCTACACCACAGCCTGCAACTCCCAAGGAAGGCTCACTGACCCCTGAGCAGCTTACCTGAGCAGAAATAAAGCCTAGAAGTTAATGCATCCCAGTACTTGCAGGTAACAGAACAAACAGCAACAACATGTCTGTAAAAGTAATGCTTGAGATTGTGGTGGGGTTTTGAGGCTTGGGGGTTTTTTGGTGGACTCTCTCCTTGTTTTTCTTACAGCTTCAGCTACACAGTTTGAACATCCAACTTTTCCTGTCTGTAGCATTTGCTGCAGTACTGAAACAACAGGAAAAGAGCAAACTTGTTAGGCAGCATCAGTAAGACTGATCACTTGCCTATTTTTGGCTGGTTGTCAGAGCAAGATTAAGGAACCAGTTATCCCACAAGCTAAACTTTAATGGCACCCTGCAGTGCTACTATAGATCACTTAGCTAGCCACCAGTTAGATTGTCATTGCTGTCATACATACTGGACGCAAATATTTCCCAATTTTAATGCTTAAACTATTAGCTTTGCTCTTCACTTATTCTTCAGATAAATTTTAAAAACTCCTTTTCAAAGAAAATTAAAAAAACAGAGACAACTCTAAAACTAGTCTCAGGGATTGTGTGGTAGGTTCCCTCAGGCTAAAAGAACCACAGTTTGAATGGGAAGGAGGAAAAGCTCTAAAACTACTGTTCTGTGACCAGCTGTGCTATTCTGAACAGTGCTAATAGGAAAACCAGAGCTCATTTTCATCTTTCCTAAGTCCACATGCACAATTATTGTGTCCCTTCCTATCTGTTGACAAAACCATTACAGGTTATAGCATGAGTAGCATAAACTGCTTCATCCTTGTGATTGGTCTTGCAGTGTTTCAGTTACATTGAGATTTCTGCAGCACAATTTATGTTTCATGCTGAAGGACAGTTTATGGAAAATGTGGGTTTCTCACCTGCTGTACAGACTGGCTTGCCTGGGGCCTTCTGGGAATCAATTCCTTGGAACCAAAGGACCATCTCAAGAAAGACCCCTCCCTCCTATACTTTTTTGCAGACTCATCTAGGGGAAAAAATTTCACAGTGAGATTTGCTATTCAGTTCCAATATGCTGCCTGATGACCTGAATAGCTGCAATTTAGAATCAGTTGAAACTCCTTGGATGGAAATCTTCTTTTCTGGTATTAAAGTCTACAGAGCAGGTGTGCATGTGGGGATAGGTGCTCAGGCTCCTGCTGGGATCAGTGAGAGCTAGCAAATGCTAGCAGTGGAATCCAGGCTGGGCTAGACCCAGCCAGGTGTGGGAGCCTCACCTGCTTCAGTGGGGGTGATGCCCTCTGGGGGTGCCTTTGTCTGCACTGGTGGCAAGGGGCACCCCCACTCATGTCCAAGTCTGGGCTGCAGATACTACATTCAAACAGGAAGAATCTCACTCCATCTCTTTTATTTCCTGTGCTCAGTAAGTCCAAAGAAAGCAGAGCACATAGCAATAATCCTGTAGCAATTTATAGTCATAAATGCTATAAAACAAACAGTATTAAGAAAAGGAACTGTAATAGGCTTGACTTGTTAAACATATGCAAGGATGGGTTGCATAGGAACTAAAACAAAAAACTCATTGTAATTGTGCCAGTTCTAATAGCAACTACAGGGAATATAAATTTCATACTCTCTCTAAATTAGCATCCTCTGTTTTCTAGAGGTGGAAAAGAAGAAACCATGAAGAAAACATTTGCAGTTTAGGGGTGGATTGTGAGATCTACATATAATAAGATAATTATTGCTTTTTAAGGTTCAGCAGAAGATATGCTTATTAAGCTTAATAATGGCTCTATTAAAAACACAAAGCCAAATAATCAACAGTTGTCCTGCCTCAAAAGAGTAACAATTAAAGGGTGTGATGATCTGGAGCAGTAAAAGGAATAACAGCAAAGTAGACAAAAGTGAGAGAGAAACCACTCTGCTTGGAAAGTGAGTATTGCAGAACAAAAGGCTATTAAAGAATATTTGAAGTAACCATAATGCTTACAGTAGAGACTATTTGCCTAGTCAGTGAGTATCATTAAACAAAAACTGGAGTCACATTTAAAAGCATACTGTTTGTTTCATAAAGCAACATTTCAGTAGCTGCTGATCTGACCTCTGCACCTCAAAACAAAATATCACAACAGTATTATAGATGTAACATTAGGAGTTAGAGAGTTGATTCATTGTCCCATAAAAATTAGCAGTAGCAGGCTAAACTGATAATGCAGAAAGAGGAGCACTAGGAGTATTTTAACATTCTGCTGGTAGTGCTGGGTTCATATTGTCCTTCCAGATTTTAGACTGAAAGTTTTTCTAATTTCTGTTAGGAATGAGGTTTTGCAGGGGAAAAAGACACAGCTTGTATCCTCCCTGCTGTGTAAGGATTAGCGCAAACAAAAATAAAAATCCCAAATTTATCTAATTGGTTCTTTTTTAATTTCTTTCTGTCCTTTCACAAGTTTTATTAATCTTTAGTGAATGCTTCAAACAGTTTTCAGACAATTTAGCCAAACTGCTGGGCTTGATTCAACCTATCTAACTTAGAAAGCACTACAGTGCAATAGGACCAAACTAGTGGGAAAGACTAGGTGCTGAAGCACCAACAGCAACCCCCTGCCCTTTATGGGTGATTCACTTCCATACAGCATGGATGCTCCTCGATGGCTGGGGTGCATTCCATGCTGGCTTAGAGAGCGTGTTCTAGTGCAGCTCATGTGAAAAAGACACTTCATGTGCCCCCAGACCCAAGTGCAGTAAGTGCAGACAGCTGGGAGCTTCACTTCAAAGGCTTGCTCTTTGAACTTAAATGCTGTCACAGGAGCACCTTTGTCATATCCACTACTTGCAGAAAAGTCTGTAGGAATTGTATGCACCACCCAAAATATGAAATTGAGTCTTCATACAAATAAAAAACAAGAATGCATACAAATATTTTATCTAACAGTGGTTTCATAATCTCCTATAAAATCTTTAATAAAACATCCTGTTATTCCATACTTATTGCCAGCTTGACATGAACATTTAATGTGCAAGTCTATTTTATTAATATATAAATAGCTACTTTTTCAAAACAGAAATTAAATGGGTATCTGCAAGTGATCCAGAAAGAAAGAAAGAAAGAAAGAAAGAAAGAAAGAGAAAGAAAAAGAGAAAGAGACTTGTAACACACATGAAAATACTATTGTCTGGTAAATATCCACAGAAGAAGAACACCATCCATGTACAAAAGAACTCTTGAAGACGTAACAGGCATCTGCAAATTGTTGCTTCATGGTTTGGAACTTCGCTTAGGTGCTGAAAGGCAGGAAGTGTTTGTATCAGACAGGCAAACAGACTCTTGGCATCACACTGGAAGCACTGCTTTAACTCCCATTGCTTTCCAGCTGCCTATAAATTCCAGACATTTTAAGTTAGAGTTTCTCAAACACATTCTCCTTTTCTAGTCTCAAAGCCTCTATGATCACATGAAACAAATTAAGAAATAATGAAATGCTGCACAGTTTATGCACTATATTATTTTCTTCTATGTGTCACTAAGAGAATTGTTTCTTTTCTGCCATTAAGTACAGTACTTCCAGCTGCTTGATCTAAAAACACATCAATGTTATGAAACTGTTCTTTTGTCTTTTCCAGCTTGGCAATAGCTCAGAACAGCTTTCCCATCAGACTTTGCCTGTGGAAGGAAAAAGAGAGGAACATTGCTTGTATCTTCAAAATTATTGTGTGAAGTTTTGTATATACATTTATATATATATGTGTACATATGCATATATATAGATCGTGTAATTGCCGTGCTTTTTATCTCAGCTTTCTCAGATTTATTCTACAGAAAGCATAATCAGGTGGTGAAAAAAACTGATCAACACCCTTTCAAAAAGCAGAGAAAATTGTTTCTTTCCTTTTTGCTTCCTCTGAATTCATATTAAAATGTCTATATTTTATCTGGGCCTTTTTTTTTTTTTTTTATATACTAGGAGCTTAGAGACCTTTTATGAATGATTGAAAAGCAATTGTGGCATCATGGTCTACCAAAGAAGTATGATAAATCTATGATCTCAGCTCTTGATATAGAGGGAAAATGCTCCAAAATGGCATTATTACTGCTTGGAGAAAATATTGGGACAAAGATTTAAAGGAAAAGGTTCAGACAGACCTAAAATGGGCAGCCATGGCAGAACTGAGAAGATCTTCATCATCTACCATCATCTATTGACAAAGAGAAGATCTGGAGAAGGCAACTAGCAACTGAGAGAGTATTTCTCACAACAGTTTTAGTAATGATTATTCAACCACAGATGTCCTGTTACCTAAACATCTCACTTGGCAGACACAATGTAGCCTAAACATTCCTGACCATGAAATATCAACTTGGACTGATATCTCTGGGGACAGCATGAAGAAACATCAGGGCCCAGCAACAGAAAGGGTAAAATTTTGAGCAGCTTGTCTGATGTGAGCAGCCTTCCAGGTGTGAGTTCCAGCAGTATCCCATAGCACCAAGCTCTGCTCTGCTTTGCAATCTTGTTTGATAAGTGAGAAATAGATTGTATTTCAGAGCACTTTTCCAGCTAAAAGGCCGGTCCTTTGTTCTCCAGATAATCCCTGTGTCTGCAGGAGTTTGAGATCAGCAGCACATTTAATTTCTACACACCCTCATTATCTCCCCTCCAAACATGTGTTTATGTGGGAGAGAGGGAGGGAAAAGGCAGAAGGGAGCAGCATAGTCCTGAGCTATTGGCAAGAGACTGGAAAGATTTTTCTATGTCCCACAAGCTCTGGACTTTGGTGTCACCAAAACAGAAGGTGGGGCTGCTATCAAGTGCTTGCGAAATTGCATGAACCAAGAAGGAGCAGATAGAGCAGAAAACTTAGCAGGAAACTTTGCTTTGCGAATAACACCCCAAAATGGTTTTAGTACATCCCTGAAGCTCAATGATATTTGAGCAAAAACTACAACAACCTTGCAGGCAAAGTTCAGTGAACAGAAGGACGCACAATTTTCATTACTTTTGGATTTTTTCCCATCTGAGTCTTTCTGTGTGGTGAAACTGCAAAAACCTACAGAATCCCTTCTGGGTCACCCAGAAAAGCCTCACCATCTGTCTCAGGCCTGGAACTGCTCAGAATAGCTCCAAGGCTCCACTCCTGCTACCCATGCACCTCTCTCTGCTTCTGTGCTCTCTGGGCTTCTCCAGCTGACTGCACTGCTCCCAGGAAAGGGCATTTTCCTGCCCTTCCTCCTTCATGGCTTTCACTGTGCCCTGAGCAGCCAGGACAGTGCACAGGAGTGTTTGGGGACCTCCAGCCTTGCTATATGGAACTGTGCTGTCTCCCTAAAATTCACAGGGCTTGCTCACTTCACTGAGTGACCAACAGGAGAGGACACTGCACTTTTTTTTTTTTTTTTCCTTTGAGATACTTGTAGGAAGACTTCTTGGTAGCCATGGGGCAGTGGCTGCCAAATCTGGGGCATGAGCTGGGAGCACTGCTAAAACTTATGTAAGCAACACTGCATCCGTGCTAGTTTTAATCCCTATAGTTTGTTAGTTCCTAGAGAGAGATCCCATGTTTGTTGGCACATCCTTTGGCAGTTCTATTTCCCTCTTGGGATGGCAATGTGCCCCACAAGAGAAAGCCCTGGCAGTCTCCTTCCCTCTGAGCCCAGCAGGTTCATCTCACCTTCATTTCATAATCCTCCAGCACAGGATTTGCATTTTATGCATTTGCAGTGAGCACAGTGGCAGGTCTCCAGCCAAGATCTCTCTGTGTCACTGCTGAGGCTCCAGACACCTGCCCTAAGGTGCCACTTCCCAGCCCAGGCTGTGGATCCTGGTGGGTCCCTGCCCTGGGGGGCATCCCAGGAGAGGCTACATTCTGGCTTGCATGATGGTCCTGAGCCCTGATGTCTGACTGTTCCTGTATCCACCCCTGGTCACCAGACCATAGGGGAAACTGGCCTTCATGGATGTCACCCTCACCTTGCTGTGTCACACCAGCAGCTGTGTGGTTTTTGTCCCCAGGCAAGGGGTGAAGGCCAGGAGCAGAGGCACTGCTCCCCAGAGCCAGGCACCAGCTCTGCTGTGGGAGATCTGTTGTCTACCTCATGCACACCCTAGACCCAGTGATATTTTTCATCTTTGTTGCAGACCTGTGGGCAGCATGAGTGGCAAATAGTCCCTACATGAGAATGGCAATGAATTGCTTTAATTTTCAGGCAGATCAAAGTTCCACCTGCTGACAGGAAAAATTAATTACCAAGCCTTCACAAGAAGTTATTCAAATGTATTCAAAATATATTACATGCAGTATTTACCAAAAAATCTGATCATATCAATGATATTTTATGATCTTTGTAGCTATGTGGAGACCTCCAAAAGCACTGACTTGTCACAGAAATCTCCATATGTTTTGCAAAAAACCTACAAAATGTCCTTTCATTATTCATAGTCATGAACCCAAGAGAGACTGCTGTGATCACTTGGCATGACACAGGCTAGGGATACAGTTCCAAAAAACTCCTGAATTACTGAGCAAGAGCATTTCTTTTAGAAAAGCATCCACTTCTCTTTTAAAAATTTCTACTGCAGGAGAATTCACCATAGTTCTTGAAAAGCTATTCCAACAATTAAAATATCAGTGTTTGACTTTGTCTATTTTTTTTCTTAGCAAACACCAAATCTTACCTTTGCCAATCTCAAGAGCTTCGGCCACTGCATTTCTGTCCCCATAGGTACACTGAGACTCTCATGGGACTGAGCCTTCTCCTGGCCATTGGAGACAGGCTGAGATCCACAATGCATTCACAAGAAAATGCTTTTTTTTTTTTTTGCAGCCTTTTAGACATTGTTGTGGCTTTACTTTGTGGCAAGCTTATTTATTTCAGTATATTCCACATATCTCTGACACCAGAATGGGACAGAGTGTTCCAACATGATGGTACCAGTATGACAAACAGATGAGTTATAGCACCTCTGCCTTTGCTTGTCTCTATTTGTGAGTTTGCTCTATCTCCTTTTTGATTAAACCTTTTATTGGGAGCTCATGCTCAGGTCCAACAAGCTCCCACTTCTCCCCCTGTGTCTCCTTCGCTGTAGCAGAGTCTCATCTTCTTTTGTCTCTTCTTCATTCCAAGACATGCAGTATTTCATCAGGCCATATCAGAACAGATTTTTTATGTCTGGCTTACTGAGCACAGCAGAGCCCTCTGTGCATGTCCTCTTCATTTAATTTGTTCTACTTCAGCCAGTGTAGCTGATTCAGGCTACCACCATCTTTTCATGTTACACAAAAAAAAATGTTAAATCAACATAAACCTTTTGCAAGAATGGACAGTGGGGATCCTTTGAGATTAAACCTCAAATCATCCATTTTAGATTAAAAAAAAAATAAAGTGTACATGGAGTAGTATGGAGAATGTTTATTTTTCCTTTCTCTGCAGAAGAAAAGCCTAATGACATATTCTTAGGGGTCAGTGTACCTTGGCTGGTGAATTTCTGTGTTCTCTCTAAGGTTTTGTAAGGCAGAAGCATAGAATCACCAGGGTTTTGAAATGCAAAGTAAGATTTTTCCCTTTACATTTCAACTCCTTCAGATTCTGAGGAACTCAGCTGGTGGGTTTTATGGGTAACAAAGGCAGGATGGAGAAAGCAGCTGACTACAAATGCTTTTAAATCCAAGCCTGAGAAGTTCTCACTCCACTGAAAAGCTGTAATAAATATAATCCACCCCAACACTCAGGGAAGTTCATTCTTTCATCCAATCTAACCTTAAAAGACAGAAAAATATTTGTCTGTAGATTCTTGGGTTCACCTCATACCACTTTTAACAGGTGATCAGTATTTTTTGTTGAAGTTGTTATCCTTTTCACAAGAAGAAAACAGAAATTTTTGGAATGGGAAGGAACAAACAGTGTAACCAGAACTTCAAGAAAGTATAAATGATCCAAAATTACACCTGCACCTCACTGCTCAGAGAGGATAAATAGCCAGATGCACACACATGGCCACATAAACTCCAGTTTTCTTTAATGTCCCTATTACAAATGCTGACCAAGGGCTGTCTTGCTTACATTTATGAAATAAATATTTGAAATCAGAGCCCAAGGCAGATGTATTACTGACTAGTGTTTTTCTGTTGCGTTCACTGCAGCTACAAGGCACCAAATAACAAGAAAGGAATAAAATCCAGGTTGTAATACAAGCATGAACAGCACATTGATGCTGGTAGGAGTGTATTTTTCTGCGCTTATTTTATTAAGATATATCTGCAAGTGCCAGCTTAGTCACTGATTTCATAGCGAACTTGTGAGCACTGGCTGATTCCACATGTTTATCCAGCAAAGAGCTCTTTACAGAAGTGGCATCTCCAACATCTCCATTGCTCTACAGCCACATCTCCAGTTTCCACACCAGTCTCCCTTTTCACCATTTGTCAGCAAATTCACCCCCTCCCCTCTCTCGGTCCTGCTTTTACCCACACTGTAAGGCAGATTAGAGAGAAACCCACTGAACCAAGAAGAGCCCTGCTCACAAACCAACCAAATTCTGTTCCCCAGTTCAGGCCAGGGTGTTTACAAATTTGCTTTCTCTAATGCAGTGGTGTCTTGCTCCCTCTCTTTGCTGTTTTGCCATGGTGAGGAAGTAACATCCTCATATTTGAAGGAAAACTGAGAGCAGGTACCTCTTTGATGCCATTGCTGCAAAGACCCACAAAGAAGAGGTTGGCTTCTGCACAGACTGGTCTGTTTTATGGGTCCCCATCCATCCCACATTGTCAAGCCATGCAGCAGTTTTCTCTCTGTGTGTCTGCAATGTGCTCAGGATGAGCAGGCACGGGGCTCTCACAGGCAGCACGAGAGGATGACTGGCAGTGTGGCCAAGGCCAAGACAATGTCTGTGGCCAGCAGCCTCTGGACCAGCACCTCCTGTGCTACTGGAGCCCCTGCTGGATGCCCTGCTCTGGGATCTCTAGTGCAGAGCCATGGCACACAGTGCAAGACATATCCTCTGGGCCTCTGCTGTTCCTCAGGTTTGTGCAGCAAGCACTGCTCTGTCTGGCTGCCTGCTGGAGTCTGCTGCAACAGAGGTTCTCCTTTCCTCTGTCCCAAGTACACAGCTCTCACAAACCCTGCTAGCATCATTCCTCTGCACAGGGACCTTCATTAGCAGGGTCCATGGACTCAAGAGTGGCACATTTTTCAAGTATTTATTTCATCAAGGACTGTAGTCACGTGCTGTATTCTACAGCAATGAAGATGGTCAGTTCAGCTGTCACCTTGAATCCTCCTTCATCCCACTGCCCATATTCTGCTCTTCCTCAGCCCTCACCATCTTTAGCTACACCTTTTTGTAGTATCTTATTTTCTCCAGCTTCTTCCCACAAAAAACCTGATGTGCAAGTTGCTTTCTCTGCACTGTGCAAAGCAAACATCTCTCACATCAGACCTCACTGTGACCAGCAAAGACTCTGCAGAGACACAAGTCTTAAGGTTCCTCCTCGAGACCCAGCCCATTTTGAGAAATACATGCCCAGGCTGCAATTGCATTTCAGAAAAAGTGAGTGATCACTATAGTTACACATCTTGTAGTCTGAGACAATGGGCTGATTTTTTAGATCTGATTATATAATAATTAATATCATATTATACAAATATTTCTTAGATTATATATAATATTGCACATTATATTAATGGCAGGTTATGTATTGGGCTATGGAAATTAATTGGTTGTTCCTTTTTTTCCCCTACCATAGCTTTGAAAAAAACCCAACAGTGTATGCTGTGTAGAATATGGTCCCATTGAGAACATTTCCAAATATCATCTCCATTTGTGGTGAGACAGAATTTTCAGCATGATTTCTTCTATGCTATTTTGAACACACATCAGTTTATGGTAATACTCACTAACTACTATCAAAAATTTTATTTGAAGAATACTAAGTTACTAATACTACATTAAAAAAAGGATCAGTCATCAGTCACCAGGTTCATATGCAATCTTTTAATGACTAATTTTTTTTTTTACATTAAAATCAAAGTGAGATAAATATCTGAGGGCTGAGGATGCTAAATTAAGTCAATGTGTTCTCGCCATCCTAGTACAACTTAATGTTGAGGTACTTAGTAAGTGGAGCAGAAATCTGCAAAACCAGTTTCTGTGGAAAAAAGAGACACAAAATAATGAATTAATGTTAAAAAAATCCCCCAAAACAGTTCAAAACAGAGATTAAGAAGTGAAACTTGAGTTTAGACCTTCAAGATTTCTTTAATGTATCTGGTAGGTGAGACTAACTTGATGGCAATATGCATCTTCCTACTGCTGTATCAAATTCAACATCCCTTTTAGAAATTCAGGAATGGTTTAAAATTAATTAATGACATGAATTAAACAATAAACTGTAAATACAATATCTGTCCTGCTCTCTCCCTGTTCAGTGTTAAATTTAATGTATTTTGGGCTATTTACATAATTTCCATTTTTAGTGCTTCACCAGTTTTAACTTTGGGTTTCCGAATTATTAATCTCTTAAAGTGCACAATATCCATTCACACCTCTTTTCCAGCCCACAAATTTGTGTTAACATTAACAGTCTGTGCTTACTTAAATCACGTCTTCAAAGTATCTAATATTTTCATCTTTCATCAGAAACAGTTCTCTACCACTGCTTAGTGAGTTGGAATTCCATTTCTTGAATAATTTGCCTTTTCTTCAAATGCAGGGAAAAGTTCAGACAAAAGTACTGCAAACCCATCCAAACACCAATCTAAATATTCCCAGGCAGCCAGAGAGGCTACTCCAGACTGCAAAACTGCATGGACACTGGGAGCTATGGATGTTGGGAGCCTCTGCACTTCCCAGCAGAGCATGCAAGTGTGATAAAAAGAACCTTCCCTACGCCCACTGTCAGCACAAGCCTGGCCAACAGATGAACCCTTCTAACATCCCTGCTGAAGTCACTGTACAATTCCTTAAGGCATGAGACTCCAGAGGAAAAAACAGATAACAGACTCCTAATAATAGGAAGATTCTGTGATATTGCAAATGTCACATCGGGTAGCGCTGCATGAATCAGAGAGAAAGAAGTGGCTTATTACTAAGCAACCTGTTTCTATTTATATCCAAATAAATATGGCTCAATAAGCACTTCAACACTGCTATTAGGTAAATTTGCTTTCTGTAAACCAAAACCAATATGGTAGAAGTTACTTTCTACTGCAGCCCTTGAACAGTGGGGTCTCTGCTTGTAGAACTATTATACAAAATGTAATCTCACTAAGCATGTAAGAAAGTGGCAAATTTGCCCTTTGCATTTTATTTTTTAAATTACATGAATAAGTATTCAAGATCTAAACCCAAGCTGCTGCTAGTGCTCTTTTTTTTTCTTTTTTTTTTTTTTAATTTATTTATTAGAGTGTCAAATGTGAGAGGAATATAGGTAGTGACACTGTAACTTCTGTACAGGGATGGTGGAAGAGGTTTGATTAAATCTCTCAGAATTCCTCTCAGAGAGGAATACATTTAGCTGGTGTAGGAAATTTAACTTTTTTGTAGTTTTGGATCCCTAAAACATCAGCTTGGTGGGTTTTTTCCTGCAGCATTTGAAGTAAATCTTAAGTCACCAAGATGATATTTTGCTCTTAAATTTTAAATTATATTTTTGAGACAAGCTTATTAGTCTTTTAAAATCATCTCTGTACATGAGGCTGTTAGTCTGTAGTTATCTTCTGGATATCTGTAATTGGTAGCTTCAAGCACGTCTCAGTGGAATGTTTTCTTTACCCTGCCACATTTATGTTGTTCTCAGCTTGTTTAGAGGCTGTTAAACAATTTCTTCCCTTGAGGCAATACTGATTATGTTTATTTATGACATTGTCTCTAAAAGTGAGATTTTTACAATTCTCCAAGGCAGAAATTTATTCTCAGCAATTTTGTTCCTTTACAGATTCCTTCAATAAAATAAATGGTAGTACCAGGTATGTAAAATGGGGTCCACTCTTTGGTTACAAATGAAACTTAAGCCCTAAGCCAGGTGGGTAGGGTAACATAAAGTGTGACATCCACTACTTGTTGCCTCAGTTATCTTTCACTGCAGGATGATTTAGTGGCATTTTGCAGTGCTAACAACCAGGAGTTCCCTAGATGCAACCAGTGCTGAGATGTGAGTACACATCTCAAACAGACTGTGAATGACCACTTCAGCTTGGTGGCTGGTGACAGATATGGGACAAGTGGCCAGAGGAAAGGAAGCAAAAGGTTTTGCTCCTTTTGTCTATACTGCTGTGCAAAAGAAAACTGGGACCACAGAGGCTGCTGCTGCTTAGGGTTTATTAGGGGTGTTCAGTCCATCCCCTCTGGAATGTCCCCACATTAGTGCCAGAGGAGCACTGCACAAGCAAATCATGCATTTTGTTCTGAAACACTGAGACTTGGCACTTTAAGATGCTGAAATTATACCTCTTTGGAAGACAGGGGGATGCTCCTTAGAGCCAATGACACTGGAATAATTTTTTGGACACCAAGTAATTGTGAGAAAAAATCCAGAACACTTCTTTTCAGCAGCAGATAAAAAATTTTGACAAGTTTTCTCATTTTATCAGAATGATAAGAATGCCCATAAAACTGCTAACTGTGCTCTCAGCTCATGGACCTGTATCTTCTTTCCAGTATTTCAGTAGTTTAAAAATTTGTGTAAGTGGCAGACATTAAGTAAAAGAGAGTGCAGATGCATAAGCAAAGATTAATGTTTCCTAAAAGAGCTCTTGCTTTTGCTTTTTTTTCCCCCTCTCCTGAATGTCAGACTGTTGTATCAAGAATGGGCGTCTGGTTATATTTCAAAATATAAGGGGGTGTGGATGAGAAACAGTTCCTGTCCTTCACTGACTTCATCTCTCTTCACTGTTCTTCATCCTCCTGTCCCTAATTTTTTCTTAACCTCTCAGTTCAGGTCTTACCCCACTCATGTCATAAGACAGAGCATTTCCACGGATGGATCTTCCATTCAGAGACACAGCCTGAGGTCTCAGTTTCAGGCCAAGAATGGTAATTTTGTTGTACTTCAGAGTGTCAGCTCCACGGTAGCCATCTTTAACTATTTCTGTCTTCAGGCTTCCCTGGAAAAATCCACAGAGAAAACTTTAGGACCGTGACAGCTCTTTAGAGGTGACTTGCTGCACACTTAGAAGGTTTCATCCTTGTCACTAACATACACAATGTCTTCCCATGTAGACATTGAAGTCATAAAGGAAAAAACAACAGTCACATTAATTTGTACATAAGAAAGGCTTCATGTATGATTACAAACTAAGAAAGTAAATCACATTTACAGCATTAATTGGATTACAAATAGGAAAACATGTCTGAGAATACATGCTTTTCTACTTTTAATCAATGTGAATTTTTTTCTTGTACCCATTACAGAGTACAGTGGCATATGCAAAGCCAAAATCCAGATACAGAGATTCAATTAGTGACCTTAAAACAGATTTAATTAACATCCAAAACTAGCTGCTTTAACACACTAGTATCTTCCACAAACAGCAGCTGCTAGATGTTTTGCCCTTATTTTATGTACCACATCTGCTAGAAATCCCTGTTATATATGTTCCAGCTTTAAGGAGACTAAAGGAACATTGTATGTCCAGAGAGCTTTGTTTGATGTACTTTTTATTTACTATACATCCCATATTTAGGGGTGTACCAAGAGGACATAAACAAAGTCATTAAGCTAATTCATTTGGATCACTAGTGACAGTAATTTCCCATACATGCAATGAAGAGGAATCATTGCATTTGTTATGTGATCAAAGTTGTTGAGGAAATAAAGATGAATTACACTGCTCAGGAAATGATGGATGGCTGTGCAATCATGACTTTTTAAAAATATGCCAAGGAGAAACCCATGATGGAACCTTTTGCATAAATTAGCTTATGTTATTTCCGTAGTGCATTGTAGGAGGGGAGCAGGAGCTAGATCACAGTACATGAAACTTAGGGCTGTGCTTAGACTGCTTATTTCAGGCATCCACACTAAAAATAAGTGCTAAGCCCCAGCACACTGATTTAAACTGCCTAAATAAGGAATGTTGGCTATTATTTAGCAAACGGGGAGAGGCCTGCAAAACCCTCCAGAGAATTTTTTAGGGTACCTATTACAGGTGGTGTCATTCCCTCTGGCAGAGCTCCAGCACAGAGGGAGGCTCAGTTTAGAGAGAGCACCTCCCTATGGTGTTTTACTGCTGTCTCAGGTGTGGCTAAGCAGGACAGCCAGCTCAGGTGGCCACACAGACCCAGGAAGCACAATGTAATGCTGAACTCAGCTCTCAAGCTCAGAGGTCCAAGACAGGACCCTTCAGCAGACACCATTCTCCCTGACCAACATCTAGAACTGGAAATCTTGGGGAAACAGAATCACAGAATATGCTGACTTGGAAAGGACTCATAAGGATCATGGAGTCCAACCCCCTGCCCTGCACAGGGCAATAGTCTGGATGGATGTGACGCGCTCCTCCCCAGGCATCTGACAGTTAAAGCAATTGTCCAGGAAGGTCCTGACTTCCTGTTTGAGGCAGTCATGGATATCACTCAAAACCCCAGAAATGCAGAGCAACGTGAAGCCCTTGATCTGATGCCAGGAGCTAGGGTTTCATGACCATAAGGGTCATGAGTTTTCTTCTTACCATGTAGCTCTGATCCTATCAACTTTTTCTTCCCCCCTACATTTTCACCCTGAATATTGGACCAGTTTTAGGAGAAACTTCCTTTCAGGCTATCCAGTCTCACTTAGCGAGATAAATATCCGAGGGCTTAATGCGTCCTTTCAAAAGCTTCCATTTTATTGGACAACCCCTCCATCACCATCCCTTTAGTACAGTGTGGACCCACCTGGTACAGGCTGAGCATACCTGCCCTGTCTGCCCCCCACCAGGGATCAGGACCTCCCTGGTCATCCCTGAAGCAGAGTGGATCTTATACAGGTGGATCAAGTATTCTTCTAGCCTGGTGGGCTTCATGTAAGGGGACACTTTGACTTAGGTCACTTAGTCACTATGCATATTGGAGGGGATATGTCAAGGGAACTAAAATGCCAACTTCAGTGAGACAGCACCACAGAGCAGGAGCTTGAATCATTCTCTGAGAATTAAGTGCCTGCCCTAGCCTTGAATTTTTCTTTACACTTTTGAGTTGTTTAAATTAAAATATGAATTAAAGGGTCCAATCCTGTAGCTGTTACTTTTGCAACACTGCATGCTGGGTTCAGAGTAAATGCTGTGATGTCAGACCTTACCAGCAAATCTCTCAGGGAACAAAACTTGAGTGTTCTCCTAAAAAGAGGTGTGATTAAATTATTCTTCCACATTTTTAAAGAATATAGAAATATGCAACAAATACTAAGACCTTCATACATTTCTCATACTTCAAATTGCTATTTGAGATTGACTGTTTTCTTTATAAACACATAATAAGAACTTGACATTAAAGAATACTGGAATGTAGATAGGGAATTCAGTCATGGATTTACAGGCAGAAGTCAAATATGAGCAAGGAGAAATGGAAGTGCCAGAGAAGCAACAATCTAATTTGCACAGTTCAAAATTTAATATAAAACTGGATATTGTTTTTCTGTAGCCTTACTGCAATAAATTGCTATACACAGACTACACAAAACCAAAGTGATTTTTCTTTTTTTTTTGCTATTTAAATACCCTTATTTTCTGAAAAAAAAAATTTCTTAGTAAATCAAGAACAAAACAAGTTAAAATTAAATTTGAAGTCTACCCATGTGGTGTTAGTGCCAAGAAAACATCTCATGAACATACCAGGCTACATAATAAAGCTCATTGGCTTACCCTGGATTGCTCTTGCTCCTGGAAGACAGATCTTCTAAGGGCAATATCACAATAGGGATTAACACAATTTTATTGTTTTGACTATTTTCTATATATTATTTTGGGACTTTCAGGATTACATGGCATGAAAATCACCTAATCATTTAGGTAGGAAAATACCTTTAAAGCTATCAAGTTCAACTATTAAGCCAGCACTGCCAAGTCCACCAGTAAACCATGTCCCTAAGGGCCACATTTACACATCTTTTAAATACCTCTAGGGATGGTGACTTCACCACTTCTCTGAGCAGGCTGTTCCAGGGCTTGATAATCCTTTTCGTGAAGAAACTTTTCCTAATATCGAATCTAATCCTCCCCTGGTATAACCTGAGGCCTCTGGTCCTATCACTTATTCCTTGGAAGAAGAGACTGACCCCCACCTGGCTCAACCTTCTTTCACACAGTTGTGGATAGCAACAAGGTTTCCCCTGAGCCTCCTTTACTCCAGGCCAAACACCCCCAGCTCCCTCAGCTGCTCCTCATATGACTTGTGCTCCAGACCAAACACCAGCTTCAGTGCCCTTCTCTGAACACAGGATCTGAAGAGTGGCCTCACCAGTGGCAAGTACAGAGTTACAGTCATTGCCCCAGTACTGTATATTTCTGATACAAGCCAGGATGCCCTTGGCCTTCTTGGCCTCTTGGGCACATGCTGGCTCATGTTCAGAAGGCTGGGGACCAAACCATGCCATAGTCTATATACAATATCCTATTTATTACCAAATGCTAGAATTGCAGATGAAATAAGGACTGTAGAGACAGGTAATTGAAGTAGCTTTCTTTACAATAACTCCCACAACTTACTACCACACACTTAATGAGCTTATGGTAGACATATTTGACAGTATTTTACTCGATTGAAGCCTTGACTGTTGGGCTTTTCTATAGGTCTTTCTCAGGACATGTCTGCACAGAATTGAGCGCTGTGTGAAAGGCATCAGTGCACTGATCCTGAGCTAATCTGTTCCTGTGCTGCACAGAGCATCTGATCAGCACAGTGGGTTGCCAGAAGCATGCTGCATCTCTCCACAGGACACCCACCGTGGGAGCAGTGTTTGTGATGTCAGACAAGGAAATGTAAGCTAAAGAATTGAGACTACATAATTCTCTGCACCACAAAACAAAAACATCAAGTGATTGACGTTAAAAGGTTGCTGGAATATCCTGAAGAGAGGAATCTAGCTTTCTCCCACCTGTCAGACTGAAAGTCACTAGGTGGAACACAAGAGAAAGGTCCCCTGTCCCCAGAAGCTGCAACTAAGGGGAAAAAAAAAAAGTTGAAAATGGGGTTTTTTTCAGATTCGTATTGCAGCAGGGACATTAATGACATGTGATATGATACTCAACAAAGCAGACATAAAACTTCAGGATCATAGTTGGTCTGTTTTGTAGCTAGCTGTAAATGAAAGCATTAGGTAGCTTACCTGGTTTATAGACTGAGCTAGAAGATAAAGATCGGCACCTTACAATGGCTACACTAAAATACAGCTATGTATATGTAAGTAGGTATCTTGCATGTTGCCACTTACTTCGCTGAATGTGTATTTAGCCAAGAAGTAGTTCTCATTTTCAATAGTATCTGTCAAAATACAAAGCAAGGAGGATTGATATCAAAACAGGCAGCAAAATCCATAAGCAGTTCACATTACTGCAGCAAGTGGCAAAGGTCAGGCTAAGATGATTTGTGGACTACTTAATCTCTTTCTCTAGTCTTAGGCTGATCTCAGGAGAACACAATGTGAGAGATTGCCCTCTCTAGCAGATCAGCTGCTACCAGTGTCACACATTTCTCATATCACAGCACTGACTTCAACAGTAATCAGCTTTTCACCTTCACAAAATCACAGAGTAAGATGACTTAGAAAGGACCCTCAAGGACGATCAAGTCCAACTCCTGGCCCTGCACAGCACCATCTGCAAGAGTCACACCAAGTGCCTGAAAGCATAGCCCAAACACTTCTAGAACTCTGTCAGGTTGGTGCTGTGACTGCTTCCCTGGGGAGCCTGTTCCAGTGCCCAACCACCCTCTGGGGGAAGAAATCTTTTCTGATACCAAAATCAACCTCCCCTGACACAACCTCAGGCCACTCCCTCGGGTCCTGTCACTGGTCACTACAGAGAAGAGATCAGTGCTTGTCCCTCCTCTTCCCCTCATGAGGAAGTTGTAACTGCAGTGAGGTGTCCCCTCAGTCTCCTCCAGGCTGAACAGACCAAATGACCTCAGCCACTCCTCATACGGCTTCTCCTCAAGGTCCTTCTCCACCTTTGTTGCCCTCCCTTAGATGCTCTCTAATATTCCTTTTCTAAAATGAGGTGCCCAAAACAACCTCCCCTCGAAATGAGGCCGCTGCATTGCAGAGCAGAACTCTCTCAATCCCCTCTCTTGCCCAGCTGGTGATGCTGTGCCTGATGCCCCCAGGACACAGGTGGCCCTCCTGGCTGCCAGGGCACTGCTGACAAAGGTTCAACTTTCCTTGAAATTGACCTTTCTACTGCTCATTCTGGGGTCAGTTCTCTAGCTATTTCTAGCAGGAGCCAGTGCCATTATGCTGCTGAATGGTGGCTGAGGAGAGCCATGTATGCAGGTACTGCTTCACAGTAGGGGACCAGGCTTACCAATGGAATCACCATCATCCCAGAAGAGAGATCCAGAAGCTTGTCCTTGTTCATCCAGGGCAATAATGAGTCCAAATGGGTTCAGGCGGCTGTTGACAAACATGTTGAGAAGTGTCAGTAGACACCTGTGGGCACTGCCCCTTCCAAGCAACTTAACAAAAACTTCTCAACACAACTCCCATTTTAAGGTTACAAAAAAGGTCATGACAGAAGAATGACAACAGTGTTCACCAAAAGGACTCTAGAAGCGATGGAAAAATCTTTGCCTTGCCTTGTCCTTCTGACATCTAGATTTCCCATGTTTTGAGTGCTCATGTGGACAAGCTCCCCCTCCTTTTGTGGCCTCAATGTACGACAACTCAATGGTCTGGGAGTCAACTGGTAACCAGTACTGCCTTACTATGGCTGCTGCACAGTGCTGTCCCCTCTCTTTCCTACTCAGATTAGCTTCTGAGCATGGTTCAGATTTGAGACTAGTATAATATCGATTGGCATGGGGAAATATTTTTCCTGAAGAAAGATTTGAGCTTTTCCACCTTGTTTACAGCATTTGATAAATTCACCCAAGAAGAATTTTGTTTTATCCCTTGCATACATTTACTCTGAATGATTGACAGCAGGTCAGTGTGGTAGTAAGAGGTGCAAAAGCTTTTCTGAGCATAATCACAGAGCCAGAAGTAGGCATCAGCTGTGCTAACAGTGACGTGGGTCATCTCTGAGGTGATTTCTCCTAATGAAATGGAGCGAATACTAGTAGAAAAATACTGTACTTATCACTAGAGATGGCATCTGGGAGCTGCAGATAGTCTCTCTTCTGTACTTTCTTTTGATTGCTTTTTTGACTGTCTGTGGGTCTGACCCACACCATGGCTGTTGGTGACAAACACAGGTGACGTTACCTCTCAGTAGTAGTTGTGGCTGGTGCCTGCTGTGGCAGAATGTACCCTCCACGGATGTACAGAGGGATCTTGTTCAGTGGGGCAGACACAGTAACATAGCTCTTCTTCCAGGCACTTGGCACTTTAAGACCCTACCACAAAAATTAATGCAGTTAGAAAAATGCCAATCCAGACAGTATACATACTGAAAAAGAGAGCAAGGGGTAAATTTTCATTTCAGTTACATCAGTGACAAAAGCAAACTAAAATATAGATTTCAGGAGTGTTATTCTACTTTCCTTTTTAACATGAAAGAGGATCTAGCCTCTGCAGTTATCCATATGCCTGAGAGAGAAGCATCATGACTGCAAGACAGCAAATGGTCTTTAAAAATGGTATTATTCCATATGCCGTTAAAAAACTCCACTCATCAAGACACTGAGCAAAAAGAAAAAAAAAACTACTTTTGCTTCCTTTTTATATATACGGAGCCTGTCACAATTCAGTTTAAGGTAAGTGATTCATAGTCATTTGGGAATGTAAACTGTAGATTTTCTTCTCTTCTAAGAACACTTCTTCCCCTTTCAAAAAGTAACTGCAGCATTCAGAGTGAAATTTGTGTGTGTGTAGACAACCAGCATTAAGTTCTCTGCATCATCCTTTTCTGGTTTAATGCCTCAAAACCTCAAAAAAAAAAAAAGACTTAGGTACAGAGAAAATAACAGGAAGGCTTTGCTCTTGCCCTCTGTAAATGATAATTATGACTTATGGCAAGTACCCAACTTTGGTTTGGATGAGCACCGTGTGCATGACAAGTAGGTGCCAAATACTGGGAGGTGGGCAATGCCAGGGGCAGGCACACAGGCAGGGCAAGGGACAAAGGCCACTATCCCTGTGCCCAGCCCAGCAAGGGCACTCAGAGGGAACCATGAGGAGAGCTGAATTAAATGCTGGACTTTGCAGCATCACAGTCTCATGAAAAGAGAAAAAGGAAAGGATTGGATGAACATCCATCTGAGGACACCAGCCAAATGCTGAAAATGACCAAACTTATTTTAAAAAAAGTCTGCATTACCTCTGAGAGCAGTTCTGCCCTGCCTGCTCCTCTGCCAGGGACACTCAGGAGACTTAACAACAGCCTGATGATCCTGGGATCACATTTCTGAAAGCTCTTAGCATCAGCTTAACTGCTCCCATTGAAGCCAAGCTGGGCTTAGCCTGCAAATTGCACCAGAACACTTCTGGAGATCTGGGGATGGTGTTGGACTGGCATGTCCCACAGAGCAGATTGTTCTGCAGCTCTTGGAAGCATCCTCCAGAGGGGTGCCTCACCTTGAGCTCCAAATATGCCTTCTGTCAAAAGTGATGCACGTGCAAAAGTACGTGCACAGGAGGGTTTGTGTCATGCTCTCAGGAGTGTGTCTTAGGTTTCTGCCTCTGTGCGTGGAAGTGTATCAGAATGAGAATTAAAAGTGGGGGGCAAAGAAAAAAATCCTGGCATTTTCATGCCTTCTCTTGAAAATTCTGTTTGCTGTGTCTTAGAGCTTTACATGGCAAAAAAAGAAAACAAAATGTTACTGAAATCTGGGTCATTTACTCTCCCAGCTAACCTGATGCAAACTTTTTTGCTCTAGTTTTTTTATCTACAGATGCTGAGGTAAAAATACCGAAGATTGCTAAAAGTTATTTTGCTGGAATTGTACCATTTTAAATTATTCAAAAAAAAAAAAAGTAAGAAAATTAATCTTAAAAATACATACGGTATAGTAGTCGAACCACTGTGCATCAGGGAAGTATACAGTCACAGATCTTGCTCCCTGTAATTGTTATAAAGAGATTAGTCTTCTTTCTTTTTTTTATTTCTAATATTACATTAGCTTTATTATATTTGTGCATGGAGAGATGTATGCTGAATATTCTAATAACATCAAATTTTGGATATTATGGCTGATTTATTGTCATAGCAGTGGACTAGTGCTGGCTAATCTATAATACTAAACAGACGAGCCCATCCTGTTTGGGGGGGTTTTACTGCCATAGCCTGGGATGAGTCAATGTTGCATGATTATTTTATTCTAGTACATAGCTCTGTGTCTTGCAAATGTAACTGGCCTAGGTGCACTCCTCCAACATCTGAGCAGCCCTAGTGATGGCTGTGGCAGCCTTTCCAAGGCAGGGCTTCACATCTGAAGTGGGAGGGCACCACTGCTCAGTGCTCCTTGCACCATTTCTGTCCCAGAAACAGGCAGAGAATGAGCTCTAGCACAGAGGATGCAGATCCTTCTCTTCTTGTAAACAATTAAAAGTTGCAGATAAGTAATAATAAATAATAAATGTTTTGCTAATTGCACAATTACTGCACTTCATTTTGCAGCATGTGTTGTGTCAGATCGCTGCAGGGATGTAATCATGCTAAAGGCACTTTGTATTAATAACTCCAGGAACAGTTGGGATCAAAACATACTTCCATTTTTGTTATGAGTTGCTTATTCTCACAAACAGATTAATTTTTACTATCAGTGTAGATGTCTGTCCCTTTGCAGAATTATGGATTAGCCCCAAGGCCTACTCCATCAATCTTGTGGAGCAAGAAAAATAAAGGTGGAAGAGAAGAGTTAAGGCCAAGTTACCATTTGATATTTTAGGGATTTTAGGTGTATGAAAAACCCTATAAAGGCAAGATGCTCCCCTCTCCATCTCCTCTCTGCAGTATTATGACAACCCTGGATTTTCTGGTCTACAGAAAAGTGTGTAACAATCCTCTGAGTCATGATGATTTCAGGGCCAGGTTGGATTGGGCTTTGAACAACTTGGCCTAGTGGGAGGTGTCCCTGCCCATGGCAGGGGGGGTTGGA
Organism: Serinus canaria; assembly: GCF_022539315.1. NCBI lineage: Eukaryota > Metazoa > Chordata > Aves > Passeriformes > Fringillidae > Serinus > Serinus canaria. Next base: position 14,698,140 of record NC_066314.1, on the reverse strand, counting down.
ACTAGATGATCTTTAAGGTCCCTTTCAACCCAAACTATTCTATGACTCCATGATTCCGTGAGCCTCACCTTCATGACTCCCTAAATAACAAACCAGTGTACAAGGCAGTTCTCCATTCTATTTTTTTTTATTTTCATGTCTCACTAGGACTCAAGGAGTGAAGGTAAGTCATCCCTGACTCATCTTCTCTACACAAGCAGATGCCAAGCTGCAGTTTGACACAGTCACTGCTGGCCTGCATAGCCACAGTGAGGGGCTTACAGCTCACCTCTGCCCCTGCCTTGCCAACTGGCACAGCCCTGGCTGCCAGCTATCACACTGCAAGACCCTGCAATGTGCTGCCTCCAAAGTTTTGCTTCCCTCATCACACCACAGGCAGCCTTCCTTTTGTGCTGAAGTTCTTCAAAAAATATCAGGAACTCCTTATCTAGACTTCCTATCATTTCATATATCCTTATAATGTCCCCTTTTATTCAATTCTTTGCAGGAAGCCTCCCCTGGCTTGTCCCTTCCTCTTCATGGGAACGTTTTTTTCCCCATCCTTTATCATCCTGCTGGTCTGAGACCCTGTGAAATCTTCTTTCTATTCTTCAGCTATTAGAAACCTGTGGGAGTTTGAAGATAAAGGACTGATGAATGAAGTGCCTCAGTGGGGTCAGAATGGTTTTAGAATTTAATTTATATTAAATTCACAGAGACAAAAGGGTTGGTTAAAAAACAAGGTAACAGTGTCCTGTTTAAATGTTTGATCATCAGCAACATCTAGAAACACATCAGCAATTCTGGCAGCATGTGGACTGCAAACAGCCTAGGATATATCCCATGCAGATACTTAGACCTGCTCAGACACACCTCTCTTGCGCTGCCAGCAGTCAGTGGTGGGCAAGGAGAGAAACATATCCTTGCTCCAGCCAAGCAGGGAGAGCCATGTGCCCAGCACAGCAGAGGAAAATGCTGCTTTTTAAAACCTGTCCTGTTAGCAGCTTACATTATCATTATCGTTTCCATAATGACTGCCTTTGCCTGTGGTGCTGGGAAACTCCTACCACAGCCCCTGAGAGCTGCAGTTCCAAAACACTGTGGGTGAGCGGTAATATGGAAACCAGTTTGCTTTCATATCTGTGTGTTTCCTCCAAGCTCAACAATTACTGCTCTGTGTGTGTCCTTGGAGACTGCTGCCAGCACAATAACAGGAGCACGTGAGGGGCAGCATCCAGCCTCTTTACATCCTTTCCTCATTTGGAGTAAAAGGGAAAGGCTGTGCCCTCACTTTCATCCTCCCACTTCAAGTACTGAAAAGCTCTGTACTGCCTGTGCTGCTCAGAAATGTGTTCTGAAGCTTTGACAGAGGAAAGTAGAAAGGGATGGATATGAGCAAACATGCTCTGAATGTCATCCAATGCCCTAAGCACCACTCGGTTCTTTTATTCCAGTATGATGGCATTTTTAATTACAGTACTTGCCTCTTCAAGAACAGGAGCAATCATAAAGGCAGATCCCCAAAGGAAGGCAGTATCTATTCCATGAGTCTCCTGATCAGAGGTAAATCTGTTTTGAAAGTTAAATACACAATGTTAATTCATATTTGTTAGAATTTGCCAAATATTTTGATATTACTCACTGTGACAAGAAATCTGCTTCCTTAAAGCATCCTTCAACACAGCCAAATATTTTTCCTGATTGAGGGAATGCCAAAAGCTGGACAGAGATTCAGATTTTCAGTAGTACCTACCATCCCAGAGCAGACCAGAACTCTCACAAAATGATGAAGCTGATTTTTTTCAGAACAGCAACAGTGGAAAAACAACTTACTTCTGTTCAGTGGGCTGAGACTTCATTGTGGGAGCCAATGAGCAGGATAGGGGCCAGGCCCAGGAGAGGGTACACACAGGACTCTATGGTCTGAAGCATTTGTGAAAATCCTTGGATTTGGCCTCCCACAGCTTTCATAGATTTACATTTGAAATTGTTTGCAAGACAAACACGGAGCAATACTCATACATATTTGTATATTTTAACTGCCTCTCCTGAATGGATGGAAACCCTGTGGAATTCAGTCCATTTTATTCATTGCACTAAAATTGTTTAGGATTCTGATCATGTTCTCCAGAATGCTCACAGTCCCATTTGCCTGGTATCACTTGCCTTATCTTGGGAAGAGATCTCTATTCCACCGTGCATCAGCTAATGAAAATATTGAATAGCACCTGGCAAAGAAGAGAGATCCTTCCCAACTCAGGAACCTCCTTTCCTCCAGCATAAAATCCTTAAGAATTTAAACAGGTTTTCAATCATCTCTAAGTCTCTTCCTGAGGAAATAATTAATGGATCCTAGTTCTTATAAGAACATCACATACACAAAAAATCCCTATCTCAAATACTCCTAAAATCAAAGTTCCTTGTACCTCCTGACTTCTGCTATTCCTCTGCCCCTCCAACAGCCTTGCTGCCTTGTCAAAGATGGTAATGGCTCTGGTTTTTGTGAATTTTTGACAAATTCACACTGGCTATTGCATATTTACACATTATTCTCTAAGGATATATAAACTCCTTGTTTAAAAATTCCTTTACTGCGTCTGTTTCATGAGCTTTGCAGCTGCCCCTGTCTAAAGCCAGGTCTCTGTTGAACACTGGATGGAGCAGAGTGGCTCAGTGTCAGTGCCCTGCTCCACACCCTGCCTGCTCGGGGCAAAGGCACACACTGCACCCAGCCCAGGCTTACAGAAATCTCCCCAAACAAGTAAAGATAACTTGGCAATAAAAATACTCCTATTGAGTGCTTGGTTTCTAAAATATTGCAAATTTAGGGGAGTACATGGAACTTAAGAAAAAATGTTCTTGAAGGCGTGCCCTTGGCTCTGCTTGAAAGAAACCTCAATTTGTTCAGAGTTTTTTTTCTGTCCAGAACAGGAGCTCTTTTAGACACCTTAACCTCAGTCATTATTGCATCGTGACATAATACTTTTAAATGTTTAAATCAGACTATGGTTTTTGATGAATTACCTTGTCCTAAAGTTTTTGAAATATAAAACATGAGTTTTTCTTGTCATCTCAATAGGTTCTCTGTATTTTCAATTTGACTGTAATAAAATTGTAATAGTAATAAAATACATTTTGTTGTGGGAGATTGCAGGACAAAAAGCTGATCAAGAAATTATGAATAAAGAAGAATCAATTGTATTTGTACATGGAAAAAAGATTCTCACCCTTTAACTCAGCACAATTTTCTCTTGCAATTATAGCAACCACTAGCACAAATTCAGCAAACAAATGAACTTTCCTATTTTGAAACTATAAGCCATTAAAGCATGCATCTATGAAAGGTCTTTAATTCCATCTACTGCTTCCTCTGGTTAGATGCTGTCCTCTTTTCTGTCATATTTCCCCCTGGTTAGCCATTAAACACATCTTTCCCTTCCACTAATGGATTACCACCTCACAGTCTTTTTTGGACACCTGAGGTATCAATGCCTCTGCTTTATGGAGTGAAAGCCTCTGAGGCACCAAATACACTTGGAAGAATCTACTGGGATTTTGTTTGTGTTTGTTACTTGAAACAAGCCCCTAAATGTTCCAAATGGAGTGAAATGTCCACATGAAACAGCTATTGCTTGGAGACTCCCTGCCTGGGTACAGTTGTTTTCATGGTGAGGACTCTGAACTCATAAGAACTTCACTAATGCAGTAGTTTTTTAGTTTTTCTTTGTATTTTTCACAAGTAAGAAGCAAGGTTGATGTAAACCTCCATCATTCATATACTGAAAATTCTGTTTCAGTTCTCTTCCTCAAAACCCCACATTTCTCTTGTTAGCATCTAGGTCACTTTCTCTGCTTGGGCAGACCTCGAGTACTAAACCACTTAATATTACTTAGAAATAGTAAGAAATACACATTAAGTAATAGCAGTGAATAATAGTAACCAGGATTAACTAGTAGTAGTAAGAAATACTTTTAACCCATTTTAGGATCTAGCTATGGCACTAGATCTAGCTACGTTTCCCTCCCCAGGGGCACTGGGGAGGGAAACATCTGATGCCTACCCTACTTACATGCATTTGAGAGGTTTTATTTCCTAGTAATCCAGTAAACTCTGGTCCTGCTGACTAAGCTCCCATCAGTGTCTGTAGTGAACCTCTCAGCCCAGTTTCATCTGAAAAAAGCCTCTGCTGGTGCATCTGAGACTGCTCTACAATTCTAATCAAAGCAAATTTGGAAATTTGCCAATGTGGACATGGCCCACATAGAGCACAGGTATGCTGGTAATGGTCAGTAAAGCAGCTTTAATGATACTACAGCAATTCTGTATTAGCAGAGATTAGCTAATATTAATGCCAGAATTAACTTGGGCATTTCCAATATTAACACAAACTACATTATATTAAACCATATATTAAAAAAGACCTAAAGTAAACACTTTAAATAGCATATCATTGATTGTAAGTTATGAGTACCTATAAAATTCTCCCTAATTTTATCCAGTAAAGTGACATTGCCAAGTAGAAAGAGGAAGGATACTGCCTTTAAAATTTATCAGTTAACCATTATGCTGAGTAAGCAAAACAGATGTTGTGCATATCCCTTCCATACTTGAATGGTCTGCACTTTAGTGTAACCTCAGTTTAATTTGAAAAAAATGCCTTACACTTAAACCAGGATGTTTTTAAGCTAAAGGGAAAAAAAAAAAAGAACATTACATAGTCTATGACATAGCCTGCACCAATGAAATGAAATTGTGGCAGAGCTTCAGGCTTTCATATGTATTGTTGGCACTCCTTTTGCTCCAGTCTTTGCATAAAGCATTCTGAAGTAGAAAATGAACCAAAAGCAAGTATAAAACTGATTAGAAGATCAGGACAGAATCCTCAGAGGGATTCCTTCTTCTTCCAAAAAAGAAAAAATTAGTTGTTCCAAAAATCTGAGTTTAATTTTCAAAGGGGCTTTTCAGTCTGCATTTATTAATCTCAGTTTTGCACCTGCTTCTACACTCACACATCTCTATCTCTGTTTTCTCTGTGCAGTTTGTGGACACAGATGTGGGTTTCATAGATAGCATGCAGATCCAAGCGCTAAATTGGAAAAGAACCCCAAATGCTATGGATCATTGGACTCTCTGTAAGAGGCCTTTTAGCATTCTGGATCAGAATACAGCTTTCATTGATTTCATTCAAAAACAGTAAATACAGGTATGTGACTCTCATTTTTGAGATAAAAAAGAACTATATATTTGCCTAAGACTAAAAATTTTTAGAATTCTTCTTTTTTAAGTTTGTCTTTTTCACCCCACTGGAAACAAATACAGGTTATATATTAATGGAAATTAAGTGCATATACTAAGAGTTATCTATATGCATATAATTGGATTGATTTAACTGTTCAACTGATCTTTTAAATGAAAGGATGCAATAATAATACTGTGACTATTTTCCTAAGGACATCAACCATTACATACATAAAAGCTCAACTACTTTGTGAGCAAATGAGAATGAAAAAGAGACTCCAAACTCACTCGTGCATCAGTGACCGTGCCACCGTGCCTCCGTGAACGTGAGACTCATAGAACAGGGTGTATAAGTATGGCAGCAGAGAGTATCTGATCCGAAGAGTAGCACGAGATATCTTGGCAAAATCATCTCCAAACACGGCTGGGTCTTGTTCCTGTTCAGGAAAAGCTTAGATTTTTACTGAGCATTGAAACAAACTCAGCAGAGAAGCTGTGTACAGCATAAGGAGAGCTGTGGCTGGCATGCTGCTATGGAAGCAAGTGTTTAAATAAGAGAAAGCACTTATTTGCAAACTGCAAGATATATTAGGAACAACATCCATTATTCCCAAACTAACATTTGTACAAAATTCTTAACTTGAAAAATTCTAGTGAGTTCACAAAGATCAGGCCCCACCACAATGTATGTGAGCCCTCTGCAACCACCCGTAACCCTGTGAGGAAACAGAAGCTGGGCTCCATGCCTGTGCTCAGAAACAGATACCCGGCATCTAGAAATTCATTTATCCTGGAGATGCAAGCCCTCTCAGACAAAGGAGATGAAACACATGAAAAAGGGAAGACTGATAATCTGCAGATCAAAGTCAAAAGCATAATTACATTGGCCACAAATGTAAAGGCAAGTCTAGGTAAAAGTGTAAACTCATAAACCTGCTGAAGCCAACAGGTGACCAAAGTCACTGTGCATGGTACAGAAAACATTTCATCCATTCAAGAAGCTTTATTTCTCCTCCTGTGTGCCCCATTTTAGGATGCCTTGAGTGGCAGTACACCCACACATCAGCAGTAACCCTGTCAAGCCAGCAATGCTCTCCTGTGAGACAGGGCATGCACTGGGTGCCACCATCAAGGGGACAGGTTGGAGCAGCCTGTCTGTATTCATTGGCTGGTTTTGGTCCTACTCCAACACAACCTTGACTCTCCCCTGGGATGGCAGGCAGAGCACACAGCCAAGGGCAGTGCTGATATGGGAAAGAGCTACATCTCCTTTAATTCCTCCTGTCAACCTCTCCAGTGCTAAACAGCCAGCTTACAAATCACATGGCTCCCTTTCTCCTTCATGAAATCTTTCCAGAGTACTCAATTTTCTCATTAAAGCTGAAGACTATATGATGAATTCCAAGGATAATGAAATGCAAAAGTAACAAAGCTTTTTATATTATCTAGTGCTTTTCAGACAAGAAAAATATTAATTAAACTGTTTGATATACCCAATGAATTAGGCAAAGTGGGTATTTAAGATTTCATTTTAACACTAACCTAATGTTAATTAAATTCAATATTTAAGTAAAATTTCACCATTATTATGTTTATATCAGAATTACTCACTGAGAATACTCCCTGCTGACTCTGAGCTCCAGAGCATCCATCTATTATTTCAAAAATTGCACTATATTTTTACCAGTGTTCTGACACTGTACAAACACTGCTTAATTTCACAAAAAAACAGTCAGATTTCTTGGGTGATGCTGAGTCACCCAAAATGCTTGTTCATTTCTTTCTGTAAACACAATATTTTAAATGGATTTAAGTAATCCAATAAAACCAAATATATCTCTCAGTTGCAGCACCCATCATGTAGACCCATTGCTCTCTTCTTGTTTATTAAATTGTACATATGAGATTGATATCCACTCACCCAGGTCAGACTCTGTTGCATGCTCAAAGGGCCAAGCAACCATATAAATATATATATATAGGTATTTCTAACTTTAGTAAAGAGGCAAATGGAAAATATTTCTCAACATCAACAGCTAATGCCTCACAGACATTTCTTCTCCTACAAAGAAATACCTCAGGGATCTACAGGCTAATTCCTGACCCTCTTAATGATAGTACCATGGTTTATTATTCCTGCATTTGCCCAATTGCTGAACATCCATAATACTTTCATGCAGAGGCAAAGGTCTCCCTGGGAGTGTAAATGTTGGTTGCAGTATTTTGATGATGCAACTTTAAAGAAACTGAAGGTTAGCAAACAACCTGAGCTCCAGCATTGCATCAGATCAGTTTACAGAAGGAAAAAAAACCCAAACATTTCTTGAACAAGCAGAACCATTTCATCATGGCCGCATAGAAACACAGAATAATTACAAAGGCTGCAAGACCTTCAAAGTTCATAGCTAGAAATGACCTGATACTTCTTTCTGTTTGCAACAAGTCTTTAAAAGACTTTTATGGGGTTGAAACCAGGGCGTGGATCTGGACTAAGGCCGCACTTTTTCATTCATCTTATGGCTCATTAGCCTTTTCGGGTCTTGGTTGCCACTTGGCTGATAATGATGTCACTACTGGTGCCTTTGCTTGGAATTCTCACATGTTTGTAAACTGCTTTTAAACAGCAAGCATGGTGTATAATGATCTCTCTCCCCTCCCTGCAATACTATAATTACAGAAGCATTGAAACAAAAATTGTAGCAATCAAGGAAGTAGGAAGATATCCTGACACTCACTGGCTCTTAAATAGAACCTGGGCTTCAGTAGGTAAAAATGAAACAGATTAATTTTATCAACAGCATGAGAAGACCAGTGTTTCTATGTTACCTTTACATTATGGATGGGAAAAATTTACATTTCACTGTGTAATTCCTGCTCTCAGCGCAACACTCCTTTTCACCTACTGCTCCAGTTTACCCAAGAATGGCAGGTTAATTTTGGAGAAAGCAACACAAATCACTGTCTACAAAACTATAGGCTATACCTTTATGTAACTTTGTTTACTTACTATGTTTCCCTCTGAATTGTGATTCCTGGAAAATGGATAGAAAGAGCCAAGCTGCATCCAGCGCAGGCAGAGTTCGTAGGTAGTGTTGTAGTTAAACCCACAGATATCAGCACCAATCTACAGAAAAATTAAATTGTGTTTGCGATTGTGACTGAGGCCCACAAATGAGAGACTACAGAAATGTGCTAATAAAACTAATTTTTGGAAAGAAATCCCAGTTTCTAGTTACTTTATAAGAATGCTCTATAATGATACAAATTTTTCTGTGACTGAGGTTATACCGTTTCCTAGAGCGCTAAATTCACTGAGGAAGATCTGACTGTCTTTCAATAATTCTACAAATTCTCCATCCCAACTTGCAAACACAGAAATACATAAAGGAGCCCTAATCATAGAGCACATAAAACGAAGTCATAGAGTACATAATACAAAGAGATTGATTTTGGATGGCATACATTAAGTCAGTCCAAATCTTGCAGTGCTGTTTTTGTTTCCCTTCAGCAGCCAAGACTGACATTTAGCCTTTTAATCTGCAGTTCCTTAGGCTGCGGGGGCTGTTACTGCTGGCCATCTCAAGTGGCTAGTTTCAGAAAACATTTGAGCTAATTTGAAGTGATACTGTGTATAAGCCAGCACCTGCCTAGAGGATGCCAGACTTACATAGGGAATGCCAAAGAGGTTGAATTCCAGGATTCCAATGATTGAGCGGCGCAGGTCCTTCCACAGAGAGAAATTGTCTCCGAGCCAGTGAGCGCCGTACTTGCCACTGCCAACAAACGTGGACCGACTCAAGACAAACGCCCGCTTTCCTGTAGCCTGCTGGACCACACTGCAAAGAAATGCAACAAGATCATCAAAAACAGGAATGGTAACCAAAACATCTTCAAATCAACCTGAGCGTTCAGGCACAATTTCATCTGAAAGGGTATTGTTCATGAAGCAATTTTTATTGTGATCATTACTCACTTGAAAACGTGGCTGCAAAACTGCAAATAAAAGGAAGATTTACACAGTGGCCAAAACAAAACAAACAAAAAACCTATCTGATTCACAAAACAAATTGTCTCAGGTACTTTTAATCTTCCTAAATAATAATTTGTATTTAATTTATTCTCAGCAGTGTCTCAAAATGAAAATTACAATAATAATTTCCTTTCTATATTAGCATATTTAATTAAGTGTCCAATGAGTTCCTAAAAAAGAATATATTTTTTTCTTTTTTTCAACACAGGATTTATTTAGAGATTTGTGTTGGTAGATAAAGTTCCGATTCCCAGGAATTAAAACATAAAAAACCCCAACAAAACACAGAACCAAAAAGCCTAAACCACACAAAAATATCAAAAGTATATCTAAACATCTTATAAAAAATAAATAAATAATCAATATAGAAAACAAACCTGTAATCATTCAAAATGCTACCTCATCCTTGTAGTATTTTTTCTGGTTTCTTGTCTTTTTTGATATATGAGGTTTCATTACAGAGTTAGTGGTACAATGAATTTATCTTTGCATTTTGAAAATAATTTTGCTGTATCACCAGAAAATCAAGGGAATGTGCCTTACAAACAAATCTATTACAAAATTCCTCAGAATAGGATATTCTTTGTACATAATTGTAAATTGCAGCATTTTATATTGCAGGAGCTCAAATTCAACTCCTCTTTAATATGATTTGGGCAACACAATTTAGATTCTCTGGGAAATTCTAGCATGAAATATTAATCATGTCATTCACCATCTACTTCTTTCTCCCTTTCCTTAATGAGATTTCATCAAGAGTTCTTTCACCTGTATTCATCATGGCCCAGTGTTTGCTCTTGGGTCTGTAATGGGACAGAGACTTTAAAGTGCTTCAACACTTGCTTCTGAAGCAAAAAAACCCTGCAGCTTTCATGGAAGAAAGCTGAATGCATTAACCTTAGGGGCCATATGCAGCAAGAGGTGCAGTTCTTGAACCCTGGGGGACCTGCTGGTTCTGGTTTGCAGGCCACTGTTGGGCCAATAACTGCACAAGACTCTGTGTGCTTTGTATAAATGTTATTTTGGAGCTTTTCATGGATGTCTTGAGCAGGAGTGCTCTCCTCTGGCTGTCTTGGGCTCCATTTGCAAATACAGGTGCTAATGAGGGCAATATCAGATCAACTCAACTATGAGCCAGAGCTGCAAAAACAATTTGTAACAGTAATTTATTGAATAATTTCAGCCTTTCATAAACCATTGCAGAGCAGGTCCTAATGTTGTCAAATGCATTTGTTGATTTAAATTATTTACAGAATATCATGTGCAAATAACACTTGGTATTAAGCTAGGCACAAGCTGATTGCTGTTAGTTTATGTATTCAAATTCAAACCATTTGACATAGGCCAGATGACACATATCCTATTCTCTGTCTGCCTTACAATAATTCTTAAAATTGGCTTTTTTATACGATTATGAAATTGTCATTCATTGTTATCCAATATCTTGCAATTGATGCTGGGTGCTAAATATTCCTGTCAGTAATTTCATTTAATATATTCTTTGTGAAGAGTGAATGCAGAAAGGATATACAACCAGCCTTGAAAGGAAATCTATTTGAGAAACCCAAATGAGTATGTACAAAAAAATACTTCAGCAAAGTCTCCCAGCTTTGCAGCAAAATCAACCTCTGCATGTACTCTTGGTGGTCTTTTCCACATCTGGCCAAGCAACATAAGTTTGTTGGGAAGAGTTCTTTGAAGACTGGGGAATAGGGGCCTAAAAACCGTGTAAGAAGTCCAGGGTTCAAGGGCTTCCTGTTCTTTCTCTCAAAAGCAGAACTGTGCTTCAGCCAGGCCCAAAAAGAGCTGGCAAACTACTTCTGTTTTTTCCCAGGGCTTCCCTTGCCCTGGACTTGGCACATAAAATACAAATGCATCAACACCAGAATTAAGCTCACTTAACCATGTCCTCTGTATGCTATCATAATCCAGCTTCTGAAGATGAGTGCTAAATGCTGAAACAGGCCATACATGGACCCCTGCTTTGGCTCTTCCATTGTGGTATGAAATTTCCCAGTGTTTTAGCTCAATCCCTGCCAGAAAAGACATGACCAGCCCATTTCATTTAACCCAATAGCTAGCTTTCCACGGCAACAGTCTGCCTGTGTAAGCTGGCTTTGAGTGCTTCCCAGCTGCAAAATGAGTTCTACAGTAGCTGACAGCAACTGTGCTGCAATGCAGCTCTAACCTCCTGAACCAAATGAGCCCCAAGCCAATCTGCAAAACACTGCCTGCCAGGAACCACAGGCAGCTCCAGAAGCAGCCAGGGGACCTGCAGAGTTTGGATTCTCCACTGACAGGGACAGAAGCTCATCTACCACAATAGTGAAGGGACAGATAAACACCCCTGACACCACACAAAGCTGCTTCTGCTGCCAATGCTCATGAGAAGCTCTAACAGAGCACAGGAGCATCTTGCTCTAGATATACAAAAGCAGTAAAGTTAGGCCTTATACATACATCCCGATTTAGCTGAGGAACATAAAATTAGAAAGGATTCTGTTCCTTTTTCCAAGGTTCCTTTTTCTTGAAACTTCTTACTAAATGGCAAACAATGAAACAAGACATGGGTCTGTTTCTTATTAAATACTATTACAGATTTTTCAGGTAACATCAGTGACTTTTAAAATGCATTTTAATCACCTGGAATCTGATTAGAAATATTTAGAAAACTTACTTGAAAGTTGGTTCTGTCTGGGACCAGCCAAAGAGAGAGTGTGTGTTGTAGTGGTCTCCGAGGTAAGTCTTAGAGTCAGGACACAGTGTCTTTTCCGCCAGGGAACGATCAGAGATGGCTGAAAATGATACAAACCACTGTAAAATCATATACATCACAATTCTAGTCTCTTCACACTTCTACACATTTAGGGGTGAAAATACCAAAATATTTGGGAAGAGGAAATGCTGAAGGGCTGGACCTGCACTGATTTGAGGTTAGCACATAGCCACAAATGCTTGTTTGCAGACAGGCACATGTCCTTGGAGAGGGGAGAGGACTGAGTAAACACTGATAATTAATTTCAAGTTCTATGTCAAATAATTCAAAGTATCTGTACAGGTGTCATGTATTCAGTAAGTAATAGAAAGAAAATTTCTGTTTTGCTGAATTAAGAATAAATTATTTTACACAATGACAATTTTTAGTTAACAGTAAAAATATTGCACAGGTGCTACCTGGTCTTTGATCCCATATCAAAGAGATGTTGGCAAAGCCCATTTGGGCAAAAAAAATTTCCTTGCTCTTCAGGTAACCACTGTGAAAATGCCTCATGAAGTTCAGCAGGACTTGGGCAGGTCAGATGTTTATGTTCACATTTGCTGGGAATTAAGCTTCTTTCCTTTTGTTCCTTTTCACTTAGGGAATTCTTTTCCTATAAGCTGCTAGGAAACACTAATGACTAGGTATCTAAGAAAAACCTAAAAAATAGAAGTGGCCAACCTCAGGGGTGGAGAGCATCTGGTTGCATTTCTCTTATCTGGGAGTTTCTCTCTGAGAAGGGAGATACTGCAGGAATTGGGCAGGTAAAGGACGGAGCTGGGGCAGCTGCTGGCGCTCTTGGCTTCGGAGGAGGACGGCTGGAGCTGCTGCTTGGGGAAGGGAATTGGCTGCTGCTGCCAGAGCCCAGCCCAGAGATGCTTCTTCTGCCCTGGTGAGAGTCTCTGCTCTTGAGAGCAGCCACTGAACTGGGACCTTATTAACACCCACCTCACTAAGAGAGGGACCTATCCCCATCTGTCCAGGATCCTGAGCTCCCCTCTCCCTGTCCTGCTGGGAGCTGGGCTGCTGCTGCCCTGCCCCCACTGCTTCTTCAGCACTGCTCTGAGTTTTCGCTGCACTCACTCCCTGCTTGCTGAGACATCTTGCTGCTTCCGAGAGCCCTGCTGGGGCATCAGGACCAGCTGCCCCAGGGTTTGTGGAGCAAAGCCTCTCCTCCATCCCTCCCAGTCTGGGCCCAGCCGCTATCACCGTGTGCTCCCGCCCCACAGCGCCCCCTGCAGCCGCGGGGGAATCACCGCACCTGCCCCGCCCACCGGGAGCCAGCAGCGCCCCTGCTGGCCGTGTCCGGAACTGCATCAGAGGGGAAAGTGTGGCGGCCAAAAGGCCGGGACTGGGTTCTTGGCTCTGTTTATTGTTAATGCTGTAGCTGCTGTTGTTTTATTGGCCTTGTTATATATATTAGTAAAGAACTGTTATTCCTATTCCCATATCTTTGCCTGAAAGCCCCTTAATTTCAAAATTATAATAATTTGGAGGGAAGGGGTTTACATTTTCCTTGAGGGAGGCTCCTGCCTTCCATAGCAGACACCTGTCTTTCAAACTGAGACAACGTTGTATTTATTTTTAGAGATGGAGTTGCAAATATTGTAAAATTCTCTCAAAATAAAAAAGAAAGTGAATTCTCAAAAAATCTTTTTTTCATGCTTAATTAGGTGCATGCACTATTGTAAATATTTCTCCATGAACAAGCAATCTCCCTGCCTAATCACACTTCCTGTATGCTTGCAGTTCATTATCACGATTTCTCTGCACCTGAAACCCCATTAGCCTCTCAGCCCTGCTGTGCCACTACAGCTACAATCCTTGTGTTTGGATCTTTAGACGCAAAGACTCCAGTGCTGGTGATCTACATCAGAAAAAACTTAATTTATAGGCAATTTCCAAGTAACTTTGACCGATGTGTCTTTGAAGAAGACACTGTTTCTGAGGAAAGTCACACTTAATGTCCCAGTGGGTCTTGATTATTAGCCCTATAAATTTAAGGTGGGATAGGAGAGAAAATGCTACCACATGAATCATAGGTTCGTGCTTCATTCTTATTCTGAGTATTTTGTATTCTGCCTCAGTAATACTGATTATTTTACAATTGCATATTAATCTTCAGTATAAAGTGTTTTATAGAAAATTGATTTGAAGGACATCTGGCTTAAATCAGAAGTTCAAACCATGTAATCGTGATTATAAAATTTAGATAAGGAGGTTGAAGGCTACCCTGACAGAAAGCCTGAGGCTCTGAGACTGGGACTTGCACAGATGAAATCACCTAAGACAATAGTGAGCTCCCAAAACTCTGCTAACCCCAGGAAGGCGCTAATGTCTTACTGGACTAAACAGCTTAGGGCACCTCTCATAGATACATAAGTCAAGGGCTTGGACAGCTAAGAACAGGCACCTATTCTATAAAGTGAAATAGAAAAGCAACCCCTAAACACTGGATTAAAATAGATTCCCTACATGTTGGGATGTAATTCCTAGGGCTCCTGGCTGCAGAAGGAAGACCAATATCAGGGAAGTCTCTGGGAAGAGAGAGCGGCCTTCTGGTACCTGAACACACAAGAAACCTGGAAGGGACTTTTTAAAAGGGCATGGAGCAATAGGACAGAGGGTAATGGTTTCAAGAGAACAGGTTTGTATTAGACACAAGGAAGAAATTCTTTCCTGTGAGGGTAGTGGAACACTGAAACGGGCTGCCCAGAGAAGCTGTGGATGCCCCATACCTGGGAGTGTTCAAGGCCAGGATGGATAGGGTTTTGAGAAACCTGGCCTGGTGTCCCTGCCCATGCTATGGGGGCTGGAGCAAGATGGGTTTGAAGGTCCCTTCTAACACAAACCCATCTACAATTCCATGATATCATTCTAACACTGCTAGCCACAAGCAGAAGCAGGGGCATATGTGCATGAGTCAAGTCAGAGAAACTGGGATCAAAACACTCCTGTCTTCAGTATCTCTGTGTCCTTACATGGCATGGAGGCCTCCAGGCCTGAGTCCCTCCTAGTGGCTCAGATGTCAATGCTAATCTTCACAAAGCTCAGCTGCATGGCTCACAAGTCACTGTCTGGGCTCACTCTCTGTCCTCTATTTGTGATGTAAAAGAACTCTGCTCTTTTGGCCAGTTTACCCAGTGTCTCACATCTCTTATGCAGCTCTGAAGGCTGAAAAAAAATAAGGTAATTTAAGGCAAAGGGGGAAATTCTTATCAGTTCCTGGGCTTTGGTCAAGACCCACAGGGTACGTATGCAGTGGTTACCCCACAAAGAGAGCAAACAACAAAATCATCATTAAAAGCTCTCCTGCTTTTAAACGTTTTCAATCTCTTTCTAATATTTTGTCATCTTTTTGTTATGCTTATGTTTCTCTTATATTCAAAGTAAAAAAAAAATTGTAAAAAATTGCCATTTAATAAAGAAAATTTAGAATTCTCATGAGAGTACAAAAGCCTGAAGGGGAAAAGGGGACATTTCCAGTACTCCACTGCCAATAATCCAACCCTCATGTATCAGCTTCCTACTGCATGTTAACATTGCTCAGGCAGCTGGGCTTTCCTGGGGAAATGTTGGCTGGATTAACTGCCACACCACTGGCAATAATCATAGGTACTCATGGCCTCCTGGGGAAGAATGAGCATATCATTAACTCAGCTACTGGAAGAGACTTTCCCATTCCTGTAAGTTTCCCATAGGCTTAGACATTTTAAAACTTATTTTTAGCCCGTTTCTAGTAACACAGTGAAAATTTCTTCCAAAGAGAAAGGAAATATATTGAACTAAGGCACCATCTCCCTTGTCATAGTTTGTGAGAAGGCAGAGACTGCCCATCTCTGAGACTAGCAGTGGCAAGGGTTACTTCATAAGTCTGTAGCTGAGTTACAGTATATAGGGATCTTGCCCTTTTTCTGATGTGGACCAGTTACTCAGAGAATGGCAGGAAAGGTCATTTTTCTAGTCCTGTTATGAGGCAGAACCTTGGACTGAGGAAAGTGATTGTTTTTGATACTCCATGATAGCTGAGCCACTGGAGTCTTGAACAAATATGTAATTGAACATACAGAACAGGCAGGAAAAGATGGAAAATCATAGAATGGAATTTTTTTCCCCCCTAAAATATAGCCTATCCAGGTTTAAAACAAAACAAACAAGAAAACAAAAAAGAAAAACCAAACAAAAACCCCACAATGAAATGATAATATTAATATTATAATATAATCAATATAATTAATATAATATAGAAATAAAAATATAATATTAATAAATAATTCGTGACAATGAAGTTATACTATTATACTTACTAGGAATGAAAGGAGGGTTATTGATTTCAGTGTCAGCACATCCAGGTATCTGGCCTCTCATGAAATTGGATGGTTCGTTCATATCCTTTAAAGAGAGTTAGACATGTGAAAATCTTCATTTTCTTTTTTTTAAAGAAGGAAGGGCAGATATAATGAGACATACAATCCAGATGCCATCATAGTCAAGGACATCCTTGAACTCTAGACACAATTGGGTCCACCATTCCACTGTCCTGGGGTTGGTGTAGTCAGGAAACACAGAATCTCCAGGAGGCCAAGCCTAGAGGTTAGAAACGTAAATCCTGGTTATTTTCCCATTTCTATTACACTGCTGCTTTATTGTTTTGAAGCAGCACTAGACAAAATGCATCACAAAATTTAAAAACCCACCTGCCCAACAGCAGGAGTCACACCATCAGAGTTGTTCACCCACACTCCCATTTCCTGGCCGAGTTCATAAGGTCTGTAAGTGCCTGGCTCCTCATCCTTGGTTATGAAAGGGTCCTGAAAAGAACAATCACTTCCTTTATTGAAATCCCAGAGGTAACAATTACTCTTCTATTTTATATTTTAGAAAAATTTAGATTATGTTATCTTAATGCTGATTGCAAAAATATTGGAAGAAAACAGCATTAAAATTTAATAAGAGTTGAGCGCACATAATTTAGAAAAAGTCATTAAGAATATGTCTCGAGTATTTCTTGTGTAAGGCAAAAGCAATGTGAAATTACTAAATACCCTCGTGTTTATTTTTTATGAGACTTTCTATGTTCAAATTATTATAAGACAGGCACTAGATTTTTACTCCCCCCCCCACCAAGGTCTCTGCTGTGGCTGTGTGCTATGCTGGACATTCCCACACTTGAGCACCTCTGGGTTTCCTCCAAGGCAATCCGTATTCCAGCTGCCTCAGCACCAACAGCTCAGTGATGGAATAACTAAAACTTTTCAAGGGGCTTGAAGCTGGGCACATCCAACCTTAAAAGGGCCCCATTAGCCCTCCATTCCAAACCAATGTTGGACAAGGGTGTTTTATGCCAGTCTGATGCAGAGACCCCAATTCATACCTGCCTGTGGGGCCTTACACCTCTGCTCTGCCCAGGCACCAAGAGCACAGCTTTTTACACCCCACAGCTTGTCCTTCCCGCCTCTTCCCACTGCTTGGGGTGGTCACACCTCCCACTGCTGCCCCTGATATTGACACCAACAACTTCTCTGCCTCAGGATGACCATCAGTAGCCACCACACTGATACAAAGAGAGCCTGATCAGCTCCTGGGGAGGATAGAGGCCCACACACCATGCTGGAAGTAATAAAATTAGGAATACTTTGAGATGCCAGTGAATGAAGAGGTAAAGAGGTATTTTGCAACTCTGCCCAGCATTCAGCTGCAAGCAAAAGGAGGTAAGTGCACTTTGCAATACATCCCTAATTGGAACCAACTATCTGCTTTGTGTTTTTTTAGAACACATAAAGACTGCAGCTATTTTAGAAGGGAATTCTTTACTTTCCCCTTAGAAAATCTTACTTCCTCAGATTCTGCTTTAGGCAAAACCTTTCAGTTATGAAACACAATGCAGAAAAACACTATTGAAACAATTCTTCCATTCAGTTGTAGCTTGTGCAATAATTTAAGTGAACTTTAATCAAAATGTGATAGAAGTATAACTAATAAATGTCTTAAAAAGGAAAAAGTATCAGAACCCAAATGGTAAGTTGCTTTAAAGGCTTGTTTTAAATCTCATTTAAATACCTGAATTAAATGCCTGATTTACTTGTGAGTCCTCTGATAAGCACAGCCGTGGTGAGGAAAGTATATTTTTCCATGCCTCAACAACAAAAGCTACAGCTAAATCCCTACTTTAAGTCTGAAAAATTGTTTTTAAATTTACTTAGCTCTAGCATCACCTTCTTACAGACTATAAGTGTCCATTACGTTTTTAACTTGTTCAATAGTCCAACTTTGCAAAAGAGAAAACTGTCCATCTGCAATAATTATCTTATAATTGTGGTAAAGATGTCTCTCAAGGGACATGAAGGCTAGAAGAAGTCAGCTTAATTAGCTACTCCTAATGCAAACTTATGGTTTCCTTCAGCTGAAAGGTTGTTCCAGAGCATAAATCTAATACATTATGCAGGTTTAGTATTGTCCTAAAGAAAACAAAAGTTCTCCGTGCCTGCAAGGGTTGTTTGTGGGGAAAGAGTTTCATGCCTGTTAAATCTTCACTCATCATTTTAGCATTTTTGGGAAGAAGTGCTGAGCATCCTTAACTCCAGCTGACTGCCTGAAGACCTGCGAGCCCCCAGCACATACCCAGACTGATGCACTTCCACCTGTGGCCCCACCCCAAATATATATTTTGATGCACATCCATAAAAACTCATCTCTGGAAATTTTTGGCTCTATAGCTCACACAACTGGACTTAAAAATGTTAAAGATATCAAGCATTATTCTGAATCATGAGCATGTTGCTCTTGGCTTTCAAGTATTTAGTCACTTATGTCATTTCTAGCTGTTTCTATTTTTAGTGTGACTTAATAGACAGTATACAAGGTCTTTCATTGAAGATCCTCTTTAGTAAAAATGTTTATAATTTTTCAATGTATTCATTGTTACTTTAGAACTTCTTTGTTTCTAAAGAATATATTAGTTCTGACACAGCTGAAATATGCACAATTATTTAGTGCAATGATAATGACCAGGTGCTGGCATGCAAAGTCACAATTTCCCCTAAAGAGAGGCAGCCTCTAAAAGAGATTAGGAGAGAGAAGTGCTGAAGGGCTGCGCTTAGAGGCTCCAGCCATGGAGCCATGCTACTCTCAAGGTGACCATAGTCACAGAGGGCTCTCAGCACTGGGTGCAAGCATGGGGAGCAGACCTCCTGCTGGTAAGGCACCAGCAAGCACAGTGATGGTGGCACAACTGAGTTCAGGGTGCCATCCTCAGGCAGGTTGCCAGTGTCAGTACTGCTGGCTGTACTGACAGGATCTGTGCTTTGCTTGAGATCAAAGTGGTCTTGAGATGAGATGGATGGAACCCATTCCCTAAATCCATTTACTAGAGGTTTTCCATGACACTAACTGGCTGCAGTCAGAGCCCATTTCCTGAAATCATCATGAGGAAGGCAACAATCTGCTGTATTTGGGGAACATACTCATTACTGTCACTACCCAAAAGGAATCTAAAAAGAAAATTGTTTTTTCAGTATCGAAGTGGATTACACTTGCCTTGACTGCACCCACTGTCACTTGGGAATGAAACCCTTCACACTGGTCCAGCTCCCAACTCAACTTAGGGGAATACTTTACATCACTAAAGAATGCTAACAGACAGATTTTGACAGAGATATCAGCAGCTCTAATAAAGTGAAAATAGAAAACTTCAGTACCAGTGCAACCTATACTTCTCATTAACTTTTAAACAATGAAGGACAGACTGGCTCAGCTTTTGTTCTTTTTTCACAAGCTTGGCTAAATAACTAGAGCAGAAGCCAGGCCTTGGTTACAGGTTAGTGGAAGGATGAAAGAAAGGCTTCCTATCTGGATTCCCATTAGCTCATTGCATGTATTAAGTGTTGCTCTGTTCCTTGCATCTGTCTAACAGCCCAATTTATCCAGCAACACCTCCCTGCACTGCTGCAGAATGTGCCATCTGAGAAACTGAAAGGGCTTTAAAAATGTTGAAGTTAAACTCATAAGGAAGAAGATAATGTAGCTCAGCCACTAAACCATGACTGCTTGCCTGTAGCTTCATACCCAGTAGCAAGTGCAAAACAACTGGAGACATCCCAACAGTGATGAAAAAGACTACCATGTATTTACTGAAAGGCAAGAGTAAATAGGAAGACCTACCCCAAACTCCTGGTATTTTGCTCCTATATTAATGTTTTGCAAATTATTTTGAGATAAACCAATAAATAGACATGTGGTATTTAATGTTACAGCTCTAAGAAATTAGATCATTTTTAGAGCATTATTGAGGTTACAGAGAGCCTAAAGTGCCTAACAGTTAGAAAGAGCAATCAGTCCTGACAGCACATGTGCTCACTACTGCTTAGTTATTTACAATGATGTATCCATTTAATTTGGGTCTATTTTTGTCTTAAAGTTTCTCTCCATCTAAGTGACTTAGTAATCTGTTACTATTTCAACGCTGTGCCTTGAACCTTCACTGATGAAAACTGATTTCACTGCTGCACCCCCGGGCTTCTTAGAATGAAACCTTCAGGGGAAAGCATCTTTAGGGACAAATGGCTAGCAAGCAGCATTCACTGTATATATACTGCTGTATGCAAGCAGCAATCAATGTATGTATGCTGCTGTTTCCATTATCAATATGAAATTGATCACCTGGGCTGCGTGGTTTTAAGAGTCCTAGTAGTAAATGAAATTACAGTATACCAAAGAAAGATTAGGCAAATAATAAAAGGTATCTTTAAAGAAACTATCAAAAAACACACAATTAAAAAGAAAACACTGATATAGCTATCTGTGGTGCTGACTAGTCCATCATCCTCAGTCTTGTTTTAAACTTCACAACAAACTGTGAGGGGAAAAAAGGACAGGAAGGAGGCACTTCTGCCTTAATCTATCTATTTAAAAAGATAATATGATTTTTAGATGAGGAAACTGCAGTAGCTCTTGCTTGACTCCAGATATACCAGAACAAGTGAAAGAGCAACTGTATCAAAATTCAGGACTCTGATGTTCAGTCTCTCTCTCCACAAGCCTTTGACAGGCCTCCCAGAGCAAGAAGAGGAACAAGGCCCTTATTTAAAAAGGACTGGTTTCACTTAAGAGTCCAAACATTAGTGACCTGTCCATCATGATTCACTTGGATTAACTGAATCCTAGTCTCCTTAAAAGCATAAGCCATCAATATAATTGCAGGTAAATGTATTTGATTAACCTAGTAGAGAAAGGCTGAGGGAGAATACACTTATTTGAATCAGTGAATCACGAAAGAAAATAGAAGGGTGAGAGACTGGAAGTTGGAGGTAAAGACAAATTAGTACCCAAATGAACATAGTACCCAGATGAAAGATATAAACTTACCACTTAGGTAGAAAACAGATTACAATCTACAGTTACAGCAAAAAGTGCTGAGAGGAACCCTGTGGGATTGTCTCCTCCTCCTCACCCCGTGGCTGCAGGTCAGCTCAGCCATGCCTGAGCCATGCCTGATCCATCTGCTGGGTCTGCTCACATCACCCACCTGGGGAGGGACCCTGGCCCCAGCAGCTGTCTGTAGCTCAGCTCACCTTGCAGTCAGGCAGCTTTACCCTAACGTTTGCCTTGAATCTGTCCTGCTGCAATTTAAAATGCTTTTCCTCTTATCCTGCACCCAGTGGTTATGGAGAACAAATTGCAGGCTGCTCTGGGAAGTGCAGCCCTCCTACTGCTAAGCTGCTGGGGGACACTGGAGAGCAAGATCTTGTGAATTTATCAAAGGATTTGATTTAATTTCTTAACTTATTTTCATCTTCACATAAATTTCTATTAAATTGGTCTCTAGTTTCCTTACCACCATTGGTGCTCACTTAACTATTGTAACAGAGTCATTTTGGCACAAGGACACATACAGGGAAGTACTGGAGAGAAACAGCAAATTTTGTTGGAAAAATTTACTGGGGAAGATGGAAAACTCCAATTTTCACTTGTATCCAAACAAATTCATTTGTCCATATGCCAATTTTGGTTAGAGGTTCAACATATATTTCCCACAAGTTTGCATACAAGTGATTATCTCTGACATTCACTTATGTTTAGATAAAAAGTAAGTACAAAAAACCAGGAATTGTAGTTAGTATATTCCAGAGTAATTAGGAATAGAAATTTTTTCCATTATTCAGCTATTTTGGTATGTATGTGCATTAAATTAATTTGTTCATTTCAGGGAAAGAATTGCATGAAAGCAATGTCAACTCAGAGGCAAAATTTCTCATAACTGAGTGGGGAAAAAGTTACAGAGAATTAATGCTTTGGTATAGAGATGATACTGGTAGAGAGACACCGAATAAAGACAACACTTCTGAAAATTAAATCTGTGAGAACTTTTTCTTCAGCTCTTCTCAATGTATGAGAAAATGGAAAATCTAACATGTGTTAGCACCTAGGTACTGCTTTGAAGACTATGCTGGGAATAGTTCTTATAAAAGAAGAAATAATTAGCAACACCATTAATTTACCAGAATCACAATATTGTGCTTTCCGTTCTTCTTCATCTCCTTCATGAACTCTGGCAGACCAGCAAAATTCACTTTATCATAGGTAAAGTCCAGGCGACGTTCCATGTAGTCAATATCATAATGTTGGACATCCTAAACATTTTTCAAGTAAAAATTACATTATTACTTCGTCCAGCTCTGGAATTCTCAGACAGGGAAGACATGGATCTGTTGGAGCAAGTCTAGAGGAGGGCCACAAAAATGATCAGAGGGGCTGGAGCCCCTCTGCTATGAGGACAGGCTGTTCAGCCTGGAGAAGGGAAGGCCCCAGGGAGAACTTACTGAAGCCTTTAAATACCTAGAAGGGGCTTATAGGAAAGCTGGAGTTAGACTTTTTTGTAGGGTCTGTAGCAATAGGACAAGGGGTGATGGCTGTAAACTAAAGGAGGGTAGATTCAGACTGATATAAGGAAGGAATTTTTTAATACCAATGAGGTGATTGCACAGGTAGATGGTGAATGCCCCATCCCTAGAAACAATATTAAGTTGGATTGGAGGACTCTGAGCAGCCTGATTTAATTGAAGACGCTCCTGCTCATTGCAGAGGGATTGGATTAGATGGCCTTTAATGGTCTCTTCCAACTCCAACTATTCTATGATTCTATAACTGAAGTATTTGATACAGAAATCAGAATGCATGCAATGGTATTTCTAAAAGGCAACTAATGTATGTAATGAAATCTAAGAGACTGTAATTGTAATCCTAGCAGTAGACTACAAGAAAACATAGAAGCCCTAGTTTAGCAACTATTTTGCAGTGATCTGCATCAGAAGTTTGGTTTTCATTATTTGTTTTTAAAATGCTAGCAACTCATACTGCCTAACAGCAAATCCACACCAAAATCACCTGCTGTGCAGCCAACAGCAGCACTTAAACATCATGTTCACAGCCCACTTTAAATGTTCTTTTAAGCATTATGAAGATACTACACGCAAACCCACTACATAAGATTATGAATGTCCTTTTATTCTACAATTCTCTTTGTAAGATAATTACTTTTCCTCCATTATAATTTTATTCACTTCAGAGTGTTAGCACACACAGTGAAAGATTCATACTTACATATGGGATGTCATAGTGCTTCATGCGATCGACAGTTTTCTTGAGAACATCAAGGCTGTTATAGCCCCAGCGGGAGAGCTGGAATCCCAGAGACCAGTAGGCTGGCATGTGTGGGCGTCCAATGGCCTGCAGCAGGAGTGAGGAACACAGAAACACAAGGGTGAGAGGAAAAGAAGTTACTCTGAAACACCAGGAGAGGCTTACAGATCACTTAAAGCGC
Organism: Serinus canaria; assembly: GCF_022539315.1. Taxonomy (NCBI): domain Eukaryota; kingdom Metazoa; phylum Chordata; class Aves; order Passeriformes; family Fringillidae; genus Serinus; species Serinus canaria. The sequence continues at coordinate 14,674,316 of NC_066314.1, read as the reverse complement.
GAAGGGCAGGGCACAGGCATCACACCCCCAGTAAATACCCATTCCTTTCTCCGAGTGGCTCTTGGCACAGCATGCTTGGCACTTCTCCTGGTGGATCCTTGTCCTTCAGAGAGACTCCAACAACACCAGCACTCAGCATCATTTCTAAGGACACCCCAGTGGAAAACACAGTGTATAAAAGCCAGGCTAAACGTGGTCTCAGCCTCTGCACAGCAGCATGTGCCCTCACTTACAGGGCACATGCCAGCAGCAATCCAGTGTGAAGCCTCATGCCACCCGATCCACAAAAAGTCCACAAACCCCTTGGTCATCACAAGGCAAATCTCCAGCCACATACAGCAACATAGGCTTTGCAAACTTCTCTTGCCACATCCAGCTGAACTAACTTATCAAGAGTCTGATCTTTATTTGAGCTCTCTGAAGTTTTAATCATATTTACACACCAATCTGATGAAACTCAATTACTTATGGCTGACTACTGTTATTGCTGCCCCACATCCTTGTGTTGCCAGGCACTGACAACCCTCTTCAAGGCCAGACTTACTGTTTGGTCCCGAAATTCTTTACTGAAACACAAGGTAATGAGTTAAATATGATTTTATAAATATTTGATTTCCACTGTCTGAATGTAATCCATCTGTAAATGGCATGAGGAAACTCAATTGAGAGCACAGGGAAGCAAGGCATCCTGCTCTGCTTCCCCTGGTGAGAGCTGCTGTGGTAACCTGGGATGAGCAGTGGGCAATTACGATGTGTCTGTTCTACAAATAAGCTGAAATCTGGCTTTGTCTCATTAGTACACACCAGTGTTTTCTGGGGCACATCTCCTGAAATCTTTACTTCAGTTAAATCCAATGAAATTAACCTTTGTTTTGTATTTCAAACACCTTTGCAGGCAATACATGAAAATCTAGTAGCTCTTAGGCACCCATGACTTATTAATCAGCAGCAGCTATTGTCCTCCTTTGGCTAAATAATGGTCCCTCCCTTATTTCCTTGTGGATCTCCACAGTTAGGTAATTATGCTGAAAAGTGACAAACAACAAAACTTGCATATTGGCAGTTAAACCCCATCTACTTCAAATAAATAAAACAAGGCACTTCTGGCAGTCTGGATCTATTGCATTGCTAAGCTCTCTGGAGATGCATTGCATGAAGGCACACCTTCCTATGGGATTTTCTCTAGGAGGAGTCTGACCTGGCAAAGCAAGGCTGAGCTGGAAATTGCTCTAAAATACATCACATCTTAGAGCATGAGTACACGGATGTACAAAGTGCATCAGACAGAAAACCACATGTGGGAGAGAAGCAGAGAAAAGCTGAGGATGCTTTTAATGCCCCTGAGCTGGGAAACACACAGGGTAAATTGCTTCCAAACAAGAAATGCTCGGGAACATACAGCCAAACAGTACAAATTTGGTTACAGTGTGCTTTCACTTGTTGGGATGCTGCTGTTTCACACAAGCAGAAACATAAGGAGGCCATAACCACTGGTGAGGTTAATGGGACACTCCAGCTGATCAGCACAGTTGCTCCATACACCTGCTGCTTGTCCTGTCCCACCAGACTTAACTTTCCTGATCCTCCTCAACACCTACTTCTCCTCCAATTCAGCTGGAGGCTGGGGTATTCAGAAGAAGTGAGAGCAGCTCTCAGCAGCATGCTCCTGCTACAGAGGCACTCAGCTTCCACTGCACGGTGCTGTGCCCTCGCCAGGGCAGGCCCTGAACAAATGTTGTGCCTACCATGTAGGGGGAGGCCAATGGGCATAACTACCCTGGCGCTACCCCATCACCTGGCACATGTCATCAGTTTTATTCCCAGGATGTCTTGACACTTCTGATCACCCAGACCATCTGAATGAGGTGTGATGGCCCAGGACAATCTCCCAGACACCCTGTGAGCCAGCACCAAGGTGTCCAATACAGCATGGCAACCTCAGGGCAAGAAGTCTTCTTTTCTGGCATATCCACACTCACCATGTTAAGGATAAATTCATGTGAGGAGGCAGCAGAGCTTGTTTTAGACCAGAAAAGGCTGCAGGATGAGCTTTGTGAACCCACTATTTTGTGCTCCTAAAGCAGATGCATATTTTGCCCTTGCTTTCTCTACTGGAAACAGGGAATGACCTCTACAAACAAGGTTAAAAAAACAGACCAAAACAAAAGAACTCCCTAATGAAATAAAATGCTTTGTGCACAGGCTTCTCATCTTGGACAAGAGAAATAGGGAAAACTGGCTGATAAATATTAATCCTGCAGCTCAGTGCAGAGCCCTGTGCCCTGGCAGGATGTCTGCATGGCATCTGCTGCCTCTTCCCAAGCAGGCTGGGAAATGGGAAAGGGGGAACCAGCCTGGGCAGAGGCAGTGGGAATTGCTGAGCAGCTCTGCTCTGGGTCCTGTGATACCCCGGGTCACTCCTGCCTGGGGAGAACAATCTGGGACATTGCCAACACAAAGCATTTCAAGAGTTGGATGAGGGTTGGCTTCTTCCCCATGTCCTATCAAGCATGCAGGTAGAGAGCTGTAGGGCTGGAGATGGAGCTGTAGCCACTGGTGTGTCAGTTAGAGCCCTTCCAAAAGGGCATGTTCCCAGCACTGGGGTTTGCTGGGGTTCACCTGCTCACCTTATGGGATGGTGCTGTGTCATTCTGGATCACAGAGTGAGACAGTCTTGTGACAGCACCCCTTGAGGAGTTTGGGATTACAGCTGAACCAAGAGAAAAATATCTACTTTGCAAGGAAGATATTAAGCTTTTAAAGCAATCAGTTCTCTAGGTTCACCAGGCTGGAGCATCTATGGTGAGCTTAATTGAAACCAGCAGAACATTTGAAGAGGAAGGATGAAAACAGGGCAGCTGGGAAAACAAATGTTCTTTTTTCTAATTATGCTGTGGACTCTCTCTAATGGATCCCCCTGAAGCTTCCTGATAAAGTAACTGACATATGGTACCCACTCACAGATGGATCAGCAGAGGCAGGAATGTAATTTTGCAAACCTGAAGACTCAAGTTGGATTTGATATATATTTAGGATCTAGTTAATTCATACAGATTGCATTCTGCATACAAATGATCAGAAAGTGCAGCAGCCAGAGAAAGCCTGCATGGCAAAACTGACTCCCATAGAATCAGAAAAGGTAGATGGGGTATGGCAGGGGAACTGAGGGAGGTAAACATACAAACAGCAAACATATGGAGTATCCAAAATGAAGGGGGGGGGAAAGCACAAAGATATGGTAGTGCAGAACCAGAAAAAACAAAAGATCCTATTTTCTCTTCCAGAATTCTTCCTGAACTTGTTTCTTAAATAACTCCTGGTGTTTAATAAATTCACTGTTAGTTTTTGCATGTTTACATAACTTAGCATTATGTGTATTTTTTTTTTCACTTCTTTCAGAGCCACTTGAGACCCTGGAAGCATCTTCTGGTAAGAATGAAGTTCAGTGGAAACAAGTATATCTAAAAGATAAAATCTGTGTCTGGGGAGCAAGTGATCTGTATTCATTCTCCCTGTGTTGGATTATTGGACAAATAATGTTATTAATATGAGCATCAATGATATGTATTAGGTTATGAATTCTGTAGAGTAAATCAGGATCCTGTTCTGTTAACACTATGACCAAAGACACTGATGAGAGAGACAGCTGCAGAGTTATGCCTATGTATCACAGAGGCTGGAGAGAGGTACACTTTCCTGTGCTCACAAAGGAGCTGAGAGTTCCTGCAATGCAGATTGCTAATCTTACACCCTAATTAGCCTAACAAAATGATTTCTGAAGCTTGATATTTGCTTCAACTCCCTTTCTTCAAAGAGGAGTTATAGGAGAAAACTGTAAAACCCAAGTGGGCTAATGCTCTGGGTTTAGTGTTTCTGTATGGCTAAATACACAATGGCTAAATTGCACAGGTGTTCCTATGGCCCACATATCTGTATCCAGCTCATCTGCTATGACTAAGGCAAGCAGCTGAGTGCTGTGGGCACCCATGCAGTTAGAGGGTAACCTTCACGCAAACTCTGTTAACAGAAGCTAAGCTTTGATTTAGGAGAGCAAAAAGAAAGGCCCTGCAGCTGCTGAACCATAAAGAAGATGCTCACAACCTCAGAATATAAAAAATTTCAGGATTTTCAATACCAATGTCTTCAAATCTTGGTTTTTGCTGCACAAAACAATTACCAGCTGTTTCTTTCTTCTTGGGGAATTCAGCTCCAAGACTCTCACTGAACCATCTGTGATAAGATCTATGTCCTAGCAGGTTCCCTATGTTACCCCTCCAACAGGAGAGTGGACTAGAGACCTCTGAGGTCCCTTACTAGCCCACAGTTCTGTAAGGAGGAAGCAAATCAGCAATTTTCTCTCCAAACAGAATCAGGAGACTTACAGTATGCTCACTTACAGCTTGTTATTGGATAATTTGTGATAAAATAACAAATTCATGGCCTTTACCCAAGAGCTATTAAATATCTGATTTTTAAACCCTAACATTCCTGAGAATCTTGTTATGGAGCTCACACACTGTTGTGCACTGTTGGTCTGTTCTGGAAGGCCACCAGTGGTCTTGGCAATATTGGCCTGGTATTAGGTGTGACTGCAGAGCCTCAGCCAGGCTCAGGTCAGTGCCTGAACTCTTTAGCTTGTTACTGCTTTTTCTCACCCTCCTGCAAATGGAGGTGTTTGCTGTTAAAAGTGAGATTTGTGTTACATAACTGTTCTGCACACTAGACCTCTTCTGCAGTAGGAAAAAAATGTGATCACTGTCATATAGAGAGAGCTGTACAGGACAATCTTAGATGTCTTAGATGTCACACAGTTGGGCTCAGGGACAGGAGGGAGCAGAAAAATCAGGCTGGAGGCTGCTCCTCCCCATGGGACCATGCCCAGCACATACCCTATAGCTGCTGCCACTGCTGTAGCACTCAGGTGCCACGGGCAGGATGCATCCTACAGCTCACCTCTGCTCCATGCAGCACACAGCAGAGGAACAGAGGTACCAGCATTCACCCTCTGCTCCCTTCTCACACCTTGCCTCACTCTTGGAGCCCATTTAAAGCAGATTATCTTTAGCCAGGCTGGCACCCTGGGCCACCACAGCTTTTGCTGTCCTCACTCCAAGGATGCAGAGAGGCTGGTGACTCTGCCAGGGCAGCTGCAATCAACCCTGATCACCACACAGAGAGCCAAGAGCCCTGCTCTTGGCATAGCCTGGACCCACCAGCTCTGGCTTTTGCCTGTGGTCCACCCTGGGTGCTGATGACAGCCTGGAGAGGTGTGTGGGGAAATCTTGCATACACCAGAGGCAAAATACAGAGCTTTGTTACAAAGCTGTCCTAACTCACTGGTTTGGAAGGAGCCACATGAAAGCACAGAGCAGAACTAAGCTCCGAAACCTCTCACAGAAACAAGCATAGCAGGGGCAGAGAGGAGGCTCAGATCCTGAAGTGGCACTGCAGGCAACGGCACAAAACATTTGAGAAAGGTGTAAAGCACTTTGCTCTGGAAACAGCTCCCTTGCTCTCTCCAGCTGTGCACCCGCTGGCACCTGGCCACTGGGCCACACCAGTGGGGCCATCCCAGAGAGATAAAATGAGTGGTCCCTGCAAAAAGCAGTGACTGGGGCAGACTTGCTCAGGAGGGAGGCAGGTGCTATTTCACTGAGAAGCTCTGCAGCAGTGCAACCTGGTCCCACCAGGGGCCCCTGCAGCCAGGAGCTCCCAAAACACCAATTCACAGAGGAGACCCATGCAAATAGCTCAGAGCTGAGCCATGCTGCTGAGCACTGCCTTGCAGACATCAGTCACAATTCTCCTTTCTACCCCTTTTCTTTCCCTACAGCATGGCAATGACTGCACAGGGAAAATCCTCTCAGTGTGACAGAAAAGACAATTGAAAAATAAAGTCTTTTCTGTCTCCTTCACCTTCCCACATATCTTGTACATAAAAGCCAAATTATTACCCTAGAGACTAATAATATGGTAATTGTAACATTTTTGACCTTGGAATTTCAGGATGTTTACTGAAGAAGTTATTATTTCACATTGAAATTACTAACATGCATTCTTTAAGACTCCCTAGAGAGTTGAGCACAAGCTCAGAGAATACAGAACAGGATTTTTTTGTCCTGGCATGTGACATGTCTCATTAGGAGACGCCCACTGTTCTCCTTTACCTTGTTTTCTTTGCTCCAGCTCCATTTCCAGAGACAGGGGTGGAAAGTGAGCTGCCACTACCCATCAGCTGGAGAGTGAGAACTCTCTCATTTTATTTTCAGACGCTGACCACCTGCTAAGCCACAGAAATGCTGCCTTCAAACACCAGCAAAAGAGTTTAAAAAGGAACAGGCGTGGCTCTAATTTCCATAGTACTGCTTTCCATAGTACTGCTGCACTAACTCCCTTGAAATGGGGATCAAAGCTCCAGCCTGGGGGAGAGTTGTTTTACTTTTTTTCCCCCTTCTTCCCCGCCCCCCCCCCCCTCCGGTTTTATTACCCACGTGTAAAATCCCAGCTTGCTTGCTGGTCTGTGGCACTGGCATCAGAGATAGTGTGTGCTGGTCTGGTCTGGGATACAGTTAATTTTCTTTATAGTGACTGGAATGGGTTGTGTTTTGGAATTCAGGGATATATTTGCTTTTGCTGAGCAGTGCTCATACAGTGTCAAGGCCTTCTTTGCCCCATAGTCCACACCACCAGTGAGGAGGCTGGGGGTAGACAAGGAGCTGGGAGGAGGCACAGCCAGGACAGCTGAGCCCAGCTGGCCCAAGGGATATTCCATATCAAATGGCTTCATGCTCAGCACATAAATATGGGGGAAGAGGAAGGGGGAGTTGGATATTCAGAGTGATGGCATTTGTCTTTCCCAGTAACAGTCACATGTTCAGCCATTCCCCCAATTCCTGGGGGTGTCTAAACACCCTCCTGCTCCTGGGAACTGGTGAATGAATGCCTTGTTTTGCTTTGCTTGTGTGCACAGTTTTGCTTTACCCATTAAACTGTCTTTATCTCAACCCACGAATTTTCTCACTTTTACCCTTTGGATTCTCTCCCCCACCCCACTGGGGGGGCGTGAGCGAGTGGCTGTGTGGGGCTGAGCTGCCAGCTGGGGTTAAACCATGGCAGACAACGGGTGGGGATGATGTGCAGAGGGAGCTGGAAACCTCCAAGCAACAGAGCTCCTTCTCCAGGACATGGAGGAGCACCATCAGCCTCCCTCCTCTCTGGGAGGTAGCACCTGAACTTCTCCTTGGAAAAGGAAGGTCAAGCAGAGCCCACCCCAGGGAAGCTCCAGCCTTCCCAAAACAGCAGCATGAGCAAGTCTTATCCCTTCCTTCAAACCAGATCACAGAAACACTTTCCTTCTGGGTTAAATCCTCTTTTTTCCCTTGCCCTAAACCACAATATTTCTGTTCCCATACAGGCACTTTAAAAAAAGGCAAGCATAGGATATGGAGGCTTTAAAAAGCCAAGAAAGACAAAATGTTTGCCGAAGATCAGAGCTCAGGCCCCTTTGAGGGGTGGCATGGGGAAAGGCAGAGTACATGCACATCTTGCTATGAGTTCTGAGTGCCTGGCTCTGGGATATCCCACCCTGTTCAGCCTTCCTCAGGGAAGGATAATTGCAGCCTAATACTCACAGTCTGCACAGCAACCCCCCCTTCTCACAGTAAAATCCTTAGTCCAGCTTTGCTCCACACTCTTTAGGCTTGGGACTGATTTCCTTACACACACAGCTTGCATCTGAGGTTGCAATTTTCTGTGGAAATGCATCATTGCCTTTCAGTTCAAGCATCCATTCAGTTGAAGCATCATTTGGTGACCAGGAAAAACACTATTTGCTACTTTTTTCTGCACAGTCCTCACTAAATTAGAATTGCATGTACACTTCCAAATCAGTCACTGGCATGTGTACTCTCAGTTCTCTGGAAAACACTGGGCAATTGGATAGCAAGCAGTTACACTCTGTGAGACAGCAGTAAATGCAGTGTTACACATCCATGCTCTCCAATGCAATTATATGGGTTTTCATTAGTAAAAACCGGCCTGATGGCTCCAAAATCAGCAAGCAATTCCATTGGCAAATAAAGGCTTGAAGTCTTCAAAGTCCATTCAATATCTCTGAAATCCAGCATATGTAAAGTTCCCAAACATTCCCATCTGTGCTCTACCTAGTTTGTTTACTTGGCCAGCAGTGTCAAAATGCAGTCATGTCATAGAGCAAAGAGTATAAAACTGTGATGGCTCAGAGAGGAGTAAGCTTAGACAGATATCTTTCTAATCATTGCATCCCCTTAGTGCACTCCTGCATCCCATCCTGACATATTGCAGGAGAGGCTGGAGATGTGCCCTGAACAGCCAGCCTGCCTGTGACACTCAGACAGACTGTTCACAGATGCTCGAACACACGCCAGCTTTCCCATGGATCTGAAGCTGCAGCTTTGTACAAATGGATCAGCATAAAGCTCTGCCTGCACTACCCACTGATACTACCAGACAATGACAGGACTGTGTTACAAGGCACTGCTCCATGTGCCAGATGCACTTTTCTACTGACCTCAGTGTACTGCTGAACCACGTTCTCAGGAGTTGGTCCCATGAAGAGATAGAAGTCAAGGATCCCTCCAATAGTGCGGAAAGTTAAAGATGGGTTTGGAGACAGAGTAACATCTAAAAGGGGAAAAAAAGGCCCTCAGCACAAACCAACTCTGCACTATACATAGGAATAGGTCAATAATGCATCAGGGGAGGTTGAGACTCAACATCAGGAGGCATTTCTTTACTGAGGGTGGGTAAATGCTACAACAGGCTTCCTAGAGATGTTGTTGATGCCCCGAGCACGTCAGCGTGTAAGAGGCATTTGTACAATGCCTTAACAACATGTTTAGCTTTTCATCAGCCTTGAAGTGCTCAGGCAGTTGTACTAGAAGTATGTTTTATGTCCCTTCCAACTGAAATATTCTATTCTATCCTATCCTATCCATCCTAGGTGTGTGCACCCTGGGCTCTTCTGTGGATGAGCAAACAGGACCTGAAGGTAGGCAGGCCCAGTGTTTCTGTAATCTCTGCTTTCAGATTGGCACAGTGCAGCAATAAATCACAGAAACCCACACAGAGTAGATTGTATAGATCCATTGGTGTCAGTTTCATATTTATACAAAGGATCAACAAGTTGTGTTTAGGGTTCCTCTATGCTATTTTAATCTTATTGAAAGCCATTGTCTGCCAGGGGAAACTGATTTTATAGACTAAGTGAAGATTCCCCTTTTCTGAAATTATACCACTAGATTAATGCAGTAAGGTGACCATGGCAACATACAAAACTATTCTCTAAAGACAGAATATAGAACTAACCTAAACTGATTTGACTTTGTTATGCCAATCTCAGAGGAAATTTCTTCCACCTTCTTCTTTCCCTCTATTTGCATTTATTTTCATTAAAAAGGTAAGAATGCATTTTCCCTGAAAATGCCTAAAAATGCCCAAATTCCTTGTTAAAAATTAATTCTACTGAAATACTTTTGAAAAATCTATTAGTCCTGGAAGCTTAGTTAACTGCACAGTCACTCATATTTTGTATGACTGAAAAAGAAGTCAGTAAAACAGTATTTTATACTTACTAATCTATCACATTTCTATATGCAGACCATATAGGGAATCCATATATCTTTTTACCTTGTGCGTTGGAGTTCAGAAGGAGAACACCATGGGCATTGGAGTCTGGTTCTACACACATGTAGAAAGGGTGAACTCCATAGAGGTTGGCAAATGACTGAAACATAACACATGAAGTATGACTTGACTTTGCTATTTTTCATAGCTTTTGTCAAGTAGATACATATGCACAGACAAGGAAATAAATTCATTCATAGTTAGAGACTTATTTTGAAATGTGGGGGACTTTTTCACCTAAATTGGTGTAAAGTCAAATTGACTGAAAAGAGAGGGGTTTTTTTCTGCCTTATCACAATGGAATTTTTTAGTCTTTCCCAGTTAAACCTTTGATATTCTGCTAAACCCTTCAAAGTGGCATGAGTAAGAATCACTTTTCTAGTTAAAACAGACTCATCAACCACCGACTCCAGTTCAGCCAAATATCTAATGAGTCCTGCTGGAGTCCCGCTGGAGTCCAGCTTGTTTGGATGAACAGGGATTGATCCAAGCATGAAATGCAAAGCTCTCTTGAACCAGGATCTTGGCACACAATATGCTTTTTCTTGAAAACTGCACCGTGAGAAAGGTTCTGATAAAAGGTTTCAAAGTTCCCTCAAAACATCCATGGCTTAGTCTTTAATTAAAACTGATGATACCTGCAAAGCTTGTGACATGCCATGTTAGTCACCTCCTTTTGGTGACACAAGCTAGGACAAAGTGTTGCAGAGTGAATTACCGTTGGTGCCTGGTCCCTGGAGTACATGCCATAGGTAACGAAGTTCATGTTGTGCTTGAAGGTCGGGTGCTCATGTTCACCAAACCCATACACCGAAGTGGATGGCACAGTGGTGGTGATCTGAAGGAACTGGTTGGAGAAAAACAGATCAACCAGGGGACTGTCCCACCTGTGACAAACAGAGGGAGACAGGATTAGTTTGTTTCTCTTTGGAAGGTATTATTTTAAGTTCATGTCTGGCTATTTATACTTTGTATGTATTTTGGAGAATAACTGTATTAAAAATTCATTAAATTCTATGCATGCGTCCAAGGTGCTTAACCTAACACATTAAATTCATCTTGCAATGGTTGAAGATATCTCATCTACTTATGCAAAAAAAAAATGCATCAATATAATTTTTGAAAAGAGCAACTAAAACAGAAGACAGACTATAAATCTATTATCAAAATAAGTGGTTGCTTATGCCATTTCTATGACAACCAACGTGAAAGGCTAAAAATTGTTATTACACAGTGGAGTTCAGAATACTTAATGAGAACAACAGACATTTTATCAGCTTTTTTTAATATTTTGCTGTATCAGGATCCAAATACCCCCAACTTCATGCAGGTGTCTAAAATAGAGGTATCATTTTCTCCAGACTCTGCTTGAACAAGATGTTTTTATTGTGATGACTCTCTCCTGCTTCTCTCACTAGCTTAATGCATTTATTTCTATTGAATCATCTGTGGACACAGGCTCACATTTTAATTAGGTGCTACATTCTGTTTCCTATCTCTAGAGCTATAATGAGCTGCAAGTTAGATGGGGGAGAACATAGTCAAGCTGTGGAGAAGTGTTTTGTTAATGGTCATGTGTATGCCATGAGTAGCTCATTTAGATAGCACCCTCTCGAGCCTTGTTTAACCATGAATTTGTTACAGCTAATTAAAATAAATGAGCCCAAGCCATAGAGCACAGAAGTGGCATAACTCTCCTTTTAATGTTCTTCTGTCAATGATTTTGACAAAATTAAATGGTTGATCAAATTGACTGGTAAATCACAGAAATGGGAGACGGGTTGTGTTGGTGGGGAGCAGCTCTACCCTCATGAGGACAGCACTCTGGTGAGTGCCCTGCCCCCTGTGCCACCAGCACCCCTTCCTGGGGACAAGTCCCTGCTGCTGGCAGGAGTGGGAGGGCACCACTGCTCCCACCACACTGGTGGGCTCTCCCCATGAGGCTGCAAGGGTGGCTGCTCTTGGGGATGCTTAAGGCACTACCTTGCCTCTCCATGCAAAACTCAGGCACAAAATATCCCTGAATTTTCCTAGACAAATCCAAAGTCACACACAGGTACTAAAGGGTCTGTGTGGTTTTTTAAAAGTCTTTTTGTCCTTTCCTACAAGCAGAAGAAGTAAGAATTTGTATAAAACTCTTGATTTGGTTTTTTTACCAGCAGGAACCCCTCCCTCCCTCCTTTCCATCATCTCCACCTACATGCAGTACTGAATAAAACTATTTTCTTTTGGGAGGGTTATGCATGCAAAACATCCCTGAGAATTAGATCCAGTCCTTGACAAATAAAGGCCTTTCTGCAAGAAGCAGTTGCTGTGCAGGAATAGAGATGGGCTCCTGCCTAAAGGAAAACTGTCACACAGCTCTGCTCTGCGCCAAGACAGGAAGGGTCACTGCTCTGAGCAGACCAGAGGGATAAGAAAACCTCAAACTATGCCAGAAGGGAAATGTTTTCAAAAAGTTTGAATATCTGTCCCAAGTCATTGAGCTCTCCCCATGATGTCTGTTCAGAGGACATGAGGCTTTGGATATTTGTGGTACCCACATCATAGCATGGACATTTCCTATCATGAGAACTCTTAATGTTACCATGGCATTAAAGTATTACTTCATTAAAGTATTACTTCAGCTCAGCGAGTCCCCTTCCTGACCAGGAGGGTCACTGGGGTGGTGCAAATGACAACCCTAGGAACAAGCCTTCTGCCCCACCATATCTTTTCATGTTGTGGAGAAACTGGTTTATGACTCATGCATTCCTTCAGGCAACTCTACCTCTGCATGACATTGCCATAACAGTGCCCTGCTCTGCACCCCTCCGTGGCTCAGCTCCCTGGGGGCTGCCACCCCCACCAGCACAGCTCCCCATCCTCCTTATCTTTCCCTAGACCTCTGCATGCCAGCATAAGTATGCACTAAATATAGCACTAACCATGACATTAAAAGGCTGGTAATGACTTTCTTTTTTTCTGGGCATCATTATGTCATCTCCATTTGAAGGAAAGCATGAACAGGTTTTCTCCTGGCACTATTCTCTGCCTTCATTCCAAACATCTTCCTGAGTCCTTGTGCTCTCCAGCACACTATGGTAGCTGTTGTGCTACTTTATGAGTTTGCTCATGTAGTGTTGGCAAGGAGCAATCACTTAAAGGAAAAAAAATATGCCATTCCTTAAAATCTTGGATACAATAAAAGAAAATGTCATATTTCTCCCACCTTCCCTTCTGCTGGTTTAAAGCAGATAGGAGGAACAAAACAGGAGGGAGCATAAAATGACATCATATTTGCAGGAATTTGCGTAATTCTCCTCCAAGAGTCCTATGAACCATAAAACCACTGTGATGGACAACAGAAAGGGTCTTAAAAATGTAAAAAAACACAGCTGAACAGTTGCTCACTGTCAAAAATGCAACCCCTGCTAGAAGTTAGACAAGGCAAAGTCTGTAAGGACAAGAACCCTTCTTTTTGCACAAGAGGTAATAGCTGCAGTCACATTTACTGCTGAAAGTCTTAAGCTGTTAGTGCGTCTGTGGTAGGAGCACTCCTGCCTATGGAAATACAAACCAGCCTCCCCAGACATCTGCCTGGCCCATTGTCTTTGAACAGTCAGCTGTCACCTGTCCAAGGAGTCTGATTGATAAAAGCTGCTCTTTTCTTCCATACACAGTGCACTATACTAAAAAGTAAACCTCTCTAATTTTTTTCTCATCAGGAAAAAAAAGAATGAGTCGGATTGAAAAGGTCTCTGTAAAAATTAACATTTTTGGCCAGCAAGGGAACTAGTCTCACACCAGCAGTGAAGCCACTGGCTATCAGGATGAAACATAACTGGAGTGGACCAAGGAAGCAGTATTAAAGGAAGGTGAGTAGGCAGATATATAAAACATCCTGCTCATGTTGAAGGTGTAGTTCATGACTAACATTGTCACAATGTTTGAGGGGGATGACTAAAAGGCTCTACAAGACAGTTTTCAGGAGTGCAGTCATCAGTCCTTTGTAATACGGACCGGACAAGATGATTTACCTCTCTGAACAACCACCTTGTTGAGGTTTTTTGGAGGCCCATGGCTGCAGTGTGTGCCGTGGCTCAAAGCACTGATTCACCTGCCGTGAGCAACCAGCTGATGGCACCTCTAAAGGAGGTCTTACAAAACCTCCAGAATGAGGAGACTTGGGGCACAGATATGATACATCATTAGGACAGGCATTGTGCATTGTCTGGACATTCAAAAATAATTTTAAGTTGGAAGAGGCTTGGTCTTTTTTTTTTTTCTTCCTGTTGCAATGAATCCTGGAGAATTGAGCTCATTATTTGAAGCTGTAAACAACTGGTCCACTCAGTCACTAGGAGAAAACGTCCTCTATAACATCTGCTTTTCTTGGCCCCCAGACCACCCCATATATTATCTCTGTGCAAATTTAGTTGTAACTTCCCACAGCTATCCAAAAAGGGAGTCTAAGCCTCCTGGCAAAACTTGGGCACAGCCTTTCAGAGGGCCTGGGCTACCATAGTATGCACAGGCTGCCCATAAAGTGCTTTAGCTTAGGGAGTGAGGAGTACACACCCTATTTTCAAATGAACCTCAAATATACTGATTGACTAAACACACTGGAGCTGCTGAGAAGCATCACCTAAGGAGCCCAAATCTCAGATTGCTAAAAAATACTTTCACTGACTGCTGGTTTTGGCTGGAGTTAACCTTCTTCATAGCAGCTGGTAGGGGCGATGTTTTGGAATTGCACTGGAAGCTGTTGATAATTCAGGGATGTTTTAATTACTGCTGAGCAATTCTTAACCTAGCACAACAGGGTTTTGCTGTTCCTTACACAGCCCTACCAGCAAGGAGGCTGAGAGTGCACAAGTAACAGGGAGGGGACACAGCTGGGATAGTTGGCCTCGAGGGATATCCCATACTATATGTTTCATGCTGAGCATTAAACCTAGCAGGAAGGTTGGCTGGGAGACTGCTAATCAGGGACTGGAAGGTGTCATTCAGATGGTGGTGAATAATTGTTGTCATTTGCATCACTTTTCTTTCTTGGGTTTTATTCTTCTCTCTGTTATTTTCCTTTTAATTACAACATTATTATTATTATTATTATTATTATTATTATTATTATTATTATTATTATTATTATTATTATTATCGCTACTACTACTCCTACTTTTTTTTTTCTGTTATTAAACTGTTCTTGTCTCAACCCATGAGTTTTCTCACTTTTACTCTTCTAATTCTCTCCGTCTTCCAGTCAGGAGTGTGAAAGCATCTGTGTAGTGCTTGGCAGGTGGCTGGGGTTAAACCATAACACTGTTTCACAACAGCTGTATTCCTCATTAGCTGTAAGTCTTGGGATACCACTGGAGTTCAGAAGGTCCAAGACTGAATTTTTATCTGTTTATCTTACTTTAAAGGTGATTTGTCAAGTAGGTGGAGAAAATCAGCATCAGTAATCAACAGATTTTCCACAAACATTACATTCATTAAAAAAAAGAAGTGTAGAGTATATTTACAGTTATTGACACATTTCTGCTTTACTTTTACTGTATTGTTGTGATATCAGGAAATGTCCTATAACTCACTGGATATACAATGCGTAATTTTTGCTCTGAAAAACACTTGGTAAGTGATATACCTACAATATTTCTTGCCTAGGTAACATAAATCTTAATGATTAGAAGACTAAAATAATGGCTCTTACAAATTAGGCACAAACCCATTCTATCCATGATGCATACAATTTCCTCCCCTTGCTTTCAGCAAAACTGCAGTTATGACAATAGCATTATAAATCATTCTAATAGCCTTGCCTATATAAAACACCTTCGTGGTAAGTGGTGTCTATGCTAAAAATAAAAGAAGGCAGCTGAACTCTACAGCAGCCTTTTGGAAATTAGGGAAAATCTTGATTAGGTTTTGGGTTTTTGTGCAGTATATTACCAAGTGCAATAGCAAACAAGGTATTCCAAACGCTTAATAGAAAGTAGTCCCTATCTGGCTGGCAAAAAAAAAATGTTCTGCCTTCCATTATTTGTGTGACATCATGAAGGAAAAGTCAGGTATTAAAGTGGAGAATCAAATCAGTAGTCCATCCCTCTGCAGTCTGTCTCCAGCAATGGCCCAGGCCAGATATCACAAAGGAAGGCATAAGATGTCACTCAGAGCCAGTCTTGCAATAATCTGCTTATGGGGGAAGATTCTGGCTGTTTTCATAGAATTAACTGATGTTGTGAAGCATGGAGACAGAAGTATTTGGGGGTTTTATTTTCCTACAGATGATTTTTTTATTATGCCTGAATGTGCATCCTGCTAGGCCTCCTGTGCCAGTGCTGCCCTGGGGCAATGAGTCCCACAGAGTAATCACACTCTGCAAAACAAGCATGTGTTTGTTATTTATCACTGTCTTAAAGCACACAGTTCCCAGCCTTTTACTTTCTGTTCTTGAGAAAATCTACACTTTCTTGGAGCCTTCATGCTCTCAGTTGATACTACCTCCTCCAGTGCTTGCTGCTGTTAGTGGGGCAGGAGCAGCAAGGAGAAGAGCCCTTACCTGAGTGTAGGTGCCACAAAACAACCCACAGGCTGTTTAGCTTGCTCACCTGCCTCATTACAACACAGTATTTTTTCTCCTGTTTTTACTAATGTAGGGTCCTGGCCAACGATAGGACAGTTTCCCATAAGAGCTACAAGATCAACCAGGATAACCTAAGCAAAGATTCACTACACTAAAGCCAATCTCTTGATAACATTTTTCCACTGACCACACCAATTTGCCAAAACAATTGTTTTCTAACCATGATGGGAGTAAAAAGAAGTCTCCACAGCAGTCACCACTGTTCAACAATGATGGAAGTATTGGAGCTTCTCCTCTGGGGCAGGAGATTCATGCACTAGTCCCTGTCCCTCATGGTTCAGAACTGTGACTTCCTGCCTTAAATCAGATGCAGGTTTTTCTTGTGGAAAACAGAAAGCACCTGACTTCTGGATGGGAGCGGAAGCTTTGCTGTGTCTCATCTGATCCCCCTGGCATCTCCCTAGAGAATGTGTGGACATGGCATCTCTTTACCCCCATGGCTTTGGATAGCTACTGGCACAGAAAAGGACCGTCCCTGGCTAGTGGCAAAACAGCAGGAGCATTGGAGAGGGAGAAAAGAAGAGCAGAAGGAGGCAGGATGGGATGGGACAGAGAACAGGACAGCAGTGGATGAGAAGGAGAAAAGTAAGAGGGAGTAAGCCAAGTAGCATTTCTGGGAGGACAAAGGGAGGCAGCCCAAGAGCTCCTGGTCACAGCAGCCCCCAGCAGTGCCTGGATCATCTCCCTACATGACTCTGTCTAATTTTCACCCCATGCAGGCAACGCAGCAGCTGTCAACTGATTAGCTTGGAGCAAGCTGAAAATGTAGCAGGACTTGGCCTTTTATTCTTGCTCCTGGCTCTGCTTGAGGTTTGCAATCAGCTGTTAATGTCTCTCCCCTCACACAGTTTATTCCTTTCCCCTGTTATTGTGATTACATGGAGCCCTGAGTTTGTCCTGCCCTCCTTGGGTAGCTCAGCTACGTCTCCCTGCATGCAGCGAGTGTGAGAAATGCCCTTAAAGCACACCCAAAGCCTCCTCTGCCTCTCCCCTGCAGCATTTCTAAGGTGGAGTGAAATCATTCCTCACAAGGAGGGGGCTTTGTGCACAGGAGTGCCAGAGTGGGGATGGGGTTTTCTATCAAGCAGACAGAGAGGAGCCTGACATCCCACTCCCTCCCAGCACAAAGACACAGATGGCAGGACAGACTGCAGCTCGGAAAGGAGGGTAGGGAAATACAGGTGTGGGCTTTGAAACAGCAACCCAAACCTACACTGAGTTTCTGCTTGGGACAGGCTGCTTCCTTCCCAGGTGGACTTTCAGCTGTGCCATAGCATGCTGGGCATCATGAGGGAATTTAGGCTTTCTTGTGGGGTAGGTCATCCAGAAGCATGGCTCTGCTAACAAGGGATAAGAAGCATAAGGAAAAGCAGATTTCTGAGGATCTGGAATTGCTTTACTATGGGAAGGTTTTCCTCAGAGATATTTAATAGGTCCAGGAGAGAACCCTGACATGGTTTGTTGCAGACACAAGTAATTATCCCCCCCACCTGGGGAGTGCAACTGCAGCACCTGTTGAAGAGGTTTTACTTGCCCACATCGGCTGTTCTGAGCAGTGTTTGTGTGCATATGGAAATCAACAATTGACTCAGCAGTTCATTGAGGCAGTACGGCCATGGCTGTTCACATCTTAACCTAGGAGGTTAAAGTCCCTCCAGGTGTCAGGCACTTGCCTGTTTCTCAGGGACACTCTCCCACACAGCCTGCCCTAACCTGGCCCAGGCACAGACTGGTACCACCACCTGTGCAGCTTGGTGCCTGGGTGCCCTGGAGC
This sequence comes from Serinus canaria, assembly GCF_022539315.1. Taxonomy (NCBI): domain Eukaryota; kingdom Metazoa; phylum Chordata; class Aves; order Passeriformes; family Fringillidae; genus Serinus; species Serinus canaria. The sequence goes on along the minus strand of NC_066314.1, from coordinate 14,656,251 downwards.
AGCTGCTCCCACTTCTGGAGGGAACCCAAAGGAAAAGATTTGGTTTTTAGTATTCAAACCTGCCTTTGGGCAGGTTGAACTAACATGAAAATCTACTTAACCTGCCAGATGCCACCAGTGCACCCCTGGACCCAGACAGTCAAGTGCAGCCACTGATGGGAATGCTCCTATAATGCTGATTGCTGAGGGCTCATCCTTCCCAGTAAAGTAAATGCAGCCAACCATAGATTTTAGGCCAGGATATATAACCTGCTTTCCTGTTTTGAAAGATTCCATCTGCACAGCTCTTTTGGTAGCTAAGGAGATTGCAAATCCCTCTAAGACAGGCTGTGGAGCTATCTCTGAGCACCTGCATTTCCTCACTCTGACAGGATGGACAGGCAAACAAATGAAGGGGAAGCATTTTTGCTCCTCTCACAAGGAATACAACTAAACTAAACATCATTCAGCTGTGAGAGAAATGGCTCCCTGACAGGATCCTTTAGACTACAGTACTGGCTGTGCCATTTCTCATGAAACAAAAATTCCCAGGAATATACGATTTCCCTTTTTTGTACACAAAATCCTGTGTCTCTGCTGGTGACAATATTTTGGGAGCAGCCTTGCCACTGCTTGCAGAATAGAAGTCCATTATTTGTGCATTATATTCACCCACAATTTCCTCTTTTTGGGCTTAGCTGGGTTTCAGGAGCACTCCTTTACCTGCTGGAGGCAGTGCACAATTTCCCACAGGGATGCTGGAGAGCAGAGCATCACTGCTGCTGCTGTGCCAGTGCTGCAAACCAAGGCTGCCCTCTGCCTCCCTGGGCTCTGCAGCACAGCACGGCTGCACCCACACCTCTGCCGCTGCTGGGCACGGGCCTTGGTGCACAAAGAGATGGAGGGGAATGCAGGAGGCTTTCCCAGGCCCACTGAATGTGCCCTCCTGGAAGCCTGCTCAGGGGGGACCGATTTGTGTTCCTCTGCCTGTCACCAGAGCTGTGATTTTGGCAGACCCTGCTCCATGGCAGGCCCCTCCCCTTTGCTGGGACATCTCCAGTTTGATCAACCCCAGCTAAAGCCTTGGGGTCTGGGTGAAGGTGAGGAGGACTGAATGAGAATGGACCATGAGCTAAGCACTTGTTATGCATTCACCCCTTCCATCAGCATTCTAATTAAAAAGCCTTTACAGAAAGAAGAAGAAAACTGGACCTTTAACAAAAGCCCACTGTTTACACAGAGCTGTTAAGTCTAATGAGAAATTAAATTATTTTTGTTATCAGAGTAATGCATAATACATTCATTTAAAATGGCCTGCATAAATAAGACTTTACAGAATTGACTGTGACATGTATAAAGAGATGCCATGAGACTGTAGTTCAAAAGGATGGTCAGCTCATTAAAAACCCAGCATGATGGTTCCATCTGCAGACCATTCTAGAGGCTGTATTGTCTTATTTGCATCACTCATGTTAAGCCATCCTTAAATTGCTCACTTCTGCATTCCCAAAAGCAGCTGGCAGGAAGGCACCTTGATTGGGACTCTCTTTCTAAGTAGCATTATGCACTAGAGATGTGTTGATGGAAGCCAAGGAAAAGGGAATTTATGACACCTGGTGACATTTGTTAGTCAGAGAAGCTTTTGCTGAAGTTAAACTTACAGTACTAGCTTGAGAAAAAAAATGGTATTTTTGCAGAGGGACAAACTAGAACCAGTGCCATTCACTGACATCAGTGGAAATTAGAGGCTTACAGCCTCCATTGCTTTGAGCTTCCTAGACCTGCCTGCTGGAGAGTGTCAGGAGATCAGGCACTTAGTTCCTGACTCCTCAAGTTTCAGAAATCCTAGCTCAGTGCTTTGATGAGTTGAGTTTACCAGCATCCCAAGCCATGAAATTGTAGCCTCAGAAGTTTTTGACTTACTGAATAAACTTTTATACATGCACATAAAGAACTTTCTGTTATACAGGCTCATACCCCTATTAATAATGAATGTCCTTCAGGGACAAGCCATAAATCTGCATTTACACCACATATTCTGACCCCTTGTCCCACAGACCCAAGCAACAGGGTGCAAGGAAAGAATGCTCACCCCATCCACCTAACTTACTAAAGCAATATGAATCATGGGTAGTACTCACAGCACGGTGCCGGTGCTTTTCCTCTTGATCGTGAAGTGTGTGGAATCATCAGAGAACTCCACCTCATAGTTGGCTTCTTCAGCAGTAACCCCGGGGCCACTGATCTTGAGCGGGACTTCAAACCGCTGTGCGTTGGGGTCGTAGAGCTAAAGCGAGGCGAGCAGGGGGCAGGTCAGCTCACTCCTTAGCATGCAGTGCTTTGGTTAAATGATTCCAACCCCCCAAATACTCACCCTGAACCGGAGCCTGTCCTTGGTCTGGAACTCCACTTCCAAGACGATTGGGGAAATGTCACTTCCGAAGAGGGACAAGGCCTGGCGCTTGGTCAGCGTGACCCTGCAGTGGAAACACATGCTGGTGCCCACCACGAGAGATCACTGGCTGAGACCACCCTCGGGCAGGCCAGGGGAACCACCCAGCTACTCTGTGTCAGCTCTTTAAAAATAAATCATTGACTCAGTGAGAGAAATAATCCCTGACGTCAGTTTAGGTCTTCCTTGATGTTAATGGATAAAACAGAGGCCACCAGAGAAAGGAGACCTCGTAGTTTCCTGGGGCACAGCTCCCAGGGTGGAGGGACCACTCTGTGTCTGCACCTGCACATGGTTTCCTCACCTGAGGTGTGGTGAGAGCACAAGGCCCAATTCTATGGCACATGCACAGGGAAAGGTGTCCCTTTCCCTCCTTGTCACATGTGTATTGGAGCAGCTGGGGGAATGTTTTCGGCGAGCGTGCCCGGGGCGGCAGCGGTGGCCGTGGGGCAGTGTCGGCCTGCAGCGCCCGAGGAGCCACACGCACTCACCTCCAGCCCTTGCCGGTCTGCTGGACGTTCCCGCTGCGGGCGTAGCCGTAGGGACTGTTCTCAGGGAAGAAGCACCAGGGAGCGTTGGGCACATCGCTGGAGCACCAGGTGCAGCCCCGCGCCTCGCAGGCCTCCCGGGAAGCGCCGGGCTGCGGGTGGCAGTCGATGCGCTTCTGCACCGCGATGGTGCCGGGGCACTGCGCGTCCTGCTCCGAGCCCAGGCACCCGCCTAGGGCTGCGAGGGAAAAGCCGTCAGAGCCGCAGGGAACCGCTTTAAAAACCCCACAGCACCGCAAACCTCTGTTATTCTTTGTTTTGGATGTGCTTTCTCCCCATGTTAGGGCTAGTGCCCATTATCCATTGGACTAAGATGACAGCCGAGCAGCTGTCTGCTCATAACGGAGCAAGAGCAGCAACCACTTTCTTTTCCAAGGCGAGGCAGTGGCTCTGCATTATTCTGCACTCAGAGCTGCCTGTGCTCAGCTGAAGCACGACTTGCTTGAAATACTCATAGAAAGTTAAATAGCAGGGTAATGAAGCTGCTAGTGAGGCGTGAGAGCAACACTGCGGGCTGGCAGAACAGGAGGGAGTCTTCAATTAGGACTGCTACCAATATTGAAATGTTACGTTTTCTTTATAATTATGTTATACACAGATGTTTTCTATCTATAGAGGTGCAAATATGTGACAAGCAGAATGCACTTATGTGATATAAATAGAAAAATAGTGAGTATATGTTCACACTGGATTTCTTTTCCAACAGATGTATCTACATAGTATTAGTAGTTTGTGTTAATACAGGTATGGTTATGAGTAAAGGGAAGATGGCAGCAGTAAAAGAAAAGGCATATATTAGTCATTCACAGAATCATCGTGAAAAAAAACTGTTAGTAAGGTGTTAAATTTTCATATTTTCCCTTTTTTACAGCTGCAAGGCAATCCCTCTGTTTCAGAGCCTCCGAAGAGCAGGGGGACCACAAGACCAGCTCCCTGCTGTGCTGACAAACTGCTGTTGGTAAATACTCTCAGAGAGAGCAGGCATATCACAGGCAGCATACTTATTCTGAAGTTAATTTATGTCATTTTAGTCATTACAGCAATATTCCAAGATTAAATCTACTTGAACGATAATTGCCCTTTTCTACAAAATGACTAATACCTCTGCTTTCATTTTTTTTTTTTTCATGTGGACTGTTGTGTGCTTGAAAGCCTAAAACACGATTGCTGATGCAGTTGGGGTTTCTCCACAGAAAGAATTCTGCAAGCAGATGTGCACAAGCAGTAATTATGTACACTAGGAGAATTTACAGAATGAAATAGTAGATTTTTGCTAGAGAATGCCATCATGCTGCAATGCCAGAGTTGATTTCCAAGTGGGGGATATGAACACAGAAAAGCAGGAGTGCCACCTACATTTTTTTTTTGAGAAAACTCTCGTGCCCCTTTTAGACAGGAACATCTGACGCTCAGGTCTGATGCTCCCAGGCTGCTCAGCAGAGCTCGCTGCTTGCTGCCACAGTGCCTCATTATCATCTTCTAGAGGCTGGAATTAACAGGAATTATCTGGCTGTTAACCTTCACCAGCTGCTGGCCAGGCAGGATTGGTTTCCACCTCTGTTTTCCAGGGCAGAGAGTCAGGTCCCACAGGCTGACTGCTCTCTGTCCAGCATTCACCTCTCATGATACATCACATAGAAAAGCTATAAATTCTTATCCTCTTCATCCAAAGCATAATATGAGCAATATCATTCTCATATGAGAATATGAGCATCCTTCTGCAATCCTGCAATTATTTCTTATTGGAGCACAAAATAAACAAAAGCCATCACATTTCATTTTGATCTGGGGTGTGTTTTCTAATGAGAGTCAAATGCAGCATTAGTGTTTTCATTGCTTAAATCAAGAAGAGTACGACTGAACAGACTACAGCAGATTATTAATGTGGTGTCATTTTACACAGGATAGGTTTGTGGGAGACTTTTGTGAACTGATTTGTATTGTAAAATACTTTCAAAATACTTCTTATGAATGAGATTGCAAATGAATAAGCTAGTTCAAAGGAAAAAAAACAGTCCTGCAGCAGGAGCCAAGAAATTTCTTCCATTTTTTCTCCCATTAATGCAAAGCTTATATTTTCCAGCAAATTTTAAAAGCAAAGACATGCAGGTGTGAGCAGCTGAATAAGGCTGCAACCTTGTTCATCCCTTGTTCCTGGATTTACTTCTATTGTAGTACAAATGTGATAGCAGCAAGTGGGAAGATACAATTTTCCTTCCCTACTTTTAAAAATAATTTAAAAGCCATAATTTTCACTGTATTTACAGCCCATGTCTGTAAACATACAAAGAAGACGAAATCCAAACAAGCAGTTGAATATATAGCAATAACTATGGCTACTGGCTGCTTTTCCATGATAATTTCCATGGGAACAGAAGCTGAAGCAAGGCAGTTGGAAGCATATAGGTGAAAAATAATCCTCATTGATTTTTAAAAACCTTCACTGTAATTTTGAAAAATTAGATTAAATTTAAGGCATAAGGAAGGAATTGAAGTATTACCACACAGTTTTTCATTTAATAGCAGTAGTCTTTACATTTTAGGTTCATCTGTACATTTCAAAGGCATTTTCTGCAGAGGTTCCATCCTCCAGCAATAAAATAATATGTATTCTCCCTTTTCTATGTTCTGGACCAAATTAACCTCTGGTGTGCTGGAGTAAAAATTACAGAAAAATAAAACTAACAAAGCAATGGGTAACTTTCAGGAGCTGAATGATCCCACTTTTGACTATGCTGGTGCCCAAGTGCTGAGTACACTGTAGGACTGGGGCATATTTCTAAACAAGTCAGCTCTGCTGTCCTCCCACAGTCAGCTCAGGTGGAGTCAGTGCCATGCCTGTTCTCTCCTTTTCCATGGAAAACAGTAATTTCTCTTAACAGCTCTTCTCTCATTAGGACATTTATATTTTGCTTATGAAGCCTAGGAAAAAATACAAATGTGGTGTATTTACCTGCAAGCACAACAGCCAAGAAACACAAGCTCCTCATCCTTGCCATGGTTGAAGGAGGACTTCTGCAGGCAGTCTGAAGCCTTTTATACAAGGCAGGGGCACGATAAGCACTTGTTCTGATACACAATCAGAAGCATTGCAAATATGTTCTTAGAATTCATATCTTTAATGAAATTATTTGTTACACATGACGTTGACTGTATCTAAGCAGATAAGGTGAGATACAGTCTAATTTTTCCACACACTTTCTTCCAAACTTCTGAATTCCAGCTTCGAGAGGAAAATGTGATTTTTCCATGACTTCTTAGAAAACTAATTTTTCAGAGACCACCTTTGGTTTTTTTTTGACACAAACATGTTCAGACAGTGGGAGTCCACTGCTTACCTTTTTCTCATTTCATATTATCTTTTGTCACATATATGGGTTTACAGCACAGATGAAGTTTGAAGAAAAAACAAACAGTCAAAGAATTCTCCATTAAAACAAGACAGTGATACTGTGACCTTTACAAAATGACATTTTTCTTCCAATTACTTGATGGCAAGAACTTTCAGAGCAAAAGTGTGAAAGCTTTGTTCTATGGTAAGACCTGGTTTAGGTGGAATATCTTTCTGGAAGAAAAAAAAACCTAAATATTTTTTATGAATTCATTAAGTAACATTAGTGCCTATCAGGAGATAAGCCAAACAAAATATATGCACTGCCAGGCATCAGTGGAGAGGAACATCTGCAGCTGCATCTGCAGGTCAGGGCCACACAGCCCCATGTGTGCGTCAGAGTCGAGCAGCTGGACAGAGGCAGGCTTTTCCCAGGGCTGCGAGGGCTTTTGTCCTGCAGTTGCAAAACACAATATTCACATGAACTTGCACACACAGCCATGTGTGTCCAGCCCCAAAAACAGGGGTCACCAAGCTGTATCATTTGTGTAGCTTGGCTCAACACCTGCTGGGCCAAGTGGAAGGGGGACCCTCCACCAGGCACAAAAACCCTCTCATGTGAGTCTCATGTATGTAAATCCACTCTCCACTGGAATTTGCTCAAGGTTGTCACATAGTCCCAAACCATTTGTGTACCATAGTGTTTGTCTATCATGCTTTTTAGCTACCCCTTGAGTAGCTAAAAAGCATAATAGACAAACACTAAGTGGTAGTGCTGCTGCTTATTTTAACTGATTTATACATTGCTTTTTAACAATAGATATCATTCATCACCCATCTCTATCAAAACTTGGAATACATTGGTAACCTCAAATTGCCAGCAGTATTTTCATCTCCTTTCAAGCTGAGCAGAGAAGGAAGTAATTCCTCCAAGATCTGTAAGAGGCATCAGCATTTTTCGTTGTTTGACAGGCCATATGCAATAAGGTAAGGGAGGTGTCATCTTTTAGGAGCAAGAGTCACCTGCTTCATTTTATGTCTGTACTGTACTAAGTGTGAGGGAATCTCCGTAGGGTTCCTAACTACTATAAAAACACAAATAATGGCCAAGGAGAACACAGATATGGGATACAATGGTGTGATATATGTTATGGAATAATTCGTGCCTGTGTAAAATATACATGAAATAAGTTGTGCTTGTACAAAACATTCTTAAAGATTTAAAACCACGAGCCGCAGCCAGAGAAAGAGATTGCTTCACAAATTGTGAAATCACAGAGTGAAGGCAGTGAAGAGAAAAAAAACCTAATCAGCAAAGAAAAGACGTGGCTCCGTGTGGAGATGGGCCCTTTCCCGGGCCAGTCCAGAGACACTCAAGCAATGAATACTCGATCAAGATAGTCAGAGTTGTCAAGGGTGTGCATCCCAATACCAGGTTCCCGTAACTTGACAATCAGCATTCATCACTTCCCAAAACACAAACGGTTTTGTCCAGCCCAGCTCAGAGAAAAGGAAATTACATGACTATGTGAAGCAACAAGAAGAATAGGAGAATCTCTGCTCTAGGGGGAAAAGTCATATAAAAACCAGTCCGGCAGAGACAGCGCTGGGGAACAGAGGGGATCCGGAGCGGTAGAGTTCAGATCAGGGTTCACGCAGTGCCGATCCCGGGCTCGATGCTGTCCCTTTGATTGTGGCTATCAGAGACCAAATCTTGGTTGCAAAATAAAAGCCTTTTTTCTGGATTATTGATCTGTCTTTATTATTTATTACTTATAACAATCTTGGTGATCCCGACATGATCCCATTTAGGGGTCCAGGGACCCCCTTCTCTGTTCAGGAGGTGCCCCGATGATTTCAACAGCCTGATGGTGTTGGGAAACCCCATGGAACCAATCGGATCTCAAAATAAATTTAAACCAGAGCCACAATCAAAGAGGGGGTAAAAACTGGCCCAGAGCTCTCAGGGAACTCAGACAGACCCAGGGAAAGGGTCTTTGGAGCCGCTGTGCCGCTTTTTTTCATCATAAAATTCTACGTTCTAGAGCCCATGCGGAAAAAGGAGCCGTGAGTATCGCATGGTTGAGTGGAGAGTGGTCAAGTGTGTGTGTGAGATGTGATCTTATCACGAGGCGAGTGTGGACCCCAAGATTGCAGTTCCACTCTCCTGCGAGGGAAGTGGTTGGTCAAGGGGGAAGCAGACATAATGTGGTAAAACTCATTTCACATGTAAAGCCCGAAACTCGGGAAGTTTGGAGGTTGACCACAAGGAAGATCAAAAGAGAAGGTACATTTTCTGGTGTTTGGGAACTGGTAAACCTTTTTGATGCAGGATTTGGTAAATCCAGGAAGGGAAGAATAGGAGAGGTAATAGAGAGCTCATTACCAGTGAAAAACTCACAGATTGGTTGGCTGTGAGGCTGGTAGACTGGTAATACTGAACAAAGATTAGGCATAAATACGGTACCGGTTAAAATTTAGAATTCCTTTGTGGAACTCAGCACAGAGTTACCGTAAGGAGACACTAGCAAAATAGTTTGTTGTATTTCTAAGAAAGATGGGACAGAGAAAAAGTAAAGCTCAGGGGAAAACCCAGAAGAAACCCATGAAGGAACGAGAAAACAGTTTGCCCGAGATTCCGAGAGACAGCCTGTTGGGGTGGATGTTAGAACATTGGGAGGATTGTTCCAGAAGGAGAAAGAAATCTGAGGAGAAAATGATTCATTATTGTGTAGAAATATGGGGAGATAAGGAAATTTAAAAACATCTAATCTGGCCTGTGTTTGGCACCTTTGAAAGATGGACTTGCCAAGCTTTAAATAATTGTGTGGACAGCAAGAATTTGCAGGATAAAGAGGAAAGGGACTATGCCAGAGTATAGGAATATGTTAGGACAGGGTTATTCCCAATGAAAACTCACAAAGATGCCATGACCCAGAGCAAATCATGGGAACCTTTAGATAACCTCCCGCCCCCATATCTAATGCCCCCACTTCAACCCATGCAAGTTCAGGTCCCTTTACCTGTAACCCACAGGAATGGGCACCAACCCATACAAGACCAGGTACCCCTGTTTTTCTTACAGCCCCCAGAAGTCCCACCCTTCCAAGGGCAGGCTTCTGTGTTGCAGTATCCACAGGATTATTCCCAGCCCCCACCCCCAGCTCTGCTGGCAGAAAACAAAAAGCAAACCCTTTCCACCAGGGAAACCAGTTCTCCCCCAGCCAGCAGGATAAAATAAAGAAGGTAAATACTGATGATAGTGAGAGTGAGGAAGATAAGCATAATCTCCTCCCTTTAAGAGAGGTGCCAACCGCTCCGGGAATTATTGGATATGTAAACATACTGATTAATACTGGGGACGTAAGAGCCTTTAAGAAAGAAATGGGAAGGCTGATGGATGATCCGTTGGGGCAAGCAGATAGACTGGATGAATATCTAGGAACAAGGAATGAGAAATGATAAGGCAAGCCAGGATACGGACTGGGAATGTAGAAACCCCCAGGGAGTGCGAAGGAAACGGAAATGGTCCAGCCAGAGACCGGGGTGGGGCGCTCAGACAGAGGAAGGTAGACGGGAAATGATAGAACTAAGGAATATGGCAATACAAAGTGTATGGGAGGCGGTACCAAGGGGGCAGAACATTAGCAAAGTGTTCAGGGAATGCCAGGGGAGGGATGAAACGCCCACCGAATGGTTAGAAAGGCTGAGAAGAAGTCTCCAGATATATTCAGGGACAGACCCTAATTCCCCAGTCAGGGAGATCCTGTTTTGTTGTGCAGTTGTAGGAAGACATACGAAGGAAACTTGAGAAAATAGAAAATTAGCTGGAGAAATGATTGCAGGAATTACTTAGAGAGGCACAGAGGGTTTGTATGAGGAGGGATGAAGAAAAGCAGAAGGCACAAGCAAAAGTGTTAGTAGCAGCGGTTAGGGAAGCACAGAAATAGGAAAGTGCCCAAAACCCTGTAAAACCAACACAGAACCACCAATCTCAGAAGAGACAGAACCCCTCCCAGAAGAAGAACTCAGTCAGAAAAATATCCCAGAGTGCTTTTATTGCAAGAAGAAAGGGCATTTTAAGAGAGAGTGCAAAAAGAGGATGAAAGATGAAAAAAATCTTCCAGGAAGATTAGAGGTGACAGGGGCTTTTTAATTTAGAGTCCAGGACATCCAGAGAGCCCTTGATAAAGCTGAAGATAGGACCCCAAAAACAGGAACTGATATTTTCAGTAGATTGGAGAGCTCAGCAGAGTACTGTTCAGCCATTGCCACCAGGGTACGCTGAAAGCAAAGATACCATGGTGGTAATCGGGGCAAAAGGGGAACCCTTCAACGTTCCTGTTGTTAAAGATGTAGAAATAGAATCAGAAACTAGGTTTTGTTTAGGGAATATACTACTGGTCAAAGAAGCAGATTATAACCTGCTAGGGAGAGACTTGATGGTAGCTCTGGAAATAAGTCTGATTGTGCAAGAATCCCAGTGTGTGGTAAATTTATATAGATTAACCACAGAGGATGAGGATAAAATAGATCCTAAAGTCTGGCATAACCCAAGGGGAAGCTGGAAGGCTAGAAATTGAGCCAATCCATATTGAAATTGAAAGACCAGAAGATCCAATTAGAATCAACCAATACCCCATTCCTGTGGAAGGAAGGAGAGGATTGAAACTGGTGATAGATGAGCTAGTAAAAAGGGGGACTTTGGAATCTTGCATGTTTAGGCATAACACTCCTATCTTGGCAGTACAAAAGACTGATGGTAGTTATAGGTTAGTACAAGATCTGAGGGATGTGAATAAGAGGACTAAAATTCTATTTCCTACAGTCTCAAATTCTTACACCTTATTGAACAATACCTCTCCTGAAGATACCTGGTATAATGTGATAGGCTTGAAAGATGTTTTTTGGGCTTGTCCCTTAGCTGAAGATAGCCGGGACTATTTTGCTTTTCTGTGGGAAGACCCAGAGACAAACAGAAAGCAGCAATTCAGGTGGACATCTTTGCCTCAGGGGTTTTGGAGATTCGCCAAATCTGTTTGGTCAGGCTCTTGAGCAATTATTAAGTCAATTTGTGCCAATAGAAGGGACTAAATTATTACAATATGTGGATGACCTATTGGTAGCTGGTCCAAAAGAGGAAGATGTAAGAGTAAGTACCATAGCATTACTAAATTTCTTAGGGGATAAAGGATTAAAGGTTTCAAAGTCAAAACTAGAGTTTACTGAGCCTGAAGTTAAATATCTGGGACATTGGTGACAAAAGGAAAAAAGAAGTTAGACCCTGAAAGAGTAGCAGGAATTGTTGCTTTACCCTCCCCATGGACAGAAAGAGAAATTAGACTGCTATTGGGACTTCTAGGGTATTGCAGACAATGGATTGAGGGCTATAGTGAAAAGGTAAAATTCCTGTATGAGAGACTCACTACTGATAGGTTAAAATGGACAGAACAAGATGAGGAGGGATTCAAAGTGTTAAAAGAAACACTTATGGCAGCTCCAGTATTGAGCCTTCCCAATGTAAAAAGGCCATTTCAGCTCTTTGTGGATGTTAGTGGTCATACTGCCCATGGAGTATTAACACAGGATTGGGCAGGAACCAAGAAACCAGCGGGGTATGTATCAAATCTTTTGGACCCTGTGAGCAGGGGATGGCCCACTTGTTTACAAGCAATTGTGGCAGTAGCACTGTTAGTAGAAGAAGCTAAGAAAGTAACTTTTGGGGCTCCGTTGGTAGTTTATACTCCTCATAGCCTAAGAAGTGCAACACAACAGAAAGCAGACAAATGGCTCACAGATGCTAAACTCTTGAAGTATGAGGCTATATTGATCCACTCACATGATTTGGAATTATGGACAACTACTGCACAAAATCCAGCTCAATTTCTGTTTGGGGAAACCTTAGGGGAGCCTACTCATGATTGTGCTGAGGTGGTGGAGCTGCAGACAAAAATAAGGCCGGATTTGGAGGAGGAGGACTTAGAAGAAGGAGAAAAATGGCTTGTGGATGGGGTCAGCGAGAGTTATAGAGGGGAAAAGAAAGTCAGGTTATGCGATTGTGGATGGCAAAATGAGAGAAGTAGTAGAGTCAGGACCTCTGAGTGCTAGTTGGTCAGCTCAGGCGTGTGAATTGTATGCAGTGTTAAGAGCCTTAAGAGAATTAAAGGAAAGAAAGGAATAATTTTTACAGATTCAAAATATGCATTTGGGGTAGTCCATACTTTCAGAAAAATTTGGGAGGAAAGAGGACTAATTAATACCTGAGGACGAGGTTTGGTTCATGGGGAAGTAATAAAACAAATCTTAGAAGCTATCAGGAAGCCAGAGGTGATTTTGATCATACACATAAAAGGACACCAAGCAGGAATACAATTTCAAACTTGAGGAAATAATTTGGCAGACAAGGAAGCTAAAAATGCAGCTTTATTGAAGGTAAGTATTCTGAAGTCAGGGAGAGTGAGACCTGGGAATATCCCCTGTATTCTTCCCAAAAGGAAATTGAAGTATATGAGAAAACAGGGGGAAGGTTAGAGGAAGGTAAGTGGAGATTGCCAGATGGGAGAGAACTACTATCTAAGGACCATACCAGAAAAATTTTGAGGAGATTACATCAGCAGACTCACTGCAGGGCCCAGGCCCTTGCAGAAGGATTTCTGAGATTCTTCAGATGTAAGGGGATTTATGAATTGGCCAAGCAGGAGGTGCAGGGATGTATGATCTGCCAGAAGATCAATCGGGCCAGGGCATGACAGGCAGTATTGGGAAACCGCCCAGTAGCATTTTATCCTTTTGAAAGGATCCAGGTAGATTTTACTGAATTGCCCAAAGTAGGGAGGTATCAATTTTTATTGGTAGTAGTTGATAAATTAACCCATTTGGGTAGAGGCCTTTCCAAGCTCTAGGGCTACAGCTCAGACAGTGTCAAAAGTTCTACTAGAAGAAATTGTGCCCCGATATGGAATAGCAAATTACATAGATTCTGATCAAGGGACACCTTTCACCTCAAAAATCATTAAACAACTAGAAGCTTTAGGAATCCATTGGGAATACCATACCCCATGGCATCCTCAAAGCTCAGGACAGGTTGAGAGAATGAATCAAACATTAAAGACCCAATTATCAAAACTAATACTAGAAACTAAGATGTCCTGGTTAAAATGTCTCTCCTTAGCTTTACTAAACATCAGGACCATGCCTCACTCTAAGACAGGGCTATCACCTTTTGAGATGTTATATGGAATGCCTTATGAACATGGGATGCCAGTAGGACACCCTAGGATAGAAGATGGACAAATACAACCCTATCTAATAGCAATAAATAAAAATCTACAGGAATTGCAAAAGCATGGGATAATAACACAGAGCACTCCTTTGGGGTTCACCATACATAAAATACAACCAGGAGATAAAGTACTTATAAAAGCCTGGAGGGAAGTCCCCCTCACCCCTCACTGGGAAGGTCCTTTTCTTGTCCTTTTAACCACAGACACAGCAACTCGAACAGCAGAGAAAGGCTGGACACACGCCCCTCGGGTGAAAAAGGTCGAACACCGGGAAGAGACACCTGAGTGGAAAGTTACCTCTTCCCCTGGAAACTTAAAGATAAAATTGCACCGGCCCAGTAAATGACCAAGAGGGATCAGATAAGTTGTATAGTGACTGGTTGTGAATGCTATCCATTCATCTATTTTAAGTGCGAATATTGTCATGAGATTTGGGTCACACATTGTAAGAGAGGACATAGGCCGAAGGGCTTGTGCACAAGGTGTATAGAGGATGAACAGTATCTGAATACCCATATCTTAGAACCTGCTACTGATTTGGGCATAATAGAGTTGGACTCCCCAGAGTGGTATCACTTGTTTAAAAACGGGATAGGGGAAAAATTGGATTCAAAAGCGCAAGTCCCAACAGTCGAGTGCCAGAGGTAGAATAAAGTGCCCTGCAGAGCAAATGCGGTCAAGCTATCAAGGTGGGGCACCTTTAAAAGGCGGTATGCGGCTCAGTTGGGGTATTCTTCTGAAGCCAGGAAGAATATTCTTGCTACCAAGAAGATGGTTTACCTTGCCACTGGTGGCAACCCAGGGGGATTAGGCAAGGGCAGAGGAGTACACCTATGGGGAATCCTGATGGGCCTGAGCCTAGTTGTGTGCAGAACAACTCGTCTGCAGAAATTGAGTCAAATTCCTAAAGTGTCTAAAATAATGAAATTAGGAGGAGAAGTAAACAGTAAGGTGGCAGAAGCCCTAGCTAAATTTGAGGAACGGGTAAAAGAAGATGGGATTGCTTATAGAATATATAGAATATAAGGAGAATGGGATAAAAATGGGGAGTCTGAAGAGGACTAAGGGGGTCCCTTTCTCCTCCTAAAAACACTGAACAAATAGCTTATAGAAACTGGAGAAGTTATACAGATTTAGCAAATCTTGCAACTAGTTGAAAAGTATAAAAATTGTAGAAAAGAGCACGAATTAATGTGTCTATGCAGAAGGGGAGGGATTGTGATATATGTTTTATGGAATAATTTGTACCTGTGTAAAATATACATGAAATAAGTTGGGCTTGTACAAAACATTCTTAAAGATTTAAAACCACGAGCCACAGCCAGAGAAAGAGATTGCTTCACAAATTGTGAAATCACAGACAGCAGCAAAGAGAAAAAAACTTATCAGCAAAGAAAAGACATGGCTCCATGTGGAGATGGGCCCTTTCCCGGGACAGTCCAGAGACACCCAAGCGATGAATACCTGATAAATATCTATGATCAAGATAGAGTTGTCAAGGGTGTGCATCCCAATACCAGGTTCCCGTAACTTGACAGTCAGCATTCATCACTTCCCAAAACACAAACGGTTTTGTCCAGCCCAGCTCAGAGAAAAGGAAATTACATGAATATGTGAAGCAACAAGAAGAATAGGAGAATCTCTGCCCCAGGGGGAAAAGTCATATAAAACCAGTCCGGCAGAGACAGCACTGGGGAACAGAGGGGATCCGGAGCGGTAGAGTTCAGATCAGGGTTCACGCAGTGCCGATCCCGGGCTCGATGCTGTCCCTTTGTGGCTATCAGAGACCAAATCTTGGTTGCAAAATAAAACCCTTTTTTCTGGATTATTGATTTGGCTTTATTATTTATTACTTATAAGAATGGGATATATGGGCTATGGTGCTCACCAAGCTACTCTACTGCACTGTATAAAACTGTGGGCTTAAATTCAACACCTTTGCAAAGGAAGTGAATTTTTTATAAGGAAGTATGATGAACAAGGCAAAAAATCAGTTCACATTCACATCTTTATTTGTTACTACACAAGCTATAATTTACAGACTGATATTTTCTGAAAAATAAAAACAAAACAACCAAAAAACCTCAATATCGAAACACTGTTTCTGAATCTACATAAAATTTTTTAATTTGCAGAATTTACAAATTAATATTCAGAGCAGTTGGGTAAATTATACATCCTCCCTCAATATCCAGGTTCCAATAGCTTTAAAAGTCATACAGGCACAAGTTAAGATATTTTCTTTATACAACCATCTATTTACATAGCTTTTCCCAATAAACGTGGTTCAGTTCTCAAAGTAACTGCCAAGGTTTGCAAAACAGTGTATTTAAAATACATTTAGCAGCATATAAAATTAGATAAAAAGGAAAGACAATTTGCTTAAAAAAAAGAAAATGTGAGATGATAGAAACAAATCTGTAAGAAAAATAGATTAAGATATATTTATCATGACATTATGAACATCTAGTCATTGCAGAACACAGGCAAAACACAAATAAAACACAGCCATTTGTGGGCATTTGAGTTCTAGTCCTGAGCACAGAGTATACACAGCTGCACAACTTTGGTCAACACAGATTATATGCTATCAACACACTAATCATATGGCATTTGCTGTTAGCAGGATACAGCCATGTCAGGTAGATGTATCGTTAACAGCTTCTTCCCATCTATTATTCACTCCACTTTCCTAACAACAGTGTAAGTGACCTTTAAAATCTTCAAACTGCCTCTCATAATCAAAGGCTTATTCCTGGAACACATTCCTTCCCCTCTTACCCTAAAATGCAAAACAGCTGATCATACTTGTGAGTGAAATACAGCAGAGCACTTTTGTTATATATTTCAGGTTATAATTTTGAGATGGTCATTAGAGAAGACTGAATTCCAGTTAATTTAAACTGCAAGTATTACATATGCACACAAATTCAGCCATAATATATAGAGATACATGTGACTGTTGAGACTCAAGCATGTTACCAAGAGGTTATTAAATACAGTACATATTTTAAGGACAGCAGGTCTAGTGGAAGAGTTCACGCATTTTCAGTCCATTCCAGTCATCAGTGTTTAACTACTAGACATACAGCAGACTGCATAGAGTGCACCTCAAATTGATCAATTTATTCCTTTATCCCCTGTAATTTCAATTACTGGCAAGGTCTTCATTTGCATCTCCTGTATCTGAGATCTGTCCATCAATTACATTTCGAGCTTTCCAGATCCTCACAGTGCGGTCACTGAAAACCAAAACAAAGCAGTATTAGAGCACTGTGATTACACTGGGGAGGGAGAGAGGGCCAAGGGGGGGCCAGGGATACTTCCTTAAAAGCTGTCTTACTCAGAAAGGTATTGTTGGCAAAATACCAGCTCTTTAATGGACATGCAAGGGTTATTCCATCTCCAGGAGACTTTGTAATTTATCATGTACAACACTGAAGATTCCCTAACCTTATCACAGCACTGGCTATGACCTTTAGCCATCTAAGAATGTATAAAGACTTTATGCCTAAGGAAAGAGGTGTCAGTCTATCATAAGAAAATGTAAAAAAAAGCAAAAAACCACAAGACAATATGAAGTCCTAACTCTCCAACAAAAATACCCAACAAACCCAAACCCATTTGCAAGGTGCTAGATAGCTCATGCCAGTGAGCTGGTGCTTAGAAGCCCAGACTGTAGTTATGTACTTTTGGAAAAAAAATAATCACTATTTAAACAATTTTAAAGTATATGTAAATAAAATATCACATAAAATGTCTTACATAACTCTGTTATAATTTAGCAGTAAAATAAAGAGTTAGTCTTGTTAAATATCAATTTATTCCATGAAAGGGAAATTATTAATTTCTCATAAACATTAACTTGAGTGACTAGCCAACACTGGTTCATATATTCCTCACAACCCCCTCAAAAGAAACCAGCAGGCACACCAGACTTTGTGACAGTTAAAAGTATTTTCTGACTTGTGCCTTCATTTCACTGTAAATTGTTAGAGACCATTTAAATTTTTCAAACCTTAAGCCCACTGCTAGAAATACCAAAAGACCAAATTTTTTTTTTATGACAAAAAAAGAATTAATTTCAGATGCATGTATGTTCTAAATGGATTAATAATTTTTAGGCAAACAGAGACAGAAGCTTTGACTTCTCTACCCTTACCTATAAGTGCTTAAATATAAAACCAGACCACCAAATATGAAAACTTGGTAACTTTGAAATCCTGCTATGAGTCAGAAAGACCTGCTTGTAATCCTGAAGGCCAGAAGCTCCCACAATTTGCACAAGAACGTAACACGTCAGCTTTCACAGTTCCTGAGCTCAGACTACACCACAAAGGAACTCTGTTGCCATGTCCTGCATATTTTCCATAATAAGGTACTTTTCTTGGTCAATTCCCCTGAGGTTTCAGGTCCTCAATTTGCTCACTTTTACTGAGCAAACAAATATTCAAATCAAGGTGTTCACAGGACAGCGGGATTGCTTGCAAAGCTTCTGCTGTATGCCAGCACTTAAAAACAAACCAAGCACAAACTAACAGCCATGTGCCATGGCTTTTAGGAGAATCTGCCCAGGTAAGGAATGAGTCTTACCAGGAAATAGTCCAGCTGTAGAGACAAGCTTATAAAGTTCTCAAGTACTGCCAAATTATCCCTGCCATCTTGTAGATCAGTGGTCTCCAAACTTTTTTGTCATGCACCCCTACCACTACATTTTTTTTTAAGCCCACACTGCTGTGTATATTTATTTATTATATACACATACCACTGAGTTCTAATCATTTATTCCAGCACCCCACTGGATCATGTTGTGCATCCTCTGGGGTGCAAGCACCCCACTTTGGGGATGGCTGTAATAGATACTAACGCTGAGGGGCATGGACTGGACAAGGTCTCCTGATGCTTTCTATGAAGTGAGTTACACCTGTCCTAAACACATGTGCATGGACAGAATTCTAGCAGGGGACACAGAAAAGAAAGATTCATGGAGAAGAACTCACTCTGCTGCTGTAAAAATCTGGCTGGAGTTGGTGCAGATGGCGTTTATAGGGCTGTCATGTCCCTTCATCTCCCCAATGGGTGCAAAGGTATCCACGTTCCAGAGCTTGAGGGTGCCTCCCCTGCAGCCGCTGAGCAGAACCGGCACCCCGGGCACCAGGCCAAGGGCACAAACCCAGTCCTTATGAGCATTAGGAACTTGCTGAAAGAGAGAAGGCAAACAAGTCTCACAGGGCTGCAAAAAATTCCAGAGGAACAAGCACCAAAGTGGAAAAATCCCAAGCTGTAAGCCTGATTCCTTGTCCTACAGCAGTTTTGCTACGTGGCTCTGGGTGGCTTCTGTACCTTTAGAGCAAGGAGAGTGCTAACTTCCAAGAGTGTTTCTTTTTGTGAAATAATACTGCAAAGCAAGAAGAAAATCTAATATGCACAATTGACCTAACGTGGAACAGAAATCAGTTTAGGATAATGCAAAGTCTGCATGCTTTCTAATGCATATTTGAATGCATTTTTGAACATATGGTCTCTGTATATGTTTCAAGTCTCTATAACTGCTATAAAACACATCAAAAGAAAATCCAAAATACACCAGGAAGACAGAAGCTGTGTTTGCCTTCTTTCTTTCCTCTTTTCCCACTACACATTATAAATTGATTTTGTCATGTTGCACTTCACAAAAACCCATTAATTCTTTCTTGAGGAAGGGCACTAGCATTTTAGTTCTCATTCAGAAAGCAAAATGCTGCACAGACCAGCTGAGAACCACATCCTTTTGTTGTTCTCATATTTATTTGAACATATTATTGTTCTCACAAATAAATACACAGGGAAAAATAATAATATGGGGAAATAATAGCCAAAATTTGCTGTCTTTTGAATGTGGCTTTTCTCTAGGTCAGTTTGGTATGAATTGCTTTGCTGCATTGCTCATAATGGAGAACATTCAGCTTTCTAGGATCACCTTGGTGTTTCATTTCTAATACACAGCTACCACAGCACTGGTAGTCTGATTCTGCAGCACTTCATGAAACTGGGAGTGGCAGGAGGGTGGGGTGGTCGTGGTTCTTGTAAATCCCAATTTTGTGACTTGGGATGTGCAACACCAAGTGAAGTAGATGATCTCCAAATTCTTTTGAATAGCATGCTTGTTAAGGGATTTTCAGCAATTACAGAGGATCAAACCTGGTCAACATGTGTATGCCATACCAGAACCTCTCCTGCAACTTTAGCATTTCTGCTGTAAAGCAGCTTGGCTCTGTTTCAGGTTGTGGTTGCTGGGTAGATTAATAAGAGCAGCTGTTCAATCTGCAACCTTGGAGGTTTGAAAACTCAGCTGGGCAAGGCCTTGAGAAACCAGACCTAACTACAAAGTTGGCCTTGCTTGGACCAGCGGGACAACTTTACATTGTGTGACCTTGAGTGGGCCCTTCCACTCTGAATTATCACATGATTAGCAAAGCAACAGCAATTCTCATTCCCTGAAAAAGACAATAAATAAAGATTATTTCTATTCTGTCAAATGCTTCAGTCTCACCTCCTTGAAAAACACAGCATTTTACAGAAATAAAAAGAAAGAAGGAAGTGTGAGATGATTCCTATCAATTTCTAATTTTCAAACCAACAAACAGGGGAAGGCAAAGTAGAGAAATTATGACCATATACCAAAAGTAAAGCAAGGAAAGTGATATAACTAGTGCAATTTACATACTTATTCACCCCTCATCCTGTACTCTTTCTGATGTTAAATTAATTGCAGTAGCAAAATGCATGTTGCATAATATTTTAATAAGCCTAAAATGCAAGAGTGAAGACACTCCTTAAAACTTTAATGAAGTCACTCTGAGAATACAAAATCTTTCCAGTGCCTGTGATTTTGGTACAAGCTACTTAGCACATTTTTCTGGACAGACAGATGTGAGGGCAGACATACCAATATGGGCAAGTGAAGATTTTCTGTAAGATGCTAAATTTATGAATCCTTCTTTTAACTGGGAAGTCTTTGTAGTATTCTGAAAAGGAACTGGCACTGAACTGGATGATTTTGAATGAAGGTCAAGAAAGTGTATGTATTTATTGAATACTAAGTATGCCCACATAGAAATTTTCTTTTTAAAGTAGCCAGTCCATTATTTTCTCATGTCCCAACACTTTAAAATTTTATTTGTTTCCTTGCTATCAGTCTGCATATTAAATGCATGTTCTTCCTTTCCCTAAAAATTCCTGCAAAAACAGCACTCTCTTCTGTTTTTTCTGCCTTTTTCTGGTATTTGTTTTTCTGCCTTCCAGTTCTTGCTCAGTCTCAAGTTAAATAATCACAACTATACCTCAAGAACCTCTCATAAGACCTAGAAGAACAGATCATCTTATAGCAGGTAGGCAAAAAGCAAAGTTCTTCATGCCAAAAAAATGGCAATTTCCCTGGATTTGAGGTCCTTTTACACCCACTCCCTTTTCTTCCTTTTTACATAAGGAAAAACATACAGCAAATGTGTTCTGACAGCAAGTGTTATTATGAGTGTGCTGTATGCACAACATAACACCTGCACTGTATGAGGAGATGATCTAAGGTCCAAGACTGGGTGGAGTGAGATAGGCTGTAAAACCTCTTCACAAGAAAATATTCTGTAGCCTGATCTAAAGTACTGTTTCTCATTAATGAGTTCCCAATCCAAAATTTACTAACTTGTCAAAGACAAGTATCCAATGATTCCAGTCACAGATGAGGCAAATGCTGCTTTTATTCTGAAGCAGAAAAACAACCCCCATGTACTCAGAGCTAAAACAGGATAACCACTTCATCAGAATTTCCTGATGCTACATGCACAGAAGAGAAAAGCAACTGCCTGTAAAGATCAAGTACATTATTGATTTCTTTCTTAGTCAGTGCTCTATGCCTTCCCCATTAAAAGCACCAGTGTCTATGTGAATAGTCATTGTATGAGCCTGAAAACATTTATACAGCCTGAAAACAGTTCTACAGCGTGACTGTCACAGCAGCTCCATGATTTTTTTCATTACCTGAAGAAGGTCTTTTTGAGACAAATCCCATTTCTTAATTCCATTATCTCTTGAGCCACTAAAAAGGTTATCTCCCATAATAGCAAGTGCTTCAATGCCATCATAATGAGGAGGTTCAAAGTTGTGTGTAGGACTCACGCTTCCAAGAGCCCCTTCAGTCACATCAAACATCTAAAATAAATAATAAAATGTTATATGAAATTTTCTGCCATCTAACCTGCTTGAAAGTCATGCAGCAAATAACTTTAGGGAAAAAACTTATTACAGTCTTATTACAGGCCACAGTATCATGATGTATATTTGACAGAATTTATCTACCAGAACCACTCCTTTCTCCTCTTCCACCTCTTGCCTGAAGTGGGAATACTCCACTGACTTCAGAGAAGACTGCTCTGGGAAGAATTACTACTACTTGAATATCATATTCACAGCAGCTTCACAGGAAGAGCCCATATATACCCTGTGTGGTGGGCTAGAGAAACAAAGCTCATGAGTGAGTTAGGGAAACGTAACTTGTTGTCTTGTTCACAGGGGTCCAGGATGAGGGAAGAGATGAGAAAGTTGACTCCATGTATCAGAAGTCTTGATTTATTATTATATGATAGATAATATATTAAAACTATACTAAAAGAATAGAAGAAAGGATTCCACTACAAGGCTAAGCTAAGAATAGAAAAGAATTGAAAACAAAGGTCTTCTCTCAGACCGAGACCGGCTGGACAGGTGAACTGTGATTGGCTCTTAATTGGAAACAGCCTGAGGAGGCCAATCACAGATTCCCCCGTTGCATTCCACAGCAGCAGATAAGAATTGTTTACAGTTTGTTCCTGAGGCCTCTCAGTTTCTCAGGAGGGGAGAAATCCTAAGGAAAGGATTTTTCATAAAACATGTCGGTGACAGTAACTCACTCTGGGAGAATTGCACAGGTAAGCAGCTTCAGAAAGAGGCATTAATATGTTTTTCTGGACAAGTTGTTTTGGTAAGGGTTACATACTATTACCCACTGATGCTTTTCATGTATTAAGACACACCTCTCTCCTTGTCTGTGCTCCAAGAATGGGGTGTTAAACCAAACTCTTTGAGAAAGGTTGCTTTAACAATTTAAGCCATAATCAATCCCATCAAGTCTTTGTTTCCAGAGCTGCAGTGTAAGCAATTTTGATTCATTTTGCATTGTAGGGAACCAGAACTCACCCAGTGAGACTGAGCTGAAAGAACAGATGAGCTGTAACTTTTTAAACCACCAGCTCTGTTTCACAGGCAAATGTCAAACTTTATCCTCTATTATTTGCTCTTTATTGGCCTTTTAGAATGAATAAGCTTGACAGTAAAAAAGGGAGCGCTTGGTAGTGTAAAATAATACCTTGTGAGCTAAAGGTATTTTAAAATAACTCACCGCATTCAATTAACATGCATCAGTTCCAACTGTAACAAAAAATTCAGTGATAAACCAGAAAAATCAGGTACCTAGAGATGACTAATATTACTGACTCAGTAGACAAGACAGTAGTTTCCTGTGACATGACAGTATCTGTCACCAGGCCTAGTAGCCCAACAGACCTACCCATGCAGAGAACCACAGATTGTTAAGGGGTTAAAATGGACCTTAAAGATCATGTGGTCCCAACCCCTCTTCGGTAGTAGGGACACCTCCCCCTCTACCAGGCTGCTCAAGGCCTTATCCAGCCTGGCTTTGAATCGTGCCAGCACTGGGGCATCCACAACCTCATTGGGCAACCTGTTTCAGTATCTCACCACCTTCACAGTGAAGAATTTCATGTTAATATCAAAACCTGTATTTCCCCTTTTTCCATCTGTGACCATTACTCCTTGTTCTGTCAGTACAGTTCCTGATGAGGGGTCCCTCTCTGGCTTCCCTGTAAGCCCCCTTCTGATACTGGGAAGTTATGAGGTCCCCACATAACCTTCTCTTTTCCAGGCTCAACAGAAGCATTGAGAATTTGTAGACAGCTGTACATACAGATCATTTATACTGGCCAAAGTGGCTTGACAGTTCTGGAGGCATTCACTTTGGAGAACACACACTACTCTGAAGCACTCAGAAATGGCTGAAATATCCCCTGGACATTGTAGTGGTGTAAGTCAAGAGGCAGGCAGACTTAGGAGGATTTATGTAGCCTGGCCACAGAAAGGAAGCACAAGAAGGACAGATAAACTTCTCTGCCTGTTGACAGCTTTTCAAAAAAAGTTTTCCAAAAGCCCTCCCACCTCCAGCTCACAGCATGACAAACGTGCGTTACATGATGCCACCCTGTTGTTCCCACTGAGGTCCTTCCCTCATTACTGTGCCAGGATGGCAGCTCATAACTACACCAACATTCTGAACTGTGCAGAGAAGTAATTCTCAGAGTGTCTGCCTCTGTCTCCCCATTGCCTAAGAATCCCCTGGCCTCCAACCATAGGGACACTGCTGACAGGATTCATATCCACAGCCCAAACTGCCCAACTGTGCACCGACCTCTCAGGCACTTTTTTGCGTTTGGCACAGTGCACAGCCAAGCATCCAAGAATTGGAGAATAATATGAAAAAAAGAAAGCCTAGTTCAGTGAGAAAGCTCACACAGATTCTGGATCCTGCCCCACCCCCAGCTGTGTTCATACACTTTTTCCAGAGTGTGAGAAGAACAGAACAAAGGGTATCCCCTCATAGGGCTTTTTGTCCATTCTCTTTGGCCTCATGCATCACACATTCTTTGCAGTGTGAGGGTCCCCTTTCCAGATGATCTACAATTCATTAAGTCTGGTGATTTGGGTGTAGCCCTGAGAAACAGGAGTTTGTGGGTTCAAACAGGCACTGGCTGAGGTGAGCAACAAAAAAACCACAAAAGACAAAAAAATAACCCCCTCCTCCCAAAAAACAGATTCCACATCCTTGAGTGAATGAATCACAATTCCAAGAAACAGAAAAGTATATTGTCCACCTTGGCTGAGAAGTGCTGACCTTGCTGCCTTCCCCACTTCAGAACACAGGCAGCACTCCACAAACAGCCTGGGCTAAATTGTGGACTCTCTTATGTGAGGAACACACAGGGTATCTCTGCTAAACAATTAGGTCTGCGCTCCAAAACAGAGGCACTGACTTAAGATAAAGAGCTAAATGTTACCTAAAAGTAGGTGTTAGGAATATTTCTCCAAGACTTTGTACACCTGATACCCAATTTAATGGGGATTAAAAAAACCCTAAACTGGAGACAACCATGCATCCATCTTCCTTGGTGAAACAAAAAAGGCACTGAAGTGGTAAGTATTATGACTGAATATTATTCATGACCCATGACTGGTGAAATAATTTTCATCTTGGCTATCACATTTTGAATGTGCAGATGTAAGCCACTTCTGCTGAAGCCTGCATCCCATGCTGATGTTCCAAGTTAAAATAAGCAAATACTAGTGGTTTACCTTTATATAATGATCCTTTGAACCAGTGATAATAAGGTCTTGTCCATTGGAGATCTGATCAACAGTAAGGCACATAACAGGACCCTGGTGACCAGTAAGCTTTCCTGTAGACTGAAATCTTTAAGGATAAGAGAAGAAATGAGGATTTGTTAATTTTTCAAATATCCAATACAGTCCATAGCACAGCTTCTTACAGAATGGATAATTTTATTTTCCCTATATCTTCAGTATTCCTCTTGTTTACCTATACTCTATTGTTCATATCCATGGATAAATATTAAATTTAAATACAACAAAACCCCTCTACTTATGCAAAATAGGAATTAGAACATTTTAAAGTAAAGATGAATCAGTCCCCTCATAAGTATTTTCTGTATTTTGAATGCACTCTTTGGGAGCAGGTTCTGTTTGGAAAAGTGTAATTATAGTGCAGCTATCATAACCCCATATTATATTTCATTACTTCCATTGGCTTCCATCATCTCATCAACAATTACTAGTCAGGATTCCCATCCTCACCTTACAAAAGTGTGTTTTGTAGTGCCTGTCAAACAAAACCTTGTGTTTTTCCAGTCATTTTTACCGAAATGATTCACCACAACCTTTACACATGAGAAAATCATTATCTCAGTAACCACCACAGATGGGCTAGCTGATCTGTAACTGATACCATATTTTGCCCAGGTGTGGACACTACCTTAGAGAAGAAACACTACACTGCCTGTTGCATATGCACAACTTTGCTGCCTATGCACATGCAACCACCTAAGGAACATTCTCTTTGGCTGGTGTTCAGTACCTTTTCAGGTCCCACATCCTCACTGAGTTTCCAGCAGCTGCATAGAGGAATGTGCCAGTTGGATTTAGTGCAATTTGATTGATCTGGTTCTCTCCAGCTGGGATAGCAACTGTTCTGTTAGTACTTCCTGAACACACATCAGCAGGCATAGCTTGGCCTGAAGACCTGAGTACAGAGAAGGAGAAAAAGGAAAAAAAAAGAAAACCCCCCAAATTCTACAGTTAGTTTGCCATACTTTGTATACTCTCTAAAAACAAACCTATTTCACTGAGCAAAAAAGGCTATAAGCCAATTATGAATTCTGAACATCTGATAAAACTCAAATTGTTTTGTGCTCCCATTACTGGTGCCCCATACTAACTTGGCCTGAACATGTAAAGAAACATTCCCAACAGTGTACTTATATTTCACTGTACTGCAGCACTGAACTACATTTAATAAAATGTATCTAGAACTAAGACTCATTTGTATGCTTGGCATCTGAGGTTCAGCATACTCACGTCAACGTCCGAATGCACTTGGCAGAATCTCTGATGTCCCACACCTTGATATAGGAGGTTGAAACTGTGAAGACCAGGCTTGTGTAGTTGCAGTATTTAATAGAAACCACATTATTTGGGTGACCCCCTAAAGACATAATCTCTTGTCCAGTTACCAGATTCCAGACTTTACAGGTACGATCTAAATAAAGATAAACAAAAATGGGAAAAATATTAACAACAATAAAAGAAACCCTAAAAATTCTCATGCTTTTCCTGAACTCCATTAATTAAAAAAAGAAGTACACACATTCATTTGCACTCTTATATTTTCCTCCATTTCTGTAGACACCACAGAAAAACAGCTAAATTAAGTAGTTC
Organism: Serinus canaria; assembly: GCF_022539315.1. Classification (NCBI taxonomy): domain Eukaryota; kingdom Metazoa; phylum Chordata; class Aves; order Passeriformes; family Fringillidae; genus Serinus; species Serinus canaria. The sequence continues at coordinate 14,629,563 of NC_066314.1, read as the reverse complement.
TTAAAAAATACACACAGGCATCCATCTATCATTATCAAAACTAAGCAAGGTTAATTATTAAATGTGCTTTCAAGATCTGCATATTAGCTCCAGAAGCATTTTAAAAGGATAAAAATCTCAAGGGAAGTGAAAATGCAGACAGTTTAGGGGCTGCAAAGTGTGGCTGATGATAGATGAAGAGAATAATCCAATTTTTAATTCAAGAATTCATTATCAAAAACATAGTTCAGGACGAGTTTTGAGACTTAGCAAGCCGAGTTCTGACTGCCACAACACAACTACAAATGGACCCAAACTCTTCAGTGTTTTGGGAGCCTCTGAAAATCCCAGCAAAGAGTGCTTTAGCCACTGTTTTGATTCCATAGCAAAGGAATTTAAATACTGCAACCTTTTATGTGTTAAAATCCCAAATGCATGGAAGTTTTCAAGATATCTGCAATGCTATTGGCAAGAACAGGAAACTCTCCTTGGTGTGCCATGTCTGTATCACTCCAGGTATTTTAGACATACATTTATACTGAAATAAGTATGGGGAGGATGAAGAGAAAGCTTCATGTATACACTCTAGTTATGATAGCATGAAGGTAAGTACAGCAAGACCTGTCTGCCACTTTAAAACACCAACCACCAAGATCAAAGATCTGCTATGCACATGAGAGCTTACTGGCATTTCTGAATTTGTCTGCAAGTATTATCTGATGTCAGTGAGCTGAGGCTTTCTGCTTCAGCAACAATTTCCAAAAGATTTAATTTTATTTAATTAAGCAACTGTCTACACTCTTGAGTAAAAGAATACTTAAGAAGCTAGGATATGACTTCCAAAAGGTAAATATTTGCAACATCTGCAAACATCCATTAAAAAAACAAACTACCAAACCTTTAGAATATAAATCTAGATGTAAAATAAAATTTTAAAACATGCCCTTTTTTCCTTCACATAGCCACAAAATTCAAAATCTCAACAGAAATTAACTAAGTATTATTTACAAAATCTAAATCAATGTCCTTTTTTGCAACTGTATATGCTTGTACAAATGTTGAAATGTACGCTTAAAACCTGCAAGATCAAAAGTTTGCACACTCAAAGTGTGTGATTTGGTATTTTTAACAGCCAGCTAGTAGAATAGCCACAGAAACCATAACTGAATATTAGCAGTGGAAGACCTGCATCTGATGAGGTTGTCAACTATGCTAATACTAGGATAAAAGGGATGTCCTGAAATTTCAAGGTTTATTCATTACATGAACTGGTGAAAAGGAGTCTCCCCCTCAACAGGTGTTAATTTCTTCCCAGCCACTCTAATTCCTCTTAGCTTTGATACTTTCAGGAAAAAGGAGTCTGCCATAGCTTCAGCTGCACAGGAATATAACAAGTCCTTTACATTAAAATAGGTGTTTGTGAAAGGAAACCATTGAGCTCTGGTGGCCTCTGGTGGTATCTTTAAGCCAAACTGAGCAATGATACTGGAAATTCACTAAAGACAGGAGGAAAATGTTTCCTTCAAAACACTGCTTCTATCAGTTTGAGAAGTTTATAGAGTGACTGCGCTATTCCAGTAAGGAATTTTAGAGGCTACTAAAATTCCATGCCCTCCCACAACTGCCATGCAGTTCTTATAACAACAAAGGACAGGCAACAAGATGCACAGAGGAAGCAGAAGACACCCTCAGATGAAGAAGATAGTTCAAAGAACCATCTATGGCATGAAGGGTATTCAAACTGTGCAGCAGAGCCAAGCATGTGCCAGTTCCCATCTCCACCCTTACCCTGAAGCTATTTGCACTGCATGTCATGTGTGTGCATGCTACCATGACTGCTTCCATCATATCACTCAACAAATGTTAATGTTACTGCTTTTTGTGGTTTTCCACTACAAACAAGCAGCCAAATACTACACACTGGAGTTAGAAACCCAGAGATAATTACTGTAAATCCCTCTTCAGCTTATGTTGAAAAACAGACCCTTAGAATTTTCCACTGTGTTTACAACACCAAGCACAAATTGAGAATTTCACAACCCCAAGTTGTCTCTGTAGGCAGCAGAGGTGCAAAGAGCTTGCCCAACCTTTAGATCCAGTGAAGAGAAGATCATCAGTTGCATCAACACAAAGCACAGCCTTGGTATGTCCCTCAGCTGTATAGATACACTGAAGCGGGGAGGATCGGATGCCTTTGGAAGCAGGAAATGGGTTAATTATCCCCCTAAAGAAAAAAAAGGAATGTGAGTTGGGCATAGTAATAGACACAGATAAAGCTAATTTACTTGCATGTAGGGGAAAAAAATACCCTAGTGTTCTTAGATGTGAGGGCAGAGCAGCTGAATGCCTTTCATAAACTATGTCAGGACTTTTACTGTTTAGCCTCAACACCCACCAAGTCTGGCCTAGCAGTTAAAGGAAATCACATACAAAAACAAACAAATGAAAAGACAACGAGATGCTAAATGCTGGGTACGTGGCAAAGTCTCCACAATGCTGAACAAACCACTACACACAAGCTTCTGTATGCCCAAGGTCAACCATCTAAACAGCACAATCTGAAAAATGGAGCAAATGTAATGTGCACTGCCAATTCCAAACTCAGCATGCATTTCACATCATCTGATTCCTATGGGCAGAGCCAGAGAACTGCTGGTAACTTCTGTGCCTGAAGAAGGTTCTCACTGCACCCTGTACCCAACAACATGCTCATGCTCCAATGGCCAAAAGGGAGGATGACTGGAATGCTGACACCCCAGAGGAATCTTCCTGGGCACTTTCAGCTAATTCTGTGGTAATGCCAAAAGACTAACTTGCCTGAAATAAACACCTCACAATTCTTCACCAAACAAAAATCACTAGCAGTCTAAAATCCCATGCACACATTGGCACACACTCAGACCCCTTTATTTCTGTGAAGTGTAGAAAATCCCCAAGGTAATGCCCAAAACATGCAACACAGCTGTGACCTGGTCAGCTTGCAGTTAAGACTCACTGTCATGCTCTTTTGGGAATCACACACATAACTGTGATGAAAAGGAACTAACCATAGCCCTATCTCAACAAAACAAAACATATCACATGCTTCAGGAAAATGTAAAAAATTCGTAATATTGTCCAGAAGTTTGCTATAGAAAGGAAAAAGTCCTTTATGATACAAGCTAACTTTGTGACAACTGGTTACTTTATCTAGTACATTAAAATTATGATTTTAAACATTTTTACAGTTCAGGACATCTTCACTCATATAATTAATTGCTACCCTTCTTTAGATTTTACTAGTAGTAATAGTGTCTTAAATTGTGTAACATTATCTTCCTAATTTTGGAAAGGCTTTCACCTTTCATCTGCACCATTTTATGTTTTCAAGAAAACAGGAACAATTTTATTTTTAATTAATTTAGGTCTCTATGCTATTGTTTTCTAGCATCATACTAAACTAACATGATTTTCTCTGTAGTATTCCCTAGAGGATCATGCGGCCTCCGAACTGAGTTATTCCTCCTGCTGTTCTCACCCATTCACTTCCACGACAATTCCTGTAAAATACACGTCCTGGAGCTATTTATCACCTAAATGCAGTGTTCTAAAATCTACAGACAAAAAAACACTATAACTGCTACAATGACCAGCCAAAGCCCCATTATATTATTAGCAATTATCTGACTGCCCTTGTCTAGATAAACTAATTTTTCATTGAGTACCAAAATCCTAACCCACAGGGACACAAGTGGCAACATTTCTTTCATCTCTTAAGCCACTGAGCATTCTCTGAGAAAGAAGTAATAAAAAACCACTCATTTTTATTTACACTAGGATTTCATTTTTAGTGATCAAAGCATACAATGGAAAAAGAAAAACAAAACTAAGGAGAGAAGTAATTAAAACATAAGAAAATGTCTACTCCTATTTTTTTTTAAAGAAAACAAAGAGAAAAACAATGTATCTAAGGAAATGTTTACACCATACTTCAGTTATAATTAAAATACCTGACAAGCTCAACAATGATAAAAGAATACCCTAAAAAAGGAGAGGGGGAGACATGCTTGACCCAAATCTCAGATCTTTCATGTTCCAGCAAAAGCAAGAGAAACAATGCACAGGTATCAGGAAAAATCATGCAGCAAAATGAAATGCCTTAAGAACTGGAATAACTTTGATGAGAGATGTCAAGAAAACAGAAAAGAGAAAGAGAGAGTACCTTTGTACCTCCGACAGAGAGGAATCACTTTCATCAGACCTACAATCAACAGTGGTGGAATTGTGAGGAGAAAGAATATAGGTATCAGCAAAGGAAAGCCTCCATATGAGTAGAACACACAACAGCATGGCCAACTCAGAAAAGCAATGCAAATCCACAAATATTATGCAGCATTGCTCAAGGTATATCTCAAACCCATGATGATGGGGGGGTTAGGGGGGAAAGAGTAATTATATTAAAATATCATTCGCAGTAGAAAGTTACAGTAGACTGTTGCAGCTCCAGAAGATGAGTAACAGCAGCTGAGCCATTTCTTATTTCCCCAACATTTTCTTAGAGAAGTAAAGGCAAAAAATTAAAAGGAGAAGATAGATGCACAAGTTAACCTCCATAGGATAGTGCTTGTTGAGAATATCAAAGAAAAAAATACTCTGAACATCAATGCCTGCTAAGTGTAGAAGAGACATGCAAAATATTAGTCATAGAGATATAAATGTTAAATATGATAACTCACTCAAATAAATACAGTGATTTGCAAGCCATGCTAAGTTCAAAAATCCTTCCCCTCTCATTTGGAAAAATGTTTAAAAATAAAAACCAAGAACACATACAAGACAATATTTTCCCAAAACATGATGATTTTCAGTACATCTTAAGATGTCCTTCATTTTCAACTCAAACAGATTCAGCAGTTTCTATTTGACTTCAAAGTCAGCTCAGAGAAAATGAAAAGGGTTTGGTGGGAGTTAGCAATAAGAAACATAAGCTAAGATAAAGAAGTCACAAGCACAGTTACTGAAAGCCTTGCAAGCCACTGCGTGGTATGTGGAGGCTGCAGACCTCTGAAAAAAACCCATTTTATTAAAAAAAATAGTGTAAGCAGACAAAAGCAATTTCTTATCTTGCTAGAGCTACAAATAAAGCTACATTTTAAATCTGAGTTGCAGCTCATAAGCACTGCATGGTATTTGTATCAGTACTGAAACCTGTAATAGAGATTTTAGTCAAGTAAAGTCCACTGCCACTCGGTGTAAGGTTTCTAAACAGATGCCTAAGGTGAGAAAAATCTGTTCTACTTCTTCTAAACACAAGATGAATATCATCCAGTCCTGCAGATCACCTCCTAAAGTCAGTCTGTTCAATAATTTGGATAATCTCTAAACAATTGTGTTCTAGCCATTTCTGTGTCCCATCCTCTGAGGTGCTGTTGTGAGAGCACTCTGAGAAACACTGGAGCAACTGAGTAACTGCCAAAAGCACTATTTCCTAAATTATCACCTAAAATCTATTTTTGAGTGTAAACACACACACAGATACACAAACATCTAAGAATTCTACCATTTTCTATTTTGGGTTTAAAACTACAATTACCAGACATATCCTAGAAAACAGGAAACAAGGTTCAGCAGGAAATTTCTCTTCTTGAATTTTTACAGCGGTCCCATGGTAGTTTAAAATATTTCCTTTGAAAACTACTCAAAAAACATGAGAAACATCTCCTCCTGTCTTGCAGATGGGCAAAATTTCTACCAGACGCTACACTGAAAACTTGGGCACACTTTGCATTTCCCTGGTTGGGGGCTGAGGCTTCCCTTTGTGACTTACTTATCCTGCTGAACTGATGTGTTTCCCTGAGAAACAGTAAGACGACTAAAAACATTCATTTCATTACGGGGCCGGCTTGGTGGGGAAGTAGGAGGTGACAGACTAGCCTCTGGGGCTCCAGAATCTGAGCTACAAAAAAAAAAGAACATCTTCTTTAACAGGTTATGAATGGTTAGAAAAGTTAAAAGCAACATGCCTCATCAAACGTTAGATGCTCTTTTCTTAAGCAAATAATTAAGATTGTAATACAGATATTTCTCCGAGAAGGCAAAAAGCTTAAGGCTGCAGAGTGCAAGATGGCACAACGTTCAAAGATTAAGTGGTAAAAGTGAAAGCTACAGGCAGAAAACACACATCTAAAACAAAGAAATCCTTATAAATTGAAGGCTCTGAGAGACATTGATGACTTTGATTTAAAAACAAAAAAAGTAATTTGCAAATGCTCCAAAGAACATTTTCTCAGGGCTCTGCCCCTGAGTTATTTTGTACAGAAAAACAACCTGGAAAAAACCCCAAACAACCAGGCATAAGCTGAGCCATGAATATCAACACTGACAACAATACAAACTGTCCTGGAAGAAAAGAAATAGAAAAATACAGATTTATTTTTCAAGAAATTTCAAATTACATCAGAGGAAATAAATTTAAAATAATCTTACAGTTTTTGTTCTTTTGTCTTTGTCTTTTCCATTGTTTTCTCGTAGGTTTTTCTCTTTGCTAAAGGTGAAGGCTCAGGTATCTTCTTCTCTGGAAGAGATGGTTGCCTCGAACTAAAACAAGAGCAATCATTATCTCACCCTAAGGCCCTTCACAGAATATTACCTGTTCTCTCAGTGCGGTTACAAATTTTAGAACATACTTCATCTATTATTGTCTCTCTTCAATTTAAGGATTATAAACTTGTTCTCACACTTGAATATAAAAATATACCAAGTTAATAATGTTCAAAGATGATTAACATACAGTGTCAGATTCTGAATAGTTAAAGGAGATTTACTAATTCAGTAATAAAAGAGAGTCACTAAAAGAAATAAAGTGGAGTATGCATCCAAATTAAGATCATGGAAGTTCTTAAACTTCAGATTCCACATTTGCATCTACAGTCAGCCATTTACAGACATGAAGAACAGAGAAATCACAATGATTCTTATACACAAATGAAACCTTGCAGTAACATATTCATTTTAATTAGGAAGTGAAAAGAGGTACTCCCCATTGACAATCTATTATAACATGGTTTCTCTTTGTCACCCAATTTCCTTCCCCCTTGCTTTTCATCCCTCATTTGTCTCTCCAGTTCTTGCTCTGAAACAATTCCAATTTATAGTCACTGTGGTCTTTCTCCCAACTTTTATTCTCCATTAAAATTAGCAAGAATATCAAGAGGGCAGTATTAAAGCTGACACCCAAATGTTTTCATTTCACCACAGTCAGACAAAAGAAAAAAGAAAGTAATCTGAGTGGTCTCCATTCTTCTGAAATTCCATTTCTCACTAGTTGAGAAAAAGCAATATTTGTTTTGTTTTTTTCTATTTCTTTGTATTTAGAAGGATTTTTTTTTCTATGAATATGAAACACTCATTAAAAGCAAGAAAGCAGAGATTCTGAAAGTGTTTTTGCTCCATGCAACTCCATTAATCAGATAAAGCTCATTTGGCAGGCCACCTGCCATGGTTATGACCATCAGTCTCAGAGCCCTACAGGTTCTGAACATGCACAGCTCTACATGTTTCCCTTAAGAGGAAGTCTGTGCTAGATAAAATCCATCTGGAGACTGGAATGCAGAATAACATGATTTAACATGGACAGCACAACCACAAACAGCTACTTGATTCAAGGAGATGAGACAGTCTCAGGTGATCACAAACTCTAGCTGGAATGTGAGGGACCTGTAGGACCAAGTGCCAAGAACTGCATGTCAACCCTAGAGTTCCCCAGGGTCTTCAAGAGACAGGATAAGGAGGACAGGTGATAACCTGCCTGGTTTTGAACAGAAGCCTAGCAGCTAAGTCATAAAAAAGGGGAGAAAGTGGGTCCAATTCCCTCAAGGCCAGAGCACCCATTTCTATGTAGGGCTCCCTTACCTCTAGGCATACTGTGCAAAGGACACCAACAAAGGTGGAACAGGACACACTCCCTTCCCTCTCTTTATGCTGGACCAGTATGCATTTAGGGATGCAAAAAATCCTGAGGTCACAAGGCAAATTCTATGAATCAGGCTGACAGGTCTTCCAGCAAGGATGACAAATAGGCTATAGTGTCTACTGCCAGGGTTGCTTACATGTTTACTGAGCAGCTGCTCCATTAAATAAACCAAACCAGAAACTGGAACCCAAGCTCCTCTGCCTCACACTGGCATCCTTGCATACTCAGACACAGAGGCAACTTTCACTTGCTCTCTCTCTGCCTGCCCTTGAGTCTTCCATCTTTGACTCCACAGTGAAGCATCCTCAGCAGAGGGTGTAAATAGCATCATCATTTTCTGAATTCTTTCTGAAAGCCTGGGAATGCAGGTATTATAAAAATACAGCTATCTTGCTGGAATGAACTTCCTAAGCACAGGTGTAAAAACCAGGTGCATGATGGCAATGACCTAACAGAAAAGGAAAAGGACAGATACCTACTTCCAGGTCTCCAGAGCCCTTTTACCTTTGCCAGGACATCAAACATCTGAAAAGTCCTACAGAAGACAACTATGCTCTGAAAAAGCTACTGTAGATGAGTTGAGTATATCAAAGGACAGCAGCACTAACCAACTTTGTAAACAGAACTCCAGTTAAATTAGCTGTTGGCCATATGTATTTAGGTGCCTCCCTAAGTAACAGAATCACACAATGGTCTGGATTGCAAGGGACTTCATAGATCACCTAGTTCAAAACACCTTCTCTTAGGCAAGAACACATTCCACCAGACCAGGCTGCTCTAAGCTCCACCCAACCTGGCCTTGAACACTTCCAGGAATGGAGCATCCACAGCTCCTCTAGGTAACCTGTTCCAGTGTTTGACTCCCACAGTAATGGATTTCTTCCAATATCTCATGTACACCTACAATCTTTCAGTTTGAAGCCATTACCCGTTAACCTACACATGCCCTAACACATGCCCTTGTAACAAATCCCTCTCCAAGGACCATGGAATTACCACAAACCTTAGAAAAGTGAAGAGGTTCCAGAGTGCAGCAGTTTGTGCATATGCAGATACCAGAATTTGCACCTAAACATATAATTAATTTCTGTCTCTTTGAGAGTCTATATTTTGGATTACTGTTACGGCCTCTACATTCCCGAATGTCACTTAAGTAAGTGGAACAAGGGAGAAAACATTTATTGCAGGTAAAGTCAAAATCTCCTCCTGAATAATATATTTTTTTACAAAAGATATGCTGGCACCACAGGCCCATAAGGGAAGGCCAGATGGGTCATAAAGACATGCTTTCTTCAACTATGACCAGATAAACCAGCAAGAGTTTTATTTTGAAAAAACATATACACTTGCAGTGAGAAGGTCACTGCAGATTGATCGTGGGAATTTTTGATCACTTATCTACTGAAACATGATCAATAACAATTCAATATGTGAGGCCTACTGCTGACTGAATTGACTTTTTGACAGTATCTAACTCTCAAAGTCTTGCAGAACACAGTTTTGGGAAAATCCTTGTTTGCCTTTTTGCTGGCTCACTTTCATAAACGGATACATTCTAGAAGATGGAGTGAGGCAAAAGTTGGTATTACCTGAGTCTTGGATGTCAGGTCATAACACTTGATGGTTTAGATCTTGAAGCTTCAAAAGTCTCTACTCATCTCACGCTAACTGCTGAAACAAGTGGGTTTTCTCCACCTATGCTCACCCTCAAGAGCATTCTTTCCAAGCAGATTCTATTTGCACTGAAGCCATCAGCATGGGTTAATAGTTGCTGTCAGCAGTGTTTTACTGTTCACAATTGCCACCTCAAGCACATGCCAGAAATATATAGTAAAAAACACAAACTGAAAATGTACATTAGGTAGAGACTGCTGTAAAAATATTATGCAAATAGGAAAGGTGAATATTAAAAGATGCTTAACTCCAGAACCTGTAACGAGAAGATAGCTATGGGACACTGATTTCCACATCACTGAATGTGGGAAGTGCATTGAATTTACACATGAGCTTGTGCAACACAGGAGCTAGTACCTAAAAAGCCAAGAAAAGGGTCTCTAGCAGTGAATGGGCAATAACCAGCAGTGATACTGGTAGATCTAAAATGAACTGAAAGAGCAAGTGAAAATAAAAAAAGAGGGTGTGTGAGAGACCTCTGCTGGTCCAAAGTAAAAAGACGAAATTATTTTTAGTTCTGTTTAGAATCAAGAGATACTTTCAGTTAGTAAAACTGTTCTGCAGGTAAGTGCAACCTACAAACAGAAAGGATTTTTGAGGATTCATAATATCTAACATTTTCCTTCCAACTTTTTACTTCAATACTCTATTGTTGCACAGACTTCTTCATTTTATGCATGGTCCATACACGATAACTCACAGAAAGATTTTTCCTAATAATTAGGACCATATCCAAATACCATAATAAAGTTTTTGGGTTGTGTTTGGTTGTTTTGGTTGGTTTTTTTTAAATCTCTCTGCTATTCTAATCAGATTCTCACTACCTCCCTAGAATGTGCACTTCCCATAGCACAAATACAGCAAACTGTTCAAGGTATTAGAAGGGGTTTCTCCTCTACATAGAACACAGTTACAATAACAAAGCAGCTTAACAGAACTTACATCTTCAATAAGAACCACAGTACCTACAAGACTGTATTTATACTTTCTAGAGTGGTGATGGTAGAAAGGAAAGAGCTTTGTCAGTATTATTTAGTAAGCTTCAAGTATATCAACCTCGTTTGTAAAGTTAAAATAATGGATTACAAGAAACTGGCAACATGCATTTTTTAAAAGCAAAGGATAATTAGTACAGCATGGCCAAACTTACATGCTGCCTATCTTAGAAGGTAAGCCAGATGGTGGGGGTATAAACTCTCTGTCCCTAGCAGAAGCATCGTGTGTGTCAGCAGCCGCCCCACTTCCTTGGGTCTCTGCGGGCGGCGCGGCAGCGGCGGCCGGGGCAGAGTCGGCGGCGCTGCTGTCGGAGCCCAGGTCGCTGCTGGCTGCGTACAGCAGCTCCATCTGCGTGGTGGTCCTGCGGCGAGCCTGCAGACAGACAACATCCAAACTGCCACTTCAGGCTGCAAAGGTGTGTGCCAGGAGTCCCACACTCAACTTAGCACTAGCTGGCAATTAGCATCCCCCTCAAACACTTGGCAACTGCCTTCGGAACCTAAATCAAGAAGCTCGTCTCTGCTTTTGGGCAATGATTTTAGAGGAGGCAATTCAAATTCAATGGCATGAAACACTGATTTGACAACTGGATTCCAAGCATATCCTTTCAACCAGCTGCCTACCAATACTACATCAGTACAATATTACTCACCTACAGTTTATCCAAACGAAATGTTATAAAGCAGAGAGGAACACAGCAAAGTGTCAATTTAAATACCTACTACCTAATTATACTGGTGTGACTTCTAACATCAAGGCTCCTTCTCATATACAAACTCTGCTTCTTCCTTAGTTTAAGTCACCTCTTCAGAAGTCCACATCTATTAAAATTCATTCAGCATTTCAACAATTATAAAAAAGGAAAAACTCACAAAGGAACTAAGCTTTGTGCAACACAGTAATTTGTAAAAAATGGATCATACATGTTAGGTGTCATTTTACAGTGAAATTAGATCTTTTCCTCAGGGGAAAAAAGACTAATAGGGAAGATAACGATCCAGTCTGAAAAGAGCCATTATAAAAATTATATGCTTACTTCATTGCATTTTCAGACCAAACTCAGTTAAACAGCCCAAAAAGCTGCACACCAAGGAATGTTACCAAATAATGCAACGGCCAACACAGATGGAAGCCAGCTGCAGTTGGAAAAGGGGAGGCTAAGCTTCTCTTTACTTTGCAAACTTGGTTTATGCTCCTGTGAGCACAGAAGCAAAACTGCCATCAGTGCACATTTCCAGTTCCCACTGCCATTAATATTAAACTGTAGTCAGCCTAGATATAGTCCTCCACTGTCAACTGTAATTAAGATCCTGGAGGTCAAACTTTTGTGTCATAAACTTCAAGATTTCTGTGACAAATTGCAAACAATAAGCAAGTTCACAATTCCCACTGGCAATAGCATTGAACTGTAGCCTACTAATACTCATCTGCAAAACTACGCCAGTTTGGAGAGCAAGTAACTGGAAGAATACATCTCTTTCTGGAATTTCAGTAACTTAACCCCAAAATACTGAAGAAGCTATTTTTATCATTGCTTCTTAGAGTGAAGTTTCAACACAAAATCATATTGCACACAAATCATATGTAAAGTACATCAGTTCACCTTTTGCACATCTTCATTCATTGAAGTCTCTTTGGCAAAGCAAAAGCATTCTCCAGAAGATATCATTAAATTATGAATTATCATAGAATCATAGAGTCACTTAAAAAACATAGAAGAATTATCATCATCATCATTGTACATCCTACCTTGCTTTTGGGCTTCACTTCACCACAAAGCTTCAAGAGATCTGAAGATAATGAACTAAAAGAAAAATTGCATCACAGTTAGAAAGTCATACTTTTTGCAGATTTGCAGGTGTGTATTTTTATTTTAGTCTTCCTTCTACTGAAATTGCAGGCAAACAATGTTAGAGATACTTTCTAAAGGATACATGATTCTGCATTACAAAAGGAGGAAATTACAGTAATTTTTCTAAAATCAGTAGTAACAAAGATTTCCTCACCTTCCTTCTGTTCCAGGACTATGCAATGGGGCATCCTCATCAGTACTATCTTCCACATTTTCTAGAAAATTTCCAGAAGAATAACATTAGTCTGTCCCTCTACAACAGGATGTGAAGGCTTTAAGTGCTGTACAAAGCAACTCAGACAATGTCGAATGTAGATGAACAGAGTACAAAAGATAGGGATTTTCAAAATACCTTGACCATTTTCTATCCAGCCCCCACTGAATTTTCCTGACACCTAAAGTAATTCTTTTCATACAATCTAAATACATCATACATCTAGGCATAGTGTGCCAAACATGGTCTACTGTAGCAGAGATGACAGAAAAACAGAAATTCCAGAAGGAAATCTGTAAGAGAGCAGATAAAGCAGAGAAAATAATCTGCAAGATATGGAAGATATGGGATGTAAATCAATGGACAATAAGAATGTCTCTTTCTCTTCTTTTTTTTTTTCATCTTCTTGCTCCAAGACACAATCAGCCTGGCTATAATGAAAAAGAAAATGATATTTTTAACTAGCTAGGGAGCTGAGGCTCAGCCTCCTCTGATACAGAATGCCACCAAGCATTTGAGCTGACAAGAAGCAAGCACTTTATTAGTATATAAGGATTCCTTTCAAAAGAGGATGATGCTACCACTTAATACTTTAGAATGGCTTCCTAAATAGACATTAATTTCTAAAGGAAACTGCTCACTAGAAATGTTCCTGAAGCAAAAATGGGTACACAAACCTGTCCACAGAAGACAAAACCAGCATGCATGCCACACACTAACACTGTCAAACATCCAATTAACACATCTGCATGCAAATGGTGCAAAACATTAAGCTGACACAATGACTCAAGGGCACATGTACAGTCAGTTCCAAACTGCTGGGAATGCAAATCCCCTGAATTGTGTGTTATTCTAATAATACATTTTAGGCACAGACCAAGGACATACACATTTTTGTAAGCAAAGTCCCTTATTTTTGAACATACTCATGAAATATTAAGGATTAAATAACCTTGTAATGACATTCCATTACACATCCTCTTTACTAGAAGAGACATTGAGTATCTTTATTTAATTTCTGTCAAAAAGCAGATACCATTTGCAATGCATAGAATAAGTATATTTGTAACCCATATCAAAACAGGTATGTCCATGTATATGTCTTTAAGTTCATGCTTTGGTGAAAGGGAGGAAGGATATGCAGCTTTCAGCTGAATTTTGAGAAGGAATGGAAAAAAGAGAAGGAAAATACTGCCTTTTGTGTATGCTGCATCTAAACATGTTCCCTGAAAAAGTTAAAACCATCAACCTAGAACCAACACCAATAATGCACTTCAGAGTTACCTAACTGCTTAATTAATTTTAATGATGTAATCTTAATTATCAGAAATACAACAATATTCTAAAAAAAGCAGAGTCACAGGAATAGCACTCTGAATTTTCAGGTTTCTTTTTGTTCCATCATGGATTTGAGGCCAGATTAACATATTTCAATACTTATTATCATTATTGTCATTAGTGTTGTTATTATTGCTATTATTATGATATGCTTTCTGCAAAAGTGGGGATTTAGAGTACTGATCCTTCAGTAAGACAAAAGCAGCATCCCTAAAATAAATGCATTTTAAAAAAATATAGGATTCCTATCAGAATTATGTTACTTGATCCCCTATTCATAAAGAACCTGCAATCTCTTTTTACAGGTAACTAAGTAGAATGTGTGGAATGACCACAAAAGGTGGTATTTTACTTGTAGGCTCACTCTCATGTGACCTGATGAGCTTCTTCAGTTTGCCTGCAATTCAACACAGGAGACTGCCCAAAGCCCTGAGATACAAACCAGTGCACAGAATCAACAAATAGCTAGAAAGAGCAAGATTCTGCGAGAGTGAGAAGAGGTGAAAGGAGAAATGAAGTTAGTAAAGACAGTGATGTTTGCAGGGAGAGCTGCTAGCAAACCACTGCTTGTAGAACAGGTGGAGTTTTCTGATTATTCATCTTCATCCTCATGCAGTGGCAACTGGTAGCACCAGAACAAAGCCATACACCAGCACAGCTCACCCAGAGGAAATGACATTTGACCACCTGCACACAGATGTCTGTGACTCCCATCCATGAATCTCCATAAATCGCAGGTGGGAAGTAAAAGCAGCTTCCACAACTCCTCAGAGAGAAGCAACATCCAAAACACAATTTCATGGTCATTTTAACTCCTCACAAGAGCAGATGGGATAGTGAATGGCAGCTGGTTCATCCACCAAAGTGGATGTGCACTGAAAGTCCATTCAAGTCAGATCCTGAGCCTGTGATGTACTTTTCTGGAGACTTAAACTTCTTCTTGTCTACAGCTGAATACAAGTGCATAACTACACTGGGGAATGTTCAAGCTTTTCTGAGCCAAGTGTATTCAAATAGCTAAGAACTTTTGAAGATAGAGGATCTGAAAGCAGGCATCAAGAAGGTAAATCACAAATACTATGGAAGTACAATCCCTTTGTTTGGGATAGGGCTCTCTGTGCTCTGCCACCAAGGTGTGGCATCCTGGTGAGATTGATCTCAGGATCTGCTGCCACCCACACTTCTTCCTGCAGGAGCTGTGTCAGGCCCTGCACCAACAGCATCCCTGCCAACCAGCCAGCAATCCCAGCAGCAAAGCCTCACTACAGTGGTGTCTGAACTCCCTGCAGCTAAAAGGTTTGGTCACTAGTCACCCACAAAACACAGACTACCCACAGTCTTGGACCTAGATTAGTGCAGCATATTCAGCTGCATTTCCTTCCTATAAAGTGTTAGCGGAGTCCTGAGTCGCTTAGATACTCTAAAAGCCTCAGGTCATGCTTGCAAAGTGTTAAAAAGCTTCTTTAATGAGATAACACTCTATGAAAAATTTTATTACAGAGCTACTGTTTCAATACATTTAGCAAGTGGCTTTTTATTGCTTGAGATGTTGTTAATAAGTAAAAGCCTGTCCAGAGCTAAAGAAAATGCAATGCTGTCAGGAGAAACAATGCTCCAACAGGAGTGAACATGCACACACATCAAAGGCCTGTTCTAGACACACTATGATGCTACAAACCACTGAGGTGCCTGAATAAATAACTGGCTGCATGCAGCAAGATCCCCTGACACAGACCTTCAGGTGTCACCTGACAGGAAGCTGGCCAAGTTCTCACCATCTCTACATTATGATCTATACACTTCCACGTAGTTTTGTGCTTTGAAATGCTGTGCAAACTAGCACAGGACAGCAAAATATGACTAAAAGTAGCACAAGACAACACAAAAGGAATTATCACTGGTAACAGGAATATTTTTCTCATGTTCCAAATATAGCCAATTCTTTGGAGGGAAAAAAATAAGCTTAATTCATTTGGGAATAACTCTAAAGCAACAGCAACAAGAGATTTATCTCAAAATCAGTGAAGTCAGTAACTTAAACCCACCCGAAAAAGTGGGATATAATCCTGCATTCTGTACAATATTTACATTACAAAATGAGCTATTTGCAAAAGGTTAAAAATGACCTGCAAATTAAGAATTGCCTTTTTTTTCAAACCTAAAATGATAAGCAGAATTTCTCACAACAGTAGTATATCCCAAAATAGTTTTATGTAGTCAGAAGATACTTTGGGCTAGCAAGCACCAAGTTATAAATTTGAAATACAGCTCTGCTTACTGTCTTCACTTTTAACTACCACAAGGTCTATTACCACGAGAGCTAGGGGTGGCTTCAGAAAGGAAGAAATGCTCTTTAAGCTCATGATAATGAGTACATGTACAGAATAGTTCATGCAAATTTCACACACTCACAAATTCTAAGATGCATCAGTTAGTGAACATGAATGAATTAGTAACTCATGCAGCTGTACAGTACACAGAAAGCTAAACATACTTACCCAGTGGTATGCTATCTAGGTCTGTGTAAATACAGCAACAAGGAAAAAAAAGCAACATTCCAATCAAAACATATCCATTTATAAAAAGAAATAAAACAAAAGTACCCAAATGTATTCTAAATTTTTCTTAGTATCATCTCATGAGAAGTAGAATAGATGCCGTAACGACATAAAATGCCAATCCAAAATCCCCAGCATATGATGACTGAACAGGATTGAATTTTTGAGCTTCCCATTCAGAAGTTAAAACAATTCCAGATTGTAAAAATAACAAGCAGATTATTTGAATTTTTTAAAAAAATCTCAATAATAAGAAAACTTTGTTTCATACATTTCACTGCTGAGAGGGTCTGCTTAAAAATGTCAAACTTGCATGTCAATTGTGAAGTATAAGATGTTACAATACAGCATCTATTCAGAAAAGAAATAGTCTAGAACGCCCAGTACAGCATGCAAAAAAGGCAAACGTGACGTGCAGCTGGCTATTCAGAAAACAAGATGAAAAAACTACCTTGCAAAGCATGACCCAGAAAAGCATCAAGTTCAGGATTTAATTCAGCTTTTTCTTTTAGCATATGAAAGAGCAGTTGGTTTTGAGTAGCACTAGTAATTTCTGTCTGCTTAAGGCGTCCCTCAAGAACTTTGATCTGAGCTTCTTTCTGAGCTGCTTGGAGACCCTAAGAGAAAGAAAGATGACAAATGCTTTATCACAACCTTTGTTTTACAAAATGAAAATTGTCAAAATTTTTTTAAAACTACAAACACAAACAATGTGTACATTGAAGCTGCCTTCTCACATCCTGAAGATCTGGTGTCAACAAAGGGTCTTTTTCTTTTCTTCACCTTTTAAAGAGACTCATTAAGCATTCCTTTAACTTGCACTCCTCAGACTGCCTTGCAAATATGCATCCAGTGGCTAAGTGGGACATGACTCCCAAGTGCAAATCAGAGTCTTTGCTTTTTTTAAGAGTAGCAAGCATCTGAAAGATCAACACCTCCACTTTTCCCAAATAACTACTTTTTAAAAAATTATTACCTATGGTTCTCTACAACAAGGAACAGGGGGAGGTGGAAGTGGGACAAGGTGGGACACAGAACTGTAATCTTTCCTACCCAATCACTCAGTGAATTTTCAGCTCCTAATGAAAGATCTTATGGCCTAACTTCCCTAGATCCATGGATTTGTGGGAATTTTTTAGTTGGAGAAAATACAGCCAAAGAAATTTATGGAACAGTTTCCAAATAGATTTCCAAATTCCAGAGGAAACAGTATGGAAAAATGAAGGTACAACACATCTTCTCAAAGGCTTGCAGGGCAACAGCAGACTTTGAGTGCTAGTGCTGGAGTAACAAGTGCAGCCCTATGAATTTACTCACCACATTTAGATTGAACTAAAGTTACATATCAACAGACACATTCTTCAGGTGAAAACAAACAATAGAAGAGACAGTAGGCATGACCAATTTTGCAAAAAAAAAAAAAAAAAAAAATCCCTTCAGCTTTTCTATGTGATAATTACTAAACAAAAAGATGATAGAATCCTTTACATAATGGAGCTTTTTATCATAGTAAAGAGAAATTGTTAACAGAGTGAGTCAGAGGCACTTTTCTCACATTACCTCTGTTGCAAGATCCATTCAAACACATCCAAGGGCTGAAAAAATATTAGAAGATTGAAATTTCCAGAAGCCAATGTGATTGTGGGAATTTTCTTTACCCTTTTTTTTCCCCACAAACTCTTTGGATTACCTGCATAGTGATGAATAAAAAATGCAAAAGAAACTCCAGAGAATTGATCAGGAGGCTGACCCAAAGACAGTTTCAGTATCATTGAAATCTTCCATTTGACACAATGAGACAGAAAGAAAAGCAGCACAAGAGCACATGATACATATGTGCACAGGGTTATATGCTGCCAAATACTTATTTTGAAAATATGAGAGTACAAATATTTCCCCAACACCTTCAGAAGAATCGCTGTGGCTCTACTCAGACTGAAGCATGTCACGCATCAACACATAACCTAAACTTTTTAAGGTTCATATTTGTACAAAGGTGGCAGAGACAGTCTTTTAAAAAAAAGTTCTCAAGCTCTCTTTAGGAGTTTGTTGAAAAACACAGAGATTTATTTGATTACAAAAAGGTAGTGCTCTTGTAAGAACAACATGAGCTAATTAATACAGTGAAGAAGGCTCTACTGGGGGTTGAGAGACAGGCAGTAAGTTGAAGAGGACAACAGATCTCAAGGGCCTTCACACTGAGAATCAGCATGACTCAGTAATGTCGACCAGCTTTGCTTTGTTTAACACCCATAAGTCATGCCTTTACATCAGCACAACAAATCTGCCCCTGGCACGTTCCACAGTCCTGGCACACACATACCTCACTTAACACATTACCTTATTGATACCCATCATAAGGAAGTGATCAAGCAAATATCGAGCTTCTGTCAAAGTGCAAGCATTAATCACTGCTGTTACATCCAAGGTCTCCCCTTCTTCCTATGTGTGCAAGAATAAGCCCAGTCAGATTGTGAAAAAGTCCCAAGAATTGTAAGTTATTGCCAGCATAATAGAAAGCATTAGCTTTGACATTTAAATGCATTGCAATCTTAACTTGCATTACACGGTTGACATTAAAACTCAGGTATCTATTGTAGAAGTCTTCATCTCAAATTTCACATAAAAGTTTTCACCTATTTTCACTTCCTGGCACAATAATTGCACAGACAAACAAAAACTAATTTCTTAATGAGAACATTTTCAGTGCTAACAAGGTTGTGTTTTCTTGTCCTCATTCTACCATTTTTGCAATAATATTTGACCTACCTTTGCTTCTTCCATTTGCATGATATTTGCTTGGCAGTCAGAAATGCTGTCGTTGATGTAGTCTATATTTGCAGTTACTGATTCCATCTCCTCATTTATGTTTTGGACATTTCTATCTGCTTCACTGCCACCCCCACCCTTGATGAGCTTCTCCCTTTTCTTTGAAAGCTTATCTCTTCTTTTTGTGAGTTCTTCACGTTGCTATTTTCCACAAAGACATAATATTACAGAAAAAGGAATTAGTAAGCCCTTAGAACACTGAAGTGCCTTTTTGTTTTCCTTCATTTGCTATAGTTTAACTAACATCATGATTTCTACGGGAAAAAGTTACACAGGGGAATACAGTAATCTATTTGCACATGATGCCATTAATGTGCTTCTTAGTTCTTACTAAGCACAACAATCCCATTGTTCAAATGTTTACTGGAGCCAAAAGTGTCTTCACTGACTACAGTATGTTCCACCCACTTTGCCAATGCTGCCGTAGCAGCAATTAATTGACAGCAAACACACTTGCAGTGCTCCCCATTTAATACCATGATAGAGCCAACAGTGCACAGCAGATCACCCACCGTAAGCAGCCTGTTCATATCTGCCTCCATGTTGGAAATAGTCATCCTCTGCATAATAATATCAGTCACTCTGCGTTCCAGCAGCTGCCACTTCATCCTGGCTGCCTTGGAGGAGTAAACCCGGCTCGTCACTGCTTTCCGCGGGTACTTCCTTCTGTGACACGTTCAAGAGAAATACACAGCTAAGTCTGGAGTAGTCCAGTGACAAATTCGCATGTGGAAATGATCAGGCCGGAATATTTTTCACAAACAACTTAAAAATGTCATGCAGAAGTTGTTGCAGGTTTCCACAGCACCCAACAGCTGCCTTTACTCAGCCCTGGACTCTACTGCACTCTCACATGCTGCACTTGAAAAACAGGTTTCAAACACTGCAGCATCTTTCATGACACACTGTTGAGTTCAAATGCCACGTAGGTGTTGTTCCCTGTTTAACAAGGAGATCTTCTTCAAATCACAGTGGAAAAGCACAAGTTAACCTGATACACTGGGCTGCATTTTCCAACAAGTTTCTCCATGAACTTAAGACTGCAGCATTGGACCACCAAGGTAATTTCTCTTGAAGAGAAGATTTAAAAACCCGCAAGATTTCAAAATCCAGTTTATGTGACTTGCCATTTAATGCCATTTTATATTATGATATTATTGTCTTAAACCCAGAACACTGAAACTGCATTTGATAATGGTAAAAGGCACATTTTATGAGCATTACATGATAACAGTTTGACAACTAACAGCTCCTGCTACAGCACCTGCAAGAAAGTCCACACAAATTTTAGTTCTTGTAAGAGAGTCCTAACAAGATTTAACCCTTACCCTGTTCCATTTGTTGCAGTTACTGACAATGCTTGAACCCTTGCAACAGGAATTCTCATCTTCTGCTGTGCTGCTGTTCTGGAGCCATCATGCTCTCCTGACAGACTAGAACTTGCTTCCTGCACGGAATGCTCAGGCAGGCTCAGCTTTCGACTCACTTTTCCTGCCACCTTATCAGACAGAGGCCTGACTTGCCGACGAAGGGCTGTGACCTGAAACACAGTGCAAAGACACGAGTTACTCTCCCCAAACTGAGCTCTAAGTTACAGCAATACAACATCACTCTGTTTTCAAAGATGCGTTGCTGTTGCACCACAGTACCTCTTCAGTTTTGCGACGTAAGATAACTTCTTGGTTTCTTTTCTGAGCTTCCAGAAGCTTGAGCTGATGCTGTGAGAAAACAGAAGTATACCACAGTATTTTTCCATTGCTTCTCACAAGGACTGCATTGCATAAACAAAAAAAGAGACCTCTACACATTAATACAAATCTGAAAAATTGCTGTGACATAAAGACTCAAGTCATGATTGTTTCTTCATCTTCCTAGAGCAGAACAAAACCAAATGTTTCACTGTATCAATTCCATCAAAACCAATAATTCCATGCAAGCAAGGTGGTAGCAACAACTTTGTGAAGATTCACTAATCACTAATTCACTGATAACATTGATATACATACTCAGTAACCACAACAGGACATAGAAGACTTATCACCTGAAGCTAGGAACTGTGTTTGCATGGAAGTCAAACCAAATTTTGTGCATTTTCACGGTGAAAATATACAGGTACATGCCTGCCTCAGTGAATGCATATGCACAGTGTGTGCCTGCAAGCAGAGGCACATCATAATGACATGTGCTTACTCCAAATGAAAGTTCTTTATCTGTCAAATCACCTCTCGTTTGCGCTGCTCCTTTTTAAGCTGTGCAATCTCTCTATTTCTTCTGGATTCAGTCATTCTAGCTTTCTCCTGCTCTTCTTTCATTTGTTTCATCAAGCGAACCTGTCAAGAGGTCATCACTTAGAAAAGCTGTTCGCACTCAAGTGCTGCTCCCTGCCCCCAACCACAGAGAGTTTTCAAATTGCCATTTTCCACTTTATTACATGCTTTTAGCCATTTATGTCTTCCATCTAATGTCGTCTTCACTCAGTGCTGAATAACAGCTAATAAGCTGTGCAAGCTTATGAATGTTTGATACCTTAATTTCTGTTCATTAAACCTAAAAGCTGCCCATCTCCCCCAGGAACAGCCTGATGCTTGCATTTCTTCTATTTTCAGACTTTCAAGCAGATAACAGCAAGAACAGAGTTATCAGATAGATGGATGCACAGGAGATTTCAGTAAACATTCATTGTTCAACACTCCATTTACTGAAATATACCTTGGTTTTCTTCATCTCTGTCACTTCCTGCTGCAGTTTCTTCAGCTGCTTTTCATATTGAGACTGATTTTTAAGCAAACGTGCATGTTCCTTTTGCGCTGTTTGAAGTCTCTGCAGTTCTTTATTCATGGCTTGGAGCTTCTTTTCATATTCTGACTTGATTTTTTTTGCCTTTTCTTCTGAATAGGTCTCTACAGAACCTAGAGTAAAAGGGAATTCTTAATCTGCTTTTGTTCAGGGTACTTTTAGTTTTCCAGCCACAGCAGATAACTACTTCCTCTGCTCTAGCACTGCTATACATTGCTCTGCAATACCTTTAAAACAACCTAATTTCTCTCTGGTTCCTGCCACCTGCACTGCTTTGAACTTTCCACCAGGTATGCATTCTGGGATAAGAGATCAACTATTAACACTTTCCTCTGACTTTTTCGTAACAAATCTGAGCACCTGAAAGCACAAATACACACATTCACACATATGTGCACAGGAGTATAACAACACTCCTAAAAGCCACCAAGCCTAGTGTTCCTCTTCAACACTGATCAACAGGGAAGGCCTAAGGAATAAGGGAACAGCAAAAGCTTAGACAGGGTATAACCTGTCTAAGCATATATATGCTTAAACATATAAAAATAAACATGCTTTTAAGCATATATATGCTTAAAAAAGAAAAACAAACAAAATACTTTCCACAGCACTCCCAAAGTGCAGTTATTTGTGGCTTGGGACTCTGTAGTCATAGGTAGTTTGTCATCTCAATACTAATACATATTCAAAAAGGTTTGGTCAGTAAGCACCTCTGAAATGTGTTCTCTTATTCTCATGCAAATAAAAACAAAGTGGGGAGGAAAGAACATGAAAAAAACTTTTAAACAGGAACTATCTCCAGGATTATGAGAGCTCTTAGAAAACTGAAAATGCTTATTCACCCAAATCAAATACCTGTCAGCAGCAATACATTTCAAAAAGTTCTTCTCTCAATTCTGATAGAAACTAGAATGATTAAAGAATCATTCACTGGCATTATGGGTACAAACCATACTTCTGTCTTCTGCAATTTCTCATCAAATTTGAAAAAGAAAATGAGAGAAGTAGAAAATGGTTCAACTTCAACAGCTTATAGAAGATCAATGATTTTTTACTTCTTACCCAAGTTTTGAAGAACCTGATCTCTTTCAAGCTGAGTGTCTCGAATTTTATGTTGTAGCATCATTAGTTTCTCTTCATACTGTTTTTTCAGTGTTTGCAACCTTCGCTGGCTGTTTTCTAGCTCATCTATCAGTTTCTGCTTAATTGCTATTTCACAGGTGATATTTGCCAAGTCAGCTTGATAATTTTCTAAAACAGAAAGATTTCTGTTAAAGTAAAGCAAGGACCACGTGAACACAGATAATCCTTGCAAGCTTAGGGTCACTGCAAATACATATTGTACATGGGAGGATTCCACACAAATCACAATGAACCTGGCCTCTGGTCAATTTCAAAACCCATACAGCGACGCTCCATCAACTGTCTATGACATGTTTTAGCACCATAACAAAAAAAATAACTCACAGAACATACTCTTCACAGAGAATTACACACAGACAGTTGACAGCACACTTTCTTGCCTACCAAGACCTGAGGTTTGACAGATATTTGCAAAACTCTACAGAATATTGCACTGACATCACCTTTTTCATCAGAGTCAGAATCTGATTCATCTGAGCTTTCAACAACTTCCATATCATCTTCATCCTCATCATCTTCCTCTTCTTCATCATCATGATCACTGACTTCCTGAATTTCCTCCTACAAAACATACAGACATTAAAGCACCCCCACAGTTTCCATGCCTCAATCATTTTTGACTGTCACTGTGAAGCTGCAGAATTCACCTAGCACATTCCTAATTTTCTTTCTATCACCTTGTAAATCTTTAAACAGACAATGAACAAATAAGCCAAACACTTATCAATACTTACTCCCTCCAATTCATTATTCTCTCTCTCAGAAGTGCCTTTTTCATCTCTTTTCTCCTGCTCGTTGTCTGTGTTATCCTCCTTAACACTAGTAAAAGAGGCAGACACAAATTATTCACAAACTGAAATGGCAATTGTTTCCCATCCCCCAAACCAGTAAGTTGTAATTCCAAATAAAGATGAAAAACAAAGTGTAGTTAGAGAAATGTACAGGTGTTGGGCATGGGTAAAACACAACTTCCAAACTTCTGCAGATAATAAAATGCCTCATTACTCTTAATCTTGGTTTGCAAGGTGATAGTAATGATTAGCACATTGTTCCAGCATACTGCACAGCTGGGACAATCAGAATACACATCTCCATGTACAGCAGTACTCATTTTGCATGGAAGTTGCAGTGTACCCAGAGTAGCTTTTACAAAACAATAAAAGAACATTGTGAGCAAGTACAATGTATATTACAGGTATTCCTACACTTTCAAGCTATAGCAGAGCCTACTCTACTCAGAATAGTCTTAACATTTATGAATAAACCTTAAACAATATCCTAATTTATTGTGCTATAACCACTCTTTTGATTAGTTATCTACTTTGACATAAAAGGAATGCTCAAAACAGTCACTGATACAACTATAAAAAGGGTTTACAGCAGGGGTTTTTTTTTTTGTTTTGTTCTAAATGTCTGGTGTATTACCCAGTAGGGCAAGTTTTAACACTTTTAAGTGCACATTTAAGACATCACATGTAGAAATAAAACAAAAAATCAATGGCACTCTGCAAATTGGCACAGACCAGGTATCTCTAGTGTTACATATACAAAATCCAAAGTTCCAATGGATGGGAAGTTGTGACAGAATAGAGCTAGACACCATAGGGGTACTAATGAAAAAACGTGGTTAGGACTGCATAGTGTGGAATCCACCTCAGCTAACATCAGCTGCATAAAAGTTTGGCCAGTTATGCTGTCACTGATCAGGCACAGAAATTAGAAATGCACATCTTCCTCCACTGATACCAAGAGGAGCTCAGATTCAAGATCAAACTCTTGGGCAAATCCAATACTTAGTGCAGGGACAAGAAATATACAGTAGATTTGAGACACTATGATTTGGTAAGTGACACCTTTGAAACAGAGCTTGAATCTAAAAAGTGCCTGTTGAGTAGCACTGTGCTGTGTGCATGTGATTTTCTGTTGTACTACTATATTTTCTGTTGTATTATTATATCTTTTTAATCTGTTCAATGCTAACTGATTCCCTTCTGCTCCACTCATTACCAGTTATGAGCTGACCATGCAAAAAGCAGAAAGCTTTTGCTTGGATCATCTGAATCCATGCAGCAGCTGGGGATGCTGTAATTTAAAAATCTAACCAGATTTGTACACAAAAAAAATGCCTAACAGGGAACACTGTGTCACACAGTCTCATTTCCACAGATTCTCATCTCCCTCAAACTAGAACATGTTCTATGTTGGTTATTAAGCCTAAAGGATAATGGATCTTAGCTCCAATCCTCGTGCAAATTGAGGCAAACCCCCAGTTTCCTTTCCACTCAGAACAGAACCAACCACTACAGAGAATTTGTGTTCTGACTAACAAAGGGGAGAGATAGGAAGGAGGAGAGCCAGCAGCTCTCTGAGGTAGAACTGTACTGCTTAATATGTATGCTAGTGGTCTGTGGATTCACATCATCTGCATCAATTCAGTGGGTAGGTTTTTTGGATCAAAGTAGACAGCAGAAAAATAAAAACTCCTTTAGTTTCACTTTTAATTATAATATAATTCTCTTTTTAGAGCCTTCAGCTTAACTGCTCTCTGTGAAGGACTATTCATCTACTGGTTTGGCTGAAACAGAATGGGAGGAATGATCAAGGTTTTCATCACATGCTTTCAGAAACCAAAGCAGCAGACTTCACTGAGGTGTGATGGTCCAAGACACTCTTGATCTCACTTGCCAAAATTATTATTGTCATATACTGCCTGCCAGACATTTCATACTATATGTGCTACTGCACCTTCCTCCTGCCTTTCATTTCTCTTAGGCCATGCAAGAAAGAAAACAATTCAACAGGAATTCCCAAGGTGCCACCTCCCCACAAAAGCTTGCTCAACCCTCTGTAACTCCAGAGTCAACCTCAATTCCACAACAAAGGCTTCTTCCAGTTGAAACACTGGTTGAAAGTGAAAACTCAGGAAAGAATTCTGAAAATTCACTACTCATGAAGTACCTATGAATCTGCCCAACTTCTTTTCATGTATGACAACCAGTTAATTGAAATGACAGGTAATTAAAAACCTGGGAAATATTCCAACCTTCTTTCTTCTTGACTGCTTTCCTCAAGTTTCTGTAGCCTTCAAAAGCACGAGGTACAGTATTGGAAGGCCAAGCCAATGAAAGACAAACCAGACAGTGAAAAGCAAAAGTGATAAGAAGGTAAAAAAATGATATATATGAGCTTGCGGAGTTTAAAATGAAATTTTAAAAGATACCATCAAGAGACAACAAGTAGTAAAAAGGCAATACATCCTGGACAGTTGGAAAGTAAACAGAAAACAAAAAAGAAGCATGTGTAGGTTAACTAATTTGGCACTGATAACAAGTAAATTCAAGTTACACTAAGGAAGAAATTTCAGACAATATATTTAACTTTGCGAATTATTTCTAATAATGGATTAAGAAAATATCTCAAATCTAGAAAAAGCTTTCTCCTCTTTCTCCTCTTCTCCACTGACCCAAAGTTACATATTCTCAGGAACATATAAGGAAAAAAACAATGCATTAGTTTTATAAATCCTGATAACACATTACAATATAAAGCAAGAATAAGAAAACTTTTACTTTATTAACTTATTAATATTCTAAATAATATATTCTGAATATTATTAATATAAAAAATCTTCAAACTGCGTTCATGTTTTTGTTTGGGTTTTGTTGTCTGTTTTTAAATAAAAAGTAGAAAACTGCAGCTTATTTTTCTGGGATTCAGAAAGTACATGTGAATAATTTCTTGTTATTCTTTAAAAAATTAACAAAAAACATGCACCAGAAGCAATGAGATGGACAAAATGTTAGTATTTCTGCCAGCACTTTTTCCTCTTGAATAAATGTGGATTTATCAGTAAAAAAAGTCTGCATGACATATGTAAGCATAGAGATGGCTTAAAATTCATCAACTACTGAAATTCCTCATTTCCCATTATGACAAAGTTTCAAGCAAGAGCTTTTGCTGCCTTTTCACCTTATACTGCCTACCACCTTCCTTTGCTATCAGCTGGAGCTAGCAAGCTGAACCCCACATAACTTTCATCACTAATTTAGTTTAATTAAGGTTAGGGCAGTCAAAAGAAAACAGTCAGAAATGGTTACCAGGTATGTAAAAGTTTGACTAACAACTGGAAGGAATGTGAAAGATTTCCTCAGGGGCTTCTAGTGGCTAAGTCTCATTAAGTCACACTATGGGATACTCCAATCAGTAGGCAAAATATTATTGCTGTGTAAACTGTTTCCAATAAACTTCACGACAGGTGCTTATTAAGGCTACAGATATTGAACACTACATACCTGCTGCTCATTCAGCACCTTGCTCTTAGACCTTCAGGCTACCTCACAACTATTTAAATAAGTTGTATGTATTTAAAATTATGCAACTTTTGTCATACTGACCCATACCCAGGAAACAAAAGACCAAGAAAGGCAGCAGAAGGGGCAGAACTAGTAGCTAGGCTTACCAATCCCATTTAATAGAAAAATGCTAGTTAGACAACTTGAAAGGAAGGACAACACTAAAAAGAAATAGTAGAGTAAATGCAACTAAGTGCCTACAGAAGACAGAATTATAACAAAGAATCCCCATCAAACTGCATAGCAAAGAGTCTTGTGTATTGCATTAATGTCCACACTGCCAATTCCTGGATTTTCAATAAAATAAAATTCACAACGATACAGCCTTAACACAGACTTAGCACTAACTGGATAGAAATGCTCTGCAGATAGCAAGAATGACAATGTATCATCCCTCAAATTCTAACTCTTCTCAGCATCTAAGGAATTTTCCTCCCCACACAAGCACCCCAAAAATTTCTATTCATTACAAAGCAGTCTGCAGACAGGCCAGTAGATAAATTCAAACCTAAGCAGCACTTTGAAGAGTATGACCCCATTTTATAGAACACAAGGCCCACTTAAGGATGGAGCCATCAAGAGGCCTCTTTCAACTTTCATTTTTCTATAGCTCTCTAATTCTATAATGCTAGGACTCAAAATGATCTCAAAAATAATTTGTGGTAAGTAGTCCCTACTTTTGGATCCGACTACTGGGCCGTCCCATCACAACATTATTATCTTGGTGTGAGAAAGTATGACTGGCTTTCAAAAAAACTAAACAAAACAAAAACAAACCAAAAAAACACAACCTAACAACTGAGGCTCTATCTAAGCATGTAGTTAAATGCATGCTTGATTTTAAAATGAGTTAAAAAATACGAAATCAAATCTTTGATTTGTTCCTGCATTTACAGTTAAAGCACTCACTGAAGTGCTTGGCTGAAGTGAGCACAGAACATTCTGCTGATTTTATTTAATACTTCCATCTTACCCTCAAGTTCCTACAAAAATGAGACAAAATCTATCACAACCCCCATAAAAGTCTTAGAGCTTCCTGAAAAATGATATGCAAAGAATCTAGTTGTACTTAAAATGACTGTTCTCTAAAAGCATCAGACATTTGTGTGGTGAACGGATTTATAAATACAGGATCTAAAATTAAAGATATGACTGATCCTCATCTACTTTATACTATGACTATTTCAAGCTTAAACTATTACAGCTTTACTCTGAACTTGCAGAAGTCTGAAGGACCATTATTAAAAAGAGTAACAGATTAAAAGCATGGAAATTTCACCTAAAACTGAGAGATTTCTAATGGATGCAAAGTCTCTGAGTACACAAATCCTTGCTGTGCTAACTGCTATCTGAACAGGCATTTATGTCAATTTCTATGAGGATTTTAGTAGATGAGAAGTTGGACAGCAAAAAAATCCAGCAAAGCATGATGTTGCAGAGAGTTAGGAAACCTCAAATTAAAAAACATTCATAGAAGCAAAAGATAAAGCAAAAGAAGCCATTTCAACAGCTACCAAAGAATCCCCAGCTATTCAGAATATCTTTTCTTCAGAAAGCTGTTTCAGTTTTTACATAGAGTTGAAAAGAATGTAACATTTTTTTCAATCTTCTGTTAAATTTCAGGTGCATTTTAGAAGAAGTTTTTAAAAACAACAAGATTTAGAGAGAGCACCTGTGCTTTTATCATTGTGCATAATTACACAGAAAAGTTCATTACAAAGGAGACAAATACTGCACACTTCACTGGAAGAAAAGATGCAAAAGAAAAACTGTAACTTCAGCATCTAAAAGGGTTTCAAGGAACAGCAGTTTAGGGTCCAAAACCACACAAAAAGCCTTTTTAAGTTTCAGTAATTAAAAAAATAGGCCTTTTTACTAAGAAAGAGAAAACAAATAGCATTATAATTCATACACCACCTCTTTTTCTTTTTCCTTTCTTTTTTTTTCAGCTTTTCTAGATCTTTCTTGGCTATATCTAGAATTTCCATTGTCTCTTTCTCTGAGGAAAGCATAGAAGCAGAAAATGCTGATGGTCCACCAAAGTACGTGGCTCTTGATGAGGCTCTTGACAAGTTGCGTCGAAGATTTTCATTCACTGCTTCACTTTCTAATAATTTTGCTCTTAATAAAAAACAAAACAAGGAAGAATTGTAGACCATGAATTACGACTATTGCCAGTACATCAATGCAGTAAATTTCTTTAAAATACCATTTTAGACAATGATTATATATACTGTACATATGACCTTGACAGAATACATGAAAATATGTCTGTATGAACATAAACAAAGATACATATATACACCCACAGAGATACATAGCTGAACATGCTTTATGAATATAGATAGTATATGAAAGCTACACAAAAGCTCTAATGTAAACTGAAGATACGTCAGATAATTTTTTGCATGGTATACATCCAAGATATAGAGAAATAAAAATATCTAACATATTTAAGAGTTCTTGAATTTTAAAAGGAAATATTTTTAAAAAAATATTTTTTAAACAAGTAATTTCCCAGTGCTGTCATTTTTATACAAGGTTATAAAGTTATAAAAGAATTGTTCTAAATTTTACCGTCCTTGGTGCAACAATATTAAGTTATCACCACAATTTAGGCAACATCTTACTCTCATTTCTATTGTCAGTTTGAACCCTAACATTTTACATGTTTGTGTCCAAGAGCAACACCAGATGGTCTTAGAAGCTGAAGGACCACTCTCCTAAAGTAATCCCTACACAGGAAGACAGCTGAAGTATTGCTAACACTTCTATTATTTTTTTAAATTAAAATTGTCCAAATACATATAATGCAAATACCTGAGATCTTCTATTTCCTTGATATAGTTATGAATCATGTTGCTAATTTCTTCATTTCCTTCCCCTTTGAAAGACAGAGGGAAAAGGGGAATGAGGGAAGGGAAACACTGAGAAAGGGTGGTAACAGTATAAACATCTGAATATGGCTACTAGGCACAAGGTACCAGCAAAGAGAAACAGTCACAGGAGCTACACATGTAAATCTTATTTGGAAAATAGCTTTCCTTCTTAAACTGAGTTACATTTTTTGTTCCTCTCTCATGTAATCATCATATGGAACTTGTTTTTCATACTAGCACATGTTAACAACACTTCAATCAAAATTACTTATCTGGAGTCAAATGAACTTGGTCTGGTTGTTAAACCACCACAGGGGCTAAGCATACAAATAATTCCTACACAAAAATATTATTTCATGTTTCCTCTTGTTCACATTTCTAAATGGATGGTCAAATCAGAGTACCAAACTATTTGTATTCTTAAAAAAAGACTCCAGAAACAGAAGAAACAATCATATGGGGGCCTATCCCTGCCAAAGGAGGTCCTACATTGCTAACAAAAAGGCATCATTTTATTTCAAGGGATCAGTGAAGCAAGGACATACAATCAATTCAAGTTATGAATTTATGAAGCAGTTGATGCACATGCACAGCGTACCTGTCCTGGCTAGCACTTGGTTGGCCTGATCACTCATGAGCTGCGTTATTCTGGCTCTAAGAGCATCAATGGTCTCTTGCATTGCTTTAATTCTAACACGCAGGTTGTTGTTTTCTGTTTGCAGCATTGCATTCTCATGGAACATGTCATTGATGCTTTCAACGCCTTCTTCATCTATAATCCTTTTACCCTTCAAGAAAGTAAAAGTCAAGGCTTACCTACACTTAAAAAAATTCTAAGTCAGTAAATGCAATCCACAGGTGACTTAGAATTCTAAGCACACACTCATAGCACAATCTCTCAAAGACTTTAAGACAATGATAAAGGGATAGTTTTCAAAAGACCGATGTCTGGGCCAACACCTTAGCATCTGGGTTTTGTGTAATTCCACTTTAGGCTGAAATACAAGTTCTTGAAGAGGTTAAAAAATAAGAAGATAACTCTTTATCAAATCAGAATACTAGCTCAAGAAGAGCAAAAGGTGATCCTGTTCAGTGATGACCTTTATTGCTCAGAACACTGAATAAAACTCAGGAAGAAACAGGCATGAGTATTTGCCTTATATACTTCAGACTGGATTTTTAAAACTGTTTTAGCCATCCAGGAAGTTTTCAAAAGCAATACACAGTAACCATACACATTCACTTATGCATCAGTCTAAGTTGTGGTTTGGTCATTTTTGATTTGGAAGTGACTTTCTCATTGCCTTTCAAAAAGCAAACAGCATGTATCATGTAAATACCACTGACATTTGCTGACATCTCTTTTTTGGGGATACAATCGACGCTTTCCAAAAACACCTGGTAATCACTGGAATTAAGTGTTGTTTACGTCAGGGCTGCTTTTCCAATGTTTTTAGTGTATGAAGTGGAAATAGTCCACAGAGGGGGAAAAAACTGTGGAATCATAAGCATTTTAAAGTAGAAGAAATCCTAAGAGGACAAACTTACGGTTTTGTATTCCATAAGTTCCATCTGTAGCCGTGCAATCTCACTGCGCAAAGCATTTATTTGTTGACTGGCCCTATCCTGATTAACCATCACCTTGTTCTTGATGTTGCGTGCCCGGTTGGCGTACTTCAACGTGTTCAAAGTTTCCATGAAGTCTCGATCTGAAGGGCTCACACACGCTATCATGAGAGTTTGACTGGAAGGCAGAAACACAGGTCAGCATTATACACCATAGAGAAAAAGAGCAGAGAGAAGCTAACAGGTCCTCAGGCACAAGGTGAAACAAGAGTAGCAACCTTACAGTATTTGTGAAAATATTTCTGCATCTAGCTCACTCCAAACTGTGAACCACAAAGGTCAGCAGGTCTTGTATCTCCCTAGCATAGAACAGGAGATGCTAGATCATTACTTGTTCCATACATGAAACTGTAAAGCTATTAATGGGTGTTTCCAGAAACTTTTCTCAAACATTTACCTAAACATACATAAACTGAGATTAAGGAATTAATAGTCAACCTAAATTCCTGGACAATGATTTGGATCATGCAGCTGTCAGGACTCAACTGTAATTCCTGAGCTGCTTACCTCCATCTGAAAGATGCCCAAATGCTCATCTTACCTGTCCATACATGTCTAATGTGCCTGTTCTCTACCTCAGGTTCTGAACTGGCTGAGTTCTCCACGGCAAGTTATCTCCTGTTCTCCAACAGAACCCCAAAACTAGGGCTTACCCTTAGCACTCTGTGTCTATAACTGTATTTGTACCACATTTCATAACACCACTGCTTAGAGCAACTTTCTGCAACAAAAAGCAGCGGGACCAGAGCTCTGGGCCCAAGAGGGCTATGAGCAACCATGCTTCTTTCAGCTTCCTACAACATCCCCTAGCCATCCCATCATGGGATATTATTGCAGGGTGAGAACACATTCCATGCTCCCAATGAAAGATAAAGCAGATAGACCAGCAGGAATCAGTAGGACAAATGCAGAAAAAAACCAAAACAATTTTCACTCCAACCAAGTACTTCCATCATTCAACAGGTTCCTTCCCTCAGTCCCTGGAGCACACTCATTTCATGTCAGGTAAGAACAGCCTAGAAGGTCAGAACCAGAATTCCAGCTGCAGATCACTCTGAAGGTGCATACATTGCCTAAACTCTAGACAGAAAGGGCAAAACACCTGCATTTGAAGGATTGAGTCCACTCCTGCAAGTTTTAAAGGAATTGGCTTCTCCATTGCATGTCACAACTTGGATAGTTAGGTTAGGAAGAGTGAACTGTCTCTGGGCAAAGGAGCATTATCTGCACCAGGCAGGCTGGATTCTGATCTTCACTTTCTATAATTTCTGACTAAGCCAAACAAATTAATCCCTGCAACACTCTGTGAGGTGAACAATCATATTCACCATACACACTGGGAAACTAAGCTAGAAAGAGTAACTAGCCTGGGGCTACAAAAAAATTCACTTTCAGCAACTCTTCCTCAGTTCTCACCCATATCTTTCTGTCAGTTCTCGAAACAATTTTATTCCTCAAGATAAGGCCATGCAAGATTAGGAACAAATTTTTTAATTCTGACATTGAGAATGCACTTATTTTTCTAAATCTCAGAGGACTGGTTCTGCCTTGTGTTCAACTGGAAAGCTGAACAACTTGAACTCCAGTTTTCTATCTAAATTGTAAAATGGACTAGGGTTTTTTGACACTGTTCTGCTTCCTTTATGTCACCATTTATTGAAATTGCTCCCCCTGCTCCTGAAGTTATGAAGGTTTTCATTTTTCATATTATACATGATAACATTCCTTTTAAAACACCAACGCTCCATATTTTTATTTGAATAATTCAAGAAACATTACTATTTAAGTGCTGCTTAAGAACTGCTACAGCATTATACTCAAAATAAGGATTATTTTAAGTGAGAATAGTACAGTGATATAATGTTTTCATCACTGTTAACTCAGGATTTACTACAACCTTATCCAAATCATTTCTAGTGAATTTCTGTAAGTATTTGTTAAGAGAAACAATAATGTGGACAGTTATACCTAGAGTGGAAGTTGGAGGGCTACAGAAAAGGCATAAAGAAATCTAAATCTGATTGTCCAGAAGAAAAAACTGCAATATTTGTTAAAATTTAGCTTTCCCACACATTTTGATTGCCAAAGCCCAGGCAAGAAACCATTAAAAATGTGAGGGTTTTATATATAAATATATATGAAAAACATCTTCCTTAACAGCAATGTGCTGATTTGAGATGTCTCAGCCTGTATGTCACATACAAAAAAACTGGGGGGAAGGAAGGCAGAAATAAGTACATACAAGTAGCATTAAAACTAAAAAAAGACAGAAAGAGTACATACAAGTAGCATTAAAACATTCTGGGGCAGCATTTGCTATCTGTACATTTGTGCTGGTTTTGGCTGGGATATAGTTCATTTTCTTCACAGCAGCTGGTTTGGATTTGTGCTGGAAACACCTCCTATGGGTCTGTGATGCAGCCATGCTTGAGCTGCTGCTGAGCAGGGCTCACACAGAGCCAGGGCCTTTTCTGTCCTCAGGCTGCCCCACCAGTGGGTGCACAAGGGCTTGGCAGGGGACACAGCCAGGACAGCTGAGCCACCTGACCCAAGGGATACTCCATCCCATAGGGAATCGTGCTCAGCATACGAATTTGGGCCAGTGAGACCAAAGGGAGGATATTCAGTGACAGCCTTTGTCTTCCCAAGTCACCCTAAGGCATGATGGAGCTCTGCTTCCCTGGGAATGGCTGAACCATGGGAAATGAAATAATTCATTTCCCATGCAGCCCATTGGAAATGAATTATTTCCTTTGCTTTGCTTGAACATGCGACTTTCGCTTTAGCTAACCAAGTGTCCTTATGTCAAACCCTGACTTCTCTCCCTTGTGATTCTCTCCCGTCTGTGCAGGGCTCGGCCGGCACCCCCATCGCGCACGAAATAAACTCTGGGATTACTCCTGAAGAACACGGGGGCAGCCGCGGAGCTGTCAGACGCGAAGATATTTTAGAGACAAAGTATTTCTACACAAGGCTGATTTTAGAATTTTTTAAAAAAAAAAAACCATGCTCAGTAGCTTGTGTATTTGATAAAAAAATTAATGAAGTGCTTTTTGCATTTATTTACAGAAAGAGCTTAGCAGAGCTGTGCTGTTAGATTTCTGCTGATTTGTCTGTAATTCTTGAGTTTCTTTCTCCCTTTTGCGCTTTTGAAAGTTTCTAGCCCTTACGTCACTTGTTTTTTCTGGCTCTCCTTTCCCTCACACTGCAGTGCTTCAACTTGTTACTAAAGCTCTCTCTCTGAAGAGGATCACAACAGTTTGAGAATTTTCTTCCACTTCTCCCTACTCTTTTGGGTAAAAACTTCCCACTCTCTTAAACACAGGAGTCAGGCATATTGGATCACATAAAAGAAGAAGAGTACTATCTTACTAAAATATACTCAGCTTTGGTTCCTCTTATATTTGTACATGTTAGCATTAAAAATACAAAATCTGTGTATTTAATAAATTTGTTAATGTTTCCTTATATAAAGCATCCAGAGGTCAAAGCTTCCCTTTCACTGTATGTTCAGAATGTATACAAATGGATTCATACAAACCCTGGTGAAAGGCCACTTTGTTTTTATTAAGCTGCAATCCAGCACCAGGTAACTGAACAGAGGCATCATAGGCTGAGATATATAATCTCTAAAAAGATGAAAGTGACTGTGGGTGGTAAACTGACTCCAAGCTCCTGTGCATGGCAGTCAGAGCAAACAATTCACTGACATTTAAAAAACAAAGCAACAACAACAACAAAAAAAAACCAACTTCTAAGGGAGAAACTCATCACAGCTTTAAAATATGCTGTAAACAAAATCTACCATTTGTACTATCTACAATCTACAGATATTTTCATGGGAAGAATTTGCCTGAAAATGATAACTTCTAAGTAACCTGAAGCTTCATGTCTAGTAAAATAATAATAGCACTGAAGAGAACAACACAAAAATCCTCTTTCAAATCTTTCTCTTCCATTGATGACAATTATTTGCACGACAACTTATCACCAGATTCTTCCTCCAACAAGACTTTTATTGACATTTAATGTTCATTTTACTTTCTGCAGATTATGTTCTCACTCATGCTAATTCACAATGAAATACATAAAATGTTCCACTTTTCATACCTGTTTCCCCCAAGAGAGTCTTGAAGTAGCCTTGTAAGCTTTGAATCTCTGTATGGTACATGAGTTGCCTTCTTGCTTTTATCTCCCAATGCACTAATTACATTGCCAAGTGCCAGCTATAAAACACCAAATCACATAATACACAAGTCAGAATCAGCTCCTGTGTAGTTTTATATTAAAACACCTATAAACTGGAGTCATCATATTGTGATAAAACTAACATACTCATGACAGTAAGCATAAGAGTATTTCCAAAGATTTCTGTATCTTACATTTAGAAATTTTTGTGTTATCAACAGTGCATTGGATGACTTACAGTCTGGTACCTGGAAGTGCCAAAGTGCTTAGCACAATTCATATGCACTATTAGTATCTCATGTCAGTCACAAACTAAAGTTAGTACTACTTAATCTTACAAATATTTGCTTTGGATGACAAAGTTGATCTCTACCTCTAACAGTAGCTATAATTTCTTTAAAATTAATTTCATCAATCTGCTTTATGCTACATTTAGAATAAAATAATGGGCATTTATAGGAAGGAAAAAACCCAGAATTTAGTATCTCTACAGTTATAAAGCAAAAAATGTCTGATAATTATTTGAGCATTTAAGACTTGAAATTAAAGGCTTTTAGTCCATGGCTATCCTGTTCCATTACTATAAGGATCTAATGCATATTTATAAACAATCAAACATTTGGCTGTGAAATTATTTTTATGCGGAACTACACACACTTCAGTCAAACTGAAGGATTTTGCTTTAGGTGGCGCCCTGTACTGCAAGTTCTTGCTTTGGAAATGCTGCAGCTGCCACCAGCAGATGAAGAACTGCACACACCCTTCTTGCTTTGAAGGATTTAAAGCACTTTCAATCTGTTCTACAAAACTGAGGGCTGGACTTCACTGTAAATAAAAGCTTTGTGATCTTACATTAGTTACATCACACTGATTTTCACCTTCGTGCACTTTATGTGCTCTTTGTTAGGACACAACTATGTCATCTAGATCCCCCCAATCCTGCTGGCTTTGTGCTTATGTCAATGATGAAATTGAACTGAATACTCTCTCTCTTCCATATAATATAACCAGAAGAGCTACAGAAAATAACCAATGTCATGATGGCAAGAGAATCATTGAGAAAATTCTAACTGAACAATACCCCAGGAAACTGGTACTGCACAGCAGCCCAGGAAAAAGGAGACATGTTTTCACATATAGAACAGATATGTATTTTTGTGTCTTATTTAAAAGAGTTGCACAGAGCCTCCACATAGCCATGGTACACAAAACAAAGACATGAAACTACAATTTCCACTGATAATCAGCAGCTCTACTTTTCAGTGCAATTCAGCATTAACAAAATCATTTCATACAATCAATTTAAAAATGACTTAATACAGTTAATTAAAAAATAGCCAGCACACAGACAAAAAAAATTAAGCTATAAGCTATAAATTTCATTTCTAAGTGTTATGCCTGGGTTTGTTTTACATTATATTGTAGAGTTGTATAGTCTTACTAGTCCACAGTTGATGGAAATGCCTTCCTTTGCCCTTTCTCCTGTAGCTCCTGTTCGCTTTAACCTTTCAGATCCCGCCAGATCAACAAAATGAAACTTGGCAGTAAGAGTTTCATATTCATTCATCTCAGAAGACTCAGATATTATCCTGTTATCAGTGGCATTATCCTGAAGCAAAGAAGAACCCACAAGGCTCGGTGAGATCTTTCACATTAACATTTGCAAAGTTCAATTATTTACAACAATTATTTACAAAACTACCTCTTTACTATGACCATCTCTTTATTCTTTCTTTTATAACAACAGTATTTTGAAACATACTATCTCCATTTTAATCATATGTACTAACACATCATTCTTGAAGACCTAGTTCTAGATGCATGTGATTACAAATTACTGTAAGGACAAGCTACCATTGCTTCTTGATGAAGAAATAAGGGGAAACATCTATTAAAAAATACAAGTCTCCAGCAAGGTCAGCAACAAATTTGTATCTCATGTAAAATGCACTCTTGAACTGATTGTCAAAGGAAACTGATTTAAAAAAAAAAAAACAAACAAAAAACCCAAAAACCCAAAAACTTTAATTTCATTATTACCCCACAAAATCATCAGAACCAGCTAGTTTATAAACCTGCCAAATAGCTGAAAGATATTTTGATTTAATACCTCTCTAAATCCTATCACCAGCCTCCCTGTGGGATGACTCTTCAACTTACATTAGGAATTATTGTTGGAAACCATTTCTCCTAGCGGTCAGTATTCCACTAGCACTTCTGACTTCCCCAGGAAATAAGAACAGCAGAGGGAACAAGGGAAAATGAAGAGGTTCCTTTCTCCCTTCCACCTTCCTCCCTCAGGTAATGACTGGCACTTGCTGCAAGCCTCTATCAGTGCAGGGAGTCTGCCCAGGAACACACTGCCCTGGGGCAGGTACCACAGCCTCAGCCTCTTTCCACTTCACATCCCAAAGCACAGGGGAAAATTATCCTTTTTCATTAGACAATCCCAAACTTTTTTTCTGTCAATTAGTTTTGTTCTACCATTCACTGTAGACTTTTATTTTACTACAAGTGTGGTTAGACTTATTGTCAGGAAAGTAACACAATTAGAAAAGTCTTTAAATCTTGACTTTACTCCTTGACCTTAATGGTAAGACACCCATTGCAGGGCAATTTATACTAATTTGGCATGGTGTCAGATAATAAACATATATTGAGTGTAGACTGGATTCAGAACAAACTCTCACAGCCCAAACTACAAGCTTTATTAGGAATTTCTAATCACATTAAGCATAGAAAACCCAGAAAAACCTTAAAAAACAAAAAACAAACAAACAAACAAAAAACAAAAAAAAAAAAAAAAACCAAAAAAAACCCCAAAAAACCCGAACCAACAAACCCAAACCTAATGAAAAAGCCAAACACAGACCCTCAGGTATTCTGTGGTGACCTTTATGTCCTTGGCCAGCCAGCCTAAAGCTCCCTTTGCTACTGCAAGGGGTAGTGCAGGTCTCTGCAGACCAAACCCTTCTGATGGTAGTTAAATATTTCATGCATCCTTTTGTAGCAGTAACAGAACAGAATGGGAACTGTGCCACTTCCACAAGACCAGGAATCATTATTTCTGTTATTTCGATGTTTACACTCTGGGGGCCACACTCTTATTCTTCAGAGTCATGATTAATGCATCCCTTCACTCTCCCTCATTTAGCAAGGGAAATGCACATCCAGAAACTTCCCAGAAGCATGTCTGGTGTGCAGAGAGCCCCAGGAGGCTGTCTGAGCACTGCAGCCCGGGCTGCCTGCCAGCCCTGGGCACGGGCCACTGCGCACACCGGGGGCACGGCCACCGCTGTCACCCGAGAAGGACAAACTGCGTTGCCCTAGTAACAAAGGGCTCCCAAAACTGCTGTCTACAGAAACCTGAGCTACATCTCTCCTGGCCACCCAATAATAGCTTGTATTAATTTAGATTCCAGGAGCGTTCAGAGGACAGTGTCAGGTCTAGCCTCTACTCTCCTAAACAATACAGGGAAAGAAGAGGGTGTGGTCTTAAAAAATAAAGGATTTAGAAATGCCCAGCTCCACAGTCACTTTATCTTGTGTGTATCTCCCAAGAAAAGCTGAAACAAAACAGTTTGACATAAGGCAGAAGGTGGCCACCTCTTCCTCTAACATAAACCTCTGTAAAAACACAGGCAGAGCCAGGCAACAGTCCCCTGGGGCAGCTCAGCTGGCAGGGAAGGCTGCAAGTGCACCAGCACAGGGGGACTGCTGCGACAACAGCCTGCAGGAAACAGGCCCCCAGAGGACCTCTCACTCTCCAGCAGACAGTTTGCAACAAAAAATTCCAAGCAGACAGTATCACCACACAGTGACTGAAGTGCCCTGTGTGGGCTTGTAGTGTGATGCCAATCCCTCCCAAGTGAAGACAGCTGACCACACCACCAAATCCACAGTTTCAGCATGGAAAGCAGAAAGAAGTGTTTTCAGCAGGTGTATAAAGCAGGTCTACGTACCACAAAGAACTAGGAAGGAGCACTCATTTTGCCTGTAAATGATTATTTGGAGCATTAAAAAATAAAAGCAACCCCCCAAAAAGCACTGAAAATCCAATTCACTGTTCCACATGCTTAAAAATGTGATAATTATGCTAGCCAGATAGTATGCAATATTTAAAAATTATATGCAAAAGACCTTTAGAATATTCAAGTTAAGTCCCCCTGAAGGTACTGTAGT
Organism: Serinus canaria; assembly: GCF_022539315.1. Lineage (NCBI taxonomy): Eukaryota > Metazoa > Chordata > Aves > Passeriformes > Fringillidae > Serinus > Serinus canaria. The sequence goes on along the minus strand of NC_066314.1, from coordinate 14,589,006 downwards.
TTTCAGTAACGTGGATTTCATTAACGTGAAGGGGAGAACTCTCCCCTTCACAAGATACACCTAACAGCAGCTAACAGCTGAACAGTCACACACAGAATATTCTACAGAACAGCCCCATGTTCATTCATAGTCTGAACTTCAGTTGCATAGATTTAACAAAATACCTGCACCCCGAATATACAGCTATTTAAAACATATACAGTGAGCCTCAGAATTTAATGCTTTTCTACTTGCACCTTATTGGATATCAACAATTAATCTGAAATATCCAAGCAGTTTCAGTTAGCTGCAAGTTTAAACCCACTAACTTCTAAGACACTTAAATGTGCTTTACCAATTAAAGACAAATCATATTTTAACTTTCTCACTTGTGTATGTCACAACAAAATACTGAAGAAAATGCTAGGGGAGAAGAGGTAGGTTCCTGTAAGAGTCTGCAATTTATGGTTGCCTCTGGCTAGAGGATAGTTACATGTGCACAGATTAAATCAAATTATAATAATGCTTAGCAAATTCATCTTTACTAAGTCCAATTCAAATAGCAGTGGCTGCCAAAACTATGCCCATTTTGAAAAATGGCTACCAAAGAGAAGTTTGCCAGCAGCAAAGGTACGTACGGCGTTAAAGGCGGGACAGACCCTGGTCTGACACAAGTGTATGGTGAAGATAGCGTGCGACCGTGAGCTCTGAACGTTCATCTGAGTGCTGGCAGTGGTTCGAGACAAAGCTCCCAGCTTCAAGCACTGCATCATCTAGAAAACAGGCAACAAGTACATTGCATCCCTTGCTGGTTAAAGGAAAAATGTTTTATGACTAAAATGTCTCTCTTTGCTATGCATTCAGTTCCTATATGCAAAAAATAAAAGGACAAAGATCCCTAAATAAGCAAACTAAAACTACTTTTTGTGATTTCTGTAAAATACTTAAATCTCCATATTCCTCTCTATACTGTACCCTAGTAGTAACATACCTATCTTCATTCACCTGTACAAAAAAAAAAGTACAACAACATTTGTATTCAGATTTCCAGTGTACCTGAATAGCTGTTTATTGCAGTTTATTCCACATCACCCAAATGCAAAGCTTTCCTCTCAATATATATAATAAAGATTTGGGAGATCAGATATACATATATGTTAAAATTCTCCCAGCAGAAGTATATTATGAACAAAACCCTGTTCCTAGCTTTACATGGAAGTGATACGCACTTAGTATCAAATATGTCAGATTTAAGGCCAAAAAGAATTAAGAAAATAAAAATTTTAGTTAGCTGTTACACTTAAGTTGCCCAGGAGACAGATATAAGCTAGCATGACCTCTATTTTTAAACAGTCATCAAAGCATACAGACATTTTTAGAATCTACTTGGCATGTCACAGTGTAATTTATTTCCAGTTATCACCTCAGATTCTCCATTCACAGTTCGGGTTGTAACGCCCACTGTATAAATTCCTCCTGCTGAATCTTCATGTATTTTAATATTTGATTTTTTATTCTTCGCATCAATATCACGTGTGGTATCAAACAGATCAAGAATTTCTTCATTGTAAAGCTGAGGACAAGAAAAAGACAAAAAACATATCATTTTCAGAAGGAATTTCTCCAATGACTAACAAATCTGAGCATGGCACATACCAAAAGTTGTAAAAATCCAAATGTCTCAGGTCCCAAAAGATGTGAAACATTCAAATTTACAAGGATAATAGGTGACAGAGCAGCTGCAAATTAAGTGACCTGCACAACTTCCTATGATGCCACCCAAAGATGAGGTAAATTCCTTCACACTGCCAGATCTGAGATAAAATTCTGTGGTGGGACGAGGGAAGAGGAGGAATTTGGTGCCAGCAGAACAAGAGCGGTTTCTGTGGCAGGCAACTGCTGTCTTCAGATTTAACCTTGGGCTTCTCTTTTGTGGATTCAGCTGGCTGCACCCTGCTCCAAACGCTTCCAACTCACTCCACTTGCTCCCCCTGACACTGCACCTTTCCTCATCTCCTCTCTCACACCTTCTTATTTCTGTGCCTCTCATTTAGATAAATTCTTCCTGGGCAGGAATGAATTCGAACTATAATAATAGTTTTTGTGCAAGCTGCTTCTTAAAGACACCACGCATCAGTCCAAAAATACTATGGCGTGGCTTCTTGAGCAGGGCTTTTGTACTCCATAAGAATATCCTCAACTTTATGCAGTGTTTAGATTGAATTGAAGATATCGGGGGGGAAAAAAACAGACAAACCACCCAGAAAAAAGCACTATCCCACTGAACTGCACGGCTGAAGACTCTGCCTGTGTACCCTGGAACATATCAAGTGTCTCTAATTTAGTTATAGTAATTCATGTCAGCAAAGCTCAGCCAGGACTAACTCAATTCCTGATCAAAATCCCTAGGCAACAGTCAAAGAACTACTACAACAGATCTGTATTCACATAAGGTACTTTCTCATAGAACTGAAAGTAAGTGACTTTCTCCTCTCAACAGCAAAAAGTCATCCCTGAGAAGAAAAAACTCAGCGTTTGTGAATATGATGCTTTTAATCCTTCACATAGTAAAAAAGGAATTATATTTAATTATTAGGCATAGACAGTCTACGTAGGAATCTTCTACTAATGTTTTACCTTCATAAATTCAAACAAACTGATGCTACAATTTGGAGCAGATCCTGAGAACACACCTGCAATTGGATGGAACAGCAGATGTCTGTCTTTTGAAAAGGCAGGAAAGCAAGGAGTTAAGGGAGGCAGACTGCAGCCAACTAAAGAAAGGCAAGAAAGTAGCAAACAGAAGTCACTGTTCCCAACAGTTATCCAGCTGTAAGACTTCAAAGTTGTTCCAAAAATACAATCTTGCTTCAACTTGCTCAACGACTAAATTATTGCTTATGCAGTCCAGCTCTAATGGTAGACAGGATGGGAGGAAGAGGATATTTTTTGACACAAGAGTAGTGTATAATATCAAACTAATCAGAAAAAGTTCCTTCTGGGAAAGCCTTAGTAAAAGAAAAAATCTACCAACTAAAATGACATTTTTTTAAGGGAGAAATTATTATATACATCATTTAACTGTTCTCTAAATAGATAAACAAGACAGGTTTCAGTATGTACAGTCCAGCTGAAATACATTGCAATGGCTGCAATTCTTTTTACCATTCTCACTGTAATATTTAATCGCTGCCCTGTATTTTGGGAGTCAGTCACATTTGTAATGTTATGTCAAAAAACACAATAAATCCAGAAACCACACTGGTTACTGCCCCTTATGCTACTCATGTTGCAGCTGCCTAAGCAAAGCTGCAGCTCCCTGGTGCACAGAGCAGAGCATTCCCACAGCACATGCTCAGCCAACTCTCTAGGCAAATATTAGCCACAGCAACCAAAGGTTCTGCATAAGGGTAGCAACCTGGACTGACAGAAAACTAATGCCAGCTTGTTAATGACTAAAGGACTTGGTTTTATTGCTCCTGAAGAAAAATAACAGCTTTTCTCATGGGTAAAATTGAAGCAGGGGTTTCTGCCCTCAAGTAGATAAAGTTGTACATACTGAAGTAGGCAAAACAAATTTACACCTGCTCTTCCTAAAACAGATTCTGCCTCTCTGTGTGTCTAAAGTATTGGATTTTTGCAGGTTGGTAGAAAATGTAAATACATTACACCCAAATCAATCAACTTAAAGAACAGTTCCACAGCCAGGAGACACAGCATGAACCCTACAAGGAGGCATAAAGCAACAGCTGCTGCAGGTCAGAAAGATCACAGATGTTATGGCCCCTTACCAGTAACTGTGTCTACAAGAAAGTACAAGGAGAGAAGTCTTGCCACAGTACTGACCAGGGTTGTTTTTTTTTTTCTCTGAGTCTAAGAAAGAAGGGAACAGTGACACTGAAGCCCAATCCTAAACCAGTGGGAATTGCAGAAAGAAGTATTTTCGTGCTAGGTTTCTTCAGTGGTGAGAGAAAGTCTTCTGAACAGATTTTGAAAGCTAAAGAAATCTATGGCAAAGTGACAAAAGTAGGCAAAGCATGGTCACCACTCAAAGCCACAAAATACAATTGGGGGAGCTTTTATAATTTCTTGTTTTAAAGTTTTGTCAAGAATTACCAACAGGCAAAAGCAACAGGCTCTACAATCAGAAATGGATAAATGATGACAAACAAATATTTCTATACTTCAAAATAATACTGTGAAGGGAAGTTGTAAAATAATTTGAGTAAGAAAAAAAAAAGACTTTTTCATAAACTGAAGAACTGAAGCAAATCCCTTAAATTTTCCTTTTGCAATCTTGTATATTAATTCAAAACATCTTGGGAGAAAAGAAAACTTAAAAGAAGCAACCAGAAAAAATTTAATTGGTTTTCTAAAAAAAAAAAAAAAAAACCAACTAAAACCAACCAACCAACCAAAAAACTACCAAAAAATTCACATAAAGTTACATCCACAGATGTGGATCATATTTACCTCTAAGAACTGTGCATTCACTTTAAAATCTGGAGGTGGAAGTCCTTGCTTAATAGCACCTTGTTTTTTTTCTTCAATACATCTGAAAAGGTGCTTAACAGCACGTGATATAATGCCTTGCTCCTCTTCTGTTATGTTGACATCAAATCCAGTGCCCATGGTGTATGTTTTGCCAGCACCTGTCTAATTTGAAGAAGGAGCAGTCACTAGAACATGTTAATAGTACCAAATCATCACAGAAATACAGTTTGTGCACACTGATGTTCACATCAACCTGCCACCTTTACAATATTAGCACACACAACTACAGGTCACTTGGAAAAATGGATTAACAGCAGAATTTGGACAAACTCTACTGTTTATCCAGAGATCACACATACAAGAAGGCAAAGAGCAGCTCAGTCTTTCATAACCCTTCCCCTAGAAACTTTCCCTACCCAGTTCACATCAGCCTTGAGCTATCTCCTCTAGGTCAAAAGATGAGTTAATGTTTCCAACCAAGGCTGTTAATTGAAACATGTATTTTGAAGGTAAAAGCAGCATTTGCAATTCTTGACTGAAGCAGATCAAATGACTCCCTTAATTAAGATGTCTGAATATCTCAGGTATTATATTCCCATTGTTCTCACTTTATACTAAAGAATACAAGCTCTATCTTCACTAGGAAGATAATCTAATTAAATGTGAAGTCCAATAGAAGTCAAGGTAGTGTAGTGTTTTCACTTAATTAGTGGGTCAAGTCTAAGACAAAGATAGGATCACACAGATGAACATAATCTGCTAAACTGGATCTGCAAACTGCTTTGTTTGACTAGGAATAGACTTCACCTGGCTAACTTGAGATGCAGCACCTAACAGAGGTGAAACTCAGCATCCAAGACCACGTTTTATGCAAACAACTTGTAAAGGAATATTCAGAAGACAGCAGCACACTGCCTACATTGTGCTGAGCTTCGAGTGTGCCCTGTGTACTAAGAGGGTGTGTTCCCGATGAAAAGTTCTGACTTTGGAATCTGATCTCTACATTTTGCCCACAAGCAAACAATGTGGCCTGAAGTTCTCCAGCATCTATTTTTAAAAAGCTCCTATTCCCAAAAGCCTCTAAAAATGCAGTGGGTTGAAAAGTTGCTCAGAAAAGAATCTCAGTACAACCCATCTCTATAGTTCAAGTGAGTAGGTCAATGATTTGTATTGCTGCATTGAGGTGAATTCAGGAATTATATGGACTGATACTATTTTCAGTATTACTATTAAATTCAGATCTGTGGCCCATATGTATTCTGTGTTTCAACTGCCAGTCTAAACAGAATTTGTATAAACTCAACACTTTCCTAGAGGGTAACTCACTGAAAATAAACCCAAGATACTAAAACCAGATCAATGCATTCAGAAATTTAAGACAAAATCAGTTTCAAAAAACTGTTTATTCCAAAGTCAACACTTTAAAATAAAATTGTGAAGCTTACCTGGCCATAAGCAAAGACAGTGGCATTATAGCCTTCAAAGCAACCTTCAATCAGCTTTTCTATGCACTGTACATAGATCTCTTCTTGCTGTGAGTCAATGTTAAAAACATAATCAAAAGTGAAGGCCTTATCTTTTCCCAAGAACACTTGAGGTTCACCAGGAGTAACAGATGTACAAATATGGCATCCTTCAATCTTCTCTTTGGCTAACTGGGGTCTAATTCTGTTTCGGAAGAGATAAAAAGAACTATTAGAAATTCTCATCATCAAAAAGAGGAGTACACAATGTAAATAAGGGATCTGAGAATTCCTTAATGACTGAGAAGTGAGAATTTTTCTTCACCAAACCAGAAGGTTTTTGGTTGTCTGAGCCACAGGACTGACTGTATCAGAACCCCAGCCTTAAAATTGCTCATGCTAATGACACCATCTTTTCTGAAGGCTCACCTACTTCAGGCTGATGACCTGCCTTGAACTCTGAATGTTTCTGTATGTTTATTATGCATTACTGAAGAGTCACTTTTCTATGTTGTTTCAGACTTGGAAATCAAGCTCTCCAGTTTTATCAAACTTCTGCTTGATGCTTTCATTGTAAAAACAGTCATTTTACTTTTTTTACAAGCAAGTTAAATGTGAAAAAAAAAATATAGGAGAGTTTAAATAGCAATTTGGGAGCAAAGACCCACCAACACCTAGCTCAGCTGGTTAGAGCCTGGTGCTAGTGATGCCAAGATTGTGGGTTCAGTTCCTGTATGGGCCATTCACTCCAGAGTTGGACTTCAATATCCTTATGGGTTCTTACTAACAGAATATTCTGTGATATCATCTTAAAGGAAAGCCTCCTTGCTGCAAGAGCAAAGACAGCAAGGAAAAGGCTAAATTGCTTCTTTCCTTTTTCAGAAAAGGAACTTGTACAGCCAGAACACTTCTGTGAAATGTTTGGTTTCAGTGAAGTATACCTTCAGACAACGAAAAAGAACAATATTTAACAAGTTTTAAAGGTAAGAGTGTCTCATTCCTTATTATTCCCCTCTAAGGCAAATTTCAGCTTTTACTTCAGTTTGTTCAGTTTCTTATTTTACAAAATAACTTGTAGAATATAGCATGAACTTCTTATATTCTATCATTTTATTGATTCCTCTGCATTCTTAACACTCTTGCAGCCTCATCAAAATAGAATTCATGTACTGGCCTCATGGCTAATGACGACTGCAGAAGCTTGTGATTCCATGGGTTTAATGATTAACTATCAAGAAGAAAAACTCTGGCCCACTTAACACACTGTTCTAGCTGTAATTAACTAATAATTTGCTTACAAAGCTACCTTTTTAAAAAGCAATTTCCAAGTTCCCAAAGCAGTGCCAAAAAACCAACCCAAACCAAACCCAAACACACAAAACCCACACCAAAACGTGCAGTGTGCAGCTTAAAAGATGTGACAGAGAAGGCTAACAGGAATGATAAAAAGGTGCAGTACAGCAACACACAAACAGAAACATGGAGTATTTTATACAGATTTTCCAATTATATAAAGATCCAGTGTGGCTACTTTCAGTTACACAGCGTCAAAGATCTGCAGGCACAGAGCACACTTAAAGACACATATTCATCCCATATTCCATGTTGTAAGGGCCACATTAAAGCTCTGTTCAGAGTAGCTGTGCTGCCTTGAAGCAAATTCCCCAACATTTTCAGGTCTCACATGTTGGTTCGGATCACAGAGCAGTTTCGGTGTGCACAATTTACACCCCCTTCAGAGGAAATTAAGCCAAAAGCTCGACTCCAAACACACAAAACTTGTTCCAAATTCTAATGGGAGCATAAGGGCCCAAAGCTACCTGCTGATCTACTGGGACTGTGCCAACACCTGCTGATACAGAGAGAGCTTGCCTCCAACAACTGAGTGGACTGCTAGAGACTAATTATGCGCACGTTAGATGAAGTTTGAAATATCCTGCTTGAAAAAAAGATATAAAAAAAATCTCACATAGCATGATGTATCTCCTCTTTATTGCAGATTCTGAATTTTTCATTGAGGGATATGCACTGATGTCAAGAGTATTTTTCAGATTTTTCATTCTGAGGGTTTCATTATATCCCACGTGAGACTGGAGATTAACCTTAATTTATCTATCTGTATGGTTTGTGCACATTAATTCCAGTACAGAAACTTCATTAATGACCAGGAGGTACCACCCTTGCCAGGTTACCCTCTTGTGTCAAATGAAAATTAAGTAAACCTTTGAAAAATAGCATTAAAGAAAAGATTATAAATTGTGCAAAATAGGCATAAATATTCTACAACTAGTATTTGCATTTAAGGACACAAAGTGTGTAATATAGGTCAAATTTTCTCTCTAACAACATCATAAAGAGTTTTTTTTTCCTTAAATGAAATAAGAATGCCAAAAGTAATACAGGATTTACATAACTCCTTCAATAACAACCAACTTGATCCACTTGTACGTGTGCTGACTGAACACAGACTCTGATAAATATGAACAGAAGCTTGTAACACATTTACTTCCTTCTAAATTAAGGAAATTTTGGTAATAAAATAGCTTTTATTTCTAGGTAGAGAAAGTCTTCAAAGTCTTCAAAGAAAAATTAATCACGTGCCTTTTCTAAAAGCATTCTACACAACTGGAAGGTCGAGCAAATAAAACACTGCAGCTTGCTGTCTAAAACAATAGTTAGAAAATGCCTACTCAGTCGGTTATTCTGCTGCCTTCTTCTACTGCCGTGAAGTCAGTCAGAGGGCAAGCTCCTTTTTCAGACTAAGTACTCTTATTCTTTCACTAATCCAGTGCACCAGTACAGAGGCCATTAATGGTCCCTACAAGAATGATCTCTGAGGGCTCCTAAAGGTCCAGAGGCATGTCTCATTGCCTTCCAGAGCAAAAAACCCTGGGAAGATCTCTTCTAGAAATCTAGATGGAAAACACATTTTCATCATCAAGCAAGCTTTAGTGCATCCCAAAAACACAACCTGTCCCCAGTTCCAAAAAGGCTTTTAGCAACAACTTGCAGAATGAAGCTGACAAGTTTTTTTAAGACGTTTTTTCTTCATATGTTTTTATTCTAGGCTTGAAAGAAAATTAATTTTCTACACTGACGAACTGACACAATTATGACAGGTGCCGAATAAATTTCTCCTTTCTACTACTAAGTAAAGGCTGACTGACCATGAAAAGGAACAGCATGCCTAAAATATCAATGATTTGCATGATAGTTACTATTACAGTGATGACAGGACTGTAAAGCGAGCAGTTTCGATGTCGCCCAGCAGAGACTTCCCATGAGAATCCTCCTGGCCAGGTCCTGCCTGCAGCCAGGCAGCTCCTCCCAGAGCTCTGCTGCTCCACAGCAAGCTGTACACATCAGCCCAGCACAACCAGCCCACAGCTGAGCTGAGGGGCATCTGTGTCACTGCTAGCAGCTTCTTGCCAGCTCAGCCACTTCCCCTGGTTGTAACACATCACCCAGAGATCCAGCAGTGATGATGGTGTCCTTCCTCCCTAACTCACCACTAAATCTGAAGGCAGTGCTAGGAGAAAAAGCAGCATTTCACCAGCACTTAGGCAACACAAAGGAAAAACAAAGCAAGCCTCACCACAGCAGGGAAGCTTCATGCCAAAGACAGATTCCCTTCTCATTCTGTCACTGGTCTTACACAATGTCTCACTCTGCTATGGAGTTGGGAGGTAGCAGAGACAGATCATGACTGCATCAGGTTTGAATGACATCTTCCCCCCAAAAGAGATGTGCAGACAAGAAACCTTCATCACCCAGCCTGAGGTCTCCTCAAGGGATACTTCATGCTCTGAAGTCTACACAGCTCTCTTGCTAAGCTTGCCATTAAGCTAATGTGATGTCCTCAATGAATAAGCAAGAGATTCCTCCCCTTCCACCTGATTTCTGGCCACCTACAAACAATGTGAGTGCATCACCCAAACCTCAAGACTCTCAGTCTTACTATTTGCACTGAATGTGTGGTCCAGCAAACAGAAGTCCTCACACAAGTCAGATTCAGTTCCAGCACTGCCTATAGGAAAATCTCCTTCTTCTCCATCCCACACATGAATTGAGAAAGTGATTTTTTCCTTTCTGCTTACAGTCAAACATTTTCCACTCTCACGTCCTAATGTGGTCACTTCTGTCAGCAAAGTGGGCAGCGCCCACACTTTAAAAATGTGAAAGAGTTCATTCTGGTCATCTCTCCTTGCCCAGCCTGTGGTCTGGCAGTCTGCCACTGAGATTTTTCTCCAGGACCAATTTGACTTCACCCATTTTGTCTTCTACATGGCCCTACCCCACCTGTTTTTCAGGCTACTCTCCTAATTGCAGACAATTGGGCGTTTTCTACCAATTTCCAATCACATCTCCTTAGATGTGGCAACTTCCCAAACAACATTTTGCTCTCCATCCTTCCCTCTGCTCCTCTCCAAAGCATGAACACACCCAATTCTTGTTTACGTGTACTTTGCAGCACCTCCAGGCCACACACATGAAACTTAATCCCCTAAATCTCTCCTGCCTCAGCACACTGGGACAAGCTGTCAAATTAGGGAGTGCTAAACCAGCCAGTGGTTGCACAGTAATGCATTGTATTGTACTGGAACTAATCCCTCAGCAGAGCAGGGGCACAATGCCTCTGCTAAAAGTATTGCCAGCTAGAACAGGCTCAGATAATGCAGTTCAGGGACTACAGTCACCGTCTGACCAATACCCTGTGTTATGCAAGACATCAGACTAGACAGAATTGATTCCTGTTTAAATTAGATAGGATCATACCATCTCTTTGAAAAGCATCCTGAATTTACTTCTAGGGGTGAAAAATTGTCCTAGTGATCTAAATATAAAAACATATTATTTACATAAATAACTACATGCATATATATATATATATATATACACACATCCCTTTTCACTTCTAAACACTTTAACCTCTCTGCCTCTTTATTTAAAAACCTCTCCATTATTTAATTTTACCCAAGCAATCTCTAACCATCTATGATCACGTCACCCCTTAATCTTATTTCATATACTAAACAAGACCAGAGATTTTTTAAATTTGCATCTCCATGAGAAGAACTGCAAGCTCTAACAAAGGGTTATAATCAAAGTGTTTACCATATGCCTTCTCAGCACCTCTAAAAGCAGTAAGCACACAAGAACTTCTGTGACTGATCTAAAAAGGGCAAAGAATCAAATTATTCTCATTTTACAGAAAGCAAAGCAGAAAAAAATAATCATAGGCTAATCTTTCAGACTGCAGTGACTATCCAGAAGCTGTGTGTTGGAAAGAAAAGATTACTCTGAAGCCCCATGTAAAGCGCTTTTTCAATAAAAAGGCTCTGTGGGGCAAGAGCTGTTTTCACCTTGCTCTGAAAGGCATAAATTCAAACCACGTGCTATGCTGAGCAGGAAACAAGTCAACCTGTAAATGCAAGGCTCTCCAATGCTTCTCTTACTACACTAAGCCTATTAAATTTTACACAATTAAGTTTCACATGTGGGTATATGAAACATTAAATCCAGGAACAGCTAACGAAATACTTAGTGAAGCGTAGCAGGCAATACAAACTAGGAAACAGACAAAACTGCCCAAAACCAGAAGAAAACAGCTTCCAACTCATACTTCAGCATCAGAATTCCCTCACCTTCCTACTCCCTTAAAATTTACACTCACCAAATCACTCCCATTAAATTCCCTTCAGAGCAAGCAGGGAGTAAAGAAAGCTAAGCAGGTTCCATCTCAAAGACACGTGATACTTAGGCTTGCATAAATTTTTCTGTATTTTTGCTTGCACACACTGGAATCTTGCTCTGTGATTAGCAACACTTTCAAATGAGACCACAACGATAATGTCTGAATGCACTCATCTCAACTACACCTCTCAACGAGCTTTAAGGATACAAAAAGATCTGGCATATGAGAAACTCCAGGTTTATCTCCTGTTAACACAACAAAAATGGTGCAGGAACAAATCTTTAGGCTTGTACCAACAACTGTCACCTACAGAGAGTTTCTGAATAGTGGCCTCTCTAATGGTATAACTCCCTAGTAATGGTATCAATCACTGGTATTACATGTACTGGTACCAAGATGGAAAAATGGAGATGCAACTACAGATTACAGTGACCACACGAGACATGGCTCAGCAGCTGAGCCACCCAGCCCATGGCTGAGTCCTTCCCCTGCCATGGGTCAGCTCCCACCCCAGGAAGCTGCTTCACCCTGTGCCAGGGGCCCAGGCACACAGCAGTCACCCAGCCAGGGCAGCACTGCCTCGCTGTGACTGCAGCTCCATCACTCTTACCTAACATTTGGGCACTGCTCCCATCCCTGCTCCTCTAAAGCTGTCACCCTCCAGAATGAGCCCAGGGCTTCCAGCAGCTGTGTGCCCAGGTGTTCTCAGCCTAAACTTACATCTCCTGGCAAGCACAAGTGAGGGCTGATGTTTTGCACATGCACTAACACTTACCTACTTGATGTCACTGAAAACTTCTTGGTCTCTAAAGGCATTTCAATACAATGGCAACTGTACAATTAAGAATACCAGAAATAAAACCTCCTGAAACAGTCTAGGATATTTTAAAAAATGCAGTAAGGACTGTGACAAAAGCTTAAGCAGGACCTACATGGTTCCAGATTTTACTCCAAAGTCCTGTTAAGATACTGATAAAAAGGTATCAACATCCCTACAAACCATGTGTAGCCATTAAATATGACAATTAAGCCTTAACTTAAAACACCCAGCAACAAAATTACCAAATGGGCTCTGAGGTATAATATTTTCAACAGCTAACTGTAACACAAGCAAAAAAAAAAATAATATATTCAAAAACATCTGCAGAAAATATTTTGTTCCAGTGCTGCAAACTGTCATTTCCAGTTTGCATTTAATGAGAAAGCAATACATGGAAAACCAGAACGAAATTAAATTAAGGAAATATACCACTGCCATAATTAGATTTGTCCAGTTCTCTCATACGCTCATACTCTACCTCCTCAATAATATTTTTTTATTTTTACACACAAATTAAATTTCATGAAACAATTACCCTTTTCAGTAGCTTGGGTCTGGTCAGCTCCCATACCCATTAGCTGGGGATGACATTGGCAGTGCCAGGCTGAGGCAGCTCCCCAGGCTGCTGCTTGCCTGGGTGCCTGGAGAGCCATACAACAGCTGTATCTCCAGGCAGCCACCAAGGCCAGGACACAGCTCAGCAGCGTGATTTCAGATTAATTCTTGTGCAATTCTGTAACAGCCAAGCAGGCTGTGCAACACAGATGGCATCCCCAGACTGGCAGGCACAGCCCCCCACTTTTGCTAGGAAAAAAAAATGCAGAAGGGAAGCACCCAGGCTTGCTCTCACACAATTCCAACTGCTCTGCATGCTTCCTTCCTCACACCACCCCCACAGGAGGGCTAGCAGATCCTCCAGAAGACCTCCAGCACCTTTCTTGATAACATGAATGCATGCATTCACACAGACCTTTGTGCAGTTTTATTGTGAACTAATTTACTCTCTAGTGAGCAAAGAAATCCACAACTTTTGAGAAAAAATTGGCTTTTAAGAGAGAGAAGGGAGAACTATATTGCAGGGTTTGTACTGGCCTGGGTTATTTCTAGTTCAAGACAAGGTCATCTCTGATGAAAAAGTTGCACTACCATAAGTTTCCATATGCCTGCCAAGCACAGGACTGGCACACCTCCAGATCCAAGTGCAGCTTGAGTAAAGACAAACTCAAGAAGTGCCTTTTCCAAAGGCAAACTGTTTTTTAAATTGTTCTATTGTGCTACTTGCCTTGGTTTTCTTAAGATCTATTGTATATGTGCCACCCCTCTCAGAAAGGTAGGAGAGAGATAATAACACAATATCATAGATAAAATGAGAGCTAAGCAAATGCAGCAAAGTATAACTTATGAACTAAGACTTAAAGTATTTATGGTTTATGAGCAAGAAATGAAAGGAGGAGTTAGACCTTCCTAAAAGTAAAACTCTAAATTAATTTCATACCATACAGGAATGCAGACATGCCTGTACCATGCAATGAAGTGGCGGAATAGAGACCTCGGGCACAGCAACCGAGGGTCAAACATGCTTCGGTGCTGAAAGGGTCAAATGCACTCTGGTGCTGAAAGGGACCACAATCACCTGATCTCCGCGGAGCTGATTAGCCCCAAGCAACTGCCCTTCCCCATCAGGGAGCATGAACAAGTCATTCTCCAGAGTAAGAAGCAAAAGTATTTCTTTTGCTGCAGAAGGAAACACAGCACCCAGCTGCACTCCAGTGTGACTGGCATTAGCTCCAGCTCCGGCCACCATGCTGGGTGGAACATGTGGACATACACTGAAATAAACAGGTCACTCACTAGCTACCTCTCCTCTAAGGATTAACTCTGAAAATACAATCCCTGAGAATCCTTATCACCTTTAAATAAGAGGGGGAAAAGGAACTCCAGAAGGCACTAAGTCATTTCAGTTTTGATTTGAGAGGTAGCTTTCAGTCTTAGAAAGCCCTGTGTACACTTTGAGCTTTTTGTCTGTTTACACTGCACTTGTGGACATCTCCCACAGTTGGCAGAACAGCAGAGACATCCCAAATGCTTGGTTGGGGCAGGAACAACAGGTTTCCCCAGGTGGTCTGGGAACGTAACATTTCCAAAAGGTCGATGAGAAATCAAAGAAATGTCTTCTGAACCAACAAAAGAAATACACAATCAAATGAAACTGCAACCAAAACATTTACTCAGGGAAGCAGAGCCATCTGTGGCTGTGGATTTGGATGGCTGCTCCTAATCACTAAAACTGTAGTTTACCAGAGGGTTGAACCAGTCTGCAATCTGATGGCTGTGCTCCACATGCATTTATATATCAAGTCCAATATCCACAAAGCAAATTAAGGGCAATTGCCTATAAATTGCATATTAAATCTGTCCCTCTTACAATGACTGCACTTGATTCTTGTAAATTAAAGGTTTCTATTAAAAAATGCATTTTAGCTTTTATGACTATATACATCATGCACAGAAGCATGAAACACCATCTTTATTTCTCTGGTGGTGAAATCAATCAATTACACATCAATCACCAGCACTCACAATAATGAAGACTAGTACAGATTACTATTATGAAAAATTGATGGCAATAGTACCTGATGATTACAACATTGAAAGAACATAGAAATCACAAATTCAAGAGAAAAGGGAAAATGAAGGTTTTTTGGTGCGTCCCCAGATCAGTGTCACAACTACAGCCCTCATGGATACAGGAGGCCAATTAAGCCAGCAAATATATCCTTCTGAGGGTAAGGATTCATGAGGAAAGCAACTACATACAAAAGAAAGAGAAGACACCCTATATTGCTTTTGCAAATTATGGAGGTTTTTTCCCTCCAAAATATAGCTTTAGCATGAAACTCAGCAGCCTCACCATTCCTGCTCTGGGGCTCACAGCTGTGAGGAGTGGCTGTCACTGCCCGGGTAAAGCTCACCAGAGCCTGGTACTAATTATGTAACAAGGGCAGCAGCAGCAGGAAAAGGAATACACCTCCTGTAGCAACTTTGTGCAGCATGACTGAATGCTTAACAGAGCTTACATGTGCTAAACAGATACCATTATAAGTAAATCCAGATGAAAAAAAAATTAAAGAAAAAAATTTAAAGAAGCCTTTCTGAAGAATGCATAGCCCAGCAGCCTGGTATCCCTGAGCCAGGATAACAAGTGCTGCCAGGATCTGAGAGACACTTTGCTTCCAGAAATGTTAAGTGTCAGAATTCAGCTGACAAAGTAATGTACTGTCAAAAGTAATGTGGTGAATATAGGGTACCCAACCACCCAAACCACTGTAGTCACTGCTGCCTTACCAAGCTACAGAATAATGTTTATTTAGTTCCAACCAGAAAAAGGGGAAAGAATTAAAAATTAAACAAAACAAAAACCTAAACAAAGCCAAAAAAATCCAACAACAAACATCCACAACATCATCAAACAAGACTAAACCACAAAAACCACTAAACCACTGTCTTTGGATGTCTTGAGTACATCCAAACCTAAATGCAGTCACATTTATAGCTCAGGGATTTTGAGATAATTTGGATACCTCTTGTATGCCAGGAACCAATCAGCCCAAGAAATACAAATACACTAAACCTCTAAAAAGTACATCAGTCAACAAAAATGTGGTTGGTGTCAACTCTTTTTAGAAAGCACACTTGTAACTAATGTTTAACTACCAGAGTCAAACTTTAAAAGCACAATTTTGTGAGACAGCTGGTTTCAAAAACATTGCCAGCAGCATCATGACATCAGCAAATGACCCAAAGATGCCCACATAAAGGCACAGAAATGACAGTGAATTTCTGGTTCAAAAGTTGAAAATTCCATCTTGCAGGGCAGTAACATTATTTTTGCACACCCTCACATACAAAAAGATTTATCTGCAAAGTCAAACAAATAACTTAAAAATACAATTATTTAATGCAATTAAGTGAAATATTTTAAGAATAAGAACATGCATTTGGGAACTTCCTCACATTACAACTAACCCTTAATTTCTTAAAAGCATTGATAAGTACCGCAAACATATTCAGAAATAAGCAAGGAAAAAAAATGTGTTTATTCACAATATAAAAATAATTTTTCTGAATAGAGCAAAGAACTGATGTAATGCAAGGCTATCCAGATGACCAGATAATTGTCAGTCATGCCAAAACTAGGCTTCATTCAATTTCTTGCTCTACAGTTAAATGTATGTTTGTTCTAGAAGTTCACTACTTCTTCCAAGCAGCCTAGATTTTAAAAATAGGTACTCTGTTATTTTTGAACAAAGTTATAAGGTTTGCTCTGTCTGAAGCAAAGAACTCTTAATTGCCTCCCTCACCCAGATTTCCCTTTCCTTTTTAAACACCCACACATATTCACTTATGCTCCCAGCTCTTATAGCTACAGCACACAAATCACTACATCTTCATGGCAAGATTACTGTAGCTCTGAAAATGGTTTTCATTTTTTCCCCTCCATACAGAAAGACTGCCTTCCCAGTTGTATATTCTCAAGTTTAGGGCACTTGGTTGCTTCACACCTCTGAGCCACAGCTCCAATAATTACATTTCACCAACTCAAAACAAACACAGAGTTACTAACATACCTATAGGTAAAGCTACAAGCCACTTCATAAGTAATTACTGTTAAATAATAAAACTAAAGAACAGGAGGGTCAGGTCAGTTTAAAAAAAAAATTACGAGTTGTCATTAATCATTACTGAAATGACTGCTTAGCTAACACTAACAAAATAACCAGAGACTTCACAATGGGACAAGACAGCTAAAAACAGAGCTTTAATAATCTGTGCTGAATAGTGCCTTCACACTGTTAACTTTCAAAGCAACATTCCTGGAACAAAAACCACTGTATGACTTTTCTGCCACGCCTTCCAAAAAAAAAAAAAAAAAAAATCAACACAAAAAACCATGTTGTATCCATAACACCCGATACACCAAGTTCCAAAGCAAACTGCAGAAAATTTCTTCATATTTGTTGTTGACTGTTTCTAATGAACAGAAGTTGCTCTGTTCCAAAACAGAAGGTAGACTGTTCAAGCAGTGACTGAAAGCTCTGAGCTGGTAAATCCTAACTCTGGACTAAGGAAAAATAACTCACTTGCTTTATTTAGTGCTGTCTGTTTTCAAACTTGCAAAACAGAAAGAAACAATGTTATCCACTTTCTCCAATCAAGCTGCTTCAGCTACATGTTATTTTATGTCTGAATATCAATGCTCAAATTTAATTATTTTCTTTTTATCTATTCATTCTATTTGCAAGGCTGCAAAATCATTCAAATCAGCAGCAACAGCATCAGAGATTTTTCCATCCTTCTCGTCCTATGCAATGACACTGTATTAAGCTGCATTCTAAATTTGACTACCTTGATGCTCTTTCTTGGCTTGAAACATTTAGTTAAAATCAGGACAATACAGGAAACTACACTAAAAGTTCAGTAGGCAGCATTTTCCCTACACTGAGCCATGCTTCAGATAGATTGCTCAGTACAAAGCTGGATGCTCTTTTTCTGAGAGCATTCCACTCTCCCCCACCCTTCCTCAATCCCCTCCAAAGCTGGGAAGTCTGCAAGTCTCTTGGTACTCATTCTAAACAACAACACTCTCCATGAAGTTTCACCCAGGTGCAAAACTTGGGTTATCTACAGGCCATAATCCTTTGTTCAGCTAAATGCAGGCTGACTTTCAGATGTGGTGGAGAGGGGACAGGGAAAAAATTGTCGTGAGAGAGTATTTCACATTTACATGGAATACTGGTAGAAGGCTGAAATAACTGGAGCTTAAGTAACACAAGAAGTCTAAAGAAGGGGATTTATCACAGTTGACTGGTGAAGTAAGTTTGGAGCTGGTACTGCTCTGTCAGGGCCTATTCAATATCCTCTGTGCAAGAAATCCACTGGAACTTGGAACCTCACAGGAAAGCTAGTTTCACACAAATATTCCCATCCCAAAGCCAGAAGAGAGGTCTCCTCTGCAACAACACTTGTGCTTAGGGCTGAGCTGCTGCCATTTCACATGCTCAGCCTTTCTTTGAGTTCAGAAGGGCTTACATGACACTATATAAATAGTGACTACAATATCCAATATATCACTGGAGATTTTAACCTAAGAGAAAGGGAAAGAGAATTCTTTGCTACCTCATCAGAAAAACATGGGCTGGTTTCATATTCTTCACTTTTGATAATAGATAAAATAGAAAAGCCTGTGTGATTTTGTAACTGTTTAGCTTCCACACTAGGGCAGGTAGGAGCTCCTTGTTGCCTAGACTAAACAAATTCAGTGTGGAAATCACTGTGGAAATACAGTCATTCTCCTGGTTTAATTGCTACTGGCATGCAGACCTTGCTGCATTAGCAAGCTTACAGTTTGGAATTACCACTGGTATTAATACTGGTACATTTCACCAAAATAATAGCTCCAGGACAGAGCACATCCAGGAAACAAGTGCACCCTGGTCATGCAGCACAATGTAAACTGCAGGAGACTCATGGCATACACTCTGAATAAAGTTTATAAAGAACCAATTACTTCCTTGCTTACTTACAGCTGCTTTAGACAACCATTGTCTAAGCTGGCCTAACAGCAAGGCTAAGCACTTTCTGCTTCATGTCCTAGCTGTAGGTTTAATTTTTCATTACAGCTCAGGTTCCCTGATAAGATTACAAATCCAACCACAAATCCAAAACTATTAATGCAAAGTCACTTTACAAAAACAAACAAAACAAACAACCACAAAAAAAAAAAAAAAAAAACAAAAAACATGCAGCAGGGCAGCTCACACAAATTGAAAGCAACTATCTCCATTTTACATCATGGGCCTGGGAGGCTCTGACTCCATTTCTGGAGCAGTTCTCTGCTGTGTGCAGCTGCTGGCCTGGGCACTGCCCTGCCAGTCTCCCTCAGCTTCAATGCACACAAAGCAGCAACACCTGATCCTGGGATCATTCCTGTCTGCTGAATGCTTGGCCACAGCTCCTTGGGGACATAAGGTAAAGTCTGCCCTGACAAGCTGCTTCAAGGTCAAAGCCCATTTCTTTTGCCTTGACTCAATTAAATCAGCTCTTCTTGGCAACTAATACTTCTAAATCAGGCATTTCCCAGCTGCTCTCAGAAATCATCAATGCAAATCACTTGTGGTTTGTCTGCATCAGAGTTCAGAGTCCCTCATACACTGGATGTAGCACAGATGCTTTCAAATTAAGTATTCATATATTAACTGTTTCAAATTGCCTTAGAAATTTAAGTTTATGGTAACTGTCTTGCTGTAGTCCTGATCTGTAAAGCAACTGAGAGGGTTACAGACCTGCCACAAAATTTGTGACCAAGCATCTCATTCCTCCAAGCCCTTAACATCAGACAACAGAGGAGCTTCTCTGGCTTAAATGAGACTTGAGAGGACAGTGCACAAAGGGAGTGCTCACTAGGTTTTCCAGGAGCTAAGAAGGAACTTCACCAGGAAATGGAAAACTCTGAGTTCATACAAAATAGTGTAAATGGCATACTGGGAGTGCCTCAAGGCCAGGGAGGGTATTACACTGAGGCTTATATAAAGCTTTCACAACGGGTCACACATTTATTAAAAGCTACAGACAGATATATCTCTATAATAGTCCATAACTTCACAGCTGTTTCAGTTAGTTTTCCTCACCAGCACCATGAATCCAGAAGACTGGATACTAGCCCAAGCTACAAACTCTGCATTGCCAACTGCTGTGAATCAGGCAGCAGCCTGCCACACCTCTGACTTCCACTCCATGGCTGCACTCAGCTTCAACCACTTACCACCCCTGCTTTTACAGCAAAAAGGGAAAGAGGGAAAAGATCATTCCACAGTAACAAAGCTCTAGTGTTTTGGGCAACCTTGTTTCCACTTAAAAAAAATTTTTCTTAGTACTACTGACAACATTTGAAGGATGGAGAAAAGAGGTAAAAGGCCATTTATTCCAGCATATGCTATGGTACCAGATATTTAGAAAGAAAAATTGAATACTTAGACAAATCTTGTTAAGGTAACTGGTGTTTTACAGACATTGTCAGCAAGTATTAAGTCTTAAGAGGGGGTCAAAATACTTTTTCCCCTGGAATGTACAGGTTTCTCCAAAACAGGTACCTAATTTTTTTTCTAAGACAGTCTACTTTTACAATTTGTGTCAGAGAGAAAACTCCATGCTGTTTAAAATTTTAATATTTTGCTACATCATGCTCTCCAAACTGTTAATTGTATGTTTTAAGGGATTTCACCACCAAATCTGAAGAAAGGCTAACGCAAGAAAGACAGCAAAGAAGGCTCTTTCAGCTTTTGAAAAGTTTTTTAAATAAAATACTGTCAGGACTGGGTTTTTATGGAAGTTTTTTGCTATTGTTTGTGAGGATTTTTTTTAAGAAACATGACAGCTAAGCAGATAGCATGACCTTAAGATCCTCCTAGGAAAGTTTGTTTTCTCCCTGGTTTCAGCTATAGACTTTGACTGCCCATGCCTTATCACTTGACTTTTGTTTACACAGAAACACAGAACTATGTCATCAAATGAAGTGCAACTGTAATGCAGCCCTTACGTAAGCTCAATCACATGAATAATTAGCAAGGCATAGAAAACTACAAATAGCTTATTTCCCAACTCTACTTACCATTAGAGTTAACCATTTCTAGACCACTGAACCAAGGATCAGTGGCTGAAGAATGGGAACAAGATAAATTGAAACTGTGAGAAAGATTCAGGACAGGAAGCAGGATTACCTATGGCAAATGAAAGGAGAGGATTTCTTTGACTTGGCATTTGAGGTCAGGACTGGTTTTACTTCAACTACAATCTTGTTTTTAACAGAACACAAAATTAGATTCTCAATCAAATCCAGTTGACCAGGGTTACACAATATGTCATTAACTGTCAGAATGGACAAAAAATTTATACAATCTTTTCTGTCTTTCCTATACTGCCATCCTCATCTCAAGGTGTCACAGAGTTTTCAGTTCAGAGAAACAAGACTGCAGCCCTCTGCTCCCTGGCAGCCATTGCAATGTATTAAGTTGTTTATCCCTGATCTGCATCCACAGTGCTGGCAGAAGGATCTTGCAACAGCAGCAAAAATGGAGCAACACAAAGACTCAGCAGCTGAAAAATAGCCCAACAGTGACACTCCACTTAAGACTTGCTGACAAAGCAGAAACTACTTCCGTACCTCTAGCAATTCTTGCTGGGGCTTTAAAGAAAAGAAAAAAAAAACAAAAATCCACACCACAATGAAATCTGATACGTGTAGTCCTTTGTTACCTACCTTATCTATCAATTTAAACTAACTAGACCAAGACTCAAGTGTGAAAAAAAATGGGCCATAAAATAGCTTTTCCTTTTTAAAAGAAAAAGCCCTACACCCCCCAAGAGAGCCCCTTGTGGAATCTGTAGCTCTCCTCCAATTTTTGTATCAGTCATGAGGACCCTGAACTGAGCAAGTCAAGTATGCAATAGCACATAACAAGGATATCCAGAAAGACTTATGCATTTGATGAAACAATTTCTGGCTGTCTTTGAACCTTTCAGACTTCACAATGAAACTGGAAAGTCCATGGCTCTACACTATCTTGGCATCCTTATCTGGCTGTGGAGGACTAAAGGGAGAGCTTTGAATGTCCATTTCTTTTGGAAACAAAACTTCTCAGCTATTTCCAAAGTAACTGAACACATACCAAACCCTTGTGCTCCCATCATACCTAGATCAGTAAGCAATAGGAGTCTTCTCAGCACTGAATGAACACTCAGAAGACAGGCTCATTGTTACTCCAACACCACAGCTGGCCCTATAAACAGCAGTGGACCTCCAACTTTGTATCTTAACCCAGTACTGAAGAAAAATACCTAAAACACAGATGTCACACAGATGATTTAATTATTTCCAGTCTTGGAAGTGAAGTGGCCAGATGAGCTCAGCCAGGCACACAGAAGCAAGGACCCAGAAAAGGGCTATGGCAGCACCCACCCTGACACACAGGAGTGTATCCAGAGGATTCCCAGTACTGGTAACAGCTGCAGCAGAGACAGACCCCTTGAACACAAAAGTATCTCCTACATTTTATTTCTTTATTATTAGAACAGAAAAGTAACTTGATGCCAATTCAAGTTACTTGTCACCAATTTAAGTTACTTGTGAGCAAAGGAGAGGACCTCATACACATCTGCTGTGCTGGAGTGACCACCCCCCTCTACACCAAGGAGGTGGCAAAAGAGGACAGCAACTATCATTACAGCAGTGCAGCACACAACAAACATTCTGTCCCACTGGATATTCCCTGGACAGACATACAGTCCTGAACAAAGGAAGTCTTAAGGTGAAAACTGAATGTACAAATTAAAGAATTCACATACAAAAGGAGCAGGTAGTTGCCCAGCTAGACTACAATTAGCCATATTTCCTTGACATATCTGATGAAATTTGTAAGTCAGTAGCATTTCCTAGCTACAGTCTGAGAAATCAAAAGCATATAAATTCAAGAGACACAGGTGTGAGCTTTGAAGCATTTTATTCAGTCTACCAATACATTCCTGTTTTAAACAGATTGAACTTCAACCAGACAGCTCTTACACATACTAGGCAGATATCCAGCAATACAAACCAAGCTGAAGTGAACTTTGCCCAGCACTCCACATGCATTTTATGAATACACAAATCTAAATAAATAAATCAAGTGAAAAAATCTGTTCTACATATGCAAGACAAAAACTGATAACGCACAAATTAAAAATAATTTCCAAAGAGTCATAAGAAACCACTCCAAGGTAGTCAATACTTTGGTTTTATTCACAACAATATCACATGCTTCATGGGATAAATCACTGACTATTGTACACATTTCTTTCTGCCATACAGAAGATACTGTCTGAACAAGCCAGAAGAACTAAAAGAATGAAATGTGAACTGTCTCAGGACAGGGAAGGAGATTATTCTACAAGATGGCTGAGAAGAGCACATCTGAAAAGCCAAGAAACATTAAACAACAATGGAGGGTAATTATTCCCATCAGTCAGCTCAGTCAAAATAATGAGTAAGCTTAAACTGTGGCAGAGAAAAGGCAGACAGGTGAGCACCACATATTCCTGCTGGGAAAAAAAGACTGTTAGCCCAACCTGAATCACACTCCAAATGCTTTCACAGCTGCAGTATCACATTTACCATGAAACAGTCTTCAAAACAGGTAGGGGTAGGTCATATGAGGAGAATGAATAGACTTGACACAGAAAGAGCACAGCAACCATGCAAACAACAAAAGCCTCCAGTACTTCACCCTGTGTATGTCTACAGTACATTATCTCCTAATAGCAGCCCTGTCACCAGCACCACTGAATGACTGTCAGTCCCCCAGGAATCTGATCTACCATATTCAGAACTCAACTGGAGAAGAGGCTGCACCCCCTTTGCTGAGGGTGTCCCCCACATCTCACCTTTCCAACAGATCACAGGCACAGAGCTCTTCAAGACCTTCCTGGCTTCCAGGCCTTGTCTCCTCTCTGTCAGTGCAAAGAGAGGATTACAGAGACAAAAAGCCCAAGCTCCCTTCTGAGGTTCACATTGGGAAGACAAGAGGCACTGGTCACAAAACAAAGCAAGAGATTTCCCAGCTCAGCATTAGGAAGAAATCTGACCATCAAAAATTGGAACAGTCAAATACAGATTGCCCAGAGACACTGGTGAATCGATCTCAGAGGTTTTTCCTAGACCTAACTTTTGACAGGGCCTTGCAAAACCTCACCTGAATTTAGTTTTGACACTGCTTTGAGGAGCAGGCTGGATCAGATGACCTCCTGAGGTCCCTTCAAACTTGGATTAATCTAGGCTTACCCTTCCAAATCAGTAAGGCTTTACTGTTCATGTGGACATTGTCACATCTCTGTGAACACATTCTGACATTTGAATGGGATCATTCAATTGTACTGAATTCAGGTCCTGGCACCCCACATGGAGCTTCACAGAATTACAGACAATTGGGGTGGAAAAAACCCCAGAAATGTCAGAGTTCATTCACCCACTCTACCTTTCTGGGCCAAAGTATTAATTGATTAACCAATTAATTAATTCAACATTTAATTAAATATTTAAATATTAACCAATTAATCCAAAATCTTCCTGGCAGTTACCAGTCTGAACTGTTTTGAAGAGTTTCCTGTAGGGACAATTTCACATCTCCATAGACAAAGCACAGGTTTACTTCCCTCCCTGTTCAGTCCACAATATCCATCCTTACAATGGACAAGTATCTTCTCCTCTCTTTTACTTTTCTTACTGAAATTTAAATCTACTACATTTTATCGACTTCACCTTGAGCATAAAGAACATTTTATTCCCTTCCATTCCATACTTGACTCTTGGTATTTTAGGACATGTCTCTTACAAATCTTCACTCCTCATATCCCAGATGGAACCAGACATGTTTTCCATACAAAGAGCCCTTTCCTGCCTCTTTTCAATTCCTCTTAGTCAGTCCACATTTTTTGTGAGCAGCAGGATCCAGAATCTACCACCAGACATCAGCAGCACTGAGCAAAAAATGGATTTCTTTGCGCCTTCGTAAAGACTCCAGGTTCTAAATACACTGAGTTTCTTCTTTTACTACACTGCAACACTGCTGTTCCATGCTCATTAATAATGTGCACATTCCTCAAACATTTGCCTACAGCAGCAGCAGAGAGTGCATCAGCCCTTTGTTTTAAATCAAGTATCTCCCAAGATGTAGGTCAACAACATTCTGTGCATGTTCCCTCTTCCACTCCGCATGGTGAGAGCTGGAAATCAGCAGGAGCATGAGCCAGCCCCGTTCTCAGGGCTGCAAGCACAAAACAAAGCACTTCCATTTCAAAGTCTCAGCTGCACAATGTTTCTTGGAGGTTCCTTCCAACCTTGACAAGCCTGTGACTCCTCTTCAGGACCCACCAGGGCTACACTTGTTGACATTTAGAGAACAATGAGAAGTCCATCTGCTCCTACAAGCTTTGCACACAACAACAAAGAAAGAGATCTACAGCAACATTTTAAAATGCAGAGCCAAGGCAGCGGGCTGACTGGCCAATGTAGATCACTTTGAAGACTGTGTGAGGAAGACAAAGAAGGAAAGAGAGCTAACAAAAAAAAAGGCATGCACAAAACAAAAAACTGAAACAACTAATCAAACAAATATTAAAAAACCCCACAGACACACCGCCCAAGAGCAAATTCAATTCAGCCCCAATTCAAACAAAACCCTTTTGGGAGTACAAAAAAGAAAAAAGAACATTAATTATACTAATGTTTAACTGTCAAATAGTTTACTTGCAAATAGTAATTCAGCCCAATCTCTCATCTCCGTTTTAGAGCTTACTGAACACCAATCCACTTCTGCTGAACTCAGAGTTCTGCTTGTAAAGATCAGAATGGCAATTTTATTGTTGCTGAGTGATGGGCTGACTGATCAGATTAGACAGAAGCATAAGCTGCACTGTAAGTGTATAGATGGAACAGGTGGCCTTCTCTCTGATCTGCAGCCTCTTCAAACACTTACAAGTAGAATCCTTCTCATTTCAATCACCTCTGGAAAATATGCACTCACATACTTAGCCATCCTTAGCCCAACACAAAAATATTTTTCTGGTCTTTAATGCATTTCAAATGGCTTGCTCCTAAACACATCAGTCTTTCCCAAATATACCAGTAATTCACATGCACAATATAATTTTAACTGAAAAAAAAATACAGATATTTAGATGGTATCAACATCTGTAGCCTACAAAGTAATATGTATGGATAATAATTTTAAGGAAAAATTCAAAGGCTTTACATTACAGAGAGAGTCTAAAAATTATTTCACATGTACTTAAAGATTAGACTTCAAAAAGAATGCATTTGAGACTAGGGAGTGAAATAAACCTTACCTGGGTAACTTATGCAGAGTGACAACTAAAGCAATATATTTTTTACTTAGGAGGTAAAAAAAAAAAAAAAGAGTAGTCAGCTACTTCCTCCAGATCAAAGTGTCTGGCACAGGCATAATTTTTTTTTTACTCTTCACAGAAATGAGTGAAGAGGAGAGGGAGAAACAAAGCCATATATAGAATTTTTAACAGTAAGACTTTTCATAGAAGGTAATGACTAACTCAGGTGTTTTAGCAGAGTTGGTTTTCTCACGATATTACATCATGTATTATTTATATCGTAAGTGCTTACTTTGAAGCTATGTCTTTGGCCTGAGGATCTTATGACATAATTCTAAGATGACAATAAACAAAGTGCCAGGGGAGCAAGGGGAAAGGAAAGCAGGAAAAGAACATTTTAAAAAAGACAGATATTACTACCTAAACTCATACCCCTTTTATATTCTCATACAGGTGGAGATGGGCACACAGGGATGGTGTCCTATGACAGAATCAAGCACAAAATAAGACAGAGGCACTGCTGCAGTTGGCAAATCAATACCACAGAGAGTGATTAGCAACTCTAGGACCTTGGGATAATGAGCTACTCAGAATGACACAAAAGGTCTCTGGACCCATCTCCCAGTTAGTCCCATGCTCAAGGTAAAAATATCCAACAAAATGAATGCTAAGGATTACTGACTTTGAAAAACCAAGTTAATTTGGGGAGTATTTTTAACAAAATATATATATACACATCTTAGGTGAAGTCTACCTTTCTATCACTTTATTCCAAGAAGTCTCACACACAACATGGTACCAAATACTTAAAGGAACTCAGATACGCCACTTTCTACATTTTATACAATATTAGATGTTTTACTGTGCATGAGAAATTTCCTAGCAAACTTGCTAGTGACCCCAAAATTATACAAGACTGTATTTCACTACTTGCAATGTATTTCTAGAGGATAAACTCTTCTTTTGTACTTGCTCTTATTATCGATGATTTGCATAACTTCTTAGACAACACTGCTAACCAATCCTGTATTTAATATAGTTTGTTGACTGACATTAGTACTTCACAGCTATGCAGCTTCCCAGCTTAATATATCACCTGAAATTTGTTTTAGCAGTATTAAACAAAGGATTACTAAGATAATTAGAAATGGAAAGTAAAAACCAGCTCATTAAAAAATGCACAGTTTAAAGATAATAACCAAGAGGTTGGAGAATTGACTCAAGATGTGGAATACCTTTTTTCAAGGCCCCAGATGAGATTATACCCAGTAAACAAAGAAACATGTTTGATCAAACTCTTCCATTATTAAAAGAGAGCACTGCAGAAAAGATAAAGTGTCAGACTTTGAGATGCCTCACAAAAGGACATTTTCTGTCTAGTCCTGCTATCAATAAAATTCCATGTGTTCAGCTCTGGTGGTTGAACTGGTAATGCTACAGCATGCTGCAGTCCTTTAACTCTCACTCACCTTGAAAATACTGCTTTACTCATGCTTTTACAGGATCAGTTGTACTGAACATAAAGGGAAAGGAAAATAAGTATCATTCACAGCTACAGTATCCAAGAGGAAGCATTTCAAGAAACCTGGAGTACTCCAGAGCTACTATGGAAAGATTACATTAAATCTAAAATGTCCTGCAAAGACACAGTTATTTGCTAAGCAACTGAACTATGCAGAGTTCCTACAGCAGCATAAATGCAAGAGCCAACAGTGAGACACTAAATTACCTAGACAACAAATCCTTTAGTCCATTTTTAAACTCAACAATGGAAGTGCACTGTTCAATTTGAATGCATATAAATTACTGTGTATAGCAGACCAACCCATAACCTTTTACTAAGGTCTTGTTGCCCTCAGCTTTCTGTGTTGAAGCTCCAGAGCAAACAGGCTCAAGGGATAAGTCATGCATTTTTGTAAGGCAGACTTAAAGATGTAAAGATGCTTAAAGGGTGCACTGTCCCAACCAAAATTTGACAGCTGATTTAAAGAAAAAAAAATTCTTTACACAGAAAAATAATTATTCCAGCAGTGGCCAACTCCACCAAACCTGCTGAGGATACTACTAGACTAAAGGAACAGATGGTACTCGCTCCTCACTCTTTATTTCCATTCAGATTCTATTCAGGAAATATTTCATGCTATTCAATCATAAGATCTGAATCAGCAGGTTTTCACATTTTAGAACACATTTTGAATGTTTTGTTTCTCTATGCAACAAACTCACTGTGACGCTAACCTTTTCTTTTCAATATTCTCCATTTGTATCTTGTTGCTATAAAACACATCAAACAAGACCATTTTTGAAAAACAAGTCAGCATTTCTCCCTTACACTGAAGCAGATACATTTCACAAGGGAAAAGTGGAATTTAACACAAAACCAAAAAAAAAAAAACCAACCCACCAAAAAAGAAATATGAAGAAAATGAAAAAAAATTGAAAACTATTCAAGAGAAAAGAAAGAAAGCATAATAAAAAAGCACAGCTCGTGTAATTACTCTTGCTATACTTGTTCAGATTTGGTTTGATTTCTAATTAAACTTTCTTGTTCACAGTTCAAATGACACTTCTTGAAAGTGTTTTACATGGAAATAATATTAGCACAACAAAAAATTCTCTATCCACCACATATATTTAGTATTCTGCTGTATTTTCCTGTAAATAAAAAAAGCACCTAAAGTTGCTTGATTTTGCCAGCAGTAGTCAGGCAACTTAACATGAAAGCAGAAATTCCAACAGCCACCTCTTAGTGGGCAGCAAGGGCAATCTATAAAAGGCTTAAAGCAAATCAAGGGAAAGCAGAGGGAGGGAGCAGGACCCTCTTGATCCCATGCACAACGGTCATTCAACTACTACAGAAGAATTTACAGATGTCACACAGTAAACCTGAAAATGTGAAGCCCAGAGTTCAGTAATAAAGGAATGCCTAGGCCAGCAGATCATAAGTAATAAAGAAAACACCATTAAATGGAAATCAGTGGCTAACTTGATGGTTTTTAAAAACAAAGTTAATTCCCAAGTCTTCTACAAACTTTGGGAAGTGACAAGTTAAAAATATAATTCATCCAAAAGCATGAGCAGACTGCAGAGGTACACCAACCACTGCTATTTCTTCTTCCTAAACTCAAGATTCCCATTTTTTGGCAAGGAATACATGGCATTAAGGGAAAGGTCCAAGAAGGATTTGTTTCCCCTCCATCCAAGAATGAGTCTGTGCTTACAAGACAAGTGGTGAAAAGGGAAGTTTATTTCCTAGAAAGCAAGATCACAGAATTAAGCCTGCCCCAAGCAATATCAGTAACGGGTGATCGAGTCAGATATTATGAAACCAGAATTAATTCGGCAGCAGATGGTGCTGGGTCTTTTCTTCAGCTAAAATGCAAAACATACCAACGGGGTAAAGTTTCAGAGCAGGACAAGGGGATGTTTGTGTAAGTCAGAGAGCAAAGAAAAACATCAAAACTAACAAAAAGATTTGAAACAGGAGCTTTCCATTAACAGATTCCATGCAGAAGAGCTATTTCCCAATGGCTTGCTATTTAATGATGCTGATAATTTCTATTTTATCATGTGGGGCATTCTTGTATACTTACTGACTGCTGAATTTCATCAATATCATATTTTCTCCCCCCCCCCCCAAAAAAAAACCTTAACAGCTGATTACAGATGGGAATTAATTACTGTCTATTAAAATAAAAAGTTTGGTCCTTTCTAAGGAACCAATGGATAGTACTGTAGTCTATTGCTGTTGATTATCTAGTTACAGAACGATTTATGAGAATGCTCAGCACTGTATGGGAAGCATGAAATTAGTATCTCCAGAGCTTATAATATATACCACAGAATACATGTCCATTCATCTAACATCTGAGGATCTATTCACGGTGGGAAGCTTAAACATATCTGTAACTGCTTGCACAACAGCAGCCCAAGAAAGAAAATCAATCTCAGCTGCCATCAAAGTGCTTCAAAATACACTTGTCTAAAAAGGACAGGTTCCTTTCACTCTGTTCCTTCTTTCCTAGTGTATCTAACTATAGCTGGATCTAGCACAGAGGAAAACAGCCTCATTATAAAAGCTTAAAAAGAAAATGCTTTAAAAGAAAAATGCAAAAATGTGAAAAGGTAGAGGGGGCATGGCAACAAAAAGCGGATTCCATATGGGGAGGAAAAAAACCCACACAAACTAGTGAAGCAGGAAAAAACCCTACACAGGACAACCAGCTGATCACACAGTTCAACAACAGGAGGTATGAAAAGAATCCCGTACCAAAGCTTTGCAATGGATGAACATATTATACTTGTGTAATCAAAAGCCAACACGGTATCCTAATGCCATGCCACAGTAAGCTTTAGTTGTAAAAATCTCTAATCTCCACTAAACTGAATTAATAACCAATGTATTTTTCCAGCATACTTCATAACTCCCTTTTGGAAAACCAGAAACAGAAGCCGTGTGGTTTTAATTCATCAGCTGCACTTATTACTTCTACTGTTACTAAAAACATTTACCTGTAGATCCATTACACTTCGCACACAGTTTCCATACTTGGCAAACAAATCAACATTTCATTTTTGTGAAACACTGTCACAACATGTTGCAGACACCCAGGGTAGGTATGAAAAAGAAATTTTTTAGACATCTCAAGGCAGAACTGGGTGCCCAGAGCCCCTCTACACACATTAGGAGGAATGCAGCAAGACTCCTGTTCTTCACTTGAGGGATGAAACAAACCAGATTGTCAATCACAGCAGATGAAGCAGCACCAGTGAGGCACTTTTACCAAAGCAGAGAAGAAGGGAGATACACACAGGCATATCTAGGATGATGAGTAGTGGAAACTCTAACTACTCTGTTCTTTACAGATATTAAACATGCCTGATTATAAAACACCATCTCCTGAAACTTCTTTGTGTTCTGCCCATTAACACAGTTTCAAATGGGCTCCATCTTTCACAAGAACATGCCCAATGCCAAAGCTCTTCAGCTTCACCAACTGGTACTTCATGTTCTTTTACTGTCCACTCCCCTGAGGTGTCACCCAAACATGTCAGAGTGACCATCTTCTCTCGACTACGGGTCAGCTTGTACAGCAATTCATCTTTTCACACTGTACTTATTTTCTTCTTCTCTTTTAATACAGCATCTCTAACAAATCAACACTGAAGCTTATCATCTATACATCCAGGGCCTCCGCTGACTGCCAGTGGATCAAGGCCATCTTTCACCTTTGAAGGGCTAGAAGAAAGACATTTCTTCAAATGCTATGCATTGTTATTTGGATCCTGTTTTGGAGAAGGCATAACAGACACCCTTCCACGCTTTACAGTACAGTCCTCCATACAAGACTTCTGGTTAGACCTACCCAAACATTATTGTTCTCCAGAAGTTCTTTTGTTTAACATGTATCCACAAATGCAAAGGACTGAAATGCAACTTTGATTTCTTAGACCACCACTGCTAGAACATCCTAAAATGGCTCCAAGCCACAAGGAGCAAGGACAGGCATTAACTGCTGGAGCCGTTTCAATTCCTGCGACCCAGCTCAGGTCTGGTTGGTAAAAGGGTAGAAGTAACTGCACACTTCTTGGGTGACCCCATCCAGCCCCTTGCATGGGTCATACAACAGCTCTGAAGTGCAGTAACAGACCTAGACCACGGGCTGTTCAGGAACTAAGGTGAGAACTTCATCTCCCAACACACCACAAGCCTACACACTGTATTTTGCTGGTGGACACCACTGAAGTGGCAAGAGACAAGAGTTAGAAACTATAATCTACAGCCTTTTGTGAACTTGAAACAGTTGCCTAAGATGTTGATAACATTTCATAGCCTTGTCAAAAGTTAGTCTTCATATGCTGAAAAGACACTTAAAGCAAGACAAATTTTAGACTTACAAAAATGATACTATTTCACGTTTAAAAGAAAGTTCTCTACTCAGATGACTGTCTTATATCATGGGGGCTCTCTGACCCTATGTGAAAGCAGACACTACACACAGCCACACAGAGAGCAAAGCTCTTTGCCAAAGTTGCACACCATCATCCACCAAGTCCACAAGTCTTTCAGTGGTGGGTGACCAGACAAAAATCTTCTCTTAACTGGGGAACTTCACAGTAGTTACTGGATTATCTGCCAAATTATTTTCAGCTTTCATGCTTCACTAAACCGGAGCTCATCAGTCACAAACCCATGATTACACTGAAGAAAATGGGGAGCAATTAGCATACAAGATGATAGCTTAAAGCTGGTGCTAATTGGAGAGAATGAAGAATTTTTCATTCCTGTTGGATACAATTAGGTGAGACAACCAGGTTCTGGAAAAACAATTTGCTTAACAATTTCAGTGATGTCTACTCTGTAACCTATGTTTAAAGTCTAAGCAAATTCATGCCTTTGCAGTGTATCTTGCAACCACGGGGACTGCAAACTAAAAGCTGGTCCAGCTGTAGAGAGAGCCTTGCTCAGAAACATACATACAAAACACAACGAGTAATTCATCACAACTGTGGAGATCATTACTGAACTGTGCTCAAGTTGCCAAAAAGAGCTGAAGAGCAAAACCAACAAGGAAACAGAACGTAATGCTCATAATGCACGGTACAGCATGGCACCAATACACACTGAGATGCAAAATCGGTTGAATTATAGGACTGCACAAAATACACAATCAGAAATAAAAGAAAACCATCTACAAAGAGCTACTGGTGCAAAACCAATTATTGTGCATGCTTTTGTTCATGAATGCCAAACAGAGAGGGGAAAATCTCGTACATGAATAGTTAATTTGCCAAAAGGAAGAAAGCAGACAAGAGGAAAAACGCAATCCTTCTTTATTAGTGAACTGCACTCAGGCACAAAATGTTAGTTAGACAACTATACTGCAGAAATATACCTTAGAACATTAGGGATTTGATGTCAAAAACTACAGCTGGGAGACTTTAATTTACTTTTACAAATTCTTTATCATATATTATTCCTACTCTACTTAGCACACACCTACAATTATAAATGGATCTTCACCAGTAGGTTTTTTATTTCATTCCAAGCTGCAACAAACCTCTGCATTTGTAAATGAACTTCTACATCACTATTTCTTTTGGCTCAGAACATATTTAATATTTTCTTCAAATGAGAGAGCAGTCTGTAAACCTGTAACACACCCTGTTTTTAGGATCACACCTATCTCATATTTTCCTTTTTAAAAATACAGCCTAATTATGCTTTAGACTAGTACCTCCCTGAACATTATGTGAAAAATGCTTCAACAGATAGCACTCACAAAAGCATCTCTCCCAACAGAAAATGCTGCTGCAATCAGACTAATGAACAACTGCAGCATACACACCACGTTATCAGGCAGGGGTGGTGCTTCTCTGTTTACTGAAAATGTTATTGCACCGTTCCCCCAACTCCATGTCTCAACAATAGCACGCAGTAACATCGCTTATTTCTGCATCCTTCACAGAAAACAAAACAAACCTAAGAAACCACCCTCTTCGTCTCCTGAACAACGCTTGAATTCTCTAATGCAAGATCATCCAAGGACCCACTGAGACAAACAGACCTTCCCATAATGTCTGATTTCTTGTCTTGTAATACTCCAAGTGTGCCAGCATAAAGAAACTTCTTAAAAGTAAAGAAATAAATCGACAGTATCACAATTAAACCCCAAACACTGACGTACCTATACATAAACAGACATAGATATATGCACATATACATGTACTTCTCCTCATGCTTCAATCATGTAAAGACATCTTGAAAACTGAAGCATCCACGGGCTAAACTGGAAGCTCTTCAAACAATAAAATAGTATTTTCACGTAGAAAACGGAGAAGAGCCAAGAGCTCAATGATGAATAGCAGATTTTTATCTCTGATTAAAGAGCAATTTGAATTAACTGATGTTATAAAATTATTTAAGCTCCCCTCCCATCACGACTTCTACATACACCTAATTCCTACGTATGCGAGCAGCCCCGTGGGAGTCCATCCCTCTGGTATGTGAGGTTAGACACCCCGGGATAAAAGCCTTTATCCTTCTATAAATACCAGCGTGCCGCGATCCACTCTCCTAAAGCTCCGTGATGCAAACAGCATCGCCACAGTCCAAGGGCTGCTCTGCTTCCATGAGTAAGCACTAGCAGCACCGGGCTATAATTAGTTGGGAGTATTTTTAGGGTCACTGCTCAAAATTAGAGAGAAATGACTGAGAAAGACCTCAGAACAGTGGGGGCTTTCCCCTCTCCTTTGGCTATTTCCTACTGCCGTGCGGAAAAAAACGCTCGGCAGGGGCCGAGGGGAGGCGACCCCCTCTCTGCAGGGAAGAAGTGCCGGGCTGCCGTCCCCGGCCGGGTGGGCGCTGGGAGCGCGCCGCGGCCCCGGGCCCGCCCCCGGCCCGCAGCAGCGCCGCTTACCTGACCGCCACCCGCACCGAGCTCTCGTCCGGGCCGGCCGACATGGTGCCAAGGGCGAGGGGCGGCCGCAGCCGGGCCGGGAGCTCCGCCGGGCCGCGGAGGAGGTGGGGGCACTACTGCGGCTCCCCCCTCACCTCCTCCTCCTGCTCCGCCACCTCCTCTCTCCAGCCATTTTAGGTGACTGAATGAATAGGTAAGAGCCGCGGCAGTGCTGGGCGGTTCGCACCGCTCCTCCTCCTCCTCCTCCTCCCCCCACCGCCTGCCCGCCCCGCTCCGGCCCGGCCTCTCCAGCGCCTGGGCAGGGAGCGCTGTCACTCAGCCACCGGCGGGCCGAGCCACGGCCCCGGTCACCGGCCCCCCGCCCCGCCGGGTCCGGTGCCTCCGCCCGCGGCAGCCGCAGTGCGTCAGCGGCCCCGCCCCGGGCAGCCGCCAGCGCGGGCAGGCGGCGGCCGTGCCGGCACCGCGCTCCCGACACACACACCCAGACACACACACAGACCCGCAGACACAGACACCGCCTCCTCGACACAAACCCCCTTCTCCGCATGCCCCCTTCACACGCACCCCCTGACGCGCCGTGTCTCCATGCACGCCTGTTCGTTATGTGGGCACACGCTCCTCGCGTTTGCCTTTCCATAGCACACAGCCGGTGCTCGCCCGTGAAGGCTCGGCACACTCGCCCTGCCCGTGCACCGAGCGCTGGCAACTGTGGGCGCTCACGGCGCCGTGTAGGTCCCCCGCCACTCGTGCCTCTGGCCCTGGCTCGCAGGGGCACACCCGTGGCGCTGCCCGCCTGCTGTAGCGCTGCCACGCACTGCTCGTCCCCACGCACCTCTGCACTCACGCTAACAACACGCTCGGCTCTTGCACACGCAATGCACAAGGGTACGCAGCTTCCGAGGCCCCCCTCCCGCGAAAGAGGGGCTCATCCCGCTGTCTGGGCTCGGTCGTTGGCCCTTGTACGTTTTTCCCTTTCCCAGGCAGGAATGAGATGTCCTCATTCCTCTTCTGGCCCTGTGTGGTCCTCGCGACCCTCGTGCCGGCGGGAGCACACAGTTGTCCCACCTCTCTGGGGTACTGGCAGGTTTGTTTGCCGAAGCTGCTCCAGCCAGGCATCTCTGTTCTCACTTCGCTAATGAAATGCCTGGCTTTGAGCTGGAAACTGAGTGGGTGGATTACACTAATTTTTGATGCAAATCGTATCCCTGCCAGGAAAGAAGCCTGATTATTTTGCCCAAAACAATTCACATTCCTAAGGAAGATTTTCCATCAGAATAGGCCCGGGTTTGAATTCTTAATGGTATGCTAAAAACCTTGCAGTTCTAGTTGTTTTGCTTCTGATAGTGAAGGTTGATCACGCCCTGGCCCCAGCCTTTGTCAAAGATGTGCAGGTGAGGTCTCCCAGCTGGCTGGGGCCTCTAGCCACAGCTCTGAATCTTTCAAAAGTCTCCTTCTCAGAAGGAATCCACTGTGTTATTGTGGGTCTGCATGTTTCTCATAGTTATTTTCTCTAACTTTTCTATTTTTCTTTACTTACATATAAATTAGATTGTTTCTAGAAAATAGCCCGCCTGGAAGTTGCTGTACACAATGATGGTCTCCTTTCTTCTGAATTACACAGCACCAGCATTCAAATCCCCAAGAGCATTTGAAAATAGGGGGAACTTAAACTACATACCATATTGCTGAGGTAAACTGAGATAATATTTATACAGAAGGCAGGAAAATGGAGACACAGATAGTTCAGTATGAAATCATTGAGGTAAACTGGTACAGGAAGAACAAAGACTAGATTTCCCTGGCTTTCTCAGCTCATTATTCTGCATTTGATGCTATAGGTCAGATGCCTTGTTTCTCCTTTTGCCATGATATTTTATGGGATGGGCAAGATGGCAGATAAAGAAAAAGCTCCTACAGGTGAATTGTATTGGCATTCATACCAAACAGCTTCAAAATGAAAGTGATAGGAGTTTCATAGTTCAGGGCGTTTCCATCTAGATGGGACTGAACACTCATGACTGTGTCATGCATCTGTGGGTATTGTACTGAGCCCTTTAAAAATACCTGCAGCTCACCTACAGTGAGTGGAATCCTATGGCCTAATTAGGTTCTGACAATTTATGTGCACCAGATTTACAAATCCAAATCTTATCCAGAAGTATCCAATGCATTTTTTTCAGCTGGCACAGTTACAAGGTTAATGTTATAAACATAATCAACAC
The DNA here is from genome assembly GCF_022539315.1 of Serinus canaria. Taxonomy (NCBI): domain Eukaryota; kingdom Metazoa; phylum Chordata; class Aves; order Passeriformes; family Fringillidae; genus Serinus; species Serinus canaria. The sequence continues at coordinate 14,551,978 of NC_066314.1, read as the reverse complement.
AAATGGGCACAGCATTTATTTCACGTAGCATCTTTTGCTATCCAGCAAAGCTCATCTACATCATATTGCCCATGCCAGTAAAATCCTGCTAAGTCAGTGTCTCTGGTGTGCCATGTGAGCTGTGCTGAAAACCGAGCAGGGAGTAGCAGCTGCAGGATGCTCAGACTCAAAATTATACTCTAGACCTTTCCAGGACCATTTCTTTTCTGGCTGTTGTGTGTCTATTAGACAAATGCTTCAGCTTGATTTTATCCAGCTCTCTATCTTCTATACTGAAAAAGACATTAGCAGATCAAAACCTGGCAGAAGTTCTCCTGAGCTCAATGTCATGCCTATAAATGGGTTGGTATCCACAGATTTCAGAGCTTAATGACACAGTTTTTTATCCACACTGGTATTAAAATTTTTGGTGCTATAGTAAAATTATTTTATTCTAAGTTATGGTTATTTCAGTCCTACAATATTACACACATATTATCTATCTTGAATATTTCACTCCAATTCCAGACTCTTCTGAAATTGATCTAGCAAGTGACATTTAGCTTCTTACCATGTTTGATGCAAATTGCCTGATTTGTGTCCATTCAGATGTAAAGTAGGAAAAAGACATAGGTCCTGTTTCTGTGCAGAATTTTTCTCATTGTTCCCTATTTCCAGAAAACATACAACCTTTCTGTCAAAATGAGCTTTTATTTTTTCTCAACTTGTCCAATGTAAACAATCACAGTGCTATACTGTTAACTTGGCTGCACCAGGAAACTTAAATCAAATCTGCTTTTCATTTCTTATAATGTGAATGACCTGCACCCTCCAGCATCCTATTCATCTCCTTGAAGGAGTAACTTGAATAATATTAAGGGCACAATATCTTCCTTTTTTATTGTTTAAATATGTAGCTAAATTGCCAGTGTCTCGTTTATATAAAGCTGTATAGGCTAGATGATAGCATTAACAGATTTGTCCAATCTCACAGCTGAGGAATGAGGCTTTCCTAAAGGTCGCCTCCCCTCGTGGCTACAGCACCACAGGTACCAAACGCCTCTGGTCACTCCCTGAGCAGCTGCAGACAGATGGGGGACAAACTTCAGGGCTGGGGAGCAGGGAGGGAGTTTACAGCTCTGGTCCCTGCTCGGTACTTGGAGGAGGACTGCTGGGAACACCCCTCGTCCTTCCCTGGCAGCCGTCCCGGTGACGGCTGTCACACTTTCACTGCCTCCATTCTCCTGCCACATGACTCGGCACCATGAGCTTCATTCACTGGGCAACCAAACAAAAACCTGTGCTCTGCCTGACACACACACAGCACACCCTGCACAGATGGTCAAGCTGCCCACAGAGGTCCTATAAGCCTCGGAAGCTGCCCAAAATCACTGAGCTGCACACAACCTGAATGAGCCAAGCAGACCCCGCTTGGGGGTCAGAGCCCTGTGCTTTGACCTGGGTATGTTTGCAGACAAGTTGTATCAGCTGTGCCTGTGCTGCACCAGCTGGGTTTGAAATTATCTAATTGAAATAGAGCACTTCCATTTTTTTTAACTGATAACTTACTGGTGCTAAATAAGCCAATTTAATCAAAGATTTGGCTTGTTAATTGCTTATTTATTTGACCTGTTGAACATTTTATTTAATTTGAAGAGAAGGTTCTGTTAAGCAACAGAGATGACTTGGTTTCATTGAGACAGGCAATAATATATAAATCGCTGATTTCTGATTAATCTGTGTCAGATTAATTGCACCATGACTGGTAGAAGGCTTCAAGAAAAATCCTTAGTTTTGTCAAGTCAAATATTAGGTTTTGTCAAGTTAAGCACCTGACCTGGGCATTTCCCCACCACTGTGGAAGGCAGAGATTCTTTCAGATACAGAGAGTGGAACACGAAATATTCAAGTGCTATAAAAGAACAATATTGAAGGACATTACATCTCATCAACTGCATACTTCATGCTGCTTTATTAAATTCACACACACAAAATAATCAGCTATATTTCATCTCATTAGTGACTATTGTTTTCTTGAATGTATATACTAAATAAACTCTTCTTTGCCACATACAAGCCACAATTTATTCCATGATTTTTAACACACCATGAAGCCTAAACATTAGGCAAATACAATTTAGAATACAATGTATAAATTTAAATGAGCAAAATTTATATTATATTCATTCATACAATCATTTGAAAAATGGGAATATTTGGGCTCATATAAGTGTCCACAGACTTTCTCTCAGATTTTTCTTGTCCATGTCTGTCTGTGAACTGGGTGACCCAATAATTCTTTGTATTCCAGTATCTTTTGATGCAGGAGAGGTAACTGAACTCCTATGAACTGTGTTTCATGAGCTGTTGCTGATGGAAATTATGTCAGCAACATTCACGCATCAGCAATAATCACTCCATTTTCTCTCATAAACACTAAACTCTTCAACATTAATGTATACAGCGCTTCCAACTTTCTCCTTGGCAAAGTGAAACTTCTGTTTGTATTTTCTGCTTGATGCCTTGGGCTTACATGAATCTTAGGCTTTTCCATAGTCATCTTTCGAGAGCTCTCCACTACGAACAAAACTAAACTTCTAAAAACTGTTACAATTTAATTTTTAAGAACTTTCTGAAAGTCGTTTTTTCCTCTCTGACTGGCTTTTCATTTTAAACTGCAGGTCTTGGAAAGCAGTCAAGCCTATAAAAGACATTTAAAATACCTTCCATTTTCTTCCCATCACTCACTAAGACCTTTGGTTAAATAACAATGAGTAAAGAAAAGTGTTAAGCCGCTCTTAACTGGCAGGCTAAAATATGCAACAGGGGAGCCTTTGCTTCCAATAACTGTGGAGAAGAAAGCAAGCTGCAAACTTGGCAGGATGGGGGGAAGTAACCTCAAAGCTGAGGAGGAAAAAAGGAGTGCAAGGTGATGTTTATGTAATCAGAATAACAGCAGATAAGGAAAGGAAACAGACTGGTTTAGTACAGATGTCTGTGGAGAGAAGGTAGAGAAACCAGAAAGGACAGGGTGGAGAAGGAAGAGGGATTCTGCAATCAAAGCCAAGCAATGGCTTTGCAGGGTTATTTCTGGAGCTGATCAGCATAAGAGGAAAAGCAGCATGAGGCACCTCTGAAGTGAGAAGAAAGGAGGTTGGTGTTTTCCATCCACCATTCAGAAAAGGAATGAAATCTACAGGAGAAAATACAATGAAAAGAAACATATGATAAAGGATCATATCTGGTGCTGAGCAGAGGGTTCAGTGGGAATAGAACCACTACACTTGATGATGAAAGAAAGTATTTCATTGTGTACTTATTCTTTTTACTCATAAAAATTTTATTGTGTTAACTACATTGTTGTTAACAAAGCAGTATCATTTCCTTGGCCCCTGGCAGGCCAGAGTGGTTGTCTTTCTTCTGGGCCTAAGGAATGCTGTAATTTGTAAACTGCTGTCTATACTAAGATGGCCATATCAGGGTCATATATATTTTGATATTAACATGCATTTTGTGCTGCATCATATCCCATGTAGCACAAAACCACATTAGATCTCCATTGAACCAGTACTGAGAGACTAGAAAAAAATACATGAAAAAAAACAGAGCTAAAACATGTCTCTGGAGCAAACCTCCACTCTGTGATCTTAAACAGATTCATGACTCAAATCAGTGGATATCACTAAGAATGAATATGCCTTTTATGTCACTGTGTTTTGAGGATTTGTTGGTTAACTGAAAGTTGGGATCACCTGTTCTTCAGTAAAATCTTGCAAGTTTACCCTGGCAACTGGAAGTGCCTTCAGGTATTAAAGGAAGAATCTAAATACTGGAGATGAGTGGAAAAAATACCAGAAAGTAGTCTTTATGATAATGTAATTTAGTTCAATCATTTATGATAATACTATCAAAATCTAGCACAGTATGAAGAATAAAATAAGTCTTAGCAGGACAAGACTTTACTGGGTCTTTGGGTTCTTAAATATCTCCCAAGGTTAGCCAGGTCCTGCAGTTTTTTGAAAGGGACTTAATCCTGTGGGTCAGAATCTTGTGCTTCTAAACCTGGTCCTTGGGCCTGGCTCACCAATGCTTTGAGATAAGCCCAACATGATCAGGATAGCTGAATGTTTTGCTGCCTTCATGTCACTGCAAAAGACTACAGAGTAGTGACAGTGTAGAGTAGTAACAGTGTAAAGTAGTAAAGCAGCCAGCTACTTTATAGATCGTAACCAAATCCTGTACAGCTCTTTCCTTCTCCTAGAGAGAAACTGAGGCAAGAAGGACACGTGAATTGCAGATGCCTGTAGAAGAGATGGTTGTCAAAAACAATATTAGGGCTGATTTGCCTGTGCAAACACTATTAGACCACACCTTGACGAGATGAATTATTAATAAAAAAGCTGCACGGGAAATTAATTTCTGCTGCCTCTCACCAAAACCAGCTGTTCAGACTTGAATGTGTCACAGTTGCACAACATAAATTTTGCCTTAAGGATACAGTTACCCAACATGATGGATTTTTCATGATGTCCTTCCTAATAGTATCCTCATCCTTCCTTCATCCTTCCAATTTCCTTCTTCATCACCATGATATCAGGTTTCGGTTCAGCTTTCTAGAAGGTGCTGAATTATGGGAGTCCTGTATTTGTATGATGAGCCCAGCATTAGCAGTCCCAGGGCAGACTCCTCTGGGCAGCATCCTCTGTGCAGCCTTGCCAATCTGCCCTGGATAAGATAGGGGAAAAAAAAAATTACTTAACATATTTAAATGACAGGCATCAAACCCTAGCACGTGGATGGAATCAATGTTAAGTTACCCATATCTGGTAAAATATCCAGATGAAAGTAGTTCCAAAGAGACTGGGAAATTTTTTGTTTCCCTTCAGAATGTGCTGATGACTACTAGCAGAGGTTACTTGCTGGCCAGTTCTATTACCACACTGTGTAAACATCTTATCCTGCTGTACTGTGTTCCCAGACTCCCTCCCACTTCTCTGTTCACTATTGAGGGAGTGCCTAAGACCTGGATGGTGAGTTCTTCGGCTTAGAACTTGTACAATTTTCTACAAAATCCCATTTCCTAGTTAGCATCCTTAGGCATTACCACAATAAAACCAATAAATAGTAATAACAAAAAAAAGAAGGATGCAAGGTGGGTGAAGACATGACTAATTACCTAAACAATACTTGGACCACAAGCCACAGGCAACGTAGGAGCTTGGGGAAGAGCAAGTGGGTGGAGAATTACCTGAACAACAGAGGGTTGGGCAGGCAAAGAATAGATATTGCAAGACAAAACTGAGCGTTTTTATTTTGATAACATCATGGAATTTATAAATTAAGGGATGACAGCTGCAGATTAAGCATGGCACAAGTTGCTTTACTCTCTCTCTGTGTGCAGCCTGGCTTGGCACTGTCACACAGGAAAAAAAGCTAGTTGAAATGGTGATAGAACAAGCTGGGAGATGTGAGAAGCAGAAGTTCCCAAACCAGGTTGGCAGAAGGACCACGTGCTGTACCATGGCAGCTGCAGCACCAAACCTTGCCTCCCCTTCCCGTGAGGAAGGACGTGCTTCCCTCTCAGGGCTGGGCTTACACTTGGGTGGAGGAGAGGCATGCACTTATCCAGGTAGTAGCAATGGTTAAACAACAACTCCTCACCTTCCCCTGGAAAATGCAAGAAACTGAACCTTGTTTGCCCTAATATTTATTTTCATTTATTTTCATACCACTCACTGTGTGTATGTCGCTTGGAAACACTTAGGCCAAAAGATGATACAACAGTGACAGACTGAACTTTATTTAAATTTATATTTGTGGATTGGGAGCATAGATGTAGTTGCTCCTGAAATGAAAGAGCACTTCTTTGCACAGTGGGTAATGAACTTCTGGAATTCATTGCCACAGGAGGTTGGGAAAGCAGGCTATTAGCAGGCTTAAAAAGGGATTAGAAAAGATTTGTGAACAATGCCTCTGTTAACAGATAATAAAGGGAACAGGCAGTTCCGATGTCCGTGGGCTTAGGAGACTGGACCAGAGGAAGAGGCCAGGTACGCGTGCTCTCCCTGAAAAGCATCTCCTATGTTCTGAGGCTATGCAATCTGGATCTGCCTTGGCCATCTCTGTTAAGGTTGTGCTGGGAGTGTGGGGCACTCTCCCGGCTCTGCTGGGCCCTTCAGAACCTGTGGCTCAGCCAGGGCAGATGGCCAGCACCCATGCTGCTACCCCAGGGCCATCACAGGCACTGGGCAGCAACAGCACCTGCAGAACATTTCTTAATGCTCTGATGGGTTAAGCCCTAAGTGGTGCTGCTCTCAAAGAGGGCCAGAAACCAGCGTGGTGGAGTTGAAAAGGAGTTATAAAGAACAAAAAGGAGCTGGCTTTAACAAAACATTCACTGGGGATCAGGAAATGACAGATGGAGGGAGACAGAAAATTCTGCTAATACACTACAAGTTTGATAATTGTTTGGGATAGCACCAAAGGAACTCACTCTCCAAAAAGTGAATAAAAACAAGTATTCCTTTATTTCAAGGGACCCACTAAAAGGAAGAGTGAGCATCAAACTAGACATGACTTTTGAGCTGGCTCTTTTTTCCAGCAGAATGCTCTAAATCCACTTGATTCTGCTCATACTATTTCTGAGTACTTCTACGGCCCTTTTCTGGATTCTTCCAATTCTGTTACCTCCTGCCTGAAATCAGGGCAGTATACTGAAACTACTCTCCATGTTAGGCTGCACCATGGATTCTTACCCTAGCACAGGGATGTTCTCTGTTTTTCTCATTTTGTTTGCAAGTCCTGAGGCTGTGTTTGTCTGGTTGACCAGCACTGAGCTGGCATTTGTTATTCAACGTCTAATATCTTCCTCTGTGGTAATAGGGAAATCTTTTTTTTTTGTTTTCCCTTTAAAATGAAAGACCATTTTCTCCTTTGTCTTTGTGCTCTGAATTTAATTTACCACTTTTTATCACTGAGTCATTCTGTATTAGGAGATTATTCTAGATATTTTCATAACTATTGAAGTTATTATCTCATTGTCTGGCTTTCCATGGGGAATTTAGATCTTAACAAATATTCTTCTGAGGCTCAGATAGCATTGAAGAAATAAGGGCTGTTTTAGAAAAATATGAGAAATGAGGAAGACCTGTAATATGTGATAGACTGGTACAAGGGAAAATACTTAAATTAGCTGTGTGTGTGTGTGTGTGTGTGTGTGTGTGTGTGTGTGTCCCTGGTTACACAATAGCCACAGAGCACATAACCAAAGAACAGAAATACCTGGAGGGAATGAACAAAGAAGACTTACAGAGGAACAGACTGTGATTGAGAATACAGAAGGAGCATCTCAGGAATGAAGTTCATTACAGTGATCTATGTACATATCCAAGAAAATCTCTTTGGGACAGTAAGAAATCCATCACTGCTGGGACACTGTAAATGCTACTGGCAGAAAAGGACCGAGAGCAGCAGTGGACATTAAGTGTCCACTCAGAAATTACTGAGTGGACACTTGGTGGACACAAAAGCAGTGTCCACTCAGAAATTACTGTGACCTTATTTGCATCTCTAGGCCCATGGACAATGGCTAATCAACACAAGAAAGAATTCTGCTTTGCTTTATGCTTTTTCTTCTTTCTGTTTTCTGCTCTTTGAGTCCTACTGTAACAAATGTGGCAGTGTAATGAAAAAAAGTCCCTCACAAACCTTGAATAGTAATATAGAAGAGAAAAGAGCACCACCTAGTGCTAAGTGCTGTTTCTTGATGCTGAGGTGTCTCCGTGCCCTCTTATCTTCTGGATGCCTTGATTTTAGTGTTTTCCTGCAGTTTACCCATCCAGAGAAGATGTAATCCTTGGCATCGAGAGTATCCAGGCTGTTGATAAGAGCAGCTGGTTCATCGAGAGCTCAACATCTCTCAGAGTTTTGTGCACACTAAGGTAATGCCCTAGGCACCTAGTTAACCTAATTGTGGTTATTTGTCTGATTCATTCGGGCTGGATTCTACTTCCCTTACTCACCCAGTGGAGTTTTGTGCTCCACAGATAAGTCTCTCTGCTTTCACTCTAGTGAAAATTAATCAACACTTATGGGACAGGCTTAAGATAGCAGAAGACCAATCTTCTAATGCTTGCACTTATAAAAACAAGGATTCATTGCATTTACAGTCTGATCTTACACTCTCATCAAATTTTCTAGCTTTTCTTGGATAAAAGAACAACTTTTCGTGAAAGTTGTACTTTTGTTTGTTTGTTTGACTATTGTGTTTTTTCCTGTTTGATTGGGGGTTGTTTGTTTTTAAAATATCCAGATTTTCAGAAAAACCATTGTTTTACATGAAAGTTGCTTTCATTATCATGATGATAGATCATATGCAACCTTAATTATTTTTAAGCATTTATAATTAAGACCTATAATTGTTTGTTTTCTGCTGATTATCAATCCAAATTATGTTAGCGTTGTTATTTTTGGTCTTCAAAGCCTTCCACTTTGTATCAGAGCATTGAGTTTTCTGTCATAATGTAATTAAAATTTCAAAAGAAGACCAAAAGCAGGTAAATCAACTTAGAATGATTCTGCATCAGCTATCGTTATGTATTATTTAAATAGCTCCAGACCTGAAGATACATGTAGCATTGGTTATATGAGTTAATTTATATATAGGTGTCCACAGTAAAATGCAATTTAAATGTCTTATTCCATTAAAATTTGTGATCTTCACTGACAGTTATGGCCAGATTAAAGTTCTCTAATAATGAAGATTTCTTTATTCTGCCAGATTAAAGTTCTCTAATAATTTCTTCCCTTGAAATTACTCAGCATTTGCTACTGTTTTAACAGGAAGATGATGAAACTCAGCTATTCAAACTCCTTCCACATCTTCTGATCTTCAAAGCATAGTTTAGCCCACAGAGCTTTTTATTTCTGTCCTTTATAGTCCTACATTTTTATCCTATCTGGCAAACTTCACCAAGTGCAGTCTTCACCAGAAAAGAAATGCTCTGTGACACCCAGAGTTCTTTCTGCCATATTGTGTCTATAGTCTCACTGTTGCAAATATTGCCACCTACTAATGATCATTTCTTCTTTTAATTTCTAAAATATCAGGTGATTGGTTTGGATGTTTTTCTTTATAGGAATGTTTTCTTGTTTTGTGGGTTTTTTTGTAGTTTATAGGATTTTGGTTTATTCTTACATGGTTTTGTCCTTTACCAAGAGAAAATAGCAGAATTTGTCTGTGTGAGTATGTGTGTGTGTGTGTGTATACATATATAAAAAATACTTTGGAAAGGGCTGGGATTTTGCATCTTTTCTATAGTAAAAACTGTGGGGAGCATGGGAGAGGCTATGGGGAGTATCTCATTGCACATGGGTTTAATTCTGTCACCACACTCAGCAACAGAACATCTATTCATAGCTACACAACTGGCACAGTAATTAACTAATTAGCAGGGACTAATTGATAAAAATACAGCTACAGTGAATTAAATAGCCTGTGCACTTCTAACTAGGAGAGTTATGAATTCATCCTTTTTCTCCTCAGGAAACTAACAAACCACTGAGAAATTAAACCAAAGCAAAATTATTCATTGCTATGAGTAAACCAAGAGCAATAAGAGACTCTGGCAAGTGCATGAAGTTCAGGTTTTTGGCCCCATGCAAGGAGAGTGTGCAGCCCTACATTAATGATGGGCAGTAGCATTTAAGATAGCTGCTGTCACCAAGGGCCTGCTGCTCTGCCCTCCCCAGTCTGGCACCTTGGCTTTTTCTTTTAGAGGAGGCAGAGGTCACCAGTCCTACCCTTCAGACTGAGTGGTGCTGGACTCCCTTTACACCAGTGCAGGGAGAGGGCAAGCCCTGCTCCTCTGTGCCTGGGAGCTGTTCAAGCCTCCTTCCCCTGTTTGTTCCACAGGGGCTAGGGAAGGAAAAAAGTATACCTGTGTTAATGCCAACTTGGGAGAGTTAGTTATTCCCTAGGGACTGCTTTCTTTTCTCACACAGCATGCCCACTGTCAGAAAAGTTTGGCAGGGCTGAGGCTCGTTGCAAGCAAGAAGCCAGAGTCCCACCACTCTGCTGTGATGATAGCCTTTGCAGGAGCAAACTAGTGGCATCTATTTAAAAATTGTTACAGACCAAAGTTTTTTTTTTTTCCCAGACTGTCTATTTGTTCCCAGTTCTGGTTTTGTTCTGTGTTTTCAGCGAGCATATAATTACCATGAATTATATAGCAGAACAGGGTGTGTATAAGGCACACCTTGAAGCAGGTTCTCATTGGCTTGAGCAATGGTTTGAGAGGTGTTGTTTCCCAAGCACAGCTTGCAAACCCTGGAAGGCTTCTGCTGAAAACTGTTTTGTTTTAAGGCTTTAAAAAGTGACATACCTCCTGCAATGCCAGGGCAATCTGTAGCTCTCGGATTAACTAACCATAGCCTCTCCTTATAGCAAACATAGAAACACTAAAGATCACAGACTAAAATTATATTAAAACAGATATAGATACTGACTGTCAATCATTTTTATCAGATGTCTAATAAATCCTTCTTTTTATGTTTGGGCAGGGTAAAGTAACCACCTTGCAGATTTCATCACCGTATTTCAGTTTAGTCCTAAGATTATCCATAGAATGGTTTGGTTTTGAAGGGGCTTTATAGATCATCTCTCCCAACCCTCCAGCTGTGGGCAGGGACACTGGATCAGGTTTCTCAGGGCCTCATCCAACCTGGCCTTGAACACTTCCAGGGCACCAAGATGAGACTGACTAATCTGTAGTTCCTAACATCTTTCTTTCTTCCTTTTCTAAAAATGAGGGTTATGTTTCCCCTTTTTTAATCAGTGGTAACTTCACTGGACCACCACAACTTCTCAAATATGATGTATATTGGATTACCCACTCCCTCCACCTCAGGACCCACAGATGGCTCTCATCAGGTTCCATGAGCTTGTGCACCTTCAGGTTCCTTAGATGGTCTGAAAGCTGATCTTCTCCATCAGTGGGCAGCTCTTCTTTCTCCCAGTCCTGCTGACTTCCTCTTTGCACCACTCCTAAGTTTGGAGCAAGTGACCTTTGAATATGAACCATCTTTCTCAGGCTTCTCTTCCCTCCAGGATTTTCTCCCATGGCACTCTATCAAGCAGATCCCTGAATAGGCCAAAATCTGCTCTGCTGAAGTCCAGGGTGCTGAGCTTGCAGTGCACCCTGATCACCACCCTGAGGATCTCAAACTCCACCACTTCATGGTCACTGCAGCCCAGGCTGCCCTGGAGATCCACATTCCCCACCAGATCCTACTTATTGGTGAGAGCAAAGTCCAGCACAGAACCTCTCCTTGTTGGCTCCCCTATCCTTGGAGGAGTTACCACCATTGCATTCCAGGCATCTCCTGGATTGCTTGTGCTCTGCTCTGCTGTCCTTCCAGCAGATATTGGGGTGGATGAAGTCCCCCATGAACACCAGAAGCTCTGAATTTGAGAGCACCCACAGAGGACCTCATGCGCTTCCTGGGCTGGCAGCAGTAGCAGACCCCCATACAATGTCCCCTGTCATCCCTTTAATCCTGACCCACAGGCTCCCAGCTGGCTCCTCTTTCCCCCCAGACTTTGCCCCATGCCCTGCAGCTGGTCACTGCCATGAGGGCAGCACCCTCCCCTCACCTCTCCTGTCTGTCCTTCCTAAAGAGCCCTGTCCTTCCATGGCAGCACTCCAGGCTCAGCAGCCATCCCAGGACAGAGATCAGAGCCCTGCAGGTGTGTGCCCCTCTCTGCCTCCTCCGGCTGATCCCCTGGGCTGTGTGTGCTTGCACAGGGGCAGTGAAGCTGGCCCCAGTGAAACCAGCTCTGGCTGGAGTGTCAGGAATTCCTTTGTGCTGCCCTTCAGGTGCTCTCCTGCTGACCTGTGATTCCACTTCAGTGTCTGGGCATCTCTTGCTTTCCCTGGCATCAAATTGGTAGGACTGGAAAGGACCAGTCCTCACCAGAGATTTCCCTCCCCTGGCACCTTTCCTTTAAAGCTTTCTTCACCAGCTGGGCAAGCCCTTGACCAAAGATGCTCTTCCCTTTCTCTGACAGACGGACACCATCAGTAGTCCAGGTTTCTCAGAGTGGCACCCATGGCACAAGCACCAACCCTGGGCTGTGGCCCTAGTTCTGTGACTATTGGTTGAGTCACCAGGTTCCACTGGCCCTTTCAAACCCCTTCCCTTTGACCAGGAGAACTGGTGAAAAAATAACTGTTCCCCAGAGTCCCTCAGTCTCCCTGCTCTGAAGTCCTTCTTGACCTCCTGTTACAGCCTTAACTTGATACCCGTTACTCAGTCTGTCACAGAAGCCTTTCATGAAGGCATCCTGAAGGCTTCAACATGCAAGGTGATTTTAAAAACTATCAGAAACTAAAGGTAAGAGCAAATCCTTGTCAGACAAGCACACAGACAGAAGGAGCTCGCCTGAACATCAGTGCTGCTGCTCCAGTCAAAAGAAGAGGTAACTGATTATCATTATAGGCACAGGACAAATACATAGGAAATATTTGTTGATATTCATTCTTCCTGCTTACTTTTTTTCTGTGTAGATCTGTTCAGTCTAATTCCTCAGTTGGGTTGATACAGCAGCAATTCAGAATTTTTTTCTGGGAACTTGTTATGGGTACCTTCCATGCTCCTCACTGACAATGTAAAATGTAATAAACCCATGCTGCTACCTGAGTGGTGGTCAGCTCAGGTGCTAGATGGGGACAGGACACAAAGAAGCCTTATTACAGAGTTTGTCAGTATTACAGAGTTTTTCCACACTAGTCCCTTTCACAGAGTTAGGGTTCTTAGACTAAAGACCCAAAGACAGTCTTTGTGCTCTGTATTTCTCTATTTACCTGGTGAAACACATTTTGCTGCTTGACAAACTGTGGGACAAAGTTCTACCTCACTTCTTTTTGCTCAAGCGTGAAGTGCATGATGTAAATGCAGGCCTGTGACATGTGTACATGACATCCCTGTCACAACATACCCTCAGTCCAAGACCCCCAGTGACGCTCAGAAGAGACCACAGTTTTCCTGTGTCCTTGGTGAGGTGCTCCTTGGTTGTGCAGCAGATGAGTGGTGCTGGTAGCCTGTCCTTTGCCATGTGATTGCCAATCATAGTAACCAATAAATAACCTCTTCACATAGCAAAGTCCAAGCCACATTGTGAATAACTGGGCTTACAGTAAGCTACCCCTATGGGCAAATTTTTATTTAATTGTCCACTATGAGTACACGTTCACACAGCTTCCAAATTAAGCTTTCAAATTAAGCTAAACCACTCAGACATGTGGCAGCTCATTCACTTGGCAAACCCTCTCAAGACCCACAGAAAGCTTGGTCAGAATTTGAGTAAAAACCAAAGGAACTGATGCAATGCTACTTTTAAGAGACAATTCCTGCCTCCCCTTGTCTAGGCAGCGATGTGTGCAGCCATGTCATTAGAAAGGCAGAATTTGTCCCTAACGGCTTTGTGCTGCCTTTTTCCTCTAAACCCTAAGTTAGTAGGCAGGAAGACTAATCAATGAGTTGTCCTTAAGGCCTGTAAGCCCAGAATCCTTCTACATAATAATACAACTCAATATTCATCACTATCTAATTTGCAATTCAGTCTTCAGCATAACTGCATGTATTTCTCCAGAATGCTCAATAAAACATTCTTAATTATAAAGGCTTTCCTGTATATTTTCTAATTCAACTACTACTTACAGTATTTTTTTAACCTATGGGTCATGTTCTTTGAAATTAATCTGAACTTTAAACTCTTACTGTCATCAGCCACCTGCTGATATTCTATTACCCAACAAGTTTTTGGGTAATAGAAAATACCATGATTTATGTACTATAATACAACCCTCTATTTTACACATAAAATCTTATGAAATCTTTTCTGGGAAGACATAAATTTTCCTGGCTCGACTCAGTTTAAAGGTATACACATAAAATAAAAAATAAAATAATCTTGTTTTGTTATATGGCATAAAGACAAAGTTATTTTTTAAATTTTATAGTTGGGCTACATCTTGTCATGTTATCTTTTCATTAAGAGTTTCAAAGATGTAATGTTTTTTGTAAAGGCCAAACTCCTGCACACTCATAGTTATGCAAGAGTAAAATCTTTCCAGATTAATAGGAAAGTATCCAGCACTCATATTCACAAAGAAAATATGAAAACTCGGGTTAGCCGCATATTGAAGACTTGCAAGTAAGAAATATTAAGATAACAAAAATCCAGTATTTGCTGTTTTCTAAAAATATCACTATTTTTAAGAAAAACTGCTCGAGGTGTGGCATTAGCAAACATGAAACCTTGCTTCATTTTTTTCTTCATGAAAGTATCAGAAGTGTTTGAACTCTGCATTGGAAACAGATTGTGCAAGCCCTCCCCAGCACGTAGAACCTAGTTTTGAAGCATGAAGAAACAGGTTTGGAATCAGCAGGGAAATGGTACTGAAATATCTCTAGGTAAGAACAGGCAGGGAAACATTTCGTCGTGTTCTGTAACTCACAGGTCCAGCTGTTTGTGGCACGTGCAGCAGCGCTCGTAAGGAAACCTATTTCCCACAGGCATTTACACAATCCATGTGGCATGCCATGAGAGTCATATCAAGGCAGCATCTACTGGATGCAGAGGAAGAACTATGCAGAAAACACAAAAGCACCATAGAACTTTGCCCACATATTTCCCAGGCTGCAGGGAGCAGCAGGTTAGAAACATTCCAATCTTGCCATCGTGTTCAGGACACAACTGATAATCACCAGGAAACACACCTAAAGATATGCATGGGTGTAAGTCTGTGCTGGCAACGTTGAGTGGTGCTGCATCCGCACAAGGCACATCAACATAAAGCTCTCATAAATCTTGATTACAGTGGAAATAAAGAGTAATTTCATATCCATGTGGGCTGGCTGGCAATCCATCAACAGCCTTCATGCACTGCTTTCTGTCCTACCCACACAACAGTCACCAGTTTAGCTGTTCTCCTACTCTGGAGTCCCCTCTCTGGGCAATGAGGAGCTGGCTGCTGTGGTATTCGTGTCAGCTCATGCCACACACAAAGCACTAGGTGGCCCTTGCAGTCTGTCCCTGTGCCCCACACACTCTTCCTGTTTATCACTGAACCCAGTGGGTGGCCTGGGACAAGTGTCTTCAGCACAACAGGAGGGTGCTGGGCATGCTGGTGCTCAGACAGAGAGAGCATAGCATGCCAGAAAGGCATTGCCGTGGTCATGGCTGGATGTGGCCAGAGGTTTCCAAAGACAGCTGGGGGTTCCATAAGGACCAGGTGTTCAAAGAAGTTCTACCAATGGGCTAAAAAAGAAGCATTAAAATTTGGAGCCTGGCTCTAATAATTCACTAAACGTGGGCAGCAGCTCCCCTGGCTGTGGGCAGGCTTTTCTGGAGTGGGAATGAGGGCTCTCTGCTGTGGAGAGTGGTTTTCCAGCTGCTCCACCTAACCCTGTCAGCTGGTGAGGGATGGGTCCCTGGCTGGCAGTCCCACCCCTCTGCTCCGGCTGGGGAGCGGCTCCTTCATCTCATTCTTGGTTGACTTCATGGCAGCCCTTGCACAATCCCTGGAACTACTGCCAGGCATCTCTGTTATGTGAACACCCTGGGAGCTCTTATGTACGCAGTTTGAAACAGACTTCAAAGATGTGCTGCTTCCAGTCTTCAAAAGAAAGCTCTACTGCCCCAGAGGGGAAGCATTCCCTGGCTTCCCTCTTGCCCAGCTTTCCCTTTCCTCCACCACACTGCTGGATTTTTGCTCCACTGAAGAGCAGCTGCCCTAGCAGCCTCCGAGCCCTTAACCTCACCCATCAGTGTGGGACAGGGGCAATGATTCCTCCTTCCCCAGGCACAGGGCCTGGGCAAAGCAGCAGGGTGCACTGGAAGGTGCCCTGGTCCAGGAGCCCTGCAGGACACCCCGGGATTGCTGCTGGCCTCAGCCCCACTCCTGCCCTGGGGCCAGAAGGACATGGTGTTTGGGGAAGCCAGGCTGGCCCCTCTGCTTCCAAAACAGCACGAATGCTTAAGCTGGAGCAGATCAGAGGAACTAACCTGTTTTCTCAACAAAGCAAATTCTCACCCTTTTTATCACAAATCTAAGAGCTGGGCTTCACCCTGCCCTGGGAATTCCAGTTCTGTGGAGGTAAACAAAGGAGAAATATAAACAATTAATTTTTTTTAAAGAAAATAAATAAATAGGAACTTAATTTTAGTTTCACAGCCAGAGAATAAAGCATGAAAATATGAACCAGAGGTAAGGCCAAATGCAAAGCAGTGCTATGGGTGTGTGTGCTGGGTAGGTACTGCCTGTGCTGTGTGGCAGCTCCCTGTTCTGGGACCTTCACCAGCACCTCCTCTTGAGAAAGACATACCAGGGTGTAAACAGTTGTGCTCAAAACTCTGTGAATAAACAGAAGCACAAAAGGAAAAAACCTAAAATTCCAAAATTTCCAACTTCCAAAATACATGACCTCCCCTTATTTCACCTTGGAAGGACAGAGTTGGGAGCATGTCCCTCTGTCTCTTGTTTTCAAACTCTGTGGTCTGTCAACAGACAGAGTCAGTGACTTCTGCAGTGGAAACCTGTCTGAAAGGGAGCTCTGACAGCCTCAGATCTGCTCTTCCTGGAAGCTTTTCTGGGCTAACCTCTTCTAAGTGCAGGAGGGACCCACCATCTGCCTGCTGCAGAGGAAGAGTGTATGAGATTTAATTAAGATGATTTTGCCCTCCAGTCAGGCTGTTTAAAAATTAATTTTAGTTCTCCTACCTCTTCCATTAAACTTACAAGCTAGAGGGAGCAATGTACCCTGAAGTATTGATTCTGCCTCCCAGATGGCAGTGACCTACATTCATGGGTGCTCATCCCAGGACTGTTGCTGTCCTACCACTCTGCAGACTGGAGGAATGATCAAGGTGCTGGTTTGGATTAGAGGCAGAGTTTGACATTAATCCTTTACTTTCTTTAAATGCACCATGATTCATTATCTCAGGCAGGATCCCATATCAGGTGCATTAGGAAAGCTTTGTGAGAGACAAGCTGAGGTTGTTTGATCAAAGCTATGCCCTAGGCAACATGAGAGTTCTTCCCAGCCTACTACAGCTGGTTTCTGTACAGGCAGACAGCACCAGTTTGAGTGCTGGAATTGACTGGAAGGAAACTTCAATGTATTTCATTTTTTTCCCAGTTTTTTCCCCCCTCAGCTTATCAGTCATGTCAGTCCTACTAAAGGCCAAAATCAATTAATCTTTGATTTGCACCTGCAAATCTTACATCATCCTCACTGCAGGCTTCCTAAGTGTGGCAGATGAGTTTTCAGCTAGGAAAATGTCAGCCTGGAAGAGATAAAGTCATGAAACTCTTGGGAAATGCCATGGTTACTGAGCCTTGTCCACAGCAGTGCTGCTCCAATTAATGTAGTGTGCAAACAGTGGGGAAAAAAATTTGGAAGGAATTTAGGATTTGTGAATATTTTTGACTTCAAATCTCACCAATTAAATATGCAGTGTATTGCATAGTCAGTCACTCCCAAGAGCAACTAAGCACCTGAAAATTATATTCATATAAAACAAAACTGTTAAGTGCCTTCACAGTGTTAGGGGCCATGAATACAGTCACTATTTTATGTGTTATGCCTCAAAGTAATGACAATTTCTTAGCCCACTAATGGCAAAAGGAGCTGCACAAGTCATCACTGGAACTCACTCACTATCAATAATCTTTTCAGGAAATTACTGCAAAGGAAGCAAGCCTGGATTGGGAGCAAACCTTGGCAGTGCCATGCTGATAGGAGTCTGCAAACTCAGCAGTAACGTGGCCTCTTTCAAGTTCCTCTCTAATAATCTAATCAGTGTCATTAAGGAAAGCTTTTCAGAGCAGCTGAGTGACTGCTGACTGGTGACTCTGAGCTTCATGGTTCAAACATTTGCTTTGTTTTGTTTCCCTGACATGCTCTGTGTTTCACCAGCAACAAATTTGGCTCCACTGCTCAACACGGTGCTCAACTCAGCATCATGTTTCATTCCTGAAAGAAGCCCACGAGACTGGAGCTCTAGCAGCACTTTCCAAACAGCATTCCTGAGGTTTAGCATTACATGTGGAACAGGAAACCTGAAAAAGAGACAATACACAAAAGCTTGGGTATTTGTGCCTGAATCTGGTGCTCAGTCAGCAGCAGCACCATCTGGTTGAGCTAAAGAAGCAAGACAGAAGATGAAGAAGATGAATACTCTCAGGTCTGGAGTATTCTTGAATGCTCCTGGAGTGTATTTCTGGTGAAACTCTCAGCCTGAAAGCCCTCCATGGCACGCAGCAGAGTTCTTACCGGAGCCACTGTGGGTGAGGACTCATCTTCAAGGGCAACAAAGTAAATAGTTTCTGTTCATGCACGGCTCATTCTTCAGGAGAGCGTGTGGCCGCGCCTCTTCTGCCTCTACACACAAGAAATCAAAAAAAGGCCCTTGAAAAGATTGTGACAGTCAGATAGGACTAAAGCACAAGCCCAGATAGATTGTAGCCAGTCTAAGACCTGTTTGGGCAGGTGGGTGCAGACAGCATGCTGGCCCTGCTCTGGGCTGGTGTGGCAGGAGCCTGCTCTGCTCTGGAGGCAGCCCAGCACTGCATTTCATGCAGCCCAGCACTGCATTTCATGCAGCCCAGCACTGCATTTCGTGCAGCCCAGCATGGTGCTCTGCCTGGCACTGGGTAAGGCAGGGCAGCTCCTGAGGGAAGAAGTGAGTGCCTTCAGGGTGGGCAATGCTGACTAAAATGTGCTTTCAGGGGTGCTGGGGAGGGGCAGCTCAGGTCTGTCTGTACTTGCTCCCAGCAAATGCTGGAAAAGAGCAGGAGAGACTCGTCCTTCGTGTCTCCAGGTCTTCAGTCCTTTCCTCCCAAGCTCACAGCAGCTCTCTGAGCAGCAGAGCTCAGCAGGGTGGCTGTGTTGTCCACAAAAGCCCAGACTGCTGCATCCTCCTGACTCCAGCAGCACAGCAGTTCCCACTTTCCTGCTGGCCAGGAGGGACTGGTTTGGCACCACTTAACACAAGCCACAGATGCCATCAAACAACACCCTGTGCCAAACAGGCACCTTCTGCTGGAGCACCCCAGCACCCATCGGAAGTAAAACCTGTCCTGGCTTCATCAGAGTCTGAATGTGTCTACTTCCAGCTTCTGCATCTCATTTATGTCCCTTGCAGCAGCATGAGGCTCTGAATTAGCAAAGTAAACACACATCTTGAAGCACAGCTTTAAACAAACTGAACCAAAACGCTTTGAACATGGCCTTACACTCACAGCAGACTAGGCAGGTATTAAGAGATACAGCCTTAAGCTATGTCCTAGGTAAGAACATGATTTGGGCCCATCTGGTTTGTCTCTAGGATGCCCTTGAGAGCTCCAAACTCCCCTGGAAATTTGGACAGACAAAATAGGAGTGAAAGTCAAGAGAGTGAGATTTTTAGGAAGTGATCTATTTTTGGAGGGGAAGGGATAGGAAAGTTTGGGCCCATGCCAGTGCAGTAAGCTCTGTTTTCCCAGAGGCACTCAGAGGGGCAGAGGAGCACCTTGATCGTGTCCCAGCTCTCACCAGAACAGTTCCATCCTTGCCCAGTGTCAGAGCAGGGGAGAGGGTCTCAGAAAATTGACAGTACCACATCAGATCAATTATGGGATCATCTATCAGGCTCATTTTTTAGAAAGAGATATTTTTTTAAAACCTTTAAAACAGATGTTGGTTTTTTGTTGGTGTTTTTTTTTTTTCCTGGCTGCTAATTAAATCCTCTGCCAGACAGAAGCAGTTTTCAGCCCATGACTTGAAAGAGGAATTGAACCTCCCTTCAGAAGTCCCTGGAAAGAAGTCCTTACAAAGGAAGTGCAATCATTCTCCCAGGCTGGATTACCTTGCCTCCACTTTCATCTTGGCGTGAAATACATTATTCACTCTTTTTTTCACCCATAATAATTTAAGCAAGAGTCTAATAAACAGAGTCCTTATCCTCTGATGCTCAGCAATGAGCCACATGGCACATACATAAGGGAACATTGGCAATTAGACAGGAGTTGAATTCTCTGTAACATGATTACAGCACAAAAATAGGCCAGCAAGAGACTGCAACAGCACCTCCTTGTATGCTCATTTTGCACTAGAAAAGATATGGCAATCTTCAGAATTTTCCTTCTGTGGCTGCCATTTCATACTGCTTATAAAGGGATTTTGGTTGGATAGCAGAGCTCAAACAAGGCATGTTGTTATTTAAGAACAGATTATATGTATGAGTTACATAGAAATACTCCAAAGGACACTATAAAAGGCAATTGTGTGTTTCTGCTGGAAACTGAGGGCTAGGATTAAAAGAGTATTATTTTTTTTTCACAAGTATGAGCTGTGTAAGTTTTAAATCAGCCTGGCTTTGCAGGCATAAAGTGATGCTGGGAAGTGTTTGCTCAGTGCAGGAGTGTCCTGTTACTGTAAGTGTACATCTAGCAGAACCCAGCTTTACCACTACCCAGTAAAGCTGCTGCACCTTAGTACCTTGCTTTAGTACCTTGCCAGCTGCTGCATTTTAGTTCTGCAGACATTACTCCTTGAGTCTTTTCCTCAAAGTGTTTGGATCTGTAAGAAAAGCAGATGTATTAGACAGGACCCACCACCTCACTCCCTCTCTTCCAGCATTTGCCATCAAAGGCGCTGCCCCCGGACGTCTCAGCGCTGCATCCATCCCAGCAGGGACAGAAAATGGGACAAAAGGGTGGGAAGAAAGACTCAGTGCAACCCATATAATAAAGATAGAGATCTCTAAACACACCAGCACAGCAAACACCAACTGATAAAGGAGGATCTCATAAACTTGATGTATTTATAGTACACTGTGGCTACAATACAAAAGAACATTTTAACTGAGAACAAGAATATTGGAATTATTGAATGCATTTTTTTTGGTTGCTTTAGATATTAAATAGATTGGTTAAATTAAAAATTAAATAGATTGCTCTGAATATTTCAATGTGATATTATTTAAGGTAAGAATAATTTCTAATTCCCAAAGACACAGGTCTTTATGAAATTATGAATCTGATCTATTTGAAATGAAACTCTAAAATCCAACAAATATGAACTCTCTTTCAAAGACATTTCAATCTGAATGACTTTTATGACAATTATTTTTTTCATGCTAAAGTTGATCAATAAATGAGTGGGTTTGAGTTTTTGCTTGTGTTATCCTAGAAATGCTGTGTCAAGAGACATCTTGTCTTTGCATTTTTGATGACAACAAAAGAAAACTAATGTACTATTGCACAATTACTTTATTTTCAAGTCAGGTTTCATTATTCTCCTTTTCTAACATCTGACTCCTCCCATGGACTCTCCCGGACTGTTTTTTTCCCCAGAGCTCATCCCAGCCTGTGTTTACTGGGAGCCCAGCCCCAGGACCAGCTGGCTCCTCAGCCCTGCATCAGCCACCATCACAGTCTCTTTCTCCCTTTTTTAATTACCTGTTTAAAACCAGATTGTTCAGACACATCAGACTTGCACTGAGTCAGTGCAGTATTTTTGAAAAGTCAATGTTACACTCTCAGAGATGGTATCACATTAGGTTAAAGACACTAATTTAAAAAATACAAAGCAGGTGCAGCAGAATGAGCTATAATCATAAATAAGCCATACAGAGACAGTGTTAAGATGTTCTTCCAGATTTTTCCCACCTAATAGAAAATTTCACCTGTGGGAAGTCTTTGAACACCTTTGCTCTGAATATTTTCTGAGTCCTTTTAGCTCCCATGATGCAAGTCTTGCTGTTCCCTCTCTTCTGGGGATACCTAACCCTTGGGCAGAGGCTCAGGACTTTGACACTTCACATCAAACACATGACACCAGGGCTCCTGATCAGAAAGCAGGAATGCTCTCCAAGGAGTGGACACCAAAGCATTTCTTGTCAAAAAAGGTGAAACTGAAGTGCAACCTCAGCTTTCAGCTCACCTTCTCAACTACCATGGTACCTAGTGTGATGCACCAGCCCCAGCCTGGCCCTACAGCCTGCCCAGAGACCCCCAGATATGGATTTCTCATTGCTCATGTCCTGGACTTCACTCTCAGCCAGTGCTCTCCCTCTGAGTGGGTGCAGTGGCTGCAAGGGAGGCACAGGGGACTGGACTCCAGTCATCGGTAAGAATCTGGTTCTCAAATGACCACCATCTCCACTGGCTCTCCAACTGCATAATCCAGGTCCTCACCATCCCCTGCCACACAGCTGGAAAGGGGCTGGACACAAGCCAGCTCTGTGTCAAGGCTGCTAAGGAGCCAACCATTGCCCTCACACTCCCTAAGAAAAGCTCACTCCTCTGCTAGGCCATTGTGAGCTCTTGCTTGTTGATTATTTGTGGCACTGATGCTCTGTGCATAACTGTGTCTTACAAAAACCCTAACAACAACCTTTGGGAGTGATGCTGCTGAGGCACCCAGTGCTGCACTGCTGACACGGTCCTCTGGCTCACTGCTTGGTGTAAAAGCCCCTGCTTGGTGTAAAAGGTGGCAGCTCTTGTCACCTTCCTGTCATCGATCAGGCACACACCGAAGTGCGTAGCACGAAAAATGAGAAACCTCACAGCAGCCTTTGATGCCTGCCTGACCTAGGAATGAAATACTTGTTTTAACTTGAAAATGCACAGCATCCACCCCAGCTTTCCTGCTCCCTCACAGAGACAAGGGTTGGGAAAGGACTCCCAGAGCACATGCAGGCAGGTCCTGACTGCTTTGTGAATGACTCATAAGGAACACTAAACTGAAAGTAAATGCAACATGTTTTATTTGAGATTGGAATAAATTACAACTGTAAAGCATATTTTATTGCTTTATAAATTGTCTGCTCTTAAAAGGCATTAATATCAAACATAAACAAAACAAAGACACATTTGATTAACAGTTCACTTCTCCTAAGCTTCATGAACAGCTCAGTAGGGGGATTTCTTTATATGATTGGCTCAGAAATTTGACTTTGACATGCATTATCACCATTCATAAGTTTGAGTGGACTGTAGATGTGTTCATTTGCTTTAAGATATAATTTTCTCTAAAATATCCCATTTAATACCCAGTCCTTCATTCCCTACTCAAATACAAATGCCACTGCTTTTGAAAAATTTCTTTGAAACATATGTGGAGTTTTCTGTCCCTGCCGAAAGAGGACTTCCAAGTCCAAACCAGGAATGAGTCTGACCCCAAAACTAAGTAAAAAACAAAGTCCTTTCAGGTTAAAATGGTGAAATCCCACACACAAAAATTGTATCCTTTCATTCTGAACATTCTTGCAAAAACACTCTGCATTATCTGAACACACTGACGTGGAGAACTCGTATTTTTGCTGTACAGATACTACCTGCCCAAGGCAGGTATGAATTTTGCTCATCACCTGTGCTCTTCTAGGTGCAAACAGACCCAGGTAATCTATTCTGCCCTGAGCCCAGGGGAGTGAGAGGGTGCTCACAGGGCTGGGTGTGCTCAGCACTGGGCAGTACCCAGCCCTTAATGCACAGACACCATGACAGGGTCTGGCTAGCTCCAGATAGGTATGACAGGCAGAAAGGAGGCCATAAAGCCACTTCCTCAGCTTCCTGGGGAGCCATAGCTCCTCAACACCAAAAAGGGAATGAACATTCATAAGCAGCTCTCACTGCACCACAAGAAAGCTTCCACCAAGGTATCCTGTCCCACTCTGACCTTCTTGCACGGCCAGGGCCATGTGCTCCCCATGCTCTGGCTCCAGAACAGTGTCTCCATGAGCCATTCCTGAGCAGGGAGCATGCACCTCTGCTAGGCTGGGCCCAAAGCAGCACAAAATGAGCTGGACTATGCTCTGTAAATCTCTCCAGAAACAGAAACAGAGACTCCAGTCTCAACTAGCCCTTGGAGCAACACAGAAAGTTTGCAGAAAATACTGCCAGGGCAGCTTCTCTTCCTGCCACAAAACTAACTTGAAATATAATGAGGCCCTAGTAGAGAAATTCCTTCTAAACCCAGCTAGGTATCACTCAGAAAGTCCCTGTTTAGAGAAGTGATTCTTCTCATAGCAGCCTCTAATGTTTTTGCCATGCCTACAGGAACACAAACAGCTGAGTGAGATGCTAGAGTATTTTACACCACACAGCTGAATGGGAATGGTTGTCTATTACTGGATCCAAATAAATGTTGAACTTCAAAGAAAATACTATTAGATTGATCTGGGTCTGATTTTAGTTTTCATCAAAATTTCATAACATTGAAATTCATAACACCAAAATTTCAGTAACATATATAAATTTTGTTTGTTTTATGCATAATCTCATTAAAAAAAAAAAAAACAGCAAACAAACTTTCTTCTACTAAACATGGTTTCCTCATAAGAGATTTTTTTGTGCCATGAGGGACATCCAGCTTTGATCTCTGTAAGGCATATAGCAGATTTCAGGCGCTGCCCTTAATGGCTCCCAGAAAGTCAAACAGGGGGAGCAGAGCTCTGGTGGGATATCTGGAGCTGTGCCAAACTGGGCCAATTCTTCAGCACTTCTCACTATCCCACTCATTCAGGGAATGGATAACCCTGGTTAGTTCCCAGCCATATGTTAAAGTGCTTAATGGAGAGGTAGAGAGCAGCAATGCCCCTTCCTCTACCTCAGGTCCTGGCTTGGGAAAGGCTTGTGGAAAGGTGGCTTTGAGGCTGCCTTGTGCTAGCAGGATGCACTGCAGCTGAGACAAGGGTATGTGCATGGTGTGCCCTGATTCATCTCATCTTAGAGAAACATCAATCAGAAACCTGCGAGCTTTTACACTCATCAGTCATCTCAGTTATGCTCACTGAGAACAGATTCTTGGCTGACTTCTTTTTTTCCTTAGCAGTTATAAATTTTGCTTTGAAGATGAGAAAGGGGAAAGCTCACCTTCAGGGAGAGGGACAAGCACAGACATTTACAAATTAAAATGCATACACATGTCAGCCACCCCAGCAGTGACCTCCACCTGTGCTTTACGACACAACATCTTATTATCTTGAACCTTAATTTTTCTGCCCTTTCAAAGGTTCCTAGGAGCACTCCTTTCTATATCAGTGAGATGTCTCAGGGAGCTCTACAGAAAAAAACTGATGAAAGGAACCAGCTGTTGTCACCAGGGTAAATTACAAGGTTAC
Organism: Serinus canaria; assembly: GCF_022539315.1. Classification (NCBI taxonomy): domain Eukaryota; kingdom Metazoa; phylum Chordata; class Aves; order Passeriformes; family Fringillidae; genus Serinus; species Serinus canaria. The sequence continues at coordinate 14,526,828 of NC_066314.1, read as the reverse complement.
ATTCAAGCTACGGACACTGGAGGGAGCAGACTTGCTCCATTTTCTGGTGCAAATGCCATACCAAGCAGCTGAGCACATTGAGAAGGAATATGGGCTAGTGGTTAGTGCACTGGACTGGGATTTGGGAGATGGAGGTAATTCACCTTCCTCTTTTTCTTGAAGCAGTCAGAAAAAAAGAAACAGGTTATATTAGCATTAGGGTGCTCAAACATTTCCAGCTCAGCAAATGCCCCTAACATATTTGTCCTCTCCAAACAGCTCTTAGCAGTTTATGCACTGCCTCTCTCAAACTAAGAACAGACAGAAATCTTCTAAGGAAACACACACTTCTAGGGAAAAAAAAAAAACTAACAAACTTCAGGATTGCTACATCTTGGCTAAGGCTCATATGCCCATCTGCAAAGGTTCTTCCCCCTCCTGATCTTCACTCCTGAGCTGCCCCTTTGCAATGCACTTGCAGTCAGAGAGAACAGGACCTCCAAAATACATTCACATCTGTATTTCTAATTCTCCAGCTTTTGCATTCAGCAAGGCACTCAGACCAGCACTGTCTCAGGCAGTTCTGTTAAAGCACCTTCTGACTGACTGGGGATATGAACTGAAAAGCTGATGGGACAACCAGTGGGTGCATCTGAAATCAAGGCTGTTAACCAGTGCATTTGCTCACAGGGAGGACAATGTTTAGCCACTCCACCAAAATATGGCAGGTATATTCATTAGTGGTTACCAAATGCTCTAACTTTTCACAGACCTTTATAAGTGCTGAGCATTGCATTTGGCAGGACAGCCATGCCTGACAATTCAGCATATTGTTAGAAACTGCCATTTCCTTCTCCTACAGTCCTTCCCACCACAAAGTGTCTCACAGAACAAACAAGTGTCTATACTGTGATTATGCCAATGGAGGAACTGGGTCAGACATGGATGCCAGCTGGACTGGACCCATAAAGAAGATGAATGATTTAGTCAAGCCAAAACTAAGTCACTTGATGCCAGGCCCAGTGCTCCATCCACACCACCAGAGGTTACCGAGTAGGGGACATAAATAATCCCCTGAAGGAACTGATGCATCATGAAGGGCAAAGAGCCTCTGAAGCTATGTGTAATGGCATAAAGTGCAAGTATATTACATGTTTAGCTCTGTCCCTGCTTCTCTGTTATGAGGGCAGTGGGTTGCTCAGACAGTTGTCTTCTGGTCAGCCTACATCATTATCTCCTATGGAAAGGCATGTATACTATTCAGTAGTAGAAATCTTGTTTTACATGGGCTGAGAGAATGTTTCTTATACCCAAATGAGATTTTTGCATGCATCTGCATGCTCACCCAGACAGTGCCCCTGCTGTGCTCCATGCCTGAGTGTCATGCCCGGTTGCTCTGCGTAGCAGGCATGTCATACGCACACAGTGACCTGGTATAAGAGCACATTCTGCAGGCCCAGTCTCAGGCAAAAATTCACCTATAAAGCCTAAGAGTGTTGGTCGTTTCTTGCAGTGAATTGGGCTTTCACTAGGAATTAACATAAGCTTTAATGACTAATCTTACACTCTGTGCACTTGCTTATTTTCTTTTCACAGTTCAACCACTTTCCTCCCTAATACTAAAACACTGAAGTCTTACATAGCGTTCAAAGCATTATTTTCTGCTGGCTGTGTTTTGCTATGCTCTAAGCCTCTGACACAATGCATGCAAAGGATAACGGCTGAATTTGTAATGCTTTTAACTAAAAAAATACTTTTAAAAACATAAACCATAAATTATTTATTCTTCTTCGTCCATTGTTTTAAGCACTGAATCTTCTCCCAGGATTTTACACAGTTCATTGAGTCTCTGCTGCATTTTAGGAATTCCTGCAAGCTGGGATTCCAGTCTCTGTTTTTCCTCACTCAGTGACAAACGGATAGCGGTGTCCAACTGCTCGAAACGCCAGCCGCCTTGTCCATCAAACTGCAGCAAGTGAGTGTGGTACTTCCTGCAGCAGAAATTGAAACATTAGTCATGGCTCAGGGAACAGATGGTTCCTTCTTGCATGCAAATTTGGATGTATGAGTCTCTTTTCAAAGGTGCCACTAAGGAATTTGAGCTGTCCAGTTCTGGATCACTGGGTAAGACTCTTTTTTCAATGACTTGTCATGCCAGGACACTCTTTCATAAGGGATTTGGGTATTTCAAAGCCTGTCACCAGGACTGCCCCAGGCCAATAGTGAAATTCAGCAGGTGCCAGCTGGAAGCAACAACGCTGGTGTGAGCTCCCAGCAGGGGCAATCATTGCCTCTGCAGCCCACAGGGCCGGGCTCTGAGCCCCTCGCCTGCAGGGACGCTGGCTGGAGTGGGCAGCAGAGCCATGGAAGGTCCACCCATCACCTGCTGTCCCTCTTACTGCCTCCTCCTTAGAAACACTGTGGCTACAGTTGCCTTCACTACAACTTTATCAGATGCCTTTCTCCCCAGGAGCTAGAACAGCAGCATCAGACAAGGTTCATGTCTCCCTCAGGAATTATAGTCCCAGTTTTTTTTTATTTACTTCCCTTTCTGATAGATGTCTTATCTCCTTAGCAGCAAATACAGTGAGGCAGGCATGATGCACCTGATCCTACTGATAAAACTCAAATTGTTCAAATTACATCTCAGTTTGTTCCTCTGCATCTTATAAGGTTGGCTAAAGGTAAGTTTATTCCTAAAACATGGTTCAGTTTGCAAGGGGACAAAATAAAAAAGTCTGTATAGGAGTCACAGATCTTTCAGTGAGTATCAGGGTGTGTGCATTGAAAATATTCAAAGGTGTACATGTTGAATTTGTCAGGACCTGACAAAACATTTTTCAGGAGGTGCCAGAGGAAGGGCACAGAGTTCCCTCAGAGGTGTTGGTGTGACTGTGTAATTTACCACTATAAATTACAGAAGGTAAAATGCATCATAAAACACTGACTGTAAATCTCATCCAGGGAATGTGAGAGTTTTAATAAACTCAATGGCTTATGACACAGGACTGAAAAGAGACTCATCTCCAGACTAATATTCACCACTTTTTGCATATTATCCTTTGTGATATCAAATGCTTAACCCATCCTTCTATTTTTCCACCACCAAACTCCCAAAACATCAAGAAGCTAAATGCTGCAGATAGAAGATACAATTGATAAAAAAAAAGACATAGTATTCCTATGGAAGAAGGAAGAATAGTTTAACCACTTGTCATGTTTCCCACCTTCTCCCTGCACTGGTAAACTCCTGCAGGACACCTCATGGATCTAGTCAGCTTTACAGAATAATCTGGTGATGCCTGTTGTGGCTGTGGCATACACTAATTAATTACCTGTTAGACATCTGCATATTAATAACTGAAACACATTAGAAAAATAAGAGGGATGAATAAATACCTTTCAAAGAATGAAAAAAATCCATGTTAAATTAATTTACATCACTATTGTTGTAGAAAACTTATCTTAGAAACTGCAGTAAATATTGACTAAACATCTGCCCCAGTAAAAAGAATAAAGGCCTATCCACTGCTGGTCAGAGAGCTAAAAGCAAGGACCATGATAAAGCCCTGAGTATACTTACCAAAGAGAAGGTCTGTGTGTTATGGAAAGCAGGGATATCCCAGCAGCTTTTGCAGCTTGGAATATCTTTCCTTCAACATCAATGCTTACAGCACTCGTACATTCATCCAGCAATGCATATTTTGGCCTTTTAAAAGTAGATAAAGAACATTACTCTAGGTTTTGGAGAGTACTCCCATGTACAAGGTTAATTGAAAGAACAACAGGAAGTAGAGAGCTATTTTTGCCAGACAGCTGTCTCTTATTTACAGCTGGAAGCTGGCTAGAAACAACACAAAGTTTCCATGCATTATTCAGGTGAAAAGACAACTTCCAGGAAAAATGGGGTTTATTTCCTGTTCCATTTGAGTACACAGTGATCTAACTTCTATGTCCTAGTCTGACCTAGTATTATTTTGTACTCATCAAGTTATGCAGCAGCTAAAGCAAACCTGAAGCTTCCTATCCACTGCTATGCAAGGACTGGGCTGCCTTTATGTGCCTGCAGTCTCCAAAACCAAAAAAGGTTAAGGAGCTGGGCTTTCAAACTCCAAGAGCTTCTTCCAACAGTCCATCACACTTCAGCAACATTTCTAAGAGAGAAGATGCTTGTGCCTGAGATGTTAAAGAAAGAAATATCTGAAAAGGGTAATGCTATGTTTCCAAAAGCAAAGCTTAAGAAGCATTATCCATACCAAAGACAGAGCTTGAATGAATAAACAACAGGATTTATGCAGGTCCTATGCTAGACAGTGGTGCATACTGGATGCAGATTATAGTCTACTACTGCTCAAACTGCAACAGGATCTGCAAAGCTCTTTCTCATTTTCAAATGCTTCTTAAGGAATGAACCCTAACACTTACTTGTGGTAAAACATCCGGGCCATGCCCATCCTTTGTTTTTCTCCTCCTGATAAGACATCTTTCCAATCCATGATAGCATCCCAGCCTTTAAAAAAAAAAAGAAAACAAAATGAGTCAGGACAATATAAGTTTATGTAAGAAATGCAGCTTCACTTGCAGCACCTCTGCAATCTGTAACCAGAATCATAAAGAGCATTTCAACTGCAGGAGAGACAGCTCAGACTACTGAATCACATCTCCTGAAATACCTCCATGCCTATCCACTGGCAATCAACTGGAAAAATGTCCTTATATCATGACAAATTTGAAAGTGGAATTTTTTGGTCATATAGATATTGTCAAAAAACTTTACTTACCATCTCTTTGAAAAAAACTCTTTGACCTGTATATAACTAGTAATTTTATTCTGTCATACTTGTTTCATGGAACAATTCTCTATTTTTTCTTGAAAGGTATGAGTGGAAATTTAAAAGCAAAGTAAAATAAATAAAGTGTAGAAAATAAAGAGCAGTGTCAGACAGCACTCACTACTATAGGCAAAGAAAACTGTCAACAAACCCAACAGAAACACAGCTGCAGACAAAGGGATGTATCTGTAAGCACAGACAGGCAGCAAAACTGCAGACAGGCAGGAGAATCTTTTATAAAAATTTTCTACTACCTTGTATTTAAAAATAACCCACAACTACTATAACATGGGGTATCCTTATTTAATATTCTGCATGGTCTCTAACTGATTTATTTCTTTATCACTTTCAGGTACATGCAACAGAAGCATGAGGCATTTTATCTGTGATCTTACAGCAGACTGGTGTTCTTTGAGTACTTGAGCATGATTAATTCCTCCTACAGAAAAAATTTAAGTAACAAATTGCCTTACTGAAAATAAGTTTTCAGTCAAATAATCCAGATGGATAGAGCAGCAAAATAGATGAGTTTTCAAAAAAAACAGTGTGGATGTAGCAAAAAAATCTGATAAGACATTTTTCTCAACAGATCATCTCTTCATGAGGCAAGCAGCTGAAGTGGGGCTGAGAGGAAGAGAACATTTTTTCAGATCAGCCCCAGAAATACTGTAACTAAAAATTTAAAAACACAGTCAAAAGCCCTTTTCTGCCACTGCCAAACTTAAAATAAGTACTTGCCAGAAAAGACTATAAATGGGACAAAGCAAGGAGGGCGGGCTGTTTTATTTCTGATACCTGAACAAATATGAGACAATGGGGCTTGTGAAGGTGCAGGAGGCTTGGTACTGCTCTGCCTGTGCTTGGTGCTATACCAGGGCTTGGCAGGACTGAAGCAAACATCAGTGAAACATCTGATGGGGGGCTGTGTGACCAAAACCAATAATTGATCATGACAGAGACTAAATTTCAAGATTTTGCTCTACACAAAATTAGAAAATATAATGTAATGATTTTTAAAGAAATATTTATAAAGTTAGATTCAAAATACAGGCATATGCAAGAAAGACATCACCTTTAGTAATCCTATAGTTTTTCCCAATTTTCCTTCCATTCTTGTTTAAGGATGCCAGTGGGTACCCTCCCAGGAACACATAAATTGCTTTCTCTCAGCAGGCTCCAAGAAAGATGAAGTTGTGTAGTGATTACCTGAATCACCATTTGGATTTACTCTGGTAAAGGGAACAGGCTGCAATTGCTGAGCAGTCCCAGTGCTGGGACCTCACAGAGAGCTGGAGTGCTCTTCCACCAACATCCTGAGTTGCAAAAAGCACTGTAAAACACCTGGAGCACTCCCTTTTGGCAAAGGGCTCTGGCAAGAGATGGGAATGATTCTTCACAAAAGCCACAGAAACAACTATGCTTCTAAAGACAACATTCAAGGTGCTGCTTATGCTCTGTTATTTTAAAGCTGAGAATACAGACAAGCTTCAGAACCTGGTTCTGAGCTGGGGTGTGGGTTGGTGTGCATGTGTGCACTTGTGCCTGGGGGAGCAGTGCCTGTGTTCATAGCTTCTTCCTGATCAGCTGGTTTATAAAGGCTTATTAAAAGACAAAAAGGGAGTGAAGTTCAAAAAGAAGCATCCTCTTGTCAGCAAAATAATTATATTATTTACTCTAAAGGTGTAAGATTTAACCTTCATTTACCAGGATACAATGGTCATCTCTGTGGTTACTTCAACTTACATTATAACTGAGTATGACATGTGCATCTTGTCTCTTCCTGCCTAGCACCCTCCCTGAACTCTCCTATTTTCCACTTGGAATGCCTCGAACAACAGATAAGGAAGTGTGCAATTTTATATTATCCCTTTAAAAAACTCTTTTCTAATGTCTAAATAATTTCATCTGAATACTTAGGCATTGTAACTCACACTAAACTGACTCCCCTCTGTCTGTGAACAATAGTGCACCTACTTGTCTCCTGTTTCTTCCTGCTGACATGGCACAGGTCAGTGAAGGTACTTAAGTATTCTGGAAATAACAGCCAAGTCAGTGGCTTAGGTCACCCATAACTACATCCACTTCAGAAATGAAGATATGAAATGGCTCACCCATGAATGCAGCACAAATCTCTCAGTAAGTGCAAGCACAATCCTGGCTTTCAGAGTCCAAATTCCCAGCCCACCTTCTTGTTACGGCTTTTGCAGCCAGTAAGACAAAGAGCACGTTTAATGTGCTGGGGCACAGTAACAGCAGCAGAAATACATACAGCTGCCTGCAAAAACTAGTGATAGCCTCAGGATAGCAGCATTTCATTTTCTTGCATGGCTTCTTTTATAATTCCTTTAATCTCAATTTTCTGAAGGAAAATGCAAGCTGTATTTGGCAAAACCCAAATGGGTTACTCCTGGGATCCACAGCCCTCTGCATCCTTCATCCTTGTGAACCCTTGCATTTTTATGCAAGAATGAGCATTCAGCTGCCATGAAAAGATAAGCCTAAAAGTTCCTTTTTCAGATCTACATTCCAAAGCACCTTATCAGACATGGACTGAAGGACAGAAGAAAGGCTAACACAGCAGATCACAGCCAGAGAGTCCACCCCTGCAGAGCTTTTGGGCATGGAAGCCCTTTTCACTGTTTATGTAAAGAGAGCCCAATGTTGTGCAGGATGAATATGCAAGGACAACCCGGAGCTGAGCAAGGAACAAAGAGACCATGGACTGCATGAGCCCCAGCTCAGTATGACACTGCAGGGATTTGTGTCTCTGGATTTCAGAGCCACTGGAAAAGCTAGCACAGCTCTCCAGAGTTCCTGCTGGTACCAGTAACAAAAGCAAATCCAGGGCTAAAGAGATGATGTGAAATAATCTCAGAGAGAGGAAATGGGCTGGTCTGTCTGTTTATACATGGCCTAGCACAAAAGCTCCCTGGACAACACCCAAAGATATGACAAATGCACAAAATAATGAGGAATAATTATAATCTGGGGTGCTGAGAAACCATAAACAGGTTGAACTTGCTCAGTAATGTCATCAGCCCCAACCGGACAGGCCCAGTCACGCGTGCACGGCGCAGCTCCACAGCCTCATGGCTCCTCTGGTGTGACAGGCTGTCAGCAGCCTAGGGCTGCCTCTCCACTGACACTTGTTAAATATTCACAGATTTTCAAAGCAGGTCAGAAGGAACTACTTTATGTGTATGTACTGCATATCTGCATGCTTTTAGCCCCCATTTCTGGACATGCTTTTTCACACACGCTGAATACAACCTTCATTTTGTATGAAATTATGGCTCTGGTAGAGCTAACAACTTTACAGGTGTTGATGGGGGCACCTTACGGATAATAAAAAGGTAAGTAACAAAACAGCATTTGTCTAATATCCAGGTGGTGAGAAAAACATTAGTGTGGACCACAGTGGAAAGGGAGCTCTGCCTCCAGCAGCAAGGGGGGCTACTGCCAACAGTCGCTGCACTGGGTTCTTCGAGGGCTTGGGCTCAGGAGCATCCAGAACAGTGGTGCTGGGAAGGGGATTGTTGTTTTGGTGATTTGATGTATTCTGTTTATACCAACTGAAAAATGTTTCATGAGGGTAACACAGAAGCTAAATGCCAAATTGGGCTATTTATTTTACTTCCTTCTAACTGGATGTCCCAGATTGCAGGCAAGATGTATTCTATTTGCCATCTGTGTGGCAGCTGTCTTTTGTCAAGTGGGCAGTTTTCCTTATCTCTTCCACAACCAATCCTCCCTCTGGGGAGACACCTGCTGATAACAGGCTATTGAATGTCACTGCATGACTGACAAGAACTACAGCATCCCACTAGGAGATGTTCCGCCCAGAGGGAGGAGCCAAGCATTCCTACCTGGATATACTCTGGAGATTCTGGAATACCAGCACAGCTTCTCCACTGGATTTCCCAGAGGAACAGCTGCCTCTTCCACTGAATCTTCAGAGGAAGACTACACCCTCTCTACAGGATCCCTGCTCCAGCAGAACCACACCTGACAACTCCAGGAGGACTGCAGCCACGTTTTCAATTGGACTGCTACCAACACCCTGACCAACAGGGTGTCAGGCTGAGTTCTGACTCTGTCAGTGTTGTTTTGGTTTACTGCATGGTTTATTTTATCTTTTTATTTGCTTCCCTAATAAAGAACTGTTATTCCTGCTCCCAATTTTTTTGCCTGAGACCCCCTTAATTTAAAATTTATAGCAATTTGGAGGGAGGGGGTTTACATTTTCCATTTCAGGGGAGGCTCCTGCCTTCCTTAGCAGACACCTATCTGTTGAAACCAAGACACTGGGTCAAACCTTAATGGAAGAAAAAGAGAGTAATATCTGTCCAGCAACAGAAATTCTGGCAGCAACAGAAATTCTGGAAATTCTGCCAGCAACAGAAACAACATCAGACACAATACCTGGAATGTAGTGCTCCCTGTGCAGTTGCAATGTGGAAGTAATTCAGCTAAAAACAATAACGTCATTCCAGTACAAATAATTTGAGTCAAAGTTGTGCACCTCTGGCTTTATCTGGTGTTTTCATAACTGCCCACAAGGAGCAGAACACCAAACTGCAAAGTATCAGATTATACACACATGACATTTGTGATCAGTTAAAGCACAAGAGGTTTATATGAGATTTTTCACTATTTCAGAAAAAAAATCTTCAATTTTTAATAAAAATATTTTAGTTTAAAAATACGATTTTAAGCAAAATAAAATAAAAATTTAAATTAAAAATATTAGTATAAACAAAAGCTTTCAACTGCTCACTTTCAGCAAGTATTTCTGTCTTGCTGGTTCAAAAAACCCCAAAACACAAGTCTTTATCCCAGACCAGGGCAGCTTTAAAAAATATCTAAGCATATCAAATCCATGTCACAGATGGATTTGACATGTCCAATCATATTCACAGATGGATTTGACATGTCAAATCATATGTCACAGATTTCCTCTCCGCCCCTACCTTGGCACTTGTCTCCTGTAAATGCCCAAGAAGAAAAGGGAACAAGCAAGTATATTATGGTCCTAAAAACTTTCTGGTATGTGCTAATCTCTCTCCCTGTTTTCCGGCTTTGCCCACTTCTGTCGCTTTAGATCACAAAGCTCCTAAGACACGTTTTTTCCCAAGATTTGTTTGTGCAAAGTTCTGCACAGTCTGCCCTTATCCTGAGCTTCAATACAGCACCAGTGAACATTAACAGTGTCCTCTAGCCTTTGTAATAGTTGTGCCTGTTGTGCATGTGCAGTCAGACAGGCAGAAGAGCAAGAACAGGGTCAGCAATAAATACTTTCATTGGCACGGAAAGCAGCATGAGGCAGACCCAAACCTGGGGTTTCAGTGACTGTAGCCAGACTGTAGCTGTCTTGGACATGGGGCACAGTGACTGTCCCATCAGCAGTTACACACTCCAGCTGCAGGGTCAGAAACCACAACCATGTGCACTCACAGACTGCTGGGGGGGTGGCTTTGGCCAAGGGTCTCGTGTTAGGCAGTCCAACCACAAGCACACAGTGAATGCACACACTCCACGGTGACTTCTTACCACTGACAATTTGACTGCTTCTCCTTTTCCAGCTGCCCATTCCAACATTCCTGCTTGTTCTTCTGCAATCTGAGCACCTCACTTAGCAAAGTAAGTGACTCAGGAATACTAACAGGAATAGTTGTAGTGTCAGTGTAGGAAGGAGAGGCCTTCTCTGCAATTGCTCTGGTCACTGCGCTTAGCTCTGCCTACTTTTTCTTGTGTTATAGGATCAGATTTTAATAACATGAATCAGAATAATGGTAGATTCTTATTTTCTATTGCAACAGTCATTATTACATTCTTATTCTTATTACATTACAAAGAAGCATTAACCCATGATGAAGAAATATATTTAGATATGCAATTGCTGTTGTAAATGATTACTGCTTCCCACTCTAAAATGTGCAGAAAAGACTCTGAAGTATCTACACATACTTTAGGAAAAAAAGACAGCTTCTGCCTCTTTACAGAACAACAGGCTGCCATCCAGGAATGGCAATTTAGACATTGTCTTGGGATTCCCAGTGGCTGAAGCACTACTCTGTGTTGTCAGAAAAATCCTGAGACTCACCAAGCACACACAAGGCAAAGTACCTGATCAAAACCAGCATTGACAGCTGGCAGAGAAATGCAGGGTACATTCAGCACACCCCCTTAAAGGCGTCTGAAGATCCTTTTTCTTCTCTCTAAATGTTACCAACTTTGTCCTATGTCTGTTTTAAAAGCATAATGATGGGGAGGAAATTGAAATTAAAGATAGGTGTCTGACAGGAACAAAAGGATAAAAATTATTGCTGTGCTTGGAGGGAAAAAAGCCATGATATGCTCCAGTTCCTCAGATACAAAAGAAGACTTTAGCATCTTGACATTTATAGTGCCAGTATATCTATACACACTGTCTCCAACTCTGAGAACAAACAACGCTGAGAACACACAGCAACTGAAACAGCAAGCAGTGGATGGCAACATTCTACTGCCAGCCAGCCTTGCTTGGTTATTTTTAACTTGCTCACTCTGGTGGGGTGGTCTTAGACACCCCTTTTCAAGGCACATAGTTCTGCTGATCCCACAACCTAGGGAGGTGAAAGCAGATCTGACTCTCTCATTTACATGCTTTCAACTTGATGGAGACAATTACAATGTTTTAAGACAGTTTTTATGAAACTCAAGGAAGGTAAGTGATCCCACAATACCAGGAAAAGACTGGCCATCACAAGACAGTGAGGATCTTCAGCTTGGGCATGGCTTTACTAGGAAGGGGAGGAGCATTCAGCTCTTCTCCCTCTGTTAACATCAGGAATGACAGCCATGTGTCTGTGTAGCTCCCACAACCACAAAGGTCTGAATCCAGTTTTGCCAGTTCAGTTAGTAAAGTTCAGTCACACTAAGACACACAAGGAATGGATTTTGTCAAGTTTTTAGCAAAAATATGCAGTTTACCTCCTTCTCTTTGAACTATGTGGTACAGATGAACCATATGCAGAATAGACTCCAGATCTTCATCTTGGTAGCCTTTCTCATGCATGTCTTCCACTGAATCTGGATAGATGACTTGATCCCGTAGTGTTCCAATGGACATGTAGGGCCTGAGGAACAATATAGGGAAACGGGTAATCTGAGGATGGCTTCAGGTGAGCACATCTGGCTGATGCTCCATGAACAGGGTGTAAGGCTTTAAAAATTACACTGCTAAAACTGGATTTATCCAGCGGGTGCATTGTGGGTGAACATTTTTCTAAACTTACCTTAGGGACAATATATTGTTTCCATAACAGTTGATTACACGGTAACAACAAGGGTAGTGTTAGCATGGAAACACAATGATAGATTAGGCAGAATAAATACCCACTTCATAGTCCATTTGGAATGGTTTCACTTGGAATCAGCAGAGCTATCCTGTATTCAAGGTTTGGTACTCTTAGGAGATTTAGAAATTGATTTAAACACACACATGTTAAAATCAAGTTGTAACAAAAACATTGCAGCTCTAACTGGTAAAGAATTCCACAGTGTAGCAGGAGACACACAAGTCAGACAAGAGAGCACTGAAAACCTTTGCCCTGAAACCCTTCTCTCTCTATTATTCTGAAGTGCAGAATTTGAATTGGGCATAACTTAGCTGGCTCTAGAAGCCAGTGTACCACCTCTGAATTGCAAAGCAGCACACATTAAATGGGCTGGTCACCTTAAACCTCCCAGCACCAGCCTCCCTTTGCCAAGTACAAAGCTATGTGGTATGTGAAGCAGCTTCTTAATCACCATATTTCCAGACCAGGTAATATCATCTGTCTTACTTAAACAAGCTGTCTCCAGTTTGAAGCCAGAGTCCCCAGTCATGGCTAGGGAATGGCTATGGCCAATTGCCACAATGTCAAGAGCCTCTGGCACTGCCCAGGACCCCAAAATCCTCCTAGGCTCAAAACAAGAAAACTGAAAGAATAGTTTCACAGCTCTGTTAAAGATATCAAGCCATTCAGGTTAAGACAGCAAATGCAACCTAAGACACATGTACTTGACCATTTCCTTTGCTGTTCTAAGGATTTCTTGTGAAGGGCAAATATTCATCCTGTCTCACAGGCACTGCTGATTGCTCTTGGAAACTGGAAACACCACAGGAACAGTCTGTGGGATTTTGAGTTTGAAAGGGAAAGTCAGAGCCAAAGAACAGTCAGGCTCCAGACTCTGTCCTGCTTTCTCTGCCAAGTGTTCCACAACTCCCTCTGGGTTCATCTGCTAAAACAATACTAGTCTTATTAAAGCTGTAGTGCCAGGGGATGATGATAGAGAGGAGCAGTCAAAACTGGGCCAGCAATGAGGAGGCTTCCAGGCAGCTTACTCTTGCCACCAAGAACTGCTTTCAACAACTTCACAGTGTGTTAGAATGCAGTCAGTTTTCTTCCCTAAAAAGCTCTGGACCCACATGGTGGGAAGGTCTCAGCCATGCAGAGGCTTTGCCTGGCAGAGATGTGTAACACCTCAGCAGATTTCTTCCCAGGTGTCTGCAGAAGCATGGATCTATCCATTGTTATTCTGAGAATCCCTAAAATACACCATAGAGTAAAGTGAAGGAACTCACAGTGCAACAAATAAAGGATTACAGAACTAAAGCTGCCATATAAACTAAAATTCGCATGCAAGCTGGCATGAGCTGCATTGGTTTTAGTGCTGCAAACATCCATGGTGAACTGTCTGTACCCGCCTGTGGTTAAACTACTTTCACCACCAACTGGGTGAGGATGGGAGGGGATCTGAACTCTTTGCAAATATTTGGTCATCTCTGTGTTGTGGCAAGCGCCCAGATGGAGCAAAACCAGAACCACAAGTCAAATACAAGCACTGCTTGCTCCTCTTTGCTCATTGTTCTACTCTCTGCTTATTGTGGCAATAGTAGTGCTCTGGGCCGCTGCATGAACACTAGCTCCAAGTGCAGTGAGCCATTTACATTAATTGTGATATTGCAAAATCTCAACTCTAAACATTAAGTAACTTCATGAAGTAATGAGCTATTACATATCCAAAATGCTCTCCATCTAAAATCCCAAAGGCCTTGACTTCTTGCATGTGTAGAAATCACTTCACTTGCTCCAGACTGCTGCCACCTCTGGGACAGAAAAGCAACTCCACCTGGGCTCAGAAAGGTTTAAATCAGAGGGTAATGCTGTGTAATTTAGGTGAAGTTGCAGGTAAGGGCAAGGAGGACAGAGTCACCTATCCTATAATTTGTCTGGGATTTAATATCTCACTCTTGTGAAGTATGATCCTGTAATGACTAGGAGCTCTGAGATTTAACCTATGGCAAAACAGGGAAAGTGATGCTCAAACACACTGTGCCAGGACACTGGGTGCCATGCACTGTGCCAGGACACTTGGGGCCATGCTGTTCACTGAGTCACCAGCACTTCTTCCTGGCACAGCTGAATTTTCCTTCTGGCCTCACAGCTAAACACACCAGTACTACCAAGCATGCCTCCCCACCTAGTTTGTAAAAATTACAGAAAAGTCCAGCTTGCAGGGGAGTAACAAACCCCATAAATTACTAACTAGCATTATAAGAATAGCTTACAAGGAAACTACTGTTAAGACACAGGAATCATGTGTCCAAAGAGAGAGTTACTGGAAAAAGCCTAATTATATACTATAGCAGTCAGAATCCTCAACTGGAAGGAGGGAGACTTTAGTACCAGTCTTTTTTTCCCCAATGCTCTCTAAGATAAAACCCAGTAACTATCCTAACCCTTCAGTAGCATTGTAAAAACATTTAAAAGAGGTTCTATCTCATTTAGTTGCCTGCTCTCAGGAGGGATTCATGGTTTTAACATTTAGCTTTCTGTTTGCCCCTTAAGCTGCAGGAAGTGGCAGAAGATCAGACATACATTTATACACAGAGATTCCTATAGGTTAACTCTAGGTGTCTCCCTTTACCTACTACATAGATATTATGGACCATTTTCCAAAAGCTCAAACATCTGGGGGATCCTACCATATTTGAATTTTCTATCATCTTGCTTGTCAAGATCATAATTTTACAAGCTGCTATACTTTGTCTGGAATCATCTCAGCAAAACTCCAGTTATTGCAATGCTCCTGGTTTAGATTAATAGTAAAAATTCCGGTTTCAGCAACAGCAATTCTTGATCAAGAGTGATCAACAAGAAACAAAAGCCTCCACTAATTAAAGTAACTGAATTCTTAACTCTTCAATGACATTAATAAAATAAACAGAAAAATAAGATGGCACCACCACTACAAATTTGAGAAAATTAAAGGTCTTGAATGAACATGAATTAAGTTCTTTTTAAGTAGTGTTGTATCCACTGCTCTTGAACAAAAGGTGCTATCATCAAAGAGTTAAAAAATAATAAATAATACTTATCAAAATTTAAAAACCACACAGGCTGTTTGTTTATCACACTGTGTCTAGTTCAAGGGATTTTAGGGCCAGCTAATGTTTCAGTAACTGTTCTAAATATATAAATAATTTATCTGTGTTTAAACTACCCTACCCTGAACTTTGCTCTCCTCTCATACAGAACTGGCCACAAACATCCTCTAAATATTTCAGATAGATCAGTTACCTATTGGAAAACCCTACCAGAGTGCTAAAGACCATAATGCCAAGGAATATAGCTGACAGGAGATGAAATGCACAGTATGAAAGGCTGAATTCTTAGTGCATATAAATAGAATCTGGTATCAAAGGCTGAAAAAAAAATCACAATAATCACTCTGTGGTTTGTTTGTTTGTTTTTTCTTTTGCAACAAAGCTGTGGACATTTCTACAAGAAAACAATCTAGGAGCAAAGTGCTATTCATACTCAGGTATCATCTCATCTCATTATTTTTTATTACCTAGAGGATAGACAGACTATTACTAGAACTGGTCAGACAGCAAAAAATGTTTAAGGTGAGCAATTCACATAATAATTCAGTTCAGTCTGTATCTTGTGAACACACAAAGACACACATATAATTAAAATCAAACCATAAACAATTTCTACAGAATTTTAGCAGCCAATGCATTCTGAAATAATTATACCACCTGCAAGGAATCAATCAAGTGAAGAGGAAATACTCTCCTTTTCTTAAACTACCTCTGGCAGTACTGATGATAAAAAGATTATCTGGATGGGTGATCACGAAGGTCAATGAACTGAAGAACAATGAGCTGCTCTGGACAAGGTTCTAGCCTGCCAGTCCCACCAGGCATACTCCAGCCTAAGAGGTTTAGGCTGAGTTTTATCACAGCAGTGTAAATCAATGAGCAAGGCAGTTTCCCTCTTCTAGAATGATCCCAAATTATTCACAGTTTTGTAGATGAGAAGTGACACCTTTTTTCACAGGGAAGAAGAAGTGTAGACAAAGTCTCTAGGTCAAAGGCTGGTTTTGCTCTGGGTCTCTACAGTGCTTAGTTGCCCATGGCATAACTTCTTCCATGCACTGTGATATCAATACACAAGTATTCATAGAGCAATAGTGTGCCTGCAGTGAAACACCTGCCAACAAGTGAGAAGCCACATACTGCACTGACTTCCTTCTCTTATCTGCTATGAAACACTGCATTACACAGGATAGAACAAGACAGACAGAGCAGAGACACACCATGTAAATGGATACGTGGAACATTATTATAGACATTTTATAAGCATTATTGGTATGTGACGTGGCTCTTCAAGGGAGCTGTAGTAATAAGCAGAAACTGAGATGAATAGGGTATAATTAATGCAAGATATTAGGCAAATAACCAAGCCTGGAAAAGTCTTCCCTCTTGGGAAAGCCACAATCCCAACTAAGCTATGCAGGTGCACACATGATGAACTGAAGAAAAAAATCCCACCTGCTACATTATCCCATGAGACCATGACACAATGAGACACATGAGACAATGACTAAAGAACAATAAAGTGAAAACCCAGTGTTGTGAGGACTACTCTGCACTGTCAGCAGAAAAGACTCATCTAACCTAGAAGTTACTCATGTAAGTCTGAGTTAGTTACCCCAGGCCCTCTTTGTAGTCAGTGGTGTCCTCCAGGGAACTGGTCCTCGAACATAGGCCAAGCAGCTGCAGTGAGCCCAGCTGGAAGACTGCTGTGCATTATGGAGTTGGTGATCTGTGGGACAGTTGCCCTTGAGTGGCCACAGGCCTGTGCTATACTTTGCTGCACTGTACTGGGTTGTGCTGCACATGCAGCTTGGCCTTCAGGCCTGTTCTGGACTGCACTCCTGGCTGCAGGATAATCTTCACAGAGGAGCCTGCAAGCAGCTCCCCCCTGGCACCAGCAATAACACCACTGGCTTGTCCTTGTCTTTATCTTGAAGTGAAGCAGCATGTTCTCATGGTAACATCCTTTGGTCAGACAGTGGAAGTTACAAATGGCATTGTTTACTCCTAAGAAAATCCTACCAGAATGCTCAAGACCATAGTGCCAAAGAACATTAGCACAGATGGGCCCAAGTGTAGCACATGCTGTGCTATGACTAAAGGTCTGCCTGATGCTGCACAGTGCTGGGCTCCTGGCATCTGATGGGATTCAAGTACCACAGAACTGGTGATGGGACTGGAGCATCTCTCCTATGAGGAAAGAGACCTGGGAGAAGTCTCAAGGGGATCTTATCAACTTAAATACCTGAAGGGAGGATGCAAAGAGGACAGAGCTGGGCTCTTCTACACTGGTGTCAAGTGACAGGATGAGAGCTAATGGGCACAAACTGAAACAGGAGATGACAAATGAGCATCCAGAAACAATTTTTCACTGTGAGGGTGATCAAGCACTGAAGCAAGCTTCCCAGAGAGGCTGGGGAGTCTCCATCCTTGGAGATACTCAGAAGCCACGTGGACATGGTATTGGGCAAACAGGTTTAGCCTGCAGGCAGTCAAACACAGAACTAAAATCTAAGAAATGTGTCAGAGCGAGAAGACCATGGAGAAGCTGGAAGAAAGCTGAATGACCTTGGAGCTGGGTCACAGTTCTGGAGTTTTGGAGCCCGAGAAACAGGGGCAGGCAAATGGCAAAGTCTAGAGGAACATGGGAAGAATTGCCACCTTCACTTCCTGAAGTAGGTGTTGGCTATGTCTCCTACCTGGATTTTTAAAAGCATAGGGAACTGTAATGGAGTTTCTGACTGAAAACTATAGTAGGAAGGAGAAAAAAAAGACTTATTCCCAGGGAAGTTGATACTAGTTGTTATTCGAGCTTTCAGCTGTCCTTCCCTTACAAAAAGCCAGCATCCTTTTAGTCTTTTCATATCAAGCTTTTTATGTCAAGCAGATTTCATAGTTTATGTTTCCCAGAGCTTCCCATTGTTATGTAACCAAATTGATTCTCATTACTTGATATGCATAAGGCATTTGAAGCGTGCTTTATGATGCTCCTAGGTAAAATATTATTAAAATAGTAAACAGTTGCTATTCAGTTCATCTGTCACAGATCCTTTGTTGCACAGTTTCAGGGTAGGTGCATTAAGCTGGAGGTAACTGCTCAAGCTGGACAGAGTTTAGGGAGCTTAGTGCAGAAACGAGGTCACGTAAATGTAACCATCATATTACTCCCTAACATGCAACACTGTTTGTACCACTGCTAAGCTACACAGAGTTCTCACTTAACCTCTAGGTGAATTTATTCCCCTGGCACTGCTACCAAAACTAAATTTTGAAGGCAAGAGAAGTTGTGGATACCCCATTCCTCTAAATGTTCAAGGCCAGGCTGGACAGGCCTTTGCACCTGGTCTAGTGGAAGGTGTCCCTGCCCATGGCAGGGGGTTGGAACTGGATGGTCTTAAAGGCCCCTTTTAACCCAAGGCAAGCTATGATTCTATGAGTTGCTCGTATCAGCAAAATGAAACTAACAAATTAAATAGACCGTCATTGTTTTGCAGGATAGATTCTATAAAAACCAGCCATGTATTCAGTTCTTACAATCTATTAATGGCTTTGTAATTATAAAATGTTTGTCAAGCTTAACCTGACTATGTACTTAAAAAAAGTTCAAAGCTTATTTTTCTAGCTTTTAAATGAAGTGTCATAAACAGTCTGGCACATAGATAGACGACTAGAGTAGAAGTTGAGTATGTATCAACACATCTCAATTCCTCACCTACATTTGGTCCTCTTGGTATCTCCCATAGCCACAGCTTGGTCCAGACATGCCCCAGTCTGAAGGCACTGAGGGACCAAAACCCTGGAGAATGCTGAAGTCCTTCACAAACATCAGTTTAGCAGTAGCCCTTAAATGTTGGATTTATGTAAATACATTTTAAACCTAAGGTAAGCCCCAATGCAGTGAGTTGACTATATACTTCAGTCTGGAGTATATCCTTTCCTTAATAACTAAAAATATTACTTATTACTTTCCTTAATAACAAAAAATACCTGAAAGCTGTGCTTTAATCAGCTGAGTCTTGTGTCTGGGCAGTAGAGAAGACACCTGGCATGGCTTGAGGGGGAGTAGCAGTTAATCCACAAAACCATTTCCCACCTCTGACTATCAGTGTTGGTGAATTTTGTACAGTGTCCTACCAAGAGGTTCTGCCATTACTTGTGAGCAGTCAGCACACAGACCTAATAACAAACATTCAAACTCTGCAGCTCTGAGTGAGACTTCAGTGGAAACGCAGAGGTTTCACAGAGATCCTAGCAGGCAAAGCTTCCACCAACCTAGATGAGGCAAGATGGAACTATCATCAATCAGGAAGAATAAGTGCAAGCATTTCTACAGAAATGACAAAGATGAAATGGAAGAAGCTGTGCCTTGGCCAAGGAGAGAGCCTGACAGCCCTCTCAGATGCCAGGCCACAGCTCTATCAAACAGCAAAACTGAGGTAAACTGTCTGGAACTGATTGATCTCAAAAGAAGAAAAATAAGATACAAAGTAGCAGGCAATCTTTAAACCATAACTATAGCAAAATAGTATGCAAACTATTGCACATAGTATGAAGTGTGTTGTGTTATGGTTTTTGTTAATGTTTATCTATCAGAACCCTTTTTCTCCTCTCTCAGATAAGTGGTGAACTTTGGAAATAAACACATTGGAAAGGACCATCATGAACTTGATAATGGCAAGTCCACAGACAGATCCAGTGTGCCAGGGAGCAGGTATCTTTACAGCCTGACATGAACTGATGGCAAAGCATCGAAGGAACAAGTCGATGTGGGGATGCACTATCAGCAAAATGCTGAAGGGCAATGACAATCACTGGTGCAGTGTTGGCATGGGCAGAGTACAGCTTCACTCCACCTGACTCAACTAAAAAGATCATAGTTAAAGACAGAGCAGTATTTGCTGACAGCAAATTAGGATGTGCAAAATACAACACAGGGCAGAAACATCTGAGCAACTCTACACAAGATGAGGCACCAGAACTCACAGCACTTCATTCATTCTCCAGCAGACCACTAACAAGAAAGTAGTCTGATACAGAAAAACCATATAGATACATACTCTATTTGCACAAAATTCTGTATGTCATGTAGGGGTATCTGCAAGTGAAACACAGCAATTTTGAAGAACATCTTCAAGAACTGTTTCAGGATGTGGGTGGCCACTACTAACTACTTCATGCTTAAAACAACATTTGAGTTGCACTATAATATTTGAATTTTCATGTGATTATAATGTAAAATTTATTTTATCACTTTATTATTTACATCACTTACAACTGAAACATTCTTGCTTCATTCATCCACATGATGAATATCCTTGGACTACCTGAGGCAAATCACATCAGACATTTGGATTACTCAATAGAGGTAAGGAGAGGAAAAATATCTCTGTGGCTGATGTAATTTTGTTTTGTATCCAAAGATATTTTTAGAATAAGAAGGAAAAATGCCAGACAGGAAAAGACTTGTCAACAAACCCCAAATAAAATACCAGAAATAGAGCAGATGTATGTACAACCAAACAGCTTAGGAGAGCCAGACAAACCTTTAAACTGTCCTATTCCAGACTGTCCTAGCATTATTAAGAAGGCAGCAAGAAATAGGTATATAAATGTTAAATGACAAAGAACAAACAACATTTGATACTAGTTTATCTTCAGTTGCCACCCTTATAGCATTTGATAACCCTGGTGTTGAAAGAAAGAAATGTTAAGAGATCTACTTGAATGACCAATAGCAAGAGAGAGAGAATATAGTATTGGACATTGCTGTGACTGCTGAGAAAGTGGGTAGGTTTTCTACTAGAATGGCACACAGAATAACAAAGAAACCATGCATGCTACTAGAGAAACACACCTCTCACAAAAATAACCAAATTACAGTAAAAGCAAGCTGGAGAGAAAGAACAGTGACAATGGATGAGGAGAAAGAAGTACAGTGTATTACTCCAGGCTCTATGGGAACCAGTCCTCAAGAAAGAGAAAATTCTGATGGACGTTTCAGATATGTGCTGTGCTAGGAAGACTCTAGAGTCATGATCAAAGGTTATGGAACTAACAGAGACTGCATGAGACATTCCTCCATGCAAATAAGACAATATGACACACCAAGCAGAAAATTATTAACAATTTGTATCAATAACTCAGTGGTAATTAGAGCTTTACTGCAAGTTATGGTGCAGAGATATTGAGGAATATTCCTGTGCTGTTGTCAATGTAACCTGCCAGTATCTAGCTGTGCAATTTTGCTGGCATTTAAACCAAACTAAGGAAATGAGAGCCAACATATGTAGAATCTGTTTCCTTACAACTGAAAAAGTTGAAACTTTTAGCTGGAGAGCAAGAAAGGCTGGAGTAAATGCTAGGAGGATTTGCCTGCTAGAGCTCTCTAATTCCATGAAGATGGAGTGAAGAGTCTCTTCCCAAGTTTAAGACCATGAAGAGTCTCCTCACAAGTATAAGACCAACAGAGTAGAAGCAAGGCACAGTCTGGAACAATAGGTTGTGAAAGGCTAATTCCCAAAGTGCTTCAGGTACATCTTGCGCTGCTCTCTACAACTCCCTGAAAGGTGGTTGCAGTCAGGTGGGGGTTGGTCTCTTTCTCCAGGCAGGAACTGAGAGAACAAGATGACACAGTCTTAAGCTGAGTCAAGAGAAATAAATATAGGCTGGATATTAGGAAAAGGTTTTTTATGGAAAGAGTGATAAAGTACTGGAATTGTGTGCCCGGGGAGGTGGTGGAGCCACCATCCCTGGATGTGTTTAAAAAAAGACTGGCTGGGGCACTTGGTGCCATGGTTTAGTTGAGGTTATGGCATGGGTTGGACTCAATCTTAAAAGTGTCTTCCAGCCTAATGATTCTGTGTGATTCTGTGTGTGGCATATCTTCAGAATCAGTACTCATGTGACCCACTACATACTTTTGTCAATTATTTATTATTTAAAATGATGTTTCTGGATTCTGATTTGAACCATGGTTCCTCACCAACTAGAGTGACACGTGTTTATTTTTTCATTCATGCTACACTCTTGGCCAAGATTCAAAGAAGAATGCAAAGAGGTGGTTAACACACATGAATTTAACTTTGTAAAACAGGGACAGAGAGAAGTAGAGGTAAGAACACACTCTCTGCCAGTTACTGAGTCTCCTATGAGATCTGACAACTTGTTGAGGTGTGACCAGTTCCTAGTTCTGAAACAACAAGCTGCTTCAGGCACCAAATGATGCTTAAAGGCTCTTCAAGCCTCCATCTCTTCTGTCCGCCCTCCCTTCTACACACTCTCCTCTTGGACTGGCCTGTCAGGGACAGTGGCAGAGCCTCTGAAATTCCTGGGCTTTTCTC
The DNA here is from genome assembly GCF_022539315.1 of Serinus canaria. Classification (NCBI taxonomy): domain Eukaryota; kingdom Metazoa; phylum Chordata; class Aves; order Passeriformes; family Fringillidae; genus Serinus; species Serinus canaria. The sequence continues at coordinate 14,504,266 of NC_066314.1, read as the reverse complement.
ACCCTGCCCCCAGTCTGTCCCATCAGCATCCACCAGAACAGTGACAGATTATAGATCAATTCTGCAAGTCCTAGTCCTATAAGAAAAAAAACCCTCACAATGATTCACAGCAAAAGATAAAACAGCAGTATAATTATGCTAAGTAATCTAAAAACCCAAAAAGACAGGAATTCTTAAGGCTCTGTTTTAAAGCTTACAACCCACTAAGTAATGTTAACTATTAAATGCCTGCAGTGTGGATGAAATTTGGAGTACACAGTAAGCTAATTCATATTTTAACAAATCATAGTTTTGTATGTAGCTTTTGAACTTGAAAAAGACACATGATTTCCCACACATTTCTGGAATACTATGCTGGAACATTAAAAACCAGAAATGAAATAATAATGTTTTCAGTGAGCTCCTACTTATTGTGTAGTATTCTGTTACTCAGTAATGACTCTATTCTCCACCATGTATGTGTGCAGATGAGGTTTCACACTTGACTCAGAATGGGCTGATGCAGAATTAAACTCAGCCACAGGAATGCCAATGCTTCAATGGCAACTGTGTCCACTAATGGAAAGCTCTTAGACCAGAGATGTAATGTATATAGCCAAACACAGGGATGTCATCTTAACTTGCTGCTCTGATGGACATCTACCAATTCAAGAGCTTTCTGCTGTACCACAGTTTCACCTACCCAGCAAACAAAACAGTGAGGTAGGCTGATGCCAGGTTGATCCTATCCTACCACCTCCCAGATTCTGTCAGTCAAACATTTTCCGGAACACTTTCCAGATTGACAGGAACAATTTTCCCTAAGGTTATGATGAAATACAAACATGATGAAATGTAGGCAGGGCGCTCTATTCTTCAGTCTAGAGTTTACAGAATTGTGCCTAACAAAAATAAACAAACAGAAGGTAACCCTGATAAAGCAGCAATTTGCACAGGACTAATAAGTAAAATGGTTGCACCAGCAGGACCTTACAAAACAAACCTCTTTAATTTGGGGACAGATTACAAACCAGTACACAAATTCTAAATGTATACTAGAGCCAGGGACAGACAAAAAAACCCAAGTGAATGTGTGATGTACTTAGGCCACAAATAAAAGAACTGTTAAAAAACTCACAGGTAGATTACAGGGATTAAAAAAAAAAAAAAATCGAAAAAAAACCACAACAAAAAAAAATGTCTGAACCATGTAAGACAATCCCCACAAAAGCCCTAAAACTCCAGCAGATCTGTTGCAAACCTTGTCCCGAAATGTATAAACTTCAATTTAAGAAGTTCTTAGTATCTCAGATATTCATCCAAGACTCTGTATGCCCAAAGAACAAATACACTGGGCAAAAAAGCAATCTGAGATCCTCAAGAACAGCCAAACAAACTGCTGTCCTTTATCAACCCTTTCAGCCACATTCACTGAGAAATCCCTACAATATTCAGTCTCGGTCCCTGTCCAAATATGAGACACTGACAGGCCACACTTCTGATTGTACAAAATGCACTCTAACACAGCTGAATTGTCCTCCAGAGCAGACTTCAGAATCTTCATCCACAGTCAAGGTGTAGCACTTTGGCAGAAGAGCTTTCTCTGTCACTCCTTGTTGCCCCATTTACCCACACACTGCTTTGTCCCTTGGGCAGGGAAGCACAGAGCTCATGAAGAGCCACGGAGCTGAGCTAAGGCAGTGTCCCTTGGATGCAGCAAGGGCATCCTTCCCCTTGGGGATCCTACTAGGATGGACTGCATATGCCAATCCCTACACTGCACATCCCCAGTACTACAGCTTTGGTCACGGAGGGCTGCAAACACATTGGGTGAATTCTGACTAAAACTTTTTAAAATGTTTCACAAAAGATGTCTGCTGGACAAACTCTTCCAGCACTGCAAAGTTAGGGGAAGCAGCTAACAAAGAACCATGTTCATGGAAATGAAAACCCAGCAGATGTGAGGCAATCCCCTCAAACAGCACCTTGACAAATTTGCCTGAATGCAACATGAGTCTGTTTGCTTTCACAGGATAAAGGGAACATAAGTAAAGGGAAAGGGCTGTAAGCAAGCCAGCACAGATGTTGATCTGAGCAGGGGCTGGGATCACACAGAGGAAGGAAGTGGCTGAAGATTTTCTTCAAGAAAAAAATTCTGATTAACTTTTGTTCTGAGTAAACCAGTTTTAAGAAGGTTCTGCACAATGGGTATTCTGAAATAATGTTTAGAAAAACATTTAATAAAGTATTTTGCTCCAAACTCCTGAATAAAAGTCCCGAGTAAATCAGAAAAATTACAATGGCTAGCAATAAATTATACAGATATTTGAAGAAATAATAGAGCAGTGTTCTTTGCTAGTTTCACTTGCAGCAAGGAAAATCTACTGATCAGTTCAGCATATTCCATTCTTCTTAATATCTTGTACTTTTTAAGCAAGGCTACAAACTGTTATCACAAATACTTCTTTTGCCCATGGGAAGAAATGAACTACAGGAAGCAAAGATTCAGTGTTTGACTTTGCTTTTGCAAAACAACATAGTTAGAGGTCTCTAAGGAGATATTCTAGAACCAATTGCATAAGAGTATATACTGAGAGTCCAAGAGCATGTCAGAGTACAAAGAAAGGACAACAGAGCCAAGCTTCCATTAGTGAAATGAGCACATATTATGAAAAAGGCAATCTGCAGTTACTGTTGGATTGGATTGTGGTCTTGCAATGTGAAAGTTAAGTTTTGGTTATTTTGACACTCAAGAATCAAACCACTCTCACTTGCTTTGATCCTTGGTTTTAGAAGAAATCAGATTTGAGATACACTAGGTCTATTTCAAATTTCTTTCAGACTCCAGTCTGTTCCCACGATCCAAATTATCCAGGACTTCAGCCACCTGAGGAACACAGGCTCCAACACAAGTGTATGTGAGCCCTTTCCAATGACTAATGATGTATCACCAATGAGAAAAAAATCTCTTCTTATAAACATACTTCACATAACTGAGGTTGTGCTTACCACCTTTTAACTTGGATGTACACACTACAGATTAGAAATACGAGAAGAAGGGTCAAAATTCATGTAACCAGGTAAGAGGCAGCACCTTCAGCAAAACACATACCTTTGTGGTATATAAAACATGTGTTGTGGAGGGGGCTTGTAGAGAACTCCTCCATACACAGGCCACAAACCACTTAAAATTCTGAAGAGAGAACTCTTTCCACAGCCATTGGGTCCAGTGATTAAAAGATTCATCCCCTCCTCGACCTGCAAAGGGGATGAAAATGCAATGACATTACTACACAGCGTATGTGGCACAAGAGATTCTAAGACTCCTAAGAGGGGTTACATAGGTATTTATATAAAATTATCAACCAATTTTATTGATTAGCTGCATGTATTCATGCAACTGTTCTGGAAGCAGTGGCATTAGATAAAATATGTAGGCTAAGATAATGAAAATAATTTCCTTTATATCTGAGTATCTCTATAACTAATGTTTACAGTAGTATATGGTGGTAATATTTATAGTAATATATTATTATATATATGTAATGTAATAGGTAATATGATTACATTACAGCATCAATACACCAGTCAGAATCAATTGTTCTAATGCAGATTAGGTCCAAAGCTGTTAACAGGGCTTCAAACAGTATTGTGCCTATCTGTGATATTAATTGCAGGTATGGGAGGTCAATCAACAGATTTGGAAAATTTATTTCACACTGCCATTTCCCACTTAACTGCCTGTGTTAACTTGGCTGTGATGACAAGTGATTTTTTTTTTTACACTCATTTGCCTATTACCCTGTGTATATTAAGAATGTCAGTATCTATGTTTTACAGAAACATACTGGCTTCTGTATTTTCTTTGTTTCTATCTCTTGAGACAAATGAATAAATAGAAATGTCTGCTTGATTTCGTAAGGTTGTAATTTCACAATTCTGAAATTCCTACACTGAAGTTGTCATGTGTTTTGCCATAGCTAGGACCATTTTCTCCTAGTTCCTAATTCAGAGGAAAAGGAAAATCCTGCTTTAGCTAAATTAAAAGATCTGTTGGAATTGTTAAGTTTATTTCTGATAACTTCAACTCTTTTTAAAAAGAACAATATCTGCACTGGAACATCAGATCAGGATACATCTGGGAGCAATTCAGTAAAGGTCACTCATTAAAATTGTGAGCAGGTACCAAGAGGTGTCTGGAATAGGTTTTTAAAAACAATACAAGTTCTGGCTGAATAAATGCTCCCCAGCTGGACTTGTGAACTATGCTGTCAGCTATTAGTCAGTACTGCTTTTGGCGGTGATCAGGAAAAACTACAGGTTTGATTTTTTTCACTGTTGCTGCGGCCTCAGACTTTTAAAGGAGCCTTTGTGAGTAAAGCACCCCAATTTGACTGAATTTAACTAAAGGTGGATGCATACTGTCATAACACCTTTGAAAATCTCAGATCAGTTTTTCACCTGGCAACAGCAACAGAAATCCTCCCTTTTCTTTCTCTGAGATGGAAAAACTCCATATGTCTGCCTTCACTGAGCTACTATGCCTACCTTTCTGGACTTCCCCTTTTATCCATATGCTCCTCCAAGTACTTAACATAAGGTATATGAATTCTGTGCTGTTTGTGTTAATGTGATGGCAACAATCAGAAGATTCTTGCATATCATCTTACTTTGAAGTTTAGCCTGGAAACCACCACATCGCCATTCGGAGTAATTATAGGAACATCTTCACAAAAAATTCCTTGATCAACATCAATTACTTTCCCTAGAAAGAAAAAAAAAAAACAACAAGAATTAGAGTTCGTGAAACCCACCATTAAGCAATCACTTGTGACAGCCTCTGTGCACAACTGAGTATATTTTCAAGTAAGGACTGGTGTTTGAGACAGCTCTTTTATGTGCTCCAGGTTCCCCTACTGAAAAATCTAGATAATAAATCTTAGCTAGTCCAAAAGACACTGTCAATAGTAGCCAAGAATGTGCAATGAAGCCTAAATTTGATCCTAAACACAAAGCACAGTATGCATCATAAATATGTGATGCACTATAAAGATGTGTTCATTCAAATTCTACTTGCAGTTTCTGTATTCTGCTTTAAATAGCTGTTTAATATCAAGCAGTAAAAAAGTTCAAGGACAGCCTTAGCCACAGGCAAACCAGTTAACCTTCTTTGAGGATTTAATTAGGAATCACTACCAGCTCTGAAAGCTGGAGCACCTTTCAGTCTCCTCCAGCAACAAGAGCAAAGGAGAAAACATTCAATGGCTTGTTTCCATCTCTTTTTGATGCCACAGACACTGTAAACATGTCTTGTAAGTATTTGCAGAAACTCATAAAATATTTCAGTCAGGTAGACACACTGGCATTTGGATTTCTGGCAAATTAAATATACAATCTCTACTGGACATCCGGATACTCTGTAATACAAGGACTTTGATATTAACTGCCCTGGAAAGAGTAAAAGAATGAAACTAACTTCTCAGTTACCTGTTAATGGTCTTATCCAATAGAACCCAAACAGTTGGATTCCTAGAAAAATATTAGCCATTACCTATATACACAAGATGCAAAGGAAAGACATTTCTCTTTGTATTAGAAAGCTGTTTATTTATAACAAACTAATCTGACCAAAGAAAAATTTAACAAAGACCAAGTTAGTTAGTTAATCATAGAAAGCTCTGACAGCATTTTCTTCACTTAAGTTTAGTCTTACATTCTTCCTTTAGAGGCTCTTTGTTCAACTGATTTCAACTTTGCCAAACTATAACAACCTGGGCAGAAATTTTTATGCCATGTATCAGTCCAAGTGTTCTTTTTTCATAAAATAAATTTTACTTACAACAGCATGAGATTATGGGAAAAAATGTTTTTCTGTTAAAAAGAAATTACTTTGATACAGTGGAGACACTGTAATTAAAATAAATCTATGATAAAATATAGTCAGCTAATAAGAATTAAGTAAACCTAATTCTCATTTCCTAATCCTAATTTCACAGTATTTGATTGCAACTTTAGCATGCTTTTAAAGTATATTTATGTGTAATCAGAAATAAAATTTGACAGTATTTGAACAATATGTACAAAATTCTACTTAATTTTTTAAATTATGAATTATTAAATATGCTATAAGGCAATATTGTTATCTGTAAAATATTATTATTTTTTTCATATTTTCACACCTACTGACAACAGTAAATGCAAGGCACAAAACAGACACTTCTTAGTTACAAAGACTTATACTGGATGATCAAAAAGAAATAAGTATTATGTGTTCAAAGAGCCATTGGGGAAGCAGAATATTAAGATTTTTCTTCTCTAACAATGCAGGCACACACAGGTATGCGAGCACGTGCACTTCTATTCACAAACAATCCACTCTTCAGGGATTTCTGAATTATTGCGACCAAAAGAAAGGAGGAAAACCAGTATTACAATAGAACTTGTCATAAAAAATGTGGAGCCTGTGGCCTAGATTCATCTGGCCTAAATTCTTCTTAAATCCTTGTACACAGTGCTTGGTCTTGGCTAGCTGCCTCTGAGAGCTACAACTATACAAGAGCAAATGCTTGTCACCATGGCTTAGAAGAGTTCAGACTGGATGAAAAATGACTGTAGGGGAATGAAATCTTGGGAAAAGGTTGCAAAGAGGAGTGGGATTAAATATAGTAGACCTAAAGGGAACACAAAGAGCACACTTGCATATCTGAACTGTATTTGGTTTTGGCTACAAACACAGTTATCTAAAAAGTGCCCCCAAATTACTTCATTGCTCCAGGAACTACAAACCTTTTCTCATGTGCAAGACAACATGCAACAGTTATAAAATGCCATTTCTTTAAACATCAGCCAAGCACTACCAAGATCTATAAAATTAAGATATCAGCTATTTCCATACCTATCAACCACGCTGCATCACACTTTGTTATAATGAACCTTGTCAGAGGAGCTTTGAGAAATATGAGCTGCAGGGCAGCACCATTGAAACTGCTGCAAGAAGTTATTTCACAAAGAGCCCTTTGGGGCCTATAACTCTACTGAGGCTTAACTTTTCAAAAGCTAAAGGAAGAGAACAAGGCTTTTCAACACCACAGAGGGCAGCAGCAGAAATCCTATGTTGGGAAAATGAGGAAAAACCCATTGCAAAAGCTGCCTTTGAGTATCTCAGAGAGAAGATGGATGCAAGAGGCAGAGAGAGGTGGCACAATAAGGAGTGGATGTACACAGAAAATGCTCCAGGGAGGGTGGAGACAGAACGACAGTAGCACCAGAAAGACAGAGGATGGGGTCAGGAGGGAAAAAGTATACACGATCAGATCATTTGGGAGGTGAGGAGATGGGTAAAGTTACCATTTTCAGTTGAAGATTCCCACTAAATTCTGAAAAAAATGAACACAGGCTGATCTTTAATCATGGAAAACAGTATTTTTGGGGAAAACTACAGAACCAATCTGTCTTTTTTCTTCCTACCTCAAACAAAATAATGTGATGTCTGAAGATAAAAATGTTAGTCTCAGCTTTCTGAAAAAAATGAATGGTCTGAGGAAAACAGGCACTGTCAGTGTAAGAATACTACAATCACCATCACATATAATAGTATAGTTAAAATGCCTTTTCATTGAAAGTTTTTACAGAAAACATTTGAGCCATTTTGTGTATTAGAAAAGCACACCATAAGGACAGACTTATAAGAAAGCAGGGGTTTAAAATGGAAGGCAACATGATCTCTGGGGCATTAAGGCTGAGAGGCTGATTAGCTATGAAAAAAAAACCTCTGTTCACCTCCTGTCCCACTGCTCCAAGCCTCCCCCACCACCCCTGGGAAATTCATACAAATATGAATTAATTACCTTTGATTTCTAAGGGCCCATCAGCGTGTACCTCTGCCTTATCTTCACTGCTGCTTTTGTTTGCAGACGCTTGAATAACAGCAGTTCTTTTGTAGATGCCTCTCTTCACCTCGTCAAAGACTGAAAACATGTTGTAGACACGGGCGGTGTAGCCTGCTAGCTCAGTGACCTGAGAAACAACAAACGCCTCATTACAGTTATGTTCCACAAATTCTACAAATTAAATGCTTGGCCAAGGATCAACATGAACAACAATGTTGATCATCACCCATTGATTTCCATTCCTTGAAATGCTGTGCTAACCCATATGCCACCTGTAGCTCCTACGAATCAGCACACAGGACAGCTGAGTTAAGCCCATGTACACTATGATAACCCCAATAAACGAAGAGGTTGTAGAGACTGATGATTTCTGTAGTCTTCCATGAACAGAGAACAGCTACTAACATATCTGAAAACAAAGAGGCTGGTAAACAAGAAAAAACCAAAGTCTCTGCATTTTCGAGCAAAAATAGAAGTCAACAGAAGTGAGGGAAAAAAATGGCATCTGGAATTACTTTTGTTTACTTGCTTGTAGTCCTGAAACCTCCTGTGGGAGAAGTGTGCTTTTCTGTGTAAAAGAGGCAGCATCAGGGCACCCTAACCTAAAATACAGTACAAACCAGAAATGAGTCTTCTGTCAACTGCCTGCTAAATCTGACACCTTAGAACAGAATTGGGCATTTTTAAGATGGTGAGGTCTCTTAAAAGGGCTTTCTTCTTTTTTTTTTTTTTTGGTCTGGTTGTCACAATTTTCACCTGGTGAAGACAGAAACAACAGATGTCTGGACCTTGTAACTTCATATTCATGGGCTATTTAAGAGCTCCCAAAGAACTGCCTCCATCTGCTGGTAGTAAAGAATTAAGCCAAGGCCTTTTATTTTAAATGTATTATTGGATGGTTTTATTATAAAGGATATATTTTTATATAAAATGTGGAGAGGACAAGAAAATTAGATCAAGATTATAAAATCCTTGGCTTTCTGAGGTTAAATACCCCATGACTGAGTTCACCCACTATTGTGTACCTAATTCCAAGATTATTTGAAATAACTGGAAATAGTTCCATAATTCTCCTGTAAGTTTCACTATTTGTGCCAGACTCAGAAGTGAGTGCTAGCTCTGGCCACATGGCCATCATTTCACCAGGATGATGGAGAGAATCCTGCATGTGATAAATGAAACTTGTACCAGCTGTGCCCCAGGAGAACCATAACATGTAGTAAGCTTCTATACCATGACTGTAGAAACTTACTTTGTTCAAACACTAAATATCACCACCTAAACTATTGACTGCAAAGAAAAGTTAAATCCACCTCATTTGCACAGTGAATTACACTGACTTGAAAGAGGCTGCCTTTGTGGAGGAGGTGGGCAAGAACTGGAAGTGCACTACCACTTGACATGGGTTGAAGTACATTGTGCTTTGGAAATTGCCTGAATCACAAAATGGGAACGACAATGTGGTTGAAGTACTGCAGTGTCTCTTGAAGAGAAGCATAAATGTAAAATTAAGATGGAAATTCACAGAACTGCTCTTTGGTCTTATGCTGTCTCAATTAGGGTCTTACCATGTTATAGACAAAGTGAGCTTGTTCAGTTCCTCTACTATTTTGTGGATATTTTTTTGCCAAAAAAATAAAACCACAGTTTTTCTAAGTCCTCATGTACATTATATAAATGACTTAAATGCTGAAAACAAAACACATATTACATCAGTGTATGATAGGTTATCTGGCAGTATCTTGACAGCAGAGATCAAGGAGGGGAACAGCTAAAAGAGAATAGGTTAAAAATCACAGCCCATTAGAAGGACTTCTGAAAACAGCACAGACACTGGCTTTGTCAAATCTGTATCTGAAGGCGCTAAATAACCCCTCCTCTGACGATTTACAAAGCTATGGCTGTTATGACTGGATTCCAAATAACAGAATCCATAGTCTTTGATTAGCTGCCTAGCTAATGCATTCCTCCTCGCACTGCACTGGGAAAAGGGGTTCCCACCAAAGGGATGAGCAAACACCAATTCAAATATGAAGAACAAACATTCAGAAGGAAATCTTGAGATTAACAGCAGTGACTCACTTTTCAGTGGCTTAACAGCTGGCATTTAAAGAAATCCACAGGAGAGACAACAGATTTAAGCATAGCTCTACTGGAGTTTGAGTAAGGACCTGAAACATCTCTGATCTTCAAGATTATTAACATTCAGTACTTTTAGAATACTTGTACTCCCAAAGTGAACTTTTTCCTGCTAAAATTTCTCTATTTTGAAAAATTACTTACAATTTAACATGCTCACAAGATACTGAGAACAGCCTTACAGTTTAAGTGGCCCAGAAATAAGTATTCAATTCTCCTTGTTTTTCACACAGAAACAGGTTGTCCAATGAGGTGGAGGTACCCCATCTCTGGAAATATTTAAGGTCGAGCTGCATGGGACTCTGAGCAATCCAATAATAGTCAAAGATGTTCCTGCTCAAGGCATGGCGGGGGTTGGACTAGAAGACCTTTAAAGACTCTTACAATTAAACTATTATATGCTTTTATGACAGTTCCAACAGAAGAGTCCCAGTACACTGAAGGCAGACAACCCAAATTCAGGTCTGTGCTCCAAACAAAAGAGAAATTTGAACCTTTATCACTAACATTCCAGGAACTTCTATTACTCTCTGATGACACGTGAACACAAGCATTAAAAATGACATCTACATGTTGCACCATACAGGCAACTGTGCACTTTAGACTCTACGTCAACATAACCCTGAAGATCAAACTACCAGTTCAAATATCCCCATGGATTTAGTTGCAATAGAATTTGCCTTTAAAAACTGCACTCCTTTTTTTTAAATATTTTATATTAAAAGTAAATTGTTTTTCTTTTTTCCCTCTTCTGTTTCATGCATGCAGGATGTTCAGTACCTCTTTGTATGAAGACATAATCCTTTCAATAGCATCTGCTCCAGAGATCAGCAAGTTTCGTGATGTAGTAAAAGCTTCTGTTCTTTCACTAACCATTGCCTGTTTCTGCCCATCTTCCAATTCTGAATGTAAAAAAAAAAAGTTCTGTTAAAATAGTCTGCTGATAATTATCTCTATAAACTAAATTATTATTGCAATGTGAGCTATTATAGAGCAGGCTTTTTTTTTTTTAAGAAAAAGTTAACTCTATGAAGACAACCTTTCAAAAAGAATTAGTGAATGTAATTACCATAGCTTGGTCAAAAAGAATTAAGTGGGAACATATGGAATTCATCTTGTTAGGCAAAACATTGTGTTATTTTATCTGTTTATCTATATGGGTCATTTCCTTTTAATATATCATCCTACAACATGAATTTTTCAAAATATGAAAAAGTGAAACCTGAGAAATTACTTGAAAGAGATTTTTAACTTAATTTTCAACATTTTTGTGATTATTAATTTTCAACCTTACTTATTTACTGACTTCATGTAGAAGCAACCATTCACATTTGTGTAAATCTGGCAACACTATTATATTTCTGTAAGAAAGCAATAAACTCTCTTGGTATCAAAGGCATGGTTTCAATAGGATAACTCTCCCTCCCAATGAAGTTTCTCTCTTCATCTGACCTCAGAACAAAGTTGTGAGGCTTTATTTATGACACTGCATCCTGTTAACAAGAATATTCTTGCTCCAAAGAAAGGACTTGTCTCATAAGAATGTCAGCAGCATTAGGCAAGGAGAAAACAGCAGCAGAATTTATAGAAGATATGTGAAAACTAAGTATATTTAACATATCTACATATACCATTTTGCTACCATGGATCCCAGAGATTCAAGTGGCAAGGTTCATTTCCTGAAGGAAACAAGATTTAAAAAAAGTGCCTGACTATTCTGAGGCTAAATGCTGTTTCAGTGTTTATAATTGCAACTACAAATCACTGGTGCAGTAGACCAGTGGTATAGCAAACCACTTTTAAAAATTTCCCACATAAAAGATTTACAATAAAAGTTCTAAAGGGTTTTCTGCATCACATAACTTTATGTGCATCTCCATAAATTGCTTAAATCTTTTGCAGAATGGGATCAAGATATTTTTTTTCCTAAAGTTTGTAAAGTTTTTAAGCTTCTGTTTTAAACTAAGCTGATGCTAGAATTGTGCTAGGCAGGGTAACAGGTGGATCCAGTGTGGCAACTCCTGTACTAGCAATTGCTACCCAAGTTTCCACAGTGCTCATGATTAAGAAAATCTACGAGAAATTCCTTGCAGGTGTAATGCAACCATAAATTTCATGGGCTAAGTCAAGCAATGCAAGAGTAGAGCAAACAGCATTTTCTTACTCTCACTTCCCTGACAAATGAGATTCTAGAAATATGGTGTCTGATAATCTACAGTCAGTACCAAAGCCAGATGTATCTTTCTGTCTTTATTAGTTAATTCTAAATGTTATTCTGTTTTCATTTACACATCCATAAAGGTATTCCTACATTACTAGATCACTGAAATAGACTGCATTGCTGTAAAATACACTGGAATAATTATTTAATTTAAAAGTATTTAATTATATATTAATATATTATTAATTATATGCTAATTATTTATTATTATTTAATTCTTATTACAGTGAAGTGCACTGGAATAATTATTTAATATAATAATAATTTAACTGAATTAATTATTTCACTGTAATAATTAATAAAATTTTTTAAATTGTTACATCATAACTTTTCATATATATGTGTGTAAATATATATACACACACACACACACACATATATATATACACACACACATATATATATACACATACACACACAGAGAATGTCTATGTTATTTTCCTGAGCTTAATTCTACTTCAGTTCTACATCAGCACACTCTCAACTACTTGCATGCAATCTTGCTGAGACACAATGAGAGACATGCTTTTAAAAAAAATATAGAAAAGGTCTTGCAAAGGAGAGATTACAAAATTCTTACTAATGTGGCTCTCACTTCAAAAAGTTATTTCCACTTCAAGAAGTGAATAGAGAGAATTCAGCTAATTCATTAGAAAAAGAGGATTTGAAATTTGTTTACTTCAGACACAACCAATTTTTGCTGATCTTGTTGGGATTATAGCACATGGAGCCCATGCTATACAGAACCACCACAATTAAATCATCTAGGAATCAGGTATGGTTTAAATGCTTTGATGCAGCATTCCTCCTTCATGTAAATGCAATATTTACTGATGGCTGCTTCCAGCACCCAGGCCAGCTCATCTAGCAAGAGCAAGGATCTCTATAAGCCACTGCATCAGTCAGATTAGGGGTATTTAAAAATTGAAATTATACAGGATTTATGAACATTTCACAGGCCCAAAAGACAAACTCTTCTATTATATAACCCACAAATATAATTTTTCTTGAACTCTTTGTCCAAAACATTTTTCATATGGTTGGCCTCCTGTGTTTGAAGGTGTCAAATTTTAACAGACAAATTGTTTCATACAGACCTAACATTTCCATTTTCCTTTATTTAATTGATAGTCACACTTATTTTATAAACAAAAATAAATGTTCACTGTGTCTAGAGAAATCCAAGTCTTCAAAAAATAGTTACTCTCCATAAACTGAGACACAACATTTGGAATATGAATTGTTTAAAACAAAAAAAAAAATGAGAAATGTTATCAAAATAAAATCTTCTCTTTGCCACCTAAACTCTTCACTGAAATATATAACACAATTTTAAAATTTCAGTCAGAAATATCATTGTCCAAGAAGGTTCTTTTTTCTTCTTACTGAATAATTATTGGTTTACTTTTTCTTTCTCTTCCGTGAAGAAGTGTACAAAATTTGTGGCTTTACACCAGTAGTCTCAAGTCTCACCATGGTTCCAGTTTTGTACATTTCCCTGACTCTTTTCATTCAGCCTAACACAAAAAATCCATGACCTCTTCCTTCAGATGTGAACAAACTTGGTGTGATTTGCAAAAAGCACTGTTTTCCCAAGCAGGTCAATGGCAATTTCAGGTGTGCTTGATTCTTTGAATACCTGCAATATCTCACACTGGTCTTGACAGTGCTGCCAGTACTGTGTTTGTGAACCACCATTATGGTAAGTCCCAGGACTCAATAATAAACCCCATGTTTTAGTAGTTTAGGTTGTTGGTAGCAAATAAAATTCTGCTTTACAACGTGAGCCACTGCTGCATCTTTGTTCTCTCTCACATTTGAAATGTATTTAACAAAAGAACAAACATGAATAACAGGAATGTTATTTAGTTTAGCATGTGTACAAATCCTTTTCTATTCATGCTCTAATACCAAGGAGATATTTACAACATGTGGTTAAATGCTCCTTTTCTTGATTGTACTCATTCCCATCTTAGCAGAAAGACCCTTATCACTTTTTCTGTTGTGCTGATAACCTTCGCTGTGAGGTGAAATGCCTTTGTACAGCCTCTTCAGTTCGGAACAAGACATCCTGATATTTTTGAAGCTGTTCCCAGGATGCCAGCCAGGGGGCTGATGTAGTGCCCTCCTAAGGCACGTGATGGGCAGCAGCTCAGGGAGCTGAGCACCCAGCCCTGCACGGGCACAACTTTTTAGCGAGACAGCAAAACCACATGGGCACTGCACAAAGCCATCCTACACCTCACACCAAACTTCTCCACTTGGACAGTCCTGATTTGAGATTTAACTTCTATGAAGGAAACAGAACTACTGCACAGAAAATAATTCACTCATTCCTAACTCAAAGTACACAAACTAGAACTGATCCTTCTGAAGACTTTATAGGATTCATATTATAGGAATCCTATGACATTTGTAAAAAGTTCTAATTGTGCATGAGGAAGCCTGTTAAACTAAATTCACCAACAGCACTCCTTAATACCTTTCTTTTTGCTCTCTCTTGTTTTCTTTTCTTTTTCTTTTTTTTTTTTTAATTAATAGCAACTGCAGTAACAACACTATTTGAGCCTCATTTCACTTCCAGGAAACTTGTGATAGGATGTGAAAAATGATACCATCCTAGCCTGGAATCTGAATTTTACCTTCTCTTCTCCCAGGGAGTCAGGGAAAATCTGCGGTTTCCAATAGGTCAACAATAAGAGAAAAATTACCTATAATTACCTGTAATTATACTATGGTTTATGGAAGGATAAGATAAGCACTCTATTAAAGTTCATAGTATCATTTTGTAAAAGGAGATACTGTAAAAACCAGCTTGCAATTCCAACAGTGACTAATGAAAAGGGAGACTGCAATAATCATTACAACCTTGTGTGATACCAGGATCCTCTAAGTTCTGACTTCATACTATTTATCACACACACACACACAGTTGGATCATTTGCTCAGCTGACTTGCTATGCTTGCAAGTTATACATAAGATACAGATGTTGTAAAAAAGTCTGTGAAAAATAAACCAATGTGAACGCACTTAAGGGAACTACAGTCTTTTGGGTACATAACTTTAAAGAAACACTTAGAAATTAGATGTTAAAAAAGATGTTATTACCACCATCTGCAAATCCCGTTGCGGTGATGATGGGCACAGCGACCATGATCATACCACAGCTACTCCAGACATACTTCATCAGGAACTGCTCTATCATGATGTACCATAAACGCTTGGACAAAATGAGATTCATTTGATCTGTCAGATCCTTGTAGCTTTTTTGCAGTTGTTTCAATTCTACCTACGGTTAAAATAAGAAAATAATTTATACCATGAAACAAAGATGGACATGTAGTACAAGATACATTCACATGTGTGGAAGAAATAATCGGGTACCCAGAGCTGTCACTTCTGAATCACATCTGCCACGTGGTACTTTACACACATTGTGCTGCAGTCTCACAGCAAAAGTGCATAGCTATATGGAAGTCCGTGGACCTGGTTCTTATTTACACCACTGTCCCTTGACAGAACACTGGCAGGTTTTCAACTCTTTTAAGATCTCTACTATATACAAGAACAACACAGCAGTCACAACAGTTCATTCCAACAACCAAAATAAGATTGATTTCATGTCCTTTTAATAAAGTTGCAGCTGTAGAGTTTCACAGCAACTGAAAATTATGTTGGAAAGCATTTGGGAATCAATTATCTTCAGTGACTTAAAGCTGCAGAGTTGATTCCTGAAATGCTGCTTGTTTTTGCAAACAGTCTGGGGAAGGAGAGAATTATCCCAGGAGGTTTAAGAAGTCAAAGACAGTTGCAAGTCAGTATGTATTCAGTTCAAGCGTGTATATGTGGAAATTGAGAAAATGTATAATTTAGCTACACTTAAACCACTATTACAAGCAGCTTTTGAGAATGATTGTGTCTACAAAAATAAACCATTAATGTTGTATTGCTTGAACTGAAAGAGTAATACTTCAGGCTGGTTTCCAGCTTTCATTTTCACCATGCATGAAACAACTTTTTTCCCAAACATGTTTGAAAGATATTACAGCCAAAATTTACTTCTAATAAAAATATTAAGAGTCCCTTAATAAGACGGCTTTAAAACAAGCTACTAGTTTATGTAACTGTGATTGCAGAAGTACTGTACTTATGCTATTTTAAGACCGGTGACTACATCTTTGCTTGGCTATGTGAAAGAGTGTCAAAGGTTGTAGTGTGCTCTGAGGCCATCACAGAGTTTCCCCCTAGACTTTCTGGTGTGCCATGGTTGCTATTTCTGCTGAATTAAATACGGTGGTTCATACCCATGGTTGGAAAACAGAAGTCTGGAAAAGTTAATCAGAACGGACTGGGTGGGGAAAACAGCAAAGTAGATTAGTTTTCTAGATAAGCATAAGATCCATCTGCAAAACCAGCATACTGTCAGAGTTCAAGGGAACTGTGATCTGCTCCCCCCAGACACCGCTTGTGAGACGGCATTTCCTAAGAAATGGGAAGCGTCAAGCTGTAAACAAGTTTAATCGTCAGAGGGACCCAAAATACTCAAGAAGGACATCGGGGGAAGCATGGGTCCACTCCGGCACTGTAGGAGCTACCCCAGTGCTTCCAATTTTTCTCCTCCTTACCTTGTGCCCTCGGTAAAAGGCAATCTCTTCCACGTTGGCAATGATGCGTGAATGTATGAAGCGCAGATAGCCCTTCCTGTGAGCCTCCTCAGCCACCAGTTTGCCAAACTTGGGCGAGCAGGCTTTGAGCACGCGGGCCGTGGCATAGACGACGAGACCAGCCAGGACTGTGGGCCCGATGGGGTTGGCCCCCCGGGACCGTGCTGTGCGGATGAGGGTGTAGGAGGTGAGCACAACATCCAGGATGGGCTTGGTGAGGTTGGAGTAGAGATGCGCCACGGACTGCGAGAACATCATAATGTCCTCGGTGAGGGACTGGTCAGGGTTGGCCAGCCGCCCGTCCATGCTGATCACTTTGTAGTAAGTTTGGTTGGTAAAGTAGGTCTCATAGGCGTGATCCACCAGGCGCGTGCGGAAGGCGAGGGCCAGCTTGCACTCCAGGTACCGTATGGTGCTGTTCACGAAAGTTGCTGGGATTGCAATCATCAGCCACTTGATTAACTTGAAGACAAAGCTCCTGGGCTTTTTCTCCACAATGCTCTTCACAATTTTTCCATCGAGGGCGGCCACATAGATGGAGAGGAAGGTCCTGGATACCAGAGCAAACGAGTGGAGACAGAGCAAGCCCAACTCGGCACTCACCAGCTTCGGGAAGAACAGTTTGCGGAGTTCCAGCAGCTGCTTGAAGAATTCCGCGTCCACGGCCGGAGAGGCTCTGCCCCCGCTGCGGGCGCGGAGCGGGGCCGCCCGGCCCGTCTCATCGTGCGCGCCGCCTCTGCCGCTCGTCCGCTTCACACGCCCGCGGATGATGGGGTAGAGGATTTTGAGCCCGTACGCCGCGGCCAGCAGGCACGCAGCCTTCTTCGCGGCGCCCGCCCTGCTCCACTGCACCCGCCGGGCTGCCGCATGCAGCATGTGGGCCATCCTGCCCGCCTCGCCGCCGCTACGTGCCGCTCCTAGCGCGGGTGGCTCATGCTCGCTGGGAAGGCCGGTCCCGCCGGGTCTTCATCGGGGCGTTGGGCCCGGCCCGCCGCCGGCCGCCCTGCCGTGACAGATGCCGAGTGAGCGCTGCCTCCCAGGGGTGATGGTGCCTTCAAAGCGCGGCGCGTTGCACAACGCAGCCCCGCGCGGCGCAGCCCGCCCCGCCGACCACCATTGGTTGCGCCGCGCGGGGCGGCACCGGCAACGGCAACGGCCCGGCCGCTCAGCGCCACCGCCCCGGCCACAACCGCTATCGCTCGGGGCGTGGCCGCGGCGGCGGCCGCAGTAGCCGCGGTCTCCCGGCGGCCGGCTCCGGGTTCACGGCGGGTCTCCCGGCGCTCGGCTCCGGCCGCACCGTTGATTCCCCGGCGCTCGGCGGGTTTGGGGAGCTCGGCCCTACAGC
This sequence comes from Serinus canaria, assembly GCF_022539315.1. Classification (NCBI taxonomy): domain Eukaryota; kingdom Metazoa; phylum Chordata; class Aves; order Passeriformes; family Fringillidae; genus Serinus; species Serinus canaria. The sequence goes on along the minus strand of NC_066314.1, from coordinate 14,486,028 downwards.
GCGCCGGCTCGCCCCAGGCTGCGGCCGGCCCTTTCCTTCCGCCTGCCCTGCGGAGGAGGCTCCGCCTCCGGCCACGGCCTCGCCAGCGGCGCGGGGGGAGCGGGACGGGGGGCGGCAGCGCCGGAGAAAGCTCGGGTCCCGTGCCAGCCCCGGCAGGATGGGCAGCGCATCACCCCCGGCACTCCCCGAGCTTCCCCAGGGTGGGGGGGCTGTAAGGCCGGCCCGGGGCCGGGGGGTGCTCGGTGCGGGAGTGCCGCGGCAGAGGGCGGCGCCCCCGGGCCGGTGGCCTCGGGCAGCCTCGGGTCGGAAATCGGCCGGGCGGCCGTGGGAGGGAGCCGGGCAGCTCGGCGTCTCCGGGGTAGCGCCTGCACATTGCGCGTAATTGATTTCCTGTCCTCTGGCAGAAAGGAAACCGGTATTGTGCGCTGACGGCGTTATTAGCCCGAAATAACCCCGACCGAGTCGCACGGCCCCTGCAGTAACACCCGGCCAATTTCACACAAAGAGAGCCATAGTAAAGGCAGTTGTCTTGCTGCTTTATTTTTCTGGTTTCTTAATTACTTATTTCTACTGCTTCACTTGTTTGGAAAAGGTAGTGAAATTGCTGGGCGAGGATCGGAGTACTTACATACTCTGGTACTTTTACACTTTGAAACTATAGTACTAAGGTAACTGCGTAAGATAGTATATGATAAAACATTAGTTTAGAATGTGTATATAAAAGTGTGTTTTTAAAATGTGATACTAGGCGTTTATGGCAGTGGCGAAGAGCCCAGTTTTTCCCTAAACATGGGCAGTGAGGCTACCTGCCTCACAGTAATTCAGCAAATAATGTCTTAAATAACTCACATTACTGTTATAAAACAACGCCTCATTGAATAGAGTGCAGTGATGATGTTTAGACAAGCTTCAGGATGAATGAATGATAAAATTGATTTAAGAACCAGTGAGGTTTGCTTTTAAAAATCAGACACCGCTTATCAAAACATCCAGGTGCCTTCTATGAAGTCCCAAGATCAGCAGGACAAGAAGGAAGCAAGGAAGATCTATTTCTCATTTCTTCCTAGGAGGCTGCAAAAATTCAGTCCATAGTAGTCTGGACAGTTAGGTAGAGAGGATATGGGGTAATCTTTAAGTGTATTATGTTTTTGCCAGTGAGCATGGACCAAAGATCTGGACACAGGCCCTTCTAGCTTTTTTTTTCCTAAATGCACAACTCAAGATAAAGCTAGGAAAATGTCAAAATCTGACCTAGTGTGGTACAGGAGACATTCAATTAGTAGGTAAGCCTGATTTCACTGCAGATTATTTTGTCAGTAAAATAGATTGTTCAGTGCACAAAGATACAAGATACCCTGGCTAAGAACTTGCTTTGCTTATGGCTTCTTATTTTTTTAAATCATGCTCTCCACTGGATACTTCCCTTACTGGCTTGTGTGTAGCACAGCATACTCTTAGATTTTGCCAAACCACAGCTATTTGCAATATTCCATTACTCTAGCATTTTCTTAACAAGGGGAAAGTTCACAGATCTCTTTCAGTTCTGCATATCTGCTGACCTTTCACTTCTCAGGATCCTGGATGACTGAAACTTCTGGTGATTTGGTGGTTAGTGCAGACATACACCCCACATTCAGATCTGTGGGAACATTTAAGTGAAGCAAATCTAACCACATAGTGTTTCACTCACTAAAAAGAATGTATTTCCTTCTTTTGAAAGGATGAAGAAAAGACTGAACTGTTGTTTTAAATACCCCCTTTCTTCTGTTTTTGCTGTCTTAAGAGTTTTGCTCTACCACAATCCTGCTCAGTAATCCATGCACAAACTCCTCTTTGTGAAGCATGGCCTTAGGTGTTAGATTTTTTTTTTCTTTTTACTACTGAAGGCAGGAATTTTACTACATTTAGTCATAATAACACTTCCCAATATTACTGGAAAAATAACAGCCAAAACTGCAGTAATATTGGTGCAGTGTTCCATGCCCTATAGTCTCCACGTTTTCTACTGACTTTATAATAAACTTCTGGAGATATGTGTAATCAAGTAGGTTTGAGTAACTGAAGCTGTGCAATTGAAGGGATGTTAATATTAGATCCAGACTATTTGGGGGTTTATCCTTTCTTAAGGAGAAACTAATTTTTTAGTGTCAAGTGATTGTTTTTAATCATATGGTTAGTTTTCATCAAATGCATTAAAATAAGTTGTGTGCATTTTTTAAATATAGGAACCAGTAACTGAGGAGGAAGAATATATGGCAGCAATAAGTATCAGGGTGAGTAAACTCCATGAATATTTGTATATGCAGGAACTAGAGTGTAATCATGACAGCTGATGCCTCTTTTTTATCTTCTGTTTTGTGCCCACACCAGCACTTCATCTTTGCACAACTTAGTGGTTGTGATGAAGGTAGTGGATTTGGAACCTTCAGGCTATTATGCAAGAGATAATCATAATCAATCATTACTCAATGATAATTTTTTCTACCATTTGATTTAGTGTTTGAAAAAATGGTATGCAATTTTTTAAGCAAAAGACCATTTATCTAATGTCTTATATGATCCTAACAGAGGGTCCAATAGCTGGAACATCAGTCTGCTGTAAACTGACATTTCCTTGCTGCTTGTGGAGTTATCCACTGTGCCATAAGGACATACAAAAATTTTTTTTAAAGTACTGAAAAATAGATATACATTCTGTGTTTTGAATCATTGCTATTTAGGACCTTTAAGACTTAGATGTGTGTAGGTCATGCATTTAGTACATAGTGGTTTCCATGTGGATCATTGTATGTGAAACACGTAACATGAATCCACACAGTGCTTGTTTTCAGTTACTAGTAGTGAACCGGAAATAACGTCCAGAATATAATGTACTGCAATATGGTAATGTTGCATTTTTTTTCCTTTTTCTTTCTTTCTTTCAATATGTTTTTTTCTTTAATTTTGAGCTGTATGTTTGCATAGTGGTGTGGGAATAGTAAGATTTCATTTGAGTCAGATTCAATAGAGTATGAACACAGAAGCCTTATTATTCAAGTAAATACCTTTCTCTGAAGTACTTTCAAACTTTCTATTTACTTTAATGTCATCACTTACATAAGTACAGAAATACACCCACAGAATTAGTTTGCAACATCAGGGCACACCAAGGGCAAATTTGATGTTTTTATCAGAAAAGGGTGATAAGATACCCTGACCTTTGATTTCAAATTTGTGTCAGCAGAAATATCTGTTTATTTAGTCCGGTTTAGAGAAGCTATTGGCTATATTCATATACCTCAGTAGAATATCCAGACACTGTAAATCCTTTAGGTGTAAATCCTTAAATCTTCCTTTAGGTGTAAATCCTTAGAGCTTCAGTTTTAATGACATGGATGTAGAAGCTTGTTGAAGAAGTGTCAGTGTGGTGAGACTGGCCTGATCCTACCAAGCAGTAGATTCCAACTCTTTGGTTCTAATGAGGCCATAGGGGTACCCAGACTAGGCAGACCTATGTCATGTTAAGAGAAGAGAGAGGAAACAGGAAGATGCTATTTTGTTGCTTGGCTCCTGAGTGTAAGCATCACAGAGATGGTGTGAATGGGGTGCATTCCTGCACCAAAAATCCTTTTCCCCTTACTCTGTCTTTAGGGAGGTACACACTTGCTGCTGTAAATTTGAAGTCTGCATGACTTGTAGGTTCTGATAATTTACCCATAAGGGATTCAGGTAATCTCTCTGACAGGACAATCAATAGCAGATCGAGCACTAACAGTTCTGACTTCTGAGAACAGTGGTATTCTAGAGGGAATACAGCTCTAGAAAGAAATATAAACAAGTTGTTTTCCCTTTACAGAGTGAGAGGGAGAGGGAAATAAGCAAGGGTAGAGGTCAATGTCAGCTGCTCCAGGCATGGTAAACTGTCAAGTGATGTTCTCAGACAAGGAATTTCACTTTTATTATTTAGGCTTTAATACCTAAGCCTTTAATATCTAGATTTCTCTTTCTTGTAAACTTATTCCATACAGATAATTCAGCTGAACCAGGATGTCTCTCTTATGCCTTCAAAAGTCTCAAATACATTATGTATGTTTTTCAGATTTTGCTTTAAATCTGTAAAGGTTTCTATTCTTAAATCATCTGAAGAAAATTCTGATGCTACCTTATTAAATCTTTTCTCAAGTGCATTGTAAACTCTTAAAAAAGCTACATGCCAAGTGCAAGAGTACAGGCATAAGTGGTAAAATCATGTAGCTGGTGTCAGTTAATAATGGTGATACTGGCATTGTCCACAGCAGAGTCAGTGTTCTCTGTAAAAGTGAAGGCAGGAATAAATCCAGAGAAATCATTCTTTTATTCCTGCACCCCAAACATGGGATCTGCTGCCATCCTTTTGTCATGCCTCAAGAATTTATTTGAGGGTTTGCAAATCTAATCTACTGCAGTTTACTTATTAACTCTTATTTGGGAAACTTCTAAATATTAAAAATAAGTAAACAGGCCAGTTCTTCACCCAGCACAGTATTTTGTCTCTAGCAATCACTCTAAGCAGATACCCAAGAGAGAAAAAAAATTGCCATTTAATGTGATGCTGCAGCTTCACCCAACCTCTGGCCATTTTAAGCTGTGAGAATTTTTGTGAGACTGGGAGGTTTTGCTATTAAACATTCCTTACAATGACTCTTAAAATTACTTGTTCAGTTTCTCTTAAAATCTTCTAAACTCTTACGTAAATAGAAACATCTGACAAGCCATTCCTCAGATTTACCATTTCATATGTGAAGAAACACTTCTTTCTGGTTAATTTGACCCTGGCTCCCACAAGCTCTGCTTTATGTCCACCTGTGCCTGTTCTGGAAGAGGCATTCAGCAACACAGCTTACTCTCTCTCTTCCCCTCGTCCCTCACCCTGCAACTTTCTCATACCACTCAGGAGTTTCTCAGCCTCTATTCCATATCAGTCCTCAGTGCTTGAGTGCACGAAAACAAGAACTAAATAGTCTCTTCCCTCCCCTTTGCATTTTATTCAATGGCAGGACCTTCCCTATTATTTCACAACTTCTTTATTTTCTTAAAACCTTCAGTAACAGATGTTGTCAACAGCCTTAATTAAATCCATCAAGACAGCAGTACCCACTCTTTTCTACATATGTTCTACAGAAGCTTCCATCTGTAGAAGCTCCGCTGGCTTTCCACATGCCGGCCTATATTATAATTCCTGCTATTTTTTTGTGCAGAAGTGAGCTTTCCAGATTGACACAAAATTCTTATTTTTTAAATTGTGTCACATTTGCTACCCTCTGGTCTCCAAGATGACTCCAAATTCAAGTGGTCCTTTCCACAGTGCTGCATTACAGAACTCTTGTTGAATACCATTTAGTCCTGGTGCTTTGCTAGTCTTCTTCTGCCTTGGTAAGATCATTTTGACCTCATCTGCTTTTACTTTCACTTTGGACAGATCCTCACTGAGTTCCCCAGGAAAGATTCTTGCATAAAATTCTCCCCCGTTTCCTCATCAATGAATAGTGATGAAAAAAGCCTAACATTTCTTTTACATGACATCCATGCCTCTTCTGAGTGCGCGTGTTGTTCCTTGGCCATTGATTGTCCCTTTAGGCTTTCTAGAAAGATTGTGCTCCTAGTTGATGTGAAAAAAAATTATTTAGTAGTTTGGTTACTTTGTCTGGTTGTTTCCCATCTTTTTCTGGTCTGTTGCAATTGTATTTGTATTTTTCTCTGTGTTTGTGTTCCCCTCTGTTATCTTCTTTCGGCTATGGTTCAGACTGTCTCTTTAAGTCAAGTCTGGTATCCCTCAGCTTTTTCCTAATGCTTTATAAGGATTTAATTCTCTTAGCTCCCTCTCTTAATTTGCTTTTGTCACTGTTCCCTAATTGGAGTTTGGCACATCTATAGAGGATGCTTTGGTTAATATCTATAGAAATACTGTTTTTGTAAAGTGAGGTTTATCAGCACAAGACTGTAATAGACCTCATGCACTGTTCTCCATCAAGCCAAGGATAGCCCTTTGTCTTGAGAGTTCATTTTGTAAAAAATTACCTCAACCAAATAATACCACCTAAGAATGGCATCTGCTTCATATAGCAATGTGTCAACCTACTGTTGTCAGTGGTACTCTCCTGGCTGGTAGTTTGCCATGTGGATCCAACCCCATGTTCTTCCCAGCTGGGCATTGAATTTTGATCTAGGTGGATTAGGTGCTTCTCTGAACTCTGGCCAGTTTGCTGTGTTTGGAAACTGTTTAGCCTCTCTACAATCTTGTATCTCTCCACCCTTTAAAGGTGAATAGGGGAAGGACTTTTTATGAAATTATTGAAAGAGAGATCTATCTTTCAAGAGGAACTACTTTTAAACGGGGAAACTTTGTTTTTAAATAAATCTTTGTCTTCTGTTTTGAACTTCCTCAGACTCTGTCATGATTTTGCAATATCACAGCCATCTTTTAAAAAATACTCTTTAGGGCAAAACCATCAACCAGGTTACTATAAAACACCACAAGGTCAGTGTTGCTTTATTTCTCCATAAGCTGATCTCTCAAGGAAGGGAATGGCATCAAGTATGGAAGAAGGCCATGGAAGGCCTGGAAGAAGGCCATGCAACTCTGTAAACAAAGTTTAAGCACTGCATTTGCCAAAGAAAATCTTCCACTTGGAACAGAGTCAGGCTTTTTTAAGTCATGCATTACTAGCATTAGATAATTAGGTCAATATTTCGGGATCTAAGTAAGTGTATCCTGGTATTTTAAAGTGCCAGAAATTCTCACCCTGGATAGAGATGGGAAAGCATTTCAGTTTCCCTACATATTTTATGCAGTTTTCTACAAATGGATTTAGTTACCTAATGGTGGATATCAAGATCAAACAAAAAATTAAATGTAAAGTATGTTAAATTAACATAAAAAAATCAGTAATGTTGTAAAATATTTTAAAGTAACTGTGAGAGTCACCGTTTTGGGTTTTTTACTTAACATTCATCTCTTTAGTAATTCCTTTATAATGAGCATTAGAGTAGGATGCTTGCTGCAAAAGGGAAGATTCATTAAGAAACATGAGAACTATTTGCAGTTAGTTCTAAGAAATTTCTTGGAAACACACCTTCTCTCTGTTTCTCTCTCGCTCTCTCTGGTGGGTATGATTTTACATAAGCAGTATCTGTTCACTCAAGAGAATGTTTAAGGAAAGAAGCATCTTCAAACCCTCAGGGTACAATAATGCTGCAGACAGAGTTGGCACACACTTTGAATTCACAGTTTCATTGTCTAAATTAGCTGCTTCCTCTCTGGGTGTGTTGGGACATAGAGTAGGGGCCTAACTTAAATGCTCAAGTCACCCATCAGAAGACCTCCCTCTCTCTTATTTGAGTATTCAGGAGTTCTGTATGGACCTACTCAAAGCTGGGTGCCAAAAGTTACACAGTCAACACATCAAGACCAGCCTCCCTGGAGAAATGCTTTCTTAGACTGCTTTGGGCTTCTTTGATATGTCTCTTATATCTAGAGCTGATCTGATAATGAAGAAGCATGTCAGAGAGGAAAATTCAGATGCTGAAGGTTGGAAAACTGTTCTGAAGAAGATCCTGTATAAGACTTTCTTAATGAAGGAACATGAGAGATAGTTATTCTGAAGAGTGGCTATAAAAAGTTAGGAAAAAGGGAAATCTTTAAACTTCGGTCTTTAACAAATAGAGGAAGCCTCTTTGTTCTGTCTTATTTCACTTCCCAGAGAATTAGCTAAGCTCTATGAAACTCACTCTCATGACCTTTTAAAAATTAATAATTATATCATACAACTCTTTGAAATTATGCCATAATTCAGAAATTCAAATGAATTATTTCAAACTTTTAAAATGTTGACAGTCAAGGCAAAATATGCAAACATTGGAAATATAATCATATTCATCGCAGGTATTATTTCATTTTTTACTTTGCCCTCCTCAAAAAAGAACTGATGTTTTATTTTATGACTGTTTGAAAGGTCATTAACTTTATTTGCAAGAAATAATTTGAGGAGGAGAAGATTTATTACGTTGAAAAATAAATAATTGAAGCTACGATGTAATTTCTCCTGATAAAATACCAGATAAAATAAGTCAAAAATAAAGAAAATCCCACTTTTTTTCCTTTAAATCTAGACAATACTGCGAAAAAGTAAGAGTAAGGGTGATATAGAAAATATCATATATTAAAAAACAAATGTAAAAGGGATTTGATTATGTTATACATGAAACTACATCTTAGACATAGTATTAGCAAGTTCAACATTTACACTAGATAGAATTGAAAGTAAAAATTATTATTTGAAATGAAGAAATTAAATAAATGTTCAGTCTGTTGTCTGTCATATTAGCTGTTGAGCCACATAAACTTAAAATATGGATATAATTTATCATGAAGATTTTAATCTAGTGTTGTTACAAGAAAAATTGTGCATACTTATCAGATTCCATAAACAACCTAGCCAAATTAGAAGTATTAAAAACATCTTGGCTAATTTTTAATTTTAGACTCCTACTATCTACTCTGAACTCTCTTCACATTGTTGTACTAATGCTAATCAAACTTTGGTACCCTGAAAAACGTTAGGCTAAAGATAACTCAGGAAAGAAACACCACAGGAAAAGATTCGTGTAGCATTTTGATGATTGTTTTGTAAATGGGTGCCTTCACTTGCTGAGACCATAGAAGTGAGTTATAGGGAAGGGAGCAAGTGGAGCTGTGCTGCTGCCCAGAATCCCTGAGTGGCTCTGCATCCCTCCTCGAGGCTTAGTCACATTTACACACAACAGCTCATCAGGCAGGACCAAGGGCAACAACATCTACCTGTAGAAAATGCTCATCGCTTCCCCTGTTGCCCCTAAAATACCTGAGGAAAAGCCAGATGAAAAGTGCTCTCTTGTCCTAAAAATCGTGGTGGTTGTAGCAGAGACAAGCTGGACCTGGAAGACAAACCAATTCACTTGGGACAGCAAGATGCTCATGATTTCCTCAGGAAAGGGCAATGGCCTTGGCAGCAGGCTGTATGATAACACCAGGGGTAGAAGAAGGGCAGCAGCAACCAGAGCATCGCCTCTTCCCCATCAGTGCCTCATTTGGCTTTTTGCATCCTTCCCCTTTGTCTGTCAATCCCTGTACCAGCTGTTTCTTCTCTGCCAGCTGGGGGCTTGGAGAGCAGCTGCCCTGGTGCTCGCAAGGCGGAGGAGGCCCCACGGGAGGGCCCTGTGGCCCTGCTGGGAGGCTGCAAACCATCCCGGGGAAGCCATTGCCTCTGCCCACAGTGCTGGCAGCGCCCAGGCCAGCCCTTCCTTCCTGCCTCCTCAGCAGCAGAAAATGAACTGGGTGGGTGGCAGTCGGTAAGTGAAACTCTTCAAAGCCGACAGAAACAGCTCCGTGCTGTGTCAGTGTCCCTCACAGACTGGGCACTGCCATGGTGTGTTTAACAACCCTGATGCCCCCTCACAAATCAGGCCCGGCCATATTGTGTGTGGCCACCGTGGGGTCCCCTCACAAACTGCGCACAGCCATGGTGTGTGCTTCAGGCCTCATTTCCCCTCACAAACTGGCCATCGCCGTGGTGTTTGTGACCGAACGAGTGTCTCTCCATGGAACAGTAGTGCCACAGTGTGTGTGTTTCAGGCCTGGTGTCCCCTCACAGAGCAGCAGGCCGTGGTGTGACAGCCCCGGCGTCCCCTCCGGAGCCAGACTGTGGGAAGGTGCAGGTGCCCTCCCACCCCAGGCAGGGAGTCACCTTTGGACTCAGTGTCTCTCCACAGACAGGGGCTGGACAAGGCCTTTCTCACACCCTCACAAAAAGCAGTGGTTACCATTTGGGGAAAAGGATGTACAGGTATTGTGATTCACTGAAACAGTAAAGCATCACAAACTGAGTTGTAATGATGAAGAAAGAAAAAAGATAATGTTCTCTTTCTTTGAGTGCTGTGCCCTCTGCCAATCTACTAGAAATGTAAACCCCACAGATTTTGTCAGCCATTGGGAAGCAGCATTGCTGAAGACAGCTTTGTAATCGTCCAGACTATGCAGAATCAAACTAAAAGAACACCCTACCCATCTGGAAGTCTTCCCAGCAAACTGAGTTTTCTGAATGTTGCCTCTGTGAAGCAGGAGGAAGGGAGAGTTTCACTTGGAAAAAACCCCAAAACACCAACCCAAGCTTTGTCTTAATTGCCTGCCTCACATACCCTCTGTAAGAAAACCCAGTGTGTAGGAGGACTTCACACATTTAGCAAATATAAAGCAACCTGCTGCTTACTGCTGCTGCCAGTATCTTTCAGGGTTCTTCGGGTGAATCTGGGGTTTACATTTTAGGTGTCAGAAAAACTACACATCACTGGGGTTCCTCCTCACTGCAAGGGTGAATGTTATATGTATATGTTTGGAAAGTTTGCTCTAACTTTAAGCAAAAGGTAATTCCAAGGGAATGCTCTAAATTTCTAACCCTCACAAAAAGTCCTAATCATACTGACCTAAGGACTGCAGCCATGCTCACTCTGCTCATGGAACAGTGGCCTCGACTTCCAGTTTAATGCAGCAAGCCCTACAAGCATTTCACATAAGACTATGTTTGACAGATGAGACAAGTACTTGAACAAACAACAGCAACTTGTAGTGCTGATCTATTTTGCTTTCCTGTTTTACAAAAGGTCCCCAGTATTCTGGAAAGTCCCAAAAGATAAAAGCTCATGTAGTGCTCCTTTTGTTTGCTAATATAGTTTTGTAGCTATTTTGCAGCATGACAAAGAAAATTAGGATGAAATAATATATTGACAAAGATTTCTTAAATTTTAAGAAATTACAAATTGATGAAATGTGCTTTAAAAGTCAAATGATTAAAAGCTTTTTCTGCTTTCTTTTTTCATGTTAAATATGTTTGGTAGCCTAATACTGAATGCTGTCCTATCCTTACTGGAGTAAACTGGGATCAGTCAGAATTACTTCAATAGAGATATGGTGACTTTACTACCTGAAGGTTTGATCCATTATAACATATAACATAACATAACACATATTTGTGTCCTAAAACTCAGAAGCACTGATGAGAAATTCAAGCCATGACTCAAGATTATGCCTTTGCAATTAAAATAATAATTATTTGCATTTTACAGAAGCAGAATCATATTAAAGCAAGAAAGGAGAAAACAAAAGGTAAATGGTTTCAGCCATATTGGATTTTATATTGTTATATAAAAGCTTTAGTGGGTTCACTTAGGTAAAACTTTCAAAGCCTTTGGAGTGAGATTGAAAACAATAGCTAAACAGTTACAATGTGTTTCCCTGACTTTTAGGGGAAAAGTCTTGTTCTAGATTTACTAAACTCAATTACAACAAGAAAAGGTGTGAATGAATGAATGAATGAATGAATGAATGAATGAATGAATGAATGAATGAATGAATGAATGAATGAATTGGCCTGTGCCCAGTTTTGGCTTTCTTGGATTACTTATGTTACCATGTTGTGTTGGTATGTGGGAACACAAGGGATTGCTTGAAGCCTCAGGTGATAACCATGTGGTCAGCTGGCCCAACACATACCTACACAGCCATTCTTCTGCATCATGTAAATGATGTTAGGCTCATTAAAGTCCTTCTTCTGGCATTTGCAAACTGAGGATGGCTTATTTGTATTTTGAATCTGAAAGTGAAATAAGGGAATCAAACTTATCCCTGGCATAGCAGGAGACATTTCAAACAGGAAAGAGAAAGAAAACAGCAAGAGAAATTGGCCATGACCATAATAAGTGGAGTCGGTTTCCTCCTCAGCAGCAGGGAAGAAAGAGGCAGTATAGGGAAGCTCCACCACTGAAGCTGATACCCCCAATACCCAGAGCAGGTGCCCAGGCATATAGAGGTTGAGGAAAAACAGGCTGGCTGTATAGATACAATTACTCAAAACATTTACATACAGCAATGTGGGACCAATCAGAAGCTTGTCCCCATCCCTTTCCCAGTTTCCTGGAGCCCTGTGAGCTCTCTGTTTTCTCAGGGATTACTGGTCTAAGCCACATAATTTATATTACAACTATATGATTTGTTTCAGTGGAAAGGGAAAACAGGAAAATAGAGGATTGTTTTTAGTAATATAGTACTAAATTACTAAAGACAGTGTTAGTTTTCTAATTACTATTACATATTTATTAATAATTTGGTAATTTAGAGGTGATGGGGAAAAAACGTCTGGGACACTGAAGGGAAGGGGTTACATTTTGGGGGTGTGGGCCCTAAAGTAAAATGAACTTTTAAGTGTTGATTTGTACACAGGATGATTTTACCTTACTGAAGATATTAATCTTAACTGAAGAACAGATATTTTCCATAGATAATATTATTGTGGGAAGATAAAGATAATAATAAATGATACTAAAAATTAGTTACCAGCATACATGTCAGGTATATTAGTTACGTGTAACCTGCAGTCATGACAGGGATTATGTTTTAGAAGAAAAGCCAATACTATTTTTTGTTTTGGCATAGCCCTCAGTCTTCAATGTCCGTATTTTGTTTAGAAAAAAAAAATCTTACTGGGTTTATTTATTCATCTGCTGTACTTAATGATTTTAGGATGGTTAATAATAGTGTCTGCAAAATTGAGAGGTTTCTTTCCTATATTATTGTCCTGATAAATTCAAAGTGTCAGTCATATCCCTTTTTATTCCTTTTGGTAAAAAATCTTTTTGAATTCCTAATCTTAGAGACTTTTCTTTTTTACCTTTTTCATCTTTTTTTTTTTTTGTCAGAAGACTATTTTCTTTGTCAAGAGAGAAATTTGGAGAAAAATAAACTCTTTGTGTCATTATAGATGGCACATCTGGTGTATGTAATCTTGCTGATTTATTTGCTTATCTTATATGCTTCCTGAAAAGACCGTTTAAATTTTTTTAGGACTTTGTCCTTGCCACATTTGGTATCTTTTATTTCAAGAAATATTTTTAGTGGTTTTACACAAAGTTTGAGAAATGAGCTTTGAAGGACCAAATGTTTGACATCAAGATAACAATGATTTATTTTGAATATGACCAAATCATATTTACATTCTTTTTCAAGTCAATAAAAATAAATTAAGAGCAAACAGGGCATGAGAATTCAGAGATATTTAACTGTGTGCTTTTATATTAAGAATAGTTTGCTAACTCTTGCTTGCTAATTTCAAAAGACTTAGCTATACTAATAATGGTAATGCATTGTTGAAACTGCTGTCAAAAAGTTATTCTCTCCTTTAAAAAATTAAGGAATACTTTGAAAGAAAGAAACTTAAGTCAAAAATGAAGCTCCTGGAAGTATCATCTCCTAAAAGTTCAGCAGTCAGTTTGGATCTTCTTAATCTATATGTGGTTAACCAGATATCAACCAAAAAAGAAAACACTGGTGAGTTTTAGGTATTCTGACACATCAGAATTAGTTATTCTTAACTGTTACTGCTGTTATTTTAGTTCTTGTTCTTCCATTTACAGCTTAACCCTCAAATAAACGTTGTTTTATTTTTAAAGTTAAAAATCGTATGTTAATACAAAAATTATGACTGAATAAAAAGTCTGGACATAAAAGGTATCAAACAACCTTGGCTCCTGCCTACTTCCCCTGTAAAGCCTTGTGCAGTGTCCTGGTGCCAGGCCAGGCCAGGCCAGGGTGAATGTTTGCAGTAGTCAGGACAGGCCTGGCCACGACGCTGAGGTGACTCTACACCTCCTCACCTCATGCACAAGGGAGGGAGTCCCATCCAGTGGGGCAGTGGGAAGTGAGTGGCCAGGGAACGTTGTGCTCCCTGTGGTGAGCACCTGCCTGTGAATCATCACTCTGTAATAAATATAATTTCTTGTTTCATTGCTGCTTCCAGTAAATTGTTCATATCTCAACCCACGATCTTAACCTTTTGTGCCTCCAATTCTCCTCTCCATCCTCTGCAGAGTGATGGGGAGAGGGAGAAGGAAAGGGAGAGGGAGATGGAAAGGAGGGAGAAGGGAGAGGGAGTGAGCAGAACAGGGTTTTAAGTGTTTCTGTGGGAACACTAAATTGGAGAATACTGTTTCTAAACCACTTCACACACTTATTACCTTCCCCATTCTATTCATTAATTTTACCCCACGTTCATTTCTTTTCCTCTTGGCTGTTGAGTGGGTCCATTTCCCATCCATTTCCTTTTTCATAACTTTGGAGGCATTTGGAATAGTTTTGTCAGTTCTACCCAGATTATCCTTACAATCCATTATTAAACTTCTTGAGAAACATCACTAAAACTTGAGTCCTAGCTCTTTAAACGTAGATGTGGTACTTAAGGGTATGGTTTAATGGTGGACTTGGCAGTGCTGATTTAATGGCTCAATTCAATGATCTTAAAGGTCTTCTTCAACCTAAATGATTCTGTGATTCTATGATTCTTGTCATCTGTGACATACTCGTAAACCAGATTATGGAACGTTTTTTCTCCTATGCTCAGAAGAGTAGAAGGTGACTGAGGAAGGCAACAGAGCCTGTACACACACAGTGGCTGACTCAATAATTTTATACTATTGTGCCATTTAGAATAGAGTTTTTGTGTTGTTAGTAGCAAAGAGAGAAACAAATACGGCTTTAAGTGAATTAAGAAATATAAAACAACAGCTTTTGTACTGTAATGAAAATTAAGGAACCTCAAAACTTTCTCCAAGCCCAGCACTGACATAACAAATACATTCATTGCAGAGAATGTGAGGAAGCCAGTCCACGTTGATATCACTGAAGATGAAAAAAAACCCATCAGGAGACTTAACTTAGAGCTTCCCACATCCCCCCTACGTACACAACAGAAGTCAAACTTAGATGGTCTCCAGAGCAGGTACTTGTATAAAATAGGCAATAGTTATGCAACAGTGAGGTTCTGGGAGAGGTATTTCATTGTAGTCTTAACATTTGGGGTATTATGAAAACATAAACATACCACTGTAAACAGGGAAGTTTCACCACTCCTGTTATTCCAGTGATACTCTTACTGTGAGAGAGTAATTAATAAATTCTGAATAAAAAACTGCACATGAAGCTGAGAGATTGTTTTTTTAATGGTTGCGTGTCTACTCATGTCAGGTACTTATACTAAGTTTATCTCAAGGAGCAGTTATTCAAACAGCATTATGCTCTTAAACTGTTTTCCCATCCTGCTTTGGACACCCTAAAGTGACCAACTGATGGACAGGCTGCTCATAACTGCCTAAGAATCAGGCTGTTTTAAGATGTGTGGAAAAATATTCCTAAGTTATTTGAAATTAATACTCAGAATACTTTAATCTTTTGGACCTTGCATTTCATAGGCCGTTTTTATTCATTTTACAAGGTTACAAAAGCAAGTTTTGGACAGCAGAAGACAACATCTCTCAGAAAAAGTAAAATACCAGGATAAGGTAAGTTATTGTTCTAATGATAAAAGACTAAAAATGTGCAGTAATTAATGTATTTTTAAGTGATTTTTCAAAGAGTGGACAAAGCTCATGGATACTGAAACATAAAGTCTTCTCTGTCTTTATTGATAAATTATTTTCATGCTGCATATATCTTTATTGAAAAAAAGCTAAAAATGTATTTATATCCATTTCTCCTCAAGATAGCATTTGTGTGCATGCTTCAGATTAAGTAGTTACTTACATGTTTCCCTGAAATAAACCCTTATTGCCTTAAGTTTTTAGTGAAAAGTCAGAATATAGAAATTCTATATTCTATATCAGAATTCTAATTCTATATCAGAATATAGAAAATTTTCTCTTCTTTGTGGTTTATGTGCAGAGATGTAAAAGATACAGAATGGCTTGATTACTTTGAACTTTATGCTTAAATCAAAACAGTTTTAGCTAAATAAAATGTCTTTGTTATGTTTTGTCTAGCTCATTCCACAAGTAATGGAATTAGGCTATGTTGATTCTAGTATAGAAAATGAAGACAGCATGGCAAGAGGTTTTAGTGCTTGTCCATTGTCCTCCTCTGGTTATCAGTTCTCTAACTGTACACAGCTTTCAGAAGAAAATTTCAGCACAAAACTAATGGGCAACATTTGGGAACAGATATATGAAAAAAAGCTGCAAAATCAGGTTTGGTTAATGTTTTACTTCCATGGAATTACTTTAAACTAACTTTCATTTATTTGGTGTATAAAAATAGTGTAATGGTGATGACAATTATGATTGATCATCATTTTTTGTAGGCTGGTGGCAATGAATATTCTGTACATACAAATATATTTATTTTATTGTTCTGAAATAAGCTCAACTTAAGCTTTTGTTCACTGAACTCTCAGTGTTGCTGATATCAGCAGAGAGAGAATTAGTCACATACTGGTGGCTTTCTTTTTCTTCTAGCTTGTAAATTTTGTTAAAGAAACCTGAAATATAGTTAGAAATACAGTTTTCTTAAACATACAGTTAGTGTAACTGGGTGTTGCATGATCCCAGGTGATCCAATGACCTAATTTTTTATCTTTTAATGTCTCAGTTATTAATATAGTTCTTACAGAATTTTCAGCGCTCTGCTGTTTAACTCTTTACTTTTAAGAAACAGTTGAAAGTTATTTGATCTGGTGCATACTATTATTTTTCTTTTTGTTAACTTTGTGATTCTTAAAAGAATGATCCTTACAAAAGTGATAGCAAATATAATAAACTTTATTTTTAGCAAATATATTATTCATTGGTAATAATAATAAAAAAATGTATTTCACCAATGGTATTCTGAACTTTTGAGGTAAATGAGGAAGAAATGCTCAAGAAGTTTCGGAAGGGGAGATTATGGGTTGTTCAGGGAATGAGGAGGTCAAAACTCACAGGAAGCTGACCTGAAGAGCAAAGAAGCCCGAGAAATATATGTTTTCAGAGCACAAATATGTTGTGTCCACTGCTATGTGCAAGAGAATGATTAGATTCTGGAGGCCAGTTTGACAGAATCAGGGAACCCCTGACTGAGGTCAAATGCGAAGAGGAAGAGTGCAAGGAGGGATGGGCAAGGCAGGAAGAAAACAGGAGCATCCCCTCAGTTTGGAGGGGTGGCATTAGGATGGCCAGAGCTGAGAATCACAATGGGTGAGAAGAACAGCAAGGAGGACTTCTGTAGGTGTGTCATCAAAGAAAGGAAAGCAAGGAAAATGTTGTCCACTGCTAAACAGAGTTGAGACCTAGTGAAAAAATTATGTGGAAAAGCCTTAGATACTCAAAGACTACTTTGCTTCAAATTTTTCAGACAAGATCTGCTCTTTGGCTCATTTTAAAATGCTTTCAGGAGCTGGGGGGAGTTGAATGAACCAGCAGGGAAGGAGCAAGTTTGAGAATCCATTGTAGCTTGGACATAAAGAAATATATGAGACTGGACAGCGTTCAGCCTAGTTCAGGGTGTTGGATGACATCACTGCAAGGCAGATATTTATCACCCTTGTAAGGCTGTGGTGATCAGAGAAGCTTCCCAGTGAGAAGAAATACAGAAATGTTATGTTCACCTGCAAAAATGTAGGCATGATCTGGGGAAGCATCATCTCACCTCTGTCCCTGGAAGGATTAAGGAGCTAAGCTACCAAAGGCAATTCCAGAGGTACATGAGGAACAAGAAGGTGTCTGCAAACAGCCATCAGATTTTGCAAGGTCACACTCTGCCTGGTGGACCCAATGGCTTTCTGTGATGGAATTGGTAGTTCTGGGAATTAGAGAGAAGAGCAGGCATTATTTGCCTTGCCTTTAGGAAGGCTTTTGTTGAAGTTTCCCATAGGATTCTGGTAGCCAAAATGGGCAGCTATGAACCAGATGGATGAACAATAGGGTGAGAAAAACTGTCTGTTACTGTCATGCTCAAAGTAGTTATCATTGGCTAAAGTTTGTTTGGCAACAGTTGGGCTGTAAGGAGGTTTAGGCTTCTGCTGTAAAGATATAAAGAAATAAAAATAGTGGGAAAATATGTATATTGTTTCCAAACCCAAGTTGAAAGTTTTAAAGACAATTATGTATATTCACAGTTTGACAGCTTCTACTGTTTTCTCAGCCAGGTAACAGCCTTGATCAAGATCCTTGGAATACAAACCCTCCAAGCCAGTGTATTTTCAGGCAGTCTGATACAGTGCCTTGGGAGCTGTTCAAGCCATTTGATAGGTAGGCAGTGATTGTACATTAATGAGGAAAATAAGTCAAGTTTAATTAAGAAAAATACTAAAATAATCAGAAGCTTATTGTTACTTGTTTTTTTCACTGACTGGTTGTCAAATAAAAATTGAAATCAAATGGAAAAACTAAACAAAGCTATTTAAATTTGTTGAAAGGCAGCAAAATTTTGGATAGGCACTTGGAATCATGATCTGTTTTTTGCAATGTCACAGACACGATAGTGTTGCTGAATTCACCTTGAATGATAGCACAGATTTACTAAGAGACCACGAGGAGAGGGAAACTGCCCCAGGTGTTATTAGTTCTGGGTAGTATTGCAAGTGCTTTTCTGACAATCTTGATGCAATAGCAATTGAGCATCTGCACCTGCATTATTTATGCTAGGGGTTCCAGGAACAAAGCAATTTCTTTCCTTCTCTTTCAAATGTGGTCCTACTATAGCTTTCTTTTTTCCCTATAATTGATTCAATAATATTCTATGAGAATGTGCACTTTGTTTTTAAAAGAACGGATCAAAATCGAGAATATATTTCTTTTTGTATGTGCTGATTAAAAATCTTTCAAATCACAGATGGTTTAGGGCCAGACTTATTTGTACTGAAAATTTTATTTAATTTTCTTTCCAGCATCTCTCCCTTGGACCTAGAGGTCTTACATAGTTAATCTTACTTTATTCCTTCTATTCCATAAGTCTGCCATTTGGTTGAAAGTTCCTGTCCATCTCTAGCTTAGGCTGGATAGAGACATAAAAAGGCCATACAGTATTTTGCTGTTCCTGAAGGGCCTGCAGGCTGTTTGCCTGGGGAGTCAAGTGCCCCATAAAATCACTGGCCAAATAATAACTAAACACATCAGCCCCTTTAAATTCCATTCTTCTTCCGGCTTCTCCTGGCTTTCTCCAGCAAAACCTAAAATGAGCATAGGATTCATCTTGCTGCACATCTGAGTGAATTGTAAATTTATATATTTACACTGAGCCCTGTGTAACCTTATCTCACGTGCATCTCTCCTTTCTCCACCAGCTATCAGGCCTGCACTCATCTGCTTATGTCACATCCTCTCATCTTCTACCCATTTATGGGTCACTAACACCATTTCCTTTCCAACTGCTCTTCAGATCCATTTCTTTGTATTGTCATCATTTTGTTTTCATCCATTGCAGCCATAAATTCTTATACCTCAAGAGATCACAAATCTGTGCAGGGAGTTTCTTTCACTGTCTGTGAAAAGTAGGGTGTCAGTTCATGCAGTAGTTTAATGGAACATACTGATGATGTAATCAATGTGCATAATTCTGAGACCTGTGGCACCTCAAGGTTATGAAATATTAATTAAAAGTTTTCATGCCATATTTCCTCATCTACTCTTAAATCTTATTTTGCATAACAAAATATTCAGCTGGAGTTGAGAAAGACTCTCTGAATTGATTCACAAAATGGTTTTACCTTCCTCATGTAGATCTATCTTCTGAAATAAACTCTAGTGTGTTTAGCCTTCTAAAACTGTCCTGGTCAGGTTTCTGTAACTAGAGAAAACTCGTTTCTCATTTAAGTTCCATAGAATCTTTATCCACTTCCAAGTATTTGCTGATCAAAACCCCACAGGAATTTTCTCCAGTAAGAGTTTTCTGTACTACATTTCAGTTTCAAGTTCTATTGACAGCCTTGCTTAGAACATTTTAAAGAAGGCGGTTTTTTTGAATGGCCTTTTTTGCCAGATCTCTGTCCTTCAGAAGAATCTCGACTTTTTGCTCAGAGTTTCTGAAAGGTCAGTCAGCACATCCAGCCTGGAAAAAAAACCAGTGAAAATGTTCGATTAAGAGCCAAATAAGTGCAAGTAGGATGCTTTCATGTCCATGATGCTCACATGATAAAATCTTCAAAACCACTACTTTCAGAAGTAGGGTAGGATAGTAGAGGCATAACAAAATGTCTGACTGGCCTCCTGGCAGTGAAACAGAAAAATTCTGCGCTGAATCAGAATTACTGATTTCAAGTACAAATGAAAATCACTTGTTAGGGGCTTTCAGCATGGAAGAGAAATATAGTCTTAGCAACCTACTCTTATGAATGGAAGAAACTATCTTCCTCTTTTTCTCCCTGACGTGGCCGCCTTTGGTCAGCTGGTGGAGCAGCAGTGACATACTGTGGCTGATTTTATAAATCACAGTTCTCTGTCTGGGAGGATGTGCTCCAAGGCTTTGTATATTTGGAGATAAGAAATAGAACCCTTTTTAAATCAATCTTACCATAAAGTAGATATAACACATAATAAAATACACACTTTTTCAGTTGAAATACTGTATATTTAGGACAAAATCAAGTGTAATGAGCAGTGTAGTTTTTGATATTTTTATCATCAAATTATCATAAAGTGTTGTGTTAACAATATTTTGCTTGTCTGTGTACTCAGCAAAATGTTTTTTTCTCTTCTACCCCTGTTATACCTCATTGCCTACCCCCAGGCCAGACTGCATGAATTCTGCCAGGAAAAATCCAGTGATAATAGCCAGTAATGAATCAGAAAACTGTGAAGGAATAAAAGAACCAATATTTGATGTTGTGAAAGAAACTGCAGAATTGAAAGGTGGAAGTGGTTGTTCCTTTCTGGCACTATTTGAAGATGAGAGTCAACCAATCCATAATAATCCTTCGACAAAGCATTTCAGTCCTTTTTCTAACCAAAGCAGTAATGACATTTTTTTCACTGTTCCTGATGTTCAAAATCAAATTACCAACAGAAATTATTCTTGTGACGCTAGAAGGGTTTATCCTGCAATCAATGCAAAAGGAGATTCTATAGATAGACACCTTGAAGGCATTTTCACAGCTCCAGAACAAGTTTTCCTTAAAAGTAATAACGTGTCAAATACAAGCTACAAGGAAACAAGTGCACTTCATAAAACACACAGGCAGAACTGTGAGGGACAGTGCTACTTCATGCCCTGTGAACAGAAACGAAGAAGAGCAAACCTTGAAAAAATTGGTGTGTATCATATTTTAAGGACATGTACTCTGGGTTTTATGCCCCTTTTCAAGATATATCTTCTTATAACCAGAGATGTGTCTGCCCCAGCTGAAAACATCATGAATCTTCAGAATGCAGTAACATAATAATTAAAAAAACATAACATAAACATAAACATAAAATAATTTAAATTATTTTAAAAACTTTACAGAAACTTTTATATAAATTGTGTTTATTCTAATGCATTTCAAAATCAAGGTTTACTTTGTTTTTTTAAATTTTAGAGACATTTGCTTATCACCATGATTGGCAGAATAGCTTAAAGGAGAATGTGCAGAATTATTCAAGAAGAAAAAGGTGAGTGTCATGGAAATTACCAATCTATTAACCAGTGATAACTTCAGAGACTTTGCTGAACTGGAGAAATCCTGCTAAGAGCACAAGAAAGCAAAATTCTAAAGAGTAGTACCAAGGACTCAGGTTTTCTTAGTGCAAATAGTACAATGTGAATAAATCTATGCACAGGAAAGCCCATTATGCCTCTGTGTATCTGCCCATAATAAGTACACAGAAATACTGCTTCATAGGGCAGTTTGGAGATCCTGAACTTAAGCTGTTGATCTGGCTTGTCCTCTAAAATACTCTGTCTCATCACTGGCTACAGAGCAAGTAAGTGTCTCCTCTGGGCTATGTGAGTGCTCTGTGTTTTACTAAATACTTGTTTTTCAAAGACTGATACGCAGTACCTTCCATTTTACAAAACAGCACTATCTTCAGTTATTGCTTCAATTCCATTTTGCATTTCAACAGAAATGAAGTTTATGAGAAACATATTCTTGGTGTTAAATCTCAGGTTCAGAGATAAGTCTAGTGATCTCAGTAGTGGGAAGCATTTAATGGTTACTGAAGACAAAGTAAAAATTGAAAAGTCACCAGTAAGGAATTTAACTCAGAAAGAAAATAAAAATAATGGGGAAAAATCACTTACTAGAGAACTTGTGTTTGCATTCCTCAGTGACAAGTCTGTGAAAGAAACAGCCTGGAATCAGAACCATGTCTTTGTTTTTGAAGAGGTAACTTTTAAAAATATGTTGGTTTTTTTTTTTTTTTTGTCAAACCCACTGTTTCATTTAATTCATTTGAGGCGGAGAAAGATTTTTCACCACAGTTAGAAAATGAATATATCTTCACTGAATTAACTACCATGGAAGCTTCTTTTCCATCATGGTTTATATAAGGAATTCAGAAAGAGCTGCTGCTAGTGATGTGGTTTAGATAGACAGGTCCACAGTTCACATGGTTTCATTCACACTTTAGCTGATGCCTGAAAGACATTGGGTAAGTTACCCATCAACACTTGGGATCAGGTTCTGCAGGCAATGCCCAGACATTATATGCAGGATGCTTCAGTATTATAAAGGAGCTTTGTGCCAGTATACATATAAAAATTGTTTCAGATGTCTTGCCTGTAGAAGGCACATGTGGTACTACTCTGGGGTAAAAATACCTCTTAAAATAATTTGTGGTACAGTGCAGTGACTCCTTTAGGTAATACAGAAACTGAATGTTCCTCTCTTAACCTGAGATGCTGATCCAGCTGAACCCTCATTATTAATTCCTTATTCTTTTTAACAGTTCACAACAGCCCAAGAGAAAGGGTATAAGTTTGGACTGAGTTCATATCTTCATGAGATGGGTTAGTACTATTTATACATTATCACTTTAAAATGTTTTCTCTACATGTGAAACTGAAACAGTTACTTTTAAAGCCAGGGAGAATGATCTTTTTAGGATGTTAACTTTGATTAAGGGCTTGTATTTCTGATTCACATAGCACTGTAAAAAGACAGTGAAGAATTAGCTGTGCTTGCTTTTCCTTGAAGAGATATTCTCTTCCACTAGACTATATGCTGTCACTCCACACGTGGATAGAGGTGGGGGAGTAAGAGAGGCAATCCTACATCCTTCCTACTCCCTCAGTAGCTGTCAGGTCAGCTGTGCTGGCTGCATTTCAGAGAAGAGAATCTCTCGGGGCCTCCAAGAAAGATATATGTAAGTTGTATGGCAGCCAGTGTGCACATGGAGTCTACTGTGCTCTTTTGCAGGCCCTGCTCTCCAGAGTCCCTCCTCTTTTTGGGTAGCCCAGTTTTGCTGCTGATTAACAGCACAGCTGAGGCTTTAAGGGCCCCATCTCACAACCTCTGTTAAGATGTGTTGACCTGAGAAGAGAAGAACTGAGAACTAGATTGACCTTGCTAACTTTTTGTTCTTTAAACAATATCTTAAACCTGCATCAGAAATAGTAATGTTTAATTCTACATGGTGTACTTGAGGATTACTTTGGGGATTGTTCCATGAGTAACCTTTTCTTTCTTTTTCATCTAATTTTTCAAGATGTGGACTCACCACTCAGCAGCCAGTCTCACAGTTACTCTCCAAGGCAGTCCGAGAGCTATTTGAGCTCTAGTCCTGACACAGTGAGTAAATCCTTGTGAGCTGGCAGGGCTTTATTTGAATTGTATCTCTATGCCCCATGCACCTAAAGGTGGATGTAGCTGGCATCTCATTTTGTTTTGTACGAGATAACTTTGTATGTGATGAGGACAAGAAATTATGAGCTGTAAATTTTCCTAAGTAGTTTGACAGACATGGTTTGTTCTCTTGATAATGATTGTTCTCTTGATAATGACTGGCCTTGTGGAATTACATAGCTTGACTGTGGGAAGGTGCTAAGCAATGTTCTATGCTCTTCCTATATGTATACCTGCCTTACATTACACGCCTGTAAAGCAGAATGATTTGACACACTGTGTTTTTAGTCATTCTTGAACACAAAAATGCCATGGTGTAAGATTATAAATTGTATGTGAGAGTGAAGGTCTGCATTGGCCACCTTCTCTTCACCAAGAGTCATCCCTGGAGAAGGAATGAAGAAAAACCCGCAAACCAAAAACGGACTGTTTTGGCCTTTCTGTTTATTGCACTTAGCTATTAGCAAGTCATTACTTTAGTCCTTAGTTACTGAACTATTTGAACAGTTACAATTGCACAATTCTATCCAAACAGTCTGAAGAGGAAGAAGGAATATCAGCCAAAAAGAAGGAATATCTGAATGAACAGTCCTTGAAGGCACATGGTGCCAACCTATTCTCAGCCTCAGTGAGCAGAGAGGCCCCCAAGAGTTTTCACACCCGAAGTGTGGGTATGAAGCCCAGCAGTATTTTGGCTAGAAAAGAAGCAAACAATCTTCGGGGGAAAGACTCTAATTTTTGTGCCACAGAGGAGGAAAATAAAACTTACACAGGTCTATCTCAGGGCCCATCACACCACGCCTTTAAGAGGGAGCATGTCAGTAGCAGCACCAGGTGCGATGTTTGGTCGCAGACCGAGGGCCCTGTGACCGTAGAGAAGGTGGATGTAGGCACCCAGTGTAGCAGCCTGAGGGTGTGCAGCTGTGGGGGATCCCTCCCCGCTGCCTGCAGCCCGGGCGGGGTCCCTCCTCCCAGCACTGTCGGCAGAGCGGGAGAGCAGGAGCGGCCAGCGCGGGAGCTGCAGCAGCCCGCGGGCACCGGCAACTCAGTCGGGACAGACGACTTCTCTTCTGAGGCCGAGTACCTGAGTTTGGCTGGCAGGAGGACTCTAGAGGTGCTGAACTACATTGATAAAATGAAGGAGATAGATAAGCAGTGATCAATTATAATGGCATGTTAGGAACACAGTAGTAGTTTTGTCCTTTTCTCAGTGTATTTCATTCAGTTGGCATATTTTGATTTTTCTAGCATGGTTAGGCAAAAGATACTTTTACTGTTTGTTTGCTTTAACTATGAATAATTGTGGGTTTTTGTCTACCTACTGCTATCTCAAAGTATGGGTTTCTATAGATACTGAACTATATCTATAGAAAGTTGTTGATACCCAACTATTAACAAAGGATTTTACAACAGCTGAGTAAATAAACACATTGGGAATTATATTGGTTTCCATTGGGAATTATATTGGTTTCCTCACCCTATATCTGTAGGATTCTGTAGTTTAGAATTCATTGCCTGTTTCTTTTAAGGTAGTAGGAAGATGTTGTTCTACTTCAAAAAATATTTAGTGTGGCTCTGAGTTCAGAGCCATTGTCTGATTCTCACCCATTTTAACAGAAAAACTTGCCTTTGTCATGTGTTCATACTAAACAGAAAAATGGGAAACAGAAAATGTACACCTGCACACATAGAATAGAATGTAATTTTAAAAGAGCTAATTTATTAAATTTTCTTAAATGCTCCATTTTTTTTTCCACAGCAGATCCAGTCATTCATTTTCTGGCTGTTAATCTAAAAATAAATCTGTCATGTGTTTCTGTATTCTGTCTGCAAACTGAAATCTGAACTACTTGCATCTTCACTTCAGTATTTGTGTGAAGCTACAAATCACAACAAATAAAAGTTTCTGATTATATTGTTTCTAGGTTATATTTTTGCCTTTTAAAAGGTTCCTGGTAAAGGTGTCAGGGAGACTCACTGTTACTAGCATCTACTTACAGATCCATACACCTTCACTTCTATATAGATATCTCTCTATCTTAACTATGTGTGTGTATGCATATGTACATATATATACATATACTTATGTATTTATAGAAATGCCTGTGCTGGCATTTCTAGCCAGCTGGCTGCATGCAGGGCTCCTCTTCTTCACAAACTGGGCTTGGGCAAAAGCTATGCTGGAGACTTCCTTAAACAACAGGAGATTTGTCTCTATAAGGTTATTATGTTGTGCTTTCCCCTTGGAGTCTGCTGTTAAAAGATTCACTGCCCTTATTCCCACCAGGTCAGGGGTTTTTCAATGCTTTGTAAAAGGGGTGAGTGTCACCCAGCCTGGATGAGACTTGTCACCATTCTTTGTCTCTATTCTCATCATCAAACAAGTGGCTGGTTTTGCTGCTGCTTTTTTTTTTCCTTTTTTTTTTTGAAGCTAGGTCTAATTTTTAAAAGAAGGTCTACATCGCTCAACAGTTTGCAGGTTTATGGCTGTGCTGTTTTTTAAAATAGCAGCTCAGAAATTTCAGTGGAGTGTTCTGTACTTGGAAGAAAATAGCACAGTCTTTTATATGTATAAATTACATACATAGGAAGTCGTTTGCACAGGCAGACTTCTAAACCATGTACCTATCACTTAGCCAATTCACTGCCCACTTCCTAAGGCTTGACATAAGCAGATTTTCTTTTTTAGGTTGCCTCAATTTGTTGTCAAAGCAAACTCCTTAGTAATTTTTTTAAGCTGCAATATTCATCTTCTTCACAGGAGATATAATTTATTTGAATAACAGCTATGATTTTCTGAAAGATCAGCTGTTACCCATGGTTTCTAAAGCATAGATTTTCACTCAGTATGACAAAGTCAATTCAGATTGTGCCACACCAGCAGTGGCCCATGCTGGCTTGAATGTTGCTTTCCCAGCAGTCCCTCACACCCAGTACATGCCTGCCAGTCCTTCCAGTGGTGTGTGTCCAGCTTCCCAGCCTCCCCCACAACTGATGTGTCCCCAAGGCACTTGGCCTGCCAGCCTGCAATACACAGTGGCAGAGGCCAGAGAGTGGCACATAATAGCTAAAGGCTCCATCACTGTATGCTTTAGAGGGGTTTTATTACCCCAGCAGATGTAAAATTGCCTCATGGCCAAAGAGTTCTTTGGTGTCTGGGTTAGAGAGGTGCTGGTGACCCAGAGATGAGCTGCTGTTAACTTGCAGTGGAAGTTCTGCTCCTGGTTTCTCTGATGGTGGAATTGTTGCTGGGACTTTTAAACTGTGTTCAGTTTTACACTGAAGTGAGCTACCCACGTTCAGGCAGTTACTCCAGATCTGCAAAGCTGGCCCCTGAGCTGACATATTCCCAGTTTGTGCCTATGAACCTAAGGGACAAAGAACACAGGTTGGAACTTAGGTGGGAAAAGAGGGACAGTTGCACCATATGGATGTATGTGTGGGGGGTTTCAAATGCTCCTTATTAAGTTATTGCTCATAGTTATCATCCTTAAAAGCCTCTCAGTGGGTATCACTTATTTTCATTTCAGCCACTGATATAGAAAATCTCACACTCTGTCCAGTCCCAGCCAGGTTTCGGCCTGGACTGCACTGAAATTCCACTGCTCAGAAACTCACCCTCTGACTGACTGTACTAATCTGTCTCTAATGCAATAATTTCCCACTTGGGATATCAATCACTGTAGGTAATCATGTTTCAAAGCCTTTGGATGAGAGTATATAAATTGAAATTACATTCCCATTTTTACCTGTAATTGCAAAGCAATCAGAAGAAAGAAAACTATCTTTGTAGTGGTTTGTGGGCTGGCAATGATGACAAATAAGGCTGCATGCTCTTTATAGCCACTAGAGAAGTATTTTAAAGTAGTTGCATTGCTGTTATTGCAATTAAAGAGACTTGTGCTTTCTCCTTAGCTCAGCACCAGTCTGCCCCTCTGTTAGGGTACTTTCCCTTGATTTTTTTGTGACTTCAGGGAAGGGCTGAGTTAGGTTTAATCGCAAGTAGTAACCTCAAACTGTGCTTTCTTCAGCTGATAATTCAGCAGCAGTAATGATTGTCATCTCCCTAAATGTAATGACTGTCATCTTACTAAAAGTAATGATTGTCATCTGTCTAAATGCATTCAGGCACCACCAGCTTTCTCTGAGGCAATAGCTTAGGCAAAGGCGCCCCTTTTTCATCCATGCCATTCTTCCTGGCAGCATGCTGAGCCTCCAGGGAGGCCATGGAAATATACATGATTTTAACTGTTTGGTATGTATTAATTGTAAGTAGAATTTTGTTGGGGAGAAGGACAGAAGGGTACCTGTAATTAAGCAAAACCCATGAGCTTATTGGTGGCAGTCAAATGCTTCTAAACAGAGATTGAAAGACTCTCACTGAAAATACTACTGAAAGCTTCAGTCAGAATCAGTTTTAATATACTGCTCATAACTTAATTTCCCTCCAAAATCAGATCTAATTACAGTAACCTGCAAAGTAAGGTTTTCTGGACAAGCACCAAAAGAAGTTTGGTCATTAATGGGCAGTTTGTTGCTGGATGTTCTGCCAAGAGCCTCCACAAACTTTGTAGAAATTCTTATTTCATTTTCATGAAGGATTATCATTACAGGAAATGAGAGGCTTAAGTCTTATGCAAGTAATTATTTCTCTGGTAGAAATTGTGAATTGGTTTTTCAAGGGTTTTAACAGAGAGCAGATTGAGGGAGGATGAGGTTTCCTGGAAAAAATATTTAACTCTCTGCATTCAGTCATTTCATGCCTACTCTGTCCTCATGAAAGTCAATGACCTTTCTGCAAGGCTTCTTCAGCCTGTTCTCCCTGACAGGCTTGGAGAGGTTAGAGGTGACAATCCCAGTCACCCATATCAGAGCTTGCTTCTCCAGGACTGGTGATGTGGAACTCCAGCCAGGTCTCCTGACTCTCTGAGCTGAATACTGAACGTGTCCCCCTCTCCAAGCATTCTGCAGTGAGGGCACACCCTGATGGTGCTTGCTCCGGTGCCACAGCCCTCTGGGTGTGCAAGGTGACAGAAGCAGCTCCTGGTGAGCCCCCACACAGCACATGGCTGCAGAGGGTGCTGGTACACCTGCTCTGTGGGAGATGATGGGGGATCTTGGGCCCAAACACAGAGGGGTGGAGAGTGAGAGAGTCAAGATAAGGCAGGGGGCCAAAGGAGACCAGTAGAATTATTTAACAGAGCTGAGAGAAAACATGTCCAAATGAACCATTTATTTGTGCCCGTTTGCAGAGGGAGTGCTGTGATTTACTGCAAGTGTCACACTCAGCACATGGGTGCAGGCCTGACCCAGAGCTGTGGCTGCTCATGGGACAGACCAATATGTCTTACTGCAGAAGATTTATTTAATTTCCTGGGTTGGAGTCATTATTGAGAAACAGGAGGTCTGCAAGGAGCTTTGCTCCCCAGAGAAGCTGCACTCCATGCAAACAAATTAATTTTTGGAGAACCCCAAACCAGCTGAACCTGGCAGGGACCTCCCAGCTTGCCCACTGCAAGCCCCACTCATAGCAGGGCCAGCTGGAGCAGGGTACTTAGGCCATGGCCAGCTGCTATCACAGACACCCAGCCTGGGGCTGGGGAATAAGCCCTGCCAGGTAGGGGGCTCCAGGGAAGCTGTGCCTGCTCACAGCAGCTGCAGCAGATGGAGGCAGCCACTGCCTGAGCCACTTCCTCCCTGTGCTGAGAGCCAGGCAGGGGCCTAGGGCTGGAGGAAGGGGAGATGTATGGGGAGGGAGGCTGGGTGCTGCTGCTGCCCTGCCCTGCTCCACCTCCTTAGAGCACAGCTCCTGCCTCTCTTGCTTCTCCTCCCCCACATTTCAGTGCAGCAATGAAGAGCAGCCATGTTTCACCCCAACACCAGTTCATCCTTGAGTGCACAGCCACAGAGCCTTCTCCAGCAGCCCTGCAGCCTTGGGCTGCACTAACTACAGGCACTCATCACTTCCCCACCGGGGACTGTGAGGGTCACAATGCCCCCAAGTGCATCCCTGTGAATCCCACCTGCCACAAGGAAGCTTGGCATATAGAGAGAATACAAAAGCTATCTCATCTGCTACCAGGCTGGGGGTGGCAGTTAGCCTTCTCCCAGCCTACAAAAACTTTGCTTGCTCTTAACTTTTTTCCTATCGTTTTTAGCAGCCCATGAGAGGAGAGCAGTGGGGACACCAGCTCCAACTTAGTTCCAAAGCTGCATGGGGCATCTGCCTCTCCCTCAGCCTCCTCAGCCAACCTGTAGGTTATAGGTACCTCAAACACCAGGGAGAGCACAGGAGAAGCCATACAGCATGAGACTGACTGACTGACTGCAGTCACATCTTGTGACAAACCAGTGAGAGGGCACACTGATCGGACATCCTGGACAATGAAGGAGCTCACTGGGAGCAGCCAGACAGTTTTGATGCCATCTCACCATGAATATATTAGAACAAGTACCAATTTCATGGCAGTGTTTACTCCAAGGCACCACTTCCCAGTGGGGACCAGGCCACCTGCTGCAGGCCACAACTGCCCCTTTAGGGATGGAGAAGTCATCTGGCACTTGCAGGACAGCTCCTTGTGTGACTGCCAAGAGCCTCCCCTTTGCAACTACAGTTATGCTGAGTGACCCTGAGTGAAGGCTTCAGGTGGAAAATGTGTATGTGTGATTTGGTGACAGGTGGATGGGGACATGGGGTCTCACCAGCCTCAGCTGTGGAAATGGTTTTGAGAAGGAAAAGCTGCAGGGCTGGGAAGGCTGAAAATGCCACATGTAAAGGAGAAGGGCAGGATGTGCCAGCAGAGCAGGGGTTTGGCTCACCCTGCTCCTGACCCTGTTCCTGTGCTTTGTCACCATGCACAAACTGGTGGATGCAGCTGAGAGAGCTAGCCGTGGAAATAGGGACTAATTCTCTCTATATATGCAGTTTTGATAGATTAGGCAATTAACAAAGTGCACTGCAGCACTCAAGAAGTGTAAAAAAAATTAAAAATTGAAGACTAAGCCTATGAATCTGAGTCCTGGGAAAAAAAAACCCTGTTTTTTAGAGAGAGATTTAGATCTTGAATCAGCTGCATCCTCAGCCCAGTGCTGCCTTCTGACTTTGCCCCCCTGTGCCCAGGACAGCTTGACACTGTCCCCTGACATCATGCAGTAGTGTGGCAGAGACACTATGGACACACGTCCCCACACTCACACTTCACTAACCATCCTCCATACCTTTATGCCCTTCCTTCCTCCAACCTCTGCTCAGGATTTGCTTTGTGTTTTTTCCTGCTCATGTTGCCGTGGCAACCTGATCCAGTCTCAATTCCAATATCACCTTGATTATGAAGTTTAGCTAATCCAGCCCCCTCTGCCCTCAAACTACTCCTGTATCTCAAACCAGCTCCCTGACAGACCCCCAAACTCTCACTGTTCCTTCAGGCATGGATCTTCCCCACCTCTCCAGCCCCCTTTCTCCACCTTTAATCATTTGCAAGTAACTCTCTTTCCAATGGGGATGGACACTGCAGTGATTCACTGCTTTTGTGAAAGTGGGGGGGGGCTTTGTTTTCCCTTCTCACACCTGAGTCCCCTCAAGGGATCTGCTCCCTTGGCATCAGTGCACTGCAGCTTCCACACTCCTTAACTGAGCATAACTCCTGCATCTTTGTGAGGATCTCTGTGTTCTGATCTTCTGAAGAATGATCCACAGAACAGGGTTGCTTTTGAAGCCTTTCATTTCCCTGCCATTTTCTACCTGCAATAAAAGGCACCTAAGTCCCCCCTGTGTGGTGCCAGTGTTAATGTATTACAAGACTGTGGGCAGGTCATTTTGGATGTGTGCTTCTCTTTCTTCCTTCACACAATACATCTCACTGCTCTGTGTATGACCTCCTGCTTTTCTGTTAGGCATTAAGGATTCTATCTGAGCTTTCATGGGATATCACAGCACCCAAAATCTGAGTGTGCTAGCTAAGGCAAAGGTTTCACAAATCAGAAAAACAGATGGATCCTTGTATCCTCTTGAAACCCAGATCCCAATATCTCCTATAAAAGTATCCAACCAAATTAAACTCACACAACCCTGCAGATTTTTCTGTCAAAATCAACATGCAGAAAATATTCCTGGTAGTTCTGCAGTTAAGTCTCAAAAGGCAAAAGCTTTCTAAACTTCAGGACTATGCAGACCTTCTCAATCACACACACATGCAGGTATGGGGTAGGTAACACATGTTAAACAAGGGAGTGAAAACCTGCCCTGGAGACCAGCTAACAAACAGCCCTAGGATGAGACTGTGGAACTGCTGATGCAATTGTGTGTGACTGGTTCCCACGGAGTTCAGCTGGTTGCTTGATGGGCTGAATATGTTAGACTGTCCATCAGGAGAAGAGTTGAGATGCCATTCATTTTGGGTCAAGTGGAAGTGAAATGCAGCAGTTGAAGTGCCCAAGTATGTTTGTGCAGGGAGCTCTGTGTGGGTGAGGGGTGAACTGGAGGGACACCAGCTCAGGGGACAACTGACAGCAGATCTCTTTAACCAGTCCAGAGCAACTCAGCAGGTGACCACTGAGATTAGAAAAAAAGGACTTTTTTTTTTTTTTTTAAGCTTACCTTTAAGCTCCCCACTTCTTCCCACAAACTGTAGGAGCCTTGAAAGAAGCACTTAGTGCCTTGCACAAAGCAAAGGCCACATGGCACCCTATGGGTGACTTTAGTTCAGATGGAGCATCACCCAGTCCTGACCCTGAAAATGCTCACAAAGATTTGGAGCAACTGCTGTAACTGCCTGCAGTTCAGTTCTACACTGAGAATGCATTTGGCAAAAATCAATCCATCAGTAGTTGCTTTGTAATAGCTGGAGCACAGAGAAATGGCAATGGAGCATAGAGAAGGCAAAAAATTGAGTCTTTAACATAGAGCCAGCAGATTTTCATTATCCCACAAAGCTGCCATGTAGTTTTGGTAACAAGTAATATGAACTGGAGTCACTCATCACCTTTATAAGCACTATCAGCCAGAAACCTAGAAACAGAAGCTGTCAGTGCACAGTGCTGAGCTGCCTCACTACCCTCTTGGAGATATGCACTGCCACAGATACAGGATTGCCCTGCAGTCTTCTCCCCATTGGCTGTGATCTCTCTGCATCCTGGACCAAAAGGCTACAGCTCTTTCAGAGCCAGCTCTGGATCTCACCAGGATTCAGTTGTGGTATCTGTGGTGGGTGGATGTAACAGAACCATCTTCCATTTGTTTTCCTGGGTGCGATTCTTCTCTCGCACTGGGGAGTGCAACCAGGGCAGCCCCAGCACAGCACAGTCACGGTCATGCTGCTTTCTTTCAGCCATCAAAGTGTTTCCAGCAATTTTCTTAATAAAACACACAGAATTAGGACAGCTCCCCATTAGAAAACAGCAACTCCTGCTCTTTTCCCAGTCCATAATCAAGTCTGACAGTGTAAATTGCTGTAAGGAAACCAGTCTGCTTGGGCAGAGGACATTGCAAACCCATGGTGGGACATTGGGACAGCTGGCAGCTCTGCATAGCTGCATTCAGCTCTTCACACAAATCCTCCGGAAAGGAAGGGACACTTACCTGGTGTCACAGAACCATTCTCTGATTTGAAAAACATCATATTAAGATGATATTCAAAGCTAATCTTACCCTTCCCTTATTTCAGGCAAACCTGTGGCCTATCTAAGCTCATTTTGCTGAGCAATGTGAAGCTGCCACTCTAAAAGGTGACCCAAATACTCAAGAAAATGAAACCTTGAGAAGAATTCTGTAATTAAGTATCTCACCTTTTATTTTGTTCATTTACACTTCTGGCACTGACAATTCTTTGAAGATATTTATTTTTATGTAAAGACCAAACTTCATTAAAGCAATCATAAGTCAATTAAATAATTTTACATCACTTAAGTTTCAGAAAATGTACAACACTTTCATACATTATAGGCTTGACCGGTTGGAAATGGAAATGGCACATTTTCGACATGGTTAAGAAATGACTTGGACAACCCAGCAAATTGTTTTGCCAAAACCTGTTTTGTACTGAATACCATAACCTGTGCCCAGGGATTACAGTGTGCCTGATGGCACCATGTGCACATTATTCAGCATGGAATTACTACTGTCAGTTTGGTCCCCAATAACGTCTCAGATATTCTAGATGGCATTTGTCCCACACAGAGCCGGTTAAGCGTTTTGTAGAGGAGCGAGATTCACAATGGAAAGCAGAGACATGACTCGTGCCACTTCCCAGGGACGTCCCGGACCAGCAGGACACTGAGCACATGGAGAATACCAAGCACATGGATAATCCCATCAGTTTCACAGGGACTGTAGGAACACTGGAAATCAAACAGATGGCAGGCGTGCACTAGGCAGGGCCCGCAGTGCAACGCAGCATCCCAGCACCATGAAATCACCTCGTTTCACACCTGCTGAGCATCCATGAAGTTTCTCCTGCAGAAGTCACGATGATGGTCATACATTCAGTCCTCTCCAAAGTCTGTGTAATGTTTAAGGCAGCAAGAGAATTTGCCTTTATTTTAACACTTCAGAAACAGATGGTTCCTTTAGAAATAGGTGGACAATATTCATAATTCATCAGTATGCTCCTTATTTATATAAATGTCATGAAAGGCCAAAGCAAATTCTGACAAAACTTTTCTCAACAAAATCAAGGAGAGTAACTGAACTGGAGTTGAAGCTTTAAAATTACGTGTGCCAGATCATTCACATGTAACATACTGTCTGGGGACAATGTGAAAAAGCAGGGATTTAGATGAAGTCTGTATTGTTGAGGCCTGACTCTTGTCAAACTTCCCCTGGCATGAGTGAGCTCTACTGAAGCCAACAAGTGAGCACCTCTGATGAGAGGTGTAAGATTAAAAACATGCCACAGTTCACACTAACAGGTCATTGTGGCTAAAGTATATTCTCATATACAGAACTCTGCAACACTATTAACACCCATTTACAAAACACTACAGTGATGGTTATTGGCACATAAAAAACTCTTTCTCTATATGAAAACATACACAAAATAGATAAGAACTGCCTTTTTTTGTTCAGACTTTTAAAATCTATATATAGTTGCCTTTGAGGAATTTTAACCCCCAGTATCACAAACAACAATATTTCTTTAACAATGTTCACCTAGAATTTTACTGTGCTGACATTTGAAACACTGCCACAATCTAGACCACTGTGGATTATGCTTAACTGTACTGTACACAAGGTGATGAAGATTGATAGAAAACCACTAAGATTTTTGCACAAAAGTATGACTTGTTAAAATCCAGAGAACAATTGAGTCACTTTATAGGCAGCAGCTACATGTAAGCTGTAAATGTTACCCGCAATAGAAACACGTTTTGCCATAAAGCACATATTGTGGCATTATCTGCTTCTGGCCTGGTACACAAAGCTTGATTCTCTTCCCAATGCAGAGGAATGGGTTTGGTTAGCTTGATTCTCTCAGAAAAAAAGTACTCTTTAAAGTGCTTTGCAGAACTGTCTCTTCTGCCTCGATTTCTACCCCCAGATCATTCTCTGCTGTAAAGGTTCTGCCTCTTCTGCAGTAGTGACGTTCAGCCAACAAAGCCAACAATGCAAGTAAAATTTCAAAATCACCATGTTAGAAGAGCATCACCAAGAAGTAGAAAGCTGGGTAAAAAGTGGAGAAGTACAGGGTCTGTCTTTTCCTTGCCTCAGGACTGCATGGCCTAAGGCAAGACCGTTGCTTAGGGCCTGTAGCAGCCCCTGAAGGTCAAAACTTCTCCCCAGTGCTCAGCCCAAGTGATTAAAAATGGCCAAAGAGATTTCACCAAGGAAAAATGTACAACTTTGCTGTACAATTCCACTGCCACGTCCTCACCTCCACACAGGCATGGGCGAGCAGCACTAGAGTGCTTCTTGCACTGACAGCCCCTCCATTCCTATCCACAGGGCCAAGCACAGTCCCTCACCCCATCATCCTCACCCCACAAGGGAGACAAGCAGAGACTGCTCCTGCTGGCTACAACACCCATATCTACTGAAACATGACTTTGTGGTCCTTTTGATGCATCATTTCCTTCTCCCCTCCCAACCCTAACTCCTACACCAGTGAAATGTGGCATTATCAACCCATCCCAAAATAAGTTAGTGTTGGAGCAATGGTCCTTTGTGATTTACCCTTTCTTGCCCCACCATTTCTGCCAGCATTGTCACTGCACCTCCCAAGGAAACGTCCACAAGAGTGACCAATCCAAGGTGCCCACACAGCACCAGCCCCAATGAAACTCCAGCCCTCCAAATGACTCCCAGGCCTTGCTTTGACTCTATTTTCAAAACAGATTTGGTTCTCGTGTTAAAAGATTCTTTTGATCAACAAAGTGACAATGGGAAGAAAAAAAGGGCCAAATTATCTGAAATTACTCAGCATGGTGAACAAACTACTGTATGCAAATTAACATGAATTTAATTTTAAAATATTAAAAATGCATCAGGACTTGTTTCTTTTATAGTTGGTGTTAGCTCACAACATGTAGAGTTGTTGGATAATTCAGAATTAAAATATTTCAAATTGTTGTGTATAACTAATATGCCCAATTCTACCAGCAGTATTACTCTCACACTCCCGATGCACAGAATACCTGAATTAAGTGTGCAGTCCTTGTGAAGAAACAATTTCACATCTTCTTCAAAAAGCTTTCAATAAAAGAATATTGTGCTTAGACATATTATTTATGCTACTTTATAAATGAAATTCATGTAATAAATTATTCAGTTACACTGCATTTTTATTCTCTTATCTGGAATGTTACTAAGTCTACCTTTAGCAAAAATCTCTTAAAACTTAAAATACTCATAAATATTAAAAATATTTGCAAAATAGAAACACATTTCTAATTTTCTTCATAAACTCTAAATGTTCATAGATTCTAAAAATAAAACCCTACAGCATAAGATTAATTTGAAGTATCTGATCTCATTTTCAATACACATGATGCTTGGTTCAGTGTTTGTAAGGTATGGAATGCTTTCTAGGTGTGAAGAAACCCTAAAAGGAAGACTTAAACCCCGCTCTCCATAGGCACAGAACAGGGGGGGACAATAAAGAAGCCAATGTATTTTTTACCCTCATGGCCAGCAGCAGTGAGGAATAAAATACATGTTTCAATTGGTGTGTCTTGGGAGAAAGGACAGGGGATACAAACCTTCAGAAAACAGTTTTCAGTAAGACTGAACCTGTGTGAGAAAACGAGCCCAGTGCTGAGCGCGACTGAGCGCCCCTTTGGGAAGGTCCGTGAAACAAGGCTGGCAGAGAGATGGGATGCTGCTGCTAAAAAGCCCCAGCACGGCCTGCAAAACAGAAGAGGCTGCTGACCCTGTGACAGTGACCTTTCAGTCACTTCAGTTCTGTCCAATCCCTGCACCTTCCCTCTCCCTGTGGACACAAGTGAGCTCAGCGCTGACCTGGGGCCAGCGCTGGGATGTTGGCTCCCACCTCGCTCCCACTCCAGACACCCCAAGCAAGGGAATGTTCACAGGTGTGAAGGTGAATGTGGGCTTGTGCTTTTTGGGGCCATCAGAACCCTAAGTCCCCATCCCCAGAAGCCACAAAATACCCACTTAAACCACTTAAGCACCGATTGGCTTTTACACACCTATTCACACTCTGCTCTAGGTAACCAAACTGCTTCCAATTTGGGCCTTCAAACACCATTTTTTGTTTTCAGAAATCAGTTAATTTCTCTTTGAAACAATTCTGTTCTTCTCTCTGTACCAAGTACCTCTTTTTCTCATTTCAGGTGTTGCGCCTTCAGTGAAGGCTTCAAAGAGGTGACAGCCGAAGGGAGACATGCCACAGCAGGGGCATTTGTAGGGAGGTCTGAGGACCTCAGCATTTGCACTAGGTAGATCTGGAGATCTCAGCATTTTCTACAGCTGGTGCTTTCAAGCATAAAAATATTGTGCGCTTAAAAGGGAGGCAAGATGGAAGGCATGAAAATCCAGCCCTCTCACCGCACAGGTCGAGCTGCTCTTTGCAAATAGTCAGTTGGAATTCCCTCTGTCTACTATGTTTTTCCCTTTTAGCCCCAGTCAAGTCACAGGAGGATTCCTTAAAATGCTTTCTTTCCAAAAATACTTCTCTGATTAAGAAAAAAAGAAAAAAGAAAAAAAAAAGAAAGAAAAAAACCAAAATACACCCAATCCTGAGGGTCAAGAATTGGAGAATAAGAACTCCCCCCCACAGAAGATTAGATAACATAATGTCAGACTTCTTTACAACAACAAAACCCCATGTTATCCAATAAAAATAATTTAGTAACAACTGTCCAGGCTTGGTTTTGATAGCAATCCAACATTAAAAACATTTTTCAGCCCAAAAAAACCCCACAAACCAAATCTATAAAAGCTAATGCACCTAATGACTTCTTTAATCTTTACACAGTGAAAAATAAATGTTGTTTTTACCAAATAAATGGGTGTCAGCCCATGGGAATTTTCCAATATTCTTTCATGAAGCAAATGTTTCAAAGATAAGAATTTGAATTGTTGATGTTTTCAAACTCATATCTTTGAAGACTTAAAGCAGTAAGGACAGGACAAAGAAAAAACAAATAATATTTTTATGTAGCTGCATAAAATTCAATTTGCCAAGGCAAGCAATCACAGCAGGTGAATAAAATACCATTCACATTTTCATTACCAAGCTAAAGGCAGCCAAGTTAGTTTTGCGCCTGACATTTTCTTGACAAGTTTGCAATGCTTCAGTAAGGCAATTAATATGAGATGCAGGCTTCTGCCCATGGCTAATATTTCTCTTTAGATTCAGCAAGACACCAATTGGCTATGGAAATTTGAAGAAAAATGTGCTGGAGTCATTTACTCGGCACATATGGAGATAAACTGAAGGCAAAAATTATTCACAAGCAAAAGGCGCAGGAGGGATGACCACTGTGCATTTAGCAGCAAAAACCCTCTCCCCTCCTTCTATTTCTTCTAATGGTATTTTTCTGTTCAAAACTAGGCACAAACCAATATGTTCAAATGCTAAAAAGGAAAACAAACATTTTTTTTTTTAAAACTGAAGCCTCTGTGTTGTACCTAGCAATATATACCAGTACATTTGTACGTGTGGCCACGTAGTGAACTCTGTTTTCCTGCTGTTAGTAATCAATTTTGGCAGTTTTTTCTCACAAACATAAACTCCCAACTGCAGCATGTACTCAGGAGCAGCAGTGAGTGGATAACCCGGTGTAGCACAGACACACACCACCCTAGTGAACCCCCATCCAGGTGAGTATGGCTCTCTACTTGCTAGCTCAAATAAATAATGGAAATTCTCTCTCTTTGGGTAAATTTGGGAAATGTCCCTCTGATAGATACAGCCCATCAGTTAAACCTTTGAAATGGTTACTATTACAGCAGCTTATGTATTCATCCTTTGTCATACTGCACAGCAGAGCTTCTTCCTTGGCTCCTATGGGATGGGGATCCAACAGCTGTCAGCTGCTTTCTCATCAGCCACTTGATTATTTTAGGTTTTGTCAGTATTGGAGATAAGGACAGCCCCTGACCATCTAGGATTGCCTTCTGTATTCATCTGGTACAGTGCACCCTATTAAACCTCTGGGGATGGAGCAGTGTCACACACACTTGGTAAAGTCACATAATTGTGGAATTCAATCTCTTTTGGAAGCCATTGCTTTCAGTTATCAAGAAAACGCTAGCATATTGAATTTCCTCCCAAATGGAGCATTTTTGAACATGAAGGCATTTTTAAATACACAGTAGAAAGGAGAACCAGACCAGAAGCAGGGCAGTGAGGTCATCAGAGAGCTGCTTTTCCCCCAGAAGGCTTTTAAATGATTAAATACATCAGCAGCTGAAAATTATTCCACATCAGAAGCATCATTGTCAGAAAGATGGTAATTACTTCCCTTCACCCGAATATACTCGATATACCTCCCTTCATCAGAATCTGACATACCACATGTACATAGCCTGTTTTCAAACAGAGATTCAATTTCCTCCAGTTTTTTCCCTTTAGTCTCAGGAAGGCAGCCATAGATGAAAACCAGTCCCAAGGCAGCAAACCCTGCGTAGAGGAAGAAGGCTCCTGCAATGTAAAACCATTGTCACAGTCAGTTACAGAGGTCCCCATCCCTCCTCTGTGCCAGAGCAGGGGAGTGACAGAAGCAGCAGGCTGTGGCTTCAACAGAGAGTGTGAAAGCAAAGGCTGGAGTGGCAGGTTACAACAATGAGCTGTGGGTGTAGGAGAAGGACTCTTCACTGCCTCATTCCTCACCAAAGTAAATTGACAAAGGCAATTTCAATTCATGTGAAAGATAACACATATCCTTTCTGGGCAAGTCACTCTGCTCTTAAAATAAACAGCAATTAGACAGTCACATGTCCAAATTAAAAAAGAAAAAGCAGATGTGAAAGGAAAGAGCTTTCTTGGTTTGCCTTGACAATGAAGGACACATTAAGTCAAGTCCTCAAAATGAAAAGCTCTAGCAAAAGAAATGAGTCAGGATTAAAATAATGTTTGTGACTTTTACACCTAATTATTATTTAAAAGTGTGTTGTGGTGACAATTAATACTGAGAAAGAGCTTGTTCCTGCCCACAATCCACCATACCTAGAGGGGCAGAGCAGGTAGCAAAGGACCAACAAACATTTACCTAGAGTTGCTTCACTGATGGCTCAAAAGAATAACAAGCAGAGCTGAAAGGCTCTGCACTAGGAAGGATGTGAAGGTCACATCAGCTCCCTGGCAGATTAATGTGATTTAAATGACTTGTACCAGAGTAGCTGACCAGTAACCTGACAAACACTCCACAGGGTCCCACAGACAGCACTCTATCAACAGCTGCATTTCTGCAAGTACCATCTGATACTGGCCTTGGATGTCACTATAAACTGGAAAACTGCAGATGCTGTCACCTTAAGTGGGAGTTAGCATTATTTCACTAAATCAAAAGTGGTTTTTTCCAGCTTCTCTGTTTTAATCAACTGTCTGGGTTCTCAGTTAAGGACAAAAATAAATGCTTCTTATGAAATCCAGACCAAACTCTATGTTCCAAGCAGATCCCCAGTCTTACGAAAGCGCAGTGGGTTGAGAACACTGCTTTGACACTTCATAGCAAAACCAGTGGAGGGACCCAGAATCCAGAGGAAATCTCTGTGCCAGTGGCAGTACTGCACTTATGGACAGGTACTGTTACTTACCATAGTATGTCAGATATTCAGCTGTATGCAGAAATGTCAGTGACACAAGCACATTGAAAACCCAGTTGACTCCAGAAGAACACGCGTTTCCTGTGCTTCTAGCCCAAAGTGGATAGATTTCAGAATTGACAGTCCAGGGCATAGGACCCATCCCTAAGAATCAGGGATAAAAAGATCAATCTGACTTTAACGGCTGTGCTCAAAAATAAATTTAACATGCAGCTTCACTATTTGACATTTTAAACTTATATGCAAAACCAAGTATTTTCTTACCAGGTGCAAAGAAAACCAAATACAAAATAAGGCCCAGAAGTGCTGTCCAAGAGTACGGAGTGGGGCAGAAATTGTATGCCCAAAATAAATCTTCCTTTCTGAATGTGGATTCATTTGAACACCTGAAAATCAACAAAAGTCCTTTTTATTAAAGAATTTTCAGGGCACTAGTTGACATTGCAATATAAACATGGCAAGTAATGTACAAGGTCTTTGAGCAAAGTTCAAGAAACATGTTTTTCTCTCAAGTCTGGTCTTAGGAAGAGTAATTAGCAGAACATCCCTGAGTTTAAACACTTGCCTTGTATTTACAGATCTCCTTCGAACAACCAAGCATTACTACAAAAATGGTGATACCAAAGCCATCAAGACCAATTCAAAGGAATATCACACAGTGCAAAACCAGCTGTAACAGCAGGACTTTGAGATAAAGATGTTGCACACAAGGATTTAAGGACAGATGCAAGTTAGTCCTTCCATCATTGCTGAACCAACTACAT
The DNA here is from genome assembly GCF_022539315.1 of Serinus canaria. Classification (NCBI taxonomy): domain Eukaryota; kingdom Metazoa; phylum Chordata; class Aves; order Passeriformes; family Fringillidae; genus Serinus; species Serinus canaria. The sequence continues at coordinate 14,444,434 of NC_066314.1, read as the reverse complement.
GTGACACACTTCAGGTGTAATCAGCAATGTCTGTGGAGCGTGCCAAGGTCAAGTGAAGTTATAAAGAAAAGAGGTGTGTATTTTTCTTCCTACACAGTGAAATAGTTTAGGAGAAGGTAGTGCTTGTAATTAGCTGCTGAAAGAAAATATGTCTCTATTCCAAGGACCATGTGGGAATTCCATATTTCAAGGAATAGGTATAATATCAGGTATTTCCCTCTGACTGCCAACAATATAACATTTTTTAAAGGCATACTCACAACATTATTTTTGTTTTAATTTTTTTAAAATTACCATTTGTTTAAAGGAACAAGTCATAAATGTAACTAGTGAAACTTTTCAGCTGCCACCACTTAAATTGCTAGAGATTAAAAATCCTATACTTTTAGGAGAGAGGACTTAAGCAGACACTACTCTTTCAAATGCAGAAAGTGGAATTTACTTGCAAAGAAGAAATCACAGAGAGCTGAACATCTGCCTGGGTTATGATTTCTAGATCAGCTGAGCACTTATGTGAAGGATATGACCCTCTTGACAGTAGGGAAACCAGAATGAAGATGCCTGCAACAGGGAATAGGTGGGCAACAAGTTGTGGATGGTGGAGTAACAGCCAGCCTGCAATGCTTCAGAGTTGAGCAGCAATGTGCCAAGCACTGATGGCCAGCCCCCCAGCACTCCTAGGGCAGAAATCTTCCCTTTGTCATCACTGATGAAAAGACAACATTTAAAGCAGGATATCAGGGTGAAGTCGCAGACCCAATTTCAGGACAGCTGGAAATCCAAAGCTCCAAAATATTTAAAAGAGAGAGGTTAACCCTACAAATACTGGAAAAATGCACGTCTGAAACCTTGGTAAGACCCTAATGTTTCCTTAATGGCAGTAACCTGTAAGATTTACAGTTCTACTTTGCCCTTGAGCAGCACCTGATCGAGTGGAGAAATGCTGAGCCCTTAATTTGGGGTCAGCAGTGCAGCCAGTGCTGCCAGTGCACCTTTCCACTCTTCCACAGCTCTGCCTTGCTGAGTTCCCCTGGAAAAGCCATCTTATCCAGGGCATTGATTCATTTTCACTCTTGAGGTAGAAAACACATAGAAAACAGGTCAGCTGAACATCCCTCTCAAAGACCCATCCTTTGTGCCTGGATACAGACTGGCCCACTGCAGACACAGGAGTGCTCGGTTTCACACTGCTTCAACATCATCACTTTTCCTTCTTTTGCTGTTACATGAATTTCATTTGCAGGTGTTTGGAATGAATACAAGTTGATGAGCACTTTTAAGCATCTTGATGCTGAGATGAATTTCTCCATTCTGCCCAGCCAGATTGGCAGCTTTGCAGAGAGGTTTCTCTCAAACAAAACTGTAAACAAAGACATACTTGGTTTATTACCCTGCATCCATCTCCATGAGTACAAACCAACATGCTGATTCATGCAGACACAACTGCAGGCAGGTCAGTGTGTTTCCTTCCCCTGCCATCTTTCCCCAGTTGTGTCCTGCTTTGACAGATTGGAAAACAAATGATACAAGGGAAAACCAGATGTCTCCAAAGCCTCCTGTGACTGAGCCACTCATCTATTCTTCACTGTCTGCCCCTAACAGAGAGGAAATTGTGTTGCAAAAAAAGCAGATTCAGTGCAATGAAATGGGAAAAACAGCACTTGAAACTATTAAACAGAAACATGACAGTAATAAACTTTGCTTTGCTTATCCTTCAGTTGTAAACCAGCATGGTACACATAGTAAAGGCAAAGACATCTGCATTTGCTGGCATCTTGCAGTGCTGGGAATGTTAAAAAAATAACACTTCTTCAAGCCTGGAGATTTGTTCAAGCTCTATTACAGTTCTATTACTGTACCACCTATTATTTTGCTGAAGAGCATACATATAATTAGCATACATTTTATTAACAGAAAAAATTTAATTTTGTCCTACATGAAGGCAGCATTTATGATGGAAGCAGAGGAACAGCTACCCATTTGCTTCATAAGCTGAAATACAGAAGAAAGTAAAAAAATCACAGAATGGTGTGATCTGAAAGGGACCTTAAAGATCACCAAGTTCCAACCCGCACCTTCTTGGGCAGGGGCACTTTCACTCAGGTTACTCAGAGCCCTATCTAAACTGTCTCTGAACACTTCCAGGGATGGGGCAGGCACAGTTTCTGTGGACAGCCTGTTCCACAGCCTGTTAACATCCCTGTTGATGGTGGCCAAGAAGGCCAATGGCATCTTGAATACTGGTGTCAGGAATATTGTGGCCAGCAGGAGCAGGGCAGTTATCACCCCACTGTACTCAGCACTGTACTGCACCTTGAATCCTGTGCTCAGTTCTGGGATCATCTCTTTAAAGAGGGCATTGAGGTGCTGGAGCATGTCCAGCCAAGGGCAACAAGGCTCATGAATGGTTTAGGAAACAGATCTTATGAGCAGTGGCTGAGGGAGCTGGGTTTGTTCAGTCTCGAGGAGCGTCAGGGGGCATCTCATCGCTGCCTTCAACTACCCAAAAAGAGATTGTAGTTAGATGAAGGCTGGACTCTTCTACAGTGACTGAAGTAAGAGGACCAAAGGAAATGGCCTTAAGCTGAGACAGGGGAGATTAAGGTTAGGTATTAGAAGTATTTTTCCCTGTTAGAGTGCTCAGGCATTGGAATAGGGGAGAGTGTTGGAGTCACCATCCCTGGAGGTGTTTAAGAGGCTGATGTGTTTAAGTGGTTACAGGGGTAGTGCTGGGCTGATGTCAGACTTGATCCTAGAGGGCTCTGCCAACGTTGATGATTCTATGGCTCTAGAAGGTTCACATGGGCCCAGCCTGTGCAGGCCCCTCTGGATGGCATTCCTTCCCCCCAGCATGTTGACAGGAGCACAGAGCTTGGTGCTGCCTGCAAACCTGGTGAGAGTGCACTCAATGCCATGTCCCTGTCATCAGCAAAGATCTTAAACAGCACCAGCTCCAGTACTGACCCCTGAAGAATGCCATTTGTCACTGGTGCCACTTGGTCATTAAACTGCTGACTGCAACACTTTGGGTGACCATCCAGGCAATTCCCTGTAAATGGTACAAGTGAAATGATGCAGTCAGGTACTGGTGCAAAGAGTTTGTATGTACCAATATGCTGGATAATAGTCAGGTTGGTGCAACCAGTGAAGACACACCACATCATAGCCTCTGAAATCACTGCCAGACTAAAACCATGAAAATTCTACACTGAAAACCTTTACTCTGAATTTTTTTTTGGCTAAGTGTTTTCTACAGGCTACTTAAAATGTACATCAGTTCTAATTAATGAAAGCCTGACCTACAAACAGTTGATGCAAAAAATTCAACTGACAGAAAATAAATGAGATCAATATTTGAAATCACAAGCATTGTATGGTCAGTTTCAAAATCACAGAATCCACCTTCTATCAGATATGGTCTGAATCTCAAAAGAACTACAGCTTTGCTCCCCATCTCCTTAAATGACCTTCATATGGCACATAAAGGAAGGTAAGAAAAGAGCCAGTGTGGGGAGTCTAAAATGTTATTGCGAATAACAGGAGGATGAAACAGGATAAAACCACTTCCCTTGATGATCAGTGAAAATTTTTGTAATACTTGAGCCATTTTAGCTGTACAATAATTCTGAAGCACAACGCTGAAAACCTCAGTGTGAGAAATGGCTGGGCAAGGCACAACACAGACACAAGACAGAGACCAATTTGATTTTCTTCTCACATATCCATTAATTTTTGCTTTGCTGTGCAATGAGGACTGTCTAGCCCTAAAGATACAGCTTTTGCTTGAATTAATTGTTTCATTGTGAACAGTTCATATATTTTTAATATGAAAGCTTCTGACTTCTCACTGTCTTTTAAACCCTTCAGAAGCATCTTAAATTTAGATTTAGATTTAGATCAAAAATTTGAAAGGTCAAAATTCAAATCAAGTTCAGGCAAAGGAAATGATCTTTGAAGAAAAACACTAATGTGATTGTCTATCTCTGTAAAATGCTTGTTAGAATGAGCATATTTCAAAATTACACATTCTGCTCTGAGATAAACTTTGGCATCAGATGCTGATGGCAAAGATTTTATAGTTAATTCACAGTTTCACTAATCCCCCATTTCTTTGTTCTAACACAAGAAAAACTACTTAAGGACTGCTCTTATATCAGCTTTTTGTGCCTGGGTTATCAGGATGATGATAATCTACAATTTTCCAATTTAAGTCTCAAGTATAAAACAAATATGTTTGACTTACTAAAAATCTCCTTCAAGGAGATTTTTACAGTCTTCTGTGTAGAGCGCTGACTTTCATATCATGGCAGTCCACTGAACAATATACATTTATGCCAAGTTCACTGAGTCATGTTTTCATCTGAAGTCTGTCATGGAGATAACAGGGGACAAAAGAGACATGATTCAGAGTAGCTGCTGTTTGGATGGAGGAAGGTTTTTGTGGATGATGCTTGGGAACAACTATGATTATTTATCCACAATCCATTACTTATCCTGTAGAAGAATCTAAATCTCAACCTTTGGATTAGTTCTCATAAGTTCAAGCTCCTCCTCTTCTGCTAAAGATATTTAATTGTCTGAACAAACCCCCAACTACCTTAGAGGGCAGAATTTAGCAAGGTACCAGATGAACTATGTGTAATAACTCAGTGGTAGTTGGACACTCTCTCTAAGGAGAGCTCTGGAAACCACCTCTACCCTGTCCATCCAGTGGCCTCCCATATCCATCCATGTACATCCAAAATTGTTACATTAGCACAACTCATAGAAACCAGTTAAACCATGAGCAATAATTTCACTATAAATCAGCATATTCTGTTTTAAGGAAAAATCCTTGCTCCTTTTTTATACAGGTGGTAAGACGATGTCTAAAGTATCAAATGAACTGCAACTCAACCTGAAGGCAAACAGATTACTTTAAACCTGACTAATGTTGGAATCAATAATTTCTAAGCTTTCCCACATTTCCCTAGCTACTGTCATCCATGCCTCAGAAGCTCCACACCTCTCTGGAGTTTGCATTTATCACTCTGACTTTATAGTTTACACAGATAAATAATTCCTCCATTAAACTAGATGTTACCTAAAAATTTACAGATGAAGCTTCTTATACCAGGTGACAGCAACTGAAAACCAAAAAATCCTAAAAATCCCTAAACCAAAATAAAAAAACCCCTCAAAATCCCAGACAACCAGAAAAGAACAAACAGATACAGCCTTGAAAAACTATTGCCATGAAACTTCATGGGATTCAGCTACACATTGCTTTACTTTCATTGCATAAAATACAGAGGGTTTTGGGACACTTATTGAAGCCTTTTGCTATAACTGTCAAAGAGTTTTAAAAATACGAGTATATGTTTCAAAAACCTGGAAAAATAGCTTAGTTCACAGCAAAGAAAGCAAATTGCATCTCAGCAGATGACTGGTGCATCTGTACGTGATGGAAAAAGTCTTTATCACACTGACCCCCCTGGTACAGGATCTATCCATTGCAGCTACAGACTTGATGATCTTAACAGCCTTTTCCAAATAATTCCAGGGTTCTCAGTCATGTCAGAACACACACCTGCAAGAGACTTAGCACTGTTCTGATTTACCTCTGTCCTGGATACCTGATCAGAGATGAACATAATTTTTTAATATTATTATTTACTTACATAAGAATCTTTCAGTTTGAATTCAAACACTTTCACAAGCTGAAAAATTTCAGCTTTACAACTGCATCTGCAATTTTTCCCCATGACAAATCTTTGCCCAAAATTAATCACATCAAAGGGGTTCTGAACTGTTGGCTGATCTGGACATTTCAGTACTTCTGGAACCACCTATCAGTGGATTCTGAAGTGTGGACAACACTGTTGTTGTGTCTGTTGCCAAAGGAAGAACCTCAGCTGTGGGACAGTGCCAGCTGGATGCTCCTGAGCTGTGGGGCTGAGCAAGCACCTTTGGTGGGATTAGACAACTCTAATCTCCCAGAGAAAGATGCTCAGTTTGGGATTTGCCTCAGACTTCTTTTATCCTACACAGGCACCTTGCAAGCCCCCATGGCTACCTCCAAGCTGTCAGCTACAATTCCCCACTCTGCTGTCACACCCCAAGGGTTTCAAGCTTCATTCTTCATCATTTCTGCCAGGAGGGGAGAGAGACAAATCTCTGCTACTGCCAGAACTCTGTCCAACAGGCTTCCCCATCATCTTTTGTGCACTCCTTACCCTGAAAAATGGACTCAAACCAGGAAAATGCAGAATAATGTTTACCCAGTGTTAAAGCCCAACCATTTCAGACCTCGCAGCAGCTGACAGTGCACTCAAAAACTGGGAGCAGAAATAAGTACATATCAGATTTTTGTCATAGGAGACAAAATTACCTTTATTGCACTATACAGAGATTGACTTATTTTTCTTTCCAAGCTTTTTCCTACTCTTCCAAAGTATCAGATGGTCACAAAAAGTGTCAGGAAACATCTGATGTCTCTGTGCTCTACAGTGTCCTTTCCTAGTTCTAATTCTGATTCTGACTGGACACACTTGGCTAACCCCAGCAAAAATTAGAATTAATTAGTAGTAATTAAATTGTATGATTTCATAATCATAAATAATTCAAATATTATATTAATAGCACAGGAACTTGTGAGAGGTCATGCAAGTATGAAACATAATCAACTGTTCACTTAACAAATACCTAGTCATAAGTACAGAATTTTAATGGGCAGAATTCAAATTAAAAGCTGATCAAAATGCAAAAACTTAATTAGTTTTGAGCATAAGCATCACAGCTGAATGCCACTGTCCTTCATGCATTTCTGCCTGTGATGGTTTCAACTTCTTCAATCACTAGATAATAGGTCACAGTGTCTTCATGAGAAGACACAATAATATATTTTTTGTAACTTGAAACATAATTCTGTGTATTTACAAGCTTAAAAAGTCTATGAAAAAGCAACAATAAAAGAGTGAACCATTTCAGGTAAGACTCAGAAGGAAACTGCAGGCAATGTAAGATTTCTGCCCTTTTCCCCCTGTCAAGGACACACTCCAGTGGTTTACAGAAAACTTACATCTGTGTACTTTAAAGATTGAAATTTTCAGTAACTTTTCCTGCTTTTTCATATGTAGAATGCACTGATTCAAAAATTAAAAATAACCACAGAGTATTTCACAACCACTAAACTGTCTGACAGTTCTTACTGAAATACTCTTAGTATGCAAACAAATCTTGTGTTTGTCCCTTCAGCATATCCTGTTGCTAAGGTTTGTGGCAATATAAGCAATTGTGCCCAGTGGTCCACTGAGATTTCACCTCTCATCACAAAACTTTTATTTGTTCATGTCCTTGAAGAACTTTACTAACCCTAAATCTTTTATTCTCTTTCAAGACACATTCTAATATTTCTTGTAGCTTCCAAATGAATGATGTGCATGGGAACCCCAACTTTACAAATGCTTTATAAAAGGTGGGCTCCAGCAGAGTGCCCTCAGTGAGTCATGAAGCCTCCCAGATTCCAGTGCTGTTGTTAAAAAGTCTCAGCCAATTCTCAAAATAAGAAAGATCCAGTAAGAGATAAAGAAATGGTTTAGTTCAGTCCTAATTCTCATGCTGAAATACTTCAGTTAAATGCTGCAGTTTCCACAATTTCTTTCTTTCAGGTATTATCAAATCTTGAAGAATGTCCCAGAGGTACACATCAGCAAAGAATGTTTAGAAATTTGAGTAAGTATGGTGGAAGTGATACTACCCAACATTTTGAAGCCTTTGCCATGATCAATAGGTATTTTAGTATGACAGTAATATAAAAAAATATAAGAAACCCACTGCATTCTACCAGATGGAGTGGAAAAAACTCCATGATCTGGTAAAGACCCACAATTTGTGTCCTGCAACACTTTTATAGTCATGTATTCATGTGCAGGTCTGGATGGAGATGAGATGTGTGTGATGGGGCCGTGGCTCAGGGATGTCACTTGCACACGGAGTGGCCAGTGGGACATGAGAATTCCTGCTCCCACCACCTTGGTGGCTGCCACAAAAGCTCAATTTAATTGTGTTCACTGCAATCAAGTACAAACTGAAAAGAAACACCTCATACCACAGTAAGGGCATAGACACATGGCAAACTCTTGTAAGAAATGACATCTGAGAATATTTAACTGCTTGTGAAGTAGATGCCATTTCACAGATTTAAAATATAAGCACAAAGCTGTCTCTTCATGACAACCAGCAAAAAGGTATCACAGAGACATTCTGGAAACAGAATGAGCTATTATTTCCCTCTTGGCAGCCATCATGATTGAGAAATGCTTTTGGACTCCCTGTGACCCCAGAATGGGCTTTAAAGATTGTTTAGTGGCTTTTTCTGTGGTTATACAGAAATAGTTCACTTTTGGAACAATTCGTTTCAGCAGTGGGTGTGCACATCCAGTCTGGCTTCATCCAGCCATTGCCAGCTTCCCCTGCTTCTCTGAAAGGAGGGAGTGCTCATTAATGATTTGGCCATTTCTTCTGAAAGGCAAACCTTTGGGGAATTTCAGAGATGAGCACGAACTGGCAAGTGTCTATCAGTCACCTTGGGGGCTGCCAGAGCTAACTTGTGCTGCCCGAGGCTTTCTAGCAAAATCCAGACAGATTTAGTCACTCTACTCCTGCCTACAGGCAGGCAGGCTTCATTCTGTTGGAGCTCCTTCAGGACAAAATTGCTTAGAAATGTAGGAGATTCAAGTATTTTTTGTTAAAGACAGACTGGCATTGAACACCCATGACAGACTAGCTCAGTAAGAGTTTCATTTGTGTGCAGACCCCTCGCTGTACCTCAGTGCTCCTGGTCTTTCCCTGAACTGCAGCTGCTCTGCTGCTCCTGAGTTTTTGGTGGAAGTTCTGGGTCATCCCTGTTCTGACATGTTGGAGAGCTTATGGACTAAGCACCAGACTGCAACCAAACGACTGCCAGAACTGGGGCAATAGGACAGGAGAACTTCTAGCTTTTCTTTCCAGATTTAAAAGCATTTAATCTCTCTGATTGCAGCATTGACACTCAATAATAAAATTACTGAAACAAACTGGTCTGAAGATTATGATGTCAAATGCAGCACTTTGGAATTTCATGCAGACTTACCATAAAATAAACATCCACCTGATGTTTAATCTCATTTGTTCTTTCACCTGAATTTACATTTCATTTTCTTAATAATTATAATTTCCAAAGTTCTTTTGGCTATAACAGAAATATCAACCAGCTGCCTAATCACTGCAGAAATATCAGTTCTCCCAGGTGTTGCCTCTTTTGAATGCTGAATAAAGACAGATCACTCCAATGAATACTGGTGGGAAGGGCCAAGTGTAGGGCTCAATAATAAGAAGTATCAGTATTTTAATGTTAACTGAAGAAATTTTAACAGAACAGCAGAACAGAACTGCTGGCATGGCATAAGAAAGAGAATTCTCTAAAACACAGACAAAGACCAGCTGCACAGGGAAAAAAGGAACATTTTCTACTCCATTAGTCAAGGAACTACAGCTCAAGGTCACAATTTTAGACATCTGAAGTTGATTTAAACAAATTCCATCCAGACTTCCTATTTTTTACTTAAACTTACAAGTAACCTTTATTGATGCTTGTGCTGTCCACCATGTGCCAGTGGTAGTGTCAGAGGAATATCATCATGTCAAAATCATCCCTTGAGTTACAATTGTCAGAAGCATTTCCAAGACTGTGGTAATTAAAGACCAAAGAAATCAAAGTGGATATTGTAACTTAGTATCACGGTAACTCAGAACAATTCACTGGAAGTTCACCCTCCAAATGAAATCGTTTCTATTCTAATCTTTTTTCTTTTCTGAGTGCTTCTAAACACTTTAGAAAACAATAAAGAAAAAAAAAATATATTGCTTTAACTCCCCCAAAGTTTTAGACATACAGAGGTACCATAAAAACTGTACTTTTACACTGAAACCTGGTGTGTGAAGGTAGCGAGGAGTGGCAAGATTTTATCGTTCAATTGAGAAAAACAAAGCAAATCCGACCCAAACCCCAAACTCAAACCACAGATGGAACATGGTGACACAAATCCAGCACAACCTGGGTCTGCTCTGTGTCTGCAGGCACACTGCTGAGGCTTACAGATAATTTATTGCTTATTCCAGGCAGCAGACCCTGTACCTCCCAGCCAGACCAGCACTGTGCAGAAAGAATTTTCCAAAGCGCTGTTAATACCTTACAACCTCAGTTAACCTCATATTTCAATGGGAGCTGAGGAGAGAGTAAAGTATCAATCCTTTGGAAATTTTTACTGAAATAAAAGGAAAGGGGAGGGGGGGCTTCCTAAATTTGCTTTTCTTCTTGAATCTGAGACAAAAGACCACATAAGGACAAGGAGTTTAAAACAGAGATCAATATTACATGCATTAGCATGCCTTTTTAGCACTTCCCTGCTCTGTTTAATTTCTAGTTATTGACATACATATAAAGTTTATATTTCAACAGTTCTAACAGTAACATCTTGACCACCATAGCCTTCCATCTAACAACACTTGTTTTCTGTAACAGCAATTTAGACACAAATATTACATTTTAACTACTGCCAGTAACTGCTTGCCATCACAACTGAAATCTAACTAGACAACACCTGAGATCTTGCATTTGTTGTTTTAAATAGATGATGGAACATATATTTTAAGCAGAGCTTTTCCCTGATTCCAGTAGGTGGCAATAGCTCTGCCCTAAAAAGCTCAGAGAAACCTTTTTCAGAAGGGGAATGAAGCACTGCGTCCCCACCCATCCCTGCTGTACCGGGGAGGCTCTGAATTAAATCACCCAACAGAGCTCTCCAAAGAAGATTCCTCTGCTGTCAGCCCTAAAATTCACTGCAAATCATTAATGTTGCAAGTAAAAATGGAGCCCTAAGGCTCTAAAAACACTTATAACAAGATAATTACTTCATGCCTGATTTGTGAGAGTGAGCACTTAACATAGAGTGCTGCTCTGCTTTGATTTGTGCACACAGGTGCAACACCCATGCCTAATCTAACGAACTTTATAAAATATATATATGGTTATATATATATGGTATATATGGTTTCATTATCTCTGCTTTATGAAATTTAAGAACTTTGGCTACCAAAGTCTTCATTGTTACATGCAACTCAATAGTCTGGGATGTGACAGTCGAAGAACTCAGCAGAAATCAAAGTAATCCTCTATCTTTCCAGGCCTCTGATATCTAGAAAGAATTTTACATAAATAAATGCTTTTTAACAATAGCTATTTTTCCAAGAAAATATGCTACATGAGAACACAACCCACCCGAATCACAGGACTGAAGAACTCAATAGTCATGCAGAACCTCAAACTCATCTCTCACTATTATCTCTGCAAAGCTAACTGACAGCTGTGGAAAGCTGCAGGACAAAAGGAAGTCTGTGCATCCTGCAAGGAGGAAGAAATGCCCAAAGTGCTGCTGTTGAGAAGTCTGCCACCTCCCAGACTGCCCACCTCCTAGCCTGTACTAACCAAAGAGCTGAGTTAAAGTAAGGTCAAGACTTTAAATCAAAGGAATCAATAATTCCAGTTCATCTTGTGCCAGTGAGGGGCTGATGTTACTGCCTCCATTCTCAAGGAAATGAACCACACGTGCAAACAGCACATGCAGTAATTTCTATGACTTAAACTAATCAAACATGTTGAGTTATTCAACAGCCCTACTGCAGAAATGTGTTGATTTATTTTCCCTCAAAAGAAAAAAAAAAACAGCAAAAAACACAAAAAACCCCCAACAAACTCTAAAAATTTAATTCTTTTAAGAAGGGAAGATATGAAAATTTTACTGTGTCCCATGTTGTGATTATTGAAGAACTACTTAGTATGGAATAAAGGTATGTAAGATGTGGATTAGGGATGCTGTTAAAGGTACAAGCTGCTGTATGGAGGTCTGGGTTTGTCCCTGTTGAATGGTCTTTATCAGTAAAAATACTCTACCACATGAGTCTTTCCAAAATATTTTCCACCCTCCACACAGAGGAAACTTAATTTTAGTAAATCCATCTCACACTGTAAAAGCCCAAAGGAATCTGCTGAGACAGTCTTCACAAATTATTTTTATCTAAATTCAAACTTTATAGTCAATAACCAAATAAATGTGAAAAACAGCTACTGGAAGTTTTCCTCTCAGATAAAAAATCCACATGCTCCCAAAAGTGAGTCAGTTCCCTTCCCTATGCTCCAAGGCAGGAGGGGAACTCCCCATCTGTGCCAGCAGCAGCTCCCTGCACGTTCCCTCTGCCCCTCTGGGGTGCCCTGGGATGAGCAGAGCTCTGCCCTGCCCAGCACAGCCTGGCAGGGACGCACGGACGGCTCTCCGTCTGTCCCTAGGAAGATGAGCAGCTGGAGCAGCTAATTAGCAGCAGCTCCTGTGGGCAGTAAAAGACTCTCTAACGTACCTTTCATAAGGGAAAGAGAAAAGCTGCAGGAATTATCCTCATAATCGAAGCACACTGGTGGCAGACTGACAATTCTCTCGTACACTCTGACATTTTTTCCTCCTTTCCTTTCCCATCTCCTTTGTCAGCTAGGAGCAAACATGCTTTCTGAACAGGGAACAAGAGTATTTTTCTTTTAGCTCTCCTTCAGCTGACCAGAGAATGAATGAAAAAAGCTGAAGGCTTGCCTCTTCAGCAGATGTATATTTAAATTTTGAACACCATACCATCTTCTTCTTTGGACCACTTTTAAAATGAAGAACACTGACTCAAATATTTTTTCATTTAAATAACGCAATTTTTTCCAGCCAGCAGCATTTGACAGATAATGTTTTAGCTCAAGGGTCACTTTTGTTTTTATATTCCAATTACCTCAATGCTTGCATCTGAAGTAGTTGTACCAAGTAACCCAAATAGCAGTTGACACTCCCTGCCAGAATGCCTTTTAACCAGTAACCTGGAGCAAGATCCAAAAGCATGTTTAGCAATAAAAAGGAATGGGTAGAGAACAAATGCACAGACAATATTTCAAACTAACCAGCCCTGCTTTAAAATCCTATTTTGTGCTGGGTGTCTCCAACAAATAAATTCTGCCTTCAGTATAAAAACTGAAAATTTCCCAGTCAAAACACATTCACTTCATAACAAGGCTTTTCAAACAGCCAGAATTTGTCACTGGCGGAGTAGAAATATCATGCTAGAACTATTGATAGTAATTCCTAAGCAATTATCTGAAAGAAATGTAAACAGTTTCACTTTAGATTATTGTGTTGCTCTGTTCACTATTTTAGACCTAAAATGCAGCTACAATATACAAAGTACTTTATTTGTACAGGCATTAAATTAAAATATAATTATGTTATAACAATAGGTTAAAAAATGTCTTCCCTTTTTAGCAAGTTAAACAGTTAAAAAAAAGACAAGATTATCTTCTATTAAAGTTACAATAAAATTCCGCCCTCAATTATTTAATTACACCCTTACAATATTTCAGTACATATATAGATTTCACCATCTTTATATGTGCTTTAAAGGAGCTTATTATGGTTTTCAGCTCCACCATTAAATAATTTCCTTTTAAAATAATTTCAAAGTGTGATGTCTTTAAGATTTGAGCAGGAAGAGTGGCTGAAAGGATCTGAACATTAAAATTCCACTCCTTTTACTACCTACTCCTGCATCACCAATAAGACAGGCTCATCAAGGATCAAGGACACAGTATTCTATATTACTTTATCCTTCTGTTCTTCCTCTTTGCTCTTACCAGAGAGCAGAAATGGCTTTAAAACATGCATACGAGATTTCTTAAGTTCCTCTTCAACACTCTTTTACAAATCTCACTGGCATATGCAACCATTAGACTGTGACTACATGTCTGATAACCTCCTCCCAGGAAAGACCTCGTGCCTTGGAATTTGGCTGACAAAGACTTTAATCAGTTTCAGATCTTCTTTTAGTTTCTGTTTTCACACAACTCACTAATATATATTAGACATTATTGTGCTGATGTACATACTCCAAATCAAACAGGACAAATAGGATTGCACCTTGCCACACAGCTGCTCTAGGTTTTCATAACTACTAGCACTGGGGAAGATATTCAGAATACAATTCTGCATCTATCTTGATTTTCTTTTCTGAACAATATTGAGGCAGAGAGGGGGCGTTTTATGTTCTGGATCCTACTGAAGTTATGAATATTTCAATTTAGCCAACATTTACCATATTGTCTATCAAGAGATTTCTCTAAGACTACTGGCTATAATCACAACTCTTCTGAGTGCTGCCAACATACATGCAGGTGTGAATAATCTCTTGATCCTGCTACTTTCCTGAATCCTTTACTCCCTCTACTATCATTTTTTACATGGTAAATATGAGAACCATAATCCTATGTATAATCTTCATCTATTGATATGACTACTTGGTAAGAGAAATACTAGTTTATCTTCTAATTACTGCTGAGTTAAGCATGAATTTTCAATGCAGACCCTTGTAGAAAGGCTTCAAATAATCTTTTCAGAAATAAAATTTTCTAGCAATACTTTCTGCATGACAAAATAAGCCAGGTCTACCCATGGACAGCAGAGTACTTAATTCCTGAAAGATTGCTCTGGGGCTAATCTTTCTGTGGTAACAGCAAAGGTCTGTCATGCTGCTTCCCATGATGCACTGAAAACAGATTCTCAGTCTTCAAATGCATAAATATGCACATACATTCTTCTTGCATTAGTAAAGCAGTCACAGGAACTTTTACAAATGTATCTGATGATGCAAAACAAGTGTAATGAACCTACATGTCTGTCTTTATCTGCAAGGGGAAAAAGTAACATGGTATTTTTAGAAAAATCGAATGTTCTTACCAAGAAAAAGTATTCTAAAATTTTAAGAGTCTCATCTGCTATGCATTAGACAACAGGGATTGCTGCATGAGTGTAAAGCTCCCCAGAATACTCTCGAGGCTGTGACAGACACTAGCATGTCCCCTGTTGGACATAACCCAATCTGTTGTCTGAGAATCCAGCTAATGAACTCCCATGAATTTATTTTTTCTAACCAGTGGAATCTAGTCAGCATCCAGGCTCGAATGCCAAGGTCATTAGGCACATTCCTGAAGCTGGGAAAGAGAGTTTGACTGCCTGCCTGACCTGCTTCCTCTCACTGCACAGGCAATTCAAACCCACTTTCCCCCCAAACTGGTTTCCAAGACACATTTAAACCCCTCAGCAAACTGGCAGATATGAGCAACAGGCACACAGTGAAACATAACAGCATTACTGAGCATCTGTAACCATGCCATTAATTTTACATGGGAGGAAGATGCTTAGGAGAGCTCTGGCTTAAGGAAAACAGAGCTTCCCAAAGACAGAGCTCTTCTGCTCTCTTGCCTTTGCTGGGGCTGCCCTTAGAGAGGGGAGTGCTTCTTTATGTTGAGAAAAGCAGGATTCTCCATGAAGCATTAAACTCCCCAGGCACAGAGATGTTCCTCTAACAAAGTTAATAAAAATGGCTGAAAACAGCAAATCAGTCAGCTTCTCTCTCTTTATAGATTTCTGCTCCCAATCATTCTCCTCTGGGGGCTGTGGAGACCTGCCAGCTAATTGTGTGGACAGGATGGCTCTAGGCTTGTCTCTGATCTGAGGATGATGTTATTATTTCTTCATAATTGTTTACTGTATAAAATCAACATCATTCTCTCCAGAGGAAGATTGCTCAGAGTTGCTCATGAGAGCGTTTCAGCTCAGTTGTGGGCCTGCTGTCGTCTTGACAACATACTCATGTCAAGGTTAATGTCACATCAAGGCACTGTAAGTACCTCCTTCCCTTGCAGTTATTCTTTCAACTGTAAGGGCAGTAATGCAATTTAAAGTTTCTTCATCCTTGGCTGACCTTTAGGAGCATCGATTGCAATTACACAAAGAGAAATTTCAAGAGAGAAATTTCTCTGAGTACTGAGGGAGTAATTGTAGTTGTGGGGAAAACCCCTGGATTTTGGGTTGTGTTCAGAAAGCATAGCCCTGAAAGCAATCCCCTCTACATTTTGTCCTGGCTGAGAGAGGGACTCTGCCCATGACCTCTCTGTGCCACCTGAGCTTCATATGGGAACCCTCCCATTGCAAGCCCATCTGTACAGGTGAGCTAATGCTTTTTATTAAGTTCATGGGGATTTCATAATTCAATGCTCATGAAGAACAGAACTGCAAGGCTTTCTGTGCTACTGCTACGTGCAAAACTTCCCTAAATCTTGGAAAACAGAGTCCCAGTGCAGAACCATGAGACCACACTGAAAGAAAAGATACAGCTCTTCTTCTTTTACTGCCAAGTAAATAATTTAAGAATGTTCTTGCTCTCTGTCTTGGAACCATCCTTTATGTGTCCCTGAGCAGAGCCAGAGGCAGCAAGATTTGCATGTCAACAGCGATTTTGTTAAGTGGTTCAGAAACACGGAGGGCAGCAAAGCACCTGCCTGTGCTGGTGCCCTGGGCTAAACACTCCTCCCTGTGTTATTCTACTAGCAGTCACGCTTATGTAACTGATTAAATAATGAAAGATACATCTCTGCTGCTTGTGGTACATGCATGATCTTACAGGCACACCCGTTGCACATCACCCAGGCTGCTTTAGCTGTGACTTGGACTCGGTCAGATTTATTCCTGCGCAATCTCTCTCTCTCCCCCAGGGCCACTGCCAGCCACTGAGTTCCCAACACTCACCAGAACCCAAACACTATATTCTTCTTGAAAAATATGTGGATGCTTTAATTGTCTCCCTGGGTTTCTATGACAACTACAGCAACATAAACAGCCTTGCTGGCAGCCACAGGAGACTGAAATCTCTGCTCTCTTCCCTCCCCTCCCCAGAACTTCTCAATGTAGAACATACCATAACAAAATAAATGCAATTAACAATAGAGGTGGCATTCAGTACACCCAGTTGGCACTGGGGAAATGTCTTGGAAATAAAATGCATTACAATATTTTATGGTAACAGTCAAAGCATTGCCCACTACATCAGTGCTATCGAAGTACCTTGGGACCAACAGTGAAAAACAGTGCAAAGCTATAAATACATAAACAGAAGTTTTCTACATCAGTCTGCATGGCTGCAGAGAGCTTTAAAAAATACATGACAAGGCCTTCTCTGTTAGAGCTTCTGGGCACCTCTCACCTTGGTGGTAGGTTACACATCAGGAATAGACAAGCCCCTGAGTAAATGTCAGGACAGTTGGGGTTCAGATGGCTGCAGCTCCCAGCTTTCCAGCAGGAAAATCATAAACAGGATATGATCACAGCAGCAGTAAAATGCTCTGCATGGCACTGTCAGCCAGAGTCCAGGAGAAGCTGTTTCTCTAACTCCTTCATTGTGAGAGCTGCTGCTTCTGCTAATGCTCAGACATCTGAGGTCCAACAAGTCCCAAACCAATAGCTCAGAAACAAATTTCTTCTCTCCTGAGCAGAATTAATGGCAAAATAGATTTTCTATGAGCCAAGTGTAACCCTGGAGGTTTTAAGCCATTTAAACTCATTCATCTAATACCGGATGCATGAAGGCATCAAGATACACAAGAAATACAAAAGAGGCTGCTGATAATTACAGCTATCAGCTGTCCACAGCCCACAAAATCATCTCTCCAATTATTACACTACTTTCTGATCACCCTAATGCCATGTATATTTTTTAAGCAATAGCCCCTGTATGTCTAGCTTGTGACAAAGTAACTTTTTGAAAGAAAGGGCTGCAATTTCCTTCCCCAGTGCTGTTAGCTTTTCTCAGACACTGTTCTCCCTATGCTGCCAGGGAGATACAGATGCCTCTGGCTGCTTTGAGACTCAGCTGGGGATGGAACTATGCTGTTTTCCCTGCAGCAATCTTCCCTTGCCAGGGAAACCCTATGGCTTTGTGGGACTGATTTTGCTGTAAAGCAGACTCAGGATTTGAGCAAATGGAGCTGGGGGGTGGTATGTGAATGTGAGCCCTTGGAAACAAAACTCTATGGGGATTCCCCCAGGCCAGTAAGCAGAAATACACCTATCTGTGAAGAAAAGGAGCAGAAGGAAAACGCTTCTGTCTTCCACAGGGCTTGGAAGGCACAGAAGGCATCACCTGACACTGCACAGCTTGAAGGATCAGATTTTTGAAAACTGAGGCAAGAGAGAAATAATGAAATAAACACTAGAAATGGTGAGGAATATTTAGAAAAAGAAATGTGGATATTATATTGGTTTTCCATCTTTAGGCAGGACTTTCACAGTGGTGACTACCAATATAGTATATATAAAATTGTTTGATTTCCTTTTAAAGGATTTTAAGCAGGGTCCTCATGGTATGGAATTCCTGCACATGGAAAGACTGCATTTTGCAATATGAAAAGGAAATATTTATTCTTCCCTATCTAATTTGCTCCAACAGGCTGTACAGCAAAGACAGAGACTGAATCATGAATATGAAATAATTGCTTAGCCCACATTTACTGTGCTAAAAAATAGCACTGGCTAATGAAATAAAGTTTAATTTTACCTATCAACTATTCATAAAAATGTTTTGTTTGCATGTATGTCTTTCTGCATTCTAGTGTGATTCTGCTAATTATAGAAAAGCTACTTAAAACTACAGCATATAGGAAATGAATGTTGACTTGGAATATGAAGAGACATCTGTTACCTTACAAACATGAGAGTCCACAGGCTGCAGATCACATCAGGGTATCAGGCAACATGCAAGGTATATTCCATAATGTGACTTTGAAGTTAGTCACAGAACAAGCAGGTCAGATGCAATCTTGTAGTTTTCACAGTTATTTATTAACTGTAATAACGCCCAAATGATCAGAGTGCTTTTAACTTAGGATTACAAAAAATATAAGCTTCTCTTTTCTGCACTTGGAATTAATTACTAGGCCTAATGGTACTGAAATCAAAATGAGGGCAATTTTAAAGTAATTTTAAATTAATGATTGCACAATTAGTATATATTTTTCATACCTTTTAACCTCTGTCCAATATGACTCAGTGCCTTTGAGACAGTTTGGTTTAAATTCTGAGAAATATGTATGAAAGTTTATAAAAATAAAAAAAAAAGAGGCCCAAACCACCACACAAACCTTTGCCTATTCCCCAAGTATGTTCATGGTGTGTGGGTGGCTGAGATGAATTATGTTGAGGTGGTTTTCTCAGAAGTAATTACATAATTCCCTTGTGCCTCTGAACCATTCCAAACCCTAATCCAAGCCCTAATCATTACTAAAGTATTCATAAAGCTTCTACAAGACAATGTTCCAACTCACAAAGCTATTCCTGAGGAATAGTCAGTACTTTAGAAAACCTGGAGGTTGCTGTGACTTCCCAGGCAGTTTTGTGCTGCATAAGAAAGAGGTGTGATACATTTTGCAGTTGTGCCTATGAATGCACACGTTTTTACACCCAAGTGCAACATATGGCATGGCACCCCTTTCAGGCACAGAACCACAGCAATCTGTGGCCAAAGCCAAGCTTTTGACAATTTGAACTTTTCAGATTTTGCTAATTTTAGTTTATTCAGCTGAGCTAATTGTTTCTTTGGTAGGCCAATATTAAAAGTGTGGTCTAATTAATGCATTTTAAAAGAAAATTAATTCAGAGGGCTTTAAGTATATAACTAGGGAATGTGCCACTTCAAATGAATGAAAAACATAAAGGAAAGGTAATTTTCCTCACTTCTAGTGTACTTTTGCCTAAGTGACAGACTACACCAAAAGGGCTGCACACATCAGGGTCAAGGCTTTAATTTACTGTTAGGAAGTAATCACCCATTTTTGACAATGCCAAGTTATTTTCTTCTTCCCAAACATCTTAAGAATTTAACACTTTCTGTAAAAGCAAAATTGTTCTCAATAGTATAAAAGACACTCTCTGTAGAGCACAAGGCTAAAAAAATCTTGACAAGTGACATACCTGCCCCAAGCTGCTTTCATTGTAGAGTGTTTATCAACAGGAATGCATGAGGACTCAACAACACTTGATTTATTCAATTTGTAGCAGAGACCACAGTCTGGATCTAACATGCATCCATTGCAGTAACTGAAAGAGAAAAAATAAATACTTAAGCAACACTTCATTCATTTGCAGATGTCAAAACCAACAGCATCTCCTAGTAAGTCTTGGAATGCACATAGCTAAGTTGTCAGGGTTGGAGACAAGACCAGTAAGTTTTCCAAAAGGGATCACTTATTGCTTTCAACCTCTTCTGTAACACATTTAGATGGTCCTTCTGCATCTACCCTGTGATACCTGATCAGGTTGTAGGAGAATTCATTCATAGAATAAAATTAAATTGAAAAAAGACAGATTGGAGTCAAAGAAAAAGAATCATCATAGAATCATGGAATGGTTTGAGATGGAAGGGACCTTAAAGATCACCAAGTTCCAATGCCCACTGCTATGGGCCAGGATACCTTTTACTAGACCTCAGCTCAGAGCCTGATCCAGCCTGGCCTTGAATAGTTCCAGAGATGAGTCATCCAAAAGTTCTCTGGGCATCTGCTTCAGTGACTTATTACCCTCTAATAAAAGGGCTTCTTCCTAATGTCTAATCTAAACACTAGTTCAGTTTGAAGTCATTCCCCCTTGTCCTATATATATATATACATAATACCTAATCATCAAACTAGAATTTGGGCATCCATGGATGTGAGTCAGAGACCACAATACCATGTGTCTCCATCAGCAAACTCAGCACCTGAATTTCCAGCACATTTGATGGAAAGAGTCATTATGTCAGTCGAGACAATTCACATACAAGCACCTAGTGCCCAAAAATACCCCATCTGCCCCTTAGCTGTCACTGCAGAGTATGCAGTGCTCTTGCAGGGTATTCCCATGCATCACACTTGCCAGCTCTGTGGAGATGCCTCTGATTTCCTTGGGAGTCTCAATAAGCATGAGATGCTAACATTCAGGCAGTTTCCTCAATGCCATTCTGTTAGCTGCTCAAGGAACTAGACAGCAAAACTGTTCTCTAGATACAGATACCTAGATATCTCTAGATTTCTCTAGATACCCCTGGCTGCACTGACTACATCCCCACTGACTCTTCTGGCAGCCTAGACACCAAGGGCCCTACAGATACTCCACTGAGGAGTCAGTCCAAAATCTGTCTCTCAGATCTGACTGATGGGGGATGTAGTTCCCTGAGCTACAATGGCATTCCAAAGCTCCCCATGCAGTGCAAGGTACCTGAAAGCTGCTGGCACAAAGCCCTGCAAACACTCACTCACTGCTCCTGTGATAAAACAACACAGGTATTTATCTTCCCTGGAAGCCATTTTACATTCAGACACACATTTTCACCATTTAGCCAGTAAAATGTAAAAAATAATAGGTACTGTGAAACATAGAGTGAGCCTGGAAATTTGAAAATAAAATTCAATTTTGAAATGCAACATCTGGAAACCTATAATTAAGGTGACCAAAGGAGCTTTACCATACACTCCTGTAACAACAATATCAAGGAAATATTATTTTCTGAGTACATATCTTTAACACAAGAAGGAATTTGTGAATTAAGGAGTATCTTGCTTAAACTTCTTAAGCATTAAGAGAAAAAGTAGAAATAAGTGTATGACAAAGTCTCAAGAAACTAAAACAGCAAAACAGATTATATGGATATAAAAAGTCTGAAAGTATATGCTTAAAATCTAGTTATTCAAACTCTTTGTATTATAATGTTTCTAAAAGAATTATAAGGCCAACTCACACGGCAGGTGGCAAAAAAAGGGCTTGCATTGTGTTTAGAAAATGTATTCATTTGGATTTTCCTATTTCTTCCAAGTTCAGAAAAGTGTACTCTTTGCCATTGTGTTCTTTCTAAATTATTAAATTACTGCAGAATTTCTATGTTGTCTACATTTAGAATATAAATCTATTTTAGACACACCTTCCTCTGCTTAACTGATTGGTCAAATTCCAGTCTAAACAGTTTGAGGTTTTTAATTAGGAAAACTGCATTAAATCTGATCTTACTTCAAATATAGACTGCAGAAAATATTTTTACATTGGAGATGAAACAAAACTTTCAGATGAAAGACAATAATTTTATCTAACTGTAGAAAACATTTCTTCTCTTACAAAGATATATGAGAAAATTGTAATTCTGCAATAAGCAATTTTCAAAGGAAAGGCCAATAGCACTATCACAGTAGTGAGATTTAGTTACATTTTGTTACATTGATATTAGTACATCAACGGGCAGTGACCAAAAGAGTTTACAGGAACAGAAGACTGCAAGTGAATGAAAACATCTTTATAAATCACAAATGTATTCAAATATGCAATAATAATAATACAAAAAATGTATAAAATTACAATATTTTCTTATATTGAAAAGAATCTTGTGATATCAAACAGGATTGTGGCATACGATTTTCAAAATATAGAACATTTTCCACTGAAATGGGGTTATCAAAGTGCCTGTAAGGAACATGAATTTCTAACAAGACACAGTGCATAGTGTCATCTTTATGGTGTTACCAGCAGAGGACAGGACAGGGACTGGACACCTCCTGGTTCCCTCAGTGTCTGCACAAGAATCAATGCAGAGATGAACAGAGCAGAGCTGAATTTGCACTGTCTGTTCCATCTTGCTGGGTAACTCCACATAACCTCATGTAGAGCTGGTATCAGTAACCAGTTGAGTGGGAAGCACAAGATATTTTATTTATTCCTACTCCCATCCAGAAAAAAATGAGAGATTTGAGTATTGATTCCAGTGTCTGTCTACATGGCTGCTGGTTCAGCTGATCCCCTGGCTTTATTGGGTATTGCAGAATAATTCAGGTTGAAAAGGACCTTTAACACCATCAAATCCAACTGATCCTCCTGGTGGCATTCAATGTAATAAAGGCTGCTGGATTTCATGTTTTGCCAAATGTCAGAGGTTATACAGAGTTATTCCTAACAGAGTTACTCCTAACAATTTAAATAACTTAAAATTATTATTTTCCATGCTTTTTCTGAAGTTTGTCTTTCGGATTGAACAGTTAAAAGCAGCTCTATATAAACCTTTTATGTTTGTGCTAGGATTTCCTGTCATCCTATACAGTGAGTCCATACAATCAGACCCTGACTTCAGATTTTGGAGACAAGGCTAATTTATACCAGACAGAGGAAACACAGAAATCTAACACACAAGACTTAAAGCCACTTCAAATCTAACTCCCAGCAGGCTAAGAGCAGGCAGTTGCTATTCAGAACATTTAGTATTTTTCTGTGCCCTGTCTTATCACTGATATAAAATTTTATGGTGTCTTTGACGAGGTACATGGTCATTGCTTTTTCCAAGATGAAGATCACTGTTTTTTTTCTCCAAAACCCCAGCATATACACATTAAAGTTGTTCCATAACACAATAAAGAAACCTCTATCAGTCACTAAGTCTAATGATAATATAAGATGCACCATGAAATGAGCAAGGAAGATTCTTTTTTCAAAGAAGCCGTTAAAAAACAATCACAGACACCATGTGCTGAGGCTGCTCACTCTAGAAATAAAATATATAGCAGTTACAGGTTCCTTCTTCCCTCTAGACCCATTATTATCTGCTAAACTATTTAAACAATTTGAAATTGAGCACATTCTGACATACATGCTCATAGTGATATATATAATACAGGATATAGAATATATCAGGAGAAGAAATGCACAATTTAATATTTACTGACATGAAACAATTTCTACAGAGCTCATTCCTGTGCTCAGAAGTACCTTATCAGTCCTATCTATCTATCTCTCTCTCTCTATATATATATATATATATCAGAGGATGAATCTTTAAAAATATTGGTAATTCTTCAAATCCACACCAGAGATCAGTTATGGCCTTGAAGGCTCTATGAGAGTACACCTGGATGAGAGGATGTCTAGGTAGGAAAGGAAATTTGCATCCAATCATAAACAGGATATATGCTTCCTCTAGTTATCCTGAGATATTTATATTTGTGCTAAGTTTATGAGCTAATGTCTTGAAAACAAGTTCATCTGTGAAAAGCCAGTTCAACATTCCCAGGTAGGCTGGTGGTCTGTAAGACTGACAATTCAAGACTGAAATACCTGGGAGAGATGATTTGATTTTGATGAAACCAGGCAGCACTACAGCAGAAAGGTTTTACAATGAGCCTGTTTCACTCCCTGCTTGCCAGCTGGGCTCCTAGGCAACCCAGAGAAGGCAAGTGTCTGGACTTCAGATGCTGCAGCCTATGAGGCAGAGTAACAACAGCCAGGCTCCAGAGCTTCTCTGCAGATCAGGGGCATGAACTCAACAGAACAAAGTAGCCTGGCCTCTCAGTTTATGGGAGGCTGCCATGGAATGGGATTTGTGGGGTCCTGCTCAAACATCACAGCATGTTTGCTGAGGAGCTGACAGACTGTCAGCAGAGTAGATAGACCCATGTTACTGGGATATTTTCTGAAAAATCCCTAAGATTTTTTTCTCCTGGGAAGATGAGAAGCCTCAGCTTTTCCATGTTTTCCTGCTCTGGAATGTGATCTGGAGATGGTTTATCCAAACATGTGAATTGTTTTTAATTAATGACCAATCACCATCAGCTGTGTCAGACTCTGAGGAGTCAGACATGAGCTTTCATTATCATTCTTGTTAAGCCTTCTGATACAGCCTTTCTCTTTCTTTAGTATAGCATATATGATAACATAATATGATATGATATTATATATGATATGATACAATATGATGTAATGTAATATGATGTAATATAATGTAATGTAATGTAATGTAATGTAATGTAATGTAATGTAATGTAATGTAATATAATATAATACAATATATATCATCCCATACCATAAAATAATAAATCAACCTTCTGAAAACATAAAGTCAAATTCTCATCTCTCACCTCATCCTGGTGACCTCACAAACACATCCCCAACCCTGTGATTCCTCACTGATTCTGCCAACACACTCAACACATGTCCCCTTCATCCAACCCCACAGCAATAACTGATATCTAGAAAGACTGACAGAACCAATTTTGAGGTTCTTTGACAGCAATTTCTTGCCAGCCTGAGCAGCAGCAACTTTCAGAACGCTCTGCTCGGGATCAGCCTGCACAATTAACTGCTCCTGAGGGTAGAGGTTGATCACAAAGGCCTCAATGCCATCCTCTCTCACAGACATCTTACATTATGTGGATGAATTACTAATTGACTAGCTGTGGACATTTTTCTTGATACCAAAATTACTTTTTTCTTTCTTTCTAACAGTGTGGTTTACTAGGCTCTAATGCAGTCTCTAAAAATATTGAATTAAATCTCTGGCCTGCCAAAGTGACTCTCCAGGTGCTGAAGAAAGGTTCCTAACTACTTTTGCCCCCCTGCTTGGAACACTCCATACTTACATTTGTTTCATCATTACATTTTGCACTTTAAATTTGTAAAATGACCTTGTAAGTAATGACTCTCCTACAATTCTCAGAAGTCTTGTAATTTAAGATGCAAGTTTTACCTTGCCATTCTTTGTTGAGTGATTTAGCACTAAAAGACCTTTGCCCAGTGCCTTTGCTCTGCAAGCACAATTTGTCTTTTTCTCACACAATTTTGACTTTTTCAAGCTGAACCTCAATTAAAAAAATGTCATCAATTTTCATTTTTTGCCACATTTTGAAGAACTTTCAACTTTGCTCTCTATTTTCTGTTATCCACTTACAAAATGTATCAGTATGTTCCTATTGTCCAGCTACAGAAATGCAAACTGAACCTGATAATGCATTCTGGACTGTGCAGCTGTACAGGATATAGCACCTGATTTCATAATATTCTACTGCATGAGGAGCAGAACAGCCACTCAGAGTATCAGAACATCCCCAAATACAGACTCTTTTTGTGGACAGACTCTTTCCACTTCTTGCAAATCCATCATTCACACTGAGTACATGCTGCAGAATCAGCCTCAGTATGTGAAGAAGACTTTTTATGGGAAAATCTGATTGATCTGCTACATGCAAATTGGACTTGATGATCCTTATGGGTCCCTACCAACCTGAGACATCGTATGCAGGACATTTTACTCATGTCCTGTCTTGTCCAAAGAGTAAATTCCACTGTTGTGCACTTTTTTAACCCACTACCCCTGCTCTGTATGATGCAAATATTCATATTTCTGAAGATGGTTTTCCTCACAGAACTGCAGGAACAATAAAAAGTGACTCAGGCAGGAAAGGCTAAATGCAGGGACAGGAGGGTCATGCAGGATTAGCACATCCCACCCAAAGAGAATATAAGCTGCAAATCACTGCAGGCTGGAAGGAATGTCACTTTGACTGTGCTGCTTTCTCCTATTTCCAGCTTGCTGTTTGGCACCCTGGAAGCATGATCCTAGGCCAGGTGGATCTTTCACCCTACCCTCAGGTTACTCTTTGCTCCCAAGGTTGGCTATGTACACACTCTCTGCCCGCCTTAGCATGCAGTGCAGTTCCTTTCCATCTCCTTACAGAACAATAACAAGTTGGGATCAAGATTTCCTTGCTTCTGTTCTTGTATTCTATCTACAAGACACAAGACAATGTCTTTTCCTCCAGCCTTGAGCAACAGCAAATGGCCAAGGCAGCTGAGCTGAGCATCACTGCTCAGGCCAGGCCTGCTCAGCTGCACTGACCAAGGGACATGGGCAACTGATGAACCCAAACAGCCAAGGCTGCTCAACAACAAAAAGATCTAACCAAGGTCTTTTGGACAAATACTGCAGTAGACTTGTTAGCTCTGTTGGCATGTTAGGGTTTTGATACTTTCAGCCAGATATACAACTGAGGATCTTGGGGATTTTTTGACAAATGGCTTACTTCATTTTTATATACAAACTCATCTCAGTTAGGTACTAGAACCATGTTTAAAACTGCCTGATGCTTGCACCTGATGCTTGTGCTCTTTGCACAGGCTTCACTGCACCTCAGGCATGAAATTAAGCCTTTCTCTATACTTCTGATGGTCCCTGTGTTGCTTCCAGAAGTGAAGCATTAAATTCAGGTTACATATAACTGGACAAGAATATAGGGGATGCTTTAAGCAGTTAAAATGTGTGCTAACTGCAGATACCACTTCCAGCTGTTGTATCTGGGACACAGGATACAAATTACTTAGCAAAGAATGAGAAAAATCCAGTTGAACTTTAAGAGCACTTCCCTGCTATTATAAGAGACCAAGCAACAGAAGTGTATTTGCTAAGTTCTACCAACACTTTGTGAGATAACAAATGTATCTGTTTAGTGGTCCATAAGTAAAAGTTATAATTTGTAATCACAGCACTTGGATGCTAATTGCAGTTCTGCAGTTCACCACACAGATACTCCAACAGATCTAAATCACAGTTATGTTCAAGTATGATCAACCCTTTCTCATCTTCAAATCAGGCTCCTGCTCCATCTATTCCACTGAGATCATTCTTTGGTGTCCTCCCTAAAGCTCCAGACCAGCCCTGAATCTTTACCCTTCCTGATATGCCAGCTACATACAAATACATTCTCTTTCTTCAAACATTCCTTAAACCTTCTTCACAAAGGCTCCCATTCCTCAACTATGCAACATAATTTATACAGCCTCCCAGAAATTGTTCTCAGCCTCTTGGTGTTTGCTATTTGTGCTTTAGGTGTGGTGAGGATGTGAAGGTTCATCTATGCTCCTCACCTAGCACAGTCCTAGGAGGATAATGACTCTACAAACCCTGCCTAGTCCTTAGGGCTACCCCCCTACTGCTACCAGCACCTTGGCAGCTGAAATGCTGACATCACATGAGAAGTGTCCTGATCTACTTGCTTATAGGTATCAATTGCTTCTTGTCTTTGATGATCTTTTGTTCTCAATTTATAGAGCCTCCAACTACAGAGCTTCTTGATTTATTCCTGGAACTGAGCAGCACAGACAATAAAGAACAGAAACAACTGACTTACACAGGCCTTTATTTTGGACAGAGTCTGTCTCTGTAGAATAATTTGTTTTCCAAACTATTTTTCCAAAGAGACCCTACAGGCAGATACTCTATTTTCACCTTCCAGGCAGATCAGATAGAAGCCCTGTTCAAACTTGATTAAAATCATTCCTGTGTGACTAAAACCTGCAGACCTTGTAAAGTGTAACACCACCACTTTGGAAGATATTAAAAAATCATTCCCTAAGCATTGTTTTGGGTTTTGTTAAACAGCAAAGTCTTAGAAGTACTAGCAGAGATGTGAAGTGTTAAAAGGCTACTATATGAAAACACCTTGCTTCCTCACCAATGCAGAGTCTGAGTCACAGCATGTGAAAAACTTAACAATGGTTACAGGAACTGCATTGCACTCAGACATTATAGTTCAGGTAAGTTTCTTTTCAGATCTTTGAATGAAATGTGTTTAAAATGATGAGAGAAGGGTTTTTTCCACTCACATTAAAGATGCCTACTATATGAACTGACATATTCATTCCTACCCTTTATCATTTAAAATTAAATTACAAGTTTTGATTGAAAGGACCAACATGCCAGCACAGGGAAAATCATTACCAAGCAATATATCACTATATTATTTATTTAATAAATTTCAAGACTGTGTTGAGGTCATTTCACAGCTCTGCAACATAAACTATTAGAATTTTAACTATACTTCATAAGAGCTGGCAAAAGCATTCTCAGACATGTTTATCTCTTTATATGTTCATAATTTTCTGGCCTCAGTGGCCAAAACACATTACTATATTTATTATTTCAATTCTCAACTATCAGAAAGACCAGTAACTCAGGCACTTTGACACTGGAAAGAGAAAATGAGAATCATATTTTAACAAATACTGGTTCCATGCTACAGTGACATTATGAAAAACAGCAATGCCTAGTTTGCTCATAAATCAGATTGTCAATGAGTTCTCAATAAAATAAATTTCAATACCTAATACACCTACTATAGGCATCCTAAGGCTATTAAGTATAATAAAACCAGCTTCAATTACTAGGTTAGCTGAGTTTTTCAGGACTGATCACAATTAGATACTTCTTCTACACTCCTAATATATAATATATATATATATATATATATATATATATATATTTCTGTGCATTAGCTACCTTACTAAATGGCTATGCTGGAGTACTAAATATTGTTGCCTTCATCTCAGTGTATTTGTACAAAGGATCATGAACCACGTGAGGCTGACTAATTGAAAACTGAACAACAGAGTCCTTGTGTGCCCAGCACAGCTGGCACTGCCTGTGTTATTTTAATCAGTCTGAAGACAATCTGTTCAGGAAGGATTCTGAGAAACTTTGTGTGCTCAGGTATCATTTCCCTAAGATATGAGGGCTGGCCTAAGCTTAACACAATATTTACCATTTCTACATAGTAACTGACAGAAAAGATATTGCTTAGGCAGAACAGGTTTGCATTATGTCTCCTAGAGCAGACCAAGTTTCAAGAAGTGCAGAGAAAGACATGAACAGAGACAAAACAAGCAAGAATACAGAACACAGTCATTTTACAGAAATGGCTCAATGTCCCAAAGAGTCACATCATTGATTCTTTAAAGATTGGGAAAAGGTGGGAGGGTTGCTAATACATATGCCCTAACCTAAACCTCCTTCCAGAAGCAGGCAAGTTCCCAGGAAAAATGGGGATGTTTATAGAGTTTTGGTAGGTGGAATAATCATAGGAATGGATAGTTCATCTTTTCACTTCTAAGGTGACAAATTTTGGAATGGTGTTGCTTTGTATTCTTAAATTTACCTTTTGAGGTTTCTGTGGCCTTGATGACAAGTACAATCACAGCTGCTGAGGAGATTCAGATGAAATAAAACAGGTGGTCACACTGCAAATATCTATACAACCTCATACAGCTGAGTGTGAAAATGATATTTGATTAAAGGATGGTGCAGAGAGAAGCATTCACCCTGCCTCTCCTCAGTGAGATACATATCCACTTCCAGCTGTAAGGAGGCAAAACAAATTACAGTGTTTGGAGTACCCTGTTGAATTGGAGGTATTTCCATGATTCTTTTTTTTTTTTTTCACACATTATTGAATTATTTTTCGGCTGTTCAACTATAATATTGTACATCTCCAGACCAACTGAAAATACTTTATTTTACTTATTTTATGCACAGCATATCTTACTGGCTTGTTTTCTGCAACCATGTACAGGCGTCTTGTAACTCCATTTGCATGGCACAGCTCTTTGAGAACACAGAACTCAGCCCTACATGCTTTTCTGAGTTAGGACAATGTGCTCTTTATCTGCTAGTCTTTCTATCTTCATTGTTGTTCTAGCAGCAGGGATTAGTCTGTGCAGAGGAATATGGATCTGAAGGAACAACAAGCAAACAGACTGTTTGTAGTAGCTCTAAGGGTTCCTTAATGGACACCCACACTTTAACCCAATGGATTTACTAACATAAAAAGCATTTTTACTCTGTGTAGTATCAGTGCAGCTTCTGCCAGCAAAATAAATTCTACTGATGCTTTCATAACTTATAAATACCTTCTGACACACACAATCACAAATTATATTTAGGAAAGAGCCCCACACTCTGAAATGCCCAAGCTGCAATCAGGTTTAGACTTTAAGTTCACCTCAGCTCAGAGAAGCACTGTGTCCCCACAAGAGGAAGAGAACTACGAGCTGCACTTGTGCAGGCACATACTTAAAAGCAGTTACAGGGAACTGGCATTATGTGTTCATCTTCTGAACTCCTGCTGCCTTTTGCTTTTCCCAAACTTTCTGAGACCTCTTGAAGACTTGCAAGATACAATGCTAAGCAATCTGAGACACCAGCACTTTTACTAGAACAAGCTAAAATATGAGCAAGGGACCACTGCCATTATTTGACTTCCCTTTACTTTGATTGGATATTCTGGTTGTACCTGTCTCTAAAGCAACACTTGCTGCCCCTCACTGTGGATATACAAAGAAAATATGCAAGATTGATATTATACAGAGTAGACTTTTACTTCCAAAGCTTTGGGTTTGGGAATCTTTTTGATTCAATTTTATAACTGCCATGGGGAATACCTCCAAGGCCAAAAAGGAGAGAGAGGAGAGTCACAAAGCTCAGCCTTCAGCTTTTCCCTGGTTTGCAGTCCCCATCTCCTCTTCCTTACAAGACCATAAATGTTATGCTGAAGTTCTTCTAACCCAAGTGGAATGCCAAAAACACCACCTACTTTCTTGTGACAAAACCAATATTTTTTATTTCATTCAGCTTATTGAGAATGTGCATAGAAAGCAGGCACAGCCACTTTTCCAAGTCAGATATATGCTTGTATGTCATACGCTCCAGAAATAATTAATACTAATACTCATCATGCTGAAGGAATTCTTCCTTTGGCTCCATCTGGATCACACTTTGGTGATGTTTTGAGTTATAAAAATTTATACAGTTTTAGGTATACAAGTGTGAAAGTTATTATTAGACATATCAATCCCTACTTTTTTTGTACAAACCTTTTAAATACTGAGTGCTGTAGACTAATTCTGTGCTTTGTGGGCAAATGCATCCATTTATTATTTTCAGCTCTCCTGGCTTTTGTGTCTCTACTAAAGTACAGCATAAGATTAAAATAGAAGCACCTAAAGCTTTCCCATATGTTGCTCATTATTTCCCCCTCCATTCACTTTGATCTTTAAACAAAAAGCTCCTTCTCTTTCAAAATACTCTCAAATGAAAATATTTAAATTATTTTATTGCTCTTTTTCCAGCACCTTTGAATTTTTATTTTATCTGCTTTTCCCCACTTCACATCAGAAACAGAAATCACAACAGATTACAAGCATTCCAATAATTCATGAAGTAACATGCCTTTACGAGAACTGTCTGCTTTAATTTTTCATGCTTTTGCCCATAAGTGCACACACTGAAAGCCATGAAAATTTCCTTACTGACTGGCTGTGGTTAACTCAAACATGAAAATTCTGTTGAATATTTTTCTTTTTCTTTTTTTTAAGTAGGACTATCCATATTTCCTGTACATAAATTTTATATGATTTCAGGTTACATTAACCATCTAGCTTTATTAAATAATAAATTATGAGTTCTGCAAAGGGTGCATCTCATCTCTCCAAACATCCTTGCCAAATAGTTAACTGAAGTACTAGGCAAATCCTTCTCCCATTTTTGTTTTAATGTAATCTGATAGCAAAAGGAGAGCATCTTCCCCCTTCTTCCCTAGTCTGGTTAAAAGAGTAGTCTTTTAACCAGACTACTCTCCATTTTGTAGACAGGCCCATCTCAAAAATTGCAAATTATAGCTGACTCTGCTATAAGTAGAAGACAATTTTTAATACAGGAATCATTATATCTGATAGTATCCTGTGTTGTGGTTATTTGTAACTATTTACACTCAATGAAGACCTTCCATCCCCTCCCAAGTTTTCTATAAATCTTCAGATCTTCAGAATCTTTCACCTAAGACATTGCTCTGGCATAAGAAAAGCCATGAACTGTATTTCTAGCCAATATTGCCACAAAACCAGGAGTGTACCTCTCATTTCTTGATGGTTATTTCTACTACCAAAAGACAGATTTTGAACGTAATTTAGAATTTCTTCAGCCATTGAACTAGTCTTCTCTGAATAGGAAATTTTCTAGCCTGTCAGCTAAATGAACATAAGAGCACTCACATGTGAATAAACCCCACAAAATATAGAAAATGACACATTCTTAGACCCCCAGAAGTAATGTTATTTGAAACCATGACTGCATATGGAAAATAGGTCAAAGCCCACACATTTATTATAATTGTTTCTTGGTATGCAATTATCTGAATATTACTTCTTTCTGCTCAGGAAAACAACAGGCAAGGAACCCATCTTCTTGAAGAGTTTACAGCTGCTATACATGACAAGCAGATGAATAACAGCAAGCATTTTCATAAATTCCTTATAAAATATTCCTGATGTTGTGTACACTGTAACTTGTAGCAGGTGTGATATATTAGAAGAGGCATATGTGGAATTTGCCACTTAACCACCTTACTTAGTCCAAGAAATTCCAAAGGAATACTCAGAGAATTTAATCCAAGGTCTCATTTTCTCTACAGAGGGAAGTTAGGATTTTGAATTTAGATGTCTAGTTTAGGTCCTTGTACCAGGCTTTGTGAATGAATAATTGTCTATTACTCATGCTGGGCTTTAAAAATTAATTGAAAGCAGTCTTCAAGAAGATTGGATGAATGACCATGAAATCTCACCTGTATTTTGTGCAGGTAGAGTTTTGATGTGAAGGATCTGTTGGATTAAGTGTGATTCTTGGCGAGACCTGAGCTGATAGCAAAAATCCCGAAGCTAGGATAATGAGTGCTACAGCAGTACCTAAAAATACAGATAAAGAACAATGTGACACTTTTCTCCAGAGCACATGAAATAGTTCTCCATTGAATCAACCCTGCTTGGGAAAGCAAGGCACCCCATCACTATGCATACAGCATTCCCTAAGGAGTTGTGATGAGAACCTAAGAAAAATACTCTTTGCTACATCCACATCTTAAATTAGGTTAGATATTAAAGTCAAGTGCACCAGCTTTCATGTCCAGGTACTAAATTAGTAGGTTGAGACTCTTTTAATCTGTGGAATTGATGACTGCTTGAATGAACAGGTATTATTATTTTTGGCATTGAAAATAATGTTGCAAAGGTAAAAATTATTAGTGGCTTTGAAATCACCATACTTTTCTCCACTCCCACACCCAGACTTGCAGGCTTTTCTGTAAAACAGAAAGTAGCACCAGCTTTTTCATTGACTCTACTTCCTTTTGTGAAACTTGAGAAATTTGACTTTTCGCAGGAACAGAATTAAAAAGTGCAACATATCTTGTTTCAAAGAGCACACAGAACATCTGCTGGGAAGAAGTCCCCTTCCATCTTTTGGCTTCCATTTCCCCCAACAAATACTTTGTGCACAAGCTGGACAAAATCACAAGAGGAAGATGACAACAAGGGTTCACACTTTGTGCAACAGGTCATTACTGGAACATAACTCATATTATTTGCCACAAACACAATAAACTGTATCATTTTAATGAAAACTGATAAACCTCACTACTCATGATACTGCTGCTCTTGCTACTCAATGACACATTGAGATCTGTGCTGCATAAAGGTTTCCTAGATGGCAAACATACCAGAAGTATCTGAAAAAACTATGTGAAAACCTTTCTCAGAGATAAAAATACTATCTGAATTACCAAGATTTCTATAATAATGTTATCTGTGTATGCCTGTGGTGCAGCCACAGCCAATAGGCAGGAATGGCTGGACCACACATTGACCTGAACCAAGGCAACTAAGAGCTTAAACTCAGTCAAACTGTATGTGCAGAAAGCACCTTCCCACCATTAGATATTCCACACTTGGCTCTCTTCTAACTATGGCTGGTAGGTACACTAATAATCCCAGTTTTCAGGACAGGCTGGATATTGCATTAGATGTCCTGTACTTTCAAAATTCCAGAAACCAGACAGCAATTATATTTAGAAAGGGTCTATAATCTTACTTATACTTGTTCTAAATATGCTTTGTCTTTTAAGTTAACCAAATACACTAACACTCACTTCCAGTATCTCAGTAAGTATCTTGTTTCTTTGGAAAAATACTGAATATGTAAACTTGGCAAAGGAAGTTTAATGTTTTCATTCTGTGGACATTTTTCTCTGATGAACAAAACCAAACAATCACAGTGCATCATTAGCTCAGGTGGGAAAAAGAAAAAGGAAATATCCCGAAGATATTTTAGACCCCCCTGTGTTACAAAAAGAGATACAAATTGTACAATGCCCAAGTACATTTCAAATTGACAATTTCTAAAGGGAAAGAAGAAAACACAAATAAAATGAATAATATACTTGTCAGAGTTCCTGCATGTTTTCCAACTAACAGCTTTGAAGAAAGACATTAAAGAAAAAGGTCAGAAGAAAAATAAAGAAATTATACAGATAAGATAAAGAAATATATAAAATGGACAGGAAACTAAGACAAATCAGTAATTGTAGTAAAGAGAACTAAAACAGTGGGATTTTTTTCCAGAAATTTACTATAATTTTTCATAATGTTATCTGGAACGTTCCATTTTTCAAGAGTTTCTAACATTTTGAGAATGATAAAGACATAATGAAATCTAAAACATCTCTGCCAAATGTTTTCAGAAAGCAAGAAAAGTTGCACAAGATTACAAAATTAAATTACAGTATATTGGCTTTTAATCAAAATATTAATGTTACTCTCTGATTATACTTGTAGGTTTTTATCTAATAAACATCTAATCAATTAGGCTTTAGTAAAAACAAAGCCCCACATCCTTGTAGCAGCAGGCAAAAGCAGTAGTTTTGTCTTCATTTTATGCAGTGGGAGACTGGGGCATACCTGGCTTCCCCAAAGCCCAGAGAAGCTGCCAGTAATAACTTAGTGTAAATTGTAATGTCCTTAAAAATGCCAACCAAAGTAGAGCTGTGAGATATGTTTACCCCATGAGAAAACTCAACATGGAAAACAAATCCATCAGTAGATTTAGTAATTATCATTCTATTACACAGCCCTCTTGCTCAGGAAAACACATAATATCTACCACTACCTAAATCAAATGCTGCATGACAAAATTCTAACTAGTACAGAGGGATGATGTATGATTTCATGACTGTCATTATTTGTATTATCCTTAAGGAGGGATTGTAGGATAAAACCACATTAACCATTAGAGCTTGGTTCAAGTGATGCTGCAGACAGGCAGTCAGCAACCTGCCACAAAAAAGACCATTTTTACTAAACATAATTACTTTGTGTCCAAACATCATTAACTAATAACTCTTTAATGCATTATGCTCCATCATTAAGTCTGTGTCTTATTGCTGTATCCTTCTCTGATCCATGACTAACATGCTTTGTGAGAGACATTTATATCCACATTTCAGATGTACAGCCTTTGAATATGTTAAGAAGAGCCAAAAAGCCAAGAGTTCTGATAATATGAAAAGTCCATGTTGGTTATCACAGCTATACAGCTGGGTCCAGATAAGCAATAAACTCTTTGAAGGGGCTAGTCAGACTTATAAAATTATTTGGGCCAATTAAAAAATCAATCAATCAATCAATCAATCAATCAATCAATACTGTTTCAATAGGCATTAAAGGAGAGGCAGCACCCAAGATTTAGAGGATCGGTGCAAGGCCTGGAGAGATCCACACCACAGGATGACAAGACAACAGACTGTCTGGAGGCACAGAAGGACATATAAGGGAGATGTATTATAGCTGATGTGGAACAGACTAAAAGTAGCAATTTGAGATTTTTTTTTCAAATCTTTAAAATGTGAGAAACATCCTTTGAGCAACTGTGTACCAAACAATTAATGTCACTGTGTTGTTGCTGCTCTGCCTATATAAACACATTCAAATACTCAAGTGTAGATTAACTCAGCTGAGAGCTGGGAATTGCACATCCAGTGACATGGCAGCTGGTGTCCCTCTCTGCTGTGTTGCACTTACTAGAAATTTGGATCCTTGACAGCAACAGCAGAACAAAATATGAAGACATTAAACCTTTACAGCTAAATACTAGTGAACACTATTTCAAGAGGAGCAGGAACAGTTTCTCTTTACAAAACCCTGCTCTTGGAAACATCTGAACCTTCCAGACATTCAGCCAGAGGCAAGTTTGGTCACAGATCACTTCAGCAAAAACAAGCACAGAAGGCAGGAATGAGCAGGGAATTACCATCCTAACAGGACACACTGAACACAGGAAGGCTGCTTGCTCTGCCTTTCTCTGCTTTCAAGAAAAGACTATGTGATGAGTTAAGGTGTTTGAGTATTTGGACAAACTGTACAAAACCACAATTCTGTCTTTGTGTATCTCATAGTGGAGGTGAATTACAATCACATTAAGGTATGTAAGGTATTTAGTGTACTGTCTCTGAGGTACCAATGCAGAGAACTGCATTGCTCTTCACAAAGTGCTGCAATGGCTATGCAATATGCTTTCTCTGGTACACCTTCATCAGATGGTTCTGAATTCCAGTTAATAAACCCAAAATTAAATATGAGATTTAAAAACTAACCACCTGTGATGTACCAGGCATTTGATTCCTTAAACTGGAAAAAAAGGCTAAATGAAAACATTGTAAAACATGGCTTCAAGGAGAAAAGCACCTGAAAAAATAACCATCTGTCACTTTTAAATTAGCCTCTAGCTGTGGCATTTTACTAATAGACTTGAAAACCTGTAAGATTTCAGAGAGAAGATGACATCAACACTGTAATTCTAAAGATGAATACTTTGAAAAAAACTGCACTTGGAATTTTATTTTCCTTTAATTAATAGCTAATGAAACACTCACCTGTTAAGCTACCAAGTGTAAGTTTCCGGCGACCCATTCTTTCAACAAGCCAGACTCCCACAAGAGTAAAAATAAAGTTTATAAATGCTGTCAGGGCAGCCAGCCAGATTGCAAGCCTGTCATCTTCCACTCCTGACATCTGCAAAATGGTAGCACTGTAGTACCTGTGAAGGGAGGGAGAAACAAATAAGAACACTGCTTATTTCAATTTGGCTCGTGTTATAGTTTCTGATTCAATTTGAAAAAGATGATAACAAATATCGAGTGTGACCTCTTTCATAAAGCAGTTGAAGACTGACACACAATCACCTTGGGAAATCAGGCATAACCAAGGTGTAACTTGCACCTGACTAAAGTTTTGACTGGAGGACATCAAGAGATGAACTGCCATTCTCTTGGCTGTTTATATTTTCAACAGTCAACCACATTCTGCTAGAAATGGGGCTTGCATTTTTAATTTAAATTAATCTGCCTTTCATATTCCTCCATTGCTTTATGCTCTTTTTGGGATTTTAGCAGTCTGTACATTGTCTAGGGAAAGACAGCTCAAAATCAAATAGATTTTCAATCCTCTTAAAGGTCATATAGAAATAATCTACAGTATCCAACATGTTGCAAGTGACACTTGCATCCTCTTGGTTTTAGGTTTTGCAGTCTTATTTCAGTGCCACTGAGATGCACAAAACCCTCTCCATGGCATTACTTTTGTCTTAACCAAAAAATGATTGCTTTGAAATGCCTTAGCACCACACTGCAGATATGTGAATCTGCACCCAACAGGAGCATTTGACAGAATGTTCTCCTTTCTAAACGGAATCAATTGTTCCACACAAACAATAACTCATAAAAAATTGAACTGAGCAAAATGAAAAGGGAGGAGAGTGGAAGCCTTCTACCATTTTTCACAGCAATCAAATGAACACAGACTTTGTGCCCATGATCTCAGGGAGAGCTAAATAAATGGCCAGGGAAACACGAGCACTTTTGTTGATGCTGTAGAAACACTTTTCAGCTTCTATTAGTTTATGCTGACTGAAATACTGAATACTCAAGCCCTCAAACACCTTGCAGTCAATAGGCTATGACACAGAATAACCATCAAGAATATCAAAGCTTCTTTTTTTTGTCTCTGGTCTATATGTAGCTTGCTTTATGTCCCCTTGTTGTCTTAACACCCAGATGTGCTAGCCTCAGGAATACCAGCAGTTCCCATTCCTCTATTCCAAGCACATCCTGCTTTTTACTTCAAATCAACAGCCCGTGATGGGGCAATATGCTGAGATGCCATTTAAGACACTGCCATCCAGAACTGACCATGACTATGCTGGATGTTACCCCCTCACCCACAAGGCATTGACATTCTCCCAGTCCCTTCCTCAGCTCCTCCTCCCCAGCACAGCCACGGAGGCAATGCCCACACAACCAGCTGGTGGTGAGCACCACAGGGCCTCCAGAGTGAACCTGCTGGCACTGAGGACATGGGACCTACACGTGCTTTTGAGTCAGGCTGGATCTCTGCCCACCCCTGAGAGACTGCAGTGACTCATCCAGGCTCAGCTCCTGTCAAAGAGCTGCACACCTGAGATCCCAGCAAGGCTGTGGCTCTTAGGGAGAAAAGATTCATGAAGGATAGACATCAAAACATTAATGTGTCCTCATGTCCTAAGGCACTCTAAATTAAATTGCTGACTGCCTGTCAAACCTTACATAGTACTGCACTGTTTCAGCCACCAAAATCACCCAGTCTCTGATTTCCCAATCCATGTTTCTTTTTCTGCATAAGGGTAGGGAAATAACAAATGTCAAGTGTTGACCTGCTGACACCTACTATGAAACTCCTATTTACTTCCCCCAGACAAGGTTTCAGGAAGCCAAATTTAACTCTACATATCTAAATCTTCTTAAAATCCAATTCTACTGGGAAGTCAGAAATTGCCAGTTGTCAGCAGCAATGTATAATGTACTGTCTATGCAGTCAAGAAAAGCAAAGACTAAGAAATCACATAAAAGCATGTAGATGTCTACTGCCTAACCCGTACAAACGTGCACCTTTTGCCCCCATCATTCCTTCTGGTTGCTTATTGCACTCACAGGTTATATATATTCAAATAGAAGCCTGCTGTTTATCTATTAATAAACAGCAAATTTCATTTCTGTGGAAAACAAACCAGGGAACTTCAGAATCTGCAAATCCAAATGCCAAGCTACCAAAGCCTGGGTGTTGAGCAGAGATGTTCATAGTTATTATGGCATAGCAACTTCATTTCCAAAATTTAAAAGGGCACTTACATAGATTGTAACAACTACTAAATATATTTAGTATGTTCACCTGTTTTAGTGTGCTCATTTTTTATACAAGTCTGTGCAGCCCTGCCTGTATATTAATGTAACAAAGCATCAGTCTTTCCAAGTTCTTCCTGACAAGGGAAAAAACCTATGTGGTAGGAAAAGGTTAAATTGTGGTATGATACAGACACAGCTAATACTGCAAGTCCTGCAGGGAATACAGCTTCAGTGACAAAGTTGTGCAATCCTAGCTTATTTTCTAAAATGTAAAGAAAATTTAAAACACATGTGAATCCTTGGAATTTTTAAGCAAATACCATATCTTAGAAAACAAATAAATACATGCAAATACAAAGCCACACAAAATAACTGAGTTGGATATATACAGAAAGATTTTTAATATAGTTGATTTCTGAGAATGTCAAAATTTATCAAGAAATTCAACATTATGAATTGTTATATCAAAAGCTGCAGTACACTGAAGAAAAATAAACCCAAAACCACTTCCATATTCAAGCCTCCTCAGACTGATCCTTTGATTCTATATGAAAAATGCACAGTTTTAAAGGAAATTAAGCACCCAAAACCACTTTTCCTCTCTTTTTTTTTATTTAATGAGTCAGGGTGTTTTAAAAGCAAAAATGTTGAATGTTTGAAGAAAAGGATAATTTCCTGCCTTCAAGCAGATCTTACAGACAGCTCTGGATGCATCGGGGTTCCCAGCTTAGCATCTTCAGCAGCAGAGAAGCTGCCCACCATGCCAGGCTTTGTAGCTCCCAGGGAAAATCAATGTCCATAAGGTGACATCACTGCTCTGAGTGTTCCCATCTTCCACAAGATGCTGCTCCAGCCCACCTGTCATACTAAGCCCACTCCAACAAAGTTTCTGCCTCAGGATTTCAGCCTTTTTGGACAGAATTTATAACTCTTGTAAAAGTAATGAATAAATCTAAGGCTTTCTTCACAGAAACCGGAGGAGCTCTTCAAGGAAAAGGCTGCCACATCATCTCTACATCTATAAGAGATTTTTCAGAATCAGGAGCTGGGAGGCAACCTAGGGAGTTGCCACTATACACTTAAACTAAATTAAACCTTCAAATTCCCTGTTTGGCAGGAACAATGTACTGTGTTGTAAATGCTTTCAGCACAGACTGAATGACACAGTGAATGCTACTTACTCCAATCAGCATATTATGGTAATACAAACACTCAGAATTTAGTACTGCTTGACAGATAACATGTACATCCAATAGGTTCTCTGATATAGCATGTGTTATTCATGTACAAGGTACATGAAAATGATTTGAAAATTACCATATAATTATGGTAATGAAGAAAGCACAGGATTTTTTTTTAGTGTCCAAACAGACTAAATTCTATAGCTATTAAGCAAAATAAGTGTACAAGTGTTTGACAAGGATTAAAAACCTATGGAGGATTAAGATCACCAAGATACACAAAGAAATTCACTTTCTTAAGTTGCCACAGTACTGTCACACACCTGTTGGGTCATGTGAAAATATTGTTGGAGTATCTTCTGTGAGATTGAAAAAAAAATCTTTTTTTTTTTTTTTAACTTATTTGCTCTGCACAAGATACTCCTTTGCCAACAGTCCGTGTGCTTTTCACATTCACTTATTTCACCTACTCATGTGGGTCCTTCACAGGTCTCACCTGAAACTTCAAGGGACAGAAATTATTTTGTTCTTCATAACAGAAAAATAGGAAAATACAATGAGCTGGATCTATTTATGAAAAGAAAAAAATATTATGCAAGAAAATAATACCAAACTGTCTATCAGTCTGCAAAATAGTGTTCTGTGAATTTTTCTGACAGAGCCCTGCAGTTAAAATCCATTGAAGAGGTAGGCTGAATTTATTGAAGAGGTAAACTGGAAAGTAATAGGCAGAGCTGAAGATTAAATGAAAGCACAGGAAAGAACAAAGTCATTATCATCCTCCTTCTCTTCCTAAAACAGAGATCAGTTTCCAGCACAGAAAAAATAAGTTGGAGTCCATAACCCTTGTATGTTTTGCACTGCAACAAAAAGCAAAGTATTATCAACTTTTCCACCTTGTCTTCAGCGCCTTTACTCAGTATATGAGTGCCCAACTCTTCATCAGAACTTTTATGAAAGAAAATCACCACTGCCATCCCTGTTTTATAAATGGAGACCACTGGGGCTTTTGGGAGAGAGGAGGAAGAAGAATGACTGTGTGCAGCTTTCCACCAGTACTACCTGCAGCAGAATAATGACACTCCAGAGTCTCAATGCAGATAAGGGCTGTCTTCAAATTACTGAGTACAAAAGCA
Source organism: Serinus canaria (assembly GCF_022539315.1). Classification (NCBI taxonomy): domain Eukaryota; kingdom Metazoa; phylum Chordata; class Aves; order Passeriformes; family Fringillidae; genus Serinus; species Serinus canaria. The sequence continues at coordinate 14,402,537 of NC_066314.1, read as the reverse complement.
GGGAAAGAAAATCCCCCAGGTGTTTCACAAAACATACCTTGTTCAATTATTCATTTATTCTGTCAATTTCAGTTAAATTTAAATTAGGTTTAATATATTCCAGGGTATTCTAATGGCTGCTGTAAGTTCTCTGGGATCCCAAATAATGAAATCAGTCCTCATTAAAATCAATAGAGCTGCAGGATGTACATAGCAGTAGGGAAAAAAAAAAAAAAAAAGAAAAATCAATTTAAAGCCAAGGCCAGCAGCAAACAATGGGACTGTAGACACAGTAGTCTCAAAAGAGCCAGGAGCCAGCATGCTTAGAGCAATGGGATTTTGAAAGGTAGGTTTAGATTAGATATTAGGATCAAATTCCTTCCTGTGAGGGTGGTGTGGCAGAGGAACAGCTGCCCAGAGAAGCTGCGGACACCCCACCCCTGTGTTCAAGGCCAGGTTGGGTGGGGCTTTGAGCAGCCTGCTCTAGTGGAAGGTGTCCCTGCCCATGGCAGAGGGTTGGAACTGGATGGTCTTTATGGTCCCTTCCAACCCAAACCATTCTATGATTCTGTGCTTTTCAATTTTAATTAGAAGACATTGCATTAAAGATATTTTTCTTGCACAGCATAACAGGCCAGAGAATGGGCTGCACTTCTGGAAAGGCAAGAGGATTAAAAACAGATAAAAGTAATATAACCACAAGTAAAGCTACTGAGATGACAAACTGTCCTTTTGAAAAGAAAAGAAATGGAAAAAATATAATCAACCTCAGACCCTATTGCCAGGGACAGGGGGCTGGACAAAGGGCAGGAGAGTTGAGAAAGCCAACAGCTGAAGACTCAGTGAGAAAAAACTCTTCTGCAAGGTGAGGCTGGGAAAGGCCCTGGCACATGGGGCAGGGTGAAAGTGCTCAAACAGAGCAAGGCAGCCACAGCAGCCTCTGGCACTGCTGCACTGGTAGGGAGGAGCACCTAAAGGGCCTGGGATGACCCCAACACATACACCTGATGCTGGAATAAATGGTGGAAGCCTTCTTTAACAGTGTTACATTAAATATACACCTTCATTTCGTTCTTAATTAGCCCGTAACAGAACCACAAACACACACACACACACACACATAAAAAACCCAAAACAACAAAACCACCACCTTAAAAACCTATTGGCACCAATCCCACATTCATTCAGGGAAAACTCCACGATGAGCAACAAGGAATGGCAGCATGCATATGTGCACATGAGTACACTGTAGCTCAGTCACTACTGGGCACAATGCCCTTACTAGTAACAGTTTTAAGCATATGTCCTGATAAAAGAAAAAAAAAATTCTGGGAAATAACTGGCACAAAAGTCTTTCCTGGACTTAAATGCACAGATGTACCCATACTACCAAAAGACATTTCAGGACTGTTTACAAAACAAACCCAAAAGGGTAATTCTGGAGTAACTCCATCTGAGCTCATATTTGTGGTGGCAGATAAGATCCTTTTCAGGAGTACAGGTTTTGGCAAAAAATATCCTATTTTGACAACCTCAACTGACCATTCTAAATCTGCATCCAAGAATTCATATATTTAGATTTTTCTGGACCCAAATTCTAAGAAATGGCAGGTGTTCAGTGTCTTTCGAATCTATGCCACTCACTTGTGGTGCTTTAATTGAAATTTCTAAATCCAGTCTCAGGTTTTAATATTCATATAATCAAATATTACCCTTGTGATAGATTTCAGACATACACTGCACATCATCAAGATCTCAACAGACTTGCATATTCTCCTTGCTTAGAAAACAAAAGTAATTGCACAGCAAACTTAAACATGTGCAGTGTGAATATTAATTCAGCAGTGTCTGCTTGTATTACACAATTTTTTTGTTGTTGTTGTCCTTTGTCCCATCTGTTCTAGCAGAAAAAGGAAAAAATGATGGAAGACCCAAAAAAATTCTTATAGTGGAATCACCAATGTAGACAGATTTTTTTCATTTCATGTTCAGGATGGTAAAACCATAGGATTTCATTACCATAGCACATAAATGACAATCAAAAAACCCAAAGGATTTAATTTCTGATGTCTGAATGATTAATCTACCCAAATGCAGCATTTGGATGATGCTTTTGAAATTTCCTCTCCAGTTTCAACAGTAAAACTTGTCAGAATAGCCTCATTCTTTCCCTCTCACTTACTAAAAATGAATCTGCAAGCATCCCAACTATGCATTTCTGCTTTTCTGCCAATAAACAAAGCATCTGTCTCAATTTTTGATGCTCTAGCCTCAGAATTCCATTAGACCTCTTCCTACCCATGCTGCCTCACTCTGTGCCCTGACTATGCTTTGCAGAGATGCTCTGCTTACAGCAGAGGGGAGAACTAGAGTATAATTCCTAGTCCAAAACCTTTAATAGAAAAATATATCAGTTGTAAAGACCCAGAACAAGCTTTTAGTACCACTAGAGAACCACTTGCAGAAGCTGAGCTTCTTTCAGCAATTTTACCTGAGGAAACTGAATTTACTCACTCCTCCAAGGATTTAGCTTTTAGCTGGCACTTTCTTGTTATGTGAGTGCAAAATCATTTCCCCAGTGCTGGAAGTTGGTGACGTCTGCACCAGTTGCTGTTCATAAACGGTAAGAACAATTATCATTAAAGCAGCTACAAAACAAACCTCTAGCAGAGGGCTACGATCCATTTCTAGTGTGCTGTGAGATTTGTTTCAGCATAGCCTCCCCAACGGCAGCAAAGTGAGGTGCTGTGAATGAGCTGCCTGTTGGAAGGGACAGACACATTGCTCTTCAGTACAAAAAGGAGTGCTTATGCACCACATCAAAACTGCTACAGCTACAGAAAGCACTGCAAAGACTCATGGAATACAGAGCTAAAGGCTAATGTAATAGAGCTGGATTCTCTACAGAGCAGAATAAGTAACCTTTTAATCTGTGAACCATATGCTGCACATCAGATTTGTTTGATAATCCTTGGAGTATATTACACTCTGTATACTTCTATTCAACAGGGAAATTTAGTTCTAAATTTATCCAGAGCACCTAACAGTGTTCTTTAAAAGTTATGTATGACTTAACCACCTAGGAGAGAACTTGCTGCCACCATTTACTGCTATGTCTTCTGTATAGTATTTACATATACTTTGCATTGAAAAACCAGCGAAGCTGCTAGAAAATACATGTAAAACAAAATTTTAGATAAAGTTGGATGAAAATTTCAACACAAAATCATGAATGGCTAAAAAGATTCTATGCTAGATATTTTTGAGTCCCTTTTGAAAATATATTTTACCTCCTCTCTGAAATAAATCACTGTTACTTGGAAACACCTAATAAAGGATAGATACAAAACAGTCTTTGTGTTTAACTGCTTTGAGCAAATACTTTCCCCATCCACAGTCTTGCTTTGTTACCTCCAGGTAAAGATCGCTTTCATGTTTATCATTTCCTTGTTGCAATTAATTAAACTGCCAAGTTTTAAATCCCTGGCAGCTTATCCAATTCAGACCAATTATTCTATGTGCAAGGACAGCTTGACTACATTAAATTTATGTTCTCTGTCCTTCAGAATTCATCATGGGAGCTCAATGCCAAGATAAAAAAAATCTAAATATTAATCTCAGTTCTATGACTTTGTAACCTTGGAGATGTAATTTAATTTCTTCATATTTGTTTCTTCTCTGCAAAGTTTTAAATACCTTCCCATGCCTCTCATGAGAAGATGAATATGTGGATAATACTTGAAAACAGGCAGAAAAGAAAAGGGAGACAAAGTAGGTGTTGATCAGCTCTCCTTATGCTCACCACAAGTACACGCTGGAGGTCTGTGTTACAGTTTAGAAATACGTTGGACAAGGGGAAATGTCCAAAGGGGGGAGATGAAGAGTCAGGTTATTCTTCAGGGCAATGAATGAAAATGAAATCCAGATCTTTCTTTTGAAGTGTAAGAAGCTAAAATTGTCTTTTGGTACCTTTCAGTCTCTGATTAAGAAAGTGCTGTCAAGGTCATTTTCCTTTCCATATGAGGAGCCTCTTCTGGAAAGAATGACAGGACGGACTGGCTCTGCTTGAACATAACGTGCAGCAATTCTAACACAGCCTCAGCATTCATGTGCTCAAGTGACAGGTACTTGAAAAATGCTTCAAAAGGCTGCAGTAATAGCATCTGCTATTAGCACTGTCGTGGTTTAAGAAGAAATGAAGTTTTTTGTGATGGTGTGGGCAAGCCAATCAGTGTTCAGATTTAATATTGGCACCTGGTTTGTCCACTGAGGGCATGAATACGCCTCTGAGAACACAGGGGTTAAAAGCTGTGATCTCCCAGGGGAACTTCCTCTTGGAGTCCCACTTGAGACTGAGCAGACCTCCCCCCTGCCCAGATCTGGCTGGGCAGGGGGGGAGGGGAGCCATGTGGCCGGAGAGAGGTAGGCCAGGCCTGGGCCCAAGGGTGGAGGAGAACATTGCAAGAGCTTCGGGCAGCCATCCTCCATTCCCCCCCCCCCGGAGAGAGAGAGAGAGACAGAGCCGGTGCCTGTGAGCTGTGACAGTGGCCCAGCATGAAAGAGAAGAGGGAGTGCCCAGCAAGGCAGCCAAGCGTGGGAGTTGATGAAGTAAACCAGCAGAGCCTGAGACTTTTAACCCCTCTGAGGAAGATGAGAACCTTACTAATGCTAATTCCTCCTGAATTTGATGAGATTGAGAAGCTGTTGAGATTGAGAAGATGTTGAGAAAATTCTAAGTGAGAGGAGATGATAGAGTGGCTTTGGGCTGGACTTTTCTTGTATAGCCACAGCAGAACCACTGGTGTTCCTGTGACACAGAGACTGCATTCTAGGGGGAGGCGATGGCTCAGAGCCAAGAGAGTGCAGTGATGTGGAGGAGTGAACAGAGACGACGGGCGAGGAGGGTGGTGGTGGTGCCCTCCGCTTCGAAGAAGAGAAGAGGAAGAAGACGATCTCTGTTCAAGAGACCCCTCGGCCCCAGGGGGTGAAATTTGGGGGGGACAAGTGTCTCAAAAAGAGAAAGACTGTGCTCCCTTTGGAACTGGTCAAAGTATCCTTAAAATGAAAAACCCTAGAAGCAGCTCTGATCCATGTGCAGTGGTGAGAGCACTAAACATGGGAGTCATGTGGCGCAAGAGGGACTCCTCTCTTCTCGAGAGACTGAGAATCGATTATCTGAAGGGTGGCAGTGGAATTGGGAATTTGGTGGGGGGAGGAGGAAGAATTTGGAAAGTTTTCATCTTGTGTTCTATGTGTTTTGTGTGTCTTCTTTTGTAGTTGTAGGTTAATAAATGTTTTTTTTTCTTTTAACCTTAAGTTGGAGCTTGCTTTGCTCTGTCTCTGATCACATCTCACAGTAGGTGCCAGAAAAGGAGGTGATCTCGTGGGGGCACTGGCATTGTGCCAAGCTCAAACCATGACAAGCACTAAGCTCTGAACTTGGCAAACACTAATCACAAGAGCAAAGTGAAGAAAAATGAAGGTACTCTTTCTTAATTAAAAAAATGGAGACAAAGAATAAGGAAGAATAATTACATTTCTTTAGTTGTGTATTAATGCTACAACATAGTGAAAAATTAATCTAATCCTATCCTCACTACACAATCTGTTTTATACCCATTGATGCATATATTTCCTTACTGGAAATGAATTTAATGTACCAAACAGTAATACCCAGGGTGCTACAATTCTCAGCTAGGTAAAACAAAGGGCCTCATTGGGAGTTAAGCAAAATATGCAGCTGAAATAAAGATTTATCATACACACTTTGGTATGATGAGAAGGCCTTGGGATTTCCCATGTTAATACTACTTCAATATATCAATGTATATATTCAATATATACATTTACAATAAAACCAAGCTTTAAAAGTGCTGAAAATAAAAGCTTTAATATGCAGGTAGTCTGCTGCATATTATGTTGGAAGTTTCCCTCTTTGAGCTCTAATATCATTTTAAAACATGAAAGATCTGATTTCTGATAGTATCAAACTCAGTGAAAGTATGAACAGGACCACAGTGAATGGAATGAAGTTAATTAGTCTTTCCAGTAGCTTCTCACAACCTTCTGTAGCAACATTATACCTTTACTCATCTTATAGCTCTTGAGCAATGCCACCTATCCCCAAACAAAAGCTGAACTAAAAAATCAAAACTTTCCAGATAAAAGAATTTTTCAACACTTTCTTGTTCTATCAAAACCACTTACTTGTTCAAAGAATGGGTATCTGGTTGTTCTACAGTTTGACTTTGTTTTATCAAATCAATGCAATGTATCCTATTTATCCCATTTTATTTTATCTAATTATTCTTCACACTTTAATTTTTCTCTTTTTGCTTGCACTCCTGTATTCAATAATTTCTAACTAATCTCTTGAACCAAGAGCTGTTCTGCTTTACATTTCTATTTCACTTAGTGCAGCACTATCCTGCTTCTCAAATAGGCCTTTAAAATGCAATAATTACACAAATACATTTTATTAGCCTTGAGGCCAGCTACCACAAAACTGTTCATTTAATGAAACAGCTTTATGTTTTCCTGTATTCATATGCCAATAGTAATTACTGTTGTCAATGGATATAATGGTTTCCCTTTCTAAAACGTCCTTTGATTCAGCTATTCCTGGATTGGGGAAGGAAAGAAAAGTTCACTTTAAAGACTCCTCTAACACACTAGTTATTGTATTTATTTTTTTTTTTAACAACACCGAGTATATAAAATACAACATAATGTATACAGAAAGCCAGAGAAGTCAAACATTCAAATTCATGGAATCAGAAAAGAGGAAAAAGATCCTATTGCCACACTGACTGTGCCATTACCTTATCTGTGAGATGAATTGTGTTTTACCCAGTAGTTGTTTTTATACACATTTTTCAACACTCAACCACTCTCGGCAGGTAAGAACAAATGGCAACCTAGGCAAGGTTTGTTTGGAACAATCTTATGGGTCTTATGTTAATAATGTAGTAAGTAGCAAACAGCATAATGTTGCCTGAGGCAAAGGTAATTCAGCCCTAGTGCATTCAGAAGAGTAATGACTGTACCTGGTTTTGATTATAATCTTTAAAAAACCCCAACAGAAATGTATTACCAAAAATGCAAAAAATAACACTGATTTTTCCTTCTGGACTTTGTTTCTTTCTTTGATGATGATGATGGTGATGATGTGTTCAGTGCTTGGAGGCTGCAATATTTAACTCCATTCAGTTTATATTCACAGTTCATTCAGTATGCTCTACTGAAATGCTTATCTGGCAAATACCTTTCACTTCTGATTAGACAGGTTACTTGGAAATCAGAATGAAATTTTTATTGAGATAGAAGTATAGAACTGCACAGAAACTCAAGTGAGAATATGGATGCATTGGTTTAGGTCTCCAGAGGAAGCCAGTCTTCTTGACAGCTTTAACACAAATCCCACAACTGGGATCTTGCTCCAAAATGTCACATTGAACAAAATTGTACTTTACAGTTGACAGTTTCCATGTCAGGTATCTAGAGAACTTAGGGGCATACAAGAATTGTAGCTGAAGTATTTTAATGAAGAAGCAATTACAGGGCAACAGGCATCTGCTTTCAGACAGTCAGTTCTTCCCAGAGGTCCTTTTAGAAATAGCAACCTTAGCTAAAAACAGCATCTTGACCTGACAGCTCAGTGACAGAGGACAACTGCCATCATAGCATGCAAGACAGATGATAAACTGCTTCACAAAGTATTCTGCAACAGGCAGTGGAGCACTGTGGCTGTGGATCCTCACTGCACTGGCTCTGTTGGTCTCCTAAGGAGGACTCCAGAAATAACACTGCAATAAAAGTCCTTTTCTTCTCAAAGTGGCCAAGATAAATTAATCCCAGAAGGGTAGGAACAGTGAAGCCAAGAGGAGAAAACCCATCACATGAATGAAATTTCTATGAGTTTCATTGGCACAAAAGAAAGATCTTGCCTGAGGAAATTGCAATTAGCAGTCCTGAGCAAGATTTCATTTACAAGACGAGAACCAAAATGTAAATGGAAGATAGAGATCTACAAAAATATGAAATAGCAGCAGTTCACTGAGCAGACACACTTGGCTTATGAGGCAAGGGAAGAGTGAAAAATCTCTTCAAGCAAAGCTGTGCATGAATAGGCTATTCCCCTTTTAATGGGAAAAGTCCTGACTAAAGGTAATTCACCTAAATGCTGGGGGACTGTTTTGATATTTTGCACTATTTTTTTCTGGCCCTATTAACTTCCTCAGATATGACCTGAAATGTTTGGAGAAAATTACTTATTAAACTATTTATTATATATATATATATATATATATATATATATATGCATGTATTTATTATTTTATTTATTTATTTAAGAGTTAACAGACCTATTTAATGGACTAGGACCTAGTAATTTGGCTTCTCATGTATTTTTTTCCTTTCTCTTTTTTTAAGGTCAGACAGAGCTAAATTTGTCAGCAGGTGACTGTGAATGACTAGTAGGGTGACACTGCCTTTGTTCTGTTCAATCCCACTCAGACTAAAGCATCTCTGCACACACACACAGGAAATCTGCACATAGGTCTTTTTGTTATCACTGTATTCCCAGCCATTAAATCTGAATGCTATTGTTTTGCCATAACCTACCTTTTGTGATTTGGAAGGATTCACAAGATTTAGAAAAGTACAATCATATGGATGGCATCATATGGATTAGTCACACACAAGGTCAGCCAAACAGTGACTGGCTCACAATAAAAAAGTCTGAGTTTAAAAATGTAGAATACAAAAATAATCCCACAAAAATTCAATGGTGTATTACTAACTGATACAAAGAAACATTTAATAAAATACAATTTTATTTTTCAAATATTTCCTAGGCCAAGATAAGAAGAGTTAGCAGATACACCAGCACACTAAAACCCCAATATTCATCCAACTTCTTCCTTGTGTTTCTGTCTGGTTTTCCCTCCTGACTGCTGCCTTTGTCTTCCCTCTTCTAGGCTTCTAATTTGGGCTTAATTCCTTCCCAGGATCTACTTACTGCATCAAGAAAAACATCCAGAATCCATCCAACTAAGCTGTGCCTAAGAGGAAAGCACTGACTTTCTCAAATTGAAGTTTGTTTGGGGATCCTTGTCAAGAGAAGAACAATATGTACATCTGCAGTAGCAAGACTCTCCAGACATGCAGATTCTCTGTTCCCCCTAACTTGTTTCTAATAACACCACATACCTGCAACAACATATTTTCTTTCCGTATTTTAATGTGCTGAGAAGTTAACACAGTTCTTGAAGCAAAATTTCTGCAAAAGTAATCTCTTCAAGCTAAGTTGCTGTTTTATTTTCTAGTTCTACAATACACATACTAAATGTGCATTCTTTTCCTGAAGATTTTACCTTTTCCTCTCAGTCTGACCTCAAGCCTTGGACTCTCCACACCTCTCTAGAGCATGCAAAGCTCTGTGACTACTGGGGCTTCAGCAGGCCCATGGCTCCTGACCAGGGGAGAGCCTGGCACTCTTTGCAGAAGATAAATATTTCAGTGAAATACAGCATGCTGCAATATAAAATACAAATATTCTGGGGTTAGAAAGTAAAGTTCTAATTAGTACTGTACTCTCAAACACTGATATTGCATATGACAGATCTTACTTGGACTGGCAAAAAATGGGTGACATCTGGCCATTTCTCACAAAGAATTTAAAATCTGAGCTTCATTTATTAAAAATGCTGTCACATATCATCAGCAAAGCTCCTTTTTCTCATTACAATAAATACAAAGGATTCTCTATGTGGTATTTTTTCCTCCTTTAAATGGAAAGACTACCCTTGTTAGAGAAATGAGACTCTCATGGCCAGTGCAGAAGCTGCTGTCTGTGACATTTGGCAGCGCAAGACTACAACCTTCCCTCTGGAAGGAAAGCCTGCATAAGGACAGAGCAAGCTTTTCACTGGTGGGCATTATGGGGAAAGAGGAGGGGAGAAATCAGATCATTATATTCTACACTTAGAATATAATGAAGAGAACTGTCTGCAGAATTACACTGTTGGAAGCAGAACATCACATAGTTTCATTCCTAAAGGTTGACTGCATTACTGAAATATCTGTCTCCGGCACCAGGAAGGACTCACTGTGCTAAGTGCTGTTCAGAAACAGAACAATTAAATCACCTCTCCCAAAAAGCTTGCAATATAAACACAAGGCAAAAAACCCCAAATGGATGCTGACAGATGGGGAGAGATGAGATAATGAGGAAGCATCACTAATTCCTGACTTGAGACTATGTCAGCGCACTGACACCATGAACTGCTCACAAAGATTTTACTTTGAGAAGGGTGCCTTTTTTTTTTTAAGAACCACATTCAGGAAGAGAACTTGCATTGCAAGGAAAAAGGAAATTAAAGGTTGACAGCTTACAGTAGATAACACAGGTGAGAAGCCTGGATTGGGGAAACACCAATTGGTATTGGGAAGATTGCTACCACAGAGAAAGGAAACATCAGTTTCCCTGAGTGGTCAATTATACAACTGCACAGCATATCCACCTGTCAGCTCTGTCCTTTACAGAGAACAAGCAAAGTACAAAAAAAACCCTAAAGCTTTTAAGCTCTTTACACCTAGGCTAGTGGCTACAGTAAGCTGTGCTGTCCACAGGGACACCTCTGGCTGGCAGAAACCTGCATGTTGAATGAGCCCAAAGTCAACATATTGATCTAAATAAAAATACACTAGCAGCCTAGTTCAGCGTGCTGAAAGCTTGGACCATCATGGCATCTTCATGTTGGAAAGAAGCAAGCACCTTGTCTCATCTTCTCAAAACAATTTTTATTAGGAATACTGAGAGAAGCCATAAGGATATGTGCTTTGTCCTTGAATGCTGGAGATTGGGACACCCCTTGAAGGTTAAGGCTGCTCTTGCCTTAGATGCTCCTGCTGCCTTAGCAGACACAGTAACATTTCCTTCAGACACAAACCTTATGCCAGCTGCCTTTTCATTCAAGTCCTTATCTCAGCCTGGCACTCAGAAATCTGAGTGACGTAACAGTCTGCATTTGATGGAAATAACTGTTGAGCTGGGAGCTGTCAGCATTTATTACAGGCATAAAAAGGGCCACATAAGAGACCAGAGAACAACAGACTTACACAGTTTTTGAGAAGAGGCAAAAGTGTATGAAACAAAGGTAGTTTTTGAAGAAGGAATACTGACAGAATGTTAGCTTTTGCTAGTCATATTCTCTCATGAGGAGGCATGGAAGAAAACCAGAGACAACATATTTGAAAAATACATTGAAAAAAATCTTTAATACCTATCTGGCAGACCTATGTGAGCTGCAAAATTCAACAATTTCACATTTAAAATGTATCAAGTAATAGTATGCACACAGCAAATAAGTGTGCATTGTAGCCTCTCTTCATTGTTCTTTACAGATACCTGCAGACATGTCATGGAAGGAACCATCCTCAACAGCTGTGTCACAAGAACACCAAAGGAATCACTGCATAATTCACAAAAAAAAAAAATTAGCTGACTTTGTTGGGCAAGCAGCCTTTATGGCTACTATTATTTGACACACTGCCCTTTGGTGGCTGATACCTTGCCAGAAGATTAGAAACCAGAAGAAACCTTTCATAACACTGCTGGGGAAATCTGATCCCACAGGTAAGGTGGCATCTCCTGAAGCAATGGTGACGCTCGCCCAGCCAAGTCAGACTTCTAGAATGATGGACAGAAAACATGGGTTTAGAAAACTGCAGGGTCAATTCCTGATGGATAGATAAATATTTGCTCCATGCCTTCTCACCACCAGGTCACACACTGTTCAATCTTCTCCAAAAGCTAGAAAACCTATGCCATTGATATGGGCCATCACTGTGATCACCCTGATTTCTTCAGTGAAGACATTGCCATACTACCATCAATGGGTTCCATTTGACTCAGATACACAGTGGTCTCCAAGGGTATAATCCTCATGAGGTCCAGCCTGAGCCTCTGCAGAGCCTTCCTGCCCTTCTGCAGATAATATCCCCAACCAAAAATTCAGAGACCATTGCTGTCTGTGAATTTACTGAGGGTACATTCAACCCTCTCATCCACAACAGTTACCATTTATTAAATTAGTAATACATATAAACAACAATTACTTATGCACACAATATAATTATGTATTTTTATCCTGGAAAGTATTACAAAGCACCTTTTCTTAAAAAGCTGGAAACAGTTTAAGTACCTAAGCAGAGGTGGGAAGTAAGTACCTGTTCTGTAAGGGGAAACCACAGGGCTAAAATGAAGCAGCAGCAGATTCAGTGCCATGTGTTGTTCTGCTTTACTGAGGAAAAGCAACTCAATTGGAGCATTACATTCTGCTCCCATTCTTCTGCTTTTGTTCCTCTCTCCTCATAAGAGCTCTAATTTCACGTAGGTAAAGATCTCCCTTACAGAGAGGTTTCTGCCTGAACATTTCCTCCTACAAGGCTTTGCTGGTTTATATACCTCTGTGCAGCTCAAGCAAGATTATACCAGACAGCAGTGCACTTCTGGCTTTAGTGAGAAAGCTGCTCATTTAAAATCTTGCACGAATCCAAACATTCAGAACATAGCTGCTACTGTGAGTTTTTGAGAAAGCTGACTGACATGACAAAACAGCCAAGCCATGTCATATTGCTGCACTTAATCATTAATTAGTCTAATGAACACTGAAATCCCACCAGATAGGATGAAGCTGTGACTCAAAGCAGCAGATGTGATTCTGGTCTGAAACCTCTGGGGAGCATCTGTGACAGTGACTGCAGCAGTCAGTCTGAAGAGCAGTGCCACAGAGGAAGACATTTCTGCCATGGAGGAAGAGATTAGTCCTTGAATGGCAGTTAATTTGTTCCAGACAGAGAATTTTGCTGTCAGGAAAGGAAAATGTCTTTTATGAAACCAGAATAAATCCCCAAATGGTTTCTCTACAGAGAACATCTAGTTTAGGGAGGTGTGATAAATACTGGTTGCTTATAAGTTCTTCATAACTTTAGAGAGAACAAGAAGCAATAAACCAATGCACAGAACCTAAGACACACAAAAATAAACATTTTAGAAGGTGTATGTCAAATATACTTCAATGCTCCTGTACATAATGGTTTATAGTGCAGAAAGCATGGAATCTCTGCAAGATTATGTTGTTAGAAAAACCCAAAAGTTGATTTATTGAAAAGATCAGCTTTATACTGGAAGAGAAGATGAAAGACAGAGTGTGGAGGTGCCCAGGCCAGTGACAGTCATATAGCTCTAGCCACCCTGCATGACCCTGCACATACCACTCAGAACACTAAGAGACTCCCCTGAGTCATCATCAAGAGCTGTACAGAAGCTGAACTACAATTTTTTTCCAAGGTAATAGTCCAGATGAGTCTCTTGTCTGAGTTAGAAAAACTCAAAAGTATGACATCATATCTTTGTGTGAATACTATTGTAATATACACACTACAGGAAGCTAAAATGTGTCACTTAAGGGCAGTAAGTTGCAAGTCTGAATTAGAAAATGTGCTAAAAGTTTTTTGCAAGCATATAGTGCAGGGTTTTTAAGTCATTGTAAGAAGGAATGGAGGCAAAATAACATGTTCTTTGCAGGAATCTACTGGTTTCATTTGTCCCTCAGCTGAGTAAGTCTCAGAAGTAACATTCCCTCAGAAAAAAAAAAAAAAATTCAGAAAACAGAACAAGAACAGCTTTTAGAGCAACCTGCAAAAGAAAAAAAAAGTTTTGCAATATCATCTATTTTCTTTACAAAACCATTTGCTTCAGCATATCCTAACAAAACATAGCAGAAATGAGGGCTCAAGTGTTGTCACAGATGACCAAGAGCTGCTTGTTCAGTTTTCAAAAGGCAAAGCCTAGACAGGGCTCTTAGATTTTGCTGAGAGGATGGGCAATTGAGCCAAACTTCTAACCATGGAATTAATTTCTTTTTCCAACAGTGGCTTTACATGACATTTCAAAGGACTGTCCATCCCATCTGATGGGTTTTTATTCTTCTTTCTGTACTTCCTTTTTTTAATTTCCCAATCTAGCATTGGCTAGTCTTCCTCCAACACCAGCTGTCTGCAGTAGCATATTACACAATTAAGGGAATTAAGATTTCCAAAACTGGACAGAAGTCCACAGTCTCAAACTGCTTACCCATATTTATTGCCTGGGTAATGTGCATTTCTGCACTGAAGAGTTTGCAGAGATGGTGGCATCTCTTACACTGATGCAAGGAAAAGCCACTGGAGCTGCTCAAGCATAACTGAAGGCACAGTAGGGCAGCAGAATCCTCTTCAGAGATGCTTAAAGAGGAGATGACCATTCCAGTTGGCAGGAGAGAAGGGATTTAGCAATATGGGCATGTGTTTAAATGATTTTCTAGCTGGTCTAAGCTAACAAATATGATAAATCAATTAATAGTTAGACAAATATCTGATCTGTGGAGACTTGAGCAGTATCTTGTAGAGCCTGTGTTCCAGGTCAATTGTGATATCCATATATATATATATATATATATGGCATGGGGGGGGAAGGGGATTGTTTGTTTGGGGTTTTTTTTCTTTTACCACAATACATCCTGATTCTGCCTCTGTTCAGAATTACAGCAGTGCTTGAGTTAGTTTACCACACTGTGACAAGAATCATAAAAAACTGGGGTTTGAAGTAAGATAAAAGCATTAAAGAGAGGACTACATGCCCTGAAAAATACAATGAGCTAGCCCTCACTAATTTTACTTACTCAAAACTCTGATAAGGTATGTAAGATAGGACTTACTACTGTAATAGATGTAATATGTTTGTAATATATTTGATAATATTCATGCAAATGTGTTAACACACATAATTTCTCTACTACAATATGAAATTGAAAAGAAAGAATGATTACTTGGAATTAATACATTTTTCCCTTGAGAGCTGTTCCATTTCACTAATAAGTCATTCTCCATTCCTACATGAACCAGAAAAAAATATGAACTGTATCCTGCCTTTTATTTCCACTGTAAATTAGTGACATTACAGGCATGTGTCACAATCTGAAACAAAATCTGGTTCTCATATATTAAGATGGTTGAAAAATCTAAAATTCCTGGAATGTGCCATCACTAACAAGCATAATTTACACTTTTCATTCTGATAAGCTTCCAGTGGAAATAAGACAGCTGCTGGCTTAGTGTAGTGCTAGGATTTCTTTTAGTTTGTATATCATCTGTAACAAATTCATCTGACATCTATATTACACTGTGGTTACACAGTTTCAGTTCTCACATTTCAATAAGGGCTCATATGAAGGACAGAGGAGGTTTTAAAAGGTAACTTTCAAAACTTTGTTTAACAATAGCCAAATTGGTCCAAGAGAGATCTTACCTGATTCCTTACTTGCTAAGGTGTTCCTTACAGCACCAAGTCCTTCAGAACTTTTTTCAGTACTTTCACCTGCTTCCCTCTCTCACCAACATGCAGGGGCAATAGGTATCCTTTAGTAACAGAAGACTTTAGCTTTTGTCATCTTCTGTTTTCAAGAACTAATTTCAGTACTTTCATTTAAATCTATTATTTAAAGACCTGAAGTTGAAAACATTAAATTTTAGCTGCTCATTTTCTCTTCTGCTTCCCCAGTCTACAAATGTACAATAGAAATTATATAACCAAGGAAGTAAGAAGAGGGAGTGGAATAAGAAAATCCAAATTGTCTTAACTGTTTGCTTTTATTGTGCTTTTGTTTCCTCCCCTGGCTTGTAACAGGGCTCTCCCTCTTTCTTCTAAATAAAAAGCCTCTTCGACTCATAACTGACCAAAAGATTCAAGTTTACATGAGGAAGGGGCCTCCAGCCAGTAGAAGTTTTAACCAGCAGTCCAATACATCCCTGTTCCAATTTCTCCTTGTGAAACATATGAAATGTTGCTGATAACAATATGCTCTCACATCCTTTTTCTATTTTCAAGATGTCTGTAAAGCATGCTTTGGGTGAGTGCAGTATACAAGTGACTATTAAAAAGAATTTAAATATCACAAAGGATTTTATTCTTTCATGAAAATGTCTTAAAATCATTCTCTGAATCATTCTCCCAGACTTGTCAGAACTCTGTAGAAAAAATCCCCAAAGATTTTAAGCAGTCATAGGTGAGGCCCCTCTCACCTGCACAGGCTTAGACTCAATTTGCACCCCTCCAGCTCTGACACCACCTGATTACCAGAAATTCTCCAGGAAAGAACCAGCCCCCCCAAAAGATGAGAACCCAAGTGTTGCTTAGTTCCCCTTCCTGATATCCCCCTCCCTCCTTGGACTCTCCTCCTTGCTGGCCTTACAGGCATTATTCTTTCTCACTACACTGAGTAATTAAGAGTCTCATCAGTGATTTCTCATTTTCTTTCAATCTGGTGACTGTGCTGTATATCACACCTTCTGTAATGGCCCATTTTCACCACAGCCATCTCTTGGTTTTGTAGACTGCTCCCAATAACAAGGTCTGGATTAACTTTTAGATACCACCATGTTTTATTCACAGTTCATTTCTGGACTATTTTCATTTATAGCAAATCTTTGCAATGCACATAACCTTTCAACCTTTTTTTGGGGCGGTCTCCAGTCTGTGGCACAAGGCATGCTGAGTAGCCTGTGGCAGCTTAACTCTTATTGACAGACTCCAAAGAATCCAATTTACAGAACTGGCTCCTCTGCCCTTAAAGTAAAGGTGAATAAACAGATCTAAAGGGCATCATACCTCTTACTCTGTGTTTGAATGGCATCAGTAATATATTTCACTGAGGTTGTTCATGTTGCTGTATTAGGCACCACCTAACCAGGTGACCTTTTACACTTTAATTTTGTGTCTTTTCAAGACTGATTACATTGTGAACTTGGAATTGTTTCACATTTCTATATTTCCTGTCTTTCACCTAAGAAGAAGACGCTTCCTTATTGCTACAAATACACTCCAATTTTTGAATAAAATGTGGCCTCTAGGTTTTGCCAAGGGAGCAAATCTACAGCACAAACCAAGCCCTCCCCTTACTATTCTATTGTGCTTTACAGGGAAAAAAAAAAATTAGTATCTGATTTCCTGATAGGTCTCAAAATAAATGCTAGAGACAACAAAAATGTACAGTTCAACAGAATGTTGCATATTAAACATTAACTGTTGCATGAAAAAGGAATTTTTACAAGATGATTAGAAATGTTCAACAGAAGAAAAACTGTTGAGACCTGTTGTGCTCCAGGAGCTGTTTGGGCAAATAATACATTAAAACAAACAAACCAGTAGTGCTATTTAGGGAACTTCTTCCAGCAATCCTTCATGAATGATTTAAAAACAGCATCACTGCTCTGACTTCATTTCATTACTTGGCTCTACATAGGAACAAACTGAATGAGATGCATTTATCTGACTAAACAGCTACACTGGGTATATAGAACATGTAAGGCAAAGACATTTTCACACAATTTCTCCTGCATGGCCCTGCAGTGAAATTAACACTGGATTTGTGACCTGAAAGTTATTACTAAGGCAACAGATAGAAATCAAATTCACAGAGCTGTGAATTCACTACAGGCAAAAGGGAGAGCAGAAATCAAAAGCAGAAAAATGTCAAAAAATTTCTATTAAATACACAAATCCTTCAATAACACCAAAAGAAATGTTAGAAAATATGGGTTCAAATATATTTCTTCTTTAAATAAATACTTTGCTTTTAAGTTACCTCCAAAGTGACAGTCTTTCTTTAAATATGCTTTCACAGCCTGAAGAACTACAGGAACAGATATTATCACCTACCATGGAGAAAACCACAGTAAGGTAAAACAAAGAGTACAATCAGCAGGACTCTGAGTTGATTTTCAATGTTTTAATAGAAATGTCCAACCTTCTGACTGGTTTTTCCCAGATTTCATTCAAGAAAAACTGGGGGTAAAATTGTGCATTTGTGCACTTAGTCTCTGCCGATCAGGCAAGATTAAAATAAAACACATGCCAAATGAGAAGACAGACAGCAGGATTTCTATTACAGTAATTTGGTATGTTAACTCCTATACAGTTCTTTGAACATGTATTTTTGAAGATGTTATAGATTTCCAAATGAAGATATTACAAGCCTTTGTATTAGTAACAGTCAGCACAAAATTTACAAGGAATTTACTTCTGAAAGCATTACACTGAAAAATACCTATTTATTAAAGGCATTTAACTTGGGTTTTGTTGAAGATTTTTCTTTTTTTTTTTTTTTTTTTTAATTGAAGTATCAATTCATACTCAGGTCCTTTATAATACACCTGCAACATTTTAAAAATGATTAACCAAACCATCAGTAGATGGATCCAGACTGTGGCAAATCATTTGCACCTGTCACACAATGAGGTTTACTTTTATTTACTTTACTTTCATTCTATTCCATTCTTTAGTATATATTCTTCTAACCAGTAACCCAGGATAGAACCCAAAAAAGACAGTAAATAAGGAAAATATTTCATGTGGTCATTCTTCAACTCATGGATTTAAAGGTGCAGATTTGGGGGGCAAAAAACCCAAACAACACAAAACTCCTACAGCTAAGCAGATGTTCAGCACCAGAAAAATAAGGAAAACCATTAATACTTACAAGATTTATAAAATAAATAAAAAAAAAATCCATTGTTTCAAAACAGAGTGAGAGCCTATGGTTAAGAGCCCCTTACATTACCTCACATCAGCACCCTGAACCTGCCTCCTGTGCCAATTCAGAAGGGTTTTCATTGTTTATTTTTTAGCCTGACAAAAATTATAATGCATATAAATCCATCTCAATATTATTTAATGTTTTCAGTGGTCTAGGATTTTTTAAGTTGAGGTTTTAGGTGGGGGCTGTGTTTGGTTTTCTATTTTTTTAACAATAACGGATAGATTATGAGAATTATCAGAAGATGGGTATAAAAGTTGAATATAAAGGAAATTAGTCTTTACTTATAAACTTAAATTAATCTGTTTTGTATGTCTACTAATTTCAACACCAAACCCCCAAGTATGTTATTTCCAATATTTTCTCTGCTGTTGTAACAGTTTAAGCAATTAGAAGCTACAATTGTTTCCTACTTCCCTTGAGACACTCAATATAGTACTTCTAAGCACTGAACTGTGTTCCAATAATCATTCTACATTTTACTTCATTTCATCCCATTAGTCCCATTATATGGCATCTTGAAATACTTCCTTGATCTTCCAATAAACCTTCAAAACTTTTATATATGAATTACCTATCCTTTGATCTCCAACAGTCAGAATGAGGATGTACCTGTAAAAACCATCTTCCAAAAACTCTGGTTAGTTTGATCAACAGGCCAAGCAGCTTAAGCAGGATATGTATTTTATAACTTTAATCTAGTTAACTACCCCATCATGATTCACTGCTTTGTTTTCCTTCTTTCTTTTTTTCTTTTAAGTGGCATAAAGCTTTGATTTTTCCTTTTCTATTTCAAAAGGAATAAGAACACAAAATGCACAGAGAAATGGCATTAGCAGTGAGAAGCTTCAGCCTGAGAGGGAGTCTTGAAGACTGATGTATGACATTGGCCAAATAACCCAAATTTCACGTTTTAACTTCTTTGTTTTATGGCAAATTACAAATCTATTCTTTTAAACTAACTTTTAAACTACAGGAGAAAACAGCTTTGGTTTAATTTTTTATTTTTAGTGGAAACTTGGAATAGTGTGGATTTATTGCTACCAATGCTGACACACAGGTGACTTGTTTTTAATAAAGATGCAGTTTCTTACTTGTATCCTAACTACCCTCTTACAATTATTTCACCTGACAAAGTACAGCCTTTGGAGCTAAATCATTAAACCCCTAAGTTTTTCAGGGTTTTGCAGGTCACCCTAAAAATACACACAAAAATATTTAAGAAAAACACTTCAATTTTTAAACAAAAATTCTAAAACAAAGGAGTTATTTTTCAAACACAGTAAATGGTACAGAAACTTCAGCAATGTAACTGCCTTAAAAAATGTTCAAGTTTACTGAACTGCCTTCTGCAGCCTACATCTATCCATCCAGGTCACTCAGTTGTGCAGTTTGCTGGTAAGTCCAAAACCAGAATGAAGGCTAAGACCTAAATGAGCTTTGCTCATAGCTCTTGAACAGCTGTAGAGCCATATTGGATGCCCAGCTGGATGACCCAGCTGTTTTCTCTTCCTATCCCTCTCTGTGACTCTCAATCCCAAGTCACCACTACCTGCACTGCATCCTGCCTGTGGAACAAGAGAGCTATTTCTTTTCTCTCAGGCCTGCTGCAGTGTTCCTTAACCAGCTGATCTTGTGCTGGCTGGTTTGGTTTTCATTCATGGATGAAGCTATTGGCATCCTGTCATCAATAGATTTGTTTCAGCCACTTACTAGCAGATTGACTAAGGCACACTCCCCTTACTAGGTGGTATTCCCTTCCCACATCAGCATTTACTAATGACTGAGAAGAAGGGAGAACATCAGAGCAAGGTCCCGAGAAACTGGAGTCCAGTTTGGGCTCCTCCCTGGTCTGCACTGATGGAGAGGTGAGGGCAAACAAAGAGGGGATGGAAAGGATTGGCTCTGCCAAGTCACAGCTGCTGTAAATACTGCCCAGGCTTCTTGCTGAGAGCATGTGATGAAAGGGAATTTCACATTTCTTGTTACCCACACAGCCAGCATCTCAGCTGCTGACAAGAACAGCTTCTGCCCAGCCTAAGGCTCTGTACTTCCAGCCAACTTCACCTCCAAATCTGAGTTTGTCCTTGGCCACAGTTCCAAAGTCGCTGCTTCTCTCTATAAGTTGTGTGATAATTTTTCAAATTTAATGAACAGATTTTCACAAACAAATAGTTCAGTTCAGATCTACCATTTTACTGGGGGAAAAAGAATTAAAATTTAATAATAATGATAATAATAATCATCATTTCCATTACCTGTTACAGGGCTTGGAAAAAATACTGTATAAACCTGTTTGTACACAATAAACTTGTGTCCAATGTTTACAACTCGCTGGCCATCAGATGTTTGAAGTTGGGTTTTTTTAAATATATTTAATTTTCAATGCACTGTTTACTTTAAAAGAAACAAGCTCAGCTGTGATACCAGTACACTGCCTATGGAAAAGTGGCTGCTGAAAATGCAAAACTTTCCAAAAGCCTGAGTCAGAATTTCATTTTCCTTTTCAAGTACTATGAAACTGATATAGGCAGTTTCCATAAACCCTCATTTAGAATGTTTTAGAGTGAGTAGTATGAAATTATTTTGCTTATGAACTACAATTTGTTCCTCTCAAGCGTTGTTATAAGTCAATCCCATTATTTCTGTATAGCACATACAACAGAGACAGCTGGTGTCATGGCACACTCACCTCACCTAGCGTGTTTGACTAGACTAGACTCTGGTTTAGCTGCTCTTATCAACTATCTGCAGTCTATATAAAAAGCATCTACATGCCACTGAACTATTTCACGTGATGAGTTTGCACACAGGACTATCTAAAACATCTTGCAATATGAAGGAAGGCTAAAATGGTAAAATGAAGGGCCACTTCTTAAAAAAATGTCATTGAAAGAATTTATGAAAACCTACAAAAAAATCTTTAATGAATTATTATCTGAAAAGCAAGTGGATATTCAACATAGAATTTCTTTTTGTTTTATTAAACATCACCTAAAGCCTAAGAGGAAAATATAAAATCTAAAAGAAAGATATAAACTGGACAGTTTACCCACAAAAAATACTGAAGGATGAAAACCTAACCAGGCAGCAGCCTTAATGGCATGGAGTCATCAGAGAAAATTAGACTTGTCAATTACCAAATCTTCTCAATTATCCTGACAATTCTACAAAGTTTGTATCTAGAAAGAACATTAATGCAATAGTGCCTCCTTTAGTCAGACTTAAAGCCCAGTTGGGTCTGAGAATACTCAAGAAAAACTGAGGTGACAAGTTACTGGCCATCCAAAAATAAATGCCACATGGCAGTCTGCTTGAGACTTACTGTGCCCAATCTGCATTTAAGCCAAGAGTACAATAAAAGGTACTCTCCTCCAGTAACTGCTGTGCAACTTGGATGACATTTAGCATTGGGCCAGACTGGGGTTTTGTTTTGTCCATTGTTTGTTTGCTTGTTTTTTAAATACAGTATGCTACTTTCTGGATTTTGTTTTAAAATGCACAGCCAGAGAACACAATAGAAACCTATACAACATTAAAAGTCAATGTCTAAAAGTCAAAGAAAAATGTGAATCACCATTACTTTTTGCCAGTAGAACTTCTGTTTACAGATCTCAGACACTATTTTCCAATATTCAAAACAACAACCAATGCTCTAGGAAAACCTCATTTCAATGACCAGCTTATTCATTATAAATGTGTCATAACCTGTAAATGCATTCAGTCATTAATTATAAATCTCTATCTATATTGCTCTGATGCTGAAAGAGTGGAGTAGGTTGCTACTACTTGTGCAGTAATTCACAAAATAAGGTATGAAAAGTTTTTCTGCAGTCAGACATGTCAGATTGTCCAATGTTCCCTCTTCAGTATTTCATTTTGAAGAAGTTAAAAAACTGGAATTTAAAGATGAAGTTTCTGAGTCTTGACTTTCCCCACCCCTCTGGGGATTGAGCTGCACTCTCATTTTAAGGAGAACTACCAGGTTGGTTCTGAGGCTACAGCGAGCTGCTCGCAGGTGTCAGCTCTGAGGCTGCTGCACAAAAGAGCTGGCAATTAAAGCTGCCAGGAAATGGGCTTTTCATTAAACTCCCCTCTGGTCTCTATTCAACTCCAGAAGTATCCCGACTTCTTTCCCAGTCCCACTCCTATTTTCTTGCAGTCTCTCATTCACATTCAGCACAATATTTTTTCACTTTTCATATTAATTATTCTTATATTCTTATCTTCAAACCCTAAATTTCCACTTGTTACATAACCTCCTCTTGTCTTCTTTTGTATTTTTCTTCTATTATCCAACTTCTTTTTCTTCTCTCATTATTCTGCGCTTTTTTCCTTCTCCATATAGTATTTTATTCCCCTCCATATTTCTTGCCAGCTGAAAAAAGATGCTTCTTTTTATCATCCTTTTTTCTGGCTCTTTCATTTGCTTGCATAAATTAAAAAAGCAACACTGCTAGAGCTCAAAAGCATCTGAGGACCAAATTCAAGCAGCAATACATTTTATATGTGGATTCATTTAACTTCTAGGAGGTGCAAAGATATCTCAGAAATAAAAAAAATATTTTATTAAATAGGAATAACAGATCATATGCACCTGCAAAATAGCTTAGCAAAAATGCTGAAGGCCATATGCTTTCCCTCTTGACACATCATACCACTTTCCTGTAGCAGAAAGCTTTGCTAATACAATGTGAAAAGATAATGGCAAATTACAAAATTAGCACCACATCAAACTTAGTGTTTCAACTGCAGAACAAAGTATTTTGTCTGGCTTTCATCACATCCACTCAAAGTATTGTGAGAGTAAGAATAATCAAGATGATGCAGCTGTCTCTTCAATCTTATCTCAGATTTATAGTCTTGAGGGCATTGGCAGTCTTTGGGAACAAACAAAAAGCCTCTCAAAGAGCAGCAGAGTCTCCAGCATAGGTCACACCACCTGCAAGCAATTTTGTCAAGACAATACTGAGCTCCTTCAATTATGGCTAAGTTACTGCCTACTATTGAAGAGAACTTGGGATTTTTTTCCAAAACTTTTCTTCCCCATGGTTTGGAAGTATTTTAACTGCCACAAGGCTACACATTACCAGAAATGTTTTCAGAAGCCCTGGTTCTGCAGGAACATGAGCACAGAGATAAAACATCCATTGATGGTTTTCACTACACAATGTGGAACAGTTCAAACCCTTTAAGTCCCCTCTTCCTCCCACCCTCCAAAAATGGAACTTCTTCAATTTTTTAACTTTTTTTTTTTTTAACCTCAAAATGCTCCTCTTCCCTCAGGTTTTAACTATGGGCAATTCTGGGTTTGAAAATATCTTAACATCACTGATTTAACCAAATTCTGAGATATATTACTATTAAAAACTAATTTGTAATAACTACTCCCCTGGACTATAACTTCCTTCACAAGGCCTTTCTCAGTCTCCTGCCAAGCAGATTTGGGCTCCAGGCTTGAAACAATGAGCTTCTGTTTTCAGGATGAGAAAACACTAGAATGATAAGAAACTGAGAAGTTAAACCATTTCAGACCTGCTCACACCAGTGTGAGAGATGCTTGTCTAAAATTGTATGACTTTAACAGGGCAGTTAAGCTGGTGAAAGCCATGACAAAAAGGAAACATTTGTTCTGCGTCAGGCACTGCATCAGACAGCAGTGATACCCTTGTTCTTAGGGGAAAAAAAGGAATCAAAGCAATAGGTCACTGACCTTTATCCTTTTGCTGACTAAATTTATCATGCTAGATTTTTTTCCTGTGACAGTCACAACCTCCTTAGCCTATTTTTACATTTTGATTCTCTTTTAGATCTACCTCCTCAATGCAGAAGTTGCTCCACATACTGTTCTCACCAATTCAGTAACATCCAGTTCCTGATGAGTTTCTGGTTCCTCGTGGCTGGATTTTATATACGTTCATGTCTATAACAAATGTGATTCAAATACACTATGAAACTATTTCTGTGCAAAAACCAGATCACTTTATTACAAAATAAAAAGAGCTGAGCACAGCCTTCAATAATTCTTATAGCATTATTTCTGGTTTTCCTCTCCCCATCCTCAACAGAACTCCAACTACATATGGACTTCGTTGCTCTCATTGGCTTCATTGCTGATATCCAGTTTTTAACCAGAATATTTATACCAGATTACTGAATTATTAAGCATGGAGGCTCTAGATTTTTATTGTTATCTCCCTGTGTTTCTTGCAAGTAATTTTTGGGTTTTTGCATCTCTTCTTCTATGGGTACACTCAGTGACTATTTTTAGACCTCTGCAAAATTCCTCTAACGCCCATAATTTTTGATTCAAGCTTTTCTTTTCTAAAATTGATGCGTTACTCAGTAAAGCATATATTGGGCAAGTATTAAATCATTCTACAATTGTGTTATTTTTTATGTTTTCATGTCCCTTTGTGATTTTATGATGGGGGTTTAAATGAGCTTTTCAGACACACACAAATTCACTTTGATAGCCTCACTTTCCTTACAGTAAAATACAAGATTAAACAAATTATTTTAGAGCAGATTTATGATGGGGGTTTAAATGAGCTTTTCAGACACACACAAATTCACTTTGATAGCCTCACTTTCCTTACAGTAAAATACAAGATTAAACAAATTATTTTAGAGCAGAAAGAGCATAAACTCTCAAGCCAGAAGATGAGAACAAGCCAGGGCCTGTCATGGATGGTGCCCTGTTAAGTTAACTGGTCAGAGGGCAACGAGAGGCTAAATTCTCTGCCACAGAAAGCCAGGCAATGTGGTATTCACATATCCCCTGAACAGAAGGATCCTGGGAAGCTGTGAGGAGCTGTAGGAAACTTAGAGAGAAGACTTCAAACAACGATTATCTCTCTTTCTGTAACTGTGGTTTGTAGATATGATTCTCCAGAGTGTGCTATTTACAGTTCACCAATAGTGTGAGAGAAGATTCCTAAAAGCCAATCAGGTCTTAAGTCCACCATTGTTTCTATAAGAACTATGATTTCCAATAATAAAGTGTTTTTTCATGCCTTTTGATGATGGAGTGTCTATATCACCTTTTCTGTCCCCAGTACCCCATCGGTGATAAGGCAACTGCAAGTTGGGGTCATCAGCCTCTTCTTCTATGGCCTCAAAAGGGCCAACAAACAAGGATTTTCAGTAGCACCAAAGGTACGGTGAACATCCACTGTCAAAATACCTGTCATGTCTGTTCTTGAGAAACCACTGAAGGAGAGTCCACACAATAGTAGACCCTCCAACCATAATCAATGCCTGCTTTCATGCTGCAAGAGAAAAGCAATCCCAGAATGACACAACTAAACACTATGAAGAGAAAACTAGTGCTTAGAGAGTTAATACAATCTGACAGCTCCTTAAGGTACCAACTAATTACAGCATAAAAGGCATTTACCAATTTTTATGTAAGCAAGCCATCAACACAGAGCTGATTACTTGTATTTGAAAAATGTCCTTTCACAGGAGAAAGTCTTTCTTGCATACCTGATAACTAAAAATTTAGTTATAATGGAATATTAAAAGAGATTGGATATTGCAAATGGTTGACAATCCAGTCCTTTAACAACAGTGCCTTCATGTGTTTATTATAGGCATTTTATTATTTTAATGCTAAGATTCAACCACATTTTATAGTTGTAATTCTGTCCTCCTACACATCCACAAGTAAATTAGGTCAATTCCAAACTATTTGTAAAACCTCCTACACAGAAAGCAGTTTGAGATTTTAAAACATAGTAAGTTTAAAATAAAAAAAGTCAACCTACCAGTGTCATAAGCCTTATGAACTGTCAATTCTTTGTTCTAGCCTAATAGGGCATCTCAAAGTATTATGAACCAAACTGTGAGAATGACTGTCCTTGGCCAGAGATTGCATGCACACCACATTTCATAACATTTTAATAATTTTTATTATGTAAGTTTCCCTAATTAACTTCTAAATGTATTTCTGCATTTGGCATCTGTAACATCCTGTGGCAATGAGTTCCAATATGTAATTATGTGTGGCATGAAAAAATGCTTATTTTAAACCTACTGCTGGGTAAGAGCTAGGAGTCACCAAAAATGTGTTAGAAGAAATGATGAATAATCATGCTCTCCCCATCCTCTCCATAACATTAGTAGCTTTATATACCTCTTGTATTCCTTCTGACCTCATTTCTTTTCCAAGCTGCAGAGTTCTTATCATCCTGTTCAAACACAGGTATCTCTTTCCCCACATATAACCTGGTTTGCTCTTATTAAAAGAAAGGACATCTTCAACTGTTCCTACTATTCCAGATGGGCCATGGATGTGGTCATGATGTTTGTATAGAACAATAATGCAATTGCAAGCCCTCTTTTTTGAGTAGTAACAATTTAGACTGCCATGCATGTTAGTTACCCAGTTCCCTCCTGCAGGCATTATTGAATAACATTATATTTAATGCACTTGCCATTACACTAATTTGCTATCTTGCATTATCTTCCCACAACTGTCCATGTTCACAGATTTGGGGGATCTTTATATTGTGAATGCTGTATGAATATAAGCTGCTACTCTGTTGTTTAGCTGCTTTCACAGATTTATTAAAGCAGCAAAGATCTTCATATAGATCACTGTAGGAGTCTGTTCTTGGTTTGTGATAACTGATCTTCTATTCTCATCCTTTTTTCTCCTATCTTAAATAGTTATTTACATGACAGGACTTCTCACTTTTATGATTATATGATTTCTTCAAGAAACTTTGGCTGCAGCTGTCATGGTTGCTTAAGATGGTTAATTCATGTGGGATTTACAGTTCTAACACAACCATGGACTCACATCTAAGCAAGTTATAATCTGTCTGCAACAATCATGTTGGCTCTTTGTTGTTTTATGTTGTACGTGTACAGGTTCAATTTTCATATTTATTAACATACAACTTATTTGATTCTATGAAGTTTAAATTAATTTTTATAGAGACCAAAATAAAACTTTCTGGGCTGTAGCTTCATGTAAATTATGCTACATTTCCAAATTCAGTGATTATGGATGCAAATTACTTGAGACCTGTTGAGTGTACCCTGATTAATTTGTTATTTTTTAATCAGCTTGCTCTAGATGTTTTCCCCTAATACTTGAGGGTCAAGCAGACTCCTGAGACCTCTTAAGTAGGCACTAGTGCAAAAAGCTTCACATACCTTCTATAATTAACATGAATGCAAAAAGTGTCTTTGTGAGATTCGGTGCTAAACACTTCTCTTCTGCTAGTGTACTCCCAGGGTCTTGATCCGTTCTGGGCCTGGAGATTATTAGGCTTCTTGCTTCTGATGTGTCTGAAAAACTTATCAAAGCTCTTTCTGTGCCTTTCTTCTGGCTTTCACACATAACTTACCAGTTTTGTGTCCAAGTGTTTCCCATACTGGCTTACAATTCCTACTTTATGAAGTCTTTCTATTCCTGTTAGAGATTTCCCTTGTGTGTAGTTTAATAATACTTAGTCTGGGGCATTTTTTCTTCCAGTATGACAGATGGCAGTGTTTACTCTAACATTTAATATGGTAACTCTTGATACCACTAAAAGCCTTATCCTTTAAGGTGTTTCTTTTAACAATTTCCTAACATGCATGCTCCCTTAGGCATAGTTTTCTCTTTAAAATGTTATGGCAACATATTTTATACTTGCTCTTAAAACAATTTGGCAACCTTATTCATTATGATTAGTCATGTAGGGCGGCCCAACCATAATTTCATCTTAAAAAAGGTCTTGAACATTGCACATTTGTCAAGAGTTACTCCTGTTTTGAACTGACAGCTTATAAGAAAACCCAATAAATCATTCTTCACTTCCACATTTACTAAGTCTCCATACACATAACAAAACCATGTAAAAATGGGAAATGTTTCTTCCTTCAGCATCCTTTACCACTTCACAGTAATGTTCCACCTCATTAACATGGTTAATCTAACCCTCACCTTACTGTGATCTATTTGCACACACATTCAAACCATAAATTGCTTTCTTGTCCAGACATACACAGCCTTGACCATCAACCCTAACACAATAATGCATCTCTCAGAATACAGTTTGTATTCTCATGTCTATAAAAATGCTTATCCCTACATCAACATCCTCTTGTACCAATTTACTGTGTTGCCAAATATGTCAAAATCTGGATTTCAAACCAGCATTCCAGCTCACACTCAATTTTCCACCTTTCAGAATTCTTCCAGAAGACCATCTATAACTGCTAATGGTCTCACTGATTTTTTTCTAATTCTTTATAAAAAGAAGCAATTGGGAAATACATACATGACGGTGTTAATCCCTGACAGTTGTTGAAACATCTGCAGACCACAACCCACAATTAAGGCTCTTCGAGTTGGAGGGTATGTTAGCATTCTGCAGATCACAGGTCCAGCTTAAAAAAAAAAACAAGACAACAACAAAAGAATACATAATAGTTCTTAAGTGATTGCTATCAAGACAATGTTGCCAGGCATAGCAGACTTTGCACCTTAGTTTCAAGCAAACTTGTAATATTTCAATTATTTTTGAACAATATGATCATTTCAGTTCTGTTTTTCTGCACTGTACTACAAAGAGTATTATCAAGAAGCCCAAGCCACTTTTGTAGAGTGGCTACTACTGGTGTGAAATGTACAGCTCTCCTTCTATCACACAGACAGATTACACATTGGCTGCACCTAAATGTACTCAAAAGTTACCACAAAGTATCACTCTTGTTTCCTTTCTAAAAGCTTCCATTTTTATTGAGAGGCTAGTTCAGAAATGCCATTACTCAAGTCTGGCTAGTGGAGATAACATGTTCTCCTTAGTCCCCAAAAGACCAAATTTCCACAGACCAGTTGCAGGTGTGGGTACTTTGAAGGTACTGGATAGATTTATTCTGCACAGCCCGAAGGTCAGCAGAGGGAGCAGAAATTAATTACATTTATTCTATACCTTTGGTAGCAATGGCATGAGGCTGAATTTAAGATTCAATGAAGAAAATAAACCACAAAAATTTCTGGCTAACAGAGAAAGCTCTACAACTTTAAAAATATCCTATTAAACAAAAAATTTGAAAAGCTATGGCATAAGAGGCAAAAATTTAAAATTCCTGACAATAGTATTTACTTGAACTTCTCTCTGCCCAGAGTAATGCTTTTAGTGCTTTTTCACTAGTAAAGTCTGGTGAAAAATTCTATGTTTTATACATCTTGTCACAACTAGTACACTTACTCAGAACATCTAATCACTATATTAGTAAGTCAAAATAGCTGCCATCAAAGAAAAAATTTAAAAAGAGAGGTGAAGGGGATCTACATTTTTATATTTTCACTGTTTTCTGAGCATAGAGAAAATGTCAGAAGTATTGATTTAGTAAAAAACCCTATATGAGTCTGTTAGTGAAGCACAATTTACATGCAGAATTTCAGCTTCAGAAAGCCGGCAAGCTATGAAGAGTTTCAAGAGCTGGACTCAAGAAGAGGGTTTAGATAGCATTTCCTTCATTGAAAGATAATCAGACCTGCCTAAGAAAAACTTATTTTCATTTAAAATCATGGTATTTCTAATTCATATCTTAATTGTATCATCATTTAACTTTTCTCCTTTAATAGCAGAATACAGCCTGACAAATTTTCTAGCTGGTTTTCAAGCAACACTAACATTCAGACAGTACACAGTCCCACATGTCCTGGCATTTGGCCACATCATCACCTCAAAAAGTCTCGAAGTAAAACCAAGTGACAGATATAGTCAATCCATAGACCTCATAAGACATTCTCAGGCAAGACACATGACATCACTGGGCTGACAAGGATTCCATACTCAAAGTGGCACTTCCTCAGTGGAAAAGCACCAAAGCCAGCTGCTAGCAAGGAGGAGTCCAGAGCTCAAATTTCAGAAAGAAAAAAGATTTACTAACACATGTACCCACAAAGTTTAACTCACAAACAACAGCCCTAAGGCTCTCAGACCCTGTGTCACAAGTGAGCATGGAGTCTTGGGACTTAAAAATCTTGTCTGGCAACTGATTCTGCAGCATCTCTTAGAAACCCAGGCTGTTGAATGCTTTCATTCTTCATAAACTCTGCATAAGGTCCTTAACTGAGTTCAAAATCTATCTTTATTTTCAAGGGATATTTTAGACAACCTAGATCTTCAAGGCCACCATCAATGATCCTGCTCATTGAATAAGCTGGAACTCTACAGCAGGGACTGTTAGGAAAGGAGGCACAAATGTCCTAAGGAACTGATGCAAGATTTTTAATAATTCCTGAATCACTCAACTATTTGATAGATGTTTATAAAACTTTATTCACAATACAGCATTGTGCAAAACAATTGGGAAGAAGGCACTAAAATGAATAGTGAGAAATTAAAGCAGCTGCTCTCAGACAATGGTTTGCAACTCAGAGGGAGTCGGGAACTCTCAACAAAGCTCCATCACACAAATCAGTTTGTGCATCTGAAGTGCAGCCCTGCAGAAATGCTGAGACCATATTGTGAAATGTAGACCTTTATGTCAGAACTTTACATTTAAGACCTTTAGAACATCCAGTCAAGCTAAATTCAGTAAGTACTTGAAAATTTTCAGACCTCTGAATAATTTTATCAGAAAAACGATGCTAAAAATTATCACACTCAACTCAGTGTTTAAAAAGTTTTGCTCCAAACATGTACCATGGCAACCACCACATGCCAATAGGCATACACAAAATTAAAGGATTTTCTTTCATAAAATTCACAGCATTCAGGTTTACAAACCAATAAAAGGAATGAAAGAAATAAAGAAACTGCTAATCTCTGTATTAAAGGAGCTTTACAAACTCAACTAAAAAACCCAAAGGACTTTGACTGTGAGATAACTGATCTTATAACAGCAAATGAGTGTGAAACTTTTTATTAAAACCATCTAGCTCTGAAACTAGCTATACTATATTTGCATTTTCTTAGCAGCACTCTTTCCATCCATATTGCTGACTTCATATGTTACCATGTTCTGAAAAATAAACAACTCCAGGCATAATACAAATTTTAAGAACAGAAAATGGGTTTAAACTAAAAAATTAAAACCAAAAAATATTTCAGAATTAAATACAGTTTTCTTCTGAAAATAAGTCTTCTGAAAACTTAAATGGCACTTCAGTAGTTTATGATAACCCTTAAATTTGCTGTCAGTTATGACAACAGATTAAAATACCACTAAACAATAAAATCATTACACCTTTAAAGAATGGAACAACTTAACTGCCCATAGAACTAGAAGGAAACAGATGATTTAAACATATGCCACAGAAAAAAAATATTTGGCAATTTTTACAAAGGACAAAATAGGTATTTGTCTCCAAAAAGTCAATGTTTTTGTTAGTGATACTTCTGCCTTAATTGTTGATGTTTTCTTTTCATCTAAGATATTTAGACATATTCCTGCATCAGAATCACTTCATTTGAACACTTGAGAAAACACCAAGATGCTTGTTTTCCTTCTTCAGTTCTGTGAATAAAAATGAAGTCAGAATGATGAGACCTCCTAATGCCTTGATGAATTTAATGAGAATAAATTTGACTGGACTTTCTGTGCTGCTGTTTCTGATAATTACTTTAACTGAAGTAAAATTCTTTAACACATAATATTTACAGCAGAGCTTATTATTCAAAACATGCTACAGTAAAGGGCAGCTGGAGCTTCCTCTATGCAAAACAACAACATGAGATAAAGAGCAATGGAAAAACAAGGATACTGCTGAAGGTGACACTACTTGAAGTGGTGATACACAAAGTGGATTGCTAGGATCCAAGTAGATATTTCATAGCACAATCTGTCCACCAAAATAGAATTCATCCTTATAAGCAGAAAGCAAAAATAGAACTGGGAAGTTTAGCTTCACATCCAAAAAAAACCTTATTAGCTGACACAGAGCCAAACAGGGAAGGAGAAGCTGTTCTTGTCAAAACATTACTTCTGAAAGTGAGTAATACTCCAAACATATTTTATAACTGGTTATCTGAAACTTTTAATGGCAGCTTCCTATATTTTAGCAGTTACCTTTGTTACTAGGCATAACCCACAAGTTAGGCTTGGAAATTATGAATCACCTGGTAAAGCATTTTGATTTTCATCTGTATGAGCAAAATGGATTCTATGGCAATCATAGGAGCTTGGGTATGATCCACAGCCATCTAAAAGATGAAATGATTTTCAAAGGCAACACAACAAAAACCCCAGTTCTAAAATGAGCTTGTGTAATGAAAGCTAAAAAGTAGAAAAATTAGTATTAATGAAGTCTTAATATCTCCTTCTGAAAAAGAACTGCATTCACTTCGAGGAAAAAAGAAATTATAGTATAGACATAAAGCCAACCTAAAAATCCCACAGCAAAGGCAGGCAGACATCTGGTGCCTGGAAACCTTATGATTCCCCATCCCTCAAATTATTAGTAGAATAACTGGACAGATTTCCCAGCCAGGAATCTATGGTTAGAGACTGGGCCCTGCCAAAGTCATTTGCAGGTTCAAACATTCTTCTGCCAGTTCATCTAGGTAACAGCTTGTAGCAGCAGCTTAAAACCTTATAGGGCTCCTGCCAGCATTTTGTACTCTTTGCATTTCCAAAAAGGGCAGGTTTAGCCAAGCAACAACACAGCCACTCATCAGTTTAGCATCAATTGAGCTAAAGACTCAAATTAGTTTTCTGGATCTTTCTGGTTCAAATGCCCTCTCTTCCACTCAGATAAATCTTCAAGGAACTGGTCCACAGCAGGGACCAAAAAAAGAAACTTAGGGCTGGTGGTCTCAATAACAGGACAAATGTGGGAATTATTCCTGGATTTCTCCTTCTTACAAAATAACAGCTTCCAGTCCAGCCTTCTCTGCATCATCTGCAGAACCCTCCTGCAGCTCCCTTCACCTATGACTCCTACTCTAAAGCACTTACAGCTAGGTATTATTTCCTGAGTATGAATAATATACAAAAACAGGCACCCTTTTCCTCCCCTTGCCATTTTCTAGAAGTATCAACTTCATTAATTTTTCCTTTCTGTAAAATTTAACAAATCAAAAGAAAATAGAATTAGCTTTAAGATCAAAACTGCATTAACTATCCTGTGAAGATACAAATCAATTTTACTTAAGTACCATGCTCTTCCTCACCATCTTATAATGCTTCCTGTAACATTAGAAGAACCACTCCCAGCACTACAAGAAAATTCCTACCTCATATAGCTTGTTAACCCTTTGAGAAAGCTTAAGACTTTTTTTTTTTTTTTAACAGCACAGATCCCCATCAGCCAAGAAGGATAAAGACTGTCAGCTTGCCCAACAGCTAAGCCTTAGCATTTTTCAGCTTTCCACGCTAAACCATCCAATGGTATGCCTACAGACTGGAGGAAGTACTCATTGGGAACAGCCCTGCCAAGAAGGACTGAGGGATTCTCCTGGATGAAAAGCTGAGAAGTGACCTGGCAACATGTGCACACAGCCCAGAGAGCCAGAGGTGTCCTGGGCTGCATCCAGAGCAGCGTGGGCAGCAGGGTGAGGGAGGGGATTCTGCCTTCTACTCTACCCTCATGAGACCCACCTGGAGTGCTCTGTCCACAAGGCAAACACTGAAGCACAGCAGGTCCAAAGCAGCAGGAGGAGGAGGGCACAAAGATGACCAGAGAGCTTGAGCACCTCTCCTACAAAGACATGCTAAGAGAGATGGGCTTGTTCAGCCTAGAGAAAAACAGCTCTGGGGAGAGGTTATTGCAACCTTTTAGTACCTAAAAACTTACAAAAAAAAGAGAGAGAGGGATTCTTCACATGAGCAGATAGCAATAGGACTAAGAGGAAAAGTTTTAAACTAAAAGGGAAGAGATTTAGATGAGACATTAGGTGCCCGTGCCAGAGGGGTTGGGACTAAATGATATTTAAAGTCCCTTCTAATTCAAACCATTCTGTAATTCTTTTCTAACAAGACAACCTGGTCAAAAAGCAAACAAAAGGTAATGAGACATAACCACCTGGATTCTAGAGAATTAGGTTGTGCAAGGAGGTCTTCCATGCCTAGATGAACTGGAAGGGCTTTTTTTGTTTGCTCAGGAAACCTGTATTTCAAATAAATGGTTTCTCCAAATGATCTTTTTGATCCACACATTGTGAAAAGAAACCCTAATATAGATTTTTTTTGTTTTGACAGCAAGTTGAGTTGGTCTTTGGGAGTTCTGAAAATAAAGACATTTTCTTTTATCTATAAAAGGAAAAAATCTTTTCTTTGATACCACATTCTTTGATATAAAGCTTTGGTGATGGAAAATCTATATGACTGCATACTTGCACAAAGGCAGCAGCAATTAATAACACCTCTGAATAGAACAAGAAGCAGTGGCAAGCAGGGAAGCAAAAAAAGAAAGCATTTTGGCTCTGTATGACTTGCTCTCTATAGAAAATAGAATCTGCTGTAATGAAGTCCTTTAAAACTAGAATAGCCACAACAAAACAGACAACAAAGAGTGGTCATTTACGTGATGCCAGAGAGAGTTGAGAGAAGTGGCCTCAATGACCATCAAGAATCTGCACTGGGGAAAAGGGACCCCACTGTGATACTGTCAGAGCTGTGGAGTGGGAGAATGACCAAGGGGGAGGTGCTCCCTTTTCATTGTCATGAAAACTGGGCTGGGAGCAGAGAAAAGCAAGGATCACATTTGATTTATTTCTGGCTGTGGAAAATACCTTAGAAATAAGGCAGCAGATACTAAGGCAGACTTGTGCATACCTACAGCCTGCAAATCAGCATTTCTTTTTTAGGGTCTGCTCCAGAACTCCTGCATTACTTAGGGAACAGTTATGTGACCCTCACTTGGAGCTGCAGAAAGCAGAGGAGGAAAGAGAAGATGATGTAGGAGCATTACGCAGGCACGAACCAAAATAAGCCAAGTGCTGTAACAGCCTGCAGAGCTTCCCACCCCCCTCTCCTATCAAGTAGTGAAGTGCAGGGCAGAGCATTTAGCAATCTGGAAATAGAAGGCTTTTTTCTTTCATTTAAAGTTGAGGAAAGAGACTTAACAAAGAACTGAAGTCAGGGGTGTGTGTTGCTGTTCCTTTTCAATTAAAAGAGCACTACAAAAGCTGATGACTCAAGAGTTCCCTCCTAGCCAGTAGTCTACTCTCAAGCTGATCTTCCCAGCTGTTACTGTATTAACACCTATAATAGAGATTGTATTTTATTTTCTGGACAACATACTTCAAGCCTTACATTTTTTGCAATTTGTTTCTGCTAAAAATCTTGGGTTAGTGATATTATTTTGCCCCTTCTATCACTTGTTTCTAAATGAAATATCTTTATTTCTGCCCAAAGCCAGCAGTTTAACAGTAAAAACATATTTATACTTCTTGCCCTTCATGAGAATGAGACTCAGGAACCCATTCCCAGGAGGGAACCTGGAAAAAAGCAAAGTTTAATAGAACTGAGAAAGGAGCCTGGAGGGAAATAAAAGTCTCCATGGGAATTTATGAATATAATCAGTTGTCCACTCTAATATTTTGCTTTATTAATAGCATCTTTAGCTTAGACCATCTCCTTTAAAATGTTTAAAATCCCAATTTATCTAGGGGCCTAAAAAAATCTTCTCACTTTTTAAAAATCAGATGCTGTTATCATAAGAGCTTCATTAAAAATAAAAGGAAAAAGGTTAAAATAGTGATGAGATCCACATTTAAACAGCTTATAAAAACCTGCTTTCAAACCAATATAATTTTAGCACAGCTCAGCTAAATTCCAAGACCTAGTGAAAAGAAAAACCAAAAGATCACTGTAGGTTAAAGCTAAATGTTATAACTTTGGCTTCCTAAGAACAGGACATCACCATCAGTGGATATGCAGCTGACAGGCAGCACAGCAAAACAGTGTGTAGCTGAAAATAGTATGTCTTAAGAAACTGCTTCAACTTTCTTATTTTAAGGAAAGCATTTGAACTTGAGCACAAAGCTGAGTTTCACTGAAGACAGAATGACAGATACACACCTAAATATTTCACCAAATTGCAGCCTAAGATCACACCTTACCTCAAGGTACCAGCTTATTAATTACATTTTAGTACTAACCATCTCCTATCAGAAACACCAAGGGCTCTAAGGCAACCATTACCACTCAAGAACACCACGTTTTTCATCACAGAGGGCCAATCACATCCTGGGAGGAGGAGCAGGAGCACTGTCAGCATGTCAAGGGAACATTTTTTCTTCTCTACCCTGCAGGGCTTGCAGCTGAGCCTGGAGCAGAACCACCAAGGTGGGTGGGCTGGAGCACAGGACATACAAGCAGATGCTGAATCAGTTGGGATTGTTCCACTTTGAAAGAGAAGGTAAAGGGAAAAGGTTCTGCTGTCTACAGAGACCTAGCAGAGGGGCAAGGAGAAAACAGACCCAGGCTCCTCAGAGGAGTGCAAGGGTAAGACAAAAGGCAACAGGTAAGTTGTGATGCAGAAAATTTGGACCACATGTGAAGTCTGTTTATTTTGTAAGATGGAAATGAAAAAACACAGAAAGCAAGATGCAAACAGGTCATGGTCAAAAACTTCACTGATAAAGTTCCTGCACAACCTGCTCTAATTTATTCTGTTTTGAATAGGGATTGGATTAGAGAACCTTCAGAGGTCATTCACAAGATTTTTACATGAAACATACAGCATTCCTAAGATCTGGGATGCTACTAGTTATTACAACCAGTACTAATGAAAAAGTAAGTTTGGCACTTTTCATGGTTATCTTAAACAACAGTGATTGAAAAACATCATTACATACAAATCCTGTAAAACTCAGTTGTCTCTGTACTGCCAATAGCAGATGTTTTGCAATTTCAGTACTAGGCTTCATTAATCAAGAACCTGTCAGTCACACTTGACTGACAGCTTTTACCCTGAATTTATAACCTCTGCAGAAGATACAGATCAATATTGAACACAGCAGGTGTAGAATACTAAACCAACAACTTCCATAACTGGCATGAAATACAACAAATAAATAAGGAGAGCTTATTTCATTTTTTCAATATACAAAAGGGGCTTTTGAGGTAGATGGGGAGAGACACTGTACCAGGTCCTGCAGCGAAAGGAAAGAGGTGATGGTTTTAAACTACAAGAGGGTAAATTCTATTGGATATCAGAAATAAATTGTTTGCTCTTAGGGTTGCCCAGAAAAGCTGTGGATAATCCATCCCTGGAGTGTTCAAGGATAGGCTGGATGTGGGATTGAACAACCAGGTCTTGTGGAAGGTGTCCTTGCCTAGAGCAGGGGTTTGGAACTCAACCATCTCTAAAGGTCCCTTCTAACCCAAACCATTCTATGACTGTTAAGTGCTGTACCAAGGGAGTTCTGGTCCCCTTTGCTTTCTCACACTCATCTCAAAATGAAGAACATGGTAGAAATAGAGAAAGATCATTAATAAATACTCATAATGGACAGTTCAAGATCTCTCACATACTGTGGAATAAATCTGCAAGCAATCTTCATGTGAGGCAAATAAGTCTTACATGAAGCAGAAAGCTTTCTTACCATTTTCAGCATGATGAAGACAGAATGGCATTGTGTAAATGCCATCTTTATTAGCAGCTTTCTTACAAGTTTAAAATATTTTAAAAGGCAATTCTTTAAAAAGCTGCTGGAAGTCCAGCAGAGTGTAAGATAATCCTCAATCTATTTCCCCAGGTGAGTATGCACTACAAGGTAGACACGTGCAGGGCAAAGGTCTTTTCATGGGTTCTCTGCAGCCTCACAGATCTAGTAGACA
Organism: Serinus canaria; assembly: GCF_022539315.1. Classification (NCBI taxonomy): domain Eukaryota; kingdom Metazoa; phylum Chordata; class Aves; order Passeriformes; family Fringillidae; genus Serinus; species Serinus canaria. The sequence goes on along the minus strand of NC_066314.1, from coordinate 14,364,180 downwards.
GAAAGCACAATCAGAAAGGTTGTATTAAATTATTCAGAGACCTGAAACCCATTTTTCAAGAAGAATACAGGAATTCTGAGATATTTCCTCATAATTTCAGTGAAGTAGATTTTTATGCTGCATTTAAACCCTTTCCAAGTTAACCATTCTCTAAAAGAAATGACACTACCTGAAGTCAAACATGGTGCAAACATCAAACACTCTTGAGCATCCAAGTGGAAGATGTGGTCAGCAACTAGTGGTTACCAAATAGCATTTCAGTGTCCCAAGAAAGGCTTGGTTTGTCTCAACTTGAAGGAAAAAAATACCACTAGCATAGCTGAAATTTCAGATAACCTTTTTGTTTTCAGGGCAAATTGTAGATTTCCCAGCCATGATCAGCCATAAAGATTACCTGTGGCACAGAGAAGAGATAGAATTTTACCCAGGTATGAATATCCTCTGCAATGCACAGGAGCTACATTTCCAGGATGTTTAACTACTTTCCAGAGGCAAAACACTTGTTATGAAAAACAGATATTTGAAGGATAAGCACTAAAACAAACAGGAAAAAAAAATCAAGTCTTAGGTCCTGTTTAACTAAAAAAAGGGAGGGGACAATCACTTAACTTAGATTTTGTCAGGTGTAAAGACTGATGAATGTAAAAGGCAAAACTGCTTCATATCACCAGGGAGTTACAACAGTCTCATTGGCATTGGACTGGGTCAGGAAAAAATGAAAGTTAATTTTCAGCATCAGATATAAGAAGCATCTGCATCTTTCTATGGATAGAGAAAATATTTTCATGTTTCTCAGCAAAAGCATCATTGCCTAACTGTGCCTTCTGCCAGCTGCCACCAACCTTTTGAGCAGGCTGACAGGAAAAATTCTTGTAACTTGTAAACAAAAATATAGGTAGAGCAAAGCTGGGAAAAAAGCTGTGGAATTCAGGCCACCGATGTTTTAGAGTGGATTTCCAAACAACCCCATTCACTGACCTTGTATTTGCTGGTTTTCTCTGAGGTGTCACTGAGAGAAATCACCACTGCAGATGATGCAGGTTCTGCTGCTAATCTGAGAAGCTAATTCATTTCCATTCTCTACCTATATACACCTTTATGCACTTTGTACCTACACAGCCAGGTTAAAAACACCAGCAGACAAGCATGGAAGAAGGAAAAAGCAAAATATGTCTGCAGTCATAAATGCATTTCTGCAAGTGTTTTGCCAGAGATAACTACCAGCCAACAATTGCAGTAATCACTGTTCAAGTACCTTAACAGTCATCTAGAGGGAATAGTGGATATTTAAAACCAAATATATTAAAACTTGCAGAGTAATACTAAGACAGAATTTGATCTCTGCATCTGACTCACTAAACTACAAGCAAGATAGAAGAAAATTTTGACCATTGCATGGTAACTTGGAGATGAATTCCATCACAAAGGAAAATAATTCTCTTAGGGATAGAAAATATCATTAAATCCTTCCATCTCTGGAGAAGTGGGGTAAGAGAAGGATACACATAACCCCTGCACTCAATTATTTTGCAGGTAACAACATGCCTGTACACTACACAACACAATATATTTTAACACAGAAGATAGTTCATTTGTAAAGAGAATGAATCCCTCTGGGCATTGCACAGTTTGGAAGCAGTATGACCCTGTGCATCTCAGCAAGTAAGGCAGTGCACTAGCAGGGATCACCAGGTCAAAACTGTTTGAAGCTGAGGTCCAGAGACATCCATGACATGTCATTTTAGGTTTTATGTCTAAGTAGATTTAGGCCAGTCCCCTAAGCAGAACATTGCCATGCATGGACTGTTAGAAGCTGCCCTGAGACTTTCTCACTGATTTCAACCTTCACATCTCCAAAAGAATGCAAGCACGTGGAATGAATCCCTGGAGCAGACCTGTGGTTTAACCTGCCCTGGGGGAAGTTACTCCATGGGAACTGACACCACTTTTTGATCTGATCAAAAAGGTTGTGGGGAAGGCATTGGGAGATGAGAAGAGATTCACTGCAGAGCTACACTGCTGCTCAGAGCCAAAATGCTAATGCAGAGGCAGTCAATGCATCTTCTACTGATAGCAGCTGGAATGATTCCGTACAAACCACACCAGGAAAAAAGCAATTATAAGCTGCTCATATGAATTATTACATTTTAATTAAAATTAATTTGGAAGAAATATAGGACAAAATTAATTCAGTATTTTGTAGCATTAGCACAATGTATTCAATCGTGCAGCAGCTCCCTGGAGGTCTGAGTTTTGGGAGTTTTTTCCTGTCTTTTTATAGTTTCCTCCTCATTAGTTTTACATGTTCAGGATAAAACCTGAGAGCCACGTCACATCCTTCATCATTACTGTTGATAGCTTTTGATAAGAAACAGAAGAATACTTTTTTCTGCAGAACAATTTTTTTTATTTTGCAGAAGAATTGTAAGGCCCTATTCCCCTAACTAGGGCTAATACATCTTTTTAAACAAGCCTAGTAAATAGTGATAGAAAACACTGGGGTTGGGGGAGCAACAGCAGAAAAATAAATACAAGTTCTGAGAGCTGGTTATGTCCTACGCCCTCTTCTTTCATCCTTGATTTCCAGGGACAACCAAAATCAATTAGGAGGAAAAAATTTCTAATTTTAGTATAGATTCCTCAGAAGAGGTCTGGCAAGGTTCAATAAATTGGCTTTTACTTTTTAAAATCGGTTTAAAGAACTGTTTACCAGGTTGCTACTGAAAGCTTTAGGAAACCAAAAGTATGCTTTCCATTGAAAGAGAAACTCTTTTCCAATGGAAACACATTTAGGTACACGTTATTGTTACAAAGCCAACGGCAGTGTGAACACTGAAGAGATTAGCATATCAATGTTACTGCAACGTGTCTTGATAGTCCCAGCTCCAGGGAAGACAACTATTTCAGTACATTTCAAATGTGATAGTTTCAGACACAAGCCTTCACATCAAATACAAATTATTCTACTTTCTCCTTCTCAGTGACAATGCCAGATTTTCTCCTGTCAGACCTGCATACACCTCCTGACTATTTAAATGCAGGTCTCATGGCAGGCATCCCACCCTCACTGTCTCCTGCAGCATCCCAGCTCCATGGCAGCTCACCTGCCCCTTCCCAGCTGCACCCTGCAGAGCACTGGCCATTTCACAGCAGCTCAGGAAGCCTCAGCTCTGGGCATCCAATGCTTCCAATGCTCATCAATCAGTGCTTGGAAACACCACAGGAAAGGGGACTCTATTGGCTTTAGATAATGATGACTTCAATTAACAACAACTGACTGAAGATGACAGGCTTTTAAGTTTTTCCACATTGTAAACCATCCTTTGCAGTATTAAGAAAATACCTCAAAACTTCCAAAGAAGCTGAGCAAGAACCAGCACTAAAGTGAGCCAAAACAAAGCAGGAACTTGTGCCTTCAAGTGATAGTTTTGAAGAAAAATATTTGCTGCTGTCACATGAGAGGGATTACGAGAAAGTGTTTATTCGTGCCACAAAAACACAACTGATTCTCCCACACTGACTCAAAGTATACCAGGGCATTTTAAGCTGCTGCTTACAGGTGCATTGCAGACCTTTGAAGGTGACATGCTGGCTCTTTCACTTCCAGACCAGATGTGGCAGCATCCAGCAGCAGCTGGGGTCACTCTGTGTATTGGGGCAGCAGCTGCCAGACAAGGTGATGTAGGTGACACTGAAACCCCTGTGACTGAATGGAGCATTTTGCAGAAACACAACACACTACATTCTACATGTTTAAAATAACATGTAAAAAAGGAAGTGGTCCAATATAACTTGGTTTCCCATGAAAAGTACTGAGGCTAGGCCATAAGTCACCATCCACAAGAGACATTGGAAAGATGTGGGATGCAGCAACATTTCTATCAGCAAAAAACACCTAAAATTAATAAAAACAACAAATCCTCTTCAAAAAACCCAGATCCTCTACAAAAGGGTATGGGGAAGCAGCAGCTTGTGGGAGAGGAATGATCCAGAGGCATAATCCCACACACATACCAAGAAAGGACATCAACACATGCTGCCCTTACTGGAAAAGGACACAGAAGGGGAGATCTGGCTCTGGCACCCGGAAGCTTTGCAGCTGAGTCAGGCAACTGCTCTTTCCTCTGTGCTTTCCACAGATGCCATCCTATGCCACTGCCAAGTGTTTACCCCAAAACCACCCAACAACCCTCTGCCACATGCCTCACTCGTGTGTACTCAAACCTTCCACCAGTATCCACCACAGTATTTTAAGGATGAAGTGCAAGCCTCCAAAGATGTGATACAGGATGCTATTTATTACAAGAAACTAGTCTGAGTACTTTTTTACACTGATTCTACCAGATAATTCACTCTGTAAACTAACCTGTGAGCACAGCTAGAAGAAATTGAAGTTATGTCATCCCCCAGTGTAAAAGAATTCAGATTTTAAACGTGTGACCTTCCTCAGTGAAGGACAGGAACTCGATTCTGTGATTGAAAGAGCAGTATTTCACTTCACCATTCATGTCTGATAGATGGTATGGCAATGACATTGATTTAAAATGAGAGGCTCTTCTATTCTCAGTGGACAAAGACAATCATCACAAATGTCACCTACGTGACACACTTCTTCCCAGGCCTCAGGTAGAGAGCAGATCTCAAAAGCAGCCAATATGACATAACAATAGCAAAAACATACAGTTGTGTCTAGAAAAGAGACATCAACACTTGAGTGACCATTTCAGACTACCAGTGTGCCCTTGCATCTGTGCAAGGTGACACTGAACCATCCTGACTCTTCAGCCAAGGAAGCTCTCCTAACACATACTGCTGTAGGAGAACAACCCTGACTCAGCATTTGTTACCCAATTTCAACATGCAAACCAGGTCTCTTAACACCCCTCCAAACACTGCACTCTACTTATACTAAACTCTTCCAGAAGTCCAGGTATTTGCTTCATAATCTCAAAGTTCATCAATGACACTACCTCCCTGTGACATGACCCTACAAGGGCCAACTGCAAAGATTGTATAGATTACAAATTATCTACAAATGCACTGTAG